>NC_072853.1:6570129-15747629 GCF_028858705.1 Grus americana | reverse complement strand
AAAATATAGTAATAGGCCACTTTGCAATGTCTTTGTAGCAAGAGGACAGTGGCCAGGTAACACCCTGCCTCCCAACACCCTGCCCTTGGACCAACACTGGCAGCATAGGCAGACCGCTGACACTCTGCCTTTGACCAGTGTCGGCAGTAGTGTAGGCAGGATACTGCCCACATTATTGATGTGAGGTATGCTTCCCTCAAATCTCACTACCATTGGTGGAGCCAAGGGATGGCGCACTCTTACGCATTCAAAAGGCATTTGCATCATTGGCTGTTGCTGCCAGACGACAGGACACCAAGTGTCCCTGGCAGTGCACAGGAGCTATGGCATCTCTTATGATCCTGTGTTTGCTATCGGTGATGGGTTGAGTCGCCGTATGGGCACGTTGTTGCTCATCTTTCCTACTGCCTCAATAAAGCTTTGTTTTATGAAGTGTTCTCAGACTCCATTACTATTTAGACCACACAAGTTGGGTGGAAACAGTTAACAATCTTAGAGCAGAGTGAGGGTTTTGGATGAAGGTGAGAAGGTTTATGTGCAAACAGGAGATGATTTAATACTTCCAAGTCGATATTGCAAAATTATCTCAGCAACATGTGTTCAGCTCCTGGCAGGGTCAGAATGGTTCAGCTTCCTTCCATAGTTTAAAAACAAGCAAACAAACAAAGAAAAGCCCCTTTCCATAGTACCCTGAAGCCTTGTTTTTCAAAAGACGCCCGGCAAATGAGGGCCCTAGAGCTGTACCTAGACAGACAAAATCCTGCGACACATCTCATTTGCTGGGGAGTCCCCTGATCTGAACTTCCTAGTCCTGTGATCCTCATCGTCTGTCAGGCCTGACAAAACGCTAAGCCAGTCAGATTCCCCTAGTTGACTACAGTGGGGTCTGCAGGTCGCTTTTGCTGGGAACTCCTTGGAAATCCTTAGAGAACAAAAAGTATTAAGTGCTCAGTGGTGGAGAGGAGGGATGAGTTTGGGAGGTGCTCGTGAATGCCAGGCTCCAAAAGAAACAAGTTTGAGGCAGGTCATAGGGGAGACCAGACACAGCCATTCAAACCCACGTAGCTTCTTACAGAAAGTAACTTCATTTGTTTCACCTAAGGACAGAATAAAAGAGAAAGGCAAAGGGATATGGAGACTCACACAGATCTGCTACAGGACCACCGAGTTCTTGAGCAAGACCTGTGGCCTCTCTGGCCTCTTTCTTGCATATTCTTCCTCCCAGTCATACAAGGGGGATAACCACACATGCTGCAGGATAGGTGCTGAAAGGAGAATTACACAAGTCTTTGTTCTGTGCTTTGGAGCCAAAATATGGGCTACAAATGGGGGAGATTAATATTATTAATTCCAAGATAAAGTCCTGTATGGAGCTAATAGAACTATATGTTATCATCAGGACAATCTTTCCTCTAACCCCACAGTTCCTGCTGAAAGCTTTGTATTTTCTTCATTTTTTGCTGGTATACAGCAGCAAGAGAGGGAAAATTACTGCTAAACACAGAGTTCGTCTGAAAGTTAGGAGTGCAGAGCGAGATGGTCAAGCACGTGAAAAAACCATGGTATCACACAAGCCAATGGCCAACACATGCTGCCCCATCTGACACCACAGGCTGTTCAACTAACAGCACGTTGCAATGGGTGACGTCGAGCAGCAAAAGGAAGTAGCTGAAATATGGGCTGTGCAAACTAGGCCAGAAATTGCTGAGTATGAAGTTATTTGTTCCTGTCCTCCTAGAGGAGAACTAATAGTTGCTTGTCTTTACCACAGGGGTTGGATTAACTGGGACAGCTACCAGAAACCAGCTGATCTTCTCACTGCTGGGCAAGGAGCTGACCCAACCTGACAATTTTTGTGTTGTAACCACCACACCAAGTTCCAGAGGGGCGATTTTTCAATCAAATTCATCTCAGCAGACCTCAGCTTGATTTTACCATTTTTGCCTAAGGGAGGATAACAAAAATGACTGCTGAAATCTATCTGCCTTCTGAGGGCAAAAAATACAGGTGAAAGAAAATTTCATTTCAAATTCTTAAAGCCGCTCTGTTTTTCAGAAAGGAATCCAAGTTTTCATGTTCCTACCATGGCCTGTGTGGAAGAAATTAAGCGCTCGTGCTCAGTTCTTGCTCTCGGTGCTTAGAGGAGAAGTCGGGTACTAAACCTCTTACAAAATGGAGAGGAGGACAAAAGGCAGTGAACCCAGATTTGACAGCATTAAGACTGAAAGGACTGTTGCTCTCGCCTCGTCACTGCAGCCAAAATCACATTTTTCAGGTGAGTGTTACTGGACTGCGTCCAGCAGTGCCCGAAGATTCGGCACACCACATCCAAACCACTGGCCAGACCCCCATGCACCACAAGTGGGACTTCCAGTGAGGGTGAAAAACTTGGGAGCTGCTTGCTTGAAATAGCCTCTGTGACGCTGCCATTGCAGTTAATTAATTGTTAACCTTCGAAGTTAGTATTGACTACAGACAGGAAGCCTGGGACCAGCCTGGGACCATTCTGCCCTTGTTACCTCCCAACCAGCTGATACAACTGTGATCTGATCATGCTTTCCCACGCAGCAGCAGGGCTGCTTGCACCGGACGAGTTCCTTCCAGCTCCAGCCTCGGTGCCCTGCCACCACTCATTCCCTCCCACGCACCTGCCTTCGGAGGTACCGGCATGCCCATGACCGCGTGGTGGCTCGGCAGGGAACGCGGCCAACGCCACCCACGAGAAGGACTGTCCTTCAGCTGCACCGGCATTCTGGTCTGCTTTCATGGCCACACAACTAGCTGAGCCAGCCATGGGCAGCGGCGTGACCGAGGCCGGATCAGCAGAGCTGCTTGAGAGAGTAATGCTGATGAAAAAGGATGTCACGCCATGGCCGCTGAGCAATCTTTCTCGGTCTGAGCTTAGCAGGAAGGTTGTTGCTTCTGTTTCAGAGCAGAGAGAGGGCTCGACTGCCTCAGAACTTGTCTGCTTTCTTCCAGATATATTAATTGGTCTGATTAAAAAAAACACCTCTCCCTATGACCTTCATCTCATGCAGAATGTAAACAACCCTTAACATAAACAGCGAACTCCAACTACATGATGATTATTTAGCATTAAGCGAAAATGGAATACGCAGCTTTGTATTAGCTGCACAGGAAAATGACGACACAGCCAGTAATGGTCTACACAGACTCAACACAGGAAAATACTGGTAGACCCAAAAATATGATGGAGCTGGTCTTATGGACATGTGGCTTCAGTTCCCAGTTGTGCAGAGGCGCAGGCAAATTGCTCACTCCTGGATGTAAAATAGGGGTAATAGTGCTTCTCACATCCCAGGAGCTTCCTGGGGACCAGGGGGGTGATGTCTGCAAAGTCTTTAGCAGCCACAGGCATAGAACTTTCCACTAGGGTAGGGGACAAGGCACCGGCTTCTGGTCATCCCCAGGGCTGAGGCACGCCTGGAGCAGACCCACAGCTGCTGACTGCCTGCACCACGTGCAATAGCAACCTGGAATCACACAAGCTGAACTCCATTTCAGCAGAAACCTGTTTATCTCAGTCCTTACACACCTTCTTTATCACAGTCTAGAGGTGGAGAAACTTTGTACCTGAGATGAGGAGGGTATCCATCACTGGGAGCCAGGAGGTCAGAGTTTCACTGTGGTAGGTGCCAACAAGGAATTCCTCTGCCCTGATGAATTTACAGACCAGGCAACACCAAAGGAGAGTGGGTGGCTACTGACGTCACGGAAAGCATAAAACAAGTATTCCTGACCATAAATAATTTTATTCTTGTTTTTTGCACAACATTAATAGAATGATATAAACCTACACAGATCAATAATTGATCAATAATAAAAGCAATTTCTTATCACAACCAGGCACTTTTATGGTCCCAGTTAAAGTGCAAGATGAACTAAAAGGGGACACCCCTCATAATAATTTCAGTATTGTTCGTATGTTTAAAAGCTGAGTGATACTGTTCATTTCAGGTCTTGATCTTCAGAGCCACACCACAAGGATGGGAGTCTAAGAAGCCTCCTGCCACCCTGTGTGCCGCACCAGGCTGCATGGAAACGTCCACCTATTACCCTTGTGCTAACGCTGCCTTCCTGGGTGTGCTCCCCATCCGACGAGCAGACGAGGGGTGATCCCAGGTGGTCAGACCTGGCTGCTGGGATAGACAAGCCCCATGATGAACATGGCAAAGGAGCTCAGGAAACTATTTCAAAGCAGAGCCTGCATGGAGTAAGTGGTAATGCACTTCCCCTCCTCAGGCCACCAGCAGCAGCCGAATTTGGGAGAGCGATGTATCCAGAGCAAGGGCTTTGGCTCAGCACTCCCTTTCCTTCTTGGCTAGGAGAGAGCCCTTTTCCATTGACTGTCATGGATCCAGGCAGTCTTTACTCAGGTTTCCACAGACGGCAACAAGTCAAGGGGCCCAGGCAGGGAAAGCAATTAAGTTTTCCATGCAAGCTGGATCTACCATTTCTGGAGCAGACTGGTGTGCTCAATGCGTATCACAGGCCTGGCCTTTGGAGAGATTTCAGGAAGGTGGAGGGACATATTTTATCCATCAGTCTTCTGATTTCTGCATTGGCACAACCAGAGTTGCAGCAGCAGGTCTGCAGGCTTTGAGGCCAGTGGGCTCGTTATGGCCGTCTCATCTGCCCGCCTGCGTAAGGGAGCCCGTCATTTTTCCCTGGCGATGCCCCCGTCCAGCCCGAGGCCGTGCAGTTTGGCGAGAGCACGCTCCTTGGAAAGACAGCCAGCCCTGATTTACAGGCTCCAAGTGATGGAGATTCCCTCCCATCTCCGGGTAACCCGTTCCGATAATGAATTATGAGAAGGAAGGGAGCCGTTTAGTCAATGGTATTTGTGTACGATGATTTTACATGTTGCCACGGTGCCCACTGCAGTAAGTAAATTGCCCCCTGGCTTTCATAAACATCATCTGTACACAAACATTATCCGGAGCAACTGTATAGCAGGGAAATTCTCCAGTGTAAGATAATGTCATCTCCACAGCAATAAGAAAGGTAAAACAGTACTTACCAGCTGGGAAAGAGGGAGAGGCGACAAACAGCAGCCAGCTGTAAAATGACCATGTCAGGGCTACAGCTGCTTGGGTCTGCGTGATTTAAAGCACCGGCCCCACAAAGGCATGCTGAGGAAACTAATTCTGTAAGAGAGTAACTTCTTGCCCAGGAAAATTATGAAGCACCCAGAGGTCAGGCTGGTTCTGTGGGGTGCCTTTATAATATGGCCACCGGCAGAAAAAATGTCAGAAATTAAATTCCATTTAATCAGATGGAATTGGCAATAAAGCCGGGACTGCTCCATTTATTTATTTATTACATTAGGTCCAAGGGAACAAGGGCCTTTTTTCTTTCTAAATTTGGATGTAATTATAGCCAGCTCTTCATTAGTGCTTTCTAACCTCCATCTTGGAGCTCTTTGCAGTGAAAACTCATGGCATCATTCCTGTTTTACTGGTGGAGAAACTGATGCCCAGAAATTGAGAAGTCATTTGGCCAAATTCTTGCAGCGTGCCAGTAACAGATCAAAGACAGGAACGTGCATCATATCCCTTCCCCGTGTCCTCTCAAGCTGTGCCCAGTAGGAGAAAAGACCTGACAGTCCAGTGTAAATCTACTGCTGCAAACCAGGTACAGTCGGACTGAGTGGTCCATTTTGACCACAGTCAGCTGCCTGCCTACATCTCTGACGGCTGCAATGACCTTCTCCATCGTGTGATCAAGGGAATCAGTATTTTTCTCGTGTGGTGTAGACTCATCTAATTGTGCTATAGGAAGGTATGCAGAGCTCAAGTGTCTCTATATTAGACTACGTGATTCAGTTGAAAGATTGGACACAACTGCTTTAGGCCATTTAGTCATTGCTTTAGTCATTGACCGTTACTTTCCAGGACTTACCATTTTGTGGCTGAGAGCAGGGCACCAAGGCTGATTGCTTCCAGACCTCAGCATCTTCCCCACCACCCTGCTGCAGCCAAGGGGATGCTGATTCAAGCAACCACACTTCTTCACTGAAAAGCAAAAAAAAAGAAAAGAAATAAACCCTCAGTCTGCAGGCTAGGATTTCGGAAGTGGTATCGTAACTACTAGTAGGAAGGGGTTTTGAAGCATCGGGTTGCTGAGGAACCATGGGCTCTTGCTCGCGGGTGCCCAGCCGTGAGCTTGTTGCTGCACAGACAGGACAGTTGCCAAAGCAGGTCTCGGGGCCATGCACACGGTGAGGCTGCGGTAAGGCTGCCCTTCGCTTCCAGAGGTTTTACCGGAGCATCTGTTCTCAGCAGCTCAGCTCTCAGAACTGTGGCTTTTCTCACCCTGATAGGAAACTGCCCACGAGAAGATTTTAACCTGCCTTTAAAATGTGAATGCATCTACCCTAGGTGGACTTTTGACTTCTTCAGATATGTTTAAAAATTAACACGCCTTCCTCTAGCTTCTATCTGTTAACACAGAGTAGAATGGGAAATTCATTTCTACCTGATGGTGTCAATTGAGCAAACAGCCTCTTTGTGCACCAGAACAGACCAGGAATCTGAAGCCTTCATCCTCCATCAGAATCTTCAGCTTCCAAAGAAAACACTAAGCAAATTGCTATCAATTCCTCCAAGGTGGGGACTAAGGAGTTAATTTTATATAAATCATCAGGACATGTGCCCAACACCAAGCCCTGTGGCAGCAGGCAAAGGCATAAAATAAACAACAGTCATTGCTCCCAAGGGCTCACACATGGCTGGATCTTTCCAAACAGTTCAGCACAGCTTTTTTTTTTTTTTTTTTTTTTTTTTAAATCCATCATTAAGTGTCCTAGGGGAGGCAGCTGCCTGATGAGCACTTCAGGAAATTTGGCCCTTATCTGCAGGTGCTTAAATGGGAGCTGAGCCTTGGGGAAAAATCATGCCTCTGAATAGCCCAGTAAGTGGCAGTCAGGATGTCAGGGAGCTCTCCCCTTGTCAGGAGAGCATGGATGTGATCCAGCCTGGACCAAGGCAAGAGCAGTGAGAGCAGCCTAACCTCGTAGAGCACTCCCCAGCCCAGGAAGTGAGAGGATGCACCAGCCAAAGATGAGTGTGAATAGAAGGGAGGGCAAGGACCCAACAGCCACGGTACCCCAGGCAGCACCCTTCCTCCTGCGGGCATCAAGAGATGCTGCTTGACCTTGGCCAATGCCAACACACAGACACAGATGTGCGCACACACATGCACACACATCCCCCAAAAGCAGGATCTACCAAATTAAAAAACTGCACTAAGCTGCCTGTACAACATGTACTCTGCTCTGGTGGTTCTTCTGGCTGTTCAAGCACCCCAGGCATCACCAAGTGTTGGATTTGTGTTGTAGATCCCCCTTCTTGGTCCATGAACAGCTTGGCAGTATTTCTGCCAGTAAATAAAGCAGGGCCAGAGCACCCAGCCACCCATGCTGTTCCCCATCAGCATTCTTCCTGGCATCTTTTTCACCTAAGCCAACTCCTTGTCTCCCAGGCATCACCAACACACAGTTTTGGGGATTGCATAGGGTGAGGACTGTCCCTACCAGCATCTGACCATATTCATATTGGTTTTGAGGCTGGAAAGGGAGGGAAGGGAAAAACTTGAGGTGAATGGATGCAAGTCAGGCCGTGACACTCAGCTCCAGAACTGGAGACCAGACCCTGCACTGGTTTAGCTGTATAGTTGGAGCCATTTTCCAGCCTTTCCCCATTTCCAGTCCATGGGTGTCAGCAAGCTTTCCCCTGCTCTCCTCTGTACCCTCTCTTCCCTTTCTTCGGGCCAAAGTCCCAGGTCTGGGTCTAGCATGTCTCACTCCAGCAGCAGGACTCGCTGCCTTCATTAGCACATTACAGAATATTGATGGTAGAAATAACATGAGCCAGTCAAATTTCTATGCCTCATCTTCTATTTCTGCTGCCTTTGCTAAACAACCAGTTTCTGATACAATTCAACCCTGGCTCCCAGCCAGACATTTTTCTCCCACTCTTCAAATCCTCAGCTTGTCCCATCTAATTTTTGCCTCCAGGGATTTCTTGCAAAAGAAACCAGACAAATAACATGTGACCTTCTTCTGCTCACTTCATTCTCACTTCCCTCTCCCCTCCACCAGCAGGTCGCAGGTTTGTCTCCCCCTAGTCCCCCAAGTCCCCCAGGACAGAACACCCTCATGGCTATACAAACACAATTTTGATGCTTTTGCTCTTTACAAAAAAATCTGGCCCAATTTGTCTTCCCCTTCCTTCTCAGTCTGGAAACCTTTGCCACTTTCCCTGGTTGCTCTCATATCTTTTTAATGACTCCTCAGGGCTTTTCTTCACCTTCTCTACAACTTTCAGGGAGAAATGATGTGGATCTCTGCTGCCATTTCTCTTCTTTTCCTCTTCCAAAGCTTATTCTCAGCATATTGTGCTCATAAACTGATCATTGCTGGACCTTGCTTCTCAGTTCAGATCTGCAGGGACTGAGCACAGTGCGTTCCTCCATATGTTCTACCACATCTTTCTGCTCGCTTGCTCTCTAGTCAAATTAATTGTTAATTAGTCATAGAAAGCGAACCTATCCAAAAGAAACAGAAGGAAAAAAAAGAGTGAAGAGGAAGAAGCAGACAAAGAAATAGGCTCTGCAGCACAGCAGGGAGGGTGGTCATGGGAGGCCAAAGCTTGGAAGCCGCCTTTCTCTCAGCTCTCACCTCCGGAAGTGTCCGAGCTACTGACGGCTTTCCTGGAAAGGGAAGAGCCCTTGTCCCTCTGCTTTCTTCCTCCTCTGTGGAAACGGCTGCACAGAAAGCCCCTCTGAAGCAGATCTGGCTTCCCAAAATGCACAACAGCCCGGCGACAGTGCCACTGCCCCGCCATGCTCCACTGCCAAGGGGATGGTCCAGGCTGGGCTCTTCTCATATCACAGGCTCCCTCCCCAGCCAACTCTGGGGTGTTCCTCGCTCTTCAGCTGGCCTAATGGCAGTTTTATGTTTTTATTTGTACCTTCAGCATAATCAGGCTGTCCCTTTCTTTTCCTTAAGTATTTTTAACTATACTAGTCACCTAGTGAGGAGCAGGCAGATCCCGCCCCTGCAGTCCTGCCAACAGCAAAGTAACAGCATGCTGCTGTCCATGACGGGTTGTTTCCAGATGCCTTCATTGACTATATGATCACAACATCTACAGATGAAAGATGTGCTATACATCTCCTTGCAAGGGCAAGATGTATACCCCAGACGGAGGACATATACTAGATATTAAACATTGAGAACTCCATTTTCTGCTATGCTCCAGCTGCCGAGAGCTACTCTGATGCAGCAGAGTAAACATAAACCCAGTTAAACTGGGTTTACAGCTGCTTTGTGTTAACAAACTGGCACAAAGCAGCTGGAGTTTACCAGCAGAACTGGCCCCTACAATATTCCTGGGGCCATGTCAGACCTCATTTTATCAGCACACTTCAGGTGGCAAGGGTGGGATCTGTAGATCATGAATGGAAATGCAATGAAATCAGTTAAAGACAGTAATGCCCTCTCTGTGTAAAATTACACCATAGCAAGTATTTCATTGGAAACCCTTCAAAGTCGGCCACTTTGGAGCACAGAGGAGAGAACTGAGGCTCCCAGGAGCAGCAGGGCTGCAGTGATCATATCCAGCAATATCTTCCTCGCTCCCCATCCGTACGCATGTTTGAACATTGAAATTAATTATGAACCTGATGTGTTCCCTACTTCTAAGTATTCATATACTAACTTTCTACCACAAATTCAGAGAGTCTTTTAGCCTAGAGTTACTTTTGGAAAGTTCATTGTTCACACAAGGTTTGCAAAACCTTCTAATGTGATGTGATTTAAATTCAAAGTAGTATAAATTTGTAACCAGATAAAAAGGGGTAATCGCAAAAGAGTGCAAGATAGAGCACACATAAAGCAGTGTTTTGGAAATTTAAAGTAAAAAAAGAAAGACTCAGCACTCTTTAGCGAAGAAGGAGGTTGTGTAAGCACTCAAGAGGAAAAAAAAAAAGGAAGAAAGAAAAAGCTTTTTTCTACATGGAGAATTAATCTGCGCACTGACCTTCAACCTGCTCTGGCACTTACACAGCGGTACAATGGGAAATGCGGACATAGAGCAAATGACATAAACAAATTCCTGCGGAGGAAACTCTTCTGATGGAGGCATCCATTCTCCAGACTCAAACCCACCATGCTAATACACTCGCCTCCTGCACAGCGCGCAACTCCTGCTCTGCTAATGAAAAACTTCCCGCACAAAATGTAACTTACAAGAGAAAAAAAATCAATGCGGGGAGGTTTGAATTTCTCAAGCACCAGAGCTGCCATGCTTTGGCGGTGAGAAAAGCCTGTGGCTTTGCAGGCGTACCCAACCCACGCTGAGCCCGTGCGGGTTGCCAGCCTGGAATATCTACAGCCCTCTGATCTACTGCATTGCGCAAGGCAGGACTGATGACAGTGGGCTTGGGTTTATCAGCTAGGCTGAGTTATTCTGTCGGGTAAGAAAATGGATGCCATTGCTTGCTCGGCAGTAAAAGGAAAAGGGAAGCAGCAATAAGGGATAGAGACAGTTATTACAAGTTTGACTAGGGACAGAATTAAATCGATGCAGTAAATGGCACTTAATGCACTTTAGTGACCCAATGCATTTACTTCATCATACTGTGCCGTGTGGCTGATTACATTTGATGCATAACACATGAAAAGCACTAGAGGCCATTGCTGGAAAATCTCAGGATACAAACCAAATTGTCTGGGCACCTCAGGTTGTTAGCATTTCTGCACACACGCGTGCGCACGCACTCTGTCCTGCGTGGCACGCTGGATTTGATAGCACCTTTCAGAGGTCACCTTGGCACTGACTTAACGCTCCCACTGAGTTTGCCTCGTTAGGATCAGCAGTCAGGGCTCCAGCCCTGCATAAATTCTGACAGTTTCCTTGCTTCGGTTTGATTGAAACAGCACGGCTGCTTTTTTACTTTTTTTTTTTTTTAGACCAAAAATCCAAGAAAACTTGGTACAATCTTGGAAAACTAAATAAGCAGTCAAGTTTGCCAGCTGCAGAATACAGTAGGACTTCACTCATTTGTATGGCATCAGTCCATACACACAAACCAGACAAGCTGTCCTCAGAAAGTTCAACTCCAAGGGCTACGTGAAGTCTCAGATTTCTTCGTTTGCATGACACCCTGGGGAATATCCAATGCCAGAGCAGTGGAGATGTAAGAAAGGCAACACAGTCCTAGAAAGATGGTAGTTGTTGGGAAAGCTGGGTTCTTCTCCTCGTCCTGGCATCGATTTGCCTTTTTTTTTTTTTTTTTTTTTTTCCCTTTGCCACCATAGTCAGGAAAGATGCTGAAGACCTTTTAGGACCCTCTGAAACTCCTTAAGAGACAACACCAGGCACCCCCACAGCTCCCCCTTGCCCAACTATGCAAATTCCTGTCCCACGAATCAGGCAGCAGGGAGGTTTCTCTGCTAGCCAGCCCAAGAGCTGAAGCTGTGAGCTTCTCTAACCTGGCTTAGCGTGAATGAGCTGGGCTGGGAAGAACCCCCATGGGTGCTTTGGTCAGGAGGTCTGCAGGGATCCACAAGCTCTGTGGACTTGATTAGGGGACTTCAACATCTCTCATACGAGGAAAGGCTGAGAGAGCTGGGTCTGTTTAGCCTGGAGAAGAGAAGGCTGAGAGGGGATCTGATCAACACTTATAAATATCTAAAGGGCAGGTGGCTAGAGGAATGGGCCAGACTCTTCTCCATGGTGCCCAGTGACAGGACAGGGGGCAACGGGCACAAACTGGAACACAGGAAGTTCCATCTGAATGTGAGGAAAAACTTCTTCACTCGGAGGGTGACCGAGCACTGGAACAGGCTGCCCAGAGAGGTTGTGGAGTCTCCTTCTCTGGAGATATTCAGAATCTGCCTGGACGTGATCCTGTGCAACCTGCTGTAGGTGATCCTGCTCTAGCAGGGGGGTTGGACTAGATGGTCTCCAGAGGTCCCTTCCAACCCCCACCAATCTGTGATTCTGTGCATGACAGGCACTGCTGTGCATTTGCCCACTGCCTCTTCCACCCCCACAGTGACTCTCTTTCAGGGCAACATGCTGGGAGCCTGCAAGCAGATGGAGAAATATCACAATGAACCCAGACATCTCCTAAACTGATGCTGAGGACACGGGTAACCTCCAAAACAGCTGGAGCTGCAGACAGTGTATATCCATAATTGTAATGAACTGGGACTCAACAAGCTGGGGTGGCCATGCCTTACAAGACCAGACCTCAAAAGTCTGCCCCTCTGTTATACAGGGATAATGATTTT
The DNA here is from genome assembly GCF_028858705.1 of Grus americana. Classification (NCBI taxonomy): domain Eukaryota; kingdom Metazoa; phylum Chordata; class Aves; order Gruiformes; family Gruidae; genus Grus; species Grus americana. Next base: position 15,735,307 of record NC_072853.1, on the reverse strand, counting down.
GAACCATTTTTGTAAGTGGTTGTGACTGTGATGTTGTTATTGCTGTGTGTCACCATAAATCATTATGCTTTTCCAAGCCTTCTCTTCATTTAGAGGTTAAATAGAATAAATGAGTGGAGACTGCAATCCATTACATATGCAACAAAACGAGGGGTTAGAAGCAGCCACCTCCAGTGCTCCCACTTACTCATACCAGTTCCAGAACTTCTTCCCCATGATGTAATAAAAAGGTACTCTTAAACCGAGTGCTTCACCTGAGGACCAGAAAGTGCTGGCACAAACCCCTAAAGTTCACATTCTTCCTTGTAAAATGAGGACATTTATGAATATCCACTTGCCGCTTAGGAACAGTGAGGTGCAGAGAGGTTAAATGGGTTTTTACCTCAGAATAAATCATTAGAAGAGTTGGGAATAGGACCAAGAATCCTATCAACCAGTCCTTGGTCTCATTACATGAAAACTGTCTTCCTCGGCACTTTACTTAGTACTGACATTATTCCTCCAAATGTGTCAGACTTGACTTTTGTTACTAGGGCCATAAAAAGCAATTCAGGGAGGCTGAGCCCTGTCCCCACTCTGTTCATCATGTCCCACTTTTGGACTCGCATTGCACAGCAGCACAACATGCACAGCAAAGCCACAGCTCCTTCTCAATTGACTTCCAGGGGAAGATTCAGTCCCAAGGTGACCTCAAGCCACGCTCACCCCAATGCCACAGAGCTACGGGAGCTCACTGATCTCCTGTGGGACCGTGGCTTGGGGCTCAGGAGAAGCATGAGGAAAACGGCAATAATCTTGGATTTACTCCAGTGTTGCTGAGAGCAGAATTTGTCCCTGCTCTAAGAGAGGGAAAGAAAAATATACGTTGGAGTTATTTGCCTGTGGAGTGAACTAGACAGATTTCAATACTTAAGGGGATTGCATTTAAATCATCTGTGGATTTTGAAAACAACATTATTGCTTGGTATCACAAGCAATTCCCAATTTTTAGATCTTCCTGAGCTAGACTCGGTTTTAGTCCTAATAGCAACAATTCTATTACTGCTGCGAGGGAAATGGAATTGCAATGAACTGGTATACATTTTCCTTAAAAATTATAAAGTGACAAATGTTTTATTTCAGCTTCTCTTGAGGATTTGCTGGATATTAAAAATTATCTTAATGTAGTCACTGGTTGGCATTAACATAGTGCTTTAACTGCCTGTTTCAGGGAAAGCAGAGGATTGTGTGTTTTCTGGCAGCCTCTCACAAGGTGCTGCTCACATTGTAAATGTGCTTTGTTATCTAGCAGGATCAAGCCAACACTGACTAAAAAGGTATTGTAACTTTGTGCTTTAAAAGTCTAATTCCACCCTTTTTCAGGCTCAAAACAATCCATTGTCTTCAACACAAACAAGAGGGATTTACACCAGTCAAAACAAGAGGAAAAACCATTTCCTCTTGCTGTATGGCCCTTCATTACTGTGTTTTAAATTCTTGGGTTTTGAACCCAATTTCCAATACTCTGAACTTGTCCATTTTCATTTTGTCTTCCCAGCTCCCTGATGCTCCATCAGTGGTAGCAATAGTGTGTATATGGCAATCAGGCCACTGGTGCATTATCTACTGCATGGCACAGCTCCACAGCAGGTTTAGGTGATGAGACAGTAAAATGGGGCAGATGCTCAGAAAAACCCTACTACCAAATAGCAAATCATGGCAGAACTAAAAACTGAACGTTTTTTAATATCTGACTAGTCCTTTCAGACTTGTATTTTCCAAAGAGCAGAGTTGCTGCAGATGCCTCTGTTTCTCCATCTCCAAGTCAAGATGCCTTAAAGGTCCTAAACTCTTCCTAAAAATTTAGGACCTTTTCAATCTTCTACAGGCTTAACAAATGAAAAGCCCACTGGGGCCACCACAGACCTCAGGATGCTTAATACAAGCAGGACCTGAATGTGGATCCCTTTCAGAAACAAACCAAGACCAAAATGCATCCCTCAGCTGCCAGCAACTGGTCTGCCTCATGGTGGCTTTGTGATCGTGAATGGGAGCTGCTTCTACATAGAGAGGAAGGGAGAAATTTGAGGGAAAATATTTTACAGACTGAAAAATTCTCATTTCTGCTGCATCTTCAGGAGAGTGTTGTGCCAGTTTTTTGCAGTCACTACCTCAGCAGTTGTTGTTAACATTACATCCTTCTTCCCCAGGAATGGCTTTATCTTGTTTTCTGGAATGAAAAATATCTGTTCCTTAATTCACTTCACCACCACCAGCAAAACAATAGTTAATTACAGAAAGGAATTGGGGAGGAGCCCAAGCTGCACAGAGGAGCCACTGCCGCATGGAGCACCCATCCATCCTTAATGTGCAATAGAAATGCAGGTAATGTGCAAAATGAGCTACTCGGCACTAGCAGTACCTGGAGCAGGCAGCTCATAAAATCCACATACAGCTCTGAATGCCAGGTAGAGAAACAAAAATGTGGAATAAAGCACATGCACCGTCATGCTGCTCAAAATCTTGAGCAAAATCTGTTTCTCTCTGATAACATTGTGGATACAATTAGCTAATAGCTTTAGAAAGAGAAAGCAGAGACTTGTTTCTTTTCTCTCTGCTAATCATTTAAAAGAGAAAATAAAATAAGGCGTTGATCACTGCCAACTCTCTTATCTATCTCCATTCAAGTGACAGCACACTGAGTTTCAGTGAGATTGTTCAAAAAAACCCTCCAAAGTGCATTTCCAGTTGAACTGATTATGCGTTAGGTATTTTGGGCCAGATCCTCAGTTCATGTCAGCAAGCAAGGTCCCAGGGACTTCATGGACCTGGTTTTGATTTATTCCAGCTAAGAATCAGTTTTTATGTCCAGTGTGGCATGTTAGCAAGCAAAACTGCCATTCAATGTGGGATTCCCTTCACTGAACAACTGCAACACAAAGATCTCAATGAGCCCTCATGGCCAAGAAGGCCAATGGTATCCTGGGGTGCATCAAGAAAAGCATGGCCAGTAGGCTGAGGGAGGTTATCCTCCCCCTCTACTCTGCCCTGGTGAGGCCACATCTGGAGTACTGTGTCCAGTTCTGGGCTCCCCAGTTCAAGACAGACAGGGAACTACTGGAGAGAGTCCAGCGGAAGGCTACAGGGATGATGAGGGGACTGGAGCATCTCTCGTATGAGGAAAGGCTGAGAGAGCTGGGTCTGTTTAGCCTGGAGAAGAGAAGGCTGAGAGGGGATCTGATCAACACTTATAAATATCTAAAGGGCAGGTGGCTAGAGGAATGGGCCAGACTCTTCTCCATGGTGCCCAGTGACAGGACAAGGGGCAACGGGCACAAACTGGAACACAGGAAGTTCCATCTGAATGTGAGGAAAAACGTCTTCCCTTTGAGGGTGACCGAGCACTGGAACAGGCTGCCCAGAGAGGTTGTGGAGTCTCCTTCTCTGGAGATACTGAAAATCCACCTGGACACAATCCTGTGCAACCTGTTCTAGGTGATCCTGCTTTAGTGGGGGGGTTGGACTAGATGATCTCCAGAGGTCCCTTCCAACTCTACCACTCTGATTCTGTATTCAGTGATCTCTAATGAAGCTTGTTCTTGTTTTACAGACCACTTTTCTATACAACAGAGATGAAGTAGGCACCAGTTTCTGAGGGCCCTGTTAATCTGATTTCTTTTGGATTTGATGTTCACTACCAGGTTGTGAGACGTGCACAGCGATGGCAATGGTCTGGTTCAGCTCAGCATTGCACTTCTGAGATGTCTATCCTGATTTTCCCCGCTTACCTCATTTTGGTTCACATCATGGGGCAGTGTTGGAGCACAGAAACTGGATCCTTTTCAGATGAAACTAAGCTGGGAAATGCAGAAGTATGTCTGGCACACTCCATCCCCACATCTAAATCACCCCCTCCAAGATGTATACAGTGTGGAATTCAGGTTTCAGACACCTGTGCTAATTGCTAATGTAGACAACAGCCTTCTGGTAGCTCCTGCAGATGTAGCTATCTGCATTAAACCAAATGAATTCCACCCCAAGTTGTTTTGTGTAAATAACATAGCCACAACCCAAGAATTCCAGTGTTGAAGGAGTAGGAACACTGTTCTTGGACCATTTTCAGGGCAACATTTTTTGCTTGTGTTCTGGCAGGGAGAAGCCCATAGCCAGTATCAAACACCCATAGCTGTCGGGATACTCTGTTTTGGAAGAGCCTATAGTCACTCAGAAAACCAGGAGCAGAGCGACTCACCCGCATCTTTCAGCGTCTTCCCAAGATACTTCAGTCTTCTATAACTGGCAGATCAGATGGGATGACAATGTAAGAACCTCTTCATGCTCTGGTAGCCTGGAGGCCAGAAGGCATGAGGCTAGTCTGGACACCTCTGATGGGAACAAACCAGTAACTAGTTCCTCAAATTTACAGGCCATGATCCTGAGCCCATTGGCGTTATCAGGAACTCTCCCAGCATGGGATTCATCTGACCAGATGTTGGTCAGCTGCAGGACCTGCCATCAGTGTGCTTGTACTGTCAGCAGAGAAACCAACACATGTGAGGTGCAACTTATGCTAAAGCCCATGTCTGACACAGGTAAGGACAATCCTGAGCAATACTTTGTTCTGTCCCTTGACTACGCAGGGAGACAGTGAGGTCCAGCTCTGATGGAGAGGAGCATCTAGTTAGGTGGGATGAATGCAATCCCCTATGACCATGACAGGCTTCCAATAACCCCCTAACAATTAACACAAGTCAATAAACGAATATATTCTCAGCCTTCAAAGGCCTTTTTGCACATACACATTTAGCGTCTCCTTCTAAAAGCCACCGTTACTTACTGACAACTATGTCACGACAGGGATACTGCCCTGCCACGCACAAGCGACACAGACTGAATGGTTTTTGCCCCCAGGTAAGACAGTAAACGCGTGTCAATGTTGCTGGACCAGGTGCCACTGTGCATAGATGCTATACCACGTATATTATCTATGGAACAGAGACACGGGATACACACACAGCCGTCGCTCAGCTCAAGTTGAGGAGGAAGCAGATAAAGAGCCATTCGCTTAACAACCCTGAACTTGAGACACATGGCAACCCTGCTCCTGGATTTGCATTCTCAAGAGCACAAGCAAGATTTGTTATTCTACCTTAAAAATAAAACCACACTGCAACAGAAATGTACGTCCTTTATTAACAACTTTTCAAAATAAATCTGAAGAAAAAAAGTCTTTGGTGACACTATCTATAAAAACAACCTATCTTAGATGGTAAACCTATGATGTTATACAGGTTAATGAAGTAAACCAAATTATATGGCTTTTTAATTTCTCATTCTCTCTTTTTCTCTCACTCACACACTTGCTTTAGGTTTAATTGCACCATGTTGTCAATAGTCAAACAAAGAGGGAGAAACACTTTAAAAAAGATGTGGCAGCACTATGAAAACATTGGTAATGCATTAGAAAATTTTTCTCAAAAATGTACATTTTATACAAAATAAGATTGTATTTTTTGTTTGCTTTTTTGCTTTACATTTGCCCACCTAAGAAGTCCCATTTCAGGTTTCCATTCTCATCATCCAAACACTATACATATTTTCTCTCAAAATAAATATACAGGATTATGTACAAGGTCGCAAGGCCCATTGGATCATCACTAATCCACTATGAAATAGTCGTTAAAAACATCATGAAAGGGCGGGAGGGAGCATCCCAAAGCATCTGATGTGTCCCATAACCTCCCCTGATTTAAGTCCCCCCCTAATTTAACTCCAACTTAAAAAAACGTGTGTGAAGACGGTTAAAATAGTGGTATAAAGGCCAGCTTGACTTAGTTTTAAACAAGGGTGAGATATAGGGAAGTTTGGAAGATGCGGTTTTATTTCCAGCAGACACCAGCTAAGACCCTGCGTGGGGCAGGTCCCTTCTCGGAAGACCCCAGGCCCATCCCCGGGAAATGGGGCAGAAGCCCAGGGAATGGCTCCATCAGGCTGATGCCCCGAAGGGACATTTCCGTGACAGATGGCAGAGCCAGCCCTGAAAAAAAGGAGCAGAGCCCCAATCCAGCCCTTGCTCTAAGAGGATATTTAACTGGAAGAATTAATACAATTGTTGTCAATCAATACAGATTTATGACAAACGCTGAGTAGACGTTTGGTTTCGATATGGGGAGAGAGAGAAGACAACAACACTGCATTTCACACTGGGAATATAAAGATTTAAAAAAAAATCCAAGTCTACTTCTAGCTGTTTCTTTCATTGCTTCAGCGTCAAATGATTACTTCCATTCTCCAAATGACATCTTTTGGTAAATGAGCTATTTTAAAAGGCGCTCACTGGTGAAAGATTAATTTCTTTGTCAAAGTTGGCTCTAAAAAAGAAATTGCAATCTGAAATTGATCAAATCCACGATGTTTTCCGATGGGAAAGATCAAAGCGCTCGATAGCCATGCATTAGCACACCAGTGTGTTCACTATAAAATTGTTACAAAGCTTGAACATTCACATCTAGAAAAAGTTATGGTAATAATTAGAGGTTTTTCACGAAATAGAAAGAGGGCAAATAAAATCTTGTACAGGCCCAAGGGACTGCAAGGAGAGCCAGGCACTTTCTATCTTGGAAGTTTGCCCCTATTTTTGTGTCGTGTTCTTCTCATTATGAAACCGTCCTCCAGCAATAGATCTCATTCAAATTATAACTGGGAAGGGTTTCTTTTTCTTTTTTTTTTTTCCCTTTAATAAATTCAATTAAAAATTCATCAGTTCTCCCAAACTCCAATCCTTACTTTTACTCTGTTTTAATGGCATGGATCTATTCACATTCATCCATCCATCTCACCCCTGATTAAATTAAGGTCAGTAACCTTTACAAAAGGCCACATGCGTAACACTCAGTCAAGTCATCAGGCATTCAAGTACCTGTAAAGTAAAGGCTAACATAGCCTGCTGTTAAAGAAAAATAATAATAATAATAAAAAAAACCTACAAAAGGAGCAACAAGGAGTGAACCCTGTTTCAGCACCATCTGAATTACTGGGGGAGCGGGGGGGAGGAGAGAAAAAAAAAGCATAAAGAACCATTAACTCACACGTAGGACGTGATAAAAGGGTGATTTCATTCACTAAGGAAACAAGACAGCTCTGTCCAACACAGATGCACGCGGGAGGCTCGGAAGCATGCCTACTGTCCTTAGGAGCGCTGGCCGATAACGGCCACACGGAGCGTCACACACTGAGTCTCTGAGCTGGGTCTGTGTCCAGCTCTTCCCCTGGATCTGTGTCCAGCTCTTCCCCCGGGTCCCCAGGCCGTGGACACGGAGACCGACGGCCGTTCTCGCCACTGGCCGCAAGGCACATTCTTTCCTAGACAGACGGCTATGCCCGGGTAACACGCTGCAAAGAGAAACTCTCCTACCTATCCGCATCCCTTCTGGAGCTAAGCCTTTCATTGTTGCTTGTTTAATTAGCAATCTGTAAACAGAAAGGGCCTCAAATCACATTGAGAGGGAGCTTTAGCACAGTCTCTTTCAGCCACCCCAAAAAGTGACAATAACAGAATGTCAAACAGCTTAAAAGCTTGGCCTGACTTGCTGCACTCCAAAAATGGTTAGCTACTCCCTTTTTTACTAAAAACCCAACCCACATGCCCCAAAATGGCATTAACTAAAACCCAAGCAGAACTGTAATTCTTGTTTTTGTAGGGTCCCCTCTTTCCCTCTCCCTGGCCCCTCTTGCTGGCTACAGACCATTAACTGTTCCCAGAGCTGCAGATGCTCCTGTGGACACATCCACGTGCCCGCCTGCAAACGAGGACACAAGCAAAGTGTGAGCCCTGCCAACCTCATCCAGTGCTTCACACATTCTCCAAAAACCAAGCTTAAGGAGAAGGCCTTTTCCAGTCCCTGAAGAAGCTGCCTGATCTCCAAGAGGAAAAAGTGGCATGGGAGCCGCTGAGCCATTTGCCCTGGAAAATCAAACCACACTGGACTTCACCTTCCCCGACAGATCAGCAAGCACAGATCTGAGAGCACAGGGAAGTGAGGCTCAGGTTTTTATGGGATGTGGGGAGCTGAATTAGGATCAACAGGAGTGTAACTTGCTCCCCTTCCCTCCCTGGCCTTGCCTACCTACTCTTGCCTCTTTACACATGCTGATTTAACTCTCTAAAATGGCATTAAAAAAAATTCCAATAAATCACCGGACAGTTTTCCATGATTCTAGAGAGTTGAATGGACTCACAGAAGCATCTGGTGGCACCAACGTGACAGAAGGTGTGAGGCAAGACTGCGTGGCCAGGGCCTGGGAGAGCAACAGGAGCGGGGGGAAGTGGCACCTCTTCCTTTCTGCAGCATAAGTCACTAGCTGCAGCCTCGCACATACTTTGGCAGATTCCTTTCAAAATTTGGTTCAGATTTAACACAAAATGTCAGGAATCTGATGTTCCTGCCCTAACTTGCTGTGCTCTGTTCAAATATTGCAATACATACATACACAAAGCAAAGCATTCTTTCCAAGTCTTTACATGTCAGGTTGCATACAAACATTTAGCAATATGTACTTTGCGCTTGCAAAGCAACTTTCCATTGAGGGATTCTCATCTTACCAGCAAGAGAAATTATTTAGGCTTCACAGCGTTCCCTCTACAACCAGTTAACTATGACTTTTACAAATGAGGAAACCAAGGCATGCCTCAGTTATGGGAGTTGCTTAAAGCTGCATAATAAAGCAGTGCCTGAGCCTGAATGAAACTGTTAGTAATTCTGCTCCACCCTTCCTATCGCTCCAGCTACTCTTCTCCCCTGCTACCAGACCGCCTGTTTACACAGGAATGAGGTATAGAAAGGCTTGCTGGTCTTTTGGGTATCAGAACTCAACCCTCCCACTGTTACTTTAACAGAGCTCTTGGGGGTGGTGATCATTACAGAGCACCCCAAATGCACCTCATCAAAATGTGAGAGTTCAAAACGTTTTTAAAGTGCTTATTTTCTTAGCAAATTGGAATGGCATCTTCCTGACCCAAATCACTGCTTTTGTTTTCATCCTTCAACTGAAAGACACACATAAATAAGCAAAGCACTACAGAGAAATAAACAACTGGAATATTTCCGTTTGAAAATACTTCCATTTGAAATGATAAAACCATTGCGTGAGCAATGCCAGTACTTCGGGGGCGAGTTACCCTGCCCCAAGCACACTTGGGAGCACCCGCTGCTGCCAGTACCCAGTGTCTGACCACACACTTTACTTCAGGTGTCAGACCGCCAGGAGGGAATTTCTCCACCTATTTGTGCTTAAAAAAAAAGGAAAAAAAAAAAAAAGAAAAAAAAGAAAAAAAGAGAAGCCCACGCTTTTATTATATATAAACCAATTTGTTACAGGCCAAATTCTTGTGCTGCAAGCACTAACATGCTTTCTTTTCTTCGCCAACACCACTTTTGCCCTCAGAACAAAGCTATTTCTGGAAATCGAGCTGCCACGGCCATGTGGCACCAGTGTCCCCAGGCAGCAGGGACTCACACAGGCTGTGTGTCCCACATAGCCGCCATGCTGGCCGTGCCGACTGCCCCGGCAGGGCTCACCTGCGGGCAGGGCCATTCAGGATGCGCCTCTCCTACCAGAATGCACAACCGGCACCATGCCTCTGCTGCCCACGAAGCCCTCCCTGTGTTCCACATCACTGCTTTGCTCCTCAGAGTAATGTTCCTCTTCCCCTTCAAGGCAAGGCCGATTGCCTTTAAAAACAGGGTCCCCAACCAGAAGGATCTATACTCTCCTCTCCCTCATTGGGGGTTCTCCAGTTTTCCATCCGTCCAAAGGAGTTTTGTCATAGTGGCTGCTACCGGCTTGGGGAAAACAGGAAAAAAAATTAAAAAGTCAGCAGTAAATGAGAAATGTCAATACTTGGGTTCTGTCCTGCCTGTGCTCAGTTTGTTTCTGAACCTGCCGCATTTTCTCCCCATGAGATTCAAGCGTTTAACTTTGCAAGGGAAAATGAATGAAAATTGCAATGACAATCAAATGCATGAAAGAAAGAAACGGCAGCTTTGAAATATTCACAACCAACACAATTTTGATTAAAGAAAGAACTCTGTTTTTAATAGGTTTTTTTTTGATCATTAAAAAAGTTTAAACCTGCATAGCAATCATTTCAAAAATAATTATTTAATGTTCCATAATGAAACTGTACACGACCTAGTCTTGAGCGACAGAAGCCTGCCGGGTGGTTTGACGCAGTCCGGAGCAGCACGCCCCCGGTGCCAGGATGCCGCTCCCCGGGGTCGGGCGCTTGCTGTCGGCGGCACAGTCTGGCTCCACACGCTGGCGGCCGCGCGGGCAGGGGGCAGCTCAGCCCCCACAGCAGCGCTCCTCAGAGTCGTTCAATGTCTCGGTACTTCTTCCTCAGGATGGAGACCTGGTCTTTAAAGAGGACAGGGTCGAGCCTCATCTGAGAGTGGATCAGCGGCATATAGCCAAACCAGCTGGCAAAAGTGTTCATGCAGCTCTGCCGCTGGGCGAAGTGGTCGGGGTCGGCCCAGCGCGAGGCCCGGGATGTCTGTGTGGAGAGGAGAGCAGAAATCAGGCATCGGCCATGACACAACAAAATGGCGGGAAAGGGCGGGCGCTGCGGCCAGGTGACGCCGTGCTGCAGAGCAGCATCGGGGCTTGAGAGCACCTGGCTCTGTGGTGGCTGACATCTGCTCAGTGAGGGTTTCACACCAGGGAAAGGACACCCTGCCCGCAGCGGAAGCTGGCGATGGTGAGCCGGCCACCCCGGCTTCCCAAACAGCGCTGAGGGCTCCACACCCGAGCTTGACCATGAGCCAGCCTGACCCGAGGCATGACACCCACAGGCAGGCCTCCCCAAGCCTGCCAGCACGCTACTTCACACTTTCTTCTTCCCTCTCACTCTTTTTTTTTTTTTTGAAACCCTCAAGCTCTTTCAGAGATAGAACAAGTCCTTAAAAACCACCAGGAAAGAGGAGAAGGCCACTGCTTTCCACTGCACGTGCACATCCTACAGCTAGCTGCTGCCCATGGCCTTCAGCCGTACAAGGAAAATGCATTGCAATTATTATGGTTTCTCAGGTCAAAACCACACCTTTGCAGTCCAGATCTGCAGAAATTTATACACGGATAATTTCAACCAGCTTGTAACTGAGCTCAGCAGAAGTCCTTACGTGCTTGTCATTACTCATGTGGGTAGAAATCCTGCAGAGAAAAGCAGGGTGCTTCCAGGAATCCCACCGGCTGAGGCCAGTGCATAAGACAGTATCATCTCATGGATGGAGAAAATTAACTGAAGTTCCACATTACACCATGTTAAAACTCTGATCCGAGGAAAAGACCATGGTCTTTGCATGCATACATGCAAAGTACTGTGGCCTGATTTTCCAGAGTTCAGGGCAGCTGTAATTCCTATGAAAGTCCATGAAACTTAGCACCTCTGGAAAAATAACAACCTAACAGTTCTGAAGCAGTTATTATTCTCTATCTGTACCTAAACTACATGTAAACATAATAAAACTATTATTTAAGATAAACTATGAATGCTGAGAACCTAAGTTTTGGTTTATGCCACTTCTCACGCATCTTACATTTCCCCCATACTTTAAAATCAAATATAAATTCAGAAACTCAAAGTGTGTTAATTAAAATGCAAAGAAACTGATAAAGTCAGGGACTTGCCAAATGAATGGGGTATCAGACTTGATCTTTGCCCAAGGCCTGTCCAGTTTAGCTCAACTGGTAGGTTATAATGTGCATTGATTACAGACTCTTGATTATACCAAGCCACTAAAGAGCAAGCAAAAGCTTGTTGCTAGAGGATTATAGCAGACATTCTGGCCATTAACAGTGAATTTCCATATGACTATTAATCTCTGTCACAACGTTGAGGTTATGTTAATTTTTTATTTGTCTTTCAAGGAATTATGAACATGGTCCATTACATTTCCCAAAGCTGCAGGAACAACTTGTCTTTAGGAGAGAGTTATAGTTCATGGCTAACTCAAGTCACCCGCGCTATAAAAAGAAAAATGAATGTTCTGACTTTGCCAAACAGCCAGAGCATGGCCCTGTGGAGAGGTGAAGCTCAAATTGAAAGCAATAGGTACTTTCTGGATGGCACCTTCTTCTTCACAGAAGGTCTCCTGGATAACTCAGATGAGTTAGAATTGCTGAATGCTGCCTATATCTCAGGTGAAAGTGCAGTGGCATACAGATAAGGGAGTCTACAACTGGCATGGCCACTCACCAGTCAAAGATCCAAGTAATGCTAATAGGAGAAAATGTGAGGGGAAAATATAGGGCCCCTTCTTTCTCCTGGCCCCTAGTAATCATGGTGCTGTTTGTAGTGAGGATCAATACTTGCTATTCCTCCCATCGCTTGCTCGCATAGCGCAAGAGGAAAAATGCCTCCAGGTAACCATGTATCCTGTTACTAGAGGGTATATCCATTTTTGCGGTGACAGAGTGCTTACCCAGTAGCTGGAAGAGGATCTAAAGCAAGCATTGCATGACTGCTAGTGAGTGATGGTGCCACTGTGAGACAAAATGTTCCTTGTGGGAAAAAATGCTTGAATATCACAAATTACCTCTGTTGTGACAGTCCAATGTCAGTGCTTGAATCACACTATATACTTTAAAATAGCACAGGGATGGCCTGGTACATTATATTCATTAATAATAATTAAAAATAGAAATCCTTTCTAGAATTTACTCCTGCTTCTAGCATTCCATGACTAGGTCTTAGGTCTAGAATATTTAATTAGAAAACTGGAGTTTAACTGAAATTTGGTCACCACAATCATCAGTTCCATGAGTTTGGAATCACTGTGAATAATACTGTGTGAGAAAACTACGAAGAGAAGCTGTCATCCATGTTTGCCATTTCTCCTTTTCTTTCATTATAATAAGCATATTTAAAGTCCATTTACAGTTCTGCTAAACTAAAAACTGCAAAAAACCTGACAGAATTGTATCACTCTGTAAGCCTAATGTAGAAGTCAAACCGTTATATTAGCAATACATCCCAAGTGCTAAAACATACTGCGGATACATACCTGTCCCATCATGGTCTCCTTATACTGTTTTTTCTGTGTTACTTTGATTGGAGGCAATTTTGTCACAGCTGACACCAAAAAATTCATTAGAATGTCCTCACAATTGGCCAGTTGGTCCACCATATTCTTTAGGCTGGCAGGCAGGTAATGAGTGTACAGGTAGTGATAATATCTGGAAACCAACAGCAGCGTTATTAATACAAGTCACTGGGCTTTCAGGGATTACAAACTCCAGGAAATTTCTCTCTCAGTTGAGACACAAGATTCATACTCAACTCTGGATAAACCACTTCCTTTCTTCTGTCTCATCCTCCAACAAGAAGGGAGAACAAATCAATATCTCATCGAGACAGTACATAGTGCTAATGGGGAAACAAAACATGCGTCTTTTTGTAACTGGGTTGAAAGAAATAATGCAGACCAAAGTATCGAGATAATGGAGGAGTAGGAAAGAGAGCACCACATTGCTATAATGCCATAGACAACATTGATGAATTCATCCGCCACCTCTTCTTTAAAAACTGTTCAGTTGGAGAGAACTCTATTAAACCTGCCTACTCCTGTCCTTATTGTTGAAATTACTCTCCTTTGGGCCTGTATCATCCCCTCTAGCCTGTCTTCTCCTTTGGATTAGATACTCCAGAATTTGCTGACTTTCTCCTAAAATCTAGAGAGGTCTTTCGTCTGCGGACGTCCTAACAACGGAGGTTTTCTCCAACATGTTGATCTGTGAAGTGTCCACTGTTCTACGTTTCTAGAGTACCCAGAAGACTTTGAGTGCGCAGCTGTCAGCCAACACACCCCCAGAGCTGCTCTGGAAGTAACCTCTTTTCTGCTGTGCTACAGGCCATTCAGCCGAGCAGCTTAATGAATTCGGGAACTCTTTGAAGTGTGTAATTCCTGATGTTAAAAAGAGCAGTCGGACTGCCTCAAAATACAAGTGACTTCAAAGAGACCCAACAAGCACAATAATGATTACCAGATCCCCAGAGCTAAACCAAGAACTTAAATTATTACCCCATAAAAAGTAAATCCATTTATTATCTTTCCATTTTTCCCCTCCTCAGAAGAATGTTCTTCACCACCCCCACCCCCCACCTCTCCACCCCCCTTTACTATTTTGTTTCATACAGAAGGAGGACAGCAGATGCTCTGGGTTCTTACTTGTGGTAAATAGCAGCTCCTGTCAATACCATGGAATAGTCATTAGTCCATTTGGAGGTATACCCCCACCTCTCCTTAGTGTTGTCCCAGAAGTGACTGCGAGCGGGGTACCCTACAATCCTCTCCGGAAAACTCTGCCAAACTGTAAAGGCAAAATCCACCTGCGGACAAAGGCACAGGCCAAATGAATACCAAAATCGTTTTGACAAATGTCAACAAAACAAAATATTACCTTGCCACTAATTCGTAATTCAAAATCTTGGAACTGTTGCAAAACATTAATTCTATGTATTCATCAGTAAATTAAACTGACTGCTTGACATTTTGCCCTATAATTATGCACATTTTAATGGTTCCTATTAAAGGGAGTCTAGAGCATCACAGCATTACATTAACATTTTCAAGCTTGCCCTTTACATATCAAACCTTTACAAGTTACAGAAAGAATGGGTGTAGGTGCACGTATTTATACTTAGATGCAATATAGAGTGGTAACAGCTCTGTGGTAAACTGAACCTTTTGCACATCTTTGTGCATCTCACCTACCATTTCAGTATTGTCAACACAAAGCTTGGAAAATCAGGAGTCAAACACCTTAAATTATAAGGGTGGCTCAGGGAGATTAAAACAGGCAATCAATGCAGAGTCCTTTTATATTTTCCACCCATTTCGAGCCTTTGAGGACCATGCAGGTAACACTTTTAAGACTGCCTATATGACCAAGAGGGTTGAACATATAGCTTAATAAAGAGGAAGATAAGATTTCCATGTTGTTAAATGGCTTTAGAAGCCTGTACTTTTAAGAAAATGCTTGATACTGGATGAGCCACAAGAAGATGTCAAATGCTGCCAATAGTGGCGTTTTTATTTTATTGTCTTGCTGTAACTATTTGAATAACTCAAATCTCTGAGAAGTGAAAAGGTGACAGGACTTTGCTACCCCAGGATCCCACCAAACAAATCCTGGTGACACTAGGAAAGGGATGATTGGGGTAGCAGAAGGCTCGTCAGCACTAGATTTGAAAGGAGCTTTGTAAAAACACATATGGAAAAAAAATTAATACTATGAAGTTGGTTGGCAGTCCCTTCACTTCAACTTAGGTTTTGGAGCTCAAGCTAGACCAAAATTTTAAAAAGACTTAAAGACAAATCTAATAGTCCCAGTCAAACCCAAGAAAATAAGGGCTTTGTTTCTGCACTGCACACCAAGTTCCCTCCAGTACCTGAGGGACCTAAAACTTTGCTCAAAAATGCTTGAAAAACCTTCCAAGAACCCAGCCAAAGTCAAGGGTGTAGAAGTTAGATAAAGAATAGCTGCTCTGAGAACAGTCACATTTTATGTGATTACTGTCAGACTTCTCTCATTTACGAGTTTTTGTGAAACAGAAGAGTCACACATGTACTGGAACACAAAGCTAGGGACTGCTTATTTTCTTTCAAGTTGTTTCAAGGAATCTGAGGCCAACTAGAAAGACAATGTGCACAAACCAGTTACCGTTGTGATAGTTCTGATCTCATCCAAATCAATACCACATGAAAGAACTAAAGGGTTTTGTTTTTTTTTTCCCTGTAAAGGCCTTTCCCATAAAACGTGACATCTGTTTTCTTTAGAGAAGTCTGAGAATCTCAAACTTAAATAAATAATAAAGCAACTGCACTCAGTGCCCTCACTTCTGCTTTCAAGTATCTGTCCTTGTACCAGGGAGACGCACCAAAGCAACCACCCCAAGAGAAAACTCCTTTTATTAAAAAACCCCAGTCCTCATCCTGTATAATTTCCAATAGCACTACCACTCAGCTGATCAGCAGGAAAAGCCAGCCAGGCTGCCAGTCTCTTAAACGTCTGTATCACTTCTGATCTGTGCCGATTTCTAATTACTTCCCATGCAAATATCCCTCTGCGCATGTGACACAGCTCCTCTCACAAGAGCAATTATGTGCCGTTTTGCTGTGAACGGAAAACCTTTACTGCGCCAGAGCTGGGCAGAGTGGAGGTTGCGCCTGGTGACTGCTCCTCCCAACAGGAATGTGATCATATTTGACCGTGTTTCTAAATAGCCTTTTCTGGGCCCTGAAGCTTTGCCACAACGACCACCCAAGAACAGCTAGCTTCAAGGGAAGTTTCACTTCACACGTTTCATGTCAGTGTTTCAACATGCTTTTTCTTTGCATAAGCTGTATGATGGGGGAAGTAAAGCAAGAGAAAGGCCCCAGTTCTTCACAGAGAGCCACCAAAGAGAGCCACTGACCCTGGCACCCCGGCAGAGACATGTCGAAGCTGCAAGGTGGGTGCTAGCAAGAGCTGGCCAGCTGGTTCTCTCTGCAGCACAGGGGCCATGGGGCTTGTAGAGCCAATACCCACCGTGCAAAAATGCAGTATCGGCTGCAAGCTGCTCACAGGAGGGAAGAAGCCACAAAGAAATGTGTATGTTGTCTCACACAACAACAAATATTTGCATTTCAGAAAGTTTAGGGTAAAACACAGCCAAGCCAAATGAGAAACACTATTTATTTCATATGTGTTCCAGAAGTCTGAATGACTCCAAAGTTTGGATGATGACTAAATACCAGTCAAACCAAAACAAAGCTCCAAATCCTCATGGAATCCACAGGCTGGATTGCTGTAAATACCACCTCAGTGCAATGTCCTCCCTGAGAGGTCTTACCATGGCCCCCAGGGCAGCTGAGACAGGACCCTTCATCCTGAGCAACAACCTGCTTAGGAACTCCAGCCCTGGGATAAATGCCTTTTACTGGTTTTGGGGATTTTGGCTGTGTGGGGCTTTGCACACAAGTGCTTTATCAGCAGCTGTATTCTTCCTCATCTAGCAGAAGCTACCAAGGTGTAATCTTGGTATCAAACAGGTTCAATGCCAACTGCTGCTTCCATCTGTGCAGCAAAAGAGGGCTACCGCAGCTCCTTCTGGAGCAGCCTAACCACAGCACAACAAAGCCGTACTGGGGAGAAGAGTGGTTGCAATCTCATCCATTTAGAACAAATTCAGTGACATCTTAGGGTCTACAGCAGTGACTGGTGACTAATGTTAGGCATTTCTTCACTGTAGCATCAGTGAAAGATCCCCATCACTGACAAAAAAGCATTTTTATAAAGGTGAAGTAGGGAGAAAGGAATGGTCATGAACATGGGGGAAAAAAAAGGGAAAACAAAAGAAAATCGAGGTTTTCAAGCTATTCCCTGGCCATCATTAATAATGTATTTCCCAAATATTGCACTTTATATAAACTGTCATCAGCTTCCCCTGTGGTTCTCAGGAAGAGGTTCCAGAAATCAATACTCATCCCAGTTGTAAAAATTGGTTTTCTACAGTATTTTTCTTTTCTTAGTGCTATCTTGCTCTTGGCACAAACACTCCAACACCTAAACTAGCAAAGATCTCCAATTTTATGGGGCGACACAATGATGAGAGAGCGTTCCTCGGTGAAATCCTGCATTAGTGTGGCAACGCTGTCTTTTGGAGCGACAGCAGTCCCCTGCTGCTGACACCCCTTCCTTCCCCACCTACACCCTACTGATAACGTGGGGGGGAAAAAGCTACCCCAATCAGAAAAGTGAGAACAGAGTATTAAGGCTGACTGCTCTTGGCTGCCTACACCCGCCTGCAGCTATGTTACTAAAATAATAAAGAACGGAAGAACCATATGCTAATGATGAGCCAATTAACCAGGGCGAAAAGCTCCTCTGATGGCAGACAGTGGCAGGGTTGCTGAAACAAGTGCAACGTGCTAAATCTGAGGAGCATAGCAGGAAGTCTTATAACATTTGCTCACTGGCAAAGCCAAGAGAAGAGCCTATCTGCTGTGCTCAGGCTGAGCCGAGGAGCCAAGCAGACTCCCAAAATGACAAAGACCCTTACCTCAGTGGTCGAAAGCACGGTGTCCTCATCCAGGCTTAGCACTGCATCTGTCACTATGTTGTCGTAGGGTAGGAAGCGACTGCTCATAACCTGTGGGTATCCAAGGCAGGAAGGGGAGGAAAAAAATCTCTTGAAGGATTCATTTCTAATGGAAAAACTCTATTTTATTCCTCACTCTTATTTCCTCTTGTCTGAGGCACACAGCATACCTCTGCCTGATGGGAAGGACCCTTCAGCTCACGAGTGAAAGACTGTCATTTTTGTCATCCCAGCAGTGAGCCCACACCTTCTACCTGAGGAGTAATTTCTGAACAGACCTTCCTCCCTCTTTGGAGCAGGCTGCTTTCTTTTTGTGACAAACTGCAATGGTCTGTACTGAGAATCAGATGTACCTACAGCTTCTTCAGGGAGGATGTTTTCCCTGGTAGCTAGGACTTTCCCTCTGCTCTCCTACAGGGTGTGAGGATCAAAGATAATGAACGCTGAGAAGGACTTTGCAGCATTCATAAGGTTATGCAACTGGGAAGCCAAGCAGTCCAGACTGTGTGTGAAGGACGTTACGCTATCAGGATGGTTCCCCTGTCAAGTGATACAGCTCCATCTCTGTGCATTGCTGCTGTATCCACAGGGAGCTGCTGCCGAATGGTGCAACGTTCTCCATCAGAAAAGGAGAATATGCTAAAGAACATGTGTATCAGTTGAGCTTCACCTGCATCAAGAATTATATTGGTATTGTAGCATTTTATAAAGCCACATTCTTAAGTGACATAACTATATATATAAAATCCATACACAGAATAAGCTTTTAAAAACTACGGCAGGACAGTTCTCAAAGTGATAGGAAATAGATGGGAAAGCGGGATCAAAAAGATAACAGCAAGAAATGAGAATCCATATGGTTTCTTTAGCAGACTAATTAGCACCTTTTGAGAACTGATGAATAGTAACAAGGACACAACACTATTTGTTTCCCTCATTTGCCAGGAAAAATAGCCTGGCTAGTTAATAGACTTCTTTCCCAATTTATTATGCCAAGAAAACACTACAGAAATGAGGCCCAGCAAGAGGAAATCACTGTATGGAAACAGGGACATGGAGAAGTTGTACACATCCCTCATAATGGACATGGTCAGTTCTGTGCCCCTTGCAACCTGTTTGGAAGGAAGACTTTGGAATCTATGCCCCGATTCAGAGAAGGATCTGCCTCCATCATCAGGAGCTTTTCGGTGTCTATCTGGAGAGCATCCCCACATCACTACGATGGGCTTGGGCCGGGGAGGCAGTGGTTGTGAGGAAGAGGTGATCTGGCAGGGGGTTGATGGTTTTGCTTTGCTTATGCTAAGGCAAAGCAGAGGAAGCGGTCGGCAGGAGACCTACGTTCTCACCTCAGCTCTTTGACAGACCGCGTAAAAATGTCAAATAGTACAACAGTTGGGACTACCCATGTATTTGTTTTTGTAGCTAAAGCTCCCTTTTGTAAAATGGGTGTGATAATATATCTTGATTTCATGGGGAAGAGTGAAGGTCAGGAAAAGGCAGACCTCTGTGATCACCTGCACAGAGCAACTGTGCCTGCCAGTACACTTCAGTTTAGTCTGAAGAGGAAAAGCAGTTCCTTTGTGCAACCTTTGAATCGCACTGCTCTGGCTCTGCAAGCTTTGTCCAAACAAACAGCTTTTCCATGCAAGAAGCCATTTGGCACACATTGGGATATTAAAGGAAAGAGACTGTCCACTATAAACACACCTTTGTGTAGTCAGGAGACTCATTTGTAATCTAAACAGTGCCTGGGGCCAATTTCTACAAACACTGTAGAACTGGTCAGAGATTTTCCCCTCTATGTCACCTCTGTTTTCCAAAAAGAAAGAAAAAAAGCCCACAAAGTTCAAAAGGCTCAGAAATCACTACAGCCTTTCTCGGCCCTGCAGCAACTCTCCTGATACTGTTTACATGGCTAGCTAAGGCACGAGCCGTTAGCTGCCAACCTCCCAGGGCTCTTGCTTTCCCCTTGCTAAGGTGACTGGGGGAAAAGACCAAAGACAGGACTATAAATCCAAAACAGGATCGTACAGCTGAAGCAACTAAAAGTTTCCTTTGCAAACAGAGCAAGAAGCACTGCTTCTCTCAGGCCTGCATTTGGAAAGGAATCATCCACTTCAGTGTGGATGTTTGAAAAAGCCTCTTTTCTCATCTGGGTGGTGTCTGTTTTGACTTTGTGGAAGCGCAAAGGAACAAGGGTGTTGCACGGCAAGAGATGACATGGTGGTTTTGTTCCCATGCAAGTGTCCCTTGTCTCTTCCTTTTTTATGATGGTGGGACCCCATCACTGGCATCAGTTTCCTACAAGGCCATGACAGAAGGCACTTTTTCAGGGCGCATTTACACCATTCATACTTATTTCTTCCTCTGCTTTTGAGTCCACAGCTGACCCCCAAGTCTTGCACCTGACTGCTCAGACTCAATGAATCCAGCTGCATCACTACTTTCATGCACCTGCAGAGAGACAGAAATCTCCAAAGATGGGGTCAGCACTACTCACTCTCGGGGCCACATTTCAAAACCGGGTCCCACCTGTGAATCTGAGTTTCATGACATTAATTGCCACGTTGATGATTTCTGAGAGCACAGGCCTCATGCATGAAACATGAATCTGTGACCAAGCTGGTACAAAAAGCCAAGGAATAGAAAGGAGCTGTCACGCCGTTGGGAACTACAAAGCTTTCACCAAAGCAGCTGGAAAAATAAATTCTGGTACCACTGGAGAATATATGCAATCTTTTACCATGCCTCTCTCCACCTACCTTGCTCTCTCCTTCAATGACTATGACAGGCACAGAAGTGGCAGGCCAGCGGTGTTTGGCTGGGAGGGGTTTATCACAATTCCATAAAACAATAATCTGAAAGAGAATATTGGACTATGATCAGAGACCTTTGTAGCACTGGAGTCCAAACCCTAAGGACTCAGATCTCCAGACAGAAATGTTAAATTCAAGTTAGGAATTTCAAAATCAACAACAATACAAATCTGTATAAAAATAACACTTCCTGCAGTAATTTCACCCATCTTGACTATTTATGACATACGTCCTCTCAGGCAAACATAGGCTGGACAGGAACTCGGGAAGTCTCTACCTCGACCAGGTCATAGGGATGTCACTGATTTACTCTGGCTCTAAACCACTTGTGACACTCCACTGCGAGAGGGTGCTCCTACTGAACTCCCCAGGGTTTCTTTTAGAGAAGCCAAAATCCTGGCACTGCTGAGACTAAGAGCCACAGCAGGAGGAAGGAAGATCATGTAGGGGCTCTTGAGGCATAGACATCCTTTTGCAGTTTGCAGCACTCACAATCCTGATCTTTAAAGTGCAGTAATTATTTTGCCTGCCTCATGAAACAAAGGGGTTTAATTACTGTCTCTATTCCACTCCCACTATACTCAGAATTCTTGTTTCCCATGCATGCAGGTCACAGACAGTAGAAATCTCAGAAAAAAGAAACACCAGAATTGAAACAGGGGTTTGAAACAGGACTGAGAAGATCTGAAGTCAGCAGGCCCTTTGCTCCTGGGATAGTAGTTTTGTCTCCATTGTGACTGACAGTCAAAGAGCACTGCTTACCTGTGCACAGTACTGGGACTTGGCTACAGCAACCAGGAGTTTCAGCACAGGCTGAGACTGGGAAACCAGGGGAGTTACTGCATGGATAACGGCAGTGAATGTGGAAAGAGGCTTCAGACCTGAAGTGAAGAGATATGTGTTCAGTAAAAACAAAATTGCCCCAATTAGTACAGATTAAAGGACCCTGGAGATGGAAAAATAATCTGCACTTAATGCAAACCTTGCCACATTTTTTTAGGCCATCTCCTTTCGTCTCGGATACTAGGATACCAGATGCTTCAGAGGAGATCACACTTCCCTTTAACTCCCGCACCCTCTGAAATCCCTGACTCCAACACAATTACTGCCTTCTCTTACTCACTATTTCCACAGATGTCCTGCAATCTCTTTCTTTCATCCATTTTGTCCCAGAGATAATATTGACATCTAGTTTGTTCAACCAAATGTCTTTCTTGACACGGGCTCTGTTTTGCTGCCTGGCTCTGGATGCTTGATGTTTTATACAGATTATCTCCACAACTTCCAGAAGCTTGTTCAGTTTCCTCAGTTCCATTACAGCCTGTCAGATTTTTGGTCTT
Source organism: Grus americana (assembly GCF_028858705.1). NCBI lineage: Eukaryota > Metazoa > Chordata > Aves > Gruiformes > Gruidae > Grus > Grus americana. Next base: position 15,713,033 of record NC_072853.1, on the reverse strand, counting down.
TCTGGGTCGACCCCCATCCACATGCATCTTCAATTACCTCCTGAGCTGATAATTCTGCTTGCGTCCTTGCCTTCCATTCTGATATTTTTGTCTCGCTATGATTTCCTTTTCTGCCTGAAATAACAGATCTTACTGGCATCTACCCTTTGTTACTGCTCTCAATCTCATCTAAATTCATCTGTGTGGGGTCATAGTCATTTTTCATCAAAATTCCCACAGAAACCTTCTTCTCCCTTTTTAACACAGTAACTGTGAAGTTTTAGCAGGTGAGCAGTACAGATCCACACAAGTGGGATGGCACAGGCTGAGCCAAAAGTAGCAGCAGTCTGGTATGCAGGATCACTTCAGCCTACAGGCACATTCCCCTGCAGAACTCAGCGTTTAAGGTCCACTTGAGGAAAAAGCCAGGAACATAAGCCCTATTCATTCCTTCTAGTGGGATCCATATGAAGACACATAGTATGGAGAATAAATCCATACCAACTATACACTCCAATAACAAGTGTCATGGGTAAATTACCACTTTTCCAATTTGCCAAGCACAAATAAACAAAGAAAGCAAAAAGCTATTCCTCTTATGTCCCCTTGGGCTGTGAATGGGTCAGCAACTCAGGCATTAATTACTGGAAACTGAAAAGTATGAAGGGACATAGATTTTTTTTAAACAATCTTTGCAAGCGAGAGGCACATGATGCATGTTGATGAGTCAGAGACATTCCAGTCTATGGTGGGCAGGGAAGATCGAGACAGGATAAACGAAAGGCATCATTAATTAGAAATGAATGGTAAGTCACTTGGCACATGCTACTCGAACATCAAATTCCAAATTTCCACTAGAAATTCCAAATACCACTAGATTATAGCAAGGATTCACTCACCGAGATTAGCATAGTAGTAAGGAAAATCTCCCAGATATGAGGAATACTGTGGCAGTACAAATAACCCTCCTGGATGTTTGTTCCATATTAAGCTGTTACGTGATATGTGCTTAAATATTCTGTCCTGAATAATCTGGAAAACAAGAGAGGTGATGATTTTTAAATAGACTGTAATAGTCACTGGTAGAAGCTTCAGGGACTCCAGCTGACTGGAATCATCACCCATTTTGCAAAAAGCTGAGGCACACAAATTACTAGACATTCGTGCTTAATCTCTCTTAAAATGACAGAGAATCTGCACACTTTGAGACCACTTCAGCAGCTCAGGCTTTGTGCAATACGTTTCAGAGCACCTCATTAGTCTCTCTGGACATGGGGACTTTGCAATTCATTGCATTTTGTATTTCAAGTCAAATATCTTTGTCTATTAGAGTACCTTAGCGGTTGTAAGCCCGATATTAGTTCATTGTCGGCTTTACTATCCAGAACTCACAGAAGATAATTATTTGAGGATGGCATTACAAAGCTAGGTATTATTTTGAGATAATGAAGGCATTCAAAACCACAAAGACTTTCAGCAAATCAGGCTGCCCTAATTATTCATTTTTGCTTAATTATAAAGTGATATTAGCATTCAGATACATCACTGATTCCGTCTCAGTTCTATAACAGTTCCTTGCTGAAGGAAACAGATTTTTTGGCAACTACGGTCTGCCTCTGTAGAGGGCCACAAACATAGATTCCTAGGTTTTTTAAGATCAGAACAGACTGCTAGGTCATCTATTTTATCATCTAGAATACCACGAGCCGCAAAAAAAGATACAAGGCTGTGCAATTAATATATATTTATAAAGCTAATTAGTTACTTCATATCAGATGCCTGTACACAAGAACCATAGTGGTTCTTACACCGATGGGAGCATTTTCAAACTTGCTGCAAAGGCATAACAAGATTCAGCGGTGGGAAGCTGTAACAGGACAAATTCAGCCTCCAAATAAGATGCAACTTTCTAAGTGCAATCAGCTGTTGGGCCAAACGTTCTTCCAGATTTGCCTTCCCCCCAGAGCATCAGAGGTCAGCAGGTCTGGAGATGGGACATTGCAAAGGGCCAGAGGTGGTGAAGAAAGAGTTTTCCCCTACGTCAGCTAAGCAGGATCACCTTGCCTTTTTCTGCAGCTCATCTTCTGTGATGTTCTACAGAGATTTCATGTAACTGGCAAGTTTATGCATTGCACAGGGCTCAAGTGCCAATAACGTGTTGGTTCTCCTAACCTAACGTCTCTAGCCTTACCATTGGCATGTCTGAGTGAAATGTTTCAGTTCTGAAGTTGGACTGAATCTTATCCCTCATTCATTCTAGCTTTAAAATCTATGGAACTAAAGAAGGAATATACCCACAGCATAGGAAAACCAAAGGCAAGCAAAGACCCAACACAAGCCGAACAAAAGCAGCTGCTGGAGTCTAAACAAGCTAAAATCTCTGTAAGCAGCTGAGTACAGGGACATTTGGGCAATAAAGAACATGAGTAAGTGTTGCCACAAGCAGTGGTTTTCCTGGAATTTTTGATTGCCATGACAAAAAACCATTAAAACTCCAGTCACACTGTGCTAGGCAATCCACTGCTGGTGGTGATACATGTACTATTAAACTGGGGCAAATGTTAGGTGCTTGCATGCTTGTCTTACTTTTGCCTACAGCCAATTACCATAGCTAATATGCAGTAATTCACTCACATGCCTGTTAATTTAACTTTTTTGGGGGGGCTTGGAATAACAGACTTAGGACTGTATTTCCATCACTGACAAGAGCGTATCTGAATATTTCTGTTTGGAAAGTTAGGTGTATCAGTTGTCAGATACCCTGCATGGTAGTGGGGAGAGGAAAAAGACGACTGCTGTGTCTCCATCTGCAAGTTATGCCACTAAACAAAGACAGAACCTCGAAAGTACATATTGCAAAGTGTTTACCACAAAGCCTAAATATTACAGCTCCTTCCTCCTGCTTTCTCAGAACTGGGGTGTAATCAGATAAGAAGTCGTCTGTGAATTTACATGGTCAGGAGATTTTCACAGACGGTGGAGTTTTCCATCGCGCTGGTAGCCAACAAGGCTGCAGGGGAAACACGTGGCTCGCATTCAACGCTGCTTCAGCGCACCCGGAGCGAGTGCAGCTCGAAGACAGAGCAGGCCCCTGGTGCCATGCAGTGCACGCAAACTTTGGTGCATGTCAGGCACACAAATCTCACCAGTGTGGTTCCGCACCAGGCTGAGGAGCTGTCCTCGGTGATTTATCACAGTTAACAAATGGAAGATTAATTTATCACACTCCTGGTCTACATAAGAAACCTAGCCGTCTGTCATGATAGAGGAGAGAAAAGACAACTTGGCAGAAAGAGAACAGAAAAGTATAAAAAAAGATAACATGGAGGGCCAATCAATTAAAATGCAGAATGTATAGCATTGCACACATTGCAGAGACAGACAGCAGCTCCACGGTCTCTCCAATGATGAAGCATGACAGGAAGTTTAATCAGAGGAGGAAGAGGTTAGGATCTCTGGTGAGATCTCCCTTCTCTTTTTGGAATTCATTAATAGGCCAATATTTTTTTGTCTCCCTCATCCTCACACTTCAAAAACTTCACATATTGCCTTAATCACTGCTGCTTCTCAACATGCCCCAGCCAAGCATCAAATAGTTCTTGTCTGTACTTTGTGCTATCCCTCTCCCCTCCTCTTCCTGAGCAGAGGACTGAGCACGCCACACGAGGATTTAGGGATGTTTTGGGTTTGTTTTCAGAGAAGACCAAGCTGAAAAAGCACAGATACACTGGAGTGTGTGTCTGGATGGTGTTGCAGCTGTCCAGCCAGGGGCAGACCCTCATGAATATCTTTCCCTAACCCACACCATGTCCAGGGCACCAGGCTGCTCCTCTGTGCCTGCAATATGGGGTTGCTGGCCAAACAATCCAAGCCTCTCATTCTGGGCTATAAGCCGTTTGGCTGAGGCCACCAAATGCTGTGAAACAAACACGGACCTTAAAATAGAATCACAGAATATCCCACGTTGGAAGGGACCCATAAGGAATCAAGTTCAACTCCCTGCTCCCTGCAGGACTACTTAAAACTAAATCATATGACCAAGAGCATCATCCAGATCCTCCTTAAATATTGGTCCTGATCCCTGCACCCTACCAGAGTTTTGCCACCAACCTCAGTGGCCCTCACTGGTGTTTGAACTCAGTTTGAACATTTTTTACCAATTTTGGTTCCACTCAAAGTAAGTAACACTCCTTTATATTTTTCAAGACAGCAATATGCAATAGAACTTTTTAAAAAAATGTCTGTCTGTTCTCTTTTTTTTTTTTTTCCCCCATTCAAATTGTACTGAAAATAAGAAAACACTGAAGTATATTGGTAAAATGTGACTTAATGTTTTCAGAGGTGTCTAGGATAAAGGGCAGAGGAGTGCCGTGATGTCCCTGCAGACACCAGAGTAGGTGAAGACTTTTTCTGTACTGATATCCTCATACGTGGACATGTACCAGCACTGCAGTCAGCAGGCAAGTGATTATTCTGGTGATATCTAGCATAGTCAGAGCATTCTGACACAATAGTGTTAAAACAGAAGATGGATATCATCCACCAGAAAAAAATAATCCTGCTAGGAGTTTACTTCCAGGCATTGGATTTTAAGAAGAGGATATATTGCCTGCAGATTTCTGATGCCAAAAATCACTCTCAACTGTTTTATTCCTTTCGTAAGGAAAGTTAACTCAGGACTTGACTTAGGCAAGTTGAAATGTGAAACGAGTATCTGTTCATAGGAAGCTGTCTCAACAAATTCTGAGAATCTTGAATTAAAAAATAAACAAAACCCTCCTCAAACCAAAACCACCCTCTCAAACAAATGAAAAAACCCAGAACATAACTTCAACACCAGGCATGCATTACTCGATTTCATTAAATTAAACCTTCCAGGAAGATTTTTGGTTTTGCTTTAGTTTTTCCCCTCAGAGTGGAAACTCCAGCTTGCTGGTTGCCTGGCTGCTTCAGCTTTATTATGGGTTTTGCTGTCCCCTGGGCACCTGCGGCCGCATGGGCCAACGCATCTCAGGGCAGCACTATACACAGCCATGAGCACTGGAGCTTGGTGCAATGGACACCGAGACCAAGGGGACTGCAGGTTATGTCCCCTCTACACCAGCCCCAGCACGGGCAGGAGAGGAGCAGTGAGGAGAGCTGTGCACCCCTCTCCTTTTAGCAATCCCTAACGATAACAAGGTGCGTGTAGGGAAGGGGCAGATGATACACGAGGCACCCTGATTGCCCTTAAGGGTACTTCTGTAAGGGTAAATTAGACTGGGAGCACTAGCACATGCTCTTCCAGCTTTGTTAGTCCGATCCTGGCACGGGCTGTGATAATTATCACTATCTCATCAGTGCTTACGGGGAGTCTGAGGATGCAGAGCAGTTCCCAACAGGCAGCACAGATGAAGACATGCTCTTCTGGGGGAAGGAGAGCGTTGCGAGGATAGCTATGCCAGGGGCTCCGAAAATGTTCCCTGGCTGGTTTTTTTTCACTGGCACAGAAAAACGTAAGGGACTGTCTTGCAGCAGCTGGAGGTAGATCAGCCATGGGCAACCTGTGCTGCAGGCAGTAGCGCTCATTTGCAGTTTTCAGGGGAAAGCAGGCACAGCGGGAAATGTGGAGCTTTACAACTGCGCACGAAGACGGATGCTATTGCAGAAGCATTAGCAGAAGACGAATGCATTTGCACCTACAAAGTGAGCCACTTTCAGTGGTAGAAGTGTGTCAAAAATTTACGTGCAAAATTGCAAAACAATTAGAAGAGAAACCTGTTTTTGAAATTGTAGCCTGGGCCCTACTTCTAAAGATCCTTTCATCTCTCCTCTGTCTCTGAATTCAGAAAGGATTCTCTCCACATTTGAGATCATCTGTCTCCCTGTTTAACAGCAGTCTAATTATGATTATTTATTAATATTTCATAAGGATGATCAGGCCTTTCCCTTATCCTGTGTGTGAAGATAAGACACAGTAATTTACAAGCCCCCCTTTTCCTTCAGCCAGACCAACAGCCCCATCATAAGGCATCAAAATGTTAAGGAATGGTTGAGGAGGAGCTCTACAGTAATATTTTTTTCCAAAATGAATTCCAGAAAGGTTTCTTAAAGAAACACATTCACTATCAATGACAAGAATAGTGATTCATAAGCCATAAAACCTCGTGAAGGCAAGATCACACATGACAACTTTTCCATGCGTCGGGTAGCTCCCATTTTTCACCGTGTCAGTTTTCTAATGTGGATTCCAATAATGAAGAAAGTACTTCCTTAGGGGAGAAAACTTATCAAGATGCCAAGTTTTCCTCCCAGTGACCAATTGCATGTCATGAAAACCAAGGTCCGATGCCGGCTGAGGACAGGAGCAGCTGGACAGGTACGGAGAGCTCGCTGCTCGGCAGGGTCCCAGACAATTCTTACTCACCTCTAGTGTAGTCAATACAATCTTCTCAACTGAAGAAAAATAAGCCTCCCACAAGAACTGTGTCTGCTGTCTAAGTGCTAGGATTTTATCCTGATGGATAGACCTGATTGTAGAAGGAATCTGTAATACAAGATGTAATATAGTCAGAAGCTTCAGAAAACAACGCAATCTCATCAAATTAATATGCTGCTGACAAGCTCTCTCTTCTATTAGCAAGCTGCACAGCTTCAGCGCTCCTGTCCGACAGATGCGTGTGTCAACAGTTAAAGCCTTGATATAAAGCGAATGAGACGCAACCCTTTATAACCTTTGGTACTGAATATATGATTTTTTTTTTTTAAATCTGCTTTCTTTTAGTTTTTGGTTGTTTTATGGCAACAAAAGCTCCCTCTCCCCAGCACAGTGACGTGGCACAGTAAGGAGCTCCTCCATACATCCCTTGTGCACAAAGCTTTTCATGGACTAGTATTTTAACAAACTAGTACCTGCAGGTCTTGAGACTCCAACAATAATCCCCACTCTCAAAGTATATTAAAGGGATCTGGAATTGCATTTACCGCAGCATGGCAGCACTAAGTGCCCTAAGGAAAACACAGCAACATATTAACTAAGACTCCACGTTCTGGGAGCCTGTGGATCAAAGTGCACTTTACTAATTACTGTGGGTGGAAAGAATAACACCTGTTATTCACAAGGGAAAACACTGCTTCTTTTTCCCCCTCTCCATTAAATCAACATGTTAATCCTGGTATAAGTTGCCTTACAAATAAACCCCAAATTGTCCTGCTGCAATGCTTTGTCATTAAAAATGTAACTGCTCACTGGATCAGAACGGAGGGGTTTCACTTCTACATCCTTTCCCATCCCCACATCCCTCTTCCACACTGGAGGGAAACTACTGTACGTACGTGTCGTTGCTTAACTTCGTAGGACCTCAACCAAGGCCTCCACTTTGACAATGCAAACTGACATTATCAAGGGAATTTAACTGCAATTTCCTTCAATTACAAGGGCTACTCACAGCACCAGAAAGGCATGTAGGATACTTTGCTGACTTGAGTTCATTTTTTTCTAGGAACGAAGACCTGTGCTTTTGTGCCTACTTTTTTTGCGATTTCAAATTAGACCACCTCGTTCTCAGACACTCATTTCTCATAACTCTTTTCCCTAAGTCGTTAGTTGTAAAAGTATATACCTTGGCTGTGTGTTGCTTTTTGCACATCCCAGCTCATTCTGAAGTTTACCTGCACCCCACCACACCCTGACTTTTCCTGACCAGAACACACTTTGCTTATTCCTAAAATATTGAGAGGTGGCAGTGATCATTATTTGCTTTCACATGCTCCCATACCAAATGATTTCACATAAAACATTTTCCTGAAGAAAATTTGAGATTTTAAGTCTTTATATCTAAAAAAATACCACAAGAATCAGTAAATTCTGTATTGCATTGTTTGCATCCAGGTCTGAAGACTGCGTCTAAAAGGACCATAGCTCCACAGGGTGCAGTGTCAGATGGGACAATCTCTACTCCCTAAGACCTTTGTCTCTTAGACCTTCATCTTAGAGACACTGCTAGATGTAATACAGAATTTCAGCTTAAGAGAGTGCACTACAGCACAGTGGAACAGAAGAAGATAGACTGTTGAAGATGGTACTTTACGTTCCTTTGCCCTTTAGGTAAAAAATAGGTCTTTAGGTAAAATATACCCTGCAAAACTAGTATGAAAGATAGGAGCTAAAACCATGTATTAGTACATGTTTTTCTAACTGGTCACATCACTATTCCAGAATGGTAAATAACTGCACCAAATTTCATCTTTGGGGTGAATATTCTTTCTTTTCCTTATTTTTCCAATTAGTTCCAATAAGTGGAAGGATAATGAACATTACCTGTACTGGCTGTACGCAGATGTGTATTAATCACACCTGGGATCATTACCAACAGCAAACACATGATCAAAGTCACTTCATAGTGGTGATATGGCATTTTTTCTATAAACTCATTCATTTCATTGCATTATGTGCAACCTTGCGTGTGTGCACATATGTGTGCTAGCAAGAAATAAAATCAATACTCATTCCCAACTACGCCTTTTGAAAGGGAAGGCTGCTCTGACTGTGAAGGTTACTGCAAGAGGTTATGATTTTAGAGACCACACCATGCTTCAGCGTGCCTGCAAACACAGTGCCAAGGTTAAAAAAAAGCCCTGGTGCCTGCTCTGTTCCAACAGCTGGAAAGAAAAATCAGAGCTCCCATTTTAACTGCATTTGCCTATTAGTTATTAATCTACTTGTCCAGAAAGACAAGTGGGGAAAATGATGTATTAATACTAATCTGGCAGGATTACACTGGAATTATTAGAATGGGATGACGTCTTAATAAAAGGTCATTTCAGTAATAAGTAGGGGGAAGGGAAAAACCACCCTGCACAAATAAATGCAGAAAGGCTGGATTAAGCTCTCCCAGTGCTATGATGAGGAGAATATGCAAATAAAAACATCCGAGCTGCTCTCAAACAGGAAATGAAAAACTGTAACATAACAAAAACATTTCCCAGAGCAGACATTCAGGCCCTCTGCCAGCTCTTTAAAAACACTGTTAATAACGGTGCAGTAGCTGTTCAATATGGAAGCAGCTGTGAAAAGAACGAATGGCATGTTACCGGAAAGCATGAAGATCAGCAAATTATTATTATTTAAAGAGAGAAATAATTTTGCTCAGAAAAATGTGCTGTCCACAGAAGCAAAAATCAAGTGGCCCTTTTATATTTGCAGCTTGTATCACATTAAGGAGAATAGGCAGCACTTTGCAAGGCTTGCTAGGCCAGCTCTTCACAAATATTTACTTCTTCAGACAAGTAAATAAGCATCTAATGAGATTTTCGAAGGCACTTCATTTTTGGGGTGCCAAGACACCTGTACACATATTCACAGATTCACAGAGTGGTAAGGGTTGGAAGGTACCTCTAGAGATCATCTAGTCCAACCCCCCTGCTAGAGCAGGATCACCTACAGCAGGTTGCACACAAAACCTTTGAAGGCTTCTCTCTGTGGATGACAATAGCTTGCCACTTTGGAAATGAGCTAAATTCAACCATAAAAAAACCCCCAAACCTCTTAGTGGCTACTTAGTGGCTAGTCCAGATCTTGTGGATCTCAGCTTCATCTGGGCAATGGCGTTTTATCAAATGCTACTTTGGGGAAACCAATTTTTCAAGAACTTTTCCTAAAATCAACTTCTCCGCATACTTTACAGAACGTACTTAGACTACAAAACCCACTAGGGAAACAGAAAAAAAAAAATTCTAGTGAATTTAAAACTAAGGTAGGTGAAGAAGGTAGCAGGGAATTTCTAACTTCTCAGCCTGCTTTAGTTCCATGAGCTCAAGGAGATTAACAATAAGTGACATGAACACTGCTTCAGAAAGCAACGTTACATGGTCCAGACATCAGAAAAGGGACATATTCTGCTTCCCACAAACCGGCTAGGTAGTAATTCCTGCCTGAGAAAATATCTGCTTTCCTGTCCCTTCAGTACCTGCCAGCCAGACACACGGCGCTGGGGGGACCCCTAAGGATAACCCATCTCTGAAGGGCGAGAGCAGAACCTGCCTTCAGATGTTTTCTCTCTCATCACAGCACCCGGTCCAGGACAGCCTGGCCTCAGAGAGGCATCTAGGTGCTCCACACCAGAAGAGATTTCATGCTCTTAGGAGAAATAAAAGTGTGTCTTGCATTTAAGAATGTGGTCTGGTGGCTGCAATGACCTTCCGGTCAAAAAACGAATGATGTCATATTAAATGAGTTCATAGCCAGTGTGACACAGACAATCCCTTCATGATAAAAATTCCTTCACAGCCCTGACCTTTTGGATTCATCTTTCCTGTCCATTTAGATGGCGGCAGCAATAATCAACTGATGCGCTGAAGGCCATGGTCTTTTTCTTACCTGTAATAACAATCTCTCATCGCCTATGACGGCAGCTTGGTTCCAATCAATCACTTCCGAGAACGGCAACTCCCATCCGTTGCTGAGCATAACCGGGACGCAGGCAGCCTGCACACACACAGAGGCATCACAGTTGTTAGCGGGTACCTGACCATTAGGGAAAGCTTTGAGAGTTGCACCAACGTCATGAGCATTGCTTTCTGTATAAGCTCTGAGCCAGCTCTCATGAAGGCCGTCAGGAGAGGCAACACGGCAAAGAGCACCAGAAGCTAGAGGCCAGCCCAAATTTTTATGGTTTTCCATTTTGTGCTTAGTCATATTCACTGGAAGGTTGGGCTTGCATGGAAAGTGGCATTTAAAATCTGGTGCTTATGCTGCCAGGCGAGGGCAGAACGGTTAAAATGCTGTAGCTGTAACACTGGAGAATTTAATACTAAATGATGGCCTCCCTCGCTGCTTTGTGAACCATTCAGCAGGGAGCTAACTCCCTCAATTTTTATAATATGTTGCAAGACAACCCTCCAGAAAATATATATCATACTTAATTCGAGAGCACTTTTTCCACAAAGGTGGAGTGAACTCCCCATCCTGTTTGATATCAACTCTCCCAAAAGAGGAGAGTGCAAAAACATCTCATCTGTCATCGCCTGTCTACAAAAATGAGAATTGCTTTCTGTCTTAAAACAAACAAAAAGCATACGCATTTAGTATCTGTTTCATACCAGTATGATCTAAATTGTTTAATCTTTTGCGAGCTACACAAGTTCCTCTGCACCGACAGCAAGTTTGGGAATATTCAGTAAATAGGGCAGTATTTCCATAAACCAATGATCGCCACTACGTTCTGGTCAGCTGGATCACAATGTAAGAGTCAAACCTAAAACCTCCTGATGTGATGAAAGAACCTGCTACCAGACGATCTGCATCAAGCCCGTGCTCTGGTTTAGTTTCTTTTGGATCAAGCTAAGCTTAAGTGCTCTGAATTTGGTCCAGATTAGGGTTCAGACCTCCCCAAAGATGGTATAAAGGGGAACCTTTCAGACTGCTGTACCTTCCTTGGTAACATGTGTTACACACAGGATCTTAGACTGGTCAAGTCTGCATTACAGCAATGCTTATAATGTGTAAAGAACTGTGATCTTCTGTAAGGAAATTACATTAGTGCATGAAAAAAGCCAACCAGAAAACACTTAGCAATGTGTTTTCATGTTTAAAACATTCCACTAATGGGGATTACGTCTTTCAACATGCCTCGGAGCCAGACAGAAATTGGAAATTCATCATAATCAGTGAATACTGTTGCTACCCTGCTAGGAAAATCCTCAGTGCCTGCATTTTATTCTCATCGACCTGAAGCCTCCTAGTTCTGTACAGTGAGATACGCTCCCGGCTTTCTTCTCCTGAGACGATGTATCTAACGGAAGCTGCAGGACTTGCGGCCCAGATGAGAGAAGAGCTGAGCAATGCTCTTCAGGGGAATCTGAAGTGACTTGTCATCCCAAATAAGCCAGTCCCACTTCTTCCTCTGAAGAAGCTGCAGAGGGAACAGCACTTTGCAGGCTATTTATCTTCTCCTGAGCAGGAGCAAAAAGATCAGTGACAGTCCAGAACTGGGATCTCAAATGTGACAGTAAGTGTGGGGTTCAGTGGTTAAACCTGTGTCCAGCACATTTGGGATGCTCTAGGTTATCCAAGAAACCCATCAAAGGCTGGCAAACATGACATGGGATCTACTGGAGACCTTCTGGAGAAGCAGCAGACAGTCAGAAGGGTACCCCTGGGCTTCTAAAATGACATGATACACCTACACTTAGGTACCTGAATCCTGCTCTGCACTGCGGTAAACAATACTCTTTAATAGTGGCTGGAAGATTTTGTGGTTGATGAAGAAAAGCGATGTGATGCTATTTATTAACAGCTTTACTGCCAATGCTGGGCCTCTTCCCAAATGGCCAAAGGACACCCGGAGGCAGGACCCTGCAAAGTGTCCTCATTTGCCGTCTCACTGACACCAAGAAGCGCCTCAGCCTCCCCTTCCCTCCACTCCAGCCCCCATGGAAATCCAGATGCCAGTCCCAGAGGGCAGCTGCAGCATCTCCCAAGGTTCTTGTATGGCTGACTGAAGATCCAGGACCCCAGGCCTGAGCTGATGCTTGCCCACAAAAAAGGTCACGCCAGCTGCAGCCAGAGCACGTCAGCATCAGGCTCGATCACTGTGCAGCCAAGTCCCACTGCCACGGCGACTCAGGAGCCCCTTTGCATTGCCCTCTGCTGCTGGCCAACAGCAAAAAAGGGAGACTATTAACTTAAATGTTTTTTAAAAGGTGAAGGGGATTCGGGTGCTGTCCCAGATACACTGCGAGCTCCCTGAGATCAGCCTATATCCACCTTCATGTGAAGCTTCCATCTGGGGCTTTACAGCCTCTGGGCCACCTTCTGCATGTTCAGCAAGCACCATCTCAAGACAGGCAATGCATAAGCAGGTCTGCTCTGGCTAAGTGTATACAAAAAGCTACTTTTACTGCCCCGGGGCTTAGTTGTAGAGGCCAGTGTCTCCCACAGGAAGTCTCACAGCTTGACAAAATACTGCTCGAAACCGGTCCAACCTCTCAGCCCCACCACATCCAGGGAAACCCTTTCCTGGAGGTAACGCAGTTCAACCTTCAGATGAGCTCAGTGCTCAGCCCCTCCTGGGAAGAAGCTGCCAATTGATCCAGAAGTATGAATAGAGGCTTTCGCAAAGTGGATTACTGTACACTAGGGAAATGAAACACATTTCACTCCTCCCCACCTCCTTGCTATTGCACGCTGAATCGCAGCCAGCGTAGCTGATGTTTTAAACTGCAGCTCTTACCTGCAAGGCTTCCAGAAACCTGAAAGAGCCAAGCCTGCGGCCACGGGGAACCAGACAGAAAGTGGCATTGTGCAGCATTTCACGGTAATCATACCTAACGAGAACAGGGGAGAAAAGAGAAAATTCAATTAGTGGTGAGTCCTAGAGTAACTGGGTGTGAAAATGCAAACAGCTGTTGAGACACATCTGGATAAAATCATCCCTGACCAAGACCGCTCACCGCCAGGTTAACTAGCTCCCTCCGCGCCCACGTGTGTCAGCCATCTCCCTGCTCCTTCTTGTTCATCCTAAGGAGCAACCACCATGGGAGAGAGCTGGGGAGAGCGGTAATGAAACTGAGAACGAAGGAAATCATTTTGCCTTTGCAATAATCAGCCATTTCTGTATCAGCAGGCACGCATGAGGTCTAACAATAAACTTATATTAAATATTTTGATACCCAAAGTGCGGCACTTCTGTGACCCTGATTTCTATTCAGATTTAGTCAAAATCATGCACAACTGTGTTCATTTCTGCACAAGAGATTTGTACAAAGCAAAAAAATATTCAAATTATGCTAAAGAAATCTTCCCTTAACAAGCAGGCACTGAAAAATGGACGGCAGATTACGACGACTCACTTGGTGGTTATTGTCAAGTGTGGTGAAAGGGATAAACTGCCAAATTTTGGCAATTAACCACATATTTGCAACGACCCCTGCTCTTCCGAATTAAAACTTTAAGTGCTTATAGACACTCCTGGTTTTTTTCCTGATTCCATCAATCACCTCAAAACCATTTACCAAACCCACACATCAAATCCTAACAGTTTCCAGCCCATTATTAGCTAATTGTACTTCTGGCAAACCCATGGAACTGTGAATGGCACCGACCTCTGAGACAAAAGGATCCAGATTAAACACCCTCCATTCTCCACAGTGTCCTGGCCTCTGCAGACAGATGTTATTTTGACAGTAACTTGTGGCACTGAAATTCTCTAACACTAATAATCTAATTTAACCATAGCCTGCAGGCAGAGCAATTTTTTTTGTATGCGTGTATATGTGTATGTATATACATATGTATATGATTATATTTTTTATATAAAAAAGTCCAGACCTACGTTTGTATTCTCACACAGGCCAGACAGATGGGAGTAAGCCAATTTTCAATTATAAGCTCCCTCTTTAGGAAGAGACATCTTGCAAAGGCCCATTTGCTTAAACAAGCGTGTATAGCTAATTTGCACAAGAAAAGGTCACTGTGAATGGATTAAGATTATCTCCACTGACAGTAAAATAAAAACCCTCGTTGCATTAATTAAAACTACAAAACAGACTTCAAAGTACTTCTTTTTTTTTTTTTTTTTTAAATCCTATCTCAACTTTGGTTAAAATACATATATACATATTCCATCTGAGTGGCAGCAATTTCTTTTTCTCCGTGTGGGATATTGATTGGCAGCCACGTCCCAGCTCACAAGCCAGCAGTGACACGGCACACAGGGGAAAATATTAGGAAACCGGAATACTAAAAAAATTTTAAAAAGTTGCCATTTTTAAGCATTCCTTTTTTACATACTGAAAGGTCTGAGGCTCATCACTTTCACTGTATATTGTAAGACAGAAAATTTTAATAAATACCAAAAATAGAATACCCCGTAGGGCTACAACACGCCAGGCAGAAGTCCCCCATCATTAGCTAGCTGAGAATGTAAAAACCTGTTAATACCCCGGAATGCAACAATATCCACAAAACACTGATGGCAGAACCAGAACACAAAGAAAAGCAGAGAACGAGGGCAGCATGAGTCCTTCATACGCCATCAGTGTCTCATATCGGGCACCTTTTCTTTCATATCCAATTTGCTGATATTAGGATAGATTTACACAGGAAAAAAAAAAAAGAAAGAAAAGAAAAGGATTTCGTCGACCATTTTCCACCTGGAAAACAGTTGGCGTCTTGCTCCCATTTGTGCATTTTAAAGCCTAACGTGTGATTTATTGCTGAGCTCTGGAATAGCACGGTTCATGGTCATCAAGCAATTTATCTACATCATACGTACACAGAGAGCCTCATCCTAACCTTGATGTATGGGCACAAAACTTCCACTCACTTCAGGGAGAGCCCGCAAATACAACAGGAGCAGACCCAGAGTAAAGCAATATCCATCGAGAGCTGTTGCAGCAGATGAATTGCACTGGAGCTTCTTCTCATGAACAATTTCCCTGCAATTTCAACCCAAATGTTTTAAGGTGACTCGACAAGATCTTTGAGTGCAGTGCTAGTGGACTGGTTTCCAGTTTAATCCCCCTCAGCAACCACTCCAGGGTAAAGCTTCTATTTGAAATCCTTAAGCACAAGGTGCTAATTTTACTCCTAGTTTGTGGGTAGCATGCAAAGCAACAGGGGCACCCTGGCTTAGCTGGAAGACAGAAGATAGCCCAGTATGTTTGAATACAAATTCGGAAACGTCTTTCACACAACACATGTAGCCAGCCACAAATACATAAACTTCTCTGTCAAGCTGCAAGCATAGCTTTGTAATTTGAAGCATTGCTTGTGGAGTAAATCATTTACATGTACCAAATAGCACTTTAGAGCTGAGTCTGCAGTACAGACCATTTCATGTTTTTCTCAGACTGCCAGGCAGCATTTGGAGGAGATCTTGGCCACAAAAATGTCACCAGGTGAGTGATGATCCAGCTCACAGGCCATGGGGAGGACAGAAGGCTTCGGGGCAACCCTCAGTTTCAGTCTCCTTCCCATTCGGCCCTGTAGGTACCATGCACGCAGCAGGAGGTTTGAACTTTGCTGGTGTTTTGTTGGGGAGATAAAATTGCTTATGTATGATTGGCATTTTTTTCTACATAGGAAGCATACACATCTCACCTGAAAGCATCTCTGCCCTTCCCTTAACTCTGACTTGAAATGCTTTCAGTGAAGTCAGAAAGATAATCTCTATGATTAAAGGTAGGTATCTGAATTAAATCTTTGCTGGACTTGAAATTTCTCCTTCAATTGTCCAGGAGAGAAATCGGAGCTGGCGCAGACATCCAGGAACACCCTCTCAGCTACAGCAGGACAATTGTACATTAAGTAGTGATCTGGTATCTATTGCAAATACCACAGTATCACATCAATGATGGGCTTGATTTCCCCACCATCTTCACTGCCTAATCTCAACAAGACCTCGGGGAGGCAATGAAGTATTACAACCCCACTTGCAACTGGCGGAGGGGCCTTAAGTTACAAAGAAAATAGTCAAGTGTTTAGAAGAGGTTCTTCCAGAGCCTTCTCTTCTTCTCCCCTGGCAATGGGGGTTATATCTGTTTTCAGAACTACTTATTTCCGTTAGCCGGTAATGTCTGAGGATGGCAGGGAGGTTTGTTACGGTCTTCCTGCTTGCATCGCCGTGGTTTCTGCAAACCCGGAGCTGCCAGCTCATGGGGACAGCTCTGCAATACCTGCCTGTCCAGACACTCTGGTTTTACCTGGCTGCAGAGGTTTTTCAGGCTCCACTTGCAGCTGGGGGATTGGAGCAAAGACCGGCACCACAGGGCACCGCACGGGCGGCTGGCTTGGTGCTTCTTCCTTACTTGCGCTGCTTCGATGTCGCATGCCTTCCGGCGCTTTCCTTCCCTTTACTGTTGGCAGTTCATCTTGCCAAGCACTTCCTGTGGGAAAGCTTGGAGAGGAGTCCTCTGCTTTGCTCAGAGGGTATTTATGTCCAGAAAGCTCCTGGTTTCCATGTTAGAAGACTGCGGAGGAGGGGGGGCACATGCTATTGCTCATATCCCTCTACTCCTTCGCTCTGCACGCTCGCATGGAGGTAACGTCTTACTGCCAATTTTAGGGTCGGCTTGGCCTCAGCTGCATCATTCAAGCATGTTAAAATCCAAAATGCATATGCCTTTAAAATGACAGTTGCGGCTCTAAAACTAAAATAGCTACAGATTTAACCCAAAGCTCGCATGCCTCTGTAAGGATCAGCAGTGTGTTTTATTAACTTTCAGGATTCCTTCCGTAATGATTAAGTGTACCTTGTTCCCAGCTAATACCTTTTTAGGCAGCATAAACAAATAGCTCTATTTGTAATCAATTCTAATTTATTCACACTTTAATTGAAATACCCCTCCCTGCTACCACCCATAGCTGAGAAAACATGTTTGGCCCCATCTATCACACAGGTGTAAACACTGCAACGCCGTGTGGGCAATTATCTGAAGGAGAAATGCTGCTTAGCCAAATGCTCTTACCATTTTAACTTCTTGATCCAACACATTGCTTCTGTCTTTCCTCATGCCTCCTTTTTTTTTTTTTCTGTCTGATCTGCCGACCTTGTCAGTCAGCACATGGATTAGAGGGCTGCCTGGGATTCCTGGTTCACCATTATCCCAAGGAGTCCGGGGGCAGGCTGCAGAGGCTCTGCAGTAACTACTCAGCCATGCCATACATTCCTTCTTACAGCTTAAGCATTTCCCCATGTCACTACGCTTAAGAGATTATAAACTACCCTGGGAGACATTTTCACTACCAATTTTAATATGAACTATTTTTTTCCAAAGCCACGTCGTCATCACCATTGATTCGAGGTGATCAGCCTCACCTCGAGTGCTGCATGCAGTTTTGGGCGTCACAGTACAAAAAGGACATAAAACTATTGGAGAGTGTCCAAAGGAGGGCAACACAGATGGTGAAGGGTCTAGAGGGAAAGACGTATGAGGAGAGGCTGAAGTCCCTTGGTTTGTTCAGCCTAGAGAAGAGGACACTGAGGGGAGACCTCATTGCAGCCTACAGCTTCCTCACGAGGGGGAGCGAAGGGGCAGGCGCTGATCTCCTCCCTCTGGTGACCAATGATAGAACCCAAGGGAACGGCATGAAGCTGCGACAGGGGAGGTTTAGGTTGGATAGCAGGAAAAGGTTCTTCACCGAGAGGGTGGTCGGGCACTGGAACAGGGTCCCCAGGGAAGTGGTCATAGCACCAAGCTTGACTGAGTTCAAGAAGCGTCTGGATAACGCTCAGTCATATGCTCTGATTCGGCTGGTCCTGTGTGGAGCCAGGAGCTGGACTCGATGATCCTTATGGGTCCCTTCCAACTCAGGATATTCTATGATTCTATGATTCTATGATTGAAGAGAGGTCTAAAAAGATGTTGGCTCTTTAGACCAGCATGTAAGTCCAGCCACCCAGATGTAATGATTATCATACTTTATCTAGCTATATGTCACCTATCACGTAGGAATCAGAAAGCAGTGTACATATTTTCTTATCTAATCCTCTGAACGCTTATACGGGATACTGCCACCATTCCCATTTCACAGATGGAAAACCTGAGATACAGATGATTGGTGGCTTCTCCAGCAGCTACAGACCTTGGGAATGCCAACCTCAGCGTCCTCACCTGCCTCCCTCCTCTCTGGTGATACAGCACTCACCGAAAACCTGCTGTATGTTATGGTTACCAAAATTCAGATGGAAATACAGGAGCAGAACCCAAACCAAATACAATGGGTTTAACCCAGCAGTACAGATTTTAACAATGCCACACATAATCCATCTTTTGGAAGATGCTGGAGCTCATCTTTGGCAGGGAGTATCAGCACTTACTGCCATAGATGTCAGATGAAACCAGAGCTGTTTTTTTCTTTCCCGAGCCAAAAATTGCTATGGCACTTCACTTAACCAACTATGTCCAGGGCTCCCTCCCTGAATCTGCAGGTCCACGAACGCACACTGCATCTTCCAAAAGTCTCTGCATCACTTCAAGTGCTACAACAAAGGCAGATATTAAATACCTACAACGCAAGGCTAAATGGTGGAGTGTTTCCCAGTTTTCCAGTATATTTAGTTTCAGCTGTTAACCAATCGGCCAGTTTTCCATGTGTGAAGGCTTAATGCAGATGGCTCTGAACTACTGGCTGGAGAGTCTGAAAAGAACCCCACTCTGTCACACGGAGCATCTCGTTGCTTGGTCTTCATTAAGGTATGTTGGCTTTTAAATAAACTGTCAAGTAAAACTTGGCATTGAAAATACCAAGTGAGTTACTGTCTTTGCAGAAAAGCTGACAGCTCAGCTGTGCATCAGACAGATAGCTGCCCAAGACTGAGCTCGAAAGGCTAACGCATCCTTCTTGGAAGGGTGCCGTCGCCACGAGCTGCTTGCTTTGGGATTTACGG
Organism: Grus americana; assembly: GCF_028858705.1. Taxonomy (NCBI): domain Eukaryota; kingdom Metazoa; phylum Chordata; class Aves; order Gruiformes; family Gruidae; genus Grus; species Grus americana. The sequence goes on along the minus strand of NC_072853.1, from coordinate 15,693,684 downwards.
CTGCGCCATGCTTTGGGGTGATCCTAATGCCGGTTAACAGGCTACTGGCTGGCAGCTCATTTCCCTCTCTGCAAGCACTGGTTCTGGAATTAGAAAGTTTGGAGGTGCAAAAACATAATTGGAAAACTTTTTTTTTCCCCCTGCTTAAAGGGCTAATTGATTTCACAGGTGTTTAATTATCATTTGCTGTGAGATAATACCTTGTAGTGCCATAAAAAATGGATTTAATTTTCGAGTGCTTGCAAAACCATTGCCAAAGCCAAGTTAGAGCTAAAGCTAGATAATTATTCTATAAATCAAACACACTGCCTCCTTTCTTTGAAATTTTTAATACTTGGCTATAATGATATCTGACGACCTTGAAACTAACATAAAAAGGATTTTCTTGCCAAGTGCTGAAAGGCAGCCATTGGAGTATTTCTTTCAGCCTGGTTCATTACCGCAGCTGCCGCCACCATGGTGCCCGGGCTGTAGGACTCCAAGGGATGCTACGGTGTAAGGACAGCAGCAGTCTGCAGGAACAGTGATCTCGGCACACAGGTAATGTCCGAGTATGGATATCAGCATGACTACAATCTGAAAATGCTAATAAATTAATGAAAATCCTGCACGATACTTCTAGGTCCAGCAATGGAAATGAAACTCTGCAAACATTCAGCAACTAATGTCAAGGTACAACAATTTTCTCCTTTCCATGTCAGCATCTTTTAGTTCAGAAGGTTGGATTAACAAAGAAAAACAGGGAAGTAAAGTTTTCACTTTAATGTACTGCTAAAGGAACTTTGTTACAGTTAAGAAGGCCAGTAACCATTGAAATTTAAATCATCTTTAAAGTCTTCAGTAACATCACGGTTGGATTCAGTTCACTTCCATATTATGCACAGAAACATTTGGATTCACAAGCCATTAAAGTCAGTGTCCATTCTAACAAATAAAAATGCTCTAATGATTTTTGTCTAAATATTTACACAGAATGCCCTGTAAATCTATACGGTGCATGCAAAGCACACACAGCATTTGGACTGCCAAAGACTATCCAGCTGGCTCCCAGTGCGGTGCTTACACCACCTAGAATGAGTAGACTTAACCAGTAGCAAATACGGTCTCACCAACATCATCAGATGTTCAAAGATAACTGCTTATTTAACAAGTGTGCCAGAAAGGGTTTGTGGGTAGCATGTCAGTGGCAAATCTTGCCGAGGTGCCTCTATAGGCAGCGTTACGCCCCAGTTACCAGCAACCTGCTAATAGCATCATGTAGTGCTTCTTCTAAAGCCAAACACTGGCTCCTAGGCTTTGAAGTTCTCTAAGAGCGCCTGTTTCACAGCAGCACCTCGCTGTGCTGGCAGCAAGAAAACTCACAACATGCCTGGATAAGAAAAGTCCATGAGGAAGCAAACGTACCGCTCGCCTGTATCTTCTGAGGAATGTAAATGCAACGCCACATATTGTGAATTCAAAACCCTCTAGGTTGGTGAGAAAGCATTGAAGATGCTGATGTTGGCATGCATGGATGCGCACACAGGAATGCACACAGCCACAGGGTAAGATTTTACGTGGATCCACATCCCCCACCACCCCCTCTGAAGTGACATAAATGTATACGAACCATCTTTGCCTGAAATGTGCCATCTGGCACTTACTGCCCATCACGCTGCTGGACCCGTACAAGGTAACGATAAGACCAACCTGATAAGATGATCCAGTGGTTCAGGCAGGCTCTTTCTAACAGGACTCTTCTAACAATAAATTATGCCAACACTTTGCATCATTATGGTACCTCTACCTTGCCATTTTCTGGAGATCACAAACTCCTTTTTGAATATTTTAATATAAAGAACCTCAGCCTGCTGGCAGGAGAACAAAGCAGCATCTCCATTTCACTGATGGGGAAACCGCCACACAGCCTGAACTTGGGCTTCATCTACTCAGCCTTGTTCCCCAGTACTCTGCACAGAAAAATGCAGGAATAAGTTGAGTCGTTTCTAACTCTTGACAGTGTGCTTTGACATTTCAACAGAGAACTAATATCCTGGGGTGCATCAAAAGCAGCGTGACCAGCAGGTCGAGGGAGGTGATCCTGCCCCTCTACTCCACTCTGGTGAGACCCCACCTGGAGTACTGCGTCCAGCTCTGGAGGCCCCAACATAAGAAGGACATGGAGCTGTTGGAGTGAGTCCAGAGGACACCACGAAGCTGATCAGAGGGCTGGAGCACCTCTCCTGTGAGGACAGGCTGAGAGAGTTGGGCTCGTTCAGCCTGGAGAAGAGAAGTCTCCAGGGAGACCTTATAGCAGCCTTCCAATATATGTAAGCTTACAAGAAAAACAGAAAGAGACTTTTTACCAGGGCCTGTAGTGACAGGACAAGGGTATCACTTTTAAACTAAAAGAAGGTAGGTTTAGATTGTATATAAGGAAGATTTTTTTTACATTGAGGGTGGTGAGACACTGGATCAGGCTGCCCAGAGAAGCTGTGGATGCCCCCTCCCTGGAAGTGTTCAAGGCCAGGCTGGATGGGGCTTTGGGCCAACGTGGTCTAGTGGAGGGTGTCCCTGCCCATGGCAGGGGGGTTGGAACTAGATGAGCTTTAAGGTCCTTCCCAACCCAAACCATTCTGTGATTCTATGATTCTAATTTTTAAAATTGGGGATATTACATTCTGTCCTTCAAAGCATGACTTTTTTCAGACTTTAACCTTCTCCTAGCAGTGAAGTAGTGTCAAACACTTGCCCTAAATAGCTTCATCTGGTCCATTAACTGACCTCGCATGCTGTGACAGTCCAGCTGTGAACATCTCTGGGGTAATTTCCCTCTGCAAAGCCAGTTTTCTTATTGATTTATCCTCTAACTTAAAAAAAAGCCTACTACTGGAATTTCAGTTATTAAAGCATCAGTTTGGATTAAAGACCCAAACAAAGAAAAATCCATACTGCATTTTCTGAACAAAGAAACAAATTTTAGCTCACCTGCCACCCGCTCTAATTTTGAGATTACAGGACATACCTGAAAGCCTCAGAGTGGAGAGAAATAAAAGACTTATTGTGAGATCTCTCACCTGTCAACACCTGCTGGCTCTGAAGCCGATGATTCCCTCCTGTCTGTCAAAAAAAAAAAAAGCTTCCAAATCTTTCTCAATTACTTTTAAATAGGTCTTTATTGAAAACGAGGTTAAAAAATGCTGAAGAGGATCAGTTTTCTGGAGTTTCATGCTTCAGCATCTGGGGCTACTGAATGTTTTAACTAACCTAGAAAGAGAAATGGTTGATTACAAGCCCTGGATGTTAAAATATGAATAAAATCAGTGCTCTGCACCCATTTATGCCACAGTCCAATAACTGGATGCAGCAGAGTCCAGTAAAGAACACCAATGCTTGTAGGATTGGGACTTCAGCAGGATAGTAGAGAATGTACAACCCCCTGAAGATTGAATTAGAAGGGGTTATCATTTCTACACTTGCTTTGAATGTCTGGCTGAGCTCTTTACCAAACGATTTAGAATAGTCCTTATGAAGCTTATCATTTTCTATTCAGCTCCACAGATTTTCCCATTACGGCTATCGAGCTCCTAAGTGGCTTGTTGGCATCTTTAAAAGTTATAGTCCTCCAGACACAACATCTAAAAATGGAAAGCAAAGATGATGTGCAATACTGGCTCTAATTATGCAGGAGTTCATTTCTATGAATGACTGGATTTGTTTCAAAAAAAAAAAAAAAAAAAAAAGAGGGACTTTACACAGGAACTGCTGGCAGAGCCCCATGTTGTCTAGGCATGCTGACCCAAAATGTGACCATGCTTGGAGGAAAAATTAGTTCAGCAAATCCATGGAACAACTTTGAATGAAATAGAGAAGTGATTTATATTTACTCATAAGAAGTCAGCTGCAGCTTAGTCCCCAGGAGTGGTAACACCACAACATATCTAGATACTTCACTATTTTGGCTGTTTATTAGTTCTCTTACTTCCCTTGCATTTTCTTTCTCCTTTCTATAAATGAGACAATGCTATTCCAAAAATACGAGTAGGACATAAAGCTGGGGGTGGGAATGAACCATAATTCTGTGTATTTTGATTTTGTAGCACTGAATTTTGGGGTGAAATCCCAGCACTGTTACAGTCCAGGGTGGGTTTTCACTGACTGACAGTGGATGCTGATCTTCTGGACTTAATGAGGATTAACTTCTGCAATAAACCAGTGCAAGAGCGTGAACTGTAGAAACTCTGCAAATTTTTTTCCCTATTGCAGTCGACAGTGAGTATTAAAACAATTTGCATTTTCTAAGAGAGAGAAAAGAGGAGATAGCAGGAAGAAATATAAAAATGCACTGATAATTGTTTTTCATGATGCCTCCCATTTCTGTCCTCAGTTTTGTTAACATAAAGCTAAATCAGGCCACTCCATGTGCAGTTTGAGAACTAGGACTGCGCTTCACAGAGTGGTCAGGTAAAACAGGATCTGTCACTCTGCAGATCTGCTCCTTCTCTGTGCTCGCTCACTTGTGCTGACTACAGTAAAATCAAAGTTTTCTATTATTTGCTCTTCTCAGCAAAAAAAAGGCAGCTAGAACGAGCATGGCTCCTCTGCATCTCTGCGTCACCGAGTCCTCTTCGGAGCCAGACTGTCCTCTCCTCCCGAGCCAGAGGAAAACATGAGCCGCATGCCATTAAGTGTAAGTTTAGAATTGCAACTGGCTTTTGTTAGGTGGTTTTTACCTTTTATAGGGTTGTTTAGGGAACTCCAATGGTCTTCAGTTGACATTACACCAGATCAGGGTGACTATATTCCATTCAGTAGGGCTGGAGAGAGTCTTACCCACTTTCAACAGGACAAGGGGTAATGGTTTCACACTGAAAGAGGGTAGGTTTAGATTTTTTTACATTGAGGGTGGTGAGGCGCTGGCACAGGTTGCCCAGAGAAGTTGTGGATGCCCCATCCCTGGAAGTGTTCAAGGCCAGGCTGGATGGGGCTTTGGGCAACCTGGTCTATTGAAAGATGTCCCTGCCCACAGCAGCGGGGTTGGACTAAATGATCTTTGAAGGTCCTTTCCAACTGAAATCTTTCTATGGTTCTACAATTGCCCATGGTGGCACATGGGACTTTTAGGTCCCAGCCTAAGCATGCAAAATTGCTGTCTAAAAACCCTACCAGCACATTTGCATGCATGCGTATTTACATGTACACACTTCCAGAGTATTTACAAAGGACTTTCATCTGGAAACCACTGATGCTTGTGCTTATCCTTCTTCTCTTGCCTGACCCTGCCCTGACACACGAAGAACCTCACATATGATTTTTGCAATATTACTTTTTAAAAAAATCAAGGCCCATTTTGAGAATAAAACTAGAGGAATAACCAAGCAAAGCAAATTGAAACCCTCATTTTGAAGGGGAGCTCTTCTCGAGCATGCAAAGTGAGTCTTTTGAAAACCAGTCTGCAAACGTAAGTGTCAAACACTATCTAAACCAGACTGTATTGCAATTCTGAGCACCGCTTTTCATTTTGCTCCTAAGAGTCCCAGGGAAACCACATACCTGCTGATGGTGAATGCCTGACTGCTTGCATCTGTAGCCCTAATGCATCACTGCAGTGTCAGGCATCTGAGCTATGTCGGGACCAATCCTAAGAGATGCAGACAGTGTTTCTCAGTCCCTGTTGACGCCCACTCCCGCTCCCGGCCCTCAGCACCGCACAGAATCATCTGTTTCGCTTTTTTAGCATTCCTGCCCCGCTGGGCAGTGTCTGCCTGAACGTGCTACGTCTGTTTGCGAGCTAATACATTATTTACACAAACTATTCAGGCATAGCAGCAAGGATATAAAACATTTATCAACAAAGGGACCAGTTTGTCATTTTAAAATAATTATGTTTCTTTAAAGAAACCAACAAATTCAGTTGTCTCAGAATTATTTATTAGGTTGTGCAGGCTTGAAAGCACTCTCTCTTTTGGAGGGAGAACTCTCCACTCCAAATAAAGCTTTAACGACGAGAAATTTTATACATCAGCAAGGAAATATCAAGCTCGCAGGTTTTGTAGAACCCTAATGAGAAGGACAGGTCAGGTTAGGTGTATGGTGGCACCTCCTCCTGTGATCTGCCAGACACTGAAACACCATGAATGAACTATGGGGTTGCAGGGCAGGGAACTCCCGAGTGTATTTGCAATTCTACTCTGCTGTCAGTAGCTGGAGCACACCTACACCACACTTACACCTGGGAACAGCTCTACCAGCCCCAGCCCTGGTGGGATACAGCCAGGCATCTCCTCCAGCCCCACTGGGAAGTGTGCAGGGCCAGCCTGGCAAAAAAGCCCTTTGCTCTCTGCCTGCTCACTGCCCTGCACTGCCTTTTTATACCTCCTCCAGCAATTCAAGCACAAGGACAAATGGAAAGGGAAAGGCATCGGCATGCAAGTGCTCAGAGCAGAGACAGACCTGTGATCTGGTGCGCTTTGCAGATTGCCAAGGAAAACATCACCGTCCAGACAAAAGGGTTTGCGAGGGCACGCCAGCAGTGATCAGATTAGTCAAAGGAAAAACAGCTCTTCGGCCAAGTGCTAACAACCAGCAGATGGAGGGGAATGATGTTGACTGTAAGAGAGGCCATGCGGTGATGCAGTGCAACATGCAACTGGACTGCTTTTTTATACAGGTGTGTTAACTTTTGATATTAGTTTTAAAACATTTTTTTTTTAACCTTCCAGTGATAAGCACAGAGCAGGTACAAAGACATCTGTAGAGGCTTCTGTATGAGGGTAACTTCGGCTTCCTACCTCTAATAAACCATAACTGCAGCACCCTGCACTGGCGGGAGAACAGGCTGCACAGTTCCCAGCTGAGTCTGGGTTTTGTGTGCCATGTCCCCAAGGGGTATAAATGAGACCATGAGCTCTCTCTGCAAACTTCCGAGCAGCTGTTCTCCCCCAGCTCCCTCTCTCAGACTCCAGATGGGCTGTGATACAGGCATTTTCCTACAGCAGTGCCTCAAATCACGTGTCAGACGCGTCAGCAATTTCTGCTGACATCGGAGGCTAAAAAGGTGCAGAACTGGAGCAGGATTTTTGGAGCATCCTCATGCAGCACAGGCATCTTTTACATACTGTTTAAAAGACTATAAAATGCAGTAAACCAAAATCCTCTGTAATGCCTGGCATCTGAAACAAGACTTTTTACCTTAGAAAGGAGCAATTCTGTAAAGGATTAGAGGGTCACCATGGACAAGCAGCTCAAGGCTGTTACAGACGAGCAAATGAATCCTTAGACACATCAACCACGTTGTACACACAGAGAAGAAATTGTCCCTGTGTACCTGGACTCAGTGAGGCAGACACCAGAAAACATCCAGTGCTAACACCCCTCTATTTTACAAAGATGCTGAATAATTGAAGACAGAGAAAAGGGACAGAAAAGTTATTTAAGGAACTGTAGTAAACAGCCTTCTGAGAGAGACTTAAAGACCTCAGCTTGTTCAGCTCATCAGAGAGAAGAGGAAGAAGCAGCTTGATTACAGCACATAAGTGGCTCTACAGGGAGAAAAAGAAAAGGAACAGAGAGTTCTTCAACCTGCTGAAAAAGGGCACAACAAGAATCAAGAGGTGGAAGTTAAAAGTGAAACAAACATCAATAGAAAGCTCTACTAATGCCCTGGCACCGAAGGTATTTTAACCACTAAACCAAACTGCCACAAGAGATGGTGGCTCCTCCATTAAGTGATCTCTTGAAATTGGAAGCAAGTGCTTTGCCGGAGGATACGCTGTAACTCATCCCGGTTTACTGGATGCTGCGCAGGGGTAAAGCGGGTGACACAGAATGGGCTGCAGTGCGCAGGAGATCAGACAGAGTAATCTCCTGGTCCATCTGGCCTTCCATTTTCTGTAAAAGCTACTTATATCTGGTGCTTTCTGATTGTGCCGAGCACAAAACCTATACCTCCAATATTCCACCATGCAAATTTCACCCAAGTACGTTAGTACTGAAATGCACGAGGACATGAAAAGGGACAGTATCTTCTGATAAGCAACCCACAGCACTACTTAGATCGCTTTACTAGTTACAATAAATTATGTAAGATTAAACAATAACAGACCACACTTGATAACAAATAACCTTCAGGATTTTTGCTACTTCAGACCAACACATTCAGCTTACTCAAGAATTATTTATCTGATGAACGGGATAGTTTAAAAAATATCTGTTGTTGTACAGAGATCAGTATTATATTTCTATAGATGTCAATTAGTTTAATTCCTTTAAAATTCTTCATAAGACTTTTCCACAAAGATGATTATCCCAATCAAATGCCAAGTGAAAAGATTCACTCTTTGATTATCGTTGTGGTAAACTTAATAGAGGCATCCAAAAATTAGCAGGGAAGAAAGAGGAAAAAACCTGAACCAATAAATTATTATCTCTAGGTTGAAATTTTAAAATTATCTTTTTTAATGGATTACTGAAACCCTCCCATGTTCATCTGCAGATACTGGAAACACAGAAGGATAAAACTGGAAGTCTAGGGATTAGCAAAGTCATTACGACAACAGCATTTTCCTTATGTGGAATATTCTGCTTTCTCTTCCCTCCACCTTCCAAAGGTTTATGATCTCTGTCTAGTAATGCAGCCAGTTTTTCCATGAAACGTACCAAGTCCTCTATAATTTAGTTGGGAACATCGGTGTTTATTATCTTTTGCAGTGAGCAGTCCTGTTTAAACCTAGTTTCTCATCACGCATTAATATTCCGGTATGGGAGGTTTGCAGAAATGGAGAAAGAACGAGAAATAAATTTGAAGGCAGCTCCTTGCCTGTTTTATCATCCCCCAGGTTAGCCTGCGTTCAGAGAGGAGGAAGGTCTGAGCGCTGCAGTCACACCTCACAAATACAGTTTTCTTGGTTTATACCTTCCTCTGCTTTGGGTTTTCTCACTCTGCTGAGTAAATACATCTTCAGCAGAAACCCAACCAGGCGAGGAGATGTGTGGTTTGTGCCTTGCCCACACCTCAGCATCTCGAGCTGGCTGCGGTTTCCACAGGTGTCTCCCAGCTCCGCTCAGCCAGCACTGAGAGCGGCCTCGGACCTCGTCCCACTCACAGCGTTCCTCACCCCCTTCTCCCTTGTCGGCCTGACAGGTCCGGCGTGGTTCTGTGGCGACCTTTTCCGTGGAGTTTTGAAGGATAGCGTAATTGCTGCCTCAGCAGATTCCCCAAGAAATTCATGAGAGAGCTTTCAGCTCCAGTTTTGTGAGGAATTTGGAAAAAATGAAGCCTTTAAAGTGACACACGACCTTACTGTCTGTCCCAGCGCTGCCACAAATGTCAAAAGCCTCAGCAAACACTGCTTGAATGAGAGATTTGAAAAAAGCCCCATAGAGAAGTTATGGCAGATGATGTTAACCCGTTACTCTGTGAATTTTATCGTAGCTGGTAATTTTTGCGTCTCTCCTCAACCCCCAGACTCCTGACAAATGTGCAAATTCATTTTGCCCAAGGACACCAGCACACAGTTACTGAATCACTGCGTTTAGACGAATGCTGCAGGGAAACGTCCATGTACATCCTCTGTAGCTGTTTATATTCATCACAGTTGCAAACCAGCAGTCTCTTAGCCTCGGGTCTTAATGCACCTACACTTTCACTCATTTGCAGAAACATAATTAATCTGCACGTGCTAAATGTGGAAGGAAGGGCAGCTTCAGCTAAACTGGAGGATACGCTGCTCAACAGCGTCCCTGGTGCGGTGGTGCAGTGCTGCTTCCCCAGTAATACAAACCAGATCCCACTAAAAGCTGGTACCTGTCTCATCCAATTTAATTTCCAAGCAGAGGAGAACGCGGTAACCCCTGCTGCACTGGAGAGGAAAGAAGTGGGGAGGCCAGAAGGGAGCAGGCTCAGGAGACAGCCAGCTGCTGCGTGGGAACAGGAGCTCCCTGCCTGTGAAGGGAGAGCTGGGCTCTGGGGTTAACCGGGATTGAAAGGCCAAGTGCCCAGCAGAGACATCCCCATGGGCTGGCTGGGACCCAGCAGCGTCTGCGTCCCCAAAGCAGACGATGGCAGCCTGCAGGCACGATCCCACCACGCGAGGTTCTTACCCGCATAGTGCCAAGCCACTGCCCTCGGGGGCCAGCCCAGACGCTCTCATAAATCAGTGCATCGAGGTCACCACAGCCAGGTTTTTTGCATGTCTCAATCTGCTACAGCCCTGCTAAAAGCTGTGCTCTCTTCCTGAAGGCATGCGGCTGCTGACAGCAGTCCTGGGCCAAGGACACAGGGCTGCCTCGGTGCCTTCTGCCTGGGGACACGGTGCAGCAGCAGGCATCCTCTGTAACCTCAGCCCCTGGAGTTTGAAAAATTTGGCTGTAGTTTTCACACATCGGCAGCAACAAGGCTATTACTTTTCTCTGTCCACTGCTTAGAAAAACACACCAAGGTCAAAGAAAGAACATGACTTGAAGGCTCTTCCCAGCAGCATCAGGGTCTCGGTGCCTAACAGAGGTTACGCCAGCAGGAACAACGCTTCTGCCTCTGACGTCTGTATCGTGACCCCAAACAGCCAGTACCGGGTGAGTTTTGTGCTTAGCCTGAGGTCTGTTTGTAAAATTATCGATGACGCACACAAATGGGCTCTTGTTTGTCTTACTGTACACTGTAAATATTGCTTTTAATGATGAGGTTTTTGCCAAGAGGTTCTGAACGCACCCAAACTGGGATCTCGGAGATAAAACTGCAAAAGCAAATAACGGGATCACCAGCTGTCTTCCAAGAGGGACTGATCAATGTCTTCTGATTTGGGCTTAGCCTGCAGGACTGTTTCAACAGAGGTGAAGAACAGATATAAGTAATGTCACCTACCCACCTCTGCTGCTCTTAGGATCAGCCTGGATTGCAGGGAGCTGTTGCACTACTTTTAAGCTGAAAATCCTTTCCTACTCTGCTTCTGGAGCAACTCTAGTCCTTAAAATTTGAATTTCCTCAATTTCCAAACAAGAGTTAATCAGAGCTTATTTCTGAAAGGGTCTAAGTTAATAATGAATACATAAGTGCAGGTTTTGGTAGCAGAATCTCTAATTACTTTTACCAATCAGTAAAAGCAAATGGGTGGTTACTGTATGATTGTACCATGTCCCCAAACCGAGCAAAACTGAATTCACGACTCTCTGAAAGTCAGGTGCGAAAGGCTTGTAAGAGAAAGGTAAGAGAGCTATTCCCCCATCCGAGCCCTCTCCTGAGGTCAGGTGGATGATGTTGGCCAGATTCTGCTCTCAGTTACTCTGGTGTGAATCTCAGTGGAGTTGCTCTGGATTTACACCGATGCAGCTGAGAAAAAAACCTGCCCTGTCAGTTTTCCTTCTTCAGTGACCATTCTTCTAAATCTTGGGCTCCATCTTAGATCTGCTTCTTCTTACAACTTGCCTGACTTCACCACGATGCCAGCTGGCATCTCTCTGCTGATTTGCCAGTCTTTAGCTCAGAGGATTTCCAGACGGCTTCATGGATACTTTTAGCTGTTAGAAAAAAAAGCGGCTCAAGAGGTACCTCGCCTATTCTGAGTGCAGTCATTCGGCTAACAGGTCCAAATGGCTCTGCCTGTGCCTGGGAAAAAAAATCAGCAGCACCACGGAAATTGGAGTTTAATGTTCTGCACTTAAAGCCGAGAGTTTTTTAATCTTTGGCACCCGTGAAAGGCTGTTTTTCACAACGCTCAGTGATAAAACCCTACAAGAAACACTCATCCTCAAACTATCTGTGTGGCTTTTGCACACATCTGTTTCTCTCCTGTCCTCAAGAGATGTCTAAAATCTAATTAACCAATTAATTTGCAAATATATTCTAATTTATTCAAGGCAGATTTTCTTAGTGTTAAATTATCTGACAGTGAACCATACGCTGTACACAGGAACAGGACTTCATTAAAATACCAAAGGTTACACAAATGGAATAAAAATTATATTTGTACTACAGTCAGCACATACTTATATCCCCTAATGAGAAAATGTGTTTGTATTTCCCTATTTCTAATTTGTTTTTGCATGTTTGGTGTAAACCTGCAGTTAATACATTTGCAACACCAAACTACTACACCTAGTGTGGAAACATGAATATCCTGAGAAATTTCCACATCCGTTTAGCTTGCAACAGAATTTAAATATACAAACAATCCACCATCGGCGCTGGTAAAATTCTTCTCTCAGCCCAAGTGATGCCACAGCTCATTTGTTCTTGAGAATTACATCCATGTCCCTGGACAGCCCCGCTCCTCCTGCCTCCCTCCGCAGGTAGCACCATTGCCTGGGAAATCTAAAGTTCTAATTGTCGACACTCGTGTAAAGCAAATCTAAAGGAAAAAGCTGAAGCCTTGTTCTTGATCGCTGCATTGAATTGCTTGCCTTTTTTTTTTTTTTGCTCCCCCCAACTCGGTAGCTGTATGGGTACAAAACACGACAGCTGGTTTCCATTCTGCCAGCTACTGGAGAGATTGTATCATTCACCATCGCGTGGCATCAGTCACAGCTCCACTCGACCTTCTCGAAAGCACAGGAGATGCGCTGTTGTGCTCAGTAAAAACCACCCAACAACAACAACCACCAAAAAACCCCTTCCCTAGTCACTAACTCTCCAAGTATTTTATTATACAGCGTTAGCACAAATAAAACCACTTTGACTGTATATATTGGGCACAGAATTACTTCTTGAAGACATTAATGCCAAACAGCTGTTTCCTTCACTTGACAAGCAACTTAGTATTTTTATTATAGGTCATTACCCTCCAGTTCCATCACAGTCAATTAAGACCAAGTTACAGTTCTTGTAGGTGTATGTACACGTAAGGGACTGCTCCTATACTGAAAGGTGCTTTAACTATATCGGTAAAACATTAAAAAATGAGAGACTTCCCCCACGTGACACAGGGGATCAGCGGCTGAGCTAGGAACGGCAGCCAGAGCTCTCGGCGCTGCAAACCCCGGGCTGTCGGGATGCACCCAACCTGGGCTCTGTGCTCACAGCAGGCTCCATAAATCAAGCGCTGCTCGTGGCCGCGGGCACCGGAGCGGCAGGAATCCATCAGCGGCAGCACCGAGCCCCGGGGGAAAGGGGCTGAGGGCCACAGGGGGCACGGCACCTCCCGTGGGGTCTGACAGCCGAGTGGGATGGTCTCAGCGGGAAGCGAGTGCTGGCAGCGCTTTTCTTAATTAAAGAAAAGGAGGAGGACCAGCCAGCTATGCTGGGGGCGGGTGAATTAGGCTGGAAGACCAGTAAAGATGGGGGAGAGTGAAACCTCTGCTTCTCAGGGCACACTATCAATTTTTAAATTACACTTTTCATGTTTTTCTCCACTTATTTTTAGCAGTAATATTTAAGGCAAGTACCTACAGAGGCAGAAGTGCCCTGCCTGCCCCTACCTCCTTATACTTAATTTTTAAAGTGTTTCCTTTGAGCATGCAGTGACCTGGAAGAGCTTCAGGATGACCTGCAAAGCAACCGACTGTGCAGGTGATGAGATGTATAGCTAGATGTATAGCAACTGTCAGAAGGGCAAGAAAAATATGAAAGCAATGGGATGAAGGAGGAGGAAAGGACCATTAGAGCTCAGTGGCAGGATATGAATGGCACTGCTCAGGCAGCCCCGAATGCTCCCATAAAAGAATGTGGTCTGTGTCAAAAGAGGGCTAATGTGAGGGAGCAGAAACAGTTTCCCAAAAAGAAAGCAAGTGTTTAAGTTCAGGGGGGAGACCAGAGCCAGTCCGATGGGGAATGCAAAACAACGAGCAATACAAAGCAGGGAGACTTGGCACTCCCATTTGTTTTTTAGCCGTACAATAAGGACAGCCAATAAAAAGAAGATGGATTTAAAAGGCTACAAGATTTTAATTTTTTTTAAGCCACAGTTTATAATTAAGATGTGGAACTAACTGTCTCTAAATATAATTGAGGCCAGGAATTTCTGGGAGATCAAAGAAAGGACATGACTATCATGGCTGTGTTATACTCCACATAAAATGAGCAAGGGATGCCTAAGCTCCGCATGTCTGTGGTGTGCCTTGGACCAGAGGTGAAGAAGAAGCTGAACCTTGGGGAATTATTTTCTAATCATCCCTTAGGGACTGTAACATCTTCCTCACGCATCAGTACCGACCACACACAGAGGCTGGAGGACACTGTCCCCGGATGCCGGCTGGCAAGGGAACAGCCCCTTCAGGAGAATAGCTTCAGGAGAAGCAGAAGGACTCTCTCCCATGCCCACAGAAGAAGGAGGGATACAGAGGAGAACAGACAGAAAACAAGTTGTGGGGGACTGAGGAGCAGAGACAGGGTCTGAAACTAGTTTTAACTCCTTTTCGTATTTGTTTCCTTCACAGCTGCAGGTGAAGCGTGTAGAAAGCAAACACCCAGGTACAGGGCCAGGAGCACAAGGGCGGGCTTTGGCAGTGAGGTGAACTGTTTGAGTTTCCTATCACAGCCCATTACGTCAGGAGGACCTGTCCACATGGCTCAATGTGGCTGATTATTCCTCAAAAAAGTTCTGAAATTCATTTATTTTTGCTCATATTCAAACCGAAGAATTAAGCAGTGCAGCTATTTATTTGTTGCTGCAGTGGTCACCACCAGAGCTACCTACAACCACCAAGGAATGAAAATGAAGCTCTTGCAATTTCACAAATAAACCACAAAAATCTCCTCATAAATACCCTCAATTATTTCTAGCCTTTGACTTGAAACCTCGCCTGCTCTCCGAACTATGAAATGAGACTGTTGCACACCAGCGGCTTGATGAGCTCATGATGGTCATCTTGTGGATCAATGTGGTTATCAATATTAGTGGGTGCAATCTTGTTCCCTTGTGGAAATTTGATCGAATTAATTAAATGGATTAATTGATTTAATCAAATATCTGAGAGTCTTTGCTGCTTGTGCTGCTCCTAACCCTCCTTCCATCCACAGCCTGTGGTTGAAAACCTTCAAACCTTTGAGTAACAAGAGGAGATTGCCTCCTTCCCCCCACTTTGAGGTTTTCTTGTCCTATAAGCTGTACATATTTACACACTTGGCTATAATGTACCACTTTGAAACTGTGCAATCAGACAACACTTCTCTGGTTGAGTTATTAATAAACTACAGATGCATCTGCCACTGACCAAAGATGCAAAGGTTGTGAAACATGAAAAAGGTTGCTCAAAACCAGCTCCTGTTTTAGCAACAGGTTAAGCTATTAAAATATACTCAGTATCATCTATCTTAATGTCAACTACGGTAAATTACTGTCCCGATACAGAGGACTGCAGGAGCAGAGCACAATTTCTTCTGCCTTTTTCATATAAAGCAGATGATACGTTTTACCTCGATCGAGCAGGGTCTACCACTGACAGTACATTTCACATGCACATCGCTTTTGGCTTGCCTCCGAAATGGCAGTATATGCTCTCAGATCTTCCCGACAAACTTTAGCTTATTTAAGACTCACTCAATATTTTCATTTTAGCTGTTGGGAGAGAAAAATAAGGTGGGGAAAAGTCTGAAATTGTCACACCACCAAAGGGCATTGCCTATAATCATGCAGCTGTGATTTAAAGCCAAGTGACAGTCTGTAATTGAATTGTCTGGGGCTGCCTACGGTTTATTTACTGAACTCAGGCATACTGCGGGGGGGTCAAAAGAGCGCAGGTCTTTACTTATTCATAGGGAAAGCAGGAGGGGGCCCTGGCACTCCAGGTACCTCTGGTATTGAGGAACCCCCTACATGTGTCGTGGCTTTTACATCAGCTTCAGTGGAGCAGCAGCAAAACATTGCCATGTTGAACAGAGGGGATGATGTGCCCATCGGCATGGGACTTCCCACCTTAGGAGAAGACGCAATTCCTTGCAGAAAACTGCTGAAGTCTCTCTAGATGAGGGCTTCACCAGGCTGAGAGGGCAGAGACATTTCCCAAGCCCTCGCCTCCATACGCTCCTTTTCTCCTGGGCCTGTCTCGCGTGGGTCTCGAGATGGCCTTTTGGAAGCAGGCATAGCTTCTTCTTTAGCATACTTAGAGGTATCACCAGATTGAAAACAAATAACCGTGACAAAGCATCCAGATGAACCCATCCCGCCGTCCCAGCACAGGGTTGCAAAGGCTACGGCATTCACGCCAGCCCAGGCTCCCAGCAATACAGTCCTGTTTGCCTCCAAATCCAAGGGGCTAAATGAACGCACGTGGTGGAAACAAAGGACTGCTAACATCTTTGCTGCAGGGAGCTGATGCTCCAGCCCTGACCCCAGCCTCTCCGTCAGGGCCATCAAAAACAATTTGGACATCTGTCCATGGAAAAAATAGGAAATAAAGGTCTGAGGCCACCAATGCATTTAATACCGAAGAGCTAGCACAGCCTGTTAATCTGCACCACCACAATGTGTTAATCATCAGCCCCTGCTAGCTAAGGTCTCTGCTTCTCAGGAGTCACAGCATAAAAGAAACATGATGGTTACCACACATTTTTCCCAGCGAGTGTGCAGCCTGATACTTTGGATGTTTCTACAATGCTGATACGCAAAACTGCAAACATACAGAAACGCTTCTGGAAACCTACTGGAATGGCTTTCGTATGCTTTGCCACGTCAGCTTTTAAGGACACCCCGTTGTCCGCCCTGTTTGCCCTGCCAGTGAGCTAACAGCATGCAGGTGTTACGAGGGACAAGAAGACACCCTCTCGTACCAACTGGAGTGGTAGGTAGGGAGAATTGACATACATATACACACACCCACAAACACACTCAGAGCCAATCTACTCCCTTCGGCTCAAACTGGTCTTGGGTCCGTTCGTGGCTGAGAAGCCCCATCCTAGACACCAGTACAGGTTAGGGGTTGACCTGCTGGGAAGCAGCGCTGCAGAGAAGGACCTGGGAGTCCTGGTGGACAACAAGATCTCCATGAGCCAGCAATGTGCCCTCGTGGCCAAGAAGGCCAATGGTATCCTGCGGTGCATTCAGAAGAGTGTGGCCAGTAGGCTGAGGGAGGTTATCCTCCCCCTCTACTCTGCCCTGGTGAGGCCACATCTGGAGTACTGTGTCCAGTTCTGGGCTCCCCAGTTCAACAAACACAGGGAACTACTGGGGAGAGTCCAGTGGAGGGCTACAAGGATGATGAGGGGACTGGAGCATCTCTCGTATGAGGAAAGGCTGAGAGAGCTGGGTCTGTTTAGCCTGGAGAAGAGAAGGCTGAGAGGGGATCTCATCAACACTTATAAATATCTAAAGGGTGGATGCCTAAAGGAAGGGGCCAGACTCTTCTCAATGGTGCCCAGAGACAGGACAAGCAAACTGGAACACAGAAAGTTCAACCTGAATATGGGGAAAAACTTCTTTACTCTGGGGGTGACCGAGCACTGGGACAGGCTGCCCAGAGAGGTTGTGGAGTCTCCTTCTCTGGAGATATTCAAAACCCACCTGGACGCGATCCTGTGCAACCTGCTGTAGGTGATCCTGCTTTAGCAGGAGGGTTGGACTAGATGACCTCCAGAGGTTCCTTCCAACCCCTACCAATCTGTGATTCTGTGAATCCCCTTCTGGCACAGCGGACGCACTGCACTGTTCGCTCGGTAAGAAGATCGGACTGACACTGTGGTTTAGGCAGAACCGCCTGGATAAGTCCCTGCCACTAACAACAAGCTTTTAAGAGTCTTTGGCAACACTACCCGTACATTTCTGTGCGCTTTAGCCAACGCTAAAATGATCTGATCACATACTGGACACTCCCCAGTGCTGATCTGAGTGCTGTGAAATACCACATTTTAACTACTGCATTTCTCTTGCTATTTTTCCAGTTAAGGACACTACTTACCAAAATACCAGAATAGGTATTTTGACTCATTGTACTAACCTGGGACCATCCAGCTGAACCAGCTGACATTTCCTGGTGAAATGAAGGGTGTAGAATCAACGGGGGGATCAACTCTGGGACTTTTGGGATGCATTCACTAGTCTGGTTCTCTGCTCTCTCAGTAAAGCCCTAAGGAGGGGAAGGAAAATGCCAGGTTCTAAGTGGATGAAGCCCGAGTGTTACGGACTCACTGTTCACACTGTGGCAAAACCATGGCTGTGAGTGAAGAAAAATAATTAGGTCCCAAACCTGCCTTAAAACATTTTTTGCAGGATTTTGCTCTTCAAGTGGAAAACTGTTCCCACACAGTCTAATTTTAGGTATTTTATAATAAAGAGATGAGAAAAAGTCTTCATGTTTCAATTTCTCAGTGGGAAGTTTTTGCAGTAAAAATACTTGGAACCAGATTAACGGTGACAGATGAGGGGAATGAGTGAAGACCGCCGTCGCTGGAAATACAAGCGTACGACTGGAGCCAGCGCAGGGGCAGCGAGGGGCACGCTCGGCTCGGCGGCTCCAGCAGCCAGGGTGCACACTCATTAGCCACAGCCCATTTGTGCCTTATGACTACTTGCAGAAAAATTTCACGTATTTTGGGATGATAAACTACCCAAAGTACTGCTTATTGGTTTCATTCACACAGATTAAGTCACAGCATCAATCCTTTTGACCCGGTTTCATTGAGACAAGTATGCTTTCAAGCCAAAGCCCAGAGCACAGTTGGGGACGTCCCGGCGTATGGGAGAGGATGCTCACAGCCCTTGGCACTGCGAGGAGGGGAGAGCAGAGGGTGAGGAGAAGAGAAGGACAAGGCTGTAGAGAGGGAAGGAGGCTTGAGTGGAGAAAGGGATGAGGAGGGCTTTTTATGCCTTTGAGATTAAAAACAAGGCAGGAGCCGCTCCACTGCTTTGTGAAGCTAGCAGAAGGATTTTCTGCATCAGTCCCTTGGTAGCAGATGCTTGATTTTATTTTTTTTTTAAATCACTTTTGAACAGACTGCAAGGTCACGCTCCAGCAGAGCCTCAGCGCCCTGGATTCAGTTCTCAGGCCGATGCCCAAAACTCTGAGGTTTTTGTTTCTTACAAGCATGTTTTGTGAATCCCCCTGAGTCCAGTCTTGCACATCCACTGCACGCATCTCTGGGAGGAAATTATCTGTCCGCACGAGAAGCAGCTTCTGCATCATCTGCCACGTTTCCCCTTTCACACAGAGGGAAAATCTCGTCCTAATTCCTTCCAACTCTCCCAAAAACATGTCTTTAACCCTTGAAATTCACATCCTACACGTTCCCACACACCAATGGGCCGAAAATCTCTCCCTCAAGGATGTGCTCTTTAGTGCCCAGCCGATTGCATTTCGCTTGTGACTGGATGGCTCTTTGGAGACACATGTGACATTTCATGCTGTTGGAGGGAAAAAAATTGCTCAAAAAAGGCTGCTTGAACAACAACTTCTTGCCTTTTTGCTCGGCACCAATTCAAAAGAATTAAGAATACCGGGAAGGAAAGTTTTAGTGATGGAAAGACTGTCTGGGGCCTCTCCCTCCTTGGCAAGACGCTGAGCAGCAAGCAGCAGCACTGAACCACGCAGCATCCCTTTGTCCAGGTCGGGGGGTGACGAGCTCCCATGACAACTACTGAGACGCGACGCCTCCCAGTGCCATGCAAATCCAGGAGTGAGGAACTCACTTCCACGCACCCGGCTGGGGAACGCCAGAATATCATCTGATATTCGCCTATTTGATTAACACAATGGGATTTAAAGGCCTAATCCTAAGAACCACTTGAAATACTTACCACAGCCAGTGTTTCTAAATACATTAAAGATTGGAAGAGCACAAGCAAGGTTGAAAGCTATACATTTGCTTAATTCCTGTCAAAATAAATATGTGAATGGTGCCCATCCACTCCTGCACATCTGGCCTGGAGTGTTTGCTCAGTTCTGGGACATGGTCACGGAGAGCACTGGAAGGGGGCGGGATCCCTGTGCATCCCCAAAGAGAACGAAGTCGTCATGAGCATTCACAGAATGGCCCCCAGCCACCTCTCGCACCGCTGCCGTTGCTCACCTCAGCACCACATCTTCCTCTAACCCAGAATTCAGGTATTTTACCACACACAGAGGTGCAGGAGAGAGGGTGCAAATGAACACGGTGCTGGGAAATGAACTGATGCAGCAATTTATTTCATGCTGACATGGTCCGCTGCAAGTAACGGGGAAACTTTTTATTTATTTGAGGTAAGTATACTTGACACCAAGGGTGCCACGGAAGGTGGATCACACGTCCCATCTCAGGAAGGCACCCTCAAATTAGCTTGTCTGACAGTGCCTGATGGCCATGAGCATGCTACAGGGCAGCCCCGCACAAGCAGGAGCCTTGTCGACCCCCAGCCATGGCCATTTCATGTCACTAGGGGGGTACATGGGACAGACAGCAGCCAAAATCATCACCTTGAGCTGGTCCAGGGAGACCTGTTGGACAAGTGTTCACCTGGGTGAGAAGCAGTACATGTGTCTCCTGCAGCCCTTTGACCTGGGGCAGTGCTGGAGAAGGACACGGCACTAACCCGGCCAGAGCTTCCACATTGCCCTCCCTTCTCAGAAAGGAAACGCAAAGCCTGAAACCCTTAAAATAAGAATTTAACATCATCCCTTATAACAAAGAGATACAAATAATAAATTTCTGACATCATCAGATTAGGACATTGCATCTTGTCCAATTTCAAATTGAGTGCTGCTAATTATTTAGGCTCCAGAGCTTCCATATTCACACAGGAGCATGCAGTCACTGCTGCGATCCCAGGGAGCCGCCTCGCAAGCGGCAGAGCCAACTGTCTGGCTCCAGGCTCCAGGCAATAACCAGCAGCAGACACGAGGCATGTCATTGCATTCGTGCAATGCTTATGGTTATTCTGGGAGTAAATAAGAGGCTCTGTCATGTCACCAATCATTTGACACAGGTCCCAATGATTCAAGCGGTTTTACCTATAAATATGAGGACATCGTGCAACTCAAGAGCAGAAGTAACGAGTGTCTGATGGACCAAAGCAAATCCTGGCCCAAGCTAGTTTTTAAACCAGCCAATTTTTGAAAGGTTATTTGGCAGGGTTTGCTGTATGTTCAGAGACCTGAGCTTTATCCTACCGTGCCAATGAACTCCGCTTTTGAACTTTCTGTGCTTTAAGCCATTGCACATTTACCACTCATAATGCTATGGATTTTCAAACACTGCCAGAAAATAAACCTGTATTTCAAGCAGGTTGCTTGAAAACAGAAAGCGAGGGGGAAGGAAGGTTGTGCAAACGGAAGCCGCGCTCCTCGGCTAAGCCCTGTGAGGGGCTGGATGAATGTCTACCTGGTTTGGCACCCCAGCAGCCAACAACCCGTGCTGCACGGCAACATCCCCCTGTAAAACAGCTGAACCACGAGTGCTCATCCAAAGCATCGGGGCAACAGAGCAGGATTTGGTTCCTGCAGTGCACAAGTGGAGACCGAACACGAGGGAGGTGTAAAGCCATGTCCCTTTAGGGACCATATGTCAACCAGAGACAAAAGTCAACCGTAGCCCCAAGACAACCATAGCCCCGAGCCAACTAAGAGCTTCTGACCAGCTTTAGGTGATGGGCTGCAGCCCAGAAATGCTCCCCAGGTTTCACGTGGGCAGGTTTTGGCTTGCTGCCTAAACTGCTTTCCTTCCTGTCACTTCTGCAATGGTGGCACCTGAACCACTCAGCTTGGGAGGGCAAAAACATGCAATGGGGAGCAGAGACTCCAAAGGACTCATTTTTCTTTCAAAAATCCACTTCTCTTTCATTTTGTATCAAGCTTGAAAACAGCATCTCAGTAGACTTCTGCTTACTCGAATAGAGGTTAATAAATCACTCTGCTTGAAAAACGTCCATATGTTTCAGACAGTGAGCTTCTGCTCAGAAGTTTCTTTAAAATCTGTTTTCACACTGACAGAATAAAACCAACTGTTTTTCAACTTTTTTTCCCCCCCATGGCAACACCTCTCAGACATCAAATAAGCACCCAACACCAACCACGGGTGCAGGTTCATTTGGGTGAACCCTCGGGGCAGCAGGCACTGTGCCCAGCAGAAGGACACCAGCGTGCCCCGAGCGCCTTGTCCCAGCCCTGCCGCCCGCTCCTGCCATGGCCACCCACCTTCTTCTGCCTCTCTGGATCCGATTATGGAGACAAACGTCCCTGGGCTGACGAGAAGGAAATCTGTCTTACATTTACTAAAAACATGTTCTGCAGCTGAAAGAAAAAGTGCTTTAAATTGAGGAAAACATCTTCATTAAAGATGATTATGAAAAAAAACCCAAAAAACAAGCCTTCACTGATTAATTTCTTTTCAGCAAGCACTGCCCACTCACTAAAATCAACATTTTTAATGAAAACATTTGATTTAACATTTTTTAATGCAAAATCAAATTGTCATTATATTTGGTTTTAATATTTTAAGTGGTTGAAAAAGTCTGGATTTCTGTTTAAAAAAGGCTTTTGATTTAAAAACGAATTGAAGTTTAAAAGGAAAGCGAGAGTGTAAAATCCAAAAGGGGCCAATTCTCCTTCTTTCATTTCCTGTTTTCTTCCATTTGAATTTTATCTCTGCCTCAGAGTCTTCCCATATTTTTCATGATTTCATAACCATATTTTCCCATTAAAAATAAGTTTCTTGTTACTGGAAGAACATCCTCAGAATCACAAGAGAGCAACTTACTGCTGAACACTACTGGAAAAATAATTATCCTGACTATGCAAGGCACTGTCATATGCAGTCAAGGTGAAACTCCTTCCCATGGAGAGGTCCAACACAAGATTTAGGCAATTCACCTACTTAAGAAAATAGAAGAAAACATTTTTGCTACTCTTCCTCCTAATCTTTCAGTTATCCTAGGTGTTGATTGTACCATGCCTTTGTAAAATACTGTGAGGTTTCAACTGCTTGTCCCTAGAAGTTGTAATTTCTGAAACTGAGGAGCCAGAGTCCTTTATGAGAATTATATGCTGAATATAATGCACAAAGCCTGTGACTTATGTGCAAACCATCATGGACCAAACAGGAGATACTGCTGCTAATAATCTGTAAATAAAGGGAAAGTGGCTTTTTCGATTTCCCAATTAAGCAAGATAATACTTTCATCAATTATATTTTTATGTGACATATTCCCAATATGGAGATAATAAATGGTACTGTGCCTCTTGGTTAACAGCTCAAAGAAAATCCATTTAATTGTCCCTGACCTTGCAGAAAGTAACACCCATCTTCTGTAAGCCATTCCCTAACTCATACACACGACTGGTGTATTTCTGGAAGCCCAGCTCAGCTTTACATACCAATTCTCACTAATTAGCAACTTTTAAATCCCAATCTGATGCCACTCCTCTGCTCAGAGAGTATTCTTCCCTCCAAAGCAAAGGCAGGATTATCCCAGCCCCAAGGAAGTCCCCGGGGAAGGCAGTCCCTTTGCCAACAGCCCCGGGATTGCTGATCGACATGCATGAGGGTCCCATGAACAGGAGTCGTGGGGTCTCGGCCATTTTCCTGCTGGGAAAGCTCCAGGGCAGGTGGGAGGGAGGTGGTGAGGTTCACCTTTGGGGGCAGTTGATGGTGGTTTGGTAAAACAGGGCAGATGATAACTCAAAGTGCTGCTGCTGAAGGGCTGCACTGGGATCCAGGCATTTCACGCATAGTAACTAAATAAATGCAGGTGACGAATGGAAAGGCAAGTAAAAAATCCTGCCCCAACTCAACCAAACACCTGAGCTGCAGAGGAGAAAAGTCAAAGTCAAGAAGATCCTGCCCTGCCATACCCTCTCAAGGGCAGAAGGGGATAAAGGTCTGTCCACTTGTGGCTACAACTTCAGTCCACGCCTTCTCACCATCCTCCACTCCATTTCAGGGCATTATCTCAGAAACACGTTCTTCACATATTTTTCCCAGAGCCATTTGTCTCCTGGCCACCCATTCTGCTCTGTGTAAGCAACATGGTTTATGGACTCAGCACTTAGCAGCTATTTGTAGAGCTCCCCATCTGTCATGAAACACTTTATCCCTAAATTTCATCCTGCATACCCCTATTTCATTTAGGTTGCTGCTTTGCATCAAAGCACGCAGTGGCAGGCAGCTACAACCTCATCCGTCTCCCCCGCCTGGGCTCTGAGCATGCTGGCTGAACATGCTCGTGGGTTTGATGATTACACCTTTATTTCAGTGCAGGATGAAGCGACTGAATATCCCAGTTAGATCCCAAATCCGTGAGAAAAATCTCTTAAATTTTTCAGAAGCCAGGTGTTTATGTACCCTGGCCAGGAAAGCTGCTGAACTTTTGGATGCTCCACCACATGGCTGCATGTCAGGCCAACAGCAGCAAGGCATCTCGGTCAACATCCCACCACAGGTTGAGTGTCGTGAGGGAGCAGGCAATCACTGGCAGCCAGCTTGTAAGCCCTGTAAAACCTCCGCTGAAGGGCCATGGCTGCTGCTGAGGATCCCCCAGCCTGCTTTCAGACCTCACGGTTGTCACCTCATCAGCTACAATCCCATGAAACATGATGAGCTAAAATCTTGGTAGTTTCTCCATTCTTCTCGAATGGTGATGTCTGAAGACCACATGTGATGGGAGCTGGGACCATGCTGGAGGCTGCGCTGTTTGACTGCAGACACCTCCTCGAGAAGACCACCACTGCCTGATGCTTAAAGCTCAGTGGGGTGACTATTTTCCCCTGCGTGGAACATACCATGCCAGGCTTACGGAAAATAAGCTAATGTGTACCTGCTTCTAGGTTTTAATTTCAATTGGGTGGGCGGTGAGAGAACAGCTCAGAAGCAGAGCCAAGACACAGAGTCACCAGCAACTTCTATTCCTCAAAGCTTTGTAAAGTGGTAAAAAAAAAAGGAAAAAAAAAATCTATTCTTTCCAAGGCAGGTTGCTTCCCCTAATTAGTGAGTCAGCTCTGCTAATAAAGATTACAACAGGGCATGAAAGCAGTGCTGAAGATGGGAGTATTTATGCAGGTCAGTGGGGGTTTTCCTAAACATTTTGATTACAACTTTAACTGCACTAAAACACATGCAAAAACCCTATCATTAAATTTAAACAGCCTGATGATATGCGGTACCAGACTATGAGAACTGCAAATAAATTGCTGTAATCTGCCATACTGTCACTTACTCCTGCTCCTCAGCAGCCATAATTGACTAATAGGATAATAAGGTGGCAGCTACGAATCTGAAGGCTCGACTTCGTTGTTTTAAATGCCCTTGAGGAGAAAATACTCCAAGTCAAGAAGACAAAGTGGCCTGATCACAATCATCTCCCTTTATTCAACATATTTAAATGCTCATCTGGACTCCTGGATTACTCGGTGTAAAACGTGATGCCATCCTGGTCTGTCCTGCAGGGTGACAAATGCCCAAGCAATGCCCTTGTTCCAGAGAGCCCCCAGCATCCCCCCCACCCTTCGCTGCACAACCTGTGAAGCCATGGCAAGAGGCTCCCTCTTGGGCCGAAGGGCTCAGCAAGAGACCCTGAGCTTGTGCAGCCCAGCTCTGCCGCAACCTTGGGAAATGCCCTTTTACTCCCCAGAGGCCACCTTCACCTGACTTTGGGACCACAGCATCAGCAGCTATCCTGTTCCATGCCAAGGGCTACCAGGGAGCAACCTCATATAGATTTCAGGAAGCGGATCATCGCCATGTGAAAATGGTCCTGGTGAGCTAGGACATGCTGTATTGACGACTGGGGCAGATTAGGAGGGTCCACTCTTCAGTGCTGTTTACAGAAGCATATCTGAGTGGCTAAGAGCTCACAAGGCATTTTCCAAACAGAGCAGAGGCCAATCTGGATTAGAGAAATTGCCTTTTTGTTATCACAGCATTCCAAGCCATCCTCTATCATCCTACGGCTGGAGTCAAAGCTCACAAGCAGACCTCCTACTATGGGTGCGTACACAGGCAGGAGAGCTGGACCACGGGAAACATCCTCACCAGCACTCAAATCCTTAGAGACAAAACCCTGGGGCAAGATAAACTGATGTGATATGGCCACATGGGTACCAGAGCAACCCCTCACACGAGCAAAATCTGTCAGAGAGCTCAACTGCTCCCTGGTGTAAATGGAGAGTCAGTGATGAGAAATGAATAAGCAAACTGACCTCCAGGGTGGATCAGCATCTGTACTTCTGCAGTCAAACATGCTCCTCAACGCAGCTCGGTGCAGGAGGGAAGGCTGGAATCGGTGCCAGCCCTCCATCTCCCACGGCTTCCCTCCCCGCTGCTCCAGCCTGTGTCCCAGACAAGCACTTTATTGCTTTTTCCCCTGCCCTTTGCCTTTCTCAGACATCAACAACTCAGTCCTCTTCTTCCTTATCAGGAATAAAAAGGAGCAGCAGGGCCGCTCTGCCAGGCTTCCCACAGCAGGGCTGCCCGGCCGCCAGCCAGCACAGCGCTGTGGGGTGGCTGCTGCCACCGCTTCATTTCACCCTCAACCCACGTCACTTTGACCATCCTTAGCCCGGGTAAGAAAATCACAATGGAAAACTCTCCAGTCATTTCACAGTGATTTTGTTTCTAAAACCTGAGGCACTGTAGCCAGTTTGGGAATCAGTCCCACAGACCCCCATTGCTCCCCACCCTTCGCCCTCAGCAGCCACAAGGCTCCTGCCATGACTGTGAGCGTTGCTTCTCCGTGGAGAGCATCCAGCTTGCTCCAGCTCCTTCGGGCAGAGAACGTTTTCCAGCACTGCTGGAGGAGAGGAGAGCCCTGCTCCTTCAGGGCAACCCCAGCCCATCGAAGAGAGGAAGATGCAGGGTCTGCACAGGGATGGGCTTGCGGAGGAAGGCAAAAGGCATGGCAAGCCTCGGAGCAGCAGTGTGGGTCAACAGGGAGGGAGACAAACCCAGACAACAGAAAAAAAACAGCCAGAAACAGGATTCCAGAATCAGAGCCGGCTTTGCTCTGGAAGCACCCAGGGCTAAAAATCGGGATTAGAAACTACTAAAGGGGCTTTTCTTCCTCTTTTAAGGACTTAGTTCCCTTGATTTAAGAATAAGGATTAACTCTTAATTTGAGCCAGTGCCTTTAACTCTACCTAAGACAGAGCTGGAAAGGACTGCTGTTTATCCATGACTCAGTCTGTTTACAGCACGGCATGTTAAAGCAATTAAGGGTCCTTAAAAATAAAATACTCCTGAACAGTACACCATTAGGTCCATTTGAGCATGCAGCAAGCAAAACAGTATCTTTGACTCAGTGCTCTAAGAAAGTTTGAGCCTGGGTAATAACTTTTCTTTAATAATGCAAATTACAGAAAATAATGAGAACATTTGCATGCTTCCTCGACAAAGAGGGGCATTTCAAAGTCTCGGGGAGCAGCCTAGGCAATAAGAAATGTTCTTGTTCTCATGTGTCAAACTGCTTTGCTTTTCCTCTTTCCTGCTGACCGAAGGGTTTCACGCTGGAAATGCTAATCACACTTGCGTTTGCCATAGCTCACCCTCTTGTTCTTATTGTCTATAGAAACCTGCAATTCAACCAAATCACCGTCAGCCACGGTATTCACTACAGCGCATCTATATGCCCACACATGCTTTACCCAGGAACTCCTCCACACATCCACATGCATGAATCATCGCAGAATTCAAGGCGACGGCAAAGGCTGAAACCTCCTAAGTGTTAAGCTAAAGAAGATGAATCCTCTCGTTCTTCTCTCTGCTGCCAAATTCTGAGCTTTATGCTCCCATCCAATCATCAGATTAAAAAGCTTGGTTTCCACAAACTTTGAAATTGAGCTTATTTGAGCGTCAAAAGATTAGAAGCCAAGGGTGCCTTCTGCTGAGGCACAGGCACTGCCTGGACAAGCTAAACAGTCATTAAGAAAACTTGAAAACAAAGAAGCAAAATATTTTTCAAGGCCTTGACAGGAATGTAAACCAACTGAAATAATAATATGTAAGTAAGAGATTTAGGGGCCCTAAACCAGTCCAAGAATACTGCTCCAGGCTAGCACAAGCCATTTGAGAGAAAGCCCTTTCAAATTGGCATATATGGGAAAATCAAGGTGCAAGATGCAAAGTCGTACTATACAATAAAATCTGGCATAAAGTTTCCTAGTACCATAACCCACTCACCACATCCACGTACCACAAAGGTCTCACCCAGGGCACATTCAAATTTGCTCGAAAAATTTCTAATAGGCTTACTTTGACTGGCACTGACCCCAGGGAGCAACTCATCTGCCCAATGCAGATGTCTGCTAGTTTGTCACGTGTCTCAGGGTCTTCTGCCCAGCCTCCAGCTGCCACTCCAAAAGAGTGCAGATGTCCATCGTGTTCCGAACCACATTTGCCAGGCCTGGGCAGATGCCTTGGGTGCATCTCGGCTGCTTGGGATGCCCAGATCCCTCTCCTGGAGCCCTCATGGTGCTGATGAGGAAGCAAGACTGCACGGGAACCTTCAAACCCAACTGGTGCTGTGCTTTGGCTGTCCAGAGGGTAATGGCTCAGCCATGATTGACACATCATACCCTCATTAAAACAGCACAGGGGCTCTGAGAAATCTTCCCTTTCAATTATATTTGTGGAAACCAGAATGATGTTGGGATGCTCTATGCCTGAAGAAAATATAAATTTGTGATGGTTTTCAAGCCACAACACCCCACCACTGTCTCAGGGTTTACAAGACAGGTAGTTCATTCACACTTATGCTACCTACACACAACAAGATCTCTAAAAAAAATACTGTTTGTTTTTAAACAAACTCTGTATTTTTCCCTGTGACTCTTCTGATAAGGTAGGATGCGAAGCTTCTTGAAAATGCTGTTGAAAAACTCAAATTTTCATTTGTAAATGGGAAAGAAGCAACAACAAGTAAAAAATAAAGACTCCAGTTTTTCCATTTCACCTGTGCTATTTATTCACAATAGAAAGCGCTGCATTACCTCCTAACTCTGGCTGTATTGCAGGGCAGAAAAAATGAATGAATAGCACTTTCTAGACCTAAGATAATGACAGCGATCAGCTCAGAAGACAGTGTGGGAAATGACTTCTAGGGAAAGTTATGATTCGCTTTGTTACTCAGGGTAAAAAAAAACACCAAAAACTTAAAACTCTATTACGTTTTCCCTAATCTACACAAAACTTTATGATGGATAATAGGGTCTTCAAAATGATCCTAAAACATCTTTTGAATGAAAGGTCACTTGCCTGTGTATAGAGCTATCTGAATGCATTTATGCTGATGTAATATGCACTCTCCCACTACAGAGGAAAGGTTGCATTCGGGGAAAGCACTTATCAAGATTAAATTTACATTTTCTGAGATTGTCAGAAAGTGCTTTTCATGAAGAACAACTGCAGAAGCTGCACTCACATTTAGAAACGCTGCAAAAAGCACTTTCCGAAATAGGCTTTACTACTCCCGAACCTGATGGAGCTAAAAAATCCACAAAGGGGCTGATTTACTGTTTTTAAAGAATTGTGTTGATGGTTCTGAGATTAAAAACAGTATCAAAATTAATTCAGAATATAACTTAAATGAGACAGAGGTTCATAGACTGAACTGCACGTTTAGCAACATCTCTGACTCAGGACCTTTATATGCACATATGTATACACCAGTATGCATAAAATGCCTTAACTGTATTTATGTAGGTCTCAACCCAGTAAAAATACATTTCATATGAATTCATATGTGAGCCTGCAACTTTTACATTGGAAATGTGTGCACGTTATACACTGGCAATACACATGTAAGAAATTCCTGAGATTGCAGGAAAAAGGGTTCCCAAGTTATACGAACAACAGTTTTCTCTTAACACAAAAGACCACAAAATAACCCAATTCCAGAAAGGCTCAGCAGCCATCTCTGCTGTTTTGAGAATCTGCACTTCCAAATAGAACCAAACCCTGTGAAGTCTGATAAACCAACAGCCCTAAAGGATTTAATGCATTAGCAGCTCTGCTCCTCTCCCCTTCAGCGCACACATCTGAGATGAGGGTTACGTTCTCATTGTGGATAGAGGGGAAATTTATACCTATAGCAGCACTCATCAACAAAAAAAATACACTCTCAAGTTTAGCGAGTGAAGTTGGATTTTGCAGATGACATTAGCAAAGTCATTTGCCAAATGGGTTGCTGCAACTCAAAATTCCTGACCACATGAAGAGAGTTATTGGACAAATTAATCCTTCCTGGTCTGTGTTCTGAAATATCAACAATTTGTCTGAGTTACAGTCTGCGCTGAACCTTTTCCGGTGTCCTATGAGAAGTGAGTCTGGTATGTTTAGTCCAGTTGCCAGAGAGCTAATATTTCTGCACCACAAAAATTATAACCTCAGTTATTGTTCCCCTCACTGGCAATTCTCAGCAGAGACCTCAAAGACTGAATATGCGTCTAAACAGAAATGACTAAATGCTGGAAACAGCCTATTTTCGATCCCAGGGAGCACTGCCGTTGCCATCGATAGACCCATGGTTTTGCTTCATCCAAGAGGAGGAACTCACGCTCAATTCGAAAGAGAGTGAAGGAGTTCGCTGTAGTACTGCTACCTGTTCTGGGACTTCATCTGCTTCCTAGAAATGTCAGTAATTATCTATTACTGAAAAGAAGAAGCTAAAAGATGTAACTTAAAAGCATTCTTATTTTGATTAATTTTAGCCACTTGTAGGTAGTTACTCATTAAACATTTAGACTTGAAATAGATAACTTGAGGAGATTACTATCACATTTGCAGAGACCCAGCAAGCAAAGAGCTGCCTCATTTTAAATTGCTGCATTTTTTGGCTAGAAATTATTTCAGAAAGTGTAAAAAAAACCAGTGTGCTAGATCACCAGCATCTTAGTCCACTGAGATGGTTTTATTCTTTTCCTCTGATTTCTGAATGCATTGAAGATCCTCTCCTGTGTCACTTTAAGAACTACATCACTTCAGTGCCAAAACCAACAGTAATAAACAAAAAGACCAAGCTAGTATATTTGTTTCTATGCATAAGCATGTGTGTGTACATATATATATTTATCTCTCAAGCAGGAATACAGCACAGCATTCTCATCAGATCGCTCCCTTTAGCTCTAAAAAATTATTCCCCAAACACTCTTTCTTGGCCAAATTTGATTTACCTTGATGAATATTCCACAAAGGGTTTTTTTTTCCTTCCCTCTCAAGGCAGAAAAGAATCAAAGTAATTAAAGAACAAGAATAGCCGCCTCCTGACTCGCAATAAAAGCTAATCACTCCCACAAACTTTCCTACGTGCAAACAGCATGTTGCTCTTCCATCTGCATGAAACTCTACTTTCACCTTCAGCATGGATCCAACACTGACCTCCAGACATAGTTGGTGGATTGCAGTTCTTGAAAGCAATGGAGAAGGAAAGGAGAGCATTACTAAGGGAAACCTACTGTGCCCGGTGACAGTGGCCCAGGACTGGCAGCATGATGGACTACAACTGCTGGGGCCGCTTCTGCAGCCCCGAGACCATAGCACTGGAGCTTCACCTTTTAGACAGGCTGCCTATGAACTTAGAGCAACTAACTATCTCTCGAGCACTTCTACTGCTCAGCCACTAGCACGGATAGAAGGTATTTAAGACTAACCACATTGTTGTGCTGCTATCAGCTATTTAATGCATCGTCTTGCTGAAATCTGGCAGGGGTATTCTGGATGATAACATCTGCTTCTTTCCATGGTGGTCTGACACCTCAAGATGATAAATTTGATGTCCCCTCTCACCCTCCTTCTCCGTCCTTGGAAAAGCTAGTGTGCAACAGAAATCAAGGCTGACCGGCTCAGGTTTATTCTGCTATTCATCACATAAAATCAGCGGTCAAAACAAAAGGAAATTCAGGAAGGACAGAAGTGGTATTTTCACAAAAGTTGCTCATCTGGTGAGCACATACAAAAACAAATGAGTAAAAAACCAGCACTTGTAGGACAGTGCTGTATCCTTCCTCCAGGCTTATGATTACTCACTGTGGAAGCAGTTCAAAATCATTCCAAGATGATGTTTGGTGCCAAACACTGACTACCATAGACCCGCTCACCACTCCAAAACTGCTTGTACACATGACCCTCTCAGAGTATAGTCTATCCTGTATTAATATCATCTTGCCTCTGCATAAAAACACAAAATTAAGGTTTCCAGCATCCTGTACGAGCCTGAAAATATAGTGAGTCATTCCAGGAAAAATGATCTCCATTAACATTCATAACTATGAAACAGGAGAAATGTAAAAGTTGAGTCCAAACAATCTAACTGCTCTACAGTCAACAATGCTGCAGAGAGCTGAGAAGTTAGACCCTAAACCTCTGCCATCAATTCAAAACAAAAATTCCTTCCCTGTTATGGAAATAATGGTTGATTTATAGCTGGAGAAAATAAAGTTGGCAGGTTTAGTAACTCCTCCAAGGTTGCGGAGAGTCAGCGGCTGGTCAGGACCCAGCTGGTGGAACCCAAACCTCTCCCCACACTGAGTCAATGACGGATTCACCTACTCTGGTGAACACACACAGGGCTAGAACGGCTGTTCCCCCAAAGTCAGCTAGTCACATCATAGTCCTCCCTCAGAAAACCAAAAACTACATACATTGGACAATTTCTGATGAAGACAAACTCTTCCATGTAAGCTCACTGTGATGACAGCAAAAGAGCAAAAGTGGGGGGGGGAACCCCCCCCCCCCCAAACCCAATGTTAATATTTATTAAGGTTGGTACGCTTAATCCTGGGATGATTTAAAGTACATATGCATGGTGTATAATGCTTTCCAAAAAAACTTCAGAAAAACTCTTGGCAAAAAAAAACCCTCTTGGGTGCTTGTCTCTTATTTGTGCCAGTCCTAAAGAACAAGACAGACAATAATAGCTGCCTCCCTGCAAACAAGTGCTGCTGGGAGTGCTGGAAACAGTGAGCGAACAGAGGTTAATTTTTTATTAATTAGAGCACAAAGCATCCTGGCTTGTCCCTCATTAGGGCATCTCCAGGCAGTTTGGCTTGCCTCAGCGGAGAGCCAGGGGAGGCTGCAGGCACCCTGCGACAAAGCTGCCGTGGAGAAAGCTGATCGCTCCTGCTCCAGTAAAGCTTCTTCAACCAGGACATAGCAAATCTGATCACCAGTGGTTTCCCAGGCTGGATAAAGGCGATGCCAGTGCATTGCTGGCTTTGGTTGTCTGACAAGGCTCCTGAAATCTGAGCCTGCAGCAACAAAACCCATCCATTTTAGTCAGGCTGCTTTTTTTTAAATAGTTGGGGAGGGAGAGACTGCCAGGGAAGGCAGGCAAGGAAGATCATCAGGAAAGCAAGCAAAAGGAGAAGAAAAAGAGAGCGAGAGTGGGTATTACAGATTCATATATTTAAATATAACCCTACTATGTCTGATACACCAGAGCACAGGGTCTCAATTTGAAGATTAAAAATAGCTTAGACTGTGGAAATGAACCTCGTGGGGCAGGCAGATCTTGAAATATATTGCACCAGGAGTCACCAAACTTGATTTTCTTTTTCCTTATTGCCAAACAGACTCCCAGCATTGAAAACTTAAACCCTCTAGATCATCCCCAAATCCTGGGAAGTCAGCTGAACATCTCCAGACGTGACTGAGAAAAGAAAGAACATCCAGTGCCTGCAAAAACATTGCTTATGAGCTACATATTCTTTCCCTATGATACGTTGCAGATAAGGAAGGCTGCTTTGCCCAGGACAAGCTGTGGGGAGGTGTGTGTCTGTCCACACGTGCCAGGGTTTCCTCTTTTTTCATTTCTTCTTCTCATTTTTCATTTCTTGTCCTCCTGGGAAGACAGCTCAGACAGTGTCTGGCCTTACCCAGAGATAAACCTCCTTGTTCTTGTCAAAAGCGGTGCCGGATGAATGGCAGTGCAGGCAGCATGGTATTTTAACTCTTCCTCTTAAAAATGGATTAAAGAATGGCAGCATAGCATTAGCGCTGGCACAGGTTACGCACAATTCACCGACAATATCCACGTCTTTCCAAATCACCTGGTATTTCACTTAAGTGTCAGCCGAAACATTCCTATTTGCAATTCCTAACAGGAGAATATCAAGTGATACTTGCAACATAGTAACACATCACACCAAATTAAGGGAAGTTTAAAAATTAAAATTAATCACCAATTTTAAATTGACTCCTTGGTAAACTCAGTGTTGCTGCCTACTGCCATTTCTGCCAGGCACAGACGGCTTCGTTCCTCAGCCGTCCTTTTTAAATACTGCGGTTTTGATTCACGTTGCATCTGCCTGAAGATCAAAACATGCTGTTCAAAAAATTACAAACCCCTGAATTAAGTAAATAAATGCATAAGCTGAGGTTGGAAGTATCTAGGAAATATACCCCAGAGTGAAGTTAACAAGTAGTAGAATTAGAAATAAAGCTGATCTTTAGATTCAGATTTCTTTTAAATCAGAAGTATTTTC
This sequence comes from Grus americana, assembly GCF_028858705.1. Lineage (NCBI taxonomy): Eukaryota > Metazoa > Chordata > Aves > Gruiformes > Gruidae > Grus > Grus americana. The sequence goes on along the minus strand of NC_072853.1, from coordinate 15,659,403 downwards.
AAAGTTGTGAAGAAGCTGAGCCATTGGGATGCAAAACCAAGTATCTATTTCTTTAAATGACTTTAAAAGGTAACTTTATACATCAGAGCCCATGACTGTTCAAGTATTTTCAGAAAATTTGCTGAAAACCCATTAGTATGCCTTTTATATGCTATACTGTAGCCCAATACGGAGGCAATAGCCATAGGTACCACATTTGCATTTTTATGCGGACATTTACATGAATAAATGAAGTGTTTTGTATGTCTGGATTCCCATTTAGACACAAATCCCTGTTTCTGAGAGCACATTTTCAGGAGCATGCTGAAAACAGAGCCCTTAAACAATGTCTTGCTGCAGCAGCCTTCCTCCAATGTGGCAGTGAGCTTGCAATTTTACCCTCACTTTTCCTCAGTATCTTTGGAGCTGTGCGAGACCCCTACGAGCGTGCTTGTTTACCCATGGCAACGCTACAGCTCACAGCAAATTCATTCCCTTGCAAATGATCCTATTGGCATCATGTTTTGGAATTTGCTCCGCCATTTCCAGAGAAGGTACAGCGAGACCTACAGAAGCATCTAGGCATGTGCATTCTGTGCCTTTTTAGCTCACTGGAAATCCAAATAATTTAAAAAAAAGGAAATAGGGAAAAGAAAAGGACCATAGGAAAACAAAGTGATTAACCAAAGTATTCAGAGTCCCTTCCTGCAGGAAGGCTCACTTCAGCCGCAGTCTCTCCCAGATAGATGGTGATGAGGAACTGCCAGGGACTTCATGCCTTAATCAGTCTCTGGGGAAGCCTGCTCCAACAGCGACAGACGTGGGCACTGGTCCTAGCTCTGCTCTGAATTTCCTGTGGGACTGGGCGAGTTATTTAAAACTTGTAGTGCTTCAGCATTTCATTAATTCATCAGTGGGTCAAATCACAGTTTAACACCAGTTCCAATTTCTAAAAGGAATGTATTCGGTTCAGAAGTCAGTTGTACACACTCTACTCGTTATGAGACAAAAGGAAAAAGAAATCCCCCATGCCGTTATTTTAAAAAAATAATATCCCAACCATCCCTTGCTGCAGCACTGCCTTTCGCTAAATTCTGTGAAATGCTATGGTGAGCTATTTGTTTCCATCCCTAAAGGATTCCCCTTAAAAACTCTGCAGCTCAGTGGCAAAGTCTTTATTTCAAGCCGTCAGAAAGCTGGATTTTCTGAAGGACGTAGCAACCTTCGGTCCCCTCAAGCCCTGCAGTACACACACATCTGGGAAGTGCAGCTGGGAGAGCACAGGGCTGGAGCCCACGAAAGCCAAGCATGGCTTGGAAAAAAACCCCAAACTCCAAAACTCCCTTAGCGCACATGTGTTTTTCTCTTTAAGTTGAATCCCCTCCTCGCCGTCTCTAAGGATAAAGCTAAAAAAACCTATAAAGTGTCTAAGTTATTCCTTTTTTTTTTTAAAGGCTCAGACATTAAACTATTTGGCGAACAACTGTTTTTAGGCATGAGAACAGCAGATGAATCATTATTTTTATCAAGTTCTGTATTTAGGGCAAAAATCCCCTACCGGAAAAGAAGAGTGCAGAGAGCCTGGCTTTGCAGATACAGCAGCAGAGTGTAATGCTACTACACTGCCATGACAAGACATCACAAAATACTTAGTCACATACCCTGAAGTCCCTCTCTGTAATAGCTCCTTATCTGAAGACGGTGCTGAAGGCGTGCTAGACCACTCTGAATCTAGGACTGAACACCATGCTGCCCAGGTATCAAGTAAAAACCTGCTGGAGCATCTGCCTGCCCCACCAACCTTCCTTTCTCCTTGTAGCCACCATGGCAGAGCAACCACCAAAAGGTCCTGCTCTACTGCTGGAGCTTCAAGGCCAGGGTTTCCACACAGTTGTCGTGTGTCTCCCCTCCCCAAAATAAGCCAAAGGTGAAGTTTCCAAAATTGTTCAATATCTACGGCCTTGTTTTTTCTCCAAGGAGACTGGTAGGGCACTTCACCTCCAGCCTGGCCTGCCTGCAGCTCATCGTTAGCTTTTTCTTTTTTTCTTCCTCCTGCTGTGCTCTGAGCTGGACAGGGGCTAATTGAAAAAACAGCCCAAATATTGCTTGCACGGTGGAACTCTATCATCAAAACGTCACGCCTCCTCTGTCAAGTATTGCAGAGCATACCCTCAAGCTCAGTCTCAGATGGCACGATGAAGGACACACTGCCAATGGTCCTCAACAGGCTCCAATGCTATGATGGGAGCATGTCTCAGCAGCGATGAAGGGAGAGTTTTCAATCTTGTTAGTTCAATCATATTAAGCTTAACGAAAATGAAAAACACACCTTTGTCCATCAAGACAAACGCATTGGACCAGCCAAGGCTGCTGTCTCAGCTCTTTTAGAGTTACTCTTGTTAGTGTGTGTGTGTGTATACAGTAAGTCTGGACTCCTTTCTTCACACTCTCAGTGTCCATACGGTACCTAAACCATCTCTCTTTTTACTGTCTTTGAAATAGGCAGAGGACCCTGCTCACACCTTACTGGGCCATGATGCAATTCAGCTGCTGTTTGCAACATGAAATGAGTTTCTGGAGAAACACAGTGATTTCATTAACTGCTCAGTAACTGAAAGCCAAACGACTCGAAAGCTGTTTTCCTACTTGGTTCTTCTGTGGAGTGGAAATTTCTGTAACAAAGGTAAAATCATTAACCACACCAGGAGCTACTGTAACGTAGAGACTCGTGCTCTGGCTTTTCAAGTCTGTAATTCCAGTGAGCCTCGTGTGGAGTGCCAGGACAAAATCAGCATGGCAGGGAGAGAGACCTAGAAATGCCGAGAGGAGCCTGTGCCCCTGCGGCCACCACCTTCCAGCCTGCTTCATGCCTGGTTTATCCAAAAAGGCTGAGATTCTTATTTCCCTGCAAAGTACTTGGAAGAAACATCAGAGCTGTGGGCACACCTGACCGGGGCAGCAGGGACGTGGGTTTCCCGGCCCGAGGAGTCCACGTGAGCAGCTCATGTTTTACCCCAAAGACTGGATGGAGGGTTTCAGTGTTTCACCTGGCTAAAGACTACAGTTGGTAAAAGGTTGTGCAGCACTACATTGCTAACGCAGAAAATACCGATGCTATTGAACACGCCAATAGTGTGTTGATGTGCTGGAAAACAACTAAGGCTGCTGAAATGCTCCAACGGAGGAGGAGGATGGGGTTTGTAGGTTCAGTAATGCCAAGCACTTTTAAGCTCTTACTTAAAAAATACCTCCTCTCACACAGTAAAAAGAGAAAAGTGCCTTCAGATATTTGGCGTTAGCCACCAGGAGGCAGGCAAATCTAAACAAGTTCACGTAGATGCAAAATTAAACCTGACAGCCGTACTGCTCCTTGGCAAGCAAACAATATAACCAAAGGAAAGCAGTGAAATAGTCCCCCATTTGTAAGGCCAAGCTTAATTGTAAGCAAAAATCTTTCCCAAAGAAAGGTGTTGAGAACTGACGGAAACCGATGGCACAGCCTGTCACCATGGGGGGCATCGCGTGCTTTGCCCAGTGCCTCTGCTCCTTGGGCAGTTTGTGGCCAGTGGCCCTTGGATCCTGCGTGAACTTGCTGAGCACAGCCCCAGCGGCAGAGGACACACCAGCTCTGCTGCGCCAGCCTGGAAAGCAGAGGAGGAAGGAGACAACCTGCCCCTTGTCCTCCAGGACCTGCTGCAGAAGGGGGTTACCGCTAAGGGCTGACCTGCAAGCACGAACACCCAAAAAATCCTTTAAATTGTCTATATGTAATTAAGAAAATGCCGTGAACTACGGTGTGTAAATCACAGGTATCTCTATAGACTGCGAGAAAGCATTTCAAGGTAGCTGAATTATCTTGACACAAAGGAGTTATTTATACATAAATTACAGTAACTTCACCCATGCTAACGAGGCTGTCATTCCCCCCTGTGATTTACCGTGATCTTGTAATGGAAAAGCTTCATTTCCCTGACACCAGAGTGGTAATGGGACCAGTAATTCCCGCACCCCAAGTGCTTCCCCCACCAGAAGTGGTGGTGAACCCCGGGTGTTTGCAGGTCAGAGGGTCCCGCTGCCCGCCCCAGCCCGGGGAGGTCGCCCCACACGCCTGTATCGGTCCCCAAACCACAGGCCGCTGGAGCGGTCACAGCCAGAGGATGCCTGCCCTTGCCTAGCAACCAGCTCTGAGGAAATGGCATCAATATACGAGTAATTAAAATGAGGGAGACTGGGCTTAAAACTGAAAGCTGAGCAGAAAAATTAAAACATGGCTAAAGTGAATTCTTTTGCAATAAACGCATGAAGAATTAGCCTTATTAGGGCATTTTCTTTAATAAACAAGGAGCCTTTTTATCTGCCCTCTAGATTGGTCGTGACCCACCGGCTCTCTCCCACCAGGTTTGCTGTGGCCACCACTGGGCTTCCCATGGCGGGAGCCCCCAAGCTAAGCAAGGGGAGGGACGGCGAGAAGTCCCCAGAGCAGGGCACAGCTCGGCTACGATGCAGAGGTGTGACCACAGCTCCAGCCCCAAGGAGGGCTTTCCAGTAGACACCCTTCCTTTCATCCCTGCAAAACACTTCGGCTTTCCTTCCCAGACCCGGCTCCCACTCAGACATGAATCTGCACCAATGTGACCTTGGTCCTTCTGCTTTTTTCCCCCCGTTTATGAGGCAATAAAAGATATTTATCTCAATTTCAAAGCAACAGTTGTCCTGTGTGAGCCTAAAATTTCCAATGTGGCAGTGTGCTGGCCCTTGGTGAAGGGCACAAGCCCAGCCAAAATGATGGGAGTCAGTGTGAAGACTGCATTTATGCTAAGCTGAAACTCAAACTTGCTTAATTATAGTACCTGATGGGGAAGTACTGGGACCAAGTAACAGCAATGAGTCAAAGTGGTGAGCCTTCTCCAGCTGGACCTTGACACAGAGCAAAACTCGGCCGAAGGATTGCAATAACTCAATTGTGCACTTTCAGTTAAAGACCAGCCTCCCACCTGCTCAGCCTGCGTCACCCTCTGCCCCTATACATCCCACCTTGCACAGAGACACATGGATCGGGGGAGCCCTGATCCATCCCACACACTGGATCGGCTCTGATGGCAGCAGCCCTTTTGGGAGATGAGGCCATGGCATCTGCGGCCACCACGCTGCTTGGCCAGCAGCCCCTGCTTGGGCAAAGGCTGCCCGTCCAGCAGCAACACAAGGAGGATAAAACCAAAAGAATTTTCTCTAAGCTGTGGAAATAACCATCCATGGAAACTCTTCAGTTTCCAACCCTTCCCCATATTTAATACATAAAATAGTTTGCTGCTATGTTGGCAATTAAAAAGGTCCCCTAAATCCCTGTAAGAAAGGAAAACGCTCCCTCACGCTCAGCAGGGCTGTCCTGCTGAAGAGGATAATCCGTTTAGGAACGACTGGAACCGTTCTCAGAGAGAAAACAGAAATCTCCTTGAGAGACTTTCACCTCATTCTCAAAACTCCCAAGTTTTAGCAACAAGGCTGCTACCCCCCTTCTTTGTCGCAGGACCTGGGAGTCCTGCTTTAACATGAAGAAAAAGCAGAGGGAAACAGCAAAGGGAAAAGAAACCCCCCTCAGTTTCAAGAGAACTATTAATTTTGATTTTCTGTGAATGAGTGTAAAAGAAATCAGACAAATTACTTTACCCCTTTTTATTTCTTCAAACTGTGACTAGGTGGTGTAAATGCTAAGGCCAACTACTAGCAACGAACATGGACAAGAAAAAAGGAGTAATTTTCCCCAGGAGAGCTGGCTGCTTTTCTAGTGGTACTTAGGAAGCTACTCTTGACCAGAAGCTCACCAGGGTATTTCTTGGCTGGCAAGGCTGCTGCAAAGTGAACTGGAATAATGCTAAATGAGTGGGAATCCCTTTGGTTGCATTGCTAACAGAAGCTAAAAGAAAATTATCTATTTACACCTTCATGCAACATCCTCTCAAATCATCTGAGCACAAAGGTAATCAGCATTTGCCAGCAATTGCTGCGTTGCATGGCTCATGGCAACCTCACGTTGGCCTCATGGGTTATATCATACGCTTCAGAGAAAAAATAATTATCACCGCAAGCCTAAACAAGTCGAATAAATAGGAGACCTAACTAAGCGGCTGCAGTGCTGTCCAGCAGGTTTATGAAAACAGAATAATTGTTACCACCATACCCTGAAGGCATATAAAAAGAGGACAAAAATGCATAGAAGTAATTTGATACAAGACACTTTGTATGCAGAGTGATGATGAGTGATTCAAGAAGCAAACACCTCCAGCCAGTAAACTAGCTGCAAACCACACATCTTCCTATTTTGCTGATTTGCTGATTTCTCAAAAGAGCTGGCTGTCCAAAGAAAAAATTGTAATTGACTGGTGGGAAGCTAACGTGAATATTGGGACTTAACACTTATCTTTCTGATGCACATACGGCCGCAGAGACAAGAATCCCGGTTCCACAGCACTGAAGTGCTTGAGAGACAAGAATTAACGGGGAGATAACGCGAAGAAGTGGGTCAGATAAGAGATAAGCAGAGCACAGCACACATTTCACGTAGGCAGGGTAGGCACAGGACAGGGCAGGAGCTCCAGACCGCTCGGCTCCTTTCCAGCTCTGCCCTTCCAGCTCACTTTGGGGTGGCAAAAAGCCCATAGGTTGCCTTCTCCATGGGCTGGCTTCCACATCCATAAAATGACTAAAAAGTATTCTGTAAGGTTTTTACTATGCCATGCATATGTGATACATGTATAGTTTACAAAGGATTTTCTGAAATGAACTGTTCCTGTTGTTATTAATACACTCCATGCAGGGTGGGGAGCAAGTAATTAGATTACAGCCTTTCAGAAAAGGACCTGGTGATTACAGTGAATCATAAACAGAGTGTAAGCCATGATATATCCTCCTGTTGAAAAAAAAAAAAAACACAACAGAAAGAAAAAACCCAAATGCCACCCAGCCTGGAAAGCAGAGACAGGAGCACAGGCTGCAAGATGCATGAAGTCATCTTTCCACTGCTGTCAACAGCTCGTGTGGCCTCAGCTGACAGAGTAGAGGTGATGTGCCTCCAGAAATATGTAGGGCAATTGCGTTTCTAGAGAAAGCCCAAGTGAGGCCACGTTGTACACCAGGGGAACAGGAAAATTCCTTGAACCGGAGAGCCCTGCTGTTCCACGCTGTCAGGCTGGCTGTGGGTCGTGCCATTGAAGTGGCCAAGCCAATGCGGTTGGGATTAGCCAGCCCAGTACTGCTGCACAACTGATATGGAGGACATTTGGCTGCCCCAGCAGTGAACAGCCAGGGAAACATTTGAAGCTACAGGTGTCAGCCCATCCAAGACAGCCCCCACGGCTCTGGAAATAAAACTGTGTGCCAGGGATGGCATGCTCCTGCAGGCACCGCTGCAGCTGTGATGCCGAGGAGGAGGAACCGTGAGCTCTCTCCTACCTCTCCACATCTCTTGCTTGGCGTTAGCATGGATCCCGTCTGCAGCAGGTTAACAGAGTGGCTTTAAGGCTCTGCAGGTAAAACACTCCGGGTCAAAACATTTTCCTCCACTTCTAGGAGACCTGCTGTGTAAAGCAGTGAAGAGAAGATGCGGTTCCCTCTCCTTCTCCTTTCTCCAACTATGTCCGTGCTTTTGTTTCCTCCCTCCCCTGCTCCCGGCAGTATTTCCTTGGGCTCAGCTGGAAGGGTTGTAAATAGAAGCGGGTCAGGATGTGCAAGCTATTCAATATTTGCACCGAAAGAGGTCAGGTGCCCAGGGAACCAAAAAGCCCATTTTCCTCCTGGACAAGAAGCATTAGCACTTTCTTAACAAGACTGCACCCAGTTAAATTTAGCGACTCGGCACACACATTGCACAAGGTCATGCTGGCTTTTCAGAAGCCTATCTAGTTTTGAGATCGTCGCACCTCATTTCTTTTTCGTATATTTGCGATAAACCAATTTGTCATTCATGCTTGAACATCTATCCTCTGAGTCATGTCTAGGCACAAGGGTTTTTTAAGACTGGCGTCTGGGGGCATGAACAAAAAGGCCATTAATGGCAGCGGAGGCTAGGGACAGTCAGAGGTTTAACTCACCCAGTTTATGAAAGTAATTTGTTTTCAGGTTATTGGTGATGATGGTGGATATCAGACTCGCGTTGCAAATATGAAGAAAGAAAAAAAAAATCAGAGACTCAAGAACCCGGCTAAAAACAAAGCTGCAAATGAATAACTGTGGAAAACATTACTGAAAAATATTTTATATCCTCTTTCCTAGAATGGATAAACCCGTGAAAAAGAGGCCAGGTCTGGAGACTAGTTCTCCTACAGTCTCTTTTTCTCATTTCCCCATTGTTTCTTAATACTTCATATTCACCAAGTGCAATATTAGATTATGACTGGCATTTCTGTTATGTGGCTTATATTAGAGAGGGGCCCAAGCAAGAGCCAGCTGGAAGGAAAAAGGGAAAACATTTCCCAAAATTTTTCATTAAAAAAGTATCTGCTGTGAAATCCACATCTGGATTTTGCTGCTGAGATTTATCTCTATCTTATTTCAATCTCTTTATTATTTTTGCATATCTATTATTGAGTTTTCCTTATGCATATAACATTATGTATACTCGGGTTCCCAGATACTCTTGCAGCCAATAAAATCCTTTTCCATTTAAAATCAAATTACTGTCCCCAGTCACTTCCAGCCCTGCTCCGGGTATAATGCCTACCTGGTTTCCGCAATACAGTCCACTTGGGTTTTCTAAGTTGAATGATGCCTTTCTATACATTGTTAAGCAGATAACCCATTTGTTAGAGGTTGTGTCATTTTACTAACGAGCAAAAAGAAATACAATATGTTTGGGTAAAAGTTAAAAGTATCCCCAAATCTTAAGATCCTTTATGTTAGGTTGCATAACCTCACACTTTAGAATGGAAGGTACCATATGAATATTTACTCCTACATATAAGAATAATATGTATACGTAGACACATATATAAATATATTATTTACGTGGGCATATATATCTCAAGTGAAATGAATGAGTTTTGGTACTATCACTTAAACAATATTACCAGTTATTTGTGGATTTTTTTCCCCTGAATTTTCCATGAGACTCACAGTGATTGAAAACAACTGCACTACCAAGGTCTCCTTGTTAATGGATGTGTCAAAATCCCAGAGGTAAAACTAGTGACTGCAGCTCCGCACATTACACAGCATTTCTCATCCATTTCAGCACAGAGCTGAAGTTATTTTTTAAGCCATATGGTTTCGCTATACTTGCAACCTACAGCTAACACTATACTTTTAAGTGCATGAGTAGGCATTTACATACACAGACAGAATACAAAACTCAATCTCCCAGTACTCATTTACATATATAGCTTTGCACACACATGCGAGATTTATGTATAACGGATGCACTTAAGAAGCCCCTTCTGATCCTCAAGATACTGTCACCTCCAGTAATATGCTCCATGTTTGAGTGGAGGCAGGTATCTCTCTGTTCCCTACTCCTTCCGCATACTACTGGAAGGCATAAACTGGTCTATATAAGCATTACGTATTTATAATATATGGCGCATTTATACCCAGAGAAGTACTCCCCATGCATCCATTTTGAGCAGCCTGTGCATAGATTGCTGCATACATCACTGGTGCAATCTCGTAAATCAGTCACCCCTAAATTGAATCTCCACTGCCACAAGCATATCTTGTATGAAGATGTTATAACTCAGGAACAGTACAATAACCACCTCTCATGACCTACTAAAAATTGCATGCCCCTGTTTGTGACCCTACTGCCTTAAAAGTCGATGGCACACAAAGTTGCTCTGCTCAGTTGCACGCTTGTGCTTGGAGATGAGCAGCCAGGGTGTATCTGGTAGCTAACCAAACCTAGCATATGCTCAGACACAGCCAGCATCAGCATCTCCCCGAGTCATCTTCCATGAACCGTGGACACGTCCAGCCGTCTCGGCCAGGGAGCTGAGCTGGGGCTGCCCTTACTACCCACCGGTGCGGCTGCTGCCTCCATCCTCACTCTCACATGCTGCCCGCTGGTTATGCCCGGCACTGGACGAAGAGGAAACAAAGCTCTGAAGACAGTAAGGATACCACCAGGAAAGAGCCAAGCCAGGCTCCTCAGCTGGTCCACATCACACACTGCCCAGTGCACTTTCATTTGTTCTATGAGAGCCAGGGACAAACATAAAGATAAATAAATAATGAGAGCTGGTGAGAAGCTACCTTTTATTCAGATTGTTCATTCACGAGGATAAAGTATCATTGCCTCTACAGACCAGCTCGGCTCTCCTGAGTTACAGCAATACAACCAACGAGAAAAATTACGAGGGGGCCCTTCCCAAGAATAAGTGCTGCACAGACAGGGCACGGACGAGTTTGAGTTTGGTTGGGCATTTGTCTTCAGCAGGCCAGGGAGCACGGTCACGCCACGCTGATGTATATAGAGAATATATGTTGGGGGGGGGGGATGTAGAGAATTACAAGGCTGTAAAACACATCGTGGGGTCCAGCTAGCATCGCATAAACCAGGAGAACGGAGCTCAAAGGGTTTGTGATGGCAAAGGAAAGCTGTGAAGTGTTTACCGCCGGGTTCAATGTCACTGTCACTTCTCTTTTGTACAGTCCTGTTATTCAGATGCTGCAACATGGGTCATTTTTACATTTCATGGCTTTTGTGAAAGGGTTATTCCTATTTCGCCACCTTTTCCTGAACTACATTGACAGGAATTTCAGCATTAACTCTCACCCATTACCTGATCTGCAGACGGTTATGCACATAAATATTTGTGCGTGCCAATCATGTTGATTCAAGGGAATTATTCAAATATATAAAGACAAGCAGAAAGGTAACAGCAAACAGGATATTAGCAAATAACAGAAGATGCATCCTGCTCAATATTTTTTAAAAAATAAATAAATGATAAAAGATACAGTGTCAGCAACATTGTGGAGATTATTAATAAAGCATGATGCTGCATGATGTTTTAGTTTTTACTGTTATTTACCTCACTTAATTAAGGGGATAAGTTAATTAAATAAATGAGTGGCACAAAAAAAAAAATCTAAAAACCCCGATGTACTGGTGTTCATATTTTGCCTCCAATGTCATCCGCAAAGCTACGGCCCTGCGAGTCCTCCTCAAACACCTTGAGACTAATTTGCCTATAAAGCCAAGGAGACTTATTTTCCCCATGAGAAAGAGTAATTTTATTCTGGAAGCAATGTGCTACACAAGCAAACCCAGGACCAGGCAATGGAGAGGCTGTGTGTCCGTATGCGGGGCGGGAGCACGGATGCTGCAGAGGTCGAGGAGATGGGGCAGCCACCTCTGCTCCCCTGCGAACGCCTAATCCCCAGCAAGACGTAACTGGAGACCTGTGACAGCAGACAACCCGCATCGCTTCACAGGCATGCCAGCATTTCAAACAATTACTCCCCATCGCCTAGAGCCCAGCAACAGAATCTGGGCCAGAAAACATATTTATTGTGTTTTTAAAACATGCACGGATGTGAGGAGACACTGCAAAGAGAGACGGGGGAGAGGTTTTCCTTCTTCCACCCATCACTCCCAAAATAACATGAAGAGCTTAAGAACTGCAAGAGGGAGGAAGCGGTGCTGTCGGCAAGCCCCGCTCGCACAGTACAGGCAGGAAGCGTACAGGCGGCATACAGGCAGCTGTCTGCCTCAGCTGAGCACAGCCCTGCAGGGCGAAAGGCTCTGCGTAGCCTAGGATGTACTGGCCTGGGGTGGGCAAGTGGGTAAACCCTGTTTAGGGAAGCAACCTTTTCCATGCCTAGCACAGGCCTCAGAAATTAGGCCCTTTTTTTTTTGGAAAGGAGTAATTCTAGCTGACTCCATGGGAGTGATTCCTGTTACAAATGAAAGGCTGAGGAAGGAGGGAAAAGGCTTAACATGTATATTAAATTTAAATACAGACATTTGACATTTGGAAAAAATTAATCTGCAGTATTTAACCACAGAGCTGTACAAATTGGTGCTTTCTGTTTACATAGGAGGCTTATGCAGTCAATTCTCATAGTTCAGTGGATATTGTATTTTAGCTTTTAACTCTATTAAGCTTATTTTTCTGTGACAGAGCAGAGGGGTCCAGGGAGCATGGTGTAGATTACACTCAGAGCCGATATCCTACAAACACGTCTGGAATGGTTTAACAAACTCTTAAATTGACAGCCAGGACGCGATAGCTTTTGCAGAGAAAGGACTGGAAGGAAAAAAAAGGAAACAAAAGAAGTCATTTTAAAAACATTTTTGCGCCTCCAAGATGGCGAGCTGTTGCAGAGCTGTTGGCCAAACCAGGGTTGCTTCACAAGCAAAGGACTCCGGGAGCCGCAGGCCCTCTGGTCCCACTGGCCCCTCACTGGTCCCCACACCGGCAGGACCTCCGGAGGCAGCTCTGGCTGCCCAGCACTCAGCCCGCGCAGGGGCTGGATCGTGCCCCCGACCCACTGCCCTGTGCTGGCCCTGCTGGAGCCCAGCCCAGCCCCACCAGCATTCTGTCAGCTGCTTTGGATTAAAAAAAAAAAAAAAAGAAGTGGTATCTCTCAATAAACAAGAAACAAACCCCAATTTCACCTTCCTCGCTCTGTAACCGAAGGCATATTATCTATACATTGGCGGAAACAGAAAGGCAGCTGCACGCCCTGCATCTCCCAAACACCAGCGCGGGGTGTCATTTATCACCAGTCCTGCACCATGATCAATCAAGCCCTGTTTTGGCTGCTCATAAATTTACCTCTGTAGATAACGGACCATGTAAGAGAGAGAGGGATGGAGGGAAGGACAGGGAGAGAAAGCGAGACACCTCCACCACCACTTACCCCCAAGGCAATCTTAACAGCTTTTGGCAATCTGATACAAATTGGATTTTAAAACCTCAGCAAGCAATCTAACAAAATTTGAGATGGCAACATATAAGGGTATTAATGTGCCAAAGAATCATAGAATCATCAGAGAATGGTTTGGGTTGGAAGACCCTTCTCCTTTTGTTTAAGTAAATGAAAGTTGGAAAGCTAACATCTATAAACCCCAAACTTGCCCTGTGAAACACTGGTTTGAAGGAGGTGCTCTGTAATACCCTGCAAAGAACTGGGCTTCCACAGTACTGATGTCAAGTTGTCAGATGCACAAATCTCCACCATCAGTCAGGCTGATTAATATTTGAATAAAGCCCCTATCTCTACGTACACAGGAAAATATGTGCAAATGAGATACAGCAATGTAAGGGAGATTAAGAATCCAGTACAACATGAGATTAAAGATATTGCTTCTGCCTGGGGTCCGAGGTCAACATCACTCTCTCTGCCTGAGACGCAAAAGCATCTCTCTCGACTGCACACCAAGGGCCCTCCAAGGCTTTTTGGTCGACTTGAGTTGCAGGAGACAACACAGGTCCCTTGGTCTGGTGGTGGGTGCGTCTGGATTTCTTTTGGCTTGGATGCAATGCAAGCGAAATATCAGATGGAGGTGAGATGCTCAGGTGCCCTCCTGCTGGGAAACGCAAGGTCTGGAGGAAGATGTCGAGGAGCCTGGGGCAGGGCTGTGCATCCCAGCACCATGCGGGGAGATTGCTCTGGTCAGTGGTGCTTGGGGGCAGTGGGACATGCTCTTCAGACCTGGTACCTCCATAATGCGGCTTCATGGTCTCAACGCAGACGAGGCTCTCGCCTCTAAGAGCACATGTGGTACTTGCTCACGGCTCCCTGCAAAACACTGAGAGGCTGCCAGCACATGTGTCAGCCCCGCTGTAGGTGGTGATGGAGCGAGACACCCCAAAATGGCGTGGAGCCATCCAGTAGCCAACAGCTGGCACCAGCACTGGGTCACTGGCAAGCCCCACGTCTGCCAGGAAAGTGCTTCTGTTGATTGACCTTTCAAATCCTGCTGCATCTCATACACACCACAGCAGATTGAGCCAAAGTGCTAAAGTTAGGCTTGGGAGTCGCCATTCCTCGAAAGCCTTATCCTTCTGACACAGCTCATCATCTAAAAAAGAGATTTTCTCAGTCAACTGGATCTGCTCTGAGTGCCTCTCCCTGAAAGAAGGCCAAGAGCGGGGATTCAAGGGAGATGAGGCCAAATACCCTGCCCTTCCTGCCAAAACCCATCAGCTACTGGTATTAGGCGCCGTTGCCAGCCGTTCACAGGACAAGAGCTGAGCCTCATTAGCCCAGATGAGTGGATCTGGACATGCAGCCACAGCAGTCAGGAGCAGTTTGGTGGCATAAAACCAGGCAGCGGCAGCCCTGCAGAGCCACAGCACACCTTGAGGCAGGCAGGCAGGCAGCTGAAGCTGGGGCACCACATGTAGGTCCTGCTGGGGCACAGCAGCGGAACGCCAGCACTGCCGCTTCCCTTTTCCTCCCTGCCTGTTCAGGCAAAGCACGGGCATGCCTGTTTGTAACAGAAAGGGTCTTAAAACAACAAAAAAACCCCAGACAGCTCTGCTTTTCTGCTGCTTTGTTAATGGCACACTGGCCTCCAGTCAATACAATAAGATCCAAAGGAGGATACAAAGGTCACGTTAGGAGAACACAACTCCCCCAACTTCAAAGAGAAATGCAAAAACACTGGTAGATTATGGCTTAAGATTGCCTGTAGGTTTCCCAGTGACACACACAGCTCACATCCCTGTATGGACCTGGCCCCTGCACACGAGTCAGCATTGCAGCTGTGCTGCACCTCCCTTATGTCACTCTTCCAATGCTTCACGAAGATTTTTTTTTTCCCATCTGTGCTTTTTTATTTATTTAATTGCTTTCATTTACTGGCATATGCTGGACATCTGACATATAAGAACCTTTCTAGACCAAGAAGGAACCATCACGCCTGCTTCCTGACACGAACGAGCTCATTTAAAACTAAATATGCACTTGAGGCAGGGCATCCTGTGCTGAAAGGCTGAGGCACAGCAATCACTTCCTCCCTGAAAAAAAGCAGGGAAGATTAAAACCACTCTGACACCAAACTGTCTGACAAGGACCCTGTTTGTTCCAACACACCAACAATCAGACACACGTGCATTTGTGCCTGCCACAGCTGCAAACCGTGTTACAGCCATGCTTGGTGAATAAAGGGCAATCACAACCAGGTCATTATCAGCATGGATAATGGCCACATATAGCTAATCATACAGAAAAAGTCAATTTTACAATTCTTTTGCATGCAAATTATTTATCACACTCCATTCCAGTGCCTTTTCTTCTACGTGATGAGTAATGGATGCAAAGCAAAATTTTGAAAGCACTGAAATGTCTGGCAAACCACCTCAATCCCATTGACTTCAGTAAGACCTAAGCCAATTCCATCACATCTAAATACACCTTAAATACCTTTTATGTAGTCCTAAAACTGTACTTAAAGTGGAAGCACAGCCCCATGGTCTGAACACAGAATGTCGGTCCTGAACAGGCCCTGATGGCAACTCGGCAGAAGGGCTTTAGCAATTCACTTCACTTCTCTGCCTGTAATTTTTGCCTGTGTGCAGAGGATAATAATAACAGGGTTTTATAGAGTGTAAAGGGGTTCTGTTGGGATTAACATTTAAGAAGCACAGTGCGATCTAAGTGTTATGTTTGATTAGGAGCAAGGCTCAAACTCTGACATGAAGAATATCTAAGAAAATGAGGATGTATAAAAATCACCATATGAAAAGCAGCTCTGTAACAGAGGAGCCGTTCTACCCAGCCCTGCAGGACCATCCTGACTGGAAACCTTCAAGCTATGATTTGGCACTTCTACGTAAGATTTTCTCCTCCTCTCTATCTCTTTTTTTTTTTCATGTGATTAACAGCTTTATTAATTTAACAGCTCCTTACTTAAGAGGATTCCACCAGCTTACTGGTAGGATTCTGGATAGACAGCGCAGACTGTACTGTATACAGGAGGCAATATAAGCTCATCCCGGTGTAACAACTTCACACAGTACTTAATATAATCGAAGACACACAATAAAAGTATTCTTCCTAAACTAATCAAACCATTAAAACATCAGCCTCAGCCCAGATGCATGATGTATTGCGTTCAACTGGCGGGGAGTCAATTCGAATGGCATCTCCCTGAATCTCCCTGATTTATTGAGTCTGACCGCCGTGCCTCCCCCCCGTACCTCTCCTCGGTTTTCAGCGCTGCCTGCCCGCGTACAGCCTGCCCGCGTACAGCCTGAGTGAACGGATGCCCTGGCACACCGCCAGGCACCGGAGCACAAAGCAGAGGCTTCTCAAACCCCTCCCCTGTGAGGCACTTGTGAACACTAACAATAATAGTTGCAAAAAAAAAAAAAGTAAAATAATCCACCTTGGGATGCAGCACGCTTCGGCGTGCCGTGCAGCATTTGCTCTGGGCCAATCAGTCAACAAACTAACCCAGAAATAAATGCAACAAAAAAAATAAAGAAAAAAAGCCATATATAACATGCAGTGAAGCAGGAACAGGCCTGGGTGTGCTAGTAAAGCAGCACATACCACAAGTTGGATACAGACTGATTACTCAGCAAGCAGGAAGCCGGTGTCATGATCTGACTCACATTTCTGAAGTCACTCTGTGATGACTACAGTATCCACAGCCAGAGATGGCTCAGATTGCTCCTAAAGAGGTAATGCCAAAACTATGAACAGCTAGTTTACAAGTTCGTGGGAATTGTGTGACTTTTTTTTACTTGAAAAACATTCAGTCTAACTCAGACAGCAACCTTCTTACCCCCTCTGAAAAATGCTCGTCTCTCCCAGAGCTGGCTCCAAGGCCACTGCACCCAACACGACACAGAGGTTAGTTCCTGCAGGCCCTGTGAACGCTTTTCTTGGTAATTGCATTCACACGATACGAAGATTTTGTATTTTCTTCGAAGCAAGGATTTCATAAAACTTTTACTTTTTCAGGTATTAATGACAAGAGCCCGTTTTATCCATCCTCCCCTAACACACAATTAATTCGCATCTCTCCTCCAGCCTGATTTCAGCAGTACAGACACAGGGAGTAAGAGCCTTCTCCCCACTTTTTAGCATTAAAAAGGAGCAAAGCTCAAGGGTAGGCTTGCCCGGTGACCTGGCTTCCTGCCCCCTCATGCCAAAGGACTCGGCTGATGCCCGCTGTCCCTTGGGCCGCAGCCCCATGTGCAGTATTGTATCTGGCTGAGAGCGCAGAGCCGCTCACACGGTCCAGGGAGGTCCCTTCTAGACCACAAAGGATGTCAGCCATCGCGCCAAGAAGAAAACTCCCAAACTTCCCATTCCCCAGAGAAACTGTGGGGAGGAAATGGCATGCGCTTCTTTGACCATCAAACACAGAGGAGAGAGCAAACGGGGCAGAATAACGTCTTCTCAATGCATACCAGAGAGGGCAGCTCACGCCAGTAGTCTCCCATGGTCTGTGCATCTCTGGTTCACCCCTCTTAAGGGGTTTGGTCTATCAGGCATCACCTTCCCATCATTTTTTCTCTGTACTTTAAGGAGTCTGAGTCTCAGCACCACTCCCTTCCCTCCAGGGTGTACATCCTCACACAAACCCTCTTAGTCCTCCAGACACACAAGCTGGTGAGACGTCCTGGACTGGTTCCTTGTCCCCTTGCAGAAACTTTTTATTTCCCCTGTTCCAAAACATTTCCACGGCAATGCTCTTTGCAACCAGAGCTTCCAGCCTCAGCGTGACACACATTTATTCTGGTGATGCAGAATCCTTCCTGCACCCACTGACCCCTGAATGCTCAGCCTTCTGCAGGAAGCCCTCAAATAGGCTCTCGCATACAGCAGTCACATCTGATTCTCCTCCAAATTTCTTCTTGGGATAGCACTGGCCCTTAATGATCTTTTCTTTGTCCTTGCCACTCAGGTAGCATTACTCACACGCAAGCTGAAGGATACCTACAACCTCTACCACGCGAGCATCCTGCAGTCCCGGCAGGAGTTTCCTCCGATCAATTTTAACCACAATGATGTCTTACTCACGAGGAAGTGTGGATTTATAAAGAACATACCAGAATGTGTCTCTGGGGTATAATTTTGCTTATTAATTAGTTTAGGATTAGAAATAGCACCAATGAGGTTCAACTGAAACATCCCCCCCCGTCCTGTAACGGGAAATCCTGCCCTGGCTGATGGCTGAAGCTATTGCTGAAGTCAGATAAGATGGTATCACTCTCTTCTGCTCCTCTCGGTAGGAACTGTAAAGATGTGAGTCGAGGGAGTATTTTCCCATGCGCGGCAACACAAATATGCTGCATACTCTGAAGATGCTTGGTGAAGGTGCTTATGGACTAAACTATTTATCTACTTGCAAGCTGAAAGGACTCAGGGGATGTTCCCGTTGCCCACCATATCTCCAGGGAAATCCTTCTTTTTCCATCCTCTTCCTTATTCGAAAAGATACACAGAGTGGAAGCTGCCAGATGGGAAAACACAAGGGAAACATGAGGCATAAAATAGGGTAGCACGTAAGACTAACAAATGGGAGAAAGAAAACACACTTCTTCTATGGTGCGGTGTGATCTTGGCCAAATAAGCATAGCAGGATTTGTGCAGGTTCATAACCTGCTTCAATAAACAACAGACTTTGCTCCAGAAGAGAAAATGTCCCTAATAATTAACTTTCAAGTTGCTCTGTGGGATTTTCTGATGATCCCTTGCTGCCATTTGGCATCTCTGCATGGGACTTTCTGGGCCTGACTCATATCTCATTATACAGTGTTCCCTTACGCCACTATAATTTAATAAACTCCAATAAACTTACTCACTATTTACATCACCCCCAGCAAGAAAAGAGTTGAGCCCTCCATCAGTTCCTCATTCTTAAGCAAAGTTTATATTTTTATTTGGCTAAATTGTGTTTATCACAGCTTCTCTGTTAGAAACCTCGACATAAGAAGGGTAATGCAAGGATTTTTTTTATTATAGGGAAAGAAACAGGCTGATTAAAGACAGGTATAGGATGCTTTCTGCAATGAGAACGCTACCAACGCTGCAGAAGACATGTGCAAATCCATTTGACAAATTATCTATACGCACACACACAAGCTTGCATTTCCACACTTACAGAACCAGTCCAATTTAATGGCACAATGTCACCTTAAATATCCCACTGCCCTTTATTTTTAGCCCAGGGTTCACATAAATCTGCTTTTCTCCTTCTTGTATTTAACATTCTTTAAAAAAAAAAAAAAGGAATTTAAAAGCAAGCATTGACCTTTCTGCAGCATAAGGGAGAACAGCAGGAATGCTGCAACAGTACTAGCAGAGATGCTCTGCCCACTCCACAACATCTCTGCACCCCTCCTGTGGTAACATCCTCCCCAGCCAGGCAGGATCTTTCCCAAAGTGCCATTCCCCATCCCAGATTTCCCTGGGAAGGGGCTGGCCGAGTGCACACTGAGTCGGGGGCCTGCCAGCAGCAGGCTCTGCAGACCTACACCTGAAGCTGCCCCAGCGGGACTCCAGCACCTCCAGTCCCACCAGAGCACAGCTCTTCCTATGCAGGGAGAATTAAAATACTAAAGACTGCAAAGTATTCAGAAAAACATGCATTCAGTCTCCAGAAGACTGGGTGCTCATTTCTCCTACAAATTTGACCTGACCTCTGAGAAGACAGCTACTGAGCGGTGCTGCCACGTGGCCCCCAACACCAGCTTCACGTGAGGGGCAGACGCCCTCCACAAATTAGATTTAAACTTGCTCAGTTTTGCAGCAATCAGACTTGAACTTAGACCAAGAGACTGGGAACAAGCTCCCTGATTTTCTCCCTGGCTCAGTTGTTTATGCATTTTCTGCCTCGTGTCTCCAAAAAGAGTAACCAACTTCAAGTGCACTTGCACAGGCATTATGAATAGGAATAACGCCTTAAGCAGCTGCTAGTCACTCATTCTTTCAGGATTATGAGACTCGCTTCAGTGATCTCTGCTTTAACCTACCCATATAAACCAGCTGTGCGTTAGCCCTCCCCATTTATGGGCACTGACACGTCTTGGGTAGTGTTTAGATCTAAACCCAGGTTGTATAAACAGCACAAGGCAGGCTGCATTGTGATTTCTTTCATGCACACAAGCCCCAGCTTCTTTCTTCTTTTAATTTAAGAAAAAGGCCCTCCATTATTTGGTCCTTATTTGCCTTTCAAATAAGAAAGCAAGGCGCTTTAAATAAGGAAATCTGCACTGGAAAAGATTAAGAGGGATAATTTCAAAAGCACAAAGGCCACTTATGCAGCCGAGACAGCAGTGGGGATAGGAAGAAACCAGGAAAATTCAGGAGCTGAACTTGTGCCTTACAGCCACCACTGCTGGGCCTGCGTCCATCCAGCCCGGCTGCTGCTCCCCTTCATTGCATCTGCTGAAGCAGCACTTGAGAGCTGTCTGATGTGAGCATTGCAGCCTGTATTCAAACTGATGGTTAATGCCTACATGCGTCGTTGTCCTCCGGTGGCAGAGCCCGATCCACAGCCGGGGACTTCCCAGAGATTCCTCTTTAGCTCAGGAAATAGAAACCAGTAGTTTGTAGCTGAAAACACTGGATTCTCTAGATATTTTGGTAATGACATTCCCAGCAGTTTATCCTGTAGTCTATTTTGAAGCTTGACAATGCCCTCCAGAAGTCTCAGCTAAACAAATGTTTAAGGACATGACGTGCTTCCATACTGGGACAATGAACATTGCCATTTATTTTTGGGTCTTTGGTTTTGGCCTAAGTTTCCCTTCTTCTGTCCTATCAGTTTATGGTGTTCCAGCCCAGAAGTGTCTACTTCTCAGGAAGGCTGGATGTGAAGTGCTCTTAAGTCTCTTCTATTATAGTCTAACATGCAAGCATTATACAAAGACAAATAGGTAAAAAAAACCAAACAGGAACAAAACTCTAGAACACACAAAAAGCTCTATTTAAAAAAAAAAAAATCAATCTGAGAAATGGTGTCAGGTGCATGTTTCTGAAAGTCATGTGGGGGTGAAGGGGCATGAAACCGCAAGCCTTATAAAGTGACTCCCAGGCTCTCACAGCTAACTGCAGGCACTTGCTTCAAGCCAAAAGGAGAGGAAAGAATTCACGTCCTGCTCCGCCTGGACACAGCGAGCAAGCAATAATTTTATACCAAAGAATGCAGCCTCATCTTACACTCCTCAGGAAAAAAAAAAAAAAAACAAACCAAAACAAAACAGAACATGCCTAAAATGCTTCTGCTCCTGTCTAGACTTAGGCAGCCGAAGGGATTAATCAGCTCCTTTTGCCCAAGCTGTGAACCATCCCGGCCAGCTAAGCGGTGTTGGTGGTGGAGGGGATGTAGAGCCAGCGGCTGGGATGGTCCCCAGAGGGGCAAGAGCCCTGTTTAGAAGAGCAAGCAGTGCTGTGCAGCTCCACGTCCGCTCTATTAGATGACAGCCAGCAGGCCTGCCTTCCCCACCACTGTCACTGCTTCCTCGGGATGAAACTATAGCGGTGCTGCTTTGGTACAGGAAAAGTCAAAACTGGCTTTAAGAGAAGTAAGCCGGCCTTCCCTCCTGGCAGGGTCTGTGCCCCTCACTTGATCAGGGCAAATCCCTGCCCCACTTCCACATAACCTTCCAAGCTGGCAGCTTCTTCTCCAGGTTAAGCAGCTACTCTACCCGCGGGGGGATGCGCCAGGAGCGGGGCGAGGGGCAGGGACGTGCTGCCATTTCCGCACTGACCCCAAGAGGATTCCCGCTCAGCATCTGAGCGGTTTAATGTGCTTAACCACGTTTCCATTGAAATGTTGTTTCGTTATAATTGCAAACCAGTCTCAGTAAGATAAGGCTATTGGGATTAGATACTGAAGTGATCTTATCCATTTAACCAGCTATTAGCAATAGCTTTACTAAACACGCAGCCAGAAAGCAGCCAGGCCAGCCCAGGACAGAGCAGCCTCTTCATCTGACCTCACCATCCACAGCACCAGTCCCAAAATGTCGATTTTCTGGCAGATGCTTGTCCCCTTCCAGCACGGCAGACGGAGCAGTGAGAACTTCATTGGGGTAGAAAGAGGAAAAGCACCTATGTAAAGAAAACTCCTTACTATAAAATCTTACCGGTAACTTTTTCAATAGGTATCAAGAGCTCTCGAGTTTGTTTTAAGGTCTGGGAAGTGGCGTATGAGGAAGAGGGTTGGGGAAGCTTAGCAGCATATTACAAAGTGGTTGCATTAAAGCCTCTTGGAGGGGTGGCTGGGGATTTTTTATGATTTTACAAGAATCCCTTGTAAACAGAAAAACTCAGAATGATTCAGAGATATCTGACTTGCGAAATTGTGTTAGCTTCAGCCCATAATGGAAATTTCTGTTCAGGAAAACATCTGTGTTGATTTAGGTATCAGTGAAACCGAACATGTTCTCTAAGTAGCAGCACTCCAGTAACAAAAACCACAAAAAAGGACAAAAAAGAGCAAAAAAAGCTCCCATCACCTGGTACCGGATACAGAACTCAGTTGCACAGATGCAAATGTAGAGGAAACACCGCTGACTTCAAAGGGAACACCACTCCAGATTTATACTGGGCTCGGAGCGTAGCACCTGCCCTTTTACCTCCAGCCCTACATGTGACCAAAACATGTGAAAAAGAAAGGGGGAAGCTCCCATCCCTGGGGCACCGAGTCGCAAGCCAGTGGGGTGACCGTAAGTGGACAGGACACCAAGCAGCACTGCTAGCACAGAGCTAAGCACGGTGTTGAAATGGCCGAGCTTGTGGTCCCCGCCACCGCCTTTTCTCCTGATGCCTGTATTCTGCGGCACCTGAATTATCCACTCCCACACGTGATAAATTTTAAGCATGGCACAACGAATATTTCGGATCCAGTCCAATCCTCCTCCCAGTTGGTAAATGTCCAACATGAAACTACACCACTCAATTAATTAAATAACCTGAAGGAAGTTTCTAAGAGACTGTCATGCACATTCAGTCAGAGCAGCAGAGGAACTTGAAAGGTTGATATTCCTGATCATCTGGTGCTTAGGTTAACGTTCCCGAACTTTTTGCTCATTAAAAATTGAGTGTTCCCAACAAAAAGACCTTTTATAGATAGATACAATTCAAAGACCACAAATGCCAGGCAGTAAAGAATACATTAGAAAATTTCAGGAGTATCGGCTATTGAAGATTCAAAGCTAATTTTTAATACCAAGCATATCAAAAGGATAATACTTGCTCCTTACGCAGCACCAGTGGGGAGGGACACAAAGAGGGACCTCCACAGAAGGGACAGGGCTCCCCACTGGGCTCAGCAGAAGCCATCTCCAAGTTCATGTGCTGAGAAGCTAACCTCAGCATGGCTAAATCTGTGACTTGAATTTGAAATGAAAAAAGTTTAATTAAAATGGTCTCTCTCAGCTGACAGCTGTAGACAGCCACCTTCCTGATGTGACCACCTCTGTGACAGCAACAGTCCAGAAGCCAAGAGCAAGACGGAGGAGAGCAGTATGTAAAAGTAACAGTAATTATATAATGCTCTCTGTGTAAAAACAACTTTTTGTGATCAATAATTAATCCTGGAAGAGAAGGAAGGGTTGTTCTATCTGTGTGCGAAACAAAGAGGTCAGATAGAGTTCTGACTCTGATCTCAGCTACACTGAGGTAAATCAAGATCACCTCTGGAGATTTCAGTCGAGTCAGGCCCAGTTCACAGCAGAAATGTGGTAACGCACCCAGAGGTCTGCGTAAGGATGCACAGGGATCCTGAACTGGGAGCTTCTGGCCCTGTTATTTAGTACATTAGATCGCACTGCACCCCTGCTTCATGGAGCAGCACAGAGTTGTTCTCTGCTTCTGATGGCATGTCTCTTGTTGGGGACCTGGAGGTTAACCAGTGCAGGGATGGAAGTATTTCCAACTGTCCCCACGAAGGACGCTGGTGTCCTCACTGGTGACCCACGCCTGGGCTGCGGCTGCACATGACGTTTCCCTGGGTGAGATGAGCAGCAGCAGCACAGCAAACTGATGCCGATCATGCTGAGCAGCAGAGTCCTCCAAGGTCCCAGGCAAATACAGAGGACATTTGCTGAGTCCTAAGACCTCCGAGGTGTGAACAAGCTCAACCCTCTGCCCTCTTCCCCTTCTCCTCCTCATTTAGCAGTTACCAAGCTTTTTCTACATGCTGCTTTCATCACTTACATTATCGTACAGAGCTTTTTCCATGCATTGCAGTTTACAACAGCAGACAAAGTGACTTTGGACTATTTACATACTAATTTATAATTAAAAACGGAAAAATATTCCCGACAGGGTAATTTGAAATTCCGGCAATCTTTTTTCCGCTGTAAATTTAACAGGTAATGCTATAAATCCTCATTTCCTTTTTACACTGATGAACAACGACAGAGCATTGCTCTGTGGAACAGGAGTGTATGGAAAGTAATTAATTTTCTGTCCACGCCCCCCCCCAAAATAAGCACAGGGGCTAGCAACGGGAGTGCAATGCCTCTCTTCTGCATCAGCAATCCAGCAAAAAGCTTCCCTAAGCCCGGCAGCCACTGGCACACAACGGAGACCCCGAGGAGCTATGCATCATGTCTGGCTGGTTGTGGCTCTCCAAGCCAGGCTGACACTTTTACAGCTAGGTCAGCCCAGGAGGCGAAAGGGCAGGGGGAGATGGGGCAGCATTCAAAGTGAGCCCCCAGTGAGCCTCAAACTCCTTCCTCCAGATGCAAAGTTGCCTCCAAGATGTAAACAGAAGGAATTGCTATCGTGTCTGGCTTGCCTGGTGATTTAGATGCGCTATTTGACTTTCAGAGCATTGCAACGGCATTGTCTGGCAACAGGTAAATCTTACCCATCATGGGAAAGTCTGAAAAACTGAAAGGGGGCAGGGGGGTAACATCTGCTGGCGCTGTTAATAACACAAGGGTGCTTTAAAATTCCTGACTTAACTACTCCCTTCTTCTGTTTGCATCAGAACCTCTGCAAAGACAGACACTAATTAGCTTTGACTAATTCATGAAGAAAAAAGCTAATTAGCAGCCCTCCAAACTTTGGATGACCTCTCTTCCTGATGCTTGCTGTTGCAGCCCACCAGTACTCGTAAGTTTTTTCCTTGGAGCAAAGGGAAAGGATGAAAGGTAATGAAAGTGTGAATCACAATGGCAGCTAAGGGTCAAAACGCAAGCTTCATTTGGTAGCCCTCCACCACTGGCACAAAAAGCGAAAGATACAGGAACTAAGGTACGAAATACCCCACAGCTGGCTCCTGCCCCATTCCCTCTACCCCGAGACCTGCAAACCTTTCGCACCACGCCCCATCTCCAGCAAAGGCTCCACCAAGCCCATAAAGGACTCCACTGTCTGCCAATGGTTGTGTGTCCTGTGTATCCTCTTACATCTCCCTAATCCTTGGGCTAACCCCACTGCCTCAGGCGGGCAGAGAAAAAGGAATCAAGACTAGATAAGTAAAAGCCCAAACTCAAGATCTGCTCTCCTCCTGCCAGAGCTGGGGGAGGCTTCGGGTACATTCTGGTCTGTAAAGCAGGACCCTTTCTGGTAGGACCTCCGAAACACAAATGCTCCTGAAACGCAAGCGCTCCACCCGGTTGAGGGCCATGCGAGGTTTGTATTTTGGGAGGGGAGTTCGGGGGTTTGAGAGCAGCACCCACGAACAGCACAACCGATCACATTACAAGTTT
Source organism: Grus americana (assembly GCF_028858705.1). Lineage (NCBI taxonomy): Eukaryota > Metazoa > Chordata > Aves > Gruiformes > Gruidae > Grus > Grus americana. Next base: position 15,633,796 of record NC_072853.1, on the reverse strand, counting down.
AGGATAGAAGTGAAACATTTACCTTGGCACAAAAGCCTGAGCTATTCTTTCCTAAAATTTTCCCAGTGAAAGGAATTTATTTGCATTACAAGACGTCTGAAGAGCTTATATTGGCCAGTAACACTGACACTGTGGTATCAGACGGTGCAAACTGAGGGCTCGCTGTCCATTTGGTGAATTTCCAAACATTTGGACTGAAATCAGCTCATCCCACCCCAAATTTTCCCTTCCCAATTAAACAGTATTAGCAATCCACTTTAACTCCCCATTTCCTGGCTGAATTAAAAACCCAAATTACTGAGAAATGCATGTGTTTAGAAGGTTTCAGCTTCATGATTCCCGGTTAAAATAAATTTGAAGACATGATTAACACTGAATGCTATCTATCTATTTATCCAGTAAGATGATGTTTTAATATACTCAGGACAAATGGTAATTCATGTGCAAACATATTTGAATTGAAAAATGAAAGTCAACCATGAATTATTCCACTATCCATCACATTTACAAAAGCTGCTATGGCCATTTCTAGCTGGCTAAATCATAACATCATCCCTAGAAATACTAAGCAATATATCTAATAGTTCCTTCCATCTTGCTGTGCCTCATTTTTTACTTTTTTTTTAAATATGATCTCTCAATTTACCCTTCATTTCTTTAAAATTGTATGTTTGATATCTGTTTCCCCTGCTATTCCTAAGAATGAAGTTAAAATTGCCACTGCTGAAAAAGAAAAATAATTTTCTCTTTTTTCACCCTGTTTATTTTGTATATTCTCAGCTTCTCTGTTTCTTCTGAATATCTGGCAGTTTCTTTGTTTTCTGTGTGTTGTCCTTCACATAGCAACAGAAGAAAGAGCAAGGATAAAGGGGGGGAAAAACCCTTCACACGGGAAAATATGAGCTACTCTTGAATCCAAAGAACTTAGTACACTCAGAAGAGCTAATTAACAAACTAAGTAATATACTTGGGAAGCAAATGCTGACGTACAAATGCAAAACAAGGAATGAGAATCTGAGGGTCATGGCGAATCACAACATAAACATGAGTCAACAAAGTAATGCTGTTACAAAAATCCCAAAATCTTGATTTTTAGAAAGAGTGGCATACAGAAGAAATGGGAGATAACTGCTCTGTTTATTCAGCCCTTGTGAGACCTCAGCCACATTCCTGTGTCCAGGCTCAGACAATGCATTTTAAGACAGATACAGCAGCAAACTTAAAACAGCTCAGCCCCTGAACAGAGGAAGAGAAATCAAAAGAAATTTAAGAAATTTAACCAATGACTAAAGGATAACAGAATTAGACATACGAAGCCTAAGATGAAAGAGGATTACAAAGTAAAAACATAAACAGTAAAGCTGAATAAAAATTTAATTTAAAATATAAAAAAGAAAAGTTGAAGATCATTATGTCCTATGGTGGATGGACAAAAAATTCTCAAATTGCAACAAATGTATTTTAGTTAGGTACCAAGGGAAAAATAATTCAATACTAAGGGTAGTGAAACACTGGAACAAGGGCTTCCTAAACCTGCTGTGATATTAACTTCATGTAAGTTTTCAACAGCAGCTTAGACAAATGACATCAGGGCAAGACTTTTTCTTGTCCCAGTGCCAGAAACTGGATCATTTGTTGCAAATGTGTCTCATTGCTTCAGGATTCTTATGGAGTCCTGCTCCATGCCTGAGGCTGAGGATGGAACGGTAATACAGGTAGCAACAACCTAGGAGAGAACAAACAAACAGAAATGAATCACACCCATCCAGCACCTCTTTAGATCACGGGGAGGACAGTAGTTTGAGAAGAGGCATTAATTCCATCTGCATTTCACTGACATTATCCCATGCCAAGATCGTTGATGTTCATCTTCACACTGCAGAAATGTATTCCTATATTTAGCTAAACATCCAACCCTGACAAATAAATGTTTCATCAGCAATCTTGATTAGCAAGGATGGAAGAGTACAGCTCTCCACTGCAGTTACGTTTCTGTTCCTGAAAATATTCCCCAACCAGATTGCCAGGAAGTTGTGTGACGGGCCCATGCTTGCTTTATGGACCAGAAGCAATTGCAAACAAGCTGCAGGTTCCCACCTCTTGGCTGCAGCGTGCTGCCAGCCAGCCACCCCGCGCCCACTGGCACAGGCTCGGAGCACAGCTTCAGCGGTGCCTAGTATCGCTTCTTGCCACACCTGATTCCCCCACGGAGTCCGTATAAAATACCCAATTCATTATGTCCACTCCATTCCCAGAGGTGACTGAAATAAAAAGCTGTTCTGGCAGAAAAGCTTAGGAAATGAAACACGAGAGAGATGGGGAAAGAGAAGGAGAAAAATAGAAATCAAGAATAGAAAAAAGCCCTCAACCAGGTGGATGGAATGAATCCAGAATTACTTACAGCTCCAGAGCTGAAAGAAAAAGAAGAAAATGAACACCTGGGCATATTGTGAGATTAAAAGTGTATTTAGTATGTGTGTCCCAAAAAGGGCAAGTCATAGATATGAACTACGGGCTGAGAAAAGAAACTCTTTCCCACAAAGATGGAATCTCAGTATTTAAGTTCAGGAAAGAAGTATTTATTCATAAAGATATCTTTCTCCTTCCCTGCCAGAAGTAACGAAGATCACACTCAACATCTACCACCTGCACATGATTACCAGTTATTTAACCACAATCAAAATATTTTTTAAAATGCAAATGAAGTACTCTGATGGACAGAAATGCCACTTCCAGCCAAACCTCCCCGTGAAATTCCTTCCGTAAAGCTGGGGCTCCCACAGGCTATAATTAAAAAAGTTGTCAGTGTTTGAGGTTCCAAGTATTTTCCCACAGAAAATCCACAGATTTGTATGCTCTGTGGCAAACATTTAACACAGGCACCAGCACTGAGAAGGTACAACTTGGAAAGAGCAAAACAGAGGCTGGCTCCCCAGTACTTCTGTGGTATTTCAGCACCTCTCCTTCATACCCTTTTTCTCCTTTTTCCTCTGTTTTCATGAAGGACATGGTTAAGTTGAACAATAAATTAGCAAACTACATCTAAAGTGAATCTACTAAATTGAATCATGTCTCTTTCCCCGTCTACTGGGAGACGTTCTGGTACAACTCGTGTTGACTTACAACATTGACACTTTGCCCTTACAAAATGCCTTCCAATTTTCAAAGAGGAAAAAAAAAAAAGTGCACAAACACTAGGCATTCATTCTGGTGCTCCAGGCAGTCAGGTAGAAAAGTCTATCGGAGCCAAAACACCAGGGCATTGCCTTTCAAGATCTCCAACTCGAAAGCTTTTTCACATGGCTGAGCTTCAGTTCTGCGGCAAGCACCCAACAGGCAGGTTTGTGGGTCCTCCCAGACTGCATGCATTGGCTCGTGAGCAACCTGACACGGCGACATCAGCCACACCGAAGGAGCATGATGGATGCTCTTCTGCACAACCATTCACTGAGGAGGGATTTCATGCCAGGTTTTGGTGGTTATGTTATAAAAGGAGTTTGGAATGATTTGGTTTGGACAGTTAGATATGAGTGGTTGCAGAGGTAAATGGGCCACTCCCTCATCTAAGCCAGGAACTGAAAACACCTCTTTAAAAAGAGTATAATTTCTCATTAATAAATCTTCAAAGGCCTGCTGACATGCCCAAACACACACAGAAAATGAGGTTTTGCAAATGACACAGCATTCAAGGCTAGTGCCTGCTTACCACCCAGTCAAGAACCAATACAGACAGCAACAGAGGATGGCTCTTATACAAATACAGAGACACTGGAGACCTTAAAATCTGACTAGTGTCCCTTGCCCATTAGCTATCCTGCTATTTTTTTGCTGGTTTAACACCACATTTTCCTATTTTTACGAACCTGCTTCCTGTAGCTATAGGAAAGAGCCATGCAAACAACAAGGGGAAGCTTACAACACATGGGAAAGAGTGAAGTTGCCTAACAAATGTGAAATAAATCATCTGCAAAAGCAGCTCTTTCCTCTAAATTCATGTAGTTACAAAAAATTCCTGTAAAAGGAATGGAGGAAAACAGAACTCACGCAAAATAATACAAGGGCTCTTTTTTTTGCTGTTGTTAGCCTGGCAGTGCTCCTTGAAAAATGTATCCCTTCCTGGATGGGGCCTTAATCTCAGCCTTCAGAAAGGGCGCTGGCAAAGTTGAAACATGTTTAATTCAAAACCAAAACAAACTTCTCTTTCTGGCTTGCAAATATTACATCACTGAGGTAAGGGATTGGCAATACTATTAATTAACTAGTGCATTTAAGGTTCTTTAATCCTGGAGGCTACTTGCATGTAAGCTTGGCAATGGTCTGCAAGGGACAACTCATCATGGTAGCTTATTCCAAGCAGATACTGCTTGGCCTAACCTTTACGCTGACTGTTCTAAAACAAACTTGTACCAGAGTCCAGGACTAGTACCAACCAGTGAGGGTCATACTGGGGAGAAATGGTTTAGACTACACATGCTTTGGTTATGGGACTGCTCTTCTCGAGAGGTTGTCCTCTACCAGGAGAAGGTATGTAACTGCAGGGTAAAGCCACTAGCGGAGTTACTGTTGGACAGGTATTGGCCAGTCTACCAGGCTCACAACCGCAAAGCCTGCTATCACCATAAAAATTATGAAAAATCAAGTTGGTCTCATTCACCATGGGTGGTCCAGGGCAGAAGCTGGCTTATGGGCAAGGGAATCTATAGGAGCGACTCCACTGTTGTTAGACACCTTTAGGCACAATGATGTTGTTTAATACATTCCCTTTTTTCTCCCAGATCTCTCAGCAGGATTCATGGAAAGATTATTTATAAAGCCCTCTTTGGTGCACTGTGATTTAATCAGATATAGTTTGAATATCGCAAGATGTATTAATTACCATTGCCGCACAAGTGCAACTGAAGAAGCAAAATGTTTTTCATTTGCACGGGCTGAGTATTTGTTTAAAACGTTCTTGGTATCATTAGGATCTAATCAAAACAGAGTGCATGATAGTTATGCAGGAAACACAAAAAAAAATTACCTGCTGCTTAAGTATCCAGTTTTCTAATAATATTGCAATAACGTCTTGACAGATAATTGGCTTCCCAGTTATAATGGAATTCCTTATCTAAGTTGGTAAAATTACCTATTGGTATTTTCAAAAGACGCGGGAAGGTTGGGAAGGAAATGATAATTCTCTCCAGTATGGAGAGATTTAATCAGGAAGATAAGTAAAGATATATCACCTGACTTCTTTTGAAAAATAAAAATAAAAATGATTGAAGTAAGTTTTACAAAGGCTCCAACCCTTTTGGAAAATTATGCAAGTGCAATTTTAAATTAAAATTTAGAATAAATTGATTCATAACTGCTGGGTTGTTTTTAATGACCTGTTTGAAGGTCCCTGCAGGTTGAATACCTGATTTGAATTTTACAAATAGAAGTAGGAAAAGTACAAAACATTTAAATAGTTTTACTTCAAACTGTTACCAGGTGTGACCTCTCCTTTCCTGTCTACCATAAGGAATGGATAAAGGGCTACATTTTCACATCCTTCATGATTGCTTTTTTTTATTTATTTTTGGTTGTCCCAATCCCAGGAAACTATAAAACAACTCAGTTTCCCAAATCCTGCGTGCACAACCTTGGAAAAGTGAAATCTTTTAAAACTTCCCAAAGTAGTCTTCAGGAATCATAACACTGCTTTTCAATCTAACCTAAAGGATTTTAGGAATATCAAATGTTCCTACACTGTGAAAAACACACAAATCTGAAGCATTCATTCACGCAGCCTACGGTGCTGTGGATATCCTCCCATGCAAACATGTGGTTCCAGCCTTTGCAGCTTCAGTCCTGCAGCTACTTTTGCAGCCTTTGATTTTGGTTGGTCAGCTCCCATGCGGAAATAGATGATCCAAGTCATGAGCTGGATGGCAAGTTATTTTCAAGAAGATCTTAGTCTTCACAGTGTCCTGTGAATTACAGTTGCCCAGGAATATAGCTAAAAGATGTTGCTCCTAACTAACTGGAGTGAACACCTCAGTTAGATTGGAAAAATCGCCAGGCTTTAAAAAAAGTTTTTTCAAACCTTTAGGTTTTTAATAAATCAATATATCAGTTTTTTTGTTTAGGCAAAGTACTTACTTAAATGCTCTTTTAATACCATAGTATTAATACTTTAATACCAAAGCTAGGCCATGACTTTAACACCTATCATTAAAAGCACATCAAATTTTACCTACCTTTTTCCAAAGATGTTCAGACTTTCCTATTTTTTTTCTTGAATGTTCTGCATTTTACCTCACCAGGGACATAACATTTCAGAAGCATGATTATCTCTCAACAAAATGGCTTTCTGAGGAGGCATCCCTCAGTAAGGTCTTAAGTCTTCCTAACATTTAGCAAAGCGTGAGCAAGTATAAAGCAGACACTTTAATGTGACCATAAGATGTGCAGTGGTGAGAAGACAAACCTATGGTGTTAGCACTTCTAGGTAATTCTCTCTGTACTACGAAAACCAGAATAGTTAGCTAAAACCACTAGCTACTAGCACAGTATAGATGGTATCTACAGAAAGTATATCGTTTACTAGTTGTGAGAGTTGTGTCCTTCTGCGGAAATGAAACTGAGAGAGACATGCAGAGATGGTAATTTCTAAGTAGTGGAATTTGCTTAATGCTCTTTATCATGCTTTGATAGTTATCGTGCTTTGATAGAAACAGGTTTTAGCCACAAAATCTGACGTCCTATCTGGGCTCTGGTGTCAGGCTCCAAAGCGAAGTTTTACTTACTGTGCAGCTGACAACTACATCCAAAATTCTGCTTTAGATCCAAGTTTGGATAGAGAAACTAGCTGCTCTTTGTCCCTCAAGTATTCAGAGGGTTTGAATCCAAATGCCTTATTCAGGTCTATCCTCCTCACAAGGAAGATAAGCCAAATAAGTCTCAGTAGAGTACGTATTTGCAAGTGGCCTAAGGAAAAAAAAACTTAGCTATTGAGTGCTGTATAAATGTATACAACTCAGCATTTGTTCTTCTGGAGTACTTCCTATCTGATGATTTCTGTGTACTTTATTAACACTCAAGTTTCAGAACACGTATGAGGCATTATCTTCATTTTACAGATAGGAAGCAGAGATATTTATTCAGATAAGGCACAGAAAGGTGAAGTGACTTGCCTGAGGTCACATCAAGGTTTCTGGCAGAGGCACGATCTTTCCAGATCTTCTGAACTCTAGGCCTCTGCTTTAAATTACAAGACTTCCATCAGGTTTATAGCATCTCACCCTCCCCTCCTACCAATCGTTTGCAGTGCCGAATTTGCTCCGAGCAAAACGCATTCATTGATGAACAGTATTACTTGTTCCTAAACATTACTTACGGACTGCAACTTCAAATGAAATCTCTGCACTGCAGTCATATTTTACCTATATGGTTATTCTAATTGAGTATCGAGCAAAGTGGCTAATTAGGAGTCTTCAAGGGACTGTTTGTTTAATTTTGTTTTGGAATGTGTGCTTGCATAAATGCCATACAAGAAAAAGTCTGGAGGCCACAATCATCTGCAATGTAAAAATATTTCGGTTTCTGTGAAGTTTTCCCTCCCCCGAGGGTTCTAATTCATCTATACTAGTTGATAAATCAAGTCAGAAACACTCCCCCCTCCCGCTTTGGTGTCTAGCAGAAATATGACCCTTTTCTTGTCCAGGCATGCAGACAAGTGATGAATCAGACTTTCCCCAAGAAAATGCTGCAGCTCTATTCCTAAGGCGCATTGCTGACTGAATAACTCAGGTTTTCCTACAGTGGGTCTGCTTTAACAGCATTTATTTACATGAAGAGAACACAAGAGGTATGGTCTGGGTCTAATCTGGAGAAGGTTATCAAGTGCCATACACACAACGCCTACAGAAAACGGAGAGGTCTTTCAGAGCGTGCTGCTTCAGTCCCTGCCCCGGTCCTGTGTGACTGCTGGGATGGTGCCAGAGGTTTCAGCTGCTTGCAGCAATCCCAGCCTATTCTCTACTGATCACTGAAGAGCATTTAGGCACTCCGGGCACACCGAAAATATCTGTGAAGACTGCCAAACACAACTTACAACTACCTGCAACACATACTAATACCCCTACCTCCTTAAAGTGTTAAAAGAAGTTTTAACTTGAAACATTAGTATTATTCATTATGATCTAAATCACAAGTATTTAAAAATATTTTCAACTCATTAGATCCCTAGGGCAAGTGGATTTCCCCACAAAACTGTTTCTTCCCATTCAAAGTGGAACAGGGCCAATTTCTTTTCTGCCCTATAGAGAAAAGACAGAAGCTGATCCAAAGAACAGAAGAGATGCAGGCTATTTGGAAATGTGAAAGTAAGCCTGCTATAACTTTAAATATGTAACTGCTCCCCTGATTATCCAGGCTTTCTATGTATCCACTGGCTTAGCCCATGCTCTTCCTTAGCATCACATCCAACGCTGCGGTTACCAAAACTTTTGCTTGCATTGTTAGGCGCCAACATGACTGAACCAAGAAAATACAAGTTTGGTCAATGTTCAGGCAATAATGAATTAATTTGTCCTCACAGCACTCATGCAACATTTATGAACACTCCTATTTTATAGAAGACAAGACTTCTGTAGAAAGACAAGGCATACTGCCTCATTTGCTACAGGTTAACAACAGACCAGGTAAGAAATTTAGGTTCTGCTAATTTTTATTTCTTATCCCCTGAAGCATGCAACTAAGTGCAATGATTTGGGTTTCCCTACCCATGTAATCTTTAACTCCAGGTACAAACATGGCTCCACTGAACTCACCAGCAACTTTCACAGCATTATTTAATTAGTCCAGGATCTCACCTTCTCCTGCTGAATGAGCCACTGGTCACAGGGCAAAAGCAGCGCTTGCTGACAGCAAACCGAACAGCTAGTGTACGGCACGGCAAGGACTCAGGCCGGCTAGGAGGAAGCCGAAATTGAAATGCAGCTGAAGTAGTGTATTGCTCTCACTTGCTCTAAAAGCAGAGGGAAGACCAGAGTCTGACTGGTGGTGATCTTTTATCTTCCAATTACTGTTAGTTGGGGTTTCTTCTTTTTTTTTTTTTTTTTTAAATAAGAATAAACTAAAAATTGGCATATGTGCCAACTACTCGGAAGTGTAAGAAGAAAGAAAAGCATGGAGTACCGGCAGGGTACTTTGAACTTTGCTCACAGCATATGGTTTGCTACAGTATATGCTCCACAGTGTACTAAAACCAGATGGGGAACAAGAGGGTAAGAGTAAAAAAAATCATCCTAAGGCAATAACCTTGTACATGTTGGACCTTCCTGTACAGTGCTTCCAGTTGTTCCCAAATACTTACTCGATCATGTGTACTTGGTTTTGTGTGGTTTTCCAAGTTGCTTTAAAATACTGTTCTCTAAGAACAGGATTAAAGAGCAAAAGCTACGTGCATTGGAAATAAAAGTACAGTGCATCCCATGGCTTTACAATTGTTAACTGCTAATCAGCTGTGTACAGGCACCAATATTTAAGAAATTTTGGATCAAATTTGGCAAGCCACTATAACATGAAACAGACTCCTAGTCTTGAAAATTTTTTCCATAGCCCTGCTCCCATTTCTTCCTTCTGAGTAGATACTAAACAGACTTTTTTCATCTCCCAAGAGCTGTGTAACAGAAACAGAGTGCTGCAGGATGTATGCATCCCAATGACTGTTTATTTGGACCCTTGTAATCCAGACTGATTTACACAAGAAGAAGGGTCCCTATTTAAGTAAGCTTGTTTCAGTTCATTCCTACTTCACACTTACACCAAGACTCCCTGAGCCCCATGAGTTAACACAGATGTTTGAGAGATGAATCGGGAACAGAGACTTAATATAAAGTTTGCAGACACCAAGCAAAAAGAAGCACAGCTGTAATGCACAGACCCCCACTGTGCAAATGACTCCAGCTTCCTCTCTAAAATAGCTTCAAGTATTTTATTAATTCAGAGAAGGTCAGACTTACATATCAACATCCACTGGTTTCAAGACACTCTGTGCTGCATGTTGTGAGATCTCTGGGTACAGCAACTGGCTATCCAGGTACCTCTGTCTGAGGAATGAATACTCTCCACGTGGCCAAGACCAGAATTGAATTCCTCAAAAGGTAAACTGAGCCTGCACAGCACTTGGTAAAGGCAGGGAGCTGACATTTAGGATGATAACTAGGAGAGAAGTGTACGTGAGCGGTGTGTTACCTCACCTCAGTAAGTCTTCTGTGACCCCTGCTCTCAAACTGCTGCTCTCTGTCCTTGGGAATCACATACCCCACAGAATTTCAGGGAGGTAGTTGAACTTGCGCACTCGCTGTGCTGCTCTGAACATGGCACAGGCAGTGTGGCCAAAGCTGCGCCCCACAGACTCACCCCTCCGCCAGCATCGGGGTGTAAAAACTCTACAACACACATGGATTTGGGCATTCACGCTGCTTCCAAGTGCTGTGCCCCACACTTGATGGGACCGCTCCTCACACCTTGGGGATTCACACTGTACCGTACTGTATGGAGTGACTGCAAATGACTGCAAAGATCCAAGGTGCTTATTAAAGTGGTCGAGTTAATGAAATAACTCTGAGTGTGCTGAGCTTTGCCCTCCCTCCACTAACTGAGCTGGGCTGACAGAGGAGGTCTAGGGGGATCTTAAACTTCCTACCTACTTAATACCGACTAACTTGAAAAATTAATCAAGGAAATTCACATTAATACAACTGACAGGCAAATGTAATTACAGTGTGCATAACATTTAATTCAATATGGTTACTGAGCCTAAAAAGCACATTACTTTCTTTATGAGATTGCTTTGCTATTTATTAGGGAAAAGGTCTTTGTAAAATGACTCTTTATCCAGCTGCTGGGAACAAAGAGAGATCTGGGAGCTACTCCCATGGCATGGAAATAGCTTTATTCACATCAGCTAGATTCACTTTTTAAAAACGAGACATAAATCAAGGCCAGAATTGCATCGCTGGTCTTCCACTTCTTTAGAGGAACTTCTGGGTGACCACTGTGGAAACCCAGCTTGAGCTGCAACCCTCCTATTCCTCTGATCTGTCACACCACTCCTACACACATTCCAAATTGCTGTTTACCTTGTTGTTTTAACAAGACTTCGTTTTTTTGGTTTTCTTTTTTTTTTGGCTTGCTCAGTAAATGTCCTGTTCAATTCTAGGTTTCAAAGCTATATCAGATGGTAGAGTTTTATCAGTTTAGCTTTGTTGCTTCTTGGAAAAGGAATGAGCAGCAGTGGTGACAGAAGAGTCACCTACTTGTAGACCTCAGCAGAACTCACTAATGCCTTTTAAATTAATTTGAAAGGCTGTCTTGGCACAGAAAGGCCAGACTTTCCTCTTTTTAATTAAAACTTAAAACAAAAAAAAGCAGGGTGAATTTATGCCTTAATCTCCCTCTCTGGTCAAACAACGTTGCTTTACTCATTGCTAGCAAGTGGACTTTTTTTTTTTCCCCAAGCCCTGCCCTTCACTCATAAACAAAACCAGCCAGAGCTCCGTCTCATTATAGCCTGCACAGACACATGGTCCTGCTGCGAGGGCAGCCCCATGCAGAGAGGCGCACAACAGCAGAAGGAGCAGTTGTCTGCTAGTTTCTTATTATAACAGAGCCGCCGTTCATACAGCGCTGGGGCTGTTTAGAAATTCCATTTTTAAGCCCTGTTCCAAGGGTTCGTAAACCTGGATGGGAAAATTTGTTACGGATTGAATCACCACATGCCGAACCCTGCTTGTGCAGCAATACGTGGTCCCCTGCCAATGGATGCTTACGGATCCAGGGCACTGGCTCCCTGAGCCCAATCCCCTCTGACCTCTCGCCTCCGCTGTCATGCAAACTGACTTTTGGTTGCCAGCTGCGACAGCAAGCTGTGGTGTTCACATCTATGTGCTACAAGAAACACTGCAAGAGGAAACAGTGGAAGTGTAGATTTTCTCATTCGATCTTAAGTTTTGGATTTGGGCAAAACATGACAAATTTGGCAAGCACCGTGAACAGAAATAGATACCTCAGTAAATAAATCCATTCCTTTGCTAAGCCCGAGCAGTGCTAGCCTTAGCTACATGTTTACAGCTGTCTTAATGACGTTTACAAATGTCTCACTACAATTAAAAGAAGAAGCAGTTGTGAACCCTGCAGTAACAATTATAAAATTAATCTAGACCTGACAGATATGCCAAAACATGCACCAGGACGAGCACGATTTCTTGATCTGCGGATCAAATGTTACAGCAGGCCTGTCATTCAGCCACTGATGAGTGCAACAGCCCTGAGGTTTGTATGGCAGGGAAGACAGATTAATAATTGCAATAAAAGTGTGCATTGCTAATGCCTAAGACAAGGGAGGTGCTCGGCATGGCTGCTGATTTCACTGGTGGCCCTTGTGCTCCTGTGGCTGGGATGCAGGCAGGGACGCAGGCAGTGACACGGGGGATGCGGGCAGGGACGTGGGCAGTGACGTAGGCATGCTATCCCTGTGGGTGCAGGCAGCACCCCAGTGCTCTCAGAGGCAGTTCTCATCGCAAGGACCCATTTGCCTGAAAATCGCTCCACACCTGAGCCTGTTACCACTGGTGAAAGCCGTGTGTATCTTAAAAGCAATCCCTGGATGATCTTACCTGCTGGCTGCTCTTCCTGTCTGATGGATGGGAGAGAAACCCTGGCTTCCTTTCTCTCCCCTTTTTTTAGGCGCACACACAGGCACCCACTTGCTTCGCAGCCGCTGCTCTGCCGTGCCACTCCTCACTCATCGTGGGCAGGGGTCCGCAGGCTGCGCCCGGGGGCACACGGCCAGGCCTGGCAGCCAGCTGCTCGCCCTAGGCAGGGCCGGGATCTCCAATTCCAACAGCTCTCCATGACAGATTTGTGTCATGGATTATCAACAAGAAGCTGTAAAAAACGAGGGCCAGGCAAAGGATGCCTGAGACACCCCTCAGTTCAGGCTCCCCGCTCCTGCCGTTTCCAGGCCCAGGCTTGGCACACGGGACCGAAGGGGTGCCAGGCCATCACTCGCCTGCGGTAAGGGGCCTTCTGGCCTTCCCCTAGCCCGGAGGCCACGATCCTGCATTCATTTCAGACGGCTCCATTGTAGCACCAGACTCCTTCAACTTGCCTTTGTCAGGCTGAGCAGCCAGGGAATAATCAAAGCAGGAGGCGGCAGCCGTCCCAAGCCTGAAAAGCTTCTCCCAGGCGCTCTGGGGTTTCGGGAGGTAAGGGCACAGCAGATGGAACCACTGATAAGAGATGAAGGATGAACTGCTGGCAGGCCCTACTCACAGCGATACAGACACAGATATACAGGTATTTGGAGCCTACAAATACAACCAGGAGGGTTTGTATTTGGAAAATACGAAGTGACCCAACTTAAAAAAAAAAAAAATCCCTAAAAATCTACTGTAAGTAGAAGCCTTTCAGTTCCACGCTCCAGGCCATTTTTCAGCTAGCTGTCACTTTTCACTTCAAAGGTTATTCCTCAAAGCTAAATAAAATATTTATGTTATCCAGTATGAGGCATGAAAAATTTCTGTTTTGCTCATTTCTGCACACGAATTTGAAACCTGCCTGTAATTTCCTCTCTGTTGTTTGCAGGTTTAGCTGCGAATATTAAGTGCTCATTATTACTAAAAGTGAAAAACCAACAACCAATCCCAAAGTCAAACCCGGATATTAAGTGCTGGGTCATTTCCTGCCTCAGTGACAGTTCTTCCCCAAAATGCTTGCTATCACATCAAATCAATTAGATTTTTTTCTTTCTGTATCAGAGGTTATCAAGAGCTTATTTCATCGGTTAGCATGAGGTGGACTTGTGCCCCACAGGGAACCCCGCGCAGGTTACAAGCTGCCAGACCCCTATTCACACTCATACAGTAGATGTAAATACCGGTGTTCAACCTATTAAACAGATTCAGTTTTATTTATTTATATCAATACATCAAACATATCCAATTTTATTTTCTTCAACCAACTCAGTTAACAGCTCATTGCATATACTGTGTAAATAAATCTCATACTATTGCCATTCCATTTTTGTTTGTTTGTTTGTTTAAAACCCCAGCTTCAGAGCTAGCAGTTCCCAAATCAGAAATGAAAAAACAGGTTTACTCATCCCTGAACAAATTTAACATCTACTAAATTCAGTGTTATTTTGCTACTAATTTCATTTAGGGTAAGAGACAGTCCGAGGCTTTCCAGCTCCCAAATTAAATACTAAAACTATAGCTTTCACCAAACATTGAAAGTGAAAAGCGCCTGAAAGTGCTATCATTATCCATCTACTCCCTGTGCATTTGCTACAAAAACTAACCTTTGTAAAGGCCAACTTTTCCTGTTAGTTTTGCATGAGTAAATTTAATGCTGTTCTACAGACCTCACTCCTACTTTTCTATCGTAACTTGGCTTAGGTAGGTTTGAGTCGTGTGGACAAGAACACAGTCTCATCAGAGACACAGAATTTCCTTTTTGCAGACGTTGGCCTTATCAGAGTTGGTGCTGGAATCCATCAGGTAACAGGCTTGATTAAAGCATTATAAATATAAAAAAATAAAGATTAATAAAGCATTTTATTACCTTCAGTGTAAAGGGCCACAAGACAAATCCAACCTGTATCAGATGAGAGGGAAATCCCTCCCTGTACATGGGAGTTATCGTCCCTGCCAAAGCAAGCATGAAACTAAGAGAAGCCTAACAAATCAGAAGAACCGATCTAACCTACAAAGGAAAACGAAACATTCACTTTTAAGGGAGTGTAACCAAATATACTTCAGATGCAACACACAACATTAGGAAGCCAACTTAAGGACGAAGACTGCATTCACACATGAGCTACAGCCGCAAGGCATCCCCGTGTCTTCTCAGAGCCTATGGACACAAAGGAGTTTCACCGCAGACACAGAGACCCATCCAAACGCATCCGGGGACATCATCCAGAGCTGACGTACACCGGCATCTTAAAAATAACCCACTCAGTATGACGATACATGTGTGGGGCCTTCATTGTTTAACACGTATCCAACAGGCAGAAAAATAGCCTCATCCAAAGAAAACTTTGAAAGAGGGCCTGCTGTCACAGCCAATGAAATAAAGTTTTCCTCACCTTGACAGCATAAGAAACACAAATGAAGAATAATCCAATAAGTAAACTGTTACCACGTGGGGGATTCAAGTATTAGAAAGAAGCTACTTAAAGCCAATTGGGAGATCAAATATTAAATAATAATATATTAGAACTAATAAATTAAAGATGAAACGTGCTTTAAAATTTAAGTCAGAAGTACCACTGGCTTTAATCTGAAAAAATGCAACATAGCTAAGAACAACCGAGATGGCATTAATCTCTGAATTCAGCGCTGTGACAGTGAAAAAATAAAACAGAAGGACTTTAATCCCACATGAGGTTTTACCTTGCACTGTCTTGATCTGGCAAACTTACTTTGAGGTCTGCTTGTTTTCACAGCATTTACTAGAGAACGACCATGAGGGGCCAGGGTCCGCCGTTCAGCCAAAGCTTCCCAGTAGTCACCAGTCCTGCTGTCCCTGCTCTGGAGATGAAGTGGCACAGCGTCCAATCTCTGCTGGCTGCACCTTCATATTAGAAGATAAGCATGCCTGCAATCTGTTCCACTTCATGCTAATTACAGACAAATCCTGTTTAGTCTACTCATGAAAGTAAATTGATTTGCATGGGATTATTTACAGGGGTAAACGAGATCTAGGTTGGCCCTAAGGATTTGGGGCTTTGGGGTGAGATATTGATGAAGTCCCCAGTTGGATGAATTTTGAGTGTCTTTTACATTGTGTTAATACAGGCCACCAAATGCGATAGAGAGATATCCTCCCTCCTCCAGCCCTACACAATACAACTTTTTTCTTTTTTTTTTTTTTAAATAACAGAGCTGGTTTACTATTAAGCTTTGCTTTGAATAGCCAAGGGATCTGGTAATAGTAGATAACCATAGATTTAATTTTTTTTAAGGTATTCCCAAAGGTACTACCTTCTTTAGACCACTTTGCATTTTTGAAGGAGACAGATAAAGCAATACTACAGCTTGGCCCAAACCTTCCCTTTGCCCCATTTACTCCACTCCTCAGGGACCCATGCATCTTTTTTAAACAAGGCATAGCTTATAGGCTTCATACATTATTAGCGCAGCATTTTCTCCCCAGGCTTTCCAAGCTCTCAGCTCCCTGCAGAGTTGCTGTTGACACTTCACATGCACCTACTTTGTAGCCCCTTTATCTGATGACAAGATAATCAGCGCGAGGCAGATAACTTCCTTCCATGTAGTGGCTAAGGTGGCTCTAGCGCAGGTCAGTCTACCTTCAACAGCAACTAGACAGAAGATGACACGCAGAGAGATGCTGTAGACCTCCAGTCTCTGAATTTCAACTTTCTGGAATTCCCTCATTACATGACAGCGCCAGTGCTGTCAGAGAGGGAAACAGGGATTCAGTGTCTCTCCTGTCATGCTGTAAAGCTCAGAACTTCACAACTACAGCAGCTTCATCTTTCAGCAACTGCTGCATTGGCTGGGGGGGACACCACAGTTTGTTGGATCCTTGCTTTTCTGTTACATACATACATACATACATACATACATACATACATATGTGCACTGGCTGTCTTAGTCACAAAATCTTTCATCCCTGGGGTCTCACAGGTCCAGACCAGCTCTAGGGCTCTTCCATCTCAAAATAGGTGTCACAGATTAAACTGTTCCTTCAAAGACCACTGTGTTTCTGCACTGCCTGTAGTATATTCATGGATACTAACATGGATGTTTCTCTCTTGGATATCTAAACTCAGGCGAGATTAGCCGGGTCTTGCTATGACCCATCCTCTCCCTCAGGCCAGGCCAGGAGAACAGCACTTTCTGGCCTTATTCACTCTCAGGCACCACTGAGGTCAACTTCCTGTGTCCAGCAGAATGGGTGGGATATTTTAAAACATTTCCAGGTTGGGAACATTTTTAAATGTCCTAAGTGTTGCACCAGCTCAAAAAAAAAAAATCCCTTTGCTCTGGCTGTCATAGCTGGGTGGCTCCGTGAGTAGTTTGTTTGAGGTTTTTTCCAGAAACAGATAACCTTCCCCTTTAAAGCTCAGCAAATGCCAGGTATTTACAGTGCCATTGTTCCTCTCCGGTTTCTAAGGCCTCTCTGAAAACAGATACTCAACCATAACCAGGGCTTGTACACAAGAAGTTTTTTTTTTTTTTTTTTAATTTGCCTGCCCTAACAACACTAAAGCTTTTTAAGCAGTAAATTCCAAGTCAGCTACAGGACAAGAGACAGAATTGCCTCAGCCCAGCTCCTCTGCTCTCCCTGTGATCCTTGCTTACTCTTCCCATCAACGACCTCATGTTAACACGGCAATTTTCCCAGTTTACTTCTTGTATCCACCACAGCCACTCATCTGCTGCTTAGGACAGGCAGTAGCCCTTTGGTAAGCACTTGCAGGGATGCAGAAGGGCAAACCCCAGCTCCCTGTGAGACCCCAGATCTGTTAACGCACAACAGCAGCAGCTGCAATACAACATCCCACAGTCCAGATAGTTCCCACTCCTGGGAATCAATGAGCACTATGAAGAATTATATTTGACCCTAAAATCCATCCCAGGAGGTACCCCAGCCTTCAGCAGTTTAGGGACGGCAAGCAGTTGGTCACGGATCTCCTGCCTGCCAGTACCCGTGGGCAGTTTATCTGCAAACCAGCAAGCCTTGAGGTGATGAGCCAGACCCTTTGCCAAAGTCATACGATGTGTTCCTGACTCCACAGCGCCCCAGTTCATGACAGCTCGGGATTTCTCCCAGGAAACAGGCTCATGCAGTCATTTCATCCAGCATCCCCCACTTCCAGAGCCCCTTATCTTCACCGGTTCAGTCTGGCTAAGAAATGCTGCAAGGCGTTTGGCTTTGCTTAATGGTGGGTGTATCTAGAACCGATATCACAGCAGTGACAATAGAAGCCTGCAATTCCCAAACTTAACTAATTAGAAGAATAAGATGAATTCAGGCTGGATCAGATGATCTCCTCTGCTAAGTCAGTTTATTGTCTGTATTGACCGGCACAATCTGGCCAAATCCCCAGTGCAAACAAGCAGTTTTAGCCAATATCATCACAGAGCCAACAAGTCTTAATTTGCTACAGGAAATGCTCATTTTACTGTATCTTGTACATCTGGCAACGGCTAAAATGCATCTAACTTAGTCAACAGTCAGATGTGATGAAACACAGCCAGCATTTTTCCACTGGCGTAACACAGAGCTCAGCAGACGAGCTGAATCCAAAATTTGAACACCACTGAACATCAGATGTTTCTACATTCATTTTCAATTAAATGTTTTTGTGTGGGGCTCAGAGAGAAAAAGAGGCTGTCTAGAAATATGCTACATGACAGAAGATGCATAAAGGAAAAAATAAATAGAAGCACCTACATGAAGCACAAGCCTGTGCCAGTAGCACCGCAGAGAAGATCTCTTCGTCTTGCAAATCAGGTTTTCCCTCCATCCACTGAAACACTCAGAAAGCTGGGTTATTTTTTGAAAGTTCACAGAGAGTTGGGTTGGTGTTTTTTTGACAGCTGCCCAATACAAATAATGAAGTTTGACAATTTGTTTCCATCTGAAACAGTTTAAGCCTTCTGACCCCCATTAGATCAAACCCCCAATTTCATCTTGCATTTGGATAATGTTTTGTAAACGCGTGGTCTCCTTTGAGTCCTTTGGTCAGAAAGGAGCATCATCTTCCCAGGTGCCAACGCTGCCTACAAAATGATGGAGCGGCGGATTCTCCCATCCACCTTACCCCGCTTCCTCCCTCCATACACACACACTCTCCACGTTGATTTCAAGTTTTCCAGGATGGAAAACTGCTCCACACCGTTGCATATAGAGTCACAGGGAACAGACTGGGAAAATTTTCCTCCGCTGCTGGAAAACATGACTAACCAGCATCTGAGATAGCTCCAGAACTGACTTGTTCTCCCAACAGAACAGAGGCATCGGTTGCTAATATGGAAAGCCCAAACTCCCAGCAACCGTGCTTAATTTCTGACTCATTCCTGTTGGCATCAGTTCTTTCTCCCTCTCCCGTTTGATATTCCCCTGACCCCCAAATACAAAACCTTGGGAAAAAGTAACACAGTAGCAATTACATTATATTTTACATTTGCTTTGAGAAATTGTCTCCATTTTCTTTGTTGATCAAAGGGAAAGAGGAGGTGATGATCTTCATACCTGAAAATAACGGTTTCAGGATAATTCACTGATTACACCAATTTAGAAATACTCAGACTTCGATACCAATTGGCTGGTTGGACTTAGTTTATATGAAGTAGTACTTAACTTCTCTTCAACCTGCTTCTCCTAGAATAGCAGATAGAACAACAACAGCAACAAAAACATCCCTCACGTGATTCTTCATTATTTGTAGTTTTCCATGGTGCTAAAACCAGTGTTTAATACCAAAGCATTGGATTTCATATTAAGAAATACATTATTGCAAATGTGAAAAAATACAGGCAAAAAATTAAGTCACTTGATGAAGAGCACAGACATTGATGGTCAGAGCAGGAGCAAGAAACTGGGTCTCCAGTGAAAGCTGGCATCTATTTCTCTCCAAGTAAGCAGAGATTCATACGGAAGTCGGGAGTTTTCTTGCTTCCCTCCCTTCTTCGCGCTCTCACTCGCTTTGGGAGCCTTTATTTTGGTCTGACACTTTTAACAGGGTTGGGATCAGCTCTGAGATTTGCCAGTTTTCTCGTGGGAGGGATCTGTTTGGTTTAAGAGGAGAGTGGGAGAGGAAGTGTTTGATTTTGCAAACACAACCTGCACACAAAGATATTTTTATTCCCTTGCCTTCCTATCAAAAGGTCTAGGCTCAAAACCACTGAGCAAAAGGTAGATTTAAAATACCAAGATTAAACTGAAGGCTGCAGGTGGGAGGACCTTTGGTTTTCACTGGGGGTTTAATCCTACCACCCCCATTGCTTTGCTACAGGCTGGGGGCTGAGAGAGACACCCTGGACGTAGTGAGTTTTTTCCTGCTACGTTGCTGCTGGCATCCTAGGAGCTTTGATTTTTTTGGTTATTTTTACCTGGTGTCAGACAGCAGCTGGAGGTAGAGGCAAGCAGGGAGTGTGGAGGTGCCAGGGCCTCCCATCCCAGGGCGGGCAGAGGGGATCCCCATGGCCCAGCTGTTCATCCCTCGGAGGCCAGGCAGCCAAACAGGGATCGCCACCAGCTAGGACTGAGGGAGCTGTAAGTGGGGCTTGGCCCCAGCTCTTGTCCTGCACTTGCCCAGCAGCACACGGCACAAAATAATCTTTCCAAATCATGCTCTTTCATCCCAAAAGGAACAGCCTGTCTAATGCTGAAAGCATCCTGACCTCCTCTCCCCTCTCCCTTGGGGGAAGGAGCCACAAGGCTCTTGCGCTCAGTGGTTGGAACAGCATGACCTCCTCCAAAAATCTCCAGGGAGAGACAAAGCAAGCAAACCGGTGCTATGCTTTATCCCAGGGCTTAACAAAAGGAAGTTTCCTGTCAGCCTGCTCTAATGAGATGCATTGCATGGGCATTTTGCATTAAATCAGAGCAAGTCTTTACTGCGTATTTCCCACTCCCTCAGTGGCAGGACTCTGGCCCTGCAAAGCTCCGCACACCCTTTTGCTGCTTCCATGGGAGGAGCACCCAAAGCGCTGCCCAAATGAGCTTCAGCTGCCCAAGCTCTCCAGAACATGGGGCCACCTTTCTTTGGCCTCCATGTGTGCCTCATGGGACAACAGAGCTACTTGCTAAATTTATGCAAGTAAGCCCAAAAACTCTAAAACTTGTGCTAAAGGTAAAGTACAAATGGGATTAATCACCAAACCTGCAGAGCATTGGAGTGCTACTGAAGTCAGCAGCAGCATCTACAAGTATTCAGCACATGTGAAGAACCCATCAATAACCTGATGGAATTTTTTTTTTTTTACGTGGAAATGTTACTGTAATATAATTTCCCTAGTGTATATAAGTGACAGGATGTATATCTTTCTTCTGATCCAAAGTAAAAATATTTTTTTTACATCTCAAAGCCAGCTACAAATACCTATAACCTATGAATACAAAAAAACCCTAGGATACATAAGTAAAATCTCCCTATCTTTAAACTTATTTTTTTCATGCAACAGATCAGGACCGACAGAGGGCTCTGGAGCTGGAATAGGTTTTCAACTGTGGCAAAAATTGTGACAATTCTTCAGCAAATACAGGAGAATCCAAAAGATTCAGCTTTTATCTACCTTCTGCTTGTAGTGTTCTGCTTATGGCACTCTGCATTCCAAGCAGTCTTGGGAGTGAGCTGTGAAGGAGAATCTGTTCCACAATACCATAAAAGTTTAAGTTATTTAAGTCATTACCCCCACCAAGAGAAAAAAACAAAGATGGAGGTGGGGGGGTGGAGAATGGGACAGGCTCAGATTCATATCTGGTGGGAAGAAAGCCAAAAGAATTCCTCATTAAATTCCAGTTGAATATTCCCTGTGTAAAATGGCTACATGCTGCAAGAAATCAGCAAGATAAACTTCATTTCCAGGGAAGAGAAATACATGGTTAGAAAAAGTAGTTTGAATGAACCTGGTGTAGATCTTGTGAACGTAATCCTCAAAGCTATTTCCAGCTAGGCAACAGTAATGAGAAAAACTCTTCAACTGAAGAAGTGGGTTACTTTCAAGCTGTATTCTTTTCCCTCTGGATTTACCTCCTTCTCCTCTTCCCCAAAATACACTATACTTATGAAGCAAAACTGTAGAAGCTGGGAGGTTTTGTTTCATTTTGTGTTTGGTTTTTGTTTCGGAGCAACCATTTCACAACTATAATATTCACAAACATTGTTTGCTTTTCAGACAGATGTTGCATTGTAATTCTGTCCAAATGAGTTGGTTTGGGGATTTGTTTTGTTTGATTAGGGAACAAAACCGATAAGAGCAAAACCACTGGGGCCAGGTGAAATTTGTAGGAGTTTTGATGAACTAACTTGTGAGATTGCCTGAAACCAACAAGACTGACCACTTGCACTTCCAAGATAAATGCATCAACAGCTGCTTTCTCCTTCCCTCCCTAGTATGTGTCTCAAAAGAAGCCTCAGGCAGACCTTCCCTCTTAATCCATCAGAGGGTGGAGGTCTAACAAGCTCCTGGGGACAGAGGTGAGAAAAGAGGAGCAGGACACCAGAGACCCATGCAGGCGTGTGCAGGACCGTGCTGCACCAGCCCTCTCTCCCCATGAGCCAACACTCCCCCAGATAGTGCAAAACCAGATCAAGGTGGCAGAGTGTTGCAAAAGGACCTAAAAGCATGGCCTAAAATGAGGCTAGTTAAAGAGGAGATAAGGGAAAAAACCCACCCACACATGCCAGTGGAAAATGATGGCCCCAGAAGGTCAAATACTGCACAAAGGAAAAAAATGTTGGCTATTACGCAATATGAGATAAATTAATTGAGGCCAGAGAAACAGCAGCTGCTATGCAGATGGCACTTTCCACATCTTGACTGCCAAACCGGACAACTCAGGACTCTTTATTTCCGTTAATCTTCTTGGGCAATGACGGGCCGCAGCAAGCAATTTAAACAGTCACGTCCGAGCATCCGAGGAGTCTATGGAGAGCCTGTGGAAAACGATGGCTCTGGGGTTAACTAAGCCACGATTCTGATGAAAAGCAGATGCCATTTAATTATTTGGGGGGGAGGCTTCCACTAATTATAACCAGTGGAACTATATTTTATAGTACACCAAAGATCAGAACTAACAAGAGCCCAAGGCTACTAGTACACACAGTTCCTCCCATGTCATTAAAATTGTATGAGTGGGAAGAGCAACGGGCCACTTCAACAAAAAAGAGCCATCATTTCTGCCATTACAGTAAGTCCTGCATTGTGCTATAAAGAGGAATACAGCCTTAGTTCAGGCTCCTCTTCTACTTGTCTGAGAGACTTCCTTTATACAAAAAAAAAAAAAAACCCAAACCAAAAAACCAAAAAAACCACATTAAATCTGTGTTAATCCAAAAGTTTCTTCCCTAGCCTTTGCCCTCATGAATACAGTACCATTCCTGCCTAAACTACAACACAGTCTTTAGCAGCTGATTTTTTTGTTTTTAAACTCTGCTTCACATTTTCTGTACATAGGAGCCCCTGAATTACGTAACAGGATCTTGGTCAAAACCTAAGAATTTTAAACATTTTTTCCCCTGTAAAGGCATCTAAACCACGAGCTCTTTTAAAACCATGAGTTCCCATTCTGCTATGTTTGGAAGAAAATGCTTCCTATGAAGAGTGAGGTAGGATGCAGTGGCAGATATCCAGATAAATTCCTTGCTTTGGTCCATATGCAACCATTTCTCAGTACAAAGAAATCCTAATGACCTCAATTTTTGTGCCTAAGTTTCATTTTTCACAGTATTTTAAACACACCACCACCCCAAATGCTCTTCAGATCTAATACATTGCAACAATCCCAGGAAATTCCTTTTGGTTTACCCTTTACTTACAAAGAAAGCCTCACAGATGAAATTAATTTCTCTTAAATTCTTTAAACAATATGCAAGCAGCGTGGGCTTCGAATACAGTGCTAATTATGGGTAGCAGGCCTTTTCCTATTTAAATGGTCAGGTTAAAATTTACGGTGTGGTTTACAGACTACGAAAATTCCTGGTTTAGTAGGTAATGTTTGTGGCCCTTCCTCGTGAGGATCCTGTCTACAAGCAGGGGAATGTAACAGCGTTAAAATGTACATCAAGACATAAACAGCAAGATTTTAAATCATGTGTAGCAAAGGCTAAGGTAATCTCACCTCTGAGTTAAAAAATGCCACGGGCATAATTCTCCCAGTGTTTTTATTTTCACACGGAAGGTTTACCACATGAAAGCTATACATAGGTATCAAAAGAGGTGGTACAGAAGCAAGAGTTTGCATAGAAAGGTGACTTGCCATCCTTTGTTGGAGGAAAAGTCAGCCTGACTCCTTCCGTATCAACCCATGGCAGAAACTCACAACTTCCTGGGCTGGCGGCGGTTTACATAGAAAATCTTTCAAGTCAGGGAAAAAAGCCTGGAGAACGCCTGTGCGAGCACCTTGCCTCAAAGCCCTCTTCCTTTGGGGTCAGCAAGGAATGACACCCTTTTGGATTTACAACTGAAACTACACTCCTTTCGCGCCTCTCCACCTTTAACTCGGCCCAAGACGCAGCTTTTCTGCTATTCAATAAAGACCTCAAGTTTTGCGTTTCCTTACATTTCAGCATTGCTCCTCTGGCCAGGCGGGAGATGCCAGCAGACAGCAAGTGCAAGGCTGGAGGGTTCGTCTCCCCATTCCCACACGCCGGCTTTCCTGCAAACCCTCACCCCAGCAGCAAGTGGCCTGGAGACCATCCTGTTCGTTTTAAATCCCCCAAGAAAGACAAAATCGGATATGTCAGGTAGCAAAGAAAGCTTTTTTGTACCACGGCTTCCTTACTTCACACGGTTAGGGCTTACTTAAAAGGAGTGGAGGGCTGGTTTGAATTCTTACTCCGCTTCTCCCCCTTCCCGAGGAAGCTCTGGCGTTCTGACCAGATGCTGGGAGCAATTCCAGCTCCATCTGTTTGAGAGTTTTGAGTTGTGCAACATAAATTTTACTTTAATGTGTGGTAATAATGACCTCCAAAACCCCATCTTGCCTCGTTCAAATGTGCTAGCTTAAAGCCAGTTTTCATATACGTTAACACATTAAGAATTGCAGGGTGCATGTTAATGCTGTTTATGAAGATTAAGCCACACAAATTCCCATTAGCGCTAATGGCAGTTTCATGACCTAATCCCTGAGAAACACAAAAAAATTTGATCTTTGAGAAGCTCAAATCTCCCCTCCCCAATACTCCCTACTCGTGCCTATCTGACCACTCCCCGTTCAAACATCCCAAGTGCATCCATTCTCATTAGGTCTCAGAAGCTTCACAGATTCAGGATGGGTCAAACCTTCAGACTGAAAAGGCTTCTTAAAAAGTTAAAAAGTGCAACAGGAAACAGCATCAGTGCTTCATTAAAATGAATTTTCCGTCTTAAGGTAATATCAGATCAGTGCTAGAGTCTGTGAGAAAGTTTGAAAATCTTAAACTTTGCTGAGAGTTAGTCTGTTGGCATTCTT
Source organism: Grus americana (assembly GCF_028858705.1). Classification (NCBI taxonomy): domain Eukaryota; kingdom Metazoa; phylum Chordata; class Aves; order Gruiformes; family Gruidae; genus Grus; species Grus americana. Next base: position 15,608,611 of record NC_072853.1, on the reverse strand, counting down.
GCGCAGACATCTGCATGGCCTGTTTTAACAAACCAGAAACAAACGCTGGCTCTGCTCCGTTTCTGTAGTTCTGCTTTTTTACAGCCAACCTATCCCATTTCACCTACTTTTTCAATGGCAAAATGAAGTCACAAAAGCTGATGAACTGAATGTTTTCAAATGTAAATCTCAATTCTCCTGTGAAAAGGCAGAAAGCGCTGTATTTTCCTCCCACAGGATGCTCCCCCAATCCTTGTTGTTTCGCTTTAATTCACGTCCTAGCAGATACAGAGAAGCACTGAAGTGTTGCTTTCTGGTGATGTATTATTATCATAATATATGTTATTTGTGTTCACAAGCACATACTTAGAGAGAGAGAAAAAACTATCTGTTCTTTTCCAGGTGGCATATGTTATTCAACACTTTCTCTTTTGCAAGCAACCAAACATCCAGCTTTGGCAAGAATCAGCATGGTGGGTATTTCTTTTCATTCTGCAAAGATCTTTGCAGAGGTCAAGGTCACGGAGGAAGGAGTTGTGTGAGCAGCAAGTTTCATCAGAAACCAAGGAGGGGGCAGAGTCAGGTCTTGAGGCAGGTTCACTCTGAAACAGCTATTTGCACCGAGCCAAGATTCCCAAAGGAGCAGGTTTCCTCTTTATGCTCTCTGACCTCCTCTATCCCAAGATCAATATTAAAATCAGAGAGCTCCTACCCCTCCCCACTTCATTCCCCCCTGACTCTCAGAGTACCCCTAAACCTGATGGCTTGGTCTTCCACACCCGTTTGCCTGCACCAGCACACACAAAGCAGCTCGGGGCTCCATCTCAGAGGATGCAGGACTCACATCTAGAGACTGAGCTAACAACATGCTTCGTGCCATTCATCTCATTTTAGAAACTAGGGTCAAGGCAGTAAGCTACACACCAGACAATAGACTACAACAATGATAAGCATCATTTACCAAAATTATTCAGCTCTTCAGACAGAAATAGTGTTTGTGTATCCAGTTACCACAGAAAAATGTTGTCCCAAGGGACACAAAATGAAGTCACACATTTGGCCTTTGAGGTAGAGGAATTTTTCTCGTGAACTGTCACTGGTAGGAGATGAATGACAAAGCAGTCATTTACTGTTTGTTGATGATACTACATAACTCATCGGGTTATACGTACTGCACCAAAGCTTGCCTTTTAGTTTCATCTAAATGGCAGTGAAGACGAGTAATAGATATATAGACTTCAAATGCATGCTCTCCCAAAAAAGAATCAAAGAAACTGATGTGAAAAAAAAGAAGAGGTCCTAATTATGTGCCACACAATTCTGTGCATACCAAAACCTAAATGAATGGATCCAGTGACTTGTCTTGCATTCAGCAATCAGGCACAAACCTCTTCCATGCCAAAGGTGTGCTCAGCAGTGAGGTGGTGGACACAAAACCCTGCGTCTGTAGTGGATCCAAAAGAGTACCAATACCTCTGATTTCAGATTGTCTATATTGTTCCTAGCATCTTAAACTAACCACAAAGCGGGGGGGAAATGAAATGAAAAAAAGGTTCTTGCCCAAGTAACCTACAAAACCAGAAGTTTAAGAGGAACTAAGCAACTAAGGAAATTGGATGAATTTTGATATAGAGCAGCTGATAACATACAGTGAAGTAAGTCCTAAGCCACGTTTGCAAAGCTCCAGTTTGATGCAGTGAAAGGGCAGAACCAACAGTCGGGACAGATTTGAATGCCTGCGATGAATAAAGAACAAGGGAGATAAGGCCAAAAGATGATGAAATCACAATTTATTTTGTTTAGGGCGGGGAGCCCAGACTTTTCCCACTGGCCCTTTTCTAAAATAAATAGGAAAAACTAACTAACAGTCACAAACTACAGAAAGTTCAACAAGCAAAAGGATTTAGCCAGGGGTTCCAGACGACAAATTCTAATATCTGGCACTGGTGTCCTTTGTCCTGTTCTGGCTTGCCTTTTACCGATTCTTCAACAGCTCTGAACAGTCAGAGAGAATCATATTTTGGGTTTAAGAGTTTTGGAGCAGGGGAGAATCCAGACCCTCTCTTCCTTCCCACATAATGCAACAGAAAGACTTAATCTAGTTTCCTCAGTAGGGCTCACTGCCAAAATATTTAGTCACTTTTAGTCTGTTTGCTTTTGATACAATTATATGTTTCTGGTTTGTCATATCCTTATCTGACTCAGTTTGATATTTGTTCAACACGAGTGTTTGGGAATAGGGTATGCTGTTTGTGTGCATGTTCACATACACCATCGACCATCATTCTCTGAAACACACACATGCACGGACTCCCCCATGGTCCCACACACACAAATGAGGGCATGCTTAGTTAACTGCCATACGGAAAAACAAATATGCCAAAGAGACATCTTGTGAAAGAGGACAAGGAGATTGGTAAACTCCTGAGCAGTACATAAAGAGAGGTTTCAAGGCTTTTACTTGAGGAAGAGATCAAATCATCCAGCATTCTGTTTTGGCAAATTTGTGTCAAATTGACATTCCAATTTCGGCAGCATACATAAAACCACGCGATTATTTAGCACTGTACAGATTTTACACAACTCTTGAAGTTACTGACTCGATTCATTTTCCTTCCCACTCTAAGACAGATTAATCTGAAATGAATTAAGACAGGCAACCAGAAGTAATGTTACTATAGCCAGTAAACATTCTTTAAACTGCTGTATCAGTAAGCTGCTTAAAATCCTCACTATCATCATATGCTACATCTGCTCAATAATTACTACCTCTCAAACCCAGGATTATGACTATATACTGTGTATTCTAACACAATGGGCAAAGCAGTACACGTAGCCAGGAATCCCAAAATTCACACACAAAATGTTAAGCCCTGGAAAATCAGGCAGTGTGGGCAGCTGTGCCCCACTCCCTTGTATGGGAAGATGCTCTGAGCTTTGAAATCAGAATTCCCATCTCATCTTAAAAAAAGAAAAAAAAAAGAAATCAAGCCACCGTATGTTTCATTACAAGAGGAAGAAATACTTCACAGAAGGAAAGAAAAACTGCATTATTAAGGACAGGAGAGTATATCATAATGACAGTTTACTAAAGTTGACCAAAAAAAAAAAACCAGAGTGCCCAGAGTGGGGTGGAGGAGGATGGAAAGATTCCTCTCACCAAAAAACGGGCTTTAAATTTTTAGACCAAGACAAGAAGAAGTTTGGGAAAAGATCTGTTAATTCCTATAGGCCTGTGGTTCTGTTGTGGTTTAGTCCTCTACACCTAAAGGAAATGCAAGTGTTTAACAACAACTCCACAACTCCAGACAAGTCTAGGATAAAACATAACCTCCGCCCACAAGCACTTTAGTCTAGAAAAGGTTTCCGATTGCACAGAAAATGTGGCAATTGTACAATCATCACCACCAAGTGTGAGGCACTTGCTAACTAAGGCCAGTTTCTGGTTGTATGCAAAACTGGTATTACACAGCTGCAGCGGCTGCACTAACTGCAAAAATAAAAATACCCCCCAAACAAAAATCATGCTGTTCAAAAGACAAGCACAGACCACAGCATGGAATAAGAATAAAGAGAAATTTGTATAATAGGAATGTTTTAGTTCTAAGTTTAAAATTAATTTATCTAAACTCGCCAAAGAAATATTTATCTCAGAGATCTTAATTCAGTGATGTCTCAGTCTACATAGTGAAAGACAGAAAAGAATCAAAGGAGGAATTAATTGGCAATGCAACAGTTCCCAGTCTTGATTTGGTTTGTCTCCTCCAACTGTATCTTGCACATACATGTTCTAATACCTGACATTGGAGGCATCTGAATTTTGCTCTCAATCCCCAAGAAGAATACAAGAAGACAAGAAAATAGCTGTCTTCCACCTGGGCACTTGTTTATACTTCGCTTATCAGATTGTTTCCCTTTAAAAGTAAAAAAAAAAAAAAAATCAGTTTAGTTAGGTTTACAGAAACTTTAATTACTGAAGCTAACTCCTCAGCTACTGGGAAGTTTTCAATCTCTTGTCAGAACTGATTAAGAAAAATGTATCCAAATACCCAAAGATAAGTAAGTTTAGAGGGAAATAGAGCTGTACCATTAACTCTTTAGTTTCAAGATGTTCAGTAGCATGTGGACCCTCTCCTCACCAAAAGACATTTGAACACCAGTGTCATGGAGTTAAAATTTCAGGTAGAACCAGAAATACCTTCAAATTGTAGTTCTGGAAGAGACTCAAAAGAAACACAGAGAACACAGTCCTACAAGCTGCTTTTTTCAAAGCCAACATGTACAATTTAATATCAAGTAAAATTATGGCTGGCTGGCACGGCTTTTCTGAATGGGTGTGCTTCACAGGACTTCAAATGTGCTATTTAACAAATCAAAAGCAATGGACCATGCAAATGTTTCAACAAAATAGGATCAATGCTTGATATAAAGTTACTTAGACACTGCTCAAACTAAAAGAAAATTACAGTCTACAATGAGAATATTTAAGAAGATTTCTTGTATGAAATAAGCCCTCTTTTACTCTTGCCCCTTCTTTCACATCGGTAATTAATTTGGGCTAGAGTACAAAGCAATGTAAGGACTCCCATGTGGGATACCATTTTGTCATTACCCAATATAAAGAGTTTCTATTAAATGCAAGCCTGAAAATAGTTCAGCCCCAAGCTTTTGATCAAGCCCTCTACCATATTTATACCCTCACTGCTGTTACATGGCTTAAAAAAATTCAAAAAGGACCAGCATGGAAACAGAGAGATCAAGTCAAAGGGGAACTAAGGAAATTACCCAGTTGCTATTTCCAGGCTGTTTTCTAGCCCAATCACATGGCCCCACGTGGGCAAAAGAGAAGGAGCCAAGTCCGGAGGGCCCAGTTCTACAGCATGTACAGACACAGTCCAACAGGATCCAAGATAATTTGGGGGTCACACAGCCACCCTGGGGCCCAAGCAGGTCAGCGACCGCCAGCCGGTCCGACACGTTCCAGCCAGCTGTTTGCTGCGTGCCCGAACTCTCCTGGGGACACAAACAAGGATTTAAGCACCTAAATGCTTAATTATCAAAACCACACAGGGGACCCACGTGGATGTCTGTGGATGTCACACTCGCTAGTAGTGCTGCAATACTGATGCTACCAACAGAAACACCTGTGCGGGCTCCCCAGCTACGGATCCCTGCTCCACATTGTACAACACACAGAGGAAACATTTGTGAAAGCTGAGAATAAATACCCACTGGCTGTTACAGCAACAGAGTGTTCACCCGCTCCTCCTATACTGATAACCTTACCTGTCATCCCCCATCTGTTTTTAAAAAAATAATTACCTCTACATCCCGAGAACCCGGCTTTGCAAGGCCCATATCCTCCAACCCAGTAATCCATTTTACATACATAAATCTGGTTTGCGTGGACACCCCTGATGACTTGCTATCTACTGGTCCACCAGTTAGGTGGCCAGTGTTGGTTTTCTACTCCAGAGAGCACTGGCTGACTGCTCTGCTGCATTCCAGATTTGCTTTAGGGCAACATAGCTCTCTGACAAAAGAGCTGAGGACTTCAAATGATTTTGGGGGGAAGCTTCTTATCTGGGTTTCATCAGGAAATCCTATGGTTCCAAAATCCAGTAAGAAAATTTCACTGTATTATCACTGTATTATCTGAGCAGACAGAAAATGTGAATCTTTTTTTCCAACATGCAACTGCAAAGCGTTAGACAAAAGACAAGTAACTAATCCTTGTTTAAAATAGCTTGCTTTGTTTAAAATACAACATATGCCCCCTGGCATTAACTACTTCAGATGTCAGGGGCTTGAGGTTATTTCAGGATTCAGTAACTAATGAAATAATTATATTACTAGGGGTTTAAGCAACAATGTCTACATAGTTTAAATATCTTCCTGTAACTGCTTGGTGATAAACTACATTACACATCCTCCAGAAGGCAATATATTCTGAATGCTCAGACAATATTTATGAGTTTGTTTCAAAGGTTTCTGATTTTATTTAGAGTGTTCAAAGTGTGTAGGCATAGTCAAAGCAATACATTTTAAACCCTGCCATAAATCATTCACTGTGCAAAAGCAAACTTTCATTAAAAAGAAAGCCCTTAATTGGTGGGAACTTCCTGAATGTAAACTGTCACTCTGGATACCACCTCTTGAGCCTTGTAGCAGATGGTCATTAACTTGCGGCAGGATGGGCACTGACTGCCCAAATCATCCGGCTCTGCTGTACCCCCTGGGCCATCCTGCTGATGGCCAGAGGCCCGTCGCCGACACAAGTCCACTGCAGCAGATTCAGCAGCACAGGCCACCTTCACCACCCAGGGGAGCCAGCCCATCCCTGTAGCTCCCAGCCTGAAATTTGGCTTTTCAGCACCTGATCAAGTGGCTCCGAGTTGAACCACTGAATAACCATTAGCAGAGACACCCAAGATCTCTTTTGCCATTATTCAGATTTTTCACTAGTGCCTATTCTTCACATCATACATTTTGCTTGGTGATGTAAATAGGTATTTATTAAGCTTATGCATGCTAACCATTGTCTGTTAAGATTTCAACTGTCTTCATGTAAAACAAGATCTGAGATTTCTGAAGGCACAAGCTGACAGTGCTACAAAATGTGAAACTGAAAACCCACCGCTTCCTTCCCTGCCAGCACCTCTAAAGGCCATTTCACACCTGGATGAAACCATTCACATTTTAATGTATGTGCTTTGACTTCACTGAGGTGCATTGATTTGCCTCCACTTTCCTGGCTGCTCCACCTGGAGAAGTCCTAAGGCACATTGACCCTGCAGAGCAAGGGACCCAGCAAGGATCCTTTCATGTGCAAGGATCCCCAGACCGGCTCTGGGTGACACCATCTGGTTAGCCTGCAGGACTTTGCAAGTGAGTCAAAAGACAGCAATGTTGAAAACCTCGTGGAAGGAATGAATTCAAAACTTCTGAAGATAAGACAATGTCACTTTTATCAACGTATCCAGGGAAAAAAAAATATGCTTTAGTGGAAAAGAAATCCAAAAGATTCCTTCAAGGCAGTTGAACAATAAACAGGAGAGAAAAATACTATTTTCTGAACTCACCAGTTGTTCAAAATGTGGACACTGAGTTGTGTGCATCACAGCTTTTACATCAGCCCTCTACACCTCCACACGGGTAAATAAGTCAGAGAGAACAGAAGGTGAGGGAAGGAGAGGAACCATAATTATCGATAAATCCCTGATATAATTTACAAGTATTATCAGAAGAAGGTACCTCATGCCTTCAAGCTCGGCTCCCAACAAAGAACGTAATGATCTCACCTAGAAGAGTACAGCGCTGCTCACATCTTTCTTCATATGCCATTTCTTACCACGTCCCTTAACTGGAGACGTTGGTGCCATGGCCCAGGTCACAGCTGCTCTAGTTACTGGGAAAATCAAGCAATTCTCGTATGCAATGTCAATTAATATCATTTAGGAAGCTGACTCTGTAAACATTACAAAAAACAAACTAATTTCATCTACATGACAAAAATCTAATTTGTTTCTTTCATAAGCACTAACTGGCTTTGATTATCCAGATTTTTCAGCAACAAACCTTGCTCTTTAAAGCTGGCCACTGACTTTTTTTGTGATCGACGTTTTTCTTTTACTGGGCAGAAATTTCACTTAGATTTAATCTCACTTTGTATCAAGCAATTGAGAAAAAGAATATTCTGTAACAGCCCTACCCTTCACAATGCTATCAGCTTCATGACATTTTACACAAGAGTTTTATCAGCTGCTGCATTGGTCATGACAGGCAAAACCCCACTTCAGGGCCAATTCCACCATTATAAACGTTCAGGGAAACTTCCAACTTCCCGTATGGTCACAGCCCATAGCGCAATGTTTGCCAGCATAAAGCACTTAGGTATTTTAATATACACTGCAACTCATGTACTACAAGATCAAACTCAGTAAGGAATGGGAGGAGAACAGGGACAGCCAAGTGGAGTAACAGCTGTAGATTAAACACCATCCACAGCGCTTTGCTGGAGGGAGGACAATAAATAAACATAGAACTGCTGATCTCAGCTCAGTCCTTGAAGAGCTATAAGGTCCAGGCCATAGAACAGGTCCGGCATAGAAATGCAAAAGCTACTACACAGACAAATTTGGTAATGTCTGTTCAAGGGAGGAATCTAGGCTTGAGCAGGAAAAGATCACAGATGTGTCACTACTGAGAAGGAAAACCCAGTCAGGTAAAAAGATTTAGGTCACCTGCATAGCAGGACTAGGAAAATCTACGCTGGCTGGCTGCCCTGCATGTGACCCGCCTGAAAAAAAGGCTCCAATTTACTCTCCAGACAGACAGCTCCTTACAATGGAAACTGGAGATTAAGACCCCACTGGAAATTACCACTTTGGAGATTAATATGTGCGTACACACAGGCGTACACACACGCACTAACACATCGGAAATGCACTGCTGGAAACACATCTGAAGCAGGTGGAAATGCAGCACGGAGAGCAGAGCAGGCAGGCTGCAGGGTTTAACGTGGCCGTAAATATTACCCGTCTCAGCTATTCCAGCTCGACACAACCGCTGCTCGTCAATATTACTGTCAGCTCCACATTAGCAACAAGCCACATGACAGCCACGGGTCACCCGCTCCCCCCAGCCCGCAGGGTCCAGCTACAGACATGCAGCCCTGGACGCCTTCATGCAGGGGCTGAAAGAGGAAACACAGATGGGAACCCGACACCGGGTGTCACCCAGGAATTTGCTTGATAGCAGCTCTGTGAACAATTGCTGGGGGTAGTGGGCTTTTTAGGAATTATCCAGGAATGCAGAGGCAACCAGAAAGCTCCCTCTGAAGTCTGGCTGCAGCGAGTGACCTGCCTAAATGCCAAGGTGACAGATGCCTACGTCAGGGAGCCCATCCTCACCTCCTGGCCTTGGGGGGGGGGGGGTCACGGGCAGGGAAAAGAGAAAGGCTTTGATGCAGTGCATGGGTATACATGTCAGTGGGTGTCTACTGAGTGCTACAGAGCCGTCAGACCACTGTGTTAATGCTGCCAAGCCTTTAAATAGAAAAATGAGAAAAATCTCTTTAACAATAATTTATTTTTTTTCATTTCAAGTTCTTCTCAAAGTTCTGATGCTGAACTCACCTCATTGGTGGGAGTGAGGGCTTTGCTGCTTTCCTTTGCTGAAATGACAGCTTTTAAAATGGCGTTTGCAGTAAGGTGCATCAAAAGCAAGGTTCAGTTTATGGGCTTTTAGAAACCTTTTCTATTTGTTCACTGGTATCTGCTTTGCATTCTTTAAAATACTCCTCGTTCCTCTACAGTTTTACATTATGTCTCCTATAATGTTGTATCTACAACTGGTTCAGATTTTCAGAAGGAGCCAGCTCTAGCACAAATTCATCCCTGCTTAAAGCAACAGTAAAAACATCAAACAGTCATCTAGTAATAGCAGTGCTGAGGAACTTCCAGTATGAACATTCATTTTCAAATTTCATTCTGAATACTCATTTTCAAAGTTTTAAAAACATTTTAGGGCCCCTTCTCCATGAGATTCATGGGCTTTGTTGGGTCTAGATTCCAAAGGTGCCAACTTCCCAGTGACGACATCCAGTGGTTTTTGCGCAAGAAGATGCAGAGAAGCAGGCTAAAGTTTGCAGAGAGAGAGTAGTGTAGTAGTGGAGAACCCAGTAAAAGAAATATTTTCTCTCATTCACAAAAGGTTTTAATAGATCTCACCATCACAGCTTTCCTGCAGACTGGCGTAACTACACACCAGCCTTTGCTCGGCCCTGGGGGAAAGCCTGGAACGCCGCACCACATCTGATATACTAAGCTGCAATACTTTGAAGAGACAAGAAAATGAGTTTTCTAGTTATTTATGTAAGCAATTCAGAAAGCATATCCACCGGTTTCTCATCTCAGAGGTTTTATTTTTGTGGTGACTTTTCAAGGACAAAGGCTTAAATTCCAAAACTTGACCCAAGAAAAGAAAAGCGAAAGAGATTAAAACCCCGTAAGACTATTTTAGCGACAAGTAGCGCTGCACCAATCGCTACCATTGGTAACTTCTTGGCGTCCCTGGCACATACAAAGGCCCAGGTCAAACATGTTACGATAGCAGCGTTTACTGCTTCGTCTCACTTCCACATCGCTTCCAACGGATGCTGCGCTGCCGACACCGTGTGGCATCCTCCCCCAGGCAGCCGGAGCCGCTGCCTCCAGAAGATAAAACGCTCTGCTGCAACAAGGAGTCAATAATGAGGTACAAGAATAGTGGACTCGTATTTCCTTCAGGCAAACTAACAGGAGGATTTGAGTTCACAGAAAGGTTTCAAATGGAAGGTAGGAGGGAAAATGACTGATAAAATACACACCTAGAGCTTTACAGGGTGAGTTTATGTATTCTCGCTTCAAACTTGAGTCATATATCAAACAGGGATCTCTAAATATCTGCCCGTAGGAGTTCTGAGTGACAGCCTGGTTCATGTGCGGCAGCTATCAGAGCCAGGCAGAGGGGCACGATGGCCCTGCTCGCCCAGCGCCAGGGCACGACATCCACGGGACCCAGGGACACAGCAGGTAACCTGGATGCCTCTGCCTTTAGGAGTAATCCTGCACTCCCAGGGGGGACTTTGCCTAAAGAACAGTCACAGAGGTTTCTAGACCTCAGAGCAGAGGCAGGAGCAGCCCTTGCCCTGCCAGCACGAGCTGGGGCCCTCCTCTCCCCAGAGACCTGGAACAACAGGAGCTCATTGCGCACAGGCATGGTCGCCCACCCCCTGGGCCAGTACGGAACCCTGCTGTGCCCTCTCTGCCTTTCTGCAGAGTGCGGGAGACCCGAAGCAGGGCTGCGAGGCTCCTTTGCATTTTCCCTTCCTTCCCGCTTTCCTGCACTGTAATTATCGCCGGCCGAGGCAGACAGATAAGTGACAGGGGGAGAGCGAGCAGCAGGGAGGTGCTGGCCTTGCTGCCTGTAATGGTAGGGTCCTTCCCTGGTGCCACACTGCGGGGGGCGGAGGTTGGCCATTACAGGCCTCACCAGTCACGAAGCCAGAAATTACTGAATCGCAGACTTAAGGGTTTATAAAAGGCACCATAAACAACTCCATCTCACTGGTGACAGGAGAGACGTACTTGACAGGTCTCTGGAGCTTCTGCACTAACGACAGGGACAGCAAGGCAACAAGGTGCACGCCGACTCAAAATGGAGGCCAAGGGCATCTGAAAAGGTTGTGCATAGGGGGAAAAAAACCCCACTTTTATCAGCATTTCTCTAGAAAACCCAAGTGATAAAACTCGTGATGGAAAATATCAGTGTCGCATTCTCAGCAGCACAGCGTCTTACTACCACAACCGTCCCGTTCAATACAACTGGAGTGTTCCTGCATGAAGGTATGTGTTGGGTTTGCGTGGCAAGGTTTTGGTAGCAGGGGGGCTACAGGGGTGGCTTCTGTGAGAAGCTGCTAGAAGCTCCCCCTGTGTCTGACAGAGCCAATGCCAGCCGGCTCTAAGACAGGCCCGCCGCTGGCCAAGGCCAAGCCAATCAGCGCCTCTGTGATAACATATTTAAGAAGAAGAAAAACACTTAGAGAGAGCGAGCTTTTGCAGCCGGAGAGAGGAGTGAGAAGATGTAAGAAACTCTGCAGACACCAAGGTCAGTGAAGAAGGAGGGGGAGGAGGAGCTCCAGGCACCGGAGCAGAGATCCCCCTGCAGCCCGTGGTGAAGGCCATGGTGAAGCAGGCTGTCCCCCTGCAGCCCATGGAGGAAGGATGAGGGGGTGTAGAGATTCCACCTGCAGCCCGTGGAGGACCCCACGCTGGAGCAGGTGGAGGCACCTGAAGGAGGCTGCGGCCCGTGGGAAGCCCACGCTGGAGCAAGTTCCAGGCCGGACCGGTGGACCCGTGAAGAGGGGAGCCCACGCCAGGGCAGGTTTGCTGGCAGGACTTGTGACCCCGTGGGGGACCCCACACTGGAGCAGTTTGCTCCTGAAGGTCTGCACCCCGTGAGAGGGACTCCATGCTGGAGCAGGGGAAGGATGAGAGGAGTCCTCCCCCTGAGGATGAAGAAGCGGCAGAAACACCGTGAGATGAACTGACCGTAACCCCCATTCCCCGTCCCCCTGTGCCGCTGAGGGGGGGAAGGTTGAAGCCGGGAGTGAAGTTGAGCCCGGGAAGATGGGAGGGGTGGGGGGAGGTGTTTTAAGAGTTTATTTCATTTCTCATTCCTCTACTCTGTTTTGCCTAGTAATAAATTAGATGAATTCCCTCTCTAAGTTTGGTCTGTTTTGCTCGTGACGATAATTAGTGAGTGATCTCTCCCTGTCCTTATCTCGACCCACAAGCATTTCGTTGTGCCTTTTCTCCCCTGTTTAGTGAATGAGGGGAGTGAGAGAGCGGCTCTGGTGGGCACCTGGCCTCCAGCCAGGGTCAACCCACCACAAGGTATTACTGCGCCCAAGTCAAGAATAGCAGAGTTGTTCACTATGGAACAGACAAACAAAGCATGAATCTGAGAGCTAACCAAAGCAAATTGAGAGGTTTGCAAAAGGCTACCAGATAGGGTAAATAAAAGAGAATTGAAAAAAAATGAGTGGCTGTACAGAAAAACTGGGAGGTAGAACTGACTTCCTCCTCAATATTTCTAAGGAATACCATTGCAAAGTTTTGACAATTACGAAGCATGTTAGCTAATCATGAAAATTCATCAAGTATGTCATAAGTGACAAGGAAAGAGTACTTGACTGCTAAAATTGGATGAGCCACAAAACCTCCTGACAATCACTTACATAAATCACAGGAACATATCCATCATTTGACACAGAAGGTGTTTCCACAGAGTAATATTTTCATGCCAAGAAGAAGAAAGTTTGTATACCTCATTTGGAATCACACCATATTTTGATCATTACCATATCAAAGCATTTCACTGAAAAAAATGGGTTATGCTTTTGTGGTTTAAAACTAAAATATTTGCAACTGAAGCAGAGGACCTTCCTGTCTGCACCAAGGCAGCATGAGCAAGGCAGAGCTGCATGCCAACATCTCAGAACTGCCACGTGCATGTAAGTAATGAGGAATGACAGTAAACACAGATGTACACTTTACGCAGTGACACTTCAATCCAGGAAGTAGCACCAGATTACAAATGTTAATCCTAAATGGTTTACGACATTATTGAAACAAAAGAAACCAGGCAGAAGGTTTATTGCATTTTGTTTTGAGGACTATACATGTGGCATTACAACATATCAAAAGTTAAGAGCCCTTAAGCAAGTGCAATTGTGATTCTGTTGTTTTCAAATGTTAGGTTCTGGTTTTGCATCTGTAGAGTGGAAGTGTCCTAGTTTATTTTGTTGTTGGTTTTCCAACTTGTTTGTTCCCCACCCTTCCATCCCAAGTATTCCAAATATGAATTTATAATGTCATTAATATGAAATTTCACTCCTTCCTACTACAAATACACACGGAAGCAAACAACTTGCAATCTACTTTCGTAGAGTGTTTTTTGGGTTTTTTTTAAGGGAAGCCCCGCTCACATCCTGTACGCTCTTCGGAGCTGATCCCAGTCAGCAGCCAGAAATGCTCTGCTCTTCAGACATTTGGTTGCATCCACCCCACACTGGGTACTCTCTGCATGCTTCCCATTAGAGCAACTAACTGCCTGCCTTTTCCATAAATCCCAAGTGTAGAGCAGGAAACAGCACATGGACTAACAGGGCTTAGCAGCTTAGCAGCTTCAGCAACTGATCTTCGCACAAGGCATGAGTTTGCCTTTGGGATGGGGTAACACACAAGACACAATAGGCAGTTCTGCATTCAAGGTAACGAGAATGCAAAGAGCAGCAATAAAATACACACTTCTTGACGCGTTATTCCAAAAAGAAATAACCTGCCATCCACAGCATCTTTCCTTCCTTCTACAATTTTTTTTTTCTTATTCTGAGTCTTGATAGTAGCTCGCAATATCCCACCATGGAATTTTAGATAATATTATGCACTGTCAACATTCTATGGACTTTGAAGATGTCAACGATAGCTTAAAAAATAGCACGCCTGTTCTGTTCTCTACCATTCTTGAAATGCTGTCAAGAGATATATTGATAATTAAATCTCTGTGTACATCAAAAGACATCCCTCAGCCAGGTAAAATGCACATACTCCTGCAGTACAATTAGTCTGAGATGACATCCTAGATTTTTCTAGCTAACAAGGTCAAAGAAGAAAAGATGGGAAATAACACCTATTCAACTGCAATCATTACTGGCATGTGTCTGTGAATATGTTTGCTGTATTTCTTTTTTAAATTTAAAACTTGTCTTGCTAGCAAAAGGAGAAAAAGATTGATTTTATAGTCCATAGACTAAAATATAGCATGTTGAAAAACAGATTATAGAACAATATTCTACATGCCCCAGCAAGACCAGTAATCGCACAGCAGTTCTCACCATCTTCATGTAAAAATTTCTGCACAGTTGCCACCTACTTGACAACGACATAAAAAGTAGGCTGTCCCAATAAAAGTAAGGCATCTCCATATAGTATCTTGGGCAAGTTACCTTGGTTACCAGACTCACAGGGAGGTGGACAGTTGCAAAACAACTTATCTTCAATTATTTTACAACAGTATTTGCCACCAAATGTGCTCAACTAAATTACTGTCAGTATACCTGTGCATGAGCATGCGGAAGCACGGTAAGCAGCTATAGCTCTCTGACAACAGCAGCACTGGTTATGGCCACACAAAGGAAACAAAGAAGTCACTGATGTTTATACTTTACTCTGTTTATGTGACATTATTCTACAAAAGTGGATAAATCTGAAATCCCAGTTCTTTGGATGACCTGCAGGGTAAGCAATATAATACAGCTCAGCAATTTTGCTCTTTACCTCTCCACAGAAAATTACATTTCTCTGCACATGCTGTGATTTACAGCGTTCTGTTTTGTTTGTGCTCAGAGATTCCTATTAAGACCATTAAATCATATGGCCACTGATGGACCTCAATTAGCACTGAAAACACACAAGAAAAGCTTTGTTAAAAATAAAGTTAGCTGACAAAAGAAATCTTCAAATCCAAGTTTTCTCATACAACAAAACAAATAACCTGATGAAACAAAATACAATGGGAAACTAGTTGCAACCTTAACTATGGAGAAACACCCCATCAGTTCATAATGAGCACGGGACTGTCATTTATCCTGAAGCTCAGAACAAGGCATTGTCCATCCACCCCACCAGTTCTTTGTTACTATCCCCATGCTTGTTTGCAAGTATATTCAATCCAATTAACAGTTTTTAGGAACAAGTATCTGGCCTTTGCTAGGAAAAGTAACAAACTCTTTAGAAAGAAATCGGAACCTCTCTCTGAATTCCCTTTCATTGCATAAGGAGTCCAGGCTCCTTCCCACCCCCAGCCCCAGAGGACGGATTTTGTCACGGTCACTTCACTCAGGGCTGAACCCTCGGAAAGCCAGAAGAGACTCAAATGGACAGCCTAGAAAAATCTGTGCTCCAGAATTTAATTTGAAACAAGGATACGCAGCACAGTTGGAGTATAAATTCAAATTCATCAAGGGCTAAGGGGTGACAAGAACTTTAAACTTTCCTCAACTTTGGCATTTGGCACTATTGGAATCAGAAAAAAATAAGCAGCCACAGAGCAAAAAAATCATTATGCATTTCTATTTAACAGCCTATCTGCAAGCTACCGCCAATACTATGAAATTTGGTGGGCTTTTTAAAAATGTATCAAAATGGTACATTAAAATCCATCTTAAAGGTACCAACAGAAGACAAAGAATTAAGGTCAAATTAATGACCATGAAAACAAGGTAAGAGGCACCAAACAAACCTCACTACTGTCTTTACTTTCTAGAATATGTAGAACAGGACAAATTCCTTTCCAGCATCTCTGAACAGATTATCTCACGGGTTAAAATCTTCACTGTACAAACTTCTGGCTGGTAATTAGTAACTACAACAGACTAATCTACAACAGAC
Source organism: Grus americana (assembly GCF_028858705.1). Lineage (NCBI taxonomy): Eukaryota > Metazoa > Chordata > Aves > Gruiformes > Gruidae > Grus > Grus americana. The sequence continues at coordinate 15,592,637 of NC_072853.1, read as the reverse complement.
TAATAGTTTTGTCTAACAAGACAAAACTAGATTTTTTTTTCTTAAAAAAAACCCCAAACACAAAACTTAAAAATCTGTAGTTAAAGTTATGAGAGGGGGAAAAAAAGCAACAAAAAAAGGAATAGTTCCTTTTTACCCGTTTTCCTTCCTGCAAACAGCTGAAAATAATTTTTAAAATATAAAAAGCTTGCATCAGTTGGCTTGGTCTAAAACCATGTAATATGTTTTTAATTAGCAGAAGAGAAATTCTGCATGTGTTTTTAAGAATAATAGAGGGATTCAAATAGAAAAATATGAAGGGCAATAAATGCACAAAAGGAACTTTCAAACCTTTGCACTGACAGCAAAGTACCAACCCTATAAACCTAACTACTGGGCATGGCACTTTCCCTTTTGTGCAGCCCTGGAGGGAACAGCTACTTAATATTTTAAGCAATGCACCCCAAATCAGACAATACCGGTCCTTCAGAGATCATGGGAAATTAGTAACACAGCTAAGGACCATGTAACATGAACGTCCTTAAGAGCATCACCATTCTTAATAGCAGGCTACTTTCTGAACAGCCGGCAGTGGGAGGAAGGAACCTTGTGGAATGACAAGGAATTAAATTCTCCTGTTGGCAAGAATGCACCAATTTTTGTTTTAGATGTAGAGGTAAAAAAAGGAGTGAGAGAACACAGCCAGACCATGGCCCCTGGTCCTCAACTTAAAAAGAGACCTAGCTAATGACTGTAAGTTTTCTTTTCGCATCTAATCTGATGAAGCCATGGCCAGTTTAGACCTTGGGGAAAAAAGAAGTTCTAGATTAACGCAGATAAATTCTTAACTGCAAGTAGAGTCAGACATTGGCAATCCAGGGATCTATAATTAGTGGTGAGGAGCAATGAAGAAAGAAAAACTGTATCTATATTTGTGCTGAAGTAGCCATGGGGAACTTTTACAGAACAGGCTCCGCATTTTCCAATATAAAAGGAAAAGTAAAACAATAAGCATTTTAATTGGAATCATCTCTTATAAATTAAATATCCAGTCTCTCTCTGACTGAAAGCAACGATCCACATTCCATCCACAAACAGTTGCAAACTTGTGAACATTTTAATTTCCAGTCTTCTACACCTGACTTCTGGCATTTTTCAAAAGTAACACAGGTTTCTACAAAGGGAACCAGAATCAATCCCGTCGCCCAGTAAAAATACAATCAGGAATCAGGAAGGAACAACACTTGACTCGGAACCGCCACCTTGTTGCATGGAGATGGCCAGGCCTTCTTTTATAAGTATGCACAAATGTCTGTATAGTTCAAATAAACCAACTGACCTAATTAGCAGACCACAAACCACAGGACAAACAAGGGAAAAGCTTCCTTGGCAAGTGTGTTTGCCTTTCCATTGGTGTCTAGGACCATACTAGGTTTATTACCTTAAAAATATTCTACATAGATCATACTTTGACTCAGTATCTAGAAATAAAACTCTTCCCTTTCCGGGTACTTTAACAACATTTCAGAAGTGATAAGAAAAACAGTTCTGATGGTAGCTTTTTGAAGAGAAAAGGATCTGGGTGAAACACTGTCATCGGCAGGTAGGCTTCTGCGCCTTCCTCCTACTTCCTTCCACCGATTTAGCACATCCACATTAGCAGATGGGAAGACGACAAAGATTTATTTGCTCATAAACACCTCTCAAGTCAGCAGCAGACAGCTGCCCTCTATCTCAGGGAGAAGACTTTATTCTGACAGGCACATCGAATGCGTTTGTCAATATATATTTGGGCATATTGATACTCGCTGCCTCTCATCCCTGAGCGGTCCCTCTTCCCCACTCCATGCCATGCAACATGAAATCTGACTTTGCCTCAGGAGAAAATGAAGAACGTGTACACTCACATATGTACACACGTCTTTGGTGCATATAAGCTCACAACACAATAACTTCCCCTCCATTATTCTTACCCTGAAATTGGACAACTACAGAAGAGAGCGAGCCGAACCATTTCAAAGTGAGATGAATCTCAAACAATTGAACAACATAGGAGGAAAAAAAAGACACACTTTCAACTAAGCACAACACCTTGATCAGACACGTGCCCAGACCACTATAATTTCAGAAGTGCAAGAGATCTGGATTTGGATTGGGCAATTTGGAGCTCACTCCAGGCCACCTCTACCATCTTCTTCCACCAGCTGTAGCTTTCAATCAAAGCAGACTACAGCTAACAAAGTCATACAATTTAGCTGATCCAATAAAATCATCCAGATGGGAAACATCCTTCCTCAAATGCCCTGTTATCTTAATTAGATAATAGTTTTAAAAGTTCTTTCGTTTGGGCTGTTAGGAGGCAAACACATACATATGACTCATAGAAATGACCCTCTGGGCAAAGTTCAGCTATCTCCTTGCACCTGCATCTGATTTAGCATGACTGTTTCTTGCTCCTTCACTACTTACATCTCAGCTCCTCGACATTCTGCAATTTCCTTAAGTGGGGCACAACTCTGTCTCCCATGATCTCTTCATTAAATTGATCTTTGGAAAAGGTCTCCTTTGCCTTCTCTGGAATAAGTCTTTTCTTTCAGCCCACATGCTATTCACGCCAAATAAAAGAGGCTACACATACTAACCAAGCCAAGAAAGGAAAAAAGGCCCAGATGGTTTAAGAAGGAGTTTGACATGATTACAAAAAGTTTCCAAAAACTAATAACTTTCATGGACTAAGCTGTGTCCTACATTAGCTGAATGATTTGTTTTCCATGATCTCCTGTGGTCTTTTGAAACCTCCCAAAAGCAGCACATTTCAGATGGTAATTTGCTTTAGGTCTGTTAATTTTTGCTACATTCTTCACAGAAAATGCTTCTCTTTCCCTTCACAACAGATGTTTCAGGAATCTCCTTCTGTTCATTTTCTGAGAAGCTCCACAGGTTCTAGATGTGCTTCTCTAAGAAAAGGTCCCCTGAGGAGGGCAAATGCAACTAGGCTGGGCAAGAGGAATGGTACTTAAAATTGCCTCAAAATAAAACACAATTACAACCACAATATTCACAGCTTATACTTGAAAATAATTTGAGAGACAAAGTTGTTAAGTAACTTTCTGGAACTTCTTTAGGGATCCACTGCTGGAAAGAGACACTTAGGATGGGTCTACCGACACCCAACTTCAGCCATCTGAAAGCCAGGCACTGTAAGTCAGCTACACAGGCTCTTTGAGTCAAGACAAAGGGATGTGTTTCCCCAAAACCAGGTTTATTCCAGCTGTCTACGGCCACAGAGACAGGAGTCTAAAGCATGTGGATACCACCCTGAGGAGGGCACGACCACCCTCTGGAGCCGCCCTCTCTTTTACTGCCTAGAACAGGAGCTTGGTTGCCCATCCTGGACAAGGTGTTCACATTTCAGAAGATTAATTCAGAGCAATACAAACTAGTCTTTAATAGCAAGTACTCTGTACATCTCAGACAGAGATGTTACACACTTTAACATACAGATCTCAGCATGTCTTGTATACAGATACTGGAAGAAGGAGCACACACCAGGCAACCTACTTTTGAGACATACCAGTGGCACACAACCACCAGTCACTCAGGTCCGTCATCCAGATGCAGCAGCTTTAAGTCTACTTTATACACCAGAACAGGCATATATGAGCATGTCCTATAATACTCTGTACAGCTCACCACTGCTCTGTTTGGCACACCTGAAAATGGAGACTGTATAAGCAAAACAGGAGATGATCTAGTGATGGAAGTATACCAGCAGGAAAACTAAATACTCAAAGCCACTTGTTTATGTGCAGGAAGATACGTCCCAAAGGAAATAACTCACTTTCTTCTTCACACAGCAAAAATGATGTCGCAGTCATGAATGAGTAGAAGGGAGAGGAAATAACACAAAAAGAACTGAACACAGCCTAAAAGCTATTGTGCAAGCAATGGACTTTCAACCTGAGAACGCTGTCTTGAAGAACTACTGCCATTGGGCTAACTAAGCTGAAACAACTTGCTGTTTCCGGGCCACAAGATAACACCTCACAATAAAAGGGCTCTAAAGTAAGTTATTATGAAACAAGATTAGCTGCACGCACCGTGCATGCAAAATCCAACATACAACATCAGGTCTGCCCTTCTGCAAAGGAACAGCAGTAAGATAGAGAGCCTGAATTTACTCAGAACATGATCACTCATTTTATTTATCAGTCTAGGGCATGCAAATCTTAAGGCACTATGTGAACAGCCTGTAACAACAATTTATAACCCACAATGATATTTTAATACATGCTCAAAAGCTAGATATCTACGTTCTCCCAAGTGGAACTGAAATATGTAAGGCCCTTATGCAAATACTGAAGCAGTGTTATTAATCTAGAGATCCCAACACAACTACTGTAGGCACTCAAAAAAACCCCAGCCCTGGCATAAACCAGATCAAAACTAAAGTTTAGTAAGATAAACAATATCTGGGCGTAGCCAAACGGGGAAAATATAGAAGGTTGTTTCAAAGTTAAGGCTGTCTGGATCTAGATAACACTGGGTCCATTCTGTGCTCCAAGACAGCATCATTATTATTTCAGCCTTTGAATTTTTGTTGTACCTACAAATAAGGATCAGGCTCCAGCATGTTCTCCATCCAGTGACCTGAACACTTTCTGTCCTCATTGCCTGCCACACCCCAGCTGCAGACCAGGTTCATACCAGTCACACTGCTCAGGAAGAGCTCAGTCCATCTGAACTGCTCATGGAGCTGCAGCTTGCTCAGTCGCACCTCTGCCAGATCCCATGAAGACCTACAAGGCAGCAGGACCTCTTTTTCTAGGAGCTTCAGATCTGAACCAAACTCCACACCTGAACACGTGCGCACTCCCAGCAGAAGGGAAGGCATGCTGTGCCTTAGCCTCTCCATCCTACTGTCTGGATTTGGGAGCAAACCTACTTTTACTAGCAGGTTACACTAATATTTAGGACAATAACCCAGAAGCTCAGCTGACATACACGTGCACATAAGAGGTTCACAAATTCTACTAAAAGTCAATCTTCCAGCAGAGCTATAAAAAGCTGACAGCAATAGCATCTTAAAGGGCTGCAGCAAGATGTACCAAGTCTCAGTGGACACAAGAGCCCAAAGCAGCAGGAAGAGAGAACCAGCAGCATGCGGGCAGCCAAACAGAACCACTGGTTAGAAGCCAGATTTTGGAGACATCAACCTGCCAGACCATGTTAAGGTTTGTGAACACAGGTGCCAACAGCTAGGACCTGAAATTTAGCTCAGTGGCCTAATTCCTGAAGGTCTGTAGACAAGGAACACAGAACTACCAGAGCAGCTCAAGGAGCTGGAGGGAAAGGGTCGCTGCTGGCCATGACAGTGGATCATCGCTGCCTCGATGCAGCACTCAGTGCTATCAGAACTGTTTTCCAGTCTCCTCTTTGCAGGGGATGGGAAGGAAGGTAAGAACTGCTGCTTTGTTTTGGATGGCAAAAAAACCTGTGCACTGGAAAAAGGATAAAGCAATATAAAGATGCTGATTTTACAATGCTCAAGGATGCCTGTTACTCTGAGCACCCTCGTTACAAAAGGAAGCACTCAAGGGAGAGCTGGAAAAGCAAAGGCGTCCATCAAGGCTGCCCAGTTCTGCCAGACCCTTGTGAACACCATCCTTACGATAACCATAGCTGTTCAGAAGCATATGTGACAGTGCAGTTTATTGCAAAAGAGAGGTCAGGACAAGAAGGGAAATCTCTCTCACCCACTGCCAGGTGGTTTTGACAGCTTTCGTATTCAAATTTCCACAGGGTAAAAGACTTCAGCTTAAAAGCTTCCCTTCACATCATCATTGTGCTTGCAAACACTGGAGTCAGAACTCAACCACAAAGCATGACTAGAGCAAAACCATGCCCCGGGTACCCAGCTGACATGGCACTGCTGCAGCCCTTTAAACCAACACCTCCCTTCAGAGCTGTCCCCACCACAGAGGCACCACATCTTCGTAGGCATCACCAGTCTTTCACACCACTCCATCTTTTGCCTTTGCTCCTTCAAATGGTTTCTTGTCCACATAACCCAGGCAGGCAACAACTGCTTTGGGGCACCTCCAGGTAAAAATGATGTGTGACTTTATCAGCTGTCTTGTCAGAGAGGATGGTGGGAAGGGAGGAAACATTACAGGGAATTTAATAAGAAAACGAACTCACAGGGGCAAAGTTAACTGCATCTGAAATCATTGGTTTTGCCTTTCAGGTGTTAATCTTAAAAAACCCCAATATACTAGAGATATCAACACAAACAGATGCAGAAGAGAGTCAGAGAAAATGGCAAAACACACACATAAACAGAGCAATTTTGGAAGGAGTTAGCTCTCATAAAATGTTAAGCATGCTAAACTCTAACATGTTGATTTTCTAATACAAATGTAAATTTTACTTAAAACTTAATTTATTTTCTTTGCATTTTTCCAACACACACATTACAAGCAAGTTGTTGCTGGTGGGCTTACTCAGCTATGAACACTACACTACTGCTATCAGTAAGATCAATCACGCACTAAATTGCTACTGAAAATACATTCTTTCTTCTGGCTTTACGTCTCCACATGGTTGAGCTGCTATTTTCCACTGTACATTTTTTATGTGAGCATTCTGAAGTCGCCTCCAACTTAACCATTGGCTTTTGCACACGGGTCAATATGAAATACTTTTTTCCAGGCCACAAGATCCCATCCCATCCTCTGATGATACCAAAAGCTGTGGCCAATATAAGCACACAGGTTGTGGTCACATTTTGTTTGGGACTGTGCTGGTTAACAAAGGAGTTAACAGGCTCTTCAATGGAACTACATCCATTTTTGTTGGTTTTCACTGACAGAAGAACCCACAACATTTTCCCTCTTGACTTCAGAGCAGGCAGATTACAACTACTTCTCTCACTTAGAACTAATTAAACAATGATTACACTTTAAAAAAACTATCAGTAAAAAATAACTATCAACAATCTAGTGTCACCACTTGAAAATTAAAAGATGCTTAAATAGAAGGCTCGCAAAGGCTCCGCTTGCCTTTGATTTACCAACAGCTAAAACTCCAGGAAGAACCTGGGCATCCTTTAAAGGCTTCCAGCTTGTTAAGCAGATATGCATGAAGTGAATGTGAGGCTGTAGGATCAGGGATAACCCTCTGGCAGGTCCTTCTGGTGCTACAAATACTGGTGGCCCCAATGACCACCTTAAAAATATCTGGAAAGGACGTTACTTTTGTAGCAATTGTTTGGGGCTTTTTTTCCCCATAGATTGCCTATACCTCTCTGCTCCTTTAGATTTAAAGTAGGTCTGGAAGATGGAAGGTTAGGGGAGTAGCACTGGGTTTCTCAGTTAATTTTTACCTTAGAGCTCTAACTTATATGAAATCTGGTTTTCCCTAGCGGGATGCTGAAACCTGAGCCCTAAAGACACCTTTGTTTTAACTGAAGGTTTTGAGGTGTTGCATTTCTTTGGGCTCACTCTTTGTGAAAATTCATTAGATGCTGAATTTAAATGGGCTTTATAAAAGTTTAGACACTTTCATTCAATTGTTTTTATGCTTCCATGCTTTACAGTTGTGGTAACAAGTTAGGTCCACTAGTGTGTGCCTGGCCTTTTTCTAACAGATGTCTTCCACTGTATCTCCCAACACTACCATGGACTTCAAGGACTTGTACCTGTGACACTGTCCACATCCAGATTTCTGCTGTCGCTGTGCCATAACACCGCAGCTATTCTACAGCTCATAGAAGACACTGCATACCAGAAAAAGGGGAAATTGACTGCAGCATTATATCAAAAACTGAAAAACGAGCAAGCATTGCTAGTCATCACTTTGGGTTTCGATCAACACTGGGTTAGCAAGTCTTCAGGATTTGTAACACCAAGCACACAAGATTTCATTTGCTGTCATCTTGAAGACACCTGATACAGAAAGTAAAGCCTCCATATCTCTTCCAGTTTTCCAGCTCTTTGCTAACCCTTACTCTAAAACTGACCTATCCATTATAGGTTGGGTTTGGTAGCATGAAATACATTAAACCTCATCCTCAGACAGAGGAAAGAATACCGAAGAGTCAGTTCGGGGTTATAATTAGCTGTGCACATGGCTGTACAATCCTGAGCACACCAGTCAACCTCCCCATGCTTCAATCACCACCTGAAAAGCTGGGATAATGCTTAGATGCTCCAAAAGTTTGCCACGAGGCTTAATTAATTAGCATGCAGGCCTTGGCACAAAGGTACTGAAATGACCGATATAGTCACTTGGTTTCCCTGAAGTTGGGGGTAAGGAGAGGAGGCATTTTACACTGTACAGGGTCTCCCAGAGCCCTGCCATTGATTGGTAACAACTGTCTCCTTAAGGGAGGGTGAAAAATAAAGTGGTGTCTCAGTCAGGACACAAAAGGGAGCAGGACAACCTGTCACGCACAACTGCAACCCCCAAATCCTAAGGACCTGCATAGGTGGGTACTAGCACTCTACCATACCAGGGGGCCACACAAGCACCTCGTCTTTACTCCGAACACTTCTCAGAGGACAAACTGTATTATCTTCACTTTGCAAAAAGAAATTACAAGGGCACAAACTAACACGTCTAAGTTGACAAAAATTCTCCAGCAGAGCTGGGATTTGAACCTGCTTCCAGTCCATGGCCTTATCTATTAGGCAAAGCTGCCCAAAATGATAAGCTCTGTTTCCACATCCTTGCTAAAAAAGGTTTTCTGTATGGGCTTTTTTTTTTCCACAATGACCTAACTCTTTCTCATTACTGTTTCCCTTGGAAACAAAAATGTATTTTGCACAGTTTCCTTTGGATTGCTTTTTTTTTTGGGGGGGGGAGAATAATTGCTCCTAAAATCAAGTAATTTTTTTTGTTTGTTCAGTTCTATATGGCTCTTTCTGATAAACACAGAATGAAAGGCAAATGGAGTTTAACAACCATGTTAACCTTGTTAACTATGAATAACCTTGATTTATGGATCCCAGCACCACTCTGCACAGACCTGACCCAGGAGCCGAAAAATCTTGGCCTTGTGCTTAGGTAAGGTGGCTGCTGGACCAGCAGCACGTCGAGGTGGTTTTCAGGCTTTCCAAGCTACCTTTACTCTCTTTCCTTGTGCTGAGGAAATATTTCCTAAACATTGCAAGCAAAATGGACAGCGTGCTATCTCCTGGACATTAGTCAATAGTCCCATGTCTGTGACAATAGAGTGCATCTTTGTATTTGTGCTGATGTCCTTATTTTGGGGAGGAAATTATGATACAGTGTATCAGAAGAAAACATATTTTTTTAAAAGAAAATATCCAAAATAACTCTTCTGTCAGCTGACTTAAAGTCCCAAAGTCATCTATTTTGGCAATGTAGAGGCCTGGCCACGCTGTATGAGACACCTCACCTGAATGACAGGACCAGATGTAAAATCTCAGGCAGTTTCCCACAAGGAAAACCTTTTCTGAACATGGACACACAGAGTGAAGTACAGGTTTTGTTTGTCTGAGAACAGCACGCTTACCCAACCGCGGACCTTTTCGGTAGGACAGGAGCTTCACCTCTGTTTGAAGGACCCTGTGACCTTACTAGTGCAAGAGTTCTCTGCTAGCACTTCTCTCATCAGAATTGCTGTTGGCCCCTCCTGCATCTCCACTGTAAGGTCAAAAGTTATCAGAGGTGAACATCAATAAGAAACAAGCTTAAAATATTTTTTAAGATACTTGATTACTGAATACAGCAAAAGAGGGCAGTGGCAAAACCAACAATCGACTCTGCAAGATCAGCAGGGGTACAAAGAGAAAATGGAAATCCAGTTGACTGTGAATCTACAGCTCCCAAACTACAGTTTTAGGTGCACAGAGCAGATTAGGTGGTATTCAATCCCCACCAACCTTACCTGCTAAGTCACACTAGAAAATACTAATATTCTTGATTGTTCCATCTCTTCATAAGCAATTATAACAAGAACATAATATGGTCACAGCAGATGAGAAATTAGGAATGGCCTATGACAAAGTTTTGTTCAGACTGCAGCATCTGTGAAAAGTACATCTTGCAGTATTGCATACCTTCTGCCAAAAGTCACAGAGCAGATCCCGTTACGCCTCACTCACATTTGTTTCTTTTTGGAACCACTAACAGTTATAAAGTCATTTATAAAATTCAGTGAGAAACAGTCAATTATCTTCCTTTCTTTTTTAAATATATTAAAACCAGAATGCAATAAAAGTCTAATTTCACTGTGTCAAGAGTACTACTCAAAATCAAGTGCTAAATTATTATTCACTTTCAATTCATCACTGCTTTGCAGAATTTACATACATCAAAATCTCGATAAAAACAACTTCACAAGGGTTGTAGACAAGGAGAGAAGGGAGACCTGGGCAAGACTGTATAATAAACACAACCATCCAAGCCAAGCTTCTGCCTTTTCCGGGCTGTAAACCTGTGTCCTAGCATCCCAAAACAAAACTGAGAAGCAGAGATGTAAATAAACCAAATTTCTTCAGCTGCAATGAACTGCTGGAGCAAATGTTTTCCTTTCTGTAAGCCTTAAGTTCTTTTGAATTAATTTTTACTCGTATGCCCCTAAATAGCTAGGAAGCCAAAATTTATTTTAGCATACATTTCCCTGCTCTTCTTGGAGGTGAAGAAAAGAAAGAAGGGATTGGCAAGACACATTTAAACTCTAAAATAATCCTTTCAAATGACATTTTGCCAGGACATTCCCTTCAATGTAACACAAAAGAATTAATGCAAATAGACTATCCTTGTAAAGAGAATTGAAACATTCCCATTTTCTCTGTGGTGCTAAAACCTTTTAGCAGAACCACTGTAAAATAGTTTCATTCAGGAACGTGAGCACAATACACCAGACTTTCTTTTCTCCCTTCAGAGATACTGAAACCCTTATTGCTCTAATCCTCCCGCAAGCATCACACCACTCATAACCCACTCAATCCCAAACTGGGGCTACACAGACATGCTGGCCTGCTTCCCTCTCCCACCCCACTCCCCCTGTTCACAGACATCTCTTCTCCCACACCCCGACTTTCCCCAAAATTAAACTCTTGCAGCTGGTTTCAAATCATTTCTGCAGACCCCTTTCAAGCAGATGGGCAACTTGAGCCTTTTTCCCAACACGAAGGCAACAGGAGACGCGTGACTGGGGTTGCTGCGACATGCCCGCATGCCAGCTACGCCACCAAGACCCAGGAGAGCCATCCCATCCCCGGCAGAGGTCTGTGCACAGAGCAAGCTGCAGGCTCCAAGCCACATTTGCTGGGCAAACCCTGGTTCAATACCTACCTGCTCAAACCCCGTGTTGCCTTGCTGCCCCCCAGCTACTTGAAACCATCCTGTCACATGGAAAAGAGATGGGGTAATGGCTACAAGTTACTCCTGGGGAGATTCCAGTTGGACTCAAAAGGACAATTTTTCACAACGAGAATAACCAGCCATTGGAATAATCTCCCTAGGGAAGTGGTGGGTTCCCCAACACCGGATGCTTCAAAGGTTCGGCCATCTTGTCTAGACCATGCTTTTGCTAAGAAAGGTTTGACCAGGTGATCCTTGAGGTCCCTTCCAGCCTGGTATTCTATTCTATGATTCTATGACTCCTATAGCACGCAGGCTCTACATGGGGCCAGCCCATGAGACACCAGGTGAAGATGGATTCCCCCCCCCCCCCCCCCGATTTAGTGTAGAGGCCTGGAAAAAAGATGCTACTGAAAGGCAAATGACTGACCAAGTGAAACGAAGACACTTAACGTTTCTGTTCCCTCAGGTTTTCCTTGTGATGTTCTCAGGGAGGGTGACCCAGGGGGTGACCATGAAGCCAAGATGCTATTACAATCCACCTATGAAGTATTTTGACAGATACATGGGATTTAAGTGACATCTAGGTCTCACACAACACAGGGGAAATTCAGCTTCCCACAGATTAAAACCTTTATTGGATGTTTCTCTGCATGGCCCAGAAGCCTTGCTCTCCAAAATGAAGACTTGTATCTGTCTGACAAAACTCAGCTATTGAACAACACACCATGGTTCATCCTTAAGGCTCTGTAATATTATATCCATTAAACGGCACTTTTTTCCAAGCAGCCTATACAGTCAAGAGAAGCTACAATTTTCTCCAGGTCTGTCAGCCAAGATGATACTTTCTAAAACCTGCAGCCCAATGCAGAAGAGCTGCACTGGGGACCACTACAAGGTTCCCATATTCATCCTTTTCATCAGGTTTCACAATCCAAAGGAACTTTGCACAGAAGGAGAAACTCAGAAAAGAGCATCCTCATTCCTGCCTCCTCCCATGCTCTCTTTAAGATGTCATTTTATTTTGCTGCCTTACTTCTTTTTCTTTTTTTAATTATTTTTATTTACCTAGATATTTAGATGACACAATCCCTGTTCTGCATAGTTTGGAGCTGGCTCCCAGGCAGGCTACCAGCCATGGCCCAGAGTAATCAGCAAAGCCTATGTCCACCACCACCTCAAGAAGAAGAATGAGCCATACACTACAGAAGCCAACAGTGAAAACTACAACTCTGTTGTAAAATCTTCAAAGACAAGAGTTCCTCCCAATTTGTCTGCTTTTCTTTTTTTTGTAAAAAATAAATCTTGCCACTGACAAAGTGACCAACCAGTCACTAACAAAACTTCCTCCTTATTTTAGCTGTTATATTTGTAATATTTGAAGTACTAAAGAAGTGAAGTACAAGGGTAATAGATATTTCACTTCTTTAAAAAGTCAAAGAGAATGGGCCAAATTCTGCTTTCAGAGTAAACTGGCATAAGCAGAATAACGTGGAATAAACTTCACTTTCAAATTTACTGTATTTTGGTTTTACTGAAAACACGATCTGTATGTTTACATGGCAGCTATGTGCAGTATCTATACTGTCCGTATGTCTCAGAAGTTGGAGGCCCACTGGAGAAAAATAAGTAGATGGTGATTGTTTGACTCAGTGACAGCACTAACCATTTCTATTTTAACTTATTTCTGTCTGAAAGGTGGAAGCAGAGGTTTGGGTTTGTATCAGCTTCACAAAAAAGGGGGGAGGAATATGCTTCATTTCCTTCTTTCTGGTGGTTTATGGATTTTCAACTCCTCGGGTGAAATGCAGCTGAAGTTTCCCAGACAAACCCCCGCACGCAGCTGCAGCAGCCTCTGCACAGCTGGGTCAGCCCCATCAGTCCCTCTCCAAACTGCACATCTGATCGAGGAGTGCAGGGACACCAGGAAAATACCAGTTTCCAAAGCTAGCATGTATGCAAAAGCACATGGGCGCTGCCTTGCATAGAAAAGGGGCTCTTAATAAGCACTTTCAGTATTAAAGCAGGGCAGTCACTTTATAGTTACCCCAACTAGCTCTGGTGAATGCATTGGTGTTACCTGAATCGATGTACAACAGTGCAAGGTGAAATTCTTTCCTCTTCTTGGGAAGGTGGAGGAGGGAAGTGGGACCAAAGGCTCTGCTCAGCAATACAGGGGGCAGACGGGATTTAAAAGAAGAACTGGCTTTTGAAAAGACTTTCCTCCTCCTATCTCCAATCACTATAGCATAGATCTTCCACACACCACTCAAACCTTACTAAAAAAAGGCAGATTAATTTCATAAACTGTAATTTCATAGGCTCTGTACTGTATTCCTCACTGTGGACTGCAAGCATCACTCGTAACGGTGAGCAGTATGCAACCACAGTGATCAGCAGTGTTTAGAGATCAGCTCTGCAAATCAACATGCTCACAGAACCTGCGACTTACAACAGATCGATGGCCCTGCTCTTATTCCTACAGACCATTTGCCACAAAACCATTTAGTAGCAAGGGCACGATGACAATTCCAAGGGAGAGGGCAAACGAGGGGTACTTCATGCCCATGGGTATGCTTGCCTGCTTGCGAGGACAGCACAAAGGCAAAAAAAACGGGAAATTTCTGATGCCAAAAGAAGGTAGAATGGTACCTCTGAACTTTGCCCCAGTACAACATCCAAAACAAGCAACAGGGAAAGCTGTTCATTTTCCAGAAAAACTCAGTACGTAGCTTTTCCACAGGTAGTGGAAATAGAAATATTTGTTCTTCCATGAAAGCACCACCACTTAGACTGGTTTTAAACCCAAGCCCATATTCATCTAATCCAGGTACAAATCATACCCTCATCAAGTTAACTACAATCAGCTAGTCACCTAAGTCTCTCTGCTGAGTTCATGGTCAAGCTTTAGGGCTCGAGTCATCTGATCTGTTTTTTAATGCCACATCAGGAAGAGCAGAATTGCACCCTGGAGCACGCATTTCTCTCCAGCAACTATCACACAAATCCAGATAACCCACCTTGCACAAAACACATCTGCATTTCATTTCATGTGTCCTGCTTATTTAGTCTGCAGAACTGATACTCAAGGCCACCCTTGGGACCAGGCTGAGCCTTAACGCTGGTCACAGTAAGTATCTACCTGGGGTACAACTGCTGGGGACACAACTGGCATTATCCCATTTGGCATCAGCCCCTCAAACACACCAGTCCTGTCCCCCTCCCAGCGTTCAGGGAAGGGGCCAGCAGGATGGCTGAGCTCAGATGGGCTGCGGACAGTGTGAATACGCCACACTCAATGCACTGCTGTCCCAGGGCTACCTCCAGGCATGCACATAGGATGGATTACCAAGAACATTACACTTTTCCACATTTCCTCACTCTAGATGCTGAGAAGGGCTTGGCTGGGGCAGAAGATAAACCCTTCCCTCTGCCCCTGCTTTGCTGGATTAGATAGATTCACTCGCACACCAGTTACAGCTTCAAGTTCAAGAGTGAGATTTCCCCTTCCTTTCTCTTGAATGTTTCTTGTTAGAGGAGATTGAGGGAGTAGGACACCTGGGGATCAGACCTAATGGATTCCAGCACAGAATCAGAGTTTCAAAACCAAATCCCGCTGTTGCTGAAATGTTGCTAGGTATCTTTGTTATTCTTTCCAGTATCTGTCTTCTTGTTTTGGTGCTGTCAGAGCGATCATGTTTCCTTAGCATGCGAATGCCCAGGTGCCGCTGTTACTGTGCTCCAAGAGCTCATGTGGCATTTCCAGTGCCCGGGACATAACAGGGATTATTGCAGCACATGTTCCTGCCTGGGAACTTGCAGGGTGCAAGGGCTAAACAGCAAAAGATAAAAAAAAAAAAGCAGTAGGTAAAAGTTGCTACAGTAATTAGATCATACAGTCATCATGAATATGAAAGTGTTTGGTTGCCACCTGCATTCATTAAAAGAAGAACAACCAAAGAATTGTTTAAGAAAGATTTTTCTTTAGCACACACATGTGTTTTGCTATCAGCAATAGCACAAAGATTACCAGTGATTGCACCTCTGAGTCCCAGGGACTCGTTAGCTCTAGCTATTGATCCACAAACTAAATATGTTTTTCTGGGAATGTCTGGCCAGGAATGCCCATACTGACCCAAACTACTGCAGGTTTAATAGGTCGCTCGCGGACTGTAACATCGCTCTCCATGTTCATCAGGTTCATCCCTCCAAACACATTATTACTCACCAGTCTCCCCCACTAAGTAGCAAACTGCAGGGATTTGATTCTCTCTTTGTTTGAGGGTACTTATTTGGAGGGGGTGATGGGCTACTAACATCAGGGTTTAACTCCAGTACACAAAAGCCAGGAAATTCACAGCTAGGGCTGAAAATGTGTGCTGACACAGCAGCATTATCCCCTGCCATTAAGCCTTTTCTGGATCTTTTGGCACAACTGCCTGGGTTAAAGCCTGCATGTCAGCAGAGATTTTTTCAGGCTTCGCCATGAATTTCTTTGCTTAAGTCAAGCTGCTAGCTTCACTTGGATATATTATTCTTAATATTATATGAACACCTCATGAAGATGAAGCACATATGCACACACACTCCCATGCCTTTCCATGTGTGGTTTCATCTTCGCTCTCCCCAAGGTCTGTGAATACGGCATGAACTAACTTGCAAAATCCCAGCCATCGTTCCAAAGGGACACAAAGGGGGATTAAGCAGCGCTGAATAGCGCTGACAAACTGACCTGGGTAACCGTAGCAATTGGTATTTCAGAGCAGTGTCAGATCCCAAGGATCTGGCTTTGGCTCCCCCCGCAGAACCAGAGAAGGTGGGTGGGAGGAGGACCCAGGGGATTAGCCATGGCACAGCTCTCCTCAGTGGGAGAGATACCAGCAATGGAGTCTTGGCTTTCACCCACCCCCACTAAATTTGTTTAGTTGCTCTTTAAATAGAAGGGTGAGGATAGGAAGCTTTGGGGGAATTCATTGGGAAGTGACTTCCCAGAAAGGGGAGAATCTCCATCCCAATGGGAGCAGTGGGCCGGGGCTGGCTGCAGGAGGGCACAGCCACTGCCACTGCCCTCCCCTCTGCCCTACTGTCCCAGCCCCTCGAGAGGCTTCTCCAGTCTAAAAATACCACAGGATAAGTGGGGAGAAAAATCCCAGCAATAAGGAGGTGAGGTTTTCACCCATTTCTGCTTGTGTGACTAGCAGCTACACAACAGGGGGATGGCTTAAATTGGGCTAAGCTGTGAAACCACCCCAAGGGCTGAGCCCACTCCTGCAGGACAGGCTGGGCACAGGCTGCGGGGGTGACGGGAGGGAGTTGGGCTGTTCCCCTCACTGGCTTCGCTGGATCTCCCACCACAGACAGCATATCCCCAGCGCTGGGGACTATAGCCCTGGTGGGTCACGGGGGTCTGGCACACACAAAACATCCCACGCACGGGACACCGGCACCACGCACGCACAGCTCAGATGGGGACGTGCTGTCTTGGGAATGCTGAAGCAGGAGACGTCTCGGTCACGTCAGCTGGAAAAGGGAAAAGGGGACCCAGGTGAGAGCAGGGAGCTGGGAGAGCCTGCCCGGGTTAAACACCGAGCTTGTGGCTCGGTGACAACACAGCAGCCCCCAACTGTGAACCAAAATGTGCTCCTTTCCATGCAATTTAAATGTCCTGTCAAGCAATGGCAGCTACAGCTGCCTCTAGGGCTGAGATCGTGGAAGGGGTACGGTACAGCCCACACCCACATTTTCTCCATCCACATTTAAAATCCAGGCCAAGGCTGTTTGCAAATTTAAGAAATTACTTAAATGACAGCAAACAACCAAGAGATCCTATCTCATCAGGAACAAAACCAGCTAACTTGGCTCTCTGAACAGACACTTTAGAAATTACAAACTAATCTAATTAGACGCTTTATCTTGTCAGTTACAAGCCACTTGCTATAGATTTACCAGTAAATTAAAAAAATGGGAGGTTACTTACACTGGCCCACAATTTACCAGCTTTATACAAAGGACTTGCCAGAATGACTCAACATCAAATAAAAGGGCAGGGTTGGATTTTACAGTTTTAAAGACATGTAGTTAATATAATCTATAAATAACTGAAATTGTGTTTCTGAGTGAAAGGGCCATTGTTCATTTTTATCACGGGTATGAGGAGAAGTGCTATGGGGAAGGCAAGGGAGGCTTTCCAAAGGAACGCTATAGATTTATTTTATTAAAAAAAAAAAACAAAAAAAAACAAAAAAACCAACAATACAGAAGGATACCTTTGGGGCAGTAGTTTCAGGTGTGTTTCAGTACATAGGAGCTTTGGCAACATGAATTCCAAAGGGATGAACCTAACCAACATACATGGGAAAGAGAAAGGAGACACTGGTGACAGATAAATCTGCATTTTATTGGGACTCTAAAACTCTACAGAATTAAAGTTACCATTAATATAATATAGCTACTTAGAAGGATTTTTCCACATGAATATGAGCCATTTTGGACAGTGATACTTAAGCAGTTTCATAGTCACCTGAAGTCTAAATCTAAACCAGTCGTTAGCTTTAAACCACATCAGTTCCCAATTCTGGTTCACTGGGCAACCACAAAAACATTTGTCTTATCACAGGAGAGGCAAAGGTACAGTCAGAGGCAGATGTGCTCCTTTTGATGGCAGTGACATCATTTTGACAGCAAAGTGACAGTAAAAATTTGGCAGGCGATAAATCCCTCTCCAAAAATGCTGCTGCAACACTAATAGCTGTCAGGAGCAGGCAATGTCTTGGGCTGGAAAGCCTTACCCAAACGAGCCTGCACCTTCGCCCATTAATCCGACTGGAAGCCAGCGGGTGCCATCCTGCTTCCCACGGGGTCCAGGCAGAATCCACAGCACCGTCAGTCGGCGAGGACAGCAGAGCTCCCTGGATTGACGGGGCTGGCAGGAGAGCAGGCGCCCACCCAATTAGCCTGCCTCGCAAGGCCGGCCAGCTGATGTTAGCCCTGCAGGGAAACCAACCCCTGGCTCCAAATACATGAGAGATTAAAAACCTCGGGCCGAGATCACAAAGTCTTCCTTGCAATTAACTGAAATAAAAAGATGAACATCAGGGTGGAAGAGGTTGCTTAAAAGAGGTAGCCTTAAAGCCACGTAGTAAACAGGGAAACAAGCAAAAAAATAAAATCCGAAGCCATGGTACGTCACCTTCCCCGCATGCATGTTTTATTGCATCGATGATGGAGGACTCAGTCAGTCAAGATCTGCAAATTGGTAGGCAGTACATTCTGTGCTGTCTGTCAGTATTACACATCCTAAAGGGCTGAATAAATAATTGAAGAATAAATAATTGTGCCAGGGCTTTGTCTCATGGGCCATTTTTATAGATTGCTGTCTAATGATAGCACCATCTGCGACACTCTGCATTAATATGGGATAAAATTACATAGCGCTTTGTTTGCTCTGACACTGTGATGTTATGATGTCTCTTAATATTAACTTGAATAAAAGGCTAGAGCAATGATGGAAGTGTCCCAATTGCTTGTAAACTCTCATTTAGGCAAAACCAAGTTTAAGCAATCAGAGACATTTTCCCCCCAAGGACAGGACAGGGAAGAGTGGGGAAGCCTCGCTGTTTCCAATGCATGTCATATCAAGGTAATTAAAAAGAGAGGAGCTTGTTAGTGTGTTTTTGTTACGCATGCCCAATGTTAAAAGCCCTGTACTGGCAAGGAGGCAGCCCTTCACCTGCAGGAAACCCGTACCCCAGCTCCAATCCCTTCCTCAGCACAGAAAAGGAGGCAGAGAGATCAATCACAGGTTCTCACTCCCTAAATCCAAGGGAAATAAGATGACTTACATCAGTTTAATCTGACACAGAAGCATACCATGGGTGATGGGGAATACCTGCGAGGAGACAAAGGCTTTTTGTATGGGAAAGCAAGCAAGCTTTAGCTCTGTGATACAACCACCACTTGCTTTCCAATAATGCTTTATACTTCTTGACAAATCTCTGCCCAAGAAACATTTTCTTCTTTATTCTTAGAAAGAAAAACCTGAAATTAAGGTTAAATATTCACCAACAATACAGCTTACACTCCTCCTGCCTTGTGTGCACTTCTCCATGCCTGCAGGACATCAGCAGTGTTTCCCTTTGCCCCTAAAACCATCTCGCAGACACGGTCTCTCCCTCCCTCCCCAGGAAAGGGTGTGGGAGGCCAGGCAGAGCGGCACACCAGCAGCCCCGCACACGCCTGCAGCTGCTGCGATGAGCAGCTGCTGGCCTGGTAGGTCTGCACAGGCAGAAGCTAATTTGGATCCAAGGGAGTTAGAACAAATGCATTTGCTGCCTCGTAGCTATTACTTACCTGCAGAACAAATTGTGAAATTTTAAGTAGGTTTTGCAGAGCCCATCTCACCCCCATCATGATCCAGTGTCACTCCAGGGAGGCTACGATGAGAAGCTTTGGCCTCTCAAGCCCCAGCCCTCCAGCCCCAACCCAAACCCACCAGTTGGCATCTGCATCCAGAACTGAACATTTCAATTTTCACATCCCAGAAAAGCAGCCTGGGAGAGACGCTGGGCAGATGGGGTCCCTGCAGTTACAACACCCATAATGCCATGACTCTGATCGCAGGCTTCAGGAACCAATTTGCAAAGCAAGAGTTTTCAAACTCTTCATGAGCATGAGCTCAGCTGCAGAAGTACAGGGTCCAAAGGAAGAAGGTTTGCAGGAGACTTTGGAGAACAAAGCAATGTGGCTGCTCCAGTTGCAGGGATGACAGTGAAGGAAAAGCCTCTTGCCTCTAAGCCTTCCTCCCACCATCAGAAAAATCTGCTTCAGTCATCCAATCCCATCCTAACGCTAAGAGCTGACACAAGCAAATCCAGGATGCGTGGTTAGTCTGACCAGAGGCTAAATTATACCTAGATTAACAGAAAAAAAGACCTACTGATACAATCCCCAGAAAGAAGATGCCTTCATCAAGCATGAGGCTTCTCCAAACAGATGCGTGCAGCATCCTACCTGTGTTCTCACCAGCACAGACCATGGTTGAGATAAATACTACAGGGTGCAGCTGGGTTCCTCTCAAACCTCAGGCACCCAAAGGCATGGTACAGGCTCCTAAAGCACACCATTACAGCACAGGAGCGGCAGCAACCTGTTTCTACAAAAAGGGCCCGCTGGAGCTTTCAAACATATTTGGCCACCTACACATTAATCAGCACCAGCATATACACATACGGAAATCAATTAATCAGTGACCGTGGCTCACATAAAATGAATTCACCCCCAAACTTGCATTAAAGAAGATACATGCCAAGAGCAATGGTGACAGTTTTGCCCTTCATACATAGCGATTCACAGCTTCGGTGTGTTTCCAGGGCACTCTGTTACAGACTTCTTGCATCGAGACAGCACAGATGCTGAACAATGAGTCCACGTGATTTAGGGAGGTGTACCTGGGTCTACAGATCAATTAAAACAAGCTCACCATGGGATACAACTGAGAGGTGTATTCAGCACAGATAATGTATTGATAACTTTCCACTTTATTATTTTTAGAGGTTCCACCTAAAAAGCCCTGCTAAAACGATTTTAACTCGAGGGCACACTCTTCCTGTTGGCTGATGGCAACTTAAAACCAGGAAAAATTCCACGGGTGGTGTTGGGAGCAACTAATAACCTCACAGTGGATCACTTCAGGGAAAACTAAAAGGGGAACAGACAATCAGTGATCCCACCACTGCAAAGAAAACATTCATAACTTCGGGTACAACAGGCAATGACTTTAATTGGGCTTACATACCTTTTGGTATGGTTTTGTTTTTCAGGTAGGAATGTCATCAAATGAAAACAAGTAGGTCTCCTCTGAGGTGTGCAGATTGCTACTGCTCCTCCCTCCAGACAAGATACAGCAGTGGCTCTTTGAAGCACCCAGCACAGACCTGTGGAAAACTCCCAAAATCCACCAATGACTTTTTGACATGACTGGGCACCACCAGCAGAAATCCCTGGTCTGTAGCTCATCCTGCCAGTGGCCGCAAGCCTACGCCTGGGAAAAGCACTTGTGTCGGATGGCTGCCAGGGAGCCCTGTGTCCTGCCCTCAGCTCTGACATGGAGGTGCTGCGCAGTTGGGACAAATTCCATCATCCATCCTGCAACCCCACCTGGTCAGTAGGGAGCAAAAATCCTTACCCTACAGCAACACCAGGGCTGTTCTGCATCACTGGTTAGGAAGCATTCAAATGCACCCAAGCAGACATCACACGCCATTTAGCAAAACTTATTCTAATGCCAAAACACCATCACCTTTGGCCGGTGCAGCTGGGTATCCTGGACATGCCTTCCTCTTCCTCTTTGAAGAAGAGCCTTCTCTGAGAGCAAAAGGTGGAGGCACAGACTGTGGATGTGCACAAGACATGGGGGACAGGAGACAACATAGACACCGAAAGATGACAAGGGAAAAAGCATTCATCAAATAAATTAACAACGAAGAGGACTCGGGCTACGAATCGGAAAAACGCATTTTCTTCTGCAAAGAAACAAAACGCTCAGGGGGTGCCCCGGACACGGCAGATCCGCATGCGCCCTTCGGAAGCGGCTGTGCCTCACAGGCATTCCTCCACTTCTGCCGCAGATATAGAGGGGCCAGTGACCCATGAAGCAGGGGGAATTCATCCCCGGGCGCTCAGGCAAGGCACGGGACAGCTATTGTGCTCGAGTGAAGTTCAACCCCAAATCCCGTCAGAAACGGCATTGCTCCCCAGGGGCTGCAGAGGAGGAGGCCCTTGCCAAACTGCAGATAAAAAGGAGGGGGGGGGGGAATTAAAAATTAAAAATAATAATTAAAAAAAAATCAAGGCCACAATGACATTAGGGTAAACTTTCTCACAGCTACAACCAAAATAGGGAAGGGGTGAAGAAGAAGGTGCAAGTGAGGTGTGCAGGGTGTGCTGGCCGCTGCCTGGTCTGAGGGTGAATATCCACTGTCGTCAGAGTGACTGAAAAAAGAAGAATAATAATAAAAAGTACTGCTCTTGATATTAAATATTCATGGCAACAGCTACGGCATGGCTAATGCAAAGTGTCCATAAAACCTTTAAGAAGTTTGTTAATGCACGGAGACCGGCAGAGGTCATGGTACACTTGGAGCAAATCAGGAGCAATTGAACAAAAATAGTTTGACCCTTTTCAAACCAGCACTAAGAAGGTGTCTAGTTATTGCACCAAAATCACTGAAGGCACCAGGAAGGGTCATAAAAACTCATTAACACTCCTGGTAGCTGGCCGCTCAGCTGCACAGCCAACAAAACCTCCCCTAACGATCCTGACACCAGGTTTTGGTTGCCGGCAGAAAGGAGGCTGCCAGACCCAAGGACAGCGGTTCACACTCAGTGCCACCTGCCCCTGTCCCACGCGAAGAGGTAAGGACAAAAATCCACATGCTCCAGTAATCTCCACCCTGCAGTGAGGCTCAGATGTGGTTAGTGAACAAAACATGTCTACAGAAACACCTTGCAGGCCACTTGTCTTCGCTATCTCAATTTTGTAACAAAACCACATACAGACCTTGATACCCCTGTGCTTTTAGGAGAGAGCGCAAAACATCCGATGCTCCAGGGCCAGATCAGAACAATTGCAATTTGCTAAAGCACCCACCTCTGTTCCCTGTCCTCATCCTCAAAACAAATCAGTTACCACAAATCAATAGTCTCAAACTCTCATTTTTGCAGTTTCCGTCACTATTTTATTCTGAAGAGCAAAGTTCAACTTCCCATCCCACCCCAGGCCATGCAGAGGAACATCTGGGTTTCTGTGGCAGAGCAGGAGCTGCAGCAGTGCCCAGCCAAGCTCCAGCTTCTCCCATCACACACCAGTCTCTCCACCAGCAGTGCAGATGGAGGGAGTGGGTATTTCCAGACAACTGATCTTCATGTGGTGGTTCGCTCCCTGTTGACAACACAGGAAAGCACGATTTAAAGCCACCTCAGCTATTTCAACAGAGAACACTGCCTACAGTCCTGCAGAATCATATCAGCCAGAATAAAAAACACCAGTTTTGAACACCGCATGTTGACTGACTCTTGCCTCTTTTTTTTAAAAGCAGACCCGAAGATGCAGCCAACAAGATGTTAGGAGCCCCATCTTGTACCATCTATACATCCACGAGCCCCAGCACAACAGCGTTTCAGTTCTGATGCCAGTCTTCCAGCATTAATGCCATGCAAATAATAAGGATGATAAATCACAGAGCCCTGCCACCAATCCAGACACAAAAGCAATTAAAAACCTGTAACATCTATGTGACGAATACTAACCACACTGGCAACTTTGAGGCTGCCAGATAAGTGCTGCCAGCAGAAGGTCACCAGGCACGTACCGCTCGCAGCCCAATGATCACAGACAAGCATGCCCGGCTGTTTTAAAGGTATACAGGAAGACTTTAAGGTATAAAAAATTGCCTGGATCATTCTTTCTCCCTGTTGGCCGATAATTTTAATCCATATGCAGCTCCTGCTGCATCAGCACTGCATTTCTGATATTACTTCTAATGGCAGAGGTCAAGACACCAGTTGCTTTGTTTTACTCTGGATTTCAGAAAGCATAGTACCCACATAAAATTGTTTGCAATGCAAGAGTAGATCACGTTAAGAAACCAATGTATTAATCATATTAATAAACTTTTGTCAAGGATTTGAAGGCACAGGAATCTATCACTTCCACTGCTTGGTTCAATTAATCTGTACTGGTTTATTTATCTCCTATGGCTTGCTCAGCTTTCCAACCACTTATATAAAAAGGTTTCTTCTCTTTTACTTTTTAATTAAAAACAGGGGGAAAAAAAACGTGATTCACTCTCAGGACACAGAAAAATCCATTTGTGATGGAAAAGAAACCACCAACACATGCAAACATTTCCTAGAAAGCCAACAACTGTTAGTGGGCCTTTTTAGGCTAATACCCATGGCATTCCTTGGCTTTATTTTACATAGAAAAGGTCGTCATCACCATCACATTTTCCTCCTGAACATTATTAACCCTCCATATTCTGCAGGCCCAAACACCAGACTTTCACCGTGGCAGAGCCTTCCAAGTTGTCATGGTCTTTTGTGAACCCTGAGCTCTCCTGTGAGCACCAGCACTGGTTAAACCCTGCCCAGCACAGAAAGGGAAGAAGGGTTGGGTTGGGTTGTGCTGCTCTTCTCACTGCTCTGGCTAGGTCTGACAAACGGATTTATGAAATGGTCATGAATAAAACCTGCAGAACCCACCGTGTTTCACATGCTGAACTCTGTGGCGCCTGTGCTCCATAAGACCAACTCTTCCATCTGTGTATGTTTGGTTGGTTTTCACAGCTAACATATGAGGCGTATGTTATTTCAGAGTTTGCAGTGGCCTAATTGTAAAAATGATTAAATGCAAAAGAAGGAGGGTGAGTTGGTGGGGTGGCATCCAGCATAACAGAGAAAGTGACAGTGTGTTGAATTCCATCAAAAATGTGAGTGTGTGTGTGCATGTAAATGAAAAACATCGTCTATATGTTAGTTTTGAACATGCACAGACACACACAAATCACCCCCGTAACAGCGAAAAATTCAGATGCCAGCAGACATAACACACTCCACCAACTCAGACTATTCCCATTACCACAGAAGTCACGGCTTTGCAAATTTAACTTTGGTGCAAAAAAATTCAGTTTGGGTGAAGGTTTTTATTTTTAAGAGTATCCATTTGGCTTCCTGAAGCAATGCCTGACACAAGTAGAGCAAGGCATACCAGAAGACAATGTAGCTTTACGCTCATATTATGTCAATACATACTCCTCTCCCATTCCATGTGTGTTCCCGGTCATCGTTTAACCACTGATTTCCCTTCTGGTTTCTTCATTTTTAGAACATCTCCCAACAAAAAATCTCAAAACTACTAATGGACTTGCACATACTTTCCTTACACAAATGCTGTACAGACACTAAATAGCAGAACCTTTCACATGGTAAGTATTGAGTCTGGTTTTAAGTAAGGGAAAAAAGACAGACCTGGTGAACTATTCAAAGCCACAAACAGAACACAGGAGAATTCGTATTCAAGACCTTCCCGGATTTGAGTCCAGCATATTAGATCACTCTTTCCTGCAATAGCGTTTTTCTTTCTCTAGACTTTGCCACAACAACAAATCAAACCCATCCAAAGCCAGAAAGCATCAGAGATGCCATTATCCTCAATAAACTTACATCAGGGGTGTACATGACTTGCAGTACCCAGAGGAAAGAAAGTAAAGTACTGAAAATAAGATATTAAGAGCCAAATTAATTGGTGACATAAGCAGGTACAAGTACATTGAGTGAAATGGAGTAGCTTATACCTGCAATGAATATAACCGTAAGCATTTAGCAGGTTCTTCCTCAAGTCTTTGTTTAAACAAATCTGAATTTATTAGTCTGCTGCTGAATAAATATGATAAATTCTTATTGAAATTATCCTCTGGTGAGCAGCAATAAATACTAGGCAATATTCTTTCAAGTGATCCATTATTTTAATCTGGCTAAGAGCAACTCCAGGTTTTCTGCATGCACAGACAAAAGTTATCTTCATTACAATAAGTGAGTGTAAAATAGCATGATGCTGTGGGTTTTGGGAGGAACAGGGAAACATTCCCAAGCTCGGTACCAAATCGAGCAGCTCAGACACCCCATCTCTGTGGAGTTCATACAGTAACAATACAGAACATTTCCATACATAATTTACAAGCTACTATGAAATGCTAGAGGTCAAAACTTCCAGGGCATAATTTAACGGTGAAAACGTGCACTGCATGTAGGATCAGCCTTTGTGATGTTACCAAAAAAAAAAAAAAAAAAAAAAAGTGGAGTAAAAATGCAGACAGCATTTGTGATTAGGAACAAAAAAGTCACTGTTTGTCAGACATGGCATCCAAACACGCTGTTAGTATTTCAATAACAAGTACTTAGACACACACACTGGCCCCATAAAGGAAAGGACAATAAAAAAATAAAAAATAATCATTTGCAAAGCATCCTATTTGTGCCCCGTTACCCAAATACATTGCGAGTCCCCTCAGCACTTCCCAGTGTCCTCCAGCCGCAGCGTTTAACAAACCCTGGTGTCGTGAGGCACTTTGAAGCACTGCATTTTAATACCACAGAAGATGACCTCCTCTGGATGTTCCAGTCTCTGGAAGCTGAGGCTTGGGCTGCTGCCTGACCTGATCCCATGCAGAGGGACTGAAAGCAGGCAATGCCTCATCTTTTACACCTTCCCTCCAAGACATCATTTACGGCAAAGCTTCAACCACCATTAAACTCTTGGTGCAGTAGTGTTGAGCGGCACACTGAGGGGACCTCCTCCAGACAGGCTCCATCCTGGGCACCTCTGCCCTGCCTGCACTGGTGCTGCCTCCACTCCTCTGCCGCTGCCTGCATCTCCCCTCCCACGTAGCAGCAGTGTCCCAAATACCACCACAACTGCAACCCACCTGATTCTTTGTACAAAAACTCTCTAAAACACATAAGCGTGCAATATAAAATTTGCATAATGGGAGACAGAAAATAAGATAATTTAAGTGATTACACAGACATAAAGTCTCTGCTGAAGGGACGCGAGACAAATATACTCTATTTAAAAACACATCTTGCACACCACTTTTACCATGTTGAAAAGAAAATCACGCTCTTTAAACCATGGTCATTTGCTAAAGTTCAGCCCTGTGCTGTCCCCAAGGCCCGGCTGCAGCACCCAGGGAAAACCGTGGTGGGGAAGGCATCTCCCTGGCAGCTGCGTCCCCTCTGCCTCCATCCTGGCTTCACACCAGTTTCAGAAGGTGAGACAGCACCTGATGTGAGTTAGGATACCCCAGCGGATTGCTGGCTCAGCACAAACCCTGCCAGATCGACCTCAAATCATCACACTTCGGTGTTTTGTTTTGGTTTCTAAGGAAATTTGGATCAGTAGAGTGAGTTCACACCAGGTTTGTGCTTTGAAATCACGTGCTTGTGGTGCACCATCCGGCACTGGCAGCTCTCAGATTTGGTTTGTTTTCGAATCGAGGTGCCAGACACAAATGCCCTCGCACCAGAAGCCCTCCAGGTCAACATGGATGTGTTTCAGGCCATGGTGAGCATCTCTGCTGCAGGTATGTTTGTTTCAACGATGTGGTTGCCCATGTGGTTTACAGTTTATATCTCACATTAAAAATTGAGAGTAACCTTCTCACCTCCTCACTACCCAAACCAAAACAGTGTAACCTTACTACTAGCAAATACATACGAGAAGAAACAGACCTGGGGAGGGAAGAAAAAGCTGTTGAAAGATATAGTGCTGCTTTGCAACTTACTTCTCCCCCTCCTTCCATCCTTGGGCTTTCACACACAACATGTATCTCCTTGATACCTCCTTGAAGCTCACTCTGCTCCTCTTGATGTCCAGCAGATGTCCCACCTGATACCCATCCAGCCCTGGAGCTGAGCCACCCCAGCAGCACACAGGCCACCTTGCGCACCCCGGCACAGCTCAACCACAGACCCACAGACCTTTTGTTTTGTTTTACAGTAGGAAGCATAGACCTTCACACCCTTGGTCGTGACTATACACCCTATTGCAGGGGTGGATTCTACTGTTTAAAACAAAAGGTGTATTGTGTTTTTTCTAAGCCACTCCTGCTACTACTTTCTAACAGCAGGTTGCTTTCGGGTCTTTTGCATTATCCTCCCCTAACTCCAAAAATTACCAGATTCAGCAACAGACTAATTCCTAACAAAGATGCTGATAATCATAAACAGAAATGGGTCAGACAACGGCTTTGTCTATACTTAAGGAAATATTGCAGTGCCTGCAGCCTCCAGCTCTTCACTTTGGCTTTCCTTTGAAACCCCCAAGATGGCTCCTTTGTCTACACATTCTTCTATCTCAAACGCCCCTGCAGTTTATTGCTATTTGCCTTTGAGAACGCCAGTAACTGAGAATATCCTCTGCCAAAGAACACTCGTTGCCTTGATACGGTCCCTTTCACAGAAGCCTCCACCTGACAGAGGTAACTCTGTCCTTTCCACCACTTCTTTCCAACCCACCAAACAAGGAGATGCACAGAAACGGCGTCTACATGAAGACGTTTCATCAGGAGTACACTGCCCCGATAGCGAACTGCCAGGTTTTCATAAAACCCGTCTGGGAAACGGCTGTGTTTCAGATGACTCGGGGAACAAAGGCTTAAAGAAAGTCACTGCATCTGCACCAGATCTTCAGAGTCTCCTTTCCTCCTCCCTTCTTCCCACCGGTCTTGTTTCCCCTGAGTATCTTCAGCCAGCAGTTGTAAGGGAAAGCAGATACAAGAATACACCATTGTCATTAATGAATTGGCTCAGTCATGCTGTTAACAGCCCCACTTAATTGTACAGTAGTATTCGCTTGGCAGCTTCTCCCACCATAATGTAATAACAACCCACCGCACTGTCCCAAGTGAACTACCAGGGCTCGGTTTACCATGTCGCTTTATTCTCCACACCAACTACCCAAAATGCTATCTGCTTGACTCTTACTGCCCTGTAATTAGGCATACAGTAAAGATTAGAGTAGTCAATATCCATCTCAGCTTTCACGACCAACCCACAGACATAAGGGCAAATAAAGAACTACCACTGCATGGGGCTACTTACCAGCAGCATCCTCATTGTGGGCAAATCTGTCATTAATTATGAGGTCCAAGGTGGTGGTTTTAGCTTCTTGCAGTAGAGAAATAAAGTCAAGATTATATATACAGCCGGCCTATTAATAATAAGACTTATCAAGCACTCCCTCCCTGTTTCACTAACGCTGTCTTACTGTTAACAAAGTCCCTTGACTTGAAATAACCAGTCTGCCTGGAAGTGTGAAGCCCATAAAAAAAAAATCAAGACTTTCACCATTTCCCAAGTAACCATGAAGGCTACCTGCGAATGGCTCTGGACATGGCCTTAGAAAGACAAAACCTCATCTGAAAAAAGAAATCGGAAGTATTTCATGCTATTTTTTCCACACGCAGGAGCATAGCTTTATATAAATGTAAAATATTACCAAAAGCTAACCCGAACCCCCCATTTAGGAACAGAAGTAGCTTTATGTGATACCTTTAATCTGAGGATCATGAAGCACTTCTAAAAATTCAGTAATCCCATCTTGCAGACAAAGAAGCTAATGTACAGCAAAATCGCTCAACTGAAACAGAGCTGGGGAAGACAAAACCCTCAGCTGTGCTTACTACACTGCACTGCATAGCAGACTGGGTTTTCTTTTTTTTTTTTTTTTTTTTTACTTTGGTGCTGTATCTAAAAGACAGTAAAAACTATTTTCACTCCTTTTATGAGATAGGTACTACTTTAAAAGAGTGTATATTTGAAAGTATATATTCTATTTCTTTAGGCTCCAAAGATGTATTATTCTGCTAATTGACCCTGCCAATCAGTCAAGCTGCATGGCGAGCTGCGGAGCTGCCCACTGCCTCTGCTAGCAAGTCCTCCTTGCAGGCTCTCCTCCTGGTCCTAAAGGGAATCCATAGCGGCAGCTGCTCCTGGTGGCTTCAGTAGGAAATGGAGAACCTCCTCCAAGCAAAGGAAATCAATCCTATAGAAAAGGAGACCATCAACAGAAACTCGGCTGTCGCTGTTTCTGTGCTCCCGTAGACAAGAAATACTTGTAATTTCCAGCTATTTGAACACGGTGAGGTCAGAGTCAATGAGAAAGGTCTGGTACAATTGATCCCAGAATGAGGCAACAATAATACTTAGGAACCAAAATGGATTTTTTTTTTTTAACAACAGTGTAACATGACATGTTACAAAAATAGCAAAACCTGATAAATATAGAAGACCTGTCTTCCACAGAAGAGCTGAGCGCTGGAGTCTCTATTTATGTATACATTACTAGCAACACCATGCACTGTATCCAATTACAGTATGATTTTCGATTTAGTGCATGTGATTCGTCCCCACTGCCCCCATGAGCCTCACAAGGAATCACACTGTTCTGCACAGCAGGAAAAAAAAAAAAACAAACCAACCTCTGGCTACAAACGTAGTTGTCTTGTCTTGTCTTGCACCAGGAAGCTTTCGTTTACCGCCCAAAGCATTCAAACACAGAAATCTGGTTTCTTCCTCCCCACACTTTAAATATTTGTCTAGGCTATTCCCGACACTTCCCTTTCAGCATTCCTAAGAAACAGCCATGCTCACTGTCCTGCTAATGCTGCACACTCAGGTTCAGCTATTGGTAAAGACCAGAGAGGCAGCACGAGGAGGGGGAAGGATCCGGCAACGAGAGTCCAGGAAACCTGGGCTTCGTTTTCTGTTCTGCACCAGCTTCCCGGGCAAGCTCGGTGAGCTGCCTGGGGCTGCCGTCTCCCAAAACCCATCACTTGAGGTGACACTGGCATACAGTGCCTCCCGCCCCTCCCGCCGCCAGCTCGGCCTCTCAACTGGGCCAGCCCAACTGCGTGGGGGAAGATGCCATCGCCATCACAGATATTTGGGCTGACATTTTGAATGCAACAAGGGCCAAAGGGAATCACCTCCCAGCAAACGTAAATCACCGACACCCAACATTTTATCTCCCCAAACCACAATGCCAATCTCCTGGCATCGGTCCTCCAAACATCCCATCCTTTTAGAGTTGGATGGGAAACACATCGGGGGGGGGGGGGTGTGTGTTTTGTTGTGTTTTCATAACAAAGCCATGGGCTAATTAAAGAAAACGCAGGGCTTGATGTTCTGTGTTACACAAATGTAAGTCATGGTCCATACAGATCACACAATCAAGCTGGGATGTTTTAAGGCAGCAGGGAATGTCTGGTCATATGTTGAACTCTGCCATTAAAAGAGGACTGCAGAACTAAGCAGAGGCTTCTCCATTTAAAAGCAATAGCAAATAAAAAAAGGAAAAGAAAAAAAAATAAAAAGCTTAAAAAACATTTTCTTTCCCTTGCAAGGGGTTTGGCCCAAAGATTTACTGTAAAAAGCTGTAAGTGAAGCTAAATTCATTCCAATTAATTGATCATAAGGTATGCAGGCAATTGATCCTGGCTGTACCTGCTCATCAACACTAAGGATTTTTCCTAAAACTTACCCTCTACTGCTGGAGACCAAGGTTCAGCTCCGCTACAGCTGGATGACAGACCTACAACAGCCTTAACTGGTGTGTGTTGGGGATACCCAGGTAATGCCCCCTGTCCCCCACAACTGCCCCATCCAGGCGTTCCCACCTTCCTCCTTACCCTCGGTGTTCATCCAGACGTGTCAGCCCAGGCCAGGGAGCCAGCTGAGCTCACGAAGCTGGCACTATGGGATCACAGTAGCGTCAGTGCCATCGCAAGGGGGGAGCAATCGTCCACACACATCCACCCTGCACCATGGGCCAGGGACGCAAGGCTTGCCCCATCCTCGAGGGATGATAACGGGATAACCAAACCCTGTTACTGTCAAACCACAGCTGAACAGAGTTACACAAAAGAAGTGTGAGATTTCTGATCAACCCACAGGCCAACTACACTGACCTACACCACCAACGTGCTCTTAATACCGACGTTCACACTACCGATCATCTGGCAGCCCAAATTTGTTTAGCATTAAGCACGAGGACACAAATCACATTTCTGCCAAACCAGTCACAGCACATGGTGTGGCATCTACACCGGCATTGCCTCCTGCCTGGAGGATGCTTGCTTGACCTAACAAAGCTGGAACTGCTCTAAGAAACAACGCCTAGCTTGCCACAAAGTCTGGGGTCACATTGCTCCCAGTGCAGCATATCTGAGTGGCTTTGGCGTCAGAGACCAATTCCCAACTGAAGATCACACCACTGCGGTAGTGAGGCCTGCTTCATCTGAACTGTTGATGGGTCATGGTCACACCTAACCCCATGGACATGTCTTTATTCAAACAATCTCCTCTGAGTAATCTTTACTTCTTCCTTGGGAGGTTCAAAGCAAAGTAACAGAGCAATGGTGGCTTCCTCTTCAAGTCTTTCGAACGTCCCACTCAGCTCTTGTTTTCTGGGCAGTACAGCTGAACTCAAAAGCTTTCTGAACTTTACTTCCCAGGGCTGCAGCTGCAGACATTTTTGAGGACTCGTCGTCCTGAGCTTGGAGCAGACAATCATGAAGTCCACTGCTTGGCCCCGGATTGTAGAAGCTTTGAAATCCCCCTTTCCTGGTAGCTCTACCGTCGGCTCCAGCAGAGCAAGGAGATCCCCTACCAGCCCAACCTCAAAGGAAAAACACGGAATAGTTTGAAGTTGAGGGTTTAAGTGCATGGGAGCAGAGATCTTCAGTGTATTGTACTTCCTACAAAGAGTCTCACAAGTGACTCAAGCTGCCCAACGTGAGTTCAAGCCAGCTC
The DNA here is from genome assembly GCF_028858705.1 of Grus americana. Classification (NCBI taxonomy): domain Eukaryota; kingdom Metazoa; phylum Chordata; class Aves; order Gruiformes; family Gruidae; genus Grus; species Grus americana. Next base: position 15,559,955 of record NC_072853.1, on the reverse strand, counting down.
TTTCTTTCCTCCCTTTTTCACCCTACTTCTCTTCACAGGACCACACTCATAATGATGGAAGAGTCTGAGTTAAAAAGTGTCATCTACATAAAGGTTGCCTAGATACTTTGAAGATGAGTGCCACAGAATGTGTGCAAATAACAGGATTTCACTTTATGTCACATTTAAAAGAAAATGCACCCAATGCTACCGCTCTGCACACAATAGGAAAGAGAACAAATAACGAGTCCACGTCATACTGATAGCATGACTGAAGCTAATGGCTTGGGGAGGGGTGTTGTTCCCCACCCCCATTTACACTGATAAATTGAAACCCATTTATTCCGGAGACACGAGGAGAAGGCTGAATCAGAAGCTACCCAAACTTTAAAATACAATTCCATTTTTGTGAATGCAAAGCAACACTGGTCTTGGAACATTTCACAGACATTAATCAATTAAGGACCAGTAGACTTCCCAGGGAGGTATCTCCCAACTCTGTACATGAGAGAAGCAATACCCCAGGAAAAAAAAAGTAACAAAGAAAGACACATTCCAGACCTTACGCAAAAAACTAAGTGGAATATTATATAGTGTGAGGGGGTGTCAAACATCTGACTGTTTGACTTGTAGCTGGACTCTGCAGCCTCTGACATACATGGCACATTTAGCTCACGCGTGACGTGACACTTTGCTGCAAAAGGACACATTTACACATCAGCCTGCAATCTGGCACCCATCCTCCGCTTCTCTGGAGGAGGGCAGGCTTCTATTTGAATAGATCAAAGACTTCTGGCCGTGGAAAATACTACAAGCTCACAGAAGGCAGCTGGGTGCCTCCTAACACCCTACCTGCTGCTGGCTGTCCGCTGGCTGAAGACGCAGAGCAGCCGCAACAGTGCCATTAAACAGCTAAAGCCAGCGACCTGTGTATTACACCAGTATCCCCAGATAAGATGATGAGAAAAACGTATTTCAGGGAAAATGTATTTCAAGGAAATGACTCCAACACAAGGCACCGCTGCTGCTGCCCAGGAAGCATCTCCTAGCCCCAGCAGCGGGTCACCGTGCCCGGGGGTGCATCATCGCAGCCCCTTTGCAGAACGAAAGATGCAGGGAGCGAGATTCAAGAGGGGGAGATTTCTCTCTCTCTGCGAGGGTATCGTTTAGCAATTTGTTACGTGCTCCCAACCCCATTGTTTCCGAGACTCACAGAAGAACAAAAGCAGCTGCTAATCAAGATTCAAAATTACAAGGCTTGCCTTGCAGAGAGAAAGCAATACCTAAGTCATATCTGCATTTGAGGCTACAATGCACATAAAAGCTGTATTTCCTCTTCTATCACTTTAATTAATTGTGCAAAGAAGAATAGGGTCAAAGAGAACGTATTCCAAAGCATACAGAGTTGAAGGTGTCTTGCAGCCCCATAGCTTTTTTTTCATTACAAAAAAGTGGATTTTTGCTTATTACTATGTTAAAGAAAAATAAAAAAACAATAGGCTTAGCCTGTGAGTTTTCTAAAAGGATTTGGTTTTCACACTTTACCTTTAGAACAGCCATAAGCCACTAGCATGTCTCACTTTAATATCTAATTGGTTTAAATGATTAGTTCCACTTTTTCCCAGAAAAAAACACGCTTACACATGGTGGCAAGAAGAGCTTTTGCAAGGTTAGAGCAAGCTGAAGGGAAGAAAAAAGGCATACCACCCTACGAGCAAATAGCAAACAGCAAATCTAAGGTGAAGCGGGTGTAAATAGCTGAGTCCCAGTGACTGGACTGGAGGTGGACCAAGCCAGCAATGCTCCAAAGAGATGAAGATGTGGCAGCAGTTGAGGTCTGCCAGAAAAGCAACAAAAGCCAAATCAAATACTCCTTATACATCCAAGCACAAACAGGGATGTCTGTCATTGTCCTTTATGCTGACAAGGATAAGCAGAAAGGGCTCAAGCCCAACTTTAAGGCCCACAGCTCAGAAAGGCTGGTCTTGTTCATGCAGGCAAGACATTTTTCTCCCTCTTACTTTACCAAAGCTTTCCAATAAAACCCATTGTTTGGAAGGGAAAATTTTCCAAAAGGAACACAAAAAGGCTCTTCCCCACCCCTAGAGACCCATTGGTGCTGCTCTGTGCATGCATTCATACTACCTTACACACTTACACACCAGGGTTTAAAACACTGCAATAACGGATTCTCTACTAATTTGGAGATAGACTAAAATCATACAAAGGCATCCTTTATCTTACAAATAGACCAAAACAAGGAAGAAACAAGCTCATTCTTAGGCTTATAAAACAAGCCTTTACAGATAATTATGTTTTATTACTCTTCATTTTATGAGGATTGTGTTATACAAAACAAATACCAGATGCCTATTTGTTGCGTTTGGGGGGGAGGAGGAGGAGGAATCTCTGCGAGCACTGCTGTAAGCAGCCCTGCTTTTAATTAAACACAATAAATGCATAAAAATTAATACTGTTTGAAACCAGCAGGTAGGAAGCAAATGCATGAACTGTAGATGCTGAAGACCCTCTCCCCTCCAAGCTCCTGCTGCAAGAGCAGCCACTCACCAGCCTATTGCTCAGGGCTGGTGCTCTCTGAGCAAGGCTCCTTAACATACATGTTTCCCTGAAAAATTAATACCAAACTTTGCAGGTAACCAAAGGCTTAAAAAAAGAGAGAGGAGGTGGCAGAATTTAATGTGACTTCTGTAAAAGAGACACACATAGACTCAGCCAGGAACACTTGTAATTAAGAGTCAAGTAGCTTAAAGATGGGGGAAGAGGGGAGAGAAGCAAGGAGGTGTAAAGGGATTTCTGGTAACCTCAAAACAAAGCAACCATCCAAAATGGGCCAGATTGTTCAACTGTTAACTTGCCAGACATAGAATGTGCTCCCAAATGGCCTGACAGCATGTGCAGGACCAGACTCCACATCTGAGATGAGGAACACACATCTGAAACACAGGGACACAACCGGAGGGGTGCAAGGAAAGCATGCCCAGTCCAACAGCAAAAAGGGGACACCGTTCCTGAAGGACAGTAAAACACAGCCAACTTTCCAGCAACAGCCAGATGTCAGCCATCCACCCCCCAGAGGCACCGCTGGGAAATCTACTTCCATTTTCAATGGCGGTTTCCTTTTTCATTTTAATTGCATTAAGATCCAATCACGGGGTGACAATAGACACTCCCTACTTAAGGCCGATACCAGCCCTACATTGTAAATCTGGTTTTCAACATCATGCTTGATAATGCTTAAATGTTCTGCAAAAGAGAATGAAATTGTGTACGCAGGATCTCATTGCAGTGGGGAGCTTTTTTCTAGAAAGTTTTTTTAAAAAGAGATTTTAAAGACACAGCGAAGCAGTAAATGCAAAGTAAGTAGCAGTGGGATGGTTTCCATGGTTTGCTGTTCATTTCCAGGTTTCCATCTATCGTAATTATTGAAATCGAGGAAGGGTCTCCTCTATATCCTCCACCAATGCATATTCTCAACCTACTTCCCTATGAAGTTTGTTTACAAATATTCATTAGATTCCACGTGTTATTAGTCCAGTCAGTTAATTATAAGACCACAGTACCACAAAATGCAATTACAGCAATCAGTGCATTGATTATTGTAAAACACGGTTACCCTGAGACTGAAGTTAAATAAGAACTACTGCTATAACCAGTAACCACACCAACAGGGCAACCTGGGATCACAGCAATATCCCTAAATCCTTAGATCTCCAGTTTTATACCCAAACAACACAGACGATCTCACCGTTAATTATTTTACTATGACCTGTGTCCGAAAATTTTTTTTCATTAAAAATTAAAGAAGAATAAAAAACCTTTTTGCTAGAAAGGACTATTATTACAGGCTGACAGAAACAGCTAACAGAACAAAAGCTGAAAACCTGTTTTCGCTGCAGTTCACTCATGTTTTGCTGCAGAAAGCCCAGAGAAGCGTGTCCTAATGGCTCCATGGGTTATTTTGGTTCTCAGCAGCAGTAACCAGAACAGACACCAGCAGGCTGGGGGCAGTGAAGAAGAGTCCTGCAAAGACAGCAGGTGCAAAGCGCAATGATTTTTTGACACCTTCAGAGCAAATGTTTAAGAAAAGGACCAGGATACCCTTGCATGAACACAGCACAAGAGTCCATCCAGACTGTGGGGTGCTCAACCTCCAAGCTCCACAAGAAAGACAAAGCAGAGTTTGGAGAGAGGGCAATGCAGGCAGAGGCGGCAGCTGAGAAAACAGCCAGCCCCATGGTTAGCTCCACATCAAGAGATGTGCACAGGGAGTTTAGAGATAAGTGGGGGTTCACACCATCCCCTGAGCTGCAGGCACCTGAAGTCCTACACTGGACACAGAGCTCGGGGAGCAGCACCGACAGGACAAGACACACTGGGGCTCTGCCCATGCGAGGTCCAGCCAGGAGCAACCAGGTGTTGCTCAGATCTTCCAGTTCCCCTCACTCTACCTACAGCAACCCTGACATGGCACTTAGCAGACGGGACAATAAAGTGCTAGGTTGTTCTCAGCTGAAAGTGAACAACCATCTCCTGCTATCAAAACTCAGGTACATGTTTCCTGACGCACCACATCGACAGCAGCCATCTTCCAAGGAACAAAGCTAAGACTTTATTACTGTTCTCCACAGTTAAATTTTGGGAAAGGGTGGAAAAGCAATTGCATTTGTGTATGTGTGAGCTCACAAATTAACCCCAGGGTCATTTGTGAGGGGAGGTGAGAGCAGCGAGCGCCCGTACCACCGTCTTTGATGTGTCACCCACCCGCCTTCACACAGCTCCAGCCGCTCGCAGGCTTTGATGATCCGAGCTTTCCCCACCACTGCTTCACTCCATCGCTTTAATCTTGCCACAACAGCACCGTGAAAAGAAAGGGGGAGAGGGAAGAGGGCGAGAAAGAGAAATAAAAAGAGAGAGAGAAAAGACATTTGGGGCTGGAAAAGTCAGCTTGATAGAGGAATCTGGAAAGATCTGACGTGCCATCAGCCAGAGATGAAAGTGCTAGAAACAAGGCATGTGTCGCATGTTTATTAAAATGGTGGCATGATTCTCATAAGGAAAGCACATCTGTGACACCTCCTCGAGATCACTCCAGTACAAGAGTCACCCAACAATCTAGGACTGCTAAATTTAGCACGGGCTTTATCTTTTGTCAAATATGCATAAAAGCTCCTCAAAATCCTTTGGATTTGTCCAATTCAAAACTAAAACAAAACATATTTTAAAATCTTGTTTAAACCAATCCACATGCCAGAGTTGACCACGCCTGAGACAACACCAAGCAGTGAAGGGAAACCCAACACCAGCTGAATTAAAACTTTCAGAATTGAAGTTAAAAAAAATAAGCAGGGAAGGGAGGGGGGCGGGGGGGACAGCAGATATGAAAATGCATGATGGCCTGAAATATTTCCCCACCTTCAAAAAATGTCGCCTTGAAATTCCTACCTGCTTCATTCACCTTGCTTCTATCAGATTTTTTTATTACCCTCACTTTAGAGAATTTCTCTGGCACTTAGTATGCAGGAGCAGTGCGCGGGAATAGATCCCGCTGCCATAGATAATGTGGTTCTAAGGGAAACCCATCAATTGTTAATGGCCATGCAAATTGTTGAAACTAGAGAGTTATTCACAGTTATCTCGCTGTGATTTGGTAAGTGTCCATGCCTGATGTGATCACTCACTTGATATATTATTCCATTACAATTCAAGTAGTAGCCTTACCTTCAGTTTTTGGGGAAAAAAGCGTGAGAGCGAGTGGGAGGGTGAAGAAATGTTATTTGTTTTAAATTATTTTAAACAGCCATACATACCTTCGCGTGCAAAGGTTTTACAGTACAATAAATCCCTCCCTGAGACTACAGTCATGCCTTACTGAAACGTTTAAATCCCTCCAATCAGAAACTAAAAGAGTTTAACATGCAATTTCAGACCGTGATCTTGCAAAGCACTTTCTTACGTTTCAACCGTACAGATGGTTCCCACATCCTTTGTGGTGCTGGATCTTCCAACTGCAGGTTGCACTGTTTTACATTTTCTGATCAGGGTTTTCTACTGCTTATGCTAAAATTTGCTGACATGTAATAAGCTATAGGCATCTCCTCAAATCCATAATGCATTCACTCTCCTGCAGCACCAACTTACTGATCATTAATTTTCAGCTTTATTGCAGTTCCAACATATCAGATGCGTTGGGGTTTTTTTTGGTTCTTGGCTGAGATTTATTACTTTTAGCAAAGTGTACTTTGTTTTTTTATTTTGTTTGCTCGGTTTTAAACAGCCCTTAAGGGGGAAATGTTACTCTTCTTTATAACGTAATTCTGAAATCATAGTATTAAAAAATAAATCCTATAATTATGTTTCCCATTAGGATTAGATAAATTATGTTTAATTAAAAGAAAAATCTGCTAGCACCCAGCACAATGGTTGGTGGCAAATCGAGGAGATGAAACATTTATGTGTTTATCTTCCTGAAGCAGCTGATTGAGTCTATGACCAGACACACCCGAACAGGCCTTCAGAGATATAAATTCAGATATTAAAAACAAAGATTTGTCCTTCCCTTCAGATAAAGGTTCTGATTTTTAGAAGCAGCCTCTGATTTTATTCTCGTGGACTACAGCAACTACAATTTTCATGAGCTTTGTAGCAGTTACACACTGAACTACCTGGCTGCACTAGGAATTCCAGTATTGTGATAAAACGTCTGCAATTATTCACAGGGCAAAAAACAGCATCAGAAGTCAAGATCTTCTAGGTGAACGAAGAAAATCAGGATTCCTAACAAAACTGCCACGCTCGCCCCTCTCCAGCACCGCTGTTGGGCAGGTGATGTTCTCTGTGAGCCTGACGGCTGCAGGGGTGACAACGCATACTGGAGCTGTAGGAAACGACTTATACCATGCTCCTTTTTACAGCCTCTGAGAACTAATTATTAACGGGACAGGGTCCCCCCCACGTACACTTTGCAAACGTTATGGTATGCATTTTCCATTTAGGAATTGCTGCCACTATTGCTACGCACAGCCCGTCAGCATCGCGCTCTCTATTTTGTTTAGGAGCTGAAGAATGATTGATCTTATTGATTTGTGTCAACAGTCTGACATGGCCATATCGACCAGCGGTAATTTTGTGGGAGGAGCTGGGAGGGGAACTGGAGATAGCATTTTCTGTAACACGCCATCCTGCCCAAAGAGAAAATGTCGTTAGAGATGCCAGTACTGCCATCGACGGGACCGCACTGGGACTCTAACCGACACAAGTGAGCGACGAGACATTTCCCATGACCGTGTTTACAGCAAATCCACTGCTAAACACCCAACTGTATAATTATAATCTATTACAATTATGCAAAGAAGTAACATTTCAGAAGGGCCTTCTCATTTCCCATTCTTAGCATTGAATACTTTTGTTTTGCAGCCAATCAACTAAATTAGCCCTAATTCAGTTTCATTCACAAACACAAAGAGTATATTAGAGGGAAAAAAGTGAACGAATGGAAAATTCACTTAGGAAGCCAGGAATTACTTCGTTTTCATGTATTTCTGGACTAGAAACCATCATGGGGAAAAAAGTCAACTTAAGGCAGAAGAGTTTTACTGACTTTGCTAACTGCTCTGCGAGAGCCCTTGGAGGCATGATCAGGAACGGCAGTGCTTCACCGCCCGGAAAAGCGGAGGTCTTTGGCAGCATCCGAGGGGAGCAAGGAGAGTTAAAAGGCTCATATACCAAACGTGATCCTGTATCCCAATCCACGAGAAGTGCCAAACACCAAAAAAGCTTTTGTGGGGCTTTCCCCCCTATACACACAGATAAGAGCTGCTTGATGCTGCTTCTGACGACTACCGCCTTTTATTGGAAAGTCACAATTTCAACCTGCACTCACCGACGCTTCCAAAGAAGGAGACACAGAAAACACTGATGAATAGTATTTCAGTTTTACGCAGTAGCCCCGAGACCACACATCCTACAGACAGGAGCTCCTGCGACAGCCCTTCCAGCACCGCACTTCATCCAGGGACTGCAGGAGTGCAGAGAAGTCTGCCTTACTGGAATATGAAATGGGAGCCTGATTTAGCCAACCTCTTTTGGGGAACACCCGCTTAGCTCCCCATCTGCATCCTTGCCGAGGTGGCAGCACTACACCACCCAAAATACTGAGGTTAAATCTCAGCAAAAGGCAGTGGGAGAGACAAGCAGGGAAAACACACGATATTTAAAGCAAATGGCATCTCGTTATTGAGGAGGCCTAACCCCCTTGACTGGCTTTTGTTTTCTTATTCCAAGAAACGGTAACATTTCAGGAAGTCAGATCGCATTTGGAAAGTCATCAGACTGGCAGCACTCACACCAGTTCTTTCCCAGCAAAGCAGTTAGGCACAACATTTTGCTGAGATAAGGCCTTTACTTCTTAAAGCCTTATTTCCCTTTTCTCATGTGAAACGAATCTCCTCTCTTCTGTTCTCATTTGGAATTAATTCCTTAAACTGGTTTCCCCCTGCGCCGCTGCAGCGTGCTGATCTCTGCCTCTGAAACTCCTCTCAGGCCCCGTGGTGCCCACACTGCAATACCAGGACAGGGACTGCTTTAAGCACGCTCTTCACTTTCTTCCATTGCGTGAGTGTCAACTGTTATAAAGGATAATTTGTACCACAAGTGAAAGAAATAATGACTCCAACCACCCTCTGGCCTGCATCTTGACTCCCCCCCATGCATGCCAGGTGCCACGGCCCCCTCCTGCCCCAGCTCCTTCCCTGCCTGCTCCAGAGACACGGGGATGAGTTATCATCAGCATTGTGTAGCACTGATGCTCCCTTCCAGTTGACTGAGGCAGTTCCTAAATTAAGGGCAAGACGGTGACAATGTATGTCCTGTTTTCTCCTGAAATCTGTATTAAAAAGAGAGCAACACAAAGCCTCACGTGAAAGCACAGCATAGCTGGATGAATAGGAGGAAGAAAATCTACTGCTCAGTGTAAGCCACGAGAAGGTTTTGAAACCTATACATCCCAAAATACTCGGAATGTGGAAAGCTGCAGAACCTTAAATACAATCTGAAGTTATACTCACGCATTCCCGCACGCTGAACTAATCTCCATACGACATGGGACGGGAGTACGTATCTTGCATCATCATCTCGATATAGCCAAGTCCTTGAGAAGTCAGTCACCCTAGCAGTACGGAGCACGGCATTTAACTCCCTTCACAGGCCAGACAGCTATCTACGTACCTACTGATTATTTTTCTCTGGTTAGCAAAACAGTTTGTTTACCCAAGACCACAAAACTCTGTGGATTTTCTGAAAGAAACCCTGCAGAGAGAAAGGGAAAACAATCACAGATAATACTCCAGAAATCATCAGATTACAGCACATTCTCTTGACTCGCATCTGTTGAGTAAATAAGTGCTTTGCGCCGACCAGTTTCATTTACTTCCCTCTCCTGCAAGTGGCTGCCGGTTTACTTTCCAGTGGGCTGTTCCAGGGTTGTATGTGGGGCAAAAGGATTATTTCCAGCAGAGTCAAACCACTAGCCTTTTCCACTTGCGTTTGGCTTGAGCTGAAACTCCTCTTTCAATCCCATCTTCCTGGGGAGATGCACCACTTCAGAACTGCACAGATGCAAAGAGGTCCATGGTTGGGAACACTCTCAGTGCAGCGGGGAGCAGCAGGCAGCAGCATGCAAGCTCCCAGGAGAACCCCGAATTCAGCCATCCCTCTCCCTTAGGAGCAGTTTCAGAGAAGCTCACTTTAGGCTGGTACAAAAAGTCCTGCACAACTCCAGGTTTGCCCTGTGAAATACCTGGCCAAGGAGGGCAAGAAAGTGAGGGCAGCGCGGGATGCTCTGCAGAACCTTCTTGCTGAGGCCGCCTCGCTGGGGGCACGGCATGGCTTCATCTTGCCTAAACGGGGAGCTGGAAACATTACTTTTAGTTCAGTTCTGATCCGGGTTCAATAAACCCTTCAAACTATCTGTTTCAGGATTAATTCAGCTTAAAATTAAAATGACTCAGATAATTTTTTTGTTTGAGTTCTGTTCTATCGCCAAACCTCTTCAGTGATAATAATTTATCGATAAGTTATCCTACAACAATTTTCCTAGGCAGGAAAAATAAAAGCAGGGCCCCTCTGGCCACGAAAGCAGTGTTCACCTACGTTTCTGCATACAGCAAATGCCTGCTCTGGACCGGATCAGCCATCTACTGTAATGCTTTGTCACCACAGAGCCTCATACGAGATGCTTCACAGACAGATGCAGAAAAGCCTGGGGCAAGCAATTATAATAATAACTTGCCCCACAAGAAAACTTAATTACTTGAGGTTAGGAGGGCGCCTGGTTTAAGGCCCGCGGGCAGGGCGGGCTCCTCTGCTGGTGCCTGACCCTACACACCCGGCCACACATGCTGTGGCGCTCTGCACTGCTCGCACGGGGAAACACGCTCGTGCACACACATCCACCCTCTTCCACCTCTTTTTGAAGAGGGAAGATCCTGGTGCAAATGGCCAGGCTGGGGATTGCACTGCTGGCTGGGAGCTCAGGGATGCTCCTGCTCCCAGCTCCTGCCAGGGCATCAGCCTGGATGGAGCCTCCCAGGTGGGAGCCCCTACCCCCCCAGAGCACTACATGCATTAAATCAGCATTTAAAAGGCACGTAAGGCAATACATACAGAGAGCAGGAGGGGGAACGTGATAGAGCAAATCCCGTATTTCTCAGACATACATTAAAGCTTTGTTATTTACCTGCTTACTGCATTTTGGAATAAATGCATTCTAAAACAGGCAAATTTCCAGTTTCTTTAAAATTGATATTGAAATAAAAAAGCAGTCTGGTGAGGATAGGTCTCTGCAGGAGCCAAGACACTCTGGGAAAATGCCCAAGCTCTCTCAGTAGTTCTTGAGTTTCATCCAAGCTCCCGAAGCAGCCTGGTGATACACAAGATGTACGGACTGGTTCCCATCTCAGTTCAGATGTCCCAGACAACAGCCACCCCCAACCTGAGTGATTTCTCAGCCCTGTCCTACATAGCTGCAAAGAAGCTGACTTGCAAAGGCTCCTGAATTATTTTCAGAATTATTTAGGAAGTGATTAAGCATGGCATTTATATTTTAATACAATACACTGAAGTTCAGTATGTTAAAAATACAAGAATTTCACCTTTGTTCAAAACATGTACATACATGCGTATGCAGCGTCTAGATTACCATCACATGTTGGGCAGGCATGCCTAAGCCTTACTTCACATTTTCATGCTGGTCTTGTGAGTGGCAAAGTCACCCCTAGTATCTAATTCTACCACTTCTTTTTTTATACGTGTCTCTTATTCCTGGTGGGAAGGAAGTGAAACCAGAAGTTGCTTTTCTTCTCATTCTGTGCTTATTGCACGACTGCAACCTTTGCTCAAGATGGCATTTTCATGGGTAGGAGGTTCAGTCGTGATTGACACATATTCCACCAGTAGAGTGCACACCAGGTAAACCTACCGGGTACAGGTTCAGCTGGATATTTTCACCTGTGAAAATACACAACCCTGCTCAGTGCTATCGTGCGCCCTGCAGAGATCTCTCACAGGCACGAGCATGCGGTGTGCTGTTGCTCTCTCCCTCTTCTGCCAGCGCCCAGCAGCCCCAGGTAGACCTGTGCACAGCTCCTTCCACAGGCTCCTCCTCAACTGCACGCCTCCAACCTCTTCTCGCAGAACTAGTCCCACCTTGTGAGATCCTGCCTGTTCAGCCGTGATCACACAGGCTTTCCGAGCACTGACTAGTCGAAAAACTTAAGTCTATAAAGAACATCTCGCTACACTAGTTGTCCGCTGTCCTCCACCGTAAGTTCACATTTCTCAAAAAATACAATTTTTGCTCACTTCCCCTTCTCCATCCTACTGTTGACAACCCTGTTCGTTATTTGTTTTACCCCTTTGTTTCATGAGCATCATTAGCTTCAGCTATCCTGCACGGACATGAGCAAAAAGCCTCCTTGAATGAGCTTCTGACAAGACCCTACATTTTGGGATACCATCAGTCTCCCCATCTTCCAAGGGCAGGGTTGTTGCAGATCAGGGGATACATCACAGACATTATTATTTACTTTCCTAGAAAGATCCCCATTTTGGTGCAAATCTCTTCTCTGCATCTGGCTTTATTAGAACACTGCATTCCTCCATTTCTTTCAGTATCCATAGTCATTTATATTACCTTCCAAAAAGTAATTATTTAGAACCAGTTAAGCCTGTACATGAATTCTGCCTTTGTTTAAAACACATTGTACATATGTATACATTTAGACTGTCATTAAATATTTAAGAGGCTGTCTTCAAACTTCAGCAGCAGCACTGTTTATTCACTTAACCCTTTGTGAAACAGAAAGCTTGACACCAAAATCATACCATCAGTGAATTCAGAAAGCCCAGCTGCCCCAGCACCGGGTGACAAAGGCCAACTTTGACAGAGTCAAGGGCTCTGTAAAGAAACCAGAGGTTTTTCTTTGTTTTCCTTTATATCCCTGTTTGCTGGTAGTCTAATCATGATAATGCAATTCAGTTTAGTCTATATCAGCTTTATCTGCTGAGATGCATAACTGGGATGCAAATTAATTAGCTGTAACATACAGATGGATCTTCCTATACAATTCAGGGAGACGGAGTCAAATATGCACATGCCCGTCCCTCCTTCCCCCAAATGAAATAAGACACTCTACGCACTTTCCACAGGTCAAGAAGTCTCCTTTCCTGGCTTCTTCCATCTCCTAGAGAGGAAACAATACATCCTGTGGACAGGTGGACCTTTTTTGAACCCAACACCGAATGCTGCACCGTTGATGAAACCCCTTCACAACTAACTTGCAAAGTGCACTGCACCAAGCGTAACACAACATAACCCTACCACCCTGGTAACGTGAGACTCCCATGGTTTAAAATCTGGTCACCTAATTTACCAGGTTTGGGAAGGGCTCTCCCTAGAGCCCATCATCCACAGTTCACCCTGGCAAACTGGCGCACCCACCTTTATGTGAAATGAAACAGGGTAAGTGTCATAGCAGAGGGTGGGAAAACCAGCACAGGAGAGTGCAATATGTGACTTTCCCAACTCAATATACATATCTTGAAGAATGCATTTTTCTTCTTTTTGATTAAAACCTTGAGGATGCATTGTTAAATCCAAGCCCAAAAAGCCCCATGACAGCAGCTCTGCATGCAGTTTTTGAGGCCCAACTGTATGTGGAGACATTTCTTTGCCAAGCACTAGAGCCTTGTTCATGATCGGATGCTGCTTTAGGTGGGGTGAACAGCAGAGTCCCTCCTATAGTTTTCACACCTGGGTTACACATCCACACGGAAGCATTTCAACTGGCTGACCGCTGTCACACTACCCCAGGGATGTGACCTTGTTGGATATTATAAAGGGAGCAGAGCTCCAGGCAGGGTCCATATTTGCACAGGAGAGACAGAGGATGCCGGGCACCGCAGGACGCGGTGCTGGGAGATCAGCAGATGGCATACTTTGCTGTGAATCGGCACCAAAGCAGGCGCACGAAGGGGCACCAGCACGCTCTGGCAGGTGCGCTCGCTCAGATAAGATGCCGGGTTCAAGAGCTTCAGCAATTGCAGGCAGTCAGCAGAGCGAGCGTGTTCATCTCAGTGGTCTGAGCACAGATTCAGCCTGCCTCAATTCTTAGAGTAATCTTATTTTCTTGTAATCATCTTTATTTATTTCCTGTCTTTAACAGCAGCGTTGCAACAAATGTTGACGTCCCCGTACACCACCCCAGATACAGCCACATTTTAGCACCAAGTATTTTTTTTTTTTGTATGAATAGCACAGCATAACAATTGGGTTAAAGCTTCCATATCCCCCGAGGGTTGTTATGTACACCCCTCGCTACAATATAAGCATCAAATACACTTTAGGAGGGGCAGAACTTAGGGGGAGAGGTCTATCTTTTATTAGACCAAGTGGCATAGCTGTAAAAAAATTGAATATGGCCCTACTGACATCAAACCACAGGCGGGTAGGTTTGTTTTTATGACAACTTGACAGCACGCATGCTGTAGAATGCAGCAAATAACCAGGACTTTTCCTATCTGTAAATAAGCTTCAATTGCTGAGATCTACACCAAAAAACAGCAGAGCCTGCAAGGCTACAGTTGTCAGGCCTCCCTTCTTCCCCACCAAAAAATATTCCCTAAAGGAGATCACAAGCCAAAGGGACTCCCAGGTTACGAATAACACGAGCTTAGCTTAGTATCTCTACTGATCACTTGGTACCGCCACTGCATTGCCTCCACGTGTGCATAATTTCACTGCTTGCCCATCAGTTTTCTCAAAGTGAATGGGATTAAAAGTCCACCAAGTATTTGCACTTCTGTCTTCTCCGCCTCTGCGGCGGATTTACAGTAACCGGAGGGAGAGCAGAGTTTGCCCAGGCACACGCAGGCTTCCCGGCGTTGCAGTGCTGACCTTCCCGGTCTCTCCCAACCCCCTGTGGCTAGTTTCGGTGGAGAAACAGGCAGCCAGCTGGAAATTTTGATCAGCATTAATGCCAGTGTAGTTTCTTCCCAACTGCTCCCCAGGAGTATTTTTCCACCCACGTTCTTCTATGCATCACAAACCCCTCCAGCCGTTGGCAGCTCTCAGTGGAGCTCCACCACACGCTACTAACCCAGTGCTATAACCCAGTGCTATACGGCTGGTCTGTTTTAATTCAGCATCTAACTCCCGCCACACGGGAAACACTCTCGTGCAAAAAACTTCACATATAGACCCCTACTCTGCAGCAAATATAGCGGTGTTCAGCATTTATATGAACTAATCAGTTGCAAATGACTTAGCATCGCAGTCCTGGAGGTAATTCCCAAGCAGCGATTTTCCCGGCAGCTATATATACACAAACCTGAAAAGCAGACTACAAGACAAGGGTAGCACCAAAGCGACACAAAATTTGGCTACATAGTGACATTACCAAAAATACAAATAAAAATCAGGGAAAGTCAAGAAACCAAGCGTTCACAAAAAACACACGCTGTGCTCGCGCCGCCAGCATATCCTCTCACACGTAAAAATGAGAAACTCAGACGCAGGACATGAACACAGTCAGTGTTTCTTTTTCCTCCTTTCTTTACTGATTCTGTGCCGGTTTACATAGAGAGGAAAAAGACAGTGAGACACATTACTGCCTGGTCTGTGGAGATACACAGACACCGACCAGCTGCCGGGCAGTGCTTTTGGAAGAGAGCATCCCAGCAATCGCCCTCAGCAACTAACCCACCGCAGGAGCCTGGCTCCCGCACACGCTGGAGAGGGCTGAGGGATCGCACAAACTCTATCCCAGGCCAGGGAAGGCACAGGGCATCGACCCTCAGAGGCGCTGGGGGGATGAAGGGCAGTGCCAAATGGCACAGCATCCTCCAGCAGCACGCTCGCCGCTGGCCATGTTTGTGAAGCCAAAGGGCTGCGGATGCAGGTCATCGGTCCCGGGGCAAGCAACGCTACAGCCGAGGGACGCTGCGCCGCCCTTCAACACCTCCCTGCCAGGTTCCCGGGCCAAGGCAGCGCCGAGCCAGCCGGCAGCCTCGCCAGCGACAGGAGGAGCCACCGACCCGCCCGAAGAAGAGATCGCGACTTTGCCGCTGCCTGCACCTCGGCACACATCTGCTCACATCTGCCTGGTGGCCGGGGCCACCTGCGGAGCGGGGCATGCCGGCATGTCCACGGGGACACACACACGGGGAAGAGGCGCCACTGACTTACTTTTCGTATTCAGCGTTGTCTCGATCGCAGCGCGAATCCTTGTGCTTTTGCCAGTCTTTGCCATGCTTGCAGGTGGTCAGGAGGACAACATCCTCTCCGTTATGGACGTGATATAAGGCATTCCTGGTGTCTGACCCTATCCCCGTCAGGTACCTTTTCCCCTTGAATACCAACATGTACTTCCTGAGAGGAGGGATGGTGTTAAACCTCAAAAATCCCTTCTCCCCTCCTGTCCTAGGATGATCCTTCGAAAAGAGCGGGATAGAAACGTCAAAGTTGGGTCTGAAGTTTTCAGTACTGATGCTGGCTTTAGCCAGCATGGCCTGGCCGATGTCAAACCCCACATCCTCCGTGTAGTCAGGCCAGGTGCCGGAGTATAAATTAAAAATCAGGTGGTTTCTGCCGTTGTTCCACAGGTGGAGGCTCTGCACCTTGGAGCGGAGGTTGTGCACGTACTGGGGGGAGAGCTGGTCCCGGTCCAGCGTGTCCAGGCTGAGGACGAAGAGGCAGGCCTGCCCGGGGTCGGAGGTGTAGAAACGGGAGCCCTCGATGGCGGCCAGGACGTTCTGGTAGCTCTCGGCGATCTTCTCCCCCTTCTGCTGCGGGTAGACGTAGACCTTGAAGCCGTTTTTCCGGCACTGGGCGAAGTCGAAGCAGGACTCCATGCGGCAGCGGCGCCCGCGGTAGAGGCCGGCGCTGGCGTCCCGCCGCTGCCGGGGGGAGACGCGCCCGCCGCCGCCCTCGGGGCCCGGCCGCTCGGCGGGCGCGAACGGCCGCAGGGCGTCGGGGAAGCGGGGCCAGGGCCGCTCGGCGCCGGGGCGCGGGGGCGGGCCATGCCGGCTACCGGGCGGCGGGTGCCGGGCCGCCCGCAGCCGCACGCCTCCCAGGTAGAGCAGCAGGGCGAGACAGGTGCCGGCGGAGAGCAGCGTCAGGTAGCGTTTTTTGGCCTGCATGTGTCCGGCGGGGGTCCGGGGGGCTGCGGAGGAAGGCGGGGGCGGCCCGAGCTCGCCGGGCGCCGCTCTCAGCTCCGCTCCGCCATCTTCCCGCCGGCGAGCGCTTCAAACTCTCTTCGCCCACCTCCGCTCGGCGCCGTTCCCCAAGCCGCCGGCCGGGGCCGCGCATGTGGGCGACCGCCGCAACTTTCTCCCCGCCGGTCTCTCAGGGGCGGCGGGCGGCGGCGGGCCGGCGGCGGCCCGGCGGGGCGCCCCGCATGCACTCAGGGGCCGGCCCCCCGCGCGGGGCGGGCACCGGGGCAGCCCCGCTCCCGCCTTCCCGCCGCTGCCTGCCCTCTCCTCCGCCACGCTCCCGCCCGCCCCTCCCCTCCCCGCGCCGCCAGCCCAGCCCAGCCCGGCCCGGCCCAGCCCAGCCCGACCCCGCCGGCTCACAGCCCGCGGCCGCCGCGTCGCAGCCTGACGAAGCCCTGCATGGCCCGGCGCCCCCCGCCCGGCCCCGGCGCCGTTCGCTCCTCGCCGCGCTCCCGCTGAATGGCCCCCGGGACGGAGCGGCGGCGGCGGCGAGGACCCTCCTCCCTCTCCTCCTCCTCCTCCTCCTCCTCCTCCCTCTCCTCCTCCTCCTCGCCCCTCCCCCCTTCCCCGCCTCCCCCGGGCCGCGGCAGCACCAGGCAGCGAGCCGCAGAGCCCCGCGTGCTGCCCGCCCTGCCCTGCCCTGCCCGCCCGCGGGCTGCGACCCCCACCTCACCCGGCCCCCCGCGCGCCGCCCCCGCCCCGGCACCGCCGCGCTGACCTCATCCAGCCACGCAGCCCCGCGCCCCCATTGGCGGGGCGTCACGTCCGGGGGGGCGGGGCTTCCGCTGCACCCATTCATAACCCGACGGGCGGGGGACGCTGCTGCTGCTGCCGCCGCCGGGACGGGTGGGGAGGGGGGTGATATCGGTGGGTCCTTCCCGGCGGCACCGGCCCCAGCCCGCCGTGTGCGCCCCCACGCTGAGATCCAGCGAGGCCCGGCCCAGCGCCTGTGGGGTCTCCTTCGCCCCCCACCCGGCCCGCTCCGGTCCGCCATCCTCCCCCACCCCCCTCCCGGTGCAGCCTGCAGCCCCCGGTTGGGGGCAGCCCGGTCGGGCCCGGCCCGGTTTTCTGTCAGCGGTACCGGTGCCGCCGCTGCTACTGCCCCCTGCTGAGCGCGGCGCTGCTGTGCTGGAACCGCCCCGGGGCACGGCTGGGCTGGGAGCGTACAGGGGAACAGACCCAACTACCCAAAAATAGGGAGAAACCCCCCAAAAAAAACAATTACGGGGCGTGGGAACAAGTGTCCTTCGTGGCATGGGCAGGGGCCGTGGCTGCCTGCGCTGCCCTCCCTTTTCACCAGTGGGGAAGGCAGAAGAGAGGAGAGGACGTGGCTCTGCTGCCTGCACTCGGCCAGCTGCCAGCTCTGGGTTTGCTGTTAAATCCAGGGGCGTCCAGCGCTCCCCACCATCGCCAGCTCTGGCCGGGGTGCCATGTGGTTGGCATCCCTTGGGAGCAGGCCTTGTGCACTGCGGAGGTGGATACTTGGGGCTGGCAGGCACCGAAAAAATGCTGATCAAATGACAAGGCTGTGGGGAGCTGCCGAAGCACCTAACCATCCTTGCAGCTACACGTTTGTGCTTCATCTCATCTGCTCCTCACCATTCGGCTCTGTCACCAGCAGCCTGGGTTACTGGGGAGAGCCCTCGTCTCGCAGGCAGGCTGGTCTGTACCGCAAACCCGGGGCAGGGCCTGGCTGCAGCGGTGCTGGGAACGCAGCTGGGAGCCCCGGCTTGCTCCGGCACACGCAGTGCTGGAAGGGGTGATGGCACTGCCGATGAGTGTATGTGTTTCAATCCTGCTAACTCAGCAAATAACTGGGGAAATTGAATGGGATGGGCTTCAAGCTGTTTGCACAAGACCCTGGCTGTCAAGAAACTATCCAGTGCTAAAGCCTGTGTCAACGTGCTTTCCCTGCCGCTCATATCCAGCATTAAAGCTGTAATGGATTCACCTTCCCCAGGCTGCGATCCTACCTGCCACCTTCCTGCTGCCAGATCTGGAGGTGTCTCACACCAGCTGAGGGACAGAAACCCCATCTTGGCCAAAAGCTTCCCCGTCCCCGTGCTCTTCTGTACCCATCCCACGAATGAACTGGGGCTCCTGTTGTGTCCTTTCCTCTTCTCCCTCCACTTCTGCAGAGTTGAGAAGGAGAAATGTAAGGATAACGTGCGTGATGACAGCGTGCCTCCTCTGAAAGAGGCGAGAGCCTACCACGGAAGGGCGTGTTACTGACTGTAAATGAGGTTTGATCTTGTAGCTGGAGCCAAAAGAAGACAATTCCCTTTCAAAATAATTTGATTGTAGGGAGGAGTGTTGAAGGAAGGAGAGCAGGGCTTGAGGCAGAAGAAAGGAGTTGAGAATAATAATAAGAAAAAGTCAGGTTCTGAGAAGAAAGTAATTTTTATGGCTGACATAGATTTGGGTCCAGGGGGTAGAAATTTTGGCCAATGACCTGATAGCAGGGAAGTGGTATTAAATATTAATGTGTTAATTAACCCTGTAATCCTTCCGTGAAACATTTGTCACAGCCCACACACCAAAACTGGGATGCTGTTCAAGAAAAAAGAGGTCAGCTTCTTGAAAGGTGAACCAAGGCTGCTCGCAGAGGCACCTTCTGTCAGGCGCAGGAAGGTGGAATCCCATTACCATCTGCAAATTAAGCCTCTGGGGACCGGTTTCAAACAGAAAAGGAAACCTGTGAGCTTTGCTGCCTGCGCCAAGGACAGTAGCAGTTGCAAGTGGATTTTGAGGATGGGCTCCTGGTGAGCCCGTGACACGAAAGTGCTGCTCACCGCAATACAGAAGTGTAGGAGGGAAGCGAAAGCTGTTGGGTTTCCAGCTGAACTACCCTGCGCTTGAGGTACCCACGCGGTTGCCCGCTTCACAGCACCAATGAATACTTAAGTTTTAAAATATTTGGATCTGGACAAAGGCAGTTAGGGTGTCATCTTAGTGCACAGAGACTAGAACAGAACAGGAATCACGCAGCCTGCCTTCAGCTCTTCAGCCGGAGAGTTATCTGCAGCCCAGGTAGGCGCTGGAGGCAGAGCGCTCCGGAAATGGAAGCCTACCTTTCTCTGAGGTAATAAATCTGCCCACATCTGCTACCAGGCAGGTGGATGGTGGAGCACAAACCAGCGTATAATAGAAATCCTGCCTGGAGAAAAGGAAGAATCGGTGGTGAAAGGGTGTTTCAACGTATCCACAGGCAAATACACGAGTCACAGCCCTCAGGTTTGCTCTGGCCACTGGTGCCTGCTAAGGGCCTGCAAGCTTGCAGGTGGCTTTTGACCCTGGTCCATTACCCTTTGCACTCTTCCAAATAATTTATATCTTCGTATGGCTGGCAGTTGTCTGGGAATCTGTCCAAGCCCTCAAATGAAAGTCCAGGAGAAGGAATCGGTTTTCTATTTCTGGCTTTGCAACTTAACACCTGCCCAATCTGTGGCGAGTCACTTGGGGCCAGATTCTTAAAGAGGTGGATTAGTGTGGACTCCTCATTTTGGGTCTTTCTCTTGGTGTCCAGCTGCAGCTTTAGATGCCTCCAGAATTTAATTCCTCAGACTTCCCTGCTCAGCTGCCACCTAACTCTGGAGGAGCATGAAGTCCACGGTGCCCTCCACCTTTTTTTAGGTGAAAAATTTCCTACTGCTTTGCACACTTGAATGCATCTTAGTTTTGATGCTGTTGAGTAATGTCCTTGACTGACCCACTGGGCATTAGATGTTCCTCCATCTACTTTGCCTACAGGGTTCAAGCCTGAGCCTCAAAATGTGCTTCTTGGATTGAAATCCACACAAAACATAAGAGAAAATGCTGCCATATGCTCACCTGTCCCTAATCCCCCCTCTTTTTTTTAATCTGGTAATTCTGTGCTTAAAATGTTTGCCCAAGTAGGTCTCCTTCCAGGAGAGCATCCTCCCAGAGTGAGTGGAGTGGGACTCCCCTCCTGAGACTGGCTTGTTATAGGTAACTACCTGGGGTAATCACTCTATTAGATTACCCGTGGGCCTCAGATTTCCAGCTAAATGGGGTTGATAATGCTTTCCTGGCTAATAGGACAGCACAAGAGTTGATTTATAACCATTGTCAAGTGTGTCATGATCCTAGGGAGAAAAGTAGCATAAAAACACAGTGCAGCTAAGATGTTTGGAAGGGTTTGGCGACAGGCACGTGTGCAGTTAAAAAATGTTAGCCTGTTGCTTAATTAGCTCAAACCACCATTCTTTGTGTTGCAGATGCGCTTTTCCGTGGCTAAGTACAGCAAGGATTTCCAAAGAATTAAGCAAAACCTTGCAGAGCTGGCGGCCTGGAGCTCCAGGCTTGGCTCTATATTTACAAGCCTAAACGAAGGCAGCCCGGTTTCTGCAGATGCCAAGTACCCGCAGATCCCGCTTTGATTTGGGTGATTATACGCAGTTTAAAGAGTGAAACTTTTAGCAGAAGTCCTCACCTGAAGGCCACAGGAGAGGAACCGACTCCTGTGTGATGTTTGCCCAGCTTCTGGTGGGAGCTGAGAAGGTCCCCAGGAGGCAAAGTCAGTGCTCTCCTATTCAGTAGTTGACAGCACCGGGTTAAACTTTGGAAAGCATTTTTTGAAGTCCATTCCCCAATCTGGAAAGATTTAAGGCTGGCTTACAAACTGTCTCTGCCTTCAAATAGCCCTTGCCCAGGGTTGTGCTGCTTTATCAAAAATGAAAGGAGTAGGAAAAAAGGATGGAAAGACAGAACAGACTTTCCAATAGTAGTTTGTGGAGTGGTAATACTCTGTTAAAATTATTCCTCAGCTTGCAGCAAATTAAAGTGATCTTTGCTCTACAAATTAATACTAACACTATGGTTGTTTATCACATCTTGGTAATATCACATGGGAATAAAAGTATCAACTCTTATCCGTTCAAATAGCTGAGATGTAACTGTTTGAGCTTGGGCATTGCAACAGCTGTTTCTCATGTCCTCGGAAATAATTGGTTGTTACAGAGGCTATTTAAATGTGAGAAAATCACTGCAGTTTTATAATTAGTTTATTTTTAAGGAAAAACATAACTGCCCTTTGCTAAGAAGGTGAGGGTTTCAGGTGGGATGGAGGGATAGCAGTGTAGTCACCTGATTTACTGTGACATTAAACAGATAGTAAAACCAGAGGCTTATAAATATTAAGATCTTAATCTCACAGTAGAGCTCTGCTGGGGGAAAGCCAGAGACAAATAAGGCTGTGCCTGAAACTCGCTGTAGGGTCAGGGCCCCGGCATGCTGCGTTACGGAGCAGGATGGCTGTGCTGAGAGGGTATAAATACAAGCGGCTGGCTCTGACAGCAGCATTGTATGAGATTCATTAGAGGACTTAGGCACTCTGCGGTTATTTTTAGTGCATAAATTCATAAAGGTCTCTCTTTGGGTGCAGCCTGATTTGGAAACACCTTAAATCCACAGGCATCTAATGCGGCGGGATTGGGAAAGCTCCCTGGCTACCTGAACGTCGGCTCTCGGGTGCGACCAGCATTGCAAACCACTCGGGAGCAACCAGCGGCAAGGTCCCTGGCTCACGCCTGGCTCCCTGTGCACAGAGCTGGTGGCCCGGTTCTGCACCGGGGTTTAACTTTTCCCTTGATACCCCCCAGGAAGAGACTTGGCCAGCGGCTGCTCTGGGGAAGGGCTTCCGCTGGTTTGCACCAGCCCGCTGGGCATGAGGGTTCGCAAAGAGAGAGCAGGACACGGACGCCCAAGAGAGCGTCCAGGCAGCGGGCAGCATCCCGCCAGAAGCCCTGCAGAGGTGCCATGCCATGGGTTAAATCTCCACAGCCGGATTTGGGAAAGAGCTGGCAAATGCTGCTCACTTTGCGAGTGAGTTCGTGGCCGGGAATCCCCAAGGAGGGGAAAGGGAGGCATTTAACGACTGCACACAGCGCAACCCTATCCCTGGTATTTCATAAGGGCTTTTTTAATTAGCGCTCTGCCTATTGCTTTGCCTTGCGTGTCCTTGGGTTTTGCCGGCCGTTCCTTCCCCGCCTGTGCTGGATGGGGAGCGCGTGGTGGCTTGTGCAGTCTGCAGGCCTCTGCACATAGCCAGCTGGGCTTTGGCCCGTAGCTTCACTGGGACAAAGAGTTGGCTTGAAGGGTTCCTCAGACACAAGCCACAGGGCTCTTTCCCGCAGCGTGTGCTTTCTCTGCGGGCTACCTAATAAAAACTGTTTCATGGCAAAGGCGGGCTGGTGCAGGGAGCCATAGCTCTTAGGTGGGTGCTATCCCCGAGAGCGCCAGCAGTCTTAGCAGAGCCTATTTATTGGTACTTCTTCCTTCGAGGAGTAATAACTTCCAGATTTACTCCCTTTCTAACTGAGCATCTTTCAAAGTGGGTGTAGAACTATTTAAATAGCTTCTGTGGAGGTGGGATGAGAAATTGCTCTTATTCCGTAGTCTGCAATCAGCACCAAACAAGCACTTTTCTCCACTGCACACACAAACAGGCAAGCATCTGCCAGCAGCCTCAGCACTTTAGGTCTGATTTTCTGTTCGCTGGTGTAAGGCACAAGGATTCCACTAACATCAACAGAGTTTCAAGAGTATAGTTTTTATTTTATTTTATTTTATTTTATTTTATTTTATTTTATTTTATTTTATTTTTAATCTGGTTAAATATCGTTATTTTTTTTACCCCAGGGACTCTTCAGTGAGCGCGCTCCAGGAGGAGGTGAATCCCCACTGCAATGCATGGGCAGTGCAGACTTGCTGCAGCCTTTGCTGCCCAGCATCGCTGGGCCACAGCATGGCTCTGCATAGCCCTTTGCCTGGCTTTTGGAAGTGTCAAGGAACAGCTCTGTGACCCACTTCTTCCTGGACAGCCAAACGCATCCTCTTGCACCAGAGAG
This sequence comes from Grus americana, assembly GCF_028858705.1. Lineage (NCBI taxonomy): Eukaryota > Metazoa > Chordata > Aves > Gruiformes > Gruidae > Grus > Grus americana. Next base: position 15,536,322 of record NC_072853.1, on the reverse strand, counting down.
AAGAGCTTGCAGCATCCCTGGAGGAGATGGATGCTGTGAGTGTCCTGGGGTGCCCTCCTGGGACATCCAAAGTTGGGCTCTTTGCTTTGCCAGCTCACCTGTGGGAAGAGCCTCAAATACGAGGGCTGATCGCTTTGGCAAAGATGACCCAGTGAAGGGTAAATGTAAAGAGCACAAGGCCCCAGACTCATCCCTGCTCAGAGAGCGCAGAAATGTGGTGGGCAGCAAAGAGTACAAACACCTTCAGAGGTGGTGGAGTCAGAGGAGAGCCAGCCTCTCTGGTGGCCTCCAGAGAGAGACCGTGCCCATACCAAATGGAAGTGTAGCTGCTCACCCTTGCAAACCCCAACAAAAGTTTGAGTTGTTGCTGAGTCAGTTCTGTAGCTGGCAATGTGTGGTATTTTCGTGCACCGCTTTTTTTTCTTTTGGTGCAAACATGGGTGGCAATCTGATTAGCTTATGATTCATGATTTGGCTAATGTTCCGACTTCCCCCAGTCCCCACCTGTTCAAATAACTACTACTGTAATGTAGGCTGTTAACTTGAAATAACTTTTCCAACCCCTTTTGTAAATGAGCTCTGGAAGCTGCTTTAACTCTCATCCATGGGCAGAAGTTGTAATAATTTAACTTAAATGCTTTTCAGACCAACTCAACCTGGTGCAAAACTCTATGCAGGCATTTAAGAGGAAAGAAGTTCACTTCAAGCTGTTCCTAATCAACTAACACTGTGATCAGATCTGCTGTTCTGCTCAGCGTTACTTCTTGTCAAAGGCCATCCCCTCCCCAGCTCTGCCACACAGAAATACTGCTCCTCACCCAGTCCTGACAGCAGGATCCAGGTGAGCGAACCCTCCCATTCAAGGAGTCACGGCTGACCTGGGATATTGTGCCGGAGCGGGGCGAGGAGAGGGTGGTCCATGCAGTTTGACCGCCAGACCTCAGCAGAGCGGAGGGAAAGCCAGCACGAGCAGCCGCGGTGGGTTGAGGCTGGTGACTTGAACCAGCTCAGCTGCCATCACGTCAGCGAGTCTGACTCTGCACCTTTGGTCACCTGGTGCCCACCACTCATCGCTGCAGTGAAACCAGCACGAGTGAGTTACACCAGTGGCTCCATATGCCCTTTGCACCAATTTGAACAGATCAATCAGGCTCAGGGCAACTTCCCAAAAGACTTAAATTATGTAAGGATTACGGTGCAATCAAAAAACAAAAAAGGAAAAAAAGGAAATACTGGTACTGAACTCACCAGAGGATTGATTTATTCTATTCCCCAACTGGCAAAAATATTGCAACAGAAAAGTTAGATAATTTTGAAGCACGCATGTTTCAGCCTGTGGGCTTACATGCTCATGAGGGCCGTTAGGCAAATCCTCATCTTGCCCAGTCCTCTTCTGACCACACGTTCCTCTGCATTCACATGGCTTGTTCCCTGCACGACCCTCAGCTGATGGCTTGGGGCATTGTAGCATGTTTAGCTCTCGCTTCCTCCATTGCAACAGATGTCTAATCCTTCTCCTGCAAAGTCACCCTTCCCCAGTGGCAGGTCGACAGGTTGGGCTTTGCATGCAGCAGCTCTCGCCATGGGCAGGATGCAGAGCCTCTGAACCTCCCAAAACCAGTGCAAAGGCAGCGGGGAGATGAACAGTTGTGTGGCCATGCTGCTGCAGTCAGGATCCAGGTTCTGCACCAAGGGAGGCAGATGCTTTGCCTGTGGGTAAAAGCAGTAGGTTCACCAAGAAAGTGCCTCTCCATAGGTGGTGTGCTAATTTCACACGTGGCAAACAGCATTAATATAATGCATCAAACCTGGCTTCGTTAATAGCAAACTAAGGGAAAGGGTTTCATAGAATCATAGAATGGTTTGGGTAGGAAGGGACCTTAAAGATCATCTAGTTCCAGCCCCCCTGCCATGGTGGACACCATGGTGGACACCCTCCACTAGACCAGGTTGCCCAAGGCCCCGTCCAACCTGGCCTTGAATACTTCCAGGGAGGGGGCATCCACAGCTTCTCTGGGCAACCTGTTCCAGTGCCTCACCCTTACCAGGAAGAATTTCTTCCTAATATCTAATCTAAATCTGCCCTCCTTCAGTTTAAGGCCATTTACCCCTTGTCCTGTCACTACTCGCCCTTGTAAACAGTCCCTCTCCAGGTTTCTTGTAGGCCCCCTTCAGGTACTGGATGGCTTTGCTATACATGCTAGCTACTTTTCAAATGCAAATGTCTGTTTTAAATGAGATTAAGACAGAAGGAAGCCTAGAGAATGCCAATAATTAATACATGATAAGGAATAAACATCCAGGGCATCAAAAGGTAAAACACAATCACAAAGATGAAAGTAATCCATCTTCTCTGCACAGCCTGCTCTGCTGCATGGAGTAAGTGGGTGTGAGTCCCCATTCCCATTTCCATAGGTAGGCGGTGAGCATAAACCCAAAACAGCTGCTGAGGAAATAAGAAGAATCCTTAAGCTCAGCCGGGGAAGTGGAGAATCCCTGGGCTGGGCTTGGCTTTCCAGACTCCCCAGATTTTGTGAGCCATGCTACTGCAGAGAGGGAGCCTTTAGCAGTGACTTCTGTTCCTTGGCATGACCTCAGTCCCTTCAGGATGTGCACGTCTAACTTCTCTGGCTTTAAACCAGTAAGGAAGGTGGTGTTTGGGATCCCCACTGAGCTATGAGTAGACTTCAGGAATATTTTGCCCTGGCTTCCCTGCCTCCTTTTCCACACCTGAAAAGCAGACCAGCCTCTCCCACTCTCCCCCTCTCCCCTTGCTCCCCCAGACCTGCATGTTGAGTTACACTTGAGGTTACAGCAGGACTCATCTACCTTGAATCTTAAGAGAAGAGAAATGGGAAACTCGAGGGAAAATGTTAACAGACTCTATCCCCCTTTCATATTTCTTACAACTCACACAGTGCTGGCATCAGACCCCTGGCAGTGCCCTGTGGTTTTACTTCCTTCTTCAGCTGATACTGAAATAGCAGCACTTACTCCACCTTTATTAAGCTTGCATAAGGCACCAAACTGTAGCAGGCCTTGCATATAGATTGTATCAGAGATAAGCAGGCCTGAAACGAACACAGTCCATGCATGTGGGAAACACACTTCTCTGAAGGCAGATAAACATCGCTGTTAATGTTTGAAAGCTGCTGCTCAACGGTGAGCTCTGGCAGAGAAGCCCTGTGGCTGCTGGTTTCACTGACTGGTCTGTGTACCGGTCCCTGGATTTGGAGAGTACTTATCTCACCAAGCAGTTCTTTATTTTCAGCCCTAGATACCAGAAAAGCCCAAGTTTCTTCCCAGACTTCCTAGGAGTTGTGTTGCTGACTTAAAGGTTCACAAAGTGCCCCCAAATCAGAACATAGGGCTTAAAAGTCTAATCATAGAATCATAGAATGGTTTGGGTTGGAAGGGACCTTAAAGCTCATCTAGTTCCAACCCCCTGCCATGGGCAGGGACACCCTCCACTAGACCATGTTGCCCAAAGCCCCATCCAGCCTGGCCTTGAACACTTCCAGGGATGGGGCAGCCTCAGCTTCTCTGGGCAACCTCTTCCAGTGCCTCACCACCCTCATAGTGAATAATTTCTTCCTAATATCTAATGTAAATCTACCCTCTTTCAGCTTAAGGCCATCATGCCTTGCCCTATCACTCCATGCCCTTGTAAACAGTCTCTCTCCAGCTTTCCTGTAGGCCCCTTCAGGTACTGGAAGGCTGCTCTAAGGTCTCCCCGGAGCCTTCTCTTCTCCAGGCTGAACAATCCCAACTCTCTCAGCCTGTCTTCACAGGAGAGGTGCTCCCGCCTTCTGATCAGCTTCGTGGCCCTCCTCTGGACTCTCTCCAACAGCTCCATGTCTCTCCTGTACTGGGGCCCCCAGAGCTGGACGCAGTACTCCAGGTGGGGTCTCACAAGAGCAGAGTAGAGGGGCAGGATCACCTCCCTCGACCTGCTGGGCACACTGCTTTTGATGCAGCCCAGGACACGGTTGGCTTTCTGGGCTGCAAGTGCACACTCCCAGCTCATGTTGAGCTTCTCATCAATCAATATCCCCAAGTCCTTCTCCTCAGGGCTGCTTTCAATCCATTCCTCGCCCGGCCTATAGTTGTGCTTGGGATTGCGCCAACCCATGTGCAGGACCTTGCACTTGGCCTAGTAAAATTAATGCGAATTATTACAAACTGAAAGGTAAGGAAACTCTGGACTCTTCTCTCCTGATTTATGATCGTATTCATATGGACAAAACCCTCTAACTGGCCCTTGGAAGCCCAGGAACACAATCTTTTAAAAATAAACTGAAAAAATCATATGGTTCCCACAAGCCTCTTTTACATATCTCTTTTTTTCTCATCTTCATTCAAACTCCACATTGGGCTGAAACGAGCTCCAGACTCAGCCACAGAGTGGACAGATGGACAGTGTGGGCAGCCAGCTCTTCCCACCTGACACAGCAGGGATGGAGGTTACTGCCTGCGTCGCCTGCTGATAAATCTGTGCTCGCTGCCGGCAGAAGCAAAGGCAGTTCCAGTCATTCTGGGAGAAAAGCCCACTGCAGCCCAGAGTGGCCATGCCATCATAGAATCATAGAATCACAGAATCATTTAGGTTGGAAAAGACCTTTAAGATCATCAAGTCCAACCATTAAGCTAGCACTGCCAAGTCCACCACTAAACTGTGTCCCTGAGCACCACATCGACACATCTTTTAAATACCTCCAGGGATGGTGACTCAACCACTTCCCTGCGCAGCCTGTTCCAATGATTGATGACCCTTTCGGTGAAGAAATTTTTCCTCATATCCAGTATAAACCTCCCCTGGCACAGCTTGAGGCCATTTCCTCTTGTCCTACCGCTTGTTACTTGGGAGAAGACACTGACCCCCACCTGGCTACAACCTCCTTTCAGGTGGTTGTAGAGAGCAATCAGGTCTCTCTTCAGCCTCCTTTTCTCCAGGCTAAACAACCCCAGTTCCCTCAGACACTCCTCACAGGACTTGTGCTCTGGACCCTTCACCAGCTTCATTGTCCTTCTCTGGACACGCTCCAACACCTCCATGTCTTTCTTGTAGTGATGGGCCCAAAACTGAACACACTACTTGAGGTGAGGCCTCACCAGTGCTGATTACAGGGGGACGATCACTTCCCTAGTCCTGCTGGCCACACTATGTCTGCTACAAGCCAGGATGCTGTTGGTCTTCTTGGCCACCTGGGCACACTGCTGGCTCATATTCAGCTGGCTGTCGACCAACACCCCCAGGTCCTTTCCTGCCAGGCAGCTTTCCAGCCACTCTTCCCCAAGCTGGGTTGTTGTGACCCAAGTGCATCACCACGCTGCTGCAAGGGCCCATGCTTTCCTGCACTAGGTGCACATCACCGTTATCATTCTCCCTCAGAGCATCCTCCAGGTCCCTCCTGGAGGATGCCTGTGCAACTGGAAAGCCTTACAGCATGGGCTGGACCTCTCACAGGGGTGGAAGGAGCATGTTCCCAAAGGCGAGGTCTCTCATTGACTGGGCTTTACATTCAGGTCCATAAATTCAGGAATCATTGCTGGCATAGAAATCAGAAAATCACAGAATGGTTGAAGTTGGAAGGGATCTCTGGAGGGCATCTGGTCCAACCCTCCTGCTCAAGCAGAGTCACCCAGAGATGATAAAATAAGAGAAATGCAGTCAGTGCCTGTGGTGATTGTGCTCTTAACCATACATAGTGACAAAAACTCAGCCAACCCTCTGTGGCTGATACTCTCCCACCCAGCTGGTGGGATCAATCAGAGTGATCGAACGACAACCAACTGGTCCTTTTCTAGCCCTTCCTCACTGTGGAGGACCCTGGCAAGCGTGCAGATTCAGATGTGATGGTACCATCTGTGCTGTTCCAATCGCATGAAGAGGAGATGCCAGCGCCACCAGCAGCATTAACGTAACAGCACATACGTTACTGCCTTCCTGCCAGCACCTATAGGTCTGCAGAGGCCATTGCAGCAGCCAGCAATGCCTGCAATCAGCAGTTACCCTTCAGAAGACAAGCTGGGTCAGCAGAGAGGACAGTCCTCTGGATCTTCTGAGCAAGGAGTAGGTATCCCCTCAACCAGTGGTTATTTAGGCTTCACCATACCCCTGTTGACAATATCAAAGCCTTCTGGCAGATTGCAGGTGTCAGCATGGACTCTGATCTTTGGCTGCTGCCCAGAGAAAATTATTAATCACTCCGACAAGCACTATCCTAAGTAAGTCTAAATAAGTAGTGCTCCAGCGTTCAGGATTTCAGGTAATATCAAAGTTATGAAAGGTCTGAATTTCCATCTTGTCCTTGGGACCCCTACGGTTCAGTCCTACTAATTAATGTAATCACTATGACCAAATATTGTACAAGTGTTTACCAGCCTTGGTCAAGGGGATGTCTGAGACGGAAATTCCCCAGGGGGGGTGTTGAAGCAAACACTGCTTTTAAGACCTGCATATAGTTACTTTATATATGAACCAGAAGAAGGTTGTGTCCTCAAAAGATGTAGGTGATTACCATGTGCTGGACTAGATCACACACAAACCTTTACCTGTGTATGTGTGGGAGAAAATGACCTTTTGAGACATTGCAATTTTGCCCTTGATTTCAGCAGGACTAAAATCCCACTTGGGCAAATCCCACCAAGGGCTGGGCTGCCATAAGGAGCAGCCAAGCCCTCACCCTGCTGGCCTTGCCATTGAAGCCCATTTGGTTTCACAAGACATTCTAGTCTTCAAAACCAGCATTTATCAATTTTAATTCTATTAATAAAGTAGGAATTTCAGTGGGGAAAGAAACCAGCAGATTCTGGTGGATTTGGGATTTGATTTCACAAGCAATTCACTTTTGCTGTGCTTTTCTGTAATTTTCACAACTGGAGGGAGCAAGCTGAGTTTCACAACACTAAGTTCTGATTGGGCTTCCATCACAGACAAAGGTGATATTTGCAGGTTGAAGTACAGCCCTTATTTACCTTAGTGGCACATCTCCCAGTAACTTCAACTAGGAAAGAGTTTTGTCCGCGATGTCATTCACTTGCAGAGGTTTTGTTCCCATGGTCAAATCAATAACCTTCCCATTCACCTCCATCCCTGCGGCATGATGTCGGGCAGCATCCTTGCTCTTCTGCGACCAAAACAGCTTTGCTCCCTCTCATGAACAACCACTTGCTTCAGGTCAATTTCTGCCCTAAACAATATTTCTTCTTATAACTTCATTTTTATTTATTGCCTAAAATTCTAGATTAAATGCCATCTCCTAGCAACTGGTATATTTTTGTCCCTAGTCTGCTAACTTTCAGTGCTTGGATATTGCTCTCCGTTCATTTTGCTGTCTCAGACAGAAAAGAAAACACTAGTTTCCAGATACCTAGTGGTATTTACATTTGTGTGTTAAGTTTCTAAACAGCTAACTTTATATCCACCTGTTTGTTTGTTCCCTTTATAGGTGTGCTCCAGAGAAACCAAAATACAGTGTAGTCCTCCTGTTTGGGGCAACTTTAGAAGAGAGAGACATGGGACAGGAGCTGCCTCAGTGGGCCACCCCACCTGAGATGTTTTGGGACGGGGCTCTTCTTCCCACTGTGCAAACCCTTGACATTTCTTGACACGTCAAAGAAACATCAAGAAATGTGCTTACTACCTCTGCAGACTAAGCCACGTGTTGTCCTTCCAGCAAGCCATGGCAAAAGCATGTGATGAATCTCAAGAGCAGGACAGGGCTGAGTTATGCCAACAGGGAACCTTACACAGCAGCGGGTGCCTGTCCTGTGAAATGGGTGCAGGAAAGACCTCACATTAAAAAAGAGCCATTTATTTTTGGCTGTTCAGCTCAGATTCTGCAACATGACTTTTAAACGTGTGTGTGGAGAGGTATTTGCAGCTTCTGTCTTCATAGGTAGCACCACAGGAGCTCAGCATACTGCAAAGAAGGGTTCATGCATCAAACCAGGCATCTCATCTGAAATTCTCAAAATTATTTGGGACTATGAATTTGGCTTCAAGGTGCATTAGTAAGTAAGGTTCATCTCACCTAACTTTTGTAAACCTCAGTCTTTGAGCTTCCTCTGATGGTAAACAGAGGGAAACGGCACCTCTTAGGGTGCACTTCATCACTGTAGCTACCTTTTTTAGACTCGGATGGAGAATCCCCAAGTAGACCCCATAAACGGTCATTGCAGATGTTTACTGCTGGTCAGGTGGATCCCACTGAAACAATGGGGCAGAATCCATCTTTAGACTTGCAATTTCTTGTTCTCAAAGCCATGTCACTTTTCTATTCATGCAAACTTGACTTTAGCTATTTTTTCTGTTTGCGATGGTTATAAATTGAATTTATGTGTAATAAAAGATGCTGTCCACGAGCATAAAAGAACAACTGATGATTCATGACTTTTATTTCTGTAACGTCTCACTTCCAGAATATCTATTTGACAAACTGTGAATCATATACATTGGCTTGGATGGGTATACTTAGCTCTGATTTGTACAGTAAGATGTAAATAATCAGTTAATTAAATGAAAATTTTCTCTGTGAATTACTGCCTCCCCTCTCTCCCCTTTCCCCTCCCTTCCTTCTGCTTTAACTCACCTCTGTTCAAAGCATGATCCTGTCACCTGACAACCTGAAATCATGCCACACACCTATTCCAGCAGCAGCATTTCATTCAGGACTGTTGGCAGGTATGAAGGTTGCAGCTGCCCGTGACTTCCCTCAAAACACAACATAGTACCAGGACTCGTTACAAGCAACGGGGCAATTTTACATGCCTACTAAAAAATGTACTTCCCGCCCCATGCTTCAACTGTGCTACGTCAGAGAGAAGGACACTCGCGATGTTCTTTAATACCACTTTGTTTTCCTGCACAAGTACTGGCCAAAGCTCGGCTTTGACAGATGAGCTTGAAAGGGCAGATTTGCATCCTGCTAACTCTAAAATTCATAAAATATCTGTGTAAGGAAGGATGTGTGCAAGTGATCCCCTGACGGCTGAGTGCAACTGTAGAGAGCTGTGATCTCCCGATGAGAACATGAATTTTGTCTGATCTTGCTGAGCTGGTTGGGTCTTGCCGGCTACATGCTATGACGTCATTAACACCTCCTGACAGATGTTTTCCTCTTGGTTTGGCCAGAGGTGCCTGATTGTCAGTAGGCAACGCTGAGCAAAGATGTGTGTCACCTTTTGGCAATTTTATGCAGTTTGGCTGCAGGAGGATTAAACTCTGCTTGTAACACGAAGTAAGGTAACTGTTGTGAATTCACATGGAGACCTGTTGTGCAGTTGTATACCGCAGTATTAGGTTAAAAAATTCTGAGCACTGAGGCTTTGTAAAAGAGATTATTTGTCATTTTTTGTAGAGCAGAAGCAGTGGAGGCTGTAGATTGCTTCTGTGCGTCCTTTCTCCTCACTTCCCTGTTACCCTGGACGGAGCACTGCTCCCACACAGAAGGCAAGGAGCTCTTCTCTAGAAAGCCAAGTCTGGGATGGGCTTTTCCATGATCTGACTTTTCCTCCTGCGCTGTCCACCCCCCCATTGGGGCACCTCCTGGTCCTTGCCTCAGTTTACCCTTGTTTACAAAGAGAATCCTGTCTCCTGCACTCCTATCAGTCTCCTGCACTCAAGCTTATTGAGCTGGGTTATTTTAGGAAGATGAAGAGCCTTAAAATACAGGCTTTGTCTAGATGCAAACTGTACCATGCTGTTGTATGTCTTGGAATGATATACAGGCATTTAATAATTTGCATGAATGATTTCTGCCTGCACCAGAATCCAGGTCTCTCACTGATACACTGTATCGGGTTTGCAAGGCAAGGTTTTGGTAGCAGGGGGGGCTACAGGGGTGGCTTCTGTGAGAAGCCGCTAGAAGCTTCCTCCATATCCAATAGAGCCAATGCCAGCCGGCTCCAAGATGGACCTGCTGCTGGCCAAGGCCGAGCCCATCAGCGACAGTGGTAGCACCTCTGGGGTAACATAGTTAAGAAGGAAAAAAAACTCTAACTGCATAAAACCAGCAGCATTTTACAGCCAGAGAGAGGAGTGAGAAGATGTGAGAGGTCAGTGCAGAAGGAGGGGGAGGAGGTGCTCCAGGCACTGGAGCAGAGATTCCCCTGCAGCCCATGGAGAATGATGGTGAAGCACAGATTCCACCTGCAGCCCGTGGAGGACCCCACGCCGGAGCAGGTGGATGCACCCGAAGGAGGCTGTGACCCCATGGGAAGCCCACGCTGGAGCAAGCTCCTGGCAGGACCTGTGGCCCCGTGGAGAGAGGAGCCCACGCCAGAGCAGGTTTGCTGGCAGGACTTGTGTGTTGGGTTTGTGTGGCAAGGTTTTGGTAGCAGGGGGGCTACAGGGGTGGCTTCTGTGAGAAGCTGCTAGAAGCTCCCCCTGTGTCTGATAGAGCCAATGCCAGCTGGCTCCAAGACGGACCCGCCGCTGGCCAAGGCCAAGCCAATCAGCGCCTCTGTGATAACATATTTAAGAAGAAGAAAAACACTTAGAGAGAGAGAGAGCTTTTGCAGCCGGAGAGAGGAGTGAGAAGATGTAAGAAACTCTGCAGACACCAAGGTCAGTGCAGAAGGAGGGGGAGGAGGTGCTCCAGGCGCCGGAGCAGAGATCCCCCTGCAGCCCGTGGGGAAGACCATGGTGAGGCAGGCTGTCCCCCTGCAGCCCATGGAGGAAGGATGAGGGGGTGTAGAGATTCCACCTGCAGCCCGTGGAGGACCCCACGCCGGAGCAGGTGGAGGCACCTGAAGGAGGCTGCGGCCTGTGGGAAGCCCACGTTGGAGCAAGTTCCTGGCCAGACCGGTGGACCCGTGCAGAGGGGAGCCCACACCAGAGCAGGTTTGCTGGCAGGACTTGTGACCCCGTGGGGGACCCCACGCTGGAGCAGTTTGCTCCTGAAGGTCTGCACCCCATGGGAGGGACCCATGCTGGAGCAGTTCGTGAAGAACTGCAGCCCGTGGGAAGGACTCATGTTGGAGAAGTTGGTGGAGGACTGTCTCCTGTGGGAGGGACCCCACGCTGGAGCAGGGGCAGAGTGAGAGGAGTCCTCCCCCTGAGGAGGAAGGAGCGGCAGAGACACCGTGTGATGAACCGACCACAACCCCCATTCCCCATCCCCCTGTGCTGCTGGGGGGAGGAGGGAGAGAATTTGGGAGTGAAGTTGAGCCTGGAAAGAAGGGAGGGGTGGGGGGAGGTGTTTTAAGATCTGGTTTTATTTGTCATTACTTGACTATGATTTGATTGGTAATAGACTAAACTAATTTCCCCAAGCTGAGTCTGTTTTGCCCATGATGGCAACTGGTGAGTGATCTCTCCCTGTCCTTATCTTGACCCACGAGCCTTTTGTTATATTTTCTCTCCCCTGTCCAGCTGAGGATGGACAGTGATAGAGCAGCTTTGGTGGGCACCTGGCCTCCAGCCAGGGTCAATCCACCACACACACTTTGGCAGCATTCCCTTGATCTTGATGCTCTAGCGAAGAATTTGGTCTCAAACAGCTGAAGGCTGGAGGTGATGTCCCTGCAGTAAATTGGAGAAGCTTGACTAAATGTCCCACATGTCTCTGGCTGTACCACTTTTTAGTGCTCCATCTCCCTAGGACTTAACTTTGTACTCATAAATGCTGCAACAGTCTTGAAGACCTGTCCTGGTTTCGGCTGGGATAGAGTTAATTTTCTTCCTAGCAGCTGGTATAGTGCTGTGGTTTGGATTTAGGACGAGACTAATGTTGATAACACAGTGATGTTTTGGTTGTTGCTAGGCAATGTTTACACTGAGTCAAGGACTTTTCAGCTTCTCACCCTGCCCTGCCAGTGAGTAGGCTGGGGGTGCACAAGGAGTTGGGAGGGGACACAGCCAGGACAGCTGACCTCAACTGGCCAAAGGGATATTCCATACCATATGATGTCATGCTCAGTATATGAAGCTGGTGGGAACTGGCTGGGGGCATGACCGTGGCTTGAGAACTAGGTGGGCATTGGTCAGCGGGGGTGAACAAATGTTCTGTGCTTCACTTGTTTTGTATATTTTATTAGTAGTATTAGTATTATTCCTTTTCTGTCCTATTAAACTGTCTTTAATTCAATCCATAAGTTTTACCTTTTTTGTCCAATTCTCTCCCCCATCCCACTGAAGGGGGAAGTGAGCAAACGGCTGTGTGGTTGTTTTACCCACCTGCTGGGTTAAACCACAACAAGACCGAACCAAGCTGCCAGGAAGATATGATGTGCCGTGATCTCCCCTCCCAATGCCTCTCTCTGCTCCCAGAAGGTGGATTTTCTGGCCACGTTTCCTGCCATAAACCTTAAGCCATAAAGCCAGTGGTACAAAATGGTCATAGCTTAGAAGCACATGTGGCTGAACCTAGTCTGATGGGTGCAGACGGTCCCAGCCTCTTTTCATTTACCAGCATGGATGTGTCTTAGACATCGTCCCGATGGACTGGTGCTGCACCACATGAGTCTTGTTCAGAGAAAAAGGAGATAACAAAAAGAAAGAGAGTGAAGTGGGCCACGAGAGGCAGGAGTGAGCTGGTACCAAATGTGATGAAGAGGCAGAAGTAGAGACCAGGCTGTGAGGGGCAGGAGATGTGTTGCAAAGGCAGAAGGGAGACCCAGTGAGGCAGGCAAGGAGACATAGGAATGGCAAATGATCTTTGCAGCAGCAATTTGAATGGACATGTGCCAGGAAAGATTTCATTTGTCAGGGGCAGAAGGAAGGATGTTGCGGTGAGACGTGAGATGATGTGAAGTTTCGCTGGATGGAGGGGAAAGGCTGCGTCTTGGCTATGGTATGAAGGAAGAGTCTGGAAGGCTTCAGCATAGCCTGGAAGTAATTGAGGGATGCCCTGTGGCCTCTGTTATGCACAAGGTCAGATTAGATAATCACAGTGGTCCCTTCTGAGTTTAGCATCTATAAATCTATGAAATAGGAGCTTTAAACCATGATGAAGGGCTGAGTCCTTGGAGCATCACATTAAAAGCCCTGAGTATCCTGAGATATTGGCCTTTAATACTGGGATTTGGGGGTATAGGAAATCTATTTCAGGAGGGTTTTGGGGGTTTTTTAAGGTTTATTTCATCTACCTGGTTTTACAGGCAGTCTATAAAAAAAACTGTAATAAAATATTTAAAGCCCTCTAAATATCCCTAAAAGAGTCTTTTCATAACATGTGTTGCATAAACAGGCTAGACGCTTCTGGGCTGTGATATACAGACGTCATCGTTTTGATAGTTTCAGAAATTTCACAGCCAGAAGGCACCACCATGGTGGTTTCCTCTGCCCTCCTGCATAATGCAGACCGTGGAGCTTCGCCCAGCAATTCCCACACCGATACATGAGCTACATCATGTAGAAAGACATCCACACTTAATTTAAAGATCTTTTTGGGTGATGGAGAACCTACCATATCCCATGTCAGCTCCTCCGGTGGTTAATTACAAGGCCATTAAGGAGAAAAATGTGCCTCATTTTCAACTTGATTTTTTATTTTAGCTCCAGCCTTCCTGGCTTATATGCCTTTGTCTGCGAGGTTAGGTAATCCTCTGATACTGCAGTCCTCCTCCATGTATAGATACTTACGGATCTTGATCAATTCATCTCCTATACTCCTCTTTGATAATATAAATGGATTGTGCTCCTTTGGATCATTGAAAGATACTCTTTCAATCAGTCATAGCACTTCTCCCAACCTTTCTCAGGTTTTCAACATGATTTTTAAGTGCTGACAGCTGAACTGGACTATTTTTGTCTCATTAATGTCAGGTATAGAGCTAATACGTTTCCCCTACCACTCAATATTCTCATTTGTACATCCTGGGGTCATATTAGCCCCTTTAGCAAGAGCATCACATGGGGAACTCATATTCAATTGTTTATCCATCGTGACCTCTAAAGTAAACAGCCAAGAACAGCTTCCTGAATATTCCCTCTATAAAAACTCCCATGGGATCACTCTTCATTTGCAACTCCTCTTCAGAGACCTGCCATTTAACTGCCTCATAATCCATTTAAAATGTGCCATATTGATTTTTTACAGTGCTACCATTCAAAATGAAACAAATGGCAGAACGTAACCCCAAGAATCGCTCAGATGCTTCCCAAGTACGTATTTCCATGGAGATGCATGCCCGCATTTTGTGGTTCACCAAGTTGTCACCCGGGCAGCTCTGTGCCTTGGCTGGGAGCACGTGAACGTGCAGCCACCCCAACTGCTGTTTCTGTTGAAGGTCCCCTGCTTCTCCAAGTCTATAACGAGAAGCAAAGGAAATCGGAGTAAAAGTATCAGCCATGAGCTCTGAAACAACCAGAGAGGGGAAAACTGATTTAAAGCTAGCACTTTCAGAAATGGTAGAGCCCTTATTTTTGTGCTTGGATACCAATGCCTCTTGATGGCTTTCAGAGAATATTTTGAGACAATATTCTGCACTCAGGGGGTCCCAAACTGGCCTGTGGAGAAGTATCAGTCTGAAAAATCCCATATAAATGCCCTGCTGCTAGTGCTTGTAACCACACTGCTTTTAGAGTGGTTTTAATTTAACAGGGAGGGGAGGGTGACTGGTGGCCCAGGAGAAATGCTGAAGGCTGAGGGTGGTCCTCAGTCCAACACATTTGGATAATATTCCAGACAATCCTGGTTTTCCTGTTGATTGCCATGTCCCTCGTGGGATTAGTGGAACTCTGTCCAAAAGGTCCATATTTTGGGATGAAGAGGCAGCCTGTTGTGGCACAAACAACACAGAGAAAGAGGGAAAACATGGAGAAAGCCTAATTTCCCTATCTAATATTATACAACTCAGGGAAGTGGAGGGGGGCAGAAGAGCTCCTTCCCCAGGGTAAGATGAGCAGCAGTTGTCACCAGGTGGAATTAGGCAGTGGGAGCCCAGGCTCCCGCAATTCCTCACGTTTCTGACAAAGTTTTACCTGCCAAGAATTGCCAAAACTGGGCTGAGTCTGGGACGCAAGGGACACGTACAAAACCTGTTAGCATAGCAGTATCCTTCATGCTTCGAGTTAAAGCTTAACCAAAGGCAGAAATAACCATGCATTTTCCCCAAAGTACTAAAATTTCTTGCTGTAATGACGACAGGCAGGGGCTTATCTGGCTTTCCTGCATGTGGGAGCGTTTTTGTGCAAACGTTTGCAGCTGCACTTTTCATGCGGGGCAAATTTTGCAGCTAAATAAAATTGTTAAAATGAGTTAATCAGCTCAGTACAATGGTTCTCAATATTTTCCATAAAACAATTTGCCTCCCACGTAGTCTGCGACTCCGTCCCATTTCGCAGCATGGAGGAGAGCTGAAGTGCCCCTCGGGCTGAGCATCTGACACTCAGCACCAACCACGCTCTCCCATCTCGCCCTAGAAAGTGCCAGAGCAGAGTCTTCAAGCTGAGACTTCGATGTGCCCTGGAGTGCTTAATTTCTCTGCAGTAAAACTCCCCAGTGAAAGGAAAGCATTTTTCCTAATCAGCCTTCAGCTTTTGGTGGAGGCTGGAGATGACCACGCACAGCTCTCAGCCTGCCCTCTGCAATGGATGGCTGAAGCTCTCAAGACTTTGATCATCTAGCTATAAAATGTTGCCACTCTTCAACTTATAAGTGGGCTCAAAATATATACTTTTTTTTTTTTTAACCCCCTCATCCCTCACTTAATCCCTTGATCATGCCCAGTGAAGACCAGATGAAAGCCTGGATGTTGGAGGTGGTCTGAAGCACGATTCTCACCGTGACCCTAAAGGGTGCCACCCTTTTTGTGTTCTTAGCCTCACTAATTGCTGCTATTTGTCGCTGTACTGCGCAGGAATTGGACTCTCAATAAGCGTGGTGATTTTGGGTGAGAAGATGGACCCGGTCCCTGCTGTCACCCCTGGACCGGCCGCAGCAGTGGACGTGTCCCAGTTTCTCAGATGACAGTCTGAAATATTGGCTTAAATGAGTCTGGAATTACTCATAGCTACATAGTAGTAGGTTTTTACCTCAAAGAGGTAGAAAAAGAAGAACTGAATTCAGTTCCACTTGAAATGTAAAGTAATAGTAATTTAAAAAGTTAACTCTTTGCTTCCGTTCAAGTCTTACCTGCAGAAAAATTGGACTGAAAGAGATTTCAGTAGACAACTTGGTCCATCCTCCTGCCCTACCACAGGGTCAGGATTGCTGATGGATGCTTGTCAAAGCTGTTTCCATCTCTAAGCAGTCACTACTGCTTCAGCATCCCTATTCCTAGAAAGCTTTTCCTGGTGTCCAGAGTGCATCCTTCTCGCTGCCATTTCAGCCCGTAGCTCCAACACAGACATGAAGAAGAGGTTAATGCCCGTGTTGCCCTGGAACAAACCTGTAGCAACTGGTCCTCTGCTTTATCTCCTCCTAAGGCCAGTGCCTTGGTGCCATTTAGTTAAAGCAAAACTGCTTCACTTGGAAGTGTGTTTCTTACGTGCAGTAATTCAGTGTATTTCCCGCGTGATGTTAATAACAGTAGAAGGCAAGAAATCACATCAGGTGCAGAAAAGCAAGGAAAAGGCAATGACAAGGCAGTGACATGAACGAGACAAAGGAATACACAAAAGAGGAATAAACCTCAGACAAACTGAATCTGGGCTGATACGACACCTCACCCATGAAAGTGTCACGCCATGCGCTGAGACTCTGACTGGTGCCTGGGTGCAACGGGAGCTGAACGTCAGATAAGCACTGGCTGTGGATGGCAACTTCTTGTCTCCCAAATAAAGTGTTGCTTTTGTACCAAGATGCCTGGTCTGTTCAAATCAATCCCACTTGCAACACTATCTTCTTGGAAGACTTACAGGTTCAGGGTTTAACATTGACAGGTAAATGTAGTTCCCATTTAAACAGGTAAGGAGGTGGGACATGAAGAGACGACATGAGGGAACTTGTTCATTCACATACAGCAGGTCAACGGTGGGATTTGGAACATCCCTTGTGTTTCTTAGGGTTGTGCATCATTCACTGGACTTCACTATGAGCTAAGGACATTGGCTTATATCACAAGACTTTGCTCAAATGAGCACAGATCTGCTCAGCTAATAAGTTCTTAGTTCAGGAATCCAATTTTTGGACATTGCATTGGAGCCCAAGGATCCAAGCAGCACGACCTGGGCCTGTAACCCGCAACAGCTGCTCAGGGTAAGGTAAACTCTGATGGACCCACGGGACATACATGGATATAACGTAAGTTCATGCAAGTTGCATCAAGAACTGATTCTCACTGGAAGGAAAACAACCGAAAAAACAAATTGCACAGCTGGTTGTTCCACCGATGACTTCTGAGTAACAAACTGCAAATGAAGAAACTGCAACCCCATCGGTGAGATTTATAACGCAAACCCGATACGAGCACGCATGGAACCGCCTTGTTCCACAGCATCAGTAGCTATTTCCTCTGTCTCCAGGGAGGAGTATTTCATTATCATGGTAGCTGCTGTTTCATTATAAAGCAGATCTGATTTAGGTGGCCATTTATAATGGAAATAATCTCAGTGTGCAGCACCCAGAGTAGTAATAATTTGGTACCACTGTAACCCTTCTGGAGATCCGATGGTGAACAGGGTATGTGACATAGAAACCCTTTTCTTTACTTGTGTGATTGTCCTAATTTCCTTCAGCCTGATAGGTAACATGCAGAGATCTGTATGAAAACGGCGCTTTTTCCTGCTAACATATTCTTCTCACTGACAAAGTTTATGGAGTAGAAAGCTTTTTAAAGATATAAACAGAATCTAGTAAATTGCAGCCCCATCACGAGATGTTACAATAAAAAAAAAGATTTATGATTTTTTTAGATGACAATTTATCTTGACTTTGTCAGTTATACTGCACACTATATAATTTCGTCCTGTTATTTTGTATTAAGCCCAGTATTTTGTGTTTGACCAAAACATGTCATCAGTCTCTACCTTTCAAACGCGAGAACATTCAGAATTACGGCTGAAAAGAAAAAAACCCACATATATGGGAGAGCATAATATCATGCTGGAATTTCAGTGTTAGGTTTTTTTTGAAAACTACCTTATCCACTGACTTTTAAATTACTCTCATGCCATAAATGCTGAGAATAAATGGGGGGGTAGGATGGGAGTGGAACACCATGCACCATAAACAGTCTAGTACCTGCTCCTTTTGTGGTGTGGTCCCCTCAGAGGATGCTTCGCTGCTTACAAGGGCATCCCCCAAGTCTTGAGAAATAAAGGTAAGGAAAGCAGAATTCTTCCTCGTAGTGTGCAGCGTCTGCTTGCAGTCGCACTGCACTAAATCCGGGGTAAATCGAGCAAAGTCAGCGGAGTCGGTCTGGATTTACACCCAAACCCTGCCGTGCAGAACAGGGCCCTTTGCTCGGTTAACACCTTCTGTTACATCTATGAATACGCTGGATTTACGTAGCACCTGCACCCCGTACAGCAAACCGCTGCACAGACCCAAAGTACTGGAGCTGGGGAAGGAGATGTGTGGGCGGGCAAAAAGCTTTGCTGGAAACCCCCCGAATGAGACCGGTCAGAGTGTCAGGTGAGATTGGTTGCTTGCAAAAACCTCTGGGTTTTTTTTTCCCTCTCCTGTTCATGCAATGGATCAAGCCCTAACCTTGTTTAAATCAAACAAAATACTTTTACTGTATAATAAAAATTCCATGTTTTAATACATCGCCATGCACAAATAAAGTCAAACAATGCAGAGTACAAAATTGTCAAATATACAAAATGATAAAGCAGATATCCAAAGCTTCCAGAGATCATGCCCAAAGATACCAAAAACTTGATATTGATTTTAATTTCATCGTTTAAAAGAATTCCTGCCTCCCCCCCGGGTTTTATTTTTTGTTGATTTTTTGAAAACAGAAGGAATTAAGAGTAAATATAAAAACTGTAGGGTGGAATTAACAGTGATGGCCACTTCGTATACTAAAAATTAGATTGCATGATAATTTCTGTTTTGGGAAAAAAAGCACTGCTGTACAGATGAACACCTTGGATGCCTGGGGAAATGCAGCGTACATCAAACAAAAAGGCACGCTTTTGTCTTATGCCACCTCATTTGGCTCCGTCTAAAAAGTTCAGCCATAGACGGACTGGGAATAACAGTGCGTCGCTTTTTAACCCTTAGAGTGCTGGCATTTTCCGAGATTTTCAACCAAGTTAACATTAAAAGGAGATCACTGGCTTAGACTATTTCCTTAGTGAATGTAAAGCAGAGCTCACTCCAAAGGCAGCTGGACCAGACACAACTCGCCGGCTTCAGGAGACCGTTTTGACCATACAGCATGGCTGTGGGCTGGCCCTCAGCCTTTCTGCACCCAGCTCTCCTGCACCAGGCCACCAGATTTCCCAGGACCTTGATCCCAGCCTGATCCTCGCTCCCTGCAGCTCGTGTCGCGGCTGCCGGTGCCGATGCGCAAGTGCAGCCTGGCATCTGATTCTGTCCGTGGGTTACTGATTTGGGGCAACCTTTGGAGACAACTCAGTTGTGGCTGTAATTCTAGCTGTCAGTTACCTGCTCTCCTCAAGGTC
This sequence comes from Grus americana, assembly GCF_028858705.1. Classification (NCBI taxonomy): domain Eukaryota; kingdom Metazoa; phylum Chordata; class Aves; order Gruiformes; family Gruidae; genus Grus; species Grus americana. Next base: position 15,516,800 of record NC_072853.1, on the reverse strand, counting down.
AGGTTCAATCAACCTTAAATTCAACTTCACAAAATAGAGGAGCCCAAATTTAGAGCCCCCTTTGCTGGTTTATGCTGTGCAGAGCCAGGCAGGCATTACTCCCATCTTACCCCCACTTGTGAAAAAGAAGTAGTAATTGCGAGGCAGGTCCAGATAACTACAACCCCTACCGGAAACTGAAAGCCAAGCCCAGCATGTCCCAAAGTACGTCCTGCCACGGTCAGATTCTGCAGTGCCTGTGAGAAATTTAAAAATGTGCCTCCTTTAGACTCGCCAAGTATCCCAGCAGCTTAGTGCAAAGCAAAGGAGTCTTCTCCTCAGAGCAGGTAGCCTCCTTGGGGAAATGCTGGTCATTCCTGTCACCAGACCATTGCCCCGTACAGTTCATCTGCATTTTAGGGGAAGCCCAGCAGACAGCAGCAACCCCAGCTTATGCCCTGAAACACAGGGTCCAGTTCTGCAAGGTGATGTGTCTCCTGCAACGGCTTTATGAGAGCGCTCAGCACGGCGCAGGACACTGGGCTTCGCTTGGGGTTAGCCCAGCACGGCCCCATTCCTCCCCTCGGTCACGGGGACAAGGCTGGGATGTGGGTCCCATGCTGAGATGCTTTGCATAGGCTGGAAGCTCATGTCCCTCTGTGCTTTCTCTATTGCCACTTCATCTTTTCTACCTTTCTCAGAAGAAAAGCAGAGAAGGAGACTCTAGCATGCAAGGGATGCAGACGAAGCGGTAAGAGGACTCCAAACATTTCTTTATCTGGACTGGTCTTGAGACCAGAGCCTGGCTCAGTAGGGAAAACCTCTGTCTGGATGTAAAACTGCTCTCAATAAACAAACCCAACCAACCAAGTCCCCTAAGCATCTGATGGGGCAGATTGTGGTTCTTTTTTCTCCTCTGCACAGCTTCTTATTGCTCACATGCAGTTTTGCTGCAGTATCGATCTCCTTGCTTTAAAAAAAGCCCTGTGTATCGCTATTTAATTTGGTGACTTATGATATTAAGTAGATGAATTCAAGGTAAGTGCTTAATAGAAGTAACGTGATTAGAGATGTAACAACAGCTACAGAAGCGGGTTTTTTTTCTGAAAAAGTATTTAGATAAGTTTGGAATTAAAATCAAAAAGGAGCTTTTCAACTCATTCTCAGACTAAGCCTGGCTGCATTATAATAATGTTGGCAATCCTACTTTTATGGCAGAAGCAGACGTTACACAGCCATCTGCAAGTTCAGCTTCTTCTCCGTCCAGCCCAGATGTGCCTGTTAAGGACCACTCTTCTCCAAAGCTGCAAGGTGTCTCAGCAGCGCAAGGACACTCGTAAGCCATCACGCACCGAAGCCAGTGACTCCGGAGAATTTATTTGACAGGCGGCCAGCTTGTACCAATGTTCTTTAAACAATAAATCTAAACCAAACTCATTTTCTTAGGATTTCACGCTGGATTAGAGCAAGAATCCCCAAAGATCTTATCTTCTTAGCTATGGCCGTAGCTAGCTCCCTTCTTATTTCAGCTTTTTGATGTTGATTCAATACCAATTTGCAGTAAGTATTGCTTTTATGGGTTCTCTTGTCTGCGTGAACTGTTTACTCTTTAAAACATACATCCGAGTTCATGGTGTTCCCCACTGCCCGATGAAGCCTGGCAGGAGATGGCTCTGATGGTTCGCACTTGCCTCGCACCTATTGACAGTGGTTTTGTAAAACCTCAATCAGACGCCGAGCGCTCCTTTGCTTATTTCTAAAGGTACAACATTCCAACCAGCCAACGGTAACAGGGCCCAATCTTGCAAAAACCCACTGCTGGGAGCAGCTCTCATTACTGTGGGCAGTCCCACTGAAGTCATTTCACTTCTAGGGCTTTATTAACCGGCTCCGATGGGGCTCGTCAGGATAGCAGGAACAGTTTGCTGTCTTTGAAGCAAGGAACTTGTGTACCGTGTTCAGCAGCACAGCGATACAATATAATTCTCAATCAGCACCGCAGCTTCTCTGCCGGTTGTTGAAGGCAGGAAAATCTGTTTCTTGCCAGCAAGATGCTACCTCCTTAATTAAGAGGCAAACCCACAGTTGTTATTCCTTGCTCAGACTACACTTCCACTCGGCCTCATCATTTGAGTGCATCATTTTTCTCAGGCTGTTATCAATGAAAGACAACAGACTTTCTCTATATGTCCAACGGTTTGCGTTGTCTTTTCTTGTCTGTTTTTCTTCCTTTAATTACACGCAGAAGGACCTCACAACTGCAGGCAGACCTACTGATGCTCAGACCAAATGCTGGCAAGCACAGCTCTGGTCATATAAACTGTTTAAATGAAGACCATTTTCTGTGAAATAATTGATATAGGCTACCCTGCCTTCCTGTAATATTGGAAACTTTAAGGTATTTTTCATTTAGAAGTTTACATCTGATGATCTAGTCTAATCCTTGCATAACACATGCCTAATAACCTCATCCAGTAATTGCCACACAGATCCTGGATTTCAGATTGAGGTAGAGCTTATTGACTTAGAAAAATACTCTGCATACATTTAAAGACTTTATGTGATGGAGAACATGCCAGGTAACTAACTAAGTTGTCTCCACAGGTAATTATCCTCCCTGTCGAGCATTTGCACTTAATTTCTAGCCTGAAATCAGTTTCCAACCAGTAGAGCACATCATTCCCTTTTCTTCTAAATAAAAGAGGTACCTGCCTTCAGACAGCACTTCCCTGCCCAGGTAGAAGATTGTGATTGCAGATGGAGATCAAGTCACCTCTTCAAATTGCCTCTGATAAATTAATAGCTTCAGCTTCATTAGCCTGACACTATAATAAGACCTGTTTTCCCGCCCTTGAATGACACTGGGAGCTATTGAAAATAATCTTTCCAAATTGTCGATATCCTTTTTGAAAGACGGGCTGAAACCAAACTGGAACAGCATCGTTATTGCCAGGTCCTACATCCCAGCTGGCAAGAGCTTCTCTGGGGCTGACGTTGAACGGATTACTTATCACCTTCACAGCCACTACGTTATGCCAGACGTACTCCCCATGCCCTAAGTGGGACCTGCTGCCATCTCTCCTGGATATCTGACTGTGCCGTCCTCTGGGTTCCTCTCTGCCACCGACCTGCTCCGTATCATTACTTACCACACCCCTGTTTTTGTCATCTCTGGCTGTTGCCACAGTAATTTTCTCTTTCCCTGGGAAGAATATTGAAAATAGAGCATACCTTGGGAGGAGCTCATTAGAAAGAATCTCACTGATGATAATTTCATATTTACAGCTGTTCTTTGTGATCCAGCCTGTAATCAGTTTTAATCCACTTAATATGGGTGATATTGATTTTGCGTTGTGCTATTTTGTTCTTTATCAGAATCAACTGATCTATAGGAGGCTAAGTATACTATGCCAGCAGTTTCTTTATCAACACGCCTTTGATATCCCCCAAAATTATAGCAAGTTTATTTGGCATGATACATTTTTTATAAAAATTATTTGGAGGGTTTTATCAATTTTTAATTGCTTTAAGGATTGTGCCTTATCAACCTTTCCATGATTTTGCCTAAGACTGATAGGAAGCTAATGAGCCTATAGTTTTCTAGGTCAAATCACTCGTTTTTTTGAATTATCGGGGTTTTGGTGTCATTTTAAGCTTCTTTTATGCTTTCTGGTTTTGAGGAGTCCTAGGCAAGTTTTCCTTCACTTTTGGATTCAGTTAATGGTTCTACAAATTTAAAAATATGTTTGGATAGTTGCTGCTTAATATTACCCGTAATTGCTGATGGAGTAGGAAGAATTACATTTTAATGTGCAACCTGACTCCCTCCTTCTACTGCTTTTAAACACAAACCAGGGATATTTGATGGTTTTTGCATGTACTGTGAGTAATCACTGTGCTGTGCCTGTCTAACATCAGACTTAGCTTTGCTACGATGGTATTTATTAGGATATACGTAAAGCCTTTGGTGTAAGCAGCCCTAACCTATTGGCCACTGACTACCCATACATTTTTTGGCTTCCCTCATCAAACATCTACTTTTCTTACTTGCTGATCTATCCTCATGAGCCTGCCTAATCACCCATACGTTATGTTGGTGGGTTTTTTTGCACTTCAGATAACCCTTCTGAATTTACTATAGGAGGTTGCAGGTAATGCTGGTAGTACTTTCCTCTTGCCCATCAATTTTAATTATACCAGATGAACTTTTCTTTTTAAATTAAAATCTTATTGACCACAGTCTATATATACCAGGGTCAATGGCAGCACGGTCCCGCAGTCGTGCCTTTCAAGGACGCTCTGGTGGCAGAGATGTTATTTGTTATAAGGGGACTGATAGGAAAGATGCAGGAATTTACTCTGCTTGCATGAGACAATTTTGAATAATTGAGATCTTGTGGCTTTGTGGTGGGTGGAGGGCGGCTAGTTTCAGGGATAACCAAAAATCACCCCGGGCCTGGCTCCACGGCTGGCATTAATCAACACATCTCCGGAGACTTTGATGGAGTAGCGCCAATGTAGTCTGCCAGCGGTCTGGCCTGGGGTCTTTTGAAAATTCAGGGCAAAACAAACCCAGGATTTTGTCATTTTTAATGGTTTGATTTCCTCAGCGATGCTGCAGCGGCTGTCGAGTGACACCACTTACCCCGAGGAACAGGCAGGGAGGGATGAACCCACCGGTGGAGCATTGCCATGTAGCTGGGCGGGGAAAACCAAAGAGCTCACGGAGCTTTTTCAAACTCCTCTCCCAGAAGGTTGCATCTCCCTTTACAGAATAAATGGTGGGTGTTACGGCACAGAAAGCCACGCAGATGAAAAAAACAGGGAACAAACCAGCGCAAAGGATGCTTTCAGCTGCAGTGTGTTTTCTGGGGTGAGCAATTCCTTCAGGTCTCTAGTGCAGGACTTCTCACGGTTTGAAGTGCTTGGGATGGCTGAGTCTCTGTCAGCGTTTCTCAGTGAGGTTTGATGCTGCAACCTTCCTCAACACAAAGAAACCAGGCGAGTGCGGCGGCAGGGAGAGGCACGGGAGGAAGGCTGCAGGTCTGCACATGGGGAACGGTGTCCTGATCACAGTACTGTTTTGTTTCAGAGATAATAACTAGTGATCAATGTAACAGCAGCACTGGCCTTTGCGAATTATCTGCCTCCACAGGGCTGATAATTGCTGTTTTATGAAAATAGCATTAGTCTCCCACTCTTTTGCACCAAACTAATGGCTCTGAGCGTATTTAAATTCACTTCCTTTGCCGGAATAACTTATTCGCTCCCTTTCATGTTGACTTGGTCTTTGGCACTCTCGACATAAATGATTTATTGACTAGAGATAAAGCATTCTTTCCCCTGAACTGTTCCTGCGACCCAGGCAAAAGCGGATGTGTCTGCTATTAATAAGGTGTTCAGCATAAAAAATGCAATAGACTTGATTGTCTGCACTCAATAGCCTTTCCCAGAACACAGTACCTGCCCCCATTCATAATAACAAAAATCTCTCCCACATGTTTATTTATATTAAAAAGTTTTCAGAAGAATACGCTGGGATCCAGATAGTTGTTCAGGAGATGTAGAACAATTTCATAAATATCCCTGAGGAAGCATGGCCTACTTTGGGAGAATAACAGTGATTAAAAAATCCAAACATGATGAATAGTTAAATACAAGCCAAAAAGTACAGTTATTTCCTTATGGCTCCGTCAGACAGTTACAAACGTGAGAAGTGTCACGGGGCACGGGGGAACTATGCTTGGAGTTATCCACATGCACAGGCTGGCTGTAGGATGGAGACCTACACCAGCTTCCAAGGAGATTTGTCCGATAGGCACCTACAGCAGACTTCTCACCGAGTCTGGCTACACAAGGATCTGGACTTGATTTTCACATTTCTCAGGGCCTATAACACTGCTTTTCTAGGTCACCGTAGCTAAAATCCTGGGAAGCTTTTAAAACAAACTGTTTTAACAGGAGAAGTGCACACATCTAAATTCATGCCCATATACTGGAAGATGTTCAAAACTAACATTGATACAAAAAAATGCTTCTAGTGGCTCTCTGCCTAACTCAACTTCTTCTCGTACGCCCTTTTAAGATAACACTCTCAGATAAACTCTTCTTTTATCATTCAAATTATTCTGGATTTTTTCACTGGGTAGTAAAACAAGAGAACCCCTACTGCTGAAGTACAGCATTCTCCTTCCTTTTAAAATAACCTATGTCAAAGTGGGTTTTTTTAATGGCTGTACCAACATGAAATTGATGTCAGTTGCCAAAGCGCATTTTTAAAACCTGTAGCAGAAAGAGCTGTAAAATTTGCTGAAGCTTACAGTGGACCTGTGCCACATGCACAACCGGGTCTCTTGGTATCAGATTCCAACCTGCAACCCTATGAAAAGCTCTAAAAAGTGCAAATGTTGCCATTGGCGAAGATTCTTATGTCTGAAGGAGAATTTTTACACCAATTAATTTAAAATTAGGGACCAAGGTTTTCAGAAAGAGAATGTAGAAGCTTACTGCTTTGTAATTCTTGGGAGCTCCATTTGAGAACCCATGGAAAGACCCAAACCATTAGAAATCACTAGTGACTTCTGAAAATCTTGGTCATCAATAAAAATAATTTGGTTTTGGACTGAATGCTATAGAAGTATCCAACATGCTGAATCTGAGATGGGTGGAGAGCTGAAACCTAAGCCCATACTCATTTAAAAAAATGAAGCCTTAAAGATATTTATCTGTTGGTTGTACGGGCACCCTCAGTGGTTGACCTTCCATTCTCTAACAATGAACTGTACAATAGTTTTAAGAATTATAACACAGGAGCTTCCTCTAAAAAGGTCCCTTTGGCTTGATGTAGCTGCACCTTCTCTCCATTGCTTTAACTTCACACCAGTATGGCATCTCACCCAGTTTGGCATATATCCTAACAGCAACTCTATAGTACCTGCCCATCAGACCGGAGAGAGTGATGGTCTTTAAACAGATAAAAAGCTACCTTTGATATTAAAGAAAGAAGGAACAAATAGGTAAGTCCTCTCAGTATGTTGATGGCATCAGTTCATTATAAAGAGTGTGTCAAGAAGGTCCTGATGTGATGGTCAGACACTAATTCCACTGAGTCCCCATGGAAGAAACAGTACCACAGCCAGCTGTGATACAGCCAGTGATGAGGCCAGCCATTCACAGACTGAACAAAAAACAACGCTCAGATTGAATGCAACAGTCTTGAGCCTGCTACAGTATATTGAAAGGCTTATTGGAACCATTTTCTTATTCCCAGTTCCTACCAAAATACTGTTTTGGATAGAAAGTGGAAAAAGTTAATGAAGAAGTCTGCCCTCTCCAAAGGGAGTGTCTTGCTCCTTAGAAGTGTTGTCTTACACTTTACCTTATCCAGAGAGTTTGGTTTGGACTACGATTCCCCAGTCCTGCCCAAAACATAAATGGTGGCCAGCATAAAGAACCTCATTTCTTCCAGCTTATTCTGGTTTTATCGTAGACCAAACCCAGGGTCACACACATCTCTGAGAAAGGCTCTCTCCCTTGCCTCTCCCTCGCCGGGTAAGAAAACACATCGGCACACTAGAAACAAGAACCTTTGATATTTGGCGGATGAGAGGGAGAGCGGACCCAGTGTCCTACAGCTCATTCAACCTACCCTGTTCTTGGCTACCTCTGTGACAGCTGTTCTCTAAGTCTCGATAAAAGAAGTCACACCTCTGCCACGTGCAAATCTATCATCTACACAATCTACTGTGAACCGGTGAAGGTATGCTAGTAGTGGACTTCAGTTTGGATACAGTCTCAGCAAATACTGAAACGTATCCTCAATACTTAAAAAAAGGACCATTATATATATATGGACTGTGCTAGTTCTGTGCAGAAAGCACACATGAAGTGCTGATATTGTTTAACAGAATACCATTAGATTGCAAAACTAACATATACAAGACGTTTACATTCCTATCAGGGTGTAATATTGTGAACATATCCACTGAGATTGGAGAATTGCTGTAAGTTTTTCCTAAAACATCATGCCATCTGCATACATAATAAAAGAATCCAGTAGTTGCCATGCTAAAACAGGACTTCTAGTGAAGGGCATAGACAGTCCCCTGAAGGGAACTCAAAAGTTATGCACAGTGATGAAAACTGGAAGAAATTTTCCAGCTAAAGGTCTGTCAATGACCATTTTCAACAAATTGGCACTGGATATTATGCACCACATTTTTACTCCACAGCCAACCAGGTCTTCCCAGAATGCATCATCTTGAGTGGGCTGATTTTACTTCAAGTCTGTCTTCAATCCTCCATGGTCACCTTCTGGCAGTGCCATTTATTATGGTTTTTTTCATGAAGGAAAGTTCACTTTCATATCATGTGGCAGGACAGCAGCTTTAGAGGCTGGAAATGTTTATGGAGAGCTCTCTGCTGGGGCTGTAAGAAACAAAACAGAAAACCAAAACCAGACAGTGAGTATAGAACAGAGCAAAGGAATTTTCACCATTTTATTTTCAACTAAAATTAAAAAGTCAGGTTTGGGCTGAATAAATGTACTTCTGCTGTAAAGACAAACTACTCCTAGAATATATATTGTGACCCTGGTACTTTCTTTAATCAGCTTTACTCATCAACCAAAAACTCAGTACTTAATCAATTCCTTAGATAAATATAAAGTGCAGACCAGCAATCGTGTGTATGATTTAACAAATCCTCCTTGAACTTTATTGCCTCGTGTGAAAGCACTGCTTACTCTTCCTCTAGTCTGAGCGCCAGAGAGCAGGCTCTGTGGTTTGGTTGGGCTTACATTAACCACTGAACACTTGATAGCCAAATGCTGGAAAGGCTCTGCCAAATGCCAAAGTAGGGGCTGATGTTCCCTCACCATTTCTGCTGGCCAAGATGGCAAGAGCTGGCCATTGCTGCATAGGAGATGTGAAAACAGCTCACCCACTTCTTCCCTGCTTCAGATCCCATAAGATAATTTGGGGGTTGAAGAAAGTTTCTCTTTCCCTGCTAAAAGCAGTAAAGCACACTCAATTTTGGTGCCTGCTGTTCCTTACCTGAAAGTCCTTGCAAAGCTGTAAGGTGATCACACCATAAAGGAGGAATATGTGAAGGTTTCTTATAATTTCTCCTCCCCTCCACCCTAACTCTTTGAGATGCACAGCAAAAGGATAAGAGGTAATAGACACAAGATGTAACAAAAGAGATTCCAGCTAGATACAAGAAAAAAAATTCTTCTTAGTGAGGGTGGTCAAATTTTAGAACAAGTTACCTGACCAGGCTGTGGGATCTCCAACTATGGAGATATCCACAAGTCAGCAGCCTAACTTGGCCCTGCTTTGAGCACAGTTAGTGGAATAACCTCCAGAGATTCCTCCCAACCTAAATTATAACTACATTTTTTCTGATGGGGATTTGTGTTCCCTGTTCTGCCTTTCTGAACAGGAGACGAGTGCCCTTGCAGGCCTGCTCACACTGAAGTGCATCAGTCATTTATTCAGTATGTAGCCACGAAAATGCATATAAACCCAGCACAGGCTTACACTAGCCTCTGGAGCCAAGGAGCCATGTGGAGGCAAGTTCACTGCATTATTTCAATGTGTTTGGACACAGCTTTGTTTCTCACAGAGCCCTCACCGACCACCAGTTTTACGAACCAGATCTCTGGCCAGGGCAGTGCTGGGATGGGACTCATCGGGGTGGGCTTTGCACCCTTTCCAGCTGATGTCCTGCTTCTTGCATGAATGTACGTGTCTGTATGTGTGGGAAGAGCTGGATCATTGGGTTTTTTGGGCCAGATTCCAAATTGCGAAGATAATGGGATACTGATACTGCAAAGGCAGCATTCATGTCAGCTAAAACTCATGCTGGCAGTGGATTTCTGCTTCTCACCCCTTCAAAATCACACCCAACGGGCTCTTCTCTGCAGGGTGTGGGCTGACTGGCTCTGCCAAGCTGTCAGTTTGCCCATATTTACCTTTTCCAACCCCACACCCTTGCAGAAATGGACATGAAGATCTGATCAAGCAGGGAAAGGATGGGATGTTAAACCAACAGGTGCTGGAAGAATGCTGAATAACATTTAAAAAAACCCACCCCACACCCTGCCATGAACACTTTATTCCTCAGTCCAAATATGGCCTATGAAATAGAGGAACAACAAATAACAGTCTCCTTAGCTATTTCCTTCCTTATGTGCGCATATTCGCCTGACTACGGTGCTACTTTTGATTTCTGTTTTTACAGCTGCCTTGCTTTTATTCTCAAGGTTCTCTAGCGCCATGATCCCACCACCACCTACCGTCATCTCCTACATGAGATACCCACATCAGTAGTGACCTGAGAAAGATGCACATTTGGGACCCAGCAACTGTTTTATCCCATGGAAGAACAGATGGAAAGGTTTTGAGCCTTCAGCTTGTCTAGACAGGTAACTGACTGCATTCCCCAGGACAGAAAAGAAAGCAGTGGTGATATTAAGCAGGTATGAAGATAAAGGGGAAATCTGGGGGAGGTTTGAAACTTGCAGAGAGGCAAACTGGTACTTCACCTCAAAAGTGTTTGATTCCTGATGAACTGGAGGATATCTCCCATCTGTGTAGCATCAACAGAGACAGGTCTGTCTCACAAAGGAGAAACAGGGCTTTTTTGAGGTTAAATAGCTCATCTGCCACAAAGAAGGGAAAATTTGAAAAGCTCTCCCAAGCAATGGAAAATATCTTGCCTAGCCACAGAGCTGCAGGACTGAAATAAAATGAGTAAACTGGCTAATTATACTGGGTTAGGCCTCAGGATTGCACTTGTGCTGAAATTCCCCAGTCATCCACATTGTCGAAGCCACTGGCTTGTACTCGTGCTTAAGTTTGAAATGAGCCAGCTGGCTCTTCAGACAGAAACCCGTGAACGAGGAGAAATGGGGACCAGTCCCAACCTGAGCTCCATCCACACCACAGAGCGCACACATCCATCCATCCATCCATCCATCCATCCATCCATCCATCCATCCACACACAGAGCGCAACCGCTTTGAGTGATGCAGGACACCCAGCAGAGCCAGTCTGGACACAACTGGTGACAGTGACCAAGGGAAAAGTCATCATTCTCTTAAGCTCTGCATTTAGCACAAGCAAACTGAGGATTTAGCGGTGATTTAGCCCGTTTCCTCTCTTCTCACTGTCTCTTTTGAGGCCAGGGTCTTAGAAGCACTTATTCTTCCTTGTTACCTATACAATTTTTGGTGCTCAGCTGGAGACTCCTCTAAGGACCCTGGTTTTCTAACAGTACGTACCCAGCGCTTTCTGAAAGCAAGTAACATCTTTTTGAAAGCTATCACAAATGAGCAGTTGTCTTTGAAACCCTTGCCTAGGACTGTAAGCTCTTGGAATGCAGACCGCCCTTTGCAGGGGGTTTGTACGCTTACCAACACAACGGCGTACAGATCTAATCTCACCTGACATTTTCAAGAAGCTGCTGTAGAAAGACAACAATAATTTCAAAGCCAGAGATGTATTTCATTTTTTGAGTACCTGTACTATGTGTTTTTTTCCTAACTGGGAAAGGGACATCTTTTTCATTCGCTTTAAACACATGTTAATTCAGCTCAACCTAGCGGTATTACTATTTGTTACTTTTTCGTAACTGAGGGATTCTGATAATGGAAACAAGCATCTGTTACCTTTGCTAGGTTTCTTCTCCTGGAATTAATTTTATTCTATATTTCTAAGGTCAGGACATTTCAAACATGGGATTATTACGAAAAATGCCTGTTTCCAACATCCATCTACCAACTAGTCCTTGGAGTCTGGTGAAAAACTGCATTCAGCTACATTTACCAGTATTCTTCCTGTGTCAGAAAGGCCACAGGTATCTCACTTCATGCTTCTCATGTCACTTGAGACATTATAATATGCTGTACATTACTGCAGACTTGTTGCATCTTGCTACTTACTAATTAGAGATATCGCTACCTTTGAAGAATTTTGTACACTGCTAAAAGGGAATGGCTGGCAGCTCATTCATAGATTGACCCTTTTCTTTATTGTGCATTGAATTATTATCACTGAGGTGTGAGAGCATGAGGTGTCTCTGTGAGGCTCATGGAAGTTAATGTACAAACAAAATCTCTACTTGGGGACCTGCTGATCCTGGTCAGTCACCACGGTGGAAGGAGAAAGGAGGATTAGCAGGGGCTGGGAAATGCTGCTGCGAGGCAGCCTTGGCAGGCACAGGGACCATTTGCCCCACGTTAGATGAGACTGAAGTTGTACCATAGTTTGGTTTCACTCTATCACAAAACCATCTCATTACTGTTCTGGGTGGAGAACAGCACCAATTCTTTTAACCTCTAGGTAAATGAAACTATTGCTGCACATCCTTATTACCTAACAGGTCACTGATAAGCAGAGTCAACAGTGCCAGAGATCCAAGGTTACCTCAAACATTTGCACGCTTGTAGTTTGCTGGAGCCAGCACGGAGGAGGTGGCAAAGCAAGGCTCTCCATCCACCCTCCAGCCGCCTCCTCTCCTAGGAGCAGCCCTGGCTCGTACAGGCAGCAAGTCAAGCCTTGGGGCTGCACAACGATGGCAAGCTGCCTCGCTGCAAGTGTCACAGCCCAGCAGCCTGTGTTAAGCAGTGACACATTAATCAATGGACTGAAGGCAACACCCAGCAGCCGAGAGAGAAAACAGAGATGTGGATGGGTTTTGATCAAACTGCCAATTTTGTTTTGATTCCCAACCAGTCATGTCTTGGTCTGGCTTGCCTGATTTTCCCCTCATTATTAGGACCTGGTAGCTGATACAGTCCTGAAGGTTATTTAATGTTGCTTGTCAAACGCAGTGTCAGTACGGTAGAAAAATACCAAGGGGGAAAGGAAGGAAGTCTCTTCTTGCTTTTGAATTTTAATTTGCTTGCCAAGCAGGAAACCAAAATTTTAGTTTTGGAGTAGCTTGACAGAAAAGATGGATCTATGAGCACAACGTCTAGAGTGTCAAACACAATAATCCTAATCCCAAGCATTCAATATTCATTAATGAGGCCGTGAAAAATAATTATAAAAGCTGAAAATACATGGAATTAAAAATAAATGTTGCTTTCCCATCACCCCTACTTTTTTTAGGATCCAGTTAGGACATATTTGTCATGAACTATGAAACCCAACCACGAAACAAGACCTTTTTTTGTTCAAATGATTGGGGACATTGATGCAGCATCACAAGACTCCAGGAGCAGAGTCTTTAAAACAAACAGCAGCTGACACATGAATTGGTATTTCTGCAAGGATGAATTCAGGGTTTCTCTTTTTTGAAGACACTTCTTCTGGACAACTTGCTCCCATAACCAGGTACTCTTAATCCTCCTGGATATAGTTTTAATATCTGTTGATACCATCACCATAAATACACTACTGAATAAATATTCCCATATGAGATCTGTGGAAGAGAATGACTTTACATGCAATAAACTCCTTGGCATTATTTATGTGTTGCTACACTGCTCACTCCAAGTGGTCCCAGGTCCACACAAGGGCTTTGAGGCAGCAGCTGGCATACAGCTTGTGCACAGCCTGCTCGGGCATGGTGCTGTGCATGATGCTGCCTGGCGCAGTGTGAAAGCCCTAATAAGCCATTGCGAGTACGTGGGTATGCGGGATCCTGGCTTGCTCGCAGATTCGCTGTCTGGATCAACGGCAAATCTTGTTTCAAGGAAGGCTTCAGGGTGGCCTTCAAAAGGCAGTTTAGACAGGATGCGTCAAGGCAGATGATGAACATTCAACAAGGTCAGGCAAATCCTTTTCGCTATATTCTGACTCAAGAGAAAACTCACTTCTTGCCTGCGATGCTGGGGTCTATAGCCTGCATCAGGCAATTCTGAGATGAAACATTTCTGGGAGAATGGATGTCATGGCAGATGCTCTCAGCAGGTAACCTCCTGAAAAGCCAATTAGTCAGAGGTTATCGCAGCTGCTCTGTGGAATACAGTTGGTTCACACAGAATGGGTTGAAAATGTAGTTGTCCAAAAAGTGTTTCACTAAGCTATTCAATGCCCTCAAATAGTCAGATTAGCCAAGAGTCTCTTCATGAGTCATGCACAGCTCCAGCTTCCCTACCAAAGAAAATCTCTCAGCAACTTTACTAAGTTAAACAAAATGAGGACACACGTTGATTCTGTGTACAGATGATTTATGCAGGAATTTCAGTTCCTTGCCCCTTCCTTCAAAAATTAGAGTTCACGGTGGACAGCTCTCAAAAGAGCTTGAGCTCATGCTCCAGCCTTGTTCTGAAAAATATCTTAAAAGCCTTTTAGTATCTTCTGAGCTTGATTTTACAGTGTTAAATCTGGGAACCTCAGAACAAAAATCTGTCCCAAGAAATTATGTCCTTTTTATGCCTGAGCCTACCCAGCATGTGAAAATTTCCTGAGCTTAAATGTTTGGTCAAACACCAGGCAAAATCCTGGGAGAGACTCTTTCTTCTTTCAAAGTGATTCATTCATCCCTACTCAAGATGCTTCATACATCCCACCACCTACATGCTGCTGCAAACATATAAAGAAAAAAGATATGCGCTTTTGCATTCAACAGATCACGATGATTTCCTTGAACTAACAAGCAGTTAAAATATTTAGAAAAAGTGCATCCAACCACTTCCTTAGTGTTTATAGCTTCTTTCAAAGAATTCTCTTGATGTGCTGCACATTTACCCATCACTGTGAACAGCAAACTGACTGTCCACCAGCATCCTTCTCTGGAGACTCAAAACAGCAAACAGAAAGATTTAAAGGGTTGTGATGCTAAGGAGTCTGATAGTCTCAGCTGGTGCCATCTGAAACTGAAAATGCGTATGAGAATGCTGACTTTATGCCTTATCATGCATATCTCTCACTGCCTGCCTGTAATCGGTTCTTGATCTCACAAGTCCTTGTGGGGTGCTCTGCAGGAAGTGAAAAAGGTTGTCACAGATGAATAGTCTTCCACACTCTGTGGCTCTAAATAGCCATTTGCACTACATTGTGAGCCTTTGCATAGCTATTGCTTTGTCTCAAGAGACTGGGGTTTAATATGAAGCACCAGGAACCGCGCAAACTGAGTGAACTTAAAAAAGACACGGCTTTCAGTGGTATCTTCAGTGGGCACATAAGGTGCTTAACCACACAGTCCCCGGTGGCCTGCAGTGGTTTGGTGGCTGCTCTGATCATCACCTGGAACTTGTCCTTGCGTTTCTTCTGCAGCTTCTGCAGGACACTTTCAAGCCTATCCTGCTCAGAAGCACGCAGCAGCATTTGGGAATTAGTCCTGTCCATTATATCATCCTATTACTTGCTTTAGGATCTTCAGTGAAATATGCATTAAGTTAAGAAACATAATCAGATGAAACCAAAGACTTCACTAGAAAAATCAAAGTATTATAGCAAAAGGGTTTGGAAACTCTCTGGAGCTACAACTCCCTCGCTGCTTATGCAGAGCTTATGCAGGATTAATAGGTGGAACAAACTATCCACCTTTAGGGAGATATTCACTGTGAGGTTCCCTGAAATGAAAGTTTCCATTCTGTGAAGTGATTAACCAAGCAAAAAGGGAAATTATACCTACTAAACCCACCTAAAAGACTGCACATATGCACACACGCATTTACCACAAAACAAACCAAGACCAGATTGTGAAGCCTACAAAATCAGCCCCTTAATTAGTTGAACAAGCAACCTTATTTAGCCCTGTGGAGGAATGAATTGTGATATACCCTTTACCTGTGTTACCACATCACATTATCACTGTGTTTTTTCCCGGACCCCTGCAAGCACTAAATAATGCAGAGAAAGTGCATTTCAGTACCATTCGGTACTTTGCTTTATCCTCGCAGTTCAGTACATGGCCCACCACCTCATTTAATGCCCAACATCCAACCCCAAACAGGAAAAGAAAGACATGGACACAGTGCACAACCATTTCACAAACAAAATGCCTCAATTTCAAAATACGTCAGTGAGAAGACATCACCTCATTTTACAGTTCCTAGTAAGGCACAAAGAGAGTTACAAGGCTGCACTGGTGCCGTCTGTCCATCTCCTGGCTCCAAGCACCAAGAGCTCCAGGCCGTCAGAGCTCTGTGGGGCTCCTGAATTAAGTGAAAACCCTACAGAGGAGAGGGGGTTTCAGGAGGCTCCTGGAATACGCAGGCTGGATCTGGAAGCTGCAGCTTCAAGGAGGGGTACGAGCAGGATCCCAAAGATGGCAAAGTCTGGGTTTGGCCATCTATGCAGACTTCTCAATATGCTTTTAGATGACGCGTTCTCTTAATCTGGCCCAAAGATTTTATCTGGAAACTGACCCTTACTGATTGCCACCTGAAGGGGAAATTGCTGCACCGTCAATGTTACAAATCAGCATTGTCCTCCACAACCACTGGGTTGTCTAGGCAAAAAAGCAGTCACCATTTTGTCCTCATCAGTCTCGTTGTGACCAGACAGAGGAACTCTTCCTAGGCATCCTCGGAAAGGTCTACAGAAAAATTAGCACGGTGCATACACCACTACTGTTTTAAAAATCAAATCAAAGACCCCTGGTGTAATTCTCTCAGGTGCAGGACCAAGCTCAGGGAGAGGGAAGGTCCTGCCCGAGGCAGAGGTCCCCTTCAACCCAAGGACTGATGCTATGATGGGTCAGGCAGCTGAGAGTGCTCGCTGCTCTGCAAGTCAAGCTTCATGTATCTGGGAGTCTGGAAAATGAACTGCAGAGATCAAAATGAGTTACCACCTTTGAAGAGCTTCCTAGGTGATTATTAAGACTGTATCTTGATCTACACTCACCAGAGACCCTAGAAACCAGTAATGCTGCCTCTGCAAAAGGGCTTGATAAATGAAGGATGGGCTGATTGTATCGAAGAGGTTCTTAACTCAGGCATGAAGTCAAAGGCCTGAAATTACATGGGCTGTATTGACCACAGAGCCAAGCAAAGAAGTCATTCATGAAAACACAACAGGTATGAAACAAAGAATATCTAGCCAGTGTTCAGAAGGCATGAGATGTTCAGTCATTCAAGTTTTTAGGGATTAATAATTAGCTCCGCACAGGAAATCTCTGATCAGTTGCAAAATCTGCTTTGCTCTGCTTTGCCCCTTTCCTATTATTCTAGTTTGGAGGCTATCCAAAGCACCTGCATATTTTTCTGTCTCCTTTTGCATCACGCACATGTTCCTGAAAATACGATTGGACAGAAATATATATAAATGGTTTCAGACCACAGCGGCTGTTCAGTATGCTGTGGAGATGATGCTATATTTGGTTGCTGCCACCCCAAGCAAAATGTTGTGTAATGTCCCTCTTTGCCCAAACTAAGTGATATCATAGAATCATAGAATCATTTAGGTTGGAAAAGGCCTTTAAGATCATCAAATCCAACCATTAACCTAACACTGCCAAGTCCACCGCTAAACCATGTCCCTAAGCACTACATCTACACGTCTTTTAAATACCTCCAGGGATGGTGACTCAACCACTTCCCTGGGCAGCCTGTTCCAATGCTTGACAACCCTTTCAGTGAAGAAATTTTTCCTCATATCCAATCTAAACCTCCCCTCCAGCAACTTAAGGCCATTTCCTCTTGTCCTATCACTTGTTACTTGAGAGAAGAGACCAACCCATGGTGATATGAACCATGTCTGCAATGCGTGGCAGGTGGGCCCTGTGGGGCACATTGAAGGACCTGTGGAATACTCCACATCACCCTGGCTGCCTGCAAACCCAGCTCTCCTTCCACGGGAAGCCCATGCCTGGGAAGATGGCACATTCCCCATCCTCACCCTCACACGCAGTCATCACCAGCCAGGCTGGGCATCCAGCGCTGGGGGCTGGGACATGCTTTCAGGTGCTGCAGTGGAGGCATACCCAGTGTAAATCAAGGACAGGACCAATGTACTTAGTGGCAGAAAATAATTCAATACCAGGTAGAAATTGACCTTTAAAAGTCAGACAGAAGGGCATTGCTACACTTTATATTGAGGGGGTTTGGGCTAAATGCCATATCGGGAAAAAGACTTTCATTCATTATTCGGATTCTTTGCTTGCAGAACATACCAGTATGGACTGATGGATGCAAGACAGCAAAATATGCAGCAGAGCAGCAACTCAGTGGTTAAGGTGAAGGCCTTATCTGCCATCTCATAGACCACTAGACTTCCCTCTGCTGTCTAGTTAAATAAATACATAATTGTTCTGCACAAAATGGAACAGCATCAAAAAAAGATATTTAGCCTATCTCCTTCCCACCTGGAAGGTTGTCTTTAAGGTTAGAGATGTAAATAAATAAGCTCGCATGGACTTCTTAGATGATTCAGTTAACTTCTCCAGGCAGCTTGATTAAAGCTAGCTGGATATTTCCACACATAACTGCAGAGTGCAACCCAGACCTAACGGAAATCACAGATAGAAGCGGGATAGAGAATGCATCCCTGCCTGTGCTGAGCTGTGAGAAGTCACTCCCTCTGCAGAGCACCAGCTCACTTGGCTCTGAAGTTTGCACGGTGGTTGCACAGACAAACTCATTTCACCCATCCTAGACAGGCAAGCTAGTTATCTTCTAGGCTTCTTCAACAAGCAGTGGAGAACGACAGGGCCCTTGGAAGAGTGACCCACCTACTTACTTGTCAT
This sequence comes from Grus americana, assembly GCF_028858705.1. Lineage (NCBI taxonomy): Eukaryota > Metazoa > Chordata > Aves > Gruiformes > Gruidae > Grus > Grus americana. Next base: position 15,498,179 of record NC_072853.1, on the reverse strand, counting down.
ATTGGATAAATGATTCTTTGGCAGCTCCTCTCTTCACTGATTATCAAGAGAGCTGAATGATGAGCTCAGAGTAGGTATCCAGCAATGAAATGGCAAACAAGAGGTGACAGGAATTGCAACTTTATGCTTAATTTGATTGTTACAAATTCCAATTAGCATGTGAAATGTAGGTACCACAGTGTTCAGGATTAGCATGTTTAATGTTTACATTTCTACTGAAATCAAGAATGATATAGATTCCAGTGAGGGATAAGAGCCCTAAATTCCTTTGAGGCCTTGGATATTGGAATTTGACAAGGAAATTACACAGTAAATAATCTTCTTAGAAATTCATACACACAACTGAGATAATGAGATGCTTCCTGCAAACAATCCACAAAGTACCAAAGTTTTTTAGAGGAATTACTTGCTCAGCACTATTGGTATCATTTTGCAGCTGGATAATTTATTGTGTCCATGCTGCCAAATTGTTTCGATTTGCCACTGATTTGCTTTTCATCTCCACTTGCAATATATGAACAAATCGACATCACAGTCAAGGAATTCACATGGGTAAGTAAAATTAGAGTAAACAAAAATAATGTTTTGTTTATTATTCAACACCTTTCATATTTTAGCTATGGTAGGCAATTAGGTTGGTAGGAATTTGCAACTGGAGAATTTCTACCACTTTATCTCAGGCCAAATAGTTTATCACAATTCATGCGCAAACTGCTACACTTCAAAAATCTGGGGAATATTTAATGGGACATTGTATTTGTCTTCCAGTGCCAGGAAAGTACAGATCCCAATTAAAGTTTTGCTTCAAGGAAGGAAGGAAGGAAGAATTTCTGCCACTTGAGCATAAAACAGATTTTGGCTAGAAAGAAGATGGACAAGATTTTCAAAAAACCCCAAGTGATTTGCACACCAAAGTCTGATTAGACATCAACAAGACTTTGATTTCCAAGTTACCTGTGAAAATTTTCTCTGATGATTCCTACAAGTCTTTTAATATTTATCCTAAACAAGTGCTGACACATCATTCAAAAGCAGATCTGGGGCTGCAACAAGTTCTGGTAACCCCTCAAGACATTTCTAAAGCCTCACCCACAAGAGATTCCAAACTTCTGGCATGTCCATATGTCTGAAACGTTCAGTCTGCATCATGCATTTGTCTATTTAGGATAATTAAGGGTATGCCTCCGTGAACACATTACTGCGAGGTAACCAGCGTCTGGGTTTACTGCAGAACAGATGCTCTGCTGTAACTGTCCATGTGTATGACCTCACCCCGTGGTAAATGCAAGGTGGCTCGGTGCACGGTCAATGAAGAAGAGCATGCAACACGTGTTCAGCATTCACACTCGACCTTCCAGTTGCCTACCGTAACTTGCTCAGGTAGCCATGCTGCCGGATCTGTTTTACAAGCCCAGCCACTGTCACAGACCGCCCAAGAATAAACACAGGCAGAACATCTTTCGCTAAGCCATTTTTTAGCCTGTTCACTGTCACCTCCAACTCAGCCTTCAAGAGTTTTGTATTCAGTGCTTGTGCCCACTTAGGCAGCACCAGGCTGGGTGCATCAGGAAGAAGTGGATGCTGGCACTGGTTAGTTAGGAGGTTAGCTAGGAGGATCCGTGCCCTAGGTTCCTGCAGAGATTGTATTTAAACATTGTACTGATAAAACGCCTAAATGGAAAAAACCGAAGCTACGACATTGCAGAGACTGCAAAACTAAACAGCAGCCTTGTCAGAAAAGCAGTGTGAGATGTTCGGGAACTGCCACTTAGTTCATCCCACTAACAAAGGGTTTTTCTCTGGAAGAGTCCCAGGTTTCAGGATTCTGGAGTTCGGTCCCAAAGGGTGTGGGAACTGAGAGAGCTGTAAACATGTTAAATATCAACTTCTTAATGACACTGCCATTCAGCTTCTACTTTCAATTCTGAGATTACAAAGAGAAATGATCTCACCTCACTAGGGTGTAACTACAGCATGCTGCTACAGCTCAGGCCTCCCCTTTTTTTCCAACTTTCCCTGGTTAGAGGCTCCCATGAGATTATTGTATCTGCGGCCCTAATGGAACATCCTGGAGACGTCTCGGTGATCACTGGAGCACAGCCTGCCAACAAGAACTTTTGTCTTCAACCTCTTGGCCCAGATTCCAGATCAGAAATTCATTTTAATGTCTCAGGAAATTAAGTCTTCTGATATAGATGAAAGGTGTTTCTTCACTGCACATGGACATTGTTCATAGCTATTACACAGGCCAGGCCACTCCAGTGAGCATTTCTAAATCCACAGCAATAAATCCACCCCGACCATTGGGGAAGTTAAGGAAATCCATCCATTCTGGATTTTTATCTTGCAGATTCCACTGGCTTTATGCAGAAAGCAAAAAAACCAAAAAGCTTTTAAAAAAGCTCCTTTTTGCTTCTGATTCAAAGTCTCAAGAATTTAACCTGTAAATAACCTGTGATATCTCTGGTAAAAAGTTAAGACTTCTGAATCTGGTATACGAAAAAGGTGATCCAATAGTTCTGCCCTCCTCTTCTGCAAAGCAAGTTTTTCTTTCTGTTCTACCTTCTTATGCTAAAGTATATGGATTATGCAATGCTGGGATTGCAAATATCCTTATTTATGCAAACTCCACATGGCATTTTGGGAATAGCTACCTGCTTTTGGAGTATGCACATTCTGTGTCCCTTCAGGATGCCTCATGGGAGTCGTTCTGTTCACTGCCAACCCAGCGTTCTCTTTGCACGTTTGTGCAATGGTGAGAAATTCCCCTTTGGCCCGTGAGCTGAAGACCACAGCTCTGCTTCCAGCATGCACACAATACCGGGAGTGTGATTCCACATGAAGAATCATGCAGCAGCAGAGACAGAGGTGGTCCTCCAATCTTTCCTTCCCTTCCTCCACTGGCCTGCTGCTGGGCCAGCCCTGCTGCACAGTACAATGGGCCTGTGAAATAAGCCCATGAGAAAAGCAAGACCAAAGCTTTAAACCAATTCATTTCCCAGATTTGCTTTAGAGCTTCACCACAGCTAGAGCGGTCCTGGCAGGGAGCAGGCAGCCACAGGAGCCTTCTTCAGCCAGCTCCACAAGTGAAGTATTCATAACATGGAGTCATAGCTTGTGTCTCCCCAAATACTGACTATGGACTCCCTAAGAACACGGATGTTTAACTCGATTTAGAAAGGTAATAAAGAACAAAGCCAGCAGCCTGTGAAAGGATAGACTGCGCTGGAGATAACAGGCACGGCTAATTCTGGTTTTGAATAACAATAGGGACAGCAGACCCACTGGCAACAGCCACAGCATTTCTTCAAATTATGCATTCTCCGACTTTCCTTTTGCTACTGGAGGGCCCAACTCTGCAAACTATTTTTAGCAGCGTTACTTTGTCAGTGCCCAGCCATGAATCAGGGTCCCACTGTGCTATTCAAACACTTAACTAAAGGCTGGTTTCTGCCCAAAGACTTTGAAATCCAACTTAAAAAAAATCCCATAGGTTTAAATGACAGAAAGAACTACATTAGCAGTACTTTCTTTTATTGTCATTTATTACTTATTTTACTAAATATTATTTACTTCATTTACGGCAATTGGAGTAGAATAGTGAAAAAAATGTTTCCAAGCAAAAGACTGGAACAACTCGGCAGTACTGCTGGTGAAATAACAAACCATTTAAATGAAAGAAAATATAAGCATTGAACAGCCTAAAATGGCTTCCGCAGAGCCACAGCAGTATTGTATGCAAATATATAATTTAGTTGTTTTTTATGTAACCTGGCTATTTTGTAATCACAAAAGTAGGGATTAGACAAATGGGGCATATGCCATTTGTAAAGAAACTACAGGGAAAAATATGCACTGCAGTTATAGTCCTGATATTTAAATTTAGATACTCAATAAACACATTGTCAGCTAACAGCAAATTACTCAGTTTCATTAATGATACTGATCTGGAGTTAAAGTAGAAGATACATAAATGAAAGTCTATACATGTACATGATCTTTTAAAACAAATTTTAATGAATGGTGATTATCTTGCTTTTATCGAGTGCTGTTCATCCAAGCATGCTTTACAAACCAACTGCACAATCGCATACTCATTTGCCCATGAACAAAGGAGTTCACCATGTCTGTCACTAGACAGCCATCATCTCTGGTGTGACAACGTGAGGTGCACGTAAGCGTGCACAACACTTTTAAAACACTTTTTGCACAATAAACACAAAATATAGACAGGATCTGTGTCTAGGATCTAGACAGGCTATGTGTCTACAATAACTCTAGCTAAAATGTCATGAGAAACATATATATATATCACAAAATCTATCAATCATGACTATATATATAAAATAATCACAAGTGATTATGACTAAATCCCTACATTCCACAGATCCAGCAACTCATCCATATCACCATGCTGAGATATCTATTTGCAACGACCTTTAAAGAAAATGACCCCTATTCCCAGAGAGCAGACTGCCTGCAGGACAAGTGTCTAGGATACGAGCTCATGACTGAGTGGCTAATATCTCTACACAACTCTAGTTCACCTGATCTAATATAAAAAAACAGACCATGTTTTTTGCCCCGTGTTTTGAGATTCTGCTTCCAAAACCTCTGTAGTAGCCTCTAAGAGGTTTTTGGAGAGCTTGATAACATTCTCCATTAAAGCCAAGGCAAAGACACAGCCTTCTGTGCTTCTGACAGCCAAAGCTTAATTGGATCTTTCCAAATGGTCTTTAAAATCTGTGGTAAGGATCTGGATCCATTCTGAAACCACTCTGAGGAGTGGTCTACCAAAGACCAGGACAAAAGTACCACTGAAGGTGACAACAGCTAATTGTTTAAAATGTCTGTTCCCCACCACACAATGTTAGCTACTTACACTCAACCCAAAGTCTACCTACCATGCTTGGTGGTTTTGCGCTGCTGTACCAGCAAAGCTCTTGCAAATGAAAATGTGGCCCAGATTCATCCAACTATTTTTAGACACCTACTGCTGTTACCTATATTATGTCTGCAGACTGTCTACACAGCCAGTGCAGAGACAGTCACCTGCCTCCTGTCCCCAGCCCCAAACCCGATCGCTCTCAGGAGATCCTTACTGCTGGCTACAGTGGGAACACAGAGAAACCTGGGAGGTACCTGCAGGTAGATGGGACCTCAAAATTTGATTTAGTAATGCAGAAGAGCAAGGTTTTCATTAATAGAATAGCTCAGTTGGAAAGGACTTACAATGATCATCTAGTCCAACTGCCTGACCTGTCCAACTGTTAACCTCAGTTAACAAGTGAGAAAACGAGCCGTGAGCTGTCCTGCACCTACAGAGCTAAGGGGTGGGGGGGCGGGGAAAGCAACAAAACTATTTTAATTAACCAAGGCTGAACGCATGAATCTGAATACACATAGGGAACAGATTTTTTGAGTAAGGTGGTGCCATTTTTACATACTGATGAGTAATAACACACTCTAAAAATGTTTTATGTGATTTGATTGTGAGAGACAGAATTAGTTTGGAAACTTTGCCTTTTGAACACCATGGTAACCACCAGAAGGGTGAAAAACAGTCTCTCTGGGTCATTTCTGTGGAGGTTTCTTATAGTAGCTTGGCTGGTGCTCACTTCTCTGCACGGCAGCAGAATTACTGACTTTGCCGGGAACAGCCAAGACTCCTTGCTTAACACCAAGTTATGATAAATCACGGTTAATTCTAGTGCTGGCTATAAATTGTGTTAAAATCTTTACTTGAGATTTTAAGGACCAGACAAAGGATTTAGAGGACTGGAATGGAAGTTGTGCCCTGTTGACCAGTTTCCCTGTTAATTCCATACAGGTGCCTTGATTCTTGGACCTCTCCTTTCTCTAAATAAAAATCTGTGAAGATCTGATACCAGCTATCTGCCAGCTGTTAAATGTCCTTCAGTGACTGCACAGCAAATCACCTCAGTCTATTCTGATTGGCACTAATAGAGCTCTCATTGCCCAGAAGCACATCCATCCTAAATGGATAGTAGCTCCCAATCCTTTTAGTCTCTGGGACTTTACAGTCTTGCCTCCCCACCCCACAGCAGTTGCTTAGTGTAAGAAAGGGCCAAAACTTATGCACAGAGATGTGTATATACATACACGATGAATGGGGAATTAGCAACTTCCTTCTCCAGCATCTCTTGAGGACCTAAAGGCATCACCCGTAACCCTGCTGCACCAAGGGTTAACCAGTAGCTGGTTTCTAGTGTCATCAGACACCCTTTCTCCTTGTTACATTTTTGGAAGTCTGTAAACTTTCAGCCTTTTAATATTGAATGTGAAATCAAATTATATAAACAGCCAGTCACTCACTCCAGTAGAAAGATTAAATTCAATTTCAGGGTAGGATATCTAGATTGGGGAAGATCCCATTTGTACCTTAAAATGCAAGGCTTGTTTTTGAGGTTTATTCCCCGAAACAAAGGCCTTTTTAATGCTCCAATATGAGTCACTGATGGCCAAGATGAAAAGGCCAGAACTATGACAAAAATACCTCAGCTCTTCTGAAGATGACATCTGGGCCTATGGAATGAACATTGTCACTCGTATAGACAGTCAAATCTGCCCTGTGGGGACAAGGGGACAAATCAGAAAAACACCCCTTATCGACATATATACATCTCTCTCTCTCTCTCTCTCTCTCTGGCTATCAGATTTTTGTCTTGTCTCTCTGTGCTGGCACTGATTACTGCATACACCTACATTGTCAGCAGCTCCAAACAAAAATATTTTTCACTATTCCAGCTCCTTCTTTGTGTGTCACGATGCATGCCAGACTTACCCCTAAAAGTCTGCATTTAAGAGTTTCTGGTTTGTCTCTCCTTATTCTGAGTAACACTTATGGGAAACTTGCTCTTTGATTTCAAGGTAAGACCAAAATGGATACACAGTGATACTTAACCAGGGAGGATTTATTTAAAAACATACTGTCATCTCCATAACTAGTCCATGCAAGCCAAACACTTTCAAAAAATACTTCAGTTATTACTAGTGCACCTGAAGCCTACTGCCAATTTTTGTGGGTTTTCTGCCGTGTTTTTTTCTTTTTAAATAATCCTGGCTCAAAACAAAACAAAAAACTATCAGAGGCACCCACAGACTGGTGGGGGAAAATGACTTCACTTCTGATTTGCAGAGATGCTCAACTGGGGCAGCCTCCTTTAGCTTGAGGAGAGAGGAAGTGAAAAAACCCAATCCTGGGTAACTATAAAGGAGAACGAGCATAGATGTATATATATTTAAAAAAAAAAAGACCGATGAGAACAGAGTTCCATCACGTAAGTTATAACCTAAACACAAGCAAGCAGACAAATTGAGCAGATGTATGCTCTGTGTATACATTAATGTTGGTATTAGACCTCTAAAAAATAGCTTCTCATTATGCACTCCTTAAACAACTGTAAATTTGGTTGGTATCTGCATGCCAATGGAAGGACTGAAGCAGCCAGTGATATGAATTGTTGTTAAGCTCTATTTAAAACAATTATATCTTTATGCTAGCTGAAATTTTTTACTGTTCGTAATCAGCTTTCTGCTCTCAAATCCAAGTCACCAGGATACAAACATAACTTACATTACACTGTAAGACTGTGGCTGTAAAAGAATATTAAGAAGGAACCCTTGCCAAAATAATACTAAATAATTCCTTTCTACTTAAGATTAAAATTATGGCTAAGAGAGTAGAGGCTTGCTAATTCACTTTAATGATTGGGAGATCCACTGCAAATTACTGAATTTTGCAACTAAGTAAGAAACACATTAAAAAAGCAAGTGTAATTTATCACAAAATGCACTTTGCTCATTTATTTTGACAACTGTTGTTTAAATTATTTATGCCCTTTCATCATGTACTAGTAAATGTACTGTAGTCTGGTTTGTAAAAATAGTCATCAGTGAGTTTAGAGTAACATAACATCCGCTATCACCCTTTGCTTGGAGGTGAGCAGAAAGCAGCATTTTGTGCCTTGCCAATGCAAAACAGGATTTCAGAAAAGGGCTGTGTTGGTGGTTCTTGGGTTTTGGGTTTTTGTTTAAACAATGCTGAGCCTACAGCAGCTCCCAACCATTTCAAACATCTGTATGGAAACCTGAGGGAAAAGAGCTGAGTGTTGTTACCTTGAAAGCGGGGACACTTAAATAAGGTGCCTTATTTAAAGGCTTAAAAATGTGGTATTAGGATTCCCTCTCTGGAAACCTCCATCAGTGCGAATGAACAAGGTTCTGAACCCGGACTCAAAGTCAGCAGGAGCTTTGCTTGACCAGGCTGATGAACAATACCGAGTACCTACTGCTTTGAGTTGATGCATCGTCTTTAAAGGAAAAGAAATTTTGCCCTTTCCCTGTTCCTATTTCAGGTCTATCTGGAGGAATAAAGGAGGAAGCCACACCTTTCTCTCCTGAGCTGCGGTTTGACTTTACAAACTTGGATCACGGGCACGAAATCGAGGTGAATAAGTGCAAATGAGGAAGGAGATAAGTTAAAGCAGATTTGGCTCTAGTTGTTCCTGGAATCAAGTTATGTCAAGACTATGAAACACTCAGGGTGTTGGCTGGAGTTGCATCACAGTCAACCTACGCTGATGAACATCATGTACTCAGGAAACAAGGCAGTTGGGCATCCCATGAGGATTAGCACGGCAGGCTTGCCAGTGCATGTGCTTCCATCCGTTCTATCAAGTATATTGCAACTCTGATGAAGGGGAAAAAAACCACCCCAAAACGCAGCTCCCCACCTCCCCAGTAAAAGATTAGCTATTGTGAAAGATGCCAGACCAACACCCGGAATGAGGGATGTGAGGGGTTCTGGCATCGGTAGCTAAAGCAAGGTACATTACAGGAGATCTTTGGGAGGGAGCTGGAGGACTTCCTGAGACCTCTTTCCTCCGTTACATACAGAAATCAGATCAACCGGAGTCTGACCTCACAACTACATTCACCCCACCTAATTTATACCTTAATTAATGATGATTATTAATTACCCTTAATTACTTTAGATCCTTAAATTAATGATGATGCTTCTAATTAGAAGTGCGGTTATCCTTGGTATTCGGTGCCTCAGCAGATGCTATGGATCCAGGCCCTACAGTATTACCTTCTCATGACCAGGAGTGCTGAAAATCCCTTCTGTGCATAGCTAAAAAAATGGCCTTGAAGATGTTCATTGTGAAATCAAAGTTATTCTCTCCTGAACCTAGTAATTCTTTAAAACACATTTGGGGCTTTAAAATTCACCCCCAGCCCATGGGCGTGTGGCTCTATGCCTCCACGGCTGCAGGGGGAGAGAGCTGACCTCTCCACAGGACAGAAGGAAATTTCAGGCTCCAGTAAAGCAACAATCTTTATGCTTAATTCACAGGGTGTTTTTTTAAAAGCAGCATCATTACACTGTAATTTAGGGGAAGAGGAAAAGTGGGAAAAAAGATTTACTGATAATCTCACCAGTCATGTGCATTAGCTTCCTGTATGCTGACTCACCCTTAGCTGTTTAAACCTGTTTCCTTCAACTTTTTCCTTGTTTTTTGTTGGGTTTTTTTTTAATTGCATAAACTTTTCTCTACTTAATATGGTGAGATACAGGCAAACACGCTCAGGCCTTCATCCTGCTCATTTTTTCCTCCCATTTTCTTCTGCCTCCCTGGATCTATGGAAACTTAACCAGAGAGTTTCCTCTTGGATGTAGCCTGTCTGAAGGGCACCCGCAGGCAGACGAAGCAAGTCTGTACCATGCCCTGCAAGCGTTACAGCTCATCCAGCATGATTTTTTTGTCTGGAAAGACACTTTCAGATAAACAGGTTTCCAAGCAGGAGACTTAAATTTAACAGCACGGCGTCCCCACAGCCGGAGGATGGCTGCAGGTGTGGTGGGTTGACCCTGGCTGGAGGCCAGGTGCCCACCAGAGCCGCTCTCTCACTCCCCTCATTCACTAAACAGGGGAGAAAAGGCATAACGAAATGCTTGTAGGTCGAGATAAGGACAGGGAGAGATCACTCACTAATTGTTGTCACGAGCAAAACAGACCGAACTTAGAGAGGGAATTCATCTAATTTATTACTAGGCAAAACAGAGTAGAGGAATGAGAAATAAAATCAACTCTTAAAACACCTTCCCCCACCCCTCCCATCTTCCCGGGCTTGACTTCACTCCCGGCTTCAACCTTCCCCCCCTCAGCGGCACAGGGGGACGGGGAGTGGGGGTTACGGTCAGTTCATCTCATGGTGTTTCTGCCGCTTCTTCATCCTCAGGGGGAGGACTCCTCTCATCGTTCCCCTGCTCCAGCATGGAGTCCCTCTCACGGGGTGCAGGCCTTCAGGAGCAGACTGCTCCAGCGTGGGGTCCCCCACAGGGTCACAAGTCCTGCCAGCAAACCTGCCCTGGCGTGGGCTCCCCTCTTCACGGGTCCACCGGTCCGGCCAGGAACTTGCTCCAGCGTGGGCTTCCCACAGGCCACAGCCTCCTTCAGGTGCCTCCACCTGCTCCAGCGTGGGGTCCTCCACGGGCTGCAGGTGGAATCTCTACACCCCCTCATCCTTCCTCCATGGGCTGCAGGGGGACAGCCTGCTTCACCATGGTCTTCACCACGGGCTGCAGGGGGATCTCTGCTCCGGTGTCTGGAGCACCTCCTCCCCCTCCTTCTGCACTGACCTTGGTGTCTGCAGAGTTTCTTACATCTTCTCACTCCTCTCTCCGGCTGCAAAAGCTCTCTCTCTCTAAGTGTTTTTCTTCTTCTTAAATATGTTATCACAGAGGCGCTGATTGGCTTGGCCTTGGCCAGCGGCGGGCCCGTCTTGGAGCCCGCTGGCATTGGCTCTATCAGACACAGGGGGAGCTTCTAGCAGCTTCTCATAGAAGCCACCCCTGTAGCCCCCCTGCTACCAAAACCTTGCCACGCAAACCCAACACAGCAGGAAAGCCCCTGGTGCAAGCCAGTTGGATTTCCACGTCAAACCAAGAGCAGCCTCACAAATGTGCTGCTCAGATGTGACACATTTCTGTGCCATTTGCAGCAAAAAACGCAAATGGTTAATCCTTCCCCTGCCTCTTCCTCCACTCTTTTCAGATGTGCAATATGCAATACGCAAATGCAATTCAGTGACTACTTTGTAGATAACTTACACATCTTTTGGATGGGGTGAGACAGCTGTGGATGTCTCGGAGCTGTTTTCTTCCCCAGGTTGGACTCCTCCTGTAGGAGCAGGAGGACCTGTACAGAGACTGAGTCTTCTCAAAACAGGGCTGAAGCCAGGGCTGTTACTAGTGGGAGCGTTTGGACCACACTACCAGAGTAGTCCTGGGCCATGGACTGACGTTTTCGTCCAGATTTAGCTGGAAACTCCAAAACACAAGCAGTTTTTCAGCCTGCGTCGGTTTTTAGCCCCCCCAGAAACATCGACCCTCTAAAGGTGTGGGTCCCGTATGATGCCTGGAAGCCTGCTGACCACAGTTGGTCTTGTCTTAGTTACCACTCACCAGCCCCTCGCAACAACCCCGGGCTCCCGGAGGCTGCAGCCACTTTCCAAATCCCCACTTCGAGCAATGGAACGACCACATTGACATTTCTGGAGTGCGTGTGTGTGCGTGGAGGGGGTACTGCTCTTTTAACTCCCGGCTGGATCTCATTAGGATCAGGGTAAGATCACAGTATAGCGTCTCTAAGACAGCCCAGGAGAAAAAACAAAAATGCCATCAACTACCATTAGCTAGCCCGGGATTGCAGTGGTAGTTTTGTGCACATAACGCAGCAAATTATTAAACACACTTCAACTATAAATAATAGCAAACTCAAAGAAGCAAATCTTCTTAAGGTCTGCAAAACTCAATCTTAAAATTTTAGGTGCAGTTCTCTAGTTAAATTACAAAGCACTAAACCTAAAATTAACTTGCTCTGGGCAATCTTAAAATAGTAGATTGCTGGATCTAAGCTTATGGGTGTTCTCAGTTAACTGCTTCTGAAGAAATATAAAAGTGGTTTATTACATCTATAATTACAGCAAAACTTTGCCCTGTACTTTTCTCTCCTGGCTGGAGGAGATGAGTTTGGATGTATGATGTGAAACCCAACACTGAATATCAAAAGGAGAGGAATCCTAACCCTGTCTGAGTTATCAAAGCTCTTGAGATAAACCTGATACAGCCTTATGCAGGATCGTGCAGGTTTGTCTCTTCTTCTGCAAGACCAGTTATAGGTGTGTACAAACACACACACATATGCACATATATATATGCGCTTATATGTACACACACAATTACATATAAACAGATAAATAACCCTGCAGAAAAGGAACTTTCAGGGCACGTTTAAAAGTACATGCTTTTGCACACACACGATTACTTTTCCAAGTATTCTCTTTTTTCCATATTTCTATGCTCAGTTTGTCTATCAATAGTTTTATTTTTGTATAAAGTTTGAGACCCTGATCTTGACGATAAAATATACTGTCAGAGATCACAGAACATTGACACTACTGTCAGCCTCTGCAGAAGACAAGACTCAGACTCCCCTCCACAAAACCAAAAGACTGGGTGAAAAATCAATATGAGAGATTGATCTGCTTTCTGATTTTTCAGTTGTTAGAGTCACACTTCCAAGCTGTTCTCTCCAGACCATGAAGGGGCTGAAACTTCTTTTTTTATTGCTTAATGAAAGTTGAAAACTCATAATTTCACATGACTTCAGAAGCAGTAGCTCGTAGAGAAATACCAAATATTGTCACAGTCATGACAAACCACACGATTGGCCACAGTTTCAAGATTTTGAGGGTTGAAAGGCAACCTTTGGCAGCAAGTCATGCAGATAGACTTCTAAGCAAGGCATAAAAAATCTGGAGAATCATTTTTCTATAAGAAAAAAGACAGAATATTGCTATTCTATAAAGAACTCCAGTACAGCTTAGATATTTTGTAAACTTCTCTGCAGGGATTGCAGCAATCACAATTTATTTTTAAATTCACCTGCTTTAACCCAGTACGTGTAGAAATATTTTCAGGTAGAAGATTTCTCTTGGAAGAAGTGATGCATCTGATACCCTGGCTCTTCCATGGAATCAGATATAGTTCCTGTTTCTTGATTGCATTTGCTACTGTATCGCAACATTTTATGATTAAGTCAGTAAACTTAACAATATTTAAACTGCTGCTCTGATTAGAGAGCTTAAAATATGTGGAGAGTAGTGGGGTTACTTTCGAAAGCACTTGGCTTAATTTTCCTTGCACTGTATTAAATGAAAATGTAAAAAATGAAAAAAAAACAACCCCAAATTAAAAGTATCACAGCAATACTGGGTATTTAGATCTAAAAAAATCCAAACCCTCCTATAATTCTATTTGCCCCCCGCAGCTTTTTCTACTGTTTTCCAGCCTACTGCTTTTCTTGAACTTTTTCAAATTTCCTCCTATAAACTGACAATTTGTACAAAAGCTTGGCAATATGAGATTAGAAAAAGCCAATCCCACAATTATGCAACTCAAAATCTACTAAAAATTTCAATACTTTTCAAAGTTAGCAGACACTTCTCTTAACAGAAGTGACTTTTATAGTCAATACTGATGACTGGCCAGTTCTGGAAAAGTACCAGGTTTCTCTTACAGACTATTTTAATACAAAAGGCAAATCTTGAAATATTAAACAGAAAGTAAAACAATAACAAGCGAGACATGTAAAGACTCCCCTTTCAAACTCTCATCTAGAGAATGAGTCATATGCTCATTTACAGCTAAGCTTGGATTAAATTGCTAGCAGTGAATCTGAAAGCGGAAAAATAAAACCAGAACTACTATCCAAAGATGAACTTTCCATGTCAGAGAAAAGCCAAAAGGATTTCTATAGAGATTTCCCAGTGTTTGTTCTGGTAAGCAAATTGAATTAAGAAAAGAAAATGATGAAATTTTAGAAAACATGAAAAAATCTAATTATTAAAAATTCTTTGCTAAAACCTATTTTGTGATGACACAAAGGCCCTCTGTTCCCTGCAATGCGCCAGCTGCTTTTCATTATTTCACATGCAAAAAAAAATGCATTCAATCACCTGCTCTACAAACTGCAATTTAGGGGAAGTAAACGACCGAAAAGCATTCAATACAGAAGCTCAAACCCATTCAGTACTCTGCAGCCTGTGCTAAGTCTGGCCAACAAGATCCAGCGATGTCTGAATCATATTGATCTCAACCTAAGATAAATCTAAATTATCCCCTGCTTTTCAGCAAACGGAAATGAACTTCATCAAAATGTATTCTAAAAACCATAGGATTTCAATACTTAAAGAAAACACACAGTTGCTTTTGCCTAGGGATTATTTAACTCATTTAATCAAAACCTTGCAGGATAAGAAGAGCTGATCCAAATATGAGGTTGCACATTTGCACAAGAATATACTTTTTATAGTATCAAGTTCTTTTGCCTTTCCTTGTTACCCTTTGACCAAATGACGCTGGGCAGCATCTTACAGGCATTGCAGGTGAGGTGGCAGCCCATTTGCCAAACCCACTTGTACAAACTGCTCCCAGGGTTTCTTGTTTTCACCAGACGGTGTTAAGGTGGTGGGCACGAAACCTGTCTATTTCTGTGCTAATTCTTTCTGAAAGATCTGCTGACAGCAACACGTGAAAAGCAGAGCTGTGAAGATGCGCCTCCTGCACGTGAACTTGGTTTTTCACAGTGTCAGTCAACTGGCTGGGAAAGACAGCCATCCCCTGTACGCTGCCCGTCTTCTTCCCCGAGACCCTTCCAAACAGCTAAAAACAAGTCCTGACTCCAGCCAACATTTTTTTGAAGATACATTATCATGACAAGAAATCTTGATTCTTTGGGCTTTGTGTTACACTTTAAAACAATATACAGAAACAGTGGTCCTACGACAATCAACAGTGCATCTGTTTTTTCATTTACAGTAGTCTCAATACATAAAGAGTTATCATGGATTTTGTTTAAAGGAGACCCAACAGAAATCACAATCGGCTTGTTAACACTGTGATGGACTTGGTAATTTTGGGGGTTTGTAAATAGAAGGTGACATAAGAAAGAAATCTGCTATTAACTGAAATTTCTTGGAACAGGCAAGAGTAAACGCTTTGATGCACCATGTTCCTCCATCATCCCAGGCTAACTTTGAGCTAAGATGAAGGCATACTGGGACTGCAAGTGATCTGGAGCCATTTTATCATGAGACCTTCCTTAAGTAACAGGCATTCCTTATTTTCGCTTTCAGATGACAAACTGCTGAGTGCATTTGGACAGTCGGCAAAAGGGACCCTTTTAGCCCTGCCAAACAGTTTTCTTGGAGAGCAGATATTCTCAGGAGAACGTTTGGCCCTACTATTATCTAACATCAATATTTAAATCTTTAATAGCATACAATGTCTAAGTATCTCAATACTTTAACAATAACGATCTTAAATCTTGAGCAGATGCTTATTCATAACCCTTTTGACTTCTCTTTTTTTTTTTCCTCTTCTCCTCTACATTGCAATTCGATTCATCCGTTTTCAAACTTCAGTTAAGCTGAAAAGACACAAAGGAAAACTTGCCTGCACTTGCTCGATACTATTTCACAGCTAAGGTTAAGAACAATGAGAGGTCTTTCAACGTATGCACAACACTTTCGCTTGGACTGAACATGTCAGACTGCCTTCAAGCGCTGACTGTGAATGCCAGGAAAGCTGGATTGTTGAGATTGCAGTTTTTGGAAAAGCTGCACTACATTTGGGCTTATCTGGGTATGAACGTGTATCAGCCAAAAAGTGTTCTTTAAGCTTGTTGAAAAAGGAGGCAAAAATTAGGTACCCAACCACATTATTTTTGCATCTAGAAATGATCCAACATTAGCAACGATGGATCACTCCCGCTTTCCATCTCTTGGAATGGCACCCCCCAGACTTCCAGCACTTCCAGGCTTAAGCTTCTTAATCAGAAACTCACATCTGGTTGTGGGAGCCAGACGCTAGCAGTTCAGCAAACTAGGTCCTGGTCTGCCAGTCTAGAGAATGACAAGGTTTAACCATACCATGGGGAACAAGTGGATCTGTTAATTTTACTTAACATTCGATGTACTTGGTCCACTTCTTAGGAAACAAACTTGAGCTTCAGTGAATCTCACAACCTGTTGTTTCAATGTGGTTGTTCTCATGAACTTCACCAAAGGGAAGCACAAAGTCCTGCCTCCGGGCAGAAACAACCCCAGGCACCAGTACACACCTCGGCCAAACATCTGCAAAGCAGCTTTGCAGAAAAGGCCCTGGGAGTCTTGACAAGGGGAAGCAGAGAAGATGGAGCCAGGCTCTTTTAAGCAGTGCCCAGTGACAGGTCAAGAGGCAATGGACATGAATTTGACGTACAGGAAATTCCATTTAAAAATAAGAAGGGACTTTTTTTACTGGTGGTCAAACACTGGAACAGGTTGCCTGAAGTGGTTATGGAGTCTGTATGTTTGGAGATACTCAAAACCTGACTGGGTATGGCCCTGAGCACTCTGCTCTTGAGAACCCTGCTTTGAGCAGAGGGCTTGGACTAGATAATCTCATGAGGTCCCTTCCCACCTCAGCTGTTCACTTCTGTGATTGCTTCTTCCAGCAATGGCAATTAACTTAAGATCTGTAGATGTACTTTACTTGAGAGCCTCTCATTTTCTAAGTAAAACAGTGTAATACGTTAGGAGTAAAGCAGAAATGCGCTGAATGTTAACTCAACTCATAATGTACCCTATTGTGCTGATGGTTGGAGAGTTTCCTCAAATCTTTATTCTTTACATATCATCCTTCAACATCATCATCTAGGGTGTGTAGGCATCCAGTTCAGCATCTTGTCCTCAATCTACAGATTTGAAACCATTTAGCAGTGTCCTCAGAAAAACTTCAGAAACAAAACTTATGGACCCTATGAGACCCATAGGAGGCTTAGGATGAGATCTGATGGTCTGAGAGAAAAGATGGCCAAGAGTCAGCAGGTGAATGTGGAATACAGTGACCAGAACTACAGCCCAGACCCAGCCCCTGCAAAAGCTATGCTTACAAATTTGTCTTAGCCATTATCATACAGAGATACTGGCAAATATTATAGTTAAATGCTTTTTTTTCCATGTGTGTATGTAGCTCCTCACACTCCTGCAGCATTATTCCTATGCAATCCAGGACCACTAAGTTTTGGAACAGTCTGCAATTGTGAAAATCAATGAAAGCCCACCTTGACCAGTGCATTTAAACATCTTTTCATCTATAGTAGAACTGTGCTTTGGCTTAAATTCTGAGTGAACGCTCAATAAATGAATTTTTTTCTTTTAGCTGTGGTCTATCAATATTCAGGAAAAAGCATTTTTCATTTATAAATTATCTTTTCTAATTCATTTGCTTTAAACAGCGAGCAAGCCATTTTGTACTTTTTAATGTCAACTCTCAAAACCACAGATTTTTACAACAGCACTGAAAAAAACTTTATAATTAAGTCCATCCCAAACTTAACTCACATTTAGAAATTTGCTTTTATGTGAAAGCATACTTAAACAGCAAATCGATTAAATTCCTACTATTCAAATACCAGCTGAAAAACTAACTCTAAAAAAGTAACCTTAGTCCTAGTATTTGTGGTTAAAATAAAAACTTTTACTCTACAAGTTAATGAATGTGGCTGAACAGCTGCTACAGCCACTGCTGAAGGAAAAGCAGCAATTTAATAAAGAGTAAAGTGATAATTATCCAGCATCCTGATTCATTTTAAGATATGGCATCTTCAAGCAACAGAACACACATACTCCCTTTAATTGATAACTGAAAACATTTCCTTGGGCTAACTAAATATCTACTTGACTGAATTTTCATTAAAAAAAAATTTGTGATATGATCCCCTCGGGAGAATGTTCTTCAGTTATAAGCACCCATGTTTCATTTTATGTTCTCCTCTCATACCTTCTTGAGAAGCCCACATTAAGCTTATCTATAAATCTCTTCAGAAGCAGACAATATTTGCTATCATTCATAATTCTTCTAGATCAAGAATAAATAAGAAGGCATTCTCTACATCTGGACAGCATCACATGCTATGTATTTCCAGCACTACTAAAGCACAAGTCTACCCTCAACAATTTTCTTCCACAAATGGTATCAGCCAGATTTCATATACTCCTCCACAGTGAACATAGTTGTTCTTCACCTTCTGAAAAGCTGGTAGAGGGAATGCTCTCAGGAGGTGACCTCCTGTTATGCTGCTGGCACAGGGGAGAGAAAGATGGGCCAGGATGAGGAGATTTATGGCAAATTAGGGTCATTGTTCTTGTTATGGCCTCATCCTTCAGGATTTCTTCCTGGGTGTAGAGGGAATGTAGCAAAGGCAGAGGAACTAAGCTGAATGATCTCTCTCAGCCTCATTTTACCCCTGTGTGCTGCTCTGTCAGTCCTTTCCACTGCTGCCTCACTTCTTAAATTCCTGTTCAGCTCTGCAGCTCTCTTAGTGACAGTATTTGGTGTCAGCTCTATCAATCCAGATCTATAGATTTGCATCTAGCTTACTAGATCCTGCTGATCTATTAATCCATATGCTGTCAACACTTTGAAATTTATCCTTCAATCTCTGACCACATCACACATTCTCTGCCTGCCACTTGCTCCTCTTCCACTCTTGCTGCCCAGCAATTCCCTACTGCACTCAAAATGTTGCTGTGGAGGCCATCATCTTCATATGCCTCTGACAGCTCTGACCTTGTACCCTGGGCATCTCGTCCCATCTCTGACTTTCTCGTGCAGAGATGTCCGTTTGACCTGTGAAATTTGCCTAGAGGAGATCAGTCAACTTAGACACACTCCCTTTATCCTGGTTTCCTTGTTCCCCAGCAAGAGACTCACGGTCTGAATGGAGAGAGCTCCTACAATTACACAACTTCAGGTCTTTTTTTAGCATTAGCCATAACACCTATTGATCATCACTGTTTGGTAACAGCTAGACAGATGGTAACTGGGGTTTCTCTGGCTGCTGCTTCTGAGTAGGTCCCTGCGTGTAGCAACTCCATGCCCAGGGCACCACTCTCCCTTCCCCAGCCCTCATTCACCTGATTCCATTCAGGCTGCAGACTCTCTTCAGCTGCCATTTACTACTGATCTGTCAGTCGTTGAAGCTGGGAGCCCCTGCTCTGATGCTGCAAATGCCTGTGTGGGGGCTAACCCTACTGGAGAAGGGAAAGGACAGCTGATAGGTATGTGACTCTTATGCACTGTGAGGAGAGCTGCAGGTAGTGGAAAAAGACACAATATGGAGCCAGTTCAGAAGAGGAACAAGAAATGGGAAGGTGAAAAAAGCAAAGCAGGAAGCAAATCTACTGCTGTCCTATATGATAACAAAATTTTTGCTGATTTGTTCTGTAAACATTTGAACAATGGACTTTGGGAGCAAAGCCAAGCATTTAGTTCACAATACCCTCTGTGTCATTCTGTGTCTGAGGTGAACTATATTGCCATGGCTCAGTTTATACTGTAGGGCAGGAACATGCTATAAAATGCGCCTGACCCACAATTACCCTGTGTTCAGTTTTGGGCCCCTCACTACAAGAAAGACATTGAGGTGCTGCAGCATGTCCAGAGAAGGGCAACGGAGCTGGTGACAGGTCTAGAGAACCAGACCCTTATGAGGAGCATCTGAGGGAACTGGGGTTGTTTAGCCTGGAGAAAAGGAGGCTGAGGGGAGACCTGATCGCCCTCTACAGCTACCTGAAAGGAGGTTGTAGCCAGGTGGGGGTCGGTGTCTTCTCCCAAGTAACAAGCGATAGGACAAGAGGAAATGGCCTCAAGTTGCACCAAGGGAGGTTTAGATTGGACATTAGGAAAAATTTCTTCACCAGAAGGGTTGTCAAGCATTGGAAGAGGCTGCCATGCAAAGTGGTTCAGTCACCATCCCTGGAGGTATTTAAAAGACGCGTAGATGTGGTGCTTAGGGACATGGTTTAGTGGTCCACTTGATAGCGTTAACGGTTGGATTTGATGATCTTATCGGTCTTTTCCAACCTAAATGATTCTATGATTATTCTCCTCTGATGGCCCACCCAAGGGGCCCACTGGAGCATCCTGTGATGCTCTTCTACTTGGGCTTTCTCTGTATGAAAACTGTGTTAGGGTTTACTGAGAGGAGGGAACATGTGGGTCTTGCACCACCATGCAGCTGAGAAGTAGCCAGACCTAGATGCTGGGAAGCAGTACAGGATTGACAGTATGGATGCAGAACGGACACAACCAACATTATTAGTGGGCAGAGAGGTTCATATCAATGGATCATAGAATCATAGAATCACAGAATGGTTTGGGTTGGAAGGGACCTCAAAGATCATCTAGTTCCAACCCCCCTGCCATGGGCAGGGACACCCTCCACTAGAACAGGTTGTCCAAAGCCCCATCCAGCCTGGCCTTGAACACTTCCAGGGAGGGGGCATCCACAGCTTCTCTAGGCAACCTGCTCCAGTGCCTCACCATCCTCATCATAAAATATCACATAGCAGTAAAGTAAGCAAAATGGTAATTGATAGACAACCCCTGTTTATTCCATGCTGCTTGTGGAGATTTTAGATGTGCGTTTGGGCATGGACTTGATATTAAAAAAATCAGCCAAAATAAACCCACTAATATTTGCAAATCATATATCCAAACCATAAAACCATTTAAAATCTAACAGTAGTCTTTGTTCTTCACATACACTTTGATATTCAGATGCTTTAATCTCTGTTATGAAGCCTCCTAGGACATCCCCTTACAGATTTAATTTCAATACCATAAGCATAGTTATTTACTAAATGTTTTCAGGCCATCATTCAGTCCCCTTAGGATAGGTTTCATCTAGCCAACAGCAGATGTCTACATAGCAGACAGCCAAGAGGTCGATGGCTACCCTCCTTTCTTCCACAATGGAGAGCAATGGACATTTCTGGTGTGCAGCTCATCTCATCTCACCTGGAGGTAGGCATTTAAATTAGGCAAGATGTAGGTCACATCATTAGGTCTACAGTTAGGAAACAAGAGCCCAAACTTACTCTTCATGGGATCCAAGCTCAAACATCCTTCCCTGTCCCTTGGCCAAATATTCCCTATTGGGTAGGAGCCTCAGAAACCATCTACTAGGAAATACAGCGTATGCAGGAAGAATTTAGGGTGTCTCAGTCTGGGCTTTTTAAGTGTAACACATCACTAACCACATAACACAAAAACTATAATAAAACACAATCTCTTCAGCAAATTTTTGTCAGAAATGTAGTGGCATTGTTGCAAACATTATAGTCACTGATGCTTGTAATAGAAAAAAAAGTTATTTTTAACAAGATCCTGGAACTACCAAATACCCTCCTGTCATCCATTTTGCATCAACCAACTGCAGAGACGTGATTGAGAAAAAAAAAGCGACAAACTTATGTCTCTGGAACACAAGAGCAGATCCTTTGAGACACTTAAAATGTCCTTCACTCGACAGCAGTAGCTGCCACCCAGACCTGCTTGTTCAGCCACCCTGCCCCACGGCACCTCGTACTCGGAGCCCACGGGGTGTCACAGCGAGTCTGCTGCCGGCACAGGGGAGCGCAGGGCTGCCTGTCCTCACCCTCCCTGCTCCAACAGGATCAATCACGGTCAGGTCGTGCTGCGTATCCCTTCTCCAAAGGTTTTTCTGAGTGTTGGGAAGGAAGCTCTTAGTTCTGGACATTGCCATTAATTTATATGCTGTAGGTGACCATTTTTATTATTAATCTTCCGCACCTGTGCCCAGCATGTTGGATGGGTGAATTTTAAATAAATTAAATTTTGCATACTCACTCCCTTTGTGATTTTATTATGCAAATAATGCTCATCTTTTCACCTCTGAAACCATTCACATACCACAATTTCAAAGTCAGACTAATTTATAAAAATGCTGAGAAAGGCAGATCTTTTTTAAGGACTCGATACAGTAAAATCTGATTTCTGTTCCTTTGAAATCCGGAGGGTAAATGGGAGAGCCCATTGTTTTCACATTTTTTTTTTTTTATTTTTTGGAAAATAGAAGTTTAATTGTAAATTTTATCTATGCTTATACTCTGTTGTCTCCAGATTTCTGCAGGTCATCTTAAATCCCGCCTGTTCGACTGGCTGTGGGTATATTATACTTTCCTGTGACACAGACTGCAACTCTGAAAGCAAACGCCACAATCATTTCTTGAGGTGGTTGGGGATGGATGAATTTCCAGGGTAAGGGGGGGGGACAGGTGGGGAAGCAGGAGAGGCAGGACAACGTGGAGGACAACGAGAGGAAGCGCTGGCAGCTTTTGGAGCATTCAGATTGCTCTCCGGAGGCTTCCCTGGAAATCAGTGGAGTTCACAGCAGGATGTATTGAGAAGATATCGAGCACATAATCCTCAGCTCCTTCACAAACGCTGATCCGCAGCTGGGTCACATCAGCTGCTGCAGAGCAGGAGCAGTAGTAACAGATGCTATCAATACAGAAATACGTTGGCTTTGTTAAGCCTCAGGTTTTGCAGAGGCAGACACAGGCTGGTCCCACACATCATGTTCATTTTTGACTCTCTGTGAGCCTTGGGTGGAGATGGACTCCCCTGACCACCCATTTTATCCACCGGTTCAAACAGCAGAACCAGTTTCATCAACATTTGGGGCCATATTGCCTAACTGCGGGCATTTATTAAAGGCTTTCAATGTATGCGTACTGATTATTTATCACTTGGAGCAAGGGTGAATCGTTCTTGGCTAGAAAATTATGAATACTGCTCAGTGCTTTCTTGACCTTAGTCTCAAAGATTAAGTTAGTCAGCTGTCTTGGTGGACTGAATACAGTCCTGCTCTACTGGAGTTGGTCCAGTTCCAATTCTAGAAGCTCTTGGAGGACATTTTTCTATTTTATTGGTTCCACGTACTTTTCCTGTTGAGCCGCTCTTTTCAGCCTAACTAGGAAAGCCAGTAATCAACATTTCTGGTTAGAAGTCCTTTCTTCTTTATTGTCTTCAGTTAATACTTTATCTTATTTTCTTTAATGAGTGCCCTGTCACCTTGTATTATGCAAGACTTCTTTGGTGCATCCAAACCAACCAGTAACTACCAACCCCAAAGACACCCACTCTAATGATGAATCCAACAGATCAGATGATAGAGAAATAATTCAAAGGAATCATTAGCAATCTTAGCTTGCACAAGAAAAAAAATGAAACACAATAAAAAGTGTATTTATTTGATCTGTTCACATTTAGCATCAATTATAGAGATAGTGTGAAGTAGACAGATCTCAAATTTTAATTACCTTGAAATTTGCATAGTGGTTTACTAAATGCCTTTTTGTTTAAGTCGGTTTAATACAGCATTTAATTAAACCTCATTCTAGGTCAAAGTAATTTAATTAAAAAAACCTTAATGCCTGTAGGTCCTACATAAACAGCAATGAGCACACCTTGTGCTTGGAGATCATATGATCACTGGCAAAGTTGCTTCCTTGCTCAGGGACAAGCTGATTACTTAAAACCCTCTATTACTGGAAATGGGGAAACAGGGAAATGCTTCTCAATGGGTAAATCCCAACACAAAATAGAGTCGTCCCACAGGAAAGCGCTTCTGTACGGAGGGGGTGTTGTGCTCTAAGTGGGATCCTGCACGGCAAGCCCAGCACGCATCCTTCTCTGAATGGGAACAGAAGGAGTGAGGGGGATACAGTATTTTAAGTTACACTCCAAAGGATTTTACTATAAAACACTAAAAAAACCCAAACACACACATTCCTCTTCTGCTAGGATACACCTAACACCAAACTGGCAGCTTTAGGATATCTTTAGGTACTCATACGTAGCCCAAAGCATGTCAGATTTAAAGCTCAACAATCCAGTCGTCAGTTTAAAATGTGACAGTACAAACAGTGCTCCGCCAAGGACCTGGGCAATCTTGCAGAAATTAAAAACATATTAAAGTCTTGGTACTATTTCCCTCTTACTCTTACTAGATTTTTCATTTCCAAATGAGAATTCGTCCAAGCTCGTGACTATCTTGAGAGCCAGGGTCCATCAGCAGTGGGCTGTAACGCTTCCCAGGCTCTCCTGGCCCTGCCTCCCCTCCATTCAAAATGCTGCCACGGAGGCTATCTCTGCTTTCCTTGCTTTCACGATAATGCATTCATATTTGCAACAGCAGACTCAGAAATGCCCGAAGACTTTCAAGGTCCCTCAGAGCAGAGCCTATCTTTACCCATCATTTCTTATTTGTTACTGAGCTATTGATCCTAACTCGGCCAGGGACACCAGCCTGTGCTACCCAGTCAAAAAAACCTCCAAAGACGATTAGATTTCCTCCCAAGAGGCTCCCACTCCTGGGTAGAGTTTGTTCAAAACGCCTGCGAGGCCACACCTTACTGTCTTCTTGAAAAATCTTAGAAGAAATCTAGAAAGATTTTCATTTAGCATGTTGTCTACAAAAAAATGACAGATTGGTTGGGATTGTGGCTTTTTTAAAGAGAGCTACTGTCTTATTTTTCTCCCATATTTATTTGTTGCATTTATCTGCTGCTTTCTTATGTATTTAGCATGAAAACTTCCGCAGTCTTTGCAGTCCATATTCATAAAGCAGGGAACGTAGCAAGGTGTTGGCCCACCAGGAGGGCTTTTGAAATGCTGTCGCAATACAAATAAGAACAGAGAAATAACACCAGCATGCAGAAAGGTTAATTTTACTCTCTGCTTTTCATCAGTAGAAAAAGAGGACTCTAATATCCAGAAAATAACCAGTGAATATCGCAGACAGCCTATACGTACCAGTCAATGCGCAAGGAAGAGATTTCACAGGATGCCTCATGATTTCCTTCACAGGGAATCAATCTGCGTATCTGCAGATTAGGTTTGTTCTTCATGATGGCACCGTAAATGAGAGTCCAGGCTGACGCACACGTAGGTACCTTCACGTCTGACTCGCCTCGCTCTTGGCTCCCTCACCACTCTCCCCTCCCCCGGGGGAGGGCACGCAGGTCTCCCAAAAGGCCACTCGGCTCCACATCTGGGTTCACGTTCTTTGCTTCGAGATTGTTTAGCAGCGTATGCCAAGGACATTTTCACGAAGTAGCATGCGCTATCACACAAACCAGTTCACTTCTCTGTTTATCCAATTCTAAAACTATTTAAAATGCATTAAAGAAGGGAAAATACGCACTTAATAAGGCAGAATAGAAAGTTTTGAAGAAGCATCATTGCTGCTTGATTTTCAGAGGTGTGAAGCCACCAGAAGCTCTATGCAGGCCTTGGCTCTCCCAAAATAAACCTTCAAGTATTTAATACAGATCTTTTGACACTTGTGGGAACCTTGTAAAAATCAGGCTATCCCAGGAAACACGCGAACAAAAGCCACTGCTATTTTTTGTAGGCTATGCGGCCATGTGCAGCTGCTTATTTAAGGCAAGCTTTGAACTCTGAATGAGATGCACAGATAGAAAATGTTGCAATGCTGTGGCAAATTATGTAAATATCACACACAAGGAAGCACCCTCAAACAGTGACCTTGTTTGTGTTCTCTCTAAATTTCCATCAGCCTGGATTTTAACAAAACAAACACCGTTCTTCTTGTGTTGTTATTTGAAGAGAGCACCCAGTGGGAACTCTGCTTCCTCTCTCAACCATGTCCTAGATCTTTCTAGCTTAAAACCTCCACCACCCACATCCTCGGACATTTCTACTTTCACCTGCAAAAATTAATCCTTAACTCTGCCGTATCTTTCCAGATCTCAAGGCAATTGGTTACTAGGCAACCACCCCCTATTTTCCCCATCTTGCTTGTTTAATTGAAGCCTGTGCTAAAGAACATCGCCGAAGAGGAAAGGCACTCTCTAATGGTGAATAGTTATTACAAAAGTCCTGGGTAAAGCTTTGGTACAGGGGCAGGTGGGTACAGGAAAGCAGTGTCCTCCCTAAAATGTCTTCTTATCACCAGCAAACAATTGCTAAATATACGAGGAAAGACCTATTTATCTTCTAACCCTGCAACAAGAGACCCGTGTGGAGGCTAGGTCCATACCGCCTGGTGACCTGCCCCAGGGAGCACTCGCTCTTCCATCTGCTCATCTCCCATCCACACAAACTGATGGAGCCTCTGTGGATGGAGGGAACCACTGACCTTATAGGCTGGGTCCATCCCATTAAATTGAAAGCAATTAAATAAATGCCTTCATAGAGAGAACCTGATTTCTTTATATTCAGAGAAGGAAGAACACTGTCTCAAATTTGAACTGCCCTCTGGAAGCCTGTCTGAATTGGTGGCTTGAAAGGAGTTTCTTGTCTCCCAACTCCAGATGTGTAACGCAAGTCTGGTGGGAAAACCCCAGGCTCTACTAAAGTCATGGCTACGCACTTCCAGCACTGAGGAAAGAAACACTTCTCCATCATGCCTCATTTTCTCCTCTGTGGCAAGAGAGATTTTCCTTAAGAGACAAGAATGAAACATTTCACTCAAGATCATCAAGAACTCTGAATTCATTTGTGATACCTGACACACTTGCTTTATATCTCATCCTGACTCGTGCCACATATCTTCAAGATATCCCCTGCCAGCCAGCTGATAAGATTTGGTATAGAAGCTCCAAGTGACTAATTGGTAGAATATATCTTAAAGAGAATGCTTTTAATTATGTGTGTTTGACATCTTTATATACGTTTTGTGAGATGATAAATATATTTTCACCAGGTTTCCATTGATGCCATATGGCAGCTCACAAAAAGCTGAACAAATTAGGTGTAATGAGGCTCATTAAAAAAAAAAAAAAAAGGAAGATCTGCTATTAAAAGGACTTCTAGAATGTGCAAGATGACTTTCAGGTGGAGGAAATACCTGTACCCTGCTACTCTGGTATTTCTGTTAGATGACCAGAAATGCCTCTGCCCTGTCAGAGGTACCAGCGGACTTGTGAAGAGAAGCAGCCCTGGGAACACTTGAAATATGAATAGAAGGCAGAACAGAAACACCTTTCACAAAATCAGATGCAAGCAAAACATCCTTAAAAGTGGGGAAATTGAGGAAGATGCCAGCTGATGGATGTGATAATACTGACTTAGAATCAATTAACAGCTTCAGATGGTCAGATGACTAGTAAGTTAAAGGTACCAGGTCAGAAGTCCAGCTGCAGCAGCAGGGTGAAAGAGCTATGGGCAAGAAACGGGAAAAAGGTTCTACTAAGGATACAGATGGGATGGTCTCTGCCTGTCTTCTCTTCACTCGAGAGCAAAGAGGGGGTCAGAACATGTCTTGATCCAACAGAATAAAACCAAAATTCCGTGGTCCAGTAAGAAATACTCAGAAAGGGATCACCTTTGGTTGCTTGAAGAGGTTCTTCAGGGTTGGTTTGCCCACCACCAAACATGCAGCCACCTCGCTGCTGGACTGCACGTATCTTGGAGGGCAGGGGAAAGGGGAATCTCTGAAAAGGAGGTCAACCTCTGCCATAACAGCTGTTTCACAGTTCAGTCCGGCAGTGTGACTGGGTATCCTCTGGAAACAGAGAGAGCTGCTGCTGGAGCCTACCAGAACTGCAGGAATCCCTAAAAATGTAATGGGATCCCTGCCGTCACCTTGTGACACATGCAAACAACTGGACAGCATTGTGCCCCCTCCATCAGGGATGCCTGAGTATTTATGGTAGCACCAAGGATGCTTTTGTGTGACCCCAGTAGTTATGACATGGACACAAGCACCTCAGGTTTCATTTGCACTGGGGTCACTCTCACTTGAGCTATGCTAGTTAGGGAAGAGCATCTCAAGATAATTCTGCAGTGAAAATCTGTCTAGAGAAAACCCCAGCTGGTATTACTGTGGGACACACCCACTGCTTAATTACTGTTAGAGCTGCGGCTCACAAAGATTAGGTGGTTTATTACAGTTGCTGTCAGAATCAGCCTTCCTCCCCTCTGCTTTTCACGTGCGAGTCCATGCTGCTTGTCTGACCTGGCTGGAGGACAAGCCCAATGACAGCGACTCACCTGCTTCTGGAACCACTGGATTAAGAACAGGGGTTTGTTGTTGGTTTTGGTTGTTGGGTTTTTTTCATGGTGACATTATTCAAGAAAAAGGACCAACATGGATCAGCAGATCAAAGGGAAGGACTCTGTTGCCAATTATTCCGAGGTAGTCTATCACACCGAAGCTAACCCTATGCTTATCATAAGATGACAGTAAAATCTGGCCCCAGCATGGCACTTAGACTCTTCACATCTTTACATTTCCACCTCCCCCTAGTTTTAACAGATTTGCCAGCAACAACAACTATTGCACCTCTAACCTCTGGCCATTTCCTAAAGCTTCGTGCCTCCACCTAAACCCATCACACTGCAAGATGCCTCCGTAGGATCCCTGTTTTAGCCATTAACGTCTGAAATAATGTCCTCAATAGAAGCAACAGATGCACAAGGCAGAAATAAAGACATACAGAGCAGGAAAGAGGGAGGACAGCACTGATTAAGTTTTGCTGTGTTACAGCTTGTTCTTCCAGCAAGGCTTGCCATCAGCTGTTCCCTAGCACTGTGCACGTGTCTCTTCTGGTCGGAAAGCACTGCATTGTGTGAAAGATGCGGCACAATTTCTCCTGCCTATTGCTCACTAATTGCAGAGCCACTTCAGGGTCATTCAGCCTCTCCGCTCAATAGGATGCTGCATTCCACCTTTAGAAAAAATCCTTCCTGTGGCATATTTTTTGCAGAAGACCCTACAATGAGAGGCACAATATACTAATTAAGTTATATCAGCTGTATATTTTCTCCCATCTCATGTAAAAGAGTGCTGCACTTCTCTAAAACATCTGACGATACAGACTAAAATGATATCAAATCAGTGGGGGGAAGAAAGGGGTCCCATTTCTTCTGGCCACACGTCCTTACAAAGTAAGTTCACAAGGAAAGCACCATTAGGCTGGGAAATGGATATAATGCACATATTGGCTCAATCCGGTCCTGCAGAGTCCAAAGGATTCACAGTTGGGCAGATAATAAGGAATAAATGTATCCAGAATTATCAAAATAGGAAAAAAAAGGAAATTTTTGTATTTATTTACAATCTGTTCAAATATTCAGAGGGAACCTGCGTAGCTGGGGAGACGTTATAAGATTTTACTGCCTCGATTGTATTTACCCTATTTTCTGTTACCACAAAGAGGACTTGAAGCTGATAAAATATACTTCCAAAGAACACATTAGTCTCCTTTTGGAATGATGAATTTCCATTAAGACTGACAGGTATTTTCCATAATTTCCCACGGGAGACTATCCCCAGACTCCTCTAAAAGGTTTTCAAACCCCACTGCTGCTGCCATTCACAAGGCACAAGCAAAACACCCTGCTCCTGCTGTCCAACTCAAAGCGCTCTTCAAAAACAAATGACAAATTTTCCAACAAATTGCTACTGAATACAATTTGCCTGCCCTCCTTGATTTTGCTTATAAGGAAGAGTGTTTTGTTCGCATTACTCTTCCTGCCAAAAGCATATTATCACAAGCTAAAGGGGGAAATTACTTTGTGGGAGCCTTTAATTAAACGAGGGTCGCATTTCATTGCCTTTTTTCTCTATGATAGACATTGCTATCCCTCCCCTCTCCTTTCTCCATCTCCCAAAACCCAGTCCAGAACAGGTTGGCACTATGGTCTTTTACTAAACCTACATCATCACTGAAATTCGCTCCTTTTATACGCTGGCAGAATGCAGCATAGCATACCGCTATAAATAACTGTTTTATTCGTCGACGGCCTACCTGGCACTGGCTATCACACTGCTCTTTCTAGCACTGTGCAGTAATTACAAATTACAATTTTCTCACCGGTGAGTTTATTTAGCATTAAGAAATAATTGCAAGGAGCACAGTATCACGGTCTGGCTTTTTTTTTTTTTTTTTAATTTATTTTCTTGTCCCATTAATTGCATCTAAATTGTTCAAATTTTAATGTGTTGTTGAGAGCAAAAATTAATTAAGAGCATCTTTTTCTATACTGTTAACTTTTCCTAGACTACAAAACTAGTTTTTCGTAGCTGCCGTGACTCTTAAGTGAACTGCTAGGTTCATTTCTTCTCGGATGAGAGATCGCGTATGTGTGAGTGTGTGTGTTTTGAATGACTAGACTCTACCTCTGCTTCCCTTCTATCTTCACTTCTATCTAGCTGACTGAAATATCAGGCAGAAGCCTGTACCAGACATACCAGTGCTGTTTGTGATCAGATACCTTTCTGGGATTTGCCGCCTGGCAGACCACTACGAGATTTTAAGAGCTTCTGTAGTAATTTCATTTTTTCCTGGAAACAGAATTTTCTCCTCTAAATGGATTCCCTCTTTCTTTTGGGGCTGATACACGTCTATGAAGCATATCTTGCTTTCCTTGCTTAAAAACTCCTGGATCAGCAGAAGTGTGTGCAACAGTTGGTATTATGGGTTTCTCTGGCAGCATGAGGCATTTGGATGGCACACTCCTAAGCTCATTTCAAAAGAAACTACGGGGTTTTTATTTTCACTGTTATACAGCACAAATTTATCACAATTGGAATAAAAGACTTAGGAAAAAACCATAAGCACCTCCTTGTCAAAAGACCATTATCTAAATAGCCTCTGAGACGTATCACAAGCACAAACCCACATTCTTTCCCCAGGAGACGCCTTTCAAAGCCAAGAGGGAAAAAAAGGCAGGATAAAATGCACGGTTCAGACAAAGATGACCCACGGGTCTCTACACTATAATTCAGCATACATTGAGCTCCAATCCAAAACATGGAAACACTGAGGAAAATTAAGGTAAATCACCCTAAAGAATGAAGTCACTGTGTAGGAGGTTGTGTCCCTAAAACCTACAAGTGGATGCTTTCATTCAAGCATAAAGTAGTCGTAACTCACAACACTGCAATTCTCCTTAGAGGATTTTATGTGCTTTATCACAGATGCATTGACTTAAAGCATAAGCAGATTTGGCTTATCTTTCCCTATGTATTTGTGTATATATGGCCCTGCTCTGCGACGACTGATTTGAAAGTTGAGCTCAGATGTAACATGGCAATTTGCTCGATTGCTATACATCTCTCTCACCCAAAAATAACTGCAGGAGGGGTGAGGAAAGGAGGGAAGTCCTGAGCACAGCCAATGCTACAAAAGCATCTCCTGAACTCCACTTTGAACTGCATTTTAGAAATACTTGAACACCTGAAGCTTTAGTATCCCCACATCATCTCTCCCAGGTGTTTCTGTGAATGTGCCAGGTTACGGGCAGAGGGCTGCAGCTTCTTGGTCCTCCTGGTAGGAGAGAATTGCCATTACAGGACAACAGAAGCTGAGGCTGGTTAAGAAATTACATTACAAAAGGCATTTTAAAAATCTGAGTTATAAAAGCTGTGGTTCTAGTCTAAAGAACGAGTCCATTAAAGAAAGTGTCACTGGATGTTTCCATGTTTATTATGTGCTAGTAACTCTGGGCTGAATGTGCTCAATTTGTGAGTACAAAGACATTTTTCTTCTAACAGCCAATCTTAACAATTCAAGCTGGGATCTGAGAGGTGGGGTGGGTTTTTCATTCTCATACCTCATTACCAGTAAACGTCAATTAATATATACTTGCTTATGTAGCTGTGACTGATTCTTATTTTTTAATCTTGAAACCGGTTTGAATGCAAGAGCCAAAAAACGCAAACCAGACTACAGAGTTTATACAACGATGACCCAGCACCTCTACACCGTAACTCAGCACACGTGAGCACAAATCCAAAACATCTGACTAAAGCCACAACTGTTGCAAAACTAATGACCAAGATAAACGGTGAAGATACCACAGTTTAGAGTCGATGACTGCATGGGTTGTTCTTGTCCTCTGAACTCCTGCCAGTTGCTTTTCAGGAACGAGCCGCTCGGGGTATGGGATGTATGATAGGATGCATTATCCTAGACACAGGCGCAAAAAGCCAGACAGGAAGGCTATTACCTCCCTATATTATCATATAGTATTTGTCATCATTTGCCACCCTGGTGGCAAGCATATAGTACTGTGAATTTATAATTAAACTATGGCTTGAACGCTAGAAGGGCACGAGTTTATCAAAATGGCTTTGAGCAACAGCTTGTACTCCACCCACACGTGCTACAAGCCACCAGACTGGCTTAGATGAGCCCAGCTTGGAGCTGCTGCCTCTCTTTGGGATCAAGGCTGAAAGCAGTTCAAGTCAGTAGCCATTCCGTAACGAAATGGAATTTTTGGAAGACTATCCTAAATTACAATTAGTTCATAATAATTAGCAAGGAACAACAACAACAAAAATAGCATTCATTCACTTAAAATGATTTTTAATGTTATAATGACTGGTACATAATTATACCAGAGAAGGGCTATTTAAAAGAGGGGGAAAAAAGATAACTTCAAAAGAAGAGAATTCATTTGGTGTTTATTTGCTTCAGGGTTCTAATTACTCTGGAAACCAGCAACCCTCCTGATAGGATTACTGACACGAACGCAACTGCAGCTGCAAGGAACGCTGAGCACATCAGTTTTTTAGCACCATTAAAACAGTCGTCTATAAATACCAGATGCATCTATCTATCTATTACTCTTCCTTCTCAGCACTTATTAGCCGAGCAGTCGCAGAGCATATCACAAAAATGAAATGTGTGGCTGTGGCAGAACTGGTGCAGTAGAGCAAGTAATTTGTATCAGGCCGTATAAGAGTTTAAGTTTTATTATTAAGTATATGTCACAGATATACTAGCACCAGTTCATCTTTTTTTCCCCTTATAGTTCAGATTTATACACTTATTAATAAACTCCAGACGGTCATTTCAACACTCTCATTTAGCAGAATAAGCCAGTCAAATCTGGTCAGAGTCGTGTGGACTCTATGTGGCAAGGCAGAGAGCTCTGGCAACTTTAATTGTTGCCATCTAGAGGAGATTTATGACGCTATCCATCCTGGTCCTAGCTAATAAATCACGTCTTTCTCCAGTCTTCAGCTGATGGGTCAGACGAAAAAGGCTGGTAGGTCTCATTAGTGCTCCCGAAAGCGGCGCTGAGGTAGGAAGGGAGCCGTGAGGCTCGGCATTGCTTCCACTTTTGCCCATATGGATTCTCAGAGAATTGCTTTTACCTGATGGGGGTTTGGAAATGATTAAGAGGAGGATTTTTCCTCAGGAATAGAGGCTGGAGGGACTTGGAGCTGGCATTCAGTTCTGGTCCCAGCACAGATTTCCCATGCAATCTAAAGCGTGCAGTTTGGTGTCTCTGCGCCTCATCCTCCAAGGAGCAACCCGCAGATGATGCTTCCTACAATTTGTCTTGGTTAGTAGGTAAGCTCTTTAGGACAGCCACTGCCGCCTACTATGCACATGCAGCCGTTCTCACCAGGGGGTGGCAGGTACCACAGCAATACAAAACAATAGCTAAAAAGAGCTGGAAAATATCTTCACATGCCAAGTTTTTGCATTCTGTCCCTCCCCCTTGCTTTTCTAGCAAGCTAATAAGAAAAATCAACATCGCAGAGCAGTTAGGCATTTCTTCGGTACAATCTGAAGAGCATCACGGAGGAAAAAAAAATAGACATGTCCTGTAAAATAATACATTTATCAAAACACTCAGGAGACAGGGAAATGCCAAACTGGCAGTTTCATTAAGAGGCCCTCCTCTAATGGTCTTTGTGCAGCAACATCAGTGGAGAAATGAAAATTCTTACATTATACTCTTAATCACTGTATTATTTTAAAACCTGCAAGAGAGGGAGGGAGCCTACACTTACAGCTAGACTGTACGTGTCCAAAAGCCAGGCAAGACAAACCAGACGGGCACAAGTAGCACATCGGTGAAGAAAACGTGAGTTCTCATGACTTTTTCTGTTGCTATAGGGCAGCTCTGTAATGTATACAAATATATCATTTGTCTAATTCATGTGAAAACATATTTACCTATTAGTAATGAAAGCATCCCCCTACTCCTCATGCCAAGTGTATTCCCAATGCAAAACAAAAAGAAAGTCTGTGTGCTAGAGCGTATGTACAGTCCAGTCATCCAAGTTTAAATGACCTGGTTCAAGAAAAGGAGCTACAGTAGTGGAGCACAAAGCTTCTCCATCTACAGGTAGACTCCTCAGAGCTCCCTGGCTGGATTACGTTTCTCCACAACATGAGGCAGAAGGCAATGCAGACGTACCAAAGACAAGCACAGCAGATGCAGAGATACAAGGAACAGCGAGACAACATTGGTCGGCAAGACAGCAAGCAGTCAGCACACTTCAGTAGCTCAAATGCTGGCAAACTTTCACAGAATCACAGAATCACAGAGCGGTAGGGTTGGAAGGGACCTCTGGAGATCATCTAGTCCAAACCGCACCCCTCCCCCTGCCAAGTACAGAAGTTTTTCCTCATGTTCAGACAGAACTTCCTGTGTTCCAGTTTGTGCCCGTTGCCCCTTGTCCTGTTGCTGGGCACCACTGAAAAGAGTCTGGCCCCTTCCTCTTGATAGCTGCCCTTTAGATATTTATAAGTGTTGATGAGATCCCCTCTCAGCCTTCTCTTCTCCAGGCTAAACAGCCCCAGCTCTCTCAGCCTTTCCTCATACGAGAGATGCTCCAGTCCCCTCATCATCTTTGCATCCCTCCGCTGGTCTCTCTCCAGTAGTTCCCTGTGTTTGTTGAACTGGGGAGCCCAGAACTGGACACAGTACTCAGCCAGAAAAATACAGTCATC
Organism: Grus americana; assembly: GCF_028858705.1. Lineage (NCBI taxonomy): Eukaryota > Metazoa > Chordata > Aves > Gruiformes > Gruidae > Grus > Grus americana. The sequence continues at coordinate 15,463,511 of NC_072853.1, read as the reverse complement.
AGGTGGGGTCTGAAGGAGACCATGGGGTGACTTTGTGGTAGCTCTCAGGGAGCTCTTCCCAAGGAATAACATAGGTGATACCATCATTCAGACAACTGATGGGAGGTGGAATTGCAGCAATGGGGAATCATCCTTGCTAGTCCATAAAACCTGCTGTGGAGGGAGGAAGCCTAAGAAGGGCTGGAACAGAAGAGGAACAGCTTAGGTTTCATACGGACACAAGAGTCTGGCTGGAAAAGGATTACAGGCATCACAGAGGCAGGTTCATAAAGACAGTATTACTGGCCTGGAAATATTTGAAGTCTTCACTTACTTGAGTTGCATGTGTAACAGCAGGAAAAGACTGTATCATATCTTTGTTAATGATCTCATTAATAAATATGGAATGAGACTCAGTGCAGCAAACCCTAATTCCTGGCTAATGCTTAAAATGGCAAATAGTACCTATCTTGAGCAGTCAGTCACATTAAGCACTGCACTTACTCCTTCCTCACATTTCTGAAATGATGTTCGGCTTTCGAAGGGGAAGAGAAGGAATGAGAATGCTGCCTGCAGTCTCATAATAGCCTCAGTTGTGAAAAAGACACAGCTTCATGATTTCCAAAGTTGCTATTTTTGTACATGCTTGGAGAAAGCGCAGTTTAACAAAACTTGACAATCAGCGATCCTCACAAAATGTTCAGCATGTATTTGCCAGTTCTTTACCAAGCTAATTCATTTTTTAAAAGCAGCTTAGCAGAGATAACTGCTCAGATTTAGATTTGCATTCTTCTGTATGATATTCTTCAGCAGAAATGAAATACTTTGGAGATAAAAACAATCATATTGTTTCATTAGCCTGAAATATCTCAGATGGGGTCAGCAATAAAAATAGATCGCTTTTAGATACGAGCACAGCAGAAAAAACTATATTTCATAGTGAGAGTTCAGAATGACTCTGGCAAATAACCTACTCTTCTAACAGAAAAAGTGCGAGTAAGGTCAGGTCAGCACGCAGACCGACTCGTCCGCCTGATGAAGGTCTTACTGCTCTTTGAGCTCTGTGTGTTGTGCTGAGTTTCAGTGCTTCCCAGTGGTTGCTTTATCTCTTAGGGAAAAGCAAACACAGAGAGAAATGTTCCATAAACTCTAAAGACAGAGCCAACTTTATGATCTACACACATTATTTTCCCTGAAGGCAAGTCAAGCAGGACACCACTCACGTGTAGATGTCTCAGAGTGTTCTTCCTCTTTCAACCTCCTGATGAGACATGACTCCTGATAGGAAACATGTATGAATGTCCCTTTCCCCAAGTCATCGTAAGATTTAAGGAAGGTTGTGCAAGTCAGTGAGAGCACCAAACTAGATTTTAATCAATGCTTGATTGACCTCCTAATGCATTCATTTCTTTGTAGAAAAGCTAAGAATTGCTTTCATTACAAAACCAGGCTTTTTAGAACCAAAGCACTATCATATAAAGCAAGCAAAAAAACTCCAGACAAAATACTTCTGAATTCTTTTTCATTCTGGAAAGTTACTCAGTCTTCACTAGAATATAACACCACAAGCTGGTAAAGCTTTGCAGCGTGACCAGCAGAGCACCCTGTGGCAGCCTATAAAGTCAACTCGTTGGTAGTAACATACAGGAGACAACTTAGAACTGAAAAAAAGAACTAAAACAAAATAAACGATATACTGAACTTCAACAGCCTTTCAGATTCAAATGTTATTGGTGTATATCGCTGAGATTTAATTTTTAAACATCTGAGGTACATCAGAAGTTATTTTGGGAAGAACTTAACTTAAGCTATCAGGCACAAGCTGACATTTTGAGGTATCATCAGAAAGATTACAATGAAATGTTAAAGAGAAGAGCTATTCCCTCTAGGCCGACTGAAGCAGGAATGGCACATCCTCATCTCTCGAAGTCCACCACAAGCCCTAAATTGTACAACAGCACACTTCAATTATTCCCCTGCTTTCAGTGTGCTAAAAATACGACTGACATCATAAACCAATTTTAACTAATATTATAAAGCTAAGTGCATGCCGATGTCAGTAAATGAAACATAAAATTAATTGTGCTGCAAAAGAGGAAAGCCTTGTGAAAGAATTCACTGTAGTAGTAAACGGTGAGCACTTTGTATGCCCTCAAGCTTCAGTCATTACTACTTAGATGTCATGAAGGCTAGTTTCACAGTCGTCTTCAACGTGACATTCATAATGTATTATGAGACAGACACAAAAACCAGCTAGCCAACCCCCCCGCCCCACTGCAGTTACCTTCTCATGATTTCAAGGGGCAGCATTTGGCCTCAGACTCGCAGAAGGGAGGCTGTTTATAACTGACGTTCTGACAGAACACAACATTGTCTACTCTAGAGAGACAAAAGGTATCATTTTCTGAAATAAATACAAATGTCATGTTCTCAGAACGGGCGATCATTAACCTGGAGAGCTGAAACTTGAACATGAAAGTAAACAGATCTGGGGTACTTCTGAAAACCGGCACTCACCATATCCTCAAATCACTACTGCTTACTTTCCTGGCCAAACAAGATTTGACTGCTGTTAGCGACATGCTCCCAGTGCAACGATGGATGGGCAAACTGACTTCTACATGTTACCTGCACGCCTTAATTACAACGCTGTCAGGTACAGCAAATCTTTTTTGGTGGCGATTGCGTTCAGAAACAGGAGGCAGGCAGGTAAGGCTGGCAGGACAGCATAGCCAGGGAGGAAGAAGGCACCCGGTAACTTGTAAATACCAAACAAAACAAAGAAGAGGTTGAAATCTATAGCAGAGAACACATCCTTTCAGACTTTTTCCTCTTTAAAAGTAACTTTTTTCTCACAACAACTGCAGTTTTAAGTGGTTAATGAAGCAATAAGGGAGGACTGAATTTGATGCACAACAGTTTGAGGACCAGAAGCTGCAAGTACAGAGACGACTTGTTCCATGCTCCCCGAGGGGGTGCAAAATGCAGGTCTGAGTGAGTCACCGGACAGGCAGGGGAGTTCTGGGACACAAACGGCCAATTTAACAAGCATGCTAATGTCCGCTGAAGGGAATGACAATTAGAAGTGCAAGCTGTGTCTCAGGGATGAGATGAAGCGACAAGGAGGAGCTGCAGCTGTTTGGAAGGAAATGTGTTGAGCTGGGACTATTTTGTCTCTCCTATCTCTGTGCTTGCTATCACAGAGATCCTGACTCTGCTACAAAGATACTGACCAGACTTTCGTAGAAGATGGTTTCAAACCCATCTAAATATCACATGAATACATTTTTATACACGAAACATGGTCTTTGAACTCACCACGTCTTGGTTGTATTCTGTAGAAGGGAATATTGCCTACTACACAGGGATGGACACTAGTAAGTGTTGGTAAAATGCTGTGACTAGCTGGTGCTGGAGAACGAAGCAGCGTAAACAGCTTTAATCCCAACACTGCCCTTGATCGAAGAAGTTTACACTAAATATGTAGAACTACAACAGAGTTATGATGAGTAAGTGTAAGAAAAATAATTTTCAGAGCATCTGTGGCCACACTAAGACCACTAGTTCCTCAAACACTTAAAGAGCGAGCAGCTCTGCTCTTGTAAGGTCGCACTTACTCTGTGGTGTTTATACGCCAAGGTTTGTGCATATGCATTCACATTTGAAGAACCGGTTCCTAACACCGTACCACAGAACTCCATCACCATACATAATTTAACATGGCCATGTGAAATTTAGTTTAATATGCAAAGCAAAGATCACATGAAGTGATAAACATTTAATGTTAGTGGAGTTGAAGGTGACACACTACCATAAACCAAAAACATATAAAGCAGTATTTGTTCTTCCTGTCATCCTCTGCTAGACGACTTGATAACAAAATGACACACATGTATTTCCAGACTTAATCTGGATGCACAACAAAGCCTAAAATTTAAACAGGCCCCAAGGATTTGGATCCAAGAATAGACTATGCCAAGAGAAAACAGTGAAATCTGATGATTACACTTTTCAAAAGAATGATCCCTCAAAAGTGTCATGCCAAGATTATAAATGTAACCGAATATCCACAGAACCTACAGGCGAAATTTAAAATAGAAACCAGCCTTTAAATACAAGAATTTCAACCTGAGCCAAAGCTGAGTATATTTTTCTTTAAAAACAATTTTTGCTAGTTGTTTATTCTCAGCATATTAGTCATTAATGTGACACTGACCAGTAGCTTCTTACTTACATCTAATTTAAAAGAAATAATAATAACAATTAAAAAGTCTTATACCTACCAGAAACCCAACTTTCTTTCCCTACCAATTTTGACCTTTTCTGTTTGGGAGACATTGATTTTTATTTTTTTTTTACTGCCTGTGTTTCTAATGGAGCTTGAAATTAACACGGCGTTTTGTTTACCTCCTAATTTGTGCACCGCCATCATCAGTGCTGTCAGCACAGCCCTGGGAATAGGGCTTGTTTACTGCTTCTGCATAACCAGCAGAAGGAGCATAGGAGCAGAAAATAGGTTTGGTTTAGAGTTTTTCCTTTATTTATTTTTTTTTTTTGCCCAGGTCTTTTCATAGGTTATATATTAATGACTTGAGTGATAATGTGGCCTGTTTTGTCAATATTTCTTAAATGGAACACAGAAAGACTTGAGCTACCTCAGGGATATGTCGAATTCCTCTGGCACATGTATCATAAAAAGTTGGTATTATTGTTGTGTCACCCCAAAGCACCAGTGGGAGTTTCAGCGAGACCTAGCACCACCTGCCTAACGTGGGATACCTCCTAGAGTAGTCCCGCAGCAACTCATTCTCCGAGTAGCTGTGTTGGCACAACATCCCAATCTCTGCGTTAAGATAGCCTCGAATGTCAGAGCCCCCGAAGTGGTACAGGAACAATGTCATCTCCTCTTCTCGGAGATGAACGAAATACTCAGGACCAGTACACAGGCTTGTATTCCTGCAGATCTGCAGCCTTATCAACTCAGTAAGAATAAACTCATTTCTCTTGGTCACCACCAAAGTGCATGGGCCAGGGCCTGGTGACATACAAATTAATTAGAGTAAGTTACCATCCCATTACCGTGTCCTTCAGCAACTGTATGGTTGCTACATGATATGACCAATTAGTATTATAACAGGTCATTGTATAATTGACATTTGTGATCTGCTATCAAACCACTAATATTGCCAACTAAAAATAACTCCATCCATCTTCCAGATATGACTATAAATCCTATGCACTGATTTTGTTTCATGGACTACATGATCTGTGAAAATTCGTATTATCTGTTTTTCATTAGTATTCAACTTAGACTTTTTTTCCCTAAGACACTTTGTGGTCCAAGGTGAGAGAGAACAATTCTGTTCCCAAACATCCCCATGCCATGCTGCTGTCATGCTTGTATGAATGCTAGTATAATCTGTACATGTAAGAAAAACTACTCGTTCATTAAAATATTCTAAACAGTTGCTTTATTTTGTTTTTTAAACCAGATCCACCTCTTCAACAATCACCCACAAAAACATACAAGTCTGACGATCTTCCTCAGCATAATCTCAATAACATGACTTTCTTGTTTTTCCTGCCAGAAACGTACCCCTCTTCCCCAAATTCAGTACAACCTCCCACTACGCTCCCCAATTTCCTCCTGCTTTGATGATTCTCAGAATTTAGTGCTGTGTTGATTCAATGTCTTTGATGATGTGCAACATATCTAACCATAATAGAAATCCTGCTTCATTCCTTGTGAAGGATCAAGAGCTGTGTTTTAAATACAATGATGTGGTATGTTGAAAATCATACCTTACCTGCTTTGTCAACTGTGCTTCTATGCCAAAATAATACCTTTTAGTTAACTCAAATAGACAGTCTATTCCAGTTGTTTCTTTTTCTGTATTCTCTCCACTTCCCAGATGACAATCTTGTTGATTTCTGCTTATATCTTCATGCCTAAAGCCTTTTTCCCCTATAGAAGGTCATTAAGTTTCAGAGGGGTTTTTTTCTGCATGAAGCTACCAAAATTAGTTTGTCTCTCAGCACCACCCTGTTCGCATCCCAGAGACTAAACAATTCTGCTTCCTCTGGAGACAGGGACTCAGAAAGGTCGTCTCTTGACCCAACCAGACTGTGCATATGCACTCTGTGTCCCCTAGGTTGTCGATGGGCTCAGTATAAATCATTATCAAGTAGCAGGAAGACAAAAGCTAATCTGATTTTTAATATACATCTTCTGGAAAAAAAAAACCAAACAAAAACCAAAACACCACAACAAAACAAAGCCTGAGGACTTATTTATTCTTCAGCTGAAAACACCTTTAAGGTATGAACAAAAGAGAAATCCCAAACAATGCAATTCTGAACCTCCTAAGTTGACCCTAAGACGAAGCATCCTATCCAAGAAGAAGGAGAGGTTGACTAGCCTTGGAAAGTGAGTTACTTGGCCTTTTGAGGAGAGCGGATGCCCTGGTGGCAGCGTTGTGATGGGGAGACTTGTCCATTAGTGGGCATGTTAGAAAAGAGCATTCATTTCCTACGTTATCCAATCTGATTTTGATCATCTGTTTATTTCTGGCCTCAGCTACATGGAAGCAAATGACAACAGAGACCACTAAGAGTCTCCTGAGTAACCCAGACTCAGTGGATTTTTTCAAAAATAGTTTAAATAAAAGATACTTGGACTGCACCACAAGCACAGTAGGTCAATTTGGGACCTAACAGTGTCTCAGAGGAGAAATTTGCCTGCAGAAGATTAGGAAAGGATTTTCTCCTCTTCCTCTGTAATCATATAGTGGGAACCATTAATAGTAAACATTTGTCATCTCTTTGCAAATGAAATAAAAGGGCATCTATTCTAACGACTCTGTGGTTAACACAGATGCCTGCAGCGATGGGATGTGGTGCTTTTCATTGCAGTTGCTGTAGCATTGTACATCTGGTTAACCAGCGCATTCCAGCCACGGTCAAGGGCTGAATGTTGGTCTACGTGGACCATAGTCTGACTGGGAAAACCAATCTGACATGTAATTTATCCTTGAGGTTCAAAAGCAGATCTCTAAGCAGATCCCTGGTCTTATGCTCATAGGATTCAGAGGAAGTTAAAAGTATGCTGGAAGGTCTTCCACAAGTGTTTGGTAAAGGTTTACTAAACTAAGCTGGTTTGCAACAGCATGTGAGTATTTACCAGGGCACAAAATCAAAGGATCTTAAAGGCATAATCTTAAAATAATGAAAATTATTTAAGTTTGTATTCTTATCCACCACTATTACAATAATTGTTTTATAAATAGATTCATGCATTTGTCTGTTTTCATTTCAATTTTTGTCAAAGACTGATGTACTAGAATGTTAATGTTATATAATTATATATTCTGTAAATTAAAGCAGCATGGCATACTGGTTGGGAATAGCACATTTCACACTTCATTACTTCTGCTGCAACTCAACCAATATTAAGCTCTGAATTTTCTGTTTCCAGTAGTCAGGGTTTCTTTGGTTGTTACTTTTTTTAAAAGCATATCTGTTCCACAGTTCTTTGCTGCTTATCCACAGGCTATACTGTCCTCAGGGACGCACGAGTGGATGGCGATGGTGGAAATCTGGTGGTTCCTCTAGGAACAAACAGAGCTAACAATGGAAGTGAACAGTAGGTTTGGGAAATGTATATGGGTATCACAGTGAGCATTGGAGAGGGGACAGAACTGTCAGCAGTGGCCCAAAGTTCAGACTACCACGGCAATGTTACAGCCAATGGGCCCAAAAGCCTGACTACTCTCTTTTAAACCACAGCACGTGTCTGAAATTCATCAGATTAGGATAAATACCATGTTGTGAGATTGGTATCAGATGGCAAAATTGTTAGGTGAAATTTTAAATATAGAAGATCATTCAAACTGATCTGCAGAAACATATACAAAGAATATACTTGGTAAATTAAGAGAGTCCTGAAACACTATTAACAACTATCTCCTACATCGACACCTCTGAAAATGTAATTTGTACTGGCCCTTCAAACACACAATAACCAGCAAGCAATGTGCATTTTTGCTAATATAGCTATAAAAAGATTAAACCAAGATGCCACCAAAATCCACGTCTTACTTTACCTCTTAGCTCATCTCCATGCTGGTTTGGAGACAGTTTTGATACCAGTAGTCAGAACAGGAGACAGTAACTTTTATTTATTTTGATTTGTACTGCAGAAGGAAGTCACAGCGCATTATAGACTTTTCATTTGCCTCACAAAATCCAGATTTGCTGAGTGCAAATCAGTAAAGTTGTCAGGGTGGCTGAGGTATTCAACTGTAAACATAGAAGAGAGTTTACAGAGTTGTGGGTCACCTTTAAAAGACAAAAATCTTTGAATTTATTCATATGGGTTTGAGAATTTATGAATGATGGAACTAGCCATCTGTAAGACACAGATCACGAATATGAGCTTATTTAGTAGCTTAAAGCTGCACATGTGGATTTCCCAGGCAGCAGCGGGAGTGCTCTACTCTCCCACTGATCGCATCGTGCAGCCTTGTGAGGTCCCTATTACATGTCACAGCAGAAGCAACCTCACAGATGTGAAATCTTCCCCCGTCCAGATCACAGACAGCTCAACGCGGGGCCTTTGGTTTCAGTTTGGCTTCTAACTAGCAAGCAGATTGTACGCAACAAAATCTGCTGCTTTCAAAGTCATGTGCAACGTGCCACAGACGGCATCAGCAGGCGGACCACAAGGTCCTTCTCTCTGGAGCTCTTATATGAAGCACTCTTTTTTTACTTTACCGTTTAACTCCCTGTGAAGTAGGCCCCCTTACTGAAGGTGCAGGTTACACTATGCTAACAACAAGCAGATTCCCCAGGGAGGCAGTGATACAGTTTCACAAAGCTTCTAATATTTTAAAGGAGATGAACTCTTTCCTATATAATAAACAAAAAGCTGCCACCACTGCAATGCCACAGCAGCTTCTATTTAAATGACTTCTTTCATCTCCTTGTGCTTACAAGCACTATGAAATGCCAAGACTCACCATACCACCAGATCTTACATATGGCCCATCAAGGCGAATAAGGGTTAAGTTCTGCTCTCGTATCACCCAGGAAGCCCAGAGCAGAAATACAGCCAAGATGTCCTGAGTGGCAGTTCTACACTGTGACCCCAAGCACATCCTTCCATAAAGGTACTTTATTTCAAGATGCACTTTTTTCTTTCCAACTTGGCAATCCGGCTTCTTTTTAAGACCTTTAATTATAGCTCAAATTATGTTCAATTTATTTTTCCATGGCTGGTTTTTTCCTGTCTAGGGCTCCACTGTTTTTTCCTCTCTCCAGAAACACCAAATGCTCTAAAATCTCTTTTGTTGTTAGCAAGCAGGCAAGGAGAAGAATTTCTTGAGAATGTCTCTCTCTTTCTCTATGGAGAAAACAAAACAGATGTTTGCTCTCCTCAGGGAGAAGGATCCTATCACACAGCAGGTGTGAGCAAAGGCTGCTTTGCATGTGGAGAGGAAAAGAGCAGCATTAAAGCACCTTCCTGGAAAAGCAGCACCAATGGCAAAGGCATTTGGGTTTTGAGCAAGAAAAAGAAATACATCTACCTAAAGAAAAGAAGGGGTATAGGGAAAGCAGTAGGGAAAATAACACCCTGCTTTGCATTGGCAGGAGGAGTAAGGGCTGCTGCCAACTTTCCCAATATTAATCTAGCGTTTCCCTTAAAGCAACAGCTCCACAAACCAGGGAATGGCATGAAAATACCTACTTGGTTGTTTTAAAAGGTTTAATGCGTCAGCCTGAAACCAAGAATAGCCTAAAGACTCAAATTCCCAAAACATCCAGAGCAAAATGTGGGTTCTTGTTAAACCTCATTATTTCTGAAGGGGGTCAACACTGGATTTTTTAATACTTCAGAGCATTAAGTAGCGGGTAACTTTCACAACCTGAAAGATTTCCTAAGCCCTTCCTTGCAACCTCAAAAGATAATTTAAAAAATTTCCTCGCATAATAAGAAACAATTACTTAAATGTGATTTCACCTTTTGAAACACTTCCTTTGTGTCTATGTGAACAGGCAGTTAAGAAATAATCCTGTTTGTGTTAACAGCAGTAATTCTCAGACAATTCAGGGTCACTATGGAAGTATTTGCAGAAAACACAGCCCATTGCATATGGCAATAATTACGCCGAAGCTGGCATAGTTAGTTCCAACCATTGGTTTGACACCGGCCTCTCTTAGGATGAAACAGTCACGCTCCGTCTGTGTCACACAGGGAAAGAAAGGTCAGAGCAGCTTTCTCCATCTCCATGAAGACTGGTCTACTAACGTAAAGAAAAAAATGGTTTCCTTTGGAGTTTTATGGAGTTTTACTTTTCGTCCTCTCACAGATCAAAGAGTACCTTTTCCTGTATGAGCTAAGTCATGTTTGCATAAATGTCAGCTCGTTTTAAGGACAGCCTTGCACTACAGGCAGCCAGTTTTATCTGCAGAGCTTGATTTAAAAAAGGCGACATCAAATGAGCTGGTCCCAGTGCTACTTCCAAGATCAAATTTAAGAAGAGACAGGTGTTCATAGGCATTATTTATACTCAAATGCAGACCCAGATGCATCCCTAGAACCTCCAAACTTCTTCTGTGACCCTCCCCTGGCATCTTTTTCTTTTATGTGGGTAAAATGCCAAAGCAAACCCAATTCCGTTCACTTGGGAATGGAAGAGCTATGGTATTCAGATATGATTTTACTTGTTTAGTTCATCTGTTTAATTTTGATAGATGCATTTTTGACAAGTCCTCAGTGAGCAAAACTGGCTGTTTACACAGGGGGATAGGGGTGCTGGAGGACAGGCAAGACCACTCTATATCCACATTTATAAATAGGCAACAGGCAAATGCTGCTCACAATTGCTGAGAAGCGTTACCGTATTGTATCATGAAATGTCATAGCTGTATAAACAGGTGATATCACCGCTGGGTACAGCAGGAAACCACTGGAGTGCAACACCAGAGGTGCAGGAGGAGAAAACAAAGGCAAAGCTACAGCAGTAGGACTCCAGAAACAGCCAAACCCATATTCCCAGGAACCGTATGCCTTGGAGCTGACACCACAGGCTGGCAATCCATCAGATCATATACTGATGCACAACAGAGCACAAACTTCTGTTTTTTGGATTAATTATGGCAGAGCTGCACAGGAACATCTCAGGCCAAGACACCATCACAGCTGCACAAAGTTTTCACTGCAGGTAACAGTGTCAAAGTACAGCAAACAAACGCTCTTTCTCCGAGGACTGAAAAAAGGAAAAAGATAAATCTCTTTGTTTTCAGTTGCTTTTGGCTGAGAAGTGAGGCCAGCCAGAGTTTGGAAGTGGAAACGTTGCCTGGAATAACTACCAGCACTATTCTAAGAATCCAATTCAGTTTTTTGTAGGAACACTGTTCTAAAGCAATGGAAAGTTAAAAACCTGATTGTTTTCTTTTTCTGGCATCATGTTCCAACTGGAAATAGCCATTGTGGCCCCAGTGCCACCTTTCTGACCTAGCAGCAAAGGGACAAGGGTACAGTCTGCGCCAGGGCTACTATTGCCGCTCTGCAGTGGCCAGGAGGACAGCGGTCCAGTCTCCTTGCGTCAGCAGCAGGCCGTGAAATCTCAGGAAAGCAGGTGACTTCGTCAGACCCTGCAGAGCTGTGCTTGGTGAGAACAGAAGAAGGATCCCAAGCCCACCGCTGTCTTTACCTTTTTGCTCTCTGTGCAGTGGAATGAAACCTGTTCTGCTGCACACATGAACCTCTGGAAATACTGAGGAACCGGCTAGGTTTGTCTCTGTTAACCAAATGCATGCTGTATTTTCAACTCTTGAGAAATAAACAGATTAATAAGTTTGGTCCATCAAACAATAAATAATTTGTGTGCACAAACAGATTTGATTCACAACAGCCCAATGGTGCATGCTACCAATGCGGCAAGCTGCCTGCCGTAAAGGCAATGCATTCTCCCACTATAGGAAAGCAAAGGGATACAGCTGCTGAAGGGTGATGTGAAATTAAAGAGGGAATGAAACGTGTGATCTTATTTAATCACACCTGGTGCTTCAATTTTTCAATAACAGCACCCTGCTAGACTGTGTCAAATCGGTTCTACAAAGAAAAAAATTATGGATGAAAAATGAATTAACTCTTTCATCCCCGCTGTTAATACGTTACACAAGTCAGAAACATCTTTAGCAGTGGCTGTTAAGAATCCTTTTTTCTCAGATGAAAGGTGCCCAGCACCTGGCTAAACGGAGCTCAGTGGATGACAGTGCTTCTGTGCCAGCGGGTAAGCATGTGCCCTCCACGCTGACAGAAGCACAGGTCTTGAGTGTGTGTATAACCTATTATTATACGCAAGAAATCTTCCTGGTCGGAATCAACTTGAAGGATTGAAGTGCCACACTGGGACCCGTCGTTTCCATTTGTTTCCTTAGGTGGGTGGCACATATGTGCAGACAGACAGACAGACAGAGGAAGCAGGAAAGCTGGGGACAGCAGAATGCGAAAGGGCAGAAAGCAGCTCTTCCCTTGCCTTGGACGCTCTGCTCAGCACAGATTTCCTCTAAGAAGAAAATTTATGCCACCAATTACCTGGTTTCTGTTTTCTTTTGAGCTTTCCTTTTTTGCAGATTTTTTTGTCTAAGTCTTATTTTGCAGTTTGGGTTTATATTAAACGTCAAACATAATTTGATTCTGCAGGCATTGCGTTGTGTGATTGCTGTGTCCCATTGGCTAGTCTGACGCTGCTTCTCAGTGTGCCCCATGTACTAATAAATCACTTGCAGTAACAGACAGCAAGGTGCTCTATCTAATGCAAAAAATGGTAATTGTGGTCAAATGTTCCATTCTTCAGGGAAAAGAAAAAAATAATCCTTCTACATGATTTCACTCAGCAGCAGAAAATAAAAAGCCAAGGTATAATTAGCTTAACATAACCATCTTTATATTAAATTCATGGAGAAGAAAATCAAACATGAAAAATAACTAGCAGGCTCCCATTCTGGTCTCCTCATTGAATTAATGTCACCAGTACAGCACTGGATAAAGTAAGATATACAAGGCTACTGTCTGGATGAGCTGTGTGTTTGGAGAGTAGTTCATTTTTAGAGGGGAGAAATTTCTTTATGTGAGTGTTACCCATTTAAGAAATTGTTATTTATTAGGACAATATTGTCTCAAGACATGCCTAGTTTTTACAGTATGGATTCAGCCAATTTACTTAAAAACGAAGGCATTAAAGCAAATACCTCAGAACAGCTTTAAGAACATCTTAGTCTCTTCATCATTACTTGTATAACTCATACTCAAAGAGATTATCACACCAAGGAGCATTTTTTTAAATAAATGAAAAAGCATTGTAAAAGACCTCCATAAATAGAAGATGCTAACACTGCAACGTAAGGGATTAATTTAAACCAAGGTTATTTAAAATGCTGAATATAATCACAGTTCAAATTAACAAAAAGGAACCTTTGGTTTCAATCAGTTTTATTCTTGTTTTGCATTTTTAATTTGTGTCCTCCTTTGGTAGACAGAACCATAGATAGAACTGAAGTGGGCTTCAAAAAGATCATCTAGTCTACCCCTCCGCTTGAAGCAAAGACATCCTCAGAGGTGACTCTTACCCATTCCTCACACCTACAACCCTCCTCTACGCTCATTCCCCTCAAGACTCCACTCTCATTTACTTACACTGTTTCTAATACCCAGACTAAACCTCCGTAGGTGTAAACTGAACGAGTTACTTTGCCTCTTACCTTTGGGTAGGTAGAGAGGGCATGGGTAAACACCGCTATGATTTTATATTACAAATCCTTTAATGTACCTGAAAGATTGTGTCTCTTTCCAACTTTGTCCTTGCATCCTGCTCCTAACTTTTCCTAACTCTGTTGGCGACAGAGAGCCAACAGAAAAGAGGTAAGGATATCCTATGGTTTGCATGCAAGACTCCCACTTACGCTGAAGTCTGGTCCCTTCCCCATTTTCTCCCCAGCCGTGCTGACTCACATTCGGCTTGTGATAGCCCAACACCACGTGCTCTCTCACAGTACTGCTACTTACTCAGATATCCCCCGTCTGCATACATACACGTGTTTTCCCTTCCTCACTGCAGGCCGTCTTACTTACATTTGTTGAATTCCCATCTTACTCATCTTAACCATTTCTGCATTTTATCAAGATCACTTTGGACTCTAACCCTGCCCTCCACAATATCCAAATCCTACTGGAGCTTATAGTCCCTCGCACACTGCCCTCTCCAGCCCGTGGTCCAGGACACCTGGGGCAGAATCCAACGGCACTGCCCTTCAGGCTCCCACCCCACCTGCCAAGCAAACAATAACTACTCCTTCAACACAGTACTTCAACCAGTCCTTCACCTGCCTCACAGTAACTTCACCTCGATGATTTTTTCCCTGTTTACGTGTAAGAAGGCTACGTGGCTTTCCGCAACACTGCCAAAAGCCTTACTAAAGACATACGTACTACTTCTATCTGCTACACCTCTTATTCTATTCAGAAAGGAAATTAGAGAGGTTTGACACATTTTCTTTCTTACAAATCCACACTAGCTGTTTTTCTATCAGCTTATTATCCTCTAGGTGTTTACAAATTGATTAATAATTTTCTGGAGAATTTCACCATGTATCAAAGTTAAGCTGACAGGCTTCCTCATTTTAGTATTTAAGTTTGCCCTTCCTCATCCTTCACAAGTTCCTAAAGACAAAAGCTAAATTTCAGGGATGGTCTCATCTGATTCCCAGGTACTCAGGGGTCAATTTTAAGAGCCCCCGATGACTTGACTGTATCCACCTTGCCTCCATGTATTCCAGCTCTGTCCTCCAGTCCAGCTTGTGTTCTTTTCCCTCTATTTAAGTTAACTGTTCCAAGCACCCCATCACTATTAACCTGTTTGGGAAAACTGAATCCAGGAAAGGCTGGTGTTCATCCTCCTCTTTGTGACCAGCTTTCCGCTCCTTGTCCACAAAGTAACAGGACTCTAATTTCCTTCATCTTTCCCTTATTTCTATAGTCTCAAAAAACCTGAATTTTAATACCCTTTGTAGTTGCAACTCATTAAACTAGGTGTTTGTGCTACTTTTTAAATTCCCCCCTTAGCAATGCATTCTCCTGTTCCCATCAGTTGTAGTATTCATGATTTTCCAGTAATTGCAGAGGAGCTGATGTACTTGTGATATTTTGTGTCTTCCTCCTTCAGTGGGGCAGTCTGCTGCCATGTCTGTAGTATCTTGTCTTCCAAAAAACTGTCAGTTCCCTTGAACTTTCCTTTCCCTTCCTTCCCAGCCATTACCTATCTATTCTGAAGTTCAAAGAAACCAGCTCTTTTAAAGTCCTTTGACATTATTCAGCTGCTTTTATTCATTCCTTCCTCTCCTTCAGATCAGAAACTCTTTTGTGATCATTTTCACTCACATTGCTTTCTGTCTTCAAATTCTCAACCACTTCCTTCTGATGACTCAGAATAAAGCATAAAATAAATTCCTTCACTAACTTCCTTTGCCCTCAGAAACAAAGGTACTCCTCTTTAGATTTTAACTCTTATTAGACAGCCTACACAAGATTCACTTGACCAAGGGTAGGCATCTATTCAGCTTGCCACTCCAGAGAGGAGATCAGGATCTCCCAAAGTGAGATTCAACTTACACCATGGTAGATGCCTAAAGCAAATCACATATATCTCGAATTGTTCCTATTTTTCCTAGAGTGACCCACAAAGGGAAGCTCTGGCAATTAGCTCACACACTGGCATATGTCAAGCACAGAACCATGCAGGATGGAAGGCACCTCTGGAGGTCTCTAGTCCCACCCCCTGCTCCGAGCAGGGTTAGTGTTAGAGCAGGTTGCCTTGGGCCATGTCCAGTCGAGTTTGGAATATCTACAAGGATCGAGATCCATACCTTCTCTGGGCCTGTTCCACTGTTTGACCACCCTTTTCCCCTCCCCTCTATATTTAGTTAGAATTTTCTGTATTAAAACTTGTGCCTGTTGCCTCTCGTTCTGGCCCCATGCACATCTGAGAAGAACCCAGTTCCGTCTTTCGTTCATCCTCCCAACAGGCCATTCCAGACAGCAGTAAGAATCTTGTCTTCAGGCTGAACAAACCCAGCCCTCACCTTCTTTTCCCACAGGATATGCTCCAGCCCCTGACTGTCTTTGCCCCAGTCTGTCAATGTCTTTCTTGTACTGAGCGCAAAACTGCACAGACTGTTCAAAATGTCATCTCATCGGTGCCAAACAGAAGGGAATGATCAGTTCCCTTGACCTGCTGGCTACACTGCTGCTTGTACAGCCCAGTATGTTGTTGTTCTCCGTCGCAGCAAGGGCACACTGCTTGTTCGTATTCAAACTGTTGTTTACTAAGACCTCGAGGTATTTTTCAACAAAGTGCTCCCTGACCAGTCAGCCCCCAGCCTGTACTGGTGCAGGGTCTTATTCCATCCCAGATGCAGGTCTGTATCTGTGTTTGCTGAACTTCCTAAGGTCTCTGTCAGCCCGCTTCTCCAGTCTGTCCAGATCCCTCTAGTGATAGTGCTGCCCTCCGTTATCTCAACGCAGAAGGTAATCATGCTGTTCTGCCCTTAGTAAATCCAGGCTGGTTCCTCCCAGATACCTCCTTTGTCCTTCATGTGCCTGGACCTCTAAACCAGTAAATATTACTTGCTCTTCTGTGTCCTCCATACAACCACTTTACCCATTAATATTTCTTGATACTACTTGTCCTAAGCTTGTGGGCTGTAAACTCCAGATGTAATACTGAACTTGTCAATATGTTGACCTAAATCTAAATACAGTATGTATCAATAAATATGGCATTTCTTTTTTTTTTCAGTTAACAGAACCTACAAATATTTATTTCCATGATTAGCATTCTTCTACACAACTCTTGACTGATTTTAGGATAGGATAGAATAGACTAGAACAGACTATTTCAATTGGAAAGGACCTACAACAATCATCTAGTCCAACTGCTTGACCAATTCAGGGCTGACCAGAAGTTAAAGCACGTTGTTAAGGACATTGTCCAAATGTCTCTTAAACACTGACAGGCTTGGGGCATCAACCACCTCTCTAGGAAGCCTGTTCCAGTGTTTGACCACCCTCTCAGTAAACAAAAGCTTCCTAATGTCCAGTCTAAACCTCCATTGGTGCAACTTTGAACTATTCCCACACGTCCTGTCTCTGGATACCAAGGAGAAGAGCTCAGCACTTTCATCTCCACTTCCCCTCCTCGGGAAGCTGTAGAAAGCAATGAGGTTGCCCCTCAGCCTCCTTTTCTCCAAACTAGACAAGCTCAAAGTCCTTAGCTGCTCCTCATAGGACATTCCTTCCAGCCCTCTCACCGGCTTGGTTGCCCTCCTCTGGACACATTCAAGGACCTTCATGTCCTTCTTAAGTTGTGGGGCCCACCAATGCACGCAACTCTCCAGGTGAGGCCACATCAATGCTGAATACAGCGGGACAATCACCTCTTTTGACTGGCTGGTGATGCTGGGCTTGATGCACCCCAGGATGCAGGTTGCCCTCTTGGCTGCCAGGGCACACTGCTGACCCATATTGAGCTGTTGTCGACCAGCACCCCCAGATCCCTTTCTGCAGGGCAGCTCTCCAGCCACCCCTCTCCCAGTTTATACTTGTGCCTGGCATTAGTCTGTCCTAGGTGCAGAGTCTGGCATTCTGACTTGTTAAATTTCATCCCATTAGTCATAGTCCAAGGCTCCAATCTATCTAGATCCCTCTGCAAGGCCTCTTGTCCCTCAAAAGAGTCAACAGCACTTCCCAGTTTGGTATCATCAGCAAACTTGCTAATGGTGCTTTCAACTCCTGCATCCAGATCATTGATAAATATATTGAACAGGACTGACTGTAGAATTGAACCCTAAGGAACACCACCGGTCGCCAGCCAGATGTAGCCCCATTCACTACAACCCGTTGAGCTCTGCCCTTCAGCCAGTTCTTCACCCAGCGCACCATGAACTTGCTCTTCCCACAGCTGGACAAGTTCTCCAGAAGGATGCTGTGAGGAATTTTCATTCCTTACCTTCTCATTATACATGGGCATGAGTAGATAGGGTTTTTTTACTATAGTTGACTAGGGTTTTTTCTTTGGGATTCATGTTAAGTTCTAGTTGTAAAATAGATCTTAGTGTGTAAAAGTGAAATGCAGTAGAAATGTTGAAGAACAGTATTTTCCAAATAAGTTACATAATCAAGCAAAAATAAGCTTATCATTATACTGTTTAGGTAATCAGTCTCATTAAGCAAGGAAGAATTACTTTCAGTTGATGAACTGAATGTCTTAGTTCTGGTTACCATATTTCTCAAGATTTCAGAACTGGTAGATCTTATTCTCTGCTGCACAGATTTTGTTTATAGATTAAAAGACGAAAACAAGCTGTTGTGGTTTAACCCCAACCGATAACTGAGCACCACCCAGCCACTTGCTCACCCTTCCCCCTCAGTGGGATGGGGAGGAGAATTGGAAAAAAACCTCATGGGCTGAGATAAAGACAGTTTAATAGGCTAACAAAGGAATAATAACAATAATAATAACAATAATGAAAAAACCCAACCCGACGCCCATTCTGTTTCTGAGCAGCGATCCCACCTCCCAGCTGCCTTCCCCATTTATATCCAGAGCATGACGTTACACGGTAGGGAACATCCCTTTGGCCAGTCGGGGTCAGCTGTCCTGGCTGTGCTCTCCCAGCTTCTTGTGCACCTGGCAGGGCGTGAGAAGCTGAAAAATCCTTGACTTAGCGTAGACACTACAACTACCTAGCAACAACTAAAAACATCAGTGTGTTCTCAACATTATTGTCATCCTAAATCCAACACACAGCACCATACCAGCTACTGGAAGGAAAATTAACTTTGTCTCAGCCAAAAGCAAGACACAAGCTTTTCAGCTTTTTTTTTTCTACCAAGTGGTTTCTTATTTTTGAATGAATAGTCACTGAATTGAAATAGCTGAACAAACATGAAAAAGATATTATCTCTGCACCTGCAGAAGTAAAAAAAGTTTAGCACTTCAACAACAGGTGTTTAACCAGTGACTTTCACCAATTCTGTTTCCTGACTTCCTTTGCATTTCAGCAGCAAATACTCTCTGGTATACATTAAAAAATATGAGTTTAAATAATTACAAGAACTCATAAGATCTAACTTTACTATGCTGCCTGAAGTTCAAATAAATCCAATGTAATTTTCTTTTAAAAAGTAAATATGTAGCACAGTTTTAATTTAAAATCACATTAAATATTTCATACCCACTTTGCACTGCACAGTTTGCAACTGTTGGAAATACTGCAGTATGTTAACACAATTTTTAGTTCTTTTGATTTTTTTAAAGAGGAAGAAAAAAACAAAACCCTATGACAGAGACCTTGCTGTGAAAAAAAGACACAGAAGCACTTGCTGCCTCATCCCGCATAGAATCCAAGTGTGTCCTGGGGGGCAAGAAACGGGAATGGGGTAGATGTGAATAAAATCAGCTTTTGATACTCAGAACTGTGTTGCAATAACTTTTGAGCAAACATGTTGCTGGCTTCAAAAAGTTTTTATTTCATACTTTTGCAATTGTAACACAGGTTTTAAAATTTCAAGCTGTTCAAGCTGTAACATGTACAAAATCTTGCTTCACTACTGGCTGTATGGTTCAACCTGGCCTCTTTGCACTGAGTTTGACATTTTTCCTAGCTCAGACACAGCTCTGAACCAAAAAGCTGAAGATGACAAACAATGCTTTTAAAGCTCACAAGATCAGTTTGCACTCGTAACAGTGTATCTGTCTCTATCTTCCTTTAATTTTAAATGAAATACCTCCTCCTCTATACACAGGCTAAGTTGGACCTTCAAGAGAATAGGAACTAGAGATGCTAAAATGGATACAACTGGGCATGGATGAATTTTATTTTCTGTTTCGCACATCTGTCAAGCACCTAGATCTGATGTGCTGATAAAACAAGACAGCTTAAGGCAATAAACATGTCATATCCATCTGTTCTTCAGGACATTGAGAAGAAAAGGAATTGCTCCCTGCGGTATGCTGTACACTTGAGACCGCTCTGGAGAGGTTTCCCTCTGCTGCTGACACCAATTCAGCTCTACCAACCTAAGCCGGTGGGTTGCGAACCTTGTTTCCTGTGTTCCACCTGGGTGCATTGTGAACCCTTGGCTTCCTCCCTTCTCTCCATGCTCTGAGAATTAGTGGCTGGGACAGGGATGCAACTATATTGGAAAGGCTTTGGCAAAGTCAGGAAACAAAGCACAGAAAGCGAGAGCGAAGCCCATACTGAGTCCACCTAACCCAGGATCCCGGCTCAAGCCGTGGCTTTCATCAGCCACAGGCTCCCTGCTCTGCATCTCAGACCAGGTTCAGTTCCATGAAGCTCTCCACTGAAGGGAACCCTGCACTGACAGCAGCTGCTCTGGTATTTGCCACTCGTCTGTCCAGCTCCCCAAAGCGCAGCTGCAGCCAATGTTGAACTCCAACGCTAGCAGCTACAAACGAGCCACCCACTCTATGGCTTCAAACACAGACCACGCCAATTGGAGTAGAACGAGCACAGAAACAGTTGACAGGGCTGAGGTGTTCATGACAGAAATCATCTTCCAGCTGTGTTTTAACAAAAACTACCTTTGAGCCACCTGCAGCCACATTCAGGGTGTTTGGCAGCCATTCAGGTGACGTGCTACTTTCTCACAGGAAGGTAGAATTAAAGGGGTTTTTACAGGATATATACAACCCACTGATATTGGGCTGGCTATAGATCTCCAGCTCAAGTAACATCCATTCATTGCTTGCTTTTGACTGGCAGGGGAAAAAGAGGGAAAGAGGTCCCCAGCTTAAATGAACACAGGAGACCCAGATAACAAGCACAAAGCTCAGCTGCTTTCTGGGGTGAGCGGCACTCAGTTTTGGCTATATGAAGGCAGGAAACAAGTACGCAAAAGCTCCTTTGTACCATATCCTGGTCACACAGCCATATTATCCAACTCACCTGAAAAGTAAACATCCAAGAAGACAGAGCTCACTGGAAAAGATCATGCTTTGCTCAGCCCTGCCAGATTAGCCTCAATTTTGAGAGGTCTTTAACCTCGTTTCAACTCCCCCCTAAATGTTTAAAGCTAACATTGAGCTGCCGGTGTTTAATCCAGGCTATAACAGTTCTACTGAGAATGACTTGCTCTAGCTCAAAACCATGCTGACTCTAACTCTGAAGCAAGACAGCCAAACATCTTGTCCTCTGATACGCAGGACTCCACGTGCAGGTCATGCATGTGGAATAAACGGGGAATAAATGTTATGAGAGGGGATGGAAAGGGACCGTGGAGCTGGGGGGTGCCCTTTCCAGAGACTGCAGCCTCTGCCATGCAGTGCCAGGTGGAGCTGGTCTGCAGATCACAGATGTAGATGTGGCACTTGGATCGGCAGGTGAATATGTATAAATCAACTTTGTCCTTCAGCATATCATGTAGCACATACATAAACAAACAGCCAGCAAGGTGGGTCACAGAATGGATGGGGGCTCTGGTGAAGCCCTGCAGAAAAGGGGGTGGAGATGAGGGGCAAATTGTAGAATTCTTGCAATGCATTAGATGGGACAAAGCTGGATCAGACCCACATTGTCTCATTCTTGCTAAGCACCAGAAGTGAAGGATTAAGCATATTGCCCACTATAGTTCAAGAAAGTCATGCATATTATCGGTTACTTAAAAAGGTTGGCAAAAACTGTGAAGGAACAAAACAAGCGATCAGAGCTGAGGGTCTGATTACTGAAATCCAGAAATATCCTTTTGGAAAGCTGACCTTATTTGCTGCAAATCAGTTTCAGCAGCCAATTTGAAGCTATCACACCAGCATGCTGTTATATGTAAGTTAATAAGCACTTTCTATTGATGGTTTCTGCAGTGGCTGTTTAATTTTTAATCATATCCTTAATTTACTGTTTATGTTTTTATCCAATTAGAGTGTGTGCATGTGTGTGCATCTGTGTGACAGACAGAACATGGAAAACTGTGTTTATTTGGAAGTACAATGCCTTGCTCTCTAAATGAGGAGATATGTGTGTTTCCTGCTTGAAAGTTTT
Organism: Grus americana; assembly: GCF_028858705.1. NCBI lineage: Eukaryota > Metazoa > Chordata > Aves > Gruiformes > Gruidae > Grus > Grus americana. The sequence goes on along the minus strand of NC_072853.1, from coordinate 15,441,413 downwards.
TCACATAGCCCTCATTTTTCAGGAGAATGCCATCTCAGGCTTCTGTGTTATTTTGCACCATTCTGCTGTTAGAAATGGGCACGACTGACCTCTCTCTGCAATGCTGTACTTGGAGTTTGGAATTGAATGTCATTAAAAAATGCAGTGCTAAGAAATGGGCAGTTTTACTGGCACTTTCCTGAACAGAAATCCCAGCATCCCTTTTCATCTGTAGATCAGACATTTAAGTAACACCCTGGGACACCCTCATCCTCCTCATCCCCATTTCAATCTTTCATTAGATTCCTATCGTCATAAAAACTAGATGCACTGAAGGGATGGAAGATGGATCATTTATTTTTAAGCACTGACAATTTTTCATGGTGATCAACAATAAAGTTCTCAATTACAGAGGGAGAGTAAATAAACCAAAGAGGGACAGAGCTTCAAAGAGAGCTGGGTGATGACAGAAGGACAGAGATTAGAACATCTCAGAGTCCAAAAGATGAACTAATCACAAATAAAATAATATTACATTCCTATTACTACCTGACATGCTGGTTGGTGTAATGCCAGGAATTAAAAAAAAAAATCAAAAAAGGAAAGCCAGAAATGCACTCAGCAGAGGCATAATGTGGTTGATCTGGATCCTGGCAGAGCTCTCAGGAGGTGATCTGACACCCAGCGCAATTCCCTGTGCCTGCGCCCTCCACATTCAGAGTGCCCCCGGTCACAGGCTCAGCCGCGCAGCAAATTGGGAGAGGCAGTAACAGGACTGCACGCTCCTCAGATGGAGACTGCTCTCACTCCCAGCAGGCAGAGGCTGAAGGGAAAAGGCAGGGCCCTTTGTTTCCCCCATGTAGCAACTACATCGAGAGAGATGATGGCAGGTGCCCAAAGAGCTCCACAGCAGAGATTTAAATGGAGGTGCCTGACCAGCACTCGCTGCCTTCTCCAGCACCTGGATGCTCACATCCCACTGGAGCTGTATTCACTGCATCCTTGAGAGCTGTGCTGAAACACCCAGGCTGGCATCGACTTTATTTTGCTCTCGGGGAAACAAAAAAAAGATGTAAGTCTATCCCTTTGCAAATATAACACCTCCAATTTCACTTCTTTTTCTCTACAGCAGAAGAAAGGTAAAGATAGGAAATCGATATGTTCATAGAAAAAATAAACATCTAAAGTTCTCATAAAAGGAAGAAACTGAAGGGCTACGGCTACAGATGTCTTAACAGTGACAGAACAGGTTGGATTAACGTGCTGAGGTAAAAGACTAACAAATAGAGAGGAGCAAACTTCTTTTAGAGTAAACATTACAGGTTACAGCACCCTTTTCCAGAAGCCCTTTGCACTCTGTAGCCAAAGCACCGGGCAGTTCTGTGCACCTTCACACAGGAACTGTTCCTAAAAACACCCACTCCAGGGCATGTTTCCGCTGTGTACACGCAGCCCTGCACTCCAGGAACTGGACTCCTGTGTTTAAAACAAAAGCTGTCTGCATCAGCCAGGCAGCTCAAAAAGGCAGCTTCAGTTCTTGTTTTCTTCTTTGTCCCCGGGAGCAGGAACTTGCAGAGAGGAAGGAGGAGACTGTAATAAAAGGGAGACAGGAAGGTCTCCAGTAGGCTCTGAGTCCTAAAGATAGCAATGGAACTAGCACGAAGGAAAGGAGGAAACCACCCTCCCACATAAGAGGAAACCCCAAAATAAAACCTTTTGGCAGATGGTAAAAGGCTTTAGCATTCAATAAAACGAACGAGCTGCATGCGAATGCAAGAGAGCTTTAAGGGAGACACAGAAAGCCAAAACAAAAGACATGAAGAAGCTTGGGTTTTCAGTCTGTTACTATTTCAGGTCATTTTTTGATAGGTTTTACTAGCTTTACTATTTCATTGAAACTATGCAGTTCATGGTTTTCAAGAGACTTGTGCCTTCATTACCTGTATTAATTAATTATATTAAAGGGAACAAGTTTTCAATAAGTTGCCCCCTCCCTGGACCTGTTCAAGGCCAGGTTGGAAGGGGCTTTGGCATCCTGGTCTAGTGGAGGGTGTCCCTGCCAATGGCAGGGGGATTGGAACTAGATGATCTTTGAGGTCCTTTCCAACCGAAACCATTCTAGGATTCTACGATTCTATAAATTTTCTGAATTATAATGCAAAAAGTTCCGTTCCCAATGAGCACTTCACCTGGGAGTCTCAGTCTGGTCCTGGCCTTCCTGTGTAAGACTGGACCCAGCTCCACAGAGGCAACAAAAGCCACAATCATTAAATAATAATAATGGTTTAATATTTGTATCAGGCTCAACCACATCCAGATGTAAGTTATAACTCTGTCCCAAGACAATATATAAAATGAGTCCTTGTCTGCTTCAGACTAAAGGACCATTCAAATTACAAGTAAGAAAACATCCCCAAAACCCCTTAACTCAAAACTTGTAACTCATTAATTTTAGCCTTTTTGGTTGGTCCTTTAATTCTACTACCAGTAAGCAGTAGTTAGGTCAGTTAGAAAAATGTTCATGGAAAGTAATAGAATATGAAAGACGATGTTATCAATTGTAGCAAAAAGAAGCAATTTCAGGGCATAGCATAACCAAATTTTGCTAACAGGTACAGATAAAGACAATAAAATTAATATACTAAGGCAGTGGAAGATTGGTGGCAAATTAGAAGTGGGTAACATCACTTGTTATATGCTTCACACTGAGAAGCAAAAAATGGGAAAAGCTACGGCCTACTTTCCCTCTGTTTAATTTTAGCTATCCCAAATTAGATGGCGAGTCGTCCAGCTGTCAGAGGCAAGAACCTCCAGAGGGCAATGCGTTGCACCTATCATGGCCATCTGTTTTAGAAGGGCACAGATTACCTCTGGAGGTGGCTGTTGTTCTTCATTGATTATTTGAGGAATGCGAGCAATGAGTTCAACCAGACACCTAACTTTTAGCTGGCTAATGTACGATGTGACAAAGACACTTCAAACTGTTCTAGCTAAAAGGCCGTATACTTGTTTTTATCTTTGATTATGCCATTTTTATAAAGAACATGAATAAAAAGAGTAAGACAAAGGCAAGTTTTGTGGGTTTCATTTTCAACAGTGATTATGAAATTAGGATTGCCAATAACATAGGCAGTGCACATCATAAAAGAGATTTTGAGACCAAATGAAAAATAGGCTTTATATAGTTAAGAAAAAAGTTCTAAAGAGAATAAAATATCAAAATTGTATTTTTGATACAATAAAATTGGCAAGGGATCATATTTTTCAATTTTAGAAAGACCTATGTTGGGTTAGAGAACAGAACATTTATGTTTCTGTATTTGTGGTTTTAATTAAGTTACTAAAAAGGTTTATGGATTTGATCCAAAGGTCAGCAAAGCCATTGGTACCCTTCATTGATTTGAATGGGCTTTATAGTCTCATGCTGTAGAGAAAAAATGGGGTTGATCCTGTTCTCATTTTAACTAGTTTCCCATTTTGCTGGTATCAATGGAGCATTACTCCTTCATTTGCCCTCACAGAACCAAGAGCAAAGTTGAGGTCTTAAATTTTCAAAGGGAGATAATTGAGATAAAATCAACCTGTAGCTGGTGGTAGACATAAACTTAAATTCTTCTTAGTAGAGTAGCTACTCTTGCTATTTGCTCACTGCGCTAAAATTGATACAGAATGTGTGCACAAAGAGTATGGATCAAGTTTTAAGTTGGCTAAAGACTTTCCCAAAGACTCTAGCTAAATTATAAGCAGCAGAAACTTAAAGAAGACACTAGCTTTAGGTGCTCCTAATTCCTAGAGACATCCTTAATAAAATGATTCCTTTCTTCTAGTCCCAGCATCTGTTTACATTCCTCATCTACATACCCTGGGTTCTCATCATCTGGATCAAGAGAAAACATGGAAGAAAACAGTAAAACATATATTCTTATACCAGAATTATCATGTGATCAGCTAAGCCATGTAGACTATAGTAAAATTCCCACAGTGACATTCCCATTACTAGATGGAACCAAAGAGATCTCAAGAACAGCAGTAATGGTATAATTAAGGAAAACATGAGTTGCTCACAAAGCAATGGTCACACATTTTAGTGGTTATCACAGCACCTAATATTTAAGAAGGAAGAAAGAAAATTTATCAACAAACAATTCTAGCAAACAAACATCAGTAAATAATAATAATTCACTCAGAAGGAGTTTATTAGGATTAGAAGGAAATAAAAACTCTTTTCATGGTGATAGTTGAAAAAAACTCTACACCTAAAGGAAACATTTCTAGGTAAAAAAAAAAAAACCTACAAAAAAAGCTCATAGATGTCTCATTTTATCAAGATACATCCCAGCAAAAAGACATTCATTACCTTGATGGACCGTAAGGGCTGGCTGCTTTTCTATGACCCTCAAAAAAACCATGCTCCAGGTTTAAGTAGAGATCTACAAAAGTCAACAATACCAGTGGTTAGTGTCACAGTCAACAGCTGTAACAGAATGGATGGCAGCTGCACTGCTGGACACATTAAAGCAATTCTTGAGTCTAGAGAAGGCCACATTCAGAAACTACACAGGTGGCAACTGATGTGTCAGTGGAACTTCTGAGGTAGGACTATCCCTCCCTTCCTTTTTCCTGTCCCTTTCATCTAAAATATAGTTTGTTTGCTTCAAAGTCTTTAAAGTTTGGATGGCGAATTATAACTGCTGTGACACTGTGGGAGGGATCAGCATAGGGAATTTTCAGGGTCTATCTGCATCCTTAATTGCCTGACACTTTTAAAAGCCGGTCCATTGTGTGAGATGATGCTGATTGCTCCAAGATTCTTTAAATACGGCTTGGACCATCTTGGCACCTCATGACAGAAAATCACATGGAATGGCTGAAAAGTGTTTCACATAGCTACGCTCTCTGGAACAAGCTAAAGAAATTCCTCACCATGCAACTGTAGTCTAATCAGCCCTTTAAACACTCAGGCTAAAGGAGAATCAACAAAAGAAAACTAGAACAGGAGATATTAATCCCTTGGCCCAACTTTAACAACAATCCTTAGTTACTCAGGAGTTCTTGAAGGAGGGAAAGACAAAAAGAAATAATGTCAGAAGGCTTTCCTCTCTATTTCTTGAGAAAACTGGAATGACCTAGGACTTTCAAGAAAGAAGGAAATGTGATTAGCATTCCCCCTCCATGTCTACCTCCAACATACGCTGAAGAGAAAAGAAAGCAAAAAACATACAACTTAGAGGACTTTGGAGAATAAGTTTTAACAACAGAAGCTTTTCATTACTGCTCCCTGAACAAAGGCATAGTCAGTAAGAACTCCCTCTTTTTGGCACGCAAGACCTTTTTTTCCTTAACGTCTTTCTCTCCAAACCCAGCTCCTCCAAGTCCTACACAACAGTGCTCTCTCCACACGACAAACAAGAACTTAACTTCAGAGTCTGCCAGCTGATGTTATTGACAATAAGCCTCCCAACTGGTCTCAGTAAAGAATGAACGAATATGGTAAAATTACTTGTTTCAAGGCCCAGGTGTTGGGAGTTGCTTCCACTCCATCTCACATCATCGAATGATGGCTGATGGCAGCTGGGTGTCACAGAGGAGCTGACCAGGAAGATCTGAATCCCATTTCTAGTGGAGAGGACTCAAAACTCTAAGACCATGTCAATGTATATGCCTCCAGACTGCACTCAAGCTTGAAGGGGAACCTTGACGTGCCTTTTTGTTGACATACAAAAGTCTCTAACTTGCTTACCTCTGCAGTTCCTGAGGATGACAGCTCTGGCCCTCTTGTATAGTCAAATGAGTATGCCAAGTCAGAGTCCTGACATTTTATATCAGGCTGTCTGGATACAAAATGATGTATGTATTTCTGAGTCTGGCTATTTTCTAATCAGGTTGTCTTCAGGTGGAAGTCATTGTACAAGCCAAATGCATGTAAACCAACTATTTCTCCAATGATGTGGATAAGCTTAACTGAGAATAAGCTCTAGGGTGTGGATGAAACCTTGGTGTGGTTGAGGAGCTTCAGATCTGTGTGATATTGCCATGGACAAACTACTGAAAACTCAACACTGAGAAACACAGTCAAGGAGTGACTCAATGCCCTGACAGGTGATACCTTTGGAAAAACACTGAAGTTCTTACTGAGGTACTCACTGCAGATTTTCTCAACATATCCTTTCTTTGTACAGGTAATTTTTAATAAATCAGGGGACTGGGAGGTACTTTTACTGATAAAAACTTTGAAGGTATCACTATGCATAACAGTATATATTTAAATTTTAGGATCACACAGTGCAGCTGTAGCTGAACTGCAAACAGAAAAATACATTTTTTTAAAAAAACGCACAATTCCCTGCCACATTTCCATTCACATTCATGTTGCAAATTAAGGCTGCTGTATTTATGCTGTCATCTGCTGGAATTATCACTTAAATAAAAAAAATTACAGGTGCTTTATGAGTACTTAGGCTGCATAGAGGAAAATAGGTATTTTTTGAAAACTGTTCAGAATTTTGTTAGAATTCAGAACTCCTTAACATCAAGGACCATAAGATCATTGTTAATACACTTCAATTTCTTATTTTATAGTGAATCAATTTCAATTAAAATCCATTCAAATAGTGACTGGAAAAATTCTATAATACTGATCTTAAGGGGGAACCGCATAGTTAAAATTATTAATCATACTTGAGCATGTCATAAAACACTGGGCTAGTACTCGTGCTTTATGATCATGTCAAATAAAGAGTTTAAAAAAAAATCCACCCTTTCCTTTGTGGAAGATGCCAGAGATCTGCATACTGCTTAGTAATAAAGAAACAGTTCATAACACTGCTGACTGCCTATGTATAACTAAGTAAATGAAGGTGCTCTATCACATGAAGCATAAAAGCCATTAAGAGTATACTTTTATTTGAATAGAACCACATTCATTTTTAAAATTACATTACAGAAAGGCTTTTAAAGAATGTGAATGAAAAAAGAGAAGCTTTTAAATAAAACTTAGAAAAGCAACTTTACAAAGGCATAAAAAGGAGAGACTTTTTCTCCTGCCTCCCTTGAATCTTTCCAGTAATTATAAATCTTTATTGCACAGGCCATAAATGCTAGTAACAACAGGAAGAAAAATGCTTTTGAACTATTTGGCAATGTTCACCTTCAGGGATTCAAAACTGCAAAACTTTATTTTACATTTTCAAAAAGGCTGTAAGCGACTTTCATGTCTGTTAAAAGTGCCAATATGGTGAAACACTTTGCAAACAGAACACATTCATGCAGGCGTCAGCAAAGCCAGTTTCATAAAATCAGAAAGATGGTGTTACCAAAACTCGTCTGAGTGAAGAGGGCAATTCATCCAGCTTTCAGACCAACTTTTTTCAGCATAGTTTACATCTAGGCATAGCGAGTGGGAATTGATCTCACCTAAGTTTAGTCATCTACCATGCAGACAAGTACATCTGGCAGCCATCCTGAGCTTCTCTAATAATCAATGGAGAGCAACAGGCAGAATTCATCTGATGTGTCTGAGGCGTGACTAGTGTATCTGAAATACAGAGGATGTGTAGCTACTACTGCGTGTGCATGATAGTAGGATTGCTTGCGCCTCTGTGGAAGGTAGAAGATACCCAGCTGGGGGCATGCCAAGTCAGCCTTTGGCGCTTGAGGCACCACTGAGGCTGCCAGCGACCGTATTCTAGTTTGTAAAAAAACTTGTTGTGAACAACTTGTTTCATGACAGAGTGAGACAGATACTCAATGGATATTAAAAGAATTAGGCAGGGAAGTAGTCTTCCTCATGCAGCAATTCTGGATGCTGGGGAGTGCAAGGGGATGGGATCACAGAGAGGGGCCAGGGTTCTGAGCTCTGCCTGAACAGCATCTGCTGCCGCCAGAGGCAGAGTACTGGGACAGAGGGATACTGAATCCAACTGAGAATGGCATTTCTTATCTTCTTATTTCCAACGCTATCCACTCAGTTCGACCATAAATATGTTAGCTGATGAAGACAGGTTTTGAACCAGAATCCCAGCAGTGAAAATTTCTACGTACTTTCTAAGGGGTCAGAAATGTAGTTATGGCTCTGATATCCTCAATTCTTTCATAAAACAACTATCAACCCTAATTTTATTCTGGAAAAATCTCACTAGAAATGACAAATATGTTACATTGTAAATGGCACCGTCTTACAATATGTAGATTTGATTTATTTAAACTCTGTGTGAAAGACTGTACCTATTCCTGGAATCCCTTTTACCAGCCTGTTCTTTTCGGCTGGGTGAAAACAAGTGATTTCTACTGGCACTGATCACAAACAGCTGTTGTTAAATCACAGCCTCTGACTGCTCAAAACTTTCCTATTTAGTTGAAAGTCTTTCATGACTGGCTGGAGCACAAACAGTAATGTTTTAATCTTTTTTCTTAAACCTTGAGCAAAATTGTTTTGTCTCTTTCCAATTTACACATGAGTGGGGAAATACATACATATATATGTGTGTGTGTGTGTATATATATACGAAATATATATTCATTAAACATGTAAGACAGTTTTGGGTATGCATTGGCTCAGAAGGACTAAACTTTCCAGACCAAATTTTCCAGTAGACTGACTTCTGAGAAATTTGAAAAGCAGGAATGAAAAAAAATCAACATTAATAAAATAATAAGAAAACCAGAAAACTGCAGTCATGTCCTTGCAGTCATACAAAAGAGCTAATACTACATTCCCAGTAGACTGAGTTGCAATATTATTTATAGAAAAACATAAACATGAAAGCACATCATAATATTATGCAGCTAAAATCTTGCCACAGAAGTTCATCAATACAAATTTCATAGTTCCATACATGTTTCCTTATTCTTACTCCAAACTAATATAGTACGCATACTGAAGGACAATGCCGTGCTAAACCAATCCAGAGTGCATTACAGTGTACTGTCCAGTGTATTGGAACTTATTTTACCTGTCAGCTGCATCACTTGGTTATTTGATATGAATATGTATTAGCATCACAGCAATAGCTAAAAGGTAACTAACAGAACCATAGTAATTCAATGGCCTACCAGGGACCATTGATTGCACTGCAAAGTATAGTCTTCAGCTTAGAAACCAGCCACATGAAATTCAAATAACTGATGCCATAGATGGAGTTTGATATTTATTGTCACTGATGCATGTATTTGAAACATTTTATCTGCACGCAGACAGTACACTGCACATACGATATTCCGCCTCAGCTAAAACAAATGAAAACTATAGAGACCCTCTCAGTGCATACTTGTAACCTGAAAATATTGATTTTTTGGAAGTCTTAAGAGTGCCTAAAGTCTGAAAAACCTCTCAGGAACAACCACAGCTTCTGACTGCAGAGCCTACGTCCTCTATAAGTGCTGAAAATGTCCTTGACTGGGAATGGGAAAAATACAACAGAGACTGCTCTTTTGTAGTCTAACGGATGGTAGCAAAGTCACTTTACAGACTTGGAAGAGCAGTGTTAAGTACAAGTGCTATGATTCCTACAGTGCTACAGGAAAAAAGGACATACAATGGAAAGAGGTAAAAGGGATATGGACGTGTAGTGAAAATAAACCCGTATCAAGAAGAAGGTTAAGTTTTTTTACCTATAATCAGGCAATTTAGCATGTTGAGTCCTGGAACACAATTTTGATGCTATGATAAGGGATAAACTACGACTTTTAGGTAATTTCTGGCAGTGTTTCCATGCTATACTTTGTGTTCAACTCACAAGGTCTCTCAAAGATTTTGGAGCATAACAGGAGCACAGAGCAAAGGAAATCAACTGGGAACTAAGTTTGCTGGAGCTCTTCTCAAATGTCAAGTGTTTTTGTCTCTGCCTTGGATAGATGCCATGTACGCAGCATATGCAAGAAACATTTGCATAGTAATTTGTGCTATAAGAAGAAAGGCCCTTCCTGACTAGCTGGAAGCTTCAGGGTTAGGCGGGGAAAAAAAAAAGTGAGGTCAAGACAATGAAAACAGAAGAACAGGCGCCTGGTAAGAGGACAGTCAACATTTCAAATACTGCACGCCTCCGAACACCACCACAGGGACATGAAACCAAGATTCCGCAAGTGTTACACACTTCCCCCACCAGCTGCCTGGGAAGGCGAACGCACTGCCTACCTGGAGCGCTCACAGAGACAACATCTGCTGTTTTTTACAGGCAAGAAAAAGAGTATTTCTGGCGGAAGGAACTCATGATTCCTCGGGTGCCAAAACCTTGAGTCCAGAACATACCCAGGAAAGAAAATAGTACATCCTGGAAGTGTAACAGGATGACCCTCTATCACAAACCTCAGTTGTTCCCACTTCTTTACAGGGATGAGAAAGACATGTGTTGATCTCAAGCAACAGTTCTTCAAGGGACATGAAGGGCAGTAGGCGACAGCAGTCCAGATACCACAGTATCCATAAAGCCTACAGAGCAAAGGGACAGCAAGCTGCAATTGTCTTAACTCCAAATGACCTTCCAGTTCTGCACATTGCAAGGTCCCATGTTCTCATATTTTCTGACCACTCAAGTTCCTTTTTAGGAGATGTTTAACTCCCAGTCATTCATGCTGTACTGGAGCCACCACAGCAGGGAAGGTCTTCATATGTGGGAATTCAGAAGATTGGAGTGAGTCTAGTACTTTGAGGCTTTGATTATGGAAAATGACAACAAATCTCCTCACACATGGTGATGCAAGCTGGAATGGCAGGTTCCTCCCACCTTCAACATTCAGAAGGAAAAAGCAGATAAGGCGAACAGGAACTAGCATCATGTTTCTGACAGCCTGGAGGGTTCAGTGGCAAACAGCTCAAATTTTGATCAAGCCTGCCTTCACTCTAGTATTAAGAGGCTGAAAATGCTGTAAAAATCCTTATAATGTGTTTCAGCTGGGGGGAGTTTATGGTCCCGGTTTACTCACCCCATCGATCTTGAAGGCAATGTTTCTGTTATAAGGTTCCTCTAAAACCCAGTGAATGATCTATCACTAGAATACATGGCTCTTACTTCATCTTTCCTCAAAAGATGAGATGCATCTTTGAAGGCTCTCGAGTTCCCTTCCTGGAAGAATACAGTGCTCAAGTACTATACCAGTAGCTGAGCACCAGTGCAGGATGAGCAGAAAACTTACTGAAGAAATAATTTCAGCAGGTATCAACAGCTGTGATGTTTTTCAATGAAGCACAAAGCCTTATTCTAACACATTTTGCTAGCACAATAATTTTTTTTTCTTTTTTTAAGAAAATTTGGCACATTCTGTGGCCTGGCAGTATATTCGAGTAGCACTTTGCCCTATATGAAACTCACAGAGGAGCTTAGGAGGGGGCCCAACGTCATCTTAAATGCAGCTATCATTTAATCCAAATCCAAAAATGCTTCTTAAGCTCAGCCCTGTTATCAGATTGCTGTCTATGGATACTTTGCTCAGAATCACACGTAGCACTATTCTACCACTTTGAGGACAGTTTCTTCTATGCTAGCCAAAAGCAGGACTCGCATTGAAAAATCTCAAAATAACTTCTTCTCTGTGTAGTTATGTAAGGCTTTTTTAAAAAAATGATCTTTCAACTCAGGCTTACAGTGATAACAGTACAATAATGGTGTTTCCAACAGTGTGCAGCTCTATCCAAGAGACATTGGAAGATATTTTGTCAAATTAGTTCCTCAACATCACTAAGTCTGGGAAAAAAGCACAGTTCAGTAGTTGGGACTGTGCCCTTCTATCCTGGTGGAGGTTGGAATAGCGTTTCTGCTGATAATAGCCTCAATCAGGCAGTTCTTACTCCAAAGAAAAGTCTTCCTAAAACTCAAGACAAGCCTTCAATTACACAATCAGGTACTATTCTGGCTTTAAGATCCCCAGAACAGACTGGATGGTGTATCTTGAATGAAGAAGAATGAAACAGTTTTAAGTCATTTTCTGAAACAGGAGTCGAAAAGAATGCTAGTTCTCTACTGAGTTTTTTTTAAATGAGGTTAACTTTCTCTGCAGACAACAGAACACAAAAACACTTAAAATATCTGATAAGTATTACATAATGCTTTTTTAAAACTTTCCTCGTTCGCTCCAGCTTCAATTGGTGTACGCACTAAAGTCAGTGGAAGTCTTTTAGCTAACATCAATGGGCTCTGAATTAGGACCTCATCGCTTGCAGCCCAGCTTGTGTGCTAAATTAATTCAGAAAGGGGTTTTACTGGCTTCTTTCACCTCACGATCTCCTGGGTTGTGCACTGAGAGAGGGTTTTTTCTCCCTTCTTTTTGGAGGACATTTTGGAGGACAGCAAAGCTATTGCTACACTGTGACCTGCATTTTGCAAGTGGAATTTCCAAAAGGCAGAAACTGCTGGCATGCAAATGTGTTACTTTTCAGAGAAAAAATGTTCTCCAAATGTTCTCCAAAGCACTTACAGAAAGCTATTCCAGTAACAACCTGGATTAGGAATGTATAAACCATAATAAAAATACGAGTGGATGCAGTTTGAAGAAACTGGGCAAGGGGACAGAACCGGTTTCGGAGATCAACTGACATGTACACAGCTTTACAGACTGCACTGTAGTTGAGAAATTATATCTCAACCTTTTACTTGCAAACAAGCACTTTCAACAGACACACACTCCAACTTGGTGTAAATGAGGTGGTAACGAATAGGAATACTGCTGTCATCCTATCACACACTGTGCCCCTGCTCTGGGATCATACGATTAACACAGCTCTGCTGCACAGGGGCATGTTTTATGGACTGCTGTGCTGCCCCATAACTTCAGCTCTGGAAGTGGAGCTGGAGTGGCTGGAGTGGAGCTGAAGTGCAGTGCAATGGCCAGCGCCATTGTGGGGGAAGACAGCAGGAGGTGCTGACCACCAGCTTTGTGTAAGCTTGTGCCGGCTTTCATAAAGCATACGATGGTATGTCTTTATCTGATCACACTAAATAACAATGATCTCTCTACATGGCAGAGAGAGACCACATTAAACACACATCCATACATCTATCACTAGCCTGTCCTTCACAGCCCAGCATGTGTTTATTCACCCTCTTACCAAAGTCCAAAATTGTATCCTCAGCTGGACGGGCAAGGAATAAATCTCAAAGGATGCTGCCCTGAATTCCTTGAAGTGGTAGTCGCCACTGCCTGACTGATCATGACTCATACACCAGTTGATGTGTCCAGAAGGGAACCAGAGAGAAACAATAAAGGAGAAGCCCAGAAACACATAGTTCTTAATGTCAAACACAGGTTTATGGAGAAATCTATCTGGACTGCGGTGTTCAACTGACCCAAATTTATAGCTAGTGGGTCTTCACTGTCCAGTATCAATAAAATGCCAACTTCCATAAGCAGGCCTAAACCAGTGAAATTTGGAGACCAGAACTTTGCAGTCTGGCAAACCCTCAAGTAACACTCCAGATGTAGGGGAGGAGAGAACCCAGCCAACACTGAGGAAAAGGATGTAGGAATAATGGATGAAGGGCAAAGGAACAGTTCTAAACATCTGGGGAAGACACTGATGCTTCAGCACGTGCACTGCCATTGACATGACACAAGGTTAGATGAGCTCATATTCACAGATCATAGCAAAATGAAGAAGCCCTGAAGCTCTTCATCGCAATCCACATGACACCAAGCCTGAAGGAACAATTCATTTGAGACATCAGCTCTTTCAGATAAAATGCAGCTTACTCAACTAATCAGAGTTTTTCGCCAAACACAGTAAGCAAGGCTTAATCAGGAACATAATGTCATGTGTGAAGGACATTTTGTTAAAAATACACTGCATGTACTGAAGAACTCTATTTTTTTCATATGATGTGACATATAACAGGCACTGAACCAAAACACCACAGAAGTATGTGGTTTATGCTGTCTCACTGGACTACCAAACAACATTTAACGTTGAGAAAGTATTGCAAATATATAGTAGAGGATCTCTAAATGTTCCTTTACACTACTGCCACAATGCTTGCTTTTCTTCCATGTTACCATGGCTGTTAAAAAGCCCTAATAGAGAGCTAATAACACAAGTCATCATACAACATCTTAACCTCATTTGGAAAATATGTACAAGCTTTTTTGTTACTCCTTCTTCCCTGTCTTCTAGTCAAGATCTCCATATTGAGCCCAGTTTTGTGTTTTCTTAGCAGCATAAATTAGAAGCAACTCTATTCAAGTCAATAAAATTACTCCAACATGAAAAAGGAATCAGCCATCTGCAAAAAACAGAGTCTAACAGGTAATTTTCCACTGACAGCTTTTACCATAAAACAGGTTACAGAGATTACTCTTTTATCTAACACTGAAAGTAAACAATTAATGCAAAATGTACAATGTCTGTAAAGACAGCATGTTCACTACTTGTGCCCTTTATATATAATTATTTTCATCTTAGTAAGCAGACAGTTAAGTGAGACTACCATCAAGCTGTAGATGGAGCCTATTCATCATGCAAAACAGGCAGCTGAACATCTCTATTTATTTATGCATTATTTTACCTTTTGTTCCCACCTTGGAAAGCATGTGGAATCTATGAGACATTTTCACGCATCATTTCTTGCGGAAGAACGTCAAGTCACCTTTTATGCCCTCAGGCAAACTTCTCCTACCTGATCTCAATAACTGTCCATATCAGAATTATTTTTCATACCTTGTGTAAGCAGCTGGAGGTTTCGGACTTCTTCTCTCACCTTCAGCTGAAGGACTTGCTGCAGAATGTGCTGTCGCAGGCTTTCCTGGGCAATGCCCATTCGTTCAAGCTTTTTGTCAGTAAGTCTCAGCAAAGCACGGCCTGGATGCAAAAGGCAAAAAGAAAAATCCCCCAAGGATTTCCATTAATGCAATATTCTCAGTCTGACAGGATAATTTGCTACAGTAAAGATGCTCAGCCCTGAAATACCTCAGTCTGAGAGGTTATTGTCTCATCAGTTAGGTTCTTCCTTACTGTCAGAGATCTATGTTCCACTCCTCCCTTTTCTTTTAATTTTCTGTATTGTTTTGGTGCTTTGTGAGCCATTTAGACATGTAAAACAGGTATCTTGTGCCATTTTAGACAACCAATTGCTGTTCTTAAGTGCCAGCTAGTCTCCCACAGGTAGGATATGCCCTATAAGTCTACAATTGATCCAGGTGCCTAAATAGACCCTCACCTATTTTCAAGCTTCTACATTACTGTCAAGAAACCACCAGTGCAATTGAATTTTACCAATTTAATCAATTTAAGATATACTGAGGATGAATATTGTCGCAATTCAGATATGCCTATAGTGTAATAGCACCATTTCTCAGAAGGGCTCTGTACTTCACGGTCTGAATCCCTCTCAACAGTAACCTATCACAGCAAAACAGAAAAAAGATTTCCCTTCACACTACCAGTTTTATCTAAATCATTCCTGAAAAAAAGATCTTTGCCCAACTATAAAGAGACATTTGCCCAACCATAAGGAGCCTATGGTCTTTGCAGGCAATCCCTCCCAGTTCATGACTTATCTTTATCATTAGGGTAATGCTGAACCACGGTCCCACGCAGATTGCAGATGTTAAAAAAATCAAACAACCCACACTCCCCAGATTCTGCTAGTGGAACTCTGACTCCATCTTTTGGGCATCACTATGCTCTAAGTAAATAGGAGAAAGGCAGCACACTGGCTAAGCCAACACTAAGGAAATATTTGGACCAAATAGAGAATCAAAGCATCAGGCAGAGCTTTACCTTAGGAAGAAAACCAAAATTTACTTTCTTTGGTCTTCACCACTGCTGTGAGCGAGTACAGGGAGGAGTACCTGGCAGCCCTCTACTAACCCTTGGTTCCCAGTATATACATTTGCTATCCAAAGGTGCCCTGGCCAATATCAGCAAATCACACCAGAGCTACATTCATACTACCTTGGGAAATGGCATGTTGTTTGGTTCACTTTTTTAAACAGACTTTTTACCTTCTCTAGTTCTGACTGTAAGTGCTCTTCAATTATTAAAAATACTTTCTTGGATTTCTCAGGCTTTATTCTGAAACCTAAAGAAGATAGCGGAGAGCAAGTTACTCCCTCTGCAAGACAGCAGCCTCTGTGCTACCATTACTGTGGCTTTTGGATGAATGGTGCAATTTAGCTCATCATAAAGTGTTACTCAACACAGCAAGATAAGGCCCTTATTCAATCTCTTTCCTTACAAAACAGCAATGAGTACAGAACTTTTATGATTATTTTAATTAAAAAATTTAAGATAAAAGCCAAGAATTTAAAGGGGCGCATAATATTTGCCCCAAACCAAGCAGTTAGTGGTATACCCTTCACTAACCACTGGATTTCACTCACAAGTTGTTCTGTGAAGCAGTTAGTGGGATCTTGATACAATGTAATGTAAAATACTGGGATATTACTATTAACAAAGCAAGATGTTATTGATCAGATAAAAAATGTCAGGGTTCATACATTTTCTGCCCTTCCATGTCTCTCAAGCACTACACGCTACAGAGGGTGACCTTTTGATTGGGAAAACTTTCTTTGAAATCATAAACAAGAAGAACTCTATGGGTTAATGTAATAACAAAATATGGAAATCAGTCTCTTACAGATCAATGCCAGCCGTCCAATTCCCCTGGTGATACAGATAGTAATAATGACTTCAATTTTTATATCGTCTTATCACACTAAAACATCTTAAAGCAATTTATAAAGGATGTACAGCAGTCCAAGAGTATGGTCTGTAATGTCAATCTAGCAACTGAAAGCAAACAAAAAATAAACAAGTCATCAGTTTAAAGCAGGCCAACATGCATGTCATCTTAGGGCAGGGAGTCAGCAACAGTAATATGAAAGGACAGACAGAGGCCATGCATCTCATCCGGTGCCCTCCACCTCTTTTCGACCATGGACACTGTCCCACATGACATCCTTGTCTCTAAATTGGAGGGACATGGATTCGATGGATGGACCAGTCGGTGGATAAGGAATTGGCTGGATGGTCGCACTCAAAGAGTTGTGGTCAACAGCTTAATGTCCAAGGGGAGAACGGTGATGAGTGGTGTTCCTCAGGGGTCGGTACGGGGACTGCAACTGTTCAACATCTTTGTCGGCAACATGGACAGTGGGATCGAGTGCAACCTCAGTAAGTTTGCCAACGACACCAAGCTGTGTGGTGTGGTCGACACACTCGAGGGAAGGGATGCCATCCAGAGAGACCTGGACAGGCTGGAGAGGTGGGCCTCTGTGAATCACATGAAGTTCAACAAGGCCAAGTGCCAGGTCCTGAGCGTGGGTCAGTGCAATCCCAAGCATGACTATAGGCTGGGCGAGGAATGGATTGAAAGCAGCCCTGAGGAGAAGGACTTGCGGGTATTGATTGATGGGAAGCTCAACATGAGCCGGCAGTGTGCGCTTGCAGCCCAGAAAGCCAACCGTGTCCTGGGCTGCATCAAAAGAGGTGTGACCAGCAGGTCGAGGGAGGTGATCCTGCCCCTCTACTCCACTCTGGTGACACTGGAGTACTGCGTCCAGCTCTGGGGGCCCTGGTACAGGAGAGACATGGAGCTGTTGGAGAGAGTCCAGAGGAGGCCACAAAGCTGATCAGAGGGCTGGAGCACCTCTCCTATGAGGACAGGCTGAGAGAGTTGGGGTTGTTCAGCCTGGAGAAGAGAAGGCTCCAGGGAGACCTTATCGTGGCCTTCCAGGATCTCAAGATAAAGATCTATTTTCTTTGAAAAAGAGAAGATTAACAAAGGAAATGAATAAGCATACACAAAAGATGGTCATTTTGGCAAGCAACATGGTTAAAACAGAGACAGATATACAATAAAAATTGGGGATAGATTTTTAATTTTCAGAAAGTGCTGGGTAGAATATATTATCAAGAGCAGAACATGTAACAAACATAATGTTTTCTAAGAGCATATACTGATCTTTGCTAGGACACAAGTAAAGGAACTTTACCTACATCTCAGGAAAATTTCCCAACTCTACAGAACTGGTGCTACCTCTTAGATGTAGCAGCTACATGCATAGAAGAGACCAGGATATTTTTTTCAAAAGCACCTTGACCAACAGAACCATAAAGATCGCAGTCACAAACACCTTGGCTTTGGCTCTAGCTAATTGCAAGGCTGGAAACCAAATACTTTAAAAACCCCACAACTCCCTCAGTATCTGTATGCATCTTTTAGCACCTAAACCCCAGCCCTCTTGTACTCAGAACAGATCAGCTGTGGAATGTTCTGAGACACCCCGAGGGCAGACACAGAATATAAAATACTTTCCAGCTTAATAATGGATTGATGGCCTAATTTTTTCTAATATGACTTAGCTGCTGCAGATCTCATTTGATCAAGCTGGGATTAGACGAAAATTTGAACAGAGGGAGAAACATTGTGTGCCACAGAACATTAATATGAGTATAAGCACTGGTCCAATGAGGTTGGCATTGGCCCTAGAGCAAGGAATGTGGCACAGTCTGCTGAACCGAATCAGAAGTGCTCGTATCTCCCTGCACTGGTAAAGCCTACTGCTCTCTTCCCCTACTGCTCTTCTCTCCGAGCTTGTGAGGCTGCGCCAACTGCCAGTCCACAGACATCTAGAGGGACACCATGCAAGAAGCCTTGAAAGTACACTTGTAATGAAGGTGAATGAATAGGTAAGAAAGGACTTAGTAAATGTGTAGAAAGAACTGAAGAAACACAGGGTAACGAGAGCAGATAGTAAGAGGCTGGTCTCATGCTAAACACTGAAGAAAACTATGACTAATTTAAAGTTGATGAAAATGATAAACAACTAGTGGGAACAAATGATGTGTGTGCAATACGGCCAAGAAAGGTGATCTTGGCTCCTGAGTCCAGTATGATAGGTACACCTGAATATCAAGACAAGATATTCAGTTCACTTACTATGGGGTACAGAATCTAGGAAAGAAAGAAGAGGGTGGAGAATGCAAGGGCATTAAAAAATGCCTTAATGCCAGACCAACAGCTCACCCAGCCCTGTATTCAGAGTAGCAGTAGGAGATATATTTTGGGAGAGCTACTGGGAGGGCTGCTTTCTGAAGTCATTCCCTTTGTACCATGCTGGCATCCAGAACTGTTATAATACACTTATTAGAGTATGGCATTTTTAGCATCTATTTATTGTCCTGATGTCCATACATTTGTCTTTTTGACCTTCCTGATACTGTCTACCTCTGCAGCCTCCTGGGGTAGAAAATTCCAGAAGCTCACTGCCCATTTTTCTCTTTTATATTCATGTCTTACTAATTGCTTCAAGTGTTCTCTAGTTCTTGCGTTGCAATATTTGGTTAACAGTTCAACATTCAGCTTATCTGTTGCTTCCATGATTTGTAAACTTCAGTCATATGCCTTTTGATCATATTTCTGGATAGATTCAGCTGACAAACCCAGAAAAACAGTAACATGGGACTCACTAAGCCCCTAAATTATGCAAGATGAAAAGTTTTTCAAGTTTATACACAAATGCTGCAGACTCCATTTAAAGTTGTTGTTGACACAACAGTATATTCATACTTAATTGATAAAAATGTGTTTCTCTAGTTTGGGGGTAGAACAATTTCAGATATATATCTTTTGTATTTACTTCTTTAGTTCCACAAACATATTCATTCTATTTCACTGGGGTTTTTCTACTTGAAACAGTCTGATCGTAGCTTTCTTCTTGCTTATACAGGCTGATTTTTGGCTTCACTTCAGTGCTTAAAAACAAGTCTCATAGGACTTAGCAAGTAAGAAATTTCCATGACAGAC
Source organism: Grus americana (assembly GCF_028858705.1). Taxonomy (NCBI): domain Eukaryota; kingdom Metazoa; phylum Chordata; class Aves; order Gruiformes; family Gruidae; genus Grus; species Grus americana. Next base: position 15,421,701 of record NC_072853.1, on the reverse strand, counting down.
ACCCAGACATTAATATCATTGTTCAGGTGCTGGTGAGACACAAGTATAAAATTCTCATCATATACTCAGGAAAGAAGAATTCAAACAAGAATAGGCAGAGAGAGAGGCTATGACTTCATAGTCAGGAATGGTGAAATTGTGAGAGGAGGCAAGAAAAACAATAGTCACCTACAGAATGAAAACAGCCTCATGATGGCAGTGGAGGGAGATGAACATTGGGCAAAGAGAAGAACTATGAAACTAAGGAACTAAGTTGAAAAGAGAACAAATGGATATGAAAACAACTGAGGATGCTGGGTTCAGAAACATCTTGTAAAAGAAGAAGCATACACCAGAAATCAATGAAATTTTCAGAGCAAACTTGACAGACTTCGTGACACTGTTCTTGATAACCCATCAGATCTTCTACAGTCCTAGATTTTCTGCTTTCCACATGAGAATTTAAGAGCATGTCTCTCCTTCTCATGCCAGTCTCATCACCAGTCAAACAGACAAATCAGCCATTTTGTCATCAATGCCTTGTGGCAAATCTATAGCTTTTCTTGCAAAAGCAGTTAGATCTGGCTCGATTTATTAATTATTTTAGCCCTAAGTCTGATGCAAACTCCTGGTAAACTGCAGCTTGCATTACCACCCTCTTTGCCCCATTTCAGCTATCTAGTATCTCACTAATCAGGGAACGTTCATGGCTTCAAAAGTAAAAATGGATTCATTTTTCATCAGACTCACCATAGCAGCTTTATTGATCTACCCACTAGCATAATGGCAGCTGCCAGCCTAGGTGAAAGAGAATTAGCTCCCAAAATTGCTATTGGTAGCTGCCTGGTACTTCTGACACAATGAACAACTATCAACTGGGGACCGACTTAGACAGGAGACACGAGGGATACTGGTATGGAAATAGAGCAGAGGGAACAATATTTTCTAATGATAGGGACCAAAAGAAGCAAAGAAAACTATTTAACCTTGGTGAATATCACAGATCTTGAACTAAGGAAGTTCTCCAACATCAGAGTCACCATTCTTGTACTTTCTCATCCTGTTAACAAATGCAGAAAACCTCAATGGAGCTGTAGTACACAGCTGCACTGACTTAATTTCTGCTAAGTCACTGGAATGGGAGAGGCCCATGACTCCAGTATGACTCCAGTGGAAACACAGGAAAGCACACGAAGGCATTTGCTCATGTATCAAATTAGCTTTCATAGAATCACGGAATGGTTTGGGTTGGAACGGACCTCAAAGATCATCTAGTTCCAACCCCCCTGCCATGGGCAGGGACACCCTCCACTAGACCACGTTGCCCAAAGCCCCATCCAACCTGGCCTTGAACACTTCCAGGGAGGGGACATCCACAGCTTCTCTGGGCAACCTGTGCCAGTGCCTCACCACTCTAACAGTAAAGAATTTCTTCCTAATATCTAAGCTAAATCTACCTTCCTTCAGTTTAAAGCCATTACCCCTTGTCCTATCTCTGCATGCCCTTGTAAACAGTCCCTCTCCAGATTTCTTGTACGCCCCCTTCAGGTACTGGAGGGCTGCTATAAGGTCTCCCTGGAGCCTTCTCTTCTCCAGGCTAAACAATTCCAACTTTCTCAGCCTGTCCTCATAGGAGAGGTGCTCCAGCCTTCCAATCATCTTCGTGGCCCTCCTCTGGACTTGCTCCAACAGCTCCATGTCTTTCTTGTACTGGGGACCCCAGAGCTGGATGCAGTACTCCAGGTGGGGTCTCATGAGTGGGCAGGATCACCTCCCTCAACCTGCTGGGCACACCTCTCTTGATGCAGCCCAGGACACGGTTGGCATTCTGGGCTGCAAGCGCACACTGCCGGCTCATGTTGAGCTTCTCATCAATCAATACCCCCAAGTCCTTCTCCTCAGGGCTGCTTTCAATCCATTCCTCGCCCAGCCTATAGTCGTGCTTGGCATTGCGCCGATCCACGTGCAGGACCTTGCACTTGGCCTTGTTGAACTTCATGCGGTTCACACAGGCCCACTTCTCAAACCTGTCAAGATCCTTCTGGATGGCATCGCTTCCCTCCAGTCTGTCGACCGCACCACACAGCTTGGTATTGTCAGCAAACTTGCTGAGGGTGCACTCGATCCCACTGTCCATGTTGCCGACATAGTGACATGCCTGTGGAGATGCCTTTATTTGTTAACATCATCAAAGAAGAATAAGATGGTTTTCTGGATCTTTCTCATTCATTATTTGCTGGATCTGGATGAGGCCAGCACTACAGTAAAGTTTCTCAAAGAAAGCACTGTCACACTGGCCAATTAGTGTCTGATTAAACTCCAAAAAGCAGCTATGTGAAGAAAGGCACTTTATGAATATTATCTGCATCCTTTGTCTTTGCATTGTATCTGTTTATAGTTTTGACAAGAGGAAGTGATGACTACTGTTGCTGCTGCCAATAAATTTACAATAAAACCAGTTTATTTCCATAAAACCCCTCTCAGGTTGCAGTTCTCTTGCACCTTTCTGCCCTTCCTCCACACTCCTGAACTGCAAGCATGAACAGGATATGAAAGAAAAGTAAACTCAACACAATTTTTAACTTAGCTGCATTTTCGAATACAAAATTAGCAACAACCAAACAATTACTTTGTTTCTAAATTTGTCTGTTTCTGACAAACTTATTAAGTGATCAGCAATATATCTGTGAAGCTATTTAACTCAGATTATTTAGTTTGGCATAACTTCCTCTCACCTCAGTGCTGCGTTTCCCAATTCCCTCCATATTCCATCAAATGATGCTATCATTTTCTATTCTCTTAATTCTGACACGCTCTCCTGAGCTATGTATCTCCTGCTCAACAATGGTCTCCAAAAATGCACCAAGTTAGGAGATGTCTTTCTAGCACTCAGTTTTTCCCTGGCTCTTCCTAAGGACCTCTCCCAGCTGGCTACCCCCAGCTGCTTCTCCTCAGCCACCACTACTTTTGGGGCTTCTACGCCCTGCTACACAGGCTCAAGTATGTCCATCTGCTCAGTCACAATGATGTTGGATTTATGCTATTGAAAGAGAACAACAAACCCGCAGTAATGTTGAATTCATGTAAAAATACTAAAAGACAGTGAGTTAACAGAGCATGAATCTTGAATATTCATTTTAAGGACTGCATTTTAAAAGTAGCCTTACTCCCCCGCTGGTAGATATTTTCTTCCAGCCAGGTAGCTCAAAACAGTCTAGGTATCTTGAAAAGTCATGCTAAAGACAAAAATCCCTTTCCAGAAGTGAGAGTCTCCTGACTTCCAACTCCTCCCATAAATAAAGCAAGCAATTCCTGCTCCTTGACTCATCCACACATTTTCAAGAAAGTATTTAATTGTATACTTTAATTGTGTGGGAGCACCACGCATCCTTATATGACAGAATCATAGAATTGTTTAGGTTGGAAAAGACCTTTAAGATCATCAAGTCCAACCGTTAAGCTAGCACTGCCAAGTCTACCACTAAACCATGTCCTGAAGCACCACATCTACAGGTTGTTTAAATCCCTCCAGGGATGGTGACTCAACCACTTCCCTGCGCAGCCTGTTCCAATGATTGATAACCCTTCCAGTGAAGAAATTTTTCCTAATATCCAACCTAAACCTCCCCTGCAGCAACTTGAGGCCACTTCCTCTTGTCCTATCACTTGTTACTTGGGAGAAGACACTGACCCCCACCTGGCTACGACCTCCTTTCAGGCAGTTGTAGAGAGCGATCAGGTCTCTCTTCAGTCTCCTTTTCTCCAGGCTAAACCACCCTGGTTCCCTCAGCTGCTCCTCATAGGACCTGTTCTCTTAGACCCTTCACCAGCTTCGTTGTCCCTCTTTGGACACACTCCAGCACCTCCATGTCTTTCTTGTACTGAGGGGCCCAAAACTGAGCACAGTGCTCGAGGTGCAGCCTCACCAGTGCTGAGTACAGGGGGACGATCACTTCCTTAGTCCTGATGGCCACAGTATTTCTGATACAGCCAGGATACTGCTGGCTGCCTTGGCCGCCTTGGCCACCTGGACACACTGCCAGCTCATGTTCAAGTGGCTATCGACCAACACCCCCACGACCTTTTCCACTGAACACCTTTCCAGCCACTCTTCCCCAAGCCTGTAGTGTTGCATGGGGTTGTTGTGACCCAAGTGCAGGACCCAGCACTTGGCCTTGTAGAACCTCATACAGTTGGCCTTGGCCCATCAATCCAGCCTGTCCAAATCCCTCTGCCGAGCCTTCCTACCCTCAAGCAGATCAACACTCCCACCTAATTTTGTGTGGTCTGCAAACTTACTGAGGGTGCACTCAATCCCCTCATCCAGATCATTGATAAAGATATTAAACAGAACTGTTACAGATATGTGACAGCCTTAATTATCAAATTTTGAATTAATTACTCTAGTGTCTAATGATGTACAGATATATTCTAAAATAACTTGATTCTAAGACAATATTGGTTCTATACAAAGAAGGGAAGGGGTTAATGAGAAATTGTGCATCGTGATTACTGGAAGTGGTTCAGTAAGTAATTTACTGTACTGATGGGAATTATATTGATTCCTTACAAGTTTGAGTAAAAGACTGTTAGACAGTCCTGTGTTTCAGCTGAACATATTCAGGACCTGATGATTTTAATAGGAGGAAATAGTAATAACTTGAATTCCCCTCTGAAATATAAATTCAGGCACAAATCATATTACACCACTTTTCAAATGTACTGTAAAATGTGAGACAACCATTTTTAGTACTCTCAGGAAGGACCCGATAGGACCCACAAAGTAAATTAAGGATAAATGTAAACCTTTAGCAGGCAGTCTATAAATCCACATTGCTTGTTGTATATACATTTGCCAACCTACTTCCTGGCCATACAAAATTATATATTATCTACAGCTATATATAAAGATATAAAGACATATAATAATGGACTTCTATTATATTGCACATCGTATTTTTTATGAAACAAAATCCAGGACTATTGTTTGCTGGTATCTGTGTGCTAGATTTACGGTCCTCCTATTCAAATAAACAACCTCAAGGTCTTTTTTGTTTGTGATGCCGTGAGTGAATCTGTCAACACCTTTGATTTTGTCCACCATCAGCAGGACACACAGTTCTTCAGTTCCCAGTTAATCTAATGTCGCTCAGTGTGCAACCCATTATGCATTACATATCCCATTTCTTTATTAATTAAAAAAAATCACATTAGATCATGCCTGCTGGCAAAACTCCTGTTCATTTATTCAGGAGTAAATACACATTCATATATTATAATGCACAGCTTCTACACAGAACAGATTAGGAAAGAGAAAGCCAATTTGGAAAGCATTAAAATCGACTGAACTCTTTACAGCAAACTCAAACAAGAGCATTTCCTGTAACTCCTAATGGTGGACCGTACAAAAATCAGTTTTCTTCCAGAAAAAAAAGGATCATTTATTACCACAAGAAAAATAACCCCACATACACATGTACACAGAAAACCAACGCTCATTCTTGAAGTGCCCAACCCAACTGGATCTGGGAAATCCTTGAAATCACACAGAAGACTGTCTTACCTTCTGACATTTCTAATGCAAAAGGGGTTCTGCATTTCTGCCTAGAATTAGAACTCGTGTGTGCATCCAGCAAAGGGGGCGAACCCTGTGAAGTACGCATGTGAATTCAGAAAAAGCTGCCATTTAATTAAGTGAGGAAGAACACCTGCTCCTGTACCCACTGAGCTCTTTGAACTGCACTCGTATGAAACACTCACGCGGCTGAAGACCGGGCGGCTCTGGGAGCCTGCCTCCCCCATCCGAGGGACAGAAATTGGCAGTGAATATTGCCGCTTGCTCTAATTTGCTACTAATCAATCCAATCAATAACCCAAAGGTGCTACGCCACAAAATACACACCAAGGACGCAATTCTTCAGTATGCAATATATGGAAGGATGAGGAAAGACAATGCATTAATATGCAGTATCTTTCATGTTTTTGTAATGCTTCGGAGGGCGATCTTGGGGGCCATCTCATTCATTCTGCAATGCTGGGGAAAGCCGTCCCTTCTTCCTCCTGATTACTCTCACCGCCATACTGCATTCAGACAAAAACCTACACAAAGAAGTAGTATTTGGAATATGTCTAATTCATTTTCTGCGTTTCTTTTAATGCCAAACTTGTGGGAAGCAAGGAGGACCTACATAACGTGACCAGACAGCTTACTGTACTGCGTTACAAAGGCTTTGTGGGCCATCATAGGTTCCAGTGGACCAGAATTTGATAACTTACATTTTCTAGTAAGATTTTCCAATCATTGCTTTGTTTTTTAAAAAAGAGCAAAACTAAAATTGTATTAAATATTACAATAAGCTTTCATATCCCAATGCTGAGGTACATACAGTATTACAACATTTCCCAATCTGTACCCCTAGCTCCCTCCTGTTCCACTTTATCTCCAAGCAGCTTTCAGTGGTGCTTTCTTCCATGCCTGTACCAGCTTTACTCTTCATTTTTTTAATAAAAAATGAAATTGAGAAATGTTTGGTGTTAATATTCATGATGTTAATAATTCATGTTAATAAAAATAGAAAATTAAATGCAGCATGCTCATAGGTTAAGCACCATAGACTGCTTCAACACTTCTAACCTGAAGGAAGAATCAGCCACATCTCTCCTGATGCACTTTTTCCTCCACCATTTCTTTCGGGGCTTCAATGAGAAGCCTGGCACCTGTCAATCTGCACACACCACCTCTGATGGCCCTCAACTTACAGTTTATGCTGCCCATTTTATAACCTAAGGGAAGATAATTTTCCTATTTTAAGAGTCACCTCTACTCAATCATATGGACAGTCTTACAGATACAGACACTAATCTGTTGCTACATTGCTGGTTCAGTAGTACAACAAACTTTGCAGAGCTCCTTTGCATTTCTTCCAGCCTTTATTACTGTAGCTGTGAGGAGAATCAGGACAAAAGGATTTTATTCTGCTGGTCTATTCCTCCTATTTAATACTTACACTTGACCTATAGAATGTATTGGGTTTGTGTGGCAAGGTTTTGGTAGTGGGGGACTACAGGGGTGGCTTCTGTGAGAAGAAGAAGCTTCCCCCATGTCTGACAAAGCCAATGCCAGCCAGCTCCAAGACGGACCTGCCGCTGGCCAAGGCCAAGCCAATCAGCGCCTCCACGATAATATATTTAAGAAGGGGAAAAAAACAGTTAGAGGGAGCTTTTGCAGCCAGAGAGTGTGAGTGAGAAGATGTAAGAAACTCTGCAGACACCAAGGTCAGTGCAGATGGAGGGGGAGGAGGTGCTCCAGGCGCCGGAGCAGAGATCCCCCTGCAGCCCGTGGTGAAGACCATGGTGAAGCAGGCTGTCCCCCTGCAGCCCATGGAGGAAGGATGAGGGGGTGTAGAGATTCCACCTGCAGCCCGTGGAGGACCCCACGCTGGAGCAGGTGGAGGCACCTGAAGGAGACTGCGGCCCATGGGAAGCCCACGCTGGAGCAAGCTCCTGGCCGGACCCGTGGAGAGAGGAGCCCACACCAGAGCAGGTTTGCTGGCAGCACTTGTGACCCCGTGGGGGACCCACGCTGGAGCAGTTTGCTCCTGAAGGTCTGCACCCTGTGGGAGAGACTCACATTAGAGAAGTTCGTGAAGGACTGTCTCCTGTGAGAGGGACTCCATGCTGGAGCAGGGGAACGATGAGAGGAGTCCTCCCCCTGAGGAGGAAGAAGCAGCAGAAACACCATGTGATGAACTGACCGCAACCCCCATTCCCCGTCCCCCTGTGCCAGGTTGGAGCCGGGAGTGAAGTTGAGCCCAGGAAGATGGGAGGGGTGGGGGGAGGTGTTTTAAGATTGGATTTTATTTCTCATTCCTCTACTCTGTTTTGCTTGGTAATAAATTAGATGAATTAAGTTCAGTCTGGTTTGCTCGTGACGATAATTAGTGAGTGATCTCTCCCTGTCCTTATCTCGACCCACAAGCCTTTTGTTATACTTCTTTCTCCCCTGTCTAGTGAAGGATGGACAGTGATAGAGCGGCTCTGGTGGGCACCTGGCCCCCAGCCAGGGTCAACCCACCACAAGAAGACTGTGAGACCACAGTCATTTTGGATCAGAAATAAAACAGATACCTAAGCAAAGACTTATGAAATTCTGCCTCCTGTACCCCATGCATTTGTCTCAGCAAGACATTCCACCATGCATACAGAAGCAGGAATAATAATAATAATGATAATAATAATAATAAAACACTAACATACAGGAGCCTTACCGGAGGCCGCAGCCTGGCACTGTAGTCTAAATGGAACATGCAGCCCAGAACCCCGCTCTGGCTTTGGGTCTCACTCTCCCAAGGAAAAATAAAAGCTCATTTTCCCCTACAAGGTGCAGGAAGGCAGGAAGATGTTGTGTGACCTTTTTTATAAAAATAACTACTATAGCTAGGAGCAAGGGAACTCTCCCCAAAAGAGGGAGACGCCTCATCTCCAAACTCCGAGGGGAACGTGCCAAAGCCCAGCTCCTCCTCCAAGCCAGAGGCCCCAAGACTGCGCAGGAAAGGCTGCACTGACCTTGCTGCAAGACATTCGTGAACCTGTACGCAAGATGCAAGGGCCCAAACCTCTGGCAACTCCCAGCCTGTTTCCAAGACCAGACACAGAGAACCCACTCCAGCCCTCGGTGGAGCATCCCGGCGGTGTCAGCGTTACTCAGCCCTCCCTTCCCGGCATGCCAGGGAAAGCACCAGCTGCCCAGGCGGGTGGTTAGCTGGGAGGCAGGACCTGAAAGCCCTCAGGGTGAGGGGGAAACCAGACTTATCTTCCCTTTCTGCTCAGATTGGGACAATTTTGGGCACACATAAAGAAGCAACTCCATGCACCAAAGTAAATTCACAGCTAAAATAAAAAGGGAAATAGGACATTCAGGCACCTCCAGGGTTTTTCAGCAGCCACACAAGGGACTGTTCTGGATGTTAATTCAGGAGTTCGGTTTGCAATCCAGAGCATCACACCTAGGTCCTGTGTTAGGCGTAACGGGACCTGCACGTGTCACTCACTCTCTGGCTGCTCAGCAGCAGATGCCTAGAAAGGAGTTTGGGAGCAAAGCAAGAATATAACAACACTTTCCCAAAATACTCTCTGAGCTTCCAAAAACTTGTAGTTTAGGGACTAATTAAAAAGATAGAGTTGGCTAATTTGAGCTACAGCTGAGCCTAAGGTCAGTGGATGGCTTCCAGTGACTATAGCAATCCTTAGAGCTGCTCGTGAGAGGAACCTCACCAATGGCTTAAAATGGCAGAACAATTCTCCGATTCCTAACATGATTTGATCTGGCAGGAAGCGGCAAAAGAAGAAACAAGTGCTGCAAGGTAAATCTAAACTAATTGAAATGAGAAATGAGTTCAGTAATGAGACTAATTCTCAATCAGAGACATCTAGCAGTGAAATGGGTGATTCTCAGGTTCTTGCGGTCTTCAGATGAAGTTTTTGGAAGAGACAGTTTGGAGGAGCTCAGGTTTTGGGGTCTGCACAAGGAGGAGGCAGCAGTACTGAGGGGGCTCTTTACCTCTGCATGAGATCCAGCATTCTAAAAGGCCTTGGAAAAAAGTGTGGGAAAGAGTAAGAGGAAGAAAAAGAAACGTATATAAACCAAACAAGTACTAGTAAACTCCCAAACCTGAGGAAACCAGGGGGGTTTTGCTTTATATTATATTGCCCTTCTGATAGCTTCAGTGGTTTTTCTTTCTACTATAAATTAAATTGTTCCTCCTTCAGAGAGTCTGCATCACGTCAGAACAACAAACATTAAGACATTGTATTACGGATGAATCTTCAATTACACCTTGTTTTTAGGAAAGAGTATATGGAGAGGACACATATGAACACATGACACGATCCACCTTTAAGTCATTTTGTTAAACAGGCACTGAGTTGAACAAACACTAATTAACTAATAACACCAGATCAGAGAAAAAGCAACAACTGTGGCTAGTGAATGTATTATAACCCTTAACAACCATTTGCATATAATCATTTATAGAGAGGAAGAAGACTGAAAACTATCATCACAGAAATTTCCTATGGTAATACTGCAGACTAGCTCTCTAAGCAGACCAGAAGAGCAGATGACACGCTGTTTAAACATAGTGCTTTGACCTACAGAATACGCATCAGGTATCAGTGGCACACTGGTTAAGTCTAGGGCCAGATAATTCCATGCTGCAAAGAGTGACTATTACGACGGGTTCAACAAAGATGCATCCACTCATCAGAGCTCAGATACAGATATACAAAATAATTTTTTCCACTGGTTTACACACACACAGAGAACAAAGCAAAGAAATACATCATTTTCAGCCTAACAAAACTTTCCTAAACCACAAGAGTTTAGACAATGTTTTCTGAGTACTGAGCCACAAATTTAATCCTTACTCAAGTACTAGATTGTTTATCTCTGTCTCCATTCATTAGCTTGCACTCAGTCTTCAATACAAAAGCCAAATTATTTTAGGGTTAGTTTCAAACGTAGTTTTGGTTGTATACGCATGTCTTGTGAAACTCCAGCAAGTAACAAAATTCATGTACCAAGATCCGAATAGCAAGAATAGAAACCCAAAAAGCGACAAGATATTAAGAAATTATTTACTTCATCTTCCAGTGTATAATTAAAATTCTGAAACAAATATTCTGATCTGTAAATACTCTTTGCTCAATTCACTTAAATTTATTCTGTAATGTTCTCCTTTGAGTCCTCTTTGCGATACACATTGTGCTTGGTTTTCCTCACCAGTGTTTTTCTGTTTTCTTCCGACTGGAACAAGTTATTTTCTGCAGTTTTCTCAGACTGAAAAGCTTCCCTGGTTGAGGAATATGTTGTGCACCACGTGAGCACTGACAGTGTGAAATCCTGTCAAAACCCCAGAAGTAAATCAGCTGGATGGTAAACAGGATCACAGCTGTCTATAGATTGAAGTATCAACTACAAATCCTTTGGCATAGTTGCATAAGAAACTGATCTAAATCAAGTGATTTCTAGCCTGGTCCCAAGCAATTTTCTGATGACCTTTGAAGATGGGCAGGCCAAGATTCTTTCTGCAACACACAGTGAGCCATGGGCACTCCTAGTCACGTCCTCAAGACCTGGTATCTGCTCTCAGCAGCCAGGTGCTACGTAAACGAAAAGGAGGAGATTGCATAAGGTCCATTCATAGTTGTGTAGGAAACATTTTTGTTATTCAGCTAGCAAGAAAAGGACTTGGGGTCCTGGTGGATACCAAGTTGAAGATAAGCCAGCAATGTGCCCACGAAGGCCAACAGCCTCCTGGGCTGCAGTAGGGCACAGCATTTCCAGCAGATGGAGGGAGGTGATCCTTCCCCTCTGCTTGATCCTGGTGAGGCTGCATCTGGAGTGGTGTGTCCAGTTCTGGGCTCCTCAGTACAAGAGAGACATGGACGTACTGGAGCAAATTCAGCCATGAAGATGATTAATGGATTGGAGCATCTGTCAGATAAGGACAGGCTAGAAGAGCTCGAACTGCTCAACCAGGAGAAGAGAAGGTTCAGGGAGGAGCTTTTCAATGTGTACAAATACGTGATGGGAGGAGTATAGAGACAATGGCCACAAACTGAAACACAGGAAGTTCCATTTAAAGAACATTTTTTTATTATAAGTGTGATTGAACACTAGAGCATATGTTCAGAAAAGTTGCAGAGTGTGAGTATCTCCATTCCTGGAGATATTCAAAACTGACAGGACACAGCCCTGAGCAGGATCAAGCTAGAGCTGGTTGTTTTGAGCAGGGGGTTGGACAAGATGACCTCCAGAGCTGCCTTCCAACTTCAATGACTCTCTGATTCTATTCCATGAAGGTACAGAGTAGCAAATCTGGCTGCCTGAACTTCAACAGAGTTAGCAAGGACACAATTAGCAGCTACTGAATACAAGAGTCTTAGACAATTTGTATATCAATATACTCGATTGAAATGTGCAAACTAAGGAGATGGGTGAAAAAATACCCAGCTACTTGGAACCTCCCTCAAAATTGTTCACATACTAGTGTACACCATCTGCAGAATCCCTCAGTAGGAGCACCCAGACATTGGATTTCTCTAAAGGAAGTGCTATAACTAGCAAGGTTAGAAAGGCAGAAGGATGGGGGGTGTTAAGCATGTAAAACATGGGGGTTTTTGAGCCCTTTGAAGCTCACCTGATGTCACATGCTCTGAAAACAGGGCTGCATCTGGTTCCAAGAAAGTGCATTCTCCACCACTGCCTATTCCAGTAAATTAACTAGTGCCACCATGGTCCAGGCAGTAGAACTCACTCATTTCTACGACCAAATCACCCCAATGGTTCCTGGGATGATTCTGCCCTGGGCCACTTAACACTTCCTCAGAAACTCCCAGGTATGGTTCAGGAATGAGCAGAGATTGGGGGCTGTTCCCCACAGATGGTGTGAACACAGCCATCCTGTCCTGAAGAGTAAAAGCCCTTAGCAACATGGGCGTAAGCCATTCCTTACTAATTTGCCTCACTGCCAAAAGATGTTTGAGGAAACGTCACTGACATCAACAAGGCAACATCACAGAGCCACAAGTTCTGTTGGCAAAACCCAACCAGCTCTACTAGCAGTACATCTGCTACGTAAGGGTCTGTTCAATCTTAAAAAACAAAAGGACTTCCAGGATTCATTATCTCTTCCTGCAAAGTAAAAGCATTAGCAGCGTTCTCAGAAATCAGATTCAGAGGTGAGACAAAATTATTTCCTCCCTTGTGAATTCTATGTGTCCATTGGTACAAGTCAGAGCAGTTGGAAAGAATTTCCTCTGCTGTTTTTTACCTGTTCTAAACTATTAAATAACTGAGTTCTCTCAACAGTGGAAATGAGGAAAAGCAATGGGAAAAAGATGTTTGGTTAAGTTTTTAATGACTATGGCAATTTTATTTAGATTTAATTTTCACTTCTAGGCATTAGAAGAATTCTGCTGTTTTCAGACCTCTCAGCTCTTATGCCACATGAGAAAGGTGTTCCAACATTCCAAACACTGGAAATGAGGAGGAGAAAGAGAAGAGGTGTAAATGACTGGAATACTGTGTCTGAAGAAAGCAACAACACATTTCTTCAAGGAATGCTGTTTCTGTGAAGTCCTGTAAGAGACAATGTGTGAAAAAGAGCCCAAAAAGCAGTAATCTCACCTCCAATTCTGGATTACTTCTGAAGGGCAACATGCTGCATATCACATTGCACAAGTCAGAAGAGCTGTCAAGGATTTTTACACATATATTCTGCCTGATTCACAGGCACCATTAATTATAGTTGTAGGGTACGTCTGTGTCAGTTCACTTGCAGTTCTTGGGCACACACTTAATGTGTTCTGCAAACCTGACCTCTAAGCCAGTACTGCTTCTGAAGCACTGTCAGGTCACATAGAAAAAATGCTAACGAATATTGGTCTCCTCCCACCTGCAAGTACAATTAGACTGCTGGCCCAGACTCCACAGAACAGCTTTAAAGGAAGGGCAACACGAGCATCTGAGAGAGAAAGGAAGCCTGACAAAAATCTGATACTTCTAAAGACAGGTACCAGGTTTTGGTCTTTACCTAAGCACAGTAATTAATGGGATAAGCTATCATTCCAGATGTGGGATAAACACCACGTGATAAAGGTAAATCACCTTCTTTACAACTCTGCAGACTGAACAACTTCTGTGAAATAACTCCCCCAGTATGGGAAAGCACCTGCTTGTTGTTAGCCAAGAGCCTCCTGCTGCTGCAGAGTGGCTGGGTAGTGGCAGAGCTGCTACGGGACTGCCGTTACAGAAGCATGCAGATATCAAGAAAACTACTCTGCTGCCAGAAAGGTGGTTGATATGAATACAGTTACTGTTAGGGGTTCCTGAACTGTACAAAGCTGTTAATAAGAAATATTCTTATTGCCACTTCCCACTCTAAGTTTTGAGATTCACCGTAGATATTTTCATGGGGCTTCAAAGCACTGTACTGACCACTGTAAAAGGTTTACCTGAAGAGGTGATGGAAGAGGTTAGAAAGAACCACAGTGCCAGGATTTTAGAAAGGTCCTGACTTACACCCACACACATGCTGACAACAGGAACATTTGCATCTACAGACAGAGGAGCATCTCCTGAGATGAGGCCTGAGTTGCAGCATTTTGGAATTGCCAGCCATTCAATGCACTCGCCGAGTTTGCAAAACCTTTCCTAGAACACTTGCCTAGAAAAGAGAATCAATTCAAGTCTGCCTTAAGAAGTCCCAGAATGATTGGGGAAAATGGCTTTTAGAGAGCTGAAGGATAGATCACCACCCAGCTAACCAGGCTCTTAACATGAAAATGTTTCTTGCAACAACTGACTTCTGAAATGCAATCAAGAGTTTTCTGAAAGCAAGAAAGACCTGCACTTTGATATGGAGTATCAGATAATCTCAGTCAGATGAAACAGCCTCCATGAAATGAAGTGATTTAAAAAGAGAGAGAGAGAGAAACACTCATTTCAAATCCAGGAGCAGTTTGTGGGAAATCCATGTTCTTAGATAAGAAATTTTACTTGTGCGATAAAGTAAAATATTGCCCCATATACACTTACCTATTGAGCATGAACTCATGCAAAGTGCCACTCGTAACTGAGGCATTCATGCTCTCGTTCATATTTTATATCTGCCATTTTAATAAGCTGTTTATTACAAAGTTATTTTCACATAGTCCTTGTTCTGAATTTGTTATAAAGCCTGACTGGATGTTATGGCAGTAGTGCTTCAAAACAGAGAGAGAGGAGTATAAAGCCATCAAATGACAAATGCAATGAAATTTCAGGATATTATTTATTATTTTTAATAATAAAAACCCCATAGTATACCAAGATGAAAGTTGTTCACATTAAAGCATTTTTATTGTAGAGTCATAAGGCTGTGCAAAGCTAGAACAGCATTTGCTTAAGGAGGCTAAATTGCTTCTCTACCAGCTAAGTTTCTCTCTATCTTCTCACACTGACACTACAATGAAAATAAAGCACACAAGTTACCTCCGGTGCCTTTCTTATAGCTCTTCTAGTCAGGTGATATTGTTATTTTTTATGCTTCATTATTATTTTTGGATTGTAGTAAAAACCTACACAAGTGGAAAGACAAATAAGTATAATTTTTCCTGAGCTTTCTTATCACTCTAAAAGAGGAATAAAGAACTTGCATCATCTCTAACTGCTACATTCAGTCCAGCGGTGATGTGGCAAGAAGGCAGTAAGTACATTATTTCTCCTTCCATTAAGTTCTATTTCTACGTAGTCTAAAATACTTACAGGAATTAGAAACATGATCAGTTGAGGTGGAGATCTATGGTCCAGATTTCTCTTGTTCTAACTTGGACTCATTGAAGATTTGTCTGACTCCACCTGGTTCAGTGGCTCAGCAGCACGTGGCTTTGGATATGAGTTATATTATTCATACCACCACAAATTTTGACAGCAATGCGGCACATCTAACAAGATATGCAGAAGATTTTTAAGTTACAGCATCACACCTCTCATCATATTGTTGAGAGGCAATAGTCAATATGATACAGTTTGACCACAGCTATTCCATTTTACAAAGGCACTTGAGAGAGCCCTGCTTGTCCCCTCGCATGGAACCTGCCCCGACTCCTGCTTTTATAGCTCTGTTAAGTTACTGCCTGACAGCTGGCAAAGATAAAGCTCCCCTCTCCAGGGGTCAATTACACTGAGCATTTCCAGTACATGACCACAACACAGTTGCCTGAGGCTTAACTGGGGAGTAATTGGGACAAAGATATGTGATCTCCCCACAAGCTAGAATTGCACAGGATGGTAACAGCCGCACACCAATATTTAAAACTAGAGATGAAATCCTGCCTGGATGCCCCTGGAGCAGGAGAGAACACATTAGTCCGCAAAGAGCTACTGCTTTACTGGCTGTATGAGTTATAAGGAACTACTTAGAAAACTTAGTATGCTTGCAAGAATTGCAAGAGGACACAAAGACATCCACACCTACCTGGTTGAGGGCAAATCCAACCCACTTCTAAGTTAACCCACTTCCAATGTGGTTTGACAACCAGATGACATACAAAGTTTATGGACACAAGGCATGTTAGTGGAGTCAAACTAATTTGCTGTCCATGTTGGGCCACTGCAGTTGCAATCAGTCTCAGTGCTTTCCAGTAACCTCCCGCAGAGGACAATTACATGACTGATCACTGTGGTTTACATAAAAAAAGTTCAATATTCCAGTGATGATTCTGATTCTGGTCCAAAGTCAAATTTGGCACCCTCACTTTTCTGCACTCAGAGAAAGGCAGTATTGAAAAAACAGCAAGCTGCATATTTTTTTTTAAACTCACGTATCAGTCTCGAATTAGCAAGTCCTCAAATTCTTTGGGAAAGCTGTTTAATCATTTTGATATATTTTTGAGAGATAATATCAAAAGATACTGTTTCCCACAGTCTCTCACTACCAATTATAATTGCAGGTTTGTACAAGTGAATGTTTCAGACTACGATTGTTTGTACTATTCTTTTACTCTCGGTAATTCATTGAGGTACAGAATGGATCCAGCACATCAGAGCTTTTGCCATACAAAAGTGTTAACGGCACTGCAGTTTACAGTGGGTTTTTTTCTGCCAGATGGATGATCATATTGGTGTAACAGTTCTCTGCAATTTTTGCAAGTCAGCAATAGACTGTACAAGATTTAGTGGATGCTGTTTAGCTAGAGCTTGCTTACATAAAGAGTATGCAAATACTTGCTTACTACTGAAAGATTCACTCAGATGGGAAGTAAAAAAAACATATTCTACTTTGCCTTAAATTTTCAAGACTACTATGACTAAGAAGAGACGAAGTTTCCATCTTTTCATGTAAGTTGTATTCTGACATCTGGCATTCCAGAACAGGTAATAAATGCTCAGATAGTGTAATTGTTATTTTACTGACAACTAACTAGCTCTCTAATAAAGGGGAAAAACAAACAAAGAGTCAGTCCTGAAGCACACCTGGTGAAAATAAACAGTCTGTCAGGGAAATGAAAGCCAGGCATCATTCACCAAATTCAACAAAACAAAAAGGCTCTGAGAGTTCTTCAGAAGTGGTGTGTCTGAAGGTCAGAACTGCATTGCAACAGTAGGGATCTGAAAGTAAATACTGCAAGTTTTTCAAAGCAGACTTCCATCAGTGTTGACAGAAATATCTCAAACTGGGGTTATTCAGTCTGGAGAAGAGAAGGCTCCAGGGAGACCTTACTCCGGCCCTTTGGTACTTAAAGGGGCCTTACAAGACAGATGAGGTCAAACTTTTTAGCAGGGCCTGATGCGATAAGGACAAGGGGTAATGGTTTTAAACTAAAAGAGGGTAGATTTAGATTAGATATGAGGAAGACTTTTTTACGATGAGGGTAGTGAAACACTGATACAGGTTGCCCAGAGAGGTGGTAGATGCCCCATTCCTGGAAACATTCAAGGCCAGGCTGGACGGGGCTCTGAGCAGAGCCTTTAAAGGTCCCTTCCAACCCAAACCTTTCCATTGTTCTATGATTCAAACACCACAAGTCTGGATCATGTACCACAATGGAAACAGACTCACATGGGTATATATTGTGCTCATTTAGGTTGCATTTTCTGGACAGAAAAGTATTTGTGCCACCAAATAACCCACAGAATCAATTTTTTAACTCAAATATTAACTAAGTATCAGTAAAAACTACAAGCTCAAGAGGCACACAGTTTTCTACTTCTTCAGCCTGGTGGTTTTTGTGTGTGTTTTGTGGGGTTTTTTAAATATCCTATTACTCCCTCGCATCTTAAAATGTTCACCTCCTCTAGTACTAATCACAACACCATCACCGAGCACATGAAAAGTCAATATTAAAGCTGCACTGCTCAGATCTCAGAAATCAGGAAATGTCAGCTTCAGGTTGCCCGAGCACTCTTACCTCTGTCCTTTACTCATACATATGACCACAGGGACTTGGGCTAGGTCTTCATATAGGGGCTGCTCAAACCCATGAGTTACTCTACCTTGTGGAAGACTGCGAACAACAACCTGTTGGAAGGCAGGAGGGTATTAGGAGGAAATATGCTTGTCCTGTACTCACAGTCATCTCTAAGCACTACTTTTGGACAAAGGGACGATTCTAGGCTAGACGCATCTTTGGCCTGATGTAGCACACTCATAACCACAGCTACTTCACCGCTTTAAAGATGCATATAGAATATACTTGAAAACTATGTGTACTGAGGTTTGAGAATCCATGAAAATTCTTACAACACATGGAAACTGCATATGCAACATATTATTTGTAAGAAATTAAACCCACTGATAATTATTTTCTATATAAGGAGTGATAGTGTAGTTCTAGTTTGAAATTCATTTTTAAATAAAGCAATAAGAGAAGAAAATGAAAGCTGCCATAAATGTATACTCGATTCACAGAATAGCAGCAGCCCCTCTAAACAGACGTTCCTTTTACACAGAGAAATGTGCAATGCAGCCACTAGAGAGACTCGGAACAATTAGGCATTGCATATTTTCCTAACAAAGGAGACCAAATACATGTTTCGGTACACATACAGCACAGGTGTTGATGACTATGATTATAGCTGCTTGACACCTTTCATAATCATCAAGTGTTGCTGAACCACAACCACTGAAGCTGAAAATTTCTATGTCAGTTATTTTGCATCAGACTGATTTTTGGTAGGCTTAATAGTTGTTGCCAAAATTTCAATGGTTTTCAATACAAGGTCAGGGAAAATACTTGCAGTTCAGTTAAAAGAATTAAGTAACTGTTGGGAGGAAGGAAAAAACCCCACAATTTCTAGTTGGAAAGCACAACTTGAGTGTAAGTCTTTGTGCCAACATGCTGTCTTCATGAAGATCAACCTAAATTTGTTCATGTTAGAACCTTTAAAGCATTTCAGTCTACAATCACTCAACAGACCCACTCAAAAAGTCATTTCAAGAGACTGTGCATGCTCCAACCTCAGGCTAAAGGGCAGAGTCACCCAAGCCAGGTAGTGCCTTCGTGGAGCCAGAGACAAGAAGAGAAGAAAAGTGTCCCTCCTCTAATTCTAAAGGTTCCCACTATTGGAAAAGATGATTGTTCAACAGAAGGACCAAAAATCTGAAAACAGAAGAAAAAAAATTTAGAAAGACTACAACTAGGACAAGAAAACAA
Source organism: Grus americana (assembly GCF_028858705.1). Taxonomy (NCBI): domain Eukaryota; kingdom Metazoa; phylum Chordata; class Aves; order Gruiformes; family Gruidae; genus Grus; species Grus americana. The sequence goes on along the minus strand of NC_072853.1, from coordinate 15,402,525 downwards.
TGGAAGGTCCCAGTTAGATATGACCAAAACAGAGCCTGAATTTGTGGTCTTTGAATGGGCGTTCATCAGTAGCTGAAACAGAAGACTCTCAAGACTTCCTCTAGTGTCCGCCAGTTGCTGTGAATCTCAGTGGCAAAATGAAGCCCTCATTGTCCTCCAGTGACTGGTCCCTGAAGAACATTAGAAACCATCACAGATATCCGTAATCGCCATAAGCAGTCCGGGACAACTCCACTGAATTCAGCTGTAGTGATGAGCAACATGGGAATCAATGCAGTTCAACACCGCGAGTTAAAGCTGCAGTTTGTGGGTGCATATGCATTGAAATACGTATTCCTCCACTGCAGTATCACAGACCATTCCCTCATAAGACTGCCTCACTCATGGCCCAGAGAGAAGACTGCTCATGAATACTGCACGCCATCCTTCATCTAGCCTGAGAGTTGTGCTCAGGCAAAGCTGTATCATGCTGCAACAGGGCAGATCTACAAATTATGAAAGCAATATTAAAGGTGCAGGAAGTTAGATGCTCCAGTGTCAGTGTTTCTCCTTGAACCATTCACGCAGTAGTTTAAGATTTAGCCTTGTCAAAAAACATCTTGTACAGTTCTATGGCCAATGTGTTCTTTCATCCCAAGTAGGTAACCGTTTCTCCTTTTGTTAAAGAAAACTCATGCACCAAGATAAAATCTCCTGGAAGCCTACAGTCCTTGAATTACTTTTCTGAATGAACACTCAAGAACACCTGAACTTCACAACGTGAATCCCTCAAGAGGTTTTGCAAAATCCCAAACCCTGAAATTAGGTAACCTATTTAAACCCAAAGAAGTCATAAGCACAGGGAAAAAAAGAAGCAATAGCATTTGCACAAGTAGAATATACTCTTGCCTAAAAATGGGACAAACACAGCCAGTGTGAGCTCTGGTTTCCTTTAGACTGATTTGATGTCTGCCCTTTGCAGCTCTAAACCCCATCCCAGCAACACAGCATTAGATCAGGAAACCTCATGGCACTACTTTATGTAGCGTATGGAGGCCAAAGACAGCTCCACAGTTACAATCCTTCTATTGATCTGATCCAGGCTACATCAGTTGATGGCCACACATTTCTGAGTCGGAAAACATACTCGAAGTGTTAAGCCTTCGGAATAAATGGTCTTCAAATAGTTATTTTCATTACCATATTTATGACAGCACAAGAGCCACTTCTGATGTTGCAAATGTAAGGAAACGCATAGTATGACATAAAAATTATATATCTGCCCTACAGTGCTTTTTACAGCAATTCCCAGGCAATAGCTCTAGAAGCCAGAGGCTCCTACCAGGCTGTAGGTTCTGGTACCAGTCCCAGCAACAGAGCATCACATGCAGCTTCAGCAACAAATGTTTATCTGATCTAGAAAGAATGCGTAAATAGACATGGATAACAGGCTATGTGGGGAGTCTTGTACAGAAATTATGCCTAAGAAGAAAATTAAAGGAATGGTAGGTATGTGAGCATGTATCAACATCCCACTGTACTCATGAGAAACATGTAATAGATTGTGTACAGACGTCATCTTTGCGCATGTCACACTGGGTACATTTGCAATATTTAAGTCGCAGGGGAATTCTAAAAGAAGACAGAGGAGAACTTTAAATCTCAGAATTAGACTTTCTATATTACATGAATCTAGCCTGACATGCTCTTTGGTCAAACACAGGAAAATATAATAGATTCAAACCCTAGGAGAACTGTTGGGAAAATACACATTACACATAAATTACTAACTGGTTTTACCATGTCATTTCCTAAGTACAAGTACTTACCCCAAATGTGATGTTTACAATGGGACTACATCTAGTAGCATGCAGGACTGCTCACATCCAGCTTGAAGAGGGACTACAAAGGTAAGTTGCCCTTATATCAAAAGTTTTACCCTAGACCTAGTCTGACATAGTGATTGAACAAGTAGGAAAAACCACGTGTAGAGCACAGGAAGAACAGCTGGGTAACTGGCTGATTATTTTATCCGTAGTTGTGCTAAATAGTTTCTCCTGCTATGTGGGGTGCCTAGTTCAAGGCTCATTTGAGCTTCCCAGGGGCCTTTGCTTCTAAAGGCCTAGACTCTTTAGAAGTAGAAAAACAAAACCGCAAATACAAATCACCCCCTACCCAAATTCACACAATGGGGTTGCAGAGTATACCAGAATCTAGAGATTGCAGATATTTCTGCTAAAGGACCACTGTGACCATGCAGCCTGTACACTGCATATACACATGCTTACCATGTATTTTTCCACCCACGTTTCACCTTTTAAAAACTCGATTCTGTCAGCGTCTGCCCTTTTTCCTAGTAAGCACTTCCACTGCTGAATGACCTGCAAAGCCAGGATTCATTTTCTGATTACTGAATCAGTCAAGCTTCCAATTTCAGCTTTTGAACACATGCTGTTGTCCTGCTAAATCCCTATACCCAGTTATCAGGTCACCTATCAGCCTTCCTTTCAGCAGCTTCATCTCCTGTAACATGACAACACAAGGCTCATCTTCCAGGCTTGGGAAAAGGCTGGGCACCACCTTCCATCTACTTCTACACTATTCTCAGAATTAAAACATCACAACCGGACACAGTATCCTAGTCTAGTAGGAGACTTAAGCGACCTGACCTGTGTACGTTACAACAGTCCCTGCTATTCAACACAACTCTTATAACAAGAGATTACATTAGTCCCATTAGCTTTGCGTTTAGAGTTCAGGTAACGTGGCTACCTACAATAACTCCCAACTCATTTTCTTCTTTGACAGCCTTCTTTCCAAGGGAGAAGAGGATTCTGCAGGATGAAGTGATTTCTCATGTATTGCACTACATCTGGCTACAATGAAACAAATTTTGTCAGAACCATTTAGCTAGATTATTTATACCATGCTTGTACCATTACCCTGCCCTGCCGTTTGCTACCACATCAACCGCAACACTTAGGCAACCAACACAGAAAGTCTGAATGATGCTGCACAACCAGCTAAACCAGGAGACACCAATAAAGGCCCTTTTCATTAGTGTCTCCCTACTGTGTTCAGGCATCTGTCAATGAACCAGCCTGACTCCAGCATGCAGCACACAGAATTAAAAGGCACGTGTTTAATTAAGATGTCACGTGATCCTAAGCTGTCTGCTTTGGGGGCAAAAAAAGATACTGTGTTCCACAGGGTAGCTGTTAACTACTAAACTTGTCCCCTTGCCAACGGGAAAGAAACAAGAAAGAAAAAAGTCCCAGGTTAGTTTGACAGGCTGGTCATCAAGATGACTGGTATTAACTATACAATGCAATTCTTTGTTGACAGAAACCCAAATTAACTGTTCCATTATTTTGGCAGAATTGGCAAGAGGCTAACAGGTCTGTAGCTCCTTGTGTTGAGTGTAATAAAATGAAAAAAAAATCCCAGACCATCATTTTTTAACAGAAAGAAGCTTTCTCCGTGAGACGGACTTGGAATGAGTCAGTATGATATGGGCCTGAATATGGCTTAATGTCACATAAAAAAGGACTGTACACATCTGTGAATGGCAAATTCAGAAGTAGATTAGCTTAGGATAACAGTTACAGGTGACATTCTTCATAATCAAGCTGTCTTTTGTTTGTTTTTGATAAGCCAGTATATGACAAGCTTTATCTACATGCATATAACATCCATAAACCAATGGACACAAGCATTTTAGTGTTGCAATTTAACTAGTGCTTGACAGCGGATTGGATTGCAGTACTTCGTAAATTTGATATGCTCATAACAGCTTGTCACATTCCTGGCATTTCTCCAGACAGTGTTTATGCTTAACAACAGCAACAAAAAAATTAGAACACGTAACAAACATTTCCTTATAGGCCATTTGGGATTATTCCATATTTGGCACTGTTTTTTGAGTAACCTTATTAATCCATCTTCAGGTTCTGAGCTGTTATATTTAGATCAAGAACAGGTACTGCAAGACAAAATCTACATAATCTATGCAAAACAAACATTAAAAATGTGTACATTCAAAATTATAGTCAAGGAAAACCTTGACTAAATAGAACATCTGTGCCGAGATTCAAAACCCAACTAGACGTGGTCCTGGACAATCTGTCCTAGCTGACCCTGCTTGAGCAGAGAGATTGGAGTAGATAATCTCAAAAGGACCCTTCCAACCTAAATAACTCCAGGATTTGGTGATTTCGACCTGCGAACAGGGAAATAATCTGCAATTCACTGCACCAAACAGAACCTGCAGAGAAAGTGACTGGGATTCATACACGTAAACTTGTTTGGGGGATCAAACACTTCTGTAAAAGACCTCCCTCTAATCACAGCACAATGTCACCAGCGCCTGTGCAATGCAGGTGCCCTGTCAGTACAGTTGACAGGACCGGGATTACATTGACGGCTTGTCTCAAATACATGGCACACTGACAAAAGATACACATGTCCTCAAGGGTATCATTGTTCGGCATTTCAGAAAACAGAACAAAACCTCAAATCCCCCTTGGGGGAGCATTTGGTCGTTTCAGTCGGTTATTAAGAAGCAATAATTTTGTTTGTGGAACTTGGAGGATTCTCTTACCAACCTGGTGGGCAGGAATTCCGCTGTGCTTCAAGCAGAGCTATTGGGGAACAGGACAAGGTCTGCACAGCCTGATGGACTGCAGGCTCTTGAGGTTCTGAAGACTTGCATGGGATAGCTCATGTTCTGACAGGGGTTTTGTGTTTCTTTTGGGGTTTTTTATTTGGGTTTGTTGGGTTTTTTTTCATCTTTTAACCCTGCTTCTGCTGTAAATATGCAGCAATGTAGTCCTGAAAGGCTAAAATCCACAGCAGACTGTAATAGCAGCCACTGAAGTTCAGTTAGGACAGACCACCTGATTGTCAGCAGCAACACAGCCCTCAAATGTATGCGTTCACATACTGGATTATGTTAGAGAGTAGCTGCAGTTAATAATAAGCCATTAGAACAGGAGTCCCCCAAGTTTTATCTGAGGTTAACCACTTAATGGTGATTGCTGTATAACAGAGTTTGCCTCTGGTAAGTACTTGGGGCTCAGTAAGGTTAATGAAACCTCAGGGGAGGGAAGACTGTATTTTGTTGGGAATTTTTAAGGGAGTCATGCCTTTACTGCACCTTGTTAAGAAGGTTCATGGATTAATCTACGTGTCCATGTTTCAGACCAAAATGGTTTATTAAGATCCTACTTTTTTCTGTGTCTAGGCTCACATTTATAAGCATAGAGTTTCTGTTCACAGATAACAAAATCAATTAAAAGACGCAAGTTTCTCACAGCGGATTTCTCTTTTTGAGTACCAAGCAATTCTTCTGGCTGCATGCAGGACAGAAAGCCTTCTCCTGCACCAGTTAAGCGCTGATCACCACTAGGATCTGAGGAATCAGATACACACTTCACAGGGTGTGCAGATCCTTGTTGGGTGAAGGGCTAAAAATCAATTCCTGAATGCAGCAAGGGCTTGGACAGAATCCAGCCTTTTTTTTTTTTTTGTTCCAAGAGCTCCTTCCACTGAATTCAGAGGAAAATGGAGCTGGGTCCTTCTATCTTTGCTAAAAGAGCCAGATATTTGTGACCTCCCTCCGCTGTGCATTCTACGATAACAAGGATAAAGCTGTGTCAAGTGCACTGGACTGGACCCTGTCAGACTTTCAACATGTTCAATTAACTATATCAAATCAAACAATAATTTTCACTGGAGCCCTGTGAGGCACTTCTTTTTTACTGAAGGCTATTCCCTTGGCAAATCTTGACTTTCAGAGGCCAGCTGTTTTAGCACTTGAGCAGTTCAAAAAAAAGCAGCTTTGGATTTCATTTTTATTATAATACGGGGAGGTAGGGAAGAGAGAAGTGCTTCTTCCTCCAGCCTCTTTGCTCTCTGAAAAGGCTCAGCTGGCTAGGCTGATGTTTCCAAAACCAGAATCATTTTCAAAGAGGGACATGAAAAAATTAGGAACTGACAAGCTAATTAGAAGAGACCGAAAGCTAGCGTTAAGGACCGGCTTTTTACATCCTCCTGAGCGCAGTCGTCACCGATTACACAAGATTACACAAACGCTGGTATCTGTTGGGACAAAACCTCCTGTAGTAACTTACAGGGGTGCTCCAATTTCGGTTCCCAGCCCGGTGCAGCGAGAGCGGTGCTGAGCAGCCGCAGCCGAGCCCGGCGTTAGCCTGTGTGCCGGCTCCCCCCCGAGGAGCCGAGCGGAACCGCACCGCCAGCCCTGCCCAGCTCCCCTCAGCCTTCCCAAAAGGAAAAGGCGGGGGGGGGAAACCCAAACCCCAGAGTTTTCCCACCTGCGCTTCCAATTCTTTTTAAACACCAAGGCGGAGACACCTGGGAAGTACTGAAGACTGCCGGGGGTTGTTTGCCTTTGCTCAGCGACAGCGGGGAACTCGGGGTGCGGTGCGGGTGCTGCACAGGGCGAGCCCAGCTCTCCTTGAATGCCGAGTCCTGCAAAAGGTCCGGGGCAGAGAAGGCAGAAAGCAGCTGAGAACATGGAGCCACCACAGAGGGCAAAATTTAGGATATGAGTTAATCCATTTGTCAGAGATCGGGTGCAACAGTGGGCTTGTTGGCTACATATATATATAAAATATAGAGACAGCAGAGAAGCTGGAATTGCAGCATCATCTGCAGAGGGCATCTGGCTTGAGAAGAGTCACAGGGGATTAGACAGCGGTGAGAGTTGGAGGTGAGAGAAGGAACACAGCAAATTGCAGACCGATCAGATGAGAGAGATTAAATATGCACTCGCTCGTTTGTGTCACAAAACAGAAGTCAAGCTCTCAGCCGTGGCTTCCTCCAGGTTCGGATTTCAGGAGAGCTTCCTTCGGCGTTGTTATTAGACCGGGGAACACTGCCAAATAATTATAAGATTACACTAAGACTAAATCCCCATATCATGAATAGCACATGCTGGCAAGTAACAAGCTGAAATAAAAGGAATCAGCTCTAGCTGCTCACTGGTATCACAAACACACACCCACTAAGCAGCAAATTAATTCACTTTTTCAAAGTGAAGAATTGTAAGGTCCTCTAACAACTCCTCCACTTAATCAATGAAGATTGCCCCATCTAACTTTTCCTTACCTACAACTGAGCCATAAAATTGACTTTGTGTCTGCACAGCAAAGACAACAAATACTCCTTCCCAGACAACAGCACAAGTAATCTGAAAGGAGACCCTCCAATATCTCTCATTTTTGTCCTGGTTCCCACCAGAAGTTCTGGTTCCCATTCTGAAATGCTGCAGGAAAGCCTGACTTGGTGGGAAATGAGAGCCTAGCAGTATGAACCAGCAGTTTAACCAACCTGAAAAAATAACTTCTAGACTCAACAGATACAGCAGAAGTTTTAAAAAAGCAACACAGAATTACAGCTTAATAAGACTTTGGTCAGGGCACAATACTTGGAATCAACACAATTCATAGGAAGGCTGAATATTCAATAGCCAGTTCTAAACTAAGGACCCTGTCATTTGAGTGGAAAGACTCCAGGCTGTTATGCACCATAGTGAAGTAGTTAATCAGTATTAATCAAGTGGGGACATAAAAAAAAAAAGGAAACAAAAAAGTGCCATCAGGGTTAACAATGTGTCCTGGTTTTGGCTGGGATAGAATTAAATTTTCAGACTAACAGTTGGTATAGTGCCATGTTTTGGATTTAGGATGAGAATAATGTTGATAACACATTGATGTTTTGGTTGTCCCTAAGTAATGTTCATACTAAGCCAAGGACTTTTCAGCTTCCCATGCTTTGCCAGTGAGGCGGTGCACAAGAAGCCAGGAGGAGTGACAGCCAGGACAGCTGACCCAGACTGGCCAAAGTGATATTCCATACCACGGGACATCATGCTCAGTACATAACCTAGGGGGACAGCTGGCCGGGAGGCACCGCCGCTCAGGAACCAGCTGGGCATCGATTAGCGGGGTGGTGAGCAAATGTGCTGTGCATCACTTGTTTTGTATATTCTTTTATCATTAGTATTATAATAATTTTCCTTTTCTGTCCTATTAAACTGTCTTTATCTCAACCCATGAGTTTCACTCTTCCGATTCTCCTCCCCATCCCCCTGTGGGGGGGATGAGCAAACAGCTGTGTGATGTTTAATTGCCGGCTGGGGTTAAACCATGACACAATGCTACATCCTCTGGCTTCAAGCTGTTCCTTGGAGGTCTCCAAGTAACAACAGTGCTTCACCCTGCCTAGCTTCTAGATAATGGGATCATACAGCCTAGTGATCAATCAAGGAACATGGTAAAGTAATAATGTAATCACTACCAGTTGATGACGGTTCCAAAAACCTGTAGAAAAAGAACTTCCTAAGAAATAAAATGAGAAGGTAGAGCTTCAGTATCTGTCAAAATGTTAGAATTATTAATAAAGTAATCAATGCCCCTGTAAAGCAGCTACAGAAAAAATAGCTGATAAAAAGCATACTTCATCAAGAACATTGTGAAGGGCTGCAAAATAAAAGAAGGTGGACAAAGGAAACAGGATGAACATAAAACGAGTGTTTTCATAACATCTTCTCTTAGCTATATTAAGTCCACTAAATTAATGCCTTTGGAGGCATCCCTCGCCCCTCCATTGATTCCTTCAGCAATTTACTCTCTTACCCTTGGTCTTATGAATCCCACTTAAGTTGGATGTCTGAGTCACCTGAGATAGATAGGGTAAGCGCCCAAAGGCTAAATCAGTAGCTCCTACACTTTTTGGCTCTGTCAGCGGATCACAATCAGTGCTCAGTTCTTCTTGCAGACACACTGCACAGCCTTATCAGCAAACTAGGAAGTATCACAAAGCTTTACAATATGGTTTGAGAATTCCTGAAATAGGCTGTTCTAAGACATTTGATACAGTTTTCCATATCTTACCCTAATTCACATTTTTAGCTCCTCTCTGAGTAAGAAACAGAAATTGATTTTGAAACTGGCTGCCACAGTGAGAGGTTCTGGGGGTGAGTTTTACACAATACTGATGTGAATCAGTGTTTTGTAGAGAATACAGTGGATCAAGTTTACAAAGACTGTACAACAAAGATTTTTTCAAAGAGAAGGGTAAAAGATGATACGATCTCCAGTTAGTAAAAGTTGACTAAAATAAATAGAACAAGATTAAATTAAAAATGAAAAAAAAAACCCCTTGTGTTAGAGGGAATTAATAATCCAATTATCATTGCATGTAATTATGAAACATTAATTCTCCAACATCTGACAGCACTTGAGGAGAAAGTACTGAGGAGCAAGTAAACACTGCTTCAAATGAAGAGCAATATACCTTTTTCTCCTGTCACCTAAATACTCACACTTTAAGGGTACAGAAGAACTTATCTAAGCTGACGGGGAATTTCAAATCTGAAGCTAAAGGATAAGAATTATACTTTTCAGTTCAAAGATGGTTTGGATTCTGTGTTATCACATCAGGTAGGAGTAAAAGCTACAGCAAATCTGGCTACCATGGCTCTTACTGAATTCTTATATAGCAACAGAGTAAAGAAAAAGAGGCAGCTAGAGTGTAATTAACTTCTGAGTATGCTGTAGAGCAATTGTTTATTGAAATCATGAGAGATCTTCTCAGGTAGTTACAAGTGGAGAGAGCACACCAAGGAAAAGCAACCAGACTCAAGAAATATCCACTAAGACAGAAAACGGTGTAAAAACATTCATCAGCTGCTTGCACAGCAATCTCACAGCTGATAACAGAGGAGGAGCGTGGAAACTGTTCATTCTGAATTTAGTAGATATAGAAGCAATAACATCGATGTGTCGTTGGCAAGTAAGGCCAAAAATGCCACAGTCGCCCTTCAACAAATTCCCTTTCCTATTAACCAGAACAGATAACATTACTTCTTCCACACAGGATTTTATGTAACAAATAATGGCATTAGGCACTCCCCACTGGTCTGCGCACGGATGAGAAGATAACTCAATGACTAATTGACTCGATTTCTTCTTACACGTATAGGGCCTAGTTCTCCTATGCACAAGCAGCAAGTTGGTTTAGCAATGAAGACTTTGTCATGGCAGCTAGTTAGAAAACATTCTCCTGATCTAGATTTAAAAAAAACACCACCAAAACCTCAGAAAGATTACTTTCTGCCATAATATGCCAGAGATTATTTTTCATAGAAAAGCTAATTTATCAGAAAATAATCAACTATGGTAGTACTTAAATTACAACTTCCATGAAGTGTTCAAGTGCCTCATTGTCCCCTTCTCAACCGCAGATGAGCCTTCCTGGTCATACCAGATCTCGAATGAGCCATTACAGTTTTGCCTCCTGTTGTGGGAGTTCGCTATATATTGCACAAGCTATAATCTAACTGAAAAGTCAGACCCAGGAACCATTTCTGAGACATGAGAGAAGCCCACTTTCATGCAAAATTTTCTTTATCAGTAAAAAGTTGAATAATGAAAAAAAGATTTCCACTTTCCAACTATTTGGCTCATCCAACTTCTTTCAATTCTATGCTATATAAACACAGGGTTACATTAATATATTTCTGAAATTATTTTCCATGCAAAAAGAACAGTTGCCACATATTATGCAAACAGGAGCTTTACCCCAATGCCTGTCACTCTTTGATGTGTTCCACATGTTAAAAATTTGAGAGCAGCCAAGTATGAAACAGGAAAACTCTTTAGTCCCTCACATTTTCCAACACGAGCATCACAGCTTCACAAAGAATGCTGCAAATAAGTCTGACCTTATCCAGACAGCAGAATAAAAGCTCTCTCCAGGGTGAAGCAGTGATTTTATTTTATTTTTTAAACCACAGATGGCTGTAGTCAGGATTGATCTGACAGCCCACCAATCAACATTGCTCTTAAGACCAGGGAGAAGTGGCATAAATAAGGACCGTGGGTAAGGCTGGCTTAAGCTTTGCACCAAGGGAAGGGCTTCACAGAGATGGCTGGAGATGGAAGTTGTGTCTACATCACCACTATCAGATGAACACTGCCTGGGAGGAGAGATGTATTGCGCTGAAGAGCACTGTCACATGCAAAACAAGGAAGATAACTAGTATTTCATGAGAAATACCCTCCATTTGGACACAATGAAGGTTCTTTTTGTTTCTACTAAAAATCTATTTTCTTCTCCTATGAATAAACTAGATTCTTTCTGAGATATATGACAGTGCTGTGGAATGCTCAGAACTTGCTACAGGTTTGGGACCAGAGAAAAATGTGGTAAGAAAAACTTTAATAATGCTTTAAAGGAGGGTAAAGTACTTCCTACAACACCTTGCCCTGACCCAGGACCTTCTTCAGTTGGTAGCAGTCCTACATCTGATCATAAAAACAGTCCTCTACCAATAATAACCTAGAGCGTAGGTTGTGAGCAGTTTATAAGGGACAATAAAACAATGTCCAATAAAATAAGCTAAGAAAAGGTGCCAGTTTGTGTAGTCTTGTGCACTGTAACTACAGTAGAATTTGTGAGAAGACTCTGGAGGGCCAGGTGTCAGGCAACACAGACAAGGAAGCATCAGGGTGAACACCTGTTGAGGTCACCTTACAGAAGACCTCATTTTGCTTCTCGCATCAGGCCTCACATTAGGTATGCTGTGTCACTGGCATGAGAGATATTTTGGGACAATGTGATACTCATCAATAATGGAAGGATGAAGGACAATAAAGTTGGAATCACTTGCCAAGGGAGGGATCAGGAAACGAGCAGAAGTTGTTCCAAATGAAACAGGCCTGTTAACAGGAAGACTCGGCTGGCGCAAACAACATCTTTTATATGCGTATCACAACACATTTACTATACTGGTATCTTTATCTTCGTTGTACAGATGCCAGAACATATACAAGGAGGATGAACATGCTCAGGAGGTCACAATATGGTGAATAAAGCCACCTGGTTTTGGTCACCCTTCCTGCCCCAGAGGTAGGAATGAAACCCAGGCGTCCTGCGCTCCACTGCACACCTTTCATCCCCAAGTCACTGCATTGGTTGCAGCACAAAACTCAGCTGAGTTCCGTGAAACAAAGAGCATAATTAAACTATATGTTCTGGAAATCAGAAAGATATCTGGCAACACTTTGATAAGAAAAAGAAGCCCTTTCTCTGTATGGAGAGAGTAGACCCTGACGGTTCAGTGTGCTTCCTAAGAATACCAGAGTAACCTGAAACGGAGCCAAGATTTCTCCAAATTCCAGTGTAGTATCTTAAACCATGAGACCATCCCTTCACCAACATGCTAAATAACTTGAGCATTTCAGCTGATATGATAAACCCCTAACATTTGCAAAGATATTACTGAAGTAAAAAAAAAAAAACTCATATTTTAAAAGCAAGATTTTATATGAATTTCATAAAAGTATGTCAATATAGCTGATTTAATGCAAGCATCTTTAGAGGTTATAGAATTAGCCAAATTTTAAGGCTATTTGCAGCAGGTTTTCAGTAGCAGTTCATATTTCATTTTCCAAGGTGCCATTTGGTATTTAATGAATATTCATAAGTTCTGGTCCCTTCTAAAACCAAAAAGAGGTTTTCCTGAGTCCTGTTCCTTTCCTCCTTAAAAGTTTAATTTAAAAAGGCTTCAGTTCTTTCAAGTACCTCCTATCAAATTCCTTCACTTGGACCAAGGTACCTCTTGGGTATTACTTTGACAGAATGAGGTTTGTTTAATGATCATAGCATTAAAACCTCATGCTCTGAAGACATGCATTAGCACACTGGGGAACATGGCGTAAAAACAAGAGGTGAAGCAGGGTTTCTATCCTTCCTTCCTTTCTTTCAACAAATCACACATCAATAAGCAGTTACTTAGACATCTTCTTTATTACTTTGTCAACGGGCCATTTTCCCCCAAATGGGTATTCCTTAGTCATTCTATGCCCAGTCTTGCTCCTCTTAATGCTGAGACATTGCAAAAATCTTCAGTTGTTTCAATGGTACAGGATAAGATTGTCAAAGAACAACTCATCTCTCAAGAACTCTCTAGTCATTTAAAAGTATTGCTGCCCAGCAAATTCAAACTCACAAATGCACACTGAAAGCAAGGTCCATTTCCCAGGTTTGCCCCCTGGATTACACTGGTACAAAAAGAGTTTAAAAAGCTGGCCAGTCAGACCAACTTTCTATGTCCCCTCACACTGGTGTAAATGCCAACAGCAGCTGTAGAGCCTCCAGTGACATGGCCCTACCATCATATTACTTTCCTGGTTGTACAGGCCACAGTCATCTTTGTTCCCCCCTTTTTTATTGTCTTATTTTTCCCACCACTGCTAATTCCTATCAGGTGCCCTTAGATCTCACTCAGTATTAGTCCTTCAAATTCTTTTGGTTCTGGGTCCAACACCATGAAAATGACCTCTGACCTGTTGCTGAATAAGTCAACCAAATGCTCCACTTCTTGAACTCGAGGATTTTGCATACAAAAAGAGCCTCCCAATTTCTTATTAGACCTTTCCATATTTAATTCTCCCTAACGGGCTGCAAAATGCAATTCACTGGTTCTGAGGTCATCAGTAAGTACTCAAAGCATAGGACCACAGAAGAATTCAGGTTGGAAGGGACCACAGCAGATTTCTAGCCCAATCTCCTGCTCAAAGCAGGGTCAGATACAAGATCAAATCAGGTTTCTAAGGGTTTTATCTATCTGAGGCTTGAAACCTTCCCAGGGCAGAGACTGCACAACCTCTTTAAGCAACCTGTTCCAATGCCCAACTGTCTTCATGAGGAAGAAGTTTCTCCTTATGGTCAGCCTCTTGTTTCAATCAAGTCTGGTGCCTCTCTTACATCACTGTGAAGGGTCTGGCTCCATCTTTTTGATAACATCCTTCTACACACTGGGGACTGCTGGCTAGTTCCAGCACTGGAGGTCCAAGAATTGGAGTCTAAAAAGTGCAGAGTAAAGGGGAATAATGACTATCCTTGATCAGCTCATTATGTTCCTGTTAATACTGCCCGTGATTCTGTTACCATTCTTTGCTGCCAAGGCACAATGGTTCATTTCATCTTCCTGACTATCAGGACCACAGGTCCCGTTCACCAAAGCCGCTCCCCAGCCAGCCAGCCCAGGCTGAATGGGGTGCAAGGTGCTCAGCCTTCCCAGCCGCAGAACTTTGCATTTGTCCTTGCTGAATTTCCTAAGGTACCTGTTGACACGTTCCTCAGCCTGTGTCTGGTCCCTCTGCCAAGGTCCCCTACAAAACTCTTGAGTCTATTGACTGTTACCCCCAATTTGGTGTCAGCTGCAAATCTGATAAGAGTACACTCTGTCCCATGGCATCCTCAAGATCACTCTTAATATGAAGATCTTTTTTCTTACTAGGTAAAACACTAGATGAAGCATCTTTTTTTCTTATACATCTGCAGCTGCTTTTTGTCAGGAGTAGTAAAAAGGAATAAAATCTCCACAAAGGAAAGGACATTTTGGGTTGCATTTTTCCCCCCAACTCAATAAAGCGTAATCAGCAACTAATAGTCCCAAGTAAAATGCCACACTTTTCAACATCGATGGTTAATAACTGCTAGATATGTTTGCCCAAGACTATTTTCCTGGCTTATGACCATGCCTTAGATTTTATCTTCAAATAAAGTTGAAATATCTTTTTCATGTGTCTTTCTTCAAGCTCTTTTCCATCATATTTTTCCATATCAAAGCAGCCTGTAAAGTCACTTTAAATCCTGATAAATTTTCAACAATCACATCACTTTTCTATAGCCATATCTGGAAACAGTTACACTACCTTGGCTTAATCTTCACATTAAGTTTCCATGCTCCTTTCATGCTCTACTTTTTTTGAGCCACAAATCCACTGTTCTATCCCCTTATTAGATTTCAAATAATTGGAGTCACAGGGACCAACAGCACTGGAAATATCCTCCAGAGTTATTGATTTCACTCATAATATTATCACAATATACTTTTATAAAATCCGTATAAACATTGATCGCCTTTCTTCTTTTCTTTGGTAGTTACTGAATTGAAGTTATTTTCTTTACTGCAGACTTACTTTCTGACACTAGTACTAATATTTTCCTTATACTTCTTTTGTGTAAAGTAAGAAAGATTGATCTTGATTTTTCTTTTTCATAGACTTCTATAAAGTTTGAGGGTTTGAATATCTGCAATGAAACTAGAAGATTTCCATCTATGTTTATGTTGAAATGAAAACAACTTTTTATCCCTTTCAACTTCATCTCACAGTGCCTTAATTCTAAAAAGAGACAATATGATAGTGAAACAGTACTAGAAAAAATTAAAAAATAGCTTAAATTTTTTCTGGTAGCGCTCTGGATGCAGTCAGCTCTGTACGCATGGGTGGAGACAGAGACTACATTCCTATGGACTGCATTCAACAGATGATGACTTAGAGGAAATGGGCACAATGGGTATGTGCTAAAACTCAACATTTACCAAACCAGCACAAACCACCTCTCACATGTTTGTATGCGTATTCATGGCTACATAGTAAACAAATATTGGGTTTTTAGTTTGCCATGTTTGCAGTCATTCATATTTTATCAGAAAGGAGAGAATAGCAACAGGAATCAATGGAAAATTTGAAACACCACAAGTACACGTATACAAGCAGACACTGATTGAAACATCCATTAATTAACAATACATTATTGTTAAGACTGACATTTCTATGTGAAACTCAAATCTCTGCTTGATATTAAATGGCCGAATGTCAATTCCCAGTTTTGTATACCACCACTTCAGAGAACAAATTAGTGTTCCATGTTAAATTTTTTATAGATTAATTACTGCCTGGCATATGAGTAAAATGCTATTTAACTCCAAAGTTACATCTGTATTTATATTAATACAGTTACTCTGCTAAACTGATGTCAACTCAAAGTGGTCAGCTAAAATACCACTACAGCAAACTGAATAGGAGTTAACAAGTCAAGCAGATCAACAAAATCAATATCAACTTTTAAAGTAAATAGGAAAATAAAATACAATGACGCTCTGTAATATATTCTTCTAAGACAAGACACCAAGTTTTGAAGGTCCTGCGGGTATTTCAGGGACAAACCATGATAGAACAAACAAGTATTTTTTAGACTAGACAAGGAAAGTATGTGCAAGTGGGAAGCTCCCTATCCAATAAAGGAAAGACTGCAAGAAAGAACAATTTTTTGTACTCGAGCTACACTTGGGACAGAAATCAGTTTCATTGGCTGGAAATAATAGTTTAGATTGATACTAGGAAAATACCAACTTTAAGGACCATAAAATACTGGAATAGAGCGATGTAAAATTTTCCTCCATTGCAACTGTTCCAGAACAAAGTTAGACAAACATCTGTCAGAAACGAACTTGCAGTATTGATCCTGCTTCAGCTCTAGGGAGGGGCTCAGTTGGGCTTGCTTCCCGTCCTACATGTTAAGGACTAAGTTTAATTTAATATTTTTTTTTTTAAAAAAAGGGCAAAAAAGAATATGAACTCAAGGTGAAATACCTCAATAATAATAAAAAACCAACCCTCATTTACTTTTTTCCTCATAGGACATTTCTTAATGTTGGGGGGGGGGGGGGAGTGGTTTATTTATTTGGAATGAACAGGGTATGGCCCTTACTCACATACAGACTAATTTCCTCATTATATTAACCCTGAATAATCTGAAATTTATCTTTTAGGGATATGGGGAAATCACTTACCACATCCTATGAAAGCTGGTATATTCCCCCTGCTCTAAACCTTGCAACTCTCTAGTCATACAATCAAAAAAAAACCTCTCCGTGCACAGTCACGATCTATTAACAACAAAGTAAAACAATCTGCCACATGTTAAGTAAGTAAAATATTTCTGATAGCGCATACTTTACCAGTTATGTCATGCTGTTTGAATGACTCACTGTAGATTTGATACTGATTAGGGCAATGTTTCTTCAGCCATTTGCAGACATCCTGCTGGGTCCATAACGCCACAGGCTTGGTCAGCTTTACAGTCCCGGACTAGAAACACAGAATGAAGAACAGACATGACGTTTAGTCCACACACAAGTTTCAGAAATATTAATCTGTGACATCTATATATGATATTTAAGTAATAAATGCAAGATAGGAGCTGCTCTGACTGGCAGATATGCAATAATCACCGGCACGTTACACAAAACCCAGCTATTCGAACACATCACACAGGAATCCCACACGGTGAAAGGTTCTTTAACATTATTTTGCATTGCATACATATTCCTTGCATCACAGGAACACATTGCACCATGTCTTACTTGAATAACAATTTAAAGAGTGCCGAACTGACTGCACCCGAAGGGCAAGAGTTGCAGCCTTTGAAGCCTTCAAATTCACAAGAGGACTGTATGTTTGTGTCCCAGTTTGAATATAACCACAGAAGACCAGCAGTATCCTCAGGCCAGCCACGTTCCTCAACTACAATTAGAAGAGATCTTGCAACAAAGCCCTTTAGTGCAAACCAGCTTAAAGACAGGTTCTGCCTGGGAAAAGGAGATTACACACCAACAGAGGTAGAGCTGGCGATATCGGTTCATACTGAGCATTTCAGCTGACATCATTCCTAGTTTGGGTGATACTTCCAAGCAGTTTTAGTTTTCCTGCTTCCTTTTTACCTTTAACTCTCCTACAATTACCATTATGTGAAATAAGTAGGACTCCTGCTTAAAACAGTTGCTTCTTTATAAATAAATAAAAAGACCACTGTTCAATACTTTCCTGAAAACTCAGTTTTATAATAGTTTATCTGAACAAATAAATTAAGTTTATACATAATAAATTCATAAAGTAAATCAATTGCATTATCACATGTAAAAAGTCCCATTTAATTTAATCAAACAATTCACCTTTGCACATACACTTTTTTTAACCATATAAAAATGCTGAGTTCTAGACGACCTGAACTGCAGGTATTTAAAGCCTCTTGTCAAAGTAGGCAAAACAACAACAACAAAGAAAATATATTCAAAGTGATTTAATCCTTTTTTTTTTTTTTTTTTTTTTGCAACACAGTCTGCCCAGGAGACTAAAAAAATCTTAAATAGATGGGTGGTTATTGCCAACAATAAATGTTTAACATTGGTCATTGCTGATGTAAGTGGGTGTGAACACCAATGTATCCATTTACTTCATGATTTTGTCAAAGAACTAAGTCTATGGAATAAAATCAAAGTATCTTTGTTCCCATGCTGTGTATGCAGAACACCTGTCCTCCAGCTCCTTGGTGGTGCAGAAGGTTCAAGAGAAGTTTTTTTGCACAAATTTGAGGTGAAGGGGAATGTCATCTCAACCATCCTTCTCCATTAGGACTCACGGTGGATTCCCTCAATATTGCCAGCCAGGGTTTATCCCAGCATTTATGCAAATGTACGTTGTCAGACCGACCTTTTCAAAGTTGCTTTGAAATTTTTTGTTACTAGAAGCCCAAAGGACCAAAGCAGTTTTAAGCTAGTGCTTTGCATGTCCTATTAAGTCCATAAAGTACATCATGCAAAGATATTAAGCTAGGGCCAGGGAATATGGCAGAGCTAAAATTCCAACAGGCAAATATGTCTTGAATTTCTCATGTCCAGTTTTCCCCTATCTCTTTTTCATTGCCGGGGTAGAAGTTAAATAAACAGCAGGAAAACTATAGTTGAATATGCAATATGATGAACAAAATTTGAACAAAAATATACTCGCCAAAACATGAAACCTGTTTCAAACACACAAATAGGCACCATCCGCGTTTAGAGATACCACAATAACGCACAAAACCACCCCAAATAATTGATTCTCATCGTTCGCTGCCACCCATCAACCTTCAGCAGGAAGAAGCCTGACTGACAGACTTGGTGTCCACAAAAAAAAAAAGAAACTTCCACAGGTGTTGATGGTGCACCATGACCAGGGCAGTGCTTGCTCTACCACTATCCTTTCTGAGAATCATGTCAGTCTTCTGCGCATACAGAAACCCGCTCTGGACACGTGTAGGTCTGGAGAAGGCGCAATGTCTGGAGGGAGAGCAAGTGCCTGTAACTGTTCCTCATGCAACTAGGAAGATCAAAGGCTCCTCTTTGAACTTCTCTAGCCTACTCGTTACTGCTATTTGAGTCAAAGAAGAAACTGAATTTCAATGAAGAGCCCGATATTATGGTATCAGTTAACTGATTTTTAGTACATGCATATATAAATGCATGTCCTTCACAAATACATCAAAGGAAAAACCACGTAAAAATAGCCATATAATACAAGCAGTCTCTCTGATGCCATAGAAATCCCTGAACAATACGGTCAAGACTTCACATGTCTCTTTATATGAGTTACTGCTTAAACTTAAAGATATTTCTTAAGCATTGGAATTTTTGAAGACTAAAGTCTGTCAGCCCTTGAAAAATAAATTATCAATGGCTTTTCTTGTACATCATAAAAATACTTAAATTACAAATATTTGTATACAAATATACATAGTTAGCTATAGATTTACAAGCTATTTATTCCTAGCTGAAAGTACACAAGTAGTGCCAGTGTTTGTTTTAACTAAGAGGTTGCTCTTTTCAGTTCAGCAACTATTCTCCTCTTAAAAGCACCATCACATCAAATATCTGAAGAACAAGTTTATCAGCAATTACAGTACAAATTTAACATTTCCCTCTGTGCCTCTAGAACTGAAAGATGGTTTCAAATGTAGCTATTATGCTGTGCAATCTACAGATCACTGAATAGCAAACATACATGCTGATTTTTTACTGTCCAATGGTCAGAATTAGGATTGAGACATGTTTGACTTAAACTTATAAATGCAGTCCAAAGAGGACATTTTTACTTTGACACCATCAAGCGCTATGTTTAATTTTCTAATTCCTAAGGATTTGATGAGTTAGAGGAATACAGGGGTTTCAAAGCAATGGTTATAAAAAGTATATTGTTGTCGCTTTCATTTTTGGAACATCATACCCAAAATATTTTCCAACCAGATGCTCTAAATGAAAGGCTATTAAAATAATATGCTTCTCCTCCCACAAAATCCATTTTTTAGTTTCTTCCCTGCTCTAAAGCTAGATCTTATGCTAAAAAATTTCCCAGTAAACCAAGGAAAATTATCCTTACCATAAACATACCTACCAAATGAGTCCCCTGCCACTAACTATATATAAAGTACTTAGGTGGAAAACATATGTTTTACTTTATTTCTGTTTATCAGCTCAGTCAAACAATAAGCCCAAGCTGATTAAAATAAAATAATGTATTTTAAAAAAAAAAAAATCTTTAGTTCCACCTTCCCTTTCATTTTCCTGACATAAACTCATCCTAAGATCACCTTTTGCTGGCAACACTTCAATAGTTTTAATCCTGCCAAACGCTAGGCCAACTCATGTGCCAGATATAGATCTAATGAGAATAAAAGTCTTCAGTATTCTGATCTTTTCTTGTATATTTGAAGGAAAACCGGTTTCTTCAGGATTTTGTATCAAACCCTTCTAAACTGCATAACCCCAGTTTTTGCTATGTGTATCTCAAACTATAAAAATGACTCCCAAGAAGAAAAAAAAAATAGCTTATTTAATGTGTGGCACAATTTCTTACTCTCTTTGTTCCATGGTGCAGAGAAGACAGGACTTAAACTCACCAACTCAAATAAACAAACAAATCAAACTTACAGCCTGTGCACTACTAGAGAGTGTGTTTCAGTGTTCAGAACAGCATTAGCAACCAAGCCCTGCTCTTTCTAAGCAATGACGTACAAATTATCTCTTCAGCCTTCCAGCTGCAGTTTACCAAGCCTGCCAATTTTGAAGGTCAATTTATTCACCAGAATTTCTTTGTCTTTATTTATTGTCTTTTACTCCAGAAAAGAAAGAAAGGCTTCTGTATTTTTGAGTGACGGAGGATTCAATCTCATTATTAAAGCTACTTTATATACTACGATCCAAGTTATTTAAAAGAGCTTCTCCAACCCAAACATTTGGTGCATTTGCAAATCTGCTCAGCTTACAAAATCCAGGGATTGTGGTGATCAGGGTCCTCAGTCAAACCGGGATGAAGGAAGAAGGCTGCCGATACCATTTGTAACATCCGTTTTGCCAACATACTGATCCTGACATAGAAGCAAATTCAATGCATATTTACATTCGAATTTATCCAAAGTCAGACCCTACAGTTTTTGCCTAAAAAAAAGTTTCCATGAAACAGACAGATAAAAGAGGTGCTGCTCAAAGCATTAAGGCAGATTCTGCTCCAACATACATCACGAGAGACTCTGGAGTCTACAGTTTAACTAGAAAAGACAAAGTAGGACCAATTTTGTTACAGCTGTGTTGGTCAAAGGACAGAAGCAAGGCAAGGCTGCAAGGAGAAGCACCATCATTTATTAGACCAGCAGTGTGGAGCTCTGCCAGCTGTGTTTCAGACACAAAGAAATCTTCACAGGGAGTAGATATGCAGTACAGCTGCTCACTGTTGAACCATTATGTTAACCCAGTTAGGCAGTTTGAGAGAAAAGGGGGCTGATAGCTATGAGAGGAGGTATGGGAAGAGCAAAGGAAAGAAGCAATAAGGTCACTGCCACCTCATGAGAGAAATGGGTGGCTGTCACTCCTAGAATAATGCGGAATCAGCTGAGGCAGAAACACTAAAATGTGTCAGAAAACCACGGATATGCCTGTGATCAGATAGAGAGACTGGGAGGAAAGAAATGGGATCACTTCACACATGAAGCTGAGAAGGAAATACTTGTTAAAGCAAAGCATAATGTCTTCTGCAAGCAAACCATGAAGGGCCAATAATATATTTAAAAATTAGAAAAATAAAATTTTATGTGTATCTGGTATAGACACATATAGCAGAGAACTTAAACTACAGAGCTCCAAAAGCTATCTAAAGTATTGTCAAATCTTTCAGGCTGCTCTGGAATCCAGACTAACAGCATCATCTTCAATGTTTATAACAAGAAGCGGCAGGAGCAGCAATGTCCAGTAGCATGATTTTTTTAAAAGATGCTTGGGTTATATTTCTAAAACTGAGAAAATAAGAATCTTTTCCAAATTACTTATCCAACATTAAACTGCCTATATAGAATTCAGAAATAATGACTAACATAAAAGCCAGTTTCAGTTCTGGGAAGAACAGAAGAAATGAGCCAGGCTTGTGAATGTGTTTTTATATGGTATCTTAAAATACTGAAGAATATAGAAAGGACACGTTTGGATTTAGAAATACACTTTCTCAGATAGTCAGATATTCATACTTACAGATTTTTCCAGCAAAGAAAATTACAGTAATAAGCAGACACCCCATAAAACCACTGAAACCTCCATTGTGTGGGGTTCCCATCTGTGTTATTGAGAATTTTAATACTAAGAAGATGAAAACAACAAACTAAAGGAAATGTGTTTATTTAAATAAAAAACAAGGAAAATACCGTAAGACATCTTCTCTTTTACACTGATAAAACATTGAATCTTTAAAACTTTAATTGGATCAGAAATTCAAACAGTCACACTGTAATTTATTACTTAAGTTACTATGAAAAACAAAAAAATCAGTATGGCAAATAAAATATATTTTTTAAAAAAATCACTGCAATTTAGTTTAAAGCATACTTTTAAGGCCAACTTTGCACCAGCTTTCGCTTAGCCACAACACAAATGCTAATGCCACCCAGGAAGGATTAAAACAGAGACACTAACTACAGCAGCTGTCATGCAAGTCATATACCTATGACTGATCAACACACAATGTCCACTTTCAATGAAAGCTGTAGAGACTTGGGAGACCTACTAAGACTCCCAAATTGTGCTGGAAGCATGGTCAGCTAACATCTTGCATTCCCCGAGCTGCACACTTGCCTCTCACGTTTGCAGCCCCAAACTTACTTGCTCCACATGGCAAGATGCAAAATGCAACTGCTTGGCCTAATCTATGACCCTCTGAACATGGCAGACTCATATAATGATGCCATGAGCAAGACTTGGAGGCTGTGCAGCTCTCAGGGCACTCACACCTATTAACACAGCCCAATGCTCACCGCACACTGCCAGACACAGCACCCAGCCCACGTCTCAGCCCTTCCCAACCACTCCCATGCGTGTTGTCCTACACGCAGTCCCTCCTTCCCTGGTCCGGTCTGCTGGCACATGGCCACACCATGCTGCCTGACATCAGGGTCCACACACGGGATTCCATGAAAGACAAGATCAGTTACAAGTACACACAAGAGGGAGTTATTTCCCACCACTGGTCAGCAGAAGGATCTACATAGAGCTGCAATACATTCTGGTTCACCTAAATCCACATTCTCAGAATATATTGGGGTTTTTAAGAGAAGCAACTCAGTGCAGACAGCTCGCTGTCTCTCACGGGAGCACAAATGAAGTCCAGACAAGGCACCCGAGGCCCCAGGAGAACGATGTCCTCACTGACTCCAAGTTAGTTCAAACACGCCTGACATCCAAAGAGGGACAAACCGGACCAGCAGAGAGACCACTGTCCCCTCGATCCAGCTACTGAACAGATGGGGCCTGTCCCCTGACATCACGGGGGAGAGAGGAGAGAACACAGTTAAAGAGGGAGATGAGGACATCTGAGCAGCACCAGCTCAGGGCTCTAAGCACAAGGTGAACAGGGCCGGGTCAGCCCTCTCCAGGAAAGACCTGGTAGAGGAAAGGCTGGAGACTGGCAGGGAAGCCATGGAAGTTGCAGGAGAAGTGGAAAAGGTCCTTTAAAGTAGATTTGCTACTCCTATCCTCCCACTTTCTGGAGGAAAAGGAGAGGAACAAATAGCACTTCTACGAGGGCCTCCCTCCTATATTAGCAGCAGTGATCCACAGCCTCCCATCTCACTCACTCACAGAGTCTCTCCACCTTTTCACAACCTCGAGGGTCAAGTCAGCCACTGCTTGCTTTTTACTGCCTCCAGCGAACCGCTGCAAAGTGCTGTCCCTACCAAGAGACTGCTCTGGTAGTGCTTAAAGCCAGCTCCGCACAAGCAGAAACTTCTACCCCAGGGTCCCAAACCAGTGTAGCACCACCAGTTGTTCAACAAGAGGGAAGTTTTACCTGGCTTTTCAAGCAACACCAGGATTGACCCAATCCAGTACCTTCTGCACCAGTATTACAAGCTTAGCTGTACTACAAACATGCTGCAAAAGGGGGAAAAGAAAACAAATTATGAAAAATGATGAGACTGATCTTGCAAGTAAGAAGTTGTTAGAGGGAGTTAACTCCCTCTTAAGGCTGTCACAAGTATAACCATCAACAGGGAATGATAAAGTTGTCCAAAAAAATATCACTGAGCATTATTCTGATGGGGATAAAGAGAGTATCAAAACAAGCAAGGATAAATAAGGGTGACACATTTCCCATGAGAGTACTCTTTTTCAATGAGATATTGCACTCTGAAAGCGAGAATCATGACTGGCAGATGCCGGTGTTGATATAAATGGCAGTGGCACTATCAGCAAACTGTGAAGAACTGAAGTATCAGGATGAGAAAGGAGAAGACAGAGCACTCCTCGGCATTGTCAGGAAGCTTGCCTGACATCATTCTAATTGCTATCAAAAATCCTGAAAGCCACAACTGGGACAGACAGGCCAACAAAGCTTAAAATAAAAATCACGAGTAGGACCAGGAGCGAAATCAATTTTAAGTTCTTCAGCCAAATCCAAATCAGAGTGTAATGTTTTAAAATTCACTTAATTTAAAAAGACTACATTTTTAATCTTGCCAAACTAAAGATCCATTTCACTCAGTGCGGAAGATTCCTTCCAGTCCAAAAATTAAATGTTTGCTTTTGAATATTTGCAGAGAAAATGCAGAGAGGAAGAATTGCTCTGTCAGGGTGAGGGTTCCTACTTCACAACATACGGCAATTGTCTGATACTTCTTCATTGATGTGGCTTTGATTCTCCTCCTGCTACCTGAGACAATTCAAACCTGTCCAAGTCTGGGCTCTAACCATCACTATCTTGTATCACAGATTACAGTTCACAAGTAAATACAAATCCTCCTGCTTTTACAAAGAGAAACCTACTGTCTCCTGCGTAGATCTGGAGAAGGGACAATTTCTGTTTACCCAGCAGGTGCCCTACTAGCATGCCTTGTGCAGCTAGGAGGATAAAAGGTTCCTCCTTGAACTTCTCTAGCCTTCTTGTTACCACTATTGAATCAAAGAAGAAACAGAATTAATTTCCATTAACAGTCCTGTACCAGCAGCAACTTACAACAGGTAATTAACTAAACTTTATTACAAATACACGTTCTTTATTGCACTTAACCATCCACTCCAGCAAGAATAAAAATTCGAGACATTCACCCTTGACATGGCGCACATAAAAGATGAGCTAACCTGCAAGTTATCTTGTCTTAAGGACTAAGTACTACACCCACTGCAAAGAAGATTTATGGCATGAGTCGTCTTACAGAATACTCCATTCAGACTGGCAGTAGGCACAGGAGAGTGCACCATCTTAGTGAAAGTTGTAAGTTCAAATCCATTCAGGTACACATAGGAAAGCAAATGGGAATATCTAATAACGAAGACAGTGATGAAACGTAACTCTCTTTTCCAACAGTTTGTCCTGAACTCAGAAATACCGTGACAGCAACTGAAACTCCACTTTTGAGAAAGTTCAGTATTGGTCAAAAATATTTTCTCCAGGTCTAGATTAAAATAATTTTAGAAAAAAAAAAAAAACCACTCAAAATATATCTATACTACAAAACTGGCAATTACAAAGTAGTCTCCATTCCCACTTTTTTTTTTAACCAATCCTGGCACCCCTACAAGTTGCATCTCAGGCAGTTACATCTACAGTTTGAACTAAATCAAGACTGCTTATCAGGAATGCCATTAAAATAAATACGAACCAAGCATATAAGTAGGTCCACTGATTTTCTTGGAATTTCTCGCATGTTTATTTAAAGATGGTCATATAGAAGAATTTAGCTAAAATACAGCCTGTAGCAGCAAAATCCATTGTCCAAACTAGACTGGAAAAATGTTTAATTTGCATGAAAATATCAATAATACACTGAAATACTGTTGCTCTTTAATTACAGAACAATAAACAGCAAAAGACAAGAGCTACAAATGTAAAGATCTGGAGGACAGCACAAAGTTTTGATTTTATACTTGCAAATTCAGTAAGAGTTAAAGGAAGTTGGTAAGCCTGTATTGGTTTTGTGGATCATGAGAATGCTTCTGACCCATAAGCACATATATTTGGTGATGCCTTATATTCAATTCTTCAGTCTCTAATTGGATTCTTTCAAAATCAGCTCAGTTATCAATAGTTAGCAATAAAAATCACAAAACATGCTACCTTGACATGAGAACTAGACAGGACCATGACTATTTTAAATGTACCTGTTTCATATTCATATTATTCATACTAACATGGATATGAACTGAAATGTGTCAATTAAAAAGTATAACGTAGTTTGATGGTAGAATTTTCTAAGGCTTATAAAAACTAATTTTCTTTACTAAGAATCCTGCCATAATACAAATAGGTCTTTATTTTATGGGAGGAGGGGAGAAAGAGGTTGTACAGAGCAGTACTATGGTCTTCCCAGAGATTTCAAGTAACACTAGTAACAAAACATAAATGTACATCTAAGAGTCCAAGTCCTTCTCCTTACAAATTAAATTAAAAAAAAAATCTTCTCTATGTTTCTAAATGTTCAGGATATTCTAATAAAAAGGGTATTCAAATACAGGCTGAGCCTCATCTCAGAAACATGTACCTAACAGTGTCAGTGGGGGTTACGTGCTTTTTGGTGAAATGCTTTTTAAAGAAAAACACATCTACAGCATAATATTGCTTTTGCCAAGGTAGCGTACCTTTCTCTGAGCGAGTTGTCATTAATGATACTGGCAGAATTTTTTATTCTTGGGATTTACTGGTGGAGTTACCCTGACATAATAAATCTGCCCAGCACAAACCACACCTCAGTCCTTCCATTTCTAATTACAGTATTCTGTCAAGAAGATACTTGACATGTCACAACCTAGGGTTTGAGAAGTAGCTGTGTATTTTTTTAATAGCTGCTCTATGTCAGAGGTGAAGAGTACAGTCCATTTTTTGATCTTAAAGACATAGACAGAGAAGCATGAGAAGAACTACAAAAGAAACTGTGACTTCAGCATTAGCAGGTAGTGAGGCTAATTCTCCCTTTAGCTCGACAACAGTACCTTTGCACAAGGAGAACATCTAACATCCTGAGAGGATCTTAATCCCTATTAAACAATGACAGGTTGCTTTTTTACAAGGTTTACTCCTTCCGAGTGAATCACATTTTTGGCACCTTTGTTTCCAGCAGATATGCCAATTAAGAGGCTTGTACTGTACTGTACTAGTATAACCTTTCCATGCCAACTTTCAGTCTTTATGGATAGGCTTATTCATATGCAGAAGGCAAGTGCAACAGCCAAGGCATTTTATACCCCAACAGCAATCAAAGTTTTCCAGGTACCTTTGCCAGTTGAGTCTTAACTATGTTCTCTTGAGCCAAATACATTTTGGGGAGAACAACTTAATTGGCCAGACGTGTACATGAGTATGAATAAGAAAAGGTCTCTGAGCCTCAGCTGACAGGTCAACCTCTTGCTTCCCAATAAGACATTGCTTCCACTTCCAGCAAAGGCAGGAGAAAAAAGGCAGTTGTTGATAGAAAAGGCAGATTAGCTTAGCCACCTGATTCATGGATTGTGTTGCAATGCCTGTGTGGAAGGTCATAATGGATTTCTCGAATAAATATCTAGAAGGCAGATACACTACTTAATTTCAAAACAAGCAGGGCACTTCTGACATCAATGTGATTTCTTGCTAATTACTTTTGAGAAATTAGTCTTCCCTCCCTAACAAGGGAATTCTTGTATTCTCTTATCATCCCTATGAAGTCCTATATTCATAAAAAGAGATTAAGCACTACAATGTCTTTTTATCCCCTTTATTAGAGAAAGCAAAAAGCCTCAATCTGAGATTCGTGAAGGCCAGCCCCTCCCGGCTAGGAAGCAGCCTAAGTTAGCCAACAAGAAGATACAGAAAAAGCGACAGAGTACAAGTCCCATATTCACATCAAGACCAGCCCAGGCCAAAGGGAGACATCTCTTCTCACTCACAGGAAGCATCTCTTCTTGTAGTGCAGCAAATAAACTCAAAAGCAAAAGAAAGGTCAGAAGCTTGTCTGTATTTTAAAAGGAAAAAGAAGGATGTGGCAGCTGCAGTCTCTGCTCAAAACCCTAAAGATTTGGAGCTATAAAGCCTTCAGATGGGACTCGGCAGACCAGATTCAAGGAGAGAAGAGATGAGGGGAAAAAAAAAAAAAAGGCAGGCAGAGGTTAATATTGTTGCCATGCTCTGAACATATCTCCTAGATCACGCCATTCATGGGAAAAAGGGACTTTCCCAGGAACAACCTGGCAGGCACGATGGGGAGGCTAAGCAGGGGAGGAATGCCAGTCAAGTGAAGATTTGTATCTTGGGTTCCAGGTACAGTTTATAAATCCAGCCCAAAACATCCCACCAACATCTTCCTGGGGAAGGCAGCTGTGAGACGTCCCTAGAAATGTGGAGTTGAGATTTTCAACAAAAATATTATGTCCACCTGAGAATATAAGGAACTTGGGTCATAAGAAGATGAAAAATGTGAAAAAAGGGCTGAGAGAATGTAAATTAAGCATTGTGCGGAACAATACTCATCTGCTGTAATGTGTTGAATGCATACAATATATATCCTTTCTGGAGAGAGATCTGTGAACGGATATCTAAATCAATGTGCTGGGAAGAGAAACTGGCCCTGAACAAGAACCAGAAATATTTTAATTACATATCTGAAAGGAATGCCATTCCCTTCTCTTTCTTGGATCATTTGCTTGCAGTTTAAAATTACATGAAAAATTCATGCTAATCCTTCCATTTCTGTTTGCAGAAAGACCAGTAGTGTCAGGCAGTGAACAGCAGGCAGTTCTCAAGATTCACTCCAGGGGCAAATTCACCTCACAAGCCAAAATTTAACTATTGGTTAAGTAGCTGATGGTCTATACAAAGACCACTGCATAAAGACACACATAACTTTAAGCATCTCAAATTCCCCATTAGGTCTGCCATGCTGTTCTGCTGCCCAGATCAGGGCTTTCATCTCAACAGCAGCCTTTGGCAAGTGATATTTTTACACAATTAACACATTTAACTTTTCTCCTCCAGAGATGGCATATTTTCTGAATAATAAAAAATGCAGGCAGGTCCAATAATACTTCAATCACATTAGTAAGGAAATCTTCATTTTTATGCAGCTTTTTATATCCATCCAACTACCGATGAATAAATGACTCCAGGTAAAACTCCCAATTGCATTGATTCATTTAAGTCCTTTCTAAGAAGCATTACATTTAAAAATAAGCTAATTCCTATCTATCCAGAAACAGCAGTTAAAACTGCAAAGTTAATATGCAAAAGAAAACTTCAGAACCACAAATGACTTGCCAAATCTGCTTTGCAGTTTTATTTTAGACCACATTAATGCAGTATCTTACAGGTCAGTTGCCAGACTGAATTAGTCTGCTATATATTCTCCAATCCACAATGTTTGTTCAAGGTTTTTATGTTGGAAGTTTCTGAATTTTCCAAGTTCAAAACAATAGACATTCACAAGCGAAAGAAGTTGTTGAAAAAATCAAGGATGGACGATGTTTCAAATGAACCTAGTCAACACGTTCTTTTTTTTTTTTTGGCAGTCCATCAAAACCCTCCGTTTTCTAATCTCCCAGACATCAGAATTCAGAGAAATGAACTGTTAAGGAATGTTACCAGACCTTTTACATGAAAACACAGCCAAACACAGGCAGCATGAGTAAATAGCTGATACAAAGAGCACCATCTACTGACAGGCAGCACTGTGACAGACGCAGACAGTTTTGCAAGGCACTGCATGGGGCTTCTAGATAATCGAGCTTTCAAGGAACTCAGCTTTCTCTTACAAAACGTGAAAAGTACCACACATCTCCTTCTCACCTGCCCTGTCTCTTCTATGCCATTTAAGCTGAGACAGCCCACTCGCTCCAAGACGCAGTGGCACAGTTCTAGCAGTCAGGGTCCCCCAGCTTCCCACTTCTCTCCCACTTCACTCTCATTGAAGCTCCCCACACGGAGCTGCTTGCCCCCTGTACATAGCTGCTATACTACCATTTTGCAATTATAAATTAACATTTTATTACCGGCTGTTTATGAGGGCATGTTTCTAAAACCTCCTTCATCAACAAGGATTTTTTCCACTGAAGTCGAAACACTTGTGAACTGTCCCTAGATGAGATGCAATCACCTTGGGATTACTAAAAGCTTCAAGGTGTACTTCATGAGATGAAATATCTATGTTCTCATGGAAGAGATTACACGGAGGTGGAGGTTTCTTCCTCACTTTTATCCTACTGCTGTTTTATTTCTTTGAACACGGAGCTATAACCTTTTATTATTTTAATACACACAATTATTAGCAGATGCACATAAG
This sequence comes from Grus americana, assembly GCF_028858705.1. Classification (NCBI taxonomy): domain Eukaryota; kingdom Metazoa; phylum Chordata; class Aves; order Gruiformes; family Gruidae; genus Grus; species Grus americana. Next base: position 15,372,072 of record NC_072853.1, on the reverse strand, counting down.
AAAAGGCTGTTTCCTGACAGACAAGAAAATATTATCAATATCCACAAATGGTTCTGATGATATTGTCTTGGTTAGTATAATCAGAAATAACCTTTACGAATGCTATTTAACATCTTGATCAATTCTAAACCCAGGCATAATACACAGCAGAAATGCATTGAACTATTACGACACATTGTTTGAAAGTACTTGCTAGCACTATCGCAATTACTTAATGTGCAAAATTTGTGTTGCAACACAGTAAGAGCTAGATTTTTTTTTATATATGTTTGGAGAGAATAAAAATAGTAAATTAGAGTAACTTTTTTAACAAATTGGTCAAAATTCACTGGTCTTAAAGGCCTTCACCAACAAACATAAGAACCACTTGGGGTAATTAACCTCAAAAGTGAAAGTAGAAAAGAAATATTCATGTACGGTTTTTGCTTTGTGTTGCTTCACTGATTAAAGCATCAATAACACATCTACAGCTCATCACTTACATTTTTGTATTTCATGCAGATTCCAAAGGTCAATGAAACTCAATTTCCTGTTTTTATACAATAATCCTTGTCGATCAATGTAGAACAGGATTGAAAAAGAGAAACAACCGATACAGGCTTTGCTAAGGGAGAGGTTGTAATCAATCTGTTTATACATATATACATATGGCAGATTAATACCCATTGATGAGAGGAACTTTCTAATAGGTAGAAAAGTTTCAAGTTCTACCTTGTTTTATAGCCCTACTTGCCTGTGTCAGCACAGAAGTTTTATTCTTCTAGTGTATTTGCATGCAGCAGCAACAATTTTCTGGTTTTACCTCTTCCTCAATTCTAAGATTTATAAATAGAGTGGGATATTCAGCCTCATCCTAGAAATCATTCTTCCCTTGCATTTTATTTCCCTTTTGCTGCACACATTCTACTACTTAGCCTGATCTCCATCATCCACTTACTATCCCTGCAGTCTATACCTTCCTTGACTTTTTCTGTTGAACCTTTGAGCTCAATCATATATCCCATACTAGGAGATGGATAATTTCACTGCTCCCCATTCCATTGTTGATGTAATCATAGCACTGGACGCAAAGGACTGCTACATTTCTCTGAACAAAAATTGTTTGCAATCTCCTGTTTCACTGTAACATCACCCAATTCACATGTCTTACACATTAGGACAAACTGAAGCATTTGGTAAAGCTGGTGAAATGGTGTAAAATCAAAACACAGTTATTAAGGTTACTTCTCTGTTAGAGTAATATCTTCTGTTGCTCCTCCTAATTTGATTTAGTCTCCCCCTAGCTCTATTTAGTCTGCTCTTCCACAGACTCTTCTCTCAGCAGCAAAAGCAGCAAGGCAACACTCTTAACTACTAGCAGCTTGGCAAAGCGATTAAAATAAGCCAAATTAACAAGGAAACACTGCCAAAGGGGACAGTTCTCACTGGTTGCTCTTGACCAACTAGTAGAGTATTCTATCACTAATAAAAGCCAGAGTGAAAAAATTCAGGTGGATCATAAATTGATCATCAACTCACTGAAGTCAAAGAACTGAGCAGTTAATATAATGAGAGAACATAGGGCTCGGGGACTGAAATGTGCTGCAGGAAATGCACCACTAAATGGGGTGCTCCATCATCAGCTCAGTTCAGGTAGGACACACTTGCACTTCCGCTCCATCCTGCCCCCTCTCCAACCTGGCAGAAGTCTTTGCAAAACCCTGAAGGGAGCCAGGTTTGTCAAAAAAAGAAAAAGGAAAAAAAAAAGGTGGGGACGGGGGACAAGACGAGACAGCCCACAAACCCAGAACAAAAACCCAACCATGGGAAAGGGGTATGGAGGAAGAAGATGATGAACAACATGCAGAAAAGAGTTAAATAAGAATTTCATCAACAATGACCCCGCTATATTTACCATTGTTGTGCCATGTATAGAGGATATAATTTAGTTTTCAAGTTCAGTTTCATATCTTCAGCTTATTTTGTGTTTTTAGAATCACATAAAATTTGCATAAAATATTTTAGAGAGTAACAACAGGATGCACTATGGTGAGGGTTTTTCCCTCCCAAACGTCAGGCCTCCTGTAACCTGACTACATTCTACAGTATTCTTTTCAGAATCAAAACCTAAGACAAATTTCTTTCCAATTATTCTTCTTTGTGGCTTTTATCAGCATTTTTGTGTCCTTTGGAACCTGGAGACCAGAGTGTGGGAGAAAAAGTCAGCAGGGAAAAAAAGGAAAAAAAAAAGAAAGGCAATATCTTACACTGTTTTCCTCCCAGCAAAAGGCAGAAGGGGTAATATGTACTAATGGACACATACAACTAATTGAATTTCATCTGAATTTGAGAGTCTAATCAATGTGTTGAACACTTACCTGATCTGAGCATTTCATTTGGCACTGTTCTTTACTTTTTCTCCCCTTCAAAAATACTGTTTAAAAATGAAACCCTTCCAATACTAAATTATTTCAAGAGAGATTAAGGGAACATAAAACAACAGCTATGGAAAACAAAACTGATAATTATTCAGGTAAAAAAAAATAATTGTGAAATTATCTGCTACCAATTAGTATGGACAATTAACTATAGTTTGCAAGCCATAAAGTAGCCTTCCCTACAGAAAAAGAAAACAGTAGCGACGGTTTAATAAGCATGAACCTTAACAAGCACTTCAGATTCTTCTTTGACAGTCAACAATAAAGGTTTCAGGAAGGCTTAGTATATGGAATAACACTCCCAGTTTTCCTCATCAACTTCACAAATCTCGATCTAATGCTGAAATGTTGTCAACTAAGCTATTTGTTCTTTAGGACAAAAAAGCAAAAATTCTGAGTCACCAAAAGAGAAGTAAGTTTGAGACAGCCTTATATCTGAAGGAGAACATACGATTGTGACAGTCTTTATCTCCAGAAAAAGTTTTTCTATTTATTCAGCAAGGATACCGATTATTTAAAAATACATCTTCAAACCTATGCATAAGCTTTATTTAGATAAAAGACTGTATTATCAGCATAGTTATGCTGAAGTTCAGTCACATAAACCTTTTTATAATGAAAACACATTCACAAAATCCTTCACAATCTAAAGTGTACTGCTAAGATTGAAAGCAATCAGCCTTGAATGAAAGATGAATTAATAGCAGTTCTAAAGCCATTAGATACAGAGTCTATTGTCATGCTTTTGTTTAAAGCAAGGAAAAAAAGGCAAAAAAAGTAGAGGGTGTCTAGGTCAGCAAAGTCATCAGTCGTTGATGGATGCACTTACAGACATTAGAGGAAAAAAGGAAAATAGGCAGAACATAATACCCACTTATGAGATTCTTTATGTTAAAGAAAGAAAAAAGGCCTCAAGATACGCAGTAACTCTACCTTGTTCAGAGCTGAAGGTTTTCTATTTTTAGATATGCATGTCAAGGACACATTTAACCCTAGAAGTGCAGCTTGGTGCATCATCACAGTATTCATTCCTAGACATTTGTAAAATTAGAAATATTCATTCTACCAAATATATCCTCCAAGAACGGCCCCTACTGGTAATAACTATGAACTCTGGGTAAGGAACTAGGAGGTAAGGGAGATGGAAGAATTGATGCTCCAGAACTCCTGGACTGCTAGCAGCTGTGTGGCGACCTCCAGGTAGGCAAAAAATGCAATGTTTATGTTGTAAGAAACGGCCAATTTAACAGCTTCCCGTAACCCCAAATGGTGGCCTTGCTCCCTCTCCTCAACAGCCCAGGCTGCACACTCCAGCTGCTTCTACTGTTGCAGCTCTCAAGGTTGCACAGAGAAGGGTCACATCTGTGAGCTGCTGTGGGACATAAGATGGGCACAGCTACCTCTTGAAACCCATGTTGAGCTTCTCCCGCTGCACACTCACAGTCAGACTGGTGGGAAGCCCTAAGCAGATTTGCTGGTTATTCAATCTGAATCAGGCACTGGCAGGCTTTAGTAGCACTGCACTGCAGGGACCAGGATAAGCACCTCCCGTTTCAGGCCACAGCTTGTGAAGCAAGATTGAATACTACATCAGTCTTAACTGGTTGTAGCTAACTCTTTGACTCTAGTGAACTCCTTGCTCCCCATAGCAGGGTAGATGAAAAGATGCAGGCTCTAGGGGTAACAAGATCAGTCTGGCAGATGCGGTGAGGACTGAACTTGTGGGCAGAAGATGGCTACGTGTCAGTCTGTAGGGTCTGACAGGGCTGCCAGACCAAAGATTACAGCCAGTATACTTAGAGAATAGGAAAAACATAACAAGCTTTCATGAACAAAACAAGAGACAGTTCAAAACCTAAATTAAGTAAATAGCCTAAAACCAGAAAGTAATCTCTTTTCTCTTCTTAAACTATAGATTTTTTGAAGGAATTGGATTCACATCCCCTAATCTCTTAAAGAGAAATTACTTATGATGTTTGATGTCACTATCACCAACAGCATTTGATTTTCCAAGTGCCAAAGGCCTCAGCTGCACATTAACATTGACACCTCCCAAATTCAAAGAAACATACTGTTGTACTGCTTCCTCCCTCCCTCTGCTCTCCCATTGCAAACTTACACCACTTCTTTTAGTTTAAGAGTCTGTCATACTTGGATATCATTCTTAGTTTTGAACTAACCCTGCAAATGCCCGGAGTGGTTAATGACAATATAAAAGCACCCCATCAACACAACTAGAAGCACAGAAGTACTAGAAGTAGGACACAGGCACTTAAAGCCATCCCCAGGCTGAATCACTGTATCAAAGTTTCACTTAATGGCATCACAGAAAAGGAAACCCCATGCTACTTAGAAATCAGTTGGTCAAAAAACTAAAGAGAGAAAGGGAAGAATTGTATCATTAAACACAACATTCTCCTTACTTTCTGCTTGCCCCACTGATGATACACAGCATCATAGAAAATGTCTGCTTAACATTTGGGAGTTGTTTCCCTGCTCCCTGCAGTGGCACATCAGCTACACAGTAATCTGTAGCTGACTGTGGAATAAAGATAAAACAGAAACACTTCTGACTGAAGTCCACATTCAGAAATAGCTAAAAAGAACTAATATTTGCAAAGTGTGAAATGAAAGCATACTGAAAAGCCTCCTTCATTTCAGAGGTCGTTATTGTTGGCATTGCTGCAGTGCCTAGAGACCCCACAAGAGACAAGATATCCCTCGGAGCCAAACACCACGCACACTCTATCCACCAAATACTTCGAATCGAAATCAGAGGCATGGCACAGATGAAGCACCAGTGAGGCCCTCACCGCTACCCATCATGGAAACCAGCTGGAGAATCCATCCCATGGAGAGGGACGGGAACAGGCAGCAAACGTGCTGCTGCATTTATTGTTTGTTAAGCAAAAGACAAAATTTTCGTAGTAAATTTATTCCAAATCTCAGTTTTCTACTTAAACAGTTTTAACTGGTCCTAATTAGCATCGTTCTTTTACGGTTGGAAAAACTGAGCCGCAGAGCAAGAACTTCACTTCTAGTAAAGAGTAAGAGGCTTCTAAAGTCCAAGATCAATTAAAAGGAAGGGGAAAAATGAAACACACACAAACCTCAATCATTTCCTTTTAATCCAAAAGGCAGACTTTTTTCAGATTAAGCAGTATTTGTTTGTCAGAAAATCATCTTGAACATAGCTGTATACATGGGACTAGTCTATCCTGTGTTCAAAGTATGATTTTTGAGGTAAATGCAGCTTCTGAAATAGTCTCCTAACGCAAAGTTTCATCTCCATCAGACATTAATAACAATTTCCTCACCAAACGCAGAGGTTGGTTAGCTGGTAAGGCAGAGGACAGAACTAAGTTTGAGATCCAAGTACCTAAACTCAAGTGTCAACGCAGTCTGCAAAGCATAGACAGATTCAGCTGAGCAGTGCTCGCTTCAGATGGAGTCTGATCCCTCTCTATGCTCCTCTCATCCTGCTGACCAGATCTCCACCAAATGTAATAGGAGTTTAGACATCTAGCTTTCACATAGACACTTAAGTTGCCCTCATCAGCAAGCTCAATTCTACCTATGGTAACTGAGGGGAAGACAGACTCCACTCTGCCCCAGGCCACCCTTTTCCAGCCTCTCCTAATGAAATCCCTTCTCTCCTTAGCACACCTCTGCGCTGAGTTTCCCTTGACAGGTTGATAACACAAGAAATGCCCTTCAGACATTATCAAGGCTATTACAGTCGCACACCGCTTTTGTGATTGTGACACATTTCACTCCCAGTGCTTAGCAATTATGTTATTTTTCGAAATGGAAAAGAAGAAAGTTCCCACTTGTAGAGAGAATGGTGGACTACAGCAACTGCTAATCAGTTTTGTTGGAAGTGTCCAGCGAACACATGTGGCAGATTAATGAAATTATTGTTGTAAATCAGACGAGATGCACTATTTGCAGAACCTGCAGTGCTAGCAGTGAAGCATTAAACTGCTTTCCCATTTTAAATGCTAAATTGGTTCTGTAATACATTTTGTAATCCCTTTAATCACAATGCTATTATTTTCTTTACTGGGCGATTCTATACTTTTCCTTCCCCATCAAGGCAGCTGTGTCATTAAAATACTGCTTTATTTTTGAAGCAATCACTATGAAGCCCTTAAAGTAGCTTCAAAGTGAAAGCAGAGGGTTTGGATGGCTTTGTGGAGCAGCTTCACAATGAGGCAAGCAGCAGAACTGGCACTGTAAGTACATTATGCATCCACACGCTGTATGGAATTGCTTTTTCCTCTAAAAGCCGCTCCATCTTTTTATCTATACTTCTTTTTCCCTGAAGAGAATAAGTTCTTTTAAATAATGTTTCTGTGTCTACATGTGTCTACAGTATTAGACATCCCACTTATTTCTAGAGTACTACCATGGCTTTTTTACTGCTTATGTTTGCTAATACGTACTGCAATTGCTGCTCCTTTTCACACCAGTGTAATGGGAAAGAACACAAATCTCACATTGATAGCTTTCACAGGACAACAGGAGCCAGATCAGACTACATTTCCCTCCTTATGCTCCCTCAGCTGCCTCTTTGCAACCATCTGCTCTCGCCTGCCCTATACAAGGCCTGTGTTTGCTCCCAGCAGCGGAAACCGCCCTTTGCCGCGCATGTGTGCGGCCCCTAGCACACCGCAGGGTCACAGACTGCACCGTTTCCCACAGGCCAACACCTTGCCGTCCTTCACATGCATGAACTGTGTGCAGGCGAGCACTGAACTTGTTTTCATCATTGATTTTTTGGTAAAAGTCCAACTGTAAAAAGCCCGACAAACAGAAATTTCTCTTCCTCTTATCAGCTGATGGACTGAAGTCATGGGTAGAGCATGCTTGTACAGATGAATTTCATAAAAGATCCCTTTAGTTTGGAAGGTAAATCAATAGTGGTCTTTGTGAGCAAACTTCATTTTTCCTACTTACACCCATCTAAAGAGCTAAGTATTAGTCTGAGCTAATTATTTTGATTTCCTATGGGGAGAAAGAAGAGAAGCAATAGGAAAATAATCCCACCTTGCGATGGGGGGGTGAAGGAGAAGGAAAAGAGTAACGGTCCTTTACAGATGCTCTTCTTTTCCCCTCACTGTCCTGGGCAAAGCACAACAAACTCGCTCAGGCAAGATCTCCCACTTACATGCGGCTGCTGTCAGGCAGATGATATTTCAGAATCCTCAGGCATGCAGTCAGGGTGAACAGGATGAACAGGAGGAGCCAGATCTTTTATGCTGAATGTAGAAACCTTGCTGCAAAAATGTGGGCCTTCATATTACACTATTTATAACAAGAATAGATGATATAACAATGGGGAAAAACATGCTACAGCAAGAATACACTTGGATTCTGAATCAGGCATTTATCCTCTTATGATAAGCTAGCTGACAGGACCCCAACAAAGACAAATGTTTCTTGTTTTCCTGGCTTGTGACAATGTAAATTCTGAACCAAGCAGCTATATTCTGCGCTACAGGTAAGGTTACTCCAGCACTTCATTCACACCAGTAAAACCCCAGCGATAAACAAAACATCAGCCTTCGCTGCTTGAAACGTACAGGGTCACCCAGCACTGCTGGTTCACCACTCACTGCACAGTTCTGAAACTTCAGCCCAAGGTCACAATCATGAGTGACAGGCTGAGAGAGGAGGAGATACATACACATCAAACATTTCAGCCCCCAATTTAAACACCTGAAAGCAAGACAACATGCATACTTCTTACTATGCAACACATGAAAGAAAAGTCTACTGAAAACGAAGATAGAAACGAGCATACTAATTATTATTGTGTATTTCTAATAATCACAGAATGAGACATTAGAAAGGCACATCGCCCTGAAATGTAATTATTTCAGCTATCTGATATTGACATTTACCAAATATTTTAAATCCGCTTCAAACATACAGTGCAGTCTGATTCTGTACCTATTTTTGCTAGTCATAAAAAGGACCTGATGCAATAAGTGTTTTGTCATTACTGCAGTCAAAGAGTGGGGAGAGAAAAAAAAGAATATAAAAAAAGAAAATAAAAAAAAAATCATACTCACACCTTATCTGTTGGCTTTCATTGTGGTGAACTGATGTGGACATTGGTAATCTGTTAACTACTCCACAAAAATCAACTAAGAAAAGCAAACTTTCTGTCAGTAAAGCAACATTTCACCATCCAGGGTCTGCACCTCCACTGGGATACATGTAGAGATCTGCAATTCCAAAACCCTCCCACACAATTTTAAAGCAAAACCTGGAGGAGTGGAACAGCCCAGCCAGGGTTATGCTGAACCTTCACTTCAACAGGCAAAACATTTGCTAACTTCAGCCAAGTCAATCTGGGCTCTTGTTCACATATCCTGTGGCCACCAGAACTGTCACAAAAGGGGGATAGTTGGAAGACAAAGCAAAATGGTAAAACCTCATTGCCCCAGTTCAGTGGCCATTGGTGTTTCTCAATCAACTGGGGAAAAGAAAAAAAAAAGGGGGGGGGTGAGGGGATAAAATGGTCTTAGCATGACAAACTGCTATGCTGATAAATGTGTATGTTCCATCACACTCATCACCAGGACCACTGCTTGGCAACTACTGTCATTCTCATCCAATCCACTTTATAAGCTTGACCAAAAAGGATAAACACTGTGAAACAGAAGCCACTGATTAAAAAATCTGGAAAATTCTTCTAGAAAATTACTTTTTCTATTCTCTCAGAGAACAGCACCAGGCATTTTTTTTTTTAAATAACTGACAAAACACTTATATTTCAAAGAAGAATTCTGTAACACCCTTATTACTTAGAAGCCTCACTCTTTTGTGCTTGGACGTTTGATCACACACTTGACCAAATACACCAAATACTTCCCGAGCAGAGCAGAACTCCCCAGGAAGCCAGAGGAGCTGCTTCCACCCCAATCTGTCCTGAACTGGGCCCAGTAACCCAAGATAAACTCTCATCCTCTTGTTACTGAGTTCAGTCAGTCCTTCAGTGTTGTTCGATGTCATTTGGAAAGAAAGTATTATTTTTTTAAGAAAGCAAAAAGCAACCAAAAGAATTAATGAATCATAGAATCCTAGAGCGGTTTGGGTTGGAAGGGACCTCAAAGCTCATCTAGTTCCAACCCCCCTGCCATGGGCAGGGACACCCTCCACTAGACCAGGTTGCCCAAAGCCTCATCCAACCTGGCCTTGAACACTTCCAGGGAAGCAGCTACGCTGCAACCAAAAGTAGAGTCTACTGGTGTCTATATAGCACTTATCAACAGAAGGCAAGATAAAAAAGCTTCTCACTTCTTTTACCAGTTTCTTTTCATAGTTTTCATGAACATTTTAAAGGACTGTTAATTTGTCTCCGAGTCAGATTAAAAAACCTGCCATTGCTAACACAAGATAAAAAGTCTAACTGTAGTGGTTGCCATTTATTATTTGCTACAGCTGCTACCACATAATGAGACAAAGTGTGTCACCAGATATGCACACCTTACTTAGGAATCAAAACTCCCTGAATAAATAATCTTCTTCTAATAAGTTACAGACTGGATTTGGGTCTCATGCTCACAATGAACAGGCCTTTATGAGTGCAACATGTGTGAAGCCTTGATAAAAGTTAATACTTCTGTAAGAGATGATTTTCTCAATCTTGTTAGGAAAGTTGCCTTCTGTTAAAGCCTACACTCAGAGAAGTTCAGGACTTCAAAAGTATAGTAAAACTTTTAACTATTTTTTTTTTAACACAACTCTACTCTCTTAACTCCAAATGTCCTGATTCATTGTGTTTATCTAGTTGCAACTATGACATTAAAACCAACCAGACATAAGAGCTAGTAGTAGTATTTTTATGGAAAAAAAAAATTCCAGAAAACACACACCACAGGGGTTAGATGTAGAAAGTGTTAAAGAAATAATATATATTTTAAAAGCATGTTAAAAACCATCCTTGCTTTCTCCAATGAAGTTTTCTGCTCTGTAAAAGTGTCCACTCAACTGCCTGAATTTTTGTTATACATCATGAATACTGAAAAATTCAATTAGTGGTTAAGAAAGTGTGTATATTGATATACAGAAATACACACTTTAAAACAAATACATAAAAAAGCTAAGAGGTTTTATACTTCATATAATTTCCTTAATTTGGATTATATCAGAGTCTCTGCATTATCAGTCTCACTGGGTTATGCACATCACGTTAGATATGAATAATCTTGGCCTTTTCTGGACTCGCTCACATTTGTAGCAAGGTGGTTCCTTAGGGAACCAGCTGAGGGAGACTAAGATCATTGTTCCATTTTCCATTAAAATTCTACCTCAGTCAGCATAACAAGATTCCACACTCATCAGGAACTTCTAAAGGAGCGATCCTTCACTCACACTACACTTTCTGCTGCATCCCAAATATAGAAACAAACACTTGTACTTCCCTATTTACATTACAATAGCTGCATAAAAAGGAACTTTAAATCTATCTGTAGCCCATGAGCTACTACTGTTCTGCAAGTCCATAGCTGAGGACAGAGAAAGAAGGACACACTTCATTAGAAAGGAGATTTTGTTTGTTTCTTTGGACAGCAAAACCTTCAAGCAGCCAGGGGTTTAAAGTGCTGGAATTGGTCCCAATGAAGACAAATTAGAAAGCTGAAAGCAGAGAAGATGGTCTAAAGGCATCTTAAATTGCATTCAGTACATTGCATTGCTTTGTGCAATGTAAGTCTCGGTGCTGTGGATATGAGGTATGTGTTAATATTATTTGAATACACAGGATTGCAAAGAAACCTTTTAAAAACAACTGAGCAATGAGGAAATATAAAACAAATGGATCTGCCCACAATGTTTTACTTACAATACTTTCCTCTAATCCTGCTCATCTTTCAACTGTACAGATATGATTGCATGGATGAAGTTTCATGATGACAGCTTAATTCGACTCTTAAAGCCACACAAGTTACAAACCCAATTCTATATTCACATTTTAGAGGATAAAGCAACACGATTTTAAGATTTAAGGCAGAGCAAGCCAGAAAAGACAGGCCACCTCAGGCTATAACATATGAATCCAGATGAAAAATATCACTAAGTTAATATAACACATAAAAAACAAAGTTACTAACAAGGCAGCAATACATTCAGAAAAACAGTCACACTTCATTAGCTTGATACTATTACACCAAGCTTATTCCATCAAGCAAAATGTTTACTTTTGTTTGGTGGTTTGTTTATAAATCTGAAGCATGCCCAACTTTCTGAATAAAGATACTGCAATCAGATGTAGGAAACCAACAGCTGATTTCCCTACTTTGAGAGCACTATACTTCCCCTCTTCCCCAGCTATCTCCAGCAGGGACAGCTTTGGAAACAGTTTTGTATTCATCAATCCAACAAGTACAGCTCAGACAGTGGAAACAGGCTCCATTACATTAAATCACCAATATATTCCATCCTGATTTTCCACTAGGATGAGTCTTTTGCAAGCAAAGATAAGCTTGATCTGCCTGTGTTCCACATCAACTACACCTGAGCTCAACTGTGTCATTTAGCTTCTTCATGTCCAAGCTTGTAAGACCTCCTTCAATACAGGGCAGATTTTCATCTGGTGATGTTGAAACATGGGCAAGGTTAGCTTGCCTTTGTCTGCAAAAAGCTGGGTAAACGCATTATTAGGTGAGCTTTGTCTCAAAGCCCATCCAAAATTTGGTGGTCTTGTGTCCTCGTTTCATTTGTGATACAGTTAATTTTCTTCCTAGCAGCTGGTATAGCGCTGTTTTGGATTTAGGATGAGACTGTTAATAACACAGTGATGTTTTGGTTGTTGCTAGGCAATGTTTACACCAAGTCAAGGACTTTTCAGCTTCTCATCTTGCCCTGCCAGCAAGGAGCTGGGGGTGCACAAGGCCAGGACAGCTGATGTAAACTGGCCAAAGGGATATTCCATACCATATGATGTCATGCTTAGTATATAACTTGAGGAAAGCTGGCTGGACATTTGGACTGCAGTTCAGGAACTAGCTGGGCATCAGCAGTCTGCTGGTGGTGAGCAATCGTGCTCCCTTGTTTTGTATATTCTTTCACTATAATTATTTTCTATCCTATTAAACTGCCTTTACCTCAAGCCATGAGTTTTACCTTTTTTCCCCCTGATTCTCTCCCCCATCCCACTGGTGGGGGTGGGGAGCAAGCCAACAGCTGTATGGTTGTTTTAGCTGCCTGCTGGGTTAAACCACAGCGTCTTGTTACCAAATAGATGATTCAAAACAATAAGCACAAACCTGTTCTCCAAGGCTTCAAGAGAAATCAGCAATGTGCTTGATAACTGGCCATGAAACAGACTGCAAGTAGCAATGATTTTGATCAATGCCAACCTGTACTGGATCTACTTTAATGACTTAAGACAGAATGAAGTGAGTTTAAATTGTACTCATTTGAAACTAGATATTTTAGATAAAAATCAGAATGGAGAATTCATACCAAGTCTTTCTTGTCAAGGCTACTGCTCAAGATGTTTAATTCTATTTCATTCTAAAAGTGAAATACATCACAACTGTATGTGTATTACTTGTTAGATTTATTATACAGGTGACAGTTGGAAATACTCTCATTTGTTCAGTCTTTGAATTAATTGTTTCTGCCTTTTCTTGACCTTTAAAAAAAAAAAAAAGGACACTCATTTTATTTGCTCTATTAACTCCCAAAGTGTCAGATTCAGTAAAAACTCAATTTTCCGCTCTGCAGAAATCACCCCCAAAACTCTGGGTTTAGACCTTTAAAGATCAAAAAGACTGATAAGGCTTTTAAAGAATTTATCCCTTTTTTTTTTAACATTCTCTTAGTTTTCATTCCAGTTAAAAACATATTAGATATGACAAATTATTGTCCTATACCCAAAGTGTCTGGAGCACACACATTCACCTGCACTTAGGTAGTCATGTCTGCTGCATACAAACAAGAAACAGCAGCTTATGAATGAGAACAGATACTTCATCCATCTTTAGGAATTCAACTCTGAGGTATGTTTATTCACTGACATACCAGACACAGTAGAACTGACCTGGTATTTTACCTAAAATTAGTTAACAGTTTAATAAAACTCAGTCACCCATAGAAAAAATCCATATATTCATATATCCACAGAACCTTTCTTTTCCTTTACCCGCTCCAGGAAAAAATAAACAAGCAAACAAAAAACACTCAAGAAAAATATATCTATTCCCATTCTGATAGTTACCCAAGTCATTTGGAAAAAAAGTCTCCACAGCGCCTGAAAAAGAGAGATTCCATTATTTCTATTAACTTCATGTAGAGAAAAATAAAATAGTGCAATGTCCAAGATGTGTGTGGGCTAAAACTCCACAGCAATACCTTGCTCCTGTAATACCCACTTCCTCAGATTGTTACTGTTGCACTTTTGTATGTCTTTAACAGGATGATAAATGTTTTTTAAGCAGTAGCCAGGACTTCAAGAAGCCTGGATTCTTTAAGACTCACCAAACTAAGTAAGAACTCAGTCCTACCTACCTTAGATACTTCTGGCTCCACTTGTTGTCTCTTGGGTGTCTCTTTTGACTCAGGCCCTTTTGGAGTACTAGTGTTCTTAACAGAGGGCGATTCGACTCCTTCACCTTCAAGCTGTAGATTAATACCTTCTGTGGGGACAGGGTGATCAATACCATTTGGATTCAGATTGCAATGGATAGCTGGGAAAAAATATGAGAAAGAAAACACTGCTGAGGAAAAAAGAACCCAATGTTACAAATGTTGATCAAAGTACTAAGGAGTGCACGTTGTAACCAGAGCTATGTCAGATCACGGCAAAAGAACTGTCTGTACCTTGACATGGATTTAGGGTGAGATGTTTGAGAAACAAAGAGGCAATGCAGCGCTGTAGGCGGCTATTTAGTGCAGGCTACTGTGTTAAACTGTGCCCTCCTGGAGTCACTGCAGCATCCCAGACCCTCAACTTAGAGCTTTTACTAGGGTAGGACACTATATCCCGTGTATTCATCATTCAGCCATACCTTTTTTTTTTCCCTTTTCTAGGCAAGCAAGTTAAAGTTTTTCTATTACATTTTCAATTACTACAACATTCTAGGTCCTAAACAATGTGGGATAAGCTCTGCACAGCAAGTCAGCAAGTCAGTCTCTGCACAGAGTAATGACTTATCCAGCTGATTATCTCTCCTTCAGCACTTTGTACCGCTGCAAATTACCACCTACACCATCCTAACAAGCAAGAGGGATGTACTCTCCAGGAGCATGTAATGAGATGTGGACTAATGACAGCAGAATAAGGAAAGCAGCCAGAGGAAAAAATAAAACAAATGCAAACCGCACCACAGAAATGCACATTCAGAACTATGGCAGTAGTTTAATTGTTTTCTTTCTGAAGTTTCACAGTTCCAGCACTCACATAGAGAGTAGCCTTAACAACCTTCTTGGCACATGTAATGATTTTAAAATGTGTAGATCCTGCGGCAACTTCCCCTTCATGCAAGTATCCGATTTTTGCATTCACATTCCTGGGTAACTGCACTACTTTTAGCACCACTCATAATTAATGGTCCCAACTTCCCCTGTATGCAAAAGAACTTTGCTCAGATACTGTGGTGCAACGTTTGACAGACCTGAATAGAAACCCAAAACAAAAGCTGCCCTTTTACTCTTGCTTGGCTTAGAAGCAAAGGGTGGGGAGCAGGGGAAGGAATCAGAACTGCCAGTTTCTACCAGCTATGGATCGGCCCTTGGAAGCCTCTCACAGGAAACAGGCTCATACTGCCAGAGAAGGCAAATGGTCCTTCAACTACAGCACCTTTTGAAAATCCGTTCACCTTAAATCCCGGAGTCTTAACTGAAAACTTTGAGCCTAAATTACAGCAATTCCTCAGTGCAAAATTAAAGCAGAGGCCAAAAAGTTGGCCTTTTCTCCTTGGGATTTCTAAAAACTTACAAATATTTGTAAAAGATAAGTAATCGGTCCAAGCACTACAACACCTACATCTGCAATCTAGAGATGGAAACATCTGCCATCTTCAAGTCAAAGGAACATTATGTTCATTGCAACCATTGTGTGATGGAAAGCAGTAAAGAATTGCAACATGGTTTATTACAAACTGTAGCCATTTTGTATAGAAGAACAGAAAAATATGTCACTGGCCCACAGAAAACTAGTAAATGAAACTAAAAACAGGAAGGGAACTAAATTTCAGTATCACGGTGAGTAGCTGTAGGGGATTAGTCCTGGACTTCTTTTACAAGTATGTAAAAGAGACAGAGATCCTTCTCCAAATAGTCAATTGTTTAGCAGACAACAGAAGAGGAAGAGGAGGAGGAGGGATCACTGGACTACATCATGTCCATTTTTCCCTTGCAGGACCTCTTTCTGTGTCGGAGAAAACATGAAATCCTTTTTACTTCTGCACTGATGCTAACAGGCTTCACCTGGCCATTATGGGGAGGTATCCAGAACCTGCCAAGCTGTTATGATGAAGGGAGTCTTTGGGGCTTTTAAGCTCCCATGGGAGGTTTCAAAGAGATATGATTTTGTGGTTTATATTTACATCAGTGTGTCCTAAGACACCAAAAACTTCTTTCCTAGATCATATCCATCTATCATTATCTGTCTCCTCTAGACGATATTTACCTACCTGAAAGAATTAAGTAATTACTAATGACTACTTTCCTTATCCTCCAGACTACAGAGAAGATGGATGTGATCCACCAAGACAGACTTTTTTTGCAGCCCAGTGAGGATGGAAACTGTTCTGTTAGTAGCCAAACTAAGAGGAGATATCCTAACCAACCTGTAAAAGTACTCCCAGCGCACCCTGCTCCAGCAAGGGCTGGAAATTAGCAGTGAAAGACGCTTGGTATGGAATGCAGTCTATAAAAATCCCTCCAACTGTCTTCTGCAAGGATCTTGCCTAGCTGAATAGGAAGACTCCCGCATACACCTTTGAAATGCTAACACACCTCAGCAGCATCCAGAAACAGGCAGGTTTTGGCTATCAGCCCCCTTCCAGTGCTCGCTAGAGAGAAATCACAAAGCACAGCAGGACTTAACACTGCTTGGAAGAACATTGCCAGCAGCAAGCTTCCTGTGGATTGCAACTCCTCCCTTCCCAGTGCCCCAAACCATACAGATTAGGGAGGAGGGTGGTAGGGGATGCAGAAGGAAAGCCTTCTGGGTTACAGCATTAATATACCATGCATTACGGGGAGAAAATGATCCAGATTTCTGATAACATGGTAGCATAAGCATCACCTGTATGGCTTAAAAAAGCTGTTTGATTCTTAGCTCATCATTCTTTCAAGAATAATGAATGCTAGTGCTGTTTCAGCAATGCTTTATATTGGGCTCCTTCAGGATACAAAAGGGAGAAAAAATTGGAGAGGCTGCTAGCAATTACATACATGCCCATTACCTTTTTATTGAAAAGAGGTGACTGGTTAAAAGAAACACAGGCGGCCTCAGAAAAGACTTTTCCAAAGTTGCTGATATTGGGAGTGAGGGAAGAGAACTACTTTTTTTTTTTATTTCCTACGGGTAGAAGAAGGAAAGAGTTCATCTCTCTCCTTCACCCCCCATCACAGTCTTGGCTAACCACACACATGGACTGAATCTGTTCCTTAAGGAAGACACAGCTAGAACAAGAGCCTCAGCATGGGGAGAAGGCAGACTGAAGGGCAGGAAGGAAAAACAGCAGAGGTGAGGATAAGTATGTCAGTCACTTTGCAAAGCAAATCTCTCTTTGTCATGAGCCGTCTTCAGGTAGCCAGCTCTACTGTTTTCCTCTGTGCTGCCTCCAACTGTCAGCTACGCAGAGGGTAAGGAGGAAGGAATATTTGCTTGCATGGGTCTGTTATTTCCTGTTACCACAGAGAAAGACATATATCCATCTCTGTGGCAGACAGAGGTGGTGCTCTTGCCTCCTTTTAAATGCCAATACAAACCGTAAGTGCTCCCTTTCAAGATTTGTTAAAAGCAGGTCAACATTTGGTCAATAATAACATATTATCTTCTTAAATCAGCACATTATATAATTTCAGCTAGATAAGACCAGCTGTAAACTCAGGATTGACTGTGCAAAACTAAAGGGGCTGGGGGGCTGACAGCACCCAGGGTTAACGTCCTATAGAACCGAGTCTAAGCAGCTCATACAAGAGAATCACAAATCACCAACTTTACCACAACCCAACTGCTCTGACCCTCTTAGCTGACTCTTCTTAAATCTCCTTCAGGACTTAATGGCATTTGTCTGGAAAAGATTCTACCTACAAAGTAGTTTCTTGCTAAAATACTCGTCCAAGCTCTCCTCATTACCCTGGCATTAGCTAACGCTAGCTCACTCCACCCTCTGCATTCAGACCATTTTCCCACAGCGCTGTTTTGACAATATCGCTACTGTCTCAGCACCTCTTCACTCTACCAAATTAAATCCACCTCATCATTGCCATCAAGACACCAAACGCTACCTCCAAATCACCTGATAGTATCAGCCTAATACCACTAGGTATCAGCAGTATCATTAGATTTTGAAACAGAACCTCTTCCAATATTCTTCTATACAATCTCAATATTCATATATCATCCACGTCTCAGTAATACAATTCTTCATCCAGTTTCAGAGCATTTATTCTCCTTTCCTTGCTGAAAATCCCACCTAACAGTTGATTAATGCCGTCTCTCTTCCCGCTCCCCAACAATTGTCACTTAACTTGGATTGAAAGCTTTCTGTGGTAGGAACTTGTTTTCTTTTGTGGAGGGAGGGTGGATGTTCTGTAGAGCTCCGACTGCACAGCAACAAGCACATGACGAATGGTGCTGGCAGACACAATAACATAGATCCACAGATTACATTTACGAAACAAACTATTATTTAAAACAAAGGTACTGAAATGCTCTTGTACTCCTAGCTCAATGGTAGAGCTGAATCTACAGGAAAATATCCACTTTTCCAGAACTTTAAAGAAAAGACTGCTGAGATCTGCCAAGTTATGAGAGTCAAAAACTCTGAAAAAATAGTAAGTGGAGCACCCAAAATGGAAAAATGACCGCATCTGTCCTAAAAAACTAGGGAAGGAACAAAATTAATGCAATACACAGTGTATTTTTCCACATGCTAGAACACAAACCCAAGTCCTTTCCATGTATACAGAGCAAGAGAATTTGTTGCTCTGCAGAAGCCGATACACACGAGCCGAGCTCTGTGCCCACGCAGATCCCTTACAGCACGTGTATGCAGTTCGAAAGGAAAGCTTGCAGGGCAACGCGAATGCTCCGCTCCCCTCACTACCTCCTTCCCATACACGCCTGCCTCCTGGATGGCAAGCAGCCAAGAGACAGCTTGTCTGAGCACGCTTGATGGTACACAAGTCACCAAGAGCCATAGGAAGTTACTGGCATCTGGGGGCAAGCCTTGCCTTTTACTAGAGGGTACTCTGTGAATCCTGTCTTGAGAAAAGCCTGAAGGCACTCTTCAAAACACAGCCTTGATATATCCAAAGTTTTGCACGGGCAGATGGAAACTCTTTGTCTCTCCATCTGTAGGCTCAGGGCCTAGCAGATCAAATTATGATCAATCGCTACCTCTGTGCACTCTGCTGCCTACCATGTCAAACGTTTCATAACTACTTGTTTCAGTGGGAATATTGCTGGCTGCTTAAAATTTTAAGCAGATCAATTATGGCTACATTAAAGCATATTTGGCAAGTACTTGAGTTACATGCAATAACAATTACTCTATTCTAAAAAGCGATCAAGTAAAAATAGCATCTTCTTACTCATGTGCCCTGTTCTGTGTGCATCACAGTCATATGCTAGCTTTTGCTATTTGGAGACAAAAAGCAGGCACAGGAGATACCCATCCAACCTCTAACAATCCTTAGAAAACTTTCATGTGTCAAATCCTGGCAAACATGCAAACTCTGTTTTATATATTCATGCCACAGACTTAGCTGCGCAATGCTAAGAGGTAAATCCATACAATCCCCCTCCTAGTCCCACCATAAAATGCCATGTCGTTGAAAAAGACAGACAGAAGTTGGAACATTAACAAACTCAGGTTGGACATAGCAGGGACCTTATACAAAGGATCCAAATATCTTTTCAGTCATCTCAAGTCTTCATGAAGGTCATGAAGATTTAACAGGTATTTCCAGAAAAGGAGATCCTACAAGACAGCAGCTCTCACTGGACCTGTTCCTTCCATTTCTGCCCAGGTCTTTGTCAAAAGCAAATCAAATCTCCAACCACATCAAATTTTGCAGTCAGCACTTTCAGTCAGACTCCTATACATTTCCAGATGCTACATTTCAACACCGAGTTAGTCACACAACATCCCTGGGGCTTTTTGCTTGCCATCATTCACAACCCACTTTAACTGGGTTGATCAGAGAGGAGACATTCACATTGAGAACATTGAGATCTCATTCTAGATTGAGATGGCTGCTCACACTGACCAAACAAGCAAGAAGGATCTGCACTGCAAAGCCTTTCTCATTTTTCCAGAAGCTTGTACTTCATTAGTAACTCTAAATATCCCTAGAAAACATGGTATTATTTCAAAGATTATGTCTGACCTGAGCAGTTAGCATCACTTCTACAATACTAAAAAACAAGATTAAAAACAGCTAATAAAGATGACCTTAATTTGTACCATAAAATTTAGGGTTATTTTGACTACTTTATCTGGCAGAAAAATTTTCCACAGTAATCAGTTTCTATAACTCCTATGGATGGTCCATCTGCCTCACCAATCAGTTTCTAGTTTTTAGCAACTGTCTGGCTTTTGCCTATAGGAATTACTTCTCCATACAGCCCTATCTCCAGCTAATGTCAATTGGCACAGTTCCCCCAACCCATCTCTTTGGACCAGCTGAAACTGCAGTCAAAGTTTCACATGAATACAACCTGCCGCTTATGTTGCCACCTAGTAAATACTGCTAGCAACTGCTGAGGAAGTAGCTTCAAGATTTTGCCCACTGTTCCTCGAATCTGCCTACCTAATGGCCACCAAATCAGCAGCATTCACACAGAGCAGAGAAGCCCACCAAATCAGTCAGGACCTTTTCTACTTCAGTACAAATAACATGAACTTATCAGAAACTTCCTCTAAGGCTGAAGTCCCAAAGTACTTAGCTGAAGTAGTATCAGTGTCTAGCTATCTGCTTCTGTTGGGCAGCATCAAAAATCAGCATTAAGCGATTACAAATAGGCTGTGCCAAAAGCCAGGCCAGTGCTGAGCCGTGGGGTGCTTTGTAAACTCCTGCTATTGATGAGCTGTAGCCGTAGGTTTGAGTTCAAGGCTCAGATAGACATAGTCTGCAAGCTGCACATTGCGGTACCTTCAGGTCCCTCCAGAGAGTCGCTTGCCTTTCTAGCCTCTCTTGTTTTAGTTGCCCAAAACTAAAGTGAAACACAGAAAGAGTAAAAACATGAGACAATCTACTACATTCTATATATACCTCTTACACACACCTCAGCTATAAGAGGTAGCTGATGGTAGAGTCTCGTACAGCATCAGAAATATATCAAGAAACCAGAATTATTAACTTAGCAGTTTCATCTGGAATCAAAATAAACTCATAATTTGGTTGAAGGCAATGCAAATCTTGAGTGTATAGAGAGAAGAAAGACTCCTTAATTGTCTACAAAACAGAAACACTAAGTTCAGAATAAGAAATCCTCTTCTTGTATGGGTTAAGTTTGCCTTTTAAGACCCTCATCCCACAAGGATATGTCTGTACTCAGCTAAGAAATTTACTTGTGCATTTTTGACAGTTTTCCTCCTGGAAACTACTTATTTTATGTATGGCAATATCCACTTGCCATCTCTTATCTCATAGACTTTCACAAATGCTATAAACATAAAAGAGAGTTTCTGTTTCCACCTGCTCTTGAGGAGACAGGCTGCATATTATCACTATGCACGATA
This sequence comes from Grus americana, assembly GCF_028858705.1. Taxonomy (NCBI): domain Eukaryota; kingdom Metazoa; phylum Chordata; class Aves; order Gruiformes; family Gruidae; genus Grus; species Grus americana. The sequence goes on along the minus strand of NC_072853.1, from coordinate 15,350,717 downwards.
GACCTTGGAGACTCAGCAAGTTCTGCCTTTGTAACAGCAACGGGATTTCATGATAAAAAGCAGGCACAATGACTGGACAGCCAAATTATTTCTGAAGCATTTTCTCATTCCATTTTAATAAATGTACAGTTGGTACAAGAAGCTCTTGAATTCACACTAGCAACACAGAAGCTCATTGAAAAATGGACCAATTCAGTAAATAAGTAAGGCAAGTCTACCACAAATCCTGTACAGTTATAGAGGAAGAGAATACTGGTGAAGGGGACTAGTGAGCTATGCAATTAGCTCAAAGCAAAATGGATCTTAGTGAACAAAGTAATAAAGGTCAGTCAGTAACATGCATCACATGTATACAGGCACATAATTTAAGCAATGATTACAGTACAAAACAGTTGATAATTTGTTTTGCAAACTAATTTCATCCTCTGTTAATAAGAAGGCTTCTGCAAGCATTTACAAAGCTTCTCCTGAGAAGTGAAGCAACTCCTCTGGATTTCAAGTTTGTGAGAGGCACCCTACAGGAGATAAGCATAACTATGAAAAATCAATGGGTAGATAGAGAGGAAGAGACCTAAAATAACACGTTCTCTGAAGGAACAGTATCCACCATACCTTGCAATTGTCAGTCACCAACTGAGTTAGACAGACTCCAGACAATGTACCACTGTTGCCCTCTGAGGATTTCAGAGTGAATATGGAGAGGAAGTAGAGAGAAAAGATAAAGAACACACCTGGGTAAGAAACAAGTCTTCATTAGCTCCACTACTGCTGGAGGTAACTTGCCTTGCAATCACTGCTTAGGAGAATAGCTAGTCACACTCCACCACAAATTATATTTCTAAGAATGCCTCCTCTCAAGTCCTAATAGCACTACTATTCAATTCCATCATCAGCCAGCATCACATCAGAAACCTTTTCTAAACACTAGTGAGCCTATCCAGCATGCAACGAATGGTTCAGACAGACACAGGTTAAGTCTTTATTACAGCATCAGAGGTGAGCTGTCCCAGACACGCATCACACATCTCTGCCTTTGCCCTACTCATGAAAGCCGGTGTCTGCTGAACATGTGGCACACAAATGGCTGCAGTTCAGCTGTGGAACCAGGCTTTATTTCTTGTCCCATGAATGATGCACAAAGTCATCAAAATGCAAAGGAAAATATATTTATTCATTCTTACTAGCATAACTAGTCTGCAATCTGACAGCTGACTTCTGTCTTCAGTCCTGGCTTTCTCTCAACTGCCTAAAAGTTACCTCCTTTATCATTGTTCAAAGCTACCCCTTCCCTTGGACATTTAACCGAAGAGCCTGGAAATGCCTTCTTTCCTTGGCCCAGTAAAATTCTTCACCTCCTACTACTTCCTCATACCACTGTATCCTACTCATCCTAGTACCCTAGCTGATTTGTGTAGCAACAAACCATTAGCCGAGAGCATGCAATTATTTTGCTAGAGGAAAATCCAGGAGAAAGCTTCTATTTACACACATTACAATTCTTCTTTCTTTATGTTTCTGAAACAGCATTATTAAAAGTCTCTTTGTTGCTCTTACTATGTTATTTGCAGAGAAGCAAATCAACTCAACTAAAATCCCTTCTGGGGGAAGAAAAGAAGAAAGAAAAGGCCAGAAAAACAAGGCAGGGGAGAGCAAATGATTTGGGGAACGAAGAGAAGTAATGACCTGAATGTTCAGCTGAAGAGCATGAGCTAGCAAGGTTCGATGTTATATAGACACAGACAGGACTGCACTACAGGCAGGCTACAATCCACACCAAATGTCTTCCTCATGCCCTTTAGTTCAGTCACATACTCCTTGAGAGCAGATTAGATCCTGTAATTGAATGCAGAGTTCACTTCAACCCAAGTTCAGTCCGCCTGCCCATGTGCTTGCTTCATCCAGGAGCAGCACATATTAAGGTGAATTCTAGCCACTCCAAGTAATGAACCTGCTCTTTAATGCCAAGTTTAGCTCACAGTGCACAGAGAACATGTAGCTACTGACAGCAACTCTCATCATTCTCTTTGTAGTCCTTCTGCCACAGGACGTTTCTGGAGAAAGAGGACTCTCTGCAAAGGTGAGGGAACATACAACCTACCCAAGGCAGAAGCAACTAAGGATGAGATCTGTAGATCTAATCTGCTTCAGGCTATCCTGAAGGTCTCCTTCAGACAACATTTCACCTCATTTATGCAGGCCAGTACAGCAGTTTCCAACCCTACGTGCTGTGGGGAACTGGTACGTTCCAGGGTGGCATTTCTACAGTTGCAGCCTAATGCAAGGCTCCTCCTTCCCCCCAACCCTATTGACCTGACACAGCACACAGTTCCTCTTTCAGAGCAGTATCAGTTCTCATATACTGGGAAAAAAAGAGCTATGTAATTTATACAGATTCACAGATTGGTAGGGGTTGGAAGGGACCTCTGGAGATCATCTAGTCCAACCCCCCTGCTAGAGCAGGATCACCTACAGCAGATTGCACAGGATCACGTCCAGGTGGATTTTGAATATCTCCAGAGAAGGAGACTCCACAACCTCTCTGGGCAGCCTGTTCCAGTGCTCGGTCACCCTCCGAGTGAAGAAGTTTTTCCTCATGTTCAGATGGAACTTCCTGTGTTCCAGTTTGTGCCCGTTGCCCCTTGTCCTGTCACTGGGCACCACGGAGAAGAGTCTGGCCCCTTCCTCTAGACATCCACCCTTTAGATATTTATAAGCATTGATGAGATCCCCTCTCAGCCTTCTCTTCTCCAGGCTAAACAGACCCAGCTCTCTCAGCCTTTCCTCATACGAGAGATGTTCCAGTCCCCTCATCATCCTTGTAGCCCTCCGCTGGACTCTCCCCAGTAGTTCCCTGTCTTTGTTGAACTGGGGAGCCCAGAACGGGACACAGAACTCCAGATGTGGCCTCACCAGGGCAGAGTAGAGGGGGAGGATAACCTCCCTCAACCTGCTGGCCATGCTTTTCTTGATGCACCCCAGGATACCATTGGCTGCCGTGGCCACAAGGGCACATTGCTGGCTCGTGGATAACTTGTTGTCCACCAGGACTCTCAGGTCCTTGTCCGTAGTGCTGCTTCCCAGCAGGTCAGCCCCTAACCTGTACTGATGCCTTGGGGTTGTTCTTCCCTAGGTGCAGGACCCTACACTTGCCCTTATTGAATTTCATATGGTTCCTCTTTGCCGAATTCTCTAGTCTCTCAAGATCTTGCTGAATGGCAGCACAGCCTTCTGGTGTGTCAGCCACTTCACCCAGTTTTGTATCATCAGCAAATTTGCTGAGGGTACACTCTGTCCTCTCATCCAGGTCATTGATGAATATATTGAATAGGACCGGACCAAGCACTGACCCTTGGGGCACACAACTAGATACAGGTCTCCAAGTAGACTCTGCGTCGCTTATCACAACCCTCTGGGTTCTGCCATTCAGCCAGTTCTCTACCCACCTCACTGTCCACTCATCCAACCCACGCTTCCTAAGCTTGCTAACAAAGATGTTATGAGAGACAGTGTCAAAAGCCTTGCAGAAGTCAAGGCAGACAACATCCACTGGTCTCCCTTCATGCACCCAGCTGGTCATGCCATCATAGAAGGCTATCAGATTGGTCAGGCATGATTTCTCCATGATACATCATGACGCTGTCTTTTAATGTTTTTATAGTTCAGTGCCCAATTGCCCATCTCCCCCCAGGTTTCTGGGTTGTCCTGGACAAATTCTCCTCTCAGTTAATTGATGCAAATCAAGTTCTTGTGGTGAGTGGAGTTGTTCCAGATGCACACAAGATGAGCTAGACTTTGTCATAAAAATCATCAGGCTGAATCAGACAAAGTCTATCCCTTTATGCCACTGCTAAAGAAAATGGTGAGAGAGCAGGGCATACATGAATTGATCCTTCCTTGGCAGGTTAGGAATGACCCAAGGTTGAAAGCTGTACCTGGAGAACTGGGTGTTACGTGAAAAACTATTTCCTTTTTTTTATTTTAAGCACAGAACCCTACAGCTTCATTGTTCTGCCTTGTGACCAAGTTCCTTTTTCACCTTCTCCAAACCATTCATCAATGTCTAAGGATTCTGTCCATGGTCATCTCTTTTCCAAGCTAAAGAATCAGAGCCTTTATAACCTGCTCTCAGAGAACACACCATGTCTCTGACCAGCCAACTGCCCTTTCCTGTATTCTTTCCAGTCCTGTCCCTTTTTTGGGGCGTGAAAAGCAAAATGGCAGGGAGCATTCAAAATGCAAGAGCAGTAAGCAATAATGTAGAATCAAAGATCTTTCTTGCCTTGTTCTGAGCTCTTCCTCATAGTTCCTGAAATCCTATTTGCTATTTTGACCACCACCAACCAGACAGTTTCAGAAGACTTCAAAATTACTCCATTTTCTACACCTTTGCCTTTGGCACCTTCCAGAACTACTCCCTCCACATTCTCTGCATGCTTTGAACAAATAATTGAGGGCTGAGTTGTTCAACTGTTAATCTGCAAGGATAAATACCTGTATCCATTCGAAGGCAACAGCTTTCATGAAAAATGACCCACAATAGGATTGCTCAGTCACAACCTCTGAGTATCTCTTGTGCACAGAAAGAGGAGTCCTTGCCTCAGAGATCATACAGTTTGGACAAAAAGAGAGACACCAGAGAGATATGACAGGGCACAAGAGGGTAAAGCTGACAGGACAGCAGGGAAGGTTGGCACCAGAATCAGAAACAGTATCCCTAACAAACCCAGAAACTTAATACTCAGTGCACTGAGCAGTAGCCCTCCAACAGCTCTACTACCTCAGCAAACTAGCTGTAGCACCTTCAGAGTCCAATGGACAAAACAAAAACTTACGGTGCTATCCAGATACCGAGGGCTGCATTCACTAGCAAGCCTGCACAGATGATGTTTTGGACAGAAACCTCTCCAGGGTTATCAGCTGAACAACCTGCACCACTCTGCAACTCGGACACTAGCTGGCTACAGTGCCTTACTCGGAGCTTCTCACGGCTGCTCTCCTGCCATAACCCTCATGACACTGGGAAGCATAAGAGACTGGCTCCAAACATCTTGCCCTGTCCTCATACACTGAGCTGTAAACAAGAGGAACAAAGCTACACAACCTCCTTGGATGTTACCTGCCACACTTGGACATCTCAGGAAAAAAAAACAAAACAAACAAAACAAAAAAACCCCAACCACCTCTCAAGAAGAATTCTATTTTATTGTGTAATTTCCATTTAAGCATTAAACATGGGATCTTACAACATCACTACAGACTCTGTCAGTACTTTCTGGTATGTTGGGAAATGCATCTAATGTCTAACTTGTACTTTGCTCACTTGCCTTCTCTTCTTGGTGGAGAAAGCACATGAATATTCAAAGCACCATTCCTTCCCTTTGCCCATGCATCACCACCAACTGACAAGTTTTATCCTTATGATGGGATTTGATTGCATTGAAACAACCAATTTATATTAATCAATGTCCTCCTTGAGCTTCTGAGTCTTCCACATATTTTAAAGGGTAAGGCCAAACACTCACGGAATTGTATCTAAACTGGTTGACCTGGAAGCACTCCTGAGCTTCCAGGTACACTCTTATCCTGCAACCAAGTTTCATCCAAGGGAAATGCAGTGACACACCAAGTCTATACTGTACCTTGATTCCTGCCTAATATGGGTTCATTTCTAAAAGCAGGGAGAGGAAAACAACCACATAACCTGCAATCATATCCACTCAGTCTGAATACACCCAAAGAGACTTAAGTGCAGTGACATTCTTCGTTGCCACAGCTTCATTTTGGGGTCTCCAGTTCCCACAGTGGAATGCACCTTCTGAACTTTAGCTCACAGTCTCCCTATATGATGACTGAGGAGCATAGCGTACCTGTTCAAAATGAGGACTTACAGTCCAAGACAGACTCCTGGCCTTAGCTGAATTATTCCTTTGGGGAGGGATCATTGATCTTGCTAAAGGCAGATGCAATGAACTGTGATGGAGCTGACTTTTTCAAATGTAGCAACCTAGATAGGAAAGTTCTAAGCAGTGGTTCAAAGCAGAGGAGCACACGCTGCCACCAAGCTGTATGCACACTGTGGGGGTGGGAGGGTGATGGTGGTGTGTCAAGAAGGGAAGCCCCAACTTCTGAACTTGTGCTGTTGCTAAGCAAGAAAGGATGGTACAGATGTTACAGCCGAACAAGAAGGCTGCCACGTGAACGTGGATGGGAGAAGACCTATGTTCCAGTGTGGAATCCCACAATTGTGGATGGATTTTTGCAATAAATGGTCACTAAACGACATACAGAACTGGAACCAAAACCAAAGGCTGGAGCTGAGGTCTTACTCCCCTCTGTCCTGTGTGCATCTCCACCACTGGTCTTATCCATCTCCTCTGCAATGACCTGATGTGATAGTTTCAACTGGAGAGGTAGATGCGTATCTCAGCCTTGCTTCCAACTGGCAGCTCTGCCCTCAAGTCCCTCAAGCTACGGAGTGGTTGGAAACTCTTGAAGAAAACAAGAGCACTGATGGAAGCACATGCAATTTTTGAATGACATGGTTTGTTACTTCTTTGCTCCACAGGCAATTAAGTGTGCTGAAAACCCATCTATTAGATCGCATTCCCTGGAAACTTAGATGTGGAGACATCTAGTCTGAGCCTAGAGTGGGTGTAGGAATAAGACAAAGTTGAATAACTGAATACCTGTCAAAAGAGTTGTACTTTTGGGCACACCCTGGAACAGCATGATAGGTACCTACACTGAAACCTGCTTCAAAGCTGTCTTTCGGATAGTCCTGAACTCATCACTTTAACATTCCTGGTCCAGTTCGCATAGCACATCTATGAGCTCACTGTATCTCAAGTCTCTGAGGAAACACATGGCAGTATTCAATATCCATTGAAGTTGGCTAGGCACTGAAGGCTTTCCACCCAGGTATAACATGTTGCTGAAATTCAGAGGATCACTTTGATAGAAGTTGGTTACAAGCTGCAAGTAACTTCAGTCTTGCAACAGTTAAGATTCCACACTCCAGAATGCCCTAACCTCCTTTGAGTCTCTAGTCTCCTTGAGGATTATCAACGGGTAAGGCCAGAGTCACTATCACTTTATGGCAGCAAGACTCCACTTCTTAGTAAAAAAAAAAAAAAAAAAAAAAAAAATTCTCCTGTAGGTAGATCCAGGGTCTCAAAAGCATGAGTCCGCTACAGAAGAGCCATAGGACAGTAGAAGTTTACATAAACTTTCAGGAGGAGACCAGCAACAAACATAAGTATGCACTTTCCAAAGCCTATACACAGCAGGAAAGACGTTAGACCAAACTTCATTAAACACTTACTATGAAAGAATTCCATGATATAATTAGCGCATTTTTGCTCAGGAATCTCAAAAACACCACAGGTCAGAGCTGCAGGGGATCCAACAGAACTGTGTGGGATTACCTCCATGCTTACACTATCTGCTGGGTGCTGTCAGTCTCTCACTTTCTTGTGCAATAAACACTGAGGGGGAAGAAAACACTATTTCCCTCTTCCCCTTTACCTCTGCTGCACAAGAGCAAAAAGAAAAAAAAATTTGAGAATACTGTTGCAGAGATCAAAAGCCTTTTTCTCCTGGCTCTGACCTAGTTCTTTCATTCTTACTAGAGGGAAAAAAAACACTTAAAGGAACATTGTCAAAACTGTTAGGTCTAAAAATAGACTTACCTTGGCAGTGCTCCCATCTAGACGGGCTCATACTAAGGAGTGCAAACTCACTTTCCCATACACATACCGGTCCTTTCACTGGTCAAGAAGCACTGGTACTATACAGCCCAAAGGACCTCCCAGTCCACATAATCTCTTTTGGGACACTCAGGTGTGTATTGTATATAACTGGCAAGGAAGAGTAGTATCCTCCAAATTCCTATTTCATATTTGCAAATCCATTGCTGTCAGCTATCCCAGTAAAAAATTTGGGATATTTTCCTTAAGTAAACTGCTGGACATTTGTTGCTATAACTAAACTCCAGCACTCCATGCTAAGAAAGCATTAAAATAATCAACTTTGAGGAAGATTTCAATAATTTGTTAGATAAAATGAAATCAGAATTTTTCAAAGATTCTGCACAAACTAGAAGTTAAAGTATTTTCACTTTAGCCATGCAGAGCATTTCTGAAAGGAGAAACAAAGAGTCTCTGCCTTCGTGGCAGAGGCTGACAAACGAGCGGTTTCCACAGAACAATAGCCGTGGTGGAGCTGGTGGGACAGCGGATGTTGGCTCCGGCCAGGAACTCCCATGCTCCAGGATCCGTGGTTCCCTTGCGCCCCAGGGACCTCTCCACTCCCTGCCAGTTGCATCCCAGAGTCAGCCTCTTGCAAGTTCGCACAAGAAGCCAGTTAGCCCAGCCGTTCAGCAGCCTTGCTACACTCTATAAAACAACCTGAAGACCCAGGAAGCCCACCCTAGCCAAACTCCCAGCCAACTACCGCAGAGACTGGAAGGCCAGACAACCTCAGCTTAAACCAGGTTTTCAGGGATTTCCTTATTTCCAAGCTTCCAGAGCTGAGGTACAGCTGGTTATGCTCTCGAGATCAAGCAGCAAACCAGGAAAATATTTTTCAAGTGAAAACAAACAAATCAAACAACTAGGAGGAAAAAAAAAGCTCTGTGTTTCCTGAGTCCAAGACATTTTGAGTTCAGCAAATTGGCATTTTTCTACAAAACTATCAATTTAGAAGATTCCATGGCAACTTTACTTTTGACTAGAGTATGATCCTTACGCGGTGGTGATCAGAGCCATGAGGGACAAGTAACCTCTCAGCTTCTCAAAGAGAAGTTGTATTGCCACGTTAACTGCCAAAAGTTACAGTTTGTGAAAAGAACACAGCTCACACCCAGGGCTGCAATACAGCAATGGATGCATTAAGATAAACATATGCTTCTAAGCACAGTCACACAAAGAAACATAGTACCAACAAAAAACGATGGGTAAGAAAAGGCCTTAATTATGTATGCACTATGTTCATGCAAAGTAGTCACAGCCACAAGGCTACTTGTGCTGAAGTAGTAAGTAGTCATCTTATGGTGCTAGTGTGAGGGTATTAGAATTATGCTAAGGCAAGAAAGTTGAGGGAGAAAAACCCAAAATGGGGAGAAAGCAGAACACACAGATAAGAAAGCCTGTTCTGAGAGACCACAGCAGGGATACATCCTGTGGGAAGGAAATGGGAAGAAGGAGTTAAAAAAATCCCATCTCAGGAGAAGGGAAAGGCACTGCTTCCCAAAGCTTTAGCAGAGCTTTCCTTCATTAATATTTACAAAGCTTTTAGAGATTCTCAGATGGAAGGCACTGCAGATATGACAGGAATTATTACAGACCTGAAAAGATCTAGCAGACAGACTGAGAAGGACTTGTAAGTGAATAAAGGAGGATGACATTAGAGAGCACACTGAAATAGGGGTTGCTGCTGGCATATGAACCATCTGGTGCATGGCAGTCCATTTCATTTATTTACTTACCCACTACCGGGCACGCATGCCCAGTTCATGCTGCTAAGTTTTTGCCACAGAAGCAGCAATGCTTTTATTCAGGACCACTACCTTCCTTCTTTGTATCATTACAGTCTTCAAAACTGCCATTCAGTGAAGCAGCCCATACATAAGAAAACTGACTCACGGAGAGCCTTATGGCTTAGGATGGACAACTTTGGATGTACACAGACACCTTTTGAGACATAGTGGTTTTGTTTACCTTTATTTGAGTTTGCCTAGGAAACTGATTTTCAGGGACGTTAAGCTGCCCACTGCCTTCAGTAAGCTCAAGTTTTTGCTGGACTATCATTTGCAGTGGTCACTTGTGTACTCAGCAAAAGACAGCTTCAGCATGATTTTCAGCAATAAAGCAAGTGGTCTCTGATGGAACTGTAGATCTCAGCGTATCTGAGAAACAAAGCTCAAGGCGGTCTCAAGATGAGCACCCAAAAAAACCCAACATACCCCAAATTCAACATAGAAGAGGGGTCAGATGGCTGGTTTTCAGTGTGGACTTCTGAAACTTTCCCAAGGGCACAGAAGAAAGCACGATGGGACACAAACTACAGGATTCTCAATGCCTCTCTCTAAAGCACTAGAAAACAGAGTGAATTTGGGAAGCAGACAGCAGGAAAGTGGATTTGCCTTTTCCCATACACCTAGTCACATCTCCCCTCCAACTTCCCAAAAGCCCCATGGAAAGGGAACACGCAGCCAACGTCAGACTGCTGCAGGAGCCCAGCATCTATTGGAAGACCTCAGCAAAACGTTCACCGTTCCAGCTCCTGGTAGGCATCACCTCAATTACCGGGTACTTCCCCAGGCGCCGGGCACCTCACGCACACCTCACAGTCCCCGGCTGCCCGGGAGCTGGGCACCTCGATCCTGGGCTTCTGCATCTCCTGGGGGGGAAGGAGGGGCCGAGCAAACCCCGGCGCCCACAGCTCTGCGCCCACGCGGGAGCACGGCCGGGGCTGCCTAAGCTTCGTGGCTATCACGGCCTCGGGGCACTTCGGGGACGGCGGCGCCTCGGCTCCTGCGAGAGAGCAGCGGCGGGGCGGGGAAGACGCCCGGCGAGCTGAGCGGGGCCGCCGGGGCCACTTCGGAGGGAGGCGGCGCAGGTCTGCCGCCCCTGCCGGGAGAGGCGGCACCTCCGGGCCCGCCGGGAAGTTGCCGGACTGAAGCTTTCGGCTGCCGCAAGCTGCGCGGGCAGCCCGCGCTGCCGCCCCCGGCCCCCACGGGCGGGCACCCCTCCCGCGGGCCGCCACGGCCCGACCCCACGCCACCTGGCCCGGGGGCAGGCGCGGCGCTGGGGGCGGCCGGGCCGAGAGGGGCGGGAGGGAGGCGGCCAGGCGCCCCGCGGGCGAGGCCGGTGCAGCGGGCGGCAGAGCGGCCCCGCCGCCGCCTCCGGCCCCTCCGGCGGCCACAAGCCGCCCGCACCCTCCCGCCGGGCCCGGCCGGGCCGGGCTGGCCCCGCCGCGGCGCAGGTGAGTGCCCGGGGGAGGAGACAGGGGAGGGACCCTGGGGGCGGCGGGCAGGGGACGCAGAGCCCTTACCTTCCACCGCCATCCTCCCGGCCTCGCATAGTGCGCCGGCCGCCGACCCGGCCCCGGCGGCGCTGCCCCGGCCGCCCCCCCGCCCGCGCGCGGGCTCCGCTCATCTGCAGCCGCGGCGATCAACCTGCAGCGCTCCCGCTGACAGGCGGGCGGAGCCGTGCGCCCGCCCCGCGGCACCCTGGGAAATGTAGTCCCAGAGGCCCGGCCGGCCGCCCCCAGGCCCGCCGTCCCCTGGGGGCTTCTGAGCGCCTGGCCGGGGCACCGGCTTCCCCTACCGTCGGAGGGGCCCCCGCAGGCCTCTGTGGTGGTCTTGGCGTCGGACGCCTCCGCATTCACCTGCCGAGCCGGGAGAGCAGCACGGGGGCAGGCAGCAGATGGTGGCATCGACTGGGCTGTGAGGGGCTGGAGGGATGGTGACCACCACCCGGTGCGGGAAGAAGGGGCTGAGCAGGTACCCTGCCAGGAGAAAACGTCGTTTCGCAGGTGCGCTGGGATACTTCTGTTGTGGTATTTCAGTCACTGTGACTTCCAGCCTGACGGCTCCAAGAGACTGGGGTGTCACCCTGTCCTGTCCCATCCCAATCCCAATCCCAATCCCGATCCCAGCCCACTGGTCTCCCTAGCAGGGCTGGAGGAGGTTTGCCGCAGAGAAGGAGAAAGGCACACAAAGAGCATCAGGAACTTCCCATCAGCACCTCACCTTGCAGCGGGGCCCTCGGTCTTCCTTCGTTCACCATCTTTATCTTGTCTGACAGGTTGTCCAAAAAATGCAGAAAACAAAGGAGATTAGGGACGCAGTAATGGAACCTTGACTTCACGTCCTCACCAATCTTATGCCAAACAACCTGGCACCCTCAAGATCTGTCCTGAAATGTTTCCTGCATGAAAAGCAACTGTGGGTTTGTACCCTTTTCAGTTTCATTTTGAGACATCAAAAAGGTTTTGAAGATTTTTCTCCTTCAAAAATACCCATTTTTTTTGCTTTAAATGTATCAACAAATACTAACCTGCCCAGAAAGAATCTATGAGTTCCTTCACTCACCGATGTTATGTCATAACTAAAATCGAGAGGACAACAGCAGACGGACCAAGTATACAAGGACAAATACAGACAGGGCATGAAAACATTTTCACATGTTCTTTTTGTTTGTTAGCAGCAGTTATTGTGGCTAATAAGTATTATTCATGACAGGTTATTTTTGCAAAACAGCCTCCATGAGTTCAAATTAAAGTGCAAGAATATAAAATGTGCAAATGAATAAGATCTTCATAAACCGCAGGAATTTTTACATTCTTGAAATATCTAAAGTAATTAAAATGAGATCTTCATTATTTATTTTATGAAGGAAAACCAGAGCCTATACAGAACAGCCTTAAAGCCCAACTCTTTCCTGAAGCCTTCTATTCCCAACTTTGCCCTGAAGACCTCGCTTGTTCTTTGCTCTCATATGCATTTGAACTATTAGCCTTTGTGTTGTATATGAGTCAAGATACAAGCTCCCTGGAGCAGCAGCCTTGTCTTTCACGTGTTTGCAAAGTGGTAGGCATACTCACAGTGCATTATAAGTAATAACGATTGAGAGGATGTGCTGGTATTCCCAAGCACAATACAATCACACACCTGATCCCGTACGCTGGGTGAAGTGGGCTGATATTCATATACTTTTTGTCAAGAAAACAGGGTGTTCCTAGATTTCACCATTTTCAAATACCTGTAAGACACACATACAAACTTCAACAGTTTCTTCACAGTGTCACTACAGAAACTTGTGTGATTTTGATGACATTTTGTATTAAGCTGATGTATTCAATTAATCATTTATTTATTCATGACAATATTTGGAGGTATGTTAGAGTAATTACCTGGCTAATGCGTATGTGAAGCAGTGCTTTCTTGGTTGGAATGAGTTAGAAGCCATAGAGTGAATAAATCAAGGCTCAGAGTTCAAGTGGCATGGACGTGGAGAGCTGAGGTCCTATCCCCATTAGTATGCTGGATTTCTGACTGGTAACGACATTTCAGCTGTGGGCCCTGAGGACATCCCCAGTGAGTACAATTTTACTAAGCCCTTTAAACAGCCTTGTAGGTTTTAATTATGACTTTGTGCCTGCTGAAGAACAGCAAAATTATGGCTGTGACTAGGTAGCAAATAAGGCATGACAGATGTTAAAAGGTATAGTGTTTGATACCTAATGTTACATGATAGCTAGTGAAACCTCATATTTAACAGTATCTAAAACCACCAGAAACTCCTCAAATTCTGGTCAAGACTAGACAAATTGTAATTTAATTTATGTCACTCATTAGAGAAAAAAGGCTGTAAATTGATTCATTAATCTATGGTAAAGTACAAAGTGTTTTGAGCAGAGCTTTCAAAAACATTAGGGAGAGCAAGCTAACTCTCTAAAAACACCCTGCTAAATTATAGAGTAGAAAAAGACTAGCTTTCTCTGCTCAGAAAGAGCTATCTCATCACGCTTCCTTGCTTCTCTTTTTACCTTTCCTCTCTCCAGACAGGTTTCTTTAAACGTTCTCTTAGAAGTATAGCAAACTTCCTTTAAACAGACTCGGTTTGTCACAGCCAAAGTCAATTTGCTGTGTACTTTGCCCTAGGTCACCAGATGAAGTAAGCAATACTGACCAGAGGCTCCTTAGCCATTTGAATTATTTCTAGGTAGGACCAGCTAACATTAGATTAAAGTACATTCAGCAACAGCATTGCTCTACTAGAAGAGTTCTGAAGTCTAAACAAGATGTTAGGTTTGTATACTTTACTACACTATCATCCATCATCATTTTTCCCTTCTTATTCTCCTTTAACTTTAGAAAAACTCAAGAGTCATTAAGCTTTAAGCATCCCTTCGTACTCTTAAGTCCTTTGTGTAAAACAGTGAAATTCTCACTCATCTTCATCTTGATCTTGTTAGCGAGGTACTTTTGCCATATCATTCTGACCTAGGATTTTCAAACATGATTAATTCTTTTGGGTGCCCAAACACACGCACAGAGCCATCTTACAGGGACAGTTGAAGAAACATCTGAAAATTCTTGACGTCAAGTCAGGCATCAAGTGTCTCTGGCAGTGAACAGCATCACAGCCATGGCTGATCATCTTTGGCTGTGATTCGCTTAGCTGAATGGACCTAAACTGTGATGATGAAACTAAAAGCATTCAAAGTTTGTCATCAAACTCAAGTGTGACAGAAATAGCTCTATCACAGGACCATCCCACCTGCCTAATGACTCAGTATCTGGACTCTTGCATTGCCTTACGTATTGCTGGGAATGCGTACATGGAAAAGGGTGGGTTTTTTCAAAGGTAACTGATGATTAGTGGATTTAGATTGGGGGAAGGTGTGGGAGGAACATGCACAGGACTATACAGAATTGATATTGATGGGGAAGAAGAAGTGGGGTTTTCCACTTCAGTACCTCTGTAAGTACTGAGGGCTGGAAGAGGAAGAAGGAAGCGCTGTACAGTGGTTCTGGCACACTGTCAGCACACGCCCTGGGCTGTGAGCTGCACTCGTGGTAATTAAAAACAAGGAAGTTTCAGCATAAATTTTATGGACACTACAGTGTAGGAGGTAGCTGGAAATTCAAGTGTGGAAGCAGTAAGTAGAGAATTCCCATCCAACTCCCCTCCCTTTGTCAGAGCCAGCCACATAGCTGGAAAAACAGTCTGAGGGATACTGGGTGCCAGTATCACTGGAGTGAGAGGAGGAGGGTGGGGCATTTCTATGCATTCTCTTTTGGCTGTAGCAAGTGGCATTTCCTGAGAAGACCTGCTGAGTCTCACGCAAATACCTGAAAGGCATGGGGAGAAAATGCTAGGTGTATTGCTGATTTTTTTTTTCAATATCCAACTTTATGTTATTAATCTTCTGCAGGGTTTTATTTTAAAAGAAAAAGGTGTTCTATAACTCAGCTAAGCATATACTGAGAAAAGAGGGGAAACTGAGTTCAGACATAAGTCCCATGCTCTGATCCATGGAAACAGATTCTTATGCTTGTGTGGATCCAGTGTTACCATCACAAAATGAACCAAGGTTTGCTATGTGTTAAAGGGTAAACACTAATATTCAGAAACAGTTTTCTGGGGTCTGAGAATGGCTTCAGAAGAGCTATTAGGGAGGAATAAAAGTTTAAAATATATGTAATAGGATTTTAACAGTGTCAATAAGACACTGAAAAGTAGGTTTTAATAGTGTAGTAGTGTAATTGCATAATTAATATTCTTTGTCTATACTATTGCTGAAATACACACCTATATTCCCTTATTGTCAAAAATATTTTGCATGGTAATCCATACTACTTCAGGAAGTGCATTTGAGAGACTCAGAAAAGATCATAGAATGTGTTTTATCATAACTGTTGCAATTTCTGGTGTTTTCTCTCATTTTGTCTTTTCAATAATTGATTCATTTTTTTAAGTAAAAAATTGTATTTTTAAATAGACAATGTCCTCTGCTCTTAGTTGCAAGAAAGAAAATGGAATTTGAGTGTAAAAATACTCAGAAGATCCATAGAATTTATTATGGTTGATTTCATATGATAGAAAACAGGAGGAGAAGGGGATGGGTTAATATGATCTGTACATGTCTGAGGCGAACAGCAGTATATACGTCTATCTTGTTATAAGTGTGAGGTTAATTCCACCCTCCAGTAACACCTATGTCTTAAGTCATGCACAGAGAGCGGTACTGACTTTTGCCATCATCAAATGATCTGAGGAGTTGTTTATTTCATTCACTGCTAAGCAAAAGAGAAATTTTAAGCAAACGTGGAAACATACCATACATTTTTCTCCCAAAGCAAGTTTGTGACAACTTGCCCAGCAGGACATTACAAAATCAGCAGTGGGGCTGCATGCATAGAGCATAGCTGTGGCTGCTTTGGGCAACAGCTTTCTGAGTCAGGCTTTCCACAGTGGTCCATGGTGGGAGGTTGGGAGAAATCAGGCATAGACTGAAAAAGGAAAGGTTCAGGCTGGGTATAAGGAAAATTTTTTTCACCAAGTGGACAGTCATGGATTGGAGCAGGTTGGTTGCTCAGAGAGGTTTTGCAGTCACCATCCTTTGTGATTTCCAAGCCCCAACTGGATGAAGCCCTGAACAACCTGCTGTGATCACACACTTGACCCTGCTTGGAGCAGGAGGCTGGGCTAGAGACCTCCTGAGGTCCCTTCCACCGTGCATCATCCTGTGATCTTATGAATGCTTTTAGCTACCCTGGACTAGCACTGCTATCTAAAGCAGTGATTTACCTTCCTGGTCTTTACTGCTATCATTAGCCTCAAACAGCTGCCCTTTTTACTGAAAATTAACCTGGCACAAAGCCTGTTGAGTGTCCCCCCATCAGTTACCTGCTCTCATTCACTGGTGACTGCCCAAACGCATGTGGTAGCACAAGGAATTGGGCAGCATGAGGTGGGAACAAGCAAGTGAGGGTAGTGTCACCAATGCAGAACTTGACTGTTTCAGCGATAGCTTCAGATGAGTTTGTACTGGAGATCTGAGAGCAGTGAATGAGATTTATGGTTTCCTGAAAAATGCTTGGGTCCCTTTTCTGCGGAGAAAAGTAAAACACTCAGTACCCTCCTTGCTCTTGATTGGAGAGTGTGAATCAGAGTCATACCATATAAGCATTCCTCATAGAAAATGAAAGAACCATACCTAATAGAGGATGTATATGTAAACAGATCTAGAAGAACAGTCTACCATAGCAGGTCCATGTGACCAGTTGGCAAACAGTTGGGTAACTTGTTTAAACTTCTGCTATTTGCTGAACTGCAACTTGATGTGGGCTGGAACAATTCAATGCTGTCAGTAACCTGTAATCACAGAATCACAGAGTCATTGGGGTTGGAAGGCAGCTCTAGGGATCGTCTAGTCCAATCTCCTGCTCAGAGCAGGGGCAATTAGAACAGGTTGCTCAGGGTCATGTCTAGTTAGGTTTGAATATTGCCCAGGGTGGAGACTCCACAGCCTCTCTGGGCAATTTGCTGCAGTGTTTGATCACTCACAGTTTCTTTCTCCATCTAAATGGAATTGCCTGTATTTCAGTTTGTGGCCGTTGCCTCGTTTCTTTTCACTAGGCATTGCTGAGATGAGTCTGGGTCCATCTTCTTTACTCCCCCACATCAGGTATTTATACACAGTGATGAGATCTCGCCAAGCCTTTTCTTCTACAAGCTGATCAGGCCCAGCTCTCTCAGCTTCTCCTTGTATGAGAAGCAATCCGATCCCTCAATCATCTTCGTGGCCCTTCAATGGACACACTCCAGTATGTCCATGTTTGCCAGCCTGTCCAGGTTCCTCTGAATGGCAGCACAACCATCCAGTACATCAGTGTGTTGGGTTTGCGTGGCAAGGTTTTTGTAGCGGGGGGGCTACAGGGGTGGCTTCTGTGAGAAGCTGCTAGAAGCTCCCCCTGTGTCTGATTGATAGAGCCAATGCCAGCGGGCTCTAAGACGGGCCCGCCGCTGGCCAAGGCCAAGCCAATCAGCACCTCTGTGATAACATATTTAAGAAGAAGAAAAACACTTAGAGAGAGAGAGCTTTTGCAGCCGGAGAGAGGAGTGAGAAGATGTAAGAAACTCTGCAGACCCCAAGGTCAGTGCAGATGGAGGGGGAGGAGGAGCTCCAGGCGCCGGAGCAGAGATCCCCCTGCAGCCCGTGGTGAAGGCCATGGTGAAGCAGGCTGTCCCCCTGCAGCCCATGGAGGAAGGATGAGGGGGTGTAGAGATTCCACCTGCAGCCCATGGAGGACCCCACGCCGGAGCAGGTGGAGGCACCTGAAGGAGGCTGCGGCCCGTGGGAAGCCCACGTTGGAGCAAGTTCCAGGCCGGACCGGTGGACCCGTGAAGAGGGGAGCCCATGCCAGGGCAGGTTTGCTGGCAGGACTTGTGACCCCGAGGGGGACCCCATGCTGGAGCAGTTTGGTCCTGAAGGTCTGCACCCCGTGAGAGGGACTCCATGCTGGAGCAGGGGAACGATGAGAGGAGTCCTCCCCCTGAGGATGAAGAAGCGGCAGAAACACCATGAGATGAACTGACCGTAACCCCCATTCCCCGTCCCCCTGTGCCGCTGAGGGGGGGAAGGTTGAAGCCGGGAGTGAAGTTGAGCCCGGGAAGATGGGAGGGGTGGGGGGAAGTGTTTTAAGAGTTGATTTTATTTTCTCATTCCTCTACTCTGTTTTGTCTAGTAATAAATTAGATGAATTCCCTCTCTAAGTTCGGTCTGTTTTGCTCGTGACGATAACTAGTGAGTGATCTCTCCCTGTCCTTATCTTGACCTACAAGCATTTCGTTATGCCTTTTCTCCCCTGTTTAGTGAATGAGGGGAGTGAGAGAGTGGTTCTGGTGGGCACCTGGCCTCTAGCCAGGGTCAACCCACCACAATCAGCCTCTCCTCCCAGTTTTGTATTACCAACACACTTGCTGAGGGTGCACACTGTCACATCATCCCAGTAGGTCGTTAACGAAGATGATAGTACAGTACTGGCCCCAGTATTGAGCCCTGGGGTATACCACTAGTGTCTAGCTTCCAAAAGGACTTTGGGCTGCTGACCCTCTGAGCCCACCATATCAGCCAGTTTTCAGTCCACCTCACCAATCACTTATTTCGTCTGTACCTCATTGGTTTTTCTAAGAAGGTGTTATGGGACACAGTGTTGAAAGCCAGTCATTTCATCATAGAAGGCTATCAGGTTAGTCAGGCTCGATTTATTCTCTATAAATCCATTTTGACCATAGATTCCATTCCAATGGCATTCCTATCCTAAATATGGGAAATGGTTTCCAGAATTAGTTGCTCTATCACTTTCACAGGGATCAAGGCGAGGCTGACTGACCTGTAGTTCTCCAGATCTTCCTTGCCCTTTTTGAAGGCAGGAGTGACATCTGCTCTATTCGTCAGGAATCTTTCCAAATGACAATGAGCTTTCAAAGGTAATTGAGAGTCATCTTGCAATGGTGTTGGCCAGCTGCCTCAGCACTTGTTGGGTGCAGCCCATCGGGTCCCGTGGGTTTATATATGTCCACTTCGTTTAAATGTTCCCTAACCTGATCCTCATCCGCCAAGGTTATGTCTTGCTTCAGACTTTCCCACTGCTCTCAGGGGCCTGGGATTCCTGAAGACTGGTCTTACCAGTAAAGATGAAGTGAATAAGGCATTGAGTACCTTGGCTTTTTCCATTTCCTTTGTCACTAGAGCCTTTGCCCCATTCAGCAACGGGCCCACATTTTCCCTAGTCTTCCTACTGAGATAGATGTAGAAGCTCTTTTTGCCCTTCATGTCTCTCACCAGATACATCTCCAGATGGGCTTTGGCTTTCCTAACACCGTCTCTGCATAGATAGTGTCTCTGCATTCCTCCTGGTTAACAATTTTTTTCAATTCTGCCTACATAAGGTCTTTATTTTGGTAATTCTACACTGGTTTTTACTGGCTGAGCATTCAAACCACTCCTGCTACATTCACACATTAGACATTGACTGGTGTGTGCACAGATGTTTGTGTTGTGGAGCCTCAGTATGCTCAGATTTGAGTAACACGCATGCAGCTCTTCCTGATAGGCAGCTTTACACTTATGGAAAATAGATTTTAAATTCATATTTGTAGCTTTTGTTACAGGTGTAAGTAAATTCTGAGAAACAAAGTTTTAAGTAGCATTATCACAGCTTTTCTGGATATCCCCAGACAGAAATACCTGAACCTGTACATGTACATCAGTCTAGATGTACATCTGTCTAGACATGTGCCTGTCTAGAACATAATCTGAGTATGCACACTAGGGCTACTACAACTTAAGCATAGTGCACTTAGAACCAGAACATTTAATTTGTACAGTCATGGTGTCCCTATCACACTTGGGCAAAATTACTGGGCAAATGGGAAAAAGGACATATGTGGGGAATTCCCCATGTACAGAAGCTCCAGCCATGGGGAATCTGGAGCACAGAGCTTAGGATATGACCTTTATCATCAGTAATGTTTGTACTTATCTCAGTGCCAGTAGGGTGAAGCTGTAAGTAATAATAAATACTGTGTAGACTTCAGTGTAATAACATACCTAGTGTGATCCTTTGAAGGTCAGAGCTAAAAAAAAATTACATGTCTCCTTCTTTAGAATTCTTTCATGTGCTGGATTTGGATGGAAGCAGTTGTGTTATTGCAGATAATAATAACTTGATAATGATCAGAGTTGATAATGTCTTAGCATAATGACCTTTACCTGCTTATGAATGACTCAGAGTAGTGTTGAAAAATTCAAGTGGTTGGCGGTGATATGTGAGCATTTATTAAGGCAAATCGGATAATTGCATTTAACATCACAGATGGCTTGTATTTGCTAAAGTGCTTTTATTTCAGTGCAATAAGATGACTCAGAAACTCAGTGGGATATTATGACCCTGATTTTTCATTGCCTCACACCTCATATAGTGAAATTCCGAGTGCAGAGGAGATGTAGGTCCAGTATTGAAGGATTTGATGTGTTTACTATGCAAACATCAACTATTATCAGCAATGCAAAGCATCACAGCCCTATCCCCTTCCTTATGCTACTTTTCCTCATCAGTGTTATATTTTGAGATCATTCATACAACATTACTTTATGTTTCCCCTTTGTACTTTGCACGCTTTTACTACCCGGAGGGACGAGGGAATTTATAGTGATCCAACACAACATTAAATCGTCCCTTGCATCCAGGAAAGAACACCTATTCCACATCCCTAAAAGCCTTCCACTTATTTCTGAGCAGGCTGGTTTGTTTTGCTTTTTAATAGAAAGGGAATTCCACATGTATTCCAAGCACAAGAATTCGGAGTGCTGCTCCATATGGGCAAACATAACATCTGCTATTTCTTGGCAGGGAAGCAGCAGCATAGGTCTGCTTCCTCTTGGCAGGGAGCAGGAAGGGTAGGATTCATCTCACTGAACTTTATCTATCAAAGCATCAAGCACTCAATAAGAATACATTTCCTAGAAGTCACCAAAGGGAGGAAAAGCGGCATCCGTTGAAGCTGCTTGTCATCCTCTCTCCTGACAGCAGCAGTAGCCCAGATGACTGACAAGCTTAAAAATGTAACTCACAGGGGACTTAAAAAGAGAAATCCTACTCTCACTGCCTGCTTGCTTTATTTTCATTTGTCCTTGAACGGAAGTGGTCACACATAGCAAGTGGGCACATAGTTCTCTGGAGCCTCAGTCTTGAACTAGGGTTATTTCCTAGGAAGCTTTTTTGCTGTAATTGGAACTCAAGAGATCTTAAGAGACAGTGAAAACTACTGCTATCTGCAACAGCATCACAAAACTATAGTATTTCTGCAACAAGGCACTGTTGTATGCCAAGAAACACCACTCCAGAAAGAGCATTACCCAGAGAATCTGGCATACATCTCTGCTGGAGTTATGACAAAGAACCAATAGTTTCTCTCACTGACATTTTCAGTACCGTACAATGATCTCCAGTCCAGGCTAACCACAGAGCTTACAGCCTAGTACAGACCTCTACCGTGTAAGCTGAGGGACCAGAAGCACTGACAGGAGGCAACATTGTAAATTACAAATAAACAACAGGATATAAGCATGCACAGGTTTTATCTATGCAAATGCATAGCTCAAGCTGCTGGTGCAGTGGGAATACATCAGCTGGAATAACAACAAGTAATTAACGGTTCTGTCCAGCCACTCTGCTAATCTAATCACTCAGCACTGCTAATCAAATCACTCCAGTAGCTGGAGTGGTGTTTCCCAAATGCCAACGCTCCCTAAAAGTAAGCTAAGCACAAATGAAGTCATTCAGGTGTATTAACTTAAACTAACGATTGCAAATGAAGACAAGCTTTGGGAGTGTCACATCCTCAATTCCTACTTTCTCACACCCACAAAGCATTATTCCAGGAAAGTGAATGGATTTATGTGGGATTAGGTTGGAATAGAAGCAAGGTGAGGATCCAACTGCAATATCTAGCATGGTTCAGTTGACCCACAGCTCAGGAGAACAGTAATCTCTGTTCCCACTGGCTGAAGTGGCTGTACATGGATCTTGCTGTCAGGGCCAAGGGTAGATAAATAGACCTGTCACAGGCTGCTGAGGGTAGATAAATAATAGAATCATAGAATCATAGAATGGTTTGGGTTGGAAGGGACCTTAAAGATCATCTAGTTCCAACCCCCCTGCCATGGGCAGGGACACCCTCCACTAGACCACGTTGCCCAAAGCCCCATCCAGCCTGGCCTTGAACACTTCCAGGGAGGGGGCATCCACAACCTCTCTGGGTAACCTGTTCCAGTGCCTCACCACTCTAACAGTAAAGAATTTCTTTCTCACATCTAATCTAAATCGACCCTCCTTCAGCTTGAACCCATTACCCCTTGTCCTGTCACTACACTCCCTGATAAACAGTCCCTCTCCAGCTTTCCTGTAGGTCCCCTTCAGACACTGGAAGGCCATGATAAGGTCTCCCTGGAGCCTTCTTTTCTCCAGGCTGATCAACCCCAACTCTCTCAGCCTGTCTTCACAGGAGAGGTGCTCCAGCCCTCCAATCAGCTTCGTGGCCTCCTCTGGACTCTCTCCAACACCTCCATGTCTCTCCTGTACCAGGGCCCCCAGAGCTGGACGCAGTACTCCAGTGTCACCAGAGCAGAGTAGAGGGGCAGGATCACCTCCCTTGACCTGCTGGTCACGCCTCTTTTGATGCAGCCCAGGACACGGTTGGCTTTCTGGGCTGCAAGCGCACACTGCCGGCTCATGTTGAGCTTCCCATCAATCAATACCCCCAATTCCTTCTCCTCAGGGCTGCTTTCAATCCATTCCTCACCCAGGCTATAGTCATGCTTGGGATTGCGCCGACCCACACTCAGGACCTGGCACTTGGCCTTGTTGAACTTCATGTGGGTCACAGAGGCCCACCTCTCCAGCCTGTCAAGGTCCCTCTGGATGGCATCCCTTCCCTCCAGCGTGTCGACCACACCACACAGCTTGGTATTGTCAGCAAACTTGCTGAGGGTGCACTCGATCCCACTGTCCATAACCCAGATAATGCCCTGTGATTCTTACTTGCCTGTCCTAGCAGGAGAAAAGACCAGTTTGGGGAACATAGCTACCTGCCCAGCTTAGGCACTACTGCTGCCTGGGCAGAAATGGGGATGTGAGAGGTGCTGGTTTCTGAGGAAGGCAGTGCACCTTTCCCACTGTCACCCAACAGCAGAATCAATAAGCCCAGCTCACCAAGGCTCTTCTGAGCTGTCACTCCAGCTCTTTGACCCCTTTTCACGCTTCCCTGTGGCCAAAGCAGCCTGCTGTGTCTCTCTCTGTCCCCATAGTTATGTAGAGGTGAACGTGCTCTACATGGGGACAGGGGAAGGAGGTTTCTTCAGTGTACAATTGATAGCTGGAGGAATGTTAGTGAGAGAACACGAAATTCCTCCATTTCTATCTGTATGACCATAAAACCTCCCACAATCCCTTGACATTTTGCTTCCTTAACCCAGCATTTTACAGTAACCCAAACCCTCATTCCATTGCAAACCTGGATTTTGCCACCCCAAAGATAAGCACAAAATAAGTTGAAAGTTATTTTGTGCTCGTCTTTGCAAGTGGCTTTGCCTGAGCTGCTGAGAAGCTTTGGGGAAATGAAGAGAAGAGGGAAGAAGAAGGAAATTATGAAAGACAGCAGTGCCAGATAGCATTGTAGGCTGACTATGTTACTTAAGTGCCATTGCAGACATTACGTAGCTGTACCAAACTGTGTGAAGGTGTCCCCAAGTGCCCCGCTCTGACATATTGCAATGGCAAAGCTCTGAAATGTGCAGTAAGCCCAGAAATGCAAGTGATGTTTGTGACTCTGGTGTGTAGATGTTCCAGCATCAATTCTTTTTTGAAGAATCATTTAGGTTGGAAAAGGCCTTTAAGATCATCAGATCCAACCATTAACCTAACACTGCCAAGTCCACCACTAAACCATGTCCCTAAGCACCACATCTACGCATCTTTTAAATACCTCCAGGGATGGTGACTCAACCACTTCCCTGGGCAGCCTGTTCCAATGCTTGACAACCCTTTCAGTGAAGAAATTTTTCCTAAGATGCAACCTAAACCTCCCCTGGCACAACTTGAAGCCATTTCCTCTTGTCCAATCGCTTGTTACTTGGGAGAAGACCCTGACCCTCATCTGGCTACAGTCTCCTATCAGATAGAGAGCCATAAGGTCTCCCCTCAGCCTCCTTTTCTCCAGGCTCAATAATCCCAGTTGCCTCAGACGCTCCTCATAAGGGTCTGGTTCTCTAGACCCTTCACCAGCTTCATTGTCCTTCTCTGGACACACTCCAGCACCTCAATGTCTTTCTTGTAGTGACGGGCCCAAAACCGAACACAGTACTTGAGGTGTGGCCTCACCAGTGACTGTAAGCTATTTTGTTCATCCTTCCTAGTGCACCTGGGAGTATTTTTCTGTCACATGAGCATTCATCTCACCATTTGTGGGTGATGTGATTGTTTGAGGCTGTCTTGGGCATAGCAATCATGAGATAGAGTTTTTGATTCTCAGAGAAGTAAGGAAGGAGGTTAGCAGAACTGACACCTTGGACTTGGCAATGTGCCCTTGTGGCCAAGAAGGTCAGTGGTATCCTGGGGTGCATTAAGAAGATCATGGCCAGCAGGTTGAGGGAGATTATCTTCCCCCTCTACTCTGCCCTGGTGAGGCCACATCTGGAGTACTGTGTCCAGTTCTGGGCTCCCCAGTTCAACAAACACAGGGAACTACTGGGGAGAGTCCAGCGGAGGGCTACAAGGATGATGAGGGGACTGGAGCATCTCTCGTATGAGGAAAGGCTGAGAGAGCTGGGTCTGTTTAGCCTGGAGAAGAGAAGGCTGAGAGGGGATCTCATCAATGCTTATAAATATCTAAAGGGTGGATGTCTAGAGGAAGGGGCCAGACTCTTCTCCGTGGTGCCCAGTGACAGGACAAGGGGCAACGGGCACAAACTGGAACACAGGAAGTTCCATCTGAACATGAGGAAAAACTTCTTCACTCTGAGGGTGACCGAGCACTGGGACAGGCTGCCCAGAGAGGTTGTGGAGTCTCCTTCTCTGGAGATATTCAAAACCCACCTGGACACGATCCTGTGCAATCTGCTGTAGGTGATCCTGCTCTAGCAGGGGGGTTGGACTAGATGATCTCCAGAGGTCCTTCCAACCTCTACCACTCTGTGATTCTGTGAATATTTTGTCCACGATCTCCAGAATCCTTATAGATACCTGCAATAATCCCACAGCAAGAAAGGTGTTAAAACCACACCTAGACATAATCTGACTCGATCATTGTGTTCCCTTGAAAGGTAGCTTGACAAGTTAGTTGCCAAAACTTAGCTCAGGTTTCTGAACTGAAGGGTGTTGTGTCCTGGCAGGCTTAAGGCGGGTAATATTTTGCTAACACCAAGAATTTAGGGCTCAAACATGCTGTATAGGAGGAAGCAGCTGAAACCTGCAGATTAGGAGCCTGGTTGAGAGAGTCCCTTGAGAGGCAGTCCTGAAGGGGGACCTGGGGTGGAGGCTACACCCAGCAGTTGTGTACTTACCCTTTGCTGTCCCAGCTGCAGGCAAATGCCTGCCAGGAATAACAGAGACCGGAAAACGGCTCAGCCCTCTCCTCCTCAGCCCCCTGCAGAAGGTGATGGTAGCCTTCAGCCTTGTCAGCTTGCACTCCACCCCGCATGCATCGCCAAGGAGCTGGAGGACATGCTCATACCCAATGCCGGAGCAGTGCGATGCATTCTGTACAGTCATGTGCCGGCAAAACCTGCTGGAGGTCACAGTGCTCACGGGCACAGTTCTGACCCACATTCAGCCCCGATGAATACGTTCTGAGCGCAGGTGTGCAGACCAGGAATGAACTGTGGTCGGCCACGGGGATGCTCTGGTTCAACCCATGCCACTCAAGGAACTGTAGCCTGAGCTGGCGTGACTGGTGTGACTTCTGAGGGCAGCAAGCAACCGTGCTCTGAGCCCAATGACTCACAGCATTATTTCTCCAAGATAACAGGCAAAAGTAGTTTTTTACTCGTGTCTTACAGGTAAGAAATGTGTGCTTTCTCCTATCATTCCTACTGTATGTTACTTTTAAGAATGTAAGTTGTAATGAGTTCATTATTTTTAACACACAGGAAGAAAACAGAACACAGTCTTTTAGGTAAGCTTTTATTTTTCCACTTTATTCCTCCTCTTTTTTCTACTAGTTTGAACACATCTGTTTTGCAAGCTTATAGCATCAGAAATCTGAGTTATTATGTGACAGAACTACAGATTCCAAATACGACTTTTTCACCCTTTTCCCAAATAACAGTGAAAAGATTTTGTAATACACAACTGCGTTGTAAGGGTTTTAATGCTTCTCCTTTTTCCTCTCTACTGCTCCAAAAGATCATTTCGAAGAGTTTTCTTTTAATTGAGTCTGGAAACCATCCACTTTTAATGAGAACTTACTGACACCTAATTGCCATCTGCCTCCTTCAGTTTCTCTCATAAGACTGCTTCATTTTTCCTTTGTGCTCTGAACTGCTTCTCGGTTGCTGCTGCTCTTTGTACTCCAAGTGAATTCTCAAGTCTTCTTAGCATAAGTTTTAAGTCCTTTATTCTGTATTTCACCTCTGCCTATTCCAGAACTACACTAAAAAGCCTTTAGAGCTAAATACTTAGCTGCAGAATGTAGACACAAGCTTCCTACCACCACATGGATGATGCTTGCCGGTGCACCTGTTTTACAACGGTGTCTTTTCTTACCTGATGACACCATATCAGAAAGGCAAAGCAGTACACGGCAATATGGTGTGAGGAAAGTACTCCAAACCGCAGGAACAAGGAAATATGTGATATCTTCCACAAAATTAAATCTACCCTTTTGTTGAGAGCCTGTGCAAGGACATGCCTTTAACAAGGCCTCCAAATGAGCTATCAATACTGCTTTGTGGTGGCCGCCTGCCCCGTGGTGAGTTCACCCCATGTCAGAAGCAAGGAATCTTCCACTGACTGAGGGCTGAATAGGTCTTTAAAAAATGTTTGGCAAGCCACATCTTAACATGCTTCTTACTGTTAACCATAAAAGGGTTTATAGAAAGTCTCCAGTGAAGATTTTCCTGCTTTCCTTGAGTTAAGAGTTTCTTTCAAAATTCTACTGATGTTTTCAGGTTCTCTGGTTTGCCTGAAGGTAAGCTTCCAGTGATGCCCCCGCATTGTGCTTTTCTCCCTTAAGAAGTTCAAATCCTAAGATGGTGAATTGTGATCCTTGGTCAGATATTGATTCTCTGAGATTTTCTTCCTGGTTGAAAACAGTAGAAAGAAAAGTCAGCTATAGTAGCAGGTGCAACTTGTGACATTAGTGCTATTTCTGGGCATTTCCTACCAGGAGGAGAGCAGAGCAGCAGTTAAATGGTGCATCAGCTCATGGGCCCGTCGTGTCAACCATGCCGTGCTGAACCATGTAAGTCAGGCTGGAAGGGCAGCATATGAGTCACCATTATCTTAGGAATTCAGTATGTAATTAAATATTTCATATTAATTTGAACTAAAGCATCCAATACATACTCCACTGTCAGGTTTTTCTTCTGAAAATGAGTTGAAGTTTAGCATGAGGCAGTTGTACATATTTTGCCTATCATTTCAATGCAATAGCAAGACATGAGTAACTTACACTACACAACTGCCTTTGGGGAAAATTCATTTGCAATCTCAAAGGTGCTTAGGATTGTTAGGCCATCTTGTTGCCAGAAAGCCACTTAACTTTTGTTGAATAAGATGTGATGAGGAATCTCTTTCAAATAATTGCACTAGCCATTCCAGTACTCCCAACAGTTACTTGTCAGTGTGCAGACACCTAGTGAAGATAAAGACTGGTGAAACATCTGTCCTGTGTTCAGTTTCTGATCTGCTTATGTCAGTAGAGATCTGAATTTATGCCTGTAACCCTTTAGGCATTTTGTATCTCCGCTCATTTGAATCCCTCTGTTCACGGAACAAAATAATCTGTATGCTGTTTGCATCTGTGGCTTGAAGGGTAGTTTATTTTTATATACAAGAGTCTTTCAACAGCAATATACTCTCTCTTGGTTTTATTAAGCATTCTTGCCTCAAATATAGTGGCCTTACTATTATCCCAAAGGGCTTAAATAAGCAGAGCTCTGACTTCATAGTCTGAGGCATCAGGAATCAGAGCTGCAGTAGCACAAGATGAAATAAGGTAGGTGTTGTGCTACTTATGATCCAGGATTTCATTGTTTCTGCAGGTTTCTGCAAGGTCTGTCCAGGGTGGGCTTGAGATTCTCTGAAGTGGTGCTGATCTACACCTCAAGCAGAGATAAGGATAAAGTTCTTTAACAACATGCAAGAAACAAGACTATGAAAAAACCAGTATGCCTGTCATTTTCCTGGCAACTCTAATCTTGGATACCTGCAAGCTATTTCTTTGTAATGTCAAGATTAGATTCTGGTTCTGCTGGAAAAATGATATTCCTAAGAAAAGATCACTCTCTCCGTCTAAAGTGTCATCTGGCAAAGTTCAGTTTCTGTCCTACTGAGTTGATGCAGTATAAGATGATCTGTGCCTCTGCTGCTTGGGCTTCTGTATTCTATTCAAACTAAAAGCAAAGTAAAGCAAAGCAAAGCAAAGTAAAAGTAAAGTTAAAGTTAAAGTAAAGTAAAAGTAAAGTAAAGTTATAAAATACAATACAATACAATACAATACAATAAAATAAAATAAAATAAAAATCATCCAAGCCATACTGGATTTGGGACTAGTTATTGAAAAACACAGACACTGTTTCTGAGAAGCATTAAAACAATTGTCCAAAAAGTCTGTGCAATTAGTTAGATTCAAAATCTTGTCTATGGACAAGGAGGAAACACCTTATATATAAAGTAAAAAATTATTGGTTTTACAATTGAAATCTTAATAGATTCATCCAGGAATTACTAGTGGCCCAGATTTAAGTACTGCAGAAAAAGAAAGAAAGAATAATAAAGAAGAATATTTTATACAGAAAAGAAGTAACAATAGTAATAATAATGATAATAATAATAATACAGTTAAAATTGTTATATACACATTTCCCAGTTCCTACCCCTTTTCCTTGTGTTATGCTAACCCTTCCACTGTCCCTCTGGGTCCTCAGATCCAAATGATGTTCATGCATTTTGCTTCTCCACTCTAGGATCTCCTAGGGTGTCATCTTTATGTTTTCTAACATTTTTATATCTTGCACTTTCTTCATTGATCTGCAAGTCCATGTTACATCCAAGTTTATTATATGTGGCATGTTTTACATATGTTAGATACTTGTTCTTTTTTTCCTTGTTACCCCAAAAAAACTGGTTTTATTGAGCCGTCGGTCTGCATTTCTTTAAGTGATGGTGGGTGAGCTGTTATAGCGTCGAGTCTCCAGTTCCAGCCTGTGTCCCATGCCTTACCATCCTCCACCTGTCTCCACAGCATCCTGTATCCCCTCTTCTCAAGTCCTCTGCTGTCATACCAGGCCTGTATTTCTCTGCACTACATCTTTATGTTAGAAACATAAATATCTTGTTCTACAAAGAATAACTGCTTGTTACGACTGTCTGTATAAAACTATTGCTGTACCACACTGAGGTAAGCAAAAGTAAACCAAATAAGGCATAGCCACCTGGTCAGAAGAACAATCGCAGCTAAACCAGGTGAAAACAAAGCTCCGGGCAGGGCAAGGCAAGGCGTGACAGAGCTAGTCTGACCAGCCTTGGTCCTGAATGACAATACCGTAGTACTGCCCTGTAGAGTTGCAAAGCTCCATCCTTGGAGGTTTTCAAGACCCGACAAGGCCCTGAACAACCCAGTCTGAATTCAGTGTTGACCCTGCTTTGAGGAGGAGATTGGGAGTAGAAACCCCCGAGGTCTCTTCCAGCCCACATGGGTCTGTGAGTCTGTACTGATGCAAACTTATATAGACATACTTAAAATTTAAAAGTTTGCTCCCTGTAATAAATGCTGGGAACTGTCTGTTATGCCCAGGCAATATAGCTTGGTGTTATTCATTCAATCTGGAGTATATTTTTGTACCATAGAGTTTCACAGATACCCCTCCTAGCCCTGCTAGCTCTACAGACTTGAACCCTGTTGATGACAAAGGCCTCATCTGGTGCTCTATGAGTGTGTTGTCATTGACTTTGTCAATGACTTTGTTGTCATTGCAGTTCATATTTTGTCATTCACAAGATTAAATTTCTCCTAAAACATCACACAAGTTTCTGTGATTGATCATGTCTTGCTGTGAATGATAGTTGAAGTAACTTCTGATATGTGGGATCAGATTAAGCTGAATTTTAACTCTGTGAACAAATCCTTTGGCAGAATTTCCTTCATCAGTGACTCTCATAATAAATGACTGGACTCTGCACTGCATTAACATCTCATGGTAATGAAGGCCAGTTCCCATTGCATATTTGCATATTTATTGTAGCAGTACTGGACCTGTGTGCTTTTCTAGTAGAGAATTTGGCAGGTACACAAATCATAGCCATAGTCACATGTACATGCAAACCACCACCCTCAGGAATTTCATCTTCAGGTAGCAAACTACACATAAGCTGGACAAGTCTTAAAACATTGCAGGTAAACATTATGGAAAGTAAATAATCCGCATCCAATGTTAATTAAATAGACTTCTTGTCTCCTTGATGACACAACAGAAACACTGACAGTCAACGGTGTCATGTCTTCGTTGTATTTGAGGTTGCTTCTGTCCAAAAGCCAAACAGTAACTGACATGTGTCACCCATAATGTCACCCAAAGATGTCACCACTGTTTTGTTGCAGTGTTCCCATCAAACTTTCCCCACAAGAATGTAAAGTCATATAAACAGGGTTTTGTGGGATGCCGGCAGCACCCAGGTTTCTGCTATGCCTCTGCCTTTCCCAGAGCATGGGGGTTGTGTCTGCAGTATGGCAATTTTCTCCTGGCCATGCTTTAAGCCATGTTTGTACTGCTCCTGCTTACAGCTTGAACAGCGTGAGCTGTGCATCACCTACTCACTTACTTCTGCTGTCGCCAGCTCGGTCTGAATGGCAATGACTCTACCCTTCTTTAATGTCAGATCTCGTTCAAGCCGTATGAGCTCTCTGCAGCAAGGTTCAGATATTCTTCTACAAGCAGGTGTCTCAGCGTTTCACCTGCCATGTTTGCAAACATGTGACCACCACTTGCCATAAAGCAGCAATGCACAAAGCAGCAGGTTCTCTAACAGCAGCAATGAAGTATCACGTTTATCATGAGCAAAAGGGCTTGGAGCCTCTTTCCTGCATTCCAGATTAGTGCATAAGCAGAATGGTTCTTTTTCTCTGTTGAAAGATTAATGTTATCTATTGTAAGTATCTATTTTTCAAATGTTCAGGAATTCAAGGCTTTCTCAGACTTTGCAGAAATGGTGCAGATGGATTTAAGATTTGCACTGATATTCTTTTTGCTAAATTGTCGGACATCTTGACAGAAGGTAAATCTCGGTTTTACAGCGCTTATTGTAGGTGCATAAAAGTACTGACGTAACATGGCTACAACAATTGCACGACAGAAGGAGGCTGACACCAAGCACACAGCGGGAGGGCAGCCAGGAGAAGAGGGCCTGTACCTCCCTCGCTGCCCAGGGGTGCCTGATCAGTACCCTCCACAGCATGGCAACACCAACTGCACCGTTTCAAGGGATGCTGGATCAGTATCTTCCATCACATAAAACTGGAACTGCTGGGCTATCCTCTCCTTGTATATTACCTGATTTGTATGTCCAATGACAGCTATTAGAAAGCTACAGTAAAACACGAAGTAACTTAGGCTTTGATCCTCCTGCAAGAGGAGACTTGGCTCTCTGCAAGAAGCTGCCTGACCCCAGACAACATTCACTTCCATCCTTTTGATCTGAAGGATGCTGCTTGTTAGGGAAGGCAGCTTATCCTAATCACAGCGAAGGGCTCTCACTTGCTGTTTCACATTCACACTCTTCCTCCGGCAAGGAGGAGAGGATGGAAATACCAGGCATGGAGAGCCACAGAGCACTTACTGGGCTGCAGTGTGTGTGGGAGGCATTTGCCAGTTGGGGTGATGGAGCGCCTTTTCATCTTGCTTTTTAGAGAATGAGGGAGAAGTGGAAAAGGGGGAAGCATTTCTGTGAGTCTCCTTGAACGATTATACAGGAGGGTGCAGACATCGCTTACTCATTGCTTGGCAGAGAGATGACAAAGGTCAAGAAATGCAGAGACAGGACTGTAGAATTTGAGAGCAGATGGGGTTGACTGGACAAGATTGGCTGGGGAACAGGAAAGTATAAATCCCCTGTTTGACCTCTGGCAATTCTTTTTGCTAATGTCTAAATTTACTTTACTTCTGGGTTGTCGCCAGTCCCTCAGTGATTTGCCATCGAGGAGCTGTATGACATCACTCTCCATCAATATATGGTATTTTTAGTATGGTTGGATATAGTTCGTTTTTTCAGCTATGCTTCAAAAATCTAAGCCTGTTGGCCTTATCTAGAAATGACAGAGTTGTCTTTTTTTGTTTTGTTTTTTAAAGACAGCCATCTGTCTATCTCAAGCCTATTCCGAGTTCCCACAGGCAAAGTATTTTTAACTATTTCAATTATAGTTGTATCAACTGTTTTGTAATTATTGCCTTGTAGATTTTCCCTGCTGTATCAACATCCCCTTTTCTAGTCACTTTTTAGAGAAATCATGATCTTGTTCCTGTCACCCAGAGGAAAAAATCTCCATGTATTATTTGCTGAGGAGCAAAACTGTTTGTAAAGCTATATTTTCAAGCAGTACTTCTACCTACTGCTGCCTAAATATCCTGTCCAAGTAAAAGGTATACACGCATTTCTTCCTCAGCAAACTCTCTCCTTTTTTATAACTCAGTGAAAAACATATGTTTTGTATTCACAGTCCCTGCGAATCTATTTAATTCATTCTCGTTTTCTCTGAACATTTAAATTAAGAAAATAAAATGTAAATGAATTAAAGATAAGTCAGATGAGATGACCTGATGCTGATGGCCCTGATTCCACATAATAAAGTATTCTCAGTTAGGTAAGTAACCTGAGGATTTTATTTAGTCTTCATCACTTTTTACGTCTGTATTTCTCTGTATCCTAAACACAGTGTTTTCCACAAATGTTTAATAACTGCATTTAATACCATATAATTGCACTCTGAAGTCACATGTGATTAAGTCTTCCATCTCTGCCTCAGCAAATACTACGTTTTCCTACCTAGACCATATAAATCAGAAGATTGAAAGTCATCTGACACAATCTAGCATCTAATTTCCATTCTTCTTTCACTCAAGGCAATGCATACACTATCTTATTGAAGATAACACAGTTTTCAGAAAGGCTAATATCTCTTTCTCTAACTCTGAATAAAAATTGCATTGGGAATACTCCATGGCAACATTTGTAATGAGAAGTGAATTTTTGGAGTAGAAATAATTTTAATTACATTTGCTTTTCTCCAGAGACTCAGATTGTCCTGTCTTTGAAATAATCTAATATATTTTGCACCATAGGGCTCTGAATATATTTCGCTATGTTATTAAGACCATTATTTAGTTTAATACTGCAGTAACTATGAGTTGGATTGGCCCATTTCCTGCAGAAGCTAATAAGATAGATACAGAACCAGGCAAGTATTGCAAAGTTGCTTTCACAGACTTCTCTGTAAATCTCCCCCTTTAGGCATATGGATTTACATGAATATGGGATTGGCAGAGCATATGACCTCTGGCTGCTAAAAGGAATGTAAGATTCTGAGAATCTGAATTCTCCAGCAAAAAATCTGCAGGGACTCTATAGGGAAACAGAAATTTACCTCCTTCTACTGTGGGCAGAAGAAGACCTATTCTATAGAACAGGTGTTTGTAAAACCCAAGCATTCATTTACTGGAATAAATAATTATGAGTATAAAATATTACAGGAGGGCAAAGACACTGAATTTTGTCCAGCTGGTTGGTCCTGAAATACTGCCAACACATATTAGCAATTTCTAAGATAAGTAGGACTGGGACATCTGTCCTCTCAATTGTCCACTTCAATAATAATGCCATGAGCATTGTGACCAGTTTTGTTAACCTTTCTAATATTGTTTCTCTCACTAATCATACCAGCAAGTATCTGCATGGATATAGCCTACAGTAGTAATTAAAGCTGTGAAGCTGCTTGGCATGCAACTAGCCTGCCTGGTACCCATGTCACAGCACCCATCTGGCATATGACTGTGGGGTTCATGCTAAGATCATTGATAATTACAGGTTTGGGGACAAAGAACAACTGGACTGTATCCAAAAATACAGAATGGAAGGTGTGGCAAGCGTTTCTGCTAGATCCCCTTTATAATGCACTGTAATCTTCTTTGGCTATTCTTTATGGATGCTTGTAGCATAGCAAAGGTTGACTTCCATCCATCAAGAAAAACCTTATGCTTTAAAATATTGGTAGCTTTCCAGGATGCACAAGCCATTGGCATAATTTTAGGAGGCTGACCAGCCTGTTCTTTCTCCATGTTCCACTAAGAGAGGAGAAACAGTGTCCAAATCACCATTGCTTCCTGTTGATTCATTGACCATTTAGTACATAAATCGCTATTCTACCCTGTTCACACCTTCACTGCTAGCAGTTTCCAATCAACTGATGTTGGAAAATTCAAGAATTGTATGATCATATACAGTTTGCACTATTAGTTATTTCATGTGTTGTTTTGTAGACTATAATCCACATTGCTGTCAAAAGCTGCATTTTCATAAGAATTCCCTTACATTCTACTTGAGCGCTTCCCTTACCATAGTGATTTTTCCAAAGACCTTCTGGTTTAAGCATAGCATTGTACCTTTATTTTTTTACAGTAAAAATTTCACTCATTTTACAGACCTTTCCTATCCCTGCAGCTGCTACAAGCCTGTTTTAGGCTGTTGTACATAGTCAGTCTTCTTTAATTTAATTTTGTAGCACATACGACAAAAGGAAATTGGCATTGATTGCTACTAGGTCCTCATTTTCTCAGGCTTTAACATAAATGTTGTTTTTTGTTCGGCACAAAATGCCATCATCTAGGATCTTTATGATAAAATACAATGTATTTTCTATTAGAATTTCTCTAGAGGTTTTATAAACTCTATTCATTATTCATTCTAACACTGTCGTGGGTTTGGGTTTTTTTTCTATTTTGGGGCATATAACTTTCTCTAGTAACAAATGGTTTCAGATGGAATAGTCATTTTAATTCATACTCACGTAGCTCTGAGCAAATCAAAGGATCAACTTTGATGGTGGTTTTTGTGATATAGATACCAACAAAGTAAAAAATGGCCTGAACCCTTCTCATGTTTCCTGTATGTTGGCAGTGAGTCCTTACGCAGGAAGGACATTCAGCCATGTTCTCGTCTAGCATGAACTTAAGTGCGTAATACAGGTTTCAAAGGAAAACTTCATTTCAAGCACCCAACAAAGTGATTTGGTTTTCAGAAGGCTTCATTCTCAGAAGCTCGCTGAAGGGCTGGCGTGGGCGCAGCACGGGGGGTCTTGACCCATGAACTGAGCCTTCTCAAATCTTCATTTTAGCTATTCAGTAATTATCATTGCTGGCTTAAACTGCATTAAAGAATGCATTTAATAAAGCCCCAAAGACAAAAATGATGATTCAGCCCCTCCCTGTGAGCAGTGACAGTGGATTTCAATTCGTGACATGCAGAAGACGCATACTTAGCTATTGATAGTTCTCTGATCTCTCCACATTTTGAACTCCCTCTGCTGTCCTAAACATGCTTGCCATTGAATATTTCCACATAAGAGAGGGAAACATGATTTAAGGTACTACTCAGCTTTCCCACAGCAATTCATCCAGCCCCCAGTTTTTTCCCCTTTGCCTACCTGAGTGCTGAACTGTGCATCATGTCCAGTCACCCAGCCGCAAAACACCCTGCACCTCCTGGCCTCTCAACCACATTCCTGACGTGTCGCCCTCAAGGAAATAGGGAAGGACAATATTGACCTCTGGAAGCACAAGAATTGCACAAAAGCTGGAACTGTTGATGACAAGATTAGCTCTAGCCCAAAACTACATCATCCAGAGCAGCTGGTATTCCTGAAGATGCCTCATGGTGTGGACATCTGCAACGTTCCCAAATTCCTGCAACTGTCAGTATTGATTCTTCATTCAACTAAAGCAACTATTGCATTTAATCAGAGCTCATCAGAAAAAGATTTTTCTCCAAATGAAAATACTGACTTTACAGGAAAAAAAATAAAAGGGATAACACGAATGTCTTTGGCTGAACACGAATGTCTTTGGCTGAGAATCAATTTTCAACTCCAAATTCCTTAAGAAAAAAAAAAGAGAGAATATGGACGTGAAAACAGAGTGATCCAAGCATCTATATTCTAGATGTCTTCTTTCTGATGCTTCCTTGTGAACCAGACTCCTTGGCCAAACCTTGCCTCTCCAGCACCAGTCTCCTTCCCAGGAGACTGGCAGGCTGGAGTGCTCAGCCCAGGGTGGCCCCAAGCTGCTCAGTCTGTCTCCAGGGACAACTCCAAATACAGCCTGGGTGCTGGGTCGCAAACCAAAACCTTTTCAGTCCTTGGAGATTAGGATGCAGGAGTGTATGTTCGTGTGTATGTATGCGTGAGAGTTAGATTATTCTGTTGTTTGTTCATTATTTTTCAGCTGAGTATTAGAAATACTTGAGATTAATTTATCTGTGATTAGAGCAAGATTGAGATTACTCCTCATTATTAAACAACATTGCTGTCTACAAGAATACTGTATTGTCTATCTTTCCTACATAAATAATAATAGCTATTTTCTCTGGCTATGAATATTACATGTCAAAGCTAATCTTCAATCCACTCTGCTTATTTTTTCAATATTGTTTGCTGCCTCTTTAAAATAATATAGAAATGCTTTTCAGCATCCTAAGTGTCTGCTACCTCTTGCAGGCAGAGTTAATGTCTCGTTGGTGTTTTCCATTAATCCCACAGTAGTAGAGTTTCATTCCTTTCATTTGTAATTTTTTTTTTCTTTCTGCATAACTCTGTGAACAGTCCGCATCGCAAATCATTATTTCTAAATTATGTCTCTTCTGCTGTAAGAAATTATCTTCTGCAAGTGGTTTTCTACTGGCTGGTTTGTTCAAAAGGATTTCCTGAGCTTTCTCCTCTGACTCCTCCCACACGTCATCCTCAATCAGAAATATCTCAGAAAGGTGGAAGGATATTAGCCAAAGGGAAAAACCCTCTTATCGTTAACTATAATAGCTCCATGGTCAAGAGATTCAAAGCAGGAGCCTGGCTTTTGGGGCACAGTTTCATGAAAAGCATCACATATGCCTCCCTGCAGCTGCACGTTGCTCTTGTTGGCAGCACTTGTAAGAGCCAGACCACTCTGACCATGGCTCTGCAACGTAGATGCCTTTCAAAGTAGGGGGAGGCTTCATCCTAGCCTTTTGGTTCATCATTGTATAGCCAATTACAAGATCTGGAAACTATATTAGTATCTAAGTATGATCTTAGTAGGCCTTAAAAATTGGCTTTAATTTTATATGCCTTAAAAAAAAATAATGGGCCACTATCTTCAATAGCAGTGGCATAGCTAGAATCAAGAGCTAATTAATGCTGTCCCAAATTGACATGTCCTACCAAAAAAGTGTTAAGAAAGCAAGTAAAGTCAAAAAGAAGCAAAAAAATGTTACTTTCCCTTGAGACAATAAGCAAGTGACAGCATCTCTAGCCTCTTTTAATGGTCATGTGTTGCCATTACTATTGAGCCAGTGTGACATAGGCACTGAGCCGGTGACAAGTCACAGAATCGGAGTACAATTGTCTTAGGCACCATCAGAGAACAGTCGAGTATGCCCACGTGTCTTCCATGTGATGCCTCAGTGCAGGATCTAACTCCATCAGAGCTCAGTGACATTCTCTGACAAGCAGGAATGCGGGAGAAGGTCCTAATGGTTTATCAGAACCATTAAGAAAATAGGATAGGTAGAACCAGTGCCTCAGAGCAAAATGATATATCACTGTATGACTCCTGAAATTGCCACCGCTACTCATTTATTAAAGATGCAGCACTCCTCTTGCAGCCTGCAAAGCACCTGCTAGCACTGTCCATTTCAGGCAAATCATCACTAAATTCCTTAATTCTCATTCTGTTCTGCTAATGAGGAACTTGTGTGTTTCTGGGGTCCCTAATTAATCAAACACTTAAACCACCTAAGGGCATATTATCTTCTTTGAGAGGGGAAGATGCAATCAAGGACAAAAAGATCCAATCATTTTGGCTATCTTCTTCTTTAAGTGTTAATAGAAAACAGAATATAAATGGAACGTCATATTGTTTTCATTAAGAAAAATGAAAATAATTGTGTATTCTGTTTCCACTTGTGACACCTTGTTGGATGCTTAAAGTACAATTAAATTGACGTCAGACAATTTCAGAAGTGAAGATTCTTGGCGCCTCTGCTGAAGAGAAGACAGCTGTCTATAACAGTGATCATCCGATATTATTTCATTTACAATCTTTGCATTCTGTGCTGGTTCACTTCTTTTTCTTTTTTGGTTTGAATTTTTACATATTCATCCCATTTTTAATTCTCAGTTAACATTAACTCAGTTATCTTGTTTTCCTCCTTCCTTTTCCCTTGCTTTCTGTAGACTTTTTTCCTTCTTTGCCGGTTCCACCTCTCTTTTTGCCTGTCTCACATGCATCTGTGGAAGACCACTGGGGAGACCTTGTGAATAACCAGACCTGATTTTCATAAAAATATTTGGATGCAATGTTAAGTGATGCTGGATAATGATCACGCTCCTTTTTGCATGGCCTTTGGAAGAGATCAAGCAATGCGAAGGATTTGACCTTGACCTTGCTACCTGAATGGTAATGATTACACATAGATATTGCTTGTTCTAAGAGTCATGCAAAATACATGTGCCAGACTCTATTCTCACTCACTGTTCAGTAGCTGTTTGGGTATAATTTATTCTTGAGATGACAGAATGCAGTTCACAACTTTCATCCTGTACACCTAATGAGACAATTATTCCAGGAGAGTCTGAGCCTTTCAGCAAAATCGACACAGAGCAAACCAAAAGACTGTGCTGGAAACGAAGACCAAGTTTGTTTAACCCAAGGGGCTCCCGGTGAGGCTGTCGTTTGCTTGCGCATAACTTCCATTGGTGGAAAATGAGGTCTCACAAATTTGCCCTGAAAGATGATTCAAGCCAGGTTTCCCAAGGCTGTCTACAAAATATTTGGACTTTCAGAAGATGTTGCTCTTCTCTGAATGTTAACTATGAAAGTAATGGTGAGTAAACTGAGAAGGGGTGAGGGGAGACAGATGGGTCTGTCTTTCCAACTGGCACAGCAAGAGTGCTGTCTACCAAAGGAGGGAGACAGCCAAGAGACAAAATTCAAGTTGTAAGCAGAGATGGCTCAATGTCTTCCAAAGCACTGCCATATAGTACGTATATTTAACACATTATTTTTAGTTTACAAATGTTTGTTGACAGGAGTGACAAATATAATGTGCATATGGGAGTGAGGAGCAGGAATGAAACATTCTGTCTCCACTTGAAATAGTCTCCTTATAATCCAAACACACACACACCTGCAAATTCCTCGCAAGTCAGCCAGCTGAAGCTCAGCAGATGACTCACGTTGCGCTCGGCTGGAACGCTCGCTAAGGCAGGCCTGTGTGGACACGGCATTTCGTGCAATGCCACGGGATGTTGACTAGCTGGGAGTAGCAATGTTGCAATGCAGCAATTTTAAGCAAGGACTTTCTTCTTTCCAAGCAACTGAAAAAGATCTGCCAGCAGAGTTATTTTTTAAAAAAGGATAAATACAGTGCAACATGGGTGGGGGAGGAGGACAAACTTAAACACAACTGCAGGTCTGGATGTGGTGTTTACTGCTTCAACTGATCTTGTCGGGTTCTCTTCAGTAATGCTGTGGGTCACATTCTGTGTGGCAGGCCTTAATCAGGCACTGCTGCTGCTGAGGTCAGTACAGGTTTTGACCATAAAGCACAAGTATCTTGTATTAATAATACCAAATAATGTGTATTAGTCTTTAGACAGCCAGCTTCCAAGATGTGCCTGGCTGGCATTTCTGCGTGGAAGTGGGACTGGAGAAAAAACCACAATACATGATACCACAAGTCGCTATTAGGTGCAGAACCAACTGCATGTGGAAATGTATAGCTCGAAAACGTAGCAGTAAAAACTAAGAAAGGGGCTCATAGTTCTATATCTTTGTCCTCTTTTTATTATAATTTGAACATACTTACTCAGTTTCAAAGGATAATAGTAGTCTGTAATTATTCTTAAAAATGACATATATTTTTAGTAGATTTGAATTATTCAGAACATCAGAATGGTTTGAGGACACGTTCAGTGAGCAGGCACGTCAGCACTGGTGTTTGGGTAAGAGCAGGTGGGAGGTGCCTTTGGCACCGCTGTCTGTGGGGTGCAGGGCTGGACCAGGACAGGTGGGCACAGCCGCATCGACAGAGCAGGAACCAACGTCAGTCTGTCACGGGGACTTCAGAGGGGCCACGAAATCCCAACCATCACGAGCCTGGTCCTCTGACTAATAGTTCTGTCTGGATGGCCGGTAGTCATGAAGTACTTCATGTCCAAGTGCTGGAGACTGTGTTGAACCTGCATTTCACTTAAAAAAAGAAAAAGATTTATATCCGTGCTAATTTTTGCAATGACTCAGTGAAGACTAGGATTTTACCATGCTTTTTATCAGAATGACACTACCTAGACCAGGACGTAGTCATTACCTTCTCAAATATGTTCTTTGATTTCTTTGGTGGTGTTATGCTCTTCAAAGAAAAGGAGGAGGGAAGTTGGTGTTGTCATTGATACTTTTTGCTGGAAATGAACTCAAACCTAAACTTAAGTTTGGAGCTGGTGCCCTACTTGGTCCTTCTTTTTCTTCAGAAGCATATAGAAGAGTAGAAAATAGGTTTTTTTCCTTTGGTTTTTTGATGTTTAATTTTGTTCCCATGGTGACAGGTGCTTTGTAAGTATGTGATACAGATGCTCTGTGCTGTGAGGAGAAATAGTTTCAAAATGCACAAGATTCAGAAAGGTGTCCTGCTTTTTTTGTCCCTTCTGCACAGACAAAGTACATCTCAGAAATTGAGTCCGAGCTTATAAAGAACATATACATGTCAATCTTAATTGTATTTTCTGTGTTATCTATGACTAGATTTGAAAGTCCTAATCAGAGGATTGTATTAAAGAAAACAAGATCTAGCTAAGCAAAATCAAGGTTCCAAATTTGATCTTGTCTGCATGGTGGGAAAAAAAATAATCAAAAACAACAACAAAAAAGGATAACACGCTCACAAAAAAGAAATCCAGTCTCATTTCCCTAAATGGAATACTGTTATATCTGTATTTTGGAACTGGAATAAAAATGTTATCCTTCACTTCTGTTTCTGCAACAAGGGTGTACAAGACATGGGACAAAGAGCAAATCCGCTCCAGTTGGCTAATTGGACAGAGTTGTTGCTGAGTGCCAGCCTGACCTAAATGGAGCTGAAGGATTTTCACCAACCTTTCATCCTTTTGTATTTTCTAAGGTTAATCTTCCTTCCTTTGTGTTTCTCTCGCTAGGCTGCAGCTGAGAGAACAAGAGGTACAGCTGAACTCGAACTCGGAGCATCTTTCCATGTCCAGCTGATAAGGAGGTGGTTTGCTTGAGGCTAGAGCTAAATGACCTATTCACAGTAAATGTTTTTCAATTAATTTAATCTTTTCTCTTGCACATCAGTTTGTCACGAAGAGACCAGTTTTTCTAAATATATTCTTTGTCTAATGTCATTTGATGAATGCTTCAAAAGAAAATAAAGTAACCGCCTTTGTATTGCTTGAAAACTGTCACTTCAAGGCTATTTGCCACTCATTATGGCATCACTGCTGCAAATACGAATAAGCAGATGGGCTTGTCAGGACCGCTCTGAAGTTGTCCCCTGGAGGAGACAGAGCAATGAGTAGCATCAACTTTGGAAGTAAGCTTTTGAGTTTTGGTCACTAGAGCCAAGTTGGTTCAAATTTTCTCTACAACTTCAAACTAGCGAAGGACGATGCACCCAACCTGTTGTATTTTACGTGTATATGGTAGCACGCAATACAACTAGAGCTGAAGTTAGAGCAGGGCTATGTTTTGCTTCTCCCTTTCCTTGGGATGACTGCCCTTCTCCCTTTTCCCAACAAACTGCCAAAGTGGAGATGTCAAAGGTTTAAATTGGAGGCATGAAATGCTCTATATCACATCCCAGCCCACCAGTACAATCAGATCTGCTGCAGAGAGGCAGATGGTCAAGAGAAGAGACCTCTGTGGATCCTCAACCCTCATCCAAGAGAGTTGTGTGATATATCAAACTTTGATGGAAGGGGCTGCAGCATTCACAAAATATTCAGAGCATCATTTAGCAGCAGGCTTGATTTACGTGCAATAGCTTGTTTTATACCAGTTACACAGATGCAATAACAAATAGCAACAGAAAACCAAAAAGCCTGAAAACATGATGCAGTGAGTCCTGGTTTGCTATGTTGGTCCATGGATTATTCCCCCCATTATCCTCTCAGTTCTGCAGATGAGAGGTTTTGCTGCTTCCTCCCAGCAACCGCTCCTCAGATTAGAAGCCTGAGCTCAGTGGCATATGGCTGCTCCGATCGCAGTGGATCTCTGGGCTCGTTTCCAACAAACTATAACTCCTATTTACCAGAATGGCACTTATAGATGTCCAGTTAAAATGTCCCATTTTATCAGGGAAAATGCTTTCCCAATGGTACAGTTTACCATTGAATGGAATTCAAGAATCATTTTGTCTGTTATGACTTTTATTTTCATAAAGAATGCAGACATGAAATACTTAATGTGATGTCCTAATTAATGCAAATATGCCAAAAACCTTTATTTTCCAGAGAAAATTATATTACACTGTTACATTTCCACATTTTGTGGCTGCAGATTTTATATACTGTAACCATGGTTACTGTGTCATTAAAGTCTATTGAGAGGGAGTTGGGCATAGCATAGAGCTATCACAGAGAATGATTGCTTTTGTAAATTTAAAAGAAGCTCTGCAGCTAATTAGTGTGAGTTTGTGTAAATTGGACCAATGAAGAACATGAAATTTGGAACAAATTATTGTAGAGTCTGAAGCAAACGGGAAACATTTTTATTTGATTTAGGAACTTGCCTTCTGCATCACAAGCCTCTTAAACTTTTAACTGTGTAAGGCTGAAGCCACACACTGGCATACTGCCGATAGCAGGAATGCGGATTGCCCTGCCTGAGAGGGGAGGTGAGTGGTCTTAAGTGGGAAGCACTGGTGATGGGCAGAAAGCTGGGGAAAGGGCAGAGCAGGCCTGGGCTGTTCTGATTTGGCATAGTTTGGAAATTTTAGAAACAAATTCTGCTGCTTGGGAATTTTTCAAGCTGTCTCTTGTGTGCCAGTTAAGTATATGTTTCCTCCATGTGGTACGCTCTGTGCAAGGAGAGTGGGGCTCGCTCTTCTCTGCTTTACTGCCCAGCACTGTAGCAGCAGATGCAAAGCAGGATCTTGCAGTCATGCGCTTCCCTAATCTTTCTTCAA
Source organism: Grus americana (assembly GCF_028858705.1). Taxonomy (NCBI): domain Eukaryota; kingdom Metazoa; phylum Chordata; class Aves; order Gruiformes; family Gruidae; genus Grus; species Grus americana. The sequence continues at coordinate 15,306,985 of NC_072853.1, read as the reverse complement.
ACACTGATATCCTCATAAGAAAACAACATATCCATGGCCATGTAGATGCCTAGCAGCCTTTATATTGTATGGGAAGCTGAATATCCTGTGTATATTATATCCTGTACATAGCTGTATATATTGTGTGACAGCTGAATATCCTCCTACTTTGGATGCTATCAATCCCTTTTCCAGCATACTCCCCAGCTTTTCAATAGTTGCATGATTTGTGGCATCCTTATATGTCAATAAGAATTCCCCCTTCATCACTGTACCTTTGTACTGAGCAAATGCAGATGTGTGCTTTGTTTCAGCAGCCTTTGAAACATCTGTACGGGCCACTGCTGGCGGCAGGTTTGAGTGGCTGTGCAGAAGTGAGGGTACGTGAGGTGACGGCTTCCAGCAGCGAAGCAGTTACTGGCCTGTCCTTGTCCCGTCTCTGCCACACACCATCCATCTGCCAACAGCCAGGGGCAGTGATTGACAACTCTGCTTTTGGAAAATTTTCTGAGTTTTCTCTCTTATAATATTTGGCAGATATTAACAACTAAGATTTAACTGCTCCTCGTGGACTCAGGAAATCCAACACTGTCCTGATCCGAGATGGTTTGCTTTGTATTTTCTTGCTTGTGTAACGCTGGGATACAGCAAGCATTTTTCCTTCTCTGGGGTCTCAGAGAATAAGCAGAAAATTAACAGCATCTTCTGTAAGGCCCAGCAAAAACCTCCTGTCCCAATCACTCTCCTTCCCCATACTTTGAATCCTAACACAGGAGCTGTGGAAAGAACCACTTTGGCCCCAGCAGCTTCAGGGAACATACTTCCACAAATGAACAAAGCAAAAAACTTAATCTAAAATCTTGAGCAGTCACTAACAATCCCTGTCTCTTCACCATTATCCAATCTGATCCCTAAAAGCAGCTCTGCACAGCCTGGCTACCAGTACCCAGCATGAAAGCCTTGGCCAGAGAAGTTGCAGAATCTGGGTTTCCCATTGACCACTGCCCATTTGGCCAGTCACGGTCTGGTGCAAGCAGCCCTTGGACAAACAGCTGCTGAAGCGGCGGGAGAAACCCTGTCAGTGCTAAAACCCACTTAGTCTTGCACGGTCTTTTTGTACAAGCACATCTATAACAAATAATTGGGCTGTTTTGATTGCAGGACTCTTAATCGAATAAATAAGACCAGTAACACGGCACAGGACTGTGTGCATGAGTCCATTCTCCCTGACCTCATCACCAATGGAGTTGCAATTTTGAGGTTCAGGCTCTCTGCCAACATTTCTCCATGAAGTGTTCCTGCTTTTTTTTTTTTTTCTGCATCTGTTCACTTATCAAATTTATCTGCAGGGTACCTGAACCCTTACCGAGGATAATACCCTGTCAGAAGGTAGGTAATGGCATGGTGTGGTACAACATTGTTATGTAGCAATGCTACGATGAAATATCTAGGCAGCATGTCAGGAACATTGTATTTATCTTTCTGTGGTATTTTTGCATCATTTTGGGAAAGGCCAAGTATGCCTGTGGTGATGTGGTGCTATCAAAGAAGGTTTCAACATCTATTTTGCACGCAGAGAGTTAACACTGGGAGAGACAAGCACTTTAACTCCAGCATCACCAGCAGCAGGTGATCCTGTACCTCCTCATTTGCAACAGTTCAGCAAAACCAGCCTCCAACCTTGTTTGGAAATCGTGAGCATCACCCATACGCTTAGGCTGAGCTCTGTTTCCCTCTCTTGTATCTCTCCCTGGCAGAGTATTAACTAACTCACTGGTAATTCGGTACGAAATACACTCCATGTCAGTTAAAAGCCCTAGAAACATAGTCAAGACACACATTTCTGTGGGCAAAAAGAGAAAAACCGCCCTCATGGCAAATGCAGAAAGCACATAATCCTCCATGTGATGGCGGCTTGCAGCAAGCACAATGCAACAAAACTCCAGAGAACTCCACTTGCTACCTCAGTCTGCTGCTTTTGTTCATGGCTTTTGCTAAATCCATGTCACATTTCCCATTAAGTTAGTAAATGCTCATTTCAGAGAAGGCCTTTCATTTTTTTTAACATTTCCAAAAATAAAGCATAACCAGAGGGTTCCTGTTATGTAACATAAATATTTTATTATCTTCCACATTACTGATTTGCAGAAAAAAAATCTAGACACACTTTGGCCTCTTTCATTAGATAGCCTTGAAAAATACGATGCTGTATTGCACAAGCTGTCCTTCTGCATAACCATGGAATACTGCATTACATATACCTAACCCTTTGCCAAGTTGATGCTTGAAAAGACAGGAAAAATGAAAGTCTACATCTTCCAACAACCCCTATTGCTTTTTATCCAAAAATAATTGTGCCTGGCAATGTATTCTTTCTACATCACAGGCACTATTTCTTTTTATATTTCAACAATACAGAATTGTAATTTTTCCTAGATTCATCATTCCATATCACAGAGCTATAAAAATTACATTACAAATCCTGTGGGTCTCGGTCTACCCAGGGTAAGTGCCATGCCACGGAGAGCTCTGCTGGGGTTTGCCAGGTTGCTGCACAGATGCAGCTGCTCGTGTGGGACTCCCGGTGTTTGAGTGTATGCAATTAGCTACATTGCCACAGTTGCTGGACCCCGCTGGAGCGGGCATCTCCATGCTTGCATTAATTCGATGGTTCTCAGCCCCAGACTCACCACAGAATTTGTATATCAGCGTGCTTGTGCTTAAGGCAGGGACATAGGCTAATCTGGGAGGGCGGAGGGAAGGAGAAGAGAAGGACCCCAGGCACACATGATGCCTTTGCATGGACCCAAGCTCTCGTTCAGGCAGTTCAGAGAGGTTTGGTGCTGATGAGGGCGTACACATCGCAGCCCAGCCTGCCAGCAGCCATCAGCTTTTCTAGTTTTCCTACCCACTGCATGTAAGCTTTGGGAAGCAGCCACCAAACAGTGGTGGAAGCAGCATGTTCTTAACCTCAGACTACAGAAATGACCTGTGTATTAGTAGGCAAACTGCTGTCTTTGCAAACATACCAGGCTTAATCAATACAAGCAAAGGTGCCAGGGTTTAACCCTGGTCAGCAACTGAGCACCACTCAGCCGCTTGCTCACTCCTCCCACAGCAGGACGGGGGAGAGAATAGGGAGAGTAAAAGTGAGAAAACTCGTGGGTTGAGGTAAAGACAGTTTAACAGTTACAGCAAAAGCCGCACACACAAGCAAAGCAGAACAAGGAATTCATTCCCCACTTGCCATGGGCAGGCAGGGGTTCAGCCATCTCCAGGAAAGCAGGGCTCCATCACACCTAACAGTGACTTGGGAAGACAAACACCAACACTCCAAATGTCCTCCCCCTTCCTTCTTCTTCCTCCAGCTTTATCTGCTGAGCATGATGTCATATGGTATGGAATATCCCTTTGGTCAGTTGGGGTCCGCTGTCCTGGCTGTGTCCCCTCCCAACTCCTTGTGCACCCCCAGCCTACTCGCTGTGTAAGCACTGCTCAGTAGTAATGAAAACATCCCTGTGTTATCAGCACTGTTTTCAGCACAAATCCAAAACACAGCCCCATACCGGCTACTGTGAAGACCATTAACTCTATCCCAGCCAAAACCAGCACAGAAGGTAACAAGCAGGACACTCTTACCTTTGGCTGCAAGAGACACGTTTTCCAGGAATTGGGAACAGATAACACTACTGGACAGCCAGTCTCTCCCAGACTCATCTTCCTCAAATTTTTGACTATGCTTTGGGCAACTGCTTTATTTCTATAGGATTTCCAATTGTGTGGTAGTCCTCTCCTGAGTGACTCTCTGCCTGTGCTCACATAACAGGCCAGACATGTCCATCAAGGGCCACCAAGCATCCAGAAATCCTCAGTGCATCCACAGCATCAGCATTCAGCCCATGTGCTGCCAGGTCGACCTTCTCTAAATGGCACGGAGTATTTGGCATATGTGCTGTTTGTTCACATGCAAAAGGCTCAGGACCTCTCAAACATCAGGGACTAGACTGAGGAAAACCTAACTAGGTTATGCAGCAGTCCAGCCTCAGGCTTGCTGCAGAAGGAGCCAGAGGGGAGGAGGTTATCACTGCAAAGTCAGCAACGTCAAAGAAAAGGTACCAAGTTGTATAAGAAAACATGTCTCTTATTAAAACACTTCATGTGCATAACAGGGAATCACCCAACACAGTCCTTGTTGCTCAAGCACTACTTGCGGTTATGTCAGCCTGGCATAATGAAGCTCTCCATTTAGGAGATATCAGGACTATTTAAGGTTTGTGATAACATTTACAGTTGAGTTACGTGCCAGAGATACCAGTAATATTTTGGTATTCTTGCCAAAGAAAAGCTTTTAATATTTACAGACAGACTTTGAACATGCCAGCTGGCTGATGCTAAGAGTTTGAGTTCTCTTCAAAACAAAATTATTAGAGTCATTTACGTAAGTCTCATTGACAGTTTACTTTAGCTTTTATTTCCAAGACGTCAACATTAGCATCTATGATTTATTTGGCAGTCTTCTGTGGGGAAAAGAAAAGCCCTCACCTCTGTATTCATATTAACATTTATATAAATCAGCCAGTAATCACTTAGATCTAAGAGCTGCGTGCCATGTTTTAAACAAGATGCAGTTGAACTCCCAGGCACAAAGCCAGTAGATTGGGCTATCCAGAAAGTGCACAAGATGGGCCACCAATGGCCATCCAATGCTCCAGAACAGTTTTGGTCCATGGGTTAGGCAACGCTAGGTCCCATGAAACACTTTCACTGGGAAATTTCATGTCTTGATATTAGATCCCTGCTTCTTTTCACAGAAGGATTAAATGACATGGCATAGCTTCTTTTCTCCTTTTCCTTTTCACCAGCTTTCAGCCCCACATCTTGCTGCTGCTTTAGGCTTTTCACAAAGCCAAGCATTTAGCCCTGACACTCTGCCTGGGCTTCCTACATGTACTGTGTCACTTTGTGCTTTTTTTTCTCCTAACTCCTCACTTCAGACAATTCTCCTGCAAAACCACCAACACACATATTGTTCATATTTTGAGTGGACCTTGGGTTTGAATGGTGGCACAAGCTTGTGTGGATTCTGCTAATGCTGGTCAAAAAACCTGTCTGTCATTTAAGGCAGCACTAAGAAAGGAAACTGCTGGTTTGCTCTACCTGCTATACATGAAACATTAAACATTAACATTAAACACAATTGTTACAAATTAGAATGAAATAATTATTTGGCTTATTTGTTTGTAAACTACCATGTATGATGCTGCTTTAAGAAGGGAATCATGGGCATGCAGGAGGAAGTGGCTGTTCCTTGTGCCTGGCAGATGCCCAGAGGTGAAGCCAGCTCTCCATGATGGGGATACAGTGCCTCCACCAGGAATGATGGATATGGTCCAGTGGGAGAAGCCTCCAGACCACATGGTCTGTTGGTGGATTTCCTTTTCTGGATGTTCATGGTGCTCTAGATAACTATTTCCTGCTGTAGTCCTGCAAAGGTGTGTCTGAGCTGGCAGGTCTTCAGTCCACAGAAAGAGGAGAAACCCCTCAATCATCACAGCGAAGAGATACTCATATCTTTAGATTACCATTGCTTCACCCAAACCTGACATGCTCATAATCTTTAGAGAGGGGAAGGGCATTGGTGGACAAAGTAATACGAAGAGAAGGGAACAGTTACACCAGGCTGTGTCCACAGACAGTGGCAGAACAAGTCTTAGGAGAGCCGCGTGCTTCACATCTCAGAGCCTACAGCCCACCCAGTTCCACTGATGACCACATCTAATGGGCACAGGACAGTCTCAGATCTGGTACCAAAAGCACATTAAGTCCCTTGGCTCCCTGGTGCATGCAGTTTTGAGTTACAACACATTTCTGAACAGCCACGCCACAGTGGAGTCCTAGCTAAATCCTTCCTTCCTCACCTTCCTCAAGAAAAGAAGTGGGTCTGAAGATTCCTTGCATTCCCACATGGAGGAGACCTCTGAGAGCTGCTGTAATTCTGATGACAGCTTTTATGACCTTTCTCTACAAAGAGTCCTCCTTACTCTATGTATCTTGCTGAAAGTTCAAGGCACTGGGTACTTTAGTAGCACTGCTGAAAGATCAGATCTCTTCAAAGATATATATTTAGGGCATTAATTCATATTTCTTCATTCAGGTTTGCACTGGCAACTCCTAAAAAGAAATGCTGATTGAACCCTGACTTAGTAAGTGAAAAAAATAGTCATGTTCCTCTAGCATCAAAAAATCTTTGGAATGTGCGTCTAGAATGACTTGTAAAGACTCTAAACAGAGTTTCTTCGCCACATAGCAACTTCTATTGCCGATGCCTAGTGGAAATGTCTGGAAATTACATTAAAGGAAGAATAGAAAAGGTGGAGGAGGAAGCTGTATGTGAAAACATTTTTTCCCTGATCCATATCTGAATGTTCCCAGTCAACAAGCTCTCAAGTCTGCACTTGAGCTGTGCATCAAAAGAAGCAGCCAATGTGTATTCTCTTGTCAAGCTCATTCCAAACTGATGCATAACAGCCATGTACTAGCCAAGGTCATTTCAAAGGTGTTTACTTTGTCTGCAAACTAAATTCGTTGCTCTTCACTCAGAGATAAAGTTGGTAGTATTTGAAAACCAAACATTGTAAGGCAAAGGTCTGAGTTGAAGCTGATGCTCGTGTTGGAGCTGGGAGCATGAAACAACTGCGTAACAGTGATATTTCCCTGGAGATTCTGACCATGACTGTACGATGAAAGCCAAGTTCAGAGGTGAGGCCTTGGGAAAGGTCTCTGGGGCAAGCTAGTGATACCTCCCAGGGCAGTATTAGAGCCTCTTCAAGGGCTGCCCTGCCTGCCCATGGGTGGCACTCAGTGCCTGGCCTGATGCCTTCACCTATCTCTTCTGGCCTGGCTTCATCTTACTGCCCATGAGCAGACCCATCCTTGGCCCCTTCCTAGCAGAGAAAGCCCTGACACAGCTTGCCGCCAAGGCAAATGAGATCTGAAGCAGCCTGAAATCAGTCTTGAATGTAATCTTTCCTAGCTGGATCTGAGAATGCTCTCAGCTTTGGCAGCCCCTGAGAGCAGCCAGCTCCATGTCCAGCGGGTCCTAGCTAGAGCACCTCAGTTTCTTAGGAGGTGCAGACTTGTTCTGTGCTTCTGACACACTGCTGCAAAAGGTATCTCACAATCCATGGTGGCTATTAGGTGGTCACAGGATATGCACCACGTCCCTACAGGCTGGAAAGAGTCAGGGGTATGAAAATGAGGGCGTGCAGAGACTGGCACGGGCAGCTGGCTAGACAGGAGACCAGCGCCTGCCAGTAGCAGTGCATATTACGCACCTCATCAGGGGCAAACACAGCGCTGCTGTTTTATCTGAACTTGTCTTGGTCCTGTGTATTTGCTTTATTTTCTTTTGTCCTTGTGTGCCACATAATATGAATTTTACTTTGTTCGATCCTGTTGAACTTTTAGTATGCATTTACACTGTTACCAGGACAATGTGCACAGTTCCTTTAGCAGGCAAATATTTTTCCAAATTGCTTGAACCTTCATCTACTGTTTCTGTGATGATAGTGATAATGAATTAACAACAGAGTAGCACACCCTGTGTAAGTAAGGACAGTCATCTTCAAATCGTTGCATATGTCCCACATTATAACATTTTTATGTTTTGCAACATGAAAACAAAAGAGCATCTAACTTACCTTAATGCTGCTAATGGCAGACAAAATGAGTTCTTTGTAGTTAACTACCAGGTTCTTGACATTTCTGACCAAATACAGTACAGGATTTAATTTCCACTGTTGTACTGCAGCTGCTAGCATTTGCCTGTGTCTAATCAAGCAAGAAGTCAACCCTGAATACCAAACACAAAATCTATAAACTAAAAGCTAGAACTAACTTGATTCCCTGAAGGTCACAGAATTTAAATAGAATGGAGCAAACCCATCTGAAAATAAAACATTCTGCATTATTGCAGACATGTAGCCATATGTCTTTGATACAGGATTTTCAAACTGCTTATTAACCCTTTCCAGAAAATAGTTTAAGTAGTAAAAGCTTTGAGTCAAATCTGGCTGTGCTTATTCAGAGTTTAATCAAGCCAGGGGAGCACCCCAGGGCGGGGAAGTCATGGGACCTCTGCAGCAGGGAAGAAGAGAAACGAGAGTCTTTTCTCCTCCCTGGCATGAGCACAGAGGTTAACGTAATCCAATTCCTTGTGCTCCAGTAAATGGCAAAAAGGAGGCAGAAAAGAGCACGGGGAGGCGAGAGCAGATTCTCCTTGACGGAAGGGAGTGTGGAGGCCCGGATCATGGTGTGGAGGGAGCGTCATGCTCGCTGGGTTTGCTCCATGCCTATGGGCAGAGCTCACCTTTCCTCCTTCCCACTCTGCCCACAGCCGTACTTACAGCCACCGTCCATCCCATGTACAGCAGTGGGAATTTTGACTGAGAAAATACTGCCGACTCAGGTCTTTTGAGATTCACAGGATAAGATTCAAAGGATATATTTAGCGGCACTGTCATTTCTTTTTCCAGAACCTCATTTACAGACCAAATATTTACTGTTCCTCTTCATAAAAATTTGAGGGCATTTGAGATCCTGCACTCTGGTTTGCAAGGACTTATTCTGTTACCAGCATATATCCTTTAATTACAGAGCAGTTAACACTCAGCCACTGATAACACATTACAGGGTCCAGGTTCAGGTCTAGACAATGACATCTGCGTCTAAATTTAAGTGTCACAGCGCCCATTTTGGTCAGTGGAGCTCTGGGTCTCAGTCCGGGTGCCTGAACATCAGAGTCTAGGGGTGTTTCATGGAGCATCTGAGACATCTGCATGGGGCTGGTGGATGTGACCCAAAACCTGTGCACTCTGAAGAGTTTTTCTGGGCTCCAGAAATGGCAGGGGACTCTGCAGCGAGCATCCCCCTGCCTTTCTCACCGGCAGTGCCGGAGGCTTCAGAGAAAAGCACAGTCTTTGTTAGGGAGCTGCTTCAATCTTCCACTCTGCTGTGCTGAATGGGAGAGAGGAATTTCTCTCTTAACCCACTTAGCAATCAATTTAACACCCTCAAATACAATGTTTTGTGGCCCATTGAATTTCCTCCTTGGAGCCATAACTGCTGGCCTTGCTTTTATTCTTAGGTAGAATGTCTCATCTTTCACTGAAACTTCCTGCGCTACTTGTCGCAATTTCATCTTCCACGCAGCTCCACAGTGAGCCTTGTGCTAAAAACGTAATCCCTGGGATTTATTATAATGCTATTTTCATAGGGGAAATGTGAAACTGGAGTCCAAGTTAATTAGAAGCGCGATAGGATCCCGGGCCTTGGTGAGGAGTTGTATCCATGTGTGAAGTCAATGGATCAACAGTTACAAATGAGACCAGGCCTCACAGACCAACCCGATGGCTCCCATTCAGCATGTTCTTCTGTTTGTAGTCTTCATTACCAGCCCCTCTACCTGGGAGCATAATTGTACACAGAGCTAATGGAAAGTCTTCACTGGAATTTTCCATTTAAAAATTGTTTTCATTTTTTTATGCCTGAGGATACTATGTTTTGGTCAATTATTTTGGTGTTCCCAAGAAGATGCTTCTAACAAAAACATGATTTTATTTATTTAGACTGTTTTCATCTCCTCCCTGTGCCACTCTTTGTTGGTGTCCACCTCCACACAGTTCTTTCTGTATGTAAAATTCCACAGATAATTGCTTTAATTTTTATTCCCATAGAAAAAAATCATGTTTTATACACATCTGGAGGCATAACATCATTGTCTTTTCTGATGACCTCAAATTTCTTATGGACAACAGTGGAAGAAGCTAAAGAACAATTTGTCTCTGTGTGTGTGTCAATTAAGACTTCAGACACCTGAATACTCTGTCTCTATCTGTGCTAGACACCTTACACAAGCAAGATCCCACCACTGTTTGTCCCATCCCCTACCAGTGGTTTCCCACCTAGTTTGACCCTTTTCAGAAAAAAATCACAGTCTTTCAGACAAAACAGGCAGTACAAGAATGGGAGGTAATTTCCTGGTCATGCTTGAGACAGTCTGTTTCACTTGAAGTCACCGTAATTTTGATGGGCATTTCTTTGGGTGATAACCTTTCCAGAAGTACGCTGGCAACCAGGCATGCAGTGGGGGATTGCTGGCGTGGTCATTGTCCCACAGAGTTTGTTCCTGGCAGAGGGATGGAGCGTCAGGAAACCCAGTGGTGAACACTTACAGCATAAACCGCCAAGGTGAAAATTCATCTTATTATGAATTAGGAATTGTCTATGCCTGGAGCAGGGAGGTTGTGTATTACCTGCAATTTTTTCCACCCCATTTGATTTAGTATTATAATATGTAATCTTTCTTTTAATGCTGCTAAACTCTTGACCTCAATATTTTGTAAAAATTAGTTTTATAACTCAATTATACATTGCGAAAGACAAGACATTAATTTTTACTCTTTTTCTTCTGGTTAAGAGTGTTCCTTGCTGGCCTGAGTGTGCATGAACCTTAGATAATAATATCTTGAGCAACCATTTCTCAAAATTTATGCCAACAATTGTTCCTTGCTATCCTCCAAACTTCACCTCTGTGTTCATTAGAAAGTGTTCAGACACTGTTGTATTGCAGCAGAGACAACTTACCACCTCCCCACGTAGCATTGCTCTGCATCTGTTAAGATTTTTGAAATTATGTCTTCAGCTAGCCTTGACAATAGTGTTAATTGCTCAGACCCTGACTTCCTCAAATCTAGTTCAAATTATTCTTCCTCTAACCTTCCCACAAATATTGTAACATTTATTCAGATTTTTAAAAAGAGGTTAGAGCAAAGATACGAGGTTAAACCAAAACCAAACAAGAAAACCCACAAACTGGGTTGTTTGTCAGTGTCACTTTCTATCCTTTACCATCTGAGGTCCACGTGGTTTGTGGCATAAACAAATTTTAATTGAGTGACAGATTGTTATTTGAGTACTGAAAAATCCTCTCCCAATTCGGGACAGAAAATGCTCTGGTAATTCTTATTAAAATCAGTCTACAAACCATCAAGGCCAGAGGCCTTTTTTGATTGCATTTTTAGAATAGCCATCTGGCCTTCCTCCGGAGATTTAAGCTTGAGCATGGTCTCTGTTTTTTATAGTCACTTGGCAGAAGCAAACCCTGTCCAGAAAATCCAAGACCTCAGGTGCAGCTGAGCTAATGAATTACATGTAGTGATGTGCTTTGAGGGGTCTCCTAAGAAGCCCTTGTTAAAATTCTGCCACCAGCCTGGAGGCAAGAGTGATAATATTCCTCCTCTACTGAGGTCCACCAGATTCCTGCTACATCAGCCCTGTCAGAGTTGACTTATCCCTCATGCTCCTAAAAACCATCTGAAGGAGAAATTGTTTTCCTCTGTAATTACTTGCTCTCTTTAGACCGGAACTGGAGTTTACCATGTGCAAATATAATTTATTTATTTTGTGATAGTCTGTTATTGACCAGTATCCGCAGCGCCGTGCTTGCAGAGCAGAAGTGTGTAGAAGTCGTTTAGTGATATTATTAATCATGTTAGCATCTGAAGCAGTCTCCCATCCCAATGATTTCGTATTTGGAATAGAAAGATAATAAGTATTTTGGCAAGAGGATAGTTAGCCAGAAAGTGGCCTCTCTGGTCATTTTGAGACTGATCCTGAAGACCATTCACATCAAGGAAAAAAATCCCATTTGGTGTAGAAGGCCTGGACCAGGTGCCTGTAGATCCTCTGAAAGACAGCAAGTGCACTCATGGAAATGGCATATCATGGCTAATACACCGTATCAATGGGTAATGCACTCCGTGTCATCCTCATCACAGCTGCTGCATGTGCATTTTAACACATCACAGATGCGAAGCAATTGGAATTAGGTTAGCCTCAATGCAGAGGGTTAAACTAGCTTAATTTTTTACGCATTTGCTGCAGGCTGAAAGTCCATGTGCTGACAGGAGTTGTGGGTATGAGGTATTATTTTAGCAACAGTGACTTTGTCTGAGCCCAGAAAGATCTTCAGAAACCTCCAATGTCTTCCTAAACTGGGGAGTCTCAAGCTGATTAGAGAGACATATATCCAAAAGACAAAGGGTCACCACAGTAGGAAATGTCTCACCATTTTGATCCTCTGCATCAGGGAAGCTGGAATGTTAAGCCTGTATTATTTTTTTACTTTAGATTTTCATGCCATGTTATCAAAGTCAGTTTGAAACCACTGATTCTCTCACTCTTGTTTTTCCATTTTTTTCTCCCCTTTATTTTCAAATGATGTTTCAGTTCTCCAGTCTTTCACTTTCTGCTGTTGTCAGCTCTCTCCTCAAGAGTCTTCTGTCGTTTAAGTTCTGACAGGCTGAAACCCAACTTCAGTTACCCAGGGATGAGCGTTGCTAGCTAGACTGCCGCCACTGCATACTGATGACCTGGAAGAAGGCATGTGCGCACAGGGGATAGAGCTTTCTGATGGTACAAAGCTGGCTGCAGGACTGTCAAGACAAATGAGGAAATTACTATGCCCAGAAGGCGCTGAATAGGGTACAAGCCAAGGGAAGAGCAGAAGTACAAGCAGGAAATTGGGCAAGAGCAAAAATGATAGGTTAAAACTTGGGATAAGTAAATAGGGTGGAAAGATCAGGAGATTTGGATGCAGATTGGCAAGGAAAGCCCCATTCAAGGGTGGAATTCAGAAACACAAGGGAGTCGCTTGGGCACTGGACACTTGGGCTGGGAAGAGCCCAGCAGCCCAGAATAGGACTGACAGCATTGGACAGAGGAGGAAGGAGCTGGAGAGACCACAAGTTAGCTGACAGGAACAACAGAGAGAACACAATGTCCGACACCACACTTCCTCTGTGGAATTGAACGCCTCCCTTCTGCTCTGGGACACAGTGCTGGCACCCGCGGCCAGAACTGCTGCCTGCACGTCGGCAGCTGTGGGTCCTGGGTACAGATGCTGGAACACGCTGGTGGTTAACAAAACAATTTTGTCCAAGCCAACCTGAAACCCAATATTTTATGTACATTTTTTCTCAGTAGAAAAACAGTTCTATTTTTTTAGGAAGTTGGTATTTTCACCATAAAATGCTTCTATTCTAAAATATTTGTTACTAGATCATTCCAACTGGAACTTCCCACCCTGCTAGGGCCCAAGTTGTTATAACAAACCTCTGTCTACCAGGTTATAGATTTGTTAGGTCACAGGTACAAATAAATACAGATTTTGACTCAGTATTTTTCTTGAGAATCAAATCCTCTAACACAGTCCTTTCCTACAGTGTTTGACAATGCATACAGTTTTCAGGTGGAAGATAACAGTGAGTCATAACTCAGCTCTTGCTCGTATGACACATACTTAGTTTTGAATATCTAGGTTAACCTACATTAGGATAGACAACAAAGTACAACATATATTACTATAACCTGGCTGGCTTTGCATTCCTTAAGTGTCCAGGTGTGTTATCTCTTGAGACACACAAGGATTTTACCAGTGAGCTGAGAAGGTCTATATTACTATATTACCAGATTCTTCACTGTGGTAAATCCATCTTGAATTAAAGCAAATCCAAGCTGGGGTCACCAGGTTTTGTATGCTTGACTGGAGAAAATTAATGGCTGAGGCCAACACAGGTGAGAGCCCAGATTCAGTGAGCAGTGAAGGATGTGCATGAGGAGCAGACTCATGGATATGAGGTGTGTTCCAAGAAATCTATATCCCAAATTTTGTAACAGAAAAGGAACATTTGATCTCCTAGTTGCATGAGTCTTTAAAGCAAAATGTTGCAAATAATCCTCAGGTCACAGTTATTTTTCAGGTCTGTAGGTGAATATAGTGCTGCACAGCTTTGAGGGGCTCTATGCACATTGTAGTTCACCATGTTTCCTGTGCCTTAGTTGCTGCTGTTTTTAATCAGTGCCCCCCACCCTTGGCTGATGTGTCACACTTTATACATACTGATTTAAAGCTATGTCATATCAAATAAAGGACAAATAACTTATTCAAGATCATATTTAGAGACTGAGTGCACCCTCAGCAAGGTTGCCAATGACACCAAGCGGTATGGTACGGTCGATGTGCTGGAGGGAAGGGATGCCATCCAGAGGGACCTGGACAGGCTGGAGAGGTGGGCCTCTGCGAACCGCATGAAGTTCAACAAGGCCAAGTGCAAGGTCCTGCACAGGGGTCGGGGCAATCCCAAGTACAACCACAGGCTGGGTGGAGAATAGAATGACAGCAGCCCTGAGGAAAAGGACTTGGAGTTGCTGGTGGATGAGAAGCTCAACATGAGCCAGCAATGTGTGCTTGCAGACCAGAAAGCCAACCGTGTCCTGGGCTGCATCAAAACCTGCATGACCAGCAGGTCAAGGGAGGTGATTCTGCCCCTCTACTCCACTCTGGTGAGACCTCACTTGGAGAACTGGGTCCAGCTCTGGGAGCCCCAGTACAAGAAGGGCATGGAGCTGTTGGAGAGAATCCAGAGGAGGGCCACAAAGCAGATCATAGGGCTGGAACACCTCTCCTATGAGGACAGGCTGAGAGAGTTGATCAGCCTGGAGAAAAGAAGGCTCCAGGGAGACCTTATCGTGGCCTTCCAGTACCTGAAGGGGCCTACAGGAAAGCTGGAGAGGGACTGTTTACAAGGGCATGGAGTGATAGGACAAGGGGTAATAGGTTTAAGCTGAAGGTAGATTTAGATTAGATGTTAGGAAAAAGTTCTTCACTATGATGGTGGTGAGACACTGGATCAGATTGCCCAGAGAAGCTGTGGATGCCCCGTCCCTGGAAGTGTTCAAGGCCAGGTTGGATGGGGCTTTAGTCAACCTGGTCTAGTGGAGGGTGTCCAAGCCCCACAGGGGGCTTGGAACTAGATGATCTTCAAGGTCCTTTCCAACCCAAAACATTCTATGATTCTAAGAAAAGAAATTAGCTATAGGTTGGCTATTTTGGATAGGTAATAATATCACCGATTTTTCTCCTTCACTATGGACATTAAAAGGAATTCTATTTTTAAAGAATTTCCTCCAAACTGCTGCATTCATTATTGATTTTCTTTCTACAGTTGTTTAAACATCAATATTTTTCTAACCAACCACTTCATGAAAATGCAGTTTACCAGAAGTTATTTTTATCTTACTATTCTTAAGTAATTTATTTTATATCTCAATTGCATGGAAAGGTAAAGAGTTCAGGGAGAAAAAAGGCGAAGATCTGTGTTCTTGAATGTCTAACCTTTAAGATTTGAATTAGTTAAGAAGTCTTTTACCTCTCTCTTTCGCTTTCTCTTCTCTATTGATATGAACAACACGGACTCAGATTTACTGCAGTATATTTTGAAATGAAGAACAAATAATGAGTGTTTGTTCAAGAGAAGACAATGTCCAAAATTCATTCTACAACGGTCAAATGTTAACAAAGGCATTTCTAAAATGGTTGGTTCCTGCCCTTCCACTGGCTTCAGACTAACCTTTTGGAAAAATGTTTTGTTGTGTATTCTTCTGTACAGCAAAGATATTATTCCTGAAGAGCTTTTCCCTCTATACTCTGCAGTTACATATTGACATTTAGACTCACAAGTCCTAATGAGCACAACTGATTTTCCTCTGGGAGTTAATATAAATGATAGCAGCAAAATAAAGTGCTGCTGTGTCTCAGCATTGCAGTCCTTCTATCACAGAGCTATCTTAGTAAACCTTTTAATTATGGACAAGCTGTCAAGTTGCTTAACGTTTCCAAGTAGTTAAAAATTCAGAGCATTTGGCTCCCTCCTCCTGGATCACCCCCTCACCCTGGTAGGAGTTACCACCCAAAGGCAGCTCCAGGCATGGTCCACAACAGCTTGTGGTCAGCTTTATCAAAAGGTATTGAAAGATGCAATACATCTGATTTAGATTAAACTCTTTGGATCAATGTATGTGCTATGTGCATACAGGGACTCCTGGGAATCAGGATTAAGACAATCAGAAAGGTTGAAACACTACTATGTATAGTCATTCACAATAAACCTGGTAGACTACCCCAACATAGACACAAAAGGGAAGAAAGGGAAGAGACAGAGAAATGATTTATTAAAGAAAAGTGCAACCAGGACATAAAGCAGAAACATCCTTGTCCCCAGAGGACAATATTAAAAGGTCCTCAGTAATGAAGAAATTTGAATTAATTGATGACACTGATACTGAGAAACAAGAAGGTTTGGCTTCCTGGAGGTCAGTGGCAGTTTCGTTACTTTCCTAAGCAGAGTGGTGTTTTCTCCTCAAAACTGGTCTTACAGGGAGCTGTAGCGAGTCTTCTTGTACCTGGCAATGAAGTCAGGGCACACTCAACGGACCTAATATCCAATCAAAACCTCCTCTGGTGCAACTTGGGGCCATTTCCTCTTGTTCTATTGCTTGTTACCTGGGAAAAGACACCAACCCCCACCTGGCTACAACCTCCTTTCAGGTAGCTGTAGAGAGCGATAGGTCTCCCCTCAGCCTCCTTTTCTCCAGGCTAAACAACCCCAGTTCCCTCAGACACTCCTCACAGGACTCGTGCTTGTTGCCCTTCTTTGGACACGCTCCAGCACCTCAATGTCTTTCTTGTAGTGATGGGCCCAAAACTGAACACAGTGCTCGGAGGTGTGGCCTCACCAGTGCCAAGTACAGGGGGACGATCACTTCCCTAGTCCTGCTGGCCACACTAGTTCTGATACAAGCCAGGATGCTGTCGGCCTTCTTGGCCACCTGGGCACACTGCTGGCTCATGATCATCTGTCTGTCAACCAACACCCCCACATCCTTTTCTGCTGGGCACCTTTGAGCTACTCTTCCACAAGCCTGTAGCGTTCCATGGGGTTGTTGTGACCCAAGTGCAGAACCCAGCACTCAGCCTTGTACAACCTCATTCAATTGGTCTCGGCCCATCGATCCAGCCTGTCCAGATCCCTCTGTACAGGAGGGAAATTCTATTCAGAACAAGGAATAATTGATCTATTTCTGTCCAAGGCGAAAGTCTAGGTTAATTCACCCTGCTTATCACTTGGATAATGCCTTCTATATAAGATTTCAGAATCACATGTTTTGAAAGAGAAGAATAATCTTTTGGCTTCAATCTTTTTACATCTATTTGGAAAGTTTCCTACTTCCATATTCCTAGGGGTGCAGATTCACTGAAGGTAGCGATATGACTGATAGGACTGAGAAAGTAGACAAGAAAGTCATTTTAACCACATTACTGAAGTTGGAAAGGGGCAAACTGTGAACAAGCAGTTAGTAACACTCTTTATACTCTGCCAACCCTAGCCCTTTATTGTGTTAGCTGTACCAATAATGGCTAAATACTTAGTTATTTCTTAAAAAAAAAAAAAAAAAGAAAAAGAAAAGGAAAAAAAGGCAAGCTTTTACACGCCAGCTTTAATTTCTGGGAAGGAATGTCCTCCCCAGAATGAGGACCAGAGTGTATCCTTTGCCCCAAGCTCTCAGTTTCACCTCTACTGCCTTACTTTATTTACAAGTGATTTGCAACACACTTTTATCTCAAAGTATGGTGGAAGGAAGCATACAGGGACTCTGATGAAGAGCAAGATCATTACAGATGGTCTGAAACCACCATTCATATATTGTCCAAAAGGTGCTTGGAGGGAACATTAATAAAAAGAGGGGATTTAAAGTGGAGGTTTGGGTACTTGTCTCCCATACGTAGAAGGATCTGTAGGGTAAGTTCTCAGAAGTGAGTAGTTAAGTGGTTTTAAGATAGCAGTTAATCATTGTTAAGAGTCTTTAAAATCTCAGTGGGATATTTTAGCACTCATCTACATATTTTATTTTTTTTTTGTGCAGCTTTAATTAATTTAATCTGAAATCAACCTAGTTAAAGGAGTGCAATTCCCAGGAGTGTGCACCATTATTCGAATAAAGTGTATCACCTCTGCTAGCATAAGGCAGTTTTATATATTTCCTCTTGGAAACAGTTAAACTTTGTCACAAATACTCAGTGTGTAAATAACTGGAGAAAACTGGCTTGAAAAGCAGAAGCAGCCTCTCTGGGTAGCATGGATTTGAAAAGGAAGATCTCTGGCCACAACACAGAGATTGTCTCTGCCTAGATAACAGGAGTTATTGGCAGACCTGACAAAAAAATGGCCAAAGAGACAGATGCAAGCAATTCACTTCTCTTGAAATGTGGATGTGAATGTTATTCAAATCTTCTTTTTTACCTCTTTTCAAATACATTTCTCTGTATTTTTAATAACTCTTGTGCTGTTGGGTTATTTCACATTGGTGGTTCCAGAGAAGGTAGAGTCCTGGAGACATGCTAAGGGAAGAGCTTCTGAGACCAAATCCCTAACTCAGGACTCAAACAGTGACTTCTCATGGGTTAAGGAATTGGTGAGTTAATTCCCAGTGGTTTAAAAGTACACATGCAAAGTGATGTGCACATCTGCTACTGAGGTTTAAGTTGAAATGCTTTATCTCATGTTTGCTATGGGCTAAGGATGTGCACACAGATAGTCATCAAAGCTCATCATGCCGTAAATTGTTAGACCACTGCTGTGCCTCAGCCTCTGACAAAGAGGATAGAAAATATGCTCACGTCTACGTGAAACGTACACATATTGACTTCACATATTATTACTGCAGATCCATCAAATGGGGTCTTTCTTGTGGTAAAAAATAATGTTTATAGGGCAAATAAGATAATTTCTTAAGCCACACCTTTTCAAATCAATTGACTTTTATTAAAATCAAGTGAAAGTAGTATGTCAAGAAGAAGAAATGTAGGCAATGGTTGCAGAGAAAACAGCAAGAGTGCTGGAAAGCAGGAAAAGAGATAAATGTAAGCTTTCAGTGTGACTCCTCAAGAAAAGGGCCAATATGGTCATAGATACATCTAGATTTGTCAACACTGGAGTCATGGGTCTTGGGATTTTCCTCTGTTCATAGTCTCCCTGATCAGACTGAAACTGGAATATACTTGTCCAGATGAACTCTTCACCTTTCAGAGTGGATGTTGAAAAATTGGAGAAGATATTGGAAAGAACAAAAATTGCCAAAGCCCTAGAGATATTCCTTACAGTGGCAACTGTAATAGGCTGAGCCAGTTTAGCTAATCAAAAAAAAGAGACTGAGAAAATACGTGATTGAGTTTCTACCAACTAGTAAGTAATAATAATAATAAAAAAGACAGAACTGTAGATAAAGCTAGGAAAATGCAAATTAGAAATCATTAATAAAAATTTAACTAAGAGGGTAATTAGTCCTTGGAACAAAGTGCCAAGGGAAGTTCTGGATTCTTCACCTCTTGATCCTTCTTGAAGGGCTTCCTTTTCTCAGTGAACTCAGTAGAAGACAATGGTGAAATCCATCAGAAAATAATCTGAATCTTTTTCGCCTGAAACTTTGTGACTGTATGGTGGAGAGAAGCTGAAAGTGTGAGCCAAAGACAAGCATTTGCAGCAAAGCAGTTCACACCAGACCACTGGCACTGGAATGGCGGTATTATTTCTCCATCGGTTTTCTAATGCGAACAAACAGCTGAGATTATCTCATGCTGCTGCATGCCCTCCAATGATCCACTCTCAACTCGGCCAGCCATTTGGGTCCCAGACGCTGATTGCTGTCGGAGGCAATGTTCATGCCCCACAGCAACACCTTTGTGGGGCTAGCAGGAGACTGCATGCTCTCAGCCAAAGTCAGGGATTGCTGAATGACTGTTTGAGGAAGATGAGCCCCTCACTGTTTCTGGAGAAGAGGCTTAAGCTTTTGGAAGAACACATTTTCCTGCCAAAGATGATAAACCCAACAGAGAGCAAGGGATGCTTTCTGCAGGGAGAGGCAAACTGCAGTGTCCCCTACAAATGTCTTGCTGAAATCTAAACTCCTGGGGCTTCAGATGCTGCAGGTTTGCAGGCAAAGCTCTGAAGCCACCTGCAAGAGCTAACGAGCTGAGCAGCACGAACTACAGGCCCACCAGTGGGTGTGAGGACGGCACTGAGCTCGGCCTGAGGGCACTGGCAGTGGGACCAGGATGGCTCACGCAGCAGAGGCCTCGGGCAAGGAGGGCTCAGCACCCCCTTGTCTCAGCACCCCCTTGCCTCAGCACCTCGCAGGGACTGGTGCCGGGACGCCGGAGATGGCTGTGCTGGTGTCACGCTCGGGGCAAGCCCTCCATCGCCGCTGCCCCTCCGGATAAGGTGCCGTTCCCGCGCTTGGCGCGCAGGGACAGGCCTGCCGCCCCGTTCCCCGCGGCCCATGCCGGATGCGGACAGCCAGCCTTGCTGGCGGGCGGGGGGACACCTGCCGCCCACCCACGCGTGGGAGGTGCGGGGCGGTGGTGGGCGCAGGCCGGGGGGTGCCGGCGCAGCCCCCTCCAAGCCGCTCCCCGGCCAGCAGATGGCGCCCACACCGCACGCTCCCGCCGCGCGCCGCCCCACGCGCGGGACACGTCCCGCAGAAACCCCCGCGCCCTGCGCGGCCCCTGCCCGCGGAGCATCCCTGTCGCCACCCGGACAGCCTGCAAGGCCCAGGCTTGTTTTCACCCGGTGCTGAGAGCCACGGCTGCTGCAGCTTTACCCACACGAGCGGCTTTCCTGCACGGCTTACGCGTCTGGCGTCCCCCTCCCGCACCAGCTGCCGAAACGCCGGTCTCTGCGCTCCGAGCCCTCTACTACAGCTATACTCATAGTTGTAACTCCTGGGGTTGTAGGTATGGCCCAACCTGGCTGGACAGGCTCGAGGTCGGTTGCCTCAAGGGAGGCCCCCTCCATTTGGGGTGAAACCGTGAATTTCTGCGTGCTGTTTTGCAACCCTCTTGCTGGGAAAGGGGAACAAACCTTCCCACCCACCCGTCTGCAGAGAACAGCCCTGGGGCTGCAGCTGCCTCCTGTGCTGCAGAGGAGGAGGCTGCAAAGCAGCGCTGAGGATGGTGGAGAGTTTCAGGCTTTGAAATCAAGCTGACGAGGTCACTTCTCACACTCCCCAAAACCCCCCACTTTTATTAGAGTTATCGATGAGTTTTATTCTACCTCGGATCAATCCCTCTTGGAGGACAATAAATAGGGCTTCAGAAAATAATCAGCCTTGCCATGCATACAACAGTGAAGCAGACGGTCTGTGTTTCCTCCTTCTTCTGGTGGCAAGAAGGTGAAAGGAAAGGGCAATAACGGTCACTAAGACGCACGGTCCCCTCTATGCACAGAGATGGGCACACGTGGCAATTCCAATAATTAGGGTAACCTCTTGGGTGTCGTCCGCGGACACTGGCTTGCATTCCAGTGCACTCTCCCTCTACTCACCAGTCCTTTCTCACTGCGTGTCATCTACCCAGAGGTCCACAGCATGGCCGATTCCTTTCACTTAAATTCCTCCATGCTTTTTCCTATCCTAACCCAATGTCTATGCAAGCATCTGCAAAAATACCTCATCATCCTCTGATCAATTCTAATTTCCCTTAAAAGCTGCTATATTTTCAAACACCTATGAAAAGCTTGACAACACACAGATTGATGGTACCTGGAGATGATTTGCCAGTCACACTGACTGGTATTTTCTTATTGTTTCCATGTACTCCCCATGTGTCTGGATCTCTGATTTCTGTTGTCTTAAATTTGAGTTATAAGCTCTTTGGAACAACAATTCTGTAGACATACTGTGTTTGTACACATTTAACACAGTGGAGTTGTGGTCCCTGAGCAGCATTTTTGGGGCTACAGTAATAAAAATGGTTGTTATCAATACTATGCTACCCAATACTATAAATTTGCCTGATGCTTCTAATTATAAATCCCTATTCTGGTTATTTATAACTTTGTGAATTTTTATGCTGGGTGTCTGCCTCTGCTTAGATTTTTTTTGGAAAGTTTCAGCAAAAATGGTTGTGCTATTTCCCAGAAAAAAGATTATGAAAAAAGACATTGTTTTGCCAATGTTCATGAATTGGTTGTAAGAATTCTTTTTTGGAAATGCTAGCTTCTCCATGCTTTGACTTGAAGGTTGGCAGGCTGGAGGCATCCTGGTGCCAGACACATAAGCATTTGCCCATATTTGGCTGGATTTTAAACCCTATTCATTAGTAATATGGTAGAGTTTGGCAGATAAATACCTCAAAATTCCTGTCTGTCCTGAGCATGTGCTACCTCTTTTGCATGCCAACTGCATTATCTCCATAGAATGACTTGAGCCTTCTGCATCCTTACCAACCCAGGATTTCCTTGCAGATGCTTTTAAAAGTAGCGACAAGCTGGTGCATAACTTGTGCCTCCTGTGCCCACACACTACCAGACCAGCGGAGAGCAAGAAACCATCTAACAAGTCCAGGCAAGAACAGACCAAGGTCTTGGATATGTGGCTAGAGAGGACCAAGAAGCTGAGCTGGAAAAGTATGGGAGCTGGTGGGTTTTGTCAAAAAGAAAATACAAGGAGAAACTGGTTGGACAAGGAAACCACGATCTCAAATCAGTAAGGAAGAACAGGGGCAATATGAAAAACTGAGACTGGAATGATCAGAACAGAAACAGGCAGAGATGAAGAGACTCATGCTGGCTAGAGGAAAGACCACAAGGAAGGATGAGTGCATGGACGCAGGTCACCTTTAGACACTGTTGGGATGAGGAGGTAGTTATAAAAGAGAGCAGACTGGATCAGAAGCCGGTCTGGATGAAGAGAGACTGAGGAGGGAGAGATGATTTAGCAGCCTAAGGAGACAGTTAGCAACGGGAGTTAGTGAGAACTAATTGGAGGAATGGGAAGATTGAAACGAAGACCCCAAGTGGGACAGATGATGGGAAGCAGGCTCACTAGATACAGAACTGATTTGGAGAGGCTGGGCGTGGAGCCAGGATTGTGTACATGGAAGAAAAGAAGAACAAGGAAATTGGGGACAAAAAGCAGAAACAAGGGAGACTGCAGATGAGAACAGAAAGTTTAGTGTTACATTGAATAACGTTTGACTGTGGGACTTCCTATGCAGACAGACAGGAAAGAGAAGCTTTGAGATGAGAAAGGACTAGAGGGAATAAAGCAAAAAAGGTCATGAATGTGTCAAGGGAGAAAAGAAAAATAAAAAAAGAAAGACCTGTGAATCAACACACATGATCTGTGACCATCAAGACTTGAAATTATACCCAGTTACTGAGACTTGCCGTTCGTCTGCATCTAAAAAGTATCTGTGAAGTTTACTTTCAGACTGCGTCTCATGTTCCCTTAGAAAGCTGATCCACCCAGAAGGTGACAGTCTGGTCTTACTTTCTCTGGGTAGAAATTCCAGCCCTGTCAATGACCCCTCCATGCTGGCAATATGATTCCACATAGAGGAATTGCTGAGAGGATTTTGTTGGCTTTTCAAAGTATCTCAAAAATTGCAAACAAAACCCTCTTCATATAAACAAAGCTAGCTGCAAGGAAGGCTGTCAGACATGAAGAAGCATCAAAATTACAGATACTGACTGTAATCTTAATTTAATGTCCTTCTGCGTAGCTGCATGCAGAATGACTCTATTTGGAATTCACTTTCTTACTTTCATTTCCAACGCTCTCAACCAGATACAGATGTATACAGACAGCTGATAAGGAACTTTGGACTATAAAAAGTGAATAAGCATGGTAGAATAGTTTTACTGAGCACTAGTTTATACTGTCCTTTATAGAACACAGTAAGGTGTGGTGTTGTACCTGTATCTAGAAGTTCACATAGAAGTACTGTGTCTAGCTGTAAGAGTGAGGAAACTGGGATAACAGTTTGCAGTTCCAGTGTTTCTTTTGGGAGAGGAGATTGACAGGGATCAATAGTCTAGAATCAATTTGTATTCCTCTATTAATTTTTATCCCCTTTATTCTGGCTTAGTTTTTGTATGAAGACACTGGAAAGATTAGGGAGGAACATTGACTTTGGTGTATCCAATTCACTGATGATTTCAGCTTCTACATCACTGTCATTTTTGATATGGATGATGAGTGATGGACCACTTTGATGAGCTTAAGCCCTGGCTGAGATCTCACCACTCATGCCAGGCAGGATGAATTGGGTAGGGAAGGCAGCCAGAAGAGCTGACAGAATTTATACCAGCACTCCTCATTGAGAAAGCATGACTGACACTTGTAGGATAGAGTAACACAGCATTCAGCACATTTCAGTTGTGTACCTGGACTCTCAAGGAGCAGCTCTGGCCAAGAGCAGTTTTTATGCTCATGTCAAGGCAAATACGACCTTTTCTGCCAGATGCAAACCTGTCACAATCATCAACATTTTGGCCACACAAAATGAGGTTGCTGTAACACTCCTCTGATGTGGAATCATAAATAAGCTGAAGGTTATGAAGAATGATGAGGCCTGTTGGAAGGAGCTATATATTAAAGGCTTATGAACTAAGTGCTGAACCAGAATGTAGGTCCACCCTCACTGTGTTTCTTTATACTCTGCATTTTTCTTTCTTTTTCTTTCTACATTTTCCATTTACAGCCTTTTCCCATGACTCTCCCAAGCTGAGGGACTCTACTGATTCCTTAGTGAGGGACCAGGACATGCACATGGATCTGCTTGCTTTTTAGATTCATGGACATGGACCATTTTTATATTCTGACATGTTTCTTTCATGCCTCACAGACACCTTTATTCACCTGCTGTTTGGGGACTACAGTTCCCAAAAGAGGCATTTCAGAATGGGAGAAAGGAAGATCTGGCCTGGGCCTTGCTTCTAGCAATGATATCATGTTCTTCATTACAGTGTGGGAAGAAATATTTCTAGGGTCTTACTGGATGTGAAAGCAAAACACACAGCCTCATCTGGCTCTGATTTGCCTTCCTGAAAGATGTGAAGATTCTTGTCCTAAAAGAAGCAGGAATGATCTGTGTAGTAGGGAGATAAGCTTTGTGAGCAACTGTGTGATAGAAGGGAAATTTAAGAAGCTTAAAACCTTGATATGGAAAAGTGGTGGAGACATGGGCTAAGGGTTTCAAGTGCTATATGCAAACATGAACTGCAAACTCAACTTGCTCAGCAAAGACTGGACCTGCTTTTGCTTTGCCATATGGGGACCAGGTTAGACGACTACCAGAGCTTCAACAAACCTCCTCAGTTCCTCTTCTTCCAGTGTTCACAAGAGCTCCACAGCCTGGATGCAGGGGATGTCGCCAACACATGGACTCCATGTCACAGGAGGGATAACAGCAGCAACCTACAGCCAGACATGTGCTGCTCAGTGGGCACGAAGACACTGGAGGTGGCAGAGCCAGTAGCTGCTGGGCAGCACTGCCACCACCTCATGCTCCTGCATGCCGCTTGTCAGCATACAGGACCAGAGACCAGCAGTAGTTGGTGACACCTGGAAGAGGCTGCAGCTCCTTATCTCGTGTCTCTGGCTGCTGCATCTCCAGCAGCAAGTGAGACTGGCTGTGCATCTTAATTCAGAGTCTATTTTCGATTGCATTTCAGTGACAAACTCATTACTGTGGTCCCAGAGCAAAAACCTTTCAGGAGACTTTAGGTAAAAAAAAGTTAATTCCACTCAAAGTGCTTTGCAACATATAATACATGCAAAATTCAAATTTGATAATTTTGGTGGTGCAACAAGAAGTTAGGACAAGAATGTGCAACCTGCTCTAGGTGATCCTGCTTTAGTAGGGGGGTTGGACTAGGTGATCTCCAGAGGTCCCTTCCAACTCCTACCATTCTGTGAATCTGTGATTCTGTGATTCTGTGAATGGTGACAGGAGATGTAGCTGAAGGTGCCTGACCTTTTTGAACTGCTTGAGATGTGATGATTGCTTGGATCCCAGCCACCATAAATCATATGGCAGTAACCCCATCCTCACCAGCATTTTTTTGTCATTCCACAATAAGATGGTGATTGATTGTTTTCTTCACATGTGGACTTTGTAATAGTGGTCTTTTTCCTTGGAAAGCTGCATTACTTACTGGCTTGAGACTTTTCTGTAAATTCATTAGGCCCACATTGAAGGACCCATGTACTTATCTGAGAGAGCGTGGGATGTCCTAGTGGTTGCAATACAGGACAGAGAAGGGTCCTTAGGGGGAAAAATGGGTATGGGACAACAAGCACCAGCAGCATCTGGACAGTTTTAAACCTTCAAACATTAAAGATAAAAAGGTGGTTTAGCTGATGAAAACTAGCCTGTCAGTAATCGCAAACTCTTTTTCCTGTATTTGAGTGACAAACAATGTCATCAGACCACAGGAAACCAGAGGGTTTAAAGTGCAAGAGTTAAAAGCAGATATAAATGACACAAGGCTCATGTTTACATGGTGCAAGACAATGTTGATGCCTCATGGATATTGAAGTAACTCTGTCCATGAAAAATACAGCGAGCCAGGGGCTTTTATTTTTTATGGGAGGGTACAGACCTATTTGTTATGCAACTTAGACCTAGGAAGTGGTAAGGGGTTGGTTTTGGCTTCTTTGACATGGTTTTGGATAAGATTTTGGTATGTGGGCTTAAATGGAGCTCAGATTGCAAGCTTCAAGAATTCATCATTTTTAGTGGCTTGCAAAAGTGGTCCAAAAATGAAATCCTGTGGGACAACTGATGTTTGAAGAAACACCGCAATTAAAAATGAAATAGGGAACATGAAGTAGCTATTGGAAAATGTGGTTCATTTTATAATATGATTGAATAATAGAACAAACACTTATGAACCCGCAACTAAGCCTGAAAGTGTGGGACACGGTTTTAGATAGAAATAATATGCAGTCAACTGTTTCAGAAATAAGCGAAGTGCTGTAATTGGTGAGGTCCTGAAACGCATGTGCTGCCAGTTTTTAAATGCACTAGGCAAACTTGAATTTGTATTTGTTTTGACTCAATCCCCTGAAATAAATTTGGATCAGATATTTAAAATCCAATTATGCTATCTACCATATTTCAAATGCTAAAATAAACCCCCCAAAAGGAAATAAGGTCTCCTTACTGCTTTCAAGTGGGTATTAGTGCTGGGAACAACTGAAGAACACTATCATCTTGGTATCCTCTCGGTTAACACGATGGTTTCACTTCACTTTTGACTCCCACTAAAGAAATGGTATATTGGAAAAAAAACACAGGAACTTCTTTCTCCCCAGTAAAAATATACATGATGCTCATTAAAACCCAAATGGGTTGCCAGTGCACCCACATGCTTTACGGTTTGTGTTGTGTTTTCCGAGTGAAAACTTCTCAAGCATTTGAAATTGAAAAAAACAAATTCCAATTTTTATTTTTTCTTTTTTGGTAGTGGAACCCAAGAGAAAACGAAGGGCTGGGGCAAGTTTTCCACAATAAGCCTATTGTCCCCTAGACTGAAGTAGAACAAAATTTATCATGTACATTGCTTCTTCTTTGGAACCACTGGTTCTCACATACTTTTATATAATACTGGAAATAATCAGAAGAATAAAAGTGAGAAAACTCATGGGTTGAGAGAAAGACAATTTAATAGGGAAATCAAAAGCCACGCACACAAGCACAGCAAGACAAGGAATTCATTCCCCACTTCCCATGGGCAGGCAGGGGTTCAGCCATCTCCAGGAAAGCAGGGCTCCATCACGCCTGACGGTGACTTGGGAAGACAAACGCCATCACTTTGAACATCCCCTCTTCCTTCTTCTTCCCCCAGCTTTATCTGCTGAGCATGATGTCATACAGTATGGAATATCCCTTTGGTCATTGGGGTCAGCTGTCCTGGCTGTGTCCCCTCCCAACTCCTTGTGCACCCCCAGCCTACTCGCTGGTGGGGTGGGGTGAGGAGCAGAAAAGGCCTTGGCTCTGTGTCAGCACTGCTCAGCAGGAACGAGAACATCCCTGTGTTATCATCAGCACTGTTCTCAGCACAAATCCAAAACACAGCCCCATCCTAGCTACTGTGAAGAAAATTAACTCTATCCCAGCCAAAACTGCCACAGAACTTCAGGAGATTTTGAGCATGGATGTGACAAGGACAGTAGGCAATGCACACTAAAATCACCCAGATATAGATACACCACTGAAGTGCAGCTTCCAAAGGAGCGTCATGTCCATTGCACTGTGCCAGCTTGGCAGGGAGGCCTGCAAGAGCTCTGGGGTATGTGATCATAAGCTGTTCTGTTTATCCTTCCCAGTGTAATTGGGAGTATTTTGCTGTCATGTGAGCATTCATCTCACCGATTGTGGGTGATGTGATTGTTGGAGGCCATCTTGGCCATAGCAATCATGAAATGATAGAGTTTTGAATTCTCAGAGAAGTAAGGAGAGGGGTCAGTAAAACTGCCATCTTGGACTTCTGGAGGGCAGACTTTGACCTGTTTAGGAGCCTGGTTGGCAGGGTCCCTTGGGACACGTCCTGAAGGGCAAAGGACTCCGGGAAGGCTGGACATTCTTCAAGAAGGAAAACTTCAAGGCACAGGAGCAGGCCATCCCCATGTGCCGAAAGAAGAGCCGGTGGGGAAGACTAGCCTGGCTGAACAGAGAGCTTTGGCTGGAACTCAGGAAAAAAAGGAGAGTTTATGGCCTTTGGGAGAAGGGGCAGGCACCTCAGGAGGACTGCAAGGATGTTGTTAGGCTACACAGGGAGAAAATGAGAAGGGGCAAAGTCCAACTAGAACTTAATCTGGCTACTACTGTAAAATACAATGAAAAATGTTTTTATAAATACATTAGCAACAAAAGGATGGCTAAGGACACTCTCCATCCTTTATTGGATGTGAGGGGAAGCATAGTGTCAAAGGATGAAGAAAAGGCTGAGGTACTTAATGTCTTCTTTCCTCAGTCTTTAGCAGTAAGACCAGTTGTTCTCTGGGTCTCCAGACCTCTGAGCTGGAAGACAGAGACAGGGAGCAGAGTGAAGCCCCCATAATCCAAGGAGAAATGGTTAGTGACCTGCTATACCACTTAGACACACACAAGTCTATGGGGCCAGATGGGATCCACCCGAAGGTATTGAGGGAGCTGGCAGAAGTGCTCGCTGAGCTACTTTCCATCATTTATCAGCAGGCCTGGCTAACCGGGGAGGTCCCAATTGACCGGAGGTTAGCCAATGTGATGCCCATCCACAAGAAGGGCCAGAAGGAGGATCCAGGGAACTCCAGGCCTGTCAGCCTGACCTCGGTGCCACAGAAGGTTATAGAGCACATCATCTTGAGGGCAATCATGTGTCATGTACAGGACAACCAGATGATCAGGCCCGATCAGCATGTGTTCATGAGAGGCAGGTCCTGCTTGACTAACCTGATCTCCTTCTATGACAAGGTGATATGCCTAGTGGATTAGGGAAAGGCTGTGGATGTTGTCTGCCTGGACTTCAGTAAAGCCTTTGACAGTTTCCCACAGCATTCTCCTGGAGAAACTGGCTGCTCATGGCTTGGATGGGCTTATTCTTTGCTTGGTAAAAACTGTCTGGATGGCTGGGCCCAAAGAGTTGTGGTGAATGGAGTTACATCCAGTTGGTGACCGGTCACAAGTGGTGTTCCCCAGGGCTCAGAACTGGGGCCGGTTCTGTTTAATGTCTTTATCAGTGTTGTGGATGAGGGGACCGAGTGCACCTTCAGTAAGTTTGCAGACTACACCAAGTTGGGTGGGAGTGTTGATCTGCTTGATGGTTGGAAGTCTCTACAGAGGGGTTTGGACAGGCTGGATCCATGGGCCGAGGCCAACTGTATGAGGTTTTACATGGCTCAGTGTTGGATCCTGCACAACAACCCCCTGCAACACTACAGACCTGGGGAAGAGTGGCTGGAAAGCTGCCTGGCGGAAAAGGACCTGGGGGTGTTTGTTAACAACGAGCTGAATATGAGCCAGCAGTGTGCCCAGGTGGCCAAGAAGGCCAACAGCATCCTGACTTGTAGCAGACATAGTGTGGCCAGCAGGACTAGGGAGGCGACCATCCCCCTGTACTTAGCACTGGTGAGGCCACACCTCGAGTACTGTGTTCAGTTTTGGGCCTGTCACTACAAGAAAGACATGGAGGTGCTGGAGTGTGTCCAGAGAAGGACAATGAAGCTGGTGAAGGGTCTAGAGCACAAGTCCTGTGAGGAGTGTCTGAGGGAACTGGGATTGTTTAGCCTGGAGAAAAGGAGGCTGAAGAGAGACCTGATTGCTCTCTACAACCACCTGAAAGGAGGTTGTAGCCAGGTGGGGGTCAGTGTCTTCTCCCAAGTAACAAGCGATAGGACAAGAGGAAATGGCCTCAAGTTGCACCAAGGGAGGTTTAGATTGGATCTCAGGAAAAATTTCTTCACTGAAAGGGTCATCAATCATTGGAACAGGCTGCCCAGGGAAGTGGTTGAGTCACCATCCCTGGAGGTATTTAAAAGACATGTAGATGTGGTGCTTAGGGACATGGTTTAGTGGTGGACTTGGCAGTGCTAGCTTAACGGTTGGATCTTAAAGGTCTTTTCCAACCTAAACGATTCTATGATTCTATGATCTCATACAAAAATCTCATATGAAAAATCATTCTCCTTGTGATGAAAATATCCTGATAGCTAATGCAGTGTATGAATTGTAGAGGTTTCAGCCAGACTAAGAGGAGCTCCTGATATTGTACTGCATTGGATTGATTGCTTCAGTTTTCCCTTAATTCTGTACTGTGAATGGAACCAAGGATTTTCCAAAATTTTTAATTGCTGTTTTCCTTTAACTTGGACTCAGCAGGAGCATCGTCTCATAGCAGCAATTTGCCAGTTCTCACAATTGTCTCTATAATAGCATTGATGGAAGTCTGGAAAAATGTTAGGTGTCTCTGGATTTAAGTACTTGTATCAGATTTGGACCAATCTGGGCTCAGTTCTGCTGCTGCTTGCTTTCCTCGCTTGGCTTTGTGGTGATCTGTGGATGGAGCTCCAGGCTGAAAGCACCCTGCCTGGTCAAGGTCCTATCCCACCCTCTAGGTAAATAATGATCTCACCCCAAGGTCTCCTGTGATTTATTTGGCAGGGGTGAAATTCTCCCACCTTCTCTGGACTAACAGTCTGAAATGTTTTCTTTCATGTATCCACTTGCACCGACAAATTCATCCCTACCTCCTGCATCCTGCCTGCTCCAGCCTGGCCCGTGTCTGCAAGCCATACTGTAACAAGCCATGCCCGGACTGTAACATTTCCTTTCTTTCCTGGCATTTTTAATCAGGCTCTTCCTCAGCTCCAAGAAATCCACTTACTCTGTCCCAGGCTTGGGGAGACTAATGGCCCCAACTTCCCTTTGATTACCAATCTTGCTGCTGGAGCTCTTCCTGCTTTCCTCTTCCTTTTTTACCGCTCTGACCTGTGGGGTATTTAAGTATTGTACTATTCAGCTGGGGTCTTAGATGTCAAACAAAAGACCATTGTTAGTACTGTGTTATACATAAAACATCATTATACCCTTTATTTGCCCTGTTCTGGGTACTGTGAGCTGTAGTGGAGAGCAAATACATTTCCCTGTATTTATAAAGGTTTAAATAAATAATGAAAACAAGGTTGGAAAGGTTGTCATCCTCTCCCAGACTTTTCACTCTGGAATGATGAATTTTTTCTTGTATTTATTCCATAAGAAATCTGGGCAGAGATTTTCTGCAGCCTTCTTCCAATACCTTGCAATCAAATGCTTGAGCCATGTCACCTAAGATCTGTGCCACCCACACCACTGTCCCAGCTGCCCCAACACTGCTTTCATGTCATCTCCATTCCTATACCAGCAGTCTTTCTCCAAAAGAAATGATTCTTCTGCAAACTCAGTGTTAGTCTCCCTGAAACCAAACAACTCCAGAACTACATTTATTTGAACCGTTTCTACATGCATAAGGATCAACCTTATGACATTTTTTTTTGCTATGTCTTTTAATTCTGAATGAACATGCAAAAAAACCACTGGACCAGTGCTGGCAGCTTGAAATCCCAGATAGCCCCCTTTATGTTACCACTTCCTTCCAGATTTTTGTCATTGTTGGACACAAGCACAAGGAGCGGGTTGTCTCATCATTAGCCCTTCCACATCTCCTGTGACAGTAATTTTCATCTGACCCACATCTAAACATGTGGGTTGGCATCCAGCTAATTTTATGCAAAATTTGAAAATTCCTCAAAGTAATTTCATTTCCTTTGGAGCCAAGCCAATAAAGCCTTTCCCTCTGTTTGTCATGCTCATCTTGAGTGCTCAGATAATTTTCTTGCCATTTTCAGAATGGGCAGAGGAAGAAAGGAAGGAGGGAAGGAAGGAAGGAGAGAATGAAAGAATGAAAGGAAGGAGAGAATGAAAGGAAGGAAAGGAGAGAGGAATGGAAGAAGGGAGGAAGAAAGAATGTTTGATCAAACTGTACAGTAACATAATGCAAAAACCAATTCTTCAAGGATATCGATCCATTTCTGGCAATTTTTGCTGAGCAAGAATCAGACTCTGCTAGCTGGCTGCACTCAGATGTTTTGAGGCGATGTTGAAGGTTTAAACCTTTTATGAAGGATGGAGCAGTTTTCTACAATGACTTGACTAGGCTTATCTGCCCAGATGGTGTTGAGAGTGAACATGTCTGATTTTAAAGGTAGGGCTTAAGTGGTCATAGATTTAAGAACCTAATGGCTTTGATGAAGCCTGCTGCATACAAGTACCTGCATCATAAACATATATTTCATACTTTCCTATTTTTTAAACTTTCTTGACTTCAAATACCTAGCAGGAACAATTCCCATGTTCCCAAACTTATTTTAATATTGATACTATTTTTTACCCAAATAAAAGTGAAGGCTCTTTCTGATCATTAAGAAGAACAAAAAACATTGGCACACATTTAAAACCCCAGGAGCTTTCAAGTAATTTTAAATCATACCTTTAATAAACTTGTGATTTCTCCCAACTGACTTCATTATCTGAGGACTGCCTTACCTGAGCAACTAACCAGAAGCATTATTAAAAAAAAAATAAATCAGAGTTTCTGCACTTCTGACTCACCTTTTCCTGAAGTTCTTAGGACGTGCGACAAATGTGAATGTCTACAATGCTATCACATCCCCACTCGAGCATTTTACTGCATCCATTTCACAAAAGGGCACTGACACAGAGAAAGTGGAGGTGACTTGCCTGGTAACAGTTAAATGTTTTTTGGAGGAGGGGTAAAAGTACAGTTAATCTTAATTTATTCCACTGTCAATAAAATAATTAATCACATTCTTTATCTCAAAGTCATTGCTGAATTTTAAGGGACGACTTTTATCTTTGCACTCGAGCAGTTGCCTGAGTTGTTAGCAGGATCGGGCTTCCAGAGTCTAAATCCCTTAGGAGAGGGTCCTATACCATTCGTGCCTTGCACTCACCTGGCATGGCAGAAACAATAGCTGGGCCCCGGGCAAAGGCTCCTGAATTCCCGTTTTTGGCTGTGTTTGAGACCATACCCTCTCCACAGAGACTGGGAACAGTATGGAAGTGAGCAGCGAAGGATCTATCAGGAATGCTGCGTCGTAAACACGGGCAGCGCTCCCGGCAGGGCTCCCAGCCCTCATTCTAGGGATTGAAACAAAATATTTCTTCATCGCTTCTGAATTTTAGAGCAAATACAGAACAAGCGCATGGTCTCTCCAAACCTCAGACAATTTTCTTTGGCTACCAATACACCCACAGAAAGAGTTTTGCGATTTATATATATTTATCCTTTCCTTACTTAGTATTGATTCTAAATAAAGAAGAAACCATGCTTGACGGGAAACCTATGAGTAAGGACATATGAATTAAAGAGTTTGTTTTATCTACCCACTTTCCTTTTACTGCTGCCAAAGAAGAAGTTTTCTTCTTTGTAGTAAAAGTAATGGTACTCTGCATATAATCACTATGATATAGATTAAGTAGAAGTTTCTTTTCCAGATATTGAGTACTGAAAAATTATTAAAGTATTATTCCTACTTCATTATTCATATTTCATTAATCTTATTAAATATTCCCAACAAGAAATACATACTGACAAGCATTCATAAAATTTACCTTTCGTATTTGCTTATCACTACAATCTGTCATTTTATACATCTAATATATTTAGTTTAAATTTGTCAGATTTTATGTCTGCAGCAGAAACAAAAAGGAGATACTTCTGTGATGTCAAGTGTCATGGAGGAAATT
Source organism: Grus americana (assembly GCF_028858705.1). NCBI lineage: Eukaryota > Metazoa > Chordata > Aves > Gruiformes > Gruidae > Grus > Grus americana. The sequence goes on along the minus strand of NC_072853.1, from coordinate 15,272,979 downwards.
CAGTCATCTCAAGAGACAGCACTTATGTTTCTAAAATCCTAATAATTTTGTTTTACATCCATATACTTCTATCAGTCATAAAATGCAGCCATTTTTCCTCAATGGATAAGTTTAAAACAATATTTTTGTTATGTCTGTGGAGAACTATAATAACCTTGAACCAGTACTCCAGATGCAGGTTGCACTATATAATTAGGTACTCTAGATAAACATTACTGTAGAAGTTAGAACTGAATGAACTTTTAAGGAATGGAAAGAAAGGGAATTATGATCCAGTGGTAAGAATACACTTCGGGCAATGGTCATGTAACAATGTTTTCCTGATGATAGTTTTACCCATTTGTTTTAGTAAATAAGAAAATATGCTTGGAAAAAGAATTAGGGCCTTTTTTAATGCATGCTCACTCCTTGTTTTCAAATTTCAACATGATACATATTACTGCAAGGTGGGAAGAAAAAGCAGTTCAGCCCCTAAGCACTTGTATGCACCCAATTTTCAGCTTCCTTAGAAGTTGCACAGTTTAGCTTCACTGATATAATTTCCACATTTACCACTATTTTACTTTGTAGAAATGGCCCTCAGGGATATGTGGGACCTGATGATATAGCTAATGGGAAGAAAAGTAAAAATATTCCACAGAGAAAACAAAACACCACAGGAAGATGCTAGCAGGATGCAGAACTGGCAGTACTTTTTATACGTGTCAAGTTATCTATTCTCCATCCAGGGGTGTGAAATATGGGTGGCTGCTTCTGGGCTGCTGTGGCTTTGGGGTTCAGGTGATAAACTTGCTCATTTAGGCAACAGAGATGAATATAATGTGAGGTTGCAGGTAAAAAGGGCTAGAACTGTTACTGTGGCATTGCCAGTCACTTGGGCACACTTGCGTTGAGGCCAGAAACCCTGCTGAAGTCAATCCTGCTGATTTCCAGAGGTTTTGGAGGAGGCCTTGTGGTTAAACAATGCTCAGTGAGAGATTGGTGCTACACAGATGAATGGTCCTTCCATGTGTCCGGCCCAAATAAAGGAAGAGGTAATTTTGTACTCTTTGGTGTGAGTCTATGAAGTTGAAACTCAATTTAAAAAATGATTGATTATTTCCTCCTATGCCAAAATAAAGCTGCTTTAATGGCAGCTCTGAACTGGCTCATCATGTTGATAGTAAGGCTTCACTGGTAGTACTGGAGGGCATCTAGTCCTCACCAGTGCTCATACTCTGCATACCATTTTTGTTACTCATGCCTTCATTTTAGTTCTGGGAAAGCAGCCCATACCTAAATTGGACATGAAGGAAATGGGTGCCTGCAACCAAAATAAGACTGTAAAAGGAGAGAAACTTGAAAGTGAGAAAAAAAAAAAGACAAAAAAAAAAAAAGGACAATGCTTATGGATTAGAGAGTACCAGAGTTATTCTCATTAAACTTGAGCAGCAAATGTAAGAGGATTTCTGAAATGGATATGAAACTTCCAGTTTAACTTCTGTGAACTGTCAGGGGAGACCTGGTCCATGGCATAAATCTGGGAGTGACACATACTCAGTTCAGTTTTGGTGGATGTTTAAGGATGGATGTCTAAGTCAGTTGACTCCAGTGTGTTAACACGTACTAGTTCAACCAAGACTTGGAATGGCCTATAAATTACCTCAGGTTCCTAAATTAATGAAATCAAAAGGAAATGTTTACTGTTGAGTGTCATTTCAAGATCTTTTTCCAGGAGAAGTGAAGTTAGGGCCACAGCTGGGAGTGACCACCTGCCTATCACAAAAACTTGAATAACTTGCCCAGCCAACATCAGATAGATACACACAAAAGCAGGTACTCTAGCTATAGATATGATTATTGGGTTTGCATGGCAAAGTTTTGGTCGTGGGGGGGCTATGGGGGTGGCTTCTGTGAGAAGCTGCCAGAAGCTTCCCCTGTGTCTGACAGAGCCAATGCCAGCCAGCTCCAAGGTGGACCTGCCGCTGGCCAAGGCCAAGCCAATCAGCAATGGTGGTAGTGCCTCTGGGGTTACACAGTTAAGAAGGGGAAAAAAACTGCTCAGAATAACAGCAGTGGAGAGAGAGTTAAGACTATATGAGAGGAACAGCCCTGCAGACACCGAGGTCAGTGCAGAAGGAGGGGGAGGAGGTGCTCCAGGTGCTGGAGTAGAGATTCCCCTGCAATTCATGGAGAAGACCATGGTGAAGCAGGCTGTCCCCCTGCAGCCCATGGAGGAAGGATGAGGGGGTGTAGAGATTCCACCTGCAGCCTGTGAAGGACCCCACACCGGAGCAGGTGGATGCACCTGAAGGAAGCTGTGACCCTGTAGGAAGACCGCACTGGAGCAAGCTCCTGGCAGGACCTGTGGCCCCATGGAGAGAGAGGCCCACGCTGGAGTGGGTTTGCTGGCAGGAGTTGGGACCCCGTGGGGGACCCACGCTGGAGCACTCTGTTCCTGAAGGTCTGCACCCCATGGGAGGGACCCATGCTGGAGCAGTTGGTGAAGAACTGCAGCCTGTGGGAAGGACTCACGTTGGAGAAGTTGGTGAGGACTGTCTGCCGTGAGAGGGACCCCACGCTGGAGCAGGGGCAGAGTGTGAGGAGTCCTCCCCCTGAGGAGGAAGGAGCGGCAGAGACAACATGTGATGAACCGACCACAACCCCCATTCCCCGTCCCCCTGTGCTGCTGCGGGGGAGGAGGGAGAGAAATTGGGAGTGAAGTTGAGCCCGGGAAGAAGGGAGGGGTGGGGGGAGGTGTTTTAAGATCTGGTTTTATTTGTCATTATCCTACTCTGAGTTGATTGGTAATAAATTAAATTAATTTTCCTGAGTTGAGTCTGTTTTGCCTATGATGGCAACTGGTGAGTGATCTCTCCCTGTCCTTATCTTGACCCACGAGCCTTTTGTTATATTTTCTCTCCCCTGTCCAGCTGAGGATGGACAGTGATAGAGCAGCTTTGGTGGGCACCTGGCCTCCAGCCTGGGTCAACCCACCACAAGCAATCACCAAAGCTACATTGTTGTTTTCCCCTTCTTGTACAGTAAGTAGCCTGGATAATCTAACATCTCCCACTTGACCCACAGTGCTGGCTTTCTTGCTTTCTTTTTTTCTAGTTAGATTACTGGGAAATGGATCCCAGAACCTTGGTGTATATGGTCATCGCTTGAGAACTTGATGATATGTAAAGGCTTTCTGAAATCATCTGTTCTATTTTTTTTTCCTTGAAGCAGAAATTGTTATCCATCAGGACCCAAATTTGCTTTAAATCCTATGACACCATTGCCAGGAGAAACAGCAAAAAAAAAAAAAAAAATCATAGGTTTGGAGTCTCTGAAAATCTTTTTCAGAGCCTTGCTGCAGTGACAAGAGCCTTTAATGTTCACCCTTAACCCTGTGCCTCTCTGAGTCATGATTCCCATCAAAGGAGGCGATAAAAAGAGAAGTATAGAAATTGCCTTTAGATCAAAAAGCAACTTGAGAATCTTTATTTCTCCTGTGGGAAATCCTTCATTTTCAAGACAGGCTCATCTGTCAGAATAAACTATGGTGGCATTTAAATATTCTTCCTTAGTAATTATGTTTCACTTTCTGTAGTTTTGTAATTAGTTGTTATTTCTAATATGCAGTGGCTGCAAAAGTCTACATGCTCATAACTCACAGTTGAGATCTTGAGACAGGACGTTTCTTTGTATGGAGGGGAATCACAAGTGCTTCTGTCTTTCTAAATCATAGGTTTGGTGAGCAAGAAGCAGCAATTTGTCAGTGACTGGAATAGTACAGCCCAAAGGTGCATTGCAGAAAGGTGATCTGGAAAATGCAATTTACATTAGTGTTCAAAAAAGCCCTTCATAATTTTTTAATAGACACTCGAAATATCCACAGTGCAAATGGTTGGAGTATAAGTAACCATAGGGCAAGAAGCAAGGTCTTGGCAGACTTAGAAGTGGTTACACAGGGGGAAGTCTGTTCCTTAGCACAGAAAAGAAATGAATTGTGGTGTAAAACCAGGGATCATTTCTGGGACCAGGGGTATCTCAGGCATGGACTATCTGCAGGAGGAAGCAGGCAGGCAGCTAATTAAAGTCTGATGATGACTAAGTTGTTTTCAGTAATAAAAACTATGGAGGCTTGTGAGATGCTAGATGGATTTATACACATTGGACATTTCCCGCATGAATAACGCATGTAAATATATTGATGCCAATGTGCTTTAAACAGAAACACCTTCTCCAGCACATATAGGACTCAGAAACTGCCACCAATTTTTAAAAGCAAACCTCAAGGACATCGTGACATCGTCCTTGGTGATCTGAAGAGGAGACCCGTGCCTTTACAGGTGCAGACCAAAAACCAAGACAAGTGCCTGTGTGCCTGAAGGACCAGGAGCACACCTGGGTCTCTTGCACAAGAGTATGTCCCCAGCCACAGAGATGGAAGGAAATGCCTGCTGGGGAAAAGGGATACCCTGTGCTGGTGGTGCACCACACAGCCTGGGCTTAACCATGGTATCCCCGCAAAGGCACCAAAAGCGGAATCATCGTGGCAAACAGAGAAACCCAAAGAGCCACAGTGTTTGCCTGCAACTCAGTGTGCAAGTTGTGACGCCACAGTAAGGTCAAGCAAACTGGACGTCCATTTGGCTGCTTGCCCACTCACTCAGGTAGAGACCCATCACCTCAACCTCGCACTTCAATACCACATTTAGCTGGTGTCAACGGGAAACAGCCTCTGACAGTGAGGTGGCATTGCAGAAGGAGGCTATATATAGGTGTGTACTCAGAAATGGTGTGTACTTTTGGAGGGCAAGTTCAAGAAACCAGGATAAAAGTTTCCACCAAGCTAGGAGGAAATGGGGAAGCCTGCAAACCGGTCTGAGTCAGGCCTTCAGGGAAGCCTTGGGGATGCAGGCCGCCTGGATGTTCACCTCACTTTTCTCGCTCCTTTGTTGTTGTCAGAAGAAGGTTTTTCTCCACAAGAGGTGGCCACAGGGCTCTGCTGCCCACGGCATCCTCCAACAAGTCCTCTTCCAGTGCCTTTCCTTTCCCCATAGCCCTTTGACTTCCAGCTCTTTTGGTATGACCACCCATCTCCTTTCCACTGCTTGATGATCTGTTTCACAGGAGTTTCTGTTTCACGGATTTCCAGTTTGTATTGTGGTGCTTGTATCTGGAGTTTGATTCAACTGGCAATGCAGCCCGTGCAGGGCACTTATTAAAAAAACCTTTGCTAACTCCTTCCCTGCTGTTCTCATGAAAAATAGCAGAATGTGAAATATAAACCCCTGTTTAGGCTTCATAAATATAATGCTTAAGCAGTGGTAAAGCATCGAGAACATCTGAAGTCACTGAAGAAGCTAAAGAAAGCAGACAGGACTTGTTTTCCTTCATAGATACCAATACATTTTCATTTACTTCTTTCTATTAACTGGGTTTCCTTGACTGTGTCCACAGCGATCTCAATTGTAATTATGTAGCAGTTAACCTGTTCCCCATGCCTAACATAACCCATAATTAGTTGTCTCGTGTCCACAGTTTATGACTCAGCTCCATGTGGTTTTTCTATATCAAAGGCTTGGTTACCAGATTTTTTTTTTCTTTACCACAGTACTTGTGCCTGCACTGCCAGAGGGCAGCAAAACCTGAGCACATCTGTTTTGTTTGAGGACAAAACCACCAGAAAACCAGACGGTTTTATGGAGATCTTACTTGGGTGCTTTCCAAATACTACACAATCTTGTAGGAGAAACTGTTTTCCTGAGGAACGACCTGTACATTTATATATTCAAGTTGTTACTTGGACATAGAAGTAAAACTTTCTCAAACCAAACACTATCTTTGTGCCTTATCTGGAGACAAGGGAGGCAGAAATACACATCTTGGGATAGGGATGAGCTATTCTTCTACGTTGACAGGCAAGAATTTTATATAACAAATTCATAAACTTCTACATTAATTATGTTTCACTGTCTCTTAGGGCTCCTCATGTGGATGGATAAGATAATTCTGTATGAGAAAATAGATTATTTTGATAAATAGATAGCTTTGCTGAATAAGAATGAACATTTTAATAAATGTTCAGGCATGTTTTCCATTTGATTAATTTTGCAGTGACAAACGGGCAGAAGAGGTGTGCATTAAACAAACAGGCCATTTAGAGTAATGTAAGAATACAGCCAACCACTACTCAAGAATGGTCAGATGAGAACAATGAAATGAACTGACCTAATGTTAGCTATATGATTGGTGACGAAGGCAAGCTTTCTGACCACCCTGGACACTGCAGGCTCAGCTCAGCTGATGCATCCGAGAGGTGGTTGCAGCAGAAAAGCAGTGTCATCAGCATTGAACTGTGTCCTCTCCACCGGACTGGAACAGATACTGGTGGGAAAGTTTCATGTTGTTTATCTTTGCAGGAGGGATGTATTTTCCCTTGTTAAATCACAGCTGGGGACATTATCTCAAAGCTGTGATGTAGCCATTGTCAAGTAGTCCACATTAACGAGTCTTGTGGTTAAAGGAACAGAGCAGTTATAAAGCTCTGATATCAGATAAGAAAGAAAAGTGCCCTGGAAGGACTTCTTTGTTTCCAAAGTAGTTGGCAGTTTATATGAGATTTGTTTGCTGAAGTCTCCCATTTGACCATCAAGGCTGTGGGGTTTTGTTCAAGGAGATAATAAACAAAGTCTGATGTATGCCTTCAATGCTTTTACAGAATGGGCAGTCTGTCTTTCCCTGATTTTCCGTTTCTTAAGTATAGTTTTTCTGGCAACAGAGCAATGAATACAAAGTCCCTTGTATAATTTTCCTGGCAGCAAGGAATAAATGATGTACTAATACTTTGGCTCTTGAAGGATTATTAATTAACACACATGAATAACTGAATTGTACTTCAGCAGAGGGGGAAAATGTCATGGCAGATGATTCAGTTAAAGTTGCTCAAATTAACTCACCCCAAAATATTTATTAGCAGTTTAACCCTGATGAACTTTATGTGAGTTTAACAAGATCAGAGCCAGGACCGTAGACCTCCCATTCTTCCAGCTTCTAGCTACACTTCAGTAGGTCCCACTCAGAAGCAGTGGTCCAGAGGGGAGGGTTATTCAAGTGCAAAATCTACTGCACATTTCAGATCCCTTTGCAATGAGGGAGAGGGGGAGGTTGGTAGCAAGCTGACCAGACTTGCATCAGAGTTGATAGTAAGCAGAGGTATGGCCAGGTTCTGACAGAAACCTGCAGGCAAACTCCTGAGAGCTGCATGTAACAGGATGAGTAACAGTAAAATCAGCCACGATTCTCATTTCTCTTGAAGAAGCTACTGCTATTTTTCAGTCAGTTTTAATAGCTGTTTTAATAATACCACATGGTTGCTTTTATATGTTATATTTAAAATCTGAAGTAAGGGATTGCTGGTGCTCCAATTTTTCCCATCTCAGCAAAAGAGATGTTTACCATCATCCTCTCTCATAATATGGCGATGCAAGGCATCCGTGTATGCATACAGGACAGTGTACCTTTTCACAAATAAAAATACAAAAAGGAGTTCCTCTGTAGAAATTTTGCAACTGTGGCTTTTAAAGAAGTATCTAGTTCTACCTGTTTCCTGGTTAGCAAAATTGAAAGTAAAACTTTCCATTAAAGTAATGACAGCAGGAGTTCAAATGTCATTATCATATAGTTTCAGATCAACCCTCTAATATCTGCTGTATTGATTCCTACTGGCTAAAATGAATGTTATTTATATCCAGGGGAAAACCCATGACAAATCAGACATGACTTTCAGAACTTCTTTCCAAGGGAAGATTTTTCTTGTAAGATCTTCTGTTTGTTAGATCATCAGATATTTTACAAACAAAATAAAACCAAACAAAACCTAGGACCCATAATTTTTCAATTGGAAAAGGCTAAGAAATCAAGCCAGCCAAGAAATGGTAAGAAAACATTTCAGACATTAAGGCAACCAGAACGTAGAAATTACTGGTAGTTCATGAATTTTTACATGAAGTAGAGGAATATGAATAAGGCTAATAAACCATAAATTAAAAAGACATATTAACATGAGAGTTTGTGGGCAGTAGAACTTGGGCTTTGGGATATATTTTTTCACTAAAATAGCGTTTGACACGAGCTTGGAGGACATATTTTAGCTGTTGTGTTTTCAGCCTTTTGCAGATGGCATTTGACCACGCGCTTGGATTTTATTCCTTTGCAGTCCTGGAAATGAAGGACAAGGTACAACTTGACTTTGTAAGTATGGATTGCATACCGAACCAAAGTAATTTTGTTCCTTTTCTGTGGGTCGGTTTTCTTATGGGGAAATGGAAATAACATTTGATTTCTTCACAGGAGCATCTTTATATATAAAAACACCTTTATGGTCTTCATATGGGGGGCACTTGAAAGTAAAAGTGTACATAGGAAGAGAAATGTTCATAGGTTGGATTCATCTCACCTAACTTAGGCAACTAACCTGTGGCTAGATTTTGGAATCTAATACCTTTTAGGTGACAACATTCCCTGTACAGTAAATGGAGAGAAGCAGGTTTTTGAAGGCAACTTGAATGGAGATCTTCCTTGCTTAACTTTAACTTACATTAAATGGAAGAATTTTCTTCTGAAAGCCTTCCAAGGCATCTCCTTTACTTCATGGATAACTTAGGCACTTAAGGGATAGCTTCCTTAGGTGCTAAAATTGTAGCACAATTTCAGGGTGTCCTAGTTGGGCAGGATGGATCCTACCTAGTGTTTTCACACTTAGAAAGAGAACTGCTAAGTCTTTGAATGTTTGTCTCTGGGTTGGGTTGATCACAGCAGAGAAATGACAAGCAATAACACCTGGTTGGTTTTTTTTTTCTGTATTCAAAGCCCTGAAGTGAAAATTTTTCATTTGAATATTCAAAGAAAAGTTTGAAAAAAGAGCAGCATGTTTTATTTGATCATTGGACTCTTTGTTTCATAGGTGGCTGCTGCAATAAGCAAACTCTCCCTGTAATTGTGGTAGTGCACAGTCACTGCTCTCTCAAGCTGGTTGGCTCATTTGAGATGGCCGTCAAAGCATGCTGCCTGTTTTAGCATTTAATCCCAATAGTTTAGAACAACCACAGTTTTATAAGCATATAATTCATCTCAGTTCCCTATGAAAGTTTGAAGGATTTTCATGGTCATCCCAGTTTTCAAAGATGAACTTTTCAGGGCACCAGAAGCTTATACGAACACCCCTTTCACACATCTCTCCATATTTTCCACCTCCCAGATTAGATAATTTCTGCTGTGTTGCTTGTTGTAGAGGTCAATACCATCCAACTTCTCACTTAGCCCTCTATTTAAAGGTCTATGTTGGACAGTCTGGCAGTGATGCAACTTTATAATAATAATAATGTATTTTAATTTATGGGCATCCATGCCTGAAGGATACCGGGCGTCTTAACAAAAACAACTAAAAACTGCATGACAATAAACAAAGGCAAAAGGCCTATAAAAAGAGAGCTCTGAAGCCAAGAGCTTAAAATCCCTGCACAACAAAACAGGAAAGGAAATGAGAAAGTTAGAAGTCTTGCCTGCAAATGTGTCCTGGCATATGTGGGAGACAGCACATTCCTGGGACAAGGGAGGAGACCATCTCTTTTGACCTTCCAAGTGGAATGGACAATGACCAACACCATCAGCCTGAATTGCTGAGAAAGGACACAGAGCTGCTGGAAGTGGCTTCCTTTTACCTCAGAACAAGGAACTTCATTGGAAAACCCACATTATTCTTGAAGTTATGTTGTCTCTCTTCACTTCCCTGAAATGATTTACTGAAAAAGTCTCTTCCCCTCTGTGTTTTCTTCCATTTATTTGAAGAAATAGCACCTGATCCCTCACATGGATGCGATGGTTTTACAGCATTTGAGCTTAAATTGGCTAATTTTGGACAATAACTAATTACACTACATATGCATACATATAACTAACTACACTACACATATATAACTATCTACTATATAGACACTACATAAGAACACAAAGGATTAGTAGTTTAAAGAAAAATGCAGGAGGCCTCTTAACAGCCTTATTTTTGTCTCTTCAGCAGCCCTTTTTTATCAATCTTGTTATTTTTGTGCCTCAAATGGCTGATCCGTAAAGTGAGGACACTGATCTGGCCTGATGGAGAATACCGTAGACGTGCTAAATCTCCTCTTGCTTGCTTACCTCTGCCTGCAGCAAATCCTAGTCTTGGCACGGATATCCACCTTGTGGCACACTAGCCATTTCTGGTCTGCCAGGTCCCCTCCAGCACCTTTTGGGATACATTGCTTTTATTTGGTCTATTCAAATTTGAACAAAATCCTTGACTGGAGGTTTTGTTCCCCCCTTTGGAGGAGCTAATAGTGATTAAAAAAAAAAGTCCGCTGAAACAACTTTAAAAAATGGGGCTTTTGGTTTTTCAGCCTGTAATTACAGCATCAGTTCCCTTTTATGCTTCTAAATTACAGAGAAGCAAGCTGCCCTGTTTTCTGATGTTTTATTATTTTAAATTACCCAGTGGCTTTGTGGGGAAAGACTAACTGAATATTTTTGGTGGTGTTACACAGGCGACGCCTTCCCATTAGCTCTTGTGATTCTTCCTTACTCCCTAAGGTTCGCTTCAGGGGGAATGGAAATTAATTTGCTTCAAGAGAAATGGTAATAAAGAATGTCCCCTTTTCATGGTTTAGTCACCTTGAAACAACTCTTAAAAATGTGCACATCATTTTTAACAGAGGTTTTGCGTTAACCAGGATTAAACAGGCTCTATTCTTGCTTCAAAACATAATTTTCCAGGTAGTCTTGCAGCACGATTGGCATGGACCTTGGCGCAAGGAATGAAATGGGGCCCTCGGGGCAGCCAGCCACAAATGTCACCCCCACCTACCCCTACCAACTCGTCCCAGCTTGGCGCCCACGCAGCCTGCACTTGGGCCTTGGTCAGGCTGCGTCACTCATGCAGACGCTGCCGACTCTGCTGGATCCAGCTGTAGCCTGAAGCAACACTTTGGGATGTTTTTAGAGGTTATAGGGATCACTGATCCATCTTTCAACAGAGGTCGGCTACATTTCAACTTTCCCTGGAGCTCTTACCTTCTGCTATTATTTTCCCACCATCTCTCCAGTTTGAGAGTGTCAGTCTTTCAGGTTTTTCCCTTTACACTAAGGACGTGGATTTCAGCTGATTGCCCATGACAGACTGTCTCACAGTTTGCACCAGCACTTGTCCCTACAAGTCATTGTACCACCACAGAAGGACTGGGTGGCAGATGTTGTGTTGTCAGTGAGACAGTGAAAAAAATTCACAATGCCTCCATGTTTAAATACTTATTCACTGCCTCCAGAAAATGTCCCAGGGATCTGCACCCTGCTGGTAGAGCATGTGACTGGTTCCCTGACCATCCATCCCACCGGTTCACCAGACTGGGTAGAATAGAGTAGAGAGAATAGAATAGAATAGAATAGAATAGAATAGAATAGAATAGAACAGAACAGAACAGAACAGAACAGAACAGAACAGGATACTATTCCAGTCGGAAAGGACCTACAACAATCATCTAGTCCAACTGCTTGACCAATTCAGGGCTGACCAGAAGTTAAAGCACGTTGTTAAGGACATTGTCCAAATGCCTCTTAAACACTGACAGGCTTGGGGCATCAACCACCTCTCTAGGAAGCCTGTTCCAGTGTTTGACCACCCTCTCAGTAAACAAAAGCTTCCTAATGTCCAGTCTAAACCTCCATTGGTGCAACTTTGAACTATTCCCACATGTCCTGTCTCTGGATACCAGGGAGAAGAGCTCAGCACCTTCCTCTCCACTTCCCCTCCTCGGGAAGCTGTAGAGAGCAATGAGGTTGCCCCTCAGCCTCCTTTTTCCAAACTAGACAAGCTCAAAGTCCTTAGCTGCTCCTCATAGGACATTCCTTCCAGCCCTCTCACCGGCTTGGTTGCCCTCCTCTGGACACATTCAAGGACCTTCATGTCCTTCTTAAGTTGTGGGGCCCAGCACTGCACACAACTCTCCAGGTGAGGCCACATCAATGCTGAATACAGCGGGACAATCACCTCTTTTGACTGGCTGGTGATGCTGGGCTTGATGCACCCCAGGATGCAGGTTGCCCTCTTGGCTGCCAGGGCACACTGCTGACCCATATTGAGCTGTTGTCGACCAGCACCCCCAGATCCCTTTCTGCAGGGCAGCTCTCCAGCCACCCCTCTCCCAGTTTATACTTGTGCCTGGCATTAGTCTGTCCTAGGTGCAGAGTCTGGCATTCTGACTTGTTAAATTTCATCCCATTAGTCATAGTCCAAGGCTCCAATCTATCTAGATCCCTCTGCAAGGCCTCTTGTCCCTCAAGAGAGTCAACAGCACTTCCCAGTTTGGTATCATCAGCAAACTTGCTAATGGTGCTTTCAACTGGGCTAATGGTGTATAGAACTGAAAAATCAAGCACCAGTCTGCTCAAACATGTCCTCGTGCTGTCTGCTCATCCTATTGAACCACTATTCTCTGCCATCCACGTTTTAATTCCAGTTCTCTACAGGCCTTTGTAACCAAGAGGTCATATATGATGTTGCTCAAATGCAGTCATGGGCCCGTAGCCATGAAATTGTGCCTATTCGTGATTTTTTTTGCCAGCACGGGAAATGAGCAGCATAGACTTGTCAAGTAAAGAGTTGTCTCAATTTACTGTTTGGTTCAAAGAAAACATGAAGCATTTCAGAGATTCTAATTTCTAAAGAATTTCTACAATAACTCATGGATTAGTATTTATTTATGGATCTGTAACTGTTTTGATTCATTTCTGCTGTTTTTTTACCCAGACTGTTCAGTTGTACCAGGAAGATGATCCAGCCAGACCACTGACTTTAATAAGGTCTAGGATTGTCTTTGGACCCCAGAGTTGCCAGATGGCAAAAATGAACACTTTCCACCACTTTCAGATTTTAATTTTGTTGGGCTATAACACACATTTGAATTTACAAAAACTACTAACTCGCTGATTTACAGTGTAGCCTCCATATTCTGTTAATTTTCTTTTGATTCTAAATTTTTTTAGTTTATTATACTCAGTATACAACAATAAGTGTAGATACAGACACACATACTCTGTCTTGCTTCCTCCCAGAACTAACTTAATATTGTTTTGTTTCATCCTCATAGAAACAATGCTGGACAAAAACTAATCCAATCATTGTTACACACAGGTCAGGCAAATTGCATAGGCTGCGGAATTCCATTTTTTCTGGGATTATTAGAATTGTATTATGAATGATAATGCACTGTGTTGAATCATATATTATTTGTAATGTGCTTTTGATTGTCTTTGTATGACTAGATATGTGGTTGGGCTAGTTTCATATATTTTGTTGTTGTGGAGTGGAGCAATAAAATGTGAAAGAAGCAATCATTCTCTATAGTATCTTTCATAAAATTTGATTTTTCCTTTGAGATCCTCAAGGAAAAATCACTATTCTCTGTCCATCTGGCTTGCTATAGCAAAACCCAAATCTAAAACACTTTCAGGTCATTATGGTCCATTGTTACAACACTGGGATTAAATTTTGGCCCAATTACCAATTATTCGGTCCCTTATAGAAAACAGGAAACAAGAGAGAGGTTTCACAGCTGTAGGTAGGGGGGACATTTGAATTTTGGCCTACAGAGTCTGTAGAGGTGAGCATCCCCCCATGGTGACCAGCGCCTCCATAACCAGCACTCTGCAGAAACGGGTGATTTTGGCTGCCCAGCCCAAATGTCCATTCGTGCTGTGCCCATGATCACACATTCATGCACCCAGGCACATCCTTAATATCACAGAATCATGGAATCATAGAATGGTTGGGTTGGAAGGGACATTAAAGATCACCTAATTCCAACCCCCCCTGCCATATGCAGTGACACTCTCTACTAGACCAGGTTGCCCAAAGCCCCATCCAACCTGGCCTTCAACACTTCCAGGGAAGGGGCATCCACAGATTCTCTGGGCAACCTGTTCCAGTGCCTCACCACCCTCACAGGGAAGAATTTCTTCCTAATATCTAATCTAAATCTACCCTCTTTCAGTTTGAAACTGTTACCCCTTATCCTATCACTACATGCCCAGCCTGTAGTTGTGCTTGGGATTGCCCCAACCCATGTGCAGGACCTTTTGCACTTAGCCTTGTGGAATTTCATGCGGTTTGCATGGGCCCACCTCACAAGCCTTCCCTTGACTGGCCAAGGCACCAGCAATGCAGAGCACCCTCAGGCTGTGTGGGAAAATTCGTAGGGTTTGAACACCAGTATGTGGTTGCTCTCATGGTGTCCCCAGCATGGGATGAGCCACGGTCAGCTGGCACCAGCCCAGCCAAGGCCAGGGCACAGCTCAGAGGCCAGCATTTGCAGAAACCATGGCCGCACAAGGCCGGGACGTGCCTTGGCACCCGCCTGAGTGGAACCTGGGGACTATGGCTGGGCCACCAGCAGTGGTAACAGCAGAAGGTCTGAGCATGGCCCAGGAGGGCAGCGTATGGGCTTTGATTTTTGAGGGTATGTTCTTCATTGTTCTGGACATTTTCATTCCTTCTGCTTTTCCTCTGGGCTTTTGTTGCTGAATTTGTGTCAAAGGGATACTAGTGGATGTATCAAGAGACCTGACTTGTGTGGTAAGTTTTAGACCTTCTTTTAGATCTGTGAAGGGAGTGAAGGGGAAACGTGGCAGGCAGTGGCAGAGAAAAATGCCTCCGTAGAACTGCCAGCCTTCTTGGGTCTGATGTGGAGCCTCATCTACTTCTAATGCTGCCTGGAAATGTATATTATCAGGCAAAAAATAAGCATCCTTAGTGATCTTTTTTGAGCTCACAGGAAAAGGAACTCTCTGCCATTCTCTCGTGGTGCCCTGGACAATGAATCATCCTCCATTTAACAGGTGACCTCCCTTCTGTCCATGCAAATATTTTAGCTGTTTAGCTTTGTTAGACTTGAATAGTTTCAGTTTTGATGCAGGGACTCTACACAACAGTTCTTCTTCCCTGTGCATGGTGTCTTTATGAGGTGGTGACACCTGCGCGAGTGCTAGTGGGGAATGTGGGTTCTTGACATTTTTCCCAGCTGAGTTAGGAACTAGATAATTCAAGTAAGACATCATGGTGGGAAGCAGGGTAGAAATTATAAACTTCCTTTGCTTTACATCTCTACAGCTTTAATCTTCCTAGATCAGGTCCAGGCATTGCAGTTAGAGGCAGCAACTGAGGTGTCACATTCAATCTAGCTTCTGAGACTGAATTATCACCTGGATTATGAGGTTCCTCAAGACCAACCCAGGTACCTCCAGGTACAGTTGGGCAGAAATTTCTTGACAAGGGATGGTGCGAAGGACCAGTCATGGATTAGGCAGCATTTCCATAGAAAATAAAAATGTTTGAATATGATGAGAAACTGAATGGGATGTGGAAAAGTGGGAAACAGTATCTGTGTGGTGGAATTTGTCTAACGGGGATTCACACAATCTGGGAGAGGAGGGGGGAGAAACCAACTGCCAAAGATGCTGGAGAATGGCAATGTATAAAAAACATTGGTAGAAAATTTGTTTATCACCACTATATTCTCCCAGATTAATTCTCGGTTCCTTTTTCTCCTCAATAGCATTCCTTTTGTTTATAGGCAGGCTTAGAGCTTGTGAGAGGGGAAGTATAGCCTGTTACGGTGTCTGGGGAAAAGATCTAATTTTCCCAGGTGTATGGGTGGAGTCTTAGGGTGTTTGTTAATTTTAACAGAAACACCTTGGTATTTGCACCTGTCCATGGTTATTGCCAACGGACTGAGCACAAAAAGGTCATGAGAAACATTCAGTCCCTTCAGCCTTTCTGGTAGAGAGAGGAAGTATGGAGCTGGGAGCCATGCTATGCTGCCACCTGGAACGTGGAAAACCATGAAAATATCTTCTCTTTCTGGGGTATTTTACTCCGTCAGTTGCATTCAGAGTTACTACGCAACACACACATGTCTTTGCATATTCCTCAGTTAATGGGCAAGATAAGTAACTCAGTGTTTCAATGTCAGTCTCACGTTAGGTTCAGTAAGGTTAAATGTTTGACACATCCTCTTCCACCATTATTAAGTCCAGGCATACTGCAATGCAGGCAAAGGAAATTATATGAGTAAAAGACTATGCTATTGCAGGAATTTTCCTTTACAAAGGAGGGCTTTCTGAAAAATGATGAGACAGGTCATACACATTATTACAGCACCTCCTCCTCCTTTAGGGTCTTATCCCAATGATTTCAGTAGCACTACTGGTTAATTACAGTGAAAACATAACTGGGCCCATTTATATTTCAGGAAATACAGTGAAAGAGGGTATTTAGTCATGTTTTGGGGATGCACCTTCAAGGAATATCATTCAGTCTACTTGCAATATGATACTCAGTCATAGGTGAGTATGACATGCCACTAAGAAAACCAGCATTACTCTCCATTATAGTTCTGAAATACAGTTTAAATTGATGTTCAGACCAGTGTCTTATCACTGATGGAAGTCACAGAGTGGGAGAAATTCCAGGAGCATCTCTTGATTCTGGTTTTGTCCAAGTGTTCCCAGAAAAATGCACCGTCTGTATCTTCTCAAAGAGAAAATTTGGGCATGATACGAAATCAAGAGAGAGAGACTCAGATGGAAGTAATAAATACGTTCTTCTTGGCAGAAGGGAGATTTGTTTTGCAGGATGGCTCAAACCATGACTTTGTCATCAGACCTTCATGCAATAGTAATTAACATAGTCTACACAGACTATGACCACCAGTATTGACTATCAAGAGAACAAAGAAGGAATATGTGGATAGCTCGATTTTTGCAGGTCCACAGAAGTAACAGAGCTGTCAGCAGCTCAGAAAATTGTTTTATTGGTTTCCTTCCTGCTGTAGCAATTCTGTTCTTTCGAGGAGTCAGACAAAGTGCATGAGATAAATAGAAGTGACAAAGGGAGGATGAGACAAATGAGTGAAAGCAGGAAATTGCAAAAGACTCCAAGCCATTGGTTTGAATCTTCTCAGGAAACAAGCTTGATGTCTACCTTCAGCTTAACGGTTGGTTGAAGGGCCCACTTGCTTCTCTGAGCGTTGAGGTATGGATATTTTAAGGAGATAATGCAGTGGACATTATGGTGGAGTCAACAGGTTATGTAGCCCTTCATGTTAAAGGAAAATTTTGTGATGGTGAGTAGATGGACTATCATTTGCATGTGAAGAAAATTTAATAGACTTTTGTTTTGCTGTTGTAATAAATAGCTCTGCAACAAGCTATTTGTGTCTCTGTGCAGGCATGTGCCACTTTGACAACAGTAATCAGTACTTTACTGGGAGCTAAGTACAACAGTAGAAGTGTGAAAGGTAGCACCATGACCTCTGGATGGTTTGGTTGTTGGAAGAGGAGACTGAACTGTATTTTGGAAGGAGCTGAGAAACATGCAGACACAACCAACTCAGACCAAGATGGGCACAATAAATTAAACCATGCTGCATTTCTTGAGATCATCTTAATAGAAACTAAAAGAACATCACTATTAATTGGCAGCTATGCCATTAAGTTCAAATAAATTTAAATCAGTTCTTTGTGAAACACACTGTTAAGTACTTCCTAACTAAAAAGATGATGTTAGTAACATCAAGGCTGACATAAAAGCTTTGTCATCACAAATACACCTATTTCTTGGTTCTCAGTGTGTGCTGGTTTTGAAGTCTTGCCTTCTCAGGCAGGAGTAATCTCAACTGTAGCCTGTTTTGTTGCTCACTTGAGTTCTATTCTTGCATAGAAAATACATTAAATCCCAAAGTGGTAGTGCATGGTGGGCACCACCAAGGAATATTGGTGAGGGTTATATTGGTAGTGATGTGTTAATACCATCGCTTTGCAGAGCTGAGACATTATTTTGCATGCTAGTCATGCCCACGGAGGCCAGCTAATCCAGAATTATAGGGGGTGTTGAAGTTTTTTTTAATGTTCTTTACTGAAATGGACTAGCATAATTCAACACTTTGGAGCCTAGGGAATGCACATGAGATGTGGCAGACTTCAGTGAAGTATGTATTTTGTATTCAGACCATGGACTTGAAACTCGTTCTTCCCTGTTGTAAGTGCCTTCATGCCTCATTTTGCCTTTCTTCAGTTATGGCGCTCTCAGTCTCTCCTTTCGGAGCTGTTTTGCTTTATACAACCAGTGGTATCTTTCTTGGAGCCAAGAACTTGACTCTGGATTTCTCACAGCCCAGGTATGTGCCTTGACAAACAGGCTGTCGTGGAGACTAAGCAGGCTGTTTTCACTGGAAATTCCAGGTAGACGCTGCGAAATTCTTCCTGAGGAAGCTGGCATGTTTGCTCCCACTGAAATGGGCTGTTTTTGACAAATACACACTTTCTAACAAAATGGAAAATTCCATGCTGGTCATGTACTTGTAGAGATGCCACTTAAATGCAGTTTGCTTGAGTAGACAGTGCAGTAGTGCCCAGCACCTCAAGAAAATGAGAAGAAAAAAACCCCACACAACCCCAAAAAACAAAATGAAAGTGAAATGCAGATGCAGCATTCATAAGACGCAGAGCCAAGAGCATTGTGGTCAATCAGCGCAACAAGGTGACCAGTCACACTTCTGTCTGAACTTTATGTTCACTTCTGATGAACAAAATCACATACTGGGTCTGTTCCCACCCTTATTTGTCAGAGGTCCCTTTGCAACTGTTTGGTGACCAGATCCTTAGATTCTTCTGCACCAGGCAGGCAGCAGATCTTTCTGCCCTCCCTTTTAGTTTTCCCAGTTTTCTAATTTCTGATTCAATTTTCTTTGCTCTGCTTCTCTACCTGCCTCACCAGAGGCCACCTGCTGCTTTGGTCAGGGGGACATCCGTGCACTGACACCTGGAAACCAATTTTATGTCAAAAGTTCATACGAGGAAAAACAGTTTCACCTGGCAGTTGTAGCCTTTCTCCTCCATACTCCATCTCTCTCCAGTCCATTTTCCTCTTCTCCTGTCTGACTCCACAGCTCTAATCTGCAAATGATCTTCATGGGCTATGCAAAGCACTACAGCATAAGAGCAAATAATCATAGGACTGTTTAATTTGGAAACAAATAAGAAGAGACAGTCAGGTAAAGGACACCTTATTTGCTTTCTTGCAAGAACAAGGAGATATTCAATCATACTTAAAGCAGTGTAGTGTAAATCTTACCAAAGGGAAATGATTTTATATTATGCAGAAGCACTAATGCACAGCCACAGGATTTAGGTAAAGCCAAGGTCAATAGGAATAATGAGGGGAATTCAACATTTGTATGAGTAATAAGACCATAAAATTATGTCTGATGGGAATTTGTGTTTTGTTAAAGAAACATTAAAACGGCATGTTTTTAAAAACCATCCAGGGGTGTTATTAAATACAAGTCATAAAAAGAGCTGGTGAGAAAGGGAGGAAAGACTAATATAGAGAGGGGAAGGGGGAAGTGATCTTATTCTCTTCCACTATCGGAGCCTGCAGGCAGGACAGGAGAGAGCTCCGGACTCTTCACATCCACCCGGTCTGCGTGTGCCAACCAAAGAGCTGGCACGAGCCGCGTGGTCGCTCTGCGCTCTCCCACAGCCGTTGCGGAGGGCTTCGGTCCAGTGGAGGTCACACTTGCCACGGCTGGTTAGATGGGAGAAATCCCTACCACCAGATCAGAACACTTGGGATTTGGGGTCACTTTGCCAGACAACAGGATTTGTCACATCTTAATAAATAGAAATTTCAACAAAAGCTCCATGGCATTGCTTTCTGCAACATCTTACAGAGCTGTTTCACTTGAATTCTTAAACCATCTTAATTCTTGTATTTCATTTGTTCTCCGTGTAAACAGATTGGCAAGACTTAGCCGCCTAATGAAGTAGAATCCCTTCATCTTAAATCTCTGGAAGATTCTACTGTCTGGAAAAAGGCTTTCATGAGGAATTATTTAATTCTTAATTCATTTTTGTCACTACTTTATCCTAATAAAATAAAGAAAACATGAAAGTAAAGATATTTACTTAAGCTTGTTCTATATAAGTAAATGAGGGATTTTCTTGTAAACTATGCTCACCAAAACTGAAAAATTTGGGGATTATTTAATAGCAAAATCAAGACAAACAATAGCGTAATTCCGAATATACCTAAGTGCATATTTCTGAATGTTGAGCTGAACGCATTAAATCTACATTAGAATTGCAGCATTTGAACTGAAGAATTACAGACTAAAGTTTAGTGATCATTCCAACCGAGGTGAAATTTCACATTAGCAGAAAAGTGAAAAGCTTAAAATAAAGCCAGGCTGTATTTCTCTGCTTTAAAACAACTTTCGCGCATGCGTTAACGAAGTAGACAGTGCCGTCAGAATAACAATCATTGTGAGCTCTGGGTGTGTAACAGGAAGGAAATAATTTTTTTTTTTTTTGTCCAATGGAGAAAATAGAAAGATTTGCCCACCCTGATGCTAAAAATACAGAATAATTATCAGCTGAGGCAAGTGCATTTCTGACCTAAGCATACATGCACACCATCTATTTTCAAGTTTGCTTTGTTGTAATAACCAGATGAATTTTTTCTCAAGTACAGACTTTAAAAGCAAACGCAAGTGGCTTCCCTGAGGAAGGGAAAACCAGTCCCAGAGAGGCAGAGGAAAAGGGAGTCCAGACGCCTTCAACACCTTGTAGCATTGAAACATGCACCACAATCTCTCTGGGGATACGGGCCTCTGCTCCTTCTGGCCACTGTCCAACAGATTTCACATCATGAATATACCTTGCGGCATTCACCAAATCACAGAATCACAGGATGGCTGAGGTTGGAAGTGACCTCTGGAGGTCATCTGGTCCAATCCCCCTGCTCAAGCAGGACCACCTAGAGCCGGTTGCCCTGAGCCGTGTCCAGACATGTTTAAAATATTTCCAAGGATGCCGACTCCACAACCACGCTGGGTAACCTATTCCAGGGCTCAGTCACCTTCACAGTAAAAAAGTGTTTCCTGATGTTTGGAGGGAACCTCCTGTGTTTCAGTTTGTACCCGTTGCCCATTGGGACAGTCTGGTATTTTGCTACTGTGAAGGCTTTGAGTAATCTCAGCTATTAATGGAAGGTGATTCCTGATTTTTGACACACTGTAGGGCAATAAACAGCTTTTCTGATTTCCTGAGTGGATGCTAAACCTTCAGAAAACCAGGAGTCATATCATAAATGAGTAGGTATAAAGTCAGTGCATATTCAACTTGTGTATTTTTGGTGAAAGAAGGTGAAATTTGCTGCTTTCTTCCTTCTGCTTGGATTCTGGTTCAATTGTTAATATGTGTCACTTCTGCTTTCTTCCAGGTTTTCCTTCTCAGGGTGCAGGTGTGGTCTTCACCTTTAAGCATGCAGGTCACCAACGGCCACCTTAGGAACAGCTCTTTTATGACCAACATAAAACAAGACATAGAAATGCAGGGTATCTAACATGCATGAGGTGTGCCTTGTGAGAGCTAGGACAGAGCATATTACACCAAATTGCTCCTTTAATTGTACTGTTTTCTATTTTATCTTACTTACTCCTTCACCATTGCCTACTCCTCTTTCTGAATCCCTCTTTTTGCGGTCCTACTCTCCCCCACCATCCTCTTTTGCTTCTCAGCCATTTTATATGGCTGAGAATGGAGATTTTTTGGTCATGGAGCTGCTGCTCCACATGGATGAACTGCCTGCAGAAGACACATCTCACACTGTCCATGAATCCAGTGAGGCTTCAGACTAGAAATAAGGATTTTGTTTTTTTCCTGACACTGAGGAGCGGATGGGTGGGAGAGAAAAGGGAGAGGGTTTGGTGTACTCGGTCATAGGCACTGTGGTAGAGCTGAAAGCCTGGACCCTACTCAGTGTTGTGCCAGAATCAAAAGGTGGCTCGGATCCAGGACAGAGTTCTGGACTCAACTCTCTTTAGCGTGTCGGCTCTTCTGAAGCCTTTCCTCATTACATTGTTCCTCGCCGTCTGTTCCAGTGCCACAGGAAGAAGGACAAGTTCCACTCCCCAAGTGTAAAAGGCCTTTTTTGATTCAGTGCCATATGAATGCACATAGGCTGCTTAAGCAGAAACATCAGCAATTATTAAAAAATGAAGGGCCTTTCTTCCAGAAAGAGCCAAATAACTGATTTCCTCCTTGCATGCTCTTTCCAGAATTTCCACAGAAGTCACAATTATTCATTTGTGCCATAAAAAAGAGCTACACTTCTCAGTAACAGACAATCTTATACAATGTCAAATAAAAGCTGCTTTCACTGTTTGTTGAATATGAATCAAGTAAATTTTGTCTGAAAAAAAAGTAATGGATAACCCAGGTGAAAAAAAGCCAAATAAGCATGCCTGTCTTTGAGCTATTTTGAAGGTAATCACTTCAACACCTGGTTGTTGCTCTCGCTTGGTAAGAAAAGCTTCTTTTAATACCTTCTGCCAATTCTATTAAAAGTTTGGCTTTTCTTCTGAAGAGATGCAGGAGTGCAGGCAAAATCCTTCTTACTTTGCAACTTTGGGCCCTATTTGTTTTGGATGTGATGATTAGTGGGTTTGATTTACTAATCTGACTTTATTAAGGGGCTGTACACAGCTATCCCACAAAGAACAGCCTGCAAGGCAGAGAAAGACAGGGACGCACCAGGGCAGAAAGTGGGACAGGGTACCTATACGAGTTCCATGTACCATAATGTAACAAACTGAGGCCTTTTTTTTAAAAAGGGATCTAAGCCAAGAGGAAAACGAGATTCGTTTTGTTCCCCACCATCTTCAGGCAACCAACAGGAGAGAGCTGCTACAGTCAGAAACCTAGAGATGCTTTCAGTCCCTGTTTTCTCCAGTCCTTCTTCACAGCAAGCAGTTTTAGGCCAGTACTTTTTGTCCTTTTTACCCAACAGAACTAAGTAGTTCTGTCCCTGTCCCACAAATTTTTTGTGACAGTGCCTGCTAAAGGAAACATTTTCTGCATCCATTTAATCTCAGACAATACATCCACAATATGTTATACAGTGTAAGATAACACTTTCTTTTCTGTCCCCCGGTCTGCTA
This sequence comes from Grus americana, assembly GCF_028858705.1. Taxonomy (NCBI): domain Eukaryota; kingdom Metazoa; phylum Chordata; class Aves; order Gruiformes; family Gruidae; genus Grus; species Grus americana. The sequence continues at coordinate 15,249,919 of NC_072853.1, read as the reverse complement.
AGCAAACAGATCTAACCATTTGTTGTATAACCATAAACACATGATTTAATTATTTCTGAAGGTTTAAATATGTATTTTTCCCCTGATTATACAGGCATATATAGTTTTTGTCTGAACTGGAACCATTCCACTTACTGCAGTCAAGTGGTGTTGACGTCCATGTTAGCTCAGCTCAGCTTTTTTATGCTTCAAAAATAAAAACAGGATTATGAAAAGATTTTTTTTTTCTCTTTTGTTTCAATTTAAAATGCTTTAAGTTGAACATATTACATTTTGTTGGGTTGGGGACGGGACAGAATTGCCTGCTTAACTTCAATTAAATGAGTCTCTTCAAAAGGAAAAGCTTAGTTTAACCCCTGGCTTTGAATTTGAGAGTGCTTTCAAATTTTCCCACGTGAATGATCTAACCCCTTTGACTTTCTCAGCTGGGGTTCCCTCAGCCCTTCCTGGCAGAGTAAGGGGAATTTTCACGTTGGGTGAAATGCTTAAACGCCTTTGAGCTGTGCCGGTCCATGGCTGCAGCGGGCTCGGTAAGGGAGGTGGCTTTGTGGCCATGGGAGAGGAACAGAGCATCGTGCCAGACAGATGCAGTTAGCGAATAACCAAGCCAAAGCTCGCTCTCTTGCCATATTCAAACAAACCACGGTGCCAAATCTTTCTGAGCACAAAGGCTGAGCAGCAAAATGTGAAGTGTTAACTGTAGTTGACAGAGCCCTATGAAATACTTTGCTTCTCCACTTGTAGCATATTGATATGATTTCAATCAAACATTTTAAAGGAAACTAAATTGTTGTCTCAAGGTAATACTGGAGAAGTGACCTGTGGACTTCATCTGAGATTTTTTTTTTTTTTCTCTGCTCTTGCCATTTGCAAGCAGGCACTAACCATTTCTCTTGGGCTTCCCGCTGTTTCCAGTAGCAAGTACGCCTTGGTTACAGGAGTTCCTAGATTGCTGCTACTAGTGGTAACCCCTGGTTTCTCCTCTAGCTGGAAATGCATCTCCAGGAGCTAGGTAGCTCATTTGCTACTCTTTCATATTGGCCGTGGCCCCTTTCCACTGGTGGAGCTGTAGCAACGTGAAAAGAGAGGTTGATCTGGGCTAGGTTGCAAAGCTCAGTCATTCTCTTAGGCTTTCAGTAAATAAAGTAAAACTCCAAATCAAGATACACAGCTGTGCAACACCAGTCCAAGCAAGACCAGAATCAGGCATCCACTGAAAATTTGTATTTCTCTTCACAGAGAAGTTCACAAGGAAAGAGGAACCAAAACAAGGTTTGCAGAAAATCTGCAGAGACCAGACTGAAACCAGACACATTAGCATAACCCAGAAAGTCTTTGGGCAATCAGGTGTCTGTCTCTGCAGGCTCAAAATTCCCCTTCAGCACAACCAGCAAACGCTTGCCTTGGAAGGAGAAGTGAAAAGCCAGTGGATCTGAAATCTGAACTTCCACAAGAATTTCTCTGGTTGGTGCTCAGCCTTGTTTTCGGGGGATTAAAATGGCCGTCAGACAGGATGTCGGGTGGCTGGGTTCGCTCCCAGTGGCTGTGGGTAATCCCGCACAGTATAGCTGAACTAAAACTAAGTTGTATTCATTTCTCTTTGACCCATCTTTCCAGAAGCAGGAAGATTTTCTTACTCTGAATAAACACCAAAATAGCGTTTTTCCTTATAATTCTTTGTCTGAAGACTGTAGCTGTCATACTGAAAGTATTTCCTTTCGCAGCAATGGCTATCTATGCTGGCAGTGGCACAGACTGGCTCTGTTTTACTTGCCTGTGGCAATTTAATTCTTCAGTAGATCTTTTCTTTAAAGCATTTTGAAATCCAACAAAAACAATTAAGCCTTGGACATGCAAAGAATACCAGGCATAAACCTTAAATCATAATTAAAAAGGAATGTAATAAATAAGACACATCTTTTCATGACTGGCATAGAGCTGAAGGTTGCCTTATACTTTTGGGCGTAAACTGTTTGATTGAAGTCACGAGTGACACCACATTGTAAATCAGATGCCCTCCCACAAAGGGCAGTTCTAAAATGTCCATTATAAATATGTGCTTTTTCGTGCATTTCAGGTTTTTCTCAGTGAAGAAAGGATTACATGGGTTTCAAAGTCTGATGGGGAGAAAGAAGAGAAAGATTTACTTCGTGGCTCAGGATAAGAACAGAGCTAGATGCCCCACAATTTAAAATTTAATATTGAATTTGTATTCCTTAGGCACAACACAGAGAATCTAAATAAAACACATTCATGCAGATCAGTTAAATCCATGTATGACAAATGAGTCTACACTCATCCTTCTTACAGTATGTCTTCAATCACAAGGAAACATAAAATTCTCTTCCCCCCCCCCCTTGCTTTCCCATTTCTATAGCTTTCTTCTTCCTGCCTGAATAATGCAACTGTCCTACTTCTTGTATCAGTGCTCAGTGTTGAGCTATCATTATCAGTGAGTCAGCATCCTTTCCCACAAGATTCAGTACTTGGGATTTTTCAAGGAAATACTGCCAGCTTGTTATGCCTCAACGGGAAATTTTTTGGAAAACACCTTACATTTAGAACATTGAAAAACCACCGCTGAGCATTATGTAGATGACGACCAAGGACCCATTATCTCCCCAAAGGATACCTTACGAAGAAGGTAGTAAAGTGTTCAGAAGGTGGGGAAATTACTGCAAGCCTTCCTCCAGTGTTGGCAAGAGCTTGCCCCCAGGTGTCTCTGAATTGAACATTAACTTACTCTGGAGCAAGAGTGAATAATATCTCCAGGGCTGAATTTCAAATCCAGTGTTCTCCTACAAGAGAGGAACACAGGTGACCTTGGAATTAAATTTAATTAAATTAAAGAATTGTAGAAATTTTTATTCTTATTCTTATTATTGTAGTTATTTTAATTTGCTGTTTCATTAGCCAACTCTGGAAGTATACATTTATTTCTACAGTTAAACTTTCCATGGGAATGGTATCTCTGGGGCATGAGAGCAAACCCAGGAAACTGCTGATTTAGTACTTTGTGCTGAGTGGGCTTGTCGGTATTTTAGCCTAAAGCAAGGCTAACCAGGCAACAGGACTCATGCTTTTTTGTGTGTGTGTGTCAATTTATTGTTGTTCCAGCAAAACTGGAGCATGTGTCTTATAATACCTGCACCATGGGAGCAATGATGATTCTTCACAGGACTGTATTTTCCTAGCTTAAGGGTTTTCCTAGTCAGTACCCTTCATATAACCCAGGCTTTTTGGTTGTCAGAGTCCTTTTATTCTGTATTCTGTGGGTGTTCCAGTTTGTCCTATACCCTTCAGGATTACATTGTGGGATGTCGCAGTAACCACCCTCTTGCCGTGGTGTCAGAGGGAGCAGGGAGATTTGTGTGGGAATAGGAGCAATTTCTGCACTTCCAAAGCAGCTTGTAAATACAGTGTAGCACAGAGCAATAGCATGGTGCTTCACCGTCCTACCAGCTGCTGATGGAGCCTTTGCACTGACAAAATATTGTTAGTAGGGTCAGTTATTTAAGGTGGGGTGGCTCTGGGGCTACTGCTGCTCCTTGCAGTCTCAGTTCGTGCCTTGCAGGTTTTCTGCATGGTGACAGGAGGGTGACAGCATGGCTGGACAGGAGGGGCGACCGCAGGGTAACAGCAAAGCCATTTACTCTGCCAGAGTGGAGGAAGGAATTGCATCAATATGCTGGGTTTGGCTGGGATGGAGTTAATTTTCTTCACAGTAGCTAGGATGGGGCTGTGTTTTGGATTTGTGCTGAGAACAGTGCTGATGATAACACAGGGATGTTCTCGTTCCTGCTGAGCAGTGCTGACACAGAGCCAAGGCCTTTTCTGCTCCTCACCCCACCCCACCAGCGAGTAGGCTGGGGGTGCACAAGGAGTTGGGAGGGGACACAGCCAGGACAGCTGACCCCAATGACCAAAGGGATATTCCATACTGTATGACATCATGCTCAGCAGATAAAGCTGGGGGAAGAAGAAGGAAGAGGGGGATGTTCAAAGTGATGGTGTTTGTCTTCCCAAGTCACCGTTAGGCGTGATGGAGCCCTGCTTTCCTGGAGATGGCTGAACCCCTGCCTGCCCTTGGGAAGTGGGGAATGAATTCCTTGTTCTGCTTTGCTTGTGTGCGCGGCTTCTGCTTTACCTGTTAAACTGTCTTTACCTCAACCCACGAGTTTTCTCACTTTTACTCTCCTGATTCTCTCCCCCATCCTGCTGTGGGAGGAGTGAGCGAGTGGCTGAGTGGTGCTCAGCTGCTGGCCTGGTTTAAACCAAGACAATCAATGAACTGTGAACAGCAAGAAAGCAGAAACAGCGGTAATAGGGCTATTGTGTGATCAGAACAGTTGTAAGGGAACAAGGACAACAGGATGTGAACAGTCAGACCTGTGTGTGCATCACCCAATGTTTTTCTTTTTGAAATGCTTCTCTTCTTGCATGTGGAAACACTCTACAATTGTTTAACTGAAGAGAAACCTAAGTTAACGGTAGCTCACTTGGAGTTTGTATTCTCAGTGCTGAACAGAGGGGTTTTGATACTTCCTTGGGCAGAACTCCTACAATTAAACCTTGGGCCTCATTACAGACTCTCCCAGTACTGTGTGCTTAGTCTGTCAGACAATGCCCTGCAGATTGCAGTGGTATTAGTTTGATGTGCCACATGATTGCAGGGAAACATTCACTTCTTCTAAGAACTTTCTGGAGTTATTAACAGGTTGCCCAGAGAAGTTGTGGATGCCCCCTCCCTGGAAGTGTTCAAGGCCAGGTTGGATGGGGCTTTGGGCAACGTGGTCTAGTGGAGGGTGTCCCTGCCCATGGCAGGGGGGGTTGGAACTAGATGGTCTTTGTTGTGCCTTCCAACCCAAACCATTCTATGAGTCTATGATTCTATTATTCTGAGGTTATTATAGTTAAAATAAAAGCAAATTTTTTTTCTTCATCTTTGAAAGAAAAAGGGCAAACCTGTAGGCCTCACAATCCTTCCAGATTTGTGTAGTTAGGTAAAATATAGCATTTGCCCCCCTGCTACAAACCCCTAAGTTAGGATATAAGAGCTCTGTGTGTTGAGTAAAACTTCACAGGCTCCCTTGAACAGGACATGCTGTATGTTAAGGTATTATTAATAAAAATAGAATATATGGGGTAGTTTGAGGTTTACTATCATAGTAGGGTTACAAAATTAGATACAGAATCAATTGTTTACTCTGGCTGATAAATGAATGCACTCCTCCTTGAGTGAAGGATATCTTTCCTCCCTCTGAAGCACTGCTGGCTGCCCAGGCTCTCTGGGAAAAGATTTCTGCTTCACATGTTTTTCTTTTTCCATTGACTTCTGTGGAGCCACTCCAGATTTGTGCAGACACCAGCTGTGAGGGAACTAGGCTCATGGCCTCTGGCAGTGCATGGGGGGATGAGCAACGCAGTCCTGGAAATGCAAAGCACTTTGGATGAGCACACATCGCCCCATGAACCCACTGTCCCTGCACAGGCTTGCTCCACACCCACCAGCCCCATGGCTCAAGTCCTTCCTTGGGCTACAGGGATAGAAAGCTGCATCCTCACCGTGGGGTCAGCAGCCACAGCTCTCCAGCTCTCTTTTTGGAGGCTGAGCTAATGCACAGGCACTACATGCCTGAGCAGTGGGTTACGTGGGGTGGGACATCTCATAGCCTGCAGATGTGGCTGCTTTCCTCAGAGGCCAGGGAAGAGGAGGGAGGAGACTGTGGGTCCTGGCCATCACTTTCTGTCCTAGCAGGCACTTCTTTCTATGCCTGTTTTGTACAACTGCAGCCTCTGCCTGCACTTTTTTCTATGTTTATTTAATGCAAATGCAGTCCCTGCCTGCCCATTTTTCTACGACTGTTTTATAGGCACTCCGCTGCTGGTGTGGCCCCGTTCCAGGCTGGAAGCTGGAGACTGGTGTGTCCTGCCCTGTCTCCAGACTGAGTCAGGGCCCCTTCCCAGAAGCTGGTGGGTAGGAGCCCCTGAGGCTGGGGAGGAGGGAGTCAACCCCTGTTGCCACCTCCCTGCCCGTATGTGCTGTTGGGCAAGGAGAGGTGGGCACCAGCATCTCCAGGTGTGGCAGGAAAGTGAAGCAATTGTCTGCACCCGAAGGAATTACTTGGGTGCATTGCACCATGAGGGAGAGTCAGGCTACGAGACCATGTTTCACAGAGATGTCTAAGCCAGTGATGGGGTGGGGAGGGACCCAGTTTCAGCACACAGATCTTTGCAGCAATTTCCTTGGTGGGGCTGGGCATACTCGTGCTTAAAGTATCCAAATCCTTGCAGGGTACAGAAAGAGCCTGGAAGCATCACTGGGTCATCAACTTCTGCAGCTGGGCATCAAACTGCTTTGGTGCTGCCATCACTTGCCTGTGAGCATCCTCTGTCAACACAAACCTACCCAAATACTGCTATGGGGTCTTGGTCATTAGCTGCCAAATAAATCTCTTCCTTTCAAAGAGTAGAGATTTATTTTCTAAGTACTTGGTTTTGGTGATTATTTCAAGAGAGAGTCTGATTTTGAGGCACAAAATGTAATTTTCCTGCATCATTCCTCTGGCTTCTTGAGGTTTCAGCATGTCAGTCTTCTTAGACTTTCAAAACATTTCTCAACACCAGTAACTACCCATTCCTTGTATCCCTGTGCAGGCTTCCAACCCACGCAGCATAAAACCAAGCTGCTCTTCTCTACCTCTCGGAGACCGGAATAGCCCGGTTTCCCGCTGGCTTCACCGGCCTGCCAGCCACTCTCAGCTTATTTTGTTGCAATCCAAAAAACACGCCCTTCTTCGAGCATTGACACATCTCCTGAGTGTGGACACCCTTCCCGCAAATGTGGGTCTATGTTCGTCTTACCTAACTGCGGCAAGGAGAGGTTCCTGCAACCCTTCTGGTGTTTAGACACCTTGATCTTGGACGTCTGTGTCTCTCCCCTTCAAAGAACACAAGGACCTGATCCATCTGATACTGACAGTGAATTTCCATTGCATTACGTAGGACTAATCATCCTTTACGATGTATCATTTCACTCATCTTAAGTACCAGAAGGAGAGCTGAAGCCCAATACCAGCACCACACCGTCGGTACTATCAATAGACAGAAATCTTGTTTTGTGTGCTGAAAGTTCTGCGCATCCAGAATGATATATGTTCTAGCTGCCAGAAAGTTTATTTATTTATTTACAAGTGGAAGAAGAGTTTCCTTCTTAGATAAAGAAAAAAAGGAAAAAAATATTCTCCAGAAAATTCTGTCTTCACCGTTATTGAACCACGCCCTGTCCTCTTCATATAAGAAATATTGCCAAAGCCACAATCTTTCATCATGTGGTTCCTTTTAAATAACCTCCTAGGTACTAAAGGTCAGGATGATTTTAAAAAAATAACCTGGTAGTATGAAAGAACTTTTTTTAAATGTGAAAAGACAAACAGAGGAATCCTACGCAAACTTGCCATAAATACAAGGGATGAGGATGATGATGAGTGGAATAAACTACGTTCACATTGCGTTCACTTGCTTTACTTTGTCTCAAGTATTGTTCAGTTCAAAACTCTAATATGAAAATAAAATTACTCAATGTATTGCAATTCTGAGTCCATTCTTAAAGTCTTTTCCCATAGATTTGTCCTTCGACTCCCCTCAGAATAGCCACTTACACGACTGCAGCCTTAGCTTTGTAGATATTTTTATCCATCCTCACTACTGAGCTTATTGCCAATATTGGTTCTACCATCTAATTAAGGTGAAGGAAGAAAAATGTAAAACTCTCTTTTTTTTTATAAGTTATTTTTATCTTTTTTTTCTTTTTTGCTTCTCCACATTATTTCAACAAAGAAATATTTTGAAGGGTGAGCATTTCCTATATTTGACGCTTTGTCCAAAATGGAATAGTTTCTGATAGTCTGCAGAAATTGCTGGTTCTTTTTTCCAGAAATACTTGCTTATTTCTGAGCCACAGTTTTGAATTACTTCAAGGCTGAAAATTCAGGCACTTCAAAGGTGATTCACAAGCAAAGCAGATACCTCTGCCTTGGAGGTGGCAATGTTGACCCGTACCAGGACGGGCAGGCTGGGAGTCTGAGGGCGATGAATGGTTTTGTTTAATTGAATTTGTCACCACAGCCTGTTGAAGCCCCCAGTAGAAGTTGTATTCATGGTGTATGGTGTGAGTGGGTGCAAATGTGTGTGCATGTGGTGTTCGGTTACAAACGTGTGCATTCCTAATCAATTCTATGAACCTTCATTATCCAACTCTCTAAACTTTTTAAAAGCTATATACTATCAGGCTTTATTTTAAAACATTCAGTCTATAGCAGACTGTGTTATTGGTCAGTAATTTTACTATGAGAGCGCCCATGAGCCATAGTCAGGGACCAGGAACCTGTTGTGCTTGGTGGTGTGCATAGTGTTAAAGAAAGATGATTAAAGAGCTTAATATCTAGTTTCTTCTTTAATTTCTCTCCTACTCCAAAACATGGTGTATTTTCTGGGGCCCAGGAGACTGCCTCACTAGAGAACAAGCGTGTATAAAAAAAGATCTAAACAACAGGGCTGTAGAAGATTTTGAAATCGTAAGGTTCTGCTTTAGACCCACGGTATTTGTTGTTAACTGAGGGTTGTTTCCACTCTTTGAGAGCATGGCTAGACAGATGACAGCTGAAGAACCTGCCTGAAATCCCATCTCACCGCTTCCCTCAAGTATTACTGAAACTGCATTTCCTTTTTCTCAGCAAAGGAGAAGCCAACACGGCGGGACAACCTCTGCCCGGGGCAGTGGAGGCAGCGGAGGCAGCACACTCCTCTCTCCTCCCCGTCCCTCTCCTCCTTTCCACCCCAAGGCAGGGGTGGCCTCACGGCTAGCCGGGGGCTGGCAAAACATTTGCCTTCCCCTGAGTCTGGTCCAGAGCCAGACTGGGAGGAGGGCAGGCGCTGTTACCTGGGCAGGTCGGGGTACCCTGACCACAGCATCCCTCCGTGTCACCCCCAAGGCCCAGCTCTGGCCGGTTGTCCCCAGCCCTCGGATCTTCCTCCTTCCCCCTGCCTCTGCGTTCTCCGTGGCACAGTCACGGGGACCCCTCTCCCACCTGCTGCCCGTCGCACACCTCCTCTTTCCTCCTGCATCCTTCCCTGAAAAACAAACTACCACCCCCAAACCCACATTTTTTCCAAGCAACCCTCCCACTTTCTGTTTGCCTCACCCTCTCCCTCATTATCCTGGGTCTCGCTTTTGTTTGTCTTGGCTATTTTGGGCTGGAGGCTCTTTGGGGACGGGAGTACAGTTTACGTGTCGCCTGCTCAGGATGTGAAGTGTTCGATTCCTTCCAGCTGAGCAAAGCTGAACTGATAAATGAGGCATAAACTGGCTGAGAAGTGTCTAGTGAGCATGGGCACCTGGTTACCTGAATCAGCTATAATTCATTAAACAGGTGTAACCTTATATTTAGGGGGAAAAAAATCCCATTTTAAAAGGCATAGGTAATAGTTTAATGCTAAGGTTTCCCAGGAAATCCAGTCAAGGCTATACTCTACTGTAATGAAGTATAGCACGTTCATACGGTAGCTATAGCATAAACTATATACTCTTGGCTCTGAGCACCTTCTTCAGTATTGCCATCCACGAAGGACCACAAACATTTAGTGTTATTTACGAAGGGAGTTACATATAATTAGTTGGAATATGGAAGTATAAATGTATAAATTAAAAACAGTACCACGTACTAAGAAGTAACTCTGTTTTTCCCTAGCCAATAGCTCTGTGAAAGTGATTCCACTGATACATTTTTTAACTATATTACTACTTGATACTGTAACTATACTACCAAATGCTAACAGGCTGTATTAAACAAAGCTAATGCGGAAAGGATTAGGATGAAAATATTTTTAAGACATGTGTGGGATTCCTCTTTGTTTCACTGCCAGTAAGATGATTATTCTCGTTTTAATACCAACACCACCCCAAACCTCCACACCTGGCAGAATCATGGAAACATCTGGTCTCTATTTTGCAAATTTGAGACTCTGTTGTTATCATCTTTTAAGTCTTTTAATTATATGTAAAAACAGTTTCTGTTGTAAAAGTATGTAAATTATTTCAAATGAATCAACACAAAACTAGGAATTTTTTGTGTGTGTTCAGCACCATTTCTCAGCTACACTGATAAATGAGATGTTAATATATAGCATGTGAAATATAAAAGGGAGTTTATTCCTTTTGATACAAAAAGTGATGTGAGAATTCAGTGAAAAATGAAACCCCGGTATTTTAATGCAATATGTCCCATTTGTACTCTCTGTAAGGAGAGCACTTCTGACGAGCACCTGTCCTATCTTCCACGGATCTCTTTCTCATTCTTTGCTTAAGATCCTCTCATCTGTAATAGAGGAATATTTGCCATACAAGGCTAAATGCAGATGGCTTTTCCTTCCTTTGCGCAAGGGAACAGAATATATTGAATACTCAAGCTATGGTCACGTGCTTTAAAGAAAAAAAAACCAAGAGTACAATCTCTCCTTGCAGGCACCGAAGCCTTTGGCTTGCACTGTGAACGATCACTGGCCCTTAAAATTATGTGAGGCTCTGATAACAGCATTCGCACACTCTCTGTTCCCTTTTTTGGGGGCCCGTCTCTTTGCAGGTGCCTCATTCTGTGGCTGAGGGCAATGGTAAATGAGTATTACTTTTTTTTTTTTTTTTATGTGACCTCTCTGTGCTCCCTTCCTTTAAACATAGTGGCAATATGTGAGGCTTTCCAAGCCCGTCAGGGCTGTGCATCATCTTTCCTCCATGAAATTACAAGCTGTGGTTAGGGCAAAGGTTGTGAGCTCTCCAAGAATGACGCCGGGCCAAGAGTGATGTTGGGCCAAATGCATCTATGGAGTTGTAATCAGAAGTATCGCAACCGCCCGGGCCCTCCGAACCAGAACCTTAAATACTTTTTACCTTCTTTTGCACCTGTACAGTGACCATGAAAATCCAGTGCTGGTCAATATTTACTTGGCTCACATATTAACTACCACACCAGACAGGGAGAGCCAAGCACAAGATAAGGTGCAAAATCCACATGGTCTGTCTCTGTTATTCGTTCCTACTTCAGAGTCAAGAGTAAAACACCAGTCAAAAAGTAAATTGAAAAATTTAATTGTTTTATAAAATAAGATTATGAAATTATATGTAAAAATCCAGCTTCTTAAATATGGTACATTCACTTCCTCACAGAATATTTAAATATTCAGGTCACTTACGCTACATTTTCCCTGTATTTGAGTTAAAAATCATTGGATAAATTAAAACATCCCTACCAAAAGATACCACAACTTATACAAATAAAACTAAGCAATAATACTTTTTTTAAATACAAAATTTAAAGAAATTAATAACTCTTAGAGCATGCTACAAAATTTTGCCAGAAAAATATATGGGATCATTTCTGTTTAACTAGAAAATATACAGTGTGCTTTTCATTTCTCTTTCTAAAATTCAGTCTCATACAATTTCCATTTAACTTAATAAATATGTACAACAAAAATGTTTATACCTCGAAGAATATAAATAGCAAATACTGTAGTAGAGCCGGGTTCAGCATTCTTTTCTCCTTTAGTGACTATAGTGGGGCTTTTCAACTCTGAATGTGCAAAAATGCAGAATCAGGCTCTTAGTGTTATCAACAGGTTAATAGCTTTTACAAAAGTGATTTTATTAAAACCAAAAAAACCTTTCCAAAAACACTGCAAAAGACTTAGAGCTATTCCAGTCAGGCATTTCTATAAATAGTAAGACATAATGTAGGGAAACAACGTTCCAGTTTAATTACTGCTGGCAGTAATTAGGGAAAAATAGTCAGTGGAGAATGAAAAATATCTTGAATTAGACACATCTAACTTTCACTGATTTAATTTGGTTCCCTACCATTTCTAAAAGGAGTTTCTGGTATAATCTATACATTGTAAATCTGTGAAGAAACTTAATCACCTTCTTCAGACTTTGGATGGTTGGTTTTGGAAAGTGGTATGTTTTCAAGTGCTTCAGTCCATACATTAAACCTTTAATGGTGTCTTGGTCGCCATTCTTTATTCTCCACAGATTGAGAAGCTTCAGAACTTGCTCTGTAGGTTGACATAGTTTCATTGTGCGCTCAATATCTTCTTTTCCCACTTTCTTGCCTGGTAAGCTTGCCATCAGTGTGTTGAGATGTTCAAAGGTGAGATTCGGGTGGCCAATATGCCTTAAGACACTATTTTCGCAAAGATTGATATCTATAGAAAGCGAAAAGAAAGGAGAGGTAAGTGCAACGCTTACAACTTTACCATGGCCTACGAAAAAACTTGCAGATTTCAAGGTGAATATTCCTTCCCTTTTTTATGTTATTTCAAATAGTCCTCTCAGCAATGCTTTTTTTTTTAGGCTCCAATTACGAAAGGCACTTAAGAATTTAATTAACTTTTCAAATATAAACAGCCCCAAATTACAAACAAACTTAGCAAGTATTTATTGCTATGTGCTTGTTTCCATTTCTGTAAAATGTTCTGTCTATGTGACAGGACTCCTAATATTTGGTTCCAGTGAATGAAAAAATTGCTCTTCTTCTTCAGAAATGTCTAGGCAACTTTGCTAAAATAGTCATTTTCGGTTTTGAAGTATTCTAGACACGTCACAGTCTGACATAAGCATACATATTAAAAAAGAGAGGGAGAAAAAAACCATTTCTGCAGCATTTTTCAAATCTATTCCGACTGGACAAAAGATTGTTTGAATGTGGCGGTTGTTGATGGTGGCTTACATGAAAAGAGTTGGCCTGCATCTCATAAAAACCTCGGTGTTAACATTGCAGCACTATTTCACCTTTGACACCTGTCTTGGCAGATTCAGCACAAAGGAAGCAGTGAATTGACATGACAAATAAGTATCGGAAGGGAAAAAGAAGGTAAAGCGCGCCTGTGTATTTCTCACTCCCTTGTGTTCCCATTCCGTGAATAGATGTCCTAGTCCGAGCTGTCAATCTCCACTTTACAGAAAACAAATTGCACTCTCAGTTGCAGGCATCCAGCTCCCTCTAACCTCAACAGCCACTGTTCAGGTAGAACAGTGGGAAACGTTTTCCCCACTTGATCAAAATTCTTCATACGTCGCGCAGTCTCAAAAGGGGCTCTTGGCTGTGACACCACGCACGCTCCCAAGGGGGCTACAAGTCTGGGAAGAATTCAGTCCTCGACTGATCGGGAGAAGCTGAATTCTCTTCCTGCTTCCCCTCGACTTCACTGTGCTTACTGCATCAATAAATCTCAGTCAAGCCCTGCAGGTCCTCCTCAGAGCCGAACACATTACCAAGAAGTATTTGATCCCAAGCAATTTTTAAAATGCCATTTAGAAGGTTGCTTTTAATATATGTGCTATCAAAACAAGGTACCTTGAATAATCTTCTTGACCATATCCTGTTCTTTGTTTTGCTGCTTCCATGAGTTCATAAGCTGGAAGGTCTGCTCTTGAGTACTGTGCCTTTGTTTAATCCTCTCGATATTTTCTGTGCTAACCTTTGTCCCAGGCAAACTGTCTGCTAGTATGTTCAGCCAGTTAGGTGTGAGATGAGTAGGAACAGCAAACCTGAAGAAAGCCTCCTCGCACAGGGTTACATCTGAAATGAGAAGAAGAAGATGTCAATTGTTCTGATCCCTGTTACCCTGCTTGTCTCTGAAAAAAGAGCAAGCAGCAAGGACGATAAGAAAAAATGTTTAAAAAACAAAGAAGTGGTCTTTATACTGCTGTTGCTTTCTGTGCTTGAGTTCCATTTGGTCTGACCTACAGTAATTAAAACTCTACTACGGCCATCACCAGAGCAGGCAAATGGCTAACAAGCTAGGTATTTTTCTCATAAATGCTGATACATTTAATTATAATTAAAATGAATGTATCTTTTCAGAACACTCTTCCTTAATGTGATACATACCTATTCCGCATTTCTGAGGTGCCGTATCTGTATTTTCCTGACAGACGTTGTCACGAACTGCATTTCCCTTCAATGCTATTTTGAAACCCAGTGCGCTACAGTTCGTGTGCTTTACACAGGCTGCTTTGGATGATGTTTCATTTGAGAAAAATCCTTCTGGACATCTCTTACATACAGTGTCACTCTCAGGAGTACCTGTGGAAACAGGAAAATAGCGCCTCCAATTACATGTAGCCTCAACTGTGAAAAAAAAACCCAACACAAGAATGCAAAAATAAACGAAAATATTCCTGAAGAAATCACATTTAGGGAAAAAAAACCCCCACTTTAATTTTTAAAAACAAAAATAGATTCTTTAAGAGAATGATGCTCCTGCTGCACTGAGTAAATTGTACTCTTACGTACACTTGTTACCAACTTTAAAATCAGTAATTACTGATTAAATCAGTAATACAGTAAATTAATATCTTTATATCAATAATTACTTGAGTCTGTTCAGACATTACATGATGTCTGAACTTCATCCTTCAACTGTACGAATATTCCATAAAATAATTAAATGGCACAAGAAACTCCTCTAAAGTGTTTTCTGTAATATCCGCACAGAACCTCACTTGAAAGGCTTACTTTAGTTTTAGCTAAAAATATAACCCAACTAAATATCAACTAAATGCCTTCTGAAAAGTACTTTCCCTGCTCAAATATTAAATTATACAGGAAAATAGCATTTCAGTAACATTTTTGAACTTTTTTCTGAGCTTGAATAAAATATTATTTAAAGCAAAGAAAGTAGATCATCCAATATAGTGAAAATATTTAATATACATACATGTTTTGCTTGGTGTTTTACTTTTGTAAGCCATAGTTTTACTTCAGAATCAAATATATGGTACAACAATAGAATAACAATATATGGTTCTATCACATTGACAAAGAGGAAGAAAATTAATGCATGAAATCTGAAACAATGCAAACAGTCTAACCACCAGTGGCAGGAAAATAACAGCACCAATAAATGCTCTGTATTCACTCTTAATTCATCTTTATTCAGCCAATATTTAAGCAAGTGCTTAAAGTCTAATATTTAATGTTGTACTATTGAACATGAACTTAAGCACATGCTTAAAATTCTTTGGAAATAATTGGAAACTATATTTGAATAAGAAAATGCCTCCATCTAGTGTATTTTGGAAGTATTTACATGTGGATACTTATTTTAATGCTAGCTTTTAAGTAATTTTTTTTTTATTCGGGGCATTTCCTTAGAGAAAAAGAGTACGTATCTCCAGTTTTCAACCAGCTGTGAAATAAGAATACTTGCATACACCTGACCTAGCACTTCTTTCATCAGACAACAAGTGAAAATGAAAGAGAAATTTTTAGTTGTGCACCTGAAAAAATTAGAGACCCTGTATATTGCCAAATTCCCAAAAATGCTCTGCTTTCCACAGCCAGCCCCCAACCTGCCACAGCAGCATCTGCCCTTGGGTTTTCCTGTGCAGTTCTGGGCTGTACGAAACTGCAGCCGGCACCTGCACCTGAGCAGGCAGCAATTAACTTTGCTGAGAAGTCTGAATTTTTAGCAAATTTCCCTGCTACAGACATGCTGCTGTTGTGTTCTGGCAGCGAGGAAGGGGAAGAAAGGAGAGTCCCTGCAAACGGTGTGTTGTTCTGCTCTAGAGCTTCCCGTATAACCTTCGCGGCACGAGAGGGAAATAAACCGGGTAATCCATCAAGGTTCTCAGGGTTGAGCAAAAAGTCACCTTCCAGCTTTTTGCCAGCTTCTTCTTCGCTGCTTATCTGGCTGCTCTCATTCAGGGCACAAACGGCCGCAGCCCGGCCGCCCTTCCGCCGCTCCCTCCAATTCACCTGGAATCCCCCATTCTCCCCAGGGAACGGCAGCCGCCGCCGGAGAGATAGTGCTGCCTCGCAGCAGCGCTGCCTCCCCAGCGCGTTGCTGCCAACATCTGCCGTGTACGGGGCCGACCACCGCCAAAAGGAGCAAAACCTTAATCTACACTCACAAAAGGGGACTTCCAAAGTAAAGTGATCTGCTCAACGTAATCATGAGTGACCGGCAGTGGGGAAAAAGATTTCTAATGCTTTAAGCTTTGAATGAGACACTGGACCACACCATCTCCCTGTGTGGCAGTGGAAGCATATTTTTCTATACTTTAGGTTCTATTTCACCTGAATTTACTTTGTCACAAAGTTCAAGGATATCATATGGCAGAAACCAGGATCACAGTGTGGTCCATGCTTATTAAATTCTTAGTCGATGCCTCACCTCAAAAACTGACTATTGACACAGGGGGATGCAATTATTTTTACAATGTTTTCATTCCTTGTTTGAGGTCTGCTTGGGTTTAGCTGGTTCATTCTGATGGGCTTTTGGAAACCAACTTTCCAATAAATTACACGATTCGACAATTTATCCTGTTCCAAACTTTGTTTCGTTTTGAACTGAGGGATTCATATTTGTCTGCCAAGGTTTCACGGTGCTCACAGGGATGCAGCAGGCTGGTTGCTCAGAGAATTTATACTTCTTTGTTCGTCTCCCAAACGGTCTTTCTGAGAACTTTGTTTCTGGCCCCTTTTGACTCACTGCCGAGGTACAGTGGAAACTCATTAACCCAAGCCCCTGGGTATAATGATTTAGGTTAATGATGGTTTATAATATGGAAATACGGTAGCTGCCAGTGGAAATGCTTAACAGTGGCAAGGGCATCGGGGTAATGCTTAGTTAACCAATTACTCAGGGACTAGCGAGCAGCAACAGCAGGGACATTACTCCTTATGTCAAAGTTGTTCTCCAATGAGATGTTCATAACCCAAGACAGGACTCACAACCTGTCATTCAGTATAGCTCTAAAATGTATGGGCCAGCCCTACTGTTTCTCACTGTATATACGTAATTCCTAGGGAAGTAATTCTGTAGTCTGGAGACTGGTTGCCTACAGGTTCGTGTCTGAGACGCTTTGATTTTCTGTATTCCCTTCTTCAGTTATCAATCTCCGGTACAATGACAGTTTACAATTCTTTCAGGCTGTATTAAATACTGGAGCTAAACTGGGCTGTGACATTTGCCAAATGATAAATGATGTATTTTGTTTTGAGAGAAGAACTTATTATTGGTTTAACAATTTACGTTGTCTTAAATGAAGAATACACTCCGCTGAAAAGTGCTGCTTGGCTCTGTATCCCCACCAGACATACAGCACAATGCCAGCCTGCCTGACAAAGAAACAGTTGTTTGTTTGATAATAGTAACGGTTTCCACTTAGGATGCTGTTCATTAATTATTACCACACATTGCTGTGATGCTAGAGCTATATTAATATTGTTATAATTATACACTTGGTGTCAAACACGTAGTGCTCCTGGTGTTTGTCAAGATACACAGTTGCTTGAAACAGCAGATTTCAAAATGAAAAACATTATTATTTATCACACACACAAATACTACATTCCAGATAATGTTCCTTTAAAAGAGGCAATCCATCATGTTTCTCATTAGAGTGCAATTTGCTACATTTGCTACTGCCATTAAGTTATATATTACAGTAGGAGCAGGGTATTCCACTGAGAAATGTTTCTTTGGCTACAGTCCAAACAATGCAGACTAGGAACAGGTTCAATTGCCTTTACAATTTACTGTCCTGTAATTTCATCTGGACGAGCCTCCTTCCTAATCTTGTAACTGCCATGAGCTGTTGACATGCTGTAGAGCTCTAATTAAGCCTGTGCGTATCAAAAAGCAGTACATACCTGGCTGTGCAACGCCGAATCCAGGAGGACACTCTGTGTGCTTTAAACAAAACTCGAGCTCCAGGTATCTGCCTGCAATGCACTCACAGACGCGGTTCTGCGTGCTGGTGCACTCCTGCTTGACGTACTGCAGCTCTTTGCAAACGGCGTTGCAGTACTGGCACTCATCGTTGCTGTTCCACTCTTCGGCGTAGTACTGATCCGGACACGGGGCACACTGCGTCGGGCTGGTGGCTGTACAGTGCTGCTTTACGTAGCTCCCAGGAGGGCACTGGTCACACAGCAGTTGGCGAGATGTCCCTGGGCTGTAATGGGGATACTTGGGGGGAGAGTCGTCCTGGATGGTCCACTTCACAGAAACGTCCAAGAGCTAGCAACGGGAAAATAAAACATCACTCGCTTCAGTTCTGGGAAGCACCGTGGTCACAAAGAAGCCTAAATTTAAATGAGTTTATGAGTCTGATCATGTTGCTAGCTTCAAAAAGATGTTTGAGTTAGAAATTTATAAAATATTAGCCAGCTTCCAGACTCTCCCATGTCTGTCTTAGAATGGGAACATTTTAGGATCTTATCCAGCAAATCTTCCCAATGTAAGTACTTCCTTGTTCCTCCAGAGATGTAGATCCTGTTCTCCCATTTACACCCTTTTAATATCACTGGGCAATGATCTTTTACCGCCTGGCACCAGAGAACCTGGCCTGTTAGTTTCATCGGCACCACGCTCAGTGCACAGCAAGGTGGGGATCCTGCACTCCTGTGTTCTGAACTATCAGGTTCTTCAGATGCAAAAGAAAAGGTATGTGAGCATACAAACCTGACCAGCATACTGCACCATTACCGCAGATACCTTTAGAGGTGATTCCTTACAGTATTTCTTTTTACCAGCAACAAATGGTTAGAACAATATAGGTTACTTTTTAATGCCTTCCATTTAATCTTGCACTGAAATGCAGCAGCGCTGGGGATAAAATGTGGCAGCTACATCAAGTATGAAGACACAGCTTCCGACAGAGGTAAAGAATGCTGCAGTTTATGGAGGGTACATTAAGGACTTAACTGCATGAGCCAGGCTAATGCTTTCATTTCCTATCTAAAACCACAGGCTTACGGCCGTCGTGAGGACCTGGTTCAGCACTGGCACACGTCACGACCGCTACACTCCTTCTGCTTCCTGCAACGTTCTGCTTTGCTGATGCCATTTTGGATCTAGCGATCAGAGATGGCCCTGGCCTTCTGCCGAGACAACCTCTGTATCACGTCATTTTGGTCTTGTAACTGAAAATTTGGTTCTGTGATTCCACCAGCCTACCAAAAAAACAACTCTCAGGCTCAGTCCCTACGTACTGTCCCGAGCCCCACGGGGTCCACCAGCAGCTCACTCTCCCCAGAGAACCTGGCTCTGTCCCAACACTGCATGACCAACATGCTGCTTCTCTTCTAAAACTTGTACATCTTATACAGATGACGTAAACTGGCTCTGAATGAAGATTTTTTTCTATATACCCATTCAAAGTATAGATCCAGCTGACTTGTCTTTGTTGCTATTTTAATCCCAGTCAGCCAATATAGAGTAGCCAATTCAATTGCAAGAATATATTTTCCTCTTTTCCAATGCAGATGTCCCCAAAGTGTAAGTGGAATTAACACTTTTTATTCATTCAGACTCTACATTTCCTAAAGAGGCTTCACCTAAGGGCCTCACTTCTGCCACAGCATGGCACTTCTTAAGTGATAGTCTTATTAAGCTTGGAAAGGACAATTTAATCATTCATCTGTATTAACACAAGTCACAGCGCTTGCACCAAGTAATACTAGGTGCCTAAATTAGGAACTTTTACTGCTTAAGAAAATATTCTTCAGTACATTCTTCTGCTGCCTGTCTATGAATCCACTTTTTATACAGCTATACCTAGACAAGTTGAAGAATGAATTGCAGACAGCATGGATATTCTCCACAGCCTCTTCTAGCTACCCTTTATTAATCCCTGTAACTTGTCTGATGTGTGATTTCTACAGGTGGAGCTCCCACCTTTTCTTGTGGTCTCAATGCACAATCTCTTCCATTGTGAGAAATTCCTTATTACTCATTGAAGTTTGGTGTACCACTCCATTTTTCTTAAATGACTGGATCTATTTCATGCGATCTATTCAAGAAGAGGGTGCAGCACATTTTTTAGTAGTGAATGGCTTTCCATTGATGAAAAATGCACCCACCCTTGGTAAATCTACAGCTATTGCTCTAGTAAGAAGGAAGTCCTGCTAATACCATTAATTGTTGATGTGGTCAGGTTTTCTTCTACAGTTTTCATTCAGTAACAGATAATACAGCACCCCAGAGTCCAAGACTTGCATGGACCCACGCATTCCCTTCGCACAATATAACAGACTGCACATGTGGCACAGATGCTATGGAGGCAAGCATCAACCCACATTTCATGCAGATGTCTGTGGAAACCCAAGACAATACCCAGCACAGATGAAAATCTGACACTGAAAATTATTGGGGATAGCAACCAGACTTGCGGGCAGCATGTCCTCGTGCACAAACGCCAGCTGTCCTTCTCTGCAATGCACAACCCACAACAACCCCCAGCTGCCACTGCAGCTGAATCTGCTCCTCTGGGTCATGCCTCTGCCCTTGGTGACACATTTTCAGGTGCCAAATGGTTAGGTGGACCGTTTCAAGACTGCTCAAGTCCCCTCTGCAACATGCAGGAGTAAGAACAAGGTCTTCTCTATTTTCCTTACTCAACAATTTACATTGGAACTCATATATGAGGCAAGTGAGAAGTTTTGCTGCTGGGGATGATTCAGGATTAGAAATAATTCAAATTCAATAATTGGAGAGCATGGGGTTTTGTAGGGAAAAATGGAGGCACTTGCTTCCTGAAGAACCTACAGCTATGTGAAGCAAGCCAATAAAAATTGAAAATAATTCGACACGAGAGGAATCGATTTAAACAATTGAGCAAAAAAATACTTGAACAACACATGTGTGAGACCATGCAAAGTTTTGCCTTTCGAAGTACCAATAGCTATGAACTATTAATGGCAATCAAAATACTATTAATCTACATGAGCATAATCAATAACCATAATAGTAGGATTAATAAATAAGTATCCCTAAAAGGATGATCAGTCTTTGAATTTGTTTTTTTCTTTGTGTTTTTAAAAAAGAAAAGCACCTGTCTTCCCTTCCTTCCCAGAAGCACATGCTGTGTGGCTGCAGTAATCCACCCATCAGTGGCTGAGCCATACCTATGCAGGATCCAACTCTTATTTAGTAAACAATTATGAGAAAAGAGTCTTCAGTCAAGCTAAAGCTATAAATGCAATCAATATCTCAGCATTTTACTGTAATATTTTATATGTTGTTTTCAACATAGAGCAAGATTACTATTACTATTACTGTTTGAATGCTATGATCCTATTAGTACAGTGAGCTGTGCAAGTCATTGCCACAGGACATTGTCAGGAGCTGAGTTCAAAACGCAACTGGACATCGTAATGGAGGAAAATTCTAACAGAGGGCTATTAAACATAAACATCACCTTTTGATAAGGAAATCTCAAACCAAAAATTGTTTCAGTCTGGAAGAGTATTTTGGAAAAATACTGCTATTTTTCTGCCTTTTTCTTCAATTTCCTCTATGCATCAGTTATCAACCCCTGCCACAGACAGCATACGAAGCTTTTTAGGGCTTTTTTTCTGGATTAATTTTTTCTTAGACCCAGTACAGCCATTAGGATGTTGTTAAGTACATTTCTAGACTCCAATCCCCAATACCACACTTCTTCCTAAGACTACTGTAGGTCCCTTAATAATACTTACGAGAATAGATTAGCAAGATTGTCTTCGATGCAGACTGAAAACACCTAGCACACATGAGTATTCTGAATATTAATATGCAACCTGAAAATCAGAAGTCGTCCTTGAACCCACATCAAGTGCTAAAGTAGATGCAATCCATTTTTCAGAAGTTTTGCAAAAATGTAGGAAAAATGGTGGAAGGTAATTAAGTATCATTTTTACTAGTTTTACTGCAGCAACTTGACACGAACAGAATGAAAAGACTTTTTTTGTCCCTGAGCTCACAGAATAAGCTAGAGGGGAACGTCACTAAATTGTTCTTTCTACTGGCCTAAGACACATTGAATTTGTGCTTACATTAGCAAGTTGGGTCACCTGTTACAGCAGATTGGTAGAGCAAAACAGATGGCGCTGAGCACCTGACATCCACGTTAAGTATGATTCAGGGAGTTATTCTGGACTAACTTCAGTCTGCTCTCATGGACTGAGCATGCATTAGCAGTTAGAGCGCATCTGGTGTGTCTCTGGAGTCCATCTCTGGATTTACTTTCATCAATCCAGTTTACTTTTGTAAATCCACTTTGTGCACTCCAAGTCTGCTCTGATGTGCAAACTAAAATACAGTAAATAAGGATGATCAGGAGAGGCCCTTCATGTTCCTGAATTAAATTAAAATGCTAATTCAATGCATTTTGTGTCATTCCTGACATTTCTCCTCCTAAGCCATGCTAGGACCAACTTGCTAGCAAATTCTCAGTCATATAAAACCTCTGATTGACCTGAATGCCCATACTTAAAGGTAAGCAATGTAGTAAACATCTTAATCTCTGCTGTAAGAAATAGCACTATTTGAGCACATGAAAATGCCGTGATCAGAACTTACTAGTTCTGAACATTGGTCTTTCTCAAAGCTTCCCTCTGCCATCCAGAGGGACCTTGACAGGCTGGAGAGGTGGGCCCGTGTGAACCGCATGAAGTTCAACAAGGCCAAGTGCAAGGTCCTGCACATGGGTCGGCGCAATCCCAAGCACAACTATAGGCTGGGCGAGGAATGGATTGAAAGCAGCCCCAAAGAGAAGGACTTGGGGGTATTGATTGATGGGAAGCTCAACATGAGCCGACAGTGTGCGCTTGCAGCCCAGAAAGCCAACCGTGGCCTGGGCTGCATCAAAAGAGGTGTGCCCAGCAGGTCGAGGGAGGTGATCCTGCCCCTCTACTCTGCTCTGCTGAGACCCCACCTGGAGTACTGCATCCAGCTCTGGGGGCCCCAGTACAGGAGAGACATGGAGCTGTTGGAGTGAGTCCAGAGGAGGGCCACGAAGATGATCAGAGGGCTGGAGCACCTCTCCTATGAGGACAGGCTGAGGGAGTTGGGATTGTTCAGCCTGGAGAAGAGAAGGCTCCGGGGAGATCTAATTGTGGCCTTCCAGTACCTGAAGGGGCCTACAGGAAAGGTGGTGAGGGACTGTTTATCAGGGAGTGTAGTGACAGGACAAGGGGTAATGGGTTTAAGCTGAAGGAGGGTCGATTTAGATTAGATGTTAGAAAGAAATTCTTTACTGTGAGGGTGGTGAGGTGCTGGCACAGGTTGCCCAGAGAGGTTGTGGATGCCCCATCCGTGGAGGTGTTTAAGACCAGGCTGGATGGGGCTTTGGGCAACGTGGTCTAGTGGAGGGTGTCCCTGCCCGCAGCAGGGGGGTTGGAATTAGATGATCTTTAAGGTCCCTTCCAACCCAAACCATTCTAGGATTCTATGATTCACAGAAAACAGGATTTCTCCCTAATTCTGCTGGCACTGGTCTGCTTTGCACTTGCTAGAGAAGGTGGCATGTTCCAGTTTGAAAGAAGGAAGAAACTAGAAATCTGGCTTCAGTTTACTGGAATCAGAAGTAGAGGCAATGAGCATGTTCACCCTCTAGTGCGTAAGAAACCAAAGCTGGAGTCTACCAGTACTACACTTGGCCAAGTTATGGATTTGTCATTCAGAAGACTGCATAAAATTCCGTTCATCCTTGTTTAGGAAAGGTTATTTCAGCCCAGAAGTACTGAGAAAGATGAGGATATGGAGAGCCTCATATTGAAGGGGATCTTGACTTATTCAGTATCTTGGCAATTCAAAACAGTACCTATAGATTCAGCACAGATAGACAGTGAACACAGACAGAGACAACTTTCTCCATTAAAGGATAACACTGGCAAATGAAAAGGGGATTCTCTCATCAGAGGAAGTTTGGGAACAGCCTTTTGCTGAGAAGCAGGTGCAAGAAACCCAAGTAGTTTAAATATAGCTCCCAATGCATTTCTGAAAGCAAATACACCATTTGGTTTCCTGGAAGAGCTGAGGAACATACTGAAAAGATCTAGGCAGTTTCTTTCAGTTTCAAAGCCTAAGCACAGCCTCTATATCCCAACACCAATGGATACCAGTGATACTCAATATCTTGTTCTTCTCAACAAATTAACTCTTGCTATGATTCAGAGTACACTCAACTGCAAAGGGGTTTCTTAGGGGTACTGAAATACAAGGGTTAATTTAAAAAAACAATCCCAAATGTTTTCATAGAATCATAGAATCACAGAATGGTTTGGGTTGGAAGGGACCTTAAAGATCATCTAGTTCCAACCCCCCTGCTGCGGGCAGGGACACCCTCCACTAGACCATGTTGCCCAAAGTCCCATCCAACCTGGTCTTAAACACCTCCACGGATGGGGCATCCACAACCTCTTTGGGCAACCTGTTCCAGCACCTCACCACCCTCACAGTAAAGAATTTCTTTCTAACATCTAATCTAAATCGACCCTCCTTCAGCTTGAACCCATTACGCCTTGTCCTGTCACCACACTCCCTGATAAACAGTTCCTCACCAGCTTTCCTGTAGGCCCCAAGATGTGTTAGGGTGTTGGGGTTTTTTTTCCCCCATGAATATGAAATGCTATCAGTAACAAAATAATTACTAAAACAAAACAAACCCTAGTATCATTAGCTACATCTATCAACTTATTGGGCAAAATTCACCTGTAGTGTCATGGGCTCAGTTCTGAAAGGACTGAAAAACTCAGCCCTCCGCCATCTCCCTAGGCCACATCTTGGGTACCTCTCAGGATGGACATCTCCATGCGAGGAGTTGAGATGAACTCTAAATACCGAAATGTAAGTCTAGTGTAAGTTGGTGTCATGCAAGTAAATATTGAGAACTTATTCAAAATGAGTTACCCAAGGTTAAAAAGCAATTCTTTGCTTGTGTCACTCAACACATTAGGCCTAAAGCTATACTTTTCTATACCATCAGCATACACAGAACAATCAATGCTAACATAAAAGGCCTGTGCAGTCCATTTATTTGAGCCCTTAGAAGATGCTTTTGAAAGAGAAATAATGTGATTGTAAAATTTCATTTCAGATCTTGGGCATGAAAAAAATACACGCCCTTTTCTTTCATCTTTAAATGTAAGGCAAAGAGCCGCTTGCTTTTTCTTGTTGAATTAAAATGAACTAGAAGACAAAGCACATAAAGCAAAAATCCTTCAAGCATCATCCCCTTAAATCACTGCTTTGTGAGAGAAAAGAAAGTGGCTTTTCAGCATATGAAAATATTATTATATAGCTTGGCTTTGTGGTTTTGGGTTGTAGACCAAAGGAGAATGTTTAATTTGCTGAGAAAGATAAATCTGTTTCTGTTTTGCATTCCACAACTATTCTGAAGCATATTTTCCTGCGTGATAAATAATCGTTCAAGGCATCTGTCAGATTGCTCCTAGTGTTTGCATTGGGTTCAAAGTAAAACCTCACAACTCTCCTACTTTGCTTTCTACACAAACTATTTGGACGAAGCTAAAGCAAGAGGCCTTCACTTACCCTCAGCCCTCAGGCAGAATGCCTCACTGAAATCACGCACAGACCTCAAAGGAATCTCAGTGGCAAAATACAGCACTGAAGGATACTAAAGAGGTCCTCCCAATCAATAGCTTATCAAATCAAAACAGTATCTCTAGATTCAGTACATGACAGCATCATGCTGTCTGAGATCCATGGCTGTCTATCACAACTAACCATTGTAAAATATTTGTCATTTAGAGAGAAATGACTCCCATCCATCTGGGAGATACTCAAATCCCTTGCTGTTCTGGGCGGCCGCGTGCAATCACCAAATTTAACCTCTTTGGGCTGACAGCCATGCAGAAGGGCTTACCTCCTGAGTCGCTGCAGGCTCACCTAGTGCACAGCCCAGACGAAGGACCTTTCGGCAGCCCACAGCTGAGCGTCACGAACACAACGAAGGCTAAAGTGGAGTCGTTTTCACTGGTTTGAGTTTAGCTTATAAACCTGTTGCACCATTCTGCCAACTGCTTTAATGCAACCCACTCACTTTGGATGTAACAGGACCTACTTTTGTACGGAAGAGGCTTTGTAAAGTGGAGGCTGCTCTTTTATAGAATGAATATAACTGGGTGGCTATCCTGAGCCACCTGTATTCAAAATGGAGGATATGAACCGCTGTCTACATTTCTCTGTCAGTAAAACAGTACGTCAACAATTCAAGTCTTTTAGAGACTTTGTGAGGCACAATTAGTTGCCACTCACAAAGCAATTTAGGATTCACAAAGCAATTTAGGGGTCTAAAATATTGTTTCATTTTCAGTGGTAGGAAAACGACATTCAACTGAGGAGCAGTTTTGCATTTTATCAAAGAAGTGCTAAATTGAAAGTCTTCATTAATACAAGTTACATTTGCCTGCAAGCTTGTGGAAGAAGAAAGCAGAAAAGACTAACCAGCTACTCCCTGAAAGATGTGTCTTATCCATAATTCATATTTTGGAACATTATTGACCAGAGTGACAGCAAGATTTAGAGATAACCCAAACCTGGGATGTTGCCACCAAGACTACAGACTGCCTTTGCACTGAACAGAAGTACTAACAACCGACCATCTAGCTAGAGGAACAGTATGTCCACTATTACGTGCAAACAGGTGTTTTTCTCCAGGAAGACCATCGGAGTAGTAAATCTACTAGCATAAAAGTTAAATACAGAAGGAACAAAATTAAAGTTTACATGAGATTTGAACAGTGGGTGTTATTTAAATTGTGACAATGTCTTTTAAAAATTCTTCTGGTAACCTTGGTGTTTTATTTTTAACCAACACACATGCAGACAGACAGAGAGAAAGTCAGACAGAAAGATAACTCCTACCCCCGCGGGCTGCAAAGCCACTGCTGCCTACACACAGCAAACCCAACAGGCAGGCCAGAAAAAGCATGTCACATGCGCCCAGAGATCCAAAATAGAGAAAGGTCAACTTTAAGGGTCAAGATAGTTACGTGACAAGTAACGAGATCCAGCTCTGGGGAATTTCTTTCAATTCAGTCTGATTTCATAATGCTTGTCTGTTTGTAAGCAGTTTTAGTGTTCCAGCAAACAACACACACATGCGTGCACCACCACAGCAGGTCCCCTTTCTGAAACCTTAGCAAAGAGGCCAAGGCTGAAAAGTACATCATGTCCAAAGAGTCTTTTTTAGGTATGGTGTCTCCAAACTATGTTTAAGGTATGTAAGCCAAATACATACAACTTTGAACTGCTGTGGTGCCTCCTAGAAGAGTTCTTATAGAAAAGGTACTAAATCTACTTTTCTGAGCTCTAGCACATCTGACAGTACTTAAATTTCACAATAACTTTAAATAAATTGTTTTTAAATAATAATAAGAGTGGAATGATGAAGCTCTCTGGCATGTACTCCTGCCGCTGATGTATTTCAGCTCCGAGACTCATCTGCCAGAGGATTATGCTGAACTTCACTGAACGCTATTACTTTATGGGAGAACATAAACAGGCATATAACATTTAATCAAAATCAAAATACTGATGTGATTGTTTTATGATGGCCACAGATAAGATGCCAAGCTGCTAACAGGCCATTGCTGAAATTCCCAGATTAACTTCGCATGCTTTCATATAGACAAAGAAGGCACAACATCATACATGAGATGAAAAAGTTGTCCTGCATTTCCATTTGCTGACCACGAGCCTGACAATTTTTGCTTCCCTTGCACCATTAATTACTTTGGGTTTGTTTCTCAAAAAGCTCTTTCAGAAAGTTGTACAGAGAGTAATAAACATGCATTACTCATCGGATCCTGGAAATCACGTTGCATTTATAAAGAGCTTTCAAAATAAATGGATCTCAGTTCTAATGCTCTGCCACAACATTAATGCCACTGTACTCACCAAAACAACCCAGGAACAACTTACTGCGTAGGCATGCATAATAGCCTGCTCTGGATCTGATTTTTAAATGGTTTTCTTTGAATGTTTTCTTATCTAACAGATGAATAGCCTCCAAATAGATGTTACACAGTATCTGTCTGTATGCAGGTTTTAATTAATCTGACATCGCATGCAATTCCATACGGCTAAATGGATTAAATGACATTTTGAAGGATTTACTGCACTGCTAACATCTCTAAATTTGCATCTGGAAGTATCTATCTTGCTAAATCACCAAGTAAACAAAAACTTATTAAAGCAGGAGCTTATACTGGATTTAATAACACAACTTTTTCTGTAATAGTTACTGAAACAGCTACTAATTCATCATTTTCTTGCACATGAAGCTGAATTTTCTAAGCCAAAACAAGCACCTCACGCTTGTGCTTTTTTCTGGAGTTCACAGTGGTTTTCCCGGGTCAGAAAGCCAGCCCTATATCTGAGATCCTGACCGGTGCCGCTGCAGCAGAGATTACAGAGACAGGCATGGATGGCGCTTTTGTAAGTCAAAACCAAACATCCCAGCGTACAGCATCTAAATGCATTCCTAGATACAGTGTTTTGTGTCAGCCCGGTATGATGAAGTCTTATAAAAGGAGAGAGGAAGATAGGAAAAAAGGCAAAAGAAAAGCAAATCGTGTCACTACCTTAAGAACGGGATGAAAATCCCTGCTGCCTCCCTGGAGCTGGATGTGTCCATCGCACTCCAAACCTCACCAGGAAAGCTCGGCGTGATGAAATAAAAAGGGTTTACCAAGAAAACGGAGAGAAGGCAAAAAAACCCCAAATCCAAAAATACCCAAACAAAAAAAATCAAATCAAAACAAAAAAACCCAGAAGAAAAGCCGTATGTCTTTACAGCCTGATCTCTGAAGCTGTAATGCATCTTTAAGCCTATCTACCTCTCTGAAGAGACTTACCACAAGCGTGCAGCACAGGAACTTGTTCATTGTGGTCGGTGGAAGAAACCTCAGCGAGCTGGGAAATCAGGCAGAGAGTCAGCTCCCGCTCCAGCCTCCTAGCAGCCCGCTTACATCCCCCAACATTAAAGACACGATATATATATAGTCCCGGTGTAACAGGAAGCTTTGGCTCAGCTTTGATCACTCATTCCCTACCATGACCAAACTTTTCTCTCGTGCGCACTCTCTCTCGCCCCCCCCATTTTTTTTTTTTAAGGAACCTGTAAAACTTGATGACTTAATGGAACCGTTTGAGTGCTAACCACAGACTGGAAAATGCAGGAGGGAGTGTCAGGGGCTGGCCAGGGGAGGGTTTAATTGGGCTCCGTCTGTCTGGCTGTCTGGCTGTGCCCCCCTCCTCTCCCCTGAGCAGCTGCGGGGGGAGGCGGCAGCGGCTCCCTCAGCGCCGCAGCCTCACGGGAGACACGGTTAAAAATCCCCGCTGGAGGGTGAGCCCCGGGGCCCTGCCATTTCCCGGGGAGAAAGAGGGCTCTTGCCGGCTCGGCTCCCCAGGGGCTGGCAGGAGCGGGGCTGGCTGGGAAGTAAAGTGCGGGGAGGAAGAGGCCGTGAGGAAGGAGGATCCCCGCCCGTTTCCCTTCCCCGCTGAGGCAGGAACGCGAGGAATGGCCCCGCTGCCCCCGCCGCCCTGCCGGCGTGGCGGGCAGCGCCAGCCCGGGGGGCTTTGCCGGGAGCGGAGACCTGCGGGAGCGGTGCGGGGCTGTGATTTTCCAGTGACATTCGGGGTCCGAAAAAAGGGAAAACAGCAAGCCCTTGCCCACAGGAGAAGCCCCATTCAGGGGCCTGATCTTCCTTCCCCCACTTGTAGTTAGAAAAGGGCATTTTTCTGGAGCCCTAAGGATCAAACTTGCCTCCCTGGATTTCTCAGCGGGCTCCCTGGAAGCCCCGGGCAACCTGCGTGTACAAGGCGCAGAGCCGAGCACGGGTTCCCAAGCAAAGGTGCGGAGAAAGGGTTTATTCTCCCAACCTGCAGATATTCAGAAAGTGATGATGGGAGGCTGTGGGATCCTGGGGTAGAAGCCAAACCCAGATGTGCCTCCAGTTTTCACAGATGGTTTTCTCTCCCTTTTCACAGGCCAGACCAAAACCTCAGCTCTGGATATTCCAGCTCTCGAGCATTTGAAACGTGGGGCCCACGTCGGCTCTGGGTTGTGCAGTTTTGCCCCTTGGAGTCACAAGGCTGTGCGGGATTGGCAAAAGAGTGAGGTGGAAAAAGCCTGCATACTGTTTCACAAAAATTCAGCTACGCTAAGTCAGGAAACCATCGCCTTCAAGGACAGCCTCGCACATTCCTCTATACACATCTGTAACTGTTTGAACACCCATCAAGCATAACCTAAGACTGAAAGAGATGCTGATTACACTCGTCAGGATGATAAAAACTCAAGACACTTGAATTAGTGATGAGTTCTTTGTAAGACGTGATGTGAAAACTGGCACGGAAACCCTACCACCCGAGGGAGTGGTGCTGGCACCTGTTGGGTAGCAGTCAGCACTCGATTACTATTGCACCTTGAGTTGATGCCGTAACTGTTCTGTAATCTTTTCAGCGCCTTTTAGTACTTTAGCATCTATTCTTAGATACATTATGAACATACTGCACAGATAAAGGGACAGTAGTGCCAATAAACAGGATCTACCTCTAGATTTCTACATTTTCATTGTGGGGTGGGGGGAAGGACTGCTTTTGAAATGGCCATCTTTGACCGTTTAAGTGTAGCTATGCATGAGTACAGTATTCTCCATATAGGGACCAACTTCAAGTGTTAACAAGAACGCTATTGCGACTCCATCAGCAGAAGTTATTTAAGCAAAACTAGCTTTATTCCCTCAGAGGCCAAGAGCTGGACGTCACAATGCGTCTCTTCCTCTGAGTGGGAACAGCAAGCTCCAGTGTCAACTCAGAGGTTCTGGGAGGTGGGTGAAGCTGATTGCTTCCTGCTCAGATACAGCAGAAAGAAAAGCACCAAACCCATAGCAAGCTCCCTGTGGTTAATTGAACAGTGTAACTGAATTTCAGTGTGCTTTGGATTGGGCTGTGTCTTCTCATTGCTGGTGCCAGCCATAAATACCAACAGCCAGCTCTCCAGAGAAATAAAAATGTAGCTCATAAGCCTGTGCTTAAACAGGTTAATGTGTATGGAGAATATTGTTCATATCAGAATTTTCTAGAGTTCAAAACATTTTATGCCATCAAACAGACCAGAAAACAAATTAAAAAGGCATTAAAATTCTTTGGCTGAAAACATGGCTATTGTTAAGAAGTGGCAACTCCTTCAACACATCTGTTTTGTCTATATTTGTGTCCAGAGTTAGATTTACTGACCTGCCTGAAAAGACATTTTACTCCCATAAGCAGTAAAAAAACTGACACAGGTTAATGAGAAGAAAACAGATCCTCCTTGAGCTTATTCCACTGAATGGAAGTGAGCCAAGGTGTATCTGTTTCAGTGAGGACAGCAGGTTTGGACAGATGCTAAGGAGACCATCATCTTAATGATACATGAACATGAAAGTTTCAACTGTCTAATCTCATTGGAGTCTGTGGAGCTGGCTGTGCATGTTAGGAGGGAACTATATAGTTGTACTTAGCATGTTTGATCTGGAAATCACAAATAGACAATAAATACAGGATCCCACACTGCCATTTTTAGTGTCACTTTTCAGAGAAGAACTGCGCTTTAACAAGGTTTAAACTGCAGTTTGAATGTTTTCACAAGTGCTTTACAGCGTTGCCACTTTGCCTTTGGGAATTAGTTAAGATGTGCTTTGCAGAGCATGGAATCATAGGACAAGGCAGTAAACCCTGTAATAAACACTTGTCCATGCTACAACCAAGCTGTTCTCAGCAGTGTTTAAAAGAACCACGTTTGTGACTACATGCCATAACAGGGAAGGGACACAGCCTGAAATTGTTTTTTAAAAGTTAAGTCCCTTTAATTACTCATTATCCATAACATAGTTTACAAGATGTAATAGGAAAAGAAACTAAAAAAACCCTCGGGATTTCTTCTTTTATAACAGACCTAAAGTGGTGAATATAGGCATTAAGTAGTCCATTCCATGTTACAGTAATATGATTAGCTTGTTTTGAAAATGATTAGTTAAAAGTGATGCAGAAACAGCTTTCCAGTTAACAGAAATTGTTCATTGCAACTTGTAACAGTACATAAAACTGGAGAAAAAGGACCACTTTCATTGGGCAGACTGAAAGTTACTGATACCACATTGCTTTCGATCTGTAATGACGTGCTTTTGGTAGGACATCAGCCTATTGATTCAGTAGTAGTCATATTTCCAGACAGGTATTTATCTTTCCCTGGTTTTTATCCTCACTATTTGTATTGCTGTCCTGGATGTTATGATTGTTATAAATCTATTTTTGTTCCCATGCATCATTATAATCACCAGGTCTATAAATGGCTTTGCTCTTTTAGCCTGTCTGCTATCTGGAAAAACTCACAAGTCCAGACCAGTGAGTTGGTGCTGGCAGGTGAACGCTGCGTAGCTGAGTCATCTCAATATATCAGTGTGATGTTTATAGAGCCCAAGCAACAAACAGTGGGAAGACTGTGGCTTCAGGCTTGGGACTCAAAGCTCACCACACATTGCATTTAGAGAACACTCAGAGCTTCGTCATTAACAGATTTCTGTCAAACCAAGGGGAAGAGGGATCTCAAAAAGATCGATTGCCTCTGAAAGCAAACATATTAGTAGCTGCAAGAAGGAAACAAACTGGCATTCTACCACGTTGTACAGCAGTCCCTTAGAAATTAATCTCTCTCTTTAAATTGTAAGAGCCGATGATCTAAACTATCTTGGGAAAACTTTGAAAATGAAGGCTTAAGGAAACCTGATAATCTGCAGAGAGTGTAGTGGTGCAGGTAGCAGAAAAAAATGCTTCAGATTTTGCTGAAGCAGGTGAAAACCCCCTGCAGATATATCCCCATCCCTTTTCTCTCACAGAACTCAGAAACCCTTTCAAAAAGGTTTCATGCCAACATATACTGAAGGAAGAGAAAAGTTATTTAGCTAACTGTTGTCAAAAGAAAATTTATACCTAAGTGGTTATCTTTGTTTTAACTGTGTGGCTTGTTTTATCTTGTAAATGGTTTTGCCTCATTTTTTTGATTGAGACCTTGGCTCATTTTGTAAATCCGAGGCAGATACAAGGTGCTAATATACTCAAAGGAAAACCTCACTTGTCAAGCTATGTATCCAGAGAAGGAAAGATGGAGCTTGTCCTGTCAAAACAGAACTTGATTTGGATTATAGGATTTGAAGGTTCCAATGGAGGGACTGAAAAATTAGAGTCGCAGAATATATAAAGCTACCAGCCATAAACAATTAAATACAAACATCTCCTCCAACTTCAGAATGAAGAAGGCCATATATTCTTTGCCGTTTGGGCTTGCCTACCTAGGGAATGAAGTCAGCTTGTGAATCTGAAAGGTGCTGGTTCCCTATGTGGACACCCTTAGCTTGCAGATAACATCGTCTTCTCTAGTTGCCTTTCAGAGTGGATTCGTACCACATCACTGATCTGGATTTGTGAACTGTTCAGGTTGTGTAAGCATCCTGAACCAGGTAGGACCAAACTCCTAACTTTCAGATGGCTGTAGTTGAGAGTAAGCCCTGTACCTCTGTATGGGGGCCACCAACCTGCTGCACTGTAAATTTGCATCCCAGCCTGCTTTACAGTCACTCTGACATGCAGGCAAACATCCTCCAGCACAAGGGATGCTGGAGGGCTGGGAACTGAGAAATGGCCGTTTCATTTAGTCATTCCTGCCTTGGCCTTTTTTGGCCTTGAATTTCTTTCTTACTTGATCTTTGTGGCATCAGGAGGCTTCTCGCAATGATTCAGATCCTTCAGGCACTCGGGAAGCTTTAAGGTCTTCTGAAGAACTCAGTCGTAAGCCCTAACCATTTGATAAGAAGGAATTCATTGTTCCCAGAATCAACATTTCCAGTTAACACCAATACTCCCAGAGACAGCACATACTTTACCGAAAGCTACGGAAACTGGAACTGAAACAAGACAAGCTTTAACCAGTAAGATTTTCTGGCTAACAGGTTTTTCTTTTTTGTCTCTACTAATTTGCTTGCTACTCTGTAATTGAAGGTCACTGGTTAAGGAAAATGGTCCTGTTAGCTCATGAGGAGCGGCTGTAATTTCATTGCTTTCAGTCTGACTTCATTGTGTATATTTGGGTGGTATTAACATAGCGCCGATTTTCCCTCCTTCTGGTTTTCCACGTACGCAAGGATGTCAGGCCAGCAACGATGCCGTGCTCGGCCTTCAATGAATTTTGCATGGACATCTGAGTATTTTTGCTACATGCTCTGAATTTAAATCTCTCAGACACTGGGTTCATTCGACTGTGAATCAGCTATTGGCTCGTGCAGCTGTGTCATTTATATCCAAATGGTTTCACCACCTGTGGATTGCTAGGCTCTCCCAACCAGCAAAGTAGTTGAAGGCAGTTATCATCTATGAGAAGAAGCTGGCTGCTCCTTGGCACAGGATCTTGGCTGCTTCTTGTGGCAGTAAACCTCTGCAGAACAGCAGAGACTTTGAATGCTGAAGAATCTGAAATACGGGTGAGATAAGAGACCAGAACCTCAAGTGTAGACTTTACTGAGGTTGGACAGAAAAAGCACTGTGAGAGAGTGCAGCCTCTTAAGGAAACCAACCGCAGTAAGAACATCTTCCAGCTGCAAATATCAAGCTATCTGTATGTCAGTCTGGTGAGGTATATAGATAACATTACAAATCCAGTCATTTCAGACACATATAGCATTGCCTTATTTAGAAGAAGTTTCTGACCTTGCCCTCTGGCATATCAGTACCATGCTCCTTTGAACTTCTCCAACAGCCTCTCCTTTTCCCATTGAATTAAACCATCTTGTCCATGCCTTTGAGAGATACATGGTCCTTTCCCTTCCTAATTATCTTCATATTTCTTTTCACGTGGCCTCTGTTTCCTTCACCATGCCACTAAGGCCAGCCTCAGCTTGCCCATTTTCCCACAGCCATCTCTACATCTTCTTCAGTACTGTCCTCCGTTCACGGGTCACCCTTCCTGAATGAAGTTTGAAGAATCTACTTTCTAGTCCATCCACCCTCTCTGGGAGCAACCCGCTGCCTGTGAGAAATGAGTGTCTGAGGGGCAGGCCAGGTGAGTGTAAGCAAGTGTATGTAATATGTGCGTGTACATGTTACATATTATAAACATTGACTGTACTTCTCTGCTGTCTACTTGCTGTACTTTTAAAAACATTTCGAGGTTTCTTAAGAAAGTATGCTGCCTTCCTCGGACTTTGTGCAGCACCACCCACAAAAAGCCCCACTTATGACTTTACACAGAAACAATCACAATAAAGTAACAAGATCAATAATGAACACCCAGTGTTTCCTTCCCAAAACGGCTATCAGAATTTATTTGAAATTCCTTGTACGATGTCAGCTCTGCAGTTCCTGGCTTCAAAGGAAGCGCAGCGGTGCAAGCCAAGAAAAAAAAAGGAAGGACCTTCATGAAGTAACAGAGAAGGAATATGCA
This sequence comes from Grus americana, assembly GCF_028858705.1. NCBI lineage: Eukaryota > Metazoa > Chordata > Aves > Gruiformes > Gruidae > Grus > Grus americana. The sequence continues at coordinate 15,214,587 of NC_072853.1, read as the reverse complement.
ATTTGTGGATGATGGCAAAAGTCACTCAGAAAGCTTGCCACGTCCCTGCAGAAATAGCACAGGCTCATGTACTAAATGCTCTGAAGCACCTTTTGGGTACTTCTGCTTGTGCTAAACTTCAGGCACAATAAAGCTTTTGTCCTTTTCTTGGCAGAGAAGGTTGAAAACCAAAAAAAAAAAGGAAGGGGGAGAAGGTGGAAGGAATGTCAGCCTCCTCAGGAGATGCATTCCAGCCGGTGTGGACTGCACTACATCCTCCCTGGATGCTCCAGCACATTCCTTTGTTCCCTCTGACCAGACATTTTCTTTTGTTTAGCCCACCACTGCCCTGCAAAAGTATGTTTTACCTCCTCAGCAACGTGGAGTGCATTGCACAGTGCTCATCTCCCAGCTCTGAAGTTTCCCTGGATTTAGCATTTTTATCACATGCTGCTCTTTACTCACTGTGTTAAAAGAACTATTAATTATTGTTATTAATTTCTCTTATTCAGCACTGACAAGTGAGCTAAATTAAGCTTTGGTGGAAGCCAAACTAACTGTCGACTTCATGCATATTTATTCTCCATCACCATGTGCGCAGCAGGGTGGCACCCTGAGAGCAACAGCACAAATTCCAGGGCTTCACCCAGCAGGGCCGGGGGCTTGGAAGGAGATTGCCCAGGGACAAGTCACTGTTGCCCACAAAGGATTGCTGCTGATGGGGAGATTTTGCATCTAGCATACTGTGCCTCAGTTAGCACCCTGGGTTTGCTGTGTTTCATGCAATGTGAATTTTAAACATTGGATGGTTGACATCTCTGTGTGTATGTGAGTGTGCAAGATGCACCTCTTCCCTGAATCTACCTTTATGCACCCTTCTAAAAATTCTAAGGTTCCCTCTCAGCTTTCTTTTAAGCTTGTCTGCTCTCAGTGTTTGGAGGATTTTGGTTTTGATGCTTCCCCTCCATTTTCTAGCCTCTGTTTTTGGTTTGGGGTTTTTTTGGTTTGTTTTTTTTTTTTTTTTTGCATGGACATCTCCATACACTTTCATATTTCTAGAGGTGTTAGAATTCTTCTGGCCTACTATCAAAGTAGGCAATACAGCTTTGTACTGTGAGACGAGTTGGCATATTACCATGTTCCTTATGAATCAGGATTCAAGAATATCACTACTAGGACAAATATTAAGGAAGGAGCCCAGAGTCAATGGTGATGGGCCATGAACCAGGCTCGTCTCAGTGAACACCAAAGTAAAGGCTCCTGCCTCAAAGCTATCAGTTAGAAGCAGATATTTTTAGCAGGAACAAAGCAGAACTTGCTTGATAAAGCCCTGTGTTGCAGGTGATCCTGCCCACTTGATCTTTTATGAAATTTTGCCATAAGTCTTCCTGCAGCCACAATTTCAAGTGGGGAGCTGGACGCATGGCGGCTCCTTGGCTAGGTCTGCTCCTGGACTGGCTCAGGACTCGAGAGTCTTGGGAGGCGAAAAATAAAAAGAGAGGCAGTGAATGTTGACCCTATTAGAAAGGATTAACACAGAAGAGATGAACATACTTTTTCCTATGTAAAAGCAGATATTGCAAACGAGAAAGAATAATAATATTTCAGTTAAATAATTCAGTGCTACTGCTTTAAATTGTTGATGCTGACTGCACAGGGAAAGCTAACAGCGCTCTGATTTGTTGTGAGAACTTCTCTCTAAAATGTAAAAACCTTTCTTATCAGAGAAAGCCTTTCCCTTCTCTGCTTCTGCCATCTTTTTTCATATTGCTATAAAAAGGCTAACAGTAAATGTCAATGAAAATGAAGGCAATGTGGAAACACATAGAAACTGCCGCTCTGTTGTTTTGTTTTTTTTTTTCCTCCCTGTGAATTCTTTTAAATAATTTTGATCTGCATCCAGAGCAGTTTATGGAGGCACAAAACAGTGCATGTGGAACAGCAGGCAAGAATGTGGAGTGAATACTAATGCAGTCAAACACCCTCCCCCAAGCTCTCTAAGCCTGAAAAATCCTTCAGCAGCATAACTACCAGTTCCTGTAAGGCTTGCTTATATCCTCATGGAGGAAAGTCCTTTAGCATTTAATAGAACATTATTATCTTTTCATACACTTTTTGAGCTGTTTGAATTTAATACAAAATTATATCCTTGCCATATAGTAGTTTGGGAAAAAAACCCCCCTACAGACTATCACGAATAAATTCTAAAAGGTTTTTAGGGCAGATTTTGCAGGAGAATAATACTTTTATATAGGACCTGCCTGAATAACTCCTGTTAAATACAATGGGATTTCTTCACAATAGCAGAATCTTGAACTAAATAGATTTTTACAGATAAATTTACCAGGACAAATTTTGGCCCTTTAGTGCAAGAGAAGAACAGAAAGGGGCCACCTGTGAAAAATGGAAGAAAATTGAAAATATAAAAAAATGACTTTTTTTTCCCCACAATACAATATCAGTTCTGGAAGCCTAAAAACTTAAATTATTTAAACCTGTTCTCCACAAAATGCTACAAAAGGCCTTTCTTTTTCTTCTAATTGCAAAGGCCTAATTGCAATCTGACGTACAACCCAGAAATGCCAGCTGAAGTCAGTGAGGTGCAAGGGACACGGTTTGGGGCCAGACTGTTATCAGAACTTTTTTTTTTTTCACTAAACCATTAATTTTGTGAAAGGGACCGTGTGATGTCTAGCCTGCAACAGCAGAAGACTGCAATCAGTGACATCCCCTTTTCTACTCCCTTTGCCTGATATTTCTCATAAGTTGGGGGTTCATTTTTCCTCCCATTCTGCCTATAAAATGATTTTACAAGTTCGGAGTGGAAATCTTAGGTAGCCACCCAGAAGGACAGATGTAAAATTTCATCATACGTGCGCATTGGATGACTCTCTTGTGTACAGACTCGAGCAACTCCAAGGACAAAGCGGCTGCTGTTCCTGCTCACACGCAGAGTTTGAAGTTGCATAGGGATGAAAAGCATCACAGTTCCATCACTAAATGCAGCAAATTTACTATTTATAAACCTCGCATGTGGGTGGCACGGGCTGTTTGCACGTGTTTGCTAAATCGAATGTTCAGCCTCGTGCCCACAGGGACTGGGACTGCCTGGGAATATGGACATTAAAGGAGAAGGGAGAAATTGCACATTACTTCCCCAAGGCCGTTTCTCCACAGAAGGACGGGTGGCCCAGTGTAAGGCTCTTGAAAGAGCTGACTTCACTTCTCTGCAGTGGCACCGCCTCGCCCACGCACTCCCAGCAAGACATCTACAGTGATCTCCAAGTTATTTTGGCTCTGCAGGCAGAGATGGGATCTGACTGTCTTGCAAGATGGAGCCTGTCATTTATTTTTGCCTTGTGTTTTTTTTATTCTGTTTGGGTAAAAAGCCATAAACTGGGATTGCTAACAGATTAATACCTCAAATTGGGATGCAGTTGGATTCTGCAGTGAGAAGAGCTATAATTACCTTGGGAAGGTAACTAAGAAGTGGTGCTGACAGGCCTTGGCATTTAGTGCGCTGACTGTGACAATGGAAAGATTTATTCAAAAGTACTGCGTCAATTAGAGTCCGTATTTTATTTCACTGCAATATGCTTCTTGGTGTTTTGCTTTGTAGCTTATTTAGCAAAATAAGCTCCCTGTTGAATACATCAGCTGACTGTTAAAATGAGTCAAAATCCATGGTCTTCCACAACAGCTCTGCACAGAAAAGAGAAAAGCAAACTAAAGGCAGACGTGCAGACGAGAAGGGTGGCGAAGGAGATTCGTCAGCCACTCTGGCAACAGCGAAAGCCAGACAGTGATGGTTATCTCTCCATCCCCCCTCTCCCTGCTGCGCGGCCGGTAGGGACTGGATTTAATCAGGAGAGTGAATCCGACTGGAGCAGAACCCAGAGCAAGTACCTCTGAGCACTCTTGAGTGGATTTCCATTGCCCCGCACTGAGAGCTGGGTTTTTCCACCCCTTATTTCCATCTCCACACCTTCAAGCAGCCTTGTTGCCTTTCCCTCATCTCATCCCTCCTTCCCCAAGCTTACCCCATCTTCCGTCCAAAAAGGAAGAGGCGTAAAGCTATGATGTTGCTGCGACTACTACCTTATTCATTTTCCTTGCATGTTATGATGTTTCTTCTGGGACCTGTCTTGACTATTTGCATTTTATACTTCCCTGTTTTACAGCTACCCACAATGGGGCTGTGGCTTCTTGAATGTTACCTGAATAAATAAGATCAAGATAAGGTCAAGCATGAGACAGTGGCATCCCACACACCAATTAAGAGCGGCAGGCACTATCTTAGACATCAAATCAAAACTGAGGTGAGACTCAAATCATGTGCGGGTCCCACACACCCCAGTTAGTTTCATTGCATGCCAAGCCCTCGTTCCTGAGATATGCAAGCACATGTCCAACTCTTAAGTGTGTCAGTACCCGCTGCTTTGAATAGGGTTGGCTCACACTATGAAGTACCTTCCTGAGCTGGAGCTTTGGTATTAAGTTGAACAGCAGAGAAAAAAGCTTTTAAGATCCATTGAAAAAGTGCTAATTCAAACCCCATGTAAAATTTGGGCTAGTCTGAACCAGCTTCATTATTTCTCAAAAAAAATATACAGTCGTCTTGGCAAAGCTCACTTGTTATTGAATTCATTTTTATACTGCAAGTTATGGGAAATTAAATAATACCTCACATTTTTCTTTGTTATGGAAACAATGTGAAAATATTTCAAGTTAACAAATGCTAACACCCTTTAGGAGTCTTCAAAACATAACTAGAAAATTAACATTTTTCTTTATGATGGTCCTAATTAAAAATCACAGATAGACACAACTTCTTTCCCCTTGAAACAATGGGAAACCTTTTTAAGTAGTGCATATGAAAAATGAAAGAAAATGCAAGCAGATAGACATCAAATAGCATTTTGTTTCTTTTACTGCCAACCCTTGTGGAGGTCCTTTGCTTTCTCACACACAGGATGGTTGCTTGGGGCATGTTACTCCCTGAATCGTGTACAGTTGCCCACCATTGTGTTTGTCCCAGTGACTTTTCTGTGAAACCACAGTTAGTGGTACCTCCTAAGGGTATTCACAGTGAAAACTTTGTGCATCATTTTAGGGGTGTTGAAATGACTGAATTACAGCGAATAAGAGACATACAGGAATTTCCCTCACCAGCAGGAGATGAAGTAAACAAATAAGAAAATACAGTTTCATCACAAACCCGTGGAGGTCGGAGTTGGGTCACCATGTCAAGCAGTATAGAAGGAATAGCTTGGTTTCCATGTTCATTAAATACTCCTTCTCTCTGCTGAACCTGGAAGCAAGAATGCTAATTAGCACTTGCCACTCTACCTTGGACTGACATTGTGAGATCTCTAAATATTCACTTGGCTAAAAATCTGTAGTTTCTTGTGACCTACGTTATTTCTGAAGCAATTATTTGGAGGTAAACAGTTCTGCTTCCCCTTTTCAAAACCTCTCTCTCTGTCTTAAGCTGTTCTAATTTTGCAAAAAATGCACAGCTGATTCTTCTAAAAACCCCAGCCATTTATTATTGCAATAATGTGTTGCACGTTGCTCAAAGGAGCAGCTCTAAAATTTTGCACGGAAACTATTGGCTAAATTAATTGTATTGGCCAAATTAATGGGCTCCAGAGCCAGGGAGGTCATTTTGCTTTGCAAACCTGGCTGCTTGTGTAATACAGATGATGCAAATGCTCTGAACTGACTTCGAGAAGATCATATGGAAATACATCCCATTTTGATTATAAAATCACTCCCCGAAACCTTAAGGTGTTGTTCCACTGATTAATTACTAAGAGCATGAAAAAATATGTGGCTTATCTTGTCTGCATACATACAGCATCAACTTTTCTTTTATGCCATGCAGTTCACAGAACACCACGCCGCTACCTCAGTATTGAACCCAGCAGCTTTTGTCCACTTTTTCCAAAGAGACATCTACTCTGTATTCAAAGACATCAAGAAGTGGAGAATACACCAGTATTCTTGGGATTTGGTTCCAATGGTTAACCACTACCAAAATTATTTCCTGACTGTTTATTTTCAGTATCTTCTGATTTAAATTATGCAGACAGTTCTTCCTGATGTCATTTTGAACAACTGAAGCCTCAGTCCAACACCTATTTAAATCAAGGGAAACATTCCTATTGATTACAAAGAGTATTGAACCAAGCTCTGAATTATATATAACACTTCTCTGCGGTTTATGAGATGAATGTTAAAGAAAGTCTCTCTTAATTTTCCAGCAGAAAGAGAACATGAATGATAGAGAGAATGCTGCCCTCTCATGGTTTTAAGGATGAATGTGTTCTCATAAGATATTAAAAATACAAAAATAATATTTTTAGGCTGCTACGTGCTGATCTGTTCTCTTTTATGTATTCTACTGAAAGGCAAACTTGTAACAGGCATCACTCCTGCCACGATAAATGATATAAAAGCACTGAAAACACAGCCCATTAATGGCAGATGTGGAGGTAATGAAGCACAAGGAGAAAGGGTGATGCAAGAGACAAGTTTAGGTTCACTGTTTTCCAACCAGCTTTGTAAGCTGAAGCTGGGTGGGATGCAGCTCATTTTGTTCCCCCTGCCTGAAACTGTGGAATGTTGCACATTCCCAGGATGAGGACTCAGCCGTTCTCCAGGTGAGCTGTTTCACACCATGCTTTACTTCTGGAGAAGTCCTGGGTGCCACTGAGCAGGAGGTACAGGAAGAACTTTTCTAGTTTAAGAGCAAGCCAGTTCAGCAGTGTGCACCCAAACTACTGGAATCTGTCCCCTCCAAATGAGTAATCTCCTGTGGATGCATAAAGCAACAGAAATAGGTACAAAGTGACTGCAAGCAAATCAGGGGTTCCTACACGTCCTTGGTAGCTGTTGAGCAGTATGGAATGTATCCGGCATACCCAACGAATCCAGCGTGTGCAGGGCCCAGGGCAGCTACAGAACTAACCACAAGATCAGAGCTGCCGTTGGCCTTCTGTGCCCTCCATGCGCACTGTCTGCCCAGTTGATAATTTGACCTTTAATGTCTTTGTGACCAGTTGAAATTTCACAATGAAAAACATGACATGAAAGGAGAAGACCTCGTGCGGTGATCTCCCTGGAAAAGGATTCCTGCAGCCTATTCAAAGAAGCCCTCTATTTTTTGGTAAGAACTGGATATCATACTGTATAACCTCAGACCATGAGCTCAGTCATGTCCCACATTCTGTGGAGTCCTTCATGTGCAAAACCATGAAAGAAACCACATCAAGATGAGCAGACCATTGAAATCTTCGAGTAAACATTACCCACATTTATCTATCACTTCCTAACTAGGAATAACCAAATTCTATCTTGACTAACTGCTAAACTATGTTGAATTGGGAAAAAAAATGCATAAAATAACTAGTTATATTTAAACAATTCATAGGCCAGAACAGACCATTAGGTCATGTAGCCTTGTCTCCCGCATAACATGAATCATTGAATTTCACCTAATTACTTCCAATAAGTTATGTTTGACTATAACATAATCCTCCAGGAAAGCACTGGTGTGAAAATGTCATGAAAGGGAATTTCTCTCTTCCTTTGGCAGTTTGTGAAGGTTAAATCTCTCTCATTCTTAAGTGTTCCTCCTTCACTTCTCACTAGAAGATATCTGTCTGTCTTTCAGTCATCATTTTATAGCCTCGTTGACAAAGTATATCTTAATTTTACAGATGGATCTTCCCAACAGGTGTTACTCAAAGCATTTTTTTTTTTTAATGGAGACTTTCTCAAAAAAATAATGGTTTTGTCTCCACAATGATATTTCTTAATAGTTATGGCTGTAGTCATGACAATGTAATACAAAATAAGCTTCTGTTCTGATGTGGGGTGGTAAGCTCCTGAAATTACTGCACTGAAAGGGGAACTTCACCCTTAACACATTGTGAATGATATGACTTACCCATTTTCTCAAAATAGGACTGGGAAGTTTCAATCTGGCCATACTAAGGCTAAAAAATGTCTTGGGTACCAAATACGAGTATTCAACACATTTCAAAGTACTTTATTTTGGGTCAGGTTATAATGCTGTAATGGGGTGAATGGCAGCAGACCAATTCTGGTTTCCAGGTGGTCTCAGGGAGGAAAACCTTCTATTACTTCTATCACAGTCAACCAGTTATGTCCCTCGGAGCTCAGACTGGGTTTTACTACTCTCGAGTGCCCTAGAGAAAGGGAGAGTCCAGGCTTCCCCAGTTACTCATCTCTGTCTCTCCCTGGTGCCAGCGTTATATGTTATGCTAAGCAATTTTAAAATGTCAGAATAAAGGTAGAATAAAAATATACTCCAGATATTTTTTCTCCTCCTTTTCCCTATAACAGTTATCTGGGCTTCAAGAGTCAACTCACACATAAAAGCATATTCAAAAGATCACTTGAACATATATCCCTGTGTCCCTTCCCAAAGCAAATGCATCAGAAAAGGAAAAAAAAAAAAAAAAAAAGAAACACCCAACCAAAAAAACCAGGACAAGAAAAGCTTATGATTCTTAACAGGTCTGTACAGACCGAAACAGGGTAAATATCTGCTTAGTACATGTCTACGCAAGAAGAAGATTCAGACTGGCTAAGCAAGCTTACCTCTTTAAACCCTCTCAAAAGACTCAAGTGGAATAGGTGTCTGGCAAAGTTATCAGATAAGGTCCCCTTTGGGGAAGATCACAGACCTCAAACTTCCATTCCACAAAGAGATCTGATGGTGGAAACAGAAAGAGATGCATCTGTAGAAAATCCACAGATCCACAGGGAAATCTTCACAGATTTGCATCCTCTCTGATCCATACGATGGTGTAAGAGGCTTGTGACTCATTCAGACGCGCAGCTTGCTAACAAGGCTATCTTGTTACCCATGTGCTCTGGGATGAAATTATAAATGTTTCCCTAATAGAGGGTTACACTGAAATATGACCAGTTTGCACTTCTCATACTACATTGAAAAGGCATATACGCGATGATGCAAATTAAATAATGTTTGTCAAAAACTACCCTGGCATTTTGATTCACCCGTTCTGCTGGTAAACGTTCGTTCTTCCTCTCCGCAGCTATGCTATAATACAGCATGGCACATTTTATATATTCGGGTTTGGAAAGCATTTAATTCTTTACCTCATGCATCTTCAGAGTCTTAACCAGAAATATACCTTGCCAAATATCTATATTTATGCCAGTGGCTAAACCTGATGTTACAGGGAACAGCTTCAGAAGACTGTGCAATCCTAGCAAATGATACACAAGCTCCATAGCCTGAAGCTTCAGAGAAGTGGCTTACAGGCAATATTACAGACTCTCCAACTTCCGGCATTATGTGTAGCCAGGCACGACTGCTACTACCAACATCCAAGCTGAGAAGGAGAATAAATGATGTTGCTCCAGACCATATTTGCAGTCAGCAGTGTCACAGGCCAATAAAGTTTTGGGTCTGTTGCTCCAGAGGACTCGGAACTACCCGTGAAGGGGCTGAAGGGCAGCTGCTGTAGAGATACCCACCACTGTACGTGAATGTAAGCTCTGAGCTAACAGGAATGAAGAATAGGAAATAGCATTTACTCGCAGGTCTCTTTGGGTGCACTGCGCCCCACTTTTCCCTCACTTTTGAGTGTGGTGCAGTGCCAGAGAGCCCGCGGTGGAGACCGCATGCCAGTTGTACTAGATTCAGGTGCTCTCACTGTATTTCAGAGTTGCTGCTCTTCTCTGTGGAAATCTGTTTACTAAAATAGCTGTACAGCTAAAACAGCTCCAGAGCTGCAAAATAGAGACTTACCATCTCCTTTACAGATGTTTTGTATTATCTGTGCCTTGGGCTTGTTTGTTTGTTTGTTTGTTTTACCCATACCTCATCCTGCCTTATTAGTATGGGTAAAGGAGACGATGACTACAGAGATTACAAGATTTTTATTCAGAATCCCCCAAGGGTCATTTTGAGCATTTTTGTAGCTATTTATCTACTCAAAACAGAAACCAAATGGACAAATGAAAGAGAGAGGAATGAAGCATTATGCAAAGCAAGGACTGAAAGAACTGGGATGACTTAGGCTGGAGAAGGGGACAAGTCTTTTAAAAAAGTTAAAACTAACAGTAAAATTAGCCATTCTCTACCCATATTTAGCATAGAAGAGGAAGAAACCAAGTTAAAAGACAGCAAGAGAAATGTAGGCTGCACTCTGGAAAAATACTTTCTGCTTGGAAGACAGTCAAATACAGGAAGAGACTGTGCGGAGAAGCTATGGCTTCAGTGTCGTTAGGGTTGTGTGAGGAGAGGTTAGATAAACCTTAGTCAGCTACAGCTGATTTTATCTGGAGACAGCAGAAGGTCTCCACTGGCTTCTCAGGGTCCTTTCTAGGGAACAGCTGCGGTCCTGAACAAACTCTGTCAACCTCTGCTCCCCATCAACTGATGCTGGAATCACAAGAGCTGCAGTAGGTGTGAAAGCCTCCGGAAAGAACCAGGCAACATTTCCGAAAGGGCTGGCGAGAGGCTTCCCAAGTACTCCTGGAGACTTTAGGCCTATTATACCCACTGCCACCACACTGGCAGAGAGGGTTAGCAGAGGTGGAAGGATGAAGCCATGTGGTTAGGGGACATTTGCTATTGGATGTTTACACCAGCAGGCAGGAAACCAAATTAACGAACTCTTGGCAGAGTTACCAGGGGAGAGCTTTTAATTTATCGCTCATATAGACGTATTGCTGTTTTCTGCCGCTAAGCCTGTGCGCCTTTTCCTCCAAATACAGTTCCACCACTCTCCTATAAATCCTTGCGCTTGGCAGCAAAGGCATGTTGTGTATTATGGGCACGTCAGGAGGGCACACAGTCTGCAAGACAGCTTGAGCTGGGGATGTTGGTTTCAAAAGGAGATCCGCCCAGGAGCTATTTAAACCTGTCCCTTGTTTTTGCCAGTAACACCAGGAAGAAGGCTTACACACAGAAAATCACTTTCTCCTAATACTAGCCAGAGAGAGGCCTTTTTCAGGAAACGGAGAAGAAAAATCTCTCCCAGGGGAGCTTCTTTTCCTGTCTGCCTGACAGTGCTTGCCTACCAGGTCTAAGAAGCAGCGAGTAGGTGCAGAACGGGTTTGAAATGCTTTGTTAGATATGGGGGAAGTACCAAAGCTCCAGTTTTTAAAGAGCTTAAAGTGCAGGGCTGAGCTTGGGGTCTATTGTCTACAAGAAAGCGGGGGAGGTCTTCATGCCAATCATGTGAAGAAGCACAGAGGAATACACCTATGGGCTCTCACTATGAAATTAATGTGCTTAAATCCTCTGAGCAGCTTTGCAATGGCAGGGGAGCATCTTCTAATGGACCCTTTGTTCAGGAGAGGCCTTGAGAGACTGAGGGAGACCCAGATGCACATCTGGAACAACAATCTTACCCCTGGTGACACCAATCCCTTCTCAGGAATCAGGAAGCAAGTTCAAGGATGGTTGAGGCTCTAAAATACACCACAGTGCTTTTATCTAAGCAAGGCATATCCTCTGCCCATCCCACGGGCAGTATCAGGTACTAAATTTCCCAGCAGTCATGTAGTGTCTGTCATTTTTAGCACCCAGTCAATTTTTCTAGTGGGCCTCTTCATCCTTTCCGAGCACTTTAAAGTAAGAGTCAGCCTTTTGTTGCAGTCAGACGTCGAGTCAGACGTCCCTTCCAGCCACTTCTAGGATTTATCTCATGTGCGCTGCAGACGTGCTGTAGGCTCTGCTCCAAATCATGTTTCAAGGACCATTTGTTTTAGTCATTTCTGGGTTAGTCTGTACCTCCCAGCACAGCCTAGTCCAGGCACTTGCTCTCCCAACACAAAAGCGACTCGCTGTGCCAAGACACTGTCTTCTCCACCCCTTCTGTCCTGGGTGAACTCACTGTCCCCAAATCATTTAATCTTCCCACTTGGCTGCAGGATAGCAGCTGCCTCTTCCAATGAAACTAAAGCCACTGGCAACCGAACCTTCATTCCTGGGAGAAACACCAAGAACAGTCCATCCGTCTGTTTCTTGATCGTTTGAGGCTGTTTCTACCAAACAGTCAGAGATGAGAGATGGAAGGAAATGTGTTCTTCAGTCACAGGAAATTTAGGGGGCAGGCTTGAGGAGAGGGGAAGTAACTCAGGGAGGGAAACAATAAAACATAAAAAAATGAAATGAAATGAAATGAAATGAAATGAAATGAAATGAAATGAAATAAAATAAAATAAAATAAAATAAAATAAAATAAAATAAAATCAGATGTTCAATGCCAGAATCTGAGTGGCATTTATGGGTGTACAGGAAAATACTAGCATCCGTGTGGTCTCAGTGTTTTGTGAGTGCAATAAAGCTAATGTGGATTCAGTCCGATCTCTAAAATCCTGCCACAGCATGTTATTGCTAATTCTTGAAGATTAAAGCAGCCTCTGGCTCTCCCTCAGTGGCCCAGTATGTATTGCAGGCTGCCAGAAAATAAACAAGCGGTATTAATTGCCCTCTGTGGTGGTGTTTCTTCCAAGAATGTCTGGCAGTATCGCTGTAGCCATTGCAAGTTCTCGCCAATGCCCACAACAGAGAAGTGGATGGGTAATTGTGGCCCTTTTTTTCTTGTTTCCTACATTTGCCACAGGTATATCATACCACAGTGAATTTGGTATTAAAGATATTAAGGCTGCACCATATCAAATGTTTCTCGTCAGACATTCATTATCTACAAGAAAAGTACTGAACAAGGTATCCCAAGGTTAAACTTCGACAGTAACTGGCAAGGATTTAAATTCATTAAACAGTGGAATTCACACTGGAATCACAACAGCCTTCTCCTTTCGTGGGCAAAGTTTTGACCGATGACAGGGTTTTCCAGTAAAGCAACTCAACGGACCTTCAGTCTTTCCAGTTGAAGACTCTTAATTGTCAATCAACTTAGAGCTGCATTCCATGGAACTGGAGAGACAAATAAATACAAATGATGCATTCCGCTCCATTTTAAGAGGGTGGGGTTTTTCTTCTCTTTGTTTGTTTGGGCTTTTTTTTGTTTTGTTTTTTTTTTTTTTTTTTTTTTTTTAATCAGTGCAGATATCAGCTCAGATACAGGTCCTCAGCTTTCCTGGTGTTCTCCATAATACATTCCTTACAGGAAAACCCTAAGTGTGGTCTTGGATTCAGACTTTTTTATGCTTGCGCGCTTTCCAATACTGAGGGGAAACAACACATTTCCAAAGCTCTTTCAATATTTATATTTTAGAGATAATAAGTGGTATGTGAGATAATTGCACACACCCAGCCTTTTCACTGTGAGGCTATTCAGGTATAATATTCGTGTATAATAAAGACAACATGTTTTGCAAACTGCGTTGTTTCCAGGCCCAACGGTTATAATTGTTCATGCTTTGGTTAGTACTTTATATACGTTTTCTCTGATCTTTAGATAAAGTGGCAAGAGGATGCATCAGGTGGTGTGGAGTATTGACATTATTTTCTGATGACAGAAGAAGGGAGGCTTGCGAATGAGATCTGACAGCTCTGAGAAATTATGTGGGTAGAAGGAAGAATACGGATCACAGTATTGAATTTCCATTGCATTTTATTTAAAATGTAAGGAAGAAAAAAGAAACTGCTGAGACACGTAAGCTGTTAATCATTGCTGACTACAGCACATGCAAAAATATAAAAGCATTGCTTTGCATTAGATTAAAAGGTGCAGCGTTTCTCCAGTGTAACCAATAAAGTTGAGGAAATAACTCATAGTGTAGAGTATGCTCAAGGAGCCAGTGTTCAGTAGGTTCTGTGAGAATGAACAGCATTGCATTATTATAGTCCACTTATGAGATACCTGTATATTCCGGAAAAATGTTAATCAGGCCCTGTCCCTGGGAATTTCAGGCTAATGATATTTAATAGCTGCCTAACGGGGACAATGGGGGACAACAGACACTGCAGATCTGATCAGCTCGTTTCCTTGTCCCAGGCTCTGGTTTTGGCTATGCTACTTTCTTGATACTACCACTGGAGCTAGGATTTGAGTCGAGGGAATTTCTGGAATTCAGTGTTCACGAGTTACACGCTCTTTTTGTTTTTTGGTAGTACGTCCTTTTCCTGATTCATGGCTTGAGACCAGTGGTCTAAGCAGAGAGAGGAAAAAAAAGGAGGGTGTCATTCCAGCCTCAGCAGGAGCTGCTGCCTCGTACAAACACAGCAGGGCAATGCTTCCCAGCTCCGACTGTGTTCCTCTCACAGCTGAGCATCTTCTGGCTTTGGAGAAGACGATGGAGATCCACTTGCCCGGACATCACTGGCAGGACCGCAGAGTCACGGCTTTGCTCAGCCATACCCTGCTTCTGTGCAGAGCAGCCCACCTGGCTGAGGCCACGCAGGTGGTCAGAGCGCGGCCTGGAAGCCTTTGACGGCCATGCCATTTGTTCAGACAGCGGCAGCGCGCCATGCTCCCATGGACTCGGAGCACTCCTTGGGAAGATTGTTCATCGCAGGAGTAGCATGAGGATATTTGCAGCAGCAGCTGCTTTAAGCGTTTGTTATTTATAACGAGGGCACTGCAGAAGGGCAGCCACGGACTTCCTTGCAGCTAGAGTTTTCTCCCATAGGAGAAATGAATCTCCTAAGTCAGAGGAAATGGTTTCTGGTTTCTGTTGGTTTGATTCTCAAACTCCCTCAAGATTTTAAAGAAAGAGAGTTACCTAAAATGTTCTGCTGTGAACAGTCAGGTTCTCATACAGATGTTTGCCCTTTCCCCACTGATTTTTGTGGCTAAACATTTGCTTAGAAGAGCAGGCAACCAGACGGTACATTACAAGTCCTCTCTTGTCTACATTGTTTATCATAATGGCGTGAACAGATATTGGCAGATCCTCAGATGCCCCAAGGCTCTTCTTCTATTCGAAGAATCGTTAGGTTTTTTTCCCCTTTTCCCTCCCAGGGATGCAATGGTTATATTATGGGACCAGGACTCAAAGGTTTGTTGCTGCAACATTTTCTCTATATGACCTTGGGGAATGTAAGGAAGCACTAAGTCACCAAGTAACTCTTTTATTACTATTGGGGAAAATATTGAAAGACAAATCCAAACCTTCCTTCTCCCAGATTTAATGAAATTAGGAAGAAGAGGACTTTATTCAGGTTCTTATCAGATCAAAAAAGACTTTTGGTTGGCTTAGTTTGGGAATGGAGTTAAAAGAATTAGAGTAGAATGCTGTTGTGGGGAATTTTAAAAGGTTAAAATTGTAATATATTTATTTTAAAATCATAAAGGTATACACAGACTCACATACGCAGTGTCTAGCAAGAAATTCTTATGGTTTAAAAAGTAGAGCCTTTGAACTAAACCCAAATCTCTTGCAGCAAAAGCGAGAAGAATTTTTGTGTTCAGCAGAGGAAATACCTTGTGCATTTTTCCTTAGTGGAAGCAGCACAAAGAACAATTCATACTGAACTGAAGTTTTGTGGTGTCTCAACTTTGTTTAAAACACTTTGGAGAGTCTAACTTTATACTGTCTGGTAAAAAATCTTATTTTTCAATCATTTAGCTGACAGTGTGGTCTCCTTTGAAAGATGCAGAGTAGTCAGAGCAGTCAAAGAGCAATTGCCTTTAAGACAAGAACAGGTTTGATTCTTTCTTGAAAGGCTTCATCCCTTGTTTATTGAAATACGGAACTTTTTTCTTACTTAGATGAACTCTGGGCCTCAGAAGTCCTGTAAATAGTTTTGTGTTTTAATACCTAACCAAGGGAATGAATACAACAAGTCACACATTCAGTGACAAACCTCCTTTGCAATGAAAAACACTCCTAAAATGCAATTCAATGCATGATTTTGACTCCAAGTGATGCAGGAAAGCTGCATTTAATCCATATATGCACCTGTAGCTGGATGGGCACCTCCAGTTATTACATCTACTCACAAGAACCACTGCCTTGGCTGAGCTCAGCATTCAGAAGCCATTCTCCTGACTAGTGCTCTGTGGGATTCATACAAAAAGAAACTGCAGCCATAAATTGCTTGATCCATTGGGTGTGCTCACAACACAAGCAGAGTGCACCGAGACCTGCAGCCACAGCCACCTTCATTTAAAGATAGTGGGAAGAAGTGAGCGACACAGTAATCCAGAGATTATGGTACTTGCTCAAGTAGGAGAGTTGGCTTGTGGACCTTCTAGGGTGATAGAGTCCACGACTGTTGCTTCAACGGACAGAGCCTAACCATCAAGCCATAGGAGACTCTGAGTACAGAGTACGCTATCCCTTCTCGTTGAAATCAGGACAGTCTGCAACCTGAATTTGTGATCCCTGAGTCCAGAGAGACAGCAATGAGGAGGCCTGCAGCTGGCAACTCAGCAGTGAGGGAGCTCTGCTTCTGAAGCAGGGCTTAGCTTTCAGGTGTTCAGTATCAAAACAGTCAAACTTTTTCTGTCTTTTGAACCTTTTACCTCATGAAAGAGAGCGAATCTTCCAGTAGCGCTGCTTTATAACAGAGACCGAAGTGTGCACTGAGTGGAACTGAAGTGAAAAGCCATTGCAAAGCTTTAAATGAAACATAGTTAGGGTCATAAAATTATCCTTTACCCCCCAAAAGTTTCCTTTCCACCTCCTCCCCCAAAAGAAGATTTACATTTCCCTTTACTTTTGTTGGTGGTACTTAGAAAAGTCTTAGCGATGGCTGCAGACCACCTATGTGATTTTCCTGCACTGAGTAATTTAAAACTAGCCACAGATCTAAGTCATCATGAAGTATCTAAGAATATAAATATATAAAATTCATGGATGCATTGCTCACTTACCATAATACATAGCCAAGCATTCCTCCCTGTTATTGCCATCTTATTATTGGGAAAATGCCCAATCCTGCTCATTCTTACAACTCTGCAGGTTCTTTGAAGCCAAAAGAGTGTTTCAATGAGAGTTGAGCTGGCGAATTCACTTTTAAGTTTTCATTAACTGATTTCATGTGACCTTGGCTACAAAATACCTGTTAAATAATTTCATATGACTATGATGAACAACACAGAACCAAGATTTGCAGACAGTGAGGTGGTAGAAATTGCTGGACCTAAGGTTGAAACAAAGACGCTCATTCTTCTAGGGGAAAAAAAGGGATACTACTTTGCCATTCCTCTGGTTTTGCAATAAACTTTTCCATTTGTGCTGTGCTGTTTGCGTTTTCTGCACTGGTGATGAGTTAAATTCAACAGACAACAACAACAACATTCTGAACATTTCAAGCAATATTTTATTTTGGTTTAAGTCTATTGAAGTAGATAGTATTAAAGGCAAATGGTTGGAAATGAGCGTACTATGCTGAAGAATCAACTCCTTTGAAAGTAGTGAAGAAACAGAAATTGGTATTAGAAGTACTTTAGTAGCAGGCTAGAAGGAGCATTACAGAGACACGCAGAACAAATGGAGAGCTCATTAGAGACTGACTGCAGTGAGCCAAGAAGATAGGCTGGTTGGGTTTTTCCAGCTCCTGAACTTTAGTCATTCAGGGTACCAGAAGAGTGACTTTTCTGAAGTTGCGTCTATTTAGCTAAAGGATCAGCAAGCTGAGCCAAATTAGCAGATCTTAGTAGGAAGAAAGTCCACAAGCAAATCCCCATTACATCCGCTCAATCAACGAACCACTTGATACAAAGTGCCTTCACAAAGTGCAACACAGCTTCGACCAAAACAATTAAGACAATTTGACTTTGCGTCAGGAGTTTCTCATTGTGTCTACGTTCCCAGCCACCCACACATTGTTAATTCCAACAAGCCTGTAGCAACAGAGAAGTTCTTTCTAGTCTTGGGGCTGTTTCAGAGACTGGAGCAGTGAGGAACTGATCTGCACTGCCTAGACAGAGTTTGGCTTGGGATCTTGGCAATGAGAAGTACCATAAACCCACAAAACAGGTTTGGGTGATCTCTAAGTAAAAAATCGGCATTTTGGCATCTAGTTTATTCACTTTATTGGTCTTTCAGGAAAGATTAGAATCACCAACTCATTCCTCAGTTAGTTCCTCTTAACAGAAGCTGTTGTTTCTCAGCTGATGTGTAAAGTAATCTTTCAGGCTAGAACTGATACGTCTTGTTTCAGGTTCACCCTGTTAGATTTCTCAGGGCTAAGCTAGGGACTGCAGGGAGTCCAGCAACAGCTCTCGTTCAGCGGTGAGAATAAGAGAAGCCTTGGCACCGAAACATCCATCAAAACAGAATTCAGTGATGACAAACATAAAGGGATCCATTATCTGCTTTCCTGTATATATTACAGGCCTTGGACCTCCCTGGTTTTCAAGATCAGAGAGACTAAAATATGTGGCAGGATATGAGGCCGTAAGTACTACTCAAATTCTCCATGTAGCACTGAAGTAGGGCTGAGGCAGTACCAAATTTTACGCCAGCTTCCTGGGCAGGTGTGCTTTTCACCCTGGCTAAAGGACATAACATTTGCTTAACTCCTGACAATTGTGGAATGCATTGCTAACCTCACCACAGCCTGCCACAAATGCGAACGGCAACCTACGGCAGCATGACAAACCTTCCTCCGTGTCTAGCCTAGAGCCTTCTTCTCCTTCCAGCCACATGCAGCCTGGCAATCATTCAGTCCCTTACTGTCCCTCACCTGCTTTTTGTGAAAACAATATAATTTCCATTACTGGCATCCAAAACCCAAGGTTATAAATATAAAAATCAGACGGCTATTCCCTCTTTCTTTATGGGATTTTCCAAGATTGTCTTGGATATATTTAGTATTCATGTGTAATGAGTCAGAGTGTCCACCTGTGGTCTCCATAAACCGATTTTGTAAATAGCATTGACTGATGTGACTCAAAAAAAAAAAAAAAAAAAAGGCCAGTTTCTGTTTTCCAGTTTTAGTCTGAATTCAAACACTGTTTGCAGTTCCAAGAACTCTGTGGTTTTCATGCTCTGGGTCAGTGGGTGGGGAATACTGGAAAAGGCACACTCCATCCTGTCCCCTCGTTCCGGTGGGCTGTAGGTCTGCAGAAAGATGACTTTATTTTATAGCACAGCAAACCACCTTTTCATTTAGAAACTGTTTAATATGCAACCTGTAGATGAGGGCCTGGCCTACATACTTTCCTGTGTCCATTCCTCACTTGGAGGTTGCTATTGAAAAACATTGAATTTTGATCCAGCACAAAATGAGCTGTGGTCTGGATTTTATAGGTGCCGAAAAGCATGGAAGGATATAAGTCTCACTGACTTTTCAGTAACACTTTGAAGAATATGGGAGAACAACTTGACTTCAGTGTTATGTTATCTAAGCTCAATTTAGCCTCATGCTAATGGAGGTGGCCACACTGTGAAGTGACACCTGAACTGCTTGGTTTGGACTGGAGTCACCTGTGCGTGGTGTGAAGCCCTTTGGGGCTGTGGTACTTGTCCTTGCTCTTCCGACAGCTGAACCGTGGGTCGGAAATGCTCCTCTGTGAAGTGAGAGGGAACTTCCAGGCCTTTTTGGTGCAAGGGAGAAGTTTTGGGCAGACAGTAAAAGCAGCAAAGAGGAGGAGGCAGCTTGTGTCCTGTTAATGACTGAAGAGTTGTGTTAGCCGAAGCTTGTATTAACGCCTCTGGCAAATCAATATCTCAAGTTAAAAGCACCATCATGCATAATGTGGGGATATAATATAGATTTGGGTTTAAAGTCAACTATAAAAGAATAACTGAAACCAGCTCTGCAATGCAGGCAAGCCCCATCTCCAGATAAAATATACCTGAAATGGGAACTCAGCTTCCATTTTAAAATTTGGCATTTCTTAAGACATTCTTAAGGCTTTTCTCAAGTTCTTGCCCTAAGATCTAGTTTCATCTGCATCCTTTGTAATCTTTGCACAAAATGAGCAACTAGACAGCTGTTCTATAGTTGCCAAAGGACAGTATAAAACCAGTTCAGATTAAGGTATTAGAGGCACACGTATAAGTACACAGGTACATGCATTAGAAGGCTGTAAATGTTCAAAAATAACCAAGGAAATAAAGTAAAAGGATATGCTTGCTGAGTGCTTAAATAGTCTGTTGACTTCAGTGGAAATTTTAGCAAAAGCTAAAGGCAGGCTGGCCCCTTACTAAACAGAACCGAATGAAATAATTGCTGATTATGGCAATATCAGCTGTGTTTCTTTTAGGTTTTACATGAAGTGTGCTGTGTCTGGGGCTTGGAAAAAGACACCTAACTCACAGCACATGTATCAAAATGTCCATTAAGACTCACTGAGCTTTTGAACCTGCTCTGAGTTGCAGCCTTAATAACACTGCTTCATTTTCCTTCACCAAAGTTGTATGAAATTTACAGTTAGCATGTTTTCATTATGGAAGTCAGGAAATGTGATACCTTGAAGGATTTTTACGTTAATGCTTCAGAAACACTTGAATCTAGAGCTCAAAGCAAACTTCAAGGCTTGCAAAACCACTTAGGTTGGAATGTATAATACAATAAAAGGCAATAGTCTGCGTGACTCTCCGCCAACTGAAACCACCAAGTGCCACACAGATCGATTAGGACATGATTCTGCCAGGTGCCAACGTGTCTTGTGAGTCACTGTGTACTCTCAGCTCTTTGAAATCAACAGAACCAAGTCAAAAGACACTCAGTTCTTACCGAGATCAGGTTTCCAACAAATGAGTTAAAGAGTGTTTTCTGCTATATGCTTTGAATAGAAGAAGAAACTCAAAACACCCACTCTCAGACATCAAAATTAATAAAATTACCAAGGAACCAGCATTTCTCATATCGTAATGAGTGCAAAGCAAGCAGCTGAGCTAGCAGATAACATGAGGCATGTTAATTTGGAATTACAGCAGCATTTGATAGCAAGGCAATGGCTAAAGTTCTATCAGCTTTTCCATTATAAGCCACCATAAAAATCTACTGAAAGCAGATATTTGGTGTGTGGTTTCTGAGCCTCAGAGCCATTCTAAAATTTGCATTTGATTAAGTAGTTTCCACTGAAAAGAAATCAAATCAGTTATTATTATGGCATTCTAGATAAAAATTCAACTGAAGTCTAGGAGAATTAAGTTTATTTGTGCTTTTATTATCTAGCAAACTTTGGTCGTTAACATTAATTGCTATGCTTATTATTCCATAACTGTAAGAAAGAGCTTCCTTATTTTAAAAATAACCTGCAAAGGAGTAGAGTAATTGTTCATTCTTTATGAATATGCGATAAGTGCTCCTGATGTAGATACATGTGGCTGACAATTTGCTGGTAGTGTTAAAATATGCACTAGAAATAAAATATAATAACTGACTCAAGCCAAATATGTTTTGTATGTGGGAATGGCATCTTCTGCCTATTGTACTTTGGGCTTTTTCATGCCTGTGATGCTACATAAAGATTATTTTTATTTGCTGGCATAGCACAAATTTCCAGTGTTCCTCAGGCTAGCAGTATTCTTATTTGGATTTGAACCCCAGTAGGTTGGGCACTTTCCAAACAGGAAAGGCAGTTCAGCTTTTGTTTCAGTGGTGTCACAAGCTAAAAAGGCACGACACAGAAGCAGCAACTCAGAAATCACTGAAATGTAGCCAGGTCCCCCTGGGCATCAAGCAAAGCCAGTCACCCCTAGAAACACAGCAGCTATTATAACAGTGCCAGCAACATGACACAGACCAAGGGGAAGGAAGTACAGAAGAAAGCACCACAGGCAATTAAAGCAACCAGAACTTTAAGGTAATTACTCAGTTTGTAATATAGCCAAAAGCCAGGATGGATGCTGCTATTCGTGCGACAAGTGTCATTCACTGTTTTACGGCGTGGAGCAGTCAGGACTCAGAGCCTCAGTGCTGGGATTTACCTGCAGGAGGGCACCCCAGCAGGGCATGAGTGACTCAGGGGGAAGAATGTCATCTTCTGAATCACAGTGCCACTTCCTGTGGCACTTTGTTGTTCCTTCCAGGATTCCCCCGGCTGCCTGATACGAGGTAGATTGCAAGATCTTTGGAAAGCTGAATGTATCTAAAGTCTTGGACCAAGTTTGTGCCCAATGCAATACCATCAGCATTGCTGGCTTTGCGTCCGGGTTGAAGCTGAACCATTTGATTTCCTCTAGCCCTTATCAAGGTAGGAATGGTAGGTCTGATTTTGAAATATGCCCTTGTTTTTGTTAAGTGTTGCCTAGCCTTCTGGTTCCATAGTCATTTAAGGAGCAGTCAGTGTTTCCATTACAAAATCCTCCTTCAGGGATTTATCATTGCAATAAAAACATATTCTTCTGGCAGAAATATACTCTCTGCACAAATTCTCTGGTGAAGAAAGGTGAGTTTAAGTGTCAAAAATTGCTACACCAGAGCAGGGCACAAGGAAAAGAACTAAAGACTTGATTCTGAAAAGAATGCCAAATGTTTGGTTTTAAGCACCTGAGGAATTTTACTGAGTTTCAGAGCTCTGTTTACATTTTTAATAAGCAAACACAGAGACCAGAGTAATTAATACTTGTTAAAAACAATTAATAAACAAAATAAATAAACAAGCACACACCACACATATGCCTAGCATTCATGCAAGTATGAGCCACATCTGCCCATAGAAGAAGGGATGCAGATCACAATCCTAATACAGCAAATAGTGCCATCTCAGGTGTGGAATGAGTTTCAGGCGTGCTTTCTATCCTTAGCTCTTGTTCAATTTAACTATAAGAAACTCAAGCTGTTAAAAAAGAGAATTGTCTCCTGCCCTTTGAAAGAGATAGGTTTGATAATGCAGTAAGTGTTATGCATCTTCCTTCTACCTGCTCATAATATCTATCTTACATAGATGCAATAGGAAAAATTAATATATATTACAGTTATTGGAAGGAGACTAATGTGTGACAGAGAGAAACTGAATGACGTTTCTGTAGGTAACCAATTCTTCTGCTGAGGCTGGAACTCTAATCCAGCATTTCAGCAGTAGAAATTGCTCCTTCTCTCATTAACACGCTCACAAAATGGTATCTCTGTTGTTAGAAGTATTTCCCTACAAAAATCTAACAGAACCACATCTGCACGATCCTATAATGCAGGTAGAGGCAGAGGGACTGTTTATCAGGGAGTGTAGTGACAGGACAAGGGGGAATGGGTTTAAACTAAAAGAGGATAGATTTACATTAGACGTTAGAAAGAAATTCTTTCCTGTGAGGGTGGTGAGGCACTGGAACAGGTTGCCCAGAGAGGTTGTGGATGCCCCCTCCCTGGAAGTGTTCAAGGCCAGGTTGGATGGGGCTTTGGGCAACGTGGTCTAGTGGAGGGTGTCCCTGCCCGCAGCAGGGGGGTTGGAACTAGATGAGCTTTGAGTTCCCTTCCAACCCAAACCATTCTGTGATTCTATGATTCTATGACTTAAAATAAAGCCTGAAACTATTGTCTTCTGATACATAGGGCTACTTACTAGCACAAATTCTGCTGGGTATATAGTATGTTAAAGGAAGAGCTGAAGATCTTACTTAAGAGGATAGTTGCAATCCTAATTATGTATCTAATGGATATAATAAAATATTGATTTTGTCTACTGTAGCTACAAAAATTGTATGAGACATACTGCAAGAATTTAAGTATAACAGATACACAATATTACTTCAAGATGAAACTAAGAGATGGAATACAGAACAGATAGTGAAAAAATATTTCCTGAATTTTAACATCATAATTATAGACTTTGCAAGAAGCAGAGATCAAGAGAAATTGATAGAAAAGTGAAGGGAAGCCAATGAAAAGAGAAAGATCCATAGACATTTTGAACATTTTTGTAGAGTTTATGCCTCTTAATTAAATTCACTTCTGCACTTACCACAAACCCACATCAAATATTCAAAGAAACTGCCATACCCAACAGATTTAGTGAGCTGTAGGCCAAAAGCATATGCCTGTGGAAATCAAAGAAAAAGGTTTTTGACGAGCAAGTGTACCAACATTTTATCGTTTCCTCTCCCATTGAATTAAGCTGTAAGTGCTGATAAACAATAACAATCATATGTAAAACAAAAATCCCACTTTCAACAGCATCCACTAAACCACATTTTGACAGTGAATTTCTGTTTTTTCTGTTCAGTCCATCTTATCTGTAGAAATATCAGGATAAGAACGCCCCTAGCATATTAAAATACTACAGCACACTTTAATAACTCATTCTGGTGGGTTTAATATTTACTTCCTGAGTGAAATGAGGTGAAGTGACTGCAGACAGACCTGCTCCTTCTAGTCCTCTTCATAATGCTGCATCTATCAGCTCTCGTGCTTCAATCTCATTCCATGAATTACTTTTAAAAGTGCTCATTTTTAGTGTAAAATCACTATATAATGTGGCAAAAGTGTTACATAATGTGGCATGCTGAAAATTACCTTTCCTTTTTTTTTTTTCCCCAAGAGAGATGATCCAGTTCTTCATATACTGAAATGGCAGCCTTCTAGGAAAAGTACAGTTTTCTCCAACTCAGCTCCTGACCAAACAGCTCTACAAGTTCAATTTTAGCAGGCTTTGATCAAAGTTATGGAGACGTTACTGAAACAATATTTTTCATATGTTTGGCTGGCAAAAGCTAGTCATAGTAGTTACTGGCAAATAATTTTGAATAAACTTAGATGAAAAGGGAAGGGGAAGGGGAAAGGAAGAAAATGCTGCAAATAACAGAGGTAGCTCCACAGGTAAAACTGTTGGGGACAGGGTAGGAAGAAGCTGGCTGGGCGCACAGACTATGATGCTGTGTTTTAACTGTATCAAGATTGACTCATATTTTTGTTTAACATATAAGCTTGGGAGGCTGAAGAGTATCAAAGTGAAAACACATTTATCTACACCTGCTCTTGCTTGCTATCAGACTCCTAGTTCACTGGACAGTCTACTAGAGGTATTCAGGGAAGTGAGAGTCACCTGAGAAATTTTTATAGGAGCTCTCCAAGAAAAAGAGATGCCTTAACAAATAACCAGTTTTTTCAGCTCATCTTCTTTTTAGCTAAGGGAAAACTGAAAGTAAGAGCAAAACAGATAATAAAGCTGACAACGAAGGTTTGTTCAAGGCTGAACACATCAACCCATCCTTGACAGTCTGTGAAATCAGCCAGCTCTGATACTGGACTGACGATTAAAAGGTTTGATTTCCCTCAATTAGGTAGAATAAAGGCATCGCAGGCTTTCCACCTGCAGTTCCTAAGGGGATTTCACTTCAGAGCCAACTTCACTTTAAATGCGAGCTTAGTAAAAGTCACATGGACATTTTATGCATGTGGTACCTATTACATTGACTGGAAGCAGTGCTACTCTCTTGCCACGGTATCTCTTTCTCCAAGTAAGGAAACTACCGGCTTTCATCTTGTACCAAACATGCCTGCTGAAAGGACTAAAGACACAATTTGTAAGAGTTGCTTTGAAGCATAAGGCAAGAATCTGGGTAAAGACTCATCCCTTTTACACAGTAATGTGCAATAGCCTGAGTGCTTTGTGCATGTTCTGTGC
Organism: Grus americana; assembly: GCF_028858705.1. Classification (NCBI taxonomy): domain Eukaryota; kingdom Metazoa; phylum Chordata; class Aves; order Gruiformes; family Gruidae; genus Grus; species Grus americana. Next base: position 15,189,163 of record NC_072853.1, on the reverse strand, counting down.
CCAGTCCCAGGAGTGGATGTACCCCCAAAGTAACACAGGGTAGTGCTCATTTTGCTGAAATAACAAGTAAACCAGCTGAGGATACTCTGGTGAACAAAAAAACTAACAATTTTCCCTATGGAGGTACTAAGCTGCTTCTTTAATACTCAAATATATCAAAATGGTGCTTAGGCACATTTAGTCTGAAAATGTTGTCAAGTGCCATGCTGCTTCAGACAAAGAAATATTTTACAGTAATATCTTCTCAAAACTCAAGTCACTTTTAACCAGTAGTTTATAGTTACAAACAATAGGAGCTCACATGCCTTTGGGCACTTGTGTCAAAAAGCTTTTACTGAGAAGGGGTCAACACACTCACACCCAGCAAAGCGCTGCTGATGCAGAAAACTTTGTCATATTTATTCAGCGTGTTGCAACAAACAAGAGCTATTTGGGAAGGGCTCTGTCTTAACAATTCAGCTACATCTTGGGGAAGGGCTCTGTCTTAACAGTTCAACTGCATCCGTTCACCTCCACTGGCGCCGCAATATATAAAAAGTCAGCAAACGATTCTTTGGGGAAAAGGAAAATAAAATAGGGCTGAAAACCTGTAATATGTTGTTATTATTAGATTAATCTTAGGGGTAGACATCCACATGAAGGAAAATTCATAGGAAAGGGACAATCTGCCATAAAAGCCTACTTGGTAACTACACAAAACACTGAATGTCTGGGTCTGCTTGTGTTACACAGCAGGTCAGTGACAAAACCAGAAACAAGGTGTAGGTTTGCCAAGCCTCAGCTCAGCAGCCTGGTGCAAGACCCAAAATAAAAAAAAAAAAGCGTCTATAATATTTAGTCTTCTTTATGGCTGAAGTTGCTTTTTAAAGCTTCTTCATAATTTGTTTTGGGGGCTGGAGGGGTTATCTTCCTATTGATTTTAAAATATCTGCCAGTTTTCTTACAATTCTGCTCTACTTTTAAGTACAAAGGCTGAATTTCTGCTCACAGCCTACACATTATTTACTTTTCTCCTTCCTATGCCTTGGAGTTTATACTAGCATTTGATTTAGGTGCTTGAAAAGTGACAGGTACATATGAATGGATGAACTGATCCAGCAAGTGCAGTAATGCTGTATGGGTAGCTCGCAGTCCATTCACATCACTGATCCTTTCGGATTATTGTATTCAATGGGAGTTTTTCCACACTGTTTATTACTTAACAAAGAAAGAGCATTAAGAGATTGCAACACTGGTAAAATCAAACTTTCAAAAATTAGGAAATAGCACAGTTGCATTTGCCCAAATAGCCTAAATTTTGACACTTTGTGTTCAGGCTAGGCATGAAATGGAGGCATGCAATGTTGCAGAATGAAGGATCCGTGGGAAACCCCAGGTTTGGTACTTCCTAATTTCAAAGTGTTGATTTTTTAACCAGATCTAACTTCATATGAATCAGGGCCCTGGGGAAGACAGAGCCCACGACGAAGGCAGCTGAAAATCATAGCAGAACACACAAACACCAGGCTGAATTTGGGTTGGCCAGACAGACAAATATCTGGCATTTCCCAGCTTCAGAGGACTTGCTTTTCCACCTAAGAAAAAAAGAAGTGTGAGTTTCAAGTGTGCGTGTCTAATTTATTTTTTAAAGAAAGCCTACTCTGTTCATATGCAGCCACTTCTTCGCCATCAATGGGACATCGGTGCTGACCGCTTGTGATAGCTACACAGAAGCCAGCTGCTGGAGAAACTAGGTGAACACTCAGCTACCAGCCACACACACCTTATTGCCAGTGAACTGGTGGAAGAGGGGCTGGAGAGGGCTTCTAGAGTGGGGCAAAGGAGGGAGCCTCTCCCAGCCCCCTTTCTCCAGAGAGCAGCTCCAGCATCTCTGTTACCTTTCCTGCTGTGCTGGCTGCACTGGAGCTACTGGCACGCCGGCGTCGGCTTGTGGTGCGGGCAATCTGCCACAGCTTCTCTGAGCTCTGGTAGGGAGAGGTGGGAAACATCTCTGGAAAAACAATTTTCTGAGACAAACGAAATGTGTTTTTTTCTACACTAAGAGCTCCCTCCTTTTTGTCCTGCCACATACATATGAGCACATTCCTCACATAGCCATATTTCAAAGCCCTGTTGGAAGCACCAAAGATGTTAAAATTTCTCAGGATGAAGTAACAAGAACCTTTTATGCTGAAATGGGTCAGGGCTCCCAGGCATGCAGGTAGACCAGCTGCCACCCTGATGATTAAAGGTATAATATAAGATACAGCCTACCACACAGCATCAGGTTGGACAAAAATCTCCTCCTTTCCTCCAGTGCATACCCACATACAGAGTGCCCGTTGCTTGTCCAGAATATCCCAGTAAAAGTGCTACCACTGACTTCAGGGTGAGAGGAACTCTCAGCAGGTTTCTTATCTGGTCTCCCTGAATGAATCAGAATTTTAAACGTACAAAGCAAATGCTGAGTCTCTGCCACAGCTATTACAGGAAGAAGAAAAAAAAGAATAATGTCATGTAATAGCACATTGCTCTCTCAAGAAGCTTTGATGTCAGGAAACAAAATACCCAAGTACAACTATTTTTCTAACTTGTTCATCTTTGGGGGTTGCCAGAGGAAGGTCTTTTTTGCCTCCCAGACCACCACAAAGTTGAGACACAGAGAACAAGTGATTGTCCACATGACTGTTCTGTGAAAGTTCTGGATTTTCCAAATGGCCGTTTACAGTTACATATTTATTCATTTTTCCAGTCAGTTAACATTACAAAAATAAAGGACAGAAAAACAGAGGTTATGCTAATAGTTCCCAAGTGACTATCAAGAGCGTGCAGTTTCAGTCTCTGATGCAGATAGTAGATTTTCTCAGGAAGCTAAGGGAAGACACAGCACGGCTTTGTGAAATTGCATAGAAGATAATAATTTGTAGAATTTGTATCTATAAAGCCATATCAACAATTGATTTTTAGGTGATTCTTTGAATTATTGGTAACATTCATCACATTCTCCAACAGACACTAACTGTAATAGTTATAGTAAGGTAGTGAGGAATTTTCCATCAGAGCTGAAAAGCCCTTAGGTAAGCAAATACATCTATGACTTAAAAAAAAAATTCTTTCAGTTAAATAAACAGTACCAAATTTCTGATCTTCTGACACTCAGACATATTCAGTAGTTGAGATCTGACATTTAGACTGGGGTTTTTTAATTAGATTTTCTGTCTTAAGAAAAAATCAAGTCCCATTAGTAAAATTCTATGCACTCGACTAAATACTGAGAATGATGGTCCATTTTACTGCTCTCCAACGTGATTCACTGAATAATCCAATATGTAGCCTTGCTGCAGCAGCGGTGAATGTAGCAAGGAGTAGCCTTGCTTCCTCGTTGGGATGTTGATAATAGATAAGCTGTTCATCAGCATTAAATGTATCAGCCCTTCTTTGTGATTTCTCCTTTTTGCAAACCTCAGAAACTTCTGAACCAAACAATACAGATTGATAAGCCATGCCAAAATGAAAGCTGTCATGGACACAAAATTGTATTGTTGGGCAAAAGCACAGAATTGTCTTCAGTAGAAACCTTTCTGCATAAGTCTCACTATCTTTATCATATTATTTGTCATGTGAATTCACCCTGTATTTTTTCTGCTTTCCAAAGTAAGTGAAAAACAATCACTTGGAATGGAAGGACCTTTTATGTGTCCATTCTTACGTTCTACATATACCTGCTCCCATTGTGAGCTTATGTCATTCTGTTGAAGTGAACCTGGTGAAGAGGTGGACTGAGTTCTTCATATTTAATCGGTCCATTTTCCATGCTATGTAATTCACAAAGGATTTGGTACAAAACTCAGGGAAGTTAATCTGAGTTCTGTTTCTCCATCACAGATCTTTAACTCTTTGTTGTCTTTCTAAATGTTCACCTGCAAAACTGCTTCCAAGGACTCATGCTTTTTCATTCATTTGCATTCAAAGACCCACTGGAGAAGCTCATTCTCTTTCTGTAGCTTCCCTATGTTTTTCTCTTTACCCTGTTTCCTCCTTTCCACAGAAAGATAGGTTGGGATATTCTCTGTTGCTCCCATCTCTTTCCCAATTGCATCATGCGTCCTTCCCAAACTGTTGTCACATGCCTCTCCAGTATAACAAGGTGGGACTAAAAGAGCTACCTGGCTTTCTTATTCTCATTCATGGTGGAATTTGTTTCCCCCACATATGGATACAAAGTCAAATGCTTTGTGGAAATCTATTGGAATCAACTCTCCACTCTCCAGTTATGAGAGACCACAGCCAGAAGAAAAACACAGGCACAACTCCTCCTGGACCTGAACTGTTCTTGGGAACAACTGCCTAAGCAATACTGTGGCATTGTGCCTAAACTCCTTCGCTTTGCTGGACCTAAACTGACTCACACAGGATCATCTTAGCTCTCTCTGTAACCACTGCACTGGTTGATCTGCAAACCAAATAGTCTTCCAATGCATAATGGAGAGATGACGCTTTCCTTTATGAAGCAAACTGATTGCCTCACCTAAAAGCTTATTCAGGCAAAATGTTGAGGTTTTGTTGCAAATATCTGATCTCAGTTTTTTTCTCAAGAGAGACATTAAGGAGCATCAAATGAGAACAATCAAGGTCATTAAGGGCAGCCAGGCATATCCGAGCCACTTCCCTATGTGAAAGACAGTGGTATGACTAAAGCCTCCAACTTAAATAGCTGTGGAGTTTGTCAAGAACACTATATGCTGCAACAACCTAAAAAGTGGACCTCAGGACTGTTATCTAATGGAAAGAAACCCAAGACACATGTATTGCTGTGTGCTGAAAAATTTCACTGGTAAGAAGCGTAACAGTTAAGGATAAAAGGTGCTCTCTAACTGCGATACACCACGTCATAAATTGGCTTTTAGGATATAGGATGTAGAACTAGTTGGCATTTGGGCCTACAATTGATAGAAAGTTATAAATACTTCAAATGCACATGTTTAAACATATTAAATAGACTTTACTAAATATGCATTGCAGAATCATAGAATCATACAATCATCAAATGGTGTGGGTTGGAAGGGACCTTAAAGATCATCTGGTCCCCTTGCCATTGACTGTTCAGGATTTATGGTCCATTAGAGCTCAGCACCTAAATCATTTTACCCAATCCCAATATTATGTTTTTCCCATGTTTTTCTTTTCATTATACCCAGTCTGAACCTTTCTTGTTTCAATTTGTCCCACTGTTTCTTCATAGAATCATAGAATGGTTTGGGCTGGAAGGGACCTAAAAGCTCATCTAGTTCCAACCCCGCTGCCATGGGCAGGGACACCCTCCACTAGACCAGGCTGCCCAAAGCCCCATCCAGCCTGGCCTTGGACACTTCCAGGGATGGGGCATCCACAGCTTCTCTGGGCAACCTGTTCCAGTGCCTCATCACCCTCACAGGGAAGAACTTGTTCCTAATATCTAATCTAAATCTTCCCTCCTTCAGCTTAAACCCATTACCCCTTGTCCTATCACTTCATGCCCTTGTAAATAGTCCCTCTGCAGCTTTCCTGTAGGCCCCTTCAGGTACTGGAAGGCTGCTCTAAGGTCTCCCCGGAGCCTTCTCTTCTCCAGGCTGAACAAGCCCAACTCTCTCAGCCTGTCTTCACAGGAGAGGTGCTCCCGCCTTCTGATCAGCTTCGCGGCCCTCCTCTGGATTCTCTCCTACAGCTCCATGTCTCTCCTGTACTGGGGACCCCAGAGTTGGATGCAGTACTCCAGGTGGGGTCTCACAAGAGCAGAGTAGAGGGGCAGGATCACCTCCCTCGACCTGCTGGTCACACTGCTTTTGATGCAGCCCAGGACACGGTTGGCTTTCTGGGCTGCAAGCGCACACTGCCAGCTCATGTTGAGCTTCTCATCAATCAATACCCCCAAGTCCTTCTCCTCAGGGCTGCTCCCAATCCATTCCTCACCCAGCCTATAGTCGTGCTTGGCATTGCGCCGACCCACGTTCAGGACCTTGCACTTGGCCTTGTTGAACTTCATGCAGTTCACACGGGCCCACCTCTCAAACCTGTCAAGGTCCCTCTGCATGGCATCCCTTCCCTCCAGCATGTTGACCACACCACACAGCTTGGTGTCATCAGCAAACTTGCTGAGGGTGCTCTCGATCCCACTGTCCATGTCACTGACAAACATGTTAAACAGTGCCGGTCCCAGTACTGACCCCTGAGGAACACCACTTGTCACTGGTCTCCAGAAGATCCATCAAGTTACCAAACGAGGGTAACCAGCCACTGGAATGGGGTAGTTGTTGTGTTTTCACTCATTTGAAGTAGTTAAATAGAGATGATACATCTTCCCATCATCACTAGCAGCTGCGAGCAGGAATTGTTCAGTGAAATTCCAAGGCTTATGTTACGTAGGAGGCCAGTCAGGATCATCGTAATGATCCCTTCTGGTTTTAAAAACTCTGAATACTGTATGTAATCCCTGTAATTAATCTAGCTCCATAGGCTTCTGTTTATGAGTCAGTTATTTTGGCTGTCTGTATCAGGAGAAATAACTAGTTGCAGCCAGTCAGGGTTTATTGAAAGTAGGGAATTACTATTTGGAGGAAAGTCTGTTTCTAAAAAGCCTGCTGTATAAGCCTATGCTCTTTGGAAACACCGAAGGTGATCTCTATGACACATCCTATTTGCCGAAAGTTTACGGTAGATTGACTCATGCAGTTTTATGTTGTGCTCTGTTTAAAATACTATTTTTTTTGGTTGAGTGGTAGCTGTTTCAGTGGTTACCTTTTGGTTTGATGGTTTGTTTTTATAGGGCAGAGAAAGTTTACCCAAATTACGAGCAGTTGCCAGTACTGCCTGAAAAAAATGTCATCCTGACATTGATTTCTTTGGGGAATGAATCATGCAGCTATATAACTTTTAGCAGTGCTGTCTGTGTAGATTTGTGATCTTTTTTCTTTCTTTTAGTACAAAGTTTGTCACTTGAAACAATGCGTGATGTCTCGTCTTAAGCATATTTATAGTTTTCCCTCTGTTTACTAACAGTTCAGTTCTGTGTGTCACTTGTGTCTGGCATATGCATCATCAGTAGTTCCATTTCAGTATAGAAACCCATAATTTCACTTTATATTTTGTCCATATGCATCATTTTTGTGGCTATGTTTTATCCATGATGGGGCATTGCAAGGAGGCCTTCTTAATGATAGAAACCATAATGTGTCCCAAATATAGCACAGTATGGATAATTGCAGACAAGAGTTTAGGGGTATTTTTGGTTTTGACAATTAATGACTGCCTGCATGAAAGTTTTAATGCATTGCATCACATAAAAAACCACCAACAGAAAACCAATGGCACATTCCTTTGGAGAGTTCCCTTGAGCTCAGCTAATCCAAAGAAAATCAAAACGGCCAAATCTTTAAATCAGCACAAACAGAAAACCTAAGTAATGGATACAGCTTTATGGATTTCTTCAGGCCAGATCCTGCTCACTTGAAATGTTCCACTTAGGAGAAAAGGGCTGAGGAATCCCAGGAGCAGCAAAATCAAAGCAGCAGACGTTTCTAGTCTGGTTCTAATCCCATGTAATTAGAATAACAGATAAATCATAACTTCTCTTTTTCTCATCCCTGCTTTCTATTTAAGATTACTCAATTCCTTTGTTTCCTTGCTCTATTACTGTGTGTCCCTGTTACTTACTATTTATTAAGTGCTGGTTGATGCAAATCTTTGGAGGTGTAAAGCCATCATGTTTGCCATGATGTTTGGGGCTTTAGTCAATAAATCTCAGCTCTTGCCCTTTGCCTCCTTTAAAAGGGCAGCTCAGCATTCAGTCTGTGCCTCCATTGCCCTCCCCACCACAGCACGGAGAGACTCACTGAACATGCGCCTGTCCGTATGGCATAGTATGACGGCAGGTACGGTCATCACATCTGAAGGAGTCGACACTGAGGACACACTGGCATCCACACACAGGGAAAGACTCGCGCTTACTGACTCATTCCCCACCACAGATCCTCCTTAAAGGAAAACGCATGCTGTCTGTGAACCTCTTCCTGGTGCTAACAGGCAGTAATTCACTTCCAGATCGATTAAGTCTAGAAATTTTAAAAAAAAAAGTTATCATTGAAAAGAGGCCAGTTCCAGATGGGGAACTGGCATAGGCAACATCGAGCAGGATGCCAGCCTAAATCTACTTCCAGTGCTCATCTGTACCCTTGTGAAATTGGCTTCCCACCTCTGTGAGCAGGCACCGCGCCATCCTACTGCATGGGTACGAGTTTGGGTGGCCAAGCCATCATGCACACGCACTGACTGGGGAACAAGGGCACGGAATCCAAGTGCAGGAATGTGGATGCAACAGCATGGCTGGAGCCTCTGCACAGATTCAACAGTTAATGGACCGTGTCAACAGCATGAAGCTGGAATCACCTCTGAGATGAGCCAAACAGCCTCCTCCACTGTGTGAAGTAATTTCTGTCGCCAAGGAATCAGGACATGTATTGCAAAAGAAAAGAAGAGGGAGGAGAGGAAGGAGAAGAGCAATTGGAGATTTCTTAATGATAGGTTGGGCATTCAAGCTCTGTTTGCTATCTGCATAGTCCTTATTCATTTGACTAAGTTGTTGGTCTTTGGAAAGAAAACATCTGATCTGTGATGCAGCACTGTCGAGGCTTTGCATGGCAAATCTCCTCTGTGCTATAAAGCCAAGGACCAGTTAGTATTAGAGGTAATCTCTTACCATTAACCCAGCTTCTCACAAGTTCAGGTTTATTCTTAACTGCTTCTGGCTGGTTATGGCCCAGGGAGTAAGACCTCTCCACCACAGCATAGGACAAAAACCTGCCAGGATCTACCACTTTGTCCCAGCACAGGTTGCTCTGACCAAACTGCAAGCACCTATCAGATTGTGGCAATTTCCTGTCCCTGAGACTGAAAATGACTGTGAATCCTATAAAAAAGTTGGAATCTCCAAAACCCTTGGAGAAATGACAATGCTACATAATGTTTTACTGTCAGTGTTGGACATAGTCCGACGTTGTCCTTGGAACTGATTTAATGTTGCTTCTAAAGTCATAAATTCTTTTGAACGCTGTCATAAAAGCCCACACATTAAACAAAACCATGCACCAATTTTTGGTGATGAGAAATACTGTGCTGATTTATGAGCCTTTCTTCTATATCTATACTTATATTGCTGCAGCTAGAGAGCAGGTAGATTAAAAAGCAAAGCACCCAAGCAGGTGTCACTTCCTATGTGGGGAAGAGACAAACAAAAACTTGAAGTTTGAGGGAATCTTGCCTTGGGGAAAAATGCTGAAAACTCAGTGGTTCCCAACAGTTCCCATCAATGGCAAAGTAATTACTATTCAGAAATCATTTTATAAGCCCTGTAGCCCAATTTTGTTCTTGCCAGGGGTGGCTCAGCAGTAGTTCCAAGTGATGTAAATTACTCCAAATGGTAGAAGTCACAGCAGTCCTTTTACCCAGCCCGTGCTAGTGCTGTGCTTTCTGTGTTAAACTACTGTTAAACTAAAACCCAGCCATAATGACACCACATTGTATACCTAAGCAAGCATCCACAATTCACAGACATACATATGAAGTGGGGATGGGAATCTAGCCTCCCAGTTTCCAAAGCTCCCGAGGTAGTAGCAATAATCAGAATTGCACAAAAAATACCTTCATGTTTTGATCTTTCTTCATTACACAAAACTTGAAGTTGTAAAAAGTCTAATTCATTAGCAGGTTAAAAAAAAAAAAAAAAGCCGCCAAAACAAACAGCTTTCTGAGTATGGACTGAGTGAAGGGGTTTTTTCCCTTTGGTTTTGTTAGGCTGTCAAGCAGAAAATATGCCACCACCATCACCCTCCCTCCCCTTCACTAGCAAACAGTCTGGCAGACTGTAACTAGGAAGGTGGGAGAACGAGATACAAAACTCTTTTTCTTGCCAGAAGGACACCCACGCAGACATGAAACCAACGTTACGATACACATTACACAACGCTGTGCGTCCCCAAACACCAGGGAAGCAAGTCAGGAGGTAAGATAGAGTTCACTGAGCAGGACAGATGTCTTGAGACACATTTGGTATCAGGGTTCAGGCAGTGACCAAGGCCAGGAGCTTGGAGGGCAGCAAGTCAGCCCCTTTGAAGCAGTGAGCAGCCACTGTCACCAGTGATGGTGTTCAACAACATAGAAAAAGAAAAAAAAAATAATCTGGAATGCCTGTTTTAGACTATGCACATATTATCACATACCTATGTGCTAGGAGGGAGGTCTTCAAGCTTTCTCTGGTTTCCTCTGGATCCTTCCTTGTTCATTGTTTCCTTCTCTCTCATCTTCCTCACACCCTTGCCTTCTCCCTTTTTACTGTATGAGCTCGTAAATCTTCCAGAGCAGGTAGCTGCCTCCTGGTTTGTTGGGGTTTCTTTTGCAAAGTGCTGAAGAAAATGCTAAAAGCTGTTTGGCTCAGGCTCTGTTTGGAAAGTGCACAGCAGAGTTTGAACTGAAAAAGAAGAAAAAAGAGAAACTAAATAATTATAAATCTTTATTATCTATAAAGACATGTGTTCAACAAGAAGGTCAAATGGGTAATGCAAGACACAGCAGCTGAATGCTAGGACCAGGAGCCTAAGATCCTGTAGGACTGACAGAGCTTGTGCTTTGAAGTTTTGTCATTGCTCTGCATGATAAACAGGTTTCATACAAAAATCCACAGGTCAGCACATCACCTAGGTACCACTCACTCATTTGCACATTTAATCCTGGGCACAAGCTTTGCATCTGCCATCTCTTGTGACTCTGTCTTCCACCCACCGCACGGCTTTCTCCAGAGCACCCCACAGAGTTCACCACTTCGTGGAAGGGTTGTGAGCGTGTTGGCAAGCAAAGCTCAGCTTTGCACTAATACAAGGCTTTATAAAAGACTCTGTCAGTCTGTACTTTAAGGTCAGTAACTTTTCTGTTCTCTTAAAAATGTTAAAGAGAGCAGGATCAACCTTTTTTGGTTTGTCTTGGTGGGGGGTATAACTGTTCTCTTGGGGCAACTTGTGCACGACTTTGCCGCTAATCCCTACTATGAACTTAGAAAGCGAACTCAAAAGACTGCACGCTAGTTCTATTTCAGTTCACAGCAGTGTGTTTACGTCTGTTTCTAAATATAAATATTTTCATTAGCCATGCAATCCTCTGTTTAATTGCTTACATGATTTATTATTTTTTTCCCCAGAGAGGCGCCTCAAACCAGAATGAGAAGGGCATTAACTGGGCAGGACAGAAGTGTGATTCCACACAGAACGTTACACTTGGTCCCTATTTCTGCAGCCCAAAATAACAACTCTCCAAAGAGCATCATGGATGTTCAAATTCCACAGCCAGAACTAAGCTCCGTGGCTTAAGACATGATGCGATCTCTAGGAGGACAGTGAAGGAGAACTCTAAAAGACAGAAATGCCTGAGATAAGAATGTAAAAATCCAAGGCTGGGTACATGCCCATAATCTCTCATGTGTAAACAAACAGTTAAATTTGTGTCAGGGAGCAGCATGTTCAGTTTTCTGAAGAAGACATGTTTCCCAGAAGGAATTACATAAATATTTATGAAAATGAAGCAGGAAATATTTTCCCAGGGTAGGACACTGTTCAGCACTGTATCAGGTCAGCAGAAGCTGGGGTTTATTTTGTCAGTCATCCCCTGGAACTGAATCATTGCCCTTTTGTTTGCAAAAATCTGTTCTGACACAGGAAAAGGCTGCACTTAGATAAACACAATTACAAACCACACTGAGTATTTCGCTTTCTATCACATCTCTGAATGCATATGTGAATGCCTTACTTTTTTAGACAGCTTCTCCAAGTGATTGCATGGAACACAATAACAACAGGTATCTGTCTCAGGCCTCTCAGGAAGCCTGATGCCGTATGAGTAAAGTCAAAGGCATCTTCAGTAGAAGTGAAAGCCTGCAGGCTAACTCTCAGAGAAGTATTCTCAATGAAAACGTTCACAATAAAAGTGCTTATAACACAGTCACTGTGAGCCAGTAAATTCCTGCAAAGTGCAAAAGTTGGAAATGCAAAGTTGTAATGCAGTGCTGCCTGAGTGAGCAGAAGTTACACACAATTGAGGTTGGTTTAAAAAACAGGGTACAGGATTCAGTACTGCACCTCCTAAAGCATCCAGCAGCTATCTCAATCTGTGGTCTGAAACCCAAGCTCTTTCTGAGATTTCGGTGCTGACCAGCCGTTCTGCTCCCTGGGTACCAGCTGTCTCCAAATCCCTCCTGCCGCGCAGCAGACACTTCCAGCTGGAATCTGGGTCAGCTTTTCTGTTTAAGGGCTAAAAGCTGAGTGGGGTAGGAGTGGGAAAGGAGAGGTAGGAGCATCCCAAGAAGGGGCTGTAAGCTCTAAAGCAGACCTAAGGTTCTCCTAGAGCTAGAGCCCCGTCCCTGTGTCAGACTAGGGAATGCTCACACCCACCCCTCAAGGTACCCAACTCAACAGAATCAAACTCACGAGCAGGAAACCAGGGAGGTCATAGCTCATAGAGGAACATACACTTCTGCACTGCTGAGGCTCATGAAGCCCCTTAAACATCCAACATGAATTACCTAAATTCATTACAGTCCTACAAGCTCTTTTTACTGAACATAGAAGCAAGGAGGTTTTGGAGAATTTTGTCCTCAGTTTAGCTCTTTTTGTCGGTTATTTGCAGGCATATCAAGGTCTAGTCATTGTTTATGTCTTACTCAGAAAAACAACTGGTGGAGACTGTGTTTACAGGCTTGAGTAGTCATTGCGTGGTGTCAAAACCAAAAATGACGTTTTACAAAATAGCCCTAGGATTACTTTCCTCCCTACATTTGGCAAACCGCATGTTACTGCTTTTCCTCTTCCAGTCCCTCTAAGCTTTGCCACCATGATTGACGTATCCAATACGACAGGCTGAAACACTCCAAATCATCATGACCTCTGATACCAGGAGAACAGAAACCATGTAGGATCCCAAAGCAGAGAAATATTGCACTTTTTTTTTTCTTTTACTTCAGATGCCCCCAGGTTTATTCAGTATAGTAAGGTACAGAAAAGGAAAGTTCTTAATACTAAATTTGGGTTAGAAAGGATGTCAGAGGACTCTCAGCACTTGTGGCTGAATCAGCCCATGGTAATAGGCAGGATTAGCCTGGAGTCCAACCACAGGATCTAGGACTTAACAAATTATTAAAATTGGCTGTAGATCTGGCCACCTTTTGATGAATGCTGATATCCATAAAGCAGAATTTTCCACTTTACAGGGACAGCAATGTGTTTGGGTTAGTGCTTAGACACTGTTTAATTTAGGGTTAAATGCACTACCTTGCTTTGCTAATGACTATACCTTTGAAGAGCAGAAAGACTGATAAAAAGCATGCTTTGCTAAAGAGTACCCTTGAAGGAGAGCTGAAAAACTGATAAAAAGGAAACATCCTGCCCCAGAAGGTGCCGAGAGCTGGGTGATTGCCAGAGAGGCCTGAAGTCAACAAAAATCGGCACTAACTGGGGAAAGGGAAAGGTGGCTGGGAGAGTTTTCAACCACCCACCCAATTAAAGGACGACACAAATTACCCCCCACACCCTCAAGGAGCATGCGTGCTGATTTAAATATGCTTAACCAATAGGAGATGGTGCGATAATTAATAACAAATTAGCGTAAATTTAGGCAGGTTTTTCTAATCCTGTAACAAGATAAATATGTTGTAGATTCTGTGTGTAGTGTGCTAGCTTTGTGGAATTACCACCTAGCACCCATCTCTGTACAGACATGAAATAAATAAAATGCTTCTGCTCTGTGTGTATACTGGTGTACTGCACACCGGGTAAACAATCCCACTCTTGGGATGACAATGCCATTTCAGGATGTTGTCTGTACTCCTTATAGTCTATTGGTATTTAATTACTAACGTCTGAAGAATAAGCAAGTGAAGGTAATACACATTTCCAAGGAAGTACTTGGACTCCAAGGAGGCAATGCCCTACACAAAGGTTACCTGACTACTGCTCAACTCAAAGCAACAGAATCTTTCAGGACTTTCTTTTGTGTCTTCTCAGGGTTTCCTTCTAAAGCCCTAGTAAATGTTTGCTTTATGTCTTTTATGTCTGGAGAACACTGCTTAGCTTGCTTTTCTCTCTTCCCTACAGACATTTCTCTAAGTCTGATTCAATAAGAATTAACATACACAATAGGCAATGTGCCTCATTAAATCTCCATCGCCAATGAAGCTGCTTGAAGATTTTTCAATGCAACTCATTTGATAAATACTAGTTTGCCAAAATGCAAGGGTTTTGTGCTAGTATATCAGTTTTGATGGATTGCCTGTTAAGGCAGGTTTCCTAGCTCCAGGACAGGATTTCTGGTCCAACATACAAGAAGACATAAATGATTAGCAAACAGCCTTGTAATAAGGCACTATAACCTTAAGGCTCTGGTGCAAATACTGGTTTGAATTAGGCAGAGAAAGAATTTGAATCTGGGTCTCCTACATTTTAAATAAGTTCCTTTGTTACCAAGCTCTTGGATATATTAAGCTTCATTTCTCACTGTGTGTTTAGGGATTTTGTGACTTTAGTGGAGAGGAAAAAAAAAATAGTCGAGTCTTGATTCCTTTTCTAACGTGGAATGAGAACATTTGAAAATGATCACAGGAATTTCAGTGGCCAAAAAATGTTCCCTGCTTAGTCCTGGTCGGTGAATGAACTGGTTAAACAAATGGTTTCCTCTCTCACTTACACTTACCCCTCTTTATCCTTGATAAATAACAAAGAAGTCACTGTAAGTCTCTCAGTACTGTGGAACAGATAGCATCATTCACGTCAGTTTGGAAACATTTCCCAAAATGCCTCCTCCAAAGCTAAGTACACTAGCTTCCCACTCCTACGCTCTCTATTCTTGCTCTTACATTGACCTTCTGCTCACAAAATGGAAAGTGAAGAAAAGAAAAAGATAAATAAAACAGATTTACAGTGTACAAGTCAGAGGCACAGTGCCCAACACAAATCACAGAGGAATGAGTTTATTCCTGGTACGACTCTATCCGTCTATAATCCCGGCTTTCTCTTTCCCCCCCGCCTCCTCTAGCTGTGGCGTATCCGTTATTAAGGCCACATTTGAGGGTGTTAGTTAGATGACATTCTTTAGGACAGAGACCACTATTTATTTCTGAAAAGTACTGTACACAGTTTAACAAAAAAGAAAAGTGTTTTGAAAAGTGGGACAGTCTGAGACCAGGCTAGAAAGAAAGAGGGAGAGGAGTGCCTTGACCCCTCTTGGGACTTTGGCCAACATTTCATCCCAGATGAAAGCTTGAAATCAAAGCCTTCTTTCAGCCTTTAAGAAAAGGTATTCACTTTAACATCAGTGCTGCTACTTTTTCTGTCTACCAAAAGGCTGAAACATTGTAGGGCTAAGGAACTGATACTCTCTTAAATAATGAGGAAAGCATCTCAAAGCTATTATCATAGGAAATGCATTTTTTGCCTAGAATGGAAAGCAAACATGCGCTCTCACACACTAGGCAGTTCAAAAGCATAGTTCAGCTTTCTGAGTAACTGTCTCCTCTGTTGTGTAAGAAACCAGAAGTTAACGAAATTCCTAGAAAGACTGCGAATACTCATCTCCTCTTTCTTTGCTGACAGGCTACCTCGAATAGTCTGCTGTCTCTGGTTACTGTGCTCTCCCTAAGAGAAAGCTAGAGTTTTTTCTAGGAAGGGATTGCACATGGATGGATATCTGTCACAGCTCCTTCCAAAAGGATATACAGCGGTTTTGCACACTACCTGTTCCTCCAGCCAGGAGGCCTCCTACACCTCTTTGCAAAGTCCCAGCACCCAACAGAAAACCTGACAGCTACCTCATGCAGATTTGAAACAGCAGCAGCTTCCTGGATGACCCAAAGATGACATTTCACTGGGACCTATGCTATACCACTGTCCTGATGTATGGTCTCTTCCGGTTAGCAAGGAGAGGAGAAAGGTGGTATAAGAGGAGGCATTGCAGTCATTTGAGCTCATCCTGAAATCTGCCCTTCTGTAGCGTGTCTACCAACACAATCTGGGCTTGGAGCAACTATTGTGGAGTAATCTGTAAGCATAAAATCATCATTTGTGGGTTTATGGCTCAAACACCCATTGATGACATCAACTTTTCATTCCCTGCTCTGAGAGCTAAGGGTGCATGACACCCAAAAGGTGTGAAATAGCACCAGAGGCTTCCACCCACAGCAGACTGGCAGCTCGTCTCTTGTCACTAATGGTCTCCCTGGAGGAAAGCTTTTGTGGAAAAGTCTCTCCATATGTTTTATGGAGCCTGCATTACTCTTCCAGCACAAAATCAGCCACAAGTATCCTATAACTAATTAGTACTCGCTTGGATACAATACCAAAGTCTTTTGTCTCTTGAGTAAGTGAAAAGCTGGGCATGAAGAGTCAGTGCCGAAAGGAAAAAAATATGACAAAACAGATATCCCCATGTATTGAAGAAATTTTCCATGGCAAAAGCAGCTAAACATCTCACAGATAAGAGATAAATTGGAATAAACAGCTGTCAGTGTTAAATAAATATCCTGGATAATGTGCAGAACAGAAATAACTACAGCATTGTCGAACTCCTTTCTTCACTTTATTTAGCTGTTCTTGCATGTAGCTCCCAACTTTGCACTGCTTCAGTTAGTGGAGCATTTATTTTTGAATCAGCTGCATTTGTTAAGACTGTAACAACGAAAGGCATTTCCTGAGAAGCTGCAAGGATGAGCAGCAAGAAAGAACAACAGCTAAGGAAATATGGGACCCTAGTAGTGCTTTTTATCTTCCAAGTTCAGATTTTTGGTTTTGATGTTGACAATCGACCTACGACAGATGTCTGCTCGACACACACAATTTTACCTGGACCAAAAGGTGAGGAGTATCAGTTTGCTAATGCTGAGACCAGTACTGATAAAGGCTGATTTTTTAAAATAGGGACGTGGAGGGCTTGTGGCATGGGCTGGGGATGAAAGATGTGAATTACTGTGGATTGTACAAACATCTAGAAAAGTGGAACTGTGATGGGGGGAAGTGATGAAGCAAGGAGATTTGAATTTGCTTTTGTTTAGTTTCAGGAACAGTGTCCCATAGCCTCATGTGAGTTAGAGTTGTCCTTTTGCATCTTTCTCCAGCCACATAAATCTTCTCTTACTTCTTGTATTCATCACACAACCAGTACAGCTAGCAGCCATAAATTGAGTGACTTCGTCTAAAAGTAAGCACCTATTGTGAACTGTTAATGGTTCGCTTTGCACCTATAGGTAGGGAGAGATATGCAATATTTAACATGACTGAACTGTCATTATTTCCAAATGCTTTCTTGTAAACACAGCTCTGCTGCATTCATCAGACCTGATCCAGCAGCTCCTGTTGAATTAAATAGGACCTTCACTACAGATTTCAACGAGAACTAGATCAGCTCTGGCATGTGCAGTTCTTTTATCTTCAAAACACTTTGCAAATATCTGAACCCAAATATTCTGCATTAACTTACTTTTTGTGTAACACAACTAACGTCAATGGAATTGCCTTGAGGGTACCTCAGCCAAAAATTAGGTCCATGATGTACAAATCTATCTTGCAGTGACAGATCTAAAATATATATTGTACACCATGGCTATTGCAGTTCGAACTATTGCTTTCTTTTTAGTAATTCATTGTATTTTTCTATAGGCTACAGAATGAGAGAAAAAAATGCAACTGATTTAAATTTTAAGCAGAAAAAAGATTATCAAGTCAAAAGCACTGCTACAGACTCATTTGTTTTTATGATGGATTATTCAAATGCATGTTGCTTAAAGGACCATTTTTAATCAGCAAGTTAATTTCTTTATGATTACAATCCAAGCTTAAACTTTTGCTGCCACAGCATAAATGCAGAGAGATGTAATGATCCCCAGGAGAGCTAGTGGGAGTTTGTTTAGTTAGTATCTGAATAACGGCAGGCTGGAGAACAAAGTTTGACAGAATTGTGTTTAACAAGTCACAAGGCTAATGAGGTGGGCTGGTGACAACATGAGACTAGCTGGGACTCCAGCTGGTTTCTGTGGTCTAGCTTGTATAGGGAGCATTTAAAGGTTAGATATTATGATTCTTTGCAAGCATGATACTGAGAAAGTCAGGATTTAGTCATTACCAGTCCTACTGCCTCTTAGCTGACACCGAGACACAGGAGGAGCCAAACAGTGTATTGGCACGGTCCTCACTGCTACTTTAAATCACCATGCCCAAGATCCATGATTGGTAAAAGGAGTATCGAGTAAATCACCTCCAAATTACTGGCTCACATCCATTGCAGGTCATCAAATACATTTTGCAGTCTATGTGATATGATCCTATAGACCAATTTCAATTCCTACCAGAGCTGAGCTCTTCCAGGACGGTTACAAGCAGCTTTCAATGGCACTGGTTGTTTTGACTGTCAGTCAGCTGGGCAATTAAAGACCGAGCAGGCTGGGTGTGTGAACTAGCCTGTTACTCCTCAGGCATCCCTTGTAGTCAAGGATGAAGCATGCTGACCTAATATGGCAGAAGAAAGTCTGTCCAGCTGCCAGTTTTCCTCCATCCATCTTACATCTATGGACTCAGAGCACACGATCCCCAGCCTACAGCCACACCACAGCCACAGGCAACATTTTGCTGCTCAAACTTTAACCCTGACAATGGACAAGCCTCTGACTTTTGTTGCTGTAAATTTTGTTTTCTGTGCTACATCTGTTGTGCCCCTTTGTGCACCATTCTCCTGAAAATGGGTTTTGACCCATGCTGTGCAAGTTTCACCCCCTCACCTCCATCTACTCAGCATCTTCGGCTATGGTAGAACACAGTGGTGATGCCACAAGACAGAGGTGCTGAGCTCACACGGTACGTTGGCCAGCTTTTTCTACCACCGCAGGCCAGACTCCTGTTGTGGCAATTTCCTCCTTCCATATGAACATGGGAGTGTCTAACGGGCCAAAGCACCTAGAACTGCAAGGAATGAAAAGGTATTTAGTAGCTGTAAGACTTCCTACACTGTCCCACCTCACCTAACCCAGTTCAAGGCACAGATTGTCCTATAGGCTAGATCCAGTCTGTGGGCTCCAAGTGAGATGGTCCCTGGTGCTATGCAGCAGCAATACAGGGTCTGTTTAGCCTGGAGAAGACTGAGAGGGGATCTAATCAATACTTATAAATATCTAAAGGGTGGGTGTCAAGAGGATGGGGGCCAGTCTCCCCTCAGTGGTGCCCAGTGACAAGACAACGGGCACAAACTGGAACACAGGAAGTTCCATCTCAATATGAGGAAAAACTTCTTCACTCTGAGGGTGACCGAGCACTGGAACAGGCTGCCCAGAGAGGCTGTGGAGTCTCCTTCTCTGGAGATATTCAGAACCCACCTGGACACGATCCCGTGCAACCTGCTCTAGGTGATCCTGCTCTAGCAGGGGGGTTGGACTAGATGATTTCCATGGGTCCCTTCCAACCTTACCGTTCTGTGATTCCATGTGATTCTGTGATTTAATGGAGAAGAGAAAGCTGAGGAAGAAGTGGGGTTGTTTGGAGAGGCTCAGAACTTATAACCCTTTATTTCTTGTGCTGTTGGAGGTTGCATTACTCACTTCATCATCCAGGCATTCACAGTTGCTCCAGGAGCAAGCATCTGACCTCCCTGCATGCTCACCCTGAAAATCACCTGTTCGAAAAGGGTCATTAGTGTTGTGAAAACTGGCCATTTCTTGTACAAGCCACATGTAACTTGTGCAAGTTAATCTGTGCAAGTCAAATTCTTCCCCTTCAAAAACACACTCTTTGTTATGCTCATACTTGAGATGTCACAAGAGAAGTATGATGTGAGTGATGGGATGAAAAGAAAGGGTAATTCCAGGCTGATTATCAGGAAAGTCTTCAAACCGGTTGTGACAGTCTCACCAGCTCCCAAAAAGCATGAAGCAAAACCAGAGGTCTTTGTGTATAACCCAAAGAGCTAGAAAATACTCTGGAAGGATGCAGTCTCCCAGGAACAGAAGGAATGCAGTAAATGTCCTGCAAGCCTTTTGCACTCTGTTGTGATGACAGAAGTCAGTCTGAATTAAACTGTTCAGCATTAGAAACGACTAGGAGTTTAAGTCTGACCTCTGGTGGTTCTGCGTGACGCAAATCAGGCGCCCTGCAATCTCCTCCATCTATCTGCTGCTTTTCCATCGCTGGTGCAAGCAAATGAAAGTTGAAGTCTGTAAAAAATTATGCAAAGAAATTTTCTAAATATGCACTCCGGAAAAAGGGAAAAAAAGAATAAGAGAAATCAAAAGCTGGCACTCCTCTCCCAGTTTCCTTTTCTAGGCAATGCTCAGGTCTCTTCTCAAAAAGGGGATTCTTTCTAGTGAACACAGTCCTTGTGCAATGGCTGTCTTGTTCTGCCTTCTTGAGAAAGCTTTTGAAGTACACAGCAAGCTGGCTTGTATAGCAGTTAAAAACAGAAACGTGGGAGACATTTCTAGGACCCTTACTGAAATACCCTGGAAAACCAAAAAAGAAAAAAAAAGTCTTTGCTATGGACCAAAACAGATTTCAGTATTTGTAAATAGTGATTTTTGGTGTTTGGCATGAGATGTTTAGGAACAACTTGGTCTTAGCTGGACTGCTTTGGCACAGGACCTCTGGAAACTTACATCAGATAACATGTATCCACAGCGGAGAAACTAGGGCAGTAAAGGCCAAGTTCTGTACTCCATCGACATCTTGGGGCTGAAGAGAACCAGGTCAAGCATAAACAAAACAAGGAATTTCCCAGGTCAGCCAAGTGCTTGGCCTAGCAAAATTAGTCATGGCCCTATCGCTTACTTTCCACCCTCCCAAGCCTGGAAGCAGGCTGGCTGTTGCTGCTGCTGAGAGAGGAACTGGGACTGAGGAGGCAGTGGGAGCAAAACCAGAAGTTGTTGGTCCATGCCCTGGCAGTGGCTGGAACACCAGGCTCTGCTCCCTTGGGCTCTGCCTTCGACCGATGTCCCAGCTCTGTCCTTTCTTCTAGCCTGGAGACTCCAAGCTCAGTTTTGTCTAACCTGCACAGGAAGTTTTAAGTGGGCTGTTGACTCAGATGAGATGGGATCTGACCTGGTCTGAGTAAATCAACACGCAACAACATGAGAAATAAGCTGGGGGCCCAAAACTTTGACTCCTAAACTCCCATTAAAAGCATGAGCAGGGGGAGATGACTGGGGCGGGGGCTGGCTCTGCAGAAGCTGATTTCACATGGATTCCTAGGAGCTCAGTGCTTCAGAAGACTGGCTTTAGATCTTGCTATCTGTCCCAGATGCCAGCTCATTTCTTTTGAAATCCAGACACAGGAACTTCAAAGGTCTTGAATCAGGTCCAGGTTGAGAAACTGTAATGAGATGAAATCTGAAGAATACCGGGAGTTTCCCATAGCAATTAGGATGTAAACCGTTTCCTTATTATTATTTCTGACAAATGATGCTATAAACTCTATGACATTGGCTGGTGCTTCAAAATAGCATTTACTGTGGTCTCCAGTATAGCTGTCCATCTCTCAGCTTTAATTTCGCTTACGCAATTCCACTCCTGGAAAATCTCAAACTCTCTCAGAAACCAGATATGCTGTTATCCACATTTCCTTCCAAAAACATAAAATGCCTTACCACATCCTATAGACTGTTCAAACCTATAACTAACCTTCCCTCTTAGCGCCTCATGATTGATCTGAAGAGCCCTTGAATTTCAACACATAATTCTATTTTTCATATCTTTTAGACTTCGTCGTTGTAGCATATGTTAAGTTTGTGAAGTTTATCAGCCTGAGCTACAAAGCATGTATGTGTGGATTTAAATACATAAATTCAAAAGGTATTGGCTCTTTCTTACCAATGTCAGTCTGATTCCTCACTGAAGCCACCGTAATCCATGGGTCTCTGAGATCATGTCAGAATGGCAGGGGAATAGTGTGGGAAAATTAAATTGGGCAGACCAAGTGAAAAGAGAATCAGGAATAATTTAAATTATTGCTGTGTTATTAAAGAAATAATATGTTTCCCAGTCATGCACAAAAGCCCACACTTTCAAATAATACAAGTCAGCAGAGCTTCACTAAGCCTACTGAAGGCTTGGATCTGGCTCATGCAATGCAATGAGAGAAGAGGGTATTTCCACTGAAGGTTGTGGATGTTTGTGAGTGGAAAGCAGAAAAGCGAGCAAAGAATCCAGTTTATTCTTGAAGATTCTTTCTGTTTCACCAGGGAGGGGCCCCTGTTGTCTGATTTGGAGCTGGGTGAAAAAAGACAAGAACTTTAAGAACTTGTGAGCAAAATGTTTTATTTTTCACAGTGGAATCTGTGGGACCCCTGCATGTTCCTGCAGGACACCTGAGAGAGTGGCTATGGCTGCAGTTGCACACTACAGCTGACTCATCTGTCAGATTTTCTGCCAAAAAGGGACACCCAACATCTTCCCCCACTCTGACCTTCACCTTGTGCTGGCTCGGCTGTTTACTCATCAGACTTTTCACTGAGCTGATTCTGCTCACTCACTAAAAATGTGTATTATTTGCCTTATTGATATTCCCCTCTTTAGTGAGTTGAATTCCCTCAACACAGGGTCAGAAGAGCGCTCAACGTCAGGCAGAGGGGAGGGAGGCATGCAGGCCAGTGCTGGGGGCTGAAGGGAGGAAGCAGGACAGGGAAGATAGGCAGAAGATGTGAAGAAATCCTGTCCTCAGCACCTATATATAGCTTGAAGGCAAGAATCCCCACTGCTACGGGAAATTTGCTAAGGATCTAAAAGACACTGAAAGTGAAATTAGAGGAAATCTTGAGGCTTTCCATTGACGTAGCTGTGACGTGCTCATACACTGGGAAGACAAACTCGGCTTTATTTGCTTATTTCTTGGAGTCTGCGACTCCCTCTGGTGACAAAACCTCTCAATAGAGATTGTGCATGTGCAAGTGCTGCAAAGGTTCACGGCGTGGTCAGGGTCACTCAGTGTCTGTAGGCTGCAGACTGAAGATGCTGAGAGCTAATCCTGTGGCTATCTGCAAGGCTCTTCCAGGAGGGCAGGGGTCTCAAGGCTTCAGAATTATGCACGTCTCCTTATCCCTTTAGTTTCACACTCGGGACAGGCAGAAATCACCTGTACTCTTCACACTCTGTCTATGGAGGTAGGGAAGGTCCCTATGCCATCTCGGGTGGGACTACAAGCATGAAATATGGAGCTCAGCAGAACTGTGTCACACATGATCAGAGGGTAAAACCGCGTAACAGATTCCATACAAAGCCTTTGTGGTGGGACATTGCCTATGCCTAGACATGCTAAATGCATCCAAGGCAAGCAGTACAAAGCAGCCTTGCCCATACTAATCAAGGTTAACAATCCCCCACCACCACCTCCAGCAAATCAGACATGCCCCCATGGCATTTCAAGGACTTTTTGGCTGGTAGTGGACTTTTTTCCATTCAGAGTATCTGATGTAGGAAGACAACTGTGCTGTAACCCAGCAAAAGTTGTGTTTCTACCATTTGAAAGGTGAGTATGCCCTGGTGTGTTGAGGAAGGTATGTGGGGCTGTGGTCGGTGCTAATCCCATGGGGTAAAGTAGTGATAAAGTACAGAGTACAGGGAGCTAAACTTGGGACAGTGCCACTCATACTGCCTGTTGGGATGGATCACTACGGTCAAGGGTCTTTGCCCTTCTTTTGCTTCAAAAGAAATGATTTAATTGATTCACTGCAAAATAGAGACTTAGAGAGCATTAACATTTCTGTAGTATTTTTGGTCAGAAGACAGGAACTGGAGCTGACCTGAGGCCATGACTTGCCAGCACACCTGGTGAAGTCTCAGTAAAATCCTGCATGGACCCAGGGAGTCTCTCAGCAGAGCTCTGAGTGAAAAGGCTGGATGGTATGTGCTCCCAGAGAGACAGATGCATAAGCTCAGCTAGGAGGCTCCTCTCGGCTTTATACTTTAGGCATCCTACAGACCTCATAGAATCATACAATCACAGAATGGTTTGGGTTGGAAGGGACCTCAAACATCACCTAGTTCCATCCCCCCTGCATGGGCAGGGACACCCTCCACTAGACCACGTTGCCCAAAGCCCCATCCAACCTGGCCTTGAACACTTCCAGGGATGGGGCATCCACAGCTTCTCTGGGCAACCTGTGCCAGTGCCTCACCACCCTCACAGGAAAGAATTTCTTCCTAGTATCTAATCTGAATCGACCCTCCTTTAGTTTAAGGCCATTACCCTTTGTCCTATCACTCCATGCCCTTTTAAACAGTCCCTCTCCAGCTTTCTTGTAGGCCCCTTTAGGGCTGCTATACGGTCTTCCTGGAGCCTTCTCTTCTCCAGGCTGAACAGCCCCAACTCTCTCAGCCTGTCTTCATAGGAGAGGTGCTCCAGCCCTCTGATTATCTTCATGGTCTCCTCTGGACTTGCTCCAACAGCTCCATGTCCTTCTTATGTTGGGGGCCCTGGAGCGGGACACAGTACTCCAGGTGGGGTCTCACGAGAGTGGAGTAGAGGGGGAGAATCTCCTCACTCAACCTGCTGGTCACACTGCTTTTGATGCAGCCCAGGATATGGCATTGCTGGCTCATGTTGAGCTTTCATCAGCCAACACCCCCAAGTCCTTGTCCTCAGGTTTGCTCTCAATGCCATTAAAGCATCTTCTCACCCTGATGCAGGGCTGCCTCTACAGATAAGTGTGGGCTCTGTAATCCCCAGGGATTACATCCTGATTGTCCAAGAACCAGGGTCAGCCCTTGATCACAAGACTTGGGGCGTCACTAAACACATTTAACCTGAAAACTTCCTCCATTCATGAATAGAAATCCCATAAATTGCCTACAAAATATTCAGCAGGGAAATCTAAGTCATTTGTCAGTAAATTCTTACTAATTAAATTCTTACCAAATGTAACCTCTTAATATTGTCTTATTTAGTGAAACTCCTAAAGAGGCAGAGACCCTTTCAACTGCCTAAAAATCCTGCTGGTTATTAGACCTTCAACATTTTCCTGAGCTTGTTTATAGGAGAAGGAAGGACTGGGGTTCCCTCTTAATTACAATTAAAATTTTCTAATGGCTGAAAAAGTAATTTACTGCTTATGGCTTCTGCTTTCCTTCTGTCTTGCACAGTCCCAAGCTGGAAGAGTCTAGCAATTTATTGTTCCAAGTGTTCACTTTAATAGTCTGGTATTTTAAATCTGTGACACAGAAGAAGTTCATCAGCTTGAGGGAATACTAACAAGGTCAAGAAATGGCCTTGCTTCAGCTACTGGCTCCAAGTGCTTCAAATGCCAGTGCAGTGCATTATCTGACAGCCTTGCAACCACAGTTTTAAGGTGACAATCTGCTGATTAGGTAAAAACTTAACCTGACACTGCCCCAAGTGTAAGGCAGCACAAAGGAGAAGTTAATCTCTAGGTATAAACTACAAGAACATGAGATCAGGGATCAGAGGGTGGGTTTTTTTTTCTGTAAGAAAACTCATGTTGCACAAAGCACAGTAGTACAAAATTCAAAAACCCAGTCCAGAGTACTGTCAGGATTTAGATTCAGTTTTCTGGCAGATTAAAAAAAAAAAAAAGTGGCTAATACAGTGGGATAGCCTGCTCACATGAAGTCCCAGAGGAAAGGGAGAGATGCTTATTATAAATTAGAGACAAAGCCAGCTCAACCCCTACCCAAAACAGAGTCGACCAACCTCTCACAATCCCCCCCTACCTGGTTGCAAATCACAGCGAGACCACAAGGGGGGAGCATAACCCAAGAGTTCACGTTTCTTCCCAAAATCTGAGATCACTGCACACAACAGCTGAAGGCGGACACAAGGCATTTATAATTATAACACCATGTTATCAAGCACTGGGCTTAATCCAGTCCTAAATTAATAATGAGATGGTACCACTAATTAATACTGTTTGCTTCTCCCCTTGCTTTGTAATGGCCTGTCCATTCTCAGATGCAATATGAGGAGAAAAGCAGGATTTCCCTGCCTTACAGATAGGCAAATTATTATTCTTCCCATTTTCCAAGGTAGCGAAAGTAAGGCAGAGTGTGGTAGGCTGCTTTACGCCAAGATGAAACAGGTGATAGATCTTACTTCCCTCTCCCTTACGCTTTTACAGGGTTTGGGCAAAAATTGGGACTACACGAGGTGTTAGCAACGCAAGTTGAGACACTCCCTAATCTCTCAAAATCTCCAGAACAAACTTTCCCACACTTTTTAACCCCTTTCACCTGCCGGCTCTCAGTCTGATAGCCCATACAGGGCAACCTAGCTTCATGTCCAGCAGCCCTGTGTGTGAAAAGCTTGCTCCAAAGTCTCTCAGAAAAAGCCACTGCAGCTTTCAGTGGCTCAAAATGTTGAAACTGAGATTGGAAGAAAACATCTTTGGAAAGTAATAACAGCTTCTCTACTTGTAGATTGACTTTCTTTCCTAGGCTCTATTTCTAAGATTAACTGTCTAAGCAATGTTTCTTACCAAAAAAAAAAAAAAAAAGGCATCTCTCTTGCACACAAGTCTTCCTTCTGCAGCAAACAACAGTCTCTCTGGAGCGTTTAACCCCACAGAGCTGTCTGCAAGCCACAGGGAATGTAACTAGCTGGCCTGAGAGAGGTGATGAGGACTACCAGGGTGACAAGCCCTGGTTTGGAAGGTCAGCAGGAATCTGGTTTGCTTTCCTGCATGACACAGACCAAAGGAACTCCCTCACCAGTTTCTACACCAAATGCAGAGTTAGAGCATATCTTACAGAAAGGAATTCATTGCACAGGGAAAGGTTGGGCATGGAAAGCCTCCTATGTCTCCCTCCCCTGCTGGAAAGTGTGGTCCATTTGTTAAATATCCTGTGTTGCATTTCTAGTCAGGGCTCATCCAGCTTTTCCAGCCTTTGAATCACACCCTGCTTCCTTTCTGTTACCACACATTTCTCCCCCCCGTACAGGTTTGCACACTGTGATCAGATCAGCTCTTAACCTTCTCCTGGAATTTCATTTCACCAGCTCTTTGTCAGCCCCTGGGAATCTTTTCTGAATGTCTGAACTACTGAGAAGTGACTTTACAGTTTTCTCAAGGGTTTCATAGATGGGTTTAGAAAGGACAATTTCTGGGTTTCTCAGGTGTAAATGCTGTTAGCACTGAGGTCAACAGCAAAATTAAACTGTACATTCTCTGGCTCTGCTGCTTAATGATCTCTAGACAAGAACACAGTACAAGCAGGCATCCTTCCATCAGCTCCAGGCTCAGACCTACAGCTTCAGCTGGATATTTAAGGAGCTTGGCTTTTGGAAACATATACTGACTTTTCCAGTATGTTTTAAGAACCAGTGAAAATAGAGATGTTTAAAATTGCTATTGCTGGCTGCTTATAGCCTTTTCCCTTCCTACTTTGTCGTGTAGCAGCCTGTTAAAAACAAAGGGCCTGAGTGAGCCAGCACACACACCAACCACATGAGGTTTCCCCCTTGTCCCTCCCTCTAGCGAATGTTTCCTCCCTCTAAAATGGACTGAAGTTTAGCCCTTTATCTTCCTCAGCTTGGACCACTGACCACCCCCCGAAGGGCATCCTGACCAACGAGGTAGGTCTGTCCTCCACCACAGAGTCCCAACACTGAAGCGTTTTTCAGCATACAGGGACAGATTCAGCCCAGTCCCCATAACTCACATGGAAAGGAGCCAAACAGCTAATACCACATTTTATATGCTGCAATTAATATGCACCACCTCTCATCTCTCATGACCCCACAGAACAGCCCACAATATGCTACCTATGGCTACAGAAGTAGGAGAAGGTAAATCACGAATGAGTGGGCAGTATTTTTCAGAAAAAAAGAATGAGACCCAATGAAACAATCAGTCTGGAAGCAACCATGGGAAGCTCCTTTCTCCCTCAGCACATAATTAAATCGTTGACCTCTTTGCCACAGGAAATTATAAGGGCCAAAAATATAAATGGGTTTAAAAGGCACAGGACTAATTTGTGCAGGGAAGAATCACTAGTGGCTGTTCACGAGTGGTCTGGATGCAGTGCTTGGCTCAGGCAAGCCCTTGAAACCACTGCTCATGGGAGGCTGGAAGTGGCTGCCTGGGACGGTCACCTCCAGCACACCCAGTGCCCTGAACACCTTCTGCCAGGGCTGGAGGCACCTTCTTCAGTGAGACAGGTAATTGGTCTTGTCACCTAATGCTGTTCTGTCCCCACTTCTCTTTTGCTGACATCCAGACAGCCTTCCCTCCCTTGGGTACTCCATATGCTGGACTGCAGCCTGTTCTCCCCGTCTGGGCTGCAGGCACAGACACAACCAGCTGCCACTCACACCTGAGATCCTGGCTTGGCCAAGGGACTGTGGCTCTGCTTCCCACCGCATGGCAAGGCTTATTGACCAGGGTAGGGAATGGGGGCAGAGGCTTTGGAAGACTGCCTGTATTCCCTGCTGGTCAGTTAGTGTGGGGGCGTGCAGGGGTTGTCCCCCCTCAGCATTTGTCTTAAAAAAAAAAAAAAAAAAAGAGGAAAGATGTTCTTGAGATCTGGCTCAAAACTAAGAAGTAGTAGACAGAAAATCAACTTCAGTTGTGCCTCCAATTTCCTGCATAATGTGAAGCAAAATACTATGCTACCTAAGGAAGGACATAATACTTCTTTCCCACTAATTGCTGTGTTGCTCCTTTAGACTGTAAGCTGCTCAGTGAAAGACTGTCTCTTACAGTAGTGAGAGTACTTACACAGTACTATACAGGAGCCTGTGTAATAGGGTCTTGATCTCATTTGGAGAAATCTCTGCACTACTGTAATAAATGCAATGATTTTACCCCTTACAGATACTCTGTGTATGACATTTTCAAAATAAAATAAAGCATTGGGGTAATTGCAAAATACATGTTATATCAACATATAAACATCACATGTCAAAAATTGAAGGCAAGACTTCTGCTATACTAAGTGCTGAAGTCTATGTTAAGATCTATTTCATCATATCACATTCCTCCCATTCCAAAAGCATCTGCATACCTTGAACACAGAGTCACTACAGAGTCACTAGGAACAATTAATCAATTCCTATTGCCTCCATGGGTAGTCCTACTGTGTGTGTACAGATTTCCCAACAGAGAAGTGTTGGCTTATTTATCTGCTTTATAGCTAATAGAGTTTAAAGGGTAGGACTAGGAATTGGTGTTGTATAATTCTCATGTTGGAATAGCCTCTCCAAAAGGGAAAGTTTTTAGCTTTTCCTAATGATGGTCAGATTCATCAGCTCTTCTCTGGAAATTTATCCCATGGCTATTGTGCCTTCAATGTGAAATAAACACAAATTAGCAGGAAAAAAAAATGTGAACTTTACTTTCTGAGGATGTATAGTTGCACTTACTGCAGTGAGAGAAACGTACCATGATGTTTTATTTTCTGGTTTTTTGGAAGGGGATGAAGGTGAAAAAGGAGATAGAGGAGAAGTGGGCAAACAAGGAAAGGTTGGACCAAAAGGACCAAAAGGTATTTATGACAGTTTGTTGGCTATTACGGGTATATAAATGTTATTATACACAACTGTACTGGTGCATATGATCAGTGACGTTTAATACTTTTCAGTCCTGTTGCACCAGTGGATTTCACAATCCTGTCAAACATTAATCAGTGAACCTAACAATACTTGGAGAGCTTGGTGCAATTCCTACCGGTACATGTCAGCTGTATATAGCAATAAATTTATAGAGTCATGTAACAAACCAATACATTTACTGCTGCTTTCCCAAGTGGCTGTCATAAGTGAGATCCAGAAGACCCAGATCATATATATTATCATAAACCAGATCATATGTATAATCAGAAAGATTACTGTTCTCTTACTGAAATGATCTTTTATTTGAAACTGAACTTTGAGAGTTATTTCCTAGTAATGCATCAGGATGCTCAACAAAATCCAGTCTCAGTTGTCCCTATTTTGCAGAAAAGCAAATGAAGGCATACACTGAGAAACAAAGTTCCTCTGATCAAACAGCATCTGAGCTGAGAACAAGGAGCTGCAGATGTCTCAGGACTCAGCTCTATTAAACATATCCCATATCCACAGTGTGAGCTGGGCAGAGCATTTGGAGACACCAGATGTGATGGTGTCAGCCTTGTTTGCATATTGTAATTCAAAAACTTAATTTATCATTAAAGCTTAATGAGAATGCATATCCATGGTCTTTCTTCCTTGACAGCAGTTTAAGACTAATCAGGAAAGTTTCTACTTTTATAGAAACTTTAAAATCATCCTGTTATTACTCTTACAATAAAAAAAAAAATCCATTTTTAAATGCATTCATAGGACTTTTTGCTTCTTACCTTAAAAAGAAGATCAGGTAAGATACAAGGGAATCAGGTAACCAACCATTTACGAAGCATCTTAGTGATGTTAAATTCAGTGTGCAAACTGAGGCTCCCTAAATTGGGCTGTCATCATTAGCCAGCTATTTTAGAACTTAAACTATTAATCAATTAAAAAGGCATTTGTTATTTTGGTGCTCTGAGGACCAGGAAAGCACACACAGCAAAACTAGTAGCTCCCTATTTGCAGTCCTGCTTTAAGAAGGATTCCCAGCAAAGCCACAAGGACTTTACCTCCAGGAAGAAGGAAAGGCTTTTGTCTGGGGTGGAGAAAAAAACCAACAAATAAAACTTGCTGTTGCCCTGGTTTGGCTGTGAAGTAAAATCAATATTTGAATACTCACTAGCAGTTTTGGTTTGTGTTTTCTGTAAGAAAACATGACACTTCTGGGCCCTGAACAGGCAGTCCTACTAAGGTGCATTGCAATGTCCTATTGTAGTATCCTACAGTAGCAGAGATCTGCGCTGGCCTCCTCCAACCATCCTTGGGGCTCCTCTCATTTTGACATGCAGACTGGCCATGCTCAGGAAAAGCAGAGACCTAAATAGTGTCTTGGGAAAGAAATAACAAACCATCCATACTCTTTTCCTCTTTATTTCTTATCTTAGGAAACAAAGGACCTGTGGGGGATGTTGGTGATCAGGGAATGCTTGGGAAAATTGGCCCAATTGGTGGAAAGGGTAAGTTCTGGTCTCGAAAATTTCTTGTTGTTTCCCTCAAGGTAAATATGTGTTTTGTGAGAGTTCCAGGTATGGAGTAATATCAAATAATGCTGTGACCAATGCTCTCCAAATAAAGTTATGCATAAAGATTGGTGACGAGAGCTAACTGAGATATTCTTGTTTTATTTCCCACGTGCAATATATTCGACTTAGCTAAAATAATTTGCTTTATGGGTTAAGAAATCAATCTTCTTTGATAGTGAAAGAGTAAGGGAGAAATCTGCCCCTTGTGAAGTAAATCCTCTGAACGCTCTAAAAGAGAAAGCCAAATTTGTGCCTCTACTTTGGATGCTGAAGGCCTAAGTCAATATTCTGCTGCTGCTCAGGATGCCACACCTTGTCACCTGCTCTGCTGTGGGACTTGTGAGCAAGCAATGCGCAGGACAGCTCGGTAAGGAAAGGATTTTAGCAGTTTTAAGAAAGCACTCACATAATCAGGGATGACAACTACTTGCAAATCAAGGTAGACTCCAAGTCTACCTGGACAACAATTTCATGAAATTATGCTCTAGTCATCTGAGAAGAGGCTCAGGCAATTCTTTCCAGTATTCCTAAAGAGCTGCTTAAGAGGGAATATCACTTCTGCCACAAGACCTGCCTTGAAAGCTGAGCAGGGACTCCACCATCCCCAGGGGAACTCTGTAGTCTCTAACCAGTGCATCAACCCAGGCATGCAGGTGAGTGGGTGGAACAATATCTCTGGGGAGCTTCTCAAGCCAATGTTTTTTAATAAACCTTTGATGGCCTCCAGCCAACCTCACTAACAGAGAAGAACAAAAGAATTTGGCCTGAGGGACTAATTTTCCGAAGTACCTAGACAACTGAGAACACAGATAGTTATCTCCTAAGGTGTCTTCAATCACCAAAGAAGACTAGAATATAAGAATCCCACAAATTGCTTATCTTTACCTGTAAGTAAACCAATATTCTGAGCCATTAAATCAACCTCTCTCAACCTGAATGTACAATTTAATGTCCCCTTCTAGTTTTCTGATTTTCTTTATTTGCAGAAGCAAAGGTCACTAAGTCCCTGTTTAAATCTACCATTAAACATTCAAGTTCTTAATGAAGCAACCCTGAAATTTCAGCTAGTAAGTGTGCATTGTCAAGCAATGCTAATTAAAATGACAGCCAACTCCTAAATTCTTTAAAAACCCACAACCACATAAAGGAAAAAGCACATCAAAACACGGCCGTCAAGAAGGCAGAGCAAGCATTAGTATTTTTCGACCTCTGAAGGTTTTAATTCATAAAAAAGCTGACATGAATTTCAGATAAAGCCCAGCTGTTCCTGATCCAAATCACAGCTGCAATTTTTAAAAATCTAGTCACCTCCACTCATATAGTAGCACAGCATTTTGAGACATGTTTCTATCATTTTTATGATTTACAGAAGAAGAGGGAAGCAGTTGGATGAAAATAAATCACATTTCCATGAACTATATCTGAAATGAAATGCTGCTCCTTACTGACCTCATTTTGTGCAGGTACTAACTGCTGCCCGCACACGTAATCTGTTGCACACATGAATTCAGTGGCTTAGTGCCCATCAGCCTCATCTGGTACCTCATCCCCT
The DNA here is from genome assembly GCF_028858705.1 of Grus americana. Classification (NCBI taxonomy): domain Eukaryota; kingdom Metazoa; phylum Chordata; class Aves; order Gruiformes; family Gruidae; genus Grus; species Grus americana. Next base: position 15,156,481 of record NC_072853.1, on the reverse strand, counting down.
CATAGAGCTACTGAACCTCTGCAAGGCAATGCGAGAACCCAGGTATCACCTCCCACAGATTTCTTGAGTGCTTTCAGCCTCTCAGGATCGTTGTGCAGTTTATATTTAAAGTGAGTGGTACCAGGAACCAGTAGCACACAAGATGCCTGTGTTATCAGTGAGTTAGCTATTAAAAGGTTCTCCTTATTTCCATACACCAGAATTAATCATGGTTTGTTTGACTTGGCACATCTGCCAGTACAGTACATCAGGGCTTCCTATCAGAAGCACATCATTAATATATTATTAAACAGATTTTTCACGTACAGTCCCCTGACATGTGCGCTGTCGGAGATCTGAGAATATCTTTTCCTCTTTATTCAGGTGACAAAGGAGTCAAAGGCTTATCGGGGGTGTCTGGAAAAAAGGGAAAAGCAGGTATGCTATGCATTTTTCTCTGCAGAATGTCTTTGATTTCAGGGTGGGTTTGTCTGGAGTTTCACAAGATTTTAAGGCCCATGGATAAACTTGAGAATAGGTGAAATGAACAGGAAGAGACTGAAAAGGTTTTGTTTACCAAAACGAAGGCTGGGTAGGGCATGACTGATGGCTATGAATACACCAACATATACAAAATATGGATAAGAGTTACCTAAATTAATAGGCAATGTTTGATATCATAAAAACTAACACATAAACAGGCCAGGAGTATATTTATACTAGAAACTAGAAGAAGGTTTCTGAATACCAAAGGAATTAAGTCCTTTAAGAGTTTCCTAACAGGACCATGGAGACAAAAAACGTAAGTGATTTTAGACAGAGCATAATCTGTTGTCAAATAAATGCAATGCATCTGCTTACAGGAGAAGAATTTGGATCTGATGACCCAGAAGTTTCTTCAGAGTCCTAATAACCTTGAATGTTTTCCCACCTTGAATGTACAGCTGTGTTCATTTTTAGGATATTTCATATGCAATGCCACTTTGGTTCTTAATGGGAAACCATCAGCAACAAATTTTCTCCTCAAGAATAAGAGGAACAAAAAACCCTATATCAAGCCAAATTTCAGTTTACCAACAAAAATATAACTGAGACGTCAGTGCTTGAAAGCTATTGATCATTTGAGCTGGTATCAACTATTCCTGCTGGCCCACAGTGCATGCAGCAGTTCACTAACATGGTCCTTCCACCAAAGTTTTGCCAGTCCCACCTCTATGCATACTCATAAAACTCCTTCACTGAGAAAACAGCAGTTCCCCATGTCATGGAGGCTGTTGTTTCTATTAGAATGCCAGGGAACCAGTGGTGTCTATGGATACAAAGGCAGACCTCCGGCATTCAGATGTAGTGCTGCAGTGATCACCATGACAAGGCGCACCCCTCAGCTAGACGGAATAACGAGAGGGGCAAAGGATGTGCAAATCCTACACTGATATGGGTGGAAAGAAGATAGCAAAGTCTTCTATCCGCATTTTTAAAAGCAGGGATCCTTAAGCCAGTTAGCAAGGGAGTGTACAGAGCCAAAATATTAAGTGCTTTGATCCACAGAAATATGATCAGTGGGGCAGGGTGAGACTGGCTTTCTACAAGTCGAGGCCAAGTCTTCGGAACCTTTGGAAGTGGGCTACAGTCACCCCTCCATGCACGCACACGAATGCTTCTAAAGAGATAAATCCTCTGTCCTTTGTATTGCATCAGGCACAGTCTGTGACTGTGGAAGGTATCGCAGAGTTGTTGGACAACTGAACATCAATGTTGCTCGTCTTAACACGTCCATCAAGTTTGTAAAGAACGGTAAGGATCCTTATGTATTTGATATGATTTATTGGCTCCTATAACATTTATCATTGCTATTCTTCTACCATTGCTGCTCTATGGAAAGATCCAGGTAAAGAGAGAGGGTCCCACTGTGTGAGGCACTCTGAAAACATACAGAAAAGAGACAGTCTTACACCTGTAAGAATATAAACAGCAGATAAATAAAAGCAAAAACAATGCAGAAATGATCAAAAGCACAACAGAAAGAATCATGAAAAGCACAAGGCACAGCTTGCTAACCAGTCTACTCTGGCTCCGCAGCCACTCAGGCAATGAAAGGAAAAAGTTTGTGCCAATCTGCTCCAGGGAGGCAGGAAAGGCAATAAGAACCTCTTGATCTTTCTGCAGCACAGGAAGGCTGCAGGCACGGTACTCCTATGCTTCCCACAATGCAAGCATCATTTTCCTGTAACGAGAGATCAACACCCAAAGACATGAGTTGTAAGAAGCCACATTTGCAGGCAGTGCTGTCAGGTGGACAGTGCAAAATGCCCCCATTGAAAGGAAAGAAGCACGTTTCCTGGCATAGCAGAGATTTTCAGAAGGTTCCACAACAGTTCTAGGACTAGATCTGTATCACAAAATTAAAAGTGTCTGAGACTGTGGGTAACTGGCACAGAACAGCCCTCATCTATATTATTAAACCCTACAAAACTCAATGCCATATTATCAGGAGTGGTCCTCTACTAACTCCTAAACTGTGCCTAAACAACTCCTGAATTGTCTGGGAAAGCGTTAGTTGCCCGTAGTGGTTTAACCCCAGCTGGCAACTAAGCACCACAGCCGCTTGCTCACTCCCCCCATGGTGGGATGGGGGAGAGAATCGGAAGAGTAAAAGTGAGAAAACCCATGGGCTGAGATAAAGGCGGTTTAACAGGTAAAGCAGAAGCCGTGCACACAAGCAAAGCAGAACAAGGAATTCATTCCCCACTTCCCAAGGGCAGGCAGGGGTTCAGCCATCTCCAGGAAAGCAGGGCTCCATCACGCCTAACGGTGACTTGGGAAGACAAACACCATCACTCCAAATGTCCTCCCCCTTCCTTCTTCTTCCCCCAGCTTTATCTGCTGAGCATGACATCATACGGTATGGAATATCCCTTTGGTCAGTTGAGGTCAGCTGTCCCGGCTGTGTCCCCTCCCAACTCCTTGTGCACCCCCAGCCTACTCGCTGGTGGGGTGGGGTGAGGAGCAGAAAAGGCCTTGGCTCTGTGTCAGCACTGCTCAGCAGGAACGAAAACATCCCTGTGTTATCAGCACTGTTCTCAGCACAAATCCAAAACATAGCCCCATCCTAGCTACTATGAAGAAAATTAACTCCATCCCAGCCAAAACCAACACATTGCCCCAGGCCAAAGCTCTGCTAAGGATCATTCCAGCAATCCATCAGCAGGGACAATCAACTTCCATCTGCCCAGGCATGCTCCTCAGGACTGCTTAATTCACTAGGATACACGCTGCCTGAGAGGTTTGCCTTGTAAAGCTGCTAAGCAGCCACAGTTTCCTTCCCAGTCAATGCCACTTAGTGGCTACAGCAGCTCTGAATATCAGGCTGTATTTAAAATGTCTTATTTTAGCAGTCACATTGATTTTCCTCTACATCGAAAGGGCCTGAAAAGCTATCTATAGCCCTGTGTTTCTATCCCAGGGCAGTCTTTCACAATTGTATTCAAAAACATGCAAAGCAACGAGGGTGATCCAGAGTTAGACATTGCTCTGTGTCCATTGAGCATGCCTTAATTTGATTAGTACTAGATATCTGCAAAGTAATACTGAAGTGTCACAGGAGACACATGCCAATCAGGACTGAATAGTTCTTGTCCTAATGTGTACAAGGTACTTGTCATCCCCATCAGTGTCTGATCATGTCCTCATTGTTCGTCACAAATTCAGCAGTGGGAATACTTTTCCTCTCTCTCTTTTATTAATTCTAATGTAAAAATCATCTCCTTGTCATATAGGAACAGAAGCACCTTCAATATCTGTTGAAAAGCCATTAAGCAATTTTTTTTCCCATTTAAAGTTATAGCAGGTATCAGGGAGACAGATGAGAAATTCTATTACATCGTGAAAGAAGAGAAGAACTACAGAGAAGCCTTGATCCACTGCAGGGACAGAGGAGGAACACTGGCCATGCCTAAAGATGAGGCAACCAACGCCCTGATTGCTGACTACATCTCCAACAGTGGTCTCTTCCGAGCCTTCATCGGGCTGAACGACATGGAAAAAGAAGGACAGTTTGTGTACGCAGACAACAGTCCGCTGCAGAACTACAGTAACTGGAAGGAAGGACAGCCTCATGACCCAGCTGGCCGTGAGGACTGTGTGGAAATGCTCAGCACGGGAGAGTGGAATGACTCCGAGTGCCAAGTCACCATCTACTTTGTCTGTGAATTCCTCAAGAAGAGGAAATAAAAGTGTTGCGGAATGTGCTTGGCACCTGCTGTACATACAGTAACCCCTCCTCATTCATCTGCTGTAGGGAGAGCAGACAACCAGGGACAGGGCTCAATTCAGCCTTCCCCTCACTGGGTTAAGCAAGAGCAACTACTGTTAAGGTGGCAGTGGCCTTAAAGTCAGCACACATCTGCAGGGAGCATGCAGCCAGGTGTGAATTTGTATTTCATTTCTATGTGGAATTTAGGGTGGGCATTTCTGTGTGGAATTTAGGAGCAAATTTAGAGCATACAGAGGTGAATATGATTTCACTAATGCCAGAAATAGTAAACTCACTGGTATATTAATTACCGCTGTGCTTCACAAAGTCCATAGGTGGAAAGAGTGTGATCTTTACTCATCTTTGACCTGCACAGAAAATTCCAGTAATTTCCCTGGTGACTTCAGAGCTGGGAGAACAGATTTGCAGTTTCTCTTCAAAAAATCCTTCCTTTGTTAGAATCATAGAGTAATTTAAGTTGGAAGGGATCTCTGGAGGTCATCTATTTGAATCTTCCATGCAAAGCAGGGTCAACTTCAAACTTAGATGAGAAGTTGTTATAGTCTCCTTAATTTGGCTGTGCAATTATATTGCTGATATGCAGGGGAGGGCTCGCTTATCTCTGCTTCTAACTTCATCATCCATCAGGCTGGTTTGAGGTGTGAAGAATTAACCTAGCAATGGCACTTCTGCATGCAAGCCTGCACAGCTTGTAGGCAACCTGAGAATCGATGGAGTGGTTCTAGCCTCTGATGTCCCCCAAAAATCTGTGAAAAACCTAGAAAAGCCTAGGACAAAGAGAACAGTGCAAAGGAAGTAACACCATTGCTGTAGGCTGTAAACAGGCACATGTAGTATCAGCTATACCAATGTGCACTGCTGGTTTAACAAGAGATTCTAGGAACATGTTAACTCCCTAACTCAGTAGCAAGGACGTTTGATGTCTAATGCTAAAATCACCCGTGCCTTTGCGACGCAGGAAGCAGCTATAAAACAGGCTTTATCCCCCAAGAACCCAGAGTCAGGTGTGGTTGAGCAACTTAGTCATGCACTTCAGTGGGACACTCCACAAATGATGAGCAGTAAGTGTGAAGATTTTGCTGTCAGTGCCCACCTACTCAGATCTCCATATCAGTTTGCCCACAACGGATCGTATTTTCATATCTTTGATAATACTGAAGGAGTTCTTTTCTTCTGACACAGCAACTATTTTGCCTTCAGAAGTGAGCCTGTTCTTAGTTGTGGTTCACCTTTCCTCACAGCAGGAGATGTCAAGAGAAACCCCAGGGCCCCTGCAATGAAGGTCTATAGATTTTCTTTCCCACTTGACACTAAAAATGAAGGAATGATATCTGGAGGCTAAGGAGAATGCTAGACACTAGGCACAGTGCAGCAATGTACCCTGCAGGTCACTCTGAGCACCGGTTGCACATAGTCTTCCTCCGGGTATACGAAGAGCTGGACATGCCATCAGCTAGTAATGCAGAGGGTCAGCTCCAAAGTTTCCCTTTGACTGCTGTGTACAGCACTGCCAAGGCAACTAGACAACAGTCATACTTCCTCAACCTCATCCTCAACAGGGAAATCCTCCAAACCATTTAGCTGGTTGCTGGTTTGACTCCAAGCTCATCTGCAAGCAATGACCAACACAGGAGCATCCCAGGAGACTCTGTGACTCAGAACCATTCTTGTAATCCAGTTTCTCTGCCACTTTTTCCTCCAGAAAACCACTTGTTGCTACCAACTGTAAATTATCTGTGTTGCTACACACCCTCTGCTGAACTATTCAGACCTGTAAATGAAGGGGTGGGACCACATTTCTTTTCATCGCTCCTCTACTATGCTATGAGAGTATTTGGGCAAACAGGTTTACTTAGGACAACATAACTCATCCTGAATTGTTCCCTTCCTGGGAACTGATATTCCCCAAAATGAAGCAGAATTACACTTTTTAGGATCTATAGTAATAAACTCATTAAGCTAAACACTTTGGTTTTAGAATCATTAATGGGTAATAATAAAGAATTAATGACTAATTCAAGGCAAAGTTTCTTGACGTGAAGTAATGCCTTTTAGAAGTTCAAGGTCGGGGCTGCTAGCCTCACTCACAGCAGGTCACTTCTTACTAGTCATGCAGAAGTGGCATAGTAACATCCCTGTGGGTAGGTACAATCACACCGATACCCTCTCCACCCCCAATCTTTACCTCTGACCCCAAAAGACACCAAAACATGCTTGCCAGACTGGGGGTCCAAATTCTGGAACCCTCTGGCCACACTGAGACCACTGGCTGACAAAAGCCAGAGATGTTCTTAATGCTACAATCAGCATGAACAGACCATTTATCCGTTCTTCAGGAGGAAACTCAGAGCTGGGAGAAGGTGGAAGAGGAGCAATATTTTGCTGTAGGACCAAGCTCTGCCTGAGATTGGACCAGGCATTCTCCTTCACGTACAAAATCAGAGAATACATGTCTGAATTGAAATTCTGGTCTATTTTAGGAGACCGTGAGATATAGGTAATCCTGGAGCATGCTCCCCATATGGGAAGAAATGACTGGCGCAGTCTCTGGCTGCACGGCTGACGGAAGTGAGTAAGGAACTTGTATTGGGTTTCTGACATGGAAAGGCTGGAACTGCCCCTTTCCTCCATCCTCTACCTCTTCTACCCCACCAGCTTCTTTCTTTCTTAAATAGAAAAAATAAACAAAACCAACCTTTTTACCCACTATGTATGCACGTAACATTGGCCAAGGCTATACCAGTTGGAACAAGGAGACCTAGCGTGGCTGTTACTTCGCTAACTACAGAAGACGGACAGGAGAGGACCACAGCACAGAAATTCAATCTAGCCAGGCATACATGAGATCAGATGCTCGTGCAACCCGTTCCTGCAGCACTGGGTCCTAGCTAATATAATTTTGCCAAGAAGCCTAACTCACAGTCCAAGCCAAATAAAAGAGGCTATCCGCACAGGAAACCTGGCAGGTAGGTCCATACAGCTCTGCAACATGCCATCCGGACACAAGGAGAGCCTGCACTAACTCAAATATTATAGCTGTGTTTTGAAGAAAAAAATATTCTTGTTTTAATTAAGAATTTGGGCTATATCACAGGTTCCACTGCTAGCCAATGAAAAGTCACTGTGGGAGGTAAAGTACCTTTGGTTTCTACATGAAATGAATGGAGCCAGGAGCACAGGAAATGGTGTCTGACTATTCAGGATTTATGGTCTGTTACAGCTCAGCACCTAAACCATTTTACCCAATCCCAATATTATGTTTTTCCCATGTTTTTCTTTTCATTATACCCAGTCTGAACCTTTCTTGTTTCAATTTATGCCCACTGTTTCTTCATAGAATCATAGAATGGTTTGGGCTGGAAGGGACCTCAAAGATCATCTAGTTCCAACCCCCCTGCCATGGGCAGGGACACCCTCCACTAGACCAGGCTGCCCAAAGCCCCATCCAACCTGGCCTTGAACGCTTCCAGGGAGGGGGCATCCACAACTTCTCTGGGAAACCTGTGCCAGTGCCTCACCATTCTCACAGGGAAGAACTTGTTCCTAATGTCTAATCTAAATCTGCCCTTCTTCAGCTTAAACCCATTACCCCTTGCCCTATCACTCCATGCCCTTGTAAACAGTCTCTCTCCAGCTTTCCTGTAGGCCCCTTCAGGTACTGGAAGGCTGCTCTAAGGTCTCCCCGGAGCCTTCTCTTCTCCAGGCTGAACAAGCCCAACTCTCTCAGCTTGTCCTCATAGGAGAGGTGCTCTATGATCGTCTTCATGGCCCTCCTCTGGACTCTCTCCAACAGTTCCATGTCCTTCAGCTGGAGACCCCAGAGCTGGATGCAGTACTCCTGCGGGGTCTCATGAGAGTGGAGTAAAGAGGCAGGATCACCTCCCTCAACCTGCTGGTCACACTGCTTTTGAGGCAGCCCAGGACACGGTTGGCTTTCTAGGCTGCAAATGCACATTGCTGGCTCATGTTCAGCTTCTCGTCCACCAGCACCTCCAAGTCCTTCTCCTCAGGGCTGCTCTCAATTCGTTCTCCTCCCAGCCTGTATTTGTGTTTGGAATCTTGTCCGCCCACCTATCACCACTGTGAAGAGCCTGGCTTTGTCTTCTCGAAAACCCCCTCATCGGTCCTGGCAGGCTGAGGTCCACCTGAAGCCACCTCTTCTCCAGGCTGAACAAATTGGGTTCCCTTAGCTCCGTCCCCAACCATCTTGCGGGCCCTCGGCTGAACTTGGCTTCAATTTTTCCATGCCTTTCCTGTGGTGGTGGGCTCAAAGGGAGACAGTGTCTAGATGTGATCTAACAGGTGATGAGCGGGAGGATAATCCCTTCCCTCAAGCTCCTGGCTATGCTCCCTCTAGCACAGCCCAGGATGCTGTTAGCCACCTTTGCTGCCAGGGCACACTCCTGAGGCACGGGCAGCATGCTGCCTGCCAGGACTCCCCAGAGCCTTCGCAGTAACACCAGTCAGCCCCAGCCTGTATTGGTGCAAGGGCTCGGCATTCCCAAAGGAAACTTTGCATTTGTCCTTGCTGAAATTCGTAAGGTCCCTGTTGGCCCATTCCTCCAGCCTGCCTAGGTGCAGGCTAGCCTATGGCAGCCCTGCCTGCCAGTATATCCACTGTTGCCTCCAATTTGGTGTCATCTGCAAACCTGATGGAAGCAGACTTCATCACCTCCTCCAGCTAATTAATAAAGATGTTAAACTGGACAGTGCCAGTCTATAGACCCCTGTAAGCACTCTATTTGTCCTCTGGGCAGAGTACCACCCATTAACCACTCTCCTCTGAGCCCAACCATCCAACCAATTTTTACCCATCTGGTTGTCCATCCATCCAGACCATAACACCCTAACTCAGATACAAGAATGTTGTTGGAGATGGTGTGAAAAGCCTTGCTAAAATTGAGATAAGTGATGTCCACTGCTTTCCCTCATCCACAAATCCAGTCATTTTATCATAGAACACAATCAGGCTGGTCAGACATGATTTACCCTTGATAGATCCATGCTGATTGCTCCAAATCAGCTTCTCCTCCTTAATTTTTATTAAAAATGATCACAGAATGATCACAGAATCAATATATCCCATTAAGAATTGAGCATTTCAAACAATCTCATGTGGGCATTAAGCAGATCTAATTTTTTCACTGCCTTTAATCTGTTCACTTAAAAAAAAAAAAATGTACCTAGAGCAATGGAGTGCCACATTCTTGACCACAGCCACAAGAATATACAGGCAGCTCTATTTAGTTCCACATACAGTCTTAAATAGTACATTGCAGTTGCTGTTCAAGTGGGTGAAATGGTTATTAAGAGATGCAACTTGACACTATGTATGATGATAAAAATAGTAAATATCTCACAGAGAGAGGGATCAGCTTATGGTTATTTGGAAAGTGTTGCTCTAGATTGTCTGGCTTTAATATGTTTGCACAGGTACAAAACCCATGAACTACCATTTTTTTTTCGCCTCTCTTTTCTTATTTATTAAAGTCACCTAAAGTAACCTACTCGACATTTGTAAGAAAGAATGAGTAAAATCAAAGCAGTAGTTTAATCTGGGTTGCTTTTATGCTTGCGTGGTAAGGGAGAACACCAAATCGTGAAAGAATTCTCTGCCTACCTGCTGTGTGCAGCGCGCCCGACTGCAGCCCCGGCGCCCCACCCGGCCCTGGCCTGGAAAGGTTTCTCCATGCGGATGTTTCAACACAGGCAGGAAAAGTTTCACTTGATTTTCATTAGGTGGGTGGGACCAGGAACTTGCATTGCCCTGTTTTGCAGACAGCAGTTAGCAGCCTACCAAAGCATAGTTGCTAACTACACAAAATCTCCGTGGCTGGGAAGTGTGTGTGATCATGGGCATTTCTGAGTTCTGAATCCCTAAGACCCTAAACATCCTCAGTGCTATACCTATGTTTAAATCCCATAGAACTCCTGTCCCTAATCAAGTGCAGATCTACAGATGTCAGGGCAGTAAAAGGGCTGTAGCTCTTCGCTGGTATTAGGCAGTACAGCATGAGCACATCTGCAGAGCCATGACCTTCTCATACAATGCAATTTCAGTATGTATCTTCCCTCTCCACCCAGGTACAAGCTGCATTTGTCTTTGCTTATGGTTGTTTTTTTTAAAGTGGCCAGATGCCAATTATTACCTTGGTCTTACTGTTGCAGACATAGTTCAATCCTTAGGAGTACCACAAATATAAGTAATGTCTTTTTGGAAATAGATTTCAGTCATGAATCCCCTGTTCATTTTTTTCCCCTTACTAGATGTTTCAAGCCTTTGCTATCTTACTAACCTCTCAGCAGTGAATCGTCTAGCAAGAGATGCTAATTATGCCAACTTGATACAATAGAAGCCTTTATATCAGTTGCCCCACAACATTCCTTGAGCACGTGGGGCATTCTACCATGTGGAGGGTGGAAGGAGCAACAATGATGATCAGTCAGTCAGTAAAAGATTAAGTAAAACATTGCAGAAAAATGTGAATACAGAGTTGGCGGACGCTTAGCATGTGAACTGAGGAATTTATTCCCCACTGTGAGCCAGTTTCCAGGTCTCGAAAATGCTTTAAAGCTTGTCAGAGGAAATCTAAAAGGTTGTCCGTAGATCCAAAAAGAAATCTCAATTCAATAGCTCAGGAACCCCAGAGCTTTCTGCATGTTCACATGTGCAAAAGAGAGAGCTTTCTCAGGACCTGAACAAGTAGAAATAGTAGAAACACATTCTCTGCAAAACCAAGGACAATTACAAGCCTTTCCTTGTGAAAGGCACACTTTTTCCATTCCTGCTTTCTCAGATATGAACATTCTCCAGTGTAGGCACATACCAGTGAACCCATTAAAGTTTAAGCAAGCAATGTATATGACTGCACTGTTTTCTCCTTGGACAGGACAGCGCGTGACAGATGGTAGTGACTGTGCATGCGATGCCACTAAAAGACTCTCATAAAAGAGAAAATAAGATGATAATAATAATAATAATAGAAGAACTCTACGTCAAAACTACCTAAGCAGCGATGAGAGTTTGGGAAGCAGAGGAGGGAAGCCTATGGAATAAAGACAGGTATCCTTGCTTATCCTCCCCAATTGTTCTAATTACATACAACTCATTAACTTGATTCAGGACATGGTTCCTCCCAACACACAAGGATCTGATTTGTAACTTAGAGATGTCATACTCCATATTCTATCATCAGTCCCTATATTCAGCCCCATTCAGCCCCTCTTGGTCCTTGCAGACAGGTAATTTTCCCTGTGCATGGAGAAGGGTATTAGCCAGTTCTTATTCCAATGGAGCTGAGGCTTACTAGAAAAACTGGAAATGAGGCCCAGCTGCTTGTACTGGTCAGCAAAAAATGAGAAGTAAAGGAGAGATTTGGAAAAGGTTGAAGAGAGCCCCTCAGAAGCACAGCCCTGCATTGGTCCATCTGGAAGACCAGTTCTGGGGGAAGGAGCTGGAGAAACCCTTGCAGGAACACAACACAATCCTACACTGAGAAAGATAGCTTCATTTTATTTGCTAATAAGGTTAGCAAAAACCTGAAAATAAAGATTTTCTAGAGGACAGCCTAACTCAGACATGCAAAGATGTCCCTGGAAGGAAAGAGGTTGTTGAGGTTTGAGGTAAAGTGTGCCATTCAGTATTGGGCACCCAAAATGTGGGTAGATGTGGATTCCACTGATCACCTAAACAACTGCTTCTGTGGGGCTGAAGGACTCGCAGCAGAAGACAATCAGTTTAGTATGGGGGAGGCTGGAGAGAGCTTTGTGTCTGCCATAGTTCCAAGAAGGAACGAAGGTCTTATATTTGGTTTGTGTTTACCTTACCACAGACCACGTGAGACTGTGACTCAGCTTCAGAGATACCACCCGCACGACTGACTGGTATGAGAGGCTCAGAAGTGTCTGGAAGGAAGCCAGGGCAGGCTGATACAGCTTTAAGCCTGGATGGGTTTGCTCTAGGAACGTGTCCTGCTAGGCTTTGGCAGAAAGAAAAACATAGATTGGGAGGACAAAGAAAAAGAGCATTATAACATTTTTCATTCACTATGTGAAAGATGCTTGGAACCAAGTACATACGTATATGGCGTACACAGTCTCTTCAAGTTACCTTGAGTCAGTCCCTTCAATCAACCAGCCCAGACTGTTATTTGACTCATTTTAAGCAGCCTTTAAATTTACTTCCAAATCACTGAACTAGTTTGGTCCAGGGATTTCTCTTATCTAACGTTAGTTATCTGCAAGGTAGGTGTCCACATCAGGCCCAGCCACCATAAACTTCCTTTGCAGTCGAGAAGCAGACAGAAATGAATCGTATGATCTATTTTCAGAGACCTACTTTAGCACAAAACAAATTGTTCCTCAAAGGTGGCTATTTCTTTCCTATTTGTAGTGGGGGGTCTAGGCATGTAGCTCAGAGGTACACATAAGCACTAGGTCAGCTGAATGCCACCTGGTTTCTTTCACTATGCACCAGAAGCCCAAAAGGACTTAATGCGAGGTTAATTATTTCTTTCTGAGTATAGCTAGATGTACAAGTCTACAAACACAACATTAGTCCTGTACAACAAATTACACCTGTGAAGTGCCATATAAACACTAACTACACAGCAATTAGACAATCCTATTAGTAAAATAACACCCAGAATACTGACCTATTTATTCTTTTGCTTTATGTAAAATTAATGAGCTGTGCTTTTCGACCCCTGATTCATCCTTCTTCCAAATACCTGTGGATTAAAATTTAAGCGACTTAAATACCTCCACAAAATTACTGGTAGGCAGAAAATGGCAAGGCAAGTATTTGAAATGCACTGCTACATACTGCAAACACTCAGAAGGATACAGAAGGTCCCATCCTGAATCAGATTCCAGAGTAGAAGAATAAGTTTGCTTAAAGGTGCACGCAGGGTGCTGGTTTAAGTTTATTTGGTTTTATTTTCTAATTACTGCCTTGTAAATTACAACATTTTCCCGGTAGCTAATTCATCATCCCTTTCCCTCCCCTCATCCAGCACCTCTGAGAACAAAGTGCAAGTCCACTGTGAGGAGTTAGTTACTGTAGAGGAATGAAAACACTCACCACCTAAGAGATGCGTGTACAAGAAGTGGAGAAATGTCAGGAAACAAAGCACAAAGACACTAATGAACACAAGGAACTATTAGCAGCTGTGACTGAATTAAAATATGCATTAATATTATCTATGTGAGTAAATTCTGTGGTTGTCATATTGAAAATCATAAAGGGAAAGTGAGATAGTTTGTCTTTAACTTATTTTTCATAGTCTAAACCACATCTTAGCAGAGTATGCCTCAGTGTGAGGACAGCACAAACCACTTCACCTTCCTTAACGATTCATAAGTTAAAGGATGCTAGTAGAACCACAGATTGTTTTCTATCCAGAAATTGCATACATACTGTGTGTAACACTTATTTCTTCACTAAGGACACCAGGCTAACAGGAATGCAGTTTAACTGGTTTAGGATTTATGAAAGGAAAAAAAAAACCAAACCCAACCTCAAGTCTGTTTGCTTTCCTATGAATCAAAACCTACTTGATCAAATGCTTAAACTTACCAAAACATTGTGAAAGAACCTGCGGCTGAGTTCAGTAGGAATTGAGTAGTTAAGATAGGCCTGAAGAAATACATGCACAGTAATTCCTCGTTTATAAATATTTGTCAGTTTATTGCATACGCAGCTGAGATTCCTCCAGCCTCTTCCCCAGCATGGGAATCCCTTCTGCAGGTGGGAGTCACGGTCTTCTGAAATAAAGATACTGTTCTCACATGTTATTCTAACTTCTGATGTTGCTTCAGCACTTGGTGAATCAGAAACAGTTACTATCTGGAACTTGCCATCAGTATCAGGGCTGGTTTTCAGAGGATGTAAGCGCACCAGCGGGTAGCATTTCTCAATCTGACGTCAGAACATTGTGCATTAGAAATAGGGTTCATGTTCTGTAAGGGGCACCCAGTTCCTGCAAACGCCTGAGCGCCCTATGGGAGTTTATCATTGCAGAGGGCATGCAAGCTCATAACCTGACATTCAAGGTTGCAGAACATATATTGTGCTTACTCTAAGTAAGAAAAAATGACACAAATGCTGATATATGGTGATCCATTCATTTCTGTTGAGACCCTTGGAGTCTGGCAAGATGTAAACCACTGTAAACTTGGCTCAGTAGAATACATTCCAGATACTACTAATTTCCCTAAAAGCACCTGTACATAAGAACATTCAAACACCTCTTTATGAACATTTTGAATTTCAAAATGAAATCAATATCCTTTCAGTATAAACAGATCACTGTGATGATCTGATTTTCCCTTTACTTAATACGGGCACAGGAGCACACAGTGTCTACAGGTGCAGAAGTGTAGCTCAGAGCATGTGAAGGCTTCTAGAGGCTGCATCAACATTTCTTATCTAAAAGAAAAATCTTAATAATGGTTTCCCATCTATTATCTTAAAAGAGAAACAAAGTCCAGGTACAGTACATTCCATAAATAAGATAGAACATGGCAGTGTATCTGGCTTATAATTTTTGTGTTTATTTTTAAACTGATCTGTTAGTACTGAAAATTAATTTCAGCACAAGCCTAATCAATCAAAGAGAAAAAAGAAACAGTTTTGCCTTGGTCTGACCCACTCTGTACCCTTACTTTCATTAGCTCAGATACAAAGGAGGCAGAGGGCAACCATGGCTGGGGGAACAGGATGAGTTCATTTGGCAGCAGCACAGTTACACTGGCTTATGTGCAGCCTGAACTACCACGAGAAAGTTCATCAACACCAGAGACACAGGATTCTCAGAGGCTGAGGTCAGAGACAGTTTTGAGATGAAGCACAGTCAGTAAAAGGCTTACAGGTCTGCCAGTGATTCGGTTGTTGAAGAGCTCCTTCTCAGCTGTATAACTCCAGAAGTTACTGTAAGTAGCAACAGACAGCTAGTAGAATAAGACCCTGTATTTTAAGCAATCTGAAACTAACTACAGATATACAGAGGTTACTTATGGATTCACTTAATGGTGCCCGTACTTAAATTCAAATTGCTCTTTACCATCCCACTAACAGTCATCAGATAAAGCCTAATTATATGTATGCATTCTAACACTAAGATAAATCCTTTTTATTTACAACTGAATAAACTCAGAGTGCTTTGAAATCTATAGCCTTGCTTCTTTTGCAACAGTGGTTTTACACTATTTCAAAACATTACAGAGCATTTGTATACAAACATATTTTAATTTGTCTCACTGCTTCTCCTTCCTGAATTCATTCATCACAAAATGAAGCCACCACTGTCTTTTGCCTAATTATCCTTTGCCTTCTATTGGATTTTTAGCCAGGAATTCGCTCAATAAAACAAACAGTCCCCAAAAAGCAAACAAACTGCAACCGAGGAAAAAAAGTGACTCCCTGTCAGCACTGATAGTTCATGAAAACACTAGATACATACTCCTGACCAGCAAAAGAGAAGATCGGAGGCCAATGCGTTATGATTAAAGATTAGTACATCAAGCCCTGACTGATGACAAAGTGAGAAGAGCCCCATGCTACCAGCAGTACTAATGGTGCTGGGCTGCAGCCTGCATTGGCATCACTTAGCATGAATTTGTGTTCCTCTGCAACCAGGTGAACTGTACCTCTTTTGCACCATGGAGCAGGTGGGGAATAGGGCACAAAACCCAGTAGGTATTGTTGCTGTGCAGTCCATCTGCTAGTTTCCCTGGGCAATTCTGTCTTAAACAACCAGTACCACTTACTCATTCCTTATCTACAAGAATGTTATGTTCCTGTTTGTACCTCTGAGACTTTCCCATTTCCTGCTGGGGACGATCCATGCAACCCATTTTTCCTGCTGGCTCACCTATTACAAGAGCTGCAAATTGACTTCTTGCAACATTTTCCCACTTGGTGACTTTGCTCTGCTCTGTCACATCCCTCCTTATGCACCCAGCCTCCTGCACCATGTGCGCTCAGAATCCTCCTCTCTGCTATGGTGAGAAGTTGCATTTTTACCTTTGCTGTACCCTCACATGTCTAAGAGGAATTTCTCAGTGTAAATGAAAGCAGAATTCACCCTTTGACTGCATGTTATACTATACTGCTAGAGAACTGCAGTGCCACCAAATTAAACAAATTGAGTGTTGGCATCCTTAGGAATAGGGAAACGATGTTATTGGAACAGGTCAGAGACCTCACTCTGGTCTTAGTAACACCAGCCTACTCCACCACGGAGGGTCTCTGGCTGGACACCAGCCTCTTGGCCGTGTGCTACTTGTGTGAAAGGACCCTCAAACTCCCTGAACCACCAGCTAAGGATTGCCTGCTTTAAAAGGCATCCTGGGACCATGGAAAGCCAGAGGAGCCAGATCAACTCCTTTCCTCTCACAGCTCTGGGCACAGAAGACACTTCTGCGGGAAGAGGCTGTATCCAGAGTACCACCGCAGCTGTATGCGCCAGCCAGAAATCACCTCTTAGAGCAGCTCTGAGACTGCTTTAAGCTCCTCTGGGGACCGATTTGGTAACCAGCCATCCCTGGGAGTGGTGGGCCAAACAGGTGGCGTATTTATCTTCATCTCCTCCTTCCGGCAGGCATCCCAAGCTCAGTTTAACTGGATCAAGCGAGTGATTCCAACAGTTATTTTCCCCTTAGTTTGATGATGCAAAAAGGGGCACCAATCAACAGCCTGGCCCCGCCTGTTAAAATGAAAATAAAAACTGTCATGCTGCCTCCCAAGAAACCTCAACAATGTGGTGGTATTTGCACACTGATTCATAATATGCACTGGTCCAACCATGAGACAAGTTCTGTTACCACTGAGTAAATACACTATACAAATGACACTAAAGGGTTTCCTTATCATTCAGCTTATGCAAACCAGTTTTATGCCTATTTAATTTAACTGGCTAAAGGGAAATGGCTCCTAAGTTTGCACCAGTATGAGATCAGAATCCAGCACGCAATTTGCAGGAGCATGTTAAATTAATTCATCCATAAACAAAGCAGTCCACGTTTTATACAATCAACTTTGGGCTTTCTATTTTTGATATATAACTAATTATGGGATTAAGAGAGTCTGTGTTGTTTCTTAAGAAAAAGCAGTTTTGCAAATCTAAAAGAAATACAGCGGGTTGGGGGGGGCAACTTCCTCTAGATCAAGAAAGTAACTGGAAGAAAGAAGCAGATCAGATCCTAATACTATCAGAAAAACCTTGCTCAGCTTCACTCTGGCTTAGGGAGATCTGTTTGTGCAGATCTGCCCGTGGGTAAACAGAGCCACATAGGTAGAAAAAAAGGTTACTGTCATTGTTTTGAAATTTCCCACCACTTTTTCTTGTGCACACCGCAACACGAGACATGAGATTAGCCGAGTCACATCTGCTTCCAGAGGGGCTCTGACAACGCACTCAGATAAGATGTTAAGGACCATGAATTCTTATATTGACATTACTTCGTCTTGCTACATAGGACCACTGTATAAGTAATTTTCATATCCAGCACAATGTATGTCTATATTTTTTCAAAATATTAGTTTCTCTCTTCTAATCCCTAGAGCTTATATGTGATGGTTAATAGCTGACTACAGATTTTCATAATTTAATGCATTTTTCTAATGATTGGTCACTTGGGGGAAGGGGAGAATTACAACATTCAGAACCAGATATTTTAATTTCAATATATATTAAAGATATGCACATATTACATCACTATACTTGGAATTTAAATCATGAATAATGTTTAATATCTAAAAATGATAGCAACTGTTTTTACAGTTCTGTGACAATGCCAACTTTATGTTAGGGTGCCATAAGCATAAGAACAGGAAGAGGAAAGAGTTTGAACTTCATGTAACAGTTAAAAGAAGTTTTTAGTCCTTTTGGTTGTATAGACAGACCTTCCTATGTACAGTGAATCAATATACTTCTGTCTACTTGTTGACTCTGGTGGACTTGAAGCAGCATTATTAGTTTACCCTGTAACATGCCAAGATGCAATTATTTGCATAAAAATGCTATTAAAAAGCAGTCCAACACAAACACATTCTTTTGCCATGGAAACTTAAAAATGCAACTCCGATATTCATCTCTTAAAGAATCCAGATTCCTAAAGATTCAAACAGTATACGAATCGGTATACGAAGAATCTCGCATGGCACTGAAGAAAATCCTACCAGTAAAAATAATTTAAACAGCTACTTTTATTTAAAAGATTAGGATTTAGGAAAAAGTACTGCCATATATCTACTTTAAGGGTATTTGTGTATATGTATATACAATGAAACTTAGACTTTACTGTGAAAAACTCCGAAAATTCAAGAAAATCACTGTTAAAAGGAATGTACAGGTTAAAATAAATAGTATTTACAAGAAAGAAAAAATGACTGTACATGGTATGTAATCATCAGTAAAATCTGCTGCGGCTGGAGTTCACACAGATTAATTGTGTGGCTGGATAATAAAACTGGAAATGTTTATGACCAAATGTTATTTGTACTTCCTCTGCATAAGATAAGGATAATCACAGTTCTTGTTCCGAATCATAAACTGATCAACCAAGTTTTCCACCCTCTCAGATTTCTCCCTCTGCAGGGCAGCCTCAACAGATTTAGGGCCAGACTGTGAAGTTAATTGGACATATGGTCTCCAGAATGCAACCCCAAGAACGAACTGCCTACACCTAATCACTTCGGCACAAGTCTGAATCCCACTCCCTTCCAAATCACACCCAAGTCAGGACCCACAGGCATGTGCCTCCAGATCCTGGAGCCGTTCCCTGAAGACAAACGGATGGGGGACAAGGTTCGTTTTTAGAATAGGTCTAGAGGAGGAATAAGAGGTATCAGTCTTCTTATCTGATAACCAATGGGGTAAAGCACTCAGAAAAGAGGGGAGGCCAGGCTCAGTGCCTTCCTCAGCCCAACGGGGATTCAATCCCACACCTCCCACTTAAGAGTGCAAGAAGCATCCAGGGGCGTAGGGATGAGGAGAGAGCACAAGAGACAGTACAAACTGTTGCTTCTTCCTCCTTTAGCAGCCATGATTTCAAAGCTAAATGGCTATTACTGCAGTTCAGAAGTGTCCCAAACCTGTTTATGTACTAGGTATGCTGGAAGCATGGATGAGTTGTGTTTAGAGGAGCCAACTGCTCCCCACCTAGAGCTTGGATTGGGGTGGGGATGACAGGCATCCCAGGCTCTGGCAGTTATTGTCATCATCACAAAAACACAACTGAGAAACATCATGCATCTAAAAATAAAGGAATACAGCGTGAACGCCCTAGCTGGTTCAACCTCCGGAGCAGCTGCATACACTTCTATGAAACCTTCTTAAAATATTATCTTTAAAATTGCAGCTGTATATGTTGAGATAAACACCCAGAAACACTGCAGGCTGAAACAGTGCTCAGTCACCCCAGCGACAGGACACCCCATCCTCAGCCACACAGGGAGAAATAACAAAACTGTTGGATGATGCCACATCCTTCATCTGGGGAAGATATTTATACTAAGAAGCATGAAAAAAATGTGTTATAAGTGGTCTGATGAACATGTACCTTTCTAGACCCTCACCTACCCAAAACTTTTACATCAAACTAACATTTTCTATTACTTTTGAGTAGTTGCGCGCAGTTGAGTCAGACTGAACGAAAAGCAGGTACGCATGAAATGTTTTTAGTATTTTGAATGAGCAACTTAGTTGATGTCTTAAAAAAAAAAAGAAGCAAGCTGCAACCTCATAATTTTCAAGCCTGAAATATGTGTAACCAGAAGGTAAATAACAACCTTTTGCAAACTGGCATTAGGGAATAACGCCCTAAGTCTGGCTGGATCTGACTCAGGACTTGTGAATGAGGCGCTCAGCACTCCAGTGCAAACGCTCGCAGCGCTCCCGGGGAAGCCGAAAGCCACCGGCCGGACAGGGCACGGCCCCTCGGGGAGGCCGGGGGGCCCGGGCCGGGGCGCAGCCCCCTCCAGCCCGCCTCACCCCCGGGCACAGCGCTCGGCAAGAAGAGCTGCCCTGCCCGCCCGCCCCACCGCGGCCTCTGTGCAGGACTGCCCAAGGGCCCGGCCGGGCGTGGTGAAGCGGAGCAGGTCCGGTCCCCGGCAGCCCAGGGACGCCCGCCCAGGCTCGGGCGAGGCGAGGCGAGGCTCGGGCGAGGCGAGGCGGCGGGGCGGGTCCGGCGCTGGGGCGGGCAGGAGGGAGGTGGTTGGGGCGGCGCGCACAGGCTCGCCCGCACCTGCTCCCTCCTCCGCCTCCTCCTCGCCCACCTGGCCGCGGCTCGGCCGTCCCCGCCGCGCTCGGCAGCAGCAGCCGCCGCGATAGCAACATGTTGCCCAGGGGAGCCTCGTCTATGCCGCCACCTCCCAACCCCGCTGCCTACTTCCCGCCCCCCCGGGTTACTTTGCCCTCCGGCCTGGAGATCCTGCGCACCTACTCGGGAGCCGTCATCTTCCTGGAGATCGTGAGTGCCGGGGGCGGGGGGGACGGGCGGCCACCGGCGTTCCCGCGCTTTTCTCTCCCCTCAACGCCCCGCTGCGGCTTCGCGCCCCGCTGCCCTGCGCCCGTCTCCTTCCCGCGTAGGCAGTGGTGCCCGGAGCTGGGGCGGACGTGCCTCTGCCAGGGGACCGCCGAGCAGCAGTCCCGCGTCGGCCGCGCTCCTCACCTGCCATTTTGTGAGTGGGAAAGGTGCGGGCGGCCCAGGCCGTGGCAGGGGGGAGCCCGCGGGCTGCCCCGCTCCGGTCCCGGAGCTGAGGTCTGGGACGTGGGGCTGTGCCGGGAAGGGCTGTGGGACCCGTCCCCGCTCCCTCCGGCCTGCCTCGGCGTCTTTGCTCACCTCGGGCTGGGCGGCGGCGCGGCGCTTCCTCCCCACCCTGGCCGGGCGGCACCGGGAGGCCCGTAGAGGTGTGTTTCACGGGGTTGTTGAAGCTGTCGAGGACTTTGAGCCACACAGTCCCAGGCCCAAAAGCCCACCGTCGAGAGTTATGCTGTTTTTTGCCCATGTGCGTGTGGTAGGGGTCCTATGCAAACTCAAGTATGTTTAATTTCGTGTGGCTGTGAGACCTTACTGGTATACGCAGGGCTGGTGAGCTAAGGCTCAGTATGAGGCTCAGCAGAGCCGTGGTGCTAGTTAGTAGGAGAAAAAACCACAAAACCCTGGCAGAACTCATCTGATTTTATTAATTAAATTTATTAATTTATTTATTTATTTATCTTTTTCTTGGGGTCAGAGCAGCATACTAGTCTGTGAGATGGATCCCACCCTGCAAGCTGTAAAACTGCACCCAATCAAAGAGCTTAGTACAAGTCCAGGTGCTAAACCAGGCCCTGAGTCTGTAGGGACAAAAGTTTTATTAGGTTGGCCAACCTGTTATACATCTGACAGCCGAGCTGAAGTGGACAGGTGTAGTATGAGGGAAATGGCACAACAGTGGACACTGAGATTAGCAGTCTCTGCAGTAGATTTCTCAATTTATTTTTAAAGAAGCCTTAAAGGTTGCACATTCAAAATACCAAAAACATTTAATGTGTCTGCATTTTGTTTAACAGACACTTTCTGTTATCCTTTCTGCTTCCTCACTGCCCATCCCTATCTGGTCTCTGACTAACAGCCTTGCACCTGCAGTCTTGTGAAACTAGAGAAAGTTTGATTCTTCACAGCAGCTAAAAAAGGAATGCTAGAGAACAACTTGAAGGCTAATACATAAGCCCTTGGGAGCTTTGAACTGAGACTAGCAATGCATCTTTACATATATGCTGCTGCAATGTAACATGAGAGAGGAACCAGCTAATTTTATAGCAGGCATCTTTTGAAAGGTATCTCTCATCCAACTTTGATTCAGAAGAAGATAATCTGAAAATGTAACCTTTGACTTTGTAGTTGTAGATCTGTAGGATTTAAACAGGAAAGTAGTAACTTGCTTGAAAATTGATTGTAGCTGTCACTACACAGTAGGTTGGATTATGAAGTTAAATCTTTCTGTAATAAATGAACATACTTTAGATGGCAATTACAATTTTTTCCAGTTATCCTTTTTTATAAAGAGGCAGGATTTGCAAGGAGACGTAGTACCTTCCTTAGGCTAAGAGCTGATTAAATCAGGCAAGCCTTAGAGTATGTAAACTTTCCATTAGCCCATCATAGCACAGCATCCCCACTACTCATTCGCTTTGATCAGTATGCTGAAAAGAAAATTGGTGGTGCTGAATTCTTCCCCGGGTTATGATAATTCTGGAAAGCTGTATGTTTTTCTAGTCATTACAACATAATTTACAACTCACCATATTCTGTCTTCTAGTTTTCTCTTTTACTTTATTGCTTAATGTGTTCTCTTTCAGCTTTTTCTTACAAATGCATTGAAAAAGAGCATGCAGGTTCATCTCTTTTCTGTATCTCATCAGATTAGGACTACAAAACTAAACAGTGTGAGATTGAATCCAAATCTGATGTGCATCCTTGTCATGCTAACTTTGTATGTATATAGAGAGATTTGTATATGTGTGTGTGAGAACCATGTTTTCACGTTTCTTGTATTTCCCTCAAAATGAGAATAAGGGTAAAATTTTCAGCAGCAGCACACAAGTCACCTGGGTTTGTAAATCCCATTTTCAAGACTATTTTAAGAGCTTTTAAGAATTTCAGAGTGGCTTCATCTTACTGCCACTTAGTGCCTATAATTTCTGAGAACGGCACTTGGAATCTCTGAGTACTTCTGAAGTGTTTCCTCTTGGTTTCTGAAAGTAATCTGAGGACGTGTGGATGTGTGATATTAGTTCTTGGGCAGAAAGGACTGAATAAAAGTTATCTCTCAGTTTATCTTCTCTATTCCTTTCCTTGCAGCTGTTCGGAACGATAGTCTGGATTTTGGTAGCTTCTACCAGAGTTCCACTGCCGCTGCTGCAGGGATGGGTAATGTTTGTAGCAGTGACTGCGTGGTTCCTGTCCATTGTGTTCCTGTGCGTGTTCCTCTTTGGTTATGCAAATAGAATTGCTGTCAACTGGAACCAGACGGTAAGATTTTTTTCTTTATTTAAGGATTCTCTTTGTTTTATAAACTGAAAGTCGTTGCATGAGAAGTACTGATCCTAAGTCTTAATGCCTGGCTTTCTGTTTTAACAGAAAGTTTTTCTAAACAGAGGAGTTGAAAACTGGAAAAAGAAAGAGTAGGGCTGCAAGAATAACAGAGGAAATACAGGACCTGTTTTATGATGGAGGCTGAAAGAGCCCAGCTTTTGAAACTGATTACTGATACTTGTCCTCTACGAGCACATAAAATGCATGAACAGCAGGAAGAGGACTAGTTTACCAAGGCATGACAAATGGCCAGAAGTAATTGTGGACTGGAAATTGGAAAATATTTTCTGACTATTAGAGAAGTGGTAGTAACACCCTGTGAATAATGGGGGAGGGGGAGTAGAAAGATACATCTAATATTGCAAAGGAAGTGATACGTTTGTGAACAGATTGTGTGATGTGCTCTGAGATAGCACAGACTAGACTAAAGCACTGAGGAAGTCTCCTCCAGTTCCTAAGGAAGTTTTCTGCTAACTTTTGGGTCAATTCCTTAACGCTAGGGCATCATCGATGAGCAGCTGTTAGACCTTTGGTAGTCAAAGACAGCATAACCTGCAGTATGATATAGCTTAACATCTTTTTGGGAGACTTGACTACAGATATTATTCTCTGCTCAGCTTTTCTTCACTGTGAAGGCAAGACTTGATTCTTGCTGTAATGCTTTGTTATGACTTGTGCCAGTAGTTGTCACAGACTGTACCTTCCTATTAAAAAAGGGAAGCTATTGGCTCCATTTTTTACTAACCACACGGATACCTCAGGTTATTGACCGCTACTTTATGTACTCCTTTGTTGTCGTTAACTGTGTTTTACATTGAGTTTTTAGCGCTCAAGTAGTTGAGCATGAGATAGTATCACTCTCTTGTATTACTGGAAGTAAATAATAAGAGGTAACAAAATTGTGATCAAAATGGGAATTTTCAAAAAATCTTCCAAAACAACCAGAACTTCTCAAATACTAAAGTATGGCTGTTTGGAACTGCTGATCACCTTCACCTTCCTCCTGCGTGGCTTAGTTTTCCTATTGACACTTTTCTTGATCAGAGCTGGAACTGTGTGCTTCAGTATCAACATCTGTGGTTATTTATCTGCTCAAGTTATTCATGGACAGTCCCTTAAAACAAAAGGTCTTTAAAGCAAATCATAGAGCTTCATGAGTTTAGGGCTCTAACTGATAACTCCAAAGCCCATCAGTGTTAACAGACTGGATTCTATTAAAACAAACTTTAGGGCTTTGGTAGTGAATACACGTACATGTAGTGTCAGCTTTCCAGCACAATGCAGGCAGTAATTAGGCTAGTAATGAGTTACAATTACAGAGACCTTTACAGGGATTTATGCTGTGACATCCTCACTTGTTATGATGCAACAAAGCCCGTGAGCATGTGCATAACTGAAGTAAATTAATAGTGTCATGGGTTTCATTGAAACTGTTTGCCAATTTACAGTCATGCATCTATTTAAGAGTTGCTGGGTGAGGGCATAGCCTCTTATAGATTGAAAATGCTGTACAAATGTTCATCTTATAACAGTTGTGTAAATGTGTCTTACATGTTCGCTACTTGATGCTGGCAGTGATTTGTTGTACTGCTAGTTTTGTCCCCCTGTATATAATAAATTAATGAAAAACTTTCTATGTCAGGAAATTGCTACATGACTTGTATAAAAGCTGCATCTGTGGGACTCTGTAACTTAATTTAAAAAGCAGTCATAACTAAGTCAACATCTTAAATGCAGAGCGAATCATTTTATCTCTAACATGGTAGCTGAAATTCAGCCCCTTCCAGCTGTCAACAAAAATAACACTAGACGGATCATTTGAGCAGTATTTTCAGGTGCCCAAACATTCTGTAACTCATTGGCATTAAACTCTTTAGCAGCACTTTACAAGGATTTTTTACCTTCTGTTGCAAATAAATAATTAGTAGAAACACTAGAACTATTTTTATTATTATACAATAAAAA
The DNA here is from genome assembly GCF_028858705.1 of Grus americana. NCBI lineage: Eukaryota > Metazoa > Chordata > Aves > Gruiformes > Gruidae > Grus > Grus americana. The sequence goes on along the minus strand of NC_072853.1, from coordinate 15,131,181 downwards.
GGTATACCTGTTTGGTTTAGGTTGGCATGTATTTAGATAAATACATGGGGTTTGCTATTTCATAAATTAAATTTACGATAGAACTCAGAAGCTACAGGTCATTAGATTAGGTCAAAAATGGGAAGAGTCATGGCATAGTTATATTGTAGTACTATAGCTTCATGTAGAAATCAATGAACAAATGTGATTTAACACACCAGGAGTTTAAATGTCAATTTGAAAAATAGCATGGGATTCTGACAGCCCTGCATTTAGTAATGCCTTATGTCATAAGTAGCTCTATTTAAAATAATACAGATACTTAAAAAATAAGATGCTACGCAGTGAAAAGATGGGGGAAAATATGGACCTTATGGAGGTACATCACTCTCCACATTGCTGTATTAAACCAGATGGTATGATAAATACTGTCCTTTACAGCCTGACTCACAGCACATTCATTTACAAAATTAGATGTGAACTAACATATCATGCAGATCTGGTAGTGTTTTACATACTCTTTGTATGAGGTTTCAATGATTATACAAGTGTGGAGGTGAGGGAGAGTAAGGCACCGTGCTAACAATTACTGAAAAACAAAAACCTCTCTCTTATAAGATTTTGGGTTTTTTGGTCACAGAAACCATAACCATACCAATGTGAAACCTTCCTGATGTTACATAGCTTCACTGTAATTGCTGCCAGGAGAAGGAAATTAGAGGGTTTGGCAGGAGAATGAAGGAAATGAAAGAGTTTGCCTTCTGAAAATACCTCTCCTGTACGTAGACAGCACTGTCTTCCTCATGGAGCTGTTTGTGCTGCTTCACGAGCAGTGGTGCCAAAAGTGTACAGCTGGTAACCCTGGCAGAGTTGCATACTAGGTATTTAGCAGCCCAAGAATAATGGATGCCCTCGATTACTCATGGGTTTACACAGACCTTTCAAGTTACTGGAATCCTGTGCTATAAAATGAGTATGTCAGGCCATGATATGGGGTCCAGTACTTGTCACGCAGAGAGCACACACCTGCATGTAGCCTGACATGATGCGTGTAGGCGGTAGCATGAAAGATGCGCGTGTCTGTCTGCCAGCTTGAGTGACGGGAAAGCCACAACAGTGAGTGTGTGGTGGGGAGAGGTGCCTCCCCCAGCTTCAGCAGAGCACTGCAGCTTCTCTGATGCTTCAGCACTCTCATGCTGGAGTAGGTCCCTACTATTTTTTTCTCTGAGGTACAGATGTTAAAGCAGAGCTGGAGACTGAGGGAATGTCTTATGCCCAAAGCTTGAGATTTGGCAAGCCTAGCACATAAAGGCTATCCAGCTAGGTCAGGAAGCCACCCTCTGCCCCCTCATCTTCTCAGTTCTGTTGATGTCAGTGAGGCCTCATGGTGATACTCCAAGAGGGGGTAATTGTTTTTAAAAAATGGGGGGGGTAGGACACACCACCACCACAGCCAGGATGTAAAACCAGAAGTTGGCAATTACTGCAGCTGTCTTGCCAAAACTTGGATTCACAGTAATTAGCAGTCATTAAGAAAAGCAGTACACTCTATGACCTAGCCTTCAATGATCAAATGATTCTTAAGAGAAAATTATGTCCCGATCTAAGTAGAGTGGGAAACTGTAGTAGCAGCTTATATCATAACTTATCAAAACTGACTAGGGTGTGATTTAAGTAGCTTTAGCTGCTATCAAACATGGAACAACTGATGAGTTTAAAAAGAAAATTCTTTCAATAAAAAGAAAATCTCACATCTATGAAGAAGCAATCTCTAAACAGGGAAATGCAGCACATTCCCACTTCGATATCAGGCAATCAGTAAGGATGTTGCATAGTAGTTTCTAGTGCGTATGAACTGTCTGCTGTTGTGATGGGCTCACACATGGTATACACCCTGGCTTCTCACTCTTGCCATACTCATAGTCCATTGCACTCAAGTGAATTAAAAGTGCATGAAGAATTCATTAGTGCTGGAGATAGACTATATAACGATATTGTCAAAAAGCATACATAGATTTGTGTATAACTGTAAAAATTGTGTCTATGGCCTTTGCAGACCTGCATAGGTATAGGCACAAAGTATATGTTGTATGGACTCGGGAACCGAGCGCAGTGCAGATGTCAGCTTTGCAGACTCAACAACAGAAGGACATGTTGGAAGAGTATTTTAGACATTTTAAAACTGTATTGGAACATGTCTTTGATCTTCCTGTGTGGAACAGTGGACTCTGAAACACAACTTGCAAAGAGATTTAGGCACCACAGCTGCTTTTTCATGTGCTCCAGTAATAGAATCCAGAAATGAGTTAGATGTTTAAACCTTGTATTCAGCTAGCATTCACCACAGAGGAGGGAATCACGTAGAGAAAACCAGGAGAGAAGCATATTTGAACCAAATCCTAACTCCTGTCCTCTCAAGTCTCAGGCATTTTATTCGACAGCATCATGACATACTTAGAGATTACTGTATTTTGGGTAGAGCCAAGTCAGAGAGAGTTGAGGAAATGCCTCAGTTCTTAGATTCTGATTGCATCAGGAAGTAAACTTCAGCCATGTCAAGGCTGAGGTGTTTCTGGGCATTTACAGAAGCAAAATTTAAGCATGGAGGGGGGACTTCTGAGCTTTGGTTATAGCTGAGAAGGGGTTTGGGGGACTGCAAGCTTGTATTGTACTGCTTAAGTTGGGCTGTATGTCCCTTCTTTTTTATTTAAGCTATATGAAGGGAAAGTTCTGTAAGCTCTAATTGCTTTAAAGTGATCTAAAAGGTCAGCATATGTACATATAGATGAGCGTGTGCCTCTTAATTTAAAAGAATGTAGGGTCTGGGGAGAGGGAGAATTGCCCTTTATCACTGATTATGGTACTGAGTTGCTTATAATCGCAAGCAGCTGTAAAAACATATCCAGGTTAAGCTCTCAGATGGATTTAACACTGCTTATCTAAAGTTATTGTTATCAGTGCTCGTTTCATGTTTCAGTGTTGGGTTTCATTTGTACTGAGACTGGAAAAATTAGATATGTATTGCAGCCCAGGCTGACTGTTACTTGCTTTTCAGGATTTTCTTTTCCATGGGGCTACTTTTGTCTTTTATTTTGGAGCTTTTCTACTGCAAGCAGCAACTACATCTCTGCATCACTTTCCCCGCAAATTCAATTCCACCACACAAGAGAAGATTCTATCTGATCATGAATATAACATAAGCATAGCAGCCTCGGTATGTATTGCATATATTTGTATCTGGGGAACAGAAGTCTGTTGTAAGCCCTTGTAGCCAACCATTCAACTTGGGAACTTAACAGCAGGCTGGAATAGAAAGAGGAGCTTGTGAGAGAAAGGATTGTCTTTGAGAGCAGCAAATAGTGTCTAACAGTGACATGTAAAAATATTGGAGTAAGCTAATGCTAATACGATAGGTTCTCAGTTGCTACTGTTCACTATGGTGTTTTAAATATATGATCACTACAGCTTATAATTTTTAGACAAGATATTTTGTAAAAGCAATGCTGGTTATTAGAAAAGAAGGAAAAGATAACAACTGAGCCTTCATCACGTATGAATTTCATGCCTGTGTTCAAACTTTCAGTTACTTTTTTTATACTGTTTAGATAGTCCTGAACATGCTATGGGGAAAAATCCTTGGACTAGCTCCTTATGAAGCTCCATGTATTTACTATACATCAGGCATAAAAGTTATCTGTAAGGGCCCTGCTGTCTGTTGTGGCAAGGATTAGAGTGCTTTTATAGATAGTCTAAGCTCAGACTGCTTTTTTTTTACTGTAGTTGTATCGTCACTGAATCACTGTATCTGGTGATGTGGGTGTGCGTAGCAGAAAATACACCAGGCTGTAGCTTTATCCCTGGCTGGACTCCTGAAGGGCAAGTAGAGGTGTGCCAGTAGGCTTAACTTAAAGAACTGAAACTACTGCTCTTGGGTTTTTGTACCATCCAGAGGGTCTTGCATACCTCAGGGAGCTGTATATATTTATTAAGCTTCTAAAACTCTCTGTGGGTATCTGTTGTCCTTACAACTGAATACATGATAAATTTTGCACAGTAAACACCTTCAGTTCATCTTAAGATAAAAACAGCTGAACGTAAGGTGTAAGGTTCGCATTCTCTCTGCAAGAGGCTAAAAAGGAAAGGGCTTTTGTTTTGGCAAGCCCGTCTCTGAAGGGATGAGGTGAGCATATCAGTCTCCAAGTCCAGAGTGCCTCACCAGTACCCGCTTGCCAGTAACAAACTTGAGCACATCTGATTCCTGTATGTGGCACAAGGACACAGGTGGTGTCTCATAGCTGTGCCTGAACTAAGGGAGGGCTTTATACTAAGCAAGTATCTCAAACTCTACCCTTAAGTGTAGCTCTTCAACCCTTGTTCAGATCCCACTGAATATATGGTCACTTCAGTCATTTTGTGTGACAACAGAATACTTAGGACTCCAGGAGACCCTTTCCCCCTTCCATACTATTTTTCCTAGGGAGAATTCAGTTCTTCAAGCCCCTCAAATCCCTGTCAAGATAGGGGAGAAGACTCAATTGTTAACTTACCTCAGTATTTTTAATTAAGAGATGCTGGGAAATGGTGAATCGGGTAACTGTAGTCTTTAGTGTCTTTGCATTTTTTCCGAAAGTATATAATTAAAAAGTCAGGACATGCAGAAAAAATTGTAATCCTTTGAAACACTTCATTAAGAGAGTCCTGTGATCTACATAGAAAAAAACCAAAGGTTGCTAACATTTTGTCTTTAAAAATTACTTTTGTATACTGTGATAAAAAATATATGTGTTCAGTTTATGTAGGTGGTAGTTCTAGGGTGTAGCATCTATTCAAAACTTTAATTGTCAAATTAGCATTTGTATGGAAAGCAAGGGATAGGTTGTTATGACATGATTGAATTTGTATGTTCTAAGAGACAGAATCCATCCTTAGCAGTGGACAATATGAGAAACTTTTTTTCAGCAATTCAGTTTCTTATTTCTTCCTTCAGGTATACATTATATATATTCAAGTTTGCTGTGGCATGACCTTCAGTTCAAATCTATTCAGTTCAGTTCTTGAGCAATAGCAACTTCCTGGCATTTCTCAGGAAGTTGTTCTAATGGCTGGTTATCTGGTCAAGAAGGCCAGATTTGAAGCTGTATTTCTGCAAGTAAAAGAGTTCTGTTTAGAGGGATGTCATCTTAGTTGTTTGATGGTAAAGGCATTCACTTGGAAACAAATCTGAGATTAATGTTTGATCAGTCTAGATAAGAGAAAACTGAAATACACTGTACATACACACATGATTACATTGTACCATAACTTATGCAGAGTCCTATTTCATTTTCTATTTCAAAATGTCTTCTGAAGCAAGCAAGTTAGTTAAAAGCAGTAACATGGGGTTATAACAGAGAGGTTCATAAGAACTTCAGAGGATCCCAAACTTATCTTTATCTTAAGCATTTTGGCTGGGGGAGGTAACTTCTGAATCATTTGTGTTCCTGTATTCATTTAGAATAGAAAAAAAAATGTATACCAATATAATATGTGATTCACTTTTTTCCTTCTTTTTTCCCCTGCTCTAGATTTTTGCCTTTGCAACAGCTGTTTGTTACGGTTGCAGCACAGCCCTGGCATTAAGGAGATGGAGGCTATAGCAGTTGAAGAGAGGTTAACACCTGAGTGTTCCACTTCAGATCAAATTAAGTGCTACTTGTCTGTTTTACTGTAATCTAATTCCAAAAAGACTTTTTTTTCTTAAAATCTGTTTTAAAGTGCTGAAATGCAAATAACCTCTGATCAGGATTTCCTTAACAGAAAGCAAGTTTCCATCTCTTCCCTTTCTAATATTTACTTTTATTGTGTACTCATTAGAAACATACTCTTTCTATGGTAGTATAGATTTCAGGGATAAACAGATGTGTTATTAGTGGAGAACAGAATTCTAGTGCTAATTTAGAAGAGGAAGAAAATGGAAACTAAAGAAACATGTTAACTGCATAGGCAGCTAAAAGGCTCCCCCTTTGTTAAGTCCTGGGATTGGGCCTGAAGTGTTTTGCAGCACTACAGTGCGTTCCACACAGGCAGAGCCTTGAGGCTTCTTGTAGAGTCGTGGGTTTTCTGTGTGCTGCTCCGTGCGTGATCGGAGCCCAAGCTGACTTTGAGTTACCAGCTTAGTATATATATTATTAACTTCGATGTACAGAGAAAATATTTTAAATATCCATCCAGTGAAATTTTTTGATACTCTTTTATAGCCATATCCAGCTATGGTCATCTGATCCTGAAAGCTTACTGTATTCCATACTAGATGGAAACTGTTTGGGACTGTCAGTCAGTAGTTCATTAGTTTTAGGAATTTAGCTTAATCAGATGTATTTATACTGCAAAACAAAACAGTGCATTTGTGTTGTATGTGTATATGCATGGTATATTTTTGTTTAACAGGAATATTTGCACTGTTTTACTTTGGAGTACAGCTTTGGTTTTGTTACTTCAAGTGCTGCATTTGTTACTTATTATATGAATCAGTATCATTTGAATGGAATGTTACCAAATGGTGAATAATGTCTGACCTCAGTTCTTGCAGTGTGTTATTTGTTGTGTTCTAAACCTGTAGTGTTGTAAAGGTGTTTTTATTTGGACAGGTGCCTATGCAACAACTTACTGAAAGCATGGAATGCAAAGCGCTCTGCCCATTATGGAGTTTGCTTTTAGCACGAATGAAGTTTAATTGAGCCTTTCTTGAATATACCAGTTGTATAATGACATGCGATATTATATATAGAAAGTTAATATAACGAAACTAAACGGTAGCATTGCAGTCTGCTCCCTACTACTCATGTCATTTTGCAGATGGTGAAACTTTTTTTTTATAATGCTAGTAAATAATTTTTGCTTTTGTGAGTAGTGCCAAATTGATAACCTGGGAGAATAGAGGCTCCCTGTCATTCGTAGAACAACTTGCTCACCACATCTTGCCAGTGCACCTGAATATTCTGCAGAGCCCAGCAGCGGTTGGGTAAGGGAAGACAGGACTTTCTTCATTCCCAGGCCTACTCATTCTCCTTGAGCCAACAAGGGTGTCTGCTATGAAGGTTACTTTATGAAACTTGTTAGGTACAAGGATCTCTGAGAGTCAGCCACCCTCAGGACTGTCCTGCAGTCCCTGCTGACAGGTTCTTAGGGATGGCATAGCAGTGAGTGGCAGCCCTTCTGACTACTGGAACCACTCGGTTGTCCTAAATTCCTGCAATTGGATGGTTTTGTATATCTTGTTTTCTGAAATCTTTATCTTACAAAGATTTTGTACTCTGGCTGATTTTTTTTTTCCTAATTCTCTACTTGCATTGAAACTCATTTTGTGATTGTTTTACCTAGAGCCATATACTCTTAAAAATACTTCATATTGCATAAAATACATTTACACTGGAGTATATGGAAGAAAGTATATAACAAAGATTTATGCTAAGCAGCATTAAAGTTACTTAATATATTTATGGCAGTAGTCTGGTTATTAATCCTGTGTTTGGAAAGTATCAAAAAACTACCTTGTAACTTTAACTGCCCTGAGGCTAGACATACAAAATATAGGCTAAGATTTCTTGAGAAGGCACTGTTCCATTGGTGCTAGTTTGGTATAGCGGTTTGCCATGTCCACAGCATGAATGTTAGCAAGGAAAAGAGTAAGGTCAGCTACAATAACATGGCAAATGAGCCCTGATCTTTGGTGTGGTTTCTCCTTCATCCTGTAACCTGGATGTGCACTGCACACCACAGACTCTGCATGCCACAGCTATGGTCTCTGCAACCAGCTGGGATAATGGGGGAAAGATCTTAACTTTTTGCCTGTTTAAACCTACAGAGTATGAATCCCACACATGGTGTCAATTAAAAAGCAGTCCAAGTTTAGCTGGCGTTTCTGTCTAATCTCTGAGCTCAAACCCGAGGTGTAAAGATCATGATTGATGGGTGCTATTCAAGTCTCTTAAGCTACTTGTACAAGTCCAGATAGCAGTGTGGTGAGCGTAGCATGGAAACTGTTTGTATAGCGAGGAAAGGCTGAACTTTCCCTCTTAAGTATCAAAGACAAACAAAGGGCAGAGAAGGGATAAAGGTAAAAACTACGGTAATGAAGAATGGCTTTCATAGCTAAAAAGGAGTGAAAGAATGGAAATTTTCTGTTAGTATGCAAGGAGTTCTGCTGTACTTTGAGGAAGGTCTAAGGAAGGACACACCAGAACAAGCAGTTGCATTCTTTGAAAAAAAAAAAAAAAAAAGCCAGTAGTTAATTTTGTATTACTTTACACAGGGAGCTAAAAAGACAGGTGTGACTCAGAAATGGTATGTGCATGCTGGGATGTCTGTATGCAAATACTGATATGGGAATAAACGTAATCTGTGTGATAATTGTTGCAGGTGATAATGCAAACTGTTTCTAATAAATCTCACTCGTCCCTGTACAAAAATTCCCCCAAGCCTATGACCTTGAGGAGCACAAGCTTAAACCTCTCCAGAGCATGGAAGGAGTAGGGGAGGGCATAGGGACTTTCCTTCAAAGGGTGAGGAGAGAAGTAACAGTTTGTTGCTTATTGCTAAAGAGAAATGAAAGTGCGCATTTTAGAAAGCTGAATCTTTGTTAGAACTTGCTCGGAAAGTACACACGGCAAGTGCTGCACAGAGGTCCTGGCTCTGCTTCTGTCTCACTGAGTGCCTGGAAATAACCCAGAGTGACCCAAGTCCTGCAGTGATTATTGATGTGTCCAGGATCAGCCTATTTAGATCCTCATGAGTCCTCTGGCTGTGTAGGTGGGTCATAACTCCTCAAGTGAGTAAAGTTATGCTGCTGTAAAACACAGCTGTGAAAAGTGAGAGAAGCAGAACCAGTGATCACACAAATCTGTGCCCTTCATAGAGAGTTAAAGAAAAACACTGGAAAATCACTAGACCGGTGTTTTCTCTTTAGCTTCCAAAACCAGAAGACAATGCTGACTCCTGTTGCACTTCCTCTAATCATGGTATTTTTGCATTTATAGAATCATAGAATTTGCTTTATAACTTTAAAAACTGTTGACATTCATCATTTTCCCATCTGAATTTGAAAAAATACTGTTAAGAGAGTTAAAACTCTGATAGCTCATTTCTTCCATTTTTATTTATATCCTGTGAAATTGGTCTCTGAGCAGCAGTGTCCCAATGCATTTCGTGCTCCATTGCCAGGCTGTCCCAGTTGTACAGAAGGGCTTCCTGGGTCTTGTCTGTGGATAATGGTGAACCACGAGTTTTCAAACTGAGATGCAGAGAGGTTGTTGCTCTTTTAAATCTTTAAAAAAAACCCCAAACTTGAAAGTGAGAGCATGTTGTATTTCTTTTTTAGCTGCATTTTGTACAATTGCTCATGACACATTGCTCTTTGTTGAGACACAAAACTATCAGAAGAAAAAACAAATTTGATGTATTAAAATCAGTAAACACCAATGGAAAGTTGTTTGTGGGTTTTTTTTTCAGTTGAATTTAGGATGACTGTTCTTCTTTCTCCCACTGGGTTAGGTTTCTTTTAGAATCATAGAATCACAGAATGGTTTGGGTTGGAAGGGAACTCAAAGCTCATCTAGTTCCAACCCCCCTGCTGCAGGCAGGGACACCCTCCACTAGACCACGTTGCCCAAAGCCCCATCCAACCTGGCCTTGAACACTTCCAGGGAGGGGGCCTCCACAACCTCTCTGGGAAACCTGTTCCAGCACCTCACCACCCTCACAGTAAAGAACTTCTTTCTCACATCTAATCTAAATCGACCCTCCTTCAGCTTAAACCCATTACCCCTTGTCCTGTCACTACACTCCCTGATAAACAGTCCCTCACCAGCTTTCCTGTAGGCCCCTTCAGGTACTGGTAAGCTGCAATTAGGTCTCCCCGGAGCCTTCTCTTCTCCAGGCTGAACAATCCCAACTCTCTCAGCCTGTCCTCATAGGAGAGGTGCTCCAGCCCTCTGATCATCTTCGTGGCCCTCCTCTGGACTCTCTCCATCAGCTCCATGTCTCTCCTGTACTGGGGCCCCCAGAGCTGGATGCAGTACTCCAGGTGGGGTCTCACAAGAGCAGAGTAGAGGGGCAGGATCACCTCCCTCGACCTGCTGGTCACGCCTCTCTTGATGCAGCCCAGGACACAGTTGGCTTTCTGGGCTGCAAGCGCACACTGCCGGCTCATGTTGAGCTTCCCATCAATCAATACCCGCAAGTCCTTCTCCTCAGGGCTGCTCCCAATCCATTCCTCGCCCAGCCTATAGTTGTGCTTGGGATTGCGCCGACCCACGTGCAGGACCTTGCACTTGGCCTCGTTGAGCTTCATGCGGTTTGCACGGGCCCACCTCTCCAGCCTGTTCAGGTCCCTCTGGATGACATCCCTTCCCTCCAGCGTGTTGACCACACCACACAGCTTGGTGTCGTCGGCAAACTTGCTGAGGGTGCTCTCGATCCCATTGTCCATGTTGCCGACAAAGATGTTGAACAGTGCCGGTCCCAGTACCGACCCCTGAGGAACGCCACTCGTCACCATTCTCCCCTTGGACATTGAGCTATTGACCACAACTCTTTGAGTGCGACCATCCAGCCAATTCCTTATCCACCGACTGGTCCATCCATCGAATCCATGTCTCTCCAATTTAGAGACAAGGATGTCATGTGGGACAGTGTCAAATGCCTTGCACAAGTCCAGGTAGATGACGTCAGTTGCCCTCCCCTTATCCACCGACGCTGTAACCCCACCATAGAAGGCCACCAAATTTGTCAGGCATGATTTGCCCTTAGTGAAGCCATGTTGGCTGTCACCAATGTTGTTGGTGCATTATTGTGCTTATCTAACCCCCCTTCTGACCTGTGCAGCTCAGAATTTACTCTATTTATCCTCAGGGTGCTCCTGGGAAGAGGAGAAGTGCTGTTTTCCTTTTACAGGTGGGAAACTCAGACAGACACACTAAACAGCTTGTTTGCTGAAGTCCTCGCGCGGGAGCTCTGTGGTGGGGCAGGAAAAGGAAACAGGATTTCTCAAGTGAGAGGTAGTGCCGTGCCCAGCAGCCTGGGCTGCTGCCCACCGAGGGCAGAAAGGAAGCAGCACGGCGTGGATCGTGTCTGACCTGTCCAACTTCTGGCTCTGTCATGGCAGTATTCCTCTGGCAATTAGTTACACGGGGTTAAAAGGTAGAATGACTGTGAAGGATTGTGAGTCAAAGGGAGGTTTAACGTGCCAAATTGGCATTCCTAGATCAAACATCATCGTTTCTGGGTGTTCTGACCTTAAATTTTGATTATCCACTTGTAAATAGGCTACATAGTTCCTGTTTGAGGTGTTGATCTACCTCCTGCATCTTAAGAGAAAAAAACAGGTCCTCAGGAATCTGCAGGTTTCAGCTGCTTCCTCCTATACAGCATGTTTGAGCCCTAAATTCTTGGCGCTAGCAAAATATTACCCGCCTTAAGCCTGCCAGGACACAACACCCTTCAGTTCAGAAACCTGAGCTAAGTTTTGGCAACTAACTTGTCAAGCTACCTTTCAAGGGAACACAATGATCGAGTCAGATTATGTCTAGGTGTGGTTTTAACACCTTTCTTGCTGTGGGATTATTGCAGGTATCTATAAGGATTCTGGAGATCATGGACAAAATATTCACAGAATCACAGAGTGGTAGAGGTTGGAAGGGACCTCTGGAGATCATCTAGTCCAACCCCCCTGCTAGAGCAGGATCACCTAGAGCAGGTTGCACAGGATCACGTCCAGGTGGATTTTGAATATCTCCAGAGAAGGAGACTCCACAACCTCTCTGGGCAGCCTGTCCCAGTGCTCGGTCACCCTCAGAGTGAAGAAGTTTTTCCTCATGTTCAGATGGAACTTCCTGTGTTCCAGTTTGTGCCCGTTGCCCCTTGTCCTGTCACTGGGCACCATGGAGAAGAGTCTGGCCCCTTCCTCTAGACATCCACCCTTTAGATATTTATAACCATTGATGAGATCCCCTCTCAGCCTTCTCTTCTCCAGGCTAAACAGACCCAGCTCTCTCAGCCTTTCCTCATACGAGAGATGCTCCAGTCCCCTCATCATCCTTGTAGCCCTCCGTTGGACTCTCCCCAGTAGTTCCCTGTGTTTGTTGAACTGGGGAGCCCAGAACTGGACACAGTACTCCAGGTGTGGCCTCACCAGGGCAGAGTAGAGGGGGAGGATAACCTCCCTCGACCTGCTGGCCACACTTCTTAATGCACCCCAGGATACCACTGGCCTTCTTGGACACAGGGGCACATTGCTGGCTCATGGAGAGCTTGTTGTCCACCAGGACATACATACAGGACATTCATACACTTAACGTCCAGCACATCCAGTGTCAGACCTCTTGTGCCTGGCTCCAGAGAGGCTCTTGTTGCAAGGACTGAGCCCTGTAGATCCGTACGTCATTGCAGCATTACTGATGATCTTAAAAGAATTACCAGAGATTTTAATCTCATGCAAACACCTTTTTCTGGTCATCAGCAAAGCATGGCCTATGTCACTGGACCAGTGGTGTGGCACAATAAGCAGCAGATCAGAACAAACCCACTGAGGTTCCTTGCAGAGCAAAGGGTCCTTGTGTTTTCCTCTTGCTGCCCAGCCGGGACCTCACACAGCCCCACTGCCCTGTGCAAAGCTGCTGGGGCTTCCTAGTGATCCAGTTACATGCTTGGGCAGTTCTACTCACAGTGTCCACCAATGATTAGCTTTTAATATTACTTTGTTACAGGTGTTGGTTTAGGTCCAATAAACTTTATGAGACAAACTGATGAGGCAAAAAGTGTTTTGTTTCTATAAACTTGTCCAACACAAGGACCATAGCCATTTTTCTTTGTGATTACTTTTCAAGTGGAAAACATGCTGTAGCATAAGTTAATAATGCAATTAATCATATCATAGGTCTATTCCCAAATTGCGTGACCTGGAATTATTTCCAGTCTCCTGGGTCCGGGTGAACATCCCAGCTAAGCTACAGGTCTATGCTGTGGTAAGACCTAAATAAACATCTTCTCCCTGCCTCTCCCCTGGTTTTGGAAAGAAAGCAGGGAGCTGCAGCATGATTTGGACAGGCTGGACAACCCAGAAACCAATCTGGTGTACTGGGATATGAGTCACTGTTAAGTAGCACTAAAGGGTGCAGATGGGCTTAAGATGGTTCCACAAAGATAACATACAAAGTTTCGATAAATGGGGAAATGGAGTGGGAGGCCTACTGATTAGAAACGGGGATGAAGACCTTAGTACTTGGTTACACTTGTCCCTTGTATTAAATCTGGCATTGAATCCGGCTCTTAACTCCTTAATATACCTGTTTTTCAAACTGTAAATAACTTGGCCTGGGATCTGAAGCCCTGGGGAACCTGTAGGGCCAGCTTAGAGCCTTGGGCTGTTTGAACAAGAGGCAAGGTGAATCATCACCAGATGCTTTAAGCCAAAATTCAGGAGCAGAGGGGAAGAGGAAATGTTCTCCACTTCCCAACTCGGCACCAGTTGGAAGAAGGGCAGGAGTAGTTGTTGTTTTCCTCTCCGTTCCCTGGCTCCAATCAGTATGGGCCCTGGGCAAGCTGGAGGACAGAAAGGAGGAGGACTTGGACAGAAGTGTCATCTGACTGCTGAGACATGCCTGACCTGACCCATAGCAGTGACAGCTGTTCCTGGGCCAAAGCCCAAAGTTCAGTATAAAAAGTAAATATATCCAATAATGAAATTGTCGAACAACAAGCCTGAGTCTTGGCTGGAGCAAATGTTCTTAGAAAAAGACAGAGCTATCTCAGAGAGAAATTTCATTATGAACAAGAGGACAAATTTTGCTTTTAGTTACATAAATGCAACTTCTTTTGTGGTCCAGTCACCAGCAAAGAATTTTACTAATGGAAGTAAGAACAGAATTTTCCCTCAGCACTAAATAGAGCTGACCTTTGAAACAAATGGTATTACATATTCCTTGGCCTTCTGTCATTTGCTTATTCTCTTAAGGATCCTGGTGCTGGGACAAGTTATTGCTGGAATAGCCACGGCCATTAAGGGAAAAACAGCCTTTGTGCCGGTTGTGGTTTAATCCTGGCCACTAACTGAGCACCACGCAGACGCTCACTCCCCCCACACACACAAGGGGATGGGGAGGAGAATGGAAAAAACCGTCATGGCTTCAGATAAAGACAGTTTAATAGGATCACAAAGGAAGGGGATAGTAATAGTAATAGTGATAATATAATAAAACAAGTGATGCACAAATGCAATTGCTCACCGCCTGCAGAAAGAAAAAAAACAAACAACCTGATGCCCAGTCTGTTTCTGAGCAGCAGTTCCGCCTCCCAGTTAGCTTCCCCAGTTATATACGTTCTATGGTAGGGAATGTCCCTTTGGCCAGTCTGGGTCAGCTGTCCTGGCTGTAATCTCCCAGGTTCTTGTGCACCTGGAGGGGTGTGAGAAGCTGAAAAGTTCTTGAGTTAGTGGACATATTACAACTACCTAGCAATAACTAAAAACATCAGTGTGTTATCAACATTATTCTCATATTAAATCCAAAACTCAGCACTATACCGGCTACTTGAAAGAAAATTATCTCAGCCGAAAGCAGGACAGTGCCCATGGCAGACTTAGAAAGTGTGAAAGCTCCAAGATAAATACCCAGCACTTGTAGACTCTCATTGTTTTGGGGGGACCTGACCCGTGGGTTGTGATTGGTTTAGGGTTGGCAACATTGGGTGGGGGATCTGAGGTAGAACATCACATAAAACTACGAAGATGAAGAACTGCTACAATAACACCAAGTTACAGGGGTCTCTCAGAGACCTGAGTGCCTCTGCTGCCTGAAAGGAGATCAGAAGAGATTCATGGTGAATTTACGTCCTTCCTACATACCTTTTTTTTTTTTTTTTTTCATTAAAGAAGTCCTCCAAAGAGAACAAGGTACTTGTAGCCCCTGAGTAAAAGGCAACGATCAGTACCAGTAGATGGAGCTCCAACCACGGACAGCCCTTCAGGGGCCGCACGCTGCTGCCTTAGGGACACCCTTCCTGCCTTAGGGACATCCTTCCTGCCTCAGGGACACCCTCCCTGCTTTAAGGCCACCATCCCTGCCTTAGGGACACCCTCCCTGCCTTAAGGACACCCTTCGCCAGTCATACTTCAGGGCTTCCACATACCCTGATTTCTAAATAAGCAAAGCTCCCAGGAGTGCAATTAGGAATGCTCATTCTAACTTATGTGATTCATCTGAAAGGACAGGGCTCCCATTTTTATCTTTTTATTATAAGCAGACATCGCAACAACTTAGTGCCACACAATACTTCATACTTGTGTCAGTATGGTAATATCACAAATTTCAGAACAACAATCCCAGAACACTAATATAAAGTCAAGTCCCTTTTCTGAGGAGCTAGGAAGCAGCTGAAGAAAATATCCTTCACTCTTCTCCCTACAGGACGCAGTCGGCTTTATTGATGTCTGTAAATCATATGTGATTGAAATCCATGGAGCTCCACTAGGTTAGAGAAGTGGAAAATAACCTTCAAAACATAAGGAGATTTTGGAGGGATTTCTTCTTCCTAGGGAGCTATGAAAGTTAACAGTCAACTCATTTAAAATGGCAGCTGAACCAGCTCATACCATGGAGTCACTGCTGTTGCAGAGTTTGGAGATGATATTAAGTTCTTTCAGATAGTCAAGTTCTGTGCAGGCCATGAGGACTTCACCAAACTGAGTTGGCTTAAAGGTGGCCGATGAACTTTAATATAGATAAATCCAGGGCAATGCTTCTAGGAAAATATGATCTACATTAGACTTGGAACTGAGAGTTACAACTTAGGAAAGAGATCTTTGAGCCATTGCTGATGGGTCTCTGAAATCATCAGCTCAGTATGCAATGGCAAGCAAAAAAGTCAATAAAATGTTAGAACTCATAAGAAGGTTATTAGGAACAGAACAGAGGGTGTAATGTTGCTGCTACATAAAAACCAGCTGTGTTCTTGTCGTAGAGCTAAAGGGCAGCAAAAATGGTCAAGGTGTTGAAGCTGCTGCCTGACAAAGACTGAAAATACAGGGACTCTGCTCTGGAGTGAAGGAAGCGTTGGAGGGTTGTAATCATGATTTACAAAATGATGAATGTGCTGGTTAAACCAAACACATAACTGTTGTTTACCAGAACCTGATATGGGATCTAGGCACCACTCCAGGCAACTAGCAAAAGATCAGTTTAAAAGAGATAAAAGAAAGTGCTTGCTTACTCAGTGAGTAGTTCATCTCTAGAGCTTGCTGCCACTGGAGCTTTTGGAGGCAGAGAGAATTAGCATGGTCAAAAAGAGGACTAGACAAATTAATGAATGATGGGTCTGTATGTTAAAAGAATGAGGCAAGAATGTACCCTCTAGTACCCCTAACCCAACACTTGTGGATGCTGTGTACTAGGGGAAAGGGCTGCACATAACAACCAGCCTCACATAGTCTTCCTATATAGCATCTCCTCTTGCCACCGTCGGAAACAGAGCAGTGGGCTAGACAGCTCACTGGTGTGACCCACGGACCATCTCTCATATGCAGCTCGTGACTTTTGCCAAATGGCAAAGTTCCCTGCGGGATACAGCCTCACCTACGCACTCAGTCCTTGCTGCATCACCAAAATGCCGAATTCATCATCAGGCTGAGCCCTGAGGCCAGCTGCTAGTTTAAAATTAAGCCAGTCAAATTATGATTTTTAGGAAAAGGCACAACTTGTATGTCCTAGCATAAACAGAGCTGCTTGATTTGGTACAAGTGTTGGCTCGTGATCCTGCACAAGGCAATGGAAGAACAAGAGGTAAAATCAGGTCATACTCTCATACACAGTTTTGGGAACAGTAAATGGATACGATACAAGATGCTCAAGTCAACTGAGAAAGTTCTACCTTACCCTTTAGTACTGCTCTTCAGACTTTCCCCAAACACATTTTTCAGCAGTGACAAGTTGAAAGCTATTTGACAAAACTAAGTATATGTACAAGGCTATTGAAAAAGTAGAATCACAAAATGTTCTTGTTATCTCCTAGATACTTTTTGTCCTGTTTTTTTCTTCCCCAGTTCATTACTTTTTCTTCTCCAATTCTGCGAGGGCTGGGCTGCCTGCATGCATATACTCACACAAGCAAACACACACACGCACACACACACTTCCTCATCCCACTTGCAGTTTTCACCATCTAATTCCCTTCCCAGTCTCCCATAGCATCGTGATTCAACCATTCCCTCTGCTCCATCTTTTTTTTTTTTTTTTTTTTTAATACAGTCCCAGTTTCCTCCGCGTAGTGTTTTCAGTCCCAGTATGCCTTGCTGGTGTTTCAACCAAGGAGTTGCATACTCTGCTGCTGGGCTTGCCACGAGTGTTGAGTGTTGAGTGAGGCGCCTCGGAGGTAGTCGACTACCTGCCTTTCCCTTGCAAAACATGCAGCTGCTTACTAATATAGTTACAGGATTATTTTTTCACTATAGGCAAAGCAGTTTTTCCAAGTTGCTCTTTCAGAAAGGATTGAATGACTTCTGATGAAACCTTTCCCAGACGGTTCAGGAGAAAATAAGCAACCAGCATGGAGAGTTTCAGCCTAATTGGTTTAAAATCTGGCAAATCATAAGCAATTGAAAAAGTCTTTCAAAGGAAAGTGTTATGTTTCCTTAATGACAGGCAACGCTTCCAGCTCTAACCATAGCATCTTTAACCCTTCACATCAAACAAGTCCCCTTGACACCAAAGGAACGCTGCCTGTTTTGGACACAATTTCAGCTGTATGATCATCACTGAAAAATGCTTGTATTGTTATAAACAAATTTTCTCAATTATAATCTAAATGGCATTTTCCTGAAGTAAATGAGAATGTGGTTTGCTTTTCAGACTGTCTGAGTGAGAGAAGTATTTGCCACTTTTGACGTCCCCCCCTTCCCTGAGCATACGTACCGCTTTCCTGGAGGTCTGGAGCTGAGGACCTCTCCTGCCGCTGTGGGGCAGCTCTCTTGGCTTGTCCGGCTGTGCCAGCTCACATCAGCTGAGCATCCAACCTGGTCTTTAACTAAAGTTCTTTTTTAACCTTTATGCTTTGTTTTTCTTTACCCAGAAGCCACCATGATGGTGAAGGACAACTCTGATAATGAGAGCGATGGCTCTCCAAGAGAGATACAAGCATACAGGGGCAGGTGGAGGGAACAGACTTCCAACACCAGTATTTCAGAGAGATTCACCATAACGTGCTTCCTTCAGAGAGTATCTTTTATTCAAATATGCATTAAAGGGTAGCACGTAGCCACAGGATTCAGTATAACTCCGGGTGCTCAGCATAGAGGCTGCACAGCTTCCTGGATCGTCTTTAACGGGAGAGGAGGCAAATCTGGAAAGCTTTCCATTTTCCAGCCTGCTGGCTTTAGCAGTAATGTCATGTAAATCCAAAGGGAGACAAATGACCTTCTAGCTCATGCTATTGTGCTGGTAACACACATAAACAAAGCCTGTAGCTAGAGGGGGAAGAATTTCACCGAAAACAAGGTCTCAGGAGAAGTCCTTTTTACCTTTTCATGTAACACTCTTGTGATAAAAGCTCTCCCCTGAGTGACTGGTGTTTTCACCCTCCTTTCACCTAAGGGGTTTAAACTCACCTCTCCCACTGTCAAAAGAGATCACCACTCTCTCATCAAGGCTAGAATGGCTTCACACATGCACACACTGAAGTTGCACCACAGTGAATAAAGGGGTGTTGCATTCCCATGGCGACAGCCACCAATAAACTTCAGGTGATGACCATTTTCCTATCATGTCCTTGTCTTCCATTACCAAATGGAATATAGAATATCCCTGTCTTCCATTACCAAATGGATATAGAATATCCCTGACAGTCTACAGGTTAAAATTGTAATAGCTGTAGAACATGGTCAAATTCTTGAACTACGATATCATTACCAGCGCCCATAGCCACTATCAGCCTGGATGAATTTTCCACTCCTCACAGCACCGGGCGTGCTGAGACCTGTCTCCGGACACAGTTTCAGGTGATCCTGCCTCTGACAGCAATTTTGGGCATCCCCACCCTGGCTGCTGCTCCTGTCCCAAGGATGATGCTGCATGTCCCATCCTGGCCTGCTGGCCCCACGGAGGGTACCTGTCCCAAAGGGAGCTGGCAGCTCTCTCCACGGATGCAGGCAGGGTGTGCTGAGCAGCAGAAAGGGGAAAAAAGGATTTAAAATATTTCCTATCTTTAGCATTTGAAAAATATTGACTGTTCCAGTGTAATAATGTGTCCCTTGTGGCTTACTCTACAGCTCAGTCCAGCTCTCCCCTTTGATGTTTTGCCCACAGTGTAATAAACTTCACCAAAGAAAAGAAAAACAGTTCATCTCTTTGAGAGCCACAAACAAATGGACTGGAAATGCGAACTGAAGCTGTACCATGGTTTTTGCAGCAGCAGATTCTTTCATGTTAAGTAACCTAAAAGGACACTGTGAAATTCAACCAAACAGAATAATGGTCAGCCCTGCTGGAATATGCCTGGGTAGAAATTGTGTTTCTAAGCAGTTTTGGTAAATTACTAAATTTTGGTAAGTGCAGAAAAGGGGAAAAGACTTCCTTCAGAGCTAGGTGGCTTTGTTTTTTCTTCCCTTCAGACTCCTGGCTTCAGCTATTTCAGTATCAAAGAAACCAAACTGAAATATGAAAAATGTGACTTCTGGGAAATAATCAGTTGTGGGAAAAGCAGAACTCAGGTCTGAGAATTGTAATTGGAAAATAATAATTTCTCTAAGACTGACTAAAATGTATGGCCAGATCCCCGGTGCCCTTTAAGTTAAAAGGGAAATGTTCTGTCTAATCTATCCTGAACAGTGGGAGATTTTTTCCTCTCACTGTATTCATTTCTGTTTGTGTCATTCCTGGAAAGGGACTTCTTTTTTAGATATCTTCTAATTTTGTGGTGGGGATTGTGGATTTTGGCAAAGTGCCAAAGTTTAAAGACTTTCAACACTGAAAGTTTCTAAGAAAGAAATTATGTCAGATAGACTCTCTTACCTCATATGACACTTGGCCTGAGATTTACTGCTGCTTTTTTTCTAGGATGCTGGAAGAAAGCAACACTGCCACTAAGAGAGCAGACTGTAGTTCATCTTTCAAGTAGTCCTTCACAGGTTTTATCCACAGAGGAACAGAAAACTTTACCAAGAAAATGTAGTTCATCAGCAGTAGCAACATGCAACATGAGTTAAATTTGGGGGCATATTTTTAAAACCATGTACCCCATTGCTTTTTTAGCAAGAAGACTGAGAGGGGATCTCGTCAATGCTTATAAATACCTAAAGGGTGGGTGTCAAGATGATGGGGCCAGACTCTTCTCCATGGTGCCCAGTGACAGGACAAGGGGCAATAGGCACAAACTGGAACACAGGAAGTTCCATCTGAACATGAGGAAAAACTTCTTCACTTTGAGGGTGACCGAGCACTGGGACAGGCTGCCCAGAGAGGTTGTGGAGTCTCCTCCTCTGGAGATATTCAAAACCCACCTGGACACGATCCTGTGCAACCTGCTCTAGGTGATCCTGCTCTAGCAGGGGGGTTGGACTAGATGATCTCTATGGGTCCCTTCCAACCCCCACCAATCTGTGATTCTGTGATTTTGTAAGGGCCAGCTCCTCAGAGGCCTGAATTATGACCACTGCACATTGCCATACCTAAATATGGGTGCTCATCACCCAAACTGGAGTTTCCTGACCGGATTCAGAGTGAGAGGGAAAGTAAGGTGTCCTAGTGCATGGCCAGGAGATGCTGCTGTGCTTATAGCTAATTTCCACTTCATTTTAGAAATACCATGTGACAAAATACACTGGAAAAGGGTCCAAGAGATGAGGAAGCACACATCAAGTGAGTAAAAGGCAATTGCTGCTACTTGTGCTTCTCTTTCTGTTCCTAACTTGAACGGTCCTGCACAGTATTTCACCATCATCTCAGGAAGAGTTCCCATAGCACAGGGCGCTATGCTCACCATAGTTCTTCACCCTCATCACACCCCACTTGCAAGCAAGGGTTGTGCATGCCCAACCATGGCGAGGATAATGGTCCCTGCACCCTCACCAACACCCAGCAGTGATGCTGGGGTGCAGCGCAGTAGGCAATGCCCTATTTTGCTCTCTCTGTTGGCATCTGTTATAGCTTTTGAATTTCATGTGGTTTGAGCAATACTGGAAGACCTGGAGCACAGACCAGTGTTAAATGAGGCGAATTCTTCCCTCGAGCTGTTGCATAACTCACCAACAGAGAATTATGTCACAATGAAGGACAATGTGTGGGACATATCCACAGACAACCCTTATGGGGAGCCATTCTCTCAAGGCAAACAAGACTCCATCTCAGAGGCTACCTGCAGTGAGTTGTGAGACTTGTTGTGAGAAGTCCTGCACTATCAAGCAAGGCAGAAGCTACTTTTTCACCTTCTTCCATTAATAAAGAGGTGTTGATCTGTATCCTGATGCCTGCCCTGATACTCTGCAGATGGACTCTCTTTGTTGACTCAGTAGGAAGCAGACCATGAAATCCCCTGGGACTGTCTCGGAGGATGTCTGCATGCTCTCTGACAGCCACAGGACCTCATAACCTCATGGGGATGAGAAGAAGCTCTCGCCATAGAGTGTGCCACACTCTATCCTCTGACACCTCATTGCTCTTTTTCAGAGTATTCAGTGATGACCCCAGTAGTGATTCCTTTGTGATTTTTAGTTGAGGAAAATTCTCATTGTACAGTCAGCCTTTAGACTTTTCAGGGATTTTTTTTTTTATTATTAGGTACAGAAATTACACATGTAAATCCATTCATCAATACTCTCTGGCTTTTCCAAAGCGTTTCCCCATCTAGGTTAATCAGAAGCCATGAGAGGGAAAGAGGATTGGAGAAGTACATTTCCACAAGGAGTTTCTTTATGATTTTCTGCTCTAAGGCTTAGTGCTTATATGATGTAAACCCCTGTAATATCACATCACCCTGGAATGCCAAAAAGACATTTTTGATGATCGCTTTGACTCTATGATGCTTCAAGGCACTGAGTGTCCCAGAATGAAAAGCAGAACTGGGATGCCAATGGCAGAGGCTCCAGCACAGGCGTCTCAGGAAGGCTACAGGCATGCCTCTGTGAGGAGTCTTCCCGGGGAAGTGCCAAGTACAAGTCGGCTTGGCTAGCAGGCGTGAAATTTCACCACAGAAATGTATACAGGCATAAACTGCAAGCCTCTGGCAAGTCATTGTCGTACAATTTCCCTGCCAAGTGCTCACGCTGGGGCTTACTCTGACAGCTCTGCACACAAGTCAGAACAAAGCCCACTCCCAGTTCCAACATTATTCCGTCCCCATGTGGCTTTTGCTGAAATCACCTTGCATGTGACAGCTCCTTAGTATTAAGCACAGTAGTTACAGCTGAAAATTTATAGAGACCATACAGAAACCAGGTTTACACAAACCGAGCCAGTTCTGCACAGGAGCGGTGCCTCTCCTGTCACATCATTGCAGCACGTGTGGGTGCTCCCCTTGCCGGGTGGGTCTGGCACCTGGGACTGGAAGAGCTAAAGCTCTGCCACCTCCCGCAAAATGAAGGTCAGGATTTGCTGTTTGGTCAAAAGGAATATTCCAGAGGGCCAGTGAGGAAGGTGCCAGATAACGTGCTTCCTACATGGATGGTGTGGCAGAGGACTTCCAAGCCAAGTGACAGTAGAACACAGTGTCCAATATCTACAGGTGAAGTCCTTGGCATTTTCTAATGTCTTTAGAGGATACTGTGAAGAAAATCATCTGGGGAAGTAGATTTATGGCAAAAGACTACCATTTAGAGTTTATTTTTCAGTTAGGTTTCATCCTCCATCCTGTTCATTTTCCTAAACAGTTTAAACCATTTTTTTTGTCTGAGTGTTTAGCCAATATTTGGAGCCATGAAGGATCATTTCCCTTAGAATGACAGACTGTTAATAAGAGTCAAGTATGCACTCAGAAAAAAGATGTATTTATAAAAAATATATTTTTTAAAAAAAGCTTATTTTCACTAAACTCACAACTGAAATAAATAGCAGCAGCCAACTCCCACCCACCACCTATCAAAATCATAGAATCATAGAATGGTTTGGGTTGGAAGGGACCTTAAAGCTCATCTAGTTCCAACCCCCCTGCTGCGGGCAGGGACACCCTCCACTAGACCACGTTGCCCAAAGCCCCATCCAACCTGGCCTTGAACACTTCCAGGGAGGGGGCCTCCACAACCTCTCTGGGAAACCTGTTCCAGCACCTCACCACTCTAACAGTAAAGAATTTCTTTCTAATATCTAATCTAAATCGACCCTCCTTCAGCTTAAACCCATTACCCCTTGTCCTGTCACTACACTCCCTGATAAACAGTCCCTCACCACCTTTCCTGTAGGCCCCTTCAGGTACTGGTAAGCTGCAATTAGGTCTCCCTGGAGCCTTCTCTTCTCCAGGCTGAACTATCCCAGCTCTCTCAGCCTGTCCTCATAGGAGAGGTGCTCCAGCCCTCTGATCATCTTCGTGGCCCTCCTCTTGACTCTCTCCAACAGCTCGATGTCTCTCCTGTACTGGGGATCCCAGAGCTGGATGCAGTACTCCAGGTGGGGTCTCACAAGAGCAGAGTAGAGGGGCAGGATCACCTCCCTCGACCTGCTGGTCACACCTCTTTTGATGCAGCCCAGGACACGGTTGGCTTTCTGGGCTGCAAGCACACACTGCCGGCTCATGTTGAGCTTCTCATCAATCAATACCTCCAATTCCTTCTCCTCAGGGCTGCTCCCAATCCATTCCTCGCCCAGCCTATAGTTGTGCTTGGGATTGCGCCGACCCACGTTCAGGACCTTGCACTTGGCCTTGTTGAGCTTCATGCGGTTCGCACGGGCCCACCTCTCCAGCCTGTTCAGGTCCCTCTGGATGACATCCCTTTCCTCCAGCATGTTGACCACACCACACAGCTTGGTGTCGTCGGCAAACTTGCTGAGGGTGCTCTCGATCCCACTGTCCATGTTGCCGACAAAGATGTTAAACAGTGCTGGTCCCAGTACCGACCCCTGAGGAACGCCACTCGTCACCGTTCTCCCCTTGGACATTGAGCCATTGACCACAACTCTTTGAGTGCGACCATCCAGCAAGGTCTGGGCTCAAAAGCCTGTACCTCTGCTTCTCTCCTCCTCTCCCTGCCTTTGCTTTCAATGTCCCAGTGACTGGATGCCTGTCTCCAACATGCCAACTACATTTCTACTGCCTTGAAAAGGCAACATCTCCAAAAGCCTCTCTGATACAAGCAAGGTGCAGCTCTCAATCATCTCCACTGCTGTTTATCATCACAGGGCCCTGGGGTCCTGCTCAGCTTCACTCTGCCCTGCCCTTTGCCGTGTCACTCAAAGTGGACCCAGCACTGTGGGTGTATTGCTTTGAGGGGGACACTGCTCCTACTGTCAACCTTGAGCATACTGGGGGGAGCTAAGGGTACCAGTCCCTCTGCAAGAGACTGTGGAAACTTCTGTCAAGGAGCCTGTGAAGTGTTATTTGATCCCTAGAGTAAAATATTATGGATGCATGTCCTAACTGTCTTGCCTCCAAACTGATAATTTTTGAAAACAATCACAGCTTGATAGGATTCTTAACATCTTCATAAATGTCCTACTCAGACGATGGGACAGAGGGCACCCTCGGCAAGTTTGCAGATGATACAAAACTGGGAGGAGTGGCTGATACACAAGAGGGTTCTGCTGCCATTCAGAGTGTCATCACCAGGCTGGAGAAATGATGAAGCAGGAACCTCATGAAGTTCAGCAAAGGTAAGTGCAAGCTCCTGCCCAGCTTTGCAGAAAAGGCCCTGGGGGTCCTGGTGGACACCAAGTTGACTATGACTGCTCCATCATTGGAAGTGTTCAAGGCCAGTTTGTATGGGGCTTTGAGCAACCTGGTTTAGTGAAACCTATTTCTTTAATCATATGAAGCCTGATCCAATTCTTCCTGAGGTACATCATAACCTTTTTACTGACTTTCATATGTCTGGAGCACATACACAGTGCATGTAGTGTATTTCCACCACATCAATAATTCATGGAATGTTCTCTGAACCTTTAAAGAGTATATGGTACATTTTACATATAAATATATACACATATATAAAAGGAGTATGATTTTACTGCTGTGGCTAGGCATAAAAGTAATCATCAGGAAGTCTTACCTTGTACCTTGTGACTATTCCAATACTGAAGTCTACAGCAAAATCCAAATCTGGAGGAATGAAGGGAAGCCATTATTACTTTTTCTATGAAAATGCTATTTTTATTAAAAGCAGAAGGTGAGCTGAAGGCACCAATCCTCTTTAAAATAACTTGGTTTTTAGCATCAATAATGGAAATATATACACTGTGGCTGGGATATGTCTAGCACCCCTCCCATCTTTTCTGACTGTCCATAAATAAAAAGTTTAAGGCCAATGAATATAATCAATGAATGATCTTAATGTTCTGCTCTCAAATTGTTTCCATTTCACAGGAAGTTCAAGTTTCCTTCAGTAAATGGTTTATACTTTCCCATGCATTCTTACATTCTAGTAAAATCTATTTTATATGGATTAAGGCTTAGTTTATTCATTGGGGAAGAACAGGAACACCACAGAATAATCAGGAATGTGATATTTTTAAGGTTAAATTACTCCTTTTCCCCTGCCATTTTGAACAGAGTATGTGCATCGCTGCTTTCAGTTTCTTGGGTAGATAGTGCTAATTTCCTAAACAACAGCCTTGCACAGGTGTAGACTATTTGAAATGCAAGTCTAAGATCAGAAGTGATGGCAAACCCTTGGAACTGCAGAGTTCCCCACTGCTTTCCATGGAGCTCTGGAAGGTGCAGCAAGTCCCTGTGCAAGGATCACACCCTGGAACTGGGTCCTCGATTGCTCTAGGCAGGGGGAATTTACCAGCTGGTATCCCAAACAGTGGATGTGCGGCACGTTCTCCTGCTCTTTGATAGTGTCAAGAGTTGGAACCTCAAGAACTGAAAAACATGGTGGGAAAAGAGGACATGTCAACTGCTCCTAATGAATCTGATTTACTATGTGTAAAGAAAAACATCGCCTTTTTTTATAAAACCATGTAGTTATTTTTCTGAGAACAACTTTTCTCAACAAATTAAACACCTTCTACTTTACAAGGAACACAAACCTCTGTTGACTGTAAATACAGTATATCCTGCTAAAATACTGAAGGAGATAAAAACCAAAGCATTCCTGCAGCAATGAACTCTAAAAATTAAAGAGCTGGAATTTTCCATGTTCATTTTATTACAATTTCTCCAGTATCTATAATGAGCCCTTTATCATTAATTTACTTCAAACACTTGCTGGATTTTTGGTACTGGCTCTAGGAAAATCCTCCGCTCATTCTTGCCATTTTCTTTCCACTGGTCTAGAGGAAGGTTTATTAACAGTCCTTCCTTACCTACTTTTATATATTCATTCACCATGTATCACAAATATTTAATACTTTATCCTGGATTCTGGTTAAGTGCTCAGTACACAAACTCCAAGCCATAAGCCAGGTGCTTGACAGGGCTGGAAGAGGAAACAAATTGCTCCCACCTATGGGTCCAGGAATTTAGAGTGGAGGAAGGATGGGTGGTAGAGCTGTTACCAACTGTCCTTCGGGTCCTGCCCTGGAGGAAGGATCTGCTGGCAAAAGCCACTGGGAGAGGCAGCTGTGGAAAAGTGCTTAAATTCATGTATTGCACAGGTTCCCTGGCCTTGGACTTGTTGTGGAGGAGATGGGAAGATGGAACTAGTTAACAGAAAGTCTTTAAAAAATACAGCAGGTGGAATAATTATTATTTTTTTTATATATATAACCCCAACACTGTAGAAGCCTACTGCCAACAACTTAAACAAGGGAATTCCCAGTAACAATCCACCTGTTTTTACCCAGGATGTCTGGGAGACTGGAGAGTCCATTCAGCCTTCCACGTCATCCGAATGCTGTCTCACTTCTGTCCTCAAGCAGGGAGGTGATCTTACCTGCACAACGCACATCACTTCATGTTTTGTTCCTGGAGAACAGACCAGGGATATAGGTGAAGCAAAGCCATGCTTGGCTGGCTCACCCTAAACCTGGGGGAGATGAGACTTTGGGGCAAAAAGAGGAGTATTCTTGGCATCCACCTCTGGGAATTTTCTTTAAAATTCCTCCCATTTTTTGTGACCTAGTCTAGGCCAAGAATAAGAAAGAAAGAAATGTGCTCCTTGGGAGTATTTCAGTAATACCTAGCGATAAGTTGTCTCTGGCAGAGGTTATTTCAGCAAGATCCAGAGAGGATTTAAAATCCAAACAGAGACAGGAAAGCAGCCCAGCACTCCATTTAAATTGGTGGCAGAATTAAGTCAAGTGTCTCAGCAGCACCGGAGAGCTCTCGCCAAATATCTCTAAGATGGCATTTTAACCTGGAATTATATTGTGGTCGCTCCTTTTGAGAGCCTGCAGGGACATAAAGGGGCATAAACTACACAGACACTTTCCTGTACTGTGTCTCCAAATCTCGGTACTACGCAATGAATGAGGAGAGAGCAGGGGAGCCATAACCAGTCTCCTCAGTCCTCTCAGCTCCTTGCTTGCTGATAAAAGATCTGTGGCAGTAGGTGCAGTCTCGACTCTGCTTCCAGGGTTTTGGCCATGATGGTAAGTTAGCATGACAGTGGAATAAGTTTGCTACATGCGCATAAGAGCTTGAAGAAATGCCTCCTGCTGTGGGATCCTCAGGGAAAGTGAAGTTATGGGCCATCTCATGCCTAAAGACAGAACCTGTCTTTGCAGAGTTTTCTGTCTTCATCTTTTCAGAATCTGGCTCCTATTTTCATGTCCGGTCTGAGAACATACTACGTAATGCATTCTGCAATTCCATCACCTGTGCTGTGAAAGACAGATGTAGGTGTGGTTGTATGTGTGGATTTCTGCAGGTACAGCTGAAGTCATGCTGTCATTTCCGACATCTTGCCCCCGGCACTGGCAGAACTCCTCCCAGCTACAGCTCTTTAATTGGAGGCATGAAAAACTGTCTCTAATTAAGAAGGCACTGAAAACGCAGGTCTCCAGATTGGATGCTTATCAGGTATACACCAGACTCCCTCTACCAGCAGAATCATGTTGCTAATCTATTTGTAGAACTTGATTTATGAAGATTAATAAGACAGCCAAATTATGTCAACTTATGGCAAAACTCATGTATTTTTCTTTCAGTTCAGATTCCAAAAGGTTATTTTGTTTCTCATAAGGCTATTTTTAATGGCAGAACATATGTGTACCCTACCCAGCCCTGCATGGAATGCCAGGACAGCTGAAAGCACTGTGATTATGTGACCCACCTAAAGGTCAAGCAAAAAAATGTATGCTGCTCACCGATATTTATTAGCCATTTCTAAACCTGGACAGAGCCAGAGTATCATGGTGATTTCTCTTCTTTCTTAGCACTTTGTGCAGAAATCCTTGTTTCCTATTCCATCTGTGTCTTCATATCTGTCTCAGTGTTAGCTGGAAGATCCTGGTGTCATCTGCTAGTAAACCAAATTCTGCTAAAACTCTACAAATACTAAACACCATGACTCTTGACAGTCTACATTCTCACTGTTTCTTCTACTGTTTCCTTAAACACGAAGCACTTAAGGTTGTGGGTAGCCACAGACCTATTGGTTACATCTATTCTGTTGTGCAAGAGAAGTCATAAGGCTGGGCTTTAGGCCAAACTCAACACTCACCTGCATTATTTGCCCTCAGGAGTATTTCAGAGTTCTTTCTGAGATAATTCATTGAATTCTTTTAAGTGGGACAGTCCTTGGCTGTTTGCTTTGCTTTCAGGTAGTGGGCATCGGCCTTTGGTGCACCCTTCCTCTATGCTTTTCCCCCTGCAGTGATACCACATGGCTGACAGAAGACAGAAAAGTCACCCACTGAAGAGGATAATGGGGAAATCCTTCTTAGGACATCTCCCTGACACCCAGCACCAAGATACATAGATTGCTGAAGCTTCTATTCAGGTTTCCTGTCTCTCATAAACCCAGGTCTCAGAAGCACAGTGGTCTATAGGCTTGTTTCTAGATTGGATAGCTCACGTATAATGTTGATGTAGGCATGAGAAGAACTCTTCTAAAATATCCTTCATCTGACCTTTTGGACCAAGGGAGATGTTACCAGACAATCCATTTGTAACAGACGTTGGGAAGGAGAGGGACTCTAAGCTCTGTAATGTGTGTTAATTAAAAATCCCAGAACACTCTCCAATAGCAGAGACAAGATCTGTGACGGCACCTGTACATTTATTATTTTATCTGCACAGGTACATTTCTTTTGCTATTCAAAGTAGCCATTTTACTAAATTCATTTGGTTCCGCTACCACATTCCTCTACACAGTTAAACATTGCTCCTGAAAACAGTTTAATCTCAGGCTCTCCACCCTCAGAAGGAAGAAAGAGAGGTTCTGCGATCTGACAGCAGCCACAACCTAGAGCAAGTGCCTGGTTCTGCTACTTGAAGAAGTTTTAAAACATAAAGAATGCAACTGTGAGCCCCAAACAGATTAATAAATACCTAGGGCAAAGACAGGAGCAAAGGAAGCTTGACCAGGGCTGCGAATGACTGCAAGCACCTCGTACCTTGCTACCCATCGGCAGTATAAGTGGTTGCAAAACTACTGTTCTAGAAAGCTTATTTTAGTTACTGGTTTCACGTGGCTCTTGGCACTGACAAGGCTTGAAAGCAAACACAGAGAGAAAACAACAAGATACATTTTATATTATGGCCAAGTGGTTTTGTATTTTGGTGAGTAACATTTTCTTCCCAAATCCAGGAGTTAATTACTAAACAAACATACATTCTGAATTTCAGCATCTAAGAACCACTGATTCCTCCAAACCAATGGAATCCACTTGCCTGGTGACTTAAGACTTTCTATTTGAAAAGCTGAATTTTACAGACCAAAATTTGAAAATTTTGTGTGCTGATATTAGTCCATCATGTCTATCACACTGCAAATTTAAGCATGACCCTGTCTCTGAAAAGACTGAAAAAATTCTTCTAATAGTTCTCCATATTATAATAGCTTTCCATATTCCTGTTTCCCCTCCTGCCAGAAGTATTGGCTAACAAACTGTGTATACAGCAGTCCTCAGAAAAATACAGTAGCTAACTATAAACCTCCAGGAGTTGAACAGTTTTAACTTTTAAACTTCTCTGTATTATTCAGATTTCAACATGATTTTCATTCCAATTTTTTTCTTCCTTTGATCTTCAATATCTGATCCCACTGAAGTGACTTTGAAAGATACCACATTGACATTTTTGACATATTGGCATGATAGAAGAAAGAGGAATGAAAGCCTATTGTCTTATGCAGGAAGAAGTACTGATTTAATTTATTTTTTTTATTGCAGCAAATAGCTCGAGGGGGATAGACACAATTCATCAGCACTTGATTTAAAGTGCTGTATCTTCATTTTCTATGTGAACCAGTACATGCTTATTCCTGTAGGTATGCAGCCTGTATACTTATCACCAAAAGCTTCAGAAATATGTGGGCGTAGTCAACATCTGGGACTGCTTTTGCTGAAGGTTTTGGACTGTTGCAATCTTTTGATAATAGAGGCAAAGGGAAACACCTTTCACTGTGTGTATAAGGCAAGAAATGCACAGTTACAATAAATGCAATTTATGCTTGTCTCATTTTTTTCCATTTTAAAAAATCCTAAATAAATACTAATTGTTTAATCCTACCAGTCCTTCCTTGAAGAAAGAAAGTAGAAAGCTTTACCTCCATTGCACAGATGGGAAGACTGAGGCAGAAATATAACATATCACACAACATATGTGTAATTCAGAAGCCAGAAATCTATATCACTCAATCCTGAATACTCAGCAGAGTGGTCAAAATGGACTAGTATATTTTGGGAATGCCATAGTGACTCTTCATAGAGATACACTAGTGTTTTTCATGCACAGCAAATAGAATGGAAGTACATCAGGGTTCATTACCACATACATTCACGATTCTAAATTTTATATGTATTATATGCTACTTCTGAAGTCCATATCTACTCTGACTTACGCAGATTCAAGTGTATTAGAATTCACAGTTCTGATTAAATCATCCTGCAGTTCATTATTTTTAAAATGACTTGACATGGAAATATTCTTTGCTCCATTTGTGAGCTACCTGTGGATCACTATTTCAACTAGTTAGACCTAGATGATACTTTATCCAACAAAGAACAAAGCCTTAGACCAAGATTATGCTCAGCCTGGGGTTACTCCTTATGTCTCACTTTCTAGGACATTATTGACATTGATACAGAAGCAAGAGATGGATTATTTTGCCCTCGACACTCCTGTACCATATTGCTTAATATTCTTTGAGATGTGGACTTCTAAGAAACAAAGAGTTGGTTGTGTAGGACAGGAGAGTCCCTTGCGTGCCCTCCCTTTGCATGCCCAAGCTCTTCTGCGGTTTGTACATCTCTGCCGGTGCCTCTGATCAGGGCACCACTCTGAACTGGATATGCTGAATAATTTACCAGTCAGGAGAGTGCTGTCTGTTCCAAGTGCTGCTGTACAACTAATTACAAACAGATGACATGCACAGGTGCTCAGCCATCAGCAGTAGAGGTCTTTTAAGTACAGGGAAGGATCTGTGAATTCATAAAGGCCAGAAGGGAGTGTTACAGCCTCTGTCTAGCCCAGGCTCCTGTACAGAGTTTCTCCAAACGTTATTTACATCATGCCTAAATGCTGGTAGAGCAAGTAAAGGTGAAGTTAACCCTTTTGCCCCCATCCTCATTTGGCCAAGACCCACCGTGCCCGGAGGACTCAAGGACAATTAATGGTGAGAGGTGTCCCTGGGTCTCCATGAATTCTTCTGCTCCACTCGGCAATGGGCTTGAGCTGGAATTTTGCTTGGATCCCAGAGCAAGCTGAAGATCCTGGACCCACAGTTCCCATAGCCTGAGTCTGTCCACAACCACATTCAGACAACCATCCTGACTACACACCCAGGAACCATGCGTGGCTAAAATGTCACAGGCTGGCAACCCCTGGCCAACACCATGGCTTTGGAAGCACTGGTGCAGGACTAGCCCCACACAAGCTCTAGTCGCCTTTCTTTGCTCTTTCCTGGCCTCTGTCACCTTCCCCTAACACTCATCCATGTCCATAGTGGCTTCACTCCACAGGCAGAAACACTGAACTGTGACAAACAACTGAATTCATTGATCATTTCTTTCTTGTCACATATTTTTCCTTACAATTGAAACTTATAGGCAGTGTGGGAGAGGAGGCCCATCTCTTACTTAAATTCCTGGGTGAAGTTTGCTAACCTTGAGTCAGATGATAGGCTGAGACCCATTACATTTCCCCCAGAAGCAGACAAAAACCCCAAAGAGTTTGAAGTCTGATGCTGCAAATATGGCCAGAGAGAGATTTTGGAATTCTGTCGGCTTCATTTGAAGCAGTAAGATCTAGTGTTATTGTGGTTTGAAGGTAAACTTCGTGGTGAACATCCTTAAATTAATTTGGATATGAATTTAGACATACAGTTACACACACCTA
The DNA here is from genome assembly GCF_028858705.1 of Grus americana. Lineage (NCBI taxonomy): Eukaryota > Metazoa > Chordata > Aves > Gruiformes > Gruidae > Grus > Grus americana. The sequence goes on along the minus strand of NC_072853.1, from coordinate 15,098,595 downwards.
TTTTTAAGGACAAGAATATTGATCTTGGCAAGGCAATAAATTCCAGTAATATCTCTCTGCAGAATAAAGCCAAGACAATTCAAACCCGTTTATTTTTTGTCTTCATAACATTTTGCCAAAACCATCATTTTGTTGGCCACATTATTCTGATTTATATTCAACAAGAGTAGTAAAAAGCTTTTATAGAGGAGACAGCCAGAGTGACATTTTCCTATAAATCACAATGATTTTTACTGCCACAAGATCCCGCGGCTCGACTTCAAATACAACTGTGCTGTAAACTGCGTGGATGAAGCTGCATTCCTTCAGAATGAGAACCATGTTTCCCTTTCTCAGTGAGTGACTCCACATTCCTATCAGTCTCTAGCAGATAATAACAATATCCAAACAAAAGCAGTTTTCAGAGCTGGTAGAGCAGCAATGGGAAAACATGTTTAAAGTGGGTGTCATTCTATACCATATCAGTCTTTACACTAAATAAATAAATAAATAAATAAAAGGAGATAGGCAAAGTGCATGCTGGACAGTAAGTTCTTTTTCTTATGTTTCTGTTGGTTGCAGTTTTGGGAGGCAGGGTACGTTTTCCCGCTGGAAGAGTATGGAAGAATATAACTAGAATGAGAGTGATATTTAACTACTGACCTGGAACACAGTACTCCGGAGCTTCTATGTAATCCTCAAGGCACTTTAATCAGGTGAAGGGAATTGGGAAATACCTATATTCACTTCTTAATCTAACAAAGGAAAATCCATCAAGGATTGTTGAAATTAAAATAACATTAATCTATGTTATATATAACCTATATGCTGTCAGGTATTTATTTCCCAAGAAGGGCTGACATTTCTGTTCCACGGTCCTTTCGTTTTCTCATTTGAGAACTGTACCCACCAAAGCCAGGTGTATGGAGCAGGGTCAAGGATGCAGCGTTCTGATCTGACTCTAGGTTAGATTTAGGTAAAGGTCCATCTGCTAGGCTCAGGACATGCTCCTAGTGTGCCAAAATCTCACTGAGAGTTGTGATGAGCCTGCAGTCATATCCAAAACAGAACCTGAAAATGATTGTATTGCAGTCCATGATGTAATCTTTATTTCCTAACTCTATACATGTCACCTGAACTCAGGTGACAAGGGTTCCTGCTTCTAGATTATGTCTTTCTCAGGACACTGACTCACTTCTGAGGTCATATGTTCAGCCTGGCCACGACTCCATTCTGAGCCGGATGAGACCCAGGTACGTACGTCCATCCCTCCACCTCATTTCCAGGCTGCAGGAGCCAAAGGGCCCAGGCTGGAAGACAGGCAGCAGCTTCGCCCTCGCTCTGCACTAGGAGTCCAGGACCACACGAACAGCAGCCTCGCTCCACAGCTACAGGCAAATACGGTTTTATCACTGATCTCCCCCACTTGCTGCTTTCCCTCAAAGGCAGAGCTTCTGGGCCAGCTGGGTTCGTGGGGTCACACAAATGGGATGAGGGGGTCGACCAGCACATCAAGGGAGGTGATTCTGCCCCTCTGCTCCGCTCTTGTGAGACCCCACCTGGAGTACTGCATCCAGCTCTGGGGGCCCCAGGACAAGGGAGACATGGAGCTGTTGGAGGGAGTCCAGAGGAGGCCATGAAGATGATCAGAGGGCTGGAGCAACTCTCCTGTGAGGACAGGCTGAGACAGTTGGGATAGTTCAGCCTGGAGAAGAGAAGGCTCTGGGGAGATCTAATTGTGGCCTTCCAGTACCTGAAGGGGCCTACAGGAAAGGTGGTGAGGGATTGTTTATCAGGGAGTGTAGTGACAGGACAAGGGGGAATGGGTTTAAGCTGAAGGAGAGTCGATTTAGATTAGATGTTAGAAAGAAATTCTTTACTGTTAGAGTGGTGAGGTGCTGGAACAGGTTTCCCAGAGAGGTTGTGGAGGCCCCCTCCCTGGAAGTGTTCAAGGCCAGGTTGGATGGGGCTTTGGGCAACGTGGTCTAGTGGAGGGTGTCCCCGCCTGCAGCAGGGGGGTTGGAACTAGATGAGCTTTAAGGTCCCTTCCAGCCCAAACCATTCTGTGATTCTATGATTCTATGATTTGCTAACTGGTACAATAAGTGAAAATGTGAATTTTAAAAACACATGAATAACAAATGAATAACCACATTTTCTAGTGACAATTCAAAAGCCACTTACATGGTTGATGGTGCATGGATTGTGATTATTTTTAAGTCTACAGGGTGGCAGTACTGAATCTCCTCTTCAACACAGCACACTCTTCACTCCAGCCTCTCTCTGGCACACAGTGTCAGATGGAAATGGGAATTGTGTGGGAATCCAAGCTCAGGATCCTCCCAAAAACTCTGTGTGAATGGAAGAAGGTTCAAATTTAAATCTCTAGTTGTACACAATTTTGGGGTGGGGAGGAAATACACTTATACCAGAGTGCTAATAAAAATATAACAGCTGTAAACTGCTGGCATGTGTAGAAAGTTGTTCTTCCACAGCTCTTTAAAAAAAAAAGCCACTTTTACTGCTCATGTAATGATTATTATTGCTATATATAAGCAGAGATAGGAGGCTTTTTATGATTTGCACCTCAGTATGAAATAATATTCTCCTTTCCCTTTTCAAAGAATTTCTTTTCCACTTCTATGACCATAAATGCGTCAAAATCATTAAAATCATTAAAATCATGCAGGCTAAACCACCCTTGTGGGGGCTAAGAAAAGGAACCTCTCTACTGTAGAGCTATGGACCGTGGGCTGGCAGCATGGCCAGGTGGAAAAAGCTCAGCTACCTCAGCCACCGGTGGAGCATACACTGAGCTTTCTGCGCAGCACTTCTATTTCTAAATGTTTTTTAAAAAATAGCAAGTTACAAAATATTAATTATGGTAGTCATGGAGGAACGTGCAAAAGTTCAGGTTCGGTTTCCGCAGACCTGCTGAAGAGTGGCTGCTTCTCACCCCTCAGACTAGTGTCACACTAGTTTTCAGTCAGATTTCTCCCTCATGGCTATTCAGGAGGCCAGATCAGAAGATAATAATGCTGCTCTGTACCCTAAAAAGACAACAGCAACATCAGTGGACTAGATGATATTGCCTTTACCTCCACTTACTAAAATCAACCCTTTCCGAGGGCCCTTCTGTAATCCAAAGGGCCAAATTAGGATGGCTTGAGACAGCATGGCAGGGGTCAGAGCTATGACAGAGCCTTGTGGTGTAACCAGCCCCTTCCCTCACAGGTGAAATGTTGGCTTCTCTCAAGTCCTATTGATTTCAGAGAGGTTTTCTTTCCTCGGCTGCCTTTCCCACAACACCCATTGCAAGCTGCTTGCTCTTTCCTGCTGAAAGCTTGGGATCTGCCCTCACTCCTACAGCTTTTGAAGGTGCACCTCCTCCCTTCACATGGGCTGGGGAATGCAAGTCCAGGCAGCATGTGCCAAACCACTTCAGCAGGTCAGGGACAGGTTTGGCCTGTCCAGCTACAGAAACTCAGCATGGTCTTCACATGGAGACAGCCAATGCAATTAGCAGCCTTACATAGTTGTTGTGGGTTTTTTCCTGACATTGAAACACTAAGTAAAGAATGACTCTGAAATCAGCATCTTCTGGAGGCACAGCACCTAAAGAGTGGACAAATTTGGACTGATTTTATTTTGAAACAGCCATGACAGTGTTACTTCTACTGATTTTTTTCTTAACATCCTGAAGTATTTATGATTAAACATGCCTTTCTCAAACTAATTTTCTTTCCTTCTACCCTCCACTACCTGTAAAGACAGCAAAAGTCAGACCAGTGTTAGGATACTGAACACTGAGTTCTGGCAGCAAAATAAAGGTCCTATTCCCCCACAGACAGTCTGGAAGCAAAGCAATATTGTTTGGCTAATGCTCTATCTCCTGTTCTCAAGGTTAGTTGATGCACAGCAAGACTTATATTTGGATCAGGAGTGCAGGTTAATGAAAAGAGATTTGAAAAGGGACATTTGCACTACCACTGGTAGACAGAAATCTGAACTGATTTTATCATATAGATCTGGCGAAAAAAACAGCGTGAGTGTAAGAACTGGAAAAAAAACATCAGTGAATAAAAGGATACCATTACTCTAGATCTAGAGGCAAAGCCTGTGGTTCCCTACCTGGAACCTGATCTGCATTATGAAAGGTTCAGAGGCTCAGATCTCAGGAGCTGCTCTTCTACAATGGGGAAAATGAAGACATAAAGAATTTTCTGAGTTTCAGATATATTACTGAGATCTAATTTTGGGGCCCCCAACTCAAGAAAGACAATGGCAAACTGGAGTGTGTTCAGTTGAGAGCCACTGAGATGTTTGAGGGAGGAGCACTTGACCTTGAGAAGGGGCTGAGGTCAAGTCTTGAGGCTGGTTCAGTCTGGAGAAGGGATGGCTCTGGGGGGACAGCCCCCAGCCCACGCCCATGAGGAGGCCATCAAGAACAGAGGGAGCCAGGCTCTTCACAGCCATGCCTGGTGGGTGGATGAGAGACCTTGGGCATAAGCTGAAGGAGGAGAGGTTCAGACCTCTGGACTTTTCCCCTGTGAGGGCAGCCAGGCACTGGAGCAGGGTACCCAGAGGCTGTGCAGTCTCTATCCCGGGGGGTCCAATCCCAACTGCACTTGGTCAAAGCCTTGAGCAATCCAGTCTGACCTCAAAGCTGACCCTGTTTTGAGCAGGAGGTTGGGCTAGAGACCTCCTGAGTTCCCTTCCAACATGAATTTTCCTATGATCCTATAATTTATTAGATTTTTCCCAAACTATATGTTTGAGAGAGCAGATAATAGTTATGCCTAATCTTTTTAAACTCTATTTCCAGAAACAAATTTCACCTACTGTGTCCAGCGAATTCCTTCCTCTGACTGCTGAAATTTGCTGATAAGTGTGTCATATATTATGGTGATTTTTATGAGTTGGCACCACTTTCACAAAAACCCTTCAGAAGCCATTTCATATCAAAGCGGGCAATCATACACAGTCATTTCAAATGGAAACCACAGGTCATGATGAACTGGGCTATTCTCTAATTTTTGTGAATGAGAAATGAAAATTTAAATAGCTGCCACCAAGTATTTAGTCTCCGTGTCCAATTAAATGACATTTTTGTTTTATTGAGTATAGCTTACTTGACTATATTAAAGAGTTTTAAACTAACTTTTCAAAGGCTAGTGGACAATTTATCTCTAGAAATATGGGCAAGCACACTGATGCCAAGAAATGCTCCCAAAGTATTAAGCTGTTCTGAATAATATTTCAATACAATTGAAGCTGCTGTTTTCATGTCCCTGAAACAGCAAAACCAGAAATATTTGCAAGCTGTTTTGACATTCTTGAACACACCATTAAGCAACAATAAAAGAGGTTGTCATAGCTGCTGTGTCATAACGGAATGAGTTTGTCTCTCTTCAAACTGGCAATGGCATTTTGCTAGTCAGAACATCAGGAAAAATGTTAAAATCAGAGCCAGGAAAAAAAAAAGACTCACAAGACATTATAAATCATCTTTTGTTTTACCTTAGTTCAAGATTTATTCCCTTTTTCTTTCAATCTTTTAATCAATCTTTGAAATAAAAGATAATGTCTGATATTAATAAGCAGTGATATGGAAGCAGCTAAAAATATGCATCCTTAGCATCTTTAATTACACATCTCTTCATCACTAAGATTCTTATTTCACTGTCATGATTTCTGTTACCATAATTCTATAACTAACATGGAATTAAATTGTTACTATGCACTGAAGGTACCACCCTTCCAGAAATAGGTTTCTCAGGAAAACAACATCTTCCACTCATTTATGCAATAATCTTAGAATTTTATCATCAGCAGCGCACCTATACGCATAGCTGTTGCTAGAGGGACATCTGGCAGACAGGGCAGGAAAAGGTACAAGATTTATCTTTTGGTTATATCAGAAGACAGATTCTAATACATTAAATATAAAACAAGAGAGAAAACCCTAGGCTTTTAAAGTTATTAGTTGTGTATAATGTATAATGTACGCACACTCAGAGTTGTACAAACACAGAAGAAATTGTCCCTGTCTCGTTCCTTCCAGCTTGTGGACAGATCATAAGAAGCAGCGAGGAGAAACATCCTTTGAATTCAATTAGCGTATTGATGTGATGAGAATTCTCATAAATATGCCCTCAAATGGGCATTGGCTCTGCCATCTCTCACAACACAGAGGACAGACAAACCTAGCATGAAATTCTTCAGAAAGAATTTTCTTTGCTTTCATCCAACACTGAGTAAGATCTACAGCATTTACAGCATTCAGGATGAAGTTATTCAACAGGCAGCATTTTGGCCAAAACTGGGGAGAGAAGCAGGGACTGCAGAAGTTGAGAGCACGGATCAGTGCTCAGAGCGAGAGGCAGGCGTAGTGATTGCAGGTATGACAGCTGGAGCCTTAGTACTTGGAGGCAGTGTCATGGCTTCTTGAGAAAAATTGACAAGCACAATATTTCATAACTTCATCTTATGTTTCCAAGTATCTCTGCCACAGAGCACAACATATGTGGACAACTATCAGTTGCTTACACCTCAGTCACAAGAATAAATCTCCCTCTCTCAAGTCCCTTCTCCTGGACTCTCACTGCAGTGATGTTACAGATCCTCTCTCTTTTAATCTTTCATGCTTTGGCCATTAAAGTTGCTAGAAAAATATGCAACAATCTAATATTTATCCTCATTTATTTCCCTGTATTTCCCCACTTTACTTTCTATTTTATTTCTGCATTTAACCTGCCACAACTGTTTAAGAATTTATTGCAGTGAATGAGAAATTCTTTCTCTGGTTACAACTTCAAAAGCATGATCAAGCTGTAAGGAAGGCAGTGTCTGAGCGCAAGGAGGAAAGGGCTGAGGAGATAAATACCTGTTATAGCTTGTTTCTAAAGATCACCACTGACTGTAATTTCACAGTTTGCTCAGTCAATCTGTCCCAATGCTTTACAGTCCTTCCTGTTAAAAAGTCTATACCAATGTTAAATCAGAGTCTTTATTGCTGTGATTTAGGCTCATCATTTCTTGCCCTATGCACTAGAGATACTACCTTAGTCTTTGGAACTTCTACATACTTGGAAGACCGTTAACCTACCTCCACGCTCAGCCTTGTCTGTCTCCGGTTAAAGAATCACAAATAAGTCATCCTATCCTCATACTTCTTTGTTTCTAGCCCTCTGATAAACCCTTGCTGCTCTGAACTTCCTTCAGTTATCTATACACTTCAAAGGCAGTGCCCAACACTAGGCACTGTTGCTGAACAGAATACCTGGATTATTACATTTTGGAGGTCACACCCTTGTTTATACATCTCAGAATAAGGTTTGCCTTCTTCCCAACATCATGACACTTTTGGATCATGTTCATTTTGAACCTCTGTTCCTTTTTTGAAGATCAGTCACCTATCCAGCTGTTACTATCCTGGATTTATGCAATTGGTTGTTGCTGGTGACAATCTACACCGATTCCATTGAATTTGATGATTTCTCCAATTTTTCACAATTTCTTTGAATCTTTATCCTGCCTTCCAGCATTCCTGAATTATCCCAGCTGCTTATCTTTGGCAAGCTTAATACTAGACTTTTCTGCTCCATCGCTCAAGTCATTTATTCCGGTATTGAAGATTTCACTCAACATATTGATACCTTCTCTTTGGGTTCCAACTCTGTCCTGTATGTGGGCATAACAGTTTCAGCAAGATTACATCTTCCTAGCTTGCTTGTCATTAATACAATTCAAATTATCTCAGAGTTAACCTATGTTATCTTTTGCTTCACTCATCTAGAATTACTTCGTCATTGTAGAAGGAAATTTGATGAGCTTGATATGAACCTTCCTTGAAAAAACACATTGCTCATTCTCTCATTATCTTCCAAATGCTTACGGATGGCTTCTTAAATTGTCTATTTGTTCTAGAACACTTTAGCTTAACTGGAATTTCCCAGCTCTTTACTTTCCAATATAACTGCTGTATTTGCTGTTTTCACATATCCAATATTAAATTTGATCTCCACAGATTCTCAAAGATATATGCTAGGTTTTTTTCTGAGCTTAATTCAGCAAGCTCTTTAGGCACCCATGGGTGAATTTTGTCAAGTTCAGATGATTTCAAAACACCCAGCTCACCTAAGGATTCTCTAATTTATTTTAAGTTTGTTCTAGACTGAGGCCTTACTCAGTATTGGATTAGTTAGTATTGGATTAGTTAGATCTTTTAAATTATAATAGATGCAGAAAAGACTTGAATCTTCTTGGTATCTTTTGCTAGCTCTCCTTCTCTCTAATGAACAGCAAACTGGAAATGCCATTGGGCTTCCTGTTAGTATTAGTGTATACACGTATAAATTAATATTAACTTATAATAATATTAATTTATAATAGAATGTCTTCTTGTTACTCTGCTGTGCCTAGCCAAGTATATTGGGTTTTGCACTTTGGCTAGTGCTACTGATTTGCAATTAATATCCAATCCAATTTATATCCCATTTCCTATGTGCTTCTTTCTCGAGTTAGATGTCAGGGAAGAGCTAAACATGTAACCAGAACTTCTTTAAACTTTTTACCCTTTTGTCATTTTTTGGACAGTTTGTGTTTGTTCCTTTAGAGCATTTTATTTGAAGACTTCCTGTATCTTCTTAAGTCCCTTGACCTTGGGTTATATCTTCATGAAATCTTAACTACAAATCTTGAGTTTATTGATTCCTGCTCTCAGGAAGCCTCTCCTTTTCGCAGGAACAGGGAACTTACCAGCTCCTTGCCATGCTTGCTGCCTCTCTCCTTCACATTCATGACCAGCTCCTCCACTTTTGGTTAGAATCAAAACCAGATTTAATTCCCTTCTGTCATGAGAACCTACTTTTTTAAACAGTTGTTAACTGTGGATATCATAATGTTAAAGTTCCACTCTTTTCTATAGAACTATTAGTGGGAATGTCTAGTCTAGTTAACTATCCACTCCACGTGTATGTATTAAAATGTCAGACAACATACATAATAGTAGAAGGTGACATTCTGATATAGCTGTAATTGTATAGGTGTTATAGTTATACTCTAATGTTCAGGATTGCTTTCCTGTTCTTGCATTTTTTAAACAACCTCATTAAAATAATATCTGTTTTATCTGTCTAATCAAAGCCTCCTATCAAGCTTTGATACTTACTTTGAAACTCTTTTAAGGGATTAGTTTTAACAAATGGAACCCATTCTCATTTCTTTTAATCCTTTGCCAAAAGTGGTGCTTTTGCTGGTTTTACACCAGGTTAATTTGCAAAGAAAAGAAACCTAGGACAAATAAAGTAAAGACTCGATAGGAAAAATTCTACAAGAAATAGCCATATCAAAAAAAACCAACCTCTAAACAGACTGGCATAAGCATATGCTGGACTTTAACAGCAACAACCCAAAAGTGAAGACTATGTCTTCAGCCTTAGCTAACCACAGTCATCCTCATCTGCAGTGGCTTCTAATTCCTCATTTTCATCACATTCAAGCTCTTCCTCTTCCCTCTTCACTAAAATGGTTTTGTCAGTGCTGGGGTCAGACTGGTGAAGAAGGGGAAGAGCACAGTCAATAGAGAGGTCACCTAAGGTGCCAGAGAGACAGGAGAGGTAGAAAAGGTATTTCTGGTCTTCTCTCCCTGGAAGGAGAGCTAGCGTTAAGCTCATAGTCTTTGTCTAAATTGCAGGTCAGGGGAATACCACAGGGTAGATCAGGTCTCCTGACCATTCAAGCCAAGGGGTTTGCTGGAGCACAATAAGCTTCTGGCCCAGAAGCCTGGATTTTCTTCCGCTAGAAACAAAAGAATAGGGGAGAAAAGTGTCATTCCTACATGTAGCCAAGGCATGGCTGAGGTGTGCACACAAACCAAAGCAGGTGAGTAGCACCATCTAAGCCCACAGCCTAGGTTTGGCAATGAGGGAAGCAATAAAAGAAACACATTGCCCTTTTCCTGTGAGTGCATTGGCTTATTTATATTCTTACCCACTTTATCAAACAGGTATGTCCAAACATGTTCCACCTAAAAGGAAACCAGTAACCCTACGCTGCCTTCACTCTGCTATCCACATAATATAGCTTGAGATTGAAAGACCTCAAAAATTCTTAATTAGAAAACTTTGGTTTTGCATTAACATTGAGGTTAATGAATCTAGTACAGTTTCAGGCACCATAAAGTCTTTTTTTCCAACTGACAGAAGGAAAATTAGATAAATGCTATAAGCAAGTGCCAAAATAGTTTTTAGTGCAACTTGCAGTGGACTTCCTGAAAGGGATTATTTAGCAGAAAAAGAGGCAGGATTTCATCCCTGCCTTTTTTTATGGTCCTATTCTAAAGGTTTCCATAAAAATACTATAATCTAGTTCTTCAGGCCTGAGAAAAGGTTTTATATCTGCATTGTCTGACTTTCAGAAGCCTTTTAAATATTTTGGCAATTGGAGGCATCATTACAGATTGGAAGTCTGTTGAAAAGATACCTTAGAGACTTTTGGCTTTACTTTGCATTCTTACAGAAAGAAACCATTCTGAAGAAAAAAGGGAAAGAAAATAAAAAGAACTTTACTGTTCTGCTCAGAGTCACTCTACCTATTTTTCCCCTTACCAGGCATCCTATTGGAAAAGCATTGCAATGGATACCTGGACTCCAATGACATCTCTTGAGCAGCAAATGGATTTTGGCATTTTCTTGTCAAAGTCTTGCTTTTTTTCCTTTTGCCACCTTCTGATAATGTCATTATAGAGCAATCCCTTGCTCTGAACAACTGGACACTCAAAGGTCCATGAGGGGCTTTCTCGTTGAATTGAGATCATTCTGCTGTGGAAAACAAGGAGTTTGTGCTAGGCTTACATGGAAGCTCTAGCAGATTGAAAAGTGGATTGATCCAGAGATCAACTCCTTCCAGCTCCAGAGTTATTTTGGGGAGGTCTGTGCAGCCCTGTAAGCTATGGTGTGATACACCTCTATACCACCATCACCTCCATAGGGAAAAGAGTAACTCCTTGATTTCTTACCCAAAGTTACAGCATAACTGGCCTCTAAACCACTAACAACTTTTTTTTTTGTCTTCATGTTCTGCCTAATTTGCTATCTGATATTACCCTGGGACATGTGTCAGCATTACTCCTCACTCCCACTCACTGATATCAGACTGCTTTCCACTAGCGCAGAGACTCTTGGTGTTTTGGAAGGCCACCAACTTGGACTTAGCTAAGTATTGTATAATGACTAATCTGAAAAGCAATACAGCGCACCAACTTTTAAAAAGTCTTCTGTGGTCCACATAAGAGTTGAGAAACTTCCAGTTTCCTAGGCCATGCTATGGGACTATCCTCAGGAGGAATAACATTGCCCACAAGTTGTATAACTCTTTTTATTTATAAGATCTTAATTGCTTTATATTGGTGAGTATCATCATTAGTATGAGAGATGGAGGAGCTCAGTGTGCCAAGATTTTAAGTGATTTGCTCAGGATCACAGGAAGTCTGGAAAAGTCAGGATTTTCCCCTTGGTCTAATAGTTGTGCTCCACATATGTGCCTCCTACCTGCTGTTATTTAATACCCTAGAGAACAAGCCTGCCCCAAATCTGCTGATTTTGATGGAATTTTTTTCTATTAACATCAACAGGTATTGGATAAGACTCAAAGTCGGAGTGGAGACGGGACTGCTAGGAAGCAGTTTCCTGAAGAATTCAGGAAAGCGATATTTTTGAATGAAATATGAAATGTCCGTCAGGAAAGAAAAGAAAACATGAAGTTAATCAAAGAATGACAGAACGACTGAATCCTGAGAAGTAAAAAAAAAACTTAACAGGCTTAACCAACTTAAAGTAGTTAATTAAGAAACATGGTTAAAGAGTATGAACTATACTCTCCACTGTTGGTGGGGAGAGTGCTTGATTTTCCCCAGATCAGCAAATGTGCTGGGCTTGCCATCTGCCAGGTAAGAAACAACCTCAAAGCCCAATCCAGTCTTTATTTGTAAATGCTTTGGGATGTTTTTGTTTTAATTCTATGACCCTCTTTTGGAAAATGAATTGAGTTTTACAAAATATGTAGATCTCTATTTTGCTGACTTTTATATGGAAAACTCAGACAGCTGCATCCCAATATTTGGCATCTCCATCTCTTTCCCTCATCTACACTTCAGTGGTTTGGCTCACACAGAAGCAAGTCAGCCAGCCGAGGGACATGCTCGATGGAGCCCGGTGCTGGAGTTAGTTTTCATGCTGACTCCAGGAAAGGACTTCCCAGCTGCACCCAAGTATCTGCACATAGGCAAAACAACTGATGAACTAGATTAATTCTCCCCACTGCCCTTTTTTTTGTCCTTCCTTATTTTTAACCTCATTTTCCTTATTTTCCTCCTCCTCCTTCCTCTAGGCTTAAATAACTCACCCTTTTGTTTTCAAAAAAGCCTATCTCTCCCTCTGATGCAGAGATCTCCTTGTTAATGTGGGTGACCAAGATGTTAAGCTCCACAGGCTGGGCTAATTCTGGATGCATTGGCATGAGCACTCACATTGAAATTGGGAACAGGACAAGCACCGTCTTCACTGGGAGCAGCGTTAAATCCATGTGACAGCTATAGAGGATTTCCATATCTAAAATTTTCCAGCAGCTTTGAAACAGAGTGAGATTTGGATAACCAAAACATTCACAGTAAGATATAATCATACTCTACCCATTCTTCCCCCATGAAACTACTTGAATAGAAGTACTCTGAGAAATATGTCTATTTGGGTAAAGTTAAAATCTGAAAAGTAGAAACAACAAAATAGGTTGTGAAAAATCTTGGTTAATTTGGAAACCTGCAATGTAGGGACCTTAAAATCACTGGTCTTTAAAGCAGAATATTCTGGGTTTGGGAAATCATATGGGAAAAAGTAGAAATTAATATCATTAAAAAGAAAAATATTTCCCCCGATAACTGCATGCTACAGAAGCAATTTCAAGCATGGTGTATTTATATTTTTTGCTCTTGGAACTGTTAAAAATTGGCAGTTGTTATAAAACAGGATACTTTAAAGCTAGTTCAATTTTAAGTCAATACAGCTTCATCAAGCTCCTGCTACTTGAAAAGCAGGTTCTTTAATTTCACAGAAAGATTTTCTCTTGTATGAAATCAAGCAGTGGCATTTTAAAAAGCTATCAAAATACTCAAGCCATAACATACTTTGTGTGAGAAAAAAGCATATTTTTACTTAGAGCAAAAAAACCCTCAATGTTTTTGGGCTCTAGTCAATGCAGAGTCAAAAACCGAGCTGACAGAACAGAACCAAGACACCGATCACATAATTGCATAACATTATCACATAAAAATTCCCTGAATAAAAGAACATTTATGGCAAATTCTGTCTCTTGTTCCTGGATTTCCTGGGCAGCCAGGGCACTACCACCTCTGGGGCAGCGAAAATCCTCAGGTGGATCTAGTTTGGTATCACATTTAAAGACAGCCACGTGACATCAGTGTTCTAACCATTCTGCTAGATTCGGGGAGATATAGACTAGAAAACTATATCCTCCAGTATCTTCTTTTTGTCTCCCAAGAGTAAGTTCACCTTGTTTCAATGATGAAACAAGGTGTTTTTACTAAACAAAAGGCATTTTTTTCAGTACAGTGAACTTCTGAAATCCAGACAGATATTTTCAGGCTTTTGCTGCAGTGCTTTCTTCCCTGAGTGTTTCATCTTCTCTAATTGTTTCTTTAACACATTCGAAGTTTGCTTTCTAGGTACTAAAGACCAAGAAAACCAAAAAGGACTATATTCAGCAAAATCTGATAGTAAAAATATCTCCCCAAGGAGATCAAGTGGCATTATAGCAGGTTAACACTTTGGCTAGTGGGTTGCTCATATTAAGCTGTGGATCTTTGAAGCCTAGTGGACCTTGTCAACTTTCCACCCATACCGCAGTACTGAAACATCTGGGGGAAATAGCACTGAGCTTACTCACTATGAAAACACACAGATGAACACTCGCATACCTCCTTTCTCATGTCCATGGCTGAAAGTTGAGCTGAAGTGTGAAACAGATTAAGCAAGCCACTGGTTTTGGACCACTCTGGGCAGCTGTTTTTCACTCTTCTGCAAGACAAACTCCTTATTGGTTGACGATGAGATGTTTCTCCATTCATATTTAACATGTTCATAAATGTTTTCATACCTTGTTTTCAAAGATTTTAATACCTTGTATTAAAGAACAAGCGTACACAGAGAATCCATGAGAGGAGCTTCTCTCCTTTCCTTTATTATGACTCATAATTTGAATGTTCCTGAATAATCACTGTATCAGAGAGAGCACAGAGCTCCTTCAGCTGCCTCCCACTCCTTTGATCCCTGGTCTCTGTTCTGACACTGCTATCATCATACCAGTTATTGCAATGGTATCTGTGATATTGTTACTTGTTCCGTGGATGCTGAACTAGAGGTTTGTCTACGTTACAAAACAATATATTCCTTCATAATCATTGTAATCAGCTAGGCAAGACCATCAGACATGACCAAAACTTAGGTTTGAATTACGTCTGCTAATCATATCTAAAACAATTATTGCCTATATTATTCTGTTAAACATTAACAGCGCATTTTTCTTCCAAATTGCTGCTCCTTTAAGCCTTTTTACAAGTAATCTGTTTAATTGACAGTAGAATCCTTATTTACTAAAGAAGACATTTTTTATATGAATTGGCTTGTTTATTTTTAAAAGTAAAATTTACATAATCTAGGCTACTCATTTTTACGCAACCTGGCACTACCTTTCCACTTTTTCACTGGAACTACTGCCATGTCTTCTGTAAATGTTTTAGAGCCTAGTTTGACTGGTTTTGACAAACGTGTCTTTGACAAAAAGTATCACCATCTTAAAATATTGCCAGTTTCTTTCTGTTCACAAGAAAGGTTTTAAAGGTTTAATTTAGACTTTACATTAAAAACTGTCACTCTTACATGTATATTAAATGTCCTGAATTATGTTACCAGGAGATGTAATCAAATTACTCAAATGAAAATATTTTAAGTCACGAAAACTGAATCAGAGTAAAAAAGCAAGAAATCATATGGGGAAGAGGGCACGGAGTTTTGCCAAAAAGAGGAAAATAAAATAGATCATTTACACAACAAAGAACTCACAATTGTTTAAAACAAGCTGATACTGCTGAGACAATGTTTGGATGAATAATATCAAAATGCATGTTTTTATCTTGTGCTATGAAACATGGAGTGATGAATACATCAGTTTAATAAGGTCTTGCAGAAAATATTTGGCTTGATCATAGATACTATGAATTCTGCTTTCAGCTTCCACTAATATCTATACATCCTTATAAGGAAATAAGCTTGATTTTAGTTAGGTTCAAAGCTGTCAGGATCAGGGATTGTGTCTTTTTCTATATCTATATTGTGCCTATCACATAGTATTCTAGGAATTTACAATAATTCCTATTTAAAATATATAACATAGTTATTATTTAATAATTATCATATACACCATATCAGTTAATTACTTCTGCAAAGCACAAAGTTTCAAAATTTGCTTTATTGAACTTGCCAAGTTCCAATATTAGCCTCTAGTTTTGTCATGACTATTTTTGGAGATAAGTTTTGAATGCCGTCACAGCTGATTAAAAAGTTGCATTATTCTTTTTATTTAATATGTTTCTTTTTCTGCCTGTATTTCTAGAACTTCTTTTTTTCCTTTCTCCTGGTTTGTCCCCGACCTCCTTTTATTTCTGTTTCCAATTTACAGAAATTTTCCTCTCTTCTTGGCAAAAGGAACAAACTTGCGGCCTAGAGACTTTAAAACATACTCCTGTAGCCATGGATTTCACATACCTAGCCTGCTGTCTGTGCAGCATTTCAACTGAAAAGCTATACTGAAGGAAATATTTCTGGAAATTTTTATGAACTACAAGAACTTTAGAGTAATTTATAATTGCCTGGCGTCGGTACTGAAGGACAAATGGGTGTCAGTAAGCAAGGACAGACCAGCAGCCTTTGCCAGTCTTGTTAACACCTATAGGAGCTGCCGCAGAGAGTAAAGAGCAGCGCATTGAAACGAAAGGAAACGGATGAGAGCACAGCTCTGCTTTGCTTTACTACCCTCCCTTCCTCTCTCCCTCCCTTTTTATTTTTGACTGCCGCACAGGAAAATCCAGTTGTGCACAGATGGCAAGCCGCCTGGAAGAAGGCGCTTTTCCTTTCATTAAACAAACAAGGGAATAGCTATTTGTTGACCAAATGGTTCAGTCCCCCTCACTAGGCAGAGGTTTCTTAACTCCTGGTCAGCTGTGTTCACAGTGTGCTGGGGCTACACTACAGGAATTATGCAGCTACACTTGCTCCATATAAAGACTTCACATATTAAAGTCTGCGTATTGGTTGTGAACGTAGCCTGTTCACTGCTGCATCCAACTACAATACCCGCCTGTCACCATCTCTCACTTTTCAGCCTTGCAGCTCTTGTAATATTTCGGTTTTCATCTAGATTTATGTTTGTTGAAGAATCATCATTCACCAAAGTCTACAGATATTAAGGACAAGCAGTATCATCCATTCGTGGATCTGAAGTTCCACACTTTTCTGAGAGTAAGGAAATCTACACTCAGATCACTGTGGTGATGATTACAACCCTATGTGAGGTGGGTTGACCCTGGCTGGAGGCCAGGTGCCCACCAAAGCTGCTCTATCACTGTCCATCCTCAGCTGGGCAGGGGAGAGAAAATATAACGAAAGGCTCGTGGGTCAAGATAAGGACAGGGAGAGATCACTCACCAGTTACTGTCACGGGCAAAACAGACTCAAACTCGGGAAAATTAATTTATTACCAATCAAATCAGAGTCAAGTAATGAGAAATAAACCCAAATCTTAAAACACCTCCCCCCACCCCTCCCTTCTTCCTGGGCCCAACTTCACTCCCCATTTCTCCTCTCATCCCCCCAGCAGCACAGGGGGACGGGGAATGGGGGTTGTGGTCAGTTCATCACATGTTGTCTCTGCCGCTCCTTCCTCCTCAGGGGGAGGACTCCCACAGCACAAACTGCTCCAGCGTGGGTCCCCATGGGGTCACAAGTCCTGCCAGCAAACCTGCTCCAGTGTGGGCTCCTCTCTCCAAGGGGCCACAGGTCCTGCCTGGTCCAGCGCAGGCTTCCCACAGGGTCACAGCCTCCTTCAAGTGCCTCCACCTGCTCTGGTGTGGGGTCCTCCATGGGCTGCAGGTGGAATCTCTGCTCCACCATCATCCTCCATGGGCTGCAGGGGAATCTCTACTCCAGCGCCTGGAGCACCTCCCCCTTCTTCTGCATTGACCTGGGTGTCTGCAGGGCTGCTCCTCTCACATCTTCTCACTTCTCTCCCTGGCTGCTGCTGCACAGCCATTTTCCCCCTTCTTAACTATGTAACCCCAGAGGCACTACCACCACTGTCACTGATGGGCTCGGCCTTGGCCAGCGATGGGTCCGTCTTGGAGCCGGCTGGCATTGGCTCTGTCGGACACAGGGGAAGCTTCTAGCGGCTTCTCACAGAAGCCACCCCTGTAGCCCCCCCGCTACCAAAACCTTGCCGTGCAAACCCAATACACTATGGCTTGACTCCTGAATTACTGTTTCATTGTGGCAGTGGGATGGTACAGAAAGCAGTAGCTGACAATCTGATTTGATACACAGGGTATGATTTTCCATTCTTGGATCTTCTGACACCATTACACTTCTGAGTCCCTAATTTCCTCCAACAAAACTGCCACAGGATGCCCAGTATAGTAATTGTCGTGAGTCAAAGATCTTCAACTCAATCTCGCCTATTACAGATGTATGAAGTCATCAAATTACTGTCTTGCTAATATTTATTTGGAGATTTCCTCCTTTTTTTTTTTCCTGCAATTTAGATTTATTGATAAACTCGGCTTTAAACAGCCAGTCACTGAAACTCACAATGGAACTCCTGTTCTGCAGTTTTCTAAGTGTTGTTTGCACATCACCATAACAGTTCTGGCTGCTTTGTACATTACCTGAATAGTCATGAGACCTTTTCAATGTGGCAGAAAGATATGATTGTAGTGCAAATGCCCATGAATTCAAATGTAATGAATACTAATGCAGGGTGCTCCAGCTTTCTGTAAATTTTCTTGTCAAAACTTCACACAAACATTCGAAAATCATGAAATAGGAGGTAATGTGTCAGTAATGAAAATCAATGCACGTCATTTTCTACGCTATCAGGAATGCTTTTCAGTCTACTTCCTCAGCTGTGTGGACTCTCAGAAGATTCCAGCACATCAGAAAATTTGCCTCTATATGCAGTAATAATCTGGAAAACTTCACATTCGTATTTGCTTAACATTTGCTTGTATTTATAGCTATCTGTTAACAAACTCATTAAGGATGATGTTCAATTTCAGAGGTATTATATCTTACTTCATGTTCCTCTGCAAAAATGTTGAGGTTGCAGTGTTCCAAAACAGGCAGGTTTGTGTGTCTAGCACTTAGTTAGGACACCAGTTTCCTTCAAGGCTAGAAGGAGTCGCTACATTCTCACAAGACCCAGCATTATGTGCCAGACCAGGTTGCTACCACCTGTACAGTCCTTTCACCTTGGCAAATTCCCTCCAGCACTCTCTCCAGCTTTGGCAGAAGCAGCGGTCTGAAGGTAGAAACACTGCCCTGGAGCTTCTTGACACACCACCTCTAGAACTGAACTTATAAAATAACCAGCTGAGTTGGAATTTTCCCCTGGTAGCTTCAGCATCCTCTTTGCAACCTCTCTGCAACAGCACAGGCCCTAGTGGTGTACGGCACAGACCATGAGGTTCAGCCCTGCCCAGGAATGGAGCTTCCCTTCCCTATGGGGCAGGACCACTTCTCTGCCAGGACCTCCTGCATCCCTCCCACATCTCTTCTTTGAAGAGAAGACTAAAAAGTAATCCCAAATTTTACCCATAGACTTCTGGATCTTCTGTCCATTCCTCGAATTTGAGAATGTTTACAGAGCACGTGAATGTCCTGCTGACCTCGGTCAATATTTGCAGTGAGTTTATTTCAAATTGAAACATATGTATCAGCAAGCACGTGTCCTAAGGAAAAAGCATTTGGAAAAAAAAGGTTTTTTAATTCATATCCAGCTTGCATTTCCATAAAAGAGAAAACAGAGGGAGTCTGTCCTGGAAGCTTTTAGAGGGACAAAAGAAAGGAAAATGGGAAAAGGGAATGAACTGTGTTAAAGCACTCTGTATAAACAAGCCCCTGACTTTGATTTAGAAAAAATGGCATGTTGGTCTGAATAGACTTTTTCTGCTCTATGGATTTCAGTAGGAAAACCTGGATAAAATTTAGAGAAACATAGAAAAAAGCCGAAACGGATAGTTTACAAGGAATATTGAAAATATTAAATTATTTGAGCTTGGCTAAACAATGACACAATAACATTTTCAATCCACAAGTATTTTTAAACTTTTTTTTTAAATGCTGTTTTTACAATGAGGCAGCTTATAAGTGAAGCGAATATGTGGACCACTCCTTTTAATACAGTATCTCCCTGGCAACCAGACCAGCAAAAACAGAAAAAGAGATTAGATGACCAATCGTTTCTTCCATCTTTCATGTCTTCGATTTCTTTGCTGGATGGCTGATAAAGTGCTTGGACTCTGTGACTCCTCTGGGTGGGTGAAGCTCAATTCAGTATGTTTCCTTTGGCGAGAATCAGTACATGCAGTGAGATGGTATGCTATGCTGATATCATATGGCTCTCTAAAGGAGAAAAAATCTCTTTGGAGTGCCAGCAGTAAAGGCTTGGCTGTCACAAAAAGACCAAAATTTCAGTATTTCCTGATGAGTATTTTTAAGCCCTAACTTACGGAAAGAGCAAGGAGATTTTGGGAAGATCAGACAATTGGTCCAGGAACTATGGCTGGGAACGGTTCCCTGGAAGGGCATCCAGCTTGCCAACCCAAAATGTATTATTTGCGGACAATGCAGGAACTCAGAACAGATGATGGAGAAAATGCAGATGTATTACTGATTGAGATAAATGATAGATGCTCAAAATCACATGTCTGAACTGAAATGTATGGTCTTCAACATTACTCCAGCGAGAAGAAGGAACATCTTGTGCCAGGTATGTCGCTGATACATCCCTCTTTATGTGTACTCAGTGTCCCTGCCCTTCTCACTCTGAGACAGGATGGCTGTCCTGCACACCCCTCACAGAGTGGGTCAGAGCTGGCTATGGAGTACTCCTCTGCAGGGAATGTATTACTCTTGTACTTCACTGTCTTTACTGGCTAGTCATTTGCTCTATGAGCAAAAGCTAGTTTTAACCTTAAAAACCATAAATGGTAAGAATTACTTCTGAGATTGCCTCTAGACCTGTGGCGCAAAGCAACAACAGAGATTATAAGAAGTGCTCAAGCTAAGAGGGTCCAATTTAATTGTACTTCATTTGTTTGCCTTGCCTCGCATTCTCAGTAGTTTACAGTTTCTAATTCAGAACTCTCCCAATTCAAAATCTCTGGAACTGCTTGTTCCCAGGACACACTGAAAGTCTTTGTTTATTCTCCCAAGCTTTTTCTTTTTCAGTTATGGCCACAAAAGAATATGACAAAAGCATATTGGAAAATGAAATGAAAACTATAAAATATATTTTTATTACTTATGGCCAGATTATTCAGCTCTTGGCAGGGACTGATAAGGATATGGGAAACACGCACAAAGGACAGCCCTAAATCATGCCATTTGGTAAGAACACTTACTTGGAAACGTCAGGAACTGTCAATTAGGTGAATTAGGATCTCATTAGCCATAGCCCTTTCTCTCAGGCATGCCCTGAAGAACGGCTATTCTTTAGAGAGGAAAAAAGAAGGGGAAACCCCACTCTGCTGAACGAACTTTCTGATTGCAGAATACACATTTTACCACCATCAGGTTCTTCAATTTGCCAGCCTCTTCTTCCAGCCCTTACTCATACCGGTATTCTTATTCTCAAAAGCAATCCGAGAGGTAACCGTTTAATAGCTGTTTCATGCAGGAAGAGCCAAAACCCCATATGTTCCACATGACCTGTCCATGTATCTCTTACTGAAGCTCTTGAAATAGAAATTAAGTGATATGTTCCTCAAGAACTTTATTTGCCCTCTGCACCAAAATGAGTTTCACCCAGTGAATAAAGAAAGGAAAATTTCCCCAGTTCTGTTTATCCATTATCATCTCATGCAGTAAAACAGACCCAACTTAGATTCTCAGTAATGTCACTGTGGTAATTTCAGATACAAAGCATAATTATACATTTAGGGATAGTAAACTTTAAAATCAAATTAAATAAGCAAATAAAGATTATTTCATTTCTTCTGAGAGCAAACATTAATGACCCTTTTCTGGCACAAGTCTCATCCCTTTGCTTCCCAACATAGTCAAAATGAGTACTACAGAACGTGTGTACATGTTCCTGAATCTACACACCTACTGCCATCCTGAGCAGAAGCAGGCATCCATACCAAATCCCATGGCATGCAACACCTACTCACAGGTTCCTTCTATACAAACACCATTTTGGTGGGCTGCAGCATAGCCCTTATGTTACTTCAAGCACTTTGTTCAGTCATCCCGCCCTCACCCAAAAAACAGTTATGTTTTATGACCATAATGGTACAGAGAATCCCAGGGGGTGAAAAATTAAATGCTAGTTAGTGTGTACAGAGTATCTGCTCTAACGAATGACAGCCCTAAGCAGTGTGGACATTGAGTCATTCCTACCCTGTTATTTGTACTGTTTGTAACAGTACGGATACTGTGTTTGTGCTTCTTGGCTGTCTTTTCTAAAAATCTCAGCCCACATGAAACCACAGCAAACACTTCCACCTGCACTCTTCTGACTACAAGGGGCAAAAATTCTTGCTGCTCACCATAGCTTTTTAGACATTAGAGCCAATCATAAATGAGAAAATAATAATAAAGGCTTTCTTATAAAGCTAAAATTCCTCTTATGTTCCCCAAAATAACAGTTATATCTAGCAACTTCACCTGGTGAACTTGTGCTAGAAGTACTCCCAGCAGGCTATATAGCTGAAATAGGTCTGGAGGAAAGAAATAAATGGAACTTTCTTAGTGGAACACGCAGATTAGAACAAACTGGAACATTTTGTGAATGTCTTTTGAGTGCACAGAATTGTCTGAGTCAAAAGTAATTGTGCTGGTTTTGGCTGGGATGGAGTTAATTTTCTTCACAGTAGCTAGGATGGGGCTGTGTTTTGGATTTGTGCTGAGAACAGTGCTGATGATAACGCAGGGATGTTTTCGTTCCTGCTGAGCAGTGCTGACACAGAGCCAAGGCCTTTTCTGCTCCTCACCCCACCCCACCAGTGAGTAGGCTGGGGGTGCACAAGGAGTTGGGAGGGGACACAGCCGGGACAGCTGACCCCAACTGACCAAAGGGATATTCCATACCATATGACATCATGCTCAGCAGATAAAGCTGGGGGAAGAAGAAGGAAGGGGGGGATGTTTGGAGTGATGGCGTTTGTCTTCCCAAGTCACCGTTAGGCGTGATGGAGCCCTGCTTTCCCGGAGATGGCTGAACCCCTGCCTGCCCATGGGAAGTGGGGAATGAATTCCTTGTCTTGCTTTGCTTTAGCATGCAGCTTTTGATTTTCCTATTAAACTGTCTTTATCTCAACCCATGAGTCTTCCAACTTTCACTCTTCTGATTCTCTCCCCCATCCCACCACAGGCAAATGAGGGAGAGGCTGTGTGGTGCTCAGTTGCCAGCCAGGGGTGAACCACAACAGTAATGATGCAACTCCCAATCCCCACATAATTAATTTTGACATTTTCTAAATGATGTTTCAATTTTAAATGAAATGCTATCTCATTCCAAAGTTTTCTTCAATTGTATGTAAAAATATTTTTAAAAAAAACAACTCTAAAATATTTTGCTTCCAACAAATTTTTTCCAAATTTCCAATCTGCCAAAACTGTTCTTTTTTGGATGACACAGCAGGCATATTTAAAAAAAAAAAAAAAATCCAAATCACTGTCACTTGCATGACTCTTAAGTATTGCAAAACTGATGGTATCATTGCATAGGCTCAATGGAATTGTAAAACACCACATGAAACACTGTACAAAATTAAAAGTACAAGAAATCTTCTATAGGCAAAAGGATAATTAATTTTTAATCTCAACTCAAAAACACAATCATGATTAAGTTCTGATAATATTGCCACTAAAAACAATTACACCATAAATCCTACTTAAAATAATGGCACAGTTAACAGTGTTTATCATTGAAGAAACCAGTTGCTTTCCTGGAATATCCATCTTTCAGCAAAGGCAGAATGTCTTTTGAAGACAGAAGTTACTGGGTTCAGTGCATTCACTACTGGGGAAAACTCACTGGCCTGCTTCACTCAGCAAAAGCATACATGAGCATATTGATCTCCAATGGCCAGCAATATCTTCATCATCCCTATCATGACATATGCAACAGGATTACCAGTACACTGTCTCAGCATGAATAGATCTTTCCAGAAACAGATTGTATTACTCATGGTGAAGTACTGTAGCTCCTTTGATAGTTGCTAAGCAGACTAACCTTTTTTGGTTCAAGACCATTTTCCTTCTCAGAATCTTTCTAGTGGGGTACTCAGGGCATCTTCTGGGTAATGATGCTATCCACTTGATCCTGCTGCAAAAGATATATACATCAAAATATAGAACCTCTTCTATGAACACAGTTCTGCTGCCTGATGAGAACAAATGTCCTACTATGAATAGGAAACACTGAGTCTTGATCCAAAGTTGTTGGCACTATTCACGAATCTGCATAAATCTTCATAGGAAACAACCTTCTCATCTTTTCTCAATAGCTCGATGAGAAATAAAACAGTTCATTAACACTGACATCAGAAGTAATGTTGCCAGCATCTGAGTTTCCTATTTGTAGTTCAGGTACCATTTTCAAGATTAATCACACCGTTCATCAACATTAAAGCCCTAAACGTTGAGGATGAACTCAAAAGCTCAGTTAAATGTTCGTGTCTGGATTATCTCTTCTTGTAGCATGTACAGAAGTCAAGGAGGCAGAAAGCTAAAACCTCATGAAGTCAAACAGCAACTTCAAAATTCCAGAGTACTTACAGACTAGTCATATAAGCAGTGATAAACGTAAGAGAGTCCACTTGAACCTTGGACAGATCCCTTCTGACCCACAATGACCGTGGTACATACCTCAAAGCATGCTGTAGTCAGGGAGGGTTAATTTGAATGGCTCAGGCTAGATGAGAATGACCATTCAGGATGACCCTAAATATTAGTTAAGGTACCAAGTCATCCAAGTGAGCAACACGTTTCACACCTCACAGATCTTCTTCCAGCATTTCTACCAGCTCAAACAGATAGGACTGGTTTAGTTATAGCCATTTCACCCATGGCTGAAGAACCTCTCATGCTGCTGCCATATTTTGAGGGAGGAATCAAGTCTGATGGCTTGCTATTGATGTGTCAATGTGTAGGGAAAGCTGATAATATCACTAATATTATGAATTTACGGGGGTGTTTATATAATTTTTGTTTGTTCCATATTTAGGTCATGTGCAACATTAACAGCCCCAAAAGATGTTTGGAATTTATAGCTGTGATGTAGACTGAGAAGGGCTAGCCAAAAATCAAAAATGACAATATTTTCAAGAAAAATATTGTGATTTGTAAGGCAGACTACCAGAAAGGGCATAAATTTAAGAGAGTGCAGGGCAAGGGATGAATCATGTGCCTTACACTTGTATCGGTAAAAAAATCATAGGACAAAAGAGCAGAAAGAGAAAGAGAAGGATGTGGTATTTATGACAATTTTACTCTCTAAAAATTGCATCACTTGCCATACACAAAGAATGGAAAAGAATTCTGTGGGGCTGCTTTTTGTGAAGCAGTGGCCTTCACAGGAGGCTGGCTTTAAACAGAAGGATGTTACCATGAATGCTTGAATTTTTTTAATTCTTGATACATACCTAGACACCTCTGGATAGGAACAGGATCAAAACCCAGAAACTCTCTAAGAGTTAAGCCACTTTTATTTGTAATCTCTGCTTCCAGTCCTTGAGATAGAGCTTTCTTTGGTGTTTTGGTGGTAAAACATACATAACCCATCTGGTGGTGTGGAAGTAAACAGGATGGGTAAAATTGACACATTAAGGGTTATTACCTCTATGGAGGTAAAGATCTGAATAAAGATCATGTCCAGACAACCGTGCGAGAGATTCAGCACAAGGCAGACCTGTGGAAATCCAGAGTGAGAAAGCTTTGACTGCAAAAGCTGATACTGGCCCATGTAGGAGCTCATACCAGCTGCTGCAGCCTTTGGGTATATGGTCTCTGCAGTAAGTACAAAGTTGCATCCCTTCTAAAAAGAAGAGATACCTGAAAAGCACTTTGTGTCTTGACAATGCTTAAGTGCAGCATGAGACACATCATCTGACTTCCTTAAGCATTCACAGCAATTAGAAGCTGAGTTTTAAAGCTAAGATTAGAGAACACTTCAGTTTTTGTTTTCCTCCAGAGCCTCTAGTTAACCTTTCATATACCTATACAGGTTATGTCCCTAATGGCCAGAAATTACAGATTACTGACCTGTTTTCCTCTTACTGGGTACCACACAACACTTTCCTTGCCCATGACCCTGGTGCAGGAAAGCCCTTAAGTATATTCTTAATCCTGGGACTCTGCGGCTGGACTCTGTTCCTGAACTCACACCTCTCAACACTGTTTTCTGACTGCTTCTTCCTGCAGAGTGAAGAGCAGAGGATAATTACATATTAGGAGAGATTACCCTTTGCAACAGCTAGAACCAAGGTGGCAACCCTAGTATTAACTCACTTAAATACAGTTCTTTAAAGAAAGCAAACCCAGAGAAACTAAAATATTTATTTGTACCTATTAATTTTATATCATGAATAAACGCTATTCGTTGCCAGCTGAGCCAGAGAGAAACCCCTCTACCTGATCATTATTTTGCTCTGTGAGGAGTAACAAAGGGTACTTTCATATGATAAGAAAAGTATGTCACCCTTACAAAAGTTGTAAAACAAGTACAGACAAAAGATTCACTGTTAGGAAGATGAAGCAGCATCCTAGAACTGGCAGTTCCAAGAGACTCCAAATTATGCATGCTTTGGAGGGACTGAAATGTCCAGAAAAAGGTATTTAGCCCTATTGTAGTGAACTGCAGCATCACCTTATTTTCATAACTGGTATTTTAGAAACAATCAGGGCCTTAATAAATTTATTAAATGCATGTAAACCAGTTATTTTTTTTCCAAATTAAGTACTCTGGCAAATATCCTTTTCATTTCTTTGATTCTCTCTGCAGTTTTATGTGATGAAATATTTTATAGACCAGAAGATATTTGAGTGGTGTGAAGTAATCTCATTGAAAGGGAATGCAACATTCAGTGGCTGTGAATGATTATCGGCACTGAAAACCTCATCGGATTCACATATGGAGGGACAGGCAAAAACAGATCTCGTATGTGCCCCTCTGGCTTACAGCTCTGCTTCTGGGAAAACTACAGGAACAGTCATGCGTCTCTTTAGCAAATCTTAATGTTTGGCCAAGAGCATTGGTTATTTTGTTCACAAGCAAGGTACAGTAAAAAAGTGGTTTTGCACTGACTGCCTAATTCAGAGGCAAGAGGCAAAGCAGCAAGGAAAAAAAAAAAAAAAGAAAAAGGAGATAAGGAAGGTGACTTGACCTGTAAGGCAGAGGATGACTGAACCTCAAACCCATGACCAAGCCGTTAATAAGGTTTGAACAACCCAATGTCCCCGTTGGCTCGTCTTACTCTTTGTGAATGAGAAAACAAAGGGCCAATATGTGACCGGAGATCGTGTGTTGCTGTGCCGGTGAAGTCTGCCTTGCCCAGAATGACAGGCTTCTCCAAAACCCTGCTGTTGCTGCTCAGCATCAAGAAAGGAATGGTGACTTTTATCCAAAACAAAACTTATATCTGGTGATTTCTGTTTTTGTGCTGAGTATTGCTTTGGCTTAGAGCTACAGCAGCCTTGTAAATTCATGAGTACCACTTGTGTCATGTCTTAAGCTTAAAAGGCATCTTGTTTTCACTAGTCAGTCTACAGCTTTTGTTTATTTTTCAAATATTTTCTCTTTAACAAGCCACAACAGAATCCAGTGCATATTATCTGCCCCCAGACAACCGGGAATAGAGAATATCTGTATTCTAGCAAGACCCAAGAAAGCCTGCCTTGGGCAGAAGGCAGTTCCTGACAAGTAAAACCTGTTAACAGATTTAGTCTCCCCTATGCTTGGCCTAAATCCGTCCTGCACACACTGAAACAACTGCACGACACAGAGCACTGGAGTTACTTCTCCAAAGCATTCCCAAGGCCTGACATGTTGGCTCTGCATCTCCCATGGTTGCACGCCATGCGAGCACCGGGGAGTCTGTTACTGGTTCAACTCATCGCATTGCACAGAGCACAGAGGGCTCCCAGTTTCCCACCAGCTGATACACCCGCACCGCTCTGGTAATGAACAGTGCCTGTGGCTTGAAACTGAAGGGTTTACTGAGGAGCACACATCACCCCCACAACCCCTTATCTTCATGGGGTTCATTTGTGGCCTCCATAATGCCTCACGCCAGGGTCAGAAGCGGTGTAGCCCTGAGAGGTGCTTGCGTCTGGGGCGGCCGCTCTCGAACGCCAAGCACTGCCCGACCGTACTGACTGTTGCAGAGGCCGTGGCGCAGCCCCTCAGCAGCAGAGAGGCAGCATCGTGCTTCCGTGCCGCTTATAACCGGCTGCATAGCTGGTGTGGGAGATGCCTGCGGGCAAACCGGGTGGGTTAGGGGGCCGTATGGACGGGTTGAGGCCGGCAGCCCCCGTCCGGGGGAGCCCCTCGCCTCAGGCGCTCGGCCGACCTGCCGTCGGGGCTCCGGTCCCTTCTCCATGTAACGCCCCCGGGGCAAGGGCTCCCGCTTGTGCCGCCCGGAGCCCGGCGCCGCCGGGACAGGTGGCGGGAGCAGCGCGGGGAGCGGAGCGCCCGGCCCCGTTCCAGCTCCCCGCCTCCAGCCCGCGCTGCCCGCCGCGGGGAGGGGGGGTGGGGTGGCGGAGGGGGGTCCCCAACGGCCTCTATATAAGCGGCTGCAATGGCTCTGCCGGCAGAGCTGAGCGGCGCGGTGGGAGGCGGCGGCCGGGACCATGGCGACGGGCGGCGGGCAGGGCCTGCCCGCCCTGCTGCTCCTCCTCCTCCTCCGGCTGTGCGAGGCAAGTGCGGGGCGCCTGCGGGGCCGGCGGGTGGGGGGAGCCGGCGGCCGGGCCGGCCCTGTGACCTGGCCCTCGGGGTCGCTTTGTCCCCGCAGGTGAGCGGCCGGGAGCCGGCATGTCCCCGGCCCTGCGGCGGGCGCTGCCCGGCCGAGCCGCCGCGCTGCGCCCCGGGGGTGCCCGCCGTGCTGGACGGCTGCTCCTGCTGCCTGGTGTGCGCCCGGCAGCGCGGCGAGAGCTGCTCCCCGCTGCTGCCCTGCGACGAGACCAGCGGCCTCTACTGCGACCGCGGCCCCGAGGACGGCGGCGGGGCCGCCGGCATCTGCATGGGTAGGTGGCGGCGGGCGGGCGGGCGGGGGGCGCCGGGGCTTGGGAGGCCGGCGGGGAGACCTTCCCGGGACGGGGTCCGCCGCGGTGTCCGGGGGAGGGTGTCGCTGTCCGGCTCTTGTCCCGCCTTCCCTCAGGCGAAGCGGCTCTTCCTGAGGACTGCCTGCGCCGCGGCGGGCCCGGGGCTGTCCCGCTGCCCCGGGAGGGTGTCTGGGGTGGCCCGGTCGGGGACGGGGGAAGCCCGCCGCCGCAGTGTGGTGGGAGGCACGGGGATGGTGCCGAGCGGGCCTTGTCTCAGTGAGATGCATTCCCTTTTCCCGCTAGTGCTGGAGGGAGACAACTGCGTGTTTGATGGGATGATTTATCGCAACGGGGAAACGTTCCAGCCCAGCTGCAAGTACCAGTGCACCTGCCGAGACGGACAGATCGGCTGCCTGCCCCGCTGTAACCTGGACCTGCTGCTCCCCGGCCCTGACTGCCCTTTCCCCAGAAAAATCGAAGTCCCTGGAGAGTGTTGTGAGAAGTGGATCTGCGACCCTAAAGATGAAGTGATTTTGGGAGGTTTTGCTATGGCTGGTGAGGAAACTAAAACTAATTATCACAGTCATTGTGAGGAGGAGGTGATATCATACTGAAAAAATCCACGGGGTTGCCAAATCTAAGACACATTGCTTTGTGTGATTGTTTTTTTCTGATCTTTTTTCTCATCTAGAATCACTAGGAAGTATACCAGGCATTATGAATACAGGCGGAGCTCGATATGTAAAAGAAAAGATATTCAGAGGATGAATGTGCATAGCAGTTTTAAAAGGCAGCTAACTTGAGGTAGTTCCCAATTCTGGAATTGCTGTTTATCTGGTACAGAGTAGTTCTGTGAGCAGAATAAAACAGGGGCAAGCTTATAATCCTCCAAACATTTCCTCCCCCTCCAGAATCAAAGCTGCAGTCTCACTAGTTGCTCTGCAGGAATGTTACTTCATAAATACTATTCTAAGAGCTTAGTCTACAAGAGACTTTTTTCCCCTAAATTCCCCAGCTATTGCAAGTGGTCATCATGGTAGCTAAAATGCCAGCAAATTCCTGCCTGTCTGTGCTAGAGCTCTCATCATTATTGTTGGCATCAAAAGCATTACAAAGTACTTGGAGAAGCAGTGGTTATAAATGGAGTGAGTGGATCTAAAAAAAAACAAAACAAAACCCCAAACGCATCCCATTCCAAAATGCAGAACTCATAAAGTACTTTTGTAATTGAAAAAAGCTACATAATATTTTCCCCCTGTTTTCTTACTGAATTATGTCTCCATGCCCTTTAAATTAGACTATTAGTTCAACATGAATAATAAGCTACTTTTACTGAGAGTTGAGGGCACTGCATTCTCTTCCAGTCACTGCTCTTTGTGGTCTTAAGCAGTTAGTTATGCCGAAACTCAGCTAATCCATTTGAAAAACAAGTAAGGAAGGATCCAGGAAGAAAAGCTCTAATAGCTTTACAGAGTGCTATGAAGTGTCAGTTGTAAGGCACATAAGGTATAAACAAAAAGCTTGCCACCTTTCTACTATCTTTCCTTTTCTTTCATTTGTCTGACAGTGACAGGCTAATCCGTAAAATGCCTACAGATGGATTATCTGCATTCTTTCTAGCAGTGGCCATCCCTCTTGCGAGGCCACCTTTTGGGAGCTTCACCATGCAAAAGGCAGAAATGCTGTTGTAGAGGAACTTAACAGCATGAGCTGTGCCTGACGGCTCAGTCGTGTTGCCTCATTCTGTTTACTCTTATGATAACCGCTGAACCAGACTATACCATTAGCAATATTTGCATAATACAGCTTAACACTGCCATGAGGGCAGGACAATGATCAGAGTTAGCTATGGCTTTGAGTCGCCGTGATAACTCCTGGAAATTACTTCCTTCCTCCCTCCCCACCATCACTCTGGCTGTAATCTGTCAATAATTGACAAGTTCAGGTGACTTTATGATGACTGGAGTAAAGGACTCTACTTCCATGCTGCTTATTAGTTTAGATAAATCATTCAGCCTCTCTCAAATCATATCTAATATAAATATTTTTATGAGATAGCTTTAGAACAGGTTCGTGATGTATTTCCATTGGAAAGAGTGAGGAATAAAGAGTTAGAGTTCTAAACTGCTTAAAACATTGGCAATAATTCTTCCAGCTGTGGACTTGAGTGAACTGAATCTAAATACTGTGCTGATTACACTGATATGCACCTTTCTGTTATTTTTAGATGTAGGAAGTTGCCATCCAGGGCTCCCAAAAAAGGCAGATTTTAAAATTCCTAAATCCTGTCAAATGCTTGGACTTTGGACCTTTTTTTGTCTCATGTGCTTCTTCCCAGATGTGGTAGCGTTCAATTAGACACTGGGTTTTCACATGAGTTTTTCTTGTGATAAAGTTCTGTGGGATTTTGTCTCCAGCCTACAGACAAGAGGCCACCCTCGGGATCGATGTGTCGGATTCAAGTGCCAATTGTATTGAGCAGACAACAGAATGGAGCGCTTGTTCCAAAAGCTGTGGAATGGGCTTTTCCACCCGTGTTACCAACAGAAATCAACAGTGTGAGATGGTGAAGCAGACACGGCTTTGCATGATAAGACCTTGTGAAAATGAAGAGCCATCCGATAAGGTATGCTACAAAGGGAGCAGAGTCTCTTCAGCTGTAATTGCAAGGCTGCAGTATTATGGTCTAGAATGCTCCAGATGCAAGTGTGCCTAAATAGACCTTTAAGTGTATGTGCAGCAAGCCCAGTGGTTTTGGTAAGCTTTAGGCTTGCTATGTCTGCTCAGTAGCTTTGTGCTGCACCTCCAGCAGGTTGAGGGAGGTGATTCTGCTCCTCTACTCCGCTCTCATGAGACCCCACCTAGAGTACTGCGTCCAGCTCTGGGGTCCTTAGCACAGGAAAGACATGGACCTGTCAGAGCATGTCCAGAGGAGGCCAGGAGATGATCAGGGGGCTGGACCACCTCACTTCTGAGGACAGGCTGAGAGAGTTGGGGTTCAGCCTGGAGAAGAGAAGGCTCCGGGGAGACCTTATAGCAGCCTTCCAGTACCTGAAGGGGCCTTAGAAGAAAGATGGGGACACACTTTTTAGTAGGGCCTGTAGCAATAGGACAAGGGGTAATGGCTTTAAACTAAAAGAGGGTAGATTCAGACTAGATATAAGGAAGAAATTTTTTACAATGAAGGTGGTAAAACACTGGCACAGGTTGCCCAAAGAGGTGGTAGATGTCCCATCCCTGGAAACATTCAAGGTCAGGTTGGGGCTCTGAGCAACCTGATGAAGTTGAAGATGTCCCTGCTCATTGCAGGGGGGTTGGACTAGATGACCTTTAAAGGTCTCTTCCAAGCCAAACCGTTCTATGATTCTATGATAATCTGAGCCATCCCAAACTGATCAGATGTATTGTACATGCAGACTATTTTGACAGCTCACACAGTCTAACTTCCCCCACAAAGGCAATTGTACTACCTGCATGTATACTTCAGAGCTGCTCCAGTCATGCAGATGGATATGTCAGATTTCCAGTCTGTTGAGCATCTGGAACTGCAGAGAAATGTGTGAAGTCCTGCAAAATCTGCTTGGGTAAATTGAATGATATCTTAATCCTTATGATGCTTTTTCCAAAAGCAAATCCAACACTGACACTTCAGGTGCAATAAATGTACACATGCATTTTATGTACACTAAAGGAGCTGACTTTTTTGCTGCTTCTACACATTATACAAGTGTTTCTGTCAGGGATAATATCATGTAGCTAGGTTAAAGGACCATCAGTTCATGTAATGTTCTGAGTGTTGGAAAACATTGCTAAGGCCTTTGCTGAATGCTTTGTTTTAAATACTGTGTTTTAAAACACTGTGTTTTGAAAAGGATATGAAACATTTGGGAAGAGTTGGGGAGACTAAGAAGAATCATCAAAGGTCTAGAAAACATGTTCTGCTATGGAAAAATTGATTGAACTGAACTTTTTTCTGAATGCAAGAGAACGGAGATGCATTCTTATAACTGTGTTCAGATATTGCACCCTGTTCTGAGT
Source organism: Grus americana (assembly GCF_028858705.1). Lineage (NCBI taxonomy): Eukaryota > Metazoa > Chordata > Aves > Gruiformes > Gruidae > Grus > Grus americana. The sequence goes on along the minus strand of NC_072853.1, from coordinate 15,065,968 downwards.
CCATGGGGAATACAAGAATAAATTGTGAATTTAGACTGCATAATAATTAATACATGAGTGAAAACCTTCCAAGCAGTAAGAATAGTGAACAGTTAGGATTGTCTGGGTCAGATGTGGAGTCTCTGTCATTGAAGACTTCCAAGGACAAGTTAGACAACTGTCTGTTAAGAATAACATGGATAAAGCTGATTCTGCCTTGAGTCACAAGAATTGGCAATGACTTTTGAGGTTTGTTTTAATGCTTTTTTTTTCCCTTGAATCTAGTCCTGTAAGTTGCTCATTTGGCTGCCTGATTCTCTGATGGAACTACACTAGCCTGAGAAGTTTTCCAGTGGAGTATAGTTTCATAATGAGTTTTGGTTTGGCTTGTCTCAGATGTCAAGAGTGGGCTTTAATTATTTATCATTTATTCCTGGCCCAGTAACACTGGTGTCAAAGGGCAGATCTTGCCAGAGTTACCTGTAAGTAACTACTGCAGTAGCTGCAGAGTCTTATTGCTGTTGAACAAGCAAAGACAACAAATTTAAGTTTTCAGAGTAGACCTGTATGCTTGCCTGTCAATTTTTAACTGCTTTCTGTCTTATGCAGTGATGTATCTAATGTCTCTTCATATTTCTCTTAGAAAGGGAAGAAGTGTATCCGAACAAAGAAGTCCCTGAAAGCTGTTCGCTTTGAATACAAGAACTGCACTAGTGTGCAGACATACAAACCTCGTTACTGTGGCCTCTGCAATGATGGGCGATGCTGTACCCCACACAACACCAAAACGATTCAAGTTGAGTTCCGCTGTCCTCAGGGCAAAGTCCTAAAAAAGCCAATGATGTTGATCAACACCTGTGTCTGTCATAATAACTGTCCTCAGAGTAACAATGCTTTCTTCCAGCCATTAGATCCGACGTCTAGTGAAGCAAAAATATGAAAAGCATAAATAAGGTAGTGCAAAAGGTATAAATAGTTTATACAAAACTTGACCCACAATCAGGTGAATGTAACAATTGCATATGTAAAATATCTAAGATGTTTTTCAAAACAGTCTAGGCGCTTTCTTTTTTCCTATAGTTTATTAAATACCTCATTTTGCATTTTCCCCCTCCAAATGTCTTTTATTCACTTGAAGGAAATTTTGTACCTTGGACAGAGTCTTCTTTTTTCTCGATGGTTGCATAAAGATTACAAAGCGAACAGCTTGGCTTTCTCCTTGAGTTAAGGGACTCATGCCACGAGCCCTTTAAGAGTAAATGGATTCCTTGGGGAATGCATGATACCATATCACATAAGCTTCCAGGTTCTTAACTTCACTTTGCATAGTGCATGTAAACACTTAAGCGATGTTCTTTTTCCATTCTAATGAAACTCTGTTCTGATGACAGTAAAAATCTTACTGATGAAAGTGTTGCATTCTTGTGTCTTATGAAATACCTTCTATCTTTACCTCTGACTTTCTCTGAGGATTAACTTTGCACATAGCCCCAGAAACGACATAGCTATGATCTCATATCCTGAAGCATAACAGGTTGATAGTTGACAGCAATTAAAATTCTCTTTGGTAACTTCACTAGCAGTCTAATCCAAAACCCACTGAAGTCAGCATCTTAGAACTTGGTTCTAACCAATGTATGTCTGTAGATATAACTATTTGGATGCAAAACCAAAATTTCTGTAAATTCCTCTAAAATACTAACTGTATCATATGGTGCTTCATTTCTTAGAAAGGTGTATATGTAAATAGAAACTGTATATATTGTAATATAACTTTACTAAGTAAATAAACTTTATGTGATTCAAAGTATTTTTTTCCTAGAGTTGTTTTTCTTAAACTACCAACTTTTAACAGCTAAAAGCAACAGAAAGAAAAAGGGTCTGCAGACTCCTAAAATCAAAAGACCCCATCCTGTGATGTTCCTAGTGTACCTCATTGTAATTGCTGCCTTAACGGGTATGCAGTGTCTTGGTGCAGGAAAGGGTGAAGAATTCGTGAGGCACACATTGGAAGGGACGTTTTTTCAGAGTAAGTTAGCCTGGGAGATAGGATGAGGCAAGTAAAGAGAGGTTTGGATGCAGTGTGCCCTGAAACATTGTGCTGGTGGGGAAGAATGATAATGTGATCTGGAGTTTGGGGTTGGGTCTGAAGTACTAATGAAGTATTCCATTTTGTCTTGCAGCACTTCTGACTCATAAAAGCAGCCTATGACCCTGCTTGTGCTGGATAATGTATGGCAATATCCCCAAGGAATATAGAGCCTGAGGGTGGCAGTTTCACCTGTGTTAAATCATGTATGTAACAGGATAGTGCAAACAGGTCATAAGAACAGCTGCGCAGACATTCAGCTGCCTAGTCTGTGGGCCCAAGCTTAGCTCAGTGTGTGACACTTAGATACCAGAGTAGTACCTACGCCACAATCATTCCATAATCATGTGGTACGAAACAACCTTCTTGAGAAAAAAAGGCAGAAGGCCAAATCTGAGCGTATTTGGCCTAGTGTCCTCCTTCTCTGGAGGAACTAGCAACCTCCAGTTTGGCAATTCCTGAGATACACAGAGGGTGAAACTCAGGTCCAGGTTAAGTCTTCTCTTCTCCAGGCTGAACAACCCCAACTCTTTCAGCCTGTCCTCATAAGTGAGGTGGTCCAGCCCTCTGATCATCTTTGTGGCCTCCTCTGGACTTGTTCCAACAGGTCCATGTCTCTCTAATGTAGAGAGTTTGTAGCGTTCTTCCTGGTTTGGCACCCCAGCAACCTTATGTGCTAGGAAATAACGAGTGCCGGAGAGCACGAGCCCCGGACTCCTCTACATTGTTGAGGATGAGTTAAGGAGCAGGTTAGAATTGAGGAGAGAGGGAAGAAGGATTATTTAAAACTACTTTCACCTCACATCTCTATCCTGCCTCCCTGAGATTCAGGCTGGATTGTGCACTGCTTTTCTAATATAATGCAAGCTACTGAGTATTTCTCAGGATCATCTTGCAAATTACGTGCCTCTTGATTTGCAAGAAACACATCAACTACTGAGCAATGCAGCATCTAATTGGCCAGATTTTAACAATATTTGGATTACTAGAATCCAGCTAATCCCAAGCCAGGAGTCATTAGAAAGGAATGCAGTCAACCACTGATTTCCTAAGAAGCAAAATGGTTCACTCAATCACTTTATTTTGACAGTTCCTCTACTTTCACACCCAAAGTCACTTATACTTGTGCATTACCTTAGGATTGTTGCATTGCTTCTACTTTATCCCTCTGCTTTCCTTTCGTGTTGTCTGGATTTTCATATAATGCCTTATGTTTTCCTTTTATTGGATCATACAAGCAAAGCAGAGGCACCAGGGAGAAGCAGTTCAAGTAGCTTCCCCTTAGCAGGCAAGTTGAAGAGCTTACCTGGGATGTGAACCCACAACCCTTTGTACATTGAGATCATCCACTACTCCTAAGTTTGTGGGTTTTTTCCCCTCTAAAGGCAGGAGTTCAATTTCCGATATTTTCAGAGACATAAACCCAGCTTCCTGCTGAGACACTTCTTGTGGCTCATCCATCACTTCCTTTGAAAAGAGGACTACGTACACCATGGCATATGAGTTCAATTCTAACTCGAGCAACTCCTTTAGTCTACAGACATTTCCCCAGCACTTGAAACTAAGGTCACCACTTCAGTACATCCAGTGCCAAAATGCCCCCAATAACCTTCTGTAGTGCTGCTCTACATGACCTCCACATCTTCAACCCATTTTGTGAGAAGGGAGTTGCATTGTTATGAGTGCTACAACCTTCACGAAAGAAAAGTGCTACAGTGTTCAAATCCTTACTAACTATTTTTATTAACATCAGAACTATTGCAACCTCAATGTCTTATAATGCTGTAGCATTTCAGCAGGAAAAATATCTTTTGGAGAGGAACACAAATGTTTCCTCTGGACAAAAGGAGCCAAAGATCTGACCCAGTTGTCCATTGTTTTTCAGACTATATACATAATACCAATTCAGTGGCTATTTTTACCTCAACTCAGTTGACAGAGCTTTTCATCTGGTATCAGTTTTGTTATATTCATTTAGATTTGTTTTGCTTTAATACAGTTACTAGCTTAGTCTTTGGGCCAATTTCAGCCTATTCCTGCAAAAGGTCATGACACTGATTTAATTAAAACACACCAGTGGTGTGTCAAACCTGTGACATTTGTATAAGTAAACTTCAATGATAAAATCCTGATCTTCCCTATTTTAGGGCTGTGATTTTCCCAAACAAGCAACGTTAAATTATTCAGATCAATCACAATTAAATAATTCAAATGTCAGCAATTCATTTTTACATCTCTGAGGATTCTTATCAGAGTGTTTCAGGAACATCATTCGACATTCAAAGTGCAGGTTCATACAGCAATATGTACTGAACATGCTATGTTGATGGAAAAAGCACAAAATATGCTGCTTGACTTGTTCATCCCATACTCTCTGAACAAATTTACCTTTCCTTTGTTAGTACCAGTCAAGGACTGCCCCAAAAATAAGCTGGTTAGAAACCATTTATTTATTTGTTTGTTTGTTTGTTTGTTTATTTTAACAGCTCTTGGCTAAGTGCACCTTCAGGAAGCGATGTTGATGAACAGCCAGTGTTACCCCCTACAGCACATATACCTAGTAAAGCTGTTTCTAGCTACCGCCAGCACTGTTTCACCTCTAGGATTTCGTTACAGCAACAGGCTCCTTGCTTTTAATCTGCTTTGAATTTGCCTAATGCAGCAGTCAAAGACATATTCCAAATATGTCCTTTTTTTTGTCTCCACTGACTATGTAAGGAGACCGGCTGCCAGCCTCATGAACTGATGCCTGACACTAGAGTGAAAACCTCACAGTGACTAAAATTCTACAGTTGATTTCAGTAAGATCATAGCTTCATCCTTTCTGTTTTCCAGTATAATTCCAGGAGTTGTACAATAAAAACTTCAGGAAAAATAGAATGTCCCTATTTTTTTTGTCTTTCTAGTCCAAGCTATAATTTGTCTTCACTCTATTTTTTTTAATTTACAGGTGTGTGGGGAGATAGACGGGAAGAAATTTAGTTACTGTGTCTAGTCCTACAATTTACATCTTACAACAGCTCTGAACTTCATGAGATAAGATTGTATTTCTCTCTTCTGACAACTTACTACATTGGAATTTATTCTTATTTTTTTTAATCAATAATAAAATAATTCTTTTGTACCAAAGCCTTTTGTATTAACTCTTGTTTCCCAAAGCCATTCTAGTTATGTCTACCATGCTAAATTTTCTAATATGAGCTGTCTAGTGCAGGCACAAAAATGTGTGACCTGTGGGAAAATTCTGCTCTGATTTTCCCACTTCCAGTCCCAGTTTATGCATTCCACAGGTATGAGCACCTGTTCTACGACCAGAAGATACTTCGCTGACATCAGCCAAGAGACCTACCATGCAGCTGTGAGAGGAACAGTTTACTTGCAAATATCTAGTAAATATGTTTTATAGTGGTTTAAATCCCTGCAGTTATCACTGTGCAGTGTTAACTAAATGTGCAAAGTTAGAGCTAACAGCCTATTTCTGTATGGTTAAGCACATATTTAAAATCTCATGTTCTCTTCATGGACTGTAGAGGGAACCCAGGTAATTCCCTGCCTGCCAGTGAGCTTGCTGGAATAACATGAAATTAATCTCACACTAAGCCTCTCCACCAGAGAAACAGTAGGGAATAGCCATTGCTGATCTATTGATTTGTAAATTAGCAAATGAAAAAAAAAAATACTTATTTATATCCCAAGAAGTAGATTTATCTGTCCTGGACATGTAAATGGTCACATTAAAATAATGAAGAAAAGTGCCCAGCTGACCTAAAATGCTTCAGTGTTCATGGGTGTTAACCTGGCTGTTGTTATTCTCAAAGTCAGAATAAAATATTGCCCCCCGAATATTGCATTTCAGTTCATACAGGGACACCTGTATCTCTGGTCTAGGTTATCTCTCCTCTTCTTTAGCCTCTCATTCTATCCGTACGTGCTGAGCCTGTTTCCCACCCTCTTCCATGTTTTTTCCAGGCTTTCCTCCACAAAACGCTCTTTTTATCCCAGTTCTCAAAGCCCACTCCTTATTATTCACTTCTACAGTGCCCTCAGGTGGTAAATTAAACATGCCTATCCCATTGCCAGAGGCCTTCCCCATGCACCCCCCTGCACCCCCACGCACCCCATGCACCCCGTGCATCCTTCCTTCTCCCTTTCTCCATGAGCCTTGCAGCCCTCAGGGTACATGTTTTGTCCATTCTGGTTGCAAAAACATCTGCTTGGAGCTAATCAGAAATTTTTCAAGCATATGTGTAATTTAATTTTACTGAGACCAAACCATTTACAAGGATATTTTAAAGAGGAAAAGTTGTGTTAAGGGAGGAGAGTTGCTCTCCTGCACCACCCAGGCTCGGCTCCTCATCTCGCCTGATTCAGAGAAATTCAGAAAGAAAGAATCTATGCCTTAGGCCAGAGACTTGAGCCTGCACATGACCCAAGACTCTGCTCTGATAATCAGGACAAAAAAATAAGCATGTTAGCCCCTGTGGGTTGTTTTGCTTTCTCCCCCCCCCCCCCCCAGCATGTTAGCCCCTGTGGGTTGTTTTGCTTTCTCCCCCCCCCCCCCCCAGCATGTTAGCCCCTGTGGGTTGTTTTGCTTTCTCCGCCCCCCCCCCTCCGTTTTTAATTAAATAATTGTACTTCAATAGAAAGCTAGGGTTTTGTGCAAAAAGAAGCAAATCCCAGAAATCCCTGCAGGGGCTGAAGGTAGAATTAAATCATAGAATCATAGCATGGTTTGGGTTGGAAGGGACCTCAAAAATCACCTAGTTCCCATCCACTAGAGTTTGTGACTGTACATTAAAACTCTATCGTTCTCATACCAAGACCATGCTAAGGGCTGCCTTTGCCACCACTGCATTGCTTAGAGGGAAGACGATTGGGGTCAGAATTACAAGCAGAACTTCATTTCAAATTTACAGTCAAATCTGGGTTTCAGTGGGATGGCCCAGTTCTCCTCCAAATCATGGAGAAGAGGGACACCTGGTGGCTACAGGCCACTTTGTCTTGTCAACGATGATAAACTTTGGGCCTGAAACTAGGGATGTATCCGGAAGGATGAGGCCAACTGATGTTACTTATGACAACTGCCACTGGTTATGGGGACATTAACAGCAAGGTAGGGCAGAAGTCTGGATAGCTGTCCCATTTTTAAATGTATTCAAATTATTACTAGCATTATGGCAGACCCTGCAGGCCCCAGCCCAACCAGGGACCTCCTTTGGTTTGGTGTAGATATACAATGCAGAAGAAAGTTTCTCATCCCAGAGATTTTCCAATTAAGTGGGAAAGACCCAAAGGATGAAGGGAAGGAAAGACCCTTTTCTCTGGTTAGCACACAAGGCACTAAAAGCTCAGAATATATGAGCATCTTCCTCCCCACCACACACAATTTGTGGTAAAACTAGGAAATGAGCCCATTTCTCTTAAGTCATCATCTTCAGCCTTAACCACAAAGGCTGTCCTCCTCCTCTTAGCTTTATCTTTTCAAGTCCATCCTGCACTTCAGAGGATCATGTTGCAGAGAAAATGAAGCAATATGCTTTCTTTTTAGAGAACCAGAGGAGCCTCCAGTGCCACATAAGACCTTTGCAGACTAGAAGGACAACGAGCTCGGGAAAATGACAGTCTCAGGAATGGTGACTGTTCACTCCATGGTGAAGAGGCTACTCTCTGTGTATGCTACAAATGTACTTCGCGCTGTCTTCATTTGATTGCAAACCACCATGTTTTGGGTAACACATTGCCTAGTGGAATATGGCTTTGCATCTCTCTTCCTTGGGATGTTTGTGGAGGAAACACTCATCTCTCACTTAAATGCCCATTATTCAAGATGGTTGCTGAATCTTTCCTCTTCCAGACTGGAGCAAACATTTTCATTTCCATATCAGTGTGAAAAAAACCCAAAAACCCACAAAGCCTAGGGATCAGTATTTGCAACCCATGTACAGCAGCATAACCATGACTTGAGAGAGACAAGTGTGCTGGTTTTGGCTGGGATGGAGTTAATTTTCTTCACAGTAGCTAGGATGGGGCTGTGTTTTGGATTTGTGCTGAAAACAGTGCCGATAACACAGGGATGTTTTCGTTCCTGCTGAGCAGTGCTTACACAGAGCCAAGGCCTTTTCTGCTCCTCACCCCACCCCACCAGCGAGTAGGCTGGGGGTGCACAAGGAGTTGGGAGGGGACACAGCCGGGACAGCTGACCCCAACTGACCAAAGGGATATTCCATACCGTATGACATCATGCTCAGCAGATAAAGCTGGGGGAAGAAGAAGGAAGAGGGGGATGTTCAGAGTGATGGCGTTTGTCTTCCCAAGTCACCTTTAGGCGTGATGGAGCCCTGCTTTCCTGGAGATGGCTGAACCCCTGCCTGCCCATGGGAAGTGGGGAATGAATTCCTTGTTTTGTTTTGCTTGTGTGTGTGGCCTTTGCTTTACCTGTTAAACCGCCTTTATCTCAACCCATGAGTCTTCTCACTCTGACTCCTCCGATTGTCTCCCTCATCCCACCAGGGAGAAGTGTGGGACCAGCTGTGTGGTGCTCCGTTGCCAGCTGGTGTTAAACAACAACAGTCTTTTTTGGTGCCCAACACGGGGCACAAAGGGTCCAAGATAACGACAATATGTTTGGAGTGTGCTAGATCGAATTTATAGCTGTTATAGCTGTTTAGCTATTATTAGTCAGCAGGCTTCTGTGCTAGCAGAGTCTAGTGCTCGTTAGTGGCTGCTTTTTGCTTTTTGCTGCTCGCTGTACTGCTGTATTGCTGATCATCTCACTGTGCTGTGCCTGGAAACAGTTTGACAACAGCAATAACAATGGGCTGGCAGGTGGCCAGGGCATTGCTGCTGTGTCTGTGCTGCTGTACTGGACAGGCTGGAGCTCTAGTGTGAACTCAAGTTGAAGGGACTGTGACCTGTGGATGAGTCCACATGGGAGCAGGACACCCCAAAGCATCTCTGGCCATGGTTATGTTTATGCAGCGGCAGGTATATCTCTGAAGGGATTGTGGCCCAAGGATAAGTCCAGACTGAAGAAGCTACACCTCAAAGCATCTGTGGTTGTGGGTAAGTCCATGCTGCAGCAGATACACCTTGAAGCAGTAGTGGCTGTGCATGAGGTCATGCTGGAGCACCTCAAAGCATGTGGACATGGATGAGCCCATGACAGAGTGGGTATGCCCCTAGAAGGACTGCAGCCATGGGTAAGGCCATGTGGGAGCAGGGATATCTCTGAAGGCATTGTGGCCCATGGAGAAGGCCACACTGGAGCAGGTGCACCTCAAAGTGACTGTGGATAAGTCCATGCCACAGCAGGTATACATCTGGAGAGACTGTGGCTCATAGATAAGGCTCCATTTGGAGCAGGTACACCCCTAAGGGACTGCAGTCTGTGGATAAGTCCAAGCCAAAGCAGGGGCAATGGGAGGAGTTCATTGCAATGTTAAACTCTATGGTCTGGCCCAAAGGGGCCAGGAGTGGAGATTGTAATGGAAATACCTTTAAATTGTTATAACCCAGGATTGGAGTTGCATGTTATAGGAATTACTGTAGCAAGAACCACCTGAACCAATGGAGGACAAGCCTTACAAGAAGCAGTGCAAGTGCAGCAGTGACCTGACCTGAGCTGGCTTTGGTGCCCAGTAACTCCACGCAACGCACCACCTCTCCTGTCCTGAGTGACCACCATAACAGATGGAGCCCAAAGACATGGACTGAATGAACTCAGTGGACATTTTTTGGACATTTGTGGACATTTTACAGACATTTCACAGGGGTGGTCCATAGACTAAGGGAATGATATCTGTGTATTATATCCCAGGACGGGAAGGGGGGGGAGCGGTTAATGAGGTTGTATTGGATAGTGTGGTACCCGAGCATGATGTAAATGGTTCCTCTTATTAAATAAAAAAGCACAGATACCCCATAGAACTTGAGGTAACAGCTGCAACTGGCTTGAGGCATTTGCTATCTCTCAAAACTATGGTCTTGCCCTTCCCTCTTCCCTCCCACTTCAGGCAGGCCTGAAGGTTACAGCAGAAACATCTCTCTCCTTTTTTGTGTGCCAAGTGCCTGGGGAGCAGGACAGGGACTCACTCCCCAGCCCCGCGGCTCCTGGTCCTGGTTCCTGGAAAGAGCTGATATGTTCTTGCCTTAATTCGTATTTGTTCAGCATTTTAAAGCCCCTGCTCCAGAGGAGGAAAAAAAAAAAAAGAAAAAAAAAAGAGAAAAGAATCTGTTGAAATGCAAGTGCTGAGCTTTACTCAGCTTTTCAGTATTTCTATAAAGAGAGAGTTTTCATATTTACCACGAGGGGGAAGCAGCTGAAAAATTATCGGACACCCATTCTTAGAACTCTGTGGTTTTTGTGAAAAACACAGGGACATCCACAAAAAGAATGCAAGCAGATCAGTCTTCAGGCTTAGAGAAAATATTAACCTTTTCATGGCTGTTATCAATTCGTGTCCTTTTAAGTAAGGTTTATTTTTTTAAATTGTATTAATTGCAGTTAGAATAAAATTCTAAATTTCACAGAGGAAGGAAATCTGCTAATGGAAACAATGCTCTTGCTTCTATATATGGAGTGAAATAACAGAAATAGTTTCTCCAGAATTTAAATCAACCAGCAAACACATGCTACATGTTTAATATGAAGTAGATCAAAGAAAAAAATCTTTCTAAATTTCAGGTGTGTTATACTATACATCGAATCAAAAAATACATAGTTGTACTAAAAAAGCAGATGTTTTCTCTTCATAATAATATATTCTACACACTCCAAATCTGTTCCCCAACCTAATTCATTTTGCTGTGTGTCTGAAACAGAATTTTTAAGGACATAACTACCAAAACCTAAGAACATGAAAAGTCTTAAAGCAATAACTAAGGTCACCAAAAACCTTCCAGCGCCCACAGCACCAGCAGACAGGGCAGAGAAAAAAGCCAGATGAGGCAGAGAGAGGTCAACTTCCTTCCCCATGATCTTCAGCAGATCAGCAGCAGATCCAAAAATATGAGGTACTAGCAAGGTATCTCTTGGATGGCTTTTCTTTTCTAACTGATGAAAATAAAAGGTTTCTCTCTCATTTCATCTCTCTGATGACTGTACTTCAACAAGCCATGGAGCATTCAAAGTCCAAGGCCAACATGAGTGTAGAGCTATGAAAAGCAGCTGGGGAACCCTTTGGGAACACTAATTATGAGCGTATGAGAAACGGTCTTCTGCCCTGTGTGAGACACCAGTCTATCAAAGATTGGCATTCAATAGCAAGCCTGCAGAATAGGCCACCTTTGAAAGCTATAATGAATAACCTCGAAAGAAACCCTTATAAAATCTTAAACATGCACAAGATACTAGCCAAGGGCTTAATAAAATACACAAGCCCCACACGTAAAAAAACAGACAAGACAAACAGAAACCTATGGCAACTCCAAACATAACAAGATGGACCTCATAAGGAGGAATTAACAGTAAATCTCTCAATAACTTGCCTTTTGTGGCCAGAGGTCTGCTATCTCCCCAGGGTATGGAGCAGAGAGAAACCAAATTAAACTGTGGTTATCTGATGTCTCTGGTGAGATTCACTTCATCCCACGTCAGAGCTCAGTGGGTAGCTAAAGCCCAGGACCGGGAGTCAGAAAGTCTGCGTTCGGTTCCCAGCTCTGCCACAGGCTTGCTGTGTAGCACTGGTCTACTTACTCAGCCTTTGTTTGCCTCAGTTTCCACGGCTTAAACAGTCAGGGATTGCAACAGTGCTGCAGCGCAGGACGATGCTGCAAAGCCCGCAGCAGGGCTGCTCACACACCCGCCAGGACAAGGGGGGTAACCACTGTCCAATGTGGTTGTTTCTAGATGTTCACCATCACATATTTTTGGGTTCTGAGGATTCCTGGCAGGGAAGGGCAGCTTTCTGACCAGCCTCACTCTATGGATGGTGGATGAAGTGATTGCTGGAAGATGTGGCACTTCTTAATTGCAGGAGGTTGGTGTGCCTGCATGCTGAGCAGCACGGCAAGGGGAGAATGCAAGCAGCACCCTGTCCCGGGAGCCCAAGCCTGTGTCAGATGAGGCAGGCTGTGCTCCCTCAGTACCCCGCTGAGCTGCCCGACTGTGTTTTCCACCTATTAGTGACCATGAGTTGCTCAAGTCACAGCAGTAGGAGCAGCCTGCTGAGCTGTAGAGAACTGTGACTATATCATATTGCAGCTATGATGGGGAACAACTGTGTAACCTTTGTAGTATGTCACCACTGAAAAGGTATCTTCACTCCTGCAGTTACATGACACCATCTGCAGCAGTGTCAACCCCAGACAATGCACATTTGATGCCCCCTGTGATCCGTGCAGTTTACAGATGGTGTCTCACAGCCTGGGGTAAACTCAATTTTGTAGAAAAGTCTTGGAGGAAGTTCTCAGACCCTAGTGCAGATCTATAACATCGCTCAGCAAGGTCTCAACCCGTTAGGCGCAGTCATTTCCCATATTATCTCAAAATTAAAATCCCACATCCAGCCTGATTTCTGGTGAAGATATACATAACCACACAGAGAGGAATTCGCAGGAAGCCTGTGGGAAGAGAGGGCTGGAGCCACGGGCAAAGGGCATGCAGATGGCATGCAGAAACACGGGCAAGAGTGAGCTGGATCCTGGAACAATGCTGGGACTTATCCTGACTGAACTTTACTTCAAATCACATGGAGGAAAGTCAAGAGAGCCTCTCCAATGCACAGGAGATCAGGGAGTCAGCCTGCAAAACCGATTGCTGCAAAAGGAAATATCTATATTAAAAATTGTATCCAATTAAAAATTATATCCAATTCAAAAGCAAACAATTAACATTGCCAATTCAAGCCCTCCAATCTAGGAATGCCACCGATAAAGCTGCCTGTGTGAGGTGTGATTCAAACAGGTTCCCTCATCAGTCTCACCCCTTATTTGCTTTAAGAGTTGAATCTAGATGTTACAATTCCCTCAGGAGAATGCAACCTGGAACTCACATCTTACATGGGCCAAAGCAACTACTGTGAGCCCCAGGAAACTCCCTCTAAAGATACTGGGTGTAGTGGGTATAACAGATGTGAGACAAAATAGCAACTGGAGGAGGGTCCACAATGACATACCAAAATGACAGGGTTCAAGATAGTAGGAGCTGGTTTTCCCTTGCAGACAGACAGGGAAATAAACTGTATGAGCCAAACAATCTGTGCTATCTCTGAAATAAGGTGAAATCAGTCAGGCAGGAGATGGAATGGCTGAGTGCGGATGTCCTTCTTGACTACAGACCAAATATGAGAAAGGTCAGTGGATGCCACAGTTGCTTTGAGTGGTCATAGGAACACCATCCTGATTCCTCTGGGCATTTTCTCTCTGCCAGACCTACATTTTGTATCTCTGAGGTCTTCACTTCCTACTAACCCTTAACGGAATGGTTAAAGGAAGCGAGCAACTCATTTACAATGTTCTCCTCATCGCCCTCAACACGGGACTCATACATGAACCTTACTGTGTGCGCATTTCTAGTTTCTACAGCTTTGAGACGTATGTTCTCTCACAGAAGTATGAATTAAGGCTTGAATTTGTCCCTTTGGAAAAATTAATGAGGTAACTTCAGACAGCTTTATTGCATTTAAGTAGCCAGAATTACTTGCAATGACTGACAATCATTACAATAGGCAGTGGTTATATGGGTTGTAATCCGAGGCCTTGTGTCACAGGAAGTGCTTTCCGTTACTTGTAACGTCAGTCACATCTTGGCTCCCATGGTCCCTCGTAGCCTCTTTTACCCTCTTGTTTTTTTTGACATGAGTTCTTCATAGGGCCTGCCTGGGGTTTTTGCTTTCACAGGGTTATTTTTGGATGTTTCTGTGTTTCAGATGAAGATGCCTTTTACATTCACTTCTAGGAATACAACAAGACAGCATAAGGCAAGAATAGGAGGATGGGAAGCTAGAAGGGATAGAAACGTATTAATAAGGTATCCGGGTCATCACCCAGCAGAAAGGATCCCAAGGACCACAGGAATCTTCACAAATTGTTCTGTATGCATAGAGGAGCTCTGCACAGAGGACACTTCCCATGAATGACTTTGGCAGCTGAGATACAAGTAGTGAGGACCAGTTCTCCAGCCCTCAGGGCTCTCTCTGTTGTGTGCCATTTGCAGGTCTGTTTTCCATTGCTTGATTTCATGTTTTTGAAGTTGTTTGATATTTGCATCCAGAAAATCATTACAAGAGAATTGTATCAAGATGTGTTTTAACGCACTTTATTTTTCCAGGCAGTCCTTCTATCCACCTCCCAAGTCCCAGAATCATACTGCATAACTAAATAAGAAACAGGGTTGTGAAATCACCTCCAACATGATGTAGCTCAGGCCCAGCCTCTAATGACTGTGTTGTTCATTCTGACCTACATCAAAAGGCAATGCAAAACTTGATTTGCAGTGCCCACACAGTGCTGTGGGTAGTGAGCCAGCCTGAGCACAACCCCGTCACTGCATCTTACAATCTTTCTGCAGATCAGTACTGTTTTGATCTGCTTCCTGTAGGTCTGAAGAGCTCTGAATAAAAGCCAATGGTACCAAAAAAAAAAAAATTATTTCTTCATAGAACAAGTCAGTAATTTAATTGTGACAAAGATAACAGCATGAAAAAAAAGGAGAAAAAAAAACCCCAACAAAAAAACCCCAACAAACCCCAAACACCAACACCCAAAATTCTGTGTTCTCTTAAAATATACCTGTAAGATTTAGCCAACATAAAGATCCATAGCATCTCACAGACTGACATCTCCACTCCACTGGTTGTCACCAGAAGAAAATTACCCCTAACATGACAACTTTGTAGACACTTCTAAACTTTCAACTATTTTGGGTCTGAGCTTTGCCGTTTCCGTTTCCAGATTTACTGTCTCTGTTCTGAGTGTTACCGTTTCAGCCCCCTCTGTCAAGAAGCAGTATCAAGTGGCACACACAAAGCAGGTACCTACCTGAAACAAAAATTGTAAGAC
Source organism: Grus americana (assembly GCF_028858705.1). Taxonomy (NCBI): domain Eukaryota; kingdom Metazoa; phylum Chordata; class Aves; order Gruiformes; family Gruidae; genus Grus; species Grus americana. Next base: position 15,050,901 of record NC_072853.1, on the reverse strand, counting down.
TTATGGAAAACACTTTCTGAATAAGGGAAAAACGAAAATCTCAGCATAAGCTTTCTCCACGTATTTTTCAAATACTTATATCACCTCTTGGAAACAAACCTAATTACCTGTGCCTAGCATGACAGTGCTTGTACTTCTAGCTCTGATGCAATAAAGGTCACGATAAATTATAATAATAATAGATCGCATGTGGAATTAACCTCCACACAAACACCTGGAGCTCTTGTAACTGGGTAGCGCTTGTGCCTAACCAAAAACTGAAACTGGCTGACCTGGGAGTTTGAAAGTTGCAAAGCCATTCAGATCCAGCAAGAAAACCGCTGCGTTTTGGCCAAACTTTCATCTTCTTGGCTAACCAAAGAGCATTCTGGTTCAGGCCAAATTAAAACAGGATATTGGCCTGCATGGGGAGTTCATTTATAAAGTGATGTCACGCTGCCTTGCTTTACCATCCCCAAATGCTAGCATTGTTAGGATAGGTCACTCTTTCCATTGCAGTAAGGTGCAGATGCTCCGCGCAGCTGGCCCTGGCTTGCAGCAGCGTGGGGAGCGTGCCAGCGAGCCGGGGTGACGGCTGATCAGCCTACAGGAAGAGCAATGCAGTACCAAGGGAGATTTGGATGAACCTGGGGGCTGGAGGAGCAGAAACGGGATGGAACTTTATGGTGTATAATGCAAAGCTGTGCATTTTGGGAGTGAAGAAGAGTATTTCACAGAAAGCATGGGATTGTGATTTGAGAACATCAGGGGAAGGGAACGACTGACATGTATCCTAGCTGCAGCCAGGATGTGTCATGGCATATACAAGGAGAGATATTTCTGTGAGTAGAGAATATAATTGATATTCCAGGATTTACCCAGAACAGGTAAAGGATTTTTTGGGAAGAACAGTATTTGATATGCATTTTTTCTTAAATACTCATTTTCAGTAAAGGTGAATTTAAGCTAGAGAAGCTAGGAAGGAAACAGGGGAGAGGAATGCCTGCCTTACAAGACGCTATTAGAAGAGTCTGGGTTAGCTTGAAGCAAACACTCATGGACAAAACCTGTGATTATTCTCTATAAACACAGAAAAGTAGACCAAAAACAGAGAAAGGAAAAAACTAATAAACTAGAAAAGCTCATCCAAGAACCCATGGGCACAGAGTGGCAATGAAGAAGTTTAGGCTGGAAATTTGAAAAGGGCTCCTAACAGAGAAAGTCAGCAACATATCCCAGTAGGAAGGGGAAAAACACAAAACCCAACTTATTTCTAGGATAGTGCTTGTTACATTAATTTAAGCCATCTGTTTTAATACAGTGGCAAAGGGCTTGAGTTTGAGGTCAGATTACTTTACAGACCTAGACATTGGAGAGTCCTGGCTATGTACAGTCTGCCAGAGGAAGCAGCTGGACGCTTCATTGACACCTGAATTTAACCGGGATGCCAAAATTGGTCTTTTGTGCCTCCTAAACCAGTTCAGAGGTTCAGAATGAGGCACCAGCTTTGCTGGGACCACCAGCCAGCAGAAGCAGCCACCTACACACACACAAAAGCAATTCTGCTTTCATTCAGGTGACAATGGCAGGGGTGCTGCTCTCCCGTGTGCTATATGTTAGCAGTGACAACATTTGCCTGGGAAGCAGGGCACAGGGACCTGGTGGGAACTCACCCTGACCATGTTCAGCGGGGGTAAGTACCACATGGCTCAGCAAGGCAGAAAAGGCAAGAGGAGGTCAGAAGTCTGTGGGCAGAAGGAACCATAGGTCCTGTCCCTGCTCCCAGGAGTCTCTTTGTTATGTTACCAGACATCGGATAAGATATGAAAACAGCTCTGGGAGCAGAGAGGAGAAGCCAGGCCACTTCCTTCCCAGCTAAATGCCCTCTGCCCTGAACTAAAATGTCATGTTTATGCTCTTTCTCTCCTCCAATGCATGCTCAATTCTTCCCTGCAGTTTCCCCAAGAGCAATGCAGCTTGCTCAGTCCAGCATAGTCTAGAGCTGGTGACTAAGAGGCTGCTGTTTGAGGGCAGCCATGGTTTTGAGTGATGGACAACTGTTGTAACCACCAAGGTATGGGAGGGGAACCAGCCTTTGCTGGAGGTGTAGCCTTAGGCTGCTCCTATTTGCTAGCTGACACATCTGTAAACAGCTTGCTTTAAGAGCTGTAAGCCTCTAGCCAGAGCTTATACAGATCAAACAAACCTTGCCAACAGATTCTTTCCTTTACCTAATCTTAAATATCCAGCCTCAACTGAGGTACTTTCCCCTTTAGAGAATTTCCCTGTTTTTAACCTAAGGAAGCAATAAAAGTACCAACAGAACTTCCCAAAGAAAATAAGGTTCATCTCCTTATTTACTCATCTCAGGTTAACCTCCAGGAAAAGACTGCAATGACTGTCTCTCCAAAATCTCTCTGCTACTCAGGTCTACCCCCGACATTTGCCCAACTCTCACTTCAGTGAATGAAACGTGAAAAACACCCCTCTTCTTTTCCTCCCAAAATACTACAGGTTTTTGGGCAAATACTTCTGATACATGACTACAGTAATACATATGAAATGATGAGCTAAATAAATCATAAACTGTGAAGACTAGACCACTAAGATTTATTTGTCACTACTTCATGATATTTTTATTTTTAAAACTGACAAGCAGAGCAGGCAACACAGCTCCTAACACATGAAAGGAGAGGACATGCTGTAACATTTAACTTCAAACAGCATAACACAAATAGGCTGTTGATCTGTATGATTATTTAAGCCAGAGTTTCCAAACTTTTAGGGTAATGGGACCACCATTAATGCTAAGACCCTCTTGTGGACCACCATGTACCCTGTATCATCAAACTTTAAATTGAAAACACAACTGAAAGCTGTTCAGTTTGGTTCTGCAGCCCAGCTGTGGACCACTTACCATAAGCTCGTGGACCACCAGTGGTCTGCAAACCACAATTTGGTAACTATTGGCCCAAGTGACTCAAGGCTAGAAATGTGCCAGAAAAAGCAACGGTGGGGTACTAATGTCATTACAAAGGTATTACACATAACTAGCCATATGGATACAGAGCTCTTTATACCACCCGCAGCTTTCCATGTGGGAGTACAATTCCAGCTCCTGATTGTCTTCTTGCTAATGCCTCCCATACAGTGTATTTTTTGCAGCACATCCTGGGACTTGTTTATATGCATGAGCTTTGTGCCACAGCCAGTAGCTACAATTAAGGCATAATTATAAGTGGTAGGGCAGGGAGGAAAACTTGGCTACCAGTAAATTTCACAACCGATGGTTCTCCTACATCTAATAAAATAGTTTAATTGGGCTCCTTCTTGTTTGACTCATTCTTTAACTAGCTATGGGCCTGAGCTGCTTTTTCAAAGTCCCTGCTTCTTGTGGGTCCATATTTTAAGGCCTGGTTCTCCTTCTCACATAGAGGAGGTGGGGCAGTGCAAACCAGAGATCTCTAGCCACAAATGACTACTTAGAGTCTTGCCCAAATACAGTTTTCTTATATGTTTTGGGCATTCTTGAATTCTTGGTTTATGTTTTTAGGTCCATCCAAACTCTAAATACACATTGATCTTTGAATAGCAGATACTTGTTTAATCTGCTGTAATATACATGTACACACACGGACGTACACACACACAGAGGGTTTATCTACAGGACACAGTGAGGTGCTGTGCAGAAATGCCTTAACTATCTCTAAATGACCTTGCTGAGGGCTGCACAGCACCGCACAGAGCCGTGCTTAGAAACCCGGCAGACCTTAAAGGCCAGCCTTTTTGTTTCTGGTGTCAGTGGATACCACAAGGCAGAGAAGCCCAAGTTGTCTCTAAACAAGCTTACTCAGATACTACAAATAGTGTAGCCACGACCCCATGGAGAAGTGAAGGTATATTGTAAATGAGACATTTTTTACTACTAACATGCTTACAGGCTTACATGGTGCCTTTGGAAAGGAAAATTCACATTCAGTCCTCACTGTCTCATGGAGAGGTAAACAAGCAGTGTGAGGCTGCAAAGCCCCCAAGTAATAACAGGCCTGTTCCAATATGCAAAGTCCAAGAAAGCACAAAGGGAGGATTTCAAGTGGCCAGAAGGGATGAGCTAGCCTCTTTAGAGCTCCTTGACCATCCCTAAGGTGAACCCTTGCAAATGCATTCAAGGGCTCAGAAGACATTTTAATGCAAAATTAATCTTTGGCACTTTCTGATTTGGACTTGGTAAGGCTTTTCAGACAGTATTTATGGCTGCTTGGGAAGCAAATGGCAGATATCATTTGCAGAAAGGTTGGGTCAGTTGCTCTAAATTGCACAGCAAGTCAGTGGCAGGGCCAAAAACCCAAGGCGAGGAGTGCTGATTACATGTTCTGTTCTCTCGACCCTGCGCCTGCATCCCACTGCTGCACAAGGCAAACACGGAAGAGGGAGGGAGGGAGTAAAAGAAGAGCAAGATTAAAAAATCTGGAAAAGAGATTGCAGAGAGGAAGATGTTGCATATCACCCTTTTGTTTGTCACATGGAAACAGCAGCGGTTCTCCCAGGCCAAGCCTGTGGAGACAAATTTATCTCTTGTGCAACATTAGTGAAGGAAAGAGACAAAGTTACTTCAAGAATGGACCTGAGCCAGTAAACCAACTCACTTTTGTTTGGTTGTAACAGAAACTTGCTTTATTCTTCTTTATCCCTGACCTTTTATTGGGAAAGAAATGAAAGTAGAGCTGGGCAAAGTTGCACTCTGGGAAAAAATATATCAGCAGCACATGGCTTCATGAGATGGAAGAGCCATGGAGACTTGTTTTTGCTACAGAAGGAAGATCACGCAGATAGACTCAGTTTACACAAACACTATGCTGATGCTAATGTTTGCCATTGCCCGTGGCATCCCACCATGATGTGCTGTTCCAACACCACTCAGCCTCCATGACTGAGAAATGAATGTGACATCTAACGCAACAGTCCTAAGTCCCTCTGGAAAAAAAGATAATTTCTCTTCCTTCCAGCGCAAGCAGATGTGAACCTACCGTGCTCAGAGGCGTGCACGAGCCCCGCTTCCCATGCTCGGAGCCATCCTGCAGCAAGCTGCCTGTGCAGGAGCGCCTGCCTCACCGCTCCCAGCTCCCGCACGTGGGGCTGGCGCATCTCTGCCGGGGACCCGAAGGCAAGGCAGCTCTGCTTCCAGGGAGGCAATGCCTCTCTGTCCTCCTGCATCTTTGCAGCTCTCCAGGAGGAGATAACCAGCTCTTCTCTTCCTGACAGGGGAACATGTGAACTAGCATTCATACTTTTTTTTCCATGTTTTTCACAGACTGGTTTTGGAATCTGGGAGCTTATGGGTCTGAAATAACCCAAAGTCTGTTTTTCTCATGATACCTCAGATCCTGCTTGGAGGAAGTACGGCAAGAAGACCAGACCTAATCTCATTTTATTTCATCCTGGAAGCTCCTTGAGGAATTTGAAAAGCCTGTGAAAACCCAAAAACAAATAGAGAAAGAAAAGAGAAGAAACCCACAGACAAAGAAATCCAGCTTTATTTGGGTTTCCCCTAAACACGTTTCTCAACTGCATAGCACTGCTCACTGTGATGATATTTCCTCAGATGTCTTATGACTCAGAGCTACATAAACTATGTTTGCCATTCGTCAGGGCACTAAGTGGTGCATATTTAGTTCTTCTCTATCCCTTTGCATTCTTCTCCTTATTAACTTTTCCCAACTGCCTGACCAGTAACTCCTTCCATCTCTGATGATGTCCATCATGACCTTTCAGGATAAGGGGACTTACAAACTAGGTTTTTTCTCCGTGACTTTATCTCCTTGTTTCAGGGCAGTATTTGGATGCAAGCTCTGTTTTCCAAAACAAAGTATAAGTTTCCATTCCCTTATATTTCAAATGACCAAAGTCAAGTAAAAGGTACTGATACTGCTCTTAACAGTGGAAAGTAAAGGGTCCCACTGTTGTTTTCATCCTTCCACTAAGCTTGTTATCACCACCCACTTTCTAATCCAAACTTCCCGTGTTCCAGCGCTTTTCATGGGCATATTTGAAGCTGCATTATTAGTGCATTAGGAAGTCATATGCCCATAAAATAGCAGTGGCATCATTCAGTCACAGCACATCTGGAGGTTCAGCTGCTGAAAAAGGGACTACTTAGGGGGAGACAGATTAAGAAGTGGTCTGCAAAGGCAGATACTTTCACAGGAAAAAAAAAAAAAAGAAAAGGGGGAGGGGAGGTTTCCTCCAACTAATCCCAGTTTTCACTCCACTGGGGAGCTAAGAAAGAACTCTTCTTTTTCAAGTCCCTCTGTTGGACTTATCTGACCACATCAGTGTAGACGGGGTCTTCAGCTACACCTCCTGCCCCTAACACTAGAACAATAACAACAATAACATGCTGGAGCATGAGGTGCAATCACAACTCATCTTCTCTGTCTAGAGGACAAGGCACGTGCCCAGGAAGCGGCATCTGAGGCTGGAGACCTTCCTCAACTTGAAGTGATGCAAACCCAGAGCTCCTACTAAAAAGCAGTCACCCTGACATTAGCCTAAAAACTAAGGCAACTTCCTCTGTTCACCATCAGCATGCTAGGTTTGAATGGACAGAAAAACCAACCTTGCAAGTCTCAGTTGAGGAGAAAGGACTCATCCAGTGTCAGAGCCAGAATGGTGGTTTGCTCTTCAAGAACTGCTCAAGGCTGCTCCCCACTCCACACATTGTTTGGACTGAGCTCCTGTGATGATTTGCTCTCTCCATCCACTGATGAGGGAGCTTGAACACCCGTCTGGGTTTTCCTCGTCAGTCTTGGGCAAGTGGCTTGGCCTTGCCACGGCTTGCTGTAACCTCAGCAGATGTGCTGAGGGTCACATATGAGGTCTGTGGAAGAACAGGAGGCTGAAGATGGGGTCCAATGTGGTCTTCTTCATCAATCAGCTGTCCTAATTGCCTGAGCCATACTAGAAGCTCTCCCACCCACAGTCCTGTGAAGTGCGATGTCACACAGTGACATCTGTGACTAGAGACCAGACCAGAACATATTATCATATGTTATGATGTACGCCAGGCTATGACATGCTATATGGGCCAGGCACCTGGCTCAGACAAATGAGGCATCATGACTCTTTATTTAATTGGCTCAGAGCTGGGGGCAATTTGTTCTTTGCAGGATCTGAACCAGTGACCTAAAGGTGAAAAGCTCATTTTTCCCATGCTAAAACTACTATTTTTTCCCATCCATGAGTTTTCATATTGGCTTCAAAACAACTGCTGCTTAAAAACCCCAACATTTTGTTTGAATATTTTGAGGTTTAGAGAGGAGGGTTTTGGTTAAATGTACTAAAAATAAAAACCTAAAACAATTAATTGCTGAAAAAAGCAGTTAGCCTCAGCTGAATTTTTTCTAATAAAAAAGGAAAGAATCCCAAGGAGGATGGAATCAAAATAACGCACTACTGTCTTGCCATTTCTCTTATGAAAACAAGTTATGGTAAATATGGAAAAATAGTCTGATATTACGATAATTAAAGAGAATTGATGTAAACTGTAATGTACAGCCATGCAAAGTCAAGAAGTGCCTAGTCCAAGGAATGTTTTGACATCTGGAAATCAGTTTTCTTTCCATATTATCAAAAAAAAAAAAAGTTAATATTTACGTGAAAAAAAATTTTCAAAAACTCATTCTGGAACCATATTTCTTTTTAACAAAATCACCTTGCTTCATTTGATTAATAATGGCATACCACATTTTAAAAACATGGTATTGATGTTAAAGCAGTCTTTTTTAAACTAAAAAGTGAAACATTCCCTTCCAAGAAGGTCAAGCAATACATTTCAAGCTTTATCTAAATGGCTTAATTTGTATTTCCCCAAAGCAAAACTTTTTCAGAATGGTCACATTCTTGGGGAACTTTTTTGATTTTGAAATTTGGAAAAATGATAAAAGTCTGTTGCCGGAAAGGTTTCAACCCATTTTCCTGATTTATTTAAGGCAGGCTGAGGCACACCACCCACGCAAAACAGCCAAGAAAACCTACTGAAGTTAAAACACCTCACCACGTGCACTGCTCAGGCCTTGCTTACACTTACCTCCTCCTGTGTATTAAATTGCATAAATGCCCTTCAACCCATGTGTCCAGGAGAGATGCTGCAGCTGAACGACCACCTTGAGGAGTCGACAACCCTCGGAATGGGCCCACCAAGCAAAGCCATGGGCTGCAGCTCCAGAACAGGTTGCTCCCAGGCTGCCCCTGTTGTCTTGCATTTGTCCTCACCTTGTGTCTCACCTCGGGCCTGTGGCAGCCCAAGGCAGCAGAGGAGAACCTTGGGCACCACTGAGGACCCATCCCTCCATGAATTCTCATTCATGTGGTGGCCTGCCTCTCCGGGCTAGGCAGAAGAGTTCAGCAGCTCCTGCTACTGCCAGGGTGGCTTGGTGGCTGGACAGGGACTCAGAAGCCAAGATGCAGCCCCTGCAGCTGCTGTGGTTAAACCATCTTCTTAATTACGCAGGAAAATGTGCTTGAAACCACAATTTACATTGGTTCAGCTCACCCCTGCCTGAAACCAGAGGAAACTGGGCAAGAGGAAATCACAGCTCACAGCAGATATTGCCTATCTGCACCAGCCTTATCAGGACGTGGGGACATTTGGTGACCGGAAACCAAAGACTTTTTCTGAAACAGAGACAGTCATAACTAGAGAAGTTTCTTAAACCACACAGATTTTTTTTTCAGTTCCCTTCATCATGGTTCATATTAGCTGTTGCTTATTTAACCCACTCTCTAAGAAGCTATTGCCACCAATACTTGTGTTTAGCAAGCACTGAAGGTTTCCCTAGCATGTGCTCAAATGTTTATTTATGTATTTTTACTTGTCATAGCCAACTATGTCCAGAAACTCAAACCCAAGAACAAACTCTGAGACAGATCAACTTGCAACTATTACGACAATTGCCCTTGCCGTGTAAAGATGTTTAAACCATACAAATTCAGCTTTGCAAATGTAGGATAGATTGCTTCCGCAGCTGCGTTTTAAAGACATTGTGGACTTCTTACTCCAAGCAGACTGAAAATTACTTTCATCATATGGTTTGGAAAAAATAGCCAAACCTCAGGGATTACTAATGATGGGTAAATAAACCCAAGTTAGCATTCTGGGGAAGGAGTAAACAGTGGCAGTGCTTGAGATCCGACGTGGTGACCCAGGCAATGATACTGATCAATGCCTTCCCGGAGGAGGAAAAATTAGAGAGTGTGGAATTAGAGACACCATTCAGTTTAAAATGAATAGAGCCTTAAGCAAAACAGAAGGGAACAACCTTATAATGTTGTAAAAGGGCTTTTTGTTCGGCCTGTACCATACCTCCTTTCATTGTGCAAGGCTGTTATCATCTTTCATTAGTGGCCCTTTTGGCATAAAATTTTTCTCCCATGAAACATGCAAATTTTTATGGACCAAATTAGGACCATTAAATTAAAATCCTGGATGCTTGGCAATGAAATATGGCTGAGGAAAGAAATCTAAAAGCACACAAAAAACAATCGAATCACTTGGCAAAAAGAATAAGCAAATAAATACTTTGTGGCTGGATAAATGTTATGCTGTGTTAGCCTTCAGGAACATCCAGGGACATAAGCCCAAGACGGGCATAGGAGAGCCAATTTAAATTCCCTTCTAATTCAGAGGCAACCACATGGAGCTCTAGAATGGGGTCTCATCTTTTCTTTAAAAACATATCCATTTATTTTATTGAAATATTCACTACATCTGGAACCCAAGTAACCACAACTACTGAGCTGGGGAATGACTATTGCTTCCCCTCACTGCAGGCATCCTGTTGGATTACCTCAGTGGGAGCCAGCACCAGCAGGAGCACAGGGGACATCCCAGAGTTGTCTGCCCGTACCATGAGGGCTGGGGTATGCGCCTGCAGAGAGGCACCTATATAGAGGAAGTACAGACCTTCTCAAGTGGAAGAGTGAGCTGAATGTGGGTCCTCACAACCTCTACAGGTGTCCCCACTGCCAATCCATGGGGACAGGCTCCCATGTTGACCCCTTTCCTGCCTCAGGTGGGGTCAGCCCTTCTAGACTGCACTTTCTGTGGTTCCTCTTTGCTCAAAATGGGGTTGGGGAGAAGGTTCAGCCCCCAAATCAAATCAGATTAGTGGATTAAAGAACAATGATAACAGTCACTTTGGTGACTCTCATGGCAGACCCTGTTCTCCTGCAGCAAAGAGCTGTGCAAAACTGGAGCTCTCTTAGGAAAAGCAGCGAGTCATAAATTTACAATTCCTCTTCTACTTTGACCACAGTAAGGCAAGGAGAAACATCAATTATCCATTCTTCTTGCAGTGCTCCTTACCGGCAGTGGAAAAAAGGCAGGAGGAAGGGTATTTCTTCTATCACTTGGTCGTGATAGAAAGCATCAAGAAACATCTTCAGCTTGAGAAGGAGGAAGGGGAATCCCCAAGGACAAGTAGGAAAATATGATGTGAAGGACTAGAGAGCACACAGTTTTTACAGGAATGGGCATGTAACAACACCTACAGAAATTCTTACATAAGGAATACGGCACCCAACTCGAGGTGGTACTAGTATTAGACTTGTCTTGACAGTTACAAAGGAAGGAATCGGAGAGGCTGGTTTACATTAATTGCATACAACCAGAATAAAATCTGAACCAGCAATTCTATATACTTAGTGCTTTCAAGAAGTCAAATTACTCAAAGCTGAAAACAATTATGAGTCGAATTATTTCAGAGAAAGAATTTAAACAGGAAAAATGTGAGCAATAATTGGGAACTAGTTAAACACAATTTACTAAGTGCCCCAAAAGTCACATTCTCACATTGCACAGAAGAGGTCAAGTGGAGCTAAAAACAAAAGCAAAACAAAACAAAAGCACAAACTGGCTTAGAGAGGAAATTAAATCAGCTTTTGTAAAAAGCTCCATAAACAATCCCCCTCCACCATTCTCCCAGCAACAAAATATTAAACAAACCAAAACCACATATATCATAATGAATAAGGAAGGAACTGCTGATAACAACTGTGTATCAGACTCCAGCAAAGGTAGATGACGGGAACGGGAAGCAACAGCATACAAAAGGGGTGTACAGCCACTGGAATGACAGCGGGAAAGGACTTTTTCTCTTAAGTGTATCAGATGAAAAAGGCATCCTAAGACTAGTAATTCTTCACTGTTAGATGGTAAAAGTGGAAGAACTATGAATCATAGTTTTAGGATTCTTCTTCTTTTTTTTCCACTTGCAGGAAAAAAAATTCTTAGTTTAGTTCTGTACTGTGTTGACTGGGGTGGTGGTGAAATCAAATAATGACAAGGTTATGAAAAATAGACCTAAATAAAGGGGCAAGTCCACATCACTTTCAATGAAGTATCTCACCCAGGAGCTAAGTTTTTAAATAGTGATTTTCAGATTGTTAGAGTATCAAGAAACATATAGGACAGTAAGAAGGTTAAAGCTTTGCCAATTTTCAGAGGACATGACCAAGGGCAACTGAAGGAATTACAGACTTATCTGCCTGGCACTGAGCACAGGCAGAATAACAGAACAGCTGTGATGGGGCTGAGTTAGTGAAGAACTGGGAGTGAAGGGGAGGCAGAAAACGCAGCTGGTGGCAATAGATACACGAGAAATAGGCCTTGTCAAACAAACACACATCTTCTTTCTGTGGAGGTTACAAATGTGGTTGATAACAGTCATAATGCTGTCACTACGTACTTAAATCTCCATAAGGAGATTTCGATTTAGGACTGAAGAACAGGGAAAAAGTAATGCAACAGTAGAAATTCAATTTGGTGCACATTAAATATGTTCAAAAAAGCCTACCCAAAGTAGCACTGTTCAGCACCTGAGACAGGCAGCAGCACCTGGGGGACAGGGAAGGTGTGAAGATGGACCTTTTCTGGTTGTGCACAGCCCTGTCCCACCACACATCCCAAGTCAGGCATACAGTGCCCCTGGGGTCTCAGAGGATGCATTTTAGGAGGAAAAGGCCGCACTACTCAGCTTTGCAGGCTGACAGAGATGTTCTGCAAGAGATCCCTCAACTGTGCTGCAGATTATGCGCCATACCCACAGCAGCACAGACTGTGTGATCAGCTACAAATCTGGTCTCTGAGTACCTCAGGAGCCCAAAAAGCAACCTAAGTACGATCTACCCAATGCCATACATGTTAAACACTGAATCCAGGCCTCTGAATTGCTTGCCAATGCCTGGTCCCCACAGCCGGTAGCAGCGGATCGGGCAGAGGTGGACAGCATGAGTGGGGCCAGCACAAAGCATCCTTCACTCCCCATGTCCAGCTCCCACAGACGGCGACTTGGCAGGTCTGGGACCTTACACAGGCACATGATCTCTTGGGTTTTGCAGGCTTTCTGCCAGTTTGTTTAGCCTCTAACGCAGCCCGACACCCCACCCTTGAAAGATTATTGACGTCAGTGCTAGTGCTTGCTGGAAATACGCTCATCTGCCCTACAAGAAGCATCCTTAAAGTGACTGCAAAGTCCAGACTCCTATGCTAACTTGATCCATGGCATTTACAATGACTTCCAAGAAGTCAGGCCATGAGAACAGTGGTTTTAAATTGCTGTGACAGATGGTATGTGTTTTGCTCACAGCTGGTTGTATGTGAATACGTTACGTTCTTTTGAAAGGATTTGGCTGAGCAACAGAGAGAAGCGCTACCAGTTTGCCTCGTCCTGGCTGCCGCGCTGCGGGTCAGGCGGAGTTGTCTGTGGGGAAGGGAGACGGCGTCTTCCCTGAAAATCCTGGGAAGGGGAGAAAACTGTCAGAGGGAGGATGCTGTGAGCAGAGGGAACGTCCTTCCTTTGGCAAATGGGGAGCTCTTCCATGGAGCAGAAAGTTGGACGTGTAGTGAGGTTCTTCTCCCAGATGCCTGGAGGGGACTGCGAGGGCAGGATGCAAGTGGAGAAGCTGGAATGAGGTGGCAGGACTAAGCTAAGGCTTGAAGGAAAGGACCTGTCTGTAAGGACACAATGAGCAGGAATGAGATTTGTTTACAAACCTTCTTAATTTAATTCCATGTTTCCTTGAAGCTTTCTTCTTGCAATTTCTCTTCCAGCAAAGCCTGGCTGTGGAGTTCACAGGCTCCTCCGGTGTCGAGGCGTGCTCGCTCTGAGGAAAAAGCACAGACCCTCCTGAGAGCACTGGGTATCGCCCGCTCTTCTCACAGCCAACATCACCCAGAGCCAAGGCTCAAACCCAGACTGGGGGCTTTTAGCCCATTGTCACAATTCCACCTTCTCCAGACAAGTTTTTTGCATTGAGTATTACTCAAAACAGGAAAAAAAAAAAAAAAAAAGAAAAAAAGAAGTATTGCCTAGTTCTACGAGAGCCTTAAAATAACGCTTTTGTGGCCCATCTGCCTCAGGAACAAAAAAAAAAAAAAAAAAAAAAGAGATGAACAACCGAAGTAGTATTAAGATAGTTGCCAGCTAGGAAAGTAAGAAATGCAACAACAGACAAGTTTCTGCAAAACAGGGCTTTGCTGCCTGTTTCTGCCACATTTAAGGGACAGTCCAGAGAGGAAAGAACTTATGGGAAATGACCAGTACGTTAGACTCTATGATCTTAAAGGTCTCTTCCAGCCTAAATAATTCCATGATTCCATGACCCTGCAATGCCAGGCTGAGGTTGCACTGAGGCTGCGGTGGGCTGGAGCCCCTGCCCTGGCTCTCCACCATGGAAATGCCCTCAGGCAGTGCCAGCCAGGAGCTCAGAATTTCTTACAGGTCATACATGAGGTCCTTTTTCTCTTTTGCCTATGCGATGGGATTCCCAAACTGTGGTGCAAGCACCCGTAGGAATAAACTGCAAACATGTATGCGAGCACGGCTTGATGCGCCTCCTCCCTGCCTTGGTGCCCAGCTGTCAGGGAGCTGGGGCTGTTCCTGCTGCTGCCACCCCAGTGGGGACCCTCGGAGAACAGTGGGGCAAACTACTCAGAGGGGCATGCAAGCCCTGGAAGCCAGGGGGACTGGAAATATAACCCTATTTCTATATATTTCTACATAGAAATGGAGACTGGTGAAAAAGCTCACCAAGCTTTTATTTGCAACCACTGTGCTGTTTCAAGGAGTGATGCTGCTGGTGGGGTCTGCTGCAGGGGCTTCCCTCACCTCTTGGGATTTTCTTCCCTTCTTAGGTTATTTGATGACGGATCTCTTCCGTGAGCTCTCTCATCTCACCCTCTTACCTTGTGGAGATGGCTGCAACAGCATTTCCCAAAGACAAGAAGATAGGGGAGCAAAGTAGTTGGGCATCTCTTTAGACACCGCTCAGACATGCTCCCAGCTTTAAGTCCTATTTAGGCATACAATTATCTCTCACTCTAGCACTTATTCCAAGGAATGTTGCTCAATGAAAATTTACTACCTTAAATTATGCTCTGCATTGCTTAAGAAAACTTTAGCTGGGAGACTTGCTCTACTAAAAAGTTTAGAAAAACTAAGGATTTTTGGGTTTTGAATTAATCTTTTAACCTGGGGGAAAAGACTGGACTTGGTTTGAGTCTCCCAAGAAAAAAAAAACCCCATGAGCTGCTGCTTGATTTTTCATGTTTTGAAGTCATCTTGGTTTTGTAACACATTAGCATTACTAATATGTTTGAACAGATTTAACACAATAGGTCACAAATAGACTGAGCTGTACACGTAAACCAGGTTAATTGGCATGTATGTGAAAAGATGCTAACTTGAGGTTTATATCTTTGGCCTGGATGCTACTTAACATTTTGTAACTTTAATACCTGCCACACATGTATTTTCTCTTTTACCTCTTCGTAAACAGAGATTTTAATTCAACATTTAAACATTATTTAAGAACTAATTTGAGTGTTTAGTGCTTTTAAATCTTCCGTGGTTCAACATTTAAAATATCATCTGTTCTGAGAAGAAATCAGTTGAGATGAATGCACCATTTAAAAAATAGAGCAAAAACCCCCCAGATTTTGAAAGGCATTTGCAAGCTAAGTGTGTTTCTAGAAGAGTTGAAGAGATTCTGTATTAAGCTTTGAAACTTGTGCGCTAAACCAGCACCAGCACAAACACCACAGGGTAGTCAACAGCCCATATCAAGATAATCATCCAAATGCCAAAATCTATTCTGTTTTTCCCTCCTCCCCCTAAACTTTGTGGAAACACTTTTCTCAACTTCTGGGATGACCTCAGGTCAAGGGAATTTATCTAACCAAAATAAAAGGCAATTTTTACATCCTTCAATAATTTATAATTACCAAACATCTCATCAACAAAGATTGCTTGCTTTGTTTGTTTTTACTGAAAGCTCACTACCTGGTAGGCCATGAAATACTAAGCTTACTGCACACTAATCAGCCTTTTAATCACTGCTGTTTTGCAGGCACCTTTAGAGATACGTAATCATTTTCTCATTTCCTTTTACATGCTATTTTGCTTAATCAATGAATATAAGAATTTACGCGCTTCAGCATATTTAAAGAACAACAAAATAAACAAACAAAAAGCCCTCCAAACCCATGCATTTTGGAATAAACTCAAGCTAATGGAGCAAACAATTACTATTCCAGCGTGCAGAAGTTATACAGAAATGCAATGGGCAAGTAAATTTATACATGTAATTGTAGATGACAGACATAATACTTACTTATAAAGATCAAGGTTGTTTTCAACCATACATTACCATTTCTGGAAAATCAATCTACATTATTTTTAGTACAGGTTAGGAACTGGAGCAATGATTGAGTGATTTGCCAAGGACGTGGTTAGACAGACGGAAAACTGGAAACTGTGATTTCTTTCCAAAGGGAACATGTATCATAGTCACAGTTGGTATCACTATGCAGCAGAGTCGAGTCCTATAATTCATGGTGTAAGAGACCAAACATATTTTAATACAAAGCATCCTATTACCACGGTAACAGGAATTATCCGTGAGCAGACTTTAGTCAAGTTTGGGGCCTACACTGGGACCGCAGTAGGTCAAAGCATTCTACACTTAAAGGGCACAGTATAGCACTGCCTAGTCCTCACAGTGCTCTAGCAAACGGACATAAGATTATTACTCTGCTTTGCAGAGGGGAAGGCAGGCACAGCAGGCAAGCAAAAAGATATGAAAGGATTTGCAGTTTATAAATATTTTTTCCAACACCCCAATGTACTTCTCCCTCCCAGTAAAACCCAATGTAGAAAAACGCTTTAGAGCTTTAAACACATGCTCAAGTGCCCTCAAAAACCAAAAGGATTTAAGTATACAGATGTGAGCTAAGCACACTTAAGTATCCTGCTGGATTACACACTGACACAAGTTTGACATGAGTGAGCGAATCCGCAGCCCAGTAACGGGCGTGCGTTTAAAGCCAAGGCAGTTGCACGGTACAACATATCCATCGTACAGTACCCCAGCATTTCGCCCAGGAGTTGCTTTGCGAAGGGGCAGATGTCTATATGAAAGAGTTCGGAAAGAGTAGACACTGAGAAGAGTTTTCTCCTTTGTTAGCATGCTCCTTTATCTAGAAAAACACAACTTTTTAATTTCAGTTTAATCAGAGCTATCCCAAGGCCACGTTTCCTGCAGCACTTCTTTTTCCAGCTGGGAAGTTTGCCCAGGCAGCTTCCATACTGAAGACTTGGTTACTGCTGCCTCTCCGTCGTGGCTTTCAGAGGCTTTAGATCCAGCTTTGATCTGAGCAGATGGTAGATGTGCCATGCTCGTCCTGTGCATCTGATCTGGGGCCCTGGGATGTATGGGGGTGCTCGCTGACGGCTTCGGCATGTTCAGAGCATCCAGGAGTCCTGGGTAGGCTCTGGGTGTGCCACAGACAGTCTGTCCCTCGCTGCACACATCTTCCCAAATCCTGGGCTAAGTTACAGGAGACTTCCCTGGAAATAAACAGTATCAGAGGAACGACATCACTGGTTCTTCCTCTTAACCAGCCTTTTGAGACTCCAGAGCTTTGAATAACTGTCCAGGCCAGAAGGAAGTAACTGCTATTTAACATGATTCGATCTATTTTGCTGTAAGTGTCAGTGTTCATCTATTCTCACAATAAATTATGGTGTGCAGGACAAAATATTCATCTTTCCTAGAAAGGTCTGGAGCACTGAAATTCCTTTTGGTTGGAAAGGAAATTCTTGGAACTGTTTTACACTTTTAAATTTACTCATTTGTAGAATTTGGGTAACCAGGAGAATCCCAAGTTTTAACCACATGTAGGACCCAATGTAAAACTAATCTCCTTGTTCCCTCAATAAATGCGGTCAGTAAATGGCTTGGCAATGCTCTACCTGGGCAGGGAGGACAAAAAAATCATTCACAGTGGAGAGTCCTGATCTAAAGATAATTCAGTATAAAACCAGGGTGAAAGGCAGAAAGAGATTAACCACCTTTCAGAGGGAAATACTGCTCTTTACATTGCAAATAGAGGGTATCAAAGAAAACACAGATGAACCAGATAATAATAGGAGTTTTTTCATTCGAATGTTAAGCACATTTTGAAGAAGAGATCCTGCGTACACTGATGCTTGCAGTGAAGTGCTGCAAAAACAGTTTCTCCTGTTCTTTCGGCCTTGCAAATATAAAAGATAAAAAAGTGAACCAAAAAGATAAAAAAGTGAACAGAAAAAATAGTATTACCTAAAAGGGGCCTGGCAGGGTTCAGTGAGAGGATCTTCAGCTGGAAGCAAGGTGTGAAACAGCGAAGAAAATGCTGGGTGCAGGAAAAGTGTCCCAACAAGGAGGAAAACAAGGAGGAGGCCTGTGGGGAAGGGGAACAGGCTGCCGGTGAAGTGGTTAAACCCCAGCCCTTGGGTCATTTGAAGTGAAGCGAGAACACACTGCAGGGAACGTCTGTACAGGCAGGAACAAGATCATCTAACAGGGATTTTCCAGGAATTGTGTCTGGTACAGTGGAAAAGGCTGAAATTGCATCCTATCAGACCCATCTCTTCATGGCTGGTTGTTTCCTTTCGGAAAAGTGGCACATGCGGAACATACAAAAACGCATAGACGCCAAAATGTACCCCCAGTGTTTGCATCTTCTGCGTCCTCCTGACTAGGAGGTCTGTGATCTGCCAGTTTATGCAAGTTAATTTGCACAGGTCCTCTCCCAGGGGAGCACTGGGCGTACCATCACTCTTATTTATGACACCCGTTGGACCCAGATTTTTCAGACCTTTACCCAATGGTTACATGTGTTAAATAGGTCCATGGAGACGAAGGCTGCTGAAGGGAGGAGATCACACAAATGGTGTGATCACATTACCAGGCCAGAAATACTTGGCACTCCAGAGAGGAGTATATTTTCCCAGCAGCTGCATCAAACACTGACACGTACGTGGACTTAGGCAGCTCCTGAAATGCTTTGCTGAACAGAACTCAGCAAACTCAGGGCCTTACAAGCAAGGAATGAATCCTATCGGAGTCAGCAGAAACTGCCAGCACCATTAAAAAACAAGTCATGTGGCTATTTGAGCAAATAGGTAGTTAGGCAGCTACCTTAAAACACTGTAAAATAATGACCTCAGCACACGCAAGTCCTCATGCTTTGGATTGAAGTTCTCTTGAGCAAGAGATAGAACTATAGAAACATAGAATGGTTGGGGTTGGAAGGGACCTAGTTAGAAGAAAGCATAGCAAAAAGAAGTTGCTTAACTCTGCCCCACTGCAGCTAAGGCTATACTCTTTGATGCATTGATATACTGTACAGACATACCCATTTTTCCTTTTCATGAACAGCAGTAAAGGGTTACTTCTAACACCTGGCAGACCCTCAGCTGAGCCCTCAGTTAGTGGTTTTGAGAACAGCCTCAGGATGCAGTGCGGGGAGATGGGCTGAGCTGACAGCACACACGAGCTCAAGGACAGCGCATACCTTTGGGTAGCAACGCGTAGTTTGACAGGCTCGGCTGCCTCGTAGCACTGCAGGACAAGCCTGCACCAACGGGGTAACTGGATTAGTTTGAACCAGTAGTAAAGATGATTTAAAATAATCAGGCTGCTTTGTGTCTGAAGAAGACAAGGGCTGTGAAGGACCACCTCTCCTAACTCCAGCTGTCCCAGATGCAAATATCTATAGTCGCCACCAGATCAACCCAGTCTCTCCATCGCTAATTATCACTCTTGTTGGTTTTCTAACTAGGCATATCCTGTGTTTCCCAACCCATTTCCAAGTAAAATGGGCCACATGAGCAGAGCTCTAGCTTTTAAACTGTTCAGTGAAATAATCTGTTACTCCAACTGGAGCGGGTTAGTGGGGAGCAATTCTGCAGGCACTGAGGGAACAATAACCCTTGCAGGGAGAGGAGGCAATAATTTCTTCAGCCAGCTCAGTCCAGCTGAAAGATTCTCTGTCCAGAGCCTAGGAACATCACACGATCCGCTTCTGCAACGCCAAGAAATTTAACCTTCTGCTGGAGTCGGTGACTTGTTAAACCATTCCAGAAAGTCCCACAAGAATATATCCTTAGGCAAAAAACAACACTACATTATGTAGGGATGGACTAAGTGGCTGCTGGAGAATTATTATCTTTGTGCAAGCTTTATTTGCTGGTGGATATTTAATTATGGGAATGGAAAATACAATCCTCTCTCTGACATCCATATTGTAAAACTAGAATTAAGCAAAGGTACCCAGGGCATGAAACGTAGGCATGTACTTCCATAAATCTAAATCCATAAAATAAATACAAAAATTAAACAAGCATCTTTTCCAGGAATCAGTTGCAAGAGTTTCTTTTCTTATTCAGAAGAGAGGTGCTTGCAGCTTAAAAAAAAGAAAAATATTTTTTGGGGAAGGAGTGGGTGGATTATTTAAATACCAGTGAAGAAGGCAAGCTTGTTAAGAATGATGTTGACACAAAAGGGATAAGAAGATATAATCAGACCATGGAACACATTTAGGCTTGTCATTTTTTATCATTACAGTTCTTGATCTAGCTTCCAGTTAGAGCAGCGAGGCCAACAGCTTAACTCCACCAGAGCTACAGCTTGTTGCAGTTCTTACTAGTGGTTTCCTAGACCAGTTGCCTTCAGTGTCAAGCTGGGATGCAGTGATCTGAAAAACTCTCACTACTGAAAGTGTTTGTGCACTCTTTTGGGTGAAATTCAGAAGTGCAGCCTCTAAGACTATGGAGTATCGGATACTTCTTTCTCTATCAGGTAACGCTCATTTTATAAGCAAAGCTCCCAACTCTGCCCTGTCCTGGGCTACCCTTGTGAGACCTGCTCAATTCACACTTGATGTTGAAGTGTTGAGTGAGATTTTTTTCCATACTCCTCCGTATCTTCAAATGTTGTAACAGTCATACAGGCTAGAAGCTTCAAACCTTTTCCAAGCCCTCGTGGTATGTGCTGTATCATGTTACAAATCACAAGCCTTGAAGTATTTATCCTCATGAATACCCATATGCCTTTACATATTCCAGGGCAGAGAGGGTACTGGGAAGAGCTGAGGATGTCAGCCCTTCTCTGCTAGTTGCTCTGTGTAGTGAATCCAACACTTCCAACAGACCATCCTGGGATCTGCGCTGTAGACCACAAACAGCCATGATGTCACAGGTGTTAGATAACACAACTGTATGGCTGTTCCCCTCTTTAGTTATATAGTAGAGAAGAATGTACAGCACCTATGCCATTAAAGGCAAAAACGAAGGAGCTATTACTCCTCTCGTCCTTCCCCACTTTCACCTCACCCTTTCCTATGCCCTCATAAACCTGTTGCAGATAACTGACAGTTTTGCTTCTCATATACAATGAAACACTGTCAAAAAGCAAGCAATTGCCCATGCAGGAAACAGAATTTTCCTGGGGGGCTGGACAAAGACCACAAAATTAACTTCCTGAAGGACCAGAAAGCCTTTTCTCCAACTTCAGTGCAACATGAAAAATTAAGCATACCAACGTCCTCTGAGTCACATACTTCTCCAACTTGGATGACAATAAAAATGGAACATATGTTAATTACATTATTTAATGCACAATTGCAACGTCCTTAGACAGACTGGTGGTGAGAACCTGGCTGGATCAGAGCAGAACAGGAGAAGCCTACGAAGGATAGCGAACAGGGAGGAGTATGAAGGGAAGAAAGACAAGTAATAGGCAGATTGTCAGGCAATCCGCCAATGTTGGAAGTGGACAACATCAGATAAGGGCCAAGGGGAGTGAGGTGTAACAAGTCACCCCCAAAGACTCAGAAAACCACCTAAACTCCTTCTTTTTTTTTTTTTTTTAATTGATTGAAGCTTTTCTCAATGAATACTCCCAAGGAAAAAGTTTAAAACTGGATTGACTACATCAGAGTTGGGGTACCAGCCAGAATAATAGGTCATGATTTTGACCACAGGAGGGCTCCCAGGTTTCATGAATGCATATGGAAACCTTTTGAAGAAGGCTAGAGTTAGATCATGAGGCATGGAAGATGAAAGTCATGCAGTTGCATTCTTAGTTCATACTGGACGCCTGCTAGGCCAGCTGAGCATGCTACATATAATGGCTTTCTTCTTCAACAAAACAGAGGAACAAAAGGAATGATTTTTCTGCAAACTTCTTTTTCTCTATTGCCATAAAATAATCATTCTGAAAATATCAGGTGTGAAACCCTTGAGGCAGCAGTGTTTCCTCTGGTTTTACCAGTAAGGAGAATCTTTGAAATTAAAGGGGTTTTTGCTAATGAATAATGTTTGGGGATTCAATTTTTTTCACATGGGAAAGGACTGTCAACATCTAACCAGGCTGCAGCCCACACATATTAGATACAGCCTGCCAGCAGATAATACGTCCTCTGTGACCTGCTTCCTATTGTCTTTTTTCTCTAGACTCTACAGATGTGGCCAGTGAGTGGACTATAGATCATGGGTTCATCCAAGGGCCTTGGGCATACGGAGGCAATGGTAGTCAAGGCAGACGAGCATCCGATTACATGAGGTGGGTAGGGACAACTATTCATGTGGTTGTACAATGGAGGAGGAAGAGGAGGGTGAAGTTGCTGTTGACCCTGAACTTCCCAGAACACCATGCTCATGCACCCCAAAACACATTCCAGTAGCCAGCTAGAAACACTGGAAAGACTAAAAGGACAAATGACAATGCCCATCAGGAAGAGAAACTGCAGGTGAAACTGCAGCCATCACCAATGTCTTAGGGACTTTGTTGGATGAAAAGGAGCAGATGAGCAGAGATGGCCTGCCACAATTCCCACTGAAGTCAACAATGAGACATATCCTGACCTCTGATGTGGCCTGAACTTCCCAGTCCCAGAAGAGACAATACTGACATCATTAATCATTATTTTTTTCAGTTGTTAGTAACAGTTTAGTTGGGCATGGCCTGTGTGGAGAATTTCCATTTGATACCTCACATCTTTGATGTCCTACCCTCAATGACATTAAATGCCTCTATACAAAGCCACACACATAGGTAAAGGTCACCACCTTAAACACTCTGACGAGGATTTTCACCTGCAAAAGCTGGTCCTGGGGATTTAACTGGACTAGAGGAGAAACTGGGGATGTATCAGGATCTTCCATGTCTGCTCTTCTGCAGCAAGAGTGTGTAAGGTCTGAGAGAGCTAAGAGCTGGGAGAGCTGGTGGCAGTGCACGCTGTAGAGATATGCATGTGCATAGAAATTGCACTGGCTGGGATAACACTGGAACTATTTGGAGATGATGAACAGATCAAAGCTGGAAGAAAACAGGGAGGCCAACAGGAAAAAAAAAGCAATGATAAAGAGATAAGAGAGGAAGTTTTCTACTTCCTACTTCTTCAGGAGACAGAAGAGGCTGAACAAGTTGAAGGTCCAGGAGATGCTGCCAGAAGGGAATTGGGGCTGGAGAAAATTTATTCAACAGGTTTATGAAATCCTTGTTTCCCCTGCATCCAGTCTCTTCTGATAGATCCTTCACATACAACAGATGAAATAGCTCCCTACTTTCTGCACACAGCCAGGAAGCAGAAAACTTCTCGGGAAAATATTCCCTGAAAAGGATTTAATCCTTTTCTGATGATGGTTTATGATGACAAATAATCCCACCTCTTTTCTAGTAAATTCCAGTTTTAGAGTCAATCAGTTACAGCTGTGCTAATCCACAATTACTAACTTTGCCTGCTGATCTCTCCATGGTGAAACCTGCAGATGAAACCAGAGTGACCTCCATCTGCCTTCCCCCATCGTATTTATAAAACAGCAGGTAAGGGAGAACAACGGTGCACATAACTCTGGATGCTATAGCAAGGCAGGGATTTTTCTTTGTGAGGGCAGGTCTGAATAGGTTACATCCCAAACTTTTGACTTGTAAAGGCAAAGAAACCTGTGGTTTTGTTTACCGCAGCTGACTGCAGCAATGCTGCTTTTTATGTCAACATACATTTTAGTAAATGTTAGCTTGTACTCTGTAGTGATGGGCTGTTTGCAGTAACCTTGGGAATACTGCTCTTATCTTATATTTACACAACAAGTGCAAAGAAAGGAGATTAGGTATTTTTCCACAATGTTTAAAATGCCTTTTTTTCTCCTGTCTTGAACAAGGGCTGAACTTTAAACATTTCAAACATGTATGGCCCCACTTGGAAGATGTACAGTTAACACGGTACTAGTCATTTGCTGGCAGGTCTATCTGGATAGGCGTATACTTGTATTACCGTGACTATACTGTGTATCTCAGGTCAAGTGCAATGGTTGTCTGGGACTGCAGCAAGGGAAATGGAAACTAGAGACACAAATCTGAGCTGGACTAGGACTACAGACAGGGTGGACAGACACATAGCGTGCCACCCCTCTGGAGACAGGGGAGGACTCCGGTAAGGAACCAGGCCTATCACAAGCATTTTGATGAATAGGATTGATAGAAAACTAATTCAGCATGGTTTACTGGTCCCAAAGGAAGGGATTTTCACTTCTATAGCCCTGTATTCGTGTTTTATTTCAGCCACATGATTCTGAGGCTTCTGCTTTACAAAATTTACCCTGTGCCCTCCTACCAGCAGATAGCACTACCAGAAGTGTTTAAAAATACCACATGTCAAACCCCATGCAGTAGTGCTGTGACCAGCTTTACTGGGCTCACCGTACACATGTCCTTAAACGTATTATTCAGCCTCTCCATGCCACAGTTTCATCCATGCCTGTGAGAACAGCCACTTCCCAGGAAGGCTGTGAAGTTTCGTTTGCCCTCTGTGCCAAACCAGCAGAATAAACCCCACTGCCGTAAGCGCAAAATGTGTTTGCAGAGCACCATGCTGGAACGGAGGGGAGAGGAGGTGGCAGGTCTGCAGCTCCCACACACTCCTCTGCCCTGGGAAAACCTGGTTTTCTCCCATCTCTCTCGCAGGACAGAACAAGTGCATTTGCCCTCCTGTGGGGAGGGGGTTTGCAGTTTAAAAAGAAAAAAGGGAATTTTCTCATGCTTCTTAGCACCAGGAGCAATATCTCCTCTGTCTCCTGCAGAGAGTAGCTGAAGTACGCTGCACAGCTCTAGAATGTGAGTTTAAAGTTAATTAAAGATGTGTGGGGTGGACGTGAGCCTGAAGGGAAGAATTGCTGGAGTATCAGCTCCCGCTGCTACAAACTTATTTCTTTCAGGTCAGATCCTGCACTCTGTCCTCACTGTACAGGCCTCGACACTTCCGGAGTTCGTGTCCTGCTCCTGCAACCAGCAACACCTTTAGCGGGCAACTCCTTCAACTCTCCTGAGAAGTTTTCTGCTTCCTGACTATGTGCAGGAAGTAGGGAGCTATTTCATCTGTTGTACTTGAAGGACTGATCTATCAGAAGAAGCCGGATGCAGGAGGAACAGGCACTTCATAAATCTGCCAAATAAATCTTCTCCAGCCCCGGTTGCTTCTGGCAGCATCTCCTGGACCTTCAACCTGTTCAGCCTCTTCTGTCTCCTGAAGTAAGACACTTCCTCTCTTATCTCTTTATCGCTGCTTTTGTTTTCTGGCCTCTCCTACAAGAAGTGCATGTTTTCATTTGTTAAAATCTTCACACAATCAGTTGACCGACTGCATATAAAGCACTGAGAAGGTGGGGACTATGGCAGGATTGCTTTGGAGCAGCCTCCAGGGACACAGCAAGATCAGCCTAATTAAACATGAGTATTTAAAGTTACTCACACAATACTCCTGCGAATACTGGAAAACCTTCACAAGACGGCACAGACCTGACAATTATATTTTTTAATCTTCTCGTTCATCTGGAGCTGAAAGTGCTTTATAACACGGTACAAACTGATCTGCCATGACCAAAATGCTGCCAGTGTCCAAGCGAGTGCAGAAACTGTTGAACGCTGCCCGTCACACCATGAAGGGACTACAGGCTGGAAATGAAGAACAGGGGAGTAGCAGTGAGCAGAAAGTATCAATCTAATCAAGCTGTTAGCTGACCAGGACAGAATATAACCAGTGGTAATTACGAATGTCAGTACTACCAGTATAGGATGGTGACTTTTGCTATAATTTTGCCATCATAACCATGCTGTTGGTCAGGTTACTTGACCTGCTTTCAGTACTTCTATTAAGGATTTTGTTCCGGTATGTGGCTGTGAAAAAGGGGTTAAAAAAAGTAACAGTTTCCTGTAGGAAGGATATTCCAGTTGCATAACTGCCTCTGAAGGATTTTTCCCAGAGCAAAAGGACCTTGTTAGGGGTGCAGGGCACGTACCAGCTTTTGTTTCCTTGACAATTGCTCAGCTGAACTGCCTCTAACTCGTTAAACATGCCTCAAATTTACATCACCAATTGCAAACAGTAATTACCCAAACCCTCAAAACTGGTGTTTGCTCGACAGAAAAAGCCAGCGCTTGTTCTCCTCAATGGACCTCTTAGCAGAAGCCAGAGAAATATCACGAAAAGGAAACATGTAACACAAGCAAGTGGTATTTCATATTTTCAAAATGGTCTAACAGGAATGGAAAGCAGAGGGGTTCCTTCCTACACACTGCCCTAAGCTAACATTCACCCTGATGAACACCAAAGGGAAATTACAAGTTTCCTTAAAAATGTCTGTTGTTCCTGCAGAACTCATGCTGCTTAGAGGGACTGACCAGGCTTTAGCTTTGCACTGGAGCTTTTGTGTTGATAAGGCATCTTTCAACAGGAAAAAAACCCCATGTAATTCACAGAAGTCACCACAAACATTCCCCAGCACAGCTACTTCTGCCGGCACAGTAAAATAAAACAGCAATACCACACAAGAGAACGGGGCCAAGGGCTGAAGAGAAGTAAGCAGAAGTAAATTACTAGTATTTATTCTCACAGTAAGCAACTGAGTAAATAATAATAATTCCCTACACACTAATTGTCATTCTTTAGTGAAACTGAGATAGTTAAACCATCTCTCCCAACAATCATCACTAACTGTATTTCAAAAGCAAACGTCTCTGAACACAAGAAGAGTATCTTTCAGAGCTTAAATGTTCCTTTGGAATACATGTCATCTTATTTGGGGAAAAAAAAGAATTACATCATGTGCTAGATTTAATTAAAAAAACAAACGAACAAAGCAACAGATGAATGTCAAAGCAAAACAGTAGTGGTGGTCTTTAGTTTATGAACCACCACATTATATCATCACTAAAGTTGGTGTTGGAGGAATTAGGTTTTAACTGAAAACTGTTTTAAATCCAGAGAAAATACCCTTTGTAGCACATGTAAGAACATAAAGTTTATCATGGCAGGAAGCCCTGCCAAAAGTTTACAGAAAAATATTTCCGTGCTACCAGACAACCACAAGAGACAATTTTTAAGTTGCAAGAATAGGATGTTTCCCAGAGCTTTGTGCAGTTAGTAGAATTTCCATCCTAACACTTTGGGGGGATTTTAAAGCTTTCAAGTAGTGTGCTCTTCTAATTTAAACAGAATCTGGCACCTAGCATAATAAAATTTTGCCTATTAGTCGCAATAATTTTATCATCAGTGTTACCATGATTAATTCCAGTTTACTACTTTCTCTTAGATGGATACTACAGGGATGCAAGTTGTCAAAATTGTGCCAGATTAATTTTACTTAGGAGACCTGGCTGCTCATCTGTGTACATGGCTGAGATGGTTACCAGCCCTTCCTGCTTCCCTCCAGCATTTGCTATGCTCGAAGAGAAAATAGACACAAACCACTTTGGTAGAGAGAGGGAAATCTGTAACCCCAAATGATGGCTTTGTAATAGTGCCACTAGTGGGTTTAGCCTGAAGAGGCATTCTGAACACCAATTTATCTTTTACATCATCTAACTAAACTAACGCTCCATACCATGTGCCTTCTATAACAGCTGTTCAAGCCAAATCAGGCCATTATCTAGATAGCAGGATGCAACGGTGTCTCTTCCATTGGTTAGGACTGTGCCATCAGCGGCACTCGTAGGGGCTTGCCAGGATTATGAGACTCTGACTGCACAGAAATAGCCAACAGAGACTTGACCCACTTGACCAGGTAGGTGATGGCTGTAAAACACATACACTGCACAGGGTTCACAGTACCAGAACTTATACAGTGCAATCAGGCCAAGGGGCTTCCTCTGACAATGAGGGCTGGCATTAAGCCTCAGATTAGTGGAAAACTTTGCCAATTCTGGCCATTATACAAGATGATGAAAATCAGATTTTCTCCTCCCAGGTAAAAGCCCACTGCTGGGTGTTTAGCAATGTCATCTCTGTCAACATCTGCCTTATCTCAGCTTCCCTCCAAGTCAAAGCAAAAGCCAATGGAACAGGTGTCCCCAGTCACCAGCCCAGAGCAGCAGCGGGAAGGGATGCGACACAGTCTGACTGGCAACGGCGGATGTTGTCACCTCACATCCTCCCCACGGCTCCAGAGCAGGACCAAGTAGCCTCAAGCATGGAGTACCCCTGGTAGCTTAAGACACCAACCAACCTCCTCTCTCAGCTCTGCCCCTATGGCAAAACCTAACCAGTAATGTCTACTGTGCATGTCTGGTTTATGGTCTCACTGCTGAGTACCAGGGCAGGGCACCTGGGCTCCTGGCAGTCCTCTTACCAGCAAACCTAAGCTCTTGAGAAGGGCTCTGCCTGGTGAAAGAGAGAGATCTGCAAGTCCCTCTGAATGTCCCTGTGAAAGGAAATCAAAACACATTAAAAAAACTGAATGTGTGGTTTATTATATTTAAGATGCTATTGTCTATAGGGTTTAAATATGTCTGTCACATAGTTAACAGTAAATGAATGTAATTTTACATGTTCAGTATTTTGATACACAGTACAGGACTACAAGTGTGGTAAAGGAGCATGGGAAATTAATATTTCCTTGATGCACGTATCAAATCCTGCAGCACCGCTTAAAAGCTCGGAGTAAAGACTCAAGCTGCAGTATTACAAGCGCTACTAAATAAACCAAGAAACATACCTATGTTAAACATTAGAGAAACAAAACAAATGACACAAGGGTTTAATATTTAGGATTTGATACAGGATTAAAATACTAATATTTTTAATGTCCTGGTTTCAAATTAATAAATATAAAAACAATATAAAAATATACACCAGTTGATAAAAGGATGCACCGAGTAAGGTTAGAAAGCTAAATTTCACTTTCAAATGTATGCAGGTATGTCTTTAGGGAGAGGATTTCTGTGTAGCTGCGACTGGTCTTTCGGAAGAAGTCCAAGCTTGTGAGCTGTTCGATGTCACGCACACGCGCAGTGTGCATCTTAAGAAGATCTTCAACCCACTTTGATTCATCCTCCAAGCTCTGAAATGTAAAAACCCCAAGTTTTATAATATATCACGTCAAAAATAAGCTCTGAAAGCAAATGCAACTTTTCTAAACATTGAGTTCATTTGAAGAATCTCTGTGCTCTGTTCAAGAATGACTACGGTAAACAAGCGCCAAGAAAACAGATTTGAAGCTTAACATGCAAGATGATTCCTACAGTTTTATTTCGGGACCCATTTTAGGATGGGGTTGAGACAATGACCATAGTCATCTAGGAAAAGCTGGTCCCATGTTGCAGGTGTTTCAGAAGAACAGCCATATGATTTTAGAAGATCCATTGGTCACTACATCATGTTTTAGCTCACAGAGAGAGGTCTACATCAATCAGTTGTGTATTAGCAAAGCCCAAACTCTAGGCTGTTTAGTTTTGAATCCTACCCCTACACATTATTCTCATCTGACCAGAACCACATCTAACACAATATTATTTTAATCTTTCCACTTTACTGTTAGGAGACCATTACGATTCATTATACAGTTGGGACTATGGTTTATGTTGGTACCTGTAAAATCCTGTTATTAGAACATACACATTATTCACTGATAGAAAAAAGACTTTCACTAAGCATTTCCCAATAGGAAAAAAAAATATTAAAAATCAGGAAGGTGACGCTGCCAGAGTGATTGGGGTCGGGTTGCGTGGCTGTTCTCTCTCTTAGGGGACTGCTCCTGCAGCTCCCTGTGCCAGCTCCAGTGCTTGTTGGAGCCATCCACAAACTAACATCGCTCACTAACACATTAGAAAATCAGCCCTGCAAAACACTGCAGTTACGGGCTGTCTGAGTGCATTAACCAGCCCAGCAACATGTCCCATGAGCACTGCAGCCAGCCCTGGGGACTGCACAACAGGGAGCAGACGTGGGAAAAGGAGAGAGCAAACAGGACTTTTCCCCATTTGGCCTCTCCAGCTGGTACGTCTACAACTCAGCTGGGGAAACAAGTTAGAAATGGAGGGTGGTACCTCCGGGCATTTGGACTCCATGTGTGTGACTTGCAAATCTTGCTGATAAAAATCTATTTCTGGGCCTATTCCTGAAAATAAGCCCTTTTCTGACTGTCTCAGCGAGATCCTCTCGTCAATTGTGAGCAATGCCAGAGCCTACCCAACGCAGTAGACGTGCCACAGACCTGGCACTGGGTCACGCCGCAAAGGCCAGGAGGGTGAGCGTGATCGTTTGCACAGAGAGGACACGAAGTACTAGCTAGGTCACAGCTTGTTGCTCTAAAGCAAACGTCCATGACCCAGTCGGGACTTGTCTGGTTTGAAGCTTTTCAGCTCCAAATCAATTTTCCTCTCCGTGTTGCTAGCAACCTGAGGCCGAAAACCAGGTCTGGAACATGAAGAGAAAGATGCAAATCAAGAGGGAAGAGAAGGGAGCGTGCCCTGCTCACTGCCCTTTGCCTGCGGTGCCGTGCTCTGGGAGCGCTGCCTGGCAGCACGTGGCTGCAGGAAGTCTCCTGCTCAGCGTTCAGCCTGGTGATCAGGGTGCTAGTCTGCAAATGGGCCTCAGCAGGGCTGTTACTGCAAATGCAATCACTGTGACATTTTTGTTGTCTTCAAGGCTTCCTTTTGAGCAGGAAATCTGCATTTTACAGAGCTCAGAGGGAAGTGCCATTGCTACAAAGCTCACTTTTTTGAATACAAGGAGGATTCCTAAGAGTTTGCAAAAGAGCTGTAAATCACAGGACTGAGTTTGCTTTTAAACCAAGTCCAGCAAAACAGCATTTGCATGACCCCAGGAAATCAATCAACTGATCTAGGTTTTAGTTTCTCCATTCCACAACTGGCCCATGAAACCTCAGGTCCAGCAGCAAGGATTTTAAACACAGTAATCTGCTAACATGGTATTATATTACTGCAGAACAACGAATTAAGTATATACATTTAAAATTATAAGTTTTCTCCATCTGTGCTGGTTAGTCTCACCTCAATAGTACAGTGAGTCTTAGAAGGAAAGTAACAATTGAAAAGATGCAGGTAAATAGAAATAAGCAATCAATTAGGAGGCTAACTTAAAATCCACTGGAAAAGATACCAGATATTCTGGACAAAAGAATCTCTCTGGATATCAAACTATTAGCTGGAAAGCTGAACATGATCAGAGTGTAGACAGGTGGGTGAGGAACTTATTAAAAGAGAAATTTAAAGATTTTGCTGAAAGGGAAAACAGTGGCCTGGAGGAAGTTTCTAGTAGGGTTCCTCCAGCTTTGGTCTTGGAAAGGATTTTGTGTAATGTTTTCATCTGTGCTTTTTGTGTCAAGGCCATTAGTGTGGTAGTAAAAACAAAACAAAACAAACCAAAACCAAACTAAAACAAAACACACAATTGGGAACTCCTGTCAATGCAGAGGAAGACTGGAACAGCATACTGGAGGATGCAGATGGGGGAGTCTGGAAACTGAAACAGTGGCACAGGTTGCCCAGAGAGGGGGTAGGTGCCCCATCCCTGGAAACATTCATGGTCAGGTTGGACGGGGCTCTGAGCAACCTGACTGAATTGAAGATGTCCCTGCTTATTGCAGGGGGGCTAGATTAGATGACCTTTAAGGGTCCCTTCCAACTCAAACATAGATATTCTATGATTCTGAGTCCCTGGGATAGTGTGAAATTGGGTTACCACCTTGATGGCAAAAATTTCTGCTAAGCTGGGAGCTTCTCAGGTGAAACAGCAGATAGAAGGACCTGGGTGTACAGCTTGTGCATGACTGTGAGCTACCATTATAGCACAGCTATGGAAAAGGCAAATCCTAGATAGTATCAGAGGAGTTGTGTCCAGTGGAAAGAAAATAATTTCTATTTTGAGATCTCAGCTGAAGTATTTTATCTCATTCATGTTCCAGGAAAAAAAAAATAAAAAGAAAACAAAAAATCAGACTGGAACAGATGCATAGGAAGGCTACTGAAATGCTCATCTTCTCTTACAAATAGAGCACAAAAGATCCTGGGTCTCCCATGAATAGAGAGAAGTATATGCCTTGAGAATCATCATAAATCATCACTAGGGTAAATCCCAAAGAAGCCCAGTGAAGGGCTATTTAAGCCATAGAAAAATGTTGACACAAGAATAAACGGGTATAACCTCACCATGAATAAACACAGTTTGGAAATGGAACAAATTCAAATGAGAAGAGTAGTGGTGTTCTCCAACGGCTGTGTGAAGAGAGAGAAAGTGTGTGCAACAAGAGCAGAGTGGAGGGGAAAGCTAATATTTCTTCAGATCTTATAAGAAAGCTGCAGAGAGGTTAAGGAAAAATTCTTATATTATCCCATGCATTTCATCCATGAAATAGGTGAGGTTTTACACAATCACTTCTTTGAACAAATCAGATGGAAGACCATGTGCAAAAGTAAGACTGACACTGTATTTGAATGGCAAAATTTTGCCTGACTGTATTTTCATTCAAAAGCTACATTTAAATATTTTTGGAGTGGTTCTTTGCTATGTATCTGCTAATGACCTCGTAGTAGCACAGAAGTTCCTCCCAGAAATGTAAATATATAAACCATAAGTAGCATGACGTACAGAGAAAAGAAGCCTGGGTTGGAATATAAGAAATCAAAGAGTAAAAAAGGCCATTATTCTAAATAGTTCATAAAAAAGATTTCAGCAGTTTAAGAGGACTGTGACGTGCAATATAGGGAGGAAAAAAATTGCCTTTGTCTTGAAATTATGTATGGGCAGAGATAGGAGGACAGAGGCACTAATAACTGCCAGATTAGTAACTTCCAGATCACCAACTGGACCTTGATTCAGAGGAAAGCGGTCCAGAGAAAAACCATGATGAAATATACGTAGGAGTTTCTGAAACTTCTGGTGGAAGACAACTCTGCCCAAAGCAGTTAAGAGTCTAAACAGGGGGAAGCCAGACCTGCTCAAGAGAGAGGGATACTGCTCCAAAAGCGTGGTTTTAAAAAGAGGGACCTGAAAGCAGGCGATGTTTGATGAATGAGAAAGAGACAGTGTTCCAGGTGAATTGTGTACAGAGTTGGAATGACTATTTCTGCCTGTAGCTGGAATAGGAGTCTCAACTTTTTGTGCCAATACAAAATTCATAACATTAATGCGTTCATTCAGGAAACGGTCTCCTGGCAGCCTATAGTGAAGCGTCTGTGTGCAGGAATCCACACAGCTGTGTAATGGGAGAACAAGTTCAGGCGGAAGGACAAGTCTAAATACAGCTGCCTGGGAGGACTGCTGTCCTTGCAGAGCGCCAGAGCCCGTGGGGACCCGACTGCTCTCCTGCCGCACGATCAGCTGCCAAATGTGCGTGTTACTTTCTGCGGTGCTAACGAGACCGAAGCCTTTGTCCTTCACCGAGATTCTTATGCTATAGGATTTTGCATCCTAAGGGAAAATAGGAAGTGAACCAGGAGGGTGTCTGGTCACCTCTGGTAATGAGATTCCAAACTTTTCCCTTGAATCAAGACGTGATCTGGAAACAGCAAGAGCTGGCATTCTACCCTCAGCAGGTTTTAGCATATAGTTTTAATACTGTGTGGGTTGGATGTAATCATGCTGTCTGATGCACTCAGACTCCCGTAGCAGACAGACTATATTGTACCTGCGTATGGAAACAGACCTCAATAAAAACATCAGGCTGGCTGCCAGCACAATAC
The DNA here is from genome assembly GCF_028858705.1 of Grus americana. Lineage (NCBI taxonomy): Eukaryota > Metazoa > Chordata > Aves > Gruiformes > Gruidae > Grus > Grus americana. Next base: position 15,017,562 of record NC_072853.1, on the reverse strand, counting down.
ATCTACGCACACGGCCTCCTCCCGATCTGCTTTGAGGTTACACTGACAGTGCCTGTCAAAACACAGAAGCCCACAGGTTGTTTACTGCCAACCTACTGTATGTCAGCTCTTCCAGACAATTTGAGATGCAGTAATAGTTCCATATTTTCTCTGATATCACAGAGGAGTGCTTTTGTCTAATGAATTGAACATGACACTTAATAGAGCCCTACCCTGTGCTTTCATTTAAGACATCAGTGAGCACTAGCATCTAACAGTAACGGGGTTTCACAAGTCCCAGGGACATATTTACCATGGAGCTACAGTAGAGCAGCAGAACTTACATTGCAGCTCTCGTCATTGTCAGGCCGGTGGGGAAGGATGTATGAGAGAACGGAGAGTGGTCCATCGCACTTGTCGGCTGGCTGAGTGAAATCTAAGCAGCTGGTTATGATGGTGTAGTAATGAGTAGGAATGGGGATGGCGCTGCCTTCCACAAACCTGGGGGAATAAAGCAAACATTTATCCACAAAGGGTAAACCTGTTTGGAAGAAGGTTACACAAACAGCGTGGTCTTTCCTCCCCTACGTGTGAGGACACACGTACATTACTGACATGTGTTTGATTCCTAGACACTGTCTGAAAATGAGCAATACCACACGCCAGTGCTGAAAGGCTTCTTCAGTTCAGGGACATAGAAAGCATTACTGAATTATCGAAATGTTTGAGTATCTGACTCAATAGCACTGCTGTGGTTTGCTCTGGTATCCAGTTGTCAACTCTTAAGTAACTCTAAAGTTCTAGAGAATTTTAGAGAAAATAGATTATTTGGAACATAATTCAGCTTCATCTCAAGGATGAATGAACACTTCACTTCAAAGTCAAGGTGAACAGTTACCTGCCAAATTGCCATTTCCTTATTTTTACCACTGTCCTACCTACAGGGGCATTCAGTCTTGATGAACAATAATTTTAGGAAGAGCTAGAAAATTGTATCTTCTCCCAAAAATTGAATAATGTGCAGATAATGAATTGTTTAAGAAAAAGCCATCATTAAGAGAAGCAACAGCAAAGCAATTTAAAGACAAACTCTTACTGTTTTATTTTGTCAGGTGTGTCATGTAAACCATCATAGTCATAGTCAAAGATAGGTCCACTTATAACATTGACTCCGTTTCGTTCAGTGGCATATCTCTTCACCAAAACCCTTTGGAAATAGTTCCATACCTCTATGGGGGGAAAAAAAAAAAAAGGAAAAAACACAACAAAAAATAAAACACATCAAAATTTGGATAAGTCAAAACGTGCCAAGATTATAAAACAATTTTTTCCCTGTGAAAATAAAAATCCGTTCACACAATGGTAGGGGAAATCAAAGACTAAGCATTACAGATTTACTGCAGCTTAATTCAGTTTGGTCCCTAAAGCCTATTCAGAGTTCCTTGTTCTCTGTTGATTCTTCTTCCCCAACCAGTGATAAAGGAAATGTATGGTACCACTCCCAGGCTGGCATTGCCACAGACATTGCACAGAGAGCTTGCTGTTCCTTCACCAACCAGCAGAAACAGCTATTCACAGGCTTTTGATGTCCCTGTAAACACTTCCTTTGTCTTTTTTATCTACTTACAGGGAATGGTGGTGTGCTGTGGGTTTTTTTTTTTAATTCTAGAAAGGAAACAGCACCGTGATAAAGAGCAAACCCCAAATATTTTAGAAGAAAGGGAAGAACAAAGGTCATATTCTTCCAGTCAGATTCTCCTTGGATACAAAATGTCTAACTTTTTAATTAGGTGCCATCAGGGATGAGCAAATTATGGCAGGGCTTCTCATTACAGCAACTTTTGGGAAGAGCATGACACACTTTCTCTCACCACGCCCTCCTCAACCTTAACTAGTTAAGATGCTCGCAGAGAGGGGAAACACACTGGAATCTCCAGTTACATCATTCTCCTCCTTTCTTCCTTTTTATTTTAACACTAACAGAAGTGTGTGTAAACAAAACAGCTCAGACTTGTAAAAGTTTAACTTCTGTCTTGTCAGCTCAGACCCTTATGTCCACGGTTCCCCAGCGCTGTCGGCAGCGCCAGCCTGAGCAGGTTCCCCAGTACGCCTCGTCCCAAGCCCGCTCAGTGCCGCACGCACCCCCTGCTCGGCTGACGCAGAGGGCCCCGCACGCAATGCTCTACAAGAACCTCAGCTGCAGTAACCATTTGGCAGTACCACTCCTCCAGCTGCTCGCTCCTCCAATGCATCAGCCTTAACAATAAAAATAGTCCAAAAAGAAAAGCCTTTTTTTGGTTTTTTCCTCTCCCTGAGTTTTCCAGCTGAATCTGTTCCCCACTTGGGTTCCCACTGCCGCCACAGACAGCAGTGTCAGTGCAACAGGGGGGCAGCCCAGGGGCATCATCTTGCAGCTCCAGCAAAGTGGGAGCTGCTTAAGCCGGCCGGGCTCACTACAGAAAAGATGGATACAGAATTATGGCCTGGGAGGGGGTGGGATGGGACAGTGGAATAAAAAAACAAAGCAGAGGAGGAGGCCTCTGCAGCCAGCACTGCCACCAAAGCCAGCGTAGCGTAAAACTGCCACCTCGTATTTTCCCTGTTGTGGAAAAAGCTCCGTATAACGAGCTTATAATCAGCTCTCTACACTGCGGCCCGCACACACGTAGTGGTTCGTAACTCCCCGGGAAGGATATTAGCTCCAGCATTTGTTCTCAGGGAATACTTCACCCACTTGTGATGAAGAGGAAGGCCACTAGACAAAATGAGCTGCTGGTGGTGGGTTGTTCTCCTGTGATTAGCATCTCAGCTAATTTGCTTAGACTAACATTAGCATGAAGAGCATTTTTATGAAGTGATTTGAGAGTGGGAAATCCCCAATAATTTTGCACTCTGTAATCAGTTAAGTGCCTTTGCTCAAATTTCCAGCAAACATCACCACTTGTTCCTACTCAGAGTTTTTTTAGTTAAAAAAACTCTTTTCTGGTTGAAAAGAAAAAGCCTCCCATAGGCTTTGATGTTTATCCAAACCTCTCTGGCCTAAAATCTGAATTGGAAATCTCACAAGAACAGGCTCTTGAGATTCTTCCAAGGCTTCTCAATTCCTGCCAAGCCAAAAATGCCACCAGAATAGCCTGATGGTTTTCCTACCTCTTGGCAAAACTAGAGAGAAAAGGGATGTGCAGACAAAAGAAACGTTAATACTGTATCCCTGGAGTTTCAGGGTTTATAAGTTTCAGACAGGTTCAAGTCATTCCTCATTTTCCATAAATTGGTTTCCTCTTGCTTTTTCTTTACAGGTAATAAATATGTTTAGTCTCCCTCTAAGGGCATGAATAGAAAATAAAAAATTATCATTTGTCCCTGAACTACAAGAACATGCTGAGTGCACACTCCCAGGCTTGCTTTGAGAAGTAAAAACATGTTGTCCAAGTACGTTCTGCACTAGCATGGGCTACAGACAAGAAAATCTGAATGATCTTGCACAAACGGAATTACTGCCGCATGAAACAAAATTGCCGAACTACAGCACATCTGTGCTCTTACCTTAGCCCAGCACTGAGGAAAAGAAACCTTTCTTAAAGCTTAAACCTTTCTTGTGGTATTTTGCCTGCTCATACCTAGAACTATACAGGTGCCCACATGTCTTATCTGCTGGCCTCAGGTAACTGAACTTTATGTTCTAAACTTCTCCCATCAATTCATTCCATAATCCAACACATATATCATTAAAAAAAAAAAAAAAAAGGTTGGGAAAGAGGTGAAGCCATGGAAAGGGCACTTACTTTTGAAAGCTGGATACATTGGAATGATATTTGTTATTAGAAAAGCATCATATTTTGCTTCTGCAGAGGAACTTAATTCTGAAAACAATAAACCATAAAAATATTAATTAGGTGAAATATCAGAAATTCAAGGAACATGAAAATATTTTGAAAAATTGCTTCAGAGTTCAACCAAAGGGAATACTGTCATCTAAACAGCAATCTGAATGCTATGTGCAGAAGTGCACATTATAGGATAAAATTTTTCTTTAATGTGACACCTGGACATGGAAGGTAAGGATTTTATCTTTGTTTCAATTGTCAACCACTTTAAAATATTTTTATAGCTCACATATTTTTGCAGTCTCAAAAATCAGAGCGCTGCTCTGCAGGCTTTTACAAAAGAGGCACACACAATTTCTGGGGAGAGGAGTGCAGGATTATCTTTTAGTTCTGAGCAAGCCTCTGCACCAGTAATTCCACATCAGAAATCCACCACAAAATATTTCAGCCACTGAGTGAGGGAGGCAGACTAGTGAACTTCACAGCTATGAGACAGTTGTGTCCCTTGAACATCATCGCTCCAAGAATGAACCAATGTAACTGCAACAGGAGAATCCAGGACACTCATTTACACAGGTTTTCTACTAGCACTTTTTCTATAAAATGTTAGACATTTTTACAGTATGCAAGAGTCTAATATGGATTTATAAGTTAAATATATGTTTATCTTTCTGCTGTTTGAATTCAAAATTAAAAACTCTGACTAAATTCCCATTTATATAAGCTGGCATCTATCTGCTGACCTTAAAAGGCCAGCTTTTGAAGATTGTCTTCCAACTTGTACTCCTACTCTGTGCAATTCTTCATTCACCTTTATTTTTATTAACTAAACTGGGTCGCTTCATTTTTGGTGCATGAAGCTGGGTAGCAGTTTGGAGCATCGCTTGCAGAGTTGAGGGACCACAGCTGTAATGGCAACTTCTGTCATTGGGCCCTTGGTCCTCAGCAAGTGCAGCAAGAATAAACTATCCCTCCCATTTAGCCCTGTATGTGACAGTGGTGCAGAAGCAGCTCCTCTGAGATGACGACATCACCAAGGAAGAAATCACCCCGGAGTGGGGGAAATTAAACCATTCCCAATATTCTTTCCCAACAATCTCAAAAAAACCCTTAGTCTGTTTATATCTGGTGGGAGGTTCCTTTCCAAACCTAAGGTTTTTCACTAACAAAAAAATAAAACTAAAAACCCTCTAGGTATTAAAAAGCTATCTGAACTTACGGGGAGGGAAAAGGAAGCCGTAGGAGAGCTGTTTGTCGCCTCTGTAGGCTGCACAGCTCTGGCTGTTTCCTGGAGAAATGCGGAGGTCGGGTCTCACACAGCTGGCCAGGTGCTCTGGGACACCCGATACCTCTGCCTGCATTGAGGAACATACACCGAAATGACCAGAAACGTAATGCCAGCATTTGTAGCCAAAAGAAAACAATTTCATATAGTTGACAGATTAGATGGAACGACTTGCGTGGAGTCCCAGCTGTACAACCAAGTCCTGCTCCTGTACCTGCTGCAGAGCCCCTCCTTCAGGCAGCAGAACTCACCATGGGAAATACTTCAAGTAAAGTCACTAATTATGCTATCATAAAAAAAACCCCCAAACCTCCATCAAGCAAACATTAGAAAGAAAATGAAAGCAGGAACAGAAACATACAGCCCTTCTGCATTAAAACTCTTTTCTCCTGAAGGAGAAAAAGGGATTTGGACATCGTTTTCAATGGTATTTGATATAAATACTGGTGGGAAATTCTACTTGGGGAAGGGGAATTTTAGGACTTCAAGAATAAAGGTATTGAACAGATTTCCTTACGATTTTTTAAGCACTTTCCAAGAACAAAGACAGCACTGACCTGTTTGGAAATAGTGTAGGATGTCCAGAGAGGCATCAGGAATGTTTCGCTGTAGCCACTTTCAAAGTCATGGTGATGCAAGATGTTGTATTTTGTGCGGTACAGTACTGCAGGGCGCCCATATAGGAGATGCTTATCTGCAGATCAGAAGAAATTACATTTACATTTATTACTGAAAGCCTTAAAGATGAAAAAAAAAAAAAAAGAGGCTGGCTTTCCAACACATGCTGATTCTACAGTGATCCTTAATGGGATAATGACCCTGAATAACTGCTAAGGAAATCTTGTAACAGAGAGCGCAGCAGTTCTTCCATATTTTTGGTTCCAGGCTCACAACCCACTTTGAGGTTAAAAGTCCCTTCTGCACTTGAAAACTTGCTTTTCTTCTGTCTTGGTGATATGTTATGGTTAAATGTCATTAGATACCTCTGACAAGCTTGCTTATAAAAAGACCAAAAAAAAATCATTGAAAGAGAGAGAAGAAAAATAAATTTCCTGGCTAATCTTTCATTGTGCTGCACAGTTCATTGATTTTGATAACCATTTGGCAAACAGGCTTGGCTCGCTTTTGGAAATCAAAACATAGAAACAAGGAAAGCAGCCTAACACTGTTCACAGATAGGCTTTTAACCCGAAGGAAAAGGGCATGTTTTATTAGTGTTTGAGTCCAAATAGAGGATATTTTTATAGGACACAAGAAAGAAAAGTAGGAAAAGCCTTGTCTAAGGACCTTTATGATAAACTTGCTTTATTCAAGAGAAGCTGAAGTAATCTTTTTCTTCCACACGTGAATAACAAAAACAGCTAAATTTGTGTGGTGCACCGTGCAGGAGGAGGGAATTACCAACTAAATGCAGAAAGATCCACGATCAGGTGCTACAGCCTGTCACAAAATACGACAAAATAACTTGCACATAGAAGAACTGCTTGTTGTTTAGATAAAGGGCACTTCATTCCACTTAACAGACAACTTAGAAATGAGCAAGTAAAACTGGTTTAAATGCTTATATCTTAAAATACATCAAAAATACTATTTTTATGCTACTGAAGTGAAGAAGCATCAAAACCTTAAACCAAAATAAAGATGTTGAGATATATAGGAGTACAATGGTGAGCATGTTTTTTCCTGATGCCAGAAATTGCCACAGCAGGGAGTAGCTCTTCACTAATTGCAAAAATCAGTTAAACAAGATGAAAGCTGCAGAAAGGCAACCTAAGTCACAAAGAAAAGGTGAAGAAACTACAGGATAGGCTGCACTGCCTGTTCACAACAGAAAAACTGAAGGAGTAGCTTCACAAGGGAATTAAATATATCTCCTTAGTCATCTGAGCAATACGATTTGAAGTATCTCAGAAGTCCATGTCTAAACTCAAAACTTCAGAATTTGCTAATTTGGACAATTGTAATGGTGAGGGGAATGCTGTGAATTGTTATGCTGAACTGGATCACAGCTGTGAGAAGGAAAGCTCTGCTTTAGCATGCCTTTCACTCAGTATTGCTGCTCAGAAAAGCAGTTCCCATCCCATCCCCTCCCCTCTGGTCCTCTTGCTACGTTTTAACCTGGACCACAGCCCTGACACAGCTGAGACCGCAGGCACACAAAAGTCAGCAGGGAGGGTGCAGGAACTAGTGGCCAGGAGAGCAGGGGATGCTTTCTCCTGGGAGTAACATTGACTTGAACACTGATGAGGGACAGAATTGCGCCGAGCATCCCTGAACCAGCAGAGCATTTCTGCACTTGTTTCAATGGATAACCTGCACCCTAAAAACTAAGCATTAAAGATCTGGTCAGGGATTGTCAAAGCAGCTGTGCCATCCTTTCTAACGCTGACCTGGTGAAATCTAAGCCCGAACAATACTGGTAAAACACAGTGTGCAGATGTGGTCTATGTTTTTTACCCCATTTATCGCTTGTGGTCAAGTGGAACGCTGCCTCATGCTGCTTCTCCTTTCCTCATCTCTCTGCTTCCACAGCGGAGATCAAACCTCCTAACAGTGATGGAAAGGAAGAGCTAAAACTCCTATCACTCGGAGCAATACTTCAGTCCTGGTTACAACAAAAGATAGTGTGCACTTCCTCACATGAGCAGCACAATCTTGCCCACGTCTCTCATTTATGTGTATGTGCTATTTTGACAGTTACTTGAAAAGACGGTTTACTACACATTAACTAAACTAAAGCAGGAGTTTGTCTGGTATCAATGATGCAAACTAACTTGCAAAAAACCCCCAAAATAGGTTTCATTAACTGAGACATCAGGCTCTTACCTTCTGTTCCCTTGACATGAAAGCGCTTGTTGAGTTCATCCAACTTGTTCTTCTCAAGAATAGAAAAAAGGAACAAGATTAGGATCACTGGAGCATTCAGACATCTCATTTTACTAGGCATCTAGCAAAACAAAACTAGTGCTATAAAACACTGATGATTTTTTTTGTTTCCTGTTTTACAAAAAGCCATAACTGTTCCAAAAAGTCACAAATGCTTCACAGGAAGTGAAATTCTTACAGATCAAACCCTCTCAAAATAAATAAAATGGCGACAACTTTACTAGCCAAGTACTGCTAAGAAGTGGAAGCATCAGCAGATCCTAAACACCCACCTTATCATCACATGTACATCCTATATCAAAATCTGACGCAGAAGGTAGAGCAACAGGATAAAGTGGTTTAGCAACTTCATCTGGCACAGTTGGTTTATAAACATTGGCTCTCAGCAGGTGATTTAAACTTCCGTGGGTACCATTATTGGGAGCAGGCTTTAATCCAAGCAGATCTAGGAAAACAGCAAAGATACATGAGTAATGGTTAGATTGCAAACGTGTATGCAGCAGCATCTCTACTGAGCTAAGACAATTATTTGCAATACTGTTTACACCTGTGACATGTTAATGAATGCTTTTAATATAATAAAAATAATAACCTTTTGTCCAAATCATAAAACTGCAAATGCTGTCTGCATAGTATGGTGGCCTTTATGATGAGAAGGTTAATTTGCATCAAGATGCTGGAAAACAGTTTTATTATAACTACTGCTGCAGCTTCCAGTGCAAACCTACGGTCAATATATTGACCTTACACCAACCACCTGGAACACAGTGTTATTAATCACCTGCTTTAGAGATAAGGGATAATTACCCTTTTGGTATTTCATCTTTGAAATTAAATAAGTGAATTTCACGTTCAGCTAGAAAGTTTTTTTACCCTGGAAAATCAGTATTAAAGAAAAGATCATAATGAATGTCTGTATACATCATCAAATTCTGCTTCATGGCTACAGCGGGAATTTAGGAAACATAATCACAGCAGGAGTTGCCACGGAAAACTAAGCGATGCCCTTGATGCTCCATGAGACATGCAGGTGCAAAAGCAGCTTCGGAAAGGAAACCTCCTTCCTAGACTGCTGAGGTGGGGACACCACGCACTGCAGCGGTGGGTATTTCACCGCTGCCAAGCTGTAGGCAGCAAAACTATGGTAACCTCCTTTACTGGCCAGTTGATAGAATAGAGCAAACTGCGAAGTCCCTTCAGCTCTCCTGGCCAAAAGGCAAGTGCTTGGGCAGGGGGGACTGGGGAAGGGACACCGGGAGAGAGTCAGGGCATGAGCTCACAGGTGCCTAGGTGAAGCCCTGTTAGCTAAAACAGTGTGTTTCTCTTGCAATTTCTCAAGCAGGTAGCTTACCACACATGACGTTGTAAAGTTCAATATTTTCAAAAGGAGGTACTTTGGTCTTGTATTTGAATGTAGGGCCATAACCTATAAAGACAGTCTTTAAAAAAAAAAAAAAGGGAGAAGAATACAAAAGAAGAGCATTAACAGGTAGAGGTTTTTTCTGTGAATATTCACATTTTAGAGATCTCCAATTTCTTCTGCCTTCAATGACCCTCCCAGAAAGGTTACTGCATTCCTCGTACCTGCATGCTGTTTATCTTGTTGTCATAGCCATGGTCTCCATGGAAGAAACATTTTCCCGTTGGTTTCTTGTAAACGTCCACCGCTTTCCTAAATTGAAAAAATTATTTTGAGAATTTCCTCAAAGGTGTAGGTATGGTGGCTGACCTGACAGTACTTTTTGGGTAGGAGGGATAAGGTTACAAGGCAGCACGTTGCTCATCTCTCGAATAGCAGTAGCGGGGACTGCAGGCTCATCCAACAACCCTGGGGTTTCTCCCTCTGCTCTCACTATAAGAGAGTACAAACCTAAGAGCCAGCTCTTACTCATTGATAACAACCTTAGCATCTATTTACTTATTTTCCTCAGACTTTCTCATTTCATGTCAGCTCCTACAGACTGGAGGTATTTTGGATCATACTCTTCCAATCCTCAAAAGGCCAACAAAGGCTTCTAAGAAAGCACATTTGTGATGTTACAGTGCTGCAAATGTCATACAATGCTGTAAAGTGCTTTCACCTGTTTGCCTTCCACCCAATGAACAAAAATGGGGAGCAGAAACAAAACTGGAGGGAAAAGAGAAATTGTAATGAAGATAAATAGGTGAGAAAATAAGTGCTGTATCATAAGAATGCTAATTATCAGCTTATTACTGACTTGTGGGTTTGGGTTTTTTTACAAAATATGTGGAAAAATAAGTATTGTGTCATAGGAATTATAATTACCAGCTTGGGCCAGAGTACTTTTTTACAGTTTTATGGGGGCCATGTGCAAGCAATACATGCAGTGGACCAGATTATCCTACAAGTTAATTTCTTCATCTGCAATAAAATGCTCAGCCAAAGTTTGATTTTGGCCTTGTAAATTACTAGAGTAATAGCAATCAGGTCTGTACCTGCCATTTTCCTGGCTGTGAATATACAACGAATTACAGTTACGTTAACAAATGCATTATTGGCGAATGACATTTCAGAAAAATCTAATTATTAAATAAGCCAAAGAAAGTCTGATGTAATTAATAAGAAATTACTAAATGTAAATCAGCTTGGGCCATCCCATCAGTTCCAGTAAAATTCTTAAAACTAAAACTTTTATAGGCCTAAAACTCAGAGTGGGATTCTTTGAAATGTACATGAACCCAACCACAGAAACTGTACGGGGCAACTGGCCAGCCAGTTAGTAGAGTTATGAAAGAAAGCAATTGGGGTTTCTCATTCACTGCTTCAGCAGAGTGATCCTTGCATAATTCACGGAAAGATAAGCACAGATGTCAAAAGGCACTTACAACACACCGCGTGTTTGCCTGGCAGCTATATGGGCAAAAAAACCCTACCATAATTTAAAGCTCATAACAGACTACTGTGAGCCAAAAGCGGTGTCATCTTCCGAGAACCACCGCGTCACCTTTATGCATAAAGACCCAGCCATTCTCATACTGTAATACACGTGTCGAACGATCAAAGCAAGAAGAATATATATTAAACCAGAAAAGGGTACACAATTCATAAACAAAGGCTACTCCTCTCCTGTTCACTCTATACATATATGTACCAACTTGTTTTTCCTTGCTCAATTTTTAGCTAAGAATATTAAAAAATGCTCATATTTTATAACTGAAAATTCAGAGGCATATGGGGAAGTACAACCCAAAACGGGGTCTTCTCTGAGCTAAAGCATCCTAGTTTTCTGTGGATTTGTTTTGCAACACAATACGCTGCCAACGCTTTGATGGCCACCCTGTCATACCCTTCCATATGTTCTCAGACATTCACCCACGTTGCCAATAACTCCATTTTCTTTCCATTTACCCACTACATCCACTCAGCCTCTTGTTCCCTAACATCCCCTGGTCACACATGCCTTCCCTTTCCCCCCATATTCCCTGCTTCCTCGTTGGAATAAGCTTGCACCTCATTAAAAAAAAGCTTCTCAGCTCCTATACTTGAGCTAATCAGTCAAAAACCACACAGCTGCTTGAGGAAACCAATCTGGGTTTCTACCCTCTATCCAGCTACTGATTTTCCCAAACTTTAAAACAATTTTGTGTTCTGAGCCACATCCCTCTGCATCAAATGTGATTGAACCTCACCAGGAGTTCAAAACTCCTCTTGTTCATGGGGTACGAGAGCAAGATGCTGACAGACAGGGCAATCCCAGGTGTCTCATTTCCTCAGGACAAAAAAAAAAAAAAGGCTGAAAATCAGGATGCAAGCAAAAGCAAGAGTTTACCTTGCCACATGCCATTTGCGATCCACCAGTAAATGGACATCCTCAATTCTTCGGTTGTACGCATAGTGCAAGCGTTTAGGCAGGTGCTGTTTCAAGTAAGGCTTGAAGTGCTGGTCTGGCTTTCTACACTGAAAAATTAATGGTTACAAACAACACTGCTGTCAGTTAGCTTAGACACGCATAAAACCTTGAACTACAGAAATCAAGCTGTTAAGGTCATTATTGATGATGTCTTGTAAACAAAGTGTACATCTAGAGTACATGGTCCAACCCTTTCTGTGCAGTATTTACGTAAGACGAGGGCCCAGGGAGTCATTCAAAGATGTATTTGGAAAGCTTCATTCTCATGACAGTCTTTTTGAAAGCATCATGCAAAACATCACACTTACTTAGCTCACAGATGAAAAATTTTATTCTAACTGAACCAAAGCTTAAGTTTCAGAGGAAAGCTGAATGCTTGAAATACATCTTGTCTGCAGATATATTTAAAGCCATCTGGTTACAAAATTTGATATTATTTTTTTTAATCGGCTTTTATTTTAAATACTTTTTTTCCATTAAAAGCAAGGTTATAGTTGAAGGCTATCAAATGAAATTTTTCAGCGTCTTTAAAGTGCTAGTAAAATATTTACCCTAAGAGATTATTTTCCATTTCTGAAGAAATGAATAAATAGACTCAATTCAGGGAGTCAAGACGGTCAGGGTGATTCTGGCTCTGCACTGCCCAAAAAGGTTATAAAAGCTACTACAGCAGCAAACAGTGGAATTTATGACACACATTAATCTGCACTTGTGAAGGGCACCATTTAACACTCTTTCTTCACGTTAATGGTTGGTTTTCCTGCCTAAAGAGTGAGGAGAGAATGCTGATTAATGCCCCAAATTAAGATATGAAGCGAGCAGTGCAGTATAGACAGAGATACCTCCCAGTTCTAAATACTTACTGTAAGGTTGGCAACAATGACTTTAGGGTCATCTGTTAAGCAAAAGAAAAAAAAAGACAAAAATGAAATATTTTGCAGAAGAAAACATAAGGTAATAGTGTAGTTTTACAGAAGCGTTCTTCCTAAAAGTTGGCTGATTGTTACTAAAAGTACACTGTATATATTAGATAAGAGATTGTGAATATGAACTAAAGTATAACTGTATACCCTTTACTTAGTGATATTTTAGTTGCTTAGATAATGTTGCTCACTGTTTTATGATTAGGGCCTTAGATTAATATTTATTCTATTTTTTGAAAACATATTATTTGAAGTCTCTTGACTGCTTTCCTTTTAAATAAAAAGTCATCCCCGAACACAAAGACTTTCCTTGAAAAATTTCGAAAGCACATTTGAATGCCACAATGCACTTCCTTAGAAGCAGTAAGATAAATATGTAACACTTATTGTCTGTTTTAACATTTCACATCTTTCATAGGTTACTACAGAGTAAGTGAAAAGCCACAGTAAAATATTCTGAATACATCTTCGGACTATTAAAGGGACATGCAAGATGTAGAAAGCCCAAAACCAGCAACAGTCCACACTAACTCCATCTTCTTCCAGAGGTGGGGGGGGGAAGAACATTTTTCAGTCCTGAGAGAAAAAACAGGCTAAGAGAGAATCTTAGGAAGTGAAAATCTCTTGCTTAACTATTATTGTTTTGGTTGCTTAATGCACAGTCATGTTGGGCTTGAAATGAGCTCTACTCAGTCTCAAAAACCACAAGCTACAGGCTTACCCATTGCAAAGGTGTGTCTGCAGGCCTGAAGTTATCAGTAGGAAAATGGAGGAAGAATAAAAAAGCTGATAATTTGCCATTTGAGGGGGTAAACCCCAGTTCCAAAACTAAGCAATATGTTTCTTTGTTCTGTGTTGAAACTGCTGATTTATAAGCAATTGCAAATATGCAAATTAGGAAGTTGTGGACAGAGGCCAAAAGAGGACAATGGTGTTGCCGGAACACCAGCAGTATAACTCAGTGGTCAGTTGGATTAGCTGGTCTTTTTGGAAGATATTGCCATTCATCCTCCAAAGAAAACTGATTTTTCTCAGCAGTTTGGGAATTCAAGGATTAAAAGATCTTAAAAAAATCTTCTCAGAACTGAAGATTTTCAGTAGTTTTAGTGAAGTGTAAGAATTGGGTCTTTATGCTAGTCTAGTAAGTTTTATCAATGCACGCACTATTTTCAACAGATCTTTACACACTCATCCCATATTCCTAGAGCATAAATACCCAGGTAAATCAGTTTATGGTAAAATAAATGCATATGTAAATCAGTATCTAAGAAAGTTTTACCAAATTCTTACGATTTCTGCTACTATTCTGAAAATCTTTAACCTTCAAAGATCATTTTTTTTGTGAAATCTGTCCTCAACCAAAGAATAACTGAAGTGTTATGAGGGGTCAGTTGGCTGCCCCAACTATCTGATCCCTTCTACCAAAAGTTGTCATCCTTGTGACATATGTTGCAAAGCTCATAGGTTCTTATGGTTAGTTTATGAGTTTCACAGTTTGCGCAGTAGCTTAAACCTCTGGCAAAGCCAGGCTTGCCCTGGTATGCTGAACCAGAGCAGCCACCATTCTGGCACAAGCCCAGTACTGGTACTGCTGCCCTGGAGGCTGTAATCCTCATCAGAGCAGTAGCGGGGCAGCTGGGTCTGTAATGGTTTAAATCACAGAGTTATCTTCACCAGAGGACTCCTGCCTGAGCACTGAGCCCTCTCATCAAAGATGAGCTGGTCTCAAACGCCAAGTCAGGGTGAATTTCTAACAGCATAGTACAAAAAAGCAGAAAGTTTTACAGTCAACATTGGCCCTTAATAGGTGCCCTAAATCTCCCTTATATCCTTCAACATCCCCAGCCTGTTGCTGTTTAGCAACCCACACCGCTTCTCATCTGTGCCAAAAGTATGAAGAAGCTACTGAATTCAAAATTAACAATTCACTTTTTTTCCATTAGCTCAGAAAAGGTACCAGATGCTTTTTTTATACCCAATCTGTGCACTGCTGAGATCCCCCAAGTCCCATTTTTGTTGACAGAGGGGAGAAGTGCATGAATAAACTCAAAACGACATGTAAACTGGCTTTGAGTTCCCACTTCTGTTTGCTATAAAAGGCTGGGTTCTAACCCAGAACATTTCAGCCATCTGCTTGACATGGCTCTACCACTGTGGGGGCTGTGAACTACAGACTGGGAAGGGAGCAAGCAGGTGGTCTTCAGTGGGCTTCCCTCTGAATGGCCCACTGACACACTGCAAACTTACACCCTCAGCCCAAGCAAAGGATGGAGTCTAGTTCTCAGGACATAAAGGGTACAATTGAATTAACTTACATTTTAGGTTATTGCTAGACCTAGGGCGAATTCGCCCCAAAGATCCAGGCAGCAAAATGATATCTTCCACATTAGTCAGATAGTTGCTTAAAAATTCAGTTCTTTCACAAGTAGTGTCTTCCATCCCTGCAGAAAGAAAATGCAAATTAATCCAGCTTGAAAATAAACATGTTTTCCAAAACAGCAGAGAGATCCCAAACAGCCTATGTATTCTTTTCTTTCGGATGACTAATCTTATTCTTGTTCTTTACAGTCATCTAATTCCAGCATCAGACCCTGGTAGGAGCCAAACTAGGGGTGATTTAAGCACTTGCCTACACAAGAGAAATACCAGTCTCAATGTCGTAGAAACAGTCACCACATATACCATGTGTGCACTGACATATCTCCAAACTAAGCTCAAGGAAAAATCAAAGTCTGTTTCTTGTTTAATGTACTACTTTGGGATCTTTTTTTTTTTTTTTTAAACAAAGGATTTTAAGAGAAGTTGCACACAAAAGGTATTGTCTGTTGGTGGTCTGTTCTAAGGCAGCCGCAGATAAACAATTCTCTCCTACAGCCATTTGTGGTGGGGAGGAATGTGTTGCCAGTCACGGGCAGTTCTCAGCACAAAAACTGGCTCCCCTGGAAATCCTTCCTGCCCCTTACCCTTCTCTCCCCACAGCCAGACAGGAGGCATATGCCATTTTATTGCTAATGTAGCAGTTCTTGTGAGACTTTCATAAACAAAGATCTGAACAGAACAGGATCTTTGATAGCATTGCTAAAAAGTTATGCAAAAACAGATTTATCTTAAACATGGTCAATTTTTTCTTTAATAAAACTTTCTTTTTCTTTTTGTCTTTGCTAGTATTTACTGTTTCTTCTATTGCAAAGTTTCTTCTGATGTCCAAAAGAATGAGACCTACCAAATAATATCTCTGCTTTTCAGTGACTCTCCATCTGACCCTGAAATATCTTTTTACTGTTTTCCTCCTTCCTCCATTATTTTGCTGACATTTTCCATCTAGGCTGCACGCAGTCCCTTACAGATATTCTAGTCTTCCTCCTAGTTGGATAACTTGACCGACTAATTGCCATGGAAATGTCTTGCTCTGAAGCCCTATTCCTCCCCTCATGAAAAGGAGAACAGTGCTACTAAATCGTTTCCTTCCATAAAAACTGTCAAAAAGATTACTCTGGGCACATTATAGCCTTCCAATACACGCAAGGAGAGCTGCACTTGGATGTGATATCAAAAATGCCAAGCTTTGAAAAACTCTTAAGTGGAGATTTGAATCCCCAGATCACTGTTATGAAAGTGTTCTCCAACGACAATTAACAGGCAAGCTGAGTGGCCAGTCCACGACAACGCAGGCTGGTTTTGGGGATTTAAACTACCAGAAAAAATCAGCACAAAAATATCTTAAATAGAACTTTCATTTAAGCCACCTATTATATGTACAGCTGCATTGCTCAAGCATTTATATCCTGATAAAGAATACTGTTTATTTTACCATGATCACCAACAAATATGACATTGACACATCGATGCAGTTTCAGTTGTTTCAGTCCATCCATTAGTTGTCCTACTGTCTTGTCAATCTCTCTCAGGGGATTCACCATCATCTGTATAAATAGCAGAAAGGAAAAACAGTTAATTCTATAATTGCAACGGTCCCCTTTCTTCTACAAATGGAGGTCCTTTGGCAAAACTCTGATAGGATAACCATCCAGGTCAAGAGGCAAAGCCTTGGCTGAGCTGTTACACCTACAATTACCGTACCATTTCCTTTCCTATATCCACGCTGTGATTTCATTGTGAGAAAGCCCTGCGGAGAGGTTGACACAAGACAGCAAAACATCTTTATGGCTGATCCGAGGCCTCCCACGGTCACATGTACATTTGGTATAACAAAGTACAGATATTAGAAAAATGCATGTGACTTTGGGGTTCAGTTTGTTTTAGATAAATAGCAGTACTTTTAAAAGGCTATTTTATGTGAATGGTTCAGTCAAAACGCGAGCGTGAAATGAAGCTTTGGACTTGCGATTATGTGCCAAGTCACTTAATGAAATTCACTTCAAAGGACATCTGATACTAGGATGACAACATGCAAGTCACTTGAGTAGCACATGGGCTCAGAGGGAGCATTCTTCAGCTTCAAAGCCAAGAGTTTCCAACATCTCAAATGACAGTTTTGGCAAAACTGTCAGCAGGCCGCGGAAGACATGGATACAGTATTGTGATTTCTTCATTTAAGTTTCCTTTTCATTAAGAAACAAAACAGAAAACACCAAGCCACATTGACAGGACTGTGTTTTCAGCTACAAGAAAATGAAGCATTTTTTACCAGATGGCATAGAGAAGGGGAACGACTTAGAGTAAGATTTTAGGCAGAGGACTCAGATTTTGTTTTGGTTTTGAGAAGAAAACATTTCTTGTCACTACATGCCAACTTCCTCCTCACTTGTCTGTTTGATTTGGCTGGTCCAAGTCTCCGCAACAAAACATCATCCCAGTGACAAACAGAATGCTAACAAATTTTGGATGAGAAAACCTAGATTTTGGCAGAATTTTCTGAGAAGAAAAAATAAACACCGCGTTAGTGTGACCCAGAAAGAGACGGTTCAGAAACTCTCCCTCTGCCCAGGTCGTTAAGGGATGGATGTTAAATGAGTCTGATAGGTTACGAGATGAGACAGGAAATGTCACCTCCCATGTGGCACTATAAATACACGGAGAAGGGGCTCATGAGAGATGGAATCACAATGAGGAACAGGAGGAACAGTTTCTGCAACATACAGAAATGGTTCAGGAAAAGGGTGAAATTTTAAAATATTTTAATTCAGAAAAGCCTAAGTAGTCAGCTTAGTTAAAACTTTGAAACATTTCGAGTTTAGAAAAAATGAAAATTGTCTGTTTCAGCATTCCTCCACTCTTCAATACAAAGAATTTCTTCAACAAATGGGAATTCCATTTTTATGAAACTCTATTTGTAGAGCATCAGTCATTAAGGAAATACAACTTTTACTCAGAATACAAAGCTTATTCAAGGAAGCTGGAAATCCAGATGGATTTCCCATTAATGTTTACTTCTGGCAGCAGGCTTGAGGCTTTTTTAAAAAACAGTAATAATTTTTAAAAAAGGAACAACAATACTTCCGGAGATTTCAAGGATTTCAAGTGATGGTAATTTTGTTTAGCTACCTTCTTCACCAATTTAATCTATAGACCTGAAGAGACATTTCTGAAACTGTAAGAAAGTCAATATAAATCAAAAAACCCTGTTTTTAAAAGAAACAAAAAACTCACACAGATAACCACAAACACACCCCCCCACCACCACCTTCAACTTTGCAGTTTTCACTACTTGATTGTGTTCAAAGCAGCTCTTAGAAAGACCCTCACCAATATTTCTTCATCTCATTGCATTCTGTCTCTCTTCAATTTTTAAATTCAGGTATCTTTTATTATTCTATATGATGCTCAAGTTTTTCCCCAACTGGTCTTTGCAGCCTAAGGCTGGCTCTAGGTGGCATAAAGGATGTTTTGTGTGGACATGCTACTCTTAGAGCTTATCTTCTTCCCCAGATGCAACTTCCAAAGAGTTACTGGTAAACATATAAAACTCTTGCATATACCTTTCTTCACCTAATACGTTGATATCAAGACTTTGCAAGGGTGTACAGAAACATTTTATCTTTCAAGATATATGGAACCCTAAGGTGGTGCTACAATACAGAGTTGATACTATTGTGAAAGTATTGGGTATGGGATCTGAGACATATAGACCACAACTGTATTCTCTCTGTATTCTCTCCTGAGTTTTCCCTTAGAAGCAGCTTGATTAGAAGGGATACAGAATTTTACTGTATCCTTTTTATTATTCTTTTTTAAAAAAAATTGGTAGGATCCAACCTGTACTATATTCCATTGCTCTCCAAGAGCACCAAAAGATTAACTTGCAGATATGATGGGAACTATTGTGTAATATTAGGATTTTTTTCTGAAATAATAGTGATACCTTTTCGCAGTTGACTTAACAGGAAGAGTTCTTTAGGGATAAGTTTGGATGAGCTTTCATCCAGAGAAATAAAGGAAAAATAAGAGTTACGTATGCTCACATCAGTAGGAATGTTATAAGCTCTCTACTACACTTCATGTCAGAAGGGTGTAACTTGGAATGGCAAATTAATGAATAATAGCAATATCATCCATAGCAGTTATCAGTTCTCCTCTCAGGTAAATCTGTATTAAAAGTTCTCTGGAAAATTCCTGTTTTCTTATACCGAATAATTTTTTGCATGTCCCTGTCTGCCATGTCTTTACATTTAAAGAAATGGTCTCAAAATAACTGTTTTCAATCGTATCATGCAACAAGTCAAAAACCACCCCCACCAAAAAGCTGTTGAGAATAGCGTTTATAGCCCCTTGTAGGATACAGAGCAGTGTCAAGGCTTTTGTTTAAAGCCTAAAGAAGAAATATTTAGGTTGTTTATTTGAAGAGGTTTTGAATTATTTAGTTAAATTTTTGAAAAAAAAAATACCAAAGTGGTCCATAACCCCTCCTAGTGTGTTAGTGCCTGGTGGAGAAAGACAGTACACTAAGGAAATAGCCTTTTCTTCCACTTACACCTTTTTTGAGTAAAGCAATTTCTATTTGACCTTTTTCTTGTGAAAACAGACTGCACAACTTCTACTGCAAATACAGCATTCAGAACTCATGTAATCAGGAATCTTCTACCCTCCACAGCCACAACTAGCTTTACTTTCTTTTTTTTATAACAACAACTTTTAAAAGTTCTTTCCCTTTTAGATTTTATGAGTCACATTTTCAGGACTTTTCCACAACCATGATGACTAGACACAGAATCTCAAATAATCACCAGGCTCCCAAGAGCTGGGGAGTTAAGGAGGCTACAACATATTGCAGAATTTGTCATAGCTCAGAAGGGTTAGCAACACTGGTAATGTCTTCCCAGGGACTTATCTGATATTGCTTCCAGCTGATGGCTGGATTTAAAAATATAAAGAGATTATAAAGATGACTTTCTCTAATGCAAACAGAGGCTGAAACAAGAAAAACATAGCTCCCAGAAGACTTGGTCTGGTTTGGCTGCTTTCCTTTGGGTCCTTCAGTACATTTAGAGAAGTTTTGTCTGCAAAATCCCAACCTGAAGCATGGAGCGAACTCCCAAGTTGAAAAAAATAAAGCTAGAGTAGTGCCTAAAAAGTGGCACTTCCACCATAAAATTTTGGAACATATGTAAACTTACTTTCTTCCGACGAGCTTCCGCAGCATATTGATCCACTTTATGTACTTTTCTTCTTCTTTTCTTTGGTGCTGCAACTGGTCTTTCCTGTCTCCTCTTAGGAGGAAGCTTTCTCTTAGGTCTCTTGGGCGGAGTAAGAGGGGAGCCATAACTACTCTCCTGTACTGGCGGGGAGAGATGTCTGGACTCAGAAAAAAAGCCTGTCTTGACTCACATCAGATAGTAAAGCTACCTGTGCCAGCTAATTCTGAAGCATAAATACTGTGGCCTTGTCAAAAATTTAGGCATTTGGACAATTTAGGATCTGTCTCTCTTTAAGGAGGAATCCACCAAATTGTACCGAAAGCAGAACAGCAGTTACAAGAGCGGACAGCATAAAAGCAAATTAAAATGGTGTTTCAGAAGATAGGTGGGGCTCCTGGTTTTGAAAATATGTAGTTATTTGGGGGGTTTTATTGATCAAATATTGATCCATGAACATTACCAAAATTTAAGTAAACTTAATTTCAATTTAAATAAAATTCACTGCATACAATTTAGTGAGTGTCTGGGCTACAGTGCTGGTGGAAACGCAACATTTCTCTTGGGTGATGGCTCAGGTATGAGTAATAGAACCTCTCCCATCCAAATGGCTTTCTGCAAGGCTTCCCATACCCATGTTTTGGCTGAATCAGTGGCACTGGGTACCCTCATCAGTATCATTAGCAGATGCCACCATTGTGTGCCAGGCCATGCACCCCACTGAAATCACCAGAACCCCACTAGCCACTATTTGGGGACTGCAGGTCTGCAGGACAAAGCTATGAAGGTGGGACTCAGTTAGCATGGCACTTGTACCCTTCAAAGCAGCCAGGCAAGGCAATTAGTGGCAGCGCATCAGAAAGCTGCCCTGCTACCTGCCTTATTACCAGCTTCATGGGCAATTTGAGAATTTAATTTCCTAGCACTTCCAGTGTGGCATCTTACTGGGTAATGTTATTGTTCATAAATGCACAAAAACCTGGGATAGACTTAGAGACGGGGGAAAAAAAATTTTAAGACATAACTGGAAAAAACCTACTATCCCATTAATCAGCTTGCTCATAATTTTGAACTGTACCACTCTCACTGACTTTAACACAAGTTGCAGGCTCTTGGCACTGCTCGGGATTGTGTGTGAAGTGCTGATAGATGACGCCTACCGGGAGATAGTAACTACGATGTGCTGTATATAACGGAGCACGCTGAGTGGGCTTGAGAAGAGTCGGAGATTTATGATGATATTTAACTTCTATGTACTTAGGCAGCTTCTCACAGTTGTTCAGTTACAGAGCTATGTAAACAGGGAAGGGAAGGAAGGGGATGTTACCATCTGCCATGCTGTTTCATTGCTTCCAAGGCAAGCAGCTGGAAAGGAGATTCTAGTCCAGTCTCATTCGTCTCTCTCCAGAAAGGCATTTTAATAAAGCAGCACCAGAGTTTTCTGTTTTTAAAATGCTTCAAGCTTTGTGCAGTCCTGATGAGAGGAGCGGCAGGGAAAGGAAGGATTCTCGTTTTACTGTCTCTGAATCGGCTCAGACAGAGCTCCACAATGCCAGAAACACGCGAGCGCAGGAGACCCAGGTCTGAACACTGAAAATAGCCGTCTCAAGACAGCATGTTAGAGGAGCAGCAGGAATGGCTTAGCAGTGCCAGATTTCGATGTGGTTTAGAACTCTTACGGTAGCTTATTTCTAGAATATTTTTTTTAAAGATAGCTTGGAGGGGGAAAAAAAAAAAGCCAAGTTCTTATTAACCAGCCAAATCTTAGTCTTGCTTGAGAAGAGTCAGAACAGAGTTATGGAGGAGGGCAATGAATCCCTCCCCGCTTACAGAAGGGAACCGTAACATCACAAGGGTAACTAGCCAGCCAAAGCTCTGCTTCTTGACCCGGATGGACCAACCTACCAGAGTTCAACTGCAGAAGCACAGAGGGAAAGAAAAAAAAATATGCAGAAGTAAATCAAGAGCAAGCACATATTTGATATCTCCCATAACTACTCCTGGAAACGTAATGGAACCCACTGAAATACTTCCTAAGAAGTTTATTCATGTCCCACAAAAAAATCCCACCACACCCAAAGACAAAAAACCCCCAAAACCTAGACAACCAATTCATTTACACTAAAATCCGTAATGTTAGAGGACATTACACTAATGGACACTGGCCATAATCCTTATTCCATTTATATCAACAACAGTGGCAATTTACCAATAAAGTTTAAGTGCATCTAAGTCTCTTTATTTCTAGCTTTTAAGACACTCTGCACATAGGCTGTTGTGCATGTCCTGTGAAGCCCTGAGTGCCATCCGCTGAAGTCTACAAGCTGAAAATTATCAATCATGGACACCATTGGACCTTAAAGGTAATACATTTAAAATACATTTAGAACACTATTTGGCATAAGAAGCTCTAGTAAACACCCACTTTAATGGACATTTGTAGGATTTGGAGGTTTTCAAGGTGTATTCCTCAAGCTACTAAATGCAGAATGAAAAACGCAGCATAACATCGTCACTCTTCAAAAGAAGAAATAAGAAGCCCATCTTAAATATTGTTAAGAGGTTGTTTTCACACATTATTGTTTGACTGATCTGCCTTTGCATGAAGAAAAATGAAGTGGTCAGAACTGCTAACTGTTCTAACTGCTGCCAGCTGTATACAAGAAAGGAATGATTTCAAGGGGAGGTCATGGTCTCGTATCAAGGAAGCAGCTGAAAGGGATCCCTTCGAGGACTTTCTTCCCAGCTGATTTATGTAAGTTTCATAGCTCCTAAAAATTATATTGAAAACAGTGTCAAGAGAAACAACATAAAATACTTCCTAGCTTTTCTATCCTGAAACCAGGCCCCTAGCAAATCTCAGCATCTGTATACTTACACAGCTGTGTTCATTTATTTAAATTTCCATTCACAAAGTTATGGCCACTGTTTGAACTGCAAACCCATACATGCTCATCTGCTAACTCATCTGTTCTCAATTTCCTAAAAATCAATTTCATGCTCTTCTTGTGTTTAACACAAACGGCATAAATCAATTTATTTGTAAACTTTCATAAGCTATTAATTCACACCCGTGCAATCAGAAGGCAACCTTTAGATAACCATCCAGAAGAACCCCCAAACAATAAGAGTCTTTAGGGGCTTTTTGCTTTTATAATCACTTTTCCTATGATGATACAATTACGCTTCACTTTTTAGACTCTTATAATTAACCTGAAACTAGATTACCACATTGGATGCTAAACTGGTTTGTAAAAGACTAAAATTTAAAAAACAAATTCAATGTCATCATCTTCATATTCTCCTTTAAGTTCATGGAAAGAGCCCCACAACTCTGTTCAGAAGGAAGTGGTGTCTACAGATAAATAAAATTAGAGTTGTCAGTCATAAGCCACACATAATATTTGTAACACTTCAATAAAAGTAAGTATAAAACATCACTGAGTAATATATCCATGAATCAGAGATCTCTCATTACCGATACCTTGCTTGACCAAGTCAGACATCTCTCCTGTTCTGAGCCAAATGACAACACGGAGACTTATCACTGACTGTCAATTTAGCAAGAGCGTTGGCAGATTTTAACCATCATTTATCCAGAAAAAACCGACTACCTCCTCCCCTCCAGTATGATGTTTCAGTGCTGGTTTGGAATAACTCACACCACCTGCTCTGGGACCATGGCTCAACCTGCCCCAACAGGGCTGCTACCCACAGCAAGGTCATAACCTCTGCAAACTTACTTAAACAGCCCAAATAACTCAAGTGTATTTAAAAAGATTAATTCTGCTTCTCTTTGCATTCTTCTGCACTAGAGAAAAGCTATCAGATGTATATAAAACAAGTAAGAAACTACTGCTGGGCACTTGGCTGCTCAAGGAGATTTCTATTACCTTCCAAAGGGTAGGTATCTGATACGCTCCTCGGTTTTTGAAGATTTGCAAACATTTGTTTACTCTTTAAAAAGTATATATAAAACCTCCTAAGGTCTTGTGATGGTGACCTGCAGGCATGCATTTGCACTGAAACTAGGGGACCTTTGCCGGCTGTCAGAGATTATCAGAGGTGCCAGATCCCAGCTACCCCAAGCAGTAGGATATTTGGGGGCAGAATTTACTTTCCCTCCCCACGAATCCCAGACAAGCGCATAGTCTTTAAATTCCTGTCCCCTGGACAGTGTTGGCAGGGAAGCAGGGCTCATCAGTCCCAGCCAGCTACCCAAAGCTCAAACAAGGGGTTAACTACTGTACAGTTTTGTGCATAATTATTCATTAAAATACCTTATGGTGATTCAAAACTTTTTCCAAACTCAGCAGTCCGGTCCTGAGGGAACAGTACTGACAAAGCTTTCTGAACCCCTGTAGGGCCTATATAAAACTGGAAATAGCAGCTTTTTATAGTTCATGACAGACTGGAATTATTACTTTGGCTACTGCAGGCTGTCAGCTTTAAAGAAAGCTTTTTCTTCTCTGCATTTTTCCTCAATATTTTCTGCATTATATTTTTATTATTTTTAAGAAGGAGAAATTGTTTGAGAAAAGTTAAATTACGCTGTTGCACCTAAATATAGTCCTGTCTTTGCCAAATAAATCTTCCCAGTTGCATTATCATATCACACAGAGAAATAGCCTCCTGAAAGGCACGGGCAGTTCCTTCTCTCAGAAGTGAATCTCACATGATAAATACTTAAGACAGTAACTTTGCTTTCTCTGGCAGCGGGGAAGCATTCTGCAGAAACGGGTGGAAAAAAAGTTGCTAAAAATGTTACTCCTGAGCAGTGGCAATTATTCCAAAAATGTATTTGAGCCATGTGCTTTTTCTGCAGAAGAAAATCTATACTAACCTCTGAGTTGAAAGGACCATATCTGTGGCCAGCAGCATCTGGTTGTTCAGAGTAGAAAGCATAAACATAAGGCCTGAAAGAAAGAAAGGTCTTGTTCAGGATAGCTTTGCTTTGACAACAACAAAAAACCCCGGATCTTTTAGGTCAAGTCAAATCAAGTCAACCTTCCAATGAGAGTTGGCTTTATGGATAAAGAACTGTTTATCAGTCATGTTTCCATGGTATGATTAAGCAATTAGTTGTTCTACAGTTTTATTAAATCCAAGAACACATGCAGGGAGGCACATGGGGTACCATCTGAGGACACACGCTCTTTCTAAATCTTGTAGGAGAGATCACAACAGCAGCTTGCCTGAGCTTTGGAGCCAGCAGCATGTGGGAACTTGTGTACTAAAAAATACTCATAATTAAAATCTTAACATTTTCCTAGTCCTCAGGGTCCAGTTCTGCAACTGCCATTGCCTGTGAGGTTGTTAAACCATATTAGACTCAGTAGGATAACAACAATCTAAGCTAATCCATGTAACGAAATGCTTCATGATAAGAAATAAATTCATACCATACATTTACGGAGGAGAATCAAAATGCTGATGGTTAAAAGCTCAGATTAAAACAAAACAAAACCAAAACAAATCAAAACCCCAAACACAACCCCCCAACAAATCCTTAAATGAGTGAGCACGTGTCACAGACAAAAATTATTTTTAGAATGAAATTTCCCCTTGCTTTTCCAGCTACGTTTAGGGAGAAGACAAACTAGCAGTTATCCAACAGCAGATGACAATAAGTGAATTACCTTTCACTGTCTGGAAGTGTTAGCCACTGCAGTATTGTTAATATTCTGCGCTCATGGGGGATGACACTGGACCACAAAACACAAAAATATATCTTGTTACCATAAAATACAAAAAGCATCAATAAAGCCTTGCTATGAACTAACATGATTAAAATAAATCATAACAACATCATTTGCTTTTAGTATGCCGTATATTCTTTCTTGCTGGATACTGATTCTTATTTTGCAAACAGAATCACTTCAGATCTCCTGGATGTGCACATACTCCACAAGAAAGATGATTAAAAGTTTCTAACTAGAGTCAGAACTCAAGGGAGTAAATCTAACTGTTCTGAACAGGAGTGAATAAAGATCCATCTGGTAGCTTTAACCCAGATGAACCATTTTTATGCACAATGGTGCTGCCATTGGATAGCTGGCATGAGTCAAAACCAGTAAATAGCTCACATCGGTACTGGGTTAAACGACCACCCTGCTCTGGTAGTCTTGAAGACACTGGAAAAGTTCCCACTGACTTAATAGTAACCAAACCGAGGGCTAGGCTGGTGTAAATGAAAAACAGAGCCATCTGAAACACCAGGCCATCAGCACGGTGACTTGCACAACGTTGACAGCTTCTCACTCTGCAGAACAGACTCATCCTGTTTCACTGTTTCTATCCTGAGACTTCTCACTTGGCTGCTGAGGCTCATGCTATGAGAATGACTAACCTTATAAACAGCTGTTAAACTTCCAAATATCTCATCTTAGGAAAGATCTGCAGGTCAGTGACCACGCAGTTATTTTAATACAATAGTTTGTCAGTCCAGATTCATTAGATCAATAGCAGAATCCCAAGGCAGGAATCAAATACAACCATCTTGGATTCACCATGCTGAATTGAATTCAGCACTCTTTGGAAACGTCTGACAGAGAAACAGGGATGCCAACAGCCATTGTTAAATGAGTTAGTTTTTAATGCCTTGTAGAACAGTGGTCCTCAGTCTCCAACTACAGAGAGAACTTTTGGTTGTAAAACAACTATAAAAATGAGAATATATGCTAAAATTTGAAAACAAGGTAGTATCATAAAGCAGAATAATAATCTTGGGTATTGCCCAGTTTTGAAATTTTTATTAATTGTGCAATATGAAAAAAATCCATTATTTCAATTAAGGCATTTGTGACTAAGATGTTTTTAACACTTCTGTTTTCCTGAAAGAGTTTGCCTGAAAATTCTCCCAAAGAACATTGTGTCCCATATTAAATAATACAGTTTTAAAGCATATATATTTCATTCATACATAAAGTGGCTGTCTCACTCCCTTACTTTTGGCATTCATATGACATATCCTTGGTTACCTTCCATAACATTTTATATCCCAAAGCATGCATTGGCCAGGGTGTTTATGGTGACTATGTAGTTGTAGGGCTTAGGAATCACATTAATTTCTTTGTTTTGTAGAGGACCAGCCTGGAGCTCTGTCACATAACCATCTCGCAAGCCTAAACCTATCATCAGCTTTGTACGTGGTACATTTTATTATTCCCTCCATATGCTTTATGATATTTAGAGTAGCAAAGAGCATTATTCCTAACGGAATCACAAAAAAATAGGCAAACGCCCTTAGTACTTCAATCTTGACATTTTGCCCATTTTCTTTCCTCCTGCAATCCTGCCACTACAATGAAATAGAGCGATTGATCCACATGAATTCCTCAGAACTCAGAAATGATCAAAATTCATTAATTTTCAGTTAGGAAGATAGATCTTTGTTGGGACAAGGAAAAATAATTTGGAACCATTAAACAACAGAATAAACAGCAAAGATCCTCAAGGCTGTCTTTTAGGAAAGGGAAATTGGATATCTTACTCAAAGGTCAGAATGGATGGTAAAATGAATGAGTCAGTTAGGCTTTTGAGTCAATTAGGCTGTTGATGTCAGATGACATAAGAGGACAATAAAAGAGTCTTCCACAAACACTCAGAGGACTTGGAAACATTGCTAGCAATACTAAGGAGGCAAAACAACACACTGTGAAATGAAAGAAAGAAATTTTTTACATAGTCACACATCTTTTCTTCAGACAACAGCTAAAAATCAGTGTATGAACTTAAAGCAGCAAATTGATGCATTAGCTTTAGTTATCAGAAACGTTGCACAAATGAAACAAGAGAGGGTTACACTTATGGTCTCCAAGCTACCGAATGCTTAGAGTAAGGAAAATAATTTAAAAAACACTTGCATCAAATTAATTCTGAATTATTAGTTACTAATCTCCAGAAAACAGAAGGCACTTACACAGACCAGAAGAACGTGCCAGCTTTCACCCCTTGCTTGGCTGCAGTAATCCAAATCTAATGAGGAAAATATAAGAGGATTAGAATGCGTTCAGATCTTTAATGACTCTCTGAAATCAAAATAAAATGTTTTCAAGACACATTCTTCTACCCTGCGCCTAGAATGAAAATTGCAGCCTTCAGCCTGCATGCCTAGTTCGAACACGTGGAGTGACAAACCTATGCAAATTCTGTAGCACTGGATCAGCCGCTGTGCTGTAGACTTTCACCCCTAAATCTCTGTGTTATTTTAATGCAAAACATTAGGATTCATGGCCAGGAATGTCTCCAGTATTCCGTTTAATTTTCAAACCCAGCCATTACTTACCTGAGCCTTTTAGCGTTCAAGTTTTGGAGGATTCTAAGGAAAGAACATGGCTTAACACTAATCAGTGTCTGCATAAATGCCCCTCTCTCCCCATATTTTACCATCTGTAGCCATCAACAGAAAATGTGTTAAGAAAGAGTACACAAAAAAGGGCGCAGATGAGTGAGCAGGGGTATAAAGAAAGCAGGGAGGGACACCTTCTTCCATCGATGTTTAGAAACTTTTTGAGCTCACCTGAAGTGGTGATTGATGGAAATGACAGAAACAATCTCCGTGAATTTTTCAAATCCTTTTTTCAGTCCTTCAAATCTCATATATTTTTCAGGCTATAAATCAGTTTGTAGCACCAAGTTCCACAATGTAGTCACACACCGCATGAGTGTATTTTTCTTTTTGTTTGGTTTAAACCTGCCAGTTTCACTGGGGTTGGGGTACTGTTCTCGTACTTTGAAAACAGGTTATTAATCCTTTCTCTTCCCACTTCTATACAACATTCAGGGTATTCCTCTTTATTTATTCCTCTTTGAGCAAGAGTAGCCTTGGTTTGTTTGATCTTTCCCTAATGAAAGCCATGCGCTATCCCTGGTTATCCTCATTGCCCTTCTTTCTCTCTCTCTCCCTTCACCCTCTTTTTCTTTTCTGTTCTATGAATATCTATACAAGGCAAGGGAATGAGAATGACCAAACATCAGAAAGGTCCACAATCAAGGAAAGCAAACAATATGAGTTTGTAGCCCTGCAGAACTAAATTTCTCTTGCAAGGAACTATCCAAATTATCTCAAACCTTATTTCAAAAGTGGTAATGGCTTAAAGGCCAGCATTATGTATGTAACTACATTATCTCTTGCCATTATTTATGCATACTACAATTTATCCATTTCACAAGCAGTTAAGCCAAAACACAGTTCCCTTACTTAATAATTGCAAAATCTTTGGTTTACTTTAAATCAACTTTTTGAAAAGACATTCAAGGCCCCTCTACCTTGCTCAAACAGGCACATATAAACTATCATCTGGGCATACAGCTTTCAAACACCAGGCCTAAATCATTGATGCATCAATCTTAATTTAAATAAATTTGGTACCATCTGATGAAAGATCATATGCACACTGAGGCTACAGTTAACAGCAATTAAATTTGGATATTGTTATGTTATTTATGGGAAAATTGGTCATCTTTGCCTTTCCAGTGCCCTGGACACACCCCTTATCTTTCATCTTCTACTCTTCCAAATCTTACTGGATTGAGTCTAGTTAAATTAAAATCACAGCTATAAAAGATCATTTGTTTTTATTGTATTCTAACTTTTTGGTAATGTATACTCTTTTACAGAGAATACATCCATGGTAACTGTATAGAAATGGTGGTTTACTAAATAAATGCAGCAAGGGCAGGAGCAGAATGGCCACAGATTTGCAGCCCACCCTTCTCTGTTTTCAGGTGCTTCTCCTCAAGAGTCTGATTTCAGGGTTGGTTCATATTAATCTGTGCTCAAGCTGACACCAAATGGAGAGTCCTCCAAAGCATCTCCCCTAGCCTCTGCAGCCCCAGCCTTCCACCAGCACTGAGGTTTGCACAGTGACGATGACCACAAGATCACATGGCTGCAAAGTAACTCCACCAAAAAAAGAAACAAAAATGGCTTTGAATTTATATTGGAATTTGGTCTGGAATTTTTGAACAACAGGGATATTGTTTTCAAATGCTCGCAGAATACTAGTCCTGACAGGATGGGTCAGAAGGATGCAGGTGAACAGAAGAGATGAGGAAGTGTGCCTGCAGTCCACTGATGATGTCACTGAGCCCATTTGCTGCAGTCAGAGGTGTGACTACAATGCAAGGATGCATCCACAAGCTCGCTTGTGTCATATAAATCAGCACAGGGTATAGAACTTCAGCCTGGACCCTGTGTCTAACTAAGGCGGGAGCTACTCCATATTCATTAGTGGTTCATGAGCTTCCCAGGTGAAAAAGGCCCACACTTAAAGCAATTACATTTTTCTTTGCGTTGTAGGTTTATTCCTAGAGCAGAGGAAAAGAGGTCGAATGCAAATTCAGCATGAGGACTGTCAGCTCCACTGCTGGTATGCTCTTTGGTCTTCCTGTACTTGGAAAACCATTGTCCCTGCAGAGCTGCAGCAAATTTATTTTTCTTTGAAAGTGTTTGTGTTCCTACAAAGTTTAAATCATTTTGCAGATATCTTTGGGAAAGTACCAACAAACTAAGTCCAGGGAATTCAGTATTTAGAATCTACCATCTGTTAACTCTAGCTTGACTTTCTAGTGCTTTGGCCTGCACAGGTCCAAGTGGTCCAGCCTGCCTGGTTGGCCAAATCAGGCCAGCCAAGTTCCACCCTCAGCAGCTGAAGCTGTCCTGTGCTGCTCCCGACTGTCAGCACTGCTGAAACCACCTGTGACCCTGTGGATTTTAGGCAGCAATTTTAAACATGTGCCAAAAGACACTCTCTCTCTCTGGCCAAGCAAGTAAAACAGTAGTCATCTTGACTGATGAATAATTAGGCCCTGTGTACATTGCCAAGGTACCCAGCATGCCTGCAAGAAGGTGGTAGCTGGGTTTTTATTCCTGTCCAGGATAGAGCGTGCTTCATGAGTGCCACGTGAAAACAGCGTGAACACCTTTCTGAACAGGGAGTAACACAAAAAAGTGGAGATCACTCCTAGTTGCGCACTCCTAAGCGAGCAGTAAGGGGAGAGCAGTCCAAAGGCACCAGGACTGGCTTCAGACCTGGCAAAACTGCACCCTCTCTGCTCCCAAGTATTTCACCTGAGGAATGCAGCCATTTACATTGGCATTAACTGTTTGGATGAGGACGTGCGTCTGCTGCACTTGAAATAAGCTCAACAGCTAAGACAATGATCTGTTGAAGTCAAAGACCAGCAAATCAAAAGGCCCATATCTGACCACAACATCTGAGAACTGAGTCTGAATGACTCCATGCTGACTTTGCCAGAGCCTCGTTCAACTCAAGGTTACAACAAAATACTACTGGACCTCCCTCCTCTTTTTTTTTTTTTTTTTTTTTTTTTTAAAGGAGGGGAAGCCTTTGGTTTATTTAAAGCCAAAATAAGAAAATTTAACACTATTCAACATCACACCTAAAGTTGCTACATGCAGAGACATCTTCAAGCATGCAGAGAAGCAGCATTCATCTAGGTGGAAGACTTTCTGTCTGCATTGAACAAGCTTTAAATCAAATTTCCAGTGTGTTTTAGAGCTATGACAGTTATTGCTGAGTGATAGCAATCTCTACCAGAGGTGCCCTTTGTTAGCCAGACCCTTTACTGGCTAGGTAAAATTAGACAACACACTGGAGCAGCTGATAGGAGCACATAAGTTTCCTTACTACCCTCAGCTATAGGATAGTAACTCTAACATAAAAGCATGACAAGCTGTTACTGCAGCCTAATCACCAGTGAACATCTCTCATTGTCTTTACATTAAATTCATTGTCTTTCAAGGCACACTACAAGCCATGTCTCTCACAGGCTAACATGAGTCTACGTTGTCAGCCAATGTAGGACAGGAAAAAAAAAAGTTAGTTAATGCCCTCATGACCTTGTCTATCCAAAACGATTGAAATTAAGAAGGGAATAAGGGTTATTGTTCCATTTCCTCTCTGTTGGTTAAAGTCACAGTCTTAAAGTTAATTAATTCTAAATGTTCCAGTACTGAGCATGTAAATGCAATGTGTTATATACGCTCTATGGCTGGTCACATCTGTTCAGGTCACTTATCATAAAGTTTGCTGTGTTAGACATTGCAAGGTCAGTACCATTTGTGAGCTTATGTAATTTATTTGCCATATGTAAATACGTTGGTTTTAACTGTTAATATGTTAGAATTTTATAGTCAGCTGTTTAACTATGTCAGATGTGCACCTGTGGTTTGCATATGGGACAAGCCTTATTGTATGGCAAGCTATATAAAGGCCAAATTTCTGAATTAATTTGCTTAAGCTGAGAGGAGGGGAATAAATATTTAAAAAAAAAAAAATCAAAGATTAACCAGTCTGTCTTCATACCGTGCCACAGGAATTAGAGAATATCTAACTCTTCCAATGCAGAAAGAAGTGTTAAATTATGGCCCCATAGATACAACCCTAGTACACTGGCAAATGTCCCAAGAAATAATATACATGATTTTCTAGATGTATATGAAACATATCCTGTAAGTTGAATTACTGTCATTTTTATGTCCTCTGTGTTGAATGACTACAATTCTTCTCTTTTTTTTATGGATAAAAATAGACAGGCTAAGCAATAGTTTAGTTGGCAATGCCATATGGAACGTGTAAGTCCCAAGTTTTCCCTTCCTCTGACTGCTGGACACGTTTTCCCGCAGATACTACATACAGAGTTATTCAAGACAGCTGTTGAATTGTCTTGGAAAATCTGCACAGAAAGTGAAGCACCTCCCTACTTTAAATCTTCCATAAAAAAATAAGAGCCCGTAACTTTGCCAAGGTTGCCCTGCATTTGTTGTGCCATGAAACAACCGGCAGCAGCACATCTCAGGTCAGGGCTGATGGGAGGGACGGCTCTGAAGTCCTGCCCTTGGGCCAAATTGTGCAAGCATGCTCCCACTCACCAACCAGGGAAGGAGATTCGTGTCAGGAGCAGAGGAAGCACGTACACCCACTGCGGCGGAGAGTTGGTAACGCATGAATGCAAAATCCCTTCCACATCCAGGCAAAGGTGGGAAAGGAAATCACAGCATTTCTCAGGTAAAGAAACAGGTACAAGATTGGTGCAAGCATGCAGAATTAATACCAGGGTGGTGTCACATGCTACACTCCTGCACCATTTGCAGTTTGTCCTGCCAACAAGGTAAAACGTGGAGTAGCCCCCTCTACACACCTTACTCTTGCAGGACACAAATGATCTCAGAGCCTTAACAACTAAGCATTGCCTTCTTGCCCAGACAGAAGATTTTGGTACAAAAAGCCTATTAAATAATTAGACAGACTCAAAGAGCCCTGTTGCTTGTTCATGGCTCAAACTAGACACAAATACTTATAAAAGGACAATTATCGACATGCCTCCTTCTGTTTCCCCCACCAACCAACCAAGTGATTGCAAAATACATTCAGGACAAAACGGCACACAACAGCTTTCTGCAGAGCCTGGGCTCCTCAGATGCCAATGCTTGGGCTGACTAGGCAAGAAAATGAAAATAAGAAGTTCTTTCTGTAATTGTTAGATAGTTAAAATCAACAAAATTCCAATTAACATGGAAGCAAAATGGTTTTATCCCAAAGATTGATATAGAATGTGGAATGTAGATGAAATCGGGAATATTCACTTAAGACGTGTAGCTACGATGCCTAGTGTCTACAGGCATACCTTGCTGACTGTAAAGACAGCTTCACAACATGCCGTCACTGATCTAGGAATGTCATGGCCCTTTTTAACAATTATCTCAGCATCTCAAGCTGGGCTCTTTTTGCGGGTTGCATTCTCTTTAAGAGGTTAATAGTGAAAAGAAAGCTTCATACATGGCGCCCTAAACAACCTTGAATACTTTTATAATTAAGATATTTCTGAAGAGAGAGGCATCTTTGGAGCCAAACTCAGATCCAAGCTAGGTTACCTCCTGAAGGAGCCTCTCTGTCCCCATTACCCACAGACTGGCAGTTTTATACCCATCATCTTCTGACCTTGGGGAGGCCAATAGATTATTTCTAAGGATCATGAAAGATGACTTAAAAAACCCCCTATCTATTGTCTGTAGTGTAAGGTTAAGCTCACTACATCAAATCAAGAGATGGAAAACTACTGCTTAACAGAAGCGAAAGGCAGCTGTGGCCTAATGTAGTGCTTAAAATTACTTGGGATGAAAACAGAGTCTCAGTGTCATGAAAAATGAGCAGTAAACTTAGTTTCCCCCTTGGGAACATGGGCCCTGATGCTCACCATTTCTGTGAGATGCTGTAGCAATAGGAGGAGTGGTTTTTGCGGCTGTTTCCTATCAAATACTTTTGTTTTGAAAACAAGGCATTTTAAGCTTGTATAATAAATCAAGGCTGTATACTAAATCAGAAGACTGGATTTCAGGAAGTCGCACAATCAGCTAGAGCACCTCGAAACACTTCCAAGCTACCTTCTCCCCCTTCTCCTTTTCCTAATGCTCTTAAAATTAATTTCTCATAATTCCTAGTGTAGAAACATTAAGCTACTCATCTGCCAAATCCCACTGATGTCCACGGTAATCTGGCTGTTTCCCAGCAAGATGCTGAGTATTAGAAGAAATAATTAAAAAAAACCCAAACCCAAAAAAAACCAAACACACCCCCAACCCCCTCACATTTTAACAAAGCCATATACAATAGGCCAGTTTCCAGGAGCGAGGAAGTATTTCAGAACTTAGCAACATTAAATTACATGCTCTTCTAGGCAGTTTTAGCCATAATATGAGGCTGGGGGTCCCAGACCCTTCTTCTGCCTTCCTGGGCAGAAAAATATTAATTCCCAAATCTGAGCAAATCAAGTACCACTCTGAAGTTGTTCGAGTACTCAAGTTTGAGACCCAAGACCTAAAAAGAACCAGATGAATATGTAGTATGACAGAGAAGATTTCTGTGGTACGCAGACTATGTTTCCCTTCCTCCTCCCTTAATTTTACTCTCTTGTCTCCCAATACCCAGCTATTTTTGGCAGTCTGTATCAATGTAATATTTAGAGAAAACTATAAAATGCATTAGAAAGAGACCACATCTAATCCATATCTAGATGGAGATAATTTTTTCTCTTATCAAATGTGCAATTCTTCCACATGCAAAGAAAGTGTCATTTATATCATAGAGATCTACCACCTCCTTACCGGCCACTATGGCCACTCTATCAGGTTTGCCAAACTTACAGGTTTCCCTAATATTAAGTGTGTGGGGATTGAATTATAGCCCATCCTCTATGCATTTTTTTTTCAAATTCTCCAAAGACATCTCCAGTTTATTACATTATTTGTGTGTTTTTCCTTTTTAACACTTCTTCAGATCAGCTGGCTTATTTTATCATCCTTACTCGTGTATGCAACACACACCCCTGTCCTCTGAGGATTTCATCCAGCGTACGGTCATCCACTGTTGTGTAACTTTCTTGAACACTTCTCAGCTGATATTTTTCATGATCCTTATTTACAATCCAGAAAAACTTTTATTCTCTGAAGCAGCATATGTGTTGCTAATGGATGGATGTGGGAATTACCAATATTCCCCACTCAACACAGCAGGTGATGAAGTATTTATAGACTTACATTGTACTTTAAAAATATCGTGGTCTAAAAATGGAGATATTTGTACAGTCCCCAGTAGTTAGTTCCCCACTAACTCCTATCTAATTGTGATTAAGGTAAGATGCACAATTAAATTTGCAATGTATAATTAAATTACAGCTGCTTAACAAGTTGTCACACAGCAGTTCAGCCACAATATTGTGTATGAGCTCGATGCCTGATTGCAGCAGGCACAGTTTGTTAGCTGTGTGGCTGTAGCTGAGACGGAGGAAGAGGTTACCTGCTGCCGCCCTGTCAGTGCTCCTAGTTTTGATCCTGCTTCTTTGCTCATATTTAGGAGGATAATAGCTAGGCACGTTCCTCACCCTCTCCTCTCCACACAACCCCTGTTAAAAGCTAACCCGGGCCATAGCTGGGCAAGGGAGTGACTACACTCAGTGTGATGCTGACAAATTTTACAAGAGCATAAATATCTCATTCTGGCGCAGCTACAGCCAGACACATCTGCCTGTCGCACATCTGCCTGCAGCTCTAAATTGTCTTGTCTCGCATTTGTTGCGGACTAAAACCACGTGCAGACAAATAACACACACATTTGCAAAGCCTAAAACCATCTGAGTAACTTCCTTTAGTCTCTTGGGATATTTCTGTCTTAAGAGATTTGGGGGATGACACTGATCAATTTAGCAAACAGCAATGACAGATTATAGTGTCATGGAATCCTAGAGCGGTTTGGGTTGGAAGGGACCATAAAGATCATCTAGTTCCAACCCCCCTGCCATGGGCAGGGACACCCTCCACTAGACCAGGATGCCCAAAGCCCCATCCAACCTGGCCTTCAACACTTCCAGGGAGGGGACAGCCACAGCTTCTCTGGGCAACCTGTGCCAGTGCCTCACCACCCTTACAGGGAACAATTTCTTCCTAATATCTAATCTAAATCTGCCCTCCTTCAGCTTAAGGCCATTACCCCTTGTCATATCACTCCATGCCCTTGTAAACAGTGTTCCCAAACCCCTTCTGATCTCCCCATCTCTATCACACCGCTCTTTTGTGGGGTTAACTGGTTAGGGAGCTTTTAAACTATAGTTCCCTAAGCAATAAGTGCAATGAAATGTGCATGCATGTTGGCTGTTTGCACATAAAACTCATTGATTTAATTTAAACCCACTTTTGTTGGCAGAAGAAGCCACCACAGCATGCACTAATAAGGGAAAGTGCAGTAGAAGCAAGGGGACTTTCCTAGCTGTAGTAAAGCAGAATACTTTGAAGGACACCATTTCCTTGCCCAGAATAGGAATGCAGAGCTAGAGAAACCACCGAGTCCAACGCTAACCTAAGAGAGAGGACCTAGTTCAGCCACTGCTGCTGTGCTCGAGGCAGAAATTAATTCACAAACTTCTACAGCCTCTGCAGCAAGTCAGGTAACAGCGATCACTTGTGGACTTAACAAATGATAATTATGAAGTTGTGCCATGCTACGCTGACAGAACATTAATACTAAAGCTGCCACAAGAACATTACTGTGACGAAAACCTGAGAAACCCATAATGAAAAGGAAACATTATGCCACAGTGACAAAAATATAGTAATTCGTGCTATACTGCTGCCTAAAGTGAGGTTTTTTCCTAGCCACATCTAATTTATACTTATCAACGCAAGCACCTTTCCATAATCAATGGCTTTATTATTCTGAAAAGCAAAAGCTAATTCAAAACGTTACATTAAATTGATAGACACAGGGCCAGCCAGGAGGGAGGGGGGAGATCAGGTACAAATTGTTCACAGATGTATTTTTTAATTATTATTATTGGCTATGTTCCACAGCACAGGGGGAGGGGAAGGAGGAGGGAGAAGGAGGGAATCTGAAACTTACTGGTTGACCTCCCCACCATCTGTGATTGAATTTCTCTCGCCCTCGAAGACTGAAGCTGGCATCAAACACTGGGTCATACATCGAATTGCCAACGATTCCATGCGATTCAGGATAGAGTCCCTTTGTGCAGAAGTGGATTAATTAGTACAACCCTAATGCACACAAATCCAGTTCCTCATAGCTATCTGCAAATACCGCTAAATGATTTTAAAATAGGTATCTTTGTAACTGCACAGCAGAAAAGGTTTTAAGATAAGCACATTTAAAACTGGCTGTAGTAATGAAAGCAGTAGGAGATGATTGAATTGTGCTAAAAAGCACAAAAACTCCTGTTACCCGATACTTTATTTTCACATTGGTTAAAAGTTAGTTTGAGGCCATCTAAAGTAAGCAAAAATTTATGAAAAGAAGATTGATTTGAACTTTCAGTTCCTCTTCATGAATTCCCTTACTGGAAACAGTAATTCATTCTCTAGTTGCAAGAGTAACACTTCGCATTGCCATTTTATAGTGTTTTATCTTCACCAGAGATAAGTTATTTCCAAGAAAAAAACCAAGGCAAGTCACCCAAAGCCATGGCTTTATATCACAATTTCTCCAGCAGTAAAACCATTTAAGGGGTTTCTGCTCTTCTTCCTTTCTCTTGACCCTCTCCCATCCCCAGGTATTCATTTCTCCATCCCTTCCTTTCTCTTCCCATTTAACATTTGTGCAGAGGCTGCAGGAAAAAAAGGGGAAAAAAGGCAGCTGCAGGTAGGAAGTCCCTTAGCCCAGCTTTGGAAGCACTCTCACCGTCACACAGGAGTGTTTGCACCCCAGGGTGGGGACAGCCTGGCCACCAGCTGTGCCACCAGAGTGCAGAAGTGATGGTTCATTTTACTGCAGGGCCAAGGCAGCATCCAGACAGGCTCAGCAGCTGTAAATTGTTAAGTCGGCTGCTAACTCAGCCCCACTAACTTCAACTACTCCAATGAAGGAACAACTGCTGGTTTTATCCTGGGGAGATTTCAGAGTGGATTTTTTCCCCCTAGAAAAACTGTGACTTACACAGCAGTACAAATAACTGCAAAAGCAGGCATAAGAAAACACAGGAAAGCTGTAACACAGTGTGTAATGGTGAGATACCCTTTATCTCAGAACTTCAAAATACTGAAGAAAATACTTCACATAACTGAAGGCCAAAAAGGATGGACAGCAAAGCAGTTTTATTAAAAAAAATTAAAAAATAGTCTTGCTTCCCACAACCCACATTTCTACTGCAATACAACATTTTATCATCAAAAAGTCCTTCCCAGGGACTTACAGTAGCAAGGGTGTACAAGTTGGGGAAGGTTTTTGTCGGGTAGACAGGTCTCATGTAAGGAGAATGTGTTCCACAAGATCCTGAAAAATCAATAGGAAAAGCAAACATTAGGAAGTGAAGCGCTCAGACATGGAAAACAAAGCCAGAGGAAGTCGTTTGCTGTGACTCAAAATACTGCAGAAACTGGTTAAATTTTAACCAATTTAAATGAACATTTTGCTGCTTAACACTGGCAGGTCTTACCACGAGATAGTAGTAAATCCACTCACACACTCTTTGTACTTCATAATAAACAACTGAAGTAATGCAGCCAGAGGACTACAGAACCAGCTACATTTCCATAGACTGTTTTTCTTTCTGAGCTAGCCTCCTTCCAGAGTCATTGGAAGTATCTTGCTAAGTAAAACAACACGAGAAAACACAGGCTAATTTTAAGTGACAAATATACTAAAGCTGCAGTTCCACAATGGGTTTTGGCCACAGCTCCCCAGATGGCTACACAAGTATGAGGGCCAGCGCACACACACACAGGCGGAAAAACAAAATAAACCAAACACCTTTCAAGGGTATGGGCACACACACAAACTACCATGCTATACTGAGAAGCTCAAATATGCATTGTGTCCAGTGCTCCACAAACCCAGGTGGATGCCCGCTCCCCCAGAGGTGAGTGGCAGGGCCGCTCATCGCTGGGCCATATCCCCAGCCAGTTATCACACATTCACTGCAGCTCCTGCACCCACTTACCCACATGTCCAACATGTCTGAATCAAGTAGAAAATTTTGTGGGTGCTTCCCAACTAGCCTCTAAGAGTGCACAGTATGTATCATGTACTGAAGATGCCTTTCTTTCCTGACAAAACCATATGAAGGTGACCGATTCTGAGCAGCATTCCCCAAAGCAGCAGCTCTCTCCCCACGCTCTGATTGCCACACACTGCTTTAGCCAGGGTGCTACCAAACCATCAGTTGATACCATCTAAACCAAAGGGGGCTTCTGCCATCTCACTTTCATGGAAAAAGACTGTCTTTGTAGACCTTTCAAATCAGAGGAGCCCTGCGTTTGGTGCAGCCCTTCTACCCACTGGCTCCACGCTGACTTCTGTTGCTCAAGGAACAATGAAAACAACTGAGCTGCAAGAGATTGTCCTTCATTTATTGTAGAAAACAGATGTACTCACTCAGTTTTTCAATATTGGGCATGACCTTGTTCCCTTTCTTCATATATGATGCACGGAAACCATCAACAGAGAAGATGATCAAAGGAGGACGAACAAAGCTAAAAGCAAAAGCAGCAGGAGTGTAAGGCAGCATTTCAAAATGATTTTTTTTTCTCCATTGGCTCACTGAGATTCCAGAGAATCTTAAGTACAGTTAGCACATATAGGTCTCTAATTTTTTTTTTTGCTTGCTTTAATAGATCATCACAAACTGATAATCTTCACTCTTAGTGTCATCCAGTGTTTGCTCACAGGCAGTGAAAAGGCTGAGCTCCAACATAAAAGACATCTTCCCCGAGCAGCTAAAAGCATACAGCCCAAAAAGGCAAGTGCTTATAGAAGGAGATGGAGAAAAAATAGTATGCATGAGTACCCACCCTAGCATACAATCTGTAGTTAAAAACCACATGTCTCTGACAGCTGGTCTTCTCTCTTCACAAACAAAAGTCCATGTGGCATTTTGAGTGAGCTCTGTGAGGCAGAGCTCATTCTCACATACTAAAGATGATAGTATGGCATGTTATTTTATTACAATTTTATTTACTACTACTGCTGGGAGTTGACCCTAAGCAGAGAGAAATGTGTCCTGGATGGACACGCCTGGTCTTTTAATGTTAGTCACCTGCTGTGGGGGTAAGCAGCCATCACTGTCACCAGGAGAAGCAGGGGCTCCTGTCTCCTCCAAACTATCCTCCTAATAGCACAGACTGAGCTGCAACCCAATGCAGCACCTGAGCAGATGCTTACCTTTAAGGATAATAGCGAGCTAACTGGTTTCGAAAGTGCTTACTTTCTCCATGTTATTCATGTGCTCAAACACCTCAATGTCAAGCCTGTATCCCACTGCCGTTTAGAAATCCTTTCATTTAGGAAGATAACACTAAAAGTACAAAATTCAATTTTAAAAAAATGGCCTGAGCTGTGTTCACACATGGCTCAACCTGAATTGTACTGAAATCAGAAAAACCTAAACCTTTCCACTGGCTTCAAGGGAGTTTGGTTACCTTCCCTATGCAGGTAAGTGAAGCAGGCAAACCCATCAGCAGGTGATCAAAGACCAAGAGTTCAAGCCCACATATCATACACCACTACTCATCCAGCAGCTCAAAGGCAAACGTGTTACAATACTATCAACCTAATTGTACAAATGGGGAAGCACAGGAAGCATCCAACCCACAGCCATTCAGGCTGCAGGACAGGGCCAGTGCAGAAATGCGGTGTCCAGAGGTCCAGCGCAGAGCAGGGACCATTGGCCTTGCTGCATCTGACTTTGCAGTTGTGTGCAAAACACTTACCCAGCTGGACATTCAGGAGCCTTTATCTCTTCACAGTCATCATCCACCCAGTGGGTTTCTCCTACCAGAAAAGTCACATTGGAGTTTAAAAAACAAAACAAAACACCAAACTGTGGACACAGCTATGGGTTTCACAGAAAATGTCAACAAAAAATAAAGTCTAGCTCCAGTTAATGGACTGTCTTGTCGTACTTCCCATGAACAATGAGCAGGTCTTTTCACAAAGCTGAACAAATTACCTGGTTATATTCCATTCAACAAGAATATCCAAACTAGCCCTCCTAGAAGTAGCTGTTAAAACTGGAGTTAAAAGTGTTCTTTTGACCTCAGGAGACAGTGGTAACACTTTAGGCACAGTGGTAATTTATTTTAATTTCTTTATTTTCGATCTGTCAAAACAGGTAATGCTGCTTCTGGCTGTAAATTCCCACCCTCCTCCCCACCAGCTCTGATGTCTCCATGAGCTGATTCAGCTGGCTAAAGACACAAAACAAAATTCATCCTGGGGAAGGAAAACAACCCTAAATAGTTTCCAGCTGGTTTAGAGAGCTGATCAGCTCATGGATCAGGTGAGACTCAGACACAGCTAAAAAAAGCATTAATACTCTTTCAGAGCTAGATTAGTTAAAATTACTTTATGTAATCAACTATTTTCTTAAAGTTTTCACTGCTGAATGCTGACTATGGAGTGGCTCATGACTTGCACTTTCACAGGTCAAGTGAAAAACAAATTATTAGCTAATGAGGCTCGCTTCCTGAACCTGGCACTATTAAAGGAACTGCAGTTCAATTAAAAGAACAAAACAAAAAGCACCATAGAAAAGATCTGCAGGAAATGTGTTCTGCAGCAATTCCAACTGACCATGACAGGAGGTGGAGGGACAATTTCCAAGGGAAAAAAAAAATAAATAAACAAACCCAACACACTATCCTCAGATAGGCAAAGGCACGAATAAAGAGGAAACACTGTTCTCACATAAGGCTTACTCCTGTCAGAGTGCCAGGGTCATTGAGATCATTTGTTATTAACCAATTAAACAAAGATTATGGACATTAAAGCTGGAGACATAAATTCCTCTGTCTTGACCCTTGTAAGAGGGAGCTCACAAAAAAGGCAGGAACTGAAAACTATATCAGTATTTAAGTGGTCTCAGCCTTGGGCTTCCTTGGGAAGGGAAAGAATGTAATTTATGGGGACTTGCTGGAAGATATGTATTTCGTTTGGATTCCCAACAGCAAAACTCAAGTAAAGAAGAAAAGAAGTAAAGAAAGTATGGATCTGGACTATTATAATTTTCTGAACATATGCAGTTGGCCAAAATGGTGTGGAAGAAAAAAATTCAAACTGTAACTCTTCCACCACTAAAGCTAATGAATGAAAAAACTAAGAACTAGATGAGATACAAAAGTGAAAACCTGTAAAGCTCACTACCAAGGATCAGAAGACCTGCTCTGAATTGGAGACACATTACACAAGGCAGGACATGCTCCAAGAGATCGGGGTAGAGCATGAAAATTAAGCCTTCACAGCCCATCCACCCACCAACCAGTGCAGGCCACACTGCAGCGATGGTGTGTCTAGAAGGTGGCATGGTCATCCCCAATGTGTCATCTGAAGCCAGTGCCACCCATCTGCAAAATACAGGCCTTGTATTCTCACAACCCCTCTCCTACAAGAAACAAAGCCTACAGGTGTTAGGCCAAGTAGTTTGAGGAGGAGCTTTTGTGGTGGGGGTGGAGAGAGGTCTTTGAGATGGAGATAAAATATCTAGGAATGCTCCACTCCTTTTGAGACCACCAGATGCCTGCTTTCCCTGTGATGCAGACAAATGCTGTTGTG
Organism: Grus americana; assembly: GCF_028858705.1. Lineage (NCBI taxonomy): Eukaryota > Metazoa > Chordata > Aves > Gruiformes > Gruidae > Grus > Grus americana. The sequence continues at coordinate 14,974,123 of NC_072853.1, read as the reverse complement.
TTTTGCTTTAAACTCTTCTTTATCCACCCACACCTCTTCTCTTTCTATCAGTATATCTACAGGCAAAGACAGCATCCTTCTATTATCAACGAATTAGAAGTATTCACCTCTGCTAGTGCCCAGAAAATTACGCGTGTAATTCCCCATTCTTTCCCCCTCCTCCCAAAAATCAGAACTAAACAAGGTGAGGGTTCCTTCTTTATAAGAAAATTCTATACCCACAGGGCTGTCTTCTATCAGTTTTGGAAAGATAAGAGGTAGAAAGACCAAAGTCATACCTTTGCAAATGACTTGGTAATTAGTACAACAATCTCCTCTACTTAAGCAGTCTTCAGAACAGTGACAAGCATTGTCATCATTCCTGGTTTCTCCACAGCGATCTTTGGTACATTCCCAGCCCCGAGCTAAAATATTCACAAGGTAAGCAAGAATGAGAGATTATAATCAAAACAAAAAGTACTCACTCAAGCAATAATGACCACACTCTAGTCGTTAAAGTTGGATGTAAAGTTTATGGCCCCATTTTAGTGATTTCAAGACCTCTGAAGTAGGCAAGTCAATCAGAAACAAAAAGGACCCTTGTGTCCTGCAGGTGCAAGAGAGCTTCTCTACCCACACACAAGTGTTTCTGCTACCTTCAGGTGTTGTACTCCAGGCTTTGTGCAACCTGCATGCCAGAAAAAGTGTGGAAAGGAGAAGACAAGAAAGGATCTTGAAAGATAAGTGGTGGATCCTGGAGCACAAACTAAGAATTCTGGTGTTTCTTGGGTAATCCATTCTTTTTCTCCCCTAGTTCAATCCATGGGAAATAAAATTGAAAAGAGACTGTGTAGATACAATTCAATGCTTTACTCCCACCAGTTCCTCACCCATAGTGGGAGACTCAGCACCAACTGCAAAGTTATGAGAACAGCAGCTGCTCTTCAGGGAAAAGCATGGCATGGCTGCTATAAAACACTTCAGCTCTTCACATCTTGGGAATGAAGTTTAGGATCTAACGGCCTGTCTAAATTAGGGTGCTCTCTCAAGGGCAGCACATTGCTACACTTTGGAATAGAACCTCAGGATGTAGGCATATGGTTTCCCATGTCCTGGGAAGAATATTTAAAAGTCACTTTAGACAACATGCACCCAGTAAAAAACACACCACATCAGAGCAATATCTTTTACCCCCTTTTCTCCTTCATTTGGGGCTTTTTTTCTATAAATAAGTAGTATTTACAGATTGTATATGTGGTAATTGCCTTAATAAATGCCTATGGGAGTGTATGACAATTCACACAACAGTCCCAAGGGCTATGCAGGTACCCATGCATGTATGTAGACATGGTGCACTGCAGACAGGAGGCTGAGGAACTGAAAATCTGCCCTTTGGTAGCAAACATCTTGTATTGTGCTGACAGTCTTCAAAAAGAGCCTCTCGTTCTGCAGTCATTTACACCAGGGGCAAAACAGCATCAGGCTAAAATTCAGACATTTTTGGCCTGGAACCCAAGTAGTTTTTCATACCAGATTAGCTCGCCATTTTTTGGTACCAAGCTATTGAAATGATATCATTATAAAGAGAACTGAGGAAGTCGGGACTCCTAAGCATGGCACATCCATGGGCAATGATATTTTTAATCACTAGACTTCTCTTCTGGCTGCATAGGAAGTGTAATTCTTTGATAAAGCAAGAAAATGTTTAATGGCAAAAGCAGAAGGACCTGTGTCAACTCTGACCACTATGCAAACACTCAAGGAGATGGGCACAACTAATAATTTAAATGCACTATGCTAAGAAGTAAAACATAACTCATGGCCCTCTTTGAAGTTTTCCTTGCCTATGACTCATGAAAAAAACAAAAAGAAAATGAACCCAGTGCTGTATTTCCATTCCCCAGGGTTCAATGAATTGAAGTCCAACGTTTTTACCAGTGTGTTGTATTCATCCTGACATCTGGAAGTTGGAGTCTGGGGCAAGGGTAATGAGCCCAGCCTGTCACCTGCAGCTCACTCCAAAAGGACCCACAAGGCTTCAATGCTCCCAGCTTCAGGGGCGCGTTCACGAGTAACCACAACGCACAGTCCACAAGCGAGCATGAATTGCTCCAATATTGTTATAGCTTGGGAGAAAAAAAAGGATGGCTGACATGGAATGACCAACTTCCAGCCTTTACCATGGCTCTTTTCATTGTAACCTGGAGGTCAAACTGGTGCCTGAACATGTGTTATTGCTCTTTACTGAGTATCAGAAGATGTACTTTTCATGTAGTATGAATAGTACCCTGCTTTTTCTGCCCGGGAATCCATGGCTGAAGCCCAGCAGTGAGGAGTGATAGGTGCACATCCCTACCGCTCCTTGCAAAGAAACATGGGCTACATTTTGGGCTGACCCAAGCCTGCTTGGCAAGGTGAGGTGCGGAGGAGATGCAGGTTATGGCAGGGAGCGCTGGTTTATCGTGGCAGGTTCTGACCGCTGGCATAAGCCAGGCATCAGCAGCACCTGGCGGTGCAGGACAGGAGACCCATCATACCTGTCTTTAAGCACAGCTCATCAAAGTCGAAGCAGCAGCTGTTGTAGCTCTTGCACAGGTTGTCACAGCGGCAGCCAGGAGGCTCTGCCTCTTGAAGTTCAAAGCATCTGTTTTTGCAGGAGCCAGAGGTACTGATCCAGGGGGAATCTGACAGGACTGTGTGGAACAAGAAACAGGGCAACATCTGTCAGGCCAGCAGTGATGGGACGGGGGGCTCAGCACCGAGCCACTCAGATGAGCAAAACCTCAGTTGCCTGCTATGGGGAAGGGAGCAGGGAGAGGAGAAGGGTTGCTTGAAGAAACAAAACCAAAAAAGAACAAATTCCAAAAAGGTTGCTCTTTTTAGGGATTTAAAAAAAAAAAAAAAAAGAGGGGAAAAGAAAGGAGGAAGCGGCATGCTGTGATAATGTCCTGCAAAGAACCAGTCCTGGCTTTACCTCTGTAACAATCAAGAGATCATTAGCAGAAATGTATTGAAGTCTCCACGGCCCCATTCCAGGAGCTGCAGCTATTCCTCAGAAGCAGGCCTTTGTTTTCAGAAACCAAGTGACATTTTCATGGCTGGCTGGGCAGTTTGCATAGGAAAGGACTGCAATTAATCTACATGCAGTCAGCAGGACTTGGTTTGCTATACTGGAAGGCACCAAATCAATGTCAAGCATGAAAGAAAACTATAAGATGCTCTATAAATTAATGGAGAGACAAAGCAAGGCTTTTTGGTGGGCTTCTGCAGAGCATTAAATTATAAAATCTTAAAAAAAACCCCAAAGTATGTAAGAAATCAATATATTTGATGTGTATAACTAAATGCAGGACTGCCAGCCTGAAAACCATGAATAATGTATTAGACTTCAATAATCTATTTATTAGTAAGAGCCCTTACTGTCAAAGCTGATATGTACTTCTCTGCTCTTTTCTCAAAACTTGCTATTTTATACACTTTATATATTTTATACATTTTCCCTGTAAGATAATCCTACATAGCAGCTTATATGAGGCAGGAAAGTTGTGTCCTGCTCTCCAGGGTTAATCATATTTTATGAAATAAAATAACAAATGTATGTTATTCTTTAAAAACAGAGGTGTTCCAAGGAAAATTTCACAATGCCTTTTGTTCCTTGAGAGACCTATTAAAATTAAGTCTTTGAAATTGTCTTGGAGTTTGTTTTCTTTTAGGCCACGGTTTGGTTTTGGTTTTGGCAAACCTCACCATGATTAGCAGTATGATTTTAAGAGGACTGATGCAATGGCACTTTCGGGAAACAGTTGCTCTGATCTCTTCGTATAGATTTTTCCCCTACCCTTTCACATAGCTGAAAGTTTAGTCTCCACATAAACTGAGGGAAAATCTCGTCCCAAAGAAGATGGCATTATCCCAACACTGTGAGAATCAATGGAAAAGATGAAGGGGGAGTTTGGAGGTGACGTTGTAGGAGCTGATGTCCCACCAGCTCCCATCCCCAGCACAACTTCTCCACTGCTTCCCTGGGAGTGGCACTGGCACTGGTTGGACACCAGCATAAACCACTTCAGGGAGCAAACCTAGCAGCAAATCAACCCTACAGCAAGAGAATGGGTAAGAAAACCAAACCTACCCTGGCTGCAGTCATGGAGCATGGCAGTGGCAAGGCACATTCATACCACTGCTGGAAAAGGTAGTAGTAGACAACTATGTCTCTCTCTGCTTTTGTGTCTCTTTCAATCAAGTCAGTAATGATCAAAGCAAGTAACATCATACACACAATGAAGATTCACCCTATAGGTACATACCCTGCAAAGATGCTCGTAATGAGCCATCAATATTTTGGCCATTTGGAGTTCCAAGGAGCTAAAGGTTGTGTATCTATGCTGGCAACACGCAGATCAGTATTTTCTTTACTCACATAAATAGGCCACAAAACTATGTTAGAAATTAATGACATGAGAATTGTTTCAAAGCATGCTAACACTCAGATTTTCAGAGATATGAAATCTTTTTCCTTATTCTTAACGACAGCTACTTCCTGCCAAGTGCTTCTGAAAATCTGTTACTAAAGAATATTTCCATGTTATTTAACCTCTTCTACTACTTTCCTTTTTGGAAGCCAGGTAATATATAATCACAGATCCAGTAAGCTGCGAATCAAAGGTATTATGGACTCGAAGGTATTACATACTAGCATATACTATATATCCCTTACACTGGCATTCCCCTCTTCATTTCAAAGGGATGAGAGGGAGATCATTTCAGAAGGTCAAAAACCACATGTCAACATGCGTTTAGGAAAGAGAAGGTGTAAATCTGACTGCAGATTACATAAGTGACAGAGTCAACTGCAGTTCAAGGAATGTCTAGCTGTTGCAAAGAGCAGCTCATTTATCAGGAAACCACTGGAACGAATTGCCCACAGAGGCTTCGCAATCTCTGATCTTGGAGATTTTGAAGAACAGGTTAGACCAAGATCTGTCAGGAGCACTTCAGTAATAACTGACCACGTCTTGGGATATAGAGATCACCTACATAGCTGATCAAGGTCCCCTCTAGCTCCATCTTCTATAACTGTGAGTAGGGTTTCCAGTTCACATAAGAAAGGTTTAACCCATCTACTTTGTCTCTTATTTTTTCACATCTCTTGACAACTACTTCATTACTAATGTGACAAATTATCCCAAATTCAAGTCACATCTCCTGAGCCAATGTAGGACACTTTCCATATAGCAACACAAAAGAGGACTTGGTTTAATTCCTCTGATCTCTGAATACATTAAGATCATTCCTTTGTTTATCATGCTTGACCTTGCCTTTGCAGCCAGACCATGATTTTCAGGTCGTGCACAATGCCATAGCATGGGTACTGGTGCATGCAGAATAGTTTGAAAATATATCATCAGGAGCTCCATCCCTGGTGAGCATTTTCAAATTAACAGAAGCCCCTGTACAGAACAAACTTAGACAATTTCAAAATCCCTTTCAAAATTCCTGCATCCCGCCATAGCTCCTGCAATCAAACCGTGCAGCAGGCAGAGGGACCTCAACATGAAGATCCTCCCCTCCTTATTTAACACATAAAACTTTTCACAGCCTTTTCCATGTATTCTTCCCCCCCCCCCCCCAACTAAGCTCAAAACAACCATCTAAGGATTGTCTCTTACGTCCTAAGTTAGAGAGAGAAGTTACATAGGGCAATAGTGCCTTCCTGATTCAGTCCATGGGGGTTGTTACATTTCCATTGTAAAAGTGTTATATTTACCTTGGAAAGTGCCATATCAAACTACTTGCTCTGATTCTATCTGATTACAATATTTAAAAGAAAATCAAATCCATTTACTGCCTGCAGTATTTCAATCATAGGACTACACAATATAGACATGTTTACACAGTCATTACAGGAAGGAGACTACCTGATAAGAATTTGCCATTTTGGATCCTATGGATCCCATATGGAACCTATATGAATCAACCAAATACTTAAACAAAACATCTGGAACACCAGTTTTGCTAAATATTACTCATATTATGACCTTGCATTTCATTTTGTAGAATGCCATTGCAATGAGTAAAATTTCAATGAAAAGTCACATAAAGTAAAAAATACCTCCTAACTGTTCCAATACAAGAAAGATATGAGTCCACTTTTAATGACATGCTTAAAAATCCAGTGAGAAGGGACAGAAAAACTTCAAGTGTTTCTCCTTCCCATACTTAAGCTATCATCCAAGGAATGTTCTTCAAGAGACTACTAAGGCCATTTTCCCTGAAAGTGCTTACAAATATGTCTAGAAAGCTTATAAAGCAAATAACGTACAAAGGCAAAGTTATGAAAAAATGGGAGCCTTGGCTCTCTAATGTCTTTTAGAAACTTTAAGTCAAAAAATCATCTAAATGAAATAATTGTTGGGTACAAATATTAAACATCCCAAATGTATAAAGGCATATATATCTGTACACTGTAAAAAGAGAACAAGAGGGGTTTGGGCATTATGGTACTTCTTTGACATGCATTTATAAGGGACTAGGAAAAAAAAACATGTTGGTTTTGACTCATAGATGTGTTATACGTTAGATGAAAACTTAAATTTGCTTACAATCATGGCATACCCCTGGAGAAATAACAAATTGGTCATATACACTAATGGTTGGTAGAATGAGAGTGTTTTGTCAATCCAAAATAATTAACTCTAAACACCAAGAAACTTGGAAATAAATAAGCCAAAGCAGAGTGGAATTGAAAAAGAATTTATAACAATCTTTTATTCCAGCTCTTTCATTGCACCGGGCTTCTGAAGAGCTACAACTGGAAGTCATGCAACTACGAGAGCCTAAATAGGTTCTTTCATCACAGTGCTCTAACTTTATTAAGAAAAGCACCAGTCTAACTTCTGCTTTCTCCTTTAGACAGATGTGACTATAATACTTTATTCTTTGCTATCACATCTTTTTTTTTTTTTTTTTTTTTTTAACCGCAATAAAAGTAACCAAGCTGCGTAAACACAGAAGGGACAAAACCCTCTGTTACTTTTCTGTCTCTCATTGTTGCACCCTGACTGGACTCCTTCAATGCCAGGTGCTCGTCCAAACCCACCTGCAAGCAAATTCCCTATAGACTGCCAAAAGCACCCCATCTCAGGCCCTTCTGCAAGAGATCCTGTATTTCTTCCTATTTTCCTGGACTGCTGTGCTAAACCTCCTGCTATTGGAAACAGCCCGCCGGGACCGATCCCGGCCCTGGCGGTGTCGAGCAGTGCTGGCTGGCTCAGCAGAGTTGGCACCGAGGAGCTGCAATGGGTCCCCAATATCGGGCCTTTGGGACTTGGGTAAAAATCAGCTGAACAGCCCTGCGCCACAGCCTAGATGGTCACCAGCGGGGGCAAAGCAACTGACAGTCAGGTGTTGAAGACGTGAAATGCAAATCCTTCACGTCACTATTACACACACTATGCAACTGCTCTACAGTTAACGCACTAGAAGATAGAAATAAATTTGGTTTTCAAGCAAACTTTTTCAGTGTTATATAAAGATCAAATGCAACAGCCACTACCTGCCTCTGCTCAGTGCTCAGCAGCCCCGATTGTGGCTGGGATTAGACACCAATTCTTGTGAAAGACAGGCAAGAGAGGGACACATGCACTACTGGGAATACAAGCTCAGCCCACGATAAACAATTTTATAATTAAAATTCACAAGCTACCATTACAGACAGGTATTGCAAATGAAACCCTTTCACTTCAGTTGTATTAAACAGCTCTAAGTCAATGACCACAAGTTTTCTTTCCCCTGCCAAAGGAAGGAACAGAGACACAAGTCAAGCCTACTTTTTTTTTTAAAGAAAAAAAAAAAAGACTAGGTTTCCATTTTATATATTTTTCCACTTGGACTATGCCTGAGCTCACAAAAACCTATACTGCCCCAGAACACAAACAACAGTCCCTTCTGTGGCATGTTCTTGCTTTCCTCCAAGAAAAAAGTAGGAGGCGAAAGAAAAACAGAGGACTCGGTGACAGCAAATCTGCGCGAACACCTGCTCTCCTCTCCCCGGCCCTCTCCGCCGTCAGATGTCTGCCGTCTACTGTTCACAAACCAGCATGACCTCAGGAGCCACAAGAAATCCCAAAAGCTTTTCTCACCAGCGCCTCTTGAAAGCATTAATCAAGTTTCTAGAAACCGCTTCGATAGCTACCAAAATAAAACCAGTACACTTAAACCCACCGGGGTGTTTCTCTTAGCTCTGGAAGGAAACTGTGCGGAGCACAAAACATAGCAAATGCTACATAGGAGCTGATGAGAGCGGGCTCTGTGAGACTGACAGTGCTCTGTCCTAAAATACGCTAGATTTTCCATAGTCACATGCACACAGAGCAAAAGTTTAAGTAAATAGGAGACCTATAGGGGAGTCCCAAAGGTCAACTGACTCGGGCTCGGCGAGTTATTTATTCTTCTCTATATCCTAGAGGGAAAAGGAACAAGCAAACTACTGTTTTGGAGTAGGAGCGGTTTCTAACCACAGCATATAACATAAGGGTATTACACTGTACAATTTATGTCCGTTACTTTACCTGAGACCGGGCCCTCATCCCATTCTTCAGATCTCCTAAATCGATTTGTTGTAAATCCCATGCAGACATTTACTCCAAAGGCAAAAGCAAATAAAGATATAACCTGCAAAAGTAAAACAGCAAAGTGAGCAAACTGCACAAAAAGCAGGACTTTGGAGCCAAGAGCATTACGATTAAAGGGGCAGAGATGGTCCTCTGTACATTCGAGCTCCCCAGCACTGCAGTTCCCATCACTGGAGCAGCAGCTGACAGCGTCACCGTTGGAGAGTAACACAAACCAGAAGGGGCTTATGAATAAAACATCTCTTCCCGAAGCTGAAACGCTCCTTTTTGTAGGAACTTATTCAGGAGAGACGGGCTGCTACTCCTCCTCTAAAAGCAAACACGCTCCTCTCCTCCCCTACCTGGTGTGAGTGGACGCAGCCCTTCTTAGCCATACTAGAGAATTCTTGAAAAGCCTGTGCGGCACCGTCGCCTTTTCTTTATAGTGAGCGCAGAGCTCTGTTTGCTCTGGGAGTTCGGGCTATTAGCCACAAGTAATCCCACCTGGTGAGGTTGACAGGCTCGTGTGATTTGTCCAGGGGGTGATTTCATCATGTTTCACTCACAAATCGCAGCTCCGAGTGCAAGAAGCTCCAGGCATCATCCCTCGCTGCGCCCTCCCCCCAAACACACACACGCACGCTTTTATGTGGTTTCCTCTGGCAAAGCAGGGCTTTCTGATGTTGCTGCGGCCAATAGCTGTTCCTGCTCGTTTTATTCTCCTCACAAAAGTAACGTGGTTAAAAGAGAAACCAAATGCGTCTCCATCTGGCTCAGAGAAGGAGGAGGGGGAGAGCTCACTTGGGGCCACGAAATGAAAATGTCCCGATGCCACCCTCAAATGTCACCCAATGTTGCCGCGCGGAGGGCTCGGCGCACGGGGCGAGCACGCCGCCGCAGCTGCTGACCTGGCGACGGCCGGGTGGGTTTTGGGAGCTCGGGCACCCGTCTCATTCTCTGGGGGTGCTCCTGAAGTTTCTAACTGGGTGGCAGAGCAGAGTCCCCCCAAAACTCGGGACACCGTTAGAGCAGGGGGTTATTTTTCAATGCTGTTCTCCTGCGCTGCTGTGGCAGTGCAAGGCTCGGATCGATGGAAACGCAAGCAGTTTTATCTGAATAGCTGGAAACTGCAGACTTCCAGAAAGGAAGGGAAGTGACACGTTCCCTCTGCCCCACATTTTCCCATTTTCATCAACAACAACAGAAAGCTCGGCTGTTTGGATAAGCACTTCTATTTACAAAGCAAATGATAATGCTGAGCAGAATTACAGTTCAGATCAGTGGCTTAAATATTATTTGCCAAGGCAAATTATTTACCAGTGTAGTTTGCCACTTTTTTTCTGATGAAAGCTTCTTTCATTAAAGTATTTACTAACAATTACATTTAAAGGGACAGAGTCGAGGTTTGTAAGCCCTCGGATGGACTGAGCTTCCCTTGGGACCTGTCCCATATTCTACACTGGCATTAAGAAACACAGTACACTTTTCTTGAAACTCTCTTGCAATATTAAACACGTACAATTTCGAGCTTTGTTTAGAGGTACCTTTTACCTGCTGCAGTATCTCTCCTTCCCCACCACATAGCTATACAGGGCAGTGGCTAAAAAGCCCTCCTCTTTGCTGCCCGCATCTTATCAGCCTGCCAGCCTTTGCTAGGAGCTGATCCTTTTTTATGCAGTTTCTTACCCAAAAGTGGCTCCATTGTGCTGCTGCATCTTTGCACTGTAAGCCTCAGGGAAACGTAATTAGCCTACATCTTAGCTACACCAGGACATCTTATTCCTCTCCCTTGCACAGACCAGGGCCGTGAAGTCAAGACCCATCTTCTAATGTCCACTTCATCACTAGCTGGGTTGAAAATTAAATAGGTTGCAATAGTCAGTATTTTTCTAGCAAAAAAAAACGTGCCCAGAGATCTAGAGAAAAGCAATCACCAAAATTTTTACTAGCTGTTCCTATAAAATTCTTTGCCTTTAGCCTTTGGTATATCCCGTGGTTAAATAACTTCACCCCCGAGCACTAGGTAAGTACAGCAGTGTATGACAGCAGCAGAAGGGAAACCCAAAGTGTCACAAATAAAATCACTCAACGGCGTTGCCTGTCTATCTCAGCTAATGAAGTTCATGATTTCATGGGCAAACATGGTAATCGGCAGCCCCAAGCTCTGCTCCAGCCTGGGACCCTCAGGTCACTGGGTGACCCAGGCAAAACACAACTGAATTTTCAAATCTGGTGGCCAATTTTGAGCACTCAAGCCAATACGTCCAGCCTCATTTTCAGAGATGCTGAGCCTTTGCTCTTCCTGCATATATTCCTAACACGCAGGTGATCAGTTCTTTTGAAAGAAAGTTCCTACATAAGGTAAAAATGGCCATCCAGAAAACTAAAGCAAGAAACAAAACCAAAAAATACAGCATCATGTATGCCTTCTAGTGATTTGAAAATACATCTTTCATTTTTCCATTCATGTAACGTCTCTGGAGTTTGTACACTGCACAATTTCACATAAATGGAGGAGCTTGTTTTATGTTTCCTGGTCCATGCTACAAGTTTAACCTCCTTTGTAATATCCTTTAGAACTATAGATGATTATGAATCCGAAGCTGCTAATCTTTTTCATATGTGTTATGTAAGACACATTTTCCAGTAGCTCTGAACTGACCACATACTCAGATGCACAATCATCTTTTTGTCGCAAGGATTCTGCCTGAAGCCACCCCACAGATGCACAAGGAATTTATTAGCATAAACGAGGTCTAATGATTTTGTTCAGGCAAAATTTCACTGCTGGGATCACTGGCAATTAACTTTTTAGCAATTAATTGCCATTTTACTCATCAGAATAGGGAAGACTAAAGCTGAAATATTGTATTCCTGGCCCAAGAATGCAGTGGTTCAGTGCAAGTTTTAGGGCTTGAATGAAACACACTAAAAAGGAATTCTAACAAGATCAACCGAATATTAAATGCCTCTTCATTGACTGGCCTTTGGCTTTTAAGGCTTATATGATCATAGTGATTGTTATTTCACTCGGGATGCAAAACTTCCAACCAACCACTAGGTGACACTTTAAATGAGAAGTTCACATTGCAACATTTCCACAGTGACAAGCATTCTTGTTCTGTTACTCCTGAGAGTTAATATAAGAAAGGCAATATTTGCAGTCTTATATAAAACTGATTTTTCTTCAGCAGTTTTTTTAATGAGAAAAGAAAATGCAGAGTAATCAAGTATGCTGGCTGAGTCAGAGGTTGGGATGGAGTGGGCTCTAAAGAAATGAGCCTTTTTAGCTACTCATCTCCACTTTGACTGCTGGATGCAGCCACATCGGGTGACCGTGGGGACAGGGTCAAAGCTTCCAGTAAGCTTGACAGCAGCATGAAAGGCAGAAAGGTAGAAGGACTTCTCCAAAGTCTCCCAGAGCTCTCACCTCCCCCCCTGCCCCAAACATAGCTTCCACATGTAGTTGTGGCCAAGAAAAAGAGTTAGTCCAGTACATGAAATAGCAATTTCAAAGAACAAAACCTTTTGATAAACTATAGAAATTCAAGCAGTGTCCACATCGAATTTCCTCAGATACCAGCACTGTGAAACCAAATGTTTGTCCAGCAGCCAAAGTGAACATGGGAAGATGTGGGTACCTCACTGAAAGCACCCTGAGGCTTTTCAGCAAAACCAGAGAGGCACGACATAACAAGAAAAGCTGATTCCTGTGTATAAAGGACTTTAAAACATATTTTTATAGGACTTTATAGATCAAACCCAAATATCTTTGGCACTCAGCCAGTGCAGTGACCGATAAACCAGATGGAGAAGAAAGGGAAGACAAGCATGTGATGGCAAGGACGGCAAAAAGACAGCAAAAGAACAGCAAAGCCAGCCAGGGTCAGCATCTGGTGACAAAAAGAGAGGCAAGAAGAGTAAGAGTGCAGGAGGGCGATGGCCTGCGATGCACAGTCCCTCAGCAGAGATCAGCCCAGGATCCAGGCTACAGCCACATACAGGAGCCCGGCAACATGATTGCACAGCCTGGGTATGCAAGAAAGAATACACAAGAGCTGCTGAAGGATGAGGGACCCATATCTGCTCAGTTTGTAAGACTACCACTGAAGACCCCAAAAATAGGCTCACTGAGAAGCCCTCTTTACCTGATGGAGGCAAAACCTGGTGTGGCGCTTAAAAAAATTACAATCTGATCATAAAGGGTAGGAGAGGACACAAATGTTCACATGGATGCATTAAGGGGGCAGGCAGGATATAGAGGAAAAGAAGCTATTAGCATAGACAAGGGCCAGACTGTCCCTTCCTTGGGCTTTAGGACATCTTGTGAGAGTTGCAACAGCTTCTGCAAGTGTCTTTTGTTCTTACATACATAAAAGCTGCATTTTGTCATGGAACCGATTTCCCTGGCAGAGGGCACAGGACCCACTGCTGAGGAGCTGCACCACCATGCCCGCTGCTACCCCATGAGACTGGGAAGACCCACAAGCCAGGCTGTGCTGAAGAAAGTACACCCTCCTCAACGCAGTGCCTCAAAACACCACCAACGGCACCTTGAGGCTTGAGGAACAGTCGCCAATTATCTGTCTGCTCATCACCGCCCTGAGGGTAAAGGTATGCAAACCATAGTGCCTGGCTTACTGGAGGAGTGTGCTGAGGATGACATTCTTGGCCAGAAAGATCCATAAAGGGGTTCCAGACCCTCAGGGACGATCACAGGCAAATTAAAGTCTTCAGAATTGCAATTTGCTGCAGCCCAACCCTTGAGGCACCAAGTGCCTTAGGCACCTGTAGGCCCATCAACATTTCTGAGCACCCTACATAACACCTGCAGGGTTCACAGGGCTGGGAGGTGAGAACCCAGATCCCTCCCAAACTTCACGGAGGACGACCAGCAAAGCACGTTGCATCCCTCCTCCGCTCCCCTTCTTGCAAATGCCCTCCCAGGACTGCTACCAAATCACATCCTGCACAAGACACAGGTGTGTTGGGCGCTCATTTGTCCAAAACTGAGCCTACATGCTCTGCCTACCCAGAGAGAGAAGAGGAACTGATGGCCAAGGGAGGACCTGAGTCCCAGTCTCTGCTTTACTCATGTAAAACACTTGTATACTCACTGGGATGAAGACTGAAACCCAGGTAGGGAGCCTGGTTAAAAAAAAGGGCATAATGCAGTACAGGAATAAATTCTTCCACACTGCACATCAGATACTGCAGCTTTGGTGGCTGAACGAGGGCTCTGGATTTGGTGAGAACACTGCAGCTCCTGAAGCTGCTCTGATGCCTGTGGAGGGGCCTGAGCTCAAGCACATCCTGCACATGCAAACACCATTTGTGCCCACACACAAGCGAACTAAGGTTTCTAAACAGGGTCACATCATGTATCAGAGCAGCTAGGTTAGCTGAAAAAAGATGACAAGTTTTCAGTGATCTGAAGAAAACTTTGTGTGCCTGACTGCCTGTCTCTCTCCTCCCAGCAGTACTACAGCTGATAGACCGTCCACTCCAGTACAGGGTATCACACCTTGCCCTCTGTGTGACAACACATATGACATTAACAGCATTAACACTAGTCCAACATGTATACCTTCATCATCTTCAAAGAAACTAACATTTTCCCAATTCGGTTTCTGGACAATAGTATTATTGTGAAGCAGCTTAAGTACTTCACTAAAATGCACTGAGTTGAGAACTATATTTCTTAAGACAATCATATATAAAAAGTCTCACATGCTGCAGAATGAAACCTGTTCCGTGATGAAAAATCACTTCTTCATGGCGGGGATGAACGAGTGAAACATGGAGCCAAAGAGCCCAGATGTGTTTATAATGCAGCCCATGTGAGGCTAAGTATGTCTTCAGGTCCTCATCCTTGCTTTCCCCTGTTTGAGACGGTGACGGGTATCACAGGTGCCCATCAACAGCTTTATGTCCATGTTTTAAAAAGAGCTGTAGACTTCAGGGGCGTGAAAATCACCCACCTACCCCCGACAGTAGTCTGGAGGTCTCAAGGGCCTTGCATGGTACCTTGCACGTGCCACACACACTCACTGTACATTTATTTGAATTTTACAAGTGATACAACCTATTCTGTTGCCCCAAAAAATAGCCCTTTAGAAACAGCAAGTTAAAGCTAAAAGAGACAACCCCCCCAACAAACAGAACAAAGACACAATAAAGCAGGGTTTCTATACTTCAAATCATGTTCCCAGTTTCATTGTGTAACTTGTACATACATCCTTTACCGTGTTCAAACCTTTCTCAGTAGAATATTAGCTTTGAATTTCCTAGATATGTAAAACTTCTTATGGGGACTTCTACAATAATATCTCTCCTACTTAATCACATTTACCCTCAGCCCAAACTATTTTGGCACACTTTCAAGCTCAAGGCTTGGCTATGATTAAAAAATTTCCAAGTGCTAATCTCTTCCCTACAAGTAAAATGTGGATATAATTAATACTGTTTTGTTTACTTTGAGCTTGTTTTCTCTTCCAAACAAGAGTTTCTGTTTGTTTGTTTTAAATCTCTTTTTCTTAAATGTTTTTGGCACTTGGATCAAAAAAAGAAGTATTTTAATTAATATTTTTCTTCTAGTTAATCTAAAAAAGCCACTGGTATTTTCTAAATAGCAAAATCCTATTTGATTTCAGTTTAAAGAGATATGTTACTAGCAATATTGTTCTCAACTTGCTTGCAGTTGAGGTTTTGGACATCGGTGCTCTGCAGCAGTGATACTTCTGGGGAAAAAGCAAAGTATCAGGCTGGAAACCAAGGATTTCCTCACGGCAAAGAGGGACATGCCCTCACATGGGCACATTTTCCTCCTGTTTCTGTGCTCAAGGAGGCATCTCAAGACTGAAGACCTGGCTGCTATTATGGTGATCTATAGGTATGTGTACCTATGAAGGCTTTTCTGGCACAGGAAATGTATGGATGCACATATGACAGGCTGTGACAGTGTTGCAGTTAATTAAAAAAAAAAAAAAAAAAAAGGCTGTGGGCCTTCTGGGGCTTGAACCTACTTCACATGAACACAAGTCCAATTCAAGTGCGGAGCTATTTTATTTGCATAGGGACTGCAAGACTGCACCACTAAATGCAATCAGTCCAGCATAAAGAGAAGGAAATCCTCTATTTAAAAAAATCCTGAATAAATCAAGACATCTTTTGCAGGTGTCCTCTGAAAAAGAAAAATAGTTATTAAAAGCTGGCTAAACTGCCTGGTCTGATTCACCGAGTGGCCCCCCAAACACTTATGTCGGGGAGGACACAGTAAGAACTGCACAGGCTTTTGCTCAAAGAAAAATGCATAAAATGAGGACACAGCTAACACTGTCACAGACTCAGTCCCATCTGCAACCTCTTTTTGGGGTTACTGATTTATCTTATAGTTGAAGACATATCGATAACTTACACAAGCTTTAGCTATCCCCCAGCTTTTGAGCACGGTGAGGCATTTGATTAACTTGGAAATGACTGGATTTTCTGCCCTCTTTCTTCTGAACAGAAATAAAACCAGCAGGTAGAGTCCAGATACCAAGCGTTTACCAGCAGCGCTGGCAGACTGCCTAGTCTTTGCCATCACTTCCATCCCTCTCACCACAAACAACCATTCCTAGGACCACGCTTGCGAGTCAGAACAGGTTAAAAAATTCCCTTCCTGTGACAGGTTTTGCAGTTGGATGAGTTCCTTGCTCTGGTCCTCAGCCCTGGAAGCGGCGTGTCAGTGAGATAGAGCGAGCTGCAAACTGCTACTGCTTCCGAACGCCAAGGCAGGTTCTGTACATAAGGAGCATCCCATGGCCGGGGAGCGGAGGGCAGAGCACAGACAAGCTCTTCTCTTCCCCCCAACTCGCTGCTGCTCCCCGGGGAGCAGCGTCACAGCAGCATGCGCTCGGCTCTCCGCATTTCTTAACATGCATCTGCTGCCGCCTGTTTTAATGGCAAAGCACAAAAGCGTAAAACAATTGCGTATTACTTTTTAGGTCATTTCGGACAGATGGGCTACTTTCCAAGCATCACAAATTTTCCTAAGCTGAACCATGTCACCACCACTTTAGTCGAACGCCAGCTTTTTTTTTTTTTTTCTGATTACAGCCGAGTGCAAAGATGACAAATGTAAGTACAAAGGGAAAAACATCCTGTTGGAACAGTACTCCCTGTTTTCTCCAGGTGAGAAAAGTATAAGTGACATTTCAACAACAAAACAATGCGGAATTTTTTTTTAAACCTACATCATAAGGTGTAACTGAACAAATTTCAAGCTCGGCAGGAATGTAATATTTAAAAAAACGAAGAAAAGTGCTGGAAATCAAAAATATGCAACTGTGCTAGCAAAGGTTTGCATAAGGATTATCTGGGATTTTTTTGATATAAATACTTTTCTCACCTTTTCAGCATAAAACTTTGGAAGGGAATAAAGAATCATTTTTTTAATGGATTACACAAGTAGACTGTAGGAAAACTCTGGCCACTTAAATATTAATAGATTTCTTCGATATTTTAAAGCAAATAATCTTATTGAGTTAAGTTTTAAGTCTTTTTTTTTCATCTAGCAATACAAGATTTTCAGAAATAATCGGTTCCTCAGTTTAATGATTGCTGACGGCTGTGAAACAAAAGCAGCTCTGCTTTGCTCAGCCCTCACAGAAGGCTCCCCACCCCAGTAAATCTCTTTTTCACAGCAGACGAGACTAAAGTCAGCTTGAAATTATAGTTGTTGAAGTTTCCCAGGGCAGAGACAGATGTTCCTGGGCATCCACAGAGAGTGTACAAAACATCTGGAACTATTTAATTTAGCATCCTTCCACTGTCCATTGCTATCCCTTCTCCAAGATGCTGCAACCAAACACCTTTGAAGGCAGAATCCAACCCACGTGAAAAGGATTTGAGTAAACTACCACGCTGGTGAAGAGAGTGGAGACACCTCCTTTTCCAGCAATAGCTTTGCCAGCTGAAGGAAAGGCCTCCAGTGCCTGCTATCCCTGCTCAGGTGTGCAAACTCAACATTTCATGCCTTCAGCTGAGGAATTGCTCAGCCTGGCTGCTTCTCCCCCTCCTCTGCAACGCACTGACCATGGGAGTTTCACTGCTTGCGTGATCTTCCTCCAGCCTGGTGCTGAGGAACACTATAATTAAATCACCTTTAAAAAAACCCAAAACAACAGGCTTTGGGTAGAGAAGGCAGAATGGATGATGGAAACAGGCAAGGAGCAGCACTATCTTCAGGTGACAGCTGAAGGCAGCAGAGGAGGAATATTCCCACCCCTGGGGCGAACTGGGTTCACTTTGCACTGAGACAGAGCAGGAGCATGTACAAGCGTCCTCTCTGGTAGCTTAAGCCATGACAGTTGTTTTGAAAATGAATATTGGACCATAACCTCATGTTCATAATAATGGCTTGTAGGCAGCCTAAGCCTGCTGAAACATCTGCTTGATGCTGCAGATAATTCAGGATGGTTTTGGAAGGTATCAGATTTAAAAAAACAACATCAGGAAAGCTTCTGCTTTCATTGCTTTCTTCTCTGACCCATTATAAACAAAACGAATAAGCACTCCCCAAAGCCCCATTGTATAATTGCCATCCCCTCCTGTGCGAATCTCATGAAGTTCAACAAGGCCAAGTGCAAGGTTCTGCACATGGGTCAGGGAAATCCCAAACACAACTACAGGCTGGGCAGAGAATGGACTGAGAGCAGCCCTGAGGAGAAGGACTTGGGGATGCAGGTGGACGAAAAGCTCAACATGAGCCGGCAGCGTGCTCTTGCAGCCCAGAAAGCCAACCGTGTCCTGGGCTGCATCAAAAGCAGTGTGACCAGCAGGTCGAGGGAGGTGATCCTGCCCCTCTACTCTGATCCTGTGAGACCCCACCTGGAGTACTGCATCCAGCTCTGGGGTCCCCAACATAAGAAGGACACAGATCTGTTAGAGGGAGTCCAGAGGAGGGCCATGAAGGTGATCAGAGGGCTGGAGCACCTCTCCTGTGAGGACAAGCTGAGAGAGTTGGGCTTGTTCAGCCTGGAGAAGAGAAGGCTCCGGGGAGACCTTCTAGCAGCCTTCCAGTACCTGAAAGGGGGCCTCCAAGAAACCTGGAGAGGGACTGTTTACAAGGGCATGGAGTGATAGGACAAGGGGTAAGGGGCTTAAGCTGACAGAGGGTCGATTTAGATTAGATGTTAGAAAGAAATTCTTCACTGTGAGGCACTGGAACAGGTTGCCCAGAGAGGTTGTGGTTGCCCCTTCCCTGGAAGTGTCCAAGGCCAGGCTGGATGGGGCTTTGGGCCACCTGGTCTAGTGGAGGGTGTCCCTGCCCATGGCAGGGGGGTTGGAACTAGATGATCTTTAAGGTCCCTTCCAACCCAAACCATTCTGTGATTCTATGATTCTATGAAAAGGGCAGGTGGAAGTGCAGTCAGGCTGCAGGACAGAGGGCACAGGGCAGAGGCATGGGAGAATTTTGGAGAGGCGTCAGCTTCAGCAAATAAACCAGGACTGACGCTACCAGTAGCAACTGCCAGGACAGCACAGTAGATGAAGAGTACCCAATATCCCATGACTGTCACAGCCATCTCCTACCATCCGTGAGGCAATGCTGTGCAGCGCAATGGAAGGACAGAAAAAGACATCTTAGTGTTGGGGGTGAAAAAAGAGACAAAATATATTAGGAGAACAGAGCTTTCGAGATTTCAAAAGGGAATATTTCCTTCTTGTTCTCTTTATTGTGGGGCTTGGGTGGAGGAAACCATCCTAGTGATCTCTAGTGTATTGTTAATGCTCTCTCTCAGTTGTACCTCACAAATCCTACATATATTAAGGGACATTAAAAAATTAGACCCTATTTAGATGCATTGAATTTAGGTGGTCAAGCACAAATCACCTTAGTAATGAATCCTTTTGGACTTGGCAGCCAGCTGAGATTGAGGCCCTTCAGGTTGTTTCCTTTAAGAGAGGACTTAGATTGTGGCATCAAGGGAAGCTTTGGTACAATCCTGTTGTTTACAAAGAATGTACAAAAAATGCTGCTTCCCTGAGCAGGGAAAGGAATCCTATTGTTTTGGATATCCAAGAGGCACTCAGAGGATTCTTACATTTATCCTGAATGAAGGGCCATCAGCTCCAAGGGAATTTCACCCAATTTTATAGCAGTGACCTCTTCCCTCTGTCTCACCCTAAAGGGGTGACCATCTTCACTACCTCAGCATGGAAAGAAAGGAAAACAAGCATTTACAGGTGATAACAACTTAATAATTTACAAAGAGTAGTTTCATCAGGACATTTTCTCCTCACCCCCTTGCAGTGCCATATTTTCATCCACGGGATGTTTTTGATTGTCCCAGCCAAAATTCCTTTTCGGGAGGATAGAGACCCTTTGAGGAATGCCCAAAATGACTGAAGAAGCCGTAACTCTCCTGGCCTAAGCCACGCACTCAGGCTGCATGGAGCAGCCATTGTCCCCATCTTCCAGATCCCACGATGGTCACCTGCTGCAGATACTAGTCCCCAGCCACAATCTTATAGTCTTCTTTCTCCAGAGATGGCTGGAACAAGCCATATTTTCTCTTTATACAACCTATGAAAGCTTTGAAATGAAAGTATTGCACTAAACATTCTTCACTGATGCTGATATAGATGAGGGCCAGGCTGCCTTTGGCCTTTTCCCACCATCCCACTCACGTCCAAGGCCATGCTGACATACCGAACTGTGGACTGGAGCAACTGGAGGGGTTGCAATTTGTTACAGTTCTTGCAGCTGCAGTCAGAGTTTCTCTGTCCCAGCTTTGGTAGCCCTGACACTGAATTTGGTGCAGGGCTGATCCCCCAATCCCTCTGCTGCTGCCACAACACTGGTTCCTCACCCCCACCAGCCCTTGGCCCATTTTATTTTTTCCTACCATGGCCGGAAAACTTTTTCAAGCTGTCACATTCGTCAACAGCACCAGGCACATACAGCTAATACAACTGAAAAGGTTTTTCTGCAAGGGGGAATATGCAGCACTAGGTGAGCAAATATTCTGTAAATAACTTCTACCACTATCTGTATCTGTAGATATTCTGTAGTAACTTCTATCTTTAAATTAATTTTATTCTCCTTGCCCTTTTTACAGCTATTTATCAAAAGTGCTGGTGCTTCTTTCCTGCTGCATCAAAATATCAGTCCTGCCTCAAAGACTTGCACCTAAATAGAGCAGTCTGGAGCAATTCAGCAGAGCTGAGCCGCTAGTGTCAAGTCATTGAAAACAGGGGGTGTGGGATGGGGTGTCCCTAGGCTGTATTCCGCCCCTCTGCTTTGTTATGCTGTTTGCAAAGTGCTGAGGGAAGTGTTCAACTCCTGTCCCAGCTTTGCACAGGGCTCGCCGTAAAACCTGGAGAAATTCCCTGTGGAGTCAGTTCAGGGGATGTCCTGCCTGCACTGACTCTGACCACTTTTACTACAGCACAGACAGAGCAGTAAAACCATCCTTTCTTCAGGTCCACACATTTCCCCCTTGCAAATTATCTATGTCTGGCAAAAGAACAATGGTGGGTTGGTTTGTGTGTAAACACACAAGCGTATGGACCTCTGTGGGAACATCTCCTTATGGGTTAGTCCTGGCTAAGCACACGAGTGGCCCGGCAGCCTAGGAAGCACACCTGCCTTATCCCTACAGCTCCCTGCATCTCGACACATGCCAATACGAAGCCAGAAGCTTGAAATTTGGCATTAGATCCAAAAGCTTGTATGAACAAAGTGGTATTACCTGGGACAGTTCATATATCCCAAGTTCTTTGAGCACCATAGGGATGAGAGGAAGGACCTCATTGGAACACGCTATTTAACATCAAAGCAGTAAGAAAAAAAGAGCTGTGAAGAGAATAAAATGGGAAATTGCAGTAACGGGGTGGGAGGTAGCTGCTGTGGGAGGGAGAGTTTCAGGAGAAGAATGGCAGGAGCAACTCTGGCCACGTTCCTCAAATGATGTGCAGGTTTCTACACCAGACAACATGGGAGGAAAAAATAAGGTTATGTTCAAGGATGAGTTCCCAAAAATTCCTCAAAAAAAAAAAAAAACCAGCCGCTGAAGAGATGAGTGATAGCAAAGACAAAGATGTCTTCCTGTCCTGGTTTTGGCAGGGATAGAGTTAATTTTCTTCCTAACAGCTGGTATAGTGCTGTGTTTGGGATTTAGAATGAGAATAATGTGGATAACACACTGATGTTTTGGTTGTTGCCAAGCAGTCAAGGACTTTTCAGCTTCTCATACTGGCCTGCCAAGGAGAAGGTGGAGGGTGCACAAGAAGTTGGGAGGGGACATGTTCAGGACAGCTGACCCAAACTAACCAAAGGGACATTCCATACCATATGATGTCATGCTCAGTAGATAACAAGGGGTGGGCTGGGAGGCGAGTCAGCTTCTCACAGGGCATCGACTTCAGGTGGTTAGAAATTGTGCTGTGCGTCACTTTTTTGTATATTCTATTATTATTATTTTCCTTTTTTTGACCTATTAAATTGTCTTTATCTCAACCCATGAGTTTTTTTTCCTTTTCCATTTTCAATTCCCTCCCCCATCTCACCGGGCAGGGGGAAGTGAGCAAATGGCTGTGTGGTTGTTTTAGCTGCCTGCTGGGTTAAGCCACGATAGTTCCAAAACTTTTTTCAGGTTAAAATCTTTAAATAGCCCCCAAAAATACAAAGAAACAGAAGATCAGAGGGTGAGAGTCCAGAAACATGTAAAACTGTGCATTGTGTTTGTAGATATGAGGTTAAGATTTAAGGCTCCTGTACAGGGTGTCCGTGGTGAGGCGCTGGTGTGAGGAGGAGAGGCCGGGGCTTGCCCCAGGCCTCACACAGCTGCTTCCAGCCCAGCAGCCAAGATGGTGGTGCCTCTGGTAAAACATAGTGGAGAACAGGTGAAAAACACCATGCAGGTAGTGAGGAGTGAGGGAAAAAGTGTGAGAAACAGCCCTGCAGACACCATGGACTTGAAGGAGGGGAGGAGGTGCTCCAGGAGCCAGAGCAGAGATTCCCTGTCAGCCGGTGGAAATACCTGAGTGAAGTGCATATATCCTGAAGGACTACAGCCCGTGGAAAGGGCCCACAGCGGGGCCGGAGACATGTGAGGAGGAAGGAGCAGCAGAGAGGAGCTGTGATGGACTGATCACAATCCCCCCATCCATCTGGGGTGGTGGGGAGGAGGTGGAGGAATTGGGAATAAAGGACTGAAGTTGAGCCTGGGAAAAGGGGAAGGAAAGGTGCTGTTTTAATTTTTGTCTTTGCTTCTCACTATCTAAATCTACGTTACTTGGCAACAAATTTAGTCTGTTTTGCCCATGATGCTAATTGGTAAGTGAGCTCCCTGTCTTTATCTCAATCCATGAGCTTTTCCATCTTATTTTCTCTTCCTGTCCTGGTGAAGAGGAGGCGTGAGAGAGTGGATGGGTGGGCATCTATCAACCAGCCAAGGCCAACCCACTACAGCTTCCTATTAAAAATCTCTAGATGATATTATGAAATTAGATAAACAAAGGAGAAAGCTAGAGATGAAACTTTTGAGGTTCTTCACAATAAAAAGAGTGGAAGGAGGGCACGAAATCTCCCTCAGAAATGAAAAGAGGACAGGAATTGTATTAGAAGAGGAGGCATCTGAGGACACAATTTATCTCCCAGTCACAGATGTAAGGAAGGTCCATCTGCAGTGGGAGAAAAGCTCCGTCTGGCTTAGGGTGAGAAGATAGGAGCAGAGCATACCTATTATTTTGTATTCTTAATCTCTCTTCATCCAATTTTTCATGTACAGCAATAGCAGCTGGAACTTCTAAGCAATTCTTCACTTCAATACTTTGAAATATGAAGCCTGCTAGGACAAGAGACCATTTACCATGAATCTTTCTCATGGAATTTAAACAGTACACAACAGCAAAATAGTTCTCCAATGCCAATAGAGCCCATACGTATTTATTCCTAGATTTACATTTTTTTTGTGTATCAAAATGACAGTGACCCTATTCTCCTTTACTCTAAATGCGTGGAGCACACAGTTTCATGGGTTTTGAGACAAAGAAAGCCTGTGAGATCATTTGATCTAACACCCTGCAAACAGAGTCGTCATTTCACCCAGTGATGAGCCCAAAGGAGGGTGCATCCCCGCTGGGCTGGCATGGGTGGCATGGGGAGAGCGGTGCTGGGAGGTTCAAAAGCCCCCGTCCAGCAAGGTGCAGCAGAGGTCAAGGATGCCACCAGCTTTGCAAGCAGATGAAAACCAGTTTGTGTTACTGGTGTGTCAGCAATGACTGGTCTTGCTCTGTTTCCATAAGTGACCCATTAATTTGGTGAAGCACCATAAACGAGCCCTTACAATAGTGCGTGGGAATTCAGACAAGGTGGTTCTAGCCCCAGCACTGCCAGGAGCAGTCTCATGCCACCACCTTTCATTCATCTCTCAGAAATATTCATTACCTCCACTTCCAGTTGAACTAACGTCAAAGGATTACATTTGGCATCCTTGGGTAAAGGCTGCTGTGCGGCACTGTTATTAACAGCTACAGCTTTCAGGAATGATGCTAACATACCTTCAGCTGTCTGGCATTCAAACTCCGCTGGCATCCTTTATGAATAATTGGAAACCTCCCCACTTCAGTGACTTTAAACTCATAGTTTAACCATCATATTGCATCCTCTGAAATAAGGCAAGATTTTGTAGAATAAATACACAAGTGGAGCATTAACATGCTATACAGGCCAGCCTCCTAGGAGGAAACATTTCTACAGCCTTGGACTTAATGAGAAGCTCTTTCTTAGTCTAAAAAAGTCTGTAGCCATCCCTGAACAGTTCAGCAGGTCACCTGTGGGCAGCCAATGTTAGAGGTAGAGTCAGCCTCTTCTTTCTATTAGGTTCAGGCAGCCCCCCTCTATCTCTCCCTACTCACCAGGCACAGCCAGTGCTCTCTGCCGGCCCCCAGCCCACCTCCCCACCACCCCACCACACATCCAGCGAGGAGGGCTGGAGCACTCATGTAAGCTGCAAACAGAGCCTCAGCACCACTTGGGTAATACAGTCTTTCAAACCTGCTTCACAACAGAAATACTCTATTACCCATTTTTTGGAATCTGACAAGTCAGCGCCCCACTTCAAGTTGCAGAGCTCAGCGTTTCCATCACAGATGTGGTGGCAATAAGGAGCAGCCCGCACAACTCTGACGCATGCTGACAGGAAGCTTGCATAGATCAGTAGTAATTAGAAGCAAATCACAATTAAATTCTAAGCAAATCAGAGGCAAAAGAGACTCAAAAGAGGGACTCAATTATTAATACTTCAAAATCAGAGTAATCAAAACCATTATGAGTCCAACCATATGGAGGGGAACTACAAGGCATGCACTGTTTTATTAACGCCTTATCAGCTTGCCTCTCTAATCAGCACTTTACATTTGTGGCATAGGGAGTTATGAAAAAATCACAGTTCCTTGAGGTGTTACTGCCCTGATTAAAGAAATCCATATATTTCCTCTGGAGAAAAAGGCTTAGGTAGAGGTGCCCGTAATAGCAACCTTATTTAGACAGATTGCCTTTAAGCCCAGCATTTTACCAGTGAAGCTCCAGACACTGGAAACTTTAATATAAATCAAAAGCCAAGTGATGTGGGAGTTTTAAACTCATAATTATGTACTTGCATAATATTAATATTGTAGGAGGTAAATACAAACAAAACACAAGATACTTTGCTCATGTCTGTTGTGCTGGGTGCCAATTTTAATATTGCTATAAGGTAACATTATATATGAAAGGCAGTTTATATTAAAAAGGTTAAGAGAGAAGATGTCTTCAGAAGGCAAAACAAGCTGTAAGAGATCTACTACTTTTTTAAAAATACATTTTCTTCTCTATGCATTAAATAATGCTTTCTACTTTACTTATGCATCAGAGCACTTCCAACATCACTGCTGAATGCACATTGAAAGGACTTCCAACTTGTCAAATCCCAATCCAAGTTGCACTTGGCAAAAACACATTCATACTACTTCATGGCCTGACTTTGCTTGTAATTATATTTATTTAAGACTTCTTTAACAAGGCAGAAAAACAGACAGGGTGCAAGGGGAGGGAAGATGCTCCTACCGTACCAGCGGGTCTTTTTTCTCCATGACTGAAGCTTGAAGTGGAAACTTCGCTTCGCCCTGGCCCCGCAGCAGCTCCCGGCAGATGTGCTTGTCCAGGGAGGTCGTGGGCTGCCTTGGCCCCGGGCTGGCTCCCGGGGGGCTGCCTGGCCGCCCTGGGCCTGGGATCCCAGTGCCCCACGGCTGAAGTCAGGGTGCCAGCTGCCCCAGCGGGACAATGGCTCCATTGGGAGATAGCTGGGGGACAAAGGCGCTGCTTTCAGGAATGATTTTATATGCACGCATGTGACCTTTGCCTGAAATGACTCTATGGAAAGCGTCCCTGTCCTGAAGATCTGCTTTCAAATGCAGCGGTCTGAGGCGCTTGCTTAATCTGTCCTTTTTTTTTTTCTTTTTTTTGGGCCACAGATGCCTCAGGAGAGGTCATGTGCAGATAACGAGGTGGTGCTGAGCTCTTTCTGATCATTTAATAGAGCTATTCAGTAACGGATAGGATTATTTTCTTCATTTTCAAAGTTCTTCACCAGAATCTACTAACTGGAGTGCTTTTATCTGCTTCTAGGAATGTAACTATGAGACCAGAGCAAACTTTCAATCCCGTGCCCTGAGCCAGCCTACAAGCTGCTTCCAAGCTCAGGACACCTTTGCTAGAGTGCATATAGGTTTAAATTTATGTATCCCTATAAAAACAGCAGAGTCGTTGAATTTTTAATGGATTTGCAGGACTATTTATTTATTTATTCTAAATTCTTTTTTTGTAACTATGATTTTTAAGTATTTTGAAAGTTTCCTACTTGACTGGCTATAGAATTGGAGCTGTCAATGCATAGTGTACATGAAATCCAAATATCGCTATAGCTAGGCTGGAGGTGGGGGGGTGAAGATGGAGTTTATCACCCGTACATTCCTGTAGCGAGTGCTGCAGCTGTGGCAGGTGAAAGGAAGGTCCCTCGGAGTGATTCTTTGTTAGGTTATAGGGGAGGTTAACAGCAGGGTGCCTCTTTAAGGTTAGCCAACATTTTCCTTTGGAAGATCTTGATTTTTGCTGTTTATTGCTCTGACAAACTAACATTTACACTGACCATTAAGGCAAAATACGTCAAACATTTTTGAGGTTAAAACAAAGGATGTATATTTTGCTATACTGATGTTAAACAAAATTCTCTGTCCTTTCTTTAAACAGATCTCAGGCTTACATAGCCTAGAGCAACAGATTGGATTTTGGGGGCCGGGGAAGAATAGCCTTTGTTAAGTGAATACGTTCATCCATCCCTACCAAATTCCAGCCAGATTTGGTCAAGTTATAAATCTCTAAGAGATCTTTGTGTATGCTCAGCACTGTGTGCTATTTGCTCACACTTGACTCTGAGCTCTCTGAAAAATCATCTTCTCTGAATGTATTTGAGCCCCTTACAAACCCTGGGTCACACTGTTTATTTCAAGGGAAAGGAGTTCTAAATGGTGCTCACAGTCACAACGGGATCCAGGAGTGGGGTTCTGTCTGTCCGTCTGTCTGTCATACACACACCCCCACGCACACCCCAGCACAGCTGCACGCAGAGCCCACATCTCTCCCCTAAAAAGTTTGTGCTTGTGCATGCTGGGGAAGGGGATTCCTTCTCCTGAAATAAATCCTGCCCCATCCCCCAGACAGAATGAAATCCCACTGTGAAATCTCCTCATGGACTGCCCATCCAGCCTCCCTGCGCCCTACGGCCCCGTCTCTCACCATTAGACCTTCAAGAGAAGGAACAATGAAAAGGAGGATAAAATCAAAAGTGCCGAATAGGTGGTGGGTCCTGTACTGTAAATGAAACAGGGCTGCTGTTGGAAAGACGGTACGGAGCACGTTATAATGCACAGAGACCACAGAAGCGGACAGATTTCAAGTGTTTGATTTAGAAATCACTGTCAGTATTTTTGCACATCAGATCAAATAATTTTAGATAAAAATCCAGTTAGAGTTATAAAAGTACTAAATGCAAGTAATTTTTTTTTTTAAATAAATATTCTGCAATGTCTAAAAGCAAAATATCTGAGCGTCTTAACACAAGGGAGCAAAAAAAGTACAGAAGAAGAAGAAACAAATTAGCAAACTGACACAAGATCTCCCCACCTCATAGCAGGCTCTTCCCAGCATTGTGCCCCTAATACTTGCTTGAATTCCATTTAAAAGAAGATGCCTCTCACTTCCCTTAGAAGCTAATGTGCAGCCTGCTGTGCCGTTGACAATTTTTTATCCTTTCATTCCCATCTGATTTTAATACAATTTTTTAGTTTATTTCAGCTTATCGATTCTAATTATTTGTAGCCCCAGGAAAATACATCCCTGCTACAGCAGAGGGGCTTAAACTCATTGTTACAAATGCTCTGCTGAATAAAGACATGTTTACATAACAAACGAAATGATTTCTCCAGTTTTACAAAGTTTATGCATTATCAGGGTTTGGACAAGCACAAGCTTCCCCACTTAGTCTCCTTTCAGCACGGTTAGCAGGAACTAGCATGATTTAGTATTTCCCAATATATTCATTGCAATCTAAAAATATTTTGGTTGATCTTTACCCCTGTTGAACACCACAACATTCTTGGTCATACGGCTATCGACTTCTTTGAGTCATACTCAGTTAAAATAAATCTTAGTCAACTCTCTCTCATTCTGTATAAACAAACTCAGGCTTTTTAGCAAAACAGATGCTGCTGTCTCTAGATGTCACGGGGAGCGGTGGGTATTGCTTTAGATAATGCTTCGTCAGAACTAACGAACAGGAACTAGCACGGTTCAGGCGGGGGCAGTGGCCCAGGGCAGGGCACGGTTAGAGGAGCACACAACGTGGCAAGGGGAAGCCAGTGCCTGTCCTTGAGGGCCCAAAAGGCACAGGAAGGGCTTTAGGAATGGGTTTCTGCCTGTAAACACACGGTTTTTGCATGTATAAATCTAAAGAGGTAGTGTTAGGACCCCGAAAGAGGAGGTCTGTGCAGTGCCACCACCACTCTTTTACAAACTGTGGCCATCTCTGCATTTTGTCAGACGTCCTCTCCCTGCGGTGTATCTCCAGAGAGCTATGACCAGAGCTGTTGGATCAGATTTCTGGACTTGGCTTTAGGCAGCAGTGAGGCACAAGCTGCTCAGATCAGGGCAAGGCTGGACATGCACGGGAATATAGCTGCTGCACTTAGGAAATTTCCATGTGTGGCATGCAGCTACTTCCCATTTGAAGGAGCAGGTCAGCTGGACAGGCAGTGGATTGCAAGTCTTGGATGAGGTATTAAAAATCCACCAAAGTCCTATTTTGATCATGCAAAACATCCAGTCTAGTGAAAACCAAAACAACAAGTTTCCAGATACATTATGTTCAGAAATTAGTATTCAGGAATTTGATTTTATAACAAATGCACTGAGGAGAAGACTTACTGTGGGGGCATAGTTTCGTGCTTTCATATGTAGCCCAGGCCAGGCTGTACTGGAAGGTTAATGAAAACAATAAAAATATTCTGTCTTTTTCAATATTCAAAATTTAAGGAGATGATAGTGGGTGAGGCTGAACCTCTGCAGCCACATAGGAGAAAAGATTATACAGGCTCAGCTTTAAAGCAGCTGTTGTCCTCATCAGAATCAGAAATCTGAACATCTCTTGGTCTTGTGCAATCAAAGGGAGTAGCTATATACTTAAATCAGGCCACACACACTGAGCACCTATATATGGATTTCCGGAGCTAACATTAAAATCCTATTTTTAAAAGCTGTATTTACAGATGCCCCAGCCTGATAGAAATAAAGACCTTTTGAACATTACTCCTTTTAATCCCTTCATTTTCTGCATTCATTTTTAAACAGTACTGTTGCAAATATATTCATCAGAAAATTATACTGGCAGTTAAATATGCCTGGGTAGTACAGCATGAAAATCAACCATAAAAACCAGTGCTTCAAAA
This sequence comes from Grus americana, assembly GCF_028858705.1. Classification (NCBI taxonomy): domain Eukaryota; kingdom Metazoa; phylum Chordata; class Aves; order Gruiformes; family Gruidae; genus Grus; species Grus americana. Next base: position 14,944,499 of record NC_072853.1, on the reverse strand, counting down.
AAAAAAAATCGCACTGTAGATAGTCACGAATAAAAGAAGATTGTGACTTACAAGAAATATACAACCCCTCCTCCTGTTAATCTGTTCCATATTTGATGATTGAGCATGAATTACAGCTGAAAAATATCCCGGGGGATTACTTAATATACTGCCTAATCCAACCATCCACCCCCTGCAAAGTACAACCTCATGCGGTTTTGCTTCATTAGGAGTTTCTCTGCAGCTCCAATGTCCCGGCTCAGTTTCACCTCCTGCAAACAGGTCTGAGCATGAAGAAATGGCTTCTGTGGCCAGAACTGTGCAGAAATATGTAGTTCTGTACAGGCAGAATTGCACGAGCTGAGCTAATGGAAAAAACATACTTTGTCCAGCTACCTTCTAGGCATGGTTGGAGTTACCCCTTCTGCAGTCTGAATGGATGATGTGGTCTTGTATCTCTGGCTTTGCTTTGACATATTTTCCTTTTCTTAACCCTTAGTTTACAGCATTTGGGCTGGATAACAATTTTGCTGAAACTCCAGAGGTTTACCACTTCTCCTGTTCCACAACATTTTTCCTGCCATGAAATGTTTTATTTCCAATAGACTTTGCCCACCAGTGGGGATGTTATGGTATCCTTTATCCTGACTTTATGCAGAAATGTATCTTCACTTTGAAAAGTCATCAGATCCAGAACTTCTAAAGAGCCTCTGTCAAAAAATTAATCCTCCTCCTCTCTTGAGCTTTGCTAACCACAGTACACCAGGCTATGAGCAGCTGTAAGATAGCAGTTTTACAAACCTGCACCAGCAGGGTCCACCTCCTTGAGGGTAACTGTCATGGGGAGCTTGCGATGGAAGAGAAGTGGCCATGAACTGGAGTTGCGGGTAAACGTGTGCAGGGAGACGAAGCATGGATACATGAAGAATTGTAAAGATCTTAACTAAAGTTCAGTTCTCCCTGACCAGCACAAAAAGGCTCTGCATGGGCTGAAGGTTTCCACTGAGCGAGCATGAACTTGCTGAGATAGCTTAAAGCTTTATCACTTGGGCCATCACATATCACGCTCCAGATCCTGGATAAGGCCAGAAAAGGGGAGAGCAGAGTATTACCAGCATCACACAAGACCCTGCTCCTTGACTTGAGGGCTGACACCACAACTCTTTTATCTACTTTCCATATCACTGAACCACTACTTTCTACATCTCCTGTCCTTCTCTTCTACTGGTTTTCTTGCCCTAAGCCAATCCCTACGCCCTATCCCAAACAACATCTCTGTAATCTAGCACAGATACAGCTCCACCTCATTTTGAAGTTCCTAGTCTTGTACAATATAGATTCATAGAATCATAGAATTGTTTTGGTTGGAAAGAACAAGTTCTGTCAGATTCCTTATTCTGAACAAGATGTACAAATTTCTTAAATCAAACAGTAGCTCACAAATTGTAACTAGGGACCAAGTTAATAAAATCCTTCAAGAAATTTGACATACATGTACCCCCAAAGGAAACACCACAAATTTCAAGGCTGCTCTTATCTGCTACAGAAAATCCAGTGTTGAAAGCTGCCTGTAAAGGTTTGAAAAGAGATATTTCACTAGGAATAAGTGATATGTAGATAATATTAAAAAATACTGATGAACCAATAGCATAGCTACAAACTCCCCACAAACTCTACCCTCTTCACCAAAGAGCAATGCACCAGATAACACCGATCCATAGGTGAGGGTAGCCAACAGAGCCACAAATACAGCCAACATACCCTTGAGAGCTGAGAAGTCAGCAAACTCCAGAAAAGGCTCACGGATGAAGGGGTGATGATGACCTCCAGGGGGGCCCACTGCAGGACAGGGGTTGGACACGCAGTTGGATTTGCAGGTCATACGACAAGACTGGCCTTTGAAGCATGGTGAGGGATTTTGAGCAGCCACCAGCAAGAAGCTGTTGGTCCAACAGCCATGGCTTGACTTGGATTGTTCATGCAGCATTTTTAATTCAAGAACAGCAGGTTGGCCACCATTACTATTGTGTCTGACTTTCATAAAGCCCTGGATCTGCATCTTCCTGAAAAGAAAGTTATAATCTGGACAGAACATAAACATTTGAGTCTTTTGAGGATTGGGGAAATTGGTTGATTTTTTTTGAAGAAAAAAAATATAATTTCTTAATTCTCATTTCCTATGATTGGGGTATAAAAGCTCATTCAAGTGAATGAACAAGTCATCCTTGTATTTCCAAGCATTTTGACTGAAGATCATAGAAAATCCATTGTGAAAGGAAGCTACAAGCCCAACTGCAACATGGATTGGGTCTTCTGAGTGCTACTGAGCAGGTACCGATCACGGTGACAGTTACTCCTGCACTGAAATGCACCAACTCTGGGGAAAAAACTGAGAGCAAACTGGCCTGTTCAGTTTTGGACGTTGCAGAGAGGAGCCGCTGTGCCGTGAAGATTTTGGGGCACAAATGATCTTTGACTTGAATTTTGCATATAACTATTTGAGACTTCTAAAATGTCTCCAGTTGGTTTGCAAAGCTTGGTTTATATTCCTGCTTATAATTTATCTGCTGCTTTTGATTCCTCGCAACATCTGTGTCCTTTTTCCAGACCCCCCTGCATGGTTTTATTCACTAAAGCTTTCAGAGTTTTGTTTTTGTTCTAATGTTTTTGCCTTCTAAGTTGTTTTTATTATGATGTACACCACACTGAGTGCTCTGGCAGCCTGTGAGGGGTGTTTTCTAAGAAGAATAAATTATGGACATTAATAAAGCACAGAGCTTTTGAACATTTGGTTTCAACGTGGAAGGATTCTCTTTCATATGAGAATCATGTTGAGGTTTTATTTCTAGGGGGACTTTTTCTGTTATTAAGATCTAACAAAGCAGTATTTTACTGAAGGCTTTTTGTTTTTTCCTTGCCCACTCTGTCATGGTTATTGCGAAGCTCTTCTGCTGTTTCTCATTTCGCTGCAAGGTACCTATGTGCATATGAAAGGTACGCTGTGCAGGGTTTGCTTTCAAGTTTTCAGTTAAGCGGGGGGAGGGAGATTTTGGGGGTTTTGTTTGAGCTTCTTTTGTGGAGAAGAATTAAGGTAAGGATACGGAAACCAGGGGCAAAGTAGTTCTTTAAAATAAATCCAGATCTCCCCTCTGTAAACACATGCCAACCAAATATACAAATTATGGCAAATTGGTTGGCTGTGTTCACAACTGGGTTAGCGCTAAAAACAAGAGCACTCTAAGCATGAGTTACAACATTTATTCGGACCTCCTTGAAAAGTCTTCCTTTCAGTAGGCTCAGTCCTGCAACATAAGCAATTTAGCTCTCATGAGTAGTCCCATTGACTAAAAGCAGGGCCTGGATTTACAGGGTCACCTAAACCAACAGAAGAGTTTTGAATGCAACGTTTTCCCATAAGTCACTTCCCATTATACCCTTTTGCCACCTGGACTCCATCTCCTTAAATCTGCTTTATTGGTCCCATATGCCTTTATTCAGCGAAGTGCTCGAGCTTTGATGGAATGGAAGGGATGTAAGCGAGCACCAAACAGCTTTCCCGAACCGGCGCTGCAGCCACACTCCCGATTAATGCCTCCTTTCATATAGCTGCGTCCCTGCACTACACGCGGGGAACAGCCTCCCGCTTGTAGTTCCCAAACATGCTGGCTTTCTCTTCCAAACCCAATCGCAAAATCCACTGCATCCCGGCTGCCTCCAGCTCGCAGCTCTGCACCGTTGTCCTTTACACGATGGAGGCACCTTTTGCTAAGTACCATCGAGTGCTCGACACCACCAAGTGCTTCAACTCCCACAGGGTTTGGTCCCCGCTGGTTCCCAAGAGCAGGGTCTCACCCACAGCCCAGCAGGTCAGGGGGCTGGCAGCACCCAGCTGGCACCGCTGCCCCCTCCTTGTACCACCTCCGGCCCTCATTTGGCCCCCAGGGGATTTAATTTAGGTCCCCAAAAGGCACAAAACACTTTTTACCCCTTATTTTGGTTAGATTTGGTTTCTGGCCATTTAGCAAGCTGACTCACCCCATCAAAGTGAGCCTCTGGGCTGATGCACAGGAATTGCCAGGAGTGGAGCGGGAGGAGGGCAGGAGGACAGGACCACCACACTCAGCAGTACTGGATTCACTAGTTGTAGAATCATACCCCAGTTAGGAAAGAAGCAGCAGCAGCTCCATATATCCTTCTCACAGGGTATCTCCATGCACATTCTCCTTTTTGTCTGCATTTTATAACGCAAAAATATGAGAAAATATTTTAGTGTGGATTTCCCAAAAACAATGGCCATTTTTGCACCTGGACGGATTTTTAGCAGCATCTAAAGATATTTCAAAGCTGATATATGTTAGCTATACACCTACTTTTAAGTTAAAGACACAAACAGTTTGATTACATCATACTCCAGATCCAAAAGTGAAGGGTGGGAACCATAAACTTCACAATGTTTGACTTGAACTCAAGTGAAAACATCTGAGGACTTTTATGGGTGTTCGTATTTCTCAATTTCAGGAATCAAGGTAAAAGCGACTTAGATTGTTTCTTTTTATCACTTTCCAGCCATGGTACAAAAACAGGAATCTGTTAATTACTTCGGACACCGGTGGGGTCAGATTGGCAGCAACGAGGAGCTCTGAGCCTTTTCCTTGTAACTGCTGTCATGAGAAACCCCCGCGTTTCCTTCCTCGCCACATGTCTCACAAAGAGATTTATGGCTGTGTTTTAACCACACGTCAATGAGCCATTCAAGATTTACAGCAGCAAATTCGGAGACTTATCTGCAACAGAATTTTCCCACCGATAGGCCATAATTTATAATAAGTGCTTGCATATTTAATTAGCTGTATGACGAGATGAAATACTACAGAACGGTAGCCTAAATGAAGGAGGCAAGTCAATGGCACCGTATCCCTTCCTAGGAGGGTAAGCAGGCCCTGAGGAATGAGATCAGGTTTTGTAGCTGCGCCATGCTGCTCACAAGCAGCAGCAAGTAAGTGTATAGGAATACCAAGAAATGGATGTTTATTTGCATGTCCTGAGGTTTTGCTTTGGTTCTAGCAGGATCTCTTACCATCAATGCTACTTCTGTCAATTCGTTTTCAACCGGACTCCCAAACGTCCCAGCAGAGACAAGGACCTATACAGTGAATTTAAGCTGGTGATCACGTTGAGTTGTTTAACCACCTTTTACTAAACAAAGGGTTTGAAAGCCATTTCTCCAGGTGGTTTTAAAGATCAGCAGGGAAACACAAGGCTGGCGTAGGGGCGCAGAGCAGTGACACCCTGCGGGCAAAGGTCTGGGCACACACCCGCTTTCCCAGCAGAGAAGTCCTCGCTCCCCTGGGGGGCTGGAGCAGCATATGATGAAAAGGGACCTTCTCCCTGAAGAAAAGGGGTCACAGCTGGAGCTGTGCAGTCCCCGTGCACAAGGATGGCAATCTGCGGGGCTGGAACAGCGAGAGGCAAGGGCCTTGCAAGAGGATGCCAAGGAGGAGACCCGGGGTAGGTGAGAGCTGAACACCCATATTTTCTTTACATGATATCTCTTGTCCCTTGGCACTGTGCTTCTTGGCAGCTCTCAGCCGCTTTCAGGACATGCATGCCAGGGAATGGGACAGCGCAGCAGGGAGTCCCTGCAGTAGGTCTAAGCAATACAATTTCCTGTTACCAGAGATGCATTTTTTCCCTCAGGTCTTCTCCCAGCTGATTTCTTCTCAGCTGATGAAAGCTCAAATCCAGCTAAGGTGGTGTCAGCGCCTCCGTCTCATTTTTTGGCATGTGCCCAGAGCATAATCTTCCTCCATGTTTCACATATCAAAACTTTCATCAGGGCTTTGAGCATTTCCAGTTTAGGTGGTTGTAACCTCTTCTGCAACATATCCATGTAGCCAAAAAGAGCATATACAACTCAACCACCACAGCAACTCGTCAAGTTGTGTTCAGCTGAGTTTCTTTCTTCTTTGGAGTTTGCTGTTATGGATCCCAGTATTGAAATCAGCATATGTCAGACTTCATTAATGAAGTTGAGCTGACTCAGAATACTCCAAAAGCTCTCCATCACAGCCCAGTTTCAGGATAGATTTCTTTGGTTCATCTCTAAGGTTCAGTGACTCCATTCCTCGAGGCCCTTTATTCTCAGTACCAGTGTTGATATTCTTATCGCCCTTTTGGCTCAAAAGGTGAAAACACCTCCAGGCTCGACCTGCTGTGCCTCTTACGATCATCCCACCCATACATTCATTACTTCAGAGAGAGAGAAACATTTAACAGAACAAGCCTAGGGAAGCCTGACCCAAATTAACAGGTGACAGCACCAGTCCTTCTTCCACTTTCTCTTCTTGCCCCACTGGCAGTTATTTCTATATGATGTTTGGCATATAAACACCTTGATGCAAAACACACGCTTTACCTTTTACAAAGTGCTCACAGCACCTTCAGAAACCGTGTAATTGCTACAGAAGTCGAATTTTGCTGTTTGAACTATCATCAGTCCTCACACATCTTCCGGGGACCAATATGAATTTCAAAAAGTAAAATTAAGCACAAAATATACTTTAAAAGACAACTTTTCAAGGTGCCTTCCTACATTTTACAGAATTTGCAGAGCACAGTCCCATCTTGTTTCCTTCTCAAGTTACCTGTAAGATACTCAGGAATTCTTGAAGCACAACAAAAAGCCAACTTAGGTTTAAACACAAACCATGCGTAGCAGAAATAAAACAAGTAACCCATTTTTAAAACTAATTCTTGGAGCACGTACTGTCCAGCAGAGTTTCACTCTTTCTATTAATTCAGCTCATTCTTTACCAATAGGTAAAAACACCAGGATCAATGTGGAACTGTGCAAATAAATAAGACGAGCAATAATATAAATTGCAAAGGGTTGCAAGAAGGTGTTGCCACTCTCTTGCAAAGCAACAGTCTTCTCTCTCTGACCCCTTATGCTTTTGCCATTCATCTAAGGTTGGAAGTAAGACGAAATTGTTAAATCAGAGGCTGGGGAGTACGCCAGGCTTCCAAGCCCGGGCTGTGAAAGGCCCCCTCTGTCCATTGCAGGGTTTTACTGCTGACAGCAGATCTGAGACAGCCTTTCAGGCCTGTCTTTATCAGTCAAATCTCCACTGGCACTCTAGAGGAGCCCCCTGGAGAGGCTTCAGCCCCCCTGGTTGTGCTGGTGCGAGGGGGCTCAGTGGTGTGTACCCCCCACCAGCTGGACGCCCAGGCTGCCAGACTTTCCCTTCATACAGCCAGTTGGCTCTCAAGCAGCACCCGCCTCCCTCTGCTTGCAGGACTTCCCTTTCTTACACCAGTTTCGATGTATGGAAAAATGAGATACCTGTCCATGGAAGAAATTAAGCCCCTTTCAGTTTTATTACATTCCTGCCATTTTATAGGTAGTCTGTTTCTTTCTTGTTTGCTTTGCAAAAGACATTACAATAATAATTAACCAGTGGAAAGCATTTGCTTTTGATTCCTTCGGATGCATTGCCTTAGAGAGACTGTGTCTGAAGTAGAAGAGATTACTACTGTATTTACTAACACGCCACAGGCTCAGTGAGAGAGGGGGGGGGGGGGTAATCCCTCAAAAAGGGCTGTTTGTTATAAAACACACCACAAGTAACCAATATACCCCAAAAGAGCAAAGGCAGTGATGGAGCAAACCCTTAATGTGAACCAGACCGAGTAACATGAAACAATCAGTTTGATGGGTGAAGTAGTGATTTGGCAAATGTTCTGACACTCCTTGCCATGGGATTTCCGGACAGTCATGGTGAAAGTAAGTAAACACGCCTCATCAGAAATAACATTAGCAACAGGCACAGCAGTAACGCACAGCTGGGCCGTTCATTCAGAGAAGGGATTCCTGCCTTTACCTAATGCTAAATCTTACCTTCTGCACAGCACTACAAAGCAACTTGGATATGAACTTTATGTGGGGTTCACTTCCATCAAAATACTTTTAAGCTGGAGGTGCAACAATGCGATGGTGGAGGTCACACTTCATGACAAAATTGAGAGGTTCCCTGAAGGAATCCATATCCATGAACATTTGTGGAAACAATCCAGAAGCTGGCACTTTCTGGCTCCCAACCTCATGCTCTACCCATTAGACAAAGAAATTCTGTATTTCAGTGACAGGATCACCCAGGCCTTTTTGGGGAGCTTTAAGCCAAATCGATTTCCTCACCTGGAAAACAAGAATAAGAGGGTTAAAACATGTAAAGATTTTTAAATATTCACAGTGAAAATGCTAATTGCTATTCTCCATGTAGCAACTGCATCTTGATTTTTTTGTTTAGATTTCATTGAAGGAACTCCTCCCATCCCCAGGGAGCGAGAACTGCACAGAATGGAGAGAAGCAGAAAAGGGATGGCTCATTTTGACAAGAGAGGGATTCAGTCCCTCCAGGAAAAGGAATATAATACATAAAAATTACTTTATAAATCTTCTAATCCAGAGTTCCTTCAATATCTTCAAACTCAGATGATCTCCTGAAGCCCAGCCTCTGTCTCTAATTAGCTGCAAAGAGATGTGAGCTTTTTTGGTGACACCAAACAGGAGAATTTGAGATAATCCCCTAGAGTGGAAATCAACAGTAACAATTGTATACAAAGGTTTGGATTTTTGGATAAAACATCAGGGCCCATGGGGAACAGTCCTGCATTAAAGTCAGCATTTGATTCCAAGACTTGACATCTCCAAGATGCGAGAGAGCTTTCCAGAAAACAAGACCATTGCTCAAAGTGTGACAGGGGCTTCTAACTGTTACAACATCATCTCCGACAGGCATTAACACTAAGCCTTAAACACTGAACGCTGGGGTTTGATGCAGCTCCAGGAAAGTGCTTTGCTAAGCTTCGGAGAGGATGTGCTAAATTTGGAACATTGTCCAAAGAGAAAACCAATTATTTTCACCAGAAGTCCATCTAATGTTTTGCAATGACCTTAAAGCAGGCAGATATAACAAGGGATGGCAAATGTCCACTGATGTGAATTATATTTCATCCTAGCTCCAAAGTCACTTGTCAAATACAAATAGTGATCAAATACTGAGGAGACACATGGTGTTCAACATGCAGCACAAGGCTGAAGGGAGCTTGTAGTATGGCTGATGGGCAGCCTCCTGCCTTCTGCAGAAGGAGATCCCAGCTGGTTGTGCATTTCTCTGCTGCTGAGGGGCTGTGACCGATCACTGTGGTGATGATTACATCCCTACGTGTGGTGGGTTGACTCTGGCTGGAGGCCAGATGCCCACCACAGCCACTCTATCACTGTCCATCCTCAGCTGGGCAGGGGAGAGAAAATATAATGAAAGGCTCGTGGGTCGAGATAAGGACAGGGAGAGATCACTCACCAGTTACTGTCACGGGCAAAACAGACTCAACTTAGAAAAAATTATATCTAATTTATTATCAAACAAAACAGAGTAGAGCAATGAGAAATAAAACCAAATCTTAAAACAGGTCCCCCCAACTCTCCCTTCTTCCTGGGCCCAACTTCACTCCCGATTTCTCTCCCTCCCCCCGCCGCAGCACAGGGGGATGGGGAATGGGGGTTGTGGTCGGTTCATCACATGTTGTCTCTGCCACTCCTTCCTCCTCAAGGGGAGGACTCCTCACACTCTGCCCCTGCTCCAGCGTGGGGTCCCTCCCACAGGAGACAGTCCTCACCAACTTCTCCAACGTGAGTCCTTCCCACGGGCTGCAGTCCTTCATGAACTGATCCAGCGTGGGTCCCTTCCATGGGGTGCAGACCTTCAGGACCAGCCTGCTCCAGCGTGGGTCCCGCACAAGGTCAGAAGTACTGCCAGCAAACCTGCTCCTGGCATTGGCTCTATCGGACATGGAGGAAGCTTCTAGCAACTTCTCGCAGAAGCCAGTTCTGTAGCACCCCCCCCGGCTACCAAAAACCTTGCCATGCAAAGCCAATACACCCAGAAGCACTGAGACTCCTGAACCTCTGGTTACAACCCAACTTGTGGAGTGGATTGTGGCTCTAAATTATTTTGTCTAGTCATCTTTGCACGTTGTCCCTCAATGCCCAGCTTCTCCTCCTTGTTGCTGTTCCCTCTCTGATCTTCCTTTGACTTTACTCTCTGTCACCGGTTCCTTGTTCCAGTTCTTGATCCATTCACTTAGTTCCCTCACTCCCTGGGCTGGCTCAACTTTCTATTTGATGTTTAACTTGCCTTCATCAGGGGTCAGTCTAAACCAGCAGACTTCACTCTGGAAGGGCTGAGCCCAAAGCACCCATTCCCTTCTGCTGCCTCTGCCCTGGGGGCAGTGATCGCATGAACAGCCGTGTATCAAAGTGATAAGTCTCACCGAGATTGACAGGGCTTCGATTTCACCATGCTGGAGTCCTTTCTGGAAATTGGGCAAAGACTTCTAAATCACATGGATGGTCTGGCCAATTCAACCTCTCCCGCCTACTGAAAACTGCAAGCCTTTTCACTATTTCAGGCAGATATTAGTGGATGATTCAGGGAGCGGATATACACAGTTGCCAGCCACTGCGCTGAAGAAGTCCAAGAGAGAGTCCAAGAGATGATAAAGTTGAGCAGAACTGAGAGTTGTCCAATGCTTGTAGCTTGCGCTCAGCTCCCCTGGGAACACATAACACACACTGAGCAATGGATTCCAAAATATTAAGAAATAAGCTAGCATGTAAGAAAAATAAGGATCTCCTGTTGAATTAAGGAGTTAGGTCATTAATGCTTGTTCATATTACATTACTCACACTTGAGAGACAAATAACTATCTGTTGCCTCACTAACCCACATATTTATTTGAACAAATATTTCCCAAGAAGTAGGGAGAACCATTTCAACAGAAAAGTTCTATATTATGGCCTTATCATAACAAGCCACTTCACAGTACGCTGATGTGTATGGTACACAAGCATCCATTGTAAAAAGCTATTAAGTGTATCTCATTTTACGGTGCTGACATGTTCGTTCATTCACAGAGGTCATTAGCTCACAACGGGGCCTCTCATTTCCATATGCCCTACTGAGGTTTTGCTATATTTCAGAATCAAACCTTAATATGAGCATTATTAACTGCAAAGGCCATGATTGGTGCCATATAAAGTCAATTCATATAAAAATCCTGCAATCATTCACAACAAATTTTATATAAAAAACCCCTACAGTCTCTGAATGGAAAGGACATAGTACATGATTAGCTCAACTTCACATGCTTAATATGTTTAAGAGAAGGGTAGCCTTTTAAACCAAACAGAAAAAAAGACCAAATCCTAAGCAAAACTACCTGTTGTCCTCTAGGTTGAAAACGCTGCTCAGCTGCCTGTTTACCGCTTGGCCTGCAAACACAGTGCTGGGCGTAAGCTGTGTGTGGAGACGAATTGCTGCTCACGTTTGGACCGGACAGGTGGGTTATTGCCACGGAGCGCCAGCGCAATCGCCAGCCCGGCGAGCAGAGCCACACCGGGTGCCGGCGCTGCCCCTTCTCCCCGATCGGCTCCACGGTGCCGAAGCTGTGGAGGGCAGAACGCAATCCATTCGGGCAGTAGGGATGTTATTGTGTGCTTGACTCAATAACACACTGGAGAAAGTCAAAACCTCTGAAAAAGTAGAACAAGGTATGGGAGTAGGCAGCAGCTCGTGAACAGACTGCCCTCACTCACACCCACGCACATACAGTTCTAACCATCTCTGTAATTGTCTCAAGGGCATGAAAGACTACTTGATGGCAAGTACTGGTACCTCCTGCATAAAACCACTTCCATCTCCTGCTTCTGCGCCTCATCCCAATGGAGCGTGAAACCCCCAGGCAGCTCATGTCTGAGGCTGTAGAAAAGAAAAAAAATAGTAGAGGAAAAGAAAATGGGAGGGAAGGAAGAGAGGAGACACAAGAGCAAGGGGAGGGGTGCGCGGAGAAGAGGAGGAGCCTGAGAACCGCTGGGGTGCGAGGTGGCCCTTGTCGGTGCAGTGAATTCGGCTTGAGAGAGCCACACAACAGTTCACCTTCCAGTCTCTCCCCAGCCTGGCGAGGTGCTGGCACAGCATGAGCAGGCACAGAAAACATCCTGAACAACTCCCCTAAACAGCAGATGTGGCTGATGAACCGTTGGTCATCGTGTGGAAGGAGAGGTTGCAGTTACAACTGCAGCTCAGGTATTACTTGTCTGTTTTGTCCTGCCTCCCCGAAAGGGCAGAGAAGTCATCTGCAGGCAAATAGAGGACTTGAGCTGTAATTTGAAGGAAGAAAGGGATGTTGCCTTGACAGAGAGGAACTCTGCAGATGAAAAAAAAACCAAACCAAAACAAAACAAAACTAGCCTGAATAATACCGGGATCCAAAAAGCTGGGACAGTCACGTCCCTCCGATGAATGTCAAAGCCCCAAGAATATTAGGTACTAGACCTGCAACAATTCACCACCTGGAGCTTCTTTTAACAGTATAAGGCATTACGGATGCCTAATAATAATGAATTTTTACTTTAAATAAGAGTTTCCAAAAAAGGCCCTAAGATTTACAGCTTCGCTGTTTCTCCACAGCACACAGGCAGCTGTCAAGAGTTGCTTCAGGAGCCCAGTGTGTGGAGCAGGATGGTCCTAGCCTGAATCTTCCGTCATCCTCGGGTGAAGCCTCCATCATATTTAAGTACAAGAAAGGCAGATGAATGAGGAAAAAACAGCACTCAGACTGGGGAAGCTGGAAGGGACTCTCAATGGCCTGGTAACCATGACCAGAAATACATATTGATAAAAATATAGCTCCTCTGTGCAGAGGCCAACTCCCAGTTGTATTTCTGTGCAGCCCAAGTACACATTACATATGTAATTGAAGAACAGGTAAATCGGGTTCACGGTATCTTTAATTTTTGTAAAACACCTGTGAATCACATATCTAGAAGCTTTCCCTATTCTTAAAAGCATAAATAATTAAAGGAAAATTAAAAGAGAAATTCCAAGCCCTTAGTTTCAGTTAGATGACAGGATTCAGTCACGATAAATCGCCTGACTCCGGAAAAGAAACGGAGTTCTCGCTACATTCTCAACACTAAGGAATACGGTGTTCAAGGACAACAGTCAAAAATTAAGCAGCTGTTATATGTTATACACATTATCAGTGTCTTGTTTTCATTTTATAAATGCATTTTTCTCCAAATTGTTGAACTTTTATTGTAAAAAGAGTACTATATTCAACTACCCCTCCATACTATTTTATTTAGATTTTCCTATCTCCTACATTACTGCAGTAGTCAACAACCAATTCCTTGAAGCCCTTTCTCAATTCTGTTATAACATAATTGCACTTCTCTCTTCCATGAAGAGACGTACATCGCGCCTCCTCTGTGTCTTGTCCTAGCTTGGAGGTCCTGAGTGTTTTATTAAGCATCTGGAAGATTTTCAGTGCTGTAAAAACAGATGTCTATTTTTTAAAATCTTAGTCTTAAAATTAAAGCAATCAAAAGTGTTCAGTATTCTGAAATTAGTCAAGTACTCAACAAACATATGAATTCTAACATTTTAAAATGACTGCATCCTTTGATAAAAGCGTTTGAGACAGAGAAACATTTTCTATACATACTGCTCCAAACACAAGAAAAAGAAAGAAAGAAAGAAGATTGCACAGACTCTGGAACTGTAAGATGTCCATAAGGGACAAGGAACATCTATGCCTGGTCCTCAGAAAGGAGAAATAAGCTGTAGTAGCCTGCTGGCCACAGGGCTGGGAACAGACCATGAGACTCAAACCACCAGCTCGGGGCATCATCCTGCTCCAAAGCAGCTTAAACTCTCTGCTTTGGTGGATGCCTTTGAGCGATCTGCCTTTCTTGAAGCTTGGACATCTCTCAGTTGACTACTACACCAATACACTTGAAGGTGAAGACATAGTGAAGGAAAACAAGTGAAGGCGGCAGGAGCTCCACGGGTGAGTCCATAATACCTAAAAACAGTAGAGACTGCCTTAGGAAGGTGAGGGATAGAACTGATGCGAGACCTCTAGTCTCTCCAAGTCTCTCTTCACTCTGGTGACAGACCGTGTCAGTCCCTCCCCTCCCCCCTACCTCGAGTTTTTCAGTGTACAACAAACCTAGCAATTAAGTGACTAAAACTAGCAAAACAGTAACACGCTGTCAATAATTTCATATCAACTTGAAAAGCTGTACTTAAGTATTTCCAAATCTGCTAAAAAACCTTCCCCACATCCTTCGATTCCACTCCTAGGTGGGAGATGAGCTACCAAAAGACCAAAATCTTTTCTATAATCCCAAAGTTTAAAGCATTAAAAAACTTGAAAGATTTAGCAAAATAAGTGCCTAGAAGCTCAGCAGAATCGGTACAGTAAGGTAAAACAGGTCCAGGACTGGTTCTACATCGGCTGTAGCTGGGCGCTGAAGGATGACGGTGGCCGCCTTTCCTCATGTGCCCCGTTGGGTCCCACGCGGACACCCACAGCCAGCAAGGCTTGGCACAAGCCCACGAGAAACAGAGGGTTACTCACAGGAATTCAAACAGCTTTTAAATTGTGAGCGAGTTTGAGTCATCCCTCCTTTTCCTGGAAAGGCGAGGAACAGATAACTTCCAGAAGAGGCTTTTTTCCCTGAAATAAGGTTTTGAAAAGGGGAAAAGTCAATCAGGTCTTGAAAAGCACTTTCATTCCTAATGTGCTTTCAAATTTTTTCCTTCTTTTCAGGGCAGATTTTCATTTAGAAGTTTTATCAGTTGCTTATTTATGTATTTTATGTTATATTGTTTTATTTTACAGTATGTGTTATTTATAAAATATAGGAACATTAGAAAATGAGAAGTGCATTTCCAGAAAAAAATGCTTCGTATTAACAATCTTCTGAAATTCAATTCTATGGGTAAAGGTAAAATAGAATAGAATAATAATGAATAAAAAAGAATAAAAATAATTAAACCCTCCCTATTTGACCTGAAATGACCTTTGGAGTAGGAAGAGCATTTCTTTTGCCCTTTATTGTTGAGACCACTCCTTTGTTAATACAGCAAAGAAAAAAAATAACTGCCAGTCACATAAGCTCATCTCGCTCCAGCCTTCCAGAATTCCCCAAATGAATCCGCTTCAAAACATTCACTCAACCAATTCACAAGAAAATTAAGACTCCCAACGAGGCGCAGATGTAAAAACGTGAATTCACCCTGCCGTATTGTTTTCTCGGAGTGAAGTCGCAAGGAGCAGCGGAGCCAAACGAACCGGCTGCTGCTGCCAAAGAGGGTTTTGCTCCTGCTCGCGCCTCCTTCCCTCCCTCCCTCGCCCCCACGAGCCGTCCATCGGCCTCGCTGCCTACTCAGCCGCTGCCCACAAGTTTCCGCTCGCTCACGCAGCGAGAAGGAGCCCGGCTGCATTTGCAGGTGAGCGAGTTGTATCGGGCCGCGGAGGAGCCCGCTTAGCTCCCAGAAAATCCAACGTGGGACCGCGGGGTCGGGAGTTGGGGCAGAGAGAGCTCCTTGCCACAGCGGTGACAGGCTGTTAGGTCAGCCCACGGCGTGCCCGTGCAGTTTCGCTTCTACTCAGCAATGAAAAAACCCTAGCTAAATACGCTTTCGAGTTTTGCTGTCACTTTATGATGTTCACCACATCCCGAGCACCATACTCGGTGACGTATTTTTTCAATAAAATACAAAATCTTTCAAATGAAATCCTGACTCAGCTACCTCAACAAAGGTTACTTGTAGATTTATCTGGAGAAAAATAAGAATAAAAGAAAACCTTGGAAATGTGTTTAGCAAAACTACATTTAGGGTATCAGGTGACTATGGAATAACACAGACTTTATATATTAGCTGCCATGGCTTAATGTGTATGCAAACGCTCGTATATTATTATTATTATTGTCATTTAAATTATAAAAGTAGGAAATATATATATATATTTTTACCGTATGTATTTTAAGGGCCCCAGTGCAATACTGATGCTCCATTAAAAATCAGGTTCCTAATTTTCTGTGAAATAACCATCTTAAGGAACTAAAAATATTGACGTGACAAAAATTCCTTGTATTAAATTTTCCATAAATTATCAGGTTTCTGTAAATATGAAATCAACTGAAACTAAACAGTTTTTATACCCTAAAATGTTAAACAGTGTAAAATACCTTGTGATCACTGACAGGAACCCTAACGCCAGATGGTACCTGCTCACCCAAGAACTCAACGACGTTGCATCCCGCCGTCCTTCCTCCACAGCCCCGGGACAGACTGACAGGGCCTGGTGGCGAAGCGATCAGAGCTGAAACGAATGCTTACACGGACACGCAAGGGAAGAACTATATCCTAATTAGACGCTCGAGCATGTCTACAAATCTAAGAGAGGTGGCAGTTACTCCCTGGATGTTTTCTTCTATAATGATGCTGAGAAATAAAGAAAAAAAGATAAACGAAAAGTCTGCGTTAAAAATGCATATAGGTCTGTCAACGTTACATATTTTCCCTACATTTATGTGCATTATAGTGTTTATAATGAACAAAACAAAGGAATTCATGTTAAAAACCGAG
The DNA here is from genome assembly GCF_028858705.1 of Grus americana. NCBI lineage: Eukaryota > Metazoa > Chordata > Aves > Gruiformes > Gruidae > Grus > Grus americana. The sequence goes on along the minus strand of NC_072853.1, from coordinate 14,928,018 downwards.
ATGTCAAAATAAATTCTCCAGACTTTGACCTCTTTGCGATTTTCACGTCTATCTGTAGTGCCTTTTCTTCCAGTATTTGGATACTTCCCCACCTAAATCAAACACAGTGCACTCTCCTTTTGTTTCAAGGAGATCGCACTATAAACCAGAAATTCTAACCAAAAACCAGAACCCAGGCTAAAATCCACTGCAGAGGTTACAGCCAGCCTACGAGGTTTGGCGGTGGTGAGGATAAAGAGCTTAGTCCACTGTCCAAATACAAAGTTTTCGCTTGATGTCAGGTTGTAACTTTGAAATAGCCATCGATTTTTCAGAAGAAAACCCCAAGGTAAAGTGCAATCGGGAAGATCTTGGCCAGGCAACGGGCTCCATCTCCTAAGCCTCTCCCAGGTGCCCATCACCTCCAGGGAACCACTGCAGTAATTTCACCCAACAAAAATGGAACAATCAAAGAAACCATGGAAGCGAACTGCAGCAGCGAGGTCCCCGCAGTGGAGCAGGGCGAAGCATCCCATAAACAGCCCCTGCAGAGGTTTGCCAATCTGCTGCCGAAAACCTACAAGAGCAGAGCTTTCCCATCATCATTACGTACCTGTTATTTTCCATCTTAACAATCAACAAAAATATTTTTGCTTGCAAATAAAGCTAATGCCTTCCTTCCCACCAGAAATATCAAGAACAACTGATAAACATTTTTTGTTGTAGCAATCTTTTAGGTATTAGAAGGAAGAGTGCCTTCCAAAGACTTATTCTAGACCGGGAATACTCAGTCCCCTTTATTTTTTTTTTTCTTATATGCAGTATTACCTATTGTTTCCATTTAGGGGAACGTGCCCACCTATTTCTTAAAATGTGTTGTTCAAAATCACTGGCACTTCATAGAATAATTACTTTCACATGTAAAATAAAAAAATTGCTCCTAAGCCTTGAGCTTTGCTTTTTGCAGTAGTATCAAGCTCACCTCTGTGCAACCAGATGCTTTTTTCCCCTCACTGCACCTTCCAAGGCGGGGGGAACGGCTTGCTTTCACCAACTTCATTTTCCCTCAAGTTCAGTGTTTCGCATTCATCCCTACTGAATTGTGCCTTGCTGCTTTTTGGGTCACCTCTGCGATCTGCCGACCGGTTCCCACGTGTGAGCACACCTAACGTTTGCGAGCAGTGCCTGTCCATGCACTAACCCCTGCCGACCTCCCCTGACTTCGGATCCCACCAAACACATTAATGCATATTCTGAACCAGGATGACAGAATGAAACTAGGAAACCGCACTGGCAACGTCTCGATTTTTTTCCCTCCCATTTTCTGTTAATGGTGTCTTTGCTCTATTTCCTTAGCATATATTCCATAGGTCACTTAAAGCTACACAGCCCCATAGATGATGGCAGAATGACTGTGTTGCAGCTCTGCCTCAGTTCTGTGCCCGTCTCACTAAACAATATGTTTCCCCTCAGCATAAGGGTGTAAATCCACGTCTCCAAAAGTAGAAACTAAACCAGACTAAATTATCCATGACCTCATTTTGAAAACATAAAAGCATCTGCCTTCACTCTCCCAAACAATGCCAGCTTTCAGTGCTTACTAGCCCAGGTCTCCCACAAACACCTTTGGCACTGTTACCTCACTCCTTAGCCAAGGGAAAAACACCTCAAAATATTTCCATCGCGCTATTACTATAGCCTCCCAACCCCTCCCAGCGATTCAGAGCCATGGTGCTAACCTGGCAGCTCGCTGGCTCAAGCAGGGTGCTAAGCGGAGCTGCACACACAGTCAGGCTACTCACAGCTCGCTCAGTACCTCATTGCACCCACGCCATGGGTGTTTTCCTGTTCCTGTTGCGCCTTAGCTCACGTAAGCTGTAAGAGCTCGCGGTCGTTGCTAGAGAGGAGACAGACGGCACCGAGGTGGGCTCCAGCTCACGAGAAGGGCTGCTGGCAGGGCAGCAGCCGGGGAGAGGCTGCGACACTGCCCGGGTCCACCACATCCAAATCCAGCCCAATCTTAACACGTCTTCCAAGTACACCACCTAGCGCAGCGATCCACGCAGGATGAGAGAGATACGGTGTTTGAATAACAAAATGTGTGTATTACAAGATATCCGAGTCTTTCATCTTTCCATCCTACAGATAATCTTTTATTACAAAAACTACAGGATTCAATAGCAGGTACACAATATAAAAGTATTTATTAACTTTCATGAAACAGAATATGGCTTGAAAAAAGAAAAAAATCTTCTTGGGCCCCTCTTGAACTCTCTCTTCACCCTAAGAAGAAGAATCAGTCTCTCACAGGAATTTGGGAAAATTTTTAAAAAATATTTAACCCAAACACAACCAGCTTCTAGAAAGCCAAATGTGAAGTAAGCTCTGGGCAACAGAAGTCAACCAGCGCATGGAAATAACTCCCGTCTCTACATACAAGTAAAGAAAACACATAAAAAGTGGCAGAGATGATTTATCTCTATTATCAACACTTCTAAAAACTTGTTTTTAAATAAAACATTTGCTGGGTGTAAATAGCACAGTGCATAAAACACAGCTGAAGAAATTTGAATGTATCCATCATTTCAAGTCCCAGACCTGGTTTAATCTACGAATGTGTTTCTCCTGTGGATTCATGAGCTGATCATACAGAATGCTTCCAAAACCACCACCCCTCAGCAGGAGGAGATAGGGTTTTTTCAACCTTTTAATTTTTAACCTTTTCAAAGTTATTTTTTTTTCATTTTAGCAAAGCCATCTTTCAAAAGCATATTCTAATGTCAAGCTTGAAGAAAAAATTCTGCCTGTTTCAAAATAATTTGCAAACTTTATTGGATTTTTAAAAGCCTGATTACAGGACAAAACATGCATTAAGCATTTTGCTAAAATTCCAAACACATAATTGCAGAATGTCATTATATTCAAATGGTCATGTCCGTAATAAGTACCTGCAGCTTAGAAGCAGCTTGGAACTTGTTGAGTGTTTTAGTATCTGAGAAAGGCAAACGTTCTTGATGCTGTCCTGACACACACAAAATCCTGACATTACGTTGCAATGGTTAAAGCAAGAAACAGCTCAACTGAAGACTACAGAAACCCCCGTCTTCTCGGAAGGTCTCCACGTGGTCATACTACTCTGGAAACAGCACTTCACCAAAGCTCTGGCAATCAGCTTCTGCTTCAGATGTACTCTGCCTCGTAACACTCTTCGAAGGATTAAACCACAATTGATTCTGGCAGTACACATGGTCAGCATGATGTGCAGGGGGATGCCAGTGGACATAAAGGGCTGCGTTCTTTGTTTAAAATGGGGGGGGGGGGAAGAGGGGGAGGTGTGGAAAACAGTGAAATACAAAATTACTCAGAATCATAAAACGTATTTTTTGAATCAGATTATTTCAACAACCGCATACATAAATAGGCAGCTTCAAATGAGGACGGCGGCAGAGCTTCTGAATTGCTAAGGCAACTCACCTATTCTTATGTCCATAGAAAAAGATAGAAGCTATAGTTATATACATCCTTCGAAGTACTCAGAGAATATTGCAAGTTGAACTCCAGAGAAGCCATCACTATCAGTCTGAAAGCGACGGGGAACGGATCGATCGTGCGCTGGCTGGACTGTTAGAGAAAGCAAAGGGATCCTTTTCCTTTTCTTTATTATCATGTTTATGTTTATGCTTATGCTTATGCTTATGTTTCTTCTTCTTTTTCTTGTGCTCATGGTGGTGATGGTGATGGTGGTCACTGTGTTTGGAGGAGTTTGATTCTTTAGCAAAGACAGAGAGTGGAGCTGCTAAGACAGGGTGCATGTTCATCTCTCCTGAAGATTGTTCTTTACCTAAAAAAAAAAATGGATACAGTAGGATTAACGTATGTTTAACTTGCATTGTTTTCAAACGTAAGCAATTTTGAAATATTAGCTAAAACCTACGCTATGATTTAAACATGCAAACACAGAATCTGTTCTGATACTTGTACCATTAGCTGTTTGGATATTTCAGGAAAGGCTCTGACCATGCCACTAAAGCTCCCGTACTACTGATGATTTTTAGAGAGGTGCTCCTTCCTCCCTCAAAGGCAAAAATGTAACCCAGACAATTCAGAATTGTGAAGAGCTAAGAAACTGCAGGTTATGCTAGCTTCCAGAAATTCACTTTTAAACAGAGCAGGAAGGCCGCTATACCATGAATAATGAAAATATAACTGCGTACGAAACCGGGACGCAAAGTGCAGGACTGGCAAACGGTAAAGTGCAGCTTTGGGATGTGAACTCCTTTTAGTCAGGACCTAAAGCTCCCTGCAAGAACATACAAACCTTTCGATACTGAACAGAATTAAATCGTTTTTTCCAAAAATTGCATCTTACAACCAATTCAGCCTATTTGAAAGATTATACAAATTTCTGTCGTTAAACAAAAAGCAAATTCCAATGCAGACAATGACACCATCTTTATTAGTATATATTTCACAAATAGACTTAAACTACTTATGTGTTGAGTAAGCCTGGTATTGGGATCTGAGGAAGGAAAATCTGATCCATGACCTCTCAATTCCTGAATGACTTTCTCATTCTGTCTTTGGCACATTTAATATTTCATTATTCCATACAAACTGCAATAGCTTCAGTAGCAGGGATTAAAGGGCAATAATCTCACAATAACACTGTTAACAAGGGGAAACACTTGAAGGTAGAAATGCTCAGATTCCTTTGGGCAGAAATTGAATCACATCACTCACATTGTAAGAACGTGCTTTAACTACTGAACAAATGTGGAAAAGCACCATCAGATTTTTGAAGGCAACTACACCTTCAAGTTTTACTTAAAATGGATTTTCTTCACAGCTGCTCTAAATGTTTGGGGGTTCGCCCCCCACTCCAGATTTTGGCAAAAATACTCCTGTTAAATAACAAGGAATCATGTTATATATACTTTGCAATCATCTTTTTCTGTTTATTTAAAAATGGATTTTTTTTATCCCAGTACATCTTTGTTAGGTTGTTTTTTGTATTTTTGAAGGCAAGAATGATTCGTCTATGGTAATGATTCCTGGAAATCTGAAGAGCCAGCTCCCTGTAGTATGACAAACAAGCATTGAGAAAGATTTGCATGCAATCTTTCCAGCCTTATCCAAAAGATTAAGAACTGATTCAATCAAGCACATATATAGGAAAGTTTCTAGACAGTACAGCTGTTCTGGTTTTTGTTTGTTTGTTTTTAAATATGGCTGGAAAACAAAATCTGCATCTGTTTGCAGTGTTTAGAAGTCACAATAGAAATACAAAACATTTTTACAGTGAGGATAATCAATGATTTACTATGGGACACGGTGGAATCTCTATTGCTTAAAGTCTTAAACAGCAAAAGTGATGGTTTTTTAGAAATATGTTTGAGCTCCACTGCAAGATGTGAATATGGTACAATATAAAATTCTGCTGATGTTATGAAGGAGGCTAGACACAGTATAATAGTTTCCTACAGACTTAAAATCTCTAATAAGCAAGTTTTTTTAAAAACTTTCTTATTTAATCAGTAAGCTGATGTTATCAATGCAAAGATTTATTGTTAGAACTCACAGCGATTTTACTTTTTTATGTATATTATGGCAGACAGAAGATATGCACACAAATTCAAACTTCTATTTGTTGACTTCAATGCACAGTTACTATAGAATCATAGAATCCCAGAATGGTTTGGGTTGGAAAGGACCTCAAAGATCATCTAGTTCTAACCCCCCTGCCATAGGCAGGGACACCCTCCACTAGACCAGGTGGCCCAAAGCCCCATCCAACCTGGCCTTCAACACTTCCAGGGAGGGGGCATCCACAACCTCTCTGGGCAACCTGTGCCAGCACCTCACCACCCTCACAGTAAAGACTTTCCTCCTAATACCTAATCTAAATCTGCCCTCCTTCAGCTTAAACCCATTACCCCTTGTCCTGTCACTACACTCCCTGATAAACAGTCCCTCACCAGATTTCTCGTAGCCCCCTTCAGGTACTGGAAGGCTGCTATAAGGTCTCCCCAGAGCCTTCTCCTCTCCAGGCTGAACAAGCCCAACTCTCTCAACCTGTCCTCATAGGAGAGGTGCTCCAGCCCTCTGATCAGCTTTGTGGCCCTCCTCTGGACTCTCTCCAACAGCTCCATGTCTCTCCTGTACTGGGGCCCCCAGAGCTGGACGCAGTACTCCAGGTGGGGTCTCACAGGATCAGAGTAGAGGGGCAGGATCACCTCCCTCGACCTGCTGGTCACACCTCTTTTGATGCAGCCCAGGACACGGTTGGCTTTCTGGGCTGCAAGCACACACTGCCGGCTCATGTTGAGCTTCCCATCAATCAATACCCCCAAGTCCTTCTCCTCAGGGCTGCTCCCAATCCATTCCTCGCCCGGCCTATAGTTGTGTTTGGGATTTCCCTGACCCATGTGCAGGACCTTGCACTTGGCCTTGTTGAACTTCATGAGATTTGCACAGGCCCACCTCTACTACAGCTTTTTTACATTGTTACCGGGAGCCGTTCTTGACAATGAAGACAGCACAGAAGTATAGTGTATTTGATGCAAAAAGGTACAAGACTGCTTCACAGTTTAACTCTTTCTAATAATGTTTCTCTTAAGGAACTCCTACCGGTACCTAAACCTATCCCCATAACCTGAGCTCATTCCTCTAAAGCATACAGCTTTTAGACCAGTAAGAAAATTTTCTTTAGCAGCTGCAAGGATGTAAAATCAGCAATTAAACAGAAGACAAAAGGCTGGAAAAAGGAGCATGTCTGACTCGGGCCATTAGAAAAGAAATGGCTGGAGGCTGTACCTCAGAAAATCAAAGCACACATTATTTGACACCATTAAAATAGGCTACAGTAGTTAAAGGTGCACTGTGGCAGTGACACAACACAGCTTCTAGTAACACAGAAATAAAGGTTGTGGCAAAAAGCCTGAAGAAGATCAATCAGTGTTTGTCCATAAAAGACATACAAAAGATTATCTGAGGTACAGAGCACATTCTGACATGTTCTCAAGCTACAGACACATGATGCATTAAACTATACAAGGCAAACTAAAATCAACTTGAAAAAAAAAAAAAAACCCCACACATGACACAAACCCTTAAAACTTTCCACAATTTAGAACTAATGGAGCTGTAGTTATTTTTATATGGAAACTGAACCTGTAAGTCTAGACACTACATTTGTAACAACCTCAAACCAAAGCTAAGCCTGAGCTTTAAAAATGTTAACGCAGTATAACTAGTATAAGGACACGGGCTTGAGCCTGCAGGGATGATGTAGCAGCAGTGCCAAGTGCCAGTGAAGACCAAGGACACAATCAAACAGACTCTCTTGACACTCTTGCACTACCTGCCACTTGTGCAAATTTCCTGCTGTTTACTAAACTACCAGCTCTGCTAAGGCACCAGTCTGCTTTATCACTTCTTTACTTATTTCAGGTAGGTTATTTAAAAAAAAAAAAAAAAATCACTGTTTAAAGTAGTTAAACACTATTGACTGGAGCACGTTAGGGAGCAAATACAACAGTAGCTTAAGCCAACAGGACTGAAGGGGTGGTGATGAGCACCTGGAAACTGAAAAAGGCAGGAAGATCTTCAGGGAGGGGAGAAATGGGATCCAAATGCAACCCAAGGGCCACTGATGCTTAAGGAGACAGTCAATATTGGTAATAAGGCACAAATGTCAATAAGAAATGAAAGAATGTCATGACAAAAATCTACTTTCACTGAGCCAGTACTAAGAGTACAGATACACTGTATTCACAGAGGTCAATAAAAGCTATAATCTGTTGGGGTTTTAACAGCGAAAATAATAGCTATCCAGAAAATTTGCTCCTACTGTTACAGTGCTTTGAAATCAGGAATAAAATATATTGATCCTGGATGATGGCTCAGATAGAACGTACACAGAGCATCAAACTCAGTTGTCTGTAAAATGGACCCTATAACAAAATTTTACAGCTTTGTATCTGTAAAATTCATCGTTAAACTTGCAGAACACTTTTTCTTCATTTTAATTTCTTTTTAATTAACATCCATTTAAAGGTCATGCCAGGACCTTGCCGAATTAGGAAAGCAAGGCTAAACAGGAATTGCTTTACAGGGCATTAATATCATCCTCACGTCAAGGGGGGTAGCAGGACTGCTGCAAGGAGGTCCGGAGCACTCCCTTTTCCTCCAGGGAACCGGCTTCCTCCTGGCTGCGGGAGCAGGACTGGAACCCGGGTTTCTCAAATCACAGAAACACACAATAAGCGGAGGGTGAGCCCAGGAGCTTGCTTCTGAAAGGGTCAGTAACATTCCTTGGAAGAAAATGCACATGCATGTGTCTATCCACTTGGATCTCCTTCTGTTTGGGATGTGGAGATTCCAATGCAATTATTGGCTTTGCGGTGTTCCAGCTAGCTGGGTAGGTGTTTAAAATTAGACAAGATTACTGTCCCATGGGAGAAAGATCAGAAACTTTGTGCACACCTTGTCACTGGAACCGATACAAATGCTGTAGATATTGTGAGAGAATAGAATATGAAAACACAGATCTCACAGTTTAGTTTTAGAATGAAAGGGGTTTAGATCTTGATAAACTTTAAAGTAACATTTTCTGTCATAATAAAAATCACTGCCAGATAGTAACAACATCCTATTCATCAATTATCTAGGGTAAGTTTTTTTCTTTTTTAAGAATCATCAGTGCACGAATGTTGGAACAATGCTGTTGGGTACAGTGTTTTACCTACTTTTATACTCTAGAGTATACTCTAGAGAAAAAGAACATTTAAATCAGTAAGTCAATTCAGAATACTTTGTGCCTCTAACAGTTTCAGGTAGTTCACTTGAAAATGTAGTTGCTAGCCTTATCCATCTCCTAGGTTTGAGAGTGATCAGTTGTTTTCTCAGTCACAGCTACAATACTATGTTGTTTTTATTAAATCATGTAGCTGACACACAGCAGCCACACACTGATGCAATTCTCATTTATTTTGTCACCTTATCTGCAGGGCTTGCATTTGTATTAAAGCTGCTTTCATGCACTTAAGGGTAAAGTACTTGAACACACCCTTCCTTGTGAAGTGTACAATTAACCACATACTATTTCAGTGAGGCAAAATTATCTACAGAACCTCAAAAGCCTATGAATTACCAGTCTGAAAGCAGTTATATTTTAGGTAATAAAGTCAACATATGTAACAGATACTATATTGACACTATATGTTATTAAAGAGTAGTCAAACAGAACAGTTGTAACAGCTTTTCCCTCCTTAAAAAGTAAAGCAAAATTCCATCATTGTCAGTGGTGTCCTCACACCCAAGAAGCGTTCATTTATCTATTTGCCTGTGTGCTGATGTTTCGGTAACCCTTTTTGGCAGGAAGCCACCAAGGGCTGAACTTTGAGGTGCTGGTGCTCTTACAGCTAACCCTGGTAACCCCGCCGAGCTGTGGAGCACTGGGCTTCTTGTAGAGTTCAGACTGAACTCCTATTAACAACTGTATCCACACTGGAAATGCGGTGATTTGCATTTGCACAGGCTCAAATCTACTGTTGTAAATGTACTGTATAAACATCATGGGTGCAGCAGTTTCCCTCTACACTTTACTGCAGTATGGGCTGTATCCAGTTTCAAAACCTTCCAGAAACAATTCAATCCAGCTAAACTGTTATTTCCTGAAACTGCAGACAGTAACTGTGATAAACAAGACCACAATCCATCAACACGGATGAGTGTGGTCCAGACCTTCAATGTTTCATGTACATCTACATGGTAAACAGAGATGTACAAGCTCAGCAGTGGAAATTTCTATTTTGATTTTCCTGGAAAACATTAAATGGATTAATAGAATGGCCAAAGGTTTTTTTCTGATCTGAGTTTGAAGGCTCAGGATGTGTCCTCACAGCTCACTGTTCCTGAATGCACTCAGAGAAAGAACTGCTTAATTCTAATTAAACGTTTATCAGTGATGACCTGTTAAGCCATAACGATATGTAACTTCACTGGTAGATCACACAGGCTACAGGCAGGTTTCTATTTTGGAAGCAGAAAAGAACAGGCCAATCAATAACCACTGACACATACAGCACAACTTTTTCAAGGCTAATTTTGAAGTATAATATTTCAGTCATTTGAAAGTATCAAAGTAAATAAAGAAGCGTCTTAATCTGATTTCACTGAAGTCAACAACACATGACAAGTCACCTTACAGTCTGAAATGAGAGTTTAAATCTACTGCTTACAGATAATCTGATCTTGAAATTCTTTTGATCTTAAGATAAGAGTAGGGAGTGTTACTACTATTCTTGATGATTTAGTAGCGAATAATCTGTTCTTGCATTAGTAACGTGACCTTGCACAGCTTTAGAGGCTCAAAGGAGGCTGCCATGTTTCTAGTCCTTAGGGTAGATGAATAATCAACACAACAGCATTCTTCAGACAGTTCACAACTGATGTTTTGTTTGTTTTAATACCTTCTTGAAAAATGCTCAGAAACCCTTATAACTACCAGAGTCCACAGTTCTATTATCATAGACAGGATGCTTTAGTAGGATTTAAAATGTTTTCTATATGAATAACTATGAAAGGTGCTGTAACTATAGTACTGAAACCTGTAATCCTGCAAGAGTTGTAGTACAAGACTTCTTTTATTGCCCTTGCAGTGTGTCTCAATACTAACCTTTCTCATCCATGAGCAGAAGCATACAGGAAAAAAAAAAAGCTTTGAAAGGAAAATAATATTTTCCTGGCTTTATGGGAGTTACATCAACTCGAGCAAATCCAAATTACCATTCAGGGTGGTGTGGGGAGTGTTAAAAAAAAAGAATACACAGATACGGCAGGATTTAGACCCAACATGAACTTCCTCCTGGCAGCTGCTGTTCGCAGGCTGCGTTTGGCTGATGACCTAACACTTCATGTGACATGTGGGGACATAACCCACAGCTGTGAGAGGAAAACTGAGCATGGACTAAGAGCTCGCTGCCTTCCAAGTCAGAGTCACAGAACTGAGGCAGATAGAAGATCTTACAGATTTACCAGCAAGATACTGAGGCCATTTCAGAACCTCTTGTCAATCTGTTTCACAATAATCACTCACTGAAGTGCACCCATCCTCCGTCACTGCTGCAAAAACTCAAAAGCCCTCAGGAAATATTATCTGTGATTCCTTTGTAAAACAGAACACTCCTATGTGTGAACAATTTTATTTACATATGCTTTTATTTCTCCCCATCTGCTTGGCATTTCTTCTCAGAAGTATGCCATTTCCTAAAGATTGAACTGTCTTTATTTACTCAGTCTAAAATTCATACATCTCTGCTTCTAAGAAAAATGCTAAGAATAAGAAACAGGTGAAATTTTAGAAGCAAAGAATATCTGGAGTGGAACTGCTTCTAACCGCACAAACCAAAGAAAATGAAATTAATCTGAAGTGTTTAAAAATAATGCTTTTCAAAGGCTTATTATTTAAATGAATTCTGTAGCAAAATCCAGCATTTGTCTCATTTATTACCTAGGAAAGAAAATATATTCCAGTGCGCTGAATGCCTAAATGGCAGAGGTGAGGAGGTCATTCAGCACACAAGTGAAGCGCGAAGTAGCTTTTGTCTGCTGTAGGTCTACAAAAGTGGCAGTCAACTGGCCACTACTCTGCTCCTGATCAGACTTTACCTTTTCTGAACTCTAGTGCAAACTTAATATGCAACAGTCCTGGAACACAGAGCTGGCGTGCAGAGGGTCCCGTAAGTCCCATTTGTGAAGTATTTGGCAGAGTTTTGTTTATGACTTTATATTCCATAGAGTGTGTAAATCTAGTAAAAAAATTTGTTGCAAAATATCATGTAAGAGTTACAAATACTAATCCTCAGCGGATCGTCTTCATACTCGCATACCCTGGATGTTGTCATTCTTTGCCATAACTGAAATGTGATGGTTGACCATAACACTGAGAACAAAATACAAAGCAGTTCTGAGAGGTTAAAAGTAAAGGCTGTGCAGAATTAGGCTCCTAAGTTCATGAGAGCAACCTATATGCAGCCTTCCATTTACTCTGCTAAAATGCCTATGATTTAGGCAAAAAGTTGTGAGTTTTGCTACTCTACATATCTAACAACAAATCCATCCTGGTGGAGCGGGCTGTACAGGCATATGTCATTAACCAAAGGCCATCTGGAATCTAGAAACTGGACCTCCCTGTGTTTTATGTCCCCATATGAACTTAATTTGTTAGCTGTACAATGACAGCAGTTACCTTTTATTAAAAAAAAAACCAAACCAAAAAACCAAAACCCCTTAGTGGCTAGAGCATCTGCCAAGGAAGTAAAAACGTGAAGTCCTAGGCCCTATGGGAGTATGAGCCTACAGCTTCCACGCTCCTGGCCAGCACCAAGGCACCAGCCTCAGCAGGATACTCGGAGCAGGAACAACCACCAGCCCCTCTCAAACGGGGCCACTAAATTGCAAGGTCACAGGGAATGCAGATGAGGTCACCCGTCAGTGTAGCTCAGGACTTAGGGCACTCAAGATGGAATCAAGGTTCCAGATCCTGCTGCTAAGGTCTACTTGTGTTTTACATTAGGCAACCACTGGATTAAAACAGAAAAACAAGCAAGAGGGTAATTACTCTGAATCCTACTTCTAAGGCCAAATACTTCACTTTTACACGGTGCAGTACTGCAACCTTAAAACCTTGTTTTGGATGCGTACCAAAGATCTTTCAAAATGCTTGCTACATACACACTACCTCATCTTAGCTCCACTGGCACTTTCTGAAACTAAACTTCAGAAATGTGGTTTAAAATACTTTGAGAAAATGAGACTAGCCACTGAATTTATTTGCTAGTGACAGATAAGCAAAGAAGGTGGAAGTTCATCAGTGAAATTCAGCCTGTCTTAAAGTTTCTAACAAAGACTATTCTTTGAGAAGTAATTTTGTCAAATATTTTATGAAAAAGATACTAAGAGAAGCAGTAAAAGAAAAGGAAGTGCTTGAAATGAAACTGTTTTACTCAATAGATGCAAACTTTTCAACTTTGAAAAGCCCTTCTAAGCATCTTTGAGGCTTGCATGTTTTTTAACTACTGATGTTGTTATAAATCATTAAGATTAGAGATTTGTTTTTAACCTGAATAGTCTTCCTAATTTTTTTTGAAGTTAATCTTCAAAATTATTATTTTTTAAATGACAACTATGGCAAAATAAATTTTACCTAATTGCTTATGGGCTTCGATTTCAGCTTTATGTTATTTTATTAATTTCTACACTTTTCACTTTTATAAGCACAATACATAATTGCCTTAGATATGTATGAAAATACACATGTACACAGTTATCTATAAATATATTGGAAGCTAAAGAAATGTTCTTATACACCCTTTACACAATTCCTTGAATTCAGTTAACATTTAACGCTTACCAGCACTATATGCATGCGAATAAGCAGTAGCAAAAAAACCCCCCACAACTGAAATACTTGAAAAATTCACACTATCGTTTTGCCAATAGATTTACTGTACCTGGTGTGGATGGTCTCTCCAACATATTCAAATGATGGTAAATAAAGGCTTGACTGTCATGAACTGTATCCATATCAATTTCCTCCTCTTCTTGAGAGTTTGAGAACTAAGATATCAGGAAAAAAAATAAGCAGATGCTAATAATTCATAGGAATATCACTAGATAGAACTTAAAATATTTTATTTTTGAGGAAAACTGGGGGTGAGAGGGAAAGGAAGTGATATCTACCACTGCAAAGGAATAAAAATTCAGTAAAATTAAAAAGGGTCACTGTGTTTTCTTCTTTTTAATTTACCGTGAAGCTGTGTGAACAAGAGCATTAACTGTCAACTTTAGTTCTTGCCAGCCAATAAAGAATCTGATGGGAAATGATTTTGCCAAAGTAAGCGTAACAACTACTGTACACATATACACAACATATCTTTTGTTTGAACACAGCTTTAAGGGAAGTCAGCAGAAGCCTCTGCTGTTACTCTGAATATCCTACATATTGTGCAAGTTGAATTTCCATTTCTTACTCTGATTTTGAGTTTGACTTTACTGTCTTCATTCTTCTCTAGTATTTGCCCTGGCTCCAATGGAGACCCGAGTGGCATATCAGCCTTCCTCTTCACCCCCTGCTGATGACCAGAAATGCTGGATGCTGTTTCCTTAATAAGATGATCATCCTCCTGAAGCAGCATTAAAAGACCAAAATTAGAAGATAGCAAGAGCCATGTTTCAGCCTAAAAGAGACCTGATAGCTGAAAACACTTCTGAGTAAAGTGGGTGATTTGAACAAAGTTTTCCCTGTAGTTCTGGCAAAAAGTATTTTCTAAAACCCTGTATGGATTTGTGCCAACCTCTCCTACAAACATAGTTTCTCTTTCCTTCTATCCCTGCTCCCTCCACATATCTAGCATTGGCATCTTTTCTGTCCCTTCTCACAATCATGGTACTGTTGGTGTGCAACAACATTTGCTGCCCCTGAATAGCCTTTCTATAAATCTGTGCCTCGCAGACTCTCCTCAGTCCAAATCTCAGTTGAAAAACTGTGATAGCCTCTGATCTACGCATGGGATTTAGCTAAATCTTCCTTTAGTTAGCTTTAAAAGCTAACGCTTACTTTGTTGAATACAAATCATAACGAGGAGGTATAACTTGGGGAGTTTTTTTGATGTTACAACAATATTTATTAAAAAGAGTTAACCTGTTTTGTAAATTATTGCTTAGATTATCAACAAAAACAGGGTCAAAGGAATATAAAACTAGCAGGAGAGTCTACTAAATTACACATATAGTCATTAAAACAGGAGACAGGTGTTCCAACAAGTCCAATACACAGAATATAAAAGGAAAAATGAAGTACCCACAGAAACAAACCCAATTAAAAGCCCACTAAAAACTAGATAAAAACTGTATCATAGACGCTCAAGAGCATGTGCTGCTCCACTGAACTGCTCTTCCTCTGTCCTACAAAGGGCACTCCAGTCCCACAAACTCTTGCCCTGAACAATTCAAATTCAATTTTATGAAGTGGGCAACTTTTTCTGTTCTCAGCAAATCAAGTGACACAAGTCTATTGGTACTGATTTTGACATGTTTATGCTCTCAGAATATACAGTCTGCTTTAAAGAATCTAGTTACTCTATTTATTCTGTTACCTGTTAATTCTTTTTTACCTCCAATATGTATTTCCCTTTTTAATCCCTATTATTTAACCCAACACACTGCTGTTGTGAAACACTTTTGGATAAACTTTGGCTGATGTGAGAGGCAGCCTTTGTTTTATATTACTGGTTTGGGTTTTTTTCCACAAGGAAAATGAGTTCCCTGAATTTTGGAGGAGTTACAGCGAAAACGGTAATCTTAAAGTAAGGGGTAGGAGAATGGAGATGAGGCATAGGAGAAGATACAATGGATGAAGTGTGAATTGAGGCTTATACTAATGCTGTATTTTCAGCCCAGTGTAAGCCAGTACTGCTGCTAAAGCAGCAGCCTCTTCCCCTTCCCCATACATTTCTGTCCTGGGCCGCCTCAAGCATTTGTATAACTACATCATGAACTGGACCAGGAAACTGACCCAGCAGGAAATATCTGTTCATAAAAAAAGGTATTTTTCAACCTGATCCTCCCCTGATCCAGCTCACTATGCAGCAACAACTGTGCTAGCACAAGGGAGAGGACAGCATAGGAAAAAGAAGAGTTAAGAGGAAATTTTTTGATTAAGATAGTCTGGCTGCTGAAAGTGTGGACGTTCACTGGATTGCAGCCTGGAAATCTGCCAACAAAATGTCTCCTGCTATTTAATTCTGATATCTGTGCGCAGCTAATTAGGACTTGTTACATGTTCTGTAAATATGTAGGATAGCTCTAATGATACTTGACTCCATCGTAATTTCCTCCCCCTACTGGAAATAGCCTGCAAGGTACTGTGATAATTTGCAATCAGTATTCTTCTGAATAAAAAGGATTTAGAAATTAACTATGGGATTGATAAAGCAACAGTACATCATTCAAAAGGGTGGAAAGAGTATCAAACATGCTAGCCATATGTTCACATTCTCTTTCCAGATTTACTCCTAAGCAGTTTCAATCAAATGTAGTTTTTGAAACTGTTAAGAAAATTACTCATTATTTCCATGTCTGTTGAGTTTTTTCCCCCCCTCATAATTAAATTTGTCCAACAAAAGACTTAGTCTTGCATCAGTGGCAGTTATTTTTAAGAAAAGTATCACTTGAATAGCTTGTAAGATCCGTTTTCTAACTACACAATGGACTATATGTTAGGACTGAAGCCTCCAAAGCCAGAAAGATATCTTAATGTATGCGATAACTTAATGTATGCGATTTTTCAGAAGTTGTTACAAATCCTTCAGAGCACAGTACTAAATCATCAGATTCAAGTCTCAAAGTTGTTTAGGAAGAGTTATATCCATGTATTTGAAGATGTAAGAAATTTACTGATAAAAATTTTTGTTTTGAAAAATTGCATAACTTGCCTATAAGCAATATTCTTAGTCTAATAAAAAAGTTTTCATCACAGCATCAAACATTTCTGTGAATCATTTCATGTCTCATAAGCAACACAGAAAAAGTAAAGTTTTATAAAGAACAGAAATGATGAGACTAGAAACAACAAGTAAAAAGCTTGCATACGGTATGCAAAACAGTTTAAACAAAAAGTTAAGGTATATGCCAGCTTTTCAAGCGGAAGGAATAAAGAGTAACAAGGTATAAAGGTAGCTTAGGTAAGGCATGAGAAGCTTGAACACAATACAAAATTAAATCAGCAACCAACACAAAGACTCAGAGCCAGCTGAATGGGATGTATGCAGATGGTTTGTGCTTACGGTGTTCTGAAATCCCACTGACTGTCCGTGATTGCTAGTACTATTCACAGGTTCCTGATTATTTGCAACTGATTCAGGGATAATCATTGGATTAAGTACAGCCTTCTTTTCTTTTAGATTAAGAACAAGTCCAAGTTCTGGTAAGGGTAAACAAGAAGGTCTGCTGAGGCCAAAAAGTGTGAAATAAAGGTCCACAGCACCACATCGTAATCTCCAGTCATGTGAAGTTCCTAAAATCCAAAAGAGATTATTGTTAATACAGAGAAAAAATCTTCTCCTCCCCCACAAATAAGACAGTTTAAGTGATCTGAATCCACCAGAGTATGACATTTTCTGGCTTAAGATACACTTCCCTCATTATTCCTGCCTCTTATTGACTCAAACTCACCTGCCACATCCTGTTTAAAAGGAGGGCTTTAAGTTGTTTGGGTTGTAAGCCGGAGGTGTTTAGTGGAAGGAGACTGGGAAACTAAGTGCTATAACAACATAATGAAAAATAAAAGGAAAATAATCATACCCATATGCTTTTATTTTTAAAGTTTCACTCTAGGTTTTACTATCACACAATTAAATAGAACATTTTGTTACCAAACTGGCTTCCTGAATCAGTGGGTTTGGTTGCATGTGCCTATGTATTCCAGGAAACTTAGTAGGAGCCTTAAGTGTGACTGAGAACCGAACCCTCTGGAAACTGCACTGATGGAGAACATAAACCAGCAATGCACAGACATGCTTTTTGATGTAACTACTGTGTCACGTACTTCACTGGATACTCAATTCTTCAATTTGTTTTCATACTGGAGATATGTATTCTTATTGCACAACGCAATGCTTCATCGATTTTATTTTTTTACTGCAAACTGTGTACTGCTTTTCTATCTTCATACACAAATGGTCAGAGCACGTTTGGCACCAATCACAACAGAAAGACATCTAACATCTGGTACAATGCTGCAAATACAGTGATGTTGGTGTTAACTCAGCCCAGCTCTTGACTGATTGCAAGTTTATTGAACATATTGTTCCACAGCAGGAATACAACTATATCTAATAAACAAGGCACAGATGCGCCAACTGCCATGTTAATGTGGCTGTGCAAGACTTAGCACAAAGCAAAATTACAAGATCTATCCCTGTAAATACTGAGTTTCATGAGGATAAAGAGTGTTTTGAGTAAGCTTAGCTGTACATACACTTACCCAGTTACAAGTGAAAGCGATATGAGTATTAACCTGGACATTTCTAACATTAAAATACTCTCCAAAGAATGACACATTCACAAATATTAATTTAAAACATATTCTAATATTTTAACAATAAATAATTTATTAAACTTCTTAAACTAGTACATCTTAAAATGATATGATGAATTTCCATTCAGTATCTCTCTCCTTTTCCAGTGGAGCAGCTAAGCTTAAATACAATTGGTTGCTGAATTTCTCTGCAATCTTTGGAACTTGTGAGCATTATCAATTTAATGCAGATTAACACAGAAGAAAAAAAAAAAGATTAGATATATCAATCAGCGTCTGTTTTCTACTGCATGTGCTTATGTTAAATGAAAGCAACTCATGATTCTAGGTTCAAGCAGCTTTAAACCTGGCTACTAACTTGTCTCGCACAAACAAACATTTTTTTCAAGGCACCTTGGAATGCTACAGTTATCCCTTACAGAAAATAAATGGAAACATTATGTCATCTTGATGCATAGAAATTTAAGTACTTAAAGCCCCATGAATCATAATAAGAATGTATACCCTATTTGTTCCTTGCAAAAAGAGGTAATGGTTGTAAGTAACACTGCACACACTCTTCTCTCAAGAAAAAGGAAAAACAAACTCTCTGATGGGAACATCAAAACTGTTTATTTTCTGTGCCTGACACTTGGCAAATCCTACAAAACTGAACTACTAGTAGTCTCCCCATTTCAACCCCTGGAGTGTAGCTGTAAACTTTTAAACACTAAAAATAATGATACACAGAGAACAGACAGCCTTCAATGACCTAAAAAAGCTATATAAACGTTTTATGTAATCTACGTAGTAATGTGCCAGATGTTAAAGGGCAGTTTGTCAGGACTGGATAAAACTGCTTCAGTAATGAAAAACGGGTCAATGGTAAAGATGCAAGCCCTTCTCTCATTAGGATATTTCCTAATCACACAAGGCAAATTGAGCCTTAGGTTTATAATACACTTCTAAAAATCTCATTTAAATTATCTATACAAATGTTATCCTCTCATATTCTCTCAGAGTTTAGTAAAAGAGGACAAAGAGAGACTATCTAATCTAAAGCAAACTATAAAGAAAAAGGTAACAGAGACCATCATTTGAGGAAACATTTGCTTTGAATGTCTGGGTCAAAGAATCATTCTATGCCAAAGTACATCAGAGCACACTACAGCAGTAGACAAAAGAATGGAAAACAAGGTTGGACACCCTCTGTCACTAAGAAAGTTCTGGAGGTACATACATGACACTAAACTTCTGAGGCTGAAGTTTCAATTTCTAACTATGGCAACTAGGAGAGCTCTTGGCATATTCTGAAGCAAGTCTTCAACATTTATTTAAAAAAACCTTACAATAAAAAACCCAAAACAAAACCAAAACAACCAACAACCCAACAAAAAACCAACCTGAATTCATCAGTTTCCAAAGCTGATCCACCAAAGCTTCGTTACATAAAGGGGACTCCATATTCTTGGTAAAAGGTGGATTCTTAGTCAGCATATCCAGAATCTTATGCCTAAAAAAGAAATGAAAAAAAGTCTTTATTAAATCCAAATGAACACACTAAGAATACAAAGTCCGTTCAGTTTGCAATATTCTTGCAAACTTATTCAGATACAGGATTTCTTCCAAAATTTTAACCAATGTTTTATGCTTTTAGCTCTTCCTTCTGTCCACAATATGCATAGACACAGATTTACCATCAGCAATGTAACTTAAAGATAAAAAGTAAGGTGTAAAGCAGCAAGATCATATTAGACATCATTTTTAACAGTTAGGTACAAATTGTAGGCTACATCATGCTCATCTGTTTAGTAACAATCTTTTCTACAGACTTACTTGACAATGACAAAGAAGGGGCAACACTGTCAAATAAACTCCTTACACACTGACACCAAAGGGGTTTTAAATAACTTTAAATGTTTATGACTGACACAAAATGACAGGACCAAAACCCGTGACTTGCACATTTTTCTGGAAAGGAACACCGTCACGTCCTAAGTTACACTGCTGTATAAAGATTCTGCTCTTACCATGTTTGCTTACAATATTTACACACTGAGCTGAAAGTAGATACGTTTTTTTCCCCACTTACTTTCTTTCAAGTTGGCCTTGAAAACATTTTATCAATGACAATAATTATTTATTCCATTACTTATTATTTTAACTATTTTCTCTGTATAGCCAGCTTTCCCCTTGCTCTCTTACACATTTGGGACAAGAAAACTCTTACAGATTTTTTTTTTCTTTTCTTTTAGAAGAGGCTTACATATAGCGCTCAATTCAAAATTTAAACTCCTCTTTAAAAAGATACAAATCAAATTACATCAAATCTCCTTCCTAGACAGAAGCTAAACCTCCTCTAGTGAGTGTAGCTGTATCTACTTTTATTAACAAAAATGACAGAAACAAAATACAGAACAATCTTGCAGCTATGATCTTGGTAAGAAATCACCTACAGAGAGGGAATAAAAGTACTACTATTTATCTTTGAAACTCAGTTGTTTAATGGTGGCCATAAGAAGAAAGTGTAGGGGAAAAATATCCAATCACTCATTGGTGAAAACAAAGTTGAAACAGGCAATACCAGAAATTACACCCTATTTTCACATGTTATCCTTTCACCCCATCTACAGTCTAACAACTGCTTTACACTCCTTGCTGGCAAAACACTGTGTGCACTACGTACCAACCTTTGTCTTTTCTAAATAGTGCAAAGTCTTTTTGCCATATGCAACTCAGATTTATATACTTTATTTATATATTTTATTTATGATCAGGAAATGACCTCTACCTTCAGACTTCCCACCACAGGGGTACAACATTAAAGACAAAAATAATATAATGGAGAATAAGAACAGAGTGTATTAATTTTTGAGATGTGAACTGTTGAAACATCAAAATACATTTCAATTTATATAAAATAACAAGAAGGAAAAACAGTTTCATGAAGAAGTATTAATCAGTTAAGCATTTGATCTATTCTAGTCATTCCAGGCCAAGAACTTACTTAGTTCCAGCGTTAGTAAAAATACTGGCTCTTTATTAATAAACTCACTAACCTTATGTAGGGTACAGGATCATTCTGAACCATAGTAAGTAGCCACTGTAGTTCTTCATAGCTTCTATCAACTGCAAAGGAAAATAAAATAAAATGCCTATAAATATACATAAACTGCAAAGATTTTGATCAAGACAATCACAACTTCCTGAATTAGCACACAGGGAGCTTGAACCACTGCAACTAAAGAGGAATTTGATTAATTAAAGCGCAAGTTCAAAGTAAAAGGTGGTTTACTTTACACTGAAATAGAAACGTGCACAAAACTCCTTCATGCCTCAATTGTTCAATAACCACCAACTTGACTATTAGCAAGTAACTCTGTCACTCGTGAGCGCTGACTGGGAAGATCACAGCGTAAATGATCATGTTCATATTGTGTGCTTCCCAAAATGAACATATTCAAACATTCTTTCAGCAATCAGAAGTATAATATATTCTACAGGCAATACTGAACATACAATTCTCATATACAGGAATTTGTGAAATATTATTATCTATAAATAGGATATAAAGAGGAAGATTACAGGGCTTATACAAAACTGAAAGCATACTCCTCTCAGTAGCCTTCCTTAGTTTTTTTAAGTCAGTATACTTTGTAATTAAAATGCATTTAGAAATTTATCAGCACATGCTTCTAGAAAATTGCTGCCTGACGCTGATGGAAACAGAATCAGCTTGTTAGTTTAAAATTTAAATTTCATTACAAAATTCCTTTGATTGTTAGACTAACATTGCAAAATAGGAAACAACACAGGGTATTATCATCACTGATTACACAAAAAATGAAAGAATTGTTATGCAATTTTTTTCTCAGATGTGTTAAGTTTTATAGCATTTTACAGCAGTATTCTCTTCTCATTTCCTCAAAACAATGAAGAGGTTGCTTAGGCTTTGATTTACTTCAGAATTCAGGGTGTATTTATCATTCCTGTATAGACAGCTCTAAAAACATTTCTGTTGCTTTCCATATTTTAGTCATAGCAATGTAATTGTTTCTTCCCCAAGCCTACTGTATTTTCAGTTCTAAATACCTCAGTTCAACTTTCCTTCCTGATCTCAGTCAGTTTTCAGTCAACAATTTTTAAATACAACTTTTCCAGTCAATATCAATTCTAAACCCAACTATTCCCTTGCTATTTCACTAGGGTAAGCTGCTTTTAAAGGAAGAGGCAATTATTTAAATTATGAGAATCAGCACTTCAGTTCATTAGAAGTTCTTTAAATACTTTGGGCAACTAGAACATAAGAGCTCTTCCTGGCCTGGGAGGAGGCAGCCATGCAATTTAAAACTACATTATAATATTGCTTACAAGATGGCTGCATAGTCTTTTGCAGGCCACTTGCAAATCAGCTCCACTCTTCCTACCAGAACAGAACTGGTTATACCGGTGAGGCACCGAACTGGGCTGATAAGCCCCGTTTAGAGGCAGAATGTATTAGCCCACGTTCGGTGGCATTCAGACCACAGCTACACAGTTCTGGATGATGCCAGAGCAAATTTGTATCCATGCAGACCAGAACCACAATCTCAGATCTGCCTTAAAAATCAGAGAAAGCTTTGAAAAGCTATGCCTAGGACTTACTTTCAAAGGATTAGTGACTGCCTGTGCTCAACTCCATGCACAGCTGCTTTTCCTGGCACCTACCTTGCTTGGCATAGAGGGCAGCTAGAACACGGCATACAAAAGGAAAATAATACCGTATAACCACGCAGCAAAGACTCATACCATGGCGAACACAGTAAGTCGCAATTGTAAGCAAGCTGCAATTATTTCGACTGCTAATAAAAGGGATTTTAAAATGGTTTTTGATTAGAAAATGAGAAGTCTAGGAGATGAATCCTTTAGGCTGATAGTACTTGATAACAGAACCAAGAAACACCACACTTTTGTGATAAAAGTCTGTTTTGCTTCTTAAACTTATTTGTGCTTGAAATAAAGTAAGTCTTCCTTGCCATTTGCCTTATAGTGTAAACTAGGCCTGCTAGACTTCCAAAGCTTTGCTACCAATGCATTTAACTTGCTCTTCAAATTTATATAGCAACTATGAAATATTTTGGGGAGAAATAACAAATTAAACCTGTCCTTGGGCAGAACAAATCTTATACGCCAGAAGAATCATAGAATCATACAACAGCCTAGTTTGGAAGGGACCTCAAAAGATCATCTGGTCCAACCTTTCATGGGAAAGGGAGCCTAGATGGGATTATCTAGCACCCTGACCAATCGCATCTTGAAAACTTCCAGCGATGAGGACTCCACCGTGTCTCTGGGGAGGTTGTTCCACTGATTGATTGTTCTCACTGTAAAAAATTTTTTTCTTATATCAAGATGAAACCTCTCCTGGTGCAACTTGTACCCCTTGCCCCTTATCCTCTCTATGTGGCTACCTGTGAAGAGAGAGCCTCCGTCCTCTTTGTGGTCACCCTTTAAGTACCAGAGTACTGTGATGAGGTCTCCCTGAGCCTTCTCTTCTTCAGGGAGAAAAGACCTAAGTCCTTCAGTCTTCCCTCACAGGGCAGGTTCTCCAGCCCTCTGATCACCTTCGTGGCTCTCCTTTGGACCATCACCAGTCCGTCCACATCTTTCTTGACTTGTGGGGGCCAGAACTGGGTACAGTACTCCAGGTGCAGCCTGACAAGCGCTGAGTAGAGTGGGGTGATCACATCTCTATCTCTGCTAGTAATGCCCCTGCAGATGCTGCCCAGCATCTGATTTGCCTTTGTTGCTGCAGCAGCACACTGCTGACTCATTGTCAGCTTGTTGCCCACCAGGACCCCCAGGAACCTTTCAGCAACGCTGCTCCCCAGCCACACAGATCCTAGACTGTACTGGGCCCTCTGGTTATGTTGTCCCAGGTGCAGGACCTTGCACTTGGCCTTGTTAAACTTAGAATCATAGAATGGTTTGGGTTGGAAGGGACCTTAAAGATCATCTAGTTCCAACCCCCCCTGCCATGGGCAGGGACACCCTCCACTAGACCAGGTTGCCGAAAGCCCCATCCAACCTGGCCTTCAACACTTCCAGGGATGGGGCATCCACAACTTCTCTGGGCAACCTGTGCCAGTGCCTCACCACCCTCATAGGGAAGAATTCTAAAATCTAAACCTGCCCTCCTTCAGCTTAAGGCCATTACCCCTTGTCCTATCACTCCATTGCCTTGTAAACAGTCCCTCTCCAGCTTTCATTCAGTCCTTGCTTGCCCACTCTTCCAGCCTGTCCAGGTCTCTCTGTAAGATGGCTCTCCCTTATGGTGTGTCCACCTCACCACCTAGTTTAGTGTCACTGCCAAACTTGGTGAGGCTGCTTGCAATGCTGTTGTCCAGATCCCCCTGGGGGACCCCACTTGTGACAGGCTGCCAGCCTGAGTAAAAACCATTGATCGCCACCCTCTGAGTGCAGCCCATGAGCCAATTTACTACCCATCTCACAGACCACCCATCCTGTCTGTATCTTGCCAGTTTGTCTAGGAGGAGGCTGAGGGAAAAGAAAGATGTGTAGATTTTCATATTTCTGGTAGACATAAAAATATGTGATTGCTTTCTGAAGTAAAAATCCTCTTGAGACTTTTTTCAAATTACAAGAGATGGTGTATCAGTTCTCAATTACAGCAGAGCATCTATAAGACCCTAAACTTTAACACTAATGAGATTAGATAATCATATTTATTTTGAACAGTTTGTTGTTACCTCTTATAAATATGCAATTGCTTTGTTCTATACATCTGATAGTCATATAACTATCAGAAGCTACCTCTAAAAAGTTAATAAACTATCTTCACTTCTAGCCAGTTTAGATCAACTGTCCAAGTCCTTATATGCTGCCTCAAGCATTTTACAGAGTTACCATGTCTCAAAAAAAGCCCTACTATTAACAGCAAAGAAAACAACTTATTCAGTTCCATGGAGAAATTATTTCTTTTAAAGTAACCTAAAAAAAAAAAAGCAGTGCTATTCCTACCCTGAGAGTTGATAGAAAAACATGGGAGTTCCACACTGCCCCAGAAAATACAGACTTTCCTTTTTATGGAAATTGCAAAATGTCTCAGCTTCCTTTACAAGAACTGTGAAAAAAAGCTAGCTTTGGCACAAGCAACAGGCATTCGATAGCTGCTGGTTTACATCCAGTATGAACTGGAAACCAGGTAACTGGGAACAACGAGAATCAGACCTCTTGGCAATAGACGGCCAATCATTTCTCCTTCCAAAACCTGGTTTAGGGCTCTGCGAGACAAGCGCTGCTAACTTCCATATGGGTAGTGAGCAAGTCAGTCAGCACACTGAGCTTCCGCATTTACCCCTCTACCACAAACTCACCAGTCTTACAGCAGGAGCAGAAGCTAATGTCATTAGTGCTGGAAGGCTGTATGTGAGAAATTATACTGATGACCAGTTAGATAGTAGGCTGTGTTGTGAATTGTAGTGACTTTATAGCAGATAGGTATTTGCTTATGCTACCTCTGCATCGGAGAAAAAGCTGTTGGCAAGGGGTAAGGCAGTGAGGTACAGTAATACTCTAATCCATCATTTCCAGATCTCACAATGAGCTCAGTCAAAAATTACGTTCAGCTCAATTACTGATTTCTTTGAGTAATCTTTCTACTACTTTTTACCATTCAAGTTTTACCTTCCTGTAGAGTATTTCCAGCAACTTACCCTATCTTGCTTATACAGCAACCCATTTCATCAGCTGTTTTAAAGATGTACTATATTACTTTGCAGTACAAACACTTTCTTATGCAAGTCAGTTATTAACTATAAACACCGTCTATAAAAGGTCAAGAATTTAATGAGAAAACATTATTTCTATCAGTTTGTCTTTCCAAAGGGTGGGATGAACTAGTGAGGAGATTATGCTAAAGGAAGCAGGCTGATGAGTAAGCTTTCCATTCTCCAGCAAATCTTTCCACTGACACTCTATGAAGGGAGGAACAAAGTGAGCAGCCTAACAGAGAGATGCACAGGCACCAGCAGAGTTCTGAATTCTAGCTGTGCTTCACTCACAGGGTCACCAAATGGTACACGTGCAGTGGGTTACAGACCCAGAATGCCTGGTGAATTACGAGACTGAGAACTGAGCCCAAGAGTGACGCTCAGTGCACAGCCTCCCTTGAAGTTGTTAGTTCTTCTGCATGACAGTCTGTTTTCAGTCTGTAAGCGTACATCCGAATTCCGCCAGATGCATTCACTCAAAGACTCCAATTGCCTTAAAACCTCCCATTGCCTATCTACTTTGAGAAGTCTTTGGACAGATAAAAGTAATAAAGCTCTTATAAAAAAGAGAAAACTATTTATGCAAAAACTAAAGGAAACTCTCCATTACCCTGAAAATGAAAACATGAAATCTGAGGCAGAATATTTAGAAGTCCAGAATCACCAGTCTGCTCACAGAGAAAGCACTGAAGGATTTTGCCACTGTAATAGGGATAACCCTTCAAACACAAGAACTGTCACAAATCTGCCGAACAGAGAAAGACTAACCCAAATAGATGAACAGGCCAATGCAGTGCTGAATTCATTTTATAAAATGCAAATCATTAAAGCTATAATTTCTAACTGCCTCTTAGAAAATGTCAGGATTGAATTTCAACTTCAAATGACGTTTAAAAAAACCCTACCCAGTATTTTGTCAAAGGACCTGCAACAGTCAACTAAGATAAAGATAGTATTAAAAGAATGGAAACATCTCACAAACATAAGCTATGCACAAGGAATGGCAAAAGCAGGATCAACAAATAATCATTAAAATAATCTCTGTTTCCAAAATTTATAACCATAAGATGCATGCAAACAGCAAAATAAAGAGATTAGCAAGAAGGTAAAGCAAAACCAAAAACTCTGACTATGGCTGAAACTCAACTGAATCAAAATCACTGAAAAATGAAGTGTTAAATTACCAAACCCCCTTACGACTACTCATTGTGCTGTCTACTCATTACTTCAAAACTTAGGTTTCTGATTCAATTTGCAAGACGCTGAGAAACAATGCTCACCACATCTTCGTAAAACTTGCATTCTCTAGGACAAATCATTAAGAGCAACCTCAGCTTCTTATCAATACATCTGTCATCACACAAGCTCTTCTGGTAGACAGTATTTCAACCTAATATTAATGAGGTAAGTATTATACTTTTCTACTGTATCACGAGTGTTATGAAGTGTCAAAATACTTGAAAAAAGTACCTTTTGTGTAATCAACGACAGCCTCCAATGCTGCTATTCGGACATCTACAAAGTGCCCATACTCTGCATATGACTTGAAGAGAGCAGGATCACTTGGGACATGACCATTCTTCTGAAGCACTCGAATGGCTTTTAAACAGCTAGATGTGGCAGAAAGAGGATATTTACATTAGGTTTCTGGAACGCCAGCCAAGAAGAATAAAATTACTTTCTTCAAAATCAAGTATTGCAATTTTTCTAGAATTATATTATCCAAATGAACATGTTACAATTACTTTCCCAGCATTAACACCTAGCTCTCAACTCTGAATTAGGCAGAAACACAAAATTCCCCATTGTGTTAAATTCATTGTTTCAGTAGAACTGCACTAACTTAGAAAACACTGCTCAGATTATGTAGTGTACTCTACAGATATTGTTATGAGGCTACCTTTTGCAAAACTTTCATAAATGCTCTTCTTAAAGAGGCACAAGCACAATCAACATATGTCTGCTATTAAAAGTTTACATTGATAGAAATTAATATTGAAAAATACAGCAATCAAGACACACTTGCACTATCAGCTTTTGGAAACTGGAAGGAATTCGACACTTAAGATTAAGGTACACAAGCCAAAATCTCAAATACTACCTACAACAGGGTACATAAAAACAAAAAAGTAGTGTCACTGTGCTTGCTCTCTTCATGTGTACAGCAATTATTAAACCACACCTGACTGTAATGGTATGCCTGTAACTGGGAAGAAGCTTCTCCATATTTAGGAAACGGGTAATTTCCTCAAGAATAAGTCGAACATCAGGATTTAAGTTATCCAATGTTCGAACTTCATTGTTCACACTGACTGCAGGAGTTACAGAGTTGGCAAGGGCATCAATCAGCTCAGCACGATAGTAGTTGTCTGAAAACTAGATAAAAAACAGCATTTAAATGCAAGCAAATATAACAATATTTATTCTTTAAAAGCTAAGAAATGTTGAAGCATTGTTACAGAACAATACCTTAAACCAAAAACCATGCAAGAAACTGCATGAGAAAGCAAACCAGGAATTTGTTATGAAAATGGATTTGAGAGTGATTGAGCAAGCTGACATACTATCAATCATGAATCTTCACTCTGTAATGAGAGCATATTAATAGTAATACATTGTTTTACAAAAACGGCAAAATCAGGCATTGAAATTTTTCCAGATATGGAAAATAAAAGCCATTATTTCTAAATGTGACCACCTAAAACTACCTGTTTCTATATTCAGTACCAAGGTTACCAAGGTTAATGAGCACTTCAGAAAATCAGTTTATCTAGATAGCAACTTCACAAGCTTCTGAGGTGAGCTAATGGGCTTGCTGCTGCTTTGTGAGGAAAATCCTTGCTTCTCCATTCACTCCTTTTACCTGGACTCACAGTTTCACCCCTTCCATTGTGCTGGCTGTTGCATTTGTTGGTCGTGTTAATTTAGCAAGCAGCAAAAAGTATAAAAATAAAATTTAAAAAGCGGAAAAAAGTACTGGATTTGAGCATTAGTTAGTTTAATCTAAACAAACCCAATGTGTGTCAAATCTGGCAGAAGATGCCAAATACACGCATGGAAGGGATGTGTGGAAAATTGAGGCAGGATCTCTCCTTTGGTGGTGGGGAGATGTTAGCACAACTCACTGCATTCCGTGACTACTGGCGCATTCATGTGTCTAATTCTCTACCTCTCCACCCTCCATCATCCTCTTTGCAACAAGTGTCTCGTTACAGTATGTGTTTCTACACACAAGAAAGTGAGGCTTAAGAGGCTTCAGATTTGTTCCACATAATTGGGAAGATTATGCTAGGATCCTAGCAACTGTGGACTTCCTCCGTAGCTAGGGAGATGGAATTTTGTATCATCTCAGGATCTTAAAGGTCCTCTAATCATCTTTCAGAGCTGGTCTGTGTGGGAAGGAACTTTAGATGACAACACAACTCAAATGCTTCAATTTAGTGATGCAACAATATTAACTCGGGTTTCATCTGTTATTTAACTAGATGAAGACAAACCTGTTCTGTGAGCTAGAGCTGACATTCCAAACCCAGAATCCCAGAGTCCTGTATATTGTTAAAAAAAAGATTATTTCCTTTCCTTGCTCTTTCAAAAAACTCTTCTGAAGGTGAAAAAAACCCCCAAACAAACCAGTGCTTAACTTTGCATGCTATGGTAGCCTCATGCACATTTTCTCAAAATACACGGGTCTTCTGAATGAAAAAGAATAAAGCAAAAAAGAATCTGTGCAAATGAAGACAGGCAGGTCCTTAGTAAGTCAACAACCAGAGAGAGCTTTGAAACATCCAAGAAACGATTCGACTACACAATATCCTGTAACATTTACTGGTTAGTTTAGTGTATCACCTTTTCATCAACTCTCCTGGCCAGATATTTACATTAGTGGCATAAAACATCATACAGTATATTAACTAAGACTTTTTTCAACAAAAAAGTGAGAGGTTAAAATAAACACATTCTTTACCTTATTCTTCCTGTTATCATTATACTTGATCAAATCCAAAATAAACATTAAAACTTCCTTAGGACAGAGGTTGTGAACATCTCTCAGAAGGGCCATGGCAACAGGCATAGTCTGTGTAATAAAATTAATACTAACATCATTCTTACATTAGTGAAATGATACTTACACCCTGAAAAGAGATACATCCTGAAAAAGAGCAATTAATTTTACAATAGCAAATCTCTGAAAAGTTGTATTTAAATTCTTTTTGAAAGTCAAATCACATAATTTTCAAATCAAATAAACTATGTAATTATTGCTCAATAATTAGTCACAGTGCAGACATTTGTAAAAACTGTATATCCAAGAAAAGACTCTCAAGTCAAGGCACTATCATAAATGTAACACATGAAAAATAATGAACACAGAAAATGATGATGGAACTAATTCTGAGATAGACACCGAATTTGGGTGTTTTCATGTGAACATGATGTCTAAGCTTCCATTACCATTGAGAGATATAGATCCACCACAGTCAGTGAAGCCGAAAGAATTATTAGCCAGACAGGTATTAGTCTGATTTGGTATTTATTTCAGAATGAGCTAAGCAGCTCTCTAGGTTCCACTCATATAGATTTAGGAGTTTTACTCTAGATCTATAAACTTGGGATATGGAATTAAAAGGGAAAAAAGTGTAAGATTTAGTGGGAAAGAATGAACAATGACAAAAAGAGCAGAAAAGTACAAAAGAAGGTCCAAGAAAGAGACGTGGGGAGAAGGATGAAGCAGTTTTGGACAGAGTAAAAACCTAAAATTTAAGTTTTCACCATAATCAGGAATATGAGCTGTGTGAAATAAGAACTCAATCATCAAATAATTATAAAGTGAATCTTGATAGAAAACCATTGTAATTCGTTTTGTTATCCACTGTACAACTAACAACTATAGGTCCCAGTAAAAAAAGATGCATTAACATAAAAATAAGCTGCAGCAATACATCATGTTGACAATTAATAGAAAGGACAGGGCAAGAAGGATTATAGAGTGCCTTGAACTAAAAAGCAAACTCATTTAATATAAGATAAAATAAATAAATTACAATTAAGAATAAGCCCACCACTATTTAGAAATAATTATTATATATACTCCATTCTTCTGAAGAAACTGCTATTTTAACTTCAGCTACTCAGAAAAAAATTGCTAAAATTTTGTTAACTGATTTTTGACTAAGATGGAACAAACAGATGCCACATAAGAAAGAAATAGTTATTTTACATTTTTATGAAGGGCTAAAGCAGGACTATGCTATCCATGTTCTTGTAGTTGTCAACCATAGGAACATTTTGTATTTTGACATTTTTTTTAAAACGTTCGGTGAAAAAAATAAATTTTACCTTTTGCAGAAAGTAGCTTTGAAAGTTCATGAAGTTGTTGGTCTTCACAATGTTTGGACAAGTCTTACAACAAAACATTCGGGTGAAGAGTGACTTCATGGCTGGTGGTCCTGTCCACGTACTTACCATGGAATTTGCAATCTGTATAATTGGGAGGGAAGGGAAATCATATTAACATCACCACCACAAGTTTAGTTTGGCCGTAGACAAAACACACATTTCCCATAATCAAAAAGGATAATTGCCAAGAACATACTGTCCTTCAAATAGATACACATTTTAATCAATGTATTATCTTATATTAGCAAAGTTTTCCCTGCCATCCCCAATATATCCTCTCTACATTGAAGGTAAATTTTATGAAAATTGTTCCACTTGGAAGACATCTGCAACTATGTATCTTTCCATGATAAACTTCTGTTCTTCATTATTTCGTCTTTTATATTTTAAATGAAAATTCTGTGTTTACTAAGCCAAGTTTTCTGACTCTACAGAAGCCAGTGATGGAAGAGGCTTTTGCAATACCAACTTCCCAAATTTACCCTGCCAGTAACCTCAGCCTAGACTTTAAGTAGGCCTCAGCCACCCGAAGACTACAAGACCACCCCTACAGCAAAAGGTAAGTCAGCTACCTCTAACTTTAATCATAATGCACAAAGAGACTGTGCACTGAGACAAATTTATTGCTGCAGTCTGCTTTGGTGTTAGGTTGTAAGGTTCCACAAAGACATAACTCCTTTCGTGCCTTCCCAGCATCCCGGGTTTCACACATTTGCTGTACGGAGCAGTGAAAGCCCGCAGACAAGACCACCTCTGCCTGATGATGGATTAAGCCTGATGACAAACTGCATGTGCGTACAAACAAATGGGGCCAATGCACCCTACAACGTAGCAGGAGTTTCTGTTGTTACACACCTGCCACAAACTAAGGAAAAATCTACTTTCACACTGAAGAAAATTAATTTGATGATTTCCTTCTAAATTATTTAGCGTGTTTCAAAGGGTACTGCATATGCAACAAGGGAAAGAAAAGCAAGAAGCCATGTGAAGATAGGCAGCAATTCATTTCACCATTGCTCTTACATAAGATGGGTGCTTTATGACTGAAAACCATTTTCCCACGAAGTCAGGCTTCAAAGGAAAGTTAGAGAGGGAAAACACTGTGGTCAGACTAGATGTTCCCTTTGCAGTAACTGAAATCTTCCAACTAAAGACACAGGTATAGCTTTTTCTGTAAGGTACATTAACGACTCTTCCTGCAGGGGAAGCTTAGTTCCAAAGACTGCTTAGAAACCACGATGATGAACTTAAAACTGCAAAGGTAAAATTTATGTAGCAGTGTAAAATAAAACCCAACCCCAAAAATATTATCAAAGGTTACTATATTTACAGGATATTCACTATTTCATTAAAATTGGGGTGTAATTTTTTTAGTATTCTTTAACTTCTACTTCAAGTATTTCATTTTTGCAAAATCTATAGATGAATAACAACATTTTCAAATTAAAGCAATAGTAATTAAATCATCATCTTTCCAGTATTTTTTGGTCTTACAATGTGTTCTGACTCATTTGAATTTCTCTTTGAATACTGACAGAATCCAAGTTTTCTATTTATTCTACTGACACGCTATCAATTCTGAATTAAATGTATTTGCACATTCCCCACACCATAACGCAAGCAGCCCGTCCTGCGTTATTTCTACTTACGGAGACGGCAGGTACATGTTGCATCCTGCAATTCAGTACAGCATAAAAAAAAACGGCCTAAGATGTAGCTGTCATGCACAGCTATAAAACCCTTCGGTGTCTGGGCAGGGAGTTTGTATTGGCTTTTTTGCTTTTTTTAAACCTGATAGCACATTACCAACACTGCAGTGGATCTGAATGGAAAAAATCAGCCTGCATACTCTCAGCAGTTAATATTGTGACATTGTTTTCTCCGTTTCTCTGTAGGGTGGTTTGTCACAAACTACTCAGCAAAGTGTGTGCATGTGCACACCCTGCCCCCCCGTTAACTTCTTTATCAATGAGGATTAATCTGTTACCTGGATACTTCATGCCTGAGAGACTGAAGTGCTGTTTTACAATGAAGTTTACAGTAGATTTAGAAAGTGTAGTAAATTCAGTTTTATAATTGCATTGTCACCTATTATTTCTCTCCATATCAACATCAGTACACCAAGAACGTTTTACAATAGTAAACGCAATCCAGCTAGAACTTGTAAATCATCAAACAAGAACCCTCCTCCTAATAAACATGAGGGACTTGGCTTTTATTCAATAAAGAATACAAATCCTGAATATTTACAAGCTGTGAAAATTAAACTGAGTTAATGACAACAGGAAGTGATTCTTACTAACGCCCTGATGTTGGAACTAGTAATAGAATATATTACGCTTTCCTCCTAGGTAACTTACATAAACATATCTACAACTCTGTCCTGCCATGCTCCTTCGCCTTGACTCAATGCCACAGCCATATTTTTGCTTTGCTTTATAATATTTTTTCTGTAAGTCAATAATCTTATCTGCAGACCCAAGATTTTTCATACAATTACAAGTGAGCAAAACTGGTTATGATTATCTGTAGCCCAACTGCCTGAGAATTCAAAGTAAAGAAAGAAAAAACTATTGCATTTAAACATTGTAACAACTGCTCTTTTAATATTCACCTGTGGAATATAAACTTTAAATATTCCATGTGAATTCATTATGAAACGTGCAATACTAGCACATAGACTGGCAGTATTACATCAGTGTTTCACAATATTAAAATACTTTGTCGCAAACATTTCTTGGATTTTGATTTTCAAGATATGGCAAAAGGATTTATTTCTATAGAGGTACTGAATTATTCTCAACAGGTACACAGCAGAAAGCAAGCTATGTGCCAATAATCTGAGCTCTACAAATTGTCACTAAGTATGCCTTTATGTCCATAAAAGTATGTTGATAACATGCCTTTTCAGAAATTCTTACCCTTCTGTGTTTCCACCCAGTTGTTCTACAGGGTTCTCTAATTTTCATTCTTAATGCTAATTTTGTGCCTATAGAAGAAAAGATCTTCCCTTTTCAAGGCAATTATTTTGCTTGTTAATATAATTGCAGACCAACATGATGTTTATTTTGTGCCCCTATTCAATCTGACTGATATAGAGCAGCAATCTGAATTCACATTAGACAGATGAATTTCAGCACTTCAGAGTTCTCAGCAGACAGGCCAAGGAACTTCCCAGTAAAATAGAAAAATACATTTTAGCTCTGAAAAAAAATTAAACAAAAGTCTTTTATTTTTGCCACTTAATGAAATCTGGAATAATCCCTTGTGGTTTTCATGTCTGACATCTCAATTTTAACAATTATGAAAGCCTTCTGCAGTCTCCATTTACAGACTAAAATAATACAGCTTTCCTTTCAAATCAGTCATGTTAAAAATACTTGGCAAACACTTTTAGGAGGCTAAATATCAAGCCAGTTTCAGAACTGCAATGAGTTTTGACACATTTTCAAACATTTACAATGTCTAGTGAATTTGTTCCCTTACTCCCATCCACACAACCTCACCTTCGCAAGGCAGAAGCAGGCCAGCATTCTCACTCGGTAGAAACATTGTTCCTGTTCTAGTATATCGGTCAGTGCAAGCCGTGATGCTGGAGTAGGGAACTTTTCCAATGCCAGAATGGCTTCTTCTTGTGCAACCACATCCCTCTCATATCGAAGCTGATACTGCCACATGAAATCAGATTGTTCAAATTCTACCTTCCTCAGTACTGACATATCAGGGTCTATTCTTATCCAGAGCAAAGGGGAATCAGCACTAAGACAGACATGAAAAACATTAATAGCTTACAACATTTCAAGACTATAGAAATTCAAAAGATGTTCTAACTTGTTGTGAGTTATTTGTAAAGTATTCAGAGTCAAAGAACCATAAATGAAACTAAGTTAGTCTCCTGCTTCTAGGATGGCAATTCTGTAGCTTCCCAGGGCAATCTGTCCAAACCTCCAATATGTCGAAGTGAATACAATGGTTTAGTATTTTTAACCTACAGACCTGAGTTCATGGTAAACTACTGTACAACCTCAACGTATTTAATTCTACTTCCTCAGACACCATAACTCTCATAGGCAAACAGCACTTTTATTATCTTCTACAGTTTAAGACTACCAAAAAAAAAATCCAACAAAGAAAATCTGGTTGTAAACACCCAGGGTTTTTATAGGCTATTTTTTATCAATAGATATGAAAGTGCTTTACAAATACACACATGTTACGAGGCTGAAAGCTGACAAGGGTAACCATGCAAACATACAGAACTGCCAGGTCAAATGACAATAAAAGTGAAAGTATCAACAGGCAGGATTAAAGTTTTACTCCTAAAGACAAAATTACCCAGTTGTCTTCCACCCAAATGAGCATTTTATACTTTAGTATTCACACAGCAACATGCACAAACTACATAATGAACTCTCTTACTCAGTTTTCCACATAAAATTGGTAACAGCAAAATACAGACATGGAATTAGGAGAGTTTGGAATGACGAAAAGAGCATCATTATAAATATGACGTGTATTTCTATATACATTTGTAGAATATCTAGAATTACTCTCAAGATAGTAGCTAGAGAAGAAAGGATAGTGAAAAGAAGAGTGCATACACAGGGTTTAGAAGAAAAGAACAAACGTTATCATGTATGCTTGGAGCACATGAGTCCAAACTGGACAAAAGAATGACAGCATTGCAGATTAGCAGGTAAACAAAGCGTGACTTGCACAAAATCACATTCCAGTTCCAAGGTAGTTCTAAGAAGGTCATTAAGGTTTCAGCTCAGGGTAATGCAATAGCTAGCTGAACATAACTGATCAGAATTACTCACAATTATTTATGCTAATTGCTCTTAAATACATTTATTCTTATGTCAACTATCATATAGAAATTATAACAATTACTTGCTCAATGAAAATATCCCTTATAAAATTATTTATCATCATATTTTAGATAAGGTTCAATTTACGAGACTCTTCAGCACTTTTAAGGCGACATACAATCTATCCTTCTTCAAGGAGACACCATTAGTTTTCAAAAGCAGATTATTTACTTCCCTCAGCCAGCACAAGGTACCAACACCATATTTCTGAGCACACCACTGGCTCCAACTCAAGGACGGTACAGTGGGTACTTACACTGAGCAAGAATTTGCTTCCAAAGAGCTAAATAGTTCCAACTGAAATTAATACCAGCATGAATTTCGGTATGAAGCATTTCATCACTTATTTTCAATCTAAAAGGATTCTTTTGGAATTAACCACAGATTTCAGGAACTTGTCTGTCTTAGTGCTAGTTAAATGCTCTTCATCGATGTCCAGCAAAAATTGCTTACTTTGTTTCAAGCCAATTCTTGTTTACATTTTACCTATAAAGTCAGCTGAAAGATACCATCAGAAATATGGAAGAAAGAATCAAGTAATTTATTCTATCAGCTTATCATACCTGTTTTTTTTTTAAACTGATTATAGTAGTTAACCCATATATTTTACATTTCACCAGTGTTTTCCCAGCTACAGAAGAAAAGTCTGTAAGAAGGTAAAAAAATGTGGTATAGTCTTGAAATTTGCCAGTCATGTAATGAAATACAGCATTACTATTGAATCCTTCAAAACAGCATGCTTTAGACAAGGGGAACACAGCTTAGTCTCACACTGAGCAACTCCAACAAGCTAACTTACTCCATAGCAGAAAGGTCCATGTCCACCTCTTCTCCATTCATCAGTGGAATCTTTTTCT
The DNA here is from genome assembly GCF_028858705.1 of Grus americana. Taxonomy (NCBI): domain Eukaryota; kingdom Metazoa; phylum Chordata; class Aves; order Gruiformes; family Gruidae; genus Grus; species Grus americana. Next base: position 14,891,063 of record NC_072853.1, on the reverse strand, counting down.
TCTTATTTCTATTAAAAAAGAGAAAATTGCAAAAAGATAGGTATGTAGAAAATGACCATACTAGCAAAGATATGTTTAGAAACGAAGCTTAAGCCTGCAAAAGGGCTCTGTGTATTTCACGACGCTGAAAAATAATGCTTTCTGCAGCAAAAAATATTCACAAAGTCGAGCTGTTTATCAGTTTTGTTCAAATAATCACCAATACTTTACATTGGTTTAAACTTGACTCCCACTATTTTTACAATTACACATAAGCGTACAACTTTGAGAAGCAGAGGTCAAAGTAGTTATTAAAATGCATTAGGAAACTGAGAGAATCTATTTGGGAAGCACGTTACTTTTCTTGCTCATTAGGTTTAGTGAACAGCCCTGGCACTCTTAACAGAAAAGGAAAACTATGCAAGTGCTTCATTCATATATCTTCACTTGAGGTACTCCTTTGACCTACATTTGTCTTCCCTCTAATTTGTCTTTCCCATTAAATGCATTTGGAATAATCAGATTATAATTAGTCTTCATTCAACTCATTCTATATAAATAAGCTCTTCATAAAACTTTTATAAAATGTAACACCTTTACTTATAATTAAGACCTGCCTATAAAATGTAAGGTTTCTGGCTGTCCATAAACAGCAGTAAATTCTATTTTCTCCCCTTACATCACAGGTAAATCTTATTCGGTAAGATTAGCAAAACACAAAAATTAAAAAGCGTGTCTTTATCATCAATGCACTATATGTTTTCATATAGCCGTACTAAAAACACTTACAGTTTATATTTTAATTCTTACCTTCTGCTTTTAGAATGGCAAGGTATATCATGTTTAAGACTGTTTTCTTCAATCTGCAATGTATGGTTGAATGATCCATCAAGTTCTTGCACTGTCACTTTAAGAGGACCCTTCAAGTTCACAAGATTTTGTTATTACCATTAAAATTATGCTTATTAATGTATGCATCATACTTGTATGTGTAGCTAAAATATAGAAAATTGACCTTACCACATATTTCTGAGTCCCAGGAGATGTGTAGTCTTGTTTTATTTCCAATTCCAATACATTCCGTTTTCTATTAAATGCAAAGCTGCCATAAAATTTTACCACTCCACTCTGATCCCTAATAAGCAGTATAGGAATTCTAGCGTACAATGCAGTAGTTATAAGCAAACATAATTCTCAATGTTTTTGCTCTTTACACTTGCTTTATATTTCTTTATCGCCAGAATTTCTTATCCTAAGAAAATCAGGGCAAGAAAACACTTATGTTCATTCATGAACTTTTAAAGATTTTTTTTTCCTCTAAATAGTTCTTTAAGATACAACCATGTACCATACGGAGAAAAACTGAAGTACAATGAAAATTATCTAGTAAGAAAAAAGTCATTATGAAAAACTATACTGGACCCCACCATATCCATTGCCCTTGAAATGCTCTCAGAGAAAGTAATTGAGTAAGAATTCAGTAATTTCAATATGATTTGTTTTACTATACATTTCAGTTAACTAAAACTCAGGGGAAAATGCAGACATTAGCTTCTGTTTTCTACCCACACTACATTTAACTAAGTTATTTTATTGCGTTTTTTCCAACCAGGTCATTGTGAGCATTCACATGTGTGAATACACTTCATTTATAGTAAAATTAAAACACCAGAATGAAGTATTTTAGTCTAGTGCATGCTCCCAACAAGTCTCTGACAATATGAGACAAAAGCAGGGAAGGAAAATCTGTTCTTTCATGTCCTGACATTTAAGGCAGGAGCCGACAAAGAGGCTTCTTATTGTACATGATTAACTTTTCTCCTAAAATGGAGATATTAAGCAAAGGTATTTCATTTCTCATTTGGCTAGATACCTCAGACTGGTTCTGCTCACAGTGGCTGCCTTCATAAAGGTCTGTGACTTTGTCATCGAGTACAGCCTAAGGCATTTTACAAGGTGGGAAATCTACTATCACAGGTGCAACAGTGTTTGAAGCGTGGCAGGGAGGTTGCAACCATAAGATTAAACACAAGTTACAGTTAACAGGATCAGACTTGGTGCCAAAGTCCAGAGAAGCTGAAAAATCCCCAAATCTGAGAGCTACAATATTTCCTTGCTTACAGAACAAACCAGTAGTTAAGATTCACCTGGCTCAGATAGCAATGCTGACATTTAGGTATAGCTGCAGTGTGAATCTATGTATGTATAGAACCCCTACTTTCCTCAAGTGCTTGGCACAGCTAAGTATGGAAATTAGAATACTTTGTGAATACTTTTGATGCAGATAAAATACTAACTCCTCATCTTACTATATAAATACTAATTATACAGTGTTTTTTAGTTAGATATTGAGATGCATGAACATTATTCAGTCAACTCAAATAAATAACGTCTAAATATAAATACCTACTTTTGTTTTCTGTTAGAAAAGTAAGGTATTGTTTTGCTGCAGTTATGTATGATTTTAGCCTGCAGTTGCATTAAAGTTACCAATTAAACCTGTTAAACAGACCAAATTCAAATTTATTCCCATATCAATCCAAAATAAGAAATCCTGTTTCCTGACTATTATCACTGAAATTTGAAGAATCAACACACAGAGGTTTATTTTACCTGAAATTTTAACATTAACACAAGCTACCAAGCTATTACATTTTAGTGTATTTTAAACTATCAATCTGCACTTTAGGTTACTTATTTCATGGTGATTTACTGGAAATCACATCCTAAAATGCACCAGACTATAGCATTTTCCATGTCAGACTTCAGCATATTTCTATGGGCAGTGTCCTCTGGAATCCCTTTAGTATAATTTGGCCTGAAACTCCAGCAGAGTTCTTGGGCTTTTTTTCAAAGTAAAACTTAAAATCATGAAATCCCTTCTTGTAAAGAACACCCAAAAAAGTTAGCATACTATAAATGACTATGAAAGGAGGGTGAACCTGTGGCTCACATCTATTTCTAATTCAAAGAATAATGCATTTAAGTGTTTTAAGCAAAGATATTTCATACCTTTCTTCACATTCCTTTAATAGTGCCAATTAAAAAACAAATTCATTCTCCATATTAACAATCCAGACCAAGAATAAAAAGGATACACCCACTGCTTTATTAAAGGTTGGATGTCTTTGCCAGAGACATTTGAGATAGATTTCAAAAACCCAGATGTGGAAACCAACATCTGACTCCACATGTGTGACTGGAACTTCTGAGATGAAGCAGTGCTGGCCAGACTCAACAATTTGTTGAAAACCTGAAGTGATAAAAAAAAATTATTACTTTCACTAAATACTTCAATATATAAAATAAGTTTTTCTGTTTAGTTGCAGCTGAATTGCAACTAAGAGGCCAATAAACTCATTCTCTGATAACTGGCCTCAAAAAAGTCTTTCAAAATAAAGACATTTCAGAAAATTATTTGCTTGTGCATATCAGAAACTGTGATTTGCAGACACGAATGTATTTTTAGTTAAGGCAAACCATCCACAATGCTGAGAAGAGCTCTGAAACCCCAGCTTCTTAACATGAGAAACTAATGGTAACAAAACTGAACTAAAAATGTCATCTTTGCTCATCACTGCTACAGGTACAACTTACCATGCAGCTTTTTAACAGAGTTGAATTCAAAGTGAAATACAGAAACACTTCTTGGCATCCATTTTGTAGTTCTAAGCACCTCTATACTTCAAAACCAGGTAATTTGTGAGGCTAGTCACTGCAAGCAGCTGTGGCCTTTATTTACCAAATTATAATGCAGAGGCTAAGGGGGTTCTTTTTAATCAATTCTTTCCACCCGAGCCTTTTCAAAGAACCAACTTCCGCAAAGTTCCATATACCTACACAAAATCCATTAAAAGACCATCAGCTTTCAAAAATTACCGACAGTAAACTAGATCACTGACTATATCTGCTTGTTAGAAATAAAACAGTCATCAATTTTTTTTTAAAAATTGCAAAGAATAATTAAAATGTATGTAAGGAAAGCTTTAAAAAATATGCATCTACAGTATTTTCAACCTGACAACTGTTTCTAACAGCTCTAGCACAAGCACATACATGTTATCCTCCAAAAAAAATAAAACAAACAACCCCCTAAAAAAGTTGATGGGAAAAGGTGTCACTCAGTTTCTAACTGGGTGTTTGTTTATAGCACCCTATCCTTTTTCAGACATGTCACAGAATATATTTAGTAAAGAAGAAAAACTACAACTCTGCAGAAGTTTAGCATTCCAGAATAAAATGACAATCTTCTATTCAACTGCTTCTTCTACTATAAAGTTCTATGCTCTCTCCAGCACTGAAAATTTTATACAGCAGAGAGAGCAGAAGCTGGATTCTCATTACTTGCATTAGTTATAATCTGAGTAGATGAGCTCACAGCAACACCAGTTAGGGTCAGTAAAGCAGGTTCTCAGTGTTAACAATTGATCACAATAACCCCAAGCAATGAAATACCTTAACATTAAAGAGAATATGAAATATATATAAGTGTTACAAGTTATCCAGAAGAGTAATGGCTAACCTTATCCTAACACAAAAGAACTAGATTTTATGTTGGTTCTATCCTGCTAAAAACTGAAAATACAAATGGAATCCTATGATAATCTGTTCTGTTTTCTTAAATGCCATTTAATGAATAAAAATGCAAGTAAAGACAAAAAGTTGTCCATATTCCACATAATCATTTAACTACTTACCTGTAACATGAACTCCATGCTAATCCTGTTCTCAATCAGTCTCATAACAAGATGTGCTTTACACTGGAACATAGTATAATATTCCCAGGACAGTGTATGAGGGTGTTTGATAGAAAAATGTAAATGTGATGCAGGGCTGAAAAACAATAAAAAAACCCCCAACAGCTCTCTATTTTGCATTTTATGGAATCAAACTCAAAATAAACCTTAGCAATAAGATTATAGCTGCACAACAATTATTTAGGATCTCTTCCACTGCATTAAAGTTATAAATTATGACATGCTTAAAATGACCACACGCTTGTACAGAAAAGTGACATGGGTGTATGTACCAGGCATACAGCAAGGACTATACAGAGAGTAAGGACAGGTAAATACATGCTGTGTGTTACTGTGAAGACAGCAGTAGCAGCAGCAACCAGAGCAAGCAATCTGTGACTCGAGTCTGGAAATTACTCATGAATTGAGATTCCCCCTGCTCCACTTCCATGTAAAAGCGCCTGTACATAGTAAACATTTTATATTTAAATAAAGAATTGTTGCAATTAAAGACAAGTAAGAGTTTTAAAAGTCACAGCAGACTTTCATGTGATGAGCCAAAGGAATTGCTTGGGTTTTATTTTAGTTCACAAATTTATGCTTTCAATACTCTGGCAAACTGATGTCTTCTAAATCAGACACCATGCCAAGGAAGACTAGGCAGAGCATCACATTACAGCTGCCACAGTGTTTCCATAACTTGAACTATCTGTGGTGCTCCTTCACACATACCCTGCATGTCTATAAGCAAAATATTTTAAATGGTTTAATTTCATTCCATATCAGAAGACAAACAAATGGTGAAACCCTGAAACTTTTAAAAATAGAACTGATTTCTGGATAGCCGTAGCGGCTGTCCGGCAATAAAATACCAAAAGACTTAATTTTAATGAGCTTCAAAATGAATGTTCTCCATCAAGTTTTACATTTCAGAACACAAATGTTCTGACCTACAGCCCAGTTTCAAAGTAGAAAAAGTAGCCGTAATACTGTAATTCTTGAGAAAAATAAAAATCTTTTTGCCCCTTTTCAATTATTTGAGAAGTGGAGATAATGAGAAGTCTGACTTTATTTCATTTATGAACCAAGTCTGTGGCAACTGTATTTTGTTGTGCTATGTTTTTTTCTTTTAGTTCTTTTCACAGGACATTTGAGTTTTCCATGGATGAATAACAAACATCTTAAGAAGCTGGACCCACACCATGTCAGGCCAACTTCTTAAGAAGTGAGAATCCAGACTTAGTTTATGCTGGTTGGTGGAGAATCACAAATTGGCCATTGCACCATAGAAAATGCCAGCTACTTAAAATTTCTCGACTCCAAATTGGATTCTTCCCCTGTGATTCTTACTTATAGATAACCTAACTAAACTGTTTCCAGATGGACCAGGCACCTGATTTGTCCAACGGCTTTAGAAGATGACACTGCAAGACAGAATGAAATAATTCACGAATTGTAACAATCAAAGATAAGCGCTATAAGCCTGATCTTTCATACCAACTACCTCAGAATAAGACTGGGCTTCCAGAACCTTCAAAGACCTATTAAACAAGCCATTTGAACTTTGACCAGTCTTTCCATCCAGTTGAAAGACGTATGCCAGCAAGAAGTGTTCTACCAGGACAGGACCAGCAGTTAGCTCCTTATCTGCAGCTCTTAAGCTTTCAGGAGATGGCAAGAACTAAGGTAGCTGCAGCACCTAAATATTTTTTTCCATCCTCTTATTTACTGGGAGACTCCCTTGACTTTCCTCATGAATGTCTGCTTAAACATCTTAAGAAGATACAAAAAGAAAAGTATTTCTAAATTTAAGCAAGTCTACCCTTCTCAGGTATACAGAGTGTATGAATAAGAAGGTACTTAGGTTTACTACTTGCTGTTTCTAGTTGATTGGCAATTGCTAAGGTTCTCCTTATCAAAATTGTCCTGTTATTTTGGATAGTTCTCTATTCTGAGGTGGGAAAGGGTTAGCAACCATGAAAAAACTGAAATGCAAGGAGGAAACTGAGGTTGTGGCTCAGACATTATATAATAATTTGGTCTTGGCATAAAACTATTTATCCAGCATCAAATTATACAGTTGATTGACTTTGGTAAAATTCTTTTCTTGAGAATTACAACCAAGCCAGGACCCACATTCTTGGCCTTCTTAAATTTACTAAGTGTTGATTGATTTTGGTACTGGTGACATTATTTAACTGCAAATCAAATCTGAGACAAGTTTGCATTTGACAGTTACTGTTTGTATTTCATTCAATATTAGTACATTTCTTCTGATTGTATTTTTCTTCAATCATTATACTTCTAAAACATTTACTGAATTGGCTCCAAATGAGAATTACAATTAGAAATATGGGCCTAGAACCTTTGTCAAAGTGAAAACCAAACCAGCTCTTTCATGGAAATTTATAATGCTCATACTCTCGAACACACTCCCATCACTCAATGTAAACCTGTCAATATGCCTCCTCTATTTGAAATATATCTACATGCATTTCTTGATGTTTTTAATTTTTACAATGGGGTGGCACCAACACAATCAAAGACTGAAGAGAACCAAAATCTGAGAGAGGAGAACACAAACAAAAATGTAACAAACATAAAGCTTTGTTTTGAAACTTCCATCCCTGCAGCAAATTACCTGCAGTTTCCTGTCTTTCATTTTCCCAAGTTCTCTGATTTTTTTTGTTTTCAAATAAATGTCCTGGAAAGTATGTTTCTGTTTCACTAGACATAAACAGGAAGAATCTGTGAGACCTGTGTGTTTTGCACTGAAATTAATTCATGTGTCTGAAAGAAGTTAATTTTTCCCAGTGGTTTATTTCCATATTCAGCTTCTAATTTAGTTGGAAAATGAGGTTATTAATTAATCTGATTTTTTCTTCATATTATTAATTGGGACTGCTGTAATGCAAATATGCTTGGCAGGAAACCATATCATAACAACCACAACAAAGCAAAAAAATCTATTTGAGAGAAATGTTCTAGACATCATTATGAAAATACCTCCCTAAATACAAATAATTTTGCAAAGTCAGGAAGAAATACTTAATTTACATATAAGGGAACTTTGCAATCTACAAGAAACAGCAAGTTGTAATTTATATATGTGACATTACGATTATTAACAAGCCATAAAACAATGAAGTAGTGAAACAGATGTAGAAACAGTGTCCAACAGTGATACATCACGTAGAAGGAGAATACATTTAAGAGCATTAGAACAGGATTTTTTCAATTATTCGTGTTCAAATCAAGAATACATGCAATAAAACTAAGAAAATTAACAGATACAAAGAGACTTTTAGTCAATTCCCTTTTTTCAAGATGTGCCCTTTTTCTTTAATTTCATCTGATTCTAATCACCTGAATTTAGTTTCTCTGTATAGGGGAGTATGTTGCCAATTTGTAATGTTGCCAATTGAAAAGACAGCCAAGACCTAATTCAGTACCCTAGATTTTCCTTAAAAAAAAAAAGACACCAGCACCAAAAGGATGCCTAACATAACTGCTGCTAGCTGTAACTTGCTTTTCAGAGGTATATGTAACAAAAGCATCTAGGTACTCGGTCTGCTTCACTACTTGAAAGAACAGGACAGTGAAATAAATCAAAATCCATCATGAGCAGACAAGCAAAACTGAGTAACGGCTTGGCGCACACACACATACACACACAAGTTGCATCTGTGATTGTCAACATCCAGAAAACAGGATAGTTGTTGAGGATTCACCTGGCTGAGAAACTCACCAATATATCCTATTCCTGATTTCAGAAAACACTTTCTTCTTTTTCATGTCTCAAAAAGAGATCACTATTCAAATTTTAAATGGGTTACTTGTGTACTTGATTCAGTTCTAAATCCAGAGTTTTAATTTTAAATGAACAAAACCTGGATTTGCACATACTCAAATGCAAGAGAAACACTGCTGCAGACAATTTTGGTTGTATTTTCATAGTACAGGGCTTCTGCTGCAGTAAAGACTTAAGAAATTCACATATTCTCCCACTCCACCTGCACACGTTCAACCTCACAGTTTTGCACATGCCACTCATCAATTTCCAAAGAGTAACTCTTTGTGAGGCTGTGTTGTAACTCAGTTAATTTATCCAAAAAAAGAAAAACCCAGCTAAAGGTTGTCATTGAAACCTGGATCAACTTACTGATCTGTCTTCTAGTAATACTTTCTACCTCCAGTGATTAGTATTACTCGGCGGGTAGTACAGGAGCATCACAAAAGAGGTAAGGGGAAAATTGCTAAGCTAACAATATTGAAACTACAATTATTAGGAAAATACAAACCCATCCAGTCCACAGTTACTAATTGTACTTCACAGATGACTGATCTAATACTTTTTTTTCCCAAATGATAAGAAATCTCAGTATAAGATTGCAAGGTGGTAACCGACAGTGGAAAGAAAAAGAGCAAGGAAAAAGAAAACTGATGATACTGTAAAAAGCCTAAAGATTACTAAGCACTCCAGAAATAGCTCAGGTCAAAATTCTGGCTCCATACCCCCTCTCATCCTCCTACTAAAAAGTAGTTTTGTAACAGCATTAAAAACATTCATTATACTTCATTCCCTTCAAGATTTAAAGTGAAAGAAAAATAAAACAACAGTGATACAATATACTGCAGATGTACTTTATGAGACTAGTAATACATGCCTTGGGCAGCTGAAGTTCTTCAAGCCTTTGGCCTTGTGCTACACAACACACCCAAGGCATATATTAATGGCCCCATAAAAACATACCCTGTAATGACTTGCGGCTTAAATAAACATACTTGTCTTTCTCTTTTCCTCCTCCGAATATTGGATGCAGTAAAACTCCACCAGTCTTCAGTTCATATGCCACTATTTGATCTAACTCCTAAAAAGCACAACAGATGTAAGCAAACATGATTTTGGAAAGTAGAGACATTATTTAAAGATGACAGGAAAGCTTTTCATATCATTGTTCAAGCCATACTTCTTAATTAAATTTGTTTATAAATGTTAAGAGCATTTTAAAATCAGGGATGTTCCTCGGCATGGCAAACAACAATAAACAGTAGAAATGAGCTGTTAATACTTGCTCTGGGTTTGGATTGTGGGTCAACCCACAATATTTACTATAATACTATCTAAAGAGTATTATTGTTCAATCAACAAGTTCTCATCAAAAGATATGAAGGTGATCACCATTTCCTTGCAGTGGAAAGTAATATTGGGTGTATCTACAGAGTAGACTGCAGTGTATAAAAGCTCACCTTGACCCATGCACAAGCCAGACAGAAGCTGGCTCTGAACTGGAACACGAGTTTGAATTTGTGTGGTGCTGTGCCCATGTTAACAAGCACGCTTCAAGGCAGGATGTCTGCATGGGTTCACTATCACCTATTCAATCACCGGTTCAATTTCCTCCATCTCCAAGGCAGCTATATCAAAAGCCCACCGGTACCCTTTTGGGTCTTTGAAATACCCTCTCTGGAGGTAGTGTATGCCAAGGATGCACGGAGCCTCGGCTTTTGGATCAAATCAGGTCAGCTTGTGCACAGGAAAAGTGAATTGATGTCTGTCTGCAACCCAACATTAGTCAAGGAATTTCTATAGGTCAGTACATATTGATATTTATTGATTCATATCAATTTACACACTTTCATATATTGATAATACATTCAAAGCGGTAAGGGCAGAACTGGAGGCTGTGACAGCAGCGCCTCCTAGTAGAACTAAGTGTGGAAGCACTTAACTAACTCCTAGGGAAGAACATGAGCAACTAATATCCAGAAGCAACTTCTGCGGCACACAGCAGTGAACTCTCAGACAGACCTTCATCCAGTCCTGCTGTTCTCTGTAGCACCTGTAACCTTATCACAGACAGCATAAGACCAGTAAGCTGAATGTACATGAGGCAGATAAGGATATGGTGTTGGGTCCCCAAGTAAGGGATGTAAACAGAGCCCATGGGGTTAGGAATCTAGTTTTTGGAAAAGGAAGGGTAAGAGAATGTGATGAAAGCGAGAGGAAGAAGATATACATCTTTCCGTGAATGAATGTAACTGGTAAAGAATGAAGAGTCACTGCTGCTATCATTAGAGTACCTGTCTCAGAGCATTACATTTGGAAATGTATAGACATAAATTTCTTTTCCAAGAAAGGAAATCCCTTCAACAGGGATTTTTTTACTGTTTTATTATTTCATTTAGTAGTTAAATACTGAAAGATACCTGATCTACTATTGATCCAAGCTAACGTTGAAGCGCTTCTGAGCTATATGGATGGCCATCACTGTATAACAAATTCACCAAATAGATCTCCTTATGAATCTCATATTCTAAGTGCTTAAAAAAGTATTTTTTTTAAACTTTTTCTCTCTGTTTTTGTGCAAAAGTCCAAACAAAAAGAGGAAAACTAATTGCAAGGACAATGCAAATTATTAATCATAAGGCAGTCACAGAAATGTATTTCAGTTAACACGTTTGGTGTTTTTCCTTGCAGTAAGTGGTAAAAATATTTCAGCTCTCAGTTTTGTCACCATTACACATTTCTTTAGATTGCAGTGCAAAACTGTATCATATTCTGGGTTTATATGGTATCTTCTTTAATGTAAAATGTCTGAAAGATATAGAAAATACTGCTATTATGTTGTTACCTGTTTAATCCAGTGGCGATACTCATTAACACCAAAGGTTTTTTTCATCCAAAGACCATAAATATAACCAGAGATTCCCTTTAGCACCCATTCATCTGACCTATAATAAGAAAGAAGCATGAATTATAGCACTTCAGAAGGTATTTTGTAAGGAGTGGTATTTTTGACCAGCTCAAAATAGCCACAAATTTCAGCAGGTTATATAACTTCTCTAAGTCAATAGGAGTCTGATGAGCTGTGAACCAATTTATGTAACTTGGCACCTGGACAGGACTGATGAAACTGAAAAGCCAGTGAAAACTGAACTTTTACCACAGAAGCCCAGATTAAAATATAAAAGCAAACTATTTTAGCTGAAACAGTAACAATAAAATAAAGGAAATGGACACTAAAGTTAAAACAACTGCTAATCTATATCATCTTAATTACTTAATAAACATCTCAATGCAATGCAAAAAGATTTGGACAGCAAGTAGACAAAATACCCATCTCACAATTTGGTGGAAACCCATTTAAACACCTCTTCTGAGAGTTATGTCCTAATAGAGAAAAATACAGACAAAACCCAGAAAATGATCATGAAATAGAATTCTAAACATAAGAATGACATACAGAGTCTGAAGAAGTGAATAAAATAAAGATACAATGGGAATCATTATGAGGGAGGAAAAAAATGTCTTCACAATGGAAGCAGACTAGAAATAAGGAAGAGAGCAAGAGAAATTGTAATAGTACAAACATCAATTTTAAAAGACGTTGGTGTTTTTTTCTTTAGGCAAGGGATACTCTGGGACACACACTTTTGCCATGAAAAATGTAATGGGCTCCTTGTCCCTGATATATACAGTATAACCACTGATCAGAACTGCAAGAGCCAGTTGGGGGAGATTTCCTGAGGGATGGAGTTATAGGCAGCTTACCACCCCAAGGAATTTACCCACTATTTTCTGCATTCCCCTCCCTTAACTTCTTCATAATTTATTAGCTCTGTGCTCCACAAGTACTTCCTATGCAGGCTACACCTCTTCATCTAATATATATGACAGAAATTTACTGATGATACAAGAGAGTCTCCCCTCTAAATTTCCAGGTGCCAAAGCACACTACAGCATTCAGTAGCAACCATTTCTGACCGAAGACATGTTCAGTCTCCACAGTCTTTGGTACCTTTATACCTCGCATTCCCATCTCAAACAAAAAAAAAATAAATCTCATGGATTTTCATTTATTGAGATGGTTTTATTATTCTTATTTTTCCTCTTTCTTCTACAGTTACTGTTTCTCTTATTTTTCTGATAAAATTCAACATGCAAATTAAGATTTGGGTTTTCTAGATTTTCCTCCTTTTCTAGAGAACATAATGGTAAAATACTTACCAGGACATTCTGGATATAAAACATCCGAAGAACTGCTGGGCCAGGGCCTGTGCTAAGCACCTCCTTGTCAGTGGAGTTTCATCTATAATCATTGCGCTGTGTAAGAGATTTGTGCTGGACCCCCATAAAAAGAAAATAACACAATATGAACACAAGCTCCGAAGAAACAAAATAGAGATCTTGCTTTAAAAGCCAAAACAAATAAAATAATTCATACACTTGTTTTCCAATGAGACAGTAACTTTTTTTTTTTAAATACCCTTAATCCAGGCAGATTTCCTGCTATTACCATATACATACAAAACTCTGTGTAGACCCAAAGTAGTTTGTTTTAACTGGTGAAACTCTTTTGGATTGCTGGTACCCTATCCCAGCTGAAGAAAAATAAAACAATCAAACTTCTGCACTTAATTTGATCTTAAATATTTCATGCATGTTTTTTCTAAATCAGAAGGAAAACCACTGCAAATTTTTTCTTAAAGAAGATATAAATCCAACATCTTTATAGCAGATAAAATTGGAAATGGTGTTAGAAGCCTGCAATGTCAACAAAAGCCTTTTCAAACTAGAGAGCCCAAAATTCAGGCTATAAAAATATTAAAAGCTTCACGTATTTCTCAATAGTCTTGGATCTACAGCTTCTAAGCCTGTGGATTTAGAAGGTGTAATTTTCTCAAATACTAACCTGAAAATACTCATGGATGCGTAAGCAGCTACTTCAACATAAGCTTCATCTATAAACACAGTCTTGAAACAGGAGTATGGATAGCGGCAGGTAAGAATTTCCTCATAAAATTCAAACACCTCATGAAGGTATGATGTGGTATGTTTGAGCAATGGGAGAAGTTGTGGTAAGCAAAAGTGAGTCACCTACAAACAAAGGAAAATTTGGTACAAGACTGATGAATATATTTAAATCCATAAATATCAAGTATGTTACGTAACAGAAGAAAACCTCCACAACCTAACAAAAATATATCTGCTGTGAATTTAACAGAAAAAAAGCATTTTCAAGCTGTGGTAATGACTGTCATGGCAGAAAAGTGCACCAGGATGTCCAGCTTAATCGTGAGAGCAACAACAGGAAAATAATTTTTAGCAGACAATGCACAATAACAATGTCTACCTAGCAATGTCTATCATTTAAAAACATATGACATTTTTCTTTGATTTTGCAATCCAATGTCTTTTGGAGATAATATTTTTCTTTCATGTAGTAAAGAATTAGCTATTTTCAAATCAATCAAGCAGTGCCACTGTTTATTACAGCTAAAACTACAAGTAACGTTTGATATGACAGTTTTTTCCACAAACTTACGATGCAGCCAACGACACTGATTTCAGCAGTGACACAGGAACCAAACTGAGAATGATATATAACTTCAGGTTGGCTCTATAGAAGTCAAACTCTGCAGAAATTTATCAGTTTGGGTTTTTCAGACATCAACAACTGAATTATTTTTTTAACAGCTATTATCTTTCACAAGTGAGTATGTCCCACCAGTAAAGTCAACAGAATACCATTACTGAGGTCTAAAAAAATCTGATGTTTGCCTTTGGATCAAGTGAAACAGCTACTTCCCAGTCTTTTCCTATCACACTTTCCAAAGAAGAATATACAGGCCAGTCTTTATGCTAAGCTGGTAACTTAACCAGTGTGCCAAGTTCATCCTTACCCAATCTGAAACTACAAATGTAAATACTCAACGTCAAATTTAGTTCAGAAGACTACTCAATTGTGTAGCAATAGTTTTCGTCTACCACCAGCAACAGGATGGGTTTAACGCTATTTTGAGAAATATGTTATTACCAACTCCAACTAAATCAATCCCATAAATTCAGGCACAAATGGAATTATTGCTCACTCAAAGGCTTTACTTGGGGGATAAATTTAAATACAGGCATTACTAGACAAGTTTTATCACATAACTGTACTAAGGGAGGTCATATCTAGACATAGCTGTATTTGACCAATATATACTGGTTGTAACAAAAAAGTCACTAATTCTTTACCAAAAAAATTTAAAAAAGGAGGCTTCTATGAAGATCATTACCTCATGCATGTACGGATCAACAAGGATTTCAAAAGGTCCTATCGCCAAGGAGATGTTAGAAGCTGCAGTTGGAATAGTCAGCATGTAATGAAAAGTCTTCTTCCTCATATCGTGGGTATATACAGTTTCCACCAAATCACCGTTTGAAACAGCCACCATTGCAGCATCCACAGTATACTCAAGTTTCCAGGTACACAACTCAGAATATGAATCAACACAAGGAAACCAAAATCTGGGGAAGTTAGGATTGGGGGAAAAATGGTTAATAATTATACTTGTTTTCATAGATAATTTTTCTCTCAAGTTCCAAACTATATTCTTAAATACTTTGAATGTTGACATACTGACTCCTACTATACATTAATTTTATAAAACACTACAAGTTTCTTTGCCATTACCTCCTGCTGAGCTATAAAGACTAGAAATCCTATTTACTAACCATTAGATGCTACTTCACATCGGTAAGCTCCTTTCAAGCACAAATTAAGTTTTAGATTTTTCAAACTTACAGATAATTTGAATTCTTGTATTTCCTACACTTTGAGATTAAATAGGAAATACATCTAACATTCAAAGATAGTTTTCTTACCTTGTAGAATTTTGATAACCACATGAAAAGACATGAGCCCCTCTTTCTGCCATGCTGCCCTCCATGTTGGGTACCACAAAATGAAGGCCTCCTTTTGGCTGGTCCAGAGAAAAGTTTATATGCACCTTCAGGACTTTTAACTCTGCAGCACCAAGACAAAAATTAGAGTAAATATATACAACTTACAGGAAAGTTATTTCAGAATAATCACCCAGTTTTGGACTCTTTGTCTTTCAAAATTATGTATTTACTTCATTCTCATGGACCTCCAGGTCCACTTACGAAGCACAGCTCAAAACCTTTCAAAACTGAGATGTCTTAAGCTTAACTTACTGGATACGAATTTATAAGAATCTTTATTAATTAACGAAAGCTGCATTTGGAGTTATATTTCATCTTCCAACTCCCCAACAGTAAAGAATCTTTATACAGTGATTGTACCCTAACCATGATCTCCTTTGTACCTTGCCAAAACAATATTCTACAAAACCTACATGTTACAGGCACATTCTTAAAAGACATGTTATTGTCATTTGCAGTTTCTTAAAACCTCTTATTATAGTTAAAGCTTTTCCTCTAGCTGAAGTATCTTTGCTTTGGTTTAGTTTCACAGAAATCTCACCTATGAATAGGCTGGCAAGAAAAGAAATTCAGGCATACAGTGAAACAAGTCTCACCATATTTTGGCATTCAAACTTTGAAAAGAAAAATTATACCTGTTTGAATATTCTCCCTTCTAGGCTTGCAAGTAACACAACAGGAACTTAAAATAAAGTGCCTTTCCCATTAAGGTGTATCTAACAACACTGTGTGAGTCAGCTTCATGATATAGTTGTTTTTTCTCTCTCACAGGTCTCTCACATCCATGGGAAAAACTGATACAACCATATAAGAAAACCAGTACAAGAAACTAATAAAATCCATGTAACAAAATAATCAATGTTGGAGGGTAATTTATTAAAAAACTTACTTGTTCCAGGATCTAGTGTTGCAGGATTTAGTACACCAGTTTATAAAGTAGTTTACTCTTCACTATAGAATCAGTTTTAAACCAACCATTCTTCAAAGTAAGATGGGAAAAAATTAATCTAGCTTTTTAAACAACATGTATATAGGCATATCCTTGTAAATTCTTTTATTTGTTGGCTCACGTACATTGTAAGCAGCTACAGTTATAATTTGGCACCCACCATACCCCACTACACCCACATCCTCATGTATACTTCTTGGCCTCATGACCACCCAAGAGTTTGTTTGTAAAGGATGCTGAGAAACCTCGCAACCACTTCTCTATATTACCAGGAAGTGTGAAGGTGTTGTTCAGATTTCAACTGGAAAGGCACAGGTGAGGTAAAAGGTAACACTAACCACCATTTCCTAACGTAATGCTATTTCTATTTATTTAAATACACTATCTTCCTATGCAAACTCATAGCTAACAACTCTATGGCATCTTAAATAAAGCTTTCAGTATGGTCTCTTTATTTTACCGTCAACGTGTTTCCACAACTCCGAGGGAACCTTAATGCAGAGCTCTCCATTTCCAGCATCTGGGTCCACAGCACTGACTGCGGCAGCGTAGGCATTGGAAAAATAGTTGAGATTCCTCCTGTCAGAAATACCCAGTTAATTCTTAAAGTACACGATGAACCACAAAAATGAACTTTTGAAGTTATAGGATTTCTATACTGAATTTCATGGTGCATGTTCAACCAAGTATTTTGTTGTGTTTTTAAAGGAGTGAAGGGAAAAATGAGGAGTGAAGATTAGATTTCAAAACCCAGAATTTAAAACTAGGCTCTTATAGAAGTGATCTATAATCAAAAAGTCTTAAGCAGTAATAATCCCCAGTAAATTAAACGAGAAATGCTCAGTATTCTCTACTTCCCAATAAAAGTAATATTTATGCTTATTGGAATAGCAATTAAAAATTCTTGTTTTGGAAAATTTTGGATTAAGTTTGTATGTTTATACTAAATATCTGTCTTGAAGATCTGCCTCCTCATATATTGCAGTTTTATGTTGCTTTTCCAAATGTAGTAAGATTTTAGCTTGGCAATGGTATTTTTCCCCCTCTTAGCTTAATAGGAATAGCTTTACTTTATGCTCTTTTAAATATGACATAAAATAATAGATGATAGAGTTTTGATTTTAATACACTAAAACACAGAGATACATATTATACTTCTTAGTCCCTTGACACAATTTAAGATGCAGACACAAATTTCTGTAATCAAGTTTCAGCTGTTTAAGCTACTGTGTATTAGCTGCCAACGGACTGCACACTTCATTCCAAAGTAATACCATCACTTCAGTTCTGGCTCAGATTAACTGTTTTCTCCTGAAATGTGCAGGAAAATCCATGCGTCTGCTGTTACAGTGATTATGAGCAGGATGTTATTATTTAATGTGATTATGTTCAGATATTGGAGGACTGACCAGTCAAGTTCAAAAATAACCTTGGTTTTGCATCTCTACACTACAGGTTTTATACTTTTTTCAAAATGGATTTTTTAACTCTGTAAAACATGGAAGCAACACCTTTCTTAATTCTAATCCTCTAGTACACAGAGTTCTTCAAAAGCTCGCACAATTCCATACCTAAAGAGAAAGCATTTGACTACTGACCACCTTTTTTTCCAGAATTTTGAGCATTTAGGTGTGTACCACTGATGAATCCAACCACTGTGGGGGCAGAGCCACAATCAAGCATAAAGCTATCTGCAGCGTTGCTGCACCACAATGGAGTACGTTAACTTTTGGCTGTGGACGCCACTCTTCCATGGAATCTGAAGCTCACACAAAGCAGACATGATCTCATTTCAGGATTTTACTTTCATCTAACCATTCTCTATTCACCACCCACAGAGAAAACAGCACTCAACCCGAATTGCAGTACCTTACTTGGAAGAATGAAGGGTAATTAACCATGCCAGGATCATCCTAGAAGTCTAGGTATGTCAAACACCATGCTTATATTCCTGCCTTCCACATTTAAAAAAAATTGCTAAAACACTGAAATATATTGAGAGCATATTTTCACACAGTTCTTGATCTTTGGCAATAATAGTGTACAAATTCCCTGGCACCACTACCAAGACTGAGAATGTTAGGAGCAGTAAACTCGTCTACTTTGCTTGGAAGCATCTGAAAATAGGACATGAATAGTAAATGGGAGCATATAAGCATATCCCAAGTTTTAATATATAATCATTTTTTCCGTTTTCATAGCTGAAGTGTACCTAAAGATAGAATATAGAGCCAACAAGTTTTAAAAGCACAAGGTTGAATTCGTACACTGGAATATACTATAACTTCAGCTATGGTTCCAGAACAATTCAAAGAAACTTAAACTCCAGCTGATGTGCTGTCTCCTAGTCTCAGCCACAAATTCCTGCTCCCTCACTCATTAAGAAGACTTACTGTTCATCTGACCCTGTGGTAATGCAGCTGAAAGTGCCAATGGAAAAAAAAAAGTAGTCTTTTTTTCTGCAGAGAGCTTTCAGTTGCTTTAGCTCCCTGATCTGACATACTGAGGGGTCAAAGAAGTGCTACCACTGAGGCATGGGAGATTGTCAATGGGTTCATAACCACCCCAACTGATGTTGCTTTCAGCTCTCTTCAGATGGCATCCTAGGAAGGCAAGCAAACACCACTGGAAAAACTCTCTTTAAAAAAAAGACTGCATGACTAAAAACTATCTGAGTAGTTAAAGAAACTAGCAACAGAAAACATCAGTAACATTCTGGTAGATTGTAAAGTCTCGAAGTTTTTCATTTTAATCTAAACCGGTTCTGAAAATTCACAATTACTGATAGTGGATCCCTTTCCTATACATCACTGAGAATTTGTTCCACGTTTGAGAATCGCAATGAGCTTGTGGTTACGTTTTAACATCAATGGGTTCACAGACAGGAAAAGATTATGATTTTATAGCGAGAAAGGTAGACTCCACAGGGATTAACGTTTTATGGAAACCAGTCTATTCCGATATTTCTATTTTTGTGAAGTGTTCCAATTCAAATGGGTGATTCATTGTAAAAGGAATCCATTAAAGGCTTAGTACCACAGATTAATTTTTTCATAGGTTGAACTATTCTTAATAAAGTGGATATGGCCATTTTAATAAAAACAGAGCATATGCCAAAAGTTACAGCCCAAGGAGCAAAGATAAATTTTCCTAATGCTAAGTGTACATTGACAACGAAAAAGTAACATGCATTCATGGTTTTTCCTGGTAGAGATACATTTTATTATCAGAATTCACTCAAAACACTTAATTACAGCCCAAGTGCATGCCTGTTGACTGACTAGAAACATGCAATCCTGTAGAGACTTCTTTTTCAAGGTATTCATTGATTCCAAATACCTCCATGTCAACTTTCCATAGCTACTCACTACTAGCTGCAGCAGTGCTACTTAACTGTTACACAGCCCAAACAGAATCTATAAACCACTTTCTTCCTACAGTATTTAACATCAACTTGGCAAAATAAGTTATCTGATCCACATGTAATTCATTGCCCTTCATTACCTGTAATTTATTTACTATTCTACTTACAATTAGCAGTTGGTTTTGGAGTCCAACTCCAAAATATGATATAGCATATGTTACATACAGTGTATTTTATAGATATACAATATGTACAGATATAGGTAATTTATTAATAAGGCAACAATCTGAATCTTTGGCACACCGAAAAACCTAATTTTCATTCTTGCCCAAGGTTAAGGGCTTTGCCATCTTTTTCTTCAGAAGTTCTCTACAACTCTATTTCTAACAAAGTCTATCATGAATTTGCTAGATAAGCACCATACCAGTGGAAATGAAGGCTACTTATTGCAGCAAAATAACACATGCTCAGTCCACCAGTATTTTTTCTTTTTTGTGCATAGGCTAGAGGCTTGATCACTGACTTCTCAGAAGACAGAATATTGCAAGACATGCTGTGAAGGCTACCTCACAGAGTACTGCTGCTTGTAACTAAAGCAACAGAGCAACAGTGAAGTTGGAGGATATCAAAATATCTTCATATTTTTCAAGTTTAAAAACTACAGGTTTCACATTAAAAAAAAAAAAAAAAGCTGAACTAGTGAATGAACAGGTGGGTATACGCTGCCGAAGGTTAAAATTACACTGAATAGAGTACCTCTGCACAGGAAAGCATTATGTGCACATTAGCTAGCTATACAAAAAACATATCAGAAACGCAACATAAATAATAATTAAATGCAACAGCTTCTCAACCCTGCACTATAGTTGTCACACAAACATTGGAAGCACATAACCAGGCAACAGCAGGATCATCACAAACTTCACTTATCACAGTTCAAACCACTGCATCAAAACTCCAAATTTTTGCTGCAGCTATTTAACAGTTTACAGTCTTACCTATAGGATTAAGAAAACAGAGATCTCCTTTACTTGTTTTAACATAAAAGGGGCTGAGATACAAGCAGTTGTCTCAGTAGTCAAAAGATACACTGTGGGATTTCTGCATACTGTAGCCCAGAAAAATAAATCCCACTTCCCTTATACTGACAGAAATTAAAAAGCAACAATTTACATGGAAGAGGGAAGATGAGGACAGAGGTGGCTATAATACTCAACAACAACGGCCTTAAGTCAGACATTCTTCAACACTATTTGCAGATTTCAAACTCTCCCTTAAAATTATGAGCAAAATGGGATTCTCTGCCACCTTGTGTACACATGGTAAAACCATGTGAATTGTTTTATACCTTATAGCACTGCTCAGACATTTGCTCAGTCAGGGAGGAAGTGACTGTGCTACATAAGTTCATCCATCTGTTTTGATATGAAAAAGCTATGATGTCCTGAAGCCTCAAGAGGAAATTACAAGATTGGAAGACTGACTTTATTTCTAGATAAAACTTTAAAAATTCTTTCAGTTGTTACCTGAAATGATGGTTTGGGACTGACAGATAAAATGGCAATAGCATCAAAGCTGAAAATACGTTTGATGCACTAATTAAAGGTTTCTAACATTTCCTACAAAATTCTCCAGTTTTTAATTACCTTTTTAGTAAGGGGGTTTTTGTCATTCAGCAGAAGTGACAATATACAAGACAAAAAAATTGTTTCACCTTCTACAATACTGAAAATGTGAAATGACAGAGACCATATGTCAATGATTTTTGCATCAGTAGATGATAAAACTTAAAAGTAGTACTTGAACTGAAAACAAGTTGAATGTTCAAATTCAGAACACAAAGAGCTGATCTGTCAGAAGATCTCACCCAAGAAATAGCAGAGAACATCATGGTCAGACAGAAACAATTTCAGATGGCACTGCTTGTATTTCATAGATAAAGCTCCCTTTAATCTTGACCTTCTCAACCCTCTTTTAATTATGTTTTCTTCCATGCCAAAATTTGTAAACAAAGAAACAATTAACCGCATGAAGTTCAGCAAGGCCAAGTGCAAGGTCCTGCACATGGGTCAGGGAAATCCCAAACACAACTACAGGCTGGGCAGAGAATGGACTGAAAGCAGCCCTGAGGAGAAGGACTTGGGGGTGTTGGTGGACGAGAAGTTCAGCAAGACCCAGCAACGTGCTCTTGCAGCCCAGAAAGCCAACCATGTCCTGGGTTGCATCAAAAAAGGTGTGACCAGCAGGTCGAGGGAGGTGATCCTGCCCCTCTACTCCACTCTCGTGAGACCCCACCTGGAGTACTGCGTCCAGCTCTGGGGGCCCCAGTACAAGAAGGGCATGGACCTGTTAGAGGGAGTCCAGAGGAGGGCCACAAAGATGATTGGAGGGATGGAGCACCTCTCCTACGAGGACAGGCTGAGAGAGTTGGGCTTGTTCAGCCTGGAGAAGAAGGGGAGACCTTCTAGCAGCCTTCCAGTACCTGAAAGGGGGCCTCCAAGAAACCTGGAGAAGGGCATGGAGTGATAGGACAAGGGGTAAGGGGCTTAAGCTGACAGAGGGTCGATTTAGATTAGATGTTAGGAAGAAAGTCTTCCCTGTGAGGGTGGTGAGGCACTGGAACAGGTTGCCCAGAGAGGTTGTGGATGCCCCCTCCCTGGAAGTGTCCAAGGCCAGGCTGGATGGGGCTTTGGGCCACCTGGTCTAGTGCAGGGTGTCCCTGCCCATGGCAGGGGGGTTGGAACTAGATGAGCTTTAAGGTTCCTTCCAACCCAAACCATTCTGTGGTAATTAACCACTTCGCATGATCTTCATCTCATATCAGCGAACGTATCCTCTCAAGCCATGGATGCTGTAGCAAATCTTCCCAAAGAAATAATTACAGTGGCTTTAAACATAGAATTTTCCTTTTTTATTGAATTCTGTTGCTAAGGGAATAAGAAGTCTTTAAAATATTTTAACTTTTATAAAAAAAAGGTATGAAAGAGTCCATTAACAACTTTTTCTACATACTTTATGTATTCCTTTAGAAATTAACATTTAAGAAAACTAAAAGCATTATCAAAATCAAGAAAATATTTGTATATAAAACCATGAAACTTAAACGAATTTTTTATTTGCTACACACCACAGGAAAGAGTAAAGATATAAATCAAATTCTTTTAAACAAACAGGTTGCCAAGAACCATCTTAATTTCACATTTACTACATCAATAGACTACCGAAGAAAACCATGAAAAAGGTAACTATCCCTGTAACATTAGAAACAAAACCTGATAACTAATCTGTGCCCTGTTCAAAATAATTGCTATTCCTAGTTCAGCTGCAAGGGTACAAAGGACATCATCGCTAAACTTCCAGTAACAAACGAGAACTTTGAAGACACGACCAGCAGAGCAATGACTGATTAGTTATAAAGACTACTACAAACCATTGCTGTGTCTAGAGGTAGTTCTTTGTAAGGAAGGGCAGAGGAAACCCACTGATTAATTATTTTTTTTCGGTACTAATTCTAGAGTTTTTAGATTTCTAGCATTTCTGTTTGTAATCCTGCCTTAAGAGCAGAGATGCTGTATATAATCAAAACTTAGCTGCCATCAAGCTTGATACCAAGTTGTGACCAGGTATTTCAATGGAAAAAATACACATCTCATGTAATACTTCATAACCCATGTAGCCTTTGACTTCTGGGACAAAGAAAAGAGGCGTACTAGATTTTCGTTAAGAATATTTGGTGACCTCTGTCTTTCATAACTGTGAATAACACAGGAGTTATGGAATACAGAGACTTTCTATTGAGTTTGAATAACAATGTGAAAACCTGCAGCAGTGAGAAGCACAGGCCACTGTGGCCCTGTCTGAGACAGTATTTCACTTTACGTGCACTGTCCCCAAATTTCATTCACTGCTCTTAAACAGGATAATGTAAAAAAAGGACGATGTTTCACTATACCACTAGGATGCTAAACAGAAACTCACTTTCTCCATAAAATGATAATTATCTCTCCTGATCTCTTTCTTAACATAATGGAGTGCTCACTCTGAGAATTTTAAATGCTGCTCCTTTCTCACATCTTCCAGAGGTCATGTGGTTCGACCCTTCGGCTCAAGCAGGGCCACCGAGAGTTGGTAGTGCAAGACCATGTCCAGATGGCTTTTGAGTATCTCCAAGGATGGAGACTCCATAACCCCTCTAGGCAAACAGTCCCAGTGCTCAGTCACCCTAACAGTAAAAAGGTGTTTCCTGATGTTCAGAGCGAACCTCCTGCGTTTCAGTTTGTGCTTCTGGTGATATCAGTGGACGCAAGTTAAAATACATGAAATTCCATCTGAACACAAGAAAATGCTTTTCTGTTCTGAGGATCATCAAACACTGGAGCAGGCTGCCCATAGACATTGCAGAGTTTCCATCCTTGGAGATACTCAAAACACAATCGGACACAGCCCTGTGCTCCAGCTGACCCTACTTGAGCAGGAGGGTCACACTACGTGATCTCAGTAGGTCCTTTCCAACCTAAAGGACTCCGTAATTTCGTATCAGCCACTGTTAAACACGTACAGCACTTCCACCAGAAGTTAACAATTCAGCGAACTGTAAATTCAAGCAAGCCAGCAAAAAAAAAGTGTGAGAACATGAACATAAGTTTCAGTAAAATCAAAAGTGAATTCTTAGGGAAAACATTTGCCCATGGTGCTTCTCTTACCGAAAAACAAACAGATGTGAGATTTTTACCCAAGTCTCTTCCCATTTCATTTCCCCAAAGCATGCGGGAAGCTACATGTTCTTAAACTTGCTCTTCAATATCAGACAGTGAATAAATTTGAAACTTTTCCTTTCAAATTTCAAAGCGAGTTTAGATAACTTTCTAGGACTAATACTCTAATCTATGATGCTAACAAATAGTGAAAGTTTGATTTCTTAGAAAAGACCAAAAGCTTTACTTTCTAGCTCTTCAGAACAATTAGAATCCCCTCCGATAAGGATTCTGAATTTTTAACTTATCAACCAACAGCAACAACAACAAAAAAAATCAAGTCACATAACAGACAGGAATTATAGAACTAATAGACTCAAGTGGTTCAGTATCAGGACTCAAACAAAATTTCAGACCTCTGATATCCAATTCAGTATCCTATATAAATGAACATCGTATTTGCAAACTCCTGCGTATGTGATGAAAAAAAGGAATATAGAGTGTCTGCCATAAACAAACAGTACAAACCCTAGGATGTGTAACTTAGGATAAAAAGGAGCACCTGAATCTCAGTAACTGAACAACAGCAGTTCACTTTATTACTCTAGTTTTCAGACAACAGTCACAGATGTGAAGTCAGGTTTAACCTCAAAACTGCGATGGACTAAGAAACATCTCAAAGGCTCTAGTCATTAAAGCAACGAGTAGACAATCTCTTAATGATCCAGCTACTTGTTCTATCTAGAACTCTGATATCATAGGAATATTCCTAGGTTTAAAAATAGGAAGGAACAAAAATGATCATCCAATCTGACATTACACATCATAAAAATTGGGACAATTTTTGCAGGACAAATTATCAGAACATAGTAGTTTTGGTCTACATTAAACAGATGTAATAAAAATGATTTAACCAACTGTGCTGGAGTAAGAAACAAACAAAAAAGAAACAACAAAACCCCCACAAACCCCAAAACTAAAGACAATCCTCTCACATGGAACTCTCATATGAAGGTAGTTGCACCACTGTAAAACGTTCTCTGCAAGAACATAAATGAAATGCTATTGCCAATATAATGTAACCAAATTTTCTTTAAATAAATAAGTGTAAAAGTTGGGCACAGGCAAGCCTGAAGTCCATCAGAGATAAAGCATTTTAGCCAAAGATATTTTCCTACCAAGGAAAAAAACACACGAGAAAGCACTGAGAACACTACTGGCATCCACCACTTTTTTCCCCCCATAAAGTACTTTTAAAAAAGTTTCTGATACTTTTACAAAACAATACAAAGAAATGTTAGTAAAAGAAATTCTAAAGAAGAGTATAAGAGTAAAAATTATTGCCAAAACACTTTCCCCAAAACTAAGCCACCATGCCAAAAGTTAATTGTTTCTGTCTGAAACTTCCGTTACCATGAGGAAATCATCAGGTAAAATGTGCAGTACAATAAATTAGGTCATGCTTAACAGCAACAGAAGACACTACAACTGCAGAGTTTTAAACGCATCACTTACTGCTTTGACTCATGGTGACAAACCTCCAGCGTTGGATCGTTATAAATGAAAGCTGCTTCTAAATCGTTGACTCTTACTCTGTAAATCCGGCACTGTTTACTGTTCAGTTTGATTCTATTCAGGTTTGCAACTGTGGGAAATATTGTCAGTTCCACATAACCCTATGAAAAAAACAAATCAAAACCTTCTATAAAATCTTTACCAACTCACAAAATATATATTTAAAAAATCTTATTAATGCATTTCAAAGGAAAACTGTAGGTAAAATATGTTAATTTTTTATTTATAAAGGAAATTGGTTTGCCCTTTTTGATATCTAGAATACATTTTCTTTCATAGCATTTAACAGGTGAATTTTCCCAGCTATGAAACAGAACAAAACAAAAAACTTCAAAATGACTGACAATCCTGATTGTTTTACTGGAAATGATCTGCCTCTATTGACCAGATTTAAAGTTACTAGCATCACTATGTTTTTCATCACTATGTTTCAGATTTTGGTATCTAAGCCTGAGACAATGATTTTTAAAACATAAGCAGAATCCATTTTGACAGATATCTAAATTCGCAAAAAAGCCTCAACGACTTCAGGTTTCAGAAATCGTGAAAGTCTTTTCAAAGCCCCTGTGAACCCACATATAAGGCTAGAAAACTCTATAACCCTATCCCTAACATCAGTTAATGCCGTGTTGCCCATCAATTTCGAATTTAAAATTGCTTTGTAATATTATTTGCAATGCATTAACTTTCTTTTAGAAAGCTCTTCCTTACAGAGATTAAAACGTTCACAATTAGAAGTTATTTTATTTGACGCATCTCAAGGAATGACAGACTTATGAGAGGCATCAGATTAGAAAGTACGAAATATAAAGAAGCTAAAGAACATAATTAGCTTGTGTGTGCAGTTGTTTCCTCTAAAAGCATGAAGAAAACCCAGACTTTTAATTTCTACTTTCACATTTTATTTAAAAATACTTACTACAACTGACTTTCTCTGAAAATTTATGTTGTTGATACAAACTACCTGGTGAGTTGTGCTGGAAAAAAAAATAAAATAAGTAAGGTTTTGCACAAATGTCAAAATAATATTTTAACCCAGTTTTAAAAAACAGAGAGCTCATACAGGATGTATGTACATATAGATAAATACAGCACATAGCATATACTCATATGAAGAATTCATGATGATCTAAATTTCTTACATGGTCCAAACCAAATAACGAATAGAATTTGCACACAAGGTCAGAAAAGTTCCAATAAAATCAAAGTATAGTATCAAACCAGTATGAATATTACCAGTAATACAGGAAGAGAACAACATTGCTTTTGAACATCACATAACAGTAGGCAAAAATATAGCATTACTAATGGCACAGAATTAAGTTCTAACACTTTAGTGATGAGCAGTATTAGAAACAGCATGTGGCTGTAATATTTACAATCAGAGACCTGTGGAAAATTTACCTGGTGAGTTGTCACTCATACATAATTTATGTAAGCAGGTACTGTACATGAAAAAATATACAGGATGTGCTTTTACAATTCATATGTCATAAGAATTTATTATTTTAAATAATGGTTATATATTAATCAACATAGGTATTTGCCTAAATTTTGAATCAGTATTTGACCTCCTGGTAAATAAAACTCTGATTTAAAAAATGGAAGATAAAACAGTAATTCCAACTTTTTAAACCTTTGGAAGTTATTTCTCTATTTTTTCTGTAGCAGGTGGTATCTTC
This sequence comes from Grus americana, assembly GCF_028858705.1. Classification (NCBI taxonomy): domain Eukaryota; kingdom Metazoa; phylum Chordata; class Aves; order Gruiformes; family Gruidae; genus Grus; species Grus americana. The sequence continues at coordinate 14,863,349 of NC_072853.1, read as the reverse complement.
ATCACACTTCAGAGTAGTGCTATTCATGACTCAAGATACAACCTTGGAATAATTCAACTTTCATGCCACATCATACATTACATGCACATACTCATGTATCCTGTGCATTAAAAAGTGACTTTGCTTCAGTTAAGCAAGTTCAATAAAAATTCCCACAAGAGAATGATAACATCTAGTATCCGGTGATGGATTTAAACATTACCTACACATTAAAATGTATATGATAACAAGAGTGATTCTATTTGGAAATACATTTGTTACAGATTTATAAATAAAACAGGGAGGTATAAACAGAAATACATAAAGATCCACTGAAATCCACAACCAACTGCTTTACAGCTTGGTTACAATCAAAATAATTAACGTGTAAAAATGACAATTTGCTTAACAAACCTGCTTGCTGCAAATGCAAGCATTTTTTATATATAAAAAAGCCCTTAAGTCAAAAGGCTTTAACACAGCAGTAAGAATGAAACCAGGCCACATGGTCTGGAGTGATGATATTGCGTGGAGAGATCGCCAAGGTCTGAAGAGCACAATGTCAGTACCTTTATGAGACTGCACAGATGACAGATTCACTGTCCATGAGTGAGTCCATTTACACAACAAAACATACACCTACAACACGCATTTTCTGAGTGCAAGCTACACCGTAAGCAATAGTTACAACCTTTTCACGTAAATAATTACTTATCAGCCTGTGGCCTGGTTCAAATGTGCACTGATCTCAAGTATAGCAACTTTAAAAAAAATTGATACTTATAATTTATATGGTCTTGGGCTCTCAAATCCTTTGTCTCCTTTCTTCCTATTCATCCTGAACAGCAGCAGTAAACACAAACCGCTGACCGTCAGACTGGCATCAACATCATCCTCGCTTGATAGGTCCTTTGATTTTCCCTTGTGTCAGGCTGTATTTGATCACTCATCTCCCCAGCGGATCTGCGACTCCCAACTGTCGAGCATCTTCAGCTTGAATAAGCACGACAGTTATAACACAAACAACATTCAGTCTTTCTACAGAACCTTTTATGAGCGCAGCGCACAATCCCTCTCCTCACTGGGGGTACGATACCAGTTCAGAGGCGCTGCCTGCTTCCTTTCCGCAGAAACTACGTAAACCAACCGGCTCAACGAGCAGCAAAGTGCGAGCTACTGGATCAGGAAGGCCGCGGAGGCTGGGCAGGCACGGCCGAGGGGTCCCCGCTCCTGGGACAGCCGGCTGGAGTACACCCTCCACTAGCAGGTGGGAGAGGCGCTGCCGGGGGGCGAGTGGGCAGGGAGGGGGGAGCGTAGGGGCCGCCGCAAAGCCCCCCGCGGCCCGGCCTTATCGTCGCTGCGGATGCGGGCGCTGCTGCGGGCGGCGGCTGGGCCGGGGGCTCCTGCGGCTCGTTGTCGTCCGGGGCAGTCGGCTGGGGCCGGCCGGCATGGAGGACAGGGGCGGCCACCAGCACGGCGCGGGCTCCCCCTCAGCAGCACGCCCGCCAGGCCCCGCCAACGCTCTGCCCCTCCGGAGCGGCCGCCATTTTGTCAGTAACCTTTGACCCCTGGCGGTTGAAAGGTCACAGCCCGTTTAACGGAGCTTTATTTTTTTTTAAGGATAGAAAGTCTTTTGAAATCTTTTTTTTCACAAGGGTGTTGTACCCATCAGAGGTAGTCATGGGAAAAAAAACAAACACCAAAAATATTCCAAAGGGCCTACACGGGGCCGGGTCATGTACTGGTGCGCATGCGCCTTGCCGACCTCCCGCGCGGGAGCAGGCAGGCGCGCGGGCACGAAGGCAGGCGGGGCGTCAGGCGGGGGCGGGGCGTCGGGCGGTGGCGGCGTTCGGCCCCGCCCGCCCAGGGGCAGCCCTTGCGCGCCGCGTGCCGCTCCACGTAGAAGCCCGGGGTAGCGCGGGGCGCGGGTCCGTACGGCAGCTGCTTGGTTCTGAGTCTGGGCTTTATTTCAAGTGCAGTAGTGCCCTCGGCCGGCGTCTTACCTGTTGGTGGGGGCTGCCAGCGTGATGGCGGCGGTGCCTCCGCAGGCAGCGAGCTGTTAACAGCGTGGGGCTCTTAAGCGGCTGCCAAGGGGGCCATAAGATAGAGGAGCAACGGAGCTGGTGAAGGGTTTAGAGCACAAGTGCTGTGAGGAGCGTCTGAGGGAACTGGGGTTGTTTAGCCTGGAGAAGAGGAGGCTGAGGGGAGACCTGATCGCTCTCTACAACTACCTGAAAGGAGGTTGTAGCCAGGTGGGAGTCGGTCTCTTCTTCCAAGTAACAAGTGATAGGACAAGAGGAAATTGCCTCAAGTTGTGCCAGAGAAGGTCTGGATTGGATATTAGGAAAAATTTCTTGACCAAAAGCGTTGTCAATCATTGGAACTGGCTGCCCAGGGAAGTGGTGGAGTCACCAGCCCTAAGAGATGTAGATGTGGTGCTTACGGACACGGTTTAGTGGTGGACTCGGCAGCGCTAAGTTAGCAGTTGGACTCGATGATCTTAAAGGTCTTTTCCAACCAAAACAACTCTATGATTCTATTCTATCTCTATTTCTACGCCCAGTTGCTGCTGCTGAACCTACCAGGGGCCTTAAGGCAGATCTCCAGCTGTGCCCACTTCGGAAGGGTTACACGCGCGTGAGCCTCTCACTGCCTGCGTTTGCATGAGGAAAGCTCTGGGGACTGACAAACAGTTTCTGCATTCAAGTAGACTTAAGCATACCCGAACTTTCTTAGGGGCCAGACTCAAGGCCATACCCAACACCGACTCACAGGAAGATACTAAAACACATCAGTCTTCACTTTTGAATCAAAAAGGGATTTAAGACAATAACGCTGCTGGGAACCTGGCACGGAGCCACAGAATGAGATTGGGTCCAGTGACCTCTGCCCTCCCACCCTGAGTGCACTGCAGGGTGTCTTTAGTCACAGTACCAGGAGGACACAAGATGAAGTTTCCTCATAACCTAGATGTGTTCTATTAGAAGCAAGTTTTGATTCATCTATTTGATGTTAAAATAAATGCGTGCATCGAAGCAGCTAATGGAGTTAGCCCTTTCAGCATCAGCAGTTCTTGATATTTAGAAAGCATCATCTCATTCTGAATATCTGACAAAACAAATCGGAAGCACTGTGAACAGATAGAATGAAAAGGACCGCAGCTGCTGAAACCAGACAGCACGCCGGGCTGTTCTTCCCGGCACAGAGCCACTAGAAGCCAGCTGGGTCTCTATGCAACTGGCTCAAACACCATGCTTGTACACTTCAGAAATGTGAGGCACAGGGAATTGATCAGTGGGCAAGAATAAGCAGAGCTCAGAAACTAGTTGTTATTCGGCTTTTTATCTGTAACAAAATTCCAAGGATGCACACACCCATCTTAAGAGTTACATGTCATTTATAGTTTCTCTCCTCTCCATGCTCATCCTACATTCGGCACGCTACCAGTTCCAAAGTCTTTCATATCTTACATCTGAGTTTGATGCAGCAAATGCTTTTTTAATAAAAACCCTACAACTGTTGAGTTTAAAAAAAATATTTGAAAAACATCTAATATTAAACTCTGGTTCACTATGCAAACAATCCTTTTTAATGATTACAAAATTTCTATTTCAGGCACTTTATGACAATATCATTAAAATACCCTGTTTCATTGCTCTACACAGAATAATATTCCACCCTAAGTTTTCAAGGCACAATTTCTACATGTAGTTATTTGCCATGACAAAGTTTTTAGAAAAATAAATTGCATTACGAATGTTTATAAGCTCTCTTTAAAAAGCAAAGATAGTCTTCTGTAAAACATTAATTTTACATCAGCTACATTCTAATGGCAGTTTATAGGAAGTTCATAACACAATGTCCAACTATTCTCTCATATCCTCATACTCGATCACAATTTGGGTTTTTGTAATATTTCAATGGCAATTCTGCCAAGTGTTAAAGTGCCAAGAGCTTGTGCCAATGTTATTTACAGCCATGACCATAAAAAAAACCCCTTCCAAAATTAGGACTACTGTAGTCTGTCCGTAATTATTTCTTCCTGAGCTCATCAAAGGCTGCAGTATTCAAATGTCAACACTGCGACAAAATCTTTAAGAATGCTCACTAATGAGAAAAAGACTAAGCATTCCATTTTGCTGTTGAAATCAATTGATTATTATCAAGGAGGTTTTAATTTTTAATGTCAGACTTCAGTTTATGGATAGACAGCTAAACTGTATTCAAGTAGCAGCTCGACTCCTGGCATAACTGTAGTCACAAAGGAAAAAGAAGGAAGAAGGTGGGCATGGGCTGCTGACACCATGGTTTCTTAGAAGAGGCAAGTGCCCTCACATTCTACTTAGCTGAGCAGAAAACAAAACTTGTTCAAGAAGCTCGGCTGCTTAAACTTAAGAACACTGTATCATCTCGGTTGACAACTCCTTTCCCCAGAAGGCAGGAAGAAGCAACATTCACTGTTACTCCATTCAGTATTCTCAGTTCTTAAAGCAATACTTGTTATGAGATGGGTCTTCTAGAATTATAGACTTTAACACCATTCTGCATGGAGGAGCGAGCATATTTTGTCAGAAGAGCACCAACTGTCTGCTTCTCCGCACATAGGTCTCTAAAGAGGAAATAAAGGAGATGACATTGGCATTAGCGATATTCTCATACAAAATGAATCCGTTAAATACTTGTAAATTTAGCAATAAACTGGATTAGGGGATTGGGAGAAAAAAAAAAAAACAAACTACTGTAACTGTCACATAACGCTTTACATTACCTAAAGTTTAGAACTTGGCTTGACATTAAAGCAATAGGCAAAACTACATTATTTACTTCAGAAACAAGGATTTTGGGTTTTAGGAAGAGTTGGCTGGGTTTTGTTATTCCTGTTCTGTAAAGGGTTTTCAATCTAGCAAAACAGTTAGCTTTGAATTACTTATATTACAGTAAATTTAGAGCCACTCAAAGGTTTGATGCAGTTACTTCTGGGTTACCACCTGTATCTGCTGACACGTATGCTGGCTGGGCATTCCAGGTAGTGCTGGAGTGTGAGTGTTAAGCACCAAAAGAACAACGGAGGCAGGACGGGAAGCACTACTGCTCTGTACTTCTTGTGTTGTTAATACGGAGACTGATCCTAAGTGTCAGGAGGTTTATCCTTTTAAGTCTGGCTCAAGCAAATAAGACAGAGTTATCACCCATTTAAATTCAGTAGGATCAGCTTTTTACACAAGTTTAAATCCAACAAACGTGGCTACAGTTCCCAGGGGTGGGGATTCTACTCACAGAGAATTCATATTCATTTAAAATGGAAAAGTATAGTATTTGAGGCAATCACACCTGATAAGAAGTCAGCTATGCAAAAACAGAAAAATATAACACTATTTATATTTTAATAAAAAGAAATATATCCTTACTGTATATAAGGGGTAATATCCTCTTCTGTCCACTTTTCCCGTATGCTGAATAAGCTGTTGAATCTTTCCTGATTGTCTTCAGGTAAGTCTTCTACTTTTAGCAGAAAGATGGTCTCTGGTCTTGAGCTTTTATCCACAAGAGCCAAGCCCTGTAGATCAGCATCAGAGAGAAAATATTGTAAAGACAAAACAAATAAAGTTCCTTATTTCTGGCAATAATCCGTACAAGTTGCCCTTTGAATGTCCAAAGCCGCCTAAAACTGCACTACTAGAGGCAAAGTGAAAAAGTATCACAAAGGCGCTGTTTTACAGGCAGTATTTATCATTTTCTTCATGACAATGAGGGAGGGGGAAATCCAATACGTTCCAACATGTCTCTGCCTCCTCTGAGCAGAAGGATTTCCATAGTGCTTGCGCTACTCTGCTGGCTGTCACTACAATTGGCTCGACAATAGCTTCATAGTTAGAAGTATTAACTGTACAGCTGCAACTTTTCTTCAGACTCACGGGAAACTGGATTGTCATGATCCCAGACTACTCATGCTCATAGAGGATGTCATAAGTAGTACTTTAACTCAAAAGCTGACAGAAATAACACAATCAATACTCATTAATTGATGATCTACATATGACACAAGTTCAGTTAACAGCCTACTCACAAAAGAATCTGTACTACTTTGTGTTTTTACCTTAAGCTGATTAAGCCTTGTTGTCATCCCTTCAGGGACACTTTGTTGCCAGACTTCTTGAAACTCTGAGAGATTGAATTTAACTGCATTTTGCAAAAGCATTTGTGCTATAGCTCTGCATATTTTGTCTTCATGCATTTCAAAGTAAACATCCCCTGCTGAGAAACAAAAAACAGGTTATCTTGGGTTCTTGCTTTTTGATAAAAGAACAGCCTCGTATTTTCACTCCGTTCTACAGTCTTCTACAAACCAAGTATCCTGTTTTTTCTTCTCCTCGGGGAGTAACCTGACTTCGTATTACTTTGGATAAATGACATTATCTTCTCATTCTCAAGAACGCATCAAGTGGAATATTACGTGTGTGTGCTACAGTATTCATTCATATCAATATATGTATTTGGCTCCTGTCTTTTCCCCTTTCACAGTAACACTGTTTCTCCTACAGCCTCCATTCCTATTTCTGAATGGCTTGTATTAAGGTGTTTGCTGTCCGTGGTTGAACAATTACACACTTTCACTTCCTTAATCCTCCTTATAATGTGAGATGATGAAGGGAATAATGAGAATTTATTGTCTTTCACAGTGACTTGGCTAAAATTCTCTGAACATCAGGCATAGACACTTCCTTTCACTTTTTCAGTCATCTGGACTTACTGCAATTCAAACTTATTCCTTGTGCAACCTCCCTAAATATACTAAGATGACAATCTGTGTCACTCCAACTACTTTCCTATGTTCTTTAAGCTCAAGTGCAACTCCTCCTTCAGCCAAAGGTGAGATGAAAACAACTGTGGGGAAGAATTCAGGTTGAGGTTAAGGCACTGAAATAGGGTATCTATATGCGAGATGGGCAACAGAGATTTAATCGATACAATCAGTGGATCTTGTGGTGCAGTTCAAGGGACCAAAGGCAGATATTGACTTCAGGCAAGCTGAATTCAGGGAGATCTACACGCCACTGACTATTCACAATAGCACCATTAATTGCTTAAACAGCTGAGACCTCCCAGGGTATCTAAAGAGAGATCCCACCTAAATTTTACTAGTGATCTGTCTTTGGTCACAAAATTATGGCTGCAGACACCTAATAAATCACTTCAGGTACCCCTGAAAGTTCCTGGGTCTTCCCTAGATTCTTGTACAGTTTAATAGTCCTTTTTACTATGAAACTTCCTCTAACAATTTTACTGATTTTTAGCTCATGGTTTGCTCCCTCCTTTTGCTGGCATTGTAGTAAATTTGTTTGTTTGGGCTGTCCTCACAAAATCTCCATTTACTCATGAATGACTATTTCCTTTATGCAAAATTAAAATATGCATGCTTTCCTAAACTTACCATCATCAATGTATTTCCTTCCATAGCTTAAAAGAATATGTTCTATCATCTCTCTGAGGAAAAAAAAATACACCAGAAATCAAGGTTTAAAACTGTTTATTAGGACATTACAGGAACAGTTATCAAGAAGATGATAAGGAAACAGGTAAAGTAAAAAAAAAAAAAAAAAATCAAGGAGAATGGAGGATGGCTGAAATGAACAAATTGAGAAAAACTTAGAAGCAAGCTAAAAAAGAACAAAAGGGGACAAAAAGAACAGATGAGAGTTATGTCAGCATGTCCTCCCCAAAAGTCTCTTCCACTTTTAAGTTATAACTAGCAAAGACTAAAAGGCATAAGGAGAATAAGCAAAAGAGACTCTTGCAATGTCACTTCTTTCCAATGAGAAGTGATTCAAGTCACAAATTTGGCAGTTGATTGTCCCTTGCTGAACAGCAGGCGTTTTTATAGACCTCCAGCATAAAATTACAACCTAACTGCAGACACTAATAATAAAGCAAGATTTATTTTTGAGCCAAAAGCCAAATAAATGGAAAACCCTACATATTGTAAACTTGCTTGAATGGTAATCTAAAATTATTAATGGCAGTACAATAAACTTGACTCTTAAGGTCTGAATTCCATATTATACCAGAAAATACACCACCATCTTAGACATTAAGCAAGAGGTAAAATAAACATTTTTGGCTAGCTTCAGAACAAGTTTTTCAAGATGGTCAGCAGTTCACGGCTAAGTACGTACTACTTCCATCATTTACAATTCAGCAGTAATGTTTCCACTATTGAATGAATGGAAATATTACCAATAGACACTAAAATCAGTTTACTAACCTGTCTAAACTACTAATGCCCTTGTATATTTTAGGGCCAAAGAAAAGATATCATTAACACCATGGTAACAGGAATCTAGAGTTATAAGACTATAATCCTAATAAAAAATTAATAATGATTGCAATTAGTAAAAGTTAATAATGATTTTAGACAATTTTAAATACCAAAATTAATTGCTTACGTGGGCTCTAGAGATCCAAGTTCCTCAAGGCAGGTACGTAAAGGAACCTTACTTAACGACCAGGACTCTGAGTCTATTAGCTGAGTCACATGATTCAAGAGTTTCATCTCGTAGTCAAATTCGAGAATTCTCCAATATCCTGCCAAATAGAAAACCACAAAACAGTGTTAGAAGGAAAACATTAACACTATTCCCCTGAAGATACATTACAGGAGTCTAGATATCTAGGTCACCCCTTTACAAAGTACAGCAACAGCATTCTATCATTTTCAGGAATAAAGCTGAGAAAAAGAACAGAATAGTAAGAGCAAATGTAAAGGAGAAGGAAATTAAATCATCTCAATTATTCATAACTGTTTAGGTGACTCTCCCCTTCTACTCCACTCTTGTGAGACCCGACCTCAAGTACTGCGTCCAGCTCTGGGGTCCCCAGTACAAGAAGGACATGGAGCTGTTGGAGCAAGTCCAGAGGAGGGCCACGAAGCTGATCAGAGGGCTGGAGCACCTCTCCTATGAAGACAGGCTGAGAGAGTTGGGGTTGTTCAGCCTGGAGAAAAGAATACTCCAGGGAGACTTCTAACAGTCTTCCAGTACCTGAAATGGGCCTACAGGAAAGCTGGAGAGTGACTGTTTTCAAGGGCATGGAGTGATAGGACAAGGGGTAAGGGGTTTAAGCTGAAGGAAGGTAGATTTAGACTAAATATTAGGAAGAAATTCTTCCCTGTGAGGACAGTGAGGCACTGGAACAGGCTGCTTAGAGAAGTTGCGGATGCCCCCTCCCTGGAAGTGTTCAAGGCCAGGTTGGATGGGGCTTTGGGCAACCTGGTCTAGTGGAGGGTGTCCCTGCCCATGGCAGGGGGGTTGGAACTAGATGATCTTTAAGGTCCCTTCCAACCCAAACTGTTCTAGGATTCTATATAGATTAACAGCCACAGATACACAGATGCTACAAATCCCATCCCAAGATGAATCAGACTTGGAAAAACTAATAATTCAGACACAGAACTGCATGAACAGAACTATCTGCACTGGCTCTGCAAAGTGGCAGTTCAGGTCCAGCCAAGTTCACAGAAATCCAGAAGTGATGAAGCACACATCTGGTACAACGGTGCTGTGCAGCTGTAGACAACAAGGAAAGTCATCTGTGAGGCTGTCCTCACCTGACTAATGGGACAGTATAGAGAATAGAGAGCAGAAGTCTTCCCAGTGGTGCTCAGTGATGGGACAGGAGGCAACAAGCACAAGTTGCAATGAGGGAAGTCCCAGCTGAGTATGAGGAGAATTTTTTTCCTCATTGTGGATGGTCAAACACTGCAACAGCCTGGACAGAGGCTGTGCAATCTCCATCCTTGGAAATGCCCAGAACTCAACCAGCTGAGGCCCTAAGCAGTCAGCTCCAAGCTGGCCTTGTCATAAAGCAGGGTGTGAGAAACCGAACTGTAAGAACTTTTGTCTCAAAGATCGCTTTGCTCAAGCGGGAAACCCCTCCAGCTACTGAGTGCAATAAGGACGATTGCCAGGTCGTAGAGACTTTCAACCTGCGAAAAACACCTTGCCGGGTCATGCACCACGGAGTCAGGTAACAGTCGCGTGAAGAACAGGGCTGGAACTGCAAGAAGTGTGTACGCATGTGCAGGAACGTGGAGCCCTGTTGTACGTGCCATCGTGAAGACCGCCACCAGTATAAAAGGGGACTGCCAAGATGAGGGTGGCACACCTTTGCCCACCGCTACAGAACAAGAGATTTGGACTCTCCCGAGACGGACCCCTGAGACGCTGTGGACCTGTGCCTTCATCCGCCGTCGCAGAACGAGAGATTTGGATCCCCCCCCTGCACCGAGACACTATGGATCCGTGGCAGTGACTATTCTTGCGATTCTATCCCGGAGTCTTGCTTGGTTTTCTGCCTTTCTTTTCTGCCCTGTCCTATCGATCTTATCGGTTACCTTTACCTTTTCTTTTTTTACTCTTTTCATAATAAAACTGTTTCTGGTATACGGCATTTGACCTCATTTGTGTATTAATCTCGCTCTTGAGATCGTATCAAAACCTCCCCGGCATTGGATCGGGACACAGGGGTTCAGATCTGATAGCCTCCAGAGCTCAGTTCTGCCCTGTATTATTCCACGGCTCTAGGACTGCTGTCACCTGGTGCCCAGGTGAGGGTTTGGGCTTGGCCAAGTAGGACCTGTCCCAAGGTGAGGCACTTGCTCCAGCCTTGCCTCACACAGCTGGAAGACTTCCAAGATAAACCCAGTCCAGGAGGAAGAAAGGACTATGAAAGGGCTGGGGTTACCTAAGGATCAGCTATTTTTGTCTCTAGAACTGCCGAAAGCAGTACCCACTCGTCCATGAAGAGGGCAACCAGCCAAAAAATATTCATGTTGTGGGTGGGATACTCTGATGCCAGGTTTGTAGAAGCAAAGAAGGAATTACCCTGGAAAGAGTCAGACTGGTCAATGCCTGCTCAGTTTTATCTTTTTGATCAGCTTCATAGCAGCAGAGGATATAGGAAATACGGAAGCAGATCTTAGCACTTTGAAGTAACTTGCACCTTGAAAGATGAAGATGGAACAGGCCTCAGAAAAAGGAGACACAGATATTTGGGGGGAAAAAAAAGCAGAGTTATTTCTCAGGCAACAATATTCTTTAGAAACAAATACCTTCAATTTTGCAGGCATCTATAACCTGCAGTTGGTGCAATATTTCTTCTTCACTCGCTTGAATCAAGCTGAACAAATCTTCTGTTGTATACTGCAACCAGGGAAAAAGAGAAGGGAATAAAACAAGTTACCCTTACTCCTCTCCTTTGCTTCAGCAAGCATGCTAAATGCATTAAAAGATATAATGAAAGAAAGACTTAGAAGATTGGTGTTTTTATCCCCAGACTCTGAATTTACTAAGGTTTACCACAATCTCTGAAACTTTTCCTGTAACTTACAACATTTTCTCAAAGGGTTATTCAATATAAAAACCAGCCTAACTACAGGGAAGTCTTTGTGCGATGCCTAGGTAATATACCTGTACTCTCAGGATGTCAAACTAGCACAAGTAGACATCATAAATAAAGTATCACAACAAGAAGGAAAAGTGAATGTGTTCTGTCTTTCCTAAATCACATATTTTGATCTATGAGATTCAAAGAAAAGGCAAAACAAAAATCACTCATCACTTTTGGATAAGCCAGAAGTCAGAACTCCAACTTAATACCTCCCCTGAGGGAAAGCCTCCTCCAGCATGACCTTAACAGTTACATGTTGTGGTCTGGTGTGTGCTAACCAATTAGCAGACATGTAGCACAGACCCAGCAGCAGTACATACAGCTTCTTGCAGAACAGTTACGTGGTGAGATGGGAGGGTGCTGTGGATACTGTGGTAAAGATTCATGAGACATGGGAGGAACAGAAGGTATCATGAGGAGTGAAGTAAAGGGAAGGAACACTAGACTTAAATCCATAGGAAACAGGACTTCATTAATTCCTTTATTCACCTTACAGCCTTTTTAATCAACTCTAATATTAGAGTTTTGTTGATTATAGGGTAAAAATATTTCCTATCAGAAAAGAAACAAAATGGATTAAGTACTTGAGATCTATTAGACTATGGGAACACAAATGGAACAAACCAACACCAAGTTTGGAACATCTGTGAGTTAAAAAAGTAGTTAATAAATACAGAAAAGTCCCCTCTTCTTGCTATGTCATTCCTATTAGACAGTACATTGAAACATCATCAGGCTAAGCAGCACTGAACTCACATCGGTATTTCAGCAAGGGATGACCATACTATACAGTACTTTAAAAAACACCGCTAGCAATTTAGAGCAAGTATACCCCCAGATCAGTATGCAAATGTGTTTGCAAGTTAGATACTGCCATTCAGATAAAACCCTGCACAGGAGTCCTTGGCATTTGTTCCCTCTCTGAGGCCTGGCTAGCACTCCAACAGCTTATTTAAGAAATCACTGCTCTCAGCTATGACACTTTTATCAGCTGCACCACCCTTGAAAACATAAAATGGAATGGGCTGACTTGCATCATGTCCATACCAGAAAATTCCAGATAAGGATAAGAAACATATTAAACACTAACTCAGACACATTCAATCATTTGAATACACTTTGTCATCTCACTGTAAAATCCAAGATTTTAATTTGGTGCATCCTGAGCAAGCTGTGTATTAGCCTATTTCTGAGTATTCCTGTAGTTTGCTAAATCACATCACCATGTATCAGGCTTCCTTACAGTAATTCTTTATAGCGCTAGAGTTCTTTCTGGTTCCTTTCCTGTATTTCTCTGTGTATGATAGAGTACAAACAACTGAAAACCACAAGAAGTTTACAGTAAGCCACCGAAACATAGTCATTTGTTTTCAAACAGATTAAAGGTGGTTTATTTGTTGCCAGCACCCAATAAATATTAAGTAGTAAGCGAACAACACAGCAAAATTTTTTACTACGCATGTATTGTTTGGGATTCCAGTAAGAATCAGTCCCATAGGAGAGAGAGCTTTCCCATGGAGACCTTTCAGATTAAAGTTCCACCAGTAGCATAGCTAAGATTTGTCTACATTTATCAGATATATCTAGTTTTTCCCCAGTAAGCCAATACATGAAACATTCTCCTTCAAAACAAACTGAAATCAGTCCTCAAACTACACACTAATGTTTGGGGAGACATTTGACGTGTTTTTATAAAATTAATTTAATATTATCAGTAAATACTATTGCATATGACATCTTTTTGTGTTACTAGCCTTTGTAAATGCTTATAATTTCTGGACAATTTAAGCCCCTTTCCATTACCAATTAGATCCTAAATTGGATTTCCTGGAAACATAAAAGGACAGCAGGACAGGACTTTATTTGTGTTTTCCCTTCTTGTATTGTCAGTCTTATCCTCTGCTTTGTATCATCCTCTGCAACTCCCTGCTTCTCCTCATCATAAATTACTGTATGCACGGGTCCTGTGACTCAGTGGAAGTGCTAATAATTACCAACTTGTTTAGAATAGTAGGCTTAAAAAAATTAACTCGAAGCAACATTGTGAAACATGGGAGCAACGGCATTTTTCTAGTTAAGAGTGTATCTTCACTTTAATTTGCCCATTACCAATTACAAGAAAGTAATTTACATAGCTGATTTACCTTTGAAAATGTCAAAGACTGATCCTTCCGACTATCTGGCCCTTCATATGGATCTTCCATTAAAAGCTTCCTCAGTTTCTTCAGTTTAGGTCGGCATCTCCTTAATTCCCAATAGTTATTGGAGAAGCCAGCAATCTACAAGAAAAAACAGTTACTCTTAAAATATTTTAATCTACCATTTGGATTCAAAGAAGTTTACAAAAACTATCAGCAAAAAGTGTTAATCTAGTTACTGAGAAAAGAATGTATTAATAGGGTAATTACTTTAAAGACGAAACAATCATTGTAATATTTTCAATAAAAAAAATTACCGCAGGCAACGAAGAATAAAAAACCACTGCTGGTTGATAAAAATATGTTCGTAGTGCATATGACAAAGGGAACAACTCATCTCTACGCACAAATGATAGATATATTCCTGTGCAATCCTCATCAACGTTTCTTTTCCTCTTGATACGAAGTTATATTACTGCCATAAACCCCCCCATGTGATCCCATTTCCATCTTCCCCACTTCTTCCCATGCTTGGGATGTGCTTCATGGTCTTTTTACACATTAATGAATCATCATATCACTAAGCTCAAGCAAAACAGACATTAACGAGACAGTAAGTTACACTTGCACATAACTAACAAGACATCTCTGTTCCTTACTGGAGTCAAGACATAAATTTAAAGTGTGCAACAGAAGCTCAGGTGTAATTGATACAATAGCATTAATCAAATAAAACTTTACCTCTAGAGTAATCCTGAGGTGTTTCGTGGGGTACAGCTTGGAATTCCTAGAAGATTCTTTAAAGCCTTTCAGCATTGTTTCTACTATTTACCAAACCAAAAGAAGTGGGTACAGAATGGCAGAGGCAGAAAAGGCTCTAGGTTTCTGACTCCTGATCCAACCACTAGCCTTTTGTAAAAAAGCCTCCATGAAAAAGCCTCCAGACAGTACTTTAAAATACCCTAAATGCTTTATCATAATACCTTTTTTTTGTTTTGTTAAGGTCATCTAGTAAAAAACTTTAAAATGTTCCATTTAAATCAACTATAAGCAAACCACCTATATGTAAAAGTCTTATACAAATTCTACAAATTCTTATACAGAAAAAGTTCTTAGTTTTTAACCTAACTATTCCATAGGTTGCTTGGGCAAAATTCAGGTAAATACTAATTTCCTGATAAACTTCTAAGGGTTTTTTTCCCCTCCATGTCAAATAGCATTTACCTAAGAGTTAGACTTTTTTTCCTGCCAAGTTCTTTTCTGAGCAATTTGGTAATGAACAGGAAGGTACTCTGCATAGAAAAGAAACTAAATCATTCTAATTTATAATCCAAAGCTTATATCTGGATTTGGTTTGTATGAGATGAAAAAAATGGCAGATGCTTTGGCTGTATTAGCCTCACAAGTGGTATGAAAAGCAGCACCGAGACTGCAGGAGAAAGGCAGTAAAGCCCCAAAACACTGAGTAAATGTAGTATCTTTTGCTATGTTTCACAATTTGCAGTGTCAATACACTATGTAATGATTTTGATAACACTAAGAAAGCTCTTAGAAATAAAACTCTAAAAATAATTCCTAAGCAAATCACATGCAGTGAGTTTGCATGGCAAGGTTTTGGGGGCGGGGGGGGGGGGGGGTGCTACATGGGTGGCTTCTGTGGGAAGCTGCTAGAAGCTTTCTCCATGTCCAAGAGAGCCAATGCCAGCCAGCTCCAAGACAGACCCGCCGCTGGCCAAGGCCGAGCCCATCAGTGACAGTGGTGGTGGTGCCTCTGGGGTTACATAGTTAAGAAGGGGGAAAAATGGCTGTGCAGCAGCAGCCAGAGAGACGAGTGAGAAGATGCGAGAGGAACAGCCCTGCAGACCCCGAGGTCCATGCAGAAGGAGGGGGAGGAGGTGCTCCAGGCACTGGAGCAGAGATTCCCCTGCAGCCCCTGGAGAAGACCATGGTGAGGCAGGCTGTCCCCCTGCAGCCCATGGAGGATGATGGTGGAGCCCTGCCTGAGTCACCAGTCTGGTGTCACATATGAAGCACCTCAAAGGAGCTGATTTCTCTGCCCAGATGGACAGCTGGGAGGGGATGTGTGAGCTGGTCACAGAGTTGCGGGAATGCCTCTCCTGCTGTCCAGGAGATGACTCCGACACCAGCCAGGCCTTCCAGCTGCAGCAAAACCTGCTCTGCGACAGACTCCTGCAGATCTGTGATGAGCATATGGCCAAGCCCGGGTTCTGTCCGGCACACGTTGCCAGCATGGTGGCTCTGGCTGAGGTGGTGTGCCACAGCTACCTGACTGCTGTGCTGCAGCCTGCTCCCCTCTACCTGGAGAGGATCCTCTAGCATGGACCAAGCTCCACAGTGCTTGCATCCCTGCTTGTGTGCCTCTGCCCAGGTGCTGCTTCGGGTATCCCCCGGTTGGCGAGGTAACAAAAATAAATCTACTCTTTGCGTTTCATCCATGGTTTTGAGGTTGCTCTGCATCCTGCCTATGCCAGCTCACACATCACATTTATATTATGTTGACATGTGTGACTTCAGAGGACTAGTGAGATCATTAAACATAGTAAAATTCTTCTATATTCTTTTTTTTTGTTTGTTTTCTCATTCATCTACTTTGGTTTGAATAAACTTTTTTGTAACTGCTGACTTCACGGAAGAAATTATGTTGTTTTGATTATTATGTTCATCTAAGGACAAGCAGGATTATTCCTCAATGATGTCATTATATCCATTACAGCAAATAATAACCTAGTAATAATATTTGCCTAACTATTTTTATTAGAATTGTATTAACCGTGCTTCAGAAGAGCAGAGAACAATCAATTCTTTAAACTGAGAACTCCAAAATCATTCACTCCAACAAATCTTTCCAGACACTAGTTGAAAGAGTCACCTTTGAATATATTTCTGTATTTAAAAAAAATAATATTCAGGCATGACATAGTATAATCTGTCTTTTGGGAAAAGCACTCCTAAGAATCAATTTGCAGCTTACTTTAAAAATAGCTGCTAACATTGAGAAATTAGATTTTCTTTGAAAGCTTTTAATACCTACTACAAGCAATTACTATCCACTGAAAATAAACCAAAGTTTTAACTTCGTAGAAATAATAATTATCATACATTATGGATAAAGTTCAGTTGCCTAAACAAGGGCCCTAGAGCCATTTTGGATGCCCTAAAGTACAGCATGTCCCCTGTGTATAAAGCATATTTATAAAGACATCCTCCTGGGGCTGTTCAATATACAAAGAATCTACAGGAGACTCATGTCCTTCTGCAGTGGCAGCTTGTAGCTAGGCCAATACCACAAGGCATCTAAAATGACATTAGAAGCCTATGTTTAGACAACTGAATCCTAACTGAGTTTCACATAAGCATCTGGGATAAAATACAAGAAATTATAGAGGATAAGAAAGTAGAGAATTAAAGCAAACAAACAAAAACCTGGAAAGACATACCTGCGAATGAATAATATTACAAGATGGTTGATCCACATTCAGCTGTTCTGGAGTTTTGCAACCAGGAATAAACAGCAGCATATTTGAGGTATCTGCTATTTTCATGTCATAAGTTTTATCTTTGCTGCACAAGACTGCTTGTTCATCTTTTTCACCACGGATTACTAGGCTGGAAAAAAAAATAGCACAAAAATAGAGATGTATTTTTACCTCTATTTCATAATGAACATCTATTAAACTCGTCTAATATTTTTGCACATTTATACATTGGTAAAGAAGTGATAAACTGCAGTTCTATAGCAGTTCTGTAGCAGCAGTCACAGAATACCAAAATATAAAGACATAATTGTCAAATAATCTAAAATATCTTAACACTATGTTTTTTTCCTCTCCTTTTTGAGTTTTGCCACTCTGAAAGACAAGCATTCAAGGTTTTTATGCAGATCACAGTCAAACCACCTCACCTGCCTATTCACACACTCCCCCCTAAAACATTAAGTGATGATTGAGGCCTGAACTAGCTCACTAATATTAGAAATTAAGATTACAGCTAGAGTTGGTATTTAACGAGGACTGAAACTGGTCCATTATGAAACAAGAAAGCAAACAGAAATTGTGTCTATTGTGCAGCACCCTCAGATAATTCCCTCCCCAAAACATACACATTTTCTTCCAAGTAATTCCAAGCAGAAAAGCAAGCCATCTTCTAGAGCATATCAGGACAAAGAATCAATGCAAACCCCCCTTTTAAACTCACGTACTTGATTACACAGAGATTCTTAGTGAGGACGTGATAATACCAAAGCAGGACCGCAACAGGGGAACATTTAGTTCCTCCCAGGCTACACTAAATTAAGTGCTCAGATTCAATTTAATCCTCTTGCTTCCAAAAGTGTGCATGCATGAACAAAGCTCAGCTGTGGTCCTCAGCATGACTCTGGCCTCTAACCAATGACACTTAATGATATTCCACCAAGTGTGGACAGGCTTAATAACATACATCTCTGAGGACTATTTTTCTTTAGAAGGAGTTCTAATGTTGCATAATTTTGAACCTTTTTATTATGTTATGTCACTGGCATTGCATTTTATCAAAAACCTATCTAGAATGTGTTCTTGGTCCAGAGTTACAAGACATCACGTAACCATCCTACCAAATGCCTATGCTAATGCTGTACGTCCTTTGCTCTCCTGTCTAATTCATACGCACCCTGCCATCCACCCAACCTTAACAGCAGGAAAATCTCAAAGTCAGTGGAATTCTTTTAAAGACATACTCTCATTTCCTAAACCCAAATTGTTAGGCATTTATCTTCATATGCCTGGCAAGAAACTCTCCTCAGTTTTTGCTAGAAGTCTCCTCAGAAGCAATTTTTCCATACGCAAAAAAAAAAAAGAGAGAGAACAGTCACCAATACACAGCCTACAGAAGTGGGAAACTTTAATAATAAAATTGCTACTCTGATGGAATAAGCTATCAGATGGAATAGTCTGGAAGCAGGACCCACGATTGCTTTCTGGCCTTGTCACAGACTCACACTGTAGCGATACACAAACTACCCCCACATCCCATCTCCTTTTTTAACGCACACAACAAATATTTTACTGAAATAATCTAAATGTGTTACAAATACCCATCACAAAATGCCGGTTATGTTTGCTTTGTCCAGCTTCTTATAGGTGTTCCTAGTTTATGTTTCGAATTTAACGGAGTCAAGTTTAAGGGACAAGTCATGCAAACCGGATTAGAAGAATAAAAATCTGCAAAAAGCCACGTTTAAAAGCCATATCAGCCACTTAACACTGAAGATGGGACAGAGCGGCCCTGCCTCATCTCCATCTCCGACTCCCCCACTCACGGTTGGGCGACTTGTAACGGTGGAAAACTCCAGCCTCCCGCCGTGGGACGGCTCTCCCCCCGTCCCTAAGCCTTCCTCGGGTCGCCGTCCCGGCCACCACACGGCCGACAGGTCCCAAGCGGCGACTGTGGAGGGGTGTCGCCGGCGTCCGGGTCGCGCCTCGCCTCAGGGGGCCGCGACCGCGGCCCCCTGAGGCGAGGCGCGACCCGGACGCCGGCGACACCCCCCGCCCTCCAGGGGGCGCCCGACCCCGCCGGTACCTGCGTCCCGCCTCCAGCTCGGCACAGAGGCCCGGTTCCAGTTGCAGCAGGCGGCACTCAGCTGCACTGGCCTGCGGACCGAAGCTGAGACAGTGCACAACCGGTAGCAGCTCTGCCGGGTTCAATTTAGCCGTCTGCAGCGTAGCGTCCACCTCCGCACGGTTCCGCATAGCGCCCAACGGATCCGCGCGCTCCGAAAAGCGCGCCACAGCGATGCCTCCCGCCTCCGTCAAGGCGGTGCCGGTCGCGGCAAGGGGCGGGGAAGCGGGCGCCGTCGGCGCGCGCAGGCTAGGTTGATTCTTTGGTTGCCCATCATGCGCCCGGGCGGGGCGGGTGGTTAAGACTGGGAGGAATCGCTCTCCTCAGCGGCAGCGGGTTCTCCTCCGCCGGGTCTGATCCGGGACAAACTTCCCTGTTTCTGTCCGGCTTGTACTAGAGCCAGGCTGGGCTGCAATAAAATCTATGTGCCAATAAACTGCCATAAAAATCCATAAAATGCCATAAATAAAATATAACTATGAAGTTGTGGTGGGTTGAGCCTGGCTGGAGGCCAGGTGCCCACCAGAGCCGCTCTCTCACTCCCCTCATTCACCAAACAGGGGAGAAAAGGCGTAACGAAATGCTTGTAGGTCGAGATAAGGACAGGGAGAGATCACTCACTAATTATCGTCACGAGCAAAACAGACCAAACTTAGAGAGGGAATTCATCTAATTTATTACTAGGCAAAACAGAGTAGAGGAATGAGAAAATAAAATCAACTCTTAAAACACCTTCCCCCCACCCCTCCCATCTTCCCGGGCTCAACTTCACTCCTGGCTTCAACCTTCCCCCCGTCAGCGGCACAGGGGGACGGGGAATGGGGGTTATGGTCAGTTCATCTCACGGTGTTTCTGCCGCTTCTTCATCCTCAGGGGGAGGACTCCTCTCATCGTTCCCCTGCTCCAGCATGGAGTCCCTCTCACGGGGTGCAGACCTTCAGGAGCAAACTGCTCCAGCGTGGGGTCCCCCACGGGGTCACAAGTCCTGCCAGAAAACCTGCCCTGGCGTGGGCTCCCCTCTGCACGGGTCCACCGGTCCGGCCTGGAACTTGCTCCAGCGTGGGCTTCCCACGGGCCGCAGCTTCCTTCAGGTGTCTCCACCTGCTCTGGCGTGGGGTCCTCCACGGGCTGCAGGTGGAATCGCTACACCCCCTCATCCTTCCTCCATGGGCTGCAGGGGGACAGCCTGCTTCACCATGGCCTTCACCACAGGCTGCAGGGGGATCTCTGCTCCGGCGCCTGGAGCTCCTCCTCCCCCTCCATCTGCACTGACCTTGGTGTCTGCAGAGTTTCTTACATCTTCTCACTCCTCTCTCCGGCTGCAAAAGCTCTCTCTCTATAAGTGTTTTTCTTCTTCTTAAATATGTTATCACAGAGGCGCTGATTGGCTTGGCCTTGGCCAGCGGCGGGCCCGTCTTAGAGCCGGCTGGCATTGGCTCTGTCAGACACAGGGGGAGCTTCTAGCAGCTTCTCACAGAAGCCACCCCTGTAGCCCCCCCGCTACCAAAACCCTGCCACGCAAACCCAACACAGAAGTACAACAAACCTAGGCCCAATATGGGAGTCCCTGCCCAGCTCTGACTGAGGCAGCACCCTCTAGGTATTTCCTTGACGCCAGAGCATGAGAGCAAGTGGCCAGCTGTCCAAGCCACCATTACAAGGCCTGGCAGTGGTTGGGGGGACACGGGGCGAGGTAGCTGCAGGTGGGCACCCACGGGCATCACCCACCCCTGCTCCTTCTGTCACAACAGCTGTGGGGATAGTCTGACTGTCACCGAAATTCGGGAATGAAAGAAAACTCCTTAACACCAATTTAGCATTAAGAAGCAGGCATTTCCTTTATTGCAGCGCTGGGTGTCAGGAGGATAGTTCCTCTAATCAGGCACACCTAATGCTGGTTCTCTTGTCATATTTATACACAAATGTTACAAAGATTACAAAGTGGTACACTCCCCGTTACAATAATTGGTTCATATTTCTTCGCCTAGTATGCAAACTAGAACGCATGCTCAGTTCCTTTCTCCGCCTCTATCTTTTGAGTAGGTGGGATGATTTGGGTAGGGGGCTTATGAGTCGGTGGTCGTGGGGACCCTGGCCCAAATTACCTTTCCCCTAGTTTCTCAATATTTCGGTGTTGGTATTTGTTTGCTATACGCCTCAGCAAGATAAGGATGCTGCTGGAGGCAATTAATGTCCTCTGCAAAGTATGTACATAAGGACCTTGAAGTGTCTTGTAGCTCCTCCTTTTTCTCATGCTGTGTAGCAGCTGCTCATTCTAAGAATCGTTAGCCTTCTACCTAAAGTAATAAT
The DNA here is from genome assembly GCF_028858705.1 of Grus americana. Classification (NCBI taxonomy): domain Eukaryota; kingdom Metazoa; phylum Chordata; class Aves; order Gruiformes; family Gruidae; genus Grus; species Grus americana. The sequence continues at coordinate 14,841,861 of NC_072853.1, read as the reverse complement.
GAAGAATTTCTTATCACCTATAATACAAGTAGGCCTTCATTACAGGCCTTTCTTCTTGGCTACGTTTTCTTATTATGTATAATATAAGCAGGCCTTCGTTACAGGCCTTTCTTTTTGGCTACATGACCGAGGGCAAGTATCTGCTGGCTCTTGTCGCCGCCTGATCCCTTAGGAAAGGGATGGCACAGCCCCCATGGAGGGGTTCAGCTTCTCAGGACTTGGGGCGCAGCTGGGCTTCGCACTGCGGCCTGACCTGGGCTCTGTCTGCTCGAGGACGCTGTGAGGAAGTACTTGAGCTAAAGCCGTGACAGAGATAAGTAAAAACCACAGGCAAGCACGATTGTTCCAGTGGAAATGGTCTGCAGCTCAGAGATTCCAGAGGAAGTCTGCTGACATCCTTAAACCATAAGAAAAAGCCAAAAGTGGAGGCTCAGAAGACAGCGGCTCAGCACCACTGGGAGACAGTCCTCTGCAAGGAGCAGCACAGGATGCCTCTTCCCCGTCTTGTCTAGGGTGACCGGCTCCCCAAAGGCTCCCCGGTGTCTTGCTGCACGGGATATTAACGCTCAGCCTAGTAGTGTGTTAGTCCTAACTGCCTGCTAACAAATAATTACTTTGTACTCCTAAGTTGTGTATATCTGCTTGCAGAGTCCCTCTGTGCTTGGTATAAGCCAAATGACCTAGATGAGAAGGTCATTCCATGCTTGTGTTGGAACCAGAAGCAGGAGCCGGTGGGATGGAGCTGGCTTAGTTTGGTACCCAGCCGGGCAGAGAGCAGCTGTTATATGTGACTGAGTCAGGCATCTTCTGCCTTCAGAGTGGTGGCAGCGAGGCAATTGGCCTTGGAGAAAACTTTGACTGAAGTAATGAGACGCCTCTAACACATGTGCAGTGGCTTGTTCAAAGACTCAGCCATCTATCATATTTTCATGTTTTATTTCAGCTATTGGAAGGTGCAAATACAGTGATTGTGTACACAGGAAACCTGAGGCACTCTGACTTTGGCTAGTTTCTACTAATGTGTAGGTGCAAACTGATATGTGTACAGCTTTTATTTGAGACTGTTACATTTTGCTTTAATGTAAATCTGTTCCTGCACACCTCTAAGGTAAACCAGAAAATCACTATTCTACCAAGTAAGTGCTCACATAGCTACTACCTGTTTAAATAGCAGCTTAATTATGCTGCATTTAATTTGTACCGTGATTTGTGCAGTTTTCCAATGACCTTGCATGCTGCTTCTCCCTTCTGCTTTTCATTCTATGGAATAAAAAAAAAAGAGATTCTGATATAGCCAAGGAACTGATTCCAAGGCATGAATTCATGAAGTTTGTATCTTAAGAGCTCTGCTATGTAACAGAAACCCAATGGGAAGAAAATCACTGAATGCCGTTCAGGAGTTGGCACTGATCTGTGGTCAGGAACATTTGTACTACTTATTAATTTTTCCAACCAGCTTTTGTTATCCTAGTAATTCTGGTTGTAGATGCTTTTTATCTTGTTTCGTAAGGAGCTGAAATGTGTACGCTTGTGCTGCCTGCCATCTTTCTCTGCCTGTCCCTCACATACTGCTCTGGAAGTTGCTGTTCAAGTTCAGGCAAATTTGGCAGGTAAAGTTCGTAGAAGTTTTATGGAAATCAGTAGCTGGACAATATTTTGGAGCCCCTGTGTAGGGGAAAGCAGCTCTGATCCATTCTGAGAGGCAGCAGCCAACTGGCCTATCAGCTAAAACATGGACATAAATCTATAGGAAACATGTCTCATTTCTCAAGAAACAACTTGTATTATGCTTCTGTTTTCACTGAGAATGCTTTAGAGCAGTGACCTACCTGACTAACACTGATTTGTGTAGAAATTCAGAAAGTCAGTTTCTTGAAACACAGAGGAATCATTTAATGAATTTGGATTGCAGAGAAAATGAGAAGATGCTGAACTATCAACATCATTGCTGTTAATTTATAAGGAAATCCTTACTATTTATAAGGATAAAAATCCAACTATTTATAAGGAAATACTTACACAGTACTACATCTAGAGTACTGTGTCCAGTTCTGGGCTCCCCAGTTCAAGAAAGACAGGGAACTACTGGAGAGAGTCCAGCGGAAGGCTACAAGGATGATGAGGGAACTGAAGCATCTTTCATATGAGGAAAGGCTGAGAGAGCTGGGTCTGTTTAGCCTGGAGAAGAGAAGGCTGAGAGGGGATCTGATCAACACTTATAAATATCTAAAGGGCAGGTATCAAGAAGATGGGGCCAGACTCTTTTCAGTGGTGCCCAGCAACAGGACAAGGGGCAACGGGCACAAACTGGAACACAGGAAGTTCTGTCTGAACATGAGGAAAAACTTCTTTACTCTGAGGGTGACAGAGCACTGGAACAGGCTGCCCAGAGAGGTTGTGGAGTCTCCTTCTCTGGAGATATTCAAAATCCACCTGGACGTGATCCTGTGCAACCTGCTCTAGGTGATCCTGCTCTAGCACGGGGGGTTGGACTAGATGATCTCCAGATGTCCCTTCCAACCCTACTGCTCTGTGATTCTGTGAAATGCCTGCTATGGTAAGGGAGCTTGGTAGTATCCTGAAATTATTTTATAATGACGCTGTGGGATTATTTATTTGCTCTGGAGTTGCTGTAGCATAAACAAGTACTGTTTCCATTTTGAGCTGGTATGGTGGGCTGAAACTGTCAGGGTTCAGGAACAGGTAACATCATGGTATAAGCGGGGATGAAACTCTCCTGCAGCAGAATGGAAAAAAGAGTTGAGGAAGCAGTTAATTCAGTCATCCCATCTTAACGCATCACCAACTGAAGTCAGTCCCCCAGGGTGCACATTTGAGCCTTTAAGTGGCTGCTGTGAGTGTACAGCTAAGAGGTACACCTCTTTTAGCAGGTCTCAGTGTAAGGGAGTAGACTGGACTGCTAGACAGCCTGCATCCTCAGCTGGGCTAGGGAGGGGAGGCAGGAATGAAGTCAAATCTCAAACAAGATAAGCTTTCGTGTAGTTTTTCAATTGACTAATGCTAATGGAAATTAGTGTTAACAGAATCTGGTTGACTAACATTGAGTGAAGTTAGCAAAACAGAAAATGGATTGTGGAAGATTATTATAGTCTTGCCTTTGAAGTTCCTGGCCCTTTATAATATTTCCCAGGACTCAAACATCAAGGATGTGAACAGCAAAATAAATGAAGGGCAGCTGTGACAAATCCAAGAAAGGAAGTTCAAATAACTCCAAAGCTCCACAACTAAGACATAAAACAAGGAACTGCGAGATAGCATATGTTATAACAGTGCACATTACCGGTGTCGGGCTCTAGTCATCAGGCAGCATGTTAGGAGGACAACTTCCCAGGTGCGATTTCAATTCAAGTGCTTGGGAGCTCTGCAGTAAACTGTAGGGAGAAAATTGGGCTACATGAAATGGGGTGTTTAAATATGGAAGGAAGATATACACACTAGAAACTTCTGAATGTCCTTCCAAGCACAACGTAGGTAGCCGTGAAAATAAAAAGATAAAACCAGCACTGGAAAAACTGGCACGGCACCGAAGTTGAATACCGTAACGTGTTATCAGCCTGGTGATAATTACACAATTCATAGTTACAGTTCCTGGAGGTTATTCCACAAGAGAGGCTCAGTTTGATTAAAGCCTCACAAAACTTAGTCCAAGGATTTATTTTTTCCAGCTGAAATGCCACCTGCAACATTTAAAATGAGACAGTTACATTACTATCCTGGTTTTCGCTGAGACAGAGTTAATTTTCACCCATTAAATGACAGTTTCTCATTGTCTAGAAATACCTGTCAGTGGACGTGCCCAGTGTGCTTCAACACCGAAGGTGACCGTGGCAGCTGGACCTGCAGGTGTGACTGGAGTTAGAGCACACGAGCTCTGAATGCCATTTCAGCACGTCCCAGACTCCTGTGAGAATAACTGTCTACATCAAATGTGCTACATTTCCTTCCTGGGAAAACAAGAAGGAGAAACAAACCACCATCAAATACACTTATGCCATTGTACAAATCCATGGTGCACACTTATCTTAAATAATAATCTAGTCTGTCTCAAATGTAAGAACTATGGAATATCGTTGAAGTGAACACAAAGTAAGTTATGAATGATAGAAGACCTTTCTATACAACACATTGTGGAACTTGTGAGATGTGGTGAAAGTCAAAATGAGTGTGATCTACAACAGAGTTATGCATGTTCATAAAGGTTAGATGTGCTTGTCTCTGTTAATCACAGTGTTCTGGGTTTAGTCATAGCTCAGGACCCACAATAAACTCAGACCCACCAAATCGCCAGAGAATACATTCTTGTGCTCCATTGGAGTTGGTTATTGAGTTAGATGTATTTTTACTTTTTATTTTTAATGAACTGCTAAAATAGCAGAGCACTGGCTTGCACAGTCTATGTTCCAGGCATTGATTAATTTCTATATCAAGTCCCAGTAAAACCATAATACCTGATGATGTCAGCCAGCAAAGCACCACAAAGCACCAGATTGCTCATTGCTACCTCAGGTAAGTGCTGTCTTGTCATTCTCAGTAGGCCAACAGGGACATGCAAAACAGTTACATTCAAATTAGGAGAAAATAAGCAGATGTAACCAAACAATATTTGTGTAAACAATACAATAGCTTGGAGTATCTCAGTGACATAAAATTGGTTCTGTGCTGGAAACACTGGAGGAGAAACACTCAAGCATGAAGCTGGAGAGCACATGCGAAATTAGCAGGGGCACAAACACCATCAGCACATTTGGAAAATTTCTTTGAGAGTTTTGCAGTACTTAGCTGTGACAAACAAGAACCCAGATGCCCAATGCCTATGAGACAACTAGCGCTTAGATACCTGCTCTGTTCTTATGTCACTTATCTGCAAGGACAGCATATGTAATTGCAAACAAAGACAGAGGAACAGTCATGTCACACTGACGTCATTCATGATAAGGTGGGGTAACCAGAATAAGCTGGCACCCAGGCTGCAGTCATAGCTTTTCCCAGTCTCAACCACTCGGCCAGGACATTCTTAGCTACAGAGCGTGTCCTCGCAGTGTAAACACCCATGCAGTGGGTGGGAAGGTGCTATCATTTCTGTTAACATTGGCATGAAAGAGCAGGACACTTTTTTCAAGACTATATTAATTGTAGAGACACAATCCCTTTTAGAGTATATGACAGGCGTACATGTCATTTCATGCATGAGTACACCATGAAAGTCTTTTGCTCCATCTACATTTTCTAGACAGATCTCCAGAGAGCTTCTACCACAGCAAAAAATGTAATTCAGCCTCAGCTGATTTTGCTAGTTGGCAAAATTAACAGCAATACTTTACTACGGGCCCTAAAATTTAATCACATAATACACCTACTGCTAAAATTATTTGAAACAGTGTTATCATTAGTATCTAGGAGATAAATGTCTATAGATAAATGGAATTAAATGTAATTTTTTTAAAAAATACTGTGTAGAGTGTTTTGTGGCTAATTTCAAGGCTCAGTCTGGAGACCTTATTGATAGTGACATACTAAAAGTCTGGCAAGTTATCATATCATCTCACTTCTTGATTAACTAGTATCTGCATAGTAGTAACATCAGAAAGTTTTTCCACAGTTAATGTATTATTATTTTTTTGAGGCATTGCTAGGGTTAAGCATTACAAGTATATCCCAGCAAACTACATACTTATAATATCTGTATGAATCTAAAATAAATAAATAGATTAATTAATGTGAAAACCATAGCCATATTATGCAAAATATATTAAAAAACCCCAAACAGGAAGATGCATCAAAAATTCTATTTGTGATGAGTACACAGTGGAGGAGGACAGTGGTGCAGGAAAATGACAGTGACAAATAGCAGGTGAAAACTCGAATGAGGACCATGAAGAAGCCAAGATAGGAAAAGCTCATGTCACAAGAGGAGCAGAAGCCTTACACAGGGAAAAATTCAAACAACAATACAAATAAGCACATCATAAAAATTCTCTCCAAAAACCCCAATGTTGGCATGATCTATAAACTGCAGAACAAATATCTGATTGTGTTAAATTCTAGTCATTTCTGTTGTTTCTGGGGTAGGGCCTTCTAGTCTCGCCCTAAGTCATGTTGAATAATTAGATCTCAGGGTGGACCCTTTGAAGAATTACCAGTTAGCTCAATTTTGTTATTCTCAGCATTCCTCCTGGTGCTGAAATGTTAGATAAGCAGGCTATTCCTTTCCCATCCTGCTCCCCGATATACCCAGGAGTCCTGCTAGTCTCGAGTCCTTTTTAGCCCCAAACCATCTGCTTGGCTTGAAAATAAAAAAAAAACTGCAGACATCTCTGCCAGAAACACTTTGTCCTGAAGATTTCCATCTACTTCCCTCATCAGATATTACTAGGGCCTATGCCTAAAGCATGAATGTTCCTCTATCAATTGTATTTTTGATTCCTTTTTTTGTAGATCCTAACCATCTGTAGTTTTTTTTCTCCTGTTGCTGAATACCAGAGCTTGTCATGAGGCCAAACATTTTTCCATTGTAATCACTGTGTCAATGAGTAGCTGGAATTTTTTCCTTACAACTCTGTGAGTAATGATAAGTAGTGAGTATATCACAAGGGATATCAGTGTCTTGAGATGCTGAACAATTTGACATCATGTGGTAAGCTATAACCGGGACAACAGAAGTAACTTTCCATTCATCAGATGTTTTGGCCTCTCAGATCTGCAGTGACTCTCAACTCGGAAAATAACTTTATTGCCTGTACAGTTAGGAGAGATCCTGGTCCTCTCATCTTCTCCCCTCTAGGTGTTGGAAGTTGGGTCATCAGTTTTGCAATGGACCTTGCCTAACAGAATTGCCTTTCCCCTGGAAATTGTTCGGTAAGTGGATGATGAGGCTGCTCTCATCATGAACTGCCTGAGAAGAGATGCTGCGTGAGGCTTGAGGAGAGATACCACCCTTCAAGCCCTCTTTGGAGACCTAAATGAGTTTCCCCCCCAAATTTAACAATTTGAATGAGAGAAACCTCAAAGGCAATTAAGAAACTTAGAAATCTTTAATTAAAAATTCTATGCAAGTTCCGTTCCTGGAAGAGTGGGTGCTGGGATCTGCTGAATTGTGTTATAGGAAAAGTACAGGTATAGCTGATCCTATTCCATGGTGGGGACGTGCAGTAAGGGGGTCTCCTGAGATGCTTCCAGGTCAGTGTTCTATACTGGCATCTTTAAGAGTGATGATTTGGAGGGCTCCTTTCCAGAGAGAGGAGTTGGTGCAGTCAAGGAGGAAAGGTGGTTGCTGTGGAGACAGGCAGCATCCCACTGTGAAGACAGTGGAATACAGGGGGGAAAAGCTCTGAGGGACATCACAAAGACGATTTATTCCTTCCGCCTCCTACATCAGCCTGGCTCTGTTGCTCCTGTCTTCCTTCCAGCTTCTTCTCTTCCCTTCCTGATTCTCTCCCCCTCTTTTCTTCTGCTCAAGTCCCACTTCTGTTCTTAGTGAGACTCTCTTCTCCCCATTCCTTTTCTCTTCACAGCTCTTCCCCATACTTTTTTCTCCTCATTTCACTCCACTTCTCTGGGTGAACTGACGTTGATGAAGTTCTTCCCAGAGAGGCCGTGGATGCCCCATCCCTGGAAGTGTTCAAGGCCAGGCTGGATGGGGCTTTGGGCAACCTGGTCTAGTGGAGGCTGTCCCTGCCTGCAGCAGGGGGGTTGGAACTAGATGAGCTTTAAGGTCCCTTCCTACTCAAACCATTCTGTGATTCTATGTTTCTACAACTACGGACTGATTTTTGGATTTTCTGCTGAGACATTGAGAGCAGGACAGTGTTTCCAGTACAGTTCAGCCTTTGCAACATTATTACCAGGTTCTGTATTTCAAGAGACCTGAATTTGTTCTTATGAGAAAACCTTGCTATGCTTTTGCTTCATCCCAGTTGTTTCTGTTGGTGCCTCCTTCCAGCACTTCCTTTGGCACCCAATTTCCTTGATGCAGAGCTGCAGCAAAGATTTCTGGTTGTCTGTAGCACCAAAAATACTTCTGGTTCAATAAAGGGACTGGTCATATCTGATTGTTTTGATATATCTCAGTGCAATGCGGTGTCTGATTTATTTTATAAACATGTTCTACTGAGTTTATCTCTGCTTCAGCACTCCAAGAGATCTGTAAATATTTTGAGAACCCAGGAGGTCCCAGACAAATACTTCCTTGCAAGGTGCTTTCATAAAAGAGAATATTCACTTATCTACTATTTTACTGGCTTTAATTTTTCATTTTGACTAGATTGGGTAGTTATTTTGGTGTTCATTGTGGAGTGAAATTAATGATGGACTCAAGTATGTTTGTGTTTGTAATCCTGTGCAAAAATTACAGTCTAAAGATTATTCCCTTATAAAATTACCATGAGCTCTGTTTAATAGTCCTTTTCTTTTGTCAAGCATCAACTGACGACAATTTTCTAACAGGCATTTTCATGATTTCCTAAAAGGACCACAGGGTGGCAGAGTGATTAAAAACATATCTGCTGGAGACAGTTCATTTCACAGACATAAACAGACCGAAGTTAGGCGCCCCACAGTAGCTGCTGGTGGTGATCATCCCGGTGGAGCTGAATGATTCCGTGGGTTTGTAGCGTTCCTGACCTCTCGGCAATGGTGGCATACTTGCGGTGCGCCATGCCTGCCAGCGGGGCCCCAGAGAGGCCTGTCAGCCTGAGGAGCAGCTTCGCTGGCGGGTGTTCCTCAGCCACGGATGTCTCTGTGTGCCACACAGCCTCACCTAATGACAGGATGTGATGTGGTTAAGGATGGAGACAACGCTGAAACCTCTGCTTTGTAAAGTACTGTTCGACAAAGACTGTTTTTCTTTATTAAAAGCCTCATCAGTAATATAGGAGTATGATTCTGTATCTCACGGCAGCAGCTGTTTGGCATCCTGTCAAACTGTTTGCATCCGTTCCAGCCACCAGCACCACATATGCAGAGATACGTGGGCACTGCACGCTCGCACCCGCCACCCACCCCAAACCCTGGCTGTGGTGCTCACTCTAGGGCACAGAAGAGCCAGGTCGCCTAAGGTAGAGTGTGCTCCATCATGGGAAGGGTGGAAAGAGCAACAGTCATCAGGAACTCAGGCTGAGAAGCAGGGATAGGTAGCAAAGGACTAGTAAGGAACAGTGTCTTAGACTGAATCTCAGCTTTTAGGTGTTGCCTCCCAAAAGAGAAAAAAAAAAAGTGCCCGAGTGTTCAGGGCTGGTTACAGTGCAGAGTCAAAGCGTCAGTTCAAGCCACAGCGGTTTCAGCAAACCTTTTTGATCTTGCAACCAGACATCAGAGCGCATTAGCACCGATATAGCTGGGGACAGCTTAAGAAGCTGGCTTTTACCACGTAGCTACTAGGTGTTGTCTTCACTCTTGAGATGTGGTTTAGAAAGCAGTTCCTTCTCAGCTCTTAGTCACACTTCCCAGCCAACTCACACCTCCCAGCCCATGCACTAAGCTGGATACTACAAAAGCCCTGGCCTACAACCTGGGCTAAACGTACCATGTAGACGTAGCTCAGGTGAATGAGTTCATAACTGCTATCAGTTAAATGCAGAATAAAATAAAGAGAAAACAAACCAAAAAAGAACTGCTGGAAATACATATGAAATCTTCAAAGATTAAGGTTTCAGCCAGTTTTACAGGTGCTTTTTGCCAGATAAATATTTTTGTGATGCTCACAATTAGAAATTATTGCAAAACTACTGAATATATGAAATAAGTGGAATTAGAAAATATTCCAAGTATAATACATAAGTAAAGGGGCTCGAGTGTATAGAACAAATGGCATCACCAGCACTGGGTGGTGCAAAATGCTGGTTTAGCAGACCATAATGTCAACTAAAGTTATTTGGTCTACTGGTCTGATGTGAATTTCTGATCTTTTATCCTATTGAAGCTGTTTGTTTCCATGAAATATTTATCTGTTCACAGGTGCAAGCACTAAAACATGTACCCACCTCTTGGTCATGCTTTAGCCGTCCCCCTGCACAGGAGTCTCACCATCTCTCTCTGGCACAGTGAGTGTTTGAACATTTAACACAAAATGGAAAAGCTGAGTAAGGATAGGCTTAGAAAGCCCCTTTCAGATTGTTTCTGCATATTTCAGGATCAAAATGCCTTTTTTTCTGCACTTCAGCTCACAACAATTACCAGGTCAGTGACACATGAAATGTAAGAATCTAAACAGATATGAGTCTCACTCTGGTGTCAAAATATTGGACAGATTGTGGTAAATTCCTCCTGTTATCTCACCGTGGTGGCTTTTGCAGGAACTTCAATGTTATAATAGAAAAAGAGAAATTTAAAACATACCAATTTTTTTTTTTTTCTGAAAACTTACTGACTTTTCCTGTGGTTTATCACAAGACTAAAATTAGCTTGGCCAGATGCATTCAGTCCTTTGAATCACACAAGCACTGATTCTTCTGACCAGTTCCTAGCAGACAAGTTAAATTGTTCAAACTTAGAGCAGCAAATGAGCAGCAATGAATGTAATCTGTGCTCTGCCAAGAATGGGAAACACTATTGTACATGGCCTGAAAAGTAGAGGGGAGACTGGACAATACCTAGTAGTTCCTCTAGTTCCTCTTGCCAGGCCCCCAGTGCTGAGGAAGTGAACCAGTTGAAACACAAAGACCAGTGAGTTCTCTTTGCAAATAAGCATGGGAATATAGAAAAAAACCCACTCATTTTCCATGAGGGTTGCAAGACCTACTTAAATGAAAAGCCAACTTAAAAGCCCAAAACTTATTTTGTATTTGTCTTCCTCACTAAGAGGGATCAAGTATTTTTAAATTTGATGTTTGTATAATGCTGGCTCTTATACAAAAGATATTAAGAAAAACACAACTCTTAACCTATGGAACAGCTCACCTGCTAATGTCTTTTCTCCCTCAAGTGCTTCACCGTCTTTTGCATGAGGTGATCAATGCCTTAATGATTTATCTGTCATTTTCCTGTTTAAAAAGCTCTAGTCATCCCAGGAAAGGAAAGACAAACAACCTTATATGGGACTCAGGAACAATGTTATAGGAGAAATGAGAAGTACACACACGAATATTGGTTAATTTTTTCATACGAATGTCTCATGCTAAAATAAGCTTGCAGAAAATTAATTAGTGAGACTACAGAATTAATTTATGAAATCTCAGATTATTTAATCAAATCCAAATGTAGGCCACAGAGGCAATACTCTTTAAAGCAGTGAAAGCAAAATTCTTATTTCACTATGTAAACATTTAGTGTTTCACCACCTGGGCATTTACTCAGTGAGATAAGAAAGTTTATATAAATTACTAGAATGTTTTTTAAAACCAGTACTCTAATACAATGTCCCTATTCGTGCATGATGTCCCACAGAGCATCATGACCTCGAGGGTTCAAATGTGTAGCCCAATACCTTACTGCATGCCAGAGAGCCTCCAACATCATTAAAAGTCACTGGAAGACAGTTGATCTTTCCCTCATGCCTGAGGTACCAACTCTCCGCCAGACCTATGCAGCTCTTCTTACTCTCTTGATGTTGTGGAAGATGAGTTTTAAAGTGTCCCAGGGCTCCAGCTGAAAGATCTGCCATGCTGTTGGCTGAGGAATGCCATACTGTTAGCTACCTACCTTCATCTCCCCTAACTCCAGCCATGCTATGGTAAAATGCAAGTATGTTCAGATCTAAAATAGACACCAACTCGTAAAATTGATCCTATATTTCTCAAAAAAGACATCAATCCACTTCCTGGAGGTTAACTCAGACGGATGTCTCTCTCTCTTGCTGTCAGGATTTCAGGCTCTGCATGTGCTGTCCCACCACTTAGAGGAGCGTCTGAGTCTTGGTGGACAGTCTCCCCTGGGAGAATGGGTCAAGGCAGTGTAATCTTTTGCTGGACTTTATGTTCTGTACATTCAAAACAAACAAGCTACAGACATCTAAACAGGTTATTTTATGTAGCTCATTACTGGCTTGTGGCTGAAATGTGACCCTTTGGGGTTATATTAATTAACCATTTCTGGGTGACGGCAGGCTTAGAGGGACTGATACCCAATTCCTTCCTCTTAGGCACACTGTAACTGTAAGACATTTCAGTGTGGAACAAATTACAAATGGGATATCAGCGTGCAAAGGCAAACATGACCGTGTATACTCATTAAATGATTCAGTACAGGAAATTGCACTGGCCTGCATTTTCTAAGTTGCAAGACTACGCAAGGAAAGATGTGCATTTCAGGCTGCATTTCCACAAGCACCTTGCGTCAAGCCAATAGCTTGTCACTGCCCAAAGACAGCTTTGTCCCCCTTTTTCTCTCCTTCTTCCTCCTCTTCCGTTCCTGCTCCTAGCTGCCCAGGCCCACTCCACCTCGGTGCCAGCTCTGGCACTCGTTGGACCCTACAGCCATCTGCACAGCTCTGCGCACTAGCCCAGAAGAAACTCTCCACTTTCTGGTACTTTTCTGCCTGTTGAGTGAATTGAATCGCAGCAAGCAGAGGCTCTAAAGGTGGGAAAACTAGCATAAGACACACTGCAGATTGTGCCGCCAGAGCCGAGAAGAACGGTGTATCCCCTTTCAGCAGTGGTGAAGAGCTGAATCAGCCAACCCCAGGTGATGGAGCCGAGGGCTTACCCAGAAATGGTCTGCAATGTACAATAATATTCTCTTGAAATGATCTTTCCTTCAGTCATGTGATGAAGTGCTAGATAAAAATTGCTGTGTAAATTCTTTGTCCGAAAGATAAGGTCAGATGAGATGGGTGTTTCAATTCCCTTTTTGTTTCCAGGTCTGTGAATCTGTACTTGGTAAGTTTGTAGTATGAATGGAATTAGAGGGAGTTTGCAAGTATTTAGATTAAATGCATGTCTTCCAAATTGACAGCAAGCAAGCTCAAGCTGTAGTGTTTACAGTCCTAAGGTGTCCTCTCATGCTGGCCCGTTCTCTGAATGAAAAGAAGGCAGATTCAGTTCTTCTGCCTTTGCCATCCATGGATCTCTAGTGCTCTTTGAGACTTGCAAAGGTGCTCATTAAAACAACTACACCGGGTTGAACCAAAGGTCCATCTAGTCTAGTATTTATCTCAGTGGCTGTAAACAGGTGCTTAGGGAACAGCAAGCAAAGCATATATGAAACATTTTGCAAGTGCTTGCCTTGCTTCCGATTATTTTTAGAACAGAGAATTTCCTGAACTGGATGTGGCTGCTGTCTGCTTAGTAACCCTCTGTAGATTTCTTTTCCAAGTACTTGTCCATTTTTTCCTTGAAGCCAAGTCCATTCTTTTACATCCAGAGTCTCCTTTGGTAATAAATACCGCAGCTCTACTATGGGCTGTGCAGGGAACCATCTTCTTCCCATTGTCTGCAGCCTGGTTGCTACAAGATTCACTTCATTCCCTCTTACTTCTTCTCTTGGTACTGAAATGATGGTCTGGATCCTGAATTGATGACAGTATTGCACACACTTAAGCTTATGCAATTTCCATATACACAGAGTATGTGCAGGCAGAAGTAAAGGCAATGAGTGGGCAATCAAGGTATATCTTAATTGCACATGGTTGTAAATGAAAACCATGGTTGGACCACTGCAGAAGATGCCTCCTGGACTTTTTTTTAAAAAGGCTGGGGGGTTTTTTCCCCATCAAAAATGTTCACAAACAGCACTCGTGACCTTGCATTTTACTTCCCATTGCCAAGACTAAATGCTGAGAGAAATGCTCCTCTGCCCTCTCAGGAATTCTGCATCCGCTGTCGCCTGGAGACAAAGAGGTGAGGTGGGCAGGGGACCAATGTCTGAAAACAACACCGGGGTAGCAGATGAGCAGAAATCCGCACGGCGGGAGAGCAGTTTTTGAGGGTGAAAATCCGGACCAATAGCTCCCTCTGTGCCCACCCCCCCCTCCGCGCCCGCCTCGTATCGCCAAGGATAACTGCCGAGACACAGCGCGCAGGACCTGCGGCAGCAGCATCCCACCAGACCCGGCAGCCCAGCACCGACCAGCCGGCCCGGCTTCTCCCGGGCGCACTTTTCCTCCGTTGAGCCCGTCCTCCCCGCGTTGAAGGGAGGCGGCGGGGACTTCGCACCCGCGGGAAGGGAGTCACGGGAGGGGACCGCTGCGCTCCTCCGTGCGCGGCCGCCTTCTGCCCCCTCACCCCCCTCCCACCCCGGGGCAGAGGAGAGCGGAGCGGCGGAGCTGCCCTGGCCGCAGCGGGGCTGGCGGGCAGCCGAGGCGGCGGCAGCCGCTTGGCTCGCAGCCCCAGGCGGGGAACCGGCCCCTTCCCGCGGGGGCAGGCAGCGCCGACCCTGCCGTGTGACAGCCGGGGGGGGACGCTGCTGCCTCGGCGAGCCTGGCTGCGGCGGCTGCAGCCATGTGTTTCTCCGCCTGCCTGTGACACAATAACACGGGAAGCGGGGCGGCGGGGGGGGGGGATCCGAGCCTGCCGAGGGGAAAAGTGACCTGCCCCGCTCAGGTGAGCTGAAGCGGCGGGGGGGAGGCTGCCGCTGTCTCCCCCACCCCCGGCGACAAGCTCTACAGCCGCCGGGGCCGGGCGGGAGGCGCCCCTCGGAGCTGCCAGCGGGGGCAGCGCGGCCGGGGAGGAGCGGCGGGTCCCCCCGGTCCCCCCTCACCCGGCTGTGCTGTGCCCGCAGGCCGGCGGCGATGGAGGAGGGCATGAGCAGCATGCAGCAGAAAGCGGCGGAGCTGGAGCACATGGCCGAGGTCCTGCTCACCGGCGAGCAGCTCCGGTAAGCGGTGCCTTCCCCCCGCTTTGCCGGGGACACGTACCCGGGGGTCAGCGGCAACCCCCTGAAGGGGGGGGAGGGGGCTGTCCCCTCGGGCTTTCCCTTGCACCGGAGCACCTGCCTTGCTTCCAGCGCGTCCCCGGGCTCCGGCCCCGCTTTCCGCAGCGAGGAGGAGGGGGAGGAGGAGGAGGAGAAGGAGGGGAGGTGGCAGCCGGCGCTGCCACCCCGGGGAGGTGAGTCACGGCCTCGGGGGGCTTCTGTCCCGGGCACCTTTGCTGCCCTGCGTGGGATAGGAGGCGTCTGGAGAAAAGGCTGCTGCACCCCACAACGGATCAGGCGATGCAGAAGGAGAGCTGCATGTTTAAAGATTAAAAAAAAAGCCCACAACCAAACAAACCGTAAGCAATAGTGTTTAAGCACTCCAGCGAGAAATAAGCAGAGCGCAGAAAACCGCTCCTGCACGCCCCGTGTGTGCTCCCGGCTCTCGCAGCGGTGCCGGGCAGGGACCCTGCCGAGGTGCTCCTTAGTCCAAGGGCTTGTTTTTCTTTTGCATCAGCTGGTCCCAGCAGATGGAAGGGGATCCCTACTGTCGGTGCCAGCAGTAATTAACAGTGCTGTGTGACTGGAGTTGCGTGCAGCACAGAAACCGTTAACAAAAATGCCTGACTCAGTTAATTTTTAATTTCTGTGATGTATTTCGTGTGCCATCTGTACCCATACGCTACAGAGGAGAAAAAGTAATTTTAAGGCTTTCGGTTTGTTGATGGAACATCTTGTGATTCACGAAGAAATATCCTATTATTATTGTGTGTTCTATGTGTAACTAGAAAAAGATTGGAGGAATATTTTCCCAGTGGTTTTTGCTTGAATTTTCTTTGAACTTTTTGCTCAAATGCCAGATGAACACTGCAAAATTATAGAAATGTTGCTTGATTTGGGAGGTGCCATCATTGCTGCTAGAACAGACACTGACATTGTTACTGGTGGCGTCCGTATGGTAAGGACCATTGACACCTTGTGATGCACAGCAGTGATATCCATGCTTGCGGAGTAAATGTTTCTTTAGCAATCTGGCTCCAGTACACACCGGTGTCTGCTCCAAGCTCGAGGTTCATCTTCAAAGTAGCCTGAAGTGAAACCTAGGGTGACAGGCTGCACCGGCACACGGGCTCTGCATGGTGGACTTAGTGCAAAGTTGTTCATTGAAGTCCCTGATAAGGATCCAGCCATTCCTAATTTCTCTCACTAGAAGTGAATGTAAACGCAAAAGCTTTGTTATCTTTTCCTAAGGAGAAGACTGAGGAAACGTCAATAAATCTGGGTCCTAAAATCAGCTCATTAGTCTCACAATCAAGGATAACATTTGTCATCTTATTTATTAAGGTGATGAAACATGGTGCTATTTTTGGGCAGGATGATCTACAGATAAAAAATAGTGATTCCCCATCCTGCGAAGTTACCTATAGACATTCCTTTGTGAATCTGTAGAAAGTGGCCTAGATCTCCTTGAACTGTGGTTTCATGAACAACTCCGCCTGCATAATGTCTGGCTACTGCTGAACGGGGAGATCTGCTCTCCCCCTGATGCTGTTACTGTTCCCCGCTCCCGGCTGTGAGGTCCCACCGTCTCCCTCGTGGCCGCTTGCATACTTCTTGCACCTTCCTGGGAGCAGATCCCATGTGGCAATCTGGCGGGTAGGTTAGTTTTTTGAGCTGCTGACTGCCCAACCTACAGAAGATAGGTGGTGGGAATGTGGAGCCGGGAACAGGAAGAGGAGGTAGGGGAGGAGAAGTGAGCTCTCCCATTTTGGCAGCAGCGAACTGTTGGGTCAACTGGAACCTTCTTGTGAAACTGCACCCAAAATTGTCTCTCTTCCCCCAATTTTTTGTTAGCTTTGTTCTGTTCCTCTGTTGGGATACTCTCTGCAGAGGGTTAGTTTTCTTCAGTTTTCCAGACAATAAAAGCTGCAAAATATGCGATAGAAAACTGGCCAGTAGACAAGTTTTAGCCAACCCTACATTTAAAGTTTCCCTTTTCCTGTCCGAGATAAGTGTGTAATTGTTAAGACTAAATGAAAACGTGGAGGGTTTTCAGGATCAAAGACCGGCTATCTCAGCAGCCTTTGGGGCAGGCAAACAGATGATAGAGAACCAGCGCACACACGCACTCAAGGAAACGTACAGTACTCTATTCTGAGTGATGCTTACAAATGCAGGCTAAGCCCTCAGCGGGAGTGATGCAGCCAGACAGGTGATTATGTGTGTATTTGGGTGAAAGTGCATATGAGCAAGAGTTGCATACTGCAAGATGAACACAGAACCTTGGAGTAAAAGTGTAAAATGAAACTGTGAGCATGGTGTTGCTTACACAAAACCAACCAAGTGTAGGTATTTAAAGCACTCTTGCACTAGACCAAACAGCACGTGTCTAAACTCAAATACTTGTGAGAGCTACTTGATTTAAATTCCTTACAAAGTTCCTATTGCCTGTCTCACCCCAGCCTCACGCGTTGCCTCATAGCCCCCGTTCTTGCGGTCTGTTTGTTGCACGTCTGTCCTCTGGCAGGGACTTCTTCACGCAGTGGGGGCTGAAGTCATCCGAGCAGCACCTTGGCAAGCCCGGCTTTGCACACTGGCAGTGCCGGCGGTGGGGGTGGAAGCCCTGTGCTCCCTTCCTCTCCCCAGGCGAGTGCATGCTGTCTAGGGGAGGGAGAGGAGGAGGCCAAAGAGCTTTTTCCTTCTCCTTGTTACTGTCCCTCTGTTGCTTGTGATCTGTGTTTCCCCTTTGCGAGGTCAGGAGCCTCTGCCTCGGTGTGTGCCATGGCTGCTGGCACCCGGAGAGCTGGCTGCTGGCACCCGCTGGCTCTGGGCTTGCACCCACCAGCTTTGGTGAGGACTTCTGAAGTTTGGCTCTTGGCGAGCCTTTCAATCATCAGGCTGACAGCCATGAAACAAAGCTGAAGAAGTCAGCCGTGTGGCACTTCAGGACGGACCCTGTGGCAGCTTCTCACTGCCATGCAGGAGACTTAGGAAGAGCAAGGCGAGAACTGGGATGGGCACGATCTGGCTGTGGGCTCTCCAGGCACCGACAGCCCTGCAAGGACAAACTGCTGGGGCTCTGGCTCTCTGGCAGCTCCAACCACCCAAAACCCCAGCTCTTCCCTCTGTACTGCTGCAGGTTCAGAGACCCTATAGCTGTTCAGTGGTGAGCTCTTTCTTTTGAGGATGGTTGCAACAGAGCTGCCCTTAAAAGGCTCTATAAGTTACAAGTGATGAGTATGGACCTGTCTCCTGAGGAAACTGATCTGCACTCAAGAGGATCACGGGGTCTTCAGCTTCCTCAGGACTGGGAGAGCCCTTCGCAGCCTCCACCCCGCTAGGTCCCACGCTGCAAACACCTTCCTGGGGGCAGCCCTGGGGACATGAATGTCCCTGGGCTTCCTTGGTCTGGCTGGGTGTGCCTGAAGGAAGGTGTCACAGCCTTAGTGCTTTGGATAGTCATCGTTGGAAGCATAATAACGGGAACATATAATGGCACTACTTAAGTTGATAAGAATTTTATCAGAAGCAGAATAATTCCAAGCTCATTTCCCTCCTGGTCAAAGGCAACAGGTTGTGCCCGTTTCAGCACTGTTTGGCAGAAGGATTAAAGTGTCTCTGGGTTTGAGCATTAACTTAGAGCTGATCTTGCCTCTGGCAACCAAGAGCAGTTTCAATGGGCATGCTTTGATACACTTGCTGGCTGCCTGTCTTACAAGCCAGGGGTCTCTGAAATCCTCCTTGTCTGCTCATTGCTCCTCAATGCCAGATCGTCGCTGAAATCTGGTATATATTCCAAGAGTCCCTCATTTCTTGCATAAAATGCAAGTCATTCAGGGTGTCTTCAGGCTTCAGTTGACCAACAGCAATATTAAAAGACCACCTTTTTTTTTTTTTAATCAGAAGTTGCCATTGTATATATGATGCAGTTCTCTGTAGTAGGTGTAACTTGAATGACATTTAATGTCTTTTAATGTCTTAATGACTTTTGGATACCTCTCTATCACTGGCCTTTAGAAGAAGCAACGCCTTTCCCAATTCACACTTCTGTTAAATAGTTGAGTAAATAATTAGGAAACTTGGTAGATGAGCCAATTATTTTGATAGAATAGCTCTTATAATTCAGCATCTTCTTGCTTTCTTTCTGCTTAAGGAAATATGAAGGATGTTTCTTAGAGATTTTTCTTTCTTTCGGAAGAGACAAAATGTAAGATATGATTCAAGAGAAATTTGTTTGCCTTTTTATCAGAGTTTGTATATGAGTTTCATCTTACAAAAGAGGTTTTACATGGTAAACAGCTATGTATTTTGAAGCTGCAAGACAAGTCAAAACCAGTTTTTACTGGTTTTCCAAAGATCTCACTTCAGGAAGATTATCACTTTAAGAAAATTTCTTAACATATTGGAGTGCATAACTTTCAGAGTCATTAACTTCTGAAGGATGATAGCACCTACAGGTCCATAAATTCTTTTCTTATTCTGAGCCATAAATAGTCAACCTTTTCCACAGTGGTGGGTTCAAAAGTTCATTGGCACTCTAAGGTGCAAAGAACCCAGGGCACATAACAATAACAGTTTAAATGTAATCAAGACAGCCTTAGCATTAATATATTGCTATAATGTAGATATATATTAACCATAGAGTTACATAATTTATTAAATGCTATCACTATGTTTGAAACTATCTTAACACTCTAGAGATGCACTAGTATGACTGTGTAAACTTATACTCTGAAAGGAACATAAGGATTTAAGATGTAAATTGTCTAGAGGTCACTGCCTCTCAAGTCAGGTCCTGACTGGTCTTCAGGTATTAAACAAACCTATACCCCATTTTTAGAGACAGAATTCATTAAGACGAGACTTTGTGATCTGCCGAAGCCAATCTAATATTGTACTTCCACCTAAAGGGCTGATGTGCTTTTCCACCCCCTGCCCCTTGTTCTTGCAACCTCCTTAGTTCTCCACCAGTGGTTGCCCTTAGCCAAGAGCTACTGATTGGGCTCAAAACTAACCCCGAAGAAATAGTTTTTAGTCGTCTCACTTGAGAAGGCGCTTGTCTGCTAACTTCTTTGGGGCGGATAGGACACAGGAGATGATTGTATCATCAGATCTCTGTGGAACAGAGTGCTCCAGAACTCTCTGTCCCAAGAATTTCACTTTCATTAATTTGTTTTCCAAAATCAAGCAACCAAAAAATTGGCAATCTTCTCTGTGAAGTTCCACCAGAATAATACACTGAAAGAAAAGGTTTCAAAGTGAAGGTTGGTAAAGCTGCAAAACTAAGTGCTCTGAAATCAAGAAGTTGCCCACTAACTCTACCCTATCACAACACTTTCAATTATACATTTTAATTAATATAAATTATTTTAATTTTATAAAAAGCATGTGTTTCTCAAATTTATATGTTCAGTTTTTTAGAATCTTTGATACCTGATGCACCTTCTCACATGTTTCAATCTTGCCCATTTGTACTAATTTTAATGACATCAAGTCCCATATGTACATATAAGCATGCATGCATGCACAGATACATATATATGTGTGTATGTATATATGTATATATGGTTCCTGGGCCAGGAATCTCCATTTGTGGGTATTCAACATTTCTAGAAATCAAGATGTAAGCCTGTTGTTTGCTCAGTTCTTTCCTTTAAGCTATGCCTTTTAATAATTCAGTCATTCCCGTCAGCAGCTTTCCTCAAGCACAACTCAGAGATCAAGTAGTTAACAACATGTGTGCAAATAGCGATCGCTCTTGCGCTATGTACACAAGAAGGCGGATGTTGTATGAGTGGTTTGTGCTGTATATTTTATGTATTCCATTCCAGATGGAGTCAATCATTAACTTTTGTCTCAGGTTAGCAGAGATCAGCAGGCAAGCAAAGGATCCTGGATGTATGTAGCATGTGCAAGAATATTTTTTATTTATTTTACGTTAGAGGATCTGAACAGGTGAAGGAAACTGTTTTGATGTTGATGCTCATGCGGGGAAGGCAGAATTAATGTTCCGAAAATAATCTAGCTTTGCATTTACTGCACGATCCCTGCTCCTGTGGGGGCAGTGGCCACAGGCTGGCACCGTGACAGAGAAGTCCTCCTATCACTTGTCATTATTATTTACTATTTGTGTAGCGATAGCGCCTAGGAATTTGAGCTATTTATCGAGTCCCAGCAGGGGTAGGCACTGTATGCTCTGAAGAAAAATAAAGTCCTTGCAACACAAATCTTGGCTGCAACTGGTAGCGGTTTCTTGCAGCAGTAGTGGGCTCTGGCCGGCAAGGGAAGGTCTGTGTGAAGCTGCCAAACTTGGGGAACCAAAGTGGGACTCTGTCAGGATTGGGATTTCTGGTTTGGGAGGTCAGACACCGAGCCCAAGAGTGGCAACCTGAGAGCACAGAGAAAAATACCTCCCAAGTGTGGAGATGCAGAGGTGGTAGTGTGTGTGCTGGGATGGGTGGGGAGCTCTGGGTACCGTGTGCAGGAAAGGATCTGCTCTTTTCTCCCTCCAAAGTCACATCTGTAGAGGGAGAGACCAGACTGAAGCCAGGAGGGGGGTCATCCAGCTTTCACTGTTGGATAAATGGACAAGGACTTGGGAAGAATCAGTGCATCTCATTTTAATTGAGGTATTTCTTATATCTGTAGATCTCAGTACTTTTTGAAGTGTAAAACTTAAAGAATTTCAGTGCTTTCTGTGATGTAAAACTTGAGAAAGTGAAGGATATTGTCACAGCAGCAAACATTAGCCTCTCCACAGTCCAGCTAAGTTCCTGATGTAGACTTCTTCATCCCCATCGCTAATGTCCAGGCACCCAGTGCTGGCTTGGGTGGTAGCTCTTGGCTTAGGGTCTGCTCTCAGAAACAGACATTCCCTCCTGAGGCTGGGCCCTTCTACCTTTTTTGCCACTTATTCTGCTTTTTATTTTTGTAACCCTTGTATCGTGGTTGTGTTAACTCTTTTGCCTCTTTCTTCCTGGCAGAGCAGGCTTGTTTGAGTCCTTTGGCTAACTGAAAGCAGCTTTTTTTTCCCCCTGTGCTCAAGGCCAGGGTTGAATAGAGTCATCTCCTGAAAATAAACTTTTGTGGGAAGAGATTAAGCTGATGAAGAACTGGAAAAGGGGACGAAAGGCTGGGTAAGAAGCAAGAGCTAATCAGGTTTGGTTCATGTAGGTGGTCCCTGAAGAAAAACTGCATCGAGACTCTAGAGGTTAATAAAGACAGAAACTGCAAAACTTCAGGTCTCAGCCTAACCACTGGCATTCCTTGAGTGAAGGTTGCGCTTCACATGTTAGTCATGGGTTGCTGTTTTTTTTTTTTCTTAAGCAAGAGCAGGACATATAAACCATATATTTTAAACAATTTTAATGTCTAAACAACTGGAAGTAAATACAGCTTAAACCTATTTGAACACAGGCACACAAGGATCCTTAGTTACACTGATTCAACCAAGACCATTGGTATTGGAATAGAATGGAGAGACAGTTACAAAGGCAGCTTGCCTCCACTAGCTAGCAGAAGGAAAGCTGAGAACTGATTTTTAATCAATTTCATAAATATCTGTAAAAGTCATGACTTCAAATTTTTTAAAAATTTTTTTAAACTGTTTGGAGATTTGACCTTTCCCTTGAATCCCACATTTTTCCTGTGACCTTAAGGAGAAATGACTGCATTGTGAATATGCTTTTGTTCCTTGCAGCAGAAAGAATAAAAATGATGTCTGAGTTAAAGAAAAATAAAATGTTTAAACCTACACTGCCAGGAGAGTGCTAGATAGGAGGAGGGGAAGTAAAATAATGTGCAGTCTTGCTCCTTTATTTTTTGAAAACTCTGAAGCATTTTATTGCATGGAGCATGGAGAAAGGGAAAAGATAACCCGCAGACTGTGTCACAGGCTCACTCAGACTCTAGAGAAACCTGCGAAGCCGAAGGAGCCTCCTCAGGCTGCAGCCATCAGCAGGTCTGCTTCTGTTACATCTGTTTCTCTGTTCCTCGGCTGGGCTCTTCGTCGTGGTACAGCTACGCAAGGAGCCAGGTTTGCCTGGAGCTAGAGGAGTGGAGAGGGGCTAACGGTTTGGATGGCTACAACTTGGAGTAGTACTGCCACTGAAAGCAGCGGTCCTCTCTTTCTTGTACCCACACTGGCATAGGTGTTTCTGCCTCCTGGTTCCCTCCTCTGTGCTTCCCCTCCTTCGCACTGGCGTACACATCTCTGGATCATCACCCTACGGTGACCTGCACTGGAGGAGGGATCAGCAGGGCTTTTGGATGGCTGGTATTTCAGTTGGGTCAGTTTTACAAACTGATTTACCGCATGACCACATAAAAGCTTTCTTTGAAGAAGTACAGGAGGAGGAGCGGGTGCTGGCTTACCCATGTCGCTGAACTATGGTTTAAGGCTGTGGTTTTCTGATACAGCAGATCTAACTGCAAGCTCCAACTGCCCCGCTCTTATCGCTTCCCTTGCACTTTGCACGCGTGTTTGTCTGCAGCCAGAAGTTCAGGGAACTAAAGCAGCTGAAGTCAAATAAGAAAAACTTAACTTTCTAAACAGGCTCAGCGTGAGGGCAGACCAGTGCCAGCACTGGCGTGAGGGAGCCGGCAGAAACACATGGTCAAGGATAGAGGGAGGGAACGGTGGCAGCAGCCACTGCTGGGTTGGCTTGACCACCTCCTCAAGTGCTAAATTTGCCTAAACTCAATGTAGGTCAAACATTGGCTGGATTCCCATTAAAAAACTTGAGAGTCCAGTAGAAGACAGACTATAAAAACCGTGTTGAGTTTAAATCCCTCATGCACATGTGTTAGGAGCAGAAACTGTGTTTGCAATTTGCCTGGATTATTTCTCTATCAAGGTTTTTACCTTTACTTCTGCACTCTTCTCAGGGTATTGTGCATGAATAGAGGCAAATATTGACATTTCATATGTTTTGAAATTTGTACTATGTAACTGTATGACCAGGACATCACAGTGCTACCAAGGTGACAGCACTACTTCAGAATGCAACCCCCTACCTTAATTATCAGCCCGATATTTTTACAGTCTTTGTAGTTTGCTTCTTAACAGTGCCTCAATCCAGTAAATGCATTCAGATCTCAAAGGTGCATTTACAAATAATTAAAAAATATGCCTGATGGGGCTTGCTAATTCAGAGCAACTACAGAAGCTGGTTTTCACATAACAAGGCCATAATTCTCCATTTCCTTGCAATTGTGTGGGCGATTACATGGGCTACCACAGTTGTGTCACAGGGATTTGCAGGCAGATGAGAGTTTTCTGGTTTCTGTGGAGAACCAGGGGACTGTAGGTTATGCTGTGGGTTTTACAGCGGCGTTGAGCCGATGTGTCTAGCTGCTGCTGCAGAAAAGGACAGCCCAGCTTCCCTGAACCGGGGCTCCTGCTACTTGGCCTGGTGCACCTGCACTGGTGCGTGTCTGATCCCATGACGAGCGGTCTGGGGAACTCACCCAGGTTACCGTCACGTCAAACTAGCACCGATGAAAGGTCAGCTGCCTGGGGTCAGGGGCTGAGGAGCTCCACAGATCCCCTTTTTACTGGGGGACCTCACAGTGAGATTGTCTTCTTGTGGAGTCCAACCTTGATGTCAAAATACAGCTGTACCAGCCCAGGAGCCCCTTCTCACCCTTTTCATCCATTCTTCCCCTGCCCAACACCTGCTTAAGTGTCACATTTTTGGTAGAGATCATAGCAATGCTGGGCAGGATTTGGGGGACTACATCCAGACAGCTCTGTGGCTGTTTGGGGGAGGGGGCCTCCAGTGTACTAAGCCAGCAAGCACAAAGATGCTCGCTTGAAGACTTAAAACTGAATGGCAAAACTGGAATTAAGTGGCCAGTCAGAGCAAAAGCCAACAGACAATAATAGCAAAGGTGGGAGCTTGAAAGTGAAGATAACCACAGTAATATTGTTTTTGCTGTGACAGAAGAGGAGGAGGCAGTGGAAGGAATCAGAGAGATGGGCAATGTGATTGCAATCAAGAGCTGTGGAAACTATCTTTCCAAGAGCATTCCAGCTAGATAAGAGCCAGGCAAGATGATGTTTGTCAAGGACAGTGCATAGAAGAAGCCTTGAATTATAAGATAATAGGAAAGGAGAACTTGGAACAGAATTTGAACTTTCTGGGGGAGAGGTACAGCTGTTCTGGAGGTGCATTGCATGAGGAATCTGCAGAGACCAAAGTTCTGCTGATAAGCAGCACTAACACTACCATATTTATCCTTTATGGATATTACAGAATCATAGAATCATAGAACGGTTTGGGTTGGAAGGGACCTTCAAGATCATCTAGTTCCGACCCCCGTGCTGCAGGCAGGGACACCCTCCACTAGACCAGGTTGCCCAAAGCCCCATCCAACCTGGCCTTGAACACTTCCAGGGAGGGGGCATCCACAACCTCTCTGGGCAACCTGTTCCAGTGCCTCACCGCTTTAACAGTAAAGAATTTCTCTCTAATATCTAATCTAAATCTGCCCTCCTTCAGCTTAAGCCCCTTCCCCCTTGTCCTGTCACTCCATGCCCTTGTAAACAGTCCCTCTCCAGGTTTCTTGGAGGACCCCTTTCAGGTACTGGAAGGCTGCTAGAAGGTCTCCCCAGAGCCTTCTCTTCTCCAGGCTGAACAAGCCCAACTCTCATTTGGGAATATTCTCCCACCCCCCAGTAACACAGCTGCCATCTAGCACAGTGGCCTTTGGTTTGGAATTGTGGAGGTTTATGTGGGTTTATTTCATTGCTTCTCTCACTAAGGGCCATTGCCAAAATGGGTATATTGCCGTAATGTTTCCATTAGTGTTTAGCTGAACTGTTGTACAATCTGCTGGCTCTGTGTTTGCATCACTTTCCCGCATATTGGGCCAAATGAGTTTATTGGCAGGAGTTAAAAAGAAGCATTCATATGTTGTACCCGTTGCTTTTCACATTGTTACTCGTGTCTTCAAAGCGTTGGGGCTGCTTAAAGCAAGACTGCGTATTCCTTTGTGTTTTCTCAAGCCATTTTCAGCTCTGATGTAAGAGGCAAACCAAATGCAAGGCATAATTACAAAATGGTTTGTAAAAACAATGATTTTTAATTTAATTCCAATGACTATTGCAGAATATTCATAAGAAGCTGAAGCTGTGAGTGCTTGTCTGAGGAATCAGAATCCAGCAGTTAGTTACACTCGTCCTCTTTGGGAGGAGGATCTGACCAGCATGTGGCCAACACGTCACTCAAAGTTAAGATCACAAATAATGGAACTGACTTCTCAAAGGATATTAGCTAAGCATTATTTGTAGCGCTGATTGTCAGCAGTAGAAGAATTTCCTTTCATTTTTTGCAGAAACGATCCTTCTCTTGATAATCACACATCCTTTTCTGCAGTAGCATATAATCGTATAGCTTAGAAATCAGGGTGATATAATAGAAAGCTGTTAATTGTTTCCTGATGCTCAGGATGTAATTAACTTATACTTTCCTCTAGCTGAAATTAATTTATTTTTAGTAAGATGTAGAAAGAGTAACTCCCAGCTTAAACTGCTATTTTGCTGCTTGGTCAGTGCAAACAGAGGGAGATTGTGATGTGAAGAAGCTCAAAGTGGCATTATTATGTGCAAATCCCAAAAGAGATAGTACAAACACCATTTTGAGAATTATTTGGGGCTAGAAGACTTGACGTGGACAGTTAAAGTATTTTCAAAACTCTAGCATTTGGACAAACTCAGACCTTTCAAGCCTTTTGGGAAATGACAGAAATAGATGCGGTTAAATTAATAAGTAGATCTCCATGACGAAAAAGATGGCTCCATAATAGGAGCAATTGCTATCATATTGCTGCTTGTCTAATTAGACAAAGCGATGAAAGTAGGTTCTTAAAAGCACACTGAACAAAAGAAACAAGACAAGGTTTATTAAAAGCTTATTATCTTAACCTTAATTTACTCAAAATTATGCAATTATCTGAAATAGACAGCAAAAAGGTGTCTTCCTACAAGAAATGCATTGACACACTGGAGCAAGCCCCAAGGAGGGCTGGCACACATGATGTACGAGGAGATACAGAGGGCTGGGTCTGCTCAGCCTTAAGAAGAGAATCTCAGGGGGATCTTACTGCTGGAAGGTGGAGGGAAACAGAGGGAGTCTTCTCCAAGGTGCACAGGGATAGGACAAGAGGCAGTAGGCAAAATTTGCAAGGGAATTTCTAATGTTTGGAAAGAATTATTCACTGTGAGGGTAAGGAGGTCCAGAGGTCCCTTCCAACCTGAATTACTCTATAGTTCATGAAGGCATAGTGTGATGTTTTCTTTAAGCTGTGGTAGCTGATGTTATCAGCATTTTGTTACTGGCTGGTAACCAGAGATTATTATTCACTCTGTTGCACTGGTAGGAGGGCTTGTGAGAATACTTCCTACCCTACTTCAGTGCAAAATCAGCTGGGGTAGTTTGTACAACGGATGTGGAGGTTGACAGTACCACTCCTTTCACAATGTCCAGCTATTCAAGCAAATGTAAGGATGAGAAATCTATCAATTTCCAAATGACTGCCCAAGAACTTGTGAAATCTCTCAGTTTCAACAGATTTTTATGAAGATGTGAAGGTGAGAACCTGGTTTCCTTGACCACGCTGTCTTAACTCAGATCAGCATTTTAGCATCATAGAATCACAGAATGGTTTGGGTTGGAAGAGACCTTAAAGATCATCTAGTTCCAACCCCCCTGCCATGGGCAGGGACACCCTCCACTAGACCACGTTGCCCAAAGCCTCATCCAACCTGGTCTTGAACACTTCCAGGGAGGGGGCATCCGCAACCTCTCTGGGCAACCTGTTCCAGTGCCTCACCACCTTCACAGGGAAGAATTTCTTCCTAACATCTAATCTAAATCTGCTCTCCGTCAGCTTAAGGCCTTCCCTTTTGTCCTGTCACTCCATGCCCTTGTAAACAGTCCCTCTCCAGCTTTCCTGTAGGCCCCTTTAGGTACTGGAAGGCTGTAATTAGGTCTCCCCGGAGCCTTCTCTTCTCCAGGCTGAACAACCCCAACTCTCTCAGCCTGTCCTCATAGGAGAGGTGCTCCAGCCCTCTGATCAACTTTGTGGCCCTCCTCTTTTACCCCAGATCATGTGAGATTCATGAAATGCCATCACAACTCATCCCACCAAGAGAGCTTTTCAAGGTGTCTGTGAGGTTATCTGTAGATCCATTTCTTAAGAACTTGGGAACAGAAACCAAAGTGCGCATAATTAGGACATACTGGTTTTATATCAGCCCTTGAACGATCATAGAATCATAGAATGGTTTGGGTTGGAAGGGACCTTAAAGATCATCTAGTTCCAACCCCCCTGCCATGGGCAGGGACACCCTCCACTAGACCACGTTGCCCAAAGCCTCATCCAACCTGGTCTTAAACGCTTCCAGGGATGGGGCATGCACAACTTCTCTGGGCAACCTGTTCCAGTACCTCACCACTCTAACAGTAAAGAATTTCTTTCTGACATCTAATCTAAATCTGCCCTCCTTCAGCTTAAACCTGAGAACAGAGAAAAGATTGGGGCAGTGTACGTAATAGTACATGCTGGAAGGCCAGGAGATCACGTTAGTGCCAGAAATCCTGCTGGCTGTGTCATGTTGGCATTGCAAGAGGAACAGTAATCTCAGGACAAACCACCTGCTCCTCCATTCTCACTGCCTGCACGATAGACCAAATGGATCGAGCACTCTCAGATCCTCTCACACTGTGCACAAATGGCCCAGTTTGGGAGTTTTATTTGTGTGCATAAATTCCTGGTTTTCCATAGACCCGCAGCTCCAGCTTTGCTTGTGGAAAGTGGATTTTCAGTCCTGTGTTGAGGGAAGAAGGTATTGGAACTGTTACCACTGTCTTCCCTTGGAGGGGTATGTCTCATCTGATAATCCGTTTGGAAGGTAAAGAGATATATTCCCTTGCCTTTACAGATGTGATCAAAGATGTGATTAAATCAGGCATGTGCCCAACCATTACCCCACCTTTTTGAAAATAGTAGTATTTCTTTCAACATGTTCAAAGCAATGAGATTTATTGCTTTCTCTGTGTGCCGTTGTGCTTTATCACATTGCTGCAAGACCTAGATCCTTTAAAAATATTTAATAATGGGGGAAAATCCAATCATTTTAGGTTTCTGTAAAGTGATGTTTTTTCCAAGTGCTGTACTTTGAGCCTACTGTAATGAATCAAACAGTGGTGGTTGAAAGATAATTGCTTGCACTCACTTTGTTTGGCTACAGAGGGGCTAGAGCTGCTCCGAACTAATATATTAAGAACTTCACATGACTTATTTTGGTTAAATCTGTAAATCAACACCAGCTGAAACAGTGTATCCTACATAATTTCACATGAAATATGTTTGTACTCTGTGTTGATTTCTTTTCTGATGAATATGGAACATCTGAGTTTCTATGAGGCCAGTAACAACAGTACTCTTGGGAAACACATTACTGGGGCAAAGGAGGAAGAAAAAAGAATTGCGTAAACTGTTTAGGAGAAGCACAATAAACATGGAGAGAATAATTTATTTAAACATACAATGGCTAAGGAAAGGTTCCAGTGGACTGGAAATTGAGACATTTTGCTTGCAGACTGTACACAGCACATCTTTTCAGGTAAAATATTGGTATTCCACCTCAGAAAATGACAGACCTGTGGAAAAAGGCTCAGAAAGGTGTTGGCCACTTGAGCAATGATTTCATGTCTTCAGTGGCCATAAACCTTTTGCAGTTTCAGCAGTTCACATATGCACAGCCTACTTCCATACGGACTGAAGTCTTGTATAGTTCAGCATTCAGAAAGCGCATTATAGTTACGTTCAAATTAAGACCTCACTGGCAGTGTTTGTATTGTGCTTTGATAGCCAGGGCGAGCAATGGACTAAACCTTGTCATGCCCTGTAGCATGCCTCCATGTGTCTGGGTACTTACAACAAGAAGTGCCTCTGGTCCATCTGCCCAGCCGTGGTCATTGACACCAGCTGAGGACCAACCATACCCAGGCTCCTACAGATCCTGCCTGAGGACGGGTAATGTCAAGGCTCGTATTCAGTAACTGAATTGGATTTAGGATTAACACACAGTGTTGGGCCATTTACACCGATGGTAGGTGAATATCTGAGTCTGTGTGAAGGCACAGTGCAGGCCTAACCTCTCACCTCCGCTTGTCCTGTTGCCCATCTAAAGCCTACCCCTACCTGTCTGTGCAACATGTGTTTTGGATTCAAGTCCAGGCCTGACCCAGAGTTTGGAGTATGCTGTAAACATAACCATATTGTTGCAGTCTAAGTCTACCAACATTCAGCTGAGGCTGATAACATATGTAAAGCCGTTACTTGGTGAATAAGGGTCAGAGTGCATGTTCTGAGTTATTAAAGAGGTAGGAAGTCACAGTTTGACTTTCTTGTCAGAGCACATAAATACCTGTTTACTAAGCTTTCTGCATGTGTGGAGAGAGAATTTTGCCTAAAATGAGAAACGGCAAACACATGGCCCAGCAACAGGAGCAAGCTGTTCAGTAGAGCTGCAGAACTTCTCTGGGCTCCTTATTGATTTACTTATTCTTTTAAAGAAAAATTTCCATTTAATCTTAAGAGCAGAGGAAGAATGCTTCTGTAATATTTATCTTTTCAAAGCTCATCTACTTTTGAACATTTAACAAGGCCTAATCAAACAAGACAAGATCCTTGATAGCATCCTGACAGAAGGAACTATTCATAAAGAGTGGTTATGCAGCAGCTGTGTATCTGTTCAAATCATATATCAGATGTAGAAAAATGCTGACCTCATCCAAAAAACATCCCCAGGCTAGATTTTTGCAAAAGTAAAATCCTTTAAATAGAATTAGTCTTTAACGAGGATTTTTATTAATACATTTTCCTTAAAGTTCTTCATTAGCCTGCCAGAATTTAAGCAGTGAGTAACTTCATGCCATTGAGTAATCCCCTTAAGTTCATAGACCATAATTCTTCATGTTACATGTTTGTATGATCTAGATAAAGAGATTTAAAGCAGATTGGACAGTTCTTTATCATTAAAATACTTGTGTCAGAGAGCAATCCTTTCTGTGTTTAAAAAATGAATACAGTAGTGTTATGTTGCAGAATTGTTGAGTAAAATCATTGTTACCATTTGGCATAGATGCATTTGGAACTCATTCAGTGTAGTTTGGGGCAATCAATAGTTTTCTGAGACATATTTCAGTTTTTCTCCGTAGATCATAGAATCATAGAATGGTTCGGGTTGGAAGGGACCTCAAAGATCATCTAGTTCCAACCCCCCTGCCATGGGCAGGGACACCCTCCACTAGACCAGGTGGCCCAAAGCCCCATCCAACCTGGCCTTGAA
The DNA here is from genome assembly GCF_028858705.1 of Grus americana. Classification (NCBI taxonomy): domain Eukaryota; kingdom Metazoa; phylum Chordata; class Aves; order Gruiformes; family Gruidae; genus Grus; species Grus americana. Next base: position 14,810,699 of record NC_072853.1, on the reverse strand, counting down.
CACTTCCAGGGAGGGGGCATCCACAACTTCTCTGGGCAACCTGTTCCAGTGCCTCACCACCCTCACAGTAAAGACTTTCTTCCTAACATCTAATCTAAATCTGCCCTCCTTCAGCTTAAGGCCATTACCCCTTGTCCTATCACTCCATGCCCTTGTAAACAGTCCCTCTCCAGGTTTCTTGGAGGACCCCTTTCAGGTACTGGAAGGCTGCTAGAAGGTCTCCCCGGAGCCTTCTCTTCTCCAGGCTGAACAAGCCCAACTGTCTCAGCCTGTCCTCACAGGAGAGGTGCTCCAGCCCTCTGATTATCTTTGTGGCCTCCTCTGGACTTGCTCCAACAGCTCCATGTCCTTCTTATGTTGGGGGAGATGATGGTGATTCATTTATACTTTTTGATTTGGCACTCGTGGTGAAACCTTGTTGGATGTTACAGATTTCTCTTTAAGAAAAACATATATAAATGAGCAGAATGTTAATTAGGTTTATACTGATTTGTTACCTCCAGCTGGCTGTGAAGGTCATACTGGTTTATATTTTACACTCAAAGCAATGTTTTTCTTAAGCAAACATGACAACTTAAGGGAACTGAAAAAGGCTATAACATGAGTCTATTTAGATTTCTATCCTATTTTATTTATTTACTTTAATAATTACATACTCTATATTATTTCAATATTTTTTTTAAAAAAATCATATGCCACTATATAAAATTAGACAAATTCCAGTCTTGAAAAGACCAGGGTGACTATGACTATATAGTCAGGTTCTTCATAGTAGCTTCACAAGATCTCAGTTGAGGGGATGGAAGGCTTCTACAAACCTGGTGATTTGGGTCTCAGTGGGATGAGTGGGTGTTGCATGTGGAGGCCAGAAAGCCAACTGAGTACAGACATGTAGAGACTTCACCTAAGGATAAAATGCAGAGTTGGGCCATGGAGCTGGCAGAGGGATCCTCTGCCATTGCAGCTCCTCCTGGCTTCTACGCTTTGATTTAACAAAGAAGCAGACCCTGGCCTCTCTGCATGCTGCTGCTAGCTCTCTGATGGGGTTTCCTCACAGCAATTCCCCAGCCATTTTTTGACACAGTTGTATGTCACAAAGGTCGTAGGATTTCCCTCAGACTTTGGAGTAAAACACGCCACTAGTTTGGTGTTGATTGTACAAGAGGCCAGTGAAATACCTGTCCCTCCATTCAGCCACATAAGGACTATTGTATGCTTACATAGTAAAAATGGAAAACAAGTAATACGCTGTTGCAAAATCAAGGAAGCATGCTCACAAATGCGGACATCTTTCATCATGCTTACAGCTCCTGTGCTTTGGCAAGCACATGAAGAATGTCTGTCTATCTGCATACCCACTTTTACTAAAAGCCTTAATATAAACAGAAAATGTCTTAATATAGGCAGCACTTGAACTTTTCTTTTTTGCAGCTGACATGAAACAGGACTTTGAAAAGGGTATGAGTCCTGGCATAGTGCATTCCAAGGCCAGCCTCTGCTAGTCCTCCTCCCTGTAGTATTCCCAAGGCTGTTTGTAGAAATCAGTTTAAGTCATGTAATTGTAAAATACAGGAGAGGAAGGTCTTCTGCAGAATACTGTATAACACATGATTCTTTGGCATATTTATCATAGGTAAGTTCTTGCCTCAAGTAACAATTAGAAAATTTTGTTCCAAGACTTTGTCTAATTTTTACTGTAGGATCATTCAGCATTACTTAAATAGTTTTTCTGGCACTCTGCTTATAACTCGCCTGAAGGATTACAGACAACAATTACATTCCTCTTGCTTTTTTTAAAAGCTAAAGCTTGACTCCCAAGCCAGTATCTTTTTCTCTCTGCTCATGAGATCAGCTCATCATTTCTCACACCAGCATAGTGCTGCTTCATTGTGTTTCTTTGAGCTTATTGTTCTTGAATGAGGATGGCATGAACAATACACAGTATTATGATGGTGTCCTGTAGTATCATATACAATGACATGAACAGCTGGATTTCCCCTCATTTCTAGAAACATCTGTTAGTACAACCCAAGATTGCCCTTGGTTTTTGTATGGTCTCAGCCTGTGGGTAGCCTGTAATCAGTGAAAGTTTAGCTACTGCATATTCAGTTATTTCTTACTCTCTGTTGCTTTCAGCCTCCAAGTTCCCAGTTTTCAGCAGAGCATTTTGTTGCTAGTGCTGACCCCTCGCACTTTACAGTCTTACCTGTTCCTCCATTTCCATTTTTGCACTGAGAAGGTCATCCACTAACAATTTAATCACCTCTAGGTGATCTAGTCAAATGGATCATTACTTTCAGTGTTTAAAAATTTGCATCAGTTCCAATTTTATTTTATAGTTTAGTGGTCAACCACTGGATTTCAATAGACTTCTGGAAGACAGTGGAAAGAACTCCCTTGAATCGTCTTCTGTAGGTGCAACATCCTGCATATTGCAGTATTGCCAGCTGCGGGACGTTAAAAAAAGCATGCATCAGTGTCAAAATATGTTAAGTTTTCTTTTATTTAAAACACTCAATACAGAGTGCCTTTTCTAGTCAGTATTTTTTCACTTACTGTTTTCACAGCTTCCTTCAAAATAAAAATAAAGCTCAGTAATGCGGTTATACTAAACATGAAAAAAGGAAGCTATTCATTTAGAATGGGAAGAAATGAAGAGTGTGATGGTTTTAATACAACATACTGTATATTGAAAGAATATTGCATCTATACTCATTTTAAGATGAACCTACGTATTTGTTGGAAGTGAGTAAAAAGTCTCGAATTGTCGTCCTAATATAAAATTCTGTTTGTTAATAATAGTACATGGCACTAAGTATTTCATTGCTCATTTTATTACCTGTCTGGTACTGGCTATTTGTGCTTAATAACGCTCATGATTACACAGCACAGTAATTGGTTAAGAGTTTTGTGTAGAGATGGAACACAATTGCTGAAAGCAATTGAGATATTACTGCAGTATGACGTATTATTAATGATGAAGGCAGAAATTTTTTTTCTTGCTTTCAGCAGGGTTGCCAAGGATTGCTGAAAAGAGTGCAAACAGTTGGTGACCCTCTGAGGAGCATAGCATATTGGGGAGAAGCTCTCCTGCAGGTCTGCGGCGCTCAGGTTGAGAGCAGCCATGCCTGGAAGGACTTTGAGATCAGGGGTTACCCAACGCCATAAAAAAGTCTCAGCAAAACTATTTGTCACTCATTGACAGGGTGGGAGAACTATCGCAGCTGCACGTGAGATAAGGTGCTTGGCTAATTTCAGTTCTCCCATGGATTTCTTGAGTTCCCTCTGGCAGATAATGACACCTTGTACTGTTCACAGTGCCAATCTGTTCAGCAGTTTCTGGGCGTTACGGGTCTGCTCTTCCCCAGAGGCACTGGGAGATGGGTGGGTGGGAAGACCTCCTCGTTTCTCAGGAGGTCTGAAACCTGCTGCATGCAGCGCAAGAGCGTAGCAAGGTCATACTCAGCTTTTCCCTGTGGGTAAGTGTAAAAGACGTCAACCTGGGTGCACAAGAGATCTCAGCGTGTAGCTTTTTTTGGGTCCCCTACCCCCTTGGGATGTAACATGCATCCAAGAGAGCAGTTGTCACACAGCAGGGCTTTCTGGCACCCACAGCCCCTGTGTCCTTGCTGCAGCCCCTCTTGACTCCAGTGATGCAGACCTGTAGTCCAGCATCCTATTCCCCAGTTCGTGGGCTGTGTCTCCAGGTTCCTGAACGGCAGTGCTAGCAGGAATAGCTGCAGCAGTAGGGCTTGGGCTGGTTGACCTGCATTTGCCCCGGTTGGTCCGTTTAGCATTTCAAAGGAACATCCACCTCTCCCAGCCATGTTACTGACATAACAGGTCTGCATTCCCTGACACAAATTTAATGGATTTTCACTGGCTTCCCATGAGACTTGCACTGCTCCTTCTTCAGTTTTCTATCCGTAAAATACTTTATTGAGAGTGATTTTCAGCATAAGTCCACGAGAGTTGGTGAGGTTTTGGCTACTGTGTTAATCCAGGCAAGGGATGCCTACAACAACAGTTGTCCTATGGTTTCTGGTCTGCACTTTGAAATTTCAGTGGTTTATGTTAGAAGTCTTCAGTTTATATTTGGGAAGACATCCCCGAGAAAATTAGTCCCCACAGTACTTATTGATTTATTAACCCTAAGAATATCCTTGCAATGGAGACACAGAAAAATAATGTGAATAAAATCTAGTTGATGGACATAAGCAAAGATGTTTTTTTCTTCAGTGAATGGTACCTTGGTTCTTTTGGGGATACTACCACATAGTAGTATCACATAGACCTCGACCTGCATGCATTCGTCCCATGTGTGCTCATCCATACAGGAAGGAGAAGCACAGTTATGTTTGACTTCCTCATACAGGAGGAGAACTGTGAGTTCCTGAGTTCTGGCAGCCTCAGCCCAGAAAGCAAGACAAGCCGACTTCCACCTTCCTTATGACTAGGGGCAGGTGAAATAATAACTTGCCTGCATTTTGTGTTTTTGTCTTGTGCTTTCCAGTGAGACAGAAGCTCTCAAGGTTCAAGTGCACAGGCAGCTGGAAGTATTATTTGTATTTGTACAGATTTGGATTAAAAGTGAAATGAAAGTGAAATGGCTTGGCAGGCGGGGAGATTAGCCACTTCACAGCTTCCTGGGGATATGAGGAGAAAGTGTCATTAGATCTGTAACTTTGCAAGACACAGAGTCTTCCTGCTTCTCGAAAAAGAGAAGTGAACAAATACTGTTCTGATTTGGTGATTCTGTTAGACTGCCCTTAGGTATGGGTTTATGACAGCCTGGAGAGAAAAGTGGAAGGGAGTCAGCAGTCTACTGAGCATGTTCCTGTCCTTTAGGGGGTCAAACCCTGGAAAAAATGCCAACATAAACATACCAAAACTTGATATGAAAGTTTTCTAAAGATCCTATTTACATTCACTGTTTTACCAGATCAACAGAGTTATGATGTGTTGTTTTAAATGAAGACCAGATACAGGCTCGGATTATCCACCTTTGAGGTTTAAAATTCCAAACCTTGGTTTTGGAGTGGTCTGTAGTTCTAGAACAGATCAATACAAACACACAGATCTAATTTCCTCTGCAGTCTAGAGTACTCACAAGGGAGGCTGTGGGTCTGAATTTGTGGCCTGAATTTGTGGGCCAAAAAAGTGTGTCCAAGAGACGTCATTTTGATTTCATCCTAGACCCTGAGCCGTGCCTGGGTCTGTTCCCTAGAGCTTGCTTTGATCCCCACCGGTGTTAGTAAGGTGTGAGGAGTATTGGGGATGTCCCTCTGCACGCTTGGTTGCAGGCTCAGTGATATTATTGCTTTCTGAATTTGTAAAAAAGGACTTAATAAAAGAGGCAGCCCCAATGTTTTATTTAAAGCCACAGGGGCACTGGTGGACCATCACTTCTTTGGAAGCATTAGTCTTTCCTCTGCAGTGCACCAAGAGATGGTTTATCTGAAGTCTCTCTATCTGGCTCTGTGTTCTGGCATCTTCTCACATTGACTACATGGCTGTGGGCAAAAAAGTGGAGATAAACACAGTGATGAGAACTGATATCAGGAGCTGCTTTGAAGACACCCTCTCTAACCCTGTTGCAGATGGTAGAATTCCTTCTCTGACACAGCTACCAACATAGAAATATCTTCATCCTATTTCCAGTACGACCCCATGTTTTAAAGGGTATTTTAGCTCCTGTGAATATCAAGTAACAGAACTAAGATTGCAGAGCTGGAGCATAAATAGAAAGAGGAACAGGCAGCAGCGAACCGCTGACACTTCAGCTGAGACTTGGCAAGCCCAGCTGGAAATGCTTGTCCCAGCAATACACATCGCATTTGCAGAGTACCTTCACGAGTGCCTGTGTGTACAAAGTTTATATCGTCACTGACCTATTTTACTTTTTTTTGCTGACAGTGTAAAAGCAAAAGTTTAGTGTAAAAGACATTTCATGTAGTTCTGTATTTTTCTGGGTGTGTATATAGACACAAATGCTGCCGTATGCTCACTTATTTTGTAATGAATTAGGTCTGCAGCTGACCTGTGAGTTGTAACTTCCAGTGGGAACTATGCTTCTAAGTCACTGAGACACTTTGGAAAATGCCATCTTTTAGTAAGATGCCTGTTTGCCATGCTGTAGACAGGTCATACGCTTACATTCAGAAAACAGCCAAACTTTGTGACCTCTGGGAGGATACAAAGCTGTTCTGTTTCCAACAGAAAGAGGCAATTCTACCTGCTAGTGGAGAACCTATGATATCCCTTGAGGTGTGGAAAACCCATGCTCTTTAGCCACTGTGAATTGCTCTTATCTTTCATAGAATCATAGAATCACAGAATGGTTTGGGTTGGAAGGGACCTCAAAGATCATCTAGTTCCAACCCCCCTGCCCCATGGGCAGGGACACCCTCCACTAGACCAGGTTTATCTTTGGCAAGATATTTTTTTTCTGTACGTATCTTTTTATCACAAAGGACATCGTGACTTGCTTTACTTGGAAATAAGTAAATCCCTCTCTGACAGAAGTTCCAAATATATGAAACTTGTGAATCAATTTGAAGATGGCAGAAACCCCCTGCAGTGCTTTTCCCCTCTGCATATCACTATTCATTTTTAAGGGATCCAACATGGCTTTGTTCAGGGTTTACCTTAAGGTGATAAAACTGAAGAAGTTCAATGCATCCTGACTGGCAGTGCTCGAGCTGGGCTGTGCAGACACAGTCACTGAAACCAAGAGCATACGCTAAAGAGAAGTGTAATGCAGCAGTAACTCATGATCATGCTGGAACTCATCAGTGGCGGTTGAGCACTCTGGGGCAGGACATGCTTTATGCCATGACTAATTACAACATCAGTGTATATTGTTTAGTAATTAGTGAGTTCTGCTAAGAATCTCCTTTTTAAATGGTCTCTTCACTGGCATTTTGTTCTTCCATTAAAAAAAAAAGTCATTCCATAATGATGTATTCTGTGATATATATATTATGATAAATATGTACAAATATATAATATCATACAAATATTATCTAGCTTGTGTATATATATGATTTATTTGTATATGTCATATATACACAAATATGTATGCACACATACCTATACGTAGGAGAGGGCTGGAGCACCTCTCCTATGAGGACAAGCTGAGAGAGTTGGGGTTGTTCAGCCTGGAGAAGAGAAGGCTCTGGGGAGACCTTCTAGCAGCCATCCAGTATGTAAGGGAGGCCTACAGGAAAGCTGGAGAGGGACTGTTTACAAGGGCATGGAGTGACAGGACAAGGGGTAATGGGTTTAAGCTGAAGGAGGGCAGATTTAGATTAGACGTAAGGAAGAAATCCTTCCCTGTGAGGGTGGTGAGGCACTGGAACAGGCTGCCCAGAGAGGTTGTGCATGCCCCCTCCCTGGAAGTGTTCAAGGCCAGGTTGGATGGGGCTTTGGGCAACCTGGTCTAGTGGAGGGTGTCCCTGCCCATGGCAGGGGGGTTGGAACTAGATGATCTTTGAGGTCCCTTCCAACCCAAACCATTCTATGATTCCATGATATATGTATGTGTGTGTATGATTGCTTCAGGAAGGTGTTTTACTGGTTAAAAGAGGTGAATGAGTGGAGCACAATATGAAAGCCTGCATACCATGTTTTCCAGCAAGTGCCAGGAACCAAACTGTTCCCTGCACATTTTTACTGAGCCTTGCTAAGACAAACATAGGGACTATATAGGATGTACTAGGAAATGGTAGATGAATTATTCAGAAAATTACCAGGAAGAGGAGGATTTTTGTCTTTTCATGCATAGAAAATCAGGACTGGATGGTGCTCTGCAAAGTCTTTGTTAGCCAAGTACAAGCTATTACACTTAATAGAGAGAAATAATTGGGTGAGATATTTGGACCGTGGTCCAGTTAGTGACATCATTACTGTCTTCAGCCAGCAGGCTGGCCTTTTCTATGGCATAAAAGGAAAGCTAGACTCTTGTGCAGGCAACTGCCTTTGCAAAATCCTTACCCATTGGTTCAGGAAAAGATGCAAGAAACTTCAAAACGTGTAATTTCCCTGGTGGAAAAGAAAATGCAAGTTTGACGTAGCTGTGAGAGCGATTTCTTCCCAAGTTAGTGCCTGATTCTTCATTTCTTAAGCAAAGATTTTAATATTCCCATTATCATGACTTTTTTGACACTTGGTAAAGAAAAAGCCTAAGGGCCTCTCAACAAATAAGGATGTTCCTGATTAACTCTAAACACGTTTACTGCGAAACAGGAGCAGCGTGTTCTGTGTTAGCCTAGTCCATGTTATGCAGGGGGAAGGCACTACTATTTGGAGCAAGAGTCCCTACATGTTGTTAATTAGGAGCAACTCCTGTTCAGACAAGCCCCCAGGAAAACTGTTCTGGCATGCATGCATGCAAATACAGATTGTCCTTATTTGTGGTGTTCATGAATAAGAGCCATGGATATCAATTTGTAAATATTAAAGGGTTGCACATGCCTGTAACAGGTCACAGGAAATTGCTCAAATGCTTTAGTTCTCACATTGTTTTCTGCAGGTAGGGGAGACTGTGGCCCCAGGTACAAAATCTGGCAGGTTATCTTGAATAATATATGGAATTACATAGGGATGGTGTACTGGTGTACATAAAATTGTTTTCTCTAGTTGAGCTATTAAGTTGTAGAAAGAGAGACAACTTTTCAAAGGCTTCTTGAATCAAAGTGTCCTCCCATCACCCATCATCCCGCTTCTCCCCTTCTCCCCTCAAACCGGTCAGGGTTTATCAGTGAGCTAATTCTCCTAAGCAGCTCTTGAGAAAAAACTTCTTCTAGTGAGAGAAATGTGACTGGTGTCAAGTTAGGTCTTCTCCAGTCCTCGTGTTGACTTGCTGATGAAAAGCGATTAACATTACTTAAAGGAAAATCATCAAGGTCTTTTGATGAGAAGCCTGTTTCCCAATGCCAAGGGATAAAGAATTTACCACTTCACTTGAGCATTGGTTCCAGTGTATAATTGCATTCACCGCTACATTTTTTTTCCTTTTTATCCCATTTGATTTGGCTCTTGGTAAATATTTCTGAACATAGACACATTTTTAGAATTCCTGCCTAAACTTTTGATTTGCATACTGCAGTATATGCTCAATAACTTTACCTGAGGCTTTTATATTTGTAGTTTGCCCTAGGTACAATTTCAATTTATTGAGCTACTTTTCCTCCCTAAACTTTGATTTTTAGCAGGTTTGTAGAGGTGAGGGAGCCCTGACAGAGAGAACAGCATATACTACCAGGGAGAAAAACTGAATTCACTTTCTATTCTTTATCACAAATAAATTAGCCTGCACATTATTCAGTATGGATACAATTGTTATACACTGCAGAGTAAGTTCCCACTTCCATTTGGAAATTGTGGATAAATTTGGTTTTTCAGGTTTCTTGAAGCTTATGTGGTCATGCGCTGTTTGACTTAAGTGATTTCATAACCTCTTAGCAAATTTGGAGCCACTTTAGCAAGTGGGTGGAGATAATTAAGATAATGAAATTTCTATGACTTTTATGAATATAGGCAAAAAGGTATATAGAGAGAGACCCTGTTAGTGCTCTGAGTGAGGAAAAAGGTTGTAGAGGGAAGGCATGTCTTTTGACATGACAGAGAACTTGAAATATTTATAAGTCCACCAACTGCAGGAAGTCTTTCAGTCAGAATTTAAGACATAAATACTTGGTTCTGGGGCTTTTGGCTACTGGCTTGTTTGTGGAATACCAGACCAGTCTGGGCACACTCCTACACAGTGTTTGGACAAAAAAATTCGTAGAAGGGGGTTTCCCTCTTGTATCAGATGAACTTCATCCGTTCAGACTTACACTGATGACTGAAAGGCGGGTTGAGCTGTCTGCATATATATTGTACACTCTTGCCCTATTTTTGTTCTTGCAAATTATTGTGCAACAGAAGTCTGTGTAGGCTTTTCTTTCTAAGTATGGCAACAGCTGTTAGAGCACATCTGGAAAATATGCTTTGAGCAAAGGTATTTTAGCTCAGAGAATTTCACAATGCATGGGATATTTACCAGCACTTCTTTCCAGAATACAAATCTGATTTATCAGTATTTTTAATATAAAAGTCTTCATTTTTTTTATGATGTTATGATCATATCGCAGATTGGCCATTCCAGTGTAGTTCAAGGCTAAACGCTGCAAAACAAAAACCTTGCTACTATTTTTAGGTAGAAGCCTACGCAAGCCTGTCTAATGCCCTAATAATTTCTTCACTAATTTCAGCCAAATATTTTCCCCTTCTTTGATTCTAAAGAGAAATAATTGTTTCAGACTGGAATCACATTCAGAGGAAAGTTGCTCTTCTGGCTGGACTCCTGCTCTGTGCTTCGTGAGGCTCATGTTAACGCCCTTCTGCACTATCTATCTCCCTCTCTAGAAAATAGAGATAGTTGTATCCCCTACAATTACTCAGAACTTCTTTGAAGTCAGTGAGAGTGTTTACAAGCTAGGATCCTGGCCACTTCAAAACGAACGGCAATATTTCTCTTTGTGATAGGAGCCCAAGCGTTGTGGTTTCTGTGCTTTCTTCAGAACTGCTGTATAGATATCGCATTGCAAAACTAGAATTATTAAAATTATTAATTAGAATTGAAACAAGAAAGCAGAAAACTTTAAAAACTTTAAAAACCTTTAAAAAACTTTAAAAAACCTCTATCCATTAATTTATTGATAATGTTACTCATTTTGTTTATTTGGAAAAAAATGACTAAAAATAAAGATGCAAAACCCCAGAACCTTTACTAACAAGGTAATACTCTAATCAGGATCTCGCGTTCTGACCCAAACGTCTCAAAACCAGCCAACCAACTTGCTTTCAAGATGATGGGGGAGATTTTGCAGATAACATTTACTAACAGTTCCCTGAGTGAGAAATCAGTTTCCCTTTATTTAGAGCAGGAGGCAACTTTTTAATGCCAGATACCGTTGTGTTGGAACAGCTTTGCACCTGAATTTTACATCATAAAAGCTATGCTTGTTTTCCAGCTGGAGGCAAAATGCAGTTACCCAACCAAGGAAGAAACTACAGCTGAAAAAATGAATGAGGTTAAAAAAAAAATCTGTGGCAGCGATACCACAAAATAAAGGAGTAACATGGAATGTATTAGTGGTAATGTGGGAAAATTAATTCCAAATTATTGACACTTTAATTGACCTACAGGAAGTATTTAATGGGCTTAGTACGCTGTGCTGTTCTTCATTTTTTAATCTTTTCCACTGGGCAGAAACCCAGTTTTTCCAAGCATGGGGTTTAAAGTTGTAACAAATAATTGCTGTGGTGGTCAGACGCCAGCGCTGGACGTGTGACCGAGTATCTTCTCCTTCCATCCCATCCGGTGAGCAGGGCTTGGGTGCCTCTGCTCCACTCTTATCCCAGCCTCAATAGTTACACAGGCTCTTTGCACCCGATATTCATGACGTCATTTGACCCCCAGGCTCCGACTGCACGAAGAAAAGGTCATTAAAGATCGGCGGCACCACCTCAAGACGTACCCAAACTGCTTTGTAGCCAAAGAGCTGATCGACTGGCTGATTGACCATAAAGAGGCCTCCGACCGAGAGACGGCAATTAAACTGGTGCAAAAATTACTGGATCACAGTATTATCCACCATGGTAAGTGCAATATTAGCTGCTAAAAAGTTCTAAGCCCAGTTTTATTGACTGTGGTGAGACAGAGAAATCCTGCTCCTGCTCTTCAGTCAGGTATAGGACAGGCAGGATCCTTTCCCTGCCAGAAAGGGAGCGTCTCCCTTCAACGGTCTGCTCCGCAAGGTCTCCCGTGTCCTGAGGGACACGGAGAGGCTGAAGAGGTGTGGAGTGACATTCCCCATGTCAGGACAGGGGGAAGGCACTGGAGGCTGTGCTGCTGCTTCCCCGCCTCCAGAGCAGCCCCAGCTGGATCCTGTCCTCTGTCTCCCTGCTGCCCTCACTTCCCTGCTCCCCAGAGCACAGTTTTCCAGCTGAAAAACCCATCTGAAAAATCAGACGGCAAAAAAAGGTCATTTTTCTCACGTGGATTAGTTCTCCGGCCCTGTCCTCACACCAGCTGCACAAACATTAGTGCTGGTACAGCTGCAAGAAAGTTAGTGGGCCGACTGTGCCCTGATTAATTTTCTCCTAAACTTGTTGTCTATTTGAGATCTGTTCCTTTCAGCTTCTTGAATAACAATTTACCCTGATGAAAGGGAGACTTCCAATTCAGTGGTAGCACTTAGTTGCCTTTTGGTGCACAAAAAGGCTGGGAAGCACACAAACAAAGCAGATCCAATCCCTTGATTTTGAACTTAAAGTATTACCCGTTTCAAAAAGGCAAAATGTACCATTTGTTTCTTTTTTAAGAGAAAACTGAGCGACTGCGAACAGACGAATGTCGACTTTATGCAGGGGTCACTCTATGTGCAGCAATACTGCTGCTATCTGCAATACATTAACACCACCTTAATTAAAGAAAGAAATGCACATATTGGATGAGCGCCACTTTACAGCTTCTGCTTGACTATTAAATTAAAATTCTGGGTTGTTATGGAAACTGGGACTCATGGTAGATAGTTAAAGAATAAAGTAATTATAGGGTATTCAAATCTGACTGCTTAATCCTCTATTGAGAAAGTGTCAGTGAAGAGTTGTGTGGATGCCTGAGCGACTTAATTTAATTGAGCAATAGATGTTTTATAGCTGAATGTTTGTTTAAAGCTTTAACAACCTTCAAATGTTTTCTACCTCAGTTGCACACTGTAACTTCCATACAGTTTTTATATATATGTGTGTATATATTACACATAGAGCAGGTGTTTCTTGAAAATGTTCATGTATTCCACGCAAATTTAATAAAACCGTTTGCGAAGTGAGCTAGGGCAAATTCAGAGAGCTTCAGTCAGGTTCTGCAGGATGCTCAGAGCATCCTCTCAACTCCCGTGTCGAGTGAAGGGGGTACCCGTTCCTGCTGCGGGAGGTGAGCCCAGGTATGTGGGCTGACAACTCTGCTAGGAGCAGCTTGGTTGGGATGTCTTTCCCATTAATTTGTGCCCTTGCTGGAGCTCTGTTCCGCATTTACAAGAGCCCATTGTCAGCTGCCGTAAATAAACCTTATTTAGCCTTTCTCTGTGTGCTCCCGTTGTACCTACCATTTGCTAGCTGGCAGGGCAGAGCAACTGGGACAATTTTGAGAGGGCAGAAGGCTTTGATTTTAATTGTTTCTGCAGCAAGTCTCAGGTTTCCTACAGCATTGTTCAACTGATACCAGTAACTTTAAGAAGTTTGCCAATCCTTAAATTATTGGATGTTCTACACTGGTGACCTTTTAAACAAACAAGCTAACAGACTGTTTTCATGAAGAGGTTTTCCAGGTATATGCAGACGGATGTTTTTTTCTTCTTCATGTTTGTAGTAATACTTACAAAACTGATGAACACTTATCACCCTCACCTAGAAATCTGGTTACCTATCTGAAAGTTTTCTCTAGCCTTTCATCAGTTATTAGAACTGAATAAAGTCGTATGCTCAGAAATGCAGGGGGTTATGCTCCATGCGCACTTGCTTTGAAGTTCAGCAGTGGTATCTGCTAAAGGGATCCTCAACTCATTAACATCTATATGCAGATTTTTTATTTTATTTTACATTTCAGTCTGCGACGAGCATAAGGAATTCAAGGATGTCAAACTGTTCTACCGCTTCCGAAAAGACGATGGGACGTTTCCGCTGGACAATGAGGTGAAGGTGTTCATGAGAGGACAAAGACTGTATGAAAAGTATGTTGCATTCAGTATCCATAATGTGTTGATAATAGTACCATGGGAGGCGAATGATACTTGTTAATCTATTTTTGAATAGCCAGAGGCTTTCAACTCATGCTGGAATGGGTCTGGGTAATCCCGTGACTTTAGTTGGTAATTCTTCTCTTTCCCATTTCTCTTTTGCTTTTCTACCATATTCACTTGTAGCATTTTGTTTAAAATGAAATAGCATTTTCTGATCTTCTGGGTTGCACATACATCCTATATGAAAACCCAATGTAAATGTAAGCCCTTGCACTCTATTCTGTAAAAAAAAATTACTAAAGGACAATTTGTCATGTAAAATTGTAATCACAAAACCTAAAAAGTTAGTACATCAAAATGCACTGAAGAAGTGGCTATGTATCTGTTGAGACTCCTTATCTACAGCTTCACCAGGAGGTATGATTTTAAATAATAACTGAAATTAATCTTCAGTGTTCCAGTCTGCAAAGCTTCTACATCAGAAAGGTTATACTAAAAGTAGTTTCAAAAAAAAACCCAGCCAAGAACATCTAATTAATTTGAAACAGATGATTATGCTGAGATACCAAATATCCCACTGGATTACTTCAGTCAAATAACTAGGCAGCTTAACCATACTTCCCAATCTATAATTAATGACATTTTTATTCAGGATGTAGAAATTGTGACGCGGTACTTTCAAGCAGAGAGAATAAAATGCGTGTTGGCGTATGCTACAAACTAATGCAAAAGTTGTGATGTGTTATTTACCCAAAAGCGTGAAGCATTGCTCCAGCCTGAATCCTGCTCACTCTCCTGCTCGGTTAGAGCAGCAGCCGGGAGAGATGCCGTGTCCTCTGGCTGGAGGAATTTTGTTTCCCTCTTAGAATAAAGCATTCATTCTCCTGCACTCATACCAGCTTCTGAAAAGTAGGTTCAGCCCCACACATCAGACATACCCTTCATCGGTAGCGTAAGTTCATAAGGTGTTGTCATGGTCAGGTGTGATGAGTAAAATTCCTACCTGTGCAAAGACCTAGAGACGAGTAGAAAGATCTACGGAGTCTGGGTATCTTTTTAGTGACACTCTGTAACAGGTATCAGGACAATCCCAAGTTTGAAAGGTGATTGTTTTCAAGGTTAGAAGGCTCTGAAGGTCAATTTAGTGAAAAAGTAATTAAACTGAAATATAAACCAAAAATTGTAAATGCCACTCCTTTTGTTGCACCCATCATATAAAATTCCCTGAGACACAGCGACTGTGACTATTTAAAGTAAAAAAAAAAATTTAAAAAAATTGTATAAGACACAAGAAAATACACCATGGGAAAAAATCCTTCATTGGATGCAACGTGAAAGCTGAATTGAGTCACCCATCTCCAAAATCTCCCGTGCCTTACTAAGCACAGCATTTGTACATTTAGACTCTGTAACACTCGGTGCCTGCAAGCCTGGCCCGTACTATGAAGAACTGATTGGTGTGTCTGCAGTAGCAAACCTTTTTTTCTATTTGTTTTCTATATTTCTATTTCTATTTCTATTCTTCTGTGAGAAAAATAAGTTTTTGTTGGTGAGGCTGATAACAGTCCTCTGCATGAAAGGAGCTATGGTGGGAAGAATTCTGTTCTACCAGTGTCTGCTTCCATCCCCATTTCTCTACATGGAAAATTATCCCCAAACCAACGTCTAGTGTCCATTTGTCCAACACAATAGTAGCAGAAAAATGTTCATAACAGTATAGATTGTTCCCATCTTGGAAAAAGATTTAATGCCAAAAGCAGCACCTATATCTAAATATAACAGCATCCTCATGAGGTGGTTGCTCCTAGGCAACGTATCTAAAGGGTTCAGAAACTTTTAAAACCAGCTCTGAGTGCTAAATATAGTATAGATTAAAAATAAACGGTATTTCAAAACCAGTCTGTGACAGTCAAAGCTAGTCAAAATTCTCCATGGATCACTGGAAGTATTTTATATTCATGGGAGCTAAGAACACATACCTGGGCTATCTGGGCTTCACTTTGTTTATTGAGCAAATCCAGCGTGCAGAGCACTTGGATTTCGTTAGATCCTTTGTCCATACACGCTAATTAGCAACACCTTCACAGTTTTATTGGATGCATTTTAAACTCAAAATCTAATACTGAAAGTCAGACTACTACAGAGAGAGTTCTGCAATGAAATGTGTGTATGTGTAATAGATCTGTTGTATCAGCTTGCTGATAGTGTTGATAAAGAAAATATTAATTCACTGCAATTAAAATAGTTATTAAATGGCAACAACCGGAGAAAAGTATTCATGCACAGATGCAAAGTCACTTACCGGTATATTCAACCTGTTTATCAAAATCCCTGTAGGCTTAATTTCAAGAGAAATGCAACTATGCCAAAGGAAATCTGTCTGAATCCAACATATTTTAAAAATCTCTGTCTAATTTTGTAGATGTTGCTGATCTTCACTAGGCTTTGCTAGTTTAAGATAGACATAATACTATTTCCTGCTCTTCTCCACCCACCACATTAGGGCTGGAGTACCGTTACATTCAGAAGCCAACGTAGTTTGTGCTTGCCAAAATGCGAACATGTTATCCACCAGCAGTCCACGCAGATTTGTACCCTCAATGGGTAAAATGAGCCAAATGCTTGAGGAGGATCAGCAGGTTGTTGCATGGGCGGAGGAATGGATGTGTTAAGGCAGGTTCCCTGCATTCGGACGGCTGTTTTGGGTAAATGCCCCGTGCTTTCCCCTGGGACACAGGGACATTAGGACTGTCCCCCCACTGAGGACCTCCCTTTCCCTGTCTCCCTCTGTGTGTCCGCAAAGCTCCTTGTAGCCTGGATTGTCTTCTCTTGTGGCCTTACCTCCTTCACCTACTGCGGACATCTTCGGTGGCTGTACCTGTGCGATTCGAAGATTTAAAATCAGTCTCTGGTTGTATTCTCCCTTCATTTGCACTGAAAATCGTAAATCAGTTCAGATTCCCTGCACATCATTGCAAACTTCGGTAATCCTTTCTGTGAAGGTGCTTTGAGGTTCAAGTTTATAACTAGAGATGAAACCTACTGGATTTCCTACAGACTTGTCTGAAAATTGTTGAATAGTTTATTAGGTCCAAGGATGGTATCAGTTTTTATACTCTACAGGACTTGCCAAGTAGATCGAATGAGATAAACATGTTTTCTGTTCAACAAAACCCTCCCTGCAAATCTTAAATAAATCCAGCACAGACCTTTCGCAGCCTTTAAAAAAAATGAAGTTGTGCAGGCATCCCATTTTTATGATGTTTGCAATTCTCAGTAGGTTTTGGTCAGGCACACAGGATTGTTGGGTTTGGTGCAGTCGGGTTTAGGAGCTATAAGTCATCTCATGATGTTGACTTCAACTGAGATTTTTCATCCAAATTTCACAGTGAAAGAAGCGCAGATTTATGGTTTTAATTTCAGGAAATCATTCAGATAATTTTGAGACGGCATTCTTTGAATCACTTTCATTTTAACTCATCAGTGGTTAAGTCAAATTTATCTAGCCTTCGGTGCAGTTATTTAGATAAAACAAGGTTAAAATTTTCTTTTGAAAGGAACCTGAATTTCAGTGTTTGGATAAACACATTCTCTTAATGCAGGATAACACCAGTTTTAGCAAATAATATGTTTTGACATGAGTAGCCTCATGTTTTTTTGAAACAAGGAGAAAATGGAAGAAATAGAGGGAGTTTCCAGTTCTGGCTAATGAAAGGCCAGGATTTGCCTGATGTAAATCAGTACAGCGTTGTTGACAGCCATGGAGTTACAGCGATTTACTTCAGTTAGCGATGTAAGTCTATGGATTGCTGTTTCTGGGTTTGTTAAACTGTCAATTTGTCGTGTCTGTTTGTTCACAAGTCCAAATCCTTTGCAGTGCTATTCTGGGCACATGCAGAAGGGTGTGAAATGTCAAGCTGAGTGTTTTTCCACTTGATATTTTTCCAAATTTCCTTTGTGTGTCTCTAAAAATCTAATGATTAGCATCTCTTTTTCAAGGACATCTCTATCTGCGACTTCAATGAGCTGGTCAACTAATTATAGACTCATCAAAGAGCAATTAACACAATCCCAAGGATTTTTTATTTGGTGCCTGCAGAGCCTGGGTAACCAGTTCTGGGTAACCATGCAGCAGATGGTACAAAAAGACACGAGCTTTGGGTTTGCATTCTTTTTCTGGGTTAAAAAAGCCTGGAGAACAAGATACATTTAAAGATGGCCCCTCGGAATGCTGTCTGTATTAGAAGTGGTTAGCGTGGGACACAATGTTCCTTTGCATGCAGATGCTGGTAAATCAAAATATGAAAGAAGAATAAATCTTTGCAAGAGTTCTGGAGTCAATACCTTGTTCCCTGTGGCACGTACTCTTGCTTTTGGCGTCATCCTGGACTTCAGCTAATTTTGACTTTCTTAGTTCTTACTCAGCTCAGAGGTGCTGGCGATGATGCACCAACACCTAAGCGAGCAGTTCGTTCTGTCTGCCGCTGACATACAGCAGTGGTTGAGCAGCCATGCCTGGTTTGATCATCTGCTGCCTGGTGGTCAGATCCAGTCAGTTCAGGCTTCTGGTTAGCTGCCTTCAAAGTCAAGGGAATAAATCTTTCAGGTGAAATAACAGGGGCTGTATCCTGTCAAACTTCTTCATTGTAATTTCAAATGAAACTTCTCGCTGTGTCCTTATGGCACAGATTTTTCTGATGCCTCCCAAAGGAGGTGAAGTTATATTCCACGATCTCTGGACGTGCTGGCGGTTTAAGAAGGAGATGGCTCATGTACCGATTTACATGAAATTCAAATTTTTGATCAGAAGGGCAAAGATTAAGCACTTTCAGAATATTCCTGCTGTAGTTCAGTTGTGCCCTTAATTTCAAAATAGTTGGTGAAGGGAGGGGATTTATTAGTCTTACATGGAGGAAATAACCATGCCATTCTTGAGCTGTTGTTCTGAAAGTCTTAGCACTAGTCCTATTATTAGCCTATAATAAATAAAATAATTATGAAGAAAAATGAAATTAGTAAATAAGGAGGCTATGGTGCCCAGTCTCCCAACAAAACAAAAAAAGTGGGATTCTGTATTAAAAGGGAGCGATTCTCATTTCTTCTTTTGAACTGTCAACCTTACTTTTGCATTAACAAAATACTGAGGGGTTTTTTTGTTGTTGTTGTTTTGTTTTTTTAATACTGTGTCATTTGCATAGGTTACTTGAATGGAGAAGAATTTTATTAGCATCTTTAATCTAGGTACATACCAATTGCTGGGAGATTTAGAGACACCTCACGATGTTCCTCTGAACGCTGGTGTTACACAGAGCCAAGTGAGGCACTGAGGCTCGGAGACTCAGATGTCAAAATGTGTTCAGGTGTGTAACTCACTGATTGCAGCTGCATCACTAAGTGTTGGGTGCTAAATATTTATCAACCACCCAAACCACAAAACTACCCTTTTTTTTCTTCCTCTTGAATTTTTCTGCAGCTGTTTTAGAGCTAATGGGGAGAATTTTCAAAACCATCTAAATGACTTTGGGGCATAGTCTAACTGTAAAAATTAAGTAGGAATTTTTGAACACATTAGTCACAACCTGGTGCTTTTAGGCTAATTTTGTTTCAAAGTTGATTATACAGTAACTTTTAAAGAAGCTAAAGAACTAAAGAGGGGAAATGTGAAACTGAAACCCTTGTTTTCTTTTAGGGAAAAAAATCCCAAGAACGCATTAACTTTACACAGGGATATAAAGCCTAAATTTCTTGACTAAGCAGTTATAATTCACATCCTAAGTTTAGATTGATAGCTTGAGGAAAGATTTAGTAAGTCAGTGAAAGGTTCACATATGTTTGCTTAATATCAGTGAGATTTGCCAGAAGAGATCTGGAGTTGCTTTTCTGAAGAATCTTTTTCCCTACCAATATTTTTTTCCCTCCATACCAGGCTGATGAGTTCTGAAAACACTCTTCTGCAAGCCAGGGAAGAGGAAGGGGTCAAGTACGAACGGACCTTCGTGGCATCGGAGTTCATTGACTGGCTGATCCAGGAAGGAGAGGCCACGACACGGACTGAAGCAGAGCAGCTCGGCCGCAGACTTTTGGAGCACGGGATTATACAGCACGGTGAGAAATTTACTACCAGGTAGCAAAAGCTACACTTTTTGTAGCACTTTCTTCAGGTCAAATCATGTAGAGGGGCTCTTGTTTTCTTGGTCATAATATGTCCAAGTTCTAAATAATTTCAGATAGGAGTCTAGGTAACTTTATTTAATAAAAGGGGGGCTTTTTCAAAAGCTCGTTGTATTAGTTCTGAAAATTCTGCCTCAAATGCAGAATACTGCTAGAATTTGGGATTGTAGAATAACTACATCAGGATGTGGATGAAAATCAACGCTCCTACACTTGTGGTAATTAACTTGTAGAACTTGTTATCAGCGATATGTATAATTGAGGTAAATAGCTTTGCAAGGATCAAGTAGGGATTAGAGCCATAAATAAGCTAAATTCTCTATGTAGAATAAAAATTACAGGTTCTGTGTATTTTCCTTCTTGAGGACAGGAGTGGAGCACAATCTGATGCCAGAAAAGCAGCTTTCCCTCTTGGTCATGTTCCAGAGTCGTTCTAGTATGTTTGGGCAAGAAAGAGGGTATCACTTTCAGCTGAAGTGTTATTATATTTGTGCTGGTGGTGTAACTTCTTTGGGGCCAGAATCGAATATTTCTTCATGGTCCAGCCCAAAGTGTCTGGCAGATGCACCTTTACCAAGGAGCTCCCTCTGTTAAGGGTGGAGGAGACAAGAGTTTTCTATCCATGCTGCCCCAAGGGTGAAGAAAGGAACACTCCTGGCACTAAAACCCATTTTACATGTTGTCATCATCTCAGTTATAAACACTCTCAGTGCAAGTTTCCCTTCTGTGACCGGGCATTTTCCACCCTGAAAGCATTGCAGTGCCTCTGAGAGTGATGAAGGGGTGCCAGGAGATGACAGAACAAGCTGGCAGAAGCTGTTAGCTACGTTGCTTAATGCACAACGGGGAAAGTAATCAGATCCTGGTGATTCGAATGTTGTCACATCAACGCTAATTCTGACAGAGAACAAACAATTCACGATATTAACAGGTTGTTAATATACAAGGTGCTAGATTGACGAGGTTGCTTGTTGCTTTGTGAAAAACCTAGTTTTAAGGAATAGAGAAAAAAAGGGGGATAAGTGACCTGTACCGTTCCTTCGTGGTTGTAATCATGCTCACATTATCTTTAGCTTCCAATTACTAGGAGCTACTTCTGAATGTTTACAGTAATCAGCTTCCAGTTCTATAATTACCCCGCTGCTTCCTATGATTTATAGGGTGCCAACTGCTTGGAGCTTGACGGACAGGGAAGGTATGCAACCCCTCCTTTTCATAGTAGCAATGATTTCATTCCTATTTTTACCCAAGAATTTTCTGTGTATTATTTACATGGTAAACCTTCCTTAAAAAAAAAAAAAAAGACAGAAGTGAGATATACACTGCTATTGATGTTTTTGCAGAGGAAGTAAAGTCAGGACTTGACATTTGGTGCGAGGCTGGATTAACTTTGTTATTGAAATCTTTGCAGAGCTAAGAAAGTCAGGATGTGGCTTTTATTGCAGATCAACCTTTGTTTCAGGAACTAAGGCAAATGCTCAGCAGCGCACCTTGGCAGGGAAATAATTTTGCCCCCATCAGGCCGCGTTTCTGGGAGGATTCCTGAGCGATGCTGGCCCTGCTCACCTTTATGGATTGCCCTGGCCAGTTTTGCAGATTTTTCCCTGCGCATCCTTTTCTAGCAGTCAAGAACACATGCGATGTGCCCTGTTAGAAAGAGATTGA
Source organism: Grus americana (assembly GCF_028858705.1). Lineage (NCBI taxonomy): Eukaryota > Metazoa > Chordata > Aves > Gruiformes > Gruidae > Grus > Grus americana. Next base: position 14,789,073 of record NC_072853.1, on the reverse strand, counting down.
AACTCATGAAGTGACCGCAAACGGGGTGCTGGGAATTGGTTGATTGCTGAGGAAGTAGCCTTCTCACTCCAAGGTACCATCATCCTCCTCACTCAGCTGTTATTGGGGCAAAGGTATCTCAGTGGGGATTTCACACTGACTTGATGGGGAAGCTGGAAGTAAAATAAGACTGAATGATGTCCTTGAGATTTATCTTTATGAGAGGACATGCTTTGTGCACACTCCTAAACAGCAGATTCCATTCTCCTCTGGATTTCACTGAAACAATTTGTCTAGATTTTGTTAGGAATATTGATGAAAGTACTGGCAGAATTAACACAGAACTGGTCTGGGGTTCACCTTAGCAACTAGATACAATCTGTGCATTTTGAAGATTCATGTAATGCTGGCTTCTTCTAAGAAGAGAGCTCAAAATGAGAACTCCCAGTACAGAATTGGGGATATAAACTGTAAAATGGCAGGAACGGTATTCTCATTTCCCCCCACCCCATCTCACTGAATTCTAGGTCCAATTAAAAAAAAAAAAGAAAAAGGTATTTTTCTGTCTCTTAGTACAGTGAATTAATTTCATCATACTGTTCTCCCTTTGTTTTGTATCTCATCAGCAGTACCAAAATGTTACTTGACACTAATTGACATCCTTGTTGGCAGAACCAGCAGAAGGACTCTCAACTGTGCAGGAGTGGAGAGTAAAAGATTTTCCTACCCTAAAGGCAATCTTTTGCTAGCAGTATGGTTTGATATCCACAATATGGAACAAAATGAAGCTTTCTGTACTAGTCTTATGAAGTATTTATTGCCTTACCTAATGCAATAGAAAGTAATAGAAATAGTTGCATCAAGTTGCCAATCTCAGTAGTAATTTTCCAGCCACAACTGAATTGTGCAATTTATTTTTACTGATACTGACTTTCATTTCAATTACTCAGAGAAGCTGTAGTCTGCAGCTGAGGTACTGTATTCAAAACAGCTTCCTGTCACATTTATCTTCACTTTAATTGGTCAGACACAAACCAGGTTTCACACAGGAAACAAACACTGATGCTAATTTTAAAAAGGAAAACAGCGGTTTAAGAGGAATTGCATAAATGCTGTAAAAACATCAAATGTTGCAGTTTTAAAATAATCTTCCTGATCTCTTTGGGCATATATAACTATACATATTTCCCCTGCCATACATGAAAATGATGAAACGTGCTTAAGTGCTGAATTGCTTCCTTCCAAAATCCCACTGGCGCATGCAAATCGAAACCCACAAACCACCGGTTTTCACAAATAGGAGCCAGATGTCCTTTCCTATGGACTGGTACCCCCAGGTACTATGGAATAATAATAAAAAAAAAGCAGCAGGGTATTATGCACTGTACATTTCTTGAAGGCTTGTCTTGGCAGTGAAATTGCCAGTAGGTTTTTTTTGCATTTGCGAACACCGATGGTCTTCCCCAAAATATAGGAATAAAGATTGTACCACGAATTATAAACACAGTGATGCGCATCCAGTAAGGGCAGGGACAAAAGGTGCACCGAACACATTTCTGAGCTGTAGGAAAGCCTTTTTCTAGTACGGCCAGGTATGTAGAGCTTTGTAATATTAACAGACAAGACTTTCCTCTAGCAGACTGGATCTCTCCTAGTTCTTCTCCATATGGAAACAGTGAGACAGATTAGCTACTGTGGTCTAAATTCATGTGCAGCAAGAGAAGGAGGAAGTTCTCTGCCAGCTCTGGGGCAGATCAGACCCAAGCAAGGATGGGTTAAGGGCAGGCAGAGGGGAGCCTGAGCATCCACACACAGTCACAGCCCTTGCTCAGCCTGGAAAACAGAGCTACTGAGATGTCCAAGAAGGAAAGAGGGTATCCACACAGCCCTTCCTGGCATCATTTTTTCGTTCATACTTCCTTATGGCACTTGCTGCAGCACATACCCTGCACCTGCAGCCCCAGCAGCAGAGCACCACTGACATGACAGGGTAAGTCCTCCTGTCCTCCTCTGAGGACTTGATGGGTACAGAAGCTGGGGGAATGCAGAAACATCTGCCTGCCTTGCAGAAAGGTTTAAGGTCTGGAATCTCAAGTGGTAAATACTTTCCATTTTAAAATCTGGTTAATACTGTTAAGAGGAACCTATGCCTTCTTTGGCATCTTGCGCATCGCAAGATGAATATTTGCATTTCCTCTGTGGCAGTGACCAAACCATAGCACATTTAGAAATACTTTTCAGTATGTTGTAGAGTGTAAACACGTAGTGATTGCCCTGTACCGCAGACAGTACGGTGTGTGCCGCTTTCCCGGTGGAGCCTATGAGAAATGAGAGTCTAGGCAGAAGCGCTCACCTTCCCATGCCAGATGACATTCTCCTTTTCTGTTGCTATTTTCCAAGTTGCTGCTTACCTTGAAGTGCATGTACTTGGTGCTATTTCCTCTCTGACATCGCTCCAGCACCTTCCCCAGGCAGCAACCACAGCAGGGTTCAGCACAAGGTGGTTTGCATGGCTGCCCACTCTGCTCCAGGGAGGCTGGGATGCAGATTCCCAACCTCGGGCCAGCAGAAGAACACGTGTGATGGGTTCTGGAAAGGCCATAGACTTTGCTTTCCTGAATGAGTGAGGGGTGGAAAAATCTTTTTTGGAGATGACTGGCTAGCAGTTATCTTCCTTTTTTATCAGTGCTAGGATTTTATAATGATAGTAAATATGTGGTAAGATGTCCTAGCCATGATATGTGTCTTCTGCCCCACCCTCCATAGAATAGCTTTCAATTTTAATAAGTTTTATTGAGTTAATTGCACTTCGCCAGACCTGGTGCGTTCGAGGTAGGGACATGTTCTGCTGGCTTAGTGCAGAAGCAGGTGGTTACTACCTCTCAGGAGTTAATCTTTTATCAGCAAAACTCCACTGTGCAAACTACTTTCAGAGATGAAAACAAACATTTTGTAATGACTTAGTGAGAACAGTAAATATTGACATATGCTATCTCCCTGTCTCTGCAGAAAAGTCTTAAAATGTATATTTAATTTTCCTTGTTCTTTGCGAGGACTCTGTACTTGCAAAGAATTTATACAGCAAAATTGCCTTTAACAGGATGATCAGTGCATTTAGTTTTAAGATCAAGATGCATGATGCAGTTGAAAGTTTGTTATAATTGTGGAAGTAGATTAAGTATCTAACAAAGTATTATTTCTTTTGCTTTTGTTGAAAAACTTTCCCTCTCATCTAAAATTTCTGAAAATTGTAAAGTATGTGTTGTTACATTTACTTTAGATGTCCAATTGCTTATGATTAACTGACAATTCTTACTTTGTAAGTGAAAACTTGCTATATATGTGAAATATACACTTCTTCCTTAATTTAAGGTTTCTCTTTGGAACCCCTTTTCTTGGATATATCAACTGCAGGTAGCAATTTATAAGTGCCATTGACCCATCCCATAAATCCTTGACTTAAATGGTTATAGGTTTTCTCCTCCAAAATTAACCCATAGATTTTTCATATAATTTTTCTGGTTGATCTAACACCTGGATCACATCAGCTGCTGGATATATCCAAGCATTCATTGTGTATGCTCTATGCAAAAAATTATAAAACGCCCCATTTTTACAGATGGTGCCTTGATTTATCTCAGTAAAACACAAGCCTTCAGTTCGTCTTTGAAGTCCTGCAACACAACTTTGGTTTTGTTACAAGCCCAGTTCCCCCTGAGCCTATGCCATGCCAAGGAGCTTGGTTGTTTACTTGTGTGGCAGTTCTTCCTCGACAGTTCCCATACATAGGAACAGTAACCTCACCGATGGTAATTCAACTACTTATGCTAAATCTGAAGACCACTTTGCATATTTTTCATTATTTTGCCCTGGTAATAAAGTAGGAGAATAAGAACTTGGCATGTGACTGTATAATCTTCCAGCTTCTTATTCTGTCAGCTTCTCATTGTGCTCTTCTTGCAGTTGTCTTTATCTAAAGCAGGAATGCGTTTGGTTTTTGAAAGAGCCACGTGCTCTATGCATTACGTAAATAACATATGAAGACTTCATATTAACTACCAAATTCTATTTTTCTGACAGAGAATGGGTTTCAGTTTTTAACAGCTGCAACAGAAAAAAAGATACCCAGATGGGCCTTTTCATCTTCTGCTTCCCTTGCCACAGACTGTACTTTCCATACTTTATTTGGAAGCAAAGAAAAGCAGTTGGCTATGTTCTGTAAACTTGCTAAATTAGAGTCAATAAATCCTCATATACAAACTGAAAAGACTGCTGAAATGCATGTGATTCAACGCTGGCTTTTCGTGCTAGAGTAAGTTGCGTATGTTTGAAAATAAACTGAAAATAGATGGCAAACCTAATGGAAAGACAAAACGTATATAGAAACACTTATCTATATACCTATTTTAAGGCAGTTGAAATAAAATGTTAATGCACTGAGCAGAACATACCACTTTAATGGGATACTCTGTATTTCAGTTCCCAAGGAACTTTTGACAGTGGTCTGTCATAATCCTGATGCTTTAAAGGCAGCATAGAAGTTGTCTAGACTTTTTTTGTGCTACATGAATATGCCACAGTTCATTGAAACAGCTCAGGAGACATGGTTCTCTGATTATACCACAGCTTTTTTTCTGGACTTACTTACAGGTCCAGGTCCTACTTACTTCTGGACACACTTACTGGCTTCACCCTTAGCTAGGATGAGCTGGAACAGCTCTCTGGATTTCGTACTTCAAGGCCAGGATCTGCCTTGCAGTTTTATACGAGAGGGTCAGTGGAAATGAGAGCAGTTCAAGCTTAGATCCATTGCCCATTCAAAGCGAATTCCTTGTAATCCGAATGAGAAAACAAGACCATTTAGTGCAGCTGCAGTGCCAAGAGTTAAACATGCAAGTTGAGTACATTGGCAGGTGGGCTTATCTACACTCTACGTAGCATTTATATGTTCATAAAAGATGGAAATGCAAGTGTTGTGTTTACATGGTGCAGGGAATCCAAGATGAAGGCCCTGTGCTCGCTGGACATCTGTAGTCTCTCTTCCTTGATTTGAGGGAGCTCCAAGCAGGTGGAATTCATCAATGTGCAGAAGGAAACAAATCTGAATAGGTGCCATTATTAAAATGCATTTGCAGATGCCAGATTAGCTTTAGAAAAACAGGAAGGCTTTGAGAGGAGTGGGAAAAGCATTGTCCAATGCAGAATAAAGCATTGGTTATTCTCTGGCTGCACGTGCGTTGGTGCAAGGCAGGAGTGGAAGAGAGATGAGCAGGAGTGTCAGGGTCGTGTGGCAGCGGTGGGCAGCGTGGAGCCAGGGTGAGGATCAGCTGAGAGCCCAGCAGCCACGCTGTGTGTGTCTCAGCAGCTGGTTGGTGTTTTCCACGCTCGTGGGCTCACCCTTGCTCTGCAAAAGCCAAAGTGGACACGCACACTTCCACCGCTTCTCTGGCAAGGGACTGAGACCGAGCTGGCAAAAGGCCTGAGGCACAGAGGAGATGGGCGCAGCAAGCATTATTTTACAGCATTGATTTGTTTCCTTCCCTTTTAAACACTGGTTCTGCTTCGGAGAGGGCAGCGAGGAAGCAAAAGGCCGCGGGACTGGAGCCAGACCCTTCCCTGGGCACGCTTTGGGAGCTGGCGGGAGCAGCTCGGGCCGTCCCCTCCTTCAGATGAACCAGCAGCCCCCGTCACTCCCTGCAGCCTGCCAGCGTGCCTCTCACCCTGCATTTGTTTTTGATACGGCGTCAACTCTGGGGGGGCAATGTCCCGTTACTTCAGAGGTCAAAACTGGTGTGGTCGTCTGTGACTTGCTATGTGAAGGCACAGACCGTTGCGGCCAGTAATAGCAAAGGTCCAAAATGATCTCCTGCAGCTTCAAACTGGGTTTCACATCGTTTTAATAGAGGAAACTACCGCGGTAAAAAGATGCAGTATAGTTGCGAATAGACTGGGGCCGCTGCCTCGTGTGGCAAAAGGCTCGGGAATGTGCTGTGCACCTCTGGAAAGCGTCCAGTGCTGCCTCTGTCTGTAAGTGGGGAAAGACATCAGCGCTGCGAACTCCATATACTCTGCTAATGCTTTTATAACCTCTTCCTCTTAGTGCCAGCACCAGCGCACGCTCGCACAAACAAACAAGCGTGCACTTCAGCGTGTCCTCCGCTCTCTTGAGAAAAGCTTCTCATCCGGCTCCTCGGGGAGGTTTGATCTCTTTCCCCTCGACACGGAGCAGCCGTTCCCCAGCCCCAGCCGCGGGCTTGCTTGGTGACAGCGTCGTGTTTCTGGGGATGTGCGGAGCAGCTGGAGTGCATCGCTGCCTGGGGCCTGCTGGGAACCGCGGCTTTCGGCTGGTAGAAAGCATTCATCACCGCGGTGGAGACGTACCCAGATTATCAGCGCTAAAAATCATGGGGAATTGAAGTGGTGGGAAGGATTTAGGGGAAAAGCCAGTTATGAAAATGGCCTGATTTTTAAGGCATGAGTCACGCCATTTATTAAAATAGGCTTTTGTACTTTCTAAAGCCTCCTCAGCTCTATGAAATCAATGTAAAGCTAATGTTTCTATCTCTGCTGTGCATCAGCCTCCTTGCAAAAGAAGGAAAGGAAAGGAAAGGAAAGGAAAGGAAAGGAAAGGAAAGGAAAGGAAAGGAAAGGAAAGGAAAGGAAAGGAAAGGAAAGGAAAGGAAAGGAGAAGGAAAGGAAAGGAAAGGAAAGGAAAGAAAAAAGAAAAGAGAAAAGAAAAGAGAAAAGAAAAGAAAAGAAAAGAAAAGAAAAGAAAAGAAAAGAAAAGAAAAGAAAAGAAAAGAGAAGAAAAAAGAAAAGAAAAGAAAAGAAAAGAAAAGAAAAGAAAAGAAAAGAAAAGAAAAGAAAAGAAAAGAAAAAAAAAAAAGAAAAAAGAAAAAAAAGAAAAGAAAAAAAGAAAAAAGAAAAAAAGAAAAGAAAAGAAAAGAAAAAGAAAAGAAAAGAAAAGAAGAGAAAAGAGAAAAGAGAAAAGAGAAAAGGCTGGCTGAGCCCCGTGCAGGTCCCCAGGTTTTGTCTCAGAATCAGAAGCTGAAGGAAGATTTGCGTGGATGTTGAAATTTATATTTTATGCATCTGGACAGAAACTGTGAAGCAACCAGGCACAAGAAGCACCAAAGCTGCAACGTTAGGTGCTCCCGATCAAATAATTTCCAAAATAAATAGTCTGATTTTTCTCTTCTTAACAGTAATATAAATGGGGAATGACCAGCTAAAATCCTTGCCGATGAAGTTTGCAAACTCTATGGATAGATGACACAGTAAACAAACAGTTGAACTCCACTAATTAAATGGTCATTACCCCAGAAGAGGTGTGTTTTCCTATAACTAGTGGTATAACTAGAAGGCGATACCTCTAGGAAATGAGAACACAGGCTCCGCTCCTCGGCGTGAAGTAACGCTGCGCAGAGAAGGGAGGATGTACAGGGCACAAATTGTTCCCAGCTTACGCTTTTCCTGCAGTACAGTTGTAGTGACTGCTACTGTGAGCCTGAGATGTACAAAAAGGGCAACAGCAAGTGAGAGAAGGGGAGGGAGGTTGTAACCGTGAGCATCCAGTTCTGAGAGCCGGATTTTAGGAAGGATAAAGAAAGTCTGAAGAGGATTCGAGGAGGGTTAAAAAAAAGTCAGGATTTAAGGGGTGTTATTTATTCAGCTGATCAAAGATATGTTTGAGAGTTGGCTTCATCACTTCACAGACTTCTTTTACAAAGATTTCTGACCAGATTTTATGTAACTTTCTGATGAAGAGGTGACAAAGTCCAGGGATTAGCTGCTAAAGTTAAACACACTCAGCTTTCAGTTAAATCTTTATTGCCTGGCGGGGTGAGTAACGGAAGGCTGGAACAGCTCGTAAGGGGAAGAGTAAAGTGGTCATTATGGGCTGCTTTAAAGGAAGATTAAACTGTGGTTACGTAAGATTAAGAGACAGTTTTTTAATTCTGTTTCTGGGAGAAATTTTGTGGCCTGTGTTTGTGGGAGATTAGACCGGTGGGTTGTGACCGTACCTCCAAAGTTTGACATCGGTGACTATGAATTAATGTCGGTGCCTTTCCTTCCAGGACCAGAAATTCTCTTAATTCACTTTTGTGATTTTAGAAGTTGCCAGTCACCATCTATTTTCTTTACTCTCATTGGTACAGTTTCTTTCATAAGGTGCACATTGTAACCTGAACATGTTGCCGCATGAGCACCGGTGAATTAAATTGGAACGAGAAACCCATGAAGTCACCGCACCTTGCTCTTTACATCCCTCACGTACAAATACAGGTCCTGATACTCGTCAGCCATGGCCTGACTATCTAAGACAAACTGAAATGGGTGCCAGTTTGCTTTTCTATGCTGCATTATGAAGCGCGGTGAGCTAATTCAGGAGTAGGTAAGTCAGTCCCTATCTGGAGGCGGCAATTTCTACGAGAGGGACAAATACCTGGAGCCAGAGCTTTGCCAGCTGCCACGAGTTTATCTGCTGCTGCCTCTGAGTCAACACTCCACCTTAGTTCGAGATAACAACCTCTAAATTACCTTCAAAGAAATCCCTCCCGAGCAAGTCTGTGCAGTCCTCCCAGCACTCTGCAATCAGTTTGGAAAAGTTTTTCACTCCCACTTTTCTCTGCTGACTGCAGCAGGACACGGACTGTTAAAGCAGCCGCGCTGAGCACCCACGCCTGCGCTGGCACCTCTCACCCGGCATGTTCCAAGCGTAACAAAAACAACCTTCTGCCCGTGCTCCGCATCTGGCATTCACATACTGTGATTTATCAAGGGCGAGGGCACGTGTAGCTCCTCCTGGTTAATGCTGGAAGTCAGCCACTGCACCTGAGGAGAGCTCCCCAACCTCTGCCTTCTGATCCGTGATGTGTAAAACCCTTTTTTCCACACCATTCCGGATGCGCTCACCCTTAGGCAGAGTCCCTGTATGGAAATTTTATCCCAAATCATGCGTATGTCAGAAAGTTGATGATTAAAAAAAAATAAAAGCCCCATGGGGCACACCAGTAATTTCGGTGAGATATTTGATGTTGTATGTACAAGGAGGCAGTTGGAGCTAACTACTACTATTTATTTTTTTAGCTTCTCCTTAAATGCACGTAAATATTACCTTTTAGTTGAGGAATATGCAAAAAGGATACATGGTGCTACAAATAAGTTATTTGCTCAAACTGAGGATGCACGCTGTTATTCTAACACTCACATGAAATGTGAACTCTCAGTAGAAATGAGAAATTAAACTATGAAAATCAATGAGCACTCCAGTTTCTGTACTAATACTACTTGTCATAAACATTCTGGCTACAAACCTTTGATGTGTAAATCATATACAAATATTTTACAACATACAGCCATTGGTCTTACCTTTTCCAGTTGTATTCATTTATTGTATAAAAATTCACCCTTCCATGCACTAAAATAGTTCCAGCAGGGATGAACTACCTCAATGTAAGACCTAAGCTTCGCTATTTTAAGTATATAATGTTACAAGATTTCAGTCAAAACAAGTATTGTTATTCTAAAATACGCTCTGTATCTTGGCATAAAAAAGTTTATATTATGTAGTTTCATGGTCAATGATTATTCCAGAATTTCAGAGTGCTTTGCAATGTCTGCAACGCGGCTGTTTGTTGATCTCTGATTATCATAATTTCTGCAGACTGGCAGAGCACTTCAGTTAATGACACAAACAGAACAGAGTAGTTTTACTTAAGAACTGTAGTGCCATAATATTTAACTTGAATCAGAAACCATACTGATATTTCTTATTTTGTAAACGGTTGGCAACAGTAATTCTGCTTCCGAGTGAGTATTTGTGGGGCCCTCTCTCACTCCACGTTATGAATCCCAGTAGCGTGCTGAATAAGCAGAGCTCGTCTTTTTAAGTTTCAGGGAACTCTTTCAGATGTCATAAAAAATAATAAAGGAAGGTTTTTGTATTTACGTCAGGTTATTCTAACAATGTCATAGGATATTGCTAGATATCGCTGCTTTTACTTAATGTGTCAGTGGTCTGAAAATGAAACTAGTAGCTGTGAACACCTACGTATTAATTCTGCCTCTAATAGCAAATCCTTTTGTGGATGTAGGCAAGTCTCCAAATCTCTCCTCCTCTATTTCCGTTCTTCAAAACCAGTGATCGTTAGGAAGTGTTGTTTAATAGGATTGCGTACTATATGTGTCCAAAATGCTGAGCACAGCAGCAGGTCAGAACACAGTAATGAATTGCTCGCAATGCTAAATTTGACTTAGCAAAGCCATTTTGCTCATGGAGGATGTATACGGCTGGTATGAGGAAAGAAGAGGTTCAACACCAAAGTGAAGCAGAGAGAAGCCAAGTGGCACTGGCTCTTCTGAAACTCTTCAGCAGAACTGGGCAATCGAGGTAACAGGCATCTTTTGTGGAGATGGCACTTGAAACATCACAGTTTGGCTGACTGGCATGATCTTTCTGCTTTATTCATGAAAAAAGGTCGTGTTTCAAAACTCTACCTTCTTCCAAAACTCTAAGAAATGCCCTCCAGCCTGGGCCACACTGTGGGACGCTGGAGCAGATGGTCTGCCTGGCAGCTCGGGCACAAGCACGTGCAGTTCAGAGAGCTCCTGTGTCCTGCTTATTCCTTGTGTCCCAAAGGCAAAAGTCCGCTTGTACAGTCAGTGTCCCCTCTCTGACAGTGGCACAGGCAAGCAAGAGACAGGCTTCTTTGCAAGGTGGACTTACAGTCTGACCCATATGGCGGTTTCTCTATCCATACAGAGGGCTGTGCCCTGAGGACCATGGCTAGGACCATTGTCTCTTTATTGTCTAGATCATGATAACTTACTTGACATCCCTGGCATGAATATTCTCTGTGAGACCACCAGCTGCTGCAGAAGGTGACTGAGCTTTTTCCCCTTTGAAGTTATTCCTTCAACTCACGCATCAAATGACATCCTGGAAGTTCATGTCTAAATACTGCCTTTTTCGCAAGGCTATCATGTACGTGGTGTACTTCTGTGGGGCTCATGGAGAGCAGTCTGAGATACACAGAGGCGTTACGAAGGGATGAGAGCTAGAAAGAGTGTGTTGGGGATGAGGACAAAGGCAGAGGGGGCCAGCATGGCTCCAGGCTCCGGATCTGCTGCGACGCCTTGGGCTCTGCTGCTTTTGCACCTCATGTGCCGGGCAGAGCCAAGAGCAAGGCAAAACTTCCGTGTCTGTGGTAGGAGGCTGAGGCCAAATGAAGTGTAAGACTTGGCTGATGTCTGAGTGCATATCTATGTTGTTGTTTACACTTCACATATAAATATGTATAACCCACCAGTTCTTATGATTCAGTATTGGAAGAAATGCAGTTTATAAACTAGGTAAATCCAGAATTCAGATCCTTCATGGAAAAGGTCAACTGTGGGAAATTATTTCTGTGGAGTGTGATCGCAGGAACTAGATGAAGACAGAGAAAACGCCGCCAAAACATCTACTGCAGCAATTTAAGATCCTGCAGTACTAACGCAGGGAGTTCCTGCGATCAAGCCCTGAAGGAGACAGAGCAGTTTTGGGACCTGGCACAGAGCTCCGTCCAACTGCTGGACTTTTCATCGCTATTAAGATGCAGCATCAGCGGCAGCGAACACGCAGATGTTACAGCGATGCTGCAGTCTGCGGGTTGGCTCGGCGCTCTTGCTCTCACACCGGCAACCTGGGATTTGCTCTCAGTGTCAAAACAGGTTGTAATTAAGACTTCTGTTCATTATGTAAGAAATGTTTTTTTGGCCAGGTGCCTGTTCCCAAACCTTGCGTATCCGTGCGAAGGGGAGGAAGTGGCCTGCAGGAAGTGTCTGGGACATGGTGTCTGTGGTGAACAAGACAGAGGAAATACACAGGTCTCGTAGCTCGGAACGAGGTAGTCAGTCAGAGCTCCCAGGGGCTGCCCTAGACTGATGAATGTACAAAAAAATCCATGTAAGGAGCTGAGTCTGGTTTGTAGTGACCGGCAGCACCAAACGGCATCCAGAGGGAGCGTGCCTGGAGATGGACCATTATCCAACCTGTCACGGAAAGATAAAGTACTTCCATTTCCACTTGACAAAAAGAAGTGCTTGCCATTAATCAAGGTAGTGTAAAAGCTTCCTCTCAGCAATGGCCACAGAAGTTTCTACTTTGTTATCGACGCTATAAAAGCCTGTATATTGAAGCTACCTGCATGAAGCTGACCACCTTCCTCCTTTTTCTGAGTCTGCAGGGGGGAGCTCTGGGTTTTGCTTCCTTGCACCGAGGCGGGCAGTGCACACATTGCAGATAGGTATGCTCTCATTTCAGTCCTACCAGGCATGGACTTTCTATCCACTTCTTTTCCCAGTGTCCAACAAGCACCATTTTATGGACAGCAGCTTGCTCTACCAGTGCAGAATGAATTTCCGCCGGCGGCGACGATTAATGGAGCTCCTCACTGAGAAATCTCGCTTGATGCCAGAAAGCCACGACAGCCCGTTTTGCCTGCGCAAGCAGAACCATGACAACAGAAAACACACCAGTTTTCTCTCAGGTGACTCATCAACTATACTGCTGTCTGTAGGGCGACTCCATGGGATGTTAAACAATCCTTTTCAGACAAGGGGTTGTAGTGGTTATCTGAAAAAAGCAGGGCAGGGTATCATGTGTCCCTGCTCATAGAGATTGTCCATTCACTCAATTTATCAAATTTTTAGCTCCTGTATCAATAGCATGTCAGATGCTGATCAAAAATCAGTGTCCATGAACAAACAGAACGGGTTAAAAAGCCCCCAAGCCCAAAGTAACTAGTCATATATTTTATGTGGAGTTTTCAAGAAGAGTAAGAGTGAGGGGAAGAGGTCCTGCAGCATTTGCTGTACAGCAATATCGAGCGAGAACCAAAAGCATAAATAGGAAGTAGTAGGAAAAATGGAAAAAAATTATTTCCCTATATGGAAATGCCTAATAGAAGACACTGCCATGGGAGCAGTTCAACTGTCATGTTCGCTGCAATATATATGAGTATATCATAGTCATGCAATGACACTTCTAACCATGGAAAACACACTAACCCCTTGCCTGTGTTGTCAGCGAAAGCATGGCTTATTGCTCTTGTTTTAAAGAAACCAAGGAAATGGGCTCAATAATTGATACCGGTTCCCTTTCTGTATTTTCTCTCCGTTTGTAGTGAGTCCCACCAAGGAGATAAAGATCGTGTCGGCAGTACGGAGGAGCAGCATGAGTAGCTGTGGCAGCAGCGGGTACTTCAGCAGTAGCCCAACGCTCAGCAGCAGCCCCCCTGTGCTCTGCAACCCCAAATCTGGTGAGCACCAGGGTCACTGATGACGCACAGGAGCCAGGGCACAGACATCTGTTTGGGGAGAAGGAGACGTGAAGAATGCCTAGCATCGCGTCTAAGTTCATCTTTTCAAGGATACATTAAAAATTCACAGCATCACAGGTTTTGTAGGCCAGAGGGGACTATTATCATCTCCTTAGCCTGAAGTCCTGCTGAACACAAGCCAGGCGTCTGCCTCCAATAATCTCTGCATCAAGCCCATAATTGTGGTTTGAGCTGCAGTTTATCTCTTAGGAGGACATGCAGTCAGGGACCACGATTTGCCTCTTCATTGCCAAGCTCTGAACCGATTCAAATCTCCTCCTAGAGACATTCCTTCAGCGCAAGTCAGGGGAGAGTTTAACTATCCAGTGGCCGCTTCAGTTGCTATGAAATAACACAGCTCAGAAAACAGCAGCCTCTAAAAAAAGAGGCGGCATTGTTTCAGCCTGTCAGGGACCATTTCAACATTTTTGTTTGTTTAGGTCTTACACCGGTCTGTTTAGGAAGGTAAAAGTAGGGTTGAAGCTTATTTTCCTTTTGAAAGGATTTCCTATCCCACGCTGCAAGGTTAAACACACCCATTCTTCCACGGCTCACTTAAAATTGTTTCTTACTGTACATCTGGGAAGGGGAAAACAGACCAGGATAGGTATTGTTTCAGCCTCTCTGTTTCCCTCAGAAACGGCCCTGAATTTCAGAGCAGAGTCCCCGCTGCCCTTTCTGCTTCTTATTATTTGAATTTTAGCGGGTCTCTGCTGATGGTCTGGGGAGTGTTGTGCAGCAGGGGAAGGCTTCGGTGGATCTGTGTAAGCTTTGCTTTCAAAGGGATGCTGGCATTTGAAGTGATTTCTAGGGAGTGCCTCAAGCACTGTATGAATCCTCATCAAAACATGGAGAATTTACTCCGGAGATGAGCAAGCTAAAGCGCATTTCAGTCCTGATGTGCAGAGCGGCCATCAGAAAGAGAGGTGTAGTTACGGGGATATTTTCTTTCTCTCTCCTTTTGGCACATTTCCTTCCTTCTCCTTAGGCTCTGCTGGGAATTCAGTATGAGGCTTTAAATTAAAATAATTGGAAGGACTCAGCAGGACTGCATGCCCAGAAGCCATAACACCAGACCTGCTGTCCAGCTTGGGGGTCGTGGCATCCTTGGAGTACATTGCTGTTGGGTATTGGGCACCACCTTCCGATGTGTTTACCCCTACATGTTACAGGTTTGCCTCTATATGAAGAGGGCCACAGTATCATGTTTTGGCAAACTATCTCTCAGGTATAGTTCCCAGAAACGCTGACAGGTTTTGTATGAGGAGCTCTTTGGCCCCAGTACATCATTAATTACATCCTGGAAAATATTCCAGGACAGATAAAACAGCATTCTTGCGCTATCCATAAATGTGTGTGTTATCTGAAGTATGCCAACTATTCCGTTCATTTATGGTTCTGATTATATATGAAGTGTCAAACCATGAGTAGTGAGAACAAGTTTATTTTAATGCAGCTGATTACTGGAAGAAAAAGTATAGGCTGATGTTGCCCTTGCATAAATTCTTTTTTTTTTAAAAGAAATTCTCCCTTAGGACCAGTTTTCAAACTCTGAATAGCTTTAACAGACTCATATTTGAAAGAAGACAGCAATGGGCTTATAAACAGACTTATTTTTAAGAATTACACAATTACCAGCAACGTAGGGTAATTTCTCCCATAGCACAGGTACAGATCCACACGTCATCTCGCTTAGGTTAACATAAGGCCATCAGATGTAAATGTTACAGAGGAATTCTTAATCCTTTGCTGGACTATAAAGTGATTTTTTTCACAAATAGTTTCCTGCTATCCAGACCCAGAGCATGTTGCCGAACTGCGTGCTAATAAACACGAGGCAGAGGTATATTTATTGTCAGATGAGTTCTCTTGCAGGCAAACACTTAAAAAAACCCCAGGTCATGACTTGACCGGTCATGTAGAAAAACAATCATCAAACAAAAAAAATAATTCTGGAGGTACAATGAAGGGAGGCACGCAAGGGAGTCCCGCATGGGTGATTGTCCCTGATTCTGACTCGTTGAAGGAGCTTACTCACTCAGGTTTTTTATCTTGACCAGGCATGCTCTGCAAAGTGTAATGCTGGCTAAACGACAGTTTGACAAAATCCATGGGAAAGTAAAAAAAAATACTTATTGGTTTATATGCTAGAATTCTCCCTGATCCCATGAATGTCATTAAGAAACTCATGAACGTCTTCGAATACCATCTGTGGGAAATTTTGTCTTCCACCTGTGACTGAAAAGGCAGACAACATCAAAATTATTTATCACTAAAAGAAAAGCTGCCGTAATTTTAGAAGTGAAGCAGGCAAATACAGTGAACAACATATATCTTTCCCTTGTCCTCCATCTTGTGAAGCATTTCTAGGCAGATAAAAAATGGTACACAGAACAGTAACAATTTGATTTGGCAGAACTTTGCATTTACTTTGTTCAGAGGAAAATTATCCCAATGCATTGCAAGGCCATGGAGAATCACCTGCAGAAACTCACTGGTATTTCCTTTCATGTGAAATCCCAGCCAGCTACAGGTTACGTAGGCTGTCCCTGGATAGGATGGAGTTAGATGTCTGTGCCTACAATTGCAGAAATGTCTTTGTTGGGGATAATCCCTGACTCAAGTAGAGTTTTATTATTACTTAATTCTGTGATTCCAGCCTGACTCAGATGAAATAGCAGAGAGCACTCAACATGCACAGAGCGAGCCGGGAAGAAAAGCTGCTCCATGTCAGGAAGGTCGGTCACTTGTTTCAACACTGGACATGGGAACAGCCATTTCTGATGTTTCTGATAGCGGTTAGTGGATTGCAGACAACAAAGTCTGTTTGCTAAATGCCCCGATTTTCCAAAGATATCATCATGTGCAGTCAGTTATTCCGCAGGCTTTTCCTTGGCTCTTTTACTACTTTCAAGCAAGTCTGCAAGAACTGAAAGAGTGTATGGGAAGTGGGACCAAAAAGATGTTGTATACCAATGCTGTATCTTATTTATTAGGAGAAACTCCAGAGGAATTTTTATATTGAATATTCATTTATGTACCTCCACAGTATTAAAGAGACCCGTGACTGCTGATGAGCTTTTGATGCCTGGAGCCCCATACGTAAGAAAAACTTTTACGGTATGTCTCCAGTATTTTTCTTTATTTTCTGCATGTTGTATGCATAAGGTAATCCAAACAGACATTTTCTGATGGGATAATTAGGGCTGATTTGCATTTGCTAAGGTTTGTACTTTAAAATCCCAAACTCCGTTATCAGTACTTCCACACATTTCAGGTCTGATTCTGCACTTGTTTATCCTGTCTTTATGCCAATGTAGTACTGCTGACTTAAATGGAGTGTAAAATTACATAAAGCCAGTAACATTTGTATTACAGAAACTCATCTAGACTTTGTGCTTCTGGTAATACGTGCACTGCAGGAGTGGATTACCTACCCAAACTGAAGTTTTCTACTTAGGACTATCTAGACTATGATGGGACAAAATTTTGGTTCATAATCACTATTAGAGACAGCCTGTCTGTAAAGACCTTTTTTAACCTAGTCATTGGAAGCATTGCTTCTTACAGCCTCCTAGTTCAACAAAAAGAGTTCATTAAAAGCAAGAGGAGTCATTTGGAGAGAACCTTTCCCATGAGCCATCCAGCAGCCTCTACACAACGTCCTTTACCATGTGTTGGAAGTATAGAGACGTTGAAATTATGCCTTGAACCATGTAGATGTTATCTGCTTGAATTTCACCAAGCTGCTTGAAGGTGATTACATCCTGGTTCTCTGTTTCCAGATCGTCGGCGACGCGGTGGGCTGGGGCTTTGTGGTGCGGGGGAGCAAGCCCTGCCACATCCAGGCCGTGGACCCCAGCGGGCCGGCAGCCGCGGCTGGGATGAAGGTGGGTTTTCAGTTTGGGACAATTTGCAGAGGTGTTTGTGCTGCTCATGAAGGTCTTGGGCTGCCCGTGCTTGGGGAGGGAGAGGTGCTTCTGTCTCCAGGATTGAGTATCTTTGTCTCAGTTTCAGGCATTTGTGCCCAGTGAGTTCTGCTGCCTCTCACCCCCGTCCTCCGTCTTTTCTTCTGTCCTTGAGATTCTTCAAGTCCCTTTTCCGCATGAAACTCATTTATCCTTTCCAAGTTGCTTTCTTGATCCTTTCCCTTCTTTGGTCGTTGTTGGGTTTTTGGGGTATTTTTGTTTGTTTGGGGTTTGGTTTTTGGCTGCTTTTGGTGGTGGTGATGTTTTGGGGTTTTGGTTTTTGGTTTTTTTTTTTTTTTTTGTATTTTCACCTTTTTCCAACTCTGTACAATTTTAGCTTCCCTCTTTGCAATTTATGTGGCTGCGGGTACACAGCTTCTGGACTTTGCCTATATAGGAAGAGGCAAAGGGCAAAGTCAGACACCTATTGCAAGCGAAGCTAGCATAACCCGTTGTTCACTGTAAGGCAGCTAAGATTCAAAACATTTTGGAAAGAGAAATGTATGATACTTTCATATGTCATAAAGAGTTGAAACAGTTTCATACACGATTTAAGAATAAATAAATACAAATTCCACATGAA
Source organism: Grus americana (assembly GCF_028858705.1). Lineage (NCBI taxonomy): Eukaryota > Metazoa > Chordata > Aves > Gruiformes > Gruidae > Grus > Grus americana. The sequence continues at coordinate 14,771,179 of NC_072853.1, read as the reverse complement.
GGCTTTTGTACTGCTAATGCAGAGCCTATGGACTTACCTGCAGGTTTGGATCACATCCTGCATATATCTGGGAATTAATCATGTCTTGTACTGTGGGGAAAATAAAAGCAAAGCATTATGCCAATTACAGATAAAAGCAAGAAAGAGAAACTAGCTGCTACACCTACTCCAATGTCCAGGCTGGGCCAGACACAAAGATTAAATTATCAGTTTATGTCATGTTTTATTGTACAGTAACAACACAGATGAAGGTTTCAGCTGTATTCCACATGCAGCCCAGTTTGCCACAAATTTTGTCCTGCCTTCTGACTCGTCTCCCTTTCCCATCACACTCAGCCAGCTGTCTCTCACCCATACGTTCACACCCACCAAGCTAGAGGCAGCGTGTGCTGCCACGACTCCAGGGATGCGATCCTGCCCACCGCCTGCTGCCAGACCTGCCGTGGCACCCTCCTTAGCAAATGCAATACAGGGGTTTCACATGTCCTGCTGCTGGGCTGGTTTGGGGTTTTTTTTAAACAAAACTTGCAAGAACATCCTGTCTTTGAAACATTTACTGTTTTTGAGCACGGGCAGGCGAACCCCAGGGAAGGGGAAGGGCAGCGGCAGAGCCTTTTGGTGCATGCAGCACCCTGACACATCCTGCTGGCAAACAGCTTGATTCATGAGGAAGCTGGAATTTTTTTATATGTTTCATACAATACCTAAATATAATATACAGTTGCAATTTTTATATGATGAGTATAATTTCCAATAATAATCCTGTCTAAAATTTAAGGGACTTAAATTTAAAAATAATGAATTTATTCATTTATATGTTCTAGATCCTGAACTTGGGAGTTTAGTACTTTGCAGCATCTTTTACTCTCTGAATATAGCAGCCAGCAATAAAGGAGATCTATTCTGAAACCTGACTTGTAAAAATAACACTGTGGTGTCATATGTATAATCTTAGAGATTTCACTTCTGCACTCAGCAGCTTAGAGCTGAATATTGTGGGGCTTTGGTTTGTTCTTACTTTTGGTTTCATGCTGACAGCCCTGTGTCTACACAGTAGGGCATTCGGTTCTTTCATATTTCACCTCTGAAACTGGTTTTATGGACCAAATGATGTCCTTGTGTCTTCCATGTGTTCGTGTACTCTGATGAGGTTACAGAGGTTTACCTAAACCATTTAAGACATAAGAATGTAAAATAGTCTGCTGTGCTGAGGGGAGCAAACAGTATTTTAGGCAGTAAAACTGGGATCTGTGGCCTTGCATTTGCACGAAGGACAAATCTGATTATTTACAAAGGTGCTATCTTTATATAACATCGCTCTTCAGAGCAGAATTGCACATAAAGCATTATGGCCATATATGAGTAGGGTCCTCATATAGACACCAAAATTGTCACTCCATTTTCAGAAATGCTGAATTCTTCTGGTGAAGAAATGCTGGTTTTCTTTGAAAATAAGGAGTTTTGTTGAGGTATTCCCATGGCAATAGGTATGTAAATTATAGTGCAGTATTTGAAATTTTTAAAAATCTATGTCACTTAATCCATCTGTTTACAGAATTCTTCAATCTGGCAAGTTTAAAGGAATCGTATGACAGGCTTTAGATGACAGCTCCTTGAAAATAAACCTTCCTGTGTGTGGAAGCTGCAGGAGGGGCACTTTGAAAATAGACTGTTGGGCACGGTAACTTCTGGTGGGTTGGTGCAAGAGGCGTTTGTCTGCCAGCGTTGCTCTGAGTGCTGCACCAAAGAAGCGCTAACAAGGAAAGTTGGCTATGATGAAAAGGGCAAGAATTTGAAGAAGAGCCAAGACTTGGCGTTGCAGTTTGTAGAGAAGTTCTTGGCAGTAGCAGCAGGGTTTTTCCTGCTAAGGAGATGTATCCAGTGTAATCGTTTTTGGAAGTGTCTTTATTTGTAAAGCTTGTGATTTTACGCTTATCTCTCTTGGAGAAGACTATATTCCCATCTCTGCATTACACTGGACAAATTGTTGCAAGAGGACTGCTGCCTACAATCTCATTGTAGGAGCTCACTTTGCGCACTTAAAACTCTACCATGTATTATATAAAGCGGTAAAGATTACAGGCTCAACCTACCTGAAGGACTTTGTGGGGTCTTGCTTTCAGTCTGACCTTGGCGGGGTTCCTGGCCGGCTCCAAGGCACTGTGAATTGGGAGTCTGAGGAGAAATCTCAATGAGCCTGGGACAGAGCTCTGGCCACACGCAGCGACTGTGTGGTGGGCACGGCGCTGGGCGCCTGGGATGCACGGGTCTCCGTCGCACACGTGCACCTCTGCGTGGCAGCGCTTGCTATCGCATTATACATCCTCTTCTGGAGGAATTTTCAATTTAATTCTGAGAAAATCCCTACTAGCATGGTCTGCGGAAGACGTGTGAGAGGGTGTAATGGTTTTGGCTTCAAGTCTTCTGGGACTGGTAAACAGGATTACCATTTACACCCTGAGGTTTCAAGTATGAATTGGAGCAAATAATTTAATAAATATCTTGTCAATTAGCTTTATTAAAGTATTTTTAGACCTGGTTTGTTGAAGTGCGGTTGCCTGTGACAGCGTTGTGAAGAGCGTGGTTGCTGTAAGCACATTAACAAGTGGGAGCTGGAGGCGGCGCGGGGCTATGAAAGGAGTCAGTGTTGCGATGCGTACTTCTAAGTTATTTGCAGCTCTGTTTTGCTGTCTGCTGTCGTCAGCAGTGGAAGACAAGAACAGCAGGATTTTGAAGTTCCCAGGTTGCTTTAATATTCAATACTGCCTGGCTGCAAAATTCAGGTCTCTGCAGATGACACTGCTAAATGTTTCCACTTGTTGTCAGGGTAATGCTTTTCCCCTTTTTCAGTGTTTTATTCTGTAAGTTAATTTCTGGTTTTAAGGTACAAGTTTTCTTTGAGAAGTTACGCAACTTGACTTCAAACTAATTACTTAAATTATGCATCACACGTTGTTATTTAGTGTGACATCACTGCAACAGTGTGACAAAACAGGCAGACCTAGCTTACTGGGAGGCTTGTGAAAGAAACAAATTAATCACTCATTTTGCCGATTATCTGTTCTTCCCTTTGGCTGGAGAAATCAGTGCCCAGCTCTAACCATTGAGGAATGCTAAAGAGTATCTCATTCCCTAAACTGATTTTAAGCAAATTAGTATTTATAGCTGTTACACCTAAGATCTTTGTTTCATAGAAAATGCCAACAGCCACTCAAGCTTTTCTACCCTTTTCTAATTCTTCTTCATTTCCATGAGTAGCAGGGATTTTGGGGGACCACGCATGATCACTGGTACCGACCCCTTCCGAGCTCTGCCTGGGGATTACGGTATACACCCAGGATCATTTCAGTGAGGTTCTGCTCTCCTTCTGATCTTTAAAAGCTGGCACAGGGAGGAGGTCAGCCTCATAATTTTTCTGCCTGTGCCATCATTTTCTGCATTCACAAATTATTATTTCAGGTCCAGGTTCTCAAATGATTTCACGAGCAGAAGAAGAGCCAAATCTCAAGTGTAATTGAGTAGCCACTGTTTCATGGAGCGGATTGTAAGGCCCATTGAGGTCATCACGCCCAGTCTCCCTGCAATCAGAGGAACCTAAGTACCGTCTGATTAGTCCTCAAAGTCCAAATACTGCCACAGTCACAAAATATTACAGGCTTGTAACATAAAGGACTGAAAGCTATGCATTATAAGGTGCCAAGTGGGGGAAAAAGCAACCCAAAAGCATGTGATGGCAGAGGAATCGGCAGTGCCTTCAATTCCTGCAATAGGAAGAATTTGAACTGTGAAATTCTCGGGAGGTTGAACCATGCTGCAGGGAAACGCAAAACCCACTCCATGGTCCTTGCCAATCTGACCTCAAAACTGGTCATTGCTTAACTGTTTGACAAGCAAGATAAAATCCTAAATAAAATAGATTATTCCCCCAGGAAAAAATATCCCATTTATGGCTGTGGCAAATCTCCAATGTTTTACAGGATAGTGGGAAAAGTAGAAAAGCTAAAGGCAGCCTAGTGGGAGCTTAAAGACTGGGATTTATATTATATAAATAAGGCACAACAAACATGCCTCCGTTTAACCTTTTCCATGAAGCTTAGGAAAGGGAAGTTCCTTCAGTGTTTTGTGCTGGGACTCTAACTCTTTAGAGCACTGGGGAGATGCTCCAGTGCTAATTGAAGGTATCCGAAGGGTACTTTCACTCTGTCCTGTGACTGAGCTTTAAATGAGAAGATGAAGTAGATTTAGATAAATATTTATACTGTGCACTAGCATATGGTGTTGTTGAAGCAGATGCAATTCAGTCTTAGAATTCTTATCTTATACCAACATGTTACTGAATGTAGAAAAGCATAAATTACGCGAGTTGCCATCTGTTTTCAATTACAGCATGAAAACACAGGGGCAGGTTGGTATTTTCCTTTAGCTGTGTTATCAGCTCACTGCTGAATTTGATAATTACATTAGAGTGAATTCAGAATGAATGTACTTGGTAATGTGAACACTCAGAAAAACTTGCTGACAAACTGCTTTCATAGCTTGTCCATAAATAGAGAAACAGCAGAGCTAAATGTGCATAGCATTGCATGCGATGAATGCCACTACTGTAGGGCTTGAATATAAATGTGTATATAAGTTTCAAACACATGTCCGTAAGTGAGTGCCTCATTTTCTGATAGTATATAATTATAAACTGTAACATAAATGTCCATCCTCCTCCATAGAAATATGGAAGCTGTATTCAAGCACCTATGACTTTAGAGAAATCTAATGTTAAGAAATCAGATTTGATATTTTACCATAAAATCAACTCTGGTTTTGCAAAACCAAAGAAAATTCAAACAAGTAGTAGCTCTGTCTTTGTCTTTATGCAGCTTTAACCAGAACCTTAGATTTTTTGTGCTACTATCCCTCACAGAGATCGGAGAGAGTGAGCTGAGGAGGGTAGCCATTAGCCTTGAACATCTTGTAAGTCATGCTTAAAAGAGTGGTTGTCACATTAGGACATGTTAAGAGCGTAGTAAGAACATAATGGTCAACAGCTTGGATACTATTTTTTTATTTATTTAATCCCTAGCAGAAATCTTTCTAAAAGACTCTAAAGAAAAATTAGTAAGGCAGCTGTGTTAGTCAGTAGCATGATGATTCAACAGAAGTTGGAAGAGATCAAATATTTGTGAATGTGAAAATACTCAACTCTGCCATCAACATGAAAAATGGAATAGTGGTTGGTTGTCCTTGACAGCCATTTAACAGCATGTATAGCAATCACCATGCTTTCCCGATTGATGCATGAATCTGTGCCTGGGTGTTCCTACTCTGCGCCTGCCTTTCTTTTTGTTCTGTGGTCATCATTTGCTCAAGGAGTTTGCTGGTGAGCTGCCGTGATGCCTCTGTAACTGTCCCAAAGGTTCCGTTTCCAGTGGGTGTGTTTAATTAACCTCATTGAGTAGGTCCCAAATTTTTTAGAGTGAGTCCTGTCACCACTTTTCAATAGGTTGGACCTACCCTAAAACCCCGGTACTCTAACAATAGTGGGATTATTATATTGCCATCAAAATTATGATAATAACATAGTTCTATGAGTACTGGGCAGCGGGCTGCATCGTACCCATCTCCTCTTGTCTGAGATTTTGTGAATTCAGCCTTCTCACCAACTAGGGTCTTCTCTTACTGAAGGCAGATGTGATTTTGGGAGCTGCATTGTGCGTCACTGCCAGAACTTTGTCTGGTTGCCAAAAGGAGACCAGGTTTGGCAAATCTTCCCTTTGCTTTCATTACAGAATACTACTGTGCAACAACAGAGTCCTTATGGCCTTGATCATCCTTTGCATTAGCACAGTGTCTTTAGATTGATGGAAATCATCAAATGTTTTCTCAGCAGTCCCCCTTTCCCCTCGCCTTTGGGAATCCCAGTGCAGCATTGGATGAGCTGTGAATCGGTCTTTCTTCTGCCCCTTTGCTGCACCAGCAACTCAGTCTGCTTTATTCCTCTTCCATGGTGGAAGCCCTATCCTTGTTGGACCTCTCCGAGTTACAGGAGACTATCTTAGTGCCACTGTACCACTGGCCTTCTGGTGGAACCTGCCCCATGGTGGCCACATGGAAGACACAATTTGGATTTGGATTCTCTTCTTTACCCTGTCACAAACCCTCTGTACAACTACGTTGACCATTTTCCTACCAGAATACATAGATATTCTTGTAAAGTACTGTGGGATTAGACAGATGGAAAAATGTCAACAACTCTGACATAATGAAAAAGTTTGATGAATAGATCCAATTTGGTACCAGTACGAATGAAAAAACCTCCAGGTTTGCTAACATTTCCTTGTGTCTCCTGGGGCTGTGGTTCACAGCATGTGGTCCAGGTTTTCCAATCTCAGAGCAACACATGGATCCAAATTTACAGACTGGATCTACCGACTCCCACGCAGCAATGTTACACCGTCACAGGCTCCACTGAGCTTCAAACTTCAGTTGGTACAGTTGTCCTCTTTCTAAGCCATCCTCCTCCTGCTCCTGATGACAAATTTCTGCTTGTATTCACCCCAAATACTTTCTTTGTGACATACTGCCCTGCCCAGGTTGTAACTGTTCTGGGAGTAGAGACTTTCTATTTTCAGTACTACCATATTCTAATCTCTGCTAATCTTTACCAAAATTCTCCTCTATTTTGCTCTGTTTTCCACTAATAAACCATTAGACTCTTAAGTATGGCATTCTGGTTCTTTTAAAGCCATGATAAAGCTCAGGCATCTTCAGACATCATTTCATCCTACATTCCTACTTTTTTTGGTGGATCTCCATTTTTCTGCTTGTTTCCTTGGTTTGTCTTGCTTCTTACCCCACAGAGTTGTTTAAGGATCAGTTTGTTCGGGAGACATCTCTTCTGAGGCCCCAGTACTTCTGCTGAAATTGTCCTGGGTGGTTAAGTGAACTCCACCCTTGTGCAGATGTCTCTGAGTGGACAGTCACCACCAAGTAGATGGGGTGTGGGACTGCACTTGCTTCAGTGGACTATGGGCTTCTGTTCTTCTCAGTTGGTGGACATAAAATCACCTAAAAAAATCAGCCAGCTTTGTATGGGACTAGAGACTAGGTGCTTGCTGTGGCTCTCAGGGGCTGGTTTATGATAAAGAAATCAAAACTCTGCATGTGAAAAATCACCCCTCTGAAGTATAGAAAATTGATCAACCCACCACAAAAACATGGGACAGACCCACTCCCGCGCAGACGGGCAGCGCGATGCTCAAACATCACTCTAGCAGGATCTAAACTGCAAGCTACACACACAAAAGAAAACAGAGAAAAAAAATCTTTTTCTGATTTTCAGTCCTGTTTTTGAACAACAGGATCCATGTTATTCACTAAAGAGAAAGGAACTAAGGCAGCGGGAATTCCTACAGAAATATAAAAGGAGTGGGTTTAGCTTTTTGAGTATAAATTTCACCTTTAACAGTGAATTTCCTTTTTCCCCAAAAAAACTTATAGGACACAGGTTTAGCAAGGTTTTACCTGCTTATCCCAGACGTGAATTTTGGTGTGCAGAACAGTATTACATTTCCAATAACTCTGTGTGATTTTTTTTTTAAAGACTCTTTTAACAGAGAGAGAGTTTTACTGGGCAATAAAATGACTTTTTTTTTTTTTCTTTGCAACAACTGAAACCTTATGCAAATACAGAAAGTTTCATAATACCTCAGAGCTCTTTCTTCTGCAATCACAGCAGTATAGTTGACATTAGAATTGAACTTCTTTGTAGGCCGGTCACCTAAAATGCTGTTGGGCAACAAGTGACCTACTGTGCTTGTGTCTGTACGTTGGCTCCGTCTCATCAATAGCAGATAGAATTCAGAAAAAAAATTGGTCTGCAGTTCCGTAATTGGAGGTCAGTATTTGGGTTTTTTTTTTTCAATTTAGTCACATTATTTTAACAAAAAGTAAGTTTAAAAATTGTTTTTGAGTAAGTGGAGTTTTACGGCAGGATAACCCAGATATCTGAACACGCTGCGTATATGAAAGTGCTTTCTTGATTGTTTCTGAAGTCTTACAGCTGTAGCCATTCAGAAAGAGAGAAAGCAGTCTTGGTTTCAGCTGCAGTGTAAAACAGGGCTGTGCCTGTGTTTTGATACAGCTTCCAAATTCCAGCGTGGTCTATAGCCCATTGAACGGCGAGATTTAGTGCCAGCCAGAACAGCTGGGATCCTACCCCTGCTCGAACTTTCTCAGGCTATTGCAGGTCACTCTTAGGTAGACCAGGCTCTGTAAAGAGCGGACTGTCATCTGCAAAACTTATCTGCAGAATGGCTGCAATCTTAAAAAGAAGATCCTCAGTGTCTATAAAAAAGACAGAAAATTAGAGGTCAGCACAGCAAAATGCCGGCATTTTGAACTGCTTTTGCTCTCAACGGAGCTTGGAAAGCACTTTGTATTATTAGGTTTAGTTGCAATACCCATTTCACTTGAAGCCTTGAAGGGATCCCCAGGTGCTCTTGGGTTTACAGCATCGTGGCCATTGCAGCTCTCTGCCCTGAGCGCTTCAGGGCTGCTGCTGCTCCCCAGCCGCCCGCTTTACAGACCCTTCCCCGTGCTTCTCCGGCTCTTGTCTTGCTGCTGCTCAAGACACAAGCTGGCTTCCTTTCATGATATAAGTGAATGACTCGGGAAACATGTTGCATTAAAGCCAAGGCTCTGTTTAGCTAGTCAAACACATGGAAAAACAATTGTGCTTTTGTCTGTGCAAACAGAGAGCAGCTGTTTGTCTCCAATGGCGCAGACCGTTCCTGCTCCTTACAGCCTTGATACTGGAGGGTGCTGAGGGTGCCCTGCATAGAGCCGACTGCCCTCCCAACTCCCTTGTTTGGGCTAGTTTAGGGAATATTTTTGTTTAAGTAATATGGGACCTAAACAAATGACATTTAGTTAGTTTAACCTAATTATATATGACCTTGTAAGTAAACCGATGCATGGTTTTTTAAGTTCTTTATTCATTATGTGTGTTTTTTCTTTTAGCAGCTCTAGTTTAGGTATAGATATACCAGGAAAACAAAAAAAAAGCACACTAAAATGTCAACCCAAGCATAAAGAGACGTTATTTCTAAGTTAAAAGACACCATGTTTGTCTGCTGTTGATGCAGTATTTCACCCAGAGCCACCTTTAGCCATTTGAGTTATTTAACATTTCCAGAGCTGTTCTGTGGTAGGTATCACGCTGCAGTATACAATAAAAATGCTTATGAAGTTAAGCACGTGATCACTGGTTTGCTTTGCTGACGTGGCCCAGCCCGGCTCAGCTTTACCTGTGGCTGTTTCTCGAGGGACTCAGATTCAGTCAGCCATTTTACACGCCAATTCCCAATTAGGGCCATGAGCAGCACTGACCTATATTTCCCTATTCCGTATTTATGGAAGGTTTGCATGTCAGGCTATTAGGTCCTTATTACCCTCCAGGTATCTGCGGATAGCTTTAATTTATCTACGTGAGTATTTCCCATTTGCTGTGTCTGACCGCTCAGTCAATCCGTTGGGGAACCTCTGCCGCTGCAGAGCCGAGACTTGCGTACAGACCGAAAGCTGCCCACCTCAAAACGAGAGCTGTTCTCATGGGCTGTTAGGTCAGCTCTTTCCCCCCCTAATTTATCTACTCTATTTGTGGAGTTTGGACAGCAATAGTTTCATTCTATTCCCCGTGGCAAAAATAGACTTAAATTCCCATTGATTCCCATCAGTGGGGAGGGAGGGAGACACTATCTGAACTAATGATGAGGTCCTTTGAGAATCTATGACTGAATTTTATATTATGTGAATTATTATATTATGTTGTTACAAACATTTTATTAGATGTATTTATTATTTTCATATCATGTAGCTTTTATATTATGTTGTTTAATTTCAGGGGGAGGGTTAATTAGAGGCCTATGAGTTCAGAATACTATAAAAAAATCAGCTCCTTTTTAAAATAAAAAAGATGTAATGCATGTATGTAATGAAAGTATGTATTGGAGCCTTGCTCAGGCAAACCATCCATACCAGACTGCAGCCACAGACCAAGATGGAGCACCAGAATTACACGCTTATGTTTGTAATGCTGGAAACGGAGCTGGTTTTCTCTGCTAAGCGTTGTACCGTGCGCTGCTGGTACCCAGTTTCCAGCCCGCTGATGGGACCGTGAGCCAGCTTAACATGCGTGTAAAGATTGAACAAGAAATGCGTCCCTCCAGAGAGAAAAATCCTGTGTTTATGCAAGACCTGGATACTTGCCTACTCCCACACCACCCACTCTACAGCCAATTACACATTTGCTAGAGATATTTACAGAGCTGAACACACAGCTGCAATTTATTCTGTTTCATCCAGCAACCTCAGTTATGTTGAAAAGGACATTGCATGATTTTTTAACCTTCTGGCGACATGCAGTAGGTTTTGAATTGTTAGATTCCAGCTTTGATTTACTAATTCTAGCAAGATTGCATGAATTCTTTAAAAAAAAAAAAAAAGAAAGATAAAAATCTAACTGGAAACATAGCTTTTAGGACCTCTGATTTTGATCTCTTTTCCTCATTCCAGTGTGACAATGTAAAGCTTAGCAGAGCGGGAGCAAATACTTCAGTGCTGCCCATGTTTGCTCTTATTTAGGAGGTTAGTCTTGTGTCTTAGGCTCTGCTGTGGCAGCACGTTCAGCATCGCTGTGGCCTGGGCTCTTTGCTGAGCACGAGGATTCCTCTGCTTTCTGGCTGTGGGTTACCTATTAAAACAGAAGAGTCCCTGTATCAGCATAAATGCAGGTTGTGTGTGTAAGGGTGTACAAGAAGTTGAGCCCTGCGCCATCTCTCCTGCACCGTTCTCCTGCCTCAGATTTCTTTGCGCTTGTTCCCTCTACCCTAACATCCATCTTGCCGTTGATTTCATCGGACTTTAAGTTATCTGAAAACTTAAGCTGCAGTTTACTGATGTGAGTGGGAGCTGCTGCCAGAAAGGTTGATCCTATCTTCACCTCCTTTTCATCTCCCTCTTTCTCTTTGCCTCCAACCAGATACGTATCTATTGCCTCCTTCCTCCAACCATGTCAGGCACGTCAGGGAACTTATTTTGCCTGGAGACAAGTCCTTTCATTTATTTATTTTTGCTGGCACAGGATTAAAAGGGAGCGGTGCCTGGCTTTGGCGCGTTGCCGGCACGAAGGGACAGGAGCACCTCTGGGGAGTGCAGGCACCAAGTCCTGCTACGAGCCCTCCTCCCCTTTGGGAGAGGTTTGATGTCTGCACCCACAGAATCCTTGGCAGTTCAGGCCGAGGGTGTCCCTGTCTGCTGGCAGGAAGGGTTGTGGGGTCCCAGATCAGGATACTCACCCAGCTGTTAATAAACAAACCTCCCCCCACTCACCCCCCCATTTCTTTTAAAAGTAAGATTAGTTCTTTAATCCCTAAGGAGAGGGAAACCCCCTTCTTGGTGTTGTCACTTAGTGTTTTGTGTACCAACCTGTGACATGGTGTGTGAGGTAGAAGGTGATGATGTGGCAATTAGCTCGAGAGATTTATTCAAGAGACGTAACCACCAGCATGGCAAACCCACGTGGTTACCCGCTTGTAAATATCTTCTTTTTCAATGGTAACTGCAATAAAAAGTAGAAGCAGTGCCATTTTTTGTTCCTCAGTGACAAAATAACAGCCTTAGAAGGGAGTAAGTGTTTACTTTCACTAATTCCTCAACTCCTTCATGTTTCATATTTAAATTAAATTTTAAAAATGATGCCTTGATGTCCATCTGTTTGCTTGAGAGCGCAGCGGTGCTCGGGAGGCAGGAATGGGAGCAGCAGTTCCCAGCATCCCCAGAGGAGCCAGGGGAATGTGAGCGAGGGGAAATCTCACTGGAAGCAGAACTTTTCCTTTAAAATGTTGGAAGCTTGGCTGTCCCCTTCCTCTGTGCTGAAGGCTGGAAAGCTGTCTTTCAGATGTTATGTTCTTGTAGCACCCAAGCCTTCTCCAAATTTTGCTGAAATCTGTCAGCAAGACAAGAAAAGCCAAAGCAGCTATATCACCTTTTTAAACAAGCAACAGTAAAGAATATATTTTCTTTTTTTTTTGCTTTGCTTTTTCCTTCTCAGTATCAGCAGTTCAGTAACCTTCACAGGTGAGAGCTGTGGACATACCACAAGAATCAGCCAGTAAGTTTTCTATCTTAGAACTGGCCCAGAGTTTTAAAAAAAGCATCTATAAAGTGTGAAGAGCTTGATTTGTTGATTATTCTGCTGAAGACATCTCCAGGTCACTGACAATTGCAAATGGTAATCCTTCAGCCCCAATTTGCATGGGTGCCCGTAAGGAAGGGTTCTTACTGACACCGTGGCCTGGTATTTAATAGAAATCAGGATCTCACTGGTCTCTCACGTGGATTACACATAGAAAATGATGGGCTTGCTAACCACACGTGAAGAATCCGTCCTCTGGAAGGTCACAGTGAGTTTCAGAATACCATAATGAAACAATTATAAGCTTGAGCTACGCAAACTGGCCAGCTGATCCTTGTCCCTGTAGGATTAGTAGGACATGAAAAAAGCATTTATTTGTAATTATTGAGGATATCTCTATAACAGAAATGTAAGCAGGCTGTTTCTGTAACGGATTTCATTTTAATTTTCATTAGCGAGAAGAAAAGCAAAACTACTAACATTGGACTATTCTTTTCTTTTTGAAATAGTTATATTGCAATTCTGGTATCAATTTCATTCTGTAAAATCATCAAAATACACTTTTCTTTAGACAGCTCTGAAAGAAGTTATACTTAGAAGCTTTTATTTTAGTTCTTAGGAAAATAATTGCTGAAGAACTTTCCAAGGTTGAAAATAACTCCTACATTTGCCTGTATTCATCACTTCTATTTGATGTTAATAAGATTTTTTTTAAAAAGACCAAGAAGAAACCAATACGTTTTTCCATGTATTTTGGGAATGGCTTCTCTTAAAGTAAAAATCATCTGTGTGACTTTGGCGTCACATCAGATGATAAGAAATAATAGTCAAGGGAGGGTGTCCTAAACTATCCGATAACTATATGTAAATTGGTGTGCGTCCAAATTATCAACTGAGCAAAGGGTTAAATCCAGTTTGTCTCCTGGTGGACGACTGAGCCAGCCCTGCTTCGCGCACAGCTTTCCCACCAACTGCATGTTTCCGTGCAATGTGCTAATAACTTTTGGAGTACCTTGGTTTCAAAGGGATCTGCTTTGCAGCAGGACGAGGCCCTGGTTTGAGCTGGCAGCTGCTAGAAATCTGTTTCAGATCTGCACAGAGTTCAGGGGTGAAATCCTGGCTGCTCTGGAGTGAAAGATTAGTGCAAGGCTGGATTTCACTCTCTCTCTCTCTCTCCAGCGGTTTTTAAGATTTTCCTTCACGCAGTTGCCACATGTACAATAATAGTCACACTTTCAATGGAAATGCATTGGTCACAATGTTTTCAGCATCTCTTTACGCTGTTAGCACCTGATGCCAGAGCAGCTATCAGTGTCAAACCACCCATGCAAACCTCAACGTCTGGTTGCCCTTGATGGTGGTGGAGGAGAAAACTCCTGCTGTGTTGGTAGTGACTTTGTACATTGCAGTCTTAGACCCTGAACGGTCCCATCACTGCCCAGATAATTGGGTAAAGCATCAGTACTCCTGAAAAACAGTATTTTTGCCACTGTCTTTAAAGTGTCATTGCATAAAGTAGCTTTGTATTCAAGAATTTCAAGCCTATGTTGTATTTGGTAACATTGATTTCTTTGGTGCCTATTAGATCATTATTTGTAAGAGTGTTTCTACTCTCTTTCTTAAAGAAAAGTTAGTGAAAAAAAAGCAGAGTGGATTCCAGACATTGATCTTGATGCCAAAATGGAAATTATAAATGCATTGAGAATGAGAGCCTTAACACACAGCCACTGAAATGGGGCACACGTTGATGAGATCCCCTCTCAGTCTTCTCTTCTCCAGGCTAAACAGACCCAGCTCTCTCAGCCTTTCCTCATACGAGAGATGCTCCAGTCCCCTCATCATCCTTGTAGCCCTCCGCTGGACTCTCCCCAGTAGTTCCCTGTCTTTCTTGAACTGGGGAGCCCAGAACTGGACACAACTCCAGGTATGGCCTCACCAGGGCAGAGTAGAGGGGGAGGATAACCTCCCTCAACCTGCTGGCCACACTCTTCTGAATGCACCCCAGGATACCATTGGCCTTCTTGGCCACAAGGGCACATTGCTGGCGATGTTTGTATTCAATAATTGCTTTAAGGCAGTTGTACAATTCCACGCCCATGCCTGCAGCCGGTCTCTAACATCCCTTGGGAGCATCCCGCAGTCATCCTCACGGCCCAGCCCCGGTGCAGGCAGCCCCCTGCGAGGGAGCGGGGCTTTGCTTTGGCCGGCGGGCAGTTCTCCCAGCAGGAAAATCGGGATGTGTGGATGGACATCTCCAGGGCAGCCAAAGCTTGACATGGAGGGAAGAGGGCAATAACCAGTGAGGGGTAGGAGGGGTTGTACAGCTCCAAGTACAGCGGAATCCTGATTTTGGCCATTAAACATTATGGTCACTAATCATAATTCCTCTTCTCACCATCTTCAGTTTGATGATAAATGGCATGACAAATCTTTGCTAACTTCTTTAAGCAATAGTTTCCCAGATCCTTTCTGTCCAAAGTCGAAGCTTTCCTTTCCCTGGGAACACCTGGATTTGGTTAAACCTTCTGTATGTGCCAGTGAAAACCCGCAGAAAGACAGAGGTGCCTTTTCTGCTGTCCCTACCTCTGTGGGCTGCTGTGTGTCAGGGTGGGAAATTGAAATACTTAACAATAAATGTTTATTACTGTAACATTTAAATGGTTGGAATTCAATTAAAGGAGTCTTTTCACGTTGGTGTTCCTTTATTTAACTGTTATTGTTTCTGTGGTTTTTAGATCGCCACCAACAAAATGGTTGGAATTTATTCTGGGCTTTGTCATTTCTTGAAGTCTGAGGGAAAGAAATGGATGCTTATCTCCTGTCAAGTTCCTTGGAGAGCTATGAGGAAATGAGCAATAAAAGCCTCTTTGAGGCTCTTTTAACTTTAGTATATTGTCTATAATAGTTACTGATGTGTGGAAACCAACAGAGAAATTTTACATGTTTATAGTTACACAGCCCTTAACAGCTGTAGCTATGAGTTGAGCACTTACAGCTTTTTGAAATGTGTTTTTATAAATGTAACATTAAATCATCGTGATTTTGTAAACCAGTCTCCTTCAGAAAATTCCTGAGATAATAATATGTGGGTTGATATACTCAGTCAGGGCTGGTTTGTGGGTACTCGCTTGCTCTCATGCATTTTGTAACTCCACCAAGAGAGCAACGCACAATGTTCGCTTTTTTGGGGCAGGATTGATGATGGCCAAAACGCACGAAGCAGCACTGCATTTCATTTCCCCTGGCTGGATGGAAAAATAGGGTGGGGAGAAGAAAACCGGGTGAGTTGAGAGCCCTCGGCATACCGAAGGGCTCAGGTCTGTGCAGGCCTCTCTCCCCTCGGCAGGGCTGGAGGACGCAGCGAATGGCTCCACATTTCTTTATCCCTGGGGGTGCTGGATCTGGAATTTGCAGAGACTCAGCCCTTGGGGGCACTGGCCAAGCGATGGCCATGGAGAGAGCTTTCTGCCCCTAGGCTGACTGGCTCTTTATTATCATCTCCTGTTCCTCACAGGTCTTTTTGTGCAATTTTAGGACAGAAGTACTCTCTTATGTGCCTTGTCCTCCTCTCTACGTTTCTTTTCTCATCTGGCTTGGGTGGACTTTTCGCATCTAATCCTGCCCTCTGTAAATGGTGAAACTACTAAGCCGTTTGGATCCAGTGCGAAGGACGGCACAAAGGGGACTGTTCCCAGCCCATACACATTGCTGATTAATAACACCGCCAAGGGCATGCATTAAAACAAACACATTGAGAACGCAGACGTGTCGACTCTTGTCTTTTGCGTAAGAAACTCACTCTTTGGCATCTGAATTGCTGTTCACTACTGTGGTGCCTGTACAATCCGCATTTCCACCATTGCAGCCCTCGTGCGAGTGGTGGGCTGGTCTGGAAAGTCTGTTCCTCTGCCAGGGTCGTTCCCTGAAGGCCCTTGAATGCCCCTGACATGATCCAGC
Source organism: Grus americana (assembly GCF_028858705.1). Taxonomy (NCBI): domain Eukaryota; kingdom Metazoa; phylum Chordata; class Aves; order Gruiformes; family Gruidae; genus Grus; species Grus americana. Next base: position 14,755,035 of record NC_072853.1, on the reverse strand, counting down.
ATGCAGATTTATCCACCACACGCTTGCATGCCTGTCCCTGGCCAAACACAAGTCCCGTGCATTGGGATTCCAGTAACTCGAGGAGTCTGAGAATATGCAGCGGTAAAACAAACATCAGCCGTTCAACTTCCAAAAATTGCATTAAGCCAGAAGAGACAATGTTATTTCTGCAGGTCTGTTTTAAATCAACCCAAATATTCTTCTGGAGCCAGAGCTATAATTCAGTAAAACTTGATACAATCTTGGAAAGCCATAGAAAGTGTTGGGAAATACTGCTGGGAGTTAAGAGATCTATAGGTACTGCAAAAATCTGCATCTTAAACTAAATAGACATGCCTCTTAAATACTAATCGAGGCACACTGCAGAGGATGATGGGTTACCTTTTCAACCAAAATCCTTAAAATTCAGAAGGCTTTGTCTGCATGCAAAACCTGAACTGTTTTCCCAATGCTACTTGCAGCTAAAATACAGCATATGAATGTATAGGAAAGATACATCCATCCTACCACAGAATTTGGCTAAGTGCTATTGCTGATTGCCATACGTCGATGATTGTTTAGGCTACCAGCAAGGCCAGCTTCCAGGATCTTCAGCTCTGCAGAGGAGTTCTGAGTCTGAAGGGGTAAGGTGCAAGAGAGAGGTCTGCCCTCTCTTCAGGGGCTGCTGCCGCCACTGTTTCTGTGCAGAAACTCTACAGAGCAAAGATTAAAATCATCGGTGGTATTTTTGATGAAATGTTACATTTGTGGATTGGCTTTGCTTCCTCTATAATTTTCCTTAAATGGAACATCGATAGCTACATTCTGTACATTTTGCACAAATACAAATTGAGTTTCACCGCACGTTTTACTTGAGAGGGAAGGTAGCTGATGCACAACAGTTAAATGGCTTGGCTTGCAAGAAAGTCTGTTGTAGAGCTGGCACTGGAAGGCACCAGAGCTGCTTCCCACCTCTCCTACACACATTTCTGTATAGTGTTTCTGCCTAAATAGGAAAGGTAAAAATATAAAATAAAGTGTGAACATTTCTAGTGATACTTGCTTCATAGCTTCTTTCTACAGACTCAAGATCACTTATGAGTAAGATTACCTTCTCGTGAATGTATTGTTTTCACTGAAACATCAGGATAATATTATTGTTACTTTAGGCTCCATATTTTTATCATTAAAAAAACAGATCTAGACACTACATATTTTTGGCCTTTTTACCAAATACTCTAATATTATGATTAGATACAGAGAAGGCTTAATGTTTTTGAGGAATCAGTATTGTTATCTTTCTTTTCCTCCTCAGTTTTTTACAATGTTGATGTGAGCTTTACTTTGATTAACTATTTTAACATATACAGTGGCATTGGTCAGAATATTTCTATCAAGACTTTTTGGACAGAAAACGGCCTTTGATGATACAAGACTTTCAACATTTGAATTTGTTATGGCTTTTAAAGACAAAATATTAGCCATACTTGCTGAAGAAAACAAAAAACTGTTCACATAAAAAGTAAAAAGAATTAAATCTGTGTAGGGATATATCTCTGAAAATGGCAGTAGCATTTTAATCTGTCCTAGTACTGACTTCATCTTTCAGGATATTATTTCCTAGAATTTGGATTCTTTGGGTTCACTTTGTACCGGTGGAGGTTCTGGCACTGAATCTAGTGAAGTCATCATCCAGACCTTGCCCTGAGTCTGGAAACATGATGCATAGTCTTACTGTGACTACCAAGAGCTGTTTAAAATGGTTTCTATGAAAGTGTTTAAGACAAACTAAGGATAACAGACTGTTTGCAAAGGCCAGAGCTGTCTTGTCTCATATTGTTTGCAAAGCACAATTGATATCAGAAAATACCATTGTTATAAGAAAAATTATTAATGTAGGACTTCAAAATTCCACAGATTTGAAAATCTCAGTGATATTTGAAAAGACTTTATGGAAAATTAACTTGCCAGATTAATTCTAAGAAATGTGTTTTTCTTAAGGGTGCTGAATGAGATGGTATGAAGAGTTCTGGAGGGTTTGCATGCCCAGGAGTTGATAGTACAACTGTGTAAATAACCTTACCAAAAAAGTCTAATGCATAACTTTTGCTGCTCGCTTTTCTCCTCAGGTTTGCCAATTTGTCGTGTCTGTCAATGGCCTTAACGTTCTCCACGTGGATTACAGGACAGTGAGCAACCTCATCTTGACCGGCCCTCGAACGATTGTGATGGAAGTGATGGAAGAAATAGAGTCTTGAGAAGAAAAAAACCCTCTTAGTGGATATTTTTGTGAGAGAAATAGCAATGACCGTGGAGCGGCATGACACAAGGAGGCAGAATGTTGCTGTGTCTAAATAGATTATTTTGCTTTTAGGGGAGGGGGGCTCTCTTTCTTTTAACAATAATAACAGTGGCGATTATGCTAAGAAGTGAACAATAGATACCAGCATATTTTCACTAAGGATTTTTCTTTGCCCGACGGCGACAAGGTTAAAGCCTTTAATTGTCTGTCCAGCCACGTCTGCGTTGGTCAGAATGTTTTCCAACCTAAGAGGCCGTGCAGGCTTCCTCACAGTCCACCACTGGATCAAAGCACTTCAGGAGATGAAAGAACCAAACACTGTGGGGTCAGGATGTCACAGATGGTTTGCATGACATATTTATGTTGGTAAACATCCTCCTGGTGTCCAGCTTTGTCCCAGGAGCACGTGCTGTGGCTGTTGCTCTCTCCCTGGGCCAAAGGAGAGCTGACTAAACGCTGGCTTGATTGCAATCAAACACAAACAAACTGCAAATGCATGAAAAAAAAGTGTCCGTTCTCTGTAGAGGATACTCTGGTATGAATGTTTGGGCCTGACCGAATACACGGATTAGTCCAGAAAGAATAATCAAGCAAATTTAAAAGCGTGCGGTACTTTTACAAAATCTGCCTTTGAAAATGGGGCTTTTTGTTTAGATGCCTACGTACTGGTTTAGATGCTGAAGTATAAAACGTTGATTTGGGGTTTTTTCCTTATCTATAAAGGGAAGGTGTCTCAGCCTTGCTGTTCATCACTTTGGAGAAATTTTGGACACCTTTATTCCTAGAAGAAGAAGAATATTTGGCGGGTTGAAGTGGGAAATTCACAGTGTTAGCATTAGCAATGATACATCCGGATGCTCCAGTAGAGAAAGTACACTTCAAGTTGAAGCAATGTACTTGAATGTACATTAAGCTTGTTAGCACTTTCCAATCATCAAATGTTTTGCAAACTACAGACTTGCCACATGAGTTGCATTTGACACTATGACTAATAAAACATTGTATTTAACTGACTCTTAATCTTTTTCAAACGGTAGGATTTCCTGGTTGATGAATTAATGAAACAAATCTTTTTTTAAAAAATGTATATACAAATTCCATATTCTGCATTTAGGTGACTCCTCAACTCAATGGTAAGTGGATTGCATGGACTTTCTTTGATCTTTGAACTGAATAAATACATCCTTGTCCACAAAATTATAAATATATATTGCAGACTTTTTCTGCTGTCTAAATTTTACAATTAAAGCTTGACTTTCTATATGAGCATACCACAAATCCTTCAATTATGGGCTGGGGAAAGTATTTTTTCCTCAAATAATTTTGAAATATGTTTTATATTAAAAATTGTTCTCACTAAATATAGTGCTCTTGCAGTATGTTTTTCACTCACTCAAACACTTTTACATCAGAGATACAGCAAGTCTTCAAAATCACATATGCCTGCAGCTTTGTAGGTAGAAGTTTCTGGTATAGTATATCTGTGGTTGATTTTTCACCATGAAAACTTCTCATATTCCACTAATATGCAGCAGTGCAGGGAGGTATAAAACTGCAACTGCTAACTTGATACTAACCAGGCACAAAAGTGTTTGGAGGATTCTTTCAAATTGTCATTTATTATGACAGTTGTTTGTCTCAATTGTACCCCCAAAATTTTTGGAACACATGTATAACCCACAGTGGATTATATTCTACAGTTCATTTAAAATAAATAGTTCAGCACATAACGTTATGTGAGATTGTAACAACTGCCAATGGTATCCACTAAGAACAGTTGGAAAAAATCCTGTTGTTCCAGAAATGTGTCAGTATGCTACCAGGGTTTGATTTTGTGAATCCAGGAATGCTTCCCCAAATACTTCCACTTTCTTTTCTTTTTCACCTGGGTTGTTTTGGTGGCTTGCTTGGTATATACTTTGTACCGCTTTAAAATATAAATTCTATGTGTTAGGCTAGGTTAAATATTAAAATGTGAAGGATTTTCTTAGCAAAATGCTAATGATTCTCTCTAATGCCATCGTGGATTCTTCTGTCTTACATCTCTTGCCTTAGTTAATATTCTGCTACAAGTTCCCCGTAGCTTACAGATAATTAAGAAACTGGGTCAGAATTTAGCTTAATAATGCATTACAGAGTGCACTTTAGACTTGAGCAAAAAGAGTGGGAATGGGGGCAGGGAGAAATCTGTGCATATCATTATGTTACAGATTGGAGATGGCATTTTCATTTGCAAGATACATTACTCTCTGTCACAATTTGAGCACCGTTACTTGCCTGCTCTTTGATGGGGATTTCCATATTGTGTTCTCCACTTGATTGACAATCTGCAATTTAATTAATTCTTTCCCTCTTCAATGTGACAAAGGTATTCAAATTATCTCTGCAATGAAATTTTTGTATTTTGGAAAAAAGGATGCGAAGTTAACGATTAAGCTATGAAATGTGTCATTTCCAATTAAACTGCAGTTTGTCTGCACATGGCGATACATACCCTCCGAGATACCCTGCAGGACCCAGGTTCAAACTCTCATCCACTTCAGAGGGCAGAGAATTTTGAATATAATAGAGCACCTTGCGTCCTGCAAAGTACCAGGGGAAATGTAAGATTATTCACAGAAGTGAGGCATTTCAAGAGATGCGGGAATATCACAGTGTGGATTGAAGCAAGGAACCAGAAAGGAAAAAAACATGACATCAGCAGTAATAACTTCATAAAAAGAGAGGCATTTTTGTAAGACTTACTTACTCTCTTATGTGAGCACACAGCTCTTGTGAGATCCTCTAATAAATCTTTATGCCTTAATAACTCAGATTAGTGCCACTCCTCTGCACATGTACATTTGCAAGTCATTTATGGAACATCTTCAAGCAATGAGATAGTTAATTAAATTCAAATAGCAGTTAAGTTAATTGGAGCATTAATTCAGTGCAATATTTCTCCTATTTTTCTTCTGTTATATTTCCTACAGATACATAATTTTGATTATCAAGATCAAATACCATATGTATATTATTGAACACAACTGGTTCTGTAGCTAGTCCCATGGAAGGCATTTCACGCATGAAATAATAATGCAATAATCCACTTCAGGTGTATCAGAATTTGATTGTCTGCATTTTAGGTCTCCATAGAAGCTGAAAATAAAATTGTCAGCATCGAAACGACATAGTGGTGTCCTAGCAGCATCTGCAATACCAGTGCGTCTGTCCAACTACCCCCTTCTATGAGATTATCTTTGGGAAAAGGTTTGGGCAGAAAAAGTCATGCAGTGGGAATGTTTCTCTTGGTATGTTCTCCCTTTTCTGGTTGTATCCTCACTAATAACTACCGAGTGCCAGGGATGTGTCAAACACTGTCCCACAATTACTGGTTTAATAGTCAGCATGTCCCCTTAGCGTGGTCTAGACCTCCGAGGAAATTGCCCGAGTGTAGTTCAGAGAATAACGTGAGATGAGAATTTGGGCACAGGGGTGCAGGCTTTGTTGTGGCACTTGGCCTTGGGACCAGAGAAGGGTCCCTGTACCGATTTGATGTACTGACATAGACATAGCCAGAGAGAGTAGGCTGAGGATCAGGAAGAAGAAGAAGGAGTGACTGACTTCTCTCTTCATCTGCACCGACAGCTATGATGCATGGAGGTTTCCTTTTCCCTGTGGATGGAGACAGAATAGTCAGATTATGGGGTGATGCTTTAATAATTTCAGCCAACACCAGGAATTAAATACTAATTTTTAACATTAATTTTGCTAAGTAAGAATTACTCTAATTTTAGGGACAGGAAAAACTGAGACAATATGGTTTGCAAAAATGTTCGCCTAATGCAAGACAGACCAAGAAGTCAATTGTTGCAATTACAAGTTTTTTCTTCCCAGTGTATAATTAGAACTAGACCATTTGTATAAGTGAAAAAGCATGTGTATGTCACATGTATAAGTAAAGCTAGACCACAGCACTCTTCAAACAAAGTGAGAGAACTTCTAACCTTTTACAATAGAACTGCCATTAAAGGTTTCCATAAATCACACTTTTTAAACCTGTCTTTATCTGGTGAGTGATGTGGCTTATATTTTTCATTTATATGCGTTACTTATAAAAACAAAAATAGTAACTGCCAATGTAATACTTTCTTTTGTATACTCACAGCGCAGATAAAAATCACTGATGTTTCAGAGAAGCTGAGTGATTTTAAACCATTAGATTTCTTAATAAACTTGTACATAAATAAATATTTACACATTCATTTTTAAAATGAGCCATTAACACAAGAGATAATCTAAGAATGTCAAAGAATGTCACAGGACTTAATGATACAATGAACTTATACTATAAAGTCAGTGTTTCACAGATAGCTACTTAGTTTTTATACTTGCAATTCTTCAGGAAAATTCAGAAATATTCAGAAGGGAATAGCTATAATTGTCAAACTCAATGTCCTCTAGAAAAATGGCTGTTGTTTTGCAGTTAGGTATCCATTCTCATACTGTCCATGGGAGCTGTGAATTTCCAGTACTGCTGAAACTCAAGTTGCATCAGCACGCACTTAAAATTAAATGCTTAGCTTCGAGAGCACGCGTTTGAAGCAGGCACTGTACGCTAGGTAGCACAAATCATATAAAAATGTTGCCATACACGCATAGCTTTCCCATCCTACGGCACCGTAGCTCTCGCTGAACTTAGAGTACAACAGCTGCCTGCTGGCTTTTGCGTGGCCTTGTCAAAGAACGATTGCCGTTTCTTTTCAGAATTTGCAGGCGATTAGCGCCATGGGAAATTCTCTTCTTTTTCTGCGCCACTTCGCGCTTCTGTTCCTAAGGCGCTTCTACCCAGAGACCTCTACAAAATGGCTTCTAGAGTACGCTATGTGGACAGCTAGTGGTTCGCAGGCCGCTTCAAAGAGGTGTTTACCTCCTGCCTGAGCAGGTGAACACCTCCTCTACGGCGAAATGCTCCCGCTGTTCCTGCTGCTGCACGCACCCCGGCAGGCCAAGCTGGGCAACGCCGCTGTGAAGGACAGTCCGTGCCCACCAGGCTGTCTTGCATCGACCAGTGATTTAAGGATGTATTTTGTTTTCTTTCTTTTCTGCTCCTTTTGCCACACAGTTAAAATAGTCCTGCTTTCTGCTGTCAGCTCAAACATTCATTCTTGAAGGTCTTGATGGCCCTGCATTCTTTGTCATTTTTCCTGGTTTTTAGTGACTTTTTATCATGACCATCATCACTAGCTTTTCGTAAATTAGCAGTGCTTGTTTATCAAGCCTAAGATTTCAGGAAAACGGGTGACCTGGCTGCTGCTTTACTATCAAATGATAACTAACATACATCAAAGCCTTGAGGTAAGAGAACAAAATAAGACAAAGTTACCATAATGATGGAATAAAATTCATTCGAGGTATAAAATACCACCGCATCTACTCTTAGCAAAGCTTCGTGTGGTTCATAACACAGCATGGGCCATAGCTTTCATGGGCTTTCTGAGATGATGGCGATAAAAGATGAGAGACTTCCAAGGAGTGTTGTTTTCCTCCCGTCCTTTGGCTGAGTTACCACAGACCCTCTGCTCCTTCCCGCCATCACGTCTCAGCTAGAGCAGCGTCTCCCAACCATAGCTGGGCTTAGAACCTCATAAACTCAGGTCTTCACTGCGAACTGTGAATGACTGGAGAATTTAATCATTGGGATTTATGTTTTCCTCTTCAGATTTTAGAGTACCTTGTATTAAACAGGAAAAAAAAATAAAAACCCTCCCTCTATTCTATGCTTTTCCAATTAGGAAATGCTCCTCCCCCCCTTACATTTCCAGTGGAACTTGTGGTGAAGAGAAATCATACTTTCCTGTTTGTACCCAAGCACAACTCAGGGAACACTAGTTCTTACCTGCCCTTCTCAGGCAAACCTCCGCTGCTTCTCCCTGGGAAAATTTTACCCGAGCAAAACCTGCAATATGATGCCTTTTACTAGATTGTAGCTAAAATACATAATATGTACAAACCATTAGGTCTTTTTTGGAAAAGAAAAAAAAAAGAAAAAAAAGAAAAATCAAGTTAGCTTGTTTTAAAATTCTTGTTGATGATTTTAAAGTAGAAGCAAAATCCGTTTAGAACCCAGAAGAGCAGGTGGTAGGGTGCAGTATGGGAAGGTTCTGTCCCGTTAGGTTTCTTAGTAGCATCACAAAGGAGAAAAATGTTGTAGTTGTGTGACTAAATTTACAATTTCCATTCTTAACCCTGTCTTCTCAATAAGAAAAAAGTTGTAATTAATGCTTTTGCATTTAAGAACATTCAAGCATAAAATGCAGTAGATATAAGAACATAGTAAAGATATGTGTTTGTTTGTGAAATATTTCAGTTTCAAATGTAACAAGCTACCCAAACAAAACATTTCCTTTAAGGAAACAATTTTCATTTACGTTGTGAAGTAATTAAAACTTTTTTTTCATATCTTTGAATGTTCCCTAAAATCTTTATAAAATATTTGCGTATATGTGCAAACACTGCATGTATCGACTAAAAATAAACGCACGTGCAGATGAGCAGCCTTGACTGAACAACTGCTTTGTCGATGGAGCCCAGCGATGAGGCTAAAGTGAGCTCTTCATGTTTATTAGCAAAAGTTTAATTAAGCATGATGTTGAGCAAAGCCTGGCAAATATTAAGTGATTCCACTCAGAAGAAGTACTGAGTAGTTTGCAGGATCAGGAATCCGTTTAATTTCTGTTCTCAAAGCACCCCAACAGCCTCGCTTTACCTGCACAGTATTTCTAGAAACAAGATAAGATTTTCTTAAAACTTATTTAAATATTGCAGATGGAATCCACTAGCTTTTATGGGTTAACTCGGAAAGGAAAAAACATGAAAGTATTTAAGATCTTAATGTTACATTTTCCTGTTGCCAGTTTTGTTTTATAAGCATTGTCAGCTCAGCTGCTTTTTGAAGATAACTCACTGCATCCTTTTGTTTGTTACTGCAGTTTGGGATGTGTGCGCGCTTTGTTTGTTTTGCCAGACTCAAAAAGATCCTGTTGACTATTAAAAAAATATTTCATTTTCCATTACACTCCAGCAGGCAAATTGTCTATTACGAAATATACTTAAGCGAAGCATTTACAAAAGGGTGCTGAGTTACCCTCTTAAATGTTCAATTTTCATGATAAAATATGTATTACACTTTTAAAATTTTGTTTCATTACCCACTGTACATGTATCTGCATGACTGTATTATTGTTTATTCTCCTAAGAGACTATTTTCCGAGGTTATTGATTCACCTTCCTTGTAGCAGCATCAGTATTCCATTCCAGAGACCATTTAAATATAAATCCCCTGGACCTCATCTCCTAAATAGTCACAGCAAAAAAAATAAAATCTCTTCTGGTTCAGTTGGAAATTGTATTTAGAAGACGAAGGCACAGAGAACATTTACCTTAACTCTCGCTGGTTACTGTTTCTTTCGCAAAAACCAGACAACGTGGTCTTAATGTGCAGAGCTTCAGGAAGCTATGTAATACAGGAATAAAAATTTTATAATTAAGGTCAAATCGTCCACATTTTAAAGGCTCTTTGATGATACCTTTTTCCGTAGTTATCATGATTAACTCCTAACAATGGGCTTGTAATTGCAAAAATGACCTTTGGCACATGGGCTGATGCAGTGCTCTATTCCCCGATCTGCAGATCATCTGAAAAAGCATCGCGGCGGGGCGATGGCATCTACTTCTACTTATCTAATTGGAATCTGAACTCAGAAACCAGGGGCTTGGTTCTGTTGCACACATGTAAATGCTGAGTGCCATCGAAGATGCTTTAGGGTATTTGAGACATTCTTACGGGACAGAGAGGACCTATAGGGAAGCCCATGCCCCTTGAAATCACATCTAGAGACTAAGTGCCAGAGGATGTCTTAAATGCTGTAGGATACTTCAAATGGCACTACACTTAGGTGTGAAGAACTGAACGACGCCCTTAATAACCCCCACCTAACATCAGCTAATTCAACTGTCTTACTGCCGGTTATTTTATTGGAGTTACCAGCTGGATATTCAATTAGCACTGTTGATGGGAAAGAAATTCCTGGCTATCCTACCAATTCTCCGAGAAGTTGTTGCACAGTTGTATCATGCAGAACTGACTGTGACGATGTGCTGTTATTACGTGTCTCCTTTTCCTCTTATGCTTTCTGTCAAGACACAAAGTGGCCTCTCTGCCAAGGATAGCTTTGTTTCTGAATTGTCTGTCTCCGGTCAAGGGGACGAGAGCCATTTGTCAGTTGAGCTGTAATCTGTATGTATAAAGGATCATACATAATTACTCTCTGCATCTTTCAGCACTCTTCCTGCTTTTTGGGTGTTACTGTTTTTAAGTTGTCCTGAAAAGTACTAGTTTCACCCAAGGAGTTACAGCAAGGCAGCGACTTCCTCCCATTAGGGAAATGATGTCCTAAGAAGGAGTAGCAGCTACTGCAGCCACAGCAGATGACAACAGAGGCAGCAGCAGCTGGGTATTTCCACTTAAACCTGAGTTTTGTTCCACTGCTTGCAATATGACAGGTATTGTAGCTCTCAGGTGTTCTGAAGTATTTGTATACCTCACATATGCTTCAGTGATGGCTCTCCCTACTACGTCCCTTGCACCACAGTCAGTCACATATCTCAGTGTTTGACATCTCAGCCCTTGGTACAAGGGTAGCTTCTGCTCACCCCCTGTAGCAGAAGGGGGACTGAGGCAGTGTCCAAAACCGAATGAGGAATTCAAAGCTAAATTTATAGAGAATTTAGGTGCTGACATCAAAAAAAAACCTTGCTAACCCACACAGGTGTTTAGAGGGTCATCAGCATTGAAGTTACCTAACGTGTTGTGACTGTATGTGCTACTAGCCGACTTACACAGCTTCATGTTCAATAGGTTTTACAATGGGCAGCACATCCCCAAGTCCCCCACTCGCACATCCACCATTCTCCAAGTGTCACCAGACGAGCTCCAAGATCCACCATACAGGAGGTAAAACCCACATGGGCAACCTGGATATCTAAAGTCATCCAGGAAGCCTGCGGAGGAGCAGAGCTGACACTTGCTCTCTCAAGACCTTGGCCAGATTGCTGCCCACTGGACAACCCTTCAGAGGGGAAGCAAGGCGCACACCCTCTAATGCAGAAAGCAAGCAGTGCCCCAGTGCCCTGTATTGACTGCAACCCACGGGCTCCATGGCTGTGGAAAAATATTATCCTTTATGTATTTTGAATCTTCTGTAGCTGTAAATTTGTTATTTGCAACCCCGTATGTTCAGTTTTGGCAGGCTCTTGTCACCCGTATGCCAGGTACCCATCACTTGCGGTCAACTTGCGAGCTCCTCGGCTCCACAGTCCTCTCCAAGCTCCTCTCCAGCTCCTCTTCCTCCCAACCTTTCCAAGCGAGAGGCTCCCTCTGCAGCGAGGCTCAGTGCCGAGCTCCGCAGGCTGCCAGCTGAGCTTGCTGAGGGCTGGATCGGGCCCTGGTCCCCGGGTGCTTTACAACGGCTCGGCGCAGCGTGTGGGAGGATGCAGAGGCCAAACGACACGACGCCTTGTGCAACCGGCCCCGCGCCGTTCAGCAAGAGCCATGTTTACCCGAGCAAAGCCACAAAACCCGTCTGCGGTTCGTAGAGAAGCCAGTCAGACAAAACACCCTCAATAGCACATTCAGTTCAGGGCTTGATTTGTCCAGCACATTCCTGCTTATCGCTAAAAAGCAAGCGTCGGGAAGCCCACAGGCTTTTCAAAGGAATAACATCATAGCTAAATAATGAGTATTGTTACGGATCAGATAATATTTTTAGTAAAATAAGTGGGAATTTGTAAGTAAATATGACAAGTTAACATATTTGGAACTACGACAACTGTAATATGTGGGTTTCACTCATGTAAAAAGACTGTGAATTATGAAGAGTTCAGATGTTTAATTTCACCTCCATCTATAATTCTAATTTTATTAGTGACATTAATCACATATAGAAAGCCATATAAATCTTACACGCTTGTTAGGCAGGTGAAGAAAATGAACACTAGTTTAACAAACAGGGTTGAAAATTCTTTGAGAATGCAGTTAGGCAAATTACAGTAGTGAATATAAATATTTATGGTGAGCTCATGTTTTATTTACCCACTTGAAAATCAGGAATAAATTCTATTAACTGCACAAAACCGCCACTTGACTGTAAGAGTAGAAGCAAAATTACAGTCTGACCTTTTATTGGCAGGTTGATTTTAACAGCAGAAAGATAAAAGCCAACTCATATATAGGAAATTATTTTGTAAATCTGAACAGGACTTGCCTACCAAATGCAGCCTTGGTTTAATATGAAATATTCAGTAAGAGAAGCATGGATTTGACTATGATAACTCTCTAAATCACCCTAGAAAAAAAAAAAAAGACAACAAAAAAGAGAGTGGATGCTCATTGTGACTACTGCCACTAGAGAATTATGCTGTTCCACTGCTATGCAAGGTGGTTATTCAGCATCACTAAAGCACTGAGTCTTGTTCTGGCACCTATTTTAATGGGTTAAAGTGCGGCACACTAGCCTCTCACCTAATCCTGTGAACCCAGAAATAAATCACAGCACTCCACTCTGAGGGCATTCATCTGATTGTTCCTCTGTTCAGAAAATTTTATCTACCATGAAATATTTTATAAGTTTTATGAGGAAAATTTTTGAAAGTGAACAGAATGTACATAGAAATCTGAACTCACTTGCCCTGTCTTGTGGTTGTAATACTTTCTGAACATGGCAAAAGGCCGTGGGTGGAATTTTTTTATAAAGATAAAATATATAAAGAATGTAGCACACTGGAGAAATAAAACTGTTCTTCACTTTTTTCCAGTTATTTCTTCTTTTCTTTAAAGTGCGGGCATAACTACCCAAGTTTTTAAAACTATCAGCAGATATAATGCAAAGAAAATGAACTTCAGAATGTAGAGAACGGCAGAAACATGATTTTAGGAAATGTACCTTTACGCTTAACAGTTGATGTCAGTAACAAAATGCATCATTCCTGCCTGTTCCTCTTTTACTGCCACAGTACAGAAGCAGCTATGGACAGACATCTGGATGGCTCTGCAGGACCTGGTGCAGGAGAACTGCTCAGGGAGAGCTGAGCCTGCTGCTTACTGAATTTCAAAGGTGCTTATAGTTCCCTCTGAAATAAGCTGATCCCATCCTCCCTCTTCCCTACCAATGAGTTTCACTCTTGATTTTAATGGAATACGGTCAAATCCCAATCAAGTTGCTTTTATCATTACATAATTCCTCATTGTAGACTCCTACAGCTTGCATATCTTCAGTCCAGTGAAGAATTATTTTACAGAGGAAGGCTCACTGCCCCCAAAGCCCACTCTCCTGTTCAGCTTCCCAGGTAGGCTTTCCAGGCTGGCAGTCTGAGCAATGATGGGGAGCAGGGAAGATGACAGGGGGAGATTTCCAAAGGTTAATGTCAGTCAATGTCTGACTTCCCCATGGAGAGTTACCTGTGCTATATGGGAGACACGGAGGCAAGTTATTCCTTTAGCTGGCATCGGGGAAAAAAAGAATTGAACGGGATAGAATAGGAACATGATCCACCTTGCTTTAATTGATCTGCTGTTTGATTGTCTGTATACTCGGTCTCTTACAGAGGCTAATATTAGGTCTAACAAACCAGCATACGCAGAAGCAACAGGAACATACGGTTTGTTACTACAAGGACTCACATGCTCGCTTCTCAGTGCAAAAGCATTCGCAGCTTCCAGATTTTAAGGACTGTTTCTCCAAGTCAAACCTTGCTAATATTTGAAGGGACAGATTGGCTGATGTCCCAAACAGCAGTAAATCCTTTCCATGTGCTGAATTATTGTTGCTGTTATTGTTATTAATATTACTATTATTATTATTATTGTTATCAACATTGTGAAATGCCCAGTGGCCTAAAGCAGATGTTTTGGCTATTCCTCCAAGACTGCAAACCTTGGGACAGAGATCTTGTTTATCCTAGACAGTGAAGAACATCTACTATTCCACCAGTGTCTCTGAAGAGTGCGCTGTAAGAAACCTTGTGCGAGGCTTTATCTTCCTCAGGGCCCTGTTGTAATCTGACTTACCTTAAACACCGGGCTAATTTAAACAGGCCCCAGACAAGCTTTTTTCTGGGACGCATAAGATAAAAGAACATTATTGTGGCCAGTTCCAATATTACAAGAACATTTAAACTAGCATTTATGAAGGATGCCGCCAGTAAATCAAAGATTACAGTAGAGCCCAAAGAGTGATAATCTAAAGGAAGCAGCAAAAAAAAGTGATGGCATTTGGATGACAGTACTTTGTCAAAAAGTCTGAGATGAAAAGTCAGCCACTGCAGTTAAATGAACAAATACTGGAAAATGGAGTAGCATCACAGATTGAGTGTTGCTGAACATCCTATTTTTACCTGGGTTTTGGGAAGAACATGGATTGAGGTGATCAGTGCAAGATCCAGATGCTGCAAAAACTTGCACAACTGCATAATATACAGTCTCTGAGTGTTGAGAGGGGAAAAAAAAAAAGGCTAATCCAAAAGCTTTTGAGATGTTATCTGCTTTTTGTGGCTCTAGACCACTGCCTCTCCTTTTTACAGCTTTCACATTCTTTGACACAATACGCTATAATTCTTTAAGTCATCAGATCAATGGCTTTGGATCATAATTACTGTTGGCTATTTGTTCAAGGCTAGTATATCCACTTGCTTCCCCGCCGTGTAACTTCCTGTTATTTTTGGCTTTAAATTTAAGGCACAGAAGTCATGTTCAATGGGAACTGTCCAAGCACTTCCTGGGTGCGTATGACACAGAGAGCTAGTTCTGCAACATGTGCAAAGCAGAACCAAAACTTTGCCTCCTTCTTCTCTTTATCCTAACAATTCTTGGCAAATCTTGAGGCAGCAAATGGCCATCTCAGTCTTAGGGACAGCTCGTTGGCAACAGTGGCACATACTCTTGCAGTGCAGGTACCACTCTATGACTCGAGCAGCAATTCTGAGCAGCGCTGTAGTCCATCCCATGGTAGCACCTTCTTCTCCATAGAGGAGCTTTTTATGTGTTAGCTTTGGCTGAGTGGAACCCTTCTGCACAGAAGCTAATACAAGTGTTTACAGCTGATCATTTCTCAACTCTTATAATGTAGATCAAAGCACAGGGACTATTACAGTGGGGTTTTTTTAGCAGACACGGTACTTGGATACACAGACACTAGAAAGATCGAGGGTTGTTAATATACAAAAGAGATTTTTGTCCAAGACTGCCCCCCTCTGTTATTGATTCGCAACTAAAAAAAATGTTTAAAACTGCTGTAAATTATTCTTCTTGTACTTGATAAAGCGAGATTTCCAGTATATTGATTTTTAGTATTGATATTTATTGGAAAAATTAACTGACAGTTATTGCAGCCTCTTAAATGCCCCTGAAATATAAAAATGGAAGGCATACTGAATTTCTTCAGTGAGTACTTGAATGGGGGTAATTTTTTGAGCAATAAATAAAATATTCATATTTCTCTTGGCTTTCTCCATTCACTTTTGTATAAAATTACTCTGAAACATAGGCAATGAGTTTTTTACAATAATAACTTTTTCTTTGGCAAATACAAATCGCAGTACCATTTCTCTTTTGTAAAATTTCTGCTAAGGTCAATTGAATATTTTATTCAGGGAAAGGTACTTTTGTATTTTTAACATATGCTTAAATAAACATTGGAAAACTAAGACTCTTCTTGAAAATCTCAATTGTAATGCATAAAAATGTGTAGGGGAACAAAGCACCCATCTCTGAATCTCATCATCCACTTCAAATCCCTTAAAAAAAAAGCAGCAGAAAGAACCAGGCTGTTTAAAACTGAACAAAGGAAACAGTTTAGATGAATAAAATTTGTGAGCAATAAAACCTGTTGTCTTAAAGGAGAGTTTTGTTCAAGTGTTTATTCAATGGAAAAAAACCCAAACAACTTGTCTGTTTTCATGCGATATTATTCTAGGGTATAACTTTGTAATTATTTTTCAGAGTCGGAGGAACAGACATGCTTTTCTAAAAATTGCAAAATAGGAAACCTGAAAATTGATAGTTTTGCATTAATCGACAAGCTGGAAAAATCAATCATTGGACAGCATTTAACAAATCTTGCTCCTTTTCTCAAGAATTTTACTCTCATGGACATGTGTACTAGGAAAGTGCTTAGATTGAGACAGACCAGAGGTGTGTAATTATAGCATTCAAGATTGTATAGGGTAGGAGCTCAGACAAGAAGCTCAGTAGGAGACAAATGCAAAGCTCTGCTTCTTTTAGGTAATAGCTTAAGATATATGTTATTTGGAAAGGAATTCTTCCTTGTTCCAGACGTCTCTTGTATTCATTACTCAAGGTATATATTACAGAGACCACCGTGGTGTTGCTTCCAGCTCTTATGATTTTAAATATTCATTTCAGCCTGGATTTCATTCCAAAGAAAATTACTTCTGGCACAGACAGCCAGAATCTGATGGTCTTCTGCTTACTCAGTAAAAAATGAGGGGAACCCTTCCCTCACTGTGTTATACTATACCATTGGCGGGCTGCAACTGAATCTGCACCACAGTGTAATCCAGTGAAAAGAAATCTGTGCTCACTTTTGCCAGCCTCATGCTGTATTTGTGCCTACCTATTTCCACCTGCTGGTAGATCCAGACATCATAAAGTCTTTCCTGAGGGTGCCCCTGCCTCCGTGCTAGCAGCCTCCCAGGATTTGCCCATCAATTGCAGCGCTCTCTTCGGCTGGTTGATGAAGTCTCAGCACGCAGTCTGGAGCAAGTGGGAGAATTGAAAACTGGCTGAATTGCTGGGCTCAAGGGGTTGTGATCAGCAACTGGAGGTCAGTCACTTGTGATGTACCCCAGGGGTTGATTGGAGCCAGTACTGCTTAACCTCTTCATTAACAAACTGGTTGATGGTGGAGAGTGCACTTTGACCAAGTTTGCAGATGGTAACAAACCGGGAGGAATGGTTGATACACCAGAGGGTTGTGCTGCCTTTCAGAGTGGTCTTGGCAGGCTGGAGAAATGGTGAAACAGGAACTTCATGCAGTTCAGCAAAGGGAAGCACAAGGTCCTGCCCCTGGGAAAGAATAATTCCTGGCACCAGCACACATTGGTGGCCAGCTGTCTGGAAAGCAGCCTTGTAGAAACGGTGCTGGGGGTCCTGGTGGACAAGCTGTGCCAGCAATGTGCCCTCACAGCAAAGCAGGCCGGCAGCCTCCGGGGCTGCATGGGGAAGCGCATTGCCAGCAGGTCGAGGTGATCCTTCCCTGCTGCTCAGCCCTGGTTAGGCTGCATCTGGATGATGGGTCACATGCTGGGCTCCCCAGTAGAAGAGAGACATGGACTTACTAGAGTGAGTCCAGTGAAAGGTCACAAACATGATTAAAGGCTTGGAGCATTTTTCATAAGAGGAGAGGCTGAGAGAGCTGAGGCTGTTGTGCCGAGAAAAGAGAAAGTTCAGGGAGATCTTATCCATGTGGATAAATGCCTGATGGGAAGGAAGGAAGGAGAGGGAGTAAGACTCCTTTCAGTGGTGCCAAGAAACGGTGAAAGGCAATAGTCACAAATTGAAACATATGAAATTTTATTTGAACACAAGAAAATGCCTTTTTCTTTTTTCTTTTTCTTTTTTTCACTGTGAAGGTGGTCAAACACCGGAGTAGTTGGCCAGAGAGGTTATGGAGTCTCCATTCTTGGAGATACTCGTAACTCAACTTGACATGGTCCTGGCCAACCTGCTCTAGCTGAGCCTCCTTGAACAGGGAGGGTTGGACTAGATGATCTCAAGAGGTGCCTTCCAACCTCAGCAATTCTATGATCCTATGTCATGCTCAATGGGTCCAGAACATTGCCCAGCAGGAGACCAGGAAATTCTTCCATCTCCTCATAGCCTCAGGGAGAATGAGCACACATGAGCCCTCCCTGTCCAGTGAGGTAAGTTGGGCTCCTACTGTGTGAGCACATATGCACATCAGAGAGGATAACATCACTTCTTCGGTGGACTGCCTTTTCACTGCAGCTGTGAGGATGCTGTGGGTGCAGGATGAAAAGCTAACTTTATGAAATACTAAACTCGTCATTCTTCCCATTACCTTCTGGAACCCTCATACTGAGAAAAATACATGAGCGATTTGCATTTCTCCATCTCCCTATGCTTCCTTTGCCCAGTTTTGTTCCCTTTCCTGCACATTTGGAGGAGCAGGACCAACCCTAAACATGAACAGTTACACTTCAATGGCCATGGCATCGGTCTGGCTTCCTACATATCCCTTTCACTTACCTCATTATGTGTAATAAACTTCAGACGAATAAACCTAGCAGTTCACTGAAGTGCTGACAGCACTGAAATCCTCTAATAGCACTAATATCTTCTAAAAAGTATCAAGGAAATCAAAATGACTCATCAGACATGCCAACCAATAATGAAGCTAAGCTGGACTGCTCTGGCAGTTTCTGCCTAAAATAGAGCTGTAAAAAAGCCACATTTGTGGGGCTGATATCAGAGAAAGAGCTGTAGCACAAAGAAAGTCACTAGAAAAAAATAATCTCACAAAAAATAGCTAACCTTTTTAGAAGTCTTTTCACTGCATATTCATATCACAAAATAATTGTGACATTTTCTTAACTAATGAAGACAAGAAACTTTAAAAAGTAAGCATGGCTAATATGTTAGAGACAATGTATCACAATTATATTTTTCATTAAAATATTTTTTCTGTGTTTTTAATTTGGGAAGAATATAGTCATAAGTCCTTCTCCAATCTCTCAGCACATGACTTCATAAATCACTTAATTATTGCAAGTGTTGACAGACTGATCTTGGTAAACCACCTTCCAAAGGGCATTGTATGTACCATCATATTTAATAAGAATTACAACATTTAAAGCAAAAGCCAGCTATGCTTTACCTCAAGTATTACCTCTGTCTTTGTGTTCTTTTAATAGCAAAACCAAAACTCTAGGAAACATTAGGCCTAGGGATTAGTTCAAGTCATGCAAATGGATGTTCCGTAGTCAAAACCGTTGAATGTCACTGGAGTTTTCGGATGCTGGGAGAGACAGGGCATTAAAAAACGTACGTCTCATTGTAAGATATATTAGTTTAGGAGATAAAAACACTTGTCACCTTTAAAAACATCATTGCAATAAAAGAATACAAGACTTGTTTAGTTTTTAATTATTTGCAATTTAAAAATATCCCCCAAACTTGATATTCTCATTTCCCAGGTCTTGTGAAAAATGGCATAGTAACTAACATTGCAGTCATTAGTATATCAAAAAAGTCAGAGAAATATTCTAAGTGTAGCCTAAAAAGCAGAAGATATTAAAAAAAGATGAGGATTGATAATAAAAGTGTAATTCTTCCTCACAGACACCAAACCCATCCATTATTCTGGCTTCAATTCCCACAAATACTGCTGTTGGTGTTCCATTACTTGGTTCAATTGTACCATTAGCTACTCAGCCCAGCTCACCTGGATCTCACCAGCCTGCACTAATTCTGTTCTTGCATCAGATTAGTGGAATTGTTTCCAGCTGTGTTTTCAATATTATTCCCATGTAATCATATTTATAGAAATTTCATGGAATCTATACTAGCTAAGTAAAGGATCGCCCATATCTTGTTGATGTGAATACTTCTAAAATGTGGTGGCTCTAAATCATTGTTGCTCTTTTGAAATCACCAAGCTTGGCCAATTCAAAATAGCAGAAAGTAAATTCATGGGGCCAGTTCACAGTCAGTAAATTTCTTCTCAAAAGTTCGGGTTTTTTTTGGAAGGAAGATGTCATGGACAGAAGACAAGAAGGAAATATTGGTAAATCATTTGTACATTAATATTGTGCATATTGTGATCTTACTCTATTTCCAGATGTGCAACCCTTTCAAGGAAGCTTTACTTTTTAACTTTTAGCTTGAACTTTTGAACAACACGAGCTCTTCCCTGTAATTATGCAAGGACATCTACAGTGCTTTCCAGAGGAAGCTGAGTAAAGCTCAGTGGTATCAAGTGTGATTCACTCTAACAAGTGGACAAATGGTGTATGAATAATATTGTAAATCAAGAAAATAAACTGATATTAATAAAATCAGCTGAGTTATCCTCAAAAGCATATACTTTCATAGAAACATAGAATCACAGAATGGTTTGGGCTGGAAGGGACCTCAAAGATCATCTAGTTCCAATCCCCCTGCCATGGGCAGGGCCACCCTCCACTAGACCAGGTTGCCCAAAGCCCCATCCAACCTGGCCTTGAACACTTCCAGGAATCCAGGGGCATCCACAGCTTCTCTGGGCAACCTGTTCCAGTGCCTCACCACCTGCACAGGGAAGAATTTCTTCCTAACATCTAATCTAAATCCACTCTCTTTTAGTTTAAAGCCATTACCCCTCCCTTGTCCTGTCACTCCATGCCCTTGTAAACAGTCCCTCCCCAGTCCTTCCTGTAGGCTCCTTCAGGTACTGGAAGGCTGCTCTAAGGTCTTTGTATAAACTTAAAATATTAGTTTAATTTAAGATACAAAAAGGTGATTAGAAATTAAAGAATAAAGTCATTTGAAAGCTGCAGAGAATTACAGAATCTATTTACCAGTCAATGGGATCCTCAGGACTTTTTACGGAGCTCCAGTACTCTGACTAGATGCAGCCACAGGATGGTGCTCATGGTCTTTGCATGATACATTTTAAGTCTGGGGAAAAAACGGGGGTAAAAAAAAAAGAGAGAGGGAGCCAGACTCTCTCTTTGGTAGGCTGTTCCTTGTCCTGCCCTGAAATACATGAGCCAGCAAGCAGTCATGGATTAGGCTGATTTATCTCTATATTTACCGAGTCTTCAAGGGCATTGCAAATAGACCTCTCCATCTGCTTCCTTGTCTTCTGGATATTATTGTTTAGCTAAATACGTAAATTAGGGACTGAAAAGGTACTAAATGTTTCACATTTAGTATCAATGAGCTGTAAGCCTTATTGCTTCAGAACAATTATTAGGAATTGTTATCTTGCAAGCTACTCTCTTCTTGACTGGTACAAAGCGTTAGCCATTGCACACAGCTGGTGGTGCAGTAGAATAACTGCAGAGGACAGGATCTCCCAGATTCCTAGAGCTGGGAGATGATTTCTAGACCTAGGAATGCTTTTTAACTTTTGCTATAGAAAACAACTGGACTTAAAGAGTTTCGTTAAAGCTCAAACACTTCTGCAGTTTCAGTGGAAAGACATCTGTGAATTTGGACAGGAGTCTGCAGGACTGTGAATCCTACTCAGCAGCAGCAGGTCCTGCTTTACACAGTCAGTCACAGCCATCTCCCTGGGACTCGCTGCCTTCCCCTTCCCTAGAAGGGGCTCCTACTTACATTAAGAAAGTTTCACCTATGCCTGTTTTTTCTTAATTGCAGTCCTACAGTGATTTCATTTGTAATTTTATACAGATGACCAGGCACATTGTAATGAGTTTTTTCATTCACCTTTTAAATTCTTGAGATTTACAAACTTTGTGAGTAGTCACCTTAATTGTAAATTCAGCAGGATATAGCGTAGGGTAACTCATATTTCTCTATGAATATAGATTCTGCAATTCCACTTGCCCATTGCGGTGTCCAAGCATAAGGCAAAAATGTGTATAGGTACTACGACACATTTAATCCCGGGTTATACTAAGCCAGACAAGTACTGGAACACTTTAATATAAATATTTCCCTGATGAATCATTAATCTAACATCCCAATACCCAGCACTGGGGGATACTTGCATTCCAAGCCATACTGCAGAGCAACCTCCTTTTAAATCATTTAAAACGAAGTGAACGAGTAACTTCGGGGAGAGAAAAATGAGTTAAAAGGTAGCAAAACCAGAAGAAAGAGGACACCGCGGAGCACATCACCTGCGGATGTAAGGCTGCCCGCAGTCCCCCGCCACCCCGAGCCCGCCCCGGCCCTGCCTCCCCGCGCACCTGGCCGCGCCCCCGCCGCGGGGCTCAGGCTCGGAGGGCTGGATCTCAGGCATCGCTCATGCCTCTTTTTTTCCCCCCCTTCTTTCCACCTTCTGCTCTATAATTGCCCGCCTCCTTTCTCTATCCTTTTGCCTTATCAGATGCGGCGCAGCGAGGGGAAGAGCGGCCAGAGGGGAGGGAAGCGGTTCTCCCGCAGCCGCCTCAACACCCACAGCCTCGCGTGAAAACGAGCGGCCGCACCCCCACCGGCTGCTCCCCCGCTGATGCCCGCACAGGTCGGTGTGAGTTCCTCGAGGGCTGGGGCGGGGGGTCAGGAGCGGCAGCGCTTCCCACTCACCTGCCCGGTCACCCCCGCGGCGGCCGGAGCGGAGCCCCGGAGAGAGAGTTGGGTGCGGGAGGAGGAGATGGAGGGGTGGAAAGTGGCGAGCTTGGGGCGGGGAGCCCCTTAGAAAGTCCTGCCAAAGCCTTACTTTTAAAAATCATGATAATTAAAAATTAACCAGTCACACTTTAAAACGGAGGGTCTGGTTGCTGCCCGCGTCCCCCCGCGGGTGCATCATCCTCCTTTCCGCGGCGCGTCGAGGCAGATTGCTTCGCCCCGGCTCCTCACGCCCGGCGCCTGCAGGGTGTTATTTTAGCGGGTGGCTGCCCGGGCAGGCGAGCCCGCCCCCGCTGCGGCAGGCTGCTGCCGACGGGGGGTTCCCGGCGGGCGGCCCCTGCGTCTCATGGGGCCCGTCCTTCGCCTCAGCTCGGCGGAGGCAACGAACTCCTTTGCTGTCCTTTTCTTAACATGGAGGGGAACTCGCTTTCAAACGGGAGGCTCGGGGGTGCTGGTGTCGGGGAACGCCCCGAAGAGCAGCCGGGGTGCTGGGAGGTCAGGCGCGGCCCCTCAGGCTAGGCTGGAGCCGTGTCGCGGGGCTCTGGAGGCGCGAACGAAAAGCGCCCGCCTGGTCGTGGCACCGCCGGCGGGTCTGCAAGAGCCGGGACGGCGTCCCCGCCTCGCCGCCGGCCCCCTCCACCGCCTTCCCGCCCTTCCCGTATGGGGGCGGCGGCCATGGCGGCGGGCCCGGCGGCTCCCTCGAGGTCGCTGCGGTGCCGGGGCAGGTCGCACTCTTACTTTCGCCCAACGGGACGTCGACTCGAGAAACTCGTGCCTGTTCCCAGGCAGCGGGCGGACGCAGGGTCACTACTCTATAAAGAGCCACCGAGATAGGAGAATTAACCCCTGGGTTCCTGTCCAGGAGAGCAACGTTAACCTGCCTGCCTTGGGGAGGGGTGCCATGGCAGTGCTGAGGCGGCTCTGCCTCCTTGCCAGGGCTGGGTGCGCTTCCACAGCCAGGGTGGTACGGAGCATGAAGATCTATGTCACATTTCTCCTGGGCTGGGAGGTCTCCAAGGCAGGCTGTTATCTCAGGAGAAGGTGCTCTGGTGCCTGTGCAGACGTTGCAGGCTGGTGGTCGGCCTGGAGCCCACCTGGGAGAAGAGCTGTGAGTGCATGGGGAGTGGGGCTTACCTCACGGGCAGGGCTCTTGGGCTGGGGGCTTTGGTCTCGGCTGTCAGGGCTACTCTGTCAGGTAACTGCTTTACCAAATAGTTACTAAAAGGTGAAATATATAAAAAGCAGGCGGAACAGGATATTTATTTTTATTCTCAGATGATGTCAGCCACAAGGTGGCTGCAGACTGGTGGTTGCCTTTCCTAGTTAAGTGAATCTTGGAAGTGTGGGTCATTGCAGAGGTGAATTTGTGCCTAGTTTATCCAGCAGCAGTTGTATATATCCCAATAAATCTTACTTCTTTGCAGGATGCTTTTTCTCTAAAAGCAGCAGTGAGAGTGTTTCCACATGGGATTACCTGTCAGTATTTATAGCCCTTATTTGGGAGGAGGGTTCATATCAAATCTAGCAGATGGGGTATTGAACCACCACTGTGAGTATTTTAATGTCTGGGTTATTACATGGAAAGAAATCCACACAACGGTGGTGGTGACTGCATTGAAGAATGAGTTGTGTGCTGTTCTTCGAAGAGTCTACATTTACTTGCTCCAGGTTGTATTCCTGAGTGAGGAGAGAAGCCTCGATACCCAATGTGAGATACGCAAGGGGTGTATTTCAGACTGTTTAAGTTTTAACTGTCAGTTTTTCCTGTTGCCTGTCACTAGGCAACTGTCTGCTGACTGTGCTGGCTAGTCTAGATCCAGTCCTTGGGTGTCTGACTGTGTTCATGTAGTAAGAAGCCTGGGCACTTTGCTCAGGTTTCTGAATCCATCTGGAGGATGTGTCCTAAGAACTGGGCATAGCAACACCTAAGTTTCTGGTGCACATCTTTGTTATTGGATTGAGCTATTTGGCTTTGTCTTGAGAGGCTTATACTGTAAGAGATTGAGTCAAAATATATATATATATAAAGTAGTGTGAAATTTGTTGATAATTTGGCTCAAACTTAGATAACCTCCTATGAGGGTGGAATTCACAATGATTAAGCCCCTTGTATGTTTCTAGGTGGCATATCAAGCATTCATGACTGGGATTTGCAACAGTAGACCTACCAAATCTTGGGATAAATATGGTAAATTGTAAATACTTGGAGAAAAGGAGATGTAGGTCTTATCCTCTTATTTATTTAATAATGGTTGAGGTACTTCAGTCTGCCTTTTATATTAGATAGTGGTTGAACCGCTTGCTTTGTGCCTTCCTCAGAAGACAATGAAAACATGGAAGGCAAATTCAATGATGGTATTTGGGGATATTAGAGAAAATGTTACAGGAGGTAAATGGGAGGGGCTTGCAACACACAAATACATAAACCAAAATTTACCAAAGTGAATTCAAATGCCGACTCTTTGTTGACAGCAAGAAATCTACTATTAATTATCTTAATTTAATTATCTTGTAAAATACTAACAGGAGAGGGCAGCAAAAATTCTTCCTGGCCCAGAAAAATCAACTAAAACTAGTGCAGTAAAGTTGAGTGATAGATGAACATTTCTAAGCACGATGTTATGAACATATTGATGTATCTTGAGGGGTGCTTCTATATATGTTGACTAACTGTACTGGAAAGTGTTAAAGGCCAAGTTCAGATAATGACATTTGTACTGCTGTTAACCTAGCTTCTGTGGACAGATAAATTGCCCCTTCTGGAACTTGTTCATTGGCACCAGAATTGCTTCCTGTAACCCAACTAGTTCACCTAGGACTACCTTGAGTGTTCATATAGTGCTGCACTCTAAAGTGTCGATGTTTCTAGCTGATTAAGTTAGAGTAAATATTACTCCATGGTATTACCTACAAATAGAATTAATGCTTACTCAGCTGATACCCTGCATGCCTTCTGAGCTGTAAGTGCCAGGTAGTACAACAGAGAGCACAGAATAAGTTGAATAAGATAGGAAAAGTAGAGTAGGCTGTAGAGGACAATGAGAGGAGGACTTGGATTTCCTCAGAACAAAGTTCTACCTTGTTTTGACAACTGATATGCAAAATTGCTCAGTTGAACTGATCAATGATTATTTCATTGGGGTTATTGAGTATGTGCATTTTCTACCTTACGGTAGGCTTGCAGGGCAGTTCTGATTTATTTATTTTTTTTTTAATTACAGAATCCTGAGATACATAATTTAACATCCCATTCTGGATGGCTTCTAGTTTTAGTCTTTGTTATCGAGAGTTTCAGAGTTCTCTACCACAGGTATCTTGCTAAGGTGCTTGCAGTGCTGAAATGTATAGGGATACCCATTTTACCTTGTTATGCACAGCAAGCTCTACTTCCAATACTCATGTATATTTAGCAAAGGATATCAGTTTTCTCTTTACATGGGCTGAATTTTCAGAACTGTTGAGTGGCCCAAATGGGGTTCTTTGTCGCTTTCATGTAAAATATGCTTTGGTTATAAAACTGCTGTCAGGATGAAATCTTGGCTCCACTGATGTCTATGGCAAATTTCTATTTTTATTTTTTTAATGGAATCAAGATTTTGCCCACACTTTTCATTAATGTGGATGCCTTATCTTTGCAGGTTTAATAAGTCTTTTTGTTCTATGTGTTTTCAGACCTGCTGATACTGTGTGTATTGAGGAGAAGAAGATGCTTTGTCGGTATGAGATACGGAGCTGTTTCTTCTTGGCTTTTTTAGCTGTCACAGCTTTCTTCATCAGTGATGCCCAGGGCCAAGGTAAGTCATAAATAAGATGATGGAGCTTTTCACTCTGATGTGCAGAAATAGACTTTCTTATTCCAAATGCAAGTGTTACTTCCGTCTTAATAGGATGTGGATCCAGCACTACTGAAATGAAGCAGGAGTTTTGCTACTGATCTCAGGGGTGGAGTAGAACTATGTGTTCATGTGTGCGCTTTGAACCTAGTATCTCAAATAGCATGAATCTTTTTGCAAATTCAGGTGTCTCAAAATGAGTTATAGGGAACAATTTATTATTTTTTTTTTACTCTTATTTATATGAAAGTACTGATTAGAAATTGCTGTGACTGTCCTCTACAGAATCAAGTAAGCTTGAAGGACCAGGTATGGTACTAAGCTTGTATGGAATATATATTTTTCTTTGTTGGAACAGTAGCTATTGTAACACATCATACAGTATTGCACAGGACTGTTAAATGTCACAGACTACTTCTGCAGCTTTTTTTTTTTAAATCCCCTTTGTGGGTATTAAGACACTGCTGAGATTGTTAGGCTTAAGTTCTTGTTGGATCGTATTGACAGTGGTTTGACTTCTAGAGAAATCCTATCACTTGGGGAAGAAGGGAGGAAGAATGAAGAATGCCAACGAGTTTTTATGATTTCTAAAGAAAGATGTTTCTCTCAACTTTTATATTTATGTAATCCCTTTGATATGAGACTGCATAGGCATAACTGGGAGCAGAATTTGATCCTGGGGCTCTTCTAAAGCATCTTGTATGATGCATTATTCATGAGCACATTCAGAGACTAGTGGCAACCTGAGGCTTTCCAAGTTCTGGTAAACGCAAGTAGCAGCGCTGTCCAGTCTGCGTGGCACTCAAGTGCTGGGGAAGCATACTGTCTTGGATGTTTGGGAATCTGTGAGTGTTTTACAAGCCTCTTCCAGAACTTAGGGACACATGTAAGCAGTAATATTTAATGTGGGCGATGTGAGGTGAATGAAGAAATACATGTTCCCAATGTTCAACACATCAATTCTGGTCAGAAATGAGGTCCAGAATGTTTGTGACTTAATGAGCCAATAAAGCAAAGCATATGGTTAGTCCTTTCTCTATGTATTTCAGTCCTAATGCATATGGTTAAGATTTGCAAAACAGGATTAGGGATTGAGATCCATCTCCAGAAAGTTTTGCAAAATTCCTTGAGCTTGGAAACCATACTCTTCCCCGCCTTTTCCTTTTTCTTTTTTTTTTCGTTTTGTGTTTTTCAACTTTGATTTATTTGGGCGTATGTAAGGGAGAAAACTCTCAAACTATTAATACAATGAAATGAAGGTCAGAGAGAATTTTTTCCACAGTCATCACACTAGCAGAAGCTAGAGTCGATGTACTTGATGAATAAGGAACAATACTTCCCTTGTTCTTACACTCTTTCAGCAAGCATCAGCTGCTGAATGCCGTCAGCAGTGTGATACTAAGCTAAGTGGACTATTGCCTTGGCCCAAAATGACTGTTATGTTATTGAATGAGGTGATACGAAGTCTCTATTCCGTGTTCGCAGAATAAAAATACCTCTTGCTACACTTAAAGTAATAAAATGTGTCTCAAATCCTTTCTTTTCTCAAGGTTGCCACCCCTTGCAGTAAACTCTTCATGCAGCAGGCTATTTGCAATTTAATATAGCACTAACAGTATGTTTGTCCGTTTTAAGAAATTGTACACTCTGCCAACATGTAGGAAGAGCTGATATTAGTTCCAGCTTGTGTTTCCTTCCTTTGGCAAAGATGCTCAGGTAAAGGTGTGTAATGTGACTTCTTGGAAAGGAGAATGTTTGGGAGACTGAAGTCAACATGCCTGAAGCTACAACTTATTCCTCCAACCAAGGAATTATCTGCGTTGAGCTGCATGGTTTTCTCTCACTTATTGCCTGAACGCCTTATAAACCACAAAGTGCCATTCAGTTTTTACTCAACAACAATTATTCTTTCATTGCTGCTGTTTCTTCCTTATTCAGCATAATGTCACTTAAAGAACAGTAACAAAAAAAAAAAATCTAGCTTTTGTTCTTATGTTCTACTTATGTTCTTGTATGGTACACAAAAATAGTGTTGGGCAAGAAAAATACTTTAGAATTTTCCATTTATTCATAAAGTATCTTGCTTTAAGAATTTTCCTTCTGTATTTAAAGATGGAAACTTTTCTTTGTGTAGCAATAATTTCCATATGTTACTAATGTAATTGCAGTGCATATTAACTTGTTCAATTCTTATGACAAAAGTAAATTTGAAGCTACAAAGTTTAGTTAGTATCCAGTCTTAGAGTACTGGATGTCTTGGAGAGCTACACATGTGCAATTTATGGTATTTTTCCTTTCTATTAAGACCATGAATAGTTCAAAACAATCTTTCCCTAGTTGTCCATAAGACTCATGTATTTGCAGTGCTAATTTATCTGGTGGCATAAACCAAAGCCTTGAACCTGTCTGTAGTTTTCTTTTGGGTGACTGCTCTAATGTTGCTGACGGCCATTCACTTGTGCATTCCTGTAAAACCACTTAACAAGCTCTAGCTACTGATTTTTATCAGTTAACTGACTCAGCTTGGATTAATTTTTTTCCCTTTCTGCAAGAAGTGAGATTTTGTTCCACAGACAATAAAGGTCCAAAGAAATAAAGATATCCTCTTCAGGTTGGTGAATGTGTAGTAATTCCCATCAATATTTTGTTGTCTGTTCAAGTGTTAGATTTTTAACTTCCTTAGCTATATGTACTTTTCTATGCCAGAACATTAGTCTTTGCACAACTAAGAAACAGTTGAGTATCTGTCTGGTGAATAATTCTTTTCTTCCTTATGGCTAATTGCTGCGTGGGAACGTCCATTCCCCTGCGCTGCCATCTTTGATACAAAAAGTACCCAGTGAACATTGACCAGTTATGTAAAGACTATTCTGGCACAACTTTTCTAGTCTTTCACATTGTAACTCTGTAGTAAACAGAAAAACTTTTGGTGATTGTGTCCTTCTTTGCTTGTAAAATCTGTGATTGTTTTTTAGGGGCTCCCAAAATTTACCTGATTTGGTGATGGCTAATAGCAATTAGGCCAGAACTATGCTTCTTTGTTAGATGGTGCTTTCATAAACTGTTAAGTTGAAAATAGGATGGAATGGAAAGGAGAAGATGGCAGAGAAAAGGAACTCTGAGAATCTAAGACAAGATTTTTTTGTTAGTCCTTGGTGTTACTTTGTTGCTCTCTGCTCTGCCTCTTAATCCCCATACAAATTTACCACTTAATCCTGATCAAATGCAGCATTTTTACACTTGCATACTGTCAATGTTCAAAAGTTTATTTGCTATTCCTTTGATGAAATAAATAATAGAAGGGATTGCTATTTTGCAAACTTCTAGGTATGATTTGTCACTCTTGGTTCGTTCAGCCCCAATTCATTGTGATTTATGTATAGCTCCAAGACAGAATGAGTCTTGAGAATGAATTAAAAGCTGTAATCCATAAATACAGTCTGCTTGGCTTTCAAAACTTTTTGCCATAGTCTCTGTCATTTTATTACAATTATAGCATGCTGAATGTTCTTGCAGAAACCTGCCCAGCAAAACATTTTGCAATATGAGGGCCAAATTTTCAAAGAACTGATTTTGTATTTGCGGTGATGCCTTCATGCACTCTTGCTTGCAGCTTCTCTTTCTCTAAACTTGAGGGAGGTGACAGGCAGTCTGAAGATGAGGTCTGACAAGATTGTGCCTAGCAACTGGGGAAGTGCACTGTTTGGGTGTAAGCCCAGTGCTGCGAATCTGAACACTTTTGAGTGTGCAGAATTGGTGTGCTCCCTGCTGTTTCTGTCCCCTTGCGTCTCTTCTTGAGCTTGTTCTCTGAAGTCTTGGAGAATGTGGAGGTGTTACTAAGCTGTTCTTGGTGCTTATGTACTCTCTTTTTTGTCTTCTGGTGTTAAGTCCCTCAAGGCAGAGAACTGCACAACTTGCCTTTGGTCTGGCGAAACTGTCCCTTATGGATTGAGAGGCTGGATGCAAGGGAATATATCTCTTGTATTAAACCTCCAGATTTCTACTTCTAAGACCCAAAATGTTTTTAATGGTAGATGACATGACAAAAATACTACCCCAAATCTCAAAAAACTACAGCCTGCTTCTTTCCTCCTTCTTTTTTCCCCCAAGCTGTTGGAAAAAGAAGCACGTAGGAAAAAGTAATCAGTTCAGGACAGGTCTTTGGCTGCTGCTGGTGCCAGAGCTGCATTCACTGTAGCAGGTCAAATGGAGAGGCCAGAGACTGTTGGCTAGCACGTTCTGCCTGTTGACTCAGATGCTCCGTATGCTGTAATACCGAAATCTTAGAAATATCATGAGAATGGTTGGTTTATTATATCTAGTGGACCAACAAACTGTGGGCATGAGCCTAGTCAATTAAGAGCTATCTTGGACCCTAGGGAAAAGAAATTGCCACTAACCCCCTTCAGATAATTTCCCTTATTTCTTACACTTACTATCAGAAACCTTAAGGGTGGTAGTGGCAGAGACACCAAGGGTTTGGATAACAAAGAGAAAGTTCAGGGAGCTGCGGAGGTAGTGAGAAGAGGAAGGGTAAGGCTGGTGGAAGAGTTTAAGTTTTCCTAGCCCTTTCTGTTGTTCAGCCTCTGGGTAGCTTCCCTGGCTGCTGTTCCCTTTAGATGAGTTAGTTCTGTGAGCCAAACCCTATTCAAATGTATGAAGGTTTCCCCTTATTGACAGCCTGGGGTACCACAGGCTGCACAACTAGCAGCTCTGCTTCAGTTGTTTGCTGTAAAGGAGGGATGTGGCTCCCTGAAGCAGAGCAGAAATGCTATTCAGGGTGTTGTCCAGCATCAGCAGAGCTTGCCTGAGCAGAGAGATGCAAAGCTGTGAAAAACTAGTTTGTGTGTATAGACACCAAGTTGCTAATACTGCAGTAACAACATAGAGTAGATTTTCCATTTGTTCCTCTGTGTTTTGCTTCACTGAAGTATCACCTCTTTCTCAATCATGTCACGCTTTTATTCATTTCACCTGCTGCTGCTATTTGAAACCTAGGTGATGGCACAACACAACTAGAAGCCAGATTTGCTTACCAGCCAGATTGCCCCTGTCTAAATCCTGACTAGCTTGTGCATGCCTGCTAGTCTTGATGAGACTGAAGCAGTGCTTGCAGCTGGGCAAGTCTGTGTGCTGCCTAGGCCAGGTTTGCAAATTGGGCAGCTGATGTTCCCTTTGCCTTGTGCATGCCTATCTTTCCTCTTGGTTATTGTGTCTTCTCAAGGCTTTGAAAATTTGGCCCTGAGTGATCTTAAATGTGGGGAAACACCCACGGTAACGTGAAGTAAAGGAGGCTAGGTAATGCATATTGTCAGTGTAAGCAAGGAGAGCAATTTTAATTCCCATATATTAACAAAGAGCATTTTTATTACCAGCTTTGCCTGCTAAACTAGAGTCTTAACATCTAACACTGTTTGTCCTTCTGTCCTCTGCTGTTAGGTTGTTAGTTTGTTTTTATAAAGAGTTAAATAAAAAGTATGTCTGAGGGAAGTAGTGCACCTGGGGATGTCATTTTACAAACTAATAAACTGATGTATGTGACATTTTGAATAACTTGCATCCTTTATCAGTAAAATTTTGTGTCGTCTTCCTATATGTGTTTATTTTTGTGTTTGTTTAAAATCGGTGCTTGCTTTTTATTTGAATTTAAAATGTTGTTTTCTTTCCCAACTTGCAGTGTCCCCGCCAACAAGACTAAGATATAATGTAGTCAGTCCTGACAGTGTACAGATCTCTTGGAAAGCCCCCAAGGGGCAAATCACTGGATATAAGCTTCTTGTCACTCCAAGTTCAGGTAAAACAAAACTCTGTATGTTCTCTTTCAAGGTGAAAGGACTGCCTTCCTAAGGCTGAACAGCTTCTCAGAGGCTAGTGTTGTCCTTCAGGACTAAGGACCTGTGAGCAGGCTGTGGATAACTGAGTTATCCACAGCAAATGGTGGTCAATAGAGGGTGGTCATAGGCATAGAATATGGGAATCGAATGCTTAAGGTAGAAACACGTGGATGCTAGTTACGCTTCATATGTAGTCATTGGGAATTGTCACTGATCATCTGCTTTTACCTTTCTTCCAGTGGGATGTGGGGAAGCCTAGGAAGTGTTCAAGGGAGAGCCCATTTCAGTCAAAGATTGGAGGTGGATCTCCCTGGGCCTTCTCCTGTAGTGAGCTCCCCAGCAAAAACTAAAAAGATTTTAGACCAAACTTGAAAAAATCCCAAACAAACTAGTTTTAAAAATTTTTTTGAATGAAAGCCTGAAGTGTGAAGATAGGCAACGAAGTGGCTATATCAGGCTACCTGTGTAGAGGTACTACTTCTGTACATATTTAAATTTCGATCGAGATACACTTTTAACATACAGCTAAAATGCATATTTGTATACAATCTTTAGATGTATGTGTACGTATACATAGAACTGTTTAATATTTGTATTTATACATGAGAATTTCCTTTCCCAAAGAAAGTGGGCAAAGAGGGTGTTCAGAGATGATGTGGGTTTGATGGGATCAGAACTGGCAGCCAGTCACAGAGCAGTGTGAAAGCCTGTGGGTATGATGTTACCAAACTTAACAGCTTTTTGTCAGATGCTTCTTTCTGAATTAATAGTTTTGCTGGGCACCGTGGCTATTCCATGAGGCCCAGACACAAAGGCTGAATGATTGATCTGTTGTGTTTCTATCCAAGAAAACTAATCTGTGTCTTTGGTCAGGCTGCCTGACTTCTTGCTTTTCTGGGATGCCCTCTGGCCTGGCTGTATGGATAGTTCCAAAAGTGGGAACACTTGGGTCATTGAGGTAGTTTTAAGTCATAACATTTACTGTGCTATAAGAAAAGCAAACAAAGTTATGTATTTGTGGGTTATTTTGTCTTTTCTCTTATAGGTGGAAAAACCAATCAATTAATTCTTCAAAACACTGCAACCAAAGCAATTATTCAAGGTCTTATTCCAGATCAGAACTATGCCCTTCAGATCATTGCATTCAGTGAAGACAAGGAGAGTAAGCCAGCACAAGGCCAGTTCAGAAGTATGTGTCTTTTTATGCCCGACATGCAGAATTTATCTGATGTTTAATGTAACTTACAAAATTGCAACAAAGTCTCAGGCAAAGGGGGACAATGGAAAAGCAGTGTCTTCTATGGTGAAAGGCTAATCAGAGCCACAGATTTTAACTGGTACGTACACAGCTGGAGGCCTGAATTGAGCCAGTGGCTCTTGCACAGGAGATTGTTGCTTTGAGCTCTTTGTTTCCATTGGTTTGGAATCCCTTTCTTCACCATGCCATTATGAAATTAGCCAGTATGTTGTGGAAGAGAATCTTCAATGAACAGAAACAAGAGAGGAAGTGCTATATTCTGATATTTAAACATTTCCTTCCCTTCGTCCGACTTTTTATTAAAACATTCTTATAGCCGTGCCAACTGGCAACTAGTTGCTAGTTCAATGATACCATGAAAGGCTAAATTCTTACTGGTCTTCAGCTGTCAAATATATTTACAAATTATGCTTAAGACCTTTTTATCTGACCTATACAGCCTTTTAATGTCTATGTCATAGTGATATATATGTTGTAGCTGATTTGTCCTGATCTGCATTTTAAACAGTTCAGTTAAAAATGATCAGTGAAGATTTGGTTGATAAAGACAGAAATGTGACAGTCTGGGAGTACAGTTGAAAGCCTACTGAATTCCCTCGATACTGAATATTTCTCACCGTCATTGCTAAACCACCTTTCTCTTAGAACCAGCACAAGATAAAATATGCTGACTGCTTGATGTGGTGTGTGTCAAAGTCTTTCTACCTTTTCATCACTGCAACTGTGTATTTACTACTTTAAGTTCTATCCTGGTTAGGAAACCCACAAAACCACAGATTACTTTAGCATTAAAGAGCAGCCCACAGGAAGCTACACTAACTGCTATAATATTAGGTGTGGCTAGTTTTCAAACTACCTCTATTCTTCAGGAAAAGCAGAGCCAGCAACTTGATTTTTGGGGGTTATATTCCATTTAGTATACTCTTTCTTTGCTGCAGGTGAAAACATGTAGTCACATGAAACTCCAGCCTCATTAAGTACAATATGATACCTTGCATGAGTAAAACCAGATACAGCATGTATACAAATCCATCTTTTTTTTATTTTGCTATCCTGTATTCATGTATCATATATTCTGTATGTTTTTTTCCTCCTTCTCTGACAAGTGGTCAGTAATTCTTGAGATGAAAAAAGGACATATACAAAGCTTGAGAATATCCTCTGGTTTAGTGCATTGGAAGTATGTTTTTAATGCTGCTGAGTTGTAGCTGATGTGCAAAGAAATCTCAAGCCTACAATAAAATGTTATTGTTAAAAGAGTATTCCTCTTTATATAGCCAGGTATACTTTCTTATTCTAGTGCTGCTTGTAAGTTGTTGTACATAGTATGTAATTAACAAAGACCACTAGGGAATTTTTTCCTTTTAAAATGCAGCTGTAAAAACATGCACTAGAGAAGTCTTTTATCTGTGTAAATTTGTGAGTAAAACTGGTGTCATCTTGTCTGTTCTTCCTAAGTGGTTAGAATTTTGACAGTTAGAAATGGCTTTTTCAAATCCAGAAATCTTTGTCATGATATGACCAACTTGTCTCCTGTGAGCATTTACAGACTTTTGTACTGTTTCTCTGGAGACTTGCTCTGAACAGCACTACCATTAGAGGAGGCCATCAAGCAGCTCCTTAGCTTGCTCTTAGACTTTTCTCAAAGGAATGCTCTTAGAAGGCTAAGCAATGGCATCCTCTTTGACTAGTATTATTCTGGTAATTTCACCTCTTTTATTTTAGTTGGAGACTTGTTTAGGTAAGGATTAAAGCCAGACTTCTGAGTAAGACCTGGCGTTATGGTGGCTTTAACTGTAACCCAGCTAATAACCACGATCTACCTCAGCAAGCTTGTGGACCTGAATTTGCTTCTGAATCAGTTTCACAACTGTTCACTAAAGGTAGAGGTGATGTATGGGTACACATGCTGTGTTAATAAGGAGAGGAGTCAAAACTTCAGTTATATTTTCACCAGGAGTGCGCACCTGGAGTGGAAGGGCTGTAGGTTCTGTAGAGGGTTATCACGCTGAGAAGGTCATGCTCATATGTTTGACAATGGCTTGTTATCTTCCTAAGACCTTAGGATGGTCTTATGATTATGTTTTGGATTGGAACTTCGAGCACTCTTGGCTGTTTCAGATATTCCATATACTGTTGGGTAAATTAGCAAAATCCATTTGACTTTGGTCCACTTCTGTAAAACAGAATTACTTGTATTTTCTATTTTATATCATGTTTGAAGAGACAGATAACCTTCTTTCACCCTCTCACTGTTTTTTCAGTGATCTAGCACAGAGAGACTCTGAACTTGGCTAAGACTTAGTGCCTGCTTGGATGAATTTCAGTCATGATCCAGCTCTACATAAACTAAAGATTTTAATTAGAGTAGAATTTTATTTTCTATGAAAGATATTCTCTGTGTCATTCTTTTAAGCTGTTCCTGACCATTGTAGAAAGCTGAGGTGTTGACACCAATTAATATTCTAAGGAAATTCTGAAAGGTGATGTGTTTTGGGGTTGGTTTTTTGTTTTGGTGTTTTGGTTTTTTGTTTTTTTTTTTTTCCTAATATGTGACACTAGCGGTGATTTTGCTGGAATCTTTCAGACTATGATTAGAGTGATACTGGCTACTAATGTAATATTAGGAATTGCTGATCAAGCTGGGTTCTGCTTGGCTGTTATGAGAGATTTGGGACATAATAAGGGAGGTATCCCACCCACTTGTGAGACAGGAAACTGTTGAAGTCTGAGCTTTGGAGCAACTTTGCTCTCATGGGAGTATTTGGTGCCCTGAACACAAATTTGGGCATGGGATCTAAGCTGATTCTTTAAAGAGGATAATGTAACAGCTGGCTTATGTGCTTTTGTGTTGAATGACTTGGAGTGGAGCTCTGCAGTACTGGACTTTACCCAGCTAGCTTTGCCAATTTTCTGGACTATATTTCCAGTGCTGGATCTTGTCAGCGTGGGCTTAGGTGCTTATGTCACTGTATTGGACTGTCCTGTGTGAGGAGAGTCACTTTGAGCACTTTAATGATGATAGGATGGGGAAAGATTCATCAAAAGAATAAACCCAAAGGGAGGGAGGGAAAACCCAGTAACAATCACTTGTTACCTAAGCATATCACAAGACATTGCATGCGACTTCTTTATGTGGAAGAAGAAAATTACATGTTTCTGACTGCACTGTTTCTAGTTTGATTGATTATTTTTCCCCCTTTACTTTTCAGTTAAAGATATAGAGAGAAGAAAAGAAACAAGTAAATCCAAGGTGAAAGATCCAGAAAAAACAAATGCGAGTAAACCAGCTCCAGAAGGTCAGATCATAACACGTACAACTTGTGTGATACTCTGAAACTAATCAACTTTTCTATTTAACTTGGCCATTGTATAGATTTTCTTTAAGTCAGTACTTTAAATCTAGTTCCCAGGGTTAAGTTAAACAGAAAGGAAAAAAACAGTATTTTCAGAATATTGGAGAGTTGCTGCAACAGAGGTATTGCTTTTAGTTCTAAGTTTTGCTTTACCGCTTTTACAGTAAGTGCTAAATACCACCACAAATAGCATAAAAGCAGTCTTTGAACCTGCATTGAAAAAACGTGTTGCCTGTACTTCCCCAATGGGTGCACTCTGAGTAGTGAAAGAAGTGTGTGTGTGTGTATACATAATAATAATAATTTCATATCATCTTGGCTGCAAGACAGATGTGCAGAATTAATTCTCACCTAAGGTCAAATTAGTATTATTGTATAATTAGGCACATAATAACTAGATAACTCTGTCCTAATGTAGGTCATATATATGAAAACATTTGAAATATTTTGAGGGGAGAAAAAGGAGTTCATTTTGTCCAGTTGCAAGGAGCCAACCTTCTGGTGAAATGTGATATTGCTTGTCATGAGAAGCTCGTCTAATATGGACAGTAAAATCTATTTCAAGCTTAATATATAACTCTATTTCCTGTTATTCTAGAATTCAAATAGCATCTTCTTTATGAAGTAACCCCAACAGTAATTATTCCCTTCAGTGGTTATTTATGATGTACAGAACAAGCACAGATGAGAATAGCTTGATATGACCTTAAATAGTCTCAATGTGAATAAATTGGACAGTTTCAAGGATCCCATGTCTCCCATCTGTTTTAGCTCTGTCTCCTACTAATGCAAGTATCAAAGACCTCACCCAAAGCTCCTTGAAGCCCATGCAAATTTTTCTCACTTCAGTGGGTTCTTCTTACCATACATATTTGTGTCATGTTGTATTTATTAACACTATACAAGTTTGTTTCCATACAGGATTTCTCAAGCCAAAATACCTGTGAATTCATCACATTGGGTGCACTGGGGAAAATGTTAGCTAGTGTTTACAACACTGAAAGAAGCAAGTTATACCTGCTAGTGCATGATGGAGTAGCAGATAGGTGATCTTTCTTTCATGTCTAGAGGAAGACTGAGTTGGAAGAAATGAGAGAACTAAAGGAGGAAAATGTGATTTGCTTTCTCAATGAAGGACAAGTGATAAAAGTTGAAGGAGGGAAAACTGGGCCTGTAATAGGAAAATGTTGATTAAATGCAGACAGAAGAAAGTGTCTGCCAGACTGTGGGAGAGGATTTATGGTTTTTCATGGAGTGGGGGCAAAAATACGGTTGGCAAGAGGAGATTGAATCTGCAGTCTCTCCCTTTTTTAGGATTCTTGCTTACTTGTGAAGTCTTTAGCTCAATTGTCTTCCTCCTCCCCACACAACCTTTTACTCGTCTAAACTTCATCAGTTGTATTGGGGCAGTTTGTATCAGGGCAAAATACGCTTCCATCCGACACTTGTGAAAAGCTATTGCCTTACACTTACTGTAGCAGGTTTTACTAGAAAACTGGAGTCTTTATTTGAAAGAAAGGCAAAACTTACAAACTTCTTGATCAGCAAAACTGACCAAAAAGAAAAAAACTGTTATGCTGATTTTTATGAATTCTTGATTTTATTTAGTCCTATTCCCAACCCAGCTATATTTTAATATAAAGTAATAGACTTTTTTCCTACTGTCTAGCTATTGCATATTTCTTCCAATTCCGCAGTATAATGATTATTCAAAGTGATGGAGATTCCAACTGAATGACTTCAGTGGGAGTAGGGTGAGAGTCCAAACAAAACTGTTGTGCAGAAATAACAGCATCAGCAAAAAATGTGTAGCTGGGATAGAAGTGAATTCAGAACTGATACACAAAGAGTAATGGTATCAAAACTTTCCTAGTTTAAGACATATAAAGATCGTTCCACCTCAAATTGAAATGGGATTTTTTTTAAAAAAAAAAGGAAGAGTCTGTGAAAGAAATGGATTAAAGAAATAAGAGCAAAATTTTATGGCAAAACCATGAAGAATAACTTGATCCTCTGCAGATGTTTGACAGGAAATGATTTGAGTATGACCAAATGAATTCAGGCCAGCAGTTAATTGGTTTCATAACAATTTAGTATATGGCTAAATTTGATGGATTTAATAGCAACCCCGATACATTCTGTGGCTGTGTTATATCCTTGATCAAGTTGGTAAGCCCTTAGGATTTAACAGTACAAAATAAATTATTAGGTAGTACAGTATGTTATCTGAAAACAAGAGCAATCTTTGCCCACAAAACAAATTGAAAACAGCCGTTGTCCAGACTGGTATTGTTGGTAGTTGTGGCTTCTGCTCTTGTCTTGACTGAAAGATTAGCAAAAACCTACTTCACCATTTCTGCAAGTATTAGAGTTAAGTTTTGATATAAGGAGGTGCCTTCTGTGAACATCTGCCTCACTTGTTACAGAAGGATGTTTGTATAAGAAGAAACCAGAGTGTTTCTCCAAGCCTTAGAAAGGCAAAGGTCATCATTCATTTTCCTGTATATGGAGAATTGTCTGGCAAAATTCTCCAATATGAATATTGGGACAGATTTGGCATTTAGAGGGCCAGAAAATCCAAAACCAATGTTTTGGGACAAAAATGTTAAAGCACATCAATAAACTTAGTGCGTATGAAAAAGCATGTGGGCTCTGTCAATAATGGAAGGTCCATGTTGTGCCTTATGGTAACTCGTGTCCTGATTTTTCTGAAAGGCACAAAAGGCACATAACCATAGAAATTTGTTGTTTATAAATACTTAGCTAATATACCTTCTTCAGGGTCACATAATAAACCCCAGAAATTTCACTTTCAATTTCAGTGGGACAAAGATTTCACCATAACCCTTCTACTTGTAGAAACCAGCTCTTCACTAAGAAATACAGGATGGATGTCTATATTAATTATTCCAGATGTTTTCAAAGTTCCTCACTCTTATTTTCATCTGTGGTTTGGAGGACTGATTCTGCAGTGCTGCCCGTTATTTGATTACCAACTCTCTGAGGCTCTAGGTAGTGCTTGGAGGTGTGGATGTCTTCTCAGCTCCCAAATCTACCTTTTTCTTCTGTCCTTTAATTAGATTGGATTTGGATTTTGCTCTGTCTTTGTGGAACTCTGTGAGTGGCTTGTGTGGCTTGCTAGCAATTTTTCCAGCAGCTTCAGTAACCTAGATAAAATTTTCCCTCTATTGTGTCCTGCCCATTCAAGTGGTTTGAAAAGATTTATTCATTTCTTTCTTGCTCTAAGTACTTGCTCTTATCTCGAACAAACCTCCAGTGTATATCCAGGTAATGTCATGGTGCTAAATTAGTTCAGAT
Organism: Grus americana; assembly: GCF_028858705.1. Lineage (NCBI taxonomy): Eukaryota > Metazoa > Chordata > Aves > Gruiformes > Gruidae > Grus > Grus americana. The sequence continues at coordinate 14,714,784 of NC_072853.1, read as the reverse complement.
TTAATGTCTAGCACTCATCCATCAAATGTTCACTTTATATTTGATTTCCAGAAGCCTTCTCTAGTTCTTCTGCACAACCAATTTCAAGTCTTGAATCTCCTTTCTATATTTTTCAGAACGTGTCAGTTTTCAGCTTAGTGATTTATCACTGCTGTGCACGCTTGTATTAATAATGGTCAGAAGCCTTTTCTCTTTCTGTTGAGATAAAGCTCACAGGCTCAGCTTCTTTCAGCACGCACTGATATTTGAGTACTTGTACCCTGGCACTTCTCCAACTCCCTCATGTACAAAGCTCCTTTCTGTACAGCGACAGGGGTTAATACATTCTGTGCCTTCTCAGATGTTTTACAGTTTCTCAGAGAGCTTCTAGGAGTGATTCTCTAATCAAATCCTTTTGGGGAGAGGAGAATCGCAGTGTTTTGACTATATCCTGTAGCAAATATGTGACTATATCCTTTCTCTGCAACGTATTTCTCTGTGTGTCTGAAATGTTTTCAGCCACCCATTTCAATGAAAACAACAAAATGCTGAGGGCCAGTTTTGTTTTCTTGCTCGTGGACTTTATTTTGGAGGTTTTTAGTTGAGAGGTGTGGTGGCTTAGCCTAGGCCAGCAGCCGAACTCCCAACTAGCTGCTTCCTCGCTCCTCTCCCCAGCAGGACAGGAGAGAAAATGGGAGGAACAGGAATGAGAAAGCTCATCAGTTAAGGTAAAGATAGGGAGACTGTTTACTGATTACTATGGTAGGCAGAGTCAACTGGGGAAAAATTTACTTAATTTATTACCAATTAATAAAACAACAGCTTTCCTACCCGCTTTCCTAGGCTCAACTTGACCTCCTCCCAGACTTCTCTGCTCCTCCCTTGTTATCACTGCAGGTTACACTCCGTCCAAGTTCCTTCAGAGAGGAAGCAAGAGGTGCAAAAGGGGTGTTGAGGGGTAATGATCAGGACATAGTGGTTTCTCTCCACCATTCCTTTCTTCTCACACCGTTCTTCCTCTCCAGTGTGTGTCCTCCATAGGCTGCAGGGAATATCTCCTCCACCATGGAGCACCTCCTGCTCTGACCTTGGGGTTCTCTCTGCTGTTTCTTACTCTTTGTTTTCCCCTTCTCCTCTCTCTGTCTGGCATTTTCTGCCCTTTCTTAAATATGTTTTCTCAGAGGTGCCACCAGCTGTGCACAGGTACAGGGCAGCTCCTGGCCCCTACTCAAAAAGGCCACCTCTGCAGCCTCCCTGGTGCCAAACCTAGGCACAGACACCCAATACAAGAGGCCTTGTATTAATGCTCTACTAGCATAAAGTGTTTACACGGTCTTAAACCTGTCCGATTCAGAAATTCCCTTATGCAAATCTCAAATCAGGGTGATTTAGGACAGCATAGAGCGCGTATGGACCAGATTTCTCTTCTGAACCAAGTTTTCGCAGGATAAGCCTTGTACAGACTGTAGACTATTAAAATTATGAGAAATAAGCTCTCACAAAAGATGATGTAATTTATGTATGATGCAGTGTAACAGTTACTTTCTCATCGTAAAGTACATGTAATATAGTCATATAATAAGTATGACTTGTTAGGGAGGTCAGAGAAAGTCTGTTAGGGAGGTCTGTTCACTACACAGAACGTTCTGGTTAGTTCAACCTTCCCAAATTAAAATTGCATTTGCCTGGAGCAAGTCCATTAGGGGCAGGTGTGGTTTTCTTACCGATTCCTATGAAAATCTGGTGACATGTGGCCTAGTTGAAAATCCTGGGAGAACTGCAGCTTTTTAAATCCCTTAGATGCTTCTTTCTGATGGAGTCACCTTTATGACATGTCAGGAACTAAACTGACAGAACATCACCCGAGCTGCCTGGGCTGGTGTCACATAAAGGGTAAGAGTCTGAAGTGTGGCTGAGGGAGGCTCTCCCATTGAGTCACGAGGTTCAGAAGGGACCCCTTTGCTTTCTAAACTCCTTCTCAGAGAGGAGCTTAGGTGCAGCTAGGTCCAATCTTAGTCCCAGACTTGGTCAATGGTTTATGCCTAAAGGATTATATATAATCACATATCAGAGTCAACGTTTGCATGTCAGAGTCCCTGAAGGACTTTCACTGAGACAATTTTGCAAAGTTTAAACTAATGGAAAGTGTATTAAAGCAACAGATACAAAGAGTTTGGAATAGCTGTTGATAAATGCACTTACTGCAATAGCACCAATATATGATTATGATTACAATGCTAGCAAAATACTATCCTGTGTATTCTCACCGAAAGGGTGAAATCGCAATTGCTTACCAAGAAGGTGTACCTGTCTTGGGTGGAGGAGGAGAAGCACAGCCTGTTGACTGCCTCTTCGAGGTCTTGAATTTCTTCTCTCCTTCCATGGAGGTTACTTCCTCAGTATCCTTTACACCCGAACCATAGCTGTTCCCTCCCAGGGGTGACATTTAACCTGATTTGGGTGGAGAGTCAAGTATTATAGTCATATATGTTTAGCATCTACTGCTTTTAGCTTATTAGCATATTTAGGGATGTCAATTTTAATATTCATTTCACAGATAATGAAACAAAAGGTCTCACTCTGGGCACCGTGGCCTTCAAGATTCTGTGTAGAAACCATCTATCTGTTTATTCTGTATTCTGTAGCCAAAACAAGGCTGTCTTGCTGCTGTAAGACTCCCTTCTTTGGCTGCTTCTCATACCAACCTTGCGGATCTCCATCCACAATGTTTGTATAAGAGATAAGCGGACATTGGTGTTTTTAACCTCTTATGTGCAATTCCCACAGCTAGTGTGGGGCCAGCTGGATGACCTGAGAAAAGGAGTATTGCCACCAGTTCCCTGCCCAAATGGAGTATACAGGAGGAAGCTCTAGGATATATCAACTGACAATAGAAGCTAGATCTGAGTTTCTCATTGTGGAAGACTGAGACAAGCAGGTGGAAGTTTAGGAAAGAAAATTTTTAGCTAATCTGTTCGGTCATGAGTATAGAAAGGACAGCTTGGGAATGGAAAAATTAGACACTGAGTGAGTGGAAAAATAATGTGGAAATCATAGTGGGCCTCAGAGGAAAAAATTGCAGAAGTTCTTTGTAACACCATACCTTGTCTGCCACAAAGAATCATAGAAGGGTCCAGATGCCAGGTTATATTAGCTGTATATAGGTAATATAACATGAACTAATGTTAAAAACATTGAATAGTGACTTCATGTGTCTTGATTGATATTCCTGGATTTGTATATTAATTTAAATATAAAAGTTTTTCAGGAAGAGGTAAAAATGACCTGTAAGGATAAATAAATGTTTCCTTTGAAAGAATTTAATATTATTAGTGACCTTTACTAGTAACCTTTAGTGAATTTAATATTATTAGTGACATTATTATGAATACAGATATATACATACAAGTTACAAATTTAATATTTTTAGTGATTATTATTATGCATCTATATACATACGAGTTATAAATATCATGGAGAATGGCTGCTCAGTCAGTCAGAGTTCCCTCTGAACACATGCTGGTCCTACTCTCCTCTTGTTTTCTTCACAACTCGGTTCGGCACAGAGAAGAGATTTTGATCGTATTGTACTAAATTCCAAGTTTTTAGCACTTTCAGGCTTCAGTATCATAACGTCTCCTGGAAAGAGACCTAAAGCTGTCTGTCATGAGGTACTTACCTGCTAAATATTGATAGAAATAACTATGCCTGCAGTTTCTTTCAGGTGAGTGTGCTCTGCCAGTGCTCTGAATTGTGCAGTCTCTTAGGTGCTGGATATTTTGTAGTTTTTCTTGTGAACATAACTTTTTAGCTTCCTGGTCCATGTCTAGAAAATAGATGTTCTCAGCTGCCTGCAAAAACTGTGTAGATGTATCCAAAGTTATTCTGTTTTGCAGTGAGATAGTTTTTGATTTTTTTGTGTCTTCCCAATGTATTTTACATTTAGTGATATTATTTACATTATTTCTACAATCTTTCAAATGTTTCTGAATTTTTTTCATAATATTTTTTCTTGCAGTGTTATGCACACTATCAGATAATGCAAAAGGCATGTCAAAAGACACACCAAAATGACATGGTATGCATATATATACATATAATAACTCTTACAGTGAGGTCACATCAGACTTTGGATAGTGATAGAAATAAGAGGTGCAGTAAACTTGAAAAATACACTGATTTGCTTTCTTCTTCCAATATTGCTATCACTTTTGATGCAAATAAGCTTTGACACTTACTCTGTAGCTGCTGAATGGCACTATTTAAACAGAGTAGAAAAAAATCCACAGAGAGGTATATTGAGGTACTAGTCAGCAGAAGAGACGAATCATCTAATTTATTGTCTATTTAGCTAATGTCACATGCTTCAGTATTACTAGACAGTGTGAAATGAGTGCTAAGAGGTATTTGACTAAGCCACAGGAATGAATACCTTCTGAACTTCTGCTCTGTTGGCCGTGTTTCATAGTTTTACTCACTTCATCCTGGCTAATGTAACTGCAAATGTTGGTTTTAGTCATGACATTTTTCTTTTTTTTTTTTTATTACTTAATGAGTTCCATAGCCTAGGAGTTCACTATGTCTTTACGCAACCTATAATTGGCCTTACTAACAGTGTTTCCCTGAGCTTTCTGGAGGGCACTTTAGCTCCTGTGTTATGAGCAAGGAGAAGAAAGAGATTGTAACTATGTTGTGTGAGTGTTTTTCGCCAGTGCCATTCTGTTCTTTATAAACAGTCCTTATCTTCTCAGCCCTTGCACATTAATCTCCTCCTGCAATCTGAGGGCTAAAGCAAAGTTAATTGGAAAGTACTTGACTCTTCCACTGTTGATGTGAGCTCTTTTTTGTCGTGTTAGGAATCACTGAATTCTGTAGCCCAGTAGAAACATGCAGCGTTGCCCAACTCCATGCCCCCAGCTCCAACCAGTAGCAAGGCTGAGCATGTAGTCCCAATATGTCTGGTGTGATCAAGCATAGGGCTTGGCCAAACAAGTGCTAACCACCCACCTGTGTAGATGGAACTGGCCCCTTTTATCCCTTTATCTTTCTACTTTTCCATGCTTGTTCCTCCCCCAACTACCTTGATCCCTCCTTTTGGTTGCCTTTTGTTCCTCCCCTAAACATATCATACTAAATCTTGTACAATTCCCAGATACTCTTTCCTGCATCCCATAAGTCTCTACCCCCCTAAGCAGTAACCCTCACCAATATGAACCATGAACAGACTGTATTATGAAGGAAGCACAAGTTATAAAACTGTGTTACTGATCTTGAAAGATACTGGCAAGATGAGACTCCTGCAATTAATGTTTAGTTTCTGGGACTATGCTGGATTTTACAAGAGGCAAACACTGAACTACTTGGCCTGAGGCTGCATAGTAGGTAAAGCACAAGGTTACCAGGGAGGTATCTTGTGGCTTTTGATATACATGATTAGTATTTGCTGATCAGGTGTTGGGGTTTTTTTAATTAAAGTTTCTGCTTACCATTTTTTTTTTTTGTTCCAGTACAGTATAATATTGAAGGGTTGCTTGAACTAGAAGCAACCAAGTTTACTACAAAACTAGCATCAGCACAGCTATATTGTCAAGTAAAGCGCTTGGTGAATGCACTAGCGTGCTCAGAACTAGCTAGCTCAAGGACTTATACCTTATCCTCCATTACAAAGTGTAGACATGACCCTGGACGTTAGTCTTTAGCATAAATTTCTTAGATGCTGCAGAATAGGGACAGATGCATTTCCTACTATGTAGGAGATACGGCAAGTTCTTTAAACATTGTGCAGAACTAGAGTATGATAGGGTTCATTTTTGGACATGTGTAAATTAAAGTTTGCATCAAAAAGTATAGTGAAGTTTAGAACTATTGATTGCATTTGTCTAAATGATAGGTTACTGCCTGCATTTCCCTAAAAGATGTATATACGTCATACTGAGACTTGAATATTTCATCTTTGCAGTGTCTGTACAGAGTATGTGGATGCATTACCTCGTCATGTTTTGAAACAGGATGCATGGTTGCTGTCATTTAACTGCCTTACAGCTGGGGACATGTGCTCTGTGTAGACTGTTACGTTACATCAGGACTGCTTTTTTTTTCAGTTTACTTTTGAGTTCTATGCTTACCATCTTGACAAGGATTTTAGTAGTCTTTACCAAAAATTGCTTTTCAGCACTGCGTGGCATGCAATGACATGCAGTCCTTTGACCTTATTGTGAATAGTTCTTGTGAGCGCGGTGTATACCTGCTTGTTCTAAAATTTTCTAATCAAAGGTAATATGAACATACAAGTGAATCTATTATCCATGCTTCTTTAGGAGAGTGGCCTCAGGTCCCCATGCCTCCCTTGAAAAGTCTGGAGAATGCTTGGACCATGCTGCAATATTCTGAGAACATTTTGAACCACCAGAAAGCTTTGACAAGCATTTATAATTATGGTCTTCTGACCACTCTGAAGCTGCTTAGCTCAGGAATAATTTTGTAGACCTATTTTGGTTTCAGACTCTGTCACTTTGGTTTGGGCTCCCTTGGCTTTGTTCTGCCCAACCTTAGCCCAAGCAGAGGATCCATGATGCATCCTATCTCAGCTTTCACTAGTGAAAGCAGCACCTGACGATCTAATCTTTGCCAGTAGGACTCTACTTAAATGCCTGCAGTGAGTCTGGTGTGTCTGTGGTTTCACTGCTGGTCAGTCACCATCCTGATGTGGTGCTAGAAGATCTCTGCTCTGGACTCCACTTAGTACCTGCCCAGTAGTCCCATCTGCAGGCCCCCATCCATGCAAGGTTAGCAGAGCGTGGTTTTGTGGGGTTTTTTTGACTGTTACCATTTTTCAACTTGTGCCATGTGACTGATGGCTTTCCATTCTTCTATGTGACTCCTCATGGACATCATCTTCTTTTCATCAGGAGATGCAAATATCTGTTTAAAAGCAGGAGATGAAGTAGACTTACCAGAGTATACCATTGCTTACTTTGATGTATGGATTTAGGATACTCCATCCAAGCCATGTTGGTTTCTGTGCTTCTCAGAAGGTAGAATTTCATGAGAGGTATCCATTAAGTTTCCAAGCAGGTCTATAAATCTGTGATCCACCATGTAGAGCATTGTACATAAGGAATTCCTTGTTAGTCACTGGAGGACTTTCAGGAGGGCTCTGTTGGAAGGAAACTCTTGGGTAAACTCCCTTTCACTGTCTGGAAAGTATAGCTCATTGTGCTGTGGATGATCAATGCTTGTTCCAGGAATTAATCCTATGAATGTCTCTGGAGGACATAGCTAAGCTTTTGTATCTTTTGACTACTTCTTGCAACTTGGATTTCCTTTTCCAATGGCAATATTTTTATGGACCTGGCCAGGATCCTTCGGCAGACTCCTGCTTCCTGCCTCCCACGAATGGAAAACCTGATAGGAAGTATCAGCACTGACATGGACAGAATTTTTGAATACTTTTCCTTTGCCATCATTTTGGTAGTTGCTTTGGAGAAAACCAAGCAAGCTACATTTAGAGATCGCAACATTTACATCTGCCATCTGGCAAAACTAAATAGCAATTAGTTTACTTGCAAATGTGTTGAACTCATCTGAGTAAGAGAGAAGTATGTTCCTGAGAGAAAGCAAACTTGAAACTGAAGACCCAAAAGTGGCTATGAAGGCTGGAATTGGGAAAAGGTTCACTTTGAGTAGAGCGCTTTGATCTGACAGAAGGAATCTCTGATTGAAGTGAGATCAAGGAAGAGAGAGGAACAGAGAGAGAGATTTGGGTGGGAGGGGTTGATCTTAACATAAGAAGGATCTCATATTTTTTAAAATATGAGATCTCTGATCTGGATATCTGTAAATTTGCGAAAAATTTCATTATATTGAGATTGGGTATTAACATGGAGGTTGCTGGATAGCTTCTTCAGTTTGTGTATGCTAGGCAAACTCTTGCTTTGTTCAGAAAATAAAAAGCTTGGCATTAGAAATTACAGCCAGTCTCCATTCTTATCCAGGGATTCCATTTACCTCCTGGCTCCTCCTTTCTGTAGGACGAGCTGTTTTTCTTCCATCTGTCAGTATGTTAACATCATATAAAGGGTCATGGTTGTGCATTATTTCTCATACAGTGTTCCAGGCCAGGCAGAAGCTGGAAATTGGACAGATTGCCTTTGTTACCCACAATCTCCCTCTCTGTCCCTCTTTAGGAACTCTCCTTGAATGCATCTGCTTCATTGAAAAGTAGACACAATGTTGACATAGATATCTAGAGAACTTGTAGCTCAGGAAAAAAAAAACAACAAAAAAGCTTTATAGCTGTCTTTCTGTTCTCTCAGAGTAGAAAAAGAGACTTAGCCTATCTTGGACCTAAATGTAAGTTTCAGTATTGTCATAAAGTGATCCAGCTCCTAATATCAGAACTACTCAGGTTCATAACCCTTGAGTTACAAGATATTTGTCCTCCTATCTCTGCATAGTAAATATCATAGAATCACAGAATGGTTTGGGTTGGAAGGGACCTTAAAGATCTTCTAGTTCCAACCCCCCCTGCCATGGGCAGGGACACCCTCCACTAGACCAGGTTGCCCAAAGCCCCATCCAACCTGGCCTTGAACACTTCCAGGGAGGGGGCATCCGCAACTTCTCTGGGCAACCTCACCAACCTCACAGTGAAGATTTTCTTCCTAATGTCTAATCTAAATCTGCCCTCCTTCAGCTTAAACCCATTACCCCTTGTCCTATCACTCCATGCCCTTGTAAACAGTCACTCTCCAGATTTCCTGTAGGCCCCCTTTGGGTACTGGAAGGCTGCTGTAAGGTCTCCCCGCAGCCTTCTCTTCTCCAGGCTGAACAAGCCCAACTCTCTCAGCCTGTCTTCATAGGAGAGGTGCTCCAGCCCCCTGATCATCTTCATGGCCCTCCTCTGGACTTGCTCCAACAGCTTCTGTCTCTCCTGTACTGGGGCCCCCAGAGCTGGATGCAGTACTCCAGGTGGGGTCTCACGAGAGCAGAGTAGAGGGGCAGAATCACCTCCCTCAACCTGCTGGTCATGCTGCTTTTGATGCAGCCCAGGACACGGTTGGCTTTCTGGGCTGCAAGCGCACACTGCCGGCTCATGTTGAGCTTCTCATCAATCAATACCCCCAAGTCCTTCTCCTCAGGGCTGCTTTCAATCCATTCCTCGCCCAGCCTGTAGTCGTGCTTGGGATTGCGCCTACCCACGTGCAGGACAATGCATTCTTCTGATGCTAATGCTGTTGATCAACATCAAGCAGTAGTTTGTACTGAGGAAAGATGATTTCAGGGTCATTTCCACCCTCACTGCATAGTCTGAGGGTCTTCATGTTCTTTCTGGACCTTTTGATGCAGGACTCTGATTTTGGGCTGTCTCATTGTCAGCACCCTTTGCCTGATGCCCTGTGTGCAGAGTAAGCCTTGATCTTATAACCGAGCTATGCCCCCTGGTTAGAAAGGTGCTGGTTAGTAGCTGAAACAGAACTTACTTAACTGGCTGAGTAGTCCATGTTTTCCACCTCAGAGGTGTTCTCACCTGTCTGTTTAGCTGTACTGATTGTATTGTCTCCATATGACAGTAGTCCTGTTTCCTTAGCTGACTGCTAGGTTTCGTCTGTGTGTCTTTGGCTCATGAAGTGTTTGTTTGGCTCGTTATTCCCCAGTAAGTGGAGCCGTGCCATTCTTGTACTCTGCTCTCCTGGAATCCTTAAAGGAGCTTCTCTGGAACACCACCTTGATGCTTGAGCATATTTAGTTTCCTTGTGTGCAGGAAAGTTAGCAGAGTTAGGGCTGCATAGTGGTGCAGACAGCTGTTTCAGAAGTAAATGTTTGTCTCAGCAGGACCTTTGCTTGGGTTTGGTTTGTTTATGTGGTCAAAAATGTGTGGTAAAATTTCTGGTCTTCTGCACTGATCTTTCTAGTAAGTACGATAAAGGAAGGAAAACTGTAAATTGTGAGCATAGGGATGCTTTCAAAAAGACTGAATTGGCTGTGGTCTGTGAAATACCACTCATATCTCATCTCTTGTCTCCCTACCCCATATCTCATCTCTCCATTCCCTATTCTCAAGACCTTTCAAACTCAACATCCAAATTTAGCTCAAGATTTAGGGGGCTGGGAGGTGGTGTCAAACTGTGGCAGATGTTTCTGCCTTAAGAGCTTCGTAATGTTTAGTGTTTTTGTGTTCTCTAAGAAGTAGTAATAAAGCATCAGTTGCAAGCAATAATGATGTATCTGATAGAGGGTGGTTGAGACATTTTTATTACTTTGATGGGGCAGTTCTGTTTAGCTATACCTTAAAAAAAGAAAATGACACTCAAGACGTGTTATGTCTCAAAAGAATCACAGGTCCTTTGCCAGCCTTGCAACTATTAGTATTTTATTAATCTGGGAATAGGAAACAGATGGTGGGAGGGAACCCCTAAAACTGATCTAATAGAATGCAATTATGCAACAATTATTACTTATTGGAAAAAATTGAGCAAGAACAACTGAAAGTTATTTATGGAATACTGAATAATTATTTATTGAATATTGAACATTTTTTCTTTGGAAAAAAAATGAAAAACATTCTCTGTTGAGCTCCATAGGGCTGTTTTAATACATTTTTATATGGTTGCCGTCACCCTGCTATTCAGGCATCAGGGTGGTTTAACTATGTGTGTGCGTGTTGAAGTACATGGTTTTAGTTAAGGGCCAGTAGTTTCATTTTGATTATGGCTATTGTAAATTGCTAAGTAGCTACTGGCCAAGCTAAAAATAAACCCAGATGTCTCAGCATAGTCTGTACTCTGTGACAGGCCTCTCTTCTGGTTTTGATAGCTCCCACAACAGTTGTATACTTTGGGTAGCAGCCAGTAATTTGTCTAAATCAATTAAAATAATTGTCTTTTCCTCAGCATAAACTTTAAATTCACTCTTACAGATTTAGAATTTGCCATTATTTCTGGAAGATGTTTTTAAAAAAATATTATATGCAGTGTAGTCATTAGAGTCCTATTACTTCCTATACAGACTTTTTCTGCAAAATCAGATAGTATTTTTCTCATATATGTGCAAATTAAAGATAAAAATTTGCCTTCCCCTGTAGCATGAAATTGTTAAGAAAATCCCTGTACTAAAGTCTCTAGGATAAGGTTCTGCATTAGATTTTTGGTTTTATTTTTTAAAAATGCAGCTGGATTTGGAAATAAGACTTGTCATTTTGTTTTAAAGTCTTTGAAAAGTAGCTATAAATGGCATTGAATGGAAGAAAATATTCAGTAAATTATTTTGAGATTATTATTAGTCCTTCTGTAGTTTAAAAATTTCTTTAATTATCCACCATATATGATATTGCATAACTGACTTGCCTATATGCATTGTTTATCTGTCTAGCTGGATGGTACTGTAAGTACAAGATCAAAGAAATAATAACTGAATGGAGGGAACTGGAATCTTGGACAGAAAGAAATGTTGCAGGCTTGAAGACATCGATGTAATCTGCCTGAGGGGGAAAAAAATGCAACATGGCTATGTAGTAATTTGTTTATGGTTAGGAATAATTGCTTTAGTGGATGAGAGAAATTAGAAAGTCTGTGAAGCAGAGGAAGAGAAAATCAAAGGTTATCTTAAATGCTCACTGAGAAAAAGATATCTGTGGTGTGTTTATTGCTGCTTAGTCTACTGATCAGGACTTCAGTACAGTGCAGTGGCACAGTCTTTTGGGATTCTTCTTTTAAATTGCGTATTGCGACATAACCAACCACAAAATCAAATCCTTCGAGGAACACTTTTTTGTTTTAATATTTGTCTACTTTTTGCTTAATAGCACATATTTTAAGAGATCAGGAGTCAAATATGTAGCAACTAATTATGGTAGTCCTGTTGCCAGGGTCTCTTTGCATTGGGTGGCAAACTATCAACTATATGGCTCTGGGGGCAGTGGTCAAGGGCATGGGGGCTTCCAGTGATGGTCTTCCTGATCCTGCTTATGAGGGGAAAGAGCCTGAGGAGAACTGAGCAGATCCTATAGGTCGACAACTAGTTGTAGCTGCTGTCAGCAGCAGGGTTTAGGTTTCTATGACTATGGGACCCTCTTTGAGGCTCAACAGCTACTTCTAAGAGATGCAACCCATCGGACTAAGTGGGGCAAAATCATCTTTGCCAATAGGCTGGCCAACTGGTGAGAAAAGCTTTAAAATAGGAACAATGTGGGAGGGAGATGAGAACCTACAATCACATAAGGACAGGGATGATGGGAAAAAGCGTACTCTCAGCAAATTTGCAGATGATACGAAACTGGGAGGAATGGTGGATACACCAAATGGTTGTGCTGCCATTCAGAGTGTCCTCAGTAGGCCGCAGAAATGGGTGGATAGGGACCTCATGCAGTTCAACAAAGGGAAGTGCAGAGTCCTGCCCCGGCAGGAATAACCCCAGGCACCAGCACGTGCTGGTGGCCGAGTGGCTGGAAAGCAGCTTTGCAGAAAAGGCCCTGGGGGTCCTTATGGACAACAAATTGACTGTAAGCCAGCAATGTGCCCTTGTTAAAGGCCAACACCCTCCTGGGCTGCATTAGGAAGAAAGTTGTCAGCAGGTCGAGGGAGGTGATTCTGCCCTCTGCTCAGCCCTGGTGAGGCCACATGTGGAGTTCTGTGTCCAGTGCTGGGCTGTTTCCCCAGTAGAAGACACATGTGGACTTACTGGAGTGAGTCCAGTGAAGGGCCATGAAGATGATTAAGGGCTTGGGGCATCTTTCAGAAGAGGAGAGGCTGAGATAGCTATGGCTGTTCAGCCTGGAGGGCAGCAGATTCAAGGGATATTGTTCCAATGTGTAAAAATGCACATTGGAAGGAGTAAAGAAGGCTCTTCTCAGTGGTGTCCAGTCAAAGGATAAGAGGCAGTGAACACAAACTGAAATAACTGTAAATTCCATTTAATCAAAGAAAACGTGGTGTTTTGTTTGGGTTTTTTGGGGGTTTTTTGGTTTTTTTTTTTTTTACTGTGAGGATAGTCAAACACTGGAGCAGGTTCCTCAGGTTGTGGAGTCTCCATCCTTAGAAACTCTTTAACCTACCTGGGCATGGCCTGGAGCAGCCTGCTGTAGTTGCCCCTGCTTTGATCAGGGCAGTTTGACTGGATGGTCTGAAGAGGTCCCTTCCCACCTCCACGACCCTGTGATTCTGGGAGTTGGAGGTTTTTCAGAATAGGTTGTTCACTCAGACATCTTTGCTAATTAGTCAACGGATGAATTGTTACATGGGCGTGAATTTCATCCCAAGCTCTTGTGGATTGACACATGACATCGAAAATTAGTGATGTTTCTGATGATCACCACATATTTTTATATATACAAGCATATACATTGGTTATATGTATATATAATAATATAATTTCAATAAATGCTTGAAGATAATATAGGGACTTGAATTTGAAAGTCTTCTGCACTATAACTGTACTGTGCGATCTTTTTTGTTGCTGGACACACTGGCCACAACATCATATGTACCTGGACCTATAATGCTGGGCTGTAATGTAATAGTGTTGTAGCAGTTTGCTTCAACTATTTTTTAATTAGTTCTGTGTTAGTGACTTTCATAGATACGCAGCTTGTTCTCTCAGGCAGGCTCTTTTCTGTTACTTTACCTTTATGCTAAAGTTGTAATTTAGTTACAAGCTCAGGCACAGACCAGGTCTTTAGCATGGTTTAGAGGGATTTATACTTACAGCTTAATGAATGTTGAGGATTTCTGAGTGCCAATTTTGTCTGCAGCCCACTGATTAACTGACTTCTAGATAGCCAGAGAAAACTGTCTTGGGGATTTCATACTTCAATAAAGTAAAGGGAAAAAATAACCCTTTTAAATCCTGGCATATTTGTTATATAGGAATGGTGGATAAATATGACCATATTAATAAAAAATTATAGTTCTCTGCCTTGAAAAGTAATTTAGACTTTGAGACAGCTGTTTCATTTAGAACATTCATGCACTCAGAGGCAGAACTGAGAGCAAAGAGTAGTAGAGAATTATCACTGTAATCTGCAGAGGAGTTTCTTAGGTTTTGTGTACTTTACAGGAGGGTTGTGGATCATCTTCAGTGTAAATCATTATGGCTAAATGGACACAGTATCTTGCCATGTTGAATCTGAGTTTCAGGAAAGATTTCAGCAGTGTGCTTTGTTCTGCCTGTTGGAAGAGAAATTAAAATAAATGTTTTGAACTCTCAGTTTAAATGCAAGGGGATTTTTAAACATATTTTTCTATCTAGGTACACAGACCAATAGAGTTTAGTGTTGCTATTTGGGAAGCTGCTGCAGAGATCAGGTACTTAAGTGCTATCAGTCAGCAATGGTTGATTGATACAGAAAACATCAGCACTTTCTTTCATAGTTACCCTTTATATTTATTCTGTCCCTCAAGTAAATTAAAAAGTTAAGATGTAGGAAGAAGTTCTAAAAGTTTTCAAAGCCAGTGATTGCTTACTGCAGAAGTACAGCTATCATTGAGTGTGTATGGAAAGTTGCATAGAAAATGGCTGTATGCTTCCTTCTCTCACACTTGAGAGTTATCACTAGTGTATGTAGGCAATTGATGTGTTTTGTCAGCTACTACTTTAATTAGTTTTGTGGCTTTAAATTCAAAAGGCATGCTTTAAATAATAACATTTATTTATTCCTGTGTGCTCTTTGAAAGAAGCAAAATTATTGAACTACAGCATTCACAGTCAAACGTGACACGATTAGACACAACAGATTCAGTAAATCTTAATGTTCCAACTCCCCCAAATAACAAATTTGTAGGCCTGCCAATTGAGCTGTATTAGTTTCCTGGAACAGAACAAGGTGCATGGGAAAGGGCTGGCAGCTTTATTTTATTTTGTTTTTTTTCTAGGGAGCAGGGAAAAAATTCTAACCTCGTTGGGCTGCTCTTTCAACCTAATGATGTTCCAGCATTTGAGTCCTTCAAATTCAAGCTATGGTTGGATCTAGTTCAAAGAAAAGCAGTTATGTTGTATGCATTTGTCTGGTCTGTAGCCTGACATATGGGATGTGTTAAACTGAGGTCTAAGTGCAATGATGATATCACCAGCACAGTGCAATAATATCAATGTCTGAAGCGTGGACTAGTGAGTTGCTGAATTATGGGGCTGAACACTGCCTCACGTCCCTGTACTTTTTTTAACCCTTTTTTAAAAAGAAGTGACACTTTGCTGATGTAGATTTATATTGCCCTTGTCTTCAGTGGTGCTTCTGCTCAGCTGTGGTGTTGTGAATCACTGTGGAGGACTGACTTTTCTCTGTCATTATGCCAGTCATTTATTCACAAGGCATTTTTCACTTGCTTCTGTCATCAAGTTTCTTGCCTTTTGTGCTTTGTTACCCCATGAACGAGTCTTCCATTCATACTGCATTATTACTGTATTATTACTGACCTCTACTTGAACTTTCTTCCTCTACTTCCACATATATTATTTGACTTTTCCTTTGTGACAGTAAGAAAGGAAAC
Source organism: Grus americana (assembly GCF_028858705.1). Classification (NCBI taxonomy): domain Eukaryota; kingdom Metazoa; phylum Chordata; class Aves; order Gruiformes; family Gruidae; genus Grus; species Grus americana. The sequence continues at coordinate 14,699,323 of NC_072853.1, read as the reverse complement.
GACATATTGCAGACTCAGAAAGAATTATAGTGTTAACTTCTTCTAGCAGAAGAAGTGTGTATTTTGGCTCTTGAAAATGAGAACAGAGTTTCATACCAAGAGGAGGCGAAATATCAAATGTGGTTCTGCAAAATGTATCGTAACTGCATGCAAATTGAACTGGTTCTTCTAAGGCATTGAATCCTCCTGGGTGGCAGTGCCTGTATTTGCTGCTTCTCTCTTTGCCTTTCAAAGAACTCTCAAAGAGTAATAGTATTAACTCCAAGCGTCAGAAAGCCACTACTCTAGTCTAAGAATCAGTTTGTATTTGTGTCTAGGTAAAGCCTGCAGGTTTTTTTTTTTTTTGTTTTTAACATTGCTTACTGAATGCATGTGTGAAAGAATAGCAGCAGGTTGAAACTGCAGCCTCAGAGAGTTGGTCAGTGCTCACAGAAACTTGCAGACCCTGCTTTGTTCTGTGCACCCCCCGTGTTGCCAATCCTCACTCTGCACTTCCATTCCCTTCAATGGGATGTCTCAAGAATCACATTTTGTAGGCTCCAGTAACTTTCCCACTATCCCAGAAAGTTCTAGCTGGATCTTTTTTTCAGCATTGCTATCATTGGCATCACTCTGAGCCAAATTCTGACATGGGTCTTGATAGTGCTGTAGCACTTGCACACTGGAATTGCAAGGAAATGCATCACCTTTAATGTCAGGGGGCTTAAAGGATCAAAGGCAGGAAACTTCATTTAGTAGATGCAGAATTCCTTCAGTGCTGGTTATTCTTTGAAAGATTTCCCTGAAACAAAGAAACTGAAATTCTTGATGATGATATGACTGTTGGCAATACCGAAGCAGGTTTTGTGCAAATATCTTGTCCTAATACGTTGCTGGTAGCCTTTAGTTGTATGCTGGTGTCTTTGGAGGTGAAATTTTGAGCCTATGCCTTCATTTGTGACATGCAGAGCTGAGTAGACCAAGCCCCTTCCTCAGCTTCCTGGCAGAGTGGCAAGTTGCTTCTGCCAAATAATGCTAGGGAGATTGTAAATTTGTTATAGAAAGTCCATTAATTTTTTACTTTCTCCCCATCAAACTCCTCCATGATGTAGGTGGATGCACTGAAGACAGTTGCTGGTGTAAAATATATAAATATATAAGCTCTTTTTCTGACTTTAGGATGTTGCAATTCTATCACTTCCTCTAGTCTAAAAATTGCAGGCTGTTATTGTTTCTTGTGGAATGCAGTACTTGAAGTAGAATAATGCTATCTATATAGCATTAGGAAACGTTATACAAAATTAGGTAACTGGTCTCCTCCTTACTGTCCTGTGCTTGAAACTGGTGAGTATTGTATAATTCAGAGGAAAGCAGTACCTTCTCTCTCACTACTGTTTTCTCGATGACTGAGTGAAAGGGAAATATGCACAACCTGGTCACAGTGTTGAAACTGTATTGTAGCGGGCTAAAACACTGGGAAGCTTTATTTTTTTTTTATATGGAATTATGTACTGTCATCCTCCCTTAAGAAATGTTTTTGAGAAAATTGCCTATTAAAGTTACATTTAGATAGTTGAAATGTGCAAAATTATCCTCAAACCCTATAGGAATTCATGACCATGTATGGTTGTATGGAAAGATTATTAAAAAAGACATTTGCTAGAACTGGTAATGGAAACTGGCTAATCTCAGTGGGGTGTGTAAATTATTTGCTACACACTGTGTCTTTTAGACTAACTTTATCAACTACGATGATATGGTGTTTGTATTCCTATCAGGTTTTAAAGATTTCTATGCAGCATGTTATTCTGTTTAATATCTCACTGTTGTTTATTCCATTTTAGGGAACTTTCTACAATTCTATTAAGTACAACAAGGAGAAAACATAAGCAAATAGTGGGTGTACAGAAGTAACAAAACCTAAATGTTTTATGCAGAAAAGATTCAACAAGTATCTCCTATCTACGAAGAACGAATCAAATTTTCACGTTCTGTGACATTGCAGTACAATCTTGGATCAAACCACACATGCTTTTTTAACAAAAAATAATTGAATGATTCTATTTGCACTGATCTGATGATGTGGAAATAAAATATTGAAAGGAATGCCATTATTGTTTTCTTTATTCTTTGGGTTTTGCTTTACTGAATGGATTTACTAAAACCAATAAAGGGTTTTATTCACAAAGCCATCACTACAGGATTAAAGAAGCCTTATAGGCAAAACTTGTTGATATGAAATGGGTAAGACCTAGGGTACCAACTGGGTTTCATAGTAAGTGTAAGATTTTAGGAGTAGAGAAGGGAAATACAGCCACACCAATCCTGTTATCCTCTTTGGGCTGTATGATTAAACTGCTGGGATCGTACTGAAATGGTACATCTGTGCTATACAGTACAGCTGCTTGGATGTGAATCAGGGGTCCAGTTCTATCATTTTTACTGGTGTTGAGTAGCGTTTTACTTTGCCAGTTGTTCTTTTGAAGCTTAAAAAGCTAATCATGGCCAGGGCAAGAATGGCACAATTGAACTGCGTGTTTATGGAAGGCAAATACTGCAAGTAATGCAGGCTGATTAACAGGAAGTTTATTTGGCAAAGATATTTAAAACATGAATTTTGCCATGACCAGTAAGTTCCTATTAAATCACAAAACAGATTCCAGTCCTGCTGAAATCAAGGGGAGGTTTTCCTGTTGACTTCAGTGATATAAAGATTTGGACCTCCTTTGGATTTATCTTCCAGTTTCAGATCATTTTTCTGATGCTTACTAAATATTCCTCAGTGTTTATACATTAAAATGTGTTGCCAATTCAAATAGCGTTGTCTTGTACTGTAAAAACTAAAATAAAATATTTGTTTTGGCATCTTTGTAAGTGGAATTTTTGTCATGTGTTTAGAACTTATTCTACACTGCTAGCTGCACGTAGGAAATGTTCCCTGCTCTTCTAAAAACATTTTTAGTACACGTTTAAGACATAAAGTTACAGTTAATGGGTTGGGTTTCTTGCTCAATGGATTTATACTACAGTAGGAATCTAACTCAATTATTACTAATTGTTTGAAGTCCTTCTGCACATCAGATTGTTTTTGCCTTGTTTTTGTCTTTAATGAAAAGATTGTCATTAATAATACAATGTTAAAGTTTTAAGTTGCTAACTGTGTGGTTTATCCCTCTTTGTAACAGGAGAGCTGCTTGTGAGCCAATGCAAGCACCTTTTTGATTATTTCTCACTGAATTACTGCTTTTATTCACTGAGCATTTCTGCTCAAGATCATTTTATTTCTAACAGTGCGATTCCTCTTAGTACTACCTTAGTTTGGTATCCTTTGTCAACTAATTTATGTAGTAGATCCTGAGAAAATTGATGATAAAAGTTGGGCTGCAGGTTACTTCACTGGGCTGCAGGTTTTTTACTGTGTTCAGTGACATGATTTTCATCTCTGAATGGTTTGTGATGCATCATACCTTTTCTACTAACATGTTTGCTGTGACTTTCTTACTTCCATCCTTATTCTTTAGTCAATCTGGTGGGGAGTTTGCTATTTTTATACTTCAAACATAAGCTCTTGTTTGGTATAGCTGTGTAACATCACTCATTCATTTTCCCTCCCTACAATATGAATCCACTATTTCAGCAACCTTACTTGTACAGTCACACAGCCGCTTCTGTGGGATGTGGCAATTCTGTCTGAGGTTATGAAAACTTCTTCCTTTCTCTTACTTCCCTTTCTGTCATTTTCTCGAACTGAATGTGGCACTTTTGTTTAGGCTTCTCAATTTCTTAAGAATCTGTATCCCTAAAACCTTCTTGTTGGTTTATCTTGCAATTTGTGTCTAATCTCTACTCCCATTTCCTGTGATTTCCTCATTGGTTAGCTAAACCTTAGAGACTATTAATATCCATCTCCGCTAATTCTCATCAGGTCTTTTCTGTTGCTTTTTTAACGCTCTTTTATATTTGTGTACTTTTCCATGTATCTGTAAGACTAAATCTTCGTGTGGCACTAGTTCTCATAGAGATTGTGAATTTGAATCTGGGGTCTTTGCATTTTACCTTTGCTGTATTGATTGCCTCCTACTTAGGTTTGATACAGCTTATTCAGTTGACCTTCAGTTTTACTCTAGACTCGCAGGGTGAAGTTCACTTCTAACTTTAGGAGTTTACAATGGCAGCTAAAGAAGTTTTTCTACAGAGTTGTTGAGATGTATAGAAACACCTGCTTTTCTATGCTGACTATAAAAGGGGTCTTGATAACCGTTTTGGATGTCTGCATCTCTAGGTTGTGCTCTCTACATTGTCTACACCTAAGGTTAAGTGTCCTGAACTGTATGCTGTGTGTGTATATTCTTGAGAATCAAAACGAACTGCTGGTTTGCTTCTGTTCTATGACGATTAATTTTTCCTTTCTGAAGTATTGTATTTTTAGAAGCAGCATTTCTTTTTTTGTGGGTATCCCAACAGTAATTTTGAATGGCTTAATGGAAGAAGTGAAGTAGATAATGGCCAAACTATTCTGTTACTGTCGAATTAACAATATTGGTTTTGTTTTAATAATTTACAGGAAGCCTGTTTACCTGTAAAACTCCAGCAATTGCAGATATTGTGATACTGGTAGATGGTTCTTGGAGTATTGGCAGATTCAATTTCAGGCTTGTTCGACTGTTCCTGGAAAATCTGGTTTCTGCTTTCAATGTGGGATCTGAGAAAACAAGAGTAGGTAAGGTCCCATTTTGTTTTGTGTTGATTTCTTTTTTTCTTAGTATTTCTGTAGCAATGTAAAAATTTCATGATTCCAGGATGGTTAACAGCCTAATGCTACTTATTTGTGCAAGATTCATCCTCATCTGGAACTAGCACTTCCATCATAAGAGTAATGCTGCTGGAATGTTTGTAGTATTAATTCCTTACAGTTTACTGTGATACTCAGCTTAAGTAAACTCTAATGCAATGTCAGTAGAAAAGAAAAAACAGTGGGAACAGTCTTACTGACTTCAGTCAGTGTCAGATCAAACCCTTGCAGTTTAATTTTCAGAGGAAGAATGTGCCAGTGGGTGGCTTTTCTCATGGTTTAAACTGGCTCAAACGTTAAATTTCTGTTCTGCCACTTATATTTTAGTCTGTTCAAAAGCATATTAAATAAAATTGTTCTTCAAAAAACAGTTTCTTGGAATCTTACTAAACTCTGAAAAAGCTGTGTACTCATTTACTTTCCTTAGTACTTGAAAGAAAGGCTTTGAAAAATAAATTGAGGAGTTGCCACTGAGAACAACTTTATACTATTTTTTTGGCATTAAGCAATGCAGTTTTTCTAGTATGGTAGCAAAGCTGCTTATGGTAAACTTACTATGGTAAGCTGTTGGTAACCAAGGACATAAAGTGTAGATACTTGGGGGGAAAAAAAAAAGCTTTCTTGTGTAATGGATTACCTTAATTTCTGGTTCTTTAGGTCTTGCACAGTACAGTGGTGATCCCCGAATTGAATGGCATTTGAATGCTTATAGTACAAAAGATGCTGTGTTGGATGCAGTCCGTAATCTACCATATAAGGGAGGGAATACATTAACAGGTACAGTGTATGTTTTAGCTTTTACCTTTTATTAAAAATCATACTCTGCTGCACAGACTAAGAAGTGTTAGTATTAGTGAAGCATAAAAAGGATAGGGGTTTTGCAGCTAGCTAATGGCTTTATCCAATGTCAGTGATGTCTTTTCTGAAGTGCTTGTCTCATTGGCTTCACTGAGAATCTTTCTGGTCAGGACAGGGTCTCATAAAACATAGCGTACATGAACTCTCTGTGCTGGACGTAACATATTTTACCTGCTAGGAAGAAAATGCAAAATCCATTCGTAATGTTCATGCACAGAGCTTTATTCTGGAGAAGGAAAGAATGTTGTTTCAATATCTGACAACTGGCAATAGTAACTTTTCAAATGATCACCTGGGGCTTTTAGATTTCCATTGACCTTTTAGTAGTTAGAGCACTGAAGCCCCGGAAGACACTTAGTGATGGATAAATGGGGGATGTCTGTCAACCTGGGAAAAATACTGTCTCTGAATACAATTCCAGTATCATCAAAGCAGCAGTTAGTAATATTGGCTGTCTTGCCAGGAGAATGATATATCCAAAAACCCAGACATGACTTTAAGTAAATTGCTGCCTTCCTTTTCTTTTTTTCTTTCTTCTTCTTTTTTCCCTGTCTTCTTCTTTTTTCCTTGTCGTCTTCTTTTTTCCCTTTGTGGGGTGGGAAGGTGAGAAAGAATGTGAAACATTCTCCTTTTCTGCGACAGCCTTTAGTTTGGTAGAAGGAGTGATTGTGGTGGGACAGAGGACAGAAGGACTCTAGTACGATTCTAGGACTGAGATTACTGTGAGGTAGTAAATAGTAAGTCATCATGATTATTTTATATGGCTGTTAAAAGATGAGTTAGGGGCCTTTGCTGTGGGAGACTTAGAGAGTTTTCAGATAGGATCTTCATTGTGACATGTAAGTTTGTCCTGAGGAGTTGTTCTTCTTCCTTCCCTCTAAATAATTAAGTTATTAAAATCGGATTCTTCCTAAGCATTATCTAAGCTTTTCTTCAGCTTGTAAATTGGAAAGAACAAACAAGCAAAGAAAGATTGTATGTATATGGGGATTTACTAAGCTATCCAGAGCATGTGCTTTTATATAAGCAATGTAGGTAGAAGGAGATGGGACTTCCTATTCTAACTTTGTAGACTAAGAAAGAAAAGATGATGTGTTCACAGGAAGACCAATTTAGGTTTCCATAGCCAGTTTAAAATACATTGATTGATCAGAACGCTGCTAAAGATGAATGTCACCTTCTCTGTAGTTTAGGTTGCTTGTTGGAATTTAATCTTTCAGTTAATAAATTCTTTTATACTTATTCTTCATTAAAATGTTTCTCAGGATTTTTAAATCAAGTGGAAAGACAAACACTGTGATATTAGCAAAATTAATGGTCCTTTTTTTCCCCCTTAAAGTCTTTTAAAATGTTTCCTTTTTTAGGTCTTGCCTTAACATACATTTTGGAAAACAGCTTTAAGCCTGAAGCAGGTGCAAGACCTGGAGTATCTAAAATTGGTATACTGATCACTGATGGGAAGTCCCAAGATGATGTTATCCCTCCTGCTAAAAACCTGCGAGATGCTGGAATTGAGCTTTTTGCTATTGGTATGTATTCTGCCTTACCTATATGTTGTGTCCCATTATATATAGTCTGGTGTATTTCTACCTGTTGCCCTCTGTATTAAGGAATTGTTTTTCTGTCTGTACTCAGTAAGTTTCATCATTAATTTAAATCTTCTTTAATATGTTCTCCAATTCATTGCTGTTGTAACTGGAATTTAGCAGTATACGTGGATGCTACATTATCAGGAGACAGCTGGAAAAATGCCAGTTACGCTGGCAGAAATTAACATCTTGAAATAACATCTTAATGACAGAGCAATCTGTTATTAGTCATTAAAACAACTAGAAAGAATTGGATTTTGGTAATTTTTTATCAATCCTTGTGCATACAAGATTTTTTCTTTTTTTTGTTGCAAATATTTTCTTTATTTTTCTTTCCAATGAAAGGTGTAAAGAATGCAGATATAAATGAACTCAAAGAGATTGCCTCTGAACCTGACAGCACACACGTCTATAACGTTGCTGACTTTAACTTCATGCATACGATTGTTGAAGGTCTTACCAGAACAGTGTGCTCACGAGTAGAGGAACAGGAAAAGGAAATCAAAGGTGAATAAGAAACAAGATGAAATGTATCTTAACATGAACTTAGAGCTACAAATCCTATTCCAAATACCTGCATTTCTAAGCTGGCTTCTGGCACTTGACTCATGCTGTATATTCTTTTGCTCACAAGAAAGTACATTGTTAGGGAAGTTTTATTCTTGCTTTGATATCCTTGATCTTTTGCTCTCTGTCTTTTTGATAGTGGTAAATATGGTATTTGGTAGTATCAAAAACCCCCAAAATATACATTCATTCTGCTGTGAATATTTCCAAGTGGTGGGTAAGGAAAAATTTTTTATAATACACAGGTTTGGGGATGAATTATTTTAACAGCTGCACATGGAATTGTTACGTTTGTGCTGTGTTTTCAATATCCTCACTTACTGTTTTTATTATCTCATAAATTTTCAAAATTTTCAACTATTAAGATTGCTTTGTCCCTTCTTGATGATGGATTATTTTTTCCTCTTTCTTATTTAATACACAAAAAATACATTTGAGAGCATAAGAAAAGGTGGTGGTGAAGAAAATTGTTCTTATATAAAAAGGCCTTCTCTGACTACAATATTTTTTTGCTTTTCTGAACAAAAGAAATAGCTATGAGAAAATGTTGCAATTTGCCAGAGAAACAGTCCTACCTGAGGAAATTCTTTCTGAAAGGCTTCAGTGGATTTTGTTTGTATTGCTTGTGATTTTGTAATATCACAGAAATGCTGAGTGATTTTTTTAATACGCTTGTAATATATAGCAGTAAAGAAGGCTGTCTTTCACACATATTTCTACCTGTGCAATGAAAAAGTGTATGTTAGTAAGGCTTCATCTTTTTTCTTTATTTACCTGGAAACTGGAAGAAATAGAGAATATTAGCTGTTTCTTGTGGGGGGAGTAAGCAGTCAGTGAGAGGGAGTGGATGGAAAAACCATAGAGAGATGAGATATCTTTGTGGAAAGGAATGATTGCTAGAGAAGATGACCATTCATTACATCTCTTCAATCTGCTGACAGGCAGCATATATGTTTCCAACCTGCAGAGGAGCACAGGAGATCACAGCTGGATATGTACTTGGATGTTTTTCATGACTGGGACGAAAGCAACCTGAAAAAAACAACCCAGAAAGAAAAGGTTTGAAAGAGCGATGGGAGGAAGGACAGGAAGGCTGAGTCGTGTATTTTAGTCTCTTTCATATAAAGGTTTATGAAGGACCAGGGAGGCTTAGTCCCAGTGAAAACTCCATGTGCAGTATTCATTCTTATTAGTAGTTCTTTGTTTCCATTGAAAATGATCTCAATAAATGTGCCGTAGCCAATTATTTGATTTTCTGATGAGGAGTGATCTTTGGAGCCTTAGCAAATACGATAAACCGAATAATTATTTTGCAGAGGGGAATGAAAAAAATTGTGTTGTCTCTAACCTAGGAACAATTGCTGCTTCACTTGGGGCTCCTTCAGATTTGGTCACATCCGAGGTAACAGCTAGAGGATTCCGGGTTAGCTGGACCCATGCACCAGGCAAAGTGGAAAAATACAGGGTTGTGTACTATCCCACTCGAGGAGGACAACCAGAAGAGGTAATAGAAGGAAAAGCTTCCTGGAAATTTTTAATACAAAATCAAGAATTAACCAGACAGAAAATCCATGGTTTTCTTTAAATCTACCCTGAAACTCCCTATGTAGGCTCTGAAGCCCACTACAGAAAGGAGATATAATCACATTGGATGGTGGTGAAGGTTAGGTAGTAACCAGGCTGCTTTTCTGTCATATAATTTAAAGTAAATGTGCTATAACAATGAGCACTTTTGGGGGGTGGGACGGATTGCCTGCATTTTTGTTTACATATACGGTTACTTGAACCAATTCTATAGATTTTCCCTGCACCATTCTGTTTACAAGAACAGAAGAGGTAGGAGCTGATGGTAAGCGAGATTTATAGTTCTAAGAAAAAATAATTCATAAAAGGAAAAATATATGGGTGTATGTTTTCGGATGTTTACAACTGGTCATTGACAATTTGGAGCGGGGTGTTTATCTGAAGAGGACTTAGGCATTTTGGAGACAGGAAAAACTTACAAAATTGAATGGAAAAGCAGAAGAGCAAAAGAATATATTTTACTTCTCTTTGTACTAGAAACTTGTTTAGCATGGATGTGTATTAATGCCAATATCAAATACTATGTGTATACATATGTAGTACTAAAGGAAAATTTATGATTATATAGTAATTATTTCAAAAAGTGCCCAATATGGTCTCTTAAACTGTATTCCATACACTTTATTTATCTAAGCAATTCCCTTGTACTAAATGGCTGCTTATATAAGCTAAACATTTTGATTTATGTATATGGTTGCTGTTCTTTTTTCAGATACATTACTGTACATAAAGGTAGCAAAAGCAAATTTGATTTATGAATTGAACTTTAGTACGTTAATTCTTAGATGCCAGTATAAAAAGTGCTTGAAACAGGGATTGATTGATTTGATGGTAATATAGTTACTTTGCTTTATGCATATTTAGTTGAATTTTCTTCTAAACAGGTTGTGGTAGATGGAAGCTTATCAACAGCAGTTCTAAAAAACCTGATGTCTTTAACTGAATACCAGATAGCTGTATTTGCTATATACTCAAATGCTGCTAGTGAGGGCCTCCGTGGAACTGAAACTACACGTAAGTATCCTAATCGTGTTCGTTATGGATTTGACTGTCTGCATTTAATCACACTGTGTAAGCATTAGTCTTTGTGCAAAAGAAATACAGAGGGAGGTCTTTTTCAGTTTAACTTCTTTTAATGCATTTGCCTTAAATTAATTTCTGTTTGAATTAATTCTGGGCTAAATTCCAGAGTCCAAATGCTCTGTGGATATTTAAGCACTGAGAAAGGTTTTATCTCTGGGCTGAACTTTGAAGTCAGTTGTATCGAACCCTAAATTAGAACATTCCTACACTTTGGGTGTGGAGTCAAGCTTTATAAATAAGGTTTGTGGCTGAGGATGATCTCATGAGTGGAGGATTAGGTGGGACCAGAAATACCTGCGTCTGATTCCCACCAGTGCCAAAGATTTCAAGGTAACTTCTGTAAGTTCCTTTCTCAATGATTCATTTATTTTCTCTCTGTAAAATGGTGACTTGGGATATTGTTAGAATGAATACATTTACAGTTTTGGGTTCTATAATGAAAACTGTGCTAGTACCTGAGATAATGTGCTGCTATTGATCATATCAATTTTATGTATTTGTATACAAAATACAGTTACTTTTTTAGTAAAGATGACAGATATTAGGAAGTAAAGCATAACTTTTTAGTTCAAACTAGAAGGCAGGAAGTCAATATGTGCTATATCAATAGCTGACACCTGCTGGAAAAACAACACAGCAGGGCTCAAGCAATCTAGAAGATTTCTACAGTGCTTTGACAACAACTTCCTGACACAAGTGATCGAGGATCCAGCAAGAGAAGGTGCTCTGCTGTAGCTGATACTTAAAACCAAGGAAGAACTGATGTGTGTGTGTGTGTGGTGTTTAAAGTCACAGGTAACTTTGGCTGCAGTGACCACGAGATGGTGGAATTCAGTATTTTTCCTGTGCAAAAAGCAGGACCATAACTCTGGATTTTCGGATGGCAGTCTTCAGTCTCTTTAGACATATGCTTGGAAGAATCCCAAGGGTATGGCCCTGGAGAGAAGAGAAATCCAGAAGAGCAGCTTGATATTCAAAGATCACATCCTACAAGCTCAAGAAAGGTACATATTGACAAGTAGGAAATTAAGTAGAGGTAACAGGTGGCCGGCATGGATAAGCAAGGAACTCCTAACAGAGCTCAGATATAAAAAGGAAGTGTCCAAGAGATGGAAGAAGAGGCAGATGACCCAGAATATAGAGTTGCTGTCTGATCTTGCAGGGCTAAGTTTAGGAAAGCCAAGGCCAACCTGGAGCTGAATCTGGCAAGGGATGTGAAGAGCAACAAGAACGGACTTTACAAGTGCACAAACAGTAAAAGGAAGACTGAGGAAAACATAGGCCCACTTCTGAATGGGACAGGGGACCTGGTGACAAATGAAGTGGAAAACATTGAGGTACTCAATGCCTTCTTTGACTCAGTCTTTACAGGTTAAAATGGCCTTCAGAAATCCCAGGCTGCTGAGATCAGTGGGAAAGTCCAGAGAAGGGAAGCCTTACCCTCATTTGAGGAGTACCAGTATGGGGAGCACTTAAGGAAACTGCACACACAGAAGTGCATGGGACTGGATGGGCTGCACCTGTGAGTGCTGAGGGAGCTGGCTTATGTCATTGTGAGGATAGTCTCAACTATCCTTGATAGGTCATGGTAACTGGGAGATGTTCCTGAACACTGGAAGAAAGCAAATGTCAATTCTTTGTGAAGCGGGATCTATGGAACTACAGGCCAATCATTGTCACCTCAGTCCCTGGGAAGGTGATGGAGCAACTAATCCTTGAAACCCTTTTCCAAACACATGAAGGACAAGGAGGTGATTTGAATTAGCATGTATATATGAAGGGGAAAATGTGTTTGACCTCGTGCAGCTCAACAAAGGGAAGTGCAGAGTCCTGCTCCTGGGGAGGAATAATGCCATGCATCAGTACATGCTGAGGAGTGACCATCTGGAAGGCAGCTCTGCAGAGAAGGATCTGGGGGTCTTGGTAAACAAGCTGACTGTGAACCAGCAATGCACCCTTGTAACAAAGAAGGCCAAGATTCTCTTGGATTGCAGTAGAAAAGGATTGTCAGCAGGTTGAGAGAGGTGATTCTTGCCCTCTGCTCAGCATTGATGAGGCCACATCTGGATGCTTGGTTCTGTACTGGGCTCCCTAGTACAAGAGAGATGTGGACTTACTGGAGTGAGTCCAGTGAAAGGCCACAAAGATGATTAAGGTCTTGGAGCATCTTTCATAAGAGAAGAGACGGAGATAGCTATGGCTGTTCAGCCTGGAGGAGAGAAGGCTCAGGGTAATCTTATTGATGTGTAAAAATCCCTGATGGGGGGGAATGAAGAAGAGGGAGCCAGACTCTTCTCAGTGGTGCCTACTGACAGGACAAGAGTCAATGGGCAGAAATTTAAAAAACCATGAAATTAAATTTGAACAGAGAAAGACACTATTTTATTGTGATGGTGGTCAAGTACTGGAATAGGTTGTCCAGAGAGGTTGTGGAGTCTGCATCTCTGGAGATATTTAAAACCCAACTGGACATGGTTCTGAGCAACCTGCTCTAGCTAGTTAGTTAGACTAGATGATCCCAAGAGGTGCCCTTCATCCTCAGTGGTTCTTTGATTCTGTGACAATGCTAATCTTCCCAATCTGAAAAGAAAATAAAAAAATCATATAAAATTATTTGAGACTTCTATCTTAGTCTCAGCCTCCCAAAATGTCATCTCCAGCCATGTTATACCCCATAACACGGTGTTAGGACCTACTTAATTTATTGAGGCAGAGAGAACAGTCACATACTGAGCCAACAGGATTGTTTCATATTGCACCTGGTATTCCTTTGAAGTCACCTAGTCAAGTTCTGATGGAGCCTGGCCCTGCTGGCTTTCTGAGATCTGATCAGATCACACCCCAAGGTCATGCAGCATCAAGCATTTTATACAGCTGTCTTTGATAGTGTGTTGGGAGTAACAGTCTGACATGTGCTAGCATTAATCACTCCACATGCTAAAATACCTGCAGTTTGAAAGTATTTTTTACTATCCTAATGTAGAACTATGGAAAATTGTAGTTTACATTCCTGCCTTTGTGTGAGATACTGACAGATTAAAATAGCCACCAATCACATTTGTTCATATAGAACATTGAAAATAGCTTACAGGTATGTGAAATCTAGACAGACACATGCAATATGCATAATGTACAGATAATTAGAAAGGTTTCTGATTTAATAGTCACTTCTAACTTGAAATGAATATGAAATGCATGCACATTTTTAATTAGTTACAAATGTATTTTTACCTGGTTTAGTTTATTCCAGTTGTTTTTTAGTAGGTTTAATTTATCCAGAGTATTAGGATAGTCTTGTAACTGTCCATGATGCAAATCAGCATTACTGGATATTTATATTTGAGATTCTGAGCTCTTCAGCTGAAAATTTCAGTAGAAGACACCACCTGTTTAATTTCCAGTCACCTCTTCCTTAAGTATTATTTATATTGTCAGAGTATGTAGGAATTCCTGTTGAGAGTTACAATACGAGTCACAAGTTAGAGTTAGAGGATGCTTTTCTTGTAGATTTTTAGAAGTAAAAGAAGAAGGACAGGTGGTGGATACTCTGTCTGTGATCCTGGGGCAGTCTGAATAGGATTGAGACAACGTGGTAGAAAGTGCCTTCAGAATATCTCAACACATAGTTTCTTTCTGTAGATATCGGAGGTCTGAGTGGAGCTCTGAGTGAGGAGACTGAAGTACATTTGAAAATGTTTATGGGTAGTTTCTCCCTATAATTATAGGAATTGTGGGAATTCATGGGAATGTAATTCAACACATCAAGAGTTTAAATAGGATGGAGGTAGGCTGCTCTGCTCTCATGAGACCCCACCTGGAGTACTGCATTCAGCTCTGGGGCCCCCAACATAAGAAAGACATGGACCTGTTGGAGCAAGTCCAGAGGAGGGCCATGAGGATGATCAAAGGGCTGGAGCACCTCTCCTATGAAGACAGGCTGAGAGAGCTGGGGTTGTTCAGCCTGGAGAAGAGGAGGCTCTGGGAAGAACTTATTAACAGCCTTCCAGTACCTAAAGGGGCCTACAAGAAATATGGAGAGTGACTGTTTACAAGGGCATGGAGTGATAGGACAAGGGGTAAAGGCCTTAAGCTGAAGGAGGGCAGATTTAGATTAGATAGTAGGAAGAAATTCTTCCCTGTGAAGGTGGTGAGGCACTGGCACAGGTTGCCCGAAGAAGTTGTGGATGCCCCCTCCCTGGAAGTGTTCAAGGCCAGATTGGATGGGGCTTTGGGCCACCTGGTCTAGTGGAGGGTGTCCCTGCCCATGGCAGGGGGATTGGAACTAGATGATCTTTGAGGTCCCTTCCAACTCAAACCATTCTAGAATTCTTTGAAAGGTTTGGAAGTGAAGATAGATGGGTAACCTGGAAGTAGAAACCTAAAGAGAGGCCTGGGTTGAAGTTTTCCCCATTTTTACAGACCTGAACAACAGACCAAGTGAACAGCCTCAATGAAGAAGAAGGGACAAGGCTGGCATGTTTTGTATATGGGAAGTTAAGAGCTCTGTTAGAGCTTGTTGAATGTAACGTAATTGTTATACTACTCCTTGGAGATGTCAGCTAGACAGGCTGCAATTTTTGTTTGGACAAGGAGAGCTTTGTAGAGGCTTGACAACCAGCCTATTAGTCTCTCATAGTTCCTAATAGGAAGGGTTTGATATCAATTACCAATCGCCTTCTGTGTTTTTCAGACCCTTTGAGTCATTGTAGGGACTATTATCAGTGTAGAAGTTCCAAAGGAGCAGCCAAAGTTCCCTTATATCTCTCCAGTGACTGGATATTTTGGTGGGATCCATCAATGGTGTAACAGCTGTGGAGAGGCCTTGGGATGTTATTCTGTGAGTGGAAGAAAATGAGGATAATCAGAGAAGTGCAAAATGCTACTCTAAAGAGTTACAGAAATACAAAGAAATATTCAGGAACCCAGATTGGTGCTGTGTTCTGGTATCAGTGGCTTAAATTCACAAGTAAACATCCTAATAATGTTTGAATTTCCCTCAGTCTGCTTAGTTGTGCTCGCCAGGTTAGCATTCACCATGATTTGCAATGGATGATCTTGCTGACATTTACATAATCCCTCTGATGTAGGTCTGGGAGCCAGTTTGGACAGTCCAGGCCTGAAAAACACAACAGTTTGTAGTCAAAATATTTTGACATGCGCAATGTGCTCATTCAAGGTTTCCTCCAGGGTGTCCTACCTCATGGCTGTCTCTCCCACGCTCTGACTTGGGAACTATTGCCAGAAAGAGTCATCTCTGGGGACTGCTACTTGTTCCCAATAGCAACCATGCCTATTCTTCAATAGCAAGTGGTCATCCTCCTGCAGATCAGGGAGAAGGAAGGGTGAGATCTGAACAGGGTGTTTTGGTGCCTGAAGAACAGAAATCCTCCCACTTGAAATGTTCAAAGCCATTTAAGACAAAGAGCTGAAATGCTTTGTAAGGACTAACTCTGCCCTGGCGTTAGAATTGGTAGATCATCATTTCCTTGTTTCTCTAATTCTGCAGTCTTTTATGTACTAATGAGCTCTTCATAGTTGTGGCATGCAGACAGTACTTCCATGCCTGGAGATAGCTCTGTTCCTTTGTGTTTCCTGGGGTAAAATAAACTGTTTGAAAAATAGCTGGTTGTTCAAGTGAGACAACTGAAGTGTCCGTCTCTTTTTCCACTGTAGTTGCCTTGCCAATGGCATCGGATCTGCAATTGTACGATGTGTCACAGAGCAGCATGAGAGCGAAGTGGAATGGAGTAGCGGGTGCCACAGGTTACATGATCCTATATGCTCCCCTCACGGAAGGATTGGCAGCAGATGAGAAAGAGGTGATGTATCGTGCTTTCATTTGAATAGCAATCATTCAAAAAATAAATCTTTTAAAGAATAAACTAGTACATGGCCTTTAACCTCCAACTTGATTAGCAAATACTTTGGGATTTTTTTTTCCATGACTGCCTTAAGTACTGTATGTGTTGCAGACTATGAATAAAGTGCAAGTACCAGTTGATTATTTTTAGATGTCATTGCCATAAAAACACAACAATTTCAGCTGAATTAAAATGACTCTCTTGAAATGATCTATGAGGTGATACTGTATCATCATGTAAAACTAACACTCAAAGGAAGAAAAAATAAAGTAAAACTAAGACATCTTCTAAATGTGCTATAAGAAGAATATGAAGTTTAGCTTTTGTTTTCATTAGGACCTTTGAAAGTGAATAAAATTTGCAGATGTGACCTTTATTGCTTTTCTTTTAGTTCTGTTCAACTCTTATTTTTAAACTTAAAACAAATACCTTTGATCAAAAGTGATTTTTAGAATATAATTTTAGAAGGAAAAGAAGGCAGGGCAAGGTAAAGCCAAGTCTTCTATCACTAAAATAGTAAAACCAGTAAACTTTTCTAAAGTTGCTAGCATAGTTCCAAGGGAACTTCTGGTCTAGAATTTAAAAGTTTTTATGCTCAAGTTTCTGTATGTATAATTAAGATTATGCACAACATCTCTGCTCAAGCAAGAACACTGAAAAGCATGCAGGGGCATGCGAACTAGTGGAGAGTGTAGGAAGCTACTGACAGCTCACATAGGCGTATGCTCCTTGCTGAATGAGTGTCTGGGAGCATGTAATTCTGTTAAAAATGGGGCCTTCCTGAAAACTAGCTGATGCAGGAGGACTGAGCTGTACCCAGAAGACAGACTTTTTTTTCAATAAATAAGTCAATCCATGTTAATGTGGCTCTCAGTGAAGATGTGGAGGAGGAAAATGATACACATCTTAAATGGCAATAAATCTGAGCCTCGATGGGCATGGAAATCAATTCCTCCTATGAAATTTTGGTCCTATGACTGAAGATGAAACAAGGTGCAGTGGGGAATGAAAAGGTCTTAGTAGCTGCACGTTCTAGAGAGGGCTATTTTGTCATTGCTGATGTGACTAGTTACTTTTCAAGTCCTCTTACCTGTACATTGACTTTTGGCTTTTTGACAATTTTGTTCTTTTGATTATTGTGCAAAATCCCAAAATCTCAGGCCAAGTACCGCAGGCACAGTGTCAGACAAATGCTCAGCAGAGCATTTGATCCCATATCTAATTTCAAATGTGTAAATAGTATTCTTCCCCATCATGAGCTAATTCTGAAATAACGTGTCTTTTTTTTATTCATGGTGTTTTTAGATAAAAATTGGGGAGGCCTCAACAGATCTTGAACTGGATGGACTATTGCCAAACACAGAATATACAGTCACAGTTTATGCCATGTTTGGAGAAGAAGCTAGTGATCCTCTTACAGGACAAGAAACTACATGTAGGTAGCACATATCTTCATTGTTAATAAAACTTTGGAATAGTCTTTGCACATATTAGAGCAGACATATGATTTTAAAATCTGATTCGAATAGTCCATAGGGCAAGGTCTTAACTGTACTTAAGTTTCTCAGTGCAAATACTTAATTTATACAGGCTGAGGATGTGAGTTTCTACAAAACAGCTTGGTTTTGGAACAAGATTATTAACTTTTCTCACTTGTTGGTAGTGGTACTATGGATATCCCTGTTGATCTTGGTGGAATTACTGATGGCTTTCTGAACTTGCTGAAGGTGAATGAAGGTCACCACGGAGAGCTAAATTGAGACTGCTCTGTTTAGTCTCCTGTCACCAGAGAACCAGGTGTGTGTGGGAGCCTACTCAGATGGAGTTGTTCATTCCTCTGGCTCAGTAGTAGTACAGACAGAAGAGAAGCAAAGAGAATGTTTCTGTCCAGTGCCTGCTGCCTACCATCTGGTAAACAAAGGATTGGAAAGTGCCTGTGCACTCATGATAGATGGTGTGTTTTTAATAAGCAGCAAGAGTTTTGCCAGCTAAATTCTGTCCTCTACTAACTGTACACAGCACAGTATGTCAATTCTCTAAATAGCCTCAGCGTTTGGAAGACAAAGGAATTGAAAAGAAGCGATTATGCTGCTGGGATATTTCTGAGAGGAGTGATTGCTTCCTCTTGTTTTGTACTGCTGCAATGAGTAAGCCAGTGTGAAAGTGACTTACATTTAATAGGTGAGAGTAGTTCAGGCACATGAGTGCGAAGAAAAAGAAGAGCCAGAGCAATTGCTTCTAAGGTCAGCAAGTGTGGCAGAAGCTCTAGGAATGCTGTTTGAACTAGGTTATCTCTGAGAAGATAGTAGACAGACAAGTGCAAATAGGCAACTGCTGCAACTTGGGCATGTTTGTGGACTTGAAATGAGTGTAGAAGATTCTTAACACTCAAATCTTTGGCTCTTTGGCCCTCTCTCCCTCTATTTCTCTCTCATTCCTTCTCCTCTCCTCCCTCCTCCTTTTGGTTAATATCTGCCCAATATCTGGTTTTCATTTATCCTAAACAGTAGTTTATGTAGTTTATGACTGTGCCAGCCTGAATTCACTTCATGTCATATGATCTTGGAGGCTGCACAGCTCTAAATCTGGCTAACACATTGGAGGGAAGATCACATGCAAATTCCAGATACATTGGCACAAGCTGAGGATTCATGACTGCGGCATTTCATCACAGAAGCTAGTAACAAATGTTAGTCAGCCTATCATCACTGCAGTTACCAGACCAGAATAAAAACAGCCTAACTACCCTGCAACCTTCATTTATTTTATGGTGACTCCGTGCAACCATGTCTGACTGGTCTTTAGCACTGTAATAAGAAAGAAGATGATTCTAACCTTCCATATGCAGATATTCAAATAAGCCCTCTTCTAACAGGCTTTGATTGATATGAGGCAGTGGGGCAATCTGGGAGCAAAGGAAGCTCTTGGTGGGCACGCCTGTCGCACATGGTCGGTGTTCAACAGTAATGTCTTCCCTGTCTGGATTCAGATTTAAGTTACTTTGGGATTCTTTTTCTTTTTTTTTTTTTTTTCAATGTGATTATTTCTAGCTTCCAACTAATGAATAGACTACCTAATATTTTCTTCCCGGAGTATATATCTACTTGGAGAGTGATCTGCCTAATTTGCAGTAGTATTACTTGTAGTAGCTGATATTCTGTATTTAGTAAATAATACAATTCTGCACACAGTATCATCTCAGTTACTATAGCGAAACCTTTCTCTGTGCCAAACAGAGGCACAATCAACAAGCTTATTCTATGGTGGGGTTTCTCTTTGGGGCCAGGATTTATTCAAGACTCACTGTAAATATCACGTAACTCTGGCAGCAGGACTGCCTGTCTGGTTGAGAGCAACATTGTCAGGAGGTTGGTTCCAAAAGAATAGAGCTGAGACTGAAGCATTTTGTGGTATGGTCTGGATGGTGAAATAAAATACATTCCACGACTGACAGAAAGGAGAAAGGAAAGCCAGCGCGTGATACTGCCTTCACGAGACTCTGGGGAATATATTGAATGCCAGAAAGTGTGGCAAACCCATCTAATACAATTCCAATGTGTTCCTGTCTTCTCTTTCCTCATAGCCAAATTGACTTGACTGTGCCTAAGCTGGTTAGGTGTTTGCTTGTAGATTCTGAGTCGATATATAGCCTGGCTGAAGATCCCACATAATATATGGGGGGGTTTATCTTTTGCTTTTTCCCATGTGCTCTCGTGTGAGGGAAACAGCATCTGATGTGTTGATATTTATGTGCTCACATGAATTGGGGAGGAGAGTGTGCGCGTGAAGGCAGATGGATAAAGAAAGGTTCACGATTCAGGGGAAGTTAGCAGAGGTTGGGCTAGTACAGAACCTACTGCTGAGAGTAACAGACAACGCAAATTGCTTTCTCTGATGCAAAAGAAAAGTGGATGCAGTCTGAGACTCTGTCTTGCATGACCTCATTTTTCTTCAGCTCATGATAGTCAAGGAATATATAGTATATAAATGTGGCTTTAACTGCAGTTGCTGTTAGGAAACAGCTTCTTTGTTTAATAAAAGAGGAAAGGTTAAGTGGAGGTAGAAAAAGTTAGCATCTTTGGAGATTTTTCTGAGCTAGTTATGCTTTTGGACAAACTTACCCTTATGTCAGGGACTGTTAGGATTCAGAAAGTTTTTTTTTCCAAAATACTACTGTCATGAAATATTTTTGCTGGGATACTCAGAGAAAACAAATGCATATAGGATAAAGATCTAGTTGAATTAAATTACTTTACAAATACAAACACAAATTTATTGCAAGTGTTGTGTAGGTTAGATCTTGCTATTATATTTGCTATGAGCAATAACGTCATTTCTTTCCTTTTCAGTATTAGTTGAGATGCACTTAGCAAGACTGAAAGTTCTGTTTCAGCAAAGAGCTAAGCCTTTTTACCTACCTTTGTGTACTTGTGTAGCTCCATTGATGTAGATCTTTTAGTATAAATATTGGTGATATAAATTTTTGAATGGAAAATGTGCAGTTTATTTTCAAGACTTGAAAAATTTCATGGCTGAAAGCTGGCATCACTTTCATGGGTTTATCTCTTTCCTTTCAAGTGCCTCTAAGTCCACCAGCAAACTTGAAATTTTCCGATGTTGGACACAGTAGTGCTAAGCTAACATGGGATCCCGCTTCCAAAAACGTAAATGGCTATCGCATCATGTACGTTAAAACAGATGGAACAGAAACCAATGAGGTAAATTACTAGCATCTTTCTTCCCTTAGCCAATCTCAGACTTCCCCAAACTTTGGTAATTATTAAGGATAACTTTTATAAACAAAAACTACCTTGCAAGCTGTAACAAGAGCTTTGCTAAAGAATTCTGAAACTTAGTGCAAATAAGAGTTTGCTTAGTACCGGATATGCATTTGGAGTGGATTATATGTGGGGGGGACAGTACTCTGAACTTCTTACATACCAGAACACTCATTGCTAGTGCACATAAACTGAAGGAAACTACTCAAATAGACTAAATGTATGATATGGAAATATTTATTCTTGATTCAGTCCAGATAACAAGTCTTTCAATATATCATATATCATGGACTCAAGCTCATCCAGAAAGACAATCTGACTACTTTGCCACATTTTTTTTAACGTTTATTGCTTTAATTACATATTGAAAGCTCTCTTCCTAGAAACAGGATTTGGCTTGAACAGAATGATAAGATGATACCAAGATGTTCCAACTTAGACTTGCATTTAATAATTTACTTATGCAATAATTAGTTATGCCTTGTTACTAAAGGTGCTTTATAAAAGCTTTTAGCAGCATTAATTGTGTGATAGAATGAAAAATGGGATGGAATTATATTAATACAGACATCTGAAAAAATGCAGAAAAAGGTTTTTAAAAAATAATTGCAGTAATGAGTCCAATTATTAAAACAGGTGAGATCCCTTACAAAATAAGTTGTCATGGATAACTCAGCCCTCCAAAAATCTTTAATGGTAATTATGTGTAATTATGTTTCTTCTGGGACGTATCTGGCCTTTCATCCATACAAGATGGAATATTTGTATTAAACCTGAAGAAATTGTTCCCGAGATTAGAAGAGAGCATACCTGTGCCATGGTTTGTCTCTTTTCTTGCTAGGTTTCTTAAAATTTAAATTAGAAATCACTTGACCTCTTCCTACTGATTACCCTTGATATAGATAATGCGTCTGGCTGTACTCATCACAATGGCATTTGGACATCTCAGGCTTGTGATAATATACTTTATAGTGTGAGTGAATGTTCATGAGGTTTTTATCTGCCTCTTAACTTTTCCTTTCTGTCTGTTTAGAGAGCAGGTGGCACTTTTTTTGTTTGCTCTGCATCAGTACTATTTCCCCTGTGGTGCCAGGTTAACATGACACCGAATAGTTGGATCGATAAACTGCCAGTTTATACAGCTTTGAGTTTTATATCCCCAGCAAAGTCATGTTAACTGCAGGCTGGATAGCGACCAGATGAAACCGTCATCTTTTCTCTTGACAAATGTTAAACATAATGGTTTATGCAACGATTATCCATGATGAAGGACTGGATTCCATAGCCCAAAATAGTTCCTTCCCCTTCTGGATTCCTGAACACACAGTGCCAATATGTTAGCTAGTGAGTTAGGCTTACTAAGGCTGAATTCTCCTTTTCCCTTGTTTGTCATAAACAAAATTTTCCTTTTCTCTAGTTCATTTATTTTAATTGATTTTACCAGCTTTTAGAGTGCTGAATTTATACTTGTTCCTAGTTTCCCAGAATTTCTCTACTAATTACATGACATTCTCTTTCTGTATCATTATTACCCAACAGAATTTCAGACACTGATAATGTAAAGTGTATGATCACTATTTATTGCAAATTATGCTTTCTCTAGGTGGAAGTTGGTCGAGTTGCAACCCATACTCTAAAAAGCCTGACATCCCTTACAGAGTATACTGTTGCTATTTTCTCCCTGTATGATGAAGGACAATCTGAACCACTTACTGGCAGCTTTACTACAAGTACGTATTGCCGAACTTTTGAAGGCTTTCCAACAACTTTTTATACTGTCTTACTTTACTGGAAAGTAAGACCAGTAACAGCAAGTGTCTTTGGCTGTTAAATCAGATATATGGAATGGTTTCTGTTATTTTCATTGGAGTTTTCAGCTTCTTTGCTCCCTTATTATGGGGCCAATTGCATCCTTACTCATAAGAGTAATCTCTTGACATCATGAAAACATTTGTGTGGATAAGGTTAATTTCTTAAGTCTTTCCACAGTCAGCCATTTTAAAGCATCTTTTATTGCAATTAGGTAGTAAAGCATTTGTCTCCCCAGTTTTCTGAAGTATCATTCAGTGTGATGGCATTTGTCTCTCCAGCTGAAGTGTGATGAGTTTTGAATCATACATTTAACCAGTGAACTATCTAGGCAATAAAGGGTAGAGCCTTATTTACATACAGAGAAACTGGAACACCAAAATGAGAAAATATAAAGCATCTAAAGCTCCTAGTCTGTTTAGCACAGTTACAGTTTGTGTAACTGTAGTTCTGCAAGTTATGGATTAAACAAATGGCTGATGATACTTAGCAATGCTTTTGAATATAACAATGGGAAGAGAAGGACTTTGAGGGAGGAAAGAGAAACATGAGGTGGAAGAGAAAAAACATACATGTATGGAACAAGAGGTTGATACCTACATGCAAACTGCAAATGGAAATGCCCATGGAGTCTTTGGAAAGGGCAGAGATTGGGACTTTGTTTTGAGGTAGAGGAAAAGAAAAGAGCATGGTGCACAGAGCTTTGAGCAAAGGAGAGGGAGCAAGGGTTGCATGGAGCTCCTTCAGTTGAGAGAGGACAGGGAGGCTTGTCCAGTTAGGGGAGATAAAGAGCATGTATGGTGTGTATTCCCCTCCCCCAACTACAAAAACACTTCCCTAAGTACAAATAAGTGTGCAAAGAATCTGTAGTGCCTTTGTTATCTACCTCCTGTGTTACCTACCTCTTTGTAACAAACTGCAGGTAAAGTGGTATGTGCTTGATGTTGCCATCTATGCAAGTCTCAGAGAATAATTTGCTCTCATTTTTCTTTTGCATGATATTTTGCAGAAAGAGTTCCAGCTCCCCAGCATTTGGAAATTGATGAAGCATCAACAGATAGTTTTAGGGTCAGCTGGAAGCCCACCTCCTCCGATATTGCTTTTTACAGATTGGCGTGGATTCCTTTGGATGGAGGGGAATCTGAAGAGGTGAGTTGCCTTCACTTTCTGAGGGTGTGAAATGGAAGAGAGAATTACATTCTGAGGACACCTATGCTGCAACTTTAGCCTGTTAAATATGGCCAGTTGACTTACAGAAAATTCTGCCCCACTGCAAAGCTCTCTAAACCAAAATCAAAATGATATTCCAGTCTCTTTTTGAAGAGGAAATGAGGAAAGTAGAGATCTTTTGTGACTAATGAATCTAACCTGTCATATGCCAACTGCCATATAACTAGTGTTGCTGTTTGCTGCTGCTTCAGTTTTTAGAGGTTCACGTTCTTTGCTTCGCTGTGAAGAAGATGACAACAGCTGAGCCAGAGCAGTGATATCCTCACACAAGGCTCCACATTTGTCTAATGTGCTGGCCACGGTAAAATTGCCTGTGAAGCCTTAGTTATGTAATGTTACAAAAGGAAAGTTTACACATAGGTGACTTATTAGATTGTTCCTTTTCTCCTCTTTACAGTTCTTTCTCATTTTCCCCCTCACGCTGTATTTTTTGCTCTAGGCCCTTGTGCGTCTTCTCCATTTTAATCAGTCTGAATTTTTAAATGATTTTTCATCGTTTTAGCTTCTCCTGTTTCATTCTCTTTTTCCAAGTATTTTGCAATAGACACTTTCTCTCCCTTTACCAAATTTTCACCTTTCATAGTCTGTCTCGTTTCCTCTTTCCCTTTCTTTCTTTATTTACTCATTCTTTTGGTTTCTGTTGTACTCCTCGATCTTTAATGACTCAAACATCTTGCTGTCTTGGCATCAGCACTGTGAAGACAGGCCGTATCGAGGCCATATCTGCAAACTGTTTATCTAGGTACAGAACTCAGTGGGGAAGATGACATTTCCCACCTGGCCCTAGGTTTCAGGCATCATTTTGTCATCCATGAGGGTAGAAAGCAGTCGCTCCAGCTTAGGTTATGTGGCATTTTTTTCTTGTGAATTTAGCTTAGACTGATTCTTTCCTCCTTTTCACCTAGCGAGAGGGAGTCATGCAAGAAAGAAAGAAATTGCAGGAGTGAGCAGGGAAAAGGAGTTGGCAGATGAGTGAGTGGACACAGGCATCCCCTAGCATTTTCTCCTGCAGTAGATGAAGTGATTTGTTTCTGTTTAAGTTCCAATGAGTAGCTGTCAGTGAATCCCTTTAAGCTATGTGCTTTTTAAAGTGAGATTTATGATATCTGTGTTCTTTGAGTGTGAGAATAAATGATCAAGAAATATTTGAACATTTAAGGTTCCACTTGTTCATTGTAGTCACTAAGAACTGCTGGAGGCCCTAATATTTCAATGTACTGAAATATTAAAAATACCCGAGCTGCTTTCTTGTTCTCCTTGCATGACCTCTCTAATGGGGTCAGGCCTAGGATAGCACAATACCTCCAGGCTGTTGCCTCTTTAAGCTTCTTTCCCAGCTAAGTGATCAGTCATGCAGAGAAATGACACGCACTCCCTCCGTCTTTCTCCCAAGACCCAACTTGCCAATTAGCTGAGTGGGGTCAGGGGGTGGCAGTGAGAATTACACACCTCTCTTACTTCACCCACACTGTTGATGGGTGAGGAGTGTTTAGTGGGGTGTTAGTGCTAAAAAGCCAGAATAAATGTAAGAGCGACCTTTTATTTCTAGGTTACAGTAGAGAATGAATGCTGTTATACTCGTGCGCTTGTTACTATTCCTGCTTCTGTTATTTGTCCTCTCCACTTGAAAGTTCAGCACTTTGTGTTCTTTTTTTTTTTGTGGTCTTCTCTGTTGGCTAAATTAGCAGGGAGTGGAGGGTGACAGAAATTATGCTTCAAAAAGTATGCCAAAGTTATGTGTAAGATAGTAACTCTGTATAGATATTTTATTGTGATTTGATATATGACCAGAGGCTCTGGGAAACTGGAAAGGAAGGTATTGCTTATACCTACTTAGTATACAGCTAGATTCACTCAAGCTTGTTTCTGAAATTTTCCCCAGAAAATCTGTGCCAGAGTGTGTGCAGTGTGGGGTGCCTAATTTATTATTTGATAGTTGTAGAAGGCACGGCCCCAACTCATTTCTTTCTGCTTTTGTTTTCTGTACTTGAGTTCAGAAGGACTGTGATTGTTTTATGGGTCTCTCTCCCCCAGGACCAACTCAGGAAATCTCCTGTGGCAGTTAAAAGAGTAAAGTGTGATTCACTGTTTCTGCTAACTGCTGTAGTAGATTTTATGCAGCATATATCAATTGTTTGATTTCTGTTATAAGTCTTACTTTGATTGTGTGTATACAGCGGCTACCTTTAAAAACTTGCCAGTGCTATCCTAGAGAAAGGTTGTTGTTTTGTAGTATCTGTCTGCATAACCTAAAAACTGTTCCCAAATCTGTTCAGCCCATTCCACCTGAATTACTGCTCAGGGTCCTTGCATTCTGTTTTACAGCCCCTTTAGCTCCAATCCCTGCCCGTCTGCTGATCCCTTCCAATAAAATAAATGAAACACAAAATCTGAAGTGAAACCTTCTGCTTACAGTTAACATTGCACATGTGAATCTTCTGCTGCTGTCATAGGTAGAAATAAGGAAAATTACCATTTAAAACATCACACTGTATAGCAAACTTCTCATCAGCACATCTCCCCTAATCCCCAAGCCTGCAGCAAATGTTCTTTCAAGTCGCATTCAGATACGTGGAACCATAACTCAGTTTATAATTCTGGTAGAGAGACAGCATTTTGTAAGGCTGTGGAGATGCTGAATACATTTGTCATAACAGTGCTTGAATGGTAGAAATATGAATGAAAATTGATCTACCCTGTTGTGTTGCTTTCATTGATGAATGTTTTGAATTTTAGTGATTTTCAAATGAAATGCATATGGTCAGCTTTAGCAATTAATTAGTTGTGAGTGAAAGTATAAGACTACTCATTAGAATAATCAAGCCAACTACAAAATAATAAATAAATTTTAAGTACTCTTAGCAGTGTTTCTCCCCAATGTACTCTGTGATACTTTTTCTTTCAACATAGCTAATAAATTCTTTGGGCAGATCTGAGTGGACATTTCATTTATTTTAAAGGAGAAACCATTTTCCTTCTTTCATTTCAGTCAATTCATATAAATTAATCAAATGCAGGACTGATTTTTCTCTAATCTTGCTGTGTTACTTAGGTTGTCATAAATGGAGATACAGACAGTCATGTTATTGAGGGTTTATTGCCCAACACAGAATATGAAGTTTCTTTGCTGGCAGTTTTTGATGATGAAAGTGAAAGTGAAGTTGTTGCTGTTCTTGGAGCTACATGTAAGACAAACTCTTGATTGTCATTTTTAAGAGATGTTTAAGTGATTTAAATGTAATGCATTTATCTTATATTTAAAATATAGTCCATCTTTGGGTAGCTATAATATTGAAGTATGTGGTGGTTTAGCACTAGGGCTTTGACTGTATTTTTTACTTATTTAATATTGTGAGGTAGATGGCACTGAATCTGAGCTGTGGTATTAATAACCTTTGGGTCTGGGTAGATACCTCTCCATCCTACATTTCAATGTTTAGTCTTTTAGCAGGGTTCTTTATGAGAAGGTATATTAGATTTTAGGGGGAATAAATATTTTAAAGTAAACAACTTACAAGAAATTAATTTAAGATGTTTGGCATTTATAATATACTCTTTTTTTCTTATTTATGTAATTTATACTCATTAGAGTTGAATTCACTCTAGTGATGCAAAAAGCTTACACAGGCATCCTGTGACATTAACATGGAAGTAATAAAGATAAAACTTGACAATCATGTGCAGTATATTTTTATAGTTAATATCGAAACAGTGGCCAGCAGTTCAGGTAGATTGCTCTATGCACTCTCTTTTTTACAGATAGCGACATGGTTAAGTAAACAACTATATTTTTCATGTGCAAATTCAAAAATTTATTTGATTCTTAGTAATTTAATTGCAGGCTTAATCTTGAACCTTCTGTTAAGACAAGAAGCCTTTACCCATCCAAGTGATGCTAGCATTGCCTGGTGTTGCTCAGTGCACTTTCTGGTTTTGACATGGACAGAAGTGAAGCATCCTTAAAAAGCCCTCAATTCAATTAATCTGACAACCTTAACAAATGGTCAAAGTGGAAGTCATTATGCATAGTTCAGCCAGAAATGTGGGAAACTATATGCATTCTTATTTAATTGCATAGTTTATAATTATGTCTTATCTGTAGATCTGAGTGCTAATCCTGCAGATATATGTGCCTAAAGTAAACTAAATGAATAGTTCCCTTGTAGTCTCTGAAATGCCTGAAGTGTGTGGGATACTTGTAGGTGTAAGCACATAGTTTCATTGTCGTAGTTAGAAATATGAGGTAAGCACTGTGACTTCCATGGCTTGCTGAATTGTTAGTGAGCTGAATATTGTTTTTCAGTTGCAAGGACTACGCCAGTTCCTACAACGGTGACTACTACCAGTACTACAACTTCTAAGTCCACCACAGCAGGTAAACAGAATAAACATGAACAGCTGAATGCATTGTGGTGGCTCCCCACAAGCACACCCAGATCTAGGGGCAGAGAGCTGTGATATTACCAAGGAGCTGACAACCCCAGGTCCTGATGGTCCATGCGCTCAGCACACTGCCATGGCAGATCTTGGGGAGGTGTAGACCCTAGGCAAGGGACATCACTGGTGAAAGGTGTGCACTATTGTGCTCCTGCACCACCCTTCTGCCTGTGGCCAGCTTCCTGCACGTGCCACGTGTGGATGAGGATCCAACCTATAACGCAGTTGTAGGGACTCTGAACGTCACCGCGATATTACATAGGAATGCAGAGACTGATTTGGAAAATTGAGCTCTCTTTTCTCTTTCTCCTCATAAATACGAGCTTGGAAACTCTTCAGAATTTTCTTTAGTTTTGAATGTTCTGTTTGTTTTCCCTGGAATTTGAAAACTGACTTTTAAGGACCAACAGTTCTGGAATATTTCTCTTCTGTAGCATTCTAGCTGCAGTGGAGTTTTGATGATTATTCTAAAGCTCCATAAGATGAGTAATATAAACAAAGCAGATGGGGTAATATATGTTAATGGCAGTATAGGATAACTATTATTTTATTAAATGGTTAAAGTTTTTATGTTATTAAGCCCAAGTGTGACTGAACTGTATGGGTTTGCCCCACCATGGACCTGCAGACTCACTGTGACTTCAGTAGAGCTTGCAGCTACCTGGTGCTAGTTAGCACAATTTAAAATGTAAAAATAGTGTTGAGAAAATATTAATTAAATTATTTTTGGCTTTAGTTTTTCGAACAGGAATCAGGAACCTTGTTATAGATGATGAAACAACCTCAAGCCTGAGGGTGATATGGGACATTTCAGATTACAATATTCAGCAGTTCAGAGTGACCTATCTCACTGCGAAAGGTGACCGTGCTGAGGAAGTGGTAAGAATGGTCTGTATGGGTTTTGCGAATGGCTTCATAAGCTTGAAAAGTTTGTTTAATAATTGCTAAGGCATAGTCTCTCCTTATATGACACTCCTGTCGCAATTAGTAAAAGATCCGTGTTTGGTATTACTGTGAGATTGAACTTCAAAGTTTTAATCATATAGCACCTGCTGCACTGCAGGCAACAGCAGTCAAATATAAGATCAAGGCCCAGTCACGCAGATGTTTAAAGAAGTCATAGTTCAAAGAGTAGCTGCCTGTCCTCCTTTTGCTGTATCTTTAAAATTTGTCTAAGTTTTTTGGTTGGGTGTTTTTTTTGGCTGGTGGGGTTTTTATTTACTTTTTACTCCTAGACCTTTTTCTATCCTGAGATTGTGTTTTAACAGCTCTTAAATGTTTGTACAGGACAATCTTAAGTAAGTTTTTTTTTCCTTCAGCTATTTTGCTCCTTCCCTAAAAGTCTCATTTTATACTAAAGCAATGTAATTAAAGTTCAAATGCAGAGTTTTCATACTGCTCATTAACCTGAACATGTCACAATAAGGACAGCACTTTTTAATCTCAGCGCCTAAGCACATTTGTTATTTTTCTAATACTATGTGATGATCAAAATTAAAATTGCCTTACACAAAAAAAGTTTCTGTGGATCAAGATTTTGGAGAATATTTGAAAGAATGAAGAGTACTACATGTACTCTTTTGTGCGTATAGCAAAGAATAGAAAAAGAAGCACCAGATGTATTATTTTAAGATTTCACAATTTCAGAGATAATTTCTGAATTCTCAGTGGCTAAGTGTTTTGGTGAGGTTTTTTTTTTTAGGGGGGTTTTGTGGGTTTTGGTTTTTTTGTTGTTGTTTTTTATTTTTTTAACAATTGGGGAAATCTTAATATTGCAGTGCTTGCTTTCCACAAAAACCAAGTTACAAAATTTGGAGATAGCTCTATGTAGGTACATTTAAGAGATTAAGTTGTATAATTCGAGGTTATTTTCTTAGTAAATAGCTCAGAATGCAAAAATATTCCCCATATCATTCTCCTTGTGTGTCTGTCATGTGACTCACTTTTGTTCATACAACAGATATATCGAAAATATGGGCTTTTCTTTTTGATGTCTAGCGGCTGACATTTTTAGCTCTGTATCAGACTATATCAATAAAAATATTAAAAGGAGTTAGTTGAATATCTTTTTTCTAGAAAATATGAATCAGTCTTTTTTCATTTTGGTTTTGTTCATCTTTTATGAGACCTTGGTAGAAAATTAATTTTTAGCCATCTCTTTCAACTATAATCTGAAAATGAACTTTTAATTTAGTGGTTTCCATTTGGGCTGGAAAACATGCTTTATGAATGTACCTCAACTATATGATAGTATAGTACTGAATAAGAAATGACATAAGATTATACTTGAAATTATCACATTTTAAATAGAAGCAAAGTATTTTATCATGTGGCTTCAAGCACCTGAGAGGTGCAACAGAGACGTCAATAAAATGACACAGACGTTCAATTTTTAGGGGAGTGTTTGTATGTTTAAGTACATTTCTTAAGAAGAACCCAAAAGTTTTGTGGAATTTGGGCTTAAATATACTATAGCATGACAATTCTGTGGTGGATGCTTAAGTTTTTTGGCTCTGATTACAGTGATATAAATTTCAGTTACTCCTCCCTTTCCATAAAAATATTAATAAGCTTTTTTCATCCTTTATGCAATTGGCTGAAAATCAGGGACTAGAAAATGTCATAGAATACTTTTCACTACAGAAGGGTCAAGACCTAAATTGCATGTGTGTTCTTGGGTGTGCTGTACAGACTGGAAGGATCACATTTTTTTTCTTCTTCCTGAAAGCCAAGAATATTTCTCAATGCTGAAAACTATATTGGTGTGTAGAAGATCTCTGATGTGCACATGTGGAAAAGAGAGTTCTCAATGCTTGCATCCCCTCTCCTAAAAAGCCAAATAAGTTGGTTGTTCTTTTTTTCCCGAAACTTGGTTTGTGTGTTTTGAGCATATGTATGGAAGAGTTTAGCATGGGAATCTTTAATGCACGTGTCTTTAGATGGTTTTGTCCAGTTTTGATCAATGAATGAAGTACTTTTGACAAGTCTCAGCACCTGGGTGTACTAGATTAATTTCCTTCTGTGTGTCTCTTGCCAAAATTAGAAGTAGTTTGAATGTTTCCTGGAGTGTTAAAACTGGTGAGAGCTTTCTTGTCTGAGTGTATGCTTCAGAAAATTTTGCTCTGCCATCATCGTGTGTATCAGTCGTCTTTGAAACAACAAACCTCTTTTAGACTCAGTTTCTGCTTTTTCCCCTTGAATTTAAAGGGCTTTGTCTTGCCAAATATGTGCAGTTGCTGGCTCAGATGATAAATTCAGACAAGGGAGATGGGCCAGGGAGGGTCCAAAATATGAGGTTGGACCTTGGGACTGTTGTTTCCAACAGCATCACTTCAGAGCACAGGTTTCATGAAGGAAACTTAGGATTGGTTTCTCTTTTTTTACCACGTCCACTCCACGTGTTAGGTAAATCCCATTCAGGCTTTGGAGACTCTCTGAGATTAAAATTTTACTGGCAAATTAAAAGATTGCACGGCTTTACTTGGGCACCTCTACCACCACTATTGTGATACTAGTTTGTGAGGCTCTGGCTAAAATATAGTAATCTATTGAAGAGTTTCAGAAATAGCTGCTTATGGGGAAACCCTGTACTGTATTGAAAGAAGCAATGCTTAATTCAGTGGTTGAGCACACTCAAAACTGCCTGGAGGAATTTCTACAGCTTCTCTACTTCTACCAGGTTGCCTGGTTGGACTCGTACTGCAGAGCTTCTATGTTTCATGACAGTTTGGGATCCTCTGCTATTTGTGGGATGTACTCCTACTTCCTTTCCTAAACAGCCACCTTCATTTCCTTGTCCTCAGACTAGATGCAGATGGGACAAACATGTTTTATTCCTGCTTGCTTAGTTCATGCTTTCTGATCTCCTGAATTAATTTTCCTTCCTGCCAGGGAAGGAGGATTTTCTATCCCCGAAGAACATCAACCTTTATTAATAGGCATAGCTTTGGACAATCATATTTGTGTCAAGAATAAATACAATAAAAGGATTTATTTTGTCTGTACACTAAAAATGTTTAAGTCCTAACCACCCATATAGTAGCAGTGGTTTATGGAGCTGTGGTGGCTCGTAGGTTTAATACAAAACTGTGTTATCGCATAGTCACATTCTCCTTTTTATTTTATAACTGGTATAACTAGTAAATGTGTTAAAAGAGGGGAAAATGAAATTGCTTTATTTTACCATAGAGCATCAGAAATATTTAAAAATGCAAGCTATACAGCAATACTAGTAGAACGTGGTGTCAGAGATCATGTAAGATATAAAAAGGTTTTGGCCCTCGTCATTAAGCTTGATTATTTCTGACCATCCAGGTAATGGTGCCTGGGAGACAAAACACTCTTCTGCTTCAACCTCTGCTGTCTGACACAGAGTACAAAGTTACCATCACTCCCATCTATTCTGATGGGGAAGGAGTCAGCATCTCAGCACCTGGCAAAACTCGTAAGTACAAACTCTGCTTGTCTTCAGCCAGGATATGCATGAAGAAAGGCTTACTCTTTTGGCGTTTTTTCCTTGGCCATAGTGATATATTTTAATATAAATTTGGGCTTATTTTGCATGACTTATATGGCTCAAGAGCTTTATATTAGTCTCAGTTCATAGATTTATAAACAATAGGTTGCTTCTAATTGATAGATTGTATTTTATATACAAATACTGTGAGTTTGCAGAAACTTGTTGAGTAATAAAGCTGGTAAATCCTTGACTGATAGCCCACCAAGGACAAGCCAGCTAATGCAGAAAATAAAGTAAACAATGCCAGCTGGGATAGTATCAAACCAACCATTGTACTGTTAGATTTTCTTTTGTGTGAGATCATTACTTCCTAAAGGTCATTAGAAATGCTGCTGAACTTTTTTATAAAAGTGATTGCATTATCTCTAGAGTTCTGACCAAGTACCAAAAGATTACTCAGCTGTAGCTTAAGTTCTCTCTCTACTGTATATTGGTAAAAACATCATCTCATTGTGCACTGCTAGTCATGATAGTATACTTTTATTGTATTATTCTCCTAATTTACATAATTTCTGCCTAAATTGAAGTACTATTTGTGCAGACATTTAAATCACTTGTAAATCATTCCTTTGATTCCATTTGAAAGCATGTTCACAAGAGCATGATTTATACATTAAAAACTTTAGTGCACTTGGATTGAAAGAAACTATATAAATAAAAGATATTTATCTGAATTATCTTACATTTTTAAAAAAATGTAGGGACAAAATTGGGAATTAATTCAAAAATTTATTGTTGAACAAAGTTCGTAATTAATCCTTGGTATCACTCAGTATAACTTTCTTAAATATATCAACATTATTCCACTGGCGTAATGCCAAGGAAGAATGTGATTAAAGACTTTTGTTCTAGCATTTTTAACTGTAAATTAGAGAATACTGGCTATCTCATTATTTTCATGCATGTCTTGAGTTTTATGCAGGTGCTTGTATGAGATAAACTTGTAAAATCTCAGTTTGGTTTCCTTTTAGTACCCTTGTCTGCTCCTAGAAATTTACGTGTCTCAGATGAATGGTACAACAGATTACGTATCAGTTGGGATGCCCCGCCATCACCAACAATGGGTTACAGAATTGTCTACAAACCAGTCAACAGTGAGTTTTTAAACTGATTTTTTTGGTTATTTGTTTTTGACTGTACAATGAGTTGACATCATCTTTTGCTGAATTTTGTACTTAAATCTTAAAGTTGCAGTTACAGCCTTGAAAGTGCTATTATTTAGGTGTCTCAGAGTTTGAAATGAAAGTTTCATAGTCACAGAATGATACAGGTTGGAAGGGATCTTTGGAGAGCATCTGGTCCAATTCCTTGTTCAAAACAGGGCCAGCTTGGAACAGGTTTCACTGGACCTTGTCCAGTTGTGTTTGTAATATCTCCAAGGATGGAGATTTCAAAACCTCTCTAGGCATCTGTTGCAGTTTTTTTACTTCCCTCACTGTGAAACTGTTTTTCCTAATATCTAATAAAAATTTCCCATGTTGCAAATTTTGTCTGTTTTCTCTTACCATCTTCTAGTTTGCCTCAGAAGAGATTCTGTCTCCATCTTCTCTACCCCCTCCCATTAGGTAGGTGTAGCCAGCAGTAAGATTCCCCCGAGACTTCCCATCCTAAGGCTGATCAAACCCAACTCTTTCAGTCTGTCCTTTTATGTCACTTTACCATGACTCTTTCTATTTATTTCAGAGATGGTCTTTGCTCTTTTCCTGTACCTCTCTTCTGAGTTCTCCTGTCCTTCAACTTCCTTCCCCTTAGAACGCAAACAAAGCTTTAGTTTCCTTGACTTTTACTCCCACCCTACACCTCCCCCAAAAACCTGCCACTTTATTTGTTGCTCATTTTGTCTGTGCTGCATCCTTTGCCTACCTGCACGTTGCAGTTAGACAAGGCACTCATTCTCCTTCAACTTTCTTTAGAAAAACAGTCCTCTACTGAGAGCCAAATACAAATATGTGACCATTAAGGGACCAAAATACTGTCCAAAGACAATACTGTTGCCTGGTTTCTGAAATATATCCAGAACAGCTAAGAGAGGTGACAAAGGAGCTGTTTGCAGTTCTGAATTGGGAAAGTTTTATTCTTTTCTATTTTCATTATCATTTTTGCACAGTGTTAAATGATGCTGTTGTATAAGAACCCCTTAGGGACTGTTTTGCTGGCTGGCGTCTGCTGTCCGCCCCCCTGCCCCCCGTTGGTCCTGGCACACCATCAAACTGAGGAGATCTTTGGCTGCCTATTTAGGGCAGTAGTAAGTCACTGAAGCAGAACAAAAGAGTCTTAACAGATGCCAGTGTCTATCCCTGCCCTAATGAATCCCTCTGCTGAATTTCCCAAGTGTTTTGTGGCTTCTGTCCATGAAAGGATGGGGCAGAGTGTCTTTGTTTTTGTGTATGGTTAAAAAAAGAAGAAAAAGGAAAAAAAAAAAAAGAAAAAAAGCAGCAGTAACTTTAGAAGCACATGTAATT
The DNA here is from genome assembly GCF_028858705.1 of Grus americana. Classification (NCBI taxonomy): domain Eukaryota; kingdom Metazoa; phylum Chordata; class Aves; order Gruiformes; family Gruidae; genus Grus; species Grus americana. The sequence continues at coordinate 14,663,775 of NC_072853.1, read as the reverse complement.
TTGAAATTGTCTTAAGATCTGTTTTAACTACCTGCTAATTCAATGTATGGGCAAATGATTTTCTAATCTATTTCATTTTTTGCAGTCCCTGGTCCTGCGTTGGAGACCTTTGTAGGGGATGATATTAATACCATTCTCATTCTAAATCTCTTCAGTGGAACGGAGTACAGTGTTAAAGTATTTGCTTCATACTCAACAGGCTTCAGTGATGCCCTAACAGGCGTAGCCAAAACCTGTAAGAATGATTTCATGCTGTTCAGATCTCTACAGGCTGTCTCTCGCTATAACTATGGCTTTGTGCAGCTCCTTGAATAAATTTTCACATGGAAGACTTTCTCAGTTGTGTGCAAATTGTTTTCATGAAATGAAAGTCTCTTTTTTTTTATCATACTGTATCAGGCTTTAGAATAATCTGCTGGATGTCAGCAAGATAGGGGTCATAAAGCAGATGCTATTATTTATCAGCCAAACATATTTGCATAGTAGCAGATATAAACGTCCTTAATGGAAAGTTCATGTAGTCTTTTTTTTTTTTTTTTTTTTACTTAGCTCCATATACATAATCTGATTTAGTCTTTATATATCTAAGCCTCAATTTTAAATTAAATTTGACAGAAATATTGCTGTTATAATGATATTTTAACACTTATTTGTAGTAACTGAATTTTCAGAAATGTTCATTATTTAGTCTTAACTAAATTGACTTAAGTTCCAGACTTTTCATCTAAACATTCACTCTTTTTTTTTCTTTCCCATTTTGGAATTTATTGACATTTTTTAAGTAGCTTTTGAAATTACTTGTTAGAAATGAATTGACACAATGTGTTTCACTATAATTCTTTTATCATTTTGCCTTGTATGTCTTTTTAGAGGAGTAAATCTAATTTTTTGGTATTTAATTTTCAGTGTACCTGGGTGTGACAAATTTGGATTCCTATCAAGTCCGCATGACTAGCCTCTGTGCTCAGTGGCAGCTTCACAGACATGCTACCGCATACAGGGTAGTTATAGAATCGCTTGTGGGTAAGTTACTAATCATTTTGTATGGACCTACAGCCTAACCCACTAAATTGAATTGTGTAAGTTAAGAAACTGTATGCAGTTGGACCCATAGACTGGCTCCTGAAATACTGGAAATGGTGGACAGAAGAGAGATGTGGACACATTGAAAGTTTCTAGAGTAGAAGTAGCATTCCTGTCCTTTTATATCAAACAGATCTTGATCGTTTGTCATTTTTATGGGAGGGAGTTTTATCTATCAGTAGAAGATAGGTTTTCACTGATGTGAGAGACAGAAGATGGATAAAGGATGAACAGAATACATCTAAGATTATACATAAACCATCAGTGACAGCTCTGGACATGGGAGGAGGGCAGAAGGGTATGGAAAGCTCTGGATTGAACCCAGACCGTGCTCACAGAGTCGGAACAGTTTTTTCTGTTCTCATTCTGTTGATCATTAATTATAGCTTGTAGTGATGTTACTCATGTGGATGAACATGAGATATTTTTATGTGGCAACACATGGTGTCTTGATGCTTTCAGCACTAACTGTGTAGAGGGTGAATTACAGCCTCTTCCGTCTTGCTGATTCTCAGGTGTAGCCAGAAGAGGTTATGGAGAAGTCACTGTGCAGCCTAACTCTTATCCGCAGTAGACATCAGTGATCTTTTGAATGGTGACAAATTAGAAGCATGGATAACTTGAATGAATTGTAGTTAATAACATTTAATAGGATCTATCAAAGGTATCGTGAAAAATAATACTAATTTGGTTGCAAAAAATAATGACCTTTCTGTGGAACAGCAAATGGGTGGTGATACAGTTTATTTGAAGGCCTGGAACATAGACAAGCTGTTCAGAAAGCAGAGATCTTGGCTGGCACAAGACAGCACAGATTTCCTTCTGATCTGGGAGGTAGCCAACATTCTGCTTTCATCATATAGAGCTGCCAGAATTGTTTTAACTGAGCCAAAAGAGCCTAAATGTGAGCAGAATGAGCTAAAGTGTGAACAATTGTTTCTTATTAACATTTATCATAAAGAGTTGTGATTGTCAGATTGGTTGTGGACACATTCAGGCAGTGATCAATTATCTTTATCCTAACGCATCAGGTGTTTTTTCCTTGGCAGTGAATGATTGGCACTTTTGTATATACTCTGTAAAATGTGAGATTAGTGGCTTGTAGTTCACTTCTTTCTGCTACAGATTATGAATTGTGCTGAAGGTTTTCTTCTTATTATTGAAATATGCGTTAAGCTATTTCCAGTACCCAGGCTTTTTCCATTGTCAAAATGTTTTCCAGTTTAGAATTTTGCAGAATTAATTTCAGAATGCTGTAAGTACTATTCCTTAACCAACTTGTTAAGTGGTTACTAGTGGAAGCTGGAATACAATACCTAGTTCAGTCTCTCTTGCAATTACTAAGCACGTTACAGACTCTGAGAACCAGAGACATAGACAAAGGATACCATAGAATTACATAATGCAACAATTCCTCTTTAGACTCTGAGAATTTAGGACCAGATCCAAAGCCCATTGATGACAGTGTTAGTGTTTTTTATTAACTTCAGTGCATAGGATGAAATTAATCTTTTTTCCTGCAGATGTCTGACACATCCCTCAGCTCCTACTTAATATGAAGGATGAAATGTTAGAGACCTCTGCAAAGAGATGAATTTCTAGAAATAAGGCAGCATGTAGTTTATTAATTTATGTCAACCACTTGTCCTGCATCTCCTGTCATGTTACCTTCTTATTTCAGACTTAAATTACATTATTCAATAAAACAGTAAAGAAAAGTATGTTTTAATGGTTTCTTTTATAATTCCAGATGGTAAAAAGCAAGAGGTAAATCTTGGTGGAGGGACACCTAGACATTGTTTCTTTGAGCTGATGCCTGGAACTGAATATAAAATCAGCGTTCATACACAGCTTCAGGAGATAGAGGGCCCTGCTGTAAGCATCATGGAGACAACATGTGAGTAAAATAGATCAGAGTTCAGTCAGCAGCAATAATGCTTGATTGCTTCTTGCGCTTTGCCCTTTGCCCACAGATGTACTATTCCTTTGCAGTTTCCTTTAGCTGAGTTTTTTAATCTTTCAACTACATTGTGACTCATCCACAGAGGTGTGGGATTCTTACACTACTGCTGTGTATTACAAGTCACATTCACTGTTGGACTTCTTAATGAGAATGAAAACAGGGAGGATGGTTTAGATTTCTTCATAAAAATCCCAGTAGGGGATACTCTGAAAATCTGCAATTTTGGAAAAAAACCAAAACAACAACAAACCCACAAAAAAATCCCACCTCCAAAACCATGAAGCTAACAGAGAAGGTTTTGTATCCTGCAGCTCTTGTTATTTAGTAAAACTTCACCAGTGTCTGAGTGACTTACAGCTAAATGGGACTGTGATACCCTATCTACTTATGTATTTTAAAACAAACCAACCAAGCAAGCTTTTTATTATTAATCTCAATAACAAAAGACAGGCAAAAATCCCCCAACCCTCACAGCTGTTTATGAAGGCAAGATCCTACTCTCATGAGTTCAAAATACTGCAAAACAAAATACAGGATGAATAGAGTGAATATTTTAACATTATCTGTCTCTCTTCAAGCTCATTTTCAATCTCAGTGTTACCCTCCTTCTCATACTATATTACTGTACACCACAATGCTATTACCCTTCTCTCAGGGAAGACAATGTTTATAATTTTCCTCTTCAAGTGAACCTTCCCACATTTATGGTTTCACATAGGAAAACCTTGCACAGGTGCATGACTCCACTTCTCAGTTAACCAGGGCTCATTCTCAGAGCAGTGAGGAAAGAGCCAAGTTTCTCCTGCTTTTTGGAGGAATGCATTTTGTCTGCTCTGCAGTTCAGAGAGTTAGGAGACGTGAGGAAGAACACACCTTGGCCTACATGTCCATTTGAGAAAGGTGGTTTGTGATGCAGAGAAATTATTGTATCACCTCAGAAGACGACACTCTTCAGGGTGACCTGAGCAGACTTTCACGTTGTCTTACTGCAGCTGTGACCCCTTCTAAATGGAGACTCCCGGTCTGTCTGTGGCCACGGAGGTCTTGGGCATTAGTTTCTTGTAGGTGTTTCGGAGTCTTCTCCCTTGGTCTTGTTGAAGCCAATGGGAAAACCCACATCAGTTGCAGTGGGAGTCAACTTCGATGTGAACATGAGGCTCGTAATGAATCCTGTTTGCCAAAGAAAGATACCTTTTCTGAAGTTGTCATATCTAACTCTATCCATTGTCTATAAACATAACTTATATATTATAGGAAATAACAAGTATAGCCTGGAAGGAATGATGTTCTGACGCCTATGGCTTCTTATGCTAATTACACTGAAGAAAAACAGAAAAAATGCCCTTGAATGAAAGTAGAAGCTTTTCCTCAGATACAGTTGTGGAAGTCAACACATGTGCATGTTATCTCTGAGAATTCAGCCAAGACTGTACTGAAAGGCATTAAATAGAGGTCTTCCATTCACCAAAGCTGTGCATCAGTGATCATGTATGCAGCTAGGTTTCTGGGAGGCTGTCATTCCAAAGCTTATTGTCAGGAGAAGGATGAGACAGAGCAACCAGTTTTCAGAAACTCTATATAGTAACCTTGGTAAAAGTTGCTTCAGGCAACGAAGCCACAGTCCTGTAGAGCTGTGGTTGGAACTGCATTTCCAGCTGGAAACATAAGAAGGTCTTTCACTGGGTTCAGGAAAATCTTGATCAGGACAGATGTGATCTGCTCTGAGTGCAGGCACTGGCTTGTTTTTGCACTGTCTCTTGTATTTTGGATTGCAGGACAGGTATCTTCTTCCAGGGCAGGTAGAGACCTACTTTCTGTAACTAAGGACTGGCTGTGGTCAGAAAGGAATAGGACACTGACCTTTTACAAAATGAATTATGGATACTAGGTCAAGAATGGGGCTGCCACATGGTTTACTACACTGGGGAAACCTGAAAAAAAGGGGCAGTTCCGGTGGTAGTTCAGTTGTATCATTCACTCTGAAGTGCAGCTATTAATTGCTCTGTAATAGTACTGTCCTTTTTCAGGTGGTCAGTAGAGGAGGACATTACATGCGCACGCTCACCTACACTTCTGTCCAATTGCATAACTAGTTGATTAGAGATAATGAATTTTAAATGTGGAGATGAGTAGAAAATGTTGTATTTAATAGAGATAAAATATATTGGGCTTTTAAGCATTTTTAAAATATTCCTTCCTTTTATTCTCCAGTACCATTTCCAACTCAACCGCCAACAACACCTTCAACACCACCTCCACCACCTACAATCCCTCCTGCAAAAGAAGGTAAGTGCTGCATGTGTGGGTTTATAGTAATTTTAAGATGTTGATGCAGTGTTTTTCTGTTTCTGGCATTCTTTTAGACCTATGGGGATCAGATTTCAAAATGCATTTGCTGCTACAACAACACTGTTAAGGCAGCTGACTTAAATTTAATGAGCCAAAAATCTGACATCATTATTGTATTGTTGAAATTTGCCGAAAGGAGGGTTAATATGTGTAAGATTTTCCAGAACTCCTAAACCATACATATTTTGCAAGTGAAGCAGATATCCTAGGGTAATTAAACATCTAAACCAGCATGATTTTTAAAAATATATCTACTTTAGGTAATGAGAAAAGTGTTGCCCATGTTCAGTCTCTCTTTAAATGTAGACTTTCTTCTATTTATCATTTGAACATGTAGTGTTTTGTAGAGAGAGATATATATATAGAGGATATTATTGTGAGGGGAGCATTATTGTTGGAGACTGAGGGTCAAATCCATCAGCTTGAAGTTGGTGGACCAAACTGATGTACAGTAGTAGAGAATTTAATCCAAGGAGTACAGAAAAAAACCCCACATTATGTGTGTGTGTTTTAGAACTGCATAGCAGCAGATTTTTTTTTTTTAATCTAAGGAGTAATGAGTACAAAACTAGAAATACAGGTATACATCTTCCTGTCCCATTCTCTGAATTTAGACGAACATTTTTCTTCAAGATGAAATATGTTGAAAAAATAGCTTTACTTTGAGACTGTTTCTGACCTCAGGCAATAAACTTAGATTCTGTAGAGTGCTGAATGTTCCCAGTTCCCATCAAAGAGTGAGCAACTCGTGTGGCCTGATGTACAGCTCTGCAGGCCATTCTACATAGGAACATGCTGGAATAAGATGAGATGAGGGAAACCTGCATTGCTCCTAAATAGTGCAGTTAAGGGTGTGAGCATTAGGCACTGCAGAGCTTAGAGTAACTTTTTGAATGGACTAGTTTCCCACTGGGAACCTCCACAGCCAAGATTATCTCATCTTGCTTATTATGTCATGCTAGGAGTCTGGGATTGTATAAATTCATGTATGACTTTACTTAACAACCTAAATAAAAATAAATAAAAATAAAAATGGTTAGCCAGATTTTAAAGAACTGCTATGGCCTTGAAGTGTATTCTGTCAGTGCAGACCATTCACCCCTTGCAGAGCTCAGCTGGTTCTACACCTGCGCTGAAGTCAGTGCCAGCAGGTCTGTTTGCTAAAGCATTAGTAACTAACATGAAACAAGAGCTTTTCACGACAGGTACATTTTCTTCAGTGATTTATGAGATTTCATGAGGAGTTGAGGGATTGCTCTAATTCTAAAATACTTGCTTTTCTTTCTCAGTGTGCAAAGCAGCCAAAGCTGACCTAGCGTTCCTGGTGGATGGGTCATGGAGTATTGGAGATGACAATTTCAATAAAATAATTAGCTTTCTTTATAGCACTGTTGGAGCTTTGGATAAGATTGGTCCTGATGGAACACAGGTAATCAACATGTAGAGGGATGGAGGGAGCACGTGCTTGACAGGATATTTTAGACTAGCACCAGGAGTGAAATGAATCAGAAATAATAGACATCATTTCACAGTTCTTTTAAAAATATACACTGCTCTAGGACAGCACTTTTTTCAATATCTTCTTTTATACATACCATACGGTGAAATTCGTGATATGAATTTTGCTAGCATGAAGGCCAAGTATCATTTCGATCTCCTCTAAATCATTCTAATGAGATTTAATTTGTGTTAATGTTTTTGGTATTGGTACTCACTGTGGCGTTTATTTCTAAATAAGCTAAAAATGGCATTGATAAGGAAAATGAAAAGTTCATTTATTTAAAATCACATACTCTACAGAGTCTACGGGGCTTGAAGTAAAATATAGTATTTACAATTATTGTTCTATTTATGTATTTCTTTAAAGAGGTGCTTGAATCTGTTCCAGAAAAGATTATGGGCAACTATAATACTGTTTAAAGTGTACCTGTATAAAATGCAGTTTGGGATAGCATTGAAAATTATTATTAACTTGTCTAAACACTGAAGAATACTCAATTTTTACTATTTCTTGCTGTACAGCTATTTTCCCAGAATATAGTCCATGGTGCTTCAGAAACTTAGGCACAAGCTTAAGCTTAAGCATGTGAATTGCTCCTTTTAAATCAGGGACACCACTTATAGAATATGAAGTTTATTATACATTTTGAGTTATAGGGGTTTAGTGTATAGTATTAAAATACAGGGTCTGGACTAACGTAGCATCATATTTGGAAGAGGCAGTATTTCAGAATATATTCTTGCATCTTTCTATTACTTGCTTCAATATTGCTCCCTAACTTAAGTTACTTATGTGCACATATTAATTTGTGGAAACTGAATAAAGTCCCTTCAGTTCTGTGTATGAGTAACTGTACACGTGTGAGCAGCTGTAACTGAGATTTTGCTTTTGGGCTTGATTGAGATTGCTTTTGCCAAAGTGGGTATTACTTCTCTCATACTGTTTGCTGCAAAATGAAATCAGAAAGCGTTAGGTGGTTGCCAAGGCTGCAGAGAGTAAAATTAAACTTTATTTAGTGAAACCTTCTTAATGAGAAAAAATATCTGGCTTCAATTTAAGGATGAAGCAAAGTTACAAGATGATAAATTCTTGTTTAAACACGCTGATTCACTTTTTGCTTATACACTGGGTCGTGCTTTACTAATGAACAGATTTTCTGTGTACACAGGTGGCAATAATTCAGTTCAGTGATGATCCCAGAACAGAATTTAAATTGAATGCATACAAAACAAAAGAGACACTTCTTGAAGCTATTCAGCAAATAGCTTACAAAGGAGGAAATACAAAAACAGGTGAGAAAGGTCATGATTGTGATGCAGATTTTCTCCCTGCTACTCTCCCTGCAATATTTCTTTCCTATTTGCGAAGTGGTTTAATATATCAGTGCAAAACCAGTTAGAACATGGTATCTCCACACTGGAGGTGAAAGGTTGGGCTTTGAAGTTAGAAAGTCTTCGTAATCTGCAGTTTACGCCCTTTACCCCCTACTGCTGGGTATTCACCCCTCTGACCAACAGTGAGGTCAAGGATCAGGGAGTGGGGGAAGACAGGGAGCTAGACAGAGGTGAATGACTTTGGGGATTGTGGAAGGGGGACTAATGAAATCAGCTTAGCAAGTGGAAATGTGGGAGAGGAGAGAAGGTGGGAGGGAGCTTGCAGAGGATGTAGGAAAACAGTGGAGAGTGGAGGGTCTGTTTCGTTATAAGCCAGGACAGTTAAGCCTCAGTGGTACGTTTAAGACTGTTGACTGAATGTAGTTACATTTTAATTAATCCCTTAAGATAGCTCTCCAATGTGAAGAACTTAAAGATGAGTGCTGAAAGGGTTAAAATCTGTTTTAGTTGGAAACCATATGTTTTATTATTCTCAGACTGCAGAGAAATTTCTCGCAGCTGTTGCATTGCATCCAGTCTCAGTAGTATCAAAATAACACATTTTCCTTTTACTCAAGAAAATGCTACAATGGCACTTCTAGTCATTACCTGGACTATGCCCTACAATCCAGTAAGGGAAAATTTTGGTATGTGTAACCTGCACAGAATACCCTTTTCCACATATGTCATGTTCTTGAACTTCACCTTCTGGATTGAAGAAATGAATGGCTGAAGCCATCAAAGGTTTTCAAAGGTTAGGGTCAAAAGAAAACTTTTCTACATCTCTATTTTAATAACTACAGCATGCACCAATTTACAGACTGCTGAGGACCCAACACCTCTTACTGAAATCCATCTATAGCCAGGTGCTCAGCTTTCTCCAGTCTTATGATAATTATTCCGGACTGAAATCATAGCTCTGAGTGACACTTTTGAGACAGATTATGTGGAGATATCTTTTATTGATGTCTAACATATGGTATGAGAAGCCAGTAGAAACTGGATTTAAGTCATATCCAAAAGTATGTTGTCATTTTTTTCTGTTTCAGGCAGAGCCATTAAACATGCAAGAGAAGTCTTGTTTACTGGAGAGGCAGGCATGAGAAGGGGCATTCCAAAGGTTTTGGTTGTCATTACTGACGGGCGATCACAGGATGATGTGAATAAAGTCTCCAGAGAAATGCAACTCGATGGTAAAATGTGTAGTTTTAAGAACTCTTCATATTTTCCTTTTTCTCGTTAATTATAACTATGTAAGTGTGGGCATCTGATAACGGTAACTTTTGCTCCAGGAAGATTTCCAAGTTTAAAGAAAACAGACAGCAAACGCTGAGAAACTCAGAATATCACTAGGATATGGTTAGATTCTGATTTTTTGGTGAATAATACTATTATTTTTCATTTTGGTGGCAGTGCTAAAATCATGTAGTAGTCAATGGACTTGCTCCCATGATGAAAAATTTAGGGGACGTGATCCTGAGAATCTGGACTGTCATCTATGAAGTGCAGTCTTGGGGCTACCAGCAAACTGACCTGTTTTGTTTTCTATACAAGAAGTCCTTTGAAAATTCTTTCATATGTTCTTTTACTGGATCTGGTCTGCTCTCACGTTACACTAATTACCTTTAGGAATCTTTTTTAAACCACCAATTTTAGAGCTTCACGCAGCCACACACTGTTGTGAGCCTAAGAACTGGGTTAGTTGTAGAAATGTCTGATGCTGAGGGTTGTATCAAAACCCAAAGGACATGGTGTGACACGTGGAACAAAATGAAAGGACGGAAGAAAAAAAGTTATCATCCTTTTAATGTGAGATTTAAGAAGAAATTACATTTGTGCTTTTTTACTTGCCTTTAGATTTTGACAGCTATGAACTTACCAGTGTATATTACTGATTCCTGAAACCCAATGCAATTGTTGAGCTTGGCTGCCTCCTTGTATTATTGCTAGATGCTGAGTGCAGTGCCTTCATAAATAAAATTGTATCACAAAATAGTAGAGCACGCATAACTTGTTTTTAAATAGCAATCAAGAAAACCCTGTATTTGTGTTTAAATTGGACTCTATGTTTAAGATGAACAAAAAATGTTCAACTGTGGGGTAAGACTTACAGTTGCCTTTTTAACTATTAGACTGGCAACAACCTCGAGAGGAGATGGCATATGGTGGGGGTTCAATTGCTGACCCAACGGATGTGTCACCTTGGACAAATTACTTCCTCTCTCCTGTTTCCTTTTGTGAGTGCTGTATGCTTAGGCCCCAGATAGGTTGGAGCAGGTACTGACTTGCATCTGTGAGAGAGACTGGCATGAAGAAGTGCTAATCCTGGATGACACGAGAAGATGTTGTTATAATATATTAAGTCAAAGTTTTGTTATGCTAAAAGCTCCACAGAAGGTGATTAATGCCCCTGGGCCTCATTGAAACTTAGACGATATTGCTTGACTGGAATAAGTTTGGGACTGAGCCATGCAAGAACAGTATGTCCATTAACAATATTCAGCCTGCTGGAGACAGGGGGGGTTTTTTTGTCTTTTATGGAAAGGAAAATGTTGAAAAACTTTTAGCTGGTTTGCTGCTCCTCAAACATATAGGAAACAATTCCCATTTCATTTAAGTCTTTGAAGTTAGGCTCAAATTTTGAAATATATTCATGCAGAATATATAGAATATATTCAACTAGTGCAGTTAAGTTGCTGATGAAATGAGAATGCATTTATTTCAGCAGTGGCTTGAAAACTGTTTAATATATGACACAGAACAAAATCTGACTTACAGGAAATTAATTTCTATACTTTGTATTTATGATATACTTGATACACGGATATTTTTGTGTGTAATACAGTATAGCATTAGAAAACTAGTAAAGCATTTAAACATATGCTAAAACTTTAAACTACTGAGTAGTCTTATATGACTTCAAGAAAACACTTAAGCATTAACTTTAACTGATTTAAGGATAAATAGCCAAAAGAAATATCTCACAGAGAATGTATTACCTTTATTTTAGATTACATGCATTATTTTTCTTCTCTTATAGGATATTAATAAAATTTCCACCTCTGTAATTAATCAGGAAAAGAGCCAGTGCAAATACGGCTGTGTTCATATTGTATTTCCACTCTCTAAATGAATGACTCATAAGAGTGTTCTTTTTTGGTTTACAGGTTTCAGCTTTTTTGCTATTGGAGTAGCTGATGCTGACTATTCCGAGTTGGTTAATATTGGCAGCAAGCCCAGTGAAAGACATGTCTTCTTTGTGGATGACTTTGATGCCTTTACGAAGATTGAAGATGAGCTGATCACTTTTGTTTGTGAAACTGCATCAGCAAGTTAGCCATTTTGACTTATACTTGCTTCTAAAATAATACATGCTAGATACTGGGGGGGGGGGGATTTGTAACTATAATTTTTCTATTAAGAGGTATTCTTGGTCTTTTTAACATAATTTACTGTAGATATTATAACTCTAATGTTATTTCCATAAAATATTAAGGAAATGAAAGTGTGGTGACTTCAAAAGAATTAATGGTTGTTTGCTATAAATCCAGAATACATGCATTAGTTGTCAAAAAGTTATTTCAGATTTGAAATTGTTAATGGTTCAGAATTTAGTCATAAAAAGTTAATTATATTTTATTTTCTAGACTATTTTAACTTTAAGAGTAGAGTTAGCTACATTCATTATTACTTAAATCACATGGTTAATTTGATGGATTTGATGGATGGACTGTTCAGTGGATGAGGAATTGGTTGGATGGTCGCATCCAGATGATATTCCTCAGGAGTCCTCAGTACAGGAATGACATGGAGCTGTTGGAGCGAGTCCAGAGGAGAGTCACAAAGATGATCAGAGGGCTGGAGCACCTCTCCTATGAGGACAGGCTGAGAGAGTTGGGCTTGTTCAGCCTGGAGAAGAGAAGGCTCCAGGGAGACCTTATAGCAGCCTTCCAGTACCAAAAGGGGGCTTATAAGAAAGATGGGAGGGAGGAGAGGGGGTAATAGTTTTAAACAAAAAGAGGGTAGATTCAGACTAGATATTAGGAAGAAATTCTTTACTGTGAGAGTGGTGAGGCACTAGAACAGGTTGCCCAGAGAGGGAGTAGATGCCCCATCCCTGGAAACATTCAAGGTCAGGTTGGACAGGGCTCTGAGCAACCTGATCAAGTTGAAGATGTCCCTGCTCATTGCAGGTGTGTTGGACTAGATGACCTTTAAAGGTCCCTTCCAACCCAAACCATTTTATGATTTATTAATGGGGAGCTGATCATTAATGTTTGTATTATCAGAGAAAGTAGAAGAGTTGTAGCCTAAGGAAAAGCATGAAACAAGCCCAAACTCTTTGAAATCTGTGAAAATGCTACACTTCAGACTCTTTATGAAAATGAAGGGAAAGACATTCTGGAACAACACCTAATGGTTAGAGGTCAATAACTCACATGCTTTTACGTGTGTGCCCTCAATATGTTTCTTATATATAAGCCAGGAAGTAGGCAGCGTATAGCTGATGTGAATCATATGTGATCGTAAGGAGTCGTTGTGCATAGGACTGTGCGTTATCACAGGACAGTGAGATATCACAGCTGGTGAACACAAATATGTTGCTTGTGTCCCATCAATTCTTTGGGTTTGACCATAAACTCTACTTTCAATGGCAGGGAGAACTTTGAATGCTGAGAATACTCAACAGTAGCATTTATTGGTCACTTGTGCTTGTATTCTACAAGTGATCTCTGAATATGAGTATCCTGAAATGCCATATTTGACACCCTGATAGGCTTATTGATTTCCCAGGGCACCTTTCCTGGAAAAGATTAGTGTGCTTTCTTCCTTGCCAGAAGAAAAATATAAAAGAGATTTACAGCTGTTTAAAATGTGTGCACACATCTTAAGGACTGTGTGCAATTCAGGTCTCTCTTGCTCATGAAAGCTGTTGTGGAGTTTGAAAAGGTACAGAGAATGCCAGCTAAAGTAATTGAGCTTGAGATGAAGGTAGGCTAGAGAAGCTCACAAATAGAGAACTAGGGAGCACTTGGTTAAAACCCAGTATAAGACATACTTTTTTTACACAGCAGGCAGTGAATCTGTTGCCACAAGAGGCTGTGAAGGCAGATTCGTAGAAGGATTACACACATTCATGGACAGCAGATCTATAAAAGGGTATTATATGGAACACACAGGGATGTACCTTTTAACATCTTTGCTACAACCCTTGTGCATCCTGAGGAGCATCAGTAGAATGGAGTAGAAAGTGGCCAGGTTTGCATGCCCTTCCTAAACAGCATCTCCTTTTGCTGCTCTTGGGGATAGAGTACTGAGCTGAGTGGATCATTGTTCTGACCCAGTGGGACATCTCTTGTATCCTTAAATATATCTTTCCTTCTTTTCCAGCCTGCCCATTGGTAGTTAAAGATGGCAACAATTTTGCAGGTACAGTATTTTTGTGTTCATTTTTGTTCCTGATTTATGGAATCATTTTCATTACCTGATTTTCACAATATTAGGCAATAAATTTCCCTTTATGCTAACAGCTGTTAAACAGATGGTGATGTGAAACTCTTTGATGCAACTGGCTTTGTCCTTTCTTTGGTTCCTGTAATGTGGTATTAATTTAAATTAATAGAATGTATATTTTGATGCCTTCCAGGATTTAAAATGATGGAAATGTTTGGTTTGGTTGAAAAGGAGTTTTCAGCTGTGGAAGGAGTTTCAATGGAACCTGGTACATTTAATGTTTACCCATGTTACAGACTGCACAAGGATGCTCTGGTATCCCAGCCTACCAAGTATGTATTAACGTATAAATATTCATAAAACACATGAAGATAATTGTCCAGTGCGGGCACTTAATCATTTCAGGGACCAGTATTTTCACGTCAGAAAAGCAGAGATGCTATTGTATATCTACATTATACTAATAAATAGGAAGAGTGTTTGGTGTCCCGAGTCCTCAATCAGTTTCATTCAGAAATAGCAGTTGTGGGTAAAACTAGGTAAGCCCACTGGCTTTTTGGGTTTCCCACATGAGCCAGTTTCAGGCTTGTGCCAGTTTAGCGCCTAGCAATTTCTTGCAGGCATATGTCTGGGCAGATTCCAGTATGTAGTCCTTTGTGAAAGGTGCCTCTGGAATGCAGGTTGAAGTCTCACAGAGTGCAGAATGTCTCTGAAGTGGGGGGTCAGAATGAGAACCTGCTTTAGCTGTCCTCGATCACTTTTACTTCAGTCTATGTCCATTCATTGATTACAAAGGAAGATTATCTCCTTATGCTGAAATTAGTCTGTGTGAATACCATCTAGTACCTTTCTGGGAGGCAGGACATAGTTCAGTCACAAGGACTGTGTCCTGGGAGAGAGATGGAGGAGATGGTGAAGAAACCTCCCATCAAACTTCTGCAGTCATTCCTCTGAGAAGAAGTGATGGAAACTCTCCATTTCTTCTATGAACAGTGTGTATGTTGTGTTTGATTCCTCCCAGTCCAGTCCCCCACTTTGTATTAAGTGGCACCAGAGAAAAGCAGTGGCCTTGCTGGATTAAACATGGGAAGATGTAACAAAAAGTATTTTTTAGCTGAGATAAATAAGAAAGAAAAACAGTGGGAAATTATTTTTAAGGTTTATATTAGATGTTATCTTAGTCTTTTTGTGTGATTATCCTGTTGTGTCCCAGTTGGAGCTATACTTCTTGGAGCTGTTTCACATTCTTCGTATTTCGTTTCCTCCTGGCTCTAGATGGACTGAAATTACAGGGATTAGCATTTCTCACTTTCCCTTTCTGCTTCTTTCTAATTGGATCTGCTGCATTTATATGCTCTTCTCTAGCTGCCACCCCAGATCAATCTTACTGCTTCACTAGGCTTTCACTCCCTTTCGTGGTTCAGAGAATAGACTTCTCTTGATGATCTACAGGTATGTCTGAATAATACCACTTGTTTTTTGTCATCTCATCTGTGCTGTGAGTGCCATTAATGTTACTCTCCTTTTTGAGCTCTGTATCCCCAAACCTTGTGTTTGCCCCACACTGCTTATTGAATTTTCTTTCATTCTTTGTACAATAGGCATACTGTAAGGATTTTTTCTTACACCTATTGAGTTCCCCCTCTTTCTCTCTATGGGAAATGTGCAGTGTAACATCATGTTTGATCATCTACAGAGACTGTGCAGAATATATTGATTACATATCACATTTAATTCCTTTTCCAGCATGATTCATATCTATACATCTTATATGTGCCAGAAACACTTTAGAAGGAATGGATCATATTTGGGGAAAAGAAATTGATTAAGTAACTGGGCTTCTTTCAGATCCCTTTACTATGATTTTAAGGAATCAGGCTAATTAACATTTTCAAAATACAGTCAGTAGTTTCAGACACTTGTCCAAATGTCCCACTTTGGGATTTAACAATGAAAGGTTAAATTAAATTGGAAGTACTAAATAACAAATTTTAGGAAATGGCCTAAAATACCATACTATTACATCTTAAACTTCCTCTCTCTTTTTGCAGAAATTCTAGAACAGATTGTATTTCTGCATGTGTGATCTGTTTTGACTTTGCTTTCTTATATATTGGCTTTGAAATGTATAAACTACGTTCTCTATAATTTATAAAGATTCCTGTTAACAGTCTCTGTCACTCCTAATTTTAATCCGTTAGTAACAGTTTAATGACAAAGGACGTGTCTATTGAGATTGGTCTTCCAAGCAACTTCCATTTTCATTGTCTGTTAAACAAGACAATAGCAAAGGTCTTGTGAGTAGCCACTGTTTTTTTAAAAGCTTTTAATATAATTAATTTCAGCTTTACTTCAAACAGACCTTTGATTTGATCTTCAAATTAAAAAAAATAAATAATTAAGGGCAATCTTGTAAATTTCAAGGGAAAAAATAACTTCTCCTTTCTTCATAAGTATTCTTTTATAGTTATCGAGTTGAGAAGATTTTGCAAACACTTATTCATATTGCTTCTCAGTCTTGATTTCCAAAGAAATATACAGAGTAATAGAAAGCATGTTAAGTGAACATCTGGTGAGTAAATCACCAGATTTAACGTTTGTTTCAGCTTAAAAGACATTATTTCTCTTACAGGTATTTGCATCCTGAAGGTCTCCCTTCTGATTACACCATTACGTTTCTCTTTCGTATACTGCCCGACACACCTCAGGAGCCATTTGCTCTTTGGGAGATTTTAAATGAAGGATATGAACCACTGGTTGGAGTTATTTTAGATAGTATGTATTTTATGTTTTGTCAGTGACTTTAACTGTATTAATTATTCATTCTGTGTCTAGATTAATTATTGCCAATGTTTTAATCTGCTGCCAGAACAACTACCTGAATCTAGAAGGTGGTAGTCTCTAATGGATGTTTTTTAGATTTAATTTAACTGAGTTTCATTTGAAGTTAGAGTCAAATTTTGAGCTCTAAACTGGGAGGAATGATACTGAAATCCAAAGAGCTGTACTAGAAGTAAATTAATGTAAGGAAGGTATTCATCTGCTTTTAAAATGTCCACTGCTCTGAATCCGGTTCTAATAGAATCTATCTGAATATATGTCAGTGGTACTGACAGTACGGTATACGTAGAGGCAATGCGGTCTGGTGGACAGCAGACTTAGAGCTAGAGACATGAGCTCTTGGTGACTCTTCATTTCTACTTGATTTGACTTCCACAGTTGTAAAACAGGGATTATAATTTAGAAAGTTTCCATATTTACTGTTGAAAAGATGTAGATACTATGATAGCCGTTCTTCATAGCTGCCAATTTTAAAAGAGATATGTTAGTACTTATCTTTCTGTCTTTCCTAGAAATTTTTAGATATCCCACCTTGAAATAGGTGGGAGTTAGACATGTAGCTAGCTTGAGGATCCAAGCCTGTTTTTCTTGTCCAAGTCCCACAGAGAACTAGTGGGAGAGTAGGATCAGGTAGATGTGGATAAGGCAGACTCCCAACTGTTGGCCCATCCTTCTTGTCAAACCAGGACAGAGCATTTCTCTGAGATAACTTGTTACTTCCAGGTCAGTATATCACTTCTGAATGTATTTTACTTACATTTGACCTGACATCTTTGGTGTTCTTTGTTAAAAACAAAATTGACTCTTTCAAATAATGTATCAGGGCTTTTCTTCCTCTAATGCAGAGCCCTTATTTTTATTCTCACACAGATGGTGGTAAAACTCTGACCTTCTTTAACTACGACTACAAAGGAGATTTTCAAACTGTGACTTTCGAAGGTCCTGAAATAAGGAAGATATTTTATGGGAGTTTCCATAAGGTTAGTACTGGTAATAAGAAAAAACCCCAAACACTCTGAATAAAGGTTTGGGAATTTTCCATGTTTTGAAGTATTCTTTCATGTGGTCGACCGCTGCCAAAAGAAATGTATTTTGCATATTCAGAATCATCTACCAAACTGTCTTAAGTCTCTTTGCAATATTGAATTAACATTAAACAAATCATAGTTTTTATGATGAAGCTGATGTGATCAATTTTCATCTCATGCTTTGTGTCTGTATTTTAGAGTTGATTAAAAATACTTGCCTTGAAAAGTAATTTAGAAATGAATTGGCTTTTCCTTTTAAGGTTTGGATTGGAAATGTCACTCAAAAGAAAACGTCCAGCAAAAAAAATTACCCTTTTTTTGACCAGAGTTGTTATTTTTAAACATATTTTAAGGGCTATGCCATGTCAAACTTTTCTTGGCTGTTAGAGAACTCATAACATTCTTTCCAAAAGCAGATGAAGTAGTTCTGGGACTGTAGCACACATTTGTTATGGAAGGTGCTTTTGTTGTTCACTTTTATTCCTGATGTTTGTACCTTTCTTAAACACAAAAAGGAGACTGTGGATTGAGGGATAGTATTTACACAGCTTAACTTTTCCGTACTTCCTTTTTAATCGACGGAGCAAGAAAGGGAAGGTAGGTCAGAGCTGGGGTCCAGTTCTGACTCTCTTAAGTTGTGCTTTGAAGGAATATATGAGGCTTTAGCAAATTCTCTTCTTAAGCATTTTTCTGCATTTTGAATGATGATCCTTGCTGTACATATGTGTGAAAGGTGCAGGAGACCAAATTTATAGCAGCTTTTTAGTTATTTAGTTCCAGCTGAGCCCAGAGCAAAGCAGCTACTGGACTTCTTCCTGGCGTTCTCTCACCTTGGGCTCCAATTTCCACGTAGTGTATGGGTATAGAGAAGATATTGCATTTCTACCAGCTCTCCATTTGGTCTCCCCACAAAAAATATTGTTCTTTCCTTTGCTTAACTGAGCATTTGCTCATGACAGGACAATTGTGGCTAAGATTGTCCTCTCTGCTGGGAATATCTTTGCTGCATCAGTGATGGACAACAGAGTGTGAGTCAAGGCAGAAGGAAGTAACTTTGTCTCTGTGCTTTGCTTTTCTGCACAGTGTTTGATGTGATTTAATTTTTTTTTTTCAGTGTAAAAACTTCACTATGAAAGGTTTTGCTGTGTGGTTAATGTATAATTTACAGGCTAAATTTTACTGCTTAGTTTTGGCTTTTGCAAGTAGCTATAAAGGATGCATTGGTGAAATCCAATGGTATATAGCAGGATCATACAAGGCCCAGGAATTATTACTGACCACATAAATCAGGAGTTCTTTGAGATCTGGGTATTATATGAACATTGTGTAGATCTTTTGTCAGGGATAAATTATTTTCTTACTGAGTAAATTACAGAAAAATAAGCTAAATTCATTAAACAGATTAGAATCATAGAATAATTCAGGGGAGAAGTGACTTCTAGAGGTCATCTAGATTATTTACTATGGATTATTCTCTGTGTTTTGTTAGCAAACATGGAGTTAGGAGCTCATTTCAAAAAAATCCCCCCCCCCCTTTTCCCAGGAAATTGATATATCCTATGTGCTCCTTTGTATGTTAAAGCATCTTTTCTTTTGCTTAGTTGCATGTTGTTATCAGCAAGACTACGGCCAAAATAATTATTGACTGCAAGCAAGTGAGTGAGAAGACCATTAACGCAGCAGGGAATATTAGTTCTGATGGCATAGAAGTGCTGGGGAGAATGGTCAGATCCAGAGGACCAAGAGACAACTCTGTGCCAGTGAGTAGAACAAGAACAATTCTTTAAATCATTTAAAATATCTTAAAAACAAGTGTTTGGGATCTTTACAGTTAGTTTTAAGTTGAAGCAGAGTGAACTCGTATTTGAAACAGTGAAGTTCCAGAATTTCATAAATTCTGCAAAAACCTGCAATAGTTTTCAATTTGGGCAAAATCTATTGTTTATTATTTTAATAAACCAAATCACTAGGTCGTCATTGTTCAAATGTTATTGTCAAACATGTATGCGAACACAGTTGATGCATTCAGATACAACTTGTGTTCCAAATGTCATTACGTAGAGTAATACAATGTATAACTCCTTTGCCTGGAATCATTTAAACTTTGTTTTGAGTGATAATTATTTCCCATGTCTCTTACTCTTTGTTTGCCCCCAAGCTCACTGGTTGTTCATTAAGTAATTGAACTGGTTTGACATGGACAGCCCCCAAAAGCCCCTGTCTTAGTATATCTAGTTCTTTTATAATATAAAATATTTCAAATGTGAAAAATCCTGCGGAAGATTGAGTACTCTTTCATTCCTCTGAAATTATTCTCCTAGAAGCAGTAAGTGATCATTCTCTTTGCATGGCAACATATGGGAAGCTTTCCGTTTTGCTTCAGATGTCATTAAGAAGGTTGGTTTGGGTTTTTCAGGTAGATTTAGTTGTTGAAGAAGAATTGATAGTCTGGCGATGATCTTAGCAAGGCTTCTTTGCTGTGCAGTACTCTGTGCTAATTTTCTTTGAACTTTCTTGACCCTAGAATGAGGTTAGCAGAGAATGTGAACCTTGAACTCAAAGCTTGATTTGAATAGGAATGAGGTTTCAAAAATGTATTTACTTGCTACTGTATGGAAACACTCTTGTTTAGTAAAAAATAAGCCTTCAGAATATATCTCTCTGTACAAAAAAGAGCCTTAAGGCCTCAGACTTATGGATAATAATTATATGAAGTCTGTAAAGACAATTACACAGAGAAACCTTTGTAGTCACATTCCAATAGAAACAGAAAAAGGCAAACTTAGGAAAACTTGGAATTAGAGAAGGCTTTGTAAAGAAGTGGAAAGAAATGGTGTCTTTTGATAGAACCCAGGAATCTATAAAAGACAAGTCAGACTGCCCACTCATTGTGAAATTTGGTTTTGTTCAAATGAACTGTAAAACTGACGTAAGACTACAAATGTGTAGCTGAAGATGAAAATTTGTTACTCCATAGTACTGTTTAGCTGCCTTCAAGTATTCCCACATATACCAAATTACAAGCAGGTCAAGAAAGCACCCAAATACCATTCTTTAAAGTCTCCATTCTGCACTTTTTATTCATATTGAGTAGAACTTGTGTGAATAGTCACATTTAAGGCATGAATGATTTGGTTTCCTCTACTCCAAAAATTAGAGAACATAAAAGAAGCTAGTAGGAGGCTGGATAGAGGTTCTTCTTACAACAGGTAGTAAGTAGATTAGTGCAGCTCCTTGCCGTAGAATTTTGTGGGTGCTAAATATATAGATTGTAGGGAAGCCTGGACAAATGAATGAAAGGGAAATACTGGTTGTTGACAAATCTGGAGCAGGAAATCCCTGATCTGAAAGTCATTGGAAGCTAGTAGATGCTAAGGTAGAAGTATGACTTTTACACCCTTGTGCTTCATTTGATATCACTTGTGCCACTGTTAGAGATGGAATCCTGGGATTTAGTCCATTCCACTGTCTTCGCAGTTTTAAGAAGCTCATGAAGGCACGCATACAACAAAAATTCCTTTTTGTAAAACATTTTGAAAATTGTTTTGAACTGATATGAAAAGTGGGGTTGGTTTGATAGTTCTGAAAAGTCCTTTTTTCATCAGCTGTATTTTCATGAAATGCTTTAATCTAGAGATGCTTATTACATAAAATAAAAACAGGCAAACACTTATTTTGGAATAAAACTGGGGATGTTTTGTTCTGACTGTATTCACATGGAAGAGTTTAACATTGTCAGAATGTTTTTCATGTATTTTTTTTAAATTAATCCAATGCCATCACCTGAATTTTGCCAAACATTTAAATTTTGAGGGAATATAATTGTATCAGAGTTTTTTTCCCATCCATGCATATGGTATGCAGCAGTTCAATGACCAGACAGAAACAGAGATAGATAGCACAAAAAGGGGATTTAGGCTAAAGGTAATGTAACCGGTAATGTTCTTTATTCCTTCAGTGGGATTTAATGAAAAGTCCAGCTTTAAAACATTGTTTGTTTACAATTCACAAACCTTCTCTTTATTGATGTTTCCTTTTCTTTTAAATATAACTTGTTTACCTCCTTGTATATGTACTGTTAAAAAAAGCAATGTGTGATGTGGTCTGCTCTTGAGAAATCTTTGCAGAACTGTAGCTTGATCGGATGAGGACGGGCAGATTTTTCCATCTTACTGGTTTTGCTTGCAAGGCTGGATATTTAGAAAGCAAAATCACTATGAATACAGAGACTTATGAATAAATGTTTAACGGTAGCAAAGACAGCTTTGTTTAGTTATTTAGCTGGAGTCAGAGCAACCCACGTAATATTTTAAAATAAGAATACTGAGTCATTCAACATTTGGATGGTGAATACAGCAATTCAGAGAATGTCTATTTGCTCTTTATTTTACACCAACATGCTTTATCACTAGGGATCTCTAGATTGTCTAATCCTGAGAAAATGAATGCATGTACACGCCTATGTAGGACTGTATATACTGTCACCCTTCTGTTGTTCAGGATAACAGAATAGAATCATAGAATCATAGAATGTTTTGGGTTGGAAGGGACCTTAAAGATCATCTAGTTCCAACCCCCCTGCCATGGGTAGGGACGCCCTCCACTAGACCAGGTTGCCCAAAGCCCCATCCAGCCTGGCCTGGAACACTTCCAGGGATGGGGCATCCACAACCTCTCTGGGCAACCTGTTCCAGTGCCTCACCAGGGGCATCCAGGGGATGGACTGGGTTATGGAAAAAAGGGCAATGCGACTTACTTTGAACCTAAACTGCTTTCTGCACAACCAGCTCAGGTGTTGCTGCACTCCTTTTCTGGGATGTCTTACTTGCTTAAGTGTACTATCATGCCAATGCCCAGGGTTGTTCTGAGTCGCAGAGCAGTATGTTCATGTGCTACTGTGCTTAAGCACAAGAATTAGTAGCTTTGGGATGTGTAGCAAAGAGGCATCTAAGTGGCTCCACATGGACCCAAGTTGAATTTGACATAGCCAGGGACACAGACTTGTTGGACTCAGGATAGACCTTTGTGGAGCCAAACCGAGGGTCCAAAAGCTGCCTTCACGCTGCATTTCAGCTGTCTAAGGTGTTTAGCATGGAGCCAGCTCATGTGTGTCTATAGTATCTGTAGTACAGCATATCTACAAACCAGCTAATCTGCTGACAGGTAAGAAGAATTTCTATGTGTATATGAAAGTATTCCTTTGTTTAAAATATAATAGTTGACATATAAGAAAAAAAATGATGCAAAACCAAAGATGCATAAATGTAGTTAATTTTAACAGCTTTGGAAGTGATGCAGTTTTAAGAAAATCTTTAAATTCACTCCTCTGTTCTAGTGTTAAAATAATGCAACTGGAAATAATAATGGGAGCAAAACCAAAGAGAGTTCTATCTCTAGCAGTTCCTCAATTTTTTTAGCATGTGGGGTTAATTTAATGGGATGTTCTGTTCCATTCCCCTCTCTATTCAGTATGCACATAAATAAGGCATGGAAAAAGAATAGAAATAGTAACAGAAGAAAGCTTCATCTCTCTAGACCCCTTTGTTCAGTTCAAGCCATAAAGGAGACAATTGGTTTTACCATTGAGTCTTAATTAGCATATTGTTTCTGAGTACCTAGCGGCCATTATTTTTACCAAATGCATGTGTTCTTGTAGATTAAATTCTTGTCCAAACCATGTTCCCAGACCTGTAGTGGGAATTGTCTTTTCTGCCTAATATTGTCATGTGTTGAGCAAGCTTTTCACCATCTTTAGACTGTCATTGCTTGTGGATAATATGGATAAGAGAAGGCATATTCTAAAGTAAAATAAAACTGGAGAAGATGATAAATATTATTTGTGGCTGAGCTCCAGTGTAAGTAATAGGCTACAGAAGACCTTGTCCCAGATAAAATCTGAGCACCAGACTAGTGGGTTAAGAGGAATTACTCAGTTTTGAGAAGCTGAGCTATCTTTCGCCTGACTTGATGCCTCCTTTGCTAGAAAAAAGTATCAGGAGGCACCATTGGGCAAACTCAGGAATTTAGTTGAGAAGATGGGGATAATCCAACAAATGCCTGTGTCATTTAACCTTGAACAGCTTGCATAATCCACATAATGCCTGATAGTTCGGACAAGTTGGTTAGAACACAAGCCTTTCACTGTTTAAGTTAGCGTATTTGTGGCTAGCTGCTCAAAGTTGATAGCCGTTCCTCTGTCTAATCTGAGTGCTTGAATCAAGGTAGCTTTTCTTGCTGATGGCTCCATTTTGCACTGATCTTACAACTAACAGTAATTTTGTACATTACTCTTGTTTTGAAACAGTTGCAGTTACAGATGTTTGACATTGTTTGTGCTACCTCATGGGCCAATCGAGACAAATGTTGTGAGCTTCCTGGCTTGGTAAGAAACCTCCTTCAATAACTGTAGAATTTACCTTTTACATTCCCCTTTATTGAGGCAAATGTTTTAAATGAAAATGGATGGTTAAGAGTTTTTTAAAAAGCCCAAGACTGCTTCGATTACTTCTCCTATTGCAAGTCAGTGAGATGTATGTTTCTAAATCAAGTAGGTGCTTTTGAGGCATCATAAAATTCTTAACTTCTGAATCGAAGTTTGGGACATCATTCTCTTCCTATCTTGATCTTTCCTTAGAGAGATGAGGAAAATTGCCCTGCCCTTCCTCATGCTTGTTCCTGTTCAGAAGCTAATAAGGGTCCCCTTGGGCCTCCTGGACCACCGGTAAGGTTTTATTGAGGTTTGTAGTCAACTGTACCAAATAGTCCACTGACCACCTTTATACCGAGACGTGAATATACTGCCATTGTATAACTAATAATTACAGTTTTAAGTATTGGCAAAGAGATAAAATTCCATTCAATTTATAGCAAAGATGCCAAGTAATATGCTGTAAAAAACCTCAGCGAATAAGTCAGTCAAATTTTGAATGGTTTAATCAAGACCTGAAGCAGTTAGGGTAATCTTTAGACTTTGAATCCTGTTATCTGTCTGTAGCATTAGTAGATATGTCATAGTTAGTGCCATTTATTTTCAAATTTTTAATCACCTGCTATCTGTCTACTCTAGCACGTGTGTCTTAAATGTGGCTTGGAGTTTAGCCTTCTGAAATGATTGGTTTGCAGTATTCTTATGAATTAAAGATATGGAGTATGACAATGCCACTTGTGTGATAAATGATGAAAGAAGACTTTGCTTTCTTAAAAGCCCTACCTAAGTACAATATTTATTGGAAAGCAGGACTGAAAGTGCTGGTTCTTCTGAGTTCTTCAAGGCAGAGAGGTACCCAAAAGCGATGAAGGGAAGAGAGGATGAAATGAACTGGCTTTGGTGAAAGTTGAATTAAAATCTTTTCTGCCAGTGAATGATGAAATACAAACTGTCACAAATTTTACCTGTACTTTGTGGCATTACTTTGATAGCACTCATCTAAGTGTTTACTGTGTAAATGTTAAGTCAGTGTATATCTAAGTTCATTGCATAACCAGTGGAACTAGATAGTCTCTTCTAGAAGGCAATTATTTAACTTTCCTTCCATCTCAGTGTAGTATCTTAGAAAGATGGGATAAATCTCCTTTAATGTTACTGGCTTGTGGAAGAACTCAGATAATGATAGATCAGACTAGACAACTGAGATATGGGTCACTAAAGTTAGGTAATTCAATCTCAGATACCAAGGCTGATTTTTAGCAGTTTAGAAAAGTTGTAGGCTCCGTTTGCAGTGGTCTAAAAGCATGTTCTGAAGAGAAAGAGTCAGTGAAGAATGCAAAGGAAAATACATTTTTGAAAAGCTTAAAGTACACAAATTGCATGAGATAATGTTGAACAACAAAATTAACTTGCACATAAGATGATCACGTAGTAGATCCTAGCAGATATTTATCCTAGTACCAACTCAGAGGTTAGTCTTTCTGCAAGAACTGTTCTTCAAGCTCTGTTACAAAAACTTGAAAAGGAACTTGGGAGCAAATTCAATGAAGAGGTGTATCTTGAACAAGGAAAAAAATACTCTTTTCCGCTATTCGAATGTCAGTTAGAAATCAAGTATGGATTAAAGTTTTAATTTCTGTATACAGGTATCCAATTTGTGTTCTGTGAAAAAGACAATGGGATAATTCACGCAAAAATGCAACTGAATTTGAGTAGTTTGACCACATTTCACGGTAAAATGAAAAACATTTAAAAATTATTTGACTGGAAGTATGTGTGTTACTACAGTTCAAAACATATACAGATCAGGAATTGCTAAAGCTTAACCCAGCAGTAAAATAATGTACTTCTATTTATTACATTTAGGATTAACAATATTTTGAGTAGCATAGTGCCATGCAAGAGGAGGCTTAAAATCAAGCAGAAAAAATCACTGCCTAGGCAGGGGAGTATGTGATTCTGGAACTCAACCTCTTCTGAGTGATACTTTTTTGCCAGACTGTTAGATGGCATAGCTCTGGAAAAAAGTAAGAGGCCTAAGGAAAAAGCAGAGCAAAAGAATAAAGTCAGCGTTTATCTCCATGCCAACTAAAAGTCAGAAAGTCACATGTGCTATGTCTGGTCAGTTCTGCTCCAAGTCGTTAAAATGTCATGTGACTTTTCTCTAAGCCAAGGATTTTTCTGTTTAAGGGATCAGGATTCTACCATGTTGCCAGTTTTAGACATTAGACTAAAAAGACTCCAAATAAAAGGCTTACATTTGTTGGGGATAGTAGCTCTGGAAATATTTTTTTAAGCTCTTTTAGGAAGTGGGTCAATTTGGGTAAGACAAAGTATCATTTAGAGTTAACATTATCTGGCAGTTTTCATCATGGGATACCGGTTTTATGGCCTCATCTTTGCCAGAATTTGATCATGGTGTCTGAAGTTCCCCATGCAAAGTAAAAGTAAGATATCACACAAACCTGATGCCTGCGTTTTGAAAGGAGTGCTGCAGAACTGGAGAAGGTGAGGAAGAAAACAAAAATTGTTGGAGGATTGGAGAAGATTAATTGCAAAGATAAGCTTTCAGTGCTTCATAGCTTTTAACTATTAAAAAGAAATAAGGATGTGACTTGATAAGAGTTGATTAAGAAATGTTTTTGGGGGAAAGCACTGGCTATTAAGAAGTTATTTAAAATAAGAGAAAAAGGCATAACAGGAATTCTTGGCTGGAAGTAGAAGCCAAAGAACAGAAAAATTTGTAATTAGTCACACAAGCTTAGTAGTGCTGGGGAATAACCACCAAAACAAGTTTATGAGAAAAATGAGGGAGGCTCTTGTGATGTTTTTATCTTAAATCAATGCCTTTCTGGAACTTGTGCTTTTACCAACCAAAGGGTACAGGGTTCAAAATATGGGTAAGTGTTCCAAACTCAGTGTCAGTCTTAGAGCATATGATTTAATTGGCTCAGCATCAGGCTATTTTTAATTATATATTCTTACTCAGTAAAAATGTAATCTGTTTCTGAGAACAAAATGGGAGACAACTGTGTGATTTTGTTTATTTAAAAAGTTACAGTTATTTTGCTGAGTATTTGCAGAGGAATTTTTAATGTGAGAGAGAGTTAGGAAGAAAAGCAGAGGCAGAAGGAGCTACTGGGCTGGAATGCAGAAATGTGGGGACCTGGAATTTGGGAACTGGCAACTGGAA
Source organism: Grus americana (assembly GCF_028858705.1). Taxonomy (NCBI): domain Eukaryota; kingdom Metazoa; phylum Chordata; class Aves; order Gruiformes; family Gruidae; genus Grus; species Grus americana. The sequence goes on along the minus strand of NC_072853.1, from coordinate 14,636,563 downwards.
CGTGGTTCTGTGGAGAGTGTGGGATGAGATTATAGGATCAGAGCTGACAGTGATGGAATGGGTTGTGGCTGTAGAGCTGTGGGATGGAAGTGAGGAGACTGAAGGAGCTGGGACAAGGAGTAGAAAACTTCTCTGTGATCACACGTACGAAGACTGTATCATGATACCTTCACTGAAGAGCAAGAGTACTGTGGTACTTCCAGATGTTTCTGTTGTTTGCATTCCTATTTAAAGTCTCATAGATACTACATATGCATTTACTCTGATAAACATATTTTCTATTTTTATGTCTTCAATGTAACTGCTGTTATTTTTATAGGTACTTATTGTAGCCTCTAAAGAATGCTATTCAGTTATGGTGCCTAGTTGTACAAGGTCCTTTTTGAGTACAAAGAAGGGTGGAATTCCTGTAAAGCTCATGTCCCAAGAGATTAAGCAATAGACTGAGATGGGGGAAGAGGGAAATTGATCTGAAAAAAAAAAAAATAAAAAAAAATCTTTATTTATGCTGTCCTAGAGGACAAAACACATGCAGCATGTATATGCAAAACACATTCATGGCAGCCATCCATAGATCTATGCAACTCCAGTGTCTCAGACGATATTAATAAAAAAGGCAACAGTTGATTAATAAATGATTAACAGATGTAGGCACAGCTGAAGAAAGCAAAAAAGAGAAAAATGGGCAAAAGAGTATTTTACCTAAGAGTAGCTCTGAATTAAACCATTATAAGTCTAGTAGATGCTGGAGTTGTCCTTGCTGAAAAATATTACTGAGTCATTGTAAACTCAGGCTTCAACAATGTGGTGATTTTGGTGAGAACAGACAGATGTGCACGAGATTTCAACAACTGGAAGGGAACCCATGACCACATGTTGCAGGCATTTCTGTTCCTGTTGTAGCTTTCAGTGTTATTTTGATGCTTACATGGTGTGCATTCTTGGCTCTAGAAAGTAGTCACATCTGTGTTTAAATTTGTTCTTGTACATGGCCACACTTAAGTATGTTCTCAGTTTAATTAATCCAGTGGAAGGATATGGACAGGATACTCACTGATTCCTGAGCACTTATTCAGGAACAAGAAAAAACAGTTTGGGCTTCTCTGGATTTCGTTTTTGTTTATTTGAGAGTTTTGGTTTTCAGCAAGTCCCGTGCTTGTTCTTCACAGGGTGGTCCAGGTGTCAGAGGTGCCAAAGGTCATCGTGGCGATCCAGGTCCAAAGGTACTTTGTGCAGCACTTTACAGTTGACATATGCGCAGGTTCTTGGTTTATGTTCGCTGCATGTAAACCTTGTAATGAATTCCAGATTGCCTCTGATGTCGCTGAGGAAAAAGCATAGTGAAATGCCATTGGCGTTTGGTGTGTCTCTTTTCATAACAATTCCTTGTCCTGTTTGTTCCTTGATAAAAGATATAAAATTCAGAATGCTGCTGTCACAGCATAAATCTTCATTTTTTTGTATTTATAAAGGAACTAGGCAGTTTTAAATTGAACCCTAACTGCTCAATCAAATGTTAACCCACATTTCAGATGTTTTTGAGTCTATTGGTATTTCATTCTTCAAACAGAAGCTGCCTTTGTCCATATGATAACAGTTTAACTTATGTCCTGTGCTACTTTAGGGACCAGATGGACCTCGAGGTGAAATTGGTGTTCCTGGACCACAAGGACCTCCAGGACCACAAGGACCCAGTGGACTTTCTATTCAAGGGCTTCCAGTAAGACTTATAAAATCAATAGGGTTCTTTCTGTGATGTTTTGAACAGCACATATCTTACACTAGACCGAAATATCTTGTGTCCCAATCAGAATCTGAATTTTGATATTTGAGGTAAAATCACAGATTTGTGTTTAACCTGTAGTGGACATGGGTTCAATGCCAACATTCCTGTTTGTATTTGGATCTGAACTTTCAGTTAGCTGAAGAGATTTGATTGCAGGTTGAATATGATCCAGGTATTAGCATCTAAGCCTGGAGATAAGTGAAAAAAATTGCAATGGGGGCTGTAACATGGCTCCAAACCAAAATGTTAATATTTTATCTTTTTCTGGTTGTAGTATTGCTCATCGCAGATCAGTTCTGACTTGAAAGGTATACCCAAGCAGGAACACCGTATTTGCTGCCAAAATTAAGCAATACTATTCACTACACTTACAGAGTCTTTCATCAGAGGAGATAATTAAGCCTGGAGTTTGGAATGTTGTTGTGAAATAAGTCTCAGAATTTCATCATAAAGACATATCGGTAGAATAATGAACCAGCAGCACTAATCTTGTTTCATATACATCACTGGTAGATGGGTACACATAAACCTTGAAAGGTAGTAGATGCCTATCTTTTTCTGCTAGACCTTTTTTCAGAATTTACTACAGTATAATACGCTTCTGTTCACCCTGTCTATATGATACTGCTGTACCGTATAATGAAGTGATTTACCAAAATTATATATTCTTGATGATGCTGTCATCAGAGAATAATAGAGAATACATTAATTGTAAGAATAGTTATTTGATAGAGAAATTGTATTTCTGCATAAAATGTAATTAAAATTAGTTTATTATCTAGAAAAGTATATCTTTGTCACGCATACATACTGTAGAAACACATTAGTTTCCATAGAAATCCATTGGTTTCATCATCATAGGAAAGACTTCTGAGGGCTGAAGACAAACAGATTCCTTTGAGGAAAATTAAAAATAACTAACTTTTTAGTAACATAATGGCTACAGTTTTGTCAGATTAATTCTGAAGTCTTTTAAAATTGGTTTTATTTTCTTTCTCTTCTATATTTGTAAATCTTCATTTACAATTTTGCAAATAGAATCTGTAGGTTTGCTTTCAGCAGGTAAAAGTCTGTTTTCTTATTGGTTGCTTGGCTGTTTTTTTTCTAAAGAAGCTGAAAGGAGCTATTAAAAATAGGAAACTAACCATGTATTTGGATTACTATGTATGATTCTTAACTTGCAGGGGCCACCAGGTGAAAAGGGAGAGAAGGGAGATCTTGGTTTTCCTGGCCTGCAGGTATTCCCTAAGTTATTGTTTAACCTGTCACTTACTAAGTTTGAATGTTGAGTTGACATCACTGTGAATTTAGGGCATGTATTCAAAACTGCTGAGAAGTGTGTTGTTGGGGTGAATTTGAATGGAGATTTAGAATCAGGAATCTAGGGTACGCTGGTGTGCAGCGACCAAATCATTCAGGGCCTGAAGAACCAGTTACTTTCTTGACCTTGCTAAACACTGAAATTGCATCTGTAGACTGAGAAACTACCCACTCTTTGATTTCTGCTTACTTATTATTCTTGCCAGTGAATAATTGGCACTTGCTTGTTTTCACCTTAAACCCATTAAATTCCTTCTGGAATTATCTATGAGGACAGATCAGGCACTTAATCGTTTTGATGCCATCTTTCACAAGATCGGCATCTTAAAAAGCTGTAGTATTCAGTGAATCTTACTCAGTTTGCTGTCTGGAGATTGCATTCCAATTTATTGTTGCTTTCCAGGATGATTTGCTCTTCCCTTTTCAGATGCTTCTCTTCTGCTGATTATATCCCTCCAGTATTTGTTGGTTGTTACCAGATTCCCCTCTCTTGTTCATATATATATATATATATATGTGCTAGGGATAGTAAACTCATACAGCCTTTCCTCACAAATCAGTTCTGTTAGCTTTCTGACCACTGCAGTACTGGTCCCAGAGTCAGAGAGTGACAGTTCACCTGAACAACGGGGAACTGCTGGATGTAACTTGCAATCCTGCTTAGGCAGGATGTCCCCTTTGATATTGCTGCACTGACTTCAAACAACATGGTAACAGACTCCATTTTAGCAATGAGAGAGAGAAAGAGCAGTTGTATTTTTAGGCTGAGGTTCTGATGTCGTCCTATGGAGTTACACTGACACGACACTGGAATGATGTAGGAAATCAAGCTCTTTTCAGCTTAGTGGCACAGGAAGCCTGAGTTGATGAAATTGTCAGTGTTCTTAACAGAGGACTGTAGTGAGGGTGTATGACGGCTGTGCATTTTAACAGTGTGTTTAACCATCTCTCATTTCACAAAAATACCTTCCTCTATGACCCCACCCATTATTGAACCCCCTAGTTCCATTTATCCAAACATTTATCCAAAAACATGTCATACTGTTTCACTGGAAAGTGATTTAGTTGGATTCTGTTAACTTGATCTCATCATTTGCCCTCCCTTTATAATGCTCAGGGTGTCCCAGGAGCATCAGGTTCACCTGGAAGAGATGGAGCTCAAGGTCAAAGGGTAAGGTAAAATGAATGTGTTTTGAATTTGGTTTAAGAGTTTCCATTCCATAATGGATACTTTTCCTAACGCGGTTGATTTATTATACTTACGTCACTTGTATTTTATAATTTCTGGAGACCCATATCTCTGTGCCAATCAGCAGAGAAGACAGGGATAGGGTGGAGTATTCTTCCATCTTCTAGATCAGAGTTGAGAAATATTAGATCAGTAGCGAGAAGCCATGGACTACGTTTGTGTTTAATGCATTTGATAAGAGCAGATGTCACTAGTGTCCAGCACTGCCAATTAATTCATTTGCTTATACGTTTAAAATTAGATGGTACATAATTAGCATGCAATCCAATGCAATGATCTAAATTTGCTTTGTAGCTAATTAATGAATAACAGAGACAACTACAAGGGAATTCAATATTGATTGTAAAACAATACCTGTAGAAACTGCTGACATAAGGAAAAAGTAAAGAATAATATAAAAATTTAGTCAACCTTATTCTGCTTCTGGTAGAACAAATGAATATACTTACAGTCTGTCTAGGAACTGGTAAAAAAAATCTTCATGTTCATGTGTGCAGTTAAACCTGTAAGTTCTTCTCCCTGTCTGCTTGGGGAGACTTTTGTTTCATTTTTAGACGGGCTCTGGAAAGTTATTGTTAGCATAATACTAGGTTGCTGTCTACAGCAGAAGTTCATTATTAAATATGACTTTTCAGTTTTACTTGAACAGGATTTACATATTCATGATCCTTTTTTGGATATGTTAATGTAACTTGAACTTCAGAGAAATCTGGACCTTCTTTGGATTTCAGGCATTAACCTGAGACCTTGTTATAAAAAAAACCAAAAAACCCTATAGTGAAATGTATATTTGAGCTGGCTATTAAGAATTTAATTATTGGCATATCTTTACATACAGAAGTAACTCCACTGAAGTTACTGTAGAATTTGGGCAATGCATAGATAGCAATTTTATTAAGATAAAGATTTACACAACATTATTATCAGATAAATAACCTTCTAATCAGATGAATAGCCTTCTAATTTTCAATTAAATTTCAGTGAACTTTGAAGGTAAATGTATTACTCTTCCTACTTTATAATACTGTGGTGCATTCTTTCGTATGGAAGCTCATTTTTGGATTTTTTAATTCTTCTTTTTGACTGTCATGGAATTTTCCCCCCTAAATTTGCCAAGCTTGGTGTTACCTGTTCATCGCCAGGTTAATAAGCACCTGGAGTCTCATGGACATTTGGATTTTTGCCACTGTACTGTCTAATCTTGGTCATAGCCAGGTTGAGGTGACTTGGTGCTAGATGCTGTACATGTGAGTGCTGTGTGCCTCCTCTTTCTGCATTCATGATCATGAGGGACACTGAGCATTCTGCAATTCAGAGAGGAGAGAACTCTGTGTTTTTACTTTATTCTGCAGCTAACTTTATATTTATCAGTGGAGGCCCTCAGCCATGTCTTGATATCAGCCAGCAGTTCAGAACTGATCTAGTTCTCCCACATGGAAGTCAACAGGTTGTTGCAGAGAGATGGCATTTCTGAGAAAAGCTGGGGGGAAGACTAGTGCAGGAAAGGCTTTTGGTACAGCCTTGAAAGGTCATGCTGTTCTTATTCTGTAGAAGACCCCAGTGTTGTCTATAATAAGGCAGGGCAATTACCTAAATTGCCAGTTTTTATAGATATGGTGATCATGCTTGGTTCATGGGTTCGCTTTCTTCTGGTGTTAATCAAAGAAGCTGGATAAATTGCCTAGATCTCATAAAATTAGGTCTGTTAGCCTGTTATTGTCTCGGTGTGACCCTTGTGCAATATTATCCAGCAGCAATTACTTCTATGGCAACAAATAATGATGTTATACTGATTTTATGCTGGTGTAACTAATTTGATTCCTGTGAAGTTATGACAACATAAAATTGCTTTTAATGGGTGAAGATTCAAACCAATGATTTTACCGCAGTCTGTTTGAAGGCTAAATAAAGTCATAATTCTAAAGGGCATAACTGCAGCAACAGCAAAGGGGAACTGGAAAATTCCTGAGAAGTAAATTGCTGTTTTGTATAATGTTCCCTTTGTTGGACTTCCTCCTGTTAGCCGAGATGCCAAACTGTTTTGCAGCTATTATACTACTAGAACTGAGATTTTCTATGTTATTCTTAGCTTAGCCATCATTTCCTCATTAGTATTTACTGTTCATTGAAATATTTTAATTATAGTGGTAACCGTGCTGTAAAGTATTTAAACAGATGGCTAAATCACACTGATTTGAATGGGAGGTAAACATGGGACTGATATTTATTGGGAGATCTCCGAGAGCTTTGCTGAACTGGGGATAATGTGATACTAGACTCAAGAAGTCCTGCAATGGAGGGTTTTTCCTTCTACTTGCTGGTAGTTGGAATCACTTCACTTTTACACTTCTTTTTCCTTCCTTTTTGATTTCTAGCATTCATAATTTCTGGTTTTATTCTTGAGATCAGTTGAGAAATGGTCTTTCTATTCCTCTTAATGTTTTAATTCAACAATTAGTCTATAAAAGTTCTTTTTGTATTTCTGAACTTCTGCTTTTTAGTCTCTGGTTTATTTGTTTTTCATGGTTTTTAGTACCTCATTAAGAAATAGAGCATATCTCCTGTCAGTTCTGTGAATTCATACAAAGATCATTTTCATAATGAAATACCCTCACTATGAAAAAAGTGAGGTTTAATAAAAATACCATGTGAAGATTGAATCTGAGTAAAAACCTGTGTTTTCTGATGATAAAACAAACTTTCTGAATATCCATAATATTTTTAAACCGGTCTGGTAACTGGTTTAAATCTACATTTCAGACTCCACACTAGGAACAGTCCCCTCCCCTCTCATCAGCTTCCAGTTATAAAAGAGTGTCATAAAATATTTTATAAAATAGAAGATGGTTTCTTTTTATTTTATGGCTGGGGCTATGGCTTTTTTGTGTCCTCTGTTACTGTCCCACATTTGTAGCTGGCAATATCGAGAGGTTTTACTAAAAAGAACAGATTGTGTTTCTCCACCAACTCTCCCAAGCATATCACGTTGAAAGATACAGCTTGAATTACACATGCAAGAGAATCCAAACCGACATTGTGCTTCTGGTGAGTATGTACTCAGTAATTACTCTCGTCCTTTTGGTTCTTCTCTTTCAGCCAAGAGTATAAAGTTTGGAAGCAGACTGAGACTGACCCTTGTTTAGCTGTGTAGACAAAAGGGGGAAAAGTCTTCCCTTGCCCGTATCTCCATGGCTACTAGCAAGGTCAGGTCACAGTTGCAATCCCTGTTCTGTCTTGCGAAGTGCAGGCCACCTGAGAGGACAGATCTACACAGCTGCAACAAGAGAAGCCTAATATATCACCCTGAGCGGCCAGCACACTCTGCTTAATGACACAACGTAGGAAAGGATCTCCATCGTTCTGACTCCCAACTTTGTATCTCCTGTGCACATGACGTCGTCACTGCTCGCTGTTGCCTTGTGGTTTCCTCAGGGGTATCTTCTCCTGGCCAAGCTTCTCCTTGGCAAAGAGGCTTGGTTCTTCCTTAGCAGGTTAAAAAGTTCTGGAGGAAGGTCTGCTGGATGTGCTTCCGTGTATGTCTGCTAGGGGTGGGACCACAGAGTTAAACTCTCAAGTCATTGATCTCTCTTGCTCAGCTGCTGCAGCTAGATTGGAGTTCAGAAGTATTGACCAACACTACTTTATCCTGCTTGAAGACACTGGTTTGCAGCAAGATACCCCTAACTGATAGAGAGGATGATTCAGTCTCAAACATTTCTTCAGCTTCCAATGACTCCTGTTCAGAGCAGAAGGGCAAAGAGACCAGCTGTGAGACACAAAGCCTGCATCTAGACCTGTGCAGTCTAATGCTTATCGTTCTTCTTGGCAGTGTTAGGCTGGGCCAGTTACAACTCTTGCAGCACGTGGTTTAGGGGGTAGCATAGATCAGAAGCCATTTCCAATAGGCAGTTTAAATGTGTACTCTTTTAATGGGATTTATAGAATCATAGAATTAAGGTTAGAAGGGACCTTCAGAGGTCCCCTTATTTTCCTAACATATAATGATAATTTCCCCTGTTTCTACTTGTGTCTATTGCTTCTTGTCCTATCGCTGTGCACCTCTGAGAAGAGTCTGGTTACACCTCTTTTTCCTCTGGTCAGGTAGTTTAAACAGCATTAAGCTTGCAAGCAGAGCAAACTCACTTCTTTCAACCTTTCTTCGTATGTTCTGTGCTCCAGCCCCTGACCAGCTTGGTGGCCCTCCACTGGACTTGCTCCAGTATGTCATTCTTTCTTGTACTGGGGAGACCAAAACTGGACACAGCACTCCACAGGTGGTCTTAAAAGCGCTTAGTAGAGGCACAGTAGCATTTCCCTGAACCTGCTGGCTGTGCTCCTACAGCCAGACCATGGTTGGCCGCCTTTGCTGCAGGGACATGCTGGTGACTTGTATTCCACCTGTTGTCCCCTAGGAACCCCTGGTTCTTATCCTCAAAGCCACAGATGTGCAGTTATGTATGTTGATATAAGCTGCATCACATCTTTTTGTCTAAGGACTTGTTTAATTTATGAGCAAAGCATAGTCCAAGGGGCACAGATACACAGATACACAAGGAAAGGGGTATTACCTTCCAGATCTTAATCTCAATAGCATACTGCAAATAGTAGAGGATTAACAAAAGATATGCAAGAAATATATGTTTTATATCATGAAGAATTAATAGGAAAATAATTTCAGGCTATCAGCTTGTAGATGGCACTGGTAGTTTCACAAGGAAGAGAGGAAATGCTAAGTCAGCATTATTGTGTGTTAAAACAGAACTAGCTTATTTGGATTAAATAAAGGCTGTGTGTTATGATCAATGTTTCAAAAAAAGCCCCCACATTTCTGCTCTTTTTTTGAGTCAGCTTTAATTTAAAATAGCTCATGTTGGTGCAAAATCTTTTGTAAGCTACACCTCAGATTAATACACTGAGATAATTTTTAGCAATATTTCTCTGATAGTCACAGTGATTTATCTTGAGAGAAAGAACTTTTGTTGTTTTAATTCTTCATCTGAAAAACGAAAAAAAAAATAAAAAAAAAAAAAAATGAGGCAGTCATGGGTCCCAGGCTGCAGTGTTTTTTTAAAGGCTGTACATGAAAGTCTTTCAAGCCTGGGCTCAGTAGCTTTAGTTAAGATTTTGCGAGTACGTAGTCCTACTTGAAAAATCACTTCTCCACAAGTACCCCAAACAAATTCCAGGCTACCGAAAGCTAAAGAGTTTATAGTGAGGTCAGCAGCAATCTCCACTGACTTCAGCAGACCTGAGCTTTACAGGGATTTGGGTGGTGCCTACGTTCTGTGATACCATTTGTATTCTGGCAAATAAAACCCCTTATAAAAAATTCTGTCGTAGCTACACTGTTTCTCCATAACTGTTTTTCATGCTATTAGCAAAATATGTACTGATTTTAAATTAACCTTCCAAAATAATACGCATCTTGATTCTAAAGCGCCCTACATCTGAGGTCGCACATCAAAGTCTGTCCCATCCTGTTCTTGGACGTGCAGCTCCACGGAGGAGGTTCAGTGGCTCTGTACAGAGTCATTTGTATCCTGGATGTGACTGCATCAGAGAGAATGTGCTGTTGTGCTGTGTAATCCCCCCTAGTTGTTCTGGAGATGGTTAAGCAAAGAGGAGACTTTAATAAATAGGAGAGTGAATAATGTCTTTAGAGCTTCAGTGCTCTGAATACAACTTTGTGAATTCTTACAGTGCTCTAGTTTCTTTTGCATTACACAGACCAAAAATAATGGGAGAAAGAGCCAGAAGAAATACATTCCCAGTCTTCCTGCCAATTTCCTGGTACCTACTAATCTCTGCTCACTACTCACAAGTTCAGAATGAGTATCAGATCCATTCCGGCCATCGGATGGTCTGAGTAACATCATTTGCAAATCCTGTTGGCAGTACAAACAAATATCTCTGGTCTTTTACCTGCATGAGAGAATAGGTATTGCCATACTCCTTCTTGAACCAAACCTCTCTTTGACTTCATTTGTAAATAGCAATTTTCACATCTAACAAATACAGTAGGAGGCGATTTTTTTTTGTGGCCAAGCGATACAGACACAGTGCCAAGAGAAATGAATCCTAGGAGACTAGACAGGAGATGATTCTCGAGCAGCCAAGAGTAAAAATATTGCTCAGAAGAAAGAAATTGTGAAACATATTCAAAGAAAATGTAATTCTGGTCATACTGTTAGTTCTACTCTTTGACTGGGATGGGAGAAGGGAGGGACATAGAACATTATTTTTCTTTAGAAGTTTGTGTAAATCCACACTAGATCTTAGAAGTTGGTGGAAAGCTCTACATTTCCCTCCTCATAGTTAAATTAAGCCCTTCAGAGAGTCCAACCAGTTTTCATCCTGCTTTAGGACTGATCAAAAATAAATGCAGATTTTAAATCTTTGCTTTAAAAAGTGAAATGTACTTCTAAATATGAAGGTTTCAGTTTTTCTGAAGGTTTTGCTGTTACAAAAACAAGTCTGGTTTGCATTATCTTTTAGGGGCTTCCATGTTGTTATAAAACTGTGAATAGCTATCATCAAATTTTGTAAAACATTGTTCACAACTAAATACTTCTTCCAGAGAATATCAGAAACTATTTTATACTTTTTGATGCATTTCAAAGTTCCTTATACCATTCTCTGTTTCCTCTAGAAACACCAATTTTGAAGACTGAATACACCTTTCTTTGCAAAATTATTTAATTGAGCTAGGCTTGGAATCTTTTCTCTGTATATGTCTTAAAACTACTGTGATAAAGACAATGCTGGTATCTTTATTTCAATGCCATTAGCTGTTCCATTTGCTATAGTTCTTACTGTGATAGGGGAGCTGCTTTGGTTCTTGAAGCTTCAGGAACCATCTGGCTACACTGTGAAATAGGAAAGTATTTCCTTATCAAGTCTAAGGATGCATAGATGACATAATATGAGTTGACTATGTGGCTTATTTTATCATCGAAACACCCTTCTGGTGGAATTTTAAAAAATCCTTTCCAGGTACATGGCAGATAATATTCCCCAGCCAGTTTTTTTATGCCATATGATAGCAGGTTTGAATCATAGTTTCCAAATTATGTAGAGCCTAAACCTAGTAGTTCATGCTATATTCATTACTAAACCATGTCAGAAATAAAGTTTCAGGAAAAAAAATGTAAGATGAAAAGGATGTGGATTATTTTTTTTTTCTGAAGCTCTGTGAGATACCGAGGCCTAGAATGTTCTTTACTGTGTGTGTCAGCATTAACACTTTCAAACTCTTTCTTTCCTTCTACTCTCACCTCCATATTCTGGTCCTGAGCCCGAGATAAGATCATATTTCTCTTTTTTTAGGCTGCATAGTAATTCAAGAATTGACTTATCACTAGGCTGTTCAGAGACCAATGCTTTATAGCACGTGGATACAAAATGTGCATATTGGTTAATTTGCGAGAATACTTTATTAATAGTGTATTTTCTTCTACATCTGGTCAGTCTTTTTTCTATGATTTGCTTGCTTACCAGTTTCCAAGTTATCTTTAGGTTTTGGCTCTCATTTCTGGAAGTTCTGAAGCACGTTCATAATGTAAACCACATGAGCATTCCTGCTGGTTCCTGAATCAGGACCTCGGTGATAGCTCGTACATATGTACAGTTTTGCTGGGCAGAGAGATAGACTCTCAATTGCCATCTTTCAGCACTTAATCAGCGGGACTGTGAATAGTTGCAACCAGTGAGAACAGATGTAGAAGCATGACCTATCTCTATTGTAGAGAAGTCTGATAGCAAATGCTGTCGTTTACCTCGCTATAGCAGTGTTGTAAGTGAAATTCAGTCAGAGGTGAAAATTGCCAGTATAAAGAGTTTTTGTGTTGCTGCTTCTTACTTCAAAAGTATTGTGGGACTAGTTGGATTATTTTTTTTTAGTATCGGCAACACTGTATCTCCTTCTCAGAAATAAACCCTCCCCAGGGCAAATAAGGGAATTTTCTTCTAAGAAACCACTACCACTGGTTATTAATTTAAGAAAAAAAAAGGGGGGAAAAAAAGGAAAAAAAGTCTTCCAGATGAAATGGAACAGATTCATGAAGTACATATAAAAAGCTGATGAAATTGCATATATTTCTCTTCTATAGGGTCTTCCTGGCAAAGATGGACCCACAGGCCCACAAGGACCTCCTGGCCCAATGGTGAGTATTGTCCATGGAATTCGTTACTGTAAAAGTCAGCAGAATTTTGGGGGATCGCAGGTCACTCTGTTATCTGTCTACAGTGGATAGACAAAGGCCAAGGGCTGTCCTTGGAAGTTAAAATTCTCATGACACATAGGGTTGGCAGAGAGCTGCTTGTCCACTGTCATTTTTTTCCACTCTTAGCTCAAGAAAAAATGTCTCCTATGGGATGGGGAGACAGTTGTTCCATTAATAGATTGATAGCTTGTTCTTAGTCAAGTAACTGCACTATATAAAGGGAATTAGTGTTCTTAACATTTGAAACAGGACTTTCTTTTTGTAAGAAATTCCAATTAGGATTGTTAGTTGAAGTGAAGTGAACCGCCAAGTTTTGCTTGGTCTGGAGGCTGGAGGTGAGTGCAGGTATTCAAATGCTCTCATACAGTAATCAAGGAAGGCAGCAGAGGCCACATTCAGCCTTCAAAGCAAGATGTATGTGGCCTCCAGAATCGGTCTCATCCTTCCCAGCTAAGGCAGCTAGGCAAAGTTAACGCCTTCTTGATAGATTTAAGACACTAGGTGAAACTGCTGATGGTATTGACTATTCTCCAAGCAATCTTGTTCTTTTTACAAAGAATGTTCTGAGTCATCCCCCCTGAACACAGTGGTAACTTCACAGGATTTAGTCTTGCAGTTCAGCAATCTGTGCCTGTTTCAGAAAGCAAGCAACACAAGTCCATTTTTCTTGAGTGCTTTTCTTCGAGCTGTGCTTTCGGTGCTTTTTTTCCTGCAGCATGTACTTCTTAGTCCTCTCTCCCAGCATCTTGTCTTTGACTTGCAGAACTGCCTGTGTACTCTGCTTTGTGAATTTCCTCTTCATCACACAGTTATTTCTCCCATCAGAATTCATGGATGTTGACTGTTATCACCACTAAGTCTTTTCTTTCTCTTTTACTATGTAGGGCATACCTGGTACTCCAGGTGTTCCAGGTGTCACTGGAAGCCAGGGGCCGCAAGGTGATGTTGGAGCTCCTGTGAGTAAAATTAATTAATATTACTATATTTGCTGTTGTGGATTAATTGGTTTCTGATCCTGGCTTCACTGTTTTACAGATCTCCTCAATATTTATAGCTTATGATCTGTTTGCAGTTAGTGGCTAAGCGAAACATCATATTGGTCTTTCTTTGTTCATTCTTCACAATTAACTTTATTTGTTGATCTTGCATACAATGTTTGGAATAAAGGGATTAGAGAGTCAAAACACAAGATTAAAATGCAGAGGTTAAAAACATAACAGTATGTGAATTTGTAGTCTGTAATTACTTTCTCCTTTTTTTCGTTTGCACTTCAGGCAACTCTCAGGAAATTAAAGTATGCCATTTATTAACCTGAATACTTCCAAAATATTATTCTGATTTTCAAACTGTGAAAATACTGCATGAATAAGAAAACTGGCTTTCATGGTTACTCTGGGTCTACATTAGAGCAACTAACTAATGATCAGGGCTTTTTCTAGAATGTTGTTATAAATTTGACCATCAGTTTCATTGAGTGGAAAATTACACCCTCTATCCCGAAAATAAGTATTAGGAACCTCTAATACTAAGTTTGTCTTCCAGATATTATTTTCTTTATTATATAAAAACCAAAACAGTTTAACTAGAAAAAAGGAATACAACTATAAAATGAGTGTGTAAATTACGTACAGTGAACCTCTTTTTCTCTGTAACAGTTCAGATAATATTGCGTATTCACATTTTAACATTTGACCACTTGGTTAATTATAAAACCTGCTCAATTTTTTTTATAGTTTTAATTTTTAAAGGCATCAGACTGTGATAGTGTGTACTTCTGACTCAATTTGTAGAACAGAATTTTCTTCCTCAAAATCCAGTTTGCTTTGGAGATTTAGTCTAATGCAAACATTTTTATTTGGTTAAGTGGAAATGAAATGACTGATAATATATAAGCAAAGATAATAACCTAATGCCCAGTTCTGCATAGTTTCTAAGTTTAATCATGAAATCTACTAAGGAGATTTGATGAGCTATGGAACTCATTACTATCAATGTATAACATGCTGACTATTCAGTTCCTGTCCAAACACATGTTCCAGATATTGAACTAGATTTCCTAGAGTGTAGATATTCCTGAGAGTCGTATAAGACCTGTGCTGTGAATGTTTGGACTCTAGTAGGTCTGAAAACAGCTAGATAGGTAAGAAATTATTGAGTTTCAAGAACTGTCTTTCCCAAAAGGTAGAGTAATATAAGAGGCCTATCTATAGTCTTGCAGTCTTTGTAGAAGTTTCTTCTTCCCCAAGACAGAATAAGCTGTGCTTTAACCATGCATCAGTTAGCTGGTTACCTCATCGTGCAGACCTTTTCTCGCTTCAGGAGCTCCTGAGAGATGTCTAGCCTATCCCAAAAACCTCCACTGGTGAAGCTGTAACAGCCCTAGACAACTTGTTCCATTCCATAATGATCCTTACCATTATTACAGTATTACATTATCTTTAATGTCATACTTAATTTTCTGTGCAGTTTAATCCCATTGCTTACTGTCGATAGCAGATGCAGAGCCTCAGTGCAGCAAATGCTGCAAATTTCAGACCAATATTTTGTCTCCCATCAGCCTTCTCTTCCTTATACTCAGTGATGATTAGACCTATTTCAGCCATGTGAAATGCATCACCTAGTGGCCTGCCCTTGCTGACATTTTAAACAAGAGAATTCAGTGGGTGACAAACCCCTGAGAGTCATTGTCACCATGTAATTCCCAAAGGTGAGCATTTTGTTGAGTAGTGAAATGCAAAACATAAATTTGTTATTGTCAGCCTCCTGAAACCATGTGCCTTGTTTGGTTTTTCTCTTTTTACTGTGATGCTGCAAGGGAAACAACGTTTAGGTGTTAAAAATTTTGAGCAAGAACAAAATGAGAATTAATTTTGCATTTGAATCTTTTCACAGGGTCCTCCTGGAGCTAAGGGCGAAAGGGGTGAGCGGGTAAGTCTACGTTCACGTTCACCACCATTTTTTTTCCTGTCTGGCCTTCTGTCTCTTAAAAGGTTTCTCCGACAACTTATGTTTCTCTGTGTTTGCAGGCACAATAGTTTTCTCTGTGCAATCAGGCAAACATTCCTTCTTTTCCAGACATTCTCATATATACAGCTACAGTAATGTTTTGAAGGTGAGAAGTATATGGCATTAAGCATGTCCCCAAATCTCTCACTAGGGTTATCTTCTCCAACCTCCATTTGCTGGCTGAAATCAGTAATGGGAACCAGGGAAATCCCACAACGTTTTGGGGTTTTTTTTTGCCTTTTTTTTCTCATCTGTGAGGATATAATCTCTCAGGGATAATAAATGTCTTTCGTTGCTCTAAGCATTTTCAAGACAGAAATGATGCAAAAACTTGTGTTATGACACTGCTGCTGTTCTTATCCAGGGTGATCTCCAGTCCCAAGCGATGGTGCGTGCTGTTGCTCGGCAAGTGTGTGAACAACTCATCCAGGGTAAGAACATCAATAGTTCGTATGCTTCTGTCTCTAGAATGGATCTTTTCTTGCCACAATTACATACAAATACGATGCTTTTCAGAGCATCCAAGGGGATCTGTTCATTTTAATGTTCAAATGGATTTATGTACAATTAGAGCTGATTAGCATCAGGCAGCTAAAAAAAGCCTGAATTGTCTTCAATCTATTATAGTATACAGAAGCTTCTGCTGTAACAATTTTAAATTTTTATAGACATAAAATACAAAAATACCCCATCAAAGCAAGGAAATAAAATTCTACACAATAGTTCTCCCCCTTTTCTGTGTATTCCCTAAACCACTGTTTCTCCACCAACAAGCACACAACTTCATATTATCAAAGTACGACAGACCACAGCCTTGAGGACCTGCCAGTGCTCTGTTCAAACTTCGATGAACCAGATTCTCCACTGCAACTTGAAAATGAGGACATTTTTTTCCTGACAGGTCATATGGCAAGATACAACTCAATTCTGAACCAGATTCCAAGCCAGTCTGTCTCAACACGGACCATCGCAGGACCTCCTGGTGAGCCAGGTCGGCCAGGGGCTCCAGGGCCACAGGGAGAACAAGGATCACCAGGCATGCAAGGGTTTCCAGGAAGTCCTGGTCAACCGGGAAGACCAGGAGAAAGAGGTAGGCTTCATGCTTTGCATACAAAAAAATATACTTCCTTTTCCAGATACATTCTGATGGCTTTGTGTCCTATCTAAATGTGAGAACAACAGTTTTCTTACGAGTTGATTGGTGAGCTCAACCCAGCCCGTCATGAAAGCTCTGGAGACTCCCAGTCATGAAGGTAATGCAGGCTTTGCCAAGTGTGATTTGGCAGAGGTTAAATGCCTGAACTGCTGACAATTGGTGGCATCTAATTGGGCACATCACATCACGCTTTCATCTTAGTAGGACTCTGAAGTATGCTGGAGCTGTAACTGTATAAGCAAAGGAGCTTTTGGGAAAAGCAGCTGCAAAACTGACAGGTTCATGTTGGGGAAAGATTGAGCTTTTCTGCTAAACTTGAAATGCCTCAGTCTCAAGATTTCTAAGTTGTGATGGCCTGAGAGGAGCAAGGTTGATAAGAGGAGGGAAAAAATCCTAGTTTATGAGGTGTTGAGAGGATCAAGAAGAAATGATGAGGTCAGAGAGAAGGAATACAATTGACTGTTCATTTACAGTAATTCCCCTCTGTATTCTTATGTGTATGCTAGATCCCTTTCTTCTTTCTTCCTCCAGCATTGTCTAACAAAGAAATAAACTCCATGTTTTGATTTACTCTTTGTGCAACCCTGGCAATCTTTGGTGTAGCAGAGTAGCACCATCAGGGGTAGTACTGAGCAGATCTATGATTGTGAAAGTGCTTTAAAGAACATCACTTGAGGAAGTGACCAAAAACCCAAGAGACAAATGTGATATTCAAGAGCGATGAATTGGTGTTGCTGTTAGCAATTCATTTTTAAACTCGGATTTTAGATTTTCTATGAAGGCTGTTCCATTCAGGAGCTTAATAGTTCCAGTTCGCAGTAGCCATGATGACCAGAGTTAAAGCATTGTTTTAAAAAGAAAGTCTTGGAGTGAACCTGTGAGTCTGTGGGTCCTTTTTTCCCTTCAAGACTGTAATTCTAATTACCTTCTTGAAAAAAGAGGCAAGGTTTAGGGTACTAGCTTCTCAGTCATGCTGCTGCCTGCTTCAGCTGAGCAAAGACCAGCCACTGTCCAGAAAGAGGGAGGGATGAGGGGGTGGGAGGCAAGTAGGAAAGAAAATTGGAAGAGACAGCAAGCGAGGAACTAACTTCATAAGTGGTGACCTGGAGAGACTGAATACAGATTTGAGGGTAGTTGCTTAAAGTACTAGTATATTTTAAATAGCTTCTCAGGCAGGAACTGTTAAAATACACGGAACATTTTGCTGGGGCTTCAGGAATGGAGGAACCAAAATGCCAGGCTACAAAAAGGGAAACCTGTCCAGCATTTAGCATGTATTTTCCATTGTATTTCTTGTGCTGAGGCCCAGACCCATGTGTTGTACTACTGTGAACTCAGAGTGATTAGATATAGTCATCTAAATGAAACGTGATGTGGGTTAAGCCACTGCTGATAATATTAATATCTGGGAAACAGCATTGGCAATAGAGTGAGTACAGAAAGGGTAAAAGCACATTGAAAAAGAGTATTATTCTTTTCCTGTCTCTACAGAAAACTGATGTTAGAAGGGACTGCTTTTGGCAGGTAGTGCTTGTGGGGAGTTTCATGCTTGGTAGAGAGCAAGCACTTAGCAAGCGTACTTCAAGGACTATAATCAGTCAGCCAGGGCGCTCTGCAGATTTTCATAAAGTGCGATGCCAAATGTTGGGAGTGTTTTACAGTGTTTATAGCTTAAAATGAGATTGTTTTAAGAAAAGAGAATCTATATGTAATCTATATGTAAACTTAAAGACAAAATAATTGGCTCCATTTGAGTGAAAATAGCTTTTAGGATATTCACATAACTGTGAGCCTTGCACAGAACCTGGAAGGAAGAGGAAGGAGCTCATTCAGAACCTAAGGAAAAAAAAAAGACAGAATAATTTATTAGTCCTTGAGCATTTAATTTCTGCAGAAGCAACTGAAATTTTAGATTGATAGCGTGCCTGATGTAGTAGCAGTTTATTTAACAGAAAGATAGCTTTTGAGTTGTACAGACCCTTGGGATACTTCAGAATCCATTTCTAAGGAACTGCTCTAAGCTAACCCCAATATGTGGCAGTGAAAAGTAAAAATTATTTTTACCAGCTTCGCGCTTGTGGAGATTGATTGGAAGTTTCTTGTGTGTTCCCAGTTCTCACTTGATTCCTAACTAGGTATCATACAGTGAAGCAGCAGACTAAAATGCCTCTGCTTCTGGACAGGAGAGGTTTTAGTTTCCAGTGAATATAGAGAGGAAGGTAAATGGACTAGGACCCCATCCCTTGCTGTGTTCCCAAGCATTGTTTGTATTTAACTTGCTCGGCAAGTCACAGTGTATGGTGCTGTCCTGAATATCGCCAGCCAGCCACTTGAAGTCTTTATGAACAATGTGTTTCTTTTCGCCGATGTCACCAGCATTTTGATTGTGTATGAACTCGATTTACTGTTCAAACCAGTGCCAGATTAGCAACTCTGAAAAGTCAGTTTCCACCCTGAAGTACAGAAAATACACTGCAACAGTGACAGCAGTGTCCATAGAGTGTACTAAAATGTGATAGACGTTGGAAGGGAAAAAAGACTGGTTTGTTTATTTAGCTGCCTTGCTTTTTATTTAGAGCATTGCTTTTTTACCCTCAAACTATTGGAATTGCTGCAAGAACCCGTTACTGGCTCTGAGCTGAATGGCAAGGTGCTGGTAGAGTGGGAGGAGAAAAGGTGGGGGAGGCTAGACATTTCCTCCTGCTCACCTCTTGCCCACCACCCAGTCAATCCCAGCCCGTGATATGAGGAACTTCTGAAAGCGGCGCGTGGAACTGGTTAGACATCATGCACCAGAGAGAGCTTCACTGGAAAATGTCAGCAGTGAGAGAACTTGACGTCCGTGAACTTCCCTGCTAACTTGCCCAGCTAATAGCTGCTTTTCCCTTGTTTACCTTGTCACTCTGCCAAGTGTTCGTCAGATGTTTTGGAAGGAGGCTTGGATTGAGAGAGTGCCCTGGAGTTTTGCTAGAAACCTCCATTTGAACTTCTAGGTCCAGGGTGTCTCATTCCTGCATGTATTCTCTCACTAGAAACACACTGAGCTGGCCCTTCCAAGAAAGACCACCTCAGTACGAAAGGATAAGTCATTCTCTTGACAGCTTCAGTTCTCAGTGTCTCTCGCCAGCTGAGATCTATTTTTTCCAGTGTAGATGTAAGTGAATGGATCAGGATCACACTATGATGTTTGTTATTTAGTTTCGCCAGTTGATTATTATTTTAACTGTATGTTGTGGGGTCTTATCTGTTGTATTTTTCTAATGATGTGAAAAGAAACATCTCTGGCAATCTCAATATTTGTTAGCAATATTAACTTTTATTGGTGCTCCAACAGGCCATTTGAATTGGACCGGTCATTTAAAGATTAAGGAGGACACCTTGTGTTATCAGTCCCCTATAGTACATAATCCCAGATAAATTACTAAAATTTTACTCACATATTTGCATAAATATAGGAGTTTGGAAAAAAACCAAATCCAAACACTGGTTATTCACAGCACTCATCTCTATCTTTAACTAGTGCACAGCACTGGTTTCTATTTTTATTTCAGCTAGTTTGAACATCCTGTGTTTTGGTTTTATGTTTATGAACTGGGATTTAAATAACTAGTATCTGGCTTCTGAGTGCTCAAGAAGTAATTGAACTTCTGCAAAATAATATAAAAAAGCAAAGATTCAGCATGTTTTTTTCTCTTTTTTTCCAGTTATTTTTATAATACATGGGTAGTTTTCTCAACTTTGAGGAAAATGTAAAAGCTGCAGTAAAAATTATGCTGAGGCACTGCTAGCTTTCAGATGCTGTGAAAATGCAGTTGTTCCACTACTGGGTGGAGTTCTGCTCTCATGATGTGTCCTGAAGTGATTCACAGAACTTATGGCCACTCACTCCATCCCACTATGATTAAAATATAATAAATACCGAAGCTGTCACTGGGAAAGTCACTATTCTCAAGTACAGCTTCATCCAAAGTACAGCTTTCTGGCTTCATGTGAAAGAGTTAGTTAAACGTGTGTTATCAAAAGCCACATGTTTACAGCTCTGATGGCAAAATTCCAATGGAATTAAATGGAACTTTTGCCAGTTCAGTCAATTAAATATTTTTATTTCCAATTTTAGCTTCATCTGGATAAAAAATATCACCTTGTGTTGTTATATAGTATAGTTACATCTTTGAAAGAGGACATTTTTGGTAGCAGTTTAATTTTTTTTAATTGCAACATGCAGTTCTCCTCAAAGGACAGTATTCTCTTAAAGACAAAAATAGGTAAGCAATACCTAAGATTTCTTTTCGTGCAGAAACTATGGACATTTAATTTTCTTTGCTAGAGAATGTGTTCATGATCTTGGTTTTGTTTTTAATAACTGATGCTATCAGAGGTATCTTTAGCAGAGCATTGGAAATAATTGATTTCAGTTGCTTGTAATCTCCATGGGGCTGAACCCAAGCCATTGCTTATTTTGGATGAGGACAAGACATAAAAAAGTGGTTAGCATGA
Organism: Grus americana; assembly: GCF_028858705.1. Classification (NCBI taxonomy): domain Eukaryota; kingdom Metazoa; phylum Chordata; class Aves; order Gruiformes; family Gruidae; genus Grus; species Grus americana. The sequence continues at coordinate 14,615,327 of NC_072853.1, read as the reverse complement.
AGGGGGAGAGACAGTTTGATGGTATTGCTGAAGCATGTCCAGAGCGGAAATATGAAAACAGTTACTAGAATTTGAAGCCACTCTAACTCAAATGACAAATTTTGATACACACTTTTATCCCTGAGTGATTAACTATTGCAGTAACTTACATGGGGAATGATGTCTTGTCTGGCTGACTTTCTGTAAGCTATGCTCTAATGAAATGCAAAGGTGACCTTGATAGGAAGTGAAATGGGTGAATTTTGAATGTTCTGTCATTTATAGGAGGGAGCCATTACCTATGACCAAGAGCTCTGTAAGTCTGCTAACTTACTCTCATTAAAGAGCTTTGGTGGAAAGTCCATTAGGGAAGCCCATGGAGTGCTCAATTTTTACTCATGTGAGTTTTGCCTTAGGAGTAGGGTATTTGTACTTCAGTGTTTATGTTCTCTTTCACTTGGGTAAACGTTACTGAAAATTAGACTAAAAGAAACCCGAAGCAGATTTGTATCTTGGCCTTCAGCATGTTTGCTTTAGGAACTTGATATCCATGTGATTTCAAAGAAGGTTTGCTCTGCACAAGAGCTTCATAACTTGTTCCAGAATGAACATTTTATTCTTAGCCTGAGTAGATTTGTTCCATATTTATAATTTCTTACTGCAGTTTATTCTGTGACGTCATGTATGGGTGTGTGTTCTTGTGTGCGTAAAGAATAATAATTGAGTGCATGGAGGGCCACGATTTGAAAACATTATGGCAATTGCCTTTGAAGTCACTATGTAATGTTATTGTACAGCAGGATAAGCAATGGTCCTTGTACTAAACATCTGTGCAGATGTCAGATGGTTATCATGGGCCAGTCTTCTTATGATCAAAGCAATCCACAGACTTTGCCTTCTACAAATGGCAAGCATTTCCTTTCAGGGCATGTATGGTAAGAGACAATTTAGATGACTTTACCTCGTTAAAAGGCCTGCAGCAGAAGCACTGAACTGCAACAGAGGAGTCTCTCTGTATGCCTGAAGCAAGCCAGGGCTAAGCAAATTTTAGGTGTCTGGAAACCGCATTTGGAAAGCAGGACAATAGGTTTGCCTGAACTTTGTCTTTAAAATGGGTGGAATTCAGTTGTTGATCACAGATGACATGGGTTTTTTGGCAGGTTCTCCCAGGACTATAAATATAGGTTAGAGCATCTGTCTGCCTCCTAGGACTCCCTCCTGCATGCACTATGCAATGCAATCATTCATCACAGGTTCTGGATAGCACCTCTGACTGAAACTGCAATCTCTGCTGAACAAATGCTAGATTGCAAATGGGCGGTTCATACTGGACGTGGAAGACAGTCTCTGAGAGCAGGTATCACGTGCATTACTTTGCTAAGAAGCGCAGAAGAAAAGATGTTAGCAAATTTCAAGATGTCTAAGTAATTTAAACACTTAAGACCCAGTCTGATTTAGGAGCTAGGGCTACCAAAAGCTATGGATGTAAAATTCGTGAAACTTACCTTTTGGACACTTTGTAATCTGAAAGTCTAAAACAGTCTGAACAAGACCAATAGGTACCTCGTACAACCACGAGGTAAGGTAGGGGTACTGCAGTATGTTAGTCTGCAGTCAGACACAAATTTTCTCTGCTGCTGTTCTGAGATCACCAAAGGGGTTGTATTAATGGTGCTGAGCCCTTCCTTAGCAGCAAGGTTGTGTTAGCTCAAGGCTTCCCCTTCATCAACCTGGTCACATTGCTTTTAATAATCTTGTAGTTTGGCCAGAGGTTGCTCATTGTCTACTTGCAAAAGGCCGGTAGGAACTAATTTAGTTGTAAGAGAAAGCTGTGGTGTACAAGTAAGATAGAAAATACAAAGTTCGGATGTGAAGGAGGCTTGATAGAAGAGATGGCGGTGCTAGTTCCTCTCCAGCTTTTCTCCAGTGGCTAAATGGTTAGAGCATAATTTCAGAAATTTGAAGCTGCATTCCTTTCCTACCTACTACCAGCACTGGGAGAAGGTCTTGTGGTCCAGTTTGATAAATATATTCCTCTGTGTTTTGGATATTAGATCTTGGAATAAGTTCTGAAACAAGGCCTCCCTTTCCCTGATAAGTTTTTGAGCAGTTAGGCTAGAGAGCCATTCTTAATCTTTTTGGCTTAATGCATCCTGAGGTGGTAGTCAGAACCACTGAGTAGGGGAGAACATACAGTCACATATCCAAGCCACATCATCAGGATTGTCTACATCTGAACATTCAAGATTTCTGGATTTCAGCTACGTGCCGTCATCTAAAAATCTCAGAGCCTACATGTGGGACGGGTCTCAGCATAGGAGAGGTGGGTCTCAGCATGGCAGAACCACGTTGTGCTGCTGTCTGCACTGTGGAGTGAGCTCTGGACTTCTCCAGGGTCTCAAATATACTGCGAAATGGAAGGATGCTAGAGAAGAGGAGTGGAGACCCCTGAAATCCTATTGACCACAGCCCCCTGAAACACTACTGGCCTCTTACCCAGACTAGAGCTAGTGAAAACTAGTGGGATCATGACACTGATATCATTTAAATCTTTCAGTGTGCATGTGTTTACCTATTTCTCTAGGTAGATAGATAGGTAAAATGTGTGCCCTGGGGAGGCAGCTCTGGGAGCTGTTCCTAGAGGGATGCAGTCATGGCGTGCCTCCCTTCAGCTTTTCTTCCGTATTTAATTGTGACCACCTTCACGCTCTGGCTTCTGTAACCTGTCCTGAAGGCCTAACTCTCTTCAGGCGCTCTAGAGCGAGTGTAGGTGCTTAACCAAGTCATGTGCATCAGACTTGGCTTCATTCTGCTGCCAAGGCATTTATGCCCTTTGACAAGGTGGCTTTGTGGCAGCTCGGGTGGTTACAGATCATTTTGAGAATTTCCCTAAGATTTTAAGCAGTGGAGGAGGTGCTCACTTTGCCTTGAGTGTCATAGTTAAGCACAGGTGAAACTGTGAAACCAGCAAAGGAGAGCCCAGCCCATGGTCACAAGAATTCACAAGAATTCCTTGACCATCACTGTGAAGCATCCCTGGAAGTCAGTGTGAAGTGCCAGTCATGGGATAACAAGCTTATCTGATCAGGAATCTGGCTACTGAGCGTGATACAAGCAAGAATTTGCCAATAAGCTTGGCAGGTGATTCAGAAAATGAAGAATTATGGTTATCAAATCAACATGTTTTAGAGGCATGAGCTAGAGTCTCCAGGTCAGAGCACGTTCTGGGGTACGCTCTGGCCCTTGTGTTCCTACACTGGTCAGAGGAACATTCGGTAACGCTTCTAACGTGGTGACGTCCATAGGGAGGAATGTTAGATTCAGAAGAAACTGATGCAGCATTGTAGTCATCAAATGACTAACCAGTCAGGACAACCAAACACAAAGATGTCACTTTTAGTAGCAGTTATATAAATATTCTGGTATCCATAAATTTAGGGATGAGACGTACAAGACCTTGCTCTGTCTTGCCCAATATCCTCTGGAAGCAAGAGGAAGATACCTGCTATTTGCAAATTAATGGTATAAACATCACCCAGATTATCACACCATCTCTCTTTTGCCACTTTCTGCTAATTTACTTTGGCCATGGTGTTTCTTCTCTTGGTGGCCAAGTCTCTGCTGTAAAATACAGTGTTGCTAGAAACACTTGGAAAGCTTAGGAGACCCCAAAATGGGAAATGTGAAAAGCGGCTATGGTTGTATAATTTCACTATGAGAAAATAACTGGTCACTAAAAGACATTAAAAAAACCAACCAAAAACCTAACCAAAAAAGCCCCAATATTGTGTAATCAAAGGAAATAAAAGGGAAACAGGAAATAATACCTAAATATGCCAGAACAGTGTCAAAAAGCCTTGTAGAGGTAAGACAAAGAGCTTGTCATGCTGTGGTTAAAAACAATGGGCTCAATATGGAGTGACTGATGGCAGTGGTGTGGCCTGTGTGTTCCAGGTGATTGGGCTACCCAATATATTGCCCTCGAAGCCACCTGTTCAGTAGAAGACCTAGAACGCCTCAGCAGATACGGAATCCCCTGTAATTCAGCAAACTCTTACTTTGTAAACTTGATGCGAGCAATTCTTTGTCAGTGATGGGTTTTAATTACAATTTTTTCCACAGTTAGAGTTTGTTCTTGCTTATTTGCTTCCATCAGAAATTAACTTAGGATGGAAAATAAAAGATCTTCTATGGCTACTTGCAAAAATGAGGTGTCCTCCAGATGTTTTTCCTTAAGAGTTAACAGTTCCCTGAGCAGAAGGGAAGGAAGGAGGGCCAGTCAGTTGAAATTGTAGATACTGCCCCATCAAAGGCAGCAGCTGTTTTCTTTCTACTTTGTTTTTATGAAGGTGCTCTATATTGGCTTTGACTCTGAAAGTGTGGAAGCTGTGAAGCAGTGAGAGCAATTACCAGTGCTGGGAGGTCTGGAAAATGGGGGGAAAGTCCCACAAGCCAGCCTGGATTTGGTGTCTTTCAACCATCCAAATCAAACATAAACTTTATGAGACTTTCCAAGTCGCTGGTGGAAACTCAGGGTCTGGAATTTGTAGTTTTGACACCTACTTTAGTTCGACACCATTCATTGTGATTGCCGCGTATAGAAAGTGTTTTTATGGGATGCCATAGTGGTAGCGCAGAAGGAGATGGAAAGCTGGAAGAAGGTTGTGTCTTCTCTGGATTTCTAGATCTGTGATCTCTAGGGATCAGACCCAACGATAGAAATTTAGGGCCATGAGCAAGTGCAGGAACACAACTCGATGGCTGTGCATGTTGGAATGTCTGAGTTTTGTGACTAGGACGCTCTGAGATTGGGCTTCATTTGGGTGAATGGCTTTTGGCTGTGCTGAAACTCCTTCCATTTTAGCAAGACTCTGCAATCACCCACGATAACTCTGTTTATGCATAGGACCATCTTATGCTGAACCACTGTTTGGTGGGTCAATGTTTAAAGGAAAATTGGCTGTAGCATTGAAAATTTGACACTTCTTGGCCACACAGTAATTTGTGGAGAGCTTTGTGAGGCTCTGAGGATCTTCTGACTTACAGTAGTTGTACCTTGGTATAGTCCAGAGGCAGCTTTCCAGCAGGAAGCGCAGCCTGGAAACTGGCTGATGCCTCTGCATACCACCTCGATGGAACTGCCATGGCAGCAGGAATGTTTAAGACCCCAGGAATGCCATGTTTCCCGTGAGAGGCTGTCAGGGAAGGGAGGGGGAAAAGAACCAAATAATTCTTTATTTTTACCTCCTCCTTTCTCTGCCATCTGTTTTTAGATGAAAAATAACATATGGAACTATAACCCTGGTTAAATAATAAACACTGCACACAGTTTTGTTCAAAATGTGACTCTGATGAGGACTATTTCCTTAGGTTTACCAGGCGAGAAAGGAGAAAAAGGCAATCCAGGTGTTGGAACACAAGGACCCCGAGGCCCACCAGGATCTACAGGTAAAGCTGTTGTGCTCGGGACACCTGGATTAGACCACTCCGACCCATGTGCAAAGCCGCTAAGACCTGCATGGCTCTGTCCTCCACTTCTAAGGCTTAAGTAGCAGAAGAGTCAGTAGCTCAGGCATCTTAATTGTCATAATTTTCTTACTATGTAATATGACGTCGTGATGCGTCACATGACGGTGTCATCAGTCACACAAGTGTTTTCCTTTTCCCTGTGCTAAACTGCTTCTCCAAAACCTTCTTTTTTAATGTTTTAATTATTATTTTTTTTTTCAGAGATGGAGCCTGGAAAGGGAAAAAATTACTCTGGATTAATTTGCATTTGTTTTCCCATTGACTCGAAGTCATACCTAGCTGTAACTCAACAGAGAAATGTATATTAATTAAGCACATTAATCACAGTTATTTATATTTAGCTCCTGAAAAAAGCAGAGAAGGTGATATCCAGGTCCTGTTGGAACAGGCGTAAAATTGCATTGACTTTGTTAGGATATTCTGGAGCACCAGTATCGAGGCGCAGCATTACCCAGAAGCGAAAGCGAGCGGGTGAATCGGGAGCTGCGCAGGCATCCGGGTCCATCCTCCCCCCATGAAACTGCCTTTCTAAACATCTAACGCTTGAAACATTTGCTCTAGTACAAATTTCTGGCTAAGAGCTGTCTCTGGCAAGGAAGACGGAGCAGCAGGGGTTCCCCGCTGCTAACGAGCCTCCTGTCTGGCCGCTGCTTCGTCTTCCTTGCAGAGGAAGGCTGTAGCCTTTCCCTTGGCTTGCTGAGATGCTCCTCTGCTCAAGCTATCTCCTGGAAGTGTTTGTAGCACGCTCAGTGCCATGTTTTCAAAGCACCAGACCTGCCAAGGTGACCTCAACTCGCTGCTTTATGAAAGGCGCCGCTCAAATGTTTCATTTCCCCCTCCTGCTCAGGACCTCCAGGAGAAAGTCGAACTGGCAGCCCCGGACCACCAGGTTCTCCAGGCCCACGAGGTCCCGCCGGTCATATGGGGCCCCCAGGCTCGCAGGGTCCTTCTGGCCCACCAGGCTACTGTGATCCGTCCTCCTGCGCTGGTTACGGCATGGGAGGTGAGTAGCTGGGAGTTGGGGCGGCTGCCGTTTGTAGAGGCCGGGGTGGCATTTTCCAACAGCCAAAGTAAGCTGGAGGCTACTGGTGAACCTTGCGCTAAACCATGGTTGCTCCCTAAAAACATGCGTGTCCAGTGCTGCCGTGTTTGGTGGGACTACAGCGTGAGGAGAAGGTGACCCCAGCGTAGTGACCAGGGGAAGTCCACCAGCTGATCCCAGCCCCTAAAACGAATCCTGTGTAGTGGGTTTTCGTCCTGTACGTCTTTGTGTAGAGCCTGCTCCGTCCCAACGGTCTGTGTGTTGAACCCCCACCTCCTATTGCTCGTGACAGCGGAGTTTTCCATTTGTAGTTTTTCAAACGTGTTGTTCAACTTCCCCTTCCGTGTGCCTCTGAATGGCATGAGAGCATGACCCTTACTAAACCCCTAGTAGTGTAACCTGACACGGGGATGCACGTGTCCGTCATTAACCGGCGAGGCAATCTGGAGAACATGATTCTTTCTATGTCTTCTCTGTACCCTACTTTCCCATCTCCTTATAGCACGGAGGGGCCATGGGAGGAAGTTAACACAATTACCAAAAATTATGTTGCCCAACCTAAAATCAAAACTTATTAGTAAAGCGCCAGTTCCTACAAATGTTACACATAAGGCATATTTGTTTGACGTTGACGATTTAATCTGCCTGTGAGCTGATTTGTATGTTTTACTTACCTGAATGTTTTTGTTGTCGTCTCTTCCTATCCTTTTCCCCTCACTTCCCCTCCCCGTTGTTCCTTTCCTGTTTTAAGGCCCAATCCCTTACAATGGCTACCGATCCAGAAGGTGAAAGGCTCACTCTGGTTCAGGTCTCATTTGGCTGAAGGTCAGAGGTGGATGCTGAACTGTTCTGTGCTTTCCATCAACGATATTGACTACCACTAATGAACTTACTAGCTGCTGTACATGCACTTTGCTTCCTTGCACTGCTAAAAATTATTGCCTGACCCATTTTTTGCCTTTTAATCATGTATTCTAGCCCATAATTGGAATAAGCTAAAGCAGGCAGGTTGTGCAGTGTATAACGAGTGCAGTATTACAACTGGACGTTTGACAAATCCCGGTGGTGGTTTCCAACTAACTTGGCTGTCTGTTGGTGGGTTTCCAATTGCTCCAGCTTATTAATTTTGTTGAATGTTTTCACTGTTCCTTTCTGTGAATAAAAGATGTGTATTTAAAGATTATATATCTCCTCACACACATTATATATAAATATATCTCTATATAAAATGTCAATTTCCTAATGATTGCTTTAATTTTCTACTCCCCTTCTCCTGTGTTAACCGTATGAATGCTCTTGGTGGTGGTGGGTTAAGGTGGATACGGTGAGCCAACTGATCAAGACATCCCAGTAGTGCAGTTGCCACATAACTCCTACCAAATCTATGACCCCGAGGACCTTTATGATGGTGAGCAACAGCCGTACGTAGTTCACGGGTCCTACCCCTTACCATCCCCGTATTCCCAGTCCTCCTATCCATCACCTCATCTTGCTCAACCAGAGTTTACTCCCGTTTGAGAAGAGATGGAAGCTCTTGAACTGAGATCCCCGGGAATTAGTCGCTTCACCAGGAAGATAGCCAAAAGGAGCGTCCAGACTCCAGCGCGCAAAAGGGTGAATGGGAAAAAACCCTCTCAATGAACTGTTTAAAAAAAGGGAAACGTTTTACGTGCATCTGTGTGTGGCCTTTTGTCCAGGTGCCTAACCTGTCACGGAAGAGGTTTACAGGCTCTTGAATTCAAGGAGGGAGAAAGAAAAAAGGACGTGCTCAGTTGACACAAGAAGTAATGGTAATTATCTTGCATGCCAGAACCTTAGTATGTTAGTGGGTTGGTGCTAGATGAAGATGAAAGGTCACCTGTAGATCTTTCTCTGGAGTACTGTTCCATACGCTATTCAAACTGTATCTAAAAAACTGCATCTGGCTACTTGGTGTTTGTAGAACCATTCAGAAAAGTTAATGTTCTTTTTTATCCGTGTTTTTCCAGTTGATTGTTCTGTTAGTTTTGGATGAATTGTTTTACTAGCAGAGTAACCCTGCTAAATTCACTGGAGAACAATGCATAATCAGGCTTCCTTGAACCCAGCTATTACTTTTGCAAAGAAATCTTGTGTTAATGGAATATTTTTTTTTTTTAACCCACATTATATAAATACACATGAATGTTCCATGGGAGCACACTGGTAATTTATTGTGAACCTCTTTCATTTCTGTTTTGTATGCAAATAAAAGTGGCAAGCTTTTTATACGTTAATTCTGTATTTGATTGATTTTTAACTTGGAACAATTGTTTAGGTCTTTGGGGAACAGAATAAAAAGAAGAAAATATGTTTTCTCTTTTCAACACTTTTGGGCAAGAGTTTTATTTTAAAGGCTGTAGGGACGTAGTATAAACAGTATTTCGCCTTTTTAAAATTGTATACGGACAAGTGTAGAGAGTAACTATGAGATGACGTGGTTGTACCACCTATGGACCTGAGATTCTGCACGTTGATGTGCCATGGGCAAGGGCAGAGTCGCGAAGGCAACTTGGGTCAGCTGATGACGAGAGGAAGGAAAAACCCCAACCCAGCCACGCGAGGGGCACAAAGCGACTCCTTACATTAAAACAAACCTGGTACATAAAGTGACTCAATAAAGAGCATTGAACAGCACTATGGAGACTAAAGCATCAAAGCAGGACTTAAAGTAGAAGCTCAAACCTGTTCATGCATAAGTTGAAGCCGAAGGTTTGGAACGCTTTTAATCCTGCCCTGTAGAGACAAAGAGAGGATGGGATGGCCTGTGGGTCCCGGCCCTGTGTTCCTGCCGTCTGTTCGGGCTCAGTAAGGAAAGGCCCCTCAGCTTCGGCCAGGGGCTCTTAACTCATCAGGAAGATGACAAGCTTGTTCCTTTGCTGGGTCATCTCAAATTCTCTGGCCTAGAATCTGCCCCATCACTGACCCAAACTGTTTGTAGACGTGACCAACACCCGCTGCTGGCTGCAGCCCGGGGCTGGTTCTGGCTAGGTGGCTAAGTTCCCGGGCTGTGTTTCTCTTTTCCCATTGTTTCTCCCACCACTTCCCTGGAGAAAGGTCAGAAGTGGATGGAAATGTGAGTTGAATGTCATCTCCTTGCAGTTAAAGCAGAAGGTAGAAAAGTATAATGTAGCTTACAGACTTTAAGCAGCTTAACTCCAGTTTACAGAATACTGAAGCACCAAGGGAGCGTGGCAGTGTGTGCATGTGGGTGTATCGCCCTGGCACACACAGCTGACAGTCAGAAAGAGATTGCTAAAATGAAATACAGGCTATGGCTGCATCACTGATTGACTGACCTGCTTGCCCGTGGCTGTGAACACCCCTGTTAACTAACCCCTGTGTGACCTCTCTCCCACTGGTTCCTGGCTGGGACCCTCCCACCCCTGGGCTGTACTGACATCTCCTGCTCAGCCCCACGGTGTACCGAACTTTGGGACTGGTGGAAGCGACTCTGAGGTCGCTGATGGCAAATCAGCGTTCAAGCAATTCATAATTAGTTTGTACCCTGGACTGGTTGTCAAGCGACACTGTAACCAACTCTCAGGTTCCTGTGGGACCAGGAAGAATGGTCAAGCAAATCTAGGCATGGAGAAGACAGCACAGCCCTTGTCAAATGCTTCGAAATAAAGCAGCTGGTGTTATTTGCCCCATAGGTGAACAGTCACTGGTCATGGTCTGACCAAATCGCCCAGTGCGCTGGTGCTGTGAGGTTGGTGTCACCCTGCTATGCCCTGCTGGGAGCAGCACTGGGCCCTCTGGCCCACGGGGACCCCTCCGGCGGTGGGACACGCACCTGACCAGCTGCCAGCACAGCCGTCTCCCCGCATGCCATATGGGATGTGCAGGCAGTGAATTAAACAAAGAGATTACTTGGGGGTAACAAATAAAGCAGGTGTAGTCATTACAGTTTTATAACTGAATTCCTATACTAAAGCACTAGTTAACTTGCTTTAACTTTATAATGACGTTTCCTGGCGCCCTGCTAACCAGAATGCTTCACGTACCACTGGTCCTCTGTTCACTTCTGGGGATACCACGGTACTAACAAGTACCTGGTGGGCACTACCAAGGAATAAAAATATTAGTTGGGAGTGGTACGCTTGCCAAAAAAAAAAAAAAGACACAGACACATATGGTCACCATTTTCTCCCAAATTCAGTCTCTGGCTAATCAGGATTGTCTCGCATTTTTCCAGACTGCCTAAGAGACTTTAGTTGCTGACTGTCAAGTATTTAGCACATGGTGAACAGCTGATGCCACCCAGACCTCACCAATAAAGTGTATGTATTGTGTCCTTACACAAAAAAAAGACCATTTACTTTAACTTTTTAAAAATACTTTTACTAGTTAACTAAATGTGGTTACCAGCTCAGAAATGAAGTCTGCACGTTCACTGGACAGGAACATTTCCTGGGACAATGCCAAGGAAATGCCCACTACCAACTCATTATTTCATATAATGAAATAGGATTATAAATAAAACAATCATTTTCTTCCTTTTGATATAGAAAACACAAATTTTCCTCATGTAACACTGTAAAATTTGGCCCATAACATACCAGCCTCTTCTACTACACAGAAAACAGCATGTGCTTCACTTATTCCCACACCAGCTTCGGCTGGCAGGTTTACCTGAGCAGAAAAGCAGTAATGAACTTCAGGGAAGTAATCTGCAGAAGCAAACTAATTTTTAAGACTTATTTTGCATCATTCAACACTTAAGTTCAGTTTCCTCATTTGGTTTTCATAACAAAAATGTTGCTGCTTTGTTCTTTAATACATTCTTTCAGTAAGGAAGCTCTGCTCCTGTGACTTCAATCAAAATCAGATTTGGACTTAAGGCGGGGGGGGGGGGGGGGGAAGAGGAGAGTATCTCCCTGTGAGCTGCCTTTGCTTCTGTCCTTTCAATAAGCCCTGTAACAAAACGTGTACCACATTGGGCTGGCAGCAGCCCCGCTCCGAGAGAGAAAGAGCCACTTCAGAAAACATTGTGGAGCCCCAGGTGGGTGCTGCAGTTGATGAACATGTGCCACCTTCAGCAGCTACGCCTGGCTGGTCAGGTGTGCTGCTTGTAACGTCTCCGCATCAAGGATGAAATAGTATTAGGAATATATTTAATAACATTCAGCATCCGGAGAGTAGAGTCAACCTTGATGTTGTCATTCAGCACACTAGAGATTTAAGCACAGAGCAGACTAACAAGAGGCTGAAAACCACTAAGATTAGTAAAAAAAAAAAAAAAAAAAAAAAAGCAAGCAGCTCTCGTGCTGTTTGTTACATGCCTAATTCATTATGCAGCTCCTGGTGGTGCACCTTTCCCACCAGCACAGTTTGCAGTTTGGGTGCAATCTATCAGACAGTATCTCCTCTGAACTTCATGCTGTCCTCGCTGCTCTGCAGTATTCCAGCAGTAAGTTCTGCTGGAACTGCAGCATCACTCTTCCAGCTTCCAAGGGACTCCAGACACCAAAATGCTGCAATCTTCCTCCCCATAGCAAAGAGGCCCTCTGTAAGCACAAACTCATTTCCCCTCGGCTTCATTTTTGGTGCTCCAAGCACACATTCTGACATATTGTATCAAAAGCTGGCCAAAGCTTCAGGATTAAGAATTATGGTCGGTGACCAACAGGCCTGCATAGACATCACTGTTACTTTCATACGGTATATTCACTCCGCATTCCAGAAAAGGCATCCAGAAGAACCACACAATCTATTACAGAAGCAATAAACAGCTCAGGACACTTTTTTTTTTTTACATCCCCCAAAGAGAGAACGAGTTCTACATGAACAATTCCCTTTTTCGGGCATTCTCTCAGCCATCAAGCTGTGTAAGGATGGACCACCTGTTTCACCAGAAAAGCAAATCAGATTATTTACCAACAGCGTGCCGTTCATGGGAGCTCTGTGACTGTAACTACTCACTGTCTGACTGCACGGAATGCCAGTTTTCAACTTTTAGAGTGAGATACTTCGTTTCAATAAGCAATGTACTGTTTCCATGAGATGTAATACTCATTTAAATGTATCAATTCTTTAATAATAGCCTTAAAGCAAATGTAATTAACAAATATCAGATCATACAACACACAGTACAGGTGGTATTAACAATATAGTATCTATTATTAGCTGTTTCAAATACAGTAATTTTTATAATCTTTCCAAATAAAGTTTGCTAACACCCATCAAAAACATTCTGTACAGAAGGGTTCACCAAGATGCACAGATGCTTCCATGTTAGAAGAATTTTTTTTCAAGGAGGAGAGACATTCCTGATGGCACTTCTTCTTTTATTATTACTTCCTTCGGAAATCTTTAGGTCTGGAAAAAAAAAAAAGAGAAGTGCTTTAAGAAATGTAGATGAACTACAGTTTTGCTTTAAGGATGCAGTACCAGCCATATCTATTTTTATTTCCTTATTCTGGTGCTTGAAGTCTTTGTGCTGAAGAAGAATAATATTTTCTGGATTATATAAAACAGCCAGAACAAATCAAAGAAGTTTACTAAGACCTGTAAGAATTTACAGACATCAGGGTTATTGGTCAAGGTGTTTCTTAGAAGCCACTCCTACTTCCTAAGCTAACCAAAAAGCATCTTTAACTGAATGCAGTCTCACTTTGAACACTGGTACTAATTTGTCTCCACTTTTAAAAAATGAATAACCCGTGCATAAGACGGCAAGTTTTAAGTTAACAGCATAGTCCACCACAACACTACAAGAAAAATTAAACCTGATGATTTAAAGAGAAACCTACTTTGAATCTGAAAGGTTCTGCAAATCCCTTCTACTTGGATGAAGAAATTTGTTGGACAAGAGAAAGTTGCTTGCAACCCTCTGCAATTTCCTATTCAAGCACGTCGTTGACTCTGCCTGCCACACATCCACCTGCTGTAGAAACCACATTCTCCCTGAACCGAGAAGGTTCAGAGTGGATGACGGTTTTCAGAGGAATGCTCAGTTTGAAGGCTAGATGCAAGTCTATATCCCTACCAGGTCCTGGAGAGAATTTAGGGCTCTGCCCAGTTGCCTCCAAAAATAAGAACAGCACAGGCTGATGGTGCCTGGTGTGCCCGGGACGCACACCGCGTGTGCACAGCATGAACAGGCTGCTCTTCCTGGCACACTGCACTCACACAAATACACCGGCTGCCATAACACGACCTGTTAGAAATACAGCAGCCCTTTATCCGTGACTCTTCTGGTTACTTCTCTCATATACGGATTGAAACAGGTGATGTGAGCTGTGTCTCACTAGAACTGAACAAGAGATGTAGTAACACAGGTTTTGGAAATGTGTCACAGGATACTAGGTCAGTGGATTTGCCGTGAAGTTGAATGAAAACAGTCTGGAGTACAGAAAAAGCTGCAATCCAAAATGGGAAAGCGAATTAAATTTACAACGGTGGTAACTTTTATCATTAATTTTGTTCCTCAATGCAAATGAAAAGCAGACAGCAATAGAAGCAGGGAGCTTACTTTGGAGACAGAGAGTTTAGATAGCTGCAGAGATGCCATACAGAAATCTAATACTTAATTAGTCATTAAAACCATATGTTGCAGATCTAGCATTTTTCAACCAATAGCACTGCAAAGTGACGTCATTTATGCAATTCCTGGACGAGCCTGTAGGTTCTTCTGTGAAAGCAACTCTGGAATTCAGTCTGTGCTATTTCAAGTGTATCATATAAAATTTGATGATTATATGAATTTTAAAGAACAACTATAAAGACAAGCTAGTGTTCACACTGTAATGAATCATAAAGCTTCTTTGTTTTCCATTTAAATGGCATATTCTGTATTAACATTTGGATTTGTATCTTTTGTGCATGAAAGAACTGCTGAAAGCACCATCTCCATTGTTTACATACTTGCTTAATGCTGGACTGGAACATACTCAACATTTGAGGGCAACTGAAAGTCAAGTCACATTTCCTAGAATCCTAGATTTCAGTACTCAGACATATTCCACATTTTGTTACCCAGATCTCACCCCTGCATACCAGAATATATATTTCCTTATATCAGACTGTTTGCGGTGCATTAAGAGAGCGGGATTTTGAAAAATTGTCCGCAGTGAGTTAGAAGTTTTCTCACTGCATCCATCCTAGACAGGTGGGCCAGTGCTGAAGGATTTGAGAGATGCAGCATGGTAAAGACATCATTGTCTTGCAGCTTATAGCTATTACTCTTTTTTTTTATAGGCCAGTTCATCCTCCTGCATATTGCTCAAAGGATTTTGTGTTTTTCTTTGAGTGGCAGATTTAAAACTGCACTCTAGGGTTACGTTGGAGAGCAGCAGAGCTAGCGGTCTCACAGTACTTTGTTCTGGCATGAAAATCCAGTATTTTTTTATTTCTTGCTTGTAATCTGCATTTCAACCTTGATGCTCGTTGTCTTAAAAGTTAAATGCAGAAAACATTGGACTCTTAGTTTGCAGTCTGACGAAGTTAATGAAGCTTAAAGGCAGGATTTTCTACACTGAAACACTTGTGTGAACAAATACAAAAGTTTTTAAAGCCTTTTCTATTGCCACAGTAGGCTTTTATGCCTACTAGTACTTGGCTTTTGGAGAACACAGTCTCTGCTTTTAAAGAGTCCTTGGCACCAGGAAAGCTAAAACTTGAAAAACAGTGCCTTTGGCAAAAGTGTTATAAATATTTTGTCAGACGAAGAATATGAACCCACAAAAACCTTGTCTACTCAGAGAGAATGATGAACTACTTGTGAACACCAATGGATAACTGCTCATTGATAAATGACATAAATCCATGCAAGAGTGGTGTTCTTTGATGGCAGCGCTTTTGCCCTTCTTCAGCGAAGCACCGAGATTACGCATTTGGAACAAAGGAAATAGTATCTCCTAGAAGAGATGGTTCAGAAACTCATGCAAAGGCAAGACTTCACATAGCTGCTTCTTTTTTCTTTTTTTTTAAAAAAAAGGTAACATTCTTATTCTGTATATTGACAGCAGGCTCCAAGACAAGGGGAAATAGGAGGCAGAATGTGGGAACTAGCATCTCTGAAAACTGCTGAAAGGCAATTATGGGTTCACTGAAAATATGCAACATTAGTCTGTGCAGTAGATGTCTGCCACCAAAACACTAAAAAAAAATTGTCCTACTAACATTTTATACTGCACATAAAAAGCATCAAGACACAGTCCAGTGAATTCTAGGCAAAATACTCAGCATATTAAATTAACATCCAATTACGCCATGCCTCTCAGTGCTTCTCTCTCTTAACAAATACCATTGAGTAAAAGAAACTGAAGAGCTGGTCCTAAGCTCTGATTATAGATTTCAAATCTCTTATATTCTCCCAACTTTCTCCCATACTCACAACTATCAGAAGAGGAATACAGCTGATGTAAAATTCTGATAATCCACAGTCACTGAAGCTTACAAAACAGGTAAACCTGCACATACCTGCAGTTTATAGCATCAGTTTTTGCTATGGAAAACAAAAGGTTCTTAGTGGTCCCCACTGTAATTGGTAGCGCTTTCTTCTTCCCAACACTGCAGAATTAAGGTATTCCACTTTGTCTTTTGATACGGATGCCAGCCCTACACTCTCAAATGCTGAATAAATCAGATGGATCAAGAGAGTTTTCTCCTTTACAGGGAAACTGTAACTTTTTTGTTCTGTACCCCACTTCAAGAAATAAGACTGAGGTCAAACTAAACCCTAGATGACAGGCTAAGATCTTCTCTACAGGCACAGTAGGTCTTGTTCAGTCTATTTTATAATCTGATTTCACTCACACATAAACCTGAGCATACCTCTTTGTAAACCAATACTCTACAAAGCCTTTCTACTCAGATATGTCCAATTTCTTAATAGTCTTGAATTTGCCTTAATTTTGAAAGGAATTACTATTCTTATCTCTTGATCAGTGACAGCTGTTAAGAATTTCAGCAAGTGTTAATCCAGTCTACAATGCCGAGAAACAGTACAATATCAGGAGTGAACGTGCATGCATTTAAAAAAAATATTCTGAAACTAACTCCCATTATGTAACAAAATAAGCCAAATGCCTCCTTGAAACATCAAAATCACAAGCTGTATGCACCTACGGTTCCTGTTTTTTTAGCCTCTACCACAACTCCCACATCAGTGAAGCTCCATCAATGACAGCAGTAATACTACTGTTGTATATGCTATGTTAAAAATCATAGAGTTTAAAATGCTGTGGTCCTGTGGCATTGCCAGTTTAGGATTCTGTAAAAAGCAGAATAAAACTTTGATTGTATTTTCTCAGGAAACAAGTTATTCAGAGTGTAAGAAAAAACAGAACTGAAGGAAGATTAACAAACTGAATGGTTAGTACTAATTTCAAAATGCAAAGTGAGATAATAAAGACAATCTTCACTGAAAAAATCCTTTAATATATTACATCATTGTTTCTAAAAGATGTCAAGATTAGAAAATAAAAGTTTTCAACTTCCTGATCTGCCTCTTTATAACTTATTCAAGATACCTACAGATTCTGAATAAAATACTAAGAGGAAAACGGTGGGAAGCCAGTTCTGCCTGGCTCACTACTACAAACTTTTCAGCACGCTAGTTAGCAAATACAGTGCTCTCCAAGAAAGGGATCTGTGAACTACCTGTGGCCCGTGAAGACTCTGCATGCCACCTGCAGGGTTACATGCTCAGCAGAGCAGAGAGAGGAATGGGACAACTGGTTTATAAAATTAAGAATTCTAAAGAAAAAGGACCTGAACAGCCTTATTATAAGGCTTTGTGAATCTGGTTATTCTTTTCATACCTATTATTTGAATGTAATGAAAATCACGAGCTAACTGTACACTGCATATAAAGGATGAAACGTCCAATTGTGAAAGAACTGTTAAAGGTTGGATCTACAACACTCAACAGAATATGCAAAATGTTGGTGAAATTAAGGACCAAACGGAACAGTTATTTAACCTGTCAGAAATAATGTGCTATACTTAAGGGATTCTGAAGACACCCTATACATCCAGGATATTTTTAGTGATTAAAAAATCAGAGCAATTTGTGAAATCTCACTGAAACTCAAAACTGACTTATTCTTTCTCAAAATTAGAGCCATTCAGATATATTAACAAACTCAAAAGATTAGTTGGATAGGGCTAACTCAGATATGCAAATGCTTCAGGTGAACTGCATTCACCTACAAATGTTTTGGGGGTCCTGGTGGACACTGAGTTGAACATGAGCCAGAAATGTGCCCTCACTGCAAAGAAGGCAAATGGCATCCTGGGCTGCATTCACCAAAGCATTGCCAGCAGGTTGAGAAGGTGATCCTTCCCCTCTACTCAGTACTGGTGAGGCCGCACCTGGAGTGCTGGGTCCAGTTCTGGGCTCCCCAGTACAAGGGAGACCTGGACATACTGGGGAGTTCAATGAAGGGCCACAGAGATGATTATGGGACTGGAGCACCTCATATATGAGGAAAGGCTAAGAGAGCTGTAACTGTTCAGCCTGGGGAAGAGAAGGCTCAGAGGGATTTCATTAAAGTATATGAATACCTGAAAGGAGGGTGCAGAGAGGACAGAGCCAGGTTCTTTTCAGTGGAGCCCAGTGACAGGACTAGAGGCAATGGGCACACACTGAAACACAGCATGTACCGCCTGAACGTCAGGGAATACTTTTTTACTATGAGGGTGACTGAGCAGGTTGCCCAGAAAGGCTGTGCAGCCTCCATCCTTGGAGATACTCAAAAGCCATCTGGACACGGTCCTGGGCAACTGGCTCTAAGTGGCCCTGCTTGAGCCGAGGGGTTGGACCAGATGACCTCCAGAGGTCCTTTCCAACCAATTGGTCTGCTGCAATACAATGATGCAGTTAGAATTGCTTTTCAGACAAAACTGTAACTGTGTGAAATCTGCATTGACACTGAAGAGAGAATTCACAATGGCAAGCTTTAGCCTAAGGAGGTAAGTCTCTTCAAGTCATCTCTAAAGTCAGTGAAGAAAGGCAGGGCTTTAACTAAAGATCCATTTTATTTATTCCAAATAAATAACCATGCTAAATTAATACTGAAGTTCGGTGACCATACACGTTAGAAGAAGAAAAACTTAAGCAGCTTCCCTAACAACCCCCACCAACTCTAACGTACACCACTTTGTGCAGCTGCATAAAAACAAGGTTATCTTTAATCTAGGTCAGTTCCTTGATTCGCTTTATTCTGTTGCTACACAAGTGGAATGGAAAAGCAGGAAAAGTGATGGATGATACTTAAAAACCAACCTTTTTGCCAGAAGAAATGTTCATGAAGCTATGACCTCAGCCTCTAAATATCTCAGATGGCAAACAGAAACTCAGAGTACAAAAAGACCTACTAGCAGAGTTGCAACTATGATGGGACTCCCCCCTCCCCATAATTTTCAATATTCTTTTTCAGTATGATGTGAAATGTGCTCTTCCTAGGGTATTTTTCCTGTCAAAGTGGACAGAACAGAGACCCTTTCCAAAAGTTAAATGTGTTCAATTTTCAACTCCTGGAGTGAGTATTTATTTCCATCAAGTCTGAACAGACTTGCTGCACAGTTCCATCTTTATTAAATTCTTGTCAGCACATTCCAGCAAAGATGTTTCCCTTTGCCTAGCAATGTTTTGTGGAGGTAAAACAGCCTCAGAAAAAATAAAATAAAATCAGCGGGGGTGTTACTCTGTGAAGGACAAATCTAAGTAATCACCAGTCTGTGTTATACTACAACTATCTTGATTTCAGAATTATATAGACCACCTTCACCACCTTATTTCTAGGCAAGCCAGAGAACACCTTGTAATACAGTCCTTACAGCAGACAGCTGAAAAATAGCATTAGTACCTCAAATAAACAATAAGTTTGAAGCTCTAGAGTAATACACGACACTGTCTATTTTATATGTAAAGAAGTTATTTTACAATCCTTTAGAGCATTTTGATTTTCAGACAATCCTTTGAAAAATATTTTTTCTTCATTTTTAATAGCTCACAATACTTCTTCAAAACTACACATTTTAACCCAAATTATTCTGCTGCTTAGAATTTCTACATGCACTGGGATTAGCTGTAACAATATAATTTATAATAGACATTGCTCTTCCTTCTTCTTCCAAAAGAAGTTACACACCTGCCTAGTTTTTTCAACCACATGCTGCTGATAAAACAGCATTTGATAACATGACCTGATCTTTTTTCAAGCTCAGAAGACCTGGGTAGTCATCTCTCCATAAACAATCTCTACTCAGAATACTTTTGTTGTTACGTTGCCTTGTCCGAGGCATTTCAAAAGAAGTTATACGAAGTCAAATGTCATGGAGTTCCTACGGTCATTCGTGCACTTACAAGCATGTATTCCTGACTGCTAACCAATGGTTTCAGAGCTGCCTATGTTAAGGAGTAAGATTGTCAATGCCGCAGAAAAAGTGACCTGTCAATACGTGCTCTTGACTCAGCAATGCACACCTGGTTTGGACGCTTTGAAGATCTCAAATTGCATTTTTCTCTTCACCTGCGGGCAATTATCTCACCATTGGAGAACGTGACCCAGGGAGCCAGAGTTCCCTGTACTTTCTGCAGTCTCACCAGGAATAATAATGTGTGCTCAGAAAGGATTTAACCTTGCATCAGCACTGTGAAAGGTCAGTGCCCGAAGGCTAACTAATGCTGCACGCTCATAAACTGACACAGGGATGAAAGCAGTGGTACAAGAGCAAAAGCTGAAAAGGATAGGTTTAGAATTCTGTTAAGATTTCACTGCTTCCATGCATGAGAAAAAACACTCCAGGTGCATTAAAACCCCCATAAAAATTAATAACCACCCTGTATGAAAGGCACATCCATCTCTTCCATTTATAGTCTGCGCAACTCTCCCTATTGAAAAAATTCACGTCTGGTAGGATTCCCATTTGCATCGGTTATCCATCAAAAAAAAAAAAAAGTATCAGTCTCAACTCACAGTTATCAAAATGTTTTAAGAGTAACTCATGCGAGGATTTTAGGTCTGTGGCTGCTATGACAGACTTTTTTCCACTGGCTTTTTTTTTTTGTCTTTTTTCCCCCTGTTTCCTGCAGAACAGTGGAGAGTTCCCCAAACAGCTGAATGAGTCTTCAGGATGACTCTGTAGTTTTACAGAAGTTCTGTGTGGTCTTCCTACACAGATTTCAAGAATTCTAAGTAACAACAGGGACAAAATCTCTCCAAACTTGGCTGAAAAAAAAAATACACAAAGAAATGTAGTTTAACTAGTGTTAAAGTATTAAATTACCCCCAAATTTGTTAAATTGTTTAATTTGTTAAATTTGTTATATTTGGATATAACCAATTATATCCACTGGCTCATAAATGTGTCTTTTAGGAGAGTTTATAAACAACATGGTTTCAAACAGAAGATGACAGATAGGGGAAGACCAATTAGTGCAAAGATCTTGTGGACTGATCACGCCACTTAGTACCTAGCCCTCAGCCAGTCTATGATCCGTTCACTCTGAGGGAGCAGCACACTAGATCTGGTATTGCTGTGATGCTCTTCTTCATATTTATGGAAATCACAATCACAGGAATGTGGGATTATTGCTAACTGATGACAGTCGGCTGCCTGCACAGGGTAATTCTATGGCTCATCTTTCATGTCTGCTTATCAATGACAGGACATGGTTTTTAGCCTTTTCTTATAACGAAAGGTTCCAAATAATTTGGTTTTGTGTAAAACCGTTGCACAATACGCATATAGCATGAAATTTGTGGTCTATCTGGCATACTTTTTAACGTTAATTTATGAATACAACTATAAAATTTTGAATATCTTAAGATTCATTGATATAGACAAACTTAAAAGACAAACTTCAACTCAGAGCCAGAATTTACTGTAAACTCCGAAACAAGAGGAATATATATATATATTTCAGGTACACTTTGCAAGTTGTGCCAAAGTCAATAGCTATTAGGTAAGTACACTATAGCTAAAGGGGATTTCTGAACATATTTCATCTGTTTGACTAATCACACTATTAAATCAAAACCCAAGGATTAGACATGGCTATCATTCTCTGTAAAACCAAATTATGTGGTTACACTCAAATATCAACAGAGTTTGGAGCTGGCAGGGAACTGAATCGTTCTTCTACTCAAGATGTACCTACTATCCCAGGGTAGCTCTAGGCCTCTGGTAAAACAATCAGTGAAACAGCTAATGACATTTAAACTATCATTAAATTTCCAATAACCACCTTGGCCTATTCTAAACCATGAACTTCTTGCTCTGCTTGGGGGCAAAAGAACCTTTTCCATATTGGCGTAGTTCTCATGCAGACTATCATCTCGGCTAAAAAGCATTTCCACAAGTATAACTTACTGCACTTGGAGAATAAACCACAGTAACAGAAGCTGCATTTAATAACAAAACAGAGTAAGAAAAGATGGCTTTATTGATACTGTTATGCCAGTACAGCTATAGTGACTAACCCTTTCCTGCACACACATAGCTTAAGATAAATCTCTTGTGGTCCTCAACTGCAGCAGGAGGTTTTTTCTACATAAAACTAGCACTTGTTCTAATTTTTAAAAAGTGTCCATAAATCAAGTTATCTAAACCAATGCTACTATGCATTTAACTACTCTTATTGAAATTAACAATGGCTTATCACAATTTAAAACGAACTGGTTACCACTTTCCCTAAAAACAAATTAAGCAAAACTGAACTAAGCTGTTTAAAATTACTGTCAACCCCAGATTTTGACCTGGACTGTATGAATTCTGTCTGGAAAACAATTTAAGTTAAGTCAATGTAATGTATATTGAAACTTCATCTCGGTAAGATGATGCTTTTTGCAAATGAAAGGGTTTTCTTTGAGTGATATATTCTGCTAAAAACTGTAGGACTGTAGAAAGAACAGCACTGCACACTTGGCTTTGTCCAAAGAATTAGGTTATTCTTCAAATAAACAGAGAAGTGGGTAAAGGAATGGTGAAATGCTTTCCAGACTTACTGTCAACACCAAACGTGAAAAAAGCAAATCTAGACATTTATAAAAGAGCAATTAAAAAACAATCTCATTCTAATTTCATCTCAGCAAGTAGTTCAACGGTATCACATAGAACCATTCTCATACTGTTTGCCAAATTCCCATTAATTTAGTTTCTTTTCTCACACATGAGATCAACAGTTTTTAGGAGAAAGGGAAAGTAGCTTGGAACTTTCTTTTTGAAACCCTCTTCAGACAGTTGAAGTGCCCAGTTACCCATTTCTTAAATCTCTTATCTTCAAACTCTAGTTTTAGATAAAACATAAGCTGCCCCCAAGTAAAGGGTATGAGAATCAGTAGCACTGGTGTGTTCCATGCATGCTGGAGAAAAGCCAGTAATTCATTTTAATAGGCTAAACAATCTAAACATGAATTTGTTGGATTTTTAAGATGATTAAGCTACTGACCCTTCTTGATTAGGGTCCAGTTGCTGCCTGCGGGTAAAACCTAATGTAGAGGAGAGCAATTTTCTTCTCAAGTATCTGTGTGGCTTTTTGTCCACAAGAATTGAGACGCAGCTCTGGTAGTCTGAACTGTGAGACTTAGTTAACTTCAAGTCTCCTGTTAAGTGAAATGCTACACAAAATCCTGAGATATTTTTATGCCCTTGCTCTAAAAAAAAAGTTACCAGTGATAGTTCCCAGATTTTAATGGGGGTTAATGATCTCCAGTTAGTTACTGGAAGTCCTACTGAAAACCAAAAAAGCCACAGAAAATGAACTTCCAGAGGGATTCCTCAAAGAGTACATTGGAACAGGACTGGGCTGTATTGGCAGGATAGCTTTTTCCTGGTTTATACAGTTTGAGTTTAGGAAAAAGTAAGACCGGCTCAAGTCTTTCACAGAAGTTTGTGTTGGCCACCTCTTCTCTCAACGCTGATACATGCCAGCCCTGCTTTGTGAGAGAAGATGAGCACTCAAGTTGGAGGGGCAGTACTTAACTCCTGTTACAGAAACACCCCATAGCCCAAGATAGGAACCAAACACTACCACGTGAGGCATGCTACAAACACAATTCAAACCCTAAAAACCTGCAGACATACTCTGCAACTAAGCAGGAACTAAGAAAAAGTCTCGAGGAATATATTTCACTGCAGAATTTTTAGAGACTCATGAATAAACACGAGATGGTCCTTATAAAAATAGCTCAAGACCTAACCATCTTTGGAGGAGATCTTTAAGGTTTTCTTTCTGAGCTTTGCCATATAGCTGGAGTAACCACTCCCACAATTTTTCACTTATAGAAACATAGAATTGTTTAAGTTGGAAAAGACCTTTAAGATCATCTAGTTCAAACGTTAACCTAGCACAGCCAAGTCCACCACTAAACCATGTCCCCCTAAGTACCACATCTACGTCTCTTAAATACCTCCAGGGATGGTGACTCAACCACTTTGCATGGCAGCCTGTTCCAATGCTTGACAACCCTTTTGGTCAAGAAATTTTTCCTAATATCCAATCTAAACCT
This sequence comes from Grus americana, assembly GCF_028858705.1. Taxonomy (NCBI): domain Eukaryota; kingdom Metazoa; phylum Chordata; class Aves; order Gruiformes; family Gruidae; genus Grus; species Grus americana. The sequence goes on along the minus strand of NC_072853.1, from coordinate 14,591,294 downwards.
CCCCTGCAGCAACTTGAGGCCATTTCCTCTTGTCCTGTCGCTTGTTATTTGGGAGAAGAGACCAACTATCACCTGGCTACAACCTCCTTTCAGGCAGTTGTAGAGAGCAATAAGGTCTCCCCTCAGCCTCCTCTTCTCCAGGCTAAACAACCCCAGTTCCCTCAGATGCTTCTCATAAGCCCTGTGCTCTAGACCCTTCACCAGCTTCGTTGCCCTTCTTTGGACACGCTCCAGCACCTCCATGTCTTTCTTGTAGTGAGGGGCCCAAAACTGAACACAGGACTCAAGGTGAGGCCTCACCAGTGCCAAATACGGGGGGACGATCACTTCCCTAGTCCTGCTGGCCACACTATTTCTGATACAAGCCAGGATGTTATTGGTCTCCTTGGCCACCTGGGGACACTGCTGGCTCATATTCGGCCAGCTGTCGACCAACACCCTGAGGTCCTTTTCTGCTGAGCACCTTTCCAGCCACTCTTCCCCAAGCTTGTAGTGTTGCATGGGGTTGTTGTGACTCAAGTGCAGGACCTGTCACTTGGCCCTGTTGAACCTCATACAGCTGGCCTTGGCCCATCGATGCAGCCTGTCCAGATCCCTCTGCCGAGCCTTCCTACCCTCGAGCAGATCAACACTCCCACCCAACTTGGTGTCGTTTGCAAACTGACTGAAGGTGCATTCGATCCCCTTGTCCAGAACACTGATAAACATATTAAACAGAACTGGCCCCAAATATTAAAGAGAACTGGCCCTGGGGAACACCACTTGTGACCGGCCACCAAATGGATGTAACTCCATTCACCACAACTCTTTGGGCCCAGCCATCCAGCCAGTTTTGTTACCCAGTGAAGCATACAGCCATCCAAGCCATGAGCAGCCAGTTTCTCCAGGAGAATGCTGTTGGAAACAGTGTCAAAGGCTTTACTGAAGTCCAGGTAGACAACATCCACAGCCTTTCCCTCCTCCACTAAGTATATCACCTTGTCATAGAAGGAGATCAGGTGAGTCAAGCAGGACCTGCCTCTCATGAACACATGGTGATTGGGCCTGATCACCTGGTCGTCCTGTATGTGCTGCATGATGGCCCTCAAGATGATCTGCTCCATAACCTTCCCCGGCACCAAGGTCAGACTGACAGGCCTGTAGGTCCCCAGAACTTATACCTTATATTTCACTGTAGAACAAAAAGCATTTTATAAACTTGGTATTAACTGCAAGTTATAATCCTGGTAACAGAGCACATCACTGGAAATACTCCAAATATCATTTCTGTATCTAACATAATGAGAGGTGTCTTTTGGTGTCGGCTCCTTGTAAAGTTATCTGAAGAAATGAACAGACAAAAAACTTAATAAAAAAAACCTGCCAGCATCTTACATTTATAAAAGTACTGTTTATAACATCATTTCAGCCACGTATCCAGGATATCGCTGGCTTCTTCTTCCTCTGTTACTACCTCTGTTACTACTATGTTCCAGAAATAATTTGGGTAACTAAAAGTAGGAACTTACACTAGAAATTATAGAATTGTGCAAGACAACTACTGTTGCACTTATCTTGTAAGACAACAAACAGAAAGGGCAACTGTGGCTGAAAGGATCTCTTAATCCAAAAGCCTTTCTGTTTACCAGGGCCTACAAGTTTGTTTGCTAGGAACATCAGCAGTAAGTTTCAGGTTGCCTGAGGTTGGCAAGGCTGGCTTTAAGGAACACAAAGCTAGGGAGAAACTGGAAGTGGAAGTTATCATTAGCACGGAATGTACAAGCGGATTATCAGAGCCATCTGCGGTTCCTAGGTCTCTGACATGCTTGTGTTTCATCACCTACAAACTCTTCTTTCCAAGAACATTATGATTCTCTGCTTTCAAAGCCACGGAGGGTTGCTGATGAACTACCAAGAATGTGTGTGCCATGCCATGGGGGTAACACACACTGTCAATACCTGGACCCTGCCCAGCCCATGCTGTTCAGCTGAAACAAAATTACAGCTTCAGACCAGGTCCTGCAACACCCTGCCTCAAAGCAGGATGTACAGATGGGGGCCAGAAATCAGGCAAGTTACTCAGAAAAATAAACATTTAAAAGGTGTTTGGTTTTCTTAAGCCAAATTTCAGAGTTTACAATACATCAAGCTTTAAAAACGTCAAAAGTGTTCAAGGACTTTTTTCCCCAGAAAGACAGTGAAAGGCTGTCTGGCCCAAGGAGAGCTCCTATTAAGGCTGGCAGTGGAACAGGCGCTCAGTATGCACGCCCGCACCAGCCTGAGCACACTCCTGGAAATCAGACGGCTCTGCTTTCTTAAGGGAAACTCTCAGGAATGCATCCATCTCACTGGAACAACACAGAGCTGCTGTTCTATGTATTTGGTAACATTCTTATTTAAATACTTCTTCAAAATTTCCTGCCTTTAATACTGTCTAAAACCATATATATCCAGACAGTTAAACAATTTTAAAATGGTATATAACAGGAAAAGTTACACATGAATCTGATGTATCCTTGCATTTACGGAACAGAATTGTTTGCTTAGTTATACGTGACTGGTGAATTCTGTGATGATTTCTGTTTAAAACTCATTTTAAAGACATACAATCTGAAACTTCAAACATACTTGAAATAATGGTTTCATTCATGGTAAAAATCTATGAAATCAAATTCACTCCAAGGAACTAGTTTTTGATCTTTCTCCCCTCTAAATGTGTCTGGAAAAGACATAATTTAACTTTCCTGTATCTACATGGTTTTCCACCACACTTATTTCAGACCTCTCCATCAAAGGATTTAAGAGAGAAGCTCTGCACAATTTGGGAACTCAATTGGTTCAGGTTAGGGATAAAAGGAAAGAATGCTCAAAGAAAATCTCTCTCACTGGAAAAATGCTGACATTTAATTCTCTGCTTTCATAGAGCAGGATCCGCTTGATGTCCGATCACAAACTCTGTTGTGGTGGAAGGAGGGGTGACGGGAAGGCTCTCCACTCTGAAAAACAAACTATTTGCTAGGTTTCCACACTGGACCTGTGCTTTCCTTAAAAACCATTTCCCTGGTTTAGCGTTCCACTTGGATATTGTGTATTTGTCTATGGTGTGTCAGTCTCCAATTACCAGCAAAATAGCCTTTAGAAAAACATCTATAGCAAGACATTTTGATACAAAATACAGGTAAAAAGTCCAATGAGATCATTAGCGGTACTGAGCATGTTCTCTTCAAATTTGGAAAGAAAATTATTTACATATTACTTCAGACTGAAGAGATTAAAGGCTCTTAATATTAGTAACTTCTCATATAAATTCAGTAAATTATATTCATTCTCTGTTATCTGTCTTATGGCTATTTTATATACAGTGAGGTACATTTCTTGGGAGTATGTTCTAATGTAAAACCTTAAAGATTAATTTTCCTGGTGCAATTGTGTTTACCTGTATTTTATAGCCTTACATACACAAGCTACGCTTTTCATTTGATCTTTTCCATTAAAGGATACAGCTACTTTTAAAGGGCTAATATAACTTAATTTTCTTTTTCTGTAGAAAGAAGATGTTCCACAAAGAGTGTCTTCCTCTAACTCCTTTTTTTAAATCACTCTCAGAGGAATTTAATTCCCTTTTGAACCATTATACTTTGTTAAACAGAGTGGACACCAGGCTCAGAACTCGATGGAAGATAAATAATAATTAAAAACAAAAGTTACCTAAGGCAGGAAGACTTATTAAAACCATCTGAAGAAAAAAAAGTTTATAGTTTTTCTGCATCCTTCATTTTCTGGTTTATTGTAGGGACTACTCTTACCGCTTGGAAGCTACCTATAGGTTCTGAAGAAGCTCACAGACCGAAGTACACCACAGTAAACACACAGGCCTTCTATATCCTAAATGCAGGACACAGGACACAGAAGACAAGAAAAGGCTACTCATTTCAGCGCCGTCTGCTCTCACCCAGACTTCTAAGATCCTGGTAGAGAGTAACAAACAATAGCCCAAGGAAAAGCCAAACAGGACTAACACTACTGGCAAGCTATGCATTGGGGTTCTTAAACACAGTTTATTAAAATATTCATCTATTTTACTATCTGTGTTTGTTTACTTTAATCATATATAAAGAACCATAAAATAATTTGCATCAGAAGATACCTCAAAAATTTATCAGCACTGCTCCCCCACTGAAAGTGGGAGTAACTTCAGCATTACATCAGGTTGCTCAGGAACTCGTGCAGTCAAGTTATGAGCATCTCCAAGGCTGGAGGTTCCACAACCTGTCTGGGCAGCCTGTTAGCTGGAAAAGAATAAAATCGCAAGGAACCCAAATAGAAAGTCAGTTTTGCATTCTGAGATAGAGATGTATCCCTACAATACTTGGATTTCCAAACACCAACTAATGTTCCCTTTACATTTAAAACTCTTCTGAAATAATTTTCACATCAGGTAGCTGTTTTTTCGGTACATCACAAACTGTAAAGAGTATCAGATTTACCTAATCATATTTTAATTAATCTGTCTTCAGTTTGTTTAACAAAACTGTCTACAGTATTTTGTCCCTTTTTTTGACTCATTTTTAAAAGAAGCTTTTTGCTATACACCTCTAAAAAGATGACATCATTAAAGAATATGTAAACATTTAAATCTTTGTTGCTTCTACAGTCTTTGAAAAGAGTAGTGCAAACACTACTTCTTCCATCGGCTCACCCACACTGAAAAAGTTCAGAACACAGAGTCTCTTAGACATTCATACAGCCTTTCTTTTACTGCCTTTGGTGCAAAGCTGTCTACTCTCAGACATTCCATCTGGCATTTTAATCAGAACAGTGACTGCCACAAGTCACTTTAAGTCTCCTTTTACAGACTTCTGTGTTTTACTTATCACATCAGAAAGTTATTTTACTAAATTTGCTCAATTCTGTATCTTTTATTTCATGACTAAGCGCTTCCTCCCATAGCACTCTGAGTACTACAGAATCACCATAATACATTTATTCCCTCAGTCAGGAAGAAAAACATTATTTTTCTCATTACTTCAACTTGGAAACTCTGACCAACATCAAAACTGCCAGAGAAGTGAGCTGAAGGTTAAATTAAAACTCATCTATTTGACACTAATAGCTGACATGCACACTGGTCTGGTTGCAGGCCAGGACAAGAAGCTGAAATTACAACAGCGACTACAGCAATGAGCCCTGCGGCTAGTGGAGAGATGGTAGGTAACCACCTTCATTCTTGATCCCTCTCCTAGGGCTTACCAGTTCCTGAGGGCAGAAAAGAAGGTAAGACTGAAGTCCAACACAACAAAGGTATGGTAGCAGTGTTAGCTGCGTCCTCCTGCCTTTAAAAGTGGCTCCAGCTGGAGTAGTTGACTGAAGGGAACCTTCTGGCCCAGTCTCTCTACTCAGAGCATTAAAGTTCTCCCAAACTCCCTTTTGTTTCTCTCTACCCCACCCAGAGCCCACTAACTCCACTTGTCTCTAGCATTCTCTCACACTCATGTCAGACCCTCTATTCCATTCCTTTCAGGTCCACCTACTGCCCTGGTTCTTCTCACCAGAATACCCACTGGTGTTACCCACTTGTCCCATAGGAGAAGCACTATGATCCTCTCAGTTGAAAGCCTCCAAATCCGCTGCAGGGCTTCTATGGCAGCAGCATTCCCCAACCTCTGTAACTGGCACAGGATAAAAAGACTGTATACAGATAGCACTTACTGAAAACCGATGAGGACGAGACTGCAGAAGAGAGAAATAGAAAAAACTGAATGCATATTTGTGCTTTGAATTCCTCCAGAGGGAATGGTTCCAACAAATGACAGGAGGGGAATTCTAGCTTCAAATCTAGCTTCAGAATAGTGTTCCTACCTGCACCCAAGGATCAACACGCTGAAGTAGTTTTCTCAATGCTAACATGATGCTATTAGGAAACATAGTTTGACAGCTGTGACTAAATCAGATGGCATCAAGTTTACTTGTCCTCTGCCACACACACCTACATGTCAACACAATTGAGGTGGCCCAGTGCTGAGCAGATGAACTCAAGCAAGAATACGGCAGTGTGTGGGGACAAAGAAAAGCATTTCAAAAGCTCTGGCAGCATAACACTGTTTCCTTTGACAAAAGGGAACAAAAGGGACACTCCCAATTAATTAGTTAAAGCTAAGTGCCAGATTCCAATTCAGTGCTAAATTATCATGTAAGAATCTTTATTAGTATTAGTACTGAAGACAGTTATATGAGAGTATACCATATGGCATGAGAGGCTTATCAGCTTTACTCTAATGCACTGCAGAATTCTGGTTGTTGGTGCAGAGTCTAAATTTCTTCAGGGCTAATCCAATAAAATCTCATAGGAACCAGGAGATCTCAGCATTTTCAGTGCCATCCAGCAGTAAGGATAAAAACAAACATAGCAATGTGTATAACTATTATAGATTACAAAAAGTCAAAATCAGTCTACCTCTTTCTACCTTCAAGAGGGCTTAAAGCATTGCTGGACTTTGTTCCCTCTCAACGGAGACTCTAATACTGAGGTGTCTCAGATTACACAGAACTGACTTTATTTTAGTATCATTTAGGATCAGAAGCCTATGTAGAACTGTTTTTTTTAATAAGCTTTTGAAAGTATTAGTCACATTCATGAGAACACAGGAGAAATACGACAAAACCCAAATAATTTCCAAAATGCACTTCTTTTTATGCTGTCAATGCTCTTCCCCTATTTTAGAACAAAGACCTAAGTGAACCCACATTAAGCAAGCACTATCACAAGGGAATGTCTGGGTACTGATACATAAACAAACACACATTTTTTTGTGTGCAGAACACACTTCTTATAGATGTTCTCCATGTAACATTCACTTGATATTTAAATATTTCCTACCAAAACCCACATTAAATTTGACATCCTGAATCTGAGCAGAAGAGCACAAGTCACATCTGGGGAATCGTATTTAATAGCCACTGAAGGCCAATCCACTTAAAACTTTCACTCAGAACCTAAACATTAACTGTCAAGACAGGGAAAACACCCAAAAAGACAAAAGCAAAATGGTGGGCATCTTTAGTAGTCATGTGATACAGTCAACCCTCATGACACCACATGCTTCACCAAGTTCAAACACTAAAAGGAGAGGAAAATTATTCCACAAATGAAAGGTCTCATCCCATCTCCAACATGAAAAATCATTGCAAGTTTGTACGACTACTATGTGTGTAGATGTGCAAGCACAAATACACATTATATGTAAACACAGAGTTCTATGCAAGCTTTTTCACTTAAGACTAGATAAATGTCACAGACTAACCTTCTCCTGTTACTACTATGATTTGCAACGGAAAGCCCACTAATGTTAAGAAGTTTCACTAAAAAAATATTTTGGTTTCTGTTGAACATGTGAAAGAACAATGGACCATTACTCAGTTTTCCCCTCAAAAGAATAGAAATCCTATAAATACATGCAAAATGGTACAGACATTTGTCCTACATAAATGCCTGGGATTTCTTAATTGTATTTGTCTGGCTTAAGCAGTGAGAGCTGCTGGCCCTTAAAAGGAATTATGAGCACACTCTGCTTTTGAATTGCAAGAAGGTCCTATTCAAGTGTTCATTTATGTTATATTTACCATTTTATTTCTGGAAAACTTAAACTCTTGTCCACATATCTCTGCTGCCTGTGAAGGGTAAATGCCCTTATTTGCATGTGCCTTATAATGCAGAGAAAATACATGCTGTCATTTAAAATGTTTAATTTACTTTAAAAAAACCCAAAACCACACAACCCCCCCTTTAGTAATAACTTTAGCAAGCAAAAAGCATCAGGCCCCTTTTAAAGATATACCGACAGTTTTGGCCATGCACTAGAAATTATTTGCTTTCTCTTTTTACTGATAGACCATTTAAGGTTTAAGATCATTCTCTTCATTAATTCAAATTCTATTTTGTTCCTCCAGATTATCTTCCTACTTAAAACAACCCCTCTCTTTGTATTTAAAGGCTTCCTTTGTTTGAAAGGCTCCTAGTTTTGCTGTTGTACAATGATTTCTTCTACTGTACAAGGCTTGCTACTATCCAGTCACTAATAGCTACGAAGCTAAGCCACATAGATGCTGCAGATGATTCTCTAAAAGTGTTCAGCAGTCCGCTGGACGTGAAAATCTACATTGAACCTATTAAATGCTCTTGTAGAAATATGAAGTGTTCAGTCCTATTGATTTGAACAAAACTAAGTGAAACACAAAATGTTCCATCTGAACATCAGGAAACACTTTTCTACTGTGAGGGTGACCCAGCACTGCAGCAGATTGCCCAGAAATGTTGTGGAGTCTCCATTGTTGGAGATACTCAAAAATCATCTGGACATGGTCCTGGGCAACCAGCTCTACATGGCCCTGCACGGTCGTTGGACCAGATGACCTCCAGGCATCCCTTCCAACCTCAACCATTCTGTGATCATTCAGCTGTCAAGATACCTGAGAGACCACATCTTAAGCAGATTCATGAGCAATAAGCTGCTACTACCATTTCAACAGCTGACCTCTGTCCACATGCAGCTAACATCTGATTCAGTGGAACTACTCAATAGGATGACACATTGTGCGAGACTCGTACCAGGTCTATTTTCTAGGATTAGTGTATGAGTAAATACACAGGAACACTTTTTGCAGGACAAAGAGAAGCGTAACCTTTTAAAAACTACTACTGAAATAGAAATACCAGTAATCTAACTGGAGATGGACCATCAAGTGGGTCCTTGTGTTAGTTTATTTACACCTTTCCCCACCTGTTACATTTCTTCTTGAATTTCATGAGAATACTGAGGAAAGGGGCCATCTTTCAAAATTAATTTCTCTGTTGACTACTGTAATGGGATCCTGAGACTAAAAAGGACTCTCAAACTGAACACAAGAAAAATCATACTGGTACTAATCAGAAAATGTCCCCAGTGTAACACATTATATTCACCAGCAGGTTGACTCAATGCTGCATGTGCTGGTATAAAGCAAACCACAAATACTCATTCATGTGCCACACAACTGCTGTGGAGCTGAGTTTGCACATGGAAAAGAAACTATTTATCAAAATAAACACGTGCTATGTTCCCTGCCAAAGATCTACTCTCCAAGGTCTAATTTAGCAGAATTCTTTCCCCTCCTCTGGAGAAAATCTGAAGGGTTCCCCCCACAGTGAATCATTCCCTCACAGAGCTGCGTGGTGTTTCCTTTGGCTATAGCTAGCAGTTATGTATTATAGAGCACATACAACTCAAATAGAGTAATGAAGTTTTTTACTCAACTTTTAGTCAACTCCTTTCGATGAAGTAAAGAGTTGAAAATATGATTTTAAGTAAAGATTTTATCATTAAAAGAAAGGCCAGAATACAAAAAAGTAGCAACCTCTCCCTTCTAATATGACCGTTCTTTGCTTTAATGACCTTGTCTCTCCAAAACAGATGATATAAAGAGATAAATAATTCCTTTTTTTTTTCTTCTTACTGATAATGTGAGAGCCTACATAGTACATATTCAGTCAAAGTGTCCTTTTAATAAAATCTAAGATACTTACGGAATCCAAACCTTCGGAAAGGCAGCAATTTCTTCTGGTGTATATTCATCTAACCTCTTGGGGACTGCACGTGGCTGAGGAATCTCTTGTAGAAGATTCTTCTGTATATCTTCTGGAATAATCTGAGGCAGATGAGAATAGTCTTAGCTATTCCATTGTTTAAAAACCACCACTACTCCCCCTCAAATCCAGACCAAAATTTGTCAACACTACTACTGCATTCTTCATACTAAGTGTTTGACCTAAATACAGAAGACAATCTTACCCATGTCTTCTTTCTCACAATTTTGTGAAATAATAAAGAAAAAAGCATCAAAATTTCAACTATATTTAGATACAAAAATAAAAAGCAACTTGATTTTTCTTAATTTATCTTCTCATGACAAGAGTTTTGCTATTGCTAACACTCCCTCTTCACCTCCAAATCATACAGAAATGAAAATGTAACTGCATGACTACTCACATCTTCTGGAAACAGGTGAAGCCTCTGCATCATAGTTCTTCTCTGAAGGTTTTTTGGAAGCATTCTATAAACAGTCAGTTTAACAATCTGAGAAAAGATAAAATGGCAACAAATAATCAGGCTACAAATAACATGAAAAATGTAAGCTCTGTTTCCCTCTGCCCATTCCACTAGTCACTGAACCTCTTTTCAGTCAACTTCTTCATGCTGAAGAATCCTGGCACCACATTTAGAAGGTGCTCTAGACTTACTGTTTTGAAGAAGGAACAATTACTATAACAGCCATACAGAAAATTTCAGCTTAGAAAGTTAAGAGCTATATTTAGCATTGTGGATGATTGCATATGATCATTCAACTTTGAAAAGAATTGAGAAGCTTATGGTAACTCCATATCCTATTGCATATGTATACACACACGTTATTGAGGAAAAAAATCCATAGGCTCTAACAAATTTACCAAGTGTTCTCAGCATCTAATTTAACACTGTAATTTGCTGTGTTTGAAACTTCTATATAACTAATGCATTGTATCTTAAGCATAGCTGACATACTAAGACACTGCATCATGAACATACTATCCATAGGTATAATTTATTCCCTTGCTATTAGTTCCAGATCAACAATCTCACTTCTGAGCATCAGGAACAAATAGAATTTGTACATCTACACTAGATGATGCTTATTGAAAAGTAACAAAATTCAACAGGATTTCTCTTGGACTCTAGTATTAATGCCTGTAATTTAAATATAAAGCACATTGTTACAGACTTCACACAGAAGGGAAACATTTGTAAATGTAAAACAAGGCACGCAACTTTCTAAGTAGAAGGAAGCCCGCTCTGCCTGTGATCCAAGCCACCCAGACATAAACTAACTCCAAATGAGAAACTACCGAGGCATGATTAGCGCAATGTTAAGCTGAAGTCAATAACACATGCTGAAATGCAGTGCACTAAGCACAAACGCATCTCCCAGGCATCCAGATATTTTGAAAAGTGTACTGAGCAAAGTTGCTTCTTTTTATAAAATTAATTAAAGGAATTAAATCATACTTTTAGAGACAATCACTAATACTGAGTTCCAAGCTGGAACCATGTCATTAAAATAGAATGATCAATTGTTGCAAGTGTAGTTAATGAGAAATGCAGGTTCTTAAACTTGCAGGCATTTCTACTTGGATTCTGAAGTTAGTAAACACTCAAGATAGTTTGGCTCCAGTATTATTTTCATTTTGCCATGTAATACACAGTAATGATGTCTGAGCCACTTGAAAATACTACTGTCTATACATTGCACCCATGTGGAGAACAAGATAGAGAACAATAACCTTGAGTTGAGCACACATGATCCCTGCCCCAGCAACTCATGGTAGGGACAAAGAGGGAACAAAGCCTTCGCTTCTGCAGCAGATCATAATTTCCTTGCTGGAACTCGTCAAAGGCAGAATTATACCTCCCACCCCTCAAGCTCATTCACCTTGGTCAAGAAGATAAAAAGAGAGGAAAAAGAAAAAAAAAAAAGAGGGGTGAGGTGGTGATAAACTATTATTTGAGACTTGTAAGAAGCTAAATAAGTGTATTACTAAGGAAGCTGGAGTGTAAATTTAAAAGGTCCTGCTATTCTGTACTTTTATTACTGATTTACTGCAAGGTAGTTAGTCCAACTACAGAACAGAAGGCCATACAGGGAGCTAGGACAGAGAAGGTAGTGCTGGAAAACCTCTAGCTTCCTGCATTGTAACTTCTGCCTCAAAGACTTCTTCTACAAGCCAAAGCAAATCCAAACCCAGCTCCTGGAAAGACCAAGTTTACATGCAGCTCCTTGCCCAAAACTCTGCCTAAAGCCAGAATCTCACACTAATTGGGGTGATGACAAGTCAAAGAAGCAAGTAAAGTACAGGCTTAACTGAAGTTGTAAGGACTGCTTTTGCAACTTGAGTAAAGTTGCCTAACAGAAATGGCAGATCCAACCAGCAATATTTACAGGGTGTTAAGGGCTCTCCTGTTACCTGAACATGCTCAAATTTTACTAAAAATACACCACCCCTCAATAAAAAGATATGGAATTGCAAGAAAAATGTCTGCTACTGAGCTAATGCAAAACCCAAACCCAGATTCAATGCTCCCTGAAAGCACACATCAAACCAGTTGTTTCTTTAAGGATTTAACAACAAAAAAAATCTCTACACGCTTGTAATACACTTCTAATAAAACACAATTCTTATTGTTTTCTTATGTGATTATGTTTACTTTGAACTATCAAAATAACAAGAGTTTAATTTTATATGAAATGTAAAAACCCCAGTTGATTTCTGTGGGATTTCAAACTGGGAAAGAGGTCTATCTACCCACTGGTCTCACTGCAGCCTTGATTGCAGTTTAAAACTAATTAGTACAGCCTAACAGTTTATTCAGTTATTGATGGATTCCTACTCCCTCCTGTCCCCAGTCCTTTATCTTTAGTACTAGCAACCTGTAAGATTCCATATCCTCACTCCTAAAGGCCATGACACTTTCTCCATCAGGTAAAGACATTCACCATCAGATGTGTAACTCATTAACAGCCATCAGTGTCAATATTTGGGGATTTTTAAAGCACTGGAATGCTGTTTGCCCCTATTTCTTTTGAATTACAAAACTCCTATTGGCTGTAGTTACAATTGTCATCTTCAATATTGCAATACCTTTTCTCCAAGTTGGCTAATTTATATACTGACAGCATAGACATGCTTGGAATCACACAGTTATATGACATTACATTCTTAGTTTCCACTTTAAAGGGATAGTTAGGAGTAAAGGAATCTGAAGGCAGCTCTAGTAAAACTCTTGCACTTTCAGTCCCTTACTACATGGTCTAACATTTTATGAGTACAAATAAATTATATATATATATATTTGAAACACTGTGTGAGGCTTGAACATTTCAATTTTTGTGATAGACTTTGGCTCACATGCAAGTGACTATGCTTGATGGAGAACAAATTCTGAGAAAGATTCTTTGCCAGATGAAACATACTTTAAAAAAGGACATCAACAGAGCAATACCACTCCTGGTCCTGAGAAGCACAAAGTAATTGGCCAAATTTCCAGAAGAAAGCCTACCATAACAGCTGAATTAAGTCCAATAAGCAGCGGGAAGCAACTCTAGAACATGGGAAGGACACAGCGCTCCAGAGAAAACAAAGTGATTAATTACAGGGCATAAAAAACCAAAAACCAAAAACCAAAAAAAAACAACCCTTGAAGAAATTCAGGAGATACACCAGTTACTCAGAGGTACAGTTTGATACTACGTCCTCCTTCTACCAGGTCTTGGGTTTCTGTTCTTTATATGATACTGTTCTTTTCACCAAATACATTATAAAAGCCTAAAAAGAACTTCACCTTCCTACTTCTGAGAGTTGTATGAGTAGCACAGCAACAGTGAACGTACTTAATACTGCCATAAGAATCGTTTGGTCACAGACAAATTAAACTTCCATTGCATGCCATTTTGCTTTCCACTGCTGTTCAGCACTTAAAAACTTAGAAGTTTAATGTGTCCTTTAAAAGAATATATTAATTTGCCTTGCAAATTCAAATAAGAAATGGATTAAGATTTTTTTTAAACAAAAAAGTATTTATTTCTGTCTACTATGAAGCACAAGACTAAGCCAGCGCTAAGACTTACTTAAAGCACTTAGAGGTTTTAAGGTAACAGGTTCCATAACAATATTCTCCTCCCCATGCCATACTAACTTCTGTGTGCCTAATAATCCAGACTTTGAAGTTTTGCTCTACTTAATTAAAAAACATTGCTCCATAGTTATAAAAGAAAACACTATTATATCTGGTATTTCAGTAACTGACTTTTAGTATGTACATATTATTATATCAACTATCGCTTACTGATGCAAAGAAAATAGGCTTTCAAATACCAACAGCAAGATTTAACCATGTTTTCTGTCTGAGGTTTTCTTCAGAAGATCATTATTATGCAGATATAATGGCAAGTCTATACGTGCAAGGGGTTGCTAAAGAGCATTCAAAAGGAGAATTAGAACATTTTAAGCCCCTTCCTATCAGTGCCAGCAGCTGAACAAACCAGAACCCTGACACCCCCGGAGGCTTCCTCACAGCAGATTTCCATAGAGCTTAATAATCTTCCCTAGCAAGTAACATTCGTTCTGAACAATTATTGCCCATTATTTCTTTGTCAGAGGCAATACAGCCTTTGAATGCTGCAAAGGTCAATCCTCTCACTGAGCATTTGGTATTAGCCAAACATGATTTCTTCTTTTTCTTTTTTCTGGGGGGAGTTTCTGATGAAGAAAATGATGATGAGCCAAGTTTTGCTTACTTTTAAAATTAGAAATAGAATAAAAATTGATTGAAAACTTTGTCCTAACAGGATTACTACCTGGTTCTACAGATTAGATCCGTGAACATATTTTGCAGGCATTTTAATTAAAAGCCGTAAGATTTTTCCAGAAAGTTTTTTCTAGGTAATCTTTGCTCCCTCTCAAATCTGTAAGATACAAAAGTACACCTTTTAGTCTTCTCGTATCAAGTACTTCAAAGCTTAACTTTGAAAGTGCTGGTCTCATGCCTATCAGCCTTTTTCGAGCTAAACAAAACTTCTGCAACTTTTATTAAAAATAACAAAAAAAACCTCCCAAACCTCTGTGCATTCTAAACACCTGCACCTCAAATAAAAAGGTTTACCTATTTTCTTTATTTTCAAAAGACTCTCTTGGCAAAGAAAGCACACCAAACCTTTCAAAAAGATTTTTCTTAGCAACTTACAATGGAAATTAATGCTGTTCACTAATATATATCCTAAGAGAGTAGTAAATACCATTCAGAATATTAGTAGTATATTAACCTGAAGAACAGAGAGGCTGTTTTGAACTACAGCAACAAGCTGTTACGCTGCACCTAAACAACGTATTTAATACTCTCATCTATGGGTGGTCCAAGAATTTACACTAAATCTAAGTCAGAGAAAGAGAAGGCTGAAATGTGAAGCAGCTATTTTTTTTCTTCAATCAGCACTTCCTAAAGTAGCTTGGCCAAGTCCAATAGACGAGAGCTATTCTCTGCTATTCTCCAGAAGAGCAGATAAATTTTAAACAGATTCACAGACACTCCCCTCCCCATACCTCCCAAAGGAACTCAAAGGTGCTAAAGGTAAAAATGTGCTAGACTATTTACTTTTGATATCTTTTTGGCAACACACTGTAATTTTTACCCTACCATAAAACCACATTTTTCCGATGTGCTGAAAAACTTGGCAGAATGAACATGGAATTTTAAGTTCTATATAAAACATCAATTATGCAGACCTCCTTTTGTGTTCACTGCCCCATATTAACATAAAAGATACTTAGAAGTGGAAAAAACAGTAACATTTTGTCAATCTAAGGCACAAAATTATGTATCTGAGATTAAACACTTACAATAGGCAGAGGGGTTTTTTTTAATTCTTTTCAACTAAGAAGAAAAATCAAGGATTGGAAATGGTTGCCATGGGAGGCTTTCAAGACCAGTCTGTATAAGCCTCCCAGCACCCTTATAGCTGACCTCATAGCTGACAACTCTTTGAGTAGGAGGTTGGACTAGAGATCTCCCGAGGTTCTCTCCAACCTGAAACATCCTATGATCCTACGAAAAAATGCACACGCACACATTCAAAATTCTTCTGAAGCACTAACTACTACCCGCAAAGAATATAAAGATCCAAAGTTAGCAAGAGAGATACAATGATGTTAACCTCCATTAAGCAAGAATATCAGACCATCATCCATCCCTATCTTGGTACCTTATGAAGGAACTAGAAATGATCAAGGATAACCATACTGCAGTAAACATGTCTAAAGTCTGACAACTTTACTTACGACTTTCAGCCCTCCCCGTAAACTATTTTCCATCAAATTATTAAGTATAACCTTTTTAATTAGCTGTTAGCTGTGTACCATCTTTTCCTAAAACCAGTGTCTCTGTATACTAGAAACTATGTTTAAACAAAACTGTAATGGAAAAATATTTATCTTGGGGATTTGTATGTTTGAATTTAGACATACATAAGTAAAGACAGTGCTGAGCAGCACTGGAGTCTTACTATATACACATATGGAATTTTACAAGCTTTAATCTATTTCTTACATAAACCAAAAATAGTCACATCCATTGCAAAATGTCTGTGTAACACCACGCAAGTTTACAAGGTGTTATGTCAACATCCTTTTCCTTGGAAGTAGTCTCTTCCATTAATCTAATGCCTTAATTTCTGTAACAGCATTATTTCCAAAAAGAATGTTGATTCATCTAATGAAGCACCGCCAGGATGAGTTAACAGGAGAGAATAGGACCAAGGGCAGAGAAAAAGCAGTAGCCTCCAGGATGAAAACAATGCTATACAGAATGAAGCCTTTGATTTCGCAGATAGCCTGCTTCCTACAACCTAATTCCATTGGCTTCACAGGAATTGAATTTAACATGATTAAAAGAGAAAAGGTATCTTTTTAACTCAAAGTAGTGAAACAGAGTGATTTATAAAAGTCTCCGCAGTAACTGCATCATTTAGATCAAATTTTGAAGATCCAAATGCTACTTAGGCAAGGCATGGTTCTCTTTACAGCAATCCTTTTTCAGGTTTTAATAGATAGTTCTAAGAATAAAACATGTTAATAAAGCAACATCGTAAATTCCACCTTTGTCATATTCCACCTTTGTCATGTCCCAATGTATTTCACACCAAAACAAGTCAACTAGTAAATAAATGTTTCTAGCCACAAAAATCACTTGCAAGTCAAAACCTGTAACAGCTACACATACAGAATACATCATACCAAATTACCATCCACTACTATTAATTATGACAAAAATACATATGAGAGGGACATCCAAACACTTCATCTTCAATAGAATGAAAGAGTTAATTGCTGAGGGCTCTCCACAATTCTGTTTAGAAGAAAGTTTCTCTCACTAAATTAGACCAAGCCTTGAGCCACATCACCGTTTGCTGAGCCTCTGTCCAACATGCTTTAGTTATTGGCAATGCATTTAATCCTCCTCTGCTTGCACAGAAATTCATCTACGAGTCTGGCAAGAAAAGAGGTATTTTTGAATGAATGCCAGAAGGTAATCTACAGAACATCCAGTTCTCAGGCCCTAACAAACAAGTTGTGTCATACTGCCTCCCAGTGCACAGCATCTGCCTGAAGCTCAAATGAAAAAGGTTGAAGAATCCATTTTAGACATGGAACTACCAGTAATTACCAAAGGAATTACAACTACCTTAGAGCCTGTTCACAAAAGCATTTAAGTTTTTTTGAAAAGTTCTAGACAGAAAGTAATATTGATCTGTGGGATTCCATTTCACTTTAAATAAAGACATAAATTGCAAAAGTAAAAATGAAAACCGGGCAAATTCATATGGCGGACCACTTTTTTATTGAGTCTTGTACAACATCTTACGTAAAAGAGTCTTGGGACAAACCAGGATTTCTAAGTCATAGAAAAAAATCATTGATAAAACCCAAGAATTTTAGAGCAGATAAAATTTCTCTAGGAAAAGAAGCACTTTTGTATTTTATATATAAGGTGATCCAAGCCAAAGCATTTCACAGTCTAAAATAAACATAGAAATCTGTTAATCTCTGTGGGCCTCATATCATGTTCTGAAACACTACTACTTAGAGAATTCAGTCCTTCAATGCTGATCATTCAAAACCCTAATAAAAGTAATTTCATAACTGTGTAAGTCAACATCCCAAAATGTTCCTATCTAGCACCCTATTTTTTTAATCAGTAACACATCAACACTGATGTTCTGCAGAATTAATAGTCTAACACAGACATTTAGTAAAGAGCCCTAAGTTCAATGAAATCACCATTTCCAATTCTTTCACAGACCATAAACACACAGCATTGCAGAAAAGATTTACAAAAAATGAATTTTTTAACAAAACCTACAGTTGAATTCTACTGGGAGAAAGAGGCAGGTGTACTTTCTAACACTTTTAAGATTAACATTATTCTTGCTGGCTCTTAAAGTAGTAGGGTCGTTAAGCTGAAGTACAGCGTAGCTGAAGTCCAACTTGAGGCAGTCTGCTTATGAGAAAGGTCAGACCTCTGAAACTAAGAGCAAGCGAATCGGTCAAAAATGAGTGAAGCAAATGAACTTGATTTGCTCATTTGGACAGGATGGAAGAATCACGAAAATGCACAACCTACAATCTAACCCTCAAAACTTGCTGTTTACAAAACCACTGTCACAAGCCAAGCTTCTAAGAGCCCTTCGCAGAATGTTTGTAATTTAGCTTTAGGCATGCAGGTAACTGATCCCTTTTGTTTAGGAGAACTAGTTAAATGGAAAAAAAACCCAAAAACAAAACCAGCTTTACAAATGAAAGGGAAGAATGGGCAACACTTACAGCAGTTGGATCCTTCAAATGGAGCTGAGTTGCTGTCACTTGTTTGAAACCACCAGGATAGCTATAAAAACAGAACAAACATATAAGCTTAAAGCTATATGCTCAAGCATGATGTTAACACAAATATCACTACATCCTGAACAACAGCATAATGGTATTATAAGCCATTTTAAAAAGTTGTTCTCCAAGGCCAACAGCTATATTGATGATATTAAAGCTCTTTTCCAACCAAAATGATTCTGTGATTCTATGATTGTATTAGAAAAATTCTATGCTGTCAAGTATCTAAGTTTAACACCATTTGCACTTTCTTATTTATTCACTTAAGTATTAAAAAGTTTGTGTTTCCCAAGCAGATGGATGTTTTTAAAACTGGTTATTAAATACACCATCACAGCTACAGAATACAATGGGAGTAAGACATGCAAAACTTGGAAATATTTCACAATGATCAAGACTCACAACCAGTTTCTGGCTGATATACGAGACAACCATTTCAAATAGCATTTAATATTTTCTTACTATTTTAGCTAAACCTTAGCATGATTTGGCATATCTACAGTAACAAAATGTGACTTCCTGTAAAGAAAAGTGTACTGCAATGCATCTGTCTTTCTAAAGTCTATGTGATATGGTGGAGTCATGCTAATTCACATTTAAGCATGAATACAGTGGTCCAAGAAATTACACAGATGTCAGGTAAAGCTGGGTTTCATTTTGATTTAATTATACTACTAGGTATCAGCCTAAGTGAAATAAAAATAAACCCAACATCATTAAAACATTCCCACTTAGGGAGCTGCACAGATTTAAATATTTGTTTTAATTGTACAATTCTTTTCACTTACTCAAACCAACTTAGCTACTTATGCAAGTGCTTTAACTTAGAAGTTTTTAGTGAAAATTTTTAAGATGTGATAGAGGTGGAGGAGAAAAACACCCCACATTATTTCCATCAACTCTGAACAAGAACTTCTCAGCAACTCAGCAAAGGAATTTCAGGATTGAAACATCAGTATAAGCAAAATTAGCTTTCTCAATGTGATTTATTCATCTCCTGACTGGATACATTTTAACACTTAGAGATTATTTTCTAGTGTTGTCACTGTATAAAATAGGAGCAACTGTTCTTATTTGACTCAGCTGAGAGTTGCCATACCATCTGTAATTGATTATTGCACTTCCATCTGTAAACAAGTTATGTCTGCCAGAATAATATATTATACCCTATTGTAAACATCAGTACATTTTGAGAGTATCTCACTTACTACTACTACTACAGTTTTGTTTTTTTTTCATCCTCTGATTCAATAATATATCAGTCTTGATATTTACTATTAGGTAAATAGGTGCTGGTAGGATAAAGTAATTGAAGTCAGCAACTGTATGTATCTTAAATGTGCAATGCCAAAAGGAATGTCTTCTGTAAACTGAATAGTCCTGATCATTGGGTTCATGGTTCACACAAAACAACATGGCTCACCAAATCTGTTAACTTACTCAATTGCTCTGACTAATTTTGAGTTAGATTATTTCCCTAACAACATACAAAAAACCCCAAACCATACAACATACAAAACAACATACAATGTTGTTTCCCTAACAACATAAAAAAGGAAAAAAAAAGAAAAAGGCTAGCACCATTTTAAACACTGTAAGTATTAAAAAAAATGACATTAAATTTGCCACTAACTCATTTGAATATTTATTATAAAGCTTACCCAGTATGTGAAGAATATACTTTCTGTTCCCATTTGTTACCAGAGAAGGCAATATGTCTTGTATTTATTATGACAACATGATCTCCGCAGTCACCTACAAGGTAGAAATTAGTGGAAAATATTAAGAGAACCATAGGAGCAATCAACCAAATTGGCAACTATAAAGTGTGCAATACATACATAATAGCACATATATATATATTTCATAAAGCTCAAATTTAAAGATCTGAGCTTTTTGAGTCACACCATCCAAATTTGCACTTAAATACCAACCTTAATTACTATTTTTGTTAGTACTGTCAAAGGCAGGTGAGCAGGTAAAATACCATCAGACTATATCATTAAACCATTGCAATTATTCAACTAAGATCTGGAAATCTGGCTTACAGACAACTGTATTATTTTATTCAACACATTATGCTGCATATGCACTTATATTTCAAAAAACCCAGAATAAAAAAAAAGGTTAGTTCTAAACAATGATCCTAAATAGTTTAATTTTAGCTTTCTCATAAGAATAGCACCAGTGTTTACTGGAGGACAGAGTATTTTGTATAAGTAAAATAATTCTATGTCATAATTACAGCCTAGGGCTAAATATATAAAAGAAAAAAGAGATTGGGGGCAGGGGTAAGAAAAGCCCCACGAAAAACCTAAAACAGCTCTGTTGGGAAAAAAACACACTTTCATCAATCAAGCAGAAGTGAATGTTATGGCACATACATATATGTTTAGTGTTATATCAGCAATTTTCACATCAAGTTTTTTAACTGCAAAGCCTATAATCTATCACCAATACCTTGCCACAAACAGTTACTTTAATATATCTTTACCAATAAAGTGTTAATAAAACCCATACTATCTCAAAAATATCATGAAAATATGAAAAAAATGTAGTTTTTTCAGAAGTAATTATCTTGATCAGCTGTATAACCTATAACCACTCATTCAATCAATTGGAAAATGTGTGCACAATTCGCTGTCATACACATTACCATATCAGAATGTAAGTATTTGAAGAGGCTCAATTGCTTAAACCATTTTTGAATAGGTAACAAAACAGCTACACTAAGAAGGACTTAAATTGAGCATGTATTTTTTTTTATAGGAGTATATAATTAATCAATGCAAGTTTCACACCCTTTTTAAGTTTTCTACCATTTTTTAATCTTGTGTTCTTTTAAAGCTCTACTTTCAACTACAGCTAAAGTGCAATTTAAACATCTTCATTGTTCTTTAAGACACAAGAGCAGGCTGTTCCCATGTGCCAAAAGAAGAGCCGGTGGGAAAGAAGACCAGCCAGGCTGAACAGAGAGCTTTGACTGGAACTCAGGAAAAAAAGGAGAGTTTATGGCCTTTGGGAGAAAGGGCAGGCACCTCAGGGGGACTGCAAGGATGTCGTCAGGTTATGCAGGGATAAAATGAGAAAGGCCAAAGCCCAGCTAGAACTTAATCTGGCTACTTCTGTAAAAGACAATTAAAAATGTTTCTGTTAATACATTAGCAACAAAAGGAGGGCTGAGGAGACTCTCCATCCTCTGTTGGATGCAGGGAGAAACATAGTGACAAAGGCTGAGGTACTTAATGTCTTCTTTGCTTCAGTCTTTAGCAGTAAGACCAGTTGTTCTCTGGGTCTCCAGACCTCTGAGCTGGAAGACAGAGACAGGGAGCAGAGTGAAGCCCCCATAATCCAAGGAGAAATGGTTAGTGACCTGCTATACCACTTAGACACACACAAGTCTATGGGGCCAGATTGGATCCACCCAAGGGTACTGAGGGAGCTGGCAGAAGTGCTCGCTGAGCTACTTTCCATCATTTATCAGCAGGCCTGGCTAACCGGGGAGGTCCCAGTTGACCGGAGGTTAGCCAATGTGACACCCATCCACAAGAAGGGCCAGAAGGAGGATCCAGGGAACTCCAGGCTGTCAGCCTGACCTTGGTGCCGGGGAAGGTTATGGAGCAGATCATCTTGAGGGCCATCATGCAGCACATACAGGACGACCAGATGATCAGGCCCAATCACCATGTGTTCATGACAGGCAGGTCCTGCTTGACTCACCTGATCTCCTTCTATGACAAGGTGATATACTTAGTGGAGGAGGGAAAGGCTGTGGATGTTGTCTACCTGGACTTCAGTAAAGCCTTTCACACTGTTTCCAACAGCATTCTCCTGGAGAAACTGGCTGCTCATGGCTTGGATGGCTGTATGCTTCACTGGGTAACAAAACTGGCTGGATGGCTGGGCCCAAAGAGTTGTGGTGAATGGAGTTACATCCATTTGGTGGCCGGTCACAAGTGGTGTTCCCCAGGGCTCAGAACTGGGGCCAGTTCTGTTTAATGTCTTTATCAGTGTTCTGGATGAGGGGACCAAGTGCACCTTCAGTAAGTTTGCAGACCACACCAAGTTGGGTGGGAGTGTTGATCTGCTCGAGGGTAGGAAGGCTCGGCAGAGGGATCTGGACAGGCTGCATCGATGGGCCAAGGCCAGCTGTATGAGGTTCAACAGGGCCAAGTGACAGGTCCTGCACTTGGGTCACAACAACCCCATGCAACACTACAAGCTTGGGGAAGAGTGGCTGGAAAGGTGCTCAGCAGAAAAGGACCTCAGGGTGTTGGTCGACAGCTGGCCGAATATGAGCCAGCAGCGTCCCCAGGTGGCCAAGGAGACCAATAACATCCTGGCTTGTATCAGAAATAGTGTGGCCAGCAGGACTAGGGAAGTGATCGTCCCCCCGTATTTGGCACTGGTGAGGCCTCACCTTGAGTCCTGTGTTCAGTTTTGGGCCCCTCACTACAAGAAAGACATGGAGGTGCTGGAGCGTGTCCAAAGAAGGGCAACGAAGCTGGTGAAGGGTCTAGAGCACAGGGCTTATGAGAAGCGTCTGAGGGAACTGGGGTTGTTTAGCCTGGAGAAGAGGAGGCTGAGGGGAGATCTTATCACTCTCTACAACTACCTGAAAGGAGGTTGTAGCAAGGTGGGGTCACAGAATCACAGAATGGTAGGGACCTCTGGAGATCATCTAGTCCAACCCCCCTGCTAGAGCAGGATCACCTAGAACAGGTTGCATAGGATCACATCCAGGTGGATATTGAATCTCTCCAGAGAAGGAGACTCCACAACCTCTCTGGGCAGCTTGTTCCAATGCTCTGTCACCCTCAGAGTAAAGTTTTTCCTCCTATCCAGATGGAACTTCCTGCATTCCAGTTTGCGCCCATTGCCCTTTGTCCTGTTGCTGGGCACCACTGAAAAGAGTCTGGCCCTCTTCCTAGGTCAGTCTCTTCTCCCAAGTAACAAGTGATAGGACAAAAGAAAATGGCCTCAAGGTGTGCTAGGGGAGGTTTAGACCGGATATTAGGAAAAAAAATTATTCGCTAAATAAATCAATCATTGGAACAGGCTGCCCAGGGAAGTGGTTGAGTCACCATCCCTGGAGGTATTCAAAAGACACACAGATGTGGTGCTTAGGGACATGGTTTAGTGGTGGACTTGGCAGTACTAGGTGAATGGTTGGACTCAATGATCTTATGGGTCTTTCCCAACCTAAATGATTCTATGACTCTATGATGCGGCCTTTCACTGCTGACTGATCAGTTCTAAAAACACTCTATGTCTAAATAAATGTCAGGGAACTGTTACTGGATTTTGTGGTTTGGTTTTTTTTTTGGGTTTGGTTTGGGGTTTTTTTTTAACTTGGGAAGATGACAGAATAAGCTCATATAAGGAAATTTTTGCCAACAGTTCTCCACTTGTGTAAACACTGAATTAACAACTCCATGCACCAATACATCAATTACGAACAACTAAGAGCCAGGAGAAAAACTAACCAGGATACTTACATGCTGCCTGAAAAATGACTGCAACATGTTCTTTTTAAAGTAGATTGAATTTATGGATAGCTGATGTCTCCTTCCAAATTTCAAATTTATACATTATTTTCCCACTGGTTTTTAAACTGTGTTGTTCCCATAACCTCAGGGACGGCTGCACTTAATAGGAAGAAAGCAAAAATATTCTCCATCTCCGTAAATACAGTTATATTGCATCCTACTTCTGAAAAATATTCACAAAATATCATGCAAGAAAACTATTCCTTTAGGCTATTTTCATGCTATAATATTGAATTATTCTTTTATCAAGTATGTAAGTATGTTTTCCTCAAGAAATACACAAAAAACAAGGCCAGTATATTCTATTACATCATGGTATATGCTATTTCTTACAGCATATACATTGCACCTCTTCATATAAACCTAAGCTGCCATAGTAAATCCATTTTATAACTGTGTACATTTATAAGTTCAGTAATTCCTATCACACAGTAAAAAATGTGTACTTTAGGTAAATACATTTTTCCCTCCTACATTTTAATTAAGGACTAAATGATAATTAAAGGTACATATCGTCAACTGTTAGCTCACAAGACTGACAAATTACTTGCCAAATCGTTCATTAGAAGGCAAGTCTTTGTTGCTGCTTCTAGCTGTTATAAACAAACATTGAAATCTAGAGTAACACCTGGGCCAGATCAGGTTTGCAGGACACTTCCATCTAGCCTTGTCTTCTCCTTTGAGGATGCAGAGGACAGCAAGAAATCCTACCCAAGCAACAGAAGTGGCTCACCTAGATCTGCTCACGATCCAACATAAAGAACCAGACTGCCAATTTTTTAAAAAATCTGGCCCACTATCTTTGCGAGCAGCTTCACAATACAGAACTAAAGACAGGATACAAGGGGATGAGGGTAGAGAGAAGGGGATGTGCAGGAGAAACCTACAATTCCAGATTCAAACCTCCTGAACAAGGTTGTATCCCCTTATTTAAGGCATATGGTCTGACAGCATCTAAAAATATGACAGTCTGGAGAATAATGAAAGATTATCCATAAGAGAGAAAATAAATATATGTGAAATCAAATTTCTTTCCTTCCCTAACTACAGCTTAAATTAATCTTGAGAGACTTTTCAACACAATAGATAAATGATTTTATGGAAGGGTATCTGGATACCAAATTAAAAACAAAACAAAAAATCCCCACAATGTTATTCTGTCTGAGGAACTGTTATCTCACAGACACTAAAATATTTGTTAGTTAAGAAAAAAAAAAAAAAAGAGGTGTTAAGTACACCAAACACAAATTCATGCATACTTTGCTCTCTTAGTGAGTATCAAATGTTTCTCAGTAGTAGTAACCGACCAATGTCAATCTCAGGTGTAATGCATTTGGTACTGATTTATAGAATACTTTAGACCAAATGAAGTTATCTTGGAAATGACTTTTCAGGATTTTTATAACTTCATGGACATAAAAGTATCAAAGATCTTTCCCACAGGACAACCAAAACCATTTCTCTCTAGTGTCTGTTTTATTTTTCAGACAGCCTTAGTCTCCAGTGACATCTTGTGGATAAGACATAATTTGCAACAGCAGAATTCTGGTATCTAAAACATGTTTAGAACACTACAAATACTACCTTCTATTATGAAAAACGGATCAAGTGTAATATCTGTGTGTACAGTCTACATGTAGGAACAAAGTTTAATACTGCCTTTATGTTTCAGTAATGTCGCTTGAACATTTTGCATGAGTATTAGAGGAAACGCTGTACCATCAATATGAGGGATCATGTTTAGCACCATGAGACAGGCACTACGGTATTACAAATAATGAACAAGATCACAGGTTCTTCTTTACCACTTAATCTTCAATACTGATTATGTCTCCCATTTAAGAACCAGACAGGTTCCAGCCTCATCATCACAGAGTATCTGAGGTTGGAAGGGACCTCTGGAGGTCATATTGTCCAACCCCTGCTCAAGCAGGACCAGCTTTTGAATATCTCCAAGGATGGAGACTCCACAGTTCACGCCTGTTGCCTCATGAAGACAGGATTTCTCTGCACCTTATTCAGAACGAAGAACCACTCCAAGACTCTGTGGCGTTCAGAAAATCTATTCAAGAATCATGTCATTATGTGCACTGTGAATTAAATCTTTACATTTAAAATCAATGCAGCAAAACACATTTCGAGGTTAAAAAAAATGGAAGCACAACCCACTGTAATTCAGCTCCTAAAAATAAATATGAATTCATAACAAGCTTTATATGGATTAGTAAAGACAATGGCATAAGGTTGTAGAGGGATATGAAAGAAAAAGATGAGAAAGAAAATGGATACATTTATAATTTACAAACAACTGAAATATGTAACCTTATATATCAAGCTCAATTTTAAAACCGAAATCAGAAGAAAAATACAAGTGAAGGAATGCTTTTATCTACTGCAATACTCACTTAGTGCATGATAAATAGGTTTATGCCTGCCTTCAAGTCTGATTACAGTCGCAGCTGCTATTTTTCCTGGTGGCTGCATCTTTGCATCTAGGAGATACCAGGCTCTGGCAAAAGTAGCCCATTGCTAAAGGGAAAGAGAGGTAGTATTTAACATCGTAAAAGAACACACTACCATATACAAATCTAGCTTCTTTAATTAGATCAACACAGTTTTACACTCCAAAATACTAGAACAACAACATCCCCACCAAATAACCTTCAAATGGATGGAGAACGCTGCTACACACTGATACATCTACTGCTGTACATGCTTCCAATGTATGTGGCAATAACAACACCGAAAGGTCACCACCTCTGAGAGTTTTGTTTCAGAAGTGGAGATCTCCTGTTTGCAAGTTTCCATTATTGCTAACTGAACTGTAAAACTGGGCCATTTAAAGCCCAGCATCTCTTTCAGTGAAGGGCACAACTCCCCAGAATGTAGTTTTATAAGCACGAACATCCTGAGCAGCCTGCAGTAGGTAGCCTTGTTCCTCACAGCCAGCCCACACCTACTGACGGATTCCCGCCAGTGGGCCCCTCAAGCGAACACCGGAGCGCACCGCGACGCGGGTGGGCCGCCCGCCGCCCCGGCCCTGCCCTGGGGGCCTACTGCTCCTCCGTCCCGGCGCCCGCCCGCTCCCTCACGGCCACTCTCAGCGCCATGGCGGTCACCAGGGTCCCGCCGGGGCGACACCGCCTCACGCCCTCG
Organism: Grus americana; assembly: GCF_028858705.1. NCBI lineage: Eukaryota > Metazoa > Chordata > Aves > Gruiformes > Gruidae > Grus > Grus americana. The sequence continues at coordinate 14,564,111 of NC_072853.1, read as the reverse complement.
GAGGCAGCGGCCGCCCCGGCACAGCCTGCACCGAGGGGGAGAGGGCCGCACTCACCTGGGCCGCCTTGGTGTAACTGGCCATAGCCGCCCTCCCACCGCGGCCGAGGGGAAGGGGAAGGGAAGCGGAGTCCCTTGGCCGCCGCACCGGCGGGAAGCGGAAGCGCTGCCCTGTGAGGGGCGGTGCAAGGGCGGCAGCGCGGGCCGTTCGGAGCGGCGGTGGCTCCGTCCACGTCCCGTCCGGCCATGGATCGCTACGTCCTGCTCCTGAGCTGGGGGGAGCGCAGGGCCGAGGGGGCGGCGGCGGCGGGCGGCCCCGGAGCAGGTACCGCCACGGGGGGACGGGGACGGGGACGGGCCGGAGGCCGCGCCGTGTGGGGAGCTGCTTGCCGCGGGCCCACCCGAGCCTGGTTAATGAGGGCTCGTCGTTACGGTCGCTGGTCTAGGATCTGCGCCCGCCCAGGCTTTTCTGGATCCCTACCTCGTTAAACAGCCCCCCTCCCTCCCCCTTTTTTTCCCCTTCAATCTTTAATGACTTAAACCTTAAGAAACTTGGGAGGGTTGTGTTTTATTGCGGCACTGCTGCATAATTAGGTAGAGCGCTCTTGAGATGTGTGCTACTTTAACGAGTATTTCACAAAACCTCTAAGTCTAAGCAAGACTTTACTTCTGTAATTCAGTAGTTTTAAGAAAAACTGGGGGTTTTTTTTCAGCTTGGACTGCTGCAAACGTTTATCAGTTCCTGAAAGAAAGCTGTAACTCATCTATAAATGCAGATGTGAGCGCATTCCCAGGTAAGTACAGTAATGGACAGTAATGTAGGCAAATGTTATCAAGGAATTGGCCTCGGCAAATTTGATGATCTGGGTGAAGCAAGGCAGAAGTTTAAGGAAACCCAACTGCTGCAGGTGGGACTGCTCCTGCTGCTGCTCTTCCTGCAGAGAACTGATGTCACTTCAGCAGTTGAGGTGTTCCGAGATGATTAAATACATTTAGACAAGGATCTTGAAAGGCTGACAAATTTCAGTCCAGCTTAACAGCAAGTTAGAGTAGAAACGGGCTTGTTTCTCATGCAGTTTGATGTTTTCATTACTCCTATGATGTCTTCTAATTTTTTTTTCAGTGAAAGCAATATTTATCTGTTGGGTAGCAATTCCAAACCCTAATCCATGAATATGTATTAAATCATGTTATCATCTTAAAATAGATTTCTGAAGATCTGCTTTAGTACTTTAGGGGTTGGGTCTTTGGGTCTTTTTTGTTACAAAACACTTTCTTAATTCTTTTCTTGGTTTGGATATGTAGTGTTCAGTTGTTAAGGCTCATCTTGTTGCAGCTGTCATCTAATTGTGATTCATGTGGGGAAACCACTATAAGCTGTTAAAATTAATGAAGATAGGAATGTTAATCTGTTTTCAACTTCTGCTTTTTATTGCATAGAAGTGTTGAGAGAGCATCTCATTTTGTGAACTACATAAAACCTATTTATGAAAGCTATGATTTAGTTTAGGTATGACAACTTCTGCAAATGGAGAGCAATATCAATCAGCATGGAGAGGAGCTCAAAAATCTTCTTACTTATTAACAGTCATAAACAACAGATTAATAACTTATCAACAGATCATCAATATAGTTATGTTTAGATATTAATTATGATGTCAAAGTAAAGTAGAACATAAGTTATTGTGGCATGTTAAATGACTTGCGTAGTCTTTCAACAAAGATGCTCATTGTGATAAGAAGAATAGATTGTAGTGGATTGATTATTTTGAATAATTGTTTTATCTCTTTTCAGCATGTTCTGTGGCTGGTATTCCAGGTGTAAAGAAATGGTATTTTGCAAGTCATGTTATATGTGGTTATTATCAGGTAAGAGGGAATATAAGTTCCTCAACTCTCTGCTTGTCTCTAGTGCAACTTAAAACTGTGATGTTCAAAATGGTTTTTGCTTGATTAGTTCTGCAGTTCTGACTGGGAGGAAATAAATTTTGACACACAGAAAAATGAAGACTCTCTCCAAACAAGTATTGACGAATGCCTGGGAGCCATACAGAATTTTGAGGAAGAAGACAATAACAGTAGAGAGTCACTGTCTATGACTGAGTATGCCTATTATTATTTTTATTGAAACTATAGTGATTTGACATTTAACAGTAATTACCCAAGGGAATCAAGAAAATTTAGCAAGTACAAGTTATTACCAGAGCAACAGTTAACTATGAACAATCCCCTACTACAACTGAAAATAATTCTATTTTGTTTAACATTGTTTTAGCTACACATGATTTTTATAGAATAACTGAACAGTTTCCTAACAGCTGACAGTGATGTATACAAAAAGAAGTTTCTTGCTAAGAGAAGGCTGACCATCTTGAATCCTGCTTCCAGTTTTACTGCAGATTATTTTGAAGTCATTTGGCCTACTTCTGCCTCCGGTAAAAGGGGAGATAAATATATCTCACTGTCTCAATATGTTTCTGCAGAATTTTAAAGATATAAGATACTTACATCAGGTAGTATTCATTAGTTGTAACTTTTTGTTTCTAAATTACTTTTTTGTTTCCAACCATGTTCTCTTCAGTATCTATGATGAAGCTGCAGAAAGTCTGCATCAGTTAGCTGATAAACTCCCTGCCCCAGGTAATCTCTCTTTAAAGAGCAATCTCTTTTTGAGTTTATCTTGTTAGTTATTACTCTAAAAACTCAGCTAGTAAAGTCATAGTCAAATGGAAAAACTCAGAGGATGTTAGTTTGTTAGTTGAATTAACTTGTCTGCAGATCTTGCAAGTAGCTTAAGGAACTTGAGCATGATTGGCCTCGCAAATCCACTTGTGGAGTAGTTTGCTGCTTGTTTCTTTGGAAGGCTATATTTCAGTAGAGATTAAGGTAGCTATTTATAATTAATTTTGCCATCCGAAATGGCACCAAAGTAGTAATAGTCAGTAAGCAATACGAAACTCAATATGCAACCATAGGAAGTTTTTATTAAAAAAGATGGAAGGTGCTGAAATCAAGTTTACATCTGATTTGCCAGCTGATTGCTTGTGGGTGGGAGCCAAGAAGCTGTGCAGGAGCATACATCAGAACTGTTGGATTCAGATTTTGTAAACTGAAGATGCATATCACCTTGCATGTTAGGGTTACAGAATGTTGCAGTAGTTGATTTGGGATAGCAAAGGAACTGAACGTGGAAAGAATGAGAAATAGCAGTTTAGAGGTGTAAAAAGGAGGAAAATGACATAGCGTGGTTGTCCTGGAGACAACTCTGATCTGTCAAATACAGTGCTGAGTGAGAGAGGAGAAAGGTGTAGAATCGCTGTAACTAAATGAATGGCAAAATACTTTATTTTGTGTTAATCTAAGAGGAGCAGCAAGAGATGAGCTGAAATGTGTGAAAAATGTTTTAAATCTTTCTGGAATTACTTGAAGTTGATCTTTAAGCCCATTTCAGTGCAGTCGGTGATAATCAGTACTTATCTATTTAAATGACTGAATCATGTACTGAATAATGGTAATTTGGGTCACATAGAACTGTTTTTACAGGCAGAGCAATGGTTGATGTAATCCTGAAGGCTGTTGAATGCGATGGACCCAAGTTAAAAGACTGCTTACCTGTTATTGGTGCTCTGAAACACCTGAGAGAATGGCACTCTGCGCAAGTCACTATTGCGGCAAATGACTCTAAAGGGTATGCCATTTATTTTGGGTCTATAAACAAAGGTCACTCTTGTTTTGTGTTAACGTTTTAAAATAAAAACAGCATCTTGAGTACTTTATGTGTACACTTTGAAAATACATAGATTTGTCTTCTATTATTGTTAGAGGGGAGGAATTACTCATGCCGATTTATTGTAAATGCATGCCCTAACCCGAGGGTAGGCAAAAAATCAAGTCCTCTGAAGTTTCTGTTTCTATAAGAACAGAAGGTAAAAAATTTTTTCTTTCCTTTCCATCACTAGTGGCTTCAGTGTGCATACCATGTTTTGAAGATGTACTATGCTACATAATAACTTTTATTGATTACAGTTTTCTTCTTTTTTGTAACATGAATATATAACTCTGCTGGTTATACCTTGAATTTTTTATTACCTGTGGTATTACATTTAAGGGAGAAAAAACAGAGTGTCTGATTTGTCCTTTGCTTCATAGAATATGTGGTTAAGCTTAATCCTAAGTTAATAAAACTGTTTAAAATTAAAAAGTTGAATGCTCAGTCCTTGGATAGAAGAAGCAGTATACCTGCCATGTAGAACTTTCCTAAGGTATACAGAGGAAGATAAACTTATAGCAGTGACTTCTGTGAGCGCTTGATCTCAATGCTCCCTGGTATCTTCCTGTGCAGCCAGCTTTTGACTGAATACTTTTTTCTGCTGCCTTTTATGTCAAATTAGGCCATTTGGACATACAGTTGTCCTGATGAAAGTTCTCTTGCTTATTCTTCCTTTTCTGTTGATGATGCTGGTTTCTCTTAGAAGAGACTGCCAGTAGGACCCACAGATGTTGGCTGTTCTTTCTGTTGTTGAATTTGAGTAATACTTGTGCTGCAGTCGTATCTCTACTTACAAGGCTAACTACAAACCATCTAGGTGGGCCAGTGATAGCCCCAGTGATGGCTACCTGGCTTTCCTCCACCTTCTAGGACTGAGCCTTACCATTGTATGCCTGCAGCTTGCCATTGCCGCTCTTATTTGATGTCTGACAAAGTTCTTTGCTGTCATGTTCATGGAGCATATGAACAACTTCCTTTACTGAGCCGAAATCAGCAATTCTATAATATTTTTTTACTTTGTGGAATATAAAGCTATATATGTCTGTCTTAACATACACAAGACTATTCAGTGCTAAGAGGTAATAGGCAAATTCAGTCAAATTGTACTACATGTTAATTTGCAAAACTAAATTTGGTAATGTGAATTCTTCCTTATTTTTACAGTAGCTGGCAAAAGATTGCAGATTATCTATCAGCAGACTTTGTGTCTTTAGATAATGTCATGAATATTATTGATTTAAAAGAACTCTGGAGAGGAAGGATTCAGATATGGGAAAGAAAGGTAAAATAACTTTTTTCAGCTATGGTTATCTTTTTAAAGCATCTGTGTACTTCATTTAAAGCATGGCTTGTACAGTGCATTTTATGCTTCAGGCCAAATTTGGTTTTGACAATGTAATTCGAAGAGGTAATGTGCAATGTATCGGGGGGGGACGGGCGGACAACTTGCTTTTTAGCATGATGAAAGGATAAATGAGATCAAGGGATTGAGATTTGAATTTCAGAAATACTCCCCTCTGGAATATTTGCCTTAGAACTTCTTGTACAAAATTAGATTGGTTTGTATCTACAAATTATTATGATGTAACACTGTACATCATTGTTGCAAGCACATGTCTAATGTTTTGGCAAAGACTGATAGCTTTGGATTGTGAAAGACTTTGTTTACGTTTTCAGTATTAAGGTTTTGGATATAGCAGTTGGTTACCTAAGTCAAATATTTTTACCAAGTTTTACAGAACTGCTGGAAACCAATATAATACTAATTGTTTAAAATAATAATACATGTAACTGGCTGAATAGAAGTAATTTTTCTCTTTCTTTTGACACATTTATTGTCTCTTTTTTTTTTTTTTTTTTTTCCAGTTTGGATCAGAAGTTAGGTTTCCAGAATTTTGTTTGAAGAGCACTTCAGCAAAGACATTCAGCACTTCATGTTTAAGGTCTTGCTTTGCAGTTAAAAAAGACCAACAATCGAGGAATACTGATGCTTTGCCAGAGGCAAGTACTATTCTTGATCTTTCTTTGAGCCACTAGAATTCATCTGTTTTACTTCCTGAGGCAATCAGTAATTGGAGAAACCTTAGTTAGAGTTGAAAATTAAACATTAAAAGTAATGATTGCATAAGATTGAGGAATAGTTCCTTTGTTCATGTGTGTTCTCAAGACAGGTCCTTAAAATTTCATCTGTTTGTTCTTAGGAACGCAATAACAAATTTCTTTTCAAATATAAATTGAGATTTTGTTCAATCTGATAACTCAAAATACGTAATTCATTTATGAATTCTGTATTTATTTAACCTTTTCTACTTCATTCTAAAGGTTTGTTGTTTTGTTTTGTTTTTTTAAATTACTGTTGCTGTTTCATGTTTTGCATTGGAAGTAGATACTTGATTGGAACTCCAGAATCGTATTTGTTGATGAAAGCAAAAATGAGTGTTTATGAAAACTGATAGCAGTGAGAAGATTATTATTTTCATTGTTAAAATATGTACATCTTGCATTTGTCTGTTCCTGGTAGATTTTATTTTTCTTTGAATTTGGGTAAGAGTTACAACTTATTTGATGCACATGGCTGACATTCTAGAAAGTAAATTTTATTAAACAGAATTAGATACCTTCCTTGTTTTTTATATAATTATGTTTAATATAGTATTGTGAAATGTTTTTCTCTTTATATTCCTTTATACCTCTTTCATACATATTTGTAAGGCAAATGCCTCCAGCAAAACACCCGAGGAAGTTCCGCTGGGATAACATCATATACAGTGTTACAGATTTTTCGATTTGATCTCTTTTCAGGTTTTTCATTACTACGGTCCTGCGTTAGAGTTTTTACAGATGGTGGTGCTCTCCGATCTACCTTCCTTTTGTATATCTGATCTGGAATTCAATCTGTATCCTTTTCTAAGGATCTAAACTACTACTGCTAATGGTGTATAGCAGAAAGAAAACAATCAGGAGCTACCCATGCAAGCAACACACGAGGATTAGCAAGGACTCATTCCGTTCTAGCCTGCTGAAGTAGTCATAGTGATTCTTCACAACTGGATTTTTTAATGTTGAAATTTAAATTACACTTACAATAACCAGCTATTTTTGATATTATTGCGTATATACTTTGTCTATTGATGTGTATACTTGTCTATTGATGTGTATGCTATTTGGGGGGAAAGAATAGAGAAATATTTACTGCTGTGTAAGTTTATATACATTGTTGAGTAAGGCTTGGGGTTTTTTTAGTGTACTTCACAATATAGAAACATTTTTCCACAAATCATGTTTTTATTGTGTATGTGTAAAATATGTGGCAAGCTGTAGCAGAGGAGTTTTCTCTTGAACCTGATAATGGGTGTATTCCTGTTAGTTTTAAACAGGTGTATTCCTGTTAGTTTTCAAATTTATGTACTTTTGGTACTAGTCTTGGGGTAAGAATGGTAGCTTAGGCTGTGTAAGCCTGCAAGATTTTGAATATATAATTATCTGGTTATGCCTGCCTATATTAAAGATGTCAGCGGTGCATTTCATCGTACCACTTTGCCTGGAAAAGTGAGGTTAATATATTTTGTGGTACTTGCATATCAAGTATTAGACACTTGTGGTCCTTATTTGAAATATGATTGTAACATGATTTGTAAAGTAGAGATGTATACAGTTCTTTGTGAAGGGTGAGGTTCCTTAAACTCTTCTGTTCAGGAGCCTGACAAGAAAGAGTATCAAGGAGACATCCTCACTGCTTTTGGATCAGATTTCTTCTTTCTCTGGGAAGGTAAAAACTTATTTTTATTTAGATATAGCAGAAAAATGAAGGTATTTGTATTGCTCATAAAAGATGCAAGAATAATATTTTTAAACATAGTCTCTGTGTAAGCTCCTTCAATGTTTAGTTCTGAAGCAAATTTGGCTTTTAAAGGTGCATGCTATACAGGTCCTGAAAATTTGTAAGCCCACTGAACGTTTTTCTTTTTTCCTTAGCTAAGTTTCAATATCCTAAAACATTTTGTAATTTTTAATCCTATCCTGCCAGATAACTTCCGTGCTATCATAATTCAGCTATTTTTGTAGCAAAAGGCAGGTATGTGTGCTGCTTATAAAATGTATCTAACTAGTCTAAAGTGATAAGCTTTTTTATTTTGCGTGTGCATATTCTGCTTTTCCATTTTATTTTGGATAAAAAGAGTTCTTGAACCATTTACAAGCCTACTTTTTTTTTTTTTTTTTTTTTTAGTTTCCTTCCCTTGGAATGGTAGTATGAGTATTCATAGCCACAGGATTAGTTTGAAGATTTTTTCCCTGAATGTTTAGGGTGATGTATGCTTGTTTAGGAAAGTGGGGGTTTTTTTAGTGTTTATAAAATAAATCTATGCCAATCAAAACAGAGCCTGCAGTGAAAATGCTGATACAGTTATAATAAATAACTTATGTTCTTTATTTACTATGGAGGTGGTATTCCATCATCAGTCTGTATGTTTCATCTTCAGCTTGTTATTTAGGTTTTTAATAACGTTTTTCCTCCGCTACCACTTCATTCTCCATTACACTTAGCCAGAAAAGAAAGAAATCCTTTTTCTAATGCTGTACCAAAAATATCTTTTGAAATAGTTTTATATTGGTAAATATCACAGGTAATTTTCATTTTACATGAGGATTCTGAACATTTTGTCAAATATCTTTTACAATTCAAGAGCTTGCCTTTCTACTAATTCTTTTAAAGAAAAAAACCAAAACAGTTAAAACACATTCAATTCAACATGTGCAGATGCTAAAAAGTAGCCTGAGAATATGTTTTCAAGGTAACAGTTTCTCGTAGGGATTTTTTTTTTTTCAGTGTACTACAGGAAATATTACATATTTTATAGGCTTTTCTAATAGCTATAAAAGCTAATTGTTTTGTTACTTGAGTATTCAAATACTTATGCACTTTTATATTAGTGATTATTGGGCTGAAATTTACGTACATGCATAAACATAGTCCAGTATCTGACTAATTGAAAAGGATAATATGTAGGGAGGAAAAAAATTTATGTGTTTTTCAAAGGAATGCAGTCACTGATGCCGACTATGTCTTTGAATTCTCTTTTCATTCTGGATACTACTCTACAGAAGTGTTTTTAGCCAGATTATTGAAAGACTTATAATAGGTAACAAATACCTTTTTATTTATGAAATAGAAACTCAGCAGTTAACAGTCTCTCAATTGGAGTAAAAAATAAGTACAACTTTTACAGCCTCTGTGTCAGATGCTGTTCCATCTCAGTTGATATAAACGACAGAAGTGTTAAGTAAAGATGTTTTCCTTCAATTGAAGTACATTTGAAGTAATACCTAATCAGTAACTCAGGAATGAAATGTAAACCAGGTTTCAGTAATATTGCATGTATTATATTTGCTTTCATTACTTAGGTGGGAGCTTTATTTACATTGCCATGTAATGTAAGCAGCGTAGTGATCCCATCCCCTGCCCAGCTCAGTGCAAAGAAATGGAAGGAATATATGGCTAGGAAACCCAGGGTCATTACTGGTAGGTAAAAGGAAGATGACTACAGGTATATTTAATTGTGGTTATATCTATATGTGTATATATATGTGGTAGGTTTTTTCTAACCATTTGGGATGCCTTTTTTTCCTCCAGTGAAATTAAGTCAGTGATTGTAATCTTTGTTAACACAAAAGGTTTTGGTGAATATGAGTTCAGCTACACAGGCTTGTAGAGAAAAATTGATAATAACATCATGGCAAGCTTTAGGGAAGCAATGCATCTCCTTTAAACGATTTCTGTGTCCTGTCAGCTAGGTTCCAGCTTCCACACACCTTTCTAAGGTGATTGTACAATCCATGGGCAAAGAGGTTTGCTTCTGCAGATGGAAATCCACTGTGCTTTACATAGGTGCTTCCCTTTTCATGTAAGCGTTTCCAGAGGTTCTTCAGTGCACTTGCATGTAATTTCAACCTCTTCCTGGGAAAATAAAGAACATCAGAAAATGCTGGATGCTTCCATTCACCCGAGAGCCAGCGTGCTTAACTAGTGATGGAGAATGTGCTCCTTTTTCCTTATGGGGCAATACTGATGGCAGCCGACTCCTCTTAGGCAGTGTGCCAATGCTTAGAAATTCAGTTCACAAAGTGAGAGAACAGAATCAGTGCAGATCAAGACGGAGTGGAGTTTCTCAGTTAGCCAGTATGGATGCCCTGCAAGTGTACAAGTAGTGACTCTGAGGTTTGTAGGGATTTGAAAACATCAGGCTAAAAGGAGCTTGGTCATAGCCCAGTGCTTAAAGTACTTATCTAGGGCAGGATAAGAGGTAGGATTCTGCCTTCTTAAATGATTTTGTTGTTTATAGAGTGGTCTAATATATAATTCATGGAGATTCCAAGGAACAGTGACTTCTGTTGCCAGCTGAAGATAGCATTTATAAGCAAGTATGCAGATGAGGATAGCTGACAGACTGATTCTTTCAGCTTTTTGGATAGGCAGAAAGTTGAAAGGAATTAGGAAGAGCTGCATAACAGGGCGAGAAGCTTAATTCTATGGAGTGCATGCTGGCAGTATATAGATTTAAAATGATCTCTGCATGTTTGGAGGTGGTAAAGCAGAGAGGGTGTGATTATAGACCTGGTCACAGCAGCAGCATTTATATTGTATTGGATACTACTGATGCAGTGAAATGAGTGCAAGATCCCTAGCGTGTGCAAGATCTTTGTCCTGTGCTCCAGTGGAAGGGTTTTGTACAAGTATTAACTGTAATGTGATCAGTAATACATAACAGGTTCGTATTAGGCCTCTTGAGCAAAATTTAGAATAGGAGGAGAAACATGGCCATTTAAACATATTTGCTCATTTAGTTGAAAACGATTTTTTTTAGTGGCTACCACTAATCTCACTGTATTAAGGATTTGCAAATCTTTCATCTCTTCAAACTGTGGGAAGGTGTAATTCTTTGAATTGGTAGTTCTCAAACACTAATTAAGATTAAAATGACAAATAAAAGCTTTCCCATGAGAAATCAGCTTTGAGATGCCAAGATAAACTGGAAAAGGAAAATATTTCAAAAACGACTAGGGGAATGGGGAACAGGACAATAGTGAAAACATGTATGGAATCTGTATTTCTTTCTTGTTCTTTTCTTTCTTCTTTCCCTGGATTTATATATTGAGGTAGTGTGATTTCTCCTCTCTTCCCTTCCCCCTCCAACTTAAACTTTTCAAGAAACACTGGAATATTTTATATTTGTTACTAACAAAAATTTGTAATACTAATAAATGTCAAACTCTTCTTGAGTTATTTATTGAGACAGTATTGCAAATATCTTATTAAGTGATTTGGCTTTTATAACTTAGCTTTTAAGACTTACATCAAGAAGTATTCATTCTCTCAATTTCTACATCTACCGAGGTACTATAAAATGTTTTCTGTGTAAAAAGAGAGCGAACTCATCCTTTCACTGTTACTATCAAATCCTACATTAATTTATTTTCAAAACTGCGTACTATATGCCAGTGTTTAAAAATAGAAGGCATTTATCTCTCACCCAGGCTATGCACAAGTGCAAAGCAGTGAGCGAAACTCTTATAATGAATAATGCAGCCTCCTTGGAAAGAGCGTGTATTTCCTTTTCCTCTACAGATGTATGTTCTTCCAGTGAACGCTTACCATTATTTCAATCCATGTATGCAAAAATGCCTGGTTTTACCTAGCAGAACAGACCCTTCTCTAATCATACGTGGCACAGTTTGCATAACTCTCTGTTATTTCATGGTAGAAATGTAACTTTGCCAGTTAAAGGCTTGCCTTTTACTAAAACCAATTAAAGAACTTCTCTTGGTTGGTGGTTAGAGTTTCCAGGTGTACTTTGTAGCCTGCGTTAGAAAGCTGGTCCTTGCAGCGGTCACAGGAGTTCAGTGTTAGTAACACGCTAGCTCTAAGCCAGCAGCGTAATCCAACTCATCTCTGCTGCTTTAGCTCATTTGTTTTGCATGTTCTTCAGTTTGTAGCTTCTTAAAGGGTAAATATCAGCTGTAGTTAGTGGGTCTCCTAAAAGGATGTTAGTAAGATTTCTCACAGAACTGAAGAGAGCAAGTGAAAGAATTTTGATGGCGGATTATAGCTTGTTTTAAAGCTGTTTTTCTGGGGGTGTTTCACAGTTATGTCCTAATGTTTTATAAGTTCCAGAGATTGAACTCAAAGGAGAATCTTGCCGATATTATTTCTTGATACAAGGCAACAGCTCTGGAGGATGTAAAGCAACCTTGATTCATTCAGCTAGCCAGATCAATGGTACGGCTGCTCTTGCTGCAATAAATGGAAAGCTAAAGACAAAAGCAGAAGAAACAGAGTCAAGTAAGAGCTATTACGTATTTATTTAAGAGTGTCTGAATACAGGCAAATGCTACTAAAATATATATGTTTCTTTTATTCATTTCAGTCTGTTAAAAGGGAGAAAACAAGGAGGAATATTACATTTGGATTCATATCTCTGTTCTTTCAGCAATATTTTTTTCAAATTGATAAAAAATATAATAAAAGCTTATTTATTCACACAGTTTACTACTACCATATTTTTAAAATCAACGACATGATGATGTAGTCAGTCATTTCTCATAACTGATTAGTTGTAACTGTTTTAATGTACAGGGACAGCCAGGTAATATTAATGCAAATAAGATTTGCAGAAGACTTCAAGTTTAAAAAGTATGTATTCTTAGTGTAAAGACTGACCAGCCAGTGCCTAAAATCTAATCAATTATCTGTTGACAAGCCTGTTTGATGATTTAAAATAAAAACAGCCAGGCTGTCAGGCAAGTTGAATTTCATGATCATGTCTTCAGTTACTTGGGAGATGTCCATATTACTGCAGAGTGGTTAGGATACGTGCTAGCAGATGATCAGCTGCTCCACCAGGTAAGAGCATGTATGTAGAGATTTATCTTAGAGTAGTTGTCCTGTTACAACAACACGTAGTAATAACTCTGCTAATTTGTGTATTTGCTCTCAATAACACTGACAATGAAAAAGAGCTCCATGACCTGCATTTTATCCTCTTATTTCCTTATTATTGAAATAAATCCATGTGCGATATGTCTGACTGCTTACCATTTGTCCTAATTAAAATCCCATTAGTGTGGTGTCAGAAGACTGAAAGTCCTTGACCATATGTTGGGAGAAAACTTTTATTTCCTGGTGTCAAACTTAGGATCTTTTTACCCTCTTTAAATGTCAGTCACGTTAATTGTGTTGCCATTATATTGATTTTGTACAGAAATTCGAAAATACGGGTCAGACATCTATTCCAAGTTATCCCCTGGTGTCTTAATTCAATTGTAATTTCCTTTTTTTTTTTTTTTTTTTTTATGATTAGCCGTATTTGAAAGTCTGGTTGTTTCCTTTGAATGTCTGCTGTGTTTGTCTTCTTAAAAGAAGTACTGACTTGGTGTATCCAAAGTCCTATGAGAGAATCTTAATAATAGATTTCTCGTAATCTGTACAGGCTTTCGTATTGCTGACTTTATCAAGTCTCTGCCACATTTTTGTGGAGAGGAGATTATACAGAGAGAAAAGAAACTGTCTCATCTCCAAGCATTTGCCTTGAAGGAATATCTCAGTAAGTAATGGGGAGAGTGCTGGTAGTTCTCAAATTAGTATTGAAAAGGTCTTTATTTCAAACTACGTGTGACAGCTCACCTTATAAACCCCAGGCGAGTTGATCACTTTGTGGAGAAAAAAGGGGAGCTTTAAAAAGATGCTTTTTGTAGTATACCCATGGTTGTATGTCAGATAATGACTCTTAAATACTGAGGAAAAGAGAATGCTGAACTTAAAAGAAAGTTGGTGGGTGTTTGTTACACTAATACTCTGAAGGGTTGAGCATAGTTTTGGAATAATTCTGTGGTAATTAACTTTTTCTCTGCTTTGGTATTTTTAATGCTTTTTTCCAAAAAAAATCCTTACTGCTGGATGTGCCTTCTACAAAAATAAGAATTCTCTTTTGGAGTTCTCAGGGTTTTTTATTTTCTTTTTTCTTGCAAAAGTCTTAAACAGCGGAGGAGAAGCATGCATTGGAGATTTGTTACATTTATCATGATACATCATTCATAATAATAACTGAAATGTCATCCTCTGTAGATTTTCCTGACTTTGCAGAGAAGTACAGTTGACTGTCCTGATTTTTTCCGTCTAAGTCCATTGCTCAAAGAGGCTCAATTAAAACAGAAAAGGCTTCTGAGAGATTGGCTAGATTATTGAAAATGGCATACCGTGAAGATAATTTAAGGGTATTATCATTAGTAGAATACCAGCTTAAGGAAAATAAGATTTCTGTTAATAGTCTTGTCTTCCACCCCCCACCCCTCATCAGCTTGCAGTCATTCTCCGACTGTGTCTACTCTAACCCTGAGCTTGGGGCTGCCTTAGAGCTTGTGTTTTAGTTTGTTTTGAGTGCATCACCCATTTCCATTAGGATGAAGAGTGAATAGGTGCAGTTGGGATTTGCTAGTCATCCTAAATCATATCAGAATTACCTGACCTTTGATATTCTGACCAAAGAGACAGGAACAGGCTATCAGTTATGTTGCAGCCACACTCCTGCAACAGTGGTAAAAATATGTGGTAAAAATATGTGGTAGGAGGCTCTTCACGCAGGAGCTTTGCATGTTTAGGCTCAGCAGGTCCAGATGTTTGTCTCTGGGGGATTCAAACCTGGATATCCTCAGAAATGCACATACACAGAAATTAAAGGACTCTAAAAAGGTGATGTACATGCGATTTCAGCTGTTCTCACTGCTAGCCTTTTTCACTTGCCTGTGGAATAAACCACCCATATCTTGCTTAAGGGTACAATAGTAAGTGTCAAGTTAACCTGTGGGGTTTTTTTTTTTTTTTTAGAGTAGGGATTTGTTTGGTTGTTTTTTAGCAGGCTCCAGTTATTCTTTGTTACTTAGCAAGTGCCATAGCTTTTCTTTCTTTCTCTTTCCTTCTATAGAGAGAAAGGAATTGACTGAGCAGCCTCCAGTTATTTCTACTCATGAGTTTAAAAATTTGTTAGAACTTACAAGAGAATGTTTTTTGGACCTGTGCAACACTTGTCTTCCTAAACCTGTTCTACAGAAGGTGGCCAATAAAACTAGATCATGTGCTGTGACTTCTGGTAAGTGTCGTTCCTTAGAAAATACACCGCTAATTCTCTAATGATGTATTTTCACGTTGTCAATTTGATAGTAAAAGAAGAGTCTTTTACCAAAAGAGGAAAACATAGAAGGAAAAGTAAAATAGTTTTATAGGCTTTTCTGCAAACTGAAACTACCCTTGCATTAACTATTTCTTTTCTGCAAAGAAATTATGCAGAAAACATTTTTGATCACAGCACCAGGAATTTTCCTTATATTTATATACTTTTATATATATAAGAAAAATAGCTATTTATGTGTATATAAAGGAGTATATATACACATATATATATTTCTTTAAAGAATAAGATTCTTTACTTCTGTTAAGGGTTATCCACCATATATTTCTTGCAGAATCTGATTTAATGGAGCCAAATCCATTGGAGTGGCCAGAAAGACATGTTCTTCAGAATTTGGAAAACTTTGAAAAAAACAAACAAAAAATGAGGTAATGGTTAAATACTGGAGATTTGCTTTGTAGTGGCCATTGAACATCACTCTAGAGGAACTGTATAATTTGATAACTGTTTTGTAAACTCTTTTCAAATATATTGATAATCTTTCAGAGGAAATATTGCTTAAGGCTAAAATTAAGTTTCTGTCAGTTTTCAAAGGTGTCCTGGTATTTGAAGTAGTATCGTTTTGATTTTTATTGACAAAACAGAGCTGAAAGTTAGCTAAAGCTAACATAGTTCCAAAACTAAATTACCAAATAGGCCTATGAGATAATAGTAGCTATAGTAGAAACACATACAAATGCTTTTTTTTTCTCCCAACATGCCCTGGGACATAAATAATAGTACAGCAGTTTTTGTCAGTAGGTACAATGTGTTTCTTATATATCCTGAGGATAGTCAGGACTTAGTATCAGGTCTCAAGTAATTTTAAAGTAGAAGATCTTATTGGTCTTATGTTTGAAATTTATATTTAGTTTTGTTTTTTCTTCAGTGCTGTTTAAGCGAAACCTGTAGACCTTTGTGTCACTTAAAACAGCCTATTGATTTCAGTTTAGCTCTCATTTTATATAAGACTTAATGATTTTTGCTGACAGACCTTTAGAGCCAGATATCCAGCTACCTTTCTCTTAGACACTTCCATCCCATTTCTGTCTTTCAGTACCATAGCTGGCCACAGCCTAGCTTGGAGTTCTGCATGTCAGGAATTCTCACGTTAGATCTCTGCTTTCTTGTGGGGTACTATTATTATTATTATTATTAGCTTTTTCTCAAACAGGTAAAGTTCTTCCTTCTAATTAGCTTTTGAAAAGCTTCCTGAGGGACTTCTCTGTTTCGTAGTCAGTTAATGTTGATTTCATTGTATTCTGAACTTGCTATCTTCTACTTATCAGTGTACAGCAGGTTGCTTAACAGTAGAAGAGAGAGAACTTCGCAGTGTTTGATTGAGGATACTCAAAAAAAAAAAATAGGGTGGAGAGTTGCATGCAGTAGTGGCTTTATGGTTCCTTTGCTGTATATTGTATGTCTTTTTATTTATTTATTTATTTATTTACAGGAATTAACTTTTGATCCTACAGGTCCATAGAGGGGAAAAAGAGATGAATAATATTCTTCCCATGTTGTATTTCATAACTAAGCTATAAAATCTTGAAGAAATTACTTTCTTCAGTAGGATGGTAGAGAATTTGCATCAAATATACTTTATCATAATCATTCGTGTAAATGTTCTCAAGGAGTGACCTTGTTCATTTTACTTTGGAAATCCGTTTAATTGCTCCAGACTAGTGGTGATTTTTTTTAATACAATGAGATTGCTACATTGAAAAAAAAAAAAAAGAATAATCTTAGATTGGTCTTTTTTTTCTTTTCCTTTTTTCAGAGTTTCTATGTTTGCACATTCATCTGAGCAATTGCTGGGGCATAAAGATAGCCAGCGGGAGTCATTGACATTGCTCGATGCTAAAGAATTACTGAAATATTTCACACCAGAAGGGCTACCAGTTGGCGATCTTCAGCCACTACAAATTCCCAAACGGTATGAATCCAGCATATTAAAACCACTGAAGACCATACTCAGAACTGATGTAGGGGAATGTGAACAACAACCAAATGAGAGTCTCAGAGTGGCCTAACTGGATTTGAGTTTATAACTTGCAACATCCTTGCATCACACACCTACCAGTGAAATCAGCTCTTAAGGTTCTCCAGTCAGTCTTGCTATTTAGTTCTTTCAGAATGTGAAGTGGCCGGAGATGTTGATGTTGGTCCTATGCATTTAAATAAGAAAATAATCACCTGATGTGTAAAAGTGTGCCATGGCTATGCTACAAGCTGCTGCCACCATATCTGTACGTTTCCAAAAGATTATTTCTAGCAAAGCAGAAGTTACTGTGGCAGATCTTTAATTTTATTGTGTGATTTTTTTCATTCAGCGGAGGGGAGACTAGGTGGGAAGACAAAGTGTAAAAAGGGCAATAGTTGAGCCTATTTAACTGCATTTGTCTCATGTCATGCTGGTCCAGCATTCCTGTCTATATTGTTACATGGTAAAGTGCTCCTTAAAGGAAGTTTGTGTACTGTGACTGCTTTGCGAGTATTCATCCTTAGCGTGTCTGCTGGTAAGTATTAGTGTATTAACCACTGCTTTTTCAGCAGGAAGATTGATACAAGGAGTTAATGGCGTAATTTTTAGGACCTGAACATCTGTTAGTGTTAAGGCCAACCTATATGAGTCAGATAGTGTTTGTAGAAGCAGAGTCTATACTATTTGTGCAGTGTACCATAGACTGCTTGGTAAGCAAGACAAGCTTTGCAGACATTAGAATAATATTTGTTGACCTTTTTAATGTTAAATAATAGAATGTGTAATGGAATTATTGGATACAGCCCTCGATCCTTTTTTAAACTTCATTATATGTAATGAATTAAGAGAGCTTGTGAGAGGGAAAGGTCCTGCAGGATTTTGGAGGCTTCTGTAAAATACTTATTGGAGTTTTGAAATTCACTTAAAGATTTTCTGAGCAGAGAATCCAAGCAAGTTAGAAAATATGCAGTGAAGGTTGAGAGTCTCCTACAGATTTGTTAATTAATGAGTGCAGATGATTTAGGATTTTGGCTATAATGTAAAATATTTTCATTCCAATTAGCTGTGTGGGAAATAAGTGAATAATTTGTTCACTACAAAAATGCGGGGTTTTTTAATCCCTGATTTTTCAAAAGCTTCCATAGAAGATTTATAGCACACAATACTTTGATTCTCTTGAATGATTTGCTTTGCGCTATAGCTGAGGTCTGAATTTGAGACATTTGCCTGAGTTTACTTGGATTTCTGCCAGTTGCTATGAGAAAGTATGATGATGAAACCTTTGCTTTGTAATACATTACTGTAATGTGAGTCTCTCTTGTAATACTTAGAGATCTTGGATATCTAAGGGAAATATAAAGCCAAAATCAAGATATTAGATAATAAAGCAGACTAAATGTTTTTGTTTGAAGGCTACAAGGTCTGCTAATGACTTATACTCTATGTATGTATTCCGCTTTGTCTGAAAAGAAAACAGAAAACCTGTGAAGATTTAGATTGTTTTCTGGAAGATGGTGAATCATTCCCTTTCTGACACCTCAGGTTGCTGTTACTGTTGTGTCCAGCAGAACTCTGTACTCCTAGCTGCTCGCCCCCCTGGCAAGTGCTCTGACTAGATTCTCTGGAATAATTAGCAGCTTTGCCGAGTAGATGTTCAAGCACAGTGACTACAGACCCAAAGATTTTCATGACCAACAGAAGGAAAAAAGAGATTTTGTGAGAGACTGGTGAATTAAAGCAGTTTTCGCTTGTTTTCCATGTTTGATCTTAAATAGAGGTTTGATAGATTGGAGTTTTGGCTGACAGTCTTTCTAAATGGCCATCTTGCTAGTATCACATCTTTCCTGGATGTTTTTCCCAGATAATTTTTCCAGTGGTAATGGAGCAGAGACAGTCTATGTGAATAAAACTTGAAGCAATGTGTAAGTTTCAGATACTGCTACATCTTGCCTTTGTCTCTTCCCTTCTTTAGAGATAATTGGGATGTGACTTTACAGGGTACGCTAGGATCTGGCAGCAAGCTCGCTCTGTCTGTCTTGCTATGGCTTACTCTGAAATAATTTCAAATACATTGATATGATTTAGTTGCAGAGAGTTATTAGCTGGAATTCAAATATCACAGGAGACAAGTGATTACTTATGAAGCCTAGGAAAGGTGACTGTTAGGTGAGACAACAACTTGAAGCTAAAGGGAAGGAATTCACTGATGATAGCACTGGATTGAGAAATGGGGGGTCAGTTCCCAGTTCTTCTCAGTTCATTCTACTACTCTGGTGTCCCATTGTGAAATGGGATTATAGTTGCCTGGTTTTATTGATAAATTATTTGGAGCAGTGACCTCTAAACTGATTGAAATGTCTAAGAGCCTCTGTAATAATAATAGCTCAGCAGGCATTAGTTAGTTGAACTTAAATTCTTCCTTCAATAAAGATTTAGTTTTCCATTGATGGTGTACCCCAGGGGCTTAGCTACAAGACGTGCTGTTTTGGTCTTCCTGTGTCAAGGCATTTGTTTCTGACTTCTGGAAGTATAATTTATTCTGACTGTAACAAGTTAAAATAGGTCTGTATTTTTTTTCCTTTCAGTGAAAATGCATTCCTTTTGACACCAGAGCTTACTCCTCGGAAACTCAGAGGTTTGCCTTTTGAAAAAGCAGCTGGATGCCATTATCATGGACTTGAGTAAGTTTCCTGTCTTCTCTTCCCAAAATTATTTTTCAGGTTCTGGTCAAGATATAATTAGAAACATTTTAGGCAAGTGGAACGTTAATTATGGAAAACTTTATGTATCCTTTTCCTTTGGAACAACGTTGAACATGCCACCTCTCCCTTTCATACCTTTATTGTATTCACTGGTTTAAATTGCAACACTCCTGCCTTGATGGTAATGTACAAACATTTAGGGTTTTTTTCTAAGTTGTACTGTTATAGCTATTCTCAGCATCTCTGAAAATTTTAATTCAGAATTGGAAGTGGCAAGGGGAAGAGGGTTCATTAGTACATATAAAATCCCTAGAGCAGAACATGAGTGAACTACATCCATAGTTTCTACTTTGATATTAAATTGTAGGTACTTTCAGACTAATAGTCATGAGATTTATTAGACCTGCTGCAAAGCTACCTGTATGTTCAGGGAACCCGAAAACAACACCAGCAGGCAAGTGTTAGTGGTAAGAATCTTTGAAAGGATCGATATGGTTAAGGACTGTAGTTAATCCCAGACAGCCAGTGTTAGTTACTTGTCAAAGCTTCAGATGGGCAAACATCATATAATGTAGCTGTATAAAAATTGTTTAGAATAATATAAATATTTTCATTGAGGAGAAGATGAAAAGGACATACACAAACACCAGAATAGATAATTCAGCATAACTCTGTCGTGTGGACAGATTTTTAGTCTTAACGCAGTTTATATAAAGAAATGCAGGATACCGAGCGTAGGCAGTTTGGTCTTCATGCAAATTTCTGCCACCTCCTAAAATTGTGTTTTCAGATTATCAGAATGCGACTAATGATACTGCTGGTATTTTTTCCTATCAACTGCAGGAATAGTTTGGTTAAGCCTGTGTGTCGTATCTGGTAGTTATAACCACATTCTCTAGGGAAGTGAAGCAGTCATTCTATCTGTTCAGCTATCTGTTTTCTCTCTTTTTTTAAGTGGTAACTCTGTTAGCCTTTTTAGGTTTGTAACAAAAGGCACAAAGAGGCGACTGCATAGATAGGAGAAATGCACGTTTGTCCTCCCAGGTGTGGGAAGAAAGCACGTGGCCATCGTCTGTTGGTATGTGGTAGCTTGCCGACCTGCCTGACTTCAGCAGGGAGCGTGCATGAAGATTCACAGCTTGTGCTGCCTCTTCTCATAGCAAATATGACAGGTAGAGACCACAGAGAGGCCTGGATATTGTGGAGGGGAGGGAGACCCTGGCATATTAATGTTACAAGGAGAATATGCTAGCAATGAGGGAGGGAAGCAGTAGATGGTAGAAACTAGTGTGAGAGGGAGGAACCTACAGCGGTACGACCAGAAAGTGTTGTAGCAAGAGTTATCATATGGTCTTTTGGAGCAGATGTGTTTTGTACCGTGGAGTTGTGATTGCAGTTTCCATCTGCATAGCTGCTGTATTTATATTTGGAAGTAAAATCTTGTCAAAAAAACAGGAGTAGCAGTTGTGATTAAATCAAATTTCTGGTGTAAGGAACCTGTGCCGAACACTTGGATCCTGTGTTGCCAAAAAGAAAGTAATTGCCTTTAAAGCAGAGTGAGTAAAATGGCAATTTAACTTCTGAAGATAAAAACATTTTTATCTTTGTAGGGGATGTGATTACTCAGGGGACTGAGAATATAAATAAGGAAAATTAAATACCTTGAAATTTGTAAGTTAAGAGAACTTACTCTTATCAGATAATGAATTTATTTCTAGTGGAAAGTCTTACTCAGCTGTAGAAACAGATTCAGTGGTCTGTTATTAGAAAAGTTAATTTCTCCCTTAATATGAAAATACTCTGAAGGAAGTGGGAAAAATCGGATCTAGCAATTTAACGTAACTCCATGTTACGAGATAAAAGTAAAGAATATGTCTGGAGTTCCTAACAGTAGGAAACAATGGTAAGTAGTTTGGAGGGAGGGCTGAGAGACAGCTCACAGTGTTCAGAATGCTTGTTAAGAAAAGCATGGAATAATATGGGATAATAGCGTTGTCTTCCGCTGCAGTAGAGGTAATGTAAACATTGGTCTCTTGCAAGGAATCTTCTAAATCATTTACACAAGAGAAAAGTTATTTAAGTTGCATTTTGTATTGTAATCTCATGAGTGTGTTTCACTGCCTTAGCACTGTTCATTTGTTCTCTTTCAACTCCACCGTATTTAATACAGTTTCTTCTTTTGATTTGGTTGCTAAAACCACTTATTCTTTGTAATCAATAGGAAGCTGGGAAGCTTGTGCTTGTTCAGTGACACTTTTTTATGTTTAGCGTTTGCAAAATGTGACTCTGTCATAAAGCAGTGCTTATCTCGGACAAAGCTAAATGTTGCATTTCCAAAGAGTGCAGTTAGCAAAGAATCTATACTAAATAGCATTTAAAACACTTGCCATAGCCTATCTTTCTCATACTTACACTCAATTAATACAATCTCACAACAACCTAGTTCTTGGCACAACCTGGCTCCTCCTAAAATTATGTTGGTATCATTGCATTTTGGGATTCCAGAAGTACTCCTAACTTGCAAATCATTATATTGTACTTTGGGATGCTTTCTCCAGGCATTTCCTATGTGATTCTCTTATGGCATATGCACTGAAGAAATCCTGGGTTGGTTGGTTGGTTGGTTTTGTTTGACTAGAAAAGCTGCGTTCTCCCAGGAAGAAACAGAGACATTGTATGATCATATTGTCATAATAGAGTGTATTATTTTATAGATAATAACCTGATATTTTCTGGGTCTCTAAGGTTTGGTGGATGCTTGCAAGGTCTGAAGATAATGTATCCATTATAGTGTGCTGGGTTCATCATGTATTTGGGTTCAGAGTTACTCTCATTGCTGTTTTATTGGAGTGTCACCGGGATTAGCCCGTTAACAGGGGTAACATCTGTTACCTATGGACTGAATCTGAAAAACAGTAAAATCTAAAATAGAGAGACTGATGATACAAAGGTAATACAGAGCTGACTATAAGGAGCAAAAAATCCATTGTCAGCATCCTAATCCATCGCTTATTGTTCAAGGAAAAAATTCTGCTAATGTCCATGGGAATTTTATTTGTAAGACCACAGGGTAAACACAAATAGTATATGACTCAGGTTGTTCATTGAAGTTAGACTTAAATATAGCTAAATCCATCAGGCATGTGTTAATTTAGTGGGCTGTTATATGGTATCCTTCAGAACAGTACACCAGTCCAAACAAAAAAAGTTCTGGAGATTATATGATAGTCAAAACTAAGTTGTTAGTTTGTTGTTTTTTTTTTTTCCTCTGATTGTAAGAAAGCAGAGACTTTCTCTCACAGATTTCTCACCAATTTCAATTTTAGATATTGTCTAGATAACAGAAGAGCCTTAGAGAGAGATGTGGGATATGCTGAACTTCAAACTCGTCTTATTCGCTATGAAACTCAGACTACTTGCACCAAGGAGTGCTGCCCTATGCCGGGTGTCTTGAGCCCTCTCCCATCTCCCGCAGTCTTGTCAGAGCCTGGAAGTGTCCCTGATGGAGAATCTTTACAAAGTGAATTCAAAACAGAGGCAGCAAGGCTAAAACGCAGATCAAAAGACTTGGATTGTTTTTATCCCAAGAAAAGGTAATGCACTAAATAAAATAAATCTTTAGCATGAAATAGTCAGCAGTCTCTTGTGAAATGCATCTTTTCTTTCATCTCCAAATGTTTTTAGTGAAGCTCTCTAGACAAATGTTCTAGTTGTTTAATCCTCTTCTGTACGTTCATATTTTTTTCCCCAAGTATGACCTCTCATTGATAGCATTAGATTAATCAAAACCATGCTGCACAGGCATTTTTTAAGAGATTTGGGGTTGTACCTCGCTAAATCTCAAGTGCCTTTGAAAAGATGACAGATAGCTTCATCTAGGACTGAAACTGTCAGTGCTGTTGCAGTACAAATAAACAACTAAAGGTTTAGAAAGCCAAGCACTGTACAAACAGAATAATTGAATTCCTAATCCAAAGAACTGCCGGTATAAGATGACCTACCAAAATTCAAACTTATTGTCAGCCTTGTTTATTAAGGTCTTTTCTGAAAGTCTAGTTTTTAAGACTTCCCTTTGTACCTCGTCCTCACTCTGAAAATGCAAACTCTTTGCGTCACTAAAAAATTAACTGTAACATAACACTACTTCTGAATTCACTTTGTACTGTAATACTTCTTCCTTCTTTCCAGTTTGATACCCTTTGCCATCTAATCACAGTAAGCCTTTAACAGAGGTATGGTTTTAGGAATACCTGTATCTTTTTTGTAGCTTACTGAATAGTTAGGAAAGAAGATGCGATTGTACTTAGCACTTCATAAATTGGAGTTTCAGAATTACAAACTCTCTTACAGTTGAAGGATCAAGAATTACAATGGTATAGTAGAATTGTAATGCCCAACTTCCCACGGTTAAAGATGAGTTGTGACATTCCTGTAAGGCAAAAAAAATTAGATAGTTTCAAGAAGTTTTTTCTTATTCTTAGACTGGAGGCTCTTCCTAGCTATCTAGATGAAGGGTCCATATGCAAAACTACCCCTTCTTCCAAAGAGTTTCTCTGCTTAGTTACCTTGTTTCTCCAGTTCATTTATAGACTTTTTTTAACCAGATGTGCAATGGATCTACGTGTCAGAAACCAAATCAATCAGTAAAGTCAGATACAAAAAGAAGTTATGTGATAGAATCCTGTTTGCTGTTTTCAGATGCTGTTTGCAGGACTGTATGGTACTTAATACTCTTAGCAGCAGCAGCTTCTATAGCAGAAACAAAGGCACCAAAAGAGTCGGTACAAAATCTAAAACTTCTTTTTATATCTTTTTTTCTTTCCAGGCTAACCAAATCTGAGAGTACAGATTCTCTCCTCTCTCAGGCAAGTGGAAGTAGTGGGAGTCACTATCCAGTTGCTGTAACGAAGAAGCGCTCTGAAAGATCAGTTTCTTTAGCTTCAATGCCATTGAAACAGCCTGGTCAGCCCCACAAAGTAGCCACTAAGGTTGGCTCCGCAAGTCGCATAAGCACAACTGAATCTGAGACTTCAAAGCCAGCTAAGGAATCGAGATCTCAGAAACATACAAGGGTAACGGTTTACGTTGTTTGCTTCCTGAAAATCATCTGCTTAACTTCTTTCCATGTGATTTCATTTTTTTCTTTTTTAACTCCAAGTGAACTGTCTTCATCTCTAGTTGTTATTATTAAATTTCATCCTCTTCACTTGTGTAAGTGAATCCTGAAGGCACTGGGGAGAGTGCTGCAGAAGCAAGGAGTGAAAAAGTATGTAAGGAGTCTTATATCATGCCCAAGGAATTAAGGCTGAGAGAGATAACAAACAGGAATAAAAAAGGTGGGAATGGATATCAATGAATAGGAGTTACGAAATGTAGAAAATTAATATAAAACCTAAAGGTACCAAAGAAATATCTGTGCTGGAAGAGTCAAAGCCATTGTGGAAGAACAGACTATTCTGAGAATAAAAGGATATTCTAATAATTGTACAAGTCCATTAATTGAGATAACATTTAAAACTTTGATATAATAATGTTTAATTAATAGCTGTATATATTATGAATGGCACTTTTAAAGTACAGTACACAAAACTCTTTCTGGCTTGGTGATACTAGTTTTAAATTAATCCCAGGGTCCTAGAGAGGACACAGCATGAATGTTGGTTTTGTACTGTCCAAGGCAAGTTGGGATGATCCCAGTAAGCGTAAATTGGTGTGACTCGTTCAGACCTACAGCAAAGTTTAAACATCCATTCTGTGATTCTGTGTGATCTCTGGTATAAAGAACGTCAGAGTAAATTTTCTAAACTGACTGTAGTGTCTAGTTTGGGTTTTTAAATTATTTTTTAAATATAGGTGTGTCAAGTGAATCTCAAAGAAAAGTTTTATATATATAAAAAATATATATATACACACACACATATATAAAAATATATGTATGTAGTATTTTGGAGAAGAGAAAACCCAAGCCGCTATAAAATTTTTTCTGTCTTCGAAACCCCCTGTGAATATTCACTGATTATTTACATTGCTTTGACATGTAAGCATTTCCTTGATTTCTGAGATGAAGGAAATGAAAATAGATTGTTAACGAACTCTTCCAGATTTGTTCAGTGGCTTGACGGCATTTGTCCAATGGATTAATGACAGAGACGAGATCAAAAAAGATCAGGCATTTGGGGTTTTTTTTGGTTGGTTGGTTTTGGGTGTTTTTCCCTTTCAGTCTTCTCAAAACAAGTGTGTTTTGTTTTGGGTTTGGTTTGTTTGGGTTTTTTTCCCTCTTTGACAATTTTTTATGCCAATACTTGGGATGAACTTTTGAGTGTGTTTCTATTGTTTCCAAGATGCTGAAGGAGGTGGTCGCTAAGACTCTTCAAAAACATGGAATTGCAGAGGATCACAAGTGCTTTGCATCATGCAGCCAGCGTCTGTTTGAGATATCAAAGTTCTACTTGAAGGTAACTAGAAGACACACTCTTACAGTTGGTTGTTCTTTGTTAAGCAAATCCATTCCTGAATAAAATTTGAGATGGACTGTGGGATATTCAGATTTGATTAAGCTAATATTTCCTAGTGGTGTGTTAGTAGTGTGTAGAGTCTGCGGATAAATCTCTGGACTTGTCAAATGCAGAAGCTAGTTGTACAGTATATTTTGGTGGGTTTTGGGGGTTTTTTTTAACCTTATAAAGCAGTAGTCTTTTACATGAGATAGTATGTTAAAGCAGCGGTCTGTTAGGTGATGTCATGCTTATGCTATTCTTTAGCTGTTGTAGCTATCTCCCAGCCATAGCTGTGACAGCTCAGCGTCCCCCTTGTTCGAAGGCTATTGGCTCAATAGGTACCTTGCACAACTGACTCAGAAATTCCAGTTCCCTGACATACTCACAGAATTCCTTGTAAATGCATTGAAAATGTGCAAAACTATTTAACACGTACTGACTTGGCAGCACCGTGTAGAATTGCATCAACCTTGGTTTTAGGTGGAGATGAGAATTCTTTCCACAATACCTAGGACACTTTGTGAGTCAATGCTTGAGCCTGTGTTACTTAGTCTGGGCATAAAATCGAGTTAAATTACAGTACAGGGTGTTTAAAAGCTATTGCTCACAACCTGAGCTGCTGTGTCTGTTCATTTGCATGTGTTTAGCCTACCAGTGTTTGTGAACTAACTCAGTTTAGCCAACTTCAGTAAAGGTCATTTAAGCTAAATGAAGTTGCAATTGAAGAGGGCTGAATACTTACACAGACAATTAGAACATCTTGCTGATGAGCACCAACTTCTTAAATAATTACAACACAGTTGCGCAGTCATTCTGTAAGTGGTCCCAGAATATGCCCTGAAGGAAGATCTTGTAATACAAAGTTAGAAAGACTTATGTGTAGGAATGAGTGAGTGGGGCAAATCAGATTGGTTCATGGTTCCATTCCAAGTAGAAGAGCAAAAAGAAGAGTACTGCAGTGATCCTGTCCTGTGGAAAGCTGATCTAGAGAGAGGTGTAGCAGGATTTTGTTCTCCTGAACTGTTTTGCAGCCCCAAGGTTGTAGGAGCCCTTAGAATCATTTTCTGTTCTGCATGCTTCAGAAGCATGGTATCATAGGTATCATTTTCCTTTGGAGACAAGTAGTAAATGAATTTTCTTCATTTTCCTTTCTCTTCAGGCAAAATTATGTGCTTGTTTTGTTTAAGAGAGTGGATTAGGTTGGGCTTATTGGACTTCAAAACAAACAAGCCATTCTAGGTTTTTCCTTTCTTGCACTAATTTGTTTTCTCCATGTCTGCTTTGTTGTTCTTTGACGGAACTCTGCATTGCAATCTAAGTGCACAGTTGATTTCCATGTTTATGTAGAAATGAGATTTCAATCAAGACTGTAAGAACTCTGAATATCATTTAAGAAAAAGGAGGGTAACAGCCCCTGGTTATTAGGACTTCTATAATTCAAATTAGAGTGAGCATATGAGTCTGCTAATGTCTGTGGCTTTGTGTTTCATATTTAGGATCTTAAAACTTCTAGAGGACTTCTTGATGAAATGAAGAAAACAGCAAATAACAATGCTAAGCAGGTAAGACCATTTGTTTATTTGTTCCAGTAACTAGCCAAGGCCAAATGTAGCTGTGGCAGCTTGGCTGTAGGATGGTTTAGTCCACAGCCTTGAGACTCGAAGAGATGCTTTCCTTTGGCTGTGGGTCTCCTTTCACTCTCCGATCTCACAAAAACTTTCTCTCAAACAGAAGTCCCATGGCAAAATTGCTAGTTGAATTTATTGAGGGTTTAGACAGTATTCTAGTTATACCTGCCAATATGATGTGTCACAGTGAGAAATGGAAATGAAAGCAATAAATGTTTCCACATCACTGGAAAAAAAAGGAGAGATGAGATTTTTTCTTCATTTGAGAGAAGCCTGGATCATTAGGGAATTCTTCTTTCCTTGTGTCGAAGGAAATAACATTTCTTTTCAAAGGTTAGAAAGCAATAAAGGGATCTATGGAAAGGAATAAATTTCTTAAAGAAGCAATGAAAATTAGTGATTTTAAGCTTGGGAATAACTGTAAGCACAAGGGATATCAGTCAAGCTTATTTGTGTGTAAGGTGGGACTTATGTGAACAGTAGCAAAGAGCAAATGACAGGCGTAAATATTCCTGTCCTCCAGAAATTAAGTAATTGATATAAATTCTGAAAAACATGCTGAAGTAACTTTTTGTGCTGGAAACAGTAACTTTTTAGCATTGTGTGTGCACCTCTTTGGTAGTACATGGAGAGAGTGAAGTAGCTCAATTCAGGGGATCTAAAAATGCCTTTTTCTAAAGACAAGGCATTCTGTAAAATTAAATACAATTCTTGGGTAACTCTCCTCTCAGTTTCTTAACAGCTCTTGCTCCTTTTGAATGGATTACTTTTAAATCTTCTTTAATAAACACCACACAGGTGGTGATAAAGGTGGTGATGAAGAAAAGAACATCTTATACACATTATCAATTCTAAGTTGCTTTCAGGAACTGGAGTTATGTAAATCGTTTGTTTCCTCATTTATTTTCCCAGGTGATTGAATGGGTTTTGGAGAAGACTGGAAAGTAGAGGCTGCTCCTCACACCTTCCCAGAAACTGCGGAGAGAGCACTTCTGATTGTAACCAAAGCGTTACACTGCCTAGCACATGCACACACATATCTACACACCAGAAGGATTTTGGTCAGTGTAATTATGTAGACTCAATTCTCAAGCACCGTAGCGCGTTTTTGAAACTTTTTATACTGAAAGTTTTAATTTTTAAAAAATTTGAAATGAAAAAAGGTTTTATTTTATATGCCTATTTATTATGTTTCATTGTTAAAAGGAATATAGCCTGACTTGGTTTGATAAAGCTTTGTATGTTTTTTCAACCAGTATATTTTTTATGTGAATAAAAAACCTACCAGATTTAATTTTAATATCAAAACTACTTTGTTTTTCCTTTTTTTTGAAGATGTCTATTCTTTTTATTACCACTTGCTTTTGTATAAACAGCTGTTTACAGCATCAACTGTTGACATTTTATAGAATAATTAAGAACAGTTCCTATTCTGCAGGTGAAAGCAAACATAATTACAATTCGAGTCACAATTATCTCTGTGTTGTAGTATAAGAAAAAAGCACATCCCTTGAAACTTGGTGCAAGGTCCCATTAAAGAAAGGATCGTTGTTTTACAAGCTGAATTTCCGGTATAATTTCACGCATACTTTTTGTAACACTCCTTAGAAACAATTCATAACAAAGTTCTGAGATTTCTTTTTGTGGAGGAGGAAGAAATCAAAATGGTGTCAGTAATGATGATTGTGAGAGCTGGGAAAGAGCTGGCATACTATGATGGAATGTAACGGAAAGAAGAATTTCTGCCTGAGTTGCAAGCACAGTAAAATACTAAATTCATCCTCAGTTTGCTTAAGTCTGAGGCATGTACCTGGCTTGTACTAGTGTAATTTTTCAAGTTAGTATTATGTTGAGGTGAGGAGTTCCTACCAAAACAAAGATACTTTACAGCTTTCAGTGTAAGGATTTCCTATTCATCATATTAACTAACATGATTAAAATTGATAGAGATGCAGTGTTATTGTTTGCTGTATTCTCCTGGAAGGAAAATGGATTAAGCAATACTAATATGAACGAAATGTAATATTGTGAAAAAATAATTGAACTAAACCATGCGTAGGTTAGACGTAATACTGTAAAATCTACTCATTCTCTAAAGAGCCTTCCTGATTTTGTGACATTATTCTTTGCTTAATTCTATTTTGTGTAAAGCCAAGCCCTAAGGAGGTTTTTCATGTCTAGCAGGATCTTGCATTTAACTCTTCTGTTCCTTTGTTCGGACATGTATTGTTATCCTGACCTCTGCAAGACCTTTTCTGTGTGGGTGTGTGCTTGTTTTAACCCCACGCTGAGGGGCAGTAGGAACCTACGTAGCTGTTCCACTCTGAGGATGGGCTCTAGCGAGTACAACGTGACTCTTAGCCCAGACAAACACGACTGCTTTGGAGCGGGATTACATTTGTCTGCAAAACGCCACACATTCATAGCATCCAGGTCAATAACTTAAAGGGTTTTACTGATTGGGTGAGATAGAAACACAATGAAGGTAGATAATTAAATAATTATTCAATAAGTGCATGCACGAAACTGCTCCAATGTATTAATTACTGCGTATGGCTCCCATTTCTTTGCATTCAAGACAGAAATTGTTTCTTTGTGTAGTTGTGTGAATACTCTTAGAGCCACACACTTTAAAATATATGAATGCTTACATTTCTAATGTGTTAAATTTAAAATACTTTTCCCATAAACCAAGAAATTAATCAAGATACTAATCTTCCTTAACATCCAATATTGAATAAAGAAAGTTTCTACTTCCAAATAGAGAGAGAAAAGCCTGAGGTTATAATCTTGTATCTTCAGCCTGAATGCTGATACTGTTGTCCAAACTCTAACGCAAGCCACTGAAAGTTGCATTTCCTACTTAACTTTGGGGGGCTTTATATACTTGTAATTACAAAAAAATTATAGTTAAGAAATTATGCTTAAGTTGATAAGCAAAAGTATTGAAACTCCACATTTTGTAAAATACTTGTGGCTTGCTGCCATGAGCAAAGAAAATCCCTTTAAGGGAAATAATTAATAATCTTTAACTGGCTTTCTTGATGAAAAACTATCCACATGTATCTGTAGAAGGGCTTCTATAAAAAGGTAGGGTTTAAAATTATTTTTTATTGTTTTCTCATTCCTCCCTTACCTCTCTCTGGTGTCCATAGTGAGCCCTCGGTTTAGATACTATCTTACTTCACGAGCAAGTAGAACTCAATGGTTATTGTTTTAATTAATTTTGTAGACTGAAAGGCTGGCCTGAAATAATCAGCAGGAAAGCAGTTAATGAAACATAAGCATTTGGATGTATTGTTTGTTTGCATGATTCCCAGTGATGAACTAATACAATGCTGCGCAGGTCTCATTTGCTCTTTGTTATTATCTTGGGGGGTTTTTTAAGCTAAGTGATAACTAGTTTATTATTGTGGCTTGATAACACTGTGCCCCATTTGAGCTGTGATAACTGTGCTCGTGCATTCTCTTAACCTACAACAAAGCATGCAAAATAATTTGACCTGGTCTACCCTAACAGCACTAAACCAAATTGCCTTCCATCTGTCGTAGTTCAAAAACCTCACACTAAGAGTTCGCGCTCTTAGTGTGGTAACTTACATGGTACAGGACATAACATTGCCCTTTGCCTCTGAACTTCAAATTATTTTCTTGTTTGTGGCTGGTGAACCCAAATTCCAATCTGCCCTGTGCATACTTCCCTGCAGAAGATTTGGGTGCTTGCTTTCATGTTTTTGCAAGTCAGGGTAGAAGTCATATTCACCAATACACATTTACGGTGTACCCATAATCCATGTTATGTGCTTATGCAAGATTGGGCCAAGACAACACTGATGTGGTTGTGATTATTTGGTGAGGTGATTACTTCTAGTATTACAACAATTGCCTGATGAATGTCACTGGGCTACAACAGCACTTAACTTGGGTACAAATGCTCTTCCAAATTCCCAAACTCTCCAGTTCTCCCTTGGGATTTGTTTTTTAATGCCCCTATATACACAAGCACAGAAATTCTGACAAAAGAAACAAACTGAAAAGCTAATCCTATGTGGAAAAAGTGGCCGATATGTTCACAAGAGGTTGTTATCTTTGTTACTTTAAATATTTAATGGTTTTCCCCTCATGCTTTTAAACTAAACTTTTGCCCGGGTTAATCTAGGGGTTCACTTATATCAAGCAGGCTGAGTTTCTTGAAATTTTTCTAGTATATTATTGCTCTTTAAAATCAAAGTCACCACTGAATTCAAAAATGTCCATTTTAGATACTTTACTAATGTTATATATAGTAATAGTGTGTGTGTATATATAGTAATATATATTATATATACTCTCTATATAGTAAATAGCCCCAGTAAACAGGTAGTTATAAACCTGCCAGTTTGACTCTTTTATGAAAAGTAAGATAAACTTATAAATCAAAGAGTGTAACAATCTGGAGCACATTGTTTAGGTTCTGATTCTACTTCCCCTGAAATCAAAGTTGTTCCCATTAACTTTCCAACGTGAGTAAGAGGACCTTGAGAAGTCTCTTTGCAGATGGAAATCAGATCAACCTCTACCTCAAACCAGCTGTGCTTCCAAAGGTGAAGAGCTGGATAGAGGGGGCTCCCATGTCCTGTGGGAAAAAGGAATACTTATCTTCCGCAGGAAAAAAACTTATTTCTTTCTTTGGCAAAGACCAATTCTCATGATGTTCATGGCAGCGATTTACTTCATAGTGCACAAAGAGTTGTGTTCTGATTTATAAAACGCCTTAACAGAGATGCTAGGTCCACTTAAAGAGCAGGACTCTTAGGAAACACCAGTATGCTTCCCTGAACGCAATCAGATTGGCTTTATTTTGTTTTATTTTTTTAACAAACACCTTATATCACATTTTTCCAGTAACATATATGTTCCAATATGTATCCAAGTCTTTCTAACGGTGAAGCTGCTATACAGACTTTCTGATCAGACCATTCAATTTACAGTCAGTATTTTGTGAAGAGTGAAACTCCAGAATACCCCTGTTTAGGATTTCTGTGAGGCTGATCTGCCATACCTCGGGTAAGACTGAAAGAACAGACATAAAATCCCATAGTTAGCTTTTCTATTTGGGCCACTAAGTTAAGAATTAGAGAGGAAGAAAACCATCCTTTTTTCCATAACCGTTGATAAGAACTAAGGCTGGCACGTGTTGGCCTCACTCCTTCAATGCAGAAGCTTGAGTAGAAGTTTCTATTCTTTTTTTTTTTTATGACTCCTGTAACTGCCCAGTTAAACGTAAGCGACAGAGAAAGCATTGTCACTTCAGCAGGTGAGTCCGAAAGACCTTGCCCAGACCATCCCTGTGGCCTTTCAGAATATGCCAGCAGCAGAAAAAATGCTGCATAGTTACGCCTCAACAGTGCCACTATGACCTTAACACCACGGTTACTTGATAGAAAGCACTAATGTGCCATTGACAGTACGTTAATACTTCTAAATTTTTAAAAATCATTCCGTCGATATGAGGAATAGTTCTCTCGAGTAACTGAATTCTTAACAGAATGACTGAGGTTTAAAATGTATTTTTCCCCAGCCCAAAAGCAAAGGACAGCCTTCCAAACAGCTTGTTTGGGTACAAAGTAAGCTCACCTCACAAAAATCCAATAAATGACTTTATTAAATATATTCTTTTCCTCTAAAATATAAATATTCACTATACTCTTATAAATGTGGAGTAGGTCCATATTTCATTTGTCTATCCATCCAAATATGAATCAGTTCAAAATCTGAAAATGAAGAAATAGCATCTGTATTTATCATTATTTTTTCTATAAATATATATAATATGAATTTTCTTTGCAAACTGTTTAGTTATTCACTTATACTTCATATAGTACTGAGCACCTTAGATAACATATTGTGTCATTTAATTGTTGGTACTAATATAGGAATTTGTAATATTTACAATGCAGGTACATGTTAAGTATAACATTCCAGTGATTTGTAAGTGTTAAAGGAATAAGGAAATAGTGCAGTATAGTTTACATATGTATTTAACCTACCCCACAGTACGCAAGTTTTCACTTGAACCTCTGGAAATTTTATAGGAGCCTGTGTCCAGATTTTTCAGTTATACTTTGGAACAGCAATGAAAGTGTCCTGATTCACTTTTGGGAACTTCACACACAGTTTTACATGAGGATGTGATGGGAGTTCATACTCAAAGACACAGTCCCCCAGCGTACCGACTGCTCTCGGCTTCTCTGAAGACGTTCTAGAAGCTTCCAAGCCAAAGGAGACCCAAGGAACTGCCACAGAAGGTTATGCGAGGCGGCTAAATGAGAAATCTCTGTTTGGAAATTATGGGTAAGTTATGTAACCTGCTCTCTCCTACCTTGTGAATTTACACGAGGAATTAATTTTCAAGTGCAAGTACTGTGACAGTAAAAACAAAGTTTGCAGCTAAATACCCCTCCCAGGCCCGTTTTTGACTGCAGGAGGTGCTGAGAGCGGGGCTGCTCTTCCAAATGGCAATTTAGCTATTGTTCTTCAATGACCATTTTCAGTATTTGCGAATTCAGCCCGTCACCTTAATTTTTTAATTAGTTTCAGTGATTAAGATATCTATGGAAACCACCACAAACTAATTCTGTGAAAAAACAGCATGACTTACGCTTAACGCTCAAGACTTAGCTTAAAACCAACATGGAACTCAATGGTGTTCTTAATTTTCCTCTCTGCCAGCTAAGTCACATTAAGTTGAAACTTCTGTGCTTTCTCAAGAATAAAAGAAGTGTTGTAGTATGACAAGTAAACTTCTACAAACTTTGGATTTATTTCTTCCTGTACAGTTCCTGTCCTCCAAAGTGTGAATTCAGGGCAAAACTCTAAAAGCAAACAAACCCCCACCCCTATATGAAGCAGTTTTGTTTACAAAGAGCAACAGAAATGCCATCCCCGCTCTACTTCTTTCTGTTCCCACTCACCACATTCAGCCAATTTAGTAGTTCCAGGTGCAAGCTGTGCGTATGGTCTCCGACGACAAAGGTCGGCGTTCCCGCCTGCTGCCAGCTTTGTGCCCAACGTAACCATGAACAAGGTGAAACTCCAAGTGTTTTGACTTAAAACAGTAAGCTGTGGTGCAAAACAGGAACTACTAAGTTATGGGGACAGAGGTGAACCTCTTACGTTTCACCAGCAAGGAGTAAACCTGGACTTGCCAAGTCATGCTCATAGGAGTGGTTCCTTCCACACTAAGGCTTATCTGGTGGTGCAGCTCATGTTGTTGCCCCAGTGCATTTCCTCGCTGTTTTGGAGCTGCTTGAATAACTTTTCTGATCTAATCTAGAAAACTCAAAAAAAAAAAAAATCAAGTCTTCCTCCTTCCTCACATCCGCTCTTCTATCAAGACCACACGACCAGCCTCGGCAGCGCTAAGGGGGTGACACACTTGGGGTAGGACAGGAAGCGCAGCACGGCTTTCTGCAGGAAAACCGCTGTGGAAACGTGCTGGCAGAAGCTTAGGGCATGCTTCAACGCAGACCCAGGTAACTTGAGGATGCCCCTACCTATGCCCCACTGACAGCTGACTCTCAATACATCGCTGTAGCTGGTCTGGTTTTGGGTCCATCGCTAGGAATGTACGCAAGAGGTCTTTCTCACTTAATTTGAAAGGGCCCCTTGGCAGGGACCCTCCAGCTGTTCACTGACCACAGCTGTATTGCTTTAGAGCATCCTACTCAAAGGTGCATATTTGCTCTGCTGAGTATTCAAGCAGAGCAAATACGAGTATTCGGGTTCTGATAGTGCTCTGAAATAAAAATCTTCTGTAAGTGGTGCACAGGTTAGCACGGAAAAAATATTTTACTTTTGGATGGTGGGACAATCTTGTTTGGAGAACTTCTACTCAACCAACCTTGAGCTTGCATCACAACCAACACCCACTCTTGTCTGCTTAGCCCTTTACTTATTCTGTAGAAACAAGTACATTGAATTAGGCACAATTTATGATTTTGAAACATTTACATGTATCGTACTAACACACTTTTACTGCCTGATACAGGATTTTAAAATCCCATTATTTACAATGAAATCCACCGTTTTCCTTGTCATGCCACTTCTTTAGCTGATCAAAATGAAACCCGGGCCTTGGAAGACTGCAGAAATGACCAAGGCCTGGTACTGAATCCCGAGCTGGTGTACGCTGCTGGCTGGTGCGGGTTTGCTGCTGTTGACTGTACTTCAGATTAGCGTGGTCGCTCTGTCTTTCTTTGAAGAAACAGATGTATCCCACTTAGGCCACCAAGCCAAGTCTTGTAATCTTTGCCGACAGGAAGGAATGAATGATGAACACGATTGGTTTTGGACAGGAATGAAGGTCCAGCTGCTGAAAGTACGGAAAGAAATCAAGTTGAGAATCATTAGATTAGATTACAGCTCAAATAAGCAATCATTTACGGAGTACTTGATTAACTGCCGCATGGTACTTTCAACAGACTTCTATTAATAACAACCCTTTATTACAACATATTGTGTTTTCTTTGCATACAGCTGCAAATATTTACATTACTAAAAGTAATAAGCATCTTGAGAGCAGATGAGATCCTGGTGCCTCTGGGCTTGTGTCCACCTGGGTAAGCAGCAGAAAACTGAGTCAGATGCTGCAAGTTTCCAAGAGGTTCAACCCCTCCATCTTTTCAGGCTCTGTTTCTGACCACGGATGGTGGTGGGACTGCTGTGTCCAATACCCAACAACAGACTTGTCAGTGCGGACAGCAGAATCAACACTAGGTTCACATCGAAACAAACCAGATTTGCCCTTCCACCAGTCATGCATCAACTGTATTAAGAGCTAGTAACAAATTCCCTTCTGAAAGCCTGACAATAGGCAGTTTGCAGAGTGTATGTTATCAAAGGTGATGTGAAGAATTAAGCATTCCATGTGTTCAGGAACTGCTGAAAAAAATTGGCAGGAAAGAGCATGTTTACATGCATAACTTATGGTATCTAAACTGCTCGTAGGAGTACGCACCTTATTTTTAGGCATTGTGACAGGTAACTTAGAGGCCTAAGCAGACAGTTTCTGCTACATCTGTAAGTCTTCAATTTTTTTTTCAGCAACTAGATGTTCAAAAATGTCTAAGGCACAGCTTGTTGTCATAACATCAAGTCCCTATGTGTATGTTGGAATTAATAATATCTCATTCTTAAGTTCTTCCACCCACAATCATTTAAAAAGTGAAACGGATACATATAAAAATTCTGAAATCTGGCTATGCAGAGAACAATTTGTTCTTAATTGTAAGAAATCTTTCATCCCTCTTTATGTGGTTTTAGCATTTTATCTCTCTTTTTAGTTTATCTTGTTCTAAAACCAGATTGTCACACTGTCCTAGAAAGCATGGCGTCTAAATAGTGGCACTGGAACCCGTATGGCCAGCTGTTATTAGTGCTTCTCCACCCCCACAGCCTGGAAGAGCACCAAAGAGATGGTAACGTGCATCCCTCCACCAAACACAGGACTTACAATTTCTCCATCCTTTCCTCCAAAGTCTAAATAAAGCATCCTTATCCCATCATCTGAGGACATTTTCAGTTTTTCATAGGGATATTGTGCAATTGTCTTAGAGAAGGCACCATCTTGCGGTTCGGTTGTAAGAGAGAATCCATGTTCGTAATGGATGGTCAAACGGCACTCCTGGCTTTTATATGTGCAAGCTGAAGAAAGAAAGAAAATTCAGTCTGTAACATTCTTAAAAGCAACAAATTCCATTTGGCTGCAGATATCTGCATTTTACATTCGATCTCAACGCTATCTTGTGGAAACTACCCTTTCTAAAACTGGGCTAATCATGCTCTAACTGTAAACCTGCAGATTTGGGAAAACAACAGAAGTCTCCCTGTTGTGCCAGGTCCAAGGGAGGTGTGTTAGGTACGCTGTAAACACACAGACTGAAACCGTGCTTGGCAGTAGCAGTATTGCTCTCAGTCCTTTCAGTTATTCGCTGTGTTCTTCGTGTTGCAGTGTACATCTATGTGCTGACCCAAAAACAGTCTACTGCAGTTTAAGAAGGCTTGAGCTGGCATTTCCTCCTTCCAAACCTTGGCGAAATCACGGCTACTCTTACGTCTGACATACATAGCCAAATAAAGGCGGTGCACAGCACACAACGAAATTAGAAGCTGTAAATGGTTTCCCTAAAGTATTTTGACAAAGATGAAGACACTCCTGAGTCCTCATTAATGTTGTGAAAATTGTGGTAATTGAAAAAGGGGACAGATAATTGTATATAATAGCTACTGCAGCAGAAAGTCTGCATCTTCCCCTCAGCTCAGAAACATAGGCCATGATCCAAATTAAAACACTGAGAGTTTAGGTGTTCACATCCCGAATTCTCTTTTCCCCCACTTTCCTGTGAACAACTCTGCCAAGAAGGGACCTTGGCACTGGGATAAAAAGCACTGCGACAGAAGTACGGGCTGATGCCTTCCTCCTGTTCTTGGGAGGAAAGTCATCAGCATCACGGGGCTGAGGAGGTGGCCGTGCCCTCCAGGAGGTTCCCACAGAACGCCCTGGTTGGTTCCACATCGGAGGCCCTCGCAAAGCAGCTGCGCTCCCCGGGGAGGCACGGGGCTGGCAGCTGACGGGCAGGGGTCCTCGTGGGCAGCAGCACGGGGCTTCACAAAATTGGAGCTGCCCTTCGTCGTGGAGCGGATTTGTGCTTTGGTTCTTGCTCTTGTGTTTTTAGGCAAGTAGCGGAGATAACGTTCAACTTGAACAGCCCTGTCAAGTGGAGAGCTAGTGGGGGAAGGACTCCCAAATCCTGGGAGCACTCAAAATAAAGGTGCAGCCTCAGAGCCATCCCAGGCTAGCAGCTACCTGGCCAAACAGGGCATCGCTCCAGACCATCTCCGGCCAATTACTTTTATTTCAGATGATTTCACATGTAGAGGAGTGCTGAGAAGTGACACCCTGATGTTCAGGGAGGGAAATGACTAGCTGTCAAAATGTGGCTATTGGACTAGTTTGGATTTTTTTTTCACTCTTCTGACGTGTGCAGAGCTGGGTGAATAAATGACCAATTCACGCTTGTGAATGTGTTGGTCCTCCTCTGCCTCTTCCCTCTGCAAGAGAAACTCCTGCAGGGCTCTTGGGGGGTCTCCCAAGTCTCAGAAAAATGCTTGTTTCTCTGAGTTTCTGGAAAAACCTCTGATGATCACTCCTCCATGACACACAGCCCTATATGGCTGATTACAGACTTGTGTCTGAAACAACGTGCCAAAAAGAAGACCAAAAGTCAGAACGGCCGTGACGGTGTCCTGGTTTTACGGTCCTGGCCACAGGTAGCACACCAGCTGGAGCTGGCTGGGAAAGCAAGGGGGCAGTATTCTATATACACAGAACCCTAAACACGTGCATTTTTTTAAATGAATCACCTCTAGCAGAAGGAGCTTGAACTACCCATGAGTGTCACAAAGAGCTGTGGAGATGTGGCACCGCAGATGTTACTCACATGTGGTGATTTCCGTGATGAGCTCCGCAGAATTGTGGCAGCCCTGCACTACACTCCTCGTCCACAGTGAGAGGTCTCGGCTAGTCTCTGTCCTGAACAGATGGGTTTCGATCCCTTGCCTTGTACCGGTACGGGTTGCGAAAGACAAATCCACCCCGGACTGCGGTGAGCCTTTTCCTGGGCCAGAATGGACCAACCTGCAATTGGATTTGCAAACACATCAGGGAATTATAAAGCTGACAAAGCACACCGTGCCCAAATCCTCGCCTGAGCACAGCTCTGCTCTGTACGTTCCTAAATGCACGTGGTTGGGAGCATGGGAACTCACATCTCCTCTGTATTTGAGCCTAAAGTGACTCAACGCAGAAGAGTGAGGTCCAAAGCGGTGAGTACTGCAGCAGCCGGACATGCAGGTGATGATGGGGATGTCCCAGGGGGCCCTAAATTCCTAATGCATTGTAGAAAACACCCCTTTGGATGAGGTACTGAGAGAAATCACCGAATGGTCTGTGGTGATGGCGTTTGGTGCACAGATGCGAGTGCTCACTCATCTGAGGCAGCTGAATCCGACTTTCACTGTCAGGCTGCAGTTGCCATAAAGCTTAAATATCTGCAGACAAACTCAACGATAAATGCTGTCAGATAAAGAAAGAAGTTCCGTATAATATGCAGATGCCAAAGTACTTTTCCCATAAGGAACCTGCAAAGCACAAAATGCTGCAGCTATTTGTAATCTGAAATTCTCTCACATTTTGCTGCAATTAACATTTCTTTTGCCTGGCATCAACAGCTGATCTCTCATGACCAGGAAAGGTTTGTTCATCTGGACAAACACTAATTGCAGGGAGTATTTCTGAGTGAGAAAATCAACACCTCATAACATTTAATTCTTCTTGAAGACTCCTTTTGTGGGTTGGTTTGGTTTTGTTTTTTTCCCCTGCAGAAGTGTGGATAGTCAATACAGAATTCCCTCAGGGACATGACACTGATTCAGATGAAAATAATAATTGATTGATATTTGAGACCCAGTCACCAACCCTCCGAGGGAGTCCCAAAATAAAACTAGGGAAATTCTTCTGAAAAACCTGTTT
The DNA here is from genome assembly GCF_028858705.1 of Grus americana. NCBI lineage: Eukaryota > Metazoa > Chordata > Aves > Gruiformes > Gruidae > Grus > Grus americana. The sequence continues at coordinate 14,523,747 of NC_072853.1, read as the reverse complement.
CTGTCTTGTGTCTCCTGTTTCCCTTTCTATAGGCAAACAATATACTTCATATGAGACTATAAAGTAAGTATGTACATGGTAGTAGAATACTTGTGTTGAAGCATAAAACATTAGATTATACTAATTATCTACCGAATGCTAATTCACCCTCAAATTATTGTTTTGCATCTGGAAGAATAGTTGCCTGTTAGCTGACGCTGTAGAAGTATGCCATCAAAGAGATGTTTTAATAGGGGAAAAAAAGCAGAAAGGAAAGAAAAAGCACAACTTTAGCTTTTCCGTTATTGAAACACCAACCATAGGGTATCTGAAATTTCCCCCAATTCCCTGGCAGTCCGTGCTGACGTTTGGGATGTGCATCGTGCCAAACAGACACCCTCCTCTTTCATACCCCACTAGAAGGTTTGCAAGATTTGTTCATGCTCAGGTTCATGGTAACTTTGGATTTTGAGCATCTGCCTTGATTTGACGTTCCTGGGAGGCAAGGGGCAAGGTATTCTGGGCAGAGCTGCCCTGTCCTGTGTCTGGGCAGAAAAGCCTCTTCCACAGAGGCACCACCACCCTCCCCAAATGCTTTTTTGCCCCCAGAAGGGCTGTGTTAATGCCCCGCTCAGCTTTGATACTCGAGGCCTCCTAACTACACCCTGGGCAGATTTTGGAGTTGAGGAGTCAGCGGCAAACAAACAGCCCAGAAACTTCTTTCACTTAGATTTGGCGTGAGGAGGTGCAAACTGTGAGGGGAAGCTGCATCTTGATCATGGAGACCAGGAACTGAAATCTCCAGTGAGTTCTGCTGCTGCCTGTCCCCGGCTGGTTGCCCCGGCGCAGGCAGGGCCACCGCTCTCATGCTGCCTTCTGCTACCGGGGGGGCTGCGGGAAAGCAGCCTGGAAAATCACTGCCTGAAAACTGTCCCGTCCTCTCCTTGGGTCATCCCTTCTCCTTCATACAGCGCACATCAGCTGTGCTAAAAATTATTTTGTAATACTCGTGATACGGAATATGGGACAGACAAATGGTTCCAATTGTTTTATTTCCTTTCAAATCCACCCCCCTCTACTTCTTCATGCTTTATCCATAGCACTCGCATTTTAGATTTTTCAGCATATGGATAGAATGAAGATGTACTTTACAAATGAAAGTATTTGTACACATCCAACATGAACCTTGTTTCTTACCTGCCTTCTCAAAATTCGGTCTTGCTATTTACAAATCCTATTTAAAAATACAACTCCAGACCATGCTTTGAAAAATCATGCAGTTAAACATGAACTACACAAATATGCAGGGGAACATTTGATAATATTTATGTACCAGCTGTTGGCACTGATGCATTTGGGTACAAGTCAAAGGATTCCCAAGCTTTAATAAAGTTACATTCACACAAACTATTGCATTTACATAAAAGATGTTTTATCCTAAAACCCACAAATATACCTTAAAAGGCAAAAGAATAGTCTTAGAAACTTCACAGCAGGCTTCCCCTCGCCTCCGCCTCCCACCACTCTGACTGCAGAGGAGGTTGTGTCCATGGTGCACCCTGCACCCCAGAGCTGAAATGGCACCCCAGGGCCAGCTCTGGAATATTCACCCACAGTCCCTGAAGGTTGCTCGGCTCCGTGGAGGTTTCTGAGATACCTGTGAGGGCGCAGGAGCCTGAGCACGCTTCCCTGGAGCAGCCAAAGCCGCAAGAGGGCAGGAGAAGGTTGGCCACGATTGAGTCTGTTTGCACCGTGCGCAGACGGCAAGCAGCGGCTGCAAAATGCAACTCTTGGCATGCTTCAGAAAGCCAGGGACACACTTCTAATCTTCTGTAATTTCTCCCTTGTCTCTCTATGTTTTGGGTACCTCTTTGGCATTATTCTTTGCAAAGATGTGATAGCAAGATGGGTACGGTCCAACGTGAAGTGCTGGTGCCAGACGAGATGCACTGGGACCTGCTTCTCATCCTAATGCTATGAAAAGAGTTTCAATCACTTACTGCAACAGCAAAATCTAATGGCTTCTTCAAAAAGGACAGCGAAACCAGCACTGACATTCAAAGCAAGTGCTCAGCTGCTCATTTGAGCTTTATCTCACAAGAGGCCGTGATACAAATGCATCAACAGTCATGCAGCTCTGCCCAGTAGAAAGCCACTCTCATCTGACCTTTCTTATGTTGAAACCACTCCTTACCCTGACTTAACATTTGAAACCTGCTCTGGAATGGCTGTACTCTTTGGAAACCTATGCACATGCTCCCAATTCATCCCAGCCGTGCCCCACAGGGAGCCACAACCACCCTCGCTGCCCCGGGACGACGAGCGGAGAACTTGCACAGCTTGCACACCACCTCGTACACCTTCCCTGGGGTGCTTGGGGACCCCTGTGCTCCCCGCCTGCCCCGCTCTCCAATTGTACAGACAAATAATCAGGTCCCAAACTCCTTCGCCAACTTTCCACGGCATTAACTGTCAAACTGCTTTAATACTTTCTGCTTACGGAGCTCAGCTTCACACAAAAGCTACTTACCTGATCTTTAATCGGAGGCCGACATAGGCTGCTTTATTATATTTATTTTTTTCATTTCATATTTGCCTATGATAGATAATGTAATTTGATTGCAAACATTTAAGATGTAATTACTTAAGCCCCATTCCCATGCTAGAGGGAGGCGCTGTTATTCGGGCATAAGGAAACACCGAAACAGAGATTATGACAAAAAGGTCTTTGGAGTCAAGGGCTACGAGCCAGCTGCTGTGCCTCCCAATGCAGGGATTCAAAGGAACAACTTAAATCTCCTGATCTCAGTTTTATTTTCAGCTATTACTTATATTCTGCACAAAGCTGGGAAAGACTGACTGGAAAATATTTTACGTCTTAATAGCATCCATAGGTTGAAGGCAAACTTATCAACAAACAGAAAGGGCATGTTGAAATTCTGCTGTTAAAATACTGTAAGAAGATTGTAATCCTTCTACCACTTTCCAATTTTCTCTGCTCATTATGTCTTGGGTAGATTAAGCATGACTCTCTACAGTATCTGGCACCGAAGTTTTCCGGTTTCAGCAGCTTTTCAAATAAGCATTAGCTAAGCAAAAATGTTTTCCCAAGGACTCATAAAAATCTGAAAGATGGGAACAGCCAAGATTACAACATGTGGTCTGCAAACTTTCCAGGTGAAAAGTTCTAAATTGCACTGATCGATGCACAGAAGGGATTAAAAAAACCCATCACGAGGAGGGTAATCACTGACCGAGCACGAACACAGCAGTCAATACCAACAGCAAACCCTCTGTATTTTTTTGGTATAACTGTACTCAGTGTGACAGATCATAAAAGCAGAATCCTGCAGGGTTTTAATCAAAATCATCCAAAACAGTAGGTGTAATGATTTAGGGAATCTGTCAATTTATGTAATCTGCTCACCTTGGGGATTTGTGTATTTAAATGTATTTATCAGATTGTGACTCCATTCTGAATGTAAAGTCCTGTGAATCTGTTGTCTTTTTACCTGAGTGTTAAATTCACAGCTATACGAGTAAGAAATCACAGAGATGGGGCTGGAATGGTTCTCAGGAGGTCACCCGGCACGTCCCCCCTCCCAGAGCAGGGCCAACTCTGCCGACGCGCTCCTGAGTGTTACAGTGTTACCCGTCCTTCAGAGCCCCAGTGAAGAGGATTGTACACCTTTCCTAAAAACCTAACGCAGTACCTTGTCTGCACACCAAGTTTTTCCCAGGACCTACCTCGAACCTCCCCTGCCACAAATGCAGCCAGCTATGTCCTGTGGTATCCAACAGGGACCTGGAGAACATGCTCCCCTGTCCTCCTCCTGGTTTCTCATCTTCATACTTATAGAATCATAGCGTGGTTTGGGTTGGAAGGGACCTCAAAGAACATCTAGTTCCAACCCCCCTGCCATGGGCAGGGACACCCTCCACTAGACCACATTGCCCAAAGCAACAGTCCCTCACCAGCTTTCCTGTAGGCCCCTTCAGGTACTAGAAGGCCACAATTAGATCTCCCCGGAGCCTTCTCTTCTCCAGGCTGAACAAGCCCAACTCTCTCAGCCTGTCCTCATAGGAGAGGTGCTCCAGCCCTCTGATCAGCTTCGTGGCCTCCTCTGGACTCGCTCCAACAGCTCCATGTGTTTCTTGTACTGGGGCCCCCAGAGCTGGATGCAGTACTCCAGGTGGGGTCTCACCAGAGCGGAGCAGAGGGGCAGGATCACCTCCCTCGACCTGCTGGTCACACCTCTTTTGATGCAGCCCAGGACACGGTTGGCTTTCTGGGCCGCAAGCGCACACTGCCGGCTCATGTTGAGCTTCTCATCAATCAATACCCCCAAGTCCTTCTCCTCAGGGCTGCTACTTGAAAACTGTTGACGTGTTTTCCATGGATTTCTATAGATTAAAAAACCCAAGGTTTCTTAAGTATTCCCCTACTGATAGTGTTTTCTAACTCCTACATTTGCATTGCTTTCTTCTAGACCTTCCACAGTTGACTGGCATCTTTTTGGAAGTGCAGCACCTCACATGAAGGTGGGTATCACCTGAGGCTTCACTCATGCTCTGTAGTTAGGTTAGATTATTACATGCGCCCAACACGCAACACTTCTGCTATAACCCAAGATGATTGTTTTCTCAACAACGTTACACCACAGATTTAAGCAATTTTGCCCAGGTGCTTCCTGGCAGAGTAACTATTTTGCCAGTCGTTCTCCACCCCAAACCAGTGCAGCTGATTATTCACCAGCATTGAACCTTGCACTTGTCCTTTCTGAACTGCATCCCGTCTTTCTCACAGACTATTTTCCCTGTCCGTAAAGACCCTTCAGCAGCCTAATGCTTGTGTCAAGCAACTTCTCTTTCCCCTCCAGCATGAAGGCCGTTGCTTCTCCACTCACATGGGAGTCCCATCTGACAAGGAGATGACTATTCCCACCCAAGGCAAGCCAGTCTGCTATCAAATCTGAACTCCTGAGAAGTAATTAAGTAACAGGCCCTCCAAGACGAGGACTTATATTGTTTGATCTGGTGAACTGGCAGTCATTGATGACGGGGACTGGTGATGCCCACCAAAGGGCTGTCTTTACATGTGACAATGTGTGGGCAGGAAGGGGCAGGGTGTGCTGCAGGATCACCAGTCGCTGTAAGGAGGAGGACTTGGGTCCATGTACACATGACACCCCGAAGCACTGGGGAGGAGACGCATCACCTTCCGCTGCAGTGCTCTTGCTTCACAAACTCTAAGGCCTTAGCGACACACCTGGACGCAGCCTCCAGTTTCAACATTCTACCCAGTTTTCATCGGGAATTGCCACCTGGAATTGTCCACCTTCACTGCCATGACGTGCAGCAGGCTGCAAGCTGCAAAGCATGGCGCTCTCGCCTCATGTTATGATAACAAAGGGAGAGTCAGAAGCCAGCTTCCCAGGAAGTCTGAAAGCTCCATCATGGGTAGATAGACTGGGACAAAACAACCATCAGCGTAATTCAGCAAGTTCAATTTTTTTTTGTTTTTTAATATAACATAGCAGCAAAGCCTCAGTTCATTTGGGGAGAGAACGAAGAGACCAAGAACAAAAATTAAATAATGAGAGTGCAGTAAGAGACCCACTGCTTTTGGCCATGTGCTACCAGCCCTTTTGAATGAGAACTCATTGAAAATGGTATAATAGAGGCCTGTAGCAAGGCCAAAACAATGGAACAGCAGCTCTTTCTCAAGCCCTTTGACCATACTGGCAGAGAAATGTGATTAAGATTCACATCAAGAAGCACAGACAGTTTCCACTGCATAAAGACAACCATGGGAAAGCTCTCTCTGAATTAGTGTTGATGGATACCTTCGAAATAATGCAGATGGTTATTTCCAACCTAGATTCAAGAATGTGTCTTCCAAGCTCAACACTTTAAGCTAAAAAAGCAGGAATTAATTTCCTGGACCAGGAATACAAACTATGCTGAAATTAAGTGTCTCCATCACGTGTGCAGACCCCCAAAAGCCCCAAACCGGTGGTGCAGAATTGCCACACCAGCACAGCCAACTCAGAGCAAGAATTTCTTGCTTTTCAGCCTAGGCTGGAAATCTGAGTGCTTCTGCAAGCCCTCAAGTCTGCACACTGAGATAGAGATCTCAGGAGATTGAGCCCTCGGTCTTTTCAGCACTCCTGCCTCTGGATCCAGGCCAAATGGCCACGTCCATAATCCTTCTGGTGTGCTTCTGGCCACCAGACTCGGCCAGAACTTTACACGGAGGAGAAGTGAGGAGTTAAGCTGAGCACATCGGCCCATTGAAGAAGAATCTGCTTCACAAACCACAACATTTCAAGTGTGATATATAGCTGTGAACCAGCTATACCTGTTCCTGGCTGACTCAGTGGTTCCCACCTCTCTTGAAGCGGTTGTAATAAAAAAGCACAGGTACCTGGTGGCTAGCAGGGGGTAGGTATGCAGAGGGCTGAACCAAGCTTCCTTCATCCGCGGCATGCTCTCATATATTAAGAGGTCTTTCTCCGTCAAGACCACTAACACTGGCTTCCAGTGCTTCTCGTTGTCTCCTGGCACCTGAAAAAGAGCAAAGTCTGAGTAACACAACAAGAGACAAAGCTACCATCGTGCAAAGCCTGATGATATGAACATGTCGAGTCCTAGGCGAGATAATGGACAAAAGAGAGTTTTACTTCTTTGGCTTTTTGACATCTCCCTCCTGAATTTATAACCAGCTGCAGCAGAAATGCAGTAAAGTGCAATGACATCTGCTGCTCTCATCAGCGCTGACATTTCCAGCGCCCCTTGCAGCCTTCCCTTCCCTTCCCTTCCTACAGGCTACTCCACAAACGCAGCAGTGGAAGAACACCGAGACAGAGCTGGCTGCTGTTTAGCTATGGTATGCACGGAAGGACCGTAAATGTGTATTTATAATGTGCACCATTCATGTGTAGCTGGCACGTTAACCTGAGTGCTGGACACTGCTGCTGCTGTTTCTATTTTCGTGAGTGAAAAAAGCTGCAACATCATGACTATTAAAGAGTGTCAGGTAGTAAAAATCATGATTTGGGAGCAGATGCTTTTTTCCTCAGCAGTTCACATCTTCATTGCTTTTCCTTCCTTCATACCGTTCTTCCAGTTTTACAAGTGCCAATTTGTAAAGAGCTCCAACCTAAACATGGGGTTGATCTGAAGCATTGACTCAGTGATGGATCTGCATCCACATTTCAAACCATCTGTAGAAGATGGCTGAATACTGGGGCATCAGAGCCCTTTACTGGCTGCAGAATCCAGATGTGGAATTCTAATTTGCAGGTTAGACATGTGGTGGTCTACATGACTACACAATTACCATCATGGGGACCAAGTATGGATCCTGGTTTTTACTTCTACTCTGGCAGCAGAGAAGTGTCTTAAAATAGACAGGAATATGAAAAGGTCTTAGTTTCAAGTAAGAATGAAGCTCTTGTCTTTCACAGACAAATTCATCATTTTCCTTTTGGTGCACATAAAGAAAAAGAAACCCCGTTCTGCAGTAACACTCACAGCCATGCTTTCAAACCTAAACATCTTGGCTGGGTACTGAAGGGAATGAAACAAATTCTGAGATTCAGCAGAGAATCCGGTTGTCCACATGACTCCTCCATTAAATCCTTCTCTGCGAAAGAGAAGCAGTTGTCTCTGTTGTTCTATGGCTTTTACGATGCCAGCCTACTTGCCATCGGCGTGTGTCACTGGGCACATCCCGGGGTGGAGAAACCTATAAAAGGGATCGATCAAAGGCTGGCCACGCTGGGAGTGTCACAGCCAGGAATGGTGATTCAGAGCCTTAAGTACAATGTGCCTTAAGTGGTGGATTCAGATTGAGAACCACATTTGAAACACTTGTATTTTATATGAAGACAGGGTCCCACAAATTTCTGCACTTTTAAGGACTTTCAAGACAGTTGTAAGATAGCTTTGCACCAGAACACCAATGCCCAAAGCAGAACTTATACTAAGGTTTTTGGCTTGCGTAATTTTTAAGAGGTATTTTTCCTTCTGATTTAAGCTTTTCCAATAATCACATTCCTGTTTAGAGCATTACTTGCTCATTGGTTGTTCATGTCTGTGTGTTAATCAACTTAAAGGCATAAACGGTTCATCCTTTTAATTTCTTCAGAAGTGTCAATACTTATTTCCAATTTTCTTGTGGTGACAGTTTCTTGAAATGCGACCTTTCACTTTCAAATAGGGCTGAATAGAGAAGCCGCATAATTAAGACACCTATTAATACACTACAGCAAGAACACAAAATCCGGAGTTCTCATAGCCCATGCACCATGGAAATATTCACATGAGCAAAAAGCATCCTCAGCTTCTTAATACCACAGTTATTAACTGCAGCTAACACCCCAGCTCCTAGCGTGGGAATATAGAAATAAATGTTACAGTTAATGTTAACATTTAATAAATGTTATGGTTAATGTTAACATTTAATTTCTGAGCACCTGCCTGTGTTCCTTCATTCAAAGATTTTAGTACATATTTTTGAAGATTTCCAGAAAAGAAAGGAAGGTAAATATGAAGTCTATCATTGGATGAAAAAGCAGGATGTTCGGATCTGGAGGAGCACGCAGGCAGCGTACTGGGCTCTTACTTCTTATTTTTCTATTCTGTGACAATCCAAAGGCTACGGGAAGCTGCTCACAGCTTTTCGGCAGAACCATCCTGCCTGTGCAGCATTTTCAATCACACGCTTTGTTATTAGGTGGCTGGTCAGTCAGCTGTGACTCCAGAAACTTTGAGAAACACTGTTCCCTGTAAAGCAACCACAACAAAGGGATAAAATTCATTTTGCCAACTGGTCCCACAACTATTTGCTGGAGCCAGAATTTCCAGCGTGGATCCTGCGGTTACCACCTGCACAGCGAAGCCCACGGCTTTGTCTCAGTCCTTCCCAAGAGCAGGGTGGCTCTGGGGAAGATGTGGCTCGATCGTAAGGTACTGAAGACTTTTTCTCAAGTATAAGTGACCTTATACCACCTCTCCTTGCAGGATATATCCCCTGTTTGTAGGGTGTATACTGGGAAGGGGAGAGAGGAGAACGATGTTTGCCTGTGTCCTGCTGGGAAGCCCGCCCCAGTAAGAAGGGCCATGCAATACACACACTTTTAATCACATTTTTCAAACCTTGCTGGGACCAAAGCTGTCTCACTGCTAAGGAATGCTGGTGTAAGCAATCCTGCTGCTATTTCAGACCTGAAGAAGGATTTGTGTGCCTGAAAGCTTGTCTGTTTTTTTTCCAACTGTAACAGCTGATCTAATAAAAGATATTGCCTTTCCTTAAAAACCTTGAATTGCATTACTGTTGCCTGATTTCGCTGGGGTTTGGATTAGGCTTTAACAGCTGATGCTGTGCTGTTCGACAGGCAGCTGGCACTTCTGGAAGGTGTCAAAGAGAACACGCTGTCCCGCAAACAGTAATAGCAAATTTTACAAAGGAAGAAGAGAGGCTGAAAATACACCATTAGCCTACGGGGCACATTCAGAACAAATCAGCGTGGGAAATTAATCCAGATCGAGCAAGTGTCATACCAAGCATGAGAATAAGAGCAAATTACAAAACAAAAGCAAAAAAAAATGCTGCTTATGGGCAGCTAAGTGAAGGATTTGTTCAAGTTTTAAAGGTTTTAAAATCTGGCATATTATAAAGATAACATGAAATACTTCTGTAAGAGTAAATTTAAGTAACATTTGAAATTATACATTTTAGAGGCACCACTTTAGATGATGGTTAGGGCCAGCTTCTTAGCCAGATGTTGCAGAATTCTGGCATTTGCACTATACTTTCTTCGCTCCAGTTCCCACCTGCACACATACCATTCAAAGAGCATTGATCTGTGCTGCAGACAAATAAAATCACCATCCACTCTAAAAAACTTTTCAAACTCAACCCTTTTTCAAAGTCAAAAGTGTTAGATTAAATCGAGATGAACTAGAGAAAAGACAAATCAGTACTCCTCAAACCTCCCACCACAATAAAACGAATCAGCAAATTTTTTGCTGGTCTTCTCGCATTGTTCAGGTAACTCTGAGCAACAGGTACCAGTGCCCCCCCCCCCCCCCCATGAGCTGCTCCTCTCAGCTGAGGTCACTGCTTATAATCCCAGGTAAAATTCCACTTCAAGTCAATGAAGCTGAAAATATTTATACCAGAAGCAAACTTGTTTTTTTTCTTTTCTTTTCTAGACACACTATGCCTCTAGATCAAAGTCTTCAAGTACAAACCTGAAAAGGGAGAACATCTTCTCACCAAAAAAAACCCCAAGTGCAGTGAAGCATCCTTTCTGCTACTCGCAAACCTGTTTGCTCCTCATACGCTCACCTCATGAAGTGCAAACCCCACTTTTGCCCATATGCAGCTCTCTATTTTGTCTTTCCAAAGTCCGACAATATTTCATGTATAGCAGGGATGAAACCTAAGCTCGTTGTGTACAGAATGTGATGGCTGGGCCTGGGATCACACCAGAGGAGACCTGTGCTCACGTCTTGCTCAGCCACAGGCTTCCTCTGCGTTTCCGTACGGACACCGTGGTCTCTGCCGGGGTGACAAGTGCTGCTGTAACTCGCACAGTACAGAGTATAGATGTAAATGTGAAAGTGGACAAAATGTGCTGATATCGGCTGCCGTATTTCAGTGGCTACGTGGAAACTTGTCCATCATCCTTTGGTTGACGCAAGAGCAAAAGTGCTTCGATATGGAAAGCGGACGGCTCACGCAGCATTAGGAGACACCAGACCCCACCACTCCGAGGATGCGCCTGAGCTCTGGCTGCTCCTGGATGCCTTTGCAGTGGTGGGGCAGCATTGCCCCGGGCTTTGCTTTAGGGATGGACCTGTGGTCTGAAGGACTGACTCTGCAAATAACGCCGTAGCAAGCTCAACGCTACCCCTACGACTGCTCCTGCTGGTTTTCTGACAGCTGCTCGGGTGCTCAAGGCCACTGCTTGCCATGTGCCCGTAAAGAGCGACGCCTCTGATATACATAGCAAACAATATTTCAAAGAGAAGCCAGCTTATTTTTCCTGCAGGCGACGGGGACCCCTTACCCCTTTAATGGGTATCACGGTTTCCAAATCTTTAATAGTTTTCACATATAATTAGTTGCCGTAAAGACAGCGGGCATCTCAGTGGAGATAAATCCTTTTACAAATGGTTTGGCCCTTTGCTCTTTCATCTGCCAGGTCTCCTTTTCATAAGGTTTTTTCTTTGAATTTCAGTTATTCATCTACTTCAGGCTGCCAGGAATGGATGAAAGAATACTTTTAATCTATGAGGCTCACAGATAATTAAATTAGAGGCCTTGGTCTACTCTGGAAAGCTGTTTTATATTTTCATTAACTCAAAAGGGACATTTCAATTACATTCCCTGTTTAGTAAACAAATTATATATTGCCAACAGACTCCACTGCAGCAAGGACCCAAAATGTGGCCTTTCAGAGCGCTGCTGTGAAGGCAGCAAGTTTACACTTGCAGTAAGCGGTTTAACTCCCTTTTCCATCACCCCCTCCCAAATCCCAGAGCTACGCTATCCCCTCACACAGAGCACAGGAGGAGCAACCCAAAAAGAATTTTCAGAAACCTTTTTCTTGCTATTTTCCCTCCTCCCTCACTTAAAATGTCTCCATGCTGACAAGGGCCAGCTTCCACACAGGCTGGGATATGTTCTGCTACGTAGCTCTTGCCTTTTCATCGTCTTTTGATGAAGGGCTACATCCATGTTCAGAACAAATTTGATTCATTTACAGAAACCTACTTGTCAGTTCCTGAAAATAACAGCTGGGACTGAAATGGATTTTTGCAAGACGAACAGCAGCGATGCAGAAATACATCGTGCAAACCCCAGCATATGCAATGACGCTGGTATTCCTGCGAGCTCACTTGACAGGAGGCAATTTGCAACGCAGGAGTGGGTGTAAGTGACAGCCGTGGGCAGGGGATATCAACACCTCCCATGCCACAGGCGGATGAGATGTGTTTTGCTGCTAAACTTTGTAGTTTTAAACAGGAAATAATGTGCACATTGTTTAAGAAAAAAAAAGCTAATGAAAATGTGTCTGGTTTTGTTCTTTTTTCTCTTTGACTTCAGTGACGGCTCAAAGGTGGCTTGTGCCATTATCAGATCTGGATTACAGTCAGTGCACACACAGAAATCCCCCAAAGGGCACAATATTGCCTCCTGGGAGCAGCGAGCGAGCCATGCACGCGCTTGGCCGTGGTGCCGCTGCTGTGCGGGCAGCCAGAGCCCCGCAGGTCAGGTGGGAACCACAGCAGGGACCACGCTGACCCACCTCTCGTCATGTCCTCAGCGGAGCTCGGGGGCACTGGCAGTTACAGTTATAGGCACTGCTAAGTGTGGACAGGACACCCGTTCTCAAGACAGATGTGTTCGAGTCTGAACTCCTTCTAAATACCCTTTAAAATGACAAGATAGAAGCCAACTTTTGTCAAAAGTAACAGTCAACCACGTCAGCATGGCAATATGTTCAAGCCAATGGCCTGACTCTCTGGACTAACAGGATTTTCAAACAGCTCTGGCTCATACCCAAATACCTCTAAATGTCAAGAGAAGCACCTCAGTCCTCTGTACTCACCCCCGCAAGAATGGCAGGTGACCTGAGACCTTTCCTACAGCCAAACAAGAATGCCCGATCCCAGTTTTGTAGTGGAGGTCTGCTCCAGAGCTCGGTGAAGTCACCTAGAGTTTTTCCAATGACTCCTTAGGTTTTGGACTAGGCCCTTGGGAAACAAGCCTGGAGGGCTGCGTGTCTCCCATGCTACAGAGAAGATGGAGCCAAATTCTTCTTGGAGGCGTACAGTGAGAGGATGGGATTCAACATCCACAAGCTGAAACAAGGGAAATTCTGACTGGATACTCAGAGAAACTTTTTCAGTATGTTAGGGTGGTCAAACACTGGAACAGACTGTGAAATGTCCACCCATTGAGATACTCAAAACATAACTGGGCAAGGCACTAAGCACGCTGGTGTAGTTGGCTCTGCTTAGAGCAGGGGAGTTGAACCACAAGAGCTCCCTTCCAACTTATATCCTGTGTGTCTGTGAAACACTGGAAAAAATGAAAGAAAGTCCAGATTTGGATCATAAAGACATGATTTAGGTTGCCCCTGAGTTGGTTGCATCATTATTTGGTACATACGCAGTTTTTCATGCATATGTATTGCATGAATGTTGCATCAATATGAATGCGGTAGTCATATAAAATGTTTATCACAGCTTAAGGGTTTGCAGGATGATTTGTAGTTACCTTGTGCCTTAAATCATTTAGAGTTGCATAAAATGTGTATTCTTGATCCTTCTGGCTTGGTAGAGCCTAACACTCTGGATTTCCTTTGCAGTAGATTCCTTGCAAAAGATAAGGAATGTAAGGGAGTGGAAAACCCAGCATCACATCAACTTCATTCACTGTATGACATAACTTGAGTAAAAATTTATTTCACAGCTGCATGAGAAAAGTTTAAAAACCTGCTATGTTCTCTTTCTTCTCCTGATTCATGGGTCCACAGACACTGGTTAACTAAATACACAGAAATCCATCTCCAGGGGACTCAAAAAGGAAAAAAAAAAAAAGGTAGTTCATCTATTTTAGAATCCTCTGCCATGACCCAGGATCATGTTGCTATGCATGAAGTTGAGATGTGAAGGTCCGTACGTAAGAGCTCTTTTGCAGTGAGACAGGAGACTCTAACTTTCTGACAATGATGTCGGGAATCTTTCCAGGGCAGAGCAAACAGGCAGAGAGCACAGGAGATGGTAAATGCTCCACACCATCTGTTAAAGACACTGACTGCTTTTCATCTTAGAGAAGGTGAGAGGAACTCTACTGTGTTTTAAGAAGTATTCTGATGCTTTCTGAGTAAAACACATTTTCTCCTAGAGCAGCTTCTTCAGACCGTGACAGCACTGTCTGAAATTAAGTAGTGGTAATTTATGATAGCAAGGCTTTGCAAATAGCAAAGGTCCACTCCTGAAAAGATATAGTGTTGAGCTAAATGATTTCTGTAGAAAAACTTGAACTTTGCTATCTTTCTTTTTTTTTTTCCTCCTCTTATTGCTTCTCAGAAATTGCCAAGGGAGAGCAGGGAAGGGAAGAGGACATTTCATCACTCAAGGGCTGTGGCAAGGAAGACCTGCCCAACCTGTAAGTCACAAGGACAGAGACAGAAGGCAAGTCAGACACGTGGGAAGGTCAGCACAGCCCAGCCGGCACTGGCAACGGAGGCTGATCAAGAGATAGCGGACAGGCCAGCTGTAGTTCAACTGACCTTCAAAGCCAGTTTGAGTGGGAACAAACCTGTGCTGCAAGAGGTCACACTTTAAGTATTGCTTATAAAAGAGGCACAAGGGAAGGAGGAAAAAAGGGAAGGAAAGACCATTAACCTCAGGCTTTTCTAATCACTTATACTGATTGAACAAATGAATGGAAAGCCTGAAGAGTGGAAGTGAGCAGAAAGCTGCTATACAAAAGAAAAAACCCTGTGCAAAAGTGGAGGCAATCACAGCAATCTCTCTCTTCCAGCACGTTCACACATATTCAGGATAAAAGTGAAGATGCTGTTAGCAGACACCTTTGCATCTCTTGTGTGTTCATGCATTTTGAGTACACGTGGCTTATCTTTGGGATGTCTGGGCTTATGTATGGGATGTCTGGGCTCTTCAGACTGCAAGGGAGGCTGGCTGTAAACTTGCTTTCTAAAACACGTCCCATGAACATATCACAGAAGATTGGTGATAGCAACTGCCTGAAGTTTAATAAATATTTAAATAAAAATGACAGACTTAAAATGTGGCATCAACTGTTTTTTTAAGACACAACTCAGTTCTGGGAGAGATGACCAGCTGTGCTCTCTCCACAATAAACACTGGACCTCAAAGCACAATAATCCTAGTACTGAGGGAAAACACCGAACTTCCCTTTAAAATGGAGCAGTCCCCTTCCTCCAGTAAGCCAAGCTTGCCCTAGGAAACACTAAGAAGGACCATGGCATGGTCATGTGTCTTCATGGAGCCATTTTGCACATCAGGGTAAGCCCCAGAAGAAAAGGGATCATAGCTGTGAATGGTGCTCAGTTAGAGGCAAGAAAAGAGACGGGGAACTTGAGAAGCTCTACCACATCCCCTGTGCAACTGCTCAAGAATGGATACTGTTACTTAGCGGTGGGGAAAACCAATTTCCCCCAGGTATACTCCAGGATACCAAGAGCAACCACTATTCTCTGCTATGCCCTGAAGGTTTCCGTATGTCGGAGTTCTGCTGTGTGCAGAGTTTTCTGTTCAAGCCAAGGTGAAGCATTTTCTGAGGGAGTTCAACATCGTCAGTGGAGTATACTGGTAATTGTACAGGAGCAGAATCAATGTAAAGACACCATAGTTTCAACTCACTGTCTCTAAAGAGTCTATAATTTACAATTGAATCTGACTTCAGCTGATCAAGTGGGTACCAGATTAGGATAAATGAGTAATAATACCCATTACCTCAAAAGATACACGCGTCTCATCTTTCAATTCAGTAAAAGTGCATGGATTTCTAATCATCAGCTCAAGAACACTTGTCAACAGCACCCAATCAAACACGAATGCTGGAGATGGAGTTTTGATGTGAAAGCAGTTTGCTGTTTTTAATGATGGCTCAAACATGTAAAATGCCATTTGAAATTATTACGGTGTCTGTTTGGTGAAGGACAGGTAATCATCAATGTCTACGTTAAAACTACAGTGACTGAAATCTGTCCCAAAAGATGTTCTGTGCCTTTCTCTATCACGCTGTCTTTCCAAATATTCAGTCTCAGAAATGATGGTCCATCATGACGGGTACCTTTTCAAGACTGACAGATGTGACTACTTTACTCAAGGGTCATTATAAATCACAAGTGCTGGAAGAAAAAATAGTAAGGGAGCAATACAGCGAGAACAAGATGTTTCTTTGTCATTGTTATTATGTTGTCTCAAGGACAGTCCAGAATACTGTGCTGTTTCAGTCTATTGTGTCATTGATCAATATTCAGTGATACTGATGGACTGCAATGCAACTAATGACCTCAAGTAAATGAGTGCACTCACTACGTGCGTGACACAAAAATGTATTATCTTCAGAAAACACTGATAAAATCTGCATGTTGTGCTTCATCAACTGGAATTTTGAACATGCTGAGAAATACTTGGAAGCCTTACTGAAAAAGCAAAAATTCAAATAGAGTCCTTAATAATTTGGCTTGATTTTGAAAAAATGCAGAGCAGCCACAAGGTTTCTGAAAAGTTTGGTGAAAATTATCCACAGTTTGGAATCCAAACCTATTTATTTAGATGCCTAAGTAAAGATCTATCACAAAAAGTTCATATAATTTTTATTATTTATTTACTTACTTGGTTGCCCCTTTCATGCCATTCAATTATTTGAGACCATATCTTTTTTTAAGTGGATAGAAACAGAAAGTCTGTATCTCTGCCAGCACAATGACAGACTTCCACAAGTTAGCTAAGCCACTCAAGGAATATACCTGCTTTCTTGCTGGGGAAAAAAGGGAAGTTAAACATGTAATTAAATTCATTAGAATTTGTTTATCAAATTCAAAATTTTATGGTGGGCACGATTATTTTTTTTTCCCCCCAGAAACCCAGCTGAGCACCAAGAGACCTCTGCCCACCTAACAGGTTTCCAGTTTGCTACACCTTGGCAGCCAGTATGGAGAGCTGGAAGGCCATCCAGTAGGTCATCACAGTGGATGTAGGTATTGGTGGATCCCAGGGTGCCAGTGAAGGTAGGAAATTAACAGTTATTCCATTTAATATCCAATTCACTTTCTTTCTCTCCTTAACCAGGACAAAGTTAAATTTTAACATCTTTGCCCTTTCAGAGAGCTCCGTTGGATTTGGGATTTATTAGTTTTCTAAGGAACGGGTAAAGAAGACAAATAGGATCTAATCAAAAAGTGCCAGCTGCCCCACTGAAAAGCTGAGAATATCCTTCTTCTGCCTTCCCAGAAGGCTTAAGCCAGTCACTGGTTCAGAAATGGGAATGCTTATTTGTAGAAAGAGGGCTGTAGATGACTTGAAAGATCAACTCGTTCAGCCTCTGCTCAGGAAAGGACAGACTTTGCTCCCAAGATTTGTCTAGCCTCTTCTGTAAAACCTTCCCTGACAGAAATCCCCACCTACTCTATCGCAGTCCTTGGAGAGTTTCACCATTAGGAAATTGTTGCCTGTGCTGGAGCACGTGCCACTGTGGTCCCAGGGATACTCTGAGGTCAGGCATCAATACATGCTTGGGAGACTAACAGAAAACTCAGATTTGTTCTTTTAGCTAAATGTTCTTTTTAAGATGGTCATTATTCTAACCCCGCCAAAGTAATTTCAGGAGAGTGATGGTCACAGAGGAAATGGGTAAGTGGGAAGAATGCAGAAGAATAAGTTCAGAGCTGGAGGATAACTGCAGCTTGTCACTGATCCCGTGATTTGCTGGACAGCTGTCACCACTGCCTAGCTGGTACATGAAGAAACGCATCCCTAACGTTGTGAAAATAACTGACAAGGCAGCTTTAACAGGAAACCAGTATTACCAACTCTAGCCAGCCAAAGGTCCCTTGGGGATATCAAGTGGGGCTTGAAAATCAGTCTGAGTTCTGCTTGGTATTTAAAATACATTTTTAATTCTTGCTGATCCATCAAGGCTTTCTGCTTTGCTGACATTCCATAGTTTCAAGCTTTTCTCTGTGGCTAGGAACCTACAATAAAATAGAGAGCTCAGCTTTCATAAAACCTCTTTATTTCAGAAGACTGTAGTAGAAGAAATATCTCTAAAGTAAAAGTATTCAAGCTATGAGGTTTGGACCTATGGTCAGGATGTGAGCTGCCGCTTCTCAAGAGGCATCACTTTCCCAGACCTGATACTGCTTATATTACAAGATCTGACAAGATCACAGCCCCGGGCTTTATGGCAACAACTCTTTTAATTAATCTTCTCTCTATGACAAAAACATAGCAAATATTGAAGGGCATGTGTTAATAGAAACTATGAATATTCAACAGAGCCATATGAGGAAGACAAACATAAAGAACCTTCTGCTTGGCAGTTATCTATGCTGAGCTTTAAATTAGCCACACAGGACAAATGGATTTAGTGCTGTGCCATGTTATTTCATCTAGATTACTAAAAGATACACAATTAGGGCCATCAATCTACAGACCCAAATCCTACAAATATCAGCAAATTACATGCTATAAGCTATACAATTTTGAAAGCTAATGCTCTTTATCTGGTTCTAATTCTCAGTGTTTCATACTTTTGCAATAATCACAGCATTTAACTACTCATAGGACAATTCTCCTAAGAACTGAACATTCCTCTAGAGGAAAAACTTGGGAGGAATAAAGTTAATTTCCAAAGCTAGTATTAACAGATTGCATGCTACAGGTTATCTGCTTGGGGCCAGGATGGGAAACTAAGGTTTCAAATTTAAGAATTATCCTTGAAATACGGAATTTAATAAAATAAAGAACTTCCTGGTAATGGCATTAGACTTTTACATCTCTTAACAAACACATCACATATCCAAAGATAAATGATTTTTTGGCATAAGAGATATACGATCTCACGAACCAACTGATTTCATCAATAGAAGACTCCTTCCTGCTGCGGGTTAATAAATCACCCCAGCCAGCAAGTGCCAGCCACTTACAGTAAGAACTGGCCGAGGGCAACATGAACAGTGTAGAGCTGCTATTACTTCTGCAGCTACAAGAAAGTGAAAACCCCAGGAGGACAAACATGTATGAATATTATCAAAGTCACTACACCTAATTCTACCTTTGGTGTTAGAAATGTATTTTCACTGAAGTCACTGGGAAATGTTACAAATAATTTCTTCCAGTTTAATTCCTACTATGAAGATAAATGTTTGTCTTTTCATTGAGTCTTTTTTGTAGTTTGTACTGGCCTAAACATCTTACATATACTGGTATAAAAAATCTGAAGTAACTCAGTTGAGTAATACTGGTATAAAACTGCAAAAAGAAAACTGGAAACCATGTACTTCATTAATCACAGAATGGTTTGGGTTGGAAGGGACCTCAAAGCCCATCTAGTTCCACCCCCCCTGCCATGGGCAGGGACACCCTCCACTAGACCAGGTTGTCCAAAGCCCCATCCAACCTGGCCTTGAACACTTCCAGGGAGGGGGCATCCACAGCTTCTCTGGGCAACCTGTGCCAGTGCCTCACCACCCTCGCAGGGAAGAATTTCTTCCTAACATCTAATCTAAATCTACGTTCTTTTAGTTTAAACCCCTTAACATGGTCGTATGCAAATATTCACATAACCTATTTCAGAAGTATAGCAAATGCGGTGGATTGGATATCATATCAGCAGTTTCATACCAAAATTTCTGGATTTTTAAATACCATGTCCTCATTGGCTTTTTTATTTCCTTAGCCATATGGAAAACAGTCAGGCACAATTAACTATTTGTCAGAAAACAATCTATTAATTAACACCATTCTGTGTGAATGAGCTGAAAATCGTGTTCTTTGCTTGCCAAAAGGCTTCCATTTCTGCCTCATGTTTGTGCTCAGAACTAAACACAGCTACAGATACTCTGCTTGACATAACTGACCAAGGGAAAAAAGAACAACTGCTGCTGAGGTTTTTCAGAACCAGCAGCCAGCGAGATTTTCTAAAGATAGGTAAGGGGTCAGCAGAGCTTCACCTCTGCATCTCCTAAAATTCTTTACTGACAGATCTTTGATTAAACAGAGCAGAAATAGACTAAATCCCAATTAAGACATTCATATTTGTGGCAGGGCTTGAAAGAGAAAAGAAAGTGTGTGTGTGGGGGGGGAGAGCAAGTTACAGCATTTTCTAGGCTTAACCTTAAAAATATAGGACCTGACTTCAATTATATTTATATCCATTCAATTCCATTGACGTCAATGGATTTACTCCTAAATTATGCCAGATGGAAATCAGGCTAGCTATTGCCACATTTTCATGCATATAACCAGCACCCCTCTAAAAGCACTGTTTATTCAAAATTACGTCCTCAGACAACATGCATCCTCAGATAACCCAGCTAAAATCAGAGGAAGGGGCACTACGTGATGGAGAGCTGCAGAGTGATAGAAGGGGAAGGGAAAGAGGAGAGCTGGAGCAAACTTCCTTTGCTGTTATCTGCATGTGCACAAAACCTTCGTAACCTGCTGCTGAATCCTGGCCACTAAACAGATAACCTCTGGGGCTGACACAAGACAACACGGTGGCTATTCGCTTTCCTAGTAGAAAAGCAGTCTGTGATCTATGTTACTTCCGAGGTCGGTATTCCTGTATTGCATTTTTCAGCAGAGCAGCTTGCCACGCTGTTGTTTCCAAAACTTTGCACCCCTTTGCAGGTCCACGCAGGGCTACAGGTGCGTAACTGTTATCAGTTAGTGGTTGGCTCCTTGTAACTGTTTGACAGAATTGTTCACTCGCTTGGAAGCGATCCTGTAACCGCAACCCACTCCTGCTTGTGCTTGCAAATATCCAAGCAGCTGTTTCAAGTTATTTGAAGGGTCTAGAAACTGAGGTTTTACTTGACAGTGTCCAGGCTAATGGAAACTGATGATGTACATGACCTTTGATGAGTGCAAACAGCCCCTCTGTCCAATCTGAAGTGAAAGAAGACAGAGAAGCTAAAATTCCTCTCTTTGAGGTCTTGCAGCTGTGAGGAATTAATCTTACAGGGTTATGAAAGGTACAGAGAAGGCTGGTCGTATTCTTGCCAACAGGGGATATTTCAACACCTTCCAGCCCAACAATCTGTACACCTGTCTGCACCCAACCGTCTCTGCAGCTCATCGGTGGGCTGCTCCTTCCACTGTCACCTTCCCGCAGGCTCCCGTAGCTCAGCTTCATCTCCCAGTCTCTTCCAGTGCTGTCCCACTCTTCCCTTCTCCCAGGCTCTATTCGTCTTTCTGCACTCATCCATTTGGCTTATGTCATACAAGACCAAAAATCACATCAGCGACACAACATCTGATGTGTGGTTCCATGTTTCCTCCTTCCTCTGCCTTGGCTACTCAGATGGTTAGAGTTTGGAGCAGGGTCTGCTCCTATTGGTACTGTTTATGCTGCAAACTCACACCATGGCATTCGAGGTTTGACTAGTCTCTAGGTCCTCTCACACCAACATCATTATTAATATTATTAACCACAACAATCACCACCAGAATCAGTGCTGCTCTCTTCCTCATTTCAAACTCTTGCAACAACAAAGCACGAACCCAACAGTAAGTCACCTTGTCCTCAATAACCGGCTCTCCCAATAAACACAAACCAGCGGCCTCAAGACAAAACATCACATAAAAGGTTCCCATGCTACCCCGTGCAGCTGTGCAATCCCTCACCACGCTGCTCCTCTTTGCAACACCTCTGCTGCCAACAGCTTCCTCCACCTCTTCCAGTTGCCTTTGCCTTGTTGACATCTGACTGCAGTTTTGGGCATGCAAATTTAAACCTCCTTTTGAAATTTTGGGAGAACTTTAGTGTATTCTTTAATGCTATGATTCAGAGATCCAAGGGATATAGCAATAACAAGCATGTTTTAAGAGGAATGAACACATGTGTGTGCTTAAAGTTTTATTGTATCCCCCCCTGAAGGGCCCTGCAGAAAGCCTCATGGGATGAGATGAGGCCAGAGACAACATCATAAAACACTTCTTTTCATAACAATGTACAAGCTTTTTATTCCATAAACAAATAGGTAAGCTTCTATTTCCATAGCAGGCTTCTCCTCAAAGTGAACTTTTTAGAGCCGTTTCCATAAACATCACTGACATTTCCAGTACAAAGCACACAAAAGCAGCTATATCCATACTGCGCATCAGCAGCCTACTCTGGCCAATGTCTGCAACTATTTTCAGCACAAGATCAACAAATGAATGTTTGCACAGCAGCATCTGCTCAGCAGAAATGTATAAATAAAAAAAGCCCCAATAATAACATGATGTGTTCACACAGTTTCAGGAATCTTCACTATGGCTAACAGTCTTTAGCATCTAGTGATTAAAACCCAGGTGCTTCCTTCCAGCGGGGCTACTGTTACCGTACGAGCACCTGAAACCCAGGGAATCTAAATAACATCTGAAAAAACCTTCGGTAAGTCCATTTGTCTTCAACAGCAACGTCACTACATTGGGAGCAGCAGGTCGAAAGCCCCCAAAGAGTCTCCTCCTGATGTACACCCAAAGAAACAGCCACTTCAGATCCAGAGCCCCTTTTTGTACCCTGACTATCGAACAGGTGCACCGTACAACCAATACACCCTTCCAAATCCCTGTACTTAAAAAAAATGTTCCAGGGTATCCATCTAGATCTCTGAGATGGTCCTCAACAGTCTTGCAGTTGGAGCTGGTAAGAATGGGTGTGTTTTTGCTGAAGTTGCTGACAAGATGGCTCACTCTTCATAACAGTGCGCCATCTAAATGCTACCACTTCCAGCAACTTCTTCTGACTCTTCCGATCCCTATCTCAAATAAGTTTAACTTCTATCGCTTGTTATACCTGTAACTCCATTGCCACTGTCTGACTTTTCCGAAAAAAGACTAAGCTGTTAGAAGAGAAAAATACTTAATGTCACCATTAGACCAGAAAAATATGTGACTCCATGGGACTTTTCAGCAAGAGGACCTCTAATATGGACTGCAGAGTTTTCCATGGATCCTATTGTATGGTTATTACTAAGGATGGTACACCACATCACTATTGAAATTGCATTATTTCTGCATGCTGTGCTAATGCTGGAAAAAAATCCAATGTCATTCCAATGGGTTCCGCCATGAGGTCAGGTGTGATACAACAGTACCTTATTTCTCTACCCCTGTGGCATGTCTGACAGGATGAGTTCCCGATGCCTCATGTGAGTGTGAGACCATTTCACTTCTTCCACCTCCACCCTCTCCAGGCCTTGGTAATGCTGCATGTATGGGGAACTCTACCAGGACCGATGCAAGGGTGGGGCAGTTTCTCATACATCTAGAGAACTTTGCTCTTCCAGAAGATCCTGTTTTGGATTCTCCTACCCACTGACCCCCGCTTCCTCCCCTGTCCCTTTCAGGCTGTTTTTCCTATCTTGCATCCAAAGTCTAATGTGAACACCAAAGATCACATCTCTATGTACTTTGGGTTTTTCCATTTGATTTCATTAGATTTTCTGTCTGGAGCAGTAACGGTCCTTCAGCCTTATTGATCAGTTTTCATTGCACAAAGAGGAAGACATAAAACTGTGTGTGACCTGGAGAAATCACATTTATTCTGTCTCTATTTCTTTGTCTCCTGCAGCTGGTTGTTTAGGGCTTACATTAAAACTGGAAATGTGGCTTTCTTATGTAGTCATTCTGCAACTCTTCCTTCCTTTCCTAATCCTTCAAGTGAGGAAAACAGCCAGGAGAAGATATTGTGCATCTTGGGATTTTTGTCCATCTCTCCATGGGGATGATTAGCAAAATACTGTGTTTCCCTAGATTTACAATTGTAAAATGAGATCAAAATCTGGCCCTTCAAGGGAAGTGTTACTTTTGGAAGTGAACAGAGACAGCTGCTTTCAAAACCAGTGATGCTGGCTGTTTGTGGTAATTCAACAATTGGTCTTAGGAATTTTACTTGTGAGGACAGGAGAATTTTGCTGAAGCATTGCTAAATAAGTATCTGCTAATCCAAAAAATACAGCAATGCTCCCAGATTCTTTGCAATGCCATGATAATCATTAGATGGTAATCTCTGACAAGGTTAAATCTAATGTTACTCAATGGCTGTTCCCCAAAGTAGATTCCCTTTTGGTAGTAAAATCATTATCTTACTGCTTAAACATTCAGGCTTTCCTCTCTATTTCACAGTTCATAAAGCACCTTTATGGTGTTGAGATTTTTTTTTTCTGAACAGACAGAAGAGAGTTTGTTTCTCCTGCTTTGATTAAATCCTACATCCCACAAACAGTCAACCTGCGATACTGTTCTACCGTTTTTAATTGTCTCCTTCTATTAAGATGCCAGCACTGTATGTCTTTCCTGCAGCCCCAGCGCGATTTTGCTACGTGCCTGGCATTAGTGCTGTTGGGTCTGAGGTTAACGTGTACACCGTACAACTCATTAGCTGTGCATTACTATCAGAGCCAAAAATCAACATGATTGATCCAACAATATGTTTGGGCTTGGGACCGAGACTCAAATGAGGTCTCACCAAAAGCAAAGGTCAGCAACTTGGCACAAATTTTGCTGTGCACAGAGAAAGCTTTTCTTCCAAACTATTCATCAGGGAAGGTACAAATGACAACTAATATGGGCTTCATTAAAAACAAGAAGAGGAAACCCCTTGGAGAGGGCAAGGAGGCTCTCTATCAATTTTTTTTTCCCCAGTCCTTTCCCAAAGCTTTTATTTATGTTACAATAAAGACAATGTGGAGCTTAAAGGTAGCTGTGGGGCTTGGGGTTTAGGAGACTCGTTAGACTAATTATCTTGATGTGCACTATCAATTACTGTCCAGTTAAGCAGACAGGGTAACTCTACAGGCAGAAACAAATCTTCAGAACTACAGGATCTGGGGGAAGGGAATAAAAGGATTTTTTTTATCAGCACTCTTATTTCTTTTAGTTAAAACTCCAGTGACAAAACATTTTCCATCTTAAAATAACTAAAATAAAACAGACCCTAGTTTAAGAGTGGGAGAGAGGAGAGGAACGATACATGAAACCTTTTCAACCATGGATTTGTTTCAAGTACAGTTCTTAACGAGGATTTCACTCATAACTCAAGCACTCTTACCTCCGCCAGGCCCTGAAATCAGTACTTCAAAATATGCTATTTTACATATGGTATCATCGTGTTCTTTCTTCCTCAGTAACCAGGGGTGTTGAAAATGCTATTGATACAACAATTAGGCCGTATGAGAAATACTTCCCTGCAGTCTCCAGAGTTGCTGTGTTGCAATATAATTGTCTAATGGCACATTTTTGTAAGGGCTGTCATCATGGTATTATGGGTATAATTTTATTTTTACAGGATATGATAATAAGGTAAAAGGCTGGCGTTAATAGCCTTAGGAACCTATTACATAAACAGAGGTTGAGGATTAAAATTGGACTGGATTTGTAGAGTCTGCATTGAGTAAATGTCCTGCCACACTGAAAATTACAACGCAGATAACTTTTCCCTCTCCGCTATTTTTTTTTTAAACTCTCCTATTCTTCTAAAGGTCAATCCCTCTTTCCAACAGAGAACAGAGCTTCTTCTCAAGGTATTTTTAGAAAATCTGTTTATTTTCCTCTGTTAATAGTTGTTTGGCAAAACAGGATACAAGGAACATATTGCTTCTCCGCAACACCCCTCAAACATTAACCAGCTCATCTGCCCTAAAAGCACTTCTGGGTACAGATAACGCACCTCTGATTGCAAGCTGAGTGGGCGAGCGGGATGGGGCAACACTATGGAAAAAGACAGGGGAAAAAACCAAATGTTTTCCTCTAAATTAGGGCATTTTTACTGGGAATGGCTCCGCTTTTCTCTAAGGGGATCAGCTGAGGTTCCTGGGGCGGGGAGAAGGGCTGTATGGCAGAGGGAACAGGGGGTTTTTACGGCCTATTCTGCTGCTTTCTAATCTATTTGTTCATGCCATTAATCAAAAAGCTAAAATGGGAGTATTGTTGTGCTAGAAAAAAAAGAAAAAACCCGGTGACTGGGGTGAGAGGAATTCATATTGGCCAGAGCCTGAAGGTCAACGCGCCCCTAATGGGCCCCTCCATTCCCCTGAAGGTGATTTTTAACTTCAGGAGACATAACCAGCAAATGAGAACAAGGTAACTTTGAACAGAGAAAACACAGCTTGACAGGAACTTAATGCTTGCAAAAGCTGGGATTTTCTAAGATAGACAATCCCTTTCCTTTCAAACTTCTTACATGCAGCCAGTAAGCAGAAAAATGCAGACAAATGAGCAAACAGACACAGTGCAAGGGCATAGCTCTTGCAAAACACTGTCTTTTTCGGTGCCCAACATGTTGCAGCGATGTGTAATCGTGGTATATCAGCCCCGGGGATGTAAGAATCGATCCGTTTGTCCCATACAACTGAAGTGGGATTCGAGGGGTTGGAGGACCAGCTGGGTGTCCACAGCGGTGCTCAAGTCAGCGCGCTTCATGGGGGAGATGCTCAGGGCTTTGCTATTCCTCAGTCTGCGTTTGCCTTGCTCTTTGTTTCAGCTGAGTTTGCCCCAAAGCTTTGCCTTGAGAGCAGCCTCCCCACCCTGGATAACTGTTCCACAGCACCTCCAAATGCCCAGGAAGAGCTCCACACCTTCCCCAGCTGATCTGCTGGTCTGCTTTCTCCCACCCTGCATCCCACAGCCGGGCAAGCACAGGCGCTCCCCTTTCCCACCCCACCACTGCTGACACCCTACTTGTGCCAGCAGAAGGAGGCAGAAACCCATCGGGGCAGGAGACCAGTTTTTTTGGTGCTTAAGTGCTTAAAATAATTGGGAAGGGCACCCTCCGCTCCCCACTGACAGCAGGGCTGGATATGGGTTCAGTAGAGGTCTCTACTCCCTTATGCAAAACGTGTTTTATTGAGGAGAGGCTCATGTCGCATTTAAATCACATTTGAAAAGCAAAGAGCATCACCGTCTCCAATTCTTTCACTGTTTTTCTTGCGATATTTACTGTCAAAGGCTGAGAGAAAAAAGGAGGCCTTTCACCTGCTTCTGAAGGAAGGGGATCAAAGCCTTCCTTCACATCATACTTGTATCTTTCCTGCACTTTTTTCCAGTTGAACTTGACTGCAAATATGTTTCAACATGGGTTTTCAAACCCGTGAAGCCCCAAAAGGTGAGCTGAGCCGGCACGTGGGTGAGGGCAGGTGAACCCTTTTGGATAGATCCAACTGCAGCTGCCAAGGCAAAAGATGGAGTGACCCAACATCTTGAAAATTTAGTAAGATCTAGGAAGAAAATCCCTCATCTACCAAAATCTAGAAAGTTCCTTGCCCAGCAAAATCCAGCCCAGCCCAGGCAAGCAGCAGTTATGTAGAAGAAAGAGTTAAGCATCCATACCATGGCAGCCGTGCCGTGCAAAGTGGCTGGTGCTCAGGACCACAGCGGGACGTGCTCCCACAGCCACCACGTTGGAGGAACCGAGAGAAACAGCTCCCACACCCCGGGGATGCAGCGAACCCCCCCCCCGTTTCCTTTCAGCATCCTCTCCTCCTTCCAAGCTACAGCCCATCATTTCCCCTCTCAAACCCTGCCCCAGGTTTGTTGGTGGGACATCTGCAGAGGTCCCTCTCGCAGCAGAGCCACAGGCCACCACGTGGATCCCACCCGTGGTCCATGTCCCCCCCTGCCCACACAGGCACAGCTGCCAGAGCACAAGTCACATCTCCAGGCTCACGATTCCTCCTGATGCAGGAAGGGAGAAGTTAAATAAAACTCCACGGCGCAATGACATTAAAAAGGAACTTTCTTGTCATTCCTGGGGTGCATAGGAACAGCGATAGCAATATGCTGTATTTTATGGAAAAAGTTAAGTTTGTTTTTAGGACATTCAGATCAAAACTGAGGCAGAGGGAGAGTGGGCAGGATGTGATTACCTCTGCTGGGATCTGGCCAGAACTAACGTAGCCCTCGTGGGAAGGGCAAGGGGACATGCAGGGCCCCAGTTTACACTTCAGCTCAACTTCTGCAAGAATTATTTAATACCTGAAGGCTACCGCAGGCACAATGGTGCTCACTCACTATTTAACTGTGCTTCAGAATTATCTGATAGAGGGGTTTCCTTCACTACAACAACCAAACCGTACTGTAGAAATACAGACTTTCCAGTTCAGGTCATTCATGCATTTACCATCATGTTTCTACATTTTTTTCATGATTTATTTACACTTATTCTTCTTTCCAATCCCCTTGCACTGAGCACTTCTGCCTAAGGTTTATCATTTGCTCGGCTGTCATTGGCATGGGAAGAAATAGCATGCGAGTTATGGATAAAGACTGGCAAAGCCTTTAAAACAGTATGGTGAATGAAATGGCTGTTTTCAACCTGAGTTTTCCTTAACATATCCATTTACTGAAGGCACCAAAAGCAAGAAGAGAACGATGTTACTGCTTATAAAAGTGGCCTGTGGAGGAACCTCGCTGAAGCTGGGAGAGGAAATTACTCTTCATGCTATTTCAGGTTTACGTCTTTCCTAAGAACAGGCTAATCGTTATCCCAGATAATGAAGACTGTTAATGTAATTAAGCGCTCTGTTGTGGTGTTTTACAAAGCAAACAAATAAGTTCCGGAATTAATAAGCTGCAAGGTTAAGTGACACAGGGCAAAAGCAGCGCTCTTCATTTGGATGTAAGTAAGTGCTCCACTGCAAGTAATTAGCTGGGATTTAAAAGTACAATTTCTAATTTAGGACACACTGAAGATTTTCTGATTTGAGGTGTGTGCAATCTCCAAAAGGTCAGATCAATTTTAAGATTATGACCAGCTATATATTATCAATATGAGAAATCAGGCCCTTCTCTAACCACTCAAAACAGGAGGCCAGGACCAAATTGCCTTGATCTTCTTCCTGGGCATTATACATAGATAGGTAGTGTTTCCCAACGTGCCTAGGTAATTAGTAAAGGAAACAGAGACTACAAGAAAAGAACAAAAAAACCACCCTGTAGAGACTAGAAATTGCAAAGGACACCACATGACAAGAACGTAATTTCCTTGCAAAGAAATCAGGCATTTGAGTAATAGTTTTCTTAGCAAACGCCCATGTTTCTAGAAGGTTCTTCATCTGGTTAAACCATACGCGGATTTGCACTGGGGGTTAAGACACAGCACAACCCAAAATCCGCTGCAGTTTCAGCCTAAACACATGCAGGTACTTTCCAGGGCCAGAACACAGACCTGGGGATTTCTACAACCCAAATTTTATTCCTGAACGTGCCGCTGGTTCAGTCTGTGCAGCCTGACGAGGCAGCTAGCCCAGAGCAAGAGTTACATGGGGCAGCCCTGTTTGCCAGTCCCTGCCCCTCTGCCACAGGCTCTCGCTGCTTCTCTGGCACCGGGATTTGCATTTGTCATAAAACCTGCACAAAGCTAATGCTACCCCACCGAAAGTAAGGAGTTTTCTACCAGTGTACCTATCTGATCTGGCTCGGGGTCAGACAAGCACTGCCACCACCGCGACGGAAGAGCTGGGGGAGCTGAGGGGGACGGCGGCAGCCCCGGCCACGGACACGGCCATGCCAGGGTTTTGAAAAAGCTGCCTAGCAGTTGCTGTGCTTCACGGGAAGGTGGTTAAAATCAGATATTCACAATGTTTAAACAAAGGCAAAATGTTTTAACTATGTGATGGGCTGGTGGTTTTCTTGTGCAAAGACATTTTAAGCTCACTTTTACAATTTGGAAATTATAAAAAATTTTAAGACTGAAGCTTCTCTCCCGTTCTTTGAAAACTCATTTATCTGTGATGAGACTAACGACGTAGCTCTGTTACTGTCTATTTGTTTTGCTAACCAGTGAACATACTTCCAAAGGAAATGGTAAAACAGAAACATTTTCATTTCATACTGGGGAAAAAAACCCCTCAAATACACTCTCATGTCATTTGCCTAAATCTTGTTTGGACAGCTTGCACGGCTCGCAATCTTGCTGTTATCACTCCCTCCTCTGAATTAGAGCGAGAGCAGGAAGATAAATATAATACTGCAATACACGGCGCGATACCGAAGAAGATCACTCTGCTGTGACATGCCTCGCGCTTCAGCTCTAACACAATGATACGGTTATCTAAGGTTTGAGGAGACTGAACAGCCCGTAATATATTAACACACTTTTCATTTCGGAGATAGTGTCAGGAGCTGAAAAACAACTCCAGTTCACCGTGCTGCTTCGGTTATTTCCCCTCCAATACGGGGCGTTTTCTCCGCTCTGATCCCCACACCAGATTTGTGGAGCAGCGACTTGCCCTGCGCAGGCAGAGCAGCGTGAGCAGGAACCAAGCGCTGGGGTTAAGATCTAATGAGAAAAGCCCAGAAAGGCACTTTTTCTGCACCTTCAAATATTAACATTATAAAAGACAGCTTGCAACAACTCCTATTTTTAAGTTTCTCAAAGGAGCTTTGAGATCATTTCGAGAAGCCCACTGCCTGTAAGACATTTGACATCCAGAAAGGAGAACAGTCTCCGGCTACAGAAGCACTTTTTCTTTCTTCCAAGCCTACATCGAAAGTATGACTGGCACAGCGAGCACAGGGAGAGACGCAGAGCTCGGGGTTTCATTTAGGTTGTTTTTTAACTGACAGAGCTACGAGGCTGGTGCCTGGCTACAGCCTCAGCTTCCCCTGAAACCAGTCATGCTTTTGCATGCGTGGCCGACTGCTGAATTGGCAAAAGCTACCTTTGCAAAACCACTTTTGCCAGAACACCTTCTTGTGTTTGCACTAAAGAGGCAAAAATGTAGATAAAGTTTTTGCCAATGATATCTTGGTCTATTGGAACAGATGTTACGAAGTGATTACGAAGTTGACGGTTGGACTTGATGATCTTAGAGGTCTTTTCCAACCTTAATGATTCTATGATTCTATGATAAAATAAATTACCATTTCTTCAGTGTTTTAGCTCTCCAGCACAAGAGCCAAATTTGCTCCTCCCGAACGAACTCAACGGTGGGTGGATAAGCGGGAGGAGGAAAGCAGCAATGCCTGTTTCAATTCCTCTTTAAGCCACGGGATGTGCAGAACGATAAAAAAGTGAGGAAAAAGAGAGGTGGAAAAGATATTTCTACAAGGATTGAAAGGATTCCTGGAAAGAAGAGGGGCAATTAATACATACATGGAAAAGTTCCTCAGTTAGGATGACATTACTAATTTCTTTTTTTGTCTTTGGTCACTAAAACTATCTTTACAGGGAGCTTTAAAAATAGGAAAGACCTGGAAAGATTAAAACCCACATGTAGCTGTTCCCTCCCGCTTAGCACGCTCATTAATCCCACAGGTCTTGCCGAAGTGAAAAGACAAATACAAGAAAGAAAAGGTGAGGGAGAGCATACACACGTACTTGATGTTTCTCTTAGTTACAGAAGAGTTGTAGGACGCTGGTGACTAATAAAACTCCCTAATCCTTGGCCAGCTTCAGAAACCCTTGCCATAAGGCCAAGGTCAGGACAAGGTTAGTGCCTTAATAAAAGAGGGAATATGGCATCTCTAATGATTGCTTCTGGCTGTTTTTCTCCTTACCTATAATAATGCCACAGTGATTGTTTGCTTTCTTAAAGTGATGCAGAGCAAACTTCCTTAAAGTGATGCAGAGCTCTTTGCTTTGCCTGCTGACAGACCCTCACAGCCCACCCTGGGGCACAGCCAGGGACCTGATGGTGGACCTGCCAGATGGATGATTCATGCTGAAGACCACAAATCTAGGGCTGTCTTCACAGGGTAGTTCAGTGAAGGTGGAAGAATCCTGTTAGCGTGCAATTGCATAGTACCTTAGATAACCTACTATTTATTTTAATGTTACCCACCTGAGGGAGGCTCCGCTAATGAATCTATTTTTGTAGTACCATAAAGGTTGAAGTTTAGAGCTAAGTTTAGAGCAGAGACATATAAAAAATGTCAAACCAGGAAATAGCTTAATGAAAGCAGAGAGTAATCACAGCAAATTACAGTGAAATTTCTATGGGATTACATTTTGCATTTCCCAAACAAGGAGAGGAATTCATCTCGCTTAGCGTTGTTCCCTTTTGCTGAGAATTCACTGTAAGGATATGCTATGTAAGTAACATAATGTAATCCCGTTAAAGCTGTCTTAAAAGTTACAGTCTAAGATGCTTTTCAAAATAGAGTTCAGATTTCTTCCTGTTGCAGTCCATGGAAAAATAGCAAAGATATACCACAAAACATCACAGAGAAAAAAAAGTAATGGTGATGTTAGGAGGAATGTAAGGCACGTGTTTTATTTTGTGGCTACTAATAATGAGGTCCCTTTCTAAACTCCAACGTCTAGAAACCAACCAGCAGTGGATGTGGTAGGGCAGTTCACCCCAGGAGAAGAAAGCTGGTATTCCCAGTGTGCTTCCAAAAATCACTGCAGGATTTAATCTCCCCACAGGCAAACACAGGTTTTACACGAGGAGCATCTAGGAAATCCCCCGTGGTCAGCACCTCTCCTGGCTGCCTTGAACACCTCCTCTGAAACAGTGTATATTCAGTTTGCATATACATGTACAGTATATATACCTTCCTCTCCCACGCTTCAGGTTATCTTTCTTTCACCCAGGCTTACAGCCTACAGTCCAGTTACAAAATAAAAGCGATTTCACATCACTTTTTACCATATGTAGTGATTTTCTTCACTTTTCAACTGATCTCCAACATGAGAAGAAGCTGGGAACTTTTGACCTCACTCCGTTACTATTGCACAGCTCTGGAGGGTTAGTTTAGTGAAAAAAACATGTTGACTTTTGGGTAACAATGTCACTGCAAATCTCTCAAGGCTAATTCTTGATGACAGCCACTGTAAATACACTGCAATGTGCACAGAGCCGCAGCCTGGCCCTATTACAGGCAACCCAAGTTTCACCACTAAATTCAGCAGGACCTTGAACCGGTCCATAATGAGTAACATGAAATAAGATCTCAGTCCATAAGGCAAAAAAAAAAAAAAAGAGGAGAAAGAAGCATGTGAACGGGTTTTTGTCTATTAAATGTAAGGAGAGGAATTTCATAAACCAGAAGCATGCCATGTGTCCACTTAAAATGACCTGTGAATGTTTTACATATACGGTCTATATGATCTGCTACAGAGCAGTTACCCTTTCAGAGGAGAGTATTTTGTAACAGAAAAAGCCTCTATATTCAGCTTTCCATAAGTTTATAGAAGTGGATACAAGAGGGAAAACAAGATTACAGACCCCATGGCAGTACATTTTAATACTGTTAAAATTTACTTACCAGTGCTTTGGTGTTTTAACCCCAAATTATTCCCCCAAAGTTTTACATTTTCTACAGCACTAAGCCACAGGGTTGTGTTGTCCTCCCCACTGCAAGCTTGGAGGGAGGGACACGAAAACACACAAATCTGCCCCAAAGGTTTTTTGCAATCTTCACTTTGCTTCAAGTGGTGTGGACAGACCCATGTTTTGTTAAAAATTAATGGTGTGCCTTCCGAAAGCATGCTAGATAGAAATACGGCACCCATGCCTATGGCTCCCATATTTTCATCTACAAAAGCTAAAAAGCTAAAATGTACAGTATTTTTTTTAGGGCAATCGCAGTCAGCTTTCCACACCTGTGCTGGATGCATAGGTTGAAAGGGCAGTGTGTACACAGTGGCCATTTTTCCATGCACCGCAGCTGGAGAGGCAGAGATGCTCTGAACAGCTGCCCAGGCAATATCTGGATGGAAGGTATTTGCAGGCACAATCCTAATGCTGTTACTGTAGCAAATCCTCATTTATCAGTTGGTACAGTGCCTGAAACAAATTCTGAGACTACTGATTTAAAAACAGATCATGTCATACTGCTACCATCCCTGTATATTCATGGGTTGGCTTTCCACAGGTCAATAGATCCCAAACTACTTTCAAACCAAACACCAGCTTTCTCCTGTAGCATAAAATATTTTGAGACTCAAACTGTGCAAGACATGGGGTAGAGTTGCAACTGCAAGCCTGGCCTTCTATGAAGATCAGCTCAAACACAGGGTTACAATGGAAGAACAAGCTCCAAGCTCCCTGACGCAGCGGGGACACCACCTCGTGCTCCAGACCATGCCCAGCTCCTGAGGCCGGGCACAGCGGAGGGGTGGACCACGGACCAAGTAACCGGTTACTTCCTAGGCTGGGAGAAGGAAGGTGACATCTCATATAGGTGAACAGGAGCCATAACAGCAGGGGAGCTCGAGGCTGGTGTCAGTTTTTGTGACTCAGGTCCCATGCCTGAACTTGACAGATCAGGAGACTTTTCATCTCCCAGGACAGTCTTTGCTAATTGGCATACAGAAGCAAAGACTCAAGGGACCTTCTAGTTTTTTGGGTTTTTTTTAAAAGCAAAAAAATAGGCATGTTAAGAAAAGAAAGATCTTCATGGAAAGCTAAATGAAAACCCAGAACCTCATTTAGCCTCTCCACTTCCAGACAAGGCTGAATTCAGGAACAAAGAGCAAGCGAGAAAGAGAGAGCTTAGAAATGAGAATAAGAATGTTTTCATTACCTTTTCTGCAAGCCAGCCTAGATGCCTAATCTCTCGACTTCCAGCAATCCCTGTTTTACCCAGCTGGTCTCTGACCTCTGCAATCACCCTGGGGATGAGCTCATTGACACTGGAGTGGATGGCATTGAACCAGGCCTGGGCTGTAGCCGAATCCTTACTCCTGAGCACCACGGTGTGCTTGGCATCAGGTGAATGGACTTCAATAAGTCTAGAAAAATGGGGGGGGAAAAACGTTATGTTCACTCAGATACTGTTAGGCTGCTAAATTTATTACCTCACTTAGTGTTAGCAATTAGTTAAAAAGAAGGATATTAATATCACGACCTAACACTAAAAACTTACCTTTAAAATACCCAAATAGAGTAGGATCATCTTAACCAACGCCAGGTCTGTACTGGCATTACAGGAAAATCCCTGAGAAGGGGGTTTGCCAGTGCTGATGCAACCCCACACCTAGCATGTCAACAGGAGTTTCAAACAGAAAGGCAAGAGGAGCATTCACCGGTGAACATTCCCTGACACGACAACCACCCAGAACTGCCCGGGAGATGACTGCGGAGAAGCTGGCGATAAGCTGCTGCCTTCTTCAGCTGGATATCACGGCACGCCCAGAGTTTCTCAATGTGCTTATTTCACAGGGACAGAGCTAAATGAAAACCACCCTCATCCCAAATGGAGGAGTTTTCTTAGGATTGCGCTGTGGTTTCAGTGATGCCACTAAGTGTAATCAGAAGCCCACCGCAACTGGCCTTCTCCAGGAGTTACCGGTGTCCTCAGCGCTCCATTTAGATCCTGCTGACAGCGGCAGCATCGCCGTGTCATTGCTACTGGCAGGCATCTTTTACAGTTTTCCAAACTCCTGTGGAGATGTTTTTTTCCCCCCAAAACATGCTTACTAGACCATCCTGCGGGCTTCCCCCCCCACCGCTGTGGTTGAAAAGCACAGGTGAACACAGTTTCCAGGAAAATGAATCCTGTCCATCGTGGTTATGGGACCCGTGCCAACACCTTTGGTAACAACGACGACAAAAATGCTTTGAGAGGCAGCTGCAGCTATTTCAGCTCTGTTCTCAGCGAAGTTATTAGTTATTAGAGGGGCTTTGTGTGCTCTTTATAGCCTTGTGGGCCACTTTTACTTGAACATTTGTTAAATAACCCACTAAGTAATAGTCTGGTTTATCCTTATGTGGTGATTATAAAACCAAGCCCTGGTCATTGCCCGTCACTCAACTCTGTATCACATTTGTGCTTTTTCATTATACACATACGGTTACTGTCCCTGAACGTTACCCACACAAATTTGACCTGGGATCTGAGCCTAAGCACGTACTTCTGTCCTGCATATTGCTGCCCTATCTCTGGGACACACAACGACTCCTTTCTGTAGCAGAAAAGTAATTAGCTCAGCGGAATTTATTCAGGTTGAGGTTCAAGACAGCATTGTAATGCAAATATTTGTTATGCAATTACAAAATCCTGCAGTTTGGAGCTTAACTAACAATTAAGAGGTTTTAATTAATTGGTTAAACCAGATCAGAATCCAGAACAGAGGGTGACTTGATCTGTGCAGCTCTCTGGGGCCGAGAGAGCGAGAACCGCTGGTCTCGTGTTTGTCCATTTTGAGAAGGGGAGGTCTCCATGTAGACACCGCTCTAAAGATAGAAAAGGTCATGATTTTCCAAACTCAGCAGCTGGACTGTTCAGGGTCCTAAATCACTGTTTGGATAGCTTAAAAAGTGGGTTGATTTTTCAGAAAGCGCTGAGCCAACACAGTAACGCACGTTTCCTCAGTAAAGCTGCTGGAGCTCAGTCCTGGCTGAAAATAAAGGTTCTTATTTAGCCGCTCCAGGATGCACCAAGGATTCAATCTCAGGTATCGAAAGGAAAATTCCTTGTCAGATGATGCAGGTCTGGTGAATAAGAAAACTATGTTTGTAGATAGGCACATTCCTAAACACACTGATTTTTTCTGAACTGTCAGAAAAAGTTATGATTTAGACATTTGTGTCTGATGATCATTATGATCATGCACAGCTACCACACCCTGGTCTGTCTTTCCATCAGAAACACTGCTCTCCCACTGCCGTATGAACCTGAGTTTCCACTTGTTTTTGTAGGCAGCTATCAATGGAAACAAACTATACAGGCTTGGATTTTCAAAGTACATTCTGTTATTGGTGAAATGTGGCTAATTACTCACAGAGCACTTTTTGGCATGAGATCTCATGGCATTTTATGAATGAGGTCAATGACAGCATCCTTGTTTCACCACCCAAAAACTGGAAAGGTGCATAACCCAGATGAGGCATGGAACAAGCCAGGAGCAGCACTCAGTATTTTCTGCACTCTAACTCTCATTTTTATACCTTTTTTAAAGAGAAAAAAAAAATTTGGACAGCACAGCAGTATTGTGCTGGTTTTGAAAAATGTTAATGCACCATATGGGTTGTGTGAAACGCTGCTCTTTACAAAGCCTGTGGTTTCTGTAAGGGAACTCCCACCACCAAAGTGACTGTGTATCATGCGGTAAACAAAGCACTGAACGAGGACTATAAAGACACAGAAGAACGTGCTGCTTTTTCAACTGCAAAGGAACAGCAGCAAACGTGTCATTTCTTTTTAAGTTGGAGTTGTAGCAGGCTTTGGTTTAAAAGTAAATTATCTAGAACTGAAAGAGTTTCCAAATGGCAACTCTTTTCCCTCCAAATTAGAATATACTTAAATTCTTACTTAAAGCAAGTGGATTAACATACAAACAGGTATTTTGCTACTTGGGCTTTCATCAAAGTGTATTTTCCTTGACAGTGACTATTTGAGTATTTCTACAAGAGTTTTGACCCCTAAAACAATGAACATTTAGTTACCTCTTAACAATTCTGTTTAAGGGGTTCTAAACTATGTATATTCTAATACATGTATATTCTACTGCAATATTAATACATATATTCTAGTATACGTATGGACACACACATACTGAGCCCTGCTTGCAAAAATACTCTTAAAATATCATCCCTCAGTGACTTCTAATGAGGCTATTTTGGGGGCTGCTTGTCAGTCATCAAAGTTTGACGGTGATGCACTAACGATTGCAGAAAGTCTACCTCGTTCCCTGAGCTGAGTGACGGGAAGATTGGACAATACTGCTACACTTCTCAAAAGTGAGTTCAAAATGGGAATAAATACTGCACTGACAGCCCTGAAACTGAATCCTTTTATCCGCTGCGCTGGCCCAGCCCGAGGAATACATCTGCAAGCGTCGTTCCTGTGCCAGCTGCTAGGTAAGGTACCTTTTTTATTGATACTGTAAGGACAAAAGTCTACATCTTTAGCTGCCTGAACTCTGCTACTGGCTATCTGCTGTAAGATCTGGGCACTAAACCGTCTTTAAGAAGCCAGGCTTACAGATTTCTGCTGCAGATCCAGGACTTCCATCTCTGCAGTCAATTGGGATTGAGATACTAACAGAAACTTACAATCTTCATGGAAAACCCATGGGCTCTGACCGCAATCAGATGCGGAAAGTGCTGCGTCCCTATAAACTCTTCCCTTTTCTGCCTTTCCGCCTATGCTGCTTTGATTCACCAGTCCATTTGGATGATGCTTTTTGTGTAACAGCTGACTGGTGGCATTTCCATATTTTTTGAAAAGCAAAAAAATACCGGTGACCTTAGTAAACTCCAACACTAAAGCACTTAAATGTTTCCAGCAGTTCAGCCATTGTAGCTTTGATTTGTTCCTTGGCTAAACTGACCACCGCTTTACTGACTTCTGTTTATCTGCAGTTCAGTGATAAAGTTCCCTTAATTCCCCACTGAATTGAAATATTTAGGGCAATGCCACAGCTGTGTTTATTCTCACACTCCACCACAGTTATGTAAATACTGCATATGGAGCTGTTTCTGATAAAGCCCATACCAACCCAAAGGAATTATATGTTAGCTCTAGATGGCTGCCAAGATGCACGGCTTCTCTCCAGCTTGGCAATGCATATGAATGATATCACATTTTCTCAGAGATCATTTGGCAAACCTTATAATAAAAGACTAATTTTCTCTCTCCTTCTCAAAGAATCCCACTGAGCCGAGGAGTATTTCCAGCATCACCTTCTCCACCCACAGAACACGGGGGTGACACAAGACCCGGAGCCTCCAAATGCCGTGACCTTGCACGTAAGAGGCCCAAGCTCCCTCCCTCGCTGCATCATCCAGAGCTTTTACTTTACAGGGCATCAGAAGAAGGTGAAAGCAAATGTTTGATAGACCATACTCATTCCACATTTGATAAGGCCTCTTTCTGTAAGGGTGTTCATTATCTAAGAAATATCTTTTATCAAACCTCTTGAAAGCACTTCTCCCACCAGCACTGGCTCAGGCCCAGATCAGGCACTGATTTACACTTGGTGCCTTTTCCCGGGTCAAATTATGTATTCGGTGACTGATTAAAGTGTGGAGTAAATCCCTTGAAGTTAATGATAAGCTGGAGCCAGAGTTATTCGAGTCTATCATGCTACTTTGATTTTGCACCGGCATAGCCAGGAACAAAACGCTCTGCCACTGACTCCGCAAACTTAAAAGAGGGCGAGGGGCAAACTTCTCACTCCATCTCTTCCATCATTGTCTGCACATCACACTGGTAATTTAGTTGACTCCTGAGTGTACAAATATGGGAGGCTTTACAGCATAAGGGGGGATTTAGAGGAACACAATCAGAGATGATATTTAAATAGTTGTAAGTTTTGTTATAAAATTAAAAAAAAAAAAAACAAACCCTGTTAAGGTTCTTTTTCAATTCCACATACAGCATCAGGAGATGAACCAGGAATAAAATACATTAAAATTAAGCAATGGAAACTTTGGGTCTAGTCTGCGAGGAAAATATTCTATAGAGACACCATTAGCCTTGCAACAAATTCCCCAGCATACACTGAAGAAGCATCTTCATCTGATGCACCTAAATGGAGGTGAAAGCAATTTTACCAAGCGAGCGCTATGTGGTAATCAAGTGGAATTTTTCTGTGTGAAAGTCTCTCGGTCCCGTCGCCGTCACAAGGGTACCTGCTGTATTAACAGTTACTTGCTGACTTTCAACTTACAGTGGTAAAAATGATGTAGTTACTAGTTTCTTGGGAGCTGGACTAGACCGATGCCCAAACAGAGGGTATATATATCACTAATGAGCTGTCACAGTTGATTTCATTTCTATTTGCCACCAGCTGGGCTTTAATAAAAGGGATATCAGCGGAGTTGCGCTGCATGCAAGTAAGAAAAGGATTTGGTTCTGCAACGGACTTGCTCACACCGCTGTGTGCTGATGCCGAGCGATCTGCAGAGCACATCACATGCTGCCTTCTCTACCCAGAACAACTACAAAAGTCATTTAATAGTTTTTAAATGTCTGTGGATGCTAAGGGGCA
This sequence comes from Grus americana, assembly GCF_028858705.1. Taxonomy (NCBI): domain Eukaryota; kingdom Metazoa; phylum Chordata; class Aves; order Gruiformes; family Gruidae; genus Grus; species Grus americana. Next base: position 14,484,098 of record NC_072853.1, on the reverse strand, counting down.
GAACTTTTTCCCCACATTGCCCAAAACACCTTTTATGTTTTTTTTTCTTGATTTTTTTCTTTCATATTCTGGTTGTAATAGTGCTGAATATTGGCAACGCAGGAATACACAGTCCAGCCTCCTTCATAGTGCATTCAGCACCAAACAATGGCAAAAGTGCTGTTTCAAGAAGCAGTGGGATCAGTTACTTGGGGTGGGAGGGGGTGGGGGGAAATTATTTCACAGGCATGGTAGGAATTTGATTTAACCTTTAAAAGATGCTGCCTGAAACTTCAAGACCAGAAGATGTTGTGATTGGTGTGGTCAATACACTGACCAGAGCTCCCTGAAGCAACTCTTTCACAGCAACAAGAAAAGTGTATTAATACTAGGGGAAAACAATTGTTTTGGCCACAAAACTTGTACCTCTAGCAAAGCCACAGCCAACCTCAAAGCACCTTCTGTAGCAAAGCAAACCCTCTGCAGCTGGAGCTGTGTTCAGGCCAAGCAAAGAGCAGTGGACTGTAGCTGGTAATAGTGGTAAATGACCCCTTCACATTGAGATGAGGGTGGAGAGTCTCATTCTGCTGCATAAATAAGAGATCATGGGCTTGGAGAAGAATTAGATGTCTTCTGAGAAAGACCACCGCTGTCGCTGTTGCTGGTGGGCAGTGCTGTACTAGGACCCAGGGAAAAGAAGGGGACATGATCCATGAGCATGGATGAAAACTAATAGGGAAACGGGACAAATGAGCAGGTCTGCTGATAGATCAGCTCTGTCTTGCTGATGAATTGTCACGGGAGAGAGTCTCACTGGAAGAGGCAGACAGCAGGTCCACCTCATCTAGCAGGATGTGTCTCAATGTCTCATTATTTTATACACCTACTTTTCGGCTTCCATGATCAAGAAATCCCAGGGATCACTGATTAGTTGCCAAGTGAAGCAAAATAGAAGCCAGACTGTTCAACAACCATGACAACAAACCCACAGATTCCCTCCAGATCAATTATTGGCCTCTGAGTGCTGGGGAGAGGGCACCACCGGGGAGCCAGCCTCCCGGAGATACTGACGGCCTCTTCGGGGACAGTGGGTATGGGTCACCTCCCGGCACTTTCACTACTGGCAGGAAACTCATCTTCCCATTGAATAGACTTGGAGATCAATGGAAAAGCTCTATGTAAGTGATGAGAAGAAATACCAACTTCAGTATAACTCTCCCTGATTCCTACTGCAGGAAAAGAGGAATTTCCATCAGCAGAAATACATGTGAAAGCTGGAAGTGACAACAGGGTATTGAAATAGCAATATCTGTGCATGCAACTTGGACACTAAAGCCTAGCCTCAACACCTACCAGCACTGAGCTGGGGCACCTACACTGGCAGCCCATCACCCGAGGCTCCTGCTGTGGCTGTAATTTGCAATTTGCTGCGACACGAGTGACTACAGAAGGTACAGGAGAGAGCAGCTTCGAATACACCAGCTGAAAATCCTGCTTGTTGATTAACGGCAGGTCAGGCCAGATCGGAGCTGTAAGACTGAAATCCAATTTGCGGACCCACTGATAAGCGAGGGAAAGCCCAGCACGGAGCCCAGCACAACAGCCGGGCAGGAAAAGGAGTCTTGAGGTTGTCACTGACTCCACACCATAACACAAAGACTGAGGGGACGAGCAGCATGGCAGGAAACTGAAACCCTTGCATATCAACTTTCTTTGTTTGGCAGATCTCAGGGGTGTTAAAATTGCTCTCCAACATTATTTAGCAGCAGCTTAGATGTCAGCAGTTACACACCTTTACATACAGACATACATAATACGTGATTAACTGTTTGCCCTCCTCTGTCCTGCCCTGCAGCACTCACACTGTTCTTCCTTTCCCTTTAATCTGCAACACATTTCTTGGAGCATTTCTCTTTCTCCATCTCTTCAGTCCTTTGATTTTTATCTTTTTTGCAAAAATGCTCACTGAGTAAAGTCTGCTGCGGTTTTCACTGTTTTGGTTCATCACTTGATGTTGTTGGTTGGCTTCTTTCTCCATTACATTTTCTTAATTTGTTCTCCTCCCTTCTCTCCATGCATTTCTCAAGGCAGTTTCTTCTTTTCCAGTTCCTTTGCTCTTATTTCTATTCCTCAGCTCAATCCCCTACAGCTGAAGCTGGCTGGAAAAATCAAAACTCTTTGACTTTTTCAAAACTCCCCCAACTGAAGCAGTGGCTGACAAAAACCCCAAATACAACACAAAAACCCACCAGCATATCTTCTTTTTCTCCATTAACTCAATATTTAAATATTTTCACAGAAAAGAAACACTTTGGTTAAAAGTTTGTTAATCAAAAATCCAGCTGAAAGCATTCTGCCAGCCTCTGTCACTGCCACCTCCACACCACACACATCCTTCCTCGCCGCCCACTCACCATGACACATTTTATCATGTCAGGTCAGATTCGGTCCTGTTCACACACAGACACACACACATACACAAGAATTGATTTACACTCACATACCTGCGTGCACAGACACTTTTTCTGAGTAACGTGTGCAGGAGCTTTGCCCATTCCTATTTGATTTGTGCTGGAGATGGGAAGGACACCCAGAGCTCGTCTGTCTGGCCCGGAAGGACAGGGAGGGGAGAAAGCCCCATGTCACTATGTCAGGGGAAAAGCTGTGACTTGTTTTTCAAGAAAATGAGACATGACTCATCTTAGGTTCACCAGGACCTGCACAGATTGAAGGTCAGTCACAACACGCCATAACTATACAGTTCTATATTAGTATCTCAAACACCCCACAGGAAAACTCAGGGGTTTCCACTGTGTCCCGAAATCCTGGCACATTCCCCCAGCAATTCACTTCTCAAACTGTTGCCCAGAGACTACAGCAGGTCCTCAGGACATTAGAAAGATATTTTAATGTGATTTAACAGGACAAAAATTAAACCTGAAGTAAATAAATGTAAATAAGCATCCAAAGTTCAACCTAGTTTGTTATGTTTGTGTAAGTGAATTCCCTCGAGGTTCCTCAGCAGAAAATGGCTGTTGGGTTGTTTGATGGGGCTTTTATTTCTTCCAAAAAGCTTAGCTGGTGATTTGACTCAAAAGAGACCAAAATGCTCCTCTCTACAGAAGCGACAGTCCTACAGAAGTGTCTGATGTCAGTGGTCTTCCAAGAAGGCTGAGAAGAAACTGAGACTACAACATAAGTTCATAGAACCCAGAGCAAAACCGATGACCTGTTTGGCTGGTGGGGAGTTTCACAAATGATGGAAAATAATTATTCCTAATAATAAAAAAAATAAAATAAAAAATTCACCCTTTCTGCCTAGAGACCTCAGAGCTCCAGCTCCTACAGAGTTGGAAAACTGCCTCTTATCAAGACAGATGACTGCAGCTTCCAAAATGCACCAGCAATTGCAGAGCTGCCCAAAAAGCAGATGATGTGGATGATAGAGGGCTGTTAGACAGCTCAGCCTGAACCAATTATTAATTGTAGCAGTTAATGATTTGCCCCAAAATTCTGTTATAAGAGAAGAAATGCAATCTTATGGGTTTCTCATCTGACAACCCTAGCCCTGAATGCATTGACCCTAGCTACCAAGAGGGTCCCACAGCCATGCAACTCTCAGAGAGGACATGTTAATGTATCAAGGAGGAGGAGGCAGAGGTGGCCTTCCCCATCGCCCAGTCATTCATCCATCCCACCACTCCACCCCTGTCCCTCACACTCCAACTTCTTCCCTCTCCTACCCTCAGGGTATTGAAGGGGACACTGCAAATGTCTTTTCAGCTAAATCACCTAACTTCTCTCAGCTTGAAAAGACAGAACAGTAGATAAATCTCAAGTATCACCTACTTGTTCATCCCTTCCAGTAAAGAGCAGATTTTGGGGGCAGGTTAGCAGTTACAGTACTATAAACAAGCAAGAACACAAGAAGAAATATCCACCTTTACACAAAAGGAGGATTTGGATCCATAACAGTAAAACAGTTGGGAGCTAAGGTTAAAAACCCACGTTCACCTCGATCTTAAATTCATGACCCTTTGTGGGCAAGGATGTAAAGGGCTTCACAGTGGTAGATCATCCTTCTATATCAGACCGTGCACAATGCAACAGCATAGCACAACAGGGTGGTTTAAGGATGAGGGCAGAGTCAACCAGAGTTTCACCCTGATTATTGTAATTTTTGTTCTTTTCTGGATTTGAATTGCATCCTTTCAAGTTGCTTTACTTTAATGTTGGATTGTTGATTTCTTCCCTAGTTTAACAGTAATCTAAACAGATAATAAACACAGCCCACCAGGAAAAAAGAAACCAGTAACAAAAATTCTTGATATAAATCAGGACTTTGACTCTAGCAGGCTCAATGACTTCTTCAAAGGACTTATTGATATTCAAATAGTAAAACATGTCTGTACCAATAATGATAATTAAGTGCTATATGCCTTTCATCCAAGGATCTCAAGCTGTAGCTCACAACACTGCGAATTAAGTACGGTCTTTCCATTTCACAGAGATTTTTGTCTACAGCCAGAGAGCAGCTCAATAACAGCACAAGGAGCAAGGCACAAATTCCTTGGGGAGGTGTGGAGGGGGATTTTTTTATACTGGTAATGCACCCATTATAGTACCTTTACCTTTGCTCTATCCCCCATGCGTACATAAGTCCTTTCTCTTTCTCTTGCCCACCTGCAACACATGGTAACAGAAAAAAGACCCAAGCTTCCTAAACCAGAGGCCAGTCCTGCTAAGTCTGTACTGTCGATTAGGAAGGGAAGATTTCCAGCTCCCCGGGAAGCCCCACAGAACCGCCGGTGTCCACCCAGGGCTGACACAGCTCCAGCATGCTGCAGCGGTGCCAGCACAGTGATGGAAACGGTCCATCCTTAGTCCTGGGTCGGGGGTTCAGCCTTTGCCCAACACCTCACTCCATCCCTGCTTCTACGAGTAGCCAGTGTCCTTGACTGAGCCCACTGTTACCAAACTACCTCTTAAGAGGCAAAACCCACGATAAATGGGACCTATGCTCTACAAGAGCAGCCATTCTTGGTACCACAGTCACTCTCCACGGCAGTGCCCTGCCCCGTGTGAGCCTCACACCAGGGACGTGACTTGGGGGATCCGCTCCCTTGTCAGTGGGGAAAAAACCCAGGCTGCAAAGCTGCACACCTAAGCCATGCTGCTCGTCGGGGAGCATCCAGCCTTTGCTTTGTATACCAGTGGCTGCTCATGCCTGGCAACATCAAAGTACAGTCCTGTTTACCAAGCAGGAAACAGGCTGGGTGGAGGCATGAGCCAGCCCACGCTTTCATCAACAAGATGTCCAGACTCTTCTCCGCTGCCTAATACTTAACTCCCCACCCCCTCAGTCGCTCTTAAATCGTACCAGCATGAGCTTGAAGAGGTGCAGGAGCTAAATGTCTGTCTGTCTTTCCTTCATAGAATAGAATAGAATAGAATAGAATAGAATAGAATAGAATAGAATAGAATAGAATAGAATAGAATAGGACTATTTCAGTTGGAAAGGACTTAAAATGATCATCTACTCCAACTACCTGACCAGAAGTTAAAGCACGTTGTTAAAGGCATTGTCCAAATGCCCCTTAAACACTGACAGGCTTGGGGCATCGACCACCTCTCAAGGAAGCCTGTTCCAGTGTTTGACCACCCTGTCAGTAAAGAAATGCTTCCTCATGGCCAGTCTGAACATGTCAAGTGTTTTAGTCCTTTTAAAGAAAAATAGTTGTTCTTTGGATCAGCAGTGAAACTGGGAGCGCTGGCAGGTCCCAAACGGCACACGGATACGTTTCACAGAGTTTTACTGAAAAGGCATGGAGTTTCTACTAGTACTGACATCACCCATATAAATAATCAATCAGCCTCACAGCTGAAAATGCCTCAGGAAAACATTCAGGAAGTCAATTTTTGGACAGTGCTGTCCTGTACTAGTGTCACAGATCCCTGACTTCTACTTAAAGATGTTTGTCTTTTTATTTCATCTTCATGCCCTTCTGTTAACTTCTTAGGTTTGTTATCTGCATTCATGGCTCAAGTTTTTTGGCACAAGGACTAGTTTTTACTATGTCATATTAAATCTGGTTGAAACTCAATTTTTAAGAAGTTTCAACTTTTGTTTCCATGCTTTATTGTAACAAAAGTAAATACATCCAAATTCAGCAGAATTTGTTTTATATTTAAGATTTTTAAATGCCATTTCAGAATCACACAGGGATATTTCATGCTTACATAAATTACATGCTTATACACCAATTACAATTCAAAATGTTAAATCTCACTGACCCTGTAACTGTGCATTACTGGCATGTTATTGAATAATGTAAGAATTTTTTTGAAAAAAAAGAATATGTGCAAAAGGAACCAGTTTGGGGAGTAAGAGCTTTGCAATAAATCTTGTAAATACTTCTTTCAGTGAATCAGTACTTCCCAATGCAAATTAAAAAAAAAATCAAATTAATGAAGCGGCTTAAGTCCATAGCTGCCTTTGGAGTAAACAGGTCTCAGTCTGTCCTGCACCTCTCTCTTGTCCTGGGAAGCTCAGGTAATTCCCAGATGCAGCTCACTGCGCAGAGCCCAGAATGAACGGATACCAGCCAGTTCCTCTGCCAACTTTAAAACGCACCTGCTTAATTTTACCTTCTGATCATAATTCTCAGTCCAACCCTGAAATGAACAGATAAGGAAAGTTCCTGATCTGTTTCTCCGTGTGTCCTCGGTGTGAATTCTACAAACTGCACCCGTACTTGCTGCGGTGCTGCCACTGCGTGCAGCTGGCAGCTGGCACCACGCTGCTGGGAATCTGTCCTGGCTCATTTCTCTTGGCTTCAAAACCAAAGCAAACTTTTCCCATCAGAAGGCCGAATCCTGCCAATGAGTAACTTGATCCTTAAGATCCTTAAGACTGGATCTCTGCTGAAGTTCCCTGTAAGGATCACACTGCTCTGGACTCCTGCCACTGGAAAAACGTGATCTGTGCGCAGCAAGCGCTGGCAAGATCAGGCCCACACCTCCTGGGTTTGGCTGAATGAAGTGCAAACAGGATTTTAGGGTGATTTCAAAAGCAGATGAGAAAACCTTATGCCTCATTCCTCCAGGGAATGTCATGTCTCCTGTGCTGTGTACAGAAGTACCTTTGTATTATGTCCCAAGACTTTAAAAGCACCCGCAGAACAAATTGTATCTCAGAGAGCTATTTCCTTTATTTCCTTTTCTTTTTTTCCCTCCTATTCCTTAATATCATCACCAGAAATGAAAAGCTTTTTATAATGCAGTAAGATTTACTGCTTAGTGGTATTACCAGCTTTCACCATTCCCACACATCTCTTCATTGGGAGGGGATGCTCCTCTGTGAGTCCTTACATTAACCTTTACTGCTGCCACCAAGAAGGACACTCGCCAGTGAAAACATAGGCAAACGAGATTTCAGTAGTAATTATTTTAACCTAGTTTCTTCAGGCCTAAAGTATAACCATGGCCCCTGTGTCTAGAGGAGAATGACATAAATGCCACTAAGATGCTCTGCATCTTTTCTCCTGTTGCCATGTTTGTACTATTAAAAAAAGTTCCTAAACATTAAGTTTGGCATTGGTTTGTATTAAAGATTTTCTCCTTGGTATCTTACAGCTTTTTTAATCAGGTAACAGAGAAGACAATTCCCTACCTCCTTCAGAGTGAACCCACAGGCAAGTTAGGTGAAGGAGACATCTGAGAACCGTTGGCTCTAAAAGCACCAAACTTCACTCCTGCTCTGAAATGACAGGCTCACCAAACCGTCTGAGAGTAGACACAGATTTAGGAATCTCTTAACTGGGTCCAGCCTTCAAGGAGAAGCAGAAATCCTATGCAGGGCTACCAGCTTTAGTGGGAAAACCATATGTGTATCTTCCTCCATGCCCATTAAACCCACATTTCACTCCAGCTTTCTAAGAACTGGAGTTTTCCTTCGGGGTCCTTTAACATAGGTATCTTCTCATGCTGAACATCAAACCAGTTCAACCTGGTCCCACAAGCCTGCTATGACATGATCTCCAGCCTGCACTGGAGAAACATCTGCACTGGAAAACTCATGCCTTCTATGTCCATGCTTGGCCTCAGATGAAAATTAGCTCAGCTATGGTCCAAAGGAGCCCTTTTATGGCCAGCATGTGCTTTGGCAGCCTGCCAGCAGGGCTCTTCTGAGGCCATCCAGCAAAGTGACACCATCAGTTATAAGATCTATATGTGTCGGGCCACTGGGTTATGAAACAGAAGTGTCATAAGCATGTAAGGACATGGTTTGGGCTCTGCTGTGAACAAAGATCAAATTATTTTTGTGGAATCAGATTACTGTCTTGGGATATCTTCCAATGGGAAAGGGTGGCTGCATTGTAATAGCATTTCTACTGGGAAATATCAGTTCCAGTATTTAGAATTGTTAAAATCCCCTGAAACAGGTAAAGATGTGAGTCGATGGGATGCTACTGTTACACTGCAGCTAGCACGATGGTGAGGTACTGTGTGCTTGGATGGAAAAATCCAGCTTAGACTGTACAGTGCATTGTGTTGGACTACGGTAAAAAATCAGAAGTCACTCTTTCCACAGGAAATGACAGCAACACAAAATGAAAACTATGATAATAAGCAATATCACTCTCCCACGCGTTACTTCCTAGTAACACCTAAGAACACACACACTTGTAGCACACATCGAAAAAGTCAGCTCCATTGCAGAAGTATCACGAACAATGAGTGTGTGTCCCTCTGAATCAGTCCTCCTGGCTTTCAAACAAAACTGAGGACCAGGAGAGTGACAGAAGCCGAGAACTACAATATGGTGAAAAAAAAAAAAAAAGGGAAAAATGCTGAAAGAATGAAACCAACACGTGTAAAGCATTGTTACATTGTGCTGATTCAAACAATGGAACCTGCATGGGTATTTTTAAAATACACTCCATGGCAGAGACAACAACAAACTCTCAGGCTAGTGATAAAGCTGTCAAACCTCAGCATCTTAAAAACTATAAAGCCCAGGGGAAAAAAAAAAAAAGCTTAAAAGAAGGCCACACAAATATAAAAAAGAAGAAGGAAAATTACACAGATACTTTAAAAGTTTCTGAATTACAGTGCAAGAGATTCCAGGGGAACTCATCCTCCCTAAAGCCCCTTCTGCTCTCCCCTCTTCTCCTTATCTATCTCTGCAAAAGAAAGTGTAACTTTTATTTATGCCTATACATAAGTGCTAAGAATCAAAGGCATTACACGCAGCTTCTGGGCAAGCCAGCACACTGCAGGAAAACAAAAAGGCCATTATTTGGATGGAAGAGTCAGTCTGTATTACTGACTTGACCGGTCCCCTTTTTTATTAGCAGCTGTTAGAGCAGGGATCAGAGAGTGTGCTGGTGTGGTGCAGCTGTTCCACATATGTTATAAATAAGCGCTGGTAAAAGCTCATCCTATTTTTAACGTTAGGGGAAAAAAAACAAGTAGTCACAGAAATTCCCCATTAATGCCTTGTAAGTGGAACTTTTCTCCTATTCTTGACTTTAATGTCCAGAACTGAATGGACAAAACAGGCCATTCTTAAAATAATATTCATTAAAAAAAGAAAAGAAAATGCAATTTAGTGGAATTAGATTAAGTCAGCCCAGAAGATGTAACCAATTAGTGTGTACCGTGTCTTTTCCTTCAAAAGCAGACATTTAATTGGGATGAAAAAAACCTCCCGTGATTCCATTTCTAATAAAAATGTGGGATTACAGCACTGAAGAGTTTCTCTCGCACAACCTAAAGCTGAATTCAGCACCACACGGCTCAGACGCCACCACCCGCCCTTCCCAAACTGGTCCTCACTTGCCCCTCGATGGGTTGCTGTGTGCGGCCAGAGCCCATCACCAGCTCCTGCTCACCAACCCCAATGCTGAAAAGATCAACGACGATTCAACGCCAAGGCAAAGTCCCAGCCCCACGCAAAGCCCCCGCTCACCTGTTTTCGGGGTCTGACACCGTCATGTTGCGCGTCACGTAGCACATCTTGAGCGGTATTGTCTTCTTGTCTCTGTGGATGGAGAGCGAAAGCTGCGACAGGGGGTCAGCAGAGGCGCAACCCAAGCGGGGAGATTCGGGGGGAGGCGTCTCCCACCCAATTTCTGAAACAGGAGAGCCTTTCTTCACATAGGGGGTAGCTTCTCTCATGTACTTCACTATGAAAAAGAAAAAAAAAAAGAAAAGGGAAAGCAATAAATAAATGGATATTCAGCAGTTGCATCCCATGGGAGTTCTTTGAACTAGCACCGACCCTCAGTGCTGTTTATTATTTCTACTTGTCCAGCACCACGGCACTGGAAGTTGTGCAAATACAGATGGAGATGTGTCTGCAGCCCACCTCAGTACAGCGCAATGAGTAAAAGGGGGGAAAAGCACAGAATAGGCGAAATAAGAACATAGAGCTAATGTAAGGCCAGAAGAGCAATCCCACCTCTACTCGACAGGCTGTAAGTCCTGATGCAGCAGTTCCTAACTACAGAAGCTGTGGGCTGCCTGAGGTATAGGGAAGTTTTTAAGACAGACATCCAGCCAAGTGACAGTGAATCTGTTATTCCCCTATCTAAAATGTTCCAGCGATACTCCCAATGCTGCAAACTCACATCTCGCTTCTGGTTCACGCTTGTCAAGTGTCCCGCCACTGATCTCAACAGCTGTTTCTGCTTGCTGGGAAGCAGTTTTAGCTGATGTACTTGTACATATATACATGGAGTAAACAAAAACCAATTCACCTCTTAGCCTTCTCTTGGGGAAATAAAATTGAGTTCAAGCTTTTCGTGAGAGTGGAGGTGTTAGATTAGATCTCTTCTCAGCCTTTTCCAATGCTTTTTTGCAGTATGGATAGAAAAAGTGAATGTAGGATTCCCAAATGATCTTAATGTATGCAAAAATCAATACCTCTGTTACACTCATACTTCATATTCCCCTCTTTATGCAGGCAAATACTGCAACATTCTCCCTGTTTTTGAATTCTTTTGGCAGTTCAAGATGACTTTTGCTTTTCATGTGCTCAGGAAATCTGCCAGCCATGGTCTCCGGCTCCTTCACAAACCTGATGGAGCTCAGCCAAGAGAAGACCTCACATTTAAGCACCCTGGTTAAACATGTGTATCCAATGCACACGGCCGTGGCTGCCTAACTGGCTATCACCACTTGATTGTACCCATGACTCAAAGAGTGACGAGATGAACCGAAAGGGCAGGAGCACCATGAACTTATTTGGGGAAGCTATTAAAATGTTATGAGAGATGATTTCAAGGAAACGGTGCAGATAATCATGTCAGCTCGGCTGAAGAGGCTGGGAATGATTGAATAACAAAAAGATGGGTAAATTACAAAAGGACATTGTGGTGAAGGAGGTTAAATTAGGGAAAGCAGACTGAAGTTTTTAAGTTCAACGTGAAAGCAAGGGAAGTATTCAGACGAGTGGAGAACGACAACGGTGTTTCTGTCAAAGCCGCAGATAAGGTGGGTAATTTCAGCAGCACTGTTTTCAAGGCACTTCATAACAGCTTTACCAAGAGAGACACCTGTGCAGAGCTAGAGTCCAGGCTCTGCGAGCATCTATTGCCATCTTTCCTCTAAAACACCTTAGTGCACATATTGCCATTGCTTTCTCTCCTTTTTAAAAATCTATTAACCTCAATATTAAGGACTTCTGTGTTGAGGTATGTTACAGAATATTCCTCTGTGAGAAGGATCATTTGTGATTTATCAGAAATGCTGTCCTACTCAACACTGCTGATTTGATTTCTTTGCCTCATACTATTCTGACTAATTTTTGAAATTCATTTCTTCCCTGCTCAGGGAAGGGCTGCACGAGATTCTACCAGGCTTCCAAAAACTGTTTAAGGCAAAGGGTGTCGAGACTGATTTTTTTATTTGTTTGTAGACATCTGCTTGGAGTCCATTATCTAAAAACCTGTGTCTTTTAACTCTCAAAACCAGTGCCCATCCTTGGGCACTCCTTAAAATACCTGACTTTTCAAAGGTGATGACAATGAGCAGTTTTAGCCAGTGCCATACAGACATTGGTTTTAGCAGTCAGCATCTCAGTTTGGATGTACTCATGGCCTTTGGGAAACAGAGGCTAAACACATGTTTTAGATGTGTAAATCTATTCCTGTTTACACTGAACAAATATGAATTTGTCATTCACTTAGATGGGAGGAACAGCTGAAGGTGTAAAAATCATATTTGACTGCAAACAAAATTCTGTTCCCTTTAAAATTAGAGATTATCAATTAATCTGTTGAAAAAAGTATTCCAGTTGGCTTTAGAACTCCGTTACAGTAACACACCAGCAAACGTGATGCTAAATAAAGGTCCAGGTCTCAACAGTGTAGCTATTTCATCTGTGCTATTTTCATCCTTTTTCAGCTGCAGCTATATGCATTCGACCTGAGCATCTTTTAATCAAGGAAAGGAGAGAGGGGCAGGAGGAGGAAGGAAGTTGAAGTGAGAAATTTGGCTCTAAACCTAAGCAGGAACACAAAATGTGAATTTAATTCCCCAGAGCTGGGGACAGAAGAAAAGAGCCATCCCTTCCATGTGCCAAGAAGCCAGGCTTCCATGCAAAGCACCGGTGAATTCGTGTCAGGCAGCTGCACTGTTTCAGAAACGCCTGGGGAAGAGGAAGCAGGAGCAGGAGAGAGCAGAAACAGAACCCTCTTTCCACAAACTGAGTCTTAAACACAGCAAAAGTCAAGAAAATTACCTTGAGGAAAAATGTCCTATGCAAACTCCTGCCAACTTCTGAACTGCCAGACATCTAGTTTCTACTAACTCTCAATAGGAGATGGTTGCTCAGCTCATGGAGACTTACATGAATAAAGACCCGTTAATATACTGGTAAACTGCTGAACACCATCTTCCTACAAAATTCTACAGAAGAATTAAAAAAAGAAAGTGAATATAGGTTTTCTGTAAAAAAAAAAAAAAGATTTAAGTAGTTTTCCATTAATTACTTCCTACTTCCCACTAAATACAAGCACAGCTCTCTAGATTCATCGCTGAATTCTGCTGGGTTTTACAAACCAGACTTTATGGCTCTTACATATTCAAATGTGTTTCGTATTTTAAAAGCCCACAAATGGATACATATAAATGCACAAATGGAATATGGGAGTGGAACAGGTGGCAGAACTTGATCCATTTATATAATTTTTTGTATTACTTAAATTTCAGAGCCACCGTTTTCCATTTGCCCCATCAACATCCATAATTACACGTCCATAACCAAAGTCCAGTTTATGAATTTAGCTGATATAAGGCACACGCTGTTCAGATGACACATAAGTTTTATCAGCAATTATTTCCTATTTACCTCTAAACTCTGGATGCAAATACTGCAGTACACTCTGTTTTATACCAGTACACAAATAACCCTACTACACAAAGAGCAATTTATGGTGACCCCACACGTGTCTACATTTTGCAGTCTTAACCAGTTCTTAATCCACCTAGCAGAAAACAAGTTGATACCAGTATGTGTTATGGGCATATTCCTATTCCACACTGCACTATCTGAGAATCTTGAATGCAGCAATGTTAATGTATAACTGAAGTTATATAATTCGCTTCCATCATCAAGTTTTAAGACCAGAAAAAATATGATACAGACTGTTGGACATTAAAGTAATAAAGTGGATAATATTCTGTTCTCAGATCATTACCCTCAAGAGCTAGATTTCCCTTTGGCTACAGTAGCACAAATCCAAGTACTGACTGAAAAAGAAAGCAGCTGTAGAGAGCACTGTTTTTTTATATTGCCAATGAAACTATCTAATGGATTAACCCCCCAAAACATTTAATAAAATTAAATAAGGCATGCTGCTGTATAACAACTCTGAGTTATGTATAACTATTCTATAGGCATGTATATATATGTCTTCAGAATAAATACGTGTAATATATATATAAATATTGAATATCTATTTATATAAAAATGCTACATTCTTTAAGACCACCCGAATGTACTCTGCAAACATAGAAACCAACATGCAAGGACTGAGAAAAAATTCTAATGGTTTCATTATTATAACTCAATTTACTGATAGCCTGTAATTTCAGTCAAGAGTTGTTTAAACTCATCCATTTGATGCTATAGCTCAACCTCAGAGATCCTTATATTCAGTACTAATTAATGATACATGCCCTTTTGGTGCACCACTAATTAGAAACTGTGGTCAAGCAATTAAAATTCCAATCTCCGGAGTGCCCCTCCCCACAAAGAGGAAGGGAAGTGGCAATCAAATGAATTAATCCACTGATACACATTGAAATACTTTGCATTTATTTTTTGATCTGCAAGACAGGCAATGTAGGTTCCAAAAAAGCACTTCATTCACAGGCATTTCTGCCAAGTCCCAAGTCTCCACAATTAATCCTTTGTTACTGTTCACAGATGACTTTGGGTTTTTTTGGGGGGAAAGAAGCAGGCTTTTAATGAGAGAAATACTACAGACCAACTTGGTCAGGTTCTTGGCCAGACGCAGTTCTGAGGAACTGGGACTCTTCTAACACATTCAGACTGTTTCCTAGGAGGAAAGACAAAGACCACTGAAGAGAAGCCAGCACTCCCGAGCAAAGCTCTGTGGTTACTATAGGAATGAGGACAGGATGTGTAGGTTTACAATATGAAAGCAAAAGGAACAACATGCCCGAATCTGCTCGAAGAAAGATGATCAAGGAATTCCCCTTTGCAGGGGAAAAGCACAGAGTTTCCTCTTTATGCATTCGTTCTCTCCTAAGTAAGTACTCAGAGACAACTACCAAAGGTAAGTAGAAACCATCACCCAGAAACCTCTTGAGGCTGTTTTCAAAGGATGCGCTAACGTTATTGATACCTATAGCCAAAAAAGATAGGTTTTCCAAAGTTCCCATAAATCCGCCTTCATCTGGTCTGTTTTTTGCCATGGTAAAAGATGGCCCAGAAAAGAGTAGCTAGGCAAGTCCTCCACCATACTTAAGACATTGTAAGACTGCATGGAGGGATCAACCTTTGGAGTCACTCGAGCCCACAAATTGAACATGATGAGATGAATTGCTTTCATCAGCTTACTCAGTATGGAGGGGCTTTTTAATTCGTCTACGCTGAAGCAATTACACCAGACCATCTGCAAGGGTATTGCGGGCAGCATGGCATACAAAAACTTTTCCTGCAAAAATGATTCGTGGTTAGTTTGAGAAGAGCTGCTAATGCAGAACTAGAGGAGGCCCAACCTGCACGTACGCAGTTCCCACCTGGAACGGAGGAAACAAATGAAGACAAACGCTTCTGAGATTGCAGACAGCACCACTACAAGTCCAAGTTAACAGCTCAGAGCTATCTAACAGCTGCTGAAGTGATACTGTCCCAAGGAAAAAAAAGTGGACGGTAGCAAAATGTGTAAGTAATCACTGCAGTAACGTGGCCTTCAGAAGGGCAGATCAGCCAAGCAAGTCAATCACTCAGCATGGTCGTGTCGTATCGCTTGATGAAACACTAAAACACAGAATTTGCAGTCTAGCAGTTTTGGTAAGGCACAAACCAAAATACCCCAACTGGTTTCAAAGCTAGTTGTAACTGAAAGGAGAAGTCTTGCCACAAAATTTATAAACTGTGCCCATGCAATGCCAACATTAATGGAGAGTATTTTACACTAATGTCAATGGAACTGAGATTAACAGAGCTGGAGGTCTACTGTATTAAAATTAATTACCATGATACCAGAATTGTCTGCTAGGTTTTATGCTAGAGATCAAATTTCCACCAAACTCAAGCAAACCGCATGCCCTACAGTGAAGACACGTGTATAAAAATCAGATGAGGATCTGTCCATCTGCTGGTGCCATCATTGAAACTAAAACCCAAATACTTGAAGAAAAGAGTTTATGAATCAGATCATCTATGAAGATGTGTCACACGACCCTTTCAACAGCTTTAATGTGCGCATAAACCAAAACCCAGTCAACGATCCTGCTTATGAGTGTTTCCACTCCATTTCCTACAGAAACATCTGTTACTACGTTCAGACAAGTTACATCCATTAACATCATCTGCTTTGCTCCATGCTGAAAGGGATTTGAAATAGTAAACCACTTGATCTGCCAAGAGCATCAGACCTCCACCTCTGGGAAATGATGCAAATTAGTTAAAATAAACACCTTGTGAGAATACAAATCCCCTTTATGCTTTGGCCATTTCTCACACTGTAGTGAGACTAAGTTGAATTTACCATTTTCTGCTGTTTTTAAATTAATGCAGCTGAATTCAGTGTAAGTTGCATCATCCCTTAAAGAGACAAGCTTGGATCTAAATTGTAAGGTTTTTAAAATTCTTTTTAAAATAAATTCAATGTATGTACTTATTATATTTTTTATTTGGAAGAGATGAATGAGTGTTTCGAAAGAGAAACTTCAGGAGACAAACATGCCTTTAAGATAAAGTTCACCTGAAGGGAAGGCATTAGCAATTGGTGCCAAAAGGCTGCTGGTAAGCAACCAGGCTTCAAGTGAGCTACAAGCTTTCAGCAAGCTACAAACAGGCTGGGTGAAAAATATCATCAATTGCATTTTAAAAATATAAAGACTAATTCACTGTGTTCCTTGAAATTAGCAGTTGCTTCTACAAAAAAGGTAGAGCAATGTTAGGCAGAGCTGTAAGCACCATCACACACTTGCACCCAAAAAAAATGAGGGCAGCTCCTGTTCAAAGCACCTTGCAATCAGCAGTTTTGTGTGGTTAAGAGAATTTATTTGTCAATGAGGTAAAGAGACTTGTGGTTCAGACAGCAAACTGAGGGATCAGCGTGCCCAGGCCCCCATCAAACAGGAGAAAAAGGGCTGCTCTCAGGAAGCCATGCAAGAGTGCAACCTGTGAAACCTCATGGTTTTGATAACCTGAACAGGGCACAGTGACCAGCCACGTTGTGTTATCCATAGCAGGTCTCAAAAAACAGAACTCACTACCAAAGATGTCTTAGAAGTCAAGAGAAAACTCAGCAGCAAGTCTTGGCAGGAGGCACAGACAGCCTTCTCCTTCCCACCTGCACCTGGGACCTTCCTTTTCCGCTCTGATTTCAGCACTTGTGGAGCTGGAGATTCCATTCCCAGGCCATCCCCTGCATCTGTGTAACACCAAAAAACCTTCAGAGTTACTTTTCCTTGGTTTCTTTTCCTGAGACTTTGCCTATGATGTGAGCTGATGCAAACATTGATTCCCTAGGCCTGATGTTCCCCTTCAGTAACACTCTCTTAACCCTTTCTGAGTTTCCTCAATGCAAATGTGCCTAGGGAGTGAAGGCTTTAAATGTCTGCTTATCAGCGTATCAGTTTTGTCAACTGCAAAACTTAGCAAATATTAATCACAGAATCACACAGAATCACAGAACGGTAGGGTTGGAAGGGACCTCTGGAGATCATCTAGTCCAACCCCCCTGCTAGAGCAGGATCACCTAGAGCAGGTTGCACAGGATCGTGTCCAGGTGGGTTTTGAATATCTCCAGAGAAGGAGCTCCACAACCTCTCTGGGCAGCCTGTTCCAGTGCTCGGTCACCCTCAAAGTGAAGAAGTTTTTCCTCACATTCAGATGGAACTTCCTGTGTTCCAGTTTGTGCCTGTTGCCCCTTGTCCTGTCACTGAGCACCACTGAAAAGAGTCTGGACCCTTCCTCTTGACATCTGCCCTTTAGATATTTATAAGTATTGATGAGATTCATTTTCATTCCTCCACAAAACCATGGTTTTATACGCCTCGTAGAGCAAGCATGAGCAAACCACGCAACCTACTCCTCCCCAGTCTATATTAGAGAGCCTGAAAGCTTTGCTTGCAGTCAGCATTTCCCACCCCTTTCTCCCTGCTGTCACTTGGAGCTGGTCACTACTAACCATCCCCTTTCAGCTCCTTTGTGAGTTATATTACTGACTTCTAATATTGTTATTCTAATATTAGTATTAGTCCATGTTTGAGGCTAAGAGCACACGTGGTCAAGAAAGCAGGACTAGTTTCAACGCTGGAGTGAGATCTTTGTGTTTCTGTTCAAAATAGCTTAACAGAAACTAAACTAACACGAACTTCTGTCGCACAGAATCACAGTGAAACCTGAGGCTGGATCATTGGTCTGGTTCAGAGCTCTAAGTATGCGACGCTTGCTAGCACTTGAGCTGATGGAGTGACCAAACACAGTCACAGGTTGCTGGTAACCTGGTACAGAAAATTTCAAGATTGCAAATTAATAGCGAACTACAGACTCTTAACAGTTGATGTTGCTCAATATTTTCCATTACAATTTCCATTACTCATACCTACTATACTGAATGTGCTACGGTTTCCTTCAAGTTATTTAGCTTATTTTAAGTCCCGAAGTTTCTGTTTCGATAAATCGGATATATTCGGTTCTGTTTTTTGATATGTCACTAATGATAAACGCATGAATTCTAGTGGCAAGGTCCCATAAGCTATTCATCTGTCTTCCAAAAATGTTATGGACTTCCCCAAAGTAAATGCAGAGATCTCTTTCTCTTTATAATCTGAAAAACAAATTTTAGCTTCTAAATACTCTGTAATCCCCAAAAGTACAATATTTGGTTAAAAAGGAGATGCTTTGGCTTGATCTAGAAGGAGACACTGACAGTATCTTGAAGAGCTTGTACTCAAAAGAAGCACTACTCAGTGGAGAAGAGGGAGCAGCTACATTGCACAAGTGTCCCTTATCAAATAAACTAAAAATTGAAAAAAACGCAAGCAGTAGCTATATAACTTACTACATTTTTATGTAAAATGTGACACAGCTCATTTGCTACATTGTTACGTGACATTATGAACTCTACAATTAGAACTCTGCAAATCTTCCATAATGGAAGTGGAAAACATCTGAAACAGGCAATTTGGGAGCTGAACATGGAAATTAGCAGTCACATTTTGAGCAAAACCATTGCAGGACCTGTGAGTCACTCATTGATAATCAAACTGGGGCTTCTGCTTGTCTCCAAGGCAGAATGTTTCATAATTTAAAAAAATAAAAAAAGAAGTTTTAGTTACATGATATTAGGACTAGGTCATCATACTCCTTGTAACTCAAAGTACAACAGAAAAATGCGGCTTCATGTAAAGCAGGGAAATGAAGCAAAATACATTTCTTCAGTGGACTCACAGTACTCGGATTCCTAAAGACCATCTCCTACCCAATACTGACATATTGTATTTTAAAATCTTTTATATAAATCTCTGGAATAAGTTGATTCAGAATTTCTCATGTGCTGCTCATGCTTGTTGTTTCCCACTCTCTGTTAGTATTTATAGAACCCTCTCCAATCACCCACACGCTCAGATGGAATTCAAGGTGTCTGGCATCGCCAGCATGCTATAATTTTTCTATTTACATGAGTAATCTCAAGTGTCAGAACAAATATTTCAACCGCTAGTGATTATGTGAAAAATACATAAGGGCATTACGGTTTTAGAGCATGCTGTTATTTCAGCAGTCACACAAATCATTAAGTAGTACAGGATAGACTGAAAATGGCACTCACTGAGGGAAATTATTATGCCGCGTATGATTGTACCTGTTTTACAGATGGCTAAACTGACACAGGCAAGTTAAAATGCCTTCCTCAAAGTCATGCAGTAAGTCAGTGACAGAGTTCTCAGCATTAAACTTAATTTCTAGCCCTTTACAACTTTTCATTTTTAAACAACCCAAAGGGATCCCAGTGCCAGTGAAAACTGGATTCACAATGCTCAGTCTTCTCCCTAGAGGAAGACCTTGAAGACCTTCCAAGATCCCCCAGATTTATTTTGAGGAGCAAGGCTGCAATCACTTCCAAATTTTCAAAGTTCAACATTTTCATTCTTCATTGGAGAACACCAAGAGCTTTGAAAATTAAAAAACTCAGGGCACTCACTCACCTAACAATTTGACGCATCTCCTGTGGCTGGGCTATCCATCAGATCACCATAAAGGTCATAGAATCATAGAATCATAGAATCTTTAATGTTGGAAAAGACCTCTAAGATCATCAAGTCCAACTATCAACACACCACCACCATGTCTACTAAACCACATCCCGAAGTGCCACGTCTACACATTTTTTGAACACCTCCAGGGATGGTGACTCCACCACCTCTCTGGGCAGCCTGTTCCAATGCCTGAGCACTCTTTCAGTGAACAATTTTTTCCTAACATCTAATCTAAACCTCCCCTGACGCATCTTCAGACCATTTCCTCTTGTCCTTTTGCTATTTACTTGGGAGAAGAGACCAACACCCACCTCACTATAACCTCCTTTGAGGTAGTTGTAGAGAGCAATAAGGTCTCCCCTCAGCCTCCTCTTCTCTAGCCTAAACAACCCCAGTTCCCTCAGACACTCCTCATTAAGATCTGTGCTCCAGTCCCTTGACCAGCTTTGTTGCCCTTCTCTGCCCTGCTCCAGCACCTCAATGTCCTTCTTCTACTGAGGGGCCCAAAACTGAACACAGTGCTCGTGCAGCCTCACCAGAGCCAAGTACAGGGGGACGATCACTTCCCTAGTCCTGCTGGCCACACTATTCCTGACATAAGCCAGGATGCTGTTGGCCTTCTTGGCCACCTGACCACACCTCATGTTCAGCTCATGTTCAGCCGGCTGTCAACCAGCACTCCCAGGTCCTTTTCCACCAGACAGCTTTCCAGCCACTCTTCCCCAAGCCTGTAGCATTGCATGGGGTTGTTGTGACCCAAGTGCAGGACCCAGCACTTGGCCTTGTTGCACCTCATACAGTTGGCCTCGGCCCATCAATTCAGCCTGTCCAGGTCTCTCTGTAGAGCCTTCCTACCCTCAAGCAGATCGACACTCCCACCCAATTTTGTGTCATCTGCAAACTTACTGAGGCCGCACTCAATCCCCTCATCCAGATCATTGATAAAGATATTAAACAAGAGTGGCCCCAAGACTGAGCCCTAGGGAACACTGCTTGTGACTGGCCACCAACTGGATTTAACTCTGTTCACCACAAATCTCTGGGCTCAGCCTTCCAGCCAGTTTTTTACCCAGCAAAGAGTGCACCTGTCGAAGCCATGAGCCACCAGCTTCTCTAGGAGAATGCTGTGGGAGACCATGTCGAAGGCTTTACTAAAGTCCAGGTAGATAACATCCACAGCCTTGCCCTCATCCACTAGGCGGGTCACCTGGTCCTAGAAGGAGATCAGGTTGGTCAAGCAGGACCTGCCTTTCATGAACCCGTGCTGGCTGGGCCTGATCCCCTGGTTGTCCTGCACCTGCCTGGTAAGCGGGTGAGCACACTCAAGATGAGCGACTCCATAATCTTGCCCGGTACCAACGTCAGGCTGACAGGTCTGTAGTTCCCTGGATTGTCCTTCCAGCCCTTCTCGTAGATGGGCGTCACATTGGCCAGCCTCCAGTCATCTGGGACCTTCCCTGTTAACCAGGACTGTTGATAAATGACGGAGAGTGGCTTGGCAAATTCTTCTGCCAGCTCCCTCAGTAGTCTCGGGTAGATCCCATCTGGCCCCATAGACTTGTGAGTGTCCAGGTGGCGTAGCAGGTCGTTAACTGCTTCCTCCTGGATTATGGGAAGTTTATTCTGCTCTCTGTCCCTGTCTTCCAGCTCAGGAGGCTGAATGCCCTGGGGGAAGCTGGTCTGACTATCAAAGACTGAGGCAAAGAACGCATTAAATACCTCAGCCTTTTCCCCATCCTTGGTGGCCATGTTCCCCTCTGCATCCAATAAAGGATGGAGATTCTCCTTAGTGCTCTTTTTGTTGTTAATGTATTTGTAAAAACACATTTCGTTATCCTTTACAACAGTGGCCAGATTGAGTTCTAGCTGGGCTTTTGCCTTTCTAATTTTATCTCTGCATGACCTAACAAGATCTCTATATCTTCCTGAGTTGCCTGCCCCTTCTTCCAAGAGTGGTGGACTCTCCTTTTTTTCTTGAGTTCCAGCCAAAGCTCCCTGTTCAGCCAGGCCAGTCGTCTTCCCCGCCAGTTCATCTTACGGCACATGGGGACGGCCTGCTCTTGCGCCTTTAAGACTTTCTTCTTTAAGAATGCCCAGCCTTCCTGGACCCCTTTGCCCTTCAGGACTGTCTCCCAAGGGACTCTCTCAACCAGTGTCCTGAGCAGGCCAAAGTCTGCCCTGCGGAAGTCCATGGTAGCGGTTTTGCTGACCCCCTCCTTGCTTTGCCATGAATCAAAAACTCTATCATTTCATGGTCGCTAAGCCCAAGACAGCTTCCAACCACCACATCTCCCACCAGTCCTTAACGTTGGGAAGAGACCAATGGTCATATCCAGTACACTCAAGTGCAAGTGATTATACTTATATCTATATGTATATATGTATGTAAATACAGACAGATACATAGATATATAGATAAATACAATGTGAACACTACTGAAGTTGAGTGACTTGGACTGCAAAACCCTATGAAAGCCCACGTGCCTGCCTACCTTTCTCTCCCTTTCTCACACAAGCTAGGAATAACAGAGTTAGGTACATTTGGAGAAGCATCCAGTCAGTTCTACACTGCCAGCCCACAAGAATCACTTCTCTCCATTGAACACCACCATCCCCGTGCTGCCACGCCATCACAGTTCAACAGGAGAAGCACAATGGCTTCTCTAACGAGACATGAGAAAGTCTGTATAATAGTCTTAAGACTTCTATATAACTAAGAGAAAAAAAGGAAAGACAAATCTAAGGAGATCCCTAAATCTATCATTGGGAACTGGGATGCAGTTTTGATCAGAGGTGGGCATAATGTAGAAACTATATTTTTAGTTATTTCAATGTGGCATAACAATAGCTCAAGACCACCATTGCCTGGTTCTGAAGTCTAAGCACAGACTCAAACTGCCTCTTCTCCACCTGAAGACATTTGCAAGATGACCCAGCAGGCAAGTGGCAGACCTGGAATGAGGTCTGGCTCCACATCTATCTCCTTGCTGGTCTACAGGCTAGGAGAAAAACACCTGAAGCAGAAAGGTTGCTTGCTGAGGCACTGGAAGGGAGACGAGAGCACACATCACACCACCGCTTCTATTTCAAGAAGAAAAGGAAGCAGGACTGTATGTCTAGCAGATGATAAAAAGAATTATAGAAACATAGAATGGTTTGGGTTGGAAGGGACCTCTAGTTCCAACCCCCCTGCCATGGGCAGGGACACCCTCCACTAGACCAGGAGGACCAAAAGAGGACAATGAAGCACTAAGCCACATGCTTGTGGCTCCACACTTGGGCTTCCATTTGAATGGAGCCCTTTCCTCCCAGGGATTACAGGTTTTCTCTAGGAATAAATTACCAAAGCCCTGACAACAAACTACAACAATTACAGAACAAGCACACTAGTCATTTGCACTGGTTAAAGGGTATTCAGAAAGCACTCAGCACCTCCAACACAGGAAATTCTCAGAATTACAGCACCTAAAGGGACCATGACTGAAACCCAGCTGTGCTGCCATAGGACCATGGCATCATGTTTAGTTCTTTACAGCTCAAAGTTTCTTACCAAGATGATAGCTCTTCTATTCTCATCTCTGAGAAGCTGTAGTTACTGTATCTTAAAAAAAAGCCAATGATCCCTGATGGAATATGGTCCTCCTGGAACTCCCATGCATAATGCTATTTGGGGTAAAAAGATTTATTTTTTGGCAGGTTTATTGTTTTTGAATAGCATCATTTAAAACTATTCTGCAGACGAGATCTCAGGAATGAATTAGTGAACACAGGGAACAAGGGAAGCAGTGAAAATCCTCATAAAAATCCTAAAGATCACAATACAGAAACTCAATTTTTTTCTATGAAATGGTTTTGTGCTCTGAAAAAGATGTTCTCACTCAAATTCATTTCTTTGCAAACAAAACAGTACTTTGAATTGACATTTTGATTTAAAATGGCCTTTTAAGATCAAACTCCTTTTCTAATAAATATTGCATGGAGTGTCCCCCAGCATCCATTTTGTCAGATGGAAAATTCACACAGTTATGATTCCATTAGGTGTCTTGCAGTGGACTGGGCATTTAATCAATGAGAGCAAAGAGCATCTAAATAGGGTTAGGCTTCAAATTCCTTTCAGTGAGAAGTTAAATCCCCATTAGCTTTGAGCCATAAGCCCCAGTGGGTTTAGCATGCAGCTTAAAAGATAACGCTGCGAGGGGTCACGGCTCTTTACTGTAGTACAGAAAGCCTATTTCACAGATGGCCCTGCAATAATAATGTAAATATAATCCTGTTTCAGTGGACACTTTATCCTTCCAGAAAACAAGCAATGTTTTCTGTCCCAGAAAAAATCACATTAATCTTCAATTTAAGGGCACAGTAATTCCCTGCTTCATTCAGGCCCTATTACAGAGAATTACTGCCACTCGCCCGGTACCACGCTGATGGGCCAGCGTGGTCCCCCCACCTCTCTGTGGGATGAGACAGGCACAGGTTGCTCTCAGCAGCTGCTGAACAGCAAGTGCAGTTGACTCGGCACATCAAAACACATTTCCTCACTATGCCAAATGCTAGTTTTGACTGTTCCAGGTTAGGTCAAAGCCAGGTTAAAATAGTACAAACTATTGTTTTTCAGAGTCTGCAAACTGCCTGCCAAGTACGTTTTGGTCAACTAGTTGGGGAGGCTGATAGCAGAGGTTGGAAAAGAAACTGGCACTTCCCAGCTGAGCTTCAAAGGGCTGTAATGAAATGCAACTCTCGATCAAATCATCACAGAGAAAACCATTTGTTTAATCAGTGAGAAGAATGCTAATTTGTTTGCATCTCAAATTTATTTGCCATTTGTACTACTGGAGCACTTACCAGGATTAGCGAAGAACCGGGGCATGACAGCTTCAGATGCTGTGCAAACACAGAACAAAAAGCTGGTCCCCTCCCAAGGAGCTTAGAAATCAAGTACAAGTTAAGAGACAACAGGGACATGACAAGGAAATAAGCAGGCAGAAGAGCCTACGTTAGAAATCGCGCATGTATCTCCCAGTGTTGTTACAGCTGTATTGTACTCCTCTGTAACAGAGACAGTGGTAGCAGGTGCTGTTTGTAAAAACACTGGAAAAACATGAGGAAGAAAAGGAAATACGAGTAGGGCGATATAGTTGCTAGGATGCGTTTGCAATTAATAGTGGCAAGAATTTTCCCTGTGTTGTTATCACTGCTGTTTCCCATGCAAGGACTCCATCAAGACTTAAACTTTCAGCAGCATCTCAGGCATAAAAGGTTTTTGCACTGGAGTTGTTGCTTGAATTCTGCTGATAGATAGATGATAGAGATATAGATTAGATATAGATATAGATATAGATAAAAGTGTTTGTCTGAAGCAAGGACAGCTCAAGCAACTGGGAGCACCTAACCAGAGGAGGATGCCCACCAGAGCAGTATTGACAGGGGGACTGGACTTGAGGCTCAAGCAATGCAAAGAGAAGTCCTCAATACATATGCAGATTAACTCCGGCTCTGCTGAACCTCACACGCCCTGGCTTGGCCTCACATGTTCAGGCCAATTCCCACAAAAGGGAAAAACAAACCTCCCTATATGTCTGTCCTGTAAGTCCTGAGAACAATTCTACTGCAAATGTAAACAAGCTTGCAAGGCGAAGGCAGACTGGAAGCAAAGGATGCTGTACGTGCATGCTGCCATTAGCATAACTGGTTTTCTTTATGCTCCAGTGTGGGAGTACCTTTGAAAAGAGGAGCTGAAAGCACAGCTTTCCCATCCAGATCATCTGTGCTTTTACAGAGGCTTGGGGATACACAACAGGGATAACTATCTGCTTGAGGCTTGTTTGCTTTATTTAGTTCAAGGGCAGGTCTCTCTTGCTACTTGCAGAGAGCACAATCAGATGATATCAGTGCTGCTTCTGGGTTATTTTTCTTTTTCTTTTTTTTTAAAGCAGCACTGATAGGCACAGCAAAAAAAAAAAAAAATCAAAATCAAGAACAATTTCTGCCTCAAAGAGCTTCTGACTTCAGGATCACATACACGTTCTGCCAAAGTCACTGGGTTCATCTTCAATGGGAATTAGCTCAGGTCCAACGGTCAAAGCTGAAGATGTGAATAGTCTATAAAGAAGGAAAGAATGCAAATTGGCAGGAAAACTAACCCTGGCAGGTAGCTGCATGAGTAGCTGTCAAACTCAAGTTCACCAAGAGATATCCCAAATGGAACCACTGGAAAAAAATTTTTACTTCAGCCGTACCAGACCATGTCTCAGCACAGATGACAAACACCAGCCTGTGTCCCCACAGTCAGGGTGACTCTTCTCTCATCTTGCACACCAAAGGCCATCAGAACATTATCGACGTATCTCTGAAGATATCACTCACGTAAGTAAGCTGACCTTTGGGCTCATTGCCATAGAAGGTTTGTGCTCCAGTTTTCAAAGGACAACTTTGAAACTCTGGATTTCACCAAATGTCAGAAACTGATAAACAATTCAATATTTATACCGTGCTCTTCTCCAACCCTTTAAAGACCACTTCTGCAGTCGCTCCCCTTGCAGAGGCCGTAAGAGGCTGAAGTAAAGCTGGTGGCAGATTGAGAACCTAAAGCAAAACCTTTGAGGAGCCCTAAGACCAATCTGCCTGGTTGGTTACTGCATTTAAGAAAGGAGGATGCGGAGCTGGGAGAGGATTTTAAGCTAGCTGATGGCAGAGGTATGCCTGTGATATTTACACCTTCTACCACAGGAAGCGTCATAAACTTATTCCCTGGGTGGGTAAATAACGGCCAACTACTTACCGGAAGTTAGGAGCCGAGAATATTGGAGTGCTGTAGACACTCTTTGTTTAACCAAGGGTTATTCGGTAACTCTTTCATTAAATGCATGATAGATTACAGAGCGTACAAGTGTATTAACCGGAAAGAAGGCAGACCCGTTCAGAAGTGTATGCCAGTAAATATAGTGCTTCTAGGTCACTTCAGCTTCCTCAAGACTGTTTTTCACACCATTTATACTGCACTGGCTTGTCTCAGCCCACCAAAGGGCCACATCATTGTGTCCTTCAGAGGCAAGACTAGAAGACTCATGGGATTCTTCCAGATTGACAGCACAATCCCCGCACCTCAGTTTAGCTTACAACTAGACTTGGCTCACGCTCTGCGGCTTACAGGGTTTGTGCTTAGCAAGCACTGACATTAATGATCAATAACCAGAAAGCCCCTCCAATGAAAATTTTAAGGAGATACTTTAGTAGCAACAGAGCAACTATATAGTCACAAGCTAACATAGTAATATATAGACCTTTGCAAATATATACATATATACGTGCATCTCCTCAATGTATGCCATGTCCTAGGATGCTGTTATACAGCTAGAGATTTCTGGCTCCCCATCCCTCCAGAAGCTGTTACCTGATCACAGTGGCCCTACCCCCTCAACACCTGGGACCAAATCTGGATTCGTTCCTCTGCCAGGAACCGATCAGCAGCAGTCTCCCCTTCACAACAGCATCTGTCCCAGCCCCTTCCCTGCCTCCCTCCCTGGGCACACCCTGCACATCCCTCTCTCACTCACCCCAGCGAGTGCCAATCTCTCCCCTCCCTGCCCAAAACACCTCACCTTCGCTTTTACCCTTTCCCTCCCACAGCAGCAGCCTCTAAACTCTGTTGCAAAGGAGGGGAAGGAGGGAAAAGTGGAAGCGTAGAGATAACCACTGCTGCTGGGGCAGGCTGCCCTCGCCCGCTCCCCCTTCGCTCCGTGCACAAGCGTGCACACAGGGAGCAGCAGCTGCCGCTGGGACCCAGCACCTCTCCCACCCAGGCAGCACCCTGTGCTGGGGCAGGTGCTGCAAGAAGCTCCCGGGCTGCGTTTTGCAGCTTTGCACAGCTGTCCCCGTGGGAAAGCACCGCAGCAAGGGCAGAAGCATCCCGTGAGCTACGTGTTGTACTACAGTGAATGACGCCAACATGTTCATGCCAGAAATTCTATCTACCATTACATAGAAATATTGCCTCCCTGACAAAATCTCTTCACAGCATTCAGAGCAGTCGCTACACGTCAGTATTTTCAGATCACTTGACAGCAGCACAGCACCCACCACTGTCAGATCAAGTTGCGGCAGCAGGTCTGCGCCACTCCACGACCCCTCCATGCAAAGGGTAGCCACTGATAAAACGGCAACGAGGTGCCCATGCCCATGGCCCACCATCACCCCTCTGTCATGCACGGGGAGCTAGAAGAAAGTAAAATACAAAATATATGTAATTAGAATGAAATTTTTAGAAAGGCATTGTGGATTTAATGGAAAAGAAAACTTTATCAAATGAAGGACACGGTATCCTGAACCCCCCCCCCCCAACCAAAAAAAGCCAAACACAGAACAAACAGAACGGTTATTGGGGCTGTTACTGAGATGTTACCTAACCGGATGAGCAAACTCATTACAGCCTGGCGGCCTCCTTTATACTCTCCACTTTCTTATAGTCTATAGTGCACTTCCAGAGCGTTAGCTGCAACGGTGAATTCCAGCTATATTCAATACAGGCAGTAATTAAATGGCTATAAAAATGTGAAGCTGGAACGCTGACAAGCTCTACAAGCGGCATTATCGGCAGTGACAGTCGGGGAGTCAATCTGTCGCACTTCTCCAACGGTTTAAATAATGTTTGCCAGGATCCCCCAGTTGACGCTTTCTCCCCGCATCTCTTTGCATCATGCCGCAATAATCACAAAGACGCCTGCTGTGCTCAGAAGATGGAAAGCTTGAGAGGTTCTTCAGGAGAAGGAAAAAAACCCAACAACAGAAAACCGCATGCAATTAAGCCACGTTTCACCTTCCGGCAAGACTAACCCAACGGGCCACCAACAGCTCCTATTCCAGCCATGCATCCCCCACCCCAATCAGGAGTGTCAGGAGTGTGTGGCTGACACTTGCCCATTAAGCTTAAGAGTGAGCAGGTATATTTACTCCAAAATTGTGACCAGGGTCTTCTTAGTAGACAAGATCCTCCTGAACAACAGGGCTAAGGGGAAAACAGGCTGTGCCACCGCATCAGCCCTACACTTCTGACTTAAAAGCCTCTTCCCAAATCTCCTAAAATGTTCCTGTAGCACCACGGCCTCTTCTTCCCCCAGGGGAGAGGTGAGGAAGGAGGGCCCAAGCACACAGGGACTAGGTGTCCCCCTTCTGCTGTCTCCTTCCCCCCTCACCTCCATGCTGGAGCAAACCTCTGCTGTAATTACAGCTGTCTGAAGTCAAGCATCTGAAACCGCACTGTGATGAAAAGCAGGTTCCTTTGGCATGGGCTATCACATTTAGAAGCATCATTGTTTTTCTTTACACTCAACGGTTGCTCCTCAAGCGGAGGAAATGGAGTCTGCACACACGCACACCCTCCCTCCCGGGTCTGCTCAGGCTTTCCTGCTCACGACCCCGGGCATGCACTGAGAAAAACCCCGACTACTCATAGCAACATGGTCATCAACGCTGCATATTCCAGTCATCTATCAGATACAGAAATATCAGATCAGAGACACAAGCACTGATTTTTTTTCCTGTTTATTCTCCTATGGTGTACTATTTACTACTCTACAATCCTTCAGCAGCCTCAAACAAGCATTTGATTTAAATGTTTTTTTCCTATTGTCCTCTGCTTATGATGCCCTGACTACATTCCTTTTTCAGGACACCCCTTTGTGCCTGTGCTCTGCTTCTACCCCAAAACATAGAGGGCTTTCCTAGCTTGTAACTGCTAAGAGGGGAAAGAGCAGAGATTAGCTCTATTTTACTGTCTGATTTGTTTTCTGTGATCAACCAGTTAGGTAGGTGTCCTGGTTTCAGCTGAGATGATAGAATTTTCTTTCTAGTAGCTGGTATAGTGCTGTGTTTTGGATTGTGCGGTGCTTGCTTACCATCTGGGGTTAAACCACAACAGTAGGTCAGGGCTGTGTAATTCCACAAGACTAAGTCTATATAGTTGCTTGCTCATCATCTTCCACTATTATTCTCACCTTTCATCCCTACCTTATTCCCATCAACAGTTACACACGCTTGTCACACCTCGTCTTTAAATACTGCTCTCGTCAAGCAAGGCGCATTCTTCTGCATTGCGCAGCACTGCAGGGATATGATCCCGATGTTTGCTGGGATGAAAATAAGTCTGTCTTGCTTCTGGGTTGCAAGCACTACAGCCATCCAAGCAACCCTGCCTGGAGAGGCAGAAGGATGGAAAACACACCTCAAGCCTTGGACAATATACTGTACCTCCTTGGAAAGAGTGACCAGGAGTCCTGATTCAACAGCAATGCACTGCACAGCAAACTCAGCAGAGCCTCCAAACATACTCCTCAGACCATGTTTTTCCTCCAGTGTAAGTGCAGTATGGTATGGTCTGGTCCCTAACGCAGGTGGTATCAAGACTCTCACTGTTATTCCCGGCCAGTTCCCTTCATGCTCTTCCTTGAGCATTTTCATGGGATACTATGTGTATCCCAGATAGCTGAGTAAAATAAAAATAAATGAGAACAAGCAGAAACTTGAATAGTATGACATTAAATTTCCATTTCTGCATCATAAAGTCAACTGCCACATGGTCCATCACAAAATTCAGACTATTAATTTTAGGCTACCCAGTCTTCCTGTGATAAATATCAGAGGATAAAGTTTGCTCCTGGTGAAGGGGTCCAATTCCCACCACAGTGAATGAAACCTGCTAAACAGAACAAAATCCAGCCTAAATCTAATGAAAGTAAATTTGGAGGGAGGAACGGGGGAGGTGAGGGACAGGAGGAGGAGACTTTTGTGAGTTTTTTATGTTCTCAGTTTTCACCCAGTGAGGAAAGTCCAGATGTCTGAATTCAAATTCTTCACAATATTAATGACAAAACCTGTTTCTCTTAGAAAAGGCCAATAGGCATACAGAGGCTCCAAATATTTTACAGCTTAGATGATTTTTACAGTTTAGATGGTTTATTCCCAGTGTGTTGGAGAAAGATTGCACTACCAAATTCAGCCAGCATATTCCCACATGTGTATTTCTACTCATCATCAAAATAAATAAATCAATATATCCATAATATTTAAAGACCTTAGACAAAGTTTATAAACCTGGAATCTCAGCCTTTGAAAACATGTTTTATCCTGAGAATAACCAGATCAAAAAATTGAAAAGTCTATATAAAAATAATACTTTCTTGTAAATGCACTCCATATTAGGAATAAGCTATTTCAAACCGTATCTTCTTAAAGATGAGAAAGTAGAGAATTGCTGTATCTACATGCCAGTGTGTGTGTGGTGGGTTGACCACGGCTGGAGGCCAGGTGCCCACCACAGCCACTCTATCACTGTCCATCCTCAGCTGGGCAGGGGAGAGAAAATATAATGAAAGGCTCGTGGGTTGGGATAAGGACAGGGAGAGATCACTCACCAGTTACTGTCACGGGCAAAACAGACTCAACTCCAGAAAATTAATATATTACCAATCAAATTAGAGTAGAGTAATGAGAAATAAACCCAAATCTTAAAACACCTCCCCCCACCCCTCCCTTCTTCCCGGGCTCAACTTCACTCCCCATTTCTCTCCCTCCTCCCCACCAGCGGCACAGGGGGACGGGGAATGAGGGTTGTGGTCAGTTCATCACACGTTGTCTCTGCCGCTCCTTCCTCCTCAGGGGGAGGACTCCTCACACTCTGCCCCTGCTCCAGCGTGGGGTCCCTCTCACGGGAGACAGTCCTCACCAACTTCTCCAACGTGAATCCTTCCCACAGGCTGCAGTTCTTCACAAACTGCTCCAGCATGGGTCCCTTCCATGGGGTGCAGACCTTCAGGAGCAGACTGCTCCAGTGTGGGTCCCCCATGGGGTCACAACTCCTGCCAGCAAACCTGCTCCAGCGTGGGCTCCTCTCTCCATGGGGCCACAGGTCCCGCCAGGAGCCTGGTCCAGCATGGTCTTCCCATAGGGTCACAGCCTCCTTTGGGTGCATTCACCTACTCCAGCGTGAGGTCCTCCGTGGGCTGCAGGCAGAATCTCTGCTCCATCATCATCCTCCATGGGCTGCAGGGGGACAGCCTGCTTCACCATGGTCTTCTCCAGGGGCTGCAGGGGAATCTCTGCTCCAGTGCCTGGAGCACCTCCTCCCCCTCCTTCTGCACTGACCTTGGTGTCTGCAGGGCTGTTCCTCTCACATCTTTTCACTCCTCTCTCTGGCTGCTGCTGCACAGCCATTTTCCCCCTTCTTAACTGTGTAACCCCAGAGGCACTACCACCACTGCTGATGGGCTCGGCCTTGGCCAGTGGCGGGTCTGTCTTGGAGCCGGCTGGCATTGGCTCTCTTGGACATGGGGGAAGCTTCCAGCAACTTCGCACAGAAGCCACCCCTGTAGCCCCCCTGCTACCAAAACTTTGCCATGTAAACCCCATGCAGTGTGCCTCCAACACACACTGCTGCAGAGCAAACATTAAATGAAGAAAGCTGCAGAACTGTGGCACACCTTGCGATGGTGTGGACAAGACTCCTATTCCTATCTTTAAAGGCGAGACCTTTACCTCCATCTGAAAAAGTTACTGTCCAATTATGAGGTTAGAAATTAAGCATATTCTATATGGGGAATACTGATATATGCAACATTTTATTGCTGTGGAAAGTTAGGAATTTCCAGGTTTAGGAAATGCCTGGAGTCCTTCCCTTCCCACCAGCTCCCTATGCTATGTGTTTTGTTCCCCGTACTTATCAAGCATCTCTGCTATCTGCACAAAGTGAAGCAGGAAACTGCTGCCATGCTAAGGGAAGTATTTTAATTCTTCTCACTCTCCATGTGTATAAAGTACTACATGCAGCTCAAAGAAGTATATATGTATTATTCAGACTATTTTGTCAAGGAAACAATCTGATACTCAAAAGAGTATCGACTCTCTTCTTACAATTCAGAGAGAGGTGTAGATTTTTAGGAATGGTTTGGCATTCATTCCTAAATTGCATTTGCATTCTCCATGCAAACACTTGGATTAAACAAAACTGTTATGTAATTTTTAAAAATATTTTTAAATATTTTAAAATAATTCTAAAATAACACACGCACACCCCAGGTTTAAAACAGAAAACAGTCTTTTAACTCGTTTATACTAAAAATAAAGATGCACAAACCTATACGGTCACCTAAAATATGATTTGTAGTAAAGGAGAAGTCACGGCACGCAGTGCAAAATCGAGTTAGAGCATAACGCAAAGGCTTGTTTTAAGCTTCGCTTCAACGTCTTTCATCCCTTGCCCCCTCGGACAGAGCTCTTACTTCACCAATGGCAGCAGCATAAATCCTGTGGGACGGTGGGAATCACAGCATGGAAATCAAATCCGGTCCACTTCGGCCAGCTAGTAAGAACAAAATTGCTTACCGTGCACAAACGAGCACTAGCTTCTGCTCAGTTATACAGCTGCCACCTGATTTTTAAGAGTTAAAAATAAGACAGTTTGATGTGTCATCTGTGACAGTGACAGCAAAAGGGATACTGGAGACAAATCTTATAAACATTGATGCTACTGAAACACTGCATTATCTGAGGAAACTGAGGCCTGGCTCTAAAATTGCCCCTGAAATCAAGTCATGTCGCAGGTACTCAGCATGCTGAAAAGTCTGAAAGTGTACAACCCAAAATCCAGAGACTTACTGCAAAAAAGAGACTTCTGTCAATGTAAAAGTCAAACTTTAAAAAGTCCAAAAGAGATGTAAGGTGCTGCTGGCAAAGATTTCCAAGCCTGGGGAAAGACAGAGAAGCTGTAGTATTTTTTATGACATACTCTCTTGGGAGAGTGGAAAGATTGAATAAAACCCCTAAAACCACCTGCTCTCACAAGAAATCATGAGTTTTGTCTCACACGCAGAAAGTAGGTGAGATGCTAGGGCACCAATGACAGAGAAGCTGGAAACCTTCACAACCTGGCAGAGCACAACAGGCTCTTCCCTCATCGGCCACGGAGCAGCCACACACGTGGCTACGCTGCGTGGCGCTGAACTTGCCAAGGCCCTTCTCTCCCCTTTTGATTCTGGACCATGCTGTCCATACCCAGCAGGTCTACCCCCACAGCAGAGAGCAGCGATTGGGCACCACAGGGTGCCCCACTCCTCATTGAAGACAGCAAGCACTGCAGCCCCAAGGCAAGCAAAAGCTGTTGTTGCATGGCCAAGAAGGTCTATGGCAGGAAATTTGTGTTTATTTTAGCTGGTATTGCATGGAAGAAGGGTTTGTGCATTCACACTGTAGTAGTCCCTCCTAATAACAGCATTCACTGATCAGTTTTGATCAAAGATGACAGAGACTGGCAAATATACTCTCAAACACAGCAGGTTGGAGAGACTTTATCAGTGGCCTGCTAAAGGAAATAACCTGAGGCAAACCCTCCTTAGACACCAGAAGATCTGCAGAAGGGAAAAGGTATGAAATATTTTCTCCCCTGTGCAGATCCTTTGGTAAAGAGATATAAAAGCTCAGCAAAACTTTTCCTGCGTAAGCACATTACAAATGTCCCTCTCACTCCTGGACTCTTCAAAGTTTACAAGGCATGAGTTCCCACCACAGTCTTATAATATTTCTGGCTGATTAATTAGATTAAGAAGTCAATCAACCACAAAACAGGATTCACTGGAAACCAGGCTCCATTAATTCTGGGGCTGTCAAACCTCGTTTCTCTTATAAATAACCAGGAAGCCCAATTACAAGAATAACAAAAACCCAGAACATTGGAATTCTCAAGAATTAACAGAGAGAGCCCAAGCCCCAAATAACATTCTGTCTGAGCAGGAACCTGCTCCCTTGCAGTAGAAAGTGCCTGCCTTGTGCAAGGTGTGTGGCTGCTTGCAGCCTGTGTCAAGTCCTAGCCAGAAACACCCGTAAACAAAGCGTCATCCCCACTTAGCAATGCTCCAGGCTGGGCCAGATGGAGCCCTTGACGGAAGCTGAGTAGATAACTGAGGCCTGAAGAGCCATAAAACCCCTTCTGTGTAGAAGTGCCCTTCAGTTCAGAGGCATGGCAATAGCCGGGCATCACAAGCACCCAGTGAGCAGCTGGCCCTAACACGCTACAGGATTTGAGTCACCACCGTCATCAATCCCCACGCTTAACCAAGCATGGTGACGCTGGTCTTTTAAGACAAAAAACACAAGGAAGTCTTCCTGTAGAGCAGAACTCAGGCACTGGCTGAGCTCCCAAGACTTCAGGAGATAATTGTCTCTGCTGCCTTGGCACAGTTAGCTTTTGGTAGACACATGCTGCTGCTATTCCCTTGGTGATCAAGTTGGCAAAATCAAACGACTAAAAAAGAAAAGTCTGGAGGGAGAAGGCAGCCTTTAATGTGATCTAACACAACTTAAAATCTAAAATGAAGAGAACAGCCAACAATGTGACACAAAGGGAGGCATCCACTGAGTTTAAATTACTACCTTAGAAACTGGCAATCTCTATAGTTCACAGAGATAAACAGACCTCTCAAGAGGGCAATTCATGCAGCCCTTACTGTAAAGTGGGAAGAAATCTGCGTTCAGAACTGCCAGGTTTTTTCTTTTTCTCTGTTAACAACAGGGAAGAGTAAGTATCCCATCTCAGCTAGCTGTCAAGCACTTAGCTAAAGTTCAGAGGGATGAACTGCACCCAGAAGACCAAGAGACTCCACTTGAGCAACCTGCATTTAATTTTGTATCAAATCCAGTATTTTAAATCGAAGGTCATATCATCCAATTCTAATTTGTAAATGCTGAAGTGGTACTGCAAAGACTTGGGAGACAGGAAAATAAGAGTAAATTAAATGCTCTGGAGTTTCCATAAGGTTTTTTTGATTACATTACCATACCCAAATTACATGCATATACATTATTCTTTTGACTGCAAACTATAATCAGAGATGGCAAGGCAGTTCATTATGTTTTGCAAGTTCCAACTAATGGATCTTAAAAAAAGGTAGCTTGAACCCATCCATCCCTCCTTTTCCCATCCCTCCCCAAACCTATTCCAAATCCAAGGTACGGATTACCCTGTTTCCAACATGGAGCTTGAATTGGCAGAGATAGGTCAGAAACATTCAGGAATTCTTCTGGGCAGGTTTATTTTCATGGCATCTTGCACAGACAATGAGA
Source organism: Grus americana (assembly GCF_028858705.1). Classification (NCBI taxonomy): domain Eukaryota; kingdom Metazoa; phylum Chordata; class Aves; order Gruiformes; family Gruidae; genus Grus; species Grus americana. The sequence goes on along the minus strand of NC_072853.1, from coordinate 14,448,044 downwards.
GATGGATGATAAAAAAAAATATAAAATACTTTTCTCAGCAGGTGTGAAATTGAATAATCTTTTAAAATAACTGTGTGAGGCAAAAATAAATAGAAAGATACATTTAAAAGATCAGGACCATCAAAGAATAAACTATGTATTCTCCTTTTTCATACCGAGTTACACAATGCTGTATCCCTATCACCCAGCATTATGCTACACCACTCAACAGGCATCCAGATGGACCAGGAAGCACCGTATCACATACAACCCCTACAGCAACGCTGTCTGCTCCTTGGAATCTCTCATGGAAGCCTGAGGGTTGTCAAACGTCCTGCTTTTATTTTCACAAATCAAAGATCGTTAAGTGAGGAGCCAGCAATGTGCTATTTACACCTGATAACCCAAGAGCTGAACAGGCAAAACACAACTGCTAAGCACTCTTACCAGTCCATGGATGGGTGTCAGGTTTTCAGCCTCTGACTGCTTCTCAACAAAATTACCAAGAATTAAAACTAAAGGTTGAGCTGTCAAAACACAGTCTAGTCAAACACAGTTCTGCAAATTTAACTAAATTCTATTATTACTGCCACCAATATTTATTGCAAAGAGCTTTACTGTTGAAACTGGTGGGCTCATGCATTTGTACTGAACAGTAAGGATCCTCTTCAGGGAAGAATTAAACTCAGAATCTAATAGTATCAAAAAGACAAAAGGAAAAAAAAGCTTACAGGAATTAGATAATGTGCTGTCTGATTTTTAATTGACGTTTTCTTCTGTTTAAAAGAATAAAGAGATTTTACTTACACAACTAAAACCTGAACTGTACTCCAAACCCCCCTCCATCCCTGAATCACCTACCACGTTATTCCATTTTTCATGGTAAAATGACAATAATTAGTCTTAACTGGACAGGAGATACTCAAAGCAGAGTCAACTCACTCACTCGAAAAACTCAAATCTCCACATGGGAACCTTGTTCTGAGCAGCCACATTAGACAACTGACACCTATGACAAGGTTTTCATCACAATAATTCCCCAGGCTCACATTACTGAATGTTTTCCAGTCCGATATGCACAATTTCAAGGTACAAGTTAAAAGTTAAAGCTATGTGTTGAGGTCTTTCAAGACCTGTTTTCTGCAGGCAAGGCACATTTATATGGACTGTCAACCAATAGTTATTTTGGGGCTCTTCATTTCCAAATGCTAAAAAGTGTATGTAGAAGGGGAGAGCACAGAACTTGCCTTTTCAAATGTCAGAGTTACATGGGTGTTTAACAAGTAAAAAATCCAAAGTTATGGGAAAAATACACCGAAAATTTACCTTAAATAAAACCAAAAGAAAATCCAAAATTTTCCAATTGTATACCCCAAAACATATAGAAGTCTAAGCTGACCAGAGCATGAAGGAGCATATTTTAGTTTGCACAGAAAACCTTTATTTCTTGGCAATAAAAACAGGGCACTGACCTCTCTGCCATAATCTCCGTCAAGGATGGCTGGTAAAAATAACAGTCAGAAACGTAGAGCTCCAAGGAATTTATTTAGTAGCTGCAGGGGAGAGACTCAGGAGCCGAAAGTTGTTCCAACAATGAAGCAAATCCGCTCTGTGCCCAGACAGCCCCTCTATTGAGACAGTCTCTTGGTCACAATAGAAACAAGATCACAGTTAATCTCCAACAGAGAGCTACATGCCTTGGCTAAATCAAAACGTGTACCCCTTCCCGGTGCACTCTCCAAAAGCCCTGCTGACGACAGCAGAGCTGACCAAGCGTTAGCTATGAGGATGCAGTAGGGCTGCTGAGGTTGAACCAAAATGACTTCATCCTCTCCTTTTTGGTTAGCCTTTTTGCTCGCAGATGCAGTGTCATTTTGTAGGGACAAGTTTATTTTTGCAGCTGCTAGGAGTTGTTTATGCAGAGCCTCTGCTCTGCTCCTGGGTTCCCTTCCACCTTGTTCCAACTCCTACAGCCACCCAGAGTTACACAGCTAATTCGTGTGGTCATTTGAGCTGTCATTGATTATTGATCTGTCATTTGCTAACTGATCAGTCAGCAGATGACTGAATCTTGTCCGCTCTTCAGTTTAAGGGATTTAAGAGAGAAGGAAAGGTCAAATTCAGTCTCACAGTTAATGAAGACTTTATCACCTTTTCCAGGTGGAAGAAAGAAGGTACTAATAAACAGTATAGGTAACTCTATAACTTCAATACGGTCTGCTTTTGAGTCCTTCCTTTAATATTTCAGATTAAGAAAGCCACCCTGAATCTATACAAAGGCAATAACATGAAACTGGTGTACACAGAGAGAAAAAAAAAACCAACAAACTAATCCCAAAGAAGGTCACAAAATAGCCATATATGTTTCTAATACGAAGAACCTTGTCATAGCCAGAGCTGAAAGGAGAACTCAGCTGAGCTGCCACCTACAAAGCCTGCAGGGAAATGCTTCTGGTTTATGCAGGAATTCTTGGGCATGCATTTGTAAGCTACTTCCAAGATTAAAGACTTTGAATATCCTCTTGATACAGGCTTTGCTAGCACATACAATGGGCAGGCTGCCGCTAGGCATGGGTTTGCTTAGCAAAATGAGGGATGTAAAGAATGGTCTGCACATACAGAATCTAATTAGAGAAACACTTCCAATCCCAAGAAAGACTGAATAAAACCAGCAAACACAAGTTCCTCTAGGAAGATAATGAGTCTTTTTTCCTGGCTTTGCACTATTTGCAGTAATATTCTGTGGTTACCAGTAAATTATCTTCTTCTGGTTTCTGCCTTCTTCATCTTTCGGGCATACTTCTCTGAAAACATCTTCACTGACTGGTAGTAAGATACTCAATTTTTTATAAAAGTAATGATAAATGAATCCAAAGAATCTACATTTACCTTCCTTATCCTGGACTCATTTTACCAGCCTTCAGAAGTTTTTAATTAATTACTGAACAAAAATATACAATGCTGTAGGTTGGAAGGGACCTCGAGAGGTTGCCTGGTCCAGCCCCCGCTCAGAATAGGGCCAGCTTCAAAGTCAAGAGCCAGCTGCTCAGGGCCTTGCCCAGGCAAGTTTTGAATTCCTCCGGGGACAGCGATTACACAGACTCTCCGGGCAACTTGTCCCAGTCTTTGACCTCACATTCTGAAGATTTTCTGCCTTATATTGAATTGGAATTTCCCTTGTTTCAACTTGCAAAATTAAAAACTATCAACTATGGGCAATTTGAAGCCTTAAGAACTGCAAGTGTTAGCAAATCCCAACTCCTCAGCACAGAAATGGGAAAGTAGAACTGGGGAAAAAGAGGATTTGGGTGAAGTCTACATCCATCAGCTACTAAGGTAAGTAGAGGAGACACACACATGGTCATTCCAACTTTTCCCACAGTTGATCCGGGTATTTTGGCCAAGCGCGTGGGGAGCTTTTGACCATGGCTCCAACCTGGAGCCTGGGTCAGTGCCGTGAGGAGCATCTGCTTTGTTTGCATTTGTATCCAATTCTACCACTAATCTACTCTTTAGGAAATTTTTAAGTTTCACACGCTGTGGATTTTGAAGATTAAAGGCTCAAAACATGTTGCCTGGATACCATTGGTTAGATACGATTTCTGAAGAGAAGATTATGCAAAGAATTACCAGATGCAATGAAATATCTCAGGAAATGCTTTTGCATTGCTTGTGCCATTAAATTTGTCCCTGATGTTTCTCTTTTCATCTGCAGAACTATTTCTTTTTTTAAAAAGGCAAATTTAAAAGGAAAGCAAATAAAGTCTGGTCAACAGAAAAAAAATGCTTGAGTTGGTCTGAACATTTTCAAAAGTTTTGTTGAATTATGCAGGCTGCAATCCAAGTGTTTCCTGGATATCAGAAGGTATCAGGTCTACAGCTTGCTGGTAATTTCTAATGTAATATTAACCCAAGTGAAATATGCCACTATATTTTTATCTCAAGACAATGTCAGCTGACAATTCTATTTCTTAAAAACATTACAAGATTTTGTCTTCATTGCAATAAGGACAAAAATAAGCCAGAAAACATTAAAAGCTATTTCTCAAAGCAGGAAGAATGTCAGATGTATAAACTGTATATACCAATTTGTAGAAATCAGCTGTAGAAAGTTTCTTCTTTTCCTCATTTCCATCAGGAAGGTCTAGTACAAGTCTTGTATCATACATTTAGGTTGTATGTGATAGGCTTATTCTTTCTTCTTTCAGTTGTCTCTGTTGGAGATCAGTCAGACCAGACAGTCATTTTTAGAATGAACTTTAAATAGATCAGTCAGGTCAGTCACACTATTTGTTTACCGAAGCAAAAATGACAACTACATTCACCTACAAAACAAAAAAATCAAAACCAAAACCTTTCTATCCAGTATTTATTCAATTCAGTCTGGTCAGGTTATTCTGGCAGCTCACTGGTGGCCACAGTCTCCATTTCATAACAGCATAAGGATGTTCCCTCTTCCACAGGAAAATCATTTGCTGGTTTCTGCAAGTTTTGACATTTCTTTTACCAGGGGACTCCAGTAATGCCAGCATAACTAAGTTGTCTTTGGCCTGCAAAGGTATTACTGCCTAAGTCTAGATTTCTTATTCCAGTTCTGTCTGTAAACAAATGTGATTTTAAATGTTGACAAGTCAACAAGGTCACCCTTAAGATGAAACTGAAGTACACAGGTGTGTACTTCTGTGCACGTGTATGTGCAGACGTACTTAAGACCTTCTCTGAAACTTTTGCAGCCAAGACATGAAAGTCTTCCAGAAAACTTCTCAAGTTTTTGATATAAGGCAAACATGAACAGCAAAACACATTCTTTAGGATGAAAAACATGCCAAATCTTGGGTTTTGGTGGTTTAACTCTTGAGATCTCTTGGATTATTCTTCACAATATCAAACTTCATTACAGTCATCTTAATGAATCTTCATCTCAAGACAGATGGGAAAAATGGATTAAAAGGAGGCAAACTGAATAATTTGAGGTCACAAAACAAGACTTAAAGAACAGGAACCATGAATCCAGGACTTGGATTCATGGTTCTAATCCTTATGAAAAATTAACCTCAGGATATTAGATTATTGAGGTATTCAAGGTACAAAAATGATATAGTAGATCTAGAGCAACCATTAGGTGGTAATATGACAAAAGTGCTAAATTTTATCAGCATTAAATTGCCAGAACATGCAATTAATCTATTCAGATAAGGTTCTTCTCTCTGAACCTCCGTCTCATTATCATGAACAGAAAAGCAGGAAAGAGGGAGAAACAAGCATGCCTAAGTAATACAGACAAAATACAACCTTCATGCAACACACGACTCCTGCATTCTTTTGTCCCTCAATCACAGGGCACAGCTGTGATTTTGAAAATCTATGGCCACCACAGACATTTTGACTTTGTGAATACTGTTCATCGTGCCCATCTGGCCTCGTACTGCTGACAGAATGAGGCCTGTAATGCAGCCTGTAGGAATCGGGCCATTTCAACAGATAGCTTGATACTCTCTTACTATTACTAGCTCATAGGAAAACCCTTAGGAATATATATGAAATAGCAGTAGAAGACCCCAAAATCCAACACAGTTTAATTTGTAGCCGAAGTGTGAATAGAATCACCTGCTACTTGAGGAAGGAAAACTGTGCATAAGAAATTAATAAAACATTAAATACTTAGCAGGTAATCAAATTACTAAAGCAGTTTTGAAGGGATTATTATTATTATTGTTGTTGTTGTTATTATTATTATTATTTATTAGTGCTGGTTTTGGCTGGGATAGAGTTAATGTTCTCCATAATAGCTGGTATGGGGCTGTGTTTTGGATTTGTGCTGAAAACAGTGCTGATAACACAGGGATGTTTTCGTTCCTGCTGAGCAGTGCTGACACAGAGCCAAGGCCTTTTCTGCTCCTCACCCCACCCCACCAGCGAGTAGGCTGGGGGTGCACAAGGAGTTGGGAGGGGACACAGCCGGGACAGCTGACCCCAACTGACCAAAGGGATATTCCATACCATATGATGTCATGCTCTGCAGATAAAGCTGGGGGAAGAAGAAGGAAGAGGGGGATGTTCAGAGTGATGGTGTTTGTCTTCCCAAGTCACTGTTAGGCGTGATGGAGCCCTGCTTTCCTGGAGATGGCTGAACCCCTGCCTGCCCTTGGGAAGTGGGGAATGAATTCCTTGTTCTGCTTTGCTTGTGTGCGCGGCTTTTGATTTCCCTATTAAAGTGTCTTTATCTCAACCCACATGTTTTCTCACTTTTACTCTTCTGATTCTCTGCCATCCTGCCATGGGGGGAGTGAGGGAGCGGCTGCGTGATGTTTAGCTGCCGGCTGGGGCAAAACCATGACATTATTATTATTTTTGGCAGGTGGTACTAAAGTAGTCTATCTGTTCCTAAACGTCTATGTCTCAGTTGGAAACACAACATGAAGTTCTTGTGCCGTGAGGCTGAATTAAACTACATTTTAAATTCTATAGCCAGGTAAAAAAATTCCTACTAAACTTTATGAGCAAAATAAAAGAATACTTACATTTTATTAAATTTCATATTTCCAGTTCTGTCTCAAAAAAGAAATGCTAAAAAAGCCTATGATCTCTCAACCCATTCTAGATCTAAGTGGTTCATGTCCATGTTATCCAGCACCTGTAATAGGACTGATCTCTGGGTTTTTTTATATGAAACCCCTGATAAATGCAGCAGAAAATGCTTGGCACTCATGTTTCAGGAGGGCAGAACATAATGTTACCAGAGGTCTTACCTTTTTGTATATGAAAGGCCCTGGCAGGAAAACCCAGCAAGCCTGTAATTTTTATTATTTTTTTTTAAACACTTGAAAGACTTTAAATGCTAGAGGGTGTACTTTCAAAACCCTTACATAACCTGTTAACACTTTGACAACAGGACTTTTCTGTGCTCTGAATAATCCATCAAGAAGTCTCGGAGCAGGGAGCTGGTGCAGGCAGCAGACAGGCTGCAAACACAACCGGAAGAGGAACCGCACATCTGGTCACCTCCTAGGTTCAAAAAGTCAGTAAAAAAGGTGCACATCTGCAACTGGTAGGAAAAAGGGCATCAGAATCAAATCCCCAGTGCGGTCCTATCCAAACAACAACAACAACAACAACAACAAAAAGAAAGAAAATCAAAGAGCCCTCTCTGTCTGCCACAGCCTCTTAGCCAGCACGGCGTATTTGACCATAACTTTAATTAAACTCTCCTTAGCCTAAGACTTGGGTTTTGGTAGTCCCACACCCTTCCTGTGCTCAGCAGGATGATATTTTTGCTTTAGCTGTCACATCTTTAATAAACACCTGCTCCTCCCTACTAACGTAACCAGCACTTCGGCAAGACCGTGCTGTGGCTCAGCGCGCATACAGAGGCCATTCCTAAAACTGGATTCAGTGACAATTTCTCTCCAGAAGCACAAAACAGGTAAAATCCCTCAGGGAAGAGAAAGAAAACCAAATCACACACCCCAGCACCCCGAGCCAGGTCGAAAAAGTATCATAAATGAGCAGCTCCTGCAACATAGGTATTTATCCACCGAGAACTACAAGGAGACCAAACGAGCTATTAATTTGCGAAGGTCACTGAACAACCATCAGATAACAGGATTCAGTCACTACTGACATGGACTGAATTTCAAAAACCAGTGGAAGGCTTTATTTTTGTTGTCTTAATTTCATGATCAAACCACCAAATGCTCTCAAGATTGCCGGCGTGCTGAGGACAGACCAGAGGATACATTTTGGGTTAGGGGACATGAGGTCTACAGTATATCAATGGGAAAATCTAAAGCCTGTACCATAATAACATACCTTTTCTTGGGGTAAAAGTTTTCTTCTTCTAGGGCTGCTAAATTAGACTGTTTGCAAGCATAGATACTCAAGCACCCTTTAGTCCAAGTCCTCTACTCAACCAGGCTTTGCATTGACCCTCATGCGTCTTCTAGAAATGAGGTTGGGGCAATGCACAATCCTCATAACACCAAAATTTCTTTTTTTGACAGACTGTCTCAAAACAGTCATGGTCACCAGCACAGTAGGAGTCATGTGAAGAAAAAATCTAATTGCTAGTTGTGAATAAAAGCAAGATTAGATGGTTTAATAGAGAGAGAAATGTAAGTGGAATAGAGTTGTGAGTTTTACCTTTTTAAGTGCCTGAGAGTGCATCCGAAGAGTATATTTACCTGCTGCAATTGCAGACAGTCCTGTTTATTTCCAAGTTTCTCTCATTAGCATTTTTACAAGGAAAAGGTCTGTTTTCAGGAGATGCAATTTTCAAACCATTACTTAGTAATCACTAAGAAGGGAAAAGGGAGGAGGAAAAAAACAACCCAGAGATCATTCCATCACCAGCATCAGCCTGCCCGGTTAATGAGCCCTTGTGCCTTGAACAGAAAAGAGAAGCATCTGGTTCTTCTGCAAAGTCCCAGGCGCTGTAAGCGGAGATGTGCTGCCTGCATCAGCCAAAAGAGAAGAAGGACTCTGCCTCCTGCTTTGCAGGCACTGCACCACCTGTGGCCTTACCTGCTCCCATAAAAGCTGCAGCTGGAGCGCTGGCTGCTACGGCGGGCTCCTGCACGCTGCTACTTCAAGGTCAAAGCCATAAAATGAGGATTAAAAAAATAAAATAAAAGTTGTGGAGCTAACACAGTGTTAGCACATACTGCTTCACTTGTACACACACATTATTCCCTCCTTCTCTCCCTCGCTGGTCTTGTTTATTCAGCCTATGGGTGCTTTGAAGAAGGGACGCTCCTCCTCCCTATATTTGGATGCCAACACTCCAACCTTCACCAGGTTTCTGGGCATGTACCATAACCCAACCAGGACAGGCCATGCTGCCAAACAGGGTCAGAGTTAGGTAGCAGATAAGCTAGTGAGTCTCTCCAGAGGACTTACTTGTTAATTAAGGGATGTTACTAATAAACAAAAACAAACTAGTCCAAGCCAGTGAGAGCATGCAAATAAATAAGTAGTACAGTTTGTTTACAAGCTTAAAGATTATTACACTCAACTGGCTGAGAAGACGGGAAGAGGTTGGCATAGGCACTGGTGCAGTGAAGGCAGTGGGAAGCCTTCATTTAAATTAACGTCACATTTTTATCCTATTTTGTATTTTTTTTCTTTCAAGTTATAACTTTCTTTCATTGAATTATCAAAAATATATTGACATGCAGCTACATACTGTGACATCACATTTGGTACATTTCTCCTTGTAAGAAGATGCACAGGTATAGGATAAATATTCTGATTATTAAAATCCATTATTTGTGTCACTTTTTGCTTGGGTGGCAATGAGGATCCAATGGCAAATGGAAAAGTAGGGCTTTGTGTAGTGCAGCCACCCTAAACATTACATGCTCTCAGCATCTGATTAATGTACGGTTTCTAGGCCAGCAACCGCCACCACTTCAGCAGTTTGAATTTCCTTAAAACTTCTGCAGAAAGTATAGACCACCGATTTTGGGGATTCCTATTTTAATTCTGCATTTTCAAAAGAAGCTCAATTAAAATAAGAAAAAAATCCTGCTCCAATTAAACAAAGAGCAACTTCACACAACCAGCCTCTGCGCACACCCAGCCTCCACAGCGGCCGTCCTGCTCCTTCCGTTCAGTTCTGTATCTCCTCCTCCTCCCTCCAGTTAGACTAAGAGATTAATTAAAATCTTAAATTATAGGAGGTTTGAAGCAAACACCCTTAAAATCATTGAACTTAGGGTTGTACAGGAAATCAGCTGGGAAGTCAAAGCAGACAGCAGCCCTCACGGCCTGGCCCCCAACTCGGAGGGTTTCCATGTGTCTGTTGAAGGACTTCACCTCAGCTTAGATCCCTCCAACTCCCTCCATCCTTGTCCCCCAGGAAATTCAGACACAGAGAGTGAAATTATGCCATGCAATTCAATGAATTCATGAGTAGTTTCTTCTGGGTGTAATTTAGATGCTCTAATACAGCTGAAGGACAAATGTGCACCACATCACCGGTGAATGGGTCTGTGTCAGGGTTTGAGGATCTCGTCAGGGACAGGAAGCTGAGCTAGGGAATCACAGATAGAAGTACATCAAGGAGTCACAGAGGACTACTAAAATCTCCCCATATGCCTTACACTGTGGCCACTGAAGTTATTCCAGGGTTGAAGTGAAAAAAAATGTATTATTTCTAGCATGTCTATCAATCAGAGCCAGCAGCAGTTCTTCGCAGGACAGTCAAACTCACTCATCGACTCTTAATCCCCCCTGCTTTCCATCTGCCAGAGTCTCTGGTGTTTCAGCTCTTCATGGAGATGCTATCTGCCTCCCAGTCCTACGCCAGACAAAAAGTCTTTCAAGGTTATTTTAAACCAATCTAGACAGTCATCAAGATGGTCCCGTAAGGGATTACTGATGAGATTAACATTAGCTATTACAACTCAGTGAAGAAATCTAGACATGATAGTGGAAAAGACTCAAGAGAACATCAGCTCAATGCTCAGGGACTGCAAGAGAGAGAAATACATTGATAGTACACTCACATCTCCAACACTGCATTCTATCATGGTCACCCCCTCTCAAGGAGGATTTGGAAAAACAAGAAAAGGCACTGAGAAGGATAAAAAGGATGCCTGTGAATGTGTGCCAGCTTCCAGACATAACAGGAGACTAAATATACCAGGACATGTTGAAAAAATGTGTTTGATGATAGAAACGACAGAGAAAACAATGAGTATTCATCATTTTTCCTACCAGAGAACTAATGAACGTGCTGTGAAATTATCAGCCAGCCAGCTTAAAAGAGAAGTATTTTTTCCGCATAATACATTTGCTTGCTGCAAGATATTGCAGGTGTAGTTTTGGGTATTCCTGGGCTTAAAAAAAGACTTCAAACAAATCTGTGGGGGTTAGGTCAGTGGTGGCTATGACATGCAGTGGCTGGGGTACAATGCTGGCTCCAGAAGTCCTGAGCTGCTGACTGCCTGGAAACAGAAGGCGATACAAAGGGAAGGAGCGCCTCACCCTCAGGCAGATTTTTATACTTTTCCCCCTAAATACCAATTTACTGGCCAGTGTAAGAGAGAGGATCCTGGGGTGACAGACCTCCAGCCCTGTCTGTACGGATGTTTATGTCCACACACAGGAGCAAACCTCTGACATGGTTTATCTGTGGGTGATCCCAGCCCGGCGAAGTTGTAGGAGGAGGACACGTTCACTGCACCTTTGGAAAGTGGCTTTCTCATCATCATCAGTCCTACACGTTGCCAATACAAGTCCTTCAGAGAGTGTCCAGCAGCTGGAGGTGTGCTCACCACCCCATCCCAGGCCATGGGTGAAGCCCTCACTCACTGATACTTTCCAGGGATGCTCCCCAGCTGCTGTCCCCTCAGAAGGACATGATGCCAACAGCCAGCAAATCTGCAGGAGGAGGTCCCCGTTTTCACAAGGACCCAGCTACCATTTTCTGGATTGACACCAGGCAAGGTCCCCAACCTCCATCCTCCAGCTCCACGCAGCACAGCAGCAAAAGCAGCCTGGCACACAGCAGTCAAGTCCTCCTCCTTCCTAGCCAAGGTAGGAAGAAAAAGAGTTAAAGGCAGGAGGGCATGTGAGAGGAGGGACTCAGGAAGCCAGGCGGGAAGAAGAGCGCAGACTTGCTGTGATAACTTAGGGAAACAGGATGTCGCAAGGAGGCCAAATGCCCACGCTGTTCCCACACCCCAGTGTGATGCTGACCAGGCTTCCGCACCCCCCTGAGGTTTGTCTTTATTTTTAACAAGTGCAAAAGAATCCCCAAGGCAACACTGTACTGACAAATATAAATGACTCAGCTGGATATAGACTGGCTGAGTAAGCCCCAAGACTAATTTTCTCTCTCGCTCTCCCCCTCTCAGAGGTAATCTCATACCTTTACAATAACGAGATCAAAACAAAATACATCTCTGGTCTGTCTGCTGGGCTGGGTCGACAAAACACTTTGCATCTTCCAGCAGCATCAAAAACTATTGCAAGGCATGACATTTTTCCCTTAGTCCACCTACAGCCTTAAATAAGCCTTTGTTACTTCAAGTAATGAAAAAGTACTGACAAAATCAATCAAATTGGTCCTGCAATTAGTATTCTCCTAGCCACCACAAAGATGACTGAAATATCAATAGCCTTAGTAGCCCCACATAAAGATGGGCTACTTCCCAAAAAAAGCTTTTCTTGAGTAAATAGAGGAAGTTTGCAAAAGCCCAACTGTTCAAAACTTGCTTCAATTTAAGAGCTGCACAAATAAGGAAGAATCTCATGAGGACTTTTGATTAGAAGTTCAGAGCGCTCAACCTGCCAAGGAGTTGGGGTGTCACATTCCCAACAGTCTGTGAGGAGACCACAAGAAAAAAATATGTACAAAATCCTATTCACCAGCAAAGGTACCTACCTGAAGAGTACACATGTTTTCGCACAATTAAAATCTTACTTATTTGTCTCCTAACCATCCAAATAAAACCAAAAAAGTTTAAAAATGTATATGGATAAATCCAAAGTCCATACATTACTTATATTTGCATTTTTGTAACAAGAATGGAATTGTCTGAATGTTTTTTCCTTCTGAAGACTCATTCAAATAACCCTGAAATCAATGAAAAGACTCCTTTCTACTTTATCAAATTAAGAAGGCTTTGGATTAGGTTCCAATACCTGATTGAGACTCAAGAAAACACATATGTTCTCTTTTATTTTTAATATCCTACAGTCCTAATGCATTCAAAGGAATCTAACTGATCATCTGCTAAAGACGCAACCAAAAAATCACTCTTAGAGCAAATAAAGTATGTTAGCACTCACCATATTTAAAGATCCCATTGAACTGAACCATAATATTTGTTCCTTTGCAATTTAATAAATAATCATTTCATTATCAAAAACCCAGTGCACACAAGGCTTTGCCAGAACAACTTCTGCGGACTTCATTTGTTGCTTCCATTTTCCACCAGAGAATCCCAATGTGCTTTACTGCCATTAAAAACCAACATCTTTGAAAGTGACCGCTGATTTTAAAAGGGGGCAAATTTCTGTTGCTCAGCTTCAAAGACGTTAAACTGTGCACAGAAATGCACAAACACCTGTATGTGCAACTTTGGCCTTCAATTAATATTGCCTTTGTAATATACTGTTTGATGGAGACATTCACCCCATTTTTTTCAGCAATTGACATACTAGGGGGAAGAGTAGAAAGTACCATTGCTCTGAATACAAGGACAGTTTTTGTAGCTAGCTTGTAACGGACCCAATCCTCAAATGCAGATTGAGTCCTTAAATTGCACTTTTTGTAGGTTTGTGAAAGACAGAGATGACTACGTATTTAGTGTGAAGCAAATATAGAACAGAAATAGCGGGAAGATTCATAACTTAAAGTGTAGGGCCAAAATAATAGATGTTTTAAGCAGTTCAGCTTCTAAGTAAAAAAAAAAAAACAAAAACCACCAAACCAAAAACCAAAAACCAACAGCTCCAATACATTTGTGCAAGCAACTTGCCCAAACTCCAGAGGCTGCTTACCCAGGTCTGAGTAACAAAGAGGCGATAAGGGCTTGCTGCAATGAGGATGCTGCACCAGGTGACACGTAGGAGAGGGAACCAGAAAAAAAAAAAAAAAGACCAATGGTGACCCAGTAGACATGAAAGCAGAGAGAAAAGGAAAACAGAGAATTGTTGGGCTCCTCTTGCACGTGGATGAAGACTCACTTCACAGAGTGTTTCACAGATGCCGACAGATCAAATAAAGAAAATGGTGTGCTACCCTGATTGCATGCCCTTGCCATCAAACTCTCCAGGCATCAGCCTCATATTTTGCAAAGATGCTTTGGCTCCTTTTTTTTTTTACTACACTGTTTCCTGTTCACCCTCTCTACTGCTTTGGTTTGTGAAGCCAAAACCTCTGATCAAGCACCAGATTAAGAGAATGCACATTAGAAAAGCCTTCTTTATTCCTGCATTTGAACAAAGCTGACTTTTCACATACATTCATAATACCGATCAGCTAAAAGGGTTTACAGGGCTGATATGCTCCCCCCTCAGGCTATCTGTATCCGTAATGGATTCTTTACCAAATCTATACACCAGGACAGGATGGATTGTAGATATTTAAACAGCAAAACTAATTAACTAAGCATAACTACTTCCTTTGAAGCTTTAGTAGATGGCAAAAATTTCCATTTATCTATTTTTATGTGTGACTTCGAAACATTTGTGAAACTTGGTATTCTTCTGTCATGGAAATTAAGAACTGTCTTTTCAAGCATAAATCATCAGAAATCTTGAACTGAAGTGAGGGCGACTAGCTTCACTGCTCTGCTCTGGCAGGTCCCCTGGATTAGATGGTAGGTGACTCCTCATCTCTAATTTCCATTGGTTTTGGAGAGATTTTTCTTTACGTTCTCAGTGATGCTTCTCTGTATAAAGAGTACATTTACCACCTCTCCACCTGCACCTTCATTTAAGGAGGAGATTTCTGGATTTGTTCAGCAGGAGTAAACGTCAGTATTTACAACAGTTTCAATATTGGACACATTTATTAGCTTGCTCACCCCAAAACTGAAAGTTTCAAATTGCTATGGCACATGAAATCATACTTTCTGAAGTCCATGCTGTTCCTCCAGGAATATTACTGGTGTACAGAGGACTGACACTTTTGCCAAAATAGCTTAAGGCAAACTAATGCCTTAATTCCTTTCCAGATTCAGCTTGCTTAATTTCAAGATGAATTAAAAAAAAATGTTTTGCATCTCAAACTCACATTTCGCACCTCCTGCTGCCTTCATTGTGGCAAGAAACATGTCAAATCCTCCCACCACCTCTGTCCTGTGCAAAACTGATAGGCTCCGAAGTGTTGAGCTTTCTATAGCTTTATCTTCTCCGAGGAGCTGAGAAAGGTGTAGCCGAGACCTGGGTTTGCCCCCACTAAAGCTGAGCCCTCGGTTTGCTCCACCACTAAAACTGGGTGAGGAGGTTTTGTAACTAATGCACAAAGTTCACAGGCCAAGAAAGGCTTTGCCAAAGAGCCACTCCTGCAAAGGCCACCGACCCCGGTCAGCCCAAGACACTTCTCAGGGAAGGTGCAATGTCAGGAAAGCAAAGAAACAAACATTTGTATCAAAAAGTGCTCGTTTAAAGAAGGGGGGGAAGAAAGAAACAAACAAAGTTTAAGGGAGAAGCAGGGATAATGAATAAATGCTTGTGAGGTCTTGAGAAACTAGCCTGCAGAGCCAGGTAAAAGAGCTTGGAAGAGCAAGAACAATTACAGAAATACATGTAGAGAAGCAGTGTGAAAGATTTGATGCTCACGCACAAAAGAAAAGGAAAGGAAAGAAAAAAACTCCATTCTTATGGGTGCACCAAGTACAATTGTACAGTCTGATTCTCTGCCTTTGCCCTGTGCCACAGTCTCCATGCCAGTGGCACCGGTGCCACCCCACAGCATCTCTGAGCAAAAGGGACGCTGGCAGCTCCCACCAGCCACTGGGGATGCGGGACAGAGGGAGAAGGCGAGTGAGAGAGGAGGGAAAAACAAGCTGATTTTACTGTATCAAGTGTTAAGATAAACTATGACACAGTGCCACCATTCACCTGTTCTACACCCAAAGCTCCCCAAAGGTTTTCTGACTGCTTCCACCGTGTACTTTCTCGTGGGCACTCAGCCGAACACTGTTTAGAGATACTGAAAAGGTAACCTGAAGTCGAAGAATACACGTAGACATGGTGATCTCCAGGATTGCTGCCTTCGTCATTGGCTGTGCTTTCACGGAAAACCTCAGAAAATGGCCAGTTCCTCACTGAGGCTGTCTCTGGAAAGGGCTGATGCAGTTCAGTCCTCTCCCAAAGGGGAAGCTTTTCTGCGTATTTCTCAAAAAACATGATAAAACAGCACGGAAAGGGACACATGAGGTGTCACAGTCCGTGTGCCTGCACTGTGAGTTTGGAGAGATGCCATCCGGGCTGTTGGCAGCGAGGGGTTTCCATGGCCTCCCCATTCTAGTGCTTTTTAGTCATCTCTATTAATTCAAATAACCCGCAAAAAGGAGTTAGTCACTGTTTCAGAAATAATGGTTCTCATTTCTCATACTTTCCCAGAATTTGAAAGTTTCAGATAAATTGATATTATGCTAAAACATATCAGTTAAGGGGAAAGAAAAAAACCCCACCTAACCAGAACAATGTATTAGTACGTGAGGGTTGCTGCCACCGAAAGCAAGGGGTTCAGTGGCTGCTCACAAGCCGTGCTTTCCAGCTGCAGGCTGAAACTGCTGAGCGTGTCATTGTGCTTTCTCCAGCAGGTTTAAGAAGCACCAGGCCAACTTCTCAGTCCCATCCATGAATCACTGTTTACTGCTACCTCTGCTGTGCTGAGGGCACTATATTGGGGAAGAAACTATAAAAAGGATTATATGAACCAGCCCAAGTCTAGGCGATGCAGTCAGGTGCCGTTCAGCATCTCTGACCACAAAGCAAGCAGGGCCAGAGCCAGCAAAGGGATCAGAAGAGATGTTCGGGTAGGGAATCTTTTTCACCCTGTTGATGAAACAACATGAAAACACACTCCTCGTGTTCAGCTGGGTGAAGCAGCTCCCTGCCTGACTGCAAAAGCCCCAGTATTCAGGTAAGGGACAGCTCAGGGCTGCGTGGCCAGTAGAGCAGCCCCACTTTATTGCTGGTTTAATTCTCTGAAGCTGACCCCTAGAAACTCAGGTAAATGCTTGACCCACACAAAGGAGAATCAGGAATACACAGCTGGGGGTGTGAGGAGGTCAGCACCACAGCAGCAACCATTTAGAAAAGTGTGATGGGTTTGACCTTGGCTGGACACCAGGTGCCCACCAAGCCGCTCTGTCACTCCTGTCCTCAGCAGAACAGGAGGGGAGAAAATAAGATGGAAAAAACTCGTGGGTCAAGATAAAGGCAGTTTAATAAAGCAAAAGCAAAAGCTGTGTGTGGAGGAAATAGAAAACAAAAGATTTATTCTCTACTTCCCATCAGCAGGCAGTGTTCAACCACTTCCCGGGAAGCAGGGCTTCAGGATGTGTAGCTGTTGCTCTGGAAGACAAATGTCCGAAGTAACAAATGCTTCCCCTGCCCCTCCCCTCCCTTCCTCCTCCTTTCTCTCAGCTTTTATTGCTGAGCAGACATCATATGGTATGGAATATCCCTTTGGTCAGTTTGGGTCAGCTGCATCCCCTCCTGAGGTCTTGCCCCCCCCCAGCCTACTGCTGAGGGGGGAGTGTTGGAGAGACAGCCCTGATGCTGTGCCAGTGCTGCTCAGCAGCAGCCACAACACTGCTGTGTTCTCAGCACCTTGCTGGCTACCAGTACATGGCACAGCACCGTGAGGGCTGCTATGGGGAAAGTAACTCCATCTCAGCCAGACCCAATACCAAAAGTTTTAGGCATAATGCAGCTACACTCCAAGTTCTCCAATGTGCGTTAACTCACCCCAGATCAATACACTAAAGTCTCTCTAGATCATGCAAAATTGCATTTCCATGCTGCCGCACTGAATCTCCTGGAAGATTCAGAGCAAGGACCTGGAAAACAGCCTCATACTAAGAAATAAGTCCTGAATAAGAAAATATAAAGCTGTCCTGTGAGCATGAGGCAGTCAGTCTTGCAACCAAACCTAAGGCTCACTACCCTTTTGCACAACCTGAGAAGGGAGCCAAGTTCCCAAGATCCTTTCAGCGCTATCAGAGCCTGATAATTCCAAATTTTTCTAGTTTTTTAATTCATATCTTTGCAACATTTCACAATTTTTGAATTTAGCTAATGTAGATAAGCTTCCTACAATTCTGAATTTTTTGTTTTAAGTAAAATATTTTTTCCAAGAAAGGAAGCCTTCAAGTATTCAAACACCTGGTATTCTGAGAAGCACTGCAAGTTTAATTAATACATTGGAAGAACATGCAACAGAGCAAAATACTGGCAGAGGTGCAAAGAACCAGCACATTCAGGTTGGAGTCACCAAGACTCGGAAGGAAGAAGGCATAAACAACAGAAGTGATAAGTAACAGGTTAAAAATATTAAACAGGTTACTAATAGGACAGAGACTGAATACATAAAGGAACAGTATATTTTAAAAAATCCATATATTTTATAGTATATTAAAAATTTCATTGAATAAATAAACTAGAGCATTTGGAGAGGTTGCAGAGCTCAGAAAGCAACTCAAACTACTGTAGCTCTGTGAAATGGGTAGGAAAGTCAATGTAATTAAATGGCCTCAAGGCAGAGTAAATACAGTGCGGCTGGGTTTAGCACAGAACAAATGATCTGGATCTGAGACCCACGCAAGCATTAAAAAGTCACAGGAGTCCCACACTTAATGTGTGATCAGCTGCATGGTATGGACCAAATTTAGCATGCCCAGGAATATAATGAACTTGAAGCGTTTAAGACATGTCTATGCATGGCTAGTGAGAGCATGAACTAAGGGATTATCTGTACATAAACCCATTCACGAATAAGATGCATTTATTCCCTAAGCAAGGTGTATACAAGTAAAGCTGCTGCACTTCAGATTCCCTTCCTGCCTTAATCCAGATCAACTTTTAAACATGCAGAACTCAGCTGAGTCCATGCTTTGCTCCTGTGCACCACAAGACCAGACTATCCCTCTTCTCACCCATCGGAGGTAGTGGGGGGTGTCTAATTTTCTGGCTCTTGTTCCTCATTTCAACTGTAAGATCACCCCTCCTGCTATCAAATCAACCCAGCCTTTGTTCAGGACAGGTACTTTTAACTTGTACAGAATTTCCCACTCCCACACACAATCCCAGAGACAGCCTGTATGAAAGATTTATATCAATCCTTTATGCAGCAACACAAAGTTATATAAAAGCTGGGATATGCAGAATGCAAAGCAGGTAAGAAGCACACTTTTAGTTCTAGGTGACACAATTAACACTGGAAATTCAAAATTGTCACATAGAAGTCTAGCACTTTCCAAAAAAATGGCGGTGTTTGTTTCTTTTTTCAACTGTGGCACAATTTGCAACACTAAGAGAGATCCTGGCCCTGCTCCATCACCAAGTGTTTGAAGTTGGTTTCACTGGGGCCAGATTTCATCCACTGCATGTTGACAATAACAAGACAAGCCTCAGCACGATGGATGCAGTTTCACAACAGCTTTACATGGATCTTAAACATGAGTTGTCCCCCAAAAAGGGACATCAAATGACTCAAGCTTCCCCTGACCTTGCTGTCACCCAGGCAGCCGACCTGGGGACCTGGAGCACCCCAATGTGCAGCACGGCCACAGAGAAGCAGTTGTCAGTGCTCAGGCGGAGGGGCGGGAATGAGCCGCCGAGGCCAGGAGGAGGGCAGGAAAGTCCCATTCAGCTCAGGCTGCTGTTTCATAACACGTTGGCTTCAGCTACGAAACCACCTTAGAGATGACATATTTTCTGGAGCATACCTTTAGCCCATGCCATTTTAAAAAATCTGCTTCTGGCATGGCATTGCACGTAGTTAAATCAGTGCAACCACAAAGAGGTGGAGCACAGGGATGTGCTTTTCTTATGCAAGTTTCTTGCCAAGGCCAACATACATGCTAATATTCTCAAATAGTATATTAAAAAAATACTACTTGCAACAAAGCTATATGGCACTTTCTGCTCTTGGGATTGTATTCTGTTCTGCACAAATTCTCTGTTTCCCTCAAAATCCCAGTTGTGAAGAACCATACAACTGAGTAAGAACTGGGAAATAAAGAACTGTCCTTCAAGTTGCAAAGAAAAAGCTGGAAAAACATTAAGAGGAAGGGATCCATGTCACACAACCTTGATCAACTAAGAGATGCAACTGGAAGCCAAGCTACTTACTGTAGTAAGTGAGGAAGGAGAGTAGCATCTCCCAAGGACCACTCAGCTCATTTCTCTCTCTGCCTGTCCTGACAGAAGGGGTGCTCAGCCTAGCATAAATGCCTAACGTAAGAGAAATCCTCTCTAATTGTCTGAGCACCCCCAAGAAAGGGGAAAACAAAAGCAAAATCACAAGCACTTTTCTCTTCCTATTACCTTCTAACACTCAGAATTAGAAATTAAGATTTTGGTACACAATCATTAAAGAAAGCACAGTATAAAACCGGAAAAGGAAGCACTTAAAAATACAAACAAGTCAATTTTATAAATAAATAATTTTTTTTTTTTAAAAAGGAGGAAAAGGGGGAATGATTTATTCCTTCAACCAAAAGTCCAAACTACTTAGATGATGTATCTTTAAGAGCAAAAACTGTATCCCACACATCACTCAAAACCAAGCCAAATGTCTTTTACAGTTTGACGGAACCCTAGATAAAAATTTCACTCCATGTGACCTCTAGCTCTGAGTCCTTGTTAAAACACATTCTCTGTTAGCATATCTCACAATTACTCAAGAATATAAAAAATTTAGGAAGTAAAGGGCTATTTTCTGCACTCTCTGAGTGCTAAACCAGCGATATCCCCTTCATAACTCCCTAAAAAATAAAAAAACCCCAAAACTTTAATATGATAGTTCTTGATAGCAAATTAAAGTCTACCTAGAAGCCTGGGCTACAGTCTGGCTGCAGAATGCTCCTGGGAGCCCAAAAAGGTCTGAAACTACTGAGGAGACAGATTTCTCTGGCAGTTGGGGATGGTATCAGCGGGCATTTTCCCTCCTGCCCCACGGGATACAGCCTTCCAGTACCTAAATGGGGCCTACAAGAAATCTGGAGAGGGACTGTTTACAAGGGCATGGAGTGATAGGACAAGGGGTAATGGACTTAAGCTGAAGGAGGATAGATTTAGACTAGATATTAGGAAGAAATTCTTCCCTGTGAGGGTGGTGAGACACTGGAACAGGTTGCCCAGAGAAGTTGTGGATGCCCCCTCCCTGGAAGTGTTCAAGGCCAGGTTGGATGGGGCTTTGAGCAACGTGGTCTAGTGGAGGGTGTCCCTGCCCATGGCAGGGGGGTTGGAACTAGATGATCTTGAAGGTCCCTTCCAACCCAAACCATTCTATGATTCTATGATTCTATGATTCTATGATACAATAAACATTAGCACCCCAGCCACCATCCAGTCTCATGGTGTGCTCGCTCAATGCTCCTCCACCTCGGAGGGAAGACCATGTCGGGATCCTACACGCCAAGGCGTTACGAGTGCATTTCCCCTCTGTTGTTACCTCTACACCACGAACATCAAAAACCATGACCCTGAAGCAAACATGCCAGCTAACCAGGCCTGAAAAGACATGTTTCACTTGGCTTTATTTGCTGAAGCTGAGCCTAGCCCACAACCACACAGAAGCAGAGAAGGATCAGTCTTTAACAAGTGAGCTAGAGGAACAAAGAATGGACTTTGCCTCCAGCACAAAGCTTCTCAGCGCTCGATTTCTAATCAGTGTTACTAGACATCAACAATACTGCCTTTCCTGGCAGCCAGCCACTGGGCCCACCTCTCCCAGCCCATCACTGCTGCTGCAAATAAAAAGACTGAGACCATGTGGAGGTGATGTACGCATGTCCTGCAGGCTCCAGCTTCATGGCTGCTCATGTCCCAAGCCCGGCTCCATGTTATTAACTGAGGTAGAAGGATCTGGAGCACAACTAGCAAACACAGAAATCAGACCGTGCTCCCTTCGTGGTGGGTAGGCTGTGAAAAGCATTGACCCTGGTGATGGAAACACTCCATGCTTTCCTACAGATAGGTTCAGTCCAATTTACCTCAGCAACCTGGTCTAGTGGAGGGTGTCCCTGCCTGTGGCAGGGGTGATGGAACTAGATGGTCTTTGAGGTCCCTTCCAAACCATTCTAGGATTCTATGATTCTATGAACTTATGACATGCCAGGCTGAGCAGCCACGACATGCAGTGGGGATCCCAGCTGATGCAGCAGTTAAGCAGTGCCCTGGATAGCAACAGCTTTTAAGTGTCTTCCTCCTCCTCCTCGGACGGGTAATTGAGATAAAGCCGAAGGAGCCACATCAACAACAGTGACAAAGCCTGAAATTACAGTCCCAGACATCCCACCTCTATGCTGCTGAAGGTAAGAGGTGCTGCAAGGTCCTGGGAAGTAACATCAGTTGAACAGAGTTTACTTAGGACTAGTAAAAACACCAAGCACTTGAATAGTATCAGTGTAAGGCACGATACCCATGAAAAGGGCAGAATTAGACTCTACATCAACTCCAGCTCTCCTCCTAACTTTCACAAGGGCACACCTTCGGAAGTAACAAATAATGGCAGAGGTTATTACGGCTTTTGTCAGTGCTAACTTGTTCCCACAAGAGGTATTCCCACTAAACACTTGAAGACTTACGCTGACAAAAAAAGAAACAACCAGCAGTGGCTTTGCTGGGCACTGCTGCACCTCTGCACCGCTGGGTGCTCCAGAGCTGCGAAGCAGCTCCGAGCCTCTGACCAGAGGAGAAAACCTCTGCACAGCAACTTGGGCAGTCTTGTGACACAGCTGAAATACCTTATGGCTGATGTTAAACTTTGGCTTATAAAGATTCAAACTGTTTAAGTGCCTGTTCGAGGGTTCGCTCTGCAGCAGCGTTTTAACGGGGACACAGAGGAGGCACTTGTCTCTCTCCTGCTGACGGACAAGCCGCAAACAGCCGGTCGCGCTGGGTCAGAACCCGTTTTGCCCATTCCCTCGGAAAGAAGAGGGACGTTTGTGCTGGGGACACAAAGGCCGATCTGTTCAGAGCTGGCCGCGGTCCTCCCGCCTGGCTCCCATCGCTGGCCCGACACAGGCTGGCGTCGAGGGGGGAAGGGTAAAAACCCAAGCGCTGTCCCATTTCCCCAAAGACTGTTCCTAGCAAATGTCATTATTTCAAAATGTTGCACTTTGAGAATACTTGTGTGAAGCGCTCAAGAAAATCTCAACTGTGAAAATCGGAGTTTAATTTGTATATTCAACATTGCCACTCTAAAAAGAAGTTAAACATGGCTACATTTTTTCCAGCAGAAAAAGCTATGAGCTGCAAAGCGGTTCTTCTCTCCTTGGCAATCGCTACCATTTGCTTGTTTTGGTGCAGCATAGGTCGGGAGGGAGGAATGATAATAAAAACATGAACACTTTTTCTTCTCACCTTGAACGGTGACAGGCTCAACAGCAAGCAGCTTTATATAGTGCAGTCAGCACGTATGCCCACAGGAGAGGAAAAAACAAAATCATGGGTCTTTGTCTTGCATAGCCTTACCCAAACTTCACTTCTGTTAAATAGATTAAGACATCTGATGTATGCAGAGGACATCTGGATCCATACAGTTACAGGATCAGGGCATAGAGAGAGAAGCCTACACACACTAAACTTCAGCTTGTACACACACTGCAGGGAACTGGATAGAGCGTTCTGCCTGTCCTTGCTCCCTGGCCCACCCCGCTTCAGCTTGCAAAGCAGGGTATTTCCATATATTGTTATTTCCATATATTGTTATTATACAATATTTATTTAAAGGCTGAAGAGATGGCGTGACCTAGTTTCGCTCTGCGAGCACTCTCAGGAAGTACCTGTGCGTAGGAGCCGTGGATCCAGCCATGAAGAAGGCTGTCCCCAGGGGGGCTGCCAGTGCCCCCCGCGGCTCAGTCCCCTCCGCAACCTCCCATACTTAACAGGGACATGGTAGGAGGTGGTTCTGGGACACAAGCAAACCTCCTCCCAGAGCAAGCTGAGAATGCCAGGCCCTCTTCAGCCTCCTTGGCCACTGCAGCTCATGCAAATCCTCAGCAGGACTATTCAGAGGGCTCAGGCTGCACCACAGGGACCTTCAGCCAGACCTGAACCCCGGAGGAGCCGATGCCAGGGGCACCGCAGCTGAATGACCTGTTGAATCAGACCCCCCTTACTTTTTTTCCTAGCATTTATCAATGAAATACTGTTCAAAAAGCATGGAGTATCATTGCAGAGCCGTCTCACTTGACTTTTCTGAATGACTTACTATACTTTACCTGGTTACTCTTCATGTAATACTGTAAGAGCTTTCTTTTCGACACTCTTCCAACGCTATGATTACAGGTTTAAAATTAGGGGTTAGTTTCAACTCACTGTATTTTCTAATGATGCCTATATTTAAAAGGAGAAAACCAACAAGATAATTGGGTTGCATTCCAGGCGTGGAGACCTCAGGGCTCCTGAGCTAACCCAAATTCTCCCAAGACCTCAGACATGAAATACAGTACACGTGCAGTTTATGTACCGTCTTGTGATGATACCAATTCTGTTACTTTTCAATCACTCTTAAACTGTGGTTGCAACTTTGCACCTCTTTAAAGATAAAACCATTGGGTTTGGCTGTTAGCCAGGTGGCCATCAGCAGCTGATGGAGCTTGCCCAGACACAGCGTTCATCCCCAGCAGGGATCTGCCAGTGTTCAGATACATGAAGCAGCCAGCCGGGAAAAAGTCAGCAGGCTAACGTTTTGATTATGCAATTACTTGTTAAGCTACCACTGCAGGTTTTCCTGCATAATCAGCCTGATAAACATCAAACTTTTCCTGATGTTGTCTCTTATCCTAAATGATGCAGTTGGAAGGTAGAAAGGAGGCAAATGATATCCAGAAAAATGAGGGGGAACACCATTGCGTTGTCAGGTCAGGGGAAGGCAGGCAGAGGCTTTGGGCTTGGTGTACTCTCCACAGCCAGAATATCTCTGATGACTGTCACAATGTGGCATTATACGCTGCAATGGCACCAAGGTAGCAGCAAACTGATTTCTCCTGGAGAACCATCTATGCATTGACAGTGCTACAAAGAGGGTGGGAGGGCACTTACAACCCTCCTGTTCATCAGGACAGAGGTCACATTTCTGCTGGGCACAGCTTTTTGGACAAAAACATAACTCTACAAACCAGCCTTCACCTGAAACTACATTTTTGTTGTCTCCAAAAACAATGACTGCTTCCTGCTCCCAGTTAACCATTATTTTCAGTGTGTGTCTGCTGTTGCAGAGGTCAGAGCTTCTAGTTCTGAACAAGAAAGAAAACCTGAAACATGCTTTGGAAAGCTGTTGATTCAGTATCTGTCACCCTGGAATTTAAGAGAAACCTTGGAAGTTTGCAGAAGTAATATTTTGATGTTTTTCTAATCTGAGACAAGACACAGATCCGACTGCGCTGAATTATTCAACCTTTGTGATTAGCACTGAACAGTAGATTAAGAAATAATGATTGCTTCACCAATTATTATTGCCCAAAATGACTGAACTCAGAAACTGAAGGGCTACCACATCTATTTTATAACGCTTTTGCTCAGCGGGCTTTGGGGGAGCGGGAAGAGAGGAGGGACAAGCCGAAAGGGTTGCAGAGGGGAGTATGGAGTCAGGTTTGCTAAGCACAGTAAAGCAGCATGTTAACATGGAGCCTCAACTGAAAAGCTTGCGAGCATGTCTTTTAGCCACGCAGGAAGCCAGCGAAGTGAGTCAACACCCAGTAAGGACCAAAGATCTGTCCATATTATTTTAAAGGAGAATTAATGCAGTAGGTATCAGAGACAGGATAAAGCTGCTTCAGCATTTTTTTTTCCATCGGTGATTTATGTCAATGTTGCCTTATAAAAAATATCCTAATCCCACTGCAATCAATGGGAAAACTCATGCCAACTCAAACAGGAGGTGCTTTTCGCTGTCCCACCTTCTCACTCCCCTTTCTCAGGGCTCTCTAGCAGACAGCAATTCATTCCCCCAGCCCAGCCATTGCCTGCTTGCTGCCGGCGGCTCGGCTGCAGACAGCTGGGCACAGACAGTAGGGTCCGGGTGGAGAACACAGACCCTGAGAAAAAACAAAATTGCAGGTGCAGCCTCCTGTGAAGCAGTCCAGCAAATGAATCAACCCAGAGATTCATTCAGTGCAGGTATAATCAAGACTATTTATTTTCATTTTCATAGAACAATTAACTTAAACTACATAGCACCGACAACAAACAAATTCTGTCTTGGATATGAGCAAATGCATGTACAACACGCGTGCAAGCTGACGGTGTACGCTATATTTGTGTACCCCCTGCACCTTGTGCCCATGTAATATTGCTGATCGACATTTATAGCTGCACCCTCACTAGGGCTAGGACAGCTGTGGTCGGCCTGAAGAGAAGGCCCCGGGGAGACCTTCTAGCAGCCTTCCAGTACGTGAAGGGGCCTACAGGAAAGCTGGAGAGGGACTGTTTAAAAGGGCACGGAGTGACAGGACAAGGGGTAATGGGTTTAAGCTGAAGGAGGGTTGATTTAGATTAGATGTAAGGAAGAAATTCTTCACTATGAGGGTGGTGAGGCACTGGAACAGGTTGCCCAGAGAAAGTTGTGGATGCCCCCTCCCTGGAAGTGTTCAAGGCCAGGCTGGATGGGGCTTTGGGCAACGTGGTCTAGTGGAGGGTGTCCCTGCCCATGGCAGGGGGGGTTGGAACTAGATGAGCTTTAAGGTCCTTTCCAACCCAAAACATTTTGTGATTCTATGAATTAAACAGCCACATTTAAAGGCATTCCTAAACCAACATCAGCCAACACAATAGTGAACAGAAAGAAAGCAAAGGGAAAATAAAGAAACAAAATAATGCATTGCATATTCCCCCACAGAAATAAGTTTCCACCCTTTATGGTTTCATGAACAGTTATTGATTCCTTCATATACATACAGTTCTACACCAAGTCTTTAACAGAGCAAAAGCTAAAAAGGTAGTGGGCCAATTTAATTTACAGCTGCATTGAGGAGATATTAAAATTACACCTACAAAAGCTATTTTAGGCAAGTTTTAGAGACTTAAGAAGTTTCTTCCTCATTTCCTTCTGTATTCAAGGCTTCTACTGTGAGTTTTACAGAAACAAGGAAGCATACCCCCAAAACTTGACTAGCTGAAAAGATCAAACATAAATGCCTTACAGGAATTCATGTAATATATCACTTGTGACTTCTCCACTGGAAGCGTATCTGTCTTGGCTTCTAGTAAATATACATCCTTATCCACTTAATGCTATGTGCGTATTGATAGAAAAGTAACAGAACAAAGTGATTAAGGGGAACAGCATGTCTAAATTTTCCAAAGATCAGAATAAATACCTGCACTTACAGAAATGAACTACGTATTTCAACAAGATGGGAAAAAACTACCGCATTGAGTTGGTCAAAACTTTTTGGCCATGAAAATTTCCTGTTGATAAATGTGACATGATTGCAAAGATTTTCCACGAGGAGAAGGTACGTTGGGTAATTCTCTGATATTCCACATAGAAAATTCTACTTAGAAAAGTTTTTAAATGCAAGTTCAAATCAGCCTTTTGAAAGCAAATTGCTTTCTTTTTAAATATAAAATGCCATTTCAAATTAAAACATCATAAAGATTCCCATAGAAACTTGTGTGTTTTCAATTCAACTGTTCCCTTCCTCCCTCCAAAACCAAAAGGTATTTGTTCCTCAATATTTTGTTAAAAGAGTGAACCTTGAAACCTTTCTAAGGTCTTAATACTATTTATGCACACAGAAAGCAAGCTCTGGCAGTACTTTAATGAAAACTCAAGCATTAAATACTAACATTTCAAGATATGCCTAGCAGAAAAGTTCAATATATATATAAAACAAGATCAACACAGAATGGCCCTAGCATAGAAGTCCATACACAGGCAAAGCCCAGAATCAATTTAAGTTTATTTTTATTGGGTGAAATTTATAATATGCTCAGACTCACTATTTATTTCCTCAAGGTTTCACAGACAAAATGCTGCTCTTATGATAGTCTACCCCATATGTTTATTAAAATAGATATAACACAGTGAAAGGAAAACATAAAACTGACAGAGGATCATTCTTAGTTTCAGGGATATTTTATACGCCATCTCTTAGAACTTCAATTTATGGCTTTCCTTAATGGCACCTTTCAGGGCTGATTTTAATGTGCTAAGTGGAAATTCCACTAGTTTGTTACTGCAATGTTTTCTTTATGACCTGCCTTCATACATCACTTAGGTCTGCCTTATTTATACAGACAGCAGTTCACTGAATGGAGTGGGAACTTCTTAAAACTAGTTTCTTTCACTTGCATTCTTCCTGAATTTTCCTTTATTGCCTTTTTGGCCAGATACTTCTCCGGCGTTCCACAAACATGAAGAAGACTGAAGTTACTATGAGCTTGCTTTACCTTTTTTAAGGCAGGAATACAGATTTCCTCCCCAGGACTAGATGAGAGCTGTGTTTATAAGCATCTCAGCATCAGCCTGCAACCCAACCACTACCCCTGCAAAGACGAGGGCAGCAAAAGCCATGAGGGCAACAGCAGCTTCAAGCAGATAAGCTGTAGCATGTGTAGCACCTTGAGGTTTGACGGCAAGTTTAAGTATTGCTTGTGTCTCTCCCCACCAGTTTACTCAGGACTTCCTCAGCTGTTTGAAGAATTTGAGTTATGTTAACAATTTGGCCGGCCATTTACCTGAGCATCTAAAATCTAGATGGGTTTAATTTAGGCAAAGCACAGTAATAACAACTGGAGGTCTAGACAAAGCACCTGCTGTCATCATCCAAGTCATTCCAGCTTAAGGCTCGCTCCCCTTCTCTCGCAGTAAGCACATCTTGACTTTATTCGACAGAGCTCACAACCAGCTCCATCCACTGCTCTGGAAGAAGCTTTCCAGGGGTGCAATACGTACAGCCTCTCCGTGCAGTGCTCAGCCAGGACAACCCACCATGCTGTGGGCTAGCACAGGCATCAGCTCAGCCTCTCCAGACCTGGCAAAGCCCCAGCAGACTAAAGTTAGTACAACCATGTTGGCCTCAAGCACATTTGAAGGTCAAGCCCCAAACAAGGAATGCCTGTTGATGGGGCTGTTCATTACAGAAGTATGTATATAAATACATCTTACGGTGTGTGTCTCTGTGCCTAGGTACGTATTTATATGGTAGGTAATCCTACAGGAATCCTGCTGGTTCTCTGGAGACACCCCTCCATCCCAGCCACACAGTGCTGATGGAGAAGGCTACGTACCAGGAGAGTGCCACTGCATGAGACAGGACAAGTAAGTCAAAAGGGGCAGATAGTTACCACGGATAATGTGTTCTTTGGGAAACAACGGTAATTTGGAAGCCTTTTTTTCTATACACAGTATCTGCAACAAGAAAAAACAAACACATACCCTCCCTAAAAAAATCCCACCAAAAAAAAAAAAAACCAACCAACAAACAAAATCAACCAGAAAAAAACCCCACAAAGAATTCAAGCAGCAAGTTCTGAAGGCAAATCCTCCTCACTTCATTCCTGGAAAATACTCCTGAACATCCACTACTTAAATCCCTCCTTTGGCTTCACATCAGCAAGAGAAGCATCCCACTGGCTCCTGCCTGGCAAGAGTAAGACCAACAGGAGGCTGCCTGCTATGAGGGAAATCACATCTGCCACTGCCGTCCTGCCAGCCCCACTACTGGCTCAGTCCTTGCAGGCTGCTTTGCACTGACTAAAGCCCAAACTCCAGGATAAACAGATAAACTCTCGCTGTCTGAGTTAAAACTATTAGCTTAAAGCAGCCTCATAAGCTACATGCTGGATAACACTAAACCTCTCCAGCATCTTTACCTTCACACAGCTGCCTCTTGCTCCCCTTGCAGAATCAGAGCCAACGGCAGTTAAAACACACGTTAGTATAGTAGATCATCCTGGAAACACCTATTATTGAAATAACTCAGATAAGAGTGGAGATACATTATTTGCATGGTATAGCTTTCAATACTCTCTCATAACTACTTGATTATGTTAAAAGCCAAAACAGGTATTGCACCAGCAGAATACGCCTACGGCAAATGGAACATAAAGCTTAATTAATGGTCCTATTTCCCTGAAAGGGCACATGAGGCTGATATACCTCCCATGAGGTCATGTTATCTGTTGGAGCAAATCAGTTACGTTGTGCCTCCTTTGCTATAAGAGAATTTATATTCTGATACTGTCCTTTTTTTAAAAAAAAAAAGTTTTTAAGTTTTTAGATTTTATTTTTATGTTATGATTTGTCTCTAACTTTCAGACACTGGGAAAAAGGATCCTGTTTCTCAGATACTTATACCATACCAGGAATTTACCATTTTTTAGCATGCCGTTAAAGTGAACAGAAGCTATTCACACAGATGCGCACATACACACACAATTTACTCACCTATGTGCTGCCTGAAGCAGACTCACTCCTCGAATACACGTCATCTTTAGATGGAAACATCCCTGAGCAGTGAGGAATAAACATAGCCACAGCCTTAGTTTCGATGACTTTTACAGCTGTGCCAACAAGCACAACTTCCAACAGTTCAGCAAAAAGCTACACAATGTTTTTAGGAGTGTGCTGTATGTTAATCATTTCTAATCAGAGACAGTTTCTCCACATCTACTGTTCTGGCTCATTTCCTTACAATTAGGAACTCCATTTTACCCGATTGCTACAATACAGATGTGCTGCTTTGGCAGTGACCTACTCTGTCATGCCCTTACTGTATGAGCAGCGAAAGCCGTAACCAGTTCAGTAGTTCAAGTTCTAGACAGACAAAATTAAAGCCAGACCATAACAGAAGCATACAGTAGCACCAGTCAGAAATTCAAGTCTGCCAAGGAGTCATGCAGAAATTATGTTCCTTAATTTAATTTATGTGAAGGAGCAAACCTAACCCAACAGCAAGGCAGTATCTAGCAGTGAAGCAATCTGAAGGACTATTCACAGCTGATGAAACTTTTTGTAAGCAAATTTGTTAACTTATGTTTTGGAGAAAAGTATGTTTTGATAGCTAAGTGGATGATGGACAAACCAAATTTGTATTTTCCCAACTTATCCGCAAGCAGAGTTAGGTAAAAAACTTTTGTGTCCTAGTTCATTACTCAGTGTTGCTGGACTCTGAGACGTTGCAAGATGCTGGATGCCACAATTTCAATGAATCCTGTCTCTTCCAGAAGTGCAAGGCATGTAGGGCAGGGCCATTAGCCATCTTTCAAAGCATGGAGACCAAGCCTCACAGAGCAGCTTTCTTGGTCCTGCAAAAGAGCAGCTGACAGCTGTTTATTTAAGAGCATGAAGGAGGCTCATAGTACACCTTCCAACACGTAGCATGAGTGACAAGTAGCACTCCACACTTTTAACATACCTTGTAGTTTCTTGCAAACTGCTGTAGCCCAAATCAGCCATGCCTCACCTCAAACATCCTCTAACTCCCACTTGCAGTGATTTTCCTCAAGGCATGTCCTGAATGCTGCCACTCCCCTGTTGTCCCTCCCCATCTCTACCTGTTGCCCCTGCCAAAACAGACTATTTACTCCCAGTAGAGTCCTAGCTCCTTCCCAATCTGCCACAACAGTACGATGCTCTCCCTGATTGCTCTAAGTACAGATGTCCTGGCAAAGGCCCTAAGCCCAGACACAGCTTATGCTGACAGTGGTATTTTTTCTGCTCGACATAGTTTAAGTTTTGGAGAGGTAGTGACATCAGTGGGGGGGTCAGGAGGGGGTAAGAGAGATGAATCTCACTCACCTCCACTCACCACGTCAAGGCCAGAAAAACTGTTATGTAGGCTACTTGCAAACCCTATATGATATATAGTTAAAAGATTTTTCGCATGTTCTAGATACTCACTGCTACCATCCTTTCTTCACCAACTATTTTTCTGAGATGCTTGAAGAATTTTTTCAGACTTGGAAAGCCAGAGTCTCCCGTGCAGTACTGGGACAGCTTTCTTCCCATCATATTTTGCTCACTTACATATGCTATTGCTCTCTTGAACTACTGTTTCCTTCAATTTCCCTTCTCCCGAAGTAGCTGTACCAATTCTAACAAGTAGCCATAGCAACATAATCTTGCAGAATAAAGTACAAAATAATCCTATAATCAGAAATCTAAATTAGAAAAATGGAATGGAAAGAACGTGTTCTTAAAGCCTGCAAGTAAGTGACCACTGGAACAGATTACAAATAGATATGGTAAACTCTCCAACACTTATGAGCTCTGAATGCACACAAATGGATGCTATACTTAAGTCAAACTTACAAACTACTGCCAGAGGAGCTCCACAGCATGTGTTACAAAAACAGTGAGATTAAGAAAGTAAAAAAAACAAACAAAAAAATCCTTCCCAATCTACACCTGAAACCATCAACCCAGTGGGATCAGCGGGTGTTACCAGGCTGCAAAGCACACTATGTGAACTTCTCAGGAGGAGCCTTGCCTGGGCTGTCCCAAATCCAGACCCTGGTTTGAATTACGGAGACTCCTCACCAGCTCCCTCAGGATGGAAGCACAGCAAGCGTTTCAGACACAAAGCCAGCGCGCAGCAGGGACAGGGACGGGACAGGGACACGCCAGTGCCATTTGTGATCACCCGTGTGAAAATGCCTTCCTGGGAGGGTGGTAAAAATGCTGAAATCTTGCCGCCATGGCAAAATTAAGATACAAATACTGTTTTGTTAACTATAGCAAAAGTCTTCAGCTTTCAATTCTGCTCTAATTGTTTAAAGATTCTTCAAAGAGTTATACCAAGTTTTCAATTTAATTTTCCACAAAGGAATTACTGCTGGGATTTTAAAAAATGGTGTTAACATGTAGACTCTCTATGTGCAGTTGAATCCCAGATCCTTAAGACATATTTAATCTTCTAAGCACCCTTAAGGAGCTGGTAGTGATTCCTATAGAAGAATGATTTCCAAGGTGGGGGGGTTGAGGGGGAACCCTGCCCTTGATCCAAACAAATCCAGGAATGTGTTGCCCACAACTGCCTTATTTTCTTTACAGTAACTGAGAAAGAGGACTTGTACCAGATTTTCTGCAAAGAGGATATACTGATTCTTATCTGTGAAAGGTGATACAGACTGTCTGGACTTCTAAATTAGCCTGTAATCTAATCTAATCAATGAAAGACACATCAAGTGTTCCCACTCAAGCTTCCTCATCAGCTGCAGGCAGCTGAAACAATCAAAACGGAGATTCTTGGGGACTGCTTAGACCTGGTATTCTTGAGAACAAGATTACCTGCTCCTTTCCCTTTCAATTTCACTTTCAAACTGAAGTGTGCAAGGGCAGCTACACAGGCTATGAAATGCGGTATAGCCCCTAAGTACAAAGCATTTCCCTGACTGCATATTTGCTGGCACCAAAACAAAAAAAAAGGTGAAGTGTTTTCTCCATACATTTACTGCAAATGTAAAGAATAAGTATGCATACAATTTGCAATCACTGAGATTTACAGCCCTGACTGTAGTAAGTAGTTATGTCACGTAGGCACTTAAGTGCCCTGTGCCTCATTTTTCCCCTATACTTGAAAGGGACACACTTTCTTGGATAAATAATGTTTTTTGTTAGCCCCCAGAAATCTCCTGTTGTTGGTACTTACTGAAAGAAACACATAGCATGAAAGAAAACATAGATAAGATGATAGAAAAATACAGCCAACAAGTAGCTTGCTCCTATTTTGCACTATTAGAACATGTAATTCACACAGGCAGAATCATTTTATGTCATCCAAAGAAAATTTAAAAAGGGTAGGAAGGGGAGAATCCTTACATTTCTTACAGAAATATTGTTTGGAAAATAATACATGTTATTATGGTACAGACTGCACCATGCTTACTCTTACATTGCTTTAAAGCTGTGGATTACTCCCAAGAGGGCTACAGAAGATGACTGTAGTCTACTGTCCATATGCTAAAATTCACTATGCAGGGGGTTGCCTCTCTATGGGAAATTTCTGCAAATCCAGAGAGGCTGCAAGGGAGCTGTAACCCTTCTCAAGGGAGCTGTAACCCTTACCTTGCAATTGTGTTAGCTTAACTGAGAATCACTCAAACCCAGTAAGAAACTAGCAACACTAAGAAGGAGCTCCTTTTCCCGCTGCACACACGTCACTGTCATCATGAAAAGCTCGTCTGCACACATTTAACAAGTTAGGAAGTGATGCAATCTAAAGAAAAATCCTGCACCCAGCTAGCAAAAAAACCACACTAATGTGTTTTTTTTCTTCCACATTCAAATACAGCATCATGCAGAGGGGTCCTGTCTGACATGAGTGCAGGCTACTTCAATTTTTCATTTTTTCACCAAACACACACAGAATGTGAGTAAAGCACAACCAGCTCCACTACAGAGCATGCCAAGGGACTGTTCTAGTCTAGGATGCTTCGATAAAAACAAACACCTTTTGTGTCTTGAGAGTCACTTGAATGCAACGTGCTTCACACAGCACAAGAGGGGCTGCTTGATTTTCCAAAGTGCTTATTTAAGAAGATCCAATTTAACAGAACCACAGGGAAATTGTATGTACAAACAATAGCTGTCATGATAATTTTAGCTGCCTTCCATGCCTGCAAATATGCACTGTACAAGGAGGCTATCCCGTCTCTCACAGAGGGAAATTCTTTGCGCTCCTGAACGCTGGTGAGAAGCTCCATCCTGAGGTACTGAACACCTGAGAAGCCATCCAGGGCCAACAAGCCCAACTCTAGCGCTTCCCCTGCCCCTGCTCACTGGCTGCTTTGCTCCCATGCACCCATGCCCAAGCTGTGATGGAAGCTCACAGGAAATTAAACCCTGCAGGCAGAAGAGATCCATCCCTGCAGAGGAGGAGACAGCAGGATTTCTCAGGGCTCAAGTCCTTCCTCACCATCACCTCCCTCTCGTCTTGAACCTTCTGCCTTACAGATCCTCCTATGGCAGTGTCATCTGTTGCCTTATTTCCCTTCCATTTATCAAATCCTACCAGATTTCAAGGCACTCTGGCCAACCCCACAGATCAGACTTGTAAGAAGGAACTGATTTATACAACTTTAGCTTAGTAGCTGGACTACACAAGTGAGGACTGTGACAGAACAATGTCCTTCAGGGATGGAAAATGAGAGGACAGAACAACCCAGCATGGCTATTAAACTTGTTAGAGTAGGACGTCTCCCACCGGGCTTTACAGCTGCGTGCCCTCACGCCAGCACAGCTACTGCAGCTACGCCACCCCTAACCCTGCAGCAAATAATCTCTATTTCCACCAGCTCAGAGACAGCGATCAATGCAGCAAAAAGGGCAAGTGTAAAAATGACATGTTGCCCCATCCCCTCCCCTCTTCACAGACCTTCCTCCTCCTGCCGCCCACCCCGGTGCCAGCCCTGCTACCCACATACGGTGCAGAGGGCTGGGGACGGATTTTCCGCTCCCTTCCTCCCCACACAGGAATGCAGGAGAGACTACAGTTTAGTGCTGAGCTGGTAAATGCCTCATTTCACTGAGCAAGCAGTTTTAGGAAGGACACTATATAACAGACGGGCTCCAGCACTCTGATGTTGGGTGTATTGAGCCATACTGACCACATCTTCACTGCTGATAACCTCCAGGAAATACTCAACCATAAAACCCTTTCCAGGAACGCACAATGCATTGGGCAATACCCAGAGCCCTGTTGCACCATGAAATATGCCCCTCGTGCTTCACACCTTGCCATGCCTTTGCAAATTTGGCTTTCCTGGTCTGGAAGTCACAAGTAAATCTCAGAATCTCCTTGAAAAATGTAAATGACCCTGGAAACACACGCTGGCATTGCTCCGTTAATTGGAGAAAGATCCTAGAGAGGAGCTGCGCTGGGGTCTTGCCCTGCCCCAGTGCAGAGTGCTTTCTGTAATACATAACTCTCTAAGAAGTCAGGAAATGGCAAATTCCTACTGTCTGGAAGGAAAGGAAAATCAAGGCTCTCCCTCCTATACTTTGAAGGGAAAAAAAAAACTTTTGGATTTTCCTTCCTTTAGTAATAAAAAGATTGTTTTAGACTGTGCTACTGAAGAAAGAGCTTCAAAGTGGGAAATTGAATCTCAGAGAATTGTTTCAAACCGCCTGTTTACACAAGCCATTCACGTAGAGAGGATCCCTGCTGAAGGGAGCAGCACCTCCCGGGGCAATGCTGCGGCCAACTCTCATTTTGGTTTCTCCACAGAAATAGCAAAAGAAAGGCAGGACAAAATACTGAGTTCAGTGTCAGAATATTTTAACTCTACATAGAGATGACTACTGAAGTATGCTCTCGATTTACAAATTACAAATTCAATCACAGAAACAAACCACTGAGACACATCAGCCTTCACAGAGCAAAGAAACACAAGAAAATAGTTGTGACAGCAAAACGAGTGGAGAGAAGGAGGGTGCTAGGAGTCCACGTTGAAACAGCTTTATCTTCACTCCTACCAGGAAGAAAACTGAGGGGTTTTTTTAAAAGGCTTGCACAGCAGCAGCATGTTCAGGTGCTGTAACTGCAGGAGCTACAGAGGGAGGGAGGCTTTTGCAAGTGCTATATACATTACTCATTAGATCACACCAAAGGTCAGCCATTGCCTGGTCTGCACCCCAGGAAGCCCTTAAACTGCGTAAACAAACCAGTGACAGAATTTAGATGCAACATCCTCAATTCAGACCTCAGGGAGAAGTTTACATTAAGACTTCACCGGTATGTCCATAAGTGGGACACAACACACTTCAGTCCCACAAGTGGCATGGGGCACACAAGGAGGGGAAGCACAACTGCCCTCAGCTCCTTAAATCCTCACAGCCCACTAACTCCTTTGCAGTTTTCACTGTCAATGTGGACACTACCAAACAGTTTCTCTGTATGCACTGCTGCGGATGACATTTTCTCACCTGCCCTCCCCTCCAAGCTTTTCCCCTAACTTTATGCCATATTTGGTTGTTCACGGCTGATCCTCAGCTGCACCTCCTAACCAGCAGCAGAACCTCCCTCCGCTCCTTGGAATAAGCATCAAAAAGACACGTGAAAAAATGTGCGGTACCAAAAGGGCTACAGGAATGGCAAGGTGGGAGCACCTGTGGCTCGGAGGAAGGTGATGGATGGCACAGGGGAAGAAGGCATAGCAGCATGCCTCAAATGCCACTGACCTCCAGTTAAATGAACTTCTGGGCAAATACGTAATCACTTTATCAAACACGCGCCAAGGGCATTTCTGAAGCTGTTCATTCTCTCAAGTGGAGCAAGTAAATTAATCCTTGTGAGAAGACAAGGATTGAATGCCTGTGAATGCCTCTCTCCTCATGAACTCGCTGTCCTGGGGAACCCGGCTCTGCATCTGCTCGCACACTCCCCAACATCCGACCCGTTCTGGGGGGACACCCTCCCTCCACGCCTCCTCCATGCACACCACAGCTGCTCCTTACTCCGGGCTCGGTTTATAACGCTACTTCTTACAAAACTGTTTCAGTCACCCTTGAGAAAGGAAACGAAACCCAGTGCTTTGCAGGGATGGTTAGTGTTTCAGTGAGGCACCGCCAGCTTCATTCAAGCCTCTTTGCCCCCCTCATCCCTAGTCGGGAGTGGGGTGGTAGAAGGGGACAGGGAAGAACTGGACAGCAGGAGGTTTCAGGCATTTCGAGCTGGCTCAGAAAAAGTCCCCCAAGCCCTTTCCTCACGCCCCGAGGGGGATCCTTTACTCCTTTAACCCCTCCTCTCTCGGCATCCAAAACCCGCCTCCCCCCTTTCTTCGGCTGAAAAGCCGCGAAAATATCCAGGCGGCAGATCCTGAAGATCCGTCGCCCCGGCGGGGGCGGCCAGGCTTCCACCGTGAGCCCTCAGCCCGGGAGCCGACCCGCCGCCGAGGCGAGACGGGGCTGCGGGGCTTCGGCGGCTGGCAGCAGGACGGAAGTTCAAGCCCAGCTCCCCGGCAGCCCGCTCGTCCCTTCCCGAGGGGCTACGTCCTCAACGCATGCCGTCGGGGGTGCCGCCGCGGCTCTGGGTGTGGGGGGGAATAAACTCTCCCCGCTGGAAAGACGCCCGGAGGAGCGGTACGAGAAGTACGGGGACACCTCTTCACCCCCCCGGCTCGGCTCCGTCGCCCCTTCGGCACCGCAGCGTGCCGGCGGCCGGGCTGTCCCCAGTGCCCCGCTCCATCCCCCGGCCCCTACCTTCCAGCAGCACCTCCTTGCCGGCCCGCTTGAGCGCCTGCACCGCCTCGTCGTGGGTGGCATCCCGCAGGTCGGTGCCGTTGACGGCCAGGATGGCATCGCCCACGTAGAGGGCCTGGGTCTGGTCGGCCGCCAGCCCCTTGAAGATCTTGCTAATGAGGATGGGCATCTTGTTCTCCTTGCCCCCCTTGATGCTGATGCCCAGCCCGCCCAGCTCCTGCTTCAGCACCTTCACGCACCGCTTCTTGTTGGAGACGGCTTCGGGCACCTGCTCGGGGGGGTCGGTGAAGGCAGTGCGCACCGCCGCCGCCCCCCCGCCGCCCTCGGCCCCGCGGCACGCCGCCCCATCGCCGCCCAGGCCGTTGTGGGCCGCGCCGTCGGGGCGCTCCTCGCCGCTCAGCACCAGCGCCTCGCCGCCCAAGTTGGCCAGCACTTTGTGCCAGCGCTCCCGCACCAAAACTTCCAGCCAGCCGCTGCGCTGCGCCCGGCCGCCCCCGCCCGCCGCCGCTACCGCCATCTTAGGAGCATGCTGGAAGCGCCGAGTGACAGCACCCCCGGCACGGCGCGGTACGGCGCGGCGGCACCGGACTTCAGCCGGGGGGCGGCGAGCTCCCGGCGCGGCGGGGTGTGGCGAGGAGCCGCGGCCGCCCCCCCGGGGCCGCGCCGGGGCGGGCGCACCTGGCGGCACCGCCCGCTGCCGCCGCGCCTGTGTGCGAGTGTGTGTGCGCGTGTGTGTGAGTGTGTGCGTGTGCGTGCCCGGGGGTGTCCCGCCCCTCCCACGGACACTTCGCGGGGACGCGTCCTCGCTGAGCCGCGGCTGCCTTCGAGCCGAGGGTGTGATGGCATTTAGCGGTGAAGGGACCCGCTGGGAGCGGCGGTGTCTCAGCCCCGGCAGCTGCCGTCTGCGCTGCCCGCGGGTGGCGGGGAGGTGAGGGAAATCAACGGCAGAGAAGCGTTAAGGCAAATGCGACTTTGTTCTCCCCGGACACTTTTTTATTAAGTGTTAAAGGATTAAAACTAACTGGTGGCACAAAGGTAGATAAATTTCAGCTGTATGAAAGTAGACTGCAAGTTGTTTCATGGCTTTGTAGGATTAAGGTGGTAAGTGATTGTCATGGATACTTTTGCAAATTTTGAAACTGTGTTCTTTGCCCTTTGATTACAAATTTTTAAGGCCCATTTTGCAGTTCTTCCCATGCTCACTTTCCTCCTAGGAAGCAATTCCGTGCCTGATGTGGGGCTCAAGGCTGCAACTCAGGCACCTGAGAGGACAAAGCTTCCACATTGCGGGTTTGGAGATGCCACTAGCCGGCCTGGAGGTGCTGCCCCACAGCAAGGTGCCTCTGCGGACACCAAGCACCTCCTGGACTGCCTTTGTTTCTGCCCCTTGCAGAGCAGCTCTGGCTTCTTCCTAAGCTGGGCTGAAAACTCCAGCAGTTCTGGACAGTTTGGTGTATGTGGGAACAATACTCTGGGGAGGTTGGGGTGGCCAGTGAGGTTATTAGTCCTATTCATTTTGGCTATATGTGAGTCATGTGGTTCCCTAAATGCGGCATCTTGCTCCTCTCTGAAGTGATGCCATTCATTTCTGACACCAGGGCTTTGCTCCCAGGTACGTGCAAGTGCCCCAGGTTAACTTGGGCTGGGCAACTTGGGACTCACCTCCCCAGCACGGGTGGGACCTACATAAGGGATCATCCCTGGACAAGCCTGCCTTGGTTTAGCAGGGTCTCTCAGGCCATGCCCCTTGCACTGGGCTGCAGAAAACACATCCCCTTCCCTCCAAAAGACCGCAGAAGGAGGTCTCAACCCTCCTTCATCTGCAGCCTCACCCAGGCTGCGCATGTGTCCCTCCTCCTGGGTAGGAATACAGCCCTGCGCCTAGGGAGAGCGGGAACACACAGGCAATGGGTTATTCAAGGATAACGGGTGGGTGGAGAAAAAGCAAACTGAAGAGAGGTCTCTTCATTTCTCATGTTAATTAATGCAAGGTGAAAAGCTATAATTAAGTTTTCAGGGCTGTGAATCCAGAGTGAAAAGAAGCATGTCCCGCTAAACCTGAACAAGGCACCTAAGCCCTAGACAGGACTAGGCTGTAATACACCCTTTTCTCCAGCATTTCTCACTGGCTAATTTAGGTAGCTCATGTACAACGCTCTGAGTGTTTGGGTTGGTGGTTTGTTTTTTTTTTTTAAATCCTATTCCTAGGTGCCAATCAGAGTGAGTAAGTGTGCTTGTTCGGTTCCAGCCAGCTTCAGGTAGGTGAGAAGGATGCGAAGGAAAGGACAGGCATACAAAAATCAGGTGTTGCAATGCCGGCTGTGTAGCACTCACATTCCTGTGTAGCTCTGAGCCCAAGTGACCAGGCCGAGCTGTAAAATCAGGCATCTCTGTTTCCCTAGGGTTCAACTCTTACCAATTATTTCATAGTTTTTCTTCATGAATTAGTAAAGAATCAGTGCTGCTACTAATGGAAATGTGTCTCTAAGTATTTTTTTAAAGTCGTTTCAGAAATTTTACAAGGAAAAAACACTCAGATGGTTTCTGTCCTGTTGTGAAAAGGTAATAGAGAAGGGAAGGGAAATGCTTAATGCCTCACACTTCTCCTTCATCACACTGTGCGCTCGGCCGTGTTTGCTGAGTGTGTCTGGCTCTCCGGTGGGGTTCCCATGGAACTGCCTTGTATAGACAATTGCACTGCGTGTATCCGAGAGCTGTGCTTGTTCCAGCTATTTTCCTTTCCCATTCCAGCAGAGGTAAATAATAAAGTTTCTCAGGGCCAGTATCTGATATATTAGTCCCTGGTATGAAAAAGTTTTTAGAGTCATCTTCTTTGCCTCCTCCTCCCCCCTTCTCCCCTCCTTGGAGTGGTAAGAAAACAGAGGTGACATTTTAATATTGAAAATAAAAGTAAAAAGAAGATAGTGTAAGAGATGCTAAGGCACAGGCCCAAAGCAAATAGTCTCCCAGATCGTCTCCCCACCTGGAGACGACATGATGGATACCTGATGTCTGTGCTTCCCTGTCCTAGGAGCGCAGGCTAGTAATTGTGTTTGTGTACCCTGAGTCTTTGTGTACCCCAAGAGCAACTTCTGGCTGCTGACCTGCCCTTAGGTGAGAAAGAAAAAGCGCCTTGAGACTTCTCTGGTGGTACCCCTGCCAACATTACCATCCTTGGCCCTGCCTCAGCTCTGCTAATCAATCACACCTGCAAGGGAAGTTTCTGAAATACAGGTTCATGCAGCAGGAGCAGACACAGAAGATAAAACCAGATGTTAATTGGGTGTGCAGCTATTCAGCGCTCAGGTTTGCAACAGAGAAAACTGTTACTCCAAAGTCAGCTGCTGGTCCCTAGTGGTTTCCAGTGCATGGCAGACTGCAAACTCCTAATTTCAGCTACAAGCTTCTCCTGACAGTGATGTTTCTGACATAATCTCTAAATACCCACACTGCAATTGCAGTGTTCAGTGTGAGTATTTGCGAGGAAGCTGGGATGTGCGGTGGGATGGGCAGAGCCGGTGGTAATTCCAGGCTCCCATCTCTAAAGGCTTCCAGCGCAGACAAAGCTTAGCAAAAGTCTCTCTCCATCACTTGCCCTTCTGAAAGGGTCTGCTGTGAAAAGTGGACCCTTTCAAACAAGCCAAGCAATCATCTTTTATCGTTTGTATTTTAGCAGCATGTAAAAGCCTGAACTAGATTAGGGCCCCTTTCACTCTCCTGTATAAACAAATTGTTAGGCAAGATAATGCTAAGAGCTGCTGTTGAATCGGTCTTTGAACTGCAGGGGACTGCGGGCTCAGCTAAAGTCAAAGGGCTAAATGGAAAAAGCAATTCAGTGAACTGGAAGAAGTGAGGGGGTTGGAAAACACAGAAACTGCCTCCCTGACAAGGAGCACCAAAGTACACCCAGGTCAGAAGCGTGGCAATGATGTCTGAGAAATCGTCTGTGTGCCCAGGCAAAGGGAACAGGCTTGTGGTCTGTACGTGCACATGAGAAAATACAGGAAAAGCAATGCAGAAAGGGTTGTGAGGGTGACGCTGAGGGCGTTCTTCAGGCTCAGCTTTACAAGAGGGGTTACTGGAGACAGAGTCCGGACCCTGCCTGCTCTTGGGTTTTTTCCTCCTGTTTTCAGGCAAAGGGGTCAGCGTTCACGTCTTACGTAAATAAACTGGGCTTCTGACAGCAAAACCATTGCAAGGCCACATATGCAAGCTCGCCACTCAGACAGCAGTGCAGGGAACACAGCTCCCACCCCACTTCCAGGGGGAGAAGGTAAGGACTCAAGAGACCCTTTCTATACCTGTGGCTTCTTTACGACTGTGCTATTCTATAGCAGAGATGTAATTTTTGAAGGACTTTTGGGAGACGCTCAAACTCGTCTAGTGCTTTTTTTCTTCTCTTTTGCATTATCAGTGTAGCAACGATAGCTCAAAGCCAGCTCATCTGAAATTCCTCTAAATTGGGAACAGGGTTGTGATCCTTGAACATGTTTCAGAAGACGAAGTTAGACAAAATCAGATCTGGATAATGACGTTCCTGTCTTGTTACCTTCACACCGACCAGCTCAGCAGACAGATCTAGACAGGAAGGAAGTCCAGTTTTGGAAGCCCAGTGCTGGAAACGCAACAAGTAATGACAAAGCTGGAAGGGAGTCCAGTTCCTCCAGTGATCCCAAACACTGCAGCAGCCAAGTTTAAGTAAGTCTTTCTGAGGAGCGTGCCTGAACTAACCCTACTTCTTCCCCCATGGCAGCCCCTCCTATGTCTATGCATGCTGGGATGCAGCAGGGCAGGCTCCAGCCCCGACGCAGATGTCCCTCTTACACGGCGGTGGGATCTCTCACTTGACCGGTGTCACACCTTGCAAAAGGCCTTGCTGGTGAGGAGCTGGCAACCCGCCTAATCCCCCCGAGCAATCCACCCCTTCCTCAGTGTTGAGGCAGCCTCTTGGCTTTAAAGTCAGCATTCAGCAATCATTACTCATTGGTGCTGGTGGGGTTATGAAGATGTCAAGAATGCCTGAAGATCTTCATAATCTGGAGGTTGCATTATGGCTTATTTTCAAAACTATGAAAACATTGTTTTTCTTTTCCTAGTTTGAAGCTATCCAGGTTTTTATACACAACACGGCATTTAAAAATAAAATTAATGCCTAGCTGTTTGCCAGCAAATGCTTTATGCATTCAGTTTTTTAAAGCAGGAACCTACTTGTGTGTACACGAAAGAAGTATGTGTGTGAAATCTGTATGTGCACCTACCCGAGTCACATGTTAGCTAGGCAAACTGAGAAAATGTTCCCACAGCCGGGGAGTTATGGGCCAGGCTGCAAATGAATGTTTCCCTTCTGCAAATACAGCTCTGGCACAAGTGATGCAGAAGTGGGTGCCAGGAAACATTCAGGTTTCTTGTGTGCACAGATCTAAGGCTAGTTCCTGCTACTGTTAAAATCACTCTAAAATAGAGAGGATCCAGCTCAGAACCCTAGAAACTTTTGCCTTGGCTTCAAGCAATCTTATGAAAGAAGTAAACCAAATAAACTCTGAACATAAAGGTTCATGATTACAGTGTTGACACTATAGCAAAGTAGAGTTTTTTCTGTCTTGGTGTCCTGCACCTGCTGCAGATCCCTTTCAGTGCTTTGGTTTCTTAACTTTTTCCTGTCACTTTACAGTTTCTTGAATTAATGTTTTATCTCTTGCATACCGATTTCCCCCCGTTCCCTAAGCTAAGCCCGAGATGTTTTAAATGCCAAGATCAGAGATTTGCATTGCAGTTAATTCTCAAACATATAAGAAATAATGAGTTAAAAGGTGGTAGATCTCCAGATTTCATCCAACATGTTTCAGTCCTGCTTTTCCTCTTCATCAGAAACAGGTTAATCTGGTTGGGTGTCAAAGCAACCAAAGCATTTTTACCATCTTGTTCTTTTCTGGTCTTAACCTACTTTTTTAAATGCTGCAGGAGCGTGATATGTCATGTGTTACAACCACGTGGTTCTGACCCCACAGCCCAGAGACTTCAGGCCCGTGTCCTCAACCTGTCAAATCCTGTGCATTACTGCAAGACTCGCTTGGAGGTGCCCTGCCTCTTGCCCCGCTCATGCTATGGCACCTGTGAAGAAGCACAGTGTCCATGAGGTCTTTGGACTTTTCCTGCCCAGGGATCTCCTGCTGTATTCGTTGCTCATCCGTGCCCAGACATCTCTGCCTGCAGCCTGCTGCCCCACAGCAGAGAGAGGCTGTGCCGCAGGTGCCAGAAGTGTTTGCTTCCCTTGTGCAAAGCAGTTTGGCTAGAAAAGCTAGTTTGCTCTGTCTGTAGCCTTGAGCTCCTGCTCTACCCTGGCACAGGTGAACTAAGGTCATCTTCCCCCTTTCCATGCCACTCCCAGGGCCATAAATCAACCTGTTAGAGTGGTGGGAAACAGGGATGGCCTGCTAGGACAGAA
Organism: Grus americana; assembly: GCF_028858705.1. NCBI lineage: Eukaryota > Metazoa > Chordata > Aves > Gruiformes > Gruidae > Grus > Grus americana. The sequence continues at coordinate 14,403,774 of NC_072853.1, read as the reverse complement.
GGGAAATGAGGAGAGAGGAATTTATAATTTGGAAACGGGCACTTCTCCAAGATTGCTCCTGCAAAGATGATGCTGAGTTCATGCTATGACTTCAGCACAAGTTTGTCTCCCACAAGTAGCTCCCAGCCCAAGAGAAGGAAGAGAGGACCCAAGAGAGGTCCTGCTGCTCACCGGAGGAGAAGGGGCCCCTAGGAGTCCTTCAGGGCTCCTTTACCTACCCGTCCACATGGGAGCAGCAACTTGATACTCCAAGCAGGAGGGATGTCCTGATTCTCTGTGCTTCAGAAGCACCTTGCTCCCTCATCGCCGTCGCAAGAGAGGGCAAAGAGGTCAGGCAGCTCCTCTGAGCTCTGCACCGTAGCCGTGAACATGAGCCCCAAACCAGCAATTGGGGTCTGGCTCCCACTCATCGCATGGCAGAGCTGCTTCAGAGGGGAAGTTGTGGTTTCCCAGGAAGCGCCTTGTGCTGCACAAGCGATGCGTGGACAGACAGAAAGCCTGCTCTACCGAGGAACAGGAGAGTACAAAGCTATCACTGGAACACTGGGGGAAATAATGTTCACCTTCAGGTCCTCTGAAATATTGTTATATTTTTTTTCCATGTGTATGTGGCACTGTCATGTTCTCTTTGTTTCACTTTTGAGCTCTGCAAAGGCTCAGTCCCTCTTCTTGCTTCAGATGATATTTGCGCTAGTTCTCTTCTCACAGCATTGTAAATCAGCTGTAAGTCCAGAGAGGGCAATGGAAGACTGATCTCAGTGAAAAGAGAATCAGCTTCAGCATATTTCTGTTTCTCAGATGTTTCTCCTGTGCTCCAGAACTAAGACACAAAGTGCCTACAGTTAATTAAGATGGGAACTATCACATTTGGGGGAATTACGAGAATGTGCTTGTTTGCCCAGATCAAGTGATAAGGCAATTCTAGGAGGGAAACATTGAAAACATGTTTTTATTTTAGTGTAATTGGTCTGAGTTAGCTTTCTGTGGGCAGGAATCACTTGAAAGAAAAGTGGGGCCAGACCCAAGCAAGCCAGGGAAGGTATGTGAGGCAAGGCAGGAGCAGATCCTGTACGCACAACAGACCTGTTCACTGCCAAGATTGTGAAATGGACCCACAGTTCTTTGTTAAATCAGAGGTTTTATTGGAAGTAAAAACATCGTATTTACAAATCACAGGCAAAGGGATTTTAAGTGCCATTTTGAAAAACTGAAGGTATTTGACACTGAAATCTAAGTGACATTGGTTATGTGACTGAAGCATCCTTTGTAATCCCACCTGTTGCATGATGGGTCCTGGGAGAGATGTTTTAGCACTTTTCCCATCTGCCTGAAAGATTCCTCAAGAAAATTTGCAAAATGGAATAGCTGTTGCTAGAGTTTTTTTGGCCTTTTTTTGTTGTGGTTTGGGTTTTTTATGTTGGTTTTTCTTTATGTCAGTGGTTTCTTGTGTATAAGCCCTGGCCTGCAGGCTCTGAAAGCCATTGTCCAACTGCGTGGCCATGGATAAATCCTCATTTTGTGTCTGAGTTCCCTATCCATTCATGGGCACAATAACACTGACTTCATAAAGTACTTGGACTTTCTGTAATGGAAACTATCATATGAGCTGGACAATGACATTGCACAATATTCAGAGTGGAATTAAAAAGTGAGAAAGTCAGAGAATGCAGGAACCTCTACATGTAATCTCTTCCTCACCACCCAGCCTAGCCTAGCCTAGCCTAGCCTATCCTATCCTATCCCATCCTATCCTATCCATCCTATCCTATCTATCCTATCCTATCCTATCCATCCTATCCTATCCATCCTAAGTATCCCTCGCTGCTGCCACTGTCACTGCTTCTGCCCAAAGGGTCTACCTAGATTTGAAGCTCTTGGTGGTAGGAGCTTCCTTGTACATGACTAATATGTGTAACATACTAACCAGATGTATTTTTATATATTTAATCCCACCCCTCCCTCCCCCAAATTAAAAAAAATATATTTAGCATAGAAGATATTGAATAATTTTCTGGGAAAACATTGTTTCAAAGGTTGGGTGGTTTCTAAAGTATTGGGGTTTTATTTAGTATTTATATAGTATAAATCAAAATTCGTTTGTTAAAATGGGAGTAGTATTAGAAACTGCACAATGTGTTAAACAACTGGTGGGATAGTCACCACAGTTATTTAGCCAAGTACACTTCCTCTGGGAATCTGGTTCTACCACATGTAATGAGACAAAACACATGGGGGAGAAGGGAGCAATTTTAGCAGAATGTGCTCCTTCATGCTAATGCAAATACAGAATAACTTTCTTACTAGATTTGAACTGAGACAAATAAGCATGAGCCTCTGAAATCCAGCACCACGAACACACAGGAGGGGAGCTCTGGACCACTTCCCAGTTGCCTACAGCAGTGTTTCTCATTTTTTTCTGGGTGGCAATCCATTATTAAAACATAAACAGTAAAAGCACGTTTGCTGTACATTTACTGTAATGGTAAAAACGCATTCATGATAGCAGTGATAAGCTTGTATAATTGGAGGGTACGCTTGGCCAGAGAATACAAATTCCTGAAGACAGTGCTGTTCTGAGCCTATGGGAATGAGGGGGTTTTGATCCAGACTCTTTAATGTTGTTTTAAGGCTGGGATAGAATAAAAGTAGGGAAGTGCAACCGGCAGAGCTGGGAGCAGTCCAGCAACACAGCTCCGGCCCCATGGAGGGCCCCACGTGGTGGTTGGTACCACCGGTCCAAGGCAGTGGAGGGTGAGTCCTGGAGCAGTCTAAAGACCTGGAGAAGGTCTTGTATGGGCACATGCACTACACGCTGCCGAATGAAGATCCACTTGTTAGATAGCAGTCAAAAGTCTGACTCCTTCTAGTCTTTCACAGCTTTCCTCTGCCCTATCTGAGAGTACCAGCTACAGCTTACTGAAAAACAACATTATTTGGTGGCAGGATCTTTTTTTTTTTTTAGCATTTTGTTCATACAATACTTTATTGAAATTCCTTTCACTGCCAGGAAGCTCTCTGGACACACTGCTGGCAACAGTAGTGAAATCAGTGTGAACATTTATAGATCTGAACAGCTGTAAATGTTGACCAGGGTTTGTAACAATGAGACAGCCCCAGTCCCAAAAGACCCAAGACTTGCAGACTTCTGTATGCCCTTCTGCAGACAGTCTAGCAGCTCTGAGGGTTCATGCCCCACTGACATTTGCAGGGCTTCCATGATCCTTGGAGCAGTGCTCGACAAGGAGGTCTAGATGGAGATAACTGTAGAGCTCTAAGGCTTCAAGTCTTGCACATCTGCACAACAAATGTGCAACATCTGTTGTCTCATGGAGAGTGTTTGTTTCTTTGAGAAAATCCCCAATATCTTGGGGTCTTGGCATAGGATTATGTTTGCCTGGGAAATCACATCTCTTGGATGGGATGTTTGGCTCAGTATCCACATGGCAAATAGAGTCACTATTGTGAAGGTCCCTGCAACAGTGTCTTCTGCTGGATTGGGTGAAAATCCCCGAACCACCATCCTGCTCAGTTCCTGTACTCCAGCTGGGTCGGAGTCCTACATGACCTGCTATAGATTGTTTTAAACTATGAGCAAAACATCACCTAACTATCTTTACTATGTGCAGAAGGCTGTTCTACATGACCATTTCTGCATCTGGAGGAACAATTTCTACTGAGCATTTAGAAGTAGCTCATCGATGTATAAGTTTGTCAGTTCTGCAGCAGGTACTGCCTGGGGCAGTCCCCAGCATGGCCAGATTCTCCATCCTAGACACCTACACATTGACGTGCCAAATAGTGTCTATAAAATGATCTAAGCACAGCAGTAGCTGCCTGGGAGAATCTCTGGGACTGCTCAAAATTCCCACGTGGCCTACCGACTAATTCCTCCTGCAGGAATTAGGGAAAGGCTTTGTTGGAGAGTGTCTGGGAGCTCGGGCAATCCCTTGCTCAGATCAGTCCCTTGTGTCACCTCTGCAGAGACTAGCTGGGAGCTCTAGGACCAGCCCAGGAACTAATGCCTAAATGCACAGGGAGTGCACCCAGGCACAGCCCTGATACCAGCTGCACCGTACCTGTAGCTACAGGACAAACTTGAATGTCTGTAGCTTAAATTCCACAGCTCTTGCTACACAAAGCTTCTGGCTCCATTGCAGGAGGCCTGAAAGTCCTGGCATGGTAAACTATTTCAGCATCCCAAATGAAGCCCCGGGATGAGAGCCAAAGACCCTGGAAGCAAGACACCACCTCTGTGCTCTGTTTTAGATCAGTTTTAGTGGCAAACTTCTTGAGACAAAATTTTCTGTTTACATCGTTTTGCTGCGGGAGTTCCTTGGGGATTGTTTTTAAGACAACCCATTCAGTGTGCTCAAAGGATGAGTTAGGGAAGGGAGGAAGACTATAAATGCTCCTGTTAATCTCACCTTCCTTCAGTGGGATGAGCCCTGCCTAGTTGTGCCTAGCAGGCCTATTTCCAGGTGCTTATCTGCCCTTGCAGCAATACTGTGAGGCGAGATAGCACAAGGACCTTCCTAGGAGGGCTCAGGTGTTGCCTGTCACAGACAGCAGACTTTTGTAGGTGTTCTGAGTTCAGGTTTCAAGCTTGTCTCAAATATAATCTGTGTCCTGGTCACTGTACCACTTCTGATTCCGTTTGAAACCCAGCTTTGGATGTGGTGAACTGCCATTGCGTTTGGGCTCAGCGCATTGACATGTTTGGATAAAATGTGTCAGCTTTTGTTGAGACTCATTGATTGAGAAACACAGAGGATTCGTGCTTCTCTTCTGATCCTTGGAATTATTCTCAGAAGCTTTTCCCCAATAGCAAAGGTAAATACAAGGTTCATACTCATTTTCTTGAAATACTACTCTGGCTTCCTAGGAAGCTTTGAAGGGAACACCACTGTCCAACAGGTTGGTGCAGCAGAAGGGAATATAAGATCATAAATAAAGCAAATTCCCTTTCTATGCTTCCCTAGCCCATAACACTCATTGTTTTATCCCATATATATCTTTGCAGACAGCACGTTTCCCTGTGTTGCCCATGATCACCTTGTCACTAAAATCACCCATGTAGGGAGATACAAGCTGAATGAGTGGATGACAAAGCGGGTGGGAAATTAAATTGTTAGTGATCCATGACCTGAAGTAACTGGTAGCCAGTCACTAGTGGTATATCTCAGGGATTGATATTGGGGCCAATATTGTTTAATGTCTTTATTAATGGGATGATGGGATAAAGTACACTCTCAGTGAGTTTGTGGGCAAGCAGTCGATACCCTGGAGAGCAAGGGAGAAGCTTTGCAGGAAAGACTTGGGGGTCTAGTTGAACAGCGTGTCCTTGCAGCAATGAGCAGTTGTATTATCAAAAATGTAGCTCTCAAGAGGGAGAGCTTCCCCCTTTGTTTAGTACCTCTAAGACTGCATTTGCAGCAGTGTGACTGGTTTTGGGCTCCCAGGTGTTAAGACATTAACAAATCAAAACAAGTCCCATGGATGGTCACTGAGATGGTCAGGGGCTGGAGTGCATGTTGTAGGAGGAGAGGCTGAGAGCTCCGAGCTTCTTCAGCCTGGAGAAGGCTTAGGGGGATCTTAATGCTGTTTACAGCTACCTAATAGGCGGATGTAGAGAGGACAGAGCCAGGCTCTTCTCAGGGTGCTCAGAAAAGCAATGAACGCAATTTGAAACATAGGAAATTGATATAAGGATACAAGAATTCCTTGATATAAAGGGGAAAAAATCCCACAAGGGTGGTCAAATATTAAAACGGGCCCAGAAAGGTTGTGGATCTCCATCCTTGTAGATACTGCAATATCAAGTGGACACAGCCTTGAGTGAGCTGTGCTAGCACTAACCCCGCTCTGAGAAGGAGATTGGACTAGAGACGTCCAGAGGTTCCGAGTTAGCCAAAGGGAAGATAGGGTCAGGAAAGATCTGTGCTTTCCTAGCCACATCCGTCAGCTTGTTCTTCGCAGACAGCAGGCCAGCAGAGCACACTCCGCTGCACATACCAGTTGTGCCTTCCCTATTTTTAGCAAATGCTGGAAAATGAGTGATAGATACAACCATGCTGACTGTCCGTCAACACCGTTTAGTAACCTGGATCTAATCCACCTCCCACTGAAGCCCATTGTAAGATTCCTGTCCATATAATGGGATTTGATGCAGGTCCCATGAAAACAGGAGGATTAAAAGAAGCTGCAGCATTAAAGGCAGAAGTCATAGTAGCTCAGTACAGAATTATCCCCTCCTCTCTCCCAGCTCTCCATTACATACACATCCTCACACACATGCAACCTCCCTTGTGGTATCTGCAGTTCTGTACTGTAAATCTTACGGCACTACAATTAATTAAAAAGGAGATGCATGTTTACTGTCAGTAAGAGAATGATACTCTGTTCGTTACAGGTAAAACTGCTTTAAATCTGCAAGAACGCCATGGGAAAGCAGGAAGGTTGAGGCTATAAAAAAATTGAAGTAATCAAAGAATATTGGCTTCAGCAACTTACGTTGTTTCATGATACTCATAATTCAGGACACAGTGTAGCTAGTCAAGTGTGATTAACTTCTTCTGGGATCTGACATCTTATTCTCTTTTGTAGCAAGAACCAGAGTACACAATGTTCACAGGAGAAAACCGATCAATGGAAGCGTGCCATTACCTGAAAGAATATGTTCTTTTGATTCTCCTCTGCTGCCGAACAAGTGTCTTTTGTTCCTTAAGTAGAAGAGCAATATAAAGGGCTTTGCACAGAATAACATAAAGAAGAAATAGGCCTTATATAACATTCTCGGCAGGAAAATGACAATTTGGGGAGGGGTTTCGTTAATGCCCAAATCCCTGCTAGAAGCTCCGCGGGGAGGAAGGGAAGAGCAGCGAATTCAGACAATCAGACATTTGTTAGGTGATACAGGACCTACGAGCATACGAGAGGCTGCGCTTTCATTCAGACAGCGCAGTAAAATAAACAGAGTGTGACAGTGAAAGATGAATGGGAAGTTAATTCTATTCACATTTACAATATTTCAATGGCAATATTTTCTGAACAATGGTCCCTATTGATGCTACAAGTGCTTGCACATTGTGCCTGCTTCTTGCTGAACAGACATGAGACTATTCGAGCAGCTGTATTCCCTAATTGAAAAAGTGAAGTTTCCAAAAATGATGAAAGGCTATATCTCATCTGTGTCGAAACTGTTTGGAACCTAACTCATTTTGGTGCCTGATTTCCACCCCCCACGCCCCCCTTTTTTTCTTCCTAATTGGGATCTCTGGGAAGATTTGCTATCTCAAGTGGCAGACCAACTAGAGGCTAAACCTTAATAGCTTCAAGTCTAATACTTCAGTATTTTATCACAGGCTAGTGCTTATCAGAATAACAAAATAAACAGTAGTTTTGTCTACATTAGAAGGAGTTTGCTGTTATGAGCAGGCCATTTAGATATACATCTCCTTTGCCTTTATAAACCGTGTCTCCACTAAGAGGATTTTCATGTCTACATGGTTCATCTCCACTGGCAAACTTCCCCTGGTGCATACAAGGTCCCTGTACACTTTCTTATTCTAAGGAAGCAGTTGTCCATGATAAAATACTTGGGAATTAAGAGGGGGAGAAAAAGGAAAAAAAAAATATCCAATTTCTAGTGAAATAAGTTATTGCTCCTGTCATTAAAGCACTTTCTATACACAGATGTGCTGTTTAAGGGTATGAATTCTTCATACTCTCAAACGATGTAGCTCTGCCAGCAAAAACTTTAACCGTAGACAAGACAAACCTCTGTCCTGGACTCTGAGCCAAGTTTAACACCATCTGTCTGGCTTAAAGGCCAAGTTTAACACCATTTGGCTACAAAACCAAATTTACATTAATGCTGCAGATCCTGCACGTTGTCTTGCTAGCTGTCTGTACACCAAGCTGCCTGTTTTTCTCAACATCTTGCGCTAAAACTGGTCCCCTCCCTGGCTGCAGGGACAGCAGGCTGCCGTAAGCAGGCCCAGGTGCCAGCTGACATCTGGAGAAAGTCTAGGTCATTTCTACTTTGGGATCTAAAAGTCACGGATCAGAGCTCCAACCTCTCCCCTCATCCCTTCCTTTCCATGCAGCCCAGCCCTCCTTGATTTTGAAACCCTTGCCTCTAATTTCTCGGGTCCCCAGGGGCTTACACAAGCTCCCTGGAATTTGGTCCCATGGCAGGAGAGCTGAGCTGGCGGTTTAACCCTTGAGGGACACAGCAGGGAAGGGCAGGAAAGCTTAGAAAGGATTTTCTTAACTTGGAAACATTCCTCTTGAATTATGTCAAAGCAATAGAAATCCTCCCACCATCCCTTCCACTTGATCATTATTGCACTGTAGCAATAACGGAATGGGGGTAAGGCTCCAGGAGGCCTGTCATGTTGCTACAGATGAAAACCTGAAAATTAAGAGGAATAACTGTCATTTTCAACCTTCACTGTGACTTTGTCATCATCTTTAATCAGTAATACATTTTATACTCCTTTGGATTTTCAACACAGTGAACGGCAGATTCCCACAACAGCCATAGGGATTAGTTACAGAGATATTATTATCTCTGAACTTGATGGAAAGAAATGATTTTGTAGCGAGCGGACACCTCTACAAACCAAAAAGATATTGCTTTGATTCAGAGAGGTCTGGACTGTGGACTAGTAATTTAAATTCCATGCTTCAATTTCTCCATCTTATTGAAATAGGAACACTGATATTCATGTGCTGTGGAAGGGCATTCTGATGAGGGTGACCAGGATAGCGTAGGGCTTTTCCAGCAGGAAGTGCAAGCACAAAATAAAATTTAAATTTAAGAGATGAAGAAAAAAGGCAGGTGCAGAAAGGCTGAGCAGCTTCGCTGAGGTCTGTGCAGTGAACCATCTGCGGAGGCAGGATCAGAAAGCAAGAGCTGCCAGCTGCCGCTCCTATGGCAAGCAATTTCTGGATGAAACCATGGGCTTTGCAGAGCCTCCAGAGACTAAAAGTACAGGTTTTCTTCTCTGAGTTTGTTATTTTCTGGTTATTATTACAGATCGTGCCCTACCCAGGAGCACAACCCTGGGCCATGTAGCTGGTGACATTTTGCAGTGGTGGATGCCATGGTTAGCAAAATGCCTTTTAGTGAAGTGAAAGGAATATCGCTGTTTGACCTTTTGGTTGAGACATCTGTCCCGGACTACTGCATATGTTAGTCAAGACAGTCACATGCTGCTTTTCCCCTTTTTCATACTTTTATAGGCTAGAAAATCCTGCAACCTCTGAGCAATTAAAAACATTTAATTAAATACTTTGAAAGTGTTATTTCTTGCATTAATAAACCAAAACCAGGAAAGGCTTTAACTTTCACAAGGAGTTGAAGAGAGGGGAAAGACAAACTGAAAGACGGGACAGAGCAGGTTATTAGTGGCCTCCCACAAGCAGATGTCCCGAGGGATTACAGAGGCGCTGGGCTGGAGTCAGCTGCCGTGCCTCCACAAACTCCACTTGCAACCCTAGCACTTGGGCTTGGTTTTGCAGCTGGTGCTCTGGGTTCAGTGTTAAGTCTGGTCAAGGCCAACCATGTCCACTGATCCTGAAAGCAGCAGCATCTGCTTCTGCTGCTAGCAATAGATGAAACCTTTTGGTGAAAGTTCTCTTTTCTTTCTTTTCTTTTTTTTTTCTTTCCTTTGTTATTGGCTCCCATTTCAGATCAGCATCCATCCTTTGATTCAGCCATGCATCCTTTTCTCTGTCTTTAAAAAAATAAAGGCATTGGGCATATATATTTTCTATAATCACAGAATCACTGGTAGGGGTTGGAAGGGACCTCTGGAGATCATCTAGTCCAACCCCCCTGCTAGAGCAGGATCACCTAGCGCAGGTTGCACAGGATCGTGTCCAGGTGGGTTTTGAATATCTCCAGAGAAGGAGACTCCACAACCTCTCTGGGCAGCCTGTTCCAGTGCTCGGTCACCCTCAGAATGAAGAAGTTTTTCTTCATGTTCAGGTTGAACTTTCTGTGTTCCAGTTCGCTTGTCCTGTCACTGGGCACCACTGAAAAGAGTCTGGCCCATTCCTCTAGACATCCACCCTTTAGATATTAACAAGCATTGACGAGATCCCCTCTCAGCCTTCTCTTCTCCAGGCTAAACAGACCCAGCTCTCTCAGCCTTTCCTCATACGAGAGATGCTCCAGTCCCCTCATCATCCTTGTAGCCCTCCGCTGGACTCTCCCCAGTAGTTCCCTGTCTTTCTTGCACCGGGGAGCCCAGAACTGGACACAGTACTCCAGATGTGGCCTCACCAGGGGGTTGAAAGATATTGGCTCATCTGGAGTTTTGTTTAGAGTTTTGTACTGCAGTTTGTGCTGTGACAACCTCAAACTGCTCCAGTGTCTGCATTTGGTATATTCTCTTTTTTTGCTCAGAAATCCAAGTCAGCACTGAGATGAACCCATGCGTGTAAAAGGCAGATATGTAAGTGTCATCCTGATTTCACGTCCGAGTTGTCTTTAGAGGGATGCAAGTTTAATCACTGGCATTTTGGTCACTTCTAAGTAGGCTTTTGGAAGCCCATCTTAGGCCAGGGTTAATTGGGAGGTTCCAGGTGGCTGCTATCGCTCGGTCTGTGCACTTTTCATGGCTGTTTCTGAAAAGAGACTTTGTGTGTGGACGTGTTCGTGAGACTGAGCTCACAGGCAGGACTTGTTTAATCATGGCTCTAACTCACGTTGGTGACAACATCAAATTTGATTGAATAGAAATAGTAAAACTTTGCTGACATTAAGTTTTCCAACTGGGAAAGGAATCAATATCAGGTATCTCAGGTGACGACGGGCAGCGCTTGAATGCCAGAAATAAATGTTCAGTCTGCAAGCAGCTCATAGGGTTGAATGTGCTCAAACAAATTTTCTCAGACAAGATATTTAAATAGCCTTTGGTAGACAACAAATATAAACACTGATGCCTGTTTGCAGAAAAGAAATGTGTCTAAACTTCCTTGCTTATTTTTTTACTGTGAGATGTTCACCAGGAGATATTCTTCATTTGTTTTTTTACTGAAAAATATATGCTCTGTGTGGTCACTTCAAATGTTCATCAGACTAGAGATCGTTCAAATGATCTTTTAATGCTTTTCGATGATACTCTGAAGATATAATACCACAGCTAAGGAAGCTCATGTGTTCTGTGAAATATGGGAAAGAAATTCATTTTTCTCCCAAAGGCCTATACACAACTGATACTGATTTTTCAAAGGTTTGCTCTGAACTTGTTTGAACTGGGGTTTTTTTTCAGACTGAAGAGTAGAAAGACAGTAATAGGAATGAAGTGACACTAATAATGCAACGTCAGTTCTTTTCTTCTTTCTCCTTCGCCTCAATATGCAAAATCTGATAGTTGCTGAAATATATTCAGTCCTGAAGGACAAAATGGGGAGCTGGAAAAAAACTAGGATGCTGAGTGGCTGAATAGGAATATTGACAGTGGGTGTGAATTTTCCGACCTGTTTCACATCTCAGAGTTTTCACTTCCAAAGTGAAGACAAATTATTCACTGCTCCACAGGTATTTCAATAGATCACTTCATTGATGAATGGATATGCAATTAAGCTCATGCTAAAGCACTCATTAGCCATAACACCTATAGCTCTTTAATTACGGGGATGGAAGATGGCAATCAACTATATGAGTTAATCATTGAAAACTGCCTGTCATTAATTCCTCACTGTTTGGAAGCTAAAGCTTGCAGGGTGAGTCTTTGCTCAGCCAAAACCCTCAGTGAGGACAACGTGGACTGTGCCAGACAGGGTCAAGTGGAAGTGAATGGGTGTTTTGCCTGAGTTAAGAAATAAATGCATTTTGTTGTGGTTCAAACTTTTCATTTCCCCTCAACACTGTACAAAATCCCATCAGTCAGACCTTGCTGCTGCAGCAAGTTTTTGCAGCGTGGCCATTGAAACTATCTGAATGAGTGCTAGATTGCAAGCCTACAGCGTGCAGCAATTTCCACGGGCAATGTGTCCCTTCTCTCATACGGCCAGCAGCATGCCTTCCTGCTTTTTCCCCCTCCTTGGTGAAGATCCCCTCCGCACAGGAGACCCCAGCTTTGGAAAAGGGGGGTGCCTTTCAGCTGCCCCATTCTGTTCTGAGGCTGGGGAGGTCATCTGCTTCCAGCAAAGACGCTGCTGCTGCTGCTGAACTGCTCCTGGCTCTTATGAAGAGAATGGCCACTTGCTGCCCAGATGCTTGATTAATAAATATGTATGAATTTAGTAAAAATTCAAGGTTTTGTTTCTGAAATGGCTAAGCATAACATCAGTCAGTATTTAAACGGCTTTTCTTTACCACATGCTCCTCACACTTTCTTTTTTCCCCATGCAGTCCTGCCTGACAGCTTTGTCAAAATGTGAGCTGGTTTTGTGCCATGGGCAAATGTTCATGAAGAACAGGACTGGCAATTGAAATAATTTTTTTGCATTTATCTAAACTAGTTTTTGAATCTTAAGTTGCCAGGAATACAAAAAAGCTTATGCAAACAAAGAAAAACAAAAACCGGGATAAAACTAGTAGATTAGAACAGCAATTATTACCCTACAGTACTAAACACCCCCCCCCCCCAAAACAGCCTTTAAGCTTAGATGTTTTTTCATTAGCATTACTCACCAATGCTTTATTCATTGCTGACATTATTTGAATTTGTATTCTGTAATGCAAGTAGATTTTGTGTAGTTTTGTTTCTTGGTGCCGTCTCAGCAGAACTGAACATTTCTAATAGCAAACCTGGGGATAAAGGATATCCCAACACACAGCCACAGCCTTCTAAGAAGAAGGGAACAGCTTTCTCTGAAAAAGGATGGAAGCCCAAAGAAGCAAGTTCCTGAGGTGAAAAGCAAAGTGGTGTTGTACATGTGAGATGATGACTGAACTGGCTCTGGCCCAGCAAAAGAGTCCAGCACGTGTTGGGCTGTCCTCACTGGAGGAGCTCTGACGCCACTTGGGTTGGTCCTCTGCTGCAGGCTGAGCTGAGCTTGGACGCGTATTGTGGTGGGGTGGACAAAGGCAGGAAACTGGACCTGTCAAACGAGTCACTGCATCACTTGCAGTTTTTACATTTTAGGACTTTGTCGTCATGCCTCCTTTCACATAAAATCAGCCCCACCACTGTCCTGTCCAGCCTGTTGGGCTGGAGCTGGAACATCCCATCCTAGGGAAAATGAGACCTTTTCTCCTCCTCTGATACCACATGGGCTTGTTATTTTGGATGTTGGACTTGGTCAGGAGGTCAGGGCAATTCCAGCTGAGCTACTGCACATGCCAAACCGCAGTTTTAGGAATTAAAATGATTGCCTGACTTGACATGGCTCTGGGTCAAAGCTGCAAGGGCTGCAATTAAAGCACAAGTGGACATTGAGCTTCAGCCTTATGCTTCCTTCATTTGGTCCCCACCAGTCATGCCTCATCTTCATCAGTGGGGCTGTCTGGTTATTATCTCTACACCATGAATATGTAACAGCACCAGCAGCCAAAGTGGGGTTCCCTAAGGTGGGGGTGGTAAACCAAGACAGAAACCCAAGGAAGAAGGAGCTGAGGCAGGGCTGGAGCTGGTGCAGAGCAAGGGACCTGGACGAGGGCTGGAGCAGCAGCATGGAGCTGACCTACAAGGAGGTCTGGAGAAGAGGACAGAAATGGAAGCCAAGCTAGAGCTGATGGCTGCTCTGGCTCAGAGGGATGAATCCTGAACAGGCACCTTGCTGTGGTCAGGGCTGTGCATAGCAAGCCTGCAACGCAGCCTGGTTCCTGACCATGCCTGACTGTGGATCATCCTTGGTGGCCTTGGTGACAACACGATTGTCACCAGCTGAGAGGGTGGAGAGAGCTGGTGGAGCTGCTTCCACAGTTCAGCCACCCTGAAAAGACTACCCAAATTAATAGTAGGTTTTTCATAACTTCAGCAAGACTGTAGTAAGACTAATATTTTCTAGCCCCTCAGAAGGCAGGGAAGCTGCTGAGAAAACATGATGTGGGGACACACGGTAGTATTGCTGCCGGATAAGGGTAATGTGGTTATTCATTCCTTTCTCACTAACACAGGACAAGGCCACAATTATCTATTTTAAGGCAATGGCAGATGCTGTTATTATCATATCAGCAGATCATTTGGTTATTATTGTTTGCATTGCAGGAGTGCCCAGAGGCCCAAAGTCTGTTGAAACACCTATTTGCTATGCACAGGACATACTTTTGGGAGACCGTCCCTGCCTGGAAGAGCTTCTTCTGCACCCACAAAGCTGATCATACTGCACTGGAGCAAAGAGAAAATGCATGGTTTACCCAAAGTTGTAACTTGGAAAGGTCTTGATGGACCTGTGAATCATTCTAAGGACAGACTCGTTACTCAAGCAAGGTGGAGACACAGCAGATCTGACCAGCTGATGTTTTGGTTTTGAGTCTAGGAAGAAAATGTGGTATATACTTAGAAAAATCTATGTTAAATGGGGTGGTGGAAGTGTCAATTCCACTTGTTAAGAAAGCAGACTGATCATGGGAGGCTTAAGGATTTTTGAATACTTCTTTGCTAATGATCCCTTTAATTACTCTCTGTAAGTCATCTGGAATGAAAATATCAGCATACTCATTTAAAGAAGAAAGGTTTTGTAATGCTGTGTAATATGTATGGATTTAGGGCTCTGTGGATTAAATTTGGCAATTTCAAGCATGCAAAGTTACTAATCCACACTTTGTCTACAAAAAGAGAAAAAGAGAAAAAAAAGAGAAAAATTGAGGCAGGCTGATGCCCTGAGGACGGCTGGGGAATTCCACACATGCCTGTCTTCTGCAACTCCCATCCAGGGAGCAAACATTAACATCGGTGTTGCAATAGTTACAGGCACACCAAAGGGACACACTTGCAGCAAAGCATAGGTGGTTTCATCAGGTACTTCTCTATGTTTTCACCTCACGGTTATTTTTTTGACATTTTTGTTCTTCCAGTTTCCTGGTGTTTTAAAGCATGTATTTGTCACATTTAATTCTATTTTCCTGTAATAGCTTCATCCACAGAGACTTCTCTTGGAGAAACGCCCAGAGATTTTTCTGTTTCTTCTTATGCCTATATTTTCCCTGCATCTGCTATTACATCATTTATATGGTTACATCCATATAATTTTAGCTTTTGTGTCAGACTTATAATGCCATAGTCAGGCTGTCAAAATGGCTAAGTCCTGAGGATTTTATTCAGGCAGAATTTGCACTGAATTGTCTGTGATTGCTTCAATAAGTTGAATGTTGTAATATTTCTAGTAGGCAGGACAAAATAATATAGGTATAAGAATAGGGCATCAGTAAAAAAGCATTTTAGAGGCCGGTAAAGTGAATCACATTCTGCAACTTTCACAAGGTGAATGATGAACTGGTAGAAATCAAGGAATCTTGATTTTGGGTTCAGTTTTAAACCCTTGACCACACTTTTTGTTCTAGAATTACAATGTTTATTGTTAAATTTAATTTAATACTGAATTCAATAATTTCTGTAATTTTTTCCTGCATGGCAATGATAGATCCTAGAATCTTGTATCAAATATTTAATGGCTTTAAGTTTCCTGTTCATACTTCAGTTGCCTTTTAAAGATCACTGGTCTCCATCCATCGGTACCTTTTCTGTCTTTCTGTCCCCATCCATCTATCCATCCACCTGTGGCTTACATAGCCCTAAGTCCCACCTGGGACTCAGTGCTTGAAATTTGGGAAGTTTGTGTAGCATAACACAAGAAAGAGGCAGGAGGATCATCCTCGATTTACAGAACCCTTGTCACAAATGTTGCATATTTGAAGATCCTACCATTGAGTAGGAGCTGCTTGAGGGCAAGATCCTGCAGTGCCTACAGGTAACAAGTCACAGTTTCTGAAAACTGTGATTTTTTTCTCTACCCTTCCCCTGTCTTTCTCTCCCTCCTTCTTCCTCTTTCCGAATCTCTCTCTGGGTGGGAATTATTTGTTTAACTTAATTCAGCAAGTTGAGAAAGGATTATACTCACACCTCTACACCCCAAAAGTAATTAAGCAGAATAAAGGCAATTACAGATTTAATTTTTCTTGCTCAATCTCTGCCCATCTTCCTGTTTTCATGTGTGATTAACCTATCAAACATTTCAATTTCTTTCTCAGCCTCCTCTCCACCAACTTAACTGGAGTTATTAGTAGCAAAGCGTGAAGTTTGTCAGAGGATGAGTTACATCGGCCTCACTGCCAGAGTGTTCACAGGACCTTTATTCAGAAGTCACACTTCATAAAATAAGTGAGGTGTCATGCTGGGATGTATCTGAAAAGCGAGCCGTGGGTAGGTTTTATGGGTAACATGACTGTGGTGTGACATCCTGTTTATCTGGTGAGTCCTCTGACCACACAGGGAACACCATCTCCTCCGATGTCTGTCTTCTTTTAAAGGAGAGTGGCGACTGTCAGTGCTATATGCGTGCAGCCTGAGATGTTGGAGAGCAACACCCAGTGGGGCTTTTTAGGAGAAATGCCTGGTTGATGGACCAGGCTGTGAGCAGGCTCTGGTCTGCCCAAGGCGTCGAGGATCCTACCCACGTGCAGACTTAGGAGGAGGTATCAGCTGGGCCTTTGGGATTAGTGCTGTGGATCCCACCTCTGAATTTCTCCCCACGTGTCATTCCTGTAGCCTCAGTTAGTTATTGAACTTGGTCCTAGCAGGTTCCTGAGAAGATGGATTATTTGTAAAAGCAGTTGCAAATTACAAGAGATTAGAAAAGCTTTACAAACTCTGCTGGGCAAGTGCATTACACAAATGGTGTTTGGACTGATGAAGAAATGAACATAGGCCCTCTGTGTTGACTGGTTCCTTTTTAATGTCCCTACACAAGTAGGTGTTAGTGACAACATTAAAAGAGCCTGACTGGGTCACAGATTTAATGATATAGCAAAACCTTTAAGATTTAAGGTCAAATGCAGCTCAGATTGGTACACCAGGTGATTCCACTCCATGTCAATGATATGAAATAGCTGGATTTCATCCTTAATGTATCAGCATTGTTTGCTGCTGAGGGATATGTCCTGTGAAATAACTTCTGGGAGGCACTCATCCTCTCAGAGAGAGGAGCTGAGGAGGGCTCCAAGTTACAGAGTTGCCCACCACTAACAATGTCTCTTTAAACACGTATCCCACCGTAAGCAAATCTCCCGCTGCTGGGGTGTGCAGTTCTAGTGGCTCCTTGGATAGAGCAAAGAAAAGGAACAGAAAAGGAGAAAGAAGAATAACACAAAAAGACAGAAGTGATACACCTTTCCCTGTCCTTTTTGGAGAGGAGTCGTGAGATGATAGACAAGATTCGAAAGGAAAAGATGACTGTTGCCAGCAGCGTCATTGCTCTTGGGACATAGGCGTGTGATCCCTTGCAGCTAGATACCACTTCCCCGCTGGGCAGGGAAGTTACAGAAGTGCTGTAAAGAGCTTGTCTGTCTGGCACTGCAATTAGTTGTGTAATTTGTGGCTGTTTGCAGAGGCACACTCTATCCACTGGTCTCTACAGGCTCATTTGTTAATAGGGGTCATTGGGCAGGGTTATTTCCCATTATGCGTCATCTTTGCTATCTCTCTGACTCATATTTCTTCTGCTGTGTCTGCATCCCCTGTATGACACTACAACACCAAGGGTAGTTGCTTCCTTTGGTACAAGGGGAATCCATTCCAGCCAGCAGCCAGGCTGAGTTATCAGTCTGAAGGGCTTCAAATGGATCATAATCAAGTCTTCAAAGTCCAGGGGCCTCATTTCTCAGACAGTTAGACTATTCTGGCGCTCATTCAGATGGTCATTTCAGAGGGACACCTCTGATTGTTTGAGTGAGAACAAGATTGTTACGTCCATTTCACACCAGTGTATAAAGTCCTCCATCAATAGGTGATATCAGAAGGATACGATTAAATATATGCCATTCATATCTATATATGAAATGGAGACTTTGGTGCTTAAAATTATGACCCATTTACATACTTTGGTGATTTGAGGTCTAGGCTTTTGGGGTATATTATTTGGCAGGGTGTGAGGCAAAATGGGGGCCGGGGTACTATAAGTAGGGATAGGCCCTGTCAGGGGCTTGGGTTTAAACGCTGCTCCATGTTAACATACACAAAACCCTGATTCTGTGCTTCTTAAAGGTTTGTGCTTATGATTCCTGCCACATTCATTGGTGATAAGTTATAACAAAAATAGCCTATGAGTTTATATTTAGGTGCTTCCACAAGGATCTGCTAGGCTGCATTTCTCTGTGGCAAGTAACTTTATTTGGCCATGGCAGTCCCCGTGAGGCACATCCCTCATGTTTTGCCAGCAACTATACTTTCTTGGTTCTTACAGGAAAGAGTTCAAATCTCCTCTGTATAAAACAGGACATAAAGAGAAGTAATTTGAATATTGGCCTCAGTTTTCCTGGAAAGGAACAGAAAAGAGTAACAAGTTCTCTTTTAGCTGTAAGTGGTTTGTTGTCCTTGCTAATACTTTCAGTCAACGAATCTTAAAGGCGCTTTGTAACCAGGAACAGAAAGTGCTGCCAGTGGATATGGAACTTTTTTGCACCCAGGCAAATTGAAGCAGAGCTGGGACAGGAGAAGAGGACCAGCACCAAGTTTTCTGACTCCTTCCTCATTAGCATTTTTATTGTGAAAACTGAATATATTCTCCATTTAAGGCACATTTGAGGATAAAGTATTCTATAGTTGTAAAGGGTCATCTAGGTGAAAAATGAAAGGACATTTAAAAATGCAGATTGATATTAAGTAATATTAAAAAATAATCCTTTCTCATTTTGAATATTTGATATCTTTGTGCACATTACTAGAATGTTCACAAAAGCAAGTTTGAAATTAGTGGGCACAGGCTCCTTGAAAAAGTCTTCTACTCCTGAAGTTTAGGAGGAAAAACATCCTGCAGTATCCCTGCTGAGTGTAACAGTTGCCTGCTGCACAGCTGAGAAGAGATCGGTGCTGACAGCACAGAAGCAACAGCACGCGAGTACCTGCTCCAGATGCTCTTCCTTCATCATTCAACCCCCCGAGTCTTATGTATAGTGTCATATTCATTGGAGTCGTCCTAAAACAGAGCGAACAACTGACATAACCAGCTGGATAAGCGCGGTAAAGACACCGGTGCACTCAAAGTTAAATTTGTGATGTTTAAGTTGAATGTTGGTCTTAGACCCGTGTTTCAAATAGGTTGAGCTGCTCTTCCTCCTGTGGAAGTAAGTTGTGGAAGTGGCTCTTGATGGGCTGGGTAAATTTATGGCAAGGAGCCTCCTCGAGGTGCTTAGGGAAGGTCAGCTCTCATGGCTTGGATATGCTGGGCTAGTTTTTCATCCCTGTAAATCAATGGGCTGGCACTGCCCACTGTGGTTATAGAGAAGGAGCATTGGATCCTGATTTGATTTCCTTTGCTGTCAGAGCCTTTCCTGGCTGCCTCAGCGAATGCCTATGATGATACAGCCAACAAGTGGGGCTTTACAGCGAAAGGGTGCTGCTGCCCTGTCTCTGAGATCACCGAGATTCAAATGGCTGATTGCCCCTAGCGGATCATTTGTCCCTGCAAGAGGTTTAATTTATTGGAATTAATTTCATACAGCTGCTGGAATACATCAAAGTTCAGTGAGAGCAAGTTGAGGAACCTCAGCCCCCACGGTGCCTGTCAGGAGGGAAGCTGCCATCTGTCTCCCTGACGAGCTGCATTGAGGTTTTTTTTCCTGAGAAATCTGTGCACTTTGTTTCGGTCTCAGACACTGTTCCTCAAAGATGGTCTCTTTAAGCAGCTGATGTCCGATGACAATGGGCTCTGGGGTAATCACTGCCGGTAAAAATACAGTAAAGCTGCAGCTCAGATTTAAAGCTCACCTCTGTAGTAAGGTGGGAGGAAACCTGCTGATGGCAGATAGCGGGTGGGATTATGTGGCTGCTTTAAAGGCTTCATGCACGCTCTGCTGGACCATATCATTTTGGGGTCAGATCTCTGCTGAACCTTATGCAGTCATTTTCTTCAGGGCAAAGTGGTATATAACAGTGCCTGATGGGAGAAACGCATCCTCCACCTGAGGCACTCTGTGAGATACAAGGCAACAGAGAATCTTACTTCCGGTGGTACCTTTACCCTGTTCTCTCAGCATTTGAGTATTTGTGGATGATTTTATCTTTTTTGATCTAACCAGAAATTAAAGTTGTGTTAGTTCAGCTCAAATCAGTGCAAACACATGTAATCGCAGAGGTGGGAGCCCCGTGCATGCACTGAGCTCCCAGGTACATGGTGCCTTAGCTCAGGAAGCTCAAAGAAGGCTCAAGACTCTTCCCACATTGCTCAGATGGTGAGATTTGGAAACATGTGGTGGTCCTGCCTCCAAGCTGTGCTCCACTGACAGCGTGACATTGCTAAGCCACTGCAGGACAAAGCGTCTTTGCTTCAGCTCTGCTGAAGGCTTTGCTCGGAACCAGCAGCTTCGAGGGTGGGAAACATGAGTTGTTCAGCATTTTACCGTCGAAGCAGAAGTGACTGCTTGGCCATACCACAATGAAATAGAAATATATATATTTCTGGTTTTAAATCTGCAGAGCTGTTTGCATGGATTGGGCTTTAACTGGTACTATGTTATGGATGGAAAATCCTATAGGCTTTAGACATTTTGGGAGGAGAGGGAAAGAATTGTCACTCATGCATTTGTGTAGAGCTCAGCACATGGAGTCTTGACATAATGGGGACAGCTAGATATCACTGCAATACAAATGATAAGTAATAGAAATGCAATGTCCTACTAAGATTAATAGTAATGAGGTAGAAGGAAAATGACTGCTTCGATGATATGATAATAGTATTTCATGGCATACATACAGGCATTATAATTCAACAAATAGGTAGTCAGTTGTAAAACAGAGTCATCAGGAATCAAAGTGGTCATTTTAGGATGCTTTTACAGATGTCTCTGATAACTACAATGTGCACTGTGCTCCAGCCAGTGGGAGCAAGAGGTCCAGCACATCCTTAGACTGCAACAGCACTTCTCTATGTTTCTCCCCTTTCCTTGTTGAGAGGTAAGTCCCTGTTTGTGTGTTTGAGGGCATATGGTTAGCACTGAGATAAGAAAGAAGTTAGGAGCATATGTGTTTAGCTTTGCCCTTCAAACTGGCACCAAGACCATAGGAGCATAGGAAGGGGAGGGACCTTGTGTGTTTCTGGGTCCAGTCCTCTCCAGCTGCAGGCTATCATTTTAGGTAATCCCCTTCTAAATGCATCAAGTCCTGCCTTGGGATTTTTATGTCTGCCACCCCTTTTTGGGGTTGTTTTGGATCCCCACTTCCTTAATGAGCGGAATCCTTCATCTAATTTCCAGCCTAAATTAATTCATGGACAGATAGTTCATAACCATTTGCTCTTCTGCCAACATATTATTTTCATTAAATAGCTCTTTCCCTCCACTGGTGATTAACCTCCTGATGTATTTATACAGAGCAATCATGTAACCTCTGTCTCTATTTGGCCAAGCTTTACTAGGTCCCATAGTACTGTTAACTTTCAGTTACCAAATACATGAAATAGCTGAAGGTCCTATGGGGAAGACGTCGCCCAGATCTCTGAGAGCCATGGGGACACCTGATGAGCTGGGACATGGGAAGGAATATACAGCTCACAAACTCATCTACTGAGCCTGCATGGGGACACAAAAATGAGCCCCAACCTTGGGATATGGGTTTGGAGACCAAAATCCATATTTATCTGATATCAGTGACTGAAAAGAAACTTCCACCCACTGGAGGAACAAGCACTTTGCAAAGCTCTCCCAGAGAGGGTAGATTTCCAGTAGGATCATAGAATCACAGAATGGTTTGGGTTGGAAGGGACCTCAAAGATCATCTAGTTCCAACCCCCCTGCCATGGGCAGGGACACCCTCCACTAGACCAGGTTGCCCAAAGCCCCATCCAACCTGGTCTTGAACACTTCCAGGGAGGGGGCATCCACAACCTCTCTGGGCAACCTGTGCCAGTGCCTCACCACCCTCACAGGGAAGGATTTCTTCCTTGTATCTAATCTAAATCTGTTCTCTTTTAGTTTAAAGTCATTACTCCTTGTCCTACCACTATTTGCCCTTGTAAGTAGGATGTTCCCTTCCTGGAAATTTTGTTTACCTCCTATCTGCAGGTTTGTATTTGTCACTGTGGAGCCTGTCTGAAGGAAGATATTCTTGCATGGCATCCTGCCTTCCTGGGTCTGCATTCAATATGCCAGGACTTATTAAATGGGTATTTCTTGGATGGTGTCTTTTCCTGGATTGTGTGGTTGGCTGGTATGCATAGATAAGGTAATCACTGCTGCCATTGCAAGGAAAAACAAAACTGCTGCAAAGCAGGAAGCCTGGAAATCTACTTTCTATTCTTGGTCATTTTTGTTAGTGTAGCAGCAGATTCACTTTCTGCTGGCTGCCTTTGGGAGACAGCTCAGTGCTGGAACTGCTCGCTCCAAATCCCTCGAAGTTACCGGACTGCCCATCTGATGGGCCCAAATGCTGTAGCCAAACTAAACTCTGGCAAAAAAAAAGAGCAAAAATAATACTCAGCTGAGCAGCTTTTGCACAAGTAAATCCATCCACTTTTTCTTTTTCACAATCCTTTCCCTACCCGTAATCCATTATTTTTCAGAAATGAAACTGCTTGGTTGCTTGCTGAGGACAGTGCTTTGCGGAGGAAGGTCAGCTGAGCTGAGAAGGTGGTGCCACATGCTGAATTTTGCACTTGGAAGTGTGTAGAACATGTCCCTCTGTCCTGAAACACAGGCACAAAATTTTCCTGGTGCTACAGGGGGTTCCCAGTTGCACAGATGGGAAAGTAATGACCATTGCAGGACAGTGAAGCAATAAGAAGGTGCCTCTATTCTGAAGTTTTCTCTGTCCTTAAGGCTGCAGCTTCAAACAAATCAGCATATTTTGGTCATGATGTTTGTCTCTGTTGCTCTGCTGAGTCACACCAACCCTTCGGTTTCCTTCCCAAAGGCTCCCATATACAAAGTCCTTCTGTGCCTCACCCACATGGCATGACTTTTTCTGGCTAAGATGAGCTGTTGCTTTCCTACACTAAATGCTTTGTGCGGTCATCTGCGAAAAGAAATGTTGAAAACGGTGACCCTCGTGAATTTCCGTTTGTAGCTGGCTCTGTCTTTGAACCTTTTCTTTTCTGCCTCACCATTGCACGTGAAGCATCTGAGAAAATAGTGGGAGCACTGGAGAGCTGTTCAGCAGCCTTGATACCAGTATCCAGTGCTTCTGGCTGTGGAGGAGGAGGCAGATGGTTTGCATGTGGTGTTTACAGCTTTCCTTTGGGAATGCATCCACTGCATGCTGCGGAGGATGTGTTTTGGGATGCTCTGTAAGGAAGCAAGGCATGGCGATGAGCACACCGAGGCATCATTTAGTCAAAATACAGGCCATATCCTCATGTGAGCAGGTATTGCCGCATCAGGCTAAATTCTCCTTTGAAATACTTTGCTTGGCTGCTAGTGGGATTGCACCCAGGACCAGTTCAGTCTTCAGCAAAGGAAGCCCTGCCAAGAGGGACGCTGGCGGGCATGCCACAATGAATGTGGGAAGGAGCAGCCGTGCCACCACCACCCCTACGCAGCAGCAGCAAAGGAGGCCAGGTTTGCTGGGAGCCATGCGGGCAGTGGTGGTCGGCTCCTGATGGAGGGGCTGGATCCAGGAAGAGCTGGTTGGGGAGTGGGGAAGGATGGACTCATCCCAGTGGGCACCCGAAACATCCCCAGCTCTGCAGTACCCAGCAGATCTACCTTCTCCACAGCCTCCCTTTCCCTTCACAGTCTGGGAAGTAGCTCTGCTGTCACTAATAAAATAAATTTGGGGGCTCTCTTGAGGATAAGGACTGCATATATTTATCCTTATGGTTGGGAAAAATCAACTATTACTACATGGCTGGAAAGTCTTTAGACAGCTCTGACTGTCCCAGCACAGCCAGCAGTAGGATTTTTCATGGGATCTTCTTTGAGAAAGGGTAGGACCCCTGGGAGAGAAGGTAAAATGACATATCTTTGCAATGAATGTGACATGGCTTTTCTGTTCTTTCACTTTTGTGAGCCAAATCATCCAAATATCAACATTCGCACGGCCCGATTGTCCGAAGAGCAGCAGAACTAATGGCAAATCATTTTCTAAGGGTTTGTGTTTTGAGGCTGAACTTCTGTGGGAATTGCTCAGTTTCTGAGAGGAGCTGAGGTCACAGTACTGTCCATCACTCGATGGGGGTACTAATGAGGTCTCTCCCCTCTCTCTGATTACTTAGTGCTTCTACAGAACTTGCCAGAAGCTTAATAATGTTGAGACCTTTATCCCTCTATTAAATTTGGCTTCTGTGAGCCAAAAGATTCAAAAAATATTTGGGAGGAGCTGACTGTTCAACAAACACAAATTAATGACATAATTCAGCTGGAAATTGGGCCAAAAAAGCACTGAGGAATGATGAGGGGTTTAGCCAACTCACTAATGATGTTCATGATCACAGTTGGTCCCAGGTGGGAAAACACAGGTGGGATCCTTTACATGCAAATTGTCCCAACAAGGCAGAAAAATCTTGAAAACCCTGTCCCTAAGTGTAAAAACGGTGCTTTCTGTTCAGTCACAGTTCCTGCCTCTGCTGCAGAACAAACTTCTTTCCCTCCCTGTGCCAATTTGCTTTTCCCAGCATGTGCCTGTTTTTCCACTCAGATCAGGAGCTCTCCGGGCAGGAGCTGTCTGTTGCTGTGTGCTCGTACAACACCTCTGATAATGAGAACTCCTTCTTGGTTCAAGCTGTTAAGCATTCCTATAACCCCAGTAATATGTACTAATAAATAATGAAAGCAGGAGCAGAGAAACTATCAAGAAAGCTGAAGCTTGTTTAGCTGGATAAATGGCATTTGACTGCACTTCTAAGCACGTTTTGAAAGCGAACCAAAATTTTCATTACTTGTGAAGATCTGTGTCGTGCCCATCACTAACACCTGAAGCAGTGCAGAGCTCTCTTCCAGAGCCTGCGTAGCTACCTCAGCCACTCTAACGAAGATATCATCTGCTCCTGTAGATAGCCTTAGGTCCGATCTCTGATCATGACAGATAAGCAAAGGAAAAAGTGATCTAAAATAAGTTATTTTAAAAATATATTTATTCCTGCTGGGGTTTACTAGTCTCTGCATGCCGTGTAGGATCAGAGAAGTTAGCCTGACTTCTCCTTGCTTGTGAAGATGACTTCCCCAATTTTCCTTCACATTTTTTTGACTAGTTTAGCTCCATTACCCCAGGTTACAAATGGTCCCACCACTCCTTTGTGGAAAATACTTTTCCATGCAGCCATCTGCCTGTCTCTGTTTTGTGTGCGTGTGTTCGCTATTGTAAGTTTTCCCTTTTTTTCTGCGCACAAGCTCTGTAGGCTCCTGCCGTTAGCGGAAGTTCTGTAACGCAAGAGGGGTAAGGACTGCATGTATGTGCGTACGGTGGGAGGAATATATGGCATGGCACGAAGCCAGGTTCCTTGGACTGAAGCACGTAAGTGCTGTAGGAAGGGCAGGGAGTGTTTGTGCTATGCTGAACTTCACGTCCCTGAGATGGCAGCAACAGGAGCTCGAACTGCTTCGCCTCTCAGCTGGTCCGTGGCACAAACTGCCCCCTGACGTGGGCTCTCTCTGGCAAAAGGGGTTAAACTGTAAGTGCTGCAAAGAAGCATTATTAACAGTGTTTGGAAAAAACCCCTCTCATCTAAGGAGGGGCCCACGCTCCAAGGCTGGGCAACGCTGGGTCAGCAGCTCACTCCGACGGGGAACAGCTCTGAGGCTTGAATAATCACGGCAGAAGCTGGGCAGCTTTGAGATGTCATTTTATCTCTCTACAGATTTTCTGTGCCTGGTAACATCTGATGCCCTGTGTTTTTGCATGGGTACTTGAAATAACTGTATGGACTATTTAATAAACAACCTTTAAATATACCATATAATAAAGTAAAATGTCTTTATTTTTTCCTTAGTAGCTTTAAGCATTTTCATGCAGCTATAAAATCGCCTATTTTTAAATAGCTGCAACTTTGTAAATCTTTTTCTCATGCAAAGATTCGATTTTATTACACATATTTTAGTGGGGTTTTTTACTTTCATTTAATATCCCGTTGGCCTATTTAAAAACATTTCCTAAGCCTGAACACAAAGGCTAATACTTTACAATGCTCCTTCGCTATTCCCAGTGAATGAACATCTTGCCAAACCAGCAACAGCTTCACAGGCGACGCTCGGTGTCATCAGATCCTTGCTGAAGCCTGGCAGAGGCTGCCTGTAACCTGTGCGTGTCTGGTGGACACTCAGCTACCCCATGCTGGCATCTCCTGCCAGACCTTCTGGGGAGATGAGCTCCACCCTCACCTTCTCGTTCTGTAGCATTTTGAGCAGGAACAGATGAAGACATGGCAGGTCAATCTGGGGAGAAAGAGCGTTAGGGCTGGTGATGAAGTATTGGTTTGTTGTCATTTAATGTTCTTCCCGTGAGAGTGACTCTGCATGAGCTGTCCCCAACATGCCGGCTTGTCAGCATGACCCCATGACACTTCGTATAAAGTGGAGATATTAATATGTATCATTTGCATCTGGATATCCAAATACAGATTAGTTCTTCTCCATAGTTTAAAACCTGTGTCCTCTTGATGGACTATGTTGTTTAATGCCGCTGCCTTAATAATGGGATAGAAAATTTTACTCTATACACACATCGTTCATTTTCTATGCATACAACTATATAGCTACATGCCAGTTTATTGTATGAGGAAGATAGTCCCAGAAGACATGTAGACACAGTTTACTACAGAGTTTTAAAGTTTGCCAGTTGATTTCAAAATTCCCTTTGTGGCATCCATCTAAACAGCGTGAGCCCTTGGGACGAGGACACTCCTCTCGGCCCCACCAGTTGTTCTCAGCACTGGGCACCTCCATCCCTGGGTACGTCACGCAGAAAGAGGGACATGATGTGTGGGCGTGAGTCTTTGTTTTCATGGGAAATGCTGCATTTTCTGTTTCTTGGTTCTGTTTCTCCGAATGCTGCTTGCCCATGAGTACAGTGGGCAATGTGACACTTGCTTGTATTTCTCAGCCATGCCAGGAGACCGGATAAATATTTGCACAAGTGCTTTTGGGATCTGTGGTTCAAGTGTCCTCTCTATGGGCTGAAGCCTTCAGCGGCTCTGTGAGGGCAGGGTATGGATCAGGTGGGGCTCCAGGAGGACATGGAGGCCCATATGGACCTCCCTGAACACCAAGCTCCATGCCAGAACAGAGCTGCTTTGTCTTCTCTTTCCCAGCTGCTATTAGGACTGTTGATTTCACATCTTTTATATATATATATATATATATATATTTCTTTAAAATGTTTGTCACACAGGCTTGTCTTCAGAAGGGAATTTCTCTTGGTACGACATATTCCAGAGTGTTGTCTGATAATCAGTACAAGAACGTAATTGCCACATTTCTGCTTCAGGTTGGGGCAATTAAGAAAATTTGGTGTTGAGAGCAGACATTGTTTTGACAGAGAAGAGTTGCTAAGACTCTGCAAGACTGGAGAAAAAAAAAGAGACAGTATTGTTAAATTATGTAACTTCTGAAGATGAAAAAGAAGTCTTTTGTTTGCCTAGTTGTTGCTCTAGTCTTAAAGTCCATAGAGCTGAAGCACCGTAATGAAAAAGATCATATTGAAAATACCTTGTCTCATTCAATTCTCTTACCTTGTCTTTCCAACCTGCACTGAATAAAACTGTTCTTTGCTTCTGGACAGATTATCAAATTTAAAGTGTATTAGCAGGCACCAGCTGTGTGCTGTAATTATTTGGCTGAATCTTCTGACGTTAGAAGAGAAAATCTGAGTTAATGGCTCAGATGCTCTCCTGCCTGGTTCCCTCATATCCCCCACCTGGCACCCGGTGCATCTGCACAGAGAGGGGATAAAGCAGCAGGA
This sequence comes from Grus americana, assembly GCF_028858705.1. Classification (NCBI taxonomy): domain Eukaryota; kingdom Metazoa; phylum Chordata; class Aves; order Gruiformes; family Gruidae; genus Grus; species Grus americana. The sequence continues at coordinate 14,375,773 of NC_072853.1, read as the reverse complement.
GGGCAGAAGGGGACTGTCGGGGACATACAGCACAGAGGGACAGATGACTACTCATGCTGCAAGAGCTTTGTAGCAAAATATTAACCATTCTCTGTTAATAGACCCAAGTGAGGAAGGAAGAACTCAGTTGTATTTCTTTCCAGATGGCTGTAATGTTGTCACAGTAGTCAGGCAGGGCTGGATTCAGCTATCTAAAGAGAGATGTCTAAAGTTTTTGGAGGTGCCCAGAAGGAGTGATGAATTTGTGTGTTTCAGGTGGTTTTCAAGGAGATGCCCCCAGTGCAGCTCCAACCCCAGGGCTGGAGCAGACGGGCCAGGGAGCAAGCTTGGCTGGCATCAGCATGGTTTTGTGGGTTTATTAGCTACCTTCTTTGCTGCCTTTTAGTTAGATGGAGAATGGCAAAATATGTTGCACATGTAAATCAGTAATTCTTAGTGGTGGAGGCTAGTTCAGAGTAGGAGAGGATCAACAGACAAAGCAGTGGGTGCTGAGGCTTTTAATCTGCACTTTGTGTGGTTCTGGGCTTTTGCTTGGGAATAGACTTGGTCTTATCATCTGGCCTGATTGTCCCCGGGTGCGGGAATTGATGCTGTCTGCAGAGCCAGTCACACCTCACACCTCCACGAGGGTCTGCAGTGCTCTGGTGTGCACCTCATTTAATTTCTCCTGAAAGGAGTCTACTTCATGTGCACTGAAACTACTCTGCAAACTGAGACAGCATGCAGTAAATTGGGTGACTGGAAAATTTGCTTTCCAACTGCATGACAGCCATGAACCAAAATCCTAAAGTGGGAGGCATGGGATATCTGGAGGAAATTCCTTATCCATCTCCAGCAAATGTTAACCAAAAGATAATTTAGATAATTTACCAATTTTTAACCAAAGTTACATGATAATTTAGATGATCTGTTTATCTCCCTGTAAATATAACGACAGATGTTCATTGCTGAAGAGGACCGCATGGACACCTCTGGACGGTTCACGTTTTGAGGTGCACAGATGCCAAGTGGGCTCTGCAAGCATGCATGGACAAACCCAGCCTGGCAGAATCAAGCAATTGTTTTATAATAGCATATTCTGAACTCTGTTTAGTTGCCAATCTGTCCCCATGCTTTGGTGGCACATGTTTTTCATCTTAAAGCTTTTTTCTTTAGCCATGGGAGATGGGAACTTACCCTAGAAATGAAAGTTGAAGGTTTGGGGAAGATATTTGTTCTACCAGTGGGCCCTTCGGGCAGGAAACTACAGAATAGGGTGAGACTGGAGATAGAATTGCAAAAGTTGGCAGCCTTTGCATGTATATATTACAGAAATACCAGAGCGGTGTTTGCTAGTATTGAAAAAGCCAAAAGGTTTTGACATAGCAGCTCTTGACCTTCAAATGTAAGCCTTTAGGAGCAGGGTACAGCATGTACACAGGCAGTGCTATTTTAATAATAATTTCCTTTTTTGTGCTGGTGTCCACCTTTGCCTCACTTGTCTTGGTGAGCAGGGCTTTCAGTAGTAATAATTAGAAATGCAATAACTCCTCTGGTGCTCTGAACAGCAAGAAAATATTCAAAACCATATAGAGTACTATGTGGATCAAGTTATTGCATGTGAAATCTTGCGCAAGTGCTACTTGCAGTCAGTTATTCCTGGCAAAAATATTTCAACAGTTAAAAATGTAAACAGTGGGCAAAATGGAAATCTGATATGAAATTTATTTGTTCTGCTATACCATTTGGAGAAGGGCCAGTATGTTAAATTGGAAATGCTGGTGTAATTTACCATGATACATTCATTTTGACTACATGTTGTAAATACCCAGTGGTTGATTAAAAGAATGGAGTACTTGGCAGATCACCTGGAGCTTTCTGTCGCAAAAGAGAGGGAATCTGGAAATTCCAAGGTAAATTGCATATGAAGAAAGTCAAAGCAGATTTTATAAATGGCTCATTGATGTCAAATTGAGAAGTACCCAATAAAAAATACACAGTCTGAGCTACTTCTTGTTCCACATGCTCTGCATCGTTACCAATGATTGTGCAAAGAGAATGCAAAATATCCTTGTCCAGCAAATACAGAATTCTTGTTATAAGCTTTTTACATCAAACACACATAGGAATACATTTCTGAATAGGTTACGAGACAGGTTAATCAGAACCCTTCTTGCACTGAGATTAGAATCAGAGCTGCTAGTCCATATTCACATTCATTAATTCATAGGGAGTCTCGCATTTTGTCCCAGAGTTTACAGAGTCAGTACGTATCCACCCTTGCTTTGTCTGGGAAAAAAACCAGCTCAGATCCTCTCAATCAGAAAGCATCTTTGCTGGCAGCGTTAACTATATGCCAGAATAGCACTGTAGGTAAACTTTGGTCAGCCTAATTTAAAAATGTCAGTTAGGTATTAGAAAAGAAAGTGATTCCTAGATGGGGACTTACTTCATTAAGACTATCTTATGCACATGGAATTAAAGTAATTTAATTTTTTTTCTGCACAGTTATCAAGAGCCACAGTCATAATGAAAATCAGGAAGGGTTCATACGAAAATGTCTTGTAAAGCAAGGACGCACTTAAAGGCTTTCCATTTTCCCTCAATCTGGCAGTGTAATAAATTGGGAAAGAAAATGCAACCTAATGTCTGGTGCAAGGTGCTGCATGGTAGGATGTCTATATTTACTCCTGGCTCTGACGCTGACTCCTGTGCTCTTGAATGAGTCATTGCTTCACCTGTGAATAAGATGGCAATAATAAAAATCATTTTTATCTATATCCAAAAGATGCAGTGATTTCACAAGCTTTAATTCGGCTTTTAAAACATGTTTTGAAATACTCTGATAAAATATTGCAATGAGATATTGTGTGTTTCCAAAAAAAGCCCTACAAGAGTCATAGTTTAAAAACTGTACTTTAATCCACAAAGTGATTCAGCCCTTGTGAAAAATCAACATTTCAGCTACAAATCACCGGTCTGTTTCTAAGAGACTTTAAAACATAACTTACTATAGAATAGTATGTAAATTTTATGATGTTTTGAAATTACTTTGAGGTACTAGAGGAATGAAGGTGACACCAAGGTTTTTTTAAAGGGTCTAAGGTAATCTGCAGAGGTTACACAGCACTAAATCTAATCTCTACTCACAAATTGGTGGAAGTATACAATGAACAGCTGGAATTACTAGACATACATAACTGTTGTAAACTGAGGAAGAGCCCAATTAAACTTTTATAAAGGAAAATTGTATCGCATACATTTACTACATTTCTTTGAAGAACTCACTGCGTATGAGATGGGTACTGTTGAACTGGTTTTCCAAAAAGCCTTTGGCCAAGTCTTTTACTAAAGACTTGTAGAGAAACTAAATCATCTTGGGGCAAGATGAAACATAATTTCATGGATTATTAATATCTGGTTAAAATCTAGTGGGAATTACTGATCACTTTTGTGATGCGGAGGATTACCAGTGGTCACCCCCAAGGAAATGTGCTGAGACTGCTGTCGTTCACAACTCTTACATGATCAACTATAAAAGGAGTGAAGGTGCAAGGCAGAAAAGCTTAAGAAAAATAGGAAATGGCTTAAGATAGTCAAAAAAGTCTTTGAAGTCATGAAATCCTTCTGATTTCATGATACAGAGTGTTTTGGCAGTAAAACCGCAGATGAAATTTAATGTCAGTAAATGCAAAGTGATACACGTAGGTGGGGAAAAAAAGAAACAACTGTAGCTAAAATGCACAGTGATGAGCTCTGTCTTACCTGTCTTGGAATCATGGTATGCAAAAATGTTGCCTTAAGCTTAGCAATGATCAAAAAAGCAGATTAAGTTTAAAAACGAAAAGCTAAGGAACAGAGAACAAAAAAGAGTATATCATCGTGTCACTGCCTAACTCCAGGGTATGCCCATTTCTTGGCGAGTACATGCAATAGGTACTACATCAGAAAAAGGAAAAAAATCATAGCTGGATTGGAAATGTAAGACATGAAGGTGGAGAAGGATGATTAGAAGCATGAGCTGTCACAGAATCCCTAAGGTTGGAAGGCACCTCTGAAGATCTAGTCCAATCCTTGCTCAAAGCAGGAGCAACCAGAGCAGGTTGCTTAGGAACATGTCCAGCTGAGTTTTGAATATCTGCAAAATGGAGATTTTTAAATGTTCCCTAACTTGATCCTTATCCACCAAGTGTAACTCTTCCTTGCTGCAGACTTTCCTGCTGGTCTCAGGGGCCTGCAGTTCCTGAAGGCTGGGCTTGCCAGTGAAGACTGAGGCAAAGAAGGCATTGAGTACCTTGGCCTTTTCTGTGCCCTTTGTCACTGGGTCCCTGGCTCCATTCAGCAGTGGGCCCATTTTTCCCCAGTCTTCCTTTTGCTCTTTTGCTACCTATGTACCTGTCTTGCTGCCCTTCACATCCCTCATCAGATTCAAATCCAGGCAGGCTTTGGCTTTCCTAATCCCATTGCTACACGTTGAGAGTGTCTCAATACTCCTCCTGAGTTACCTAGGCCTGCTTCCACCTCTTGTAGACTTAGTTTTTTGTTTGAGCTTTGTCAGGAGCTACTTATCTGTCCATACAGGCCTCCTGTCCCCCTTTGCTTGACTTCCTGCACATCCATATGGATCAATATTGAACTTGGAGGAGGTGATGCTTGAAAATCAACCAGCTCTCCTGAACCCCTCTACTCCCCAGGATACCCTGGGAATTCTTCCTAGCGAGTCCTTGAACAGGACAAAGTCTGCTCTCCTGAAGTCCAGGTCATGGTCCTGCTATTTGACTTGTTCCCTTCTCTTGAGATCCTGAAGTCCCCTATGTCATGGTCACTGCAGCCAAGTCTGTCCCCTGACCTTCACCTCCCCTAACGGTTCTTCCTCATTTGTATCTCTCAGGTCCAGGGAGTGCCTCATTATCATCAGTGCACTCCAGAAACCTACTGGATTGCTTGTGTTGCCCTTCCAGCAGATATTGCGTTGGTTCAAATCCCCCATGAGGACAAGGGCCTGCAATGTAAGGCCTCTTCCTGTTGTTTGAAGAAGGCCTCATCTTCTTCTTGCTGATCAGGCAGTCTGCAGCAGACACCCACTGCAATGTCACCCACATTGGTCTGCCGTCTAATCCTGACCCTGACTCAGTTGGCACATCCTCCATGTTCCAAAAAACTAAATAGATTTCCGCAATTCAGCTTGGAAGAAATGACTAAGGAAAAGGGAGGAATATAACATATTTTTATAATATGGGTGGTGCAAAGAAGATGAATGGAAAAAGAAGCTTCGCTGTTAGCTGTTTCTCACAGGACAAGAACTAGAAGGCAATCTGCACCTTAAAAATATCAAGAGGAGTATACTTTCATCCAATGCATGGTCAAATTATGAGCTCCTTTGCAACTTGCATTTCTATAGGTCAGACGTGTAAGCTGAAGATGGGAAAAGAGAAATTTAAGGAGGATTAAACGCTGTTACTAAACACTAGTCCTTAGTTACTAAAAATAATGGTTTGGATACAACCCTTCCGAATGCTAGAAGCTGTAATGCAGAGCAGGCAATAATCACTTTATATTTGTCCTGGTTTCTAAGGTGCTTTCTGCTTCTGGTCACTGCTGGCTGCTGCACTAGGTGGATCTGTTGTCTGAGTACAGGGGGTCTCTCCCCAGTACATATTTATATCTGTGTGCTGGACAAAGCTCATTCTAATGCAGTTCATCTCTTTGGATTGTATAGGCTTTGCAGACAAGGTAGCATATTCTTTGCAGGCAAGGTAGCAACTTGGTTACAAGAGGTAAGATAATTGAAAAGCAGTGTTTATACTGTGTCTCTTCATTTGAAGAGCCTGAGGGATAGAATGCACACATGCAAATGTTCTGACTGCCACCTCAGGCATTCAATTTTTGGACATTTCAATCCATTAGCTCTAACTGGGAGCCAGTGGTTGAAACCAAGTAGCAGTTTCTAGGACTTGGCTAGAAAACATTCAGATGCAAAGACAGAAAGGGCCTAAATTAAATTAAAAAATCAACAACAACAAAAAAGACTATAGTACTGTTATGGCGGTTTTTTTCAGAAGCTATTAGTTCGTAATGCCATTCTGGAGACAGCCAGGGAGGGACTACCTCGAAGCTCTCCATTGCACAATAGTTTCCATATGATGTATATGACTCTGGAATGGGAAGGACTCATAAATCTTTAGCAAATTGAATCCTGCACAGGATTCACAGGATGCTTGAGAGAAGCATGGAATGACACTAGCTTATAAACCTGACCTAAATAACCAACAGTGAATCTTAAAGCAGACAGAAAGTGTCTAGAGGTAATAAAATAGACAGAAGCACTTGCAAACTTATTTTAAATACCAATTGATTCCACTTCTTCTAATAGCTTTCTGAATCCATCAGCACAGACTAGGGAAATCTCTCTTCATAACACATTTATTCCAGGAGGCTTCTGAACCTTAGTCAAAGTAGTAGGAGTGGAAGACAAAACTGATGAATTAGCGGAAGAAAATTCCAAATTAAAATTGTCGCCCCAAAAAGTGACCTGTTACATTTTCTGTTCAGTATTGGTAAGTGCCATATAATTCATACCATGTCCTTTCTATAAAAAGCTAATAAAGGAGAGCTGGAAGTGGCTGTGGAAGGCAGCCTGCCTATGTGGGAATGACCCCATGCCCAAATACCAGAGGATACTGAGAGTGGCACAACTTAGCTTAGCTATCCCTCTGACATTTTCACTGAACAAGCTGCTACTTCTGTTATTATTTTAGTGTGGCTCCTCTGTTTTTTAACAGAAAAAGTGTCTTGCGCAGAATATAGCCATGCACAGCCAGTAGGCAGAGACATGTCCAATTGTGAGTGACATGTGATGTAACAGTGCTGTAAAGATTAGGTGGACGTGGTAGAGATGTCCATCATAATTCTGGAGCTTTTATATCATCCAGCTCCATTTGCTTGTTATGAACCTACGCTTGATTTGATGCCTCACTAGCGTTATACTGCCTCAGCATGACATCTGTCATGCAAAGCAGAAAGGATTTCGTGCAGATATTGAGGAAAGACACTAACTGAAGATGGTATGAGGATGAAGGGACCTCTGACTCTAAAGGTCCTTTCTGCTGCCAAGCAGATTCTGCAAAGCAGTACTTGAGAGAAAATGTGTCGCACTCTTAAGTGCACTGGATTGTATGTCGTGAAGTCTTTTCCCATACTTTAGAAGGATGGATTCTTTAACAGATCCACCCTTTCTAAAGGAAGTCTCAAATAAACCAGACCAATCGCCCCCAGCAGCGGCTGTGTCTCTTGAGCGGCCCCCAGGTAACACTCAGGAATACCCCCGCACTGGAGACAGCAGCTGGGAGAGCTGACAGCCCGGGCTGCCTGTCCCTCTGCCACCCCAGGGACAGGCAGGCACCTCCAGGGAGCCCTCAGCCTGCCTGACGCAGGGTTCTGCTCGGGCCGGATGAGTGGTCAAGGGCACTGATTTACGTCTCTCTCCTCATGGCTGGGGGAATCTCTAATCTAAATTAGACAGTTATATTTTAAATGGCCAAATCCCACTGCAGCCGTATAGACGATTGACTTCAGTGCATAAGCATATATTTTACTGTTATTTCAGTGGGACATTACCAAGTGTTTAGAGTCAAATGCTGTCTTAAATTCTTTGCTGGCTAGAGGTAGTTGAGACATGACTTCCTAAATTTGGACCACAATGTAAAGAGGCAACTGCAACTTTTTATATATATATTTTTTTTAAATTTGCCTTTAACTAGCATTTGTGAGTTTAGCTGATATAAAAGAAGCTACATAGAAACAGGGACCTGAGTCTGAAACAAATGGTGTATTAAAGTAATATCACTGCGAGCTGTTGTTAGCCCACTTCTTTCCAGATTTGGTCTCCACAATAACATTGCAAAAATTGATAAACAAAGCAATAATGTTTTTTAGAAATGAAATAAATAATTGATATGCAGCAATGCAGCAGAAAAGGGTTGGCAAATGCACTGTACCACTAGCCTGGCAACAGTATTACTTCTGCAAGCTTTGAACAAGCTATTAATTGTGACCATTTTCAACCATGCCTAAGTTGTTTTGAGTTACCTAGACGTTTGTCCTTGCACCTCGAAGTGAACCCCTGTAAAAAATGTTTGGAATTAGTCAATATGTGAAACACATGATGTAAAAACCTCTAGGTGACCACACTGGTTGTGCAGCTTTGTACAAACATTTATTTTTCCCGGGATTGATGTGTATTGAGCGTAGCTGGCTGTTCTGCTCGCTTGCTTGTTTTACTCTTCAAGAGTCTATTGTTCATCTGTTCTGCAAACACTGTGAGGATCTGTTCTGATCTGTAATCCTAAGAGTTGCTGCAAGTCTCCTTTTATATCTTTCTCATAACTGTTAGGACAACAAGAGGAATTTTATACTGTGATTGAGGTTGTGCCATCCCCTTGGTTTGCAGAAAGGGTGTTACTGAGGTTCAAGAGGGCATAGGGAGTTAGTGGTGTACCTGAGGTTGGTGTTTTACGTCAGGTGATTGCATATGACTCCAATTTTGTTAACTGTCCTTAAAAATATTTTTAATGGTTGATTGAAGTTAAGGGAGAAAATGTAGTTAAGAATTTTACATATAAAGTATGAAATGTGGTTTTGACATTAGGTTTCCCTCCAGCACTGATAAAAGTAATTGTAGGAGAATGTCTTGGTTGGTATTAAAAGAAGTAGAAATAGTGCACTTGGGGAGGAAAAAAGACGTTAATTTGCATGGTCTGGAACTTTATTTTCAAAGTTAGATCCTGCTTTGTTTTAGATAAAGCAGAACGAGCACACACCAACAAGAAGAAATGACAGGGAGAAAATGTGTCTTGTGCTGGATTTCACTTATAGCTCACTGTGGGAAGGCATGGACCCAGCTCCTGGTTTGAACAAACACTTGGGGAAATGGAAAGCTTTTACCAGCATTGCGCTGCTTAAGACATTGCTCCTATCTGGCCTCTCTAGGATCTGCAGTAGGAGTCAAGTTTTGTGTCTGTATATTGCAAGAAGCTGGGATTGAGTTTTCCTAGGAGACGGATGTCCTTTGGGTGCTCTTCTCTACAAAATTGGGTAGGACCCCTCAGTGTCCCCAGTGAAGGACTCCCTGACGGAGCCCAAGAGAAGGTGAGGGAGGGATCAGCCAAGGTTACACTGTGCTTCTCCCAGTCATTTTTCATTTAGTGACCACATGTCAACACTACCAGCCGAGAACACATGCCTGTGAGGTTGGCTGCCCTCATCTGACTCACATCTCTAACATTTCTGCTTGTTTTCCCGCCAGTGGATAGCATTACTGCAAAACGCCTTGTTGAAATCAATCCTGCTTATACCACGCATATTATCTCCAGCTTGTGGTTACTTTTGTTTGCAAGTCTACATAACAGGCTGAGACAGGTCCCTCCTACATTGCAGCACTTAGAAAATGTGTCCCGTGTAATCACACCTTTCAAATCTAACTGGGGGTCCCTGAAAACAATTTATTTCTCTTTAATAAAGGCTTATGTTCCTGCTATGGCTCAAATCCTACTCCTCTGGCTCAGAAGGAGTCACAGGGATGACTTACACATTCATAGCAGGCAGGACTGTTTTCTCGCCGAGTATGTGACAATACATACCCCACGGTGGCCTCTTACAAGCAACGTGGGACTGCAGTTACTGCCAAGCCCTACCTCAAGTATCAGAGATTCCTTAGTCTGGAGAGTGAAGCTGTAGGGCCCTCTTGTGGGAAGAAAACAGCAGACCTGCTGCTTGTGAAGTGTATATACTCGGGTGAAAACCTGCAGTGAACATGTGCTGTCATCTGTCAAAGCGTTGTACTGTGATGCGCGTTGTGTGACAGCCTGGGCATCGTCCATTGGTGCTCAAATCTGATTCTTATCTGCAACCTTGGAAAAGAGGAAGGGTTGTATTTCTAAACCTCAGCCCTGCATATTGTTGCTGACCTCTCCACCTCTACCCCTGACCTTCCAGAGTGTATTTTTCTCTACCCTAGTCATGGCTGTTAACTGCTAAACCCAGCATCTGCACTCCATTTAGCTAGGCCCAGTGATGGTGGCACCTCATTCATATGTGGATGAGTTAAGTCTACGCCACGGTCATGCCATGACCTGGGGACCTGCCAAATCCCCTTCTCTCCTCCAGTTGCTGACCACAGTTCCTCACGCCACAGCCCAACTGCGCTCCCACCGAGGAGGAGTGTGGCTCTACAACTTCACCTCCTAGCAACATGTTCTTTCCTCTCCACCTCTTGCCTCCTGGCCTGCAAAGACCCTGGCATGGCTTCCTAGAGGCTTCAGACACCTCTTGCATCTTTGCACCTGCTTCAAGGCACTGGAGGCTTCATCTTGTCCTGGGGTGTTATCCATGTCTTTGGAGGATCTGTGAGCTGACTGCAAGTTGTGAAGAATGCCAGACCTGAGGCCCACAGGCAGGCAGCATTAGGGCAGGCACCTGCTTTATGTCAGATCAGTGGACGGGAGACATCAGGTTTTAGTTCCTGAGTATGCCTAAAAATTTAGTGAGAGGAGCTGTGTCTGGTTTCAGTCCGGGCGGGCAATGGCAGGACTTGGATGTTGGATCTTTTGTACTGAACCACACTGAGGTGGCTGATGGAGTGGGGACAGGCAAGGCATGGCAGCAATTCAGAAAGCTTCGACCCAAGCCTTGCATAGCTCTCCAGCACAAAACTTTTCACGCTGAGCATCCCAAGCATATTTGAGTATCTAACTCTCTCTTAGTCACGTCCAGAAGCTCTGGATCTTTTCCTACAGATCAAGACCCATTTCTGACATCAAACACTCTTCTTTGCGGGAGGATGATGTCTGTTTGCTACTCAGTACTCTGATAGCTGTATGGTGCAAGAACAAAGCAAAACAACAACAAACCCCTATGAAGCTCAATTTAGCAGAAGGATCATTGTTGCTATTATATCATTTTTATTACTATATTGATAGGTGTTTGCATATTTTCACCTTCTGTTCTGATCTCAGTCCATATCTGCCTCTGCTGCGACAGCCTCGTGTCCCCAGGCATCCCATCTATTTAGCTGCAGCAAATAATCTCCCAAATTACAACCCAATTACATTCTTTCTTTAATATGTACAGTTAAAATTTTCTACTGCTGTTATCTCAAATATTGAACTTAATATATAAACCAATCAAGGAAATTTTTGTGAATATTTACATTATTGTAAATTCTAAGAAACAAAAATACCAGAAGTGAGATACTGTGCGTATACTTGGAATGTATAGCATATACTTAAAACCTGATTTCAGAATAATTGATACAATATAAACTTTTGTCTTTCTAACACTGTTTTCTGGAGTTTCATTTTCAATTTTTTCTGATGCAAAAATGACTAATTTACATTAATTTTTCATGAAGTAATAGTCAAACTCATAAATGAGTGTGGGCCAGTGTTGTAGCTACATCTTCTATTGGTTTATTAAAAATCCTATTAATGGGTTCTAAAATCTACTTGATCCTGACATGGACAGTTTGCTGATTTTTCTAGTTAAAGGATTCCCCTGATAATCCCTCCTTGCCACTGTTTTGGGAGGATGTAGAGTTTAAAGAGATGTCTCTTGAAAGTGTTGATAAAAATTGACAAGCGATTGATGAGTTGAGGAGGAATGCTTCAAAAGAGGAGGTTCTTTATCTTTTCTTATCTGGTGTTTTTGTATGGCCGCACAAGGCTTTTAGGAGCAGAACTCGTATTTTGGCAGGATGCCTTACCCTTGTCATGGAATCCATTGAAAGCAGAAAGAGTGAGCACGAGGTTTTGTAGTTCAGAGTAAGTAATGCTGGGTAGGAGTATACTGAGGGTTTTGAAGGAAATGTTGCTGGTTTTGGAGCAAAAACTATTGATGAGATGTTGAAGCCTATTGAACCCAAAGCACTGAACTGTACTGTGTGTGCTGCTGACATGGGACTCTGAACCTCGCAAACTGGAATAAGATGATAAAGGGTAGAGCAAACCGTTCATCACCCCCAGCAGCAAAGGAATACGGATCACAAGATCTGGAGCCAGCACAGGACCTCAGTAAACACCTAACAATATTACACCAAAACCTGTTGCACACCTAGATGCATCTCCAAATTGTCTTGTTCATGGGATTACCACAAACTAAATTAGAAAATGGATCTTTAGTTTCTTATGTGTTTTGCTAAACATGAGAGCTTGGATTCTAGGAAAAACAGCATGACTCAGGAGACTAGTGTTATTTGAATTAGCTGCAAATCTTAGGAAGAAGATTCAGGCAGCCTATTGTTCTGCCCTGGGGGCAATCATTTATAATACTGTAAAAAGTCCCAAATCTTCATAGCTTTGCTAGAGCTTTAAATGTATTTTGTGCAGTGTGTAAGGTATTAGAAGAAGAAACTCAATTCAGCTTAATGCACTTCTCTCCCTCCAGGATAAAGGATGCTTCGAAAATGAAATTCCGTTTGATTTCCATAGTGTGCTCTGGCTAAAATGCTATGTGAAATCTATAAACCAGCGCAGGAATTGTACTTACAGAGCTGATATAAGATTTTGTTATTTCTTTCTGCAATAGTGCTTCGCTGGGCCTGCCTTATATCTAACAGATGGTGGCACAGCTTTAAGAGTCCTGTTGGTCTTATTCCACCTTACACCTTGCTGGCAAAGTCCCCAGTTTTCCAGGCTGCAGGGAGTCATTCCCTTTCTGTGCCCTTTTCAGCCATCCCAAGTGTTTAGAGCTGCTTCCAAATCCGTGGTCGTAATGGAGATCCAGGTTATGGAGCTATTCCACAAGTATATATTTAGACCCAGTTCAGTAAAGGTCTAAAAATGTGTTTAAATCAAAATATGGCAAGGCAGCACCATCCAGGGATACGTTAGATGTCTTGCAACAAGCTAATGCGGTGCTGGAAGCAGTACAGCCATGGTGGTACAATGGTCTCCTGGGGATGTTTTACCTCTGTTGGGGCATGTTTGCCTTGGTACAGTGTTTTTGGAAATTTGGCACCCTCCCTGAGCACTCCCACTAATTTGTTCAGAGCTAGGCTAGGTAGTGCTATATAGCATTGTAGGTATGATTTCTGTGGATGTATTCCCCTTCCTACACCCCAAAGCTAAACGCTGTATTATTGGTTTGAGTTGGGATATTACTATCTGATTTACAGCATTGCTGTTCAAAACATGCACCTATTTTAGTGGGAAACGTGGTGCTGAAAACAGTGCCCATTGGGCACAATCCTGCACCACTGAAGTCATTTGGGGTTGCACCATTGATTTCCGTTGGGGAAAAATGAAGGTTCCCAGTAGCTGTCACTGCAATATTACTGTAAGGTAGTGGTAGGTTGCTGCAGGCAATGTGATTTGGAAGAACAAATTTGAGCAGACAGGGGTTAGATCAATATATGAAGGATGATTATCTTGGTCAGCACAGTATTTTCCATAGCCTAATCCAATCTAAACAATCTCTAAATATATCACAGACTGTGAAATTTAAATCCCTGTCCTGTCAGCAGGACGTGGATGTGAAGATGGATGACACGCCTGATGAAGTCAAAGGGCCTGATCCTGCTACTGCTGAAGTAACAAATAAATCTCCCATTAACTTCAGAGAAGCCCTGAAAGAGTCACTTTGTCAAATTGCTCAATTAAACAGAGGCGGAAGATCCTTTCCAGGTGTAATGGGTTCACAGCAGTTGCACGTGCACAGGCCTTCTCCTCAAAGGAAAGCATCATCTCTGGAAGCTTTTGGAAATTAAAAAGCCAGACAAAAAGAAATGGAGATGATGTTCAGAATGGGAGGCTGCTATTTTAGGCAGCCCTTGACCTGGACAGACCACACAGGGACTCAGTGAAAGCCACTTAGTATAATAATTTTGTTTGGAGGCCAGATGCTCCCAGCAGTGTGCAGATGTGCTCATGTGTTCCACTGCAATCCCTCGCCTATGGCCAGGTATATGCTTGGAGGAGGGAGGCACTGCTGGACAGCAAAATCTTCATCTGAGATGACATGAATTTAAAGAAATGAGAAAACTGGGCAAAATTTGGCTTTCAGATTGAGAAGAAATTTGCCTGGGATTCATCTGGGCTTTTTGCAGAAAAGGTGGCCATCAGGACTGACAGCTTGGACAGCCAGGCAGCCCCCAAAATGCAGCAGCAGCCCAAGGAGGGTGCAGATTGGGGGCAGGTTTTGGGATGGTGTCCCTGGGTTGCCTGTAGCAATCCACCCAGGCAACCTAATGGGCTGATTAAGAAAGGGGTGAGGTGTGTGTTTGCAGAGTCATTACAGATCCAAGACCAGATATGATGAATTACTGTTGCAGTAATGAGCTTGTAGATAAGCTTACAGCGGCACTCATTAAGTATCTCTCTTCATCCAGGTGGAATCCCCCATCCAGTGTTACAAGAAGTTTCCACTGTCACGATGGGAAGAATATGGAAAAAAAAAAAATAAAAAAGAGTGGAAATTCACTCAGCAGATCTGCCGAGCAGGCTACAGGCTGGAACTGTAATTCCGCCTTTGCCTTGCCTGTGATGCAATCACATACCTATACATATGAGCCTCTTCCTGTTTATTGCAGTAAATAAATATTTTGCCAAACTGAAAAAAAAAACCAAAACCCCACAAACCAAAAATTTATATGATAATGAGGTTAAAATTTCAAGTATAAATATAGCCATCTTTTAGAAAGAGGCTTTAAACCCCTTTCATATTGCTCACAGGAATTAATTCTGACTGCTATTAAAACCCCAGTGCCTTAATTATATTAATCATTTAAATCTTTACTTTAACTGCTGCATGTTATTTAAAACTTAAAAGAGCTACAAACAACTTTGGATGCCTCTAAGGCATGATATTTGCAAATAATCATGTCGGCAGTGATGCCTGGAAGCTCACCTGGGTTATGGATTAACCATGCCACGGAGGCAGAAACACACAAACACTTTTTTTCTCTGTGCAGTCAGCTGGGATCCAGGAGCACACAAACCGGCTGCGCCTTTTCCAAGGCAGCTCAGGGCTGGGGCCAGTCTACCTGCTGGTGCTCAGTGTGGAGACGAAACTCCTGTCTGCTGAGGAATCCAAGCTATGCTCCTCAGGATTTTTCAGGCATAGTAATAACAATTAATTCTCGATAGCTATAGCATTTGTAAGTAAAGCACACCAGAAAGGTTGCCCAACTCATTAATTAAAATAGGAAAAAAAAATAATGCATTTGAAGAGAAATGCAGGGTAATAACTGCATCATTCCTTTGTAATTTACAGCACAGAGCACGGGTCAGGTCCTGCATTTAAAAATTCAGTAGCAACTTTGCTGTTGTTTCAGCACAAATAGAAGGAAACCTGCTCAGGCTACTCTGAAATCCCAAGATAAAGCTAATGTCAAAAAAACCCCTTTTAGTTCCAGTTAGGATTTAGCAATGGATGAAGCATTTTCCAATACTAATCATTCAGACAGGTATCGTTGCAGGGTGGCTAGCTGTCTTAGGCATCCAGTGCTCAGCAGACCATGCTGGGCTCAGCCTGCTATTCAGGAAAAGTGGATGTGTACAGTGATTACACGGTGGAGGCAAAACATAAAGAACAGCTTGAGGTTGGTAGTAGAGGGGGTTTGTGGTGGCCCCATGACTTCCAAACAGGACCATTTTCCTTTGCTCCTAGTCAGAAGGCTGAAGCTGTGCTGCCCGGGGGCAATCAGGTTGCTAGGTCAACTAATACTTGTGTGACCTGCTCTGGGCAAGATCAGCATCCTGGTTTGAAACCAACTGTTTTTATCTGGAAAATTGAAACTTACTTTTAAGAGAAGGAATTTTGATCTGTGCCATTGTTTAAGTATGGACTTGATGCACTGGCTGATGAGTTGGCTGTTTAGCTATAGTTTACATTAATTTTACTTTGGTTTCAGAAAAAGATTAAATCAAATTGTCTATATCTGTCCCACATGTTGGATTATGCTACATGCATGCTGTTATTTCTGCAATGACATTTCAGTGATGTCATGTCTACTTTGTTCTTTGGGCATTCTTCCCCACATCTGGTATTTTGGGAAGAACTTAACATTCACTAAACCAGCAACAGATTACTCTAACATCTAATTCTTCTTGTACAAATTAAGGCTCTGATCCTACGAAGTTTTATTCATATCCTTGCTTTCATGTACAATGGGTTGTCCCATAGAACTTGCAAAATGAGTAACGGTATGCTTATGCATAAGTGCTAGAAGGATTCGTGCCTAAATAATGAAAGTGAACACTGACAGTATATAATTATCCATAACCTTCAGCTATAAACACAGCAGAATCCACCTCCAAAATAAATGTAGGAAATGGAATGAAATGGAGAAGTCTGTGAGAGTATTTTTACTTTGCCTCATTCACAGCAAGTTTGCACTGTTAGTAATAACCAAACTGGTAATCTAAATTGCCTGCTGCCTGTGCTATATATGAACTCTGGCACATGATTTGGTTTCTGCATCCATTTAGACACTTGCTATTGCCAAGAGATGTTAAAAGTGAAAGAGGGGTGGAAAGAAAGGTCTCTAAATAATTTCAATGCACTTTGGAGACCCAAATTTATTGCTAGCAGCCATCCATTACTTTAAGAAAATTAATAGACATTCTCACCATACACACTATCCATTGCCTTCAGAATGACTAACATTGCTGATCTAGATATATTTTGTGAGTTACATGTCCTTAGTCCTCAGGTTTTAAATCAATTCAGGTTTATTCAGCGTTGGCTGAAATACAGGATTTCAAGTTGGCTGACAGTAATAACTGTTGCTCAAAAATATCTAATGAACTGGAACTTTGAATACAAAAATTGCTCACAGAGGGCCCGTGGTGTGAAAGAAAATGGCATTGCCGTTTCTTTCACTACTGCCAAGAGAGGAGTTTGTTGAATGCACAAGCTCCAGAGGTCTCCAGGTTTACTGTCCACCATGTTTCCTGGGCTGGGTACCACACTCCCAGGCTGCTGGGCAATCATCTTGTGATTTGAAGGCTGATGTGGTAGGCTGTGAAGTTTTATAGATCAAGGAATTGATTTTCTTTCCAGGAACAGACCAGGAGAACTTGTGCAGCTACCTTCAGCTTCAGCATCCTGGTTCTGCGATCAGAACGTGGGAGCCTGGAGACCTGCGGCTAGAGCTGGGACCCCACATCCCTCAAGCAGTCGGCTTCGCAGCACTGTCACCTTTCTTATCCAAGACACACCGCTCAAGGGAGCTGTGCGTGCAAGGGACTCCAACCCACCACTGTGAAGCCATGGCCCTGAGAACCCCGAGGTCTCCAAGGGCAAACAGGCCCAGGTCTTGGAGGGCACAGATGGGAAGACCTAGGTGCCTGGATCCCTCCTGCTTCTTGTAGAAGCATTAAGTCCTCATCATTACTCTCTGAAGCCAGGCAAGTTTCTGTGGGAGAGACGCCTGTGGTCTACCAAGAGCTCAAGAAACTTGAGGTGTTTCAGTTGAAGGATTTCAGTTCAAACTCCAGCTTTTTCAATTAATTTCATCAAAACTTCTCTGATCTTCTCTAGCTAGGATATGTGATACAAGGCTAGCCTGGAGTCAGAAAATGTATTCTGAAAAAAAATTGATTGTTTTAAAAAAAATATATTAAATGAACATGAGTGAAGTGTTTTGCTGTTGTTTTTTCTTGTTTTGTTCTTTTTTTAAATTAGGAACTGGGGACAGGTAGCCAAATGTTCCCTGTTTAAGGAGAACATCAACAAAGACCAAGCATTTCTAAACAGTAAAAAATATACACATAGATGATTAATGCAAATGTCTTGAAGACAGCTGTTCTTGAATGTACATGATGGAGTAAATAGTTTATTAGCTTTCTAGAGAATGAAAGATATTTAAAGATATTTTGGATTTCTTTTACTCACAGGTTACTGAGACCAAAGAGAACAGGGAGCTGGAACACTATTAAAGTATCCTTTACAAAAGACAGGTCTTTGTAAGTGCGTCTTTAAAACATTTTAATTTCTCTTTTTTCAGAAAGTCCTCTGGGAGTGAGATGGAGTTAGAATTACCAACAAATGCTGCCAGAAGATTCCTTGGCCCATTCATTAGCCCATCAGTCTGCCCCAGAGCAAACAACGATGGTCCCTGGGACCACCAGCAGACAACCTTTACACCACCACAGAAACTGTTTTACATGCAAAGGCTGTGGTTAAACAATCTGTGCAGAAGTGTGAAGGGTGAAGGAGAAAGGAAAGCAGCTCTAAAGCACCACCATGTCCCTGCTCCATGGTGCAGTTCAGCACAGTTTTTCTCCTCAAGATGTATGCTCTAGCTTTCCAAAGACTGAAAATCTTTGTAAATTAACCTTGATGTCTGGTAATGTAAATCTCCGTCTTTCGCAAAAAGATCAAAGTTAGTACAGACTGTTGTGGCATGCCTCCCCAGCAGTCCTGTGTGACGAGGATGGAAAAAGAAAGGGGTATTGTCTGCAGCATGGTTCTTGCAGAAATAGCACAGCTCAATTCAGAAAACGACTGCATTTAATTAGTTTAAGTAACATGGATTTTCCCTTGGGTCCCCATCCTATTCTGTGCAATACTCCCAGGTCCCACACCCTTTCCCATTTCTCTCATGGGTGCAGAACAACCTTCCTTTCTCCTTACCCTGGCAAGGGTTGAAGATTGGCAGCATACTGATGAAAAAAGAAATTACGTGAATGGCAGAAAAGACATGGAGCAGCAAGAGTGATCCTAGCATGGGTGGCTAGGAACAGAGAGATGATACAAAACAACTTCATTTAATTTTCTCTCCTGTTAAAGGGATGCAATAGGATGGGGAGAGGAGGTTTTCATTTCAACATATACGTTAATTGCCACTCCGCTCTCAGGAAAACATCACATGAAGAAAATGCAGCCTTCCTTGAAGACCAGGGAAGACTGTAAAATGCTGCTCTGAATTCCTGAGCTTCATGGTTTGAAGTTTTGAATTTTTACTTTAATTTCCTTTTGAAATTGTAAAAATGAAGATGATTTTATTATTTTTGAGTAATTTTGGGAACTTCACAAGTACTGGTATGAACCTGTAGTGCTATAAGTACTAGTATGAACCTTTATCAGGAGAAGGGAAAAAATCAAATATGGTCAAATTAGTCTCCTTTCCCTTTGTATAAAATGCCCTAACACCTCAGATATTAAAGAATGATACTAATTCCATTTTGTTTTAACATTCTATACTGATTTCCTTTATTTTATATAATATTTGGAAAAATTCTGAATGTCATATTTTCTCTTCCCATCAAGATTCTGGGGATAATTTGTTCTTCTTTTAACTTTAATGGAACTTTTGTACTTGGAAAATGTTTTGTGGCTACATGTTTCTTCACGCTCCCATTTCAAGGTGAAATCTTTGTTTCATGTTTTCCAAAAAGAACGTGCCTCAAGATTTCGTAGCTATCACAATTCTGAAATTCTAAATGATGTATTCATTGAAACTTTAAAGATATCAGTCTTGTGCTTTCATTCTGGATTATTTCTAATTCTAGTGAAGGATTCTTTGTGCATTACAGAATTCTTTTGCTTTGTTGACTGGATCTTTCCAGCTATGTCTACAACATATTGAACTATTAATATAACCCACACGGGGCATTGCATGAGGCAGCAGTCCTGCAGCTCGGATAGTAGGCAGTTATGTAATTAAAGATTGTATCATATCAGCACAGGAAGGCCAATTTGATATGACAAGGGCAATCTGAAGTCTGGCACTTTCTTGGTTTAGGACTTATTATCAAATAAGACTAATTCATTTAAAATTTCCTTTACAAATTACCTACCCCCTTTTTTTTTTAAAGGAATATTCAGAGGATATGTTTCTAGAATAAACAAATTATTACATCTATATGAACAAATAAATAGCTCAAATTTTAGTTCATCACTTTTCCTAAATTATTTCTTCAGCTTAGTATTTACCCTTCATACCTACTGGTGCGGAAAGCAGGATTTGATAGACTGGGCGATTTTATTTGGAAGAGGAAAAAGTTTGTTGTTTCCATCTGCTCTGCTGGGAAAAGGGCACTCTCATGTTTCTGCCACGCAAACAGCTACCCCAATATTGTTAAAATAAGACTTTATTATATGAAATGCACCTATTAAGTGAATCAATAGTTTAAAAAAAGCTTTTTCTATATTCAGCATAAGCTGATGCTACCTGAAAGCTGCTCTTCATCTCCAATACAATAAATATCCAGATTAGATAAATACCCCCATTCTTAGCTTCTCCAGCACTCTGGCTGTGACCTGTGCCGTACTCTTGCTTGCTGACAGCATATATTGGGTCAGGAGAGTTTCTGGGTGGCCGAGGGGAGAGCTTTTGGCACAGCAGAGCTTTCTAAAGCAAGGTTACCTGAACAGGTACTGAAGCTTAGTGGCAGTTTCACAATGTTGAACAAAATAAGGAAATTACCATCTATTTATGCTGTCTTTGTCTGGGGTTTCTAAGCACTACCTGTCTGAATTTTTGATCTAAGGTAAACCTAACCAGAACAGATGTATTTACACTTTACCTCTTGGGTCTTTGATAAGAAGCAGTAGGAGGGCTGGTATGTTTTTCAAGCTGAGGTGGTTGGTTTTGGGCTCATACCAAGCTACTCAACCCACATTGCTCTGAGACTGCAGGTGCCGGTGCCGGGCAGCTCAGAGCACAGGTGAAGCAGATGTGTGCTCCTCCCTAATCACTCACAACTTATGTGGACCTAATTTATCTAAGTAATCCTTGACTATGCGAGTAATCTCTGCTTTGCTCTTTCCTTAATCTGCCACTAGATCGGCTGCAGTGGTTGACTCCGGGTGTGCTGTCTGGTGACAGCCAGCTGTTCTGGTCAAGCCATACAGATATTAAGTGTTTCTTGACATCTTCTGTTTGTGGCTTTCCCTCTTTACTGAGAGTAGCAAGACCATTTCCATGATCCTCCTCTGACTATCTACTAGATATATTGAATGTTTTCTTTTTACATTACTTGCTAATTGCATCTTGTGTTGATTTTCATGACTTCGTATGCTTCTGCTTTGCTTTAATTCTTGTCCTTAGCTGTTTGAGTTGTGTTTTGCTGTCTGTTTCCTCTTCATCTTTCAGGTTATTGAAGACCTCTGATTCTGCTGGGTGCCTCTTTTGTTTCCTTTGCTTTTTCTGCTTTTTTCTTTGCCTGAGGATACTTTATTCCAATGCTTCTAATTTTCTTTATTTTTTAAATGGAATTGCCAATTTGCCTCATCCCTTTCCATGTATTTCTACAGGATATTAACTGCCAGCTGCCTGAATTTGTTCTGCTTCGCTTTCTTGAAGGCTTTTATTCTATTTTTCCTCTTTGTTACAAGAAGACCCTTTAACCCTCCCTAGTCACTCTAAACCCCTGGCTGCCACTTCTGTGATTTCACTGCTGGTGAAAAGCAGATCCAGAAAAGCCTGTCTTCCAGATGTGTTTTCTAAAATTTACCCAGAACACCTGCTGGGAAGTCTAAGTGAGATTCCTCAAACCCAACAGAGATGTACGTGAGTAAATGAATGTAAGCACAGCCTGAGATCACTTTCTGATTTTCTTTATGGATAGTATTAAATAGCAATTTGTAGTAAGCAGTAGTAGTAAATGGTAGATTTTTTTGAGTGTTATTAATTTAATTCTGAATTGGTATCTGAATCAATGAACAATGCCCTAAAAGTGCTCGATTCTCACTACTCGGTATGAGGAGACCCTTGGGTTGCTAGTTCATATATAGAATTCAGTGCAGCAGTTCTCCCAGGTCCCACTTTGTGCCATCTGCTGCAGCCCCTTAGCAGCAGATGCCTGGGGAAAGTGTCCCATTAACAGCCTGCCTTGTGCTTTGCATGGATCTGTTAGCTGTAGAGAAAGAAAAAATTCATCCATTCAGTGCCAGGTTTGGTGCACAATAATGTGCAGAGGTCCACTCATCTCCCTGTGTGTTAGTTCAGTGGTTGCGGTCCATTTCTCATGGGTAAGATGTTGGTCACAGAGGTCTCCCCGATGTTTTCATAGTCATGTTGCAATATAAAATGTCAGGGAGACCAAAGCATGGTGGTTACCCGCAGTTATCACCTTCTCAGCATTGCTGTCCATCAGTTAGAGAAGGTTAAGACCTCCCCAGATTAGTTATCGTATACTACTCTGATTTCTTGATTAGTATCTGATTTATTTCAAAAGCTGTTTAAGGTACTGATTGTCTGGTGTTCAACAGGTTCTCTGAGCTTACACAAGCCACATTGAGGGGAGGTGAGAGCCAAAAGCCATTACAGCATTGATCCCAAGGCCATTGTCAGTGTTGGAACAAGTCCCAGCTGAATGTAATTTCTTCTTAGCACAAGGACTCACATCTTGGGAACAAAACCAAATGCTGTCAGACTGTAAGACAATTGACTTTTCTGGTTACAATGTAATTAATGCTATTTAAATCTCAGAAAAGAAAGCAAAGAAACCTCAGAAGGTTCAAGTTTAGGACTATGCACCTTTCTTTCACTAGCTATCTCAAGGGAAGTGAATCCATTAGAAATAGGGTTCCAGATGCCAAAAACAATAAAAATGCAGACTTTAAAGTCTAGCCAAATTGTGGTTGAAGTTATTTCTCTGTGGATCACACTCACTCATTAATTTTAAGGCTGGACATTCTCCAAACTCTGCGGTTGCTTTGCAACAAGGGGTAAGATCCCAGTGATTAGATGCCTTACATTTCAATATTTTTTCTAATATATCCAGTTGAATGAAAATTAGAATTTCAGAACTCTGTTGCTTTCTGAAGGAAAAGCAAAGGAATAATGTAAACCTGTTGAAAATGGACACAAGCATTCAAAATAGAGGAAAGAAGTTTAGATTATATAAATCAATAAAGCTCGATGGTTCAGGTCACATATACGTGATGTGGTCTCCTATGATTTCATTTTAACAGGTAGAAAAGTGCTGTGGTCAAATGCTTTCACCATAATTAAATTCATAGGAAATCATTTCATTTCAATATGGATTGTCAGGAAAAGAGGATTCTTTTGGAGAACATACGAAAAGAAGCACACGAAAGACTTGCACTTTCATATAAAACATTGTGAAGTGCCCTTTTCTTCAGAGGCATTTGCATAAAGAAATCAGTGAACAAACCAGTGGAACAGAGTGCTTCCAAAGCAAAAATAATCCTTTATGAAACACAGTCCATAAAATTAAACTCATACATTAAAAGAAGCTACTGAAAAGTATAAGGAAGGCTTGTAGTTACTTTGAAAATTGACTGTTGGTTTTTTTTTTTAATTCTTTCTAAATACTGATCCAGTAGAAGCAATATATTTTTTAAGCTTCAAAAGAATACAGCAAATAGAAGTATAGATCTCTCTGCTGAGAAGCATAGTAATTTTATGGCAAACTTATTTTACAGGTTATTGCTTGTTTTGGAAAGACCAAAATTATATTATGCTTATGTTTAAAAGCCTGAGATACCTTGCTCAGGATTTTTTCTATAATATTCCTTGACTTCTGCCTGAAATCTTTGTATTGTATGAGAAAATGGCCTTTCAGGTAATCTAAAGATATTCGGTCACATTAAAGTATTACAATCTTAAGCTAAAACTTCTTACAGAAGATTAAGGTTTTGCTCAGAAAAATGATCACTGCAATGCAGGGAGTATCTTTAAAACTAACCTTCTTCTCATACTCCTAAACTCTTATATCTTTAAATACTTCTTAATGTCTGCTGATGGCCACTATGGTGGGAAGGACACTAGGTAAAATAGGTCTTGATCTGACTGGTGTGGATTTCTGCACAAGAGACCTCCTGGCCCTGCTGAGGCCAGTGTTAAAATCCCCACACAAAGTAGGTGAACTCTCAGGTAATCCTGGGATTATTTTTGGGGTGTCTGTGCGTTCAGGATACGATATGAGCTGAATGCTACCGGGACCAAAAGCAAGCAGCAGCACAGCCCTTAGACAACTGTAGGATTGCCCTGAAAGAAAATTCAGATGTGTCTCCTTTCCTTGCAAAATCACTTGTGAGCTCACTCCACAGGTTGCTGTAAATCCCCCAGATGCCACTGGGCTAAAACTGGTATGACTCCACTACCGACCTCTCCTGACCCCCCCCACCTGCCTGCGCTGCCACTACCTTCCCTTGTGCTGGGTCCGGTGCCTGGCCAGCAGCTCCACAACGTTTCCATGGTGCTCCATAGCTGTGCCACTGGCTCCAATGGAGGTTAGCCCAGGTGCCTTTCTCACATAACCCATCCCTTCTGCTGCTGTAAAAATGACATTAACTCAAACAGGGTGAGCTAAATGTGTGTTTTCATGCTCAGCTTTGGACAGTCAGACTTTAGTCAGTTTAAGGAAGACCTTTCATGTTGCTTTCCAGTATCTCTGGTGATATTTTTTCCTTTGCCTTCTGTTTTTTTAGCCCCACAGCTATTTAAAAAAGGAAAAAATATCTTAACTATCATTACACATCAAATAATACGCAAAGCATCCTCCACAAAGCTGTGCAAATAATTCTGTATATGTGTCAAATACTTGATTGCTTCTTAGGAACTGTTACAGCCTGTGAAATAATGGTTGGGTATTTAAAAATCTTTTATTCACTTGATAGTCTAAGAAGTATTTTTTACATAAATTGACTGTACAGAGTTATTTTACTATCAATATAGACTATAAAATACATTAAAATTAAATTGAACTAAATTATTTTGGGCATAAAAATAGGCAGTGGGCTTTAATTTCCAGAGGTGGGCATTGTAATCCCCAACTGGATCCTGTCAATGTACAGATGGTTGTTGAGGTTACAGGACCATATGAAGCTCCCTATAAGGCTAGGTTACAGGTGCTTTGAGGTTTTTTTTTTTTTTTTTTTTTTAATTGCCATTTTCCAGGTGGGTGAACCACAGGGCTTTTGTGAAAAAGCAAAGTCTTAAACAGCTAATTAGACCAAGGCTTTCCAAAGAACCCAATCCTTTAGCTAAACCATTTAGGAAAGATTTGCTCACTAAGGTTTCATATGCTGCAGGTTTTGAGTTCCCCTCTTGCAGGAGTTGCCTTGCAGGTATACATGTGAATATCCAGCTTAGTGGCACGTCGGAAAGGACGGCCAAACCCAGAAATGCTTAGGATCACCAGCCTTTTCTGAAAGGCTTCGCTAGAAGTTGTCATTGCGAATGGTAGGTAGCAGTAGTCCATGCTGCTGGGGCAAGAAGCACTCGCAGTGATTTCCATTAGCGTGCTGCATGGGCTGTAGGGAAAACGTGGGGATCCAAAAGCCTGCATGGCAACACATATTGCCCCAGATGTGTTTAGAGATTTAAGTTTCAGTCCTACAAATCTTGTGTATGTGCTTAATTTTAAGCATACATGTAAATTCTATTGATGTCAATACACAAAGCATCCTTTTAGAAACTGTAAAACTGGTATCAGCCTTTTTTTGGTTTTGGTTTTAAGTTTGTATATCTCTGTTACTGAGCAGATTGTAAGACCCAGTTGACATTGAATTATTTTTTCCAACACTTATTCTTATTTTGTTAGTTGGAACAGCATGACTACAGGAGGGAAAGTTGAACATCTCTGTACTACAGCCTCAAGCTGGATGATTTATGAGCGATATGTGGGGTAAGATTTTAGAGAAATATAAATTATACCTGTTCATCATGTTGACTTCTTTTAATGTTTCCCACATGTTACTATGACAACATTCATGGGATATATATTTTAATTTCTGTTGCACAGAGGAAGTGTGTCAGGTCTGCACATTTCACTTGATTTTATGGCTGAGTGCTGTGTCTAATATAGGTTGTAAATCTTCTTGGAAAAATATATAAGAGGCTTTTCATCACAGTGGCTCTCCTGGCAATTCTGAAGTTTTTAATAAGCATAATTTAAATTTAAAAAGTACTTTTACACCCCTGGTGATGTGGAAACTTCTAAAGTGGGGGCAGCAAATGCTGCACAGAAAAGCAGAAGCTTCTTGGTAACAGTTGCTGAATGCGTTACACAGTTAAACACATTGTTAAAATCTTAACATCAATAAACCTTGGAAAAATATCTTGTAGCCACAATTTAATTTCCTGTTTTCCTTATAGTGGGTACAGGATAGTTTTTAAACTTCCAGCTTTTTTTTTTTTTTTTTTTGGCTTAAAAAGTTCTTTATAGTTCCCTAAACCTGTTTTCCCTGGGACCTGAAGGGTTTTCATGACAGAGATATTTTTGTTTAAAAAAATAGATGTAAAAAATAGATGGAACTTTCTGAATTGGGTTAGACAGTCTCAGTTTCTGCACTGTAAGCTGTTGTTCTACATGGCAATTAGGTTGCATATGCATCTGAAACCAATGCAGAGAAAAGTGACAGCGAGTTGTGCTGATAAGTTGCTGAATGGAATTATTCAGCAGGCCAAAACCCATTAATCACAGGGAACATTCTCCCTGTGATACTCCTGCGTGTAGTTAAACAAGACTCCACTTATTTATTTACTTTTCAGTGTAATTTTTTTAACCAGAGTGGGAACATTAACTGCAGAGATTCTCCCCAAAAGTAAAATCTCCTCCAAAGCACGAAGTTAGAACTGAAACATAATTACCCATAAAGAATGAAGAGTTTTAGTAATTTCCTGTCATTTCCCACCAAATTAAATTTTTGCCTTGCAATACTGCCATGCAAAACCAGTGGTCCCATCTCATGTATCGTAAGTGGAGCACCCTATAAGAAGGCTCTATTCTCTCTTCTTTTCCTGTTCTACCACACCTATGTCCATAAAGGAAAGGAGAAAATCCACAGCCCGTTAGTCATCTTCTTCCAGGCTATTTTTTGATATCACTCTCATCTTGTCCTTATAGCTGCTTTTGCACTTGGGCACCTAAGTAGTCAGTGGAATATCAGCTTGTTTAGGACAAATGGCTGCAGCTGTTTATATTCACATATACTATTGATTACATTGGTATCATGTAAGTAAAATCCTGTGTTGGGTGCCTGCAGCCCACGCGGTGCTATACCTCTGGGCATACCGTTGCAGCTTAGGTCTGTTCTCCTATAACTTTGTTACTTCTTGTAAAGTTGTGGCATTTTTAAACAGTGCATCTCTAGGGGAATTTACACTCTAGAAACACCTGACAAATGTAGTTAGCAAAGGGTTTTCTGAAACCCCCGAAATAGTCCTCACCTGACCTTCCACCAGTGGGAACTACACAGCTTGAAGATTAGCTGATGCTTTATCACTGCAGCAGAAACAGCTCTGAGGGCCACCTGGGGAGACACGAGTGACCTCCCACATGCTACCCACCGCTGCTTTGAGAACGGCTGCTATTGGCAGGATAACAAATTTGGAGTCCAGCTAACTCACTGCCCAGCTGTGGCAGAGCTTTTATAAAAGACTGTGCCTTTATTGTGATTCCTGAAAGCGCAGGCATGCTGCTAAGCTTTCAGCAGAGGCTCCTGGGATCTTCTGTTTGACATGGACTGTTAGGGAAGTCCCTTCCTGGAGCCCACCAGAGTATGAGCAGAGGTCTGTGATCTTTCCTCACAAGACCAGCTGCTGGGACGTGCTTTCTTTGTCCTCTGCAGCAACAGTGTGGTAGTATAAATTGTTCCATGGCTTTCTTTTCAGTTTATGCCTGGCCTGTTTGTACTGTTGTAGATGTTTCAAATCCATCCTGCACTTTGACTGATTTTTTTTTCTCTCATTTAGAAAACTATACAAGCTTCTTTTTGCAGAAGAGGCTTGCTTCATTTGTTAACATCAGACAAACTGACAGGAGGAAAAAAAGCTTTGCCCAGAGCTTCACATTTTCTTCATAAGAATATAGATGCTAATTTTCCATGTGATTTTCAGTCTCCCATACCAGGCTCACATAAAGGGCTAGAATACTTACAACCCTTTCATCTAGCAGGCCTAGACCCAAACTGCCAAAGCACAAAGGGCAGATTTATGTGGGGAAACTTGAGTCTATTCTGTCTGTAGAGAACTTTCGTAGACATCAGCTGGAAAGCAAACAACATTTTGACAGGGTCAAGTTTCACCACCTGTGTTAGGAGGAAACACTGGTGCTAAGTTTGTATATATTCTACTGAGATGCTGCAGAAAACAATGGTGCTTTTACCTGTGTTAAATGCTGTAGGAAGAAAAGGAGTGGAATGAATAAACATACTGATGTGTATTTTCTCTGAAGAATATGCTGAAAATTATAAAGGAGTATAGTGTAACATACATTTCTGTTTTTTCCAAGGGATCGTGCCAACATATGCTAATATTGCTAGGCATTTCTCAGATGGACTTAGAGCATATCACGCAGATTAAATTTGGCAGAGGAATAGGAACAGGGAGAAGTGAACTTCAGCCAGTTTGTCCTATTGTCCATGGTGGAAAGAGCATTTCCAAAGCATGTAAAGGATTTAGGGACTGGAAATCCTGTTAAAAATCCCCCGTTCCCCATTCATCATGGAGGTGGAAGGAGAGACTTAGAAACCTTCATTGTTGGCATTTCAAAAGGTTTATATACTTTACAGCAACATGGTAGGAAAACAAAGGCACAGTTTTAGCAAAGGTAATTGCTTTGACGAGGAGCCAGGTATTAGTGTAGACCTTTGGCAGCTATCTTTAGCTTGGTTAGGTGTCATACTCAGCACTGCAGCCACACCAGGCTAAATGTATGTCGACTTTCCCTGATCCTGCAGCCCCAGCAGCCCTAGGTGTCCCTGGTACTTGGATAGGAAGCCAGCTGGAAATGCCAGGCACAAAACTCTCTAAGGCACAAAATGAGAATTCTTGTTCAGACCACGCTTCAGCTCACAGAAGCTGAATAAGCACTATATGCATTTGTTTCTGACACTAGAGCTGGGCTGAATGACGGGAAAATGAGAAGGATCTGATTCTGGGATCAAGAGCAAATGAATTAGGCGTTGTACAGAAATAAAAAAAAAATACAAAATAGAAAGACAATCCCTAACCAGACAGTTCCTCACCTTTGTAGGTAGTGTACAGATAACAGTGGGAGATGATAGGTAAGTACCTCACAGAGAGTGAAGGAAAATAGGAAATAATGAACTGACTGCAGGAAAATACTCTGTCATAAGCCCACCACTGCTGGCTTGTGATCAGGTATGCAGTTGTAAATGAGAAACAGCACAAAAGTCTGAACACTTCGTCTGTGACGAAGGATTGGCATCTTACAGAAGTCCCATGCAAGATACCAAATGTATTTATCATTTTTAAAAATCACTTTGTGACTAAAAACATTTTAAAAGTGCATAGGAAATCTATGTGCTTCTCAAGGATGCATTTGACAGTAGTGCTTTTAGGTTTGGTGCTATAATGGTTCAACTCCGTGAGTGAAGCAAATTGATTTGTAATGTGACAGAGACACCAGAGCCATCAACACATTTACAACACATGACTTTTCCTCAGCTGATAATGCTGTAGTTAACGGTGGATTTTGGCTGAACTCAAAGTAGAAAAGAAGACAAATGTTGGAAAGCAAATGGAAGAGAGTCCAACATAATGAAAGCACAGTTGCATCCAAGTTTGGAAGCTGAGCAGAAGTATGGGGAGGATAAAAAAAGGCCACATGTATCTTGACAGTCTTGGTAAATTTGAAAGGTATGTTCCAGGGGCCTAGGCTTGACTCCTGGTTGAAGCATTAAGGTCCACGTAGGAGTGGCCAAACATGCTTTCATCTTTTCTGCTAATGTTTGTTGGCATAACAAACATCTCCCTGAATTGTATCTGTCCTGCTTTCAGAGCAGAATTGTCCAGTGCCAGCTAGACATCTATGTGCTGCTGCAACTGGAAAAGTTAATTGTCAGAATAAGTCTCAGTAGACAGCCCAGTCAGTGGGTAGATATCTAAACTGACCAACAGACTGGAGAGAGGTTGTCTGTTCATCCCCTGGGTTATGAATTAGGTGGCTGTATGAGACTGTCATTGCTAGGTCCAATGCATTTCCTGCACTTTGAGGTCTAAATCGTGGGTTTGGATATAGATGAATGACTCACTGTTTTAAAATGCTGGGTTATGTCTAACACTGATACGCTGACCTAGAAGTTAGAGTATGCACCCCAGAGGAGGAAGACTTGCTTCTATTCTTTCTTCAGCCTTGTGAAGTTTAAATATGCAGATACCATATCAATTCAAATGAGCATCTTAGATATTCACAGCCTTGTTGAAGCTAGACTGAAATGCTGTCAGCAGCATGAGATTCATGTGGTCAAAGAGACATCTTAGTTCCAGTCTCTGCTCCTCAGACTGTTTTGTGCACTTAACATTAAAAACAAATTAGAAGCTACTAAATAAAATTTCTAAAGTAAGTATTTTGGGAAAATTTGAGACCAAGTCTAGCTCAGTGTCCTCATTACTAGACTCACAGACTTGTGTTCACCTGAAAGAAATAGAAAGTGGTCTATCTTTATCATCTTCTTTATCATGTCATAAATAGGATTGTTCTAGAGGTTTCTGTAGTGGTCGGAGATCCTAATATCCTGTGGACATCTTTTTTCCTTAAGGGACAGTGGAAGTAAGTCTTTCACTGTGTGGACATTATTACCAGTTCCTTTGTTTAAGAAATCTCTTAAAAGAGACATGGATTCATAATGAGACTGTGGTGGGTTGACCCTGCCTGGAGGCCAGGTGCCCACCAAAGCAGCTCCAGCACTCCCCTCCTCAGCTGGGCAGGGGAGATAAAATATAATGAAAGGCTCATGGGCTGAGATAAGGACAGGGAGAGATCACTCAACAATTACTGTCACGGGCAAAAGAGACTCAACTCAGGAAAATTAATTTAATTTATTACCAATCAAATCAGAGACCAGTAATGAGAAATAAAACCAAGCCTTAAAACACCTCCCCCCACCCCTCCCTTATTCCTGGGCTCAACTTCACTCCCCATTTCTCTCCCTCCTCCCCCTCAGCGGCACAGGGGGATGGGGAATGGGGGTTGTGGTCAGTTCATCACATGTTGTCTCTGCCGCTCCTTCCTCCTCAGGGGGAGGACTCCTCACACTCTGCCCCTGCTCCAGCGTGGGGTCCCTCCCACAGAAGACAGTCCTCCACCAACTTCTCCAGTGTGAGTCCTTCCCATGGGCTACATTTCCACTGTGGTTCCCTTCCACAGGGTGCAGACCTTCATGACCAGACTGCTCCAGCTTGGGTCCCCCATGGGGTCACAAGTCCTGCCAGCAAACCTGCCCTGGCATGGGCTCCTCTCTCCATGGGGCCACAGGTCCTGCCAGGAGCCTGGTCCAGCACGGTCTTCCCATAGGGTCACAGCCTCCTTTGGGTGCATTCACCTACTCCAGTGTGAAGTCCTCCATGGGCTGCAGGCAGAATCTCTGCTCACCATCATCCTCCATGGGCTGCAGGGGGACAACCTGCCTCACCATGGTCTTCTCCAGGGGCTGCAGGGGAATCTCTGTTCCGGCGCCTGGAGCGCCTCCTCCCCCTCCTTCTGCATTGACCTTGGTGTCTGCAGGGCTGTTCCTCTCACATCTTCTCACTCCTCTCTCTGGCTGAAATTGCTCTTGGTGATTTTTTTCCCCCTCTTAACTGCATTATCCCAGTGACTACCACTGTCACTGATAGGCTCAGCCTCGGCCAGCGGCGGGTCCATCTTGGAGCTGGCTGGCATTGGCTCTGTTGGACATGGGGGAAGCTTCTAGCAGCTTCTCACAGAACCCACCCCTGTAGCCCCCCTCCACTACCAAAACCTTGCCTTGCAAACCCAATACAGAGACATAAATTCATCCTATTGAATTACTGCATGGTCAGGCCATTTTCCTTGAGAAACTCCAAATGGCAGGATGGAGACTTTGAAATGTTTCTACTAATCTTGGTTATGACTGGTGAGGTGATAATATTAAATTCCTTATTTCTGATGGTGCTGGTACTGCCTATGAGAATGCATTAATCAGCAGTTCATGAGATGATTTTAGTTTAGTTCATTCCTATGCTATAATTCCTAGGTTATGCTGAGACACTGTGGTGACAGATACTTTAAAAACTCCCACGAAAGTTTTATTTCATAGGTTGAATCTTTGAGAAAATGAGAAATTTATTCTTCTGTCCTGTACACAACAATTTTGTTGACCTTGTGTATTAAAATTGCCCAAATAACTGAAAAGATGTATTACTACAAGTCATAATTTCTATTCAAAGGTACCCTGTTGCCTATCTGAAACAGTGAAATAGAAATGTAATTGTGAATGTCAACTAAATCAGATATGACACATATTATTGTCTAGGCAAGTGACTGGGGCAGCTGTGATACAGAGAATTGATAGGTCCTGCCTCGGGCAGAGCGGAAATGTTGACACACCTGGATAGTCACAAATTATGAAGGAGATGAACCTGCAGGTTCATGCTGTGGTAGAAAGTGGCATTTCTCATCTGAAAAATATTTGATTCTTCAAAAGACTAGGACCTGAGCTAGAGCTAGTTACGTCTGAGATTTAGTATGTGCTTCTTTTTATTCAATACCCTTTAAAAAGACAGCCTACTGGGGATTCAAAAATTTTTTTACTTTTGTATTAACAAAAGCTACCACAGGATAGTAAGTAATGAAGTTGTTGTTATCAAGTACCAACATTTTTGAAACCAAATCCCACAAAATAGCTCCATCTCTGTCCCTGGTGGCTATCAATAGTGAAGATGCAATTGCATTTTGTCATACAGCTAAGATACGATTATCACCAGACAGACAGTTTATCCAGTCTTTGGTTAAATTTGCTGCAGATGAAAAGACATAAATTGGCTTTGTGCAGAGTCGGGTGTGGTCTGGAGGATGTATGTACTCAGGTGCAGTGCCATGAAATGCAGGTGATCTGTCCAATAATACTTTATATCCTGGCACAAAGCCAGAGCAGGAAAAGCCCACAAGGGAATGTCTTCAAGAGACTTCCAGATGGTTCTGTACAGGCAGCTTGGGCCCAGCTTGATTTATTTGCTTTGGCTAAGTGTGGATATAGCATTCAACTGAACTAGCGAGCCAGTCAAAAGCCTGGAGCACTGGGGAGAACAGTATAGAAACAAACGTGGTTCTGCAATATGATTCCCAGTGCATGCTTTTGTAACTACTATACTCTTGGCTATTCCATGACTTGGGCATCACGGATCCCTTTTATATATAAAGAAAGAGATAAGCATATATGTAAACACGTCAAATGCATAAAGACATATCTTCTTATTTCCTACTCCTGGTGATGTATTAAGTATTGTCTGCATTGTTTCTGTGTATCAAATTCAAGGTTGTGATTACTTCTCTTTTTCTTTCAATTACATTTGTTCCCCTGTATTTCATCACATGGTTTTATTTATATTTTGTCAAGGGTATCCAGAAACCCCTGCTCCAAGGTCCTGTTAAGTTAAAAGAAATAACTGAAATATTTCAACTTCAGAAGTAAGCTCTTGATGCATTGTGACTGAAATTCCAGATCGCCTGTGGCACAGTAGCTGGGGAAGTAGGAGCCCACATGTGGACTTTTGCACAGCTTTGAAATAGCCAGTTCACACTGATATTGGAGAGGCACTACGGAGAGCCACTGACTGGGACCCCGCTTCAGGAGCACAAAGCTGTTGACACACAGATGTGGGCACTGCTCTTCTTCATGAGCACGAAGCTGTTGACACACAGATGTGGGCACTGCTCTTGACTGTCCACTAAGAACAAGTAGAAAACTGTTATTTCGGTTTCTTTGAGTTTGCAATAGGAGTAATTAACATCTACCAGGAAACCCATCAAATTCACAGGTCATGCTTGGCCAGAACAGGATTTGTGCAGTATTCCTTCACAGTTTCCATTGTTCTTGATCCTTTGTATCTAACACTAAGCAAAGAAGAGCCATTAGAAAGGAAATGCAGCCTGGGAGCCTAGAAAGCAGATTCCACTATGATGAGGCAGAATTAAAGCAGCTGGCCCAGAGATTTAGCCAGTGATAGGAAGACTTCAACAATGAGACTGTAGCTGCATGACTGAACGTGCCCTTTACCAGTTCAGAATGACATCAGCTTCGGTGGGATTTTGCGGGTCCTAGGTGGAAAGTGCTAGGCCTCAAGAAATACTTTCCCACAAAGTATTTTCTCAGTTAAGTGATGGACTTGAAAGTAGATTTCAAAGGGATATTTTCTTTCTATGATGTGTAATATGCCATTTTTCTCACAAAATGAAATTAATGGGCCAAATGTCCAAACCTGTTTCCTGGGCTGCAACCAGGCCCCAAGAATCACCTCGCTGAGAAAACGCCCTTGCAAAATTACTGGAGAGAACACTTCAGAAAAGTGTATTCACTCTGACTGATAAAATATTTCACGCTACTTCTCATTGCAACACTATATTCCTTAGAATGGTTTCAATTATATATAGTGAGTCAGAACTTGTCTATGAGGAGAATGTAGCTGGCTTCAGACTTCTGAATTTTACAAGGACATGGTGCTGGGCCTCGGCCACACCTGCCAGGGAAGCGTGAGTGTCTAAGAGCTGTTGCTGTTCCTGCTGCTCTTGGGTGGGTGACAGAAATGATGGCAGTCCCTCTGGAGTACCACCTGCCTCTGCCTGCAGAAGCAGCCACCGTCCTGTACAGCCCACCTCTCACTGGGTAGTAGAAGCAAGCATGGCCTACGAGGGCTGCTCTTGTCCTTGTCTGGCCAAGCCTAATGAGTGATGGCTTTAGGTGTGTCTAGAATGGGCGCTAATGAGAAAGCTGGCGGGAAATCAAATCTCTGAATTTAAAGATAATTAGCAGTCTTATTACTCTCCGAGAGGACAATGTCAGTATGCCTTTGGACAAAGAGGCTTGCACAGGAAATGGATTAAAATGCCCTTGCAATGAGAATGCCTACCTCCATCTACTTAGTGCAGTACCCAATGTGCTAAGCCATGACGTACTGTATGGCAAACTAGTCAGTTCAGCATACAACCCTGAAGGAAAAAATGGGGTCACAGTTACACATTGAGATTAATACATCTCCATGCAAAAAAGTGTTGTGGAACCCTTGCTGTTCATAGGTGGTCAGGACTGTGGTTTCCAGACATCCAAATTTCCATCACATCTGAATGAGATCTGACAGCACTTTGAGGAATCAGTTCAGCTTGCTGCTCTCCATCCTGTGCAATACTAAATATCCTTCTCGGCCATTGAAAGCAATAGGATCTCTGGTATTAAGGATTTTTTCCAGGGTTGACTCCGAAATACCTGACAACAAGTCCTTCAGAATGTGAGTTTTCATTGTATGTTCCCAGAGAGAAGAAGGGAAAGGAGTTTGACTATTCAGAACCAGGAGTTCTGAACAATGTTGCAGTCCAGTATAATGGTTTTATCAAAATTACATACATACTGTCCCATAGACTACATAATATTTAAAAATATCCTGTCACTTATAAAGTCTTGAAAAACAAGGTTATTCCATTTACAGACCTGTTAAGAATTACAAGCCAATATGGCCAATGCATCAATTCACTCTGAGGCCTTGCTACTGTTATCCATCATTATCAGGCCCAAAAGTGGAAAGCCAGCATGACATTTAATGGCATATAGAGACATAAAATCTGGAAACTGCTGCAACTTCTTACAAGCCAAACAGAACAAAACATTAATCAAAAAGGTCATAAAGTGCAAATGATAAATGGTTATGCACCACATGTGCCACTACTGTTTCCCTCACACTTCTATTCCTCTAGCAAAAAAAACCCAAACCAACAATGACTGTAGTCAGCAAAACTGCTGTCAGGACTGTTACAACTGAACAGATCTAAAACCACTGAAGTCCTAAGAACAGGAATAAGAAGTGAGCTGTATCTGGGACCTTTATTTTTCTTTGTTGATTGGTAAATAACAGCAACAGGAATGGGCCAGGAAGGATTGCACAAAAGCTATTGGGAATGGGGTGCTCTACAATAGCAGGAAAAAGAGCACTGCAGAAAGATAAATCTTGGCTTTGGGAAAGGTTGGAGGTGTGCTAAAGTGGAAGGCAAGAAGCTCTAGGTAGTAGGTAGTGCCCTCTTTGTCCTGCTTGTGCCCACAAAGAACTGTCCCTTACTGTCTGTCTGACTAAACCATGGCACGTGCTCGAGCAATAAAGGAATATCCATGAAGACCAAATGTATTTGGGAAGCCAGCAGTCAACCTGTGCGTGGTAGAAGAAGGGTCGGGCCTGTAAAATTTGGCAGAATCCAAGCTTGATGCTCCAACTCTCTCATGGATTAACAAGTGCCATATCACTTAGCCAGGTGTTGTACTGGCCTTGTACTTCCTCATCCTGCCTTGCGCTCTGCCAGGTCATGAAGTCAAGCTTATGAAAAATGGAAAAGGGAGAGTTACAGTACAATTGCCTTGCTGGATGGCCTCAGCTCTGCCCACTCTTGGAATCAGTCATTTGGGTTTTTCCCACAATAAAGTGTATATAAACCTACTAGGTGCTCAGTGCATCGAAGATAGATGTACCTTGCTCTTGGTGTGAAAAAGATATTAATTGCATCAAAAAAAAGCTGCAAAAAAATGGATGGGGAGGAGGGGTCAAAAGAATTTACTGTCATTCACAGAATGACATGTTCTACATGACGGAGACTGCAAGGGAAACTAGTCCTTTTGATGGCATCAGCAACAAAGAGAGGAAGAAGGACTAGGACTGGATGCTGAGATACCCCACTCCTGCTCCCTACCTCTGTCTCAGGCTTTCTCTTTTCTTTCTAAGTTTTTTCTTTCCAGGAGGACTCTGAGGGAGACTGATGAGGGAAGAAGAGCTAAGGCATACTGAAGGAGATATTTCTTGGTGCTTGCTCATTCCAGCCACTGCGCTCAAAGGACAGTCCTCCTGAGTTTGGTTCCTTCCCTCCCAAGCTGCTCCCATTGGTCTTCTCTCTAGAAACACTTCAGGGCCACAGCCTGCTGTACCGACAGGCTGAATGCATGCTGTAGGCTCCTAGATATACATCCTTCCCTGCATACCTCCACCTCTGCACCTGGACAGAGGGTGGATTTGTTGTTTTCAGGAATAAACGGCTCCCATTTCATTGGCTCCCATTCAGAATCATGATGTAGCTAAATAACACCCTGGAGACAAAGCTAGCTTTAAAAGTTCCTGCATACTGGCTACACATTTCTTTACACTCTTCCTCTCCCTGTTGCAATTAACTGCCCTCTCGGCTGTGCTGGTACAGATGTTCCTGAGGCCGTAAACATGGAAACAATCCTTGCTAAAATAACCTCTAATTTCAAAATCAGTAAGTGGAACTTGTGGAGTCTCCATCCTTGGGTATACTCAAAAGCCGTCTAGACATGGTCCTGGGCAACCTGCTTTTGGTGGCCCTGCTGGAGCAGAGAGTTGGACTGGATGAACTCCAGAGGTCCCTCCAACCTCAACCATTCTGTCATTCTTGGGTTCTGTAAAATGAGGTTAAATCCCCATTGCCTGTTCAGTAATGGCAGAAAGGTAATGGTATCAGTGGGCCCAAGAACTTCTTAAAAGGGTTGTGTGTCTTATCTGTGTTCCCCAGCATGGCCTGGCTATGCTGAAGCTTGCTCTTGCATATAGGGCTAGAAGAAATGTTTTTTTCAGGAGTCTGGGACACAGCTAGGCAGTAGGGTCTAGCCTGAATCCCTTGCTTGGGTGTATCCAGGAGCAGAATTTCTAGGGATGCTGATACAGGCAGAGTAGGAATTGCACTATAAGTACATGGATATCACACTCACCTTGAAATCAGTCTGCTCACAAGCTGTCTTGGTTCTGTCATGTCAGTTTGTGTCAAGAGGTACTGGAAAGTCATCTTCTGCAACCAATAACATTTAAGACTTTTTAAATATCTCTTTTGCTGAGTGGCAGAGAGTGACAAGATCAAAGCTTAGTGGGTGATTAAACTGGAGACATTTGAGCCATAAGTAGGAAACTGATATCCAGTGCATTGAGAGGATAATGTGTCTTGGAAACTCATTGAAAAAATCGTAACAAATCAAGGCTGCGAAGTCTAATTGGAGCTTTGATCAGGTACAGAAAATTTCAAAGCAATCTGAGAGTGCACATGCATTTGAAAGCACTTGGAAAAATAAGCTGTTACTTAAGAAATTCCCACTATAATACTGTGAACTCACTGCAGTGTCATAGGTTAAACATCTAGAATCCATATTCACTCAGGTGTCATGAGTGGTATGGACAGCACTGCATTAGTCTTACCATGTTTTTACCTAATCATTGGCTTTAGGGAATGTTTTTTGAGGCAAAGGAATGGTATTACCTGGCAATAAAAATAAATACTAAAATCAGCCTAAACCTCAAAGAAAGATGCAATAGCTTTTTGTCTGCAGCTGTTCCTGCCACTGCATTTCATGTACTTTTGTTTCTGGACTGATAGCAAAAGCTGAGATTCATCACACTTTGAATTAGATGTTTAACCGAAGTATCTTAATGCAAAAAGAGGATTCCCAGGATACATCCCTGGTGAAGGTGAGGTGGTGTCAGTGGAGGCTGATTTAACACACTGGTGCACTTGCAGAGACAAGTTAGTACACAGATAGGCTGAATCGCCTCTCTGTCTCCCTTGCCTACAATGATAGCCTGAATTTTGAAGGTCCTTAAGAGCAGCAGCTCAATTCTGTATCTAAAACTGGTGGGAGGAATCTGGGTGCAAGTCCTTGATATTCGCAACTGATCAGCGATGACTCTCCATTCGTTGTCATTTGGCTGCTCATTTTTTCCCATGTAAATCTCTGGAAATGCTGTGGTAGTTGCCACACACAGCTGTATAACTTCTCACTGTTGCTCCTGGCTTGTCTGCAGACCCAACGTTAACATTGCCTCATATTCTGCAGTAATGCTGGCCATGAGACAAGGCAATTCAGACAGGGCATGGACCTAGGGTTTCCTTTCAAGGATCCATACGTGATCCTTGGGGAAGTCAGTCACAGAAGCAGCCATTTGTTCATTGTGCAAAGGAAAGTCTACCGGTTCTGTTTCCCTTATACTCCTCTAAGAGGAATTGCTGATAAACTTAGAAAGTTTATTTTATTTTTTATCTTAACATAACACCAGGAAACAAAATATCTAGTGAAAACTGGGTAAGGCATAACAACCCTATCTCTGCATCAAATGTGTGATTTAGCTTCTGTGTCACTGAGAATTTATCCAGGAAATTCATTGCAAGAAACAAAAATGTACTATAAAGATGAAATACATCGGTTGTTCTTCTCCTGAAAGAGCAATAGTAGGAACTTCACACTCAGGCAATCTGATACTTCTTAGGGAACCGCCTAGATAACACTTCACATATCACCTTTGGAATTGCTACCAATACAAAACATAGTAATGGATTTCCTGTTTATTTTCTGCATCTCATGAAACTGGTAAGGTACTGGAATTTCTTTATAATATGGCATAATAAATTTTGTTCTGAATGAAAGAAGAAACCAACTTACCTCCAAGTAATAGCAATATGATGTGGCTGGTAATCTAAGAAGTTACGGAGCCATAAGAAGATTTTGAAGTTTAAGTGGCGAAATGAGTTTTTTAAAAGAAAGGTCTAGGAAAAAGCACAGTTTAATTCTCTGTCTTATTGCTGGGCACTAGGGCTATGCTCCTAAAACTCGTTTCCCTTTTCTTTCGAGACACATTGTTATTTTCCCCTTGATATTAATGACACAGTACTTTTAAATTAATTTGCAATAATAAAATTTTGAACTAGGAGAACCCCTCATATCTAGCAAACAGCTATATTGCAGATAATTGTAACTTTCTTCATGTGTTATTAAGCGTACGGAAGAGCAAAGAGCAAATTTAGTTTGTCCAGGAGATGTCTCTCTCTTCCTAAAATATGTCAAAGCCATTTGTGTTTCAAAGGCTCTATCTATCATTACAGATGTTGGCTCCCTCAGCCTGTAGTTATGACCTCGCAAGAAAGCAATATGCAGTCTGACCGCTACGTATGCTGTGTTCTGTTGTGGGGTTTGGCTGCCGTTTCCAGTGCAAACGCCTCATTTTTAGGTCAATGTTTTTAAAAACCATGGGAGCTGAACAAACATTTGTGCTGCAGCCTTGTTTTTTCTCATGCACTTCAAACTTATGCGGTAGGCTAACTTGCTTGATTTCTGCAACCAAGTAATTTATTGTGCAGTTCTGTCACTGTGACCAAAGGGAACACAGTGATATCAATGGATTTTAGGGACAGATACAGCTCATGGGAGCCTGAATATGTGCTATTATT
Organism: Grus americana; assembly: GCF_028858705.1. NCBI lineage: Eukaryota > Metazoa > Chordata > Aves > Gruiformes > Gruidae > Grus > Grus americana. The sequence continues at coordinate 14,335,640 of NC_072853.1, read as the reverse complement.
CTGCTAACAACGTAAAGAATATAGTGTGAACAGTAAATAAATCAATATTCTCGTTGAAATACATCACAAAGGAATTTAATCCAGCGAAACATATTTTGAACTATTTTCAGCTCTACTACACAGAACATGCAGAATAGCAGATAGTCTTATGACAGTCAATAAATTTTTGTTTTGCTAATGACACAATAAAAGAATTTATGCTTTAAGAAATTGTTTTGGTTTTAGCAATACACAGGACAGTCAAAACACTTGCAGTCCTAAGTTCTTTGGATCTATTGTTTTTTATTCTCGTCATTGCTGTGGCTTTACTCTGTACTTTATGATATTAGCTCAGGTGAACCAAACTTCTTTTGTGAGAAGATAGACACAGAAATCTCTTTTTTTTTTTTTTCCCTCTGGACAGAGCAAGCCAACAGCCTGGCTAGCCCAGTGATTTTATTAATATGTATTTATTCATGAGTTTCACTGACTTAGTGATGATCTTCACTGGGAATTCCAGGAATTATGACATCCATAACAGTAATTTTTTTCTCATGGGAGAAATAATGCAATGAAATTTTAGTCTAGTGAATAGGTCCTGGGGCTTTCAGATGCTTTAGAGGAAAAATAAATGGATTTGTATGAGCATTTACTGACTACTGTCATTGGAGAATGAAGTACTGGTCCATGCAGTGGTCCCAGGTGAATCTGTGTACTCGGGGATGGGCTGCGTGGCCAGCTTCATGGAGATCAAGAAGGAGGCAGGGCAGGAGGAAGCCTTAGCGGAGTTACTCTGATTCCAGAAAGAAACAGATAGCGGAGCATATACAAACAGATAGCTGAGCATACACATTTCCCCCCAAAATTCCTCAAGAAAAGAAAAAGGGCAGTAAGATACCCCCAGCAAGAAGTGGGGACAAGGAAGCCAGGTTGGGCCTTTGTCCAAAAAATCAGGCTATTCACACTGCAGTATTGATTTAGGTCGGAGGGATTTTTAGGTTTGATTTGAAGTCACCGGGGGGCAGAAGCTGTCCCGTGGCAAGTCTGACTCTCTTGGCAATAATATTTTTGCTGGCAATCTAAGTGGCAGTACTTGGGGGTAAGAAAAGCAAAATTTCATCGAAGTTTCATCTGTTCAAGGCATGAAGACCAAATGCTGTTCACTTTTGTCGATCTTCATGATGTGATTCCCCTCAAGGACCATAAAGTTCATTAAAGTCATGGAGGTATCTGAGTTAAGTTTAACTGAGAGAAAAGGAGCTGCTTATACCTTTCAAAGGTTGACTTTCAGGGTATCTGCGAAACTGTAAGAAAAGATACAATATTCCCACATTGTTAAGGACCTCTTTTTAATTCTAACAGCAAAAACCCACTCATTTGTCTTTAAAACAACACTGAGCAGCAAAGGTATTGCATGGTAGTTAAGGAGACCTGTTGAATATTGCATTTCTTGGACACTCTAAATGAGGGCAGAGTGTCCTGTGTGCTGTGGAAATGTTCCCATTACTCAGCTGGCTGACATGGAAGCTCTTATTGTTGGTGTTTTTGTTTTTGTGTTCTGCTTTGCAGCTGCACTCCCCCCCAGGAAGAAACGCGTGTGCTTCTGCTGACTCAGTCCTAGCCAGAGTCCCCCAAACGCGCTGGAGCCACCTGATTCTTGGAGAGCCTGGAAGTCATTTCCAGCCTAGTGTGTTTCATTTTGAAGTTTAGTCAAACGGTGCAGCCAGATGGAGCAGTAGATTGTCCTGGAGAAAACACAATCTCAGAGTGGAACTTTAAATAAAAAAGAGAGAGAAAAGCTAGGAAGGGAGGGGAGGAGGCTAACTTTGGATATCCCTAGTAAAGCAAAAAAATTCTCTCAAATACCAAAATGATTTGAGCAGCTGTAAGGACTGGATTAAAGAGTTGAACTTATGGGTGGAGATTTGGGAGTCAAAGGAATATTCCTGCAAGCCACTCCACCTGTCAGCAGCCAGCCTGAACCCACCCACTACTGGGAATGGCTTGAAAACTTCATGTTAGCCTTTTCTGGATGGCACTTCTGCTCTTCCGACCCCACACTCAAGCCACAATCTTGGAGCTTCTGCCATTACCACATTAAGCAGCTTCCTGGATTTGATGGCCAGGAGGGCCCACAAGGACCAGCCAGGGTAGCAGGGCCAGTCTGACTGAATTCTCTTTGAATTCTTGCCTGCACATTACAAAAACCTAGACATTAAAAATTACCACATGGGGAGGATTCACCAGTAACTTTGGTATATTGTACCAGGTATTAGTTATCCTTGCTGTTAAAATATGTCTGGTCTATTTGATAACTTGTCTGTAAGTAGTTTCCAACCTGCCACAAGTAGATGTTTGCACTTTTGCTTCAGAGCTGAAGAAAGGAGTCAACCTGAAAGGTGGCCACATTTTCCTACCTCCATGTCAACTTTTCTGCTTGGACTTTAGTACCTTCATTCAGTGTCGTTCAGAGAGAAAGCTCCTTGGAGATAGGGATGGAGCTGCATCCTTCAGTGTGCTGTGGTACCTGAGTGACATGGCCTGGTATATTGTCACACATAATTACTCAAAAAAATTCTGAAATATCCTTAATTTAGTAAAGCCTTTGACACTGTTTCCAACAGCATTCTTGTATTGGGTTTGCATGGCAGGGTTTTGGTAGCGGGGGGCGGGGGGGGCTACAGGGGTGGGTTCTGTGAGAAGCTACTAGAAGCTTCCCCCATGTCCAACAGAGCCAATGCCAGCCAGCTCCAAGATGGACCCACTGCTGGCCAAGGCCGAGCCCGTCAGTGACGATGGTAGTGCCTCTGGGTAATGTATTTAAGAGGGGGGAAAAAGCACCAAGAGCAATTTCAGCCAGAGAGAGGAGTGAGAAGATGTGAGAGGAACAGCCCTGCAGACACCAAGATCAGTGCAGAAGGAGGGGGTGGAGGTGCTCCAGGTGCCAGAGCAGAGATTCCCCTGCAGCCCCTGGAGAAGACCATGGTGAGGCAGGTTGTCCCCCTGCAGCCCACGGAGGATGATGGTGAGCAGAGATTCCACCTGCAGCCCGTGGAGGATCCCACACCAGAGCAGGGGAAGATTGTGAGGAGTCCTCCCCCTGAGCAGGGAGAGACAACGTGTGATGAACTGACCGCAACCCCCATTCCCCATCCCCCCCTTCCACGGGGGGGGAGGAGATAGAGAATTTGGGAGTGAAGTTGAACCCAGGAAGAAGGGGGGAGTGGGGGAAGGTGTTTTTAAGATTTGGTTCTATTTCTCATTACTCTGATTTATTGGTAATAAATTAAATTAATTTTCCTGAGTTGAGTCTTTTTTGCCCATGATGGTAATTGGTGAGTGATCTCTCCCTGTCCTTATCTCCACCCATGAACCTTTCGTTATGTTTTCTCTCCCCTGTGCAGCTGAGGAGGGGGAGTGATGGAGCTGCTCTGGTGGGTACCTGGCATCCAGCCAGGGTCAACCCACTACGATTTTCGTGGAGAAACTGGCTGCTCACGGCTTGGATGGGTGTAGTCTTTGCTGGGTAAAAAACTAGCTGGATAGCCGGGCCCAAAGAGTTGTGGTGAGTGGAGTTAAGTCCAGTTGGCAGCTGGTCACAAGTGGTATACCCCAGGGCTCAGTACTGGGGCCAGTTCTCTTTAATATCTTTATCAATGATCTAGATGAGGGGATTGAGTAAGTTTGCAGACCACACCAAGTTGGGTGGGAGTGTTGATCTGCTTGATGGTGGCAACGCTCTATAGAGGGATCTGGACAGGCTGGATCGATGGGCCAAGGCCAACTATATGAGATTCAACAAGGCCCAGTGGGGGGTCGGTCTCTTCTCCCAAGTAACAAGTGATAGGATAAGAGGAAACAGACTCAAGTTGCACCAGGGAAGGTTTAGGTTGGATATTAGGAAAAATTTCTGCACTGAAAGGGTTGTCAAGCATTGCAACAGGCTGCCCAGGGAAGTGGTTGAGTCACCATCCCTGGACATATTTAAAAGACATGTAGATGTGGTGCTTCAGGACATGGTTTAGTGGTGGACTTGGCAGTGTTAGGTTTATTGTTGGAACTGATGATCCTAAAGGTCTTTTCCAACCTAAACAATTCTATGATTCTATGATTCTACTTACCAGCTTATTTACCAGGAGCAATATTATTCTACTAACACAGTGCTGCCTCCACCTAAGCCACCTGTCTGTAACATTTCCTATAGAGAAGCTGAGCTTAGAGCCCTCTGCCCCATCTAGCTGGGTCATCAGGATGAGCTGGGTGGGAGGCAGAGTGAGAGGGGCTACCGGGGGTGGTGCTCACCAACAGTGCACATAAGATGAAGCGCAGATAGCGAATGCTGCCTTGGAGCATGCCAGAAGGAGCAGTGAGGGGAACATCTGGAATGCACTAGGATCTGAGGAGCAATGGGATATGTTCTAGGACAGGGCACACTGCTTACATGGACAGCATTCAGATAGCCTCCAAACTGGGCATCTTTTCAGCTCTGCAAATCCCAGTTGAGTGAATAGTAGTGGTTTTTTTCTCTTTGTTTTTATCGTGTGTAACTGGATTTTTAACTAGTTGTGTTTACTTAAGCCTGACTTCTAAAAGAATATTTTATCTGTATTAAACTTCCTCCAGCGCTTAGCCAATGGGTCTAATTTGGCTACATATATTTGCAGACACTCTCAATGTTTATTTTACAGAGCTATATGTTTGCAGATCCTATTTTACTGTCTAATAGCACTGGATCTTATCCATCTTTCTCGTCATCTCATTTTTTCCCCGAGAAACTCACTGTACGATTTCCAAATTCCTAATTTCATCCTGATGTAGTCATTGCAAGGCTCCTGCTTGAGGAACAATGGGAGAGTGAGTAAAATTTCAGTATGTCTCCTGAATGTTTGTACTAGTGACTTCTGTAGTTTTTCCTCATGTTTATACCAGCAAGGATTACAAGCCTTTGCATACTTCTCATACTGTGTAAAGACCTAGATGTGTGATCAAGTTACCACGGTCTAAACAAGTTACTACAGCTCACCTGTGAAGTAGTAATTATCTCTGCACATAGCACAAACTACTATGAAATTATGTGACTTAGGTAATTCTCTTTCCTTAAATGCAAGCTTTAATCAAATTAGTTTGTATCTGACAAGCCTGAACATGCACATCTAAGTGGTGTCCATTGGTGCCCAGTGACTTCTAAATCTCTGCAAATGGGCAACATATCTGAGTCTTCATCATCATGCACAATGTAAAATTATCTCAGTTTCTATACTGAACCCAGAGTAAGTGGTCCTTCTGTTACCAGTGAAGTAGCTGGCTACCATCTTTTATAACGATGTGAAGACGCTATTAGAAAGAAGATATTACCAGGTTTGCTGTAGCTGTTTCCTGTGCTGTTTTGCAGCCCACTCTGCAGGTACCGTGTTCTGATGAAGATGGTTCCACCTGCAGTGGTGGGACTTCCTATTTCCAGTTTGCCTTAACCTGGCTGGAGTAGGGGAAACCCTTCAGGAGAAGGGACAATCTTTTGGGCCAAATGAGCTCCTGAAGGTTTATATTTTGGCTCCTGCTCATTTTGCAGTTTGCACACAGAGAACGAAGTGTGATAGCTAAGAAGTGCACTGCAAGGATGCACACTCAAGCATGGCTGAGTGAGAGCACTTTCCTGGCCAACACTTCTGAGCCTTCACTTGCAATAAATAGTGATGGAGCATGAAGGTGTGGAAAGCATCTTTAAAGAGGAGATGCATGTTCTTTGGCTGGAGAAATAGAAAGATGAGGACCATGCAGGGACATTTGGCCACCAGGGCCTGAGATGCTTTGAATTGCACCATAAGCAAGGTTGTCTGTGTTTCAAACTCATTACTGCACTGCCATCCTCTGTTACGATGGCCAGAACGATGATGACCACGCTCTGGCCTTGAAGTGACCATTGGTGATGAGAAGACATGGTTTCCTACATTGAGTAATGATCAAAGCAAAAGAGGACCTCCTTTCCCTTCTTCTACCTCTATATCCCTAATAAAATCTGACTCTAGTAAATAGTCATATGATTTCTGGTTGGAAACCAGTAATGAGGTGAAGGTAGAGCCTACATCAGCTCCCTTACCTGCTGAGCGTCACTGTTTACCTTGCTGATTTATTATTAGCAGATGTATAATTTTCCCCGTACTTACTTGGCCTCCTTTCCATCAGGTCATTCCTTATTTGAGTATGCTGGTTTGATGCCACTGTCAGCTAGCTGAAATGAACAGTTACACCAGTATGAAACTGTTACAAAGTCACAGAAAGTCACATCATATGTTTTAATATGTGGAAAAAAAATATTTTTTCCTTGTTTCTCTAGTAATACTGAATTGCTGTTTCTTCAGAGCAATAGCTAGTTTCTATGATCAGCTGTAAACAATTACTAAGCTGCCTGTCTTGATGATTTATAGCTTAGTTATAAAAGGGTGTACTTTCTTCCAGGCTGCTTGCTAAGCCCAGAGGAAGACCCTGAGTTAATGGTGATGATGCTATTTTATCACCTGCTGTGAACTTATTCTAGGAACTAGTCAGATTTTTCTGAGGAAATTGCTTTGCAATGTGAAATCAATAAAGTCAATACTTTTTTCCTTTTTCCCCCCCTCTGTGTGTGGGAATAGACCAATACGAAGAATTGATTTTGGGTGAAAAGGTGCTTATTTTCAGGATGAAATTTCTGGTCCAAACCAGAGATGACAATAGCATAAGGACAATAGAACAAAGCATGGTGCTGTGGAGATAGCACCCATGGGGAAAATATGAGAATTTGAACAGAGTTCATGTTTTAAATCTGCTGCTAATTTAAATCCATTGTGAATTCCTTTCTAACCTGCTCTTTGGGCAGATATTTACTCTTTTATGAAACACTGTGAAAGATCTTGTTCTTATTACACTGTAAAACACGTAATTTCTTAATTAAAATTTTGAGTAGTTCTTCAAGGTAGGAAAATTACTTCCTACAGAGATGCAATAAGAAAAATACAGTGACTATTTTCTTTGATTTTATTTTGGCTCAGTACTTGGTATCTTTTAAGGGTTAAAATTTCAGTGGTGAGCAAATTGTGGCATGCTAATAGTTATTCTAAAGCTTCTTTTTAAGCTACATGCATTAAATACCCTGGAGTTGTTGTTCGCGATAGTTGTTTTGTGTGATCATCTGTTATTAATTACAGTATTGTTGGTCCACTGGCTGTTCCAGTGATTAGTGGTATTGTTATAAAAGTATGTACACTCCCTTAGTAAGTGGGTGGTGGTGGCAGCAGTTGTGTTAATATTGTCTTTTTCATGGGACAGAGCTTTAGGTGTTGTTTGGTTGCTTCATATCTACCAGATCTCATTTCTTTTTACTTTCCTTTTTGGAATGTTCACAACTTTACACTAAATGATACAGGAATGGATCTTCTGAGGGTATATGAATTTTCACCTCCTATAATAGATGCACAGTGATCTGGGAGATAAGGTACATATGGTTTCTAGAGATACCAGAAAAATGTTAGGTAGTATGTCATTAATTGTCAGGTTTATTTTTGTGAGATTACCCTCTAAAATGCACAATAAAACAATGAGAAATGAGTTTTAAATTAAATAGCGGCTTCTAAGAGAAAAATCAAGCCAGTCATTTTAATGTCAGATGGTAAATAAAGGTTAGGTGAACCTCATTTCAGAAGGAATTCAGCCATCAATGTATTTCTGTGCTATTTATGTCACTTTCATGAACTGTGTTTTCATATACTTGTGCTATAAATCTAAGCATTAGAGAAACTTGTTGGGGTTTTGTTGTTGTTGTTGGTGGTGGTGGTTTTGGTTTTTTTTTAGTGATACTAGTACTTAAAAGGTTGGTGACTTCCTATGCTGGACAGTGTAACACATAACTGGAACCACTGAGCTAGTGATGAGAACTGCCATGACAGTAGACATACAGCTATTAACCGTGAAGCTACTGCTGTAGTTAACAAGTGTGATGGCAAAAAGACATTTCTGGGAAAGCTTTATGTTCTGCAGACTCTGAGGGCTAGTGAGAGCTCTGGAGAAGCATAGATCTTTGAAACAGGGAACCTTTAACACTGCTGCAGAGACTAGTGCAGTGAACCTAATCCTCCTACGGAAAGACAACTTCACAAAAGAATTCCTCTTACTCTGTTCTTTTACAAGCAAATTCCACAAGCAAACTGGCCCTGACTGTGTTAGTTTAGCTAGAATACTGCTTTGGGAAGCCATGCCCTATACAATACAGTCAATGAATTGCTTCTCTGTCTAACTTTAATAACAATCCATAATGATCCTAATGTTTACAACAAACACCTTTAGTGTGTTCCAGATAAAGCTGGAAATTCAGGATTACTCATTAATTTTTAAACTTGATGCATTATCCTTTGTCTAATAGAAGAATACAGTGATGTAAACCAGCATAATGTTAACTGGACTTTGGCCAAGAAATTCTATATAGGACTTTTCATTGAATCATTGTGATGGAACTGGGTGAAACTTGTTTAATAGTACCAAACATTTTAATTCAGGATGAATACAGAAAGTAGATAAACACCCTCATTGAATATCAGTAAAAGCAATAACCACCTTTGTCCAAAACTCAGACCAAATACAGAACTGGATCTGAAAGTTCAGTTGCATGGTATGTATGTCTTTCTATGGTTATCTTTGTGAGTTTAGGGGCAGTGAGTTGATGGCGTGGCAGACTTTGTGTACATAAAATACTGTAGAAGCAAGAGAAGAAATTCCTAAGGATGTGGCAAAAGAAAGATATCTGATAACTTTTCCCCTTAAGTGGACCTTTTTTTGGCCATGTTGCAGAGATGTCTTGTAGAGCCTGGCTGTGCAAAGTAGGGGGCCAGGGAAAGCAGTCCTTCCTGTGAATCACTGGAGCTGCCAGGGGGAGAGTGGACACAGCCAGAATGACTGTAAGCTGTTACACCAACACTCATGGGTGAAGCATTTGCTGAACTCAGGTAACACTCACCTGAGAAATCAAATCAGTTGAACAGTATGGCCAGTCACTGGCAGGAAGGTGACAGGAGTCTGTGCTGTGAGGGTCCTTGCAATGTCATCTCCAGCTGGATAGAGTGATTCCCTGAACTGCTCTTCTGCTCAGCTCATGTAATCCTGCTGGGCTGTGGTCCTACATGACCGCTCCATTACAGGCAGGATCCAACACTACCTATGATAATGAGGTACTTACAAATTCTGTCTTGGCTGTGTTCAAAAGACTGCCCTACATGGCCCTTTCGACACCTACAGCAATGGTTACTGTTGACTATTTATAAATATCTGTGTACAGTTTGGTTAATTCTACAGCAGGAGCTGCCTGGCCTGGCCAGATTCTCCATCCTAGATGCTAACACATTGAAGCACACAAGTAGTGCCTGTCAAATGGTCTAGGCACAGCAGGAAGTGTCTGATGAATCTCTGGGACTGCCCAAAATTCCCACCTGGATACCTCCTGCAGGAATTAGGCAATGGCTTTGCTGTGAGGCTGGCTAAGAGCTCAGGCAATCACCTCATCTCTGTCAGTCCCTTGTGCCACCTCTGCAGAGACTAGCTGGGAGCTCTGGGACCACCCAGGGAAATAATGCCTAAATGCACAGGGTGTGCACCCAGGCACAGCCCTGATACCAGCTACGCTGCAGCGGTAACTACAGGACAGATTGAATTTCATCCTTACCTCATACATTAAACTCAATAGTTCTTGCCACAAAGTGCAAGGCAAAATGATAAACCTGATTTGATTGGGCTGATGATTTACTCCTGCAGATTTAAAAGATGGATCGTATATATTGTCTGGTTTCAAAATGGGGAATGATGTTAATTCCTTTTGGCAGCTGTCTGGCCATTTAAAAAATGTTTCCTGTGCTGAATGTGCAGAGGATAATATGGTTCTTCATTGACATGCACTGAAAATAAGAAATTCTCTACCAAGTAAAGTGCTTTGCATTTACAGTCCTGATTCCTGTTTGCACTAAGGCTCTTTTGTGTGAGTCTGGAAGTATAGTGAGCACTTGAAGCAAGTGCTCATTTTGCTGAAGATCTCCTTAGGTCAGAGTGAAGAGCTGTGAGTTTAAGGGAGACTCAGTCGCTAGAAGAAACCCAAGCTAGCTCAGTGTCATCAGAGTTCCTGTTTTCCCTTGCTCATAGACCAGGACATGTTCCTATTCTGGGCAAGAGAAGACAGCTCCCCAGTGTCCTCACTTGTGTGTGCTGTGTTGAAAGCAGGAAAAGTAAATGCAACAGCTGGTACATTAAGTTCATGCCTTCTAAATCACTTCACTGTGGTGATAACAGCCTATCAATATCCTCTTTCACTTGTCTGCTACATAGTCTTTTTTGTTTGAGTATTTACAGGTCCCTTTTTGTTGCAAGACTTCTCCAAGCTGAAAGCACCACTGTCCATGTATTTCAAGTGAAAAGGGACATTTCTATTTTTATTTTAAGATTATGCTTCCGCTGTTGACATGGAATATGTGTGGTAATGGAAGTGTTAAAGGGGACGTTTGCATCTGTGAAGTGATTCTGGATAGAGGAAGGAATTGTTATCACATGCTGAAGGTTTGTGCCTTTTACCCTTAGTTCAGGTCACGCAGAACTAGGATAGCATTTTGGGTACAGTGCTGGGTGTTTTTTTAGCTTTGGGCCATTCATATCCATCTGGACTATTGCTACAAAAAGCATTTTCCTAAACCATAGTTTCACCCTCTCTTTCTGTCCTCTCTGCTGCTACTTCTCTGGCACATCAAACACAATTTTGTCTTTGTTCTCAAAGTTTTTCTTGGCCCAATCTCCCCCAACTATCTGTATTCCAGTACTGAGAAGGTGACTTCTGTCTCTGATCAGCCCAGTTTGACTCATGTTGTCACACTGTCACTTCACAGTCAGTGGTCTATCTATCTCCATCTAATCCCGTGTCTCCTATTTAGCTTGTTAGAAGCTCTCTGGGGAGAAAGCTCTTGTTTTGTGATGGCAGCTAATACAGTTAAGCCCTGGGACCCTACTGGGGATCCTAGGCTCTTTGAAAATATAAATCAATAAAATATGAATTAGTAAAAACAGTGTCATGCAGAGGGATGGGAAAATGAGAGGAACTAAAGGAACACCCTGGGGGTCTCTACGTTAGCCAGCAGTGGTGCCTAGTAGGAGCTGATAAGCAGAGAAATGGTGCTGAGGGTCCACTGTATAAGGTGTGTACCTTGTGCTGGGGGTTGTTTCCAGCTAGTTCCAGTCTGGTCCCACTGGCTGGAAGCTCATTAACAGCTGGAGCACACCTTCTGGTTTTGTTTCATCTAAGGGGAATACAATGTGTGCTATCTGAGACCGCTCTGTGATGCGAAACACTACAATTATTGTTGTTGGGGGGCGTTGGGATATTCACTTCAGAAGTGTCCTCCTAAGCCAAACTATAGTGCTAATGTAGGCATACCCTCATTATCTGCATGTCTTCAGCACAATTTGTCATTATGACATCAAATTATCAAAATGCATAAATATTACTCCAAGGTAATAATTTTTTTTTTTCTGATTGAGATCTGAATTATAAATTTACATTCATCAGCCTAGAGCGATTTGTCAGAAGAGACAAATGATTTCCTTCTACATACGTGTTTCCACTGACAGGAGTAGCTTCATGGAGCCCAGTGGATGGAGTATTATGAAAAAAACACTGGAGCTGGAGGTTCAGTTTAAACCTACAGTAGAAGACACTAAAGTGTGCCAACCGAGATCACCTTGAATGTAACAGATTTCAAAGATCTCCCTAGTCTTCTTGAATCATAGGGTACTTCGTTGCAATCTGGAACTGCAATATCTTATTCTTATTTTACAATTTCACCATACTTTTCACCTAGCTAAATTGTGTCACTTACATAGCCAGCGGTGAATGTTGATGAAGCTGGAGAGAACAGAGGAATAAAAGAGATATGTATGTAGGTGTCATCAAGAACTGTTACATATTTCTTATTTCATCATTTGACTTGTGATGACATATGGATTAATAATTATCCACGCTGCCATTTATTTTTTTACTATGACTTGGTAAGTAAAGCAAAATGCAACACTTGCATTGGTACTACCAGACTTGCAGCTTGATATAACACAATGGAAGGATGAAATAAGATACACAAGCATTACTTCCCAATGCCTGTAAGACTGTAGTGAGCTGCAGATTTAGCTTGGTACCTGTATAGTTTTAAACTTGATTTAAAGTGAAAAATCCTCTATTTTTCAGTATGGTGCTCTCATTCTTGGGTTTTGGGGTTTTTTGGGTTTTTTTTTTTTAAAGCGATTTGATTTCTTTGTTCTGCTACGAAAGTTTAATAAAATCTGCAAAGTAACTTAAGCCTTAAATATCTGCTTGGTATGTTTCTTCTGCTAGTTAAAACATCGATTTCCATTTCTTACAGATACTAATTGCACAGAAGGTTGTGGGGATACACATGTGCATCTGTGTGTGTATGTAATATCTTGCTTCCTCTTTTCAAAGCATTGTCCAAACACCAGCTAATTGATTTGACATGCTAAAGGAGAAATTCAGTGCAACCAAGTCATTTTGGTATGAAAGACATTTCCAGTCATCTCCGTTCAATAATTGCAACCACAACTTCAAAGATGATACAGATGCAAATTGAAATGTGTGATCTCGTTCTATCTGGATTTGATTTCTTTCCCCTTTTGCTCTGAAATACTCATCCTCTCATTCCTGCTGGGATCAATGATGGCTGGGACTGCCACGTACAATGAAGCTATACAAGTCCAAAGCGATTGAATTTTACTCCAGGGATATAACTCCAGTTCCCTCTTCCTCTCCTTCAGTGGGACTTGCCCTAATTTTATGCATATTCTATGAGTTATATCCAAAATGTAGGCCTGAATAAAATCTCCTGGGAGGAGGATGGGGAATCATGATCCTTATCTTCTTATAGGCCCCATTCTGAGATCATCCTTCTCTTATCTCTTTCCAAATTCTATTCTTCCACATGGGAGTACAATAAATTGTTGTTGACTAGTGAATACCCCCACAACTCTTGCAGAAGATAAATCACACCACACATCTTGAAATTCCTAAGCCTATTCCACCAGTGAAAGATAGTGAGCATCAAGTCTGTACAGATGGAAGGTTTTTAATACCTTAGCTGGTCCAAACATTTTGCTGACTATGTGAAGTCCACCAGCAACTTTGAAATGACTGCTGATTTTATATGAAAGACTCTCAGATGCTATTGAAAAAAAAGAAGACCGTTGTGACCCTGTCTCCTCACTGTGGTACACATTAGTACGTATTGTGCTAGAAAGTTTCAGCAATATTTTCTCCTGTGCTTGTGGAACACAGCGTCATGGCAGTTAACCATCATCTGCACAGAAGATGATGACTCTGAAGCAACTGTAAGCATCATTTTGTCTAATTGCCTCACCCATTTTCTGTCCATGTGGCTGACTCAGGAGCCAGCAGCAGACATCTCTGAGTATGACCGTGCATGGCAGTATGTGACATCACAGCTCTGCCTCAGTGCATAACACCAGGATAGAAGGTACTCGTTAGCACATGGATGCTGCAGGAAGAGCACAGTATGGGGGAGACAGGAAGAGTCTAATCTTTGAGTGGACTTCAAGCATAACAAATAGGGGAGATGTAACCAAAATATGCAAGAAAAGAGTTTGTAAAGTGCTCACAAATTCTGATATTTCTCCAGAGCTCACAGGATTAGAGAACATAAGCTTCCTAGGAACAGATTTTCTGGCACTTCTTTCTTCCAGCTAGATCAAATTCAGAACTGCCATTAAAATGTCACTTTTTTTGAATTTTCTGGTGCTCACAATTAACAACATGTAAAATTTTAACACCTCATGGAAATTCAAAATCCATTTGAATCTCTGTAAGTAAAGGTGCCAGGGCTCTGCAGGAAGAGACAGCACAGTTGTGGCCAACGGGAGCTGCCCAGTTGACGTGGCTGCTTCAGCAAGGTTAGCAGAAGAAACACTGAGGTCATACTCATGTTTTTCCAGTAAGACATCTTTGCGTGATTGCATTCAAAAGGCCACAAGCAGACAAGGCTATTCCATAAGAGCAGAAAAGTCACGAAGTCAATACTTTCACGCTCTTGTCATCTTCCCATAGACGCGTACTATTTTTTTAATGCTTCAATATTTCAATCAGATTAAAGTGCTCAGTAGGAAACAGCTGTTGAATAACGTCCTGTAGTTTCCTACATGCATGTGCTTATTTTGGCTGGGATAGAGTTAATTTTCTCCATAGTAGCAAATACAGGGCTGTGTGTTGGATTAGTGCTGAAAACAGTGCTGATAACACAGGGATGTTTTCGTTCCTGCTGAGCAGTGCTGACACAGAGCCAAGGCCTTTTCTGCTCCTCACCCCACCCCACCAGCGAGTAGGCTGGGGGTGCACAAGGAGTTGGGAGGGGACACAGCCGGGACAGCTGACCCCAATGACCAAAGGGATATTCCATACCATACGACGTCATGCTCAGCAGATAAAATTTGGGGAAGAAGAAGGAAGGAGGGGACGTTTGGAGTGATGGCGTTTGTCTTCCCAAATCACCGTTAGGTGTGATGGAGCCCTGCTTTCCTGGAGATGGCTGAACACCTGCCTGCCCATGGAAAGTGGGGAATGAATTCCTTGTTCTGCTTTGCTTGTGTGTGTGGCTTTTGCTTTACCCATTGAACCATATTTATCTCAACCCACAAATTTTCTCACTTTCCCTTTTCAGATTCTCTCCCCCATCCCACCGGGGCAGCGGTGGGGTGGAAGTGAGCAACCAGCTGTGTGGTGCTTAGTTGCTGGTTGGGGTTAAACCATGCCAATGCAGGCTTTTTTTTTTTTTTCCCCCCTTTAGAGTCTAATTCCTAAAAAAAAAAAAAAAAAAAAAAAAGAAAAAAGAAAAAAGAAAAAAGAAACTATGAGTTTTCTCTGAATTCCAAGGTATGGGTTTCCTGTGCCATGGTCTCTGATGGTCAGAGTCACCTTGGGCTCTCCTGGAGCACTTGGGGCTAACACAACCACCACTGCATCAAACCTCACTGACAGAGCTCTACAGGTCTTTGGGGTGTGAACGTGGGTACTGGAAGACATAAGTGTGATTCTGTGGCCCAGGATCTATGAGGGGACAATGTTGTCTGAAAACTGTCATGCAAAGTTTAGTTTATGTTTTGCCCATTTTTTCCATTGTACTTTGAAAATAAAGACAGACCTTAGATTTTGGCCAGTATAATAGCACTAGAAGGCTAAAGAAAAGAGGTCCTTACTTCTGTCTGCTCACATAGGTATAAACCTGCAAGAGGGAGAAACAAATCCACTTGATACAACCAGTGTATGAATCATATTGGAGGGTGAAAGGGCTGTGAGTTCATAACCATCACCTTACCCACTCACAATTGCACTAATGATTGTTGTGGCATTTAAAATTTTGGCAAACTGCCTCAAACGGCGTGTTCAAAGCTAGCTTCACACTGCAGAGAGTGCCCTGTTAGACAGCCTGATGAAAATAGAGCAACAATGACTTCAGTGGGCTTGCACAAAACAAAAGCTTTGGGGCCTTGGTGGCAATTTTCTTGTTTTTTCTTTCTTCCTTTTTCTGTTTTAAATTGAGTTAATCTGCAGGTAATTTCATTTAAAGGCATTCCAAAGCGCCTTATCCAGGCCCTATGTCTGACTGACTGGCTAGTGCTGTGAGAAAAGTTTTCTGAAAAGAAAATGGTTACATACATGAATATATAGCGGAATAGTATCCACTGTTGCATATGACAGGCTAGTTCACATTAAGCAAGTTCATCACTGCAACAGGTATTTGGGGTGCAATTGGCAATGAAACCCATTTCTGGCGTTTCTATGTCTTCCAAAATTATTTTGAAATCAGGACAGTTGTCAGCAATAAGACCTTAGTGAGAGTCTTCTCTTGGTAACTTATTCTGAGGATTCACTGAAAATGTTTTTCAGGCTATAGATATCAGACATGAATCTTCAGTTTGTTTTGAACATCACTGACTAGTGCCACCTTCTGTTTAATTTGTATTCATTATTTTGGGGTAAATATTATCTATTCATTCTCCTTAAGGTAGGGGAAATCTCCTGATTAAGAGAAGCCCCAAAAGATCAAAATTATAACACAAAGATGCAGCAGAAGAGGAAAGAGGCAGCAGACTTCTCCTCACTGCTTGTGACAGAAAACCAGCATCTATATCAATGTCTGTGTCATAGCTAAAAGTGCTAGTCAGTTGGGATAGGTCTAGGGAAAACCATTTTTTTTCTCCCTGGAGATATTTAGCTTTGTCAAACCCTAAACACAATATATGAAGAATTATATTTTCAAATCGAGATTGCCCCAAGGGACTGATTTCTGTCAGCTGCTCTTCTGGGTTCATCAGTAGCTGTGGTACTGGTGGGCTGGATTTCTGGCCCTGTGTTCATCATCTGGGGCTTGGGTCTTTGAAGGGTTCCCGGACCTCTGGCCGGGCTGCAGCAATGGACCAGAGAGGTGTCAAACCCTGAGCAATTGCAGACCAAAGTTGGTGTTATTCTGCTTAGTTTCACCACTGCCTAGCTCTGGCCAGCTCTGAATGACCTGTATAGGATTTTGCAAAGAGATTGCTTCTTCCTACTAAACAAAAAGAGAAATGAAGCACCTGAAAAGAAAACAAAAAGTTATTTAACTCAAAGAAAATAAGCCTTTCCTTTCCTTTTGCATGCAATCTTTGAAATGAGTTTTTATTTGAAAATCACTGCTAGCCATGTGTCTCCTTTGTACAAAAGAAGATCTAGTTGTCTGTCAAAATTTTATTTCACAGTTCTTTTCTTTGTTAAAAAGAAGTCCTTTTCTTTGTTAAGGAAAAAGACAACATAATTAATTTTGTTGTTAGGACAAATATGAAGAAAGCAAAGCAGAGGAAGCAAAAGATTATAAAAGGGGGAAAAAAGCTTCTTTTCCCCAACTCTTTCACTGAGTTACAACAGATAAACTTCCAAACAAGTTTTCTTTCAAATTCCTCCTCAGCATGCAAGTGTATTTGTGTGCTGTATTTCACAGGCAACAGCTTGCTGCCAGTTTTTAGCTTCATCCCACCTCGGTAAGCGCTGAAGATGGGGATGAAGATGGCCCTGGCCTCGTCATGCTATGGCACAGCAGCAGTAGGTCAGTGTCTGCACACCAGTTTGGGTCAGGAGTGCAGGTTTGAAGGGTATCTCCTGCTTGTCCCAGCAAACCAAGCTCTGCTTTACCTTACAGAGTGGTCTCAGGTTGCAATGTGATGGAGAGTGCACCCAGTGTGCTTCAGCTGTTACAGGCAACCTGGGGCGGGTCAGAAGGAAATCTATGAAATATATTCAGCTCTGATGTCCTCATTTTCAGCCACTCATCATTCCTAGGAACACCCTCTGTCCTTTCCAAAATCACCTGTCACAGAATCACAGAATGGTAGGGGTTGGAAGGGACCTCTGGAGATCATCTAGTCCAACCCCCCCTGCTAGAGCAGGATCACCTAGAGCAGGTTGCACAGGATCGTGTCCAGGTGGGTTCTGAATATCTCCAGAGAAGGAGACTCCACAACCTCTCTGGGCAGCCTGTTCCAGTGCTCGGTCACCCTCAAAGTGAAGAAGTTTTTCCTCATGTTCAGATGGAACCTCCTGTGTTCCAGTTTGTGCCCGTTGCCCCTTGTCCTGTCACTGGGCACCACTGAAAAGAGTCTGGCCCCTTCCTCTAGACATCCACCCTTTAGATATTTATAAGTATTGATGAGATCCCCTCTCAGCCTTCTCTTCTCCAGGCTAAACAGACCCAGCTCTCTCAGCCTTTCCTCATACGAGAGATGCTCCAGTCCCCTCATCATCCTTGTAGCCCTCCGCTGGACTCTCTCCAGTAGTTCCCTGTCTTTCTTGCACTGGGGAGCCCAGAACTGGACACAGTACTCCAGATGTGGCCTCACCAGGGCAGAGTAGAGGGGGAGGATAACCTCCCTCGACCTGCTGGCCACACTCTTCTGAATGCACCCCAGGATACCATTGGCCTTCTTGGCCATGAGGGCACATTGCTGGCTCACGTCAACCAAGATGCTTTTGCTACCTGCCTGGAATTGCCTATTGCAGGTTATTTCTGAATGAAAAGGGCAATTATTCCTGTGGTCCTTTGAGAGGTAAGAGAAGGAATATGGAACAGCATTTCTTTTCCATGCTTGTAGTGTTATAATTTGATCTGTATTTAAATCTGAAAGGCTAACAAGCAACTTTACAGTGCTGCTGCCTGGCTAGCTAGAAAGTCCACCGCAGGGGTACTTCCCATTGTTTGCTGTTAGTTGTCCTTTTTTTTTTCCACCCTTCCTGAGGTAAAGATTATATTGGAAGGGATTTGCTTTTGTTGTTTCAGCAAGCTGAGCCAACTGGCAGCCAGTTTGGTGTTTATATCGCAGTTGTTTCTTCTCCAGGGCGCAGATTTTAGCATTGCGCAAAATGATATTATGTTCAGATCAGGAAAAATACTTTCTTCTCCATTGCAGATATAAAAGTGACAGCCTGTGGGAGGTGAAATCTGTCTCAGGTGTGTGTTGCTTTAGGAAACACCTGGATGTTGTAGACATAGTTTAATGTTGCTGATGGTTTAGGAATGGAAAAAATTATGCAGAGAGTCATTTTTCCTTGTGTAGCACATATGCAGTATTTTGCAGCCTCGTTGATGATATTCCAAAGGAAATGTACAAAATAAAAACTGAAAAAGAAAACCCCAACAAAAATATTCTGAGCAACTTCACCTTCTCTATGATAAAACTAATTTGGGAAACTTGTAGCCAGTTTCAACTTCTGTACTGCATGAGTGGCTCTATAGGATAGGACTTAAAAACTACCTGCAGCTCAATGCATCTTCCAAGATTTATTCTGCAAGCACGGACCAGCACCCAAGAAACGTCCATTCCTGTATGGATAAACTTGCCGTAAAGTAAAAAGTCTGGTGTAATGGTATTGATTATGGTGTAGAACATGGTCCTTTAAACCACACTACAAAACGTACCAAGGTACCAGGGGAGTAGTTTATGGGGAACTGGTAAGTGCTAAGATCTTAAAGTTGAGGTGATATTCTAAGAAAAGACAGTGTAGAGAGGGGAGTATATATTAATGTGGTTGTGGTTGCTTGTGATGCTGATGCAGCGCTCTGAAATATCCATTTTAGTTACATTTTTCAAGAGTTTCTGGCTTCAGGCCCAAGTGTTCACAGTAATTAATCTTTCTAATGAGAAAATAATCAAGACTTTAAGCTGATTTGAAGAAATAGAATAAAATCTGTCACTGCGGCGATCTCAGTGGGGCCAGAACGTGGTGGCTGTAAATTGGCACGGGTCCATGAAGCCTCACCCAACTTTGCTGCAGTGTAACAACGAGTTGAATGATGCTTTCAGCTTGTTAACTGACTGGCCTAGATCGTGTATCCATCCAGGGAACATGATGTGCAGAAGTTGCAGCTTGGCTCTGGATGAACACCAGTGCTCTGTGAATCATTGCTAAATCCCATGTACTCATGAGCCAAGTGGGCCTGGGAAAAGCCAGGTCAGTTTTGCTTAGTCCAGGTTTCCAAGGTGTTTTTGGAATGTGTAAGCTTCTGCCCTCTTTGGACTCCACAACCGTAAAGCCAGTGCTAAGCTAGGTATCTCTCTACTCTTGATTAGCATTTTCAGCTGTTGTGTGCCCAATATACGAGGCAGACAGTACTATCAGAAGAGTTTCTCAAACACATTCACTTTTATTAATAACAACAAAAAAAAAAAGGTGCTAGAGAAGTTACAGACCCCTTTTCTAGACTCCCCACTCCCTGCTCCAATTCTGACCTCATTCTTCCTGTGAGTCTTTCCTTGGAGAGTGTCCTAGGCTTGGCGGGTTTGCTTCTCTTTTTTCTTCCTCCAGGTTGGTCTTCTGGCATGTGGTCTGGATGCTCTCTTTTGTCAGTCAGATTTCCTTCTTGAATTTAACTCTCTTTTGCTGATCTTTTTGCCAAGCTTTTACACAGCTGAATTTCAGCCACCAGATGGACCCATCCCAACAAATCACTCCTCGGAACTGGCTGGGTTTCTGAGTTACTCAAGGTGGCCTTGATAGGATTCATGTTGATGATCCTCTATCAGGTGTCTCCCTGCCTTCTGTTTCCCCATGGTGGAATAGAAAATATTGTTGTTATTTTTACAGTCAAGAAATTGCCACACAAAATGGGGTTCACAATGCAAGGGGGCATGTACAATTTTGTGCGGAGATGCTGCTCTCTACTGCATGCTCTTTTTAACGACAAATGAGTAACAGATACATATGTATTCATATGAAAAAAACCAGAGCCTCATTCTTTTAAACTTAGACAGCTTTTCAAATCATGTGCACTTAAGTGTAGAGAACATCAAAGTGAACCAGCGAACTTATAGTCCCTAGCATAACACAGGGCTGTCCCCACTGAACGAGGTTTTTCACAAGACAAAAAGAAAGACACTATTTCCAGGGAAATATAAAAAAGTATGCCTAAATGATGTCCCCTTATAATGAAATTTTATCACTTCAGGCAAAATATACCAGTTCAGATTTATCCATAAATACGAAGAATTAAAACTAATTTGTTCTTAAAAATAATTTTTAAAAGGACACTTTGGAATGTGATGCATTAGCTGTTACCTTACTAATTTATGATGTGGTCTTGCTCTCTCTTTTAACTGAGTAGTAAAACTCTTACAGACTTTGGTGATTGTAACATAGTACTTTAGCTGGTAACGAACAAACTGTAATCTTACAGTATTCTACACTTCACTCAGGAATAGAAAAGCTCTAGTGTAATATTCATTCTATCACCTTCCATAGTAGGTAAAGATGTGTTTTGGCACAAGGTGTCTCTAGTCACTAAATACCTGGCCCCTAGCCCAGAGACGTTAAATTTCTGACCAAATATGTTATACACTGTTGTCTGTGGCTCTATCATGAGGATAATTGCTTGAAATTACTTCTGCCTCTGCTCAAGCAGCTTGGAGCTACAAGTCGAAGCTTAATCATACCTAGGGACCCCAACCACTGGGCCATTGGCAGAGTCATTGAAAATATTCCCATTTGCCTCACTAGGCTTTGCATCTTGTCTTGGGTTACCATGGTAAATTCTCACAGCATATCTTCTTGTATCGGTAATGGGAGAGTATTCCAGGGGTTGATACTGAGGGATATGTTGTTCAGTATCACTGGACAGTGAGTGCACCCTCAGCAAATTTGTGATGACACTGAACTAGGGGGGAATGACTGACATGACCCCTCAGTCCAGTGACCTCAGTGAAGTTGGCTGCGCCAGCAAAAACCCCATGGGGTCAGTAAGCGCATCTAGAGGAATAACCCCCTGGTCTGCTGTAGTTTGGGAAGTGACTGTCTCAATGACAGCTCCTGGTGGTGGATGCCAGGTTGAACATGAGCCACTGCTGCACTCTTATTGCAAACAAAGCAAACTTCAAACTGAGATACATTATGAGGTCAGCAGATCAAGGGAAGCTACTCTCATGCTGGGAGGTTGCAGAAGTGGAACAGGTTATCCAGGGAGGTTATGAAGTTTGTCCTAGAGGGTTTTCAATGCCATGTCAGGCAAAGCTACAGCTGACTTCATCTATTCGATAATACTCTTGCTGTGGGTGGAAGGTCAGACCACAGACTTTATAGGTCTCTTCCAAACAATGCTTCTATCATTCTGTAATTTTAACTACGATACCTACAATTATGCATCACAAAGCACTGGATAATAAGACCAAACTGAAAACATACTAAAAAAGAAACACACAGGCCCAATACACAGTGGTACAGAGCTAAATAAAGCTAACACTGGAAATTCATTCATACTAAAAACAAATCTACCCTCTGGCTGCTGAAGGGAAATCTTGAAAAATACAGGCAAAAGGAGATAAAACACAAGGCAGAGGGAGATAAAGTTACATGAAACAAGAAGAAGGATTCCAGTAAGTCAAAGTTAATTAAGAACATCAATACCATTGCAGCAAACATTTCTCTCATGAAGGTCCCCGTGCTGGCTTGAAAAGCAGCTCTGGAAGTAAAAGGTAGTATATCTCTGTTCATTTTCATGCCTTTGTGTATAAAACTCAGTGTGTTAATTTGGCATTCAGTACATTTGTCTTCACATAAATCTGCATAATGGAGTGAAAGACTTACTCCCTTTGAGGCCTAATCTCTCAACCTTATCTCTGTCTGAAATGGGCAGGAAACTGCACTGATGGCAAAGATCCCTGTAAAGTAGTATGTGGTAAGATAATGGAGGCAGAAAGCAGAGGTTTCTTGCTGAAGCGAGCCTGGTATGGCAATCTTCACACACTTTAAGTCACTTAGGTGAACATGAGCACCTTTGTCCTGGCACACTGTGCTTGGGGATTGGTCTACAGAGTGAAAAGGTTCATGGATAACATGTTCAAAAATGTCCCACAGCCAGATCCTGAAAGAATCTGAGTGAAAATGCAAATGATGCAAATGAAATGCAAAGTGAAAATGCAAAAGACTGCCTAGTCAGGTTTCCAAAAGCAGCTAAGGAAATTATGTATTAAGATCGAAACATCATTTTCAAAAGTGCACTGGAATGGAGGCCTAGATACATGAAAGGGCACAGACATTGGAGAATCTAGCTCCCAGGCACTTCCTACCCAGCTGAAGTCAAGAGTCCTAGCTTAAAGCTGCACAGATTTAATTTCATGGCAAAGCATGATATATCTATTGGGCAAGAGAAGGAACAGGAGTGTGAGAAGTGGTTCAGAACCTCACGGCTCTTGGGCATGATGGCCCCTGGAGCGGGGAGCTGTGCTGGTGCCTCGATGGGAGAGGCTGAGGTCAGCCGTGGGAGTATTTCCTATGCTCTGATGCCCTGCAGTTACTTGGAAAGTTCGTGAGTTGTACAGGATTAAGAATTTGCATTGCACCATTGAGTCAGATGTAGGCTACGTGAATGGGGGTGGCTATTCAGCTATTAACAGCGTCACATATTACGGAAGCAAGTATGCTAGTATGCTGTACTGGGTGGTGCTAACACTACAGGGATTTCTTTGTAGAGTAGGAGAAATTACAGTTCTTTTAGTCCTGCTGAAAAATCTTCCCAAGTCTTAGCTGAGTGACCTGACTGGTGGGGTCAAGCAGAAGAAGGGGTGTAGCACCTTCTTATCTCTCTGCTTTGTGTGAGGCACTGTTTGGCAGTGTGCACTCAGTGCTGTGCTGCTAGACATGGGGGAAAAGCTTAGATTATAAACTCTGACAAAATTCAGCCGTGAATTCAGTGCCTGGCTTCGCAGCACTGTCAAGAATTAAGCAATTCTGGGTGTGACCAGCAACAGACAGTTTGGTATCTGGGGAATTTTACTGGGAGAAGCATCTGAAATTTCAGGCAATTCCAGAATTGGGGAGCTGATGAGGAAGGGGAGTGGGAGGCTGAGGATCTAAATTTTGTGCAACTGTGTGTTAAATAATAGAACACAGAGGTCTTCTTGTGAATTTACCTCTTCAGGGACTTGAAAAGTCCTGAGGAGCTCGTCAGTTCTTCAGTTAGGAAATGTTCTCTCCTGTTGTCAGATGTGTCCTGCCAGAAGACCATGCATCTGTCCCAAGGAGGAACCAGGGAGCAGGAGGCATGGCTAGGGACAGTGTGGGGACAAGGCAGTGGTGGGGCTCTGCAATGCTGCAGGATCCCAGGCAAGAACGAGGGTAAGGACCAACTAGGAGCAAGAGGGGGGCAGGAGAGGAAGAGGAGACTTCCTCTGAGCTGAACCCAGCAATGTGGCTCCTTGGAGAGAGGACAGAGAGGTGCAGCCCACCGCCTTGCTTTATAGCAACCGGTTCAGCAACTGGGTTGACTTCAGCAGTTAGTTTTTTGGGAGACTGAACACCTCCCTCACAAGCTTGTCTTCATCACAATTGTCCCAGATATGAAGAAGGCACAGTTGAGGCTCCGACTCCACCAGTTTGTGTTCTTTGTAGGTTCTGAACTTTTTTTAAAGCCTGTTTTGTAAATACTGAATGATTTGGGCACCTATGTTTATATCTTCTTTTTTTTCCCCCTAAATTAACATTTCCAGTTAAAATCAGTTAAAAAAAAAAAAAGACAAAAACAATTGACAAAAAAAGCTTTTTCTGGCAGCTTTTCTTTGTGCTGAACAATTGTGCACAAATTATAGTCTCTTGCTGTGAAGTAAGTATTCCAGCCAGTATAATACACAGAGTATTTTCCCCAATTAAACTTATACATTTTCCCTGTCAACTTGCTGTACCTGATTGTTATTTTTTAAAAAGGAAGTTTGATTAAAGTCCATTTGTTCACTACAAATCATTTAAAACTGCCAGCCTTAAATAGGTGGTAACTGAGAAATATCACCAAAACAAATTACATCACCTCCTCTGAGTTGCTAACTGAGCTTTGAAATTCTTCCTTTCTCCAAGTGGGGTTCAAGGAAAGTGCATGCCAGCCCACGTTCGTTGTGAAGCAAACTCTACGTGCTGGATATTCCCTCCTGATCTTGTATGGATACGATTTGTGTGCAGCTCTGCACGAAACAAAAATTTCAGCCTCTTCTAGATCCTTCAGCAACGTCCCTCTGGAAGGAGCAGTGGCGTGGTGAACCAGTATAGAAAAGGCAGGTAAACTGGGAAATCTCTCTAGTCTTGCAGAAGCTAAGCATAATGGATTATACCAGCTTCTCCCATTGACTCTCAGACTGCAGTCCTCAGAAAGTCTTTATCAATGGAATAAATTGGAGACGCAATGCTGGGGAGACAAAGATGGACTTCACTGGTCATGGGTAGAAGATGCCCCATACTTAGCTCATGTCATCTGTTCCTTAGAATGAGAAAAATGTGTAAATACACAAACTTCAAGAGAGCCTCTGATGGTTTATGACAAGCAGAGATGGTCTGTGCTGTTACAGCAGTTGCTTTTCTGAGCTTCGCAGTAGGAGAAATTCTGGCCCAAGATGGTCACCAAAATAATGGGCCAATATTTAACATACCGTACTTACCTGTGTGTAATTTGGCATTGGATATCCACTGAACTGTGTTTATATGAAAATATTCTCAGGATAATATAATGCTCCATGTGCATAAACATCATCTGACTGGAACGTTAAGCTATATGGGTAAAGTTATGATCTGTTACATATGAGGAAAATATATCATTTTTATTTTACCTTCTTGAATGTAAAATTCATTACTATTTTTTGTTTACATTATTAGTCCTGAAGAACAATAACAATGAAATAATTAATAGAAAATTACATTCATAATAACATAACACCTGTTCATCAATTAATAAAACAAAAAGCAGTCAAAATAATTAACTGAACGAAAAAGGAAAAACAATTCTATAAAATAAGCAAATGATGAAACATCAGGTATAGCATAATAGAATTAAATAATAGCTATTATGCAGCAATTTGAGTTGAAGGTCTGATTTTTAGGCTACTTCTACATCTCCGTTGTGCTCATTTTCTCTGAATGACAAGTCCTGCTTCTCTCAAGCAGTGTGGCAGCTCTTTCCATTAATTTTCAGTTTTATGATTACACAAAAGTTTTAGGAAGTGGGTTAGGACAGTTGAACCTAGAGCTAAGTGTAAAAAGCTGCAGAATGCCCTTACAATTGTATGTATCTGCAAGCAGAGGGAATGTCAAAGCAAAATAACCCACATTTAGAAAAATACACTGACTTTGAAAGATGAGATCAAATATTACTTGGTAAAGAGATTGATAAGGCATTGTTGATCATTTTCTGAAAGCATAAGCAATTACAAAAGGAAATAGACTTCAAAACGTATATAAGAATGGATGGCAAAAGTACTGAAATTGTTGTGCCATTCTGCAAGTATATAATAGATCAGGATTTTGGATTCAGTGCATGATTCTAGCTTCAGTTTGTACTGGAGTACAAACACATAGTGAAAAACATTAGTTACCAGAGGACACCCTCCATCTGGCTGCTGAAAAGTGGGAAGCCAGCATCAGAGCAAGTGGTGATGATTCAACTGATGTAACTGAACAGTCACATGTGAAAATAACAGAATTTGTTGGAGAGAAAATCCTGAAAAGTTGAAAAGATCAATACTGGTGACAACATCCAGGTAATATAGCTTTACACGTCTGAGAAAAATCCTCCTTGTTATCTGCTTAAGAGATCTAAAAGACAGATTGTTTTTCTATTTGAGGAGCAAGCTGATTTATAGAAAGAGATGCTGCTGAAGATACTCTGCAGATGTGACCAAGTCACAGAAGTTGAGAAAAACATTTACATTTTGTTGTCAACTTCTGAGGGGGACTCACTTCCTACTGAAATATTTGATGTTTTATTAAAGTTGAAATCCCCATGCAAATGTTTTAAATACAGATTTTAATTTCACTGATAAAATTTGTTGTCTCAAGTTGTTTGATATCGGTAGGAATTTCCTTGTTAATAAAAGATAAGCATTAAGTAAGCACTGTGTGTATCTAAATATCCATATCCACTTACTTTTTTTTGGAGTGTACTTTTTACTTTTTTGGAGTGCTCTGAAGTCCCTTATCTTCTGAGTGCTCAAGGGTTCCTTTGCTTCCTTCTCTGGAGCTGATCTTTCAAGGTCCTTGTTCAAGATCTCTCCCTCTGCCAGTGTTTACAACCCTCTTTGTCTCATCGGTCAAGTAGGATGTCCTTCACTGAAGTGTTCCCAGGAAGGATGTCTCTACCAGACACATTCCTTATGCTGCGCAGCAAACAGGAAAGCTCTCGTGTACATATGGAAACATGCTCACAGGCCACAGTGTTAGGAGGGGGCGTCGTAAATTCCTCTAATGTCCCTTTTTGGGTCAGAGACCTGTGTGATGCACTTTTGGGTCAGAGACTCAACTGATGCACTTGGGTAAAAGGACTCACTGTGGCAAGGTGTTCAACCATATCTGGGTGGTTTCAGGTAGCATTCTACCTGGCTGCCTGTCTGCTTGCTTTGGCAAGGGTGTCCTGTGATAAGGAAAAAAAAGCTGAAGAATTAAAAAAGCATTCCCACAAAGGTCCAATAGTGCATCTAAGAGTTTATGTGTTCTGCCATGCTGTAGCAGCTTTACTAACAGCACTAGGGCAGTGCCAGTAGGGCTACCTGACCTGGCTCACTGCTGTGCCCCATGGCTGCAACTTCAGAGCTCACACTTATCCATCTGGGTGCAAAGGCAGAGTAAGTTACCATGTAGATAAACCTCAGAGAAGCATCAAACTACCTCACACAAGACAGATACTAAGATTAAGAGTAGCAACAAGTCTGCTTTCATGCAGTTGTTGCCCTCTGGCAGAGCACACCTTGACAGGAACCTTTGTAGCTCCACCATGTAGCTGTGAAGTTGAAGTTGCAGACACTGTGTATCAGCAGGTACCTACCTGTGTTGCTCCTTAAGATCAGCTGCAGCCTCCACCTTCTCAGTGGAGTATTGCTGCTGTAGCCTGGGATGCACGAGGAGTGCAGGCAGGGAATGCCTCCGCATCGTCAGCCCTCTGCAGAGGTGCCAGAGATGGTTGGGTCAATGCCCAGTGGCTTTTTAAGTGCTGCACCTTCAAAGTTATCTAGCATGGTTTTGTTTTTGCTCTTCACAGCGGGAGGTATAGCTGGGAAATTGTAACTATCTATGGCATATTAGCATCTCCTGCAGAACATAAACACTTAATTGCTTGCTGGCAGATTTCCCTCCATTTGGCATCCATCCTGCTGTATCACTCTGGGATGGACAACGTAGAAGATTTGTTTATTATAGTTGAGACTGGGAGAGTGCAAGGGGGAAACCAATGATGTTAAAGATAGCAGGTTTGATTCTATTATCTTTGATGCTGAAGGATGTTTTATTCCAATTGAATTATTTCTTCCTAAAATAATTCAATATAATTTGGGGGAGACAGGGACTATAGTCCTATTGTAAACAATTAAAACTGCATTCAAGTCAATGCCAGCTTGAGCTGCATCTGAATGAGCTCTTCTGCCTGGAATTCAGGACAGAAGTTGTTTGTCTAAACACATGAACGTTCTATTATTTATCCAAGAAGATTTTGTTTTAATAAATACAAGATCTGAATTCAGAACGGACCACTCCTATGCTCACTGGCACATGTCAGAGTAAAAATTTCATTTCTTTTCAAGCTGGAAACTCTTCTGGTTTGTATGTGTTCATATGTATTTTTTTAAAATCAGAGAATAGTGATACCACATAATCTTCTCTGATTTGGGCTATTGCCAAGTCAACTTTTAATTTCCATCACGTTCTTTTAGTGCCTGCATCAGGGAGAACCATTAAAAAGTCTTAATTTCCTTCTATTTGAATTTAAAAAAAGAAAAAAACCCAAACTCAAAACTTGTATCTATTTTAATTGCTATTTTTAACTAATAGCAGCCCTTGTTTGACAAGCCTGACTTATCAGTCCTGTCAAACTGCAGTTGCTTTGGACGGGAGACTGCTCTGCGCTTAAAGATATTTGCAAGAGAAGCCCATGAGACTGGCTATGTACGAGGTGACTGTTGTTTCTTCTCTTTACTCTTCTCCTTTCTTTTGACGGTAGTCCTGTTGGCAAGCACAGAGACCCGGGACTGGATGGACCTCTGGGCTGTCGCTTCCAGGCCACTGCAGCACTGTGTCATATAAACACTGAGATAAATGTGTCGTGTGTCACAGGTGAGATGTGAAATCTATAGGAGGAATGGGAACCTTCAGAAAAGGTTTGAAACAGCACTTTTGGTTGGCAGCTGGCCTGGTTCTGACTTGTCCTGGTATAAATCAGTAATAATTTTGTGGAGTCAGGTGGAGTTGCTCCAATATGACACCAGTTTAAGTGAGAAGAGCAGATTTTGAAAGGAAACTTTGCTTCCCTCTTTATCTGCAGACTTACATGTTTTAACCATTAAAGATGATGACACAAGAGAGAAAACTCCCTCCATCACAGTCAGGGAGTGCTCCAAATTGAAACAAACCACTCGGAGCCAGGTATCATGAAATAAGACAGCCGCGAGTTCAGCAGGACACTTCCCTCGCACTCCCACAACCTGCCTCCGGCCGAGGCACTCCCTGCTCACAGCCACTCTCAGCAGCTTTCGCAGTTATTCAAGTCAGCTGCTTTTTCGTTGTTCTCCCGGCGTGTGAGGCATCCCTCCAGGGAACACATAAAATCCCTAAACAAATGCTGCATGGGGAGTGTGATGAGCAGGAAGGGAGCGCTCCTGCTGCTCCTGGTACCCACTGGGTAATACCCCAAGGTGATGGATACAACGTCTGGTGACCGACTTCCACATGTGTTCTCATCTTTGCTGATTACTGTAGTGTCCGTGTATAAATAGTAGCTCTCCCTTTTTATATCCTTCTCCTGCCTGATTCACTCGATGATGTAGCATCAGTGACGTTTGACTCGCTGCCATGGCGATTGCAAAACGAGGGTTTCATAAACATTGGATTGTGACATCTGAATGAATCAGGCGGGAGGAGGAGGATGGGCAAGCCCTGTGAGAGAGCTGCACCTGAGCCAGCCTTGGCCCCTGTCCCCAGACGAAGGAAATGAGCACAGGGATGATGTGACGTTCATAAGGAGCAAGAAAAGAGCAAACCCATCGGGAATAATAGGAGAGCAGCATGTGTGGGGGGCAAGCCTGCTATGGAAAAAAACCTTCTGTATTGGGGGTGTGAGTCAAAGATAAGGTTGGGAGGTCTGCTAATAAACACTGAGAAAACATTCTAAACATGACTTTTAATTTCTATTGTGGAGAAAATGAAATGGAAGCTGCAGCAGAACCAGGAGCCAGATTAAGCATAAGTAAAATCTTATTTCAAGACACAAACACAGAGAACTAGAGAAGTCAAAAATGAAAAGGAGAATGTGAAAGGCTGGCTTCCAGGCTGAAAATGTTTTTGGTTGCTGTGTTGTGAATGTACTTCTGCTCCAGGTCCAATTACATTATTTTTTAGCCATCTAGTTGCAATGGGAAAATCTGGAACTGTGTCTGAGCAGTATAGGGGTATGCATGGGGGAGCTCAGAGTGTGACCCACAAAACATGGTGCAGCTAGTAGAAAGACTCCTCCTTCTTGCTGGATTTGGAGCACTTTGAATACACCCCAGCTCATGGCTTTTCTTTCCAAACTTTGTATGGAGATATGGAGAGGCCTCACTTTTAACAAAAGATAAAAAAACGTGTGGTGGTAGTGTGCTGGCATTCAATAGTTGGGATGTTCAACCATGATGTGGGACACCTTTTTTCAGTCCTTCCTTCAGTGAGGACACACTGACTGCCATTTCCCTCCTCCTGGAAAGGCCGAGCTGGAGAGGGAGGGGGTTATCCACCCAGTCTGCTGCGCTTTTATGCACAACTGTGCTGGGTATGAGACAAATATTCCCAGAGTCTTACCACATTTGAAGGCTACTTGCATATTTTACAGGAAGCAACCTTTGAATTTGTGTTGGGTTTGCGTGGCAAGGTTTTGGTAGCAGGGGGGCTACAGGGGTGGCTTCTGTGAGAAGCTGCTAGAAGCTTCCCCTGTGTCTGACAGAGCCAATGCCAGCCGGCTCCAAGACAGACCTGCTGCTGGCCAAGGCCAAGCCAATCAGCGCCTCTGTGATAACATATTTAAGAAGGAAAAAAAACAGAGGGAGCTTTTGCAGCCGGAGAGAGGAGTGAGAAGATGTAAGAAACTCCGCAGACACCAAGGTCAGTGCAGAAGGAGGGGCAGGAGGTGCTCCAGGCACCGGAGCAAAGATCCCCCTGCAGCCTGTGGTGAAGGCCATGGTGAAGCAGGCTGTCCCCCTGCAGCCCATGGAGGAAGGATGAGGGGGTGTAGCGATTCCACCTGCAGCCCATGGAGGACCCCACGCCGGAGCAGGTGGAGGCACCCGAAGGAGGCTGTGACCCTATGGGAAGCCCACGCTGGAGCAAGCTCCTGGCAGGACCTGTGGACCCGTGGAGAGAGGAGCCCATGCCAGAGCAGGTTTGCTGGCAGGACTTGTGACCCCATGGGGGACCCACGCTGGAGCAGTCTGGTCACGAAGGTCTGCACCCCGTGGAAGGGAACCACAGTGGAAATGTAGCCCATGGGAAGGACTCATGTTGGAGAAGTTGGTGAGGACTGTCTTCTGTGGGAGGGACCCCACGCTGGAGCAGGGGCAGAGTGTGAGGAGTCCTCCCCCTGAGGATGAAGAAGCAGCAGAGACAACGTGTGATGAACTGACCACAACCCCCATTCCCCGTCCCCCTGTGCCGCTGAGGGGGAGGAGGGAGAGAAATGGGGAGTGAAGTTGAGCCCGGGAAGATGGGAGGGGTGGGGGGAAGTGTTTTAAGATTGGATTTTATTTCTCATTCCTCTACTCTGTTTTGCTTGGTAATAAATTAGATTAATTTCCTCTCTAAGTTCAGTCTGTTTTGCTCGTGACGATAATTAGTGAGTGATCTCTCCCTGTCCTTATCTCGACCCATAAGTTTTTTGTTATACCTTTTCTCCCCTGTCTAGTGAAGGATGGACAGTGATAGAGCGGCTCTGGTGGGCACCTGGCCCCCAGCCAGGGTCAACCCACCACAGAATTAAAAAACAGACCAGGCCTTAAAGCAGGAATTTCCCCATTTTTAGGGGAGGAATGTCCCACATCACTAGCATAGACTAAATTATTCTTTGTTTTCTTTCTGGCTGGGTAAACTAATTCTTTTTATATGAAGTTGAGAGATTCCCAAGGAAGACTCACACCTGCCAGACCTGCCCCAGAAGAGTTTGAGTCCAGTGGTTGGGGCTCTGCAGCAGACTGGGGGACACTGGCTCACCTGCTTTTAGGCAAAGGAGAGAAATGACTTTAAGGAGGAACGTCCTGGCTTCTGAGCTATGCCATGAGGGCAGAGCATTCTTGCAGTGACTTTTTCAAAGAAACTCATAGACACAGGTTGTAAGTACCTGGGCTGCTTTTCGCCCTAGTTCAGAGATGGAGGGGAGAACGGTCAGAACAGAGAGGAGTCAGAAAATAGCCCAAGTTACACAGAAGTAGTGTTCAGAGGGCTCGTGTTCAGTTTGTAATGAGTATGTGTAGTCATGCACAGTCTTAGTACAAGCCTCCAGGCTGAATTTTGCTCTTGCTACACAGCGTACTCAAAAAATAGTCTGAAGCAGTCTCTGCACCATTGTTGGCCACCTTTAAGAGCTTGTGATACCTGGGGAAGGAACCAGAAGGCTGGGAAAAAACATCAACTAAAAAGGAACTTAAAAACAAGAAGAAAAAGCAAGAGGGAACCTCTCAGTCTAACTTCATTTCTTGGAGAAAGAATTTCATAAATATTCAAACAAGCTGAGAATCCTTGAAAAAGCTGAAAAACTGACAAACGCTCAGAGATGAGTATTAGCCGGCATATCTTTGTCAATAAGGTCTCATGTCAGAACAGTCACATTTTTGTGTGATGTGAAACAGACTTTGCAAACAGGGGAAAACCAGTAAGTGTCGTAAAAGCAGTAGGACAGTTTTGACTGTTTCAAATGCCGCTTTCATTAGTAGCTAAGAGGATGTGATTTTTAGAGCACTTGCATGAGACATAAAGCACTGTTTGAAAAATTTCCTCACAGAGCTATCATCAATGGTTGACTGTTAAAAAAAGACGGTTATATTGAATATTCAGCAGGTTTTCCCCCTAGGTCTGATTCTGTTCAATATTTTTCATTCCTATCTCTGTGATTAAATATCGAGTGTGCTTATTAATTTGCAGATGATATGAAGTTAGGGAGGAACAACAGGTACCCTGGAGGACAGGGGTGAAATTCAGAATGATCTTGATAAGCTGCAGAAATAATCAGGAAAATGATAGGATAAAACTCAAAGGAACAATAACAATGTATTTCTCTTTGGCAGGACCATTCATCTATGCAAGCAGAGGAAAGTAAACAATGACAAAGTAATAATTTGGGGAAGGATCTGCATTTTTTATGTGCATCACAAGCTGAGCATTTGAAGCTGTTGCCAAAAAAAGTGGCTGAAATATGGAGGTAGAAGTAAAATGATGAACTGATCTTTCCATTTCACTTCGTGATGATGAAATATTGTTGTCCCTAGTCGTGGCACCATATTTCCAGAATGATGCAGGTCAGCTGGAGGAAAACACCAAGAAGGATCAAAGGACCAGATAGCATAACCCATGAGAAAGCATAAACAGAACCAAGGTTATCAAGCTGAAGAAGAGAAGCTTGGGGGTAGGAGGGACAAGGAAGCACAGTAGTCTTAGAAGCTTGTTTCCAAGAGAAAGGGACTTATTCTTTGTGACTGTGCAGGATGCAACAAGATACAAAGGGTTTAAAATACAGTACAGAAGATTGTGGTTACATCTTAGGAGACATTTTCTAATGGTAAGAAAAGTCTAACAGTAGAGGCTTGTCTAGGAAGGATGTTGAGTCTTCATCATTAGAGGTTTTAATAACTGGTGAGATGACAGTGTAACTACCATAAATACAGTTGGTTCTCCTTTGGGTAGATGGCTACTAGAAGATTTCCATCCCCTATGCTCATGATCCTATGTTAATTATGATGCAGATTTTTTGGCCTACTTTTCTTCATTACTAAGCCACTTCAAAAAAGAGGAGATAAAGATTTTCTTAGGAGAATGCTGAGTGAATGTAAAGCTATTTTAGGCAACTTTTCATTAGTTTCTTTGCTTCCAGCGTGCAAGGGTATGTCCAGCTTTTTAGATAGTGCAAAGGCTGGGGAGGCATTCCAGGAGCTAGAGAAGGTGGGACTTTCTGACAACCTTAATTTGAGTTAAGATCAAGATATAACCCTTGTCAAATTATCTGCATGCAGAGTAAATATACAACCGCACTACACAGGCACAGGAGTGGCTGGAATTGCAGTAGTTAGTGCAAGACAACTGTCTGTGAAACCACATGGAAGTGGGAGGCTTGAAAATCAAAACATAGGTTCTGCCACCTTGTAAGCTTATTTTCACGTCCTAACCTTGTAAGCTTATTTTCGTGTCCTATAAGATAAATTAGACATAAAGTGTTGCCAGAAACATGGAACTTCTGTTCTTCTGGGTCTTCTTCAATAGTTACTAGACTTGTTATATGTACCCATTTAACTCTTGTAGGGAATATGCATGTTATCCTAAAGCAAAAGAGAGAGGTCCTGCTCTTTCACCCCTCTGAACATAAGAGCAGAGTCCAGCTCTCTGTATGTGATATCCTCTTGTAAACAAGAGCTTGGGCATGGCCAAAACCAAAGATTTGGATTTCTCTGTTATTTATGAATGTTTGAATTTTGCAAATGGTCCCTTAACTCATGATAAACAAACTATGAATATACACTCACTTCTCTACCATCCCACTGATATTCACAATCAATTTATAATCTATAAAAAGCTACAGTCCGTGCTAGAACAACCCCCAAAATAAAATCTGTTAGAGTAAACACAGCAGTCAGTGAGGAGATTGCCACTGACTAAAAAGGGCTTTCATTCAGACCCTCAGAATTTTCGAAAAAGAAGTCCTGTTTCATATATTCCATATTTCATATGTTTAGTCTGTTTCTATCTGAAGGAGAAATTTCTTATGTAAGAAGTAGTTTTCGAAAATATAAGCTATGCATATTTATCTTATTCATGTTTTCTTAGTTAGCATTGTGGAAGAAATTGTTGAACTGTCGATACAATTGCCATCTGCTTTCTCCTTCTAGATTTTTGCTAGTACAAACGCAACAAGAACACAGCGTAGTTTTTCTCCTTTGGAGCTGGTGTTACAATGGCCTTTAGTATACCATGCAGTACACCAGTTGTGCTACAGCACACTTGCAGAAATTGTAGCCATACTACAATTGTAGGCTATGGGAAAGCATTTGACATTACATGTCATGCTCTAATAGCAATCACAAAATCCCACCCAAGATACTCATCTTTCTTGTCGGACTATAAAAGGAGGCTTTCCCAGATCTTCTATTACGTTCGGTCTACTGAGTGTCAGGCTAGCTTCCTAAAAATAGGGCAGTACTTCCTTCAAGACAGTGTTTGTTCAGTGTGGTCCATGAAAAGTAACTCAGAAACCCACTGCTTTAAGGGATAAGGTCTGCGCTTTGCTGCTCAAAACTATGGCTTAGTTTTTCAGAACATTGGGAGTTAGCACAGCTAGTGCTGGGAATTCCCATCAATCCCTTACAGTCACGCATGAACACATGTATTAATTTTTTCCTTTAATTCAAAGAAAAGTTAAGCATTGTGGTCACCATATGCTCTCCTTCAACATGGGATTAAAGGATTTTATGATCACTAACATTGCATCAAAGTCCTGATGATTCTTTTCAGTGGACTAAGGTTGATTTAGTCCCCAGACTGAATATACTTGCTCCCCTACAAGCACTGCTGAGATTAATTAGTCATTACTAAGACTATCTGGGCACAAAATTGGGAAATAAGCAAATAGACAAATTGGAAACAGTCCTTAGGGTGAAGTGCTTTACAGTGTAGCGTGTGTCACCATGGCAAATGATGACAGAAGTAAACACTGACAAGAATGGTCATAAGGAGAACAAACAAATGCTTTATTAGCCAGACTCAGTTCCCTGAAATATAGTTATGACCACTGCTTTTCTTACGTGTTGGTGACTAAGTGAGAAATTAATTTGCAGTGAGTTTAAGTGTACATGCATAGGCTGGTGTTTGGTGCTATTGGTCTTGTGTACAGTGTACCAAATGGGGCTGGGACTCTGACCCAGACTAGCCGGGACAGCCAGGCACAGCCCAGCCCTTCACAGGTCACCTTCCCTCTCTGTCCTGTGACATTACCCGTGGAAAGAGAACTGTGTCATCTGGTAGCCTCTCCGAATGTGATGAAGGCAGCAGAAAGTGGTCCTCAAACGTAACAGGAAAAAGCTGAGTTGAAGTGATTGAGATAGCCTAGCCGAAGTCACGCAGCTTTCTTTGAAAGACTTAGAGCACTCCTTCCTGGAAAAACAGAGATTATTTAAGAACACTAACAGGCGTCTTGCTTTGCTGTGGCGGCCTATGGATTCAAATGAAGATTTGTACAAAGAGCTAGTGTCTTTCATCATAGCATTGGATATAGCCGGAAAAATAGATAAGCTTTTGTATATGCGGGCCCTTCTTCAGATCTAAAATACAAGCCAGATAGAGCATATAAATCTTCTGTATTTGTCTGGTTGTGCAGAGGGTTAATGTGAGCCTTATCAATTAGAGCTATAAGCCTGGAGTTGGTTTTAGTTCATACAAATTTTAGCTTGAAGGAAATATTTTGCTTTCCTGAGAGAAGTAGGCAGTGCTATGTATGTGCAGTTAATGTTTGAGATTAGAAGATTCAATTTTTATACCCATTAGGAGAGATGGGGGAAAAAGCAGCTTTTGAACAAGCAATTATTGTAAAGGCTGTTGCATAAGACAGCATGCAGCAATTTGGTTTTGAAGCATTTCACAAATGTGGGTAAAGCTTTGGTGTACCTTATAGACTGGCTTTTGTAATAGTCTTTCTAATAATTTTGTTGTGTGATACAGCTTGATTCCAATACTTCCTGAAGACTAGCCGGACGAGGAGAAATGTGTACATTAAATAGGTTTTTCAGATCACTTCTGATTTCTTGTGAGGGAGATGAAGACCAGTCCAAGGATTACAGCACCACGCTGTTTCTGACCACCCCCACACCTGGTCCTGAGACCCACCTCTCCGGTCACCAGCCAAACACCAGCTTCACCAATGAATTTCTGCAATGCTCGACACCCCTTTAGAGGCTGTCCTTCCCCCAGCTGGATGCTTGTGCCCTCGTTTGAGCACATCTGGGTTACAGCAACTGGATAATAACCAGGAAGATTCAGTCTCCAGATTATTTCTGGGTGCCAGCCAAAACTTCAAAAGTTATAGGTATTTGGCCAGATTCTCACTTGCATTCACGTCCCTTTATTCTGCTGTCATTTCACGTTATACTGTTGGGTGATGTAAATGAGAATCAGGCCCTTGGCCATTATAAATCTACGGTATACATCAAAACATGGAGAATGGTAACCGGAGGCCTTGGCAATTAGCGTGGTGAGTCTGTAATCTGTTTCTTTGTTCATACATCACAGTGTGTGATTCTTCAGATCCTGTCCAACCAACACCTCAGCCAAGCATTTCACTTGACACAAGTTTGTGTTTGGGATCCAAAATCTGTAAGGAAGCTGCTGAGTTTCAGTGTGATTCTTCTGCAGACACTCTTTAATCTCAATTCTATTCTTTCTTCTTCCAAAAATATATAAACCTGGAATATATCCACATAAGGGATTGCATTTATATATATAGTGCTTAACTCCCTACTCCTCTCTCCCAAAGCCCTGAATACGCAGATCCAACTTAACACCTGGCATGCTTAAAAATTCTTGCTTTAATTACCCTAAGCTTGCGGACATGCAGTGTGGCATCTTTCCACTCTCTTTTTAATTGGATATCTTTGTATTTTCAATACTTTCGAAGACACTAGAGTCCATGGGATAGTACCAGAAATACTCACAACACAATTGGAAAAAGTAGTATTTTTCATCCTAGAGCAAAATATGTCTTTGGGACAAAATATCATTAAATCCAAAGTGATTAAAATATAATTTAAATGAAAGCTGTCCTGGCCTGTAAACCATAGACCAGAAAAACAGCTGACATGTCTTAGCATTGTATTTCAATCCAGTATCACCTTGACCGTGTACTTGTGCGCATCTTGCAAACTATTAAGTTATGCTGAAAATTAAAAGTCATATTCTTTGCCATCTTTAGCACCTCTCCAGGGTCAGCAAAGGAGACTATGGCTGGCTTTTCTAGTGATATTTGTGCCCAAGCACAATTCAGAGCAGCTGGCAGGCTGTTGCAGATGTTCTCATATGGTCCCTGACACGGCCATGGGCAGTTTGCTGCTGCCTGCGGTGGTCTGGCAGCTCACCCTGCTCGCTCTCTTTACTGCTGCAATGACTCCATGGCATAAGCAAGGAAAAACAGTGTGAGAATGAGCTAAGACAATTTTATATTTTTTGAGGCCTTTTAACAATGGGGAGTATAACCTTTGGCTTTCTGTACATCTTGGAAAGGGGCAGGAGATCTTCTAAAGTAGGAAGATTTTGGCACTTCAGACTTGAGGCCACGGATACATAGGTAAGCAGCTGTCTGCAGCTCCCTCTGTGACCTGTCCCAGTGCTGCAATGTTTGGATCACCTGGGATGTGCTGGTTCATCCTCTTCCTTATGCAACTGGCATTTTTGGAGTCCTAAACTGTGGATTCCTCCCTATCCAAATGGGAGGACTGCACGGTGGCGACCATGACTTGTACACTGTGCCATCTCATGCTTAAGCCTCCTACCTTGTTTTAGGGCACTGTCCTGACCAGCCAAAAGCAGTCGCACTTCATGCCTATTCCCGCTGTGAATATACCATTCATGGGCAGGGCATAGTGTAATCCAAATGGCATGGGATAGCATATATCCTTCAGGTTCTCCCTAACCACATGTTTCCTAGCACACAGCTCTCCCCACGTCAGTGGGAGTTTAGGTCTTGGAAGGCTTCGTACCTGGTGCTGGTGAATATCTGATTACAAGTCAAACTGTTACAGCTCCTGCAGTTGGATTTGTGCACTATGAGGAGGCAGGAACATGTTACAGGCAGGACAGAGCGGTGGAAGAACATTTTGGGGAGCTCACACCTTCAGCACACATGAATGAAGCCTTTGCTGGGGTTCGGGCAGGAGCGCCAAGCCCTGGGTGAGCGGAGTTTGAAAGAATTAGGATGCTGCTGGGCAGAACCCCATTGCAATCACTGGTAATCTTTGCTGTATTTTGGTTTTTTAAGCATTTGGATCACTTCTCTGTGTTAACACTTATCCAGGAGCAAGCTTCCCATCTTCTCACAGAAGGAAGGTTTTCTTTTTTGCAGCTCCTCTTTGTTGCCAGATGAAAACAAGTTGGATTTATGGCTCTCACTAAAGGTGGCAGAGAAGCTAAGTGATTTGAAAGGGAAAAGCAGAATAACTTGCACAAAGAGATGCTTTTAATTAAAAAAATGTTTTGAAGTATTGCATAAAGAACCATTAATTGTTGCCCCAGCAATTATGTAACATTATATCCGTATGGAAGTTATTTACCGTCACTTTAAGTCTATGGTAGATTATTTGCTCTAGGCTCTTTCTTTTTCTCTTTTTCCCCCCTCGTTTTTTAGAAGGACAAAATTAAACTACCTCAAGAAGAGGAATTTTTCTATTTCCTGTTAATTTTCTTCTTCCTTTTTTTCTCCTTTTTTTT
Organism: Grus americana; assembly: GCF_028858705.1. Taxonomy (NCBI): domain Eukaryota; kingdom Metazoa; phylum Chordata; class Aves; order Gruiformes; family Gruidae; genus Grus; species Grus americana. Next base: position 14,296,405 of record NC_072853.1, on the reverse strand, counting down.
TTTTTTCTTTTATGAGAGAGGTTTCTAATGACCACGTTTGGCCCCATACATCCTCCCACCTGTTGTCTTACAAAGCTCCTGCCAAAAAAACTGTTTCGTAAACCCAAGTAGTAACTCATCATGAATTAAGTCAGAAGTTGCGGTGTCTCTACCTTCCCTGATCTGGACTGTGCTTTCCTAAGTATAACACTTTTTCTCCCAGGGGATGCAGCAGAAGCTCACGCTGCTCTAGGGAGAGCAGGTTGCTCTACACTGCAGCTGCAAGGAAGTGCAAAATGGTGATACATGGCAAAACCTTCTTGATTCTTCCTCTCTGTCCAGGGGCTAAAGCAGAAAAATGTCTCATCTTCTATAGGCCCTGCTTGTCCCAGGAGAAAAATTCCTAAGGTAATTTACAGCCTCTTACGCCCTACATTGTATGCGAAGGGCTAATCGCGTGGGTTTTTCAACCCTACCAGACAAAAAAAAGCAAGGTGGGAATCCCAAGGGCAGTAACACCTAATGGAAGGAATGGATGGGTTTGCTGGTATGTAGATTGACCTTTAAACTTTGAAGTGTCCCCCAAAACACACATTTATTTTTGACCTACAAGTGTATTCACATATGGAGAATGCTATAAGGGGACATGGGGAGCAGATACTTGAGGAAAGCGTCCAGTTGATTTAAACACTTTTAAAATTGAAAGTTGACTGAATGGTCCCAAAGCATTTTAGAAATCAGCCAATTGGTTGCTTTTATGTTTCTTCCTCCACCTGGCTCAATGCAAGCAATAGTGGTTTTATTTTTCACTGGGAACTTTTAATGCCTGTAAGATGTATATGTATTCTTTCATTAGAGATACCCGCACAATATTGACAAGGGGCATAACCTGCCTGAGGTCTCCAGCTACTTATTTGGGTTTGTGCCTGTCTGAAGGGCTGAATAACTCACAAGAGTTCTGCGTAGCCATTACCTGAGAGTGGGGATGCCTAACGTGTCCCTGGCAGAGCCCCTTCAATGGCAGCAACCTTGTAAGACCATTTCCCCTTTTCATCCGGCGCAGATCAGCTTCTCCAGAGAAGAAGGAAGATTTAGAAAATTGGAGGGGGTTGCTTTTCTTTTGCTATTGCTGGAAGTGAACCTGAGTTTTACCCAGTTCAAATCTTCCTGCATTTCTGCACTGTAGTTTTCTGGGTTATAATTATCTGGGAAATTTGTCATCAATTTTATTCATTGGGCTGGGTTAAAAATTTATCTCAAGTGCAAAGGTGATTCCTGTTCCCAACAGCCTCCTTTGCATCAAACAGTTGAGTCATTGTCAAGATGAAGGTGGGTGTAAGGCACTCGTCACAAAACAGCCCCACCAGAACCCAAACCAGAGTGTTTTCAGCACAGGTCAGTAGTGCAAATCTTTCTGAGTACTATGTACGTGTCTGATCCAAGCTGCCTGAAATAAGTAAAAACGGTGCTTATCTGAAAGGAGGAGGGAAGGGATACTTACTTTCAGCATGGATTTGTCAAACTGTCCTAAATGAAATAAGATTGGTTTGATAGCAGGCTTTATAGGAAACCAATAAGCAGTGATTATTAAACATCGTGCTTTTTTAATAAAGCTCTCCTTTACTTCTGAGCAAATTGGAGAAACTTGGCCTGGGCAAAACCAGCATATGTCTTTAGATAAAAATCAGTACTCAGAAAATGATTGGCAGCAGCTTGCTGTCAATGTGCACTCGGTGAGGCTCCAAACTTCTGTCTGTCCTGGATCTGGGACTATTCAGCGTTTTCATAGACTATTGTGCTCTGTGTGGAAGTCACCTACTGAATTTGTAATTTATTAATAATAACCATATTGTTGCACAGACAGCTGTTAACCAGCAAACAGCTGTGTTGCTGGCTGGGGAAGCAAATCTGCTGTGTTGAAGGGTCTGTCCCGCATGTGCTGGCACAAGCTCAGAGGAGTCCCTGAGGTGCAAACTCTCTCTGAGAGAGTGTGGCAGCAGACAGCTTCATGAAAATGGCTTGAAAATTCAGTGCTCCTGGAACATTTTCAATCCTACTCTCTCTCATTGCTCCCATTTTATTTTTCTCTTCCAAAGATGCTTTCTCCTGTTGGCAGGAACAATGGCAATTGCCCAGCACTCCGGCGCCCTGAAACTTTGTATCCTGCAACCTTTTGTCCTTCCAAAGAGACCCTCCCTTGGCCCTTTGCTCCCATCATGTATTATTCCCTTCCCTCAGAATATCAGTTTTCTTCCACTTTGTCACTCCCTGTCTTAAGGAGTATCTAAATTACATAGTTATTTTGGCTTGGTTTTTCTTTTTTCTTTTTTTTTTCTTTTTTCTTTTTCCCCCTTTTTGCTATTATGTGTTGCTCTTTGTTCAGACCTCTGAAATAGCTGACAAAAAACTTCTCCCTGTGGGCTTTTCATATTGGCATAAGGCAGAAAAATCCAGTTAGAACCAGTCTGCCTTACGAGAGGTGCAGTTTTGTGCTAAATTTCTTTACTACTTGGTAGCAGAAGTTTTAAAGAGATAGGACTAGACTCTGAAGAGGATTTAGGCAATGCAGTTCAATAACATTTAATTTTAGGTAAATTACATTTGAAGTGAGTAATACACAGTAAAGGCAGCTTCAGTGATGTCTACATATGCATGGGGAAATTTTCGAGACCAGAAATGAGAGTACAGGAGCCTAATTGATTTTGGAGAGATATTGTTGGAAAGGCTGACGTGGAACATGTTCAGCCAATTGCAAGAATTCATCCTTGCTTGCTCTTCACTGTCATCTCAGTCCAGTCCTCTGGCCTCTCACTTACAGGGAGTACAATACAAGCAGCTAAGTCCTGCCATAAACCCTCATCTCAAATTAGGACCCTAAATCCTTTCTTCCAAGGATCAAAAATTTGATCTCCACTCATAGCTGGAAGTAGACTACTTGACTTACTGAGGTTATTTCCATTTCTGTAAGCATGTAGACCACTGAGAAGAGAGTGTGCTTTCCTAAATAATCATTAGATGCAGAAATGTCCCCTCCCCCCTTCTTTTGTCCGGCCTCCTCATTTCAGGAAACTTTCTCCTAACTTCCTGCAATACTCCGTAAATATGAGGTTACAGACACTCAAATCATTCTGGTAAAGTTGTTCCAAGTTTTTATGAGAAGCTTAGCACTTTGGGAACCAGAAAGTGAGGTATCGTGATTGTGTATCAGTTCTAACAAATTCAGCTAAATTTTTTTCTGAATAGTCACCAGGAAGGGGACAGAGGCCCTGTTCATGCACAAACCTTACAATATTCAGGTCATTGGAGTAGGGACTAGACTATATTTCCACAGCACCTGGTAAATGAGCCACGTGCAACGCTACACGATCATACTTACTCCCAGCTGTATAATTAGTCCTCAGGTGATGAATGTCTAAGTGGAATAGCCTGTGCAGAGGAAAGTCCAACATCAAGCTCCTCCAGCCATTCACATCATGGTATGTCAATTTTAAATTTCTTTTGGCTAGGGAAGCTTTTGCATTTCTGACACCCATATTCTTGATGAGTGCATGAACTGCTGAGCAAGGAGGGTTAGAGGTAGCTTGAATACACTGATCTGATTTGACTCCACTCTGAGACTGGTCAAAAGAATCCTTCTACTGGTGTTATTGGGTCTTACATGCAAGAAAAATGCCAAGAAGTTTGTAGCTGTCAAACGGAAGCATAACCTTAGGCATGTCCAATATGTTAGCAAGCACTGAGAGAATACAGGCCTCAATAGTGCTATGCTGGGATGTCTTGAGTATCAGTGACCTCCAGGGACAAACAGCCACCTATAAACCTTCCCATGTGTAACCAATGCTGTATATGACAAAAAAAAAAAAAAAAAAAAGAGCTGATTCTGAAATCATTAACACTTATTCCCCCTTATTTCCCTCCAATTAATTCCTTGGGATACATTGAAATTATGGGAAATGAGGCATTTGGCATACTTAAATGAAAGACAAACAGTAAAATTTGTGATGGCGGGGGTGGATGGTGTTACTGGCCATTAGCATAGTTAAGGGTAATGCTGGGAGCTCAGTTCTTTGGTCCTCTTACAAGCACACAGGCAAAGCAGTGCTAAGTGTTCATTAAAGAACTCTACTGGCTGGGATGGGAGAGGAAGGAGGTGGAAAAAAGGCTTTTTCCGCTGTTAGTTTCTATGATGACACTTATTTTACAGTAGAACTTCACGAAGTGAACCACTATAAGTGATGTTCTCTTAATGGGGTGATCTCTCTGTCCTATCCTTGATTGCTTTAAGTTAGAGTTCAGCCAGTGTCTCATAGCTATAGGATGAAAACCAGACATGTTGCCCGGGGCTGTGTCCTTCCCATGCTGGCAAATGAGGTATAAGCCCAGAGTGATGACTCTCACCCCATCTCTCTGCCTAGATGCCTTTTCCTTCTTTCTCGTAACCCAGGGAACAGGGGCTGTGCTTTACACTGCTACTTCTGGCTAATTTTTACTCCTCTGAGCAGAGATTTGCAGCTTTCCTCCCTGCGTTCAACTAAAGGAATAGTAGAATCTAGTAGCGGTAAAGCTCATCACAAATTTTATATGTATTTCACAGTTTATTTCAGTGGAGTCTTCAGTTCAACCTGGGGGAACTTAGTTGGCTTTGAAGCCTCTCACTTTCTATTAAATTTATTTGGAATTGGCAATGGGTTCAAAATTGAGAAGACACAGATGGGGACTGTGATAGTATCAGCCTTTTTCTCTTAGAAAACTGCAGTTAGAAACAGTAAAGCCAATGGAAATAGGGAGAAGCCATCTAATTTGTTTTTTCCTAGTACTTGTTGTGTTGTAGACAGCCGGCAATGGCTGCGTATTGTTTGAAAAGTCTCTTATTTTATAATACATATCATTTATATGGCAAACAAGATTATGTGTTAACATACTTGTGTGTCATTTTCTGTTCTCTTTTTTAAAATCACAAAAAATAGCATGTATTTAAAATTCTTGAATAAAAAAATAACCATGAGAGAGCAGATAAAAACCAACATAAAGAAACTTTAATGAAAAGTTTCTTAAAATTTTTATAGGATTTTCTAATAACTAGGAAGGCAGGAAATAACTTGAGACAGAGCTTTCTCCTTCTGTGTCTGACTCCTCCCAGGGTTCGAATCCCTCATAACATCTCTGGAGCTCACCCATATGAGAAACAGCTGCAGTTTAACTGTGCAAATGCTGCATTCTCTCTAGCTGGGAAGTGGGTTTTGATTAACTGCTGGGGGAAAAGGAAAGAGAAAATTCGCCATTTTAACTACTGTTATTAAAAGCCAATATGGGGAAATATTATAGCAAAATAGCCTAGCTCATGGAAATAGGAGGAAGTATGTCAAATTTCATATTTAATTGCTTTCTGTGCTGATTATAGGCAAGGTACGCTCTAACAGTTTTTTAAATGTTCAGTATACAGAATATTAATGGGCAAGTATGAGCAGGCTGTTCCTTGGTTAAGACACTTAGGAATGCAGAAGATGGCAATGAAAACCTAACTCACAAATTCTATGGTTTCACAGCTTGCCTTGTAAGTAACACTTAAATAAAGTAAGAGGTGCTTTAACAATGCTTGACCAGAAAAGGCTTTATTATTCAGGAAACACAGCTCTACAACATTGCTGGTAATAATGCATGGCAAGGAACACTGAAAAAAAAGTACATGGAGTCTAAAAATTTATATAATCTTAAAAGCAGAGATATCCTATCTACAATATTTTTAGTGATACAAAAGTGTGTGTTATCTGCCTGCGAGCTCTGTAAAACATGTTGGGGGTTGTACAACAGTAGTTCTTTGTGGAGATTCAAACAATTCTAGCTACACATAGGCAGGGAATTAGAGGGCTAGGTGCTTATATAGGATTTAGTTGGGGTCCTTCAACAGTTTTAAAAACATATCCCTTTAATATTTCATCTTAAGGAAGTTGTCTGAAACAAGATATTATTGAAAAGCTGAGAGGTTCCCCTAAAAATATGTTGTTCTGATGTATTGACCAAGCAATAACTGCTACCAGTGAGCTCATGTGCAATGACTATACCAATGATATGTGGGAGAGCCCTGAAACTGGCAGATGAAGACTGTGGGAATTTGTCCACTGTTTAAAAACTATGGAAGCATATAAAAGAGGAAGGTTGGACATTTTATGTACTTGGTGCCCTTTCAGTGACACAATGGTCCTATTTTTTTCTTGAATCCAACTGAAATGTACTGTCAATTCCACTGGTTTTTTCACAAATAAGAAAACTTTCAAGTTTCCATATTTATTTCTATACTTACAGTTTTAACAAAACCAATTTACAGTCTACAGCTGGAAATACATCTACAAATTCATAATAAGCCCTGTAGGTTTTCTCTTTTATAGTGTGTTGGTGACTCACAGAATTTGCTAATACAATTTTATATCCCCATCTATTTGATATGTTTTTCTCCATACTTTCTAGGTCTTGATCTTGCACCCACTTCTGCACCCGTTTCAAGAGTGAGCTTGCCACAGGAAGAAGGCTTCGTCTCTACCCTTTAAGAGAGTGGGACAACACCCTATTCCTGAGCAGTTCAGCAGCTCCCCAAGGAAAAGGGTGATACTGGTTTTCGGTTGTTTCAGCCAGCTAATTGCTGTGGTTTGGTTCTTCCACTGCGTGTGTCATCCAAAGGTTTCTGGGCTGCGTGCAGCCTGGAAGGCTGTGGGTGACTGCACTTAGCTAGCGCCGCTGGATCATCGGAAACCAAATTATTAACAAGCCTGTTACAGTGTCCCAGATTTAGACCCTGTAAACATCTAAAAATGTTGTTGAGGTTTTTGCCTGCCTTTGATGGTTTGTAGGGTGTTCCAGGGTAATACCAGATAGCAGCAGCATGCATTTCTGTTACTTGAAACCATTTTTTCAAAGGGGGAAGGGGCACTAGGTAATTAACTGCTTGATAAAAAATAGGAGACTGAAATGTTTTCTCTAGAAATAAAAGGAGAGATGGGAAAGGGGAAATCAACAGGCTGAAAGTTCCATAGTTACCCCTGGCACAAATATATATGGCAAAAGATACATGAAAAGATAATAATAGCTAACTGGATCTGCCATAACAAGGGCTCAGGATGAGAGGCTGCATTTATAAAAGAAACTGGGATTAGACAAAAAAGTTAAATAGAAGCAACTAAGACACTGTTAATTTTTTCCCATTATTGGCAGTAATCCCCCAAGTGAAGGACATTAACACAAATCATCCCAAAGTGGAGGGAGGACGGAAGCATATTGTGTGACCAGTTTGGCTAAATCATGAGCTCTTTGCTGACCTCAATTACAGGACAGAAGCATACAAAACCCAGAAACTTGGCCAGGCAAAAAATAAAATAAAAGGGAAGGGAGGGACAAAACCAGAAAGGTACAAAACTGAGATGCAACTAGCAAGGGACATTAGGAATCATTCTGTATGCACATTGGGAGCAGAAGAAAGACAAAGCAAAGGACAATTCTGCTATTCTGCAGCAGGAGATATAGAGATGGCTCAGTCACCACCGAAAGGTCAGCTGCAAGCAGACAGCTGGGACAACAGCAAATAATAACAAATGTTGGAGGCTATAACAAAGCAGTAAGAGGAGAGAAAATTCTAGGGCTGGAGATGATGGGAAATGGTATCAGAAAGGTTAAGAAAACCCAGAAAAAAACCCAAACCATGTAACCAAATATGGAGCTTATCTTCAAAAAACAAAACAGAAAGATGACCACGGAATTGTGGACTAGTCAACTGAAGTTCAATTTCTAGAAAAATACTTGGAAAAAGTGATCCAACTATTTGTAAAAACTTGAAAATTTGGTTATAAAATTGCACCACAGAAAAATTACAAATTGCTCATTATTAGGATGTAAGGCTCTCATTAAGTAGTACTTGCGGGAGTCTGTCCTGGATCTATTTCTGGTCAATATTTTCATTAATGACATAGATGACAGAACAAATATTAATCTTAATAAATCTGCAGAGGCCATGATGCTACAATGATCCAAGAAAATCAAAATAAAAAAAAAAACAAAAACCAAACCACCCCCCCCAAAAGAAAAAAAAAAAAGAACCAGCACGAAGGACAATTTCCACGCAGTATATTTAAGTTGAAATGATCAATTGCATAAAAAACTGATGGGAACAATTTGCTTGCTGGTGCCTCTTCAAAAAAGGATCTGAGGTTATAGACGATCACATACCTTCTATAATTAAAAATTTCATGTTGTTGCAAAGCCCTTCAAACACTACACAGGGGTATACAAACAGCATAAACAGCCTGTAGGCACATGAAGTAATCCTTCCATTACACTCAGTGCTGGTAAGGCCTTGGCTGGATCATCGTGCTCAGTTTGGGGCTTCTCACATTAATAATTTGAGCAGTCCAGAGTCGTTAAAGGTCTAAAGAACATAATTTATGAGGGAGATGGAAAAAACCCCCATATTGCTAAGCCTGAAGGTTGTGGGGGAGCATCCAAACATTTTCAAGTATGCAAGGAAAGGAAAATTCAGGCTTCTGAGGTAAAGATAATAAAACACTAAGATAACTTGCCTAAAGAGAGAGTGGAGTTTCCATCATGAAGGGATTTTAAGTGTGCTTAGACAGACATGTCAGGAAAGCCAAAGAGATAACTGATGCAATTATTACAGGGGAGGATGGACTAGATGGCCTATTGGGATCCCTTCCACAATGAAGTTTCAGGTAAACTTGGAAACTTGCTGATGATGTCCTTTTGTTTTATAGATCTGGAAGTTGGCCGAGCATTGAAAACAAGGGTAAAATCTTTGTCACTAAGTTAGTCATCAGGAGAAAGTAACCTGATTTTTTTGGATGTGTTGATGGCTCAAAATTGCTGGTCATGTTCAATGAAACTTAGTAAGCTGGAGAGCCACCGTTCTGCATCCAGCCTCTAATGCACTGGTGACTGCCAATGTATCAGACAGCGAGCTGGTGGAGGAGCTAATGTTAGGATTTGTTACTGTAAATGCTTGGTCTTTATTGTTCTCTAGGATTTGGAAAATTCTTTTTTTCTTTTTTAAATAAAGTGGAGTTTTTTCAAAATTTTTGAGCAACTTTTTTTTATCTTGAATGGCTAACATTGGGTTGAAAAAGTTACCCAGCTGATGTAATGGAGCAGTAATTCCATTATGTCTTTTCATGCACATAAAAATGTAATTTAGAACATGATTACAGAAAGATCGCAGTTATGTTGGCCAAATTATCCTACTTCTATTCCCTCCCTTACAAAACTTCCTGGCCAGTTCACTCTCATTTGGGAGCCTGCAAACATGGCAATGATGACATGCAAGACTCCAATACTGAACGGGTCAGTAAACCTGTCCCCTCACTCCAACGCCCTTCGCATTTCTGGAAGGATACGGTATGGGGACTACTGCAACCTTGTCCAGCCTTTCCGTCTCTCAGACTGAAAATACAAACACAGGAAATGTGTGACCTATTTCTAGGCTTCCCACGTGGACTCTTTTATGAAAAGGCCATCCTTAGGGTGAATCCAGAGCTAGTTACTTCTCAAGTAAATGAAGTGAAATTCTAGCTTTATTGAAAGAAAAGGCAATTTTTGTCTTGACACTTATAGAATCAGGATAAAATAATTCCTTCTCTTTTGTAATTGAAATACCCTTTTTAATGCTGTTTTTACAGAGAGAACAATCTTTTTTATTAAATTCTCTGGGATTATTCATTTTACATTCCTCTAACATACCCAAGGGGTTTCAGTCAGAACTGAGAAGATGGCTTCTGTCCCAAAGACTTTTCAAAATGGCAGAAATACACAAGTGGGAAAAGAGAGCTGGGCAGAAAAAAAAGTCACTCACAAGCAAAAGAACCAGAGCAGAGGTGGGTGAACATTTAACTGATTGTATCTCTATAATTATTAATTATTATTATAATAATTAATTTCAATTGATTCTCTACTTGCATTTAACATTGCTAATATTCTTACTTCATTTCACCTAATTTCTGCTAGAATGAGATGCATGGAATTTGCCTATTTAATTGCAGAAATCCTAATTCACCTTTACATTTTATTAGTCCCACCTTGCCATTTGTTTGATATGTTTTGCCCCTTTCTGCTTAATATGTTTGTCCCTTAGCTACTGCCCACGGGGATTTTTCCTGGCTACCTGTGAGGAATTTCCATTATCTCAACTTCCCTATTACCATAAAATCACCCTTAATCCAGAGCAACTTGCAGTAAAATAAAATAGGGAATGTATTTACAAATTCAAATAGAAACAACATTGTTGCAAACATCTTGGGAGGAGTAAAAGTAGATGAAGAAAAAACAATGCACCCTACACGCCCGAAAACTTAGATTATCTTAGAAGTCTCTTCCTGTGGTATACAGCTGAAAAACTATTAAGATCTTTTTTTGCTTTCTATCTGAGGAGCTACTTCTTGACTAACTCCTTCATCTTTGCTTTCCCAGAAGACGATGTCACCTTGGATGCCATGTTTTCTTTTAAGCATCATGTTTGGGGATCTCTTCAGATTCAGAATTTCTTCCCTCCTCCTTGTTCATCATTTCTTCATTCCCAATACAGTCAGGAAGTGCTGAAGCCCTTTATTTCCCACCTCCAACATTGGAAATTCTATGTCCCTTTGGCTAAGGATTACTCTCTTGGCTACAACCTAAATCACTTGTCGATTTGTTGTGAGGTCAACCTCTCTGTTAGGTGGGGCAATGTTAAAATCCTAAGATAGTATTTTTTTCAGACAAAACAAACTGCAGATTGCATATAAAGGCAGAACTTGCTAATCATGCTTTGTGAAATGATATAACTATGATGATAGCACCCAGAACTTTACTGCCTCTTGTTTCAGACCAGCCTTCATGTCAAGAAGACCAGTTTGAATCAATGATAATTTTGGCGTAATTGGCCTTTAGCCCTATCTGTGACAGGTTAGCTTTCTGTCCTATTCCTTCAACTGCTACTTTTGATGGCAGAACCTCCTCAAAGCATCCATCGCCCTTCCTCTTCTATATAGTGCTCCACAAATGAGCGCTCGTGGCCCCGAGACACATGTTTTCCTCTGTGCCTGGCGTATCTTTACAGTCTGCCTGCAGGATCACACATATTTGGAGGTGCCTTAGGCACATGGGAAAATATATCAAAAATGAAGTGACAGGTAATGGAGCTGTCTGGCTAAAATCCCTCCTCTGACAAGATCCATGAGCATCAGTGTATCTCACTGGGAGTTTTTCCAAATTATTTGCACCAAGCATTGAGAGCACAGAGAAGATACAGGAAACCCACTGTAATCTCCATAATTCACCTCAATACTCACTGTCATTACTCCAAAGTCTGTTGAATAATGTTTAATGTCTGTGGCTTTATCAGGAAGAGCCTATTCAAATCTAAATCTTCCATCTCTCAGTGGAGTCCATTTTGTTAAACAATTAGAAAAGAATTATATTCCTGGGCAAAGGACCCAGTCCCTTCTTTGCACAGGCACAGCTTCAAGAGAGAGGATGGGACTTGTTTTTCAGCCCTGGGGTTAACAAACTTTTCTGGGAGAGGGAAGCAGTGAATTCTAAACCCCAAAAGAACATATTGCTGAGGTGTCGTGCCTGAGTGAGATTGCTACCTAGAAAAGGCGAGCAAAATCTGTCTTCACAGCAGAAAGGGTTGTATGTGGATGTGGGGGTTTGTGCTGAATGTGCGAAATGCCTATGCAATTTTGGAGGCAAAATTTTAGATGCCTCTTGTTTTTGAATTACTTAGAACATAAGTGAGGCTATTGTGCGTTATAGTCCTAAGGATCGGTGCCCAAATCCTATTTACATCAGACTTTATGTTTTTCGGGAGGTAGATTTTCCTTTGGCTGTGATGATTTCCCAAGCTGCCCCATGATATCTTAGTATAGAATCATAGAAAGGGTTGAGTTGGAAAGAACCTCAAAGCCCATCTAGTTCCAACCCCCCTGCCATGGGCAGGGACACCCTCCACTAGACCACGTTGCCCAAAGCCCCATCCAGCCTGGCCTTGAACACTTCCAGGGAGGGGGCATCCACAGCTTCTCTGGGCAACCTGTTCCAGTGCCTCACCACCCTCACAGGGAAGGATTTCTCCCTAATATCTAATCTAAATCGCCCCTCTTTCGGTTTAAAGCCATTACCCCTTGTCCTTGTGTTCATTATTGACTTGCATGCTCAATTTTCTTGACAAAAATTATCTTAATAAGGTAGGAGCAGAGAATATAATGTGTTTAGTTCAAAGTATTGAGAGGAAAATATTTTAGCTGCTGTGTTTAACCATAATTATGACTAGTACTAAATTACATGTAATGAACTGGCCCTTGACTAATCACTTAGGAGGAAAAAGCCTAATAACACTTTCAAGTTACTATATGCACATTTATTTCTACTACACTTTATTCTTCCATTATTTGAATGTTGGCTGGTTGACAAAAGTACATTTTTCAGAAAGTGCACAAATTTTTACATTTCCTTCCATATTATATACATGAGTTTAATCACACACATTACATGCTTTCTCTATAGCTTTTTAACACAACAGCTCAGCAATAAGGGTCCAAATTACCTGAACCAAGTTAATCTTAGTAACATGACTCCAAACGCACCAAAGGTGCTCAAGGGAGCTACACATTATCCAGCGGCGAAGTGCACTGCAGCAGTTCTACCATCAGCCAGTTGCAGTGTTACTAATGATGTCCATTGCAAAGTATTTAACTTTGGAAAGAACAGTGATAACAAGGAGGAAGAGAGTCCCTAAACTGGAAAGTATATGCTTGTAAGCACATATATCTATGTTATATGTTTTATGTTATTGTGATTTATTAGTCCTGTAACCACAACACAGACTTATCCTATCATGGTACACGGCCACACATAACAAAAAAAAAAAAAACCCAACAACCAAAAAACCTACTTTAACTAACAGATGCTTCCTAAAGATGCATCATTGTTATATGAGTTCTGTAATAGGGAATTGCAATGAGCAGGGCTGTGGAATCAGGTAGACTGGGCGTCAGAAGCAAACATCCGTAGATTAAATGTCTACCCAGAATAGATCTAGATAATAATGTATACATTTCCAAGACACCTCCACAGCCATCACAATGAACACCCAAGACAAGAGAACTACCAGGATTTGTGCATACTCTATTTGCACTTTTTTTGAATATTTTATCCAGGCCATCCAATGGCCTCATGGAAACCACATGGCTAGAATTGAGTAACCACAGAATGATGTCACCCAGACAGTCAAAAAAGGCTAGAAATGCCCATATAAAAATGGAGAAATATTTCATAGAATCATAGAATCTTTAAGGTTGGAAAAGCATAAACACCTAGAAAACCAGAAGTAAGAGTAGAATGTTTTACAAACAGCAGAAAACATCATTGTTTGAAAACTGGCAAATACTACGTGATTTTTTGTATGTGTTGCAAAATAATAGGACAAAAATTTCTTCATTTTATCTTTTCTTCAGGCTAGGTAATAACGATGTTCTGCTTGATGGAGTGATCTATTTCTATGTTTTGAATAACAAAATATGTCCAAGTTTGTAAGATCGATTTAAAATTGCTTTATTTATTGATTTATTTGTTTTACCTTTAATAGTGGAAGAACAAGCACCAGGAACAAAAGAAAAATTAACAGCAGATTTTCCCAAAATTCTGCTTAAGTATGGAGTTTTTGCAGCATTTTGCATTGAAAGAAGAAAAATCAGGGAGAAAGGGGAAAAGTGATCTTAGGTCACGATTAAAGGTTGTGTTCTTGGTGCTCCTCCAGGACTGCTTGGTTCTGACTCAGATAGAGAGATTAATGTTCTCAAAGCTGCGATACAGAGAGTTGCGGTTCTGTGATTGCACATTCATGATTTATAAAGTCTGTTGACTCTTTTGTGAAATTGTCTCTAGGGAAATTGTTTGGGATAAGAAAGAAACTCAAGTGACCACTGGTGTTTGCATCCCTTTTTCAAGTGAGACTTTATTGCTTTTTGTGTTTTGGTTGGGTTTTTTGGTGTTTGGTTTTTTGTTTTTTTTTGTTTTGTGGGTTTTTTTGTTTGGTTTTTTGTTTTTTGTTTTTTTCAGGAAACCATTTGAAAGGGGAAATTTGGTTTTGGAGCACTGAAGTGGAGTGCAAATATCACTGGCATGTTTCATAGGTCAGTGCAGTTCACCGCTTCACTTTATGTCAAGACTGGCTAATTGCACAGGATTCCAGAAAAAAAGTAAAATTCAAAAGAACTTACAGTTAGACTCCAAATACAGGAAAAATATCTATCAACAAATCTAATGAATACTCAATAAATCCTACCTCCCCAGATCTGAGAGAGAAGAGGTGTTTAGTATGTTTTCTGGTTTTCTAGTCTAGCTTTAAATACGAGTAATAGATTTCATACTATATAATTAATATAATATATATAATTAATTAATAATTATATCGTGGGCTACTGAATCTACAAGAAGTCTTTATTACTGTTAAGGGGCTTTCCCAATGTGATTTCATGCTGATAGAAATAGCTGTCACTGAGCTATATAGCTGAACACCAATGTTAACAATCTTAGGTTATTTCTGCACCAGCACTCCTTTTGGGACAGAAACTTTCCCAAGAGGAAATGTAGAGGTCAAAGCCAGAAAGTATAAAATCTTGTATAGACAAGGGGTAGGGAGAAGGATAGCGATACTCAATGCAAGCAGTAACTGAAAATAATACCTGCAACTTTTAAATTTGAAAGCAAAGGCAGGCAGGGAGTTGAAGTGAGTCTGGGCCAAGAGAGGTGACCAAGCCTGGAGGATGGGAAGGCTGAGCAGGTTGTAGGGGAAAGAAATATAAAAGGCAGAGGAAATTCTCATTTTTATACTTGGAGCTTTCTGAAGCTTGATTTGTGCACGTAGCCCAATTAGTATCTCAGCTGTAGCTGAGGTATCTGAGACCCCCTGTGCACAAATGAATCCTGCAGTAATAAACCTCATTATTATGACCCACTAAAGCTCTACTTGGGAAACCAGGATGAACACATCGTGATGTATCTGTTCAAACATTAGCCAAAAATAGCCTTCGGCACAACTTTCTTCCCTCATTAGTAATTTTATTCAAAATTTCACCCTGCATATGATGCAATGAACATTAAGAACAAGGAAAATTATGGAGTTTAAATTACCATTTGTAAAGTGTTATGTGTACATATTCTATTATGTGAATCTTTTACTATATTTATATTTTACTATCACATAATAAAAAAAATATAAAAATGTGTTCTCTGTGAAAGAGGTACTTCCATGTGGTAACTTAGACATATTTGACTTTCCATTATAAATTGATAATTGTAGTTTAAAATGATAAATGGTAACCTCTGAAGTGATCTGATGTAGCAAACGACTATTTTTACTTAATTATGATCCACTTACGTTTTTCCTCTTTGGATGGTGAAACATTTTGGTCATTAACACCAGATTGCCTGAAAGAGTTGCCCTTTCTGTAAGGACTAGAGGGTCCTTTGCATAAAATAAGTTGAAATCTCAGACTTGTCTCCCTCTTACTGAGGAATATCCTGGTTTATTGTTTCTGACAGATTTAGGCACATAAATCCAGATTCATAAAGGAATTTGGACATAATAGCCTTAGCACTGCTACATCAGCATCACTTTGGTGATGGAATTTACAATCCCACACCAAAGGCATAAATTTGCTGGAACAGTGTTTTTCCAGCTTTTGAAAGTGTTGCCCTCTTTTGGCTCATGTGTCTTCACACAATTTTCCCCACATCCGCATGTTTAAATTAAAAAAAAAAAATCAGGTCAGGCATAATTGCTGGAACACCTTGGTTCCTCCAGGGTAGCAGAGGGCAAAAACCAGCTATAATGACTAATTCTTAATGTAAATTTTCTGACCCCCTCCCAGCTGAGCTGCTGCTGGCAGTTAAAACTAATTAGCAGCGCCCTGGCTAGAAAGAACACTTTCAGCCAGTAATGACTGTTACTTTTTGCACTCTTATGCTGAAAGGACTGCTGCTGTCTCATGAGAATAGAAAAGAAATCTCTGTGGCAGCACAGTAAAACATTGCGTAGGACTTCCTGACACCTCTTGGGTGCAAAGGTGAGCTCCTTGGTGGGCAGGACACAGAGTCTGAAAAATGCAGGGACTTGGGAGGCTGATGGGTTTGCATAATCCAAATCTTCCTGGACAGAAGCTATTCACCAAGATGATAGCATCTCTGGAAATGTGCCACAGTATAACTTTTAGCACCAGAAAGCTTCCCAGGGAAGGTTTAAGGTCCTAACTGTCAGGCAGGACTTTTTTTGATTACTCCTCACAGTTCAGTTGTGCCTCAGCCCTGCTACGGGCAGCAAAACGCCTTGGATCTTGTACAGATTGATTGAACTGCTGATCTTAGATTATGGAAGAAACTGATGTTCAAATAAAAGGCTTCCTATTTGCCTGAGCACCAGTTTTAGTGGAGCAGTGCAGGCTCTGTTTGCAATACAGTAGCACGTCCTCAAACATGCACCAGGAAGCACCAGTATTCAAAGAAAAATCTGTCTTTGCCCTTTCTCATCATTTGCGGTCACTTATCCATCCCAGGAGAGGTTTCTAAGGGAACCAACAGCAGCTCTTCTTGCCAGAGATTCCAGGCGTTCGAGTGATGATTCAGATGACATTTGTGTGATCACACTGCAGGGATCCAAATCTGTACGGTTAGTGACAGCTTTCAGTGCTGGAAAGGAGAATCATATAGCAGGATGGGTGAGCCAATCCGTGGGGATGTGCTCCATTCAGTGACTCAGGATTTTGCACTCTGGAAATATTGCATTACCCACATATGTTACATTGTACTAAAAATAGCCTTGGAAAGATGAAAACATTTATCTTGTCTACACTTAAATGTTTTGCCATTTTAATGATACCACTGAATATATGGTATCTCAAATGGTATCCCTATACCTATTTCGAGTTATCTTGTGATCACTTATGTGTAGTGCCAGCTGACCTGATTATCGGGGTGCTAGTGTATAAATATACTGGATTACTGAAGAAATGGTTCAGTGTTAGACCTGATAATGTAGGAGACCATCAGCCATCTCAGAAATCATACAGAGCTTGACCAATTGAGCATCAAGGTCTGTGAGTATATATTAAAAATCTGTTTGTTGGTGTGGATTTTGTGGGTTTTGGTGTATGTTTTTTGTTGTTGTTTTTTTTTTAATTAAGAAAAATAGAACAAAAGAAAATCAGGTTTTAAAAGTGATACCCTAATGACTGAGGTGTAGCAGCTTTCTGGAAAAGCCAGTCTGAGATTTCAGAATTATACCAGGGTGGTTGGAGGTGTTAGGACTGCCCTGGTTGTTAAAAATTATAACACACAGGCAAGCCAGGTGTGTGCATTGGTTGCATAGAATTATTTTCACCCTCTCTCTTTGCTAATAAAATTAATGACATTTTAATTTGAAACAACCACATCAGAGGCATACCTAAATAGGTATATCATGATGTGATATACAGTATCTTAAGCTATGTTTTCTTGAAAATATGCTCAGCAACCCTGAAAAGCCATCTACCTCTGCTTATCACCATCTGGTCCTGCACACTTCTGAAAATATCTTTCACTGTTTTAAATTTATCTTTTTTCCTGCTGGAGCTCAGGACTGTAGAAGTCCTCATAGGATCAAATCCAGCTTGGTGCCAGGCCTGCCTGTGAGATTTTGATATCTTCAAGGGAATTTTCTTGATCTTATATTTGACAATAATCTCCATGAGCTACGTATTTGAGACTAGTCAGTGAATTCTCAGTGAAGTCCAGTGAAAGTTAACACTGCAAATTTCAAAGCCTGCAAGGGTTGGAAGCCAGACTGCACAGGAGTGATTTATCAGCAGAGATTTATCATATTGCATATCTTTCAGCAAAGAGAAGTTGCAGGTAGTCTAGAAACAATTATGCTGGCTGGGACAGATCCTTTATTCTTCTGTCTTTAACCTACATTATCTACCTGTTTCTAGCAAAGCTGTCACGTTAGCTAAAGGCTCCACTGATTCCTTCCTTTCCTTATCCCCTTTCCATCCTGTCCCCCTGAGGGGAAGAATTATTTTCCTCTTTAAACAGCAAGTCTAGGCCTTATACTTACTATGTAAACAAGAGATTAAGTCCTTTATGTGTTTCTTTTTTTTGCAGAGTAGTGTCAGGATGGTTGATTTGGCATTGCATGTACCAATAAAATATGAATATTTTTCCAGTTTTTACAATAAGCTCTCATACAACACTTCTTTTTCTCCAAAAGGCCATGGAAATGTAGTATTGTTATGGGTATCGTTGTGCTTGTTTTCTAGCCTAGGAACGCTGAACTCCAGAGACATGAGGTGACTGTCCCAAAGTCCCAGCCTACATGGGATGAAGAAAAGAGTCCCTGTGTCATGCCCTACCGACTGGTGTGGAGCTGATGCTGTTTTCTTGTTCATTCTTCTCTTCTCTATCCTCTTTCTTACTCTAAGGGATAATTAGCTTTTCGCTGAGGCAGCTGCTTGTGATTAAAACATGGAGTTGAAAAACAGCACAGAGAAATAACAGTGCTACATGAAAGCACAACTCTGGTGACATAAGGGTAATGAAAAGGCAGTAGCACTAACAGGATCGAGAGGTTTTCAAGAAACAAGGTTTGAAGTGATTGACCAGAATCATTGATTCTGAGGACAAAATCAGTTTTTATAAATACAGTAATTCATTTCATAAAATGTCTCACTAAAGGGCTGGACTATGCAAGAGGATGCTGAAGATTTTGGACAAATATCTACAAGATTGCACATGCAGTACAGAGCACGTGAGACCACGACCTACGCAAAATCTCCATCCCTGCTAGAGCTGCAGTCAGTCCTTGGAGAGTCTGTTTATTCCTTGAGGCAGGAGAGGAGCCATTGCTCTTCCTCAGTTTTTTGCAACCAGAACTCCCTTTTTTCCTGTTCTTTCGCCTGGGATACCCACAAAGTACAATGCTTCTGGAGGGTAAGGGGAAGCACCTGGATCAGAGTAATCTCTGAACTCTTGTAATACTGTACACAACTTACTGTATGTATAAAAAACAGCTCTCTAAACTTACAGTTTTAGTTATGTGCTACCCAAGAAAACAGAAGTCCAGTTACGACAAATAACTGATCTTAATTAAAATAATGACAACCCCAAACTCTAAGTATAGCCATATCACTCTTTCTGGTAGGATTGCCACTTAGAATCTCCCAAAAGTGTTAACCGGGAGATGAAGGATAAACCATTTTTTGTTATCCAAGTTATTCTACATGAAACATACCTGTAATTGCTGTTATCAGAGGCTGAAACAAAAAAGATCTGTTTTTCAGTAAGTATTATAGATCAAATATTAATATAAAATGAACCATTCAATGTGCAGTAATAAGACACTGGTTCTCTGAAGTTAGTGAAGGTCTGCAACATCAATGATTCTCATTTCATGTGTTATGGAAGGACACATGAAGGCCCAAAACTGCTTATTTTGAGAAAGTCTTTGGAGAGAAAACTGCAGTCTTGGGAAAGAAGAAATTATTCGCAAGGTAAAAGTTGTTTTTTATAGGTAGAAAAAAACCTTTTGTTCCTTTAATGCCTCAGGACCAGAAACCTTGAAAAAGGCTTCCCTCCCCACTGTTGGCCCAAAGAAGCTTTTTGGAGGAGCTAGATCACTTGGGGCAGATTAAGGGTGTTGAGTGTTTGGGTGATTCTTCGGGAAAAGTCTGAGCTTAGTCTGAGAGTTGCTGAGAGGAAAAAAAAGACCTTAGCCAGGATACAGGCCTCAGGGGAAGGGCTGAGAAGATCCTTATCTTTGGTGAGGGGGTTAAAAGGTGGAGAGGTTGGGGTGTGAAATGTTCAGCCAAAGCAGGAGGACTATGAAGATCTCAAGGTGGACAACTCAGGGGGTAATTGTATAGCTTGAGGAAAGGGCTATAAAAGTCTTGAAAAGAAGCCAATTAGAATTTAAGAGTTGGATGTCTTTGAAGATAAGATGATAGTGGAACATTTCCTGGAGCACAAAAGAAGCCATGGCAGGAAGCTGGAAGATAATGTAGAGTGGGATCCCCTGGATTCCCTTCTCTAGTCCCTGCTATCCTCAATTCCATTTGATAAATGCAATGAATCCTATCTTAAAAGCAGATAACACATACATTATAACTTTTCATTTTTTATTTTTTACTACGATCCCTTTACTAGCTTGCTAAAAGTTCCTTTTTGTAACTGTTGAGAACCACCTTCTAACTTCTAATTCTTCTGGTTTCTAAGCAAAATTTTCTCTCTGCCTGTTCTCTACCAGTCTGTATGTCCTTGTTCTTAAACTGAAACTGCCTTTAATACAAGTAGGTCTTTTCACCCAAGAAGAGGAATAGCTTTTAGCCCAGGGTTGATTTGGCCTTTCATTTACAAGGATGGGGATTTGGGCAATGTGGTCTAGTGGAGGGTTTCCCTGCCTGCAGCAGGGGGGTTGGAACTAGATGATCTTTGAGGTCCCTTCCAACCCAAACCATTCTATGATTCTACGAGAGCAAACTAGCTAAGCTCTTTAGCTGCTGCTTGCCATGCAAGCTATATGTTCCCTGTATTGCTCAAGTTCCTGCTTCTCCTTTTGCTTTTCACTAAACCTTTCTTAAAATAGGAGGATGATAGTTACTTCTAGTCTCCTAAATGAGATGTCATCAGCAACTTAACCACTTTTGTTAATACTCCCCTATGTGTGCCTAAATTAGTTCCTCCGTTCCTCCTAGGGTTGCATCGCCTTTCAAAAGCAGTGCCCCACCAGCTCGTTGTCATCCAGTGATAAAAAGCTGTACATACTTCCTTATCTTCAACTCTTTCCAAATGATGCATTTTGTGCTAATTGATTTGATTTCAGTCCCTATCTGTGATTCTTATTCTCAGCCAGCTTTTGGTGTGATGTTTGTCATGTCTGTGTCGATAAAAAGCTTGGAGGTGTCACCAGCAGATTTTATCAAAAATTCCTATTTTCCAATTGTGAAAATATCAGTTCATTCTGTGATTAAGCAAACTTGTCCTGAGCTGGCTGAATTCAAACTATGGTCCTTTCAGATTACATTTCCTGGCTTTCAAAATTGCATCTTGCTTTCCCCCAGTACTTTCCTCTACAATCCTCAGTTACAGTTGTCACTAGTGATTTCTCATAACAAGCAGCTTGCTGATATCTGTGTAGCTGAGGTATGTCCAGTTTTGTATCAAAAATCAATTATAAAAAAACACTTAGCACTTTTTTTTTTCTTTTTTTTTTTTAAATCTCCCCATGGAATTGAACACCAAGGATAACTCATTACTAAGAGTATTTGTTGTCAGGTTGTATCAGAGAGGTTTAGAGTTTCCTGTGATAAATCATGACTCTACAAAGGTCTCAATCTGGCCTTGGGCTCCATAGCATGACTATCAGAAGAACTTGTACTTAGCCATTTTCCTCATAAACAGATCTTGTTCCATGTTTTGACTGTTTTCTGTGTGTTGTCTCTTTTGTCTAATCTAAAAATGATTTTATCATCCCTAATATACAGTAACACTCCACCTCCTTTTATAACAGCTCCCACTTGCCATTACGGGCCTGCTTCTTGATTGAAAAACTGTAAAATGTATCAATTTTTGCTGAATAGAACTGTTAAGGAAAATTTTCAGTTTTGCCATGCTTCTGAAAATATCCGACATCATTACAATAGCCTTGTAGCTGCAAACACAATAGGACACTCTCTTTCTAGGAGAGCTCACAGCCGAGACTGATGTAAAGCAGGAGGGTCAGGACTTGCTGTACACACAGAAAAGGCCAATAATGGAGCCAAAAGTTGAACTCTCGAATCCCTGTTGAGTGCTTTTTCTCCTCAAGTTTGTTGTGTATCAGGGGAAATATTAGTCACACCTGTACAGAGACACAGACATCTGGCCCGAACGAGGTATCTCTACTTCCAAGTTCTTTTACCATTCTACCCCCAGACTGACTTCTCCAATACGATGAATATGGCTTTTTTGACATTTGATACTCCCTTCTTCTTCCTTTTGGCATTGCTTCAGTCACGATCCCTTGTACATTAATTCAGTGCTGGATTTACCAAGCTTTTAAATTGTGCAGAGAAGCATTCCCTATAGACTTATTCTTCTGCTACACCCTTCCCTATCATTTTATATCTCCCATCAAAATCTGCATGAAAACATTTTATTTTTTTTTTTTCTGAAGGGTCTCTGTTTTGTCTGCTAAATCCTTTCATATAAATTTAACTCTGCAATGCAACTTATCCAAAACCAACAGGCATCTTGTGAAAGCACACAGAGAGAAAACAAACCTAAGACTGACTGCATTGAGCATTGCTGGACCAATAAGCATATGTTTCTTCTCCAACCAATAACATTTTATATCTAAAATAATTTCAAAGTAATTAGATCAATAAACCACATTAACTTAAACTCGTAAGCAGTCTCCTTTTCTGCTTGTATTTTAAGAAAAAAGTAGCATACTGTTCTGTTGTTGTTAAAAAAATCATAATTAAAAAAAATAGGAAGGAAAATGTGCGTTGAACATCTGGCTTTCAGTGAGGTCTTGCTCTCTCCTATTTTTTCCAGCTGTGTTGGCTCTTTGCTTTGATGGATCCTCACTCAAGCATCCCTGAAGATAATTTTCCTACTGATTGGACGTCCCTTGGCCATCTTCCCATTTTGAGAAGAGAAAGTAGGAGCGGATACCACACATGAACTTGGCTTAAATGGGACTAAACTGTCCCCTCCGCTTTCAGGCACAGCTGGAATGAAGAACTTAAAAATATTAAAAAACCCAACAATAAAAACCCCGAACAAACACAAAAAGCAAACAAGAAGCCCCAGTCAGACAGCTATGTCTACTTTAGAGAAACAGAGCTGTCTGAGTATCCTCACCTGTTCTTTAGAGCTCTGCACTCTCCTGATGAGGTCCAACCAGGAGGAAATGAAGCCAGGTTAAAGATTCATCAGGAAGCAGATTAAGAGAAATATAGTCTGCTGAGCAAAGGACTGGAAAGGAAGGTGGTTCGTTGCATTTTTTTTAACCTATTAAGTGTTATCTCACTTCCCTGGGTTATGCTTATAAAAATGACATCATACTGTCCTTCAAATTTCTACTCAGATCATGGAGTATCTTCTTATATTCCCTCGCCCATGGCTGGCAGCACTTTTTGCAGTCTCGGGAAGGTTTCTTCTTAAAGGGTAGAACTGAATTAAAAAACCTGTCAGTTATGCTAAGGTGGGAATAGCTGTTATGATAAGGGTTTCCATAACTTTGGCTGGGATTTCCTAGAAAGAAATATGCATTCCATAGCACACATGCACATATAGAGTGAACATAACACAACTGGGAAGGGCTGTATAAAAAAGTACTGCTGACCTGGGGTTGCATAGTCCCCCCTCATTAGGGCCTTTTGGGTTTATGTGGCATGCGCAGGTCATCAGCCCAGCATGCATGCCGTCCTCTACATGGGTGCAGTAGGGACTTCTAGAAAAATGGCCCAAATCCTTTAATTCCAAATAGAATTTTATTTAAATTCTAGGTGGAAAATAGCACATATTTGGAAAATTTAGACATATGGTAATTGTACTTACTTTCCTTTAATCTGATTTCTGTAACAAAGGCCAAGAAAACTCAGTTTCCTGCATGATAGTTTCTGTTTGACCTACAGCATATCTTCTAAGAATAGCAGCTTGTCTCGATCTGAATAGATGGATGATGCACTGTTGGTATGTAAGTTGTTCCAATGGTTATTCTTCTTAGAAACATTCATATGCTTCTAAAACTGTATCTGCTGTCTTAAATCTCTCAAAGTAATTGTCTTTTGACATCGGTTTCTGCTAGCAGAGCTTATTTTGGAAAGCAAGTGACAGAAAATGCTTTCTGACTCTGTTAGAGGATGACAGCAGCGTTCTTAGCCTTAGTAGTGCACTGGGAAGGGTATGTGTAATACAATACACCTCATGAAGTTAGGACTTCTTTTAGGGATGCCCTTATGATCCATCCTTGGCAAAATGGCCTGGATAACAATGGCTGTTAAAGCAGGAGGGCTTGTATACATGACAGGTGAACAGGACACCCAAAACTGTCCAAAATTGATAATGTTCAAGAGAAAGCTGATTGTCAGGTGGATTAGATGTTAATCAGGAAAATACAAAAAGGTATTTTTGGTTTCTGGTTTGGGGGTTTTTTGGGGTTTTGTTGTGTTGTGTTGTGTTGTTTTGTTTTGTTTTGTTTTTTAAGCAAAGGAGACTTCAGCTCAAAGAGAAATAAGGATGAACACTTATGAAGTGGACAGAGTCCTCTGAGAGGAAACTCCTGGGGCTCTCCTGCCCGCTTGTGGGGTTGGTGTGAGCACACACAGAGCAAGAGCACCTACACCTCCAGCTGCTACCGAGCCAGAGAGGGGGTGTGCACACAACTGAGTGTGCGTCTGTGTTGCTATTAGTTTCTGCTAGTTAGAGGAGTGGTTAGGAATGTATAGGTGTTTGCTAACAACTGGTGTCAAGTATGTAGTATTGTGATTTCTCTGTTGATTCTGAATGCACAGTTCACTGATTGCTGATTTCTGCCATTAATAAATCAATCATCTGCTTTGATCTTGAGCTGATTTTAAACCATGTCAAGCCATTTTTCTCTGCAACACTTCTCTGTGCTTGGAGGTTGTAGCGCAGTGGGTGTCGGTCTTTTCTCCCAAGTAAGAAGTGATAGAATGAGAGGAAATGGCCTCAAGTTATGCCACGGGAGGTTTAGATTGGATATTGTTTCTTCACCAAAAGGGTTATCAATCATTGGAACAGGGTGCCCAGGGAAGTGGTTGAGTCACCATCCCTGGAGGTATTTAAAAGATGAGTAGATGTGGTACTTAGGGACATGGTTTAGTGTTTGGATTTGGCTGTGCTAGGTTAATAGCTGGACTTAATGATCTTCAAGGTCTTTTCCAACTAAAATGATTCTATGATTCTATGAATAAAAAGTCAAGATGGAAAAGAGCTGACATAATTGAACAAAAGGTGGATATCGCACAAATGACAGACTTCAGATGACTCTAAATTTGGGTACTCTGAAGTGTGCAGTGGACTAATGCAGAGATAACAAATTTGCCTTTCCCCTCTACTGTCTGCTGTTTAATTTAATTACACCACGCAGGGAGGAAAGTGTGCACCCACCACTGTTGCCTTATTTTTCTGCAATTTTTATATTTGAAATATAAAATAGGGCCTGTAGCCCTATTTTAATAACTTGGTTAAATGAATGAAATTGAAGAAAAAAACAGAATGAAGAAAAAAATGTAAAGTAGGCACAACAGTGATCAAGAAAAGACTCTTTTTCCTCTGTGACAGCCTGTACAAATAAAATCTGTACTCAATGTGAGCAATACTTCATTGTTACTGCTATCAGCTCCAAAAACCCACAGACTCTGAATGAGTCCTGTGGCATTGCTAGAGGGATATGGGATCTGTGTTTATGCCTTGTGAGGGTTTCCTGGGGCTGAGGAGAGGCTGGAGTCCCGCAGGTGTTGCAAGAGCCAGGGCAGCTCCCCCAGCCGGCAGAGACCTCCGAGTGTTTCTTGCCCTTTTCCTATAAAAAAGGCAGGACTAGAAAGGGCAAATTTGCAACAGAGAGTGGAAAGATATTTCAAAAGCTATGACATCATCCCTAAAGCAGGCCGATGAATGTGGTTTTCTAGTAGAAAGCTTACAGAGGGCTGATAAAAAGTTTGCACCATGTTTAGAGAAAGTCTATGATAGCATTCAGAAATATGCTGTCGCGGAGTCTGTGATGGGTTTTACATACAGCAATAGAGCTGAGCAATGAACTCTAGCATGCTACTGTTGGTTTTGCCCCAGCCGGCAGCTAAGCCCCACACAGCCACTCCCTCCGCTGTGGGATGGGGGAGAGAATCAGAAGATTAAAAGTGAGAAAACTCGTGGGTTGAGATAAAGGCGGTTTAACAGGTAAAGCAGAAGCCGTGCACACAAGCAAAGCAGAACAAGGAATTCATTCCCCACTTCCCATGGGCAGGCAGGGGTTCAGCCATCTCCAGGAAAGCAGGGCTCCATCACGCCTAACGGTGACTTGGGAAGACAAACGCCATCACTCCAAACATCCCCCCCTTCCTTCTTCTTCTCCCAGCTTTATCTGCTGAGCATGACATCATATGGTATGGAATATCCCTTTGGTCATTGGGGTCAGCTGTCCCGGCTGTGTCCCCTCCCAACTCCTTGTGCACCCCCAGCCTACTCACTGGTGGGGTGGGGTGAGGAGCAGAAAAGGCCTTGGCTCTGTGTCAGCACTGCTCAGCAGGAACGAAAACATCCCTGTGTTATCGGCACTGTTTGCAGCACAAATCCAAAACACAGCCCCAGACCAGCTACTATGAGAAAATTAACTATCCCAGCCAAAACCAGCACAACTGTCCAATTAAAACAGTGAAGCAAAAAACCCAAATCAGCTCAAATCGGTGTTCAGATTGGCTATGGACCAATAACAAAGCAGAATTAATTCAAACCCAAGGAAACAAAAATGAGGGGGAAAATGTTGTTTCTTTATTCCACATAGATCAATTGTGTATTTTATCTTAGTGTGGCATGATGCAAATTAATCATGGTTAAAATTCATCTTATTTGACATTTTCAGTCTCATAATCATCGCAAAATTTGGATGCATTTCCATAGCCTGTTATCTTGCTTTTGCACTGGATAACACTTTTCTGGTTTTGCAATTTTGGCTTTAGCTGAGCTGGAAACACTGTACACAGGTATACTTGAAAAAGTGGTCAAGGAAATCTGTTTTCTTGTTCCGCAAGGAAATCTGTTTTCTTGTTCCTTACATGAAGAGACTGCTTCAAGTCCATATTTATTCTTCTAAGAGAGCAATTTTATTGGCCATTATTCTAACATTATTCTAATATTGCTATTTGTCTGTAAAAAGCTACCAGTCTGTTAAAGATGGCTGTTCCAAAGTCACTTTTAAAATGCACAATTTAAGCTATAGAAACAACTCAGCTGTATCATTACGTCCTTTCCCACCTCCTCAAAGATCTAAATGAAACAGTTATCAATTTTGCTTGAAACTTATTTTGTTTATTTTTTACCTCACTTGGCGTCATGGGTTTATAGTAGCTCTGGAAGGGGAAGTGCCCTCTGAAAGTGCCAGTTGCAAATCAAAGGATTTGGATAATAATCTGGGAACTGAAATACTTGGACACATGGATATGCTCACATTACTTGGGTACAAACATCACTGAAAGATGTCACAGGCTCCTTTTGAGGATCTGGGCAAGAATCTGTCCTCTGCAGTTACAAGGTGATGAAATAAAAGAACAGGTTGGCACATCCCTCCTTTATAGGCATTTCTTCTTTTAGGCACCACCTCATTCTGCTGTTACTGATTTTGCTTTCCTGTCCGTAGATAACATTGTGCATCAAACTGTGTCCTGTTCTCTGTACCAGATGGTCAGGTCCCACAGAGGGATTTGGGCTTGTAACCAATAATGACATTTCAGTGCAGCAGCAGCAGCAGTGTGTGTGTTGTATTGTTAGATGCAGTGTAATGGAGGAGTTGTTTATTATAAACTGAGGTCCCTGATGCTTTTTTTCAGTGATTGTCCAGGAGTAAAGGTTACAGATCTCATGTGTTCCCTGTCTACCCTGCACCTCCATGGCGTAAGAAAAGATTCATTTAGTCGGTGCCCCTTTTCTCAAGAGTGCAGCCTTGTTGGCCAGTATGATCTATTGTTCTATAAAATGACCAGTCTGTTAGAGGTTTTGTTTGTAAAGTACACAATGCGAGTTAGCAAACACAACTCTTGATTTTTCCCTCCTGAAGATCCAAGTGAAAATTATCTAATCAACTTTGCATGAAGTGTGTTTAATTATACCGTTTCTTCACTATGAGGGTGGTGAGGCACTGGCACAGGTTGCCCAGAGAAGCTGTGGATGCCCCATCTCTGGAAGTGTTCAAGGCCAGGCTGGATGGGGATTTGGGCAACCTGGTCTAGTGGAGGGTGTCCCTGCCCATGGCAGGGGGGTTGGAACTAGATGACCTTTCCGGTCCCTTCCATCTCAAACCATTCTATGATTCCATGATTCTATGATTTACTTGGCTTGCAGATTTTTGGGTGAGAGTAGGGGGGGCATGTACCTTGATGAATCAAATCTGGCCGAAGTGCGGATGGCAGAGATTTATATACACATATTATGCTTGCTTTAGTTCAGGAACCAGTACCTCTGGGGTCAGTGAAAAGGCTTTAGATAGTGCTCCGAGGTCACGTATGCATGGACTGAATATGACCTCAGATGTTTATGTGCTACCAGCGGGTGAGTTGTGCATGCAACATACAGCTTGAATGTTCCCTTGCAGAGGGTGCTCCACAGTCTCTCTTCCTCTGCTAGGACAAAACGCTGGTAAGAACATGGGAAAGTATTCTGTACAAGGAAGGGAAGGAAAAGAGCCAGTGAAAAGGAAAATCGCTAATAGATATTTGGCATGTAACAAAGATCTTCTGCATAGATTTTACATCTGTAAAAAACAATAACTTCATTAATCCCTCTGAACTGTGTTCTCTATTGTTCTCATCTGTAGCTAAAACCTTTGCCTTTAGGAATTAGTCCAAAAGATCAGAAGATTATTGTTGCATTATGGGCTGCAGATTGTGTGTGTAGATTTATATGTTAAAATAGCCAAATTAATTGATGTATTATTATTTTTTTTAAAATCTTAAATCTTGTGTTTGGTCTATAGCTTGGCATAACATCATGAGGTCCCTAAACACAAAAGAGAGTGCTTTGGAATGCAAAGTGCCTGAATACTGATGTCAGGTCATCATGTTTCAGGTATTGCAAACCAATATATCTTTTTAAAATGACCTGCATTTGAAAAAAGAAGTGTTCAAAACTTTAGTTGGCTTTAGGTTTCTGTAACAGATCAAATGGCAATTTCATGACAGAAATTTCACCAAGTCCACCCTGTTGGAACTGAAATGGTAAATAGCAGCAAGGATAAACTCTAATATCTACATAATGCAATACTGGGGCATTAATGTACTGAAAGTGAACAATGATATTGTTGTTTCTCATCGTATCTGTTTAGGGTACTTGGGAGAAAGACTTTGATCATTTTGCTCTTCTGCTTGTAAACAGAGTGACTACTTAGATAACAGTCTCTGGTTGTGACATCCCTTAGCAACACATTGCAAAACCACAAACACGCTGCTTTATTAACCGTTCCACCTTAGCTGTGTTTTAAGTGCATTTGGAGGATATACTCTCAGACAGCTACAAAGGGGGAGATACAAGAGGCCACATCTGGCCATGAGGCACATGCTGCAGGAACCTGCCCTATTGGCATCAGCATTGGAAATTTTGGCAGAGTTTGGGCAGCACAGGAGCTGCTTACCCAAAAGAGTGAGTTCTTTGGGTAGCATTTGATGTAAAACAGAGAAAGGTACTTGCAATTTGTTGTGGTGATAAAGGGTCTTGTGAACTGATCCTAGAGAAGCTGATGCAGAAGGCGAGGTAGCACAGCTTGGGTGCTAGGAAATGTGGTCAGATGAAGCGTTTTGAGTAAGAGATCAGGTAGCAACCCAAGGTCACTAATGATGGCAATGGGCTGTCTGGGAAACCAGAGCCTGAACCAGACCTGCAGAGCGCCTGCAGTGCATAAGAGCATCAGCAACCATGGCAAAGGGACAGCAGTGGATGTAGGTGCTATTGACAGTGTTAATTAAGGTAAAGAATATTAGTCTGTATTTTCGGACACATGGAATCGAAGACACATGGCTGGAGAACAACTCTCCCTTATGTCCCTCCTGGTACTACATTTTGGTGTGAATGCTGAGCACCCCTGATAAACTTTTCCTCTCTTGAAAATTGTGGTCCCCATACCTGAGGATATTTTCTGCCTTCCAAATTGAGTTTAATGGGGGACTAATCAGTTAACATATTTTAACTCCAATGCAATAAGGAAATAATAGGTGGGCAAAATTCAGTTTTAGTTTTATGAGTGACTCCATTCCATTTTTCACCACCAGCAGCCCTGATAGTGACAAAATGTTGTTTTGTTGTAAATTGATGGGGAATGGTTGCACTGTGAAAGTGGGAAGTTAAAATTGCAGGATTAGAGACACGATACATGTGTATCCATTTATGGGGCGAAAGTAAAGAATGAAAAGGTTGCTGAGGTTTAAAGAGAAATCTTTATGTTTTCTAATGCTGGCCTACTTTCCTCTAATTCTTTGTAAGGAATAAATGACACAGAAATCACATGATTCACACCAAATAGGCATGTTCATAATTCTTAAGAAAAGAAATATTAAGGTAGTACACAGATATCTTTAAAGTCATTAATTTGGACACAGCTTTCAGTGCAGATATTTGGTATGAATTGAGATCCATATTGGTCCAGCTATGTTGCTATCACCACTTGTTGATGTGGCATATCTGCGGAAACACCAATCAACAATTTACTTTTTTAAAAGATACTGATTTCTTTCAGCTTCTGATATTTATAGAGTACATGACTACAGTAATAAAAACACTAAGATACATTTCTTTGTTTAATTTCTTTTTATTTGAAATGTGGTAATAGGGTATTGTTCTGACTTTGAAAAAGTCAGCTTTTGTTCTTTTTAAAAATTATTCTCCTCTTCTCCAGTGACAGAACTGATTAGTCTTTGCCGTCTTCAAGAATCCTTTTTCTTACTGCCTCCTTAAGGTCTAAATGATGAATATGCAAAATTAACTAGTCTCTAATGCATGAGACTGGGAACCATGACAACGTTTCTCTCTTTTATTGACAAATTCATTACTTTGGACTATCATTATTCTTCGTGGAAGGCTGAAAGGCATAATTAGTGTTTACAAAGTAACTCGAGATATTCGGATGAAAGGCACTATATAAAATAAGTGTGAACTCTTGTAATTGAAGAAATGTGAGCTGGCAAGTACAGTGGGACAGGATATAACCATGCAGCAGTCACAAGAATATGTTCTCCCATCACCAAAATGCAGGAGTGAGGTTACAACAGTCTGCTGTTTTTCTAGCTCCTTTTGGTTTAAATCTGAATTTTGCTGCAGGTACTTGCTTTTTCTTCTCCTTTCCTCACATCAGAGTGTTGATACATACAACTGAGGAAAAGCCGCAGATGTTTCTTCTGTTTATTGAGAGAGAAACCCCTGTAAGTGAAATTTAAGAAATTCCTTTTCAGACTGGCTCTGCTTGATGATAATAGCCAGTTTTCAGGTGAAGGAATTCTGTAGGCTTGCTCAAATATCATTTCCCAGATGACGATGCTTGCACAAAGATCTTTAGGAATCTATACAGGACCAGGGTCAGACAGACTGGTGCTTTTGGCTAACCACAACGCCAGTCTCTCTTTCCACAGAATGATGAGCTATCCAGTTAATACAAAAGGCAATACTGATACAACTGTACAAAAAGAAGCATGTAAAGGGAGAAGGTACTCTCTTGTTCTGTGGCAATTAAAAAAAAAACAAAACAACACCCAACAAATGAAACGTATCCTTGAGTCTTTTAAAAAAAAAAAAATTGCAAAAAAACCTCATCACCAATTTGGTTTGATGCAGACTGTTGTTTCATTTTAATTTGTAACATTTTTAGAGTGGAAGGTGGTGGTTATTTGCGTAACCAAAGGCACTATGAAAACAAAGAGCCAGACCTGGAAGGGGAGCAGGAGGCTCCCCTGCTGCTGGTGTGGTGGAGGGGACTGGGGCAGCGGTGTGATGGCAGTCCGGAGGAGGGGACATCTCCGAGAAGTACTGGTTGCTGTCCTCACCCTCCTAGAGCAGCAAGCTGCCCCTTGTATGACTTCCCCATGCTACGGTCCCTTTCCTGGGGCAGGAGCAGCCAGCTCTGGACTCTATTTCTTGAGAGAACATGGTTTAATTTTGCCTGCACTCAGGAGAGTATTTCAGTACCCAAGAGCCAACTTCTGTCCACTGACACGTACAAACAATGGGTAATGGAGAAGGTAGTTTGGGAAGTCCTTTTCACTCCTAAGCTTATGCTTGGTGCCCCATGGCCTTTGGCCTCTCTGCCCCAGGAAAGGGGTGCAATTGCTGTGATTGCTGATTTTGCTCTTGAATCAGAACGGTAAACTGCAAAGTTTTATCTGCTGCTAAGTATGTAAGTATTTCCCTTATTTTACAGTCTAAAAGACATCCACCCAGTTGCTAATTCTGCCTCAGTCTTGACCTTTACCAACATATCAGACCTGTGCCATGCTGTGATTTTCTGCACATGGACAACAGGAGGGAACACTTAATGGCCATACTGCCGCATTTGGGGAGTCGTCCCTTTGGATTGTTTCCTGAAGAGAGCTTGTACAGGGAATGTGGCCAGGTTTGACAGGGCTGGAGTAGAAACCTTTTTTTTTTTTTTCTTTCTATTAGAAAAAGCCAAACACAGGAAAAATTTGTTTTGATCTTTCAATAATTATTTTTGGACTGAAATCACAGAGAGTATTATACTTTTTTGTGTGTGCAAGAGATTAAATTCTCCTTGTGTTGTTTATAGAGGGAATTGGCTATATAAAACACTTGATATGTTAAAGAGTGTCTAGTAATACTGGCTAGATTTGTCAGGAAGACACAGACCAGGATTTTCTAGAACCTATAATACTTGTCCTAAATTTTAACTTTGCAATTCTGTCCATGTAAATCTTGAAGTGAGATGCACCATTTTACTTTCAATAGTACGGGATTAATCTCATTTTATTTTGGCTACCTGCAAAGCACCTTTCCCCACCTGGCTTGTCTCCAGTGGGACCTGTGCATTCCATGCAGTGATCACACTTTCTTAGGGAACATTTAATCTGATCTATTGTGGTGTTTCCTTTAGAGCCATAGAATCACTGAGTAGTTTGGGTTGGAAGGGACCTTTAAAGGTTGTCTAGTCCAACCTCCCTTGCAATGAGCAGGGACATCTTCAACTAGATCAGGTTGCTCAGAGCCCCGTTCAACCTGACCTTGAATGTTTCTAGGGATGGGGGACATCTACCACCTCTCTGGGCAACCTGTGCCAGTGTTTTACCACCCTCATGGTAAAAAATTTCTTCCTTATATCTAGTCTGAATCTACCCTCTTTTAGTTTAAAACCATTACCCCTTGTTTAGGAAGAGATGTTCTTGCTATTAACTAAAATGAATTTGACAGAGTAGTGCATATGTAGCCATCAGTTTTTGATCAGACAAATCCCACTGTTAATGTTTACTGACTGTTCTTTTCCTATTTAAGTTTAGGACAAACATTGGACCCCATCATTGGCTGCCCCATTAGTAGGTTTTAACCGTAGCCCATCTCTCAGGCCTACTTATCAGTGTTTCTTTCTAATACATAAAGAAACTTTGGTTTGATGATATTTCTAAAATGCTTCAGACTTCTGTCTCTCTTGTCTTTTCAATCTGTCTGTACTGGCATTTATTTAGACAACATTACTGTTAGGCACATAGCACTCTCAGCTTCATTTCTACTGTTTGACAGTTCAGGAAATGTGTTGGGTTTGTGTGGCAAGGTTTTGGTAGCGGGGGGGGAGGGCTACAGGGGTGGCTTCTGTGAGAAGCTGCTAGAAGCTCTCCCTGTGTCTGATAGAGCCAATGCCAGCCGGCTCCAAGACGGACCCACTGCTGGCCAAGGCCAAGCCAATCAGCGCCTCTGTGATAACATATTTAAGAAGGGAAAAAATAAGCTAGAGAGAGCTTTTGCATCTGGAGAGAGGAGTGAGAAGATGTAAGAAACTCTGCAGACACCAAGGTCAGTGCAGAAGGAGGGGGAGGAGGAGCTCCAGGCGCCGGAGCAGAGATCCCCCTGCAGCCCGTGGTGAAGGCCATGGTGAAGCAGGCTGTCCCCCTGCAGCCCATGGAGGAAGGATGAGGGGGTGTAGAGATTCCACCTGCAGCCCGTGGAGGACCCCACGCCGGAGCAGGTGGAGGCACCTGAAGGAGGCTGCGGCCCATGGGAAGCCCACGCTGGAGCAAGTTCCAGGCAGGACCGGTGGACCCGTGCAGAGGGGAGCCCACGCCAAGGCAGGTTTGCTGGCAGGACTTGTGACCCCGAGGGGGACCCACACTGGAGCAGTTTGCTCCTGAAGGTCTGCACCCCGTGAGAGGGACTCCATGCTGGAGCAGGGGAACGATGAGAGGAGTCCTCCCCCTGAGGATGAAGAAGCGGCAGAAACACCGTGAGATGAACTGACCGTAACCCCCACTCCCCATCCCCCTGTGCCGCTGAGGGGAGGGGTGGAGGTTGAAGCCGGGAGTGAAGTCAAGCCCAGGAAGATGGGAGGGGTGGGGGGAGGTGTTTTAAGAGTTGATTTTATTTCTCATTCCTCTACTCTGTTTTGCCTAGTAATAAATCAGATGAATTCCCTCTCTAAATTTGGTCTGTTTTGCTTGTGACAGTAATTAGTGAGTGATCTCTCCCTGTCCTTATCTCGACCCACAAGCATTTCGTTATGCCTTTTCTCCCCTGTTTAGTGAATGAGGGGAGTGAGAGAGCGGCTCTGGTGGGCACCTGGCCTCCAGCCAGGGTCAACCCACCACAGGAAACTATTGATTGCCATTACTAGTGCTGATGAGTTTTCAAGGATATTCTCAGAAATGGGGTAAAATTTGATAGTGGCTCCAAAGAGTGGGAAGGAAAAGATAGCTGGAAAAATAAATACAGCAAATTTCTTTGTTTATTTATTTGTATCCATGTAGATTCATGACAACCTGTAGTTTCCTCACTACTTTCAAGTAAGCCGGAAGAGAACAATTAATAAAAGCAACCAGAATCAGATTAAATAAACCCACTCTTTTTTTCTAATAATATATGTGTATGGTGTAGTCACTGGAGGACTGTCATAGAGGAGGAGTTATGTTCTCATATGGTGATCTCAGTGATTTTTATGTCTTTATTACCTTTTTTTTTGTCAGTAATTCCCTGCAATTGCTAATATTAGAGGGAAAGCTGCACAGTATGGAAATGCCCTCCTCTACTCATCATCTATAAATGCATACTTTATGAGTTTTGCCTGTACACATAAAAGATAGTAAATGTGAAAGAGAACATGAACATGTTAGAGGATTAATAAGAAAATTAATTGTTGTATATATATATTCAGATAAAAGAGATTAAATTCATCTAACCCAAGATCTGCAGAGGTTGTTTTAGCTGCTTGTATTGCTTGATAGTGTTTCATCTATCTCTTTTCCCCTTCCCACAGCACACACATATGCACATATACAAGCACACACTCCAGACATCCAAGGGTGACCCCATTCAGATGCCTTGCTGTGTCTCCATTGCCTGCTTTGCTGAAGGGCAAATCCATAGAAATGACAATGTAAGCATAGTAACCTGCTTACAGATGTTAAATTTACTTGTTTGCTGCTGTCTATTATTTTCACTCATATCAGGACCATTATTATCACTCCTGTACATCCCTAAAATGATAACAAAGCTTCAATACATGAATAAAAAGTTGACTCTCCTTTCACTCTGAGGTTGGTTTTTGATCTAGGAACAGCGTGACCTGAGAGAGAGGGTAAAAGCAGGCTTTCTGTGGGAGTATTAGGTTAGATTAGAACTCCGCTGCAATGGGAGAAGCTGTTAGATTCAGGATAGGTGTATCTGTCACCGTCTATCAAGTACCTTTGCACAGCAGAGAGAGTGAGGAACTGAAATAATTACTGTGTGGTCTTTCCTTTCCTCTGGGGAGAGTTTGCAATGCATTTCCTTGAACCTGAACTTCCACTCTGGAGCCATGCTTGAATGTGATGGATAAATGGGCCTGTACCCCTGGGAAAGCAGTGTGGAAGTCATGGGTGGTCTGAGCCAAATCATGGCAATGTCAACTTGAAAATTACTCACTGGGTCAGTCTTGGGGTCCTCTGCATTGCATGTCTATGGGGCCATACACAAGTCTATGGGGCCAGATGGGATCCACCCAAGGGTACTGAGGGAGCTGGCAGAAGTGCTCGCTGAGCCACTTTCCATCATTTATCAGCAGTTCTGGCTAACCAGGGAGGTCCCAGTTGACCGGACGTTAGCCAATGTGATGCCCATCCACAGGAAGGGCTGGAAGGAGGATCTGGGGAACTACAGACCTGTCAGCCTGACCTCGATGCTGGGGAAGGTTATGGAGCAGATCATCTTGAGAGCAATCACACAGCACGTACAGGACAGTCAGGTGATCACACCCAGTCAGCATGGGTTCATGAAAGGCAGGTCCTGCCTGACTAACCTGATCTCCTTCTATGACAAGGTGACCCGCATAGTGGATGAGGGAAAGGTTGTGGATGTTATCTACCTGGATTTTAGTAAAGCCTTTGACACCGTTTCCCACAGCATTCTCCTGGAGAAAATGGCTGCTCATGGCTTGAATGGGCAGACACTTTGTTGGGTAAAAAACTTGCTGGATGGCTGGGCCCAAAGAGTTGTGGTGAATGGAGTTACATCCAGTTGGAAGCTTGTTACAAGTGGTGTTCCCCAGGGCTCGGTATTGGAGCCAGCTCTGTTTAATATCTTTATCAATGATCTGGACAAGGGGGTGGAGTGCACCCTCAGTAAGTTTGCAGATGACACCAAGCTGAGTGGGAGTGTTGTTCTGCTGGAGGGTAGGAAGGCTCTGCAGAGGAATCTGGACAGGTTGGCTGAGGCCAACTGTATGAGGTTCAACAAGGCTCAGTGCCAGGTCCTGCACTCGGGTCACAACAACCCTATGCAACACTACAGGCTTCCAAACCAAACCATTCTCTGATTCTCTGATTCTTTGATTTTGAGCTGGTTTTACCGTGCCAAACCATTTTTCTCTGCAACACTTCTCTGTGCTTGGAGGTTGTAGCGTGGTGGGTGTCGGTCTCTTCTTCCAAGTAAGAAGTGATAGAATGAAAGGAAACGGCCTCAGGTGATGCCAGGGGAGATTTAGATTGGATATTAGAAAAAATTTCTTCACCAGAAGGGTTGTCAATCACTGGAACAGGCTGCCCAGGGAAGTGGTTGAGTCACCATCCCTGGAGGTATTTAAAAGACGTGTGGATGTGGTGCTTAGGGACAAGGTTTAGTGGTAGACTTGGCGGTGGTAGGTTAATAGTTGGACTTGATGATCTTAAGGGACATTTCCAACCTAAATGATTCTATGATTCTATGATTCTATGACTTCAATTCGATTAGATTCGATTCGATTCTCAATATCCTAACCAATGCAACTGAGTTCACCATTCCTAGTTTAAAACTGCAAAATAAATTTTTTTAAGAAGCGCTGTAAAGTTATTTTTACCGGGTTAGTCCTTGCTTTAGTTTTAATACATACCCTTTTTTTTTTTCTTTTTTTGTAAAGTACAAAGGTAACTAGAGCTTGTCCTTACTTGTAAGGCATGATTAAAGAAAAAAGCTGAATGTAACACATTTCCTAGCCTGAGTTTCTTGATTGTGTGTTTTTTAACCCGTTATATAACTACTCTTTCTACAGCTACTTTGTAGTCTGTTGCAGGGAAACTATGGGCTTATTCATTAATCAGATATTTATTTCACACTTGTCCCAAATTTAATTGTTGTAGACATGGACAGCCTCTATTTGAGATACTTTTAATTATTTTTTGTTTTATTTTCCCTAATAAAATACCTCTAAACTCCTGTAGTTCTCACATAATCCATCTAGACATGATTTCAACTTCATGCCTGCCAATTTGACAACAGACTACTAGGAATGTGAAAAACAATTTTGTTCCTTATGAGCAAGAAACTGCTTTTTCTCTGTCCTAGGGAGATTGCTTTTCATTGTCTTCAAACGTGTTCATTTAGTAGGGCCTCCTAAGGGGAGAAACAGCTGATGCTGACAAATTATGCACAATGTGTTAACTAATAAATATAAAAAGAAGCAAATCCTAGAAGACATGCCAAGAAAACAAACCACAGAGAGCATTCACATTTATAGGCTTATTTATCTGTCCACATTTTTGAGGTCCCTACACCTGTGGTGTCATTCGCACTACAAATGTGTCTATATCTGTCTATTATATGTTCTTCCAGTACCCTTTTGAATGCACTCATCATCGCCTGGCCCATCAAGTCTAGGCTTTGGGAATAACTTTATGGTCTCTTGAGACTATTTTATATTTTTTCTGAACACATTTCAGATCATGTGTTAGCAAATGCCATGACTGACATTTTTTGGCCAAGGTGGCATGGCTTGCCTCAAGGATACTGCCACCCTTAATCAAAAAGAGCCATGATGTTTCAGCAAGGTCTGTAGAATTCACTATGTAGCAGTCACGAAATGGAATCTGGAAGAGACTTTCCAGGGTTATGTTTACATGAAACCTTGTTTCTGTAGCTTGACCAAAGTTGCAGCCAGGATCTCCATAGATCCTGATAGTCAGGAGCTAGACACTCATCCTGCAGCTACCAAAGATTGTCTACATGGGGAAATTGACTGGGAAATTCAGAGTGGAATAAGCTTCATCGCTTTTACATAATAAATACATCAAAGCACTCCCTGCATTCTCCATATCTACAAAAACCTTGGATACAAGTTATGTGCTGTGATTTGTACCTCCCTTGCCAAAGGTAGGAGCTTTGCTTCTTCCCAGTAAACTGGTATTTCATCACATACGTGCTGCTTTTCTGCCTTTATTATCCTGTTTCATCCTTCACTTTTCATATGGAGGAAATCAGAGGAATTAGCAGCAAAGTAGTTGTAGACTGCCATGGGAGAAGTGTTTCCAATTAAATTATTGCTTCAGAAACTACAGGAAAAGCACTTCTTTCTAGTCACTGAGGACCTATATGTATCTGTAAATATGCAATTTTGTTTCAGGTTAGTTAGTGACTGCATATTTATAAGATCTCTGCATCAACTTCCAAATGAATTTCAACAATCTCTAACCATTTTAAGTGTTACATTTTAGCAAATCCTTCAATAATTGCTCAAACAGTGATTATATAATGTACACACATTCCAGTGTTTAACTCCATGTTTACTCTAAGCAGACTCATCAAAACACTTCTTCAAACTCTTCAGTATCAGTTCATTAAGGGCATAGGTAAAAGGAACAGCAGCAGTGCTTCAGCTGTCATCCTTAATCTAACCTCAAAAGAGGAGTACAGTGCATTACTGACATTTTATTGTCTCCATCTAACAATTTAATTCATGTAAATAATTGTTTTGACCACCAATTTCACAAAAACCTGGGGAAAAACAGGGAATTTTTTTCCTTTTTATTTTTGCCATGACTTTTTATTTTAGTTTTATTCTGGGTTTGGATAGCTTGTCAAAATCATCCTGGAGCCAAAGCATAACAATTTCAAAGCCTACCAAGTATGGAATGAGCACAGCAATATCAACCCAACCACCTTACTGTAAGTAAGATCTTTTAAGAATGTTCGGTATTTTCAGTTCCAAATAAAAATAAATGCTACCTCTAATTTGAAATCTGTTACTATAAACCATAATATTGAGAGCAATACATCCTAAGCCTCATAAACTGAGCCAAGAACCTTCATTTTCAGCAAACAAGGTAAAAAAAAGTAATGTTTCCTTTGTCTCAAAATTTATCCTCCCTAAGCTATATGTTGCAATTCATGTTTGTCTGTCTTCCTACCCATGCAGAGTATGATTTGGGAAAGAAGTTAAATACCACGAAGGACATTTATGCACAGCAGATTAATTTCTTCCTGTATCTTTGCTCCACTGATTAGAGAAGCCAATCTAAAAGGGGAAAAGGAGACAGATAACGTAACATGTGTGGTTTGTGTCAACGTAAAAGTGATCAACAAGGAGAAGTAGGTCTGAACTTAAATGTTCAGATCTGAGTCCAGAACAACCACATGGTTTGGAGAGTGTTCAGATTCCATATGCCTTTCCCATAAGGAAATGGAGAATTGATGTGGGCTTAATGCTTTGATGACTGTATCTTCTCTCTCTCACACATAGTGTTTTGACCGAATGCTCTTTTGAAGAAGTCCATGGCTTCTACATAACAGGGTAGTTGAAAGGTATCTTGTATATGTCATGGATTGAAGAGATCACATTAAACTGACTATGGACAAGGACAGAGGTTTTCTTATATATGTTTTCCTGACTTCAACCCAGTTTTGGGGAAATGCTGATATTATGTTCTGGGGCAATAACAGACCTTTTTGCTGCTTTGGTTTGCCAGCTGGTTAAGATGAGGCCTGCCTTTCCATATTGAATGTTTTGCATTTGCTGGGTTTACTGGCTAGTAATAAGATTATTGTGCAAATTCAGCTGATTCAGCACAGTTAGTTTTTTTACAGACACTCCTAGTTGTTCAATTACCAATATCTGTGGAAATAAAACAAGACTTGTCATGTTCTGCTATATAATTCTGTCCATTGCCCGCTCTCTGCAGAAAGCAACTAGCTTCTCTGCATTTCCCAAAATCATGCTGGTTCTAGGCCACCTGGTTTTGTTTTTTGTTTTAATAGGGCTCAAAATTAAGACTTTAGCTGCTTCTATGAACTGAGGACCACAGGAGAGGGCAAAACACTGGACTGATCCACAGGAAGCAGATTAAAAAGTTTTATATCCAATGTAGTTCACTAACTGACCGCGTGGAAAAAAAGCATTGCAGGAGGAATAGTGGGAGACATGATAAAAGCTTGCGAAACTGTAGCAGAGGAGTAGCGTCTTGCTTGAAAAAGAAAATATGTAGTGGTGGCTGTTATGGGAGTGCTCAAAACCTGAGCCAGGCAATGGTAATGGTTTCCCTGAACTGCACAGCAGATCCCATAATGCAGGTAGGGCCATAGTGCAAACCCATGGCAGATGTCCTCTTCTCTGGTTTAGGATCCCAAAGGCTCATC
Organism: Grus americana; assembly: GCF_028858705.1. Taxonomy (NCBI): domain Eukaryota; kingdom Metazoa; phylum Chordata; class Aves; order Gruiformes; family Gruidae; genus Grus; species Grus americana. The sequence goes on along the minus strand of NC_072853.1, from coordinate 14,255,584 downwards.
GCCATCCTGCTCCAGACAGTCCTGCATGTGTAAGCTCTGTGAAGGTACTGCTTGTCTGAGTGCTCTCAAAGATGAGAAAGTGTTGTGGTTTGCAAAGTCTCCAGCAGCTACAACTGCAGCTAAAAAGAGCAATGGCCAGCACTTACATTGCAGCCTACTAGTGCTTAAAGTGCGAATTTCCTCATGCCCAGCACCTGTTTTGCACAAATTCATACAAAATGTTTGCACTGAATCATGGAATTAAGTCTTACCTTTCCTTTGGTCCTGCTTCAACACCCAGCTCCAGACCTTTTGTGGCTTTATCTATATGGCACAATGCAATTTGTATATGCGGAGACACCAGAGCTCAGGCTGAACTAACTGGGCTGCATTAGCTATGCCTGCCAGAGAAAAACGCTGTTCTAAAGCAGCTAAAGCTAAGATAGCTTTTAATACTAGTATTTGATATCTCTGTGGGTCCGCTGCACTGCACTTTCTCCACACACCCTGTTTGGATTTTAAAGCTTTTCTCTTCAGTGACCTGAGGAGCTCCCCACTGCTTCCAGTTTGTCATCTCCATCATCTCCATTTCTTTACAGTGGTGTTCCTAGGTCTTCTCAGCACCTAAAACAGCTAAGAAGAAATCCTAGTGGCTAAGAGGGATGAAATCACACTTTAATTACTCCCAACTATGGAGTTATAATAGGCAACCTGGAAAGAGGAGGGAAAAGGTCAACCGGGAGACATTGTCTATAATAAGAAAATATTATAGCAATATTTCAGACATTTGAGTAGCTTATCTACTCATCATTTAGGATGATGTCGAGAGTATACATTATATTAAATCAAATAAATTTCACTTCCATCTGGTCCAACAAAATGTGTCATTTTCTTTCCCCTCGGCATCAGCCACAGATTGCAACACCCCTGCTTGGAAACTGGAATAGCGTATAAATAAAAGGAAGAGTTTCTCTCCAAAAATGCTCAGGGTGAGACACTTAGAATACATGCAATTTGCATGGTTAGAGCAGATGATTACTGCCCTTGAATATGTTTGCTGCTTCTCAAGGCAAGTCCTTTAGGATACACAACTTTCTTGCATGGGTGGTCCTCTATGTACACTGTTAGTTCTGTAAAAACCCCAAATCACTGGGTTTTCTATTGGTGCCGGAGGCTGGTAAGGGTTTACACCATTGTACAAAATTGAAACAAAATTCAACTTTTAATCCCAAAATTGCAACAGAAACAGAATAACAAAAAAGATTTCCCTCCTGCAAACTATTACCAGGTGAGACGTTTATTTTACAAAAATATCTTCATAGACTCCAGCCAGACGGACCTCACAGATGAGGATTAATAAGAAAAAAAATCGGTTCATATAATTGTTCTGCTGTGACACAGTTTATTGCCTTTTTGAGAACAGGGACATGGGGAACTTCCTTGACTCTGTCTTCTCTAACCATAAAATCTTATATTAGAGAGCATAGACTATAAATGTGTTTATATTTACACTCTGCAAAGATTTGAGGGTGATTTGTAGTTAATATCAGATGACTGTTTTTCCAAGTGCTAAACCGACAGTAACCAGGCTAACTGTGAATCTGTTAAATTGGCTATTACTGTGGCTGTGGCATGCTATTCATTATTAAGGGATTTCTAAAACCTATACTAATTTTGCAAAGTACTAGAGAAAAAGGGCTGAAAACAAATAATTTCCTTAGTTTTTGGTGAAACCGTCATTAAAATGCAGAGGATAAATAGATCCCTGCCTTCAGGCTAAGAAGTCTGGATTGCTGTCTGCCTGTCTTCTCTTTAAATCTGAAAGTAATTCTTCTGCTTGAAGTTCTATTTGATTTGATTAGTCAGAGGTTAAGAGATTTTTTTTTTTGTTTGATTTTGTTTCAGTAAACTGCTGTAGAACTTTTTTAGGCATGCTTGAGAGAGTCTTGGGACCAAATTCAGACTTTGAATAAGTGGACACTTTTCTCTGGGTCTGACCCTGGCCTGGGCAGCAGCACCTAATAAAAAATGCTGCTAATAAAAAAAATTAAAATATTCCAGTAGTTTATTACCAAGAGTTAGATCCGGAAAGTAACTTATATGCTCCCCTTCTACTTCAGCTGCCTGAGACCAGCCCCCAGGGATTGCTGAGATTCCACAAGTGTCGTGTAGTTGTCAAATATTTGACTGCTTCAGTGTTTATGCTCCCATTACGGTAATGGAAAACAAGCCAATATTTTCTGAAGGGTTTAAAGAATAATTTAACTTCTTTGTGCATACATGGGCCCAGCTCCCACCCAGGAGATGGGGATAGTGATCTTCAGCTTCTCTCTATTGTCAACCTGAGGAAATATTTCCTAGACCTTGCTGACTCCATTAGCCATATTCATAAGGGAGCATAGCTAGCACAGAATTCAGATGGAAGCACCAGATTTGTAGATAAAGTTAAAATCCCACTACGGATGAGCTTAGGTCCTTCTTGCACTAGAATCCTCTAGGCTTATTCATTGAGTGAGCATCTGTAAAACCACTTGCATTCTTCATTACATATGTTGGTCTTGGAATTATTTTTCAGCCACAGATTTTATCACCTATAGTTTTATTTCTTACACACTGAAGATAAAGATTTTCAAAAAGAAAGACATTGAGGTGCTGGAGCATGTCCAAAGAAGGGCAACAAAGCTGGTGAAGAGCACAAGTCTTATGAGTAGCATCTGAGGGAACTGGGGTTGTTTAGCCTGGAGAAAAGGAGGCTGAGGGGAGACCTGATCGCTCTCTACAACTACCTGAAAGGAGGTTGTAGCCAGCTGGGGGTCGGTCTCTTCTCCCAAGTAAGAGGTGATAGAACAAGAGGAAATTGCCTCAAGATGCACCTGGGAAGGTTTAGACAGGATACTAGAAAAACTTTCTTAACCAAAAGCAGTCAATTACTGGAAGAGTCTGCCCAGGGAAGTGGTTGAGTCACCATCCCTGGAGGTATTTAAAAGATGCATAGATGTGGTGCTTAGGGACATGGTTTAGTGGTGGACTTGGCACTGTTAGGTTAATGGTTGGACTTGATGATCTTAAGGGTCTTTTCCAACCAAAACAATTGTATGATTCTATTATTCTATGACCATGAATTTCTGTCAGACAGTGAAAGAAGTTCGTCATGCATAACTATTTGGAGAGGTTTTTCCTCAAACTCTTTATAGCACTCAAATGCAGAGGCCAGTGTCCCCAGTGCATTGGCATAATTTACCAGAACTGCATTTTAGATATTAAATTATTTCCTACAAAACATTCGCAATATTTAAGCCATCAGAAATTGTTATAATATTTATATTCTTAATAGTATTTATATTCTGAATATTTAGGATATCAGAATTTGTTATAAATACTCACTTGGCTGGAGAGAGAAGAAGCCATTCTTGTGGCAGATGGGTCTGTATTGGTGAAGGTTGTTCATAACAGCACTTCCTGAGAACATACATGGTTCCTCCTAGTCTTGTTCAGGCATGAGCTTCTTAAGGTATAAATGATGATAGAAATCCTACTTGTTTTGGCTAGAAATACCTTCATCTAGGATCATAAGCATGATAGGTAATTTTATCATTTGGAAATGTCATGTTGAATCAGCAACTTGGTGTAACGAAGAATTAAGAATTGTTAATACAGTGTGGTTTAACCTCACCTCACAAAGACAATTTCTAGAGTATGGGTCAAGAATGAAAATACATGTATTGTATTGGTATGGTTCCTGGGCCAGGTCACACACGCTGTATTTTTGGAAGTGTTCGGGTGACTGCCCTACAATTGTATACATTTAAAAAGAGGATATCAACTTGGTGACACTCTTAGAAAGTGGATCTTTGTTCTGCAATTTCCCACCTAAGGAATGAAGATGGCACTTTTCCACCTCTCTGTATGTAACACTACTTCAGGAGATGCTCACATATCATTGTGGTAGAAACTGTGGGATTATGTAGATTGTAATTGCAGAAGACATCCTGGCTTATCAATGGCATAAACACACAGATTCACCCAAATGGATTATTTTGGCTTCTGATGTGCCCGCAAATACTGACACAATAAAACTTTAACTTGTTTTGCTATTCTGCTTTAAATTATGGAGAAAAATATTTTTTAAATATAATTTACTTCTTATCATTTATGCTACTCATTTTATCTTGCATTCTACGTAAAAGAATCCAGAAAAAAACAATTGGTCAAACATCAATGGCAAAACCTACTCTGTCAGGAGGGCTTCAGGTATTGTGGATCTGCTTAGGGCAGAAGGATGACCTCAATGACAGCTCTCTGTCTCCTCCAGTGGTGTACTCTGTCATTCTATGGATACTTTAACATGATGATTAACTTATTTTTACAGGGCAGTTGAACAGGAATGTTAATTAATGTGAAAAGTTTTATCTGCAACTTTAATTTTCTGTTTTTTTCTTTCTTTTTAAAATAACACACTGTCAGCTTATAAGAAATTAAATGTCTCTAAGCTAATCAAGAATTCAGATCCTAATGTGGCAAAGACAATGATTTATTGCCTTGAATATACAGTAAAAAACAGGCAAACAACCCTTGTTAACGTCTTCCTAAGCTGGGGCTTAGGGCTATGTGGAAATTGATAACAAACCTGAGCTGCCTGGGGCTCATGGCCTGGGTCCTGCCTCCCATGCTCTGGTAAAGTCTGATCTTCTGATACCGAGCACAGAAGCAGCATCTGCCTACTTTGGCAGGAAACCCATTTTCAGTGCTTGGATTATTAATATGTGTTATAATTACAGAAAATTTTAAATTAGCTTAAACCAGAGATAAGCCAGACACTGACACTGTGTTGAAGAACTTTCGTTTCTTCTGTAACCTCACAGTGTCCCCACATCAGCCTCTGACTCAACATCACACTCAGCATCTTTGTGTGGTATGTGAGACTCACAATATGGTCCATCTCCATTAACAGAGCTCAGAGTCTATTTTGATAAAATACAGAGAATACTAATGAACTGCGAACCAGTAAGTACTACTATTTGTTATTCCAATAAAATTGTCCAACTACAGTGAAAAAACATAAATGATTTTTTACACAAAGCATTTCAAATTACCCTAGAGATTAATCACAGCCCCAAAATTATTGCGATCTCTTGATTACTGATTATTACTTCTTAATATATGAGGAATAAATATTTTACCAACAAAGCTAAGACATGAAGTAGAAAATAGCTTTATTTAAATGATAGATTTTTCTAGTTGTGGTGGGCTGACCATGGCTGGAGGCCAGGTGCCCACCAAAGCAGCTCCATCACTCCCCCTCCTCAGCTGGACAGGGGAGAGAAAAACAAATGAAAGGCTCGTGGGTCAAGATAAGGACAGGGGGAGATCACTCAACAATTACCGTCATGGGCAAAACAGACTCAACTCAGGAAAATTAATTTAATTTATTACCAATCGAATCAGAGTCGAGTAATGAGAAATAAAACTAAATCTTAAAACACCTCCCCCCACCCCTCCCTTCTTCCTGGGCCCAACTTCACTCCCAATTTCTCTCCCTCCTCCCCCCAGCAGCACAGGGGGACGGGGAATGGGGGTTGTGGTCAGTTCATCTCACGTTGTCTCTGCCGCTCCTTCCTCCTCAGGGGGAGGACTCCTCACACTCTGCCCCTGCTCCAGCGTGGGGTCCCTCTCACGGGAGACAGTCCTCACCAACTTCTCCAACGTGAGTCCTTCCCACGGGCTGCGGTTCTTCACAAACTGCTCCAGCGTGGGTCCCTTCCATGAGGTGCAGACCTTCAGGAGCAGACTGCTCCAGCGTGGGTCCCCCTCGGGGTCACAAGTCCTGCCAGCAAACCTGCTCTGCTGTGGGCTGCTCTCTCCATGGGGCCACAGGTCCTGCCAGGAGCTTGCTCCAGCATGGGCTTCCCATGGGGTCACAGCCTCCTTCAGGTGCCTCCACCTGCTCCGGCGTGGGGTCCTCCGTGGGCTACAGGTGGAATCTCTGCTCCACCTTCATCCTCCATGGGTTGCAGGGGGACAGCCGGCTTCACCATGGTCTTCTCCATGGGCTACAGGGGAATCTCTGCTCCGGTGCCTGGAGCACCTCCTCCCCCTCCTTCTGCATTGACCTTGGTGTCTGCAGGGCTGATCCTCTCGCATCTTCTCACTCCTCTCTCTGGCTGAAATTGCTCCTGGTGGTTTTTCCCCGTCTTAACTGTGTTACCCCAGAGGCGCTACCACTGTTGCTGAGGGGCTCAGTCTTGGCCAGCGGTGGGTCCATCTTGGAGCCGGCTGGCATTGGCTCTCTTGGACGTGGGGGAAGCTTCTAGCAGCTTCTCACAGAAGCCACCCCTGTAGCCCCCCCGCTACCAAAACCTTGCCATGCAAACCCAATATGCTAGTTTACCTTAGAGAAAATATTTTCATTCTTAGTTAGAAAAAATATTTGATTGAATAAAGCCATTGTTTCATCTAGCTCAGAAGCCTGACTTCAACACTGACAAACACGAGGTAATCAGTAGTGGCAATTGTAAATGAAGGAACATTATCTTCTGGTAAAGTTCCTCTTCAGCCCAGCAATAATTTAGGTCATGAAGGAGAAAGTTTTTACCAGGCTGGAAGCTTAAAGAACTCCATCTGAAGCCACTAGGAATGTTTTCAATGAATTAAAAGATAGTTTTACTGAACCACTTAATTTATGCCCTAAAGCAGAAGGTTTGTTAAGCCTTATAATAATGATTATGGTTGTTAAAATTGCAAGTACTGGCCTGAAATGTATAAACATTTTATCTTTGCCTGAATCTCAACAAATAACCTCTCATACTAAAAAAGTGTCAGAACATTTGTAGGTTTTCATTAGTCTGGAAAAAAAAAATGAAACCTTCTCAAGGAAGTTCATGTGTGGATATTCTCCTGGTTCCTCTAAAGCAAGTATAAAAGTTTAACAAATGTACACATGCCTAGTACTTGCCATGCTCCCAGGGCTCATACGTATAACCCAATTACTCTCTGAAAAGAGCTATTAAATATAGTTAAACTTGTCTAAGAGGATCCTTAGTATCCTCAAAAGTGACTGGGTAAAGAGAACCACTTTTTAAATATTAACTGTTACATGACAGCCCAACCACTTCAGCTAACAGTTTGCGTACTTTTTAATGCACGCACACTGCTGAATCCTCCTCTGAATCCATGATAACAGGGATTGTGTCGGCGCTTCTCTGATAACAGGCTGTGCACAGAAGCTGCAGTTGGAAAGGGAAATTGCACAATATGGCTGTTTAGTCAAAGCAAGCAAACGTGTCCAAGAACAGTTCGATTTCTAATGAAAATCTTTCTAGGTACAAAGGCCTGGCTTGGCTGCCCCTTGGGCTGCAGCTCCCAGTGTATACAGGTGTCTCCAATTCAATTGCTTGGCACAGGACTTATTAATAACGGTTGGAAACTTTTGTATTTGGAAGATGAATAGAATCTCAAAAGCAGAGTGCCAGCACTGATGAGCACCAGAACTTTATGGATAGTACTTTTAATGAACTCATTAATAAAGGATTTGAAGTGCTTTGCCTGCTCAGTGTGCTGCATTGCAGATAAGAATATTCCCACTTTCCCCGGCCCGATGTAGAGGACTGTCTTGGTTTCAGAAGTGCGTACTTTTTGCTTTTTCTGCCTCTCTGCAGTCTTCACCTGGAGATGGACTAAAGCAGCATGATGGCTAGTTTGGAGGAACCTGATTTTTAGATGCGTGTCCCTGTGGGTCCCCAAGACTGGGGGAGGTCCCCACAGGCTGCTCGTTGGGGGGCTCTGGGCAGCGGCGTGGTGCAGAACAGCACAGAGATAACGCTTTCAGGTTCGTCAAGGAAGAAGCAAGGCAGTAGCTAACACAGCACCAATTGAGAAGGGGTCTTTTACTGCACTTTTGGCTTTGGCACCTGAAATTTACCTAGCTTCGGCTTTAGACACCCAAGTCTCACTTCAGACCTTTCCCTAAATTTCTTTTATATTTAGAAGCGAAATATGATGGCTAAGTAAAACCCATGCTGCTGGCTCAGGTATCAACTCCTTTAAACATTTGGTTACATCGTGTCTACCCCTAAAGAAATCTGATTTGTACTCTGGTATTTTTCACTCTGCCATTAGAAGTAAAAGGCAGCCTAAACCTCAGAATTTAACCTGGAACCTTTTAGAAAAGGAAATCTGGATTTATTCCACTGGAATTAGGACAAAACCAGATATTGAGATCAGTCGGGCTGCAAAACCAGCCAAAGTTAGGGTTTGTTGAGAACCATAGTTTGGGCTCAGACAAGTTTCTTAATATGAATTATTCATGGGACCGGACTATTAAGAAGATTCTGATTCTTTTCTTTAAGACATATAACTTTAAGGATGAAATTACAGAAACCTTCAGTGCTTACGAGTTCTCACTATCCCTCAGACAAGATTTTTTTTCTTTTAAAGCTCGAGTTCACCAAGTTTTTTTGAGAATCTGGTAGCTTTTAATGCTGCTTAAATGGAAGCTGATGCTTTTGTAAAATGTCTTTTACACTGAGGTAAAATACACAATACATGCAGCAAGAAATGGTTAGGTTCTGATTTTAACCATGTCTTAAAATGCATGAACTCTCTGGGCTGGGCTAAAATGAAACTGGAAATCTAGGATGGGATCTGGCCCTGATCTACGTGATTTTAGGCACCTAAGTTTTGCGTATGACCTCCCTCTGGAGACTGGCAGACCTTTCCTCCTCTGCTGGCTGTGAAGGGCACATAAGCACTCACTTCAGACCTAACCATCAGATACCTGACAGAGGCAGATTTCTGGTTAATTCACGGCAACAGTCCTTGAAACCTTCCGGTTGGTGACTTTATGACTTCCCAATTATTTATTGATCTGCAAGAAAAGCAAAGTATATAGAAATACATATGGAAGAAAACATGTTCTGTCCAAAAGCACATTTTCCTGTGCCAGAGACAATGTCAGCTCTACAAAAGAGCATTTGCACATTAATGTGTCAATGGTATAAACCTTAAATGGAGATTTGCATTCCTGACTTCATAGGTAGGAAGAAGAACAAATATGGTTGTGGGGTTTTTTTTAAAAAAAAAGAGAAAAAAAAAGGAAAAAAGAACTGAACATGCATAAAACAGTGTTGCAAGGTTCTATACTGACTCTGAATACTTAGAAAATTCTGTCCGGTATTTGAGACTGCCCTGTGCTGAAGGAGGTACCCGATCCTCATGCATTTAACTCTATTGCCAGTCTTTTTCTAAGCAAACAGTCTGCTTTGTGAAAAGCGGTTGATCAGTGGTTAACTTTCTCATTATCTTTGAAAGAGAGCAGATCTGCTGAATTAAACTCAGGCCTGCTGAGATAATCATGTTTAACTGGAAGGGGTCTGTACCCTTAAAAATCCTCCTGCAGCTAAAAGAACAGCTCTTGAGTGAGGTGGTGGATGGCAACCAAAGTGGGGGGTGCCCTTAGGAGACCAGGACGGCCATTAATTGTGGAGCAATTGCATTATGCCTAGATGGCCTGTGACTTACTCCTGCAGCATGCAACAGATGTGTGCAATGTTCCCCTGTAATAACACACTGTGTTGTGGGTTACTCACGCGTGCACGATAACAAGACACATTGTGGATATCTGCCATCACTGAGCGGATCATATCACTGATTTTGAGACTGCTCATCCACTCTGTTTTCTTCATCAAGCATCGTTTCTGGATTGCCTCATGGGGGGAATTTTCTTTACTTTCTGTTTTAGACCTCCAGCTCTAGTAGCTTCATTTAAGGATCATTTCACCAGAGGAAGAAGTATTAGGTTTCTGTTTAAGCTATTAGGAATTGGCTTTAGTTGAAGCTGTGAGAGGAATATGGAAAGAACAGGCTGTGGAAGCTGACTGCAATGATTCCCTGGTGGTGGCGAAGAGGTGATAACAACAGATAAAAAGTGTTCCAGAAACAATGAGCAATGAACTGGGAGGTGCCCTCAGAACTGGAGAGCAAACAGCTGCTTGTTTAATTCACTGCACTCGTGTTTTTGTATCCCTTTCCTGTGCAGAAAAAAATCCAAGTTATTAGTGTAGGTCTCCTGCAGACTACCATGAAGATCTGGAATATACCTTTCCATGTGCACCAGGTGAATTCCCCTTCTGCAGGGAAAGAAGTGGGGATAAAACAGCCTCCTCTTCTCCTCCTCTAGTTGTGAAGGGTTGAAGATCAATTGTGGTACACGAAATATGCTGCTTCAGTCGACAGACATATGGGCATGAGATGTGAAAGCAGGAGACATCCTACAAAACTCAAAACTGACCAGAACGTGTGTGTATTTGTGTTTGGTTCTTTAGGCATTCTTCTGGAAAAATCATGCAAGACTCTGGCAAAACCAACAGGATTGTTAGTTTAAATAAATATTCTCTCAGTTCTTGGCATTTCATGAATACCCAAGGGAGGAGGTGAACTGTCCTGTCCACCTCTCTGGCACAGTCACATACTGCCTTGGCAGGAGTTCCCCCGTCAATGGAGGCAGTGAAGGACAGCCTGCACCACCTCGCCTTCTGAGGACTTTTCTCATGAGTTGCCCTCAGGGGACACCCATGGCAGCTGCTGCACGGAAGCCACCAGTGCGCTCCATTTTTATCACTACTAAGGGCAAATTTCCTTGAAGGTTTGTGCTTGGCAGGGTGCCACTCGTTGACTCAACACCACTGATTCAGCACATGGTTCTGCTGCTGTTTCTTTACAGCAAGTGTGTGGACAGTGTATGTATTTGGATCCTTTCTGTCTTTCTGTTCCTTCGCTTTTGATCATATAAATCATTATTTTGTAGTTGTTGAGATTTTCAACTTCCATCAGTAATTGCAGTGGTATAATGAGATAATGGATAGCCACATCTCTTTTGTTTTAACTCAAATTTATGGCCACCTATCTACAGCTTCCCTCAATTCTCTTTCGGTACAAATCCCTTTGCTTAGACTTGGGCCAAAAGTACTTTTTTTTTCTGGAAAGCCTTGAAAGAAATGGTCCTGGCTGCCTCCTTTTGACAAAGGATAATTGGAAAATATAAGATTTCTCACTTTACTAAAAGGTATCCAACTTTTTGCGAGGAGTCCTTTTGATTTTGATGAACGTTGAAAGGATAATTTTTAAACTTCATTCATATCCAGTCATTGCTATTGTTTGTAGTCTGTATAAGATACCCACTTGCTTGGTGAGCTCTAAAAGTGGTTATTGTGAGGAAAAGCGTTTGTGGAACATATTTACACATTAACTTATTTCTTTTAGTTACAAGAGAATGTTTCAAAAATACTGGAGTTTTCTCGATTTTTTTTTTCCTTTTCTCCCCTCCTAGGTTTTCTTTTTGGACAAAAAAAGAAAGTATTTTTAATTTTTTTCAATTTTGCTGCACTAGAAGAAAACTGGGGGGTGGAGAGGGGCAGTAATTTCTACTTCATGCAGAAAGATATTTCTTTAAAATCAACTAGAAGAAAACTGGGGGGTGGAGAGGGGCAGTAATTTCTACTTCATGCAGAAAGATATTTCTTTAAAATCAAATTCTAATTTGGCTTCAGCCCCTGCAGAAACCTTGACCAAATTCCCACATGAAATGTTTGGGTCAGATTTTAAAATTTCCCCTAAGAATATAGCTTTTACACATCAATACTCAGGTTTCAAGAAACATCGCTTTGTCTACCTCATTTCAAAACAGAAAGTTGTACGCAGACACCTGGAATATATTATTTCCAAAATGACACAGAACTGGAAAACCTTATCATTCTGTACTCAGAGAAGTCCTTTTTGTCTTCAGTGGACAACAATTTTTTTTTTTTTCCCATTACCATTAAGTTATATCTGTGTGATGAGCAAACCTAAATGTTTCAACATAAATCAGCAGAATAAAAGGGGAGATTCTAACAATATCTAACAAGACTTTAAAAAAACAAATCTGTTTATCTCTGCAATGCTTCTCTCTTTCCTTCCTGCTGTACACCATTGTCTGCTGTCATCGCTTCCCACTTTGTGTCTTTTTTGGGTTGTGAAGTACCTAGGACTGGGACCTGGCTTTAAAATTTTGCAGGCTGCCATGGATACCAGTGGTTCTGTATAAATATGGCAATAGGGTTGTGGCTGCTCGCACCTTCACAACTGTCACTATTTCACACCCCAGCTACCTGCGGATACCCTGTGACTTGAGAAGCACAGCGCCTAAAACACAGTAACAGGCGAGGAAAATAATCCCTATTCGCTCACCTGTCAGGGCTGACCTTGCCCGATGAACAAATCCAGTCCTGCCCAGTAGAGACATTTGTACACCCGCAGCAGTTAGTGAAGTATTATAAAATAAAAAAATATCCCTCTAAATTGCAATTCATATGTATATATAGTAGCCATTCCTTTGAGCAAAAATACAAAATGAGCAATTTCAGGTCATGAACAAAAAAGCTAGTAGTGCTAAATACGTGAAACTGAACTACAAGGCCTGGGAATGTAACCTCATAAATGAATAATAAACCAGCCAGACAGATAAGAAGCGCTTTTTCTCAGCGCTCTGCAAGTCACACAATTTAATCTTTGTAAGGGAGGGAAGTGTTGCAAATGGTGCCTAATATTTTTCTGAAGCTCATGTCCTGTGCAAAAAAACCTAGTAACCATGCTGAAATGATTAGAGTGATTGTACCATGAAATGGCTTGGATTTGCTCATCTGGCTTCAAGTTCAGAGGAATGACCAACAAGCTGACTTATGTTCTTAGCAGTGTAGACCCAGAAGGGTTCGAGCAGATGTTGCAGGCTTTCTCCAGGCAAATACATGAAGTTTTGTGGTTTCTCTTAAGTGTTTGCTAATATCTACCACATTGCAAAGTCAAATGTCCTTTCTCAACAGAGCTGACTATTCATAATACAATACAGATGATTTAATCTGTGGTTAGGACTTTCCATTTCTACTAGAGCTGTGTAAAGGCTGAACTGCTCAAACCTACATTATATTGACATACAAAACAAAAAAAAGCCCCAAAATCCCAGTCAGTTCCAAACCCTCAAACTCTAACAGTTCACACCTTTGCAGTTGTGATGCTGTCTACGACCCTGTGCATGTCCGTGTGCTACTATGACATTTCTCCTTCAAGTCCATAACTGAATGAAGTGGGAAGTTTTCTAGAAAATTTTTTGAAAAAATTAGAGGCACCAGGATCTCAACTGTACTTGTTGCTGTCACTTGCATCAAAATGTTCATGCATACTCCTCTCTTATTTGTGTCTCGCTTACACAAAAAATAAATGCTAACTTTTCATGTTGAAAATACTATTTGAAATTCAGTACCATGTAAAGTAGTTTTATTATGAGCTTTATTTCTTTCAAAGCTAATCTAAATTCTCTTTGCAGTTCTGACTATATTGAAATCCTGAATAGATTTGTGTTGTTTGGTTTTGTGTTTGGTTGTGGTTTTTTTTCTTTTTTTTTTCCCCTAGTAAAGGGTTTTATTCCAAAAATGTGGGGTTCCTGAAGAACTCATCTGAATCCCTTTTGAGTTCGGTGAGTGCTTTTGGACAAAAGCATTGGGTGACAGAAGATTTAGAAAACTGTAAACAATTTGTTTTGACATGTTTGAACAAAGACATTTAATTGTTTTTGCTTGAAAAACTGTTTTCATTAATAAATGAAGACAGAAGCCTGAAAGATCTGAGACTCACAAACAATACACTTTGTGTCAGAAGAAATACCTCTGCTGACAAAAAATGTATTCTGATTTTTTGTTGGTTTTGCAAAACAAACAATGGGTTTCGGTTGACTGGAGATTATTTTCTTTTTTATTTTTTTCTAAGTTTGGACAGAGAACCAAAAAAAAGAAAAAAATCAATTTCATACATAGCACTACTCCTGAGTAACTTCCAGAACAAGGCAGAATGAAATAAAGTTTATATCTTGGTTGAAACGCTGCCCCCTTTGAAATCAATGGCAGAATTCCCATTAATTTCACTGGGGTCAGGCTTTCACCTTCATCTTTAACTTACAGCTCAGTTTTCCTTCATTATACATTGCAGAAGTGAAGGAGGCTTCTTTCTGGTCAAATCACTGCTAGTGAATCTGTCCCAAGAGAAACATGCAATACGCGTTTCTCCTTTCTGTCCTAAAAGAGCACTGGAAAAAGCACATTTCTCCAACTTTTATAATGTATATGGACGTTTTCAAATGTATTTTAATGTCTTTGTCTATAGTAAACCCTGTTTAAGATGTTAACAATTTTTGACAAGCACTTCCCTTGTGTCTGGATTTTGAAAGGAAAACCTAGAGCATAAAATGGCCTTGTTCTAGTCATGCAGTGGATTGAAACCAGCAGAAGCTGATAGCAAACAGCTTTTCTCAAAATGTAAGTTCAGTTTTCTTTCCCATGCATATCTACTTTGCCTTTTGCTGCAAGCTGGCAACACTATTTAAAAGGACAGAACAAAAATAAAACTCAAAAATCTCCCTTAAATACTAATGCTAATCACTTTTTTTCTTAAGTAGTACTTTCTCCCCGACATCCAAACAGCAAGAAAAGAAAATTTATCTGGCAAAAAAAAGTCTTAAGAGAGCTCTGTTTAGAGCGTGGAGCAAAACAGAGGACTCCCAAAGGGAGAGTCTGCACCCTGGAGGGTCAGAGCAGCTATTTCCCATTCAAGGGCAGCCCAGCATCACGCACTTCCAGTTCCTTCTGTTTATTGAGTCAATGGCAAGTCATAGGAAATATGCACTTTTCACCCATGTGTGAGAATAAAGCAGCATGAATTGGATCACGGTTTTATTTATATGCAGCTTCAAGGCTGTGGCCTATCTGAAAGCTTTTGAAAATTCAGCTAGTTTTATGACAGATTTGAGGATGCAATGAATTTCTTAGGGCTAACAAGTCATTATATATCAGCAAGCCATGCTAGCTGAGCATGTGCTCTCTGTTACTGGAATTTACCTGCATATCTGAGTGCTTGCATGCCTAAAAATAAGTGTTAGTGTTGTGTGTCTTTCTATCTTACAAAATATATCATTGTGGGAAAGCAAAACATTTCAGATTCACCTGATTAAGAAAGGGCATCTCCAGCACAGCAGGTTAGTTTGAGAGAGTGTCTCTAGACTTTTGTAAACAGCAGAGGGTTAGTGTGGTCAATGGGATTCATCTCATCCTAACCTAAACACCTGCAAACGGCAAGGCATCCCGTCCTAGTCTGCAGTGATAATGTTGATGAGATCTTCACTGATGGTCATGAAAGCTGAGACTCCTTGCGCTCATTTGGACACCTACCTCTGGGTACCTTCCGAACTTGGGGAAGATTTCTTCACTTTCATTTTGTCTGCTGGTGTTCTCCAACGTAGAACTTAAATTACGTCTAGACATTTATTTTGTTTTGAACATGTCATCCATATATTACTGGATTTCACCAATTTTCTACTGCTGTTATTTGTAAATTGATCAGGTCTTGTCTGTACTGAATTTGTTTTTCATTTACTCATGGTAATATGTGTTTATGTTTTTAAGTAAAATCTCTTGCTGTTTGTGATTGAAGACTCCCCAGGGAGGCAAAGCTGATAACAGCTCTCACCTTAAACCAAATTAGGAACATAAGTTTCTAACACATTTTTAAATAAAAAACAAGGAAGTAAACAAACAAACAAAAAAACCTGTGAAAAGGAAGTGGAAATTCTGACTTCACATTGAATGACAAAGATCATGATTTTATTGATGAAAACAAGGATGATGTTCAGGCACCATGCTATAAATGCTAAGAGGGCACAAGACATCCTGTAATAAGGAAAAAAACAGTTACAGGACTGAGCAGAACATTTCTTTAATATGGCATATTACAGGAACAATTTTCGTTCTGCTAGAAGTCACAAATTTAAAAGTGTGTATATATATATACTCTACTACATATTTCCTCCTCCCTTCCTGCTGGACCAGCCTATCAATTCTTCCCATATTCTGCTGCAGCAATGGCCGGGCTTTTCCTCTTCAGTTGCTCGGGCAGCTGCAGTCCCACCCTCGTCTCAGCACCGAGCACAGTGATTACATATGTCTATTGCAAATGATCATTTTCCCTTCTGCCTCCCAGCTACAAATTCCCACCACAGTATACCCCTCTTTAAATCTCTTCTTTATTGAGTTTCATCAGCATAAGGCCATTGTTAATACATCTGTTTGAAATAAAAAATAATTTCCCTGTGTCTGCCACCTCCTCTCCACTACAGAGTCTCACTCCATCCCAGGTTCCAGCCATGATTAACTGGCACACATGTGTTCCAAATAAAAACTATCTTCTCTTCACACACACACCCTCCCTCTCCCAGCTGCAGACTTCCCTACTGCGTTATCCTCATTTGTAACTCTCCTGCCTTGTGTTCAGCCATGCTTTCTCATCGGTGTCTTCCCTGTTCTTGATATTTGCTTATGGATGTGTTTAGCATCTCTCTTTCAAAGAAGGAGCTCTAAAAAAAGATAAATAAATATCACAGTTTTCATTTTAGGTGGGGAAACTAAAGCCTGGAGAGCTGGAGAAATTTGCCGCCTACTCCAGAGGTGGCACAGCAGCCTTGGGACCAGATTCTCAACTGGTATAAACTGGAGCTGGAAATCAAGATCTTTGGGCTAATAGGGATGTGCCCTTGTGCTGGATTGGTCTTCCTCCCTTTTCAAAGATTTTACTCTTTTTTTGGAGATAGGCATCTTTGGGAAGTATCACTTACCTGTGGTTTATATATTAGACTTACGGTGGGTTAGGGAGGCAGTTGGTTTCAGACCTACAGGAGCATCCTTTCAGCTGTGCTTGTTATTCAACGGCCAGAGATAGTCTTAAATTTGTGGAAGACTAGGGCATGGGCCATCCTTGCTCCCATCTGCACAGCAGATGGCTTGTGCATGTACCTGGTTTAACCCAGTGGGGCTCTGGGTAATTACCCTGGCTGCTCGTGCCTGTTCCTGCAATTATTCACACCCAAACTATGTTTCAGTCTACTAGGCAAAAGCTCTCAACACTGAAATACTTTCCCTTCCTTTGGCTGTGCTGCTATGAACATAATCGGAACATGACAGTGCAGACAGTCCTTACGCTTCCCTGTGTTTATATTTTATCCCATAGCTGGTATTGCCACCGCCAGCTACTTGAAAATTATGAGTTGTCCTCCAAAGCATTACCAACACAAAAGAATTAATTAGCAAGTAGTTGTGCTTGTTTGTCTGACTTTTTCCTCTTGAGTCAAGATTTTCAGCTTTCCTCTGTGACTGTAGTGTTTAGAAATGTAATTTTTTTTTAATTCTTTTCGTAAATGAACACTAGAATTCCAATTTAATCTCTTGTTTTGGGAAAGTGATTTTTTGGGAAGGAAGCACACACATTGTCATGGGTCTCATAAATACTAAGAGGAGTTGGGAACATGATGCAAGACTTAACTCCAAAGAAAAATTTGTATATATACCAGATAGCATTCCACTAAAGGTAAAAGTTGCTGGTCATTTGTGTCCCTTGCTAAATGTCACTTCCTAAATGATAGCAAAAAACAGTGAATAAAACGAGTCAGAGCTTGGTGCCATTTTATTTCTAAAACATTATTTTGAATAAAAATGTCCACAGTATTGGCAAGTGGTTTATGTCTTGAATAATTTCTCTATTGTGACATAAATGTATTTCATTTTAAAATAATTTCCCACAACAGTAAAAGGACTGTGGGGAGGACAGTTAACATGAAATAGACAAGTAGAAGCACGGTATCATAAAAAGATCTATCTATATTGGTAGAGATATATGTGGGTTTCCTGATTTTGCTTTTATTTTGTTTATGACCTTTGTGGTTGACAGACTCACAAAAATTAAAATATTTGAATATTAATAAGCTGAATTTGGAGACAATTTATCTGACCTCACACAAAAATGGAGCAACTCAGAAAACCTGTCCAAAAATTGCAATAATACTTCTGCAAAATATTGTCTTGATCCTCTGTAAAAATATAGTAGCACAGATATTTTACAACGGTGAAATCATAGACCAGAATTGAGGGAATATTTGAATGAAGATACGTAATTTTCTGGTTAAGACTCTAAACCAAAAGGACATCAAAGGAGTTATATTAAATGTTGAAGCCTGTATATGTTTTCATAGACAGCTTCTGTATCTAACATTTGATTACTGTAAACATGATAACGTGAAAGAATATAGAAGGAGATTTTGGATACAACAAAATCCCTTAATTGGAGAAGTTAAAGCCAGATAATTAGAGCATCATTCATATAAAGCTGCAATCTCCAACCTATGACATACTGGCCATTTGTTTCTTGTAAGACCATCTTGACATTACTTGTTCACCAAGAAGTAGAAAAGTTAAAGCAAGGCTGGCAGGGAGAGTAAGGTAAGATGCATCTGCTCAGCCCAGACCTCTCAAACCCATTTTACTGAAAGCCTGAGTCAATCCCAGGTAGCAGTGATAAATGTCTGGCACCATTAGCACATGGTGTAGACTGCAGGTCTAGAGAAATGGAAACAGCCATTGTCTTTATGGCATCGACTGGGAAAACAAAAACAACAAAAAAAGAAACAACAGTCTGCTCCCTCCCTCATTTAAAAAACAGAGAAGGTGGTGTTGGGAAAGTGGAACTTCACTTCCACAAATGATTATTGTAAAAAAGGATTATTGTAAAATGTGGGACCTAATTTGAACACTTCTTAGGCTGGA
The DNA here is from genome assembly GCF_028858705.1 of Grus americana. NCBI lineage: Eukaryota > Metazoa > Chordata > Aves > Gruiformes > Gruidae > Grus > Grus americana. The sequence continues at coordinate 14,236,937 of NC_072853.1, read as the reverse complement.
TCTGTCCCTATGACCTGAATCAAACTGGATACTGATAAACTGTATTTGTCTGAAGCAGCAGAACTTGACTTAAGTCTCTCACTCCTCCACACTCTCCTGCCTAACTGACCTAAAATGCCAAAGGTGTCTCCAAGGGCACATTATAATGGAAGAAAGATCAACCTGAGATTTGTTGTTGTCGTTGTTGTTGTTGTTCTTACTGCTATTAGAAGGGGTTAGACAAAAACAAAAGATAGGTGATCTTTACACTACTGATGAGTTTACAATAGACAATCCATGCCTAGGTAACTTGTGATTTTCCAGGTGTTGGCCAAATTGGACAGTTTAGTCTTAAGTGTAAACTAAGAAATAAGGGCCAAGTTAATAATGACATTTCTCTTTGCTGTTGTAAAGTAGGGGAAAATGTAATTTTCCTTTTCTGCCTTGTTTTCTGCAGATTCTTGAAGTTCTTTGCAGGGACAATGAAGGTTGTGAGGGTGTCTTCCACAAACTAGCATCTTTTTTGGATCTTGCTCTGATGTACAATTTTGTCAAGCAATTAGGAAAAGCATTCAGCCCCCAAACTGGCTCTTGGCTCACTGTCCATCCATCCTTCCAGGGGCAGAGATGCAGGCAGAAGGCTGCGCAGTCAGAGCACAGGTCCCTGCCTTGCTGGCCCTGGAAAGTTCGGGATAACACACAGATGCAAACACAGATGAACTTGCTGAACTGCAGTTTTAGAGGAAAATGTGACTGGAAATATTACACTCCTATGCCAAATGCATATTCCTCTGCATGTGCATGCATGCGCATTTCCTCAGCTCTGCTTATGAAACCAGCAATCATGAGTGAGCTCCTCAGAGCTCTCTTTATGACACTACAGAAAAGAAAATTGTGGGTTTGGCTCATTTGTTGTTCAAAGAATTGTTAACTGAGTTGCAGCTGTAAGGCCAAATACTTTTCTAACTTGTACCTCTGCAAGGACAGAAGGCTTCTTGGGATCTGATCAAAAGTCAAGAAAGCAAAGCAAGACACAGAAGTTAGAATTTGCCTCCATCCATCTTTTATTTTTTACTGCTGGAAGTGACACATCAGCAGGAACCAAAAATAACACGACCATAGAGTCTGACTTTCAAACCCCAGCAGAATTTGCAGGCCTGATGGTAGAAGTGCTTTATCTCAAATCACTACTCGTAATATTCCCTTGCTGGTTTGCAGTAGAATTATGAGAATTAAACATGTGCACGCACGCACATATGTGCGCCATGTAGGATGTGTGCTACAGGCTTTGCATGATCAGCAAACATTTGGCAGCTATCAACCATAACAGCTTCCTCTTCACAAGTCTAATGACGGCCTTGTCTTTTGTATTCCAGCCATGATTGTTGATGTATTAAAGACCTACGCCTATAAGCTTGAAGGCATGAATATCTTCAAACTGAGCCCTATATTTGATTCCTCTCCAGTTAGTCCACATACATGCAGCTGGTTTCATGGCTGGATTCTGTGCTCTCCAGTGAAGTGGAAATATTTTACAGAGTTTTTCTCACAGTTGAGCTGTTCACATGTGTCCTTCAAAATGTGTGCTGTCTGTCTGGATCCACTGATAACTAATGAGGGTTGAAGTATTGCTGAAGCTTTTCTGCAACTGTAATTCCTCTACCAATCTGTCTATTTTCTTTGAACTAGTACTTTGCTGCCAATTTTTCTTAAAATTGACTAGTGATTCAAAAATTAGCTGTGGGGATAGACACACACATAGAGTATGATCAGGTAAGTCTTGTTTCTTTGGGAGACTGGACTAAAATGACATGGTACCTCAGTATGCTACATGCACATCCTTCTTCCTACACGGCAGCAGCTATCCTACTCTTTCTGCACCAGGAGCATTCAAGATATATGCACATAGCCGTTAACAACACAACCACACGGAGGGAACATTTTATGCAATACAGTGTGGGATTTCCCCGTACTGACAGGACTTGTTGCTATTTGTCTGTGCAATAGACCCATTTTACCAGTTTCAAGTCCTCTGTGGTCAAATGCTAGGCAATTCTCACTCATACTTGTTACAAGGTGTCTTTGGGCCATTTCACACCCAGGAGGTTTACTGAGTCTTGGAAATCACTTCACCTTTCTCAATCTGTTTAAAAGTTAGACTTCTAATCCAAGGTAATCATCAAGGTTTACTCCATAGTCAATAAATAAATACCTCCAGGAGACTCACTCATCCAAAGAGGAACAAGTCATGCTATGAACATACAGTGGTACATTTTCAGAGCAGTTAGTCCCAGCTCTCTCTTTCCACTGGCTGGAGAGGAAACTTAGATAGGCAGAATTAGTTGAGATGAACTCTGGACCTTGCTGCCTTCACTGGGAATTGCTCACATCCTGCCCCCAGGTGACAAGAGAGGCCACAATGTTGAACTGCCTGGTGGTTGACTCTTTCTGTTAGTGAGACAAGTGGGGTTTTTAAAATAGATAGAAGCCAAATATTCTTTTCACGTGGTCTAGTCATTTGTCTTCCAGTCAGAAAATCAGGAGGTTTATGGTGTTGCTTCATTGCTGCAATCACAGAGGCTTCCTTTGGTTTTCAGTGCTGCTCTCCAAACCATTACTAGAGGTGGGCTAATAACATAACCTTAACAGCAGGAATTAGTGTGTCCAAACCGATCTTGCCTTATTTCTCTGTAAGTTACTACGCACTGGCAAGTGACAAACTGCACAGAAAACACGGTCTCAACATTCTCTGAAAAGGACTGCTGAAATATTTGACAAGCTTCAGTCAAACCAAGCTGTTTTCTTCATTTTGAAGCCAACTTGCCAAGCAATCTTTCAACACTGAGTGGTATTTTACGTAGGATTCTTCAGTGTAAGAATGTGTTAAGTTGTACCAGTCCTCTCTGCTATGTTTCTGTAACAACACGCGATGTTGAAGTTCTCAGCTTTTCAGTCACTCATCAGGGGAGCTTCTCTGCCATGACTGTGTAATGTAGATATAGATATGCCAGATATAAGGCAGTGCCAGCATAGTGTACTTTGCCTATATTTATCATACACCTTTTAATACCTCACCTGTGCTCCAGTGGTTCATTTTTTGCAAATACCTTCAAGCTACTATAATGGTTTAGGTCTTGTCCTCATTTTTCTGAACACTCTGCTGCTTTTCCCCAAGATTCAATTGGCTCAGTCATATACAGTTTTGTGATCTGACATCTGTTGCATCTTGAAACACTGTGAGAAATTTGCAAACACTACTAAGAGCACAAACCAAAGATCCCAACTCCAGTGAGCAGGATGAGCTATTGCTGTGTTCAGTTTATCAAAACTAGGGTTCAAGTCTCTCCCACCTTTTAATGCAAAATATGCAGGCTTCCAGGACCTCAGCTTACCTGTCCTGCAGGCAGTCCCCAAATCCACCTGTGCACCACCCTGCCTCCCATTTCCCCTCCCTTCACTACATTTGTACCCTCTTCTGTCCCATGTGATAGCCCAGCAGCCCCTTCCCACTGCAATCCCAGAGGTCTCCTGATGCCACTTGCCTACCTTCTCTGAAAGCAGCCATCCTTTTCAAGAGGATGCAATTCGTAATATTTTATGTGGAACAGCTGTTTCTAGAGGATAAACCAGCTGTCTAGCTTCCACTCTTCATCTTATGAAAAGCGCAGATTTAAAAATTGACTCCGGGGGAAACAGGGTTGCACCAATAGTTCGTATCTTCACAAATAATTTTTGTACCAGCCGGGTCTAGACAAAAGAGAGTCTGGGCTTTCTAGCATATCACTACATCACTCCTCTGGGCCTCACAGGACCTTTTAGCTTCTATCCAAAAATTGTGTATTGTAGGGGAAAATAAACACCTTTCACTGCCCACCTCTAAGGTTATATTTTTTCTCTCTCTCACAATTTTTCACTGTGATGTTGCCATCCATTGAAATCTAAGATTTCTGAAATTGCTCTTAATATTGCTCGCGCTTCCAAAACACACCCATGTTATGTTTTATTGGCTTGTTTATTGGGTTTGCGTGATAAGGTTTTGGTAGCAAGGGGGCTACAGGGATGGCTTCTGCAAGGAGCTGCTAGAAGCTTCCTCCACGTCTGACAGAGCCAATGCCAGCTGGCTCCAAGATGGACCTGCCACTGGCCAAGTCCGAGCCAATCAGCAATGGCGGTAGTGCCTCTGGGGTTACATAGTTAAGAAGGCAAAACAATCCAAGTACCTTTGAACTCTTTTCTGTGCAGTAAGTCCTCACCAAATGGTTATAGGCTATGTTCCTTTTTGACATGAGTTCAAGTGAGGCAGGATGAGGGGATGGGTGGTGCTGAGAAAAGCCCATGATTGCTCAGCAACAGGAATAAGAAGGACCTTCTGTTTGTGATCCTGGCTATTACAGCTACTCTTGGCTTCTTAGAGGTCAATGGAGACTTTTTCATTTTAATTACAAAAGTTGGATTGGCTTTCACTGATGTCATAGGAGGTGTCCTCCAAATTGTCCCAAAGATCTCCCTGCTGCAGAAACAGGAACCTCACTTTTGTCCTGCCTTGGCCCAACTCCTGCCATGTGCTATGAACACCTTATCTCTGCTCTGCCAGCCTTTCCAACAAATGCAAAGTGAATTTCCACTCCAGGCAGCATTTCCTGTTCTAACTGTTGACAAGATCTGCCTAGTGTAGTTTCTGAGGGATCTGAAGGGCTTCTCTGAGCTGGTAGTGTCTGTGTGGCCTGGATGCCAGCTGAAGTCAGTATACTTGGAGGGTTCAAATGGTAATTAGTCGATCGTATAATCCTTTATTGCAGCATCTACTCCTGTGTCATCTGCTCCCATGCTCTTGGATGCTTGCCTACCACAGATTTTGTCCATGCACACTCAGAGCCTGTCTCCTTCCCCTACTCCAGTGCACAAGACTAACAGGAGCAAAACTGAAGCATGTAGATAATTGTTTATCTACTGCATGATACTATAGTCACATTTCAGCATACTGCATAAATATGTTTGTTGGTTCACACAAGAGTTAGAGAGAAGCTACAAACACTGGAGATATTCCTGACTTACATTACCACCAATGTGAACACTCTCTCCCTCGTCTTTTGTAATTCTTGCTGGTAATTCTTAGATGATTTTGATCTGTGATGAAAATACTCCACCACACTTGAGGAAGCTCTAATGCTTCTATATTTTCACAACATCTAATGGCATTGTTCTGCTGTCAGAAATTAGTCTGCTGCCACTAACAAATCCAGAGATCTTACAGAATAACAGCTACTTATTAATTTCAGTGGTGTACTCAAACATCAAGTCCTAAGACCTGGTATTCAGTCCTGAGGTCTTAAATGCTACTAATTTTCTGAGATGCAAAATTACATGTATTAACTGCCATGGAAATTCTTAAATGTAGCCATTGTGATCAAGAATGAAGAAGGGCTTGCAATTTGTCAATAGGTAGCATGGAAGGTGAAATAGACTGGTAGGAAAGGAGATACGTATTTTTTTTCCCTATAGCAGTCCTAAAACATTTTTAAAGCCATGTGTCCTGGTTTCAGCAGGGATAGAGTTAAATTTTCTTCCTAGCAGCTGGTATAGTGCTGTGTTTTGAATTTAGGATGAGAATAATGTTGACAACACACTGATGGTTTTAGTTGTGGCCAAGCAGTCAAGGACTTTTCAGCTTCTCATAATGCCCTGCCAACGAGAAGGCGGGGGGTGCACAAGAAGGTGGGAGTGGGGACAGCCAGGACAGCTGACCCAAACTGGCCAAAGGGATATTCCATACCATATGACATCATGTTCCATATATAACAGCAGAGTGGGCCAAGAGGTGGGGCAGCTCGGGGTCTTGCAGAGCATCGACTTTAGGTGGTGAGAAATTGTGCTGTTCATCACTTGTTTTTTATAATCTATTATTATTATCATCATCATCATCATCATCATCATCATCGTCGTCGTCATCATCATCATCCTTTTCTGTCCTATTAAATTGTCTTTATCTCAACCCACAAGTTTGCTTGTTGGTTCTTTTTTCTTTTAATTTTCAGTTCTCTCCCCCATCCCACTGGGAGGCGGGGGGAGTGAACAAATAGCTCTGTGGTTGTTTTAGCTGCCTGCTGGGTTAAACCACGACATCATAGAATCATAGAATCATGCCCAATGCTAAGAAAACAAGTCAAAAGCACAAGTCCTGAACTTCTAGCTTGTTACTACTTCAGGCACCTCTGAACATGTGCTAGTTGCTCTCATATTAGTTCTGCAACTAAAGGGATGAATTTTGTAGTCCTTGCTCAGGAATAACAGCTATTAAGTGCACATGGGCCCAATGGCCTTCCAAAACACATTTAGAAATTATGACGAATGAACCCTTGCAGAGCAGTTATTTCTATCTACGGAGTACCCTGGAAATTTTCTTGATATAAAGCTATAATTTATGTAAAACTGAGGAATTGACTAATGTAAAAACAGGATGCAAAGCCTATTAAAAGTGGAGGCTGTAGAAAGCAGAAAGCAGCCATGGTGCAGTGGGGAAGAGGGACAAATCATTATATTCAAAGAACACAAAAATGACCCATTCATATCTACTTGCCACAGCAAGGAGACTTTTGCTTTCCAGTGGAGCCTAGAAATAACAGTGTTCAAACCACTGAAGCACCAGCATGAATCCTTACAGACCAGTGAAATGCCTCCACAGACAAGGAGGAACCATTAGTGTGTTTAATACATCCGTGAGCTGCTGGTACTGACGCTGCATTGAGGGCAGACATGGAGCACTGTATATTTGCTTTCCAAACAAAAATATTTTAATATATATTTTACTGAGGTATCTTCTCGCAAGTTAGCTGATATATGGGCCAAAAATGAGAAGGTTACCTTTTCCTTTGGTTCTTCATTTTGGAGTATAGAGCTGCAGTGGTTAACCTGAAGTGATTTGAAAGGACTATAATTTAGGTAAGAGACAGCTGTGAGGCAAGATACTCAGTAGTCAGGTCTGATATTGAAGTTGGCTCCTGGGTAAATAGGAGCCTAAATCAGAAATAATACTAATTTGTGAGCAGATTGTTCTTCATCTGCTGCGCTTTGCAATGGAGAGTGAATGCTCTGGCTCCACGGGGGAAGCTGAGAGGCAGAGACACTGCGTGGGCTGCAGACTGTGCCCCTGCCATGAAGAGTCTGAGCAGAATTACTGAGCCTGAAGCATCAGCGTGGTGCCGACGGGCTGTACCTTGCACACACGGAAGGTGGTGACAAACGCCAGGACATTGTCTTCCCTCTCTTTCCCCTTCAGAGACAGAAGATAGTTTTAGGATTGTGTGAGAGAGGTAACTGACTGTGCCAGCGCTGCACACTGTTGTACCTGCATAGTTGAGAGAACAGTGAGCCACAGTGTGGGTGTTTGCAAAAGATTTGCTTGTGAGGCCAAGAACTCTTCATCAGCTTTGCCAGCTCTAGTGAAACTGTACTCAGATGCCACTCAGCTCCTTAGGGCCTCATTCTGCAAGGCACGGAGCACCCTTCATGCCAGCTGGCATCCTTGAAGACATGACTTGGAAGGCTACTAGTGTTCAAATGAGAAAATGTAGGTGGACTATGAGAATAGTGTGCTACAGCTAAGCTGCTTACTGACATCATACAGCCTTATTGTGCCTCGGTTTCTCCTGCTTTGTCTGGGGGGTAAGAATGTTTCCTGCTATGTCTCTGTAAAATATGGTTCTTGGTTACAAATAAAAATATTTATTGAAAAGGGTTAATGCTGTACATTGGGGTGAAAAATGCTAGAGATGCTAAATAACTTGCAGGGCATCATCTAGAGGGCACGAAGGCAGCATCTAGACAGCCTGGTGTATAGGCTCATCCTAAGCTTATCTGGACATATAACTACAAGAGTCTACTAAAACCAAGATTTCTCAGGTAGAAAGCATAAGGGCTCAGAAGACAAAGAGAAAAACAAACAAAAAACCAATCAAAATCCCAATCAAAATCCCTAAAAGATCAACAATAAAAGAGAATAAAGTACTTCAGAGCCTTTAGCACTTTTGTGTCCTGGAAAGACAAATGTTTGCTGAACTGGATGATAAACAGAAAATTTGTGTAACTGGAATGGGGGCTGAGAGGGAGTAAAAGAGATACGAAACCAGTTCCTCCTCACTTTGGTTTATGTCCTCAGCCCCAGAAGACTCTTTCTGATGTATTTTGTCATATATTATTTTTTCTGATATAAATCAATGGGGAATGAGATAGACATGTGGACCTAAAAGTCTGTTCATTTAATCATCCCCTGGACACGGTCCCAGGTTGTGAACCAAAAGGGATAAATACAAGGAAGATTAAAGCTGCTGAGCATATCTGTTCAAAATTTAAGTCTGTGTCTGTGAGTTGCTAACATAAATAGGGTGGACTGAAGGAGGAAGAAATAATCACCACTTGCAGAGTTCAGAGAAGGTCTGTTGTGCATAACCCTCCCAAACATTAATCGTGTTGGAGTAGCTGGTGTCTGTCTACTGAGCTCTGAGAGTGAATGAGCGGCCTTGTTTGGACGTATATTTGCTTTTATTTATAGGTAGCTAGATCTTGTCTGATTCATGGCTGTAATTCTGTCAAGTTAAAAATCAAAGTAGTAAAGATATTTTTAGATTGTGGAATTCTTTTTCCCCAGCATGAAATGACTCTCACTAATAGATCTTTTTTTTGTGGATTTTAAATGGAGTTGTGAATCCTCTTAGTTAAGTCTTCTCTACAAATGCACGTGCCCTGGAGAGTGATGGCACAAACCAGAGGTGTTGCAAGGTCTGAAGCACAACAAGAGGAGCATATAGTGTAATGAGGGTGCCAAGTTTTCAGACAGTACTGAAACTGCTGTCTGCTACTGCATGGAGACAGGGAAGATGAACTTGATGCAAACTCATCTACACTGTCTTCTGTGCATGTATATTACTCCTTACATGAAATATAATCCAGAAACGCATCTATGGTTTTTCGTCTGAGTCCACATCTGCATTAGCAGGCAGTGCCCATCTACAAAATGGATCTGTACAGTGAAGCAGTTGGTCCTGCAGACCTGATCTCCACCCTGTACACCTTGCGGGGGAGTTTCCTTGAGATTAGTTCTGGACTGAACACCTATTTGGAGCTTCCAGTCCCGTTTCACCCAAAAGAATAATATTTGTGCAATGGGACACTGCTCAACAACGTGAACCAAAGCACAGTAAATGTGAACAACTTGCTTCAAAAGTGCACTTCTGATCTAAAATAAAATAACAATGTAGATGAACTGGAAAATTAATTAATTGGTTCATTCCTAAATTGAGCTTGGGACACACATCAGTCATACAGCACAGATGACTGGGGGATCCCAACCCTGGAGTGAACTGGAAAGCTACAGTTTTGGGCTGTATGAACCATAAAAACATACCCATGGAGACTGAAATGCTGTATCGTTAGCATCATGGATGGTGGTAACATGTTCTGTAAGAGGACTAAGGCCTAAGTACTGTATTTGAAATATGGGGAAGTAATTTTAATTTTCAGCATCTGGATGTTTAATGCTAGAAATAATAGAATATGATCCATATGTCAGCCTCAATGAAGGCTGTTCTTCTGCTTTCTGCAGCTGATACACACCTTAAATACCTCGACTGGCAGCTACAAGAGAGCTTTGCTGTCAGGTATACAGGTAGCTTGAGTTTTGTGAGAATGTAACCATTCTTTTTACTAAAATAAGTATGTATTATTCCTTATCTGCACACTTTCCTATCTCAGAAAAGAAATTGGGGAAACTGACAGATCTGGAGTTTTGTTTCTCTTTCTATACACAATGAAACCATTCAAGCAATACGTAGACATCACTTCTCAAGCTGAATTTGGCTGTCTCAGGGACTTGGGTTTCTCCCCTGCCCATCTCCAGGAGTCAGTCTATTGCCAGATCCTGGGGAGAAGTCTCCACTGGGGAACACCGACCACTGTCCTCTTGGGTGGGAATGTGCCAGCAGTTGTCCAGATCATTAACTCTGGACTGTGTTTCTTTTTAAGAAGAACCTTAATTTGGTTATGAAAGAGACTGTCTAGCATGGCTTCTTGTGATAGCAGGAGACTAGACGTGACCCACAGGATGACCTTCATGCCTGTGTTCTTGTATACAGGAATATCTTACTGCTCCTGGTTGCACCTGAGCAGACAGAGATCACAAAAACAGCCTGTGCTGTTTTGGGGCTATTTGTGCCTTTCAGATACTACGATTGCTATGTTAGAGCAGTACAGGGATGTCCTAGTTTCAGCTAACAGCTGTGTTAATAGACACAGATGTAAAGCTTCATTTATCCTTGTAGTCCAGCAGTTTCACCCAGTGGTGGTGTTTTATTTCTCTGTGCACACCTTCCTTTCATATGACTTCATATGGGCTCAAGTTTTCTGCTGGAAATTTTCACTTTGGTTTGTGGTCTCACTACTAGTGTGCTATACAAAAAACCCCAGAAAAACTCCAGCTCCTTAAGATAGTCAGTTTACAATGTTTCAGACATAATTTCTGCTGTTTTCCTGATTCAGTTAGCAAAAATTATCAGATATTAGTGACAAAGTTTAAGCATTTAAATACATATTTAAGCTCTGAGAACAAATTATCTGGATGCCATTCAAATTTCCCATTAAAATCTACAAGGTTATGATGATTAGGCTACTTGTGTTGACAACCTCATACTTCTAATCTTAAATTTAGGAGTCTGGCCATAAAGTGTAGCTTTATGTGTTATTTCAGGTCTACTTGACATGGGGGTCTCTAATGTGATGATCAGAAATGGAGGAAGAAGACCAGTTTTAGGAGACCTTTACTTCAAGAACTTCAAAGGTAATTAAACACTTTCTCCCATTAGAGTTTCCACAAATCTTTGAGGATCTAGACATGAGCACCTTGGGTTCAGTCATGACTTCTTACAATTAAGGAAGAATCTGAGCTCTGTTCTATCTTCTCTTCAACTCTTTCTGCCACACAGACCACCTCCTGATAGCCCAGGACTCTCCTAAACTTCTGTTTTAGTCTTTTCACTGAACATTTGAAGAAGGGATGGAGGGAAGGAGGGGAGTTGACTGATGTGATAAACTCTCCACAGAAATTATGACTATTTCCATTGAATCAAGTCTCTCATGACTTTGTCCAAAATTAATCCATGTGTTAGTGAGTACATCATTCTTAGCAGGTTCAATTTATTGTGCTTCATGACAGAACAGGTAAGGTGTGAACACTGAGCTTTTGGAGTAATGTTTGTTAACTCTGCTGATAAATTCCAGAAATTTAGGTCCTGGGTTTCAAAAACATGGCTGTGAACTTGCAGGAATGACCACAAGGTTAAAGAAAAAAGAGTTTTACAGAAGTGTATATATATTTTTGGTACCCAAGGAGAAAAGAATCCCATGTGGAATATAAGTATAGTGAATTTATTGCAATTTCACTCTAATTTCCTAACCAGCTGTGGACTTTTATATTATCTTTGGGATTTTTCAAGAAACATCTTGCTTTTTAGCAAGTCGTTTGCAAAGAAAAACAGTCAGACATTTTTTCCATCTCTCTTCTTCTCTACTATTGTGTTGAAGTTCGAGGAATAAGCAAAAAGAAAAAAAATAAAGCAGGAAAAATGTGCCAGCAAGTTATTAATCTGTCTATTGCATGCTGCCAGCAAACAGGGAGTGTCATAATTTTTTCTAATTTGGTCACCAGCACTTTCTCTTTGCAGAAAGTAGAACCAGAAAGGAAACCCCTCTGAACCTTGTCAACCTCCCAGGGCTCATCCAGGCTCTGGAGGAGGATCTGAAGGGCTCTGCTGCACTTCTGCCAAGCTGCCGAAGTGCAAAGGTCACTCTGCTCCCCCTCAGGACTCATCTGTTTCCATCACGTATACAGACGAGTCTTTCAGCTTCAGACAAGCAGAGGGAGGCCTGCAGAAGAGAAACATTAAAAAAAAAAAAAGCCCGAAGCCCTCTTCAGAAATGGGTGCGCTGGCCCAGAGGTACACAGGCAGCCCTGGTTATCAAACTGTGTCCGGTTTTATGTCTGGCAGGCTGTTCATATGGGCCATGATGCTGGGTGTGCCGTCTGTGCTCACGCTTGCAAAAATGGCTTCTTTCTGTTGGTCCTTTTCTACTTCTTTTGCTGAGGAAACGCCACCACTCTGTGCAGTTCTCCTACCCTTAAATACTCCTGGCAGCCTGTTCTCTCAGTGCTGGAGGCTGTGATTGCTGGCAGTGTCTAAACAGGGGTGAGTTTGGCCTGGAGTGGTCACGGGCAGTGCAGACAGTCTTGCACGGGTCAGAAATACCTCTGCTAGATGTTATCTGAACAGGGATGTTACTGCAGCCACTAGAAAGATATTTTCTGGCTGACAAAGTGGCTGAAAATGCTGAGGTTCTTCTCCCTTTTCATGAATACAAAAGCCAAAAGACATTATGGGCTACCTTAGTGTGTTTGAACAGATCTGTCGTTTTTCTGTCATTTTACTCCAAATATAAGCTTTCGCACAGTAGGCATGACAATTTTTTTTTTTTTACATTTTTATTTTTCTTCTGCAGAAAATATAGATTCCTATCCCAAGCCTAAGACCTACAGACCATCTTCAAAATACAGAATCACAGAATCATAGAATCATTTAGGTTGGAAAAGACCTTTAAGATCATCAAGTTCAACCATTAACCTAACACTGCCAAGTCCACCACTAAACCAAGTCCCTAAGCACCACATCTATATGTCTTTTAAATATCTCCAGGGATGGTGACTCAACCATTTCCCTGGGCAGCCTGTTCCAATATTTGGCAACAATTTGATGAAGAATTTTTTTCTAATATACAACCTCAACCTCCGCTGGCACAACTTGAGGCCATTTCCTCTTGCCCTATTGCTTGTTACTTGGGAGAAGAGACCAACACCCACCTGGCTACAACCTCCCTTCAGGTAGCTGTAGAGAGCGATCAGTTCTCCCCTCAGCCTCCTTTTTTCCAGGCTAAACAACCCCGGTTCCCTCAGACGCTCCTCATAAGGGTCTGGTTCTCTAGACCCTTCACCAGCTTCGTTGCCCTGCTTTGGACACACTCCAGCACCTCCATGTCTTTCTTGTAGTGGGGGGCCCAAAACTGAACATGGTACTCAAGGTGCAGCCTCACCAGTGCCAAGTACAGGGGGATGATCACTTCCTTAGTCCTGCATTGGCTTTTGTCTGAAATTGTATAATTGCTTTTTCCATCAATCTCTCTTCAAGCTCTGGAGCTGGAGTTAATGTTCTACGAAACTTAAGAATTTTCCCTAATCCCTGACTGGAAGACCTGAACATACAGGTGATGTCCTCACCAGGAAGGGCTATTTTCCTAGTAGGACACTCAAGTCATTAAGCTTGATGTGAGCTGCCAGCATGGGCATCAAATAGGACCGCAGAAGCAAAAAGGTGGACTTGGCTTGTGGCTTAAATAGATCCTCACTGTGTGATGTCCAGGATGTTTACATTCACATGTGGCCATATAAATCACAGAACTATGAATGCCATGTGCCATTATTCTCAATCCTTGGAAAAGGACACTACATCAACTAATGAAACATATTTTTTAGTTTCAGTAAACTTTATTCCCTTATTTATCATGTCCTGCAGCAAAATTTCTTGCTGTTTGAAGGAAAAAGCACTGATTTCTTCAAAAGAAGGTCAAAGGCTTTTCATGCAGTTTGAATCTCTTCTTATTAATACAGACAAAATGTATGGCTGCTTGCACTTCTAAGTTGTGTAAGACTTCTGGCTAATAAAAGGCTATGGATCTGTTCACAACTATCAAAAGTACCCTTATTAGTTCCTCACTTGGAAAATAACAAGGAAAATACCCTGTTCCTCTTTTTGGTAAGCCACATCCCTTTGCTAAAAAAAAGTGCTGACAAGTTGTTTTTTTGAGATGCATCTGAAATCAGAGAACAATGGTCTTGAGGAGTACTTTTATGTTTGTAATAGAAGGTCTCTTCTAAAACCAAAAAATCACTTAAACATGCTCCAAACCTAAAAGATTATTCTCTATCCATCCCAAAAAATGGATTAGTTATAATTTCTGCCTCTATAATTTTTTTCTATTATATACATCATTTACTTCTTCCCACCAATGTGCTTGATTTATTGAATGTTTCATAAATTAGATATTATAAGTTATGAACTATAAAGATGCCCATATTAGCCTTGAAGAAGCCAGCTGGGATACTCATTGCAGGCTGAATTAGTTTCCCAAGAAACAAGACAAATTATTCAAAGAGAAAAGATATGTTGTGTATCATTTGTGGTATGTAAACAAACTATTAAAAGCAAGTAGAGGCAACTCTATATTGCTGTCCACCATGTGAACATCTATATCTTTAAGACAAAAGATCATTCTGGGTTAGGAAAGTTTGCTTTCTTATTCTTTCAGTAAATCACTTTTTTATCTTGAGGAAAACTGTACCTCCATTCTCTTCTATAAAACCATTGAGCTCCTTTGCAATGATCAGCAACATAAGGAACATTTTTCTTTATTAGGAACTATTATTGCTTGATTATTTTGCACGCTAAAGGTTTTGAAAAGACAGATCTGAGGTACACTTGCAACTAGTCAGCCTCCTTTGCTATGTTCATCTAAGATGTGCTCTAAAAGCATGGACAGGGAGAGTGAGAAGAGACGCCCGTGACAGTTTGTGCTGTTTTGTTCTTGCATGCCAGGAGATTCTTTTCCCTGTATAACAGGGATTTGCAGAGAAGATGGAGCCAGTATTTCGGTCAGAGGGGTGAGTGAAAGGATGGAAGGCAACAGTCACAAGTTGCAAGAAGGAAATTCAAACTGAGCACAAGGGAAAGATTTTTCACCGTGAACCCGATTCAGCACTGGAGCAGGTGCCCAGAGAATCCCATCCTTGGGGTCTGCAATGGTGCCCTGGACATCAGGCCCTGGGCAACATGACAGAGCTTGGAAATCAGCTCTGCTTTGGGGAGGGTACTGGACTACACAATCTCCAGAGGGCCCTTCCAACTAAATTTTGCTAAGAATTTATGATAATAAAGTTGTAGAATGAAATGAATTAGTAATTTGAAACTCACTAATGCTAAAAAGTTCTGAATATTGTAAATCCTGTTTTGAGGGGAGACTTTTTCTTTACTTTCCTCACCTCAGTCCTTCTCCAAACTTCTCTATTAAATTTAATTTCTAAGTCTTAGGTACCACATATTATCCTTTATGATCCTATAATACAATTTCTGACAGGATGCAGACAGGTAATGGGGGACCAGCTGCCATGCTCTGTTGGCTTTGGCCGACTGCTGCGTTTGTGCTCTGGCATGTAGAAATTCCCCAGAGCTCATCAAATATCCATGGCAAAGGCTGATAGCAGAACTAACAGTGAGACAGCAGCTTTTTTTTATATCTGACCCACTGAAGTCAATGGGGTTTGTACCCCACACAGGGGCCTGGAACAGCCCCAGCATCACACTGCAGTGTTTATCTCTGCGCTGCCACGTCTGTATCAGTGGAAGCTGATGCAGGGTGAGGGAAGTGCTAGGCATTATCCTGAGCCTTTTGTCTTCAGATTTCCTTCTGTTCTGGGAGCTGCTTTTTGAACAGGTGTCCACCCTCCTAGAGAGGTTTGTTGCTTTTGCAAGCTTGCCTTTCACAGAGCTTTACCATGAGAAAATAAATATTCCAATAAATACATTGGTGTAGCTAAACAGGAGTTCCCCAAGGCATTTGGTGGTGCAACACAACAACCCTGTCTGGCAGCGCTCTGAGCGAGTTCCTCCCACTCCTTCCCCCAACGTGCATCCTCACTACCTGGTGCAACGTAGTGCCCGCTGCCACGCCAAGTGCAGCGCGATGCGGTGCGGCGCTGGGGAGCGGAGCGGCTCCGGCCGCGGAGCCACAGCGGGGCGCGGTTGCACGCAGAACGGCGGCTCGGCGCTCCCCACGCCCGCCCCCTCCGAGGGGGACGCATGTGATCCCTTTTTTTTTTTTTTTTAATTGCTATGGAAACAGACCAAAGCAAAGGGTAAATACAGGGACAATAGCAAAAGACAATTTTAATTTTCATCCCCGCTTAAATGTCACACGTTTTTTAATGCGCCGCCGCTGTAACCGGAGCCTGCATCTGCAGCCTGACGCGGCGAGCCGGTCTCCGAAGCCTGAGGAACACAAGTCCCTCATTATTGCCAAGTGGGATCAGAGCACGTAGGTCTGTTTAGACACTGTGATGCATTGTAAGAGGCCTCTCTTCAGGGATAGCCATAAAAGCCTCCTTTTTCCCCCCTGTTAAAAAAGAGCAGCTGTATTCTAACGTGGACAACACCGAAGACTGCCTGTCTCTGCTGCACAGAGACTCTCTGGGTCAGGCATGAAAAAGCAAACTTCATTTTAGAGTCTGAACAGGATTTCCCGGTGCAGCCTTATGCTTTGGTGGGAGCTGCGGTCGCTCCTGTGCATGTGGCTCAGGAAAACTGGTGGGGAAGGTTTCTGAGGCTGTGTATTGCTTGCTGATGCTCAAGGTGTCTGACAAATATTTTGGCAGCTCTTAAGGTAGCATTACAGTATAAGCCTGAGTGGTCTCATAGATTAATATATTTCAGGCTATTAATTATCCACTAATGGATGCTCCAAATACTTTTGATATTAAATTAAGACCATGGCCATTTCTTGTTAGGAGAGCTAGGTCACCTTTCAGTGCCAGCATTCCCTAATTTTGAAGATGTGGCTCAGCCTAGTTTACCCTTTTCAAAGCCAGCGACAAAGCACTCAGTGATATAAACAAACATGACCGAATTGGTTGTTTTATAGGTACACGAGCAGCATCGCGTTAATCGTTGATTGTTACAGATGTGAACGGGGTGCTCTAAACTGTTTACCAGCTGATTCTTGGAAACGAGACTTCCAGGATGACTTTTCTATTGAGATATGCTGCCCCTCCTTGTAAATCCCTTGATGGTTCCTGCTTCCCAGCAAGAGCAAACTCCCCATTCACACACAGGATCATTCCTAGAATTGTCACCAGAGTTGCTAGAAGAGCTCTGGTCCAACGGGTGGAAGATACTGATTGCTTTGTGCAATTTCCCAGGGTGAGCCTGCCCACGACACACACAGCATCTAGAAATGCAAACCATGCTGTCAGTGACAGGGCAAACCCCAGGACCACGTGAACTGCTCTGCTGCATCTGGACCTGGGGGTGACCTTTCCTGAAATGAGGGATTGGCTTTGAGTCTGGCTGGGAGTCAGGGTGCTGCTGGATTTCTGCTAATTGTACTAATTACAGCAGTCTCTCTTTTGCACTGCTTTACTTGTAAACCTCTGTGTGTGTAGTTTTTAAAGCTCACAGACAAAAATCTTGGCACGTGAAGGCTCAATCTTCTGGTTGGATTTGGGAAGGGGGAGGAATAGGACAGGAGGGACTGACCAGCTGGGCTCTTTTTGGCACCGTCAGGAAAGCCAGAGTCACTTCTGATGCTTTCCAGTATTGCAGTGCTCTGTTTCACAGGCATTCTTGCTGCTTGTTAAATATTTTAAATACATCTGAAGTAAGACAAAAGTGGGGAGAAAAAACCCCAACAACCCACATGTGATTGTATATTGAGGACCAGTCTTGTACTGGCATGGAGAGGAACTAGATGGTTTAAGCAGTCTTTTTGTCTTCAAAACTTTATAGTTCTGCATTAATTTGCTAGGGCACATTTTAGATACACAGTAGGCAAATCTGGTGCTATGCACTAACATCCCTCTTACACTGTATTTATGTGAATGTGAGTGCACATTTTGACTATTACTTATCATAATACATAACAGTTTGGCCAAATGCCTTCTTCGTTTATGCAGTTATTCCCAGACATTCCCAGTAGGAAAAATCATATGGAAAGTTACTGTAAAAAGACCCAACCAGTTCTCCAAAGCTGTGTTGTGAGACAGCATTTTCTCTCTCCCAGACTCACTTACAACTTATAAGAAAAAATATTGAAGGATATTTTGCTACAAAGGGATAGTAACTTCTCTCCAGGATCGCGAGGATTTTAGGAGATCTTCCAGGAGCCACGTTTGCAATTAAATATTAGTAAGAACAGCAGTTGATCAGTTGATTTAAATGCCTTAATATAGAATCAGGAATCTTTCTTGTAGTCTGTTGTATGGGGGTTTTTTTCTGTTAGGTTTCTTTTTCCAGAAAATCATATTGTGGTATTTTCTATGAATTAAAAAAAAAAAAATCATTTAGCATTGTTTTCCCAGTTATATGTGAGGTTCAATGCCTGGTTAAATACCAGATGAGCCCAGCTGTTTCGAAGCACTTTAATCCACTTTTGACCAAGATCCTCACATCTTAACTGAGTGAATGAGAGTTGAATTTAGCAGGGGCAGACTGATGCTCCCTTACCCCTCAGGGAATCATCATCTATTTGTGTATGTCCAATGACTGCAGGCTCTTTAGATATTTATTTAGATCTCTTATACGAGATGCCCCTCTCTCTTTCTCTCTCTCTCAAACAAATCTTTGCTTTTAGGGCACAAAAATATATGTCTGTAGATTAAACCCTGGTTTCCTGGGAAAAGAAACTGTGTATACCTCAGAAAGATTTTGGCAAGTAACCGAAATCTTTCAAATAAGGAACTGAATTGAGCAAAATCCTTGCTGATGTAAACTGAGCTCTCTGGAGGTCAGTAAAACAGGGACCTCCTGCAGCTGAGACTCTGTGCAGTGCTCCCAAGAACTCTGAAAACTCATTCAGGCAAGTGGAAAAAAGTCCTCCCTAGAAGTGCTCCTCACCCTACAGCTCCTTATCAAAAGCTCTGGCATCACAGAAACCTCAAACTGGTGGAAGCAGAACACACTTATCTGAAAGGACTTTATCAGACCCCCCTATCTCTAGGGCGTCGTACCAGCTGCCCCTTCACTCTCTGCTCACCTCTAAGACAGCAGGATTAGATTTGATAAATAAGAAGGAGAAAGGCATACCCTTCAGTTTAACTTGATTTAGAGGCATTTGGGAGACAATTGACTATCATGGACACACTCACTCCACAGTCTTTCTCTTAGTACAGTCATTGCCATATCAGCATCACGCTGTCTCATTTGCACAGTTGCGCTAGTAGTGCCTATTGGTTTTAATTTATTTCCTTTTCAACACCCTTAATTCTTCTAATATCTTCTGAAGTGACCATTTGAGTGATTACTCAAGACAGGCATATAGATCTACCAGTTCACTTTAGCTCTACTCCATTCCATATTTCTAGGTATTTTTTCTCACCAAAATGACTACATCCTAATGAATTGCGATGCATTTTCAGCATGACAGTGCTGTGTCTATCTGGAGTTTGGTCTCTGTGTCTTCACAGGAATGCAGAGCTGCAAGAAAGCTGTTGCTGCTGGTACGTGCTTTCCCCTTCCCTGGCTCTTCCCAAGAAATCAGATTTGTAAAGAGCTGCTTATTTTTAATTTATTCATTTTTGCTACATTGACAGGTATTTTGGATTCCTCTGCCACAGCAAATTAAAACGGATGTTTTCTCCAGTAGTCTGTCAGTTTGTTTCCAAAAGTTTGGCTGTCTCTACAAAGTAATTATTTTTGCTGGCATCCATCTACCTTTGCTAGTTTTCAGATGGACTTGATGTCTCTTTCTCTCAGCATGGGGGCTTTTGAAAGCCTGCCATTGCAAGGGTTTTTTGTTGTTGTTGTCGTTGCTACTTCTGCCTTTCATCTGGTGCAGCCTCCTCACAAACCTCTGAAATCTCGTGCTCCCAAATCCCGGCAATCAGCCCTCTCCTGCTTCCTGATTTTGCAAATTGCAGCTTTGTGAATGACAATTTCGCAGATTGCTTTTGTCACTTTTGACTGGAGGATAGTATCGGCTACCAGGAAACTTCAATGACAAATTCAAATCAGTATCCTCCCAGAATTTGTCATAGATAAAGGGCAGATATGGTTTTGCATTGGTCCCTTCATTTGCCTGCTCCAAAATGTGTTCGTTTGTGTGTACCATAACAAAGCATCCCTCTTCAAGAGCCAAACTGATATCAGTTGCCATCAGCTCTAGTTTTTGGTTACTAAAAACCTGCTACCATAGATATATATGTATACATAGATGGAAAATATATGTATATATCTATAGATAAATATTTCATCTCTCTTGCTGCAGTGACCTGTCTTTTCCCATGTAGCAAAGCTCCTCCAGAACACCTGCAAACTTTGCTGACTGCAGAAGGGTAAGACACCTCATTTCAGGGTTATTTCATAGAATCACAGAATGGTTTGCATTGGAAGGGACCTAAAAGATCTTCTAGTTCCAACCCCTCTGCCAGGGGCAGGGACACCCTCCACTAGACCACGTTGCACAAAGCCCCATCCAATCTGGCCTTCAACACTTCCAGGGAGGGGGCATCCACAACTTCTCTGGGCAACTTGTTCCAGTACCTCACCACTCTAACAGTAAAGAATTTCTTCCTAATATCTAATCTAAATCGACCCTCCTTCAGCTTAAGCCCCTTTCGCCTTGTCCTATCACTCCATGCCCTTGTAAATAGTCCCTGACCATCTTTCCTGTAGGCCCCCTTTAGGTACTGGAAGGCTGCTATAAGGTGTCCCCAGAGCCTTCTCTTCTCCAGGCTGAACAACCCCAACTCTCTCAGCCTGTCTTCATAGGAGAGCTGCTCCAGCCCCCTCATCATCTCTGTGGCCTCCTCTGGACTTGTTCCAACAGCTCCAGACCCCAGAGCTGGACACAGTACTTGAGGTGGGGTCTCACAAGAGTGGAGTAGAGGGGGAGAATCACCTCCCTTGACCTGCTGGTCACACCTCTTTTGATGCAGCCCAGGACACAGTTGGCTTTCTGGGCTGCAGGCGCACATTGCTGGGTCATATTGAGCTTCTTGGCCACCAACACCCCCAAGTCCTTCTCCTCAGGGATGCTCCCAATCCATTCTCCGCCCAGCCTGTAGTTGTGCTTGGGATTGCCCCAACGCATGTATAGGATCTTGCACTTTGCCTTGTTGAACTGCATGAAGTTCTCATGGGCCCACCTCTCAAGCCCTCTGGATGGCATCCCTTCCCTCCAGCATGTCAACCACACCACACAGCTTGATGTCATCAGCAAACTTTCTGAGGGTGTACTCAATCCCACTGTCCATGTCACCGACAAAGATATTAAATAGTGCTGGTCCCAATACTGACCCCTGAAGAATGGCACTTGTCACTGATCTCCACTTGGACATCGAGCCATTGACCGCAACTCTTTGAGTGTGACCATCCAGCCAATTCCTTATCCACCGAGTAGTCCATCCATCAAATCCATGTCTCTCCAATTTAGAGACAAGGATGTCATGCAGGCCAGTGTCAAATGCTTTGCACAAGTCCACATAGATGACATCAGTTGCTCTTCCCTTATCCACCAATGCTATAACACCATCGTAGAAGGCCACCAAACTTGTTCGGCATGATTTACTCTTAGTGAAGGCATGCTGGCTGTCACCAATCATCTTATTTTCCATGTGCCTTAGCATAGTTTCCAGGAGGATCTGCTCCATGATCTTGCCGGGCACAGAGGTGAGACTGACTGGCCTGTAGTTTCCCAGGTCTTCCTTTTTTCCCTTTTTAAAAATGGGGGTTATGTTTCCCCTTTTCGATTCAGTGGGAACTTCACTGGATTGCCACAGCTTCTCAAATATGATGGAGAGTGGCATAGCAACTTCATCTGCCAGTTCCCTCAAGACTTGTGGATGAATCTCATCAGGTCACATGAACACATCTCATCAGGTCCTATGGATTTGTGCACCTTCAGGTTCCTTGGTCTCAAACCTAATCTTATCCTGGCATGGGCATTTTTTTCATTCTCCCAGTCCCTGCCTTTGCCTTCTGCGACTTGGTTGGTGTGGCTAGAGCACTTGCCATTGAAGACTGAGGCGAAAAAGTCATTGAGTACCTCAGCCTTCTCCATATCCTGGGTAACCAGGTCTCCCATATCATTCCAGAGGGGGCCCACATTTTCCCTAGTCTTCCTTTTATCACTGACATATCTATAGAAGCTTTTATTGTTGCCCTTGATGTCCCTGGCCAGATTTAATTCTATCAGGGCTTTAGCTTTCCTTACCTGATCCCTGGCTGCTCAGACAGTTTGTCTGTATTCCTCCCAGGCTACCTGCCCTTGCTTCCACCCTCTGTAGGCTTCCTTTTTGTGTTTGACTTTGCCCAGGAGCTCCTGCAGGCCTGATTTCCTCTTTGTCAGAATGCATCTCTCCTGAGCTTGGAGGAGGTGATCCTTGAATACTAACCAGTTTTCTTGGGCCCATCTTCCCTCCAAGGCTTTGTCCCGTGACACTCTACCTAGCAGGTCCCTGAAGAGGCCAAAGTCTGCTCTCCTGAAGTCCAGGGCAGTGAGTTTAGTGTGCCTTTGTCACTGCTCCAAGGATCTGGAACCCCACCATTTCATGATCACTGCAGCCAAAGCTGCCCTTGAGCTTCACATTCTCCACCTGCTCCTACTTGTTGGTGAGAACAAGGTCCAACATGGCACCTCTCTTCCTTGTCTCCTCTATCACTTGGAGAACAAAGTTGTCATCAACGCATTCCAGGAACCTCCTGGATTACTTATGACCTGCTGTGTTGTCCCTCCAGGAGATATCAGGGTGGTTGAAGTCCACAAGGACCAGGGCTTGTGAATGTGAGGCTGCTCCTAGCTGTCTATAGAGGACTTCATCTGCTCAGTCTTCCTGATTAAGTGGCCTATAGCAGACCTCCACTATAATGTCACCTGTCCCTGTTCTCCCTTCAATCCTGACCCATAAGCTCTTGGTCAGCTCCTCATCCATCCCCAAGCGGAGCTCCATGCACTCCAGCTGGTCATTGATATAGGGGGCAACACCTCCTCCTTGTATCCCCTGCTTGTCCTTCTTAAAGAGCCTGCATCCTTCTATTCCAGCTCTTCAGTCATAGGAGCCATCCCACCACATCTCCATGATGCCAATAAGATGTGTTTGCGCAGAGGCATTTAAGTTGGGCCCCCAATGAAACTGACTTACTGGCTGCAGTGGCTGGAATTCCTTTGTGCTTCACTTCACATGCTCTTTTGCTGACCTGTGGTCCTTCTTCTGGCTCTGGGCATCTATTGCTGGTAGTAGCATCAAAGTGGTAGGAGTGGGACAGATTTAAGGTCCCCTCCCCCAGCAACTTTAGTTTAAAGCCCTCTTCACCGGCTTGGCAAGCCTATGACTGAAGATACTCTTCCCCTTCTCTGACCCCATCAGCCCTCAGGAGAACAGGTTTCTCAAAGCAAGTCCCATGGTCCGAGAAGCCAAACCCCCGGCTGTGGCACCAGTCCTGTAACCATTTGTTGATTCACCAAATTCATCTGGCCCTTTGTCCTGGTTTTGGTTGAGATAGAGTTAGTTTTCTTTATAGTAGCTGGTACAGTGCTGTGGTTTGGATTTAGTACAAGAATAATGTTGATAACACAGTGATGATCTTAGTTGTTGCTAGGTAGTTGTAGTGCCTACACTAAGCCAAGGACTTTTCAGCTTCTCATGCTGCCCTGCCAGGTGCACAAGAAGCTGGGAGAGCACAGCCAGGACAGCTGACCCCGACTGGCCAAAGGGATATTCCCTGCCATAGAACATCATGCTCTGTGTATAACTGGGAAAGTTAGCTGGGAGACGGGATTGCTGCTCGGAAACAGACTGGGCATTGGATTATTTTCTTTTCCTTTCACATGTGGTGAGCAATTGCATTTGTGCATCACATTATTATTATTATTGTTGTTGTTGTTGTTGTTGTTTTCCATTCTCATTCCCATCCCCTTGGAGGGGTGAGCGAGTGGCTGTGTGGTGCTCAGTTACTGCCTGGGGTTAAATCTTGATGCCCTTTCAAATCCCTTCCCTTTGACCAGGAGGTCTGATGAAAAACTACCTGTGCTCCAGAGTCCCTCACCACAGCTCCCAGGGCTCTGCAATTCTTCTTGATGCTCCTCAGACTGCTCCTGGCTGTGTCACCAGAGACCACATGAATAACAGCGGACTGTACGAGGCTTGGCAGTCTCCTGGTGGCATCCCTGATCCGAGCCCCCGTTAAGCAGCACACCTCTCTAGGGAGCACGTCAGGTTGGCAAATGGGTGCCTCTGTACCTCTCAAAAGAGAGTCACCTACTACTATCACCCATCACCTTTTCTTGGAAAGGCTTTTTGTGCATGACCCTGTTAGGTTCATTCTTCCACTCATTGAAATTTTCAGCCTCTCAGTGTCTGTAATTTTGAAGTACCAGCAGGCTCAGCCACATATGATGACACACAGACTG
Source organism: Grus americana (assembly GCF_028858705.1). Classification (NCBI taxonomy): domain Eukaryota; kingdom Metazoa; phylum Chordata; class Aves; order Gruiformes; family Gruidae; genus Grus; species Grus americana. The sequence goes on along the minus strand of NC_072853.1, from coordinate 14,212,688 downwards.
AATATTAATCAGCGTTTCGTTCAGGCTGAGATTATCAACGGCTGCTTTGCCATGGGTGTCTGCCCCACTATGCTCGAGGCAGTTTGCTTCAGTCCTTTCAAGGCCGTTGATAAAATGACAGCTGTCTCTTAAGAGCTACGTCTTTATAAGAAAATAAAGCAAAGCCAGTGAAAGCTCCCAGGCACTGGAGCTTGACTGTCTATACCACTAAATTACACATTTAACTCACTAGGATGGACACAGTGGCTCTGAAAGCCCACCCCTGGTAGTCCTGCCACCCCTGATTTAACCTTTACTCTCCCTCCCTCAGACCCTTCATCAGACATGGCTGCTTTTCATCAACGCACCCGGCTGTCGGTCCAGCACAGCCCCTGTTATCCTCAGTGCAGCTACCCCGGCTTTTGTTAATCAGACAGCTGAAAATTTAACACCCATCCTGCTGAAAGTAGCCTGCTGATTTGAGAGGGAGCAGGATGTTGCCCTAACCATTTGATTATTTGCTTCATGTAATATTTTTATTTTTTAACAAAGGTGTTTACTTTTCAAATGAAGATCATTGGTTGAGCCATGGCAACTGTAATGTCTGTGTAGCCAGCAAACACTTAATATGTGGGTGGGTGGTTTGGATGGCCTTGAATACATAATTAAATTTGTTTTTCCTTTCAGCTCCCTGTGGTGTGTTATTTTTTTATATTTAAATGTTATCCCATCTTGAAGACAACTGTTTTTTGTTATTAAAAGGACAGCTTAAATGCATTTAGAAAAAGCAAGTCTCATTCTTTTTATGTCTCAATCTTTTTTTTCAATTAAAGAAAAAGTCCTTTAGTGCCTGTGTTCAACTTCCTGTAGCCAAAATGGTTCTCTAAACATTTTCTAAAGGTCTCTAGATGCTTTGTATACTTAATGGAATAAACTCCACCTTTTCTGATCCTTAAAATGGTCAGCATTATCTTGTATGTTTTATACTGCATCAGCAAAATTGAGGATTTGGAGTGTTTCCCCTGCTGTAGAAAGAAGCAGCTCCTGCATGCTGCTTCTGGTCGAGATAAAAGGGAACACCACATAAATAAGGGACCATCCTTGCGATAAGTTGAACTTCTGCAGTCCCTGTGGGATGCACCATGGCTTGTCAGCACAAATGGAACCCTGTGAGTTTTGGCAGTGACAGCCCAGGGACTGTGTGGGAATTAAAAGTCTGTCAAATTGGGTAGATGGCTCAAAACAGACAGGTGGAAATTCTGCAAGAACAAGTGTGATACGGACACTTACAGGTGAGGACCAAACCCACAAATGCAGAGCTGGACTAATTGGCAATGAAAGCAGTACAGCAAAGTCAGTTTGGAGATTATGGTAGAGCTAAAATTAAATAAGATTATTAAATGTCATTTGCTTGTGAATCAACACTTTTCCTGTTCTATTTCTCCCTGTTTGTTACCTAGGTTTCACTAGAATCATAGAATGGTTTGGGTTGGAAGAGACCTTCAAAGATCATATAGTCCACCTCCACCCTGCCATGGGCAGGGACACCCTCCACTAGACCACGTTGCCCAAAGCCCCATCCAACCTGGCCTTGAACACTTCCAGTGATGGGCCATCCACAACTTCTCTGGGCAACCTGTTTCACTGCCTCACCACCCTCATCGTAAAGAATTTCTTCCTTATGTCCAATCTAAACCTACCTCCTTTCGGTTTAAAACCGTTGCCCCTTGTCCTGTCACTACAGGCCTGGATAAAAAGTCTCCCTCTCTCTTTCTTATAGGCCCCCTTTATATATTGAAAGGCTGCAATTAGGTCTCCCTGGAGCCTTCGCTTCTTCAGGCTGACCAACCCCAACCCTCTCAGACTTTCTTCATAGGAGAGGTGTTCCAAGAGTGTTAGGAGTGTTACAGCAAGGTTTAGATAGTGTAGCTAAGCTGGTGAAGCCCAAGCCTGCTGCCTGGGTGACAAAAGATACAGAGCACATATACAGACAGTCTGAAGTAACTGAAGGAACAGACTGGGTTTGTTTAATACCTAAAAAAAGAAGATTGAGGAGAATGTGGCAAGCTTCTTCCATGTTAATGTTGCTATAGGGAAAACAGGGAACCACTGTTCTCTGTGTTCAGTGGGGGAGAGAATTACTGTTTGTATCCAAAAGTTTTATATTGGAAAAGAAGAACTTTAAACATATAAGGGCTCTGAAGCACTGGCTAGCAAGTTATGTGTGAAAAGCCTTTCACTGAGTGTTTTCAAGAACGGGCAGATGACCCTCTACTGAGGAGGGTTTAGTCTGCTTTATCCTGCCTCAGTGAAGGTTATTGGGTTAGATTTTTTGGTGCGGTTTTTTTTGTTTTGTTTTTTTTTTTTAACCACACAGTTCTGTAATGTACACGCTCCATAGACAATCTGGGAGAAATTAGGGTTGAATCCAAACAATCAAGATGGGACTGATACTCATGTCTAGATGAAACAACCCAAATATGAAGGCGGAAATTCAACTAAGCAGCTACTATTAAAAAAGAGCTATAAATAAATTGCCTAGAGTTTGAGACAGTCCAATTACTCTGAGAAACCATGAAAGAATAGTTATTTTTAAGTCTCCTGTTGGCTCTTTCATGGCAGTTGATCTGGTGATTTATTGAAACGCATTTGTAATGATTTTGCTAATATACACATGACATGATGAAAAATGCCATGTTTAATGAGTTTTATGTGATTCATAACAAACTGCAGACAGTAAAAGCCTGATGACATTTTTAAATTCTACGTAACTAGAAAAATTTTAATTTTAAAAACAGGAAGCTAAATTCTGAGAAGTGTTCCCTCTTTAATTTGCCATTAAATCAAGGAAGACATGATAATTTTAAAAGGTTCTATAATTAGATGTTAGTCTATTGTAGTCAAAGGAACTGAAAGTCAGTTGGGATAAAACAAAACCATGCAACTATATGGAATCTGTTGTTCACTGTCTCCTGGTCTTTGCCAAGCATGTTTGCTTTTACATGGCTTTTGTGTTTGGCTAAAATTTGTTCTCACATAACCAAATAATATTGTAACAGAAAGGAATAAAATCAGCAAATGTGATGTTCTCTTTCTGGAATGTCATATTATGCTGTAAGAGATATTTAATTTTAAATTCTAAAAGCCGGTTACAGTTGTTTAAAAAAGTCCATTATTTTTTCCTTTGCACTCAGAGTCTTTGCCCATTTTGGTCCAAGCTATAAGTCTGCACAACTAACTTACTCAGCTAATTGCCCAGCCATTTGCTCATCTCCATTAAAATGGCTCAATACTCAGATAAAAATAGATACAAGTGGGCAACCCTTTTAAGGTTAGGAGTTTTTTTTCTTTGCATGCTTAACAGTGGGCTTTTGAGCTTTTCCAAGTAAGAAGAAAAGAAGCTTGAATCTCCAGTGGCTAGCTTACTATAGCTTTAATTCAAATCTGAATCTCCGACTAAGGTCATCTCTGTAGTGGTTTGAAGTTTTCCTATTCGTTAACCTCTGCATTGAACTGAATATTCCTCAGATTCCCTAATTAGTTACAGTTGGAGCTTTGGTGACTTTCAAGACTTTCCTCTTTGAGCTAGAAAGAAAAAGGTTCAAACAATGGTCAGGAAACCCTAAAACCTCTTATCTCTCAGAAGTTAGATTAGACAAGAAGAGTACTGTCGTGATGGATTGAAAGTGCTCTATACCAGATAAGAACAGGAATGATAAGAACATTAGAGGTCTCGGGGTTCTTTTACAGAAGAAAAGACTGCTTTCCTTTTAAGCACTATCTTTTCTTCATTTACACATTGCAGGATAAACAGAATGTGTTTGCAATTAATATTTCTGCTTACACACACACACGCCTCAATTTTTTAACAGATACAACAGAAGGATATAAGATTAAATGATTATCAAAGCAGCTGAAGCTTACTAAACTTTAATATATGTTGTGCAGCCCTAATGACGCTGGAAAAGAAGAAAGAAAAGATGATGCTATAAAAATAAGCAAAAATTTACTTGTTCAATGTATTCACTTTCAGATAGCATTAAGAAGTAAATATAGGTGTGAGAAAGACATTAGCTGCCCTGACGGTTGTGTAAATGTTCTGCTTATTTTGCTCCGTTCAGTGGGTTGGTTGTTGCTTTTCTTCCAGTTGCTTTCCATTAATCACTTTGGTTCTAAAAGGCCTTAGAAGGAAATTGTTTACAGATATTTTCCTTTGCTCTGACAGAAATATGAAGCCATTTTCAATCAGCTCCCTCCCGTCCTGCATTTGTGGCCCAGCCATTTCCCCATTTAAGTCAATCAGGACGTAGCCATTGACTTAAACTGGAGCAGATGAAGTTCTTTACCTAGCTGGGCTAAAAAGCCAGAGAGCTGAATGTTTTCTATAAGCCAAAGGGTATGTTAATGGCTTAGCTTTTTTGTAGCTGATTAACTTTGTCTTCCAGTGCCAATATAGCGAAAGAGACCTTATAGGACTCCTTTTAAGGAGCCTCAGGGCACTTTGAACACTTTGCATTAAACAGTTCCACTCAGAATTTTCCTAAGATCTCATAGTCATAGCACAATGTACACCATTTAAAAGGCAAAAACATCCTGATACGGTATACAATGCTTTTAGCTCTATGGGTCGGGGGTTTTTTTCTGGTCATTGTTTAAGAGCTACTCTCTGGAGATTTCTGTAGCAGTTTTTATGGGAATCTATTTATCACTACATGATGTTAATTTAGATGTTTTCATTGAGCCTACATCTTGCCTCTACATTTATAATTGCACAAATTTATGATGCTGTAAAGTTCAGAAACTCAAGCAATCTAGTACAGATGATATTTGGGCCAAAGTAGCAGATTGTAGCCATCAATTCTAGTAGCTTTGCCTGTAACTTTAAACAAACTAACCCGAACAGCTGAGATGGTCTGGGTTCCATAATATCAAACTATTTACACGTGAACAAAGTCAACTTGAAAGCTCAGAAAGATAGGCTTATTTAGAGGAAATGGACTAAACTGTAAGTTGGATTCTATAATCACATCTTAATTACATTTCACTCATCAGCTACTGCTGGCCTTTGATAAATCCCATGGAAGAGCTGGTTCACACGCATGTCTTCCTTTGCTTGCAGAAGAGCTAATGGGAAATCATTAAAATCTTTCACGGGAAATCTGGCTCGGCTGAAGTCAATGGCAAGACTCCCACATGCTTCGACAGAGTCAAGTCTTCAGGCTGGGATCCTGCCCACAGGCAATTATAACAACGAAACAGGAAAAATGGTTTGGCTAATGACAAATGGGGAGGAAGGAACTGGAGAAGATTTCTGGAGGTGGTGGAGAAGTGGCAGCGATAAGAATGAGGAGGCAGAAGAACTCAGGAGAAGGAGGAGGGAGAGCACGGAGCAGAGGCAACAGGAGAGCAGTAAAAGGAGGCAGGGGTGTGAATAATTGAGAGAGGAGCTGAAATAAGGGGTGCTGCTTTTCAGACCAAAGAAGAAAGTGTGTTTTAAAGCAGTTCCTTAAAGGGAGAGAATGACTGCAGTGTGATGGGTGAGCTGAAAGGGTTAAAAGCCTTCAGAAAGAAAACAGGCATCAAAGACCTTACACTGTATTTAGGTCCAAATCAGCCCTGTCAGCACAGTTCATCCCACCTCTGGCCTGCTCCCAGGGAACCTTTTCCTTCATAACCCTGACAGCCAGACTGGGGTTGGGCCACCAGGCAGATGAACAGAATAGGACAATCTGTAGGACAGTGCCTGTGGGCCTCTCTCCTGAGGACCTCACAGCCTATGGCAAATGGTCCACCACGTCCTGTGACCAAAATGTCATCTTCTCATATAAAGAAGTGAGAGAAGAGTGGAATTGGGGGCCCACATGTCTGTGACACAACTGTTGTAAGACAAAGAGCAGCTGCATGGTGGATGTGAAATAGGTGCATCTCTGATCACCTGAGAGAAGAGGTGCCTCTCTGCAAGCTGCTGTGAGGCTTCCTGCAACAGCAACAAGTACCACAGCATGGCACTGGTCTTTGAAACCATACATTTAGGCTATAACTGTCACCCTGAGTGACATGGGCTTGGGATTGTCCTTGGGCATTGAGGCCAGCTGGTGTGCAATGGCTTGCACACATACTTTTCTATCTTCCAAAACCCACATATGAGCTTACAAAAGAGAGCCAGAGATTGTCCTGTCTCCCAAAGCAAAGACAGATCTGCACCCAGATGGGGTCAGCAGCGCTCCCAGGCCTGTGCTAGCTCCTCTGATTATTTCTTACCTTGGACAAAGCTAGCTAGCCAGGTCAAAACCTTGCTAGGAACTAGTCTACTGGCTGGACAGCACAGATGGTTGAATCACTAAGCCTGGGAACACTGCTTGGTGCTATTTAACTCCCCATTATAGGAAACATTAATGCTGTTTTTCTATGAGGTATTCTTACTGATTTACTTTGGCACGTGAGAAGGATCATTCACAGGTTATTTTAAGTACTTGTAGCTTCAGTAATAATGGGAGCCTGGGCAACTAGTTCAGAAACAGCATTTTTTTTTTAATTTCAGTAGATAATGATCCCAAACCAGAGTGTGAGAAAAAAGTACATTTCCAAAAGACATAGAGGGAACCTGATGAGTCAAGTTCTCCAGAGCTTGGACCACTTCGTAGGACCCAAGCTGGACAGTTTGCCACAGTGATGCTCTTTATTGGAGTCACCAGGACACATGTACTCTTGGTTCGGTGTGTGGCATTAGCTTAGACCTGCACAGTCACCAGGATGCAGCAATCAATCAGCTCTGAAGGTGACTTCAGGAACACAAAGATTCCCCATTGCGTCCATTGTGTGCCAGAGAAATCCTTGGTTTAGTGTGGCCCCACGTTCACAGCTGGAGAGCTGGCAATTACCTTCCTTCCTTGGCTGCTATCCAACACTAAGTTGGATGGGGGACTAAGAAATACCACTTCGTATACACTCCTGTTACTGCCTTTCCATTCACAAATGTAAAAACATCCTTGATTTTTTCTGACAAAAATGTAAACAAGGAGACTAGCTGGCCCAGGGGATCTGTAATAGGATATAGGGCCTTTCACCTCTGTCTTACGAACAAAACACCACTCCCCTCTGATGCACGTTCAGTGGCTTGTGAGAAGAGCGCTGGTGGTCTGAATCCAGTGTCATGTGTCTGCATCAGGAAGCTACTAGATTTTGGACTAATTAGCCTCTTTGTCGGCATCCCCCGCAGAGGGGCCAGTGATGAGCTGGCACCTCCTGTGCAGAGATAAGATATGCTGACTGTATGAGGGAAACTGGTCTAGGTGACGCTGGTCTTGCATTTGCCCCCTTACTAATAGCTGGTCTTTAGACATCTGTGGGAAAGCTAATCATGAGCATGAATTCACTTACAAGACTGTAATGAAAGATAGCACTGTAAATCATACATATGCATTTTTGTAAGAGTGTGCTTGGTGACCCAGATATGCAATGCAGTATCTGGCAATGTGTGTTTTGATGGGTAAAAAAGGAGCTGAAATGTAATGGACTTTAAAATCTGACATTGCATCACCTGGCTGTGACCAGTCCTTTGCTGGCTTTGCAGCACTTGGAAGCCTGCTGACTGCCCGTCCCTGTGCCCGGGTGAGGGAATTAAACCTGCCTTGTGCTCATGTGTGTGCAAGAGGAAGGACGTGCGCCTGGCCTCTGCAAACAGCAGGGCGAGCCCCTTCCACACTGCACAGGAGGACTACCTCCAGCCACAGCAGTTCTGTTCTTAGGGCTCAAAGGTTTAAGGTATCCATCATCTGAGGAGGGGGAATTCCCAAACTCAGCAATACTGGTAGGTTACTTGGGACCTCTTTGCTTCCACCTGTTAAGTACATGAATAACAGCTGTAAATGCTTCTCTTTGTGTTGTGCTGTTAGAACTGAGTACCCAGCCTCAGACTCCTGCTGATGCAGCAGGGTCTGTGAATACTCTCTGAGCTCTGCCCTGCCTTCAGACTGCTTCCACTTAGGTGAACTGCATTTGGTTGGATTCTGGGATGTTGTGTAAGTAAATATCTAAATTTAAACTCGATGGGAGATGGGCCATTTAAACTTGTGCGTATCCACACTGGGTTCTGCAGTATCCCTTGACATATGCAAATGAATTGAAGTAGGGCTGGGTGTATTTCCATGGGCACTTTTCACTAATAATAAGGGCCTTGCCACATTCAAAGCAACCAAACAAAAAAGAATTGTAGGAGAAAATACTTAGAGACAAATTGACCATTAGCTGTGGTGGTGGGTCAAGCTATTGCAGATCCTTTGCTGCTCAGTTCTGCTCTCCTTTCGGAGACTGCTGCCTTGAGGACAGAGTTGGAAGAACAGAACATGCAAGAGGTCCTCAGCTACTTCAGCAGAGGATCTGATGGGCTTAGCTCCAACCACGTCTTGTAGAAACTCAAATTGAGCTCTCAGAGTTGAATGAACTGTGGGGGAGAGTGGAGTAATATCTTGAGCTACATCATCTGTTCACTAAATGAATGTATCTAGACCCTGAATTCTTCGGGAATTCAATGAAAAACATGCTAAAAAGGAGGCAAAAATAGATTGAGTATTCTGAGTCTGGGATTGCAGCTCCTCTGTGGGTCCAGTTCCAATACATCCTCCCATTGTTTCCCTCCCTTTTTCCCTGGTCATAGCAGGAATTTTCCCTCATTTATCCAGACATCAGGTCTTTTATTCAGTTCCACGCAAGAAAACAGCAAAGACGATATAGCACTGGGCAAGGTAACATGCAGAGGTAAGCTAGATCTTTCATCAAGCCCAGAAAGAGGTTGATAATGAAAAGTGGCTGATGTAGGAGTATTCAGACTGTGGGTCATCAGATGCAGGACGTAGTGGTTTTCTGCTTTTAGTGGTGGGAGCGAGCAATGGGTGGATGCATTACACGATTACTGATGGACTAAATGCACTGATAAAATAAAAGTCAGCTAACCATCTGCTCATATAAGGTGATTCAACCAAATTCCTCTGGAACCTTGAAATGATGCAGCCAAAGGATCTCTCAAGGCATCAACATCCTCTCTGCAGGCTCTGCAAGTTTTTCTGGCTTTCCTGGTCTGATGGAAGTAGACTACCCAAAATGCTCTGAGAACAGCACACATTGGACTGACAGCTGCCTGGCTGGGAACATGGGATGTCAAACCACCTAAAAATCCCAGTCATCTAGAGATTTCTATCTCAGTTTTGATAGATAAGTCATTCAAGCCAATTCAATTCCTAACCATCTGCTTCTCTTAATAAGCCTGACATTCAGGCTCTTTCATACTTATTTAGTCTGAGCTCCTTCTTACTGCTATTCTGCCCACACTGTAGATACCAGGAACTTGATTTAAGCAACAAAAATAAACAATTGTAGATATTTTAATTGCAGTAAAAACCCCTGATAATTTTGGGAAAGCATCAAAGCCAGAAGACTAAGGATCAGATCTGAGAAAGTTCTTAACAGGCCAAGTCCAAGAATGCACCTTTCGATGGTCACTTTTGCATGGCAATACTTAAAACCCACAGAGGACCTCTCCTATTCAGCTTTAATGTGAAACATTTCATACCAAACACTCTGGGAAAGAACTTCCTCTCTTTGTGGGCTCCAAGGTCCTGTATGCATGTCTGCACAGATCCCACTGAAAAGTGAAGGGGGCCTTACCTAGCCAGATGATTTAGGTACTTTCTTGTAGACAAAGCCATGGATTTGAATCCCTTCAACCTAAACTACTTCATGGGTCAGTGGTCTATTGACATAGTTGTAATATAAAAGACGACTGTAACACTAAGGTTGAAAATTTCCTTGTTGTGATCCTTCAGACTTAGTGGGAGAATGACCTGACCTGGTTCAGGTGTTAGTCTTGCTTTCTTACAAGGGGTGAGGATTCAGTCATGTTTTTTGCATCGTATTTCATACTAGTTACCTATAGGTGCTGGTTGAACCTCACTCTGCTGAAGTGCCTCTGTCCTGAAGGGCACTGACGATGTATTTGAGGGAAGTGGTTTAGGATGTTACCATTCTCTACCACTCCTCCTCCTCTTCTCTGCCAACGCTTAATGAACAAAGCAAGCTGGAAAAACAGTATCTGCTCAGATCTCCACCATTTCAGTGAAAATTGTTTAGTTTATGTTAAATGGTTCACTTTATTTGAACATGGCCTTCTGTCAAAGGAGTGGGTTGTTAATTCCAGCAACGGGGTAGAGTGGAGGACTCATTCTTAAACTGTAACAGCTGGATTTGTTAACCTATTATTATCTGTTCCTTATGTCTCCCCGGGTTTCTTCAGGGTTTAGACTCTGATGGCCTAGTGCCTAAATATGATATTGTAGTGCCTACTTTGTACTCCCTACAGCAAGATCAGATAATCACCAGTGTACTCTGTAATACTTCATCATCGAAATTTTCCACTAACACAGAAAACAAGATAAGCACTACCTCTGAATTCCTTGAAATGCTAGGAGAGGACATAAACAAAATTTCATTCTGCCTTCCCAACAGACTCCACAATCTGTCTGACCTTAGCTTTGCTTAGCTCCAGTTAGAAAATTTCCACTCTGTGTCTACCCACCTTTTCAGTGGATGCCATCAAGAGTCAGATCTGCTCTCTGTAAACAACAAGGAACAGTGTCTGACAAATAAATGATGAATACTTGATTTTGGGGCTCACAGCCACGAGGATTGTAGAATACACTGCAAAAAACAGAGAGGTTGGACACACAAGTCTGTGCCCTGCCGAACAGATTTTCCCCCTCCTACAGCTTGGTGTGAATGTCACAATAGTCATGAACTCCTGCTGCTCTTTGGGAGATGTGAAGCTTCACTTTATTAAGGCATTCATAAGTTTTGGAGGTGTTAATTGATTGCCCAAGCACTGCAGTGCTTTGAGCCCTCTCTGTATCTGCCACCCATCTGTTTTGCCTCCTGTTTGTTAACACAGCTGGAAAAATTGATATGCAGCAACCCACATCATCCCAGAAGTCTTTAAAATCTAATTGCTGCTCCTGGACATCCAGCTAAATCAATCTAAAACAATTAGGGAATATGAATTTAAAGCAACAAAAGCTGTAAAGCATCCTTTGGAAAAGCAATGCTAACTGGGGTGTTTTTGTGACACACACGGATTTATTTGAACATACAGTGAGATAAGATAAAATTGTAATGGGCCTGGTGGGGGACCCAGAGGTCGTGATCCCTATAGTATTACTGGATTTAGCTATCTGTATCGTGAGGGCTTAATGGTAACTGTTGGGGTTTTTTAAACAATACCTTTTGTTCTCAGTTAATGTACTTCTTGTTGGCTTTGGGCAGCAATCTAAACAGTCACAGCCACCTGATGATAAGTGTTGGCAAGGTAATAATCAGTTTATTTGCCTACAGTAACAGATGGATTAAAAAAATCTTAAAGTGTGTTATAAACTACAGTTGGAGTAATAATGTTAGTTCAATTGTTTGTGATAAGAGACAAGAGAGAAACAATCTTTTACATGACTAACTGGTACACCTGCAAACAATAGAGAAGTTTTTTGGCTCACATCCTTGTGTCTTTCATCCCTTTTCCACGGGAAGCATCCCTTTTCCTTTTATATGTTGCCTCTAAAATCCCAAATGAGGACACAAAATGTTCAGGCAAAAAGACTGAAGTCCTTGCAGGACCTTATGTGCATCCCAAAGTGGACATGTTTTCTCTGCCCTACTGATGAGAGGTTTGGTGGAAGGGGGCTGGGACAGGGGACCCACGAGCAGCAGAGGGGGCTAAGGGAGCTCAGCCACAGACAAGCTGTGCTCAGGCTCTGGGAGCAGAAGGAACTTTTTTTCTGTCTCTATGATGAGCATTTGGAGCCTCCTGGCCATCAGCCAGTCCCTCCCAGGTTGCCAAATCTATTGTTGGCATAAGATTGGTTTTCTCATAGGGCAGTTTGTTATTCTCACTATTTCACATGAACATTTCATAGAAATGAAACCTGAGGTGGTACTGGTTGGTTGGTTCTTCTGAATGAAGGATTTCCCATTGATGACAGTCTGGTGCTCTTCTTCTCATGGCTCCAGTCCCCGAGAATGAAGGGCTTTGATCCTGGCATGAAGGCTTCAACAGTTTTTTCCTCTACTCTGCCATGGCCAGTTCTCATGCCAGAACCTCATTCATGTCTCTCTGACCCTAGTTTAGAAGATATTGACTCCTAGGTTTACTTTCTGTGTTAATTAGCAAAAGCAATTTTTGCTTATTTCTTTATTGCAAGTGTACTACGTGATTGAAACAGAGTGCTAGAAGGCTGTGTGTGGTAGCTCCTGCCATGTATGCTGGCCATTTGGAAAGTGAAGCAGGGTTTCATGGCCCACGACTGGTTGGATACATATTAGGGAAGCTGGAGAATGAGACAGCAAATGACTTAACTGCCATCTACCATCTAATCCTTACAAGTTTATAGCTACAAACCTGTGTTTGAACATGACTGTGACTGCAGTTCAAACATCTGTACCTCACTGGCCACCTCAGCCACAGCATAGCCAAGAAAGTTCCAGTCAGTATAATCAAGAGATGTAGAGCATTACCTGTCACATCCTAAAGATGCCTTGCTGTGACTATGAAGATTGTAGGACAATACTGATGCCCTAAGTAATCTCTTTCACAGGTTCAAGCTTCCCACCGTACATCGTCTTTCCTCATACAGGCAACATTTCAGGTCTTTCATCATCCATCTTGCCCTCTCTGTATCTTTTCCATTGCACTATATCCTTTTTCTGAGATAAGTGAACCTTCTCTAAGTGCAGTTTTCATGGTATGGACTAATAATGGATTGACAAGGTAGCATAATGATGTTCTCTGCTTTGATTTCTATTCCTTCTGGTAATTTCTAACTTTTAACCTGGTTTTTGACTTCTATTGAGGTCTACCAGAGTACTTCTGCAGAATAACCAATCATAACCCAGAATCCCACTGCTCAGTAATGTCATCTCATTTTACATGCAAAGTTAGGATTGTTTTATCCCACATTGGTTACTTGATCTTTTGGCTGCATTGACTTTATTTCGGTATTTTATCACTCAGTCAATGAGGGCTCAGTGTGGTTGACCACAGGCAGACAACCTGCCACAATGTCAGTACTGGAGGCCTTCCCAGCCTCTAGCCTCTGCTCCAGAAAGGCTGCTGGCTATGCTGTTTGTTTGACCATTTGTAAAGATATCAGAATATTGTTTTCCACATTTCCAGACCTTTAAAACAAAGTAACCTCTATGCATTTTAGTGAGTGAATAAGATTTATTCTCACCGATTCAATCCAGATTACTCCTTGGTAGCGGGTGTCAGTATCTTTTATTATATCTTACATCAGAAGATACTCATATTTCTGTCTAGATGCCCTCTTCATTTATTTAGGTCAACACACCAATGCAGGTAAGGTGTGAAACTTAGTTCCTATCAGTAATATAGACAGAAGTATTCGGCATGGTGTTTCAGCAACATGAGCTGGCGTTCCCTCACACTAAATTTTCTGATACACAAAGATCTCTGGACTCTTAAGGACACGGTGGTGTCACTCACAGTTTAAGATGTTGCTATGTAAGAGCTGCACATTTTCACAGTCTTGACAGAGCAGTAGTTGTACATTGAGGTTTGCGGTATCAAAGAATCACTCCAATAGAAGGAAGAGTATAATTTTAAGGTTTCTAGAAACAAAAATGGCTTTTGTAAGGGTAAGCTTGTGTTTACCAAAGCTTTGGAATCCTTTAGAGAAAGGAAGAAAGTAATTCACTAGGCTGCCTTCCATTATTTCTTATAAATTCTCAGTTCAAATTCAGCCCTGGAGCAGGAGGCTGGATTAAATGACTTCCTGAGATGCCTTTACATTTATTTCCTGTTATGACTTTTCAAAACTTATGAGAAATGAAGGTAGAATGAAAGGAACACTCCCCCCAGTTGTGGTTCTTCCAGATAGTCCCTGAAATGTCTTTTTCCATTGATTATTAAGTCTCCAGTTGAAGAACTAGTGGAGTTGGTACAGGTAATGATTTAATTAAGAAACCACAATTGAATCCAAAATAATAATCACAGAAATAGCCTGAACTGAAAAAAAAAAATTTTTATTATCACAACAATAAAAAGTGGCATAGGCAGCCTATATAACATTACTTTGCTAAACAATAATATGCAGCAACTTGCGCTATTTATGTGAAATGTGAATAAGCATGTTGAGTGATGTGCCTGGTACAGACATAATAACAATGTACCTACTAAAGAAATTAACTAAAGAAATTATCTTTTCTCCAAAAACATTTGAGGTGGCAGGAAGCAATGAGCCTAAACTGCAGACTTGACAGCAGCAGTGATTTTCCAACAGTAAGGATAATTAAGAACTGGAACAGACTGCTTAGAAAAAAAAGATATGAGATTGTTATCAGAGAGGAGGAATATATGTGAGGAAGTGCATACATATTTGAAGTTAAATTGGCACGGGAAGGTGGTCTAGACGAGTTCTTCAAGCTCATTTAGCAGTATTTCCTGTGATGGCAGCTCCGCCTCCCACTCTTCCTTCCTTACCTCCAAACTATGATCTGTGAGGCTTCTTCATCTGGAAAACCTAACTGCAAAAGTTGCAGGAAAATCTGGTGTTACGAAGGTCTTCTGTTGGACCATAGACCATAAGCACAGAAAACATGGTCTCACGCTCCCATGCAGCCTCCAGTGAGCCTCCAGTGGTTCTTCGTGTGAGCAAACATCAGCCAGGGTCAGATACAGTGGGTGTAAAAGGTTGCATGTGCCCTCTACATGCTTAACCTTTCTTGTGATTTATTTTCAAATGGTATTCAGTGTTTCTGCTGGCTCTGGCAGGCATAGGCAAGGACCCAGCCCTTGATGATGATGTTGGCTGTCTGCAGTGGAGTCTGTTCCTTTTTGCAAGAAGTCATCTATTCTGGGACGAACTTGTTATGACCCCTTATAGAGTTGAGAAGGCAAAGTCAGGGCCTGAATTACTTTGGGCTGACATCTAAGCTCTCTGTACCTTGATTTTACCACCTGTAAGTTAAGGCTGGAAGTTGTGGTGATCTGTCCTATCATTTTGAATTTTAGAAAGAGCAATGACTATGTAAGAGCTGATTCCTGCAATGCAGCAATGCCTTGAGCTCCCATACTGTTACTTAAACATTGTCTGCTGTAGTCTGTAGAGCATATTCGGCCCATGGACCAACACTACCTCCCAGCAAACTGGGAGCACATTCCCCTGATTGCCTGGTTTTCAGCAGAGATAGTGAAATATGCTCCAGCAAGGCTGCTATGGTAGCAGAAAGGAAAAGGCATGGGCCATGGCATCTTGTTATTCAGTTGTCCATTATGCCAGCAGCAACTTTGAGAGGACTGTAGATCAAAGAACTCTAGTCCCAAGGTCTGCTGCCTATGGGGACATGAGTTCTTTTCTGGTCTGTTATTACATCTTTAGGTGTAGCACATGAGAATAGGTATCCTAAATTCAAAAAGTTGGTTCACTTTGAAGGCCAAGAGGACCAGAAAGATGAACCACTAATGGCAGCAGAAATGGCATTACTTATATGGTATTTCAGGCTGGAAGGGAGGCAAACTAATAGAGATACATGTCCTCAGGAGAGGAACAGACTATTCTATGGAAAAATGAAGGTGTAGACTCAAATTGTAACTTCAGTGTATGAGAGTAGACCAATTCAGACAGCAGGCCAAGAACACTGAGAAAAAACTAATTTTACAGGATGATAGCTAGCAACACAAAAATACCCTTTTCATGCTAAACAGTTAAAGCCCAATTAAATACATACTGTATTAAATGTCTGCAGAATTAATAATGATGTCTCAAATTTCAGCTGTATCATAGCAAAACTGGAGCAAATCTTTTGTTCCCAAAATCAAACTTGCTTTATTTACTTTACTGAAAGCATCTATTTGGAAAACCCTTTTAAAAGTGGTATATGACAACATAAAATGCATTTGGCCACCATGTCAAGAGTGGACCCAAGCGTCCCAGGTGGATTCACACAGCAGAATTTTCTCCCTGCCAATTGAAAGCAAAACACTTCATTCATGAGGTTCAAGGGAAGGAAATAAAATTTATACAGGGTTGTGTTTAAAACAGGCAGTACGTCTCTGAGGGAGAAAAGTACAACCGAACTCAGCTGAGCTCCATAGTGTGGGAAACCAGAGACAACCTGAGGAAGAGCTGCTGCTGTCTGCATATATGTGGAATCTATATCTGTTTTGGGGCTCCACCTGGGTACTGAGGAAATCCCCAGGCAAGGTCTGGCTGTGGTTTAAGCTTTGACCATGCCCTCCTGTGTTTTCTGGTTGTGGGACTCCCTGAAATGCTCTTTCCTTAGTAGCAGTAGTGATTCTTTTGAAGGTTAGACTAGCCAAGCTCTGCATAATAGCTGTGAGGGGTGTAAGTGCAGAAAGGCAGCAGAAATGGAGAACGGGATTGTTCACTCAGGACATCCAGCCTTTGCATTCTACAGAACCTGATCTCATACAAGAGCCAGGAACTGCTCTGCAGGAGGCAACTTTAGGCTGGAGGAGACTCACGCCAATGACTCAAAATCTTCCTACCTCTCCCCAGTAGCAAGTATAGACCAGGGACAGGGAAGATGCAGATGGAGCTTGTTTCTCCTTGCAACCCTATACCAGAAGCATGGCTATGAGGTAAGGGAAATAAGGTTATTTTACTTCACAGTGCGGGGGTGAATCTGGGCCCACAACCTTAAGATCACAGGAGTTCAAAGGTGAGGGGTACAGCTTGTCCAGACCCCAGGGTTTAATCATAGTGTGCCAGTTGATGAAGGTATGAGGAATGAAAGAGCAGCAGCCAACATTTCCTAAGCAATTCTTGTTATGTTCCCTCAGGGTTTTCAAAGCACATGCGCTTCCTGTGGCTGTGACAGGTCGGGGGGGAGATGTCAGGCAGGGAGTCCCCTCTGCCCAAGCACCTTCCCAAAGGAGGTGGCTCTCGTGCTGCACTGGAGCTGAACCCGAGGACGGTGGTTGCCTGGAAGCCCTGAGCAGTTCCAGATGTGGCACCGCGGGACGGCGGGGGGCCAGCACACAGGCTGTGGCTTCTGGCATTTGGCAAAACCCAGGAGGGTGAAGCTGGCCTAACTGCACGTAAATGTTTTCTCATGCTGTAGCAAACCTTGCTAATGAGCAGCCCGGCTTCCCTTGGCTTTCACCAGGGTAATTCTCTGATATGTATTTTAGGTCTCACTCTATTCTTAATCCATGTGTTGTGAATATCAGTGAGTTGTGCCTTATTGCTGTTAGCTCTGAAGAGCCCCGTTGCTCTCTGCGGTAGGCCAGCCATCACAGTGGTGACCAGAGTTGGCACCCTGCAGTGTGGTTTGGTCCTAGCTGGCTTTCAGCCACAGCATTAGCTTGAGTCCCGGGAAATGTGCTGCCTCTCCAACGTCAAGGTGATCTTGCTTCAGTAGGCTCCACGTGGGCAGTTAGGAGGGCAGGTGAGTCAGTGACCCATTCCCAACAGAGATACTTCCAGAAGTGCAAGTGATGAATGCCTCATTGCTGCCAAAAATGTTTCCAGTTTTACCTCTGAATATCTGAGCTTCTCCTTGTACCACGGCTCTACCTCCCACCGACTGCAGACGAGGCTTTTAGACAAGCTGCTGGTGCAGCAGTAAGTGCACGTGTCCGTGCTGTACGCAGTGCAGTATTTGTGCACCGTTACGCGTTGCAGTGGCTGCACAGTCCCGCACTGGGGTAATGTGCTACCTCAGGCAGAGGTCAATACTCACGTCTGACCCCGATCCTTCTTCATGGCAGCCTTTGACCGATATTTTAGCAGGTCCGACTGGCTCCAGTGGGTAACAGAGCTTAACAAGCAGGTTCCTGTTTGCAGTTGTGCCATTTGCTGCATATGTGTAATCCGAGTTTCTAAGCTTTCCATGCAGTATTTTTTTTTGAAAAATCAACTGCCTGGAAGATCACTTGAGCTCTGCTCACAGCTCCTCAAGTTCACGTCAGGTATGGCTGTAAGCAGTAGCTGCAGAATTTATAAACAGAGCAAATTCATCACCGAATGCGTAATGAGCCAGGCCTTGGAAATGAAGGACACCAGTTTCTTTCTTCGGCATCCTGTCTGGTCTGCATCTGACATGTTCAAGCCAAATAGACACCATCATGAGCATTCACACTCTGGGCAGCAGCGGGAAAAAGCAACAAAGTGGCATTTCACAGCCTGAGCTGCTGCTATTGTTCTACGCAAGATCTATAAATTAAATAAGGTCTCAAAGCCTCTCAGTAAATAAAGGCTTCTAAATAAATGCAGTTAATAAAAGAGGGTCTCGGAAATGAGCAAATTTAGCTTTCTGTGAGAGTCCTACTGTATGTTGGCCATGAAAAATATCTTTGTCTCAGTCCTTGCTGGTTTACAGATTGATCTCTGTGCCAAAGAGTATGTGAGATGTTCTATTTTGGGAAATCTATAGGGGAGGTTAATTTAGGTAAATCAGGGAATCCTCTTGAGATTTCAGAGAAAGCAAATCTGGAGGGGCTTACAGACTAAAAGCATTGGCCTCTGCTATTTTTCTGAAACAACTTCAGCTGTGGCTAGACTTGCGAAAATTTAAATGAGGTCTGTAGTTGGGATGAGTCCAGGATGACAAGTTTTGGCTCCTCCAGCGCGGTACGGCGGGAAGAGGTGGGAAAGGTGTTGATAAACAGAAATGAACAGAAATGAAAAGTCTGCCACAGCTGGCTGACATTTAAAAGCTGTGAGCCACACTTTTTTTACTTCAAACTCCCAGCGATGAGGAGTTTTAAGGGCCAGATTCTCATGCTAGCCATAGCAGACTGAATGGGGAGTAACTCCCAGACTGCTCCTCGTTTACACCGAGAGACAGATGTGAATCTGGATCTAAAAGGAAAGCTATACAGGCCTCACGCTGGGTAATGATGCAATATATCAGAGCTGGAAATCAGGCCCCAGGCATTGCAGCAAGGACTAGAAGCACCCCACTCACACGTACTGCCCGCACGTGTTCAGGCTCTGCTGATTTCACTCTACACCACCTAAAATGTTTTACATTTATTAATTTCGGCATTTTCCTCAAAGTAATTCCTTAGCTCCCCTTCTGTGGGGGCAGATGGTCATGGAGGTCTCGTGTTTGGTGGTTACAACCATGCGGCAAGGGAGGGATGCCTCCAAGCCCTCTGTCACCCCACTCCCACCCGCTGGGTTGAACTTCTTGAGTCTGTATAAAGGGAAGATGAAGCCATGAGGACCTGGCAAAGGAATCATTGAATTGCAGCTGTGGGAACACATCCTCTTGGATTTATAAACAGCAGCACAAATCTCCTGACTGCCACCAGGAATAAATGTGGCTTCAATTGGGTTTGTTTCCTTGCTTGTTGAGGAAATCCTCCTTCCTTGCCCCTTTTCCCATTTACACTAGGCTGGGCTGCACACCCACTGCCTCTCCTGTGCTGAGCTGGCTCTGCAGCCTCCGTGCGTGGGAACAGATTTGTGAAGTGTCTGGAAATAAACAGGCAAGCTATCCTACCCACACAGGCAAATCTGACACTATACGCCACACATTGCATTCCTTTGGTCTGGAAGTCCTCATTTATTCCTTCATAATTTTATCGCATGCCTTTATTTTTTTTCAACTAAAGCAGTCTATTGCTTCTCCCCATAGGACCATTAGGTATGTGACATTTCCACCAAAACAACAATGTTTTCTAATGGTGCCAGTGAAATCCTGGAGGTTGGATTTAAAATGAGAAAAAAGAGATGTGAGCAACTAATAAGTTATTTCTCCAGCCCCAGAAAATGAAACTAACCTCTCAAAGACAAAAGCTTGCAAACCAACTTTCGAACTTCTTTATAGGTACTCCTTGAAATACTTCTAAATGAATATATCTATATTCATTACTGTATTTTATGAACTATTGTATCCTGCTTCACACTGAAAATAAGCTGATGCACTAGTCTAAGAGGAATGAACTGAAAGGCCTTGTTTTCTGCACGTGTGGGAATGTGTCATGCAAATATAGTTTCCCCTTTGTGGATTGCTCATTTACCTAGGGGTCATTCTCACAGGAAAACCCATGATCTTTCCAATGTCCTAATTTTTTTTGACATTATGGACTTCAGGGGAAAAGCCCAGACACAATAACTGCTCTGTGTGTGACTATAGCCAAATGGCCAAAATAGTACAAAATAAAACTAACAATGTAAGTAGCAGGTTTTCCAGAGCTAGAGGGTTTAAAAGTCATAGCCTACCTTATTTCCTAAGTATGATTATTATGGCAGCAGCTAAAGACTTGAGCAGTGCTGGAGTCTCCTCTTTATAGCTCCTGTGAAGAGCTGAAATAAGCCTGTATCACTTACAAGTGAGGAATGCCACTGATTTGTTTCTGCTTGTCTTTTGGGCCAGGAAGGCATAAGCTTTTCTGATCACCTTTTAGACCTTGAAGACTTGATTTGGTTGCCAGACTGCAGATGTCTGGAGTCATGTGAAATGCCCTGTTGTGCAGAGCTGGAAGATACAGCAGGAGCTACAGGGCATTCAGACTGTCCTGGAGCAGGGGATGGGGTCAGTAGTTCACCCTGGGGCATCTCAGGCTCAGGCAGTTGAATCCCATTGATTCCCTCATTCCCCGGAAGGCAGTTTCATGAAGTTAGGCTTATAAAGATTTAGCTCATGTTGATGATACCAAGCAGAACATTTTCCAGCCAGCCAGAGTTCAAAAAAATAAAAATAAAATTAAAATCATACATGTACAATTTTACCTAAGTTCTAGGATCACCTCATCTGATATACCAGGCATAGAGCTCCCAAGCAATTGTATGAAGCCCCTAAATTTGTGTTTAGCTAAGAGATGTCCACCAGGTACCAGATACCATCTTAAGACCTGATGTGTTGGAAGAGCTACCACTTCCTCTGCTAATTTTTTCCAGTAGCTAATCATGCTCACAGTTAAAAAAAAAACAACAAACCCCCCCCCAAAATCCAAAACCAAATCAACCCCCCCAACTCATTTGAATCTCATTTACCTATTATCTAAAATAAGGTCATGCCTCTGGCTTGTCTGGTGAATAAGTTGAAAATTGCTTCAATTATCCTTGCTTATATGAGTGTAATCACTAAAATATCAGATAAGTGGAGCTGCAAGGTAGTGCTTTTGGCACTAAGCCTGCAAATGAATGATGTTTTTCTTCAGTCCAGAGTAGAATCTTTGCTTTTCACTTATTTACGGCTAAGTCAGCAGTGTTTTGTTTCATTCATTCACCTTGATATAGAAGGAAACAGAGAAAAAGTGTCAGTAGATAAGGGAGGCAGAAGTGACAGGGATATTATGTATTCATTAAAATTTATAGGTGCACATCTCGGTCTGATTTACTGTCTCCAAAGAATTATGCTGCATAGAAATATGTCATGCAGCCTAGGGGTGTGTGAGATTTCAAACCTGTTATGTGTAAAAATGTCCTGGATTAATGCCATGTCAAAAGAAAAAAAGAAGCCCGACAGTAAAAAACACCTTAATAAGATATTGGTTGGAATTCAGATGTGAATCCCAGAATATCTATATTGATGTTATTTCTCTGTTGCTTCCAGTTCTTCCAGCAAATATACTTTACTAGTGAAGACTTATTCTGGACCCCCCATTCTAACCAGGAAGGAAACTTCTCATTGCTGTGCTGAGTCCCCTCGAGAGGGCTCATGCTTTTATCCTCACCACACCTCTTTGAGGTTGGCAAATAATGTTATCTCAAGTCAGCTAACAGCAGAGTTGGGGCACAGAAAGGTTGGAGGGTCAGTCCTCCCATCCGTGGGAAGCCTGGGCAGGAACATGAGCAGGGACCACACGCCCCACACGTGGATCTGATGCCACCACTGCCCTCTCCTGCCCTTTGCTGCAGCTCCTCCAGCCAGCCCCTCGGAGGGGAAAATGGACATACTGAAGGATCATAGAATCATAGAATCATTTACGTTGGAAAAGACCTTTAGGATCATTGAGTCTGACCGTAAACCTAGATCTACTACATTTTTCATTATTAAAATATAAAACATTGCTATCTGCTTGTTAAAGATCTGGGATCTCCTAGATTCCTCTTGCAGGTTATAATTCATAGCTCCCTGACAAAATAGATGCATTTTTATCTGATTTTTTATAATTTACTCACAGTCATTTTAGATTAATAAGCCTGTGCTCAAAAAACAAACCTCCAGCCCTAAAGACAAATCATCAAGCAGGAAAACAGCCTGCCAGTGACTCAGTAATATTTCTTTTGCATTTGTTGTGGAGTTTAATTAATTGCATACAACTTGGATTTGTGCATCCACCACGCTGGATTTCACCTACCCTTAGCCTCAGCTGAGTGTGTCGTACTAAACCTGGCTTGGATGAAGCTCTCCTTTCTTCCCCAGCCGCCCTGCTTCCCACTCTGGGGCCCCAGGGGCTTCACTGCCCGCTATTTTTGTGGTGTTATAGGTGGAAACAAAAAAAATCTCAAAGGAGGCAGAGGGTAAAGAAAAGTCCCCGGTAAAGATGCAGGCAGGCTGGAGCGGCTGAAGGACTGTGCGTGGAGAGAGGGAGGGCTGACGCCTCAGGAGCTTTTCTATCAGCATCCCGCCGCATATTAGCTTCCTACACAGTCCAGCCTTCGTACAAAAGAGTTAATCACACACTCATCATCCTGAAAAAGATCAACACAAACAAGTCACGCTTATACACTGCCGGGGTTGTGCTAACATACATTTCCAGGCTGGGCTCCCCAGGGTTGGATCCAGCTGTGTTAATCTGCTGCTATCCGATGCAGCCAGAAGCAAGTTAATCTTTTCTGTCAGTCTTGCTTTTAAAGGCAGTGAAAAGAAAAGCAAGAAAAGCTCTGAGACAAGAGCTAAACAGCTTTTAAAGGAGCTAAAAGGAGCCCATTTTGTATGACTGCTAATTTTGAACTTTTAAAATTCAGCTCGCTGTGCTCACCGTCAGGGAGGCAGAAGGCAGCGCTGCCATGCAAGGCTGTGGGGTCCTGGGGACAGACCAGGCAGAAAGGCAGCAATCGAGTCTGCAGAAAGAAATAGTGTAAATATTTTGGCTGCCACAGTAAAGACCATTTAATAGAAGTTAAGGGCAACAAAGAGTTTGGGAGGTGGCTCAGGTGGCTGTGGTATGTTTTCATAGACCCTCAAAGGAAGCAAGATTGGACATATTTGACATAAGAGTCCCAACTACTTGAAGTAGCCAGGCACATGTGGAAAAACATATCTAGATCCTTCTGTTTCCATAAGAAGCAAAGCACCGTTCCCTCTTTTCACAATAAATAAAGAAGATGGGAGCTGGCAGACAAGAGGATGGGGCAAGATGCCACTGAAACTTCCCTTCCAGTGAGAGCTGGTGCAGGGCTCCTATGTCACAATGTCCCACAGCTTAAACTGAAGGTGTGACGTGATCCCTATACATACTCCAAGGAAAATAAAAAGAGCAATCTTGCAAAAGAAAACTTCCCACAGGCAAGGTGTAGCCACAACCCCTTCAAAGCTGAGAGCAGTAAAGCTGCCTGCTCAGTCTGTACACTTTCTGTCCCAGTGCACAGTGATAAAATGTTAATTTGCACAACGTGTGATTATTTCTACAAACCATTACAAAATGGAGCTTGCAAAAAGGGAATGTTTTTCAAAAATATTAATGGAAAAAGCTTTTTTCTTTATTTTCCCCATCAAAAATTTCTCTGTGTATTCCTCTACCCTCTGGTTTGTTCTGTTAAGAATGGGGATGGCTGCATGAAGCCGAATATTATTTCTGTGCCGAAATCCATTAGTCCATATACTCCTTAAATCTGACATAGTGGCACAAAATAGAAGTCACCTTGTTCAGAGAATTGATTAGAGAGATTTTCATCCTCCTTTCTCCCACTTGCAGACTAAGGCAAGGATCCCTTAAAGAGTGCATGAAAGATCATTTTAAGAAACATCTTCCATGACTCAGGGAAGAGTAGATGTATTTCAAATCAATCCATGTCAGTCTTGACTCTTTTGGTGATGCTGTGCACCCAGAAAAACCCCACTGGAACCATTTTCCCTGGGTGACAGCAGTGCTTTCTCTGCCCCACAAGTGCGCAATCAAATTGTAGGATCTTGCATGACTTTGCTTGTTCCTAACACATAACCCAGTGTTTGGTGTCTCCTAGGCTGGTGCTCAGGTAAGCACCAGCTTAGTGAGGGCTCTGAAATGAGACAATCTTTGAACCCTTGAATTCTGCCTGTGTCTTGGGTGTTTCGGATCTTTGGAAATGACTCAGCTTAAGAAGAAAGCACACCACGTCCTCCAAGGTTGCTCTGTGAAGAGCATTGCTAAAAAGACACACTCAAAGCTGAACAGAAGAGCCTGTCCTGCTCCTCCGTGCAGGGCTGGGCTCTACCTCCCGTGCAACAGCTGTGGCTGAAGGCGCGTGGGGCTGCAGCTCAGCCCACGCACAAGTGAGCATGATGCAGGCAGGAGAACAAAAAGTGTTTGCTTTCTCAAGGATTTTGGAGTTTGACTGGGGAAGGATTGGAGAAAGCACAAGTATCTCGACATTAGAGGAGATGTATTTAAGACAGCATGTAATGAATAGCTAATTTTGATTGAGACTCCCTGAGTTGGGAAAGTATTTCTAAAAAGCATGTTTGGCAAGAGCCTGCAAGCTAAATCCTATTGTAAGCAGAGGGAAAGAGTGACAAAGGGCAAGTTAGTTAGATAGTAAAGAGAAGCTTTGAGGCTTTTAAGAAATATAAACAAATGGGAAACAAGAAGTACTGGGTGATCTATTGAAAACAAGCCAAAGGAAGGTAAAAAAGATTTTCTAGTTAGAGTAGCAAAAAGAAATACTGAACGTTGAATTTTAGTGAACATTTCGACCAGCTGTAACAGAATCTTCAAAAAATATTTGATGTTGACCAAGGAGGGAAGAGAAAATACATTCAGATATAAAAAGGAAAAAGAGAAGACAGTTGAGGACTGAGCAATGGGAGAAGGAAAGGAGATGTATTAAATCGTTCGACGACTTTATTTACTTACAGGAGAGCTGCTTAAGACATTGGTTGACATTGGCAAGCAGTAGTAAAGGAAGCAGGAGGGAGAATGGAGAATAAAAGGTCTAAGTCAGGTTCAGCAGACAAGGCTGCCTATCCAGATGCACGTTTCTTATTAATTAAAGGCTTAATTTCATGAGCATTTATTTCCTTAGCAGGACCAATTTAAGCAACCAGGATCCCTGGCCATTCACATCTCTACCTGCATTGCATTACTGTCTCTGCTGTCCCCTTGAGATGGAGCAGCTCCCATAAGGGACCTACTGAGGCTGGGAAAGAGCTGATTGAGAGAGAAACAACAATGATCTATAAGACAGGTAGTGATACAAGAAAGATGAATAGGGTGAATAGCTGTTCTTTTCTTCTTCCCATATAAAAACCAAAGGACATGAAATTAAACTAGTGAGTCCTACTTCCAAAGCAAACAAAAAGAGGCACTTTATTGACTGCTTAGTACATAGTTACGATATGGCCCAAAGCATGGTAGAGTTGCAAATATTTCCATTAATAAAAATAAATAAAATTCAGGAGCATAAATGAAAGAAAAATCCACCAGGGATTATTAAATATAAAAGCATTAACTTTGACTCAAGATATCCCTGAGTCACAAGGCACAGGAGGCTGGGAGAGCATTCCTAGGAAGCATTCCTGCGTGCTTGCCCTGTCCTTACATCCTTCCTTGGATAACATCTGCTGTGTCTGCTCTGCTGCTGGGGGCAGGACACCAGACCAAATGGACCTGTGCTCTGATCCAGTACAGATGTTCTTGTATTCGTAAGTTTGTGCGCTACACTGTGAACTAACTGGGGAATTGATCTGGGTAAAAAATCAGCCAGTGGGTTTTGTTTTTTTGTTTTTAACCCTGATCAGTTCCCTGACCTGGTTCACTGAGTGGCCAAATAAACAGCTAGGCAGGCTCTGCTAAGGGAGTAATGGGAAAAAAGAATGAGCAGCCAGGCTTTGTTGATGGGATGGAGGAGCAGGGGGAAACAGAAAGGTTGACTAAGCCATTTTTGTCACTGAAATAAATTCTTGTGAGGCCAAAAATACTGATGGACAGCTGGTGTGAGTCAAAACCCGAATCATTTCTGTGTGGATGGTGCATGGTCAATAAAGACTACATGTCTCCCAGTGTTATTTTAATGGTTGCACAGGAAAGTTGAGAGAATAAGATCTTCCCTTACGTTCCTGGAAGGACTGTCCCAGGTGATAAGCTCAGCCCTTCCTCCTGCCCCCCTCAGCAGAAGCATGGCATTGACTTTGCCAGTAAAGACCAAGCGGAGGTGATTTATGCCCCTCTCAGAGCCCAGGTGGGCTGGGAGAGGCAGAGTCTCATTTCTGAGCACTGCATTCTTGAAAGTGATGGAGCAAAAGGGAGTATTATCAGTTTTACACAGCTAAATTTCTTTTTTTCTTTTCTATGTAGAGCATTAGGGATAATTTTGAACTAAAAAGTTCATTGATTTTTTAAAAAATAAAAATATTGAAAAGTGCCCTGTACAAGAAGTGTGACATTTCTGCTCAGATCATAACACATGTGTGAACATATTCAGGCCAAGAAGTGGAAGGAAAGAAGGACTGAAGTAGAGATGGCCAGAGCTTTGGAACTAAATCCCGAGGTATTTTTTCCTTTCTCCATTCAATGAAATTTCATGGGAACACTAAGAACAGAGACAACCCCCATCTCTAAATTTTACAAATGTAGCTTACCTTAACATTGGTTCGATCCAGAAAGGCAGTTTCACAGATTTCCCTCTGTTCCAGATATCTTAAAGGATAAGCCTTATGCTTCAGGTGTTAAGAGTTGGAAGCTCTGAAGTCCTTAGCAGTCTCCATACCAAATCTCACAGATAACCTGCAGGATAAGAAAAATCTGACTCTCACTGAAAACTTTTGTAGTACCATGAGTCATCATCACTCCAGCTACAGTTAAATTTCCTTTGCTTGTCTTCACACAGCAGCTTAGCTTCACTTCTCGCACTACCTTGCACCACTTTTAGCAGAGCTTTAAGAGTGGGTAGCAAATGCAATGTTTTCCTCCAGTTTTTGTTGACAGTACATCACTGTGCTATTCCCTCTGCTTAGGTGATGTTTTTAGATCTGCCTCTGAGCACTGCAAGCCAGCAAATTTAGGGGGCTGAAGAGATTTTGTAGACAGCTGATTGAGCCTACTTTCTGAATGTAGATACGTAACTGTCCAGTAAAACCTATTATTGTCCTCTTTTCTAATGGCAAAGGTTCCTCTTTGGAGTCCAAACTGGGCCAGGCTTTTTTCTACCTGCACAGATTACACCTAACTGCAAGGAGAGTTTGCTCTCCTGTGGAGATTGCTGAAAAATGAAGACTGGCTCCAGGTACTCCCAGGTAACGTTGCATAGAATATACTTTAATTGCTTTACAACACCTCAAACAGCCAAAAATTTGTTAGCAGTCTGTGTGATTCCTTACTTAGCTGTGCTTAACACAGGGTGAACACGGCGGGAGAAATAGGCTAGTGAGGAGAGCACTGGGCAGGGATCCAGGAGGTCTGTAATGGATTCCTCACTCTGCCACAGATTAACTGTGGGACCCTGTTCAAGATGTTTAATCTTCCCTCATTTCTGTGTAATTAGACAGAAAAGTCCTCATGACAGGAATTATCTCTTCTTACATGTGTACATACTTCATCTCACATGATGAGGATCTTATCTGACTTTGTATCTTTGGATGCAACTAAAATTCAGGCAATGAATACTTCTAATGATGATGCTGTTAGTAATAACAATCAAGTTGTAATATTCAATAGTTGTAACTGAAAATGAAAAGTATAGCCATTTAGAGAGAAGTGAATGTTTAAAGGGAAAAAAAAAAGAGAAAATAATTCAGAAAGTGAATTTGTCCTAGAAAAATCTCATCGTTTCAGTACTAACCTACACCTGTTCCTTGGTATGCCACAGATTTACCATGTGAACTGTGGCTATGATGTCTTCCTCTTCCTGTCCTTTAGCTTTCTGTCATTAAAATGGGATTATTAATATTTAGAGGGGAACTGAGACTGCTCTCGGAGATCCTGGGAGATGAAGCCAAATATCTTACCAAATATCAGAGAGTGCACACTAAAGAATCAGATGATACCTTGACTTTCATGGAAATTTATGTAATTCCATAAATGTCCTAAATTGTGAGTATTTGTCCTTAATGTCTCTGTATTTGTCAGAATGTCCTAATTTTTGCAAAGGTTTTGATGTAAGCCAGCTATAAGGTGAACAATACTTAGGCCCTAAGATCTGGTGCATTAGTTGCCATGTAAAAATGATTTTTTCTGAGTGGGTTCCTAGTGCAGTGGGTTCCTCTTTCAGGCTTGCTGGCTGGTGTCTGCCACTCTTGTGAAACCTCATTTGCTCCTGTTAGCAACAATAATTTCAGCATTTGTAGCAGAATATCTAGGGAGAACATGGTGCTTCTTTTTCCCTGCTTTGAATCATGAATTCTTACAAAACAAGTTCAGAGGCCAAAGCACATCCTTCAGTATCCTCTCAGTTCTGATTTTTTGCAGAAAAATTGTTTTAAAATTATATCCTCGGATCGGTATGCAAAACAGAGATGAGACGCCACTGTGTAAGGCGGAGCGCCATAGGTAGTGTCAATGTACCCGGTATGTGCAACCGAGTTGTCACAACTAACACGCTGGTAAGCTGAGCACTGCAAAGTGTATCATCATAAAAAAATCAAAACCATAAACTGTTTGAGGAATATATTCTTTCAGGTGAAATATTTTTCTGACTTGGCTGATTGCTAAATACACCCTTGGTTTATATGACTTTCCTAATGAGATTATTGTGAATTTTTTTTTTTTCCTCTTAAGTTCTGTCAGGAGTTCACTGTTCAAGGTTTAAGAAACCTGCATAATTGAGATATTATCAACAGGGGAGAAAGGTGCATAATATCTATTTCGATGGTGTCAAGAAGCATAAGCTTCTACCATGAAGCCAAATTCAGTCTCAGCAGAGAGAAAGAGGCACCTTTACCAAATTCAGCGGAAACTTCTATCAGGATTAATTCAGAATTAAAAAGTAGGTCTGGAAGAGACCCTGGGAGATCCCGTAGTTCATAACCCTCCTCCAGGCAGATCCAGTCCTGAATCACTCATGGGGAATGTTTGTGTAACCCCTTCCTACAATCCTCCAGTAAATGAGATTCCACGACTTCCCAGGAGAACCTGCTCCAGGCCTTTTCATCACTACTACTGAAAATAGTTTTCCAGCATCTAGCCTAAGCTTCCGTTGCTTGATTTTCACCCACAACTTTCTATCTGTCCCCAGCAGGCACAAAGAAAAGCATCCCTCCCTTTTCACAGATATCTTCTATATTGCAAAATATCACCGTTACTGCTAACTTCTCTTTTCTGGAAGAGGGTCTGACCGAGTTTCCACGATTTACTGTATTATCATGTGTTTGCTGAGCTGTGGTGTTTAAGCATGTTGGCACGCTTAACCCACCCAACGGAGAAGTGAAATGCTTTGGCTTCACCCAGCCGTGAAGGCGCAGCTGACGCACAGATACTTGTCTGCAGACAGCGGATCGTGTGTATCTGCGTCCACAGCCTCCAGCTCAGGAAAAACACTTAATTTTTTGGCTGAGTTTTTCCCAAAGCTACTCAATTCAGGCTTCACTGGATCACTGTCATGGAAAATATAAATTAACAAGTGGCTAAAGTTTGACAATATAGTAGTCAAAATGTAGAATCTTATAAGGCTTTGTTAGTAAAACTGCTATTACTTCTGCTTGATTTATATAGGCATGTGCATGTTCATGTGTACCCAGGAAAATGCATGGATACTAGTCTCTGCACTTAAATAATTCTCTTCATGTCCTGATTTTTCTTTAATTATTCTTGAAATGTTCAGATAAACAAGAAAACAGAAAAATGCACTTTTGTTTTAGTAGCTTGGCCTTGAATCTCTGATAGCATGACTGTGAATCATACAAATGTAGTCTGCATGCTTTTATGATTAATGCTTCAGTAAAATATTTTCTGTTGGTATTACAGACATTTTAGGAAGCTTTACTGGCTGTTAATTTAACCTCTGATTTTTTTTTGGCTTTATGCTTCTCTACAGCTTCAGAGGCAAAAAAAATCTCTGTTGGAGCAAGGCTTTCTAAGTTGAAGGTTTAGTTTTCCGTTGGCTTTGGAACTTTTATCGCTTTCATCTCATTCTTGATGATTCTTCCTTGCACAGAAAACAGTGATGTTAAACATTGCACTCAGGTGCATGATGGAGTTAGTGAGAAAAAAATACCACGTGCACTGTTGACTGAAGAAAGGTGCAATCAGCAAACTTACTACATGGAGAACTACTGCACTGTTATTTTAATGGTAATATAAATTTAATCCAGGTGAAACTACAAAGCTTTTAGCATTCACAACAAATATATTTGAGATTGGAACACTCTTAAAATGTATTAATAATAAGGAAATTATTTATATATTTACATCTGTAGAGAACATAATCACTTGCGGATAAAAAAAGCACTTTGCAACAATTATTCTATTTGATATATGACAATTGTTCTATTTGATTTATTCCTCCTCCTCTCCTCTTTTTTGGACTTAAGAAGAAATTTATTCTGAGCACAAATATGAGTGTGAGCTGAAGAATACCTACTGTTATAAGCAAATTCATTGGAAAGCAACTTATTTTCTGCTAAACCACAAAGTACTGGGAATAGTAACATCATGTTTTATCTTCTAGGGATTAAATTAACCCACTTCTAAATCCTAATTCTCCAAGTAAAATAAAGTGGATTATCAGATAATTCTTTTCTGGTAAAACTTTTGTGGTTTTGACAATGTCCAATGTGTGGCAAACACAGAAACACATAATATACCTACTTTCTAGTGTATCTTTTCTTTTTTTTTTTCTGTCTTTTTTCCAGTATGGTAGGTTTTAAGAGGGATTTAAGGAGGATTTAAGTGGTGCCTGAATCCTGTGCTACCATTTCATCTAATGCAGATCGTTGCCCTGCATGAACTCAAGTCTGTAATGAATTCCTCTTGTATTTTCTAACAAATCTGTGTTTTTATACAGCATGAGTTTGCCGATCCTTAATTACGCCCTGGAGAGATGAGAGAAGCAGAGCCACCACTAACCTTCTAAGATTTGGTGGGAAAATATATGTTTACTCACTGTTTGCTGGTTTTGCTGGATTTTTTGTAATGTGCACATGATACCACTGTAGAAGCATAGAACCTAAAATCAGTTTTAAATGTTTTGTTGAGTCACTCTACTTTGAAGACTAAGGCCGTAGTATCACGAGCATTTTAAGTCAATATAACTCAGCCTTACTGCTAAGATATCTACCAGCTCATTCCTGCTCTGGTACCGTCCCTACGGGAAGCTGACCCAGGTTAACATTAAACTGGCAAATAAAGAATGAGTTTGCAAGAGGGATTGTTCCTCTGATCTTCCTCGTGTGGCTAAATCAGCCTTTGTGCTGGGACACGGAGGGAGCAGCACAGGGAGCTGCAGTACGGCAGGGTGAGCACCTGGAGAGCAGTGCCAGCTTGCAGGGCTTTTACACCACCTGTGCTTTTATGGTGCCCCAGGGGAATTTTAAGAGGACGGTTCCTCAGCTGGAGAGGGCTTCTTTTCATAAAATAGTCCTGATTTTCTACAGAACAACCCTGAGTGTTGCATAGGTCCATGGCACCTCCAGATGTCAGGACCTTTTACATAGATATCAAAACAGCAGTTGAAAGGCATAACTTAATCACCCAAGTTAGAAAAAATTTCCAAATTAGCTTTTGCCTAAGGTAACAGGGTTTGTACTCACTTACTAAATAAAAGAAGTAGGGCTTGTAGAAAGCATTTTAGCATAAGAACATAAAAATACATTATAAAGTTCAGCACCTTATTTTTATGATTCCCATAAAGTCCATGAGATAACAATGTTTGCCTACTAAATTAATTTTCATCAGCCTTCATTGCACAGTTTGTTCTCCCAATGTTTCCCAGGGGCAGCTGCTTAAAGTTCTTGATTTAAATCATTAAATGCTTGATTTATGGTGCATGCTTCCGGAGCCTTAGCACTTTTCCAACTCATATTGCAGTGTATCCTTATCCTAATCATGTTACTGTTTAAATATATTTGGATGGCAGGGGATTAAAGTGAACCAGCCTGTTCATTTTCTTACAAAGGAGCAAGATTATTTATCTGACAGTTGCTGTAACAGGCAGAGTGTAACTCAGAACAGCCTTGTTAGCAAGTTGGAGGCAGACTTACTGCTTCCTTGGTGTTTGAATATCATTAGCTGGTGCAGTCTTGCTTCTAAAATACATTCCTGTTGGATAAGATCCTTATTTGCACTGAAAATTATTGATTATTTGGATGCTGGAATAAATTTAACTTGTTTTTCTTCCTTGAAACAAGACAGAGGGAAGTCAATACCTCCAAGCCAGGAAGACATGAAGCACAGGTCCGGAGGGCATGCTTTTTCTAAGACATTTCTATAACCTCCATCTCCTGCTCAGAGTAACCACTCACCTTTAACTTTTGTGAAAGAAGTAGAGGATTTATGTGTTCTTTTGCAGTGGGAAAGAAAGATATCAAGAGCTTTGATATCAGCAAAGACCCGTATCAGCCTCACTGACCTATTAAAAGGACATTTGCATCATGCAAAAAACTATTGCTAAAGTATATATTAGAAAGCAAACATCAGGTGAGGACAGTACTTTTTAATGTTATTTCTATCATGATAGACTGAATTCAGGCCCACTGGAGACAGCCATAGTGCAGCTGGGGACAAATGATGTGTCCTTCTGTACCTTAGATTGGGGTCAAAAAAGTTTTTCTGACTACTGACTAACTCAAAACAATTTTTTTCCAGATTTGTTTGTTACAGGGTCATAGTTCCAACAATTTTAAAAGGAGGTGAACAGTGAAAGAAGCACCATGAGCATAACCATTCACATGTAAAAAACCCACTTCTCAGTCCAAGTGTGTTTGTGATATTTTGTACTCAGCTCTGTGAATATTTCAACACTACAGCATTGCTGGTGAGAATACTGGTGCAAAGTCTGTTTAAAACTGGAATGCTTAGAAATTTGCCGAAAGCAAGTATCAAATTGCTCACAGATGGAAGCTGGTGGTGTTCTTGCAAGTCTCTTCTCATTGTTTTCTGTTTTCAGAAAATAGAATTTAATATGGTGATGCAACTTTAAAGAGAACATACTAAGAGTAGAATAAATCATGCTGCCTCCCTCCCCCCAGCAAACACCATTTCTTCAGCCAGCTGAAAGATTCCAATATTCTGTTTATGTTTGATATTGATCATTCATTTTGATTTACAAGAACAAGGGAATTATGGGTGCTGACAAGAAAACTGTGGGAATTATGCTGGAGTGATTTTGGATGTTATGAGTCAGGGTTACTGCCCCACCACTTTGCCAGATGTTACCAGCCCCTTTGGCTAGAGCAGCAGCAGTTAACTGTGTGCTTCAGCTGCTGCGTTTCATAGCCTGGTGTGTTAACCTCCCCTTTGATTTCTTTCCTTTCCACTGATTTATAGGATTCAGTTGCATCCCAGTTACAGGATGAATAGGATTTAGTTTCATCCAAAAGGAGTTCAGGTCATTGAGACTACACCACAGTGTGAACCAAAACACAGAAAATGGGAACTATTGGGAGATTTGCTTTGAGAGCACCTACAGCCCTGACTACAACTGAGATGGAGACAAGTTCCCAGCAGGTAACAATAAATAATATGCAGTGACAGTGGAGACAAGTGGGTGAAGTACATGAGCTCCCAGAGGTAACATAACAAAGCTGGATTCTTTCCTTACACAACAGAAGGAATAAACATTAAATCAAAATCTCCTTTGAGGGCTTTTCTGCAAGACACTAATTTCAGTTTCCAATAATCATTATCACAGAATCATACAACAGCCCAGTTTGGAAGGGACCTCAGAAGATCATCTGGTCCAACCTTTCATGGGAAAGGCAGTGTAGATGAGATTCTCTAGCACTGTGTCCAGTCACATCTTGAAAAGTCACAGTGATGGGGACTCCACCATGTCCCTGGGGAGGTTGTTCCACTGATTGATTGTTCCCATTGTAAAAATTTCTTTTTTATATTGAGATTAAACCTCTCGCTGTGCAACTTTTACCCATTGCCCCTTGTCCTTTCCATGTGGCTCCTTGTGAAAAAAGCCTCCATCCTCTTTGCAGTCACCCTTTAAGTACCAGAGTACTGTGATGAGGTCTCCCTGAGCCTTCTCTTCTCCAAGGAGAAAAGACCCAAGTCCTTCAGTCTTCCCTCACAGGGCAGGTTCTCCAGCCCTCTGATCACCTTCGTGGCTCTTCTTTGGACCATCACCAGTCCGTCCACATCTTTCTTGACTTGTGGGGGCCAGAACTGGGTACAGTACTCCAGGTGCAGCCTGACAAGCGCTGAGTAGAGTGGGGTGATCACATCTCTATCTCTGCTAGTAATGCCCCTGCAGATGCTGCCCAGCATCTGATTTGCCTTTGTTGCTGCAGCAGCACACTGCTGACTCATTGTCAGCTTGTTGCCCACCAGGACCCCCAGGAACCTTTCAGCAACGCTGCTCCCCAGCCACACAGATCCTAGACTGTACTGGGCCCTCTGGTTATGTTGTCCCAGGTGCAGGACCTTGCAATGGTCCTTGCTAAACTTCATACAGTCCTTGCTTGCCCACTCTTCCAGCCTGTCCAGGTCTCTCTGTAAGATGTCTCTCCCTTCTGGTGTGTCCACCTCACCACCCAGTTTAGTGTCACCACCAGACTTGGTGAGGCTGCTTCCAATGCTGTTGTCCAGAGCATTTATGAAGATGTTGAACAGCATGGGGCCCAGTGTTGATCCTTGGCGGACCCCACTTGTGACAGGCTGCCAGCCTGAGTGAAAGCCATCGATCACCACCCTCTGAGTGTGGCCCATGACCCAATTTCCTACCCATCTCACACACTACTCATCCTGTCTGTATCTTATGCCAGTGTGTCTTGGAAGAGGCTGTGAGAAACAGTGTTGAAGGCTTTGCTGAAGTCCAGGTAAACAAACTCCACTGCTCTCCCCATATGGACAGAAAGCATGACTTTGTTGTAGAAGGTGATGAGGTCAGTTGGCATGATTTCCCTTTGGTAAATCCATGTTGGCTCTTCCTAATCACCTGCTTCATTTGTCCTGTAACAGTTTCTAGGAGGACTCATTCCATTACTTTCTGAAGACTTACTGAAGCAAGATTAATGGACCTGTAGTTTCCTGGCTCCTCTTTTGGGCAATTATTATTATTATTAATTATTAAGCAAATTTGAAAACCTCAAATGAAAGATACTGGATCCAATATTAAAAGACTCCCTACCTCCAGTCACTGTTGGGGAAAGGAAACTAGCTTCTTTCACCCTCAAACTAACTTTTGTCTTCCAATACCCTATACTGCCTTGTAAACATGTGCAGTGTGTATATACCCCATACACCTTGCTATTCTGTATGCCTTTCAGGAAAGTTGTGCGGAGCCAAGATGGTGTTTTTACTGTCGCTTCTCTCCAGTTGAAAATGCATCCTGGTCGCAGCAGCCTTGTCTGAAACACTGGGACTCTTTGCAGAGCAAAAGCATGTTGTTCTGGCAGACCCGAGCTCTTGTAGGGCACCTCTTGGGAACTTCTCAACAGAGACTGAAGTAAATCAAGCTTTTGCAGCCACCAGTCTGATATTATGTGTTTAAATTAATAATTTCTGCCTTTCTGCCACTTCTTCTGCCGAGTCATGTGCCCAGATGTAGTATCCTGCTTTGTCTAATGGCTTGTTTTAAATCAAGGGGTTTACAAGGAAAAGGGAGGATACAAAAGCCAGAGATTAAAAAATGCACCCCTCACTCAGGATGCCTAATCAAGTCAATCAGAAATGCCAGTAGAGTTGTACTACCCTCTCTGTTGAACACTGCTTGTCACCTGTAGTTTTTGAACTGCTTTAGGGAGTAAGCAACCAACACTGAAATACATGTGGAAAACCAGAAATCCTGAGAGATGGCAGCAATTAGCAATACATAAAGATGACCACGGGCCATGCCAGAGAAAAGAAGTCAGGTCTTGATGCTTTGGCCAGACCATACTGTTGTACTCATAAAAAATAAATAAATAAATAAATAAATAAATAAATAAATAAAATCAGCTTTAACTGGATGCATTTAAAGAGAGTTGTCTGTTTCCAACTGGAACTCCCTTTAATTCTTTAAAATCATCCTTGTCTTTCTATTTAAGAATTTACTATGAATCAGGAGTGAGAATCTGCTGCATACTACCATATGGCTTTCCTTAGAAATATGGCACTATAAAAGGGAGATTGGCTTTACTATAAGGTTAGCAAGAAAGCTGTGACTGCTTCTTCTTTTATTTAATGGAAATTTATAGCAATATTTTATATTTTACTTTTGCCTGCTTGTCACAACATCTAAGCTGTGCATGAGAGATCCTGTCTACTGGCTGAGAAGATACTTCACAGAGAAGCAAAGTTTAGTCTCCTTGACTGAAAGCTGGAAACCCCCTCTGCTCTCAGGAAGTTGGTGCTTTTTATTACATACTTGGATAGTGTTGTGGTTACTACATACTTCTGCCCTTTCTACTGAAACTCCCAGATTTCTGTACAGTGATGTTCGTATTATTTTTAGGATGCCAAGGAGAAATTTTTGGTTTTTCAATTTTGACGTCTTTCGTCTCACTTCCTCAAAAATTCATACCAATTTTTTCAGCCATTCCCCTTTCTGAAACCATGGTGACAAAGTTCCTTTTTCTTTCCTCCTTCTTCTTTTTCTTCTTTTAAAAAACAAAGAAAAAAAAACCATTCTCCAGATGTTTTGTGATCTCATTCCTTATTAACTTCAGAAAGATCTTACTTACCACAGAGATGAGATTCACTAATCTATGGTTTCCTGACTCCTCCTCAGTTCCTTGCCTACAGTACTTCCAGGAACACACAGATACCTATTTTGGCATCAAATCTGGATTCCATGAGCTCAAACCTTCAAATATATCTACTTACCAAACCTTTTACTGTATCCTTTTCTGAAACAGATAATCTAATTTCCAGTCAAAACAACCATACAAATCAGGTAGCCGGTGAATCAGCGATTAACCAAATAATCTCCTCTGACATGAAATCTGAAGTGTCCAGAGATCTTGTGCTTATGGCCTGGAAAAGGTGACCACCCTTGACAGCATTTTTAATTAATTTTACATTTGATACAAAGAAAATTGGCACCTCCCCTTGTTCATGTGGTTCAGATCCATAGGCTGAAGCTAATTACGGGAGCTCTGGCTGCATGTAGTGAGTCTGGTCTGCAGGATGGAGTCCTCTGATTGTGCCTCTCAAAGGGCTCAGGACTAAGTGGTTTCATGGCCTTTTACAGGCTACCTGCCAGGAGGTGAATTTCATTCTTACAAATTATGATAGTAACAACAACAACAATAACAAAAATGAAACTTGATAAAAATGAGTTTTGTCAGTGTCATATGCTACTGCTCTTCCAAAAATATCTCAGAAGGACTGCTTTACAACTGTTGCCTCTGGCAACTCTTCAAACAATGTTATCCTTTCCGCTTTTCTTGTCAGAACTTGAGAGTTTACTAAAACTTTGTAGGATGGTTGTATCTGGGGTTTCTGCTCTGGAAATACCCAGTTTCTCAGCACTCCAAAGATATCTTCATGCCCTTTTTTTGTTACAGTCATTCAGAGGAGCAGCCAGAGTTTCCAAACCCACTGCAAACCTGATAAGGGAGTTCCAGTGAGAAGTGCAATTGGGGGTGTACTTTAGCCCCACCCGTAGACCCACACCTGTGCATTTGCTCATGAGTGTGAGTCTCAGATCCAGTTCAAAAGCTAAGCTGAAAAATTCAGACTTTCAAGGACTGTTAAAAAAACAAGTTCCCCCTTTCCTTAAAAATTAATTTCTGGTTTGCATAGAGGGCTTTGCTGAATTAAGGGCCCCTCTTCTTCTTCTCCTTCCAGTTTCTTTTAGAGTGAAGCTGCTGCCATCAATTCTCAGCAGTTTTTTTTTCTAATTGCAGAGCAGCAAACAAGGGAAAGAGGAAACAACCCTGGTGTTACTGCTGCCATCTCCAGCATCAGCAGAGGGACGGGATTGCAGCTCAAAACGTTTTGTTAGAGTGTGCCCATCAAGACAGGTTTGCCACCTCTTAGCTCTGGGCAAGGAAATACCGTACTGTTTTGTCTTGCCAGAACCACAATTTTCTAAGCATTTCAAGCAAAACCAGTTGCTGAGGTTGATTCTGGCAAAAAGATGAAATTCATAAACCTGTCAACTCTTCCCACGTCAGAGGTGGGACTCCGTGCCAGCTCTGCTGGCACGGTGCTCTCTTGCTTCTCCCCCCTCCCCTTTGGCAGCTTTGCTCCACGATCTCCAACTCACTAAAGCACCCGCCAGGAAATGTGCTCATTCCAGTGTCTGGATTGCTTCGGCACTGACTTGTGATGCTGGCATCTCCCTTCTGCAACGAAATGCTGCTTGTACTAATCTTAGTGGAGATGGTAGAATAACCCCACCTCTTTTTAAAAGTAATATTGTTCTAGCCTCCCCCTTTGCAAACTATTGACGTTGTTGACTCAGCTCAAGGATTTTGTCTCTTTTGGGTCATTCTGAAGTACTTTACTAGGTGCCTGGTTTTTTTTAGGAAGGAACTAGATATATGTAAACAGAGATTTAGCAGATCATAACTTAAATAGCACTCCCTCCCTCCTACTAGGCCATTTGCTTTCCTAACTGAAACCGGTGGTTTGTGATTCTTCACATTATTCTTTTAATGTCATGACCTGTGTGTCAAAGTGAGAGGTTGCTTGTGGATTTTTCTTGTCTTTGAAAGCAATACTTTCTCCAGAGACAAAGAAGCTCTTTTACAACACTCTTAGCAATTGCCATGAGGTGGGAGCTACAAATCGGGCAAGCCTGGGCAGTTGCATGCTGACATTTTTCATTCCTCATGTCCCACAAGTATTTCTCTTTCAACAAGGCTTCTGTGTAAGTGAAAAGGAACTTTTTTGTTTCCTTGATTTAGTTATATTATGTTTTAAAATTTCTCTTTGGCTCCAATTTCCCCCTGGAAGCTGCCCTGGCCATAAAAAATTTTACACACCCCTTTCAATTTTTAAAATTGTAAATTTATGTTGTTCCTCTATCCCTAGCAACAAATAAGGGACAAAATTACTTTATTTCATTTGCATTTGCAAAGCCTTTGTAAGCAGTCTTCCACAATACACCACTCATAGTTTTGCGCCTCAGAAATGAAAAAGTAGGCAGATTTGGCCCTTGAAAACAAGCCTTTTCCAACTTTTTGTAAACATTAATGACCTATTCATAAAGAAAAGGGCAAAAGTTTTGCACAAAGAGATATTAAAACTTTGAAAAACTGCTAAAGTCCGTTGGAGAAATAAATTATGGTGATAGCTTTGAGCAGACTTGTTGGGAAAGAGAAAAGAGGGCTACAAATACACCAAATTTAACCTTATGATGAGATTAGGAAGTTTCCATTGACATTTCTGGTGATTTTCTTACATATGTAATATGAGAACAGAAGAACAGCTTTCCACATCAAAAATCAAAAATATCCATATATCTCAATATTCTGTTTTTGACACTGTCAATAGTGGTCATTTTTGGAAGAGTGTCGGAATAGAGCAGGGAAGCAGTGATACCCCCCTGGCATGTACTCCCATTTCCAGTGGCTGGCAACTGCAAGACTGCCTGGGCTACCAGCATGTCTTGGCTTTTCTTCTAGGCATATTTCCAGCTGTGTTTTGATGTTATGTATATGTGTGGCAGGAGGGTCTACAGTTTAACAGCAAGCTGTGCAAAAAAAATAGTACCTGCTCATGTTTGTTTTGAATTTAAGACCTATTATCATCAGTTAGCGTCTTCCTTCTCAATCCTCTTTTGGGAGTAACAGTGATGAGTCATTCCCTATTTCCTATACACCTTTTCCATTCTACAGGTTTTACAGTCTTCTGTCGTGGCCCTTTTCAATCATTTAGTCATTTTTTTTTCCCAATATTAAGGAATCTTTATCTATACTATATCGAAACTGTTTGGTATCTTTGATATTTCTTTTTAGAATCATAGAATCATTTAGATTGGAAAAGACCCTCAAGATCACCGAGTCCAACCATTTTTGCTGCTCTCTATATCTTTCTAGTTCTTCTATACATTTTCGCAGAAGAAATATCTTTTTGCCTTAAAAATATACTGGTTATGTATAATGTATAATGGAAATGTGACAGAGAGAAAACTCTGACAGGTACTGCTATCTTAGGCCATCATTCAGAAAAGTGCTATGCGCCGTTGCCTTCTGCTGAGGACAGATGTCAGTCCTGTTACTTCATGCAATACTGGAAGGCTCAGATCCAGAATGGCATTCAGGTCTCCAACTCCTGTTTGGACTTCTAACATCTCATTGATTTAATGGAAAGCTGAATACTTGGTTACATGTGGTTACGATATGAACCTCAACAGAATTAAACGTTCAGTGTGTGCTGATGGGGTTTGAGCTTGCAGGATCAAGGCATAATCTCTGAGCATAATTAAAGTATTGAAGATTTTTTTAGAGGTGTTATAAAGAAGAGGCCCTTGGTAAACTGAGACTATCAGGGACTGTGGGAAACCCTTTTTTTTCCTGGATGATACGCATGAATGATCATTCAGGATGGCTTTGCTC
The DNA here is from genome assembly GCF_028858705.1 of Grus americana. Taxonomy (NCBI): domain Eukaryota; kingdom Metazoa; phylum Chordata; class Aves; order Gruiformes; family Gruidae; genus Grus; species Grus americana. The sequence continues at coordinate 14,171,948 of NC_072853.1, read as the reverse complement.
TTTGTGTAGTAAATTGTCACCTTCCTGGAAAGGGAGGTGTTACCAGAAGAATGGATCCCATGGAAGTTTAGCGATATACAACATCGTACTCTGCAATATAGAAAAATATGGCTTTATGCAAAAGAAAAGAAAAAAAGAAGCTGGATTCAGTATTACATTTTCTTATAAGAGAGCAGGATTAGTGACTACATTTTCCTGTAAGAGGAAAGGAGCAGCAGAGGACATCTACCTTTCCTAGCAGCTGATGTCTCCTAGTTTGTATTCAGTGCTACACAGAGTAAAACATATGGTTACATATGAATTTAAAATCACCTGGCAGGTACAGTGCCTTGTGCAACCAAGGCATGATTTTTGTCTGATCCAACATTTCTCTTCAGTGGGAACTCTTGCGTGGGCAAAGTCTGTGTGATCAGCCGACCCCTCTGGCAATGCACTCTCTAAGTCATCTCAGATAAAGGTCTTGTGTTCATTTCTGTTACAAAAATGAAACTAGTCAGAAGCAACAAATGTGCCATTTCTTTCCCTCTAGGTTGCAGCTTTCCATTTGGAACCCCTCCTTGCTTCATTTATCTGTTTCTACCAGCATATACTGGATGAGTGTCTCTTTATACAGTGTGTAATTCAGATTTATGAATGCAGTTCGTGTAAATTGGACATTAGCTGTGTTTCCAGATACGATGATTCAGCCCTAGGAAATTTGCTTTCTCTTTCCCATAGTTTGAAATGTCATGCCCCATAAGTAGTTGTCTTAAACACTACTGCTGGAAACCCTGAAGAAGAGGAAAGAGGCACTCACTGTTCCTGCTAGTATTCTGGGCACGGGGGATTTCACTATCATCTTCTCTTCCTTTAATTAGCCTGTATTCCTAGAATAACTGAATGACTAGGGGGCAATAACTAGAGCTAAATTAGAGATGGAATAAGGTACCCAAAGGCACACAAGTTACATCTGCCACTGTGCTGTTAAGTGGGTCAAGTGTTTTGTTACCTGAGGTAAGGTTGCACTCGTGAGGTCAGGAGAGCTATGAAGGTTGAGTGTCAACTGATGAGTCCTAAAACCAATCCCAAGATCACCATAAATATAACCTTCCTGTGAATGACTCTAGGCAGAAGAAGGATTTCTTCATAAACTGCAAAAGCCAAAGATTGAAAACTAATTTCAAACCTTGCCAAATGACTTGCTGCTCTCTGGGAGAGGTAGGGAATGACTGAAGAGAGAAATTGAGGGCAGAATGAAAAAAAAAAGCCACACAAACCCAAAAAAACCCTGATGTGGCATGTTTCACAGTGTTGCAACACAGCTTGATGCAACCAATTGTTGGAAGCGCAAATAGCTCCGTGACCCTGGGTCCAAAGCATACAGCTCTTCTGCAAAGAGGTCTGGCAGGCTCTGTGACCTGACTTCAGACTATAATAAATGCTCTAGCAAACAATGAGGTGCTATAGCTTTCTAAAAAATTGTAAGCAAAAAAGGTAAGCTATGAAGTAATGCCAACATGTTGTCAGAACGATATAAAGAGTAGGATAGAGGCCACCATAACATTCATAACTGCAAAGCCATGCCTTCAGAAACAGCTGAGGTGCAAAGAGTTTATGAGGCAGATTTGCCTAAGCCAGTGAGTAACCTTGCCCTCCTCTGTGAGTGGCCTGGATTACCCCAACCTTGGCAGCGGGCAGATGGAAGCTTGGGCATCCCATTGTGTGTCCACAGTGCTGCCCCTTGGGTGGCCCTCACCCAGGGGCACCTGACATTGAGTTGAGATTCCACATATGCCCAGGCATGTGGAGCTGTTTGGACTCCAAAGGGTAACGTTGGCTTGTACTGGAGCTACACTTAAAGACTTGATACTGGCAATAACCAGTATTTCTGTATTTTTTTCACTCTTTTATCTTATTTTCTCTCTTCTGTTTCTGCTTACTTTTTTTTTTTTCCTTTTGTATTTTCAAGCACAGGCTTTTTGAAGTAGGCAGAACAGTGGGGAAATTAAGTGTTCCACTCAGACAATGATAATAAAGATTTGACATTTGGGATAGGCATTAGATTTCAGAAAATCCGAAGGCACTGTTAGCAGAGCTAGTTCACAGATTTTATCTTCGCTACAAAGAGCAAAAAAGAATATGTATATGTATCTATATATTACATTTTTTATATATATGCTTGCAAATATAAAAGCTGTGCTCTGCATATGAAGAACAGGTACAGTGGAAGTTATTCTTTTAGGAGACCAACACTGGGTGCCAGTTAAAGCCATGGAAACTTGCCATGGGTTCTGCAGTCCAGGGCTTGGCTCCTGTTTTCCCATTGTTTGCTCTGCTCGTGTCAAGCCTTGCTTCAAGAAAGGCAATGGCAAAACTCCCACTGACTGTAACAAAAGTGAGGTTTGGCCTTGGTGAGCAATAAAAGCTCTGTGGAGCCCGGGGGTGGGAGCTCGCTCCAGCTCCTGCGGGGCTGACGTGCGCCACAGAGGTTAGCTCACTCCCCACCCCTGCGCGCCCACTCCAGCTCCGAGATTTATGGGGCTCCATGGAAAAGCCTCCACATCGTACTGCATGGTACACTTAGTCACCAATGAACTTTTAATCACTCTGGCTCATGGCTTCGAAGAAAACAACCTTGCTGCCATTATATAGAAAAGAAATTACTAGTGTCCCTTGTTCTGTTTCTGGTACTTTATTTACCTGACTATTTGGGCAGCTTCACAAATGCTGTTGGTGCTGACAGTCATCTGCAGAATGGTGCAAATGAAGAAATGGGCCCCCCTTCCTGGACAGTGTCCCCCTCTGTCCCATTCAGGCCACGGAAGCGCTGTAGGAAGGATCTTCCTCATCCTTGGTTTGGTGCTTCCCTCTGCGAGGCTGACACAGCCCTCCTGGCACCTTGTGCCTGGCCTCTCGCTAGACTTGGTGCACAGGATCAGAGTGAGGAGCTGAAGCACAGATGTCCAGGTATATAAAGGTATATAAAGGTCTGCCTGTCTGTGGAGAAATTACCCACACACATGATGGAAGGCATGAGACAACGTTCTTGAGACAACAAAGCTCTCCATAACTCTGTAATGTCTGAGCCTCCTTAGAAATTATGAAGTGGTTATTTCTGCTCTATGTTCCCCAAGATGCTCCATGACATATGATGATTAGCAATTTGGATGACTGAGAACCGCTTCAGGCCCTGGGGTGAAGGAAATGGCCAGGTCCCTTCACTGATCTTGTCCTGGCCATGGTCAGCATGTCCTCTCCCAGCTCTCCCTATCCCAGCTCCAGTACCTCCATCTGCAGAGCAAAGTAACTCAGCGGGAAAGTCCCAGGCAGCAACGGGCGAATGCAAATGGCCTGAGCAGGCAGGAGTGGGTGGCAGAAAGCAGGGAAGAGAGTGATGTGGGCATCGAGGCACCTCTCAGTTATCTGGGTTCCCAGGGCCTGCCCAGCCGCTGGCCCAGGCAGAACCGTCCCGGCTGTCGTACCCTTTCTGCAGCCCTCTAGGTAGCACCCATTGCCACGTTTGGGCAGTGGAGACCATCTTCTTTCAAAACATGCTCAGGAATTAGGACACAGTCAGGAATTAGGACACAGGCAATGACAAGGTGGCAGAGAAGGAAGAACAACTCTGTTTCTGTACCCCTTATCTCTCCACTGCAAAGAGGTTTTGTTCCCTTGAATCGATGTCTGCCATTGCCATAAAATTGACAACATCCCAATTTGTTTTCCAACAAATGGCTTATTATTATTCTTTAAAGCTCCTAATATTTCACTAGTATGGAATAAGTCAATGTTTTAATCTTGTACCTGATAAATTCTGGAATATTAAATTAATATGTAATGTTTGAAATTCCGTTTAAGTCACCAGGAGAAATAAATGGTCATAACACAAGCAAATGATACACAGACATCACTGTAGCACATGATACATTCCATTGGTGTTAACATCATCCAGCTTGCAAGGTGAAGAGCAGATAAATCAATCAACACTTTGTTCCCCCGCTCCTCTGTAACTCATCAGCCCTTTTGGTTGATACACAGCAGTGAATAATTTATGTTCTGATATTTTTCTTTTGATTCTTCAGGGATCTGGTAGTTACTCTAAACCTTAGCATGCATGTCCTATTTGTGTGAAAATCCCCAGCATAGTTGGCATAGATATATACAGTTTATATTGACAACTTCAATTTCCATCCAGAACAGAAAATCAGGTAACGTTGAATACCCCTTTGGGTATAGGTCATCATAGCTCTCAGGGGTCCTGATAGAAAAGCTGTAAAAAAGGCACTGATTGGGAGCCTGCTGGAACGAGGCAGCAAAACAGTGAATGAGACTCAGAATATAGACCATAGGAAAGGCTTTTCTCTATGCTGGAAAAGTTATCCCAGCAGAAATCCATTGTTCCCATTATTTTGGATCTTGCAAAACTGTATAGGCAAGTTTGGAGTCAGAACAACAGTTTACTTGGTGTTGTGTAAATCCTTGGCTGTTACACTCAGGCAGAAAGAAATCACTCTAGATTCCAGCCATCTGGAAATGTTACAGCATAAAGGAAAATATCTTCCAATTTCAATTGGGGGTCAAGACTTTTCACTAACTTAAGGATACGGGGAGAAAACAAATTTCCTGATGACAGTTGTCAGACACATTGTAAATGTCACCTTTCAACATTTCTTTAAAGACTACAAGAAAGATCCTGAAAATAAATACTGTCTCTGCTATACAGTCCATTGATAGTCTACTTCTTTTACTTAATGACATAAGTTATTTTCGGTTCTGCACACCTTGAGATAAGGTGTGTTATATAGGTTATACAGGCATTTTCTTTCACCCTACAGAGTGGACCTCATCCTACAAATACTTCTATGCTGATTAGAACACACAGAATGAACTCCTGATTGAAGAATTGCTTTGGGTGTGGAACAAATTTCCCTGGGGAATTGAATAGAGTATACTGAATTACTAACCTCTGTCTTCTCTCAAGCATATGAAAAAAGTTAAAGACATGAAGTGCATGGGATCAGTAATATATTCAGGAAACTTGCAGTGCAGTATACAGTATTAAGAGACAGGTAGTAGACATACCACCGCTTCATGGGCATCTTTATACTGCACATTACTGAGACATGACTGTTGTCTTTGCTCTTGGACTTGGTGGACTCAAGGAACCTGAAGACAAGGTACTTGCCAGCTGTTTGATTATTATCATCATAATCCTAGTGTAGCTTTTTAAATTTAATACTGAAGCAACATTTCTTCTGCATTTGTGGCTAACAAACATCAGCAGAGACAACTGTAGCTGCTTGAACATTCAAACAAATAAGAACCAAGATCTGAAGTGTTACAAAAACTGTAACTGCTTTCAAAAAGCTCCTTATCCGACAACTTCATAAATCTCTGTAACACTGATTACCCATTTGGGAAAAAAATTTAGGTTGATAAGCAGTATATAAATATTAGATACTATTACAAATAATTAAATAATGTTAAAAACTGACAAATACCCAGTTTAAATGTCCAACATGTGACATTTAAAAGGGACTTGGCTTTAGGGCAGTTGCTTAGCACTTCAAAATCTTGGCCCCAGTTTCCTCCCAACCCTGAATTTTAATCATATCAACAATATATGGCAACTCTTGCAGCAGCTTCAGAGAGAAAGCCTTGGCCCAAAGGAATTCATGACTCTGAATCATAGTAAAAAAATTGCAAAGTTGAAAGATGAATCCATATCCTTCGTCATTTATAATCACATTCTTCATTATGGAGCTTGCTCCAGTGCCAAAAAGATGTTGTGTTTCTTTCCAGACACAGGGAAAGGTAGTGATTTGCCCAGAAAGCACACAGCATACACAGACAAAGACAGATGTGGGGTGGGGGAAAAAGACAGCGCACAAAGTGATGAGGACAAGTATAGACTCATGACATAACAGCTGTCACTTTGTTGTGAAAAAAATGTAAATCCCCTTCTCAGTCCTTACCTTTTACTCACTCCCATGCCTCCCAAGCAATTCCCTGCTATCATGTTATTGCTTTCACACCTCCCCTCCCAGTACACAGCCTGCACTCTCCACCCAAATACAAAAGTGACTGACAGGATAAAGAAAACAGGACTCTAAAAGCATGCTTTGGTCACCTAGTTTCTTGGAGATGTTCCAGTGCAGTTTACCTTCAGGAAGGATTTAAGACCCTGATTCAAGAAAGTTTTTAAAACTACTGTCTAGTACTATGGATGTCTTTCAAAGTACCAAGTCTTTTGGGATGGATTTAGAGGCTACATGGGATGATGCTGGTTGACATTTGAAATTCCAGTTGCAGGATTTGCTTTTTGTGAATACTTTTACTATTCACCTAACACTCACTGTATTTCCTGATGCTTCTCATCAGTAAATCCGTTAGCTAGGGTGGCATTATGAGGCAAATAGAAAGAAATTTGAAGTTGGCGTTAATGCCACCAAAGATTTTAATGAGTACTTTAGAATATTTTTCGTTTTAGGTGTGGATGATTCATGGATTTACATTTGAATTTTAGCTCATGAACAGTCAGGATGCAGAAGAAAAAAAATGCTTAGTTCCCAAGTGTCGGAGTTATAATAGTTTTTGGTTGTGAATTAATATCAGTCCTGTGAGGACACTCACTGAGAGTTGTTTATATTCACTGAAGTCAGAGTTTATGGATGAAGTATATTCAAGGGCTTTGAATCAAATTAGCAATGTTATCCGCTTATTTGTTCTGTGATATTAATGAGTCATTCTAAGCAAGCAATGTTTCAACATTTTATACATTCAAGTTTCATTCCACAAGATTCACTACAACAATAAGTAAAGAACAATCTTGATCATTCCAGACACTCAGAGACTAAAAATCTAATAATTGGCAATTCAGATAACCAAAAGAATGGAAGAATGGTTTTGCAGACATGAAAGTCTGTGGTCGTTTCTTCTGACTACGCTTACAGTCCTCAGATGGATGGGTTTTATTCCTGACTTGTGGTTTGCTTTGGCTCACGTATTCTTTTTTTCTTAACTGCAGCTCTCCACCACTTTTTTAATCATTCTCTGAAGAATTTAGTTTACTCTGATTATGAACTTCTGACTTGCTTCCGCTCATTCATGTACGTAACAGCTTCCAGTCTTCAAAATCCAACTAGTATGTGTTGCTGTCCTCATAAATGTGTCCAAGGTCAAACTCAGCAGTAAAACCATTTGACTCCCCAGATCTCCAGTCTGAATCATCTTTTTTCCTTCATTTACCATGAAGCAGTGTCCATCTGCCTTTTGTCTCCTTTCTACCACCCTTCTAGCTTCACTTCATCCTTTCCACTGCACCAATTGTGGCAAGTTGGTTATTTCTGGCTGCTTTATTCTCCTCATCTCACCCCCTACACTCATTCCACATCACTGATTAATCCAATTCCCTACACACTTACTTCCATTAATCTCCTTTTCGATCCGCTGTACAATGACATCCCCACTCTTGCCCTTGACCTTGTCTTTACAGAACAGTATTGCTTCATGGATCTGAAGCCGAGACCCATCTCTTTGGCTGCTGCATCCTGTCCTCAGTGGTGCTCCTCTCCCTTCCCTGTCCACACTCACTCCTTCCCTTCCCACCCAGCCCTCTGGGCTTTCCTCTGGCTCCTCCCCTGCTGATCCACACCATCGTCCCTTTGCTCTCCTCTGATTCATCTATTGACCCCACACATAGCTATGACTACTTCTCTAATCTTGGCTATCTCTCTGACAGCACTTGCATTTATTTTTTGATTCATCTGTATTTTTTCATGGTATTTGTCCTCTGGATTTAAATGCTTGGACAGTAAAAACACCAGGCACATGCACTACGTATTGTGCATTGTCTCCTTTAGCTGGTTTACTCCCCTAGTGAGTAAGTGAATGCTGATGAAAGGAAAATGTAATTCACCTCCACATCACTGTCTTCATCATTTCCTCATTCTTTAACTTCCTTTTCTCCATGTTAAATGTGGGCTTTGGCAGCAATGAGCCCATTTTGCTCTATCTCAGCTTTTTCTCTTCTGTTTCTCATGGAGCTTTCTCTTCATTTCTTACCTCTCACTGTGCAGGTACCCCACCAGTTGTTTCTATCCAGCTTGCCTTCTTCATTACTGTTGCCTCTAATGATTTTATTATCCACCTTCAACATTTTGTTTCCTTCAGTTCGCCCCTTGATTTCTCCAAGATGTCTTAGCTCTCTCCCAGGGCTAAGTATGTGTGACATCTGAATAAAAAACTGGTTAAAAATATCATCACTGTGAAGATGAAAATGTTCACATACTCTCTGATTTTCACCCTGTAGATTATTCTTCACCGAGTCTTCGGTTCTACCTTCTCTCTTTACCAGCATTAGTTGCCCACATCTTTTCATACCGCCCTGCTGGCAGACTTGTAAACCTGTTCTGCTGCTTCTTTCCCCGGGCCTCAGTTATGCTTTTCCATCCGGTCTACCCCACTTATGGAGAAAAGTTTTCTGTATCTGTTTCCTAGTGGTCTTCTGCTTTCTTTTGCAGTTTCCTTCTTAGAAATAAAAAAAGGAAAGAAGTCTGACATGGCATCTTTATCCTCCTTCTGCCTTTATCCAACCTACTAACAAACTATTTGGGATTTGATGTTGCTCAAGACAATATGACCAAAGCAGGGAATCTTAGGATCACTCAGATTAGAATGTAGTCTATACAAAATGCTATGTACACTTAAGGTATAATTTTGAACATAAGGTGCCATGCAAACAAATATTTGTCAGCATATATAAAGAATAATAGCTACGTGTAATGCACATCGGTTCTGAACCATTAATTACTGAAAATATGATACAGCCACTGAGTTGAACAGGACTAAAATTCCTGGAGATTGTGCAAGGCCACAGAGTTCAGCTGGACAAAATAAGAACAAATTACTCCTAGTGAAGCAGTATGTCCCAATCACCTTAGTCCCGCTGAGTTGTGTGGCCTTGGGGAAGCCAGATGGTTCTGTTATACAAACCTCATTTAAAGTTGAACATGACCCTGATTCAAATAATGGCATTTCTGGTAAGGGAGGGTTCATTGTACATCATTTGTAGGATTAGGCAGAGAACAGGATGTTCATTATATAAAAGCAATGGAAGACATAAACCAAGAAAATTTATAATCTGAGTTTTTCCAACATTTGTGTTGCAGTGAATCCAATGATTCAGCTGTTTTAATTACACCTCTTGGTCAAATTGCAATAGAATAAACATTTGATCTTTTTTTCTGTAACCATAACTTGAATTTTGTTTTCATCCACAAATGTGTAGAGGCACAACCATACCACATGAAAGCACAATAATTTAGCATTCCATCAGGTTTTTTTTCCATCACTAATACTTTCCATATTCCCTCAACCAGTATTCTAGCCTCGAGGCTTTCTTTTGCTTCCATGTTGGTACAATCTCACAAGTGATAACTTATAAACCTTTCCTTCATAATTTTTTTTTCAGCAAGGAAGACTTAACACAGACTGATTTTTTTGACTTGAGTCAAAATGTGACTTCTGTTTTCTACTCGGTCCCAGATTTTCAGTGACCCGCAAAGGTCACAGCGGACCTTCATTTCTGGATCTGCATAATGAGGAAATGAGCAGTGTCCCATTTAGAAGGGGGTAGTAAATCCAGAGCATAAAAACAGTGAGACACAAAGATTCTCTGGGGATAGGGCTGTGTAAGTATCTCAAATCACTATGCATTAGAAGGTCACAGAGAAATTTCAATTCAATTTATTCAGCTTTTAGTATGAGGAAGTTCCCTTTCCCAAAGAGTTTTTATTAGTCCTTTGCTTCATGTAGACGAAAGATCTTTTATGTCTAGTCTTCAGCAAATGCTGTGCTCACTTCTAAATATATTCTTTGCTTTATTCTGATTATTACATAAACCAGAGAGAATAAAAGGAAATGTTACCTCTGCAAGAATTTATTTCAGTTATATCTTTATATGTTTAATGTTTTTTGCTGTGAATCTGTAGAGGTGTGATATTTCTATATCTGATTTATAAGGAATGGAAACTAAAATCTGTCTTTCCTGTTTGTGTTCAAGCATTACATGGGAGTAATACACTTGTCTAATTTGGGATATGCTTTCAGGGTCAACATCCTGCAGCAGCATTGCTGAAGGCAATGTCTGGGTTTCCTTTCATGAAGGCACAAGAGAAGGAAATGAAATGAAACATCCATTATCTGATCTACACCTGGAGGCTCATTGCTCTATAGAGCTGGGAGACCCTCATCTTTTCACAATAAATACAAGCCGGGTGAATGTTGTGGGTTGAGGGGTTTCTTTTCCACACAGGAAGACAGCTTAGGAAAAGAAATCTTATTGTCCAAGGCCCAAGGACAACATAAAACCTTTTCTGGACCCAAAGCTACTTAATTACTTACTGTCTATCAGACAAGCTGCTGCTCTGCACTTAGCATCATGCTTCATTGTCTGACAGTACAGCTGGCTGGAGGCTGAAACTGAAAATCATTTTCCTTTGCTCAATTTCCTTGTAAACAGCAAAAGAATGGTGTTGATACGCCAGACTTCACTGGGAAAGTGCATTGCCAACATGTGAGATCTGTCTCCAGTGGTTTTAAAAGGAGGAATGCAATTTGTCTCCTACAGAGCTAAATTAGGACACCTTCAACTTACACTTCATTTAGACTTTGCTATGACAGACTGCCATTGATCTATGCTGCACCAGTCGTGAATAACTGAGAATACTAAGGCAAAAAAACCCAGAAGAAAATGGTCTGATGTTATAAAACCACTTAGAAGAGGGAAGTGAGCTACTGTTAATAGGCAATTTATGAAGTATTCAGACCAAAAAACCCACAAAACTAGATTTTTCAATCTTGGCCTATTTCCGGTTTCATTGATATTAATGTCAATTTTACACTATCTGTAAATTTATGTATGGCTTTGTAGTGAATGCCTATATTAAAACTCAGAACTGAGTATGTACTCCTGCATTTTGTTGAGAAGCATGCTGGTGAATTTTGCTTTTCATCAATTTGCAAATAGGCAGAGATATAACAGTTTTACTAATTTATTTGGAATTCAGGTTAATTCTATGAACACTTAATGCAAATGTATTTCTTAGTATTATTTCTTATAGATTGTTTGACTCTCACAGTACTCAGGTGTGACCTCAGTGACCAGCCATATTTCATTTTCATTACTATTAAGTTGCACAAATAGTATAAAAGCAAGCAAATGTCTACATTTTGGGAGCAAGATTCATGCTGCTTTAGTAAGTATTATGTTTTACTAGTGTTTATTATACTGTTTATAGTTTTGGGGTCCAGCTCTGCTTCCTTTGAAGTCAAATGTGAAACTCCTTTTGCGCTCAGGGTAAGCTGTATTAGACCAATAAATCAGAGTATTTTCTCCATGTAGCCTTGAATTTATGAAGATCTGTTAGTTAATCAAAAAAAGTCATCTACTAACTGGTGTTAAGTCTGTTCAGCGACTGATTTAGCATAGGTTTGGTAGCTAAGAACACATTTGCAAAGCTGTAACAGAACAGCTTTCTGGGGCAGACTAAAGCACAATGTTCCCTGAGTTTCTTCAGATGGTTATTCAATCTGCTGCATTGCGGTGGTGCTGATTAAAGGCTTATATACATTCTATAGGATGTACTCTACAACGCTGTACTCAAACTTTCTAGTCCCTCAGGGACACTTGTGTTGAAGAGCTAACAAAGTTTTCACAAAAAGCAACTATTTCAAGAGAAATTGATGACTTACTCACAGACTTCATTTAATATACAGTAAGTGCCTTCATAAATATTCATAAATATTTGAGAAATGCCAAGAACAATCCAAGAAGGAAAGGGAATGTCTAGAGAAATGCTTTTAATAACTGTGCAGTTCAAATGTACTGCAAGTTCTGTCTATATCAAGCAGCTCAGTGTTTGCATGGAGCTTTTACTGGGTCAGAGAGCTATAACTAAAATGTCACATCTTAGCATTTAATAAAGACTACAGCATGGCCACTTTATCATGGCAATCTTGATGTAGCAGAAACTCACAGGTATTTCTAAAGTAAATCTTTGAAGCAGTTGTGGGGAACGGACTTAGGAAAAAAGCATGTCCATAAGTTTTGCAAGATCAGGTCTTTATGAAAATTACAGGACTGTTAGGATCAGATGCTCCAGTTTCCTGCATGTATGCCAGATCAGGACCGTGATTTCACTGTAAGGCACAAGAATTGCTGTGTTCAGAACCTGTGTTTCCTTAGACCTGCTGGCATTCCTTCCTCTGAAAGACAAGAGGTCTACAGAGCTGGGAGGGACAACTGAATTCAGACTTTCTCGATACCTGTGTGTTTAAGCAGACCTTGATTATCTGCAGTGCATCAGCACAAAATCTGAAATAAAACATTTCCAGAACAAGAATGCAAACATAACTCAGTGTAAAAGCACAATGTAGGTACATTTAAAGCAAATGCATGTGCTAAAGAAGCTATTTCTGATCTGCAGCCATCTGCAGTGCCATGAGACTGTTTCACGGAAACATCTGAATGAATTTACCAGCTACGAAGCTGCTAATGAGAAGAGTAAGTGAATAGTGAAACATAACTAAACTAGTTGTTTTTACAGAATAGCAATTAAAAGCTTATGTGAATTCTACCTAAAGAGAGAATTAATTCCTTTCATTGAGGCATTTTAAATCTAGTTTAAAATGAAATCACCCTTACATATTAAGAACTTCTCTTTGCTGCAGAAATAACTGAGGTATTGCTCTTAATTTGAATTCTGTCCACAAACAAAGCCCTTCCATTCAATGTGGAAATATTCTTGCACACAAGTTAACTGGCCCATTGGGAGGTATAGGCTACAGCTCAAGTTAGCAGGGTTGCTGGATCCTGCTAATCCATTCACTATTTACAGTGTCTCTTCACAGCTGTGGCTTCTTTCGCTCCAGCTAACCTAACTTAAGAGGCATTAAACTCAAATATAATGCTTTTGGATTACTAGTGGGAGAGGTGGAGAAAAGAGATGATACTTGCTCTCGTCAGAGGAGCTGCTGGCACTCACTGAGGTGTGTCCCGTCTCCTCCTCATGTCATAGCTTTGTCGATAAATCCACTTAATTCTTCCAAATTGCTCTCTAGACTCCTCTGGTGTATTGGCTGGGGATTTGTTCAGTTGCCCACATGCAGGCATCAGGCATTTGAGATGCCCAGGATATCGGAGACACCCACAGGGCCACGGATACAGTTCAGAGACTGGCAGATATAACCTAGGGCTCTTTGGAGCAGCAGCTAGAGGTGAGGTGGTACCCTTAGGACATCTCAAATGGCACCTGGTGCCTGTGTCTGAGCAACTGAATCAAGCCCTTCATCTCTGTTGATGATAATGGGAGCCTAGATGCTTCGATTTAGACATCCAGACATTTTGATCTGCAGCTGACTCCTACCCTGATGGAGGTATCACTTTCAACTGCCTCAGCAAGATTTGCTGGAGCCCATTTGTCAAATCTCTAAGATGTCTGAACAGATATGTTAGCATTTTTAAAGATAGACTATGATAAGAATTACAGTCACAATATAATTTTATTTTATTGTGTTGTAATATTAGAGCATTTTGATTATTTCAAGTGATCAAAAAGTATATAACGACTATAGGCTGGGCAAGGAATGGATTAAGAGCAGCCCTGAGGAGGAGGACTTGGGGGTATTGATTGATGGGAAGCTCAACATGAGCCGGCAGTGTGCGCTTGTGGCCCAGAAAGCCAACCGTGTCCTGGGCTGCATCAAAAGAGGTGTGACCAGCAGGTCGAGGGAGGTGATCCTGCCCCTCTACTCCACTCTGGTGAGACCCCACCTGGAGTACTGCGTCCAGCTCTGGGGGCCCCAGTACAGGAGAGACATGGACCTGTTGGAGTGAGTCCAGAGGAGGCCACAAAGCTGATGAGAGGGCTGGAGCACCTCTCCTATGAAGACAAGCTGAGAGAGTTGGGCTTGTTCAGCCTGGAGAAGAGGAGGCTCCGGGGAGATCTAATTGTGGCTTTCCAGTACCTGAAGGGGCCTACAGGAAAGATGGTGAGGGACTGTTTATCAGGGAGTGTAGTGACAGGACAAGGGGTAATGGCCTTAAGCTGAAGGAGGGTCGATTTAGATTAGAAGTTAGAAAGAAATTCTTTACTGTGAGGGTGGTGAGGTACTGGAACAGGTTGCCCAGAGAGGTTGTGGATGCCCCCTCCCTGGAAGTGTTCAAGGCCAGGCTGGATGGGGCTTTGGGCAATGTGGTCTAGTGGAGGGTGTCCCTGCCTGCAGCAGGGGGGGTTGGAACCAGATGATGATCTTTGAGGTCCCTTCCAACCCAAACCATTCTATGATTCTATTATTCTATTAAATGCCGGGGACTGCTGAGGCTGTAACTAACTTTGCAACCATCAGGACTGGCATACTTGTGTATACAGGCCCAAGAAGGACTGGGGTTGACCCACCTCTGTTCTACTGTTTAAACAACAAGGAAATGTGACACATTTAAGGACCATGGGGAATCACAAAAGTTTGCATGAAGTTTCTGTTCAAGCACAAGGCACAGGTTTCTGAAAACCACAAAAGAGTGAGTGGCCTCTAAGTGGTTGTCCTGGTTTCAGCTCAGATAGAGTTAACTTTCTTCCTAGTAGCTGGTATAGTGCTGTGGTTTGGATTTAGTATGAAAATAATATTGATAGCACACTGATATTTTAGTTGTTGCTAAGTGGTGTTTACAATTAAGTCAAGGACTTTTCAGCTTCTCAGGCGCTACCAGTGAGGAGGCATGAGCCTTCTGCAGGAGGTACACAAGTTGGGAGGGAGCACAGCCAGGACAGCTGACCCAAACCAGCCAAAGGGATATTCCATACCATATGTCATCATGCTAAGTATATGAAGTTGGGGACATTTGGCTGGGGAGCACCACAGCTCAGGAACTAGTTGGGCATCAGTGGTCTGCAGGTGGAGAGGAATTGTGCTGAGTATCACTTGTTTTGTATATTTTATTATTATTATTGTTATTGTTATTATTATTGTCATCGTTGTGATCATCATCATCATCTTCCTTTTCTCTCTTATTAAACTGTTCCTATCTCAACCCACGAGTTTTACTTTTTTTTGACTCTCTCCCCCATCCCACTGCGGGGGGGGGGAATGAGCAAACGACTGTGTAGTTGTTTCAGCTGCCTGCCGGGTTAAACCACAACAGTGGCGAGCCACATTTGCCCTGGAAATGCCCCAGAACAACAATGGAAGTCCCCGAGGACAAGACCACGTAACACCTGCCCAGTGACAGCAGACACAAACTTGCAGACAACTCATCAGACACCGGAGTTTAACGATTCACTGACGATTTGCAAATGCAGGATGAATTCACAGCAAGTCTGCTTTCAGGCTTTTGTAGTTCAAATTAAACATTTCACACATGTCTAAGAATTGCTCCTCCTGATGAAAAAAGGGTGAGGCATTTGGAAGTCAGTATAAAGAATGCGTTAAACTTCAATTAAAATAAAATGATAGGAAAGATAAGACCAGATTTTTTTTTTTTTTGCTTGTCTTAAAAGGAGTTTGGAAATCATATTCCACTGTGGTGTAGAGAGAGATTAAATAGTTTTTGTGACATTATTTATTTGTGACTGTTCAATTGTTAAGTGTGTGGACATTAGTGAGAATTATTTCTGTTGTGGAATGGTTGCAGAATGTGATGTATATGGTAGAAAAGGACAAGAAAGTAAAAGGTTTTTTTTTTTTTTTTTTTTTTTTAAGAAAGAAAAAAGACAGATTCTTAGGTGATCACATGGTAAATCTAATGGAGGAAAGGAATTCCTGGAAATCAGTGCACAACAGAAAACAAAACTGCACTTGCTCACTTACTTTTGATTTTTGAGCTTGCACCAAAAAAGCCATGGGTAGTAGAGTGAACTTAAAGATGCAGAGGGAAATGAAAATGAAAATGATGCTGATACCTTTTGAAATCCATGCAAACAGAAGCAGGTTTTGTTCTCCAAGGAAAGGCTTAGAAACGAAGCTATGTATGCACAGACCTAGTTGTCATCTAATGTCTGATTATGGATTAAAGAAAGCTTAGAAGCCCCATACCATTGCTAAGAGTAGGAAATTCTCATTGAGCTCAAGTGGTAAAGATCTTAGAATCTCAAACTAAATGTCCTGGGCTCTATTCCCATTTTTTTCTTTGCTGACAATATCTTATTTATGAAAAAGGGGCCATTTTCAATTCTTTCAAGAACTGAGTGATACTGAATTGCTCACAAGAAACTCTCTTCAGCCCTTGTTTAGAAAGGCAATGATCAGCATGCTATAGGCTCTTAATATGCACGAAAAAGAAAAGAATATAAGGGATTCTTCTGGACAAAAGGGTGTAGATATCATCCAGCAGAAAATTAGTTATCCACTAATTATTTATAAAATGTTTAAGTAATAATCATTTAACTGCTAGACAGCAGCAGAACTATGCAGCCTAGAGCTGGTTGTGACATCCAAGAAGATAAATGAGCTACAATATTTAGATTAAACAAAAAAAGGACCATTATAATAATATACACAATGAGCAAACTACCGCATTTTCTAGTTAATGCCAAAACTGAGTTTCACAATGAACTGTTTGTGGAACGTTAAAAATATAATTTAGCGTATCTGAATAAATTATTTTCCACTATGTAGTAAAAAAAGAGAAACACATGGCATAGATTATAGCCCCAAATGCTTGAATATTCTTGGAGTGGAGGCTGCCTGGCAACTTTTGTACCAGCTGGAAGAGCAAGGACCCAGCTGGCTTGGCAGTAGCCACCATATTGCGCCTTGGCTGGCAGATGGCCATCTGACACTCTTCAAGGGTCCATGTTCCTCCTGTCTGCATGTCTGCAGCACCAACAGCCCAAGACTGCATTTAGGAGGCGTGGGTAGATCATTCCCAGCAGTGTCAATCACGTTGGCACATGACAGCAGGGTGCGAAAGATGTGAGGGACTGACATTCCTGAAATAGGATGAATGATGGCGCTGATGGAGGCCCAGGAGCAGGTTTTTGGGGTACTTCAGCATTGAACTTTCCATCCTAGCATTGTGAAAGGGTGATGAGAATTCAAGGGCTGGTGCCACTGTGAGGGAAGGGGAAAATGCAAATATTAGTGCAATTTTTGAAAATCCTTGTTCACATAAATGTAGGATGCAAAGAAAGGAAATATAATAATTTATGGGGTTTTAATGCATTAATCTAAACATTAAAAGACACATTGGAAGTAAGCTCCCCACAGTCAGGTACTGATGTTGTCAAGTTATAGAAATGAATGTAGTAGAGAACTAACTGGAATAAACTCAAGTTGCTTAAGCAGGGAGGGATGAAGGCTGCACCCAGCTTCAGGTGGAGGGAAGGCAGCTGCATCAATAAACAGCCACATCACCTGCTCAGATGTCATCTAGGGGAGGAAGAGAAAGTCCCAACTTAGGAAAATGGGCACCTCCAGGCATCCTGGCTTCTTCAGAGGCTTAGATGTAAATAGAAAAATTACCTAAAATGGGTCACCCTTTGCTAGACACTGAAGGATCCACAGGGAGATCACCATCAAGACACAAATCTGTATGAAATGAAGCATTATTGGTTCTACATCTCAAAGAGTTCCTGCTTTTTTTTGTTCTTTGTATTCCTGTGACAAACACGGGAGTTGTTCATCCTTCCCAGTGCCTCCCTAAGGCTGAACGCTGTCTTCCCAGGAAATGAAAACAAATGCAGTCACAGTGATCCAAGCCTGGGTTTAATCTCTTCCCTGCTTATTTCCCAGTGCACCTGCTCTGTCACCACTCTGGTAACCATCTCCTTCCAGCTCCTCCTCATGCAGCACATCCAGCAGTGGCTGAGAGGTGTGTGGCTTTTCATGGGCATTGGTGGGAGCTGGTGGAGCAGTGAACAAACCTGTACTCAATGGGGATTTAATTCCATCCAGTGGAGTGGTGGCAGGAGATCCCCACATGTGCCTTCCCACACAGGCTGTGGCATGGTCTCTTCCAAGCAGCCCCATCTGCAGTCCGTGCTGCTTCAGGGGAAACCACAGACCAACAAAGGCAAAGCTCTGCGGCAAAGCTCTCTGTAAAAAAGTTTCTGTGGTTCAGTTGCTGGTGTGGGCACTTTGATGTTCGGGGGGAGTGTAATCAGAGATCATAACCTCCTTCTCCTTCCACAAACCCTGAACCGATGACTGAGGTATGGATGCTTGTACAGCAATAGTGCCAGAGCCTCATCTACTCCACATTGCAGAGAAACGGCACTGAAGTTGGTGAAACTCTCCCTATTCATATGAGTGAAAGACTTGTTCAATAGCTTCAGGCCAGGATGAAACACTGTGTTATCTGTTCTGAATACCTGCATAGTCCGAAACATAACATTTCAGCTACTAATTCCCACAGCAGGGAGAATTTGTTCTGTCTTTGTATATGAATATGTCCAGCCGCAAATCCAGAGGTTGTATTCATTAAATTGACAATAAAATACATTCTCAAGGATGAGTAAGTAATGCTTTCATACAGACTGAAATTCTATTTTAAATTGGTCTCACAAATTTATTTCCCTTTGACTTTCAATGAGATTTAAGCACCTGTCTCTTTGAAAATGGATCTTTTGCTTCTAAATCATTTAGTCACTGCCGAAAATTGTATCCCATCTGCTGCGGAATCTGACTCGCAAAATCTTTGATTTACAGATGTTCATATTAACCAAATATTTCTCACATATGTAAGACTTTCCTTGCAGAATGCCTTCAAACTTGTAATGCAGAATGAACAAATACATCAGGCCCTTTACATAGTTAGGAAGATTAACATGGGCTTCGGTTCTGGTAAGCATACCATGGGACCCTGGAAAATTATGGGCTAACCATCATGGGACAATTTTGTAGCGCTGACACCATGTAGTTATGCTAGTCCAGGACTTTGCCAGTGGTGGCAAGGCCACCAAGAGTCAGGATTTGCTAGCGTAGGTGCTGCTGCAAGCGAAGATGTCCTAACGGCTTTTGGACCACAGCTGGCTTGTGCCCTGCCATTAGGCACGCAGGTGTGTGTTTTGCAGCAAATGAGTCTGCTCAGGGGCCTAAAGTTATGGTTAGTTACAGATTAGTGAGTACAGAAAAATGGTTATTAACTCCCTTTTTAAATTAACAGATAGAGTTGCACTGACTTTGTACCAGTGAAGTATCCCTGACTTAACTGGAAGCAGTCCTGCTTTACCTCCGTGTTATCACAGAATTAAGTTTTATCCTTGTATAAGTGCTGTATCTTAATATCCACCACGTGGATCTGTTGCGCTTTCCCATGTTAGCTCTGGCATATCACACCGTGCTCATAATGAAGTCAATGGGAGAGTTGACTTGGAATTAAAAAAAAAAAGAAGATGATTGGGCACCATGTAAAATAAACAGTAATGTAAGCTTCTTTAACTCCCACTGCATTGCATCATAATTAAAATATTTTCTTTTAAAATTGGAAGTTGTAGCAGTTACAAATACCTTTCATCTGAGGTTCAGTGGTAAGCTTCTCCTCTCATGTTACTTCTGAATTATAGAGGCATGAAAGAAGAATTAGGCCTTGATATTTGAATTCACTACGAAGCCCAGAATGCAAAAAATCTGATCTTTTCTGGATGATGTTGAAGTGTAGGGGGACTGCTGTGATACTTTCTTCTCAATTTCTATAATTAAGTCAATCTATATAGGTCACTTCTACGTATTCACCAGTGCCAAGTCTGGGGGGACGATCACTTCCCTAGTCCTTCTGGCCACACTATTTCTATGTAGCAAAACAAATAAGACCATAAGCCAACAGATTTCTGATAGCTTTTAACTGTTTGTGCCCTAGACAGCATCTATCTGCATTTTCAGTCATCTAAAGGCCCTTGAAGGCATGGCCGCAGGCCCAGGGCATGGAGGCCCTGTTTGAATAAGAAGTTGGCAGGCCACCGCGGCAATGCTGCCCTGAACACCGACTAAGAATGGTTTGAGTCACAACTGCTTTAGAAGTAGAGGATGAAGTCTTACAGCTAAGCCCATGTCTTTTCACTCACAGAATTTAATCAGTAAAACAGTAGATTTCTTTACATGGATTGATTATTTAGGAATTTATACTCCCCTGGCTTCCACTGCTTGACAGATTGAATGAATCCTGCTACAAAGATCCTTATCCAGTATTATCTGCCTGTCAGATAAATGGCTTGATTAAAGTGGTATTATTTTCAATTCCCTTCCCATAGGTAGCCGATCATTTGCTGTCCGTGTTCTCTTTTTGCAGGCTCTGGAGCCATTTCACTCACGGCTGCATCCTGCTATACTGCTCACAGGCCAGGCTAATTGTTTCTACAGACAGCATGCTCTACTTCCACTTCTTGCAGGATTTTGAAACAGCAAAAGAAACTTAACAAATGGCAAAATGCTTGGTGATATTAATGCTTGAGCAAGTTCTTATTCATGTTGAAATTTATGAAAGCTTATCTGATTCATAAATCTGTCTCATGCATGCTCGTGGGATGCCATGCTCGCAAGCAAATGTAATGCCTTGTTTATATCATAACAAAAAAGCTAGGATGCTTTTCTCATTGCATGACAATCTCAATTAACATTTCTGCTGAGAGACTGTTGTAAAATTCTGTATGTGGATAGGAACTCCTAGCATAAATATCTAATCTGGCTTTAATGCACTAATACACTACAATAACAAGATCAAAAATATTTGTACAATTATCTGAACATCACTGCTTAAAATACAGTCCCTTGATTTAATCATATTTGCAGCATAAACAGTTTCTTGACAGGTAGGCATATGTGTGCTTGACACATCCTTATTACAGAAAAAAAGAATAGCAAATTATTAGTTTCTCAAAATCTGCAGAGATAAAATTCTTTAGATGTGCTGCTAAGCAAAATTTTATTGTCTTGTTTCCCTTTGCACAGTCACAGGAAAACTGATACTCTCTTAAAAAAAAAAAATCAGTTTCTTTTCTGATTTTTTAAACCCCATTCAAATAAAGGCTAAAAAGGAGCTAACAAAATGGCCCTGAGAGGGATTTCTTCCTCCACCGAATCTATAGCATGGTTTTATGAGATTGATGCCAGCATGTTTGTCAAACAAAAATTCCCTCCCAAAATAGAAAAGACAGAACAGTGACTGCCAGGAGACTGAAAGCTTTGACTAACATGGTCTCTGCTCTGATGAATTTGGGTAGGCTGTAAGCATCTCATTCCAATCTGAGCCATAAATACGTGCTTCATACTTGAGTGGAGCATGGAGAACTTTGGCGAGCTGTGCAGAGCTAGAGCTGCCCTGTAGTGCTGGTGCTCTAATGTCTTCAGATAATGAGCAATCACTGAAATTACCAATGCCTTCTGACATAATTTCAATGATTATGGGGCAGGCTAAACCAGTCATTTCTGGCCCCTGAAATGATATCATGTGGATATGCACTTAGTGTGCCTAATTATCACAGATACATGGTCAGCACAAGGAAATAGAGGAATATTAGCTGTTAGGCTGCCCCTGACTCTTCCATGGCTTAAGCATAAGCATTGTTCTTCTTAGCTCCCCTGGAGCTGCAAACCATTTAAAGGACAAGGAGGATGCTAAAGCAACAGACACACCTCCTATCCTGGTCTTCTCACTGTTTGCTTTGGCTGGACACATGCAGAAGTGGGCATGACACCAGCCTAAGGACAGGTTACTCACATTTCCTCCACCTGCCAAAGAGCTCTAGGAGCTGCTGTGTCGTAGCAAAAATCAGTCCTATAAGACAGATGCTGAATAGCCATTGAGGAGGTCTTATGCTCTCACAGAAATGAGTAAGGTGGATGGTCTCTGAGGTCCTTGAGTTTACCTGTTGCCTTTACAGGTGACAGGGGAGCGATCTGGTGAAAGAGGGGCTGGCCCACTGGTTTGTGGTACTTCATGGTTCCTTCACAGACATCAAAGAGCATTTACCTGGGCTTTGTTGTTTGTTTTGCTTGAAAGGTGCCAGAGGGATGACCTTTGAGCTGTGAATCTCCCAAAGTTGCTGTGATGCCTCCATACAAAACTTCTCAATGCAGCATCATTCCCTACTGTTATACTTTTTCTTCCTGTTTCAAGTCCCATCGTAAATAACCCGATCACAGAGATCTCCTTTTAATCACTTGTCAGAATAGAAATGCAATCTTTTTGGCAAATCATAGATAATAAAGGACAGCCTAGTTAAGGAATATATTGTATGTGGTCTGGGGTGCGGACTGCCTGGCATAAGTCCTTTGTCCAGCCTGCAATTCTGCAAGCACAATTATTATATAAGGATTAGCAAAGTAAGAAATGAAAGCAAAGACCATTTGGCAGTAACATGGGGATTTATCTTTATAAGACTAGGCTTCATGTATGTATGTATATGTACATGTGCATTTACATATATACGTGCACATATGTATAAATAAATGTAAACTTATACGTGTGCGTGCATCTCCTGTCCACGAAAGTTACAGAAGATTATCAGTGCAGACAGAAAGAAAAAAACACAGGAAAGAAAGGCAAGATTAGCACCAAGGCCTTTGATACTATGAACTTTGATACTATGAGGAACTTTGTGATAGTTAGTACTTGGTATCTAATGAAAACTGTTTGAGAATGACTTTGCTGGAAAGCCATTGAGGGAAGCCAGCCAGATATTAGGTAACTTAAGACTGCTCGAGAAATCAAAACAAAGTTACAGGGCCATTAGCTCAGTGCTGTGCTTTTGGCGGGAGAAAGGACCGTGGAGAAGGGGCCTCCAAGCCTCCCAAGTGGATTTTTTCCCGCCTCATCAGTTCCAGTGGGGACGTACATTATTTGGAGAGAGTGCTACCATACAGACCCCTGTCACAAGAGGGAGTCGGGGCATTTTGCCTGCCTTGCCCATCTGGCCATGTCCGTTGTCTGCTATAACTCCGTGTGGTGTCTCTTCTGCAGAAGACGGGCATGGCTGTACCACCCCTGCCGCTGATGAAGGTGGGGACAGGAGTTGCCTCCTCTGTCTCCACTCCTTTATTAGCCACTAGAGGGCATGGATGCTCAGGACTTGGGCTCTCCTCTCTGTCCTCCTCAAGAAACTCCCCCAAAGGAGCCATCTAGACAGGACCAGGCGCTTCCCTCCAGCTGCATGCTCAGCTTCCCAGCTTCCTGTTCCATCTTTGGCTTCCCCCCGAGATACACTTTTTCTGCTGGTGCCCACGTAACGTTTCCAAACTGCTGCACACATGAAGCTAATAAACTGCATTACAGGACAGACTCGCTGTTGGGAGTAGCACATTGGCCACTTTGGCTCTCAGTGGGAGCGTTTTGCCAGCTGAGATGAAATTGCAGCTGTGCTGGCTTTGGGAATGCAGAATCTGTAAACATCCCCACATTCTTTTGGGGTTGAAAGTAGGCTAGCGAAACAGCGAGGAGTTTGTCTTTAAACCAGCTGATGGATTACCTCTGCTGCTTCATGGCTTTGCTACCTGGTGGCATTTCTCCTCGCAGAGGTCCACATTTTATGCAGCACAGAGCAAAGCCTTGCACAGTCAAAGTGCCACATTGATTGCGAAAGACTGAAAAGATGTGAACCAAGGGACTCAAACATTATTAGAAACAGTCATCATAAAAAGCAGCTTTTGTGGTTTCAGGGTGGTTATTCGGGATGTACTGTAGTTGTTAGTGCTAAGGTAGTGCTGCTAGGTTTCCCCAGTATTCTTATATAGTATTCTGTTGAATTATACTGAATAAACAGAAACCTTTGCCAGCCCCAATCTTTGCACTCCGGAATTTTGCAGAAATTACAGGTCTAATTCTGTTATATGGAGGAAGCTTATTTAAGGGAGCGGTGAGACTTCCAGCAGCAGCAGAAACATGTTACTGATATACCAGGGTCTGGCTCAGTTTAAGTGACTGCAATTCCTGTTTTTCTCATTGAAACATTAAAGACTTGTCTGCATGGACAGTTCATAATTCTACAAACTCTGTTGTTTTGCTATAAAAAGTGACATGTCCACCCAGTCCCTAACTTTGATGTGACTAGTTAACTGCTGGAGAGTTATACTGCAGTAATACTTATGTGGTCACATCTTCATTCCCATGTATTTTGGTGGTCCCCTAGCCGCCCTCCTCTTGCTTTATGCCCCGTGCCAGCTAGTTGCTTTAATTAACAGTGTGCTACTCCCTGCTTAAATACTGATGCCCCTCTCTGAGCTCACAAGCTCCCTGAATCCACTGTCCTTGCTGTTCCCAAGGTCCCAACCCTGCCATGCAGCCAAGGAGCACCAGGGAGGTACCCTGGGATAGGATTCAAGGTGGGATGGTGGATGTGGGAAGTGACTGGCCGTAGGGCCCCTAGCACATAAGTAAAAGAGCAGCATGTTCCCAATATTCTGGCACAGACACCCTGATTCGATTATTCAAAGTGCAGTGCCTTTCACCTACTTTCTGCTATGTATCTTCCTGCACACCATGGGCATAGCATATGCATGGCATAGAGGAGAGGATTGCCTACCCTCTGGGCTGAACCTGGTGGAAATCCACAACACGTGGAAGTGGGGGCTTGCTCTGAACAAAAAGCCAGCTGTGCCCCTGGATGCAGGCAAAGCATGCCAGTTAGTGTAAAGCAATCGCAACTGGAGAATGCCACTTAGACATAAATTTTGCACAGCGATCCTGCTGTCTCTGACTCACAACTACCTAAATTCTTTTGGAGACAGGTTTGCACGATTATTTGTGCCACGCATCTTGTCAAGTGCAAGGATCTCTCATTTAGTCTGCATAAGACCTTTTGGTCAGTTATCCAACAGAGGTACCAAGCCCAAGAAGCTCAGTTTGACAATAAATGGAAGCAACCACTGGAAAAGGCACTTTGTGAAAAGCTGGTTAAGAATCCTCTAGGCTGGCTCTACTGGTGCTTTAAATTTGAATTGTTACCTAAAGAAGTCATCGTGACACTGACCTAGCCCGAGCAAGGAGCCAGATGAGTTACCTGGTGTCCCTGGCAGGATGGTTTGTCTTCTGGTTGTTAGTGACTGCCAGACATACCTGGATGCCTTCAACTGCTTGTTACTCGTCTGTTTAAATTACACTCTAAGATTGCAAGATACAGAAAGGCAGCGAACACATTCTGTGCACCAGAGCTTGCAATTTCTATTCTGAATGAAGGACTCTGTGGTAAGAGTGATGCCGTAGCCGTTCACCCTCCTGGGGAACAGACACATGGACATCGTGCTGAGGACTGTGGGAGGATCTTCACAAGAGAGCGGGAGGCCATATCCAGGCATACTGCTATCGTTTGATCAGGACATTTGCACAATGTGGTGCTGTCAACCGTCTCAAGGCTTGGTATGTAAGTCCATTCCAAACTGGCAAACACAACTGGGGGCTCCTGTTTTGAAACAAAACAATTGTGCTGATTTATAGCTTTGGGAAAAATGAGTGAAATCATTTGAATTGGTTAGGAACTTTGTCTTTAAACAGCTCTCTTTTCTTCTTTTCTTTTCTTTTTTTTTTTTTCTTCTGGCTTTTTGGAAACCATTGATTTGTTGAAATCAAAATGTTTTGTGAAATGGGTGGGTTTTGGCAAAATGACAAAAACCATGCAGAGTTCTGAGGAAACCCTTCCTGCCAGGAAATCAGCTGCCATCAGAAAATTATTTGGTTTCCTGACAGTTCATTCGGCTCATTATCAAGGTGCACAGCTCCAGTGCAACCTTATGTACTGACTGGGCTTCCTCAAAACACAGGTTGGGCTAGTACCCAGCCTCCAGCCTGGGGACATCATGGCTTCCAGGCTTCCTGGCACTGGATAAGGAACTTGCAAGCCCAGGGAACTGCTTTTCCCATAATCTGCAAATCTCAGCTCAGTGGTGGTCCCAGAGTTTCTCTTTGAAATATATGAACACAATGACTGTCATTGTAAAATCCATGTGGACCAAGCTGCTGCCGACAAATCTCCACAGCTTCATAGAGAAGACATCTTTGTGGTCTGTTGGCAAAACAAACAAATAAACAAAATACGGATATACAAAATGAAGTGACTTCTGCTAAAGTCTGTTCTAGGGGTAGTGTAGGGCTCTGAAGTGGAAGTGTCATTGCAAGAATGGTCTGTTCAGTGTTTGCCACAACAATGAGATCACTGTGTCTTCGGCAGAGATAGCCTTATGAAAAAGTTTTCTAAGGTTTGCAGGTGGAATAAAGGGCCCATTTACAACCTTCCATGGGAAGAAGAACTAGGTTAAACAGCACAGGGTATGAAATTTCCTCTGGGACAAGAGGCTACTCTTTTTAGGGCTTAGATGGGACTCAAACGGTATGGTACAATCACCTTCCTTCTGGGGGTGAGCATCACCCCCAGCTCTTCTCAGGCGATGCATTACAAAGGATTTGCCTGGACAGCAGAATCACCCTACGATTTTATCAAGGTCTGGCATCCCTGCACTGGTAAGCCAAGGTTGCAATAGCAGTAAAAGTGACGCCATATAAGCTTTAGAAGAAGCGTTTAAGTGAAGCGTATTGCTAGTGTTTCTAAAGCGTTTGAACCCTGTTATTAGCATATGATAACATTCAGGGTGCTGCTTTTTCCTGGCCATTGTCCTCCCTGGCAGGCAGATTACAGCAATTCAGGCACCTTTGTTTTGCTGAGCAGAACTGCTCCTATTGAGAGCTTCACCCAATCTCAGGTACTCATCAAAAAAGGAATGAATTTGGACTCAAGCTAATTGGGGTTATCTTGGGGAAAATACAGAGACACAAAGAGGCAAGTCCATGGAAGGGATGCTCATGTCTCTTTGTCATGCCTTCTCAGCCCTCAAAAGAGAATTAGTGCCTTCAGCAATGCTAAATTATTTGTTGCCTAATTCCTGCTGAAATCCCTTTATCTTCCTTTGAGGTTGAAGTTGCCTCTGATGAGAGCCTGCATAAAAACCTGAAAAATATTCTAGTAAAAGTAGATGATCAGCCATATTTCCTACCGAGTGTTCTTTGCTCCAGCTCTTCATACAACATTATGTCATGTATAGTGATAATCTTTTTCCAGCTGACCTATATACAGCATAGCATGATTAATTTGATGACAATATTTATGGCATAATATAAAAGTTGTGTGTAGGAGCCAGGAATGGGGAAACACTTGGAACGAAGTCAAATACAGGCAGATTAAGCATCTGAATGTCCAACTCAATCTTGCAGTCTTCATTCAAGTGAAATTCCCCTTGGATGACAATTTGGGCTGAGTGAATTGCAAAAAGAGAAGCCTTAATCAGATTTCTGTAGATTGGAATTGATTTCTAATAGGTTTTGTTTGTAAAACTTTCACTATTGTAGGAGTAGAGACAGCTTTTGTGAAGTCTGACATTTGCAGATAAATCCTGCTTTGACATTTCCTTACGATGCAGAATGGTTCGTAGTTTTTCCCGTCTGATTTCTTGGAACAGTGGAATAATCCAAAGTGGGATTATTAAAATCAGTTAGATTGGCCTACTAGAGATTCTTTTCCAGAGGTAACTTTGACTGATTCACAAGTAATTGCATTGGCAGGAATGCTTAAAATCAGAGAAATCATAGTAATGGAAAAATTCCTTAAAATCAGGATATTCCAACCTGTAGAGTGGGACCTGGCATGATGAATTCACAGACTTGAACTGAGTGCTTTATTGGCAATGCAAGAACTTGTTCCATGATCAGTGAAACTAATGAAGCTTGACATCCCCTGAATTTGTGTCTTATGATTGCTTTTTTGTCTGGTTTCTAATGTCTTAAGGGCTGGAGTATTCATAAAAGTTCTTCCATGTAAATTCTCTGATATGAAATAGGAGTAGAGCTCCCACTGCAGTACTAATACTCTCTCTCCTGTATGCAGATACCAGTTTTTTGAAACTCATAAGGACTCAGAAAAGTTGAACCCTCTACCCTGTTGTTAGATATGATTAAATTGGCTTACAAGTGGAACACATATTTGGAAGTTCCCACAGACAATCATCACTACCGCCAAGCCATATACACACTGCATAATTATCCAGATTGTGTTTCTTTATGAAATTATGCTAAAAATAGCTCCAACTACAGACCATTAGTGTGACTACCATACTGGCCAAGATAGTAGAAACTATGAGAAGGATTTGCCAATTACAAGCTGAAAACTGAGGTCAAGATATGAATGAAAAATGCCTTCCTTAAATTTAAATTCCTAAAAGCAATTATAATCTATTAAAAACGTTAAAGGAAGGATTGCTGTCTTAGTAATAACAGTGCAGTATTACTAACACTGCCTGAGGACAACCCAACCGATTTATCAGTGTTGTGTGCACAGATCACTGTACTCATGTATGTTCTACTTGATTAGAAGCTGGTTGTCATAACACCAGTCTGTCACTGATTATTTGGAATAAATATATGGTATTAACTGTAATATATTAATCTTTTACACATCATCTGGGATATTGCTAATAAAGAAGTAGTTTGCATACTTTAGTAGAGAGCAAGCAATACTGGTTTAAATGAATAAGTGTTAAATGAAGATTTATTGCCTATCGGTGGTTGATACCAGTGTAGTTTACCCCCCTAGAATTTGTTGATATGCAGGATCACAGTAATTCTGCAAAACAAATGAGAATGTATTTTGGGAAGATCTGTCACATCAGAGTCCTCCATTTAATAGTAAGAAATATCTAAATATCTAAGAACTGGTGCATAAATAAGAAAAGTTCAGCTCTGAATGTCACCATCTTTACAATAGCTCTTTTTGCTGGTTTTATGTGGTAGTTGAATTTAAGATTGTTTAAATTAAATGTCGTGCTTTATTAATTAAGTGTAACAATATTTATCTTAATTATCTCTGAAATGGGTTGGGGACCTTAGACATTATTGAGTAGAACACACACAGAGTCAAACCTGAACAGAAAGGAAATGTTCATTTAATGAAGTTAAGAAATTTGTGTCATAGCACTTTATCATCTGCTGAAAGGTAATTGTCTACAGTGCTACTGTGTCTATGGTGCATTCACATAGCACCCATCTTTGTCTTCTGTCAGTGCCCCTTTCTCTCAGAAGACAGTTGGATGGTGCCCTATACAGGATGAGCTTATGGTCTCATCTGATCATATTTGCATGAGAAAGTCATAAAGATAATATGATATCTGAAACTGATGCATTCTACGGGAAAAAGTCTCATATATTAGCTCTAAAAAGGCAGGACAGATGTTCCTTTGTGATGATAGATAAATACTGGAGGCCCACCTTGTTGTTGTAGGGCTTTCAGAATTCATTTCTTGTCTCAGTCTCATAGAAGCTCTAAAGGGGAAAAAAGATATAAGGGGGCAAAACAGAATAGCTGAAACCAGACTGCTTCTTTGCAACGTGCCTGAGAACTTTAAAAGACAGCGGCAAGACAGGAGAAAGCCTACGCCCAACAGAGATCAAAAGAAGTGCAGTAGCTTAAAAAGGGAACGCCTACAAGAGGGGCTGTAAAGTTGTTTGTGGGAATAACACTCCTTTTGGTAATATAACTGGGTGTCTGAGAGAGCTGGGACAACCATAAAGAGACGTAGAATGCATGCTGGGTTTTATTAAAATGCTTTTTTTCTCTACATAGTTTAATCCTGTGGTTAAGTTAAACAATATTTTGTTCTACTTTGTCCCTGGTTTTCACACAAACTCTCAGAAAGGAGGTGCAGCTGGTGTCTGAACATGATCAGAGCTACTGAATTCACAGGGCTCGATCTAAGAACATGAAACGAGCTGGATGTCACCCCTACCATTAGCTGTACCTACAGGAGGCGGGTAAAGGAAGGCCTTTTGGGACATCACTGATATATTGACACATTGGTGTCAAGCGTCACCAATAATGTATGTTTTCTCACTGTCCGTTTTTCTCAGTTGAAAATTCAGTGCTGATAGGCTTTTCACTAAAAAGAGGTGATAATTACAGCTGAACCCCCCTTAGACTTTTAGGCAACTGCCTAACTCCAGAGAAGAGTATGAGGCTGTGAATGCTGCTCCCATGACAGTATGCAAATTACCTCTGCACTTCTGGCATTTCTCTTAGTTGCTTAAAGAGGTTTCCACTCAATTTGCTGGCTTTTATAGACTATCTTTCCCCATGAGAGTGATTCAGGGTCCCTAGCTCATGGTTGTGGGTTATAATACATGACCAGGATCTAGATCCATCCCACCTAATTTTACTCCTTTGACAATGGCATTTACATTAAGAACCTAATGACTGTACAGTTCAGAGGGGCTACCTGGGCGGTCTACATGTAACATCTTTGTCAATCTCTGAAGGTGTCTTGTCTCTTTCCATTAATTACAGAGAGAATTTGGGACAAGCAGTGTTGAAAACCTTGGTTCCCAAAGTTGCGTGGAATAAATCTGCAAAGGGATGCCTAAATTTGCAATCCCTAGATCTTTCCCCGCCCCCCTCAGGAACTTGACATTTCAGTGCTGAACTTCTCGGTGCATAGAACCTGGATTAATATCTAAGGATCACTTTGTATGCCAAAACATCTAGTGCCACATGAGATGTCGTAGGGTGTCCAGTATAAAGATGGCAGACCTAATCAAGATCTGTGCCTTTCTGGCGAAGCAGCCGAAGGCCATAAAATACCTTGCGGCAATTCTTTTTTTTGCAACTGAATTCATCCCCTGCTAGTATGAATTGAATTTGTAAGAAAGAGAGGGAGTTAATTACCTTACATCCTGGTGATTCCAACTATTGCACCTCTGAATATCATAGCTCACATGGTATCTCTGACATTGGATAATAAATACAGCAGACGTATCTCACTGAGGACTTCCAGCCTCTGTTGGTGCATGGTGGTCTGTGTTAGCCCATCTCTATAGACTAAATTGTATGTTTGAACAGATGCAGGTCCTGGAAAGCTGCTGTCTATTAAAAATATGTATTAATAGTTTCCCTGAGCTCCCTCTGTGATACCATAGGTCATCAAAATATTTCCTTAGAACAAAAAATACTCATCTTTTTTATAAAGAACATCTTGACAGAAACACCACCTCATCAAACTATCCTGCACCAGCATGCTTCCCTTCTCTTCCTTTGAGCAATGTTTCACTGTCAGATGTAAAACAGATGTTGTGAATTAAGATAATCTACCAAGTCTGAAAAAAAGTCATACAGAATAAAGCAACTGCTCCATATTTATAGCTAGAGACAGCTCAGATGTATAGAAAGACCAATTGACCAACAGCAAGAGGGGCAGCCAAAGCCAACTACCAAGCATGTAATGTTCCCTCTTCTTTCCTTCTCAATAGCTGTAGTTCAGTAACCTTGTGTTCATGGTAAACTCCTTCAAAATCTTTATACATGGGCTGGGGGCAAGACAAGCAGTATAGACGAGATCAAAGCCATACCAGATGAAGTCAGGATGGATCAAACACTCACACGTGAATCAGATCAATGAAACATATCCAGGCAAAATAAACAAACACCTTATTCAGGACTGAAAGATTTACTACTGTCTTCACACTGCTCTGGCTGCATCAGCACACCTTAACAGTTCCCCAGGAAAATAAACCAACTTCTTGTAATCAAAATTTTTAATTTACCAGTCTTATCCATGCCTGTGAGCATGTGAGCAGCCTTGTGCGTGACCAACTTGAGTGCAGTGGGATTTCTTGGTGCAGCTTCAACACTAGACGGACACGGTTGTGCTGTGACCGGGCAGACGCTGGCCCTGGTTGCAGGATAGGTGCATACATGCAGTTTGATATTTTTGGCAAGCCAAAACTTGCCAGAAGTGCAACCATGGGTCCGTGCAATGTGAGTCCAGCCAGAGGTGGGTGCAGGGAC
Organism: Grus americana; assembly: GCF_028858705.1. NCBI lineage: Eukaryota > Metazoa > Chordata > Aves > Gruiformes > Gruidae > Grus > Grus americana. The sequence continues at coordinate 14,140,164 of NC_072853.1, read as the reverse complement.
AGAAATGCCTTGTATTGAGAGCTATTTCCAGTAGCTGGTTTTCCAACCTCCCGTTAGCCTGGATAACAGGGAGCTGACAGTATTGGCAAAGACATTTTAATGCTGAGATATTTTGTGCTCGCATTAGAGTTTTTGCTGGTACATGTATGACACAGAAGAAATTGCAATTTTAGCTAAATCTCTATGCTGGTAGAAGTGTAGACCTGGTCAAATAATGAGAAAAACATTTTAAATGATGCTTAAATTAGTTACAGTAAATGTACAGGTGAAAGTGGCCAATTTCCTCTGTAGCTAACTTTCATACTTGTACTATTAGCTAAAGATTGGCAGAAGATTTGGAAGTTGACGAAAGAGGACTTTTCTTCCCTATTTCCTCCTTTCCCCTGAATATTTGCAAGCTCCAAAGACTTCACTGCATGCATAATTTTTAAAAATAGAAACAGATCTTACCTTTACAGTTTATTTGTGTATACTCAGTGAGGTGCATACATATCACCAAAAGAGCTGATACATGCCAGTTATCCTTTTTGACTTACGCAGTTTGACTCTACACAAAAATTAAATCAGACTCGTTTTCTTTGTTTCTCTTTTCTGTTACACAGTCAGGAAGAGCACATGTACTCTGAAGTAGTTAAAAACCACAATTACTGGGTTCGCATTATTTGTCATGGCAATAAAAATGTTTGAAAATTATTAATATGGTGCAGGAAAGCAGTGCTGGGATCAGATCACCATACCACTTTCAAAATTTGTACCTGCGTGTGTTTTATTCAGGATATGCTGGAGATTGCCTGATGCAAATTAATTTTATAGAAACCTAAGCAGATAGCCACAGCTGCACTTCACAACTGCCAGAGATTGCTGTCACTGGCAATTTTCCAGCAATCCTGCTAAGAAAGAACTGAAAAGTTTACCACAAACAGCTATGCTTAGGCAGACTCCAGGACTGAAATAAACTGGCTGTCAGTTTACCATGGGGTTACTCATAAATGTACGGAATATTGGATTTTGAGTTGTTTTTGAAGTCAGGTTGTTTATCACTCCAAAGAGACATGTTAGAAATCATTCTATCAAAATTCATCACAGGAATTAATTTTAGGCTATTCCATTGCCTACAAGATTTGACATCTTTTGCCTTCCATAATATTTATTCTGGTTCCCAAATGACAGTATCTTATGAATTACCTCATGAGTTTAAGGAAGAAGTAATTTTTGAAGTATTACTTTGGCTAAATATTTAAGCCATTTGTGACTACGAGTTAAGCTTTTAATTTAAATGATAAAATGCTCATTCAGCAAACTGAGGTGCCTCTTTTAGCCTTACTATTTATTGTTCTTATCATATTATTGGCAGAGAAATGAGGTGAATGAACTTAAGAGGACAGGCCTGTCAGGGTTCAGGAGGGAAACTCTACAGAGACAGCTTTGTGCTGAAGGTCCTCCTCTAAAACCACAATTTAAAGTAAAGGCTCCCCAGCTTGGTGAGACAACAGGTCTTGGGTCTTGTGCAGTAGGTTTTTTGCACAGTCTTAATCAGGATCTCGAAGCTGAAGAGTATGGGCAATGCTGAAGAGTGAAGTTTGCTAAAGATGTTTTTAACAGTTAATTGACTACTTCAGAATGGTTTTACACCCAGTGAATGAGAGCACAAGCAGATCCTGTGTTTCCTTCCTGTTCATTTATTGAACCATTTAATCTAACCTCTCAAAAAAGTTTGTGTCTATAATTTTATTTTTTTTTTTTTGCCTCCAGACAGCTCTGTAACAAACAAGGAGAATATTTGAGAAAGGAACACGAGTAAATTGTAAATTGTTCTGGTAACAGCTTGAGGTGATGTTTATTTTTCTTGTTTGATTCTGCCTTTTGTGAGAGACATTGCCTACAGTCAGAAGCAAACATCTTTGTGAACAAGTGGGCACAAGAAATTCGACAGAGGAAAAATGTGCGATGCTGGATCCTAGTTTTGCTTGTCCCAACGGATCTGATCAGCTCATTTCTGACTGCAAAGTACTGTCTTCCGCTGAGTTCATTTCTTATTTTGTAACTGCTCTGCAGTTAATAGTAGTGAAATGAAAAGATAGGAAGAATGTGTCAAATTAAAAATATTTACTGTTTCTTCTCATTTTGCTGTAAGGAAAAAAAAAACAAAAACAAAAACCAAAAAGCAGCAAATGTGGTTAGTCCAGGAAACTGTCGGTTTTTAATTCTCAACAGCTTAAATCAGGAATTTGTCTTAACTTCATGCTCAGCTGGTTTCCAAGTATGGGAGCCAACAAAGCCTTCTGGAAGTTGATGAGCACTCTTGGCATGGACAATTGCCTGTCACTTGCGTCTGGGGGTGTTAGGACAAGTCAGTGGTGTGATGCATCGCTATGGATGCTGCATGCCCTGCTTGGCGAATATCGGCATTGTGCCCTATCCATCCCGTCTCCGTGGCCTGAGGACACCAGAGCCACAGTGATCTGAATCACTATTGTGGGTGCTTCCTGCAAACACAGGGTGGCCACAAAACCCAGTCGGATCTCCTTCTCTTCAAAGCTATGACATTAGCTTTGGATCTTCCAACTCTGCCTCCCTCCACTAAGTGCTTGTTTTAGGGCCCAACAGGAGTGAAATTTATCTTAGGCTATTTCCTAAGGCAGTATTTCGTTTTGAAGATCTATGGAGAACCTCAGAGGAATGATGCTACAGAGCAAACCACTCTGCTCACTGGTGATGAAGGTGCCTGGATGGGGGGATTAGCTGCATACCAGTGTATTGGGTTTGCGTGGTAAGGTTTTGGTAGCGGCGGGGAGGGCTACAGGGGTGGCTTCTGTGAGAAGCTGCTAGAAGCTTCCCCTGTGTCTGATAGAGCCAATGCCAGCCGGCTCCAAGATGGACCCACTGCTGGCCAAGGCCAAGCCAATCAGCGCCTCTGTGATAATATATTTAAGAAGGGAAAAAACAACTTAGAAGAGCTTTTGCAGCCGGAGAGAGGAGTGAGAAGATGTAAGAAACTCTGCAGACACCAAGGTCAGTGCAGAAGGAGGGGGAGGAGGTGCTGCAGGCGCCGGAGCAAAGATCCCCCTGCAGCCCGTGGTGAAGGCCATGGTGAAGCAGGCTGTCCCCCTGCAGCCCATGGAGGAAGGATGAGGGGGTGTAGAGATTCCACCTGCAGCCCGTGGAGGACCCCACGCCGGACCAGGTGGAGGCACCCGAAGGAGGCTGTGGCCCGTGGGAAGCCCATGCTGGAGCAAGTTCCTGGCAGGACCTGTGGACCCGTGGAGAGAGGAGCCCATGCCAGAGCAGGTTTGCTGGCAGGACTTGTGACCCCATGGGGGACCCACACTGGAGCAGTCTGTTCCGGAAGGTCTGCACCCCATGGAAGAGACCACGCTGGAGCAGTTTGTGAAGGACTGTAGCCCGTGGGAGAGACTCATGTTGGAGAAGTTCATGAACGACTGTCTCCCGTCAGAGGGACTCCATGCTGGAGCAGGGGAACGATGAGAGGAGTCCTCCCCCTGAGGATGAAGAAGCGGCAGAAACAACGTGAGATGAACTGACCGTAACCCCCATTCCCCGTCCCCCTGTGCCACTGAGGGGAGGGGCAGAGGTTGAAGCTGGGAGTGAAGTTGAGCCCGGGAAGATGGGAGGGATGGGAGGAGGTGTTTTAAGATTTGATTTTATTTCTCATTCCTCTACTCTGTTTTGCCTAGTAATAAATTAGATGAATTCCCTCTCTAAGTTCAGTCTGTTTTGCTCGTGATGGTAATTAGTGAGTGATCTCTCCCTGTCCTTATCTCGACCCACAAGTTTTTTGTTATACCTTTTCTCCCCCATCTAGTGAAGGATGGACAGTGATAGAGCGGCTCTGGTGGGCACCTGGACCCCAGGCAGGGTCAACCCACCACACCCAGGAAGAGGATGAGGCTCATTCATCAGGGACATTTGGACTGACTCCAGCCGTATTCAGCTGGTGGTGAATTTAAACCTTGAACTTAAAATAGCATAGACCTCACTGAGTGAGTCCTGTTTTATCTGAGCAGGTTTGTGTATTTCTTCCTTAAATCAAGTACTTACATAATGTTCACCAATACAGCCCTGAACCAGGTCACATAAACGAAATCCTAATCCTGGGTAATGCTGGCCAGGATTTGTTGGTGGAATATTTCTTAGCTGAGAAAAAAAAGAACTTCTGGAAACTGCAGGAAGCACTGACATTTGTGGATGAGACCATCAGCTAAAATGGATGAGAAAAAGGAGAACAAGCAGTCATCTCACAAGTGGCTCAGGAGTTAGATCACTTATCTGAGCTGAGAAGACCCAGATGAAAACACTTCCAATAGAGCTGATAGTTGTTCTGGGGCCTTCTCTGAGCTCTCATGCTTTCCACATGTCAATTTCTTTCCAATATGAAATGGAATTGATTGTTTATTTTAAAAACAAATAAGCATTACTGTTTCCATCCTGTACTTCGACCGTGTATAATTTTTTCTGTATCTTGGCTGGACATGTCATTCTAATAAAGACAGGGATCACAGGCTAATAGCAAATGTATGCTGGCTCAGGCAGCCCCTGCCCAGTTCTTGCTTTCCTCTCCCCAGGACTTGTCCAGCCCTGCCAGGAAGCACAGCAGAGCAAAGCTATGACTCTCTCTACCAAGAGGTGTTTGCTGAGCAGCTGTAGGTAAGAGAGGACAACAGCAAGGCAGAGTCCAGGCCTTCCGCCTACAGTGAGGCAGAGTCAAATATTTTGGTATAGAAATTGTAGGGAAGGTAGTTTTGATAGATTTTAGCAGAGAAAATGGCTAAAGGAAAGAGATCACATTCTCTGCAAATATAATTGCTAACTACATCGCGGCCTCCAGTGGTCTCAGGCACCGTGACTTTAAGGTAGATGTTAAAAAAATATTTTCTGGAAAATCAAGCATAACGATCACAAGTTGCATGTACTAGGAGAATAGATATTTCACAAATCTTTCTCATTTACAGACCATATCTCAAAACTTTTAGCATTTCTCCACAGATCTCAATTGCTCATGGCAGAGGTGGGTAGGGGAAGCTGCAATAACATTGAGAACAGGAAAGCCCAAACTGGGACTTTTAGTTAAATCATTTCCAATCTCAGCTCAAGGAGTGACACCGAGTGAAAGGAGATTGTTTTGTTCATGGGAATGAGCTTACAGGCACAGAGCAGGGTAGAGGAGCAGTGGGAAAACTTGTGAGTGAGAAAACAGCCCTCACTCTCCTGTTATCCAGACATCCTAACCAAACTTACAGGACGTAGAGCTCGAGATCATGAGGCTGCAGTTCCTTTTCATAATGCTAGGGTATCATCTGTTCTTGCTTGTGAAATTAAGCACTCAAATCTTAGCAGGAAATATCCTGAAGTTAAGGCAAGCAGCTATTATGCTTTATCTTCTATGTAAAAACAAACAATGATGCAAGTTATCATAGGGAGATGCTTGCTGTCGAAGCCACATTAGATATATAAGACATGACAAAGAATCATGGAAAGAGTAGTCCTACAAAATGCAGAGTTTACTAGTCCTGGATGTCCTGAGTATGTTTACTTATTTGTCTGGCAGTGATCCTGGTGGTTCCATGACTAACATCTTAATTAATGAAAACGTGCTCTGGCTGCTGGATCACATTGATGATGGTCTTTATTTGAAATCTGTGAGTGAGGGAGTCGTTTCCCTGAACAGTCTGCAAAATTATCAGTGATAGATTGTCTTGCAGGCAGGGTTTTTAGTGCAACACTGCAGAACAGGCTGTTCCCCTCCAGTGGACCTGGGGTGTTAACACCCCCAGCTCTGCTTGTTCTGGTGGCAGCTCTGATAACACAGGGAAGGGGCACCAGGGCGACTGCCTCAGACCACGGCTCACTGGTTTCCTTGGGTTTTTCGTGTGCACATGTAAATCTGGCATCACTCCTACCATGGCCTGTCCTATCCATGTGGTAGGAAAGAGCCATCGCTCCATCTTGTATACAGTTTTTAAACAATTACATTTGAACATCTGTTCCTTTTGCACCTTCCTTTTCTGCAAAGTCATTATAACATTATATGAACCTGCACAGGCTTTTATCTCTGGGAATGTGCTTCTTAGAATCATAGAAACATAGAACGGTTTGGGTGGGAAGGGACCTCAAAGATCATCTAGTTCCAACCCCCCTGCCATGGGCAGGGACACCCTCCACTAGACCAGGTGGCCCAAAGCCCCATCCAGCCTGGCCTTGAACACTTCCAGGGAGGGGGCATCCACAACCTCTCTGGGCAACCTGTTCCAGTGCCTCACCGCCCTCACAGTAAAGAATTTCTTTCTAACTTCTAATCTAAATCGACCCTCCTTCAGCTTAAGGCCCATTACCCCTTGTCCTGTCACTCCATGCTCTTGTAAACAGTCCCTCTCCAGCTTTCCTGTAGGCCCCTTTAGGTACTAGAAAGCTGCTCTAAGGTCTCCCCGGAGCCTTCTCTTCTCCAGGCTGAACAAGCCCAACTCTCCCAGCCTGTCCTCATAAGAGAGGTGCTCCAGCCCTCCAATCATCTTTATGGCCTCCTCTGGACTTGCTCCAACAGGTCCATGTCCTTCTTGTACTGGGGGCCCTAGAGCTGGACGCAGTACTCCAGGTGGGGTCTCACAAGAATGGAGTAGAGGGGCAGGATCACCTCCCTTGACCTGCTGGTCACACCTTTTTTGATGCAACCCAGGACACGGTTGGCTTTCTGGGCTGCAAGTGCACGTTGCTGGATTGTCTTGTGTTTTTCATCAGCCAACACCCCCAAATCCTTCTCCTCAGGGCTGCTCTCTCTTGCTCTTTTGTTTTATCTCCTCCACATACACTTGGGCTTAATGGCCTTTAAGGTCTATATTTTGACGCAGCTCTTCACAAAAGGGACTGAAGCTGAAGTTGCAAGTTTATGAGTTTATGACTCAGAACCAGACCTGAGCTCAGAACAAGAGGGAAAAGAGGTTTTCCTATAAAGACCTCATTTTATCTACAGCAGTAATAAAATCTATTAAGGTCAGTAAAGCTAAATGTCAGTGAAGCTGATCCCTTGCTGGCTTTCCTACCCTTTCTCTGCTTTGGGACAATTTGTGCTCATATTATTACTATTGTTCCTGGGAGCAACTGCCAACTTACAAGCAGGAGCTTTCTGCCTTGCTCCTTTCCCCATCTCCTTTTGCTCTGGCTGCTGCCCTGTGAAACTTCAGCCATGGACTCACAGAGGTTACTGGGCTTCCTTCTTGAATTTTGGTATTTTCTATCTGATCTCCTAATTTTTTTAAGGATTGTGAACTCCCTTTCCAGGACTTTCATGACCTGACTCATCTTCCATCTTTCTCTGTGCCTTACAATCTGACCAAGGTGAATCTTTACTCTCAGTAACTTACTTTCTGTGTCAAAAGAGTTTACCCAACCCCTTCTCTGAATTACCCACAGCTTATGATCTACTTCCTTTCCTGCCCAGCAGTTCAAATTCCCCCACTGATACCAAATACTGTGTTTAAGATGATTGTCCTCTTTGCTCATAAAAAGCATCATCAACTTGATCTTCCTGGTCAGGTGGTTTTTAAGACTTCCCTGTGAAATCACCCAGAAAATTTTCCCCTGTCCTCAGCTACTCAGCTGCCCAGCTTCCTTCAGACCCTCATCGCGGGCAGTTGTATGCATCAGAGAAGACGATGCCTTCTCTCTTTCTTTTCTGCCTGCCTTTAAGAGCCTCGTGGCAGAAGGGTTCTCCTGCCACCCTTAGATGACAGTTGCCATCCACGTCCATATCTTGTTGGTCCTGGGGAGGATCGTCAGGGTCTCAGAGTGGGGGTGGTCCTTGGTTTTTCTTCCTCCAACACCAGAGCCTGATGCTCGCTTGCTGCGAGGACACAGTATCTGTTCTTCAACTTCACAGGTCAACTTCACAGGATGAGATGATGTCCAGAGTAAGACTTGCCTCCAGAACCTCCTACCTCCTCCCCAACTGGTCCTACCACAAATGTCTTTTCCTCTGTAATATGTCTCTCTGTTCTGCTAATTAAATCATAGAGGTTTTCAGTTTGGAAAAATGATAATGGAGGGAGAATACTGCACAGTTCTGTAAAACCAGGGTGGTACAGGGAAAACAAACAGGCACTGATCATTTACAGTCTCCCAGAACATAAAATCTTAGGGGGCACCCAATAAAATTGTCAGTTTAAAATAGACAAAAAAGGAAAAGTTTTTTGTGTGGCCTGTAGTTACACTGTGGCCAAATAAATTAAATAAATAAATTCCAAAAGGGACTGACACATTAATGGAGGATGGGTGCTTTGTTGACTATTTGATACTATGTTCTGGATGTAATTTCAGTCTCAGGAAATCTCTAAGCTGTTGATTTTTGGAGGCTGGAAAGCAGTAAAAGGACTCTCTATGCCTTAATTCTCATACTTTTGTTTCAGTATCTGCTAATAATCACTGTCAGAGACAGGATACTTGGCTAGACAGGTCTTTGATTTGACTGACTATAGTACTTCTTACATTTTTTAATACATACTGAAGCAGCTTTGCCCAGAACTTGCATTCACAGAGTTTATTCTGTTCTATATGCTTCACTCCTTTTGCTGATAGCCAAGAACAACAAATTTAAAATAAGAGTTACGACAGCAGCAGCTTGCATGGCACAAGCAGCGTGGTAGTGTGTTGGTTTTCCTAGTTGAGTGCTGGAACAACTTCATTTGCTGCCCATAAATGGGGTCTGTACATTCAATCTCTTGATAGTGGAGAGGGCTTGCAGTTGGGATGGATCACAGCTTACTGAGCCCAGCAGCTCTCAGCCCCACCTGATGCTGTGATTGCAATTCATAGGTTGAAATTCAAGACACTGTGTCGTAACCCCAAAGCCTGCCCACAGCCTGGGAAAAACAATTTCACATGACCCTCTTGTACAGCCCCATTAGGTAAGAATAAGGATGCTCACAACAGCCAACGATCAGTAAGCAATGTTACACACAGTGTTCACAGAGAAAACGGAAACACTTTCCTAAGTTCACCTGATCGTTAGTATCCGGCACAAACTCAAATCTCAGAGTAGGTAAGTGACATGTTCCCCAGGCATATCCTTTTCAAACCCTGCTCTGAAACAGAGGGTGTGAGGAATGATGATGCGTATGGAGCAAAGCCAAAGAAAATATTCCCTAATATTTGGAGAAATAAAGCCATTGTCTTTTGGCATGTTCACAGCAGGACATGCAGGGAATTTCAGGAGGACATTACCAGAATTGATGCAGATGTTGCTCAGCATTTTCAGCAAATACTGGGCTTTTTTCTTGTTGATTTTTCTTTTGTTTTGTTTATTGGCTCTTTTCAATAGGCCAGGGTTCTGCTGGAAAGGACAGAAATATAAGAATCAGTCCTGCAAAGTGCTGAGACCCATAGGCCTGGCTTGGCTGGTGGGGAAGCTGATGATGCTCTGCACTCATGGCAAGGTCCCTGCTGCCGGGCAGGACGAGTCCTGCTAACAGGTGTGAGGCTGTAAGCTATTGATGCATAGATTCAACTGTCATAAGTCCCATAAAGTAGTAGCATTTGGCAGATCCTATTATTAATGATACTATGTTTGCCAACAATGTAAAACAATAACACTTGCGAGTTAACAAAATTCAAATCATACGAAAATTTTCCTGCATTCTGTCCAAAAAGCTCTTGTAAGAGGCTGATTCATCTGATACCATTTCTATCCCAAGAGCAAGGGAAGATCACTTTCCCACTCTTCCACTGTGGGAAACAGAACCCAAATCAGCACAGATTTAGTCCACTTGGTGATCGCAGACACACACTGCCTTTTTTCTAAGAGTTTCTCTAAGCTGTGCTTGTTGCTGCTTTCTAAAGAAGCAACTGGTTTTTTGCTGCAAGGTTGCTCATATGGTAGAAATCCACCTAATCAGATAGATTTGAAAACCAGCAAAGAACTATTTTCCTTGCTGCCTCAGAGCCATGTGTCTGGCTTGAAGGTCCCTGTAGATTAATGTGTGAAATTCAAGCCCTGGCACTGTGGTCTTTATTTAGGGAGCTGTAAATATGTACAGAGCAAGCGTTCTGTGCTTCCCCCCAAGCATTACAGACAGATCTCAAAGCATTCACAAATTAATCCATTAATTCATACAGCCCCCTCAGAGCCTTTCCTCCCCTTGTGTAATGAATATCTGATTAATATTCAGGACCTTTCACTCTTCTTGTTTTCTGCTCTTTAGGAGGAAACTGATACCTGAAACAAGGTGTCGTCTTTGCTGTCATCTAGGTTACTTCCAATAAGTGGGCACAAGAACTTGTTTCCCCCAGGGGAACTGAGAAGTATCAGTAATTCCTTGCTCAGAAATCCCCAAAATACCACTTCAGAGAAGGCAGAAGTAAAGTTCTGCCTATCCTTTTGACCAGGGTATCTCCCACAGCTGCTTCTCATGGCTTTATGATCCCCACAAACCCATACCCATACTCTGCTGCCTTCCTTTTGGGAAGGACAATTAATACACTATGCACACTTTGCTCCAGCTTTGGCACATTGGCCCAGTTGCCTTGGGCAGTGGCTTGTTTCCTAGTTTTGCCTCTACAGAAGTTGCTTAATCACCCCTTTCATGAAAACCAGAAGAGTGCTCAGGCCACCCCAAATCTGAATGGTGTGGCTGTTCTGGAAGAGTCACTTGCTGACAGCAGTCTAGCCCTTCCCATATAGGATTATTATTATTAATATTACAGTTGCTTAATGTTGCATGAAGGTGTAGGAAGAAGGTGGCATTCCACTACTGCCCTGGTTTTGCCTAGGATGGAGTTAATTTTCTTCATAGTAGCTGGTATAGTGCTGTATTTTGGATTTGGGATGAGAATAGTATTGATAACACACTGATGTTTTAGTTGTTGCTGAGCAGTGCTTACATTAAGTCAAGGACTTTTCAGCTTCTCATGCTGCTCTGCCAGCAAGGAAGGTGGGGGTGCACGAGAATCTGGGAGGGGACACAGCCGGGACAGCTGACCCAAACTGACCAAAGGGATATTCAATACCATATGATGTCATGATGAACAAAAAAACTAGGGGGAGTTGCCTGGACAGCAGTGGCCATGGCACAGGGACTGACTGAGCATCAGTCAGTGGGTGGTGAGAAATTGTGCTGTGCATCACTTGTTTTATATATTCTATTATTGTTGTTGTTGTTATTATTATTACTAATAATAATTTTCTGTCCTATTAAACTGTCTATATCTCAACCAATGAGTTTTAGCTTTTATTTCCAATTCTCTCCACCATCCCACTGGGGAGGAGTGAGCTTTGCAGTGTTTAGCTGCCTGCCAGGTTAAACTGCAACAGCTGCAAAAGGTTCTTGTTGTTGATTAATGGATGAAGGCAGAGGTGCAAACATGCTCCCTGGTAAGGGTATTTAAATCCTCCCACAACTCTTTTTGTTCCAGGTTGTGCACCACTGCAGATGATTCTGGTGGGTTCCCTCTCCCCCATATCATCACCCATTCCAGAGCCAGCATACCAGTGCCACATCACTGCTTTCTTCTGTTTTTCTTGTCCCTTGAACAAATTCCCTTCCCTTCCCTTCCCTTCCCCTTCCCCTTCCCCTTCCCCTTCCCCTTTCCCCTTCCCCTTTCCCCTTGCCCTTTCCCCTTGCCCTTTCCCCTTGCCCTTTCCCCTTGCCCTTTCCCCTTCCCCTTTCCCCTTTCCCCTTCCCCTTTCCCCTTCCCTTCCCCTTCCCCTTCCCCTTCCCTTTCTTTTCCCACAATGAACCCAAGCTCTCAAAGTGACAATATGTTACAAGTAAAAGAACTGTACATTGAAATGACTAATGGGGCTTAGACAAATGTGGTAATGGATGTCACACCCAGACTGACCTCCATATGCTTCTTTTCCCTCTGTTTTCCTCTCCAGAGAATATGATTTAAGTTTTTATCAAATGTGTAGTTAAGATCTTCTAGTTTCTAGGAAAAGTTTATTTCGTAATTGGATCTGCTATGACATTATTCAGTTTCTGAATGTTGCAATTTTTCCACAGATTACCTGTAATTTCCATGTATGAATTATATTTCAGAGATGAAAATCCATATTATTTATTTTCTAAGTATTAATTTTTAAAATCATTTTCCAGGCTGAGTATGGTAGGACTAAAAGTACTATAGTATTTGATCTAAGCTTTAAAAAATAGATAATTAAATCCACACATCTAGATGTATTTATATAATATAGAAGAATAATTTATGAACTTCCTTCTTCAAAAAAACCCCGCATGCAGTAGGGTCCTTTGGGATTTTGGAGTTACTCTTTTCCTCATAAAGGTCATTAGCAGAAATCTATTTCCCTGTGAAGTAAAAATATCTTTTCATGAGAAAATCACTACTCTAACTGCTTCTGGCTACAGAATGAGACTTCATAGAAAGGGCTACTTTTCCTTTTACTTCTTCTGGTCAAGTTAGCTATTTAACTGGAATAGATGAGTGAAAAGTAGAAAAAGATTTCCAAAACTGCAAAGCAATCAAATTGAAATTACCTTTCAAACTCAACTGAGTTGCCAAAAACGCTATTTCCTCTTGAAAATCTTCATACAGATGCACTTTGGTTCATTTTTAAAGTCTGGCTGGCTTTTACATAATTCTTCCACTGATTAAAAAGAGATATAGAATCTTCACTACTGCCTGTCACTATTCCCTTACGTTATGACTGCTACTGATATTTTAATGTCTTTATCGGTCTGTTAGAGAAATGGACACGTTGAAACAGTCTTTCAACTCTACATACAACATCAAATGTATATTCAATTTACTTTAGAAAACACCACAGAAATACTTTCTATTAATACAAATCAAATTTTAATAACTAATCTCTTTCCATTGTAATGGGAGGAAATTTGTTTACAAGTAGAATCAGTAATTTAGACACCATCAGCTGAAGCACTTATGATGAAAAACAATTTGTGGATACACATTTTTGCTTTCTTTTGTACATAAAAGAATTCATTTCTATCTATATGGGAAGATGGAATTCAGTCACTTCATTCTTTAAGATGCTCAAGTGTAACCCTTATTTTAATAAATTTTGAATAAATAAGAAAAGAACTGATAAATACCTGAGTTTAAAGACAAGAAGATGTAAGGTTGCCTGGTTTACACTCTGTTCAGTTATTTTCTTTTTTTTACCTAGAGCTCAAGAGAAAATGAATTCTTTCCAGAATTTTTTTTTTTAAATTTGCTAACTCAAATTCTCACAACTGTCCTGCAAACTGAGAAGTGCTTACCTTGAGTCCTCTGTCTAAAATGTATGGCGTTGATAAGGAGTTACGATGGCAGAAAGACAGTAGGTAGATGCTGGGGATAATCTCCCTCACTGGGGTTCTAGTTTAAAAGTATTAAAATTCTTCGAGATCTTTAGTGTGCGGTACAGGAGGGGAGCCTGAAGCGCATGCTTCCTAGGCACAGGGACAACATCACGCAATTTGTGGCTTACTCCCTTCCTGCCCTGTTGACTCTGGCTTTCTCGACCACACCAGTTTTGACAGAACGAGAGGAGGGTATTTCTTCCCTGTGTTCCTGTGGGAGGTTCCAGATCTGAGCTGGAACTGCCTTTGGCTGAGGAGGGGAAAACCCTCGAGCATCAGCTTCCTAGGTAAATGCTTTAAACCTTTAAATTCTTAGATAAAAGCAACAGTTCTTCTTCCCTTCCAGATGCAGCATTTTATCCAAGGGCCCGCTGTGCTTCGTGCGGAAATCAGTGCTGCCAATACACATCCAGCTTTTCCAGAAGACACCTACTAGACTGGACCTCCGGGGACATGGGTGGCGGAGTGTCCATTTTGCAAGTTCCAAAGGGCTGCAGGCATGAGAAAAAGCACCCAAATGCTCATCTCTGGAGGGATGGCAGCAGATCAAGCTGCCAAGCACTGGAAACACCTAGTGAACTTTACTGGGGAAAAGTTCAGTGGTTGTGGCCCTTTTTATCCCTTCCAGAGCTAGGCAAGGTTTTGTGGGTTGTAGTTTTAGACTTGGGCATCTCAATTCTGCCTCCTTCTCCCTTAAAGCACCTCCATCTGTTGATGTGGTCCTCTAGATCTCAAGCATGCATGCAGGCACACGCATGTAGGCACTGCCTTTACGTGAAGCTTCCTGAAACTGAGGCAAAAAGAGGCTGTCTCTCTTGCAAAAGTTGTTTCAATGCATAAGTTATTCCTTGGGAATTTTCTAAGCAGGCCATTTGGTTAAGTATAAACATATTCTTGGCCAATTGATGGAGTCAAATCTTTTAGCAATTCCATAAAAACCATTATCTGACTAATTCTTGTCACTGGGAATTAACAAGCTGACTTCTGCCAGGATCTGCACAGAAAGGGAACTCTGTAAAACAGGATGAGGCAGGACAGAGATTTCTGCAAAGCTGGGGTTGTTTCCAAAATTACTTACTAAAAAAAATGGCTAATTTTTTTGTTCCAAACCAATACTAACTAAAATTTCGTCTCTATCTGTGTGTCATACTGAAAAGAATTCACTAGGCACAAAAGATTTAAATGGAGATTTGTATTTTATGCTGAATGCTCAATATTTCTAATGGAAGGTAATAAACACTTCCCTTCTCCTGTAGATTTGTGAATCAAATTCAGAAAAAACCATGTTGTTGTCCGTGTGATCTGGCTGTTTACTTATAAGTAACATAAAACCTAGCAGTTCTGTTTAAAGCCATGTGTTTGTTTTCTATTTTTCAATGCAGTTTTTCTTGTGGGAAAGATAGGTAATGAGCTACATGATATTTTTCTGAAGCAATACTGAAACTATGCATACATTCACTGCATCTGTGCACTTAAGCATGTTATCACTACAGCATGTATTTTGGGTCTTGACTAATGGAATCACCCTCTTTTTTTTCATTTGCAAAAGTAAACTGACTGCTGATCGGACTGGCTACCTTGGGGGACAGCTGAAACCAAGAGAGTGGCCCAATGATTATGCTACATGCATGAGGAATGGTTGACTTTCTTGAACGAGGGTGCAGCAATTCCGTAGGAGGGCAAAAATCTCAGGCAATTAGTCTTTTCCCACATGGCTTTATCCTTCACAGCCATAGGGCATCATTTACAAAAGCAAATCCAAGTGGCTTAACTTAAGAAGTATAAACAGAAAAACTCTTTAGCTTTGGATATGATGCAGCCTTTTGATCATACGACTCTGTTCCTTCAAAGCCTGTTGCTCCTTTTAATTATCTAATATTTAGTCTTCTAATTCCTTGTAGTCCCAAAGAGAGCAGGAGAGAATCTTTTGTCCCCAACTTGTTTCTGTTATTCTCCTTTCTGTGCATTCCTGGGACAGAAGCTTGATACGAAATTTTGCTTACTGTAAGAAAGCTGTAGAATTGACTTATCACTGTTTACGTACATTGCACGTCTCCACTGTGGCCTTAACTGATCTTTCTTCTGGCCTATGACAAATTTTGACCATGCAATTCTTGAGACCAAAATAATTCCAGGATAGTTTAGCTCTTCAGAACAGTACAACAGAAAGAAAACTCACACTGATGGTGTCATTCAGATTTAAGAAAAGAAGATCAGATAGCTTAGATTCTTTGTCATGGTATTGTAAACCCCCTAAAGCATGGAAAACCAAAATTGCTGCATACAGCTTGAAAGGGTAAGCTAAGAATTAGTTGGAAATAGAGAATATGAAGAGAAAAATGAGGAATGAAATTAGAAGGCTTCCACCACTTTTCTGGAAATCAAGTACCTCTACAACACTAACAGTTTAGAGCAACTCTACTGGTTTACCTGGGCTTCTCTCACCTAGCTGAGAACAGAGTATGACTGCATTAATTTTAGATGAAAAATGCTCCATGCAGCTGGCATTCAGCTTGATCTTTCTAGGAACTGCCAAACTTATCCTTCGCGTGTTGTATTTTTTCTGGAATATGTCATCTGTGCCTGACATAAACAGGCAATGCGCATCAAGAACATCATAACATTATCAATTCCCTTTATCAACAACACCATGAACACAAACCATCAGGAGACTGATTTGACAAGACACCTGGTTCATGATATGACTTTTTGGGTTTGATTCCAGGACGCTGCTCAAGAATGGAGATTTTCAGGTTTTTGCATCCATGGCTATTCCTAGTGTCTGGGAGATAAGGGCAAAAGGAATTGCTGTAAAGGGAATAATTTATAGCAGAATATTGCATGGGGGAGCAGAGCAAGGAAAATATAAATTTATTGTATCATCTTTAAAAATTGTTTGTGGAGGTTTAAAGTCACATTGCCTGTGACTGACTCACATCCTTGACTCTACAGTGGCCTAAGAGCATTGCTAATGAATCAGCCCTATCTCTGCAAATCTTTCATGTATGCTCTTGGAGAAAAGGACATGCTCTCTATCTCTGACCATATGTTAAACTTTCTTCTGCTTTCTTTATTTTATTTATATTGACAGAGAAAAGGAAGGAGGTTTTGGAATAATCCCAGCAACGTGCAGAGACAGATGATTAATGCTTCCTATCCTAGATGCTTGATTAATTAATGTAACCTCGGACATCTTGAGAGAAAACGTTGCATGTGTGGACCGTATTTCTAATATCCTCCCAGATCTAAAACCTAGCAGTCAGAAGTTCTGTAACATGGTGTCTTCATGGCAGGAATCTGAAGTACTGTAATTAACTACGGTGTCAACTGCATCTGGAAAATTAAGGATAACTGAGAGAAGGCAAGATGAAGTAAGAACCATACAGACATTATCAACCTCACAAGGAAAATATATAAATATCATAAAGTTGATTTATAGTCTCTAACTTTGCATATTTAAACTAAATCAGTTCTAGAAACTACCAACATTGAAACTGATAATGCTGGAGACAAGTAGTTTTATCCTGAATGCTCTTCGGTGTATTTGTTTCTTGAGAAACACATCAACTATCCTTTGTTTCAATGTGGAAGACCCCACAAAATGCCTCAGATCATCCTCAGACCAGAAGGTTTGTACCTATAAAATAGGGATCCTACAGTCCATGAAAAGATATTCTCACCCCTTCATTATGTATGGCCCGTGGCCATTTTTTTGTGTGTACACACTAATTGTGTGTGTCACTCTGCTGTGTGCTGGTGTGGCCATCCAAGAGTGCTCAAAAAGCATATTCAGCCTTCAACAAGAAGACTTCCTCTCGCTACTTTGTAAGAACCAGCACCTCCTGAAACGACAAAGGATGGAGCAACAGCATGAGTTTCCAGGGCAGTTATGCCTGGGCAACACTTCCACCCTCACTAACGTCTCATGAGCTAGAGAGCATTGACATTTCTCTGGTGCTCTGAAACCCGCTCTTGGAAAAGATACTGTAGAGCCACAAAGTTTGGGTTGGTAAAGAGGCTAACTTTTCTTCCCCAAATATATTTTTTTTATTATGCAGTGATTTAATAAAGCAGCAGCAGATTGCTCATATATATGTAAAATCGCTCACTGCATGGGCATTTTGTTGGATACTGGAGAAAGTGAGTGGCTTGCATCCGACTCTCAGACAACTGGTGACTCTGTCAGTAGCACAAAAGTCTCTTTTCTAAACTAGTCCTGTATGGGGCCACAGAGGACATCAGTCATGGAGGCGATGTCTTTCGGGTGGGATTTTAAATTGAGTCATGCAGCATAGTGGAAAGAGGGCCTGAAGTGGTTTTCTGGGTGACGTGGGGTATGAGGTCTGCAGGTTGATGGCACTGATAGCAATGTATGATGTTGTAACAGACACTTTAGGCAACAAAATTAATAACAAATTTGGAGCCAGCCTATAAAGAAGCACAAGGAAACTGATGTAAATACCTGGCATCTTGATATTCCTTGGTGAGAGTTGTGATTAAAAGATCTTTGCACCTTTTTATGAGGGGTCTTATTGTTAGAAATGCAGACTTGACAGGCTACAGCTCTATACATTTTTATCTGCTTTAGAGTGTGATTATTCATTTTGCCTATGGCCTAGGCTGCCACCCATTGCACTTTTGTGATGTCAGATAATGATAATATGCTCTTTCTCAATACTTATTTTATGAAAATAAAGTTTAAAGAATTTGTATCTCTATCCAAAGTTAAACTAGTGTTAATGTAGAAATTAACTAGAGAATCGGAGCTGTAGGCCACATTCAGGTCATCCACATAAATGCTGCCATCCTTCAAAAGTAGAAAGAACATTTCAGACCATGGAGCTTTCCAGTCTGTCAGACCCTTGTTCCTTCTGCAGTAAAGTAAGAGCAATAGGTGATTCAGTGCCAGCTGCTGCAATAAGGTGGTCTGGATGTGTATGTTGGAGCATAGATGTGGCTCATCCTGTCTAAGTGGACAGGAATTAGTCTTCACTTCTCAGTCTGCCATTGTTATAAAGTCCTGACTGGAAGAGGACAACAAAAAAGTCAACTCCTTACCACATCTGCTGGAAATGGATGGCGCAGAAATGTGAAACAATGTCCTCGTTTTGGCTTGGACAGAGTTAATTTTCTTCCTAGCAGCTAGCATTGTGCTATGTTTTCGATTTAGGATGAGAATAATGTTGATACACTAATATTTTAGTTGTTGCCAAGCAGTCAAGGACTTTTCAGCTTCTCATACTGGCCTGCCAACAAGAAGGTGAGGGGTGCACAGGAAGCTGGGAAGGGACACGGCCAGGACAGCTGACCTAAACTGGCCAAAGGGATATTCCATACCATATGACGTCATACTCAGCATATAACTGGGGGAGTTGGCTGTGAGGTAGGGCGGCTCAGGAACTAGCTGAGCATCGGCTCCAGGTGGTGAGAAATTGTGCTGTGCATCACTTGTTTTGTGTATTGTTCTATTATTATTATCATCATCATCATCACGATCATAATCATCTTTCTTTTCTGTCCTACTAAACTGTCTTTATCTCAAGCCACAAGTTTTACCTTTTTATTTTCAATTCTCTCCCCCATCCCACTGGAGGTAGGGGTGGTGAGCAAGGGGCTGTTTGGTTGTTTTAGCTGCCTGACAGGTTAAACCATGACAAACAAGCAGGGATAAAACATATTTTTCCTGACTGCAAAACAAATATATTCTTAAATTTAACTCTAATGGAATCAAGACATAGATCTATACTGGGAAATTGAACTAAAGACTCAGAAATATGCCTGAGACTAGAAAATCTCTACATTTACCTTTAAGAAGACAAATGAATACATTTTCCAAAGCATGTTTTCCATATGTGACTAAATTGCAAAGCAATTTCTCACCACTTATCACCCTGATCCATCTGGATGGCTTGCTGTATTGAAGGAAGTGGGGCGACTCTGCAAGCTCAGAAAGAAACCAAAACAATACCAGGAACAGCTTTTGACACCTCGCCACAAAAACCCAGCCCTGCTGTAGCCCAGAAGACTATCATGTTCTGTCTTAATGTTAATCTTTGTCCAAGAAGCTGTCCTTCTCCCTATGCTTGCCCCTTCCTTCTGCATGTTATTTTAGCACACTAGGAAACACACTCAGGTACATGGTTTCCACAGGATGGACTGCATTGCACAGGCTGCTGGGACCAACGGAGAAATCAGATTTAAGATTAAGTTAATGATCTTGGCACCTCTGAAACAGCAGTTTCCAGACAGACTTCCCGTTTATTTTAGTTGCTCTGCTCCCTCCCTTGTCCCAGCCCCCTTGTCCCCCATCACCCACTGTGCATTTGCATTAGTTCTGAATCTGGATTTTAGCACGAAACGACTGGTTTCCCTTGAGGCATAATCCAGCTACAGTTCTGGGACGTTTTACCCCAGGGGCTGCTTCCCACTGGCAATATAGATGAGACAGCACTGTCCTCCCTCCCATATGCCCCCCAGACCTATATCAGAGGGCTTTGCACCCTGAAATCCCTCCCCACCATCTGCAAACACACACCACCCGCTCCAGTGCTACAACCGAAACCCCTGGGGTTGTGCAGTGAAGGCACCGCTCTGGAAATTCTGATGCAAACAGCTGGGTGCACTTCGTGCTGCAAAATGCACGTATGCATAAATGTGTTTTATGGCCTATAATCAAAAACACTCACTTGCACGATTAGGTCTTGCCCTGGGGCACCCCAGGATCCTGGTGGAAAGGGGTCTACCTATGTTTCAGTGTTGATGTAAAACTAGGCATCCATTTTTGAATGGATGAGTAGCTCCCAGAAGGTACAGAATTCTGTCCTCTGACTACAGAAGGAGGCGTAGAGCAAGACCTAATTTTAAACAATTATGGTAAGGTGAGAAAACTGCTACACCCAACATTTGTTCTCTGAATTACTTGTTAGGCAAAGACCAAGTTGGAAGGAACTGACATTTTTCTACATGAAAGGTGATATTACAATAATATTAACTAATCATGCAGTGATCTAATATTTTACATGTGCATAATTTAAAAAAGTTTAAAAGACCAGTAACTTGCAGATGTAGTGGTCTCAGTACAAAAACATCTTGGGACCTAAGAGCTTGTTTACTCTTCCCTCTCTCCCAAATGTCTTGATACAAAATAAGTAGATTTTTACCAGTAGCACAAGATAAAATATCAGCCAGCGCCACAGTGCCACACTCAGCTGCTCAACAAATGTAGTGGCATTACTGACAGGGAAGGAATTAAAATTGTCTGTGTGGTGATTTTTTTATGGTTCACTTCGGGATATATTTGTAAGCAACACGGCAAGCTTGAATACTGACTGGCGGAACAGATCCAACACGCTCACCTTCACCTCAGGAGGGATAGTTTGCTGTCAACAATTTCAACCCCCCACTTTCAGAGGTGTTAAAGAGTTCAAAAATCCCTTCAGAGGTGAGGGGGCTGCAGGGAGAAGTACAATTCTCACTCACTTTCTCAGCACAGCACAATAAATAGTCTCATGACATCATAAAAACTGTGACAAAATCCATTTACAGTGGTGTGCTTACAAATTTTCATTCAGCCTTCCTGTAAGTTCAGATAGGCAAACATTGACATGTTATTTTAGGAGAGGAGGTTTAAAAATACTGACGGGCGGCTGTTAGAAAGGGCCGTTGCTTTCCTGCGCCAGGAGACACGCTCGTCGGAGCTGAGGGCTCGGGCAGCACAAGAGCTTTATTGTATCCGTGCATCACACCACAGTGCTCATAAACAGTCATATTATTCATGCATAAACACTTTTATTTAATTTTAAGAGTAAGAACTTACATATCTTTAGCTGGAAATGCAGTTAGCAGTTTAAATGCTTTTTTTTCTTAACTAAGTGATAAATGTGTTGGTACTCTGATGAGAGGCAAGATGACAGAACAGCCTGTTTGTCCCTGGTGTTTACTTACTCAGGACAGGGAATGGTCTAAAGAAACATCTGGTGTCAACTCTTTTCCACTGAGGAAAAAAAAAATAAAGCCAGCAAGTTCTTTAGCCAGAAAAGTAAGTTCATGAGTCATGAAAATTCAGCTAGAAATCACAGAAGTTAGAGACGGTGAAACCGAACAACATTCATTCCTACGTAATCCATAAAGGAGAAGGGGCATTCTTACCCATTCTTTTTTTTTTTTTAATCCTGAATGTGTATTGATTTACATTTCCAGCTGGGAAGAAGGTTGTGAGAAATTTAGGTGCAGACGCCAGAGGGGAGAGAAGGGCGGGAGCCAGGCTGGCCACAACTGGGAGTTTACAGTGAGCACAGAGTAATGAGGTGGCAGGGAAATTTCTTCCCCTCCGGCCTCCCTCTCCACCTTCTTTTTTCTTTTTCTTTTTTTTCCCCCCCCCCCCCCCACTTTGAAAGAAGATGAGGGTTTCAGAGAGGGAAAAGGGTGCTTTTTTCCCCATCTTTCTTCCCCTTTCCTCTCTGTTCTCCCTTAGGCTTCCCACAGGTCACACCAGGTTTCCCGCATCCTGGTGGGAGATGCAAGAGAGTGGGGCTGAAAGCCACAGCGAAAAGCCCCCTTGCATCTCACAGCTGGACACAAACTAGGGGAGGACTAGTCCAAAACCTACCACTACACCCTTTGCTTGGCGCACCCATGACCTTGCATTAGGACCTCGGGGTGGTATGGTGCAAAACGCCTTGAAGCAGATTCCCCATGCCAATTTTTATGGGGAAAATCGAGTGGTTGATATGAAAAACCATATTGTGTTAAAATTCCCTCCCCCCAATAACAAAACAGCCTTGCTGGGAAATCCTGTAATCTAAATACAAGCTTAGCACTATCCATCAAAGGGAGGATGTGAGCAGCGCTTGTAAAAAGTTAATAACCTCCGTGGTGGGACAGGGCGATGTGAAGGGAAAGTGCTGAGCAATGGCCAGGAGGAGCCTTTCATCTCCAAGTGAGCTCAGTGACTGGAAATGTGAAGTTCACTTCAGTTAATGGCAGTTTTTTAATGTCTTTTAAAATTGCTATGGATAAACAAACAGACTCAAATCCAGTCTTTCTGGCTTGAAGATTTTGGGGTTCTTCTAGGCAGCTTGATACTCTCAAATTCACCTGAATAAAAAAAGTTCCATTTTCAAGCTAACAGTAACCAACGAGGGTAAATGTCCATTTTTCCTTGGCTCAAATAAAAGCCTGAAAATACAATGTTAGTTCATGTCTCAAAAACTGAAGAGCAAGGAAAAAAAAAAGCCCTTCATAGTTTTTCTTTATATTTAATTCTCTTCAGTGTTAAGAAAAACCTGTTAAGTCCTCACATGCAGTTGATGTCTTCTGAGTTCTTAAAAACTGCATCCTCTTTAAAAACTGAGCACAAATGCCTACGTGCACGCTTGCACCTACACCTTACACAAAGGGACTTAATGTGTTTGGTGCCAAACAAGGCTGTGAAATACTTTAACTTCATTTTAAAGAAAAGCAAACAATGACCAGTGCTTGTGAAGGCACAAGCTGTGTCATAAAATGTACCCAACAAACCATTTACATTGCAAAAAGTTGCCCCAACTGTTGTTTATATTGGAAGTAAGATTAGCACATTTGTATCCTCTGGCTAGCAGATACCATCAGCTGCAATCACTTGCCGCCCATCAGTGACACTGAAGAAGGGGACACTCTCAAAGTTGAGACATGCAGAAGAATTTTTTTAATTTTTTTATTTTTTAATTTTTTTTTATTTTTTAAAGCAGAGCTCAAGCCCATTTGTTTTACTGGAAAAAAAGCATTGTTAAAAATATAGTAAGTTTCCTGAATTTATGTGAATATTTTGTAGAATGCAATCCAAAACTCAATATGTGTTTAATTTGTGCAAATCAGCATAAATCTGCTGAACAAGGCTGATTTATACAAACTGAGGATCTAGCTCTGATGTGTCCTATTTAATACTTCTTTGCATTCATTGATGAAAAAAATGTCTGAAGTTGATGAATTAGTCCCAGTATACCTGATAGATAGGCTGTTCCTGATGGCACTCCAAAATATTTCTACTCTCAGATGTTTTGGTCTACTTCACATGCTCAAGGTTAGGCTCACCACTAAATCTGGGGCTAGAAGGAGCTATGTCCATGGCAGACAAGGAGGCATTTTGGCTTTATGTATTGGTGCTCAGTGTCTAAGGAACATCTTGTGCTTTGAACCAAACTAATCCAGGACACTAGTGATGTCTTTTAATTCTCCTTTTCATTCCAGGGACGTATTTTATGGCTGTGGTGGATTGATTGGTCTGTCAAGCGATCTGCATTATACAGAATTACTTATAATTATGGGCTAAACTGTATAATCCAGGTGGGTTTCTTCAGTTGCATGTTTCCTAGTAAAATATTCTTAACCTAAAACCCTAGTTCACAGAATGAACCAGCCCTAAATCACACATTGTGAATGGTCTTTTGAACACGTTATTGTGTTGCGCACGTGCAAATTTGCAGCTGGGACGGGATGTTGGTGGATTTAGCATGTAAAACTTTAAAAATAATTTAAGATTTCAGATTTTCCTTATGTAGTTTGATTTCTTTATTCCCCAGGACAAATATATATACATATATATATAAAATAGTTAATTTAAAAATAACTAAGACCCTTGCTTGTTTCAACACTTTTCATTTTTGCAAAAGTTTTGCTGACTGAGCCTGGTAAAGAAGAATAATAGTTTCATAAACTCTTATTTCCTTAAAGTGGAATGTGGAGGAGATGTGCATGGGAAGGATGGCACAAAAGAGAAAGTAAAGGGAGGCACAAACCGATGATCCATGGAGACTTGATGTTGAAGTTACACATCAAATTGATCTCAATGTCCATTTAGAAACTGGGGAAATTTGGGAATGTTTCTAGATTTCACAAGTGGCTTCTGTTTTGTCACGAGACTGGCCAAGCCCTCTCATCGAAACACTTTCAAACTTTCGGATTCCAGCTCAAACCCTCCAGCCTCTGGATGTCTCCCAGCAAAATAGAAACATTCATTAAGCACCAAGTGCCCCGCTTCCAGCCTGGGATATACATCCAAGCTTCCCATTGAAGTGTTGGTTCCCACAGTAGGACGGAGCCCTTTAGGGAGGTGTCAGTTGTCAGTAGTCAGTTGTCAGGATAATTCATTGCCTCAGGGGGAAATCTGAGTTGAGAAGCAACAGTCTTCTCCAGTTCAGAGGAGGTCAGCCACATCAAAGCGGAGATGTGCAGAGGCCTCTGAGCAGGGAGGAGTGGCCGGTGCTCTTGAAGTTGCCAGCTTTCCTTTTTCTGTACAGGCTAGGGAGTGGCAGGGGATGTGTTTGAAGATCTGGGGAAAATCTGGGATCATTCAAGCTGGAGCCGAGGAACAAAAGAGAAGGGCTCCGACTCAGTGAGGCTTGATGGTTACATTTTGCTCAAATGGGTTGGAAATCAGAGGGAAAGAATACGATATGGCTTTGCTGTTTCACACTGCTTTTCCACTGATACGGTGCAATTCACTTCAGCTTCTCCTTTACAGTGGAGTAGATAAGAAAGAGCAGATCCATCTTGCTGAGAGCTAAAGGCTATTCCAGGGGTCCAGGCTATGTCCCTCAGGATTGTGTGGTTTTACTAAGAACATATGTCTTTCCCACTCCTTCCATTCAGGGAATTTGGGAGTGAAAGCAGCTTACTGAACTTTTTTTTTTCTTTTGTTTTTGAAATATAAGCAAAAGTTTACCAAGTGTGTGAGAACAAATGAGCTTTACTAGAGCATCTGTGTGGTTGAGAGAGGGAGTGGACAGGTCTAGAGCTGTCAAGGGAGAGAACACAGTGATGGGAGAGTGTGGAGATCACTGGGATGGATGAGATAGGGCATGACCAGAAAACCTGAAAGTTGCAGAGTTTAGTTCATTTCAAGCTTTAAAAGCTGTTGATGTTCAGATCGTTATTGATTTATGGCTGGAAAAGTGATACCTATACTTCCTCTTACTTTAAAACATATATACAAATTCAATACAAATAGATATAAACATATATGTAGTTATGTGTTTTTAAACTAACCAACAATTTCTACTCCCATGTTCCCTCATTTTAAACTATCACCAAGGAAGGAGTTATCTGAAAATGTTTCACAGCTGCCGAGTGAGTAAACAACAGAAGATGGCCCTGTGTCTGGGAGACTGCTCTGGCAATAGGGAGAGAGAGTCCAAAGGACAGATGGAACGGGAAAGGATTAAAAAAAGAGAGGAAATACAGTTCAGAGCATTAAAATGGATTTTGCATCTGATTTACATGGCAATCATGATTCATTTCAAGGTGTATTGTTGTACAGTCTTTGGAATACATTTGTCAGCCTATTATGTCTGCAGCCAGATTTACAAGAGCAGCTGTAACACTGAATGGGCTGTAAATATAACTTGCTTTACTGTACAATACTGATTCTGCTGCACAGCTGAGTGCAGCCCGTTGAGAGGTGAACACTCTGCCTGGGACGTGTCACTGGAAAAGACTGCTGGACACTCCTGCTTGTATTCCCCTCTGCTGGAGTTTCCCCGGACTCCCCATTTCTTCCTTTCCTCACCTTTGCCATGCTCTTTGAGTGCTCCCAAGTCAAACTGAAGCAAGTTCACTTGGGATAGGTAGCTTAAGATGATTTTGCCTGGCTCTACTGTGGCTAAAATGTGTCTAGGACTTAATTGCTCTGTAAGCAGGCAACACAAGAAGGGTACATGTGCGGCAGTCCAGGGTTTTGATCTGGAACATACTGTAAAAAGGACGTAGCGTGATGACATTTATCAGCACTGGGCATCTAGTTACAACCTTTTGAAATGAACAGGGCAAATAACAACTCAAGCCTATTGTATAAAGTGAATTTGAAACAAATATATAAACCTGTCCCACTTGCCCTGTGTCTTTGCTTCGAGATATCCATAGCTGCAAGGTTTTTACTGAAATCTAATTATCTAACTGACAGCGTAGCTCCCCCAAATAATTGCAGGTCGCTAACACGGCACTGTCCGACTGTGAAATGGTCTTGCCCATTTTGCCAGCTGTGAAAGCGTAGACAGGGTACCACAGTGAGATAAATTGCATAAGGAAACCAGGTGGTATGTTACACCTTCTCCCTAAGTTCCCATGTCAAAAAGCCACCAGTGGATATCCTTGCTGAAAGACAGCAGGCATAACTCCAACTGAACAGCCATGAGAGCAAAACTGATCAACGAGGTCTTCTGAGTAGGTCAAAAGTGAAGAAAACTGATGGCATGTTATGGATATATTATGCAAGTCAGGATTTCTGGCTGTACCTGTTGTTGCTGTTAGTCTATGGGACTGTCGTTCCCACAAATTTCACACATATTAAGCTTGATTAAAAACAACTAGAGGAGTATTTAACTCTCAAAGAATCCTTTCATTATGGAGAACACTGAGATGCTTGTTACTTTTACACTTAATGAAGTGCATAAAAGACAGTTGCTGAAATATGTTGCACTTTGGCGTGCAGCTCAGCTAACAGAATTTGTGGGGTTTTGTGAAATCTGGTCTCAACACCAAATCTAAAAAACCGCACCCTTTCTGCAAGTACCGATTGTATCTTGACTGAAAGTATAAAAGGACCAAGTAGGCTACAAACAGGCAAGTAGGCAGAAAAAAAAAAACCCTGTATAAATTCTGCGTACCTTGGCAAAAATTCTTTTAACTGTCTGATCTCTTCCAGCAGAGAAGTGGAAGTTTCCACCCTGAGCTCAAATGTTGGTACAGGAAGGTAAAAGAGCAAACGAAGGAATGAATTGCTCATAGTAAGCCACTCACTAGAAAATAGTAAATAGATAAGATACAAATATCACAAAGCAGTACATTCTCCATATACCAGCAAGAAAACTTGCTGCAGGAGAATAATTAGCACTTCAAAGAGTTTTTATTAAAACAAGTAATATATAAAAAAATAATAATTAGTCTTTCCTCTGGCAAAATGCACATTGAATTTAGACCTGTAGATGAGTTCTGTGCCTCCTCTGCTAGTAGGTGTATGTACTTAGTACCGCACAAGACTAGACCCATACCTATGTAATACTGGGCCAGAAACTTGTAGCAGTTTTACATGTAGTTACACTGGGAAGAGCCTACTTCTGAATGTAATGCTAGTCAATTTGAGACTGGATCTTATGAAGTGTGTGGGTGGTTGTATGTGTCAATTAGGTAATTCCCATTATCCTAGTGTCCCTGCTGACTTGGAATATACACATCTTGAATTCATTGAGTCCCATGCTGTTCTAGGAGGGAAAATGAAGGGAATCATCTCTTCTAGCTTGCAGATAGAACTGATTCAAGGTTTAACAACAGCACAGACTCAGTTTCTCATTGCTGCACAATTCAGACAGAGGATGTAAAGTGCTCTGAATCACCCCAAACCATGCTGTAGCTACTACCTGCTTTCAGCTCTCGTAGCTCAGACAGCTGAAATAAAATAGTCTTGTCAGGGAGAAGAGGTGAAATTAAAGATTCAATTGCCACAGTAAACATAGAGGGAAAGGTTAAGATTGGTTGGGATGTGTGAGAACAGATAGAGAATGCCTCAAAATCATTATTCACCTCCATCTTATTGAACATTGCCTGAATTTGGAGGGTGGTTCTGGACTATTGCTCGGGAACTAGTCAAAGCTCAGGGGAAGGAGCAGAGGGCATGGCTGATAGGAATGCAGGTACCCCAGCTGATGTGCCTTCTGTTGCCTCCTACCCAATGTCTACAGTCTGACCCAAAAGGAAAGACTGTGCTGAAAAAGCTATGTATGCAAGTTAGCGTAGCCTTGAGAGTTCATCGAGCTAAGCCAAAACTTTCTGCAGACCACCAGGGACTCTCTGCGACATGGGAGGCTCGGGTGGATTGGAGACAGGCAAAGAAATAACATCATAAAAAGGAAGGTAGGAGAAAACCAAGGAAGATAGAAAATAGTAAGTGATAAAATTAGCTAATGTGTCTTTACTGTGAACAAATTCTGTCAAACTATTCAACAGCCTACTTTTATGTGAGAGCAGCAGACGGGGAAGCTGTAGACATGCTATTTTTCATTTTGATGAGACTTTCAAGACATTTCACAGAACAATGTCTTGAGCAAGCTAAGGACCTACGATCCAAAGGAAGGGTTCACGTGAAGCATTGCAAGGTATATGGTTGGCGAAAATATATAGACAACAATTATATGACAGCTAGTTGAAAAAATAGGTTGCATTTCAAAGTGGGTGTCTCAGCAGGGACAAATTCAAAGTCTGTCTGGAATCCATTTTATATTTGTGGCATTTGGCAATCAGTCAAACAGTGGTTGAAATTTTATTCAAACTCTAGGACATGGTAATAGTGCCATAGAATTTGAATCCAAACTGGCCATCATTCAGCATGGCTGATGCTCGTTGACTCATCTTTGAAACATTTCACCCAGTTTTATAAAATGTTCCTAAAATCTTAGAATTCCTTTGGAGGAAATTTGATTTCACGGAGCATTTATATGCATAGAATCTGTATTTATGGAGTTGCCAAACATCCTCAGATTTTTAAGCGGAAAACAACTTCTGAGGAGTCTAATTCTTACCAGAAGTGTGTTAAATGGGAATGCATTTCACAGGGCTTCAGGGTTTCTTAAATGGAGAGTTTCTTCTGTTTCTGCTAAACACTCATGCATAATTAGAGGTGAATTTGAGACGAAGAAATTCAACGGTGCCATTAGAGATGGAAAAAACCTCTTCAGTGCTCTTCAACCTGTAGTTAGCTCATGGGTGGAAGTTACAAGCAAAACTGCAGAAGTTACAAGCTCGTCTCTGCCTGCTGGTCTCATCTTCAACTTATTTCTTCTGACCACAACCAGTTTTTGAGGGCTGCCATAGTCGTGGGTTGGAAACTACTTTTCTAGAGTATTCTGCTCCTGTGTAAGAAACGCAAGACTGGTCCTTCTAGCATTTTAGGGTTTGTATGTTCCTGTTTGTAATGAGTTGTGGCTTGTCTGAATTTTACTGTTTGTATGAACATAAAAATATAGGACAATCCATGGGGGAGGCCTCTTCTACTCTTGGATAGACTTACTGTGGCGTAAGAATGGCTTTTTTGGCTTTGATTCCAAATAACATAGGCTTAAAAGAAAAAACCAAAACAGGTGTGCCTGAGTAAACTCCCAGGAGTTTCATTGATCTAATTGATTAAAATAAACGACTTAGCATATACTAAATAAACTGACATGTGCAGACAAGGCTTTAAAATATGCAGCCCCTCCCTTTCAGAGGTTTGGCAGCCGCAGTAAAGGACGATGCCAGCTGGATTACAATCTACATGTATCAGGGCAAAGACAGACAGTGTCTTCCTGATGTAGCTGTAACTCTCAAAGAAGTAAATATCCCTGGCTGTTGGCTGCTGTTGTTGCCTCCACAACCGGGGTCATACCAGGGACTGAGAGTGCTATTTGCCTGAATACTGTTACTCAAATATTTTATCTGAAGTTGCCCTTGATGAGCATGGTTTGCATTAACCTGGCTGATCTGGTGCTGAAGCACGTGAGGATGCAAAGCATAAAATCTCCTATGGCTGCAGGTATAACAGTAGGAGCATCTTGCATGCCTCAGCTATTTCTAAATTGATCTGAATTATCTGACATGTAAAGACAGTCTAGATGCTAGTCTTCTGGAACACAATATTGTCCTGGGCAAGTTATTTTAGTAGTTGGCATCATATAAACAAGTAAACGCAGCTCTGCTATGATACAATCCTATAGCAATGTATACAGTATGTTCTGCAGCCTATTAAACTCCAAATACTTGCTAGATCTTTTCAAACTTCTGCTTATCCAATGGACTCAATGTAACTGAGCCAAAAGGAAATTTTTTCCCAATTATTTTAGATGCAGAAGTACTTGACGAAAGTACAAAACAGAGGCATCACTTTACCATCACTAGAAATGTGGCCTTGTCTGCGTGGAAAACATCTGTTTGTTGTTACACAGTCGTGTTTCAGGAAACACAACTGTTCAGGGCAGAGGAATACCGGCTCCATTCAAATTTCGGGGGCAATTCAATTAAAACGAGTGTTAACTACTGGAATTTATGGACTGCTTCCTGCCTAATCTTATGAAACGTAAGGTGTAATTGTTATGGGTGGTTAAGACTTTAGTTTTATACCTGCCTGGCTGTGCTGATTTAAACAGAGATGTAACAAATTAGATCTGAGGAAGTGGCTGGAAAACAAAAGGACGCAGGTGTCCCATGCAATGATGCTGAGTTTCCTGAGGCTTTGCTTATTAGCACATAGTGTAACATCCAAAAGTCACAGGAAGAAAACCAGAAAGATAATAAGCTTTATGTTTTGTTTCAACATTGAGTTGATCAGAAAACTGCATACAGTGCTCAGGAACCTGAAGTCAATGCCAGATATATTTCCAAATGACTCTGTCACTGGTTAGGTGTTTAAAAAAAAAAAGAAAAACAAGTGAAAGGTATGGAGTGATCGAATCGTGTGTGCAGAACACACTCTCGCAGACCAGCACTCTCCCCAACATTTACCAACATGCTGCAGCAATGTATTACTGAAGAGTGCGTTTCTGCTGACAGATTCTTTCCACCACAATTACGGAAAGAATAATGGCTGAGAAACAACACCCATATGTCCCCATTAACTTTGCAATCTGTCTAATCTGTGTACTTACAAAGCCCTCATCACATCTCAGATATTATAGTGATAACAGGATAGATTAGACAGACTTCAAAGCTGCAAGAGAAATATGAACGTTGATTCCCAGCCATGATTAACTTGGCCAGACCTCACACTCCTTTAATTTAATTAAGAACATAAGGAGCAATCAGATCAGCTATAAAGTAAGAGAGAGGCCGAGCTGGCAGCTGTGGACAACATGCGTTACCCAACAGGTATACGTACATGTGTGAGATTTTCATGCTGCCTGGGGAGCACGCTCTGCCTGGGGCACGTGGGTGATTCATTCTCCGTGGAAGTATTTTAATCACACTTGCAAATAATACTGCTATCCAACTGATTACATCTTGTGTTTTTGTCTGAATTGAGCCAAATGGCCAAATGGCCATCAATTAATTAATTACTAGAATTAAAACCTAATAATTGTAAAAATTGTAATTAATGGATCTAGCAGCTGCCTCTGAGCATGCTTTCATGTTTCAGTACGTGTAAAGCAGCTGGTCTGTCAGCAAAAGAGGAGTAAACTGCTTCCAGCGGGCCAAGAGGCAAGAGCGTGCACCGTGGCAATTGCACCCAGCATAATGCACTATAGGTTCCCTGGGTTAACAGGCTGATGTGCCATGCCTCTGGGCAAAGCAGCTGGAGCAATGCTCATCTGACCGCAAAGGGATGTGCCACGCAGTGAAATAGCATATTTGCAGCTTATTTCTGCTGCTTTTAGTGATGAAACCTCTTCTTCTCCTTCCACTTCTGCTAGGACCAGATGTCTCGCTTGCACACCCAACTCCTGTGCTTCCTGGCAAATATGGGTTTGCTGCACGTACAGCGTGTTCTGTTTCACCACTTGGGTACACCATATAGGCAACCTATGCATCTGTCAGGCACTGGAGTTGCTTCACGGGGGCGTATGCAGTCGTTCAGCCAGTAGCCTGGTCCTCGTTCAGCTACGAACAGCCCGAGGAAAGTGTGTGCTGGCAGCGTGAGGCAGGTATTTTGGCTCTGGCCTGTGCAAAGTCCTGTGCAAGTCAGAGACGATGCATGTCCAGGGGCACACCTAGAACTATCCCAGTTTAATTTGCTTTGCAGTAGATGGTACGAGCACAGCATCTTCTTCCAGTGCTTGCAGGAGAGTAACTTCTTACCGTACTCTTGTGATCCTGTGAGCACATCTTGGTCACGCTTTTAATGTGCAAGAGGTAAACTGCATTTAAGTCCTATCTAAAAACCAGGGGACTACTGAATTGAAGCAGAGTTGCTTTTATTCTGAAAAAGCTTTCTTAATGGAGACTTCCCACAGTTTAAATAACCAGCTTGAAGTCTTGGTAATTCACTTCAACTCTCCTGGGTGTCTTTGTGTACACATGCCCCTGGTTTACCTAGAAGGCAGTCTTGATCAGTTTAAGGTACAGATACATTTAAAAGCTTCTTTGAGCAGCCTAGGGCATGAGTTTACACTGCCTTAGTCATCATACATTATCTGTCCATGTTTCCTCTCTTACCCTGTGGCAAATGCAATGTAACTAATGACTCTGATGCTGCAGGCTAAGCTCCCCCACGCTCACTGCAGAGCAAGGATTTGCCCAGTCCTTATGGACTGTCTGAAGTGCTGTAAATTCACATCTTGGCTTATCTTAAGGTAAATCATGCAAGACTGAACTAAAATGTATCTGGCATAGATCGACATAAAAGTGTCATGTTTCTCTGCCAGTTTGATTAAACCAATTTATTATCATAATTTAAGCGTAGCTTTCTTCTTTGTTCAAACTAGTAAACAGGAGTTCCAATTTTACAGTTGTGGGCATAATTTCCTAAGAAACATAAATCAAAACAAACCAAATATAATAACACTTATACTACAATAAGTAAAATCACAAAGATTTTGATTACGTCAGATAAACTTTCTTGTGTAGATAAGGCTTTTACAGTGCATATGTTTTTACATTAATGTAAACCTGGCTTGTACCTGCTTAGCTTTTATCTTTGAGAGAGATTTTAATGCATAAAAGTGTCCAAAGAGAACTCTACAGTGATTCAAATGGATAGGTTTTTCAAAAAAATGTGATTCAATTCCAATTGCATACCTGGTTTACGTTAAACTCCTGGGGCATATCCTTGGTGAGAATTACACGGATACCCCTTTTAGGTGGTTTTGTTTGAACTTTCTCTTGGCTGGAATCAAGCACCACAAATTTTGCACCGGGACATTCAATCTCCTTACTTGACATGCTCAGGCAGAAGGCAGGTCAGAGCACTAACTATCCACTTCCCCCTCCTCCCCCTATCTCCAGGAAAAGTTGCCAGCAAGTCTCCTTGGTGGTCGTTTTAAAGAAGATGAGATCAAGTATACATGGAGCTGTTCATAAAAACAGCAAGGAAAAAGAATCTCTGTCTGCAACTTTGCTGCAGCGTGCCGGTTCAACACGTGAAATTATCCTATCCATCAGGATTTTGGCTCGCTGTGAGAAATGGACTATTACAGTCCTCGGACCTCGGAAGGAATATAGCTAGATACAGATACAGATATATGTATATGAACCCATGTACGGTAGAGAACTGAGGAAAGAAGTGCTGTGTGAAAGATGTTGAGCTGATGGCTGGGAGAAATGGCACGGCAGCAGCTACGACTCTTGTAAGGATTCTTGCCCCAGCACCAGGGTGTTGGTCCACCATTGCCAAAGCACAGGGTGTATTCATGGGGTGCTGGGCTCACCCTCTGGAGCATGCTGGTGTTCCTTGCCTGCAGACAGCTGAGGAGGGACTCGTCTGAGCAAGTGTGAGCATCTGCAAAAGTCAGCATTTAGGAAAGGCTGTGCTTACACTGTGATTGTGTCTTCTCTCTGGTTGTATTTACTTAATAGCTGTCCCTGCTTTGAGCAGGAGGTTGGACTAGAAGATCTCGTGAGGTGTCTCTAATCTGACTTACACTATGAGCCGATGATCTGAGCTGATCACTGAGCCTCCCTCCACAGTCAGCAAAGAGAAACAGGCGCTTGTCAGGAAGGAGGTCCATCACTCCACAGTGTAAGTGTGAAATAGCCGTTGTCAGGCGAGCTGTCCCCGTCCAGGGCTCTTTCTCTCCATTGACTACAAAAGAAACTCGCTAACATCTATAGAGGTAGCAGTATCTGCTGTAGGTATCTGAAGTCACTGAAATTAATCCCAGTCTGTGTTTGCGGATGTCTTTTGCAGTCTGAATGCAAGTTAAGCTTCCACATTAGATAAGCTCTCCCTATACATAAAAACAGCTTACCTTTTTTCTGTATCTTGATTTTCCCCAATTTACTGTTTCTGCTGTTCTCTTCTTTTTGTAGTCTCATGGGTCATGCCTTCTCTCACAATTTATCAGCTGAGATAGAATTTTGTATGCTGTGAAAAGCTGCTATTTTATCTTTATTATCAAGTGGCTCATTTTTCTTGGAGGAGCCCTCTCCTGTGGTCTTCACAGACTTTCTCTTTTGACACTGAGGTATTTTCCAATACATCTCACAGTGCTGTCATGGTTATCCAGGTATCATGGATGCTGGCAGGAACCAGTCCAGCACCAACTCATGCTGGTAAGATGGTGTACAATTTCTGTGGAAGATAATGAAGACTGAGAGCAGACAGAAGTCACTTGTGGTTCTCAGCACTGGATGGATTCAGCCCATAAACTACATTCGTTAAAAAGAATCAATATGGAAAAGTTAAGAGCACTTCTGGGGAGCAGATACAGGCCACAATCTTGTAATTAAGTAAGAACAAGCTGCCCATTTAAACTGTTTTTAGTCACATTCACCTCAGTTCTTCATGCCTACTGTGTTTTATGTGTCTCCAAAGTGTTGTAGGGTAGAGGCATAGTTAAAAGTGATGATTTCCCTCCTGGAAACTGTAAAATAAATAATTAAATGGGCTGAGGAACTTACAAAATATAATTTCCTGTGATTCACTTGCTAGCTGTCACTCTTGTGACTTGCATACTCTTTGTGTGGGTTTTCTAATGCCTATTAATGTGACTGATAATGTTAAATTCCAGACATCATTCTCTTGAGTAGTATAAAGCAGCACTGATCACAAGCAAGCCCTTCATGCTCCCTCTTCTTAGTAAACCTTGTGAGAAGCAGCCGAAAAGGTTTGTCTCATAACCATTTAACTTCTACAGGGTGTGTTGTACCTGGAGCAAATGGAAGTAGATTGCTACCAGGAGAAAGGCAGCCCAGCAGGGGTGCTGTCAAAGCAGCAATGGAAGTAGTAATACCACGGGTCGTGGACCCTGAGCGCTGTGACTGCAGTAATGTTTGATTCCTGGGTGGTGCTGGTTCTTGCTTCCTGCACATGACCAAAGGAATTAAAAAACATGTGGGGATTCTTAATTAAAAAAAAAGAAAAAAAAGAAAAAAAAAAAGAAAAAGAAAGAAAAATAAAGAAGTTGTAGAGCTGCAGAACTAATAACATCTACTGATCTCTTGAGACTAAGATCCCACTTGCGTGATGTCCCGTAAAGAGCGAGCTGACCATGTCTTGTTCTCCTCAGTGGGGTATTGATAGCTTATATTTAAAAAAAAAGCCAGGACTGTTCTTCAGTCTTGAGACCAGATGATGACAGAGATCACTACAATCCCCCAAACCAGACTGGTTCCCACTCCACGCATTTCTTCTACCTGTGTCCAACATTGTTTGGGGCAGCACTATCTGGACCATGGCAAAAACATGCCATGGACCATGCTTATACTGGAACGGTACAGAGTATTATCGTGTACCAAAGCTAGGATACATGGCCTAGGTGTCTCATTTATGTAGTGTAAACGTAACTACAGGACCATTTTCCTCTGTGCAGTCATGGTAACTTCTAGAAATTTTAGGGCTACTCTAGAAGAAAACTCAAGTTGGTTTTCTTTGGGAAAGACAGAATCCCTTATTATACAAAATGCTGGAAGAAGCAGCAACAATTTGGGGCACTCATCCGTCCATCCAATCTGAAACTGAAGCAGCATACTTCGGCCAAGTGAAAGTTGGGAAAAAAATTGCACTAAGTTTAACTTAATTGTGTTAACTCCGAAGAAAAGTGGCATTTCCAACAAAGCCTCAGTAATACCAAACCTCATCAACAGCTTTCAATGTATCTTGTCTCCTCTTTACCATCTTAACACTTTCTAAGAATAACATTCAGACAAAATTTTTTAACAGACAGATTCACAACAGCTTGTGCATCGGGACATGTTTGGCAGTACATGTCTGACAGGATTTTTTCCGCCTCCTAGAAAAGTTCTGCTAAATATTAATGCATTTCCTATTGAAAGAAACCTGATTCTGGGCCAAACCAAAGCTCGTTAGCAGACAGAACAGGAGGGCTCCTTCCTCTCTGCTGCACCTCTGATGATTGCCACAGGTTTTGCTTCACACCTGGTCTCTGCAAACAGATACTCTCAAACCCAAGTTACTCCACTCTGGAAAGAGGTTATAATCTGAGATATTGGCAATTCATTGCTTTTTTTTTTTTTTTTGGGGGGGGGAGGGGGTTGAAAGATTGCCTTTTAAGTTTTCTGTAGAATTTCTAGTTTGTGGGAGTTTCTTACAGTTTTCAGCACCATCTGTCTATCAGAGATGGCTGAAAAATATCTGTGTTTGTTTTTTAAAAAGTTCAAAACAAATCACGAATTTTTCTTTTAACATGTTTTGTTCTTTTGACAGAGATCTCACAATTGTATTTGCTATTAATGAAAAACACACTTTCTTTTTTTCCAAGAACTAAAATTTGTTGGAAATACAAAGAAATAATTTTGAGATGGAAATGAGCAGAGGAAATGTTATTGAAGAATTTAATTTGTCTAAGAACATTTTCATTAAGAACAGTTTTGTAGTCTTGTTTTCTGCTGAAACCTTTTTTTTTTTACACAGCCGTAAACACGGTGGGGATGCAGAGTGACAGGAAGGGCTCTGATTTTTCTGGGTAGTCAGTACCAGCTGCTGACGAGCTATTTGTGCCCGGGGTCAGGGCGGATGTGTGGGGAACAGAGATGGGAATGAGCTTCCGTGCTTCCGTGGGGGTGGGAGCCGTCATTAGGAAGCAGACTGTCAGCACCTGCTTCAGAAAGGATGACAGGAGAATTCATGTTGGAAGGGGCCTCGGAGGTCTCTAGCCTAACCTCCTGCTCAAAGCAGGGGCAGCTCTGAGGTCGGACCAGGCATCTCAGGACTTTATCTAGTCTAGTCTTCAAACTCTCCCATGATGGAGGCTGCAGTCTGTCCAGGCAACCTGCTGCAATGTCTGGCTGTCCTTGTGAGGAAGAAGTCCTTATTTATACCTAGTCTAAACTTCTCCCCTTTCAACTAAAACCGAGAGTTTTTCATCTTCCCACCAGGCAGCAGTGTGAAGAGCCTGGCTCCATCTTCTTATGACCTCCCTATGGGTATTGGAGATGACCTTAGGTATCCTCCCACCAAAGCCATCCTTTCTCCAGCTAAACCAGCCCAGCTCTCTCTGCCCCTCTGCTCCAGCCCAAACCATCACACTGGCCCTGCGCTGAACTTGCCCCAGTTTATCAATGACTTCCTTGTACTGGGGGACCCAAAAGCAGGCACAGTATCCAGACATAGGATATATATCATATAACATATCAGACAAGCGCTGAGTGCTGAGAAGGTGTCTCCTAATAGACCTGTCATGGTGTGAGAGATGTGTGAGATGTGGCTTTGGCCCCTGCTCACTGTCCCTCTGCCAGCGGCTGCTGTCTGTAACCCTCAGCAGCGGGAAACACACACATGCACTTCATCTGTGCCAGGGCAAAGTGAGCTCGAGAAACAGCAGTAACGAGGAGCAGGAGAAGGCCAGGTACATGTTGTCCTCTGCTTCCCCAGCTATGGAGGGCAGTACCTTCCAGTGGACACGAGGGCTGGAGAATATCAGCTCTCATCTAAAGTACTTCAAAGCACTTCCCGAAAGGAGGCTGGATTGCTATTCCTGTTTTACAAATCCAGAAGCTGAGGAAAAAAGGGAAGGAAGTGTTTTGACTGAATTACCTAGCAGCTACTGGCAGAGGCAGGCAGAGACACTGAGCACCACCCACATATT
Source organism: Grus americana (assembly GCF_028858705.1). NCBI lineage: Eukaryota > Metazoa > Chordata > Aves > Gruiformes > Gruidae > Grus > Grus americana. Next base: position 14,102,141 of record NC_072853.1, on the reverse strand, counting down.
GTGCCACCGGGGTGCCAGGTACCAGTGCGGGGGGGACCTGTGGTTCCCAATTCCTGCACTGCCTCTCAGGGCAGGGACCAGCCCCCTCCTCCTCCAGGCACGGGCTCCTCAGTGCTCTGCTATGGCAAGCTCCTACTTGGACATCGGGCTGGCAGCACTATAATGACATCCTTCAAACCGTGCAGATTTATGGCTTCAAAGCAGAAGTGCTGATCAGAAATACCATTAATTAGTCATAATCTTATCAAAAATATTTTATTTATGAAAGTAACAATTATACTATACAACCTATACTGGAAGTACATTGAATAATTGCTAGAATAAATACAGGCAATTAATTCAATCTTTTTATAGAATGAGAGGATTTATTTGACATTTGAATGTTAACCCAAGCTTTAACTTACATCATAAATAGTTAAAAAGCATAGTCAAGTTTTTTTTTTTACTTTTACTGTTTCTTTTGCTTTTTTTAATACTGTTCTATTTTGTAATCAACATGAATCAACTCTCCAATCATTAACATAATATTAGTATGACTTTCAAGCAATCATGTACCTCAAGATAATCAGACAAATAAGGTAGTGTGTGTGCAGTTCATTCTACAGCAGAATCTATTCATGTCTGCATAAAAAAGAGAAGCTGAAAATGCTTCTAAATTCTTTAAGCATCATATGCTGATTTCTGCTTTACCACAGTGCTTTTAATACCAGAATCTAAAAAGGGCATGTATCTGTATGCAGCTGGCTTTCTGTTGCTCTTTATAAAGCATATTAGGGCTCAATGCCACATTCCTTTGGCTGGTGAAGGATTGCAGAATTTAGTCCTGAATATTATTTCTCAAAACCATGGTCCAAAATAAATGTCCAAGACTAATTATTAGGCACCAAGGAAGTGATGGATTTGCTAAGACTTGATGTTTTCTGATAAAAAATTGGCTTATTTTGTGGTAGATATGCTTTATTCAAACACAAATTACTGGGCTCAGTATGGGGTCTGTATTACACTGGATGTCAGAGAAGCTGAGGTTTGTATTTTCTGTAAACTTTGTGAAGGGAATTGCAGAAGTTTTATAGTAAGACACCCACATTTGGAAAGTGTTGATAAATTTTCCTTCCATGTATTTTTTAAAATAAAAAATCTGAACTATTTACTTGGTACCAGCAGATTACAAACAACTACGACCATCAGTGAAGTCAATAGCAGTTTTGGGTGTCCAATGTTTCTCCAGATCAGAAGGTTTTTACTCCTCAGGTCCCATGTAAAATCAGTGGGAGCTTTCCTATAGCGATATCTTCTCCCACGGCATGGAGGCCTGTCTTGCCTTATGGCTATGGCGCATGCCAGGGATATTATGCTCTCAGCAGAGCAGCAAATTTCCCTTTTACAATGTTATCCAAAACAAAACCCCAAATTGCACATATCTACCCCTTTGGCCTTTTTTTACACACAAATATGCTTGTATTCAAAACCCGACAATGTTGGGCCTTTCCTAATAAATGTCTTCAAAGAGCACATATAAATGCTTTTTCACAGAAATAACCATTCATCAGTTGCAAAAATGCAGAGAGACTTTTTATTCTTTCTGTTGTGAACAAAATCAATTCAGCACAAATTTTAGGGGAGGAAGTATGATTTTTTTTTCCTTAATGTATTTAAAAAGTCTAAAGAACAAACTGTTGGGGAGGCAGCTTTTTTTGGCAGATAGTAAAATATAAAATATGTGATTTTAAAAAAAAAAGTTGGCTTAAAAATACACACACACAAATAATACAATAATATAAAAATACAGCTCAGCCAATGGCCTCTTAAAATTTACCTTTGGCATTACATTTGGCAGCCTAACACAAAAGACCCTTCCTATAAACAGAACTATAAAAAAGAGAAGTTCATAAATTAGGTTGCAAGGGGTTGTAACATCCTTTTCTGGATTCTTCAAAGTCCTTTCCTTCCTGTCCACACACATAAGCATGACCAGTGAGGTATATAGAACGTAACACTGTCAGGCGTATGCACAATAAAAAAGTGCATAAACATAGAAGTTCTCCCATTTTCTTGCGAACAGGTCGAAAATGTGTGGTTTGTGTTTTCTCCCCCTTGGAAAAAAATCATTTTTTATTTCTTTTTTTTTCTTACTTTGGCAGGATGAAAATGAACCCAGAGGAATATAAATGTCCTATTCCCAGCAGCAATGATCCATTTCCCTTGGCAACATTCGTCTGATGCCACAGATACTACAAGGTCGTTGGGTTGCTTTACAACTCTCTGGGTAACTTCCCACGGAAACATCATACGTCTAGCACCATGTCATAGTGTTGCTCTTTCTTCCGCCTGCCACATTTGTTGATAAGAACCAAGTACAAAGTCAACAGCATAACCCAGTAACATGCATAGAGTATTGTGCCAATGATGAGAACTGTCTGTTTTGACTCAGAAAATGGCTTTTTTGATTCCTTGTAGATAGTGAAAACTACACCACCTAGGAGGATTGTAAACCAAATGGAGACTGGAATGAGTCCTATAAAATTAACTACAATGGTTTTTCTTCCTGATGTGCCCCACCCTGCTTTGTTTATCGTGGCAATTGCAAACATCTTTGCTGGCAGTAAACTTGACATGTACAACACTGAGTAGAGTGACATGAAAACCATGACAATGTTGCCCCTAAGGAAGCTGGCAAAGGAAGACTTTATCAGGCCCACTAACTGAACTGTCAACAGGAAGAGGAGGATGTTCCAGATTTTTCCCCTGTAGAACAGCTGAATGACTGTGGCGATAAGGAAGAAAGGAAAGAATCCAGTGATTACAGCTTCATAGGTCATCCACAAATGGTGCTTGTGGAACCACATTGCATTATAAAGCCACTCTCTAAAGTATGATTTACTCCAGCGGGTCTGCTGATTCAGCCACCTGAGATACTCTATCGGTGTTTCAGTAAGGCACTTGGATCTAGCTGTGTATTTTGTTGCATAGCCCAGACTTAGCACTCTGTTAGTTAGATGCCTGTCATCTCCGAAGCTGCACTGGGAGCCCATAAATTCTTGATTGTACCAATCTTCCACGAATTCATGGAGTAAAGAGTTTCTGTACATTCCCAGAGGTCCGCTGATGCACTGTACACAGCCAAAATAAGACTGACAGGCTCTTTCTATGTTAAATGCCATCCAATATCTCACGCTGCTCAGAAAGGATATCCAGGAATCATATTTGTTCAAAATCTGCAAAATACAAAAATTTTTCATTCTAGATGAGCTCTTGAGAAAGAAAATACACACATCGGATAAATAAGGAAGAGACTAGAGCACCATTAGCCAAAATATACAAGGAACCTTGCTCCTGTGTCCAACTCATGACAAATCCAGGAGTCCCCTGTACAGTCCAGAACATTGACAGGAAAGGTGAGAGGAAACCTTCTAAAAGTCTGTTCCACCAAAACGTTCTCCTTTTCTTCACAACCTTTCCTCTTCTCCACCAAGAAACTTCTTTTATGGCTCTTTCTTCCTTTCCCTTCACCCTCAATTAAGGACCTGCTGGTCCCAGCCTCTCCTGAGAGGAGATGGTGGAATCCCATATGTGACCTCCTGCTTCTTTGTCTCCCTTGACCACATCTTTGGGACTCATAGGACGACTTCTATCCCTCTATTCCAGTGCATGAGAAAGGCTGAGCACATGGTCTTAGGCCTACATTTTTCGTATCATAAGGCTTACCCTAGAGGTTTGACCCTGGACAATGTCCCTATATCTGACAATAGGCCCTCTGAAGAACAATCTGTTCTGATTTGTTTCTGCAGTACCAGCCATGTTATGTTGCCCCAAGACATATTGTGATACTCCAGTAAAGTCATGCTTTGGCCTGCATAAAGGTCTCAGTCTTTCTCTTCTGTATGCCCCAAAGCTCACCTGAAGCTCAAGCCTACACTTAAAATATCAGTAGGAGTCTAGGAGTCTGAACACTCCATGGAGGCATGAGCACATGCAGACACCCAAGTTCATGTCTTCACATCTGTGTTCTCAGCACACACTCTGCGCTGGTGAATGTGGCAAGGAAGTGTGTAGCAGGGTGGCTGTGCCAGCTCTGCACAGGTATTTTCTCAGTGTGGGGATTTTCAGGGGAACTCGTGGCCTTCTACAACTAGAAAGCAGTATTCTGCAACTAGAAAAAAAAAGTGTTTTGCTCCATTAGCCCTAATTCCTGTCAGGTTTGAAGGCCAAGGGCCTGACTTTTCTCTGTTTCAACTTCATTCCAGAACATCTTAGAAACAGTAAGGCCCAGGGATAGGCTCAAGTGTGGCTCAAATGTATTTGGTGTATGCTGGAAAGTGAATTAGGAAACAAAAAAAAGCCCAGAGCCTTCATACTGCCACCTTTCCTCCCAGAGGACACACATCCTTCTCTGTCTCTGCAGATACTTATGAACCTTCACTGTCATAGCTGAGCCCATACTGTCTCCTTCCAGGTGTGCTCACACATGCCTGGCATCTCACATGTGTAGGGTGAGTGTGATGCCTGGTTCGTGGTCAGCCCAGAGCCGCAAAGATATTCAGGCTTCTGTGGGAATCTTAATTTTTGGAGTTAAGAGCCACATGCCTGAAATACTTCTGACTCCTGGGGCGTTCATTAGCAAGTGCTTGCCCACATAGATGGCCCTTTCTCCTTGGTCTCACATAAAAGCCCAGCTGAGTACAGGGGACTGATTCCAAGGCCAATTGAAATATTCATATGCATTTTTCTTTATAAATTGCAGCAGAAGCAATTGTATCAAAAGGAATGAACAGCTGTAGTTAGCCAAACTCAGCAGTGCTGGAAGTCCTAACAGAAGTGGAGCTGGGCTGACTTGGGGACTTTCCATTGTCCTGCCCAACAGAGATGCAGAGGAAACCCAACAATACAGCGTGCATAGTGCACTGCATTTCAAAAAGGCTTTCATTCCTAACAATCTTGGCTGCCAGTGGTAACATAATTGAAGTGCTTGGGATGCTGGACTTGGCTTTGGGAGAGCTGTCCTCAATTCCCTACTCCCTTATAGCTTTTCTTTGGTACTCTGAGCAAGCAGCTATACGCAGACACTCAGATGCCACAGCTATCCTGACAATGCCAGTGCCCCTTTTTTCATGGGGGAGGATAATATTTGTTTGCTGTCTATGGGTGTTAAAACCATGCAGCGCTCATATCTCAGAATAAGGGTTTCTGTTCAACAGACAGAAAGGTTGAGGTCTCCTGATAGCCTCTATAATGGTATCAGAGTATATTCAAAGCTATTCCAGTCAGGGAAATCTGTTACAGTGCCAACGGTTGCTGAAACCCCTCTGTTAATCTGAAAATCATCATACTCACCTGCACATCACCGCCAACTCCTCCAACCATTGGATCTTCTTCTAAAACCTTTACCATCTCCACTGACGAGGCTGGATCAAGCATGGTATCTGAATCACAGACCTACAAGTAAGACAAAACATGAACAAAAATGGGTTAAGGAGTGCACTAGAGAAGAACATAAAAATCATGTGACTGGTTGTAGTAACCCTATATGCATATTCTCCCGAATGCAGTTAAATCTCACTTTGGAGTCTGTCTGCATTGATACTTCTGTTAAAGGACATTTATACCAGGCAGCAAGGAGTGGTGCTGAACGAAACAGAGTGCTCATTAGCACTGTGCACGCAAACAATCCTCACTTGTATATCAGCTCTATTTGTTTTACTGGCATGCTGGGCTGGCTTTGAATAAGAGATATGCTCTCAGAGATGGGGCACTGCAGAGCAAGACAATATTTGTGGGTGTGTGGCAGATTCCTGCTGAGCCCTGACACAGGGTTTCCCTGCATCGGCTGCGTGGTTTGAGCACCCTGGTCAAATGTTTCCCACTGCCATATGAAGGAAGGAGCGAGGAGTTAAATTCCAGACACTCGTTATAAAAAAGAAAAAGGAAAAAGTCAGCTAGGAGTCTGGGAAGAAACCTAATAGTTCTTTCACTCACAGAAGGCTTTAGCAATTCATGTAAGATATGTATTTTGGATTCCAGAACAAAATCATTTTTAATTTTAGATGCATGGTGTGATATTAGTAGTGCAGGGATTTGACATTTGATATATAGAAATTATTTGCTATTTTCCTCTGGTGTTCTTATAAAAATATGTACGCCAGAAGGAGTGAGTCCCAAAGTGCAGTAGTCCACGAGACCAGGGCAGAAATAGATGACACACACAAGGCGTTTCAGCCGCACCAACGCTCCTAGTCAACTAAACACTGTGTACATTAGGAATTGGCTCTCCCCCGGAGAGGAGGAGGAGGGCTCAGACAGGCTGGCCGGTCTGCGAGGCAGCTGGCATTGCTTTCGTTTGCTCAGAGGCGAATGACATGGGCTGCAGCGTGTTTAAAACAAGCGGGTGTCTCCTTGTCGCAGCTGCTGCTGAAGGCAGTGCCCCCATCGTGTGTAAACTCATTTTGCAGACATCCAGGAACTGGAGCCGAGAGGGCTGTCCCAGAAACACCCCTCTGGCCGGCTGGATCCTGCCTTACAAATTCTCATACTGCTTCCAGTTTATCCTCATGTTGCGTTCCTGTGATTTCAGACGGGGACAGTAGGGGTAAAACTCGGTGGCTCTGCATGAATAACCTATTAAGTCAGATTCTGGTGAGGCTTCATATTGCGTATCCTAATTTTGGTGTCCTTTCATCCAACCTTTCAATTCAGCCTAAGCCTGCTCACTCCAGGGGAGCAGAAATCTTCGCATCTGGTCTGTGAAGGGGGAGGAGGGCGTTTTGGGGCTCTGCTATGGACCAGACTCAAGCGGGGAGATAAGCCGGAATAGTTGGGCTGCATTAGCTTGGGACGCATGCCAACATGCTCCCCTCCACGCTCACTTGGAGGGGACCAAGAGGAGAAAGCTGATGAAAGCTCTCATATTTCCATGAGGAGAAAAACCACAAGCATCTCCAGCTCCCGCTAACTTCATGCATCCAGCTCCTTTCCTCAAAGGACTCATCCCGAGGAGCACCTTTGTAACCTGGCCAAGGTGTGCCTCCAGCTTTGGTGGAAAGCTGTCATCAGTGACAGTACTTGGTGACAGAAAGGGAGCAAAGGGGAAAGGATGCCTATATTGCTATCTGTGGCTTTCCGGACACACCTGTGGCTGAGTTCTTTGCAGAGGGAATCTGTTCTTTGCTGAGTACCCAGAGCTCAGGCTCAATCCATTTCTTGTGACCATGAGCGGTGGGCTGGGATCAGCTCCCTCCCCAGCCCCCTGCTTTCCCCCTGGGGCCTGCCACTTGATGCAGCTGAGCAGCCCCCACCCCATCAGATGCATTTATCCATAGCAGACAGACCTGCCCATGAGCAACACCGCTAATATGAGGTGAGGAATCCTGCAAACACTGGATTTAATGATGAACTACCAGCATGTGTCCTGAGCATGTCAGCACAGTGGACATGTCTGGGTTTGTGGAGCAAACCTGACAAGCCATCATTTTCCATCTAGATGAGGTTTTTTGCAGGTGAAAAGAGAATACACCCAGAGAAAGGCAGACATTTAGGAACCCAAATAAAACACCTAGGTCTGCCAAGCCAGGAGTGGCCCAGCACAGCCCAAGAGCCAATTTGCCATCTTTACATAAGGGCTGAGTGACCTAGAAATTACTGTCTTGGGTCATAGAGTTGCATGAAAGCGACACTCGACCTTAAGCGAGCTGTTCAGATACTTGTTATAACCAGTGGTGGTTTATCCAAGCTGCTCTGAGAAGTTCAGGCTGTACTGGACTGTCCACATGAGTATGTCCATCAAGCCAAGATGAACTGGACCCTGGCTGACGATATCTGACAGTTTAACTCCTCTATCTGATTGCTTGCTCCCTCCTAACCTCCTCCAGGATGGAAATAAGCCTTCACAGCAGTTTCAGGTATTTAATGAGACACCACTAATGAGCAACAGATTGTTATCTGCTTTGGTCTGACTGCTTATGATTGTCTGTGCATAACCCTCAGGTGTCTTCTAAGAACCATGAAGCCCACACTTTCAGGGGTGGGCAATGGTGCTGACTGGTCCACTTTTAAAAAAGAGCTTGATCATTGATGCAGGCTGCTCAGCCCTTAAAATATTGGGCCTGTTTAAAGTAATTTATTATGGGTACCCCCAAAGAACCATTTGAAATATCTCAGCCTTCATTCATTCATAAAACAGAGACACATTTTAGCTGCATTGCATCATGACTGTGTAGTAGCCAGGGTCACCAAGGTGCTGCATTTCTAATATAGATGCGACTGCGGCATCAATCATTACCGCAACCTTTGGTGGCTGCTTACAGCAGCACTACAGTCCCTAACACATTCATCAGGACTTCTGAGCTGGGTCAGGAGTGTTAATTCACTGAAAGACCAGAAATATCTCTTCCATTTTCTCAGTTTATGCTATGACTATTGAAGTAGAAACACTTTTTCCAAGTTCCCTGAACAAACGCAAGAGCCGGGCTGAGGGAGGAAAGTTGCTATGAATCTGTTTCCTTCTCTCTCTGCAATCTGATACTTCTGTGTGAAGTGATTATAAAACCATGCTAATAAAGCAAACCAGCATTTTTATTCCATTATAGTCCCTCACAGCACAAAACCAAAGTGCAGACAATGGAGAGCTTGAGCCCATTGTTTTCAGAGAATAAATCAGTTTCGATTTTGGAAGCAGCTGGGGATGGGTTTTAAATCTTTGCCTTGCTCTTCCAGCTCCAATAACAGCGCGGTTCCCATCACTCTTCGTTTTCTACCCCTCCTGCATTTGGAGGACTCGCTGCTCTCACCTCAGCTACCGGCAGCCTCTCCACATCCCTTGGATGTGGACGCTGTGTCGTGCGGAGCGTGCACATGCACACCTGCACATGGCTGGGCATGGACCCCAGAAACACATGGCTCAGCCGCGCAGCCAGCATCTTGCGGGGAGCTGCTGCTCCACCGGAGGAGACAGCTGGATGCTCTGAGGTCAGGAGAAGGTGGGAAGGGCTGAGGGTGGTTAATTAGGAAAATCATCTCATATTCAGTGGGATTAGTCAAATGAGCCTTGCTGGCCATGATCGATAAGGAACAGTCCTCAGCCAGAGCCCCTGATCCCACCCGCCTTCCTCCTCACACGACCTCTTCCCCTTCCTGCAGCCAGCAGGGCTGTTTGCAGGAGTGAGGAGTGCTTCCATGTGTAAGGCAAAAACATAGAAAATCTTTCACGGGATCCAAGGCAGCTGGAAAGAAATGTGTCTCTGCTGCTTTGGAAACAGGGAGAGAGGACCCAGCCTAATTCATTTTTAAGTGAATAGTGTCATAAGGGCTTTAAAGGCCAAGTCGCGGTGAGTGAGGTAATGCAGCTGTAAGTGATGAAGCAAAAGCTCCTTCAGGCTTTAGCTGAAGAAATCTTTCTTTCAAGGCTGCACATTGACCCTTTTATTGAATACTCTGCACAGCCTTCGAAGCCTTTAAAATATCCCCATCTTTTTTACAGACTCCACCGCTGCTCTGAGGTATTCCCTAGTGCCACCAAATACCTGTCTGTCTGCTTGCATGTGGGGCTGCTAACAACCTCACAAAATAAAACCTTACCAAGATCCTGACCTGCAGGAGCAGAGAAGGGGTCTTCAGGCGGCAACCGGCTTTATCTGAAGCAAAACCATTTGGATGAGGGGCAGTACTGAAATCTGAGGAAGGATTTCAGATTTCTCCAGTAGCTGGTGCACAGATTTAACATATTCGCAGATAGGCTGACAATTTTAAAAGGTAGCAAAATACGCTTTTAACGGTCAAGCTGTTTCCAAACAGACTGAAAGGAGCACTGTGTTCATCAGGGACTAGGATGGCCTCTAACATGCTGCACAAAATATACAAAAGCTGCTTTCTTTCAAATGTGTTTGAATTGGCACTGACCTGGCGCTCTAATACCTACCTGTACATAATCCACGCTTCTCCCCAGTGCTTTGAATGCTGTGTACATTACTTCTCTTTTCCCACCCCATTTCTGCATGATGCAAACACTTTTGTTGGACAGGACCAGCTGAGATACGTGTTGCATGCTCTCTCTGTGAGACTCCTCCGTCTCACCCGGACCTTTGTCGTGGAAGTTATTACTCCAGATATAAGTGGCAGATTTGTCCCTACCCATGATTTCAGTAAAAATGTCCATCATGTAAACGTCGTCTTCTGAGTTCCCATCAATGACCATAACAACTTTAATTCCAGGGTAGGTCAATCTTTTCACAGAAAGTAAACATTTTCGTAAGTAGTCAGGATCCTCTTGATAGGCAGCAATACAAAGGGCAACTGTTTTGTTCAGCTTGATTGGAGTCTCTAGCGACCGCTTCATTTTCCTGTGCTCTAGGAAGGCAAACAGGCTTTGGATGATGAGATGTGATGCCAGGATAGCACCATAGAGTCCAAAGGAGAAGTAGTAGTTGTCTGTTTGGATGAACTGGTAGCCCACAATGTAAGCAGCGGTGATTCCCAGCAGGAGGGACACCCCGAAAAGTGTGGTTCCAAGTATTCTCAGGATACATATAAACCTCTCACAATACATCTGCAAAGAAGCATGGAAACCATTAGCAGAGCCACCACTCACTGATGTAAGACCTCCTAAGGGATGTGCATGGCTACAACACAGAGCTCGGCATCAACAGAAACACCCTGTGCTTCTGGCTGTGCCACAGACTTACTGCATCACCTTACTCGACTTAACTTCTCTTAGCAGTACTTGCTCAGCGTAGAGTAAGATTCAAATACACTTTATGTACCAGGGGTGTTTTCTGCTATTTGTAATGTCCCTACAGAAGGTGCTGTCTGTGCCAGCATCTTATGCTGGCAGCCTGGGCTTGCTGAATGAGATGCTCTGTCATATTACCCTGGGGGGTTGGAGAAGGGGCTTTGGGCCACCACTCGCTTCATCTGGGCAAGTGGAACAGCTGAATGCCTGGGCAGCCCCTCCTCATCCCCCACCCATGTCATGACTGCATCTCACCCTGAATCGCTTCTGTCGCTTAGTTAAGTTTGAAAAATATTGGAAAGACATACTTAAACAGATGTCTGAATGTATTTATAATTTTTAAACAGATGTCTGACTATATTTATAATTTATATTTATATAATCAGACATCTGCTTTAAAAGGTCTTCTCAATACCATTGCAAAAATGTATTATTCATACATTTGTGTACATAGATACATGCACGTGTGAGCATATGCGTATAGGGCTAAAGCCTGACTGAGATTAAGTCTGTGGCACAAGTATGCATTAATTTAAGAGAGCCAAGACTCCACCCTGGACTCAGAAATTTGTTAGAACATCAGTTGATTCTGACAATTTCTGCATATTTAGGTTACCCGGCTGTAAAATCTTCTATCCTAAGCCCTGGGTTATAGAGGAGCTGGCTGGCATGGAGGGTGCTCTGGCATTCTTGAGACAAGAAGTGCAGGCAGGCAGACAGGCCAAATATAGTGCTACCTAACTGCTTTTTGTTGACAGTCACATTAACTGTTTTATGTAACAGCTTTCTCAGAATTGCAGGAAAGTTAATGACCATGGTTTATGTCAATTGATGTGTTTGGTATTAAGGACATAAAACAGATAATGTCTGTTTAAGGCTAACCCAGCAAGTGCATTGCAAGTCAATGAACCTGAAACTCATGCTTGAATATTTTGCTGAATTAGGGCCTCTCAGAGTAACGGCCTTAATATTTGTGTTTTCTTACTACTATTCATATTTTCCCTGCTGCTATCATCTTGCTTGTCTGCTGATCATGTTTGTTTCACCATCTGTTGGCCAAAGCTGAAGTTGGAACAGCACTTCCTGACATCATATAAGTCTTTAACTCTTTCTTGAAAAAATGATACCAAGCTGCAGCAGCATAGCTGTCATCAATTATATTTCTGTCTGAAAAGTTACAGGCTTAGGAAAAAAAAAAAGTCAACACAGAATCACTTACAAAATAAAAATAAACCAGGCGAGCATAAAGTCTGAAGTTACGAAGACTATGCTTTTTTCCACTGGCTATTTAGGGTCTTAAATGTCAAGACAGGAGGAAGCCTCTTAAATGTATATTTGGAGACACTGTCAGAGAAATCGGACCCTATCTCTAGGACTTCCTTGAATACTTACGGCTGGGCTCTGACAGGTGCTGTAATCACCCACCAGCACAAGGGACCGTCCCTGCTCTGGCCTGTCTGAACGTCTTTCACAACAGGGGTCATAGAGAAGCCTAATAAAAGATAGCTTATGCTTACCACTGCTATAGGTGAATTAAAACTCAGTGCCCAAAATAGACTCGCTTTAGAAAACAGATTAAGTAATGGATCCGCTCTAGATTACCTTGAAGCCAAATAGCCTGTGTGTTTATTAATCCCTCAAGCACGCAGAAGGTCACAAACATCAAGGTAAATGTTTCATTAACGGTACAGTTGTACTCTGCTTTCCTATTTGGGGTCCACTACTTCTCTTCTCTTGCCAGAAATAGAAAATTACTATTAGTGAGTAGGGGCTAAAGTCTGCTTACATTAAGAATTATATGGCTGAAATCAATGGACCACTTGTATGGGTAGAGCTCGCAGGATTTAGATTAAGATCTGGAGCGTTTACATTTGACTGACTATATACACTACTAGGCTTCTTTGATATTAATTTGCTATTGCTTTTCTCTCCTATAAAGTGTTTCCACACAAAAGGAAAAAAAAAAGAAATGAATTCTCTGATCTTGTCATTACAGCACAGCTTCCCTCCCTCACAAAAAACCCAGTCTCTTAAGATCAAGAAATGGATTTCTGGTCTTAATAAAACAGCATTTTTTTTCTATCCTTTCACTGTCAACCTTGGGAAAATAAACTGTGTTTTGATCTAAATTCCTGGCTTTCATCAAAGAAACTTTCCTCTTTGTATGTGCAATTGAGGTTTTTATGTATAGTCTTTTAACTGACTGAATCTCAGGGAAAGTCTGGAAAAAGTTGCTCAATATTCTCAAGCTTTAGCACATGAGCTATTGATAACTTGCCCAGCAGAACGGATCTTTATCAACTTGAACATGCCCAAACAACGGCAAAGAAGCCAAAACCTCTCCACCCTTCTCCAATAACTGAGCCAAGAAGCTAAAAGAAAATGATGCTCATACAAGTCTGGGACCAAAAATGATCTGCTGAGTCAAATAAGAGCACCAAGGGTAGGGAATAGCTGCATCACAGCAGATTTTAAGGTCAGACAGTGCTTTTATGAATATCTAGCCTGGCCTAACACAGTGAAATGTAAAAGGACATCCTCAGTAAGACATCAGTTGAAATCCATTCCTGAAGTTTCCTGACCTTGTCACCCAAAGCTAGAATCAAGCATTATCAGAGAACCAGTGTACAGTGCTGTGTTTTAACACTGCAAGCCTAGAATAATGCCATGCTGAGTCAAGATGTGTGAAATGCTTGGTGAAGGACAAGCACCCACGTTAACTTTCAAAGCCACAATTATTCTTCAGTCATTTTGTTGATAATCACTATTTCTAAGTGCTAGCAATAGTCTTTCACAAAAATGTAACTGTTTATATTCAAAGCTGCCATCACTACAGACCTACTCAACAGATGACTAATTAGCGGGGGGAACTGTGCACACCTCATGTCATCAGTGCAACTTAGTGTTTTCTTTATGCCTCAGACTAACAGATCCTTAATTCCTTGAGGGATTTAACCTGGTGAGTTTGTCCTGGGAAACAGGCACTGCAGAACTTAAAAAAAGAAAAAAAGCACCACCTAGGTAAGGGATGAGGTGCTCGACACATGGAAGACCTGCAGCCAGTCCATATTCCTGGATAAACAAAGATAATTGCAGGTCACTTCTGTATACGCATGGACCTGCTGCTACATGGGAACAGGTGTCGTAGTGAGGAGAGGGACACGGCTCCTCGCCTGGTGAGAAGGTGAGTTGGTGTGTTACCTCTCTGTCTCTGGAGTCAAACGTAGATCTTGCACTTTCTGGGCAGGTTTTTAACTAGTTCTATAAAGCAGGAAGAAAAAGATAGTACCTGCAATGTTCCTCTTTATTATTGTTTTTCTAAGAGTGAAAGCTATTTAGCACTGAAAGAAGCTGGAGGGTCCACTGCTTTTCATAAGCCCTGAAGGACATTTCCAGGGGGCAATAAGATTGCACTGGCTGTGTCAGACTCTTTTTGGAGGTGCCTATGTCCCCCATGTACTGCACAGGAAGCCCGAGACAGTACTGCTAATGCTACTCTGCAGATTGGGCACCTAAATGCGTTATGGGCACCTTTACCTAACCCCGCAGTGCTGAACTCGGTACAAGTTTTACACAGCCTCCAGCAAACAGGCTTAAGGTTGGTACGCACAAAATGAGTGTATGTAGAGAGGCTTCAAAGTCTACTGCTGAGCAATTTGTTATCATGACCTTGTAGCTGTTTATTTCCCTGGACGGAGCTGGTCAGTGCTAACCAGCCCACCTAGTAGAAACAAAACACAAAAGCCATATGCTAAATCCTAATGCTATGTAGGCTGTCGCTGATTCAGTGACACGTTTTGATTCACCAAGCAGTCCAAAGTATGTAGGTGCCATTAGTGTCTGCACAGGAGGAGGCAATGTGCGCCTCTTTTTGGAGGCTCCTATGGAAAAGAAATGAACCCTTGCGTGTCCTTGACATCAGAGTCCACCTAGTGAACTGTTTGGCATTGTGTCTCTTTTGGCATCCTGATAAAGCCACACAAAGACTATTTTTTTTTTTGGTCACACCTGTGATGAAGGAGAACTTACTCTACATTACTATTAACAACTGGCATAACTAAAAGTTGTAGTATTCTAACATTATATTAATAAAAAAAATTGGGTTAAGAAAGAGTTGACCGATTCCTGCATTGTACATATAATGACTGGGATATTAACTCTAACACTAGAGATCACACTCCTTTCTCAGACTGAATAGTACCTTAGATCTCAAATTAGAAGACCATAGCAAAATATGCTTGAGTTCTCTCTATTCTGAAAAATATTTAGACTAGAATTTAACTGTAGTTATGGCACATAGATCTAAATTTAATAAGACCTAGACACTTGACTAAAATTCAGCATGTTCTTATGTCCTGATTTGGACTGGGTTTTTACTCTGCGAAAAACGCTGCTGACTTCCATGGTAAAGCACCACTTTTTTCCCCCCTCCAAAATAATATAACCCAGTCCATCCATATGGTTATTAATCAGCTTTCATGCACCCTTGAGAGTTAACAGGACCTGGAGATAGTTCATCTCTTCGCAAAAAGTCCGGAGGCAAAGGAAAAAAAAAAACGCTTAATTTGTTACCAATACATCAACAGAGTAATAAACAGAATAGGGGCAAACACATATCTGGAAAACCTGTGTGTATTGGTGTCTGAACACATGAATATTATCTGCAGTGTGTTCACTTATTTCATACCAGCCGTTGCGTAGCTGCTGTGAGGACTAAGGAAGCAATCTGGTGGTTCCCTGCATCTACAGGACGTGAAACCAGTGACTGACGGGAGGTCAAACTGAAGTTAGGTTTGTTTGCAACACATGGGATGCAGCTCACTACATCGTCTATTTCAGAAGTCATCTCTTACGTACAACACACAAACATATTGCCATGTAGTACTTCTGGCTAGCTTTTTCCCAGAAGATTAAAAAGCAAGAGGCGGGGGGGACACAGGAAGTTTGTAAATAAAACATAACGATTTGGAAGGCTGTTTGAAAGAATTAGCACTTATTAATTCCAAACATCTGAAGACATTTTTAAAAAATCTTACACTGCAAAGGTCAATATTTGTCCAGGAGAGAACGGTAAAGGTTCAGTCACAAGTGCTTACTTTGTCCCCTTCACCTCTAAAGGTTCAAACGAGCTGTGCCTCTCTCTGCACATGTAGGGTTATGGCACATCAGCAAATAGGGTAACGCTACAGGAACAGATCTGCAAAGAGGGACACCTGGTGCTGAGGGCCCAACTCCACCCTCCATACATTTTCATATTTTACTCTGAACTAAGTTTAGTCAGACCCCATGGATTGAAAACCCATTAGGGTCTGAAAAGTGTGCTCCAGGGGTACATCTTGCAATTAGTTTTATTCAAGAAGAATCCGGTTTTTGTGCACAATGATCACTTTGCAATACAAACCCAAGAAATTTGGTTGGAGAGGAGGCACTAGTAGCATTGGCTTCAATAGCACACTCCTGATTCAAAATAAATTGATAATACAAACAAACCTCACACACGAGATCTGCACATCAGACTTGTCTGCATATCTGTGTTGCTACCAGAAGTGCTGAGCACTGAAAACCTTTGAAAATGTCTCATTTGTACATGCCTGTATAGAAGCTGACTTCCTGAATATCTACTAGTCATGGTCCTCTGAACCTTAGTGCTGAGGCTTTGGATTCACCAAAGCATGTAAGTATGTCATTAAAGATAAGCGTGCACTTAAGTGAAGAGGGAAATCAGTAGATAATTTATCTTGCAGTTCTGCTGTGCAGGCTTAAAAAAAAAAATCTTTCCCTGCAAAGCTGTTATTTCTGGGATACTCATGATAAAAATGTATGTATATATTTGACAAATTTATTATAGAGATTAATCTCCCTTTTGAAGGTTGTCAGATGTGGTCATTGCTTAACCACTGCATTTCTCACATTAGAGAATCCAAGAGTGCACCAGGACCCAGACAATTTGGATTTTATTTCTAGTGTTGCCATTCACCTCCTGGGTGACCTTAGGTAAGCGAATTCGTCTCAGTCCACACCTGCGAAACGGGAATCATGATCACGCAAGAGGTTCTTGGAGGTCTACAAAACCCTTCATAAGGCTTAAGTTACTGCTATTTGTAATGTTACTTTTTCTGGTGTAATGAACCCACCAGTTCTCTAGTTCCATATAACTATTTTTCGTCAGAAAAACCCAACAAAAACCAACACACCACTTCCTATTTTCCTTGCCTATCTTCACCTGAAGGTATAGTCAGTAGGGGCTGGTCTGTAACAAACATGCAACTCTCACTCAGCAGGATGCTCGAGGTCAGTGAGGTTGGCGACATAAAAGCTGAGACACGTGGGCATGTGTGCATCCAGCTACTGAGGGCTGTTCTGCACACAACCAAAGGAAGAGTATCATCTTTAATAAGCCTTAAAAAAACCCCTCCTTACTTGTGAGAATAATAGCATTGGCTTCAACAGAGCAGGTGCTTCAATGACATGAGTGTGTTTGAGTGCATGTGTGAGTGCATGTGTGCATGCACACAGGCTGACACGTACTGTTTGTGGCCTTATACACATATAGTCTGTGTGTATAGACAAACAGTATCTGAGGGTTACAGTTTTTCAGCCAATATTTATATTCATTATTAGCCTTATTTTGGTGGCAAAATAAATCATTTATCTTTGAAGTACAAATGATTCCAGGTATACATTAATTACAGGCATAAAATAGCTCTCCAGACTCCCTCTTCTATTTTACAGCCTGCAGAGAGGAAACTGAAAAGTTATGTTACATCTGAACATCTTTACTACAGCAGAGTTACCATATCTGGTGCTTTTGGTTATTTATCGCTTCCAGATTTTGTCATGCCATTGATCTTCTGCAAAGGGCTCACATAAGACTAAAATTAACTCTGGAGTTAGGTTTAAAATAAAGAACAGGATTACTAATGATGCCAAACTGTATCTGCATGCACAGGCTTTGATCAGCAAATCAAGAGTCTCCTGTCTGCTCAATGTATGTTTCCCAATAAACTGCCCAAATTTAGTCTCTTACAGGTTCAAGTAACCAATATGGAATAATTCTACAGTTGCTGGTAGGATTTGTCTCTAATGTAGACAGTGATATACTAGTTGCTAAATTAACCAAAAGAAAGGAAAACAAAAACAAAAACAAAACCCCAAACCCAGACAAATGGTCTAATAAATAAATCAAGAAGTAAATCATATTTGTACTCGGATATTTTGGATTGTGGTTAAATAAAAAATCTAGTTTAGAAATGTTTTCTGGTTGCTGGTTATGAAGTCCATGGATGCTTTTGGCACAAAACTGACTACTCCATGCCTTCATCCAGCAAATAGATATTTATTTGGTGTTCAAAGCTTATTATTTTGTAATTTGTTTATAAAGCACAGGTCATATCTTGTTTGACAGTCATTTCCCACTACACTGAACGGAAGAGTCATTTGCCGCTTTATACACTAATCTTGAATAGTAACAAAATTAAGCAAATTTGCTTCCACACCATAAATATGAACCGCTGAGTTTGTTGCTAGTGAACTAGCGTGGGAAACTCCACTGAATCCAGTAGAGCTGTTCTTCCAACCGGGAAAACCTTTCCCCCGTTTTTTCTGCACTTGCATGTAGGATAAAAAAGATTTACTAGCATGAAATAAATCCTGGCTTTATTGACACCAGTGACAAAACTCCTCTGACCTTGGCGGGGTTTGGAGTTTGAGCAGTTTTTCAGGGAAGGAGAACACGTTTCACTGCCATCACCCCCAGATGAAACGACCTACCCTTTCTCTTAAGCAAGCCCCACGGCACCCACGTTACACGCAATGGGTGCTGGAGAAAAAACCACGTGTCTGCCTGTGGGAAAATGATCCATAAGGAAGGAGACTATGAAGCAGAGTGCTACCATGGAGGAGCGGCTATACCTTGGGAGACATGACGTCACTGCAGACCCTGAAGAAGGGTTTGACAACGCCCACCAGGAGCGTTGTAGTATTCTGGGGTCTTCCCTCATGGCAGGGAAATGGGGTAAGTTCTCTCCTAAGGTCCCCGTCTTCCCTCTCTGCCAGCATCGCTACGCAGCCTGGCAAGGCGCAAGAGCTGGGTCTCGGCCGTGTCCAAGAGACACGGGCCGACACTCGCACGGGTGCAGGGAAGGGCCACTGCGGACAGAGGGCTGCGGACGGCCACCGACGGGGTGCCCAGCCGGGAAGGAGACCCCGAGGCCCTACGGCCCGCCGAGGGCTGAGCACCGAGCAAGCGGCCGGGCAGTGCCGTGACCCGCGCCCGCCGCCGCGGGGCTGCTCCTCCGGGGGAACCCCGGCGCGGCGCCGCAGCCAATGGGGGCGGTGCTGGCCGCGTCACAGCGGGTGGGCGGGGCGCCGGGGGGATCCCCAGTGCTGCCACGTCACGGCGGGGGGCGGATCCTGCTCCGCCCGGCGGCGCTGGCCGCGTTCGGGGCTGGCGGGACCAGCCGGGACCCCCGCGGGCAGCCGAGCGGGGCGGGGTGTCCTTCCCCGCCCGACGGCGGCCGGGCAGGGGGCGGTCAAAGCTGCGCCGGAGCTGCCTTCGCCGCCCCCCCCCCCCTCCCCCGCGGCTGCCGCCCCCCGGTGCGACCCATCTTCCGCCGGACCCCGCAGCAGCCGAGCGGCCGCCGCCAGCCCGGGTGTCGCCGGCCGGTGCGGCGGGCTGCCCGACGGGGTGGGGCCGGGTTCGGGCGTGCAGCCCTGGAAGTTCGCGGGCAGCCTGCAGCTCCCGCCCCGCCGCACCCCTCCTCTCCCGCCCCTCCCTCGGGAAACCGCCCCCTCCGCTCCGCGCGGCGCCCCGGCAGCTCCACCGCCTTGGTTTCTCCCCTCCGAGGCGGGACTTCAGCCCTCCTCCCGCCGGCCGCCTCCTCGCCTTCCTTCCTACAGTCCCATCCCTCCCTCCGCTGCTGTCACGTCCCCGCTGCCGGCCCTGGATGCAGAGGCAGGCGACGGCCCGGGGAGAAGCCAGCCTGGGCTGTGAGCGGGTCTCGCCTTCCCCGCGGGGCTCGGCGGAGCGGCTGCCTAACCTGCTGCTCGATTTTATTTTCATGTTAGGTTTGGTTGGGGGCTTTGGGTTTGTGTTTGGGGGGAGGGGGGGTTGTTTGGGGTTTTTCTTTTTTTCTTTTTTTTTCCCCCCAAATCGTAGAGCTCAGCAATATCTTTAACGGATTACACGGAGGAGTGGTTGAAGCTGAAAACCTCATTCATCCTCACTGCGATCCTATTCATTGCTGAAATAGGTGTAGCGTAGAGCCGGTAAGATCCTCCCCCACCCCCACTCCTATTTTGGGGATCTCTTTCAGCTTTCCTCCCTTGAATAGTGGGGATGGGAGAGAGGGTCTTCTGCTCTTGAGGTGACAGAAGCGTAATCATAAATCACCTACCTTGTTTGTCCTTCTGTCCTTTGGTCATAGAGGGGCTCCAGCCAGCTGTGTGGTCTCACGTACCGTTGCTCCTGCTGAACAGTTTCCAAGTTTGAGGTAAAAGATCAAATCGCACTTTTCAGGGACTTATTGAGACGCTCAGAAATAAAAAATAATTAAAAATGAAAATAATAATAAAAAAATCGCTTAAGGCTATTCAGTCCTACTCATTTTCTCCCACGTGTTTTCACAATTACAATGTATTTATCTTTCTCTGCTTCAGTTTCTAGCTCAAAGCTGTGGGATTTTTTTTTCCCCAAATAATAATAATAATAATAAAAAAAGAAGTAATAAATTAGGAGTTAGTTTCTCGTGGTCGAAGCTGAAGTTCTTATTTCAAACCCGGCTAACCAGGAGCCTGGACAAGTTGCAAGGCAGCGTCTGAAAGTTTGAGAGATGTACAGCATCAGATAAAGTCTCTTTGGTGATGCCTTGCTGACCGAGTAACTGTTTCAATGAGGTTTCGCAGCAGCAGCAGCAGCAAACGGGTAATATTTTCCAGACGTCTTTTTCTTTCCTGCTGCTGCTGCTGCTGCTTTTCTGCCTCCTCCACGTTATGGGGTCTTTTAACAAGTGAGACTTGAGTTGTTTTAATAGGCGGAGGATGGGAAGAACGAGGGCAGGGCGAACAACTCCAAACCCTGCCCATTGGAATGATCTCAGCCCAGGAGCAGCTCAGTGGCAGGAATTTGATTAACTAAATTGCAAATTTTACAGAGAAATGTAATACACATATGTTGCCACCACCTGATTTCCTCTTAATTCCCTGCAGTTAGGGGGATAACCCCCACTTTCCCCGCTCCCTGCATCTCTAGGCTTGGGGTGTGGGACTCGTCCCTCCCACAGCCACTATTCGTCTGGGACAGTTTTTGCTGCTGCTGGTTTTTATTAATAAGGGAATTGCCTCTATGAATGGATGAACTTTGCAGTTTCCAATCCTGCTTTACCCATTCACTCTCGGAAACATTTGCTGTAGTAAATACCTAAGGAAGCTCCCACTGGCATGAACCCCCATGCCACTTGCGTTAAAACAAGCCAGGAAACACATTAGACAATTTTATAACTGGAAAATTGTGATGTTTGTTGGCTTTTTTAGTTTATTTTTTTTTTAACCAGAAATGTTCACTCTGTGCTCTATCGATGGTTTGCAGTTAGCCAGGGGCATCGGCAGTTAACAGCACACCCCACCGCCTGCCAGCAGCCTTCACTCGCACGGGCGGGCTCCTTCCCTTTGTAACTCCTCTCTGCCTCAAAAGTGGATTTCCCCTTGAAATGATCTAAAAAAGGCACTAGGTGGCACTGTTGAAGTGAGAGGAGCAACACGGAGCCTGGTAACCCCCAGAGCTGGGACGCGCTGCCGGAGCAGGGCCGGTGCGGGCGGGTGCGCGGAGCCCGGCTGGATGCTGCCGTGTCTCGCCGTGCCCTGGCCGGGACCCTCCGGGGGAGGATGGAGGGGAGGGGAGATCAGCTTCTCATCCTCCCCGTGCTGTTTTCTCAAGGACCACAAAGGTCGCTGCTTGGAGGCGTCGAGCCCACAAAAGCGACCATGTCCAGACACCATTGGGAAACCCGGAGGTGACTCCTCGCCGAGTTATCGCCATCATTACCTTCTGGCATGGGAAAGTTTGCAGCACTCTGGGGGGTCCTCATGTGCAATAAATGGTTCAAAGTCGGTGGTTACCTAGACTGCAGACTTTTGGGGTACCTCAGAGAAGTGGTCAGATTCTCGGGTGTGCTCAGTCACTGCCAAGAGGAAGAGTGGCTTTAGAGTTACACGTGTGATGGTAGCAGAGCTTGCCGATAGCTCCTTGCCTGGCTAAATGACAAATGTTCATCACATTCTGAGCCTAGTTTACACTGGATGTTTGGGTGGTAGGAAGGGCTAGCGTGGACAGGGGGTTCAGTAGCCCTCTTGACACCTTTCTGCCCTCTGGTCCTGCTTGGAGTAGAAACTGCAATTTGCAATTTTATCACTGTGCATCGAAGCTGAGCTCCTTGAGAAATTGGTTTCCCTCAAATAACAAGTCTTCCTCTAGTTTAAGCCAGAATTTTGTGGCTGTTTCAACCTGGCAGTGCCAGGGAAAGCAGCTGTCTCCCTCTCCTGCTTTGGTCTCCTTGTTCTTGCCTCCTCACTAGCTTTGAAAAATAGCTGTTTAGGGAGAGGGAGCAGCAAAAAAGTAAGAACAAGTAACTTGGGCAGGGAGAAGGCACGACAACTGCTTTTGGCAGCAATCTGGTTTATGATGGTTTAGAGTATACTTGTGAAAGTACAGCATGCCTTAGCAAGCATGAGGTCTATCAGGGCTTTGAGGCATTCCTCTGTTTCAGGCCTTCCTCCCTAGGCAGCAGTTCCCATACTCCAACCACCTCCAAATGGTCTGTTACAGAACTGTCTGCTAAGGACCCAGCACGTATCTCTCACTGGGCAAAGGGCAAACTGCAGTTTCTGCTCCAAGCAGGGCCAGAGGACAGAAGGGCATCAAGAGGGCTACTGAACCCCCTGTCCACACTAGCTCTTCCCACCACCCAAATATCCAGTGTAAACTAGGCTTAGAATGCGATGAACATTCGTCATTTAGCCAGGCAAGGAGCTATCAGTAAGCTTTGCTACCATCACACATGTAACCAAGTCCTTGACATCTGCGTGGGTCCTAAAGCATGATTTCCTGACATCAGAATTTCTCTGGTGCTGCCAGAAGCAAGAGAGGGTTAAGTTGTAACACACATGTCCCAAGCCCGTGCTTGAACACGGCTACCCCTAAAGCTGTGCCTTGGGGAGCTGCTGCTGCCAGTCTCTCTTGGGTTCCCTGGGCACTTGTTTGTTCTGTCTTGATTCAGGGACACCAATGTCCTGCACAGGGGACTTCACATCTAAGATCATTTCTGAAATGAAGTTTGGGGTGAGTTTGTTTGGTTTTTTTCTTCTTTTTTTTTGTACCCAAATGTTAAAAATGAACTATTTCAAATGAGTGTTTGTTACAAATGAGCTATTACTTTTTTTTTTATTATTATTATTCCACTTTTTAATAGTTTAAATTTGGAGGCTGCACGTCTCCTCTGGTGATGACTATATATTACTTTGGAAATACACAATGTCCCATTGGCTTAATCCTATGCTCTTTAGGTTTGAACAGAGATCAAGAGACAGAGCCTGGTGAGGCACAAATCTTTCTGTCCTTCTTGTATTACAGAGACAGCAACAGCAGCACTTAAATCACACTGAAACTTTGTTTTAGAAAATGACATAATGGGAGTGGTGAGTCTCTCATGTCCACAGCTACTTCCTTCTTAGCCCTAGCTCATGTTGTGTGATCGTGCTGTCAGGGCAAGCGGGATAACGTAGGTCGCTGAAGCTAGGTTCTCCTACCAGGAAGGAATGAAAAGTAGGAGGATATGATTAATGCCAATCCACGCAGTGCTATAGAAAACAGATGTAGATGTGTTTCGTTGGAAGTATCTCACATCTACGTTTGTGTTATGTTACGTCTACATGGTTACCATTATCAAACAATCCTGTTTTCTGATTGGGATTTATAATCAGAATTAGTGGGGAAAAAGGAGTTCTTGGCTATCACTGTCCACAGGCATTGATGATCACCAGCAGTAGGAGAATAATCTTAATGAACTAACCTGACTTCATTTTCTAGTGAGGCAATGGGTTTGTTTGACAGAGGTCAGACAAAATATATTTTGGGAGGAGACTGACATAGACTATAGATAAATAAATTGGTTTCAGCAGAGCAAAATAGGGGATGAATTGATGGCATGTTAGCCACTCTCCAGCAACTGTTGAGTACTTGCTTTTATCCTGAGGGGATGGCTCCATGTGTACTTTTCCTGCCTCTTCTTTCCTATCACCCTTAAATATGTCAATCGTCCTGCCCAACGTACACCACACACACATACACATCAGTCTACTCCCTCGCTCAGACCAGCCGAGTTGCAGTGCTTAACTGACCCGTGCTGAAGACAGCTGCAAAGCATGAAAGCGATTTCTGATGTGCATGTATGAACTGGCTGTCCAGGGTGAAGGGAACTCAGGGTGAGGGGAACGGGGATATTCTCAGGTGGAAACGAGCAGCTGACGGTAGCTGGCAGCAGGACTGCCCTAAACAGTGTCCTCAGTAGCATTGCTGCCAGGAAAATACGAACATTTTGGTCCTTCAGTGAGGCTGAAGTGGCTGAGCCCATCCATGCTGAAGGACTCTTAACTCACCTCTCTAAGGTAAGGGTTTACACACTCTTTTACTGCAGATCAACTACTGTGCAGAGCTTATAAAAAAGAAAAGGAAGAAGCAAACTGTTTGCAATGCACAGTTGTCTTCACAGTAACAAAATGAGAAATAATAAGGATCTCTTTCATGTAAGTGAAAAGCTAGAAGTGGAAGGCAGACATTCAAGCCAGATGGGAGGCACATTTTATAGTGAGCTTTCTTTAACAGTTGTCTCAATGATGAAGGGGAGTGGTGGATTCTTATGTTTTGAAATCCTCTGGATGCTTTATTGGAAGCTACATTTTAGTTCAGTGCAATTTATTGGACCCAATACAAAAATAACTGAATGGATTTCCGTAACGAGGATGTCAGACTAAGCGATCTAGCAGTTCCTTCCGTCCCTAAACTCTGTGAAACCATGAACAACCAGACTGACATGTCAGGTGTGTTCCACACCTATTTCCACGTGCAGCAGATTCTGCTGGAAGTGGGAGAGTTACCAAAACTGATATGGGTGTAAGTGAAAGCAGAATCATGCCCTAAGTTATGATTTTACGGCAACTGAGAATCCACTTGTAGATTTTAATATAAATGTCATGGGCAGTTTGAGGCTCACGAAGAGTGGGTGCAGACAGACCTAAAACTCTGTGGTTGTTTTCACTATATACAGAACCATTTTAGAGGCTGCCAGTGTTCTGGGCATTTAAATCCAAGATTATTTATAAGTGAAGCTTTACAGGATCTGGAGAAAACCACTGGTCTTTAAAATGAAATCACTCTTGCAAAATTGAAACTTTCCAACAATTTCTCTTTCATATAGCAGAGAAAGTCATAACTTGAAGCAACAGTTAGAAGTTAATAGCAGACAGGTTCAGATTAGAAACAAGTCATGCACATTTGGATGTGTCCAGAACTCTTGGCTAGAAGGGACTGTGGTTGTCAGCAAAAATGCCCTTCAGGATGGTTTGAAATAATGTTTTAATGTGTAACCAGCATGGAGTAGAATTTAAAGCGGGTCAGTCGGAGGTTTCTTTTGTGAAATCTAATTTAAGAGAAATGACTTAATGGCATGCCTATAGTCTAATGCGACAATAGTGAGAGCCCAGTTTAGAATGACTCGATGTTATTTTTAAATAGCAGCATTATATTCTGTGCAGGATCTATAGATAACACCACATAAAACAAAGAGCACATGCAATTGGAAGATATATCTACAAACAATGACCGTGCTAGTGAACTAAACTGACCAGAGCCAGGCAGCTCCAGGTTGGCACATGTTCATTCATGCTATTTCACTGCTGCCAAACTCCTGGCAGAGCTGATCCTGACCAGTCTGGAGAGCCTGGCCATCCCTGAGGAGGACCACTTTTCCATCTCGGAGGATGTTGGGGCTCTCACCTCCAAAGTTCCTGCGGTGCATTCAGAAGAGTGTGGCCAGCAGGTCGAGGGAGGTTAACCTCCCCCTCTACTCTGCCCTGGTGAGGCCACACCTGGAGTACTGTGTCCAGTTCTGGGCTCCCCAGTTCAAGAAAGACAGGGAACTACTGGGGAGAGTCCAGTGGAGGGCTACAAGGATGATGAGGGGACTGGAGCATCTCTCGTATGAGGAAAGGCTGAGAGAGCTGGGTCTGTTTAGCCTGGAGAAGAGAAGGCTGAGAGGGGATCTCGTCAATGCTTATAAATACCTAAAGGGTGGATGTCAAGAAGAAGGGGCCAGACTCTTTTCAGTGGTGCCCAGTGACAGGACAAGGGGCAACAGGCACAAACTGGAACACAGGAAGTTCCATCTGAACATGAGGAAAAACTTCTTTACTCTGAGGGTGACCGAGCACTGGGACAGGCTGCCCAGAGAGGTTGTGGAGCTCCTTCTCTGGAGATATTCAAAACCCACCTGGACACGATCCTGTGCAACCTGCGCTAGGTGGTCCTGCTCTAGCAGGGGGGTTGGACTAGATGATCTCCAGAGGTCCCTTCCAATCCCTACCGCTCTGTGATTCTGTGAAAGGATTGCTCACAGGATGGGGAAATACTCCTGTACATTCCCAGCTGCCTTCAGATGTAGAAACTGGACAGAATAGTGGGTTTAACATCCATTAGCATGGAGGTTTTTAGAAGCCTCCACAACTGGTTGGAGGTACTTGCCTTTATTAATCACCCCGCTGCCTAGGAAGGACACTGAGGTGGTGCAGCTGGACAGAGCCTGCCTGCAGCATTGCCCTGGCCTCTGCCAGCTTGGTGTTTGGCGTTGTCCTCCCAATCATGTTGTCAACTGAGACAGTGCAGTCATCCTCAGCTGCCACATGGGAATGAAGACACAGGGATCTGGACCCTTGAAGGGGCTTATTTATAAAATTAATAATTAAAAAATCATTGACATGAAATTTAAATTTTCATTGAGTTTCAATGAAATGAAACTTTTATTGACTGAAATAAAAATTGAGTGAGACTTTCCTAGAGCATATGAGATTTAAGTGGGGGCTCAGGACACCCCTTTCATTCATTTCTGGGGTGATCATTTGTCTGTTGCTGGTACTTACCAACGAGTTCACCCAAACTTGCCATTCTACCTAAATAACTACATGGTCTTTTACTCACTTCCCAAGAAGGTAATTCATGTTGCAGATCAGTGGTAGGAAGGTGAATACTATTAAATTGACAGCCCCTCCCTAACATCATCAGCTCTGAGTACAGCTGCCCCAGGAGACCCTAAGGGATGCAGCTGCACCCATACAACTTGGAGGTCCATTTTCTGCCTGGGTTGTATGAAAATTTGCCAGAAATCAAAGGGCACATGTATGTCTTGTTCCTCTCTCTGGAAGTCCTACATCAGAGCAGTAGGTTTGAGTTAGTGACTCATTTTCCATCAAGAGTAGCTAAAATCAAGAGTGAACCTAACACTTGTGGAGTGCTGTGCACCCCCCAGCTGGCTGCCAAGCAGCAACATCTTGCATGACAACACTAAGAATCAATTGCTGCCCCAGGAGCCTGGATTTGCCCATGGGAATGTGCTGTTAGGCTGTGGGAAGGGTGCAGGTCCTGCTTTGTGGAGCTCTCTGTCCTTCATGGATTTTCTTGGCATGTGGTCTGGGTAGGAAGCTGGGTTGCTGTGCACGACAGCCGAGCTGTTTGGGTTATTGGATGGTCAAGTGGTCATTTAGTTGCTGAAGATTTTTGCCCCGTGTTACACAATGCATCCGGAGTGTGTGAAAATGTCTAGTAGTGTTGCATTGAGGAGCAGGAACTGAACCTGAACAGAGCTGGGTTGCTTACAAATAACAAATATCAGAGAGTACTAATGATCCCCAGCAGCTTGCACACAAAGGCAAGACCTCATCAGAGGCAAACACAAGCCAAATAATTTTCTTGCTGTCCTCCACAATTTGAACGGGGCGACCATGCCACAGACCTTTTGCAAACATGCGTTTGAAGGTGCGTGTTGATAACAAAGCAAACCTGTGAGTGATGGCAGGCTGCAGAGCCTGCTGATTCAACTTGCTCTCCTAATCTTTTACTGAAAATGTTGTTTTCAGTTCTGGTTATGAGGGCAGTTTTCAAAGACACTGCTCTTTGCTGCCTGTTGTCAGACTGAAGCCTTGACAACGAAGGGGTCTTTTCCCTGACCACAGCCACGAGAGTAAGTGACATATCAGAGCTACCAGTGAATTGACAGAGATTTGGCAGTGCTAGCGTGCCCCAATGCAGAGTTCAGCTTTTCCTGCCAGTGCTTGCTGTGGTCTGAAGTGATATTGTCTGTCTGGCCTATGGCGGGGGAAAGTCTTTCCATCGCCGGCCACAGGAAGAGGAAAAACTCTGGGCAGATACAGGGGTGGAAACAATGCCTTGAGAAGAAGCATGAACTTCCATGTTCATCTGTCAAGGAGAGCCGTGAGCCTCGCCGCCCCGCTGTCCCCACTGCAGGCTACAGGCGGTCGCTGTATCTCCAATCCCCCGAAACAGCGTGGGAACAGCGTGGTAAGGCAGGAGGGGAGCGTGTGCAAGGGCTGGATGTTTTTTCCAAGATCTTTCCATAGTCAGTGGAGGACAGCAGCTTCCTACAGAAGGTAATTCAGAGCTGTTATATTTGACTCTTAAAGGAGCATCGTGGCTAAAGACACATCCCCCCCCCCATCTTTCGGTGTTTTAGTGAGTGGCTTTTCCCCACTGTGGCTGGAGGAGACAACAGTGATCCTGATATTAAAATATTTTCTGTGCTCCTGGCATGTGCATGTTTCTAGAGGTTAAACATACCTTACACTATTGATTTTATTAACCTTTTGGAGTAACCCTCTGCATCTCACACAATAGTCTGTGCAGGCAAACAGAGAATTTAGCATAATGCTCTGCTATTTAAGCAGTGGTTTCTGCAAACACTCATGTTCTGTGACCAGTGGTAAAAAGTGCCACCCTCCATCTGCTATCCAGCTGGAACTCAGGGTCCTGATGGACACGACACTTAACAAGTAGTTACTGGGGAGAGGACTGTCCTCCCATGACATTTAATGTCACTTGCAGAGGTCTCAGCTTTCTGAGCTCAAGAAAGAATTTATTTATTTTCTATTTTTTTTTCTTTTGAATACACTCATCTGACAGCATGTCAGGCTCTGTCTATTGTACCAGATCAGGCAGAACCAGCTGCAGGCTCCAGCCCGGTCGTGAGAACACAAACCATAACATTGCTTTTCAGGACCAGTGGACAGACTCTAATTAATTTCATTTCCTGGGACAGTCACAGACTTTGTAATATATTAGGCACACGATTGCTGGGACTTGAGTTACAGCCGGTCAAGATTTTTCAGGTCAAAATCAAGGGTACAGATGTATGAAGAAGAACAGATTTTGTAGCATTGCTTGGTATTTCAGGTTGCTGCCTCCTGCTAATTCCCTTTTATTAAAATGTCTTGGCAGCAAAGTGCCACCAAAAAGGTCTATGCCACTTTTTATCAAGCTATCATTGAATGGGCAGTTACATTAGAAGTGCAAGCATAGCATGATTTATTGATATGCTCACATAGGGATATTCCCAAAGGATTCCTCCCACACCCATTTTCTGCATATTAAGTGATGTTAATTATTATTAATGATTAATTTAATCAATGAACACATTTTTGAAAGAAAAATGCGAGATATTTAGCTACAGTGATGACATACAAGGCACAAAGTTCATACCCTTGGTTTGCAGATGGCTGGGTAAGCCTGAAATACTACGGGACAGCGTCTTGATTTGATTTCTGATGTGAGTACATTGGAGATTCTAGAATCTACAGCACCATAAATCTCTAACTGCTGTCTATGACTTCAAGTCCATTCACTCTGAGCAGACCCATTTTTCTGGCTGGCTTTTGGCCAAATCTGTCATGGGGGAGAATCATGTTGTAATGCAATAGCATCCTGACTCCGCAGGATACTGTTTGATCTTGCCTATATAGATGGGGCTAAGCCATGCTATGATGGCATTATGGCAATGTGCTACAGGCCTTTGAAGATCGGGGGGTTTCTTCATCTGTGTGAGTTGTACTCCTTGCTGGAAGGAAAACCGTCCCAAGTGGAGGCAGAGAAATCATGGGAAAAGCAGAACTAGATTAGGGGAGAGCTTCTCATAAATCTCTGTTCTCAAGAGAAACCTTTGCAGATTCCCTTTGCATCCTGGTCCAAGGGAAGTGGCAACAAACAGACATTTCTTTCCCCACATTCCTTTCCAGACTCATCTGCAGGGTCCTTCAAATCTGAAGCCTGCCTCCTCCCAGTGCTCTGAAACAACAGCCGGTGGCTTTTCTCTAGTTCACCCTCTGGTGTCCCCAACTCAGTGATGTACCGAGGCTTTCTCTCTCCTGGGACCCAGGACAGAAGGAATTCATCTCTATCCCTTAGTTACAAGTCCTTGCAACAATGGAAAAAAGAAGGATGTTACTTGTTTCCTGCATTGAAGAAATGTGGGCATCACTGTGAATGTAAAGGGATGATCTGTAAAAGCAGGCAAACGCCAGTTGTTGCAGACATCTATAACATTTTTACTGCTTCCTTGGGAAGCACAGAGCCGGTCCTGAGGGGCTTTCCCTGCTCGATCTCAGGTCCAGGCCCCAGCTAAGGATATCTCCATAGCATCTGTGCACCAGCGCTCACAGTCCATAACGACGGGGTGCCACCTCACTCGTTCCTGAGGTTTGATTGTTATTTCTAGAACGGAGCAATGGAAAAACAAAACCTTAAATACTTTTCTAAAAGCTGCCTTTTATCTTGTATCCTGCCTCTGAGTTTGCTTAGCTGCTCTAGATCCTCTCTCATGGAGGAAATAAAGGGCCATGTGTTTCAATGAACTGGCAGCATTTGCTTTCCAAGAGGTGGATTTGTGCCTCTTAACCCTATTTCACACAAACATTGTAAGCTTAATGTAAGCTTGAAGATTCAGGAGATAGTATCG
This sequence comes from Grus americana, assembly GCF_028858705.1. Classification (NCBI taxonomy): domain Eukaryota; kingdom Metazoa; phylum Chordata; class Aves; order Gruiformes; family Gruidae; genus Grus; species Grus americana. Next base: position 14,071,358 of record NC_072853.1, on the reverse strand, counting down.
CATGTTCCCTATAGGAGGTGGTAAAGAAACAGGAACCCCCCACTTACATGTTCAAAGGGAGTTTGCAGGTGCACACAAGAGCTGAGGAGGCCTGGAGTGATGATAACTCATGCATGGGTGTCTGCGGCCTCAGAGGGGCTTTTCAGCCTTTCACCTCTCCTGGGACTTCAGCTTTTTGCCCATCACCAACCCAACATTGCAAAGGGTTTGCCACGTGCTGGTGCTTTGGCAACACCGTACAGCCACAGTGCCAGCTCTGCACTCAAAAGTGTGGTGATCTTTCAGCTGAGAGCTGCTGGGAATACTTGAGTTTGGACTATATGTGGTGTATAAGCAGCCTGGTAGTGCCTGCTGTCATATCATCCCTGTTAGGCCAAAGATTTTGATCCTTGTCTCCATGGTCTCCATTTACAGCTCAGCAAATCGGAAACCTGAATGCCAGTCTTGCTATGCACAGATAACTCAAAGTTTCATGTTGCTCAAATAATGGCATGCTGTGCAAAGCAATGAGGGACAAAGATGCTACATTAGATTTACCTGTGAAGGGAACCCTGGAGAGAAAAGTTTGCAAAAAGGTTAAAATTAAAATTCTGTAAGTATCAGTTTGTACTAAAAAGGTGATGCTGCAACCTTCAAGGCTTGTTTCCAATCAAGCTTTGCTTCTGTGATGTCTGCTAAAGGTTGTGTTCATGTTTATCTCAATGAAGGAACTTATTTTGGTCTTTTTTTTTTTGGCATTTATTTACCCAGTGCTTGGAATACCTTCATATTTTTGAAACTTGTCTATGTCTCTGATTAATTTCATAGAAACTGGCATGAGAGTTAAAAAACACTGACAGATAAAGAAAAAAAGAAGTTAAAAATAGAGGAGGTAAAAACTACTTGCCAGACGTTAAAGAGACAAGGTAATAAACACTTTTGAGATAATACTCTAAAGCATGAATGAAAAATGCCCACTGCAGTTAATCCCTTTTGCATATTTCAATATCTTAGCTGGTTTTTGCCTGTGCAATGGAATATCTACATTTTTAAATGCCAATGAAGTTTAACAGCTCTTAGTCATAGGGAGTTGCAGGGGATTAATAATGATTCTGGCATAGCGAAAATTTCCTCTTAACAAGTCCTTTCAATTTTTTTCCATCATTAATCTTGGATGATCTGTCCATGTCTCTTTCTTTATCTTCTTCTCTCTTCCAGGAGCCAGTCTTCCCCAAAGCAGTTCGGCGGTTGCGTGGGCTGCTCGAGCTGGCTGCAGCAGGGAGGGCAGGGCGGCAAAGAGCCCTGAATCCTTATCTTGTGCCTGCCACTGGGAACCTCCATCTCCTCCAGAGTCATTTGTTTCGTCATCTTCTTGGTGGCTGATCAAACCCCTCAGCAACCGGGCAATGTTTCGGTAAATGCAAATCCGCAAGCAAATCCCCCAAGGTGTGGAGCCGGGCAGAGCTAGTTCGTGGTGATGTGTTATACTGGCTCATCTCCGGTTCTTTCTCGGAAACAGAGAGGAATCTTTGATTGAAGTGAAATAAAAAAGGGATTTTACATCTTTATTTTTTACTTTCTGTCTTCCTCTACCAGTAGCTCCACTGAATATTTCCTGTTTCCTCCCCACCCTCCTGCAGGGCAGATGATCACCCAAGCAGCTCCTTAGGCTTGCCTTATTGTACAAACCACAGAAGGGGCTCACAGGCTGCCTCTACAGGGTAGAAATAGCCCTGAGACCAGGCTTAAGCGTCAGTTCTCTTTCATCCCATGCTTCTTGCCCGTATGAGCACTTGTGGGGCTGCTTCTGGCTTGGCCTATGTGGTTCTCCAGGTAAGTCTGGAGGTTTGGGGGAGCACTAGCCCACAGTGTGGATTGGTTCCAGCACTTTGTGCCTGGCCAAAATCTTCAACGTCCCTGTGCTGAGTCTTCAGATGGGCTCTGCTCAGCAGGCCAAGCTGCCTGAGGGCTTTTCTGGGAGGATCCGTTGCTGTTTAGCACAGGAGCAGATGGGATGTGGAAATCTGAGATCAGAATGAAGTCCTGAGAGTGCCCTTAACACTTTAGGCTGCTTCTACTTGGTAATTCAGCCATCAGGCATTCAACGATACTTTTCTCCTGGTCTCAGGTGTCCTTGGGTGCCCTTGGATTGGGTGGACCCAACCAAGAGCCCTCTAACTGCCTGCTCTGCTCCCTTTCACCTCCACCTAAGACAGATGCTGGAGGAGAGCAAATGAAACCATTCCCTCCCAGTGGGGTGTCCCATCGACGCCTGACACAGAGAGGGGAGGTTAGTCAGAAACCACTGGAAACAGCAGCTTGGGTGGAATCTGCTTCATCGCGCAGCTGCTATTGCCTAACGTAAGCTTTGCACAACACAGTAATTGGTTCCAACTGACCCACGGCAGAGTCCTGGCAAGGGAAAATTCACGTCAGGAAGGGCGTGTGGTTCCTACGGCGGGGAACACCGCATTTCAAAGATCCTCAGCTGGTAAATGAGCTGGGAAGAGAGTGGCATGAGGCGATGTGCCACTGTTACAGAGAGAGCTTTGAGCTGGTCGGCGTGAGGAAATACAACCAGATGCCTGCCTCTCCAGCGCATGTGGAGAGCTTACTTTTTTGTCCAGAGAGGGCACTCTTATTGCAGATATATTTAGAGGTCTGCAGAGACAAGCGGTAACACAGCTGATGTTAAGCTATTAATAATATTCACTAAGAACATTTCTTACCTCTGCTCTAAGCTGTGAATATTACATGAGCTCAAGTCAATTGTATTTGAAAAGATCCAAAATCTGGTAAAAACAGACTCACGCTTCTCTCTTTGTTCAGTGCTACTGGCCAATAACATTAGCAATGCATAATATCATATCCATTGAAAAGGGGATAAGTGACAACATAAATATAAAGGCAACATGAATTTGATCTTTATTCACACAAGAGAACATTAGGATTTACTCCCTCTTGATCTGGATCTGTTGTAGCTCTGCTTAAGCTGACTTAGCCAGAGTGAAACCAGGTTTGAAGCAGCTCTTATCAGTATATACCATAGTTGTCATATAGCTATGATGTAAAACCTCTGACTGAGATGAGTTTTGAGCCATAGGACTGTTTTGCACAAAAGTTGCATTTTCTGACACTGTCCTTTCAGAGATTTATGATATCAGTGGGACAGGTCTTTCTTTCCTTTCCTTTTTTTTTTTTTTTTTTTTTAAACTGATTTATATAAGAAGGAGACAGTGCCCTTTTCTTTTATTTTCTGTCCTTTTTGCTCCAGCTCAGTGGCTGCTACCCTTTTTTCCCAGCCTTGTAGTATTTCCTTCCTTCTCTCCCTTCCCCCAGTCTGCCACAGTGTCAGTGAGAAACAAAACTGCTGAAACCTGAGCTTTCTGGCTAGAGCAGACGAAGAATGAGAGGAGGAGGTGGTAATTAAACTCTCCCCCATATTATTCATGCAAAGGAATTGTCTTTGAACACCACTTCATCCTGGGAGCTGCTCTGAGTTCAAAGAGAAAACTGAGTTGTCATTCTGGGGCCTTAATCTAATCACAGTGTCCCCCTTTGATTTAAAAATATTCTTAAGAGGTGGCAAATATCTCTTCCCATCTACCCTTTCATATTTTATTTTTATTTTTTGGTCCTAAGAATGTGGTGCTTGTTTTCGCGTTTTTCTTGTAGTGCAGGGTTTTATCGTCCAAGTTAGGCTGGTTTCTGTCACTGGCTATCATTTAAGAGATCCAAGCCTTTGGTAGTATCAAGAACAGAAAATTATTGCTCTCTGTATCTATAGACAATTTTTTATATCTCTACCTACATGGTAAGACCGAAAGACTCTCCAGGAGCCTCCATGTTTCAAGATATTTCCAAATTCATGCATTGAGAAGCAGTTTTGATATTAAGTAATGCTTCCTGGGACAGGCTTCTACCATCTACCTGGATAGATCTACCGTTTTTAATCACTTAGCAGGTGAAGAGCACTGAATATGTTTCTTCATCCTTTTCTTGCCCAGTTTCCTATGAGGAAGCCCAGAAAAACACCTCTCAGTCCAGTTCCACACAGACGATAAATGCAACCTCTCACCCACAGATATATGCCCATGCACATAGACATTTAACCTGTTTTGTGATCTTCCTTGTGAGGGCTGTTCTACATCATTGGTTGGAAGGAGAAAATCATCCATTATGGTTTCTGAGATTTTCAAGTGAAAGCTCTAGTGTTACTCAAGGGCATGGGTGAGATAGGGCCGATTCCCACTTCCACCAACTGCCCTCCAGCTAACAACCCCCCTCGCTGTTAGCATTTATTAGGGCTGTTCAGAGCGTACTAGCTTGTACAAGGTGCTCCTGCAGATTCTTGCACAGTTTAGAGTACGCAGATAAACAGAGGCAAAATTAAGGTACGGTCATTGCAGGCTGGAGTGTTTCTGAGCATGTGCAAACGTGTTGCTCAATGAATTTTAGCTCCTTGTCAGCGTAATGGTGCTGAAGAATTGCCTGTCCAAATGTTAAGCCTGAATGCCTGGGCTGAGGTGCTTGACTCTGTATGTCCCACCTGAGGCAAGATTTAAGGGTACCTGAATCTTGTCCTTTGATTCTAATACAAAACAAGGCAATAAGATTTGATCTTCTTTTGTGGACGTATGTGAGGATAAAAAACCTTTAGGCCAAAACCAATAATAACAATAGTAATGGCATAAAATAGATTTCTCCATCAGTTTAAAGCTTTCAACACATAGCTTCATTTCAAAAGCACTGAATGCTAGTAGCTCCCCTCTAGCCCTTATGACTCTGCTCAATATACACACTTAAAAAAAATTCTTACCTCTTCTTTAGATGTCTAAATATACACCTGACACAACTATTTTTAACATCTTGGCTTAGACGTTTAGTTCTAACATTTGTAGATGTAGATTTACAGAAGAGTGATAGCTATTGCAATCTATATCCAGGAGAAGCTTTTTCATGCTACCTAAATAATTATGATTTCAAAAGCTACTAAGTAGTTTTGTCATATACTTCTCATGCTTGAGTTCATCTCTTCTAACTATGTATATCTAAGTATTAGGTGTTGAGTCTAAGATGATCACTTAAACTCTCCCTCACTATTCAACAGAGGAATATAGACACTACTGATTACTGTTCATCCTTTCCTAAGGTTATTTGGATGAGTGTTTCATGAGGAACCTTGGGTGATCATTTGAAGAAAGTGCCTAGTTCTTATGCAGCTAAGCTAAGTGAGAAAAAGCCTGTCCTTCAGACCCTTAACCTTGGCTTTCACAGTAGTCAAAATCTGCTGCGTTAAGAGTGACCAGTATAGCTAAAATGCTGCATAATTATTATATAACATCTCTGATGTTCAGGAATGATAACAGGGGAGACCTGAGACGTGTAGATCAGTAGTTCGAAGACTGATTTGTTTCTTGTCTCCCACGTGAAAATGGCCAGGCTGAACACTGGCTGGTTTTGAGTCAGAGCAATAGGAAGGGAAGAGAAGATCAGCTGAAAGATGCCTCCCTCTGTCAAGACTGTGTGATCATCATGCGTGAAGTGTTCAAATACACAAGGAGATGCTGTGAAGGAGAACTCATTTTGCAGCAGTCTGGTTGGGGGGTAATATTTGTATTGTTTAGATAAGCCCCTTCATATAGCAGAATAGATCTTTTTCTCCTGCAAACAGATAGAACTTGACTTTCTGTGTGAAATATACCATAACTTGCAAAATGGGGTGAAACTTTCATGAACAGACAACTTGAAAGAAAGAGGTCATCTTTTGATAAACAGATGTGGGTTCAATTGCAGTTGTTATCAATAAAAAATAAAATGCCTGACAACAGGGAAATAAATAACTGAACAATAACATATAATTTCACAATTTTCTGTAAAAAGTCAGGCTGTTAGAATCACAGCTTCCATTTCTAGTAAAATTTTAGATACTGAAATTCTGTAGAAGCTGGTTGTCCTTCTCTTAGGTGAGACTTATCTGTACAAAATACAAATGGAAAGATAGCAAAGTGTGGTCTTGAATTTCTCTGTAATTTTATTTTGTCAGCTTATAGATAAATTCAGGATGCCCTGACCTAATCTGAATGACATCAGGCTATATAAAATCACATAAATATCCATAGTAGAAAAAACAGTATTTTGTTCAGAATAAAAAACCAAACCAACTCTCTATAATCAATACCTCAGGTTTCTGGTCTCCATTCACAAAACCCAAATGAATGAATAGGCAAGGTCATTGAGGTGGCTTCCTGAGCCACACTTCCAGCATAAAGCAACAAAGGCTGAATTTGTGTTTGGATTTGGCTGATTCAGTGACTCCAAATCAAAGTTGTGGTTCTGGTTCCTTAAAATGACCAACACAACTATGATTGGGAATTGCATCAACATTAGGTAATTTTGTAATCTTTAATGTGGCTTACATCTGTGGCTAGGAGACAGAGAAAACTTTTTTTTTTTTACAAGCATTGCTTTTCTTTTTTAAGAGAAAAAACAGTGTAGAGTATTATAAAAAAAAACCCTAAACAAACAAATCCCAACCAAAACCATCAAACCATCATCTTTTCATATTTTTTTAAATTTGTTTCAAGAATAAATACTTACAAAATGGCTAAATCTTACTATTATTTTTGCTCACATACATTGGGTATGTTTCCTTTGTACTCCTTCATTTGTGATTGACACCACCATAAAGACAAAACCATTATTATTCCTACTGTAAGTGGAGAAGAAAATATCACCTGATTAAAATAAGGAGGAAGTTTCACATTATACCACAGCAATTCATTGTGTAGTTTGGGGCAAACAGCTCTAAATCTGAGTGGTGGGTTATGGGGCTCTTAATTGAGTCATTCATCAATATTTGTCATCCGCAAAATGAGTTTACCGTCTTTTAAGTCTTTAGACACTTGTAGATTTTTGTGGTGAAAAGCATCGTTGTGGTATTGGTCATTTTATTAGTCAATGAACTATTGGGAAGCCAATGTTACGCCACATCACCATCTGTTTTCATTACTGTCATCCACGATGATCTTTCCTTTCATGGTCTGAGGTCAGCCTCAGTGACTTGCACCTCCGATGCCCACCCTTCCCCTCACATTCCCTGAACCCTGCTATCACTTTCCTTCTGATGCTCTTAATTTCCATTTCCATTTTCTGCTCACTGAACTACAATGAGATATGTGTCCTTCATTGAACCTTGCCCATGCTGGTAACAGAAGGCCATGGGTATTTTAGAGTCTGCCCTGATTTACACAAACTGCTATATTTTTGCATTTCTGTTCATGACAGAAAAGTCCCCCCAAATTCCAGCATTTGGTGGCAGCACGAGGAGACTCACTTCGATGCTTTGGCCAGCCTGAGTGTCCAGACTAGCTCAATGACAAGACTTCCTTACTTATCTCCAAGGATTCAGGGACTCCTAGGCAAGATGTGCGAATTTTAGCCATTTCGGTTCAGCAGTTTTGGTTCTCATGCAGTCAGAGCCCAAGGGTATTGCTTTGAATGCTTAACTGGAAATGAGAGCCAGATAAACACAGAGCAGAAGGCCAGTGAAATCCTATCATAAATCTATCAAGCAAACACAAAGCCCTCCCTGACCATCAGCCTGATTCCAAAAATGTGGTTAATGGAAGATTCATGTGCCAAAGAACTCCTGTTACTGGATCGTGGGGAGCTGAGATATTATTTAATCCTGCGTCTTCCTCTGTATTTCCAGCTATGTGACTGGAACTCATCTCCTCCCCTGCACTGTCCCAGTAGCTGTAGAAGCCAATGAAAATTTTATTGAACACGTGAGATTCACTCGATTCACTTATTCAAAGTATGCGGCTGCACTATCTTCCAAAACACTCTCCAGACAGGCAACCCTTAACTTGGCCATAGCTAAAAAATGTTCTTAAATACACTTCTGAGGCCAGAAGTTCTGTGACACGATTGACCAAGCATGATAGATGCAAGCATTGGTAAGCACATTTCATACAACGTTCTGGTGAAGGAGATGCTCTTAAACATTGCTGACGAGTGCGCTGCTGGCTGCTGCTTCTCAGAGGAAACCCATCGGGGCTCATTCTTAAAAGTCACAGATACGGACTGGAAAATCCTTGATATTTATTTTTGGATACAGGGCTAAACCCTGGCTTTGTAGAGGTGAGGAGAGTTTCCATTGATTAGATTAGGGCCCAGACTTCTTTTTCCAGCTTGATTTCTAGCTGAGCCCAGTCTCAAGCCGCTTCCTGAAGGAGCGGCAAGCAGAGTTTTGCATTTTATGTTCACCGACGGCAGGGTCTGAGGCTGGGAATCGGCTTTAGCTACCACTATTGCACTAACCGAGTAGTTAACAGGAGTTTGATAATGACACACTCTGAATGCAGACAGTATAGATTTTAGTTCTGGGTAACCGCAGATTACTAATCTCTGCAGCTGCTGATGAGAAATTTGTCTGCTAATAACAAACAAATTATTCTGAGAGCTCAGCTTCCCCACCAGAAGCAAAAACATTTAATCGAATGGATTAAGTTTCTTATCTTCTTTTATTTCATGTATTTTTAACTTCTTGCCTCATTTCTAGGCGAAAAATAATACCCAGCTCATCTCACCTTTTTTGTCTATAGATTTTCATCCTCAGAAAGAAATAATTCTCCAAGGAAGGTCAGGCTTACTACCCCCTTTGCAGATGGGGAAACTGAGTCATAGGGAGAGGTGACTTAGGTCATCAAGAGGCAAATGGAAAAAACAGTTGCATAAACTGGTCTCCAGAGTCCCTGCCCAGTTGTCAGCTCCCTTAAATGTCATTCCCAGAGGGTTTAAGCTAAAGCTAATGGTGATAAATAGGAAAATCCCCACTGACTTAGATGGACTTTGAAATCCACATATATACACAGATATATGAAAATGCTTTCACAACCTCAAGTTATTTTATCACCATAATATCCCTACCTCATCTAAAATGTGTTAGATTGACACAGCGATTACAGTTCCTGTGGTCAGTCAACAATAACATTACCACCACTGCTGCGGGATGACTGAGGGGCTGATTAAACACAACTAGAGGAGGGTTTGCCCAGTGAAAGATGCCAGGGTCTCATTGGTATGAATCTGGGAGTCCACAGACCTCCCAGACCCAGAGGTCTGCCTCCACCGGGGCATTGAAAGGTTTCACTCTGGTTGGATGCTGCTGCCTGAGTGCTCATGAGACTGGTCCAGCTCTGTGGTGTACATGAACCACACCATGCCACCAGAGACCAGAGGACATGGCCCTGCCCCTCTCTGGTACAGAGGGAACACTTTCCAGGAGGCGGTGGAGCCTCCAGATTTACCTGCCGAACCCTGCACTGGATCTCCAGTTCATCCTTGCACCTTTCATTTCTGCTCTCCCAGATTATGAGGTCTCCTCCACTTGGCCATGGAACATGTATAGCCTGTGACAAGGTCAGGGCTGGGTAGTGTGCAGGCAGCTCTCCCTCCAAGGAAGGTTCCCCTTGGGGGCAACACGGCACTGAATCCTCCTCCCAGCTCCAGCAACCCGACCAACATGCACACCTGCTCAGTGTGTCCCAGGTGGATCCAATCAGCTGGATGGGATGCAAAAGGTCCCAGAGCAACAGGGAGGCCACCGTGCTGTAAATGAGACTGTACCATGTGGCAGTCTGAGCTGGTTGCCATTTGTCTGGTTTTCCCTCACTTTGAGTGCAATATCACCTAAAGCTTGTCTGCTTGAACTGCCCAGATGGCTGAGGTATCACCAAATGTACGTGTTTCTGCGGGTGCTGTGCTTTAGCTGGGCATTCGCTATGGGAGTGACCAGCGTCATCGCTGAGCTTTCCACATCTGATGTCCTGGACGGTGCCTGGGGTCTCAGTGAGGCTCCTGGGGGTGAGGTAAGCAGCAGTGTGGATCCTCCAAGGTCTGGGTGGGACACCAAAGCTGGCAATGCTTTAGCTTGCTCTCTAGGTCTGCACATACCACTTCCTCTGCCCATGCTCGCCCAACGCTTCTCTAAGTATTTCCATACAATCACAGAATCGTTTAGGTTGGAAAAGGTCTTTAAGATCATCAAGGCCAACCATTAACCTAGCTAAAGAAAAGGGACCAATAGCAGCTCCAGGGAGCCACACACCTTTTGTTAAATTATTTTTAAAGTTTCTCTTTTCCTAAATGTAGGAGTTCAAACCTTCCAAGTCATGTGAGTGCCTCTAATCAACATTTTCCTACCCAGCCTGTTAAAACTTCCACTAACTCAGGATGAGTCCCCCTTTTAAAGACAGGATAACATTTTGTATCCAGTTTCCCCTATAATTAGATTGTACAAACACTGTTAGTCTTGCTGAGAATGAGACTATCAGTAACAAAACACTCCATCAACCTCCAGTGCTCTAACAAGATCCCCCTTTTTGTTTTATCAGTCCAATGTGAATCCCTCGGATCAGGTGTTAACAAGCCAGACTATTTTCCCTTGATAATCCTCAAGCACTATAAATATATTTTCACTCCTCAGGCATCAAATCACATGTACTGTAAAGGTTTTTTTTTGGTTTCCCATTCGCTGCCTCATTTTTATAAATCTTTGTTGTTTAAAATCTCCCATGTTAATTGTTCATAATAGCAGCATCAGTATCACATCTGGGAAGGAGAAAATAGTTGTTTTTAAGGAAAGGAACAGCCCTTATTTATGTTACTGGCATGTCAGAAGTAATTGATTAAAATGAGTAAATGTTAGATTATCCTTACATGTAAATTTTTATGAATTTTACATCTGTCTGTCAAGAACACTTCATTTTTGCATGACGGGTAAAGTGTCTTCAGTGGATCATGACCATACAACAGAAGAGAGCTGAATTCTGTTTGTCCTTGGAAAAGACACTTCAGCTTTCTGTACCTGCTGCCCCTCCTAGAATGGCTGGGGTCTTTTTGAATATATCAGTATCTCTTGTGGTCCTTCAAACATGCTCCAGGCCTGGCAGATTCTCCCTTCTGGGGGATTCCCAAAACAGAGATGGGAACTGGACAGAAGACATCCAGTAACTGAAGAGCACTGAGGAAAAAAAAAAAATTATATAAGAACACAAAATATTTGTGTTCAAAATTTGTGTAAGAACGCAATTGACTCCTGCCTCATTACAGAGTTTCTTATAAGGTGTTAAGGATGTTAATATCTCTTGGGGAGAAACAGCAAAGAATGGCATTGGCTGGAATTGCGATCTGGAACGGCACAGATTTTCAGTCACAAAGCTGTTAGGACTGTCTATAACAAAGTTTCTAACATTGTTCCTACCATTCCTTTTTCTGTATCTTTGTTAAAAGCTGTAAATCATTTTAATGTTGATTTTTGCCATAGAATTCAGTAAGTTAAGGCCATACTACTTGAAATCCAGAGCCATTGTTTAACTATTTAAATTAATTTAAATATTTAATACTTAAACCAAATATTTAAATTAAATTAATTTAAATATTGATTGCTGCAGAGTGAAAAGTCTATATCAATATTTTCACTTTCATGGATTAATATTACATCAAACTCCTTACAAACCTTCCCCAGGGGAACACCATCACTGCTCAGGAGCTCAATATGTGAAGAATCTATCCATAAATAATTATAAACTCTTTTCATGCCCACTAGAGTCTTGCAATTAGCACCCAATCAGTGCTAAAGATATTTTTTTCTTAACGTATGGAAAAAAAAAATCACTTTTAGTGGCCAGCTTAAAAAACATCTAAACATAGATCTAAAAATCTAAATCATATTGAAAACAATGGTTCACTTTATACCAAAAATAGAACAGATAATGAACAAGGGAGGGAAAATGAATCATAAATACTATCTCCAGAGAAACAGTAATACAATGTACTTCTCCAATGACATATGATCCTCCTGCCCTTTGTGCAAAAAACTTTCCCCCCTGACTGCAGTATTGCTAATTTCCTAACCCTTAAACCACCCCGGACAAGGAGCGATATTGGTGTTGAGCATCCTCTGTAAAGATTAATTTACAGATTCTGGCAATGCCTTTTTTCTCCTCTGTCATTTTAAAGAGTTTATATATTTTCTTAGTGTTTCAGTTTTAAATTTAACCTATGTAGCTTTCACTGCCAGGCAAAATAAAGATAAAGCAGAGACAGGATCAACCAGTACAGAATTATGGAACACAATCAATAAAGACTTATAGAACACATTAATGCCAATCAACATGATTCTGTGGAAAATAGCTTTTCTGCTATTTCATTTTTTTTATGAGATCACATGTTGGCTAATAAACACAACAATTCAGATTTAGCATAGGTATATTCCTGTGAAGTCATTTGGTTTAGCAACATAGCACTTAAAATGTCAATATAGCACACATTAAATGGATTAAGATCTGGCCAGCTGGCAGATTTCAAAAAGTATTTGTCAGTGAGGAATTATTGCCAAATGGATGTATTTCTTATGGAAATTCCCCAGCGGGCTGTTCCACGTCTAACACTGTTCAACATTTTTATCAACTCTTTATTTGAGCATTTTGTAATAAGCTTTGATTTTTCTTGATACGTCTGACAGATTAGTTAGCATTTAGTGATGTACATGTTTTCCGCAAACTGTTAGCCTCTTGTCAGACAGAGTTTTGCTGTAATTCATTCTGTTGCCTCTTGTGACCTGGACATAAAGTTTAACTTTTTAAGGTCTATTGTGAAGGTCCACATAGAATCCTGTGTATTTTTCTCTTTCTCTCAGAAATAAAAGAAGACACTGCCATCACGAGTTCTGGTCCTCAACTCCAGCAACTGGAGAGTCCACTCTCTAACGAGTTGTACTATGGAAAGGAAGAGAGTTTTGTATCTTTCATCCATGAGTGGTTTAGTTACACATTGGAAGCCTCTGTTTCTGAATCTGCAAAAGAAATTTAGCTCCCACTTAGAAGAATCTCTTTAGCTGTAATCTGAATGAGAGATGCATAATCCTGGTAATGTTTTGCACACATATAATGTTCTTTATTTAAGGATGTTGCAGTGCTGAAAAATATTAAATCATTAGGAGGACAGCAAAATAATGTAATAATCAAAGCAAAGTCACCAAAAGCAATGCTGGCAATGACACTTATGGTATAAGTCTGCTGATTTGAAGGCTGAGGAGACACCTTGAGTACTAAGAGGGGCAGGTACCCTCCCTTGATATCTGTTCAGAAGTTAAAGGAAAAAGTCTGGAAGAGGCTAATGGAATAGGATGAAATGCGAATATTATTTGAGCTTTTTTTTTCAGTATTTGGGACCTTTATGAACAGCCAGATTTTAAAGAGGAAGAAAGCATGGTATCTTTCTTCACATTGGGGAAAGAAGGTGCTGGACAGTTTTTAAGTTTCAGAGGATGACAATGGTTGCATGAAGGATGTCCTCTGGTTTTGGAGTGAGAAGCCTGTGGATTTTGCATGTCATCAACTCTAATAGAAGAAATGGGTCACTGCAGGGGCTGATGTGAGAGCATCCCTACAGACTAGAGCAGCAGCCAGCAAATTAACAGTCAAAGCAGCAAATACATGATGGGAAAGATTACTTAGGAATAAACCTTGTTGGAACAACTAGCCGAGAGAAATTAGCAGGGCAGCTAACAGCAGCCCTGGTCGGTGGGAAGAGCCAGCCACAAACATTACCAGTAGAAAGCACCCACTGAGAGCGGCAGTAAGGGAAGGACCATTCGCAGATGGGGCTGTGTCTGGCTGTGAGTGCTGGGAGCAGGAGCACCTGATGCCCGCAGTGGCCAGGGCACTCACAGAGGCCAGCCGACTGCCTCAGGAGACAGGTAGAGCTCAGGGATGACTCTGCTCTACAATAACCATCCTACTACTGAGACTTGCCTGCATCTGGATCAAAACCCATGAGTGAGATGCAAAAAGAAGAGGATGTCCATGGCTGGCACCAAAGCACTGATCTTTCAGGGGTCTCTCTTGGCTACTGTGGGGTGACCAGGTACCTCAAGGGGGAACAGAATCATGTTTCTTTCTCTCGCTTGAATTTTCTAGATTGGAAAGATGTGACTGGAGCTCAAGCAAGTGCTATAGAAGTGTAGTTACAAGTTAAATTTTATGTAGGTTGAAAAAAGAAAATAAAAAGCACTATTAGCTTCACGGTTTATACTTTAAAAGCAAACTACCAGTGGGAAATTTACTTCCAATTTACTTACTGTTATTAGGTTCAGATCTCTTTATTTGCACATGGTTTGCCTATGGCTGGTAGCTCCCAAACTCTGGCTTTTGTTTCTTTGTTCTGAGGAACCTTTGGCCATGCCAGAGTTAGATGATTCTGATGCTGTCTTAAATGGTCAATAAACCCAAACTCAAAAAAATGCTTTCACTCATGAGAGTGGAGAATATCCTTGTACTAAGTAAATTACTTGTAAAGAGAATTAAATATACATATACATATACATATACACACACACATCCAGGCATATTACCCTATTAAGCTGCATTTAGAGCTACCCTGCATTTATAGCTACTTCCCCCTCCATCCCCCCAATTAGATACTGTGTTAGGACTTTTTGCCAATTTTACTCAGTCTGCTACTCAGATCTATGGGGTGTGTTGTGGGACTTTTTGAAGAACAAGATATGGCATGACTTGAAGAAAGGAGAGATTGTGTCACTAGCAGTTCATAGGATTTGCTGGAGAATTTTTAAAGAACTAGAGATTCATGTTATTAGCAATAACGTTTTGCACTTTTCATCTGGATATCACAAACTAATTGGCAAATATTAAGCATTTCTGTTTCACAACCGCCTCCTGTCTTTGAGACACACATCTGACTGACTCGAAGGATGAAACGGAGAAGTGACGTGACAGTACTCTGCTAAGAGGTCACATCCATCCGTTTCTGCTGAAGCCAAGAGGAATTTAAGGGGTTTTGCAGGGGAAGAGTTTCCACAGCCATACGCCCAGTCTCCTGCTCTGCTCACAGACCAGCAGTGTTTCTCCTTTGTAATACTGTCTTATCTCTGTACTTTCATGAAGGGACTTCAAACAAACCTCTGTAGTTTTCTAATATTTGTGTCTCAGTGGCCTGTGTAGCATTCTTCCTCCTGGCAATGTTTCGTCACTTATACTCAAGACTGCGCTATTCTAGGAGCCAAACCAACAATACTACTGAGTAATGGCAAACATCTCAGTTTTCTTTAGACTGGTAAAATTATTGGTAAATTCAATGCTGAGCTGCAGACTGCAATTTGCTCTTTTAAAGTACATGGAAAACTGCTGTGAAGCACAAGCTGTCAAGATTATGTGGTGTAAGCAATTATCTTCTATCTTGAGTGGACTGATGTGGGTTGGGCAGACTCATTTCCATCGTAGTAATGTCATTTCTAAATGAAGTCACATACGGGTAGGCAAAAGTACAGAAAAGGTGTCGTTAATGTTTCAATGTGGCTGCTACTGATGTCACTGCCTCTGCCATACTGACCTCCGCTCTCTGATAAAGCAAGAAAAAGAGAGTTCACTGATCGTTTAATGCAGTGCCAGTGTCTCAGGGCTTAGAGCTTCACAGACTCCACTGTGAAGCAAGTGGATTGATTTCAAAGCTTCAGAAAAGCCTGAAATGAGTAAAAGTAAGTTATGTATTAACCAACAGAGAATTGCATTCAAAACTCCCAATTTAGGCACGAACAAAGGATAAAATCAAACAACAGTAAGCAGAGATACATGCTTTGGGGTCTGTTACTGATGGCGCACGTGCAAAGAGGAGAGAAGGGCACACAAAGCATCACCTCCTGCACCCCTGCCGTTTGAGAAAGGATCATGGGGAAAAAAAAAATAAATAAAAAAGCAGCAGCACATTAAGAGAAAAACAGAGACTTTTCTCACTGTTTTCCTTTTGGTAGGGAGTAGGGAGTCATGTATATGTTGAAATATTTCCCTCCTCTATCTGCAGCAGCATACCCCAAATAGAGTTTTATTTTGGTTCAGTGAAACAAGATAATTTATAGTAGCACAAAATGCCTCATGTAGGTATAACATCTTAAAAAGTAGATTTAACCATGGCAGTGAGGAACTCTGGGCTTACAAAATTGCATAGTTTAAAAATTGAAGCACAGACTAGGCCTTGGGGTACATGATTCTGGGATGAAAGTCCAAAGCATCTTTATTAATATTATAAAAAAAACCACCCATAGATGAACTAAATCTGAAATAAGCCTTTCTTCTGAGGCTTCCTCTGTCTGTTAGACTTCTGTTTGTTTGTAAAGTTTACATGCTTCCTGGGTTTGACCAAAACCAGGGCTACTGAAATAACTTGAGAAATGTTATCACTCTGATGTTTCTGAGCCAGCTAGGATTAGAAATGACTGGAAATGTTATGGAAGAGCCTGTTTTCATGAGATTTCCATCAGATATCTAGACCAAAGGGGTTTCTTGCTCTGTGAACTTACCGAACACCTTTCAGTGCTCTTTGATGTAAACTCCTTGTTTCCTGTAACATAAAGAAAAGTCCCCCCTGCATTGTATCTATGCAAATTACAGCAAATAGATCAATATAAGCTCACCTTTTAAGACTTGACCTTTTGTTTGAACTGTCAACACCTGAAAGATGGAGGTTTTTCAGTTCTCAAAGCTGAGTGTTACAGTTTGTTTGCTGAACTAGGAAAAGATTGTGTTATTATCTGTCCTCTCAGGACTGTGCAATAAGCATAGGAAATGCTGTATTTTTTTTAAGCCAACAGAAGCCACAATGTACAGAGTTAAAGTCCTAACTCCATCCTTAGGGTACCTTGTTTTCTTTACACAGCTACCTGTGGTTTCACTCTGTTAGATGATCTCAGCTGAGCATTTGCAGCAATACTGAGACAATTGACGTAGAGATGAAGTTTCCAGCTTCAGCGTGAAAGATCCCTTGTGTTTGTGGATTCAGGTCAGACATTTAGTGTTACCTGAACTTAATTGCTGTTTGTTTTTGCTTTGCATTGTCTTCTAAAATACAGTCCGGGGAAAGAGGGAGGCCTGGGAAAAGCAAACTGCTTTGCAGACCAAAATGGCTTCAAAAGCAGCATCAGGACCACCTCCAAGTCTAAACAAAGCTCTGGCAGAAAGACTATCTCCTTGCTCCCCAAATCTTGACACTTCCTGCAGAAGCCCTGCTTTTCTTTTTTCAGGCCATAACAAAATGCAAGACTGCTATTATCTTATTCTTGTCTCCCATATCAAGGTTGCCTTGCTTGTGCAGGCAATGCAGCGCTACTTTGCCTCCCTTTTCCCAGTTTTGCCCTAGAGTTTTGCTTCTCAGTCCCCTATAAGGAGGCTGGGTGACTTGGCTATTAGTGACCATCATTTAGGTCGCAGCTATCTCTGGTATCCACCTATGGTTGTTGTCTTTGATTAGCAAATTGTTGTGGTTTAACCCAGCAGGCAGCTAAAACAACCACACAGCTGTTTGCTCACTCCTCCCCTCCCAGTAGGATGGGGGAGAGAGTCGGAAAAAAAGGTAAAACTTGTGGGTTGAGATAAAGACAGTTTAATAGGACAGAAAATCGTAACAATAACAATAACAACACCAATAATAGAAGAATATATAAAACAAGTGATGCACAGCACAACTGCTCACCACCCACAGACCACCAATGCTCAGCTAGTTCCCGAGCCATGGTCCAGACTGCCGGCCAGCTTCCCCTAAGTTATATACTGAGCATGATGTCAATGGTACGGAATATCCCTTTGGCCAGTTTGGGTCAGCTGTCTTGGCTGTGTTCCCTCACAGCTTTTTGTGCACCCTCAGCCTTCTCGTTGGCAGGGCAGGATGAGGAGCTGAAAAGTCCTTGACTTGATGTAAACATTGCCTAGCAACAACCAAAACATCACTGTGTTATCAACATTAGTCTCATTTTAAACCCAAAACATAGCACTATACCAGTTAACTCTGTCCCAGCTGAAACCAGGATGCAGTTGCATAGTCCTTCTTATCCTTTCCTGAGTTAGGCCAGGCAACCCCCTTCTTGGATTTGGGCCTCCTTTAAAAGTTGGGTCAGTCTGGCAAGAGTTTCTAAATGTTTCAGGCATCACTGCAAGGACACTGTGATTAAAATATGCACTTTGTGTTTTGTATGCATGTTCACATCGCAGTGTTTCTTTTTAATATTTTAATGTAGATATAACAAGTGTTACCTGGATGTATATTTAGGCTCAAATTGCAGACTGCATTGACTCAAAATTTTATTTTACTTTATACCCAGTAAATAACTCTTCTTCTGAGTTTCACTGATATGGTGATGATCTTTGCAATACATTTGAATGTTTACAAATGATAGTGTACAATATTGAGACATTTGTCTCAAGACTGGCATGTCTCATCAGAATAAGCTGATAAAATACCTAGTTTAAATCTGAGACATCTTGTTATCATAGTTTAATGGGTTCCTGCAGGTGAGCTGATTGGCAGTAAATGTTTGTGCACATACTTGTAGCTAAGACATATATTGGGCTGACAGCAATGAGCTAATGCCATTAGTTCCCACGAACAAATGACAATTAGTTCCTAATTCACCTTTCTTTAGCCGTAACTAAATCTACACACATGGGCAGTTACCATTGCTCTGATGATGCACAGCAACAGCTTAAGCTGTCATGACTTGATCATAGATCCTCTTTCAGTTAATTTAGCCTCTGCTACAAAGATATCATAACCTCTCTTTCTTATTCTTTCACTGAGATGAACAAAATGGACTTGAAGTGTGACTGCAGTTGCTCAACTCAGCCACAATTCATATGATAATGGTCATCATCATTAAAAAAAAAAAATCTCTGGCTGAAATAAATGACAGTTCTACAGCCTTTCATGAAGAAAAATATAAATCAAATGAGTGTGACCGTCAGAAGGTGCTAAAAGAAACTGGACAATTTCACCAAGTGGATTTGAGATACTGCTTACTTATGTGAACACAGCTTGCAATTAAAACAGTGAAGAAAGAATATCTGGAGAGCTCAGTAAATCTTTTAGGAGCAAGTTCTGTGTGTAAACTACAGTTATGGCAATAAACAGACTGTTCTGCCAAAGCAGTATAGCAAGTGAAAACTGATTTCAGAGTTTGAGCAGGAACTCAAGGTAAAAGTTAGCACTATGCACGGTGATGACCATGAACTTAGCTGCAGGCAGGTTTTTGTGCTGACAGCAAAGACTGAAGAAAAAAGCTGTGCCATGATGAATGCAGCAGAACAGGATCATGTAGTGACAGCAAACCACTCCTGAGAAGACTGACTGACTGCATCTTAGAACAAGCTCTAAAAGTAAATGAGGAATATATTGCTTTACAGCATAGGACATTAGAAGTAAAATGTCAGCGGGCTGGGAGAACTACCCACATATATTTCTTAAAAAACCCAAAACAAATAAATTGCCCAAAGTTGGTAGTGAATAGCAAATGCTTTGCCAAAATGCACGGAAACAGGTTATCTGCATGCGACTAAAGAGACAGACCACACCACATCCATAACATTCTGTGAACTGAGAAGACCTGGGACAGTATGGGTATGGAGCAGGCATGCTGGGTCATGTCTTTTCAAGCCACTTTCACTCTGAATAAAGATATTCTGCAAGCAGAATCTACACAATTTAAGAGTACAAAGTGTTATTTATTGAGCAATGCATAAGGTGGCTAACCAAGAGTTGCAAGCATCTGTAAATGTGCTCATTACCACTTATAAGACACCCGATGGTGGCCTGGCAGTTGTCACCCAGGGGAAGGCCAGCCCTGCTGCTGCTAGGAACAGCAAGATCCTTGATGCTGTTGAGTTGCCATCTTTAGCTCTCCGCTTTTTCTTGGGTCTGTATACCTCTCATGTCTGTATTTTTCCTCTTGAAGCCTCCTCCAGAGGCATTAAAAAGGACTGAAAGTACTGAATTACCAAGTAAATCTAGCTTTATATGGAGCTTTGCTTTATCATGCTATATAGATAACTGCAAACATATAAAATGGGCTTTATTAATACTTATTAATATTTAACACCAGCACTTAGTTTTGTAGTAAATACACAAATCAGTAATTACAGACTTCTTAAATAGAGTTGAAGAGAAGCAGGCATCACATATTATTACTTGTACAAACATAATTGTAAACTACTGATCGTGAACAACAAAGCATCTGATAATCATAACTTTAGGATCTAGAAACAGTTACTGTTTTACAATAGCAACATTCATACAGCGTCTTAGTGACAGCTGAGATATGGCCCCCAGCAGTTTTATTAACTACAGTGCCAAGGCTTAATGATGGGTTAAATCTTCTGACCTGCTATAACTGGATATGAATAGTTAAACATTTCCTTCAAACCTGCTTTCTCTTTTGAGCCTTAAAACTCATTGTGGTCTTGTCTGTCAACCCTTTCAAGGGTTGAGGGATATCTTTAATCAGTTTTCTATGAGACTTCTATAACTCTTTCAATTATAAATTCACATGCTACCATTACTGATTGTTACTGCTCTTAGAAACACTCTGATTCCAGCAAGATATTCCCACACAAGAAAATAATATCTAAATCTGCTTGATTAGTGGATAACTTCATCAAATGAAAAAAGCAATCAAGCAGTCCATTTTGCCATTTATGAGAGTTATATTAATTCATGCAGAAAGCCCTTTATTCTGTGGAATTTATTAATAAATAATTATCACATTCTCTTGAGTCAATCTGTCTAAATGCAGAGACATTAAGACAGATTGTCTTGTAGCCTGTAGTTTGTAAGACAATTTTTCCTCAGTAGGTGGGTTGTTCTGTATTGTTACTGTTTTGATACACCATTCTTTTACTCCAGAGAAACACAACCACCACTTTGATGTGATTAACTTATGGAAATATTTATTATAGGAACAGTGCTTAAGTTTTGGTTCCAAGACAGGTATAAGCATCCTCTCGTCTATACTGTTTTCCATCAAGCTAAACTGTTCCCATGTTCAATCATAATATCCTTTATCCCCTTCGTGAACATTATTTAATACCAAAGTCTTTCAACTCTAAACTGCTTAAGTATTAGCAGCACTTAATTAGTCCATCTCTTTCAAACATTTTTGCAGTTCTGGGAATGTGAGGCTTTTACACTACTGAATTTGTAGCAAAAACTCTGTTTCCCAGCATGGACCTAGTTTACAGTGAGATAGTCTTCACTACACCCTTACAATCTCTGCTATGAAAATCCTTAAATTACATTTATATGTTTCAAAATCTTGACCAAAACATTTAATAGATTTACATTGGGATATTATTGGATAAACCAAGCAGTTTTTTCCTTTCCTTCCTTCTGAATGGGTGGAGTGGAATATACTCTTTGGGTGTGTACAGCTGCACTGCTTACAATAGAGCCACTCTTTGTCTGCCTCACGGTAAGAAGAGTGGATCTGGCTGTATTCCGAAGGATTAATTCTGCTTTAACACTGGGATGAATGAGAATGGAATTTTGCCCCATAACTGTTAAAAGCTCAATGTATACAGATGTCATGTGAGCCCCACTGACAGAAATGCATAGGTTTCCACTGGCAGTCAAGGAGTTTGAATCAGATCCTTTATTATCTGAGCTATTACATGTTATCTCTTCTCCACCTCCCAGGCCCCAGTTTACGTGTTGTCATGGTTTTGCCCCAGCCAGCAACTGAGCACCACGCAGCCGCTCACTCACTCCCCCCATGGTGGGATGGGGGGAGAATTGGAAAAGTGAGAAAACTCACAGGTTGAGATAAAGACAGTTCAATAGGTAAAGCAAAAGCTGCGCATGCAGCAAATCGAAAGAAGGAATTCATTCTCCACTTCCCATGGGCAGGCAGGTGTTCAGCCATCTCCAGGAAAGCAGGGCTCCATCACGCCTAATGGTGACTTGGGAAGAGGAAACGTCATCACTCTGAACGTCCTCCTCTTCCTTCTTCTTCCCCCAGCTTTATCTGCTGAGCATGACATCATATGGTATGGGATATCCCTTTGGTCAGTTGGGGTCAGCTGTCCCGGCTGTGTCCCCTCCCAACTCCTTGTGCACCCCCAGCCTACTCGCTGGTGGGGTGGGGTGAGGAGCAGAAAAGGCCTTGGCTCTGTGTAAGCACTGCTCAGCAGGAATGAAAACATCCCTGTGTTATCATCAGCTCTGTTTTCAGCACAAATCCAAAACTCAGCCCATACTATGAAGAAAATTAACTCTATCCCAGTCAAAAGCAGCACATATGTGACAACTCTTGACTTGTGGATGGTGAGAGTCCCATTGTTTTCCACCTCTCACACTCTTTTTCTCAACATAGTCGGTTTCCCTAGCAGAATCAATTCCAGCTTTGTTCTATAAATGCTAGTCGCTTTCCTTAGTCACTCTAGGCATTGCACCAATGAGTTCAGACTAAACAGAGGATATTAATTTTACTTTAGCATATATGTATTGCACAAAAGCTGTGATGCATAAGGGTTTAGTTCCAAGAACTAAAGTAAAACAGTTGTGTAAACTTTCAAATTTGAACGTCAGTAATAACTTGCAGAGGGAATTAGAGGCACTTAAGAGGAAGACCTCTCAGATTTTCTTTTATTAATGACTAAATACCATAATAAAGTGGGCTGTGAAGTATGACTCCTTCACCTGAAGAAGTGGATGAGATGGAATTAACCTTGGGCTACTACCTTTTGATATTTCATATGCTTGTGGTTTCCAGGCATGGATTGTGGGAAGGTGTTGAACTCTATTCCAAGAGTGCTTGAGACATTTTGTAACGGGGTGGGGGAAGACACCAGCTGCTGGAATCTGAATGCTATCAAGGCATTTTTTAAAATATAGTTACAATATTGGGAAAAGTGAAGCACACCTTTCTCAGCTCATGGAAATAGCCTTGTAACCAGGGCCACCAGCCAATGTATGCTGCCTGAGAAAACTGGATGTCTGTTAATGTTTGCTAGGAGCTGTCAGTCCTATCAGCAGATATAGTTTGCCAAATTAGGCTGTATGTTATGAACTCCCCTTTGCTTTGGGGCAGAATAGTAGGGATTTTACTCAGGTGTAACTTCAGTAACTGTAGCTCAACTAATAAACATTTCCTTAAGGCAGACAGCTTAGCTATTTGACTGCTGTGTTCTCTTGAATAGAAAATACTTACCAGAACCCTGGACAAAAGGAGGTCTTGCACCTTGTATTTGTAGAACTGATTGGATTTCCTTAGTTGCTCAGGGGCTTTATTGTTGTGGCTCAGCAGAAGCTGTTCAGACTTTATCTCTAGCAAACATATGAGAAATGCAGTCCTAGACACCCACAACTCCTTGCCAGTGTTATCAGCTGATTAACAGCACAAAGAAATAACAAACCTCAGCCCAAAAGGCATCACAGAAGTGAATGAGTTAACCACTTACAGAGCTGATGAGGCTGACTGCTAGAAAAAAAACCCAACTTAATCCAGTTTAAAGGCTTTTTATCTAAACTAAAACTGTTAAAGGAGGATTTACTTCCTTGAAGATGAAATAGTCATGTTCAAGATTTTACTCTCTACGCCTGCAAAGACACATCTGTTGATACATTCGGGGAACTGTTCTGCCTTAACTGACCAGCTGTGCAGGAAATATATGTGGGGATCTTCCTTGAGAAAATTTGTGCCATGTGTAAGGCTGATTAATAATGAGAAAAAGACTAAAGTTTTTCAGCCCCAAGCTTTTGCCACTGATTCAATGTCCACAGAAGCCAGTCTGCTGGGAGTTGTCCACATGTGTTTTATGGAAGCACGAAGGAGAGAGCTACATTTTCTCCAGCCAGGTACAGCTGGGATGAACCAAGCATCCCTAATGTCCCTGAAACCTTGTTGGTGCAAGGCAGGTTTCCCCTCATCAGGCACATTCAGTGTGCACAGTCCCCATCTGCCTGGAAGCACTGATGCTGCTGGCAGGGGCTCTGGGGCTTGGCAGGAACTGAAGTGACGCCTCCTAAAAGTGTAGGCACAACCCTTTGGGGACAAGGTACAGAGACCCATGAGTTAACCAGCTAGATTTTCCAGCCATAAAGTCAGCTGGCTATTTAAATGCTAAATATCAGAAATATAGAAGGCATGATGAGGTGGAGTGGGAAGGCACTTTCCTCTTTGCCCTTTTCCATCCAACTCAATGGTCTTCCCCTCTTCAGAACCTCTCCCCCCTCCAAGAGCCCTCCCTGCTCCTTCCCTTGTCTTTCTGCTACAAGCTCTCATCTCCTGCCTTGCCACCCAAACATTTCTCTTTTACCAGTCTTCTCCTGTCCCTTAGCCCCCAGTTTTTTGCTACTCTCCACCCATATCCAGTGTCCTCATGAGCCCAGGACCACGTAGGCATGTTCCACTAGTTGCAGGAACTGCTTCATTAGTTTATGTCTGAACATTTTGCCCTCTCTGAAGAGGCATAACACCATGTGAGTCAGTCTTGTGGAAATAAGTCTTACATGTCAAATCTTTGCTTTGCTTGCTTGGTGAGGGATTGGTGGGTTTATTAAAAATACGTGATTAGAACATGGAGAATCTTGCTTGTCTGTGGATAATGATGTAATGTATGCAGCTGTCTGGCTTACTCCAGGGCAAAGCTAAGGGAGAGCTGTTATGGGCAGTACAACCCATATTCTGCAAATGGAAAGCCAAAGTCAAATGAGGGTTTTTACTCGTCTCAATCTGACACAGCTGATTTCCTCTTCGTGCTCCCATGCAGACAGAGACAGGGTTCATGGGCCTGCTGTGGCCTCTTTTCAGCTCTGTCCTTGCAACAGATCTTTGGATGCTTTGGTCTTTTGATGAGCTTCACTTACCAGGTCACAGAGAAGGGTTATAGGGTTCAGGCAGCAATTGTGAACCTGTGCTAATGAGCCCGCAGGATGACACACACTGCATCTGCAGTCTTTCCTCATGGCCTCTCTCTGTTTCAGTGAACTGGACAAACTCAGTGAATTCAATGAACTGAATATCTTTCCCATCATGGTACATTCCCATCTGTTTTTGTAGAAGCAGCCTGGGAAACACATCTATTTCCCCATAGCTTGGGTAAATAACTAGTCATATATTCACCACTACTTGTTTGTACTACTGCTCCTCAGTGCCTTTGTGAGAGCAGCTTGATGCTCAATCTACAGCAGCCTTTCACGCCTCAGGATTCCCATCCCTGCCATTAACATGTAGTGGAGTAGACCATGGCTCACCTGACCCAGGTAAATCTTGGCAACGCAATGGTACAATTCCAGTGGCTGCCACTGGTGGTCTATACAGTTACCACATTCATGTTGTTCTGAGGTATGGCGCTGTGTACTGCGTTCACGAGGTCTGGCTCACTGGTGTATTGCTGCAAAATCTGTGCCGTGCTAAATAACCGTAACAGCAGTGTCACACTGCAGTGACAGAGCTGCAGAAAGACCAACTTCTACATTTTAAGCTCCTCTTAGTAGTTACAAAAGTATTTACAAAGTTGAATGACCAAGACTTCTTTGTGATACTCTCTATTAATCATCATGATATCTTACAGGACAGACTCCTGCATCTATAGAGTCCTGCTGGAGTATGTGGGACTCTGTGAGATCAGGAACTTGTAGGCAACCAGCTCAGTTGCTGTGCAGATGTCATGAGGGAATGCCAGACTTACTGCTAAGGTTGTCCAAAAACATGCAGATGTCACCCAAACACATACCGTGTGGTTCCTGGATGTGACTGACAAAGCAAAGGGTCACTGGAGGGGAAAGAACAACCGAAAAAAAGACCTCACATCTCCTTGTAGAAGTACTAGGAGGTTGTGGGTGAGGATTTCAGAATTCAGGTGTGGGCTAACTGGGACTAATTAGCTGCTAATCCCCAGCAAGGCTTTTGTGAGAGCCAAATCCCTACAGAAATCATTTCAGCTCGCTACACTGGGAGGAGGGTTATAGGTGGGGAGTGTATGAATGCTTCTGCAAAGAACACCCTGATGATGGCGGAAATTGCTGAAACAGGTATGCTGATGATGGGTTTTTTCAGCCAAAATAGGAAAATGTCCATTCTTTAGGAACACTGTTTGAAAAGAAGAAAGGATATAGAAAAATAGAAAAGCATCTGCTGTCAGCACTGACATTTGCAATCATTTCCCTTAGTCAAATTCAATTTTCTGGCACACTGATTTGATACAAATGTTTTGAACAACCTTCATTCTTATTCCTTGAGCAAACACGAAAGAATATCAGTCCTAATTTGTGTTCAGCTCCATTATGTTTCTCAGTTGTGTCAAAATGCAATAGTTGTGGAACACCTGGCAATATTTAGTGAACTGCAGTCCTTACGCTTCACTTTTGGCAATGGAACTGAGTTTTTCTTACTCAGTCCCAGCTAGGCCCGTGACTAACAATTCAATGTTTGTTCTCCTACTGTCATTGCACTGATCTTGCCCCAAACATTCTGCAAAGATGGGTGGAGGTATATTATTTTGGAACTGGTCTGGGAAAACATGTGCCATTTGATTTGTTTGTTCCCTGGCAGCATTGGTGCAGGCCAGGAATAATAGTTGTTCTGAGCAAATATAATGTATTAATGTATAGCAAAAGTATTGTGAACTCAGTTAGGTCCTTCTCGTGTCAACTTCAAAGCTCTTTGCATTGATGGAAATGCAATCTGTCAACAAATATAGTCATTATTTTACATGAATTAATTGTTACAACTAGTTTTTCCTTTGAGGGAGTGAAAGGTGAAGGGAAAAACTCTTCAAGGACTTATGGCACAAGTCACGTATTGACCTCGCACAAACAAAGGCAGCAAAAGAAACAGATGCAAATAACCATACGGCCATGTCATGCTCTTTATTACCCCATGTGCTGCTTTTGTCATCAGAATCTTTAGGCTAAGAATAAATCCCATAGCAACTTAGAGCAGAGGAAAGTGATACCTTGCATCATAAGATATGAGACGTCAAAGTGCATGGAGAAGGAGAACGCCATTTAGAACACATTGGAACAAATGAAAATGTGAATATCCTTAACAAATAGCTTCTAGGAACAAGAGGCTAAAGGTATCTGCTGTGCTGGGAATGGTGGGAAAGGAAGAAGTGCCTGGGAGGAGTGCTCCATGTGAACATAGTGTGACTTGTAACAAGGAGCAGGGTGCTTCACCCTGATGAGGGATTGCATTAGGTTGTGTCAGCTCATTAGTAAGGCAGCAAGATGCCTTAGTGCCAGTCTGCAGTGAAAGTGATGCAAAGGTCTGACTCATCTGATAGAAATGTGTCAAAACTTTCCAGGAAGGATAAGTGCTTTAAATTATGTTTTTGGACAGAGGGGAAAAGAAAGGAAAGGGAGGGGGTAGATAAAGAATCTTCTAATGGATAGAGGACATTTCACTGATTCTTCTGTTACATCATACGACAGCTTTTCTGCAGGTTACATTTCACAGACAGCAAGGTTTTTCTATAGGGAGCGAAAACTCAATTCTCATTTTACAGAGAGTGGGACCTCTTTGAAACTCCATCTATAATCACAGGTATGATCTTGGCTCTAAAGTAGTCCTGACAGGCATTCCCTTAGCTAACCACTGCGATAAAGAAGAGCATCTGCAAATGGCTGCACTCTTACCACTGCTATGACACTTCTGTGCCAGCAACAGGCCAGTGTGAAGGAGTTTGACTCTGGTCTTCTGTTTACTCTGGACTTAATTTCTGGATTTCAAGTTTCTGGTGGCCTTTGTTCAGATTCCTAAGCACAGGATTATTGTAAAATAAAGAGAGGGCCAAACTTGGACTTGGAAGGAGAATCTCTGGCACCGTTTGAAACATATACAAAAGTATGAGGTTTGGCTAACCTTGCTGAGAAGCTGTTGCACAATTGTGTATGTCAGAGATTAGTAATTAGCCCTCATGCAGATCCTGCTGTCCTGGTGGTCTTGAGAAAAACATATATTTTTAAGTCACAGTAGTTTTTAATGCCAAAGAATAAGAGTCTGCTTATTCAGATAATGCTACTGCAACTCAGTTTCAACTCGAATCAATGCTGGCAGGCACAGTCAAGTTTCTTGCAGACCCTGACTACGTCTGTCAGCTGTCGAGTCATAATATCACAATCGCAATGCAATGAGTGATTCCCTGTCTTAAATATTATTGCCCTTTCTCCTTAGGAATGGAACAACTTAAAATACTCTTCTCATGTAGAGAAGTGTTGTTACTTGCACTTTACACAAAAGTGGCTGAAGCACCATAGATTCAAGTCAAGGTCTTCAATAATGATTAGTTATGTACGTGCTTCAAAGGCTAAGCATGAATAGTTTTTCCAAGGTCACACGAAAGTCTCTGGTAGACTGGAGAACTGAACCCTGGTACACTAAGCCTTTTTCTGTGAATGAAAGCACTTTCCATTAATATTCTGGTGTTCCCAGTAGGCTATATCTTTTTAGTAGCTCTTCTCCCATTCTTTCATGGATAATATTCCCAAAGGTGCAGTGTTCTCTTCTGGTTAGAAGTAATTAATGCAAAAACTCTCTTACTGAGGAACCCCTGAAAGTAAACCTTTTCAAAGCTCTCCCAACTGTTTTTGCCTGCTTCTTCAACATCCATTATCAAAGCTGCAGTAAATGGATGTGTTGGGTTTGCCTGGCAAGGTTATAGTAGCGGGGGGGGGGGGCGTGTCTACAGGGGTGGCTTCTGTAGACCCCCCCGCCGCTACTAAAACCTTGCCATGCAAATCCAACACAATGGAATACACATCTGACAGAACGACTTTACAATCCTCACTGCTACATAAGAAGAGATGATGTTACTTCAGAAATGGAAACTATTTAATTTCTTGTTGGTGCAAGTCTATGATGATGTTTTCCGTTTCACAGTGGGCAGGCCATTGTGGGCACTAACATGCTCAGCTAATAAACACAAGCATCTCCAGTGGGTGGTTCAGTTTTTAGATGGCTGAAATGCCACCTGGAGACACCGGTTCCTTTTCTCTATAGAAGTCTCAAATGCCTAATGTTAATTGACAAAGGTTAAATGGGACAAATTCCCACTTAAAGTTATATTTTACATTTTTTTTTTGTTACTGAATATACTGTAAAATTTGTCCCTGATGCCTCTGAGAATGGTATTCTCTGTCACACATAGATAAACCCTATGTTCTCCCTAACTTGGTTAAAATTGTGGGTCATCAAATATTACAGACATGTGGGATGCAGAAGTATTCAGATTTAGCCCCAAATCTCCTTTCAAGAGAACTCATTTTAGTCCTCTGAGTGCCTACATTTCCCATATATTTTGTGTCTTTGCATGCTTAATACTGAATATTATTCAGAATCAGACTTGCAAACACGTTATTAGAAGACTCAAACTTATTCAGACACAAATATTTGCCTAAAAAGATGTAGTGGAAAAGATATAACTGCTTTATTTTGACAAAAATATTGCTTAGAGCAAGGCAAAATATTAAAACATTAGCTGGAAATGTCAACACAGTGAATAAGTCAGGGGTAATTATCACTCCACAGAACTTGCTTAAATAGAAGCTGTTTGACAGATTTTTAGATGAATGACAACTACGAATGACGAACAGAAATGAGAAGACTGAGAAAAGGAAGAGAGATGCAGTGGAGCCCCAGAAGAGCAATGTTTACATTAGCATGGAGTAGAGTCCACTAGAAACCTTACAGGACGAAATAATTGGTGTTGAGGATCTGACACCCGCGTTGATTGCATTTTGGAGAGTTATTTGACATTAGCTCTAGTTTGTTCCCATAGCACTGACAGTGGTCAGGTCAGAGAAGATGACTCCAGTCCAGCCCTAACCGAGCAGAATTCGGATCACTCAATCTGAGGTTGCTGCACAGCAGTAACCAAAGTGCAGGAAGAGGAAATTATGGGATTTGCTTCAAATGTATAAATCTGTTACAACATGAAATGCTAATGCACACGCACCAGGTGACATGCAGGCCTGAGATATAAAATGATCTTATGAGGAGGTAACTTCTGTGTTTTATCTCAGCAGTCTGACACCAGCTTTATGAGGAAATTATAATAGAAGAAAGTCTGTTCTATTTCAGAGATATCCAGCCCTTGCTAAACCATTACCACGGAGAGCACTTACACTCGTGTACTTTGAAAATCTCCAAGCAGATGTTCGATAACACCAAATCCATTACTGAATACAGGCACTGATTCTGCTCAGAGTGCACAATTGTCTGGGTAATTTGAAAATGAAAACATCAGATGAGGATAAAAATTGGAACATTTTATTTGGAGACATCTTATTTTGGAACCCCTTTCCCAACGTTAAACATGACATCATAGGTGAGAAAGAGTGGCACTTAAGTATCTTGGGATACAATGTCCTCTAGGGAGAACACCTCTTAAAAAAAAGTTCAAGCTAACGTTATGTTTTGAACCTTCAATGTTTATGCTCACTGTGACCTCTAATGCTGGAATACAGCTGGGACATGAGAACCACAGTACTGCTGTCAGTAGTACATGAGCTGTTATGGAGAAGAGAACAGAGGTTGCTCAAACTCTGCCAACAAATATAACACAAGGTTTGTTCTCGTGTGTGCCAGCATTTACTTCCCACAGCAGAGAATCCTTGTGAGTAGGGTAGGAGGGGACTGAGAGGTTATCTAGACCATACACCTCCCTTTCTTTCCCACCCCAAACTTGAAGCTTTCTTGCTTTGTTCACTTCAACTGTGTTTCAGGCACCAGGATCTGCTGGGTTGTGCAATTTTTGACACAGGAAAATAGGCTGCAGCTCTGTGATAATTTAAGCCTGGATCCTAGTCCTGCTGATGAAGGATCACTCTATTTTGCATGCAACTGAGGAGCCCTTGCTAATCTGCGGTTTCAGCATGCAACTGAGGTGGTTGCACAGAGTAGGTCTCCTGACCAAGATCGACTGTGCGGTTTGCTAACATGGTGAATTCAACTCCCAGGTTGACTAGTCAGGTTTGCCTTGAAGGTGCTGCAGCGTGGAAGAGAGGAATACTTGCAAAAGGACTGGAGGTGGGAGCAGGAGGTGGGAGTCGAACAGGAGAGTCTCCTGTGCATGCTTGTGACTTGACCTAAGCATCCTTTTATTAAATCATCCCCCGAGCTTGGTGCTATGCTTCCATGGATTTCCAGAAAGCTGTGACGACGAGAAATTTTAGATGGATATCCACATTAGATATCTCAGATACCTTCAAAGGATGTTTGTATTTTTACTTCAGAATACTTTCATTTGTGAGGATTAGGAATGTATAATACTTATACCAGAGCATTAGCATAGTCTGTTGTTGAAATTCATGCTTTTAGGCAGAGGTACAAAGGTAGTCAGGTGTTTAATGATGCACACTTAACGAAAGCTGATGGGACTTAGCCACCTAGACTGCTTAGTCAGTTTTGTAGGCTCCACTTGCTGCGTCTCCATCTTTAGGCCCCTAACTGCCTCTGTACAGCTGGCCCACACTGGCTGGCAGTCTGTGAACTAATATCATTGATGTTTATTGACTGGAAGCCTTTGAATATTTTGTTTGTATAGAGTTTATTTGAGCAATAGGAATTCCTATTTGGCAGGCAGTTCAGGTTCCCTCTAAAGGGGCTTGTCTGTATTTGA
Source organism: Grus americana (assembly GCF_028858705.1). Taxonomy (NCBI): domain Eukaryota; kingdom Metazoa; phylum Chordata; class Aves; order Gruiformes; family Gruidae; genus Grus; species Grus americana. Next base: position 14,039,913 of record NC_072853.1, on the reverse strand, counting down.
TAGTTTTGCCACTTTAACTACAGTGGTATAATTCAAACAGCAACACAGAAAACACTCAAGGGAACAGGCAATTATACTGGTAGCAAATTGTTTATATTGGCCTACTATATTACAGTACAAAATTAACTGTACCAAAATAATGTAGTTTTCTATCAATATATTAGTCTAAACAAGGGTTTTATCCATGTAGATTCCCTGGCCTCAAGTCCTCTAACTGATTTAGGCATGTTGGTACGATAGAAATGCTATCAAATTTAATACAGTTCCGAAGTGAATGATATTTCCCCCTTCTCCCCCAAAATCTCCATTGCTGGCGGGTCTGAACTCTCTCTTTATACCTGCTTGGGGTAGAGATCATATTTAATAGATCCTTTTGACTCCACAGGCTGCGAGCTATGAACTCACTGTGGTGTAAATGAAGGTAGAGTGTGGCTCTGCCTTATCTCAGTTGCTTTGATGGCATGGGAAAGATAAAGAACATACTGTTGCTTTTGATGCTCTATGTGAGGAAAGCAAAGAATTAGTACTGCATTACTCAAACCTTCCCCTGTGAACTACTTGAAACAGGTCTTTAAGTTGCTTTGATTATTTTTTTTGTTTGTTTTTGTCTGCTTTGACCTCAGACAAGTGAAATGTCTGGAATAGCTAGAAGATTTCAAAGAAAAAATGGAAAGCAGGACAGGCATCTTAAACAGAAGTTTTGGCTGCCCGGACTTCTGATGTGCAGTGAACGACCCCGTCTCTCTGCTACTGTCACCTCCTGAAGACCTGACATCTTGCCAAGAGGTTGGAGGAGACAAGTCAGCAGCAAAGGGAGGGACAGCAGTGGCACACACAGGTTAATGAAGAAAATCAGACTACAAATGCAGAGCAAGAGCTGGGGCTGGCTGCCACAGCTCTGTCCTGGGCTGCCTGAGCAGAGTATTGGGCTGGGTATAAAATGAAGTCCTTGGGTCTCCATGTTCAGCTTCTGGCTCGTTCGGTAGCTCCCAGCACAGGTGGCCAGGCCTCAGAAGATCCCTCTACAGGTATTTGTCTCCTGATGAGCTCCCCAGAGAGTCAGAGTGCAGCCAGGGCTCATGGCACTGGGAATTCACCTAGGCCTTGGCTTATAGGGTTTATACATTGCTCTGCTCTACCAGATGATATCTAAATCTGTTAAAAAGTTAGTCTTGCTTTCTCCTTGATGCCTAGATCCTTTCTTCAAAAGGGTTGTTGGCTCCTAAACCACTTACTGCCTTCAATGGTGCCCATCCATCACCCCTCGCTATGCTGAAGACTCCACATATCTGTTTACAAAATGTTCAAACAAAAAGGAATTTGGGAGCTGGTCTGAAATCCCTCCAGTGTGCTTTAGCCTGCAGACCTGCACTTCTCTCTGTAGATTGCAAAACGTTTTATAGCTCCTTTTCTCCTTTTTCCCCACTTCCATTCATTCTTTCCCCAACTCCTTTCCCTCTCCCCTTAGATAACTAGGGTCACATACCAGATTAAACCTGAAATGGCAAGTTTGGGGTTTTTCTTGCCTTTATCTTCTGTGCACCACACAAGTGCATCAAGGAATACATTCTCCTTAAAATTTGCCATGCCAAAAGCATGGGATGCTTTTCATTCCACCAGTTGTGTTTTACCTGCAGACCCTGTAGCTGAGGTGTCACATGATTTCAAAGAAAGTAAAATCCCTGTGAATTGTGAAGTTATTTGATGGGAGAGGGGAAAATACTTCTGAGTGTTTTCCACACAGAATGTTTAAATCCTTTTCTAATGAGGGAAAAGTCTGAAAAGCAACAGTCTCCCAAACTGAATTGGATACTAGGCTATGATCAGGTTGACACTTTCATCAAATATCACCAAAGGAGGGTTAAATTGGAATTGGATTTCACAATATGGGCAAAGTTGTGCAGGTAAAAGGTGAATCTGCAAATTAGCAAAAGGTGAAACTGTTGTCTAACAGTATTCATAAGGGGCCAAGTCTTGCTGCTTACAGAGCACTAGGAAGGTGTTCTGCTGCTGGCAGTTTGGCCAGAGATATGACATCACACAGAGTCATCAAATAAAACTTTTATCACGAGCTTTTTTTTTTTAGCTGCCGGGGATATTAACTTTTTTACAGTATGTTACTATTATATTGCCACATGAAAGCTTTTGCTGCTATGAAATATTAAGGATCCCCCCTCTAGACTGTAGAATTTACATTGCCTCTTGGTGTTGAAAGAGAAACTCATTCTGTACGCCTGACTCAAAGCAAATAGCATTTTTTCATTGCTCTTTTCATCACTCTTACCTCAGCTACCATTTTGCGCGACGGCGGCATGGCATGGTTAATTCTGCGGCCATGAAATTCATTCTTCTCAAATGTCCACAGTGGCACATTGTCATCAGAGCAAGATGTGGAGCCTGCCTCTTCAGCTGGCATAGTTTTATGGCTCAAAGTAAATGGAGCTATGTGGGTGGCCTGGACCCAGCTCCGTGTGCTGCTCTGTGGAGGAGTCAGAGACAAAGTCTGCCCTCACTATTCCACCAGCAAGTAAAATAATCTCTGGACTTCAGAGAACCCTGTTCGCGTAGGGAGGCAAAAGCAGAGGATCTGGCCCTTCGCTGGTAGTTGCTCCTCAGGTGAGATTCAGCCCTGCACGCAGCCTGGAGGATGGCCAACTCCTCAGCAGTCCTGGTATTGAGCAGATGGAAAGGTCTCCTTTCTTCCTGCCACCCTGACTGTCTCCCATGATTGTTTCCTGCCTATGTCTCCACTGAAATCCTCCTTCTACTCCCTGACTCCCCTTCTCATCCCATCCCCAGCCTCTCCCCTGTTGTCCTCCTCTCCCCTTTCCCCATGGTGCCTGGCTTTTCCTGCTGGCCCGCTCCCTGTCTCCACAGTGGCTGACGTCCTCAGCACTGAGTGGAGACGGACAGCCACTATTTGATATTCCTGTTACCACATAACCACATTTCCATATTGTGAGGAAGCTTGCCAAAGTCCTGTTCCTCCCATAGCAAATTGAGAGCTATCACCAGCTGGTAACAGTTTGCAGACACAACTCGCTGACTGGGAAATATTCCTGACAGCAGTAAGAAAGCTCAGATTATCAGTCCTTGATATCATGAAAACTTCAAATCAAATCCGTTCCAGCATCTGGTTACTGATCAAAGCAAATCCTGTACCGAAGAAAAAGAAGAAAAGAAAAAAAAAAAAAAAACAGAAAAAAAGAAGAAAAAAAGAAGAAAAAAAGAAAAAAAAAAAAGAAAAGGCTTAATTATTTCCTGGTAGACTGAATAACCTGGAATTAAGGACAGTGTTTATATCAAGTTAGGAGACTGACTCATGACCACCAGTGAAGTGTGAATCAAAGATCCCTCTTATAGCAAGCCACAGTGGTTGCTCTACAAAGGATCCCACCAAGCCAGATGCAGCCCACCAGCATCCCCTCTGCAGTCCTCAGCAAGTGGAAGGTCCCTGAGTTCACCCAGTTTAGCACAGTGGAAGAGACAAGTGCTCAAGGTTGGTGAATAACTTCCCCGCCTGCTGCTGGCTTTTTTTCCCATTCATGATGGCACATGGATAAGAAATTTGGACTGTTTCTGACTACTTGTTTAGAAGGAAACTGGGCGGAGGTTAAAGACTGAGACTCATTCAGATAACGAAAGAGAAAATCTTCTGAGGCATCACACAGTCATCTTATGATTGCATTTAGGAACCCTTGCCATGGACTGGAGTACTGTTTTGCTAGGTATGTACAAGCGTATATAAGCAGGTACATTTACTAGAGAGTTTGTAATCTTAAAGGCTGTACTTGAGTGATAGCAGGTCTGTTTCTAGTTTCTATGAGAAGTTCTTGATTGAATCCAGTAGAAAAGTTCCTTAACATATGCTGGAGGGCAACCTGGGAGGCAAGGGATCCAGGAGGTATCTGGATGATGTCAGTAATAACTTCTTCATACAGGTACTGCATGGGACAACCAGGAGTGACACACAGCTGGAACTGTCATTCACTAACAAGGAGGAATTGGCTAACGATGAGATAATCAGTGGTAGCACTGGCTGCAGTGATCATGAAGTGGATTGTGAAGGTCCTGCAGTTAGTGAGGAAGGCCAGTAACAGAATAAAGACTCTGTGTTTCAGGTAATCAGACTTTGGCTTATCCAGGGAGCTGGTACATTGCATGCAGTTCTGCCATGCTCTTCTCCAAGTACAAGAAACACCAAATAGGAGTGATTTCAAGGAGGCCCACTAAGCCGGTCAGGGGCTGGAGTGCTTGCCCTATGAGGACGACTGGAGGACCAAGATCTGTTCAGCCCAGAAAAGAGACAGCTTCAGGGTCACCTGAAAGCAGCTTCCCAGGACTGCTGAGGAGGTCATCAAGAAGAAGGAGCCAGGCCCTTGACCGTGGTGCATGGTTGGAGCAGAGGTTTGGATTAGAAACCTCCTGAGATCCCTTCCAGTCGGAATTATTCTAATAATTCTGTGAAACTTATGAGCACCCTCAAAGAACCTTTCCTAAAACATTGGGGATCCAATCCTCAGATCTCTTTTGCAGTCACCTCATAACAGACCATATCTCCTTTCCATTAACCAGATTTTCAGCTTTCGTATACTGCTCATACCCTCTCCATTTCTCTTGTTTTTTGCAAAGTCCTGTTCCTTCTCAACACTGTTCATATCAAGCCTTTTTTCTTCATGTCTATTGCTTAGGAGTGTTTTCTGTGTCTTCCTGAAACTTCCTGACCCCCTGTCACCACTGGTTACCTGGCATCTTTTGGTTGTCTAGCCACACAGCCAAATCACATTTACAGAATATCACCTTTCTTTCTTAGCATTCCTGACCTAATAATGTATTTTTGTTGTAATTCTTTATCGGCATCCTAGTTTTACCCTAGCAAGATTGAATTACTGTTACCTATAAGGCTGCATATAATTCTATAATTCAATTTCTTGCTCTTCTGTATCTTTACAACCAAGCTGTTTTATTTCCTTATGGAAGTCACTTTGAAATCTGCTATTCTGAAGCCTTCCAACAATATTATTGAAGAAATTATCCATTTTCCATCTTGTATTTCCATTATTTATACATATATCATTTAGTTGTTCCTTATGGCCTGTAAATACCTTTGCAAAAGAAAAAGGAGCTTCAGTCTGGGTGGGAAGGTTCATGCAACAACTGCTGCATAGTGTAGCCTGTAGCACATTCCCTGCAGCGAGTGGTGCTGGTGTCTTAAGTCCTCTCAGTAAAACTGTGCCTGGATAGTGACTGCGCTTTCCCAAGTGCTGTTCAGGTCAAGAGCACATAAAGAGCATAGACCTGAATAACAGTTGTTGGAAACAGCTACAGAAATATATTATTGAACGTTACCTAGATTTACTCCTGATACTAGTCAGGAGACAGAAACAATATTCTGCTTCTTCATGAGGAAGTGTTTAAACATGATTTTTGTGTAGAAGATTACTGGCTGTAGCAGTCAGCTTAAAAATGACTCATCAATAGTTTTTATAGAATCCTGATATATATACATATCACTGACTATGTATGTATATACAGAATCACTCTCACAAGTCTATGGGGCCAGATGGGATCCACCCGAGACTACTGAGGGAGCTGGTGCAGGAGCTTGTCAAGCCACTCTCCGTCATTTATCAACAGTCCTGGTTAACAGGGAAGGTCCCAGATGACTGGAGGCTTGCCAATGTAACGCCCATCTACAAGAAGGGCCCGAAGGACAATCTGGGGAACTACAGACCTGTCAGCCTGACCTCTGTACCGGGGAAGATTATGGAGGGGTTCATCTTGAGCGCACTCACGAGGCAAGTGCGGGACAACCAGGGGATCAGGCCCAGCCAGCATTGGTTCATGAAAGGCAAGTCCTGCTTGACCAACCTGATGGTCTTCTATGACCAGGTGACCCACCTAGTGGATGAGGGCAAGGCTGTGGATCTTATCTACCTGAACTTTAGTAAAGCCTTCGACATGGTCTCCCACAGCATTCTCCTAGAGAAGCTGGTGGCTCATGGCTTCGACAGGTGCACTCCTTGCTGGGTAAAAAACTGGCTGGAAGGCTGAGCCCAGAGATTTGTGGTGAACAGAGTTAAATCCAGTTGGTGGCCAGTCACAAGCAGTGTTCCCTAGGGCTCAGTCTTGGGGCCACTCTTGTTTAATATCTTTATCAATGATCTGGACAAGGGGATCAAGTGCACCTTCAGTAAGTTTGCAGATGACACAAAATTGGGCAGGAGTGTCGATCTACTCGAGGGTAGGAAGGCTCTTCAGAAGGATCTGGAGAGGCTGGATTGATGGGCCAAGGTCAGCTGTATGAGGTTCAACAAGGCCAACTGACGGGTCCTGCACTTGGGTCACAACAACCCCATGCAATGCTACAGGCTTGGGGAAGAGTGGCTGGAAAGCCACCTGGTGGAAAAGGACCTGGAGGTGCTGGTCAACAGCTGGCTGAATATGAGCTGGCAGTGTGCCCAGGTGGACAAGAAGGCCAACAGCATCCTGGCTTGTATGAGGAATAGTGTGGCCAGCAGAACTAGGGAAGTGATCATCCCCCTGTACTCGGCACTGGTGAGGCCGCACCTCGAGTGCTGTGTTCAGTTTTGGGCCTCTCACTACGAGAAAGACATGGAGGTGCTGGAGCATGTCCAAAGAAGGGCAATGAAACTGGTAAAGGGAGTGGAGCACAAGTCTTATGAGGAGCGTCTGAGGGAACTGGGGTTGTTGAGCCTGGAGAAAAGGAGGCTGAGGGGAGACCTTATTGCTCTCTACAGCTACCTGAAAGGAGGTTGTAGCCAGGTGGGAGTCGGTCTCTTCTCCCAAGTAACAAGCAATAGGACAAGACAAAATGGCCTCAAGTTGTGCCAAGGGTGGTTTAGACTGGATATTACGAAAAAATTCTTCACCAAAAGGGTTGTCAGTCATTGGAACAGGCTGCCCAGAGAGGTAGTGGAGTCACCATCCCTGGAGGTGTTCAAAAAACGTGTAGACGTAGCACTTCGGGACATGGTTTAGTAGACATGTTGGTGTTGGGTTGACGGTTGGACTTGATGATCTTAGAGGTCTTTTCCAAACTTAAGGTTCTATGATTCTATCATAGTATGGTTTGGGTTGGAAGGGACCTTAAAGATCATCTAGTTCCAACCCCCCTGCCTTGGGCAGGTACAGCCTCCACTAGACCAGGTTGCCCAAAGCCCCATCCAACCTGGCCTTCAACATTTCCAGGGATGGGGCATCCACAGCCTCTCTGGGCAACCTGTTACAGTGCATCACCACCCTCCTCATAAAATATTTCTTCCTTAGAAATATAGTCATTGTCAAAAGTGTTTATTGTTCTACAAATGTCAAGTGTATTTCCCTCCTTTAACATCCTTGCATGACATCAGTGGGTTTCAATATCCATAAATTAACATCTTCTTTACCCTACTCCAGAGTTGTTACATTTCTAACTTAAGCCAATACAGGTCCTGGAAGGTAGGAACTTGGAAGAGTTATATTAATGCACATTCAAAAAACTATCCATTCATGACAGTTAAGTACTGGCTTACCCTGTAAAACATTGTAGTGTTTTACAAAACTAAATATTTTGTTGCACTGTATTGTTTGCATGATGATACTTGAGAGATACTTGGGAAGATACCTGGGAAGTGTGGTGGTTTAACCCGGCTGGCAGCTAAAACAACCAGACAGCCATTCACTCATTTCTTCCTGCCTCAGTGGAATGGCGGAGAGATGTGTGCCGACGCACAGCACAATTTCTCACCACCCAAAAGCCAATGCTCAGCTAGTTCCTGAGCTGCCCCACCTCTGTTCCCGAGCTGCCCCACCTCCCAGCCCACCCTCCAATTATATACAGATCATGATGTCATCCGGTATGGAATATCCCTTTAGTCAGTTTGAGTCAGCTGTCCTGGCTGTGTCCCCTCCAACCTTCTCTTTGGAACAACAATGTGTGATGTAGCATTGCTTCTGCTGAGACCCAAAACACTTAAAACAGCCAAGATAATTAGCTTTGGAAAGTTACAGCTGCTCATATGTGGGCTCATATAATGACCGTGGAAACTAATGGGAAGACACTGACTCCAGCAGGGTTCAGATTATGCCTTTAGTCCTAGCAATAAGTATGGTGTCAGCAGCCTTTGTAATGTTTATGCTTGAGACAGGTGTAGCACAGCAAGAAGCAGAAGGAGATATGCAGGATGTTTAAGAAGATCATATCCCACCCCATCTAGGTGCCATCACCTTATCTGATGAGTAATGACTGGCACGGTGCATTTTCTGACACTTTCCATCTGAATTCAAGCCTTGCTCTAAATGGGGTCTTTGTTCCAGCATTCAGTGCAGAGCAAATCTGGAGGAGTGTGCTCATCTCAAATGACCAACCACAATAAGCTTACACCAACAGCTACAGCAGAATCCCTAGGAAATTTTCATAGACTCATAGAATGATATTCAAAGGGACCTCTGGAGGTCTCTGATCCCACCTGCCATTCATGGCAGGTCCAGTTACAGTAGGGCCATGCCCACTCAGGTTTCCAGTATCTCAATGGATGGAGAGTCCGCTACCTCTCTGTGCCCCTGCTCCAAATTTGACCACCCTTGCTGTAAAAGTCTTTTTCCTAATATCTTACTTGTACGTTGTAATTTGTGTCTGTTGCCTCTTATCCTATCCTTGTGCATCTCTGAGAAGATTCGCATTTTATCTTCTTTCCATACTTCTGTTACACAGTTGCAGAGAGTAGTAAGGTCTCCAATGCAGCATCTCTTTTCCAGGCTGAATAAAACCAACTTTTTCAACCTCACCATGTACGTTGGGAGCTCCAGCCCCATGAGAGTCCTGGTGGCCTCTGTTGGACTCACTTCAGTCTGTCAGTGCCTTTCCATGACTGTAACACGTTAAGGAAAAAAGAAAATACCTTTTTCCTCTTACCTGATGTTTTCTTTCCTGCCTATGTTAAGATATATTAAGGAATATATTAAAGTATGTTAAGGAATGAATGTCTGTCTGTCTTCCGAGGAGAGCTGGTTGAGTAGGACAAATAATTCTACCAAAAATTACCTGATGATCCTGGTTAGTGCAGATTTCAGGTTATTCTCTGCCTTTGGAATAAAGCAAATTCATCAGAGTTCAAGCCTCAACAGGCCCTCCCCCCCCCCAAAAAAAAAAAACCAAACCAACAAAAAAACCAACAGCCAAACAACCAAACCAAACCACACCAAAACCACCCAAAACCACAAAACCCCTAAAAACCTTCCCAAAAAACTAAGGAAGGAAGAATTACAGTGCATGGCTGCTCAGCTTTGCCCTTTGGCAGCTGGCAACAGCTGGTGACCATTATCTGCCCACACGCCATGTGCGTTCACCGCATCCCCAGTCCTTGCCCTCTTCCAGTATCACCTTCTGTGTCCACTCACCCCTGTATCCTACTCAAACTTTCTCCCTTTCCATGATCCCAGCCTTATAAGTATTCACATGTGAAGTTTGTTTTCTTTTTGGAACTTCTCTGACTCCTTTCCAACTTTCAGGCTGTTTTCAAAACACTTCCCCCTCCAATTAAAAGTGCTGTGACAGAGGCAGACTTTAGCAAGATGCTCTGCTCCCTTCATGTCTGCCCTACTTGGACCTGAAAAGATGTTGGCTGAATATTGGATATCCTCAGAAATCATCCAATTACAGTGAAAGATGCCAATCTACAAGCCCTTGTGCATTCTCACTTTCCACACAATGTATAATTTTTTGGGTTGTGAATCAGGTTCACAGATACTTAAAATTCTCAGCCCTTTGTTGTTTGTTAATACTGTGTTTCCCTTGCTTCCCTGCAAAGCAGTGGGAGTCACAAGTAGCCTGGAACAAATGGCTGGGCAACTGTGAGGAAAATCTGAGACAGAGATTGATTCCCAAATCTGACAGGGGATAAAGAGGGAGGGGAAAAGAGGAGATAAAAGGAACTGTGTCACATGAATCCCTTGTCCAAATGAGTCCAAGCAGACTAGTATTGCTCCCCATTAATGAAATAGCATGTAGTTTCAAGGCAATGAGAAGTCTGTGAATTTTAGAGCATTTTAAAAAAAATTGCCTTAAATGGAAAGGGTTTAAACTTGACCTTCAGCAGAGCTTTTTGTCATTTCTAGTTTAGTCAAAAACCCTGATGAATTGCTGATGCTTTCAACAGGACTGATAATTCTTTAGTCATAAATGGTAAAATGGCCATTGCTTTTTTTTCCTTTTTTTTTTTTTTTTTTTTGCAACAAATGCATATCAGGAGAGGCTGGCTGATAGCACCACTCAGAAAAAAACCCACATCATCTTCAATTTTCATGTTAAATTATTTCATGCAACAGCTCAGCACAGTCCCAGCTAAGTCCTTGGTTGTGGCCATATACAGAGCTTAAATAGCATTATCTTCATGCTGGCTACCTTGTCTAACCTAACATGTGTGTGCAACATTTATGTGCAGTAAGGCTGCCATTTTTTGCAGCACTCTTTTGAAATTGGAGCATCGTGCAGCCATGAAATAAGTGCGATACAACTGCAAGGAAGGTGAACTGCAGTTCAAGAAACAGGGGTAAGGAGGGAAGCAAAGGTTTCTGAAAGTGATGTTCTCTGATCTTCATTGCTTTCAGGCTGGAGTAACCTCACATTTAGTGAGATGCTGTTTGTCTCCTTGAAGTGGTTTCTGTCCCCCTGGTCCCCTGACCCACTTGATATTCCCTCTGCCTCCTGCAGATATGCCTGTGGAGGTGGTCTTGTGATTACCCTCAACTCTTTAGAATGAGCTGCAAAATATTGATTTAAATTGTTAATAAATTAATTGACTAATCATTGACCATTATCAATTTGAAGTTATTAAGCTGTACTCCTGCCTTGTGTGTCGTTTCGATGGACAAGGCTAAGGGTTCACTTATAAGAGTGGTTCAGCAGATCAGTCCCCCTAAAGAAGAACACAATGGCCACAGGTCCATTCTTCCCAAGGAAGGCAGTGAAAAATTTGAATGTATAAGGCAGATTAAATAAATTATAATTTCCATTCATTGAATATCTGGGGACCTTGGGTATGGCTAGTCAGCACTTGCAGGCTGGACCATTGCTCCTTCTCCCAAGCTTACCAGTCATCAGTTACAGAGCTTGGGTTAGGTACCTGCTGCAGGATCTCAAAGAGAGAAATGGCTATTGGCTACATGCGTGAATTTCCCCATGGAAAAGTTTCAATTAAATGATAGTCTGCTTCTTATCTGCCTTCAGGTAAAGAGAGCAGCACAGTGGAAAATCCCGCATACAACAGATTCTCAGTCCTGACATTTCTTTATTAAGTCAGACCACTAATGACTGATGCCTAGCCAATGAATCAAAGCAGTTCCCTGCACAAGGTATTGGATGAACTCAAGTTACAAATAAGTATGTAAAAAACAGAGCTTTTTCTCAATCATTGGGGGGGGGGGGGAAGAGCTAAATTTGCCAGGTAGCTCATTTATAGTGCACAATTTGATTAGCTCCACATCTGGGTTTCACAGCTTTTTTTCACAGTAAGACAGCTGGCTTGTCTTGAAAGGGTGTTTTAATGCGGACTTCTGTATTAATATTATGTTTCTTTTAGGTGTTGTACATTAATACTTCAAACATGCATTGCTGGCAGGCAGTAGGAACATGGCATAGTTTTTTAATGCAAAAGATCACATTTCCAAGTATTTTTAAAAAGCTCGCATTACCACATTTTCTGTTGGGGGAAAAGAAAGGAGGGGGAAATTAAATAAATAAAAACACCTGGCAACCTCCATTGTTGGTGTAGAACATACATTGTTAGTACATCAATGACCTTGGCAAGTCATACGAAAGCAGTTAAACTGAGATGGGGTTTTTTTTCCAGAATTTAATCAGTAAAATTGGAACAAATATCAGCATATTTTAATAAAAATTTCAACAGTAGAGGCTCCTGACAAAAATCCAGAACAAACAAGAATCTAAATGCCTAAAGACTGGAGGAAACAGAGTGGGGAGTAAATAAACTGGTCCTCACTCTTCACATCATTTAAAGAGATTTGAAGTGGCTACTTTAAAAATAATATAAAGTTATAGAATAGAAACATGCCTATCTTTTTATTTGCCAGATATGGTCTGAGAAAACAATGCTGTGCTTAGAGCAAGAGACTCTCAGAGTTGTGTCCATAAGAGCAAAGCACTCCCTGGGAAAATATGTGGAACGAGCCATCACTAGAGAAGTAAATCACAAATTACGTACAAAGGGAAAATTAGACAAAGATAATGACAATCAATCAGAGGAATTTGCAAACTTGTGATGAGATGGTAGACTGAGATTCTTGGAAGGTCTAGGACACTGTGCTGAGTGACTTATCAGCTATATGTCTCCTCAGTACTTCTGGCTATAAATTGCAAAGTACTGTTGTGTTTTGAGGAAGAATGTGCGTATAGGCCAGTTTTTGAGGGGCAATGACAAAGTTTGGTAGGTGAATGGGGCCACAGCACACTTCAAAGTACAGGACAGCATTTCAAGGAGAACATGTAGATCACATGTGAAATCCAGAGTAGCCAGGAGCTTCAGGTGTCAACCACAACACAGGAAGAGCGTGGTGGGCACAGGAGAGAACACTGCAGGGTTCGTCTCGTGAACAGTGCCAGTAGTGAAGTCTGAGTTCAGTGGCAAACAGCAGGGGCAATATATTTATTCAGGCAGTCTCAAGCAGTTCAAATGTGTTGCTGATAGAAAGGCATGAATAAACCACCGTTTGGCTCAGTGCCGTGAATTTCACTGTGTCAGAGATTTGAGTTGAGTAACTCCTCCAAAATAGGCTGCTGGATTTAGACAATGTTTCCTTGTATATAAAATACTTAGTTGAAAGTGAATTGAAATGGTAGGGCAAAATATGCCAGAGAAGAACCGAACTCACAAGTCTTGATTAGGTATCCAAATTTAGAGTATTCAAAACCAGACAATTGACTTCTATAGAAATAGAAAGTGCCATTTCTAACACATCTATCTGTCGTCCCTTGCAATCACAAACTCTGCAACATGTGATGTGAATATCAGCAACTCAGTTACAGCATCACTCAAGAAAACAGCTATCACTTAGTGGTGATATTTTTCTTAATCTGAGTTTGGAATATGGTATTATAATCTATTTGCTGTTGACACCAACTCATGAGACGCCAGAGCTTTGTACGAACTCCTGCTCTGCAGCAGCAGAAATTTTGCCGTTGGCATCACTGGGTGAGAATTTTATCCTGTAAAACCAATTATCATGAATAGCAACCATTGCTAATTAGGAGCGTTACACATCTTGTTTCTTGTAATCATTGCTAACAAGGAGTGTTCCATGTCTTGGTTTCTTCACCTTCTTTTGGTGGTGACCTTATTTCTAACTTCTAAAAGCTCCTGCTTCTTACAGGAAAAAGAGAACATCTGGCTTTATTTTGGTTAATTTTCCATTGCAGATCCACAATATAACTTCTGTCCTCTCAGACTATTAAAAAATCCAAGCTATCATTTTTTTCTGCCAGCTATCATAGAATCATAGAATCGTTTTGGTTGGAAAAGACCCATAAGATCATCAAGTCCAACCATTAACTTAACACTGCCAAGTCCACCACTAAACCATGTCCTGAAGCACCACTTCTATGCATCTTTTAAGTACCTCCAGGGATGATGACTCAACCACTTCCCATGGCAGCCTGTTCCAATGATTGACAACCCTTTCAGTGAAGAAATTTTTCCTAATATCCAACCTAAACCTTTCTGGCACAACTTGAGGCCATTTCCTCTTGTCCTATCACTTGTTACTTGGGAGAAGAGACCGACTCCCACCTGGCTACAACCTCCTTTCAGGTAGTTGTAGAGAGCAATAAGGTCTCCCCTCAGCCTCCTTTTCTCCAGGCTAAACAACCCCAGTTCCCTCAGACGCTCCTCATAAGGCCTGTGCTCTAGACCCTTCACCAACTTCTTTGGACACACTCCACCACCTCAACGCCCTTCTTGTAGTGAGGGGCCCAAAACTGAACACAGCACTCGAGGTGCGGCCTCACCAGTGCCGAGTACAGGGGGATGATCACTTCCCTGGTCCTGCTGGCCACACTATTCCTCATACAAGCCAGGATGCTGTTGGCCTTCTTGGCCACCTGGGCACACTGCCAGCTCATATTCAGCCAGCTGTTGACCAGCACCTCCAGGTCCTTTTCCACCAGGCACCTTTCCAGCCACTCTTCCCCAAGCCTGTAGCATTGCATGGGGTTGTTGTGACCCAAGTGCAGGACCCGTCAGTTGGCCTTGTTGAACCTCATACAGCTGACCTTGGCCCATCAATCCAGCCTCTCCAGATCCTTCTGAAGAGCCTTCCTACCCTCAAGTAGATCGACACTCCTGCCCAATTTTGTGTCATCTGCAAACTTACTGAAGGTGCACTTGATCCCCTTGTCCAGATCATTGATAAAGAGAACCGGCCCCAATACTGAGCCCTGGGGAAAACCAACTGAGCCCTGGGGGACACCAGGAAAGATCTTCTTCTTTTTTCCTTCAATTACACATGATTTTATAGCATGTTTTCTGAAAGAGTGGTGGTGCCAGCCATCTGTGGAGGAAGAAACTGCATACTACTTCTGTGGGAGACTTGACACTAAGGTCACCACAGCGATGCCTTTTTTCCCATAATGCATTTTTCTAGGTCTCTTCATGTATGTATGGGTAGGAACTGAGGAATGCAAAAATTGAGGGTTTATTCTGGCTCCATTAATGACAGAGCTCATCTAAATGCTGTTGCTGGTACTCAAGTGTTTCTTTGACTCGAGTCAATGACCTTTATCCTTACACCAATAAGCTTTTTCTTGAGAATTTTGGTGCTCAAGCCTTTGAATGAATTTTCCAGTCCTGTTTACTTTTCAAAATGCCATTACACAAAATCTGATTACTTTAGTACATTTATTGTTATAGTATCCTGTGAACTGGGAAAGGTTCTGTGGTGAAAAGCCTTCCATTTAGACAAGGCTTTAGTTATAAAGCTTGTGATGATAGATCCTGTGGTTTCTGAGATGATGTTATTTGCCAGTGAAATTCTCTCCATTACTTTGAGTACACAAAAATAATTGCCTTGATTTCGGCTCTGTGCTAATGAGACCCATGCTGACAGGATAGCCAGACTATTTGTTGCTAGAAAATCCCAGAAATAGCTGGTAACCTTCCCTGAAACAGTGACCATAGGGTTAAATGTCCTTAAAACCTCAAGTTTGAATTTAACACCAGTTTACAACTTTCTTTGTTCACAGATTTTTTTTTTTTTTTTTGCCCTTTTGCTCTTTTACATAAATCCCACAGAATTTCCTGGAACTCCTGACCTACAGACTTGATGTACAAATTCTATTCTCCTGGTCCTTGCCATAAAAAAATATGCAGAGACTGAGCGAGTAACTTTTGAAAGCAATTTTATTTGCTATGGGCAACTGGAGGCAAAATTTTTGGAGGAAGCTAGGCTGTCTTAATAGCTTCTTATATCTACTGAGCCGGTTTTTGATTTCCATAGGTCTTTTAGCACAGAATTACAGAAGACTGCCCTGTCTTCTCAAAGGACAAAAGAGTTAGGGGAAAGACTTCCACAGAATAAGTAGGACCATTGCAACCTCTGACCTGTAGTAACAACGCTCTATAGTGTCCGTCTATCTTACTCTTCATTTTTGTTTGACTTCCATTGAAACCAGGAGGTGTTAGCTTTGCTAGGAGTCTTGC
This sequence comes from Grus americana, assembly GCF_028858705.1. Classification (NCBI taxonomy): domain Eukaryota; kingdom Metazoa; phylum Chordata; class Aves; order Gruiformes; family Gruidae; genus Grus; species Grus americana. Next base: position 14,024,200 of record NC_072853.1, on the reverse strand, counting down.
AATAACTAAATAAAATAAACAAAAATGAGGATTCGGGGACTTCATTTCTGTTGAAGCATGTTTTTAATGTATTATTTGGTTTCTAAACCATATCCAAAGAGACAAAATGCCAGAACAATAAAACATTCCTCCTTCTTTGCAGAACAATTGGCCTCTCATGGCAAAATATTGCATGCAGTTGAAGCCTATCCTCAACATGTAGCAGGGATCTGTGGAGAAGAAAATACCCAAAATAGAAACATGTCTGAACAGAGGAACTCTACTAAGGCAGAGGAAACTGGTAAGGAGGAGAAACCAAAACATTCATCTTGATACTGCTACTCCTCAAGTCAGCAGGAACACTTGTGAACTCCCACTCCATGGAAGTGAATTTCTACGTGCAAAAATATTCCTCAAGGCAAAGAAAGTATGAAAGTCCTCTAAATGCAGTGAAAATGGAGTAAATGGAAAGAAAACCTCCCTGCGTCATACTATTCTTTTTTCCATTCTTCAGTTTCATCTGGCTGACATTTAATATTGTTTATTATTAACAGAGCCGCTCTGCTGTAGCTCTTCCAGTTTTAAGTCGAGAGGGCATAATGCAGAGCATACACGTTTGTCATTAGACCATAACTGTAGAAATTCAATTAAAAATATAACATTTGATCAGTGTCAGCAACAGAAATGCACTGCTATCCCACAAAAAGCCCTGCAAGACTTTGGCTGCAAGACACTGTCCTGGCCATAGCCAAATGTTAGAGACCATAACAGCTCCAGCATGTCCCTATCTGCAGCATCAGCTGGAACCCAGGAGAGACTGATTTAAACAAATATCTCATAACTAGTGCCAAGCAAAGACTGTCCTGCACGCATTTAACTCCAAGATCATAGCAAATAGCATCTGCCGAAACTCAGGAATAAGCACGGTAAGAATGAAAGAGCTGCCATACTGAGTCAGACCATAGGTCCAGCTGGATAAGTACCCCAGCTCCAATGGTGACCATTAGCAGTTGTTTGGAATAGAGGATAAACCATTATACATACCGCAGTCTAAACCATTCAGCTTCCTGTGGTTGCCTTCATGTTTCAGTGTACAGAGCACTAAGGTGACTGATGCACAGATATCTTTTACTACATTCTATAGTTTTAACCTCTGGGAGATTCCCAAGCACTTTGCAGTTGGTTTTTTTTTCATCGAGAATCAGAAACTTGGAGGGGAGGAACAATGAGGCTAAATGACTTGAAACATGTGTGGGAAGTTTTCTACCGTTAGAAGCACAACTGAAACTCAGGAAATAGCTAATCCTTCCAGTCCTCCTTGAGAAGCTGTAGGAAACTGTGGAGCACCAACAGCAGCAGGAGTCTAGACAAATTGTACAGGGTTCAATGAAAATTTCTATAACATACTTACATGTGATTTTTTTTTCTCCTCTGTGGATTTTTAAATTGTTTTGGAAGAACAGGATATTCTCCTGTATATTAGACTACTTTTTTTTTGTTTGCTTGATCTGTAGGTTTGAAGAAAATACGGAGTACATCTTCACAATTGATGCTGAAGACCTCCAAAAGTTTAATGTAATTAAACACTATATGATCTGACTTTTGTTCCTAGAGACCATCCAATGTCTAAGCCAATGGGACAAGACTGTGCATGAAGGACCTCACAAGAGCTGGTCAGTTCTAGACACAAAATTTTTAATGGAATATTGACAGGATGTGTCGTTCTGTCAAAGTAAATCATTTTCTTAAAGTTACTGAATTACAATGAAGTTTACGTCTAGAAGGTTTCTAAATACCAGTCAGCTATATGCAGAAAAAAGTCCAGATTTGATTTTTTAAATAATATTTTTGATCCTAAGCCAGTTGTGTCAACATAATTCCACTCCACAGAACAATTGAGAGGCTTAGTTGTCCTTCCTATCTAGAACAACAAATTTTTAACCCTGAATGCTGGTGCAAAACAGAATTGTCACTCTCTATAGAAGGATTGTTCTTGCATGGTTACTCCTTGACCTGCTGTCAAATGCAAAATCAAACACCTGTGGCAGATACATAAGGCTATGTGTGTGCCACTGTTGATCCATCTGCAATATATTACATCCTAATTTATTACTATGGGTGGTTTTCAAAGGGGATTCATTAGAGAGACAGAGTCCATTGCACAGTTAAGAAACTGTTTTTCTTCCCACCGTTCTAATTTTCTCTTCTTCTCAGGTTTCTGTTTCCTTTCATGCTATGGCAGGGATATTATGTGCCGGTGAGACAATGTTTGGTCCAAAACCAGTCAGTCTGTTCTGGGCAATTAATGTGGGTGGTGAGCAATACCTGACCCAAGTTTTGTGGGTTGGATAAACCAGAAGAAGTGGTTAATTATCTTCTACAGCCCATATCTGTTGACTGAGGGGTGGAATTTCTCATTTATACAGAATAAATCGTGAGTTCTGGCATTGTCCTAAAAGAAACAAAGAAATAACTGTATCTTAAAGGAACAAGATTTTTTAATATAGCTGTCTGTGGTTTAGATCATGAATTTGTGTAGGAAGCCATGCAATGGCTCTTCTAACTGTTGCTAATACAGATTACTGCATCCTAGAGATATGATTGGGGAAAGATATACCTTGCTAAGGTTCAGCTCCTGATCCAGGTTTTCCCTTGGGATTGCTTTCATCTCCTTTCTAGACAACAGGTAAAAAATCAGCCACAGTTTTCCATGATAGCAGTTTTTAGCTTTGTGGGTTTATTGTCACATGCAATATATAGAGCCTCATAAATAAAGTACAGATAATTACATTTGCTTCTACTAAATCTCCTGCTCTGCTCAAAGTAAAGCCATCTCACCTGGTCTGCCCTGTCTGCAGAAATAAAACAATAGACATGCAGTTTTACTTAGGCTGGAATTGCTGAAAATTTCCTTCCTGAGCCATATGTGAGTTGAGTCACACGTTCAGTATTTACTGTTGTAGTATATGTGGAGCACTTCTGCTTTTCTTTAGGGAAAACCACAAATGCTGCTCCTTCATACCACAGATTAGCAGTTTATGGAGAAATCCAATGGCTAAATCATGAAGTTGAGAGTACTTAGAGCCTGTTGTGACATGGTTTTTGAAATACTTTCCTTTCTCTTTCCTTCTGCCACCCTGGGCACTGCTACACCAAATAAAAATTCCTGTCATTTAAAATACAATCCAAAATCTCACATGGCTTTGCCCCAAGTTGTCAATGAGGTTTTGATGATGAACATTTCTTGACATGTGGTAACTCCTGTCTGAAGAAGTCCCTCTGAGGTTAAAGGCTAATGATATCAAAAACGAGGCTGTCTGGTTTATTATAAGACTGTTTGGTTTAGATCAAGCTCTTTGATATAAGTGAAACTGCCTCATCTGGGAAAGGAAATTACTTAAAAGTGATGTAGCAGTTCTTAAAGGGAGTCAGACAGTGGGAGATGCAGACAGCTTGGCTGTCTTGCATGCTGCATTTAATTGGTTTTGCTATTAACTCATCAGACAGTGAAAGGAGAAACAGCATTTCGTAACAGCTTTTACTATGCAGTTCGCTAAAAATGAGGAAATAAAGTGGGTGTGCAACAAGCAATGATGCAAACAGAGGAATTTTCACTTTATCATATCAGTCATCACTTTCTCTGACAGTAGAGCTTCCCTGACTCAGACATGCGTTAGGAAATTGGTGACAGACATGAATGAGCTGTGAGCCCCCACCCTGCCCATGACACGGTGAACGTCTCCCTCCTGTCTCTGTCTGGGAGGAGGTTTATTTCCGAAGAAAGCTGCCTAGCGTCTAGGGGATGACTGATTCTTCCACACACAAAACTTTTCGTGTTCCTTGCGTTAAGAAAGACACTCCCTAAGTGATTCCCCTTTACACTCCTCCTGCAGCCAGACGTGTGCTCCCATGTAATTGCAGGGTGATGTCCCCATCCGGAGCCCTACTGATGGACCTGCAGATAATCAGTGCTAATAGACATCCTACTGTAATTAGGAATAAATAATAGATTCTTTCTTGAGAGACACTTTCTGTAAGTAGCTGGGGGGACTCTCTGATGATGTACTCCAGGAATCTCCTACTCCAGCTGCTCTCTTTTCTTTCTGCTAGATGCATGTCATGGAGGAAATTATGTTAGACATTTTACATTACCAATGTAAACCCAGAACAATATGTGAAATGCTTTAAATCTGAACTGCTGGCCAGAGACAGATCCACAGACCCCACAGCCATGGGGCTGGCACAGTCTCCTTAATTAACATCCCTTTTAACCTGCTCAGCTGCTCATTTGCCCATCCTCAGCACAGCCAGGGGACCACCATGTGCCACAGGACAAATAGGACATCTGTCATAAGGCATCTGAAGTTCACACTCATATTTTCTGGTTATGTTAGTAACAAGTCAAGCATTAAGGATCACAGGTCATTTCTTTGCAAGCTCCTGGTCAGCTTTCTCATCCTTGCTGCATACTCACCAGCAGCTTCCACTCACTAGCAGTGGCACATGTGGGTAGTTCCGTGTGCCCAGCTTGTGTAGCAGGTGGTGGGTCTTCACTGTGAACACAGCTACCCTCTCGTACAAAATTAATTGTGTTCCCTATGACTTCTGTGTGCTCTGAGGAACAGCTGAACGTCATACAGGCCCTTTTGGCAGAAGAGCCCACACCAAGTATTCTTTGAATGCTGCAAAGAGACCATAAACTTCTGATGCTGGAAATCCCATGCTCCTTTGGCTTGAATGCTTAGCAGCTATTCAGGGTTTTTCTGTGTCATGTTTCTGTTGGGAGGAGGAGCTGATAGAGTCATGCCGAGTCTTTGTACAATCCTATTTATTCACCAGAAGTGTGTGCCAGGTCTCCTTGTACCACAAAAAATGAAAGCAAGCAGGAGGTGGTTTCCTTGCCGAGAAATTCAAATGTGCCAGAAGCTTGTTTCTTGATTTTTCCCAAATTCAGTATTTTGCATCTCTGTTTTTTCCTTTGCTTTCTCTCTCACACCTCTCTGCTCCCAGAGTCACAGTTGGTCCAACAGAAATCCTTTCATCCCATGTAGCTTAGCTGCTCTCAGCTACTGCTGTAGCGAACAGTGCCTTTGGCAGGGACTTCTGTTGTCTCAGCTCTATCCTGAGGAGCATTTTGTGTTCCTTCCATTTAATCTCAGTAAGAGCTTTTTCCAAAAGATATATTTTTGTTGCAACAAGAGATATTGTAGGGTAATCTTATGGTATATGTTAGAAAGGAATCAAATTAGGTGATTACAACAGTCCTTTTAGGCTAATCTATGAATACACTCCTCAGGCTGATAGTCTGATGGCAGTTTTAAAATCTTCTAGACAACCACTGAAATCAAGGAAGTAATCTCAGTTTCCAGGAGACTGGGATCAGGTGGGGGTTTTTTTGTTTTTTTTTTTTTAACTAAAAAAAATTCTCTTTCTGTATTGTGGGCTTAATTCAGTATCATCACTGGCCACAGGGGTCATGCTAAGATGCTTAAGGACATGACTGGTTGCACAACTTTGGTAGGTCTTACTCCATTTTTTTCTCTCTCAGGGCTCCTAACCCATCACTATTCCTCACACCTGTGTGTCCGGTATTGTAGTATATGCACACAGAGAAAAATTCAGATGGGAAGAGACCTCCAGTCAGTCAGGCTCCAACTGACCAGTCCCTGTTATGAGCATGGCCAACTCAGTCAGCTTCCTTAGAGCCCTGTTCAGCTCAGTTTTGAATATCTCCGAGGAAGGATACAGTGTCTTACAGGAAAGCAATGGCAGAGTCATCCTCTGCATCCCTTTCTTTCAGATAAGCGGGCCCCTTTCCCAACAACCAAACCATTTTATTGCTCTTCTAAAAAAATGTTCCAGTTCCTTAGCATGGCGCTCATCCCATGATGGCTGGACCTCTGTACTAGGTGAGACTGTATCAGCACCCTATGGAGAGTTCATATCTCCTTTGGGTGAACAACGCTAACCGACACTCAATATGGTCCTTAAAGCCCAGATCTCTCCCATTTCCCTGGCACACATTTGGTAAAGGATGGTTGAGTCTCTCTCTCTTCTGCCTCTACAAACTCAGAAGTCCGAAAGTGAAACCTCTCCCTTTCCCTGGAGCATCCCCATTTGGGGAAATGAAACCAGACTCCAACCGTTCTGCTAAATCCGCTGCCATTAATGTGGGGGACTTCATCTTCTTGCTGATGGACAGGCAGGAGGGAGCTGTGCTCATGTCCTGCCCTGGGCAGCCTGCACTGAGCCATCCCCCGGGCAGCTGGACAGCAGCAGCGGCAGCCTGGCAGAGCCGGTGGGACGCCTGAAAACCAGGCACATATGTTATTAACAAGAACTGCAGAGCCCCACCAATAACTCTGAATTTGAGCCACAACACCATAAATGCAGAATATACAGTAGTAACGAGCCAGATGGAGTGAACTACCTGAGGCTTCACAGGGAGGCAATGTCCCCAAGGCAGTTAAGATGAACCACCTGGGCTGGCTATTATGTGGGAAAGAGCCACTTTTTGGAGGTTTAGCTGCTGGTGCTGGCAGGAGGTGCAGCTGCAGCCCAGCAGCCTTATTCCTCGCTAGAGCAGCAGGTAAGTTGTGGTCCTGCCGCTCTCTCCAGGCTGAGGGTGCTTCCCCACGTCGATGTCTATTTTGGGCTATGCTGAGCAGAATCAGGGAGACAAGCATGGTCTGTGCCACCAAAACATGGGAGCCAGAGGAATGAATGTGACTTACAAGTCTCAGGTGGAAGATATGGTCATGTGGGGCCAATTCCTCCATCCCAGGAAAATCTGTGAGTTTTTGGACATTTTTTCCCATCCGATGTCATAATGCAAAAGAAATTCTGACTACATTTTATTTTTTTTTTTTTTCCAAAGAGAAAAGCAAAAGGAAGTTTGGAACAATCCTCATGCTTTGTTTAAATGCATTTGAGATATGTTGTTTTGAATTTTATCTGAATGTTATTTCTCTAACTAGCTTTTACAAAAAACATTTGAAGCTGAAAACCAGGCTTAAAATTTGATCTTGGAAATCAAAATTAGATTTTTTTTTTACAAATTAAAAAATAAATCAAGTAATTAAATCAACTTAATGGCCCCCTCCCCAAAAAGTTTTAAACTGAAAATTTTTCTTTTTTAGTGGAAAAATGTTTCACATAAAAAGTACTCAAACATATTAGATACTCCTTTATTTAGCCTTAGTACACTTAGGACCTCCCCCATGATGCAGAAATTATTGCCCTTATCTTCCTGCAGATGATAAAACACCTGGGGATGTCCTTTGGAAAAGTGGAATGAACTATCCACCATTTGTGAACTGGAAAATAAACTGATAATAAATAATAGAAAACTACCTATTAGGAAACCCAAATGCTGTACAAAGACCTGTGCTCCTTTAGGGAAAAAAAAAATAGTTTTTCAAAATTAGAGGAAGTCAAATAAAAGGCAAGCAAAATATAAACATTTACAACAGTTTCTGCCTGTCTAAATGTACTTATTTTAAAATCAAATGCTAGTCAAGGTGTATTTGAGATACTACACACCCCAACAGTCCAAGTTTTTGTGAAAGCAGAAAACCTCATTGTTTTCAGCATCATGTCTGGCTAATGCCCTACCTAATAAATCTCCTCTCAAATTTAATTAAATATACAATTTATTTAACAGAGAACTGCACATGTATACATTCAGGAGGCTTAACACTACTTCTGGCATGCTTGTGCGCTCAGGGGACTCCAGCTCCAGCACACGATGGAAAACTCATCCCTGCTTTAGCGTCAGAGATCCCACTGCTACCGCAGAAAACTGAGGTTGAATTTCAGATGCTGGGGCAGAGCTGGCATAAAACTGAATACTCACAACCAGGGCAAGACCTTTGAAAGGATTCAGCTGCCTGCAGCTCTTACTGGGAGAAGCTGGCCATAATTGCAAAGACAAACAAACAACAGAACGTACTGTATAGGTCCAGATTCTCGGAAATTTATTGAGCTTCCTGAATGAAAGTTGAGTGTACTGACAGGCAGCTGCAAGCGAGTGAGCAAAGCTAAGCCACCATAACGGTGTGCTTGCTCCTGGTTGTGCTGGAGGACCACAAAGTTGGCTGCCAGCCTGTCTATTCATGTCTCGTGACCACCAGGCGAAGTGTGAGCTTGCAGTGAGTTTCTCTGTCTCGGCTGATGAACCACCTGAAGAGAGCCTGGGTATTTCAGTCACTTGTGATCATTTCTACATTCCAGGGAAACTCATTTTTGAAAACCCAGCCAGGATCCTAAAAGCTGAGGTATGCTGAAAATCCTGGCCACAGGGAGGAAGAAACCCTATGTTGCTATTCACGGCTTGTTTTGAAAGGACTTGGTCCAAAACGCAGAGAAATCCAAAGAGTGATTCCCATTGACTTTGCAGGCTTTGAGTGAAACCCAAAGTGCTTAATATTAGACTTTTGGGAGCATGTGCCAGTGAAACTGGTGAGGAGTACTTGGGCAATAGGCTCTTTTTTCTGCAGCTATCCCATGCCCAAACACCTGTTTGTTTCTCTGGTCCTCCCTCTCTTTCACTGCGGCCTGCACAGCTGTGGATGGCTCATGCAGGTGAGAGTGAGATGATCCCTTTCTGGATCCTTGCAGATGTCTCCATTCCTTTCCTGCTCCACTTTTCCCACTGGGAGGTTCCCACACTGATGACCTGAGGTTTAAATGCTCTTCTGGGCACCCTTCCTCATAGCCACGATGCTGGTTTTTGTCAGGACCCTTCTCTGATACTCTTCTCTAGACCCATCTTGTCCCAAAGCAACTCGGGGTAACAACTGAGATGCATTACACTCCCTTTCCATTCTTCTGGCACTTGATTACAAATGTAGTTGCCAGCAGGTAAATTTAAAACTAATAAAAGGCAGGGCTTCACACCGCTCATAGCTGGCCCACATAGTTTACTACCACAGGAGACCACGGAATTGAAGAAATAAAGTCTGAAAAGGATTGAAATTGCAGTCGCTTGTGGGAACCTCATCCCACTTTTCACATGGGTTTGATGGGCAGAGGAAGAGATCCAAGTACTGCGGCGCTCACTCTGTAGAAGATTCAGCTGTGGTGTTGTTACAGTTTCCTAACATGAATTTTGTTCAAAATTATTCTTAGCTTCCAAGAGTGGATTTGTGCAAACTATCCCCATCAGGTGGTGGCTGTTTTCGCCTTATACCTTTGAATGGGGCACTACTGTGAATGCAAACAGCTGGTGGCAGTGCCCATAATAAAGTGTGTTCATTATTTCTGTTGTTTAAGAAGCACCAAATAGACAAAGTTCTTCCTCAGCTTGAGGATCTCCAAGCACTGGTCCATTACTTTACAATGTTCCAGGAAAAGCCCTTTCAAAGTTCCCACTCTGGGAAAAAGGGGATTAACAGATGCCAATGAAAATATTCATTTGACCCCTTCTGTCATTTCAAGGCTTCATGAAGATGGGTTTTTTTCCTGTTAGTTCAAGTCACTCAACACAAGGATATCATCATTTGAGCAGAGTGGTTTATTATCAGCAGAGAAAAAACTCGAGCATGAAACATTCAGCCTGAAACAGATGTCTGGTCAGGGGAAACCCTTTCAGCTCTTCTGCATAGCAGTGATATCTTCTTGTCTGAGCAAAACCACGGGAAGGAGGTCTGATAGTTTTTACACTAATTTTCCTAAGAAAACTTTTTCTTCTTGGGAACCTATTTATGCCTGACATATTATTAATTATCAAAATATCAGAAAGCTCTTAAAATTAACCAGAAGTACAAAGAAATTTTCCCTGGGAATGTTTTACTGCTTTGTCAGAAGTGGCTGACCTCGTGCTTACTGCAAGTGATAATTTGGTATAAGGTTTCTTTTCTCACTTGAAATACAATAGGAGCTCCTCCCACTTCCACAGAAATACATGTACCAGCGCTTAACAGACCAGCAGTGCTCAAAGACCTGGATTCCCTCACCCACCACATGTGCTCTGCCTCCTTCCTCCAGCCTCCACCCCGTTGTGTTCTGTGGGACGCCCACATCTGGTCAGATAGTCTTGTTACGAGAAATGACAGTGCCATATATAGGAATATTATCATACCACCACTTACAGCTATGACTTTATATATCCATTTCTGGGTGACTTACCTTTTTTCCCCTGCCTCTCTCTTGCTGTATGTTTCTGCTCTATCAGATAATGCTTGGAAAGAAACAGAACTCCCCACAACACTCCTATCCATTTTTTAATACAAACCAAATTTTCTCCAGAAATTTTGTTTGACAAACAATCTCGGATTTTTCCTGTCACAGGCTGTCATGACATGCTCATTGTTTCCACCAAGCGCTGTTCCCTTCCTGGTGCTACAGACCAGTTCTAGTTAGAGTTTACTGCCAGTTGTAACATGGAGCTGCTAAACACAATTATTAACCCATTCCACAGGAGTGAACAACCCTGGCTTAGAGGATGATGGATCTCTGGAATCTAGGTCTGCTCCAGGGCCTGCCTCTGTTAGTCTCAGACCCAAGAGGGATTTTCCTGAAGGCTAGTAAGCCTGTGGGTTGGGAAATAGGCTGAGTGTTAGTGCAACTCAGTGTCCCCTTCTCATCTCTGCGTCGCAGTAATTTTACAAGCACGACGCAGCAGGAATTTTCTCTTCAGCCTCTCCATGTTCATGAGGTCAGGCCTAGATTGATTGCACCTAACTGTAGGTAGTCACCTCCTGTCCTTAAATTATGACCTTCAACATCCTCCTCCTCCAGTTGCCTTGTGAGGCCTCTTGACTGGGAAATCAGGAACTTGCTGAGGCTGATTTTAAGTCTAGCAATGCTTGGATTTCACACTGGCCATGGAAGGACCCAAGAGGACTGGACTTTCATAGGTGTTTCAATTATGTATCTACAGTTAGGGGGACAAATCCAGGTCTTGGGCACTATAATATTTCCCTGCCTGTCAAGGACACTATGAAGTTAATTATATTAGTGGATATGAAACATTCAGCTGTTGCTTTGTTAGGGGTCTTACAAGCCAATATAGATATGATCTATATATACGATAACAGAGAAAAGCTGATCAATACATACATAAAGAAGATTATTTTATTACTTGCCAAAACTACCATGTAGTAGTCCTTCCCTTTAGTACTTATCCCTATAACTAAGTTTTAAAAGCAACGACTTTCTGATACCCAGAAAAGAGGTAACAAAATTCCACAGAGACACAGCGATTCAGTAGAAGATTATCACATTAATGACCTACATTTTCTGAAATTAGTAATAATTTTGCAGACTTGAGTATCCCACTAGAGATGTTGCTGTAAAGGTTATCTCATCTGAAAATGGGGTGTGTCACATCTGGAGATATTGTTTCCTCATGCAAATTTAAGTTAGAGATAGATTTCTCCTTTGAGACAGAGCTGGAGTTGGAGAAACATTATTTATCTACACTACAAAACTCCAGAGCATTTCCATCTTTTCAGGTCCAGGATATGCACTTTACTGCAAAGCAGGAAAAGCGCAGGACACACACCTTTATTCTAACTCCTTATTTTCTGCTTTACATAGTGATTGCTTTTACCACATCTAAGTCTGGCCAATCAGGGGACAAAATCGCACGGAGGTTCAGCAGGAAGATACAGATACGATCATAACCTGAACAGCGAGCTGAAAGACTCAGCCTGTGAAGAGTTTACTGAAGTTCCCTTAGCCATCCGCAACTTCACTGAGAGATGCAGGTTTGGGGTTACTGAAATTATTCATTAATTCAGCCAGGGAACATAGGGGAAAAAAACAAAACCAACCAACCAAACAAACAAAACAACTGTGGTGTTTTCTAATAGAATTTTCTTAGTGAAATTCTGCAACTTTTAGCTCTTTTATGGATAGTCTGGAGTGCTCAAAGAACAAACCAATTTTCATGTTTGAATACGTATATTACATCTCCAAATAGCTGTCAAGCAAGGAAGAACACTACCAAATGCATTGCAAGGAACCTATTTGAATTAAAACAGCTAAAGGCATTTAATGCTTGTGGTGGTAAATGTGTGACCCCAGATTCACTCAAAACTTCGCATTTTGCACAAGTTCTTTCCCTTAACAATGCTCTGCATACTAACGACACCAGAAGGCAGGAAGTGTAGGAAACAATAAATTCCGACTGTTGACACAATTCTCTTTCATAAATTAAACCAGACTTTTGCTGACAAGCCTGCCACAAATAATATTCAGCAATTGTGACTCCTATTATTAAGGTTAGGAATGTGTCTAGCTAACATCAATTGCATCCACTAAGATGAGAAAGCCTGTCTAGCTAACATCAATTGATTTTATTAAGATGAGGAAGCCTGTCTAGCTAACATGTCCTCAGGCAATCAACCAGAAAACGTGATCTTTCATAAAGTTTTTGAAATGCCTGTCCACTGCAGAGCATCTATTTATGACTGAAAACATCAGGATTTTACCTCTTTAATGAATGCAACTTGGACAAATGACTTGTTGAAGTGATGCTACGTCCAAATTCACAGCATCATCAGTGATCCTCCATGTTTACCGGAATAAGAGAAGCAATGAGAGAGGCATTGCTAACTTTTGTCATGTAAGGGTGGGAAGTTTAGCTGATATTGGACTGGTATTACAGGCAGCTTGTCTCTATCTTCTGGATTAGCAGACAAGTCGGAATCCCTTTGCCTTGAAAAGACTGGCCAGAATTATCACCCAACAACACACCTTCTCCTGGCTCGGTGATGGACATGGTCCCACTGATAGGTCCCTGGAGCAGGTTGCAGGAGGACTCTTTTCTCTGTCTTTTGGCATCATTTGGACTATAGTGGGCCACATGTGTGATGTCACTGGCCAGTACTACTTGCCTTTCCTCCTCCCTTAACACCTATATGGCTGTAATCAGGCACGGAGTTTCCCTTCACTTTTTGGACAAAATGAAGTTATTGCCCTTTGTCTTTGGTCCCTTTAATGAAAAATAACATCCTGTTAGTCCTCTAGAATCTATGGTCTTTAAAACAATAACACTAAAACCTTCAGGAGTATCCTCCAGCCATCTCGGACTTCAGAAACCAGTGGTTGTAGCTGTTGGACGTAGCTATACCAACTGCAGATTTTCTAACTTTTTTATGTATGAGAAATGCTAATTTTGTGCCTACAAAAATAATCTGGCATTGGATACAATGTGGTATTATCCTTTCTGCTTCCAGTTTTTATACCTTCTTCTTTTTACTGAGATTCTCTTTGTTGAAGATAGTCTCTGGTTTGACTTGTTCCTCCAGTTAAGCTGTCTTGGATCAGTGTTATGGTCTTCCCCCTCAATTCTCTTGTCTATGGCAAAGTGGTCTGTAAAGGAAGTTTAATAAAGAAAGAGAAATTGTGAACTCCAAATGTTATACTATCTTTTCTGTTTGCTCTCAGCTGCCTAAATATCCCTGCAGGTATCTTTTATTTTTGGGTGAAAACCAGCAATGACATACTCAAGACACATGTGCCATCAAGCACATCTCTCAGACTGGCCTGTGTGACAGACTGTGCAAGCAGAAGTAACTGGGATAGTTGGAAGTGGAGGTCAAACAGTGAATCTTGCAGATGAGTAGACTGAAAGAGCATGGAAGCAGCCTTGCCCCAGGGCATGCTCAGAAGAAAGGCTTGGTTGCTTAGCTTCTGCAAGTCAAGTGTATTCTAATACGATCCATGTCAGTGTTTATACAATAAATGGACCTTTCCACATGTCTTGCAGCTGTGATATAGACACAATATACTTAAGCCCCACAGTAAGTTTCAGAGACTCTGTAGTATCCCCTCCACTACCTGTACAAGTCCTGTGCTGTCCTATTATTTCTACAACTCTGCACTTTGCAGGTGGTGTTTCTGGCAAAGTGTCTGACTGAGGAAAGTACCAGGAATATCTGAAATAATATATATTTAAAAAAAAAAAGTAAACAGAAATCTTACAGATGGAATAATAGCAAGAAACACAAGGTTTAGGAACTATTGACAGGTCTTGTTACTGGCTGCAGGCTATTAAAACCAAAGAAGCCTGGGCCAGACTTCTATCCTACATATGAACCAGAAGAAAAATGGCACAAGTGATCCCACTATCCTTCCCTGAGTCAGGCATCCCCAGCCATGTGTTCCAGTTGAGAAACTAGAGAAGAGCCCCTGCAGCCTGTGTCTTTCAGGACCTTCCCTCCCAGGAAACACGCCTCTGGCCATCTCTGATCCCTCGGGGCTGAGACCCTATTTCAATCCATCAGCTGGTAGTCTTGTCCCTTGGCTGATTCCCAGCTCCTGTGTGCTGTTGTCGCATAGCAGGCCAGCTGCTTCCCCGAGTCCTTTCGGGGACCAATTGCTCCATTGCAGCAGGACGTATTTAGCAGGGAGGGTGGAGGAATGCCGATCGAGCTCGCAGAGACCTCATTGGGAACCTGTCTCAGCCCCTGATGCATAGGAAAACAGAAGGTTGCTTCAAGGGCACCGGGCTGGTGTCCAAAAAGACACAAGGTCAGGAGTGAAAAAGAGGGAGAGGGAGCAGTAAATATTTTTGCCTGGTGTTGATGTCAGGCTCACCAGCCTATTCTTGTCACCTCACCCCCTTTTTTCCAATGGGGCACAATATTAGCTGTCTTCCCTGGTATTTCTCTGGTATTCCAAAATGTGTTAAAAATTAACATCTGCATGCCAGAGACCACTTTAGTCAGCCCTCATGAGACCCTGGGGTGATTCTTATCTGAGCTTTTGTTTTAAAATATTTATCTCTAGAAAATGCTGCCTAATGTTGTCTTCTGCTATTAATGGTCTGGAAAATCTGTCATCTTTCCCCTAAGATATAAATTCATCTTGTGCTTTCTAAGTACAGAAAAGACATTTATTGAACGTGTCTCATCTGCAGCAGTATTAATAAGGTTACCATTTTTGTGCAGTAATAGGCTTATGTCATCTTTAGGATTTGTTTTATTGCCAACACATTTAACATACTTATTGTCCCTAATCCTACCAAGCACAGTTTTCTCTTTAATAGCTTTAGCTTTGTGTAGGAGTATATCTGCAAGTGTATTAATTGTCTTTTCCATTTCACTTGCTGTATATTGCCTTTTAACATATGTATTCATCTCCCACCAGATTTTAATAGATACCCTCTTTTTTCTTGATTGTGGAACTGCACCACTTTGGCCATTCACAAAGTCCTTCCATCAAAAATTTTCAATTCATTTTTGACATTTTCCTTGCCCATCCACCCCTCTCACAAGTTTCAGCTCTTTAGCATTTCTAAATCTATCTGTTAAATATTGCAACTGTTTTTTGTCTGTCTGGACTGAATGTACTCCCCTTGGTAAACATTGGTCTTGCAGCAACTGTCGACTTCTTGATCAATAGTAAGTCTTTATCTATTATCATGAGAAGTAAAATACTACCCAGTCATGACAGAGTCTCTGCATATTGGCTGTTTATTACAAATAATTAAAAACAAAATATTAATTGAACAAGCACCACAAGCTTCTGTGGCTTTATTTTTTTAATTTATTTTATAAGACATTGTGGCCTACAATGGAATAAAACTGCCTTCTGAGTATCAGATGATTAACAATTCACAAATGAATTTTAAAGGTGCCATTCAGAATCACAGCTGGCTGTGACAGTGGATCTTTTCTCCAGGGCTTTTGCTGAGCTCTTAGTCCTAAAACATTTATATGTTGGGCTCCTAGCCCAGACCTATGTGTATTGGAGATGTAGACGGAAGCAAGTGACTCTACGGTGAGCCAAAGAGCGGCTGCATTGACTGGTGAATATTTAATGGAAAAACACAATTGAAATATTTTTACAGCAACAAGCACAGCTACTGATTGGGAATTGAAGTCAGTTCCCCCTTTGTACATGTATGGTATTTTATTTCCTACCACACTTGCAGCTTTAAGATGCTTTGCTATTAGGTCTTTTGCTTTTAAGGTTACAGTAGCAATGATAGATTGACACAGTTTCAAGCCTGCAAAGCCTGCTATAGGGACTAATACAGATAAACGGCATCCTTTCCAGGCAGACTTTATGGTCCAAAACCAGACACACAGGACATTCCTGGGTCACTTACATTTTATTGCTTCAGCTGAGATAATTCACATGATCTGTCTTTTATTCATCCTCCCATCCTAGAAGCCACCTGGCTTCTTCATCTTCTGTTTCACAGGCATTTACAATACAGCTGGTAGTCAAGGTTTACTGAGAACGAAGCCAGATAAGGGACAGATGTGCATTTAATTGAAAATAAAGGCTGCCTGTTTGTTAGCAATAAATCAGTGAATAACACAGCCGCAAGCACATAACTCCAGTCCACCAACTCACTGGATATAGTAATAACTTTGCATTTCCATAGCTCTTCAGATTGCTCCATCTTCATGCTGAATAACCTCCTTGAGTTGTTTCACAAACAGGGAAGTGTGAGATACAGAATATTGAATTGCCCAAGGAGGCAGCATATTCCACAATAAAACTGCATAACACTTAGGCAGTAAGCTTCATCCAGCACAGAATATAGTTGGCTGTCACTACAAGCTGGTTAAAAATTGTTCCCTTGCCCTGTTGCGAGAGTCTCTGTAGGGGCGGGACTGTCAGTGTTGCTGCCCCTAAGGACCCAGGCTCCTAGTGCTGGATGACTCCAAGGGATGCTGGTGGTCTGGATGCCAGTGAGATGTCTTGGGAGGTGCCGAAAAACAACCAAGAAGGATATGGGCTTGAGAGTGAAGATGGGAGTGGCAAAAGTAAAATCTAGAGAATTTTGAATATGAGGGGAAGGAGAGAGAAGTGTGGAAGAGGAAAAGGATGTTGTAAGTGGAATGGAGGTAAGATTGAGGTATTTGGTATGTGAGGAGACTGGGAATATAGTGTGAGTCCTGCGATGGAAGGCAGGTAGGAGCTATAAGGCAAGGGAGGTGTCAGTCTGCGTCAGATAAGCTACTCTCCATACATCTGAACTACTTTAAGTACACAATCTGACAACCCAGTCACAGTGGCTGCAACATCAACCCAGCTGCTGCTGAGACAAAGCTGCTGCCTGTGGCTGGACTGGACATGAGGGTTTGATGCCTACCACCATTAGCAAAACAGTTAACTTCCATGGACTCATCTGTGTTAAGTGCTTCAATTCCTCACAGCCTTCAATGTCCTGCCTCAACCATCTTTTCAGGAGGGAGGGGTGCTTATGAGACACAGGTCACAGGGCTGCAGGGACACAGCGATACAGCGTAGGGTGAGTATGAGAACCATATAGTCAAGGAAGATTATTTTTGTAGCAAAACCAGTATATTCATCCAAATAACTTGGAGTGAATCCAAATCTAAATATCATTCTTAGACATTCTGGTATAACTTTGGGAAACAATCTAGCACCTCTGGTCCAAGTTTAGCAAAGAACATAAGCCAGGCTTCATATTAAGAATATAGCAATGGGAAAAACATAAAATGGTACACATATACTTCAAGATTTCTAAGGAAAAGTATTTTTAGTAGAAATTTTTATAACTATTTTCCATGGATGCAGACTACCTAGGAAAGACTCTATTTGGACTTCCCATGATTGGAAACAGCCTTCAGTCCAAGCCCCAAATCTTTTTTGGTGACAGAAGGAGCATCCCCATGCAGGTAAGGTGGCACCTCTTTTGTATCAATAAGCAGAGGCCCTTAGCCAGCTTGTACCAGTGTAATTAAGGCAGTGCAAACCATTATCCTTCACTGCTACCCAGTGAAGAGTCTTTAAACAGATAGAAGAGTAATTATTCCAATTTAATTTATTCTTATGTGATCCGATGAGTAAACTCTACAAGCCAAAGGTTTCTTTTATAGATGTTCATTTGTTTCTATACTAGATTTTTTTCTTATGTAACTATTTTAGCTAAAAAAAAAAAGTGCCTACCACAACTCCAGTTACTGCAGTTATTACAAAAAGTGTGCAAAGTCTTGACATCTCTGCTCGTAACCTGCTTTTATCTTGCTCAAATTTTGTCCTTGGGTGTAGGCCCTGTATTATACATTCTTATAGCATCTAGCACGGTATATCAGACATGGATTTTAAACCCATGATACATGTTAGATTAAAATAATGGGATTCATGGCTTACACTCACTGAGTCACTGTTTTCCATTGCAGAGACTGCAATTGTTTCACCTCTGCTGTTCTGCTCAGGCACTTGAAGCTTCACATAACCATGCTTTGAAGTGCTTCTTCCAAGTTCACAATTTACCATTTGAAATGTCTGATGTAATGCTATCTAATCCTTTCCAGGGCTTCAGGGAAGACAAGCTTTCAATTTGGTGAAAAATGTATTTCTGTAAGGCGATTAGAATAAAATGAAATAGAAACCACTTGTGGAGTGATGATTGCAAGGCAGCTTGATAAGGGTCTCTTTTTGAATGAAGCAGAGGCCAGCTCCTGCCCCCGCTTCCATTCAGGACATTTTTTTATTTGTTTTTAATAAGGTTGATGTTCAGGAAGAGGTCAAATGTAAAACATAGGACCTGTTTTATAGGATACTTGAATCCCTCTTTTTTTTAAAGTGGTCATATATATTAGAAACCATACGTGGAGGACCTGAGTAATCTTACACCTGGTAGCAATCACTACTCTGCATTATGCACTCCCTTCCTAACATCATATGTGAGCAGATGGGGTCTTTCCTCCAAGGGTGCTTTTTATTCATGTTCTTGAATTGAAGTTATCACTGTGATCTTAAACCATTTTTATTAGAGAGTCTGTTTTCAATCAAGAGAGAAGGGGGGCTTGCAATGAAGAAAAAACACTGGTGGGTAAAATGAACCACTACAGAGACAAAAATAAACAAAGAGGAATTTCCTCAATGCCCTACTTCATCTTCCTCTTTCCTTTTTATCAAATAAAACATACTAAATATTTTAACATAATATTGTTTTTACAAACAGTCATTAAAGTAGTTGCTTCTTTAGAACAGAAAGAAACAGCTTCTTTCCTTTTTTCTCTTAGGTCCTTTTCTTTTCTTTTCTTTTCTTTTCTTTTCTTTTCTTTTCTTTTCTTTTCTTTTCTTTTCTTTTCTTTTCTTTTCTTTTCTTTTCTTTTCTTTTCTTTTCTTTTCTTTTCTTTTCTTTTCCATTTAGTTCATAATCAGAAAGGAAACAAGAAACCCTTAAGGAGGAAATTTAGTCTCTTAGGACTCAAACTGTCCTAAAAAGTTAAGGCAAGGGGGTGTTCTGCTGCATCATTTTCTTGGTCCTTCTGTATGTGACTCCGAAATGGTACCAGAAAATATAAGGGCAAACTCCATTCTAATTTTAAGTGCCCCATCTTTGAAAAATAAAGGCGAATGCAGTTATCAAACAATAGTAGTACTAATAATGCGTTCTGACAGTGGTAGTTTATAGAGAGTCCAGCTGAGAGCTGGACATGAAAAATGACAGCTCAGGTTTTGTCTGGATTAGGGAAAGTGTCTGAAGATTGATTACAAGGTCTGTGTAACTGCGGTGGGGTGGTAAGAGATATTTTGCCACTGCAGCCACCTTCTCTGTTCTTCTGCCCACAATTACCAGCTGCTCCCTAGGAGGACAGGAAGGGCATCTACCTTCACCCAGTCCAGTGCTAGTAGCACTAATATATGCTCAAGGGCCAATTAAACCAATGTGCCCAACCATGGTGGCCCACTGGCCATGCTGCTGGCTCAGCTGCAGGAGCCACCTCTCTCGCAAAGCCCTGAAATCTGCCCAGCACAATTCATTAGCAGTGGCTGGCCAGAGCTGGAAGTTTAGATTAGACTGCATCAACTTGAGCTGGCTGAGCCCAGATTAGGTTTCAGGTGTTGACATATAGACATAGCAGATGAAAAACTGATAGCTGAGATGGTTATGGTCTCCAGCTACCTCCCTGGCATCCTCACTCTTGTCCGTTGCCACCTTTTGTGGAGAGAACAGACAAAACACAGGTAGAAATGAACGTTTGTACTGAATTAGGAAGTCAAACTGAATTTGTCACTGGACTGGGCAGCACACCACACTCACATCATTTAGGAGCAACTTCATACCTAGGTCAGGCTTGCAGGCTGCAGTAGCAGTGGGAGAGAGGTGGGGAAGCTGCCACAGCTGGGGGTGATAGCTGCTGCCACAGGCTGGGTTGTATCCTACTGAGTTTGTAAGTCAACATCCTTAGCCACTTTCTTTAGGCTAAATGTACCATGACCCCAGTAGTTGTATTTTTAACAAGCTGAGTTACGGCATGGGCGGAACATAAACTCATCCATTTTTCCAAGCTCACCCCAAGCCAGCTTGACTCGATCCCTACCCTTAAATTCTTACAGTCTCGACAGATCTTACAACTGGATGCAAATACATTCGACTGAGTTTTAGTGAAATGCTGGGGACAGCTGGAGTGGACAAAACCAAGATAAGCTTTTTAAAAACAGCCTAAACCACATCACATCATTTCCAGGGCGAATATGGTAGCAGCAATGATTTTTAAACCAATAATACTGAAAACTTCTTTGCTAGCACTCTGGGAACTACAGAGTGGGTGAACTCCCAAGAGATTTGGGTATTTGTGTGGCCTATGTATGGTACATATATCTTATGCTTCAAAGAAGAATTCCCCCCACACTTAAATTATGGCCTTTCCTACTTGCACGAGCTCAAAAGGCCAGTTCTGAGTTAGCTCAACTTTTCCAGGGAGAAAGTTCACCCTGGTACAGTAAAATCACCTCTTCCAACTTTGTGCTGGGAAGTTGCAGATCTTCTTGGGGATGGGAATAGATAGGCATGTAAATCATTTCATCACCCATCACTGAAAGGAGAGTGAAACAGACTGAATAGTTCCCCCCCAAAAAAAAATTGTATTAAATTTTCCAGTTTTTAAAGTGGATTTAATAACTTAATGTACTTTCAAAAAGCTTTATTGAAGTTGTGACTGCAAACAGTAACCTATTCTCCACTAACTTACAGAGCCAGGAATTTCAGTAACATAAATTCATTTATGAAAAAGGAAATCTTTCATTAAAACTTCCTTTATATACTTTGCAAGAGTAGTTCAACAAAAGTTTGAATGTCCCACTTGCATGAAACACATCTCTGGCAGGCCACAGCCTATAATGTTGAATATCTCTCTAAATAAATAGCCATCATGACTTGATTTTTCTAAAGAAAGATAGCCTCTCACTATTAATGTTTGAATAGCTGGGGTAACATTAACAACAACTTGAATTTTCATCCCCCACAACGCAGCAACATTTCTGAGTTTAAAAAAAGTCACATTTAAAAATAATTTGGGTGCCTCTTTTAACCTCCATATTTCAGCTGGAAGTTAAAGAAAGTCAAAGATAGAAGCAGAAATATCATGAGAAAAAATAAACCCATAGTATTTCAAGCTGAGTGCAATATAAGAGGTAAGGGAACTGACTTTGACAGGATTAACAGCTAAGCCTGTGTGCCAAAAAATTAAAGGTCTCCCATCCTTATCTTACACTCTCCTTTACGCAGATTCCTGGACCAGATCCTCAGATGATATCAGCTGGTGGGTGCAGCTACATTCATGCGAGTAGTATTCCAGTGATTTAAGCTAGATGATAATCAGCCTCACTGGTTTCGGGAAGTGAGTTTTATTATTCATTTGATTGAAAGGTATTTTCCAATTGTTGTGAAGTGGGAAATGTGTTTCGAATTCATCATTTTTTTAAGCCTCACACACATTGTTTGGCAAACAAGGATTGTTTTGGTTGTCCGGGACTCCTCCATCGCATCCTCCCAAATGTGAGATTTCCCTCTGTTCTCCAGCAAGCCATTCTGGTCCAGTTAAACACACAGTGGCCAGCTTTGCAAAGCAGTAAGCCTTCTTTAGAATGAGGCCTTTTGGTTTCATCTGTAATCTTTGTGGAAAAACGGGACATTACAGTAGACGGATTATGCTAAATTGCTTTCTGCCACTGAAGAGCTCGACAAAGCAGTAGTTCAAGGCATGGAATGAGCATTCCGAAATAAGCACTTAGTCACTGAATTCAGTACCAAGAAATTAACCTAAACGATTTCAATTTACATATGTTTGTAATTTGCATCCCAGCTTTACACCTTACAGAGACTCCCTTGTTTGCCATTACTGTAGTAAATGTTTGTTCACAGGCTGCTTAAAATCAAGCAGGGAGGTCAAGCTGGGACTAAATCCAAGGCTGACTGCCTTGTCCTGTCTGCATGCCTTGTCTGAATATCCTCCCAGGGCTCAATACTGTTCGGTGGACTTGAATGGTGCAAGACTGAGTCCAAAGTCTGTTACTGCAGGACAGGGGTTCCCCAGTTATGCTGGGATCTATGAATCAAACCAGAGACCTTCATGTGAATGCTTTCCCCTTCTACCACTCCTTTTCTGTGCTGAATTGCTCTCTGGAGAAGACTCTGGCTTCCTCTCTCGCTGTTACTCTATAGACATTTTGCAGGGGATATGTCATCTTTCCTTGGATACATAAATTTATATCACCTTCAGATGATCATAAAATCATAGAATCACAGAATGGTTTGGGTTGGAAGGGACCTTAAAGTTCATCTAGTTCCAACCCCCCTGCCGTGGGCAGGGACACCCTCCACTAGACCATGTTGCCCAAAGCCTCATGATCATATCTAATAAATAAATTTGGGCACCTACGAGTTAGAAGAGGTAACCTTTATGTGCATGGCTTTTAGACTGGTATCCAGAATTTTATTCTTAGTCTTTCTGTATCAGACATCAGCCAGTCTCCTGGTCTTTTCTTCTCTCACTCTTCTCCATCAGATGCCTTTGCAGATTGATACTGCTCTCCTAAGAATTTTGACCTTTTCATTTTCCATTTGGCACAGAGTAATCTCCAAATGGAAAATCTCCATGGCAGGACAAGGAGCGCCAAAGTTGTGCCCATCAACAGCACCACCCAGTTCTGTCCCAGGTAGAAGGAGTCAACCAGGTGTAATGCAAAGGCAGAAGTCTGTAGGGCCCAGGGGCTGTCTGTAACTTTCCAGCTGACGCTAGATGATGTAGTCTCTGTGCTTCTGCATCCTGTGCTCTGGTCACAGCACATGACTCTGCTTCATTCTCCTTTCAGACTGAGGCTCCGTCTGGGAGCACCCAATGGTGCAGAGAAGGTTTTCTGTTTTCAAGTGCTAAATTCCCTTTAGAATGTCAGGATGTTGCACAGCATCCGTGATCGGCAGCTACAGAGATAGATATATGATGTTCTCTGAGGTGTAGTAACAGGGTCATGCAAGTCTATCCTCAGTGTCCGACAGCTGCAGGGGCCCATTTCAAACTGTTAGTGCACTTCAGAACACAGGAATATTTATCCATGCAAAAATAATAGTGTTTTACAGAAATGGCCCGATGTTTCTCAGTCAGGGTCACGAACCTCTTGAAGGTCACGAGATCATTCAAAAGGGTCATGAAATTTTAGACAGCGGAAGTCAGCAGCAGCTCAGTTCCTCCAGAGAGGCAAGGTGAGAATAGGCTGTAAGTATTGGCTGTCAGTGCTTGCGATAGCAAGGGAATTGCTAACTACACCACCTTTAATTGCTATCGGCGGTCCGTTCTGGCAGGGTCAGGGAGGAGAGGACAAGCACGTGCACTCAGTAGTAATGCCCTTCTCACTGCCTCGCCCTGAAGGAATGGAGCTGCAGTGGGCTTGGGAAGGGACAGTCATGTGGAGAAAGATCAACCAAAAGGGAAAAGTGCTTTGTAAATGTTTGAGAAGCCCTGGTAGAGCATAATGCGTCTGCGTTAGAGGAGGGTAAGGAAAGCAGTGCCTCTCTGCTGGGTAGGGTCTGCCTCAGGGCTCGGTGTTTGGTAACACCAACTTGTCCATAGTCTTCAACAAGCGTCTGCCATCTTGATCATTGCTTTTCTGCTTCCTGCAGTGTTTCATTTCATCAGCTTAAGGATCGCTGCAGTCTTTTCACTTAATCACTCTACAAATGATTTAGCCGGCTCACTTACTTCCTTTTTTTCTTTACTCCCATACTCTGTGGACCCTGCAGAGCTAAATTCCGGTGTGAAAGGTTTAAGACTCCAGACAGTTGTGAAACTACTTTGGCAAATTAGCATCTTTGGTAGAGATTAGTCTTAAAGTTGTTATGTGACATCTGAAGATAAAAACCTGTAAATCTTTCTAAAATGCTAGGCCAATAACTTCGATATGTAATAAATACTGAAATTCTGTAAAACATTGCAATTCATTTTATCATCTTTTCTAAACAGAAAGAGCAAAGTCAGGAAATTCATTGCTGAGGAGTTATACTTTTCTTTGAACCTACTTGATACTAAACATTTGGGAAGTTAAAGCAGCCAGGTTTCAATGTAAACAGGCAAATGACTGAATTAATGCACAAAGTGAACTATTCATTTTTCCTTGTGTGTTGAGTGAGCTCTTATGATAATGGGATAATAATGCTTTGTAATCATTTAGTGTTTTCCAGCTAAAAAAGTACGGTAAAGCCTTAATCTTTTTAGTGCAACTACTTAAATGTTATCTGTCTTACCTGCCTATCCTCTCATAGGCTATAAATGTTATATTCCTACCTGCCTGTCCTCTCTTAGGCCATAGACCCGTGCTCTTTAGGTGTACCAGCAAAAGGTTTACAAACCCCAGACATTCACAACTACCTCATCATCAAAACTTACCACTTCCTCAGAAGTGCCAGTTAAATAGCTTTGTTCATGCCCTAATCCATTTTATTTAGCTTAGACTAGGCTTTAAATAGCAGACTTTTACTGAACAAGATTGCTTTGAATGGAATAATTGAAGGAGAGAATCCATGAGCTATTCAGTCCCTGCATCTGAGGAGGCAATGTCCTAGATTAGGTGGGAAGTGAAGGCTGGAGAGGATGCTTGGGGGTGTAACTGCTTCAGCCATTACAGCTGGAACTCGAAAAGAATATATGCCAACGACATTATTAGCATGCTGCTGTCAATCCCCCTGCCTGCTTTTCTACTTATTACCTGCTACTGTAACTTTTTCTAAAAAGTTTGGATCGTATCCCCTGCTGCATCCTATGCACAAGAAGGGCTTCCCAGTTACCCCGGTCTGTTATGTTGTCTCTTTAAAACTCACCTCTGCTGTAATGCTCAGTAGCAGCTGTGGTCTGTGCTCTCTGCTGGGTGCTCTGATCCAACGTAGTATCTATATCCTTCTGATCTGCCTGGTATGTCCATCACTTTTCCTTCTTCCTCACCCAGATTGAGTGATAATTTCACATCCTTTCATGCTGTGCTGACGACACCTAGAATTACATGGCCACGATCAGACGGGCATCCCTAGAGACATCGCAAAATAGCAGTAACATCAGCAAAGGACGTAAGTGGCTCCCCCTAACTCACGCAAGAACACTGCCGCACAGATGGGGAGAGAGCTTGGATCTTTTGTCTCGGTTATTTGCTGTAACCACATACTCCTCCTTCCTAGCATCCCTCTCCAAAACATACTGACATCAATTAACCTTTTCATTGCATTGAGCCTCTGCTTTTGCCTTTATGGTGATGGAAACCTCTGTAATACCAACAGTCCTCAAGGAATGCTGTTACAACCCAAAGGACAGTGAAGCTGTTTAATGGTTAAAATCTGAGGAGACAGAATGAAATAAATAGAAAGGACCAATTCACATGCCAGAACTTGTACCTTGTACGTACAGAGTGGGAGGATGTTACTGACTGTCTGCAACTGTGAGGGCAGGAAGCCTCCAAGGGAATGCCTGGTGGCCAGGCTGGGGTGTACAGGCTGGGATGTACAGTCGTGGACTCATCTGGAAGAGGAGATTTGCTGTGAGAGGTTGTTGCCAAGGGGTTCCTTTTCCCAGAATCACTACCTTGCACCAATTGCCTGGATGCACTCGCTTTGGACTCTGCCACAGTCCAGCCCTGCAGGCTCCGGGCTCAGAGGCGCTGACAGCTGACAGCCACACTTGCCATTTTGAGGGGGCCAGGCTGGTGACAAGCTGTGACAATGGCCTATGTTTAGCCATGGCAGTAGTTACAACCAGCATATCACATGGTGGAGAGGAGGCTGCAGTCTGTTCTTTCAGACAAAGGTGTCTGGGGGGTGTCTCCATGGGACAGGCACTTTCGGGCATGGAGTTGGGTATAATTGCATCAATAAAATGCCTATAGAGACCCTGCTTTCAAAACTTTCTCTTAATACAACCCTCCAAACCATGGGCCATTTTTGAAAGTCTTCCCCTAAAATACAGTTCTTTGCGCTAACAACTTTCTTGTGACAGGGGGGCTTACCAAAAGTCCACCCTGTGCTGTGACCTTCGCGTATCGGTGTGGACTCCAAGCAGAGCAGTAGCCAAGCCGCTACGTCACCTCAGCTGTAAACAGAGCTCCCTCTCGCGCTCCTCCCTTGCTGCCTGCCACACACCCTTCTGCCGTCCTCCATAAAGACGTGGTTTTCTGGAGGAGGCCAAGCTCCGCTTACCAATTACATCAGCTCCCCTCGGTGAGCACATATGCTTCCACTTCGGAGCCTTGTTTCATTTGCTTCTCGTCTCTGTAAAAAGGGGTTTCCTTGAAAACCGTTCTTCCAAATGCTCTGCCTATGTTTTTCTCATTACAAATAATATTTTTCTATCCTTTCTCGTGGGAATGTTTTCATTGTCCCCTGTTGTTCTCTCTCTGTACCATTTGCTAATAAAATAATTGGGAAACGTTCATAGTAGCTGAACTAAACAGAGTTTCTCCTTGTTACGTTCTTGCCTTTTCCCTTCCACTACCACAAAAGTAGTATCTCATTCCCACTAAAGCAAGATTTAAAGATGACAGCTGTCTTCTGTGTGGTGACAATTGGTATAAAGAACAGAAATGTGGACTGATTTCTTTAACCTGATCCTGTACGCGCTCATTACCGCAGTAATCTGAACATTCTCTACTTGCTGAATAAGGAAATATCAGAGGGATTTCTAGTTGGACAAAGAACCATTTGGCTGACTACAGGTTTGCTGGATTGAGCTCTCGATTGGGTCTGCACAAAATCTTTGTTTATTTTGCTCTGCTGAAAATTGTTCAAATGGCTTCTCATTATCATTGGGTGGGACTGAAGAGAAGCACTGATGTCAGTTTTGTGACATGTCCTGTTATTTAAGTAATTCACAGTTTAGGCTGGGACACATTTGACCTTCCTAAATAATTGGCTTTTTTTTTTTTCTTTAGCGTGAATAAATGAAGAAAGAGCAAACTAACTACTGTTGGCAAGGAAAGAACTTCTAGTAAACAAAAACGTCTTACAAGTTTCTTTTAAATATCACTCTGGGTCTGTCCCTCCTAAATCGTATTACACCCTATATCAAACCTATCTGCAGAGTTGTTGAAAATCTTCCCTGGGAAGGGACTTCCTAAATTCAAAGGGCTTCAAACTGTTAGGGATCTGTGCTTCAAGGCTTTCAAAAAACTCCAGTCCTCTGCTAAGGCTCAGACCTGTAGGTATCCACATTGAAGTTAATAGGTTTACTTATGAATTTAAAAATAAGCACATGCTTAAGCACTTGGTGAGAAAGCCTGGATACTGACCCTATGCTTGCAAGAAAGAAGATGTCCCGGGCTGCAGTGCCATCATCCCTCTTTGTGACAGCTGCTCCTGCGGCCCTCAAAGATGAATGAGAGTCATGTTCTGCCAGGAGGTTTTCAAAGCAGTAAGCCTTGAGTGCACATACATCCTCCACTCTCACAATTACACTGCCCTGGTGACTTTGGCACTTGGGTTGTGATCAGGGAAATTTTAGTTTCCCAGTTCTTGTACGGCTGTTTGCACAGACATGGGTGTGATTTTCACATCCACACACTGTTCTAATATAGTGTTCACATTAGTGCGTCTGCTCGTGGAGCTGAAACGTAGCGGAGGATTTGGCTTGCACTCCATGAAAGAGGTTTTAGAGGGTTACTGCTGTGTCCAAGCATGTTTCACAGCTGACATTTGTCAATGAAAAAGCAGAGCTCAATGAAAAGGCTAAATGTTCACAAGGAACCTCTTTACTGTGGGGTTAATGAGGACTTGAAAGGACTTGCACTCTGGCCTTAGCTGTGTATGTTTGTCTTTTCTTTTACTTTCATCTCTCTTCCCTGAGCCCTGGTCTCTTTTCATTCTTTTTTGCTGCTTTTAATTTGTGCCTCTGTATTAAACCAACCAACCTTCCTTCCTTCCTTCACTCCTTCGTTTCCTTCTCTCTTTCTCTCTCTCTTTCTCTCTTTCTTTGCATTGTTTTGGGAGTCTGACTTTGATAGATTGTTAACAGAAACCACAAAAGTGTCTGTTGCTTGAACCT
Source organism: Grus americana (assembly GCF_028858705.1). Classification (NCBI taxonomy): domain Eukaryota; kingdom Metazoa; phylum Chordata; class Aves; order Gruiformes; family Gruidae; genus Grus; species Grus americana. The sequence goes on along the minus strand of NC_072853.1, from coordinate 13,995,980 downwards.
ATTCACGGCCTCTCTTGCTAACATGCAATGATTATTAGTGATAACATTACATGGCTAATGATGTAATAGATTCAGAAGGAAAATTCTGTCTTTGTTCGAAGATGCAAAGGTTTAACTCAATCTTTTTTGATCTGCAACACATGGCAAGATGAAATACATTATTTGCCTGTTTTAATGCATTTTTCTTTCTCCTTTAAATCTAGTAGGCTCATAAAGAATTGTTATATCTGATGCTTAAGAGAACAAGAGTGCACATTGTCATGCAGAGTACTGTGTATCCTAATGGAACAAATTATTTGATGTTATTGTACATACACTACCTGCTATGCTCAATAATGCATAGTATAAATAAAAATATGAACCTCTCAGAATTCTAATTTTTCTGTATTTTCCCCCACAAAGAGCAATCTAAAAACTCATGCAAAGTGAAGCTGCTATAACATGCAGGAAAGACGTTTGTAAAAAGGCTTTAAATTAAAAACTACACTTTCAAACATAGTTCAAATATGTAAATAGAAGAATGTCTCACCTCACTGATCCTAGCATCTGTAATCACATCTAGCTTCAGTGAAGCTAATCCCTGCTCCCAATGCTCCGCTATACCCTCGTGTTATCTGCCAATCCCTGGTTTATAAAGACAATATTTCTTGTTGAGTCTAACGAAATTGTACTTTAAAGTCAACAATGGAATAATTGGGAAATAATAAATCAATGCTTCACTGTGTAAAATGTTTTCTAGGACAACATACTTAATAAGACATAGACTTAATGCAGGGTTGTAGACAATTGGGCGAATTGACTCACTGTATTGAGTGGTCCAGATTGCCAGTATAGATCAGTTATCCTGGTTTCTATAGGTCTTTATATTGCCTTCATCTCTACAGGCTACACTTATACCATAAATTTAACAGTGTGAAGGAATATACCCAGGCCCTGCAAGTCAATCTTCTATAGTTTTAAATTATTAGAGAAGTTTCTGGCATATTTTTGGCCCATGTCAGCAGTTTCTCAAATTGTTCCCAGGCATGGTTCTGAGATTAGCACATGGCAGTCGCCCTGTTTTGCAGAGCAAGAGATTTTAATATACTGATGTAGTATTTGATAGAATTTAGTAGTATTGATTTTGGCAGTGCTCCATGCCAGGTGGCCTCAGAGCCAGACAAGAGCTGGCTAATTTTTATTAGAGATGTAGCATTAGTATCTAAGCATCCACTAGTTGTATGCTAAGTGGCACAACTGATAGTATGATATATAACTGCATTAATTCTTTAGGAGAACAGTTAGAAAAATATGTAGCCTTTGGTTTCAGCAGATCTAATGTAGCTGCTCTTCTCATTATGCATATTGTTCCTCTCTAGAGGGCTGGTTGAGGAAATGCAGTGAACTCTGGGAAGATCTTTCCTTCCTCGGGGAGTTTATTCCTGTCTCTTAGACTAAAGTGTAGCTTAGGCCAAAGTGTAATATATTGTACTAGGGAGAGGAAAACCCTTTGTGCTGAAGGAAAAGGAGTGTCAACCATGTGCCTTTGAAACCTTTAATGATTTTTAGGGTATGCTGAAATGTAGGAATCTAGACCCTTCTCTTATCAAGATCTACATTCCTGCAGAGATGTCCTCCAACATTTAGGGCTTGCAGAATTTACCTACCTCCTAATACCTTAATGCCCAGCTATTCTGGGATGCGATAATACACACATACCAGACGGCAAAGGCATGTACAGTTGTCAGTTTGTTGTCCACCAGAATTAGACAGACTCTGGAGTTGCTGTGCATCATGGCATTACCAACATCAAGAAATTAATGAGCATTCTTAAATTAATTCCTAAATTAAGCAATTTTCTTTCTACGCCTTTAATCTAAATGCATTTTGTACTAAGCCTGCATAATTTTTAAAAGCATTTTTGCTTGCCCACCTGCTTACCCTCTGTTTTGATTGACTTAAACCTTGGTAAGCTCTGTTTGACCAAAAGCTGATCGCATCCAACATCTGGACAACACCAGTGGAAGAGGTACAGACATGAGGAAGGTAATGCTATGTCCTCTGCACATTGATGGTGTTCAAATACTTTTCCTCTCTATCAATGCTCCTTTTGCCAATCGCTGGATATATGGGATGTTTTCTTGGCAATTATATCTTCTAAACCTAATAACTTTATAATCTTAATGTCATTTTGCTGCAACAGGCCTATTATCTGCCTGTATTTGTTCTAGTTTTCTGCACTGGAAAAGTAGGTAATTCCCTAATAACCTGTGCTGAAAGATTCTAATACTAAGCTCTAGTTGCAGCCATAGTAAATAAAATGCTGATGTGACCCAAGTAACTGACCAAGGTGATAATTATTTGCCCTAGATTTACATGCCTGTAATGCAGAAATCTGTATCTGACCTAGTCACCAAAAAGTCCATAAGGACAGAAATAGACTTGTGCAGAAAGCAATTCTTCTGTTTTGTGGGGGTTTTGTTGTTGTTGTTGTTGGTTAAGTTTGGTTTTGATTTTGTTTTTGTCCACCTACTAGGCTGAGATCAATTGTGTGCATTAAATCATGGCCTATTTCTCTTCATTGACCGTAATAAATTAGCAAATTCCGAGCTCAGATAAACATGTCTACTTCATGGACATCCAAACATGTTATGAATTCTGTCCTTACTCAAACCATGTTTCCAACCCTATTAATAATTTTGAAGAATGGATCTAAAGAAAACATGTTGATATTTACATTGGGATAAAATACCAATTTGGCAAATATATGCCTATTCACTTATATAATTTTATCATCTTTATAGGTTTTTAAAATCCTTCATACATGATAAAACATTGATAGTGCTCTATGCAGTCACAGGCAAAAAATAAGCTTAGGAGAAAAGCCTGTACGTGTACAATGTATACACACATCGTTGTGTTCATGAGCAACAGTTTGAAAAGGCGTTCATATGATGAGCTCTCTCAATTTAGAGATTCTAGCTACGTCAAATGAAATTAATTACTCTCAAGTAAACAAGAAATGCCAACAGCATTAAAAAAACTTGATAGAGGGACAAGACAAGGAATGACTTAAGAGGGAAGTGCTGGAATCAGCTCAGTGTTTGGTAATATTGACTAGATATTAAAGAAAAATCAAAAAGTTTCCTATTTTTCTCACCATCTGAATGTCTGGGTTTTGTAAATAACACTTAAAGCATACATTTGAAATTAAATTTTTTATCTTGGTATCAATTCTGGAAAGGATAGCTGTATGTTTGGCATTGTTTTTTCTCATTTGGTTGTGTTTTTTGCTAAATTAAGGCCTGCTTCACAGAGAATCATCAAGAAAAATGAAGTCATTGTTAGCTGATTTCATACCTATGCAGTCCTGCTTGGAAGTCCTGCCACCAACGACGTGTGCCATATGAACAAAATCTGGGATTAATTAAGTGAGAGTGAACTCCTAACCCATTTGAACTGTCATGCTGAAGGTCTGGCACAAAGGATCCGGGAGTTTACAAAGACTAATCACCATTGCAGAGTCCTGTGGGCTCCTCTTTACACGAGTGCCTTTGTAGTAAAATGAGCCTTCAAAGTGACTGTTGCACACTGAGAACAACAAAGACAGTGACAAGGAGATGCTCATTGGACACTGACTTGCTTTTGTTCAAAGACAATTCTTTGCTCTCTTTAGAAAACAAGAAACAATATCAGCCTTAAAGTCATCTATATAATCATAGCTCCATATCCACTGACATCCAGTGGAAATATAAGCCGGAGAGGACAGATTTACTTTGGTAAATCTCTGGTAAAAATCGGTTACTTTTCCCATGCAGCATGTGTGTTGCATTCTGATTATGATAATGGCAGAGTTTACAAAAGTTTCTCAGTTAAACTGGCTGGAGATCTCAGCAGTAAAGTGAGGTAACTACAGAAGCCAAGAAAAAATTTCCTGTAATTTCTGAGTTCAAGCAGCTGTATTATGGACTTGGGCATAGACATCAAACCATGAAGCAGGGTCCACACGGCAATGTCCGCTTGAGATTACAGGGTCTTTGTATGGTCTATTAATGCTATCAGTTTTCTGGGACTTGTTTTGGGCTGTGATCTAGCATTTCCAACATTGCTGGTGTCCTGTCCATGTGTCACATAATATCAAAGAATATCGTTTCTGAGGGGCTGTTTGGTTTGGTTTGTGAGTTGGGCATTCAAAGAATCTTGGGAAGTTCCGCACATCAAAGAAAAAATAAAGTAATATTTACAATACATTACTGAGGTGGCAAAGTAAAACACTCCACTCTTAAAAACACAATTAACCAGTGTTCAAAAAGGTGATATAATTACAGTATCCTAAAGGGATTTGATTGAAAGATTTCTGGATTTTTCTGCCACTTTGTATGATAACCTGTAAGTTCTGAACGAAACCATCCCACTTTAATAACCTATAACACAGGTTGTTACTTTATTTGGAGGTTCTTTATTAGTTCTGTTACAGCCACATGTAAGTCTTCTCATCAAGATCTGAACCCCTTTTTTTTTATTTGCTGTATCTGTGTATGAAGGTAGTCATTATACCAAAAAGTTCACTACAAGAAATCTAGACAAAGATCTATCCATTGATCCTCCCAAAAGCCCAGTCAGATCTAATGAGAAAGTAACAGTAATGAGAAAGTAACAGTAATGAGAAAGGAACATAAGTGTTGGGGCCACCAGGATTAGCTTCAGCAGTGAAAGTTCATCAAGACATGGCATTGCATCAATTTAAAAACACTTCAAGGTTTTATATTTGTTTCAATTCTATTTTATTCAGAAGGTACTGTGGATCTTGGGGGGGGAGTGAGGGGCGGAGTGGAGATGACAACACAGAGTTTGTAGAAGCGTTTTGTTAATAACGTGCAAAGCAAAGTTCTGACAGTGCTCTGTTTCATGAAAGTATCTTTAAAGTTTTATTTCTATTTGAATTCTGAAATGAAAACAAATTTTAAAAGAAATACAAGAAAAGAGTTGTGGCCAACTTTATTTGATGCCTCTACTTTACTAATGGGGAATACAAGCCAGAGTATCTAAGCGTCTTGCTTGGATTTGGGTAGCTTATGATATACTTCCCTTTCTTCTTTACTCTTTTCATATGCAGTTCTTCTGGGTCACTGTTGGACACAATGAGTGTGGGCTCAATAGACCCTGAGAGCCTAAACCACTGTTTCTGTTCCTGTGTTCTTGCAAATAAAGATCTCGGGTCCTTAATGAAAAGTTTTCAGCAATCAATCAAGGATGTTGATAAATTTGAATAAAAAACGTGGAAGGAAGTCTCTTCATCTGTGTATCAGACAGAAATAATCTCTGTACCATGTGTGATCTCGGTTCTACAGAATTCAGGCAAGGAAAAGAAAGCAAAAATAAAACCTTCAACTGTTAAACCAGTTCATCCTGTTTTCAAAAATGTAAGCAAACCCAAATAGCTAGAAGACAGCAAAGCTGGAAAGATCAAAGAGAAAGCAAAACCAGATCTGAAAACAAGTGGACTTTTTGCTTTCACATCCTACACTTGGCTCTGAAAAATATGGCTGTGGCTAGACATCCCTGGCCAGCCCTGGCGGTGCCAGCTGAGGACACTGCCATAGCCAGCTCACTCCCATCGGCTCGCTACCATGCCCTTGAGCGAGGCTGCTGCCTCCTCAGATCCTCTGTCTGAGACAGACGGCAGGCTAAAACCAGCCCTGTTTAGTCAAAATAAGCTGTGTAAGAAAGGGCTTACGGTCAATATTCCTTAGGCTAGCCTGGCTCTGTGGCCACACTGGATGAGTAAGCACAGTGCCAAGCTCAGGGGCCAACACATTGGAATGGCAGTGACCACCAGTGGTGGGGCAGAGGAGACAGAGCACCAGTGGCCATGGCGGGGTGGAAATGGGCTTGATGTCCTCATGCCACAGAGGTGGCATCAAGGGCACGAGCAGCTCGTTGGCTGTTCGGACGAGCCTGGCCGAGGGGATGTGAAGCAACTGAGGAGACACAAGACAACAACTCCCATGATCAGGGTGGGCACGGTCCCCAGCATGCCAAGAGAAGAAACCAGAAAAGCTGGCTTCCTTAGCTGGCAAAGGTGTGTGCAGGATGTGTGCCTACACACAGGATTAACAACAGCTTCTTGGAAGGCAAAATTCACACACACACTCCCCACACACACCATATACACGGTCTTCTGCTTTGCACTTTTCTTCCTCTATATGCCATTAATTGTGTGGTTTATCGGAGGGGATAAGGAGTATGTGACTGCCCAAGCATACTTTTGTCTTATGTGGTATGAATTAAACACTTTGGGATACTTTGGGTTCCAGAGAGTTAATAATGGAAAAGTCTTTTAGAAAAAAAATGGCCTGAGGTTGTTGCGAAGCTATCAGGCAACACACGGCAATCCTCTGTGTAACGGCTGACGGAGGTATTTATTTTCATTTGAGAAACAGCGAGAGCAGGGCCTGCCCCAGACATCTCTCACTCCATTCGGAAAGCGATGTTTATGGACAGCTGCAGGGAGTTACTCACAAGAGGCTTAAACAGGGAGGGGAGAAAAGGGCCATTCCTCCGGGCCCACCCAGCCACTGGGTTTTTCAGCTGAAGGGCAGGCTCAGTTTCATCCCAACTGGCCGGTGAAAACTGAGCCCAAACAACTGTCAGGATCACAAAAGCCGGAGAGATGGAAAAGACGGTGATAAATGTGGTGGCAAGTCGTTCCCCTGGAGCCGCCTGACGTGCCTCTTATTTGGACACTGTCGTGGGGTTAACGGTGGTTTGTGGGCTAACACGAGGAAACAAGAAAGGGTCATTCACACACATCAGAAAAATGTTTGGAAAAATGCTTAAAGTGCTTATTAGTTCAGAGGCCCTTTCAACACCGACAGCTCCACGTGTTTCACCGGAGATGCAGCTGAGTTGCACAAGTAATTCTATGCTCAGTCAAAGCAGCATAAGTCCAGTTTGGGCAGCGTTTTGTAGCCCCCATGGTGTTATCTGTCTGTGCGTCTCACTGCCTATTCATCTATCCATGCTGTTTTTCACTGTTACCCATCACCACGTCATACCAGTATCTTCCGTAGAAAACTGCAGGCTGTGCCCTTATTGTGCATCATGATGTCTGTAGCATTTCCCGTCTTAATGCAAGTGGAAGGATAAAAACTCCTCCTAGCAGACAGATTTCTGCCTTTTAAGACTTAATGACTTATTTTAATGCCTTACTGGTACACAACTTTTGTATTGCTTAAATGTGTTTTGTGGTTTTTACTTTTGTTGGTATGCTGGTGGGATCTGGAGAGGTTAAAAGGAGGGAATTTTCTCATTGTCATGGCCAAAATGGAGCCAAATCCCAGTCTTTTCTCAACCTTCTGCAGACACAAAGTACCAGCTCTCCCAGTACAGAAACAGAGCAACACCCTCCTCCTTCAGTTACTCCAGTGTGTGCTGTGATCATGATGTGGGGTCAGTAAATTTAAGGAGCTCTCTCTCACTTGACATTTATCTGAGATTTTAGCAAAGATTCTGGCCTTTTCTACCACATACTTGCACAGTTATACACCATAAATCTTCTGTGACTTATGAAAACATGTGATGTGTAGTACAAAACAGTTTCTCTTGCATTCTAGGGAAATCCAAATGTCTTGACCATCTGTACCTTGAAATTGAAATCAAGACTAAATCTCTATTGCCTTCACCTAGACTTTGGTTGTGATTTCACATTAAACACAGGTAGTCATCTGCTTGACCAGAATTTAAGTTGGTTAGGTTTTCATCTACTGAATAAGCTGGAAAATGTTTCATGTTTCATATGTAATTATTTGAGAAATAAAACAAATATATCAACTATGGAAAATATTAATGGTTTCTGTTCTTCAACATGTGGAGTCAGTGCACACACAGACAATACGATTTTCAAATGCACTTAGCAGTGGTCTGACTAAAATCTTTGAATGTCAGTGTAAAACCAGCTACTATTAATTTACCTTAGAGTTGAAATAATAATATTGATAATTGCCCATAACACATTTCACCACAGGACTCTAGTCAAACATTAATAAGATTTAGAACATCTATGAAAACATTAATCTAAATCTGTTTTGTCAATTATCATAAATGCAAAGCTCCAGTGGACCTGTAGCTATTCTGTTCTGCTGCTGCCAAAAAGGAGTTAACACTATTATGTGCCAAAAGCAGAGAGGGTACAAACATGTAAAAAGTGTTCATAGCCATGCATTGACGTGAAATGAGTATGTCAGATCCACCTTGCCACTGCTGGCCCTGTGCCCCATACAGCCAAGGAAGGTAATGGATACTAAGGGTGAATGTCTTCCTACATCCACATTTGGTGATCACTTTGACCCTAATCATGGGAAAAGACACAACAACAAAACATGTCAAAGAGGACTCTCTGTAGTTTTTCTGCCACTGATTTACCCCATCTGGTACTCTGTCTCCAGGGATGGTAAGTCTCTGAGGCTTCAGAAGACTTGAAACACAAACATGAAAAACATTGCTGAGAACAATGAATGAGGAGCGCTGTTTTCTTTTCTAGGACCAAAAGGGAACAAAAATGGGAGAAACAGACTCACAGGACCCAAAATAGTAATAGACTGAACCAAAGAAGTAAAAGACTGCATGTGATGGTTTCTACAGTAGCTTCTTTGACAATATCAATATCAAGACATTGGTATGAATAAAACACTGAAATTGTCACTCTGCAGTCATGCTTAACCAGTAAAGCTGAACTTCCATCAGGTCCTTAAATACCAGTAGCGTTAAGCATGTCCATAAATGTTTTGCCATGGTAGGTTCATAAAGAAATACTTGGCAACACCACTTCAGTATCAGTACCCTTCTGTCAGCAGTGTCACCACTTCTCAAGCAAACACTTCAGTTAAAAACTGTTTCAAAACTGTGAGAAAATTAACCTCTGAGTAGATCCAAGAATAAGTTCCCAAAGAAAACCACAATTCTAAGGTCTCAACTAAATCTCCTCTTGGCATTTAAGGTTGCAATTTTCTTACTTTAAAGACTGTATGTTTTCATTATGCTCTTAGATGAATTTTTAAGTCTACAAGTGGTATGGCTGTTTTTGAGAAGAGCTAGTGCCGTGTTCTCTGTCTGCCTGGAGGAACATCCTCCAGTAATGAAATGAACCTCACAGTGAGGTGCAAACAAATTGTAAATGAGCTTTTCCCTGGGGACCCATATGCTGCCACAAATCCAGAGGTCCTGACCTGCTGAAATGAGAGTGGCTGCAAAAGGTAGAGCTGGATTCATCTGCAAGGGAAGAACAGCTTACAGGTTTACTTACACACTGCCCTGTGAAAGAGTTTTGTGTTTTTCAGGAAGGATTGTCTGGAGGGGCAGACTCAGCCTCCTTACCCTATCTGTCCTGCTGTTTTACCTATAGTTTCCTGCTTTATCAACCAAAGTAGCAGTAAGCACAGTGTGGCCTGTCCCCATCTGCCATCGTACACCTGGCTGTTTTATTGGCATCCCACTGGAAGGTGGTGGACAGTCTGTGGGCCACAAGTGCTGTGCTAACCAGCCAGGTGTGCTTGGCCACAGGGGTTCTGCACGCTTTGGAAGGTATGCTTCAACTGCCGAACTTGCCACAGTGCTATCTACATGGAAGGGCAGGCTGGCCTCGAGGCAGTGTGGACATGCCCCAAATGCCATGGTGTTGTTAAGGGTGAACCCTGGTAAACAGAAGTTCCATGTAAAATGATGAACCTTGGCTACATGCCCGCACTGCCCAGGGAGCGCTGCAGGGAAATGACCTAAGTGTGCCCCGGCCCTCCACCCCTTCGGCTTGGTTTCCACAAGGAGGAACGCAAAAGCCCAGGCAAGACGGAAACAACTGGACACTGCCAAGGCCTTACTCAGATGGCCAGGGGCAAGAGACTGGAGACAGCCTGGTGGGGGTCAGTCGAGGCAGATCCAGCTCTTACCCGTTTCTGATGTGGAGAAAGGCCAGTTTCACCACGCCTCACTGCCTGACCCAGAACATCAAACTAGTGAGTTCTGTCATTTTTAAAACATCCATTTTCTTCACCAGCAGCAATCTGCACTGTGAAGCAAGGTGTGACTATTTGTACCCAACGCAGCTTTAATCCCACAGATTCAGGTAATTGGACCACCGGGGCTATGGCAGCTCTAGGCTTGGTGTGGGCTGCACAAATCTGCATGGGACTGTGGGACCTCTACAACAACTGCTTAAAACCAGACACATCACTGGGCAGAGCACAATTTAATGAATAGCAGTGTCTCACAGACCACATGCCTGGTTTTAGCCCCTTTCTGATGCAACTAAAATGCCTACACTAAAATAATACAAGCTTAAGCTACCAAAACGTACTTTGCATTTGGGAGGTCCACGCTGTCAGTTCCTGCAGCTCAGGTAGATGCAGCCACATCCTTATCTCTGCTAACTTTACGAGGCACCTAGACACTTAAGTTCTAGCTCGGAGAAGTAATCAGCAGATTTCCAATGATAATTCAAACTGTATAAGTTTCTGCTGGTGGGAAACAAGGTAGGATATTACCCTGACCTCCACACAATGTGGGAAACCTGCCAAACTGAACTGAGTAGCTATGTCAACCAGCCAGAGTACTGGGGAAGTGAAAAAGGGGGGAAAGAATGATCTTGGTCTGTACATGAGACTCTCAGAATATGGTAGGAAAAGAAGGTCTCTTAACTTCCGTGTGTTGTATATGTTTGCCTTATGTATTCTGGTTGAGATTTCCAAAGATGTGCTAAGATGTTGGACCACCATCCCTGTTAAAGCTTAGGAACTTAATAACTGAATCTCCTAGGCAGATGTGAAAACTTTGGCCAAAGTATATCATCTGTAGTTGAACTATTTTTACTGTATTTCCCAATAAGTGGATGAAAACTCAAAATTAAACTTCCTGTGCTATTTTTTTGCCTGCAGGCCTGAGCAAGGCAGCTGTTTGTCCTACCATTGCTGTGGTCTTACATGTGTTTTCCGGTTTAGATATTGGCATATTCATTACAACGAAAAAGGCAAATGCAGGCTCTAAACAGCCCACTTATTTGAATCTGATCTCACAATGGCCTGTTTTCTTTCAAAATATACCCTTTGAGAATGTTATTATGCTTGTTATAAAGTAAATGAACTTCACTTCCTCACCAGCATAGCTATTAGGCTGACAAGAACAGCACGCAAACACAATCAGCAAGTGCAGTCAACAGCAGACAGAAGCAAAATCAACTTTCTTTTAAACAGCCCTTTACTAATGACCATAAAGAACATTCAGCACCTCAGATACTTATTTCCAGTTCAGTACAAGAGGAAGCATATCCAAGATACCATCAGATGTAGCCAAGAAAATCTACTTTAATTGACACTCCCTCCATAACTCATGGTGTTGTGGAAAATGAAAAAGGAACCACAATATCTGTTCAAGACAGACAATCACATCTGAATTTTCCTGACATTCACAGGAGACTACAGTTGAAGAAGTTAAGGGGAAGTAGGTCAGTATAGAAATTCATGGTCCATAGCTTTTTTTTTTTTAAATTGTCCTTTTAATAATTTTTTTGAAACTACACTCACAAAGATTGTCCACTGGAAAAAAGTTATAAACTGCTGAATATCCACAGTTTCAGCAAGTAAGCTATTTTTCAGCCTCTCAGGAAATCAGGTCTAATCAAAATTATGCAACTCACTGAAAAGTTATGTAACAGTCTAAAATCTTTGACCAAATTTGAACAAGTCACTTTATGTATGCCTGATTTGGGATAATAATGGTCCCCAGAATACCTTGTTATGGAGTCTCATGAACCTACTGCGTCATTTCCCATGCTGTGGTCCTTCTTAAGTATCTTTGGCTTTGGTTGAATGGGCAGGCCAAAATCTCTGTCATCTTCATTTGTCACACTCACCTATCTTTCATGGAATAATTTTGTTGAAGTGTCCCAGAGTAGTGGATCTTGGAGTTAACAAATTTGATGAGATATAGGAAACACCTACCCCATAAAGTAATTTTTATGCCTTTTATCTGCGATGGCTAGAAACATTCATTGTAACACCAGAACATGATCAAAAGACTCTAGGAGCTGATGTTTCATTTATAAGTGGATTTACTATTATAATTGGATTTACTGCATACAATGTCAGCTAGTAATCCCTGCTTCAGAACCATATCTTGTGTCTGAGGTTAGGATAAATTTCAGGAAAGCTCAGACTCTTAGATTTAGAAGTCCATGAACAGTGGAGAAGCTTTATCAGACCCATAACACAATACAAAAGGGAAAGCCTGGAGCAGTTTCTGTCACAAAAGTTATCATGTTCCCAGGTAATGTGGCAATGCTGGGAAGCCTGGTCTTAGAGGCTTAAATATTGTGAGCCTGATTCTCAGCTGCTACAGACAGGCAAAGCCCACTGAAGTCAATGAAAGTGTTCAGATATATAATGGCTAAAAAACACAATCTGAAATTTGTCTTCTGCATTTTTTCTGTTTGTTTTTAACCAACTTTTCTCAAATGCACTGTTCTGGGATTTAACCAGCTAAGGTTGATGTTAAAGGGGGTTGTGGTTTAGCCTCAGCCAGCAGCCAAGCACCACGTGGCTGCTCGCCCACTCACTCACTCACACTCTTCCCCCACCCCCGTGGGACGGGGACAAGAATCGGAAAAAAAAGGTAAAACTCATGGGTTGGGGTAAGGACAGTTTACTGGGAAGCAAAGGAAGAGGAAAATAACAATGACAGTACTTCGAATATACAAAGTGGATGATACACAATGAAATTTGCCCACCGCTCCAAAACTCGATGCCCAGCCCGTCCCAGAACAGCAACCCATCCTCCCTGGTCAGCCCCCTTTATATACAGAGTATGATGCCATATGGTATGGAGCATCCCTTTGGCTAGTTTGGGTCAGCTGTCCTGGCTGTGTCCCCTCCCAGCTTCTTGTGAAAATTAACTCTATCCCAGCTGAAAACCAGGACAAAGGGGAAAAGGAAAAATCCCCAAGCTAGATTTCAGTGACAGCCAAAGACACAGTTGTTTGATTTACACACTGTGAAAAGTCATTGAATTAACCTAATTAATTAATTAGGATTGGGGTTTCAGCTGAAGAAAAATCCTACCACTGTATTTGTTTTCATCAACTTAAATCCCATGGAAAAGTATTGCTTTCCTATCTATTGAAGGTAATAGGTTGCATGTTTGAAGCAGAGGGCCCTCACTGACATAATGTGTGACATAATTAGCTTTCTTCATGTGTTGACCTGGCCAATAGATTTTATCCTTGAAACAAAATGGTTGCATTTTTCCCCAGTATACTTTCAAGAACTAATGTGTTTTCTCAGATACACTGTAGTATGCCTCAAAGTCACTTTCTCATGCCAAATTACTTCTGGGGTGTAACTTCTTTGCCTTCAGCAGAAATACACTTCCCAAATGAATTGGTCCTATCTGTGAGCTTTAAAATCAGATTGTTTGTAATATTTATACATTTTCATTAACGTCAGAACTCCAACTGGTGCATCAGTACATCTGTAATGTTTGGGAGTGCCCTGAATGCATCAAAAATGTCAACACCAGCCCTCTGTAGCTCTAGACTGAAGATTTCCACATGGACTGGAAAGAAATATGGTCATCAATTTAACAGTTAAATCAAAGCTTGGGAATTTAGCAAATTGTTCAGATGTATCTGTCTTACTGCTGGAATCCCTTGTTGCTTTGCATGAATACAGGGTTGCCTTCTAAAAGTGATTACAAATATTTGTGTTTAGAAATGTCAGGAGGAAAAAGGAAAATAAGGATAGAAAAATTCATGGCAGCCAGCCCTTCACTCCAGCCTCCTAACACACAGTATAACAAGGGATTTCTTCATTACTGCATCAAGAGTCTTACAGGACAGCAGCTGCACAGAATTTCAGCAATAGCAATAGATGAAAAATATGTTCATACCTTCCTTTGGTTGCTTGTTCTGTGACCAACATAAATGTCCATGGACTACAAGGGTAAGTAAATAAATGGTTTTACAGTGGAGAAAGTGGCTGTTTGCTTTCTTTGCCTTTTGATAGTTCTTTTCTATACTGTTCTTTACTATACCCTTGTCTGAATTAGTTTTAGAATGATTTATTATTTGGACTGCAGAAGGAGACACAGTCATGGACCAGGATCCTAGTGTGCTACATGATCAAAGAGAACAAAGTCCTTTCCCCAGAAAGTTTGTACTCTATAACCTGAGAAACAACAAAGACACAGACAAATACAGAGAATCCGTGAGCATAAAATAACTGTATTTGTGGTGGTAAATTATAGCTGCCCAGGACCAGTCGGTGGCCCTAATGCCACCAGGCACACTTATCTTCTGAAACAAAGGGTCCTTACTGCCTCCACCAAAAAGAAAATGTCCTTGGCCTGCACTAATCTCTAAACCCTACCTGGGGATTGTATGGGAGATGAACCCAGCCAACACAGTGCCATGGACCATCCTAACAACCTGCCAGTAGAGACCATTGAGTTCCTGTGTCTAGTGCTTTGTTTGGTAGTGCTTTATTTGCTAGTATAGATGGAGTCACTGACCATCCTGATCAAAGCAAACCAGCTGCCTTTCCAATGACCTAAAATATAAGAAACTATATATGATGTGTCCAGATCATCTTAATAAAAATGTAATCTCAGCAAATAAGCTCACTGCCAGGGTAAACCATATGAACAAAATTGAAGTGTTTGGGGTTTTTTTTCTTCACCAGAACAGTTTGTAAAACAAACATATCCAAGAGTTTTGGAAAGGTTAGAAACTCTCAGACTTTTGTGCATAAATCAGCCTCTAATGAATAGTGGGTTAGCAGGTGATTTTCTTCCAGGGCAAGTTCTTTCTTTGAACAACTTCTTTTTCTCCCTCCAGAACAGATGTTAGTGTTCAATGTCTAACATAGATTACAGAAAGAGATGGACAACTTTCATTTGTGCAAGCATTTTTGTGTATTTGCTATATCTGTTTTATTGAAACGTACACGCACACACATTAAGCCTACAACACCAGGGTTTGTGCATATGTGGTGTATATGAAACAAAGCCACAAAAGAAATCACATACACCTTTAAACCATCTATTAGTGTACTGTGGTGTAAGCCATTTATGCCTTTGTCTAGAGGAAAATGTCTTCTCAGTCATACAGCTATGATATTTCAAGGCAGTGCATCATTAGACTGTCTGTGGTGTAGTGGTGGTGATGGATTGTATGGTGAGGTTGCCACTGCAATCCTACAAATAGAAAGTGAGAAGAAAAAAGTTTTGGCAAAAAGGTTGGACTTGTATACAGAAGGATTTGCAGTAGGTTGAACAATTTCAAGAATTGAAAAAATAGTCTGTTTTGTGCCTTGATGTGGGTCATGGTCCCTTCCTGCTGATAACTGAGTCTTAATAATCCAAGTGGATCACTAGCTGTGCTAGTGCAGTCATATTGCCCTGTGAAGGTCCAGGCAGATGTACTGAAACCACCCCTGTTTAACTATGCATTGACCCTTCTCCCTCTCCTTCATGTCCCTACAGCTTTTTTCTTATTCATAATGTTTTTGTTTTACTTTAGAGGAACATGAAGGAAAAGATTCCTCTGGCTTTGAAGTAATGAGGTAAGAAATGGAGTTTCTATTTTCATAGCTACAGTAGTAGCAATATTTCTCAAGGAGTGATAGTCAGCAGAGAAATTATGATGCCAACATTTCTTTGTGTTCTTTGTGAGTTTTGATGGTGGTTATTTAACTGTGACACCAAACCACATTAGCCCTTAGCCTCTTTGCTGTCCATTCATATTATTTCAGTTGGATGTAATGATAGCATCCATTCACGTTCACAGACAAGCCCATACTGCATGCAGTAGGAATGACTGGCAGATCCTTTCTAGACACTATGGACCATTGGGGCCCTTTATCTCCTCAAGACAACATGATTTTATTGGGCCAGCCAGAGACACAGCAGTGATATTTGAATACTGCATGAGCTTCTTGCAGCCCAAAGTTCTGTGATTTAGCATCAAGCTAAGCAATCAATACTTTAAGGAGCCAATGCACTTCAGATGACATCATTTTCTTCATTAGTGAAACACAAATGAAGTGTTTTCCCTGAAGACCTGGTGACCATAGAGGTGCAGGTTGGAGGTATGCTCACATTGTCCATTCACTGGCAAAGCCAACTGCCGGCTCCCTGTTCCCAGGTACTGAATCCCATTTCCTTCTTGTCCCCTTCTGTTGGACCACAGCATGTAGTGGAAATCAGTCCAGTTAAATTATTCAGACCTAATTTTTAAAACAAATATTTTTAATCCACATCATTTCACTAATTCAAAGCCCTGCGTGGGCCCACAGGCAGTAGGACCAGCACTGAGAAGGTAGGTCTTCAAGGAACAGGGACAGAGCAGGAGGGGAAGGGAAAGGAAAATGAGGATCCAGACCTATGGGCGGCTTGAGGTGGCATCATCATGGAGGAAAAAGTGGAATCAGTTTTCCTACATTGTGGGAAACTAATGAGCAAAGTATCATTTCAGGAACTGGAGTTGAGACCAATCAGGCTACAACTCAACTGCTGTGAGTGGGGCAGAAGTACTTTCTAATGAGCACCAGGCTTTACACTGTGATTTAAAGCATAAAACCTCCATTTAAGTGGCATGTAAACTAATTAATGGCAATGCAATGAAAATGAGTAATAATTTTTTTAAAGGCCACAATGGAAAGAAGCTTAACTTCTGCTTCTTGTTAAGTGAGGAGTTCCTAACCTCAAACGTAAGTTGCAGCACTTTTATTAAAAAGTCTTAAAAAATTATACAGAAAATCTGTCCCTATTCTTTTTAAATATAGAAGATCATTCACCTTCTACTGGTTTTTTTACAATTCTCATTTCCAGGTTACTGGAAACATTTTCCAAGAAATATGTTGGGCTAATAGTAACTTCTGAATGCCAGCAAGTTTAGCCCTATCGTAGTCTGTCTGATATTTGTGACATAAGAGAAGGAGCATGAGGAGAACCAGAGCCAGCCCTGAACATGAAGCAAATGTCGCTCCTATTAAAATCAATGGAGATGTACAATTCACTGTAACTAAGGCTTTTGTATATTCAATGCTGAGAGAATAATAGGTTTAATGGCTTTGATATTATGATCATGAAATACTCTGTCAGAACACATATTGGTATGCTTTTTTCCCAGATAATTTCTTATTTTTCCAAAACCAACATGATGATGATGGGCATAACTGTTTTAGTTATCCACCTGCAATTAAATCAAATACACCGAAGACTCATAAATTATTAAAAAAAAAAAATATCCAACCAAAGCTTTCCAAGTCCCCTGGACTCTGCCCTAGTGCCATACATAATTTACAAGTGAAATTAAATCTCAAAGCATGTCAGTGAGCTTTGTACGAGGCAAAGACCATACTTAGGTGCTGGAGAAATTCGGTTGGTCTCTAAGGGATCCTGGACATGTGCAAGGGCTTATGCCTGCGCGGGAGCAGTGCCAGGCAAAGTACAGGTATGAATGATGACAGCTGTCTTCATTTGCAGCCAGGGCATCTAGGGAGACTCCCTGTGTGGCATAGGCCTCCTCAAACAACTTACTTTAATCCTTTAGCTATGACATCCCTTTTATCATTCCCTTTTGCCATCACCTCATATATCACAGAAGTTATTCATTCATTCATTCATTATTAGAACTGGGCATTGACAAGTATATTTAAATAACATGAATTCCTTACATAGGCTGTTTATTAAGTTAATATTTCTAGGCCAATTAATCATCAAGTGTCCCAGACATACATTTTCATTATCTCTCTGGCTTTTTGATTGGATGAGAGCCCCAAAAGCTTGTATCTTAAGATGAGAGGGTACTGGCACAACTCTGTGTGTTTGATATGTAATTCCATTGCTGCAAGAACAATAACCAATATGGCAACTTTGCTGATTTATTAACTTGGCCAAGTAAAAATGCACCTTTTTCACCTGGTAGAGGAAAAAAAAGTTCTACTTAAAACATAATTTAAAAAAAAAATTGTTTTAATGCTATTTGACAACTGAGATACATAATGCGAAAATAATCTTGCGATGGAAAGCATTTTCACTGGCAGGGCTTTTCTGGTCTGAACTGCATGTTTTTGATCAATCTGAGAGAGTGAGACCAAGAGACAAGAGCCAAATGGCCAATGATTTTTTCCCAATATGACATTTTGAGTGCAGTTCCAGGTCTGATCAGGATTTCCTCAGTTGAAAGTTTTCTTATCAGAAAAAGATGGTTCACACATATCTGGCTTTTCCCAGATACGGACCAGTTATGAAGATATTTTTATTGAGAAAAAACTCTCCCACCCTATGGACTAGCCAGGAGTACAGTGGCAACATTGGAAATAATACTGGACACTGATCTGGACGTGGGAAACCAGCTGTAACTCTCCTCCTTGTCCTGGTTAAGGGGTTGTAATTTCTGAAAGAAATGTAAACAAATTAGAGATTTTGTACTCCAATTCAAATATAATTTGCTGACAATATAAATTATTAGTCCTGCAGATGCAACTTGTAATAGAAGAAAACAGATGTTAGGGAAAAACTAGAGTATGGAAATGGCAAATTGCCAGTGGGGTTAAAACCGACCCCTTTTCTGCAAATACATCTTCCTAGAGATATTAGTCCTGTGCAAAGTCCAGCTGAGATCACCGATGCACCACACGAATCTGAGCATCCATCTTGAGGGAGAGGACTGTGGGTTGGGGGCTTGTGTCCATTACATGAGTTTTCTTCAACAAAGCAGGACACAAAGTCCTTTAAAGTAGATGTTGCTCAGTTTCTTTTCTACAATGTAAAATTCTTTGAGTTCATCTGGTGAAAATGTTAAATAAAAAAATCAGATATTAGAACTACTGCACAGCTTTCACTACACAGCAATTCTTACCTGCCACCAGTCCAGAGAGATGCCTCTTTGGGTCCAGACCCTTTTTTCTGATTTGTCAAAACAACTCCTACAGTAGCAGAAAGTGAGAACATTCAATACTAATAATATATAAATTATATATAATATAACACAATTTTAAGAGTTCCTAGATTAGCATTTTACAGGAAACATTTATCTAGACTGAAGTCATAAATGAACCTTGTTGGCTTCCTTGTTTCTGAAATGTGGTAAATTCTTCCCAAATTGTCAGTCAATACGTTTCGCGATGTTTCTGCAGAAATCTATCAATGATCATGTCATCTGAATCTGATTAAACAGCGCAAAGTCACCAAGCATGACCAATTCCTTCTTAGTTTGCCCCAAAAAGCCTAACAAGAATAGAAGTTTCTAACATTCCTTGTTTCCACTCAGCATTGTATTTGCATGCAAAACCCAGGAAAAAGATCAGATGGGCAACATGAGCATGTTGGGGCTTTCTCTCCTTTGAAAGAAGTTCCAGAAACAGACTCCAGGTACATGACCCTTACAAAAAGACCTGAATTAGAAGCTGTTTGGGATCTTTTGTTAGTCAGTCGCTTTCCTGTCCCCCATGACTTTACAAACTCACACAGGCTGGGTTTCCAGTCTTTTGTGCGAAGCCAGGGATACATTAAGGAAGGGGAATCCACAAGGGAGCAGGTAAATGGTTACTGAAGAAACATTTGAGTTGTAACCTGTAGCCACCCAGAAGTAGCTGTCAAAGAGTCAGTGAGCCATAAAATGGCAGGGGTCAGCTATCCACTGGGACTAGTTTTCCAAGCGAATGTAGTAATAAATCCAGAGCTATGCTCAGAAAGAATTTGGATTCCTTAGGTGCTGGATACAGATGCTTTCTAGACTTCCATAACATAATCTTCAAAGACCTTATTCTTGTAAAAAAATGTAAAAAATCTTGTAAAAATTAATAAACTAAACAAAATTTGATGTTCACCAATCTTTCCTCTCCTAGCCTTGCCCTATCTGAGATACATTTGTGTTCATTGTCAGGAATTAAATGCACTCAGCAAATCTGGGATATGGGAGAGCTCTAGCGGACACAGAGATATTAGTTTCCCTCATTTCTGCAAAGTAATGAAGATTTGGTTTGGGTACCTTCGCTTGCCACAAGTCTTTCTTTTCAATCTGCTTTTGATGCAGTGTTTTGAGAACAGGAGAAAAAAAAATGAGCAATGACATAATTTTGTGGAATTTTTTTTAATTAGATAACACCATTGGTCTTGTCAATGAACATCTGTTTATCTCTCTTTATCTCTTACTGTTCAAACTTTCTGTTAGCTTTGCTTGGAAATCCCTTACCCATCTCTGAATCACAAATTCTTCTTATCCTTTTTTTTTTTTTCTCAAATGGTCTAGTCAGGTCAAAGCCCAGAGCATTTATTGTTAACCTGGACTGAGTTTGGAAGTTCACTGTTCTCACTTCAGACCTGAAAGCAATGAAAATTTGTCTGCTTTTTTGCAGCTATACTTATTTTTTTTAATACAAGATATGACCTCTGCCTATACATCTTGCTTCTCTGACTACAGTCATCCAACCCTCAAAGCAGTCATCTCAACATCTTTTTACTTCAGCCATCAATATGCAAGTTCCTCATAATGAAAAGTGAAAAAAAAACATATGTTTGAGGTTGTTTCCTTAAAAGCATGAGAAATGTTAAGCTTTTGCTTAGATTCTCTGATAAGATTTATTATTATCTATTAGTTTAAGTAGGAAATGCCAATATTATATCACACAGTTGCAAAGAGGTGAGCAGATTCCCCAGTGGACAAATGGACTTGAGTACTGCGGAAGGACAGCAGTTTTATTTATCCGGTTTGACTTTTCTGTCAGACATACAGAAAAAGATTGTACTGATCTCAAGTGGTGCACAGGTGAAACTGAACTGAGCAGTAGCAGGGGCAGGAAGAGCAGCCCCTAACCCCTAACACTAGGTGCTCGAGGCCAGAAAGCATAAATAAAAGAGAGGAAGGACAACAGACATACAGGAGTGAACCTGGGGACAGAAGACAAGTGTAGGGCAGCCTGGGTACAGCACTGGGGTGGAATGTGAATGTCAGGTGTGGGATTCTAATTAAATCAACAAGTTGTAGAAATCAGCTGGGAGCTGAAGTGTGCATCAGTAATTAGTGTTTTTGTGTCTCTCAGTGTTTCCAAACCAACCTTCTCTAACTCATCGACCATACTGATGTCTGCACTTTCATAGACCTTCATTATCTTCAGCTGTTTTGTTTGTCATCTGTTGGTCACTACAGGAAGATCCATTTCCAACTATGAACAACTCACCTTTTGTTTGTGAAATTTCAAGCAGACACTTCAGTCCTTTTTCCCCAAGCTGCCTTCAGTCTCAGGAGGAGATCCTGTAAACCCCTGCAAACTAAACTCATCAATCCCTTTCGCACTATTTGAGCTGCTAGACTGCTAAGATCATGAATGTGCTGCCTATCTCTCTGACCAATACTGTCTCACTTTTTCTTTATGGTTGTTTATAACCATTTATTGTCTCTGGTCTTACCTTTAGTTTGTAATTTATTGAGGAGGGCTTCCTGTCTGATGACTGCTTGTCGAGGGCTCAGGTCAGTGGATCTTGTCTCTCAGCTGAGACACTCAGGCATAACATTAGTGCCATCGATAGATGAGGATGGCATTGGTAGGGATGGCTAACTGATGCAAAATTTTTTATCTACATAAGAGCTGACAATTGCTTCAACAGGCAGAAAGTTGTTCAGGTTCATACAAGCCTTGAGAGCCAGCTGGAGCCTGTGGGACCCTGGTAAGCTCACCCTTACACCAGTGTACTCAGGAGAAAGCTGGAAGGATCCTTTCCTATGGCTGCTGGGAATGGGTAAAGTAGTACAAACAGGGAAGGAAGGGAAGGGAAGGGAAGGGAAGGGAAGGGAAGGGAAGGGAAGGGAAGGGAAGGGAAGGGAAGGGAAGGGAAGGGAAGGGAAGGGAAGGGAAGGGAAGGGAAGGGAAGGGAAGGGAAGGGAGACAAAACTCCCACATAATTATGATCAAACAATCAGAGAATAGTTTAGATTGGAAGGGACCTCAGGAGGTCTTCTAGTCCAACATATTTTTCTAACTTTTGAGGGACAAAACATCACATAAATTTAGCAGCTTTTTTTTTTTTTTTTTGGCAGGGGGGTGCAGTGATTTTAGGGTATGTGGGGGGTTTTTTGGGGGGGAAGGAGCTGATTTACAATATTTGAGTTTTCTGGATTGGCAAGAGGATGGTGGCAGGATCACAGGCACAGATTCTGACAGTCCATTTGGTAGCTGTACACGTAATGGGAAGTTAATTAGATAAGCAGACAAAACCAGCCCATATAATGCCAAGATTTTCAAATGTATGCCTTTGAATGCCTCCTGGTTTTGGATCCAAGTTATTAAGACATCTAATTTTCTGGAAGCACTGAACATTTGAACCTTTGAAAATCAGGCCCTGGAAAACTGATGCAAATCATGTACCAAAAATGCATGTTTCAGGAACCATCAACTATTTTTTAAAATGTTGCTGTGATTTAGATATTCCCTTTGTTGATAATCATTAAAATATGGTAATTGTTACCAGGCCTCTGCTAAATTTCAAAAGAAAACTGATACTCACATTAAAGTAACAGGATGCTGCTTATTTTCAGTTTTTAAAAACAAGCACATCCCTATCTAGTGATCCTTCTTAATGAAGCATGGTTTGCATCTCCAACTGCCAGGCAAACAGGGAAATAAGCTGTCCAAATTGCTGTGCAGCCAGATACTTCCTCACTCCAGGAGAGCTGCCAGATCGCTCTCATTTGGAAAGAGCCTCCTTCAGTTTGGAGGTGACTTTCATTTCTTCTAGCTGTGGTGGAGGATTTAGCATTGTGTACGTTTCAGTAGGGCTTTATATATGCAAGGCTGTCTCGAGTTGTCGTAGGCTGCCTGTCGCTCACTCTCACCCCATCAGAAGTCTGTTTTAATATTGCTGAAGACACATTTCCTAACTGATGCACAGTTCAGTACAAAGAGTTGATTTCCCCATTCCTAGCTGCCTCTTCACATGAGATGTTTTGGAAATGAATTAAACTACTTTGTGCTATTAGCTGGAAGCAGCTATACTAGTTGCTGTAGGTGGGATTCCCCCATGAAGGGGAAGGGAGAAAGTCTGTCTAACTACAGAGGGGGGATATGGCAAAAATAGTTAAAAGAATATTGTTAAAGACATCTCAGTCACAGTGACAAAGAAAATGTCATAATAAGTTTGTCTAAGTGGTGGTTGATCTAGCTGTATTCCCTGCCTCTAGAGTCGAAGGCAGCGTAGATGTTTCATCTCAGACATCTGAGTCTGATCTCACAGACTTCAAGTTTGGTCATAGGTATAAATTAGACAGTGACAACTCCTTGAGTGAAAGGAGACCCTCCCTTAGCAGCAGCCATCGCAGCATTACTGGCTCTGATGACTCAATTACAGAGCAGACATGCTCCAAGGGGTCTGATTTTCCACCCAGGTGAAGATACGCACATAGCTTGGCAAAGGCGCTCTGAAGACATGTGATACTCATGGTGGTCTTGGGCACCTGGAGAAGTGCCACAGATTGAAGTGACAAGCTGTTATAGGGATAAAGTTGGGATGGCTGAGATAGGAGGGGTGGGTTCTTTTAAAATGGGAACCAACCTCTTTTTCTGGGAGAAAAGAAAAAAATAATCTTTAAGTAAGTGCTACATAGCGGGGCATTACTTTTTCTTCATCTAGACAGAATTCAAAATCTATAAAAAGTCATCATTATCTTAATATGCATTTTCCGTACTCAGTAAATAAATATAAAGACTAGACTTGCTTGTGAAAAGTCTGTGCTTGCCTGAGTGTGGACTGGGGCTGTAACCTATGTGTGTACAGATTCATGCAGATGTGCAAAATATCCCAATGGTTCACAGCAAACAGTTGCTGCCTTCTGTTGACAGCTGGTGATGGACAGTCCACTGCTCTGGGGCTGGACATCCCAGATCACACCTCTGTCACAGCCCAGGATGGGATCATCGCATAGGCAGAGATTTTCACATTTGTCAATGTAGACTGCATCTTAAAAAAATAAGTAACAATAAAAGTAGCCTCTTAATTTTTCCAGTATAAAATCCTTTAGGGATATTTTAACTTCTTTCTGTTTATCTTCATATTAAAAGAAAAATTAAACCAGCAAATCAGCAACTCATGTTATTAGCCATGCTGGTTTCCAATAATCTCTGTCACCCACCAGGTTTACTGGATAGTTTGATGGATAATGATCTGTAGACAATTCATCACTATCTTTGTAATCCTCTAGTCACCAAATGTATTTATGTATTGTATGCTTGTTGCTAAACAAGAATAATCCAGAGAGGCCGCTCACGTCATCACCCCTGGTTGCCATGGAAATGAGTCATAACAACTCTCTCTCTCAGGATGGCTTCCCACTTGGGGAGCTCTTCAAGGGTTTTCCCTGCCTTCGTTACACAATAAAAAGCAGCTTTGTGAAGCAAAACTGATGATTTAGTTCTGCTGTGCAGGCAGAGATATAATTCCTCCAGCAGTGCTAAAACTCTTATGAAATTGACTTCAGTGGCCATTCAAAAGCTCCCAAACACATTTTGTGTGAAAATAATTTAGATTTGAATCCTAAACACTCTCATCCTCTTAAAAAAAAAAGGTGTAGAACAAAGCTCCCATCATTTTTCTGTGCACTAGAATTTGCAAAGCAGGACCTGGTAAGGTCTGTGGGGAGACACCCAGTTGTGTCTCGGGGAGTCCCTATGGATGAGCTCCAAAGGCGAATTTTGATAAAAATTTTTCGGTGTTTGTGGCTTCCCTATCATTGCCACAGGACCTGCACAACCCAAGCACTCCCCAATTCCATCTGGCTCCAGATCAGTCTCCAAATGTAATCACATTGCCATTTATTTGGCAGAGTACTTCATAGATTTTCTGCTGAGTTTCATGCCAGCAGCAGGATGACAGGCAAGGCTTGACCTAGATGAAGCCAGAGTGATGAAGACAGAAGATAAAACTGTAAAATGTAATGTTGCGGCTAACTATGTTTGTTTTCTGAAAGAGAGCATATAGTTTCCCCCTTTCTCAGCAGAGTTGAGGCGCATGAATCCTCCATGGAAGGTAGCATCATCTAGTGGGGCAGGTAGCTATCCACAGCTACTGCAGAGTGGAGAGGGACTTAAGAAATCCTCTTGTCCTCTGATGTTTCTAGTGGATCTATTTCCTCAAAGCACTGCTCTTGGGCAGCCCTCTGCTCCTTTGCTGTTACTTGTCAGCTCTGGTCTCCTCACTCAGTGCACAAACATCTACAGGCTAGGTGGAGAATGGATTAAGAGCAGCCCTGAGGAGAAGGACTTGGGGATATTGATTGATGGGAAGCTCAACATGAGCCGGCAGTGTGCGCTTGCAGCCCAGAAAGCCAACCGTGTCCTGGGCTGCATCAAAAGCAGCATGACCAGCAGGTCGAGGGAGGTGATCCTGCCCCTCTACTCTGCTCTTGTGAGACCCCACCTGGAGTACTGCGTCCAGCTCTGGGGGCCCCAGTACAAGAAGGACATGGAGCTGTTGGAGAGAGTCCAGAGGAGGCCACAAAGCTGATCAGAGGGCTGGAGCACCTCTCCTATGAGGACAGGCCGAGAGAGTTGGGTTTGTTCAGCCTGGAGCAAAGGCAGCTCCGGGGAGATCTAATTGTGGCTTTCCAGTACCTGAAGGGGCCTACAGGAAAGCTGGTGAGGGACTGTTTATGAGGGAGTGTAGTGACAGGACAAGGGGTAATGGCCTTAAGCTGAAGGAGGGTCGATTTAGATTAGGCATTAAGAAGAAATTCTTTACTGTGAGGGTGGTGAGACACTGGAACAGGTTGCCCAAAGAGGTTGTGGATGCCCCATCCGTGGAGGTGTTTAAGACCAGGTTGGATGGGACTTTGGGCAACATGATCTAGTGGAGGGTGTCCCTGCCCACAGCAGGGGGGTTGGAACTAGATGATCTTTCAGGTCCCTTCCAACCCAAACTGTTCTAGGATTCTATTCTACGATTCTACGATCTGTCTCAGGCTAGTGGATGTAGGACCAGAGCCTGCAAGTTAAGTGCTGTAATGCTGAGCATTGCAAAGCCTAAATCCTGGAGATTAGCGTTGGTGGGGAATGGATTCAAACACTGCAGGTTGTGTGCTACAAATTCCCATGCTGGTCAGGTAGTTACAGTCACAGGCAGATAATCACAGGTGGTTTTCCATAAGTGGACGTTTGGATTTTAAGAAATGGGCATTGCCCAAGCACTCTCCTTGCACAGAAAAATCTGCATTGTTAGTAGGATTTTTTGTCAATTGAAACCAAAACCCACCAAATTTTGAAACTCTGTTTAAAAGAAATTGGATACAAATATTGTTGGATTGAATAAAGTGTTTCATTTTGATCTGGGATTTTTTTGGTATAAGGATATAGCATATAAAAGATAAAAATGGCATAAACTCAAGTTTATTTTGAATTGCAAACTCAAAAGACTCATCCTAAAAAATGCTGAAATGGGACAGAGATTTCAGCTGCGTCAGACCATTTATTCCTGGGCCACTTTCAAAAGGACATTCAAACATAATCGCAATGATTTTGCAAATAGCATTTTGATTTTGAAACAACTGCATTTTCCAAATAAAAAAAATAAAAGCTGTAGCATGAAAGATTTTCTAATCAGTGCCAGCGAGTGAGAAAACTTCAGCAATTGGATACAAGATGCAAAGCCTGGGAACGGAAATTAAAAGTTCCTGAAATGTAAATACAGAGGATTTGTTTTTTTAATTTAAAAAAAAAAAATATTTTGACATCATGCGATATTGGAGTGTGAGGGCTGCAGAGACCCCACCCTGCATCTGGCAGGCAGGGAGGTAACCGAAAGCTGCTCCGGTCTCCCACGGGCCATCTCCTCACAGGTGGAAAGCTCCGGGTAATGTAGGGGGGTTTCTGGGCAAAAGCAGTTGTGAGCACCCCAGGGAGCCCTATAAAAATGACTCACTTGCAAGGGGTGGGGGCGTTTTTTGGAAGGAGGTTAGTGGGGAGCAGGCTGCTCTGCTGGTCCTTGGGGACTGGGGCTGTGAAAAGATTGGGAGTTTTTATAGCCTGAGCAAGCTGCTGCTTCTTTTTTAACGTGGGAGGGAAGGGGAAGGGGAGGAGGTTGGAGGGAGGGAATTGTTTTGGTTTTTGTTTGGGTAACAAAATCAGGAGAGACGGTTTGGTAGAGTTATCTAGCAGGACTGGTTTTTTGCTCGCGTGTTCTGCTGACATAAAGCTACAGGCAGTTTGCCGTAAGCAAGGCTTATGCTGTGGTTTTTGTTAAGTGCCCAATACAGAGCTGTTTTAGGAAAAGCCCCCGTGTTTCTGCTGGGAAAAATTGTACTCTTACTGACAGCTTATTTCACTCAAAGTGGTTGTTAGGAAGAAAGATTATCATAAGTATGGTGCTAAACAACCAGTTCTGCCACAGCTGTTCACACCAGAGCACTTCCCTGATTTTAGCATCCCCTCCACAGCCTTGGTAATTGTCTCGAATCCTGTATTTATGTGATTGTGATTTACCTCGCCTTTTCCACTATGGTTGTAAGCAGTGCCATAAAGATTTTTTCACTGTGGTGATAAAGTACTTCAGGTTAACCTGTGTTTCTTGAGAAATGAGGGCAAATGAAATGCTTAACTCCAAATCCTATTTTACATTTGAATGTTTTTCTGGAGTTCACTTTAGAAATAAAATAGAACTGAAGTAAATGTCAATTAAACAGTGGACATTAAGTCTGGGCTGAATTATTTTCATTTTCTCAAAGCTGAGCTCTTCTAGTGACCCAAAATGTATAGCTAATATTTTTTTAAAATATTCCAACTTCAGTTGAAAATTAGTTGTCTTCTGATTTCAGGCAAAGTGATTTCAAATAACAATATTACTTGTGGAATGGAAATTATGCTATTCTCACTGTTCTGCTTTTGTTAGTTTTGGTTTTCATGACTGGCTTTTTTCCCAAGCCAGAACTAACAGGTATTAGGTCAGTAAAATTACAAAAGGAGTTTGCATGAATGCCCTGGGACTGAAGCTAGTATAGCATTTTACATAAACTTGAGTATATAACTTTGCTAAATCTCCTGTTGTCTGCAAAGATATGGCTAGATTCTTTACAGATTGTATTTTTTACCTTTTTGAAGGAATGACTTGACATTAAGAGATGGAAATATGTTTCTAAAGAGCTTTTGCAAAATATCTGATGAGGCATAAACCCCAGGAAACTACTCAAACTACATCTCCTTTGTTGTATACTTTGGACTTCCTGCACCAGAGAAAGTACAAGCACGTGACAGGTTACGATCCAAAAGAAGATGCAGCAAAGACGCATCTTTCATTTTAGTGAATGTGTCCACACACTCCCTTTGGTTATGTTACAGGGTGATGTGACCATGTCAACATTAGACTTGTTAGTCCAGATTTTGGTAGCTGTCTCTTCATAGTGTTTCAGAACTAAGCATTCACCACGCTGCTTTGGTGATTTCATAGCCAGCCCCAGTTGCCATGGTTTTGATGCTGCTGATGGTAGCTTTAAAGTTAGCTTGAGTATGTCTCCACTATACTGTCATCACTGCCACAGCACTGACTTATTTCTACAGGAAATGTCAAACCTCTAGAGGAAATTTGGTAGTTACTAATGTCTGCAATTTCCTTCTTTTTAGTCCTCCCATTCCTGCTTTCCATCCCCACCCCCATTCACGCTTTGCTCCAGACTCCCAGCCTACAGCAGTGTGTGGAAGATATAATATTCCAGTACAACACCACACATAAAACAAGATGCGTGACAAATTGTAATGACAAGGTTGATCTGGGTCTGTGTGTGGAAGGACTGTTTGCAGCACCCAGCTCAGAGAAATAGAGAGCTGGGTTACCACGATGAATGCATTTAAGCCATGGCATCTGAAGGATGCCAGCAAAATAGCTCACTGTCTTCTCCCCTAAATGATGCCTTTTCAGTGCTCAGCTCTATAAATGCGGAAAACTGAGTTTAATATATGTGGGTGTTTGCTGGTTTGGAACAGGATTGACTTTCTAATGGTGAATAAAACAATGTGCTGCTTTTCTGGGTGTCCCATGACCCTGTGCTCCCCAGCTGGTGTCCATGAGCGCTGCCAGGCACTCTGTCCCAGTTCCCATCCCTTGGTGGATGCACCCCGAGGTCTATGGGTCTGTATCCAGCTGGACTTGGGTTGGTGCCGGCAGTGAAAAGATGGCATTTGCAGTTGCTCAGGTCTAGGTCCTGCTCCTATGTTATCTTGTGTATGTGTCCCAGCACAATCTGGTTTTGTGACTCTCCCACCTGGTTCCTTTATCTTCAGTTGATGGTGCCAGTGGCTCAGGCCTCCCAGAAAGCAGCACGACTTCTCTTCTGCTTCCCCTCGCTGTGCTGGGCACAGGGAGTATCCCCACTCTGTGCCAGGGCTGCCAAGTCCCAGGGTACCAGAGAAGCCATGGAGCTGTGCAGACAGATAAACGAGTGATGTCCCAGATACAGCGTCCTGCCACAGCCCCTCTCCCTTTTCAGACCCAGGGCAGAAGCAGAGCGAGAACCACATCACCCTACGTGTGGAGTCTTACGCTTTGAGTAATTACAGCCTGGGGTCTCTGACTTCCAGACTGCTGTGTCTGGTGGAGCTCTCTGATTTTGTGTCAAGAGGTTTCTCATCTTGATCCATCATGTTACTTCCCAGATTGTTTTTCCAACAGCTGTCCACTAAGTCATCTGAAAACATTCACACAGAGAATAGTTCTTCATTATATGGAAACAGAGCCTTGCTGTCAGGTCAGCTCGTGTCCCACACAGCAAGCCAGCTACACTCTTGTGGGAGGGTAAATTACTGTGATCATCCTTGTTCCCACTTGCACACGTAGCAGCTCAGTGCATATCTCATTTAGCCTATGGGAGGCTGTCACTGCTTGGGGTGATGGCCAAGGTCTTGCTTAATTCCTCCATATCTGCTGTGACCACCAAAAGGAGAAAGCCAAGATCTCACAGGAAACATATCATTGGGTTGGACACATGTGGTCTGACAGGCATTGAAACTGCAGAGAGAGGGAGGCATCTGACTCTGTTGCATGACAAGGATGTCCCAAGCCTTTGATTTACATTCCTATTGACCACTGTGCAAAGAAATGATGTAACTGTCCTTATGGGTCAATATTACACCTTAAGCAGAACTTTTCTACCCCAGCCAAGAGTGTCATTACTGATACTACTCTACATTTTTACACTTTTGCTTGGAAATGGCATTATCCTTAGTATCTTTTAACTCTGTTCTACTTACAAGTTTCTTCCAAAGAAGTTTTGGTGCAACTACAACCAACTATATGTTGCAATGGAAAAAGCTGTATTTTTCCATACATCAAAACCCAAATGGGGTCAAGGTTTACTTCTAGCACATATGCACTAGAGGATGCCAAATCAGGACACTATTGATGAAAGGATATCTTCAGCAGAATGCAGAAGCAGCTTTTAGGGAAGACAGTATCTGCACACAACACAGCCTGCAGAGAGAGCACCAAAAGGGTCACCTATCTTAAGGCTGTTGCCTCTACTGAATAGAACAGTTTACAGGGGGAAGGACTGGATGCTATAATGACATTCAGTGCTTAGCCAGTAACAGCACTTTACTTTGTGTTGTTCTTAAGATATAAGGAAAGGAACATAAACTATATGGTGGGTGTGTAAAGAATATATCCTTCATTATTACCACACAAGCACACTATAGCCAGGTACTATATCACGGCAAACTTGTTTGATGACTTCCAGTTACATTTCCAGTTGAAATGACTTTTGAAATGTGATTGTAATTAAATCCCTTAAAGGCTTATGGAAAAGGCATACCCCCTTCTGCAATATCTGTGAGCCCTAAAACCACACAATATACTGAGAGACTATGGAGTCTTTGTTTGATTATACAAGTAATTAAATTTAAACTTTTATTAAACTTGTTAATAAAGACATAAAACATAGAGCCTCATACTTTGCTTTGATTTGTTGTGAGCTTTCACGAAATCCACAATTTCCTGGCACATGAATACACTGTGTTTAAGGCTACTCTGATTTAACCACGTAAATTCAAAATAGTGACATCACTTCAAAGGGGGCAGAGAGGGAAACCAATTGGGCTGGATCAAAAAAACCTCTTTCTTAAGATATACAGTGCATCCTACATAAAGCAGCTGTGTGAAGTTAGGGTCAGCACCTACAGGCACTGACCAGCTCCAGGGTGAAGAGCAATGCCCAGCAGCCCTGCAGAGGGCTTCACCTTCTTCTGGTGAGAGATCAAAAGGCCTTCTCTGTCCTGCCAGAAATAGCTGTGAAATTCAGTTCTGGAAATTGTTACGATCTGTTTCAAAGTTGAAAGGGTGTTGGAGAGGGGGGATATCTATTGCAGACTAACTTCCTCAAAGACAGTCCAGAGGGATCTCCCAGTCCTTTGGATCCAGTGGCATCCTGGATACAGGAAACGGCCCACCGTTACTTCTCCTTCCCTTATTCCTTCAGGCTGTAACTCCCAGAGGGTGCTCACTGAATCATAGGCTCAGGTCCTTATTACAAATTTATGTAAGCTTCTAAAATATGACAGAAAAACAGAATATAAGTTAAGCTTTTCTTTTGTGAGCTTCCTTGTCCATGTAGAGGAAAGATTGAGATTTCAAACCTGAGTTCCTTTCTCTCTTTCCTTCTCCAGTAAAAAAGGGCAAAAAGGCCCACAATTAATGTAGCAACTCTTGCATTCCTGTAAAACCAGCAGTAAGAAAAAAATGCTCCAAAACAAATGAACAATGATGTTGAAGGTCATACAACTTGCCTTTGTAATGACATCCTTCATGTAACTGGTTTCATAGGGGTTAATTTGCAGAGCTTTGCTGTGATCGCACATTTTAGGAAAGATATGTAAAAGATTTTCTTCTCCTTTCAGATATGAACTATAATATACTCACACTTGTGCTGTTAAAAGCACAGATCATAAAACACAGGCGCTACAAGGTGGCCTCCCTGGCTCTGCTATTATATACCTTTCTCAGCTCATTTTTAAACATTTACATTTGTTCATCAGACATTAACATACCTTTTGCCATGCCATACAGCATGATGAAAATTGTGTTCTTAGGACAAGGCAAGGAAAACTTCATAAAGCTACTCAGCCTCACAGCCGTAACTTGAAGCAATTTTTGCCTTTCATGGGAGGAGAGAAAGAAGAGAGGAAGAAGGGTATGTGTATATTCATTATAGCCCTTAAAGTTTACAGAAACACAGGTTCCCAAGAGCCATCTCAATAATGGTTTTAGTCAAATATTTATACTGCTATAACTTCGTATGTTTAATGATTTTTCCCATTAAGGTTTTTGTGGTTTAGTAAGGAAAATCCAAATATTCTTGATGATGATTGGTGATTTAAAATCTCTTGTAGCAACACAGTGTATAAAATCCTCTCCAAGTAACTGCCTTTTTCACACATCTGGAAAGATTCCATTTTTTTATCTGCCAGACCCTTACAAGGGCAACTTATTACATAAATAAACAGAAGAATATATGTAGTCATAGAATGACTGAATTGAGTATAATCTTACAAAAACAAACCCTGTCTCAATACTCCTTTGTTTGTTGCCTTTTGGCACTATTATTGACTCTCCTGTGTGTACTGTATAATCATTACTGCCCTCTCTTTCTCCTTGATGCGAAATGCATCCAGGTGGTCAGCAGCAACAAGGTCACGGCTCGCCTAGCAGTGCAACATTCTGGAGCTGAACGCATCCTGAAAGTGGGAATCTCTGATTCTCACGTGCTTTCCAAGTGGGTAAGAGCACCACCATTTGTATGAAACAAATCTGGCCTGCTGGAGCACAAGTTATTTCTTCTGAGCATCTCTACAAAGAGGGTAAGGGACTCGTGTCTCCTTCATGGCTGTGACCACCCCAAGAAGTACTTTCTACTGGGACACTGTTACTGTGACTCAAAAGGAGAAAGTTCAAGAGCGATCGTAGAGGAGGAAACAGTCCCAGAAACCAGAGGATATTCATTCTTGGTTGAATTAAAAGCATTTTCTAATCTCTTGCAGACCCATCTATGAATGCCTCTTGGCACTCAGAGAAAATACTGTCACTTTGTCACAGAAGCACAGGCTGAAGCAGAGGAGATGTTTTGTCAATGCAGAACATCCCTGGAATAAAGAGATCAGAAGAAAATTCAAGAATTAAAAATCCTTTCTCAGGAAGGGACAAAGCAATAAGTCCAAGGATGATCTTTGCAAGCCCAAGTTCAAAAAGGGTAAGCTGGAGGGAAGGACACTGTGATGTGTTGACCCTGGCTGGAGGCCGGGTGCCCCCCAAAGCTGCTCTATCACTGTCCATCCTCAGCTGGACAGGGGAGAGAAAATATAACAAAAGGCTCACGGTTCGAGATAAGGACAGGGAGAGATCACTCAACAATTACCGTTACAGGCAAAACAGACTCAACTTAGAAAAAAAAAATCATCTAATTTATTGTCAAGCAAAACAGAGTAGAGCAATGAGAAATAAAACCAAATCTTAAAACACCTCCCCCCACCCCCTCCTTCTTCCCCGGCTCAACTTCACTCCCGAATTATCTCCCTCCTCCCCCCCAGCAGCACAGGGGGATGGGGAATGGGGGTTGGGGTCAGTTCATCTCACTTTGTCTCTGCCGCTCCTTCCTCCTCAGGGGAAGGACTCCTCACACTCTGCCCCTGCTCCAACATGGGGTCCCTCCCACAGAAGACAGTCCTCACCAACTTCTCCAATGTGACTCCTTTCCATGGGCTACATTTCCAGTGTTCGTCCCTTCCATGGGGTGCAGACCTTCATGACCAGAC
Organism: Grus americana; assembly: GCF_028858705.1. Lineage (NCBI taxonomy): Eukaryota > Metazoa > Chordata > Aves > Gruiformes > Gruidae > Grus > Grus americana. Next base: position 13,962,180 of record NC_072853.1, on the reverse strand, counting down.
TGCTCCAGCCTGGGTCCCCCACAGGGTCACAAGTCCTGCCAGCAAACCTGCTCTGGCGTGGGCTCCTCTCTCTCCATGGGTCCACAGGTCCTGCCAGGAGCCTGCACCAGCACAGGCTTCCCGCGGAGTCACAGGCTCCTTTGGGTGTCTCCACTTGTTGCGGCACGGGGTCCTCCACAGGCTGCAAGTGAATATCTGCTCCACCATCATCCTCCATGGGCTGCAGGGGGACAGCCTGCTTCACCGTGGTCTTCTCCAAGGGCTGCAGGGGGATCTCTGCTCCAGCACCTGGAGCACCTCCTCCCCCTCCTTCTTCACTAACGTTGGTTTCTGCAAAGTTTCTCACATCTTCTCACTCCTCTCTCCAGCTGCAAAAGCTGCCATTCCTTTTTTTTTGTTTTCTCCTTCTTATCTATGTTATCCCTGGGGCACTACCACTGTCGCTGATGAACTCGGCCTTGGCAAGCAGCAGGTCCCATCTCAGACAAAGGGGGAGCTTCTAGCAGCTTCTCACAGAAGCCACCCTTGTAGCCCTCCCGCTACCAAACCCTTGCCACAGAAACCCAAAACAGGCACTTATGTTGTAGACTGTATTGGTTTTAAATGCTGTTTGTTCTTAGATGCTTTGATTCTTGTGGGGTTTTCTCTCAAGTCTTTGTTCACTGCATCAGTCGGTGCTTACTGTGCTGGCATTAAGTCCAAGACTTAGTCTAGTTTATTAAGGAAATCACAGTTAACAAAAGGAGACAACAGCCCTATATGAGCTACGGTGGCTGGAGAGCAGAGAATGAGGTGAGCTTGGGGAGGCCAAAGGGTTAGAGGCTCTGCATACCCTGCAGCTATGAAGGGTGTGGAGTGACATTTGCTTTTCAATTCAGGTCAGAGAAGACAGAGGTAGAGCACTTGCACTGGAAAGCAGCTATAATAGAGAATAGAACAGAAAAGAATAGAATAGGACTGAACCATTTCAGTTGGAAAGGACCTACAGTTATCTAGTCCAACTGTTTAATGCCTCTTAAACACTGACAGGCTTGGGAGCATTAATCACCTCTCTAGGAAGACTGTTCCAGTGTTTGACCACCCTTTTGGTAAACTAATGTTTCCTAATGTCCAGTCTAAACCTCTCCTGGTCTAAACCATTCCCACAAGGCCTATCACTGGATCCCAGGGAGAAGAGCTCAGCACCTCCCTCCTCACTTCTCCAAACTAGACAAACCCAAAGTCCTTAGCTGCTCTTTATAGGACATGCCTTCCAACCCTTTCACCAGCTTTGTTGCCCTCCTCTGGATGCATTCAAGGACCGTAATGTCCTTCTTAAATTGTGGGGCCCAGCACTGCACACAGTACTCAAGGTGAGGCCGCACCAACGCTGAATACAGCGGGATAATCACCTCCTGTTGGGTTTTATGAAATCCATTGGAAACATTTATGGAAGAGTCTCTGTAGTCAGAGGACTGTTGCTCTGTTGATGTCCCTCATAGATATTGTGTCATCAAAGGAGGAGGTGGTAGGGACTGTGAGATGAAATTTCCCCATTGATATTCAGCCTGTCAGCTCAGATCATCAATAAGACACTGCATTTAGAGATGCACAGTGAACTTTTCAGAGAAAGTTGGAGGCGCAGACAACCAAAGAAGTCCTTCAGCTAGGACTCCCTGGGTAACAGGCAGTTTGCATCACCATCTTGAACCCAAGCAGTTGAATTCTGCCTTAGCTGGCTTTGGTTTTCAAAGTAGGTGGTCTGAGCAGGAACTGCTGCTCCTGAGGAGAAATACAGGTGGCTGATGGCTGAGCTCAGTCTGCAGTCCTGTAAATGGCAATGGGGCACAGTCTTGCTGGGAGCCTCAGAAACCCTTTCTTCTCTCTGAGCACACATTTCCACTGCTCCCTGTCCCCCGGCATACTGTGCAGCCATAAATCCTGCCCCTGAGCTCCCTCACTCTGCTCACTTGTTAACTTTCACACATGATTTTTTTTTTTTCTTGGATTTTGCACTGCTGAAATTTCACCAAGGCTGCAGTAATTTCAAATTTTGGCCCATTTAGTATCAGGACAACTGCCCAAGTCCATTTATTACAAACATATGTTATGAATTCAGTTAAAACAAACAGTTCCTTATTTTCTCAAGTCAAAATAATCACACTCCAGACTTACTTAAAGCAAACATCATTTAAAAGCAGTATTTTTTTAATAGCAAATCTGTTCTAGTAGTGGGTCTGAGATCAAAAGGCAGGCAAAGCCCTAATGCAGGCTAAATGAAACAACAAAACCTAGCAGAAAAGGTGAAATCATAGTGCTTGCAAGGCTGTCTTGGTCTCTCTCTTCACCTTCCCAGTTCTTTTGTTATTTTTTATATTTAAGACAAAACAAAATAAAAATAATGGATAGCAAAATACTACAATGCCCAGAAGATGGGATGTTTCTCACAGCCAACATGGAGCTTTTCTATGTCCTTCCTAGCCTCAGTCTGGGGGGATGGTGGCTGGAACCAGTGCCTTTATGCAAGCACAGTTAGCATTCACTTGTCTGCCCTTGATTTGTTTCACAAAATTCACCCCACAGCTTCGCAGTGGTCTAGAAACATAGACAGGCTTTCTGAAGTGAATGCCTCAGGGTGAATGATGCCACGTGTCTGGTTTATGAGTGCCACACTAGGATGGGATCCCTGCGGTGAGTTTCCACCGTCAGAGCAGCTGAGCTTTTTGTGATGGGACAGACCACTGCCATTCAATGTCACACTCTTTAAGAGAGCCAAGGTTGAAGCCTGGCTCACCTTTATCAGGGCAATTAGTTGGTGTAGCAGAAAGATTTTATATTTCTTTCATCAAGTAGAGCTTAACAAGTTTGGGTGTATGAGAGCTGACTTGTCAAAATGAAGAACAAAGGTTTTTGCAATGCTCCTACCTCAAGTCAGCACAGGACAACACTGTTGGAAAGGTTTGGGAGAGTTTTTAGACTGTGGCCAGTGCTGGTCTCTGCTTTTATTGGTCAAAGAAAGCTTAGAAGTACCAAGTACCCCCACTGAATGGAGAAGCTCTTTTTGTGTCAGTGATTAGGGAGGGTATAGTGCATAATGCCTCTAAAAGTTGTTTGGCTGCACAAATGAGCTATTTGTGAAGAGCTTTCATGCTCTGTGAAGTCAGATGGACAGCTTCACAGACACCTGCCCTCGGGCACAATGCCCTCAGAGCATGAAAGATTGAGTGGGATGAGAGACCAAGAAACACACCTTCATTTCAGTCATTCAGTAGGAAAGGTGAAGCAGAAAGTTGAATTACTATCCTGGATTATTATGCTGCTCTGTCCTTTTTGCTACAGATTTCTGTAAGGGTCTGTGTATGGCATCGATGTCTCCCCACATCTCGCTGTTTGAACATGTCAGTTCCTCCTGTGGTCACCGACATGACACAAGTGTCACCGTCTTTGAGCACAACACACCAAAACCTGTGACCTGGGCACAGCAAAGCGCCGCATATTCCAGCCTCCGCTCTTGCGTCTTGTCTGGAGTAGCTCATAGTGGGGAGCGCTCACTGTTGGCAGGGGGTGAGAGGGAGAGGGAAGGATCACATAGACCAGTTGGTGATGATAATCCATTAGGTCATCGACAAAGAATCCAACTGGCCTGGGCTCCCAATATTTTCCATGCCTCGGTCAGCTCCTTTTGTGCATGGTTCTTTTGTTGTGATCTTACCTGAAATGTCAAAGAAGGTCTCCCTACACGCTGTGGTCTCAACAACTTTGATCAGGACTAGCCTTTCACAAGGAGCATGAGATCTCAATGCAAGGCCACAACAGAGCAGTTATTAAATGTTTCTGTACTTCCACAGCTCTTCGGTGCATGGGGGGCAGGTTACCAGTGGGTGCTAATTACCCTTGTTCGCCAGAGCCTGTAGCAGGATGCCATTCTACGCCGGCTGTGCAACTAATCCCAATTTTGCATTCCCGTATACTCCTGTGTGAAGCATCAGCTGAAAATGATGCTACTTAGTATTTTGAAAGGCATCTTCTACACAGAGTGGAAGGCAGCTCCCAGTAATTCTCCACTTGACAGTTATTTAATATATTTCAGCTCCGGTTTCAGTTCTACATTTAGATTTACAAAAAAAGGATTCCTGACATTTTGTCAGTGTTTTCATCCATGCCTGTATTCCCACTTCATCTCACATTTCCTCAGTTCATTACAGCAACCCCTGCTATGACAGGATAAAACCGTACACAAAAAGCCCTTTCATGGCTACTTCACATCGATATCTATTTTTGAGAGAGAAACTGAACTGAAGCAGCATGACTCTCTAATTCACTTTTTCTTCTTGTCAGCAACTGGATTGACAGGGCTGGGATACAGACAGACACACTGTCACCTCCAGTTTAAATGCCTCACTGGGACATAAATTCAGAACGAAGGGAGTGAAAAAATTCCAGCCCAGCCAGAATCTAAAACATATTTAATGTATATGCCAGATGAGGACAGCTATCATCTCCTTTTGTGAAGAGAAGCTTGATGCTTGAGAGACAGCTTCTGTACTGAAGAAAAAAGGGCTTGTGGGCTCCTTAGATCTGTAAAAGCTTTCCTTGCAGTTGTTGCCTGAACGTCAAATTATCTTTGGGCTTTTACCTAGCAGGTATCTTTCTCCCAGCACAGCCTATCTGTTAGTGACCACTCTCATGTTCGTTTGCTATAATAGCTTAGAAGATGAGGGCTTTCTTCTCCTACAACTGTTTTAGCCAAGGTGGGGCAGGTCAGAAGGTCACAGGGCTTTTCTGTTTGTTTTGTTGTTTCTTCTGGCTTGTAGCACAAGAAGGAGGAGAGATTCAATGAAATTCAAAGATAGCAAGTTCAAAATGGATGCAAGAAAATACTTCTTCACGTTTTGGCACCTATAACGATACGCGTCTTGACAGAGCGTCAAGAAAATTTACACTAGGGAATGTTTTAAAACAAGATTAGATTTGGCAATGTATTCTGAAGAAGACATGAAGATGCAGATGTTGAAAGTCAATGCCAAAAATATTTTGGAAAGGACAGAAACCCTGCACCTCAAGATTTTATCTAATCTCCAAGATTAGGAGGAGATCTCTGTAGATTTTAGATGTTACTTCAACTGTTTTACAGGGGATTGTTGATAGCTTTGTCAGGTATAACTAGTTTTGATCTTTCTCAGAGACAATATTGAACTAGCCAGGCTTCTAGGCATACTGAAAAACTTTATATTCTTATTAACTACACCTCCTCTAAACCTTTTCTGAAAGTGGTTTATGTTAGCCTAAATTCTCCTCCCAGAGAAATCAGACTTCTCTGAATCCACTGTTTTTGACAATTCTAGCTTTTTCCAGCCCCAATCCTGGAAATACCCCCTTAGCCCTCATGTCACGCCTCTGCCCTAGTCCCTGAGCTCAAAAGATGCTGCTCGCTGTATGGCTGCTGCCTTGGTTTCCCTGCCACGTATGAGTTACTCCATTTGGAGTGCAATTGCTGCCAATGGAACCAAAACAGGTGCTGAGAACTAGGTAGTGATCTTAAGCATTAGCTCTATTGGGTATTTAATTACTAGAATTATCTTACTTTTTGACTAATTGACTGGCATAAACTGTTGGACAGGAGTGAATTTCGGTGCTACTGAAGTCCATGTAAACATAGCCACGTCACAGAGGAGGGCAGTTATTCTGCCATGGAACCGTTCCCTTCTCCACCATGAACTCTCTGCGTTACCAGAAAGAATGTCCATTAGTGTCCCAGCACATCCAGGTCGCTGCACCTGATAAAGCAGATAACACTCTCCCTTACTTCAAAAAGCAGTTATCGCTTTCAAGGAAGGTGTGAGAATTAATACATAAGAAATCACAAAAACACCCCACGGCCACAAATTAATAGACCTCCTATTCACACTAAGCAGCTTGATGGACTTTCCCATGATCTGAGGGTGAAAAAGCGTATCCTTGCACAATCACACCTCGGACACGCACCCACCAGCGTCAGTTGCTCTGTACAATAATGTCAAACTCATTCCACAGCCAGAGCCAAATTCCACGTCCAGCTAGTCCCAGAAGGCCAGGATATGAATTTCAGACAACATATTTTTTGACAGCCCAGACTGGCACACCCACTGACCTCATGTGAAGGTCTGCACATACTTCAAGGGTAGAATATAGCTTTTAAGTAGCAAATTGTTGTTTATCTGCTTAATGCCTTCTCACAGTCACTGTTGCTGAGTAAGAAGATGTGTTCCCCTTCTAGGTGTCTGCACTTTCTCCCTGATCTCCTCCATCCCCTGTTGTCTTCTCTCCCTCCTCCCACCCATCTCTTCCTCCTTCTGTACTTCCTTCCCTGTAGTAGTTCTCAGCTTCCACCATGAAGCAAAGAAATATTTTATATCTCCACCCTTGGGATAAAAGTTGCCATTAGATTAAACGTATTCATTCAAGATAAAACCAGTAAATTGGATTTCGTCTAGATATGGTATCTACACACGCAGAGCTGACCCTCTGCTAACCCTTTGGTTTAACCAGGCTGCTATTACACCATTTTAGTTTAAGTCCCAGAATTTTAGATGGATTTCAGGCATTAAATTCAATGTCTAAATAAGTTAAAAGAATCCCAAACTAGCCTTTCAGACTGTCTGTAGGCCGAGGAAAGCAATCCTGCCACAGTTAAATTAGTAAAACCTTTTGTAAAGCTCTCTTGCAGTGAATACAGTTGCAGAAAGTTTATTGACATTTAGTTTCTGTGCATTTCCAAGCCTCTTGGTGATACAATGTCAGTGCTGTCAGATGATTCCTTTCAGTGAAAATGTTGCTGAAATTTCCTATTTTTTAAGTAGCTGCACTTTATTTTTCTTGTTCAAAGCTGTTAAATAACAATAATTCTTTCCTTCACTCTTTACTTTGCTGGGTGATGAGGAGGGTGGGAAGCCCCAATTAAATGAAGGGTTCGGACCCTGGAGGAGTGTGGGAAAGGAAATGGAAGGAGACTAGTTTTGACACAAAATGCCCAAAGACCTCTGGGCATTTCAACAAAATAGAAAGCATAACAGGAACAGCAAGGTACAATGCTGTAATATTTTACCAGAAGAGGAACCAAGGAGAAAAATAACACAGGCTTTGCCCCTTCCTCTGCAGTCACACCCATGCTAAAGTACAGCCCCAGGGAATATTCAATCAATCACACGCAGTGCAAACATCCACTGCAAAACCAAGGGTGATTGAAAGGGAAGATTCGGAGGAAAACGGAGCAGAGTGAAGAGGGTGGCAGTCAGCACACGCTCACCTGCTCTCTTCAGTTCCTGTGTCTGTGAAATTGCTACTGGGGTTAGAGCTCTTAACTCTGAATTTGACACCGACCCATGCAGTAACCTCAATCAGGTGAATTTCAGCTCACTCTTATAAAGCTCCAGATATGTCATTCCTGCAAACACTTCTCTCTTCCATGTGGACCTGCAAAAGCAGTCCTGGGACTCACTGATCTCCATGGAGGACATGGCACTGGAGTAGGAAACTCCTGCTTTCCCAGTATGGGCAGTCTACCACTAAATTACCTGATATCTTGCCTGTCCTGGCAGCTGCCATGGGATTGCTCCCCAGTCCTTTCCTGCAGAAGTGAGGTGGCAGGCTCTGGGCTCCCTGCACCCCACGTGCCGGCCACAGGATTCGGTGGGGGCAAGGGCTCACCTGCAGCCACCGCTCCTGGAAAGGGGTCTTGTGCATCACCCCAAATCCCCACCTTTGGGAACCCCAGAAGGTTGGGCATATTCACCAGCCCAAGTGCATAGTGTGAGCAGCTTTCCCTTATTAAGGAACTGCTTAGAAAAGAACAGACAGCTCTAACTTAAAATAAGAAACCTTGATGCAGTGTAAGTTATAAATATAGACAGAGGGATAACAGGGGTGGGGAGGCCTGGACAGAGTCTCTACATACTTTTAGCAAGTTTTAGTAGATTTGGTAAATCACTGAGAAAACATGCATAGCAATGAAGGCGAGGTGTATCATCCTCCTGGCTGCTGGTCTGCCATGAGGTGACCCACGCTCCACTCCTGTGGGCTCAGAGAGCAGCTGGAAGAGAGCTAAATGGAGGATCTGGGCCTAATTTACCCGAGAAAACAAGAAATAGCTTTAGAAAAAAACCCGCTTATTGATTCTTACACTAAATGTGTTTGTTTTCATAGCAGCAGGTGAATGATGTCAGAGGAGGAACTTTAATCACAACCAGAGCAAGTACACTACTGTGGCTTTAATTGAGGAATAATTAATTTTAAAGTAGTGCAAGTTACATTTTCTCAGGTTGCTCATTACACAGCATTTGTATGTAATCATTCACATACACACAACGCATCCTGGGACACATTAAGCATTTCATTTTTGTGTATTTAAAAAGGAGCTTCTTGCTGTTAAATTGCTCGCAGCCCTTCCAGAATCCACCGGTATTTACATAGCTTTTGCCAATGTTTACATTAACAGCAGAGGTGCTAACAGATCAGTAAGATAATTTTCCCTCAGGTCTGTGCAGGAATTTTCTGTACTTTCCCAAAGGAATCTAGAAGATAATCCACAATATTTAACAAGAATGGATTCATTGTCAAATACGCTCCTTTTGTGTCAAACCTGCAGGTTCTTAGGTTAGAATTGTTATGGTGGTTGTGTCTTTCTCTCTCATACACAGATATGTGCATGCATGCACACACACACTGACACAGTACATCAGACATTCATAGAATCATAGAATCATAGAATGGTTTCGGTCAGAAGGGACCTCAAAGATCATCTAGTTCCAACCTCCCTTCTGTGGGCAGGGACACCCTCCACTAGACCACGTTGCCCAAAGCCCCATCCAGCCTGGCCTTGAACACTTCCAGAGATGGGGCATCCACAGCTTCTCTGGGCAACCTGTTCCAGTGCCTCACCACTCTCACAGGGAAGAATTTCTTCTTAATGTCTAATCTAAACCGACCCTCCTTCAGCTTAAACCCATTACCCCTTGTCCTGTCACTACACTCCCTGATAAACAGTCCCTCACCAGCTTTCCTGTAGGCCCCTTCAGGTACTGGAAGGCCACAATTAGATCTCCCCGGAGCCGCCTTTTCTCCAGGCTGAACAATCCCAACTCTCTCAGCCTGTCCTCATAGGAGAGGTGCTCCAGCCCTCTCATCAGCTTCTTGTCCCTCCTCTGGACTTGCTCCAACAGGCCCATGTCCTTCTTGTACTGGGGCCCCCAGAGCTGGACGCAGTACTCCAGGTGGGGTCTCACAAGAGCAGAGTAGAGGGGCAGGATCACCTCCCTCGACCTGCTGGTCATGCTGCTTTTGATGCAGCCCAGGACACGGTTGGCTTTCTGGGCTGCAAGCGCACACTGCCGGCTCATGTTGAGCTTCCCATCAATCAATACCCCCAAGTCCTTCTCTTCGAGGCTGCTTTCAATCCATTCTCCATCGAGCCTGCAGTTGTGGACGTAGTTGTGGACATTGTTATGACATAATCATAGAATCATAGAATCATTAAGGTTAGAAAAGACCTCTAAGATCATCGTAACTACTTTTTAGGACTATAATTAGTCCAGATTGTGCCAGTTCAATAAAGTTCCTAAAGAAAAAAGACTTAAAGGCTTTTTCCTCTCTTTCCAACCTGTAGCTTGACTAGATGAAGGCTTTAGGTACCCTGGCACCAAGGGATTGCTTTCTTCCATGAGCAAATAGAAAATCCAGCAGAGACATCCTGCCTGCATCACAGCTGGCAAACTTGGTGCTCTTCTTACACAGGATACTGTACAAAGCCATTGGCTAGTCCATCCTGCAACTTCTATGTAGTTGCAAAAAGTGCAAAAAATGAGAAATCGCAGGATGACAGGCTGAAGGGATGCTCTGTGCACCTCGTCCCTATCAGACACAAGTGCAATACTTTCCAGACATCTTTACCCAGCAATTTCCAGTTTAAGGAGTGTCTTCATTAGGATTGAAGAGCATGACTTACCATCTTGCCCAGGGTGTAACTGGGCAGGATCTCTTTGTGTCCTTGCCAGGAGAGAGCATCGCAAGAGCACAAACAGATATGTAATGGGTACCAAAGCAAGTCTGGATCTGAAGCTACGCCTAGGCTGGCCTGCAGTAAGAATTACGCATACTGGCTAAAATCAAATGAGCAATAAACATATGACTATTGGATTCAGAAAACATAAGGGCACCCAGAAAATCATAAGAATTTCTGTACGTTTGTCAGGGACATGCAGCAATGACAGTGTAATTATACCAATCCTAGAACCAGGGGAATAATTTCAAGAACATCTGTCAAGCTAATGGGTGCACAGATTCTGAATGTTATGTTTTTATGACTTAAAAATCAGTGTTCAGCATCAATTGTTCTTTCTTAAGACAAGTGAAATTTGCACTTCTGAATGTTTTCTTCAGGATTCATTGTCTTAAAGAAAAACCTGAATAGGCACATTATTAACCTGCACTGATTTAACTTACTAAAAAAGAAATCTCTGGAGACAAGATTATGGGTGTAATATAAGAATTTAATATATTAAATTTCCTAATTCACAGACCTTTCTTACTATTACAGGAAGAGAATTTTCTTGGAATATGAATTATTAGCACAAGTTACTCCCCAAATTTTTTTATATCCATTAATTATTTGGTTTCTGAAGTAGCATCCCAGATTTCAGGAAAAGCAAAAACTGAAGTCTAGAATCCAGACAGGATTTTGTGGCTGCTTTAGATGCTTACATCTAGCTTTACAAAGGCTAGCTACTTCAGTGGGTCTATATCTTCTTACAAAGATATGGTATTCAATATATTAAACCAATGTGCTGAAGGACAAATCTGGTTAAACGAATCTCTTGAAAGATGACCTTCTTTACCTGGCTGTTGTGGCCAGCCATTTTCAGGTTCAATATTGTTTAATATTGTTCTCAGCACATGGTATTTAGGATATGTTCCTTTCATATCTTCATCCATGTTTTTAAAAGTCAAATACTCACATAAAGATGTCAATTGTAAACCCCAAGCACATTTGATAACAAAATACTTTTTCAATACCTTAAATCACAAAGTTTCACATACTGTCTTGACTAGTTTTTCCTTTTACACCTTTCTGACTTTGATAATCCCTAGCTGGTTTACAGGTTGTGTCCTGATAACATGCTTTGTTGTCATCTTAACATTTATAATTACTTCTATCCATCAAATTCATCTTCTCTTCCCTCCTTGTGAGCAGCATGTTTGGTATTTTTGAGGAACAGGCTCATTTCCTGGCAGGAAATGTGTTTCATATTAAAAACCTCCACTTTGGTTGTCTCATTTGTATATCTCCTAACGTACTTTTAGTTTTCTCTCTCTCCTGTTTTCCTCGTTTCTCTTAAAATATGCCCTTTAGCAGTGCAACAGTCTCACCCATGGTAGCTCCACTATTTACTTTGAACTGTAGTCCCTCTAGTCATCCCTTCAAAAATGTTGGCTGCCTTCACCTCCGCGATTACTTCCTCCCCTGTGCTTAAGAGGAAATACCACGTATGGTTTCTACTTTTGATGCCTCCTCCTGCAGAAAGTTACCTGCAGATTCCAGCTTGCAAACAGCCCAATAAGCTTGTGAGGGTGTTTGTGAACACACAGATTATTGCAGTGAAATTCTTTAGTGATGGGCCTGAAACACAAGGCTGTTTTGTCTACCTACCAGGGTGCTGGTTTTAGCACGTCTGTGCTAGCAGTCATCTTATTCACAGCCTCGTCTTTCCACTCTTGCTGTTGGCATCCTCCTGCCAGTTGGGGAATCTCTTTGCCAACTGCTTTTGGTCTTCATTGAAAATGAAAGACAACGCCAACATTCAGTGGATGTATTTTACTTCTGGGAAAAAACTAAGCAATGCGAACTCTCTAAGCAGGTTAAGCAGTTTCAGGAGCTAAGACAAAAGCATGCAAAGTGTCCAATCTAACTTGCACATGGCCTTAAACAACCCATGTCTTCCAGCCCTTTGTTCATAGAAATTTCCCATGTAGCAATTTTGGGGCAGGGAAAAGCTGTCCAATATTTTGTATACATAGAAGCTGTGAAGCTCTCTGTTCAGACAGAAACATTTGAGGAACAAGTGACCCTTGTAACAGGATATGTGTGATCCCAAAAGGCAGTGCATCTACTTAACCGGATGACATCGCAGTCCTGCATATATTATCATAAAGATTGGTACAGGAAGGGATTTTACTGAGAATGCAAGTTATCCTGCAGAACAAAGGTGAGCTGAAGGTAATGGCACTTGAGCTATCACTCCAGCATTCTAATGACGGGACATCAAAGTGAAGTCTGGAGTCACAAGCGCCATCGTCTGATGAACACAGGAGCAGCTTGGACTGGATCTGATGCTCAGCTGCTGCATCTTGCATGTTGGGCATGCTAAATTCACTGCTGAAACAAGTCAGCAGAGACACAGCAGAGCAGTTTTAACCACTTATGTTAGAGATAAATTTCTCTTTTCTGAAGCCTTAAGTGCCTTAATTCTACACATTAGATAGCATTGAATAAACAGTGTTTCATATTGTTAAAATAAATCCCAAAACATTGCAAATATTTGCCTGTTTTGATAAAAGCATTTATATTGAAGCTTAACAACTGTTTGTAGCTGTATTCTGAGCCATTTTACTGTTCTTATCTTGGCATGAGGAGAAAAAGCAAATCTTCCAAAAAATTAAATGGTTGTTGTGATCATCCCTAGGAGACTAGATTAGGACAATTCCCCTTCCTTCTGCTGCAAAGGGAGAAGAAAAGGTTTTCCTTTCCTACCTTGGCTTTCCTCCATGATGTCAGCATCGGCAGAAAAGTGTAGCCTTTGTCTTCTGCCACACCACGCTCACATTCGAGGAGTAACACAGCACAGTGTGGGTGATTTCAGTGTAGTTGCTTTTCTGTGTATTGGTAGATATAGTTAATGTAGCTAAGTGTGGATGCTTGCTGCTGCTCTTTACTGGATACCTTCAGACTCTGAAACGTGCTCGTGCTGAGATTTTCAAAGTAATTTGAAGTGATCCCTGTAACTCATTGAAGCAGCCCAAGCTGGGAGAGGGTAGAATACCTGCCTTCTGAAAATCAGGCAATTACAAGGTATTTGAGTCCTGAGTACTGGAAATCACTAGTTGCATGTGAACTTCTTGGCCTCACTCCTTTTCTGTTGAAGCTAAGGTGTCCATTTCACAGCAGTTTATTTTTGTCTGATGTGGCAGGATAGGAATAGCCCTTAACCTGATAATTTCCACAGGGACAGTTTGGGCAAACAGTGCCAGTGTGTTCATTGTGCTTGCTTTCTCTATATACGTTGCAAATGGACAGAAAAGGAAAGTTTTTCTATTAACTTACGGAGAGACATATCAGACATAAAAAATAAAAGATGTTTTGATGTTAGGCCTCAGCACTGCACTGACAATGATGTTATTCATTTCAGACCATCTATGGTCTGACTTCTTTGTTCAAATGTTCTTCAAGTGCTTCAGAAATCTGAATGTTGGTTCCATGGTGACAGGATGGAAAAAAAATACAGAGCAAAAGACCCTGTCCAGCATGCACCCATTTCATTCATTTATCTATCCAGAGCTCAGAACAAAGAGAAAAAAAAACCACTAATAAAGCATACTACTGATTTTCCTAATGCTGGTCAGAGATCAGGCTAATCAGGAGGTCTTGCTATTCCTATTGTCTTTCTACTCATATGAAAAAAACCAACATTTTTTCAGCAAGGTGAGCTTCCTAAAAGCTATTTCTGTGCTCAGCCATAACAATTCACAAAGGAATTAATTATTTCCTTAAGGATGAGAAAAAAATAATTTATTCTAATTAATTTGCAGCTTCCTCAGTTGCTTTGATAATCCCAGACGCCTTGTCACCCTCAGCAACATACGTAGACTCTGATTCATGTGAGTTCATGTGAGTCCTGTGGTCCCATCCGAATCGGAAGCAGGGATGAACTAGCCAGCAGACATGCCCTATGACATTTAGTTTCTGGGAACTCTAAAAAACTCCCACTCTTGTCTTCGTTCAGTAGCAACGTGATTTAAATTCTGCCTATTTAACACAGATGGGATCATGCTCACAAAGATGCTTAAACTATTTCCCAATTGTATTTTTAATGAGAAATTACTGGTTATGTGGACTCAAACTGCAAGTTCGACTATGCTGTTTCCGTTTAAAGAGAAAAAGAAAGTTCATGCATTTCTATTCCTGGTGAGCTTGTTGCTTATTGGGCTTCCTTTTACAGGAAACAGATGTAAACGGAGACGTTCCAGCTATCAGAGAAATATAACATGCTGCTTTTGTCCTCTCTCCTCGTTTGGAAGACTTCAGTTTCCAGATTCCCTGCTAGAAAGGCCAAATTTGGGGAGAAGGGGGAGAAGGCTGGGGGAAGGGGAAGGGAGGAAGGAAGGAAGGAAGGAAGGAAGGAAGGAAGGAAGGAAGGAAGGAGAGAGAAAAAGGAAGGAGGGAGAAAGGGAGAAAGGGAGAAAGGGAGAGGGAGAAAGGGAGAAAGAAAGAAAGAGAAAGAAAGAAAGAAAGAGAAAGAAAGAAAGAAAAAGAAAAGTTCCCCTTGAACTAGGTCTTTCTTTTCATTTCACCAATTCACTGCTTAGACTACCTAAGAAAAAAAGCAGAGGGAAATATTCACAAAATTCTTCTTCAAGACCTTTGTTTTCAGAATGCACCTTTTCTTCATTTGGAATTGTCACCTTCAATGAAACATCCTTCTGGTCAGAAAAGAAAGGTTTTTGCACAGGAGCAGTGCAAGGGAAAGGCAAAGAGCCAGGAAGGGATTAGTCAAATTCCTTTTTCATCCACACACAAGGTGCTGGGGTCAGCACATCCACTTGCACACCTGCTTTGGCCACAGTCCAGTGGACAGCGCTGCTGGTGTTTGGCATTGCCCAGGGAAGATGGTCTGCTGAGAGGAGTGGGGAGGCTCAGGACTGTATAGTGAAGCTGGTGGGGGTTTACAAGCTTGAAGCTTCAGTTTGAAAGGACAAACTCCAGGAAAAGTTCAGAAATAACTAACAAATCAGACAGGGCAGTTACAGCACAGTGCATCACATCGGTTTTCAATTTGTATTTTCTATTTACACTTTGGTATTGCCTAAGGGTCCCAATTTGGACTGAGACTCAAAAATAGTGTCTTAACTGAATATCAGATGCACTTGGGTGTGCATCCTGCACACATGGGCCTCCCTGTTCTTCTACTGTCATCAGTGCTTACTGCAGCTGCCTCCTGCCCATACACCCTAGTTACAACAACAACAAAAAAAAAAAAAACCCAAGCTGTGAAGCGAGATAGCATGTCATCATATCACACAGCTGGACCCCAGAGGTAAAGTGCTCCTGGAACCCATGGTTGAATGTAGACATAGTGGTTATTGTATGAACACAGAGCACTAGAAAGTTTACAGCCCCAGCAGCTTCTGGTCAAACGACAAGCCAGATAACTACATATAACCACAAAAGCCACTTTTTGAAAGCTGAATTTGATACAAGATCTGTGTGTGTTTTCCCAGTTTCCTAATCCTAAATCATTCATTTCCCTTAACATCACCCACAGCATCCGTTTGGCAGTCAAATGCCTTCATAGTCCCCACGCTGTTCAATTATCCTCTTTCCCTCCTGTCATATCAACCACAAGGTAGCTGTGGCCATTTTTTGGAAACATATTCTTTTGATACCGTATGACTTCTATAATTGTGGGTAAGTTGGCCTTAGCAGTACACCAGAAAAATGAGTAAAATTCCCTTTGTCTGGAATCTTCGCAAAGGCTTAAGTCTCAGTACTTAGCAGATGCAAACCTGCAAAGTGGGGTCACAGATATGACGGAAAATGTCTTTATCTCAACATGGACTAAGCATAAGTTAAAGGGTGATGGATTGCCCATCTCCTTTGCGTTGGAGGTGTCACTCCCACTTGTGATACAGCTGCTGCACAGCTCTCAAGGAAGTTTTCTCATCTTGCTTCCTCTGTGCTCTGCTGTTAAGGGTCCTCTGTTCTCCTGAAATCGAGACATCGGGCCAGACCTTTGCCGTTGCAACTCCTGCAATTGACAGGAGCTGTGCTGCGTTGCCTCAGCACTGGGGAGGCTCTGAGCAAATTCCTAAGCAGCTATGGAAATCCTGACAGCTCACCTGATGCACAATAATTTGTAAAGCTATTGTTACTTGACTGTGTGTCTGGGCCTTCAGAGGAACCTTCTGATTCCCATCCAGAACAATTATGGCAGCTGACTCCAGGATAATTATTTTATCCTCCCATATGCAAGAATGGATTTGCCAGTACAAAGATATACATTTTGCAAGCTACAGATGTGGGGAAGCAACTCCAACTGCAATTGCGTGAATATGAGCCAATGAGATTTGGCACCAGCTAGCTAGCTTGCTTATCAGCTTCTGCATGCTTCAGTTCACACACTTTTTGAATGGTTCTCTTTCCTGCATTGTAACTTAATGATAAAAATCATGCCATACTAGGTCTCCATTCAAAATGTCAAAGTCTGACAAAAAGTTATTCTTAAAATATTAGGTGGAGACTCTTGAGGGAGCTTGAAGGTGTTTGTTTGTTTGTTTGTTTGAGTTTCCACAGGACTGGCAGGAAAACTGATACAAATTGTTTAAGTAAGTGACTTGCACAGCCATTGAAATGCAAATCCACTGGTCACAATGATTTTCTTTTATTGTAGCAAGTTCTTTACAGATATGGTGTTTCTTTTTTTTTTGGGGGGTGGGGGTGGGGTTTTTTTTGGTGCAGTTATGCAGTTCCTGGAATAATTACACTTCTAACCCTTCTTACTTCCTTTAAGTGTACATCTCCTCAAACCTAAGAATAAGATCTTCACCGTGAGGGTGACCAAGCACTGAAGCAGGTTGCTCACAGTGGTTGTGGAGTCTCCATCCTTGGAGATATTCAGAAGCCATCTGTACACTGTCTTCAGCAACCAGCTCTAGGTGGCTCTGCTAGAGCAGGGGTGTTGGACCAGATGACCTCCAGAGGTCCCTTCCAACCTCAACCATGCTGTGATTCTATGATTCTATCTACCGATGGGACAGCCCTTCAGACTACAATATTGCTTTCTTGGAAGAATACAGTTTAGGGAAAAAAAACATAAAAAAGATAAACCAAATCAACAGACCATGTACCTGTCTAGCTTACCACCATCAAACATCCATGTAGGGTTCCTGATACATCCTACTTTCCCAAAACTACATCAAGCCTCCATATTATGGGTGTTAGTCTGTACCACTAATGGGATCCAGATTATTCTCTCTGCTTTGTGAAATGTGCTGTTAAACCCCAGTCAATCTTATGGTCATATTCTTATAAAAACGAATCCACTTTTGAACTTGTTTCAGCACTCTTGTCTACCAGGCCCTAGATAGGGCAAACCAAACTTGCAGCTCAGAGGCGGAACGCAGAAGCTCCATAGCTAACGCTCTTCCTATTCTCTTTCCAACATTTTTTGAGATGATGTTACTTTGTGTGGGTGGGTGGGGGAATTGTTTCTGGGTTTGTTTTTTTTTTTTTCTTTTGTTCTAGTAGCAACTCACACTAAATGAAAGAAATGTGGGGGGTATAACAGAGATTCTGCTAGTGTAATCACATGGTTCATCTCAGCTACTCACACACTGCTTTCAGAAAATTATTCTGTATCACTTCCACACTTGCCATATTCAGGACAGAATGCTATTTCATTCCTGTGTTAACCAGGAGTCCCTTAGTACCTTCCCTCTACCTCAGAAAAGGAAAATAGCTACCCAAGAAGAAAAAGTAGGGGGAAAAGTTTACTCTACTGAATATTTTAAATATTCATTTTCAGAGTGCACTGTCCCTTTTTGCATATATTATTTGAACAACTTTTCTCTTATACCACTCTGTGATTGTGAACTTTGAACCTACTTCACTGATTTATAGCAATTTTTGTAATTTCTCCAGCACTTCAAAATCACCTTGAGTATTGATAGTGCACTGAACGTCTTTGGATTGGGTTGTGATTCAAGACAGAGCTGTGACATACATGAGATGCGTTACTACAGATGTTTGTTGACACAGTGATATTACTCTGAGTCAGACTTTCTTCTTTTTTTATTCATCTAGTGGGTGGGACATAAATTATTGCTAGTCTATACTGTGTCAGCCGTTACATTAGGGTGGATCAAGAGATGTCTCTGTCTGTTCCTTAATTCTGTCTAAGAAGAGTAATGAAGTTCTTTTATTTCTTCTTTAATATTTAATTCTGGTAACCTGTGGGAAACGGATAGTCTAACTCACTGTGACCCAGCTCTAACACTCCTTCCAGCCTTGGTGTCTGTTTACAGCTCATCTGCATTCAGAATTATGCCTCCCTTATCTGACGACTGTCTGGCATTGATTTAGAGTGGTAGATATATATATGAAATACACATCACTTCAAATAATTTGGCAACTCTATTACTCTGAAACTTGTTTTATATCAAATGTGACATTTCCTGTATGGGGGACCATATCTTGCTTTAACACTGTTGAGACCAATAACTTGCAGTTGCTTTTCCATTTGGTCCTTTAACTGCCATTTAATGGCAAGGGCGGGGGGGTGGGGGGGTGGCAATACCTCATGCTAATTGTAGTGAGTATTTAAATCCCTCCATTGATAAGGAGGAAGGGATGCTTGGTGTTCTCTATCAATAAATGGGGTGCCTAAACAAAGGGCTGCATTGAGCTGGATGCCAGACTCTCATCCCAGTGATCAAGCACTGCCTAGCTCCATCTCAGGAAGTGCCTGAACATATGGAGGTAGTTAGCTTCCCAGCCATGGGAGAGTCAGAAACCAAAAGCAAGGCTGCCAGGAAAATCAAACTGCTACAAACCCAGGAGATGTGAAAACTGTTTAATCCATATAGGAACATCCACAAGGACACCGCTATGTCCCAGTCTTGCTGTGCTCATTTTCTCTGGTGCATGTGTGATATTTGCATATCACAAAGGTCAGGAGGAAAAAAAATGAGCTAGAAATGAGAAGCAGTAACGATCAGATGCCAAAGAAATACCCTGCACACATAGTTTGCATCTACTGTAATGCCCTCAAAAGTAGAGAACAGCATATACCCTGACATTTGTAAGGTAAATTCAAAGGTTCATGAAGAAGTCAAAGTTGTCCAATTTGGAGCATTATTGCAAGTTACTAAGCCTCCAAGGAACATTTGACATCTGTAGATCATGAACAAGCTAGGAGACAGGACAGAACATACCAGTCACAGGTAAAAGTAAAATATATATTGCAGTGAGTTCAGCAGGTAAATAAAGCATTGCTATAAGGATTGCAAGACATTTAGAGGGAGGTCAGAAAAGTTCAGGGGCAGATTTTATTTCAAGATGAAGTGCTCCTCAAAGTTCAGGTGTATGTTTTCCCTGGTACTGAAATTGGTCCCAGCTGCAGTTTTATTTCATGTTTTTCTTGCTTTCCTTATTATTTTCCTCATTTGGATATTCTAATCAAAACCAATAGAGTTTCTTCTGAGTATGTGGGAATAAAAAAGTTGGCACTCACAAAGCACTTTTGTACTGATAATATGGAAAGAAGACTGATTCCTTGTCTAACTAGATGACGTTTAATGAATTTTACACATTTGTAGCAAGTTCCTTTAGCAATTAGCAGAATAAAGCCATTTCCCCCCCCTTTTCTTAACAAAAATGTATATCACATAGACAAAGTAGATACAGTAACATAATCTAAAAATCTCAGCATTCACCTGTTCATACTGGTTTTCTCAAGAAGAAAAAGTAGTCATTTTCTAGTGAGGACTTTACCTCATACCCACTTTTACACACTGCATAACCTTTATATACATACATGAGCTGATTTTGGTTGGGATGAAGTTAATTTTCTCCATAGTAGCTAGTATGGGGCTGTGTTTTGGATTTGTGCTGAAAATAGTGTTGATAATATAGAGATGTTTTTGTTCCTGCCGAGTCAAGGCCTTTTCTCCTCATACCACCCCACCAGCGAGTAGGCTGGGGGTGCACAAGAATTTGGGAGGGGACACAGCCAGGACAGCTGACCCCAACTCACCAAAGGGATATAGAATCACAGAATGGTTTGGGTTGGAAGGAACCTCAAAGATCACCTAGTTCCAACTCTGCTGCCATGGGCAAGGACACCCTCCACTAGACCACATTGCCCAAAGCCCCATCCAACCTGGCCTTGAACACTTCCAGGGAGGGGGCATCCACAACTTCTCTGGGCAACCTCTTTCTAGTGTCAAATCTAAACCTATCCTCTTTCAGTTTAAAACCACTACCCCTCATCCTATCACTACATGCCCTTGTAAAAAGTCCCTCTCCAGCTTCCATACCATATGACATCATGCTCAGCATATAAAGCTGGGAGAAGAAGAAGGAAGAGGGGGATGTTTGGAGTGATGGCGTTTGTCTTCCCAAGTCACTGTTAGATGTGATGGAGCCCTGCTTTCCTGGAGATGGCTGAACACCTGCCTGCCCATGGGAAGTGGGGAATGAATTCCTTGTTCTGCTTTGCTTGTGTGCGCGGCTTCTCCTTTACCTGTTAAACTGTCTTTATCTCAACCCACAAGTTTTCTCACTTTTACTCTTCCAATTGTCTCCCCATCCTGCTGTGGGGCGAGTGAGTGAGCGGCTGCGTGGGGCTGAGCTGCTGGCTGGGGCGAAACAACAACAACCAGTCTCACAGCGGACCTGATCCCACGCATGAAGTTAGACATAAAGGCCCAGCTCCTCAGACGTGCATAGAAGAGTACATCAAGTTGTCCCGTCCCACTCAGGGGGTGAGGGTGAGGTTAACTTTTTAATTCTCTGCACGGTAATCAGAAGTAATGACAATTACTTCAGAGGTTCAAGCCAATCATAAATTTACTTAAAATTTAGTGGAACTACAAAAGATAGAGGCTTGGCAAAAGTCATAACAATGCTCAAAATCTAGCAGAACTATGAAATGTAAGCGTTTAGCAAAACGTGTGACAATATTACCCTAATGTGCCGAAAATTAAGTTAGAGACAAAGAGAGTGATAAAGAGGAAAAGAAAGAGAGAAAGAAAAGAGAGAGAGAGAGAAAGAGAGAGAGAGAAAAGATATCACCACCCTTGGATCCAGCGATGTTCTCTGCTCGTAGTTGTAGTCTTCAGGTAGTGGGTGCGCGCCGAAAACTTGTGTTTCCACTTTTATAACCCGATGTGCCCGCCCCATAGGCGGGGGTCTGTCATCACTGAGCAGGTGCAGCATGTGCTCAGGAATGTTCAGAAATGTTCTAGAAATGAGTTGGTGGGTTGTAGGGGTCCTGGGAACTCACTGCCCCCCCGCTTCAGGGCTGACCAAGCGAGGGGTGATCTGTCACAGGCACATGGTGCGCAGGGCACAGATGGTCATTGTTTACGTATTTCAGGAATAGAGGAGTGGTCTCACAAGACGTTATCCTGCCTCCGCAGGCTCCGTTCTTGTTCAACACTCCCTGGTCATCATCAGCCCATCCCTGTCCATGTCAAGACGGGTGTTTGCGACATTCACTTGTTATCAGAGCCTCACACAAGTACATCACATTTTGTTATGCTGGAACAATCTTGCTGAATTTTGTGTGTCTACTCGTGAACTAGTTGTCATGTCTCCCTTTCCAGACAATGTAGGTCCACCCAGTATAATCATTAGTATGCGAAGGCTGATAGTCATTTCAGGATCAGATGAATCTACTCAGTACAAAGTATGGTGACTTATTGATGATCTCTGGTTACAAAGGGAATCTAAGGTGACTAACCCAGAGACAGAGACCTTCACTAAAGACATCCACAATTTAGATGAATTCCCTCTCTTTTTTCTCCTCAGGAAGCGGTGTCCTCTGGGCAGGAACTGGTCAATGTCTGGAACGCTCATTGCTTTTGCTGAGTTGGGAAACACGGTTGATGTTTATGACAAACAAATGCATTTCTATAAATTATGGCCCAAGATATAATCCTGGAAATACTTCCATACATGAGTACTACATATTATATGGGCAAAACTACAAAGCTACGGAAGAGTATTGCTCAGATACTGGCAGAAGGCTGTTTCTGCTTGACCGAGCAGACAAATAGTACCAAAGTTTCAAGTCAATGAAGTGTAGTTTTAATGAGATATTTTAAAACCAGATAGGCCAGATACCAGCAGGAAAGAGCTGCTGGATATCATCTGCAGAGAGTTCTGCTGAGTCCAACTGTTAAATCTGCTTCTTATATTTTTTGCAGCATGCCTGCATGTTTGAGCTCACTGAGATACTTGTATGGAAGATTGACTAGTGTATAAATGCCACTCACTCTGTAAATGTGATAATTATAAATGTAAGTCACCTCATTGGGCTGATCTTGTTGTATCAGCAGAAATCCACTTATTTTCCTACTCCGGGAGAGAGAAGAGATGGATTGTGAGCTAGAGAGATATCTTGCATTTAGGATGAGAGCACCACAGCTCGCTCTGTTTCAAAGCGGATAACCTCTGCCTCTCAAGTTATCCCCAACTTCATCCACAAATCGGTTGCAGAAGGCTGATGAAACCAGAAATGATGAAAGACTTCTGATGATGGAGACACCGAGCGAATGAAAGACAGATGCAAGCAGCGGCTTGTGCAAGACGGCTGTCCCGCCCTGCGCCGGCTGCTGCAGAGCATCCCGGGAACACCCCGCCATCCCGAGGGGACACTGGAGGAAGTGGAGTCACGGCCGTTCACCCGCTGCCTGCCCAGCACCGGCTGATGGAGCGGGCCGCAGGCACGTTAGGAAGTAATTACGACTACAAAAAGCTGGCAAGACGACCTCAGAGGGGCCCCAGCTATGCTGCATCCAAGTGTTCTGTATAGCTCCCCAAACTCTTCCACTCTTTTGTTTTCTACAAAACAAAAGAAAAAAAGTTGTAAGGTATTGGAGATGCTTATGTTGATTGCATAATAACAGGCAGGTTAAGACTACATCTCCACACGATACACAGTTCAGATAAACAGAGGTTTCAGCCCTGCTTCATGGATGTTAAAAACAGCTTAGGACCATTTTTGTTCAGAAAACATTGAATGTGGAAATTGAACACCTTCCTGTAGTGGGGAGATAAGATGTGTAAACAATTGTGCATGTTAACATGCTGCCACATCTTCTTTTAATTAAGTATTACTAAGCTGCTCTGATACGGTTCTTTCTGTGTTCTGTGAGTCAGCTGCAGCATAAGGATCTGTCAAATTTCTACTTGATTTGCAGTGGCCAGGGGTTAACAGATTCAAATAAGACAGGAAATGCCCTGAACTTTCAAACAAATCTCACACCTCTTTGGTGCCCTGAAAACAGCTTTCTGTTGAATCTGCCTCCAAATTCCCAGCAATTTTCAGGATCATTACAGTTTGAATGGAAGTAGACAGACCCCTGGACCTCAGATGAAAGCGTTCTGTCTTTCTCTCCTTTGCAAATTTTCCAGAATGAATTTAGCAGGCCAATTATAGAAACTTTGATTATTCGTAACTGACTGAGTTGCAGACTGGCAGTCAGCTGAACTTTCAACTTCAGAGATGAACAACCATTTTTAGGTGGCCGAAGGTATAGCTTTCCCTAAAATAGGTACAGAGAGAGTCATCTCTTCTGCAGGGACTGTTGTTATTACTGAGAGAACCAACATTATAATACAAGTTACAGAAGGAAATAGAAATTTAAAACTAGTACAATAGAAGAAACATCTGTGCATCCTAACCATGTTATTCAATATAAAAATCCTGTTCAATAGCTCCCCTAACATATTACTTCTTATCTGCTTGAGGGTGGTCTAACGGCACTTTGGATTATATTACAAACATAGATGGATTGGTTCAAAAATGTCCTGCAGGACCCCCTCCTCCTCTCCTGACCATTACCTACTATCATTTGGGAACTGACCAGCAAATATGTCATTTGGTCCTTCTGTTAAAAGCAAACTAGAGTGATTAGTTGAGGTCAGTAAGTAATGGGGTTTTCAGGTAGGAACAAAAAATTGGTTTGGTTCAAACCAGAACTAAATTTGTCCAAGTTTTATAGTGAAATGAACAAAGTGAAAAAATGTGGTGTGGCTCAAGCTTTAATGTTTCCTGTAATCTGGAATGAAAAACTTTCTCTCATTGTCAGATTGTTTAACCCTTTTGCTTAACTTTTTGGGTTTTTTTAAGAATGGGTTAATTTCTTACCCAAACTGCCTTTGTGGAATGAAAAGGCAGAGTTTTGCTGAGATGACATGTCAAATACAAAAATTCAGCACTTCTGACACAAAGGGGTTTGATATTATTTAATTTGTCTCTCTTTGCTTCTCCCCTTTCTTTTCAAGTCAGACCCATTTAACAATTTGAGGATGAATTTTCCAAGGAAAATATCTTCTTAAAACAACATGCTGTAAACAGCATAAAATTTGCTTATTTATTGTCTCATGTCTGGCATTGAAACTAAGCATGTTGGAAGGTAGGGGAGGGTAAGACCAACCAAACTTGTCTGTTGAAAGGAAGAGTCTTTTCTTTTCTTATTGGGGAAAAAGCAATCTTTCCCTCTCTGGCAGTCATCCCTTTCCTCCTTCATCACTTCCTTGTCCTGCTGTGGTATAGTTGATTTCACATCTGTTCACTCAAATGTTTTGTCAGCAGAGAGTGAAAGTGTATGATTTTTCTGTTGAAGAAGATTCTTTTGATCCACGGATCCTCGTATGGAAGGGAGAAGAGAATGGATTTTATCACCTGTTGTTGCCTTGCAGGTAGGTGACAGTCTATACCATGTGCTCTAGAAGTCCCGTCTAATGTTCTCTTCTGGCTTTCAAAACTGAGAATCCATGAGAAATTCCTTGGGCCCTGCCATTCACTTTGATGTCCAGCAGTGCTTCACTTCAGGTAATAAAAGCCACGTCAAATACCACAGAACCCATATCTCCTACATGGCCAGTATGTGCTGACACAGGGTGGGGGTGACCAAGAAGTCACACAGTGTTGGATGCACCATCTGACCAGCAGCCAGCATGTGGTACCCAGTGAAACTGCTGAAGATGGAGCACAGCCTCCACATGAATTCAGTGAAATACCTCCTTACCTTTCTTGTTTGTAGGTGTAGTATGCGTTTTTTCTGCCAAATAAATGCACAATGCTTTTGACTGTGACTATATCCCTTGCTAAGACTCATTGATTATTTTTCTTACCCCAATGATTATTTCCTTTATGAGTAAACATTCCCACATGCAATTTTCTTCCAATATTCAACTTAATCATCCCTTGTGCTTGCATGGTGTTCGGGTGTTACTGCCTTGCATGGAAGCCATGGCAGAGCTACAAGGTGGTGGTGATAGCCACATTCATACACTCCATTTCCAGGTGTTGAACTGCAGCCATGGGGAAGGGAATTGCTTCATCTGACAGCACAAAATTTAGGCTTTTACTTTCATTATCACAGGGATTTTTCTTAATTTTTGCATTTGGGTGGTCACATGTTAACAGATCCACCTGATTTAGAGATCTTCCCTTTCTGTTAGTAAATGTGCTTGCAATATAAAAATGTTTGTATTTCTAGCTGATTATTAAGCCAACCAGAGAATCGGTCATGATAAATAGAGGCTGAAGGACAATTCTTACTTCCACTCACAGTAAGATTTAAGAAAAAAAGAAGAAAACAAATAGACAATACAAGAAAGGAGAGTGATCTCTACTCTCTTCGGAGGAATCTGTAATTCCCAATCATCTATTTCTAATGCAGTCAGCATTTTCAAAAGTGTTATCCTCCCTTGAAATTCATTAACTTCATTTTTACATTAAATTACAAGGCAGTCAAATGTATACTTAGCCACTCAAGGTTTGTGTTTTCTTGCCACATATTTGTTAACTTTTTTGCCTTGAAATTTAACTTTCCAGCATGAGTTCATACAAAGAGGCAAAGTATACATAAAAGGCATTAGCATGTCACTCTGGCTCAGTCAGAAATATAAACTGACACTCTCACATCAGTGGGAAAGTCCCTTTTGGTAAGCAGTGAGTGCAGAGATTTTGGATACGCCGGCGTACCCCCGCAGCCCCAGCAGCCTGCCAGGGCTCTGGGAGCTGCTGCTGTTCCTGCAGGCAGCCAGCAGAGAGAGCAAAAGGTGCCCAGACAGAGACCATGAGTCAGCTCTTGCCTCGTACCCTTGATACACGCACCGCAAGGAGAAGGAAAAACTGTTTCCTAATGCCGTATAGGGAACACAGGATTTCCTCATGTATTATAGAAAGCAGGTATAGTTCGGCTACTTAACT
Organism: Grus americana; assembly: GCF_028858705.1. Taxonomy (NCBI): domain Eukaryota; kingdom Metazoa; phylum Chordata; class Aves; order Gruiformes; family Gruidae; genus Grus; species Grus americana. The sequence goes on along the minus strand of NC_072853.1, from coordinate 13,935,949 downwards.
GCAAAGAATATGGTTCATTTAACCCTTTCAAAAAGCTACTGCAAAGAGGGCTGGCACACAAGCTGTGACACTGTGTGGACGTGACCGCTGTGATTTATCTAGTTGAAGCTCCTGGCAGCACTTGGGTTTTATCCATCCTGGGGCCTGACCTCTGTCCGTAAGGTGTCTGTATGATCCCACCACTAGAAGATATGAACAACCTTCAATTTTTCAATGTGTTTATTTAAAAGGGGCCGACAGCTGGGCTCCATGTTTGCATCAGTCTGTAGGCTGGACCCTTAACTATCAACCCAGTCTTACAAACATATAAAATTGCAGTTACAGTCGATAGCCTGCGGCTGATGGCTGTGGCTGGGCTGCTTCAAGAAGGGGGTTTGCGTTTCTCTCTCAACAGCAATGGCACTGTTCACACCCTCCTGGACAGAAACACTTCCACTTGCTACCGTGTGAAACTTTTTGGCACTTTATGTTAGCAAAAGCCGCAAGGGAAAGGATTTGGGCTGACAGCTGGAGGCGGTGTTCAAATAGCAGACAATGTGGGCTGAGGATGTTGCTGGTGTTTCGGATCTCCACAGCCCCCAGTCCAAAGCTGGGAAATAACTAGTACAGGTGGGACACGGCAAAGTGGGAACACAGGGTGAGGGGAACGGCTGAAAGAGGGGTTTTTTCCCTTTTTCTCTTTTATAACATTGAGTAAGAGCAGGTCTGGTATAGATTAGTGTTTATGAACCAGACGGCAGTGAGCCTTTAGAAAGGGGATTTGGCCAGGGTCTTACAAAGTGGCTCGTTAGTCTAAACTCTTCTCACACAACGATAGAAAACAAAGCAAGGTCTCTGCAGAGGTTTACGGGGTGAGCTGCCAACACCTGCTTTCCACAGCAGGCGGGCAGAGGGGCCACCAGGCTTGCCGTGCTGAGCTGCGGCCACGGGCGATGCATGGACCCCACCGCAAGATTTCTAATGACCTGACCTGGAGCAGGAGCACAAGGAGGACACAGTGAGAGGACATGTCCGCAGCATGGACCAGGAGTCAGGAAGCAAAGGTTTCCTCTCCAGCAGCACTTCATAACCACGAGTTTGTTTTAACTGCATTCATTATATGAATTATTATACAGTACTTCTGACAGCCCTGATATCCAAAAGGACAGAAGAGTGAATGGTTTACAAGAATAGTCACTTCAAAGGCAAAGTAAAATATGTAAAATGTGAGTTAATGAGGAAAGCAACAGCTGTCTTCAGTTTTGCTGCCTTCGATAGTAAAATGTAAATTACTGTAGGCTGAATCAATCAAATCTTGGGGCTAAAACCAAGGGGAAAATTTCTTAAAGTCAATCACAACATTAAGAACATGTAAAATCAGACAGATGAAAATTCAAGATGGGTATCTTGCTCTTAAATGCTTTTAAAAAGATTCTTAGTTACTATTTTCCTCCAGTTTTCATTATGGCTTCAGTCGATTCACTCCACAGGTATTTCCACCTGAAATTGTTTCTAGCATCTCATACTGGTGTGAAAACAGCAACTCAATTAATTTAGAATTGGCGAGTGAATGAGAAAAAGACAGTGGGGATTGCATTCTGACCATAATATAAATATTTGGTTGATGTAATCCTGGCCTGAACTGAATTGATCTCTCATGAGTTTTGCGATGCTCTGTATCTCTGCAAACAAGGTCATTTGGAGGCCTATATGTGGATTAAAATTGAAAATTTTATGTATCTGCTTTTAAAAAAAAATTACACTTGTAATTGTTTCATTCCCTTTACTTGCAAAGCTAGTCTACAATATCATTGTGTGAACTATAATATCATGAGGAAGTTCTGAAAAAAACTTTGGAAATCTTGCTCCTCTTTTTGAAGGTGATTTAATTTTTCTCATTTTATTCTTATTTCTTCAATATGAGACTTGAAAGTACTGACCAAATAGTTGAAAACCTTGCCCTTCACTTATGTGATACTTTGCATGCTGTGCAATTGCTCACATGTGAATAATGATGCTATTTCTGCTCTGTGACGTGAAGTTTTCCGCCATGAATTTCCGTTACAATCATTCACACCAACATTCAAGAACAGCTTATACCTATGAACACCTTCAAGATGTCTGGACTTACAGGCAAATGTGTTACTCAAACCAACCTATGAACAGTGGGAAATCTCTACTATTTACAAATCCTTTCTTAAACTATTTGGCCAGCTTTAATAGAGAAGAAATAAACATTTAAAAATTGAGGAGGTACATTTTGCTGGGGTTTCTGATAATGTCCAAAAGGCGCTGTTAATGGTGAGAAATGTGCCTGAAGCGTACTAGTTCAATGGTCAGAAATGTAACATCTGTCCCAACTCCTGCTGGTCTCGTGCGCAGACATTTTACCTAGGTGCTCTCTGGCATCGCCTCCTTTGTTTTTCATTACATTGTGAGCTGAACTCTAAGGTTGACCTGAACAACACTCTTCATCTCAAGGAAACCATAACGATGCCACAAACTGAAGCCAGCTGGGGCACAATTACACTTCATTAAAAGCAGCACAGTGTATTGGGGCTCTGCATTCACATTAAAGGGTGTTCAAGCATTTCCTCCATGGTGCTGACTTTACATCTCCCTCTTGTCACTGCTTGGCATTTCTAACACTTTTTCTGGAGTTTTCACATGAGATTTTGACTGATATCCTCAGATAATAAAAATTGCAGCAAGGAGCTAAAATTGTTGCTAAATATCCCTTTTCTCCCAGCAGTGTCATAAGCCGATTCTGTAATAAAAATGTTAAGGGAAGCAATGCCACAGAATGGTAGTGGACATCTGCAACCTGGATGAAATATCAGTAAGTCTTTCTAAGGACCACTCCCTCATATCTGGATGAGGCATGGTGAAGAAAAACATTTAGAGTCTTGCATTCTGGATTTTAAGTTGCAATCCAGGAAATGTGTTCCAACATGAAGACAATCAGGAGTACGTAACTCACGAAAAACTCTGGAAAACTCTGGAATACTGGGTTGCCTGATGGTGTCACAGGCATTGGAGTCTGAGCAGACCTATGAATTTTAAATTATGAAGGCTATAACTATCAACAGTTATGGTTAAGAAATTATTTTTATGATGAAATGTGGAGCTGTATGGAGTGTCTTGTAGGGAGTATATACACATATTTATATTTATATATTTAAATATATATATTCTTTGCCCTCCTCCCTCAACAAGGTCTGACAGCTCTCTTACACTTATCTGTCATTAACAAGGGGTTTACAAGGGGGTCTATCACCCTGCTCCCACTTCTTCACGGTAGTAGGTAACAGGAGAAGACTCGTCTAGCTATTGCTGGGACATTCCTCACTGTGAGGCTGAGCTAGGCTCTGACTTCAGAGGAGGCATACAGAGATGTCTGCTTTGGGAAAAAAAAAATTGAAAAAGGGTGATAAAAATAAGGAAATAATATGCAGAAATGGAGGATGTTTTGGAGATAGGGGATCCTGCAATTTCTTTTTACATGTTTTCAAGCTACTTCCTCAATTAGACTGTAAGAAAGAGGTGTTGGGCAGCAGGACTGATCTTTACAGGAAGTCTCAAAGCTCCATTTAAGCCCAAACCAGCTAGTGTTTCTGCACTGCAAGAAGTGATTCTCTGTCTGCAGAAGAACAGATAACCTAGAAGGTTACTCACACCTTTGTTGTGTGATCCAGGGAAAGCTAAATAGTTGGCACAGGATGAAGTGCATGGGAAGGAAAGAAGATGAAGGGGATTACCTTACCTATAAAGTTTTCTTGGGCTTCTAGCCTCAATTACAGTGCCTAATGGGCACCTTCATTTGTGTCCCATTAGCTGTAGAAATGGAGGGAAAAACTTTGCCTCCACCTGAACCATGAGATGAAACAGCCCTCCAAGCACTAAAAAAGTTACTGAATGTGTTCTGTTTCTTGAAGTAAACAAAATGGGAAGAAAAAATATGCTAGCCTAACTTTTTTTTTTCTTTAATTCTCTATTAATTTCAATTAATTACACCAGAGCAGGATTATTTTTTTAGTATCTTCCCATTAATTTGAGATCGGTGACCCTAGTGTTCACAAAGACAGAAATCTGATTAGCTGAGCCAAACGCACACAAAAACGATGTTTGAAGACAATTATTAAGTCCCACAGGTCTGCATTGTATAGGGCCTAGAGATTTCTCCTGAACTAATATTTGATGTTTGTCTGCTGAGCAAACTACTCAGCTTTCATTAAGAACATCACTGAAACAAAACCACAGGCAAGGAATTACAACATATATTAACAACATGTATTATTACACTTCAGAGAGAACATTTACGAGCATAAGGAAATAATGTACTCTTTGTTTATTATTATTTGCAGTACTTTCTTGGTGCATGAAGCAGATCTATTCTGCTAACTCTCACTGAATTTTAAAATTCATAGGAACATGCTACTAAATATATTGTTATCTTCTTTAACATTTTTAGTCACAAGAGGTTTTACTCTCTGAAAGAATCTTACTTTGTAATTTTTCAATTTCACAATTTCTTTTCCTTCATATATTATTGTATGCCTACTCTGAGACAGAGTGAATATTCTATGGCTGTATCTGTCATCCCAGTGAAACAGTATTGAAAAACTTGGAATCAAGGGATGGCAATGTACAATGTAAGGTGCACCTTATGTTTTCACATAAAGAAAAATAATCTATTTTTAAGGAGAAGCTTCTTAATCTAGGAAGAGGCAGCTAGCAGTTATTAAAAGGTGTAACATAGTGCTTTGCTTAATCACTACTGAGGTTATTGATGATCTGGACCTGTTTTGCCTAAAAGATGTTCCACAATGCACATAAAATTGCTATGGTATTATATTTTTATAAGAGGAGCAGCTGAGAGAAATGGTGGAAGGAGGTAGTACGCCATTTGCTACAATTAAATAATGGACAGTATTAATAAATAAAAAGCCAAGTAGTTTCATGGATGTAGACATTACTCATTTATATTTCTGAATATCCGAAAGAATATTCCTGTGGTCAAGACACTGATCGCTTCACAGCTCAGTTGCGCAAACTCGGTGCAAAACAGTGTCCCAGTCCCCATGTGTAAGACATGGATAACACTTCTGCCCTCATTTCACAGCTGTTAGAACAATCACACTCACTAATGGCCAGGATATAACAGGATGCTCAGGTGAAGCGTCAGGGGAGTGGTACAAATACTAAACAGGAATTCATCCATGAGATTATTGTACTCCATTGCCCCTGCCCATGTAGAACTGCAGACCATCTCTCTGTGGACTGGACCAGTCCACAGAACTCCAAAGGAATCTCACTTGAGATTTGCCATGTATCTGTAAAATACCAAAGTGTTTTTCAGTGTTTTTCTGCTCACACCTCTAGTCCCCCCAAGCCACTTTTGTGCCCCGAGCACAGAAAAGCTGAGAAGATTGCAGAGATGTGCTCCTGACAGTGGCACAGTACTTACGCCACATTCAAAATTCCAGACCACCATGATTAGTTAAATCTGAGCTAGGTTTACAAGAACAGAGCGGGGTTTGTACATAGCCACATGGATAGCTTAAAGTGCTGGATTTTCTATGAACAGCTCATACTAGCTCTCTTGCTTCCAGAAAAATGGTCTGGAAATCTTCTTGCAGCATCACCATGATAATGTATGTCTCCGTAACATTTTCAAACTTTATGGCATGCTGCCTGCTGGAAACAGCCAATAAGCTGCAGTCTGCGGTAGTACTGCAGCCTTTAATCTAGGGTTTTATTAAAAACAAAGCCTTTAGATATTCAAACTTGTTTCAAATTTGTGTGTAGAAGTGAATGATGAAAGCCGGACAAATTGTCAGAGCTGTTTAGGAGAGCTTTGATTTCTACTTCCAGTTGGGCCCACTCCTTATCCGGAATTTCAAGCACTGGGATGCAATTTAGAAAATGGCAAACAACAGCTTCAAGAAACTTCTACTTCTTTAGAGTACCTTTTGCTACTGACAAAACATAGTAGATTCAAAATTCTTACCCTAGACTTAAGTCCTTCTGCATCTGCGTGAAAAGTCCTTTTCTCCAATGAGTTTCAGATTCTTTTACAGAAGAGCCACAACTTAGTATTTTCATACATTTTAAAGAATTATGAGAAACAGTCACTTCTTCATGTTTTGATTTTTTTTTTTCTCTTCTAATTGTTTTTCTTAGCAGATATGATTCAGGAAGCACACTGACATCAGATTAAGAGTCTGACCCTTGGTTTCTGTTAGAGACAAAGCAACCAAACAATGGAGTCAATTAGTAACATTGACCATAGCAGTGCTGTATAGTTGGGTTAGTATTGTATAAGAGACTTCTGCATCCAGATAAGGTCTTACACAATTATTATCAAATAAAAGTGGTGCTTTGGCACCCCCAGTGCTAGAGGAATTCTTAGAGAATAGAATCAAGGTCTACATAAGAAGAAGCTGAAGGAACTGTCAGCCCTCTGAGGTTTTTTGACTGTCCCCACACTGCACAGAGGTGTCTGCTCTTCACTGGCATTACAAGGATGCACGCTGTGGATCTCAAACCCCCGTACCAATACAAAGGGGTGGGCACCATCACTTCCCTTTTAACAAGGCATTAGATCTCATATAACATTTATGAAATGACCATAAGGCTTACGTATGTGACCAAATGCATTACACCATTGTCATCAGGTTAATTACGCTTACATTTACAATTTTTCCAGCAGCTGGAGAACATTGTAGTGCCTCTCCTGGTTTCAAGTGCAGTATTCAGTGGCTTTTGCCCTGCATGTCTCATGACAATGACTGTGGTTTATTTTACCAGCCAGGGAATTACAAGTCCATACAGCAAGACGTCAGTGGAATGAGGACATTTCTAGGCCACAGAATTATGTCTGATCAGAAAGACCGCCTGGTCTCATTGAATAAATTGAGCTATTGTCTTTTTTATCAGGGTTTTAACAATGGCAAAGTGAATGCGGAGACTGAATTCAAACAAAACAAACAGTTCAGGCTGTGTGTTGGGCCTGAGTGCCCTGGAAACAAAGAACTAAAAAATATTTAATGTTTTAATGACTTAAAATATTACATCTGTGAATGTATCCAAAAAGAGACATACATATAAAAATGTGGGAATATGTTGTTTATACAAGCTTGGATAAGTATAAAACAAAGATCTAACTGCAGTCGTGTAGTAGTATTTTCTTTTCTTTAAAAATGAAAGAGAGACACATTCAGGAATCATTGCAACATTAATAAAGTTTTTTTTTTTTTCCTTTTTCTTTAGCCACATCATACTCTCTTCTCATCTTTCCAACTATATATTAGGGTGTCTGTTGAGAGGTTCCATATTTATGGTTTGGACCCTGCAACAGGCCATGTTTTCCCTCTCATTCATGACCTTTCCCAACCATCTGGCTAGTAATGGGTTTACAAGTAATTTCATATTTTCTGGGGCTGCCTCCAGCCAAATCAATGTAGGAATAATAGCAACCATTTGTGATAAAACATATAATGTCAAATTCACCCAATATGACTGATCAAAGACACAATATGGAAAACTGCTTCCTATAATTTTATGGCATATTTGTTTCAGTTTTTAGATGATCTACAGTTTCCCAGGTCCACTTTCCTAATTTATTTAGAACAAATTCATATTATTGCCTCATACACCAGACAAAATGATTTATTATCCAGGTTGTTAAAGATATGCAAGACAGGTATAGAATATACAAGGGCACTGTATTTTTCTGCAAGTTATTTTTAGGACATTTCTGCGGACTGACTGTATCACTCATTTCACTTCAATATGATTGCATTTTTCCAGGTTGTGTCCACACCAAAAATCATGGAGGGAGTGTTTCTGTCTCTGTGTTTCATTCTTGGCATCTTTAACTAAGAGCTATTAAACATCACCTTGAGTCTGCTGAGTGCCTCATAAACCAGTGCTGGAAGGATTGGAGTCTGGTGCCAAACCGGGCTTTGCTGTGGTAATTACAGGTTCTAATGGCATTGCTAATTTTGCATTCATTCTGTGACAGGGAGCTTTCAGGTTCAGGATTGTCACTGTTTGTGATTTGGGCAGACCTCCAAGGGTCATGGAGGCACACCTGCCTACTTCACTAGGATGTGGAGATGCCAATGGCTAACCGTGCCTTGCAGAAATCCTTTAGATGATAGTGACATTTCTGTAGCTACATGGTCACACCAGCCATATTCGTATAGTGTCAAACAGCAGTACATTAGAAGATATTTATGTTCCTCATCCATGAGATCTCATCAGTGTTGAAGAAATACAATAATAGCACTTCTTTCCTTATGAGAAAGGGCAAAACTCTCTTCTAGGCTTGAAAGAAAAGGTATCTTTAAGAAAGTAATATCTAGTGGCTAGAAAGGGAAGCATTTTCCTCTTCACCTCATAAAAGAAAGACCATAAATCCTGTTCTCTCCTCAGCAGTTCCTAATGAGAAGTTTAGGTGGCTTACTTTGGGATAAACTTCTTTAAACATGCTTTTGATCAACCAACTCTATTCATGCATTGGGTAGCTATGAACTCTTCCAGACACAAGTGGTCACATGGCATTGCAACAGGAGCACTGTGACATTTTCATCATTGGCAGTCTTTCCTCCCTTTTGGGTTTTAGAGAGTCTCAGCATCCCTTTAAAGAACCTTTGCGCCCTACCTGTAGCTGAGAACCCCTTAGCCATTTGTGTTCAAAGGTCTAGCCACCACTTGGGAAGCGTGAAACTATCTCGCTCTATTATCTTGATTTTCTGTAGACTTTTGATTTTTTTTTTCCCTGTGTGCCATTGGAAAAAGAAGAGTCACTTCTATTGCTGACTTGAGGAAGGACTGTGTCCACCAGATAGTGTTTGTAGAAATGAGCACAAGAGCATAAGCAGAGGAAGAGAAGAAGGGGGCTCTGTTACGGAAGTGGTGGTTGTTCCTCACGGCAGCATACAAAGACAAATGAAGATACTCCTGTGCCATCCAAATTCCTGGACCTGGGCAAAGATCACATTGAATATTTTAAAGGAAAGTTTTGTGCAGCAAATTTCGATACTGGTGATTCTGTGGCACCACAAGGCCACACACAGAGTAAGTAAGCTCCAATAGCAAGGTAATTCAGAGCTTTCTGAGCAAGCTAATTTAAAGCTAGCAACGCTATCTTTACCCAGCTCTGCAGGCACTTCTCTTAGTGCTATGTAAACTTAAGGTTTGTAACTGGGTTTATGTTTGTTGTTGTAAGTGTTCCCCACTGCCTTGGATGAGAATAAGCTGCTCCCCACTGCCAGAGGCATTGCCAAAGAGTGTGAGCAATTTCCATCGATTTGAATGACATAAACGTTGGATTTTGTGGCATGTCCCAAAGGAAACAGCTCCAAATATGACCATGCAAGAAAGCAGCACAGTGATATAGACCACGCTGTTTTTCTGCTTGTATTCCAGGTGTGCCTGGAAGTCCCTGAACTACTATAGTCAGGCCTGTGAAATGTAACTATCAGTATAAACCTGCTTGTTGCTAGGCATAAATTCACTACACTTGAATAATCATCTTCACTGGAAAACAGTTAGGAATGACTGAAAATCCCAGATACAGGATAATGATCAAGTCACTTTCTTTGACATGATCATTGCAATTGACCTCTGTGAGGCTGCAGTCTTGGGTAGGATTTGGGTTATTGCTTTAAACTGAATATTTAAGACCTGAAAGACATTTCCACTGCTCTGCATCTGTCTGTTCTGGAAGACAAATGAGACCACTGAGTGCTACTACAGAGATGTTCTCCACCCGACATGACACCTGCAGCTCAGCCAAGCACCCCCATGCACATGGAGGTCTGTATCTGCTCTCCTCCTCGCCCCCTACAAAGTCTGTCTCTGCTGCAGTCTGCTCATCTACACCTGCATATTGCCTTCATTGCCAAACAGCAAGCAACTTCTGGTAGACCAAAGGAGGTTTATTAAGACATTTAAGAACAATTATGGCTTTAAAGTGAATTGATTTTTTTGAAGAACAGCTAAGGGTTAAGTATTCGCAGGTTGTCTAAAAGACAAAAAGTTGGGGCATGACAATGGTCTACAAATATTTGAAGAATACAAGCAGACAAAGGGAATATTATTACCTGGATACAGAAATTGTGAATCTAACGTGAAATAAAAATGTAGAGCTTAGCACCAGGAAAATCCCCATCTGAATGGAGCAGATTCCCAAGTGAAAGTGGTAAAAACACCATTTGTGGAGGGGAAATGTTGAAAACAAAGTAGAGCTGCTTCCTATTTATGTACACAAGGGAACAATTTTTCACTGAGAAGGACATAAACGACATGACCTGATAGGCCTTTTCTACCACTAGCCTCCAGGATTAATAGCCAAGAGCTATATCCTGAAATACTGAAAACATGACTCTGGACAATGGTGTTATGCTGATTTCTATCACTTGAAGATCTGGCCTTACCTCAATTATTTAAAGAATAAAACTGGGAAACTCACTTCCTGCATCAATAAACCTATGTGTGATAAGTGTTGCGTGCAAGGAAGTATCAGATATACTGAACCTGTTCTGCAAAAACATTTTTCTGTTTGGAGGTACCACAACAGTGCCAAAAAAAATCAAGCCTAATCAGACTTGTTGGTGTTTAAAGATTTATAGTTCATTCTTAGCCAAAAGCTGTGGTAATTAGTACCACACCAGGGCCTGGACACAATCCAGTTCTTTAAGACATAACTAGTAAAGTGCCACACGGAGCAGTTTTGCTGAGGTCAGATCTGGAACATTGTTTTCTACTTGGAAAAAGCAAGTCTGTGTCATTCCTTCTTCCCTTTATGGAGACTATTTTTTCTGTCACCAAAGAGGAAATTGAGAGTGAAATAGCCAACAGCAAGGAGGCTGAAGTCAGGGCAGTAGGCAACAGAGACCCACCAGCCAAACCTCCCTGCTGCAGGAACCAACAAGGCTGATGGAAGCTGCATAAATGCAATCCTTAAGTGCAAGCAAATTAATCACAAAGCAGGCAAGAAAATGACTAACATGATTCATGCCACTTTGTAATAAAACAAATTTTTGCTCAGCCCTCAAGAAGTTGATTTGGCCGTAAATCAGGTTGTCCTGGCCTTGATAAAACCTGCAAATGATGTCTCTGCAAAAGGTGAAGAAGACATGATCTTCTCTGAAAGGGGCTGGAAGTTACAAATGAGTTAAAAAGCATTAAAGGGAAGCTTAATATAGCTATATGACAAAATCCAGTAAGCCAAATGTTAGTTGAAAGGATGCGTTCTGGGTTTGTGCCAAAAGCCATCTCCACCCTTCTTTCTCTAAAGATATCCCTCACGGATGGCTTGAATGTATTTTTGAGCCTGTGGTGGGGCTGTAGATTCCACAAATGGTTGGCTGACTGAGTCAGTCTTTGTATAACTAATACATCCACAGGTCAGGTAGAAAGTGAGATACATCATTGTGATGCCTGAAGCTGGTGTGAAACATGAGTCAATGCAGTTATTTATAGCTGAAGCCCAGTACTTTGTGCTGGGATGTAATATCAGATGGAAACACAAAAATAGTAATGGCAATGTCACTGCAATTTCTGAGGCTGCGCCCTCACTCCTGTAGTTCCAGCACATAATAGGAGCACCTCTCCTATGAGGACAGGCTGAGAGAGTTGGGGTTGTTCAGCCTGGAGAAGAGAAGGCTCCGGGGAGAACTTAGAGCAGCCTTCCAGTACCTAAAGGCGCCTACAGGAAAGCTGGAGAGGGACTCTTTATCAGGGAAGTGTAGTGATAGGATGAGGGTTAATGGCTTTAAATTAAAGAGAGCAGATTTAGCTTAGATATAAGGAAGAAAATCTTCACTATGAGGGTGATGAGGCACTGGAACAGACTGCCCAGAGAAGTTGTGGAGGCCCCATCCCTGGAAGTGTTCAAGGCCAGGCTGGATGGGGCTTTGGGCAACCTGATCTAGTGGAGGGTGTCCCTGCCCATGGCAGGGTGGTTGGAACTAGATGATCTGTAAGATTCCTTCTAACCCAAACCACTCTATGATTTTATGACTGTATCATAAAATGTGCAATGGGAAGATTTACTGTCATTTGGTGATGTGAAATACGGGATTGACACTCATACCTGGCTGATCTAGGAGACAAGATATCATGGGCCCAGCAGACAGGGTACAAGTTCACTGATGTGAGACAGCATATCACCTTTTTCAGCTAACAGGCTAAACTAGGAGGAAAACAGAAACTCCAGCACTTTACCTCCGAGGTTATTGTTCCATCTTATTCAGCTCTTCGATTGACTGGCATTTTTCATGCATGAGACGATGTTCGTAAAAAGCATGAAAATTATTCAGAATTCCAAAAAATATGAAGGAATCTGAAACCCTGCCTATATTATGTATTTCTTTCTGTTGGAAGTTGTCCTACTTTTGCAGTACCTGTACTTTTCTTGTAAATGAAAGATTTATCATATTTGTTTTTCTTATTTTATCATATTTGTTTTTGCAACATATCTATAGTAGAACTTATTTTACACAAAGGTATGTAAGATTGTTTGCTAGGCAAGAGAGATTTAAAATTATTTGAAAAAATAAAATTTATTGTAATACAGGAAAAATATCATTTCAAAAACAGATGGAAGAAAGCTTGATTTCTGTCCTCTTTTTCAGTTTCAATTAAAAAAAATGCAAGCAACAAGAAAAGAACATTATCTCTGAAAACTTCTTTGCGTAGGACAAATTCTGAGAAGTTTGTGCCACATACACAGGAAGGATCTCTGTTGGGTACATATGGATTCTCTGAGGCTCAGATGCTGTGAGCCTCCCAATAAGAAATATAAAAGCAATTCCAGTGGTTTGGAATGATTCCTACTTTGCTTGGCCGTTAAGGATAGACACTATGATTGCATTAAAAAAAAAAGTTTTGCATGACTCTGCTGCCTGTCTGTGGTTTCCTGGCAGCACTGAGCAGCTCTGTAAGCGGAGAGGAAGGCTCCCATAGAATCCAGAGCAGTCTTTGAGGGAGGGACGGGAAAATCCCCTCCTTGATTCATCGCTTTCTTGTGCCTGCCCTTTTTGTGACAGCAGCGAGCGATGACTCCTGCATGAGCCAGCATGACAAGAATTTACTGTAAAAAAGGTTCATTTCATAGTTATGTGCTTTAGCCAATGACTACCTAGGGTAGCCTATAGAATACAGACCTAAATCCTATGTGGTAGAGCTAGTATTAAACTGTTCTCCTAACTACTGTTGTTTAAATCAGTCAATCCAAATGCTATAAATTTTAGTCTAGAATTTTTCACACATTAGTGAGCTAATAGTAGTTTGTTCATATTACTTGTGGCAAGGGCTGGAGACCCATGCAAAGTTCCTTTAGCCCTTGAAACATGCCAAGGATAAACTGTGCTCAGCCTCTGTTCTCCATCCACATTTGTGAAAGTGGCATTACTTATCTACTCTCTAAAAGCAGTCTGAAGATGATTGAATATCTGAAAAATGCTTTCAAAAAATAAAGCACTGAATTTGTGCAATTTTTTTTTTCCCCAGAGGGGCAAAGATTCACCTCACCAGCTTCAGCAAACTAGAAACTGTTCAAACAAATGGAAGTAACTTCAAAGGTCATCTATTACTTTCTAATAAGATTTGACAGGGTTCTCCTGAAGTTGAAGAGTTTCCTGCTTCAGAGCTTGCAAACCTCATCCTGGAACTGTTCCAGCTTGGAAGGAAAGATTGGGGCCATTTCAGGAATCTGAATCACAGGACGGTTCCAGTACTCCTCCTTTCTTCACTGACCCATGTGGTTCGATGCCGTCTTACACTGTGTACAACGTATTTAACAGCCGTGGATTTTGTATAATGGAGTAATCACGCAACTTTTGCAGTTGATACTTCACAGTCAATTGTTCGCAGCACTGTCTGGGAACTGGAGAGGGTAAATCAGCTACTACTTGAGTGCCCTCTTTCCCCAGAGATTGTCAGCTGCTGTGAAGCTACAGTCAGTGATGATGCCTGCACAGACCAGGAAAACCCCATGTATTTGCTACTGCCGCTCCCTCTGACAGTCACCCAGCCCCTCCTGTGGCAGGAGAGAAACAAAACAAGGAATATTTTTAATTCTAAATAAAAGATGAGCTCTTTAGCAGGTTGAACATGTCAGGGTGCAGTGCATTTCTCACTTCAGAGAAGGTCACAGCAGTGGAAGCCCACTTGTGCTCAGTAGTGTTACCGTCTATCTGTGCAGCATTTAAGACTGACGCTGGATCTGGTGACTCCAGAGCATGAAGTTAAAACGTTGATATCCCTTTTTTACAGAACAGAGCAGCCACTTGAGCTTCAGCCTAACTCTGAAACTAGCCCGCAAAGAGGTCGTATTGTCTGCTCTGGTGTGGGAAGCTGTGTCATTGCCTCAGTCAAGTTGGGAGATGGTTCCGTACTGTATATGGTACAATATACAGTAGTCTTACCACAAAAGCTTTTGAAACCTTCTGTTCCATGGGTGTTTCATGAACCAGTCTTCTAAGACAGGATCCAACATAAATTTCCCTTGAAACGATAGATAAATATGGGCCTGAGCTCAGGAGGTGTACTCCTGGAAAACTCCATCAGTGGCATTTTCGTATAACCTGGGCTTATGGGGAAGCAAAATGCTGTGAATGAACTTCTGTCCATCCTGAAAGACTATTCACTGTGAAAGCAAAAAAGCATGTAAAACATGCTCTAATTTGGGAGTGTAAACCAGGAAAGATCTACTTATTGGCCACCTCTGACAAGAGAACGAAATATAAAAAGATCAGTCTTTCCATGCCTGTTATCTTCATCATCCTCTGGCAGTTTTTGCCTACATTTCTCAGTCCCTCCCTTACCCAGGAATTCTTCTTACTCTCACTTGTACTATAACTTCCATGTCTCACTATCAGGTTCAAAGATAAAAGGTGTCTTCAACCCTTAGTATCAAATTTCTTCTTGAAGCTAACTCCTGCCACCAAAGAAGGTTGCTCAGATTAAAACTGGCAGAGATTTAAGAAGTAATATTCTTAAGCTGCACCATATGTCTGCCCACCTGCCGTAATGGCAAAATAAATGTGCTAGCTTAAACCAGCACATTTTAGCTTACAATTTAGGTGTGCTAAGAACACCCGTGTAGTCAGTTATGGTGGCTCAGCTGCCTTACCAAACCAGCAAATTGAATTGCAGGTGATCATGTCCTCATCCTATAAACTGAAATCTAATTTCTTAAAAAAGAGTTGATCTAGCAAGATTTCCTCTTATGGGAATGATAGTTTATTAACAGTGCTTTACCTACAGAAACAGGTGCAGACTAAGTGAAAGTCTGTGTTTGTGACTTATACATGTATAACCAGTACAATTTTAATTTTTTATCAAATATTGGTTCATTCATAAGAATGCAGTTGGCATTTATTTGCTCCCTAAAATTCTGTGACAGCCTTTTGACAGAACTATGGTACATTGTGTGGTTGAGCATGGAACAAATTGGGTTACCCCAAACTATCCAAAAGTAATTTCTGTTGTCTTTTATATTTACCATGATAATTTAATTGACACTTACTGGGTACACAGTATGGTGGAAATTTTGCCTGGATTTAGAAAAGACACAGAAAAGAGACATCATTTGATCTGAAGCAATAGGTCTGAATATATGTGGGTCTGGAAATATTGACATGACATAAAATTTCTGCCTAACACAGCCAGAAGGATTTTTCACACAAACAAATACTTAAAGCAAATGGTATTCTAGATCACCTTGTGGAGTGTGGAGAGACCTGTGCTAGCTCTAAAAGAACTAACTCAGGTACTGGGAAGTTTTTACCCATGGCTTCATGCTGACTAATTTATCCAGCTCTGTATTTGGTGTTTGCTCAGATAACACAGAACTGTGCAGCCTGAATAGAAGAACATCACAGAATGTTTATAGATTTTCATGCAAAGATTTCATTGTAATCCAACCTCACAAAACCCCTCTTTTCTCATGAATCTGTCAGGAACTCCAAGACAGAAATTAAAATTACTGGAAAAGGTAAATTCTCTTAATCTCACATTAGATACCACCCTTTGTTAATATCCACACACACACACCCCCCCCCAAACCCATTCCCAAACCCATTACCTTTCTAGTAGCGGATAGTCTGAGATGTCGTAGATCACTGCCATTCTGATAAACAGTCTTGTAATTAAAACTGTACATCTTCAGTTTTCTCATCAATCACATGCAGTCCCTTTTAGCAATCTCAGGATGAGTCTGTCACAAGCTTAATTTCCAATACAGTATGTATTCACAACTGCAGGCTGAGCGGAGAATGGATTGGGAGCAGCCCTGAGGAGAAGGACTTGGGGGTATTGATTGATGAGAAGCTCAACATGAGCCGGCAGTGTGCGCTTGCAGCCCAGAAAGCCAACCGTGTCCTGGGCTGCATCAAAAGAGGTGTGACCAGCAGGTCGAGGGAGGTGATCCTGCCCCTCTACTCTGCTCTTGTGAGACCCCACCTGGAGTACTGCGTCCAGCTCTGGGGTCCCCAGTACAGGAGAGACATGGAACTGTTGGAGCGAGTCCAGAGGAGGGCCACGAAGCTGATCAGAAGGCTGGAGCACCTCTCCTATGAGGACAGGCCGAGAAAGTTGGGCTTGTTCAGCCTGGAGAAGAGGAGGCTCCAGGGAGATCTAATTGCGGCTTTCCAGTACCTGAAGGGGCCTACAGGAAAGCTGGAGAGGGACTGTTTATCAGGGAGTGTAGTGACAGGACAAGGGGTAATGGGTTCAAGCTGAAGGAGGGTCGATTTAGATTAGCTGTTAGAAAGAAATTCTTTACTGTTAGAGTGGTGAGGCACTGGAACAGGTTGCCCAGAGAAGTTGTGGATGCCCCATCCGTGGAGGTGTTCAAGGCCGGGTTGGATGGGGCTTTGGGCAACATGGTCTAGCAGAGGGTGTCCCTGCCCACAGCAGGGGGGTTGGAACCAGATGATGATCTTTGAGGTCCCTTCCAACCCAAACCATTCTATGATTCTATGATTCTATGTTTGATTTTAACTGTGGCTTCAGACCTATAAAATATCTACAGAAGTATGTCAAAATTCCTTAAGTAATAGAGTTGTAAATGAGTTGTAAATGAGTTGTAAATGACATGGGAAAGTGAAAAATACTGGCTGGTATTTAAATAGAAGTTTTCAGTTTGTGAATGTAAATTTATGAGTCTCCTTGTCTACTTAAGCTTGAACACTCAACCTATAGCTTAGTTTAGCATTTAAAACAGACTCATCAAATATTTAAAAAGAATTAATATCCTCCTTCTTTACAGAAATTAGTACAGTTTCAAAGGACATTTGCCCCAATTCTCATGAAAGCTCCATTGCATCCACTTCATTAAAAAAGTATTTCAGTGTTGCAATCCTACCCAATTCTGGTAGGATCATCTCCATTTATTACTTTTGGCCATCTTTTTGGGTTGCCTATGTACAAGACTGAAAAGTGATAAACCAATATCAAGTTAAGCAGCTCAAACCTAAGCTAAGACTGATGGTTAAGCATTTCTGAGGAGCTTTCAGAGCTGCTGGTGACTGACTAAGATTAGATTTGTTTAAATAATGGGAAGTTATTTTTGCATGATTTTTCACAGACACCATTTTATTGTTTAGCTGAAATTTTTAATTAATAATTATAACCAGGTTTATATGTTTGCACCACCGCTTTTCTGGGCACTTCAGTTATCCCAGTTGACATAAGAAATGGATTCAATAAATGGGGTATTCTGAAACCAATGGGAAGTGGTAAAGGACATAAATTCTAACTCTACTGTTTGAAACACTAAGCATTCTGTTAAACCATTTTTTTTAATTACATCAATTTTCTGAAAAGAAAATTGCACTTTTTCTAGACAAATACCAATAGTGCTTGATATATTGTAATTTCCACAAAGTTATATGCAAGATCAAAATTTAGAACAGATGAAAGGGACAAGTTCTTTTTGACTGGTACTTTCAATGTAATGCATCTTGGATTTGACCTCATTCTGTCATTCCAAAGAACATAAATATTACTGAAGAAAACAGACTAGTGATATTCTTCAAAATTGTATAAATATATTCCATATTACCTTATGTATATGCGACTCTTGATCTTCCTCTGCTGCAGCACTGATGTTATTGTTACCATATGGTTGGCCATGTGCCTTCATTTACCCTGGTTCAGTGGTCCAACAAACAAGGGAGAAAAAGATTGGAATCACATTCAGTGCATATAACTGATGAAATAAGGATATATAACAGAAAAAGCAGTATGCCAAAGGAGAAAAACCTTCTCCAATGAACATGAGAACATGCCAAAACCTAAGGAATTTCACTTTCAAAGACAACTCTAATTTGTGAGCAAAATCCAGTGGCTGTTAGGACAATATGTACTTAATGCCTTCCCCTTAGCCCCTACGTTCAAAGGTTTTGGCTTTGCTTTGCAAGACTTGCTTGATGAAGGAACCACTTAAGGTGATGAAATACACAATATCCCAATGCCCATCCAAGCGATATATAACAAGGCTTGTCGGCATTATATTATTCTTTGGTCTATGGATTAATCCTGGCAGTTGTTTTCTAGCAAATATCAGCCCTTGGTGGATCATGTTGAATCACTTACCTTGAAGTATGGGTTTCATTGTCATTCAACTAAACAATAATACTTTGTTTACCTAACTGGATTCAGGCAGTGTAAGTGACCCAGGATATCTACAGAGTGAATTTTAGAGTATTATCTCTGTGAAACAACTCTGCCAACCCAAAAATGCATGTCTGTATTCCTTTAAGACTTTGGGTTGAAACAGGCTGTTTACCACATCTTAACATTATGTTGCAACTATATCCACTTCCTCTCATCATCTCCCTCCAGTTAGCCCTCAAGCCAACCAAATGTCCTCATATGAAGCTAGCAGAAGATTCTAATAAAAACTATGAATGTGCCTACGTTATACTAGTGCAAGACTGAGCCAAAGGACATTTGCTGTAATGACCTTTATTGCCTGGGTTTAAGAGTTTGAATCTCTATTACATGGTTATTCCCAATACATCAGTTTGGCACTAGGATTTATTGCCACGTATCCCAGAAGACTATCCCATGCAGAACAGAGCCTCTCTAAATACTGGCTTATGATATGTATAGGGCAAACATTTCTGTTGCAGAACAAATGTTTGAGGAAATGCTTTTTTTTGGGGAGGGTGAATGCTGAACTTGGGTGATATATACATAGAAGACTGCATAGATACAATCGATGATGTGATTGCTGTACGAAAAACAAACGGGTATGGGTCACACAGAAATAAAACAGCTAGCACAGGAAAATGGACTTGGATAATTCTGAAAAAGTCCATGGTCAGCTTGGGGTGCAGATCTTCTGAACGAGAGAGTCCACAGGAAGTAAAGAAACATCATAATGCCAAAGTATGATGGCAGTCTAGTGTTTAAACATTTGGACAGCCTAGTACCTTATTCTCTTCTAATATCGTTGTTGTCAGTGAAAAGGTGCTGAGCTCTTCTCCCTGGTATCCAGAGACAGGACGTATGGGAATGTTTCAAAGCTGCACCAGCAGAGGTTGACTTGACTTTAGGAAGCATTTCTTTACCGAGAGGGTGGTCAAACACTGGAACAGGCTTCCTTGAGAGGTGGTTGATGCCCCAAGCCTGTCAGTGTTTATGAGGCATTTGAACAATGCCCTTAATAACATGCTTTAAATTGGTCAGCCCTGAATTAGTCAGGCAGTTGGACTAGATGACAATTGTCCCTTCCAACTGAATTAGTCTAGTCTAGTCTAGTCTAGTCTTTTCTGTGCTATGCTACGCTGTGCTGTGCTATCTACCTACCTCTGCATAGCTATGCGTCGTGCCAAGACCACTCTGGCCTTGGAAAAAAAACAACTCAGTTATATGCATTAATACTTACAAGATTTTATTACAGTAAGCATTTGCTAGGATGAAGACGAAGGGATATCAAGGTGGAAATTCTCTGCAGTGCTTCCCACTGTTTACTGAGCAACATCTGAAGAACTGGAGATGAATAGTCTTTCACGGAACTGTGCCAGGATAGCAGGGAATTGCTGAATGGGGCTGTACAAGCCAGAAATGAACCCAGTGGCACTGAAGCAATTTCAAAGAATGTAAGAGATTTACCAACTGTTGTAGGCCTTGACTTCCTCACTGAACATGTTAATGTTTACAGTTAATTGATTGAAAAGATCTGTGTTATTTTCTGAATGTCCTTGTCCAGAGGACCTGTGTGTCTTCTATGCATTCCACATGGAATAGGGATAACAAAAGAAAAGGCTGCTGTAATTTTTAGGTAGCTGACCACTGTTGGTGAATCTCAGTTGGCCAGCATTTTTTCCCCCTTGATTTCTGTATGTCTACTGTTGCTACTTACCAATTTTTGTTAGTCTTTTAGTTTCCAAGAGATTTATATCATCTAATACTTTCATGCAGTGCTTCTTCCATATGTATATTTAGTTATCTGGTTTTACTTTGCAAATAGACACCACTTTGGAGAACAATACATGTTTTTAAAGATAATGAGAACTGAAGCAGTATTAAAGGTGGAGCAGCTGGGTATTACAATTTGAGGGTGCTAAGCAGGTAATGGCTAGGGCCATAGAAGAGAGGTGCTCAAGTGTTAGACCGTGAGGATAAAGAACATGGAGGCACTGCTGGTATTTGGCTAATGAAGACTTAAGTTTCATTTTCTGAACCTGGTCCAAACGTGCTTCAGTCCCATACATCGCAGTGTAAATACTGAGAAGCAGCAAAACACAAACTCATTAAACTGAGGCACCACAAAGAAAGGAAAACAAACAAAGAAGGAGTCCTGTAGTCCTGCTGTTGTGCTCTGTTTGCCAGTGAAAAGTAGCAAGTTCAGTTTCTGGGGGTTCCTACTGAAAATTTAAGTTACTCCAGCTTGTGCTCCCAGCTGGCAACATAGAAAGCTAAGTTATACTATCAGGATGCACAAGAATAAGCAGTATTTCCCTGCAGGCAGACGCTGTGTCCCAAGGCTGAAAACAAGCACAGTCTGACTGAGGAAAAGCAGAAACTTTGAATAACTTGGAAGGACCTGGATAATCAACAACAGAGGATGCTACTAAGTCTTGCGCCACCCTTTACCACAACACCAGTTTTTCCCCAGTCTACCAATCACACTACGTGCTGCTTCATTTAATTTTTTGCACCTAGATGCCTTCAGATCGGAGTGAAAAAAATCACCAAATAAAAAGTGTAAACCACATTAGAAGTAAGGTCCTAAATCCCTTCTTCCATCCACATCCTCACCTCAGCAGTGTGCTGGGTATACTCCTCTTCCCAGACCTAAATCTGATACTCCTGGCTGCACATGTCCTGCCTGCACTAGAAGGGGAATTGCCTCCTAATTTTATTTACAGTCTGGGAAATGAAGGCACTTTATTGAAAAATGAGACCTCCGGGTTTGAGACCTCTTACTCCGAGAGATCAAGAACCTCATTTAACTTCCCGTGTGTAACTCCAGGGCAGAAGAAGGCTGCCTCCTCCTCCTCAGTTTGGTTGGGTCAGAAGCTGTTTTAGGAACATCTGTTGTGAGTTGTCATTCTGTAAACTTCAAGCTCAGGCATTTTTCATGAAAAATGTAAAGTGAATTTGTTTACCTCTTATGCAGGATTGGTACTTGCAATCTGTTTCCTAATGCTTCCACTGGGTCGTTGGTGAAAGCCCCAAACACTTCCTTTGCTTCCCTTGGAAAGCAATTGCATAATAAACCAGGTCTCATTAACAGTCAGTTATTAATTTTATATTAATATTCAGTGTAGAGTTACTTTAATTTCACATTTGAATGATGTTTCCAAAGACATCTACAACAAGCTTCTCTTGTAAAATGTATATATAATTATTATTTCTGTTTCAGAGATGGGTGAAGCACTAGTCATTCAGGTCTCCATTTTCCAAATTTGTTTCCTACAAAAAAACCTACAAGGACTTCACTGAGAACTGAAGTGGAAATTCAGTTTCTTTTACTGGCTGTGCTGCTGGGTGGATCCTGCCTTCGAATCCTGCTTCCTAGATGTACTTCACACTCACGTTAGAACGACCTCACTCACGCAACCATGCAGTGAGTATTTCCCCTGCCGAGAACGCTGTGTGACCACGGAGGAATGGGAGGAATGAGTCCTCTTTCGCACACAGATTTGGTAATCTGCTACCAAGAGGCAGCATTCGCCACTGGAAAAAAATGCCTTATAGTGACAAATCACTCAGATTCCTGAGAAACTAGGGGGAAAACCTGTCATCAAAGAAGACAGCATATATCATATACTCTCATGTGAGTACTTGCCCTTTTGTTTTGCAATATTGCATAAGCATGGCAAACAAGTAGCCACTGTGTAATATATTCAGATATAAAGTCATGTTTTGAAACTCACTCAAGATACTTTCTATTCACTGGATCCATCCTGTAGTTTTACTGTATTATTACTAGGAAAACACACTGAATCTTATATCAAAAAAATTTAATGTTCTGTTCTTACTGTCTGCCAAAATCTTCGTATATGTCCAGATTGTATGAGTAGGTGCATGTTGAATTCTCATATTAAATATTTTTTGTTCTTTGGGGAAAAGAATTCAACAGAATACATTATTCATCAGTCTTCCAACAAAAAACTGAAACTAAATAGAGCCTGAGACATCCTGAATCACAGAAAGATTGACTATCGTGTCTGGGGAAGCCAGACAGACATTGTCTCCCATGCACGTGAATAATTCATATAAAGTTTTTGAGACATGAAAAATAATGGTATGTGGAATCAACCCTCACTACAAGCCAGCAACCATATTTGAACCTATATCCTCCTAAGCAGAATATCAATATATTCAGGGACAGAAGCAACTTCACCAGTTTCCATTCTGACACTGAGGAGGTTATTGAGATTTAAACACCTTTTCAAGTCATGATACATGAAGCTGCTTAGTGCCTTGGAGGGCTACAGGGTCTAAAATGATAAGGCACAGAAGTGAAAAAAAAACCTACTGCTGATCTTAAATGCTTAAATTAAGTTATATTAGCTTCACCAGTTGCTGAATCAGGACCTGCTTCTTCACTGGTTTTTGAGATGGACTCACCAACTAGCAGTGAGATAAATGGGGCAGTCAAAACCTTTCAAGAATATCTGTACTCAGCTGATAATTACTTTGACAGCTAACATCTGGCCTGACATATAAGAGTAAAGGTTAGTAAGCTAGGTTGTGCCAGAAGAGGTTATGAGTACAAATGATGCTTTGTGAGTATTGGGAAAAGACTGAGTTCATGTTTTATTCAACTGTAGGAGGTAACTGTGCATAGAGTGTACATTACAGCACTTCAACCAAGCAGGTTGCTGCCGCCTTCTTCCCAGAGGAACATGAGGATATCACCAATTCTGAAAACTGGCAGAAACAGGGGAAACAGCAGTAAACACATAGCCCTAATCTGCTTTTGATGTAGACTGTAAGATACATACAAGGGTGTTGGCCAACAAAGAAGATCTTCCCTCAACAGATTTCATGCGCAAAAATCAAAGCAAGCTGATAAAATCATAACATTTAAACACTTATATCCATCTCTGTCTCTCAATTACAATTGTAAATGAGGCTAGCAGTCTTCAGGGAAGGGCTATTTCACTGCAGAAAAAGTAAGTTCATTGACACATTTTGTTAGGAAAATCTTTTCTCTTGTGCTTTTTTTTTTAATAAGAAAATTTATAAATAGAATAAATCCTCCTCTGAGGATAACAGTGATGAGAAAATTAATCTTGCTGGATGTGTAGACTTTGGATAATGAGGGCTTCTTTGTTTAGAAGAATATTGACAGTGGTTAGGGTTCTTATTAAATTTGGCTCTGCTATTGGTTGTAGCTTATTTATGTTAATTCTTTATTCCTATGGGGCAGATCGAAGGCAGAAATTTCAACAGACCTCGCTGGTTAATTTATCTTGTATTTCATTCCAATTACTTTAGCAGATTTATTGTGTCAGAGAGATAGATGCAGCACAAGTCGTGTATAAAGACCTTTCTGCCAGTCAAACAGCATGTTTTCTATTTCCAGGCACCAAGATAAAAGAAATTAGCTGTGCCTTAGCAATCAAAGGTGAACACAGGTAGTTCAGTAGGGCTGTTGGAAAGATCAAGGGCTGCATTTTCCCTTTACTGTGCTGCTTAGTAGAAAATTGAACTAACATTTAACATGACTAGAAAATTTTACTGGTTTTTACAACATTTATTTTATCTATTTTTATTACTTTGTTATTATTTATCTGTACTTTTATTTTAAAATATTTATATTCTTGTTTCACGCAGAAATGCTTCACTCAGCTGACTCTTGGAAATGAGTTGATAAGGCCACTGTAATGCAGAAGAGCTACAAAACCCCTCGGTTGACCATAACTCAGGGCTGTTATTCCAGGGATAAACAAGTAAGGAAAACCTATTGATCTGGAGAAGTGGGAGTATATAACATTTATGGATGCACTGGATAGCCCTCTGCCCATATTTTTCCCTCACGAATTTGTATCTGTCATATGACCATAAGTACCAGGTTTTACCTCATCACATGACATCTAGTCACACGATAGAACACCACGCAGCAGACATTCTGTTGTGTGGTATCAGGGACTGCAGGGCCCTTCAAGAAAGAAGGCAGCGGAAAATGAGATACTGGCACAGTTTGTCAGTCTTGCAACTTACTCTCTGAACATGTCTGAGAAGTTCCTGAAGAAGTACAGCAACAACAACTGAGCCACAGGTTCATTTCGTAACTATGATGAGCTCCTGGACTGCGTGTTCCCCACTATGAGGACATAAGTGCTTCACAAATCTATGACCAGAGTCCTGTATTCAAAAGGGAGGATGCCAGTTTCGTCTACCTGAATACACAGATAGAAAAAAGCTAAAGAGGAAGCAGAAGCACAGGAGATGGGTGACTTGTCCAACATCATTTGAAGCTGCAGGTAAATCCCGAGTTTCATCGCAATGTCTTTGTCCATCAGATCATACTGTGGAGGGTTGACCTTGGCTAGCTGCCAGGAGCCCACCAAGCCACTCTCTCACTCCTCCTCCCCCTCAGCAGGACAGAGGGAGAAAATAAGATGTAAAAACTTATGGGTTGAGATAAACACAGTTTAAGGAAGAAAAGCAAAGGCTGCACAGAGAAGCAAGGCAAAGGAAAAAAATATATTTTATACTTCCCATTATCAGGCAATGACCATCCACATTGTGGGAAGTAGGGCCCCAGTACGTGTAGTGGTTGCCTTGGAAGACGAATGTCCTAATAATGAATGACCTCCCCTCCTACTTTCTCTTAGCCTTTTTTTCTGAGCATGACATCATACGGTATGGAATATCCCTTTGGTCAGTTTGGGTCACCTGTCCCGGCTGAGTCCCTTCCCAACCTCTTCTCCTCCCACCCCCCACTCCCCCAACCTACTGGCCTTTGGGAGTGGGGTGAGGGTAGAGAGACCCTTGATGCTGTGGGAGCACTGCTCAGCAGTAGGCAAAACACTAGTGTGTTCTCAACACCTTCTAGCTACAGCTACAAAGCAGAGCACTGTAAGGACTGCTATAGGGAAAGTTAACTCCACCCCAGCCAGACCACATAGACATACTAAACAAAATGTACACCTTGAGTCATATTTGAGCCAACAAAATGTATTAACAAGGAGTCAAAGAAAACAGCAGATAACTGGAGGGAGGGAAAGATGGGGAAATTGATTTGGTTTACTTTGATACTGTCCAGAAAATAATTGCAACAAGAAATCACAAGCTACAGGTTGCACATGATTTTGGACAATGATTTTCCACTTGGCCTATCAATTTTTACTTTGCAATATCCTGAAACTTCCTCTGTTGCTAAGTACATTGGTACTCGAGTAGGGCACATTTCAAAATCTGTCTATAGACTGGGCACAACAGAATGACACCAAATCTAAGATTACAGCAGTAGCAAATCTAAAAATTATACCATGATCATGAAAGAAGACAAATGCTCAGATACACAAAAGACACTCACCGCAAAGATGGGACATGTGTAAATAAATTACTGTGTTCATTTTGTAGCTGACCATAATTGGGGCCCTTGCTATCTTATTTGTACCGTCTTACCTTGCACAGTTTAACAGGACTGAGTCTAGTTTCTTTCACGCTCTTGATGTTTTGCATATAAAAAGGCCATTTCTGAGTCTGTCTCTACCTACTTTGTGTTGCTCTGACTATGCAAGACCATCTGGACCCCAGCCCTTCCACGGTCCATGACTCAAGCCCACAAACTAATCATCCTGGGGTAATTCATATCTAGAAACAAAGTCTTTAAGGTTGCCAGACTCTCTTCTTGGGGGCTAATTTCATTTCTTAAGGTGGGATGTTCAAAATACCTCTAGCGCTACAATTTTAACCAATTCTCCTAAAACTGCTTTCATGTAAGGACAGCTGACACCATGCAGCAATTTTTCTAGCAGCTCTGTAGCTTTGTCCTCTCTCAGTAAACTGGGTAAAAAAGCTTCCCAGACACAAAAGGAGTGTGTCTGTATTGTCATTACAACCCGGTAAATCCTGGATGCAGGAGCTGCCTGCTGGGGCCAGTATTACACATTCATGACTTGGTCCAGAGTCCTTTATTCTTCTGCAGCCCGGGGCAGCCAGCCCAGAGCCAGACACAGCCCTGCAGAGCACAGTCTTGGCCTGAGGCTCCCACTGCTCCCGTCCCTCTCGCTGTCTCTGGTATAATGATTTAGCTCATTGTGTTTGTATGGGCAACATATAAGCTCATTGTTCTTGTATGTTTGTATAGTCCTTTCCCAAACTCATGAACTTCCTGTAATCAATTAATTAAATTTTTGTTTCATTTAATTTGTGTTTTTGTGCTGTGATTTGTAAGAGGTACAACATGGAGTTTGGAGCCTCAAAGGAGTTGAAGCTAAAAACAACAGAGAGTTACATTTCTTCCTTCCCCATCCTAGATTGCTCCAGCATGTGTGGAGCCACCTGATATGGCTGCAGCTTCTGAGGACTGCTCCAAATGGACTTGACAGGGTGGGAGGAGTTTCCTTCAAATACAGCTTCAGTGCAGCTGAACTGGTAGGATCCTGCCAGAGGCAAAACTATTAGGAGTCCTTTACCATGCATAAAAGAGCAAACTTTTCAGCTTCTCACTATTTAGGGCAGAGTAAAATAACCAAACGGGAAGACAAGAAATACATTTCAGGTATTTATTTATCTAGCTGAAAGTACAGTGAAGATCATGATGAGGATGATAGCAGCGTCCTAAGATCCTTCCAAATACCATGCACCATTCTCACATGGAAAAGGGGCTCTGTCCCAATGACTAAATCGAGACTAAATCTTCAGCATCTAGGGTCAGGCAAATACGTGCTGACCCTGTTGGTGTTCAGGACAGCTTCTTGGTGGTTGTATAGCAAAAGGCTTGGAGTCTCTGAGGAGGTCAAATATCTTGTCTCTCTGCAAGAGAGGTAAGAGCCCAGAAATCTTTATTTTTGGTGTACCTATGATGCCCAAAATGTATAGCTTCTCAGACAGAAATGGAGCCAGGAACATGAAATCCCTATGGCCTATTCCCGAGTACTCACAGGACGGCTGCTCCAGCTGTCAGCCTGTTACCTTTTCAGTTGTTCCAGGCTGCAAGGGCAGAACTGGGCAACTAAATCTGTGGGTTTGAACTGTGCAGGATTCTTCAAAACTATCATCCCATTGCCTCATCTCATCATTGTAAAGTGCAGCTTATTTTTCTGGAGATGATAAACACCTCCAGAAGCCATTGACTCCAGTGAAAATTCAGACTGAGACAATATTTGGTGTCTCAAATTTGGCATCCATAATAGTTCATATTGAAGTTAAGAACACTGAATTAGTAGGCACTTCTCCAAACATTTGGCCTAAGGATCAGTATTTCTTGGTTTTCAAAATACTAACCCATTTCAGCAAGTATTTTACAACCCTTGGTTGAAAAGAACTTTATAAACAAAAAGTATATGTTACTAAATAGACAAGGGAGAAAACCAGTTTCACTCAAATATGAGAAGTTATCTCAGAGACCATAAAGATAAGGAAAATACTTTAAGGAAGTATTTGCATGTGTTTACCAGGAAGGCACAGTAATTCAAGTATATATGCTAGTAAACTCAAAAAATATGATAAAACAGAGGAACACATACTTTTCAATGAGCTCATGTGACGCAAAGCTGAGGGAAATTTGTTAGCGTTATTCAGATAGACCACAGAAAAGAACTAAATATGCATCCTACAAGGATTGTTAAAGCATCCCAAGGCAACAGTTTACCTCTTTGTATGGGTGTCACTCAGAAATATGTACAGGACATGCAATAGTTGCAGGATACACTAATTACCCTGGCACAAATAAAACTGGAGAGGCATTGCCCTGAATTTATACCAGAATAAAGAAACTCTTTTCATGCTCACTGCTTCAGAACAGATGGAAGTTATTGACTCACCTAAATTGCTTCTCTACTTGCATGGTGTGTTACACAGAAGACTGTACTGCTATTTTTCCAGGAAAAGAACATGTTGCAATATGCAATAGCAGTCTAAGTGGATCGATCGGGTCATTTGCGATTCAGGTGTTAGCAGTTAACTGTTATGCTCTTTATGAAAGTCTCCAAGCAAATGAAAAAGGATAATTATTTTTCATGAGCTTTTTTTCAGAGTAAGGGCTCTTCAAGTCAAATTGAATTTTAAAGCAGGATTGTTGCCATAAAGATTTACAGAGGGTCAGTTCAGAATAAGCCTAATTATAATGAATTAATACAGGATCTGGCAGATGTTGTGGGCCTTGCTTGCTGCAGTGCTGTAGAAGAACTCAACAGTTTCAGTGAGTCATGAACACAGAAGTGGATTTTCACATAACGGACCATAGCAAACAACAAAAGAGTGAGATTTGTAGAATGTACTTACAGTCAAGAAATTGTGGTGACTGGTGTGTAGTGGCTGCTGGTTGTGCATAATCAGGCAAAGAGCAGTGGAGAGTATCTAACCTTAATGTTTTTTCTTGCTGGAACACTTGAAATAGGAAGCAAGCTAATCAGAGATGAAAGGAACCCCTTCTCTTACTCTTCTACAATTACAGCAATTACAAGGTTTGAAGGGAGCAGAAATTGCTTATGCAGGAGGAAAAGACTGAAGCAAGGAAAGGGATAGTTAGAATGTGCCAAGAGTGACAAGGGCAGAAAAGCAATGCTGGAGGACCAGACACTGACCAAAGATGATTTCTGAGCACTGGGGAAACAAACTCGGGGAAATACATATTCTTCAGCTCTGGTCATTGTTCTTAAACTACTCAGGGCAGACATCTATGTGTGTTTTATGCTCCAAATATGTACTGTAATCAGGAAGGCTGACATGTTATTGGTGAGTTTCAAAGGTGGTAATTTAAGTTGTAGGCAAATCTAGGGAATAGAATAGGTCTCAGGGCCAAGGATGGCAGGACCATATAGTCTAATATTCAAGAAAGCAAAACCTACCTTGGGAGGTGAACTGTATTCTTCTGAGATCCAGGAGCAACTTTGACACATAGATACATGGGCTGAGACCCAACGCAACAGATTGGTGAGGGCACAGTCAGCAAGACCTTAACAGTAAGGATGGACAGGAGACACCATCAGGTCTTTCTGTATCCATTTACCCATCTGGAGGCTTCTACTCCTTCACCTATGGCCTTGTGAATAACTGTGTTAAATGCTTCTGAGAAATCTGGCGGTAGTCCTAGCACTGCAGATTGGCTGCTGGCCACCATCACAGGGGAAGTCAACCATGAGTGCTGCTGCGGTCACCTCCATGTCATGTTTGGGTCTGAAATTTGCTTATGTGTTCTACACTCTGCCTCAGTTTTACAGCACTTTCTTAAGAGGAAATTTTACTCTTGGTGCCTCTCCCATGATTACTAGAAATGACTGTGCTCGTTACTCAAGTTTTCAGATTCCTTGTATTTTTCAGTTTCTCTTTGTCCTGATTCGTTTACCTTCTCCCCCTCCCTTATTCAGTGTTGCCAAGTACCTTTGCTTCTTGTTGGATAAGTAAGCAGAACCAGATGCCAAACAAGGCTCATGGGGACCTGGGAAGCTCAGCTGCCTCCCTCTAACCCCGAACAAGTCACTTGACACATGCATCCCCTTTCAGAAGAGAACTGAGGTTTTTTTACATTTTGGAAACTAATAGCAAAGTCCATTCAGCTGCAACTTTACCCTGGGCCACCTCCAAACATTACATGGCTATTTGAGTGATCAAAACAAAAGCAAAACAAATTAAGAACAAGAATCATCTCTGCCCTATTGAGAATTTCTATTAAAAATTGGAAGTCCTTTCCTTTACTGATGCTGCCGGCATGCCTGCAACAATAGAGTTGGAAGCACTTTCTGATCTAAACCCAAAGGCATAGTTGTCCTGTCAAAGTCAAACAGTAGGGCACTGTTTGTTTTGAGTTTTTAAAAGAATTGTGGATATATATATTATGGTTAGCAATATGATAAACTTTTTCTTAAGTGTGTTATTCCGTGCTTACACGTAGAGGAGGCATTTTAGAAAATCCTCATTTAGCTGAAAGAGGAAAGCAGGCTTGTTTCCTTTTCTGCTAAAGGGGACTGATGAGTGGTTATGCTGAAAACACCAATAAATCTTCAGTTCTTTCTTTCCAGTTCCTTATGTTCTGTTTCCTCAAGGTTCTCATTTTACAGCACAAGAGGAGTGCATGGGGTCCTTAAACAACTCTAAATGCTTTTACGGTTTGAAGCTGGGGGTAATATTTTTTTGGCCTCCTTCCCTCAATCAGTTTCTTTCAAACGTAGTGAAAAGGTTGCATGTCGTTCTCTCCTTTAGTGAGGCTGTGTACAGGGCCTGCTGTTAATTCATAGTGGCAAAGCATTTCCCTTTTGTTCTTCCACAACTCTAAACTGGAGAGAGCATTGAGTGTCCTGCAGAAGAGTGTGGTTTAACCCACTCCAATTTATGACACAGCTAACATCACAGCTTGAGGAACTCCCTTGTGTTTCTGCATCAAAGTCTCCTGAACTTGCTCCTCTCAAATCTTTCCAAAAGTCAGGTGAAGCATTTAAACATTTTCCATGGGTATAACTGGTTTCTGCAGCAATGTGAAACAGGAAGATGCCACACTCAAGCGGCCAATGCTCAGTGATGTATCAGCAGTGCGAAATAAGTCAGTCTTTTGTTGAGAGGTTTGAACAAAAAAACTTCCCTTGGATAGACTGGGGCTTTCTGCAACCTCCTGTTTACTTCTGTCTTTCTAAGACAAGATCAGGCACTGCCTTGGACCAGACCTTCAGCAAATGGTTGGTTAGTGCATGCGAGCATCCTTTGCTTTTCTTGGTGTCTGCTGAACAGCTCAACCTGGCTTGCCTTCGTGAGCTGCATTCATGCTCCTTCTCTAAGGAATTGTTTAGAATTATATAGTATTTATACTAGGAGTTATACAGGGTTTTAGGGAGCTGAGGAATCATTACACCTAGCCTTGCCACATTTGCATGCTCACTGAGGAGAAAAGCCAACCATGCAGCAGATAGAAATAGAGGGAGTTTCAATCCTGACATGAGTTTGGTTACCTTCATATCTTCTCCTGCAGAAAACCCAGAGGCAGGGCCAGCTATTGCCAGCCACAGGGTACCTGCCATCTCATGACCTGATCTCAGAAACCTGAGCCACCACATCCTCCCCCTGGCAATACACACACCAAACATCACCTGGTCTCTCAAACTCCACTTTCTTTCAAGAGTATGCTTGAAAGCGGGCAGGCTGGCACTGGGTATGCCTTGAGGGGTAGTGCTTCATGGCTGGTTTTGTACTACAATATTTAGTCACACAGCATGTTTTTGTTTATAGTTGCAAAGTTTACAATTGTACCATATGGAGCAGATTTTGTTTTACTTCAGTTTATCATCAGAAATCAGCTTCTCGGCAGCAAGCCCAGCTGATTTCATATTCTGTTGGTTTAAAGGAAGTAATGTAGGATTCACTGTCTGTATATTCAAGCTCTTTAATAGACATAAACAAACAGAAAAACACTGTCTAGCATGAATGGATGTTTACTCAGCCCTGCAGAATGGCAAAGCATATCGCTATAAAAAACACGCTATAAAAATAATCTGAGTTGTGATTGTTCTGAGGAATCCTGCACCACTTACACAATATGGGATAGAGTTATCTTTATTTAACCAGCACTCAAAACATGAATGCAAGATTGACTGAAAAATATCAGATAAATTGTTATGGTAGCTGCGTAAATGCAAAACCGAGCAGAGTCAACAGTGGGTTCAGGCTCTGTAAAGGGAATTTTTCATTCCAGAGGCAAAATTAATTTGCCTTTCACTTCTGAGGACTAAAATGGTACCCATATTACCTGCAAATGACCTTAATAGTCCAGAAGCACTACCTAGCCACAACAGCTTGTGGCCAACCTCACTTGATATTCCAGCTTTCATCACACATACCATAGGAAGATTTTTGGTTCATTCTCCAGGACTCCAACACAAGAGAAGATATTCTGCCTTTACTCAGTGATTGAACAGCACATAACAAGGAAACTTTCTGCAGCTTTAAACAGTTGCATGTGACAAATATTTTCTTCTTGGTTGTATCTGATAATATTTTATAGTATTTCAAAAGTGAATTTGGCCTTCCTTGCAGAGTTCAGGGGAAGAATTACTTGGCAAAATGGGGGGTTACAGTAGTGGTCTGGATGGTATCCTGCTGCTTGGTGGATTTGCCATCCTAAGCCAAGAGCTATGACTCCCATACAATGTTTGGAGAAAGGTAGGCTCCTAAGACTGGGACTCAGAAAAATAAGATGTTCACCTGGGATCAATGTGACCCATCTAGTGAATGTCCTGAGGAGGCAGATGGGACAGAGAGGAATGGGTGCTTAATGGTGGCTGATAGAAAATACCTCTGCCCATTCAGGACTGGGGGTCAGAGTCCCTACCCTGAAGGTGAGCAAACAACACCAGTAAGTCACAAAAACATGAGGAGTCCCCTACTATTTTTCTTAGGAACACTTCAGTAATGTTTTCTCTGTATAAGAAACTGCATTCAGATAATCTGTGTTGCCAAATTTAAATACTCTTCTATTTGTTTTTAAATACCTAGATGAGTATGCACTTTGCTTTGTAGCTGCTGTGTTGTCTTGGGTGGGACACGGTGCTTACACAGCATTGCTGCATCCGGTACCTGGACCAATTAATTTGTCCAACTCAGTATGCCCCACCAAGGACTACGTTGTGACCTGAGATTCAGCTGCTTTGCTTTCTTCTGGTTTGAGGACTCCCTCTGGCATAGAAATTGCACAGGAGCCATTGCTCAATGGCAAATGGTAAAAAATCAAATTGCCAGTGCATATTTAAAGTACTCTGGCAAACCTAAAACATAACCATAAAGTAGCGTTGATGTGACTGACCACTAGAAGGACTTCAGAAGAATGCTGTCTTTTGTAAAATCATTTTTAAATAGCTGTCTTCTCTCCCTAACCAGGCTAATGATAAGATTTTTAAAGGTGAAAAGTTTTTAGCCTAACTCCCTGATTATCTCATCAGCGTAAAATACTTGTAACGAATAATAATAGTAGATAGCGATTTTTTTTCCTTTTTATTCTTCCTCAGTATGATGAAAATACAAACCAGGCAAATCCCTGGGGAATTTTGATAAACTACAGTCACTGGACTGGAAAAAGTACTTTGGTCTTTAAACCTCAGAGGGCCTTCAGAGGAGTTTTTTTTCTAAAGAAAACCTCCTCTTAAAGCCATAGGAAGGACTGTGAGG
Organism: Grus americana; assembly: GCF_028858705.1. Classification (NCBI taxonomy): domain Eukaryota; kingdom Metazoa; phylum Chordata; class Aves; order Gruiformes; family Gruidae; genus Grus; species Grus americana. The sequence goes on along the minus strand of NC_072853.1, from coordinate 13,902,163 downwards.
TGCTAGAAGTTACTGTGTTCTTGGCAGTCTATTACCATTCCACTGGTATGTCCTTCCTGAAAGGAGACATCTAGTCCTTCTAGCAAGGACCAGAAGCAGATGTACAGGTAGCAAGTGTCTTGCAACATATGCCAGTACATTATAGAATTTCATTCAATATGCTGGAATGAACATCTCCTTACCTTTTCTGCTAAACAAACTCAATTACAAATAAGCATTCATTATAAAGAACCCAAATTCAACTCATGCAGTCAACAGTGTTTGATCGTGTCCATCTATAAAGCTTAGAAACCATTGAGCTGTCATGAGGAAGGACTAACATTTCAACTTTATTGCAGCTCTTCTAAAGGACAGGCCCAAAGGAGGTATGCAGACAGCAGTGTTGAATAATGTTTCCAAGCAATATTAAAGGTTATACCACACCACTTTCCTTTAACTTCTATCCCTAATATGAACTGGCCCAAGATTTTGGTTTTCCCATCTATTACTTTTTTTTGTCATCTGTGATTTTTAAAGGCAATGAATGGTTTAAGAAGTGAAACAGAAGCCATGAGAACTGTACAAGAATATCACTGTTGTAACAATTCAGCATTTTAATGGTCAGCTGTTATTCACAGATCTGCCATTTCAAGAGAAAGCATTCTGAGAAATCTTCATTTAACCAGAAATATAGATAGGGACCTTCTCCACCCTGTTTTCCAGGGTAAGCAGCTGTACAGCAAGTTTTCCTAAACACAACGTGAAAAACACTGAAGAAAAAAATGACACAATTTGCTTTTCCTGGGACAAAGAACATCTTATTTTCTGAAAAACAGCTTTTTCAGGAGAGGAGGTGATCTACTTTTGGCATGACAGGACCTGACAAGCTTACATTTCTATTGAACACTATAAAGCTGCTAGTGTCTCCTCAGTCCACTTTCAATTCCCACCAGTGATTTCTGGAAAACACCCAATGATCCAACATCCAAATTCCTCATCAAGTCAGGAAAATAAATTATGTATATGAACTTCACAACAGTTTCACTAAAATACATTTCCTCCCATGTACAAGGCTTTATTTATGAAACAATACATCTGTGGTCAAGACTTTTGGTACTATGTACAGAATCATATTTCTCACTAACTAAACACCAATGCAGTGAAAATATACAGTTATTGTAGGCTAAATGCAATTTTATTTTCCCAGTAATTTCTACTCCGTCCAATCCCTTTTTCCTTTTTTTAAAAAAAGTTTTGATCACAGTGATATGACATCACACATGTTACTTCATAGTACATCATCTGAAATCCCACTATTAAAGGTGGAACATATCCTATATTAGGGACATGAAATACAGCAATCATGTCCCTTCTAAGATTGGGGCAGCCATCCGTATCTTAAAGGGCACCTTCAGAGCAGCCTCTGAAATGTAAGCCAAAGACTGACCATTAAGAAGAGAGTTGGTTTTATATGAAATATTTTTGAAATCTGACTCTTGATAGGAAAAAGTCTGTTTTGATCAACTCAAATTTAATGTTTCTTGTTAAAAAATAAGCTCTATTTTAGATATAATCCTACATTGTTTGACCTACAATGGAATTAGTAGTTTAAACATATTTTAGTTATCCCTTTTTACTTTTTAGAGCTCTAAAAAGTAAATATCAGTTTCAAAATAAAATACCAAAAAAGTTTGTCTGGATAATTTCATTGCATCTTTTTCTCAGAATGTGTTTTCTTTGACTATTTCCTCTCTGACAAAGTTATCTGTTGGGCTCAACAGGAATTTACAACTTGTCTCAACCAATCCAAATGTGCACTATTTAGCCATCTGTGGTGGGTTGACCCTGGCTGGGGGCCAGGTGCCCACCAGAGCCACTCTATCACTGTCCATCCTTCACTAGATGGGGGAGAAAAGGTATAACAAAAAACTTATGGGTCGAGATAAGGACAGGGAGAGATCACTCACTAATTACCGTCACGAGCAAAACAGACTGAACTTAGAGAGGGAATTCATCTAATTTATTACTAAGCAAAACAGAGTAGAGGAATGAGAAATAAAATCAAATCTTAAAACACCTCCCCCCACCCCTCCCATCTTCCCGGGCTCAACTTCACTCCCAGCTTCAACCTTCCCCCCCTCAGCGGCACAGGGGGACAGGGAATGGGGGTTGTGGTCAGTTCATCACATGTTGTTTCTGCTGCTTCTTCATCCTCAGGGGGAGGACTCCTCACACTCTGCCCCTGCTCCAGCATGGAGTCCCTCTCACGGGAGACAGTCCTTCATGAACTTCTCCAGCATGGGTCCCTTCCACGGGGTGCAGACCTTCAGGAGCAGACTGCTCCAGTGTGGGTCCCCCACGGGGTCACAAGTCCTGCCAGCAAACCTGCCCTGGCGTGGGCTCCTCTCTCCACGGGTCCACCTGTCCGGCCAGGAACTTGCTCCAGCGTGGGCTTCCCATGGGCCACAGCCTCCTTTGGGTGCCTCCACCTGCTCCGGCGTGGGGTCCTCCATGGGCTGCAGGTGGAATCGCTACACCCCCTCATCCTTCCTCCATGGGCTGCAGGGGGACAGCCTGCCTCACCATGGCCTTCACCACGGGCTGCAGGGGGATCTCTGCTCCGGCGCCTGGAGCTCCTCCTCCCCCTCCTTCTGCACCGACCTTGGTGTCTGCAGAGTTTCTTACATCTTCTCACTCCTCTCTCCAGATGCAAAAGCTCTAAGTTGGTTTTTTTTTTTCCTTCTTAAATATGTTATCACAGAGGCGCTGGTTGGCTTGGCCTTGGCCAGCGGTGGGTCCATCTTGGAGCCGGCTGGCATTGGCTCTATCAGACACAGGGGAAGCTTCTAGCAGCTTCTCACAGAAGCCACCCCTGTAGCCCCCCCCCCCGCTACCAAAACCTTGCCATGCAAACCCAACACACCATCAAAATATTCAACTTATTTCATCATATCCAACCTATAGTTCTACTTGATCTAAGTAGAGTTCAGCAAGAAAACCCCTGGTAATTCCCTAAGTGGCTTCAGCAGTGTCCTTAGGAGGCCACTGAGGCATGGAATGTCAAAGGCAGGTCTGCACCTGTTCCTACCAACTCACTGTGTAAGCTACATTAGCTTCTCAAATAAATTAAACCTCTGTGTATTTTAGCAATTAAGAAAGCTTTTTTTGTGAAGAGTACCCTGGGTGAGTTTAAACCAATAAACAGTAATTCATCATCTACAATAAACAAATAAAACAATTAAATACCCACCAAACCACTAAGGCTCAGAGGCAATTTTATATATACACGACTGGTGAATAGAACAGCAATCAGTGTTCTTTCTATAAACTAATGTGGAATGTTTCCCCAAAATAAACTGTATAAAAGGACTGTGCAACACCAAGATGATGATAAAAAGTAATTTAAAATCTATAAAACAGTAACAGGATTTCAAAGTGCCCTTGAAAACATTACAGAGGTGAAAACCATCTTTGCTTTTCTCTACCACTGTCTTGTCTAGAAAAATGTCTATTTCTCAGCTAGCTATTTTTCTCTATATAAAAAACCTCCATATTTTTGCTATGCACACAAGGAAAAGCTTATTTTGATGTCTACAATTTCCCTCCCAGTTGTGGTTTTCCACCCTCTCACAACTTCAGCCAATTTCTACATATTCCCAATTCATCACTAGAAAGGAAAGAAGCTGAACAATATTATTACACAAAACATTTTCAAGACACAAACACCCCCAAATCTTGTGCTCAGCTTCTTTAAGAATGCCAAAACCAAGACCATGGACAGTTTTAGGCACATTTTCTTCTCACAAGGTAAACAAGCTTGTGCTACTGCTCATTTGTCATGGTAATATGGGGGCTGCTGTACACATCTACTTTCTGCTTATCATGAAAATATTCTGCAATGTAATAACATTGTCAGAAAAACATAGAGCCCAGATTTTTTATCCCTAATAAATTTTAAAGTTCAAAATGTAGATGATGAGATCTCAGCATCATGTTGAACTGCACCAAGTAATAAAAAAAAACCAAAACCAACCCGTGTGTTCTTTTCAGGCTGCAGGACTGCTAGCTCTGTGTGTCAGTATTGTTTTGTTTGTCCAATGAAGGAGGAAGTGAAAATTGTGAGAAACAATTTTCAGGCATTACCAGCTTTGGTCTCAGCATGTAACCTTAACAAAGCAGGAGAGCAGCTAGCTATTTAGCATGCTTAAGCCATCATGGGTTGCACTAAAATACTTGAACTCTTATGGAGCAAGCAGAGCTGCACCTGGTTGACAGCCATATATTGGTGTATATGAAATTGATGGCACGTGGTAAATTATGGTCTTCTATAGGGCACACGTGTTAAATGTTAGCCCTGAGAGGCTTGTTAAGAGTGTTACAGCCCTAAAGAGCCCCTTAAAATAATAGGCTTTTATATTCATTGACTTTTGCAAGTACCACAGATTGCATCTTGACCAGTCCTGTCCTGGGGATATAAACATTAGAAGCAAGGAACGAAGATGAGAAAATTTTCATTTAAGCCAGCTACATTTAAATACATACATTGCTGTATCTTTTATTGTTGCTTAGGGTAAAATGGACTAATTATGAATTTAACAATATCTATCATAATTATAAACAGAGATGTACTCAAAGTTAAATTATATAGTTGCATTCAGTAATAGTGAATTTCTTTTGCCTCTGAAAATCCAGCCTTATTTTATTTTGTTTTGTTTTGTTTTGTTTTGTTTTGTTTTGTTTTATTTTATTTTATTATAATAGACATGAAATATGTAGCTAATGAAGTTGATCTGATTGTAGAATGCCAAGATCCATCTTTTCACTGCTATCTTTGTATATCTAGAGTGAATACTTGTCCCAATTTACAGACAAACAGAAAAAGTCCAAGAGCTTCATAGCAGAGGTCCACAGACTGCTCTGTGTAGACAGATGAACTCTAAAGTTTGGAGGCATATGAAATCTTCCCCAAAGTCCTAGGTGCAGCAAGATCTATCTTAAAGTCAGAAAACTCTTCTACAAGTTGCCTCCTTTGGGTACTTCCATTTACCAAGAGAACCTTCTTCAACCTCTGTACAATGAGAAATGCAGCCCAGTGTGCTCCAAGGGCTGAATTATTAAACATGACACAACATAGACATTAGATATTTAGGTGACAGATTTGTCACAAATTCAGGGAAGATGCTTCATGGAGACTATAGAAATTGAGGTATGGTGACTGGAGAAAGGGTACAGGTAAAAAGAGGATGACTGATAAGGTGGACAGAGCCCCTGAACTCTGTGCTGAGTTTCATCTGGAGATACAGGTAAAACATGACTTTTTATCACATTTTTTAATGGGATATTCTCCAGCAATGATATGGGAGGAGATCAAAAAGAGTATGTCCATGCGAAGTTTATGTCTGAAGGTTATCAATAATTCTGTGCAGGAGAGCCATGACACGAGGTCTCTCAGAGTTAAGAAGGTGCATATTCTGTGACAATGCAGCACAGCTACCTTTTCAAACCAGCTGGGTAACTTTATCATAGACTATCCGCAAAGTTTCCCAACAAAGCTACAGCGGAGACCATCAGAGTAATTTGAAAAAGTTCAAATAACAGTTAGTATCACTACTGTCCAAGCTAAATATTTGTTATGAAATGATTGTTTAATCAACATCTTTATATCATCTGCAGGGAGAAAAAGGCCAAATGTAGATCATGGCATAATATGCTCATCAGAGGTTAAATTTTGACCCCAGTACAGTCAATGGCAAAGCATGATTCAATTTCTCCAAGAGTAAGTCTTTTTTCGATATCTTCATTTCCCTGCTTCCTGTTCAACCTAGCTGCACCCTAGAAAAAGTACCTGTTGTCAGAAGAAATAGGGTATAAGTCATTGTATCAACTTTGTCCTACATGGATGCTTAAGTTTTAGATAGCTTAAGTTAGACTAGATGGATCTCATTTCCAGATCCTCCCATGATCAATGGATAGAGAAAGGCAGCTCTAAAGGTAAGCTCAACCCTGTCCCGGAAACCAGTCTTAGGGTGGGTTGAATTACACTAAAAGTTTACTTTTCTACTGACTGGGGAAGGAATTTGATTTACTGGTTTAAACAGTTCAGTCTTTAGACAGTTAATGTTAAGTGAGACAAAGCCGGTCCATAATTAAGCCAGTCGGAACTGTAATGTAAATTCACTTACACTATAGTTTAATGCTGTGTACTTGTTCCACATATTTTGCCTTCCTCATGGGAAAAGGTTATGCTTCTGTAGTCTTTTTGGTTACAGAAGATGTGAGTATCTTCAGGTCTCCTATCAGAGGTACCTAAGTTAAAGACTCAGCTATTAGTCTGGACAGTTCATGCCCTGAAAAAGGAACAGTCCAACTCTCAATCACTACCCAAAGGAAACTCCATAGGAAAAGTCATCATAGATATGACAACAGGTATTTTATGGGATCTGCATGTTCCTCACAAGCATGTTCACACTAAAGGCACCTGCCACTTTTTATTTATATAAAGTAACAGATTATTCAGATATAAACAAGTCTTGGGTAAGAAGAGAAGAAGGAGACCCAGAGATTCTTTACTGTTCTCCAGAATGCTGCTCCTTGCAGAGAACATTTGTCCACGTAATACAGCAGTTGGCATGTTTGATATGGTCAGCATTTTTTACATAGCTGGAATCAAGAAGGAAGCTATAACACTGAAGTGACTGCCCACAAGAAGTGGGTAACATCTCTTCAAGGAATTGAAATAGAACATTTTCTTCCCCTGCAAATGAGGTGTGGATTCCTCAGCACTGCATAATAGTTGAACAAAGTTTTTCCTTATAATGAACCATTCATTTGGATTTCGCAATATCTCATCACTTCAGCCGCAGCTGGTGACCATGCCAGGAGCACTTCTCACATATCATTTGCAATGTTTTCTTTCCAGTTACTCCAGAGGGAGGAGGGGAGAGAAGCGCATGGGATGGAGCTGTAGTTACTAGTGAAGATTTTACAGTGAATCGCTTTTATCACAATAGCGCTACTTAGAACTGCACTGTTGGAGTGCTAGTGAGAATTACACACTGAAGACACTTTTGCCCTGTTATTAGCGGTGCTGCCAGTGTTTGGAGGACATGATGGTGTGTTATAACAGTGCTTCTTGCAACACCAAACATTAATGCTAGCACTTTGTGTGTATGCGTAAGAATAATCCAACTGTGCCATACCAAAGGTCCTCCTAGATTGCTATCTTGTCCCCTACAGTGACCAAAACAAAAGGGACGTGACAAGTTCAAAATGATCATTCTTTTAGAAGACTCTTTTAGCTCCCAGCAATTAGGGGCTTTTTGACACCTTTGGCCAAACATTTCAGTCAGACTATTTTTGTTAACAGCTCCAGGACTACTTTTAAACTCATTTCTCCCTTTGGCACCAGCAATATCCTAACCCATGCTTGCAGATTTTTACTGAGTAGAAAACAAAGAAAAAAGAATGATGTCCTTGTGCATTTTTTAAAGTATCAGATGCAATATTACTCCATGATGAAAAAGTTTACCAATCAGGCTGTTTAAATTTCCATTCTGGTTCAGTGGCTGTTCCATGACTTCTAAGAGTCTTTAACTGGCTACATAACACTTTCTGGGATGAACTATTCAGCAGAAGAAAGAAAAATAATACTTCATATCTGTTTGAAACATTAGTCATTATCTTGTCTCTGGCTAAACAGAATGCTCAGCCAACTTTTATTGCAATGTTTTGCTTTTCACGAGCATGGACCCAAAATGCTGATTTGTGCAACATGCTAGCAAAGGGATGGTCATAAGTGCAAAGATTATTTTGGTGATGAAGAATGATCAGTCAGTATCCTTATAACACAACAAGATATTTTACTTACTCTAGGTTTGTTCCTTTTTCACAGCAAAGTTTGGAGGCAGGCTGGGGTACAGTGATCATATGATGGTTGAGTTAAGGATCGCAAAAGGAGGGAGAAAAGCAAGAGAAAAGGATCACAACTCTAGAATGAAGGTTTTGGCCTGTTCAGAGACCTGCTTGGAAGAATCTCATGGGAGGTGGTCCAGAAGAGTGGTTGATTTTCAAGGATCACCACCTCCAAGCTCAAGAAATGTCAATCTAGATGTGCAGGAAGTTAGGCAAAGGTGGCAGAAGGCCACCATAGGTGAACAAAGAGCTCATGAGAAAAACTCAGACATAAAAAGGAAGCAAGATAGGGTCACTCAGGAGGAATACAGAGACACTGAGCATGCAGGGATGGGATCAGAAATGCCAAAGCCCACCTGGAGCTCAATCTGGAGAAGGACATGCAAGGCAATGAGATGGCTTCTATAGGTATATCAGCAGTAAAAGGACGACTAGGGAAAACGTGGGCATGCTGCTGAACAGGGCAGGGAACCTAGTGACAAAAGACACAGAAAAGGCCAAGCTACTCAATGTCTTTACTGGTAAGACTGTCCTTCAGGAATCCCAGGTCCCTGACACCAGTGGAAAAGGCCAGGGCAAGACAGACTTACGCTTGATGCATGAGGATCATGTTAGGGAACATTCAGACAAAATTTAAACACAAGTCTATGGGGCCTAACGAGATTCACCCATTAGTGCCAAGAGAGCTGGTCAATATCATTGCAAGGTCACAGCAAATATGGAGGCTCCTGAGAACTGGAAGAAAGCAAATGTCATGCCTACCTTCAGGAAGGGCAAGAAGGAGGATCCAGAGAACTACAGGCTGGTCAGCTTCACCTTGATCCCCGGGAAGGTGATGGATCAATTAATCCTGGAAACATATTTCCAAATACATTAAGGACAAGAAGGCGATTTCCAAACATATGAAGGTGAAGAAGGTGATTGGGAGTAGTCAGCATGGATTCAGAAAAAGAAAATCATACTTGACCAAACTGAAAACCCTCTACAATGAGATGAATGTCTCAGTGGATGTCATTTATCTTGGCTTCAGTAGGAGTTTCTACATTGTCTTCCATAACTTCTTCATAGACTAACCAAATTAATGCAGGTTAGAAAGTAGACAATGAGGTGGATTGAAAACTGGATGAATTTTCAGGCTGAGAGGATTGTGATGAGTGGCACAAATTCCAGGTGGAGACCAGTCTCTAGTAGGGTATCCCCTGGGTGGATACTGGAGCCAATAGTCTTTAACATCTTCGTTAATGACTTGGACGATGAGGCAAATCTCCAAAGGTCCCTTCCAACCCTAACCATTATGTGATTCTCAAATGGCTTCACTAGAAGTCTTTGTTTTAACACATTAATATCTCAGATACTATAAGAAGTCTCAAATGGCACATGGAGCCCATGTTCAAACAATGCAGATACTAAGGTGAGTTGTTCTTAGCCTCCATTGATGATGTCAAATTGGCTTCAATGTTTGGCTTGGCACACTTTGTCCACACAGGCACTTAAATATAGTCCCCTAAATTTACATGGCTTTGTTTGGAGCTGAATCCTACCTATCTGGTTTCTACAGAGAGGAAAAAGTTTCCACCATGCCTAACGTGGCACTACAAGGTATCTCACTTGGTCTTTAGCTGCTGTTCCAGGAAGTTCTGGATCTTCTCTAAATTGTATGTTATATCAACAGCCTCAGGTCAAGACCTTGGGTATCCTAAAAGCCTTAAATGGCAATTGATGCCCATATTCAGCCAACTGAATCCACTCTTCTTTCTGATACAACTAAATTTAGATGGACTTCTTGAACTGGAAAAGAAATTTATTTCTTGGAAGAATCATGAGAAACTTCAGACATGGGATTATTATTAGTCAATATGGAAATAATTCACTTATGCTGAGGAGGTTGGACAGTAAACTTGTGAACAGCTGTACAAATGTACAACTGTGCTGTAGTGTCTCACTTTTCACTTTTTCAGGAAATAATGGCTGTAGAGTTGAGGCCAGAGTGCAGATAGAATTATGGCTTCATAGCATCTGGGCTTCTAGAATTCATCAGGAATAAGGATGACTGGCAGACACTGTACTTGTCCTGCAGACCTCCTTTGTTCACTGTACGACTTTCAGAAAGCAATCAATCCATAAACACCAATCACTTGCTAGGGATAATGAGTTGAGACACAGCAACAGCCTTCAAAATTGTAACAGATGGTTTGTAGAAAGGGACAAATGACTGAATTCAAGTTATAAATACATTTCTATTTATTGCATATATTTATACTGGTAATCGCTGGCTCAGCAGGGAAATGAAATTCCATATATGAAGGAAAAAGTACATGCTTTCAACTACAATGGGACGATGGTATCTAAAAATGTGGAGATTTTTAGTGTAAATGGATTTTAAGAACACCAACGTATAACCTGAAATCTCTAAAATAATGTGCTTACTGCATCATCACGAATTACAATCTGAAAAATAACTCAGCTCTTGAAGCGTCATACACAGTAAGAAACTACAAACTGGTCTCTCCATCTTTTATTCACCTGCTACTGTAAAATCAAAGATGTGGTTGTTGTTTGCTTTCTTCATGCACACCATCCATAAACATGTCATTAGCATTCAGTTGTCACCATAGTCACTGGTGCAGAATTCAGTGAGTCTTTAAGTACCAGCACGAAGTCTGTTTAATGTATAATATGGAAGTCTTCATTATTGATAATAATAAGCAACATGTTTCCCCGAGATTTGCTATCTCTTCTTCACACAAGCAAAGCCAACATGTCTGCTGGTTGTTTGTTTGGCTTTCCTTTCACGTCATCGCAGGAGATCAAGACAGTCACTCAGCAGTTATTATGTGATGTTAGTGTAAGAAACCTCTCTGCTCAGATTTCTGTGACTTACTTTGAACATAATTACATACAAAAAATAAAACTCAACCCCAAATAAACACAGAGAATCTGATGTCAACAGATTAGAGCAGAGAGGGGACCCAGAGCAAAGGTCCCATTGCTCCATTCTTAGTGCCTCCATTTCTTCATAACTAACAATGGTCTGTACTCCACTCTGAAGGTGAAGTGTTCAAATCTCTGAAAGTTAACAGAGCTTTTCAGCTAGAGAGTTACTTCAGGCAGCATATTAACTGAATACATAACACAAACTACACATACTGTCATGGACTCATCTCAGATAAACTGTGGCTGAGGCTCCAAGTTGGCTCCTTGGCTTTCTCCAGGCTGCATCAAGAAATAAAGGCAGCTTCAGAGGACCTTTTAACCCTCTTCTCCTATACACTGTGTTTCTCAGCATGGGAAGGATGTCCCCTCCCCAATTAAGGAAGGACTCCATATTACCAACTTAGCATGGAGACCTTCCAGAGAGCAGAGATTTATATGAGATGATACCCGTCCTTGGAGACCAAATTAAATGATGATGGGGTGAGCGGGATTTCACTCTAAACCAGATTCCACTCTTCTTAAACATGCTGAGTTATTCTGCTTTCTATTCCCAACTGGGCTACCTATATTCCTTTTCCAATAAATGGCATTAAAAACTTACTCAGAAGAAAAAAAAATACAAAAAATTATAGTTATTTGTAGTTATTAAACCCAACTTTCTCTCCCAGAATACCTCTGTGATATACAAAATAAATTTACCCATCAGGAGCATTTGATCTGCAGCTCTGCCACTTGATACTTGCCTCTTAAAGACACCCTGCTGTTATTTCACCTGTGTTGTGATGATAATTAATGGTCCATCTCCAGTTACGATCCATCTCTGCTGGAAGCTGTCTGTGTACTACTTAACACTTCCTACTCTAGTGCTTGGACTTGAAAGCTCCACCCATGAAGAGGTCTGAGCATTGCATACCATGACACTAACATGCTGTAGCCCTCCCATCTGTGCCTGAGTGTCCCAGGTACACCACCTGCACTCTTGATCATGTGAGGTAGATTTGGCTGTGTGCCTCCTATCACATTGAAAATTTTGTTTATTGTTGAAGACGAAGCACGCCTTTTTAATTTTTATACATATATATATAAATAACAGTAATAATGAAATTAAAATCATAATGTAGAAAGTTGTTATTTCTACCCCTTTTCCTATGCTTACCCTTCTGCTCCTCTGTGTGCTAAGGTGAGTGGTTTCACACTGATGTTGGCAGTAGTGGGATGTTGCAGGGAGTAGTCAGCATCTGGAATCCTTCACCAGAAGGAATAAGATATTCATGTAGAGGGTTTCCTCTTCCCTTCTGCTTCTTTCTTCCTTTTAAACTTTTTTATTTTTTCCTTCAGTTTAGTGCTGTTTATATATGTTCTCTAACATACATTTCTAGCTTTCTCTTTCCTCATTGATCTGCTGTTCCAGGTTACATCCACATTTACTACGTATAGTGCCATTTACATATGTTAGATGCTATTTGCTGTGTTACCCCTGTAACCAGTTTTGTCAAGCTCCAGGTTTGCAGTGTCTCCACTTCTCAAGGTCTCTCCTGTAGTACATGGCCTGTACTTCTCTATGCTGTGACATTGTGTTAGGGTTGTAAATATCTCATTCTACCTAGTAAAACTTCTGGTTACTGCTACCTATATAAAACTATAGTTGTAACACACAAAGATAAACAAAAATGAACAGTTAGACAAATTGCTGTCACAGCTGAACCAAGTCAAACAAAGCTATAGCTAGGTCAAGAAAAGTTTGGCCAGAGCAGACCTGACAAGCCTCTGTCCTGAGGCCTTGCAAACTCAGTACAAAGCTTATGGCTTGTTACTAGCAATAGTAACAGCATATTGCAAAGCTACATGATTACACCCTTTCTGGCCCTGTAACCTCTTTTCCTCAAGATTCTCACTCCAAATCCATTTCATAGATGGGTCAAGCATGAGAGAGAGAGAGAGGAGACACAGATATGCTCAAATATTCTCAAAGCCAGGTCTTCCGAATGACAAAGTTGAAGAGAGGATCTGCTTTCCTAGGAACATTTTTTAAGGAAATTCATTTTCATCTACTGTTTTTAACTTTCATAAAATAAAGTTGACAATGAACTGACTTTTAATTTCTTAACTGAAAAAGCTTCCCTGCTGAGAACTCGAAAGCTGGTTATTTACTGCAAAAGCAGAGTCATGTCAACAAAAATTAGAAATGGGGTTTGGGTTTTGGTCAGTTTATTTCATGACAAAAAACAGTTCTCCCAGCCAGCACTCAGTGTCAGGATAAGCAGAATCCCAAGTCAAGCCATGGCACCAAGCACAACTTGCCACCCGCTGTGCTGATAGCAAAGGGTTCAGCATAGTCACGTGCAATAAAGAACTGGATGGAGTTGCAAGGCTCCTCGAAATGTGGCAGAGATGACATCCTACTCATTACATCCACAGGCAAATGAAAGCTCCACCATCAGGGACAAAGTGCCTATCAACCGCAGGACAGTCCCTCTCTAGGGTTAGGACTCCTCTAACACCCAGTATCAAAATCTCTTGAAACTAAAAACAAAGCTGAAAATTGATAAGATAAAAACATGCTGGAAAACCAAGCAATAGCTAACAAATAAATTGGGAGCTGGCACAGAATAAATAATACATTGCAAACCCAACTGTTTACTGGCAACTGTTGCAAACAATATTCTTCTTCCCTTTCTCCTCCTCCTCCTCAACCCCCTCCCCCCCCCCCTTTTTTTTTTTTGAGGCTTAGAGAAGTAAAGATCTTTCATGCTTAGCTGGCTTTGTTTATTTACTGCCCTGGAGACATCCTAAGTTGCTCGCAGCCAATTGGTGGGAAGTGAAAAGCAGTATTACAGGGTAAATAATGAGGTCAACAGGACAACCATGCACTTCAGGGAATAGCTATGTTCATGGGTAGGTTTGTTCCAGTCCCTAGGGAGGGCCAAATGCATGACAGAAGCAGAAGGAGAAAATAAGAATGCTAAAAAATGGCAGGCAGCATACTAAGTCCTTTCTGATATGGAGGATAAGGACATTACAAGAGAATGTTTTCCCTCCTCTGTCTCCTAAGTTCTTTGGCCCTGTCACCCATCTTCATGATCAGCCTGGAACTTACTGCCACAGACTTCATCAAGGCAAAAAGTTCGACAAGGCCAAAGTAGAAGTGGACATTTATGTGGATTATGAGGTTAACCAGAATTAAAGAGTTTATTAACATATTAAAAACCAAAGGATTTGGAAAAGCCATATATATTGCTTCAGTGCAGAAGATAATCTCCCTGGGGGACTATTCGGGATAACTTTATGCAAGTAATAATGATCCATGATCCACTGTAGATATTTTTCTCATAATACTTCAAATTTTCTATGTCACTTATTACTGATGAAAAAGACCTGTTCAGCCTGGCTATACCCATGCAGTTAAAGCAAATGTTTTTAAACACTTCTCTAGAGGCCAAATACACAAAAGTCCTCCTTTATATTGTTAAACTGTTTTCCTTCAAAATAGGCAAATTGCACCCACTTTATCTATCGGGAATGGTTGCCAGTTCTTGCTAATTCCTGACCACAAGAACTGGGTAAGTGCTAACTGGCCCAGGCCAAATCTGATCACGTCAAACCTGCCCCAGTGCCAGAAGTGTAGGGATGCTTCTAACAGTTAATCAGCCTGGACTGGTTCCACTGTTTAGTTTATTAGTAGTAGAGATTATATTACTACAATGATAGTATTCTCTAGTAGAAGGGACCCACAATGCCAGCCAGGCGATGGTGTTGTGGCACAGCGTATCAGAGTCTCATGCACTAAGACGATGTATGCAAGCTCTGCAGCCACCCCCAAGCCTTTTCCTTTAAGACCCTTTTGAATAGCTATCTCAGTGCAGGATACAGCTTGCCCCTGTGTGTAAGCTCAAAGGAACTATGACCCTCTTATAACAACCCCTAATGGATGACAACTTTGTTCAACATGTCACAGCTTAGACCTAATTCCAAGGAGAGCTTTTATAATGACAATTGCAGTCATTAATTGGTAGAATCTCTTCTAGCCAAAATGCATTATTTCAGAGCTAGAAAATGGATTTAATGTATCAGTATGTGACTTGACACGATTAATATGTACCCTCAGTTCAATAAAAGTTATTTTCTTCCTTTCGTCTTCACAGATGTTCGGTATGCTGCTTGCAGAAGTTCTAAGTTCGCCTTCATTAATTCATTGACAACAGCCCCTACCCAGTTTGTATTTTTTCCTTCAAAAGCAATGTATTCATCTCAGTTGCATATGCCTCATGCAGTAAAATACAAATCCAACTACAGATTGTTAAATGCATAACTAAGCTATTTACCTTATAACAGATTAATTAAAATACTTCACATCTGTAGTCAGCCACACAATGTGGCCACTGGCACTAACTTGCTGCTAACCACTACATTCTGAGGCACACAAGAGATTTAAAAATATGTACACAAATATTTCATATTTTCCATTTACTGTAGCAAGATTTTCCCTGAAGAGAGCAATTTGCTAGGATATGTCACAATTTCATCATGCCCTGTCTTGATCGTGCATGTTATCCTTTATTTCCTAAAAAATGTCTGTGTAGATTTCCTAAATTGGCTTCCACCTGGAGTAAATATCTGTCATCAGAATAGTACAGCTGTGGGCATAGTGAAAATTTTAACTTGGTTTCTGCTGAAAAATACAGATACATAAGAATTTAAAGATTATTCTAAACCAAAATATTTAGCTGAAAACTAATTGCTCTGCTTTGTTTTCTGGATATTTAAATTTACCATATCTTTTAACTGAGGTTGTTTCATAAAAAAAAAAATCTTTTCATCATAAGAAGTTGAAATGTTCCATTCTGACAACTGCAAAACATATCTTGATGTTTTCTCTCCTTTTCCCTTTTATTTCTTCCTGAAGCTATTCGCAAATTGCCTCTGCATTTATGAATGTTTTTAATCTCAAAATTTCTGGTATTTCTGGCATTTTCTGGTAAATCTCTTATTAACCAAAACAGATTCAGGGAGAAGGGGCAGATCTTTAGAGGTATCTTTTTCTTACACTGTAGACAGCCTACCAAAATAACGTGTCATCTTTTGAGTCAAATGCAAAAGCACAAAATTAGGATGTGTGTGAAAGGGAGAAATATTTGACTCCAAATTTGATTTTAGAATTTACTTTTGTCTACATTGCCTCAGCAGTTCAGCCCTGATGCTGCCAAGTACACTGCACAGCTCATGTAATGTGATGCTATGTTGGTATAAGTTTATGCTCAGACAATTGATTAGTAGTTGAGCATTGTAGGTTAAAAGGCAACTTTTAGTGTGTATCAGCCAGTCAGTGAGGGATCACAGCCAACAATAATAGGCAATATGACCTATGCTAAAGGAAAACAGGAAACTATCAACTGCAGGGATGTAAGAAAGAAAACTCTGTGACCTTTCCTACTGCTTCAACAAGTTGGCCTATAACTGTGCTACTAAAAAGCATCTTAGAATTTGGCCTTTGGTACTTTAAACTTGTCTTTCCTAGAACCAAATTAAGGTCTTATTTGGGTGCTTTTCTCCTCTAGTCAGACATCTTTTCTCACAGAATACAAGTGATCAAGGTCTTTGAGCCTTCTACCCACCTTCCAGTTTGGGTTGAAGTGGCCCAACAGGTCCAAGTATTCATTGGGGTGAGAAGTGACTAATAGGCACCTAAATAGATCTCATGAAAGCATTAACTTCTTTTCCTCAGATAACCAGGCTCAAAAAGCACTAAATTAAAATATGCCATATGATGACAGGGAAGGAAGAAGGATAATATTGTCATTTTATAGGAAGGAATCTCATGATGGTGAGAACTGTCTAGTCATCCAGATAAACAGACCAACATCTTCAGGTGTGTTTTTCACTCATAAGACCAGAGACACTCATGTGGCAGGCAGGATGGTCTCAAGGTACAAGAAAACTTGGAAGAGTCACAAAGTATTTTGATCACTAATAAGAAGGGTATAAAGTCCTGTCAGCCACCATCATTAATAGCCAAGAAGACTTGGCGTGGAGCAGAAATCACCATATGTTACACTCTCTATGTGCAAAAGACTAGCTGAATATATCAAAGCACTACACATTCGATGAATAAGGATTCTCTTGCATAAGACCATTACTGTCTATACCATCCCAATGTAGGTTTAATAGTTGAAGAACACATTAGCACATTTATAGTATCCCTAGACCGTGTGTAAACTAGTTTCAGGCATATCACCTTTACAGGAAAATATTACCAATCGATGTTCTTTAAAATAGGTATATTTGGCACACTTTTGCTCTTTTTCTGAGACAAGTCTCTCCCAAAAGAACAGAGACATTTTTTTGATATTCTAGCAAAGTATAGAGTTGGCATCTCTTGTAAAAGTGATTGTTTATTATACAGTGTTTCTACCTATCTTAAACACCTGTCTTAGGGTAAGATGCTTCATTTCCTGGAAGTACTCATCTCCTCCAGTGAGTATGGTGAGATACTGGATGAATAGCTTGGAGTGAACATCTGACTTAAACATCTACATATAGATGAGTGGACACACCTGTTCTACTGTACAAAAAATGTATGCACTTCCCATTTGTGTTTTCGTTTCCTCCTACCTACATAATGGAAATGCTAATAGATATTTTCTTAATTTACTTGGATATTTGTGTACTATTATAAAAAGATGTAGAAGATATTTCAAGCAAGAAGTAAGAACTGAAAATAATTGTCACAATTCGTAATCATCAGCATTGTGCCCACTGTGAAAAAAAAAATTGCCCTGGCAAACTTCATTCATCACTCAAAGAAAAACAGAATGTACAGCTAAATCTAGGGTCCTCCCTTAGCAGATGTGTGACCTCTAAGTTTTCAGCCACAGTAGTAAAGGACGGTGAATGATGAGTTCTTCAGGGAGACAGAGGTAGTCTATATCCAAGATCCAGGAGATCATAAAGCATTAAGTGGCACTTTTTTGTAAGAGGACCAGTACATGGATAATTATCCCATCATTTGGGTACATTTGGACATTAATACTAGCTGGAGGG
Organism: Grus americana; assembly: GCF_028858705.1. Lineage (NCBI taxonomy): Eukaryota > Metazoa > Chordata > Aves > Gruiformes > Gruidae > Grus > Grus americana. Next base: position 13,884,301 of record NC_072853.1, on the reverse strand, counting down.
CAGAAGAAAGCCATGAACTGGCATCCAGAGCAAGCTATGTAAATAAAAATGGCTCTTCAACTTAGTGAGTAGAGTGGCCAGTTCATACTCTGCAATGGATGTAGTGCTCACGCATATCATCAGCAAAACTAAGATGACTTAAAATCAGCTTGGCTTCACTTCAAGTGCTCAGACAGGATCCTTGTGGAATTGCTAGAACAACTGTTGACTGTGAGATTGCTTTAATAAACATAATTCCTAGTGCCGTTTACAATAAGCTAACTGCAGAGGCCACATGGGTCTCAGTTCCTAAAGAAATAACAGAGAGGCCTTTGTAAATACACATGCAATGCAATCTCAATAAAATTGTACCCATTGTGCTCAATTATTTTGTTGCCCGGGATCTAGGCAACTGCATGGTTCATAACACAATGGAAAAGTCACTTTTAACTGGGCGTCTTCAGAGTCTGAACATGCTGCCTTTTCTAGGAATATGCTGGCAGTTACTACATTGTCTTTGTTTGGTTCCTGTGCTTCTCTTAAGCTCTGTTTACTTTGGATATATATGGGCTGTTAGTAGCAATTCAAGGTCACTGCCACATCCCTGAGAACTATTGACTGGATAGAGACAACAAAATGCTCTGGCTACCTACTAGAAATTTCTATTTCTTTCACACTCTTTCTGTCAAATCTGTAAAATACTTGCACCTTTTTAAAGCCGCCTTATTTCCAATAAAACACTCAGAAAGTTTTACTGATATTCTAGAGATGTATGCTTCTAGGTTGGACAGTCCTTGTGGTATTCTAAAGCCAATCCTATCAGGATCTGAAAGCATCTACTTCATGTACCATAGTACATAGCTGGCCTAGTGGGCACAGAAATTACGCATATATCCACAGTGTCCACATCACTGCTGTAATGGTGATGCACGTAGATCCCACCTTCCACCCATGCACCCACTCATGTCTGTGATGCTACTGCACCTCCCAGAGCTATTGATTAGATCCGTAGATAGTGGAAGATGTTTCTGATTGGCTAGTCTTGCTCCTTACTTTGAAAATGTTCCCTGCAAAGCAGCAAAACTAGATACTTTTAGAAAAGAAATAACCAATAAAAACAAGAAGCAGAGAACAAAAAGCCAAACTGCTGATGTCACATCAAAATCCTTGTAGGAAAACCTTGGAGAAACACAGGCATTACCTGATGGTAAAGAGGAAAACATATATCTAAGCACAGTCATGCATAAAACCCCTTCATTTCTAGACATAACGGTGATTGACTGATATCAAAAAGTAAATATGTAGTATCCTCTCATGGGAGACTTTCCACACTAATGGAAAAACCTCCACTAACTTCTGTCAGATGTATATAAGTGCCACAGCATTTAAATTTGAACATTTTCCAGAGTGTGAATGGTAACTCCATATTACGGACAAATGTAATCTAGGAAATTTCATATATTTCACCTTCAAATGAATTTGTATTTCTTCATTACTTATGAGAGTCTAGTAGGAGTATCTTGTTCCTTTATAGCATTATGCATTTTCTGCTTGTTTTCACACTGTTCTTCCCATTGCATGAGTCTTTATTTACTCTCTGATTGGATTTGTTGCCTGTTTAAATTATGGCTAGAGAAAATATTATGAAATGAGTAGAAGAGAATTGTAAAGTCCATCTACCATTACAATGATGATTTGTGTTGTTTCTTCTACCTACAGTATGAAATAAAAAAAAAAATACATCTAAGTCTGTCATACTCTGTAGCTGAAAGTACTGTGGGACTTTGCAGCCCTGAATGCTACTCTGAAATGGAGGATGGTTGTCCATCTCTCCTCCAAGCCACCACACTCTTTCACAACAATAGCAGATGCTTTCCTCAGGGCTAGGAATAAAACCATAAGGTTGGAAGATTCTGATAAAGTAAAAGCACATGTACCCCTAGGATATATTTCAAAGTGCATTTTTATAAATTACTATTAGGAAAAAAAATCAGCTCTGTGTTTCTATGCTGAGATAGATAACCTCCTTCAGTGAATCACTGAAAGGTAAAACCAGCGTGGATCTGAAAGTCCATGTATGATCTCTGGAGCACCACTGAGCAGCAATACTCTAGACTACTCTTAAACATCTTCAGGAAAGAAATATCTACAGATTTCCTGAGTAGCATATTCCTATGCGTTACTGTCTTTGTGGACTTTTCCATACTATGTTTCCAGAAATAGTCTCTTCTGCAAATTACAGCCACTGACTTCTTGTTCTTCCCCTTAGCAAACAATCACATTCCGCTTTAGAGAAGTCACACATATTGCAAAACTGCTACATATCCTCCTTCAGTCCCTCATGTTCCAAACCAAACTAGCTCAAATCTGTCCATTTTGCTTCTCACAGGATTTATTTCTTACAGCTCTGCTTTATTCCTGCTTTTCCCTGAAACTTTCACACCTTTCATGCCCAGTGTTGGAAGAGTTCTTCAGCCGACGCTGGCTGTCACCAAGCAGAGCAGAATCATCACTTTCTGGGTTTTGGTTTAAAAAAAAAATCAAACCACTGTGCAGAGACAGAACAATGGTTGGACTATCTGCAGCCATGCAAAAGAGGGAAAAGGAAAACCCTTAGGGCTATTCTGAAGAAAGCAAGGTGGATTTGGGCAGACATGAGTTCACTCCAGCTGTACTTAAAGCTGGCCAGGTGGGAGCCATGGCCAGTTAAGAGCCATTCTACCCCATGGAAAAACTTATGAGATCAAATCTGGAGTACTGTGTCCAGTTTTGGGGTCCCCTGCACAAGAGAGGTAATGACATACTAGAGCAAGGCCACCAATGAAGCACAGGATATGAGCAGAGGCTGAGAGAACCAGGTTTATTCAGTCTTAAGAAGACAAATCTAGTCTTCTCCTTTGCAAACATACCTTCACCTAGGCGCTATTGTGCCTAGCCATTTTTGTTATTCCCCAGCCTAACCCACAACCTCTCTTTCAGAAGGTAACTGGGAGATCAGCAACCCACATCTGCTGGCCTAATTAATGTCTTGGCATCATCAGCATGGTGAATACAGGACTCAGAGCACTGAAGGATACTCACAGAATCCTTGCGAATGAAGCAAAGAAAACCAGGCTGTATTTTGAAAATATCAAAACTAAATGGTTTGGGAATTTTTGGATTATTTTTTATGTCAGAGGAAATTATAGTAAACTGGTCTTTTTCATGGAAAAAATTACTCAGTCGTAAAACATTAGAAAGGTCTTGTGAAGTACATGAAAGAAACATTTCTGTCCCTACCTGCACTCTAGTCTCTGGACATGCAGGAAGAAAGCAGGCTGAGCCGTAGCACATGTGAAATGGTTTGACTCTTTCACTGTTCCTTATGCTGTAATCACCTGTAATTACTTCAAATCGTTAAGTAATTCCAGTTATAGTAGCAGCTGCTGTACATCCCTAGAAATGGCTGCAATGGTAAACTCAAGTTCTTTTTTATTAAGTAGAGTGAGCACAATCAGATTGCTCAAGTAATTACTTTGGTTACTCTGAAGTTCCTTGATATATTAGACTTTAATGGTTCCTTTGTTTAAATATAACATCATGCATATCAACCAGATCTCCCAGATAAATGTTGTAAGCTCATACACTAGACCTGAGAAGGCCCAGTTTCCATAATGATTATGCAGAATTAGCCCTGTACTAACAAACTATGTTCTGTTCATCAATAAAAATGACGTGTATCTGTAAAATATTGTTTTACTGATCTGCATTCCACACAGACTGAATGGGAACATGCCATCAATATAGCTAAAATAGACTATTCATTAAGTAGAAAATCATTCAAACACTATAAAAGATGACATTGATCTTTGTTAAAAGTAGACTCGAAGCCTTCTTCAACAGTCCTTCATTTTTCAAAGAGAATAGATAACTCCAGGTATTTTAATCCTGATTTAGAATATGCACACTCACCACTGCCATAAACAACTAAACAGACAGACAAGTGGTCACAGATCAATCAAGTCATATAAACCAAAATGTAAGTAGCATGTGCCTGAATACAAGCATAGTTAGAATCTGTATTTTGTATATATGTATAGTTACGTACAACTTGTTTGAAATGGATAGAAGAAACAATTCTGAAACTATGACAGGCAAATACAAGGTCTCTTCTAAAAGCAATTTCATCACTATACAGAAGTGCACATTGCTCACTGAATCTTCCCTTCTATGGGCTCCTTTAGGTGCCTGCCTTTGTGCTACTTTTCTGCCTCCTCTCTTCTGCAAAAATAACAGCAAAGAAATCATGGGAGGCAAAAATGGTGGATGTCTTGAGCAGAGTAACAGTCTGTCCTTCTCCTCTCCTGTCCTCAGCCTGTCCAGGCAGGCATGTTGTTCAGCTTCTTTATTATGGTCCTTTTTTGTGTCCATGGTTCCACAAAACACCAAAATCCTGACTCTGGTCTCTTAGGAGTCCTCTGAGGGAGGGTCTCCAAAGACAGCTGTGCAAAAAAGGTCCTTTATTCCAGCTGTTTCACTGATATGACAGACAGCAAATATAAGAATATTGACTAAAAATTAAAGTTGGTGCTTTAATGTCCCTGGCAGATTTATTTTCTCTCAGGGAGATGAAAGAACTAAATATCTCTCCAAACCCTTGCCAAGGCCTTTATAGCCATGGTTATGCCTTCCAAATTGGTTTGGGTTGCTTACAAATCACTAAAGAACCATTAAAGAGACAAGGTTCATAATCTAGCTTTTTATTGCTCACTCTTAGGGAAGGAGACATGATCTGTCTCCTCTAACACTTCCTCCCACCCCGGCTTCAGGAGGAAAGCAGGGCTTCCTACTCAGCATTTCTGAATGTCTCTGTTTTCGGAAAAAGAGCATCCACCAGTCATGTGGTGTCTCTGAGACACATTCAGATGTTATGCTCACCAGAGTTGATGTCTCAGCCTAGGCTGGGTCTCATACACGTGGCCAGCAATTGCCATCTTTGCGGCATGTCATCTGATTACTGCAAAGCACAAATCCTGCGTAATTCCACATGTAAGGTAGAGTGGAATCTGCAGTCCTTGATCTCCTCCTTTGCATCTCCTCTCAAGACCTTCTTTGCCCCTCTCTTACCTATCTACCAGCTTACTGGCCATACTATATCATCAATATCTTCGGCTAATTTAGATTACATTTACAGCTACCCTCCTATCACTGCTCCTTCAGTGTAGAAAAGAGCTTCTTCTCAGTGTGAAAAAGTGGAAAGAAAAACATACTCCTATGGAAATGATTGCTATTGTGATTAAAACTAGGCAAAGTATTAAACAAAGACTCCAAGTGAATGACATTTAGTGAAGGGCATGTTTCTGTTCTTCTCAGGAGGAAAATATTGTTCTCATGACAGACGATTAGAAGCAAAGTTCTTTACAGATGCTCTCGGAGGGACAGAGTGTTTTCACACATGCTTTTCTACTTTGCACCCAGGACGTATTAAGTAGTTTTTATATTATTTACAGACTTACAGGCTCTGTTTCTCTTTAGAGGAGTGATTTAATTAACTCAGTTTGCATCCCTTTAAGAGCTAGACCAGTCACTTTGGACAAAATCAGAGAGAAAAAATTGACCTGTGCATTTCTGAAGAAGAAAGGCCATTGTTCTGAATAAAGGAACAAACAGATGACATATATTGGGTGTTTTCATTTACCAAAATACTACTGCTTCTGTCAGGGCTCACCCATTATTAGGTGATTTCAGATGAATCAGATATTACATTGGAAAAACTTCATCATGCATTCAACATTTATTTGGCTGTAAGAGGAATTTCTTGAAGGCCTCACTGTCATTTCCAGGGAGGAAGCTTGAACTTCTCTGATTTAACGTAACACTGTCAGCAGCTTCCACCCCGGTGACTAAACAAGTAGTGAGAGTTACTGAAATGGTTCTGAAGAAATCAAAAAAGCTGCAACAGTTTATCAGCACAATCTTCCTCTATTTAACTCTATAAATCTTCTGTGGAGAGTTTACTTGTGACATGCTCCAGAGGGTGCATGAGTCATAAAGGAAGTGCATTTGGTTGACATTTTCCATCTGCTGGCAGAGGGCTGCAGCCCCTAAGTGCCAAAACCTAAGCGCAAATTAAAGATACAGACATGGGGATTCCTACTCCTAGGATAAAATTGGACTCAGAGCGTAATTCCTCATGAGGTGAATTAAGCAATTGTTTGTTACAATCTTTGAAGGGGTAAGGGGATAATATTCAATTTTGAGCGGGACCAGACATCTCTACCCCTCCTTGCCTTCGGTGGGGATGCGGACCCTCAGCACCTGCTTGGATGAGACCCTTCAGCCATTATACAAAAGGAGTGAAGAATATGAAGATGATGAACAGTGACATCTCTAATCTTTGCGGGGAAAAACAGCTCATGATCACAGCCGGTTAAGATACAGAATGACCGAATGATTAATCAGCAGAAATGTGGGCTGTGTTGTTACTGTATCAAAGCATTCAAGGCCGAACAAGCTCTCAGCTGGAGTACAGATGCCAAAAGCAAGCTGACAGCCAAAAGCCATGTGTTTTTGGAACCTATCCCTGGAGAATGGGAAAGAGGAGAGATTTTCCCATGCTGATTTGTCTCTTCTACTACTCTCATTCCCTCTCTGGAGTTGATCCACTACTGATGAAGTCCAAATTTGTAATTGGGACCTAGTGTAGAAATCTATGATTTTTCTGGCTCACAAAGGACAACACAAGAAAAAGAATAAAGTGGGGGGGGGGGGGGAGAAGGAAAAAAACCCTCTCCACCTTTTCTATTATGCAGAAGAAGCCAAGAGGAGTTTAAAGAAGAATTTTTCAAAAAGTGGCCAATGATTTTTTGGAAGGTTTGGGATTTTGAGGGGCCTAGCTTTTAACATCTGAAAGAATTCAAATTCTTCAGCAGGCTGAAAATCAGGGCTGATCATTATTTTTCCATGAAGTAGCCTAAAATTACTTATCACTTGGAAATCTCAGTCACATTAACTACCCCAGCACCACACAAGCAGTCTGAATTAGAAGTAAGAGTGCCTTGTGCCCCAGGACCACTAAGCTCTCCCCTCTGTCTTTTGCTCATGAGTGTAGATTTTCAAAGAAAGACTGACTAGGAGGATAAAAGAAAAGAAAAGAAAAGAAAACAAAAATGTTTCTTTTCAACAGAACCCAATGACACTGACTGATATGTGGGTACCTGAATGCAGGACAAAAACCTGGGGAAGCCTTCAAAGACTCCCACCTCCAACACACAGTTTGCAACTACAGGTAACAGCACAGCCCTTCTGAGAAACATGAAATCAAAGAATGGATTAGGTTCAAAGGAAACTCTGGAGGTCATATAGTACCATCCTCTCCTCAAATCAGGGCTTGTTTTCGAGCACATTGTTCAGAGCCATGTCTAGTTCAGTCTGAGTGTCTGTAAGGATGGGGATGCCACAGCCTCTCTGAACCCCTGTTCCAGTGTTTGACTGCCCTTGTTGTGAAGAACAAAGAATGTTTTCCTTATATGCAGTCAGAATATGCTTCATTGCAACTTGTGTCCATTGCTTCACATCCTTACAGTGTCTACCTCTGAGAAGAGACTAACTTCACGTTCTCTATACCCTCCCATTAGGCAGCTGCAGACAGCAGTAAGATCCTCCTGAGCTCTCTCTCCTCCAGGTTAAGCCAACCCAGCTCTTTCAGCCTTTCTTTGTACACCATGTGCTCTGGCTCCATGACCTTCTTGGTGGCCCTCCACGGGACCCAATCCAGCCCATCAATGTCATTCTTGTAATGGTGAGCCCAAAACTGGATGCAGCACTACATATGTGGTCTCATGAGTGCCAAACAAGGGAACGTTATCCTGACCTGCTGGCTGCATTCTTTCTCTTACAGTATGTGGTTGCTCTTCTTTGCAGCAGGGGCACACTGCTGACTCAAGTTCAAATTGTTGACCATCAGGACCCCTAGGTCCTTTCCTGCAAAGCTCCTCCCCTGTCCTGGTTCTGGTGAGGATAGAGTTAATTTCACAAGGAGCCAGGACAGGTGAGCCAAGCTGGCCAGGGGATATTCCATACCATGTGACATCATGCTCACCATAAAAGGGGGCTAGTCAGGCAGGGGCGGTTTGATGCGGCTCCAGGAGGGGCTGAGCGTCCAGTTGGTGGTCATGGGATTGGTAAATTGTTCTCTGTTATCACCCATTGTGAATATCTGTTATCAGTACTGTTGTTGATTGTTTCCCTCTCCCTTGTTGTCCCAGTAGACTGCCCTTATCCCAACCCTCGAGGCTTTGCTGTTGTTTTTCCGTTCTCTTCCCCATCCTGCCGGGGGAGGGGTGAGCGAGTGGCTGCGTGGTGCTCAGCTGCTGGCTGGGCCTAAACCATGTCAGTCCTTTTGGCACCCAACATAGGGCATGAGGGGTTGTGATAACGACAAGTCTGACCCAAGTGTGTTAAAACAAAGTTGTTATAAGCATTTATAATGTTATCGAAACAGTCACTGGTCATAATGATGTTCTGTTTGGTCACATGGCTCTGTTTTGTAAACCCGTGTTTACTCTATGTAATCCCTGCGGCGCTGTTTATCGCCTCTGGGAGAGGAGTTCGTGTTCTCACATTGTTGTATTGTGTGATAATGACTTATGATAAGATATCATCAACAGTCATGAGTCTGAGCTGGTACTTGTACGTAGCATTTCTGTCAGGCCCGTACCTCGGTCAACATCTTTCAGAACTGATTAATAATTGCACCCAATCTATGGGGAAGACGGGGGGGATACATTCTCCCACTCTTTCACCTCCCCTTTTCCCTTTTGGTTGGTTACAACAATTTTTGAGAATGTTGAATGTCCTTGGAATGTTCAGGCCAGTATATTCCTATTGCAAGGTCTCCTGCATGTTTTCCAAGTCCTGTTCAGGGTTAGCAAAAATTGTTTCAAGAATACCACCCAGGGATCTTCCGTGAGGCTGAATGGTCAGGGCTGGCATGGCATGTGGGAGAGTATGGGCGGGTATCTAGAGACGTTCTCACCCCCAATCGTTTGGAGCTTTACTCCCGAACAACTGCAAGACCCTGATAAAATGGTAGACTATTTGAAAGAAAAATGCTGTGGGTATTCTAAGGAGACACAACTTACTGGGCTGTGCTGGGCCCTGGCCACTATCTATCAAACACTGCTTGATAGTAGACAGCACCATCCAGAGAGAGAGAGCGGACTCTCAGGCCCTGCAGCTGCCCAGGCCCCCACAACAGGCACCGCAGCTGCCCAAGCCCCTGCAACAGGCACTGTAGCCGAGCCAAAAGATCAACCCATACCAGTATCAGTCGCCCCTATACACAAAAAGAAATACACAAAGAAATCGGTTCGCTTATTGAGAGATGATGATGAACCAGGACCATCACAAGAACAAGAAGAAGAGCCAGAACCAGAAGTGATCACCCGATCCCTGTCCCTGAGTGAGCTGCGAGATATGCGGAAAGATTTCAGCCGCCTTCCAGGGGAGCACATTATTACCTGGCTGCTCCGCTGCTGGGATAATGGGGCCAGTAGCCTGGAACTGGAGGGCAGGGAGGCCAAGCAGCCAGGATCCTTGTCTAGGGAAGGGGGCATTGACAAGGCAATTGGGAGGAAGGCACAGGCCCTCAGCCTCTGGAGGCGACTCCTGTCAAGTGTGAGGGAAAGGTATCCTTTCAGTGAAGATGTCATATGTCGGCCAGGCAAGTGGACCACCATGGAGAGAGGTATCCAATATCTGAGGGAATTAGCTGTGCGTAAAATGGTTTATTATGATCCAGACAACGCACAATTGCCCACAGACCCCGATGAAGTCCAGTGTACCTGACCCACGTGGCGAAAATTTGTGTGAAGTGCACCATCATTGTACGCCAACTCACTGGCAGTCATCGACTGGAAAAGTGAAGAGGCACCCACAGTGGACGAAGTGGCTGGCCGACTCCGGCAATATGAAGAGAGCCTTTCTTCCTCCCTCGTCTCGGCTGTGGAGGAACTCTCCCAGGACGTCCGGCAACTCAAACAGGATATATCGTACTCCTCACCTGCACAGACCCGTATTTCAGCTGTTAAGAGTAAGCGTTTTTCTGCTCCGGAGAGGGGATATGGAGCATAAACACCATGAGGTATCCTGTGGTTTTATCTGCGTGACCACGGAGAAGACATGAGAAAATGGGATGGGAAGCCTACCTCAACCCTGCGGGCACATGTACATGAGCTACAAGGCAAGACGTACATGAGCTACAAGGCAAGACAGCTGTACAAAGGGACTCTTCCAGAAAGAATACTGCTCCAGTTTCCACCGGGCAGCCCCCCAGATCAAGTGGAAGGCCTGATCGCACTTATGATCCTCTTGAAGGGACTTCTAAGTCCTTTCTGCAAGAGATGAGTAGTGAATATGATGAGCAGGATTAGAGGGGCCCTGCCTCCAGCCAGGTGGAGGAAAGGGACAAGAGAGTGTATTGGACTGTGGATCCGATGGCCTGGCACATCAGACCCACAGGAGTACAAGGCCCTAGTGGACACCGGTGCACAGTGCACCCTAATGCCATCGAGCTATGAAGGCGTGGAACCGATATCTATTTCTGGTGTGATGGGGTGATCCCAACAGTTGACTCTGTTGGAGGCTGAAGTAAGTCTAACTGGGAATGAGTGGCAAAAGCACCCCATTGTGACTGGGCCAGAGGCTCTGTGCATCCTGGGCATAGACTACCTCCGGAAAGGGTATTTCAAAGACCCAAAAGGCTACCGGTGGGCTTTTGGAATAGCCGCCTTGGAAGCGGAGGAAATTGAACCGTTGTCTAGTTTGCCTGGTCTCTCGGAGGACCCTTCTGTTGTAGGGTTGCTGAGGGTTGAAGAGCAACAGGTGCCGATCGCTACCACAACTGTGCACCAGCAGCAATACCGCACCAACAGAGACTCCCTGGTTCCCATCCACAAGCTAATTCGTCAACTGGAGGGTCAGGTAGTGATCAGCAGAACCCACTCACCCTTTAACAGTCCCATATGGCCAGTGCGGAAGTCCAATGGAGAGTGGAGGCTGACGGTAGACTATCGTGGCCTGAATGAAGTCACACCGCTGATGAGCGCTGCCATGCCAGACATGCTGGAACTTCAATATGAACTGGAGTCAAAGGCAGCCAAATGGTATGCCACAATTGATATAGCTACTGCATTTTTCTCAATCCCTTTGGCAGCAGAGTGCAGGCCACAGTTTGCCTTCACTTGGAGGGGCGTCCAGTACACCTGAATCAACTGCCCCAGGGGTGGAAACACAGCCCCACCATTTGCCATGGACTGACCCAGAGTGCACTGGAAAAGGGTGAAGCCCCAGAGCACCTGCAATGCATTGATGACATCGTTGTATGGGGCAACTCAGCAGAGGAAGTTTCTGAGAAAGGGAAGAAAATAATCCAAATCCTGCTGCAGGCTGGCTTTGCCATAAAACAAAGTAAGGTGAAGGGGCCTGCGCAGGAAATCCAGTTATAGGAATAAGGTGGCATGATGGGCGGCGTCAGATCCCAACGGATATTATCAACAAAATAGCAGCCATGTCTCCACCAACCAACAAAAAGGAGACACAGGCTTTCTTAGGTGTTGTGGGTTTCTGGAGAATGCGCATTCCGAATTACAGTCTGATAGTAAGCCCTCTCTACCATGTAACCCGGAAGAAGAATGATTTCAAATGGGGCCCTGAGCAACGAGAAGCTTTTGAACAAATTAAACAAGAAATAGTTCATGCTGTAGCTCTTGGGCCAGTCTGGGCAGGACCAGATGTAAAAAATGTGCTGTACACCGCAGCCGGGGAGAATGGCCCTACCTGGAGTCTCTGGCAGAAAGCACCAGGGGAGACTCGAGGTCGACCCCTGGGGTTTTGGAGTTGGGGATACAGAGGATCCGAGGCCTGCTACACTCCAACGGAAAAGGAGATATTGGCAGCCTATGAAGGGGCTCAAGCTGCTTCAGAGGTAATTGGCAGTGAAGCACAGCTCATCTTGGCACCCCAACTGCCAGTGCTGGGCTGGATGGTCAAAGAGAGGGCTCCTTCTACACATCATGCAACCGATGCTACGTGGAATAAGTGGGTTGCACTGATTACACAGAGGGCTCGAATAGGAAGCCCCAATCGTCCCGGAATTCTGGAAGTGATCACAGACTGGCCAGAAGGGAAAGATTTTGGAATGTCGCCAGAGGAGGAGGTGACACGTGCTGAAGAAGCCCCACCGTATAATAAACTAACAGAAGATGAGAAACCATATGCCCTCTTCACTGATGGGTCCTGTCGCATTGTGGGAAAGCATCGAACGTGGAAGGCCGCTGTATGGAGTCCTACACGGCAAGTTGCAGGAGCTGCTGAAGGAGAAGGTGAATTGAGCCAGTTTGCAGAGGTGAAAGCCATCCAGCTGGCTTTAGATATTGCTGAAAGAGGAAAGTGTCCAACACCGTACCTCTATACCGACTCATAGATGGTGGCCAATGCCCCGTGGGGGTGGTTACAGCAGTGGAAGCGGAGCAACTGGCAACGCAGAGGCAAACCCATCTGGGCTGCCCCATTGTGGCAAGAAATTGCTGCCCGGCTAGAGAAGCTAGTTGTAAAGGTACGACATGTAGATGCCCACATACCCAAGAGTCAGGCCACCGAGGAACATCAGAACAACCAGCAGGTGGATCAGGCTGCCAAGATTGAAGTGGCTCAGGCGGATTTGGACTGGCAGCGTAAGGGTGAATTATTTATAGCTCGGTGGGCCCATGACACCTCAGGCCTTCAAGGAAGAGATGCGACATATAGATGGGCCCGTGATCGAGGGGTGGACTTGAGCATGGACGCCATCTCACAGGTCATCCATCAATGTGAAACATGCGCTGTAATCAAGCAAGCCAAGCCGGTATAGCCTCTGTGGTATGGAGGACGATGGTTGAAATATAAATATGGGGAAGCATGGCAGATCAACTACATCACTCTCCCACAAAGCTGCCAAGGCAAGTGTTATGTTCTTACGATGGCTGGAAACATATCCTGTGCCCCATGCCACTGCCCGGAACACTATTCTGGGTCTTGAAAAGCAAGTCCTGTGGCGACATGGCACCCCAGAGAGAATTGAGTCAGACAACGGGACTCATTTTCGGAACAACCTCATAGACACCTGGGCCAAAGAGCATGGTATTGAGTGGGTGTATCACATCCCCTGTCATGCACCAGCCTCTAGGAAAATCGAAAGGTACAATGGACTGCTAAAAACTACCCTGAGAGCAATGGGTGGTGGGACCCTCAAACACTGGGACACACATTTAGCAAAGGCCACCTGGTTAGTTAACACTAGGGGATCTGCCAATCGAGCTGGCCGTGCCCAATCAAAATTACCACGCCCAGTAGAAGGGGATAAAGTTCCTGCAGTGCGCATGAAAAACATATTGGGTAAAACAGTTTGGGTTATCCTTGCTTCAGGCAAAGGCAAGCCCATCTGCAGGATTGCTTTTGCTCAGGGACCAGGGTGCACTTGGTGGGTGGGGATGGGGAAGTCTGGTGTGTAGCCCAAGGGCATTTGATTTTGGGTGAAAATAGCCAATAAATTAAATTGTATGATGTTAATAGCTATATACTGTATCAATGGTATGACCATAAGAATCACCCAAAACTAATGAAGGATGGACTTTGAAACTGAACAAAGTGCCACGATGATGGAACTAGAACTGACTTCAACTGGTGCCCAGGAACTTCATCGAAAATCACATCTTTGACGTCCAGACTGCGAGCATGGACCATACCAGATACACCAGCTGTGAAAACTCCGGATGCAGCGTGCAACAATCCAGCAGCACACACCATTGCTCCTGCTCTGAGAGACTGTAATGGCAGATGGAACCCAAAGCCATGGACTAAATGAACTCGACAGACATTTTCGAGCAATGGCCCATAGAGTAAGGGAATGATATCTGTGAAATAATCTGGGCATGATGTAGATGGTATAGAATAAGGGGTGGATAATGTCCTGGTTCTGGCAAGGATAGATTTAATTTCACAAGGAGCCAGGACAGGTGAGCCAAGCTGGCCAGGGGATATTCCATACCATGTGACATCATGCTCACCATAAAAGGGGGGCTAGTTGGGCAGGGGCGGGTTCGGCGTGGCTCCAGGAGGGGCTGAGCGTCCAGTTGGTGGTCATGGGATTGGTAAATTGTTCTCTGTTATCACCCATTGTGAATATCTGTTATCAGTACTGTTGTTGATTGTTTCCCTCTCCCTTGTTGTCCCAGTAAACTGCCCTTATCCCAACCCTCGAGGCTTTGCTGTTGTTTTTCCGTTCTCTTCCCCATCCTGCCGGGGGAGGGGTGAGCAAGCGGCGCGTGGCGTTCAGCTGCCGGCTGGGGCTAAACCACGTCATCCCCAGATTGCATTATTGCATGATCTTATTCCATACCATGTGCAGGACTTCATTCATGTCTTTGATAAACTTCATGAGGTTTCCATCAGCCCATTTCTCCAGCCTTTCTAGATCCGTCTGAAGAGTAGCTGTCATCCAGTATGTCAGCCTTCTCCCCTAGTTTGGTGTCCTCTGAAATTTACTGAGGGTTTTTGAGAGGATCCAGTGTCTAAGCTACTAGGATTTGCATTTTCTTAAGATTTCAACTACATCATTGAATTAAATGTATTGCACTTTGCTTTATTTATTTGAATTATTGGATCTTGCACATTGCACAGTCTAGGCATTTATTTCAATGCTTTGAAGAGATTCTAGCAATTCTTAGGTGTTCTCTGCTTCGTCTGAATCTTTACAAGGTAATCCTTCAGAGTTATACACAAGGCCAGGCTGGATTAACAGAACGATGCCTTACTTGGATTGAGAGTTTCAGCAATGTTTTGGTTATAGAACATGAAACATAGGTTTGTAGGTTATTGCAAATTATCCACACACTCAGAGATACCTCTCAGGTGCTCAAGGAGCTTCCCTGTAAACCACACTATTTTTATGGCAGTATGCCACTTCTGCAAGTTATTTCTTCTGAATGACATTCAGGGCTGTTTCTCCTGGAGAATGAATGAAACACACTGATACAGCAGCATTTCCTGATAATCTTTGGGACATAATACATTGTCCATAAAGGCAAAAAATCTCTATTCTGAAGAAGAACAAGTCTTTGGTTCCATATGGAGCTGACTTCAGGCACGGAAAAGCCAGATCGATAAGTATCAACCAAACTGTACTTCATTATCTTCCCTAGCTTTGTTCATTTGACACTGCAGTTGCTGAGATGAGTATATGTTTCGAATATGTGAAATCTTACATGTCTTTCAGAAAATAGAAAAGATAAGACATAAAAAAATCCTCTTGGGAATGTGCAATTGATCTGCTGACTTCAGAGCTCATCTGGTATGATAACTGATTACAGCTCTAACTGAATGACTAAAATACACATTTACAGATTTATAGACACTGTAACAGGCCTTCAAAGAATAGCTCCTTGATAATTGCCTGAAAGACCTTTCCTTGATCTACTGAAATGCCTTAAGAGTTGATCTAACCAAGAGCAATAAATTATGATGATTCTTTTCAGAGCTGACACTGCCAGTTTGACTTTTCACAAAAAGCAGTTTTTATTTTGTAGTAACTCCTGTTGGAAACCAGATAGCCTGTTGATGGTAAAAAATTGAGTTTTGTGTTTTGTTTTGTGGGTTTTTTGTTTTTTTGGTTTGGTTTGGTTTTGGTGGTGGTTGTTGTTGTTGTTGTTGTAAAGGGCCATGTATCCTTGGGGGACTCTTAAGGCAACAGCCAGCACAAAATTTCTACTTCACTTCTGTATTGTAGATATACTTTTCCATATATTGCATAGGTAACATATCCGTATATCTATTCCTACACAGAGAAAAGTTATCTGCTTTTGCCACAACAATATTTAGTCCCAAAGATGAACCTTGGAGCTGCACTCAGGTTTACACACTGGTGAAATCCTAAAATTTCCTAAAATTCCTAAAGCCAGCAAGGCTCTGAAGATGTCCTGTTTTAGTCCTTATTTTACTGCCCATGGAATAAGATGCCTAGGAGCATATCTTAAATGAGGACAGACCTAGCTAGTTCATGTTGCAGTGGCAGGCTTAGCACTGTGTTATTTAAGCCCTTTATACACCAAGTATGTGCAACACGTCTTTTGGCCCTGTTCTGCACATTACAAGGTCTCCATCTGTTTGGTGTCATGGTTTAACCCCAGCTAGCAGTTGAGCCCCATGCAGCCACTCGCTCACTCCCCCCGCCCAGCGGGATGGAGGAGAGAATCAAAAGAGGGAAAGCGAGAAAACTCGTGGGTTGAAATAAAGACAGTTTAACAGGTAAAGCAAAAGCCATGCACACAAGCAAAGCAAGACAAGGAATTCATTCCCCACTTCCCATGGGCAGGCAGGGGTTCAGCCATCTCCAGGAAAGCAGGGCTCCATCGCGCCTAACGGTGACTTGGGGAAAAAAAAACATCTCTGTATTATCAATGCTGTTTTTAGCACAAATCCAAACCATAGCCCCATACTAGCTACTATGAAGAAAATTAACTCTATCCCAGCCAAAATCAGCACATTTGAGCAAAGCAAAAAAGGAACTACAGATGTAAATATTTCTCCTCTGCAATGGAACACCTATCTTCACTGCTGTTTCAGGAACTGATGTCTCTCATACACATACTACCCTACCAGCATACAACTTGCTTAAATGTAATCTTTCTGTTTCCTCACACTTCTGTGGCTCCAGGCAACACTCAGCTTGCCAGTATTTGTCAACCATTTAGTACTGATGCTTTACTACCTTAAGGGTCACCACTGTATTTAAGGTCCATATGAGGGAAGTGCTAGCACAGTCAATTTAATGAATGGGAAATAGTGACAAAGAGAAGGATGATCACCAGATCAAAGACAAGTCTTCAACCAGAATACCTACACATCTAGATATCTTTTTCTTTTAAGCACCTGCAACAGAGTTAAAACTCAGTAGCATGCATTTATGACAAAATACGAGTTCTGTTTTGCCACTCTAGCAATGGGACTGATTTTTCAGTTTTAATTTAGATTGGCGTAAAGATATTTCTTCTTATTGAATTGCTGATGGAGGATGGGGTAGTTCCTGTGATAGTGAGAGCACTTGTATTAATAATTCCCCTGCACTTTCAATTTAAATTTTATATAAAATTTAACAGAAAATGGTAGGGCAGACACTTGAAGCATAAAGGCTAGGCAAATGTGTGAAAATATAGCCCATAACCTCTGACACCAGGAACTTGAAGAAATGACACTGAAAGATAAAGCATATTCTCTGATGTAATGCAATTGCTACTAAAATTAACAGAATTGTACAGCTACAAGGTTTTCAAAGAGATGAAGTGTTTATAGTGTAGAGATTTTAACAGTAATATTCATTATATCCAAATAGTATAACATCAAAATAGTTTTAAAGATCTGTGTAGGTATGTTTTAGGAATTCCTTGACATTAATTTATTACAATCCCATAAAAGCATTTCTGGCCAAGAAAAGAAATAAAGATTATGGTTTTTAATGAAACACAAATTACTGAGTTTTAGAAGAGAATAAGCAAACCACACTGTCTGATGTTACAGATGAAGCTGTGGGGATGTTGGAGGGGAATCTTCTCCAGATCTATTAACATGTAAATGGTGAATGCACAGACTAGAAAAAGCAAACAAACAAAGTGAAATCTGAGGACTTGTAAAGCAAGCCACCCCACTGTGGAGAATCCTCCCCACAAGACCATTACTTGGACCTCTGCTGGTTTTAATCTGTATAAATGACTGAGACAGATGGAAAACAGTATGCAAACTGCATTCACTGATTACATCAAGTGAGTGAGCAGAAAAAGGAACCGGGTTTCCTCTGAAGTCAGGCTGCTATGTAGTAAATAAAACTCAGCATTGACAAACATAAATGAGCACATGCCATATGCAGCAGTAAACAGCCCAGAAGATGAAATGAAAAAAAAAAAAGCAAGAAAAAGCCAAAGAACCTGGAAGGGACCTCAGGGAGACACAGGATTCGTCTCAAAAACACCTTTTGAGATGGATGCAGCGCACTTCTTTTCCTTTGAAACCTTGTGTATCCTGCCAGTAAGGAACCTGCCTGGAAAGCTGGAGTGCTCTATTTCTCTCTGTGTCCCGCCATGTATTTATAATCAGTGCACCACTAAAAACATAAAATCAGCCAGGTGCTGTCTTGCATCATTTAAGATATTCAGGATATCAATTGCTCCTGCATTGCCAAGTCCCATAACTGTTTCACAGAAACTAAAAATAGATCTTAGTCAAAATAAAGAAAAGAAAAAAGATTGTCATTTGATATAGCCTACTTGAGGTATCAGCCTAAATCATGACAAAAGTGAAGTAGCATTTTTACAAATCTCCCAATGAAAGGCTATATGCATAGCATCTTCCTAAATAAAAGATTATGAAACAATTCTGGAATTATTTGGAAGATTGTTATTTCCTAAGGGCAACCAGATTTTGAATGCACATGCTCTGTGGTAAAACTAGTTGACTACTATTATAACCTGTTTCATTGACTGTGCAAAAGAACAAAGGCTACTCACTTCTTGCGAACATGGTCTTTGTCTCTGAAGCCTGTCCATGAGGGTTCATAAAACCTGGAGGCAGACACAGACTAGCTCAAGAGCCCATAATAGCTAATTTCACTGGACAAGGTGTGAGTTAGGCAGGAGAAATGGTCACCTCACCTTTGGTTTCACACACATGCCCCTTGAGTGACCTTGAGAAGGCTGAACCCAAAAATATGACTGGGAGGTTAGGTAGACTTAAAGGCTAGAGTGAACAGTCAAGATTTCTGCAGGTGTGACCACAATCTTATGCAGATAACCTGAATTCATGAGGTTGTGAGTAATCTCATGAAAGAGAGAGACACAGTGTACATAAATCCTACTACACTGTTTTACCCTCCATTGCTTCTCTCTTGTAGAAAGATTGAGTGATAAAGGTATCTTCTCCTTTCCTCTCAATTCTGTAGCTTTGTTTTTATGCCCACTGAACTAAACCCAAAATGAAGCCTGTGTTTAGATGCTAAAGTCTTGCTCAAGCCAGTACGAACTGCTGCTGCTCTGTGCTGTGTGTTCCCATTTACCCACCACCCACTTTGAGATGCCAGCATGAGACCTTGTGTCACCAATTGTTGAGCCAGATCTTCCGTAAAACCTTCCTCTCACCCTTCCCCCTACCCCAAAACCCCTCCCAAATCAGATTCACTGCATGACCATTCAAACACTTACACTAGCACAGGGCAGAGGATGGCCAGGGCTGGAGCACAGGGTCCTGGGAGAGGGCAGGTAACTGTGTCACTCACTTAACTAGCATTGCTGAAGAAATGTCACTCAGTTAACGGATGCCCAAAACCGCCTTGGGGCCATTCTCTTAGATTGTTTATCACAAGAAATCTGAAAGGGCTGAAAGTGATCATGGCCAGCAATAAAGCTATTTTAACTGGGAAGGACTCATACTTCTTGCAAAGCCTTTTTATATTTTTAGAACCTCAGGAACTGATGCTGTAGATGCTCATTGCTGGCTGAAAAATGACGTGGGAAGGAGACTGTGGTTTGCCAGTGCTTTTGCACTCTCTGGCACTAGGAGTAAGAGGAGAATGAATCCCCAGGGCAGATCAGGAGAGAAGGAGCCTTTGTCTGCAATATGCTCTCAATATAAACTCTTGCAATCCTAAACTGGAATACATAATTCAGGGGATGTAAAGTCTGTCACAGGAGGGAGATGAGGGAGAAGGCAATTTCACAGTGTCCTTCTCTGTCCTTTTGTACCAGACTACAATCCAAGACAGCAGAACCACAGAAAAGATAAAGTTGAGCACAGGCAGGGTCGTAGGACCAGCACAGCCAGTGCCACCCTGTGCAGAGCAGCACAGATGAGCAATCTGGGGAGGGGGTGATGGAAGTTAAAGGAAATTAAAGCAAAACAAATGCAGAACAGATGTCAGACAGCACATTTTCCTTCAGAGAATAATAAATGCATGTGGTGGCCTTCCAGACAAGGTTACTAGGGCAGGAATAACAAGGTCATTTCATAAACAATTAGCTGCTCTTCAGGGTGAAAGTGAAATGCTAGCAGTGACCAACTTGGACAGCTGACACAGGAACAAAGAGTATATTCTTTCCTTTCCTTTGCACTAGGGACATTCCTCTTTTAACACTCTTGTTTTCACAGTTACTGTTTCCTTGCAAGAATTCCCTGATAAACTTCAATCCCTCTCTCCACTAAGGCTATCAGGAAGAAGCTGGTTAGTGTCTGCTCTGATAGTTGGGGGGGGGGGGGAAGGTGTGTGCATGCGTGTGTGCATGACCCAGAATATATGTGTGTGATGTGAATCTTTCTCTGTTAGGAACAGAAGACCACCAACATATTTGACCCACGGGCAGTTGATAACCAGTTTCCAGTTGGTAATAACTTAAAGTTGCTTCCAATCCTGGACTATGATTGAAAAGACATTAAATGGCTACTTAACCAAGACAGCCTCTCAGGCTATAATAAGGCCTTATGTACATTACTGGGAAACTTCTGTATTATCAAAATTCTTTCAGGAAAACACTGGAGTTCAGGTACCTAGAAATCTGTCTAGCTTCCAGTTGTGTCATTCACCAGTTTGATTGATCTACAACTGTGCTGTTGTTTATTTTGGTAATTTACTTGTATTGCTGGCTAAGCAACCCTTTCACTGATGATGTGAGCTCATTGAGAATGGAAATCGGAGTTCATTTGAATTCTATCAGCTTAGTAGGTTTGTGTTGTGGTTTAACCCGGCAGGCAGCTAAACACCACACAGCCATTTGCTCACTCCTCCCACCCCCAGTGGGATGGGGGAGAGAATCAAGGAAAAAAAAAAGAACAAAACTCACTGGTTGAGATAAAGACAGCATATTAGGACAGCAAAGGAAGAGATAATAACAACAACAACAATAATAATAACAACAATAATAATAGAATATACAAAACAGGTGATGCACAATGCAATTGCTCACCACCCACTGACCAATGCCTGGCCAATCCCTGAGCAGCAATCTCCCACCCAGCCAACTCCCCCCAAGTTATATGCTGAGCATGACATCATATGGTATGGAATATCTCTTTGGCCAGTTGGGGTCAGCTGTCCTGGCTGTCCCTTCCCTGCTTCTTGTGCACCCCCAGACTTCTCCCTGGAGGGTGTGAGAAGCTGAAAAGTCCTTGATTTAGTGTAAGCACTGCTTAGCAACAACTAAAACATCAATCTATTATCAACACTATTCTCATCTTAAATCCGAAACACAGCGCTGCCAGCTACTAGGAAGAAAATTAACTCCATCCCAGCCTAAACCAGGGGAGCTTGGCTTGGCTTTTTTACTCCAATTTTAAAAGCTGCCTGCTTGAATACATCACTCCCTTTTTGGTACAAACACATAAGGGGTGTGAGGGCAAAGGGGAAAAAAGTCAACAAAGAGAGAAGGCAAAATCCATTCCTCTCACTTTGTGGGTTTTGGTTTGTTTTTTTTTTTTTTCCAAGTCAGGTCTGGAAGTCAACAAAACCAGCATTTTCAGCAAAATTTTGAAAAACACAAACACCCTTTTTTCTTTTTTCATTCAAAAATTAATACATTGAATTAAAATGAAGTCTATATTTCAGTGCCTAGAAATATTTTGATCGAATTTAGACAAACTAACTAATATTTTTCATCTGCCAAAGGGAAGTCAGCACAGAGCTCAGATACCACTCAGAGCCTGCAGGCTACAGAAATCTAGGAGAAGCGTTGGCTTGGAAGTTTTCAGGTTGGCCAATAATTTTCCTTAGGACTTACTCTGAGGCCAGTGCTGGATGCTGATATAGGAGTTTGATGCTTGATAAATGGAAAATGATGTGGCAGAACTCAGCTAGATATTAGAAATTACATGGTAGGTTTGTGATGGCCTAAACAAAAGCAGAACAATTGAACGCTTTTCTTTTGACATTTTTTTAACTTAACCTTCCTTAACCTACTTTTAGCAATTGTCATTTATTTGTGAACCCTTGTCCCTTGCAAAGGCGTGAGCCTTGGAAGAGGCTCCTGCTAGTTGAATGCATTCTCCAGCAGCTTTCCTGCCCTGCTCAGGTGAAGGATCCCTACCTTCTCTTCGTTACACCCAGGGGCATTAATGCTGACATTACAGACAGCACTGCTCGTGGCTAAAGCAGATGACTCAGTTCCCACACAAGCATTTTCCCTGTCAGATCCCTAGAGACAGTTGCATTTTGATGAGTCGGAAAGAGCAACAGCAGGAGAGTGGGCTAGAAAGGGACATTTCCAGCCACAGATTTACTGGGAAGGGGAAAGTAGATGTGGTCGTCACCTTCTGGACACATATATGTCAGGACAGGGGATGTGTTTCTGGAAGAGATGCTGAGAAAGAGATTAGAGCATGGATGAGATAAGAAATGAGAATATGGTGACAAATGTCAAAAAAAAAAATGTGCACTGAGCTGAAATGACATAAGTTACACATAGGGAGCCATGTACAAGCAAATTAATCAATAACACTGCTGGCATACCTTAGCTATAAGTCAAAAATCTATTCCAAGTGATGAAAGTGTAAAAACAGCTTAAAGCATGCAGAGATATGAAATAACTGCAAACCATATCAACTACAGAAAGGATTCATGGATTTACAGCCAACATTGGTTGGATGACAAGTCCATTTAGATTTAAGGCAAGAAACCAGGTTCAAATGTAAAATGTAATAAAACCCATGCAAATGAATCTGTGAGTGATGATATCAACAACAGATTTTATCCAGAATGACAGGAAATAGTTTAAAGCCAAGAGGGTTTACAAGGGAGCAAAGGGACAAGACTAAGTTAAGGAAGGGTCCGTATTATCATAGTCTTGTTGTGGATGCTCACCCTTCTATGACCACTTTCAGACCTTTAGGGACACCTCTACTGAACATGAGTAGAGCTTTTGCTTCTTCTACTCATTTGACAGCCAACATGGATTACTGATATGAACATTAAGAATGTGAATCTTATACCATCACACAACTGCAACTTGAGCTTTTCAGAAGCTCGTCCATTGCAAAAGTGGTCTTCCTTCCAAATTATTTGAACAGTGAATTCTCACAGTCCCTCCAAAATTCTCAGTCTCCAAGGCCCCCTTCAACTACTGCATTTGGTGCAGAGCTTACTACAGGAGACTTGATCAGTTAGTTAAAAGTCTCTCAGAACTATTCTTGGACCAGGCAATATAAAATCCCGTACAAAGTGTGTACCTGTAAAGTTCTTTCGGGTATGAACCAAAATGTTGGAACACATGTGCTTTCATGCATCTTTTGAGTGTTTTAAAATGCAGTCCTTTGGCAAGCAGTTTCTATTGTAATTGATGTAAATATATAGTGACTGTGATCTGGGAAAGTCTAGTCAACTAATGATCCTTGATAATTAGAACAAATGATAGCTACTGAGAGGTAACTTGGACACACAAATAAAATCTCTCTCACTCCAAGGAAAGCCCAGTATAGTTCAAAATGCAGACTATAAATTTTGTTATGTGAATTAGTAATTACAAATTATCTTGACAGCAATATGGGGAATAATATGTACGTTTAAAACACAAATCTTTTTTATATTTATAGGTGGTTACAATGTGAAGCTCTTGGAAGTTTTTTGTTCTTTTTTTTTTTTTTTTTAATTCCAGAACATGTTACCTTACTAAGTTACTAGAACAGTGAATTTTGATGACTCCTCCTCACCAGTGCCTTCTCTGCCAGGCCTGCGTACAGCAAACATATTATTCATAATGATAGTTTTTATTTTGCAGATCTCTGTGCCACTTTTTAGCAATAACTTTTTTCTTCGTATAATGGATAGGACATAAAAAACTGACAAGATATGTATAGAAGATAGGACACGTTATAAAATGTTCATATGAACAAGTAATCTTACCTGAAAAAAAAACATGTTGTTCTTGCAAAGTAAAGCTGATTTATGTGTGGGCATTGCATTCAGGAATTTTACCTGAACAGTTTCATCCAGTTAGAAAGTTTGATTGTACTTGGAAATGCAATTTGAGTCTGTCTAGTTGAGCCTGTTGCTTTGTTACGAACCCCCTATCTAGAGTAACAGGGGTTTAGCTTACTGTTACTTTCTATGTCAATGAAAATAACTGGATGGAGTGTATTTGATATCTTCAGCATGTCTGAGTGCACATGAAAGAGCTCTGAGAAAGTCTCACTTTCTAGCTTTGTTTCTAAAGACTTCAATAAACCTATACACATAAAAAAAAATCCTGACCTTGTTCCTTCCCAGTGCAGAGAAACATTAAATCACAAAACCATATAACTCACTTCTGAGGTAAGAAAGCCAAGAGCTTGCTATTACCTTGTCATTAGGACAAGGAGACACAGAAAAAAAAAAAAAACGACAAAAAACCACACAACAAAAAACCCCCAAACAAACAAAAAAAAGCTGAGAGAGAATACAAAATCCTGCCAATCACATTCTGATACATTCATCATCATTCTCTATTAAATATCAAAGAATTAAAGCAAAAAGCCTATTACTGAAGAAGCTCAAAAAGTGATTTTTTTTCATTTAAAGGAAGTCTAATTTCTTTAATTGCTTTAGACCTTCAAAAAACTTTTTCTGAAAATTGGAAATTCTGATAAAGTGGCTCTCTGAAATAAAACCATGCCCCAATATCTGTTACTAAGCAGTGAAGTCAACTGTATTGAAAGTCTTGAGACTGCAAGCAGCATCATGCTTCTGACCAGCATGTTACTTTCAAAGTGCAGCTATTGGCACCCCAAGATTAGCTGCTACAATCCATGGATTCACAGTTCACCACGACTTGCCAATGAGAATCTAAAAAACATTCTAGATACACAGTTCTGAGAGAGATGTTCCAAAATTATGGTCTAAAAATGCCTGATTCCACAGAAGATCGGTGAATAGATCCTTTTTGTGCTGGGTGCATGGACAGGCTTCTTAAGAAAACTTTTAGATATCCAGATCATTATGCATGCCAAAATTAGGAGCTAAAATCTAGGAAAATATAGGTTTATATGCCTGAAATCAGATGTATAACATTTCGGGCAGAAATTTCCCCAGGTAGCTAAAGGTGTAGTGGAGATATATTAATAATGCATAGAGATATACTGGTCTTTCTGAACTGACTACCCTGGTACCAGTCTCCTGACAAAGGCTATTTAGGATTGGATATTTTTGTACTCAAGTTTCTGCAAGAACATGGTTTGCTGAGTGTATTCAGATCATGTCTAACTCTTCCAGCTACTACTGAGTTAAAATAACATTGGTGGGGGGAGTTTTGCATAATGGCTCTCAGATAAATCCCTCCGTCAAGAGCCCAGAAGGTAGAATGGAATTTATTTCAATACACACATTAAAGTTAATAAAGGCAAAATCAGCAGCTCCTGAAAGAGTATTTTCTTTGCAGAATTTCATCACTTTCTGCTCATTTTTCCTTGAGCCCAGTAACCTATGCTTTTGCAAGCATAAATCTTTTAGAATTTTTGTATGTTGGATAATGCTAGCAGTGATTCAAAATGAAAAAAGATCTTTATTCATGTAATATCAGGTGGAAAGTAAGTTTATCTTCCATACAAAACTTCAGAGCGGCTATAAATCATTGTTATGAGGAAAACTGTTGTACAATATTTGAAATTGGGGTATTTTTCCATAGTTCTAAGTAACATGAAGTGCATGGTGCTATTTACCAAGTTAATTCCCCAATTTTCTTTTTCTCCACAAGGGATTGAGATAAAAAAAAAGTGAAATTAAAAAAGTCTGGTACTTTTCAGGAAAATCTCATTGCAATTTCTCATATGATTTCCATAGAATCTCATTCATCTCCAAGGACATTTTTAACTCTGTGCAATATCTGTCCTAGCCACATCAATGTTTGAGTTGCATTCTCTTTAATCTCTCTTATCCCCCCTCATTTACATTCTCATTGTATAGAAAAATACTCCATAAACTTTTAGACCACAGAAATCTACAGATTTAAAGGCCTCACTGAGACTTTTTTTCTGAAATGAAACCAACCATTGACCACAGCTGTACACAGAGACCGTGGACACTACTCGTTTCGACTCTCTGGTTTGAATACATAATTGCCTATTCTTTAATGCAATATGAAATTGTTGTCACATAAGCGCAATCAATAATAAGTAAATCTATGTTTTAGTAAAATGATGTTGAGTGAAATTACAATTATTTAGGGTTAAGGTTTGATAAAATGTTGAGATGTACTTAATGCTGATTTAAGCTAGCTTCCTTGTTTTGAGGCTATAAATTTACAATTACTGATTTCTGGCATACACGCAGAAATGCTGTTGAAATCAACTTTCTTGAAATGTTTTAGCAGTCATGCTGCTGGTAGCTGCAAAAAAACTCAAGCATTTGCAAAAAAAACCCCTTGGTTTCAAATGTGAATTAAAGTTTATAGGCTTAAGAAAGGTACCCCTTTTTCTTATCTTGTTCATTCACTCCTGCTGTAATCCAAAACTGAGTTTTTACTCATCTGAAGATAGACAAGAAATGAAGTTTGTATGCACTGCTGTAGCCATGTAGCTCCAATAAAAGCTCTTTGTGTCTAGTTGCCTAACATCAGCTTTTCACAGTATTCTGTAAAGTGAAAGAGTTTAAATCTTTATCTTTCTTATTTTACTGCTTCAGCATAATCTGAAAAAGACGTCTTTCATCCAGTAATTTCATCCAAGTCTTTCTCATCCCTTCTCACCCTAAGATAACTGCCATCAGTGGATGGGAATGTGCTATTTTAATTCCTCTCCCATGCACGGCGGGCAGCAGGCTTGACCACAAGCTGCACAACGAGGGCAGCTGGAGCTGCGTGGTAGATGGGAGAAGGTAGGGATGTGCAGGGATCCCACCAGCCATGGGTGGATGGGCAGAGGCAGAGATGTGCTGGGATCTCCCTGTCTGTCACAAGGCCCAGAGCCCAGCTGAACCAGCTGGCACCTCTGTAAGGGAATCCAGTCAAGTAGGCATCCGGTATTTATCTCCCTTCATCGGCTATGTATACAAATGCAGATCCACCACGTCAGAACAGTTGCATAATAGACTTCAAAACACAAAGCAGCATCTTAAACCAAACTCTCTTAGGGTTGACAGATTACCACCCAGACTGAGCAATTATAGCTTGCAGTTGCATCGGGTGGGAATTTGGAGCCTTACTCTGCCATCAACACCCTAAAATGTTAAGGAGATGGGCAAGAGCAGACAATGCACAACAACCACAAAAATGTCATCATTTTTATTCATTCAAAGTTGGGATAATTTTTACTTTTTTACACAAAATATTTGCTATGGGGTGTAATGAGTTTTATTCAAACCCCAAATATATACCTTTGGAAAAATAATCTCTTTTTTGTGAAGGCAGGGATAAGTATGGATGTTTTTCATGAGCATGCAAGTGTCTCAAATTAAGTTGTGCTTGCAACACTTTAAATCCAAAGTGCTTTCCATGGTCATGGTTTACAACAGTGTATTCTGCTTGGCAATAAAATGAAAGATAAAGTTTAGAAACCAAGACCACAAAGCTACATTAAAACTTAGTTTAGTGCCTGTGTTTGACATTTTTTTAGGAACCTATCTTTTTTTTTTTTTTCATATATATACAATTTCTGTGATGTAGTGTTTTTACATTTTACCTCAGAGAAGTTTTCTTCTCTTTCTCCACCGTGTCTATTTTCTAAACTAAAAGAAAGCTAGGTGCTCCAAGTGCCTGATCCCAGGCAATGGTGTCCTGGTTTAGGATCTGGAGTCAGTGAAGTGCAATAAATCTGATCATGATGCTAAGCTATTTCATTTCAGAAAGATCTCTGTATCTGGAAGTGATTTAAGGGAATAATGTCAGTCAAAGTATGATTGGAGTAGCAATCACTTTCATATATGAACTGGCTTCATTATCACTGGAATGGAACCACTCTTTCTTAAACTCGTACTATATGACAATAAGACCCCAAACACATCAAAGCTTTCTATGATTTACACGCAAAGCCCACAACTTTACAGCAAAATTGCATTGGTCATAATAAAAAGATTAATAAAATGTTTTTCATATTACCAGCTGTAGCAAATTTCACTAAATATCTTCCTACTTGTTGATCATATAAAACGTACCCTTTTGTATCTAGTGTATGCAGTTTACCCATTTTCCCGTCCTCTGTGTGACCTGGATAGAAAAGGTAAACAGGAAGTTTTCAGAAACACAATGTATAAAATTAAATTTAAGTTACCTTTTAAGTCCTTGAAAAATTAAATTGAAATTTTTCATAATATACTGAAGGCACATTAGGTACCATACCCACACAACTCTAACTTCTTTGGTTTGGGGATAGACTGGATAATCTCAATGGTCAGAAATCTGATAAGACTATCATGCCATTACCTTTTCCTGAATGGAAATCCTTAAAAAATACCCATGGCTTTTATCTTTTGAGGAATGAATCAACAGAGAACATCTATTTGCCTTTCCTTCTACCACATGAACTAGGGGACCTCAAATCAAACTAGCCAGTTGTAGATTTGAAGCAGGATGCTGTGGGTGCTAAAAGTTTGTATGGGTCCAAAAAGTAATTACACTGATTCATAGAACAAAGATCTATTGAACAATATTAAATATGATGTCAGGCTCAGAAAGTCCCTAAGCCTCAAATTGTCAGAGGCTGGGAAAGTACCATGGGAAAATAACAGTATATGTAGCCCCAGTTCTTATATTGTTCCATAGGTATCTGTTTGTGGCACAGTCAGAGCCAAGGCACTTGCGCATATGGTATAAATTATATAAGTAAAGTACTTCTCCCCACAAATAACTGCTTTAAAACTATATCTGTCCTGGCAGTACAGCTACCCCAGAAATACCTTTAATCTGTAGCCTAGACCTGTGAGAACACTGTGGCCTCCAGGAGACCTTGGAGCATGTAGACTTGAGTTTGTGAGCCAGAGACACCTTGTTTTATCTATCCCTCTACCCTAAGGCAAGACAAGCGATATATCAATACATCTTCATAAGGTAAGTGCAAAACTCTTGTGTTGCGCTGTCTGTGCTGATTCTGTTATCACCTCCTTCATTGCCTGGAAATGAGTGGATACCTGAAACAGCTTTGTCTGAATTTTACTTACTGAACTGAGATGCCAAAGGCAGGAACCCACTCATACTTTATTCCTACCACACTCAAGAGAGAGAAAGCCTGACCTCCACAGGGTGACCATCCCTTCTAACTTTTCACTAGTGACTTATCGCTGAGTACGTTTATTAGCTTGAATCTCTCTGTCCTTCTCACTCTTCTCTTATGGACTCTAATACTAACTCAATAGATCTGAGTGGATTGCAATATCCTTGTAATATGATACCCAGCCCTCTCTGTAAATATTATTTTTTTCCCTTTCTTCTTGAGGATAATAGGGCTTTGTGTGAAAAGCCTAAACTCTACCTCTACTCTTTTTGTTCCTGACCATTTGCCTTTCACCTGCAGTTTTCATGGCTCTTTCAAATCTCTTACACGGTATTACTTCTGTCCTACTGACCACTTAATTGGGCCAAGATGCTTTTTCAGCCTCTGATATCTGTTAGCCTGATAGCAGAATCAAAGCTCTAACAGAAAGCAATAATCATTTGCCACTACCATTACACTCAATAACCAGCAATAAAACTGTCAGTCTTGCAATTCTGCTACCATCAGCCCCTCTCCACTACACAAGTATCTCGCATCCTTATTGGTCTAAACCTGCAAAGGGCCTGGCCCATGCTCTCAGGGGTACATAGTTTCAGAGAAAGAAAAAAGCTCTTACTTTCCAATCCCACCCATGCAGACAAACCTGACTTATAATTGCTTTACAATCCACTCTACGGTACACACAAATAAAAATATAAAATGGAACATCATATCCTGAGCAGTAAGATTGCCCTCAAAGACTGACTTCTCTATTGCCAGGGGAAGGTTCACTGAGAAAAGAGAAATACTCCAGAGGAGAGGTGAGTGTGTATAGCACATCTCCATCAGCCATTGAGCAACCTCATCAATCATTGCCCTTGTTTTTGAAGTGACCCTAAACTGTGGAACAGCATAGATCACTGTTGAGTATTTTCTTTCCAGAAGGACAAGGAGAATTATTGCTGAAGGAAGAATTCATATACAAATTATAACCAACTTTGAGAGAAGGGCAGCAGGTCATTATCCTGTGCTGGAAGCAAACTGGATTTATACTGTTCCTCCTCAGCTTCCCATAGGTTTCTTTTTTGGGGGGAAGGGAAAGCAGTAGGAAGGGAAGGGCTCTTTCTCCTTCATTTGCTATCACAAGAGAAGACTGCTATGGCTCTGTGGAATCACTTTCTCTGCCTGAGAGAGCCTAGAGATCATGGAAAGCTGCTAGCTGCTTTCTGCAGGTCTGCATGCCAGACCATAATCTTGTAGTAAAAGAGAGCTGAGTGTTGCTCATGCTGAATTTCTTTCTTTGCTTTTTTTCTGCCCATTTCTCTATCCTGCCCAGGACCCTCTGAATGGCAGAACAACCCTCCAGAGTATCAGGCACCATCTTTGTATCATCATCAAACTTGTTGAGGGTGATTTTACCACATAGTCCAAGTCATTAATAAAGATGTTAAAGAATACTGGCCCCAGTATCAACATCTGGAATATACCCCTGGTGACTGGCCTCCAGCTGGACTTTGCATTATTGACCACAACCTTCTGTGCCTGGCCATTTGGTCAGTTTTCCATCCACCTGCCTGTCCACTTCTCTCACCTGCACATTTTCACTTTGTCTGTGAAGATGTTGTGGAGGACTGTGTCAAAAGCCTTGCTAAAACCAAAATAAACAAAACCCGCTGCTCTATGTCCACTAAGCTGGTCATCTCATTGTAGAAGGTGATCTGCCTGGTAAAGCATGATTACCCCTTCATAAAGCCACACTGACTGCTTCCAATCATCTTCTTATCCTTTATATGTTTTGAAATGGTTTCTAGGATTAATTGCTCCATCACCTTCCCAGGGACCAAGGTGAGGTTGACCAGCCTGTATTTCCTTGGATCCTCTTTCTCGCCCTTCTTGAAGGTAGGACTGACGTTTGATTTCAAAGATAATTGAGAGTGGCTTTGCAATGACATTGACCAGCTCCCTCAACTCAATGGTACATCCCATAAGGTCTCACAGGCTGATATATGTCCAATTTCTGTAAATGTTCCTTAAGCTGATCCTCCTCCACTGGGGGTGTCTTCCTTGCTTCAGACTTTCTCACTTATGTCAGGGGCCTAGGATTCCTGAAGGACCATCTTACGAGTAAAGACCATGGCAGAGAGGACATTGAGCAGCTTGGCCTTTTCTGTGTCCTTTGTCTCCAGGTCCCCTGCCCCGTTCAGCAGCATGCCCACATTTTCCCTGGTCTTTCTTTTGCTGCTCATGTACCTGCCTTTCTTACTGTCCTTCATGTCCCTCACCAGACTGAACTCCAGGTGGACTCTGGCTTTTCTGATTACATTCCTGCATGTTCAGACAGTGTCTTTGTATTCTTTCCAGGTCCTGTGCCTCTGCTTCCACCTCTTGTTTCCTCTTTCTTTTTATGTCTGAGTTTTGTCACGAGCTCCTTGTTCATCTGTGATGGCCTCCTGTCACCTTTGCTTGACTTCCTGCACAGTCAGATGGACCTTTCTTGAGCCTGGAGGAGGTGATCCTTGAAAATGAAACAGCTCTCCCTGACACCTGCTTTCTCCAGGGCTGTCTCCCATGAGATTCTTCTAAGCAGGTGTCCTGACCAGGCCAAAATCTGTTCTCCTGAACTCCAGGGTTTTGCTATGCTATGCTATGCTCCTAAAGAGTATCTGCCATGCTCCTAAAGAACTACCTTTTATTTTGTTTCAGTTAAAAGGGATCCAAGCTGTGGTCTCCAAGGTTGCTCTGCACTGTGAACCAAAGTGTTCAGAAGCATGCTCCCGATATAAGCTAAAACAAGCATTTAAGACACAATTTGAAGCAAGGATGAATCTGATTTTTTATCATTCTGGTCAAAGTCAGTGAGTGATGTGAGCTTTATTCCTTGAAGTGCTTCTATTTCTATTTTTCTATGACTCTTTAATGTAAAAAAAATAAACCAAAACTAACAAAAAACCCACTAAAACATAAACAGCCCAGGAAGAAGGATCAGAAATCGATTTTCTCCTTTCCCGTGCCCACTAAGCTGCAGCATTCTACTCCTCCTAAGTTACATGAATCATACACAAAGGCCAGAAGAGCATTTCTGACTCCTTCATCCCTGCCTCAGCCAGGCACACTAAACTTAAGACAGACGCATTTCCGCATCATTTCCTACTAAATGGCAAAGGTATACCCCTTTAGCCCCCTTCTTCCTGTAAATCCCATTCCTGGGAGCCTATACGTCTTCATTCACTGCACATGACACAAGAATATGAGTTTCATTTGTGGCGTCAGAGCCCAACACTTAAGCACTGAAGTCCTGAGACCTGCGGTACCTAAGGCACCTTCTGAATCCATACTGCATCATCTTAACAGATTTGATGATTTGGGCCAAAGTAATGTGAAGATCCCCAGTAAACATGTCCAAGAGATGGAACGAGGCAAAGAAAAGCTGCATGCTAGGATGGTAAAGTCTTTGGTCACTTTATTGCAGTTCATTTACACAGCTCTGACTAGGCCCCAGGAGTCTGTAAAATCTTGTAATCTGTTCATATGATACTTGGCAAATTTTCAAGCTCTTTTGGCTCGAGAGTGTTCGAATTGTCTTGTAATGAGGATGAATAAAAAATATATTGTTTTCTTGAGAAACTTGGAATCTTTTGTGACCACCTCTCCAAAACACTTATAGATTTGCTGAGTCTTATATTTATACTACATCAAAACCTATGCGTAAAGTTTAGTGTAGCACCAGCTCCCTTTATCATTAGTCCCATCTGAATGATAAGGATAATCTGTTCTTATCTAAAGACATATTCATGTGTGATAAAGATTTAGTTCTTGTAGAACTGGATAGTAGAGCCAGTAGTGGGTAAATCAGTTACTTGCAGAAAAATACCATTTAAGTGACTATTTGGGTCTTCACGAATTCTCATTTAACACCCTCTCTCAGAAAAACAAGGATAAAGAAAGGAAGTTAGAAAGCATACAGCTGTCAGGAATGCAGAATAGTGCTACTTTTAAAATAAGAGGTAGCAACCTTTCATCTGAAGATATTATTTTCACTTTGAAAATTGACAACTTCTACTAAAGAACGTTCCTGAAACCTTTATGAGAGGAAAGTTAATATTTCTGAAAGTCTGACTCCTCACATGTTGAAATAAAGGGTCCAGGTAAAATGTGGGCTAATAGCCTAAAATCTTCTCCTAAAATTAGTTACCTAAACAATTCATGTTAGTCTACATGTCCTGTGCAATAACATACCCTATAGGGCATTTGCCTGAGGGAGAGATCCAGGTTCCTGCCATCATTGATCTGATTGCCCCAAATTACTATGTGAAAGGCAGGACCACTATCAGCCATATTTTGAGATAAAAGTAGCTGTGTTTTCTGTGCTAAATTCAATAACATTAGTATGAGCAAGTATGAGTAGTTCAAGATTTAATCATCACCTAAAGTTTTATAGCATGGACACAGTCTGACCATTTATTTCCACCTGCCCGAGCTGTCTTGCTACTGTATTACACAGCTGAACCAGGGGAAAGGCACGATACCATGGTCAGCTGTCACTTTGAGTTTCATTCAGTCTTCAGCTTCTCTGAGAATCAACAGCCCACACGGGCCAAGCAAGAGCCCACTGTTTCCTCCCCTTATTGCTGGATGGAGATCATCTGCCCATCTCCAACACACCTTGAGTCCCAAAAGGCCTTACGAGATCAGGGCTGTCTTTCTGACAGTACCAACCTAGCTACAAACTGGATTAGTGAGGCAATATCTGTATGTGGCATCAGCTGTGTCCTGAGATGAAACAGTGCTGTTTCATCACATCAGCACTGTGATTTTAATGTTTTATATAAAAATAAAAATTGACAGCTTACTTTTAGGCAGAGTCTTATACAGCCATGAAATGGTAGCAGGCTGACTAGGACTAAAGTGCCTTTAACCATTGCAAGCAAACCAAAAACTATGTGCATGAATACATGGCTTTGTCCCCACTGAATAGCACTGAACCCAGCCAAAACTCATTTAGAGTTGAAAACTGTCAGCAGTTGGCCAAATGATGATGATTCTGATTGCCTATAAAGATAATTCTTGTAGTTTTGTCTCAGAGTAATTTACATCCCATTGTGTGTGCTTCACAGGATGGCATGAACTGTGAACACTTGTAGTATTTATTGATACCATATGTTAATGCATAAGTGGATGGCCAAATAAAGACTAATGAGACTCATAAAATATAAAAAAGTGTTGGTCAGAGAGGATTTTTGGCATCTTTCACAAAGAGTTTCTCATGCTTGAAGACTGAGCTTGTCCTCTGGAAAAAAAATCTACCATATGCAGAGGCACCAGGCATGCTGCATCACATAGTTTCCCCATAAAACAGGCCTCGCATTATAGGAACTGCAATGATCTGTAGAAGATGAACAAGAAGATGCTAAAAAAGAAATAAGACATTAACCAAGCTGTATCACAGGGATTTCTCCAAACAAATTTCTGATGTGGTCAAGAATTGCTTTCACACATTTGTTTAGATTAAACAGGAAGCGTACCCATTTTCCTCTAAGAACTCTCAAGGCAGTAAGGAATATTTAGGTGCTACAAAACATGCAGTGGAACTTCTAAGCTTCTTGATGGCAGTCATAATTGGAATAAAAACAAGGAGTTTTTGGAAGCACTGAGCAATTTGAAATGCACGTGCTGGAAACTGTCAGTCAGCACCCATTTCTATTCAGTATCAAAATTCACGCTCTTCAGACAGTTCAGCACTTGGAATTCAAAAGGTGAACTTTTCACCAAATATAAACCATGGAATAGAATTGCATTACACGTGCTGTTGTGAGTTGTCTCTTGGTCACATGGTTGTTGACTACAAAATGAGAGCAGCTCTACCTCTAGCCCCATAAAGCACTCATAAAATAATTATTTAAAAAACCTTTAATCACCACTAATCCAAATTTTTAACTCTGAAAAATCCATTGCAAATTCCTATGCAATGGATGATATTTTTATTGTCTTATAACCTGGTCCACTCTCTGTCTTATCTTCCCATTCAAGCTGAACTTAGTAGTAATGTGTGCATCCCATTTGGAGAGGTGCTCAGAAGGAATAGTGTAGCTTGAATGGGACTTTGAGGATCACCCTGCCCAAGCCCTATGAGGTGTCTGTGTTCAGCAATGGAGTCCACCTCCAACTCATTCATGTTGGAGTCCTTATTTTTCCTATAGGGCCTTCTAAGGAACCGATTTTGTCTCTCCTCCCAGGCTGGTATGTAACTATGAGAAAGAGAACCAGGAGATGAGGTGCAAAAGGACACAAAGTTGGGAGATGTGTTTGCATATTCAAGCTCCCATGCAACTTCTGAACACTTGTTGCAGAAAATGTCAGGAAGGTCCAGAAGATGGCAAGCCATGAAAATTAAAGCCATGTTAGGATAAAATACTTCATTCATTCCATCATTAAATTTTTCCATGACATAAAATCCCTTGAGCTGAGAGCATAAAGTTTTAAAAAGGCAAGGTTCCTGCTGGATCAGATGGAAAACTTAGCACACCCACCATATAATGCCAGAGCATGTAATACTTTCCATGAGAACTGCACATTTTGATGCCAAGCCAAAATACCTTAACTATATGTTCCAAAGTTTCAAAAGTGACTAGTTATATGACAGAGGTTTTATTTTCAGAAAATCAGGTCATTCTAAGGGCATATCAGGTTGGACACCCAGAAGCCAATGTATTTTGATGAAACATTTTGAGGAATGTTTCAAAAACTTTAGTGTTGGTTTTAATCTGATCCATTTTCTGAGTGTAACCCTTTGCCTCTATATATAATAAACTTTCTGCTTACAGTTGCTCTGCAGTCAACTACTCACAGTAAACATTATATTTTCCATATTCTATTTAACGTAAAGGGAAGTACATTAGGAAAAAATAATCAGGGAATTGATTCCTTCTGTGCTGTACCCCTAAAAATCCCTCTATTTTTGTCTGAAGAAAGATTAGGCTTTATCTGAGGTAGGATGGTGAGACACTGATATTTCCATTTAATCCACCCCTGTAAAAAAAAAAGTAACAACTTTAATTTCAAGATTACAGGGGTAGGATTTGTTTGCTGTAAATAGGCTGACAGAGGTTATGATAACACAAAGCCAAAGCAAGAGGTGGAGGAAAACATATTACACGTTTTGTAATTACACACGCAGGCTTTATTATACTCGTCACAGATACAGACATTATTTTTGGAACAAATCATTTGATGAGCTGTCCAGCATTTTATCCTTAACTCCAATCTAAAATTATGATAATGGAAAGGAATCCAAACTCTTTGCTCGAAAAAAGAAACGTAGAGATAGAGCTCTGGAAAGCTCCTACAGTAAATTAAAGATTAAGCAAGAATGTTGTAATTGCTTTAGCCTCTATTGGATGAAAATTATTTTAATTTCATGTAATAAATTCAAAATACCAGAAGAGATTACTGTGAGCTGGAGTGTGAGTGCCACTCAGCTCACTGTAAACATCATTTGTTTTTAACTTAACCATTCTAGTGCCAAGTGTTGGGGAAAACAGATGTCAATCAGCATTGGAATTCAGTGCTCAGATTCTCCATTCCCAGGACTTTTAAACTCTATATATCAAAATATGAAAGAGGCAGCCTTTGCTTCAGGATGAATGTGGAATCAGTACCAAGGGAATGAGTAAGGGGCCAGGCACCATATCCAATACACTGCTTGTCATACTTAGTTCTGGTGTAAGGAAGAGGGATGGTCCAGTGGTTGTGACGACAGTTTGTAATGCTGTGGAGTGGAACTCAGTTCTTGTTCTGCTGCACATTTCCTTGGTCACATCACATAACACTCAGGGACAGGCCGAAAGGACACTTGGGTGTAGTGACTGTTACCACTGCTATGCCTGACTTTCAACTACCCAACTGCAGGAATTCAGTAATGCTCAGTTAGACATCAGGGGCTACAGGTATCTTTTGTGAAAGACTACTTTCCACCCAAAGCAGACCAGTGCTCAGACGGGTTGGATGCAGTCCCATAGAGAGACAGCAGCTTTAGATAAGCTCTTTCAAAAGCACTACAGAGAAGAAATCTTAATGCTATACTCTGGGTTAAGCACACCCCCACCTATAGCGTAGATGGGGCAGATACACGTATGGCTGTGACCACTGTACCAACCATGCATCTTCTTATGCTTCAGCAAGGCCAGCTTCAGACAAATCTGCTCCTACTCAAAAGATCTTGTCATCATATACAAGATCTTATACAACATAGGCAAGGACCTATGGGGCTGATTGACTTATGGCTGCAATATGAACATCATTGGCACAGAACTTCTGTAAGAAGGTCTTACAGGACTAGTAGGTAAGGCATGGCACGTAGTTGTTGGTGCACACATGGATCTAGCTTGTGCCCCCTTAATCGTATAGTCACAGTCTAGATTTCTGCAAGATGTACTGGGAGAAGTAGGCACATAAGACTGGGACTCACAAAAGCTGCCATTTTAACAGAGCTTACAGCAGTGGGAAACAGAGGAGAGTCTCGCAAATTTATTTTGTCCCAGACTGATCACTTTTTAGTCTGTTTTGATGCCTACATAAAATTGGATTTAAAATCCTAAATCTCTATAGCTCATATGGGGGTAGGGGTTTGGACAACCTGATCTAGTGGAAGGTGTCCCTGCCATGGCAGGAGACTTGTAACTAGATGATCTTTGAGGTCCCTTCCAACCCAAACCATTCTGTGATTCTGTGATTCTATGATTCTATGATTCTATGACTCTGATTCTATGATATGTTCAGCTAGTGGAGCCAGGCTGTCCTCAGGGTATTCAGATCCATGTCACTCATGTTTACAGAGGTAATGTTCACCTTTCCCACCAAAGCAGTGTCACTTTTGAGACAAATGAAACATTCAGAATATCCAGGGAAAAGAAGTGGGAAGTTTCATACCATGCGGACCTGTGATGAGAAGGTTCACTTGGAAGAGGCAGGACCATTGTTCTCCCAGGCATGATGCAGATGCCAAAACTGCTAACATATTAGACAATGAACAGTCATAGGACAAAATACACAATTAACTTGGGCAGCTGGGACCAGTGTCCCATCTCCCAGGTGAGAAGTTCTTGATGTGTGTGCCTGCAGGTCGACTACAAGTTTGTACAGCTGAAGTGGAGAATGACATTTCAGTTATTGAGTTACATGTCCTAGGCCAGCCCAGAGGGTATAGGGGGTGCTGTTGACTTGAGACAATAGTGGGAGAACTGTGAAATCTGCCTTCTGACAAGAGAAGTCTGAGTCTGTGGATGAGAGCACCCACAGCGGGATAAGGCTGCAGCAACCCTACAGGCATGATGAGGTGCTAAATGGAAAATGCCTGTAGCTCTTTGCTAGGGTTGAAAATGAAAAAGAATAAAAAATAATCAAGCCCACAAAATGGGGCCATTTTTAACTCGCCTCTCCAAAAGACACTATATATTCTTAAAAGAAATCTAAGACTTTGACCCATTCTGTTTTAAAAGCAAAGGCAGGAACAGAATAATTCTTTAAGAGCTGATGGGTATAAGTAGGAGTAATTACTGCGAGCTAGCAATAAGGAGCAGCCTCCCAAATAAACTGATGAAAGGTTTATTACAAGTCATTTACAGCAAGAGTGGACAAGGCAGTAGGGAATAAATGACCTGACATTAAATGAGAGTGGGAGCTGGACAAATAACCTAAGAGGATTTTTTCATCTATGATTTCTTTGCTTCTACATAGATTATGACGAGAAAGAAAATTAAACCTCTGGCACAGTAGTTTATGTATGGGATCTTAAAATCTGCTTTTCAGAAGAACGTAAACCATGCAGAATTCTTGGCCAGCAAAAGTTTGTTTCCATTATAAGATAAAACACAAATATAACACACCTTATTCTGAAATGGAGCAGTACCACCAGAGTCACTTCTATATGTGTCCAACTGGGGAAAGGAGGAATTGACAAAATTCAATTCAAAATTCAAAAACTCTGAGTTAATCAGAGTTTCTCTTGGTCCAAGGACACAACAGAGTTTTGACTCCAGATCTCCAAGATAAAGGATAACTAGATGGAGGAATATTATCTTAGAGACATGTTGGAGCCCATCTAGGGAGTAAATCAGTTTCTAGACCCATGTGTCTCTCTGAACCATCAGCAGAGCAAGATTTCTGACATGAACACTCACTCCTCTAAATGCATGCAACTAGGTGAGATGAATCTGCTGCCAAACATTACCCTGTTTTGTATTACCAACATGAAGTTGGTGCTCCAGACTCATGGGGTTCACTTCCTCTAAGCTGAATGGGTAGTCTTCCAGGAAATCACCATGAAGGAAACGGATTTAAATGAGAAAAACATGCTTTACAGTGGAGTTTTGCAAGACTTTCATGGTCTTGCCTTTTAAAGGTCCCCTTTAGCACATACTTTTTTACCTTCTTCCAGAGGCTTCCAGAGCCATGCCACACCACTGTTTTTAGAAGAGAGCACAGCACATTTGCTAACTTCTTCCCTTCTATGTTAACAGACACAGAGTAAAAACACTAATGCAGATGTCTAGCCAGGAATATGTCTCATCAGTACATCAATAAATATTATTGGGATACTTTCAAATCCTCTGAAAAGTTGCTTTCATCAGGAATAAGTAAGATAGCAGAACTGTGAATTCTGCTCCTCCTGATGAGATACTCCTTGTGGCCAACAAGAAAATTGCCACAAATTGATAAGATGTTTTAGTTCAAGATGAAAAAATAGGAACCATTCTTTTTTGATGAACTGCTAAAAAAATTCTATGAAGTGAAAGCACTGCTTACACAGCAGCTGATTTATTTTTAATAACACATCTGTAAAACAATAGGCCTGTGCATCTGAGCCAAGTGCCTTGGGCATGCATGCTTTCAGAAGTGGAAGACTTCGGGCCCAATATCTTGTGGTGTCCCTGAAACTCGATGTGCCAGCGGCTGAGCTGACACTAGCTGAGCATCAAACTCAGTGATCTTGGACCTCTGCAGAAAAAGTAGCCACATCAGCTGTTTGGGGAGCCGTATCAGCAGTTTGTTCGTTTTCCCATCACAACCTGAGACTTTGTTCAGTCTCTCTTGGGAGATCAAAGAACTTGGGAGTGAGAAGAAAGCACAGCCTCCAGCTGATGCTATGTCATGCAATGCCATGACTCTCTCTGCTTTTTATTCATATCTCTGTTCCTTCAATGTGGATACAATAGTAAATACAAGTGTATTTCATTCAGTGTTTGGCAGCATTGATGTATTCGTGCATTATCTTCACTGTCATGGTGAGAATATAATTATTGTCCCCAACAAAAAATGTGGAAGCTTTGAAAAAAGATCCTATAACTCTTTGATTTCTCTGCATAAAGCATGACCAAAGCCAAGTGAAACTAATGTAAGAGTACTTATTGGCTTCTTGGGCTTTTGATTAGACATTTATTTAAATGTAAACATATGATTTTAGGATTGTCTGAGAACCTGCAACTGAATTAGTTACTCTTCCCCTACTGAAGCCCGGAATCCATTTTTTCAGGGAAATTGTTAAAGTTTAAACACAGTTCATGTTAGTTAATCCACTCCATACTAAAAACAAAATAAAAAATAAGAAAATATTTTAAAGGAATATATTCAGCATCAAGTCCTACTAGCTTGAGTATTCTTGTAGTTTAACCCCAGGCAGCAGCTCAGCTCCACACGGCTGTTCACTCACTACCCACCCAGGTGGGATGAGGGAGGGAATTGGAAGGGTAAAGGTGAGAAAACTCGTGGATTGAGGTAAAGACAGTTTAACAGGTAAAGCAAAAGTTGCACATGCAAGGAAAGCAAAATAATGAATTAGTTCACCACTTCCCACCAGCAAGCAAGTGTTCAGCCATCTCCAGGAAAGCAGGGCTCCATCACACGTAACAGTTACTAGAGAATACAAATGCCAGAACTCTGAACATCCCCCCTTCCTCCTTCTTCCTTGCAGCTTTTATTGCTGAGCATGCCATCATATGGTATGGAATATCCCTTTGGTCAGTTGGGGTCAGCTGGCCCAGCTCCGTCCCCTCCCAACTCCTTGTGCACCCCCAGCCTACTCGCTGGCAGGGTCACAAATCCAAAACATAGCATCATATGAGCTACTATGAAGAAAATTAACTCTATCCCAGCCCAAACCAGTATAAGACAGAGCAGAAAGCAGAACTCTGCGGTATTTCGCAGAATCACAAAGCTGATGAGGCTGAAAGGCAGCTCTGGAGATCGTCCAGTTCAAGCTCCTGCTCAAAGTAGGGTCAGCTACAGTAAGTAGGGTGCTCAGGACCATGTCCCATGGGGTTTTTAACATCTCCCAGGACACAGACTGCACAGCGTCTCCGCTTCAGTGTTGAACCACACTCACCGTAGAAAGTATTTTCTTATATTTAACAGAATCTCCTGTAATTCAGCTTGTACCCACTGCCATTGCATAGATACATTTATCTGGGTTCTGATCTAGGAACAGCTGTAACCCCTCCGGCCAGTTGTAGATGACCTGAACCACTACTAAGTCCATTAACTGCATCAAATAGTGTACAAGAAATATTAAAGGATGCTTTGGTAATTGCTCAAATGTAACTATTTACACTTCATGCAGGAGGAAACCTGCTTTTCTAACATGGCACTCCATTCCTGAAAGAATTCAGCACAACCTCAGCTGTTATTGTTTTGTGCCAAGTGGTTTATTTTGACTGAATGGAGGAAGTTTTCCTATTTCTACAACTTATTGCCTCCTTTTATTCTAGCCATTGTTTCTAAACTACAGCTGGTTAGAAAGTGTGTGTACTTTCTTTATCCATAGAAAATTACTAAAAAAGATCAAAGTATTTATGTTAGAAAATTCTATTGTAAGTCAAGAAAATGAAAACAATAGCTTTTAGTCAAAATCCTTCTTTCCCCCATGTATCATATTTCTGTGGCTGGAAAAACACAAAGCTGAAGCTAAATTTTCTTAGAAAAAAATAACTTTGGTGGGTAATTGTCAATCATTCTTAGCTGAAACTTCACTACAATTATACATCTGTTTCCCAATCTTTTCTCTTTCATGTGAAATAAGTGACAAATTCTTTGACTGAACAGCAATACAGGAAACAACAGCCATCTTATACATTTACATATTTTCTGCATATTATGAAAAAACATACTACCATGTATGTGAGTATGGGTGTAATTCTGTGTTCCCAGTACTGAAGCTATTTCTGGTTCATCTGTTTTTACAAGCACTGTAGAATCAGACTAAACATGTATGTACATGGAAAAGCAAACCATTTCCTAACAGTGTCTTAGGAATCAGAGAAAGAGATATAACCTTAGTCACCTCCCACCAAAAAAAAAAAAAAAAAAGGTGTGTGTCTGCAGAAAACTCTTAATTGCTTTCTTTCTTGTACCTGTAAAAGACTGGATCAAATGTAGTGTCCATCACTTCCTTCTGATGACTGCACAGTGCACTTTCTTCCAATGACTTCCTGACGGAAGTAGTGTTCTCTTTCATGCAGTTTCCATTTTCCTTTGTTTTATTTAATCTCTTTTATTCCTACTTGTACTGCTATGAAGCATGTTTTTGTTTTGGCCATTGAGGATATGTCCTTGCCAACATATAATCAATTATCAAAACTCATTTAGCAGACATTTGTTCAAGCAAAGTGTGTTAAATTTGAATAATTTTTGCTTATAAATCTATCCCTTAAAAGGAAAAACACAGATGCAGTATGTTGTGAAAGCCATGTAGGCAATGATTGTGGAACACTGAAAACTGGGAAGTTTGTATAGGCAATGGTTGTTATTATTATGAATACTATCTAAGGTAAGAAATATTTTAATAATTTCCTACTTGTAAAACTTTATAGGTGCTTAGCCAATAAGATTAAAAAAAAAAAAACCCAAAACCAAACAGATTATTAAAAAAATGGCAAAAATCTTAAAAGTTAAGCCACTTGTTCATGATCCTGTTCCCATTGTTCCTGATGACTGATATTTCACTTTGCTTCAGTGCCCAGATGGCATTATGGCAATGCCGCAATCCGCAACAAGACCTTGATACCCTGAGGTTGGTCCTTTCTGCATATGTATCATATATGACTTTCCTAATTAGCCCTAACCAGCCCATTTTCAGGTTCTTTCAATTACTCTCCACAACTACTTTATCACATCAACCTCTGTAGCAAACTGTAGCAATGCGGACAGAGAGAAGTACGATTCTGAGACAGAGGACAAAAATGGAAATCAGAAATTTCTTA
The DNA here is from genome assembly GCF_028858705.1 of Grus americana. Taxonomy (NCBI): domain Eukaryota; kingdom Metazoa; phylum Chordata; class Aves; order Gruiformes; family Gruidae; genus Grus; species Grus americana. Next base: position 13,840,877 of record NC_072853.1, on the reverse strand, counting down.
CTGAGACACAAGCAATAGGGCAGTAACTCATGTTAGACTGACATGTGTACAGTGGATGATGAAGATATTCTGATAAGGCACTTTGTGAGACAGGATCCTTCTCACCATAAGGACTGTGGCAAGGCATGTGAGACATTCAAGGTGATGGTGTTAGCAAATTCATTTACATTTTGCCAATGAAATAAGATGTCCCCGAAGTTCTGTGGGTTATAATGGTTCTATCCATCTTACTTCTACACAAACTCATAAATGAAAATTTGTGTTATCAATGAGTACGTTCAAGGAAAGTTTTCCTATGCTGGTTTCAGAATGGTATTTTTAACATCTGACAATCATCTTACTTGGCAAGTCAAGGATGCTGTGACTAGGAAAATGATAAAAAATTACTGACAAGGTCAACCTTTGTAATACTATTTATTTGATTCTAGTATTAACAATGTTAACATTGCATCTTGATTTCTGCATACGTAAGCCTGTTTTGTAATTATTTTAGTTATTTAAAGGCTGGGCATATCTAAAGGATGAGGCTTTGGGCAACCTGGTCTAGTGGAGGGTGTCCCTGCCCATGGCAGGGGGGTTGGAACTAGATGGGCTTTGAGGTCCCTTCCAACCCAAACCATTCTGTGGTTCTATGATCTAATCTACTGTACATAAAAGACTCTGAAGGATCAATTCCAGAAATACAAAAATCACATCAATTTCTTCTGATTTGGAGTGAACAGAAATCACTTCTCTCCTTCAAGACAGTATAGAAAGTACCTTCTGTTATATAACTTGCTCAACAGTTAGTCCAGGAACAGCTGTACTAGTTATACATGTGCACATTTTCATATAAGTGTGTATAAATACACATAAAGTATGTTTAACAAGTGCATATGTTCAGGGACCTGGAAAACAAGAGTCTTCTGAGTTTGAGCAAATTTTGAATAGATCAATGTACATGTCATAATGTCATATTTCAAATGTCAACATGTTGATTTCAGATATGGATTTGCAGCCCTGGTGCTTCTGAAAATACAAGCAAAAGTCAAGTCCTGGCATGTGTAAGTATGGTACACACTAGATGAGAGGAATTAGCTACCAGCTGCAAAGATTAAGGCGTGACTTTGACACAGGCTCAGATGTCAGCAGCAGGGTATGGTGGGAAGGTGTACACTTTAAGGTCATGGCTTACATCTGGGTAACAGATTCTCCAATAAAGAATGAGCTCCTCCCTACTTTTGTTCCAGTTTGGGAGAGATGCAAACAGAAGATTATGAGCATACAAAAGAGACTTCAAATGAAATGCTACCATCTTCAGCTCTGGATTGCAAGAGCTCCTGTTCAAATCATGCTGGATGGATATTGTTGCTGAATTGTGCGTGTTAGTCAGCCTTACAATATAAAACATTTCACAAAAGCCATGACAGTGGTCCATTTTGTCATGGATTGTGTATATTTGGCCATGTCCCATGCCTAATTCCAGAAGAATTTACAATAGATTAACTTGTCCAATAATTACAATTAAAAAAAAAAGTTGATTTATTAACTGCTTCATTCAAATTTAATTGCAACCACTGTGAAATACACCATGAATTAATTCAAAACCAGCTGCACTTCTAGACCAGTTTCAAACACTGCAAACCCTAATACCTATCCTGTGCTTTCATACAACTTACATGTACATATGCATAGGTGAGACAGCAAGAATGGATTTTCCTAATATGTGACAGAAGGACATTTCTCCCCATAAATCTTCCCCAATCACCATCAGTGAACACGGGGGAAAGAGGATATATGGGAAGAACAATACAATGAAAAGTTAACAAAGAAAGGAAATGAACCAGTGCCAAGTAGCTCATTTTTGTACCATTCCTCTTCCTGTCTCATGACTCTGAGTGGCTGTGCAGGAGGCATGTGCTGGGATGTCCCTGTGGGGAAGGAAAAGGCATCTTTAGAAGCTGATCAAACAGTTCCCTTTTGGAGAGCAGATTTTCAAGGAGCAAAAGGCTGAAAAACCGTCCAAGGCACCACAAATTCTAGCCAACACTGTTGAACAAGCTATTTACACTACATGTTAAAATCCACCTCCCAGAATCTACAGATTCATGGCAATGGACATCTGCAAGATTTTCACCCAGAGGTATTTTCAAGGCACTAGAAAAATGCATTCCTGACAACCGAGGCTTTCAGGTTACATCTGTACTTGTACACCAAGCAGGAACCTCTCTCATGCTGAGGTCAGCCAGTCAGACTCCACTCTACCCACCAAACATTCTTACCCTCCAAAACAGAGTTGTCACATTCAAAATAGGGTGAAAATGGCCCCATTGCCTGTGCTAACTCTAAGAAACACCTGGGAACTGTCTGAGTGTGAATTGTCCCAGTGTGGCATCAACCAGGCTAACAAGTTACTAGTAGAGGCAATTGTGTCCCAGCAGCCAGGGACGTGTCCCAGCATTTCAAGCACCTTTGGTAAAAGGATTTTTTCCTTCAGAAAAGGATTTTCTGAAATACCAAAGTCTACTAAATACCATTAGTGTTGCTTTTCTACAAAATATGTTCTCAAAAGCCCTACCAGTGCTGCTCAAGCTCAGTGGCAGGCAAGCCCCCCTTCCAGATAAACACTTTATCCCTCCACCTCCAATTTCCTTCCTCTTGGTCAAGTCATTCCTGTGAAGAAACGTGCCCAGCTCCACGTCCCATCTCCTGCTCTCTGCAGAGGATCTTGTCTTTCCTCTGCTGCTTGGCAGGAGGTTTTTCACCAGGTTGTTAACATCTGGGTGAGCCTCAAGCTGGTAATTATCCTGAGGACTTCACATCTGCAGCTCAGGGCTTCGGTCCCCAGCACCTGAGCTCCCACCACTGAGCACTGCCCACCGAGAAAGCAGTCCCTTGCCCCAGATGGGCTCATCTCAACCCTGTCGTAGCAATGGAGAGGGACAAGGCACCCCAGAGAGTCAGCTGGCCTGTTTTCAATAGCAACTTAGGGAAAAAATTGATTTTGCCCTAAAAATTCTGTTTTCCTCCACTGACTATAAGCACACCCAGAGGACTGTTACAGGCACCACGCAGAAAGTTCACACATTTTCTACTTGGAAATTTGCCTGCTTTGAAAGTGTGACTGTAGATTATGGGGACCACTGTGACCACGCGAGCTGATCTGTTTCTTCATAATCTGTTAATCTTAGAAATTCTTTTAGAAAAACAACTCCTCTGATGTTAAAAAAATCCCCAATTTCACTGACTCCACTGACTAAACACCCACACTTTTAAACATGCCTAGAGCAGTTTTGAACTTTCTAGCCCTGATTCCTATGTCATAATTTTATCCAACTGACTGAGCGAGACATAATCAATGTGGCTTTTTCCCCCTAGTGTCAGCACTTATAAATTGTGGTGAAGTCACTTCTGTCACTCTCCCTTGAGGTCCTGGGTGCTGCCATCTGTAGGGGACGTTTGTCAAGGGTCATAAAAAAACCCAGTTTGAGTCAAATCTCAGCAAATAAATAACATATTGATGTTGCTTGAAGAACAGATGAGTGAAATGTTTAAAATGTTAGATACTATTTATTATTTTTATTACATATCCACCATTACAGGATGCTGGCTCTTTTTAATAGTCCTGATTTATTTAGGCAACAAACAAGCAGAGTTTACTGAACTGAGATCCTCAGTTCGTCCCTACCAAGTCTCCCCTAAAAACAATTTACTGAATGTTAATTCCAAGTGAACTGCAAGAGAGAGGTAAATTAAATACCAGCTTAATGACATGAAAATTTTCAGATGGCCACTGTGTACCTTAGCACTGAATGCACACTTTCATGAGTAGAGAGGCTGCCACTTTTAAATCTAAATTTAGAGAGGTGGTGTATTTCTCTTACAAAGTATGAGTTGATTTCTACTGTGAAAACAGACAGCTGGTTCTCAGGAGTAAAAATCTATCACTTTCCACCATTACTATTTTTCCATAGTATTGCTGCTGTTTTCATGGAGTTAAAGAGGATCTGACCTCTGTTGATCTCTGCGGTCCACTTTGAAGTGCATTGGTGGCCAGTTATTACTGTTTACACGTATTTATATGGTTTGAGGTCTAAAGGGAAAGTAGGTTCTTTTAGTGCTAGGTGCTATACAAATAAAAATGAAGGGTGGTCCATAGGATGAGTCTGTAGCCCAGGAATGGCATCAGAATCTGATGCTCTGCAAAGTTCCTAAAAAGAGAAAACAAACTAATAATATTCTAAAGGTACCTGCATGCATACTTATTTTAGTTATTTACAGACTAATTTTAGCAACAGTGAAGGAAAAGTTTCAAAGGCAAAAAGGTCAGGTAGACACCCTGCCATGGAGGAAAGCCTATGTAAGTCATGTGCCAAATTTATTTCTTGTCTTTAATTTTTTTTCTCCACATGTCTACAGGAGTCACATTGCTTCCCCAGGAGAACAGCCACATCTGAAGTAAAATGTTGATGCTGTTTTGTACTTCAGCCATCATACACATTATGCATGAACAAGAAGTTAGTAATAGAGGGCAATTAAAACTACAAAAAGATTTGAATTGGCAGAAAAGAATTAATCCTAGAGTCACACGGATTGGAAGCAGGACTTCTTTTCTCCGCCAATGCTGGCTGGTTTCCCAAATTACATTTTTACAGCAATTTGTCCAGGCTACTTTCAAAAGTCCCAATTTATCAGAACTTTTGGTTCTTTTCAGAAACCCTAAAATTATCTCAAATTTACCACAAATTTCAGAATTTCATTCTACATCATTCAGTAATGTCTACCTAAATCCCAAGAATTTCTTTCCGCCTTTGGAGAAAAATCTTGTGGACCTATCTCCTCCTGTCCGAGTCCCTCACGTCATTCTCTCAGAGACCATTTGATGAAGTTAGGACAAGCTGTCACAGGGCCAGGCAGAGCGGTGCTCCCCCCCATAATCACTCAGGCCATTTCCATGGGTGAGGGAGGATGGACCTCCTGGTCTTGTCCCAGAGCAGGACAGTCCTACAGCTCATCAGGGCCTTGCTGGAGCACTCATTTTCCTGGGAGCTGGGCTTGCAGAAGACACTTTTAAAACCTTCCTAAATACCTGGGCTGCATCTTTGGATGACTAAATGCCTTCAGAAAGTGCTTAGATGTGCTAGTGTCCCTGTGTTCATTCCAATTCACTTCAGCAGTTATCAACAGGGAGAGAAGAGCACCCAGAAGGCATTGAATCCCATCAAGAGTAGATGTCTACTTTATCATGGGGTGGATGGTCCTCAAAAAAGCCTGTGACTTTCCATAGAGAGACTGGAAAACCGGCTAAGCCTTGAAGCCTGATTTTCAGGTGCCTCCAACTCAGCTTCCCACGAGTAAAACAGAGATAACCTTCCTCTATCCAACTTGGGAGATGTGAGGAAAACTCCCTACATATAATGCGATACTTCAATACATAAAATAAAAGATAGCTGCCACTATGTGACTAAGCTGATGCAGGGTAAGATGCACAGATAATGGTCTAAACAGCAGATCAGCAGCCTCTGCAGCTGCTGCAGAAGCACTTTCTGTAACACTGTTTGCGCAGGAGCCTGACAAAACATAGGACTCTTAAACACCTCGTCCCTGTCATAACCATCATCCCTCCAGTGTCCATTTTCACTTAATTATAAAACAGTCAGCATGGCCCTGTCGGCTGTCAAAGGATCTCACCTGGGTCATCAGTATGCGGGCACCAGCATCTCCGGCTGGCAGCCTCTCAAAGGCAGCTGTCCTCCACAAAATGGGATTCATTAAGTGAGCTGTCCAAGTGGTCTGGAACACATTAAGGTAAAAGGAAACAACGCTGTACAATGAATTTTCATCCACTGAAATGTGTTACAGTGCTTATCATATATTTGTGTAAGCTGGCTCTACAGCAATATCAAGCTGATAACAATTTGCAGCTCCATTAACTGCTGTTAGGCAGCAGAAACAGCAAGACATGCTGAAAAAAGGCAGCCACACAGGAACAAGGAATTCCTGGTTTAAAAAAGCCATTTACATGTTAAGTGAATTGCTTTTTTTGAATGGATATGTGTAATAAAGGTAGTGCTTTCTCATGTGGCTAAAAAGACTTCTCCAGATATTGGAGCCTTCTTTTTACTCATCTGACAAATGTGATATGTAGGAGCATTGCCAATGAAGGGCGACATTCCTCTCTTTCCCATTTCAAGGGAGCAACTTACCACCACTTACACTTTTAAAGTTTTATTTATTGGTTCACAGGACTGTTCCTTTGTGTCTGGAAAGAAGGAAATATTGTAAGCAGTGCCTACTTCAAAGAGTTTAAAATTCAAGCTCATATATAATGCAATGAAATATCACATGTAACAATGAGCTGGAAGCGGAAAAGGAAAGAATAAAGTTATATGTGTATTACAGGAGAAATGCCTTCACAGTGTGACGCAACCACATTTTTGCTGTTATCGCATACAACAAATGTTGGAACTAAAATGTGTCGTATGATAAGGCCTTGTTAAAATCACTGATCGTAAAATGTAGGCCTAAAAGAGCAAGCTGAACAAGGGGAAGAATGGGAGAAGCACAGATGTCTGGTTTTTTGCATGAGTAGGATGTGGCGCAATGTAAATAAGGATTAAACAAAGAGTGAACATTAAGAGATTACAATGGGTCATGTAACTTTTCATGAGGATGTGTCAGTTTTAATGACATCTCCGGCCAGATCATGACAGAAAGATCCATTTACATCAGTAGAGTGACCAGTAGCTGTATGGTTAGGAAAAGAGCTGCTCCCAACAGAAGGCAGATTTCAGCTTAGATCCTGAAGACTTCACATCCTTCTCATGAGGCCTGGGATTTTTTCTATTAACTGCAGGCACCTAGTCTAAGCTAATTATCAAGGTCAGGGAAGATACAGGCACTGCCAAGAGGTGACTTACCCTGCTGTGAGACAGGTACTTAATGACACATGGATGAAGGCCAGCTGCTAGCATAGCTGTTATCAGATATTCCTGGCTTCTTCTCATCCTTACCGTCACCTTGCAGGTCTTGATAAATCATAAAGGCATTTGAGCAGCCAAGCTAAGACATGAAGCTCCAGTCTGTGTCTTCATCAGCTGCCAGTAGTCGATGCCTAGCACAGACTGTAAGGACAGTGCAAGGTTATAACGATATTTCCCCAGAATATTCACCAGACTTCAATGATTTATGCTTCATGAACTTTCTGAGCCAAAGATGGCATCTCTGTACTGAATAGATTACCTTGGATGTTTCTGCCATGAGTTCATTCAGTCACTTTTTGAACCCATATCATCTTTTTCTAATTACAGTGTTCTGCAGCAGCCTTAGCATCACATTATTTGGAGAATACCCACTTTTTTTTTAATTTTGAACAAGACTTCTACAAGTTTCATTCAATATCCTCTACTGATCATGTTACAAGAGATCATTTTGTATTGCCATTCTTCACATTTCATGATTTTATAGACTCTTCTGAGGAGTTTCCAGGCTGATGAATCTTAGCCTGTTTATTTGTTTCTTCTAGCACAGAATATCCATGTCCTTGACCATTTCTGTGCCCCTTTTGTACCCTTTTTTAAGTTCTGTTACTATCTCTTTTTATCTAGTGAAATAAGAGAGGGTGAAGGAATAAGAAACTATACGGTGTATTCAAGATGAGGGCACATAATGGATTTGTACATAGGCATAATGATTTCTGTTTTGATCCTTAATCCATGCTAAAAAATCCATAGGTCTGATTTTCTGTTTTGACTGCTGCTCTGAGTGTGTAAAACTGGCTGCGATAACTTCAGAATCTCATTTTTTGCATGACAACAGCAGTTCAAAGCTCATCAATGGATTTGTAAATACAAGATGTTTTTTCCCTTGTGTGTCACTTTATATTACATGGAATTTTATCTGTCATTTCATCATCCAGTAATTTAGCATCATGAGATTCTTCTGTAACTCTTTGTAGCTATCCTCATCAGCAAGTTGTCACATCATCCCCTCTCCAGATCTTTGTTGAATATATTGGACAGGATCAACTCTAACATAAGCCCTACCCAGAGAAAATAACACAAGGCCTTTGATTATCTGTAAGCGATGACCATAAATGTAGACTTATATTTGCAGAAATATAGCATCAAATTTTCACACCACTAAAAGGCCTTGATGTAAGCACATTTCCATTCTCACAGTGTTAGTACTGCCTTGGAAATCCCCTGGATATCCCATAAAATGACAGATTTAACTCTAGACACAAAAATATCTCTGTCAGGCAAAAAAATTGTTCATATTGACAATATGAACAAGAGAGAAATTTCTTTATCTGTGAGAGTTAGAGCACTGTATGGTGTGTTCTGAATAGATTCAAACTTCATATTTCTGATGTTCCCCTATATTAGATTCTCCATAGTTGATTCTATGGTGATTCCAGAAACCCTGGAGTCACCAGGCTTCTTCCTGGTTAAACATTTATGATTTAACAATGTTTAGTCAGCTTTACTTATATCCTCATCCAGTTTTACAATACTGCACCCTTCACAGTCAGATTGGATTTGAAAATGATCCTTGCTGTGAGGGGCAAAACCTGCATTAAGCATTATTAGGTCTAATACTCCTAATAAAATTTAATATGGAAAGAGGAAAGATTTCCAATCTGATTGTTAAATTCAAGTGAGCAAGAGTTGTTAGGGCACATGGCCCTTGCCTTTTAACAAGTCACAATTTTCAATGATTTCAGAAGTCATTCAAGCATGAAAAGCAGAAGAATTTAAATTCCTGCTTCATTTGATGTTATGTGATGTTATTTTTCACTGTAGCTCAGCCAGTATTAAGACATATTTGGCTTATATTTCTCTTACAAAAATTACTTACTATACAGTAAGCATGAAACATCTTGGATGGTTGCTAAAAGGGCAGAAGCCACATAGTATTGCAGTCTTGAGATATCTGGGGAATTCTGAAAAACTTTCAGTGTTTAAGAGACTCCTAGTTGAGGAATAATTGTCACAAAGTTAGTCGCTGGATGAATAAATGCATGAATAAATGAATGAAGAATGCAAGGTCCCTGTAGATCTAGTGGCTGAACGAAGATCAGTGTCCAGAACCAAAGCAAAGAGATCTCAACATCTGTCCTGCCACAGGGTCTTATCAAGAAGACAAGGAGGCAGAGAGTTTAGACCAGTCAGCTAGTTTTTATCCATGTGTTAGCCTCAAATATGTTGGCATTTGGAACACAAAGAAAGAGCACAACATAATTTAACATAACAACTCACCGACTGAAAATAAAACATCCAAATGAAGCTCCCACAATACTATGATGGTAACAGAGATACTCTTCACCAACGGATTGAGACCACTCAAACAGAACATCCATGTTTATAGCAAGGCAAAACTGTACACTCAAACTCATTTAAATGCCTTCTCAATTATACTATTATCTGTAAATAATTCTTATTTCAGATCTGTGATACAGCATTCACCAAATGTAAGGCATCAGGATAATTTCTTGACACAGGCAATGTTTCCAAATGTTTAGCCTCTGCTATCAATTTAAATACAAGATTAAAATGCTTTCTACTGTAATGCTTAATCTAAACTAATTCCACAGACTTTCTTTTAACTGAAAAATCTGGTTTTGAAGATTAGCCACCCACACAAATCTCAAAGTGCCTAATCATTTCATCTGTCCTATAGTGGTTAGCCTCCCATGTCACTGCAGTGAAGAAAAACAAAAATCATTGCAAACTACGGAAAAGTAACCATCTCCAATATATGGAACATGGTAGGAAGTACCAAGTACCTCAAATATCAGTAGTAACACACTACTGGAATAAGCTGTCCCACCTAGGAGTTCTCACTGAAAAAGTAATTTATATCAATGGTTTCAAAATTGTGGTCTATGGACAATGGGTGGTTCACAAGTAGTAAGTGATCCACACCTGGGCTGTGAAACCGTGCTGAGTAGCAGAGCAGTTCATGACAGCCTGCAGAGCTTCTCGCAGATACACAGAGTGTTGTAACTGCTGTTCTGCACCATTGTGTCTTCGTGTTTTAAAAGATGATTATGTTTTCTCCAGGCAACAGAGGGCTTGCTGACATAAATACATAAAAGGTTATTGAAAACAAGCAGGGAATCAACTGTTCTCTATATCTGGAGTGGTCAGAGAGAAAAAAAAAAAGAAAAAGTGGGAAATTAAGGCTAAACATTAAAGAACACTTTCTCTTGGTAAGGATAATACTGGAATAAGCTGCCCAGGGAGACTGTAGAGTTCCCTCAACAGTCTTTCATCACAAGACTGGATGACATCTGTCAGAAATGACATAGATTTAGCTGATCCTGACATAAAGGAAAAGAGGGAGACTAGGAAAGCTCTCATAATACCTTGCAGTCCATTTCTTTACACAGGTTTGGTCATTTGGGTTTGTTTAATAAATCATTTACGAACCAACTGCTAAGTCTTTCTTTCAAATTGTCTGCTTCCCTTCTGTATGGATGCGGATATTCACCTGGGTTGGGACAATCCCAAACATGGATACATACTGGGCGATGAGTGGATTGAGAGCAGCCCTGTGGAGAAGGACTGCAGGGTACTGGTGAATGGAAAACTAGACACGATCCAGCAATGTGCGTTGCAGCCCAGAAAGCCAACTGTATTAGGAAGAAATTCTGCCCTGTGAGAGTGGTGAGGCACTGGAACAGGTTGCCCAGAGAAGCTGTGGATGCCCCCTCCCTGGAAGTGTTCAAGGCCAGGTTGGATGGGGCTTTGGGCAACTTGGTCTGATGGAGGGTGTCCCTGCCCATGGCAGGGGGGGTTGGAACTAGATGATCTTTAATGTTCCTTCCCAAACTGTTCTATGACTCTACGATTCTATGATTCTCTGTTTCTTGTCATTTTTGTGGTGCTGAGAACAGACAGAATTCAGCAAAATAATTTGTTGCATGTCAGAAGGATCTAGTATTTATTTGCTTCTGACATTTGCTAGACTCCAAAGCCCATTAGTGCTAAATCAACCACACTCATTTAATAACTAACAGCCGTATTCTTGCCAAATAATGTTCTCTGAGTCTTTTTTTTCCCTTCTGTTGAAGCAGGGCACCCAAAATGAGCAGTACAAGTTAGAGGCATTCACTACGCCTGTCAAAGGGAGAGAGATTATTTGAAAGAAGGAATATGCCTATCTGCAGAGGGAAGATAACCTTCCACGGATATCCTGAGCATTTGCCTACCCCAGAAGAGTGCTTTCCCAAAGCACAGCAGTTGTGCTAATACCGTGCACATCTTCTAGCCTTCATCTCTGACTGCACAACTGCAGGCAAAGCAGCCAGCACCAGACCTCTTTCCATGGTGAGTTAATTGAGGAGGAAAGGGCTCATTAAAGTTCACTTTCTGAACTCACATTCATGAGGAGAGAGTTTCTAAGTGACTCCTTGCAAGCAGCCAGGCTCTGACAGCAATTACATTATGAGTTTTGACTGAGTAAACAGTAAGGAAGATTTCTGGTGTGCCACAAATTTGGAACACCAAGATAAAACACACCAGCTGAGACAACTGAAGGGGAAACACATGTAACTGAGAAGTCGTCTGTGGTAGTTTCCCTGATATGTGGCAAATGTATACATACACACACACACACATATTATACACACATAATATATAAATTTATTTAGACATATATGCATATACACATATATCCATATATACAAATATATATGTACCTGCACATACATGTATATATATTCACTCATATTTATATATACTTATATCTACTATATGTGTGTGTGTAAAAATATATATGATTCTTCTAGATTCATGATTCTTCTAGAGATATTTTCCACTACTGCTTCTTCCAGAAAGTAATTGCTTTGCATTACATGATACTGATGGTTTTTGATTGGTATATGCAAACTGATAAAGCAGGGTGCGTTGTCCTTCACCTTGGGCATCCGCGTAAGTGTAGACCTAGTTCTAGACATTATTCATCACAGTCGTGAGTTGCAGAGTCAAAAAGGATTGATGATGGCACCAGCGTGGAGACTTATACACACAGTCTCACTCTATCTTTTTCACACTTTATCAAAGCAGAGGAGATAGAACTGGAAGTTGTGTAGGGGCCTATCAGAGCAGGCGGGACATAGCTACAGCCTTCAGCCCTCCGGAGATTCTTGGCCGAGGTGGAGCCTGTAGAAAGCCCTGGGCTTGTTTCCATGAATCACAGCAACCAAAGATTGTCTTAGTTTGAGTGTGATACAACTGAGTCTCAGCTGCAGGTCTGAAACTGTTGTGGGAAAAAAAGTGAATTTGCTTGTCCACTTGGACACATCACCCAGCCTGGGACTTTCAGCGTGATTTTACGGAATTTGTGACCTTCCACCATGGACCAGAATCCTGCTATGATGGATACTGATTTCTCTGTTTTATGTAGCATAATCCCAAGATGACAACTCCAAACCAGAGTTGTATGTATATATGTATGTATATATATAAAGCATATTTTGTTGTCTGGATGTAAGTTATCAGTTGTAAGAGCTTACGCTGTCAGTTTTAAAGTACGGATTCATTTGTGGTATGAACACTTACAAGTGAATACACTGACAAGTGAATACATTTAGGAGGTACTAGCACAATTTTCACATGGTTTATAACTTATTTCACATGCTGTTTATTTACAATAATATAAAATTAATATAAAATACAAAACTTACAAAGCGATTCCCATATATTGCATTTTAGGCTTCCTGGAGTGTATTCATAACACGCTATCCAGATGTATGCTACAATGATGTCATAACAGGTTATGATTTTAATAAGGCAGATACATTACTGAGAAGGGCTAAATATGAGCATTTGTAAAAAACAAATAAAAGAAAGGAAACTCAAAAGCCAAGAGCGGCAAACTTTCCTGCAGCTAGGTGCACTTTAGGATCTAGTATCAAGGTAAATATAGTCCATGCAGTAATCATAACTTTGACCCATGCCAGCTGCAGGACTGTCAATTCCAGACCAAGGATGAAAGGGAGCCCTTTGCCCTTCCAGAAACTGAAAACAGTCTGACTAATTTTTGTCTGTTTCCATGGTTACAAGAAGATAACATACATGCACTCTATCAGATCATTTTTGGCAGAAGGGAATATCTCCTTAACAGTTGATGTCCCTTCCCCTCCACAGACTGGAGGAATTAGGAAGGAAAATCCAGGCTCTGCAAGGGGCCCACCTCCCCTCACACAGCAGCACACTGAGACGAGAGGACATGCTTTCAGAGCACGCTTATCTCAAGCATGGTTGTGTTTCATGAAGAGTGTGTGTGTACAGAAGCTTGTAACCGAGGATGAGGAGACAGCAGCCTGCCGTACCGGCCAAAGCACTTGAAGACGTAAAAGCACCGAGGGCTGTACACAGGAGGAGAAGACTTGCCCGAGCTGGGAGACAACATTCATATGGGAAGGGGAAGGGTAACAAGGCTAACGCTCAAGTAAACAAGAGAGCTGCTTTTGCTTACTGTTTGCATGGGAACCCAAATGAGGTTGTTATGTCACCCTAGCTACTGTCAAAAGGGCAGCGCTTCACATCCTTACCTCACGAAGGTCAGGCTGAGGATTTAGCTCACACCCTTATCTCCCCACTTTCCCCTGTTTATCATTATTGACATTGTCTCTGAGTCTTTCCAAGGAGCTTGGCTGTATTCAAGAGACATACAAGATTGAAAAAGATACATCAGATGTACAAGGACAGCCCCTGTCAGATCTCTTCGGTTTGGGTCTTCTGTCTGCCTATGCTGAAGACCTCCCCTTTCCTTACCCTAAGAGGATTCCCAGCCTCTTGCTTGACCATCCACCATATTTTCCTAGTAGTAAGGGAGAAAGTCTGAAAAAAAAAAGAAAGCACCTGAAAGCCTTTGTGTTGTAAGAAAAAAAAGATATAAATATGTAATTTTTCAATTCAGTCCTCAGTTTAAATATGTTCTGGAATAACCCCAAATTAATTTAGGGAGAATAAAGGCGGGGGAGGGAGGGGAAGTTTAGGTTATTTTAAATGTTTTCTAAATTGGATGTTGGATCATTTCTTTCCAGGAATTTTCCTTGCCGAAAGTAAGGAGATTTCACAAGGAGATTCATACACCATTCTCCAACTGGGAGGGGAGCTTCTGTCTTGCTGCTTGGAACCCACAGACCACTGGGCAGGGCAGTTGTCCAGAAAGTCACCTCACTCTTTGGCTTCCTCAGGCTCAAGGAGTGTCCAGTTCCTCATTCCTGGGTCCTAAAAACGTTTTGGGATATGGCTTTCCTGCAAACTAGACTACAAAAGAGAGAGAAAACCATCATTCCTGTACCCTGATTTAGGAAGTGGTGTCTACTTTGAACTCCCACTGCCCCAAGACTTTCCATTTCCAAATGCTTTCATGAACTGTGTTGATTTTTATTTTTTTTGTCCAGATGTTGCCTCAGACATAGTATTAATCAGATGGGATGAATTCTCAAGCTTTTGGGCCTCCCCAGATCTGTGTGTCTTTGATAAATGAAAGACTTATCAAAAGTTAAAAAAAAAAAAAGTATTTAAGATTTTCTCACATCAGCCCAACAGAACTCAATTAATGTACAGCAACCTAAATACTGTCCTTTTCTTATTAGTTTTTCATTTGGCAGTTTTAATAATGCAGGTTTCTTCTTATTCTTAACATGTTGAGAAGAGTTTTCATATAATTTGCTATAGAAAAAGACTAAGGAAATCCTCTGAAAAAACTTTGTGTTGAATCATACCAACACTTCCATGAAATATCAACTGTGTTGGCAGAACTGGATCCATGGGACAGCTCTTCATTCCTCTTTTTCCTACAGGACATTCTCATGATGTCATGCTTCCATTTTTTGCTTTCAGAAGTACAAGCACTAAACATTTTACAAGACTTTCTGTCTTGCTAGCCTATCTATCTGATTGTAAGGGGGAAAAAAAAGAAAAAAAGAAAAGAAAAAAAAAGATTAAAAGAGTATATTCTGTAGAAGCAAGTCTGGCTGAAGTTTCTTGAGCTTCACATTGGTATGAATTATTGCTTCCTGTTACCCAGAATAATCTTTTACTGTATTTCTGCAGCCTGGCCTTCGTTAGGAATAATACTGCCAAAAGATACAGCCCAAGTTCTATCAGAGCCTCAAGTCATGAAACAAGAAGGGAAAATGTTAGAAGTGCAGAATTAAACCAAGAAATGTTTATGGTGTTTTCATTTATTTCTCTTTCTTGTTCCATCCCTGTCTCCCTTTATGTGTGTATGTATACATGCATGTAGATATATGCATAGCTATGTCTATCTACATCTATACATGCATATGCACACATATATAATTTTGTCCTCTGTATATATCTGTACTTTGTGTTGTGTGTATGACAAAGCAATCAATGCAGAAATGAATAGCAGCAATATCTGATTGTCTATTCCATGCTCTGGATAGCTAAATCACAAACCTAATTTTTATCAAACTAAAATAAGGAACAGCAAAAATCCGTGAACTGAACAATTAAGAAAATCTCTAACCTTCAACAGTTCACAACCATCCTCAACAGCTATGAAATGGATACTAGGAGCTCAGGAGCAGCTGTACTTGTTCAGATCAAACCTTTACCTCCAGTGCTGGCTGCAAGCAGATGCACAGGGAGGGGAACAAACAGGTAGGTATACACAATACTTCCCTGCAGTAACTGTGCAAGCTTATGGGAAAGTAAACTGAAAACTCATTTAGGAAGTCAAAACCAGAAGAAGAGTCAAAAACAGTGGTGAATAAGTCTCCCAGCTAAGCCAACCACTTTCATAGAATCATAGAATCATAGAATATTCTGAGTTGGAAGGGACCCATAAGGATCATCGAGTCCAATTGCTGGCTCCACACAGGACCAGCCGAATCAGAGCGTATGACTGAGCGTTATCCAGATGCTTCTTGAACTCAGTCAAGCTCGGTGCTGTGACCACTTCCCTGGGGACCCTGTTCCAGTGCCCGACCACCATCTCAGTGAAGAACCTTTTCCTGCTATCCAACCTAAACCTCCCCCGTCGCAGCCTCATTCTGTTCCCTTGGGTTCTATCACTGGTCACCAGAGGGAGGAGATCAGCGCCTGCCCCTTCGCTCCCCCTCGTGAGGAAGCTGTAGGCCGCGATGAGGTGTCCCCTCAGTGTCCTCTTCTCTAGGCTGAACAAACCAAGGGACTTCAGCCTCTCTTCATACGTCTTTCCCTCTAGACCCTTCGCCATCTTTGTTGCCCTCCTTTGGACACATTCCAACAGTTTTATGTCCTTTTTGTACTGTGGCGCCCAAAACTGCACGCAGTACTCGAGGTGAGGCTGCACCAGCGCAGTGTAGAGTGGGACAATCACTTCCCTAGACTGGCTGGCAATGCCGTGCTTGATGCACCCCAGGATACGATTGGCCTTCCTGGCAGCCTGGGCGCACTGTTGACTCATGTTCAACTTGCTGGTGACCAAGATCCCCAAGTCTCTTTCAGCATGGCTGGTCTCCAGCGTCTCATCGCCCAGTCTGTATGTATAGCCGGGGTTGCCCCTTCCCAGGTGCAGAATCCAGCACTTGCCCTTGTTAAACCTCATGCGGTTTGTGATTGCCCAGTTCTCCAATCTGTCCAGATCTCTCCGCAAGGCCTCTCCACCCTCCACCAGCTCCTGCCAATTTGATGTCATCTGCAAACTTGCTCACAACAACTTCTAGTCCTACATCCAAGTCATTTATGAAAACATTAAAAAGAACTGGCCCTAAAATTGAGCCCTGGGGAACCCCACTACTGACTGGCCACCAGCCTGATGTAATCCTGTTTACCGTAACTCTTTGGGCCCGACCAGTCAGCCAGTTGCTCACCCATCGCACTAGGTTTTTGTCAGGCTGTATACTGGACATTTTATCCAGAAGGATACTGTGAGAGACAGTATCAAAAGCTTTACTGAAATCTAAAAAAATTACATCAACTGGCTTGCCTTGGTCAACTAGATGGGTGACCTTGTCATAAAAGGAAACTAAGTTTGTTAAAGAGGCCCTTCCTCTCACGAACCCATGTTGGCTGTGACCAATGACTGCGTTGTCCTCCATGTGTTTTTTGATAACTCCCAGCATAATTTTCTCCATAATTTTACCAGGCATTGAAGTGAGACTGACAGGCCTGTAATTACCAGGGTCTTCTTTCTTGCCTTTCTTAAAGATTGGAACAACGTTTGCCAGCTTCCAGTCAACTGGGACCTCTCCAGATTCCCAAGACCGTTGAAAAATAATTGAGAGAGGTCTTGCAATGACATCAGCCAGCTGTCTGAGCACCCTGGGATGAATCCCATCTGGCCCCATGGACTTGTATGCATCCAGGTGGAGCAGCAAGTCCCGCACAATTTCAGGGTCAGCTGGGAGTTTATCTTTACCACAGTCACAGTCCTCCAACTCAGGGCAACTGGGGTCCTAGAGCCTGTCATCAGTGTTGAAGACAGAGGCGAAGAAGGCATTAAACGTCTCTGCTTTGTCTATGTGCCTGTTTGTAAGGTGACCATTCTCATTGAGTAACAAGCCAATATTCTCTCTGGTCCTCCTTTTGTTATTAACGTACTTAAAAAAGACCTTTTTATTGTCCCCCACAGTACTGGCCAGCTTCAACTCTAACTGAGCTTTGGCCACATGAATTTTCTCCCTACAAAGGTTAGCAGCATCCCTGTAGTCCTCCCACGTTGCCTGACCCTGCTTCCAGCAGGCATACACTTTCTTTTTCCGCCTAAGCTCTAGAAGAAGATCCCTGTTCAGCCAAGCCTTCCTTCCTTTCTGTTGGAAGGAAAAGGTAACATTATCTTAATACCTTCTGAACACCTTTTGGGAAGGAGTTTCAGAGGAAGACTCCAGCTATAAACCTAAATGTATGAAACAAAATATTTCAGGACTGCTGTTTCTAAAGCCAATAGTGCCCCTTACTGTGAAGATTGAGGTGGGCTTTCCAAAAGTAAATACCTGGTGTACCCCTAAGTCTCTGTAGAGTCACTTGGGAGAATGCAAGAAGAGATGGCTGTTCTGATCATTCTCACACAAAACAGTCAGTGAGCAAAAGCTACAGCACCAATTGCGTCCCATATTGCAAATGCTAAAATTTCATAAGTTTATCTCGGTTAACCTCAGGGGAAATTTATAAGTGAGGTAAGGAGGGTGGCGTTCGTCCCAGAATTGGAAGTAGCATCCTTTAAGCATGTTTTCAAAGTCAGGTGGGAAAAGTTGGCTGGCAACATCCCTTACTCCAAGGTTTTGGAGCATGAGCCAGCCCTTCTCCTACAGACCTATTAATACAAGGCCATGTTCAGCTTTGCCATGGATGAAGGAACTGCTGAATTCATACAACAGAGAGCAGACAGACAGCAACAGGTGCCAGGAACAGAAGAGGCTGTCACCGAGGGTAACGTCTGCATTGGCATCAAAGCTTCGCCCCTGTAATTAAGTCCTAACAGGATACAGCAGAAGCAATGTCCTGTGCAAAGTGTCTAAACAGCTCCCGGCTTGGGTCTGGTTCACAGCCCTGGTGACTTGTACTGGGGTGTCAGTCAGGAGCACATCTTCACCCAACCACCCCAGGCTTTCTCAGTTGAGTGGTGGTCTACCATCACTGGTGATGTGCTGTTCCTGTATCCCCTTCCCTCACCCCTCTGCCCCATCACATGGCAGAGAGGAGTGAGCGTCCAGGAAAACAAAACAGGACCAGGAGGCTGATCCTGAGTGCTGCCCATCCAGGCAGCACCAAGATGATCACTCCAGCGAGTCTCACTTTGCTGCCAGCATTCAAGGCGGCGTACGAGGGAGCAGAGCCTTGACAGAAGGACCAGTGTAAGAATGGAGGGTGCTCTTAAAAAGCACTGAGAAAAAGCTTGCAAAGAGTGAGAGGGGGAAGAGAGGAAAATACAAAACACTGTATCTGTCTGATTTTTCCCCAGAGCCTGAGTAACAGCTTTCCCCTTGCCCCTAAATTCTGGCTAGTTATTTATGTAGGCAGCACTTTAACATTTCTCACTTTCCCGTTTGTTATACATGCATTAACACACTGAGTACAATAACTGCAAGAATTTCCATTTGAGCTGGCTTAAACCATATATTCTTTCTTTCCCAGTTCTGACAATTCTTTTTAGCCTAAGTAATCGTCAGTGCATATGGTGACATTAGAGCTGTGGTATTACGTTCTAAGTTGGAGCTACACTGCAAAGTTAAATGAATCCTTCAAAACTGGCAAAGAATTATGCAATTCATTCTTCAAACCACGGCCTATTTGTATTTTCTATGCCAGTCCTCACACATTACTTTCAAGGCCTTATAGAAAGTGCGACTGATTTCTTGAATTATTGCCCAAGTCAGCGTGGATTTCAGCTGCATTCTTCCAGAACTGGCACTTTATTCAAGTGGTCTCTAGAGAGGTATCTGACTGTACACTCTCAGCTGATACAATGGGTTGAGGTACTGCCGTAGGAAGGAGGAGTCCTCTTCTGTCTCCCAAGGATGGGAATAATAAATTCAGCCTTTTAGAAGCTCAACATTCATTGTAATGAGCCCAGATATAAAAAATGTATGTTCTCTGGTGAAACACAAAATAGATTTTAATTGCAACTTACACGTATCCTTTTCCTTCTTTTTTTTTTTTTTTCTACAGCATTTTTCTGATCAAGAGCTACAGCATATATTATAGTTTTTCTAACACAGCATTCTTATAAGTTTGTCTGGAAAGGGGCATTGTGGTTTGTACAACTCAATGGGCCCTTGAGTTTATTTGAGGCATCTGGTAATTTCTGCAGTACAAATAGAAGGCACTTATGAGTGAAAGAGGGCACCTGTCTGGTGTTCCCACCCCTGGATGAAGTAGTAGCATTCTGTAAGACCATGTACGTAAGAGAACATCTGCACATTGTGGGTAAATGGAAGTGGTCCAACATGATGTTTACAAACCCAGCAATTCATAAAATCCACACCAAATTTACCTAGAGCTGCCCCAGGACTTAAAAATTTACTGCCAGTATTCAGTCCAGTTGATCCACACTGTTCACCCTTCAAGAGGTGCTGTGGATCTTTTCTGCGGTATTTTCCAAGGTGGGTGATGTTTAGGACAGCATTGCTGTGATGTCAAAGATTGAAACAATGCCTGATAACACCTGTGGATGCAGGTAAGAGTGGCCATGCCTACTTTTTGGGCATCTGCTTTGGGCACCAAGTCACGATGGGGTGGGACAAGAAGGAATGATCTCAAAGTCTCTAAAATAGAGTGGGACAATAAGGTGAGGGTGCCCTCACCGGAGCTCAGAGGAGAAGATCAGGGTACAAATCCTGCTGGGGAGTGCTGCAGGTTTGCACAGT
Source organism: Grus americana (assembly GCF_028858705.1). Classification (NCBI taxonomy): domain Eukaryota; kingdom Metazoa; phylum Chordata; class Aves; order Gruiformes; family Gruidae; genus Grus; species Grus americana. The sequence goes on along the minus strand of NC_072853.1, from coordinate 13,820,563 downwards.
GCAGAGGGAGCCCAGGTGTGACCTCCAGAGTTTGTTGAAAATGGGCACCCAGAGAAACGCTGCCCAGAAGCAAATCTACATTTTGTTTTGCTGAAGACTGGTTGACCAGAAAAGGAAGCTGGGCAATGAACTAACATTTAGGAAGGGGACCAGGTATAAACTAGACAGAGAAGTTATCTGATAGTGTAAACACGCCCTCTGCATCTGCTTCCCAGCAGCAGTGAAGCAAAACAGATTCAAAGGCCGGATCAACAGACTAGAAATCCTTAGATCTGAGTCCAGTCTGATATCTGAACTTACAGTTTCCAAGCAGTTTATATCTGTCATTGTTCACACACCCCACAAACAACCTGCAAACTCTGGTACTTTTAAAAGATAGGGTTTACCAACTTCCTGCTCCTTTGGCTGTGTGGAGCCATTCCCCAGCTGTCTGCTCACAGGGGTATTATTCTGCTGGTATGACCTTACACATACTGTATTCTCAGAACCAGTTAAAGCAATGCAAACACTCTCATTAGGCAACTGTGGAAGGAAAAACAAATAGGTTTAAAAATGTTTATTCATATCTTTCAAACCCTGGCATTAAACAACTGTTCAACATGCCAGGTATCTACTGATATACCCAGATTTACACGTTTATGAACAAAGAGGTATCTCAGCTATGCTTCATGAAATCAAAACACATCTCAGCAAACTAATGAAATTCAGGTAAACACTCCACAAAATCTTCATTTGCCAAATTCGCTGTATCAGAAATATTTGTTTATCCATGCTTTAGCTAAGAGGACCCGACTGCCACTCACATGAATAAAATTTGAACAGGACTGAATAATTAATGCATCTTGTTTGATCTCCCTAATCTTACAAAATCAAACATTTTGTGGGAAGGGTAATGCTGACACAAAGAGGATGAAATTTGAAGTTTCCACATCACATGATCCTTCAGAGATCTCCATTCAGCAGTTCTCATTTAGCGGAAACTCCTGTCTATCCTGACTGGATCTCAGGGTTGAACTACCAGTGTGGTATAGTGCAAATATTTTGAAAAGAGGATGGCTGCTCCTGCAGCTCGTGAGGTGCCCTTCACACATATGCAAAGCAGAAACAAACTAGCTGTTGGGTCATTGAGTTGCCTCAGTTTGAAGAACATCCCTAGAGAGCCTGCAGATGTTCTACCATCCCTGATAGCATCTTTCTTAAGATCCAAAAATGAGGGCCAAGGAATGACCAGAGGTATATACCTAGCATATTCGGTTGTAAGAGTTCCCTTGGAAGAGGGCTTCTGGCAACTCACACAGGCACATTGCTCTAAAACTGCTAAATACTGCAGCAGCATTGCAGCGGCTGCGGGGTAGTAAGGGTTGCAACGGGCTTCCTCATACTTCCAGTTCTCAAGCAGATCCCAGATGTCACTAGAAAACAGCAGAAACACCGATTTCCTAACGTAACAATCCTGGATTTTGGCACACGAATAACTCTTTGGTAACAGGTGCTGTCTGGCACCTCTCAAAGAGTTCACAGAAAATTTTAAGCCCCTTATAATCAGTTGATTCCCACTACAGTCCTAACATAATGTCAGACAAATGCTGTCTCAATATTAATGATGGGGAATGCGATGATTAGGGAAGGCAAGTTCCATATTAAACAGTCTCCAGTTTAGGGACCTGTAGGTTCTCCAGCCCAAAAGGAAACCTAACTCTAAACTCAGCTGAGTACCCATTTGATGAATGAGGTCTTGAGAGTGCTAGTCACGTAAGTGTGTTAGCATCCATGTTAACCTGCTAGGTTGACCCGCAGCAAAGTCAGGGCAGAACTGGTAATGGGAACAGAGGAGTTTCAGGCTCTGCCTCTGAAACATGGCACTGCAAAAGATCCCAGCATGCAAAGAAACCTTGGGTCAGATTGAAAGAAGCAAAAACTATGCAACGGAACTGACATTTACAATGAAAACCTTTCTCCCTGTTAACACTTCTACCTTTTTTAGCTATGCACATACATAAACATGTAGACATTGCCAAGATGAGTTAGAGTTTTACATGCCCAGTATTTCCTGTCTGGGATAGTACAGTTTGTAAGCCCTTTGTCAAAATGCAGTGAAACACAGACAGGGAAAAACCCATTCTGTCCTCTCAAGAGGACGCACGATAGATGTTGAAGTGCTCGGCAGTGTTACCAAAGTGCGTGGGGGCAGTAATGAATGGAAACATGTAGCTGGTATCTCTAAACTGGTATAAACAAAGCTGGAGACAGAGTGCTAGGAGATACGGAGACGGGTTATCCCTGGCAACCCGTCAGGCTGCCTCCTCCGCTGTGTCACCAGGGGACAGCTCAGGCCGGAACCGCGTGGTGACACGAGATAACACTATCCCGTAAAGGAGAAACTTGCACCAAGACTGAGAGCATGGAACAAAGATCATGGAAACTCTTAACTCATTTGTGCAAGAGAGTTTTCGCCTGCCATTCAATACATTCAATACTTTCCCAGAGCAAAAGGGATTGTGCTTTTTTTCATGAAGTCAGCCGTTTAGCCATATATAAATTACCTAAAATCCTAATGATCTCAAAAATTATTAAGTATTGCTCTTATTCAGGTAGCAATAACCTGCTGCCCAGATCATCTAAACACAGTAAAATAAGTATGCTTTGTCTACAGCTATGCTGTGTTCGATCCTCAGCAAATACAAAACACAAGCACGATCACATAAAGGCATGTCTATGTAGACACAGCTGTTATCTGTGGGCTGGGTACGGGCTGGGCACAGCGGCAAAACTGAGCAAAACTACATCAAAAAATGCTACTAACCAATTAGTGCTGTTAGCAGTACAAAAACATAAACAGAATGCCAAGTGGCATTCTGCTGAGAACAAGCCCATGGACTACTTAGAGCCTGAGAAGACATACTTTGAAAAATTATTAATTGATTGGTAATGCATTAATATCTAGGGGTCAAGGACCTAATGTGCTAAATGCAGCTTGCATGGACCGAGATGGGCCCTGCCCACAAGGCTGTTGCGTCTAATCCTCTTGTAGATGGGATAATTCCATCCTCAGTCAGCATTTTGTAGTATATTTATTCTCATTTTTTGTGATGTGAGATGAGGATTGTGAAGGATGCCATGGAACCACGGACAACTTGCGGACTCTGTCGCAAACCTGCAATGAATCTTTGAGTTGGCTCATGACCCTATGCTTGGCCTGCTGGGCAGTGTAAGTGACAACTTCCTCACTTGTTGGCACACTGAATTATTGTAAATACCCGATGCAAAGGAAAATCAAGTAACAAATCTCTCAAAGCTTAGCTGCCCAGCAGAGGAAACTCAGATTCATTCAGTACAGCTCAGTAGGACACAATGATGGAAGACTCCAAGGACAAGAGAAGAAGAAATGAGAAATGGCATGGATCTAAGAGCTGGCAAACACTTGGTTGTCCGTGGTAGCTTGTTTGGAGAGACCTGGGTGACTACCTGAGGAGCCAACTGTGCTTGTCATTTGTTCTTTTGCTCCACATTTTCTCTCAAATGTTTTTGTTCTGAGTTAATGGTTCTCAGTCTTAAGATGAATTGGTTAGCCCCCATTTAATCCTGGAGAAGAGAACTGCAGCTGTTAAGATGAATTTAAACCTTCTGCAACAATTGCAATTGGTCAAAGAAGATAGCCCAAGAAACAAGTCTTGGAGGAAGAAAACTGTAGGAATTTGCAGAGAAGAGCTGGCAGCCAAAAACCCAAGACTCCTCTGAGGCTCTTGAGGAGTCTGCAAAGCAGCTACAGTTACAGCTAAGCTGGAAACTGTGGCAAGGACCCTATGTAAAAGAGATGAAACATCAACAGTTTCACTTCTGCAGAGATGTATTTGCAGGAAAGCTTAAAAGGAAGAGGAAAATCTATGGACACAGCGTAGCCCTCCCAAATCTGATTGCAATCCTATAAACCCTGTTTTGCCTAAAGCTGTACAATACCATAGCATCAGCTAAATCATTCTTTTCTCCATAGTTTTTGATCCTGACAGATTTATAAATAAGTTGAATAAATTCATTTTGGTTTGAAATTAATGGGCGTATTCTGAGCATACAGCCAACATCATTATTTCACAGAATGGATAAAAAAAAAAAAAGAAAAAACCACCAGAAAAAAGAGAGTGATGGGGCCACACTTTATGCAGGCAATAAATAAACTTGACACAACAGTGCCCTTTTCAGAAGTGTAAGTTTTTGCTGTTTCACTAACTGAAAACAGCTTTGTTATAGTCCAAAAAATATATTTTTGTGTGACTGCCCACATCTATAAACATTCACAGAATAAGCAAAGGGGGGATAAGAGAAATGACCAAATTATTGTGGTTATAAAAGAGCTCTGTCACTAACATTATAGAAACTAAAATACTGTTTGCATAAAGTTGAACTCTGTATCTGCTCTAATCCTCAGAGTCCTGTTGATATCACTGCCGTGTTAGAGAGTCTCCTTTTATAGGTCCTGTAGTCTGTTATGCCATGTGCAGAGTAAAATCTTGGCGCTATTGAAATAAATATGAAAGGTCTCATTGCTTTCATTGGAAAAGAGATTTTAACCTATTACCTTCTTAGGTTTATATTTGACCTTATGCATTAGGCAAGTAATGAAATAAACAGTAAATATTACTCTGGTGTGACAAGTCAGTTGAACAGAGCAGGTCCTTATAGGGAAGGTAAACTTTGTGGTTTTAATATTACAACACCGGTTTCTGTGTATAGACTGTACACTCAGGGAAGAGTATTTATACTTTAGTATGATAAATCCTTCTTTCTTAAAGAGCAGACTGGAAAATGAGGGATCATGTCTACTTTTTATAAAGCTCATGCAGGAAAAGGAAGTAAGATTCAGGACAAATACAGAAGCTGCACATGAATCTCTGTCCTGCACGTGTCCAGGTTCAGATGGTTTGAACTGCAACAAATAATGTAATGCACAGGCATTACATTACAAGGGTCTCTCCTGTACAGTACTGGGATAACAGCCGAAGGGAACCTGTTCAATACACACCTTGAAGGGGAATTTTCTCAGTGGTCTGGTGAACAGTGAGATTTCCTGTCCTTACCGTTCCTCCACAATTATGGAGCACATTGCATTTCATGTTGTGTATTCTCAATGTTCAGCTTCATGGCTCTGCTTCCCATACGAAAGAATCACAGAAAGTTTAACACTGGAAGGCAGCTCTGGACATCACAAGTCAAACCCTCTGCTCAAAGCAGGGTCACCTAGAGCATGTTACCCAGGGCTGTGTCCAGTCAGGTTTTGAATATCTCCAAGGATGGAGACTCCACAATCTCTCTGGGCCACCTGTGGGAGTTAGACACCTTTGTCATGAGGACACGTTGCTGGTTCAAATTGTTGTCCACCAGGATGCCCAGGGCCTTTTCTATAAAGCTTCTTTCCAGCTGGTCTGCCCAAGCCTGTCCTGATGCATGGGTTTTTTCTCCTCAGGGGCAGGACTTGGCTTTTTCCTTTGCTGGAATTCATGTTGTTCCTCTCAGCCCATTTCTCCAGCCTGCTGAGGTCTCTCTGAATGGCAGCACAACCTTCTGGAGTATCAGCCTCTCCTCCCAGTTTTGTATCATCTGCAAACTTGCTGAGGGCGTGCACTGTCCTATCATCCAGGTCACTAATGAAAAAGATAAAGAATATTGGCAATACCAACCTCTGAGGTATACCATTAGTGACTGGCCTCCAGCTGGACTTTGCGCTGCTGATCACAACCATTTGATCCTGGAAACTCGGCCACTGTTCAACCACCTCGCTGTGCAGCTATCTACCTTGTGCTTCATTGATTTGTCTGTGAGGAAGTTATGGGAGACAGTGTTAAAAATCTGGCTACAGTAAATTTAAACAACATCCCCTGCTCTCCTCTCATCCATTTAAGACAGTCATCTGATTGCAGAAGGCTATCAGATTGATCAAGCATGATTTCTGCTTTGGAAACCCTTACTGACTGCTCTCAGTCATCTTGTTTGTCATATGTTTAGAAATGTTTTCCAGAATTATTTGCTTCATCACTTTCCAAGGCAAAGAGGTGAGGCTCACGGGCCTACAATTCTGCAGATCCTCCATTTTTATAGAATATTTCAATATGTTTGGAAAGTATCAATTGTGCAGTCACATATGCTGTATAACTAAATAAGAAGACACCCAATTAATGGAACATACCTTCTCTAATTCTGTAGCCTGATGCTGGCCATTATTTTGTATTTATTAGCTTCCTGTAGTTCAGAGCAAAAGATGAAGGATAATTAAACATGATTCATTTACATCATTCATTGGCTTTTCCATCATAAAAGAAATATGAACTTTCCATATTTTAAAATACTTCTATAAATATTTAAAATATTTATATTTACTTATACAAAAATATACAGAGAACACATCCACCCTATATAATGTATATAAAATATTAAATACCCATATAGATGTGTGCAGTTCAATAAATCTGCTCACAAATTTATGAACAAGCATTTAAGTACGCTTTGAAAAATACTTATCCAGCCTGCAACAGAGTTGAAGTATAGCTTTATGTTTTATGCTGCAATGACTTCAAGAAGTTTTATATGTGTAGCTGAAGCTAAAAATTTGCCTAAGTGGTCTGCTTAATAATGATGAAATACAGAATCAGGGCTTAAAGTTGCTCACTAGTACCTGAACTCTGTCTGGCTACCTGAACACCACCTCTCAGCCACAGGTACTTGCACAAATCTTGCCCCTAGGAACAGTTTAGATGAGAGTAACATAATTTATTCCAGCAAGGATTTAAGGATTGAGATCTTTTTTCCTTTAACCAAGTTTTTCTTCCAGACCAGGGCTTATTCACGTAAGCACACCGCAACTGTGCCACCACAACATCGGTTTAACTGAAAACATCTTTTGCTAATGGAGCATGGCATTTCCTTGTTGCACCACATTAACTTCATTTCTTTGGACCAGGCCAATTGTCTCTTGAAAACAGCAAATGAATTCCTGACACTGTTGCACTTTCTAAGACTATCACATCCAGCTGTTGCATTTAAAAAAAAGGAAAAGAAAAAAAGAAATTTGCACAAGAGTCACCAAACTGTTTAAACCCTGTTTATACTCTCTATGTGCTGAATTCTTTAGGCAAATGGCAGTTTGCACATAGTACTTTGTACAAACAGATATAGCTGGGAAGCACCAAAACAGTGACAGATTGTACGGTCTCCCTCTGCCCAGCAATCACAACTGGCTCTTCTTCAGGGCTGAGGGGAGTTACATGATACCACTGTCTTCCCCACTTTAGGACAGTGGAGGTTGAGACACATCAGAGATATTTCAGCAACGGATGCAGTGTCAAATGCAGCGAGCGCTTGGCCATTAGAAAAGAACGCAGAGCCCAAATCTCTCATGTCATGAAAATGAGCAACTTAGAAGTGTTCAGAAAACAAACCTACAAACAATCCATCCCAAGCTTTGGAGGGATATCTCACGGGGCTTTTTCCTCTCCTTCTACAACATATGAAGGGAGAATGTCTTAGCTCATGTGACTATACAGAAGAGCAGCACTTTACATCAGGATGTGCATGTTTTGCTTGCTCAGGCCGGGAGGAGCAGAGCATGAACAGGGAGCTTGTGCCACCAAAGGACTTGGCTCACGCACCATTAGTCAGGGATATTTGTGACCAACCTGTAATGAAAAAATACATATATATTTCTTCATGTGCACATGTACAAATATTCAGTAGCCGTCAACAATAAAGATAATGGAAGAAAAAAGAGACCAAATGTCATTGTTATTTGACAAATAAAGAAAACAAAATTGAATTAATTCTTTCATGAAAGTAGCTCAACATTGTCTCTTAGAAGTCAACTCAACTCAACTTAACTGTGAAACAAAACTAAAAAGCTTTATCTAGTCTATGCCACACTGTGTTGCACAAAATTTCAATTTGGGGACTGGCTTTGGAAGGAAACCCAACAAGGTTCTCCCAATTTGTTCTTTTTTCCTGTCATGCCTTTAGCTTTCATTTTGAAGACTAAAGATGTTTGGCTCCACTCTGAGGACAGTTAGGGTAGCTTCAGGGTATTAGTGCAGTTATTCTCTTGGTGTGAGAAAATAAGTAAAAGCACTATATAAAAAAGAGTTGGTTTGAGGTAAATGTCAGGGCAAGGGAAAGGGAAATTAATATTGGAGCAATTACATCATTTTAATTAGCTATCACAGCAGTTTAAATATCTGGTTCAGATCTCACTTTCCTTCCCTTTCTTCTCCATGACCTCAGTCCTTATCATGTTGGCTTTATCTGCTGGTGCCCATAGTGACACGCAGACTTCCAGAAGACTTTGCAAAACACTAACCTCATTTAGCTGATGCAAATGCCCAGCATTGTTCCAGGGACAGGAACAGGCCTGCTGATGCAAAACTGTTCTGTTTATTTCAGGAAACTCATTGTTTCAATAAGCAACTTTCTCGTCTGGCCATTCTGCTCCTTGTTTCAGGATGTCACTCAGTGTCAACGAATTGGCAGTGGTGGGAAGATAAGACAGCTTATAGTCTCACTGAGTTACATTGCAGCTCCACACAACTATTAATGTTCCCAGCCAGGCCAAGCAACAAACAGAAACTAATTAAAAGTAGCTTACCCATGCACCCGTATTTAAAATCTCACACAGTTCTCTCTAAGACAAAAATCCCCTTCGTTCCTGGGCTCAGTAACAAGCCACTCATGTCAAAATATAAGTTGACGTGTTCTTTTAGATCATAAAGGGGTCATTAGAAAACACATATTTCTCATCGTCATTCAGAACCCCAGACGGACACAGGGACTATACACTGTGTGTATAGTCACCCTAAATAAAGGATAGAGTCCCAAAAGCTCCGAGCCAGACTCCAAGTGTAGCACTTACAAACAGATTTCCCGAACAACTTCTCATTCTTTTTTTTTCCTTTTCTTTGGTGTCTAAATGTGAATCGTCCCATTTGACTAGCTCTGACTAAGAAAAAAAATAACTAACTGTTTTAGAAGATCTGTCCTTGATATATATCCTTTCCAGCAAGGACAGTGACTAGACACAACATTTGATTTTGCAAATAATAGTCTTGTGTTTCTGCATGACCTGTTGAGCATGACCAGAATGCTTAACTGCACCTCTGGGATTTAGACGTGATGTGAAACTGTGTGTGCACATATAACCTTTATTGTTATATTCCATTTCTCTGTTTTCATGATGAGGTTGGTGTTTCTGGATGGTCTCAGGAAAGTCACAGGAAAGATGGACTTTGATTTAGGTATTGTTTAGAACACATATACATGTATATTATATAAAATGTTTACACACGTCAGTATTGTAGAACATATATACATGTATATACCTGTGTGTATGTACATTTGTATGTGTATTTATTTCCAGTCATGAAATGAAAGCTCCTGTGCTACTAAGCTCTTCTACTCTCTGACAGTGACATTGTGCTTTTGCCAGGTTAAGTCCATCACTGAGGAGTGCAAAGACATTCACCATTTCAAGCCAGTACATCCATGCCAGCAAAAAGCCCCCTATATATACCACCAATTTCTCCCTCTTCCCCAAACTGTGCCATTTTAGCACTATAGCAAATGTATTTATGGAGGTGATAAAGTACATCAAAGAAGAAATTTTGCTAATATAAGCTATGTCTCCAGCAGGAGGCTTTGCTGACAGAGTAAGACTTTGCAGCAGTAGCTGGCATCGGTTGCAGCCAGCTGCTGAGCAAGAGCGTCTCATGCTGTAACCTCTGCAGCAGAACCGGCTGCTTTCTGCCCGCAGCCACAAAGAACTCCAAGGTCTTCTCAAACAGGCTGTTGATTTCAGCAGTGCCAAACACTAACAACCTCCCACTGTGGTTGCAATTGGAGCGATGAAACATGCAGTTTGAAAGATTGTCTTCTCAGAACAGCAGCAGCAAAAGAAGGAAGAGGAAAAGAGAAGCTGGAACCTCCTCAGGGGCTTCTGGGAGGCCCTTGGTGTGTAGGCAATGATTTTTGGGCAATACTGAGAGCATGGGAAAGAGCATAGTATGTTCTATAGGTTTAAATATATTTCTAACTCAGCGAAATAACAAGTGATATAAAGTACCTTTGACATTTGGTTGGTTCTCCCAAATCTTCTGGAGCTCTGTTTTATATTCACTGCAACCTCCATGTGGGCTCTCATTTCATATTCCTGCACTCGCAACAGACAGAATATGTTTTTCGAATGAAAGATGTTGTTTAAAGGACAATTCGGGGTTTTTTTCCCTGCAATACCACCTAGCTGTTCCAGGTACATATCAGAAATCCTCCATGCTCTGCACTGTCCAGATATAACCAACAATAGCACAAACAGCATCAGCTTTGGGGCAAAGGACAGCAACTGCAAAGCTATCCACATCTTGGGAGGAGGAGAAAATGATCAGGGAAAGAGTCTGTGGGAAACCATTTCATTTGCAATTCAGTCCAAATGACTCAAATAATTGCATATAAAAGCAATTAGTCAAGTGACAAACTCGCCACTTGCATGAAGAATTATCCACTGTAAGTACCCTTTACTCCCCTCTGCACTCTCGATTTTTAAGATTTCATGTATTAAATGGCCACATAGCCAACTGCCTTTCACACTGGTCAGTTGACTTCAATGAGAGTTTGGCAGTGATTTTATTGGTGTCACAACACTCATGCTGAAGAATAGGGTCCCGTTTTAATCTGTCACATGGTACACCTTTCTTACACCTCAGCTGGGAGAAAGGCTGAGTAAGAAAATGAATCTCTAGTTCAAGGAAGTCTTCCCATTTCTTATCTTTCATACCACTAAGTCAGAACAGGCAGTGACTCCCACTGCAGCCTGCAGAGCACAGAAGTACACAAAGCCCAGTCAGGGATTCATATTCTGTCCAGCACCATGGCAAACTTTGTTCCACCAAGTATATCCTCCACTTTAGAAGATGGTGATTTTGAGATTTTATTTAATTAGCACAAACATATAATAGGACAATCAATTTTGGAAAAAATATTTAATGGAAAGTTGGTACTTGGAACAAACAAATTAATCCTGTAGTAAAATACAGTCTTACAAAGTATTTTTGGTTATTAACATTATAAAAATGGCAGGAAAATAAATTCATTTACAAATATAGGCTTAAAACCAGCCAAAAAGGATTTAGTGGATTCACCAAAAGCCTGAATAGGCTCTATTGTTCAGAGCTAATTTAAACCATCCTGCACAGTTTCAGTAATTTAAATACCACTGGAGTACAAGCAGAGAAGATCTTCTTACTTGTCTCTGAGTCACATAAGAATCAGGAAACAGTTTAGGTTAGGAAGCATGCTTCACAGTTTCCAAAATATCAACATCCATTCCCATGTCTCCAATCAGTAAAGAAGCATCAAGTGCCTGATTCGCCTCATTCTCTGGATCTGTTCACTATCTGAAACCATTGCTGGGTACACACTGCAATGAGACAGAAATGCAGAAAATTTTCTTCTGTTGTTTATGTAGGCCCCAGTCCTGCAAAAAGTGTTTTGTGGGAAAACCCTCGCACTTACACAGGGTCCTTCTGACTACAAGGGTTCCTCACTTGGGCTCCAGGACGTGCTGCAAGGAATTTCTTTCAGAGGCATGTAGGCATCCCTGAATATTATTTTTAAACCTGTGCTTCTTCCACAAAGTCAGTAGATACCTGCCTCATATAAAACTAAAGTGACTTTCTGGGGAGGCACTTAAATATGTGCTCAGATTTCAGCATAATCTCAAGTGACATCTGAAGTCACAGTAATTTTCTAGACTTAAGTTGCAGATGAAATGAGAAAAACTCAAGCCCAAGTAATTCCCTTGAGCATTTGTTGGGTAATTCTCCTTTTTTAAAAAAGCCTTTGTTTTCATTCCCATGACTGAGATTTGAAAGGGAAATCAACAGAAAAAGGAATTAAATGGCACAAGGCTATGTTCTGAGGGACAAGAGAGTGAGTGGAAGGATACACTGAATTCAGAAGGAAAGATTAACTTACCAGAGAGAAGCAGGGCACTATTATGCTCAAACGAAGTGATAATTCAGATCTCAATGCAACTACAACTCTCCACTTCCCACAGGAGAGTCCTATATTCCTGATGCAATAGGTGACTAAAGATCTTATTTTCCATAAAATATATGCACAGCCTTCCTTAGGAAACTGTTCATTAACCTCCGCTAGAGAAGCCATCAGGAGAGTGAGAGAGATTTCTGCCTCTGAGAGCTGCTGCTGCTAGATGCTGTAGGGCAACCAGTAAGGCTTTTTCCAAGGCAAGGGTCTACAGATTTTAACAATTCAAAGTCTGAGCCTGGCAATCTTACAAGAAAACCTACCCTGAGACATTATATTTTACCCCACATAGATGGTGCCAGGATGTGTGGAAGGCAGGATTTCATTTCAAGGTGGCTTAGCAGTAATCTCACCAACTTTAAGATCTAACATTGTGAAACAGAGGGATGTGCCTACTCGGTAGTCCTGAAGACTCGGCTTAAAGCAAACCACATACACATGTGCATTAGCAAAGAGGTTTTACAGTAAAAGCAAATATTTGACAGCTTTCTGAAATCGCAAATGGATATTGTAAAAAAAAAATAAGAATTGGCATATCCTCTCTGTATGTCAGGAAGTGATATTGCTACAGTGGATTACAGCTCAGGTTCGAAAAGTGGTCTGCTGGCAGCACGCAGGTATCAGCTGCGGCCAGGATACTGAGAGCAAGTTTTGTAACCTTATTTTGTAACAGCATAAGGCCACAGAACAACACAGCAAAATTAAACCCGCTAGTGCCAAATGGGAATTTGAGTACGAAACAAGGCTAGCAATAAAGCAATAGGAAAGCAGAAACCATAGTAAAAAATCTGACTGCAAAGACAAAATACACCAAAAAAAAAAAAAAAAGAATGCTCTTTTATATTGCTATGCACTCTCCCAGGTACCTGACAGTGAGGTTTCAAAGAGCAATGACAGACAGCACATAACAAAAGTTAGGATAATGTAGGAGACTCAAACCTGAGGCCAACACACAGGCTGTTTCTGAATAGTCTCATACAGCTACAGAGCAATGGCGAGGTGCAAGTGACATGCGTCATTCAAAGCAACTGCAGATTTAATGGAGGTAAACCTGAGCACAACTGCTGAATAATCAGAGAAAGGCAGAGCCAGGATCAGATCCAGGGGGACTGAGACAGAGATGCTGTCGTCAAAAGAAAGAAATCCACCAGAGCAAAAGATACATCCTCCAACAGAACAAACACAGAAAAAAAGATGGGATCTAGTTCTACACCAGCAATAATAACAGAAAGAAGATATAAGAGAGAGTTTCAAAGTAAAAAACCCAAAACAACCCAACAGTTAAAGGACCAAGTGGAGTAAGTGGTGTCTTTATAAGCATCATGTATGTGCACAGGTGCTCTCACACCAACAGTTCCTGGGGCACTGCAAAACCTATGACAAAATGAGGGAAAAGGGAAGTCGGAGGAGGGAATGATCAGGTAGTACTCACAAAAAATAAACTCAGAAAATTAGAATAGATGAGAACTTGTTTAAAAAAAAAATAGTAAAACTTTGAAAGTCCAGAGAAAGAAAAGTTCCAGAATGGGTCATTTTTCTTCTTAAAAAGCAAATGTTATGAACAACACATTTTTCATAAAAAACATATGTCTTTTTGACGACTTCTGCTGTTCAAATTCCGCAACAGCTTCAAGTGAAACCAAACCAGCAGCATTTGTTTGTCACTGATGTTTTCAGGGCCTCAGAGAATCATTTACAGTGTCAAAGCAACATAAGTACTGGTCTTCCCCCATTATTCCCATCCTACAGCAACCTAAAAAGCAAGAAGCAATAGTTTACATTAGTACTTTGCTGTTAGCAAGTCACGGAGCCATTAAAAACTAATGGAGAAAAAAACCCCACAAATCTTCAGCATTATGTATTCCAGTCCCTTCCATCCCCACTTACCTCAAATCACACTCTCCTACAAGAAGAAAGGAAACCTTTTGTCTTTCTTTTGGTACAGCAAGACCTTCAGTAGCTCTGTTTCTTGTATGTAGGAATTGCACTCGAGGGCGCCTTCCTTCTGTTACACTAGGCTATAGGGATCGCAAAAGAAAGCAGAGGATGGCTTTAAAAAACTGCTTTAAACTGCCTTAAAAGACTCGTGGCACCTAGCCCTAAGGGCTCTGATGGCTCAGGGGCCTTCAAGACATTCTCCAGGGCTTGCTAAGACACAAGGAAGCTCCTGCCAGGTCACCTTGTCCAGTGATGACTTCAATACCAGATGAGGAAATGTTGCAGGGATTGAACACATCAAGATTGAAGCTACCTGCACTGGGTCTGGCTGAGATGGAGTTACTTTCCCCATAGCAGCCCTCACGGTGCTGTGCCATGTACTGGTAGCCAGCAAGGTGCTGAGAACACAGCAGTGTTGTGGCTGCTGCTGAGCAGCGCTGGCACAGCATCAGGGCTGTCTCTCCAACACTCCCCCCTCAGCAGTAGGCTGGGGGGGGGGGCAAGACCTCAGGAGGGGATGCAGCTGACCCAAACTGACCAAAGGGATATTCCAAACCATATGATGTCTGCTCAGCAATAAAAGCTGAGAGAAAGGAGGAGGAAGGGAGGGGAGGGGCAGGGGAAGCATTTGTTACTTCGGACATTTGTCTTCCAGAGCAACGGCTACACATCCTGAAGCCCTGCTTCCCGGGAAGTGGTTGAACACTGCCTGCTGATGGGAAGTAGAGAATAAATCTTTTGTTTTCTATTTCCTCCACACACAGCTTTTGCTTTTGCTTTATTAAACTGCCTTTATCTTGACCCACGAGTTTTTTCCATCTTATTTTCTCCCCTCCTGTTCTGCTGAGGACAGGAGTGACAGAGCGGCTTGGTGGGCACCTGGTGTCCAGCCAAGGTCAAACCACCACGCTATCCAAAGGCACATCTTCGAGTCACCAGCTTTAAAAACCATCATTTTTCTTAGAGTGTGCAAACAAGAGACATGCACAAAGAAAATTTACAGGCACAGGAAAGTAAACCAGAATAGGACTTCAAAGGCCGTTTAGACAATCCCCTCATTTGAACACCAAGTCTCCCATCTGCCAAGGCCATCCCCAGCAGATGTTTGTCATGAAATCTGCATGAGAAGGAGATTTCACTGGCTGCCTCAGTAGCACGTTGCAATGCTTAGCTGTGCTTATAAAAAATATTTTCCTAAAAACTCACCTGAATCTTCTTTGCTGAAAGGTCAGTTGCTTCTTGTCCAGCTCCCAAATGTTCACAGAACAATTTTTCACTGGCCTCTTCATAATAACTTTATACATGTCAGAGAGCTGTTATCATGTCAGCTGTAGTCACTGCTCCTCTAGACTAAACAAACTATCATTTAAACCTTCCTTCAAAGGTCATGTTTTTCAAGACTCTTGTCATCCTTGCTCCCCTTCTCTGGACTGTCTACAATCTCTCCATAGCTTCATAGAAGCCTGGGCCTGGAAACTGGATATACAGCTTCAGCTGAAAGCTGATTAGTGCCAAAAAGAGTGAAAAAATTACCTCTGGTGTCTTATACACAATACTTAGGTTAATACATGCTGGAAAGAAATTTACTGATGCTCTGACAGAAAAAAAAAAGGCAGAAAAAAAAAAGGCATTGATCAAGTAACTATACATCTAAGCACCAGTGTGTGTACACACATTGTTTGCATGTGGAAAATAATTTTCCCATGTACAAGGACTTCTGTGTTATAAAGCTTCATTCCTTTCAGTTATACTTAACACAGGCCAAGATTTTTCAGAAGCACCTGCCAAAAGCTGGAGTTCTAAAACCCTGTTTGGATGCTGAAGTAATTGACTTTGATCTCTGCACACTGTCAAGATGCAGTAGCACCTCGCTATGCAATCTCATAATCTCTGCAGCCCTTAAGTATAGTCTTTGAATCTTAATTTTAAACACCTTTTTGTTTTTAAGAGCTGAAAGCAAAAGCACTACTCTTTGACGTCTGGTTTACCATATCCTAAACTCTACAGTTCTGGTAGACAGAGTCATTTTCTATTCTAGTTCCCACACAGAAAGCTGGAGAGCAGGTGGTCATTTCCTGGCATCTCTCAGCACCAGGTCCTGTTACAGTTGATGGTAAAGAGGGACAAATTTCAAGACATCTCAATAAAGAAAAAGAAATTTCTCTTAAAAGTCCATCAAAGTTAATGCTTGGGAATTTTGAAAATAAGTCATCCTCTTGGGAAATACTGGACTTAAGTTAATGGTCATGGCTAATCTGTTCAAGTCAAGGTACTTCCACTACTCCTGGGCTTAAACAGATGATGTTCAAGTGGTTGCTGGAATCCCCTTTTATCTTCCGTCTGCAAAGCGGTAAATCTTCTGATATACTTTATAACACTCCAGAAAAAGAAGATCTGAGAGTTAAGATTCCCAAAAAATTACACAGGGGATTTTTTCAGAGCTGAAAAATTAGAGATTTTCTTCTCGGGTGATGCGAACACAGTGTGCCAGTAAATCTTGCTATTCTGCATGGAAACATCCAGGTGGCTTGAACAGCTGGGGAGGAAATGTTGGATTGTCTGGCATGCAGCACTTACAGTGACTCCTGCTCTCTGCTGACCTGCTGTACTTCTTCTAGGGTTTCCCATCACAGCTGTAATGACTTTTAAAGATATGAACAGTATCAGCAGACCACACTCGGTATCTCTTCCTCATTCCCCAGTCCCACATTTTGCATCAGTGACAATAAACCAATGGATATTCCGCTGGGGTGAATGATCAGTGCTCTCACGACGGCCCACTTCACTGGCACCACCAACACAAGCTTAAGAAATTTTTTAGCAGACGTTTGGACTCCATGAACACTGCAGGTTTAGGAGTGACAGACTCTGTGGCTCCTGAAACTACTCTGAAAAAATAGAGGGTGACAAATTCTTATCAGAAAAACGGAATTGTTACTCAATTCTCCTGGACAATTCTTCAGACTTTAAAGCACCTTTAAAGCTTTATTTGCTTTTGAAACTTGTATTGCATTACAAGAGCAGTAGCTATGTGAATAGAAGTGTCTGCACATTGCTGACAGAAGAATAAAGAACATTGTGAGCTGTCACCAAAACCACAGCTCAACTCTCACCCTCATTGAGGTCTTATTTCCTTAGCTAAACACCCCTGAGAAGACTCCTTGGTTATTCTGAAAACCTAACATTAAGGTTGCTGTATTGTAAATCATAATTGTAGATCACACAGCCTTAATTAGAATTTGTAAAGTAATTATTGGTGAGTAGATAAGTCACAGAGGGAGATCCTCACCTTCACGTACCTCTGGTAGGAGGAATTCTCAACAGGTGCCTTTGCTGGAGCAAAGTTGGCAGCTGCCAGGGCTGAGATGACACGTTGGCCCTACATATTCAGTAGCAACAAGAACACTTCCCTCAGCCTGATAGGGTTCCACAGCACAATAATTTCAAAATAAAAAAGTAAGCCTCCAGCCCACCCCAGGGTTCTTGGATATGGTCATTTACCAGTAATGTGCAGGTCTCACATTGAATGCTTATTTGGAAATGTTCTGATCTAAACTCTTGTCTTTCTTTACTTGGGTATTTTAGTGCCAGTAAATGGTTAAAAACTTGTGTCCCAAGCATTCTCCTAGTATTATTTGTTTTCCTTTTCTCGTTTGGAAGTGGGACTGTCTTGGAGTAAACAATCAATTGCAGACAAGCCTTCAGCTTTCTGCTCGGTCCTCTGTAAGGATTTTGACAGAAATAGTATTTACATGCAAGTTGATGTATTTGCTTTGTCAAATGTAGAGTGCAGTGACAGAGAATGTAATGTCATAAAGTGGAAGATGGAAGATAAAAATCTGCATCTGTACTTTCTGGAGAAATATCACTGATTTTAGCAGGTTTACCTGTCAAGATTAGACCTGTGTCTTTTTTACATTCACATTCTGAAGAGTTCAACCAACTAAACATGTTGTTTTATATGGACACAGGTTTCCCATCTGGCCTCTAGCTGCTCTCCCAGAAGGACATTGAGTGTCAAGAGGGTCCACTGTCACACCTGCCAATCACATCTGGACATCAAGATATCCCAGGTTATTTCAGATTAAATGCCTATGCTGAGGCAAACAACTCACGTTCCTGGTATCCAATAGATAGTCCCTCGTTGCAGACGGGTGGTTACACACACCTTTATCTGTTTGCACATACAGACACACACACCCTTTTACAAGATTACGCACACTCCACTGCAGCTTGCACTGCTCCGAGCCATTACAGGAGCTCCCAGACTGCTCATCCATTTGGGGTTTAGTCTCTGCATTAAGTCAGGTTTTTTCCTAGTTTTTCCTTTGTATTACCACAACACAACAAGGAATCCCGTCCTCTTGCTTGTCTTCTGTCATGCCATGCAGATAAACAGAACGCTTTCTTTGCCAGTGCTGTGCATTTTCCATAAGCACAGACACAGAGACAAGCACCCCAATAGACAGTATCAAAGTGGCAGATAATCATCTTCCAAACAGATGGACACTGTTTATTCTACACGTTACTCAGGAACTGTATGTTGTGTGCACACATATGCAATATCATGGAGGAAACACTTGTTTATTCCTGTTTCAAGAAGTGTTTCTTCTAAATACATGTGTGTATCTGTTTTCAAAGGTATGCAAGTGGTCACACTGGCAGAGTGAGCAAATTCAAAACTCTTCCCAACACTGGTCTGGAAGCCTGAAAAAGAGGAAACCAGCAGATGTAGCTTACCTTGAGATTACTTTTTTCCAGCTTACCGTTCTCCCATTCTTTTTCTCATGTGCATTTTTGTTTCAATCTTTATCATCTAACAAAAGGCAGTAAATGAGTTCTTTGAAAAAAAAAAAAAGTCTTAAGAAATTTCAGGAAAGAAAATTATATGTCCCATAACTCCTCACCTTCTTCTGAACTGTATCCGCTTTCCAATTTGATGGACTCCAGCTGGGAACTTGTTTGAACTTGAATAAAAGGGAAGGATTTTACCATCTGAGTGCAATTCAGTCACAGTTCTCCACTAAAGATCATTCTTCCCAGTCCCATCACTGAAGGGGCTTTCCATGCAACTTTTTCCCAGTATGAGGAATTCCTTTGGCTCCAGCCTTAAGGGTCTCTTTCTCAGTTATTTATTGCACACTCTGCGGGAGCTTCCAAACATTAACTGCTCAAACTTGGCAGAGAATTGGTAGATTTTCCCCCTCTCTATTGTATGAGCCCACATTGTTGCAGAAGTCCCTCTCCTGGGAATTTCTGTCTCAGAGGAAATACGGGACAGCTGCGATTTGGCATGTGTTTTCCCTCTTTTTCTGTATTTTATTCATGGATTATAAAACTTCCAACAGCACAGTTGCTCCTAAACAGAACAGGAGGAAAGTGAAACCTTACTCTTGCAAGTGTATCTTGCAGGATTTCACAAGAAGTGCAGACAGTGGCCATTTCTTTGATGCCACTTGAGTCCAGCCATCTCCCACGTCTTCTAGGATGCTGCTAACATTTTCTGACTGACTCCAAGTATCAGTGGTTGTCACACAAGCTCAGTGACCCAAAGAAATTCTTCTTTAAGAGCACAGCAGATGAAACTTAGCCTAAGATCATATGCTTTGGGGACCTCGTTGCCATTTCCTTTTAATTACATTGTCCACACTAGATGCTTTCAAAGGTTTAATGTCTCCGCCAAAAGATTAGCAGCCACAAAGCAACCTACATAGGAATAACCCTCTGCTTTATTTGTCAGTACTTCTAAATGAAGCATTTGAATGTTTCTAGTCTGTCAGGAAGAGTCATAGCTTCTAACTAGAAACTGATTACTCCACCAATTAAATGCTGAAGTTTCCAACAATTTTCTTGACAGTTCTGGTTTTGTCACCTCTGTAGATTTGACACCACACACACATACAGCAATTAGTTGCAGTCATGCATTTTAAAAGGCACCACATGCTCTACATCTCAGTGTGCCATAAAGCTGCCCTCTAGTTAATATTAACAAATAATACCAGTTATATTAGATGGATATTATTTGCAATAGTATTCAAGTGTAATGGCTATTAACATGAATACATATATATACACATTAATAGCCTATATGTGCGTATTCGAGCTGAAGGAGGGTCGATTTAGATTAGATGTTAGAAAGAAATTCTTCCCTGTGAGGGCGGTGAGGCATTGGCACAGGTTGCCCAGAGAGGTTGTAGATGTCCCCTCCCTGGAAGTGTTGAAGGCCAGGCTGGATGGGGCTTTGGGCAACTTGGTCTAGTGGAGGGTGTCCCTGCCCATGGCAGGGGGGTTGGAACTAGATGATCTTTGAGGTCCCTTCCAACCCAAACCATTCTATGATTCTACGATTCTATTTATATGGATGGATGCAACTTATTTCTCTACTTCCGTGGTATGTGGCACACAAAATAAGCAGCAGATACATTATACATGATCCAGGTTCTGTAGTTCTCTGGATGAATGGCAGTAGGTGGCTCTAAGGGGCACAGAGCTTCAGTGTAGCCAGTCACTTAACATGAACAAGAGGGTTGAGCACGAAGATAAGGCTTTTAGATTACACTTACCAGTTCCCTTCAGATTTATTTCTGACATTTAAAGCAGAAAGGTTAATCAATTTGAATTCTCATAAAACACGAACCTGTCAGTTCTCAACTACGTGAGAGTACCTACTCCTAATGTCAAAATTAGCTGATAAAATTCTTCATGCTTGGCTTGTTAGGTCTCTCCAGCACTCAGAAATAATATAGTCTATTGTTATAATGTACTGTGCACCTGAACAAAGTAGAAATAGATTATGAATTTAGGAATTAAAATAACATTTGTATTTCTACTTCTTGGCTTAACTACTGTAGTATATTGAATAATATATAGATTATCAGGTTACAGATAATGAGAGATGTTTTCTATTCATATTGGACACTTATTTATGCATTCAATCAGCAGATTTTAAAGACCAACTCCTGGACAGTACACTGAGTATAATTTGGTATTTGAAAAAACTATTCAAAGCTCGTATTCTGTCAGCAATCTACATAAAAAGTCACTGTCACGAAAAAATGCTTCAAACAGAAAAGTGTTTAACAGAAAGCATTTAAAGCAGCTCCAGAGTTCTCAGCTGTTAAAAGGTAAATCAGATTAGTTGCTCCATTAAAGTTTGCAACTGAAAAGCAAAACTGGCAGGCTGTATTTTAGCAATTACAGATGAATAATAGCTATGCAGCCAGAAACAATGTGGTCCTATACATCTTGATCATAAATATGGATGTACTTATAATGACCTATTCTCAAATGAATAGTTAAACCTCTTCCATCACAGTTTGTTTAGCTCCACATAAAAGACTGGTACACAGCACAAAGACATCGTAACGTCGTAAAATATGTAACACTGCAACCTCTAGGAAGCTGTCATCACTTTAATTGCATATTTAGGAAACCATTTTTCAAAGTGCCGCACTTTGCAATGTTTCGGTACAGCTCTGACAAACCCTAGAGCAGTACAGTTCATCCCACAAGTGTTTCCAGCAAGGTTAGCTGAGCATTTTATGCTTCCTGGACAAGATGATGCAGACAAAGGTCCTGCTGTGATGAAGGAGGGAGGCCCTACTGAGAAGTGCTGGGCGCCCTCCACTCCCAATAAATTGCAGTCCCATTGGAAGTAAAAGAACCAGATCTGCTCTCCCTGATGTGAATGGAAGGGGGATTAGGGAAACCACCTGCAGCTGGCAGTTGAGAGCACAAACAGATATCTACCAATGGCGATTTATCTGCTACTAACTTATGACTGCCTGTTCAGCACTGCAAGCACAAGCTGGAGGTGGCAGATGTATCATTAGGTTTGAGCTGGTGTGAATTGGTTTCTTTCCCTTGAATGGAGCCACACTGGAGATGCACCAGAGAAGAATCTGCTTTTCTGAGCATCAAGAAATCCAGCTACATCCACGTGGAATACTCTAACTAGAAGTATTATTCTTTTCTTATATTAAAACTATGTTAAATATATTAACTTTCTCAGACATCTTAAAAATTATCTGCTTTAACCATTTGTTACGTCTTCATAGGGCACATGCTTTTCATTAGTTTTATTGTTATTTTTAGTCTGTCATTGTCGTTTGCTAAATAGGTTCCAACATGCTACTGAGCCCAGTTCATGGCTCCAGACATCTGGGGTATGACAAATGCTTCACGGCATAATTGAGAAACTTTTCTTCTAAACGCAGATTCCATTTTATTTGTGCCCTTTGGAGTTGTCTCACATGCAAGCCCAGATCTGCTATCACACAGCATCTCAAAGTGAGCTTTATGAGCCATGGAAATGTGTGCCTGGTTTTCTGGGAAAGCTGTGGATGGGTAGGAGCTCAGTCTCCGCATAGACGTGTTTGGCTGACTGCATGTCCTGGCATGTCTGAGGTTACTTGTCTTTCCAGATCACGGTGGTCTTACGTGGTAGCTCATGTCAGATGCCTAATATTCAATGGCAGATGTGCAAGGTTCAGAAGCACTGAGCCAAAGGCTGTTTTCTCCTTTTCAAAGATAGCAGTGAGTTAGGAGTTCCCAGAGTGAGGAGCTTCAGAAAGGCTCAGTTTACAAGGGAAGTTGTGCTCAGCATTTCAGGAAAATGACCCCCCTGGCAAAACCAGAAAGCCCAAGACAATGAGGTGCACTGTCCCTTCACAGCCAGCATTTCTAACTCAGTGACTGTGCTTTCACACATGTAACATGGAATAAACTTTGGCCTTACTTCTATGAGAAAACAGCACCCAGCCAACACAAACAGGAAAATAAAGTGCAGCAATGCCCAGCTATTCGTGAGCAGGACTCGGTGTACCCAGAAAGATGTTCTGCAGCAGCAGGTGCTGGTGTGGGTTGACTCCAGGGCTTTGTGGCTGACAGAGCTATTTAAGGCATCATTGTTATTACAAGGCAGAGAAGCTGCTGAAGCTACCAACGCAAATATATCGTTGCCCACAAAATTCATTCCACATCACTTTAATGAAGAGCAGGTTTTCCCTCTCAATTACTACATGACAATAATGACTCCCTGTGGTCCTGTCCACCAAATGGCAGGGACATAGTACTATGAATTGAAAAAAGCAGCAGGTTTTCATAATGCTTAACAGCCTGATCTGCCTTATTGTTATCAATCCCATGGTCTGGAAACACCAGGAGGATCAGATACCATTTATGCATATTTATGCATTTTAAACATCCCTAGTCTTCAGCATTAGATTCTATCAGTCAGGCATGGCCTTGGCCAACCAGCTGGGCACAAGCACATGCCTAACAGTGGGCTTGACTTACTGACTTTCCAGCTAGCCTTATATATCAAGAAATATTGGCTCCCCAACTCTGCTGCCTTTTTTGGTCCTGCAGGGACAACATGTGTGTGTGCACAGAGCAGCTTCTCTGCTCCTGTGTGTTTGGCATCTGAGAGGAATTTACAGAAGGAAGGGAAGATCTGTCACCACTGAGATAAATGTTACATACAGAAAGTTGCAAGTACAATCTTGTGCTTATTGTTCTCCTTTTCTGTCTCTTCACTGTTGAAAACTTGTGCTCAATGATTCCACAATGTTTTGGTTTTTTTACTTCTGTAAGCAAGGTTTTTAAGAGATACATGAGTTAAGTTCTGCAGAGGATGAGAAACACCAGCAGACCTATTAATTCTGAAGTTCTTAAGGATGACCAAGGTTTTTCAAGATTCAGAAGTTCAGGTACTTTTTGTCAATTGTACTAAATTTCAAGGTTAAAAGTGTGCCTTTTTCCCCTTAACATTTTCTTATATTTTTTTAAATCAACATCTCTAGCAAATGTACTTTTTTCTCACAGCCTCATTAAATGATCAGCTTAACTTGCATTCTTTAATTCTGCCTAGAGAAAGAAAGTAAAAAGTTCCGTAAGACAGTGAAAACACTAGCAAACCTAAACAATTCATGGTTTTAGAGACTTGAACTAGATAGATGGTTATCTTTTTTGAACCACCACATCCAGGAGAGGACAGTTGTCTTCTAAGAATGTGTATCTTGTTAGCTCATGTTTGAACTCCAGAAAAATGCAAGAAATATGTGTAAAGAGGACTAGAAATCATAGTTTTCTATTTTACACATTGTGATCAGGAGATTCTTCCAAACCGAGATATGCATGTGGCAGTTAAATCTGGTGTCTTTTGAGATGCAAATCGTAGCATTACAGGAATTCTTCACTGCCAGATTCTTACAAACTGAAAAAAATAGCTAAGACTGGAACTGATGACTTCTTTGGGGACGTAGTATTCCACTTGCTGAAGGGAATCTCCATGCAAATAACATAGCTATATATGCCCCAGAGGGCAAAGAAATTGATTTTACCCCTTCCAGATATCAAAGAGGGAACCAGCACGATCCTCACTGCACCAGTGAGCTGAATGTGAAGCTATTGAGTCAGTTGCCTCAGTGAGACAGTGAACAGGCAGATGTTTGCAGTCAGCCAGAGTAGTTTGTTTGTTGTGGCGTTTTTTTTCTGGCAATGAATGTGAGGTAGCAGAGACACCACAAAAAAGATAGCAAGATCATTCCTGAATGTGCAGTAACAGATGCAAAGAGCCCCAGGACAAGCTGAGTTCATGCCACCAGTATGTTTTATATTGCAGAAATATCAGTCCTTTAGAAATCATGCAGATGTTAATGGCAGGGCGGGGAGGAGGAGGGGAAGAGTAATAGCCAGAGGCAGCTTACCAGCAGAGCTAAGAGCTGCTGCCCTTCGTCTCCTTCCCACCCAGCAGCATCTTATTAAGCATTTAAGCCTGTCATCTCACCTCCACTCTCCACCAGAGCAACTACAGCATCCAGCCCTGATAGCCCAGCTGCTTCAGCAGCTGCTCTATGGAGACACTCAGACCTAGCCAGGACTAAAACAATCTGCCAACATTATCTTTTAAAAGTTCACTCCACCTAGGTGCCAAAAAATGAGAAGCCATACTCAGGCATTTTACCAGAAAAGTTTGTTTTGTTCTGATAACTGATTTAATATGGCTAAAGCAGAAATCTTTTGATGGCATATGATTCTACTGGAGACAGCACCAGCGTGGGCACCCGCCTGCAACCCACTCCAGGTGGTTGGTGTGCCCTTTAGAAGGACAGGTGATATGAGAGTGGTTTGAGTTCTCAGACATCAGAGTGGGGTCTTACACATATTGGGGAGTGACCTCAGCTGTGAGTTTTATCTCTCCACTAAAATGAACCACGTTTTTTCTGGCCTGTATTCAGCCATGCAGCTTGGTTAATGCCATGGAGCCACTCTGTGCCGGGAGACAAGCTTTATTGCTGAGGTCCCTGGCCTTCCTTTGGAAAGCTCAACTCGTATCGAGTGCAATGATGTGAACTTCAGCGTAGGTATCACAAACATTTTGATTCCAGGAACTTGGCAACCTGCTAAGCTGTCATAGTTCTATTATTGCCATGTGTAAGAGGAAATAAAAATTCAGAAGAATGTACAAATGAGACAGTATAACATATCTGAAATGTAAACAGAAGGGTTACAAAATATTATTTGAGAGGAAAACACTATTCACTAAAAGGTAGATCAGATCCAAAGATATTCTCAAAGCATCTGACTTCAAATAAGGTTTGAAGCTTCAAATTAGATGCATTATCACCCAAGCCACTTGGAAACTGGACTCCTAAATCACTCTGACATTTGAAAAATATCACTTTAAGATTAGTAGAGTTGTTGCAAAGCTCCTTCTGTGCAACTAGAAGCAAACCCCAACACCTCAAGAGTAACATAGAAAGAACATAAAAATACCAAATATAAAATGAGAAAATGTAGTACACAGTACCTAATCACAAATGGCTACTTGCTAACTACAGTACTTTGTGTTCCATTTAAAGACCTGACACCGTGAGAAGGCACACTAGGAAAAAACTCCTATGGGAACTGGTTCATGGAAGAGTCAATTGCTTTGAAGCTCCAGCTCAGAACTAACTGGGGGGGTTTATTTGGGTTACAGAGAGTCTGTGGATTGTGTTCTCTTGTTTTGGGTCTACAGCAATCCCAATAACCGTCGATAAGCATCGAGTGTTCAACATCATAACATCAGAGTACCCAACAACACTAAGTGGAACCTCGTCACACCCCTCTGAGTTGTACAGTAGAGATACTTGCATGCTTAAAATTAAGCATGTGTGTAAATGTTTGTAGGACTGAGGCCAAAGGTTGCAACAGCAGCCAAGGGAATACCTGCCCAACCTCTTCAAGGCAAGGATATTTTGTTTGTAAAAGGATATTTTAACCTTCAGAGGCTATGGACTATGTAGTGGTAATGTGACCTTTAACTTCTCCAGATCAAATGTTTATACAGGTGTTCTCATTTCCTGAAAGACGAGCAGAAGTTTGAATATTATACAAACACTATTAATTTAAATATTTTTCCCAGTTGCTGTTTCATGCCATTGAAAATAAATATATTTATCATTTTTACTTAAATCCATGCATGTAGCATAAGATTTTGAAAATGCCTACGGTCGTCTGGTGGAAGTTATCAGAATACATGTATAGGAAGGCACCTTAGTTGCTATCTAGTTTCAATACTGGAGATAATAACAATGAGAAATTTCACAGAAAAAGCTCCAAAATTTCCCCTGAGTGTTATGAGATAATTCTAGTGCTGCAGTGACTGCAGATTGAGTGGAAGAAGACCAGAGGTCGCAGGGCTGAGATTCCTGTGGTTCCTAAGTCAGTTCCGAGACTGACACCGAGGGGGTTTCCTTGTCCCAATTTGGTGGCAATGTTAACAGTCTGAAGCAGGAACACCAGCTTTCCATGGGAAACATCTCAGTCACAAAAAATCTCTCAGTTGCTCCCTCTCTGCCTGCTTGGAGTTGATAAAAACACTGTATTCCACATCTCTTGGCAATGATCTGCTTTTCCGCTAGCTCAGGACAACCCAGTATCCCAGCCAAGATTCTCTGTTCAGATCGTTACCGCCATGGAGCTCTGCATGGGGTTTTGTTGAGTGAGTTTAGTTGCCGCATTTGCTTTTATTGTAGATCCATTTAGCATAAGTCTGGAAAGCACGCAGATGTAAAAGCTCTGAAAAATTCTGCACGTGAATGATTTCACATCCGCCCACACAGTCTGAGACAATTAATTAGTGAGATGTGATTCTGGCTGCCACCTTGCCAACTTTGGACCATGTCTCAGACTCTCAGATAGGTGATTTAAAACAGATGCTTAGAAAAGCACTGTGTGAATCATATAAGGCTCGTTTGCTGTGCTTTGCTAGCCAGGTTGAAATCACATTGTGTTGAAAATACGGACAAACCCAGTAGCGTAGTTTTCTCAGGTGATAAGTGAGAAATAAGAGTCCTCCAGAAATTGCATGGTGGGAAATTTCTTCATTTAATTTGCAATTTCTGGAGTGTCTTCCCATATCAGCCTGGAAATACGAAACCTCTGAGTAATGCTTGTAACCCCCACACATGACACTGAAGTGTTTGCTGCCCTCCCAAAAGCACACAAACCAGAGGATGGGGCAGAGGCTGTTAAAGAATGTGGAGGCTAAAAATACCACACACAAGACCAAGTCGGGGAAGAACAGGTTAGTCTTGATATGGAGTAGAGATTTCTGCTTCCACAACTGCTGACAACCTGCCCAGTGCCAGGCAAGGGCTGGAAGGTGGCTGGACACCGAGTGCTCCACATCGCTTGATCTCTGATGGGACCTTGAATGTTTTGGAGATATGCCATTTTCCTTAGCTCTGTAGAGCCCAGGTGGCATGCAGAAAATATTAGGTTAGCATGGCTTGGTCTAAAAAGTCATCTCTGAGGAAAAAAACATGGGGTACTCTGTGCTAAAGCAGAGTCATGCAGATATTATATTGAACTTCATGAGACATCCATCTTAGGAACAGCAGCAGTGTTTCTAATTAACGGCTTTTGTTGGAAAGTTACTCAGAGTATTCCAAATGTCCCTTTCATCAATGGTGTTTGCATCAGGTTTTATATACATTAAATATCTGTTTACTAAGAAATTATATGGTACTCTCTGAGGATATCTGAAAAATGGTACCAGATACTGATCAGAATTTTAGGATTTAAATTTTAGATACCTGAATGAGAAAGACTTAGTTTGATGCTACACCCTGAGGGTAGAGACTTGGTGGCCAAGAAGGCCAATAACATCCTGGCTTGTATCAGAAATAGTGTGGCCAGCAGGATTAGGGAAGTGATCGTCCCCCTGTACGTGGCACTGGTGAGGCCGCACCTCGAGTCCTGTGTTCAGTTTTGGGCCTCTTGCTACAAGAAAGACGTGGAGGTGCTGGAGTATGTCCAAAGAAGGGCAGCGAAGCTGGTGAAGGGTCTAGAGCACAGGGCTTATGAGGAGCTTCTGGGAGGAGCTGGGGTTGTTCAGCCTGGAGAAAAGGTGGCTGAGGGGAGACCTGATCGCTCTCTACAACTACCTGAAAGGAGGTTGTAGGCAGGTGAGAGTCGGTCTCTTCTCCCAAGTAACAAGTGACAGGACAAGAGGAAATGGCCTCAAGTTGCACCAGGGAGGTTTAGATTGGATATTAGGAAAAATTTCTTCACTGAACATGTTATCAATCATTGGAACAGGCTGCGTAGGCAAGCAGTTGAGTCACCATCCCTGGAGGTATTTAAAGGACATGTAGATGTGGTGCTTCAGGACATGGTTTAGTGGTGGACTTGGCAGTGTTAGGTTTATAGTTGGACTCTATGATCTTATGGGTCTTTTCCAACTTAAATGATTCTACGATTCTATACGTATGTATGAATATGTGTATATATCAACAGAACTTGTAAGATAAAGAGGCAGTGCTCTCATATTTTTATAGATGAGCAAGCCCTGGATGGACTATGCAGATGTTTTAAAGCCAGCTGGGAAGTAAATATTGGAAAAGTAAAACTTCTAGTTTCATGACATTAGAACATGCTGAACTTAATGGAGGTTCAGAAGGAACATGGTATTCTAGTTCCTTATTTCTAGCTCCTTATAAAATGATGTCTGCTGAGACCTTCTCTACGATAGCAACCAAGACTATTGCAAGATGCCTTTTTGATAGTTGATTGTTTCTAGCATTGTCCATTTAGTTAATGGAAAGCCAATGCTGAGGTTTTCTCTAGGAGACAGAAAAGACTGCAGCTTTCTGATTTCATGATCATTTCACAGTGTGTCCTTTCTGTCAACACAAGTGAAGGGAAGGCACTTGAGAAATTATTCAGACAGATGTCTCTGCACTTATTCAGGCAGAGTTGGAGCTTGTCATCAAGCTGTATGTACTGAAGGTCTCGTGCTGCTCATCCTGTCATGATGGACTTCTTATTTTCGTGGCTTTCCAAAAGTCAGTGTCCTAATATTACATTAATGCAGCTTTCTGGAAGCTGTTTATTCACCAACAACATGAGCCAAGCCCCATGAAAATCACTGATTTTCACAGTATGGAGTCAGTCTGTAAGTGCATTACGATATAGAGAAGAGTATTAGAAATAATTTGAGACAGGTCACCTCAAATGAAAGATCTTTTTAACTCAAGACCACCTCTGTGCAGAAAAATTGACAGGCAAATGCTGCTGTCCCTTAGAAAAACAGGCAGAAAAGGGAAACAGGGATTTTGAGTGAGACATTTGAAGTTTACCTAAATAATCCCCAAGGAATAGAAAGGGTTATTTATGGATGTATTTGAGGATGTAAAATCAGCCTTGACTGATCATATGGGGAAGCACTCTCTTCACAGATACTACAACAGTGATGCTATTTTGAAATGTGACTGTTTGAGGTGGACTTCTCTTTCTGCAGAACATTTTGGGTTGCTTTTGAACTTACTGAGTGAATTCCAGGTGTGTTTTATTATGCCCAGGATCCTAGAAATCTATTTATTTAACATCTTAGTAGATGCGTGATTTCCATGGGATGATTATAAACTCTGATTTGAGATATGCTTTGTTTTTCTAGCTTGTTTCTGACATCCTTAGAGCTGGATCTTTTTGTGTCCTTGGTTTTTAGAAACTGTGTTTTATGACTTCAGATGTCTTAACTGATTCATGCTTTTTGTGTGCAGAATGACAGAGTCAGAGCTCCACAAGCACGATGTATTTTGCCAAAACACAAGCCAAACCAGACCTTCCAGAGATACTAAAATCAAAAATGAAAGCTTCATTATCCATGGAAATAAAAAACAGAATTAAAAGTAAGGGAAGAAAAACAAGAAATAGTGTAGTAGTATGGCTAGAGTTTGAGATGGAAGATAATCTTACCAGCCCTGGGAAATTAAATGAAACTTTGCCTCAATTTTCAACATGATTGATGATACAGAGTATGATTACATAGTCAGAATGACTAACTGGGACACGTGGATGGAAAAGGAAAGCATCATATCAAGGACAGACACGAACTTCAAACATCTTGATAAACTCCAGTTGGGTGTGGAGAGGACAAGTAGTGTCCATGGAGAAACACAGGAAAATTATCACACAAACTACAGGTCCAGCATCAAGGATATTTAACAGATTAATCAAACCAAGGACACTGAAGTATGAGTGGAGAGTAGGAAACCTCTTGCCAGTGTTCAAAAACCAGAAGAAATATGATCTAAGCAACTATAGATTTGCTACTCTGACTTCAACGATATGTTACGCTTATAGAAGGAAAAACATGAAGAAAAGGCAGCTAAGTGACTGAAAGAAAGGATGAAATACATAGTTCTAGGAAAGGTTGAATGTAAAAATCAAATCTGGTATTTTTCTTCAGTGAAATGGTTGATTTTCTAGGTGAAGAAAATACAGATATCATTAATTCCAGAAAACCAATGTATACATTGCCATGTAGGGAATTTTAATTCAAATAAGAAGATTAATAAAAGATTATAAAGATGGAGAGGACTGATAAAACGTGGGTTGTTCTGGAAAGGGATGTTGTTAGTGGTATTCTTGAAGGACCAGCTTTGAACATATTAGATCAGCTCCATACATAAAATAATTTGGAAGATGATAACAAAATTTTCCATAGACACAATGCTGGGAATCCATCTTCAATACAGAGGGTGCCTAGAATATCTCACTGGATATACTTGTGTCCTAGACTCAGAGAAATTAGATAACATGTGGATGTTGTTGCAAGATCATGTATGTAGTCCACTGCCTGACACTAATATCATAATCTGAAGGGATTATGAATGAAAATGGTACAAAAGAGATTCTAGTGTTTTGGTAAGTCCTAAGAAAATTATGAACTATCAAAATAACGTAGCCTTTATAAACTGCAATAATCAGAGAAATACAAAAGCGGAAGGAAAATACAGTAGTCTACAAGAGATGAGGAATTACCATCAGGTTCAGATAATCACTAATAACATTTTATATGGCATTGGTGAGACCTTAAATGGAGTTCTCAGATCAGATAAACATACCTGGTTTGGGGAGAGATGAGTTCACATGAAGTTACTGAAACACGTGGAGAGCCTTTCATATTTACCTTCATCAAATGCAGGTTTAGAAAAGACATGACAGTTCCTTGTAAAAATATCACAGAGAATAAATCAAGAAAAAGAAACTTGTTTAGGGTCAACATCAGTGGTGGCAGAATATCAAATTATTATAACCTGTCCATGAATACAATGGGGAAAACATTGGAAAAAACTGCCTATGGGAAACATAAGGGTCTGACACTGCATTCAAACAAGAAAATAGGAACAGGAGTGATGTTCTTTGATGATCCATGGAGTTCTTCCCAGGTCCCATGTTTTCAGCCAGACTGCACATGGAAGACACAAAAGCTATTTAATCTATTTTTAAAGGAATTTGACTATGACGAGTCTAACACCAGTATGAACCATTCCTGAGAATGCTTCAGTACACAAATCATCCAACAAAAAGTGGTGAAACGTGTCACTTATTTAAGGAACAGTGTTAGGCCTTTTCCTCCTTCTGTAACATGGAAATAACGATTCACTTTCCAGGTAGACAAAGTTTTGGGCAATGATCCCATTCCATTCAATCTACTTACGTATAAAGTAATTCACAACTCACTGGTGTTATGCCGATGCTTTGCTCCCACTGCCACTGGTATGGCAAGTTTACGAAGGGTAAAGAGCAGCTGCTAGTTGGATCTCATCCAAAAGAGGTGTGTGTTCATCTGCTTTCTCTACCGCAGATGGAGAATTTGCCCTGACTTGAAAAAGAAACACCAGTGGGACCTGAAGGGATTGTGGGTCATCACTAATCCTTGTACACCAGGGCTGGTAGGGCTTTCACATTTCACCTCCATGGCAATGGTGGCACAGATTGATCCTGGGTTACACAAGGAACCAAGGAAAGTAAAGAGTGCTGAGAGATACTCAGACAAGGAGAAAATTAAGAGCAAATGAGCCTGGCCTACCGAGAGCCAAGTAAAGCAGCCTGAGGAATACCCAGCAGGGATTGTAGCACTTTACCAAGACTGACTGTATCACTCAGAAACAGGGAATAGAAAACCATCCAACCATCACTGGTTCCTCCTGTGCTTTTGGAAACTTTACGAAAACCCAGTAAGCAGTTACTAGTTCAAACTGAAGTCCTTCTTGGATACCCAAAAAGTGATGTGCAGGTTTCCTACTCACACCTCTGGATGCAGACAGAGAGGGAAGTTTCATCTGCTTATACCCCTCCAAAATAGGAGCTATCACTGATGTTTACCACCTTCCTTGATGCCTCTGCCCCCGTCTTGGGCAGGAGCGTAACCAGACTCATGCCAGAGTCCATGAACCCAGTCACCTAGCACCTTCAGCACTTTCTGGTAGAGCCACAATAGGAGACCCTCATGCCAGAAGACTCCACTTGGGCTTCTCTTTCATGACCTGGTGCTACCCTGGGTCCTTGGAAGGTCCGTAGGAGCTGTGGAGCCTGGTCTTTGTGTGTTACTGCTACAGTGCTGGACACAGTCATCACTGGTTCCCCAAGGCACTTCTGCAAACTTTGGGTGAGAGGAACTCCTCCCAGGGGGCTCTGCCTGCCTCCTTCATCACCTCACACCCAGCAATACCCACCCCCTCCCAACCCTCTCAGAGCCACTGCCATTTGCCCTGACAAATGAGATGCCTTGCTCTCAACTACCAACAACTCATCGATAACACTGCCAAAGAATCACGCAATTGCTTTCTATTTTTCCTTTTTTTTTTAGTTTTTCTTTCTCATTTTAAACTAGGATCACTTCATGCCTGCAATTGGCAGGGACAAAGGGGAGGCAGCAGGGCGGGAAGAGGAGAGGGTCGAGAAACATCTGTTTCACATTTAACCTGGAACCAAACTTTTTCATCATGCTTCTTCAGCCTCGCTTGTATATTGATTCAATTACTAGGCTCTGCTAGTGCAAGAGATTTATATTAAAGCCTCATACAAAGCTATTCTGTTTTGTCACACAACAGTACTGAATCAATTACAAACATGCTCAACATGATCCCTCTCAGTCATAAGTGTTTGCTCGGGGAGAAGCTGTCTGACCAAGACGCCGGCTGGGCGTTAGCTGACCTCCAGGAAGGTGTGACACACCTAGCTGGCACTCACTTGCAGGATGATCTGCCCTCGGCACGTCACCATCGCTGTCCCCCGGGTGCCGCCTTTCTCAGCTGTGCCTCGTTAAAGGTTTGCATGGTGTGGAGAAACAAGGCTGGACACAGACGCACAAAAGCCCGGGCTCCGGTCTCAGCAGCTGCCTGGGGGCGAAGGTCCCTCGGACATGCAAAGCAACAGCGGTGCCGGCCCTGGGCTGGTGTGACGTGACCCTGCTCCCAGCAGCGGGAAGAAGCCGGACAGTGCAATCACCGCGAAAACAGGAAAAGGCACTTGGGGCTGGGCGGTGCTAGGGGAGGAGAGGGGCACAAGAAATAGGGTCTACAGTCCTCCGAGTCCCTTTTCCCCTAATAAACCAGCTTCCAAACAAGGAAGTAAAACAGCAACTGCTTTTTGCAAAATGTGTCCCTTATAGAAAGGCAATTTGCTGCTGACACCAGAGGCCAGTTCCTGGCTTGGCCACTGAATTGCCATGTAACCACAGCCAAAACTTTGTAAAGCCAATATTTCAAATATGCCTCATAATTTTGGATACTGACAGAATTTCTGACCCCTCAACACAAGTTTTCTGTAGAAAAACACCAGAACTGGAGATATCACGAATTAAAGAGCTTTTTAAAGCATGTAAACCTACTAATTCATTTTGTAAACCACCCAGAAAACCATACAATACCTTACAAATTGCAATTGCTTATATATAAAATAGCAGTTGATAAATTTAGCACTTAGAAAGCTTCCAAACTGGTCAGAAAACCGTGCACAAAAAGCACTGAGGAGCCACAGAGCAGGTTGCTGCAGCTGTGTCAGATGTGCAGGTGCTCCTCACTTATCCGCATGGTTCCTACCTATTTTTCTGCACAAACGGCATTTGCTGCTTCTTAACGCCTGTCTTTCAAAATCTTCCTGATGGAGCTGTAACCACAAACCAGTTCCTCTCCCACAGTCCCTGTGTGCCCAGTTTCCAGGTACATGCAGCTACCTGGTGAGGTAGCTCCTTCCATGCAGGCTGTAAGGCAGAACTGGGGCCGAGATTGGAGGTGTCTTGCGACAGGAACGGCTTTGAACTTTGTTTCATAAGTAAGCACATCCTGAGAGGATGTGCGGTGCTTCAGGTACTAATGTACGTTAATAGTAATATTAATGATACTATACCTAACCAACACAGACTTTTCAGATGAGTTCAAACAGTCCATTTAACAGCCTTATTCTTTTTTACGTTCAATAGAGAGCATGAAAGATAAGAGTCAGGGTTATCCAAGATAAATTCACCTTTTTGTCAGACTGATTCACCATGCCAATTACTGACTCCTGCCTCAGTTTACCTGTTCCTGCATTGGAGATAGTGTCCATCAGGGACCAGAGCAAAGCTTCTATCACAGAAACTGACAGCATGAAGCAGATACCTATGGACTTAACCCACATACAGACCTAAGTCATAACTCCTCAGCAGAACTTTGTCCTGTGGGTAAAAGCTAATAAGACCCTGTACCCTTGGGAAAGGTTGAAAATATCTGAACAGATGGAGCTTTTACTGCCCAGAGATTCTGAGCTAAAACTAGCAGGGCTCTTTCAAAGCCAGACTGTAACTAGCTGTGATTATAGCTCTTACAATGAGCTTTAGCTAATTTTGAGCTTTTTGGAGATTCTTTTATATAAGCAGCGTGCAAAGAATGGCAGCAGCTGCATGCAGCCCTGTGCACGCTGTGAGCCAGCCGGATGCAAGCCAGCTGTAGCCCAGAAGCCCTATAGCCGCATTATCTTAATGCTGGCTCCAAGTTATTATACCTTATTTCTCAGCAGGTCTTTATTGCTTCAGGTTGAGCATCCTGTTAATGTGGCTACCCAGTTTCCTGCTCCGTCACCAGCTGGCAGAGAGCATGCTGAGCGTGTTGGAGTGAATGGGTGTACCCCGGAGGTCCCCACCTGCAGGGGTGTCCCCATGGCAGACCAGAGGTCCGAGGGCAGCTCATAGCCCCATGCACTAGCATTAAACAAGCAATGCTGGCAAAGTGCCTGCTGGTGAACACCCTGAAGTAGGTTGTGCAGCTACCAGTGAAGCTTGCACCACTGCAGGCTTATATGTGGGCTTCAGTTCACCAACTTTAATCTAGTTCTGGTACCTCTGCCCCTCGGAGCACAACTAAACACCACTGGGTCATGGTTGCCCTCCAAAAAGATTTCTGTCTTCATCCATGACGCAAATGGAGCAGCATGGCCATCCCTGAAGATGAGTTTCTCTTCATCAAATGTGCGGCGCATTCCCACCACCAGGAAATGAAAATTTCTTCAAAATACAGGGAAATATGGCCCAGGGTCACGCATTCTCATCTGGCCTGCCATGGTAGGAGCTTGAAAGGCAGGAGCAGCAGAACTGGGACTTCTGAGTTCAGGATTTCTGAAAAACAGTTCTGAAGCTATTCAAAGGAGCCATACCAGCATTTTGCCCACTTCTATAACCAAAGTCAGGGAGTTTATTTTTCACTGTTTTCTGCACATCTGTTTACAATAAAGAGCCTTTGTTGGAAAACTATGTGTCATGACTTGACATCTTAACACCACGGAAACCACCCCTTTTCAAGTCAAATAATGTCAAAAGTTTATACCCCTAGAAAAAGATGAGAGAAATATGATCAGGGAAATCTGTTTTAATTAATTGCTGCTTTATTAACCTCAGTTGCAAGGTATCTACAATGCAACAATTTGTAGTTCTGAATTGATGCTTGATTAGCGTTGGTCATTTTCTTTTCTACCTGAGTCATCTGGTACAACTGTACAAGAAATGTGAATTTACTAATGAATTATCTCACATTTCCTGTGTCAAAATAATATTTTGCAATGAATATTTTAAACTAATTAGAGCTGGTGGCAGGAATCTCCCAATTCTTGAGAGCAGACAGCAGCTTTCTTGTAATTGTGTAGTTCCATGAAAATATTATCTCAGTGCCACAGTCTGTTTTAAAGAAAAAGAATTTTTAAGAGTTATTAGGAAAAAACAAAACAGAATCTATCACTCTGCCACTGTGTGTGTCTATGCTTCTGTACCCTGAAAGTTGTGTCATGCAGTGTCCTGACATCCCAGCCACACAAAGTCATAAACTGGAAAAAAAGGATAACAAAAGATAATAAACGGCACACAAATTGCACAGGACAGCTTCTGTACAAGCAGTGCCTAAGAGAGGTGACAGTCTTCATCCTGGAAAAAGACAGCCAGGAAGGGATTTGATGGGATCCTACAAAATCAGGGAGAAGATGAATGTAGCAGATTGAACATACACTGCCTGTTGAATACACACAAGACATAAAGGACATAAAATGAAATTATCTGGAAGCAGGTTCAGACCAAATGAAGAACACTTTTCATCACTAGAACACTAGAAGCCTTTTAATCAGCAGAGCTCCTCACCATGGGTGTCATGGGTGCCAAAAGATCACACATTTTCACAAGGAGGGTGGTGAGATTCATAAACTATCAAAGGCAATTAAATATACAGATGGTGCCTCTGGCTTGGCAAGATGACGAGCTGTAAATTGCTGAAGACTGGGAGGATATTTGAGAAAATATCTATTTTTATGGTATTTTGTATAGTTTCCTAGCTGCATCCATTTGACACCATCCGAGACAAAATACTGGGCTAGACTGCTGTTTGCTCTGGCACAGTATATCTGAATTTATGTCTTTATATTGAGCCTGAACCACTAGTTAAGTTGGGTACTATTCGTCTGAGGGAACACCTGTAATAATCTATACCCAGAGCTGACGCTGAGCGCAGAAACCAGGCAGCCACAGCAGCGAGGTTGAGCTAAGAGATCCTGCTGCTCACATATCACTTTCATGGGGATGCCCAGGCACTGCTGCAAGGTGAACGTGGCAGATGAAGCCAGCTCTTGCCTGCAGGATGTCTGAATCATTGCCTGGTGCACAGGATACTTCATATACCCATACTTCACCCTGCATTGCTCTTCAAGTAAGTAAGAACTCCCCAGCTATTTTTTGGACCCCAAACTGCCAATCATACAAACTGCCTAAATGCTGGTTTAGTCCCTGGTTCTGCTTTACAGTGAACCAGCTAGAAAAAAGCATGAGACTTGTAGATCTGGAGACAGTTGAAATTAAGGACGCCTCCAAATCAAGGTCCTATGATGGATGATGGATGAGGCTGCAGCAGGTTCATTTGTCTGTGCCTTACAAAGTCCTGCACTGCTCTTCAGCTGGCTGTGCACCTTATGTCACATCCCAGGGCATGCAGCACAACCCTCGTTTATACCCCATGGCATATTTCTGGCACATTGCAGGTCTCATGGAAACTTCACACCGGGGAAGGGGGTGAGGAGAATAAGCAAAATCATGATTTTGTCTTAGGTGAAACCACATGGAGCCTATGGGAGACACAGAGTCAAATGCAAAGCAGAGGGGATAGTACCCTGGAGGAATCAAATGCCCTGAGCAGTCTGAGCACAAGCAGCTCAGCCTGAGGACCAGAGATCATGTCCTGGAGGGGAAGTATTTAGCAGAATCTATGTAGGTGATGTTTCCACTGAGGACACAGATCACCTTGGAAGTAAAATATGTTTTCACTCTAAAGACTTTATATGCCACAAAAAGTCTAAGGATCACCCAGATGTTGTCTTCTGACCATCACTACCTTCAGCCTCTTCTTCATGGCCACAGTGAATTCAGTCTGTCTGTGATGTACAGTAAACCAGTTCCACACAGATTCTGGGGTGGTTTTGCTGGTTGTGTAACGTGGAGACATACTTGTAGAAATTAAGAGTATATAAATCCCCAAAAAATCAGCCAACAATGTCCCACTATGGCATAACCCAGATGTGATCTCAACATCCAGAACTTCTACCAGCAAAGAAGAGCCTAATTGTAGCTCCTTTTCCATGGAGTGCTTGGAGTTCCCTGACAAAACAACTCCTCTGATAGCTTAAAAAATATCAGAGAAGTTACAGTCCTGACTATAGGAGACTGCACAGCAGTTCTAAAAAACATGTGGCACAACATGACAGTCAAAGGTCTGACAGCACCAGGCAGCCCATCAGGAAATGCGAGCCGGTTTCAGAAGCCAGTGCTGCAGAGGGGAAGGTCACAGGCACCACACAGGCTGCCACCACCCAACCCCGCAGCATCCAGGTGCTCTTTTATACTTGGGTCAGACACCAGGAAAGGGGAGAGGGAAAATGTTATCCGTGTTGCTAGGCTGAACTCATGTCTTCAAGGTTTGTCAGGGTGCTTTTGCCAATAGGTCACCACACCCTCCCCACATGAAAGAACTGCACTGAAATCAATGCCAATAACTTTTGGCCCCAGGCTGACATAGCGTTTTGCTCTTTCTCTGATGTGATGTGAATAAGCAAAGAGAGGTGTTGAACTGAAGTGCCTAGGACACTGCAGCATAAAGCATAACAAGGTCCCCTTTTCTGCATGTTACGATACGCTCTGACATATGGTACTGAATGTACTTGATTATTGCCTAAATTCCGTTAATTTCTGGGAATCAGTAAGGAAGCAGACTTCCAGCTAAGATCTTTATCCTTATATACTCCCCAGACCCAGCCACTTCAGTAACATTTTTCGGCAGTACAGTAATGAAGGAGCTACTTATATGAGCCACTGGACTGCCCTCACTATTTTCCCTCACCTCTAACTTGCATCCAATAAAACCCCTACCTGGGGAGACAGAAAAGAAAGGGGAAAAAAGGGAAAGCCAAGAGGTGAATGGCTTTCTCAGGCTGAATCCCACTTTGGCTGCCCACTCTGGTCTGGAGCAGATGATCCCAAGCTGTGCTCTGCTGGTTACTTCATAGCTGTGCAGTGGAGGTACAGAGGCAGTCAAAGACCACCCTCAAGGCATGAACTTCTTCTGGGAATACTGGTGTGGGCCACCTTAACCAGGTCTCACAGGTCTCAGTGTAAAGCTGGCGAGCTAATTCTGGGCTGGGCTGGCAGTCTGCCCTACATCCAGGTGTCTGTGCTTGTCCCCTAACCAGCCGCATGAGCCGGTGCTCAAGACAGCTCTGGAGACCGTATCTACAGGTGCGTTGTCTCTTCAGCAGAGGAGTCGGGACTGGGCAGTGGCCTCCAGGGTCAACTTGGTCTCTGAGACACGTCGCCATCTCAGCTCCCTTTATCTCTTTGTGTTTTGCCTTGCGCCCAAACCTCTGCATAGCATTCTTCATGGAAGATGTGCAAAAGAGATGTCATACTTCAGGCAGAAGAAATAATTTCTGATGAGCTAATAAAGCAATGGGTCATAATGTGCTTTAATGGGTAAACTTAAAGCTGTTTGCACCTCCCAGAGACTGGAAACTTAACAATTAACCCCACTATCTCAGGGACATGAGGTCACTGCAGATATCTTGATTCCTGGCTGTTCCTATAGCCATTATGTCCTTCTGGACTCCCTGTTAGCTCTTCATAGCCTTCCCAAAAGACCTTAGACCTCAAACCTGAAGAAGGAGGAAGCAGAAAAGTTATCACTGATAAGAGCTCAAAACAAGACTGTAGAGAGATATCTGCCAACTTTGTTCTCTGGTCCGATGGATATGACTGCCTCTGAAAACAAGTGGTGAAAATTAGCAAACTATCAGGGACTTTATTTTCCTGGCAGAAGGGTTTCTGCTCCAATCTCGTCTCCCATGGTGGTCCTCATTTTCTGTCTCCCACTGGCAGTGCTCTCCTGCTCCATGTCCTCAGTCTTGGTGTTTCCAGCCTCCTGCCCTTTCCTTGCCAGGCACCAGAGACCCAAAGTAAATATGTAAGTTCACTGAATTAATAAGGGAAGTGACTGGACCTAGCAAGACAGGCACCTGTCACTTTGGTGACATCCATCACGCCCACTCCACTCCACATTGGGCACTGCTGCATGCTCAGACCATGAGGTGTTTCAGGCAGGGATTATGTCTTCTGAAGTTTGCACAGAGGTGCTGACTGTGGCCTTTGGGCAGTGTGAACATTAAATAAGAGCCTTGTACTAGAAAGCATTCCCACCTGGAAAGGTTCAAAGAAAAGCTCCCTTGTACAAGTGAAATTCCTGCTTGGTGCATAGGCTGTTTATTTAACAGAGCTTGGCAACTGAAGCAAATCGCTCTGCAAGAACAAGCAGAGACTTCCCTTTGCTCTCCACCTGCCCTCCCACAGCCGGATACACTAACACGTGCCTGCTGTTTTACCAGCCTGGGATAGGTGATGAGATGGCGCCTTTTCTGCGTGCGGAGGTGATCCTGCAACTTTCAGAAACGTGAAGTATCAGCCCTGAGGAGAAACCAAGGAAAATGTTAATGCAATGGACCAACATCTGTTGTTCAAACCATATGTGATGCATTACAATTTCCAACAAAGACTGATACAAGTACATGCTGCAATAAAATTTTAGCATTAATTATTTTCAAATATCAAGTGGAAAAATAATTTGTTCTACTACCCTTTCATTTCTATGGGCTGCTGACAGCAACCCATTTGTTCTTTACCAGTCTTGTGTGAGAGTCATAAAGAGGAATTGAAGGAGGAAGGAATGGATTGTCTCACTGAACTCATAATAATCAAAACTTAAGCAAAAACCATTCACTCTTTCCTGTTTCTCTTACTCCTCCCAGTACTGGCCATACATATAACACATTAAAGTGACTCTGTCTACATGATTGCATTTGTGCACAGACATTACACCTACTACATAAAAGCAATGCTTGAAAAAAAGCAGCACTGTATTTTAAGCCTTCTGTGATTACTTTCTTCTTGAGTCTCTGAATTTCTGGTTTCGCCATGTGCAAAATGGAACACATGCCCTCTTACTGCAAATTGCTTTGAGATGTATGGATGAAAAGTGCTATATATGTACTCCTGACTATGGGCAGTTTATTTGTTCCCCTAATAACCAGTTCCCTCAATGAAGAGATTTTTATTAAGATCAACAGGAGAGCAGGGGGGAAAAAAGGTATTTAAATTGGGGTAGGATTTTTAAAAGTGAAATTAGTCCATGCCCCTGTAATATAACATCTAGAAAAAGAAACATTATTTCAACAGGTGCATTTTATATCTCACATGCACGTGCACTTTCACTGCTTGAAGCCCCTCTAGTGAAATTCACCTGGGCAGCAAATGAGCCTGTAAAGTTATATTATTAATTTTCAGGCTAGCGTTCCCATTTAGATAATCAGCGTCATGCCTTAGTAATTTACTCAATGAAGCC
The DNA here is from genome assembly GCF_028858705.1 of Grus americana. Classification (NCBI taxonomy): domain Eukaryota; kingdom Metazoa; phylum Chordata; class Aves; order Gruiformes; family Gruidae; genus Grus; species Grus americana. Next base: position 13,778,828 of record NC_072853.1, on the reverse strand, counting down.
GATTCAGCAAAATTGCCCTTTTTACAGCATATGTACCCCATATGTGGAGGCTGGATCTATCCTTTCATTCCAGCATAGTAAGTAAGAATATGTTGTCAAGATGATGTAAATGCAAAGCTTACACTAATCAGCCATGATGCACCATTTAAAGATTTGACTAGAAGCGGAGCACTCTTTTTATATTTATATGCCGTATTTCTGCACGTTAGAGCCCATGTAATAAAGCAACATGGTGCTTGTGAGCAGACGTGGCGCAAGTTGGGCTGCACGTGCAGGTTTCATGTACCACCATCAAAGGAGAATCTGTACTGTTCTTTCACTGCCTAGCCACATCTGGGCTGACATACAGTGGAGAAAGCATGAGGAAGATCTGGGGCAGGTCAGAGATGCTGTAGGACAGGCACTCAGAGCACTTCTAGCAGCTTGTATTCAATTCATTTGGGGGCAATCAGTCATAAACAGGACCCACAGAATGGAAGGTGGCTAAAATAGGTAGAAGTATTTAATGTGTCTTAACAAACATATAGCTGTACATGAAGCATTGTGTTGGTATTTAGCCATGGACTGAGCAAGCCACAATGGCCATGGGTTGCAAGCCTGTAGTCTGGTCTTCAGACCCTCAGACCTCCTTCTTATTTAGCTTTAGTCATATAAATGTAGATGCACATTTGGATGTCCTTCACACCACGTGGATGTAGAGAAATACAGTCAGAGTGAGATGCATTCAGCTTATTTCAGATATTTGCCTTATGATGGGATGATGGGATGGTACCCCACCTGGAGTACTGCATCCAGCTCTGGGGCCCCCAGTACAAGAGAGACATGGAGCTGTTGGAGAGAGTCCAGAGGAGGGCCACGAAGCTGAGCGGAGGGCTGGAGCACCTCTCCTATGAGGACAGGCTGAGAGAGTTGGGATTGTTCAGCCTGGAGAAAAGGCAGCTCTGGGGAGATCTAATTGCAGCTTTCCAGTACCTGAAGGGGCCTACAGGAAAGCTGGTGAGGGACTGTTTATGAGGGAGTGTAGTGACAGGACAAGGGGTAATGGGTTTAAGCTGAAGGAGGGTCGGTTTAGATTAGATGTTAGAAAGAAATTCTTTACTGTGAGGGTGGTGAGGTACTGGAACAGACTGCTCAGAGAAGCTGTGGATGCCCCCTCCCTGGAAGTGTTCAAGACCAGGTTGGATGGGGCTTTGGGCCACCTGGTCTAGTGGAGGGTGTCCCTGCCCATGGCAGGGGGGTTGGAACTAGATGACCTTTCAGGTCCCTTCCAACCCAGACCATTCTATGATTCCATGATTCTATGAATTATTCTCTAAAGGAGCCTCACAGTCTCCACTGACTGTAGTAGAAACTTAAAGTAGATAACAAACTTATAGATCGATGAAATTAGTCAGGATGAAACACACACTGAGTTGTATCCACTGGGAAAAGTCTCGATACCAGCATGACTTCACCCGAGAACAAATTTCCAGTCACGCAGAACCGTGGGCAGATGGGATTGCAGTACAGGCAAAACTTCAGTGGTGCTTGTTCAGTGGAAAGTGAGAACCAAATTCAGCCCAGCTGAACCATGAACGTTGTGAAACGAAATATGCAATTTCATCAAAGACATTATAGTGGAGAATCACCTTAATTATTAGTGACTATATTCAAGGTTCATGGAACATTTTGAAAAAAATACTCATTTGGTAATTGCTTTTCACTGAAATCGTTATCTCATAGGGGAAAGCACCATCTGATCCCAGAAGGAAAAAAAGATGAACTTGGTATAATCTATTTTGTGCAAATTAAACAATGTGGAAAATGGAACCTCCAGGGACAGCCTGTGTGAAGAAGTTGCAAACATTGCTTTGCCCAGCAGGGATGATGTCATGGTTTCTGTCAGAATTACTAAAATACAAACATGCATTTTCTGGAACATGGGCTTAGAGATATATGGTCTTTGTACTTAGATTCACTTTCCCACAGAACTTCATGAACTGAAGAGTGAACCTTCTGTTCTACCACTGCAGCAGCCTACAGCTTTTCTTTCTTTTACTGTATCTTGTAAAAATCTCTCAGTTTTTTATGTTAATATTCTTCTCTATATTTTCTGACATTACATGTGAAATGTATTAAAGAATTATTCAAAATTTGGACAGACAAATGCAACAGAACAATTACATTTATACATTTTTGATGTCAAATATTTAACAGACCACTACAACTTCACATCTACATACCAGACAGTCCCACAAGAGTTTTTCTCTTAGATCTGTTTATGAACTTCATAATGAAAAATGCATTATATCATTTAGATTCACACTTGACTTGCTGCACAGAAATATATGTCTATAGGCATTTTGCAGATTTAACTGATTTGAGATATAAGTGGGTGTGCACAACTGATTTTTTGTATGTTGAATCAGCATCCAAGAATCCGAAATAACACAACTGGGAAAAAATTAAGACTGATTTATCCATTTCAAAAACTGATCCCATGGATCTTAACTCTAAAATTTCCTTCCCAAGAACTCCCAGTATAAAATCCCTTAATAGATTTCTTTATTTTCCATCAGAGCAATATGGATTCAAGTCAGAGCTGTGCAGCCCAACCAATGTCAACAAGTCCTGGGACCAGAGGCCAGAAAGCATGATCTGGGGACAGGACCAGTACAGGCAGGGATTTCCAGACCACAGCCCAGACCTCTAGATCTGCGACTGAGCAGGTAGGGAGGGAGAAAGAGGAACTTCTGTCAGGGTAAATGTGGTAAATGTGGTTAGGGTGCAGCACTGGTAATAGATGAATTTGCTGGTGGCAGTTTCCACCAGGTGATTTGGTAACTACCTGTATTGGATTTGCATGGCAAGGTTTTGGTAGTGGGGGGACTACAGGGGTGGCTTCTGTGAGAAGCTGCCAGAAGCTTCCCCTGTGTCTGATAGAGCCAATGCCAGCCGGCTCGAAGATGGACCCACCGCTGGCCAAGGCCAAGCCAACCAGCGCCTCTGTGATAACATATTTAAGAAGGGGAAAAAAAAATAACTTAGAAGAGCTTTTGCAGCCAGAGAGAGGAGTGAGAAGATGTAAGAAACTCTGCAGACACCAAGGTCAGTGCAGAAGGAGGGGCAGGAGGTGCTCCAGGCGCCGGAGCAGAGATCCCCCTGCAGCCCATGGTGAAGGCCATGGTGAAGCAGGCTGTCCCCCTGCAGCCCATGGAGGAAGGATGAGGGGGTGTAGAGATTCCACCTGCAGCCCATGGAGGACCCCACGCCAGAGCAGTGGAGGCACCTGAAGGAGGCTGTGGCCTGTGGGAAGCCCACGCTGGAGCAAGTTCCTGGCAGGACCTGTGGACCCGTGGAGAGAGAGGAGCCCACGCCAGAGCAGGTTTGCTGGCAGGACTTGTGACCCCATGGGGAGCTGGAGCAGTCTGCTCCTGAAGGTCTGCACCCCGTGGAAGGGACCCATGCTGGAGCAGTTCCTGAAGGACTGTAGCCCGTGGGAGAGACTCATGTTGGAGAAGCTCGTGAAGGACTGTCTCCCGTGAGAGGGACTCCATGCTGGAGCAGGGGAACAATGAGAGGAGTCCTCCCCCTGAGGATGAAGAAGCGGCAGAAACAACGTGAGATGAACTGACCGTAACCCCCATTCCCCATCCCCCTGTGCCGCTGGGGAGGAGGAGGTTGAAGCCGGGAGTGAAGTTGAGCCTGGGAATATGGGAGGGGTGGCGGGAGGTGTTTTAAGATTCAGTTTTATTTCCTATTGCTCTATTATGTTTTGCTTGGTAATAAATTAGACAAATTTCCTCTCTAAGTTCAGTCTGTTTTGCTCGTGACGGTAATTAGTGAGTGATCTCTCCCTGTCCTTATCTCGACCCACAAGCTTTTTGTTATACCTTTTCTCCCCTGTTTAGTGAAGGATGGACAGTGATAGAGCGGCTCTGGTGGGCACCTGGCCCCCAGGCAGGGTCAACCGACCACACCACCCATTATTTTATCAGTGAATTCTGCTAAGCTAGGCCAAATCTCTTTCACTTGTGATCTGACATAAATTTATATATTATAGATATTGTCTAATTTGTCATACTTAGACTGTCCAAGCTATTTTTTTGCTGATTGGTTGCTATGCAACAGAGTTCTGGCAAAACCAATGATGAAGATTTTATTATTTATCATCAAGACAGGTCAAAAAAATGAGAGGAAATTAGCACACGGCAAAGCTGCAAACTTATTGTGTCCTATGCAATACTAATTTCCACTGAGCTTATGCCTCTTGAAGACAATCTGGAGTTCAAGTGACCCATTGTCTTTAGCACGATGGGACAACAACATCTGGAGAGAGGTAATAACTGCAATTCTACTAACTCCATGTTTTGGATTCTGTGGCTGTAAGTTTTCCTCGCCTTAGACTGGCTAATCAAAATGATATTGGAGGGCCACCCACATTTCAAAATCAGCAATTATTCAAAATGCAAAAGTGGCCCAACAAATAACTTGTATCCTGATGGAAGGAGAGGACCTACCAGCTCTACAGCAGCTGACTCTTGGAGGCAGAATCAGTTTTATAGCTCGCAAAACTAGACAAGAACACAACAACTGTATAAATTAAAAGCTTGTTTTTCTTCAGTAACCGCATTGTGACCTGTTACGATGTGTACTTGGTAAGAAATTAATTTATACTTGTTAGAAGTCCATTGCCTTGGTAGACCCATTTTTACTTCTTTGTCCTTGCCTGCCTTTGTGATCACCCAGTCTTGAACAGCCCAGACAATGTTGTATAGTAAAATACATTCCTCAAATTACATTCGACCTCATGGAGAGAGTACACTGGTATCACTCAAGTTAGTGATGAAGCTCCCATTATTTTCTCTGTATCCTTAATTCTAAAGAAAGTGGAAGAGACCAAAGATTGATGCAAGGAAAATGGGTCCATTGTCTTCCTGACTTGGATTTATATAATTCTCAATGTAATACCCACATTACAGGGAAAAAACTATGTGTTCTTTGCTCCCAAACTCAAAGAAGCACATATATAAAGAAGATATTAATGCTGTATTCTCCCAACAATCTAGTTGCTGGCTGGCTGATGGAATATACCTTCCTCATCAGACACAACTCTAATACCTTCTCACTCTTAATTCAGAACTGAATTTGAGAATAAAAGTGGTTCAGAGTAAGCAGGAGAATTTGGAACACATTAGTGCTGCCCTCTGTGGTTTAAAAGACATGGAAAAGGAGACATCCATGAATTATCCCCCACAGACTGTGATGAAGAAGGAGATAATGGGCCAGAGTGGCACAGACATCTCTAAATATAGAAAGGTTTTCCAATTTGGAAACCATTTTCACACTACATACTGCAGCAAATATAAGTATCTTATCTCATCTATGTTCTCTAGCAATCTGAAATCCCTGAATAATCATTCCTCCTTTTTGCAGCACAAATCTTATGATGAGGATGTCAAATCAAGGATACAGAATTTGATTGGCACTGTCAGGCTCCTGGAGGAGTCCAAAGATGAACAGAAGAAAGCTCTGAAGTCAACTCTTGGATAGTGATGAGAAGTTGGACACTTCAAAGCTCACACAGCTGTAGAAAGGATGTTTACAAATTAAGGCTGACTAAGGTCAAGGACACCTGCTAGTCAAAAAATGTGCAGTTTTTGTTATTAGCCAAATATGAGAAATCTAGTGGAGCCTCCCTGCTGTGCTTACAAAGTCACACGATGTTCTTCATTCTGATCATTCGTGCAAAATTAACTTAGTTCTGTTCTGCTTCCTGCTGTCCCATGACAGATCTTAAAAAAAATCACCAATAGTTACTTAAATAACATCCATTTTTCTAAGGGTGATAAAAATTTTGTTTACCCTCTGCAACTGCCAAGGTGTTTTAGTTGGATTTGGATAAATGCTTGTTTGCAATATTAGCAATTCCACTGGGGGAATCCAGCCTGGAAAATTGCTAATTGCATTTTTCCCTCCGAGTCACAAACCACTTCTAGTGCTTTTATGTGGTTTTGCCACTCAGCATTGTCACTTCGGCAATGCAACACTCAAATACTTTTACCTATGTAAATAATAAACCATAGCCTAGATACTGGACTACTTCTCTTAGTTTCTCAGTAATGTAATTACAACTCTAACTCAACAGGGCATTATTCTTCAGTTAAAAAGGTAAAACCAGATGAACCAGTTACAATGGGATAAGAAGGGTATGAACTTGCAGTGCACTGTGTAACTGGCTATGTGCATAGTCTCACCTCTCGAGTAACTTTGCCAATTAATTTCCAAGTCCCGTAGGTATGAAAGTACTATTGCATATCCCACAGAAAAACAACAGGTAGTTCTGGTTCTACTTTAAAACATCAGGGAGACTTCACCTTGGTGAGTTTTTCCAGTGCTTTTGTCTTGATTCCCAAGACTAGAGTCCTCTTGAACCGAATTTATTTTCTCTATGTTGTCATTCAGAGGCATTCTCTTCAATCCACCACCTAGAAGGAGGTCCTTGAGTCTTGTTTTAACACACTTCCCATTCCTCAAGTAATTCTTGCAACTCTTCACAGGATCCTTCTCAAATTTTTCAGCATCTGTCCTCAAGTATAGACTTCAGAAATGGAGACTGCAGCACATACGCTGCTGCCCACTGAGTCTGGCCACTTTTTAGTGTATGAGTATGAGCAATGCAGACACCTAAAATTACTAGACACTTTTGAAAACATTGGCCCTAGTGACTGTTTCTCTTGCAACATACACTAGTGTGCATCACTAATACCTCACCTAAAGTCATGAGTTATACCAGTTTCAGCAGAAGAAGAATCAGATCTTCAAGGTCTGGCCTTAAACTCTTAATTCCAAAAAATTGTAATGAGTTAAAAAAGTTGACACACACTGGAGTTTAGAAAAGGGAATAAGAAGGAGGAACTCCCCTGCCCTTCCTGTTTCAGTTTACTTTAACTAGTGACCATAGAGCAAATAAACTAAATGAGCGGCAAAAACAAATATTCTTTCCCCCGTCACCCAAACAACCGTTGTGTTCTCAGGGTCTGCAAGGAAAAAGAATATATGTTATTAGCCCAGCTAACACAGCTGTAGAGACACAGACAGGCTTTTGGACATGCGAGCTGTTTGTTCTTTATGAAAGCTGGAAAGGCTGTGCTAATTCCCTCCTGTCCTAAGCATTTGCAAGGGAATGTGAATTCCCTGTGTTAATAACTCACTACTATTATGATCCTTCCTCTGCTTAAATGCAGAGTGATTGTCCAGCTGCCGAATGTGGCATCTGAAGTGGAAATTTAGGGGGGATTCCGGAATGCAAAGAGTATCTGCAGGAGAGGAAGGAAAAAGGAGCCTTCACATTGGGCCAAGATATTTGGTTATAAATCAGTGCATTATCAAAAAAGTGGGACATCTGATTTGAGCCAGATGAAGAATGCAGTGACCATTATGGGAGAGGACTGGTACCATGACAGCCAGCCTATTGTTTAGTATATCCATAACATCTTAAAATTCAAGTACTCACTGGAAGAGGTGAGGCACCAGCCATAAAGAGCCATATAGACTGTCTTCGTCTAACCTGGCTTTGCCTTAGCAGTGGCTCCTGGGAGAGCCTCCCAGTTCCCGTGGCCCCAGTTGCACCCTAACCCCTGGGAAACCTGGGTGGAGGCAGGCACCGTTCCCTCCTCAGCATCCCTGCCTGGCTGTACAACACACCAACACACAGCCAGGACACCAGCTTCCTAAGACAACCCACAAAGTAGACAGGCTGAAAAGCTCACACGCGACTGCTGTTACAGATCTTCCCACATTAAAATGGGACGTTAAAATGCCATATTGGCCAGGCGCAGAGCAAAAGCAGGGGTTTTTTTTTTTCAGGGTGACTGAGATTTGAACTCCAGAGTTCAATGTGGAGATGTTGCGACTCTTTCTAGCTTTCTAAATCATAAAGGATGATGACTCTTTAGCTAGTGAACTCACCTGTGCGCGGACCAGTTGATTGTCAGGTATTTAAATTGTGTCAAATGTCACCGTTTCTCACCAATTGCATCAGTGACCAAGATTTCTAACATCAGGTCTGTGCTCAGTACATAGCTGCGTGCTAGAAGATGAAAACATGTGGCATTTTATTACACATCTGGAAATTCAAAGTTAACCTGCATTTGGAGACTCGGTACTGAAAAATAAACAAAATCTGATCAACTGTGGCTTCATGTAGCCTTGGAAACAGCTACGGCTTGAGAGCAGCTGTGCTTGTTTTTTCAATGCTTTCTGATATGCTACAATAAGTTACATCCCAGTTACAAGAAAGTTACTCTTCTGTTACATCAGTCAGGGTAATCTTCTGCACTATGCGTTTGCTGAATTATTTGTGGTGTGTCACAGAGCTGCCAGCCCTTCAAGGAATCCCTCCCCCTCAGCATCAAACTCCACTAATGCCAGTGTCCTGCAAATGCTTGCAGAGCAATTGGTGGGTCACCCACCGCTCTGACCTCACTGTAAAAAATATTGTCCTGAAACAGTCAAAACTCTCTGTCATGCATCTTACAATTGCTTTTAAGCACTTCATCCCGTTTAGAGCCTGAGTGAAGGCTGATAAATCAGTGAGCAAATGAATGGCTGGTTTCCAAAGCTGCTTTTTTACTTAGTATTTTAACAGTATAGAAGCAACCAGCTCCCTTCAAAAACATCATTTGCTCTTACGAGCCTAACTTGTGCTTCCTAATATGCTGAGGAAACAGAGTCTGCTTCAAGAAGAGAGCTGAGATCCGAAAGGCGAAGAGGGATTTTCTCAGGGAAACAGTAAAACCCGACTGCAGCAATGGCTCCACACTTTTCTCCATTTTTGCCCTTTGGGATTTTGTGAGTGGTCAATTAAACCCCTTCTTAAGGAGCCCATGCTGTGTAACAGGGTCTGCAGACCTCACAGAAAGAGACACCCGTGCGTTAGCGCTTTACCATTTATCACTCACTGAGCAGGCTATGGAGATTACCCCAGTTTACAGAGGCCTCATGAAGGGGTCTCCAGCACACTTGGTCTCTACCCCAGGACTGTGTTTATGTAGTAATTATAGCCATGACAGCTAATTGAGTTTTTCCAATCAATCACACTGGAAGTTTTGTTTGTTTTCATGTGCTAGGGAACAGGAAGGTTTTACCCTTTTCTAAACAGTGAGAAAGAAATGAAGGCTATTTTTCAGGCACAAGTTGAAAATTACTATTTAAGAAGAGTTCAATTAGTGAAAATCCTATTTACTTTAAGAGAAAGTCTGTATGTAATGACACTGAGTTTCATCTGCACTTTATAGTAGATAATCAAAGTACTTGCGTAACAGATGTCAGTTCCCCTTTCGGATGATACATAGAGAGGTAAAATAGATTTTACAAAGTCACTCCACAAGCTGGAAATAATTGCCAGGTCTCTTGAGCACTGGTCTGCAGTGATTATTAGACTGAACAAGCTCCAGCATCAGACAAGAACCATGCAGCTGGTTGCAGCCAGGAGTATCCAGGTTTGGTTGCCGCAACGGGAAGAAGAAGGAATCTTCTTGTTCAGAGAAATCATACCAGCAAGGACAGGAACCCCTGAGATAAGGAGCTGTGTTTTGCCCTTCCTCTGTGCCTTTGCCAAGTTAATTAGTGACTCTGATGGCCAGCTAAAGAAAAGCCATCATAAGGCTGGGGCATGCTCCAAACCTATGCGTACCCAGCTCAGCGGGTAGTCACTACTCTGGGTTACTGGCCTATGGGACAAGGCAAATATTCCAGCTCATTGCTTCGCTCAGTGGAGTCACACTTCTTTTTTCATGCAAATACTAGCACAGACCAGGTTAATTTTTCTGCCATTACAGTTTACACTTTTTTCTTTTTTTTTTTTTCTTATATTTGTCTGTTCAGTGCCAAAATTTCTTACTACATGAAATAAAGGTTTTGAAAGCAGTTCCTATCTACCTTTATGAATCACAAAGAAATGAAAAGACACAGCACATTCCAGAACACTTCATGCCACTGTTCTGTGTACAACGGTCTTGCTCTGAGTCTGGTAAATAGCTGTCAGGAACTATGCTGGTACAGTTCCTCCTACCTTAAGGCAGGGGAATGGACTAAATCACCTGGTTTCTACTTTTCTCTGATAGCAGATCCCTGAAAAAATAGCCATGGGAGTGTACCTTCTGTAGATCAAATTTAGGCCCAGTCTCAGTAAGGTTGTCTGACCTTTCACAGGTCACATAAAAATCATTTATGCTCCCATTGGCCAAGATATCATGAATCACAGCTGTAAATCATCTGTACAAGACAGCCTATCAAAGTTCCTTCCCAACTTATGATAGGCATTTCAGATAAAACTGTGTATATAGATAATCCAAAAGTTTATTATAAAGAAAGCTACAACCTGCAAATGTCCTATTATAGAAGAAGCAAGTTTGCAGCCAGCACGCTGACTACTGCCAGTTCAGCATTCAGTTGCCATTCATAACTGAAGGGGGAAAGTTCTGCATCTCGTGGGAAAGCTGCTTGCTCCAACACATGGTGCAAGAAGAGAAGTCCCTGGTGGTCAGTGGATTTAGGAACAGGCAAGTCTCTGACAAATAAACAGCCAAACACTGCTGGCTCACGTTCCCAACCTCACACTTCTTTTGGGGGTGAGAAATTCTTTTAACAACTTCATTTATCCAGCCTCTGTCCTTAAAAAGAATGAAGAAGCTGAAAGGTCACAAAACCAGCTCTGCTACCTTCTAGTCCTGGAGAACAACTTTTTTTTTCCCCTGGATATATAAACAAAAGGCAATGTCCTACTGTTGAGTCTAACAACTGACCTGCAATAAAGCTGTAAAATGCCACTGTGGAGAAGTAGAGTAACTAGCAAAATAGATAGCAAGTGAGATTAATACACTGCATTGAATGGACTGCTGTTTCCTAAACGGTCCAACAGCAAGTAGCATCTGACACTGGCTCTATGAAGCTCTGACTGATACCAGCTTTACCTTTTTTTAGTATCACTGAGCAAGATTGCTGGATATTTCCCACACAAAATCAGAGGTAAAAACCAGGATTTGATAAATCATGAAAAAGAAATGCTACATGTTTACCTTGCTCCTGGCAAGACATCATGCTCATCACTTGCAAAGGGACAGCAGACTGCCAGTGACCTCCTTAATCCCTCTCAAACTATCAAACTTGGGCGACACTGAGCTTTAAGTGATACCAAAGACTTATACTGGTTTTCTTCTCTGAGGACTTCTTTAGTTACTGTATATGGGAAAGGTTAGATACCAAGTCCTACTTCTTCTGCCCTGGGAACTGGTCAAAGGCTTCTTTATTACGGTTCATCAGATTTATTTGAATTTAAAACTTATATTTAAAAATCTACTGCTTTCTGGTATGTTAAATATCTGTCTTGTATTTCAGTGTAGCAAATGTTGGCTTCCCAGGACATTAAACAATAAAAAACCTCAAAAACATTCTATAAGGAAGAACAGATTGCTAAAGGGTTTGGATTGCTTATGGTCCAGTGATTAAAAACATAAATTCAATACTGCATCGATTATAATTCCCTCACTCTTTTTGCCAAAATCTCTATTTAATGCAAAATTTTCTCTGCGTGTGCTGAACATCTACCACTGAGATACAAACATAAAAACTGGAGACACAAAAGGTACTGAATCAAAATCTGAGATCTCAGCCATACTAAGATCCAAACTCTTGCTTCAATCTATTAATAACACAGAAAATACAAGTTACTTGAAATGTGTGCAGAGTTTGTATTTAACCCTTTTTTTCCTAATCCTCACTGAGCACAATAATAAGGGTGAGCCCATGTGGGCAGGCTGGCAGCAGAGTCTTTGATGGCAAATGAGTTATCAATCATCAGCAAGTCAGAGATGTTAAGGCTGTATCTTCCTTAGGAAAAAAGATATATTTCTAACTTGAATTAGCTACCACAGTGCTTAGCCCTAATGAAGACAAAGTAGTTGATAGCTTTCACAGAGGTTAGTGGGTCAAAGCAAACCCTGGGGCTGCCCTAGGCTTTAATCAGATCTGCCAACATCCATCAGAATTAAACTTTCTTCCCTAGGATTTTACCTCATCTTAGTATACGAAGTCCTCTACCTTGATTTAAAAATACCCTCTTTCTCCCTAGTGAAAATGGTGTCTTAGGGGTAAGAATAACAGGAGGTGCATTGACAGTTCGAGTGGAGGGTAGGAAGAATAGGAAGGATAGGGAAAAACAATGGGAAAACAAGATGGAAAAAGGAGTGGTTAATTGCCATTGGGGAATCAAAGTATTAAAAAACCCTAAAATATTATGTATAAGCAAGGAAGAGTAGGTACAGATGTACTGAAATACTTCTGTATATCAATATCGTATGATCAAAGAAAAATCAATGAATTCTCTACAGAACTTTTCTGAGTTCTTTGATGTCTTCCTTTTGTGATCAATGGACAGACATACGGACAGACAGAAAGACTGTGTTTCACACAGATATTGTCTTCTGAAGGGCACAGATAAGAGGAGAAATTATTGTGTATTTGACCATGTCATATTATCCTTACTGCTCCTAACTGCCCTGTTAGGACTGTCAGGACAACCTGCGCTGCACATGCCCCCAGATATGGCAACCATCTTCTCTGGTGGACTTGGCAGTGCTAGGTTAACAGTTGGACTTAATCATCTTAAAGGTTTTTTCCAACCTAAATGATTCTATGATTCTATGATTCTGGTTGTTTTGTTGGGGTTTTTTTTCATATTCTACTTTTTTCTTCCATAATCCCTTGCTATAAGTAGAATCTCTTGGACTAACTTAATTAAAGTTTTTTACTAAACCACACTGTTGTCTTGGGAAGGAAAATACCCCCAAGGAATAATATTTAAAACATACATATTCACAAGGACCGTTCCAGGCTCTCTGAAAGCTTAACATTTGAAACAGGGTAAAAGAAGAGGGGCCAAATCAACTTTCTCTGTGGTGGTCTCCTTCAGTATTTGCTGGGCTGCCCTTGTCCACTTGCATTCTCTTGTTTCCAGATCAATTCACTGTGTCGATTGAGTCAGAAATCAGGGGGAAATGTTGTATTAACTCTGGATCTTCGTCTGCTCCTGGCTGGTCCACCTGAGCAGTGCAAACACAAGTTTTTGATGGCAATATTGATATTAATTGCATTCCAGGACAGAGTTGAAACATAAAGTGACCTGCCATGTCAGTCCTAACTTGGTCTAAACAGGCTTCAGCAGCAGCTAACAAATTCAGATGGGAAAGGAGGCTGATCTTTGAGTGATTATAACCTGATATAAAGACTGAACAGCATCTTATCTTATGACAATGACTGGATATTGATTGCACTTTGAGTTGGTTTCTCATTCAGCAATAAAAAAGTTAGATAGACCCACAGCTGGAAATTAGCATCTTGCTTTCATGGCACTCTAGGTTTAGTCAGTAAGATATGATGAGTGAAGAGTGGGTGATTCAGGAGAAGTACAGTACTGACTGGAGTCTCCTTTGGCTCTTGGCTGGCTGCATCTCTGAAGCTTCTCAGAGTTCATGTTTGCTGAGGGAAAATGAATTTCTACTAAGTCGTGGAACAGAAAACTGTAGGCTACATATAGAGGAGCTATTTCTGTTGTAAAGAGCAGAGATGCAAAGGCCTTTACAGAGAGAGCACTACAAATTTGACATCCCCTCCACCATTATACATGCAACACAGTCACTGCCTGTAAATGTCACTGTGCACCGATCATCACTTTGCTCTATGAGTACTGTAAGTTACGGCACTGCTGGACTTCTAACTTGGATGTGTTAAAGCTCTGGACAAGTACACATCTTCTGTCTCTTTTTAGGACATCTCAAGTGCAGCACTGGATCACAAAGGACAAGGTGAATATCTGATAAGACAAAGGAGTCTGTTTATCAAATATAATAGCCATTTCTAAAAAAACAGGGTGGTGACATTCTCACCCTACTGGAAACACAAAGAGTGGTCAAGCAAAAAAAGAGAGCGATTTTTCTGGATAAGATGTAGTTTGCTGAGAACTGCGCCACTCTCCCTCTCACTCCCAGAGAGAGATCTTCCTCTTTCTTTCATCTTTGCTTGTATTATCTATTTCGTTTACAGGTTTACTGTGAGTACAAGATGGTCTTCACTTCATTGTTAAGTCCTCGTGGCAGTACCACAGTTCACATTTTCTCTTCCAGAAGCTGTTCTTCAAAATGAGTATTCTGGAGCTTCCTGTGCTCCAACGCGACTTCAAGTAATGATCAGTGCATGCTAGCAGGTAAATGTGGCAGTACCTGAAAGAAATTTTTAATACACTGGCACCACATAATAAGTAAGACCATCCAACCTAGGAACTGTGATGACTCTGCAGCAGAGTTGGTTGGATCTTACAGCAGTAAGTGTAAATTTTCATTACCATTTGAAGGCTTCATAAGCTTCATTCATCAGCTAGCTTACTACTGAGCATATCCCTTAAGAGCTGGATAATAGCCAATTCTTCGTCTAATCAAAATCTATTCCTATCATGTCATTGTTGACACTCAAGCATTATATTAGCTTAGACATCATATGGAAAATAATTAATGATCCATAACTGGATGATTAAGCCTAACCCATAAGTACTGATGTTAATGACTACCAGGCTACCATGTTCTTGTTTGAAGTCTGATGGCTAAAACTTTGTTTTCCCCTTACAAAAACAAAAACCACTCTTAATTTCCTGGAATAACATAGAATAAATTCCTGTTCCATCCAACACAATTTGAGCATTTTAGCTTCCTCAGTTACAAGCTCTGTTTCTTGGAAAATGTGATGTTCATATGGCTCTGCTTAATAAGGAGGCATTAATTTTCCTCTTCATTGACTGTTTTGAATCTTTGTAATTCCAGAGAGACCATCTGAGTCCTTTATATTCTCTCCCTAAAATTGTGCAACATAATCATTCCTTAAAATGCTTGTGGCTATTTTGTCATGGGTTGTGTACATAATAATGCAGAGTAATCCTCTTTTCTAGATACATGCACGGAAAGAATGAGATCTTCATAAATTAGTAATGAATACAAAGTATTCCAAAGAAAATAGCAATATCTGAAGCCAGTATTCTAGATATTTCCAAACCAAATATTACACAGCTAGGAAAAGTTATAATAAGATATTGATATAGTATTAAAAATAGAATTGGAAATAAACTAGGCTAATCATACACACCTAAGTGAGATCCCTCTGAAGTCTTATTCAAATGAATTAAGACATGGTTACAAAGGAAGTACAAATGATCTAGGAAGTACAAAAGATCTAGAGTTTTTGTCCACTCTTGACTTCTCACATTTCCCTATACAAGGATCCAAAAAAGGCTCTGCACAAGTGAAGGAGTCCACCATGTGTAATCTATTATAGCTATGACACAATATTGTCTCCTATTTGCAGTGCAGCAATTCCTGCAAAGGCAATTAGGACATACCCCCAGGACTTTGGCAGGGGGGATATCGACAAGCATGAAACCATTCCTGAATGCTAGCATGGAGGACTTCTTCCTGACTTGGTCTTTACACATTGTGATTTCCATTTCATCCAAGGTACATAACACTCATGTGTGACTAGAGTAATCTCCAACTGAGATTGCAAATTGACAAACAGATGAATCCAGGGAAGAAACAGCATTCATTGTTCAGCAAGCATTTTGCAGGACAATCAGTGTCTCCAGCACAACATATCTAGGAGTAGCAGATGCTGTCCAGCAAAGGCAGACCCTGGTGAGACTATTAAGTCATGGAGTTAGCAGTTTCCCTGTGCTGCATTCAATGCAAGCACACACACTTTTCCTTTTATTTCAGGCACAGACTGCACTCATCTTCCACAACATAATGAAAACTAAGTATTTCCTTACTGGCCAAAGTAGATTGGGAGCAAACACTTTTGACTGTGATGTGTATTTCACATTATAATGCCCCTGTGGTGTAGACTTTATCTACTTTATTGGTTAAGTAAACTCTTTCTTCTACAGAAAGAAGACATTAATCATTACATTTTGCCCTAAAAATATTATTTTCTTTCTATTTGAAGTTCTTAACCTTCCAGGTAAAAGAAAAGTGTCCTAATTAAACAAACCCATAAGAAGGGTTAACAGTCTTTTTCTGAGCCACCCAAGGACCAGAATTAACTCTGAGCTATTTTCTTCTGTTCTGCCACACAAAGTGTTCATAGAGTATCCAATATATGTAAGTGCCATTCTAACGATTGTCTGCTAAGCTATGAATTTATGTTTCTTCTTCATGTCTCAGGAGGCAATATATTCAAAAGCATCTGGAAAGTCTCAGTGCTGTCCACCTGTGACTCCTGACTGTCCCATGCCTGCTGCATTCAGACAACATGCCAGAGAGCAAGAGTTGTGCACACTGAATCCCTACCATACGGGGTTAATTTGAAAAATGCCTCATAAGTTGATCAAAAGCTGAAAACCATTAAGAGCAATTTGTTCTTTTCAACAGAAATAAGCTTATGAGCATTTTCGCTTTGATGATTTCCATTAGCCAGAAAACATGGTCCTGCAGCAAGTCCCCCTGCTAATGCAGTCCTTTTATATACAGGGCCTCAGTTAGACAATAGAGCAGGATCTGGTTGGTTTCCAAGCTCTGTAACATGAACTGATGGAAAAGAGAGATTGGACCTGATGTATACCATTATTCATAAAAACAAATGCCCCATTGGTAGCACAGCGGAAAGGGATGCTGTGTATGTATTACCAATGTGGGTGTGGGAATGGGTGAAGACAGACATGAGTTACCCTGCCCATGCTCAAAGTGGGTCAGATGTAAACCAAACCCAGTCTGGAAGCTTTATAGCTAGCTTCATGCAGAGTCTGTGCCCTGGATAATATATCCTGCCTCTCAGCAAGGCTTGTTACCTCACACAAGCTCCCGCTACATAACTCTCACATCAGAGCCCTTAGCACCCAGAGCTCCAGTGCAGGAGTTCAGGTCTGCCTTTAGATGTTGCCACTGTCTGCAAGCAAGAAAAGGAAAACTAGGAGATGTGATTATGATTTTTTTTTTTTTAGATCTTTAAGACATGTGCAAATCAAGGAGCAGGAACATATACCTGGTAGAGACTGCTGAGGTCAGACACTTTTATTGCAAGCATAAAAATATACATCTTCCTCTTTTTTCCTCATTTCTTGGGCTGGAAGCTCTCTCTACTCAGCCTGTAAGAACTTCTTTTCATTTCCAAGTTAAATGAACACATGGACCATTTATATCCCTTTGCTTTTACAGGCCATTTTAATTCTTGTGGGTTTGGATTCAGTTGATTCAGTTTGTGAATTCCTGCCAATACTTAATTCAAGGATGGGGATTCTTCCTGCTCTGTTGCCAACACAAATAAAGAACTGAAAGATAGATCCTACCCTGAAGTGTCAACAGATCTAGCCTAAAGGCAGGTGATGGACACGGACAACTGGGGGAGGGTAAAGAAACCATGGGCAGCATCAGGCAGTGTGATAGTCATCAACAGTCTAGTCATGGCTGCGTTTTTGCAATGACCAGGTCTGAGCAACAACTTGAAACGGGGAAAAGAATCGGCTATGTGAGTATTTGGAAACATCTCAGCCAGGGGCAAAAAACATGAAACAGCAGAGCACATCTGTATTTGAAAATAAAATGATCTGGACCTGCTGGCTGAGCGTATATCCTGGGTTTGCTGGATGCAGAAGCTGACTTCCCAGGAAAAGAGATTGTACACAATGAGAGGTGGCATAGGAGCTTCAGAGTAAAAGTCCAGAGAAAAGTCTGCAATTGCCTATGACAATATGGGGCCAAAGAGATGGGAATTTGAGAAAGGGACTGCAGAGCTTTAAACGTCCAGAAGTATTCTGTGGCTTCATCATAGAGCAGATGCCCCCCTCACAGCTTACCAGGCTTGAGCTGGGGACCCACTAGGATTCAGTGAGAAAAACATCATTTACTAAGTCAATAGCAATGCTTTTGGTTGTGTATACGTTTCTTGGGAGGTCTCACTGCAGACACAGGCTAGGCTCAACCCTACTTATGATTATGAAGCCTGACACAAGTCAGTCCTGACATGAAATGTCTGCAAAAATTATTATTTCTTTTGTCTGGATTTGAGTTATTTTCTCTCTCAGTTACTGGAGTTTGTTTTAAAACAAAAGCAATTTATCTAAATGACTGTTGTGACTATAGTCTGATCTTTATTTCTACACCCTCTGGAGCAGTTAGTGGCAAAATTTCCTCCTGCTTTATACATCAGAAGCATAATAGCCCACAGACAAGCAGAATACTCCTTTACCTGCATGCCTTTCTAACAGGCAAGAATAAAATCACACCATTTCTATCAAATGTATTAGTCTGAATAAAAGTCATCCTTTCTTTAACTAGTTGGAGAGGCAAAGTGTGCATTGCCCTGTAACATGCTTCTGAGAACTGGCAAAAGAAATCATTCTTTTCACCAGGGACTCCAGGCCTTTGGACAGAGTAGCTTGAATATGACTAAAATGGTTGCAAAATCTTTAAACAGTGTCCCACGAAGCATATAATGTAGCCTCTCTTTGCGTCCACTATAGCAATTAATGCCAATAAGTATAAACTAATTGTTAACATCTGTGTCAAGTGAGAGCAGTAAAGCTGTGTTTGTTCTCCTGCAGTTTCATAGGGTAGAGCTGTACTTCAGCTTCAAACATCCCGGAAGAACTGACCAGGAGAAGAACATTGGAATCAAGAAACAAAAGATTTTTCACTAGTGCTTCTTATTATAACTCCATTTTAATAGGCCTTTTGCAAATATTAAAAGGGCTTGAAATCTTCACCTCAGTTACATATCTCTGCCTCATTGAAATGGTAGGTCAGGGGAAAAAAATAGCAAAAATTGTCTTTATCAGCGAACAAGGGATTAGTGGTTTCAGATCACTACCTAGAAGACCATGTAGTTACCAAGACTCACTAAACTGGTCTGCAGTTATCCATCACTCATTTTCCACAATGGCAAATTTCATAAGCATGATGTTCATTGATGAAACCAGCTAAGCAATGTCACCTCTTTGAGCTATACTTTGCTCTAGGGATGGTGCTGCACCTTCAAGCAGCGCAACAGTTGCCAGCTAGCACGCACTGTGACTGCTTCTGCTTGGGAGAATGGCAGAATAGCGCAAGCAACGAGGATGTGATTTGGAGGAGGACTAGAGGTTTTCCTTAAATCTATGCTTTGTAAGGTATGTCCCATTCTGCTTGGAAAAGGTAAGCTCCAAGAGGTATTCTTGAAATTAGGAGAATATGGTTGTGTGGTTTGTGACTGTCATTTCCAAAATGAATCCACGCAGAGGGAGAGCAAAGAAACTCCTGTATGGAGACAACAGGCAGTGGTACGCTGCAGATGCACTACAGGCCTTTCAACTTGCATTTGCTTCACAGTACCATGTCAGCATCCAGATCTTCCAGCTGGATCCTCCTCACTTTCTAAAGAACAGTGTAGCTATCCCTGTTAAATAAATGATTATTTTTTTTCTTCCCCACAGCAGGCAAAAGCATGTCTACCAAATCTTTCTTCATGCTTGTAGAACTACATTAGGATTAATTTCTGGGCAGCATATCAGGTTGTCTGAGCCAGAATATTATTCCAAACCCCACTACTAAAACACCTCTACGGAGGAGAAATGTATGAGATGGAACTGAGTCAATTTTGAACTGCTTTGGTGTTTTAAGGCACATCAGGTGCAAGCAATAGTAAGACCTTGATATTTCTCTGTACTAGTATTCGCTTGGTTTAAGCATCACAGGAATTATAATCCCTGAAATAGTTGTGTCTTTCCAGGGAGATGCTGTAATACCAGTTCAAAGATACCTACAGCATCCCAACTAATGGCCGTGCAGGTTCCCAGGAACCTGATTCCCAGCAGCAACCAGGTGTTCACTACCAGCTATGAGCTTCTGTTGTGACCTTCCCACATCTAAGCCCTGACAATTGTCTGCTGTTATATTTCATTTGCTTGATTATTGCAACTGATAAACCAGATGGCAAAAATGTAGTAAGAGGCATTAAGCAATAATGTTTTAGTATGAAACTAGAAAATTATATTTACCCTAACTGTGGCCCAAAATTCTAGTTAAAAAGTTGATTTTTTTTTTTTATTTTTTTATTTTTTTTTTGTCTTCATGACCTCTTTCTGGTCTTCTTTCAGAAGAATGTATTCAGCATTTTTTAAGTCCTCTCAAAAGCAGTGCACTGAAAAAAAATTGAACATGTGTTTGTGCATTGGGATTGCTTGCCATAGTGAACAGCAACTTTCTGCAAGGCTCCATAGCCTGAGACTCATCACATTCACTGAAGTACTAGTTTCACCCTTATCTTAGTCAAAGATTATAAGCAAGGTTTTTGTTTTGTAGTAGCCTGAACCCAAATATCACAAGTACCATTGTAAAAGAAAAAATAGTCATAGCTTACGCTGAGTGACGTTGTAAAGCTCCTCGTTTATTAGGAGCTTTAATAAGGCTCATTTATTCAATACAAAAATAAAAAATAGCCAGGTGCATTAGATTCTTGGCCTGGTTGTGAACCTGATTAGAGTCAGTCATTGGTCAGCCAGTGCAATGCAAACTTTCTACATTTTGGTTGCACCTCAAGTTTCATGGGATGTCTTATTCCTTTTTCTCTACAGCTCCCTGACCCACGCAACTGGCCATCCACCAAATCTGGCTGTCCCACCAGGAACTTTGAGCACGCATGGAAGTCTGTTAGGAGCTAAAATAACAAAATAATCTGGATGGCACTTGTAACCGAAGCCAGATGGGACAGACCAGTCCATGGAGTGAGAGTGCTTCCCTGAATCCTTGGTGCTACATGGATCTCCCAGGGATAAGTGGAAAATGCATCTTTTTGAACTACTGAAGCAGGCAGATAACATTACACTGCCCCATGCTGGTTTGTGTGCATGCCAGTCGGGACAAGCTATATCGTATTGTGCAGTCTAATGGGAACTGACCATGGCAGGGTGATGTGAATCATCAAACATCCAGGAAAAGCCCAGTGATGGGCACAAACTAAAGCCTATCCCCAGAATGCTCTTGCATCCATTGCATATGTGAAGAAGCTTTTACAGCTGAGCTTTTTGATGGAAAGGATAAGCAGAGATTATCTAGTGTGGCTTTCTCAATCTGTGTGGCTGGCCTCCCAGGGAAAAGCTCTGATCTTTTCCAAGTACGGCACGTGTGTGTAACCCTGGGGCAAATGAGAAATGGAATGTGTGTCATTTATTTGTTTAGTGCTTTGCAAACCCCCAGCACTCTGTGCTGGCTACTCAGTGCTGAATGCTTATTGTTCAAAGGACCGCTCCTTGCTAGGAATAATCCCAGCCCTGGAGAAGTTGATGGGAATCCTCCCCTTGACTTGAGGGTGCTTTGGATAGAGCCTTGATCTTCCACACTTCATGTTCCCATTGAACTCAGCAGGGTGTTTCGATGTGCAAAGAAGGAGTCACTGGTCCTTCAGTTACCCAATGTCACTATTAACCAGCAAAGTAAATACAAGCAATAGGCTTTCCCACACATAGTAATTAAATATGCTTCCTCTATTCGCTGCTGCTTTTTTACACTAAAGGATCTACATGTTTTGTTTCAGCTTTAATAATTGTAGCTGGGAAGCAGGTTTAGAAGAGGGCACCATAATCCCATGTTACCAGGGATGTTTGAATGTGTTTTTTAAATATGGCAATAGCAAGGCAGAGTTTAGCGAGTGGGTTTTGCATTGTTTCTGGTCAGCTACAATACAGAGACTTAGTTCATCCTGTTCATATGTTAAAAAGCTAGTTTAATCATACAAGATAACTCATCTTTTTCTGCCATCTAGTGACAAAAACTGCAGCTTAGCAAGTTTATGGACCTTTTATCAAGGTCATTTATTTTATTCAGTTACACACAGGCAATAATATAGCTATTGACATATATTTTCCTGGTTGTTCCACAGCACTTCATGTGATCTGAATGTGGGAGAAGGCATAGAGCTTGCGTTTTGTCCTTTTACATATCATCATTTTCATAATTGTTTTTAGCCACTCATCCTGTACATAATGACCAGGTCAGTCTTGCAGTGGAGAAAGAACACCCTAGGACACACTTGCCATACGTGTCTTCAAAGAAACCCACCTGGCACATCATCTCTGGAGACTCTGTCTCTCTGCAGAGGACCAGCAAAACCTTTCCTCCACCTTTGACAGGTTACACACAAGCAAACACAATACTATTGTCCACTGGTAGTGTTAAGTCAACCAGTGGCCACCAGCCACAATAAATTAAATAGTTGCTACATCTAGCCCAAAGACTATATATTTCTTTCCTTGTACTGAAATTGAAGACATGCTTCACCGATGTCAGTAAAACCACTAATATACTTAAAATGTAAGCATATGTTTAAAATGTTTTGGTCAAGCAAGTCTTTTGTTTGCTATTCCATAAAAACTTTGTTGTGGGGCTATGATATGAAATGAGGATTTTCCTAATCCTTGTCTAACCATTGCCTTATCTTAATATATGAAAGAATTTTCTGACTTCTTTTACGTAGGGACCAGGATAGACATCAGAAACCCATTTCTGAGTTTTCAATACCACTGAGTTACAAAAGTAGTTCTAAAAGTCTTATGTTGCGTGATTTTTCCCTAAACAAGAAGCCTCATTCAGATCCCATTAAAACAATTATAAAAAAATCAGCAAGTCTCAATACGCATTGGGTCAGGCCAAAAATAAGCCCATGGAGAAATTATGGTGACATTCAGCCTCTGTACTGCATATACGTAATTCTTGGCAGGACTGGAAAGTAAATTACCTCTGCCTGTTTTTTCAGACAACGTCAAAATCATCAGATAAGGTGAGCAAGAATGACAACACACATTAACATATTACTGCTAGCTTTACATGAAACATTGCAGCCTTATTAGCAACAGCTGGCCACCTTGTTATACTCATTGCAGCAATTTTACAGACAAGAATTAACAAAACAAAGCCATTATTTTTGTATTGTTTCCAGTGAATGATGGTATTATTTTCTTCTCTAGTAATGGCAAAATACCGCAGTATCTCATTACATCTGTGTAAGGCATGGGTATTATTAATAAAGACCACTGTGCACTTGGGGGTTTTGTCTTATAGGTGTTTGATTGTTGAAGATTTATATACATGATTCTCCTGGACTGTGACACCAATATGGCCCATAAACTCCTTCTGTGAAGAATAATATACCCCATCACAGAAATTTTATTGTCATTTTAATGAAGTGGTCAGAAAGATTATCTATGCCAAAACACTGCACTTTTAATTTCAAATAAAAAGAAAACAGTTCACATAAAAATTACATGTTAATAAGAAGCATTTGTGTGAAATGACTAAGAAAACTAACTGGCTTTTTAACTGGGTCAGTGGAAAGTAATGACAAGACTTATAAGATACTAAGGCATCAACTGTGTTTTATAACCATCTCACAGAAACAAAGACAAGTCCATAACTTTGTCTTTTCTTGAAGCAAATGAATGATATAACCTTTTTGTTTAACTTTGAGTTTTCTTCATTGTCTTCAAGTCTCTTCAGTTACATCATTTTGCATTTATGTGAGGAATGAAAGAGAATGAAATAATAATTAAAAAGAAAAACCAAGGCCAGCGCTGTTTTTGTAGTTTCCATCAAGGCAGGGTCTTGCTGGAACAAAGCCAGATGACTGTCCTGATCCCCACATACTCCACTGACACAAGCACAGAGGATTCTTTGAGAGATCGGCCTCTGAGATGAACAAGAAAATACTGACCATAAGGGAAAAGAGATATTTTCAGACACCATCAAGCACTCTTACTTTTTTAACTATCCTTTTTCCACTTTGAGATGTTTTCCCACAACCTCCCCTTATGTTTTATGAATAAATAGACCACACAGAGAAACCTTGGATGAAATCTCAAAAACAACTTCTGTAAATAAAGAACTGTAATCCTCACTCAGTCATGTTTCATTGGTGAGTAGTGTAATGCGGCCTCCGTGCCTTTGAATGTCATGGACCAAACCCTAAAAGGACAGGACAGAATCATAGAAAAACTGTCAGTTCTTTTCTTCTTTTTTTTTTTTTTTTTTTTTTTTGGGGGGGGGGGAAATATTTGTAACAGTGAATAATTTTCAATTTCCAGTAAAACCTTAAGAAAACCTTAAGACTGAAAAGCCTTTACTTCAATGAGTCTAAATAGAATTAAGCATGTATTTAAGTCTTTAAAACCTTAGGAGCTTTATTTCTATATTTTCACAATGAATAATCTAGACAGTAATACTGGTGTCTAACAACAATAATTCAAGAAAGATTGACCTGAAGACCAAGACTACTGGTCTTGTAGTGATGGGATTCTTCTGACTGTACCCAGGCACCTGTGTGTGTGCAAGTCATCCTGCCCTCCTTTCACTGTCAGGGCAGAGCTAGCCAGTGAAGTCAATGGAGTTCTTGGTGTGATTCATCTTATCCTAAATTAGTTGTCAATATTTGCTGGACATGAATCACAGTCTGAACTCTGTTAGCTCAGCTGGCTGTATCTGCACTGATCGCAGCCCTAGACGCGCAGGGTCGTAATACCCATATTGGAGGCACCTAGAGATATCTCTCTCTGTTTGCTGACTTGTGATGAATTCAAAAAGTTTGTGATATTCTTTTTCCTTCTCAGTTGACGAGATATAAGCAAGATGATGTGTCAAAAATATGCTAAATATGCCACTTCACTGCAGCCATTTGTCAAGTTTACAGGGGTGGCTATCTGAGGACCTCACACAGAAGATGTTCTGGTTAAAGATGCTGTTTTGCAGGTGCAACAAAAAATAAAGGTGCTTATATGGAAAGGACTGAAACATCCCCAATTCCTCGAACAGGTGTTTAAAATAGCTATGTCTTTTTATGTTTCCATTAAAAAACATACACTTTTATTTAGACTCTAGGTACATACGATATCTATCTTGAAGCCACCTTGTGGTATGAATCTCTCTGGTCTTCTTTCTAAATTATACATTAATTAACCAGATTTGATTCCTAGAAAAATTAAGCTATTGTCAAATCACGGGGTAAATCCAGAGGCTAAATTTAAGTCCTCAACCACATCCACACACAGCCGTTCTGTGCATGTGTTGACCTATTTGCAGAGGGTGTGATCAAGTGTTTGTCTGGCTCAATAACTCCTGCATCAAAGCCCTAGAGAGGAAATGCTGTGACGACAGCAATGCAAAATGCATGTGTCAGTTGTAATTACATTACTGTTTATTTACTCAGTGTAGACACTTGTACTTTTAGAAACAGATTGAGACAACTGTCTGATTTTAAACAAGTCATGGAAAAGACATGTGGTTATAGCCATGAGCTTGAACAAATTATTGACATAGGTGGACTTGTAGCTTCATCCCAGTTTTTTTCAAACTTTTTTAATGCAGTGAATGGGCAACTCACCACACAGATAAAAGATTATTCTAACTCTTCTTTGAAATAAGTTTATTTGCTGAAAATGGCCAAGTACATTTACAGGTTTCATTAAATGTGGTCTTATAATAAAAAAAATCACAATACATTTAACTCAGACTACCAGCAGCAACACCAGTCTTATGCTCCCAGTTGAGCTCATGAGGTCACTTGCCTCAGTGACCTGGGTGCAGCTTTTGAAACCCCACAGATGCAAAGTGACCCAAGTCTACTTACTTCCAGAAGTGAGCGACAGGATCTCACAGTCGCCGTGACCAAGAAACACCTGCACAGTTGCTGTGGATCAGGTGGCATGTGGTAACTTCTCCATGTGCCCATGTGTCCTCCTGGCCTATTTAGAAGGATTTAATTAGTGCATGACAGAGGTACGTTCTCGAGAAATTGGGAGGGCCGTGGTTTCAAGGTCAGAGCATGATTTTCAGGCAAAAAAATAGTGCGATATGCTGGTTTACAAGGTGTTGCATCTGCTTCTAACCTCTTTCCCCCTTCTTCCTTCTCATGCCAGGTGAAGAATACTAATTTACTACAGTCACAAGTAAGCAGTAAATCATTATCCACCACGCAGTGACCACTGTGCAGACAGGGATATAAAGGGCATTAACTACTTCTTCTCTTTTGCATGAACATGTAATCCAATTTACAATCTAGCTGTAAGTTCTGGGAATCAGTGATCAGGGTTATGTTCCCAGATCCCACACAGCGTCTCTGCGCAGCGCTGACCTAAAGCCTGCCATTCCAGGGAAATATTTCAGGCTTTCATTCACCAAGGGCCATGAGAGTCTGATGGAAGGAGTTAGCTATGTGCCAAGTATTATTAATAACATTAACATATTAAAGTCCATCTACTTACTGCCAAGCAAAATAAATTTAAATCATGTTAGCATAGTGGGAAAATCTCAGTCAATAAAAAAGAACAAAAGCCATGGGATTATTTATTCTAAGGTCTTAGCTAGGGAATATCATTTCAGATCTCAGGCCACATGCCATTTTGGAGGTGTTTTCAGTCACTGTCTTCATTTCTTTGTCACCAAGCAGCAGGCTGATCCACAATCATGTTGTCAGTTAGCAGGGACTACCAGTGAGTTTTCTGTCCATCTGGAGCTAGGGGGACTATGAAACACAAGGTGAGTCTCTGGTTTCTTATATATGTAGCTGATTTCTTATATATGTAACTGGTCTCCCCTTGGGAACCAGGAAACGCTGCTGCACTGTAACCCAGTCTCACAGTGAAAATCCTCCCTTGCAGCAAGACAGCCTTGAAGGCAAACATCTCGGGGAGTGACAGGGAGATGACTGGCACTGCTATCTGCACAGCCTGCCAGCTCAGCTGACTGTTGGCTTTGTTACTCAGGAGTCAAAAGCAACTCCTTCTAGTTACCTACAACCACTTGTAAGTAAATGTCATAAACACACTTCAGTTTCTCTCCCTGAGGCCTTTGCATTCCTTGCTGCCCTTTCACATGCTGGAGGGAAGGGATGCCATCCAGAGGAACCTTGACAGGCTGGAGAGGTGGGCCTGTGTGAACCACATGAAGTTCAACAAAGCCAAGTGCAAGGTCCTGCACATGGGTCAGGGCAATCCCAAGCACAGCTGCAGGCTGGGCAGAGAATGGATTAAGAGCAGCCCTGAGGAGAAGGACTTGGGAGTGTCGGTGGATGAGAAGCTCAACATGACCCAGCAACATGCGCTTGCAGCCCAGAAAGCCAACCATGTCCTGGGCTGCAGCAAAAGAGGTGTGACCAGCAGGTCAAGGGAGGTGATCCTGCCCCTCTGCTCTTGTGAGACCCCACCTGGAGTAGTGTCCAGCTCTGGGGCCCCCAACATAAGAAGGACATGAAACTGTTGGAGCAAGTCCAGAGGAAGGCCACAAAGATGATCAGAGGGCTGGAGCACCTCTCCTATGAGGACAGGCTGAGAGAGTTGGGCTTGTTCAGCCTGGAGAAGAGAAGGCTCTCGGGACACCTTAATGCAGCCTTCTAGTACCTAAAGGGGGCCTACAAGAAATCTGGAGAAGGACTGTTTGCAAGAGCATGTAGTGATAAGACAAGGGGTAAGGGTTTTAAACTAAAAGAAAGTAGATTTAGATTAGATATTAGGAAGAAACTCTTCATTATGAGGGTGGTGAGACACTGGAACAGGTTGCCCAGAGAGGTTGTGGATGCCCCATCCCTGGGAGTGTTCAAGGCCAGGCTGGATGGGGCTTTGGGCAACGTGGTCTAGTGGAGGGTGTCCCTGCCCATGGCAGGGGGGGGTGGAACTAGATGATCTTTGAGGTCCCTTCCAACCCAAACCATTCTATGATTCTATGATTCTAAATACGATGGCTGTGGTTTCTCTGGTTCAGGCAGAAAAGCTGCCATGAACATCTCTGCTGTGCTCATAACTGCTCGGGATTGTCAGGACAAATAGACTCGGTCAATGGTAATAGACCTCATTATTGGTCACAGGACTTGAGATTTGCCTTTGTCCACATAATTTACTTGAAACCACATGAAATACTACACAAATCATATAATTAGATGATGTTTCAGGCTGAGTAGGACCATCAAACATGAAGAGTCAACTCTTACTGTGGCCTCAGACCAGGGGAGCAGTAAAGAGCCGGCTGTCTTTAGAAACAGGCAAGCTAAAACTCTTCACATCATAAAAGGATATGCAGAAATATACTGCATTCTGAGTGCAGACTATGCACCAAGCAGCAGACTCAGATAAAGGTGGCCTTGATTTTCACATACATGTAAGATGTTTTGCATGATTAATACCAAAATACTTGCAGAGGCCAAGTCGGGCTGGTACATGGATGTAAATACATGTACCTTCATTGCTGGAGGTGTGTGTGTTCTCAAGGTTTTGAAAACAGACAGATACTTTTGAATGTCAACATATGAAATGCATAAGAAAATACAGAACCATATCTGTGATGGCCTTAAAGGTGTGCTGATTTGCACTAATATAAGGTAAAATTAAACTAATGGTCCTCCCTGTTTCTTAATGGAATACTATCAAGCATTTCTTGATCCTGAGCATTAACAGTCATCTGCTAGAAGCATGGGGAAACTATTACTGTTGAGTAATTGCTGCCTGGAAATTGTGATGGTGCCACAGAATGGCTCAGAAATTAGCTTCCAGTATTCTGCAGTATCCTTCTATACACAAAATGCAGTTGAATTCAATAGGTCAGTTTATGTAGCATGTAGGAAAAAAAATCCTGGTCTGTTAAAAAAAATGTTTTAAATTGCATTTTATTTTAATTTTGAGTCCTACACACCAAATCTGCCTTTTCTTTTCCTCTAGTTGCTTACACAGGTGTTGATCTTATTCAAATTAATATTCAGAAAATGTATGTATAGATACCACTAATTGTAGCAGTTAGTGCACTGTCTCTCAGGATCATGTTGGGAAAAATACTACAGATGAAGGAACAGAAGCAGAAATGTTATGCAACGTGATGTCGGTGATGATAAAGGAGGAAGCAAACTGTGTTGTGCTTTCCTAAGCAGCTCCTGGCTCTTTCAACCAGGGTCATTTAGAGCTACTGGCCTAAGATTAGCAGCATTTTACTCTCAGCCCCAAATTCAAACACTTCAATTAATTTTATTTTGGCAGAACCTAATGTTAGTGAGAGGTAGATGCATTCTTAATAGCTGGAAAAAGAATTTCCTATTCACTTCTATTTATAGTTGTTTGCATTTCATTCTTCCTTATTTAGATGAAGCTTTAATAATTGACCAGTTCATGAAAGGCTACGGACATTTCCTCAGCCAGATCTAGTCCTAATGAAAGAGTAAAGAAGGCGTTTTAAAGCAGCGTTGCTGACGTACTCTACTGGTGATATTACATTTGAAGTGCAAGAGTTCTCATAGGATTTAGTATGGAGAGGAAGCTGGGATGACCCATATTTCAAATTCCAGTGGTTGTCCAGACAGATTTCTGTTTGTTAGCCATGATGACAAAATGCCTGTTGCTACTTTTACATTGCAAACCATTTTCCTCTTGTGGTTAATTTATTCCAGGTGAAAGTTTTGGAGAAAGTCTGTGTGTAGAATCTACAAATAGCTAGGTTCTTTAAGCAGATTATACTAAACAGTATTAAACATAATATTCATCAGAAATAAAAATGGCATGTCTCAGCAAAAATAAACATTGAAGGAAGGCAGAGGGAATACCACATCCTCCTGCACTGAGAGACAGGAAGAAATCCTCTTGGGAAGGGCAAAATGGATTTACCATGGATGAAAGAAAAAGAGCATAGTGTGAGAGGATGCCATTTTCTCAGCCTTAGGCAATATGTAACACATTTTTATTAGCTGGAAGAGAGTGTTGCTCCTGGTTACAAAATAACCATGGTAGACATGCAAGTTTGAATTTTCCAAATTTGAAGGGCCACACTCACGAGGCAAGATGGTAGGAAAAAAACATTTCAATGGGAGAAGACGACTTCACAGGACCACTGGAAAGGACCAGGAAATTAAATCATCACAAGATGTTGTTCTCTGAAATAATGTATTTAGTGATACTGATCATCTGCATCTCTTCCAAATTTTAATTATTTCAGGAGTAAGAGCCACAGAAGAAGCACTGAAGCCTCTTTTGGATGGACTGAACTTGCATATTTTGTGGGTGGTCTTCTACTGCATATCTCCAACATGTAAAAGGTCTTGCTGGCTCACTTACACTACCATTTTGTGTTTATCTTACAAACTGAAATTATGCTGTTGTCTTGGACAGACGGTGAGCATTTACTCTTGATGTGATGGAATTACACAAAAACATCATGATTATAAACAAAAAGTTTTAAACATGATTCTCTTCTTATTTATTCAATTGCAGACACATAGTCCCAGTTTTACTGTGGTTCCCCTTTGACTGTATTGAATTCTTCTTTTCTGTAATACCATCTCAATTACTAGCTTTCTGGTCCCTTCTCTAACACTCTATTTTTCAGAAGTACTCACCAAAATCTCAAGTGTGCAGCTATCAGCATTCCCATGGTACTGGTGCCTACTATGTTCATGGTAGTTTTGAAGCTGCACAAGAAAGCCACAAAGTCTAGTGCTTAATATGATAATTTCTTAACCAATTTATACCAGCACAGGCTTGCATGATCAGGAAAGAAAAAACACTTTAACTGGCATTGCACACACAGCCTGAGTGAAGAAGTTTACATCTGGAGGCTGAATCAAAATCCTAGATATTTGACTATATATATTTAAAACTTTGGATTCCTAATAAATTCACAGACATGACTTACCACTTTCAGCAGCAGTTTTCCGTGTTTTTTAGTAAGATGTACAAAGTGATACATAAATTGAAATGTGGCTTTCTGAGACCATTCTCTGTACCTGGTGACTCCTGATTTTAGAAGTATGGCAACCTATAACCATTCCTAAACTAAAGGCTGTACAGGCTGTTCATCTGTTCATTGTAGAACCATAATCCTCTGAACAGGGAAACTAAAAACAACTGTGTGGCTAGTACACCCCTGTGTGCACTGGAGTGTTTGCAGTTTCACAAACTAGCCCAGGATTTTGAATAAGCTTGATTTGTAAAAGTTCGCTGACCTAATCACCCAAAGGGCCAAGGTTGTTCAGGGTCTAAGAGAACCGTGTGTTCTTTAGGTCATATTTCCTTGCTAAATTAGGGGAAGACACTTTTCCTGTTCATTTTACAGACCAGCAGTTTCCCAAAAGATGCTGGGTCTTATCTTTTTTGTCACAACCCTGGTGCAATTCCAAAGGAGTGAATTCCTCCTACCCAAAGAGGAATACAATGTCAGTGTCAAGAATTAGGATCTTCCAGCAGGAAATTTTCAGGGGAAATGATTCAATGATTGTCCTGAATGTATCAGAAAAAATACAAGTAACATGTTATAAGTTTCAAAACAATGAAACAAAGGCAATTAAGTTAATAAGGTTATCTCTATATGGCATAAGACATCTGCCCAAGGAAGCAGTGTTCCCCTACAAGACAGGTGATGTAGGTCTTCTGACACCCTCCTTAAGGACCGAGCACTAGCTGAGTCCTAGCGAAACTGTCAACCTGGGATGGGTGAAAACCTAGAAGAAAAAGAATGCAAAGTACTAATGGCAGATGACAAAGGACAAAGAAAAGGGAAGTGGTGTGAGAGTGGAGAGGTCAAAATGGACCGAGAGGACACTGAAGGGAGAGCAGAGACCAGAGAGAGAGCAAAGCAGCCCAGGCTGCTCCACATTGGTGCCTCCAGGACAGTGGGCTGTGTCCATCTGCTGCCAAGGTCTCCACATGGGACCCTGAGATAATGCTACTAATGCAGCACTGTGGGGACCCATTTCCAAGTGTCTGCAATTATAAAAGCCCACCTGAGAAGTACATTTCAGCATGACACCCAGGAAACATGTTAGGAACAGGACATGAGAGCATGGAGCACAGGACCTGCTGGGATAGCACTGAGGGACTACGCAGGGTCCTAGGGCTACTGGAGTAAACCTGAGCCATCCTGTCCATATGTCTTGTAGGGGGGAATTTTTGAAAAGAGTTACTCCAAGAAACAAATCTGGGTTTTATCCCAGAAGAAACCAGTTGGTTCACTCCAAAAGAGAAAAGAGCTAGCACATGTATGGAGAGACAGGGGAAGCTAAGTTATATGACAGTTTAGACATCCTGAAAGTAGAAAACCTCTGGCAGAAAACAGCCATGTCCTTTTATTTCAGATGAATACATTATTCAAGTGTTTAGTTAGCCTTGTTTACTGAGCATTTAAATAAAATCATAGAATCATAGAATGTCCTCAGTTGGAAGGGACCCATAAGGATCATCGAGTCCAACTGCTGGGTCCACACAGGACCAGCCAAATCAGAGCGTATAATTGAGAGCGTTATCCAGACGCTTCTTGAACTCAGTCAAGCTCGGTGCTGTGACCACTTCCCTGGGGACCCTGTTCCAGTGCCCGACCACCCTCTCGGTGAAGAACCTTTTCCTGCTATCCAACCTAAACCTCCCCCATCGCAGCCTCATTCTGTTCCCTCGGGTTCTATCACTAGAAGTGGACTAATGAATATCCTGCCGTGCTGGAAGGCCTGTGGTTTCAGCCAAAAGCCTTCTATTTTGGGGGTTTGATTTTGATTTAATTCTCACATGTAAAAACCATGGGGAAGAAGAACAAAATCAAGATGTACCAGTGTCTGGGCCCAAGCCTAAGCCTCATGCAGCTCAATTTTTGACAAGGAAAACAGAAAGCTCAGTCTGGCAGTGGTTTCCCTAACCATGACAATGCAGATGCAGAGACAGCTCCTCTGGCTTTGAGCTATTCCAGGCCAGGGAGTATTCAGAGGCCAGATTTGACTTCACAGAAGATGTTCTGCTCCAGATGAGTCCCCATCTTCATGAGACCAGGGAACTGACTGTCGTCCTTCTGATCATGCGTGCACAGCCCATACCCAGTGCTGCTTGACACATGTGTCCTTGGGTCAGGTGCCAGTGGGTCTTTCGCATGGCATGTACCTCCTACGCGTGCAGGCAGCAGAGGAAAGTGGAAATTTCTGACAGATCCATGGAGCTGTTTTGCCATGTTGCCTTCAGATTGTCCAGCTCACCCGCTGTTACCACTTGGGACCCCAGCATTAGACAACTTGTGGGACTCTTCAAGTTGTTTCTGATACAAGAGGGGATGAACTGTGGGGTCCAGCATGTCTTTTGTTAGGCCAGCTATCTGTGAAGAAGATGTTATGTCTCTTTATTCCTGGATCCAAGCATTTTTCAGCTACCACGTGGAAAACTTTTGCTAGGCTTCTTCTCATGGTTATAATCTCAGTGCTCAGCTTTGTTATGCCTTTGGCTTTCAGATAATTTTTTGCTAGCATCTTTGTATTTTTGGCTTGTCTACTCACATCTTCATCAATCCATAGAAGCAATAGCCTGTCCTCTATGTTTAAATTCAATTCAGAGTGAAAACCCTCCAGCCATCTTGGAGTACTGATTAGCCTTGCCTAAAACTTAGTCTTGGATGATGTTTACCATCATTGCAGCTATCTAATTCCCTAAAGAGTGTACTTGTTTCTTACATTTACCCTGAATCAAGGACAGCTGTTATACCTGCTAGCTTCTGAAGGTTTTTCAACCAGAATAATATCATACAAACTTTCTGCCAGTGGCCGTTAGGACTAGTGCAATATTTATTTTTAATTCAGTCATTGACATAACCTTAGATTTACTTCTTTCCTCTACATCCTACTCGTTTGGAATACCTTCAATCTTTATTTCATGGTCTGTTGCACCTCCTCAGCTTTTCTTTTTACACTGCACGATCCTTACTTCTTTTCTGAAGTAACCCCTTTCCCAATCTTATTGATTTTCCATTACCTTACAGTCCTGTGCACATGGTTACCTCTTCTCAGCCAATATCTAGTTTATCCTGTAAAAATTAAATCCTGTTATCCAAATTCTTAAGTCACACAAACTGCTGGTAACCTTTCTGACCTCTGTCAAAAATTGTTTATTACACCACCTTGTTACACAGTCCCCTCAGTGGATGCATACCTTGGATTTATTACTTAAAAATCTGCCTCATTCTTCCTGATAGGCAGAGGAAAATTTAGTTTATTTTGTTATAAATACTCTTCTTCCTCGATTAAACACACAAACCTCCCCCAGCTTGTTTCTGATTCCTGAAATGGCTTATTGCTTAGTTTTTCATCAGCCTTATGTTGAGGGAAACATTTTCACAGACAAGAGTTCTTCAAATAAAAAATATGAATATTATGTTTAAATTATGGGGTCATTAGCAATGCTTAGCAATAACAGGATAAACCAAAGTGCATTAAATCATTTTAGTTTTCAAACCCAGCTGTGGATCTATGGAGGCAAAATAATGATCCCAAACAATGGCTGGTTAGTAGCTTGCAAATGGATTGGGGTATTTCAATTTCCAAGTCCGTATCTTTTCCAAGTCATCAATACCTTTAGCAGTATCTGGCACCCATGCTGGCAACCTTACTGAAGTCCCTGTCCTACAAAGAAGTCCATAGGTACTCCTCATTAATATAGGAATAATCCTATTGCTGGGAAAGCCAAAGAAACAAGATCAGAGAGACAAATAGATAGCAATGTCGAGTCTTTCCTTTGGGAAGGTTTTCCACTCACTTAATGGCTCTGTACCAGACCTTAAGGAGAAATCCTAACCCAATTAATTCAGCAGGAATTTTGCCACTGACTTCAGTGGTGCAGGATTTCACCCCTCCTGTACACATGGACCCAGATCAGAGCCCATGTGAGTTAGTAGCCCAGGGGCATGGCAACCTTTTTTTATTTATGCCAAGTTTTTCTCTCATTTCTGGATGACCCAAGAGATGACTGTGGATTCTCATCAGTATAAATGAGACTGGTACTTGCTTTGGAGACTAGCATACATCTCGTCTTTGCTGCTTTGCTTAAGGAACTTCTTTTCTGAGCAAACTGTTTCTCAGCCCAGGCCACAGGACTGGCTTTTTTCCTTTTTTTTTCTTCTTTTTTTTT
Source organism: Grus americana (assembly GCF_028858705.1). Taxonomy (NCBI): domain Eukaryota; kingdom Metazoa; phylum Chordata; class Aves; order Gruiformes; family Gruidae; genus Grus; species Grus americana. Next base: position 13,743,889 of record NC_072853.1, on the reverse strand, counting down.
CTTTTTTTTCTTTTTTTTTATTAAGAAGTAAAATGCAAAAGCAGTTTCCAGAATCAAAAAATATGTTCTTGATTGTTAGACTAATGTAAGCCATGTTCTGAAGACCTGGACATATTGCAAAACATAGAATACTTCAACTCTTTATTTTGTTTTCAGTTACTGTTTGCTAACTGATTCATTTTACACCAAATGGGAATCAACTAGGAGACGTATGTTTGTGGTAGCAAGCCCTGAATTGGCCTTCATTTTTCACAAAGTTTTCTATTCTACCAACAGAAAATAGTGGTAGGATAAAAGGAGTAATTCACTGAGAGACATGTGCTGACAAGTTTGAATGAATAGCTTTCTTCCTCTAGTCTCACTATATTGTGGTCTAAGAGCATACAAAAATTAGTCACTAACAGGAATTGTATAATATCATTGACTTCCAAAAAACTTCCAGAGAGCTCCTGGAAATGATTAGGAAAAGCTACATTAAAAAAAAAAAAAAAAAGTCTGTCAACTGTTTACAGAGGGTACAGGTTTTCTAGGGGAAAGATTACGTCTTCAGACTCCAGGTTTTAATAAGTGTCTAATTTCTCAGTTCTACAATAGCCTTCTGTTCCTCTACTCTGTTTAATGAGCCATCACATTGTAACAGCCAAGGGGTATGGCTCTTCTGATATGTACATTTAATCTAACGCTTCAATGGGAAATGGTATTTCATTTAATAGGAAGTTTCTTCGGATCTTGTGGAATAATATGTTTATTTTTCCTCAATATTTTTATAGGTCATCCAATGAAAGGTATATTGTAAAATTAATATGCCATATTCTGCCTTGTGTTAGTTAGATGTAAATCTGGAGGGTTGCTTCCTCGAAAACAGACCCAATTGTCAAAGTTGAACAAGATAGATGCTTGGAGACTCTGTAAAGTTCATTAGTAAGCCCATCATAATCCCATGGGAGGTGTGATCTGCTGCTGGACTTCTAGCAGTAAATTACTGTACCTCCCTTAAAACCTTTGGCTACTTTGAGTCTGTTGGTCTTGATCATTGTGTCTAGGGAGCAAAGCAGATCTCTACCCATTCAGTTCCTCTGTGCTCACACCTATCAAAACACAAAGAAGAAAGCTTTCAGTGATGAGCCTCCACTAGCCTGCAGGTTGGAAAAGGTCAAAGTCATGGACAACAAAACTAAAATATACAGCAGGAAAAATGTCACATGAGAAATAAGGGGTTCTTCAGACCTTGGTACTAACTGTGCAGGATAGCTAGTGGATAACTTCTACCCAACTGCACCCTATGACTGAGATTCAGTCTAGGTCACCCATCACTTTGGCATGCCAGACTTTGAATAATAGGGGATTGCCCATTCGGGGAGGGATGCTGGTGGCTATTGCCAAAAGGTATTGTTAAAGACTCTGTTATCCTCAGAAAAATGAACTGCCTGGAATTGACAGTTGCAAGCATTTTGCCTGGTAATTGACAGACAAGCACAAAAGAAATAGCTCTCCTGACCTCAAAAAAGGTAAGAGAGAATCCCTAACTGAGCCTTGCCACTTAAGTTTAAAGTGCCCCCAGACTGTATTTACAGGGTCTCTGGTTACAAGAATGGACACGGAAAAAATAAGCATCTGGAAAGGAAGCTTTAAAAGTCTTCTGCACTGCTGTTTTCATCACTGTTGGTTTTGCTTCCAGAAAAATAAAGCAAACTCTGTCTTTATTCAACTAGCTCTAACACAATAGTCTGAAATAAAATGGATTATGTATTCTATTATATGCAAACATAAATTCAAATTTTATATAAAATTACTTTAAAATCTTGTGAGTCCTTATTTTCAGTTGCACCTAAACTATGACATTTCTCTGGTTGTTTGAAGACAGCAGAAATATTGACTTAGTAAAAGAATCTGGCAACCTATTTTCCTTCTTATAATAAAAACTCTTCTCCAAAATACACTATCTGGGAAGAAACCAATCTCCTGTTTAACTTTGCAGGTGAGTTAGGGTTTGTCCTGCCAAAAAGTTCAGAGGTTTGTAATGAGAAGTTATCTTGGGGCCAAGTGAAGCACTTGTTAAAACGTCAGGTTTTTTCCAAGGGCTGTATATGCTTTCCTGATTAAACTGGGGCTAGTTCAAGGTCTCTCCCTTTTTGTTGCATTAGCTTCCTAGGACCTAAAAGGAGACATAAGAACCAATCCCTACACACACATTTTGATTTTAATGAATGTTAAATCTGTCTTGTAAACAGGTACCAAGAACAAGTAAAGACTAATCACAGATGATGACATTTCTCTCTATTCTACCATGTTCACAATCATGTACCCAAACCTTTGAGCAGCTGGGCCAGGTTCAAACCCTACAGTAGTCTTTCCACTGACTTCAAATGGCTGGGACAGAATGATGCTGCCTGCCTCACTCGGAGCACAGTTTCTTCATCCTCGTTCCTATTAATGTTATTTTATAGGTAAAAAGCACTTATCATTTAATCTTTCAGCAACATAGTCAATGATTACCATCACTGCCCTCTGTATTCTCAGTCTAGTCTTTTACCTCTCACCTAAACTTTTGAAAGCCTTTTTTGAGAGCCTAACTCATTATCATAGTTTACAAGTGCTTACTCTATATTTCCACTGAACAAGACTTTCACTGTCCTGTGCCCTTTCGGAGAGATAATCACTATAATACAATAGTGTGAAAATCTGTCTTCATACATCCATTTGAAACTTGGTGGGGTTTTTTTCTCTTCTTTCCTCTTGTGAAATACCACAACATTTTTCAATTAGAGTAGGTTCTTGTTGCAACTGCTATCAAAGCGCTGTTATCATAAAACATCTGTCCTAAATGTAAGAACATCTGTTTCCCAAACTCCTTCCTGGTCCCTAGATGACTCATTTCTTTCATAGCTTTTCTTTGTAAGGGAAGTCTTTTTTCTTATTTTTTTGAAGTACTTTGCTTTTAATTTTTTTCCTCTTCATTTAACATGTTAAGCTAGTGGTTCACAATATTAAGTTATGCCATTCTGTTCTTTTCTTGACATTCTTTCCATATTACAATACTTCTCCACGTAATATCACTATTTCAGTTTCTCTTATAAGAAAAACTGTTCCTACACGATTTTTAAGTGCTGCCCAAGCAGCAAGGCAAAGAATCCTGAATTTCATCCTCCATGAAATGCTGACACTGAGGTTACGAAAACATCTAAGGACCACTGGCACCAGCTACCACTCAAGTTCATTAGAAGGCAGCCATTTAACTCCTGTAACCTCTTTTGCAATTTTTTATTTCATATAAATATTGCTGAAGCCAAGCATATCAATTCAGGCCTTCTAAATTACTCCCTCAATTTTGCAGTCCAGTCCTATGCAGCAGAGCAGAACTTCATCAATCTATTTTGCCAAAATAAAAGGAAATTAAGGCTTCAGCAAGGTTGCAGCTGAACTTCTGCTGAAAATATAGGGCTGACTTGATATTATCCTCACTGAGACATTGGAGCTTACTTGACGTGACAACTTATGTAAGCACTATAGTGCAATTCTTTCTTGCACACTATTTCTCCATTCAACTCCTGTGCAAGCACGGAACTGCTGCATTGTCAGAAGGGTTCTTAGCAGTTATTTCGTTTTTATTTAACTTGAGCTGCAACTACTTTGATCATGCCTTTTAATTCTGAATTACGTTGAGCAGCGCCTTGCGGGCAGTGCTGAACACACCTTGGGTTAATTACTGCTTCACAGCCGTATCATGTCTTGAAGCACGTAACGTTTCCTGTATGTCTCCCTTCCAATTACCGCTCAAGGCAAAGCCGGCTCAGCTGGTGAGATCTGATGCTCACATACACCATGTGCTTTTAACTGAGCTTTCAACAGCCTTACAAAGTGCCATTCATCCACCTGCCTAGTCCATTGAACAAGTGAGATGTGTCGAACGAGATTCCTTCTGGACATAAATCAGCACCGCTTTAGGGAGCTGTACTCAGTCTCACTAAGCAAGGAATGGGCCAGCAAGCAGGTAAAAAACACGTTGTCTGCACAAATAGCCTTCAAATATTCATGAGGGCTCCTGATATGGGCTTTTGTTTCAACTGAATAAACCCTGAAACTTGCTCTGAGTCCCTGTAATTTGCCAGGATGTTCATACAGATCAGGGAAATAACCAGACTCTAGCTCTTTTAATATTAATATTCATTATTGAATTGAAGGTTAAAGGAAACTGAAAACAGCTTGTCCTGTGTGGTTTCTGAAATATTAGCAATGTGATTCACAGGTCACTTGGAGCTTTGAGGAACTTAAGATCAGGTTAGACATCCAGTTCCCTGATTCTGTGAGCTCAGTGCTCTCTACTAAAGTAGATGGGAGTAACAACACTGGCTTCCAAAACAGTGTTTGCATAGCCTGAATCAGCAGCAGCAGTATTATAACTAGACAAGCTGGAAAAAAGTGGTTAAATGAACTTTGGGGTTTTTTAGTTTCATCCTGAAATATTTTTTGCGGGGCCACTACATTTTCCCTGCACTTCTGGAGAGCAGCACCTGTGTTTAGACCACAAGCATCTATTTCTCTCCACTGGCCCTGACATGAGCTTAGATATTTAGTCCTGCCAGACAAATCAAAAACCTCACCCAGCAGCCCACTCTTCCCAGATACATCTTCAGTTTCTAGGCACCAAGGTTTCCAACACTGAAAGCACCTCTGTTTTGGCAGCACTGAGCATCTCAGCTCGACTCTTATGCCTGAATTATTTCTACATCTACAGATTAGTCACTCCCTTCCCACTCATGCATCCAGCATTCAGTGTAGTAGGTTTTCTCACAGTATGCTTAGAACATTAAATGTCCAAGCCATAAAAAAAGATGGGCTACAGCCTTGGAACTCTGTGAGTACCAGGACTGGTATGGGTCAATGGCAAAACACAGAATGGGAAAAATCAGAGTTCACTTCCTTGTGCTACCTTAGGGAATCTGCGCTCTGACATCCCAGGATGGGTCCCACATGCTACATTTATTCTCAGTTCCTGAAGTTCCACTTTACATGGTATAACAAACTACTAATTGGATGAGAGAGGAAAAGAAGCTAGAACAAATTTTATAGCCCAAAAAATAGGGTTCTCACGGGGGTTTCAGTCTGTGAAGTAATGAATATCTGACAAAGGCTTTGGGGCAGGACCAGAGATGAGGAAGGACTCCTACCCCCTTTCATGCACAGCAGAGTAAATATTGTTCAACAAATTAATTCCAGTGACTCTTTAAGGCCTGCTGATTCAGCCTTTCGTTTATTCCTAGTGCTGAAAGTCACATCATTTGAAACACTCGAGTTACTCATCATTTGCTGTGTTTTTAAATGAATGCTGTAGATGCAAAAAGAATATACAATGAAACAGGCAGATCCCTGAAGACAGTCATACAAATAAATATTTTCAAAACAAGCATGTGAAGTAAGGCTTTTAAGTTCAGATTTCAGCACCAGAAAAGAGTCCCAACTACAACAAACCAGACCTTACCTTGCCATATCTGTCTTTGATGACATTCTTATTTAGAAGCATAGAATCATTTAGGTTGGAAAAGACCTTTAAGATCATCGAGTCCAACCATTAACCTAACACTGCCACATCCAGCCACTAAACCATGCCCTGAAGCACCACATCCACACGTCTTTTAAATACCTCCTGGGATGGTGACTCAACCACTTCCCTGGGCAGCCTGTTCCAAGGCTTGACAACCCTTTCAGTGAAGAAATTTTTCCTAATACCCAATCTAAACCTCCTCTGGTGCAACCTGAGGCCATTTCCTCTTCTTCTATAGCTTGTTACTTGGGAGAAAAGACCAACACCCACCTGGCTACAACCTCCTTTCAGGTAGTTGTAGAGAGCAATCAGGTCTCCCCTCAGCCTCCTTTTCTCCAGGAAAACAACCCCAGTTCCCTCAGACGCTCCTCATCAGACTTGTTCTCTTTAGGTATGTATATTGGCATTGCACAGCCTAACATTAATTACACATCTGAAGGAACAACTCTTGACCCCACTGGATTCTAAATATGGCTTTGCCAACTAGCAGTATGTAAAGAATGCAGTGGTTTTAAGCACATAATGACGCTCAGAGAAACAAAGCTCTGTGGTGTCACAGAAAAAAGAGTTGGCTTTGTTGGCATTTTTGGCACCCACAGTCCCACCATGAAACTTTGGTTCTTGAAGGTGAAAATTAAGTTTTGAGAGGAGGCTAAAATAGCCATTGGTACCATACTATAAGTGAGAATATTACAATGTGGTTGGAATGACTGTTTTCAGTATATATGCAGTACAAGAGCTGTGCTGAATATACACACACACACACATATATATACACACACACACCCCTCTGTACTAAAATCTGACACAGCTGAGTAGTCCTAGGTGGAAGAAAATAGGTGGAAGGAGGGCCTTTTCTTGTGCCAATGAGTCTTCTTTTGCCAAGAAAGGTTGGACCAGATTATCGTTAAGGTCCCCTCCTACCTGGTATTCTATGATTCAGTGGAAAAGAAATCAACCCTGCCTCCTCACCCAGACCCTGCCTCCTCACCCTCACCCTCACTCCATCCATGATGGATCCCACTGCAGCTCCCGAGCTGGTTTGGTCCGGTGCTGAGTCTGAGTAATGTCTTTGGAGACACAACACGGAGCAGAGCTGCACTGGCAGACCAAGCCCTGGAAAGAGCAATGGGAAGGACCCTCAGCTCAGAGCACCAAAGACAAGAGCTGCTCTGGGGCCTTTCTTACTTGTAAGACTGTCTCTGTCTTTGCTTTGAAGATTTTCCTGTAATGTGTCACGTATGCTGTTCCTTGTATCCCCTGCCTTTTCACCGAGCCCTTTTATTTCAGAACAGTCCTCTGACATTGGTGATGAGGGAAGACTTGGTTTCTGGGTTTGGTTGGTTTGGTTTTTTGGTTGGGGGGTTTTGGGGGGTTTTTTGGTTTTGGTTGGGGTTTTTTTTGTTTGGGGTTTTGGGTTTGGTTTTTGGTGGGGTCTTTTTTTGTTTTGTTTTTTTGAGGGGATAGTTGGTTGGATGGTTTGGTTTGGTTTCTTATTTTATTAACCCAGAGCAGAGCAAAAAGTGAGATTTTGAGTCAGGGCTTTTCCCATGGTGCTATTACTTTCCAGAAAAAGAGACCTCTCGGGTGATGTTCTCCCTAAATGTCACCATGAACATCTCCCACCAGCCCTGTACTATGTCAAATACATGACCTGATTCCTGGGTCCTATCTGCTACACAGTGAACTTGATTTTATGGAGGTTTAACACAGATGTTCAAAATGTCCTTTGCAGTTCAGAGGGCTGAAAGATGGGCCTGGTTTAAAATGTAATTAGGTAGATGTTTCCACTGCAGGAAAACACTCTAATGACAGCAACATTTAAATCAGTCCTGGGCTATAACTATTTCTAAGGCGCAGTTTTTTGCTGCTGTGTTTTGCTGCCATATTGTACATCAGGATGGGTTAATGCGTGGACCCAGCTTCTGAAGGATCTAATGGTAAATCTGTTAAGAACCAATTTAAGATGCTTATTGCTAGCTTTGTAAATCCTCTAATCTCTTTGGGTACACAAAGTAGTAAATATACCCTGGGAAGCACTGTTGCAGTGCAGAGACAGGATAGTGAAAGACTCAAGGATTACAGCTAGTCAACAGTGTGCAGCTAAGTCAATACATTTTTTTTCAACAGAAAACTGAGTTACGTGAACATTTTTCTTTGAAAATATCTATCATCTCCCATGGAATATTTCAGGTTTTCCACAGTAAAACAATAACCTTTTTTGAGCAAAAAAGGTTCTGGTTTGGATTCTTCCTCTTTTGGGTATGTGAAAAGCTAAAATTTTCTTCAATTAAAAGGGAAAAATAGAAAGATTTTCCAGTCAGCACTAGAAAAGATAACTAGTTCAGGAGAGACCCTTACATCTGAGCAAAAACCAGACCTTGTCAATGGTGCCTCTTGGGAGCAGAAGGAGTACCCTGTGGAGATGGCCCTGCTCTTTAAGGTGGTTTAAGCATTATTTTAAAGCCTCGATGGCCACAAAGTGCTGGAAGGTCTGGGGTACTTACAAGAGACACAAATTTGCCCTTTGACGGCATCTGGGTTGGTTATTAAAGGTTGAATATCAGGTGTTCCTTTCCATTTTTGCACTGTGAGCTGCAAGGCTGAGCTCTACTTTCAGCCCACGCATGGGCCACGGAGAGCCATGAGTACTCTGGTTGCACAGAGATTATGTATAGGTTACACAGCCTCTCGCATCCAGGCTCTCAGAATGACTGGACAGGTTTCTACCCCTCCTCCCCATCACTCCTTTGTGCAGCAAGGGATTTCCTGGCTGAGGAACCAAAATCATTTTGATTTATTAATTCAAACTACAGCAAATCTTGTCCATAATTTGCAAGGTCCGGATATTGAAACAAACAATATTTTTAATGAATCCCTAAAGTTCCTTCAGTTCCTCCTAGCTGCACAAAAATAACTATTTGACAAACCCCTCGTGGATCAGAAATAGAATAATCTGCCAGATCGTATACTGCACCAGGAAGAACAGTCAAAATAGCTGACAACTCAGCTTGCAGTGTGAATAGCTGCAAGCAAAAATACTAATACAATACAGACATTGAAGAAGCTTGCATATAACCAGGCTTATTGGTAAATTATTTCCAAGCCAAAAATAAGGAAAAGTTGATATGTCCAAACACTTGCCACTCAGCTCCAGTCATCATAGGAGCTCTTCTTGTTCATTGTCTTGGGCTCCTTTTGACAGAAGATTGCTACGTGTTAGGAGGTATTGCAGTGACTTCCCTATCAAATAACATGTGTGGAGAAAAATGTCTGTAGACTGTGGTGGCAAAGGCTCAGTCTGACAAGGACCCTCTAGGGCAGTAAGCATATTATCTTTGTCATCTGGCCAAGTTTTCATGGAACAGCAGTTCACTTCTCCCTGTAGTTTTTGTCTAAAGCCATGTGTGAGCACCAGTTGTGAGCTGGCTTTAGAGAAAATAAGATATGCATGAAAAGGGCTGTCTGCTATATTTAGCAATATGTTTCAATAACAGCTTAAGTTTTCAGCATCTTAGCACCTATTCCCTTTAAGCCTCAGAAAAGAAAATTATATATATATATATATATATATACACACACACCAAAATCTTAGGTGGCAGCACCGGCATCTTTGAAAAACTCTGAAAACAGAATTAAAATTTCTTAGTTTCTCCTTGACTCAGTGTCAAGGAGGACCAGGTACCAAAACTTTAGGAACCTTCCTGTGTAAAGCCAATATTTCAGGCCCATCTCAGTTGCATAACAGCAACATCTCTTGACCTAGCACTGAAATAAAGGTTATGCTGTCATATGAATACTTGGAGTAACGTCCATCACTGAGTCAAATATAGTTGCAGGATATGTGCAAATATCTAATCCTCTTTCTAGGCATCACATTAAAACACATAACCATAAAATCCCGATTGTTATTTTCACTCAGCAGGATTAAGCTAAAGAAGAAAACTAACATCCACTACCACAGAGATATTGCATGTCAGTGCTGTAACTATAACCATAACATGAGCAATGCTGCCTAATAAGTTACATCCAATAAATCCCATTGATAATGAGTGTTATTACAATAGTATCAGGGCCAAAGCAAGAACTGGCACATATGCCTAACTCTCTTTTATCTCACATGAAACAGAGGTTCAGAGTGACACAGCATGTAGCTCCTCTGTCACAGTTCAGCACATAATTGGTAGGGATTCGCTGGTTCCCCATGTCTTAACATCACAACTGTGTTATCCTGGTATAGAGCACACAGGTGCTGGTATTCATTGTTATCGCCCTTGAGGCTTTGCCAGAACACAGAGAAGAAGCTATAAGGAAGAGATGATCTGACTCTCTTAAGCTGTTATTTCTTTCTGTGCATTTTTCTCGTGAGTAGGAGTTTAGCCATCAGAAGCTCTTTGCCTTTCTGACCACTTCTGCCCCTTCAATCATCCTCATTAACTGGGCCTGATCTTTGTTAGACTACCTGCATATCAGCAAAAGCAATACACTACATGAACACTGCTGGGTATTTGGCAGTGGAAATTCTGATGTATTTGGTATATCCAAGAATAAAGTACATGGACCAAATTAGGAGGGTATAAACTATGTTTGCCCCTCCCTTCCCCCCCCTTCCTGCTGCTCCTCAGGTTGTTTCTGTTGAGCATCTCATTCTCTTCATCATAGACATTATCTCCAAGAACTCCATTAAATGGTGCCCCCATGCATCACCGTGATGCAATCTTAAGAGAGGACCCAATGGCTTTAGTCCTCATCTTTCTGTTCCATGCAATGGAGGTGTGTCAGCACTCCTCACACCTTCTCCAGATCTCATCCAGCCCTGAGTGAATCACATAGACCCAATCCTGAATTTCTTGTTGGAGGAATTATTCCAGGGAGGCTGAAGTTTTCTGTTGTTTGGTAAATCAAATGTATCAGGCATATATTTGAAATAACAAATATAAACAAACAATACACATGTACATCTGTGTTTAGGACACATACTGAGGTTGAAGATGGTTTATATTAATGCTCAGAAATCAAAGCACTCTAGAGCAGCTACACTAGAGTTGGGAAAGGAGTTACGGGTGTATTAATGTGGCATTTTAGCCCTCCTCTTTGCTGGGGAACTCACTGCACTAACACAGCAGTAGTTCTTCAGCTGGAGAAAGAATCCATTTCTAAATGAGATCCCCTAGCTACAAATCTATGGTGGGAGCAAGAGTTTGTATAAATCCCTAGTATAAGCTGTTTTGCTTCAAACATGGTTTCTTGAAACAATCATTTTATAGCTAAATAATTTGTCCAAAAAACATTACTTGTGGGGGTATTTTTGTTTTACTGTGTAATATGCCAGCAATCAGTTCCATATGGTCTCCATATACTCTATGATTTAAGGTTTCTGGAGTTTACTCTTCCATTTTACTTCCCTGCACACATACAAAAATATACTATAACATGCATATTTTTCTATCCCCTAAAATAATGTGTGTAATTACTTTCTACTACTAAGTACTATTGTGTCTGACACAGCTGCAAAAAATAGATACTGAACAAATTTTCTGCAGTTCATTTAAATGTATAATATAGTAAATGGGAAAATTTCTATGCATGTATAACCCCCTTATACTTTCAGGTAAATTAAGCTATCATCTCATGTGCTATAGTACAGATAAAGAAGAGAGGGAAGGCAGTTTTAAGCTGTGAGGTTCCATCTGCAATCATGCCTCTCTGTATAACACGGGGAGGTATTTTTAAAGACAGCACCCAGGCTGTTTGTGAGAATCTTTCAGAGACCAAAGTCGGTGGGTCTGTAGCTGTCTGGGTGCACTGGGTAAACCCTCAAATGGAGAGAAAACAGACTACAGTGGGGAGACAGGTAAAAGGGGAACCGGAGGCTTTGCACTACCATTGCCATTAGTTTAAAAAAGAGTTAAAATCTCTCCCAGCTGGGATATTTTGACACTTTCAGAGGTCCGTTCATCCCACCCTAAACCTGACCTAAGTCAGGGTTACTGCTGGAAAAAGGATCATTCCCACCTCATATCCCCAGAGGAACCCTTTTGGGGAGTTTGCCTGCAGAATGTTTTGGCATAAACTAGGTGCCTAATCTTTCAGCTGCTGCTGTTAAAGGATATGTTAGGGACCCCATCTTCTGCTTCAGTACCGAATAAAGAACAAAGCAGAGCGCTGGATCTGGCTGGGGCAGCAAGGCAACATCAGCAGGGTGACCCATGGTGGTGTCAAACCAGGGTACGACTGCTGCTGCAGCGGTTTCCTCTCCGGGGTGTCTCCCCACATCACAAATGTTTGTTCTTCTTTATTTCTTTTCAAGCTGACTCCTTCTTTGTTTAAAAAAAATAAAAGTCTTTGTAATTGCCCAGCTACTGTTTAATCCAGCTGACGTTCATCTTCTTTAGTGTTAGCATATTTGGGCAACCACCCTCCCAGATTTGTGTACTTGATCTACACACACACTGTGTACTCTCTCAGGCTTAACAAGCACTGTTATCCAGGACATTTGCCAAGGCTGGGTGATGTGAGCCCCCCCTCAGTCACCCCCTCCAGTGATCTTCCCAACATTCCCTTCCCAATCTCCAGTAAGCTTCTTTAATTAAGAATTTAAGACATGTCCTGTTGAGTCAGACCAATGGGCCATCTAGCCCACTTGCAATAGGACATGCTGCTTCAAAGTGCACTATTAGTCAGATTTTCCCAATCTCAGAGGCTTTTGCAATGTTTTCTGAACCTTTTCCGATTTCTTAACGACAGTTTTAGGCCGCAGGTAAGAGACTCGAACGTGGCTTTCAAGCAATGTTGCATAGCGCCTGTGCAAGTTGCTCAGATACACCACTCTCCAAATGTAAGAGTAAGTAATTTTTCTTGAAATCATGCTTGTGAAAAGTGAGTAAGCATATTAAAATATGAAATTGGACAGATAAACATGTTCCAATGCATTAACTCATTGATCATAATACAACCGAGATATGTATGTCCCAGTGACACAAACTGCACTGTCTGTGAACATGCTGAGGAAGTGAAGAGCTGGTGCTGAATCAATGTAAGTGGTGCTGAATCAGCCTTAGAGGAGTTCAGCACATTGCATCATCCTTTACGATCAAAGTGAGGGAAGCTAATGAGCAGCCAGTACTGCCATCATCCCACACACAGAAACCATCCTGCCACACACCACAGAGCACTACAGAGCTCAGACAGATACTAATCCGTGGGAAACAAGAAGATTTTGCTCACCACAAGCAACACTGTGATTAGTGGTGGCATCAGAAGAATCTGTGCCAGTGGATGAACCCCTAGTCTATACTCTTTCCTAAGTAGATTTCTTAAGTGCCACTTAAATAAACAAACCGCTGTTCCACGTTAGCCATATGTGCAAGGGAAAATACTTAAAATATTATGCATGACAGCTTCATTCTTGGGATTGCATTTAAATGCACCCTAACTTTGCTGACCTCTTTTCTGTTCTCCCACATTCAGCCCGTTGCCAGCCAGAGGTTTTCTGTCCTACAAACTACGCTTCCCAGGTTCTGAGCAGGCACCAGCAGCTCAGTGCCATCGCTTTAACTCTGCCACTTTTGTCCAAAATGTCTCTTGTGGCAGCAATGCAATAGCAAAATTAGGAAAAGGATCTCCCTTCCATAGCAAGGCATCATTTTGGGTATCATCACACTCCACTGCTCCTGCTGCCATGGATAGTGCTTCTGCCCACAGAAAAGGCTGTGGGGCCATGGCAATGGACTAGCAGGAGCCTGAGGAGGCTGGGGAAAGGTAAGAAATTTTCTGGGCATTGGAAGGAGTAAAAGAAGGAAGTAAGAGGAGAAGCCAGTGGCTGGGAGGAGAAGCAGAGAGAGCATGGGATGTGGTGAGCAAGCCAGGAGGGAATTAGAAGAGCTGGAAGCAATGTTCAAGCTAAACAGCTCCTCAAGTTCTCCATGCAGAAGCTGGTGGGAGCTGGCTAATGGAGGTGTGGGGATCAATAGAAGCACAGACAGCAGGGATACAGATAAAATAGCAATCTAGGACTTAGTTTTACAAAAATGATGGCCAAAGACCTCTATTTTCAAAGGACTAAGCAATATTTTTGGTTATATTGTTCCTTATCCTCTTAGCTGCTTCCCAGGAAAATCTATTCTTCTCACCTCCAGCATGTTCATTGGCATTTGTAGTCCAGTCATCAAGGGAAACTGGGAGCTGCATGTGGTTGGGTTGTTCTTTATCTGATGCCAGCGATGCCAAAAGACGAATGCAAGGGGAGTCTCAATTTCCCACAGGCTGGACCTAAAGCATGTGCTGAATAGTATGGGCTTCATATTAAGCGCTATCAATAATCTGAGTGGCAGACTTCAATGTCACACTTGTCTCCTTGACTCCCCCCACAACCACAAAATTGACTAAAAGTTCAGTGGTGTTCAAAAACTGGGAATTCATGTCAAAGAAAAGTGAAAACATTGTTTTCTAGGTAACATACTCTCGGCTCCACCCTAATCACTGTTATTCTGCATCCCAGAGACTGAAAGAAAGCAAAAGCCTTTTCCCAGCTGAAATATCCAAGGTAAATTTTAACTCATGACTGGATACAAACTCCAAGTGCCAAGATTTGAAGCCAGTTCCACAGAACAAAAATGTTGTTCAAAATAGACTTCCAGTTACCAGATTCTTTGAATAAAAAGCAATGGAACAATAAACTGTCAGATAACAGCTAACAAGCGCTTGGACAAACCTTCACTCCCAGATACAGCAGATGGGTGGCTGCAGCTATAGCTATGGAAATAGCTGCTGCAAGCAGTGCAATAGCAAACCCCAGCAAATCTCCAGACATGTGCAAACACACAGCAAAGATGCTCCCATGGACAAGATAGGCAGAAAAAGGAATGAGAAAGGAAAATGAAGTCAAGAGTTGAAGCAACTTGCCCAAGAGCCAAGAATAGAATACAGGTGTCCCAACCCAAAGCCTTTTCCACTTGCCACCGGGACCAACCTGAGTGTGATTTTCTGAGAAAGGGCTGATTTTTTTTTGTCTGTTACTAGCACCCAAAGCAATAGGCAATTCCACTTGAAGTGGGGTATATCGTATTATCGTTTCCTGATCTGAGAATGAGCATTTTTGTTAATGAGACCTGAGACTCCTCAGGTCCTTAATAAGAAAATTAATCCACTTAAAGATTTTTAAATGGGATACTTGTCAATTCCCTCTTGACAGGGAGGAGTAAAAATAGGAAATATTTCAATTCCCATAACCCATGGATTCTTAAGTATTACTGGATTCTCTCTAATTCCAGCCATAATGAGCATGATTAATTGCAGTGGCAGGAACAGCAGGTCTTCCTCACCAAATCTCCTGCATGCCAACGTTTTGTTAGTGTGTGAGAATGCAGTGAAGTACCAGCTGTTGATAAAAGAGTGACTGTTCTTGTGCACATGTTCCAGCTGTGACCACACAATAAAGCTAAAATGTGTAAGAACCCACATTTTTGTCTATTCCCACATATGCTTTGTGTGTAACTTCACTCATTGCCTCTATATATGTATATATAATAGCTTTTACCCTATTTTTCTTCTGCTCACAGCTGTATGATTTTAACTAACGCCACAAATTGGAGAAGATTACTGCTGGAAGTATTTTTATATACTTACCTTACCTATGACTAGGAAAGGAAAAAAAGAAAATATTAAATGGCCTCATTTAACCAAACGTTTGATTTCCATTGTTTTGGTCATTGAGTCATTAACAAGATTCCTTTGGCTCCAATGGACAACTTGAGACCTGAGCTCGACCTTCAGCATGGACTTTGTGCAATTCCTAAGAAATGTCTTTATAATCTGCCCTGTTTCAGAACTCTTGCTTCTTCTGTGCCTCGACAGTGCCAAGGAAAGGAGGAATCTGTGACAGATAGCCACCATTGCAGTGAAACATTTGGCTGCTTATGCTAGATGTTCAAAGGTTCTGATGCTGTCATCAGAAGTGAGGAGAAGCTGGTACCCCAAATAGGATCTCAGTTTCTGCCGTGCCCAGGCTCCTCCACACCACCGAAGCACCAGGTGATGCAACTCTCTGACTACATCCCACTGCCCTCCTGTGGCCCATGAAGCCTCTCCACCATGTGTTCAAATGGAAAGTGTCGATTCCATGTTATCATGCTGGCAGCATGATCTCCTCTCTGTACGGTACATGGGGGTGCTCTCAGAGGTGGACAGATAAAACCAGAGAGCCCTAATTGTCAACAGCAGCATTTGCTGTGTCAGTGTTGGTGCGGACAGCCAGGAAAAGCCAAGGATAAGTAAGGAGAGGGGAGGATGGAGTCAGCACAGTCAAATTCCTTCAACACTAGTTAGTGGAATCCATCCTGGCCTTCCAGCTACATCGACACTGGTAAACTTAACCAAGATAGGGCACAGGTTTGACTGCTATCTCATGGCCACCCTTACCATCAACTCCAAATAATGATTCTGGCTACAGTGAAGGATTCATCCCAGTAGGCAGCTTTGACCCACCTCATTTCAAGGGAAGAGTTCAGCCATATGTTTATGAATCATGCTGTGATGATGGGCCCAGGTCAGAGAACATACTTGACTCATTGTCTTCAGCAGCATAGGTGTAGCCAAGGGGTAAGAACACGCATTCCTATCTACATTTCATTTGTAGCCTGCATCTAAAATGGAACTGAATGATTAGACCACTTGCTTTTCACAGAACACATTATAAAAACACACTAAGCTTACACAATAGTTGTCTGCAAATCTATTCTGGAAGTATATTTGGGATTAATACCTTGTTTACAGAAGCACCAGACAGTCAGGTTCAGTTGCTGCACTGGAATCGTTTGCGCCCTGGAGAGCTCCTACACTCCTCAGCACATTATGTGTATGTCACACACCACACATACGGCACACAGCATTTCACTAGCAGTAACAGCTAGGACAGTCGGATGTTGCAGTCAGAGGTGCACTGAGAAGGTGACAAGGAGGAGGAAGTAGATTTTGCCCGTTTAAAGAGCCTATTAAATCAGTGCTGAAACCATGAGTGCTCTTCTGTATCTCATATGCCTCCATGTGGCTTTCAAAGAGCAGATTTTCTTTTCTGTTTCAGAAATGAAAGCTTCAGTAATCAGCAAGCCATTATTTGAATAGGCACTTGATGAATTCCTGCAGCTGACTTTACGAATCTGTAATTTCCTCCTTGGTGGCTTTCATAAATGATAGTGAGACTGAAATGGATAGGTACCCCTCCTTGGAGGTTATTAAAGTAAATATAGCATTAACTGGATTTGGTCCCAGTGGAAGTGTACTTTGATCTCCAGCCTAGGTAATACTTCTCTTCCTCTCTTCAGATGTACTCTATCTGCTCTCTTTAGAAGTGACAGTTGCAAGGCCATCAGTTATTTGAAAGGTCTGCCATGGCAGGATTTGAAAAGCAGACTCCCATGCAAAAGCTGCTCTTTCTGTGGCTGAAACTAGACACCCCCCACAGCCTTTTATTACACTAAGCACTGGAGATTTTGAAGAAAAAATAAGCTAGACACCCTCAGTCCAAATACCCTTTATCTACTCTTTCCTGGAAAAACAATATTCTTGACTCCAAACTGAGCACCAAGAAGAATGAAGCACTGACAAGGGATTCAATGGTCTCAATTTCAAAAAGAGAGGTGGTGTAATATTGTGTCCTCAAAAATAGTGGGCATTTGTGAGCTAATCTTCACCAAAGATTAAATAATACTCATTAAAGACAACAAGTGTTCAGTGTTGGGCATGAGGTTGATTGGAAGGTTAGGATTCAGCACCTCGCTATCTCTATTCACAGGCCATTTCTTCATGGGCATCATGTTTCCTTCAAGCAGTTTGTCTCGTTGAGCCTCCTCTCAGTGGTATCATACCACTTATGAGATCACAGCTTTCAAATCTTTCTTAAGTCTATATGATCTTAAAACTCAGGTTTTACAATGAAGGCAATGCAAAATCCTTCAGAAACCCATCATGATATGTCAGCCCATCCCCAAGGCAGCAGTTCTGCCTCATGCCCTAAACGTGGTGGAAGATCAAATTCATGGCATCACATGTACGCAAACCAGCAGACCAGTGGAAGCAGGACAACAACTCACAGAAAGGTTTCTGCATCCCCTGAGTGTTTCACACAGGCCAGCTAGAATCAGTGGAGACACCTTCACAAACACTGAGTTTAGCAGCTTTCAGAAAATACATCCCATTCACTGACTCAGTTGTTGTTTAACAGTAGTCCCATCTCCGAGTAAATAGGATTACAACAATCTTCCATTTATCTCATTGGGTGAAAAATGGTTTCAAGCCACAGTTCAGATGCCTATCAAGGAATATGATATGATGCTCAGCCAAATCACGTGACACTGGCACTCAGTTTGAGCCAGAAGGATGATGTGTCACATGTGGACAGCAGGAAAAGTGACTTTCCCAAAGTCTTCAGAGTTAAATTTTGTGCACAGAGTTTAGAATAATTACATTTTATGATGCTGCATCTCTGGGTGTATCTGGCTGGAAACAGATGATGTAAATTAAACAGTAGATTATGTCAGCGTTGCCAGATGTTCTACTAGCCATGGCCACCTCCCTTTGAGGAAACTTTATGTCATGAAACTCGTGATTTGCACATTCATAGTGGTGACTACATAGCCATGCTACATATCTTGGGTCAGGAGTTTTGAGTTTCCTCTTCATCCAGAAGGACTACAGATGTAAGTCAAGACGAATGTCTGGGTTTTTCCACACTAAGAGAAGAAAGGTAACTTCCCGCAAAGTATCTTGACAAAGTCAGGTCAGGTGATGTGGCAAGGGCATTGCAAGTCAGGATGACCAGTTCTGCCTCTGAATTTCCATTTGCTACCTCAATTTGTTTATCTGAATCTGTTCATTGCCTTAGAATTTAAGTTATTTGATACCTTCTCCACCTTCTTTTTCCATATGGTGCCTTACACATGGTGGGGTTGGGGGGTGGGGGGGAGGCAATATCCATGTGCACCGAGGTTCAAATTATTACAGTATTATTATTTTTCAATGTCAATGGAGTACCAAGAAGGGAGGAGGCTCCATGTCCACACAGACCATGCAGATGATCTCTCTGTTAGGGAAAAAAGAAGTCCAATCTTCATCTGGTGTAGACCTTCATGACAGCACTTACCCCAACGGCGCTACATGAACTTACCTCATCTGGCCTAGTCTGTGAAGTGTAACAGATCCTGCAAAGGAGACAGAAAGCTAAATCTGGAATGCATTTAGACGGCATTACAGAAAGGAGCTCAGCATAACTGAAACGTAGCAAGCACTCCAGAAAATCAGCCCAACAGCATTGATTAATTGCACTGAGCCTTTTTTAAATGAGATCTTCAGAAAATCAGATCATCTCCAAATGGAGAGAAAGCCAGCAATGAATAAAGCAGCCAAGACAGTAGTAAGCTAGCTTCTAAAAACTGTTGGGTTTTGAATGAATTATACATTAACTCTGGTTATTTAAGTGATGATTTTAACTATGGCTCCCCATGGGCCTTATCCAAAGCCGATGAAGTCACCATCCAGAAACAAAGGCCTGTAGCTCCACTCTGAAACCAGTGGACCTTTGTGTAGTGTGCTCTGCTGTGTATGTGCCCTATAAATTACATCTGCATAGTTTTCTTAATAATAATGATGTGAAACATTACCAAGGCTGAAGCTTAGAGGAAGGAAGGCCATTGCTCAAGGCCATTGAAGTGATATAGCAAAGCACAACAGGGTAAAACCTAAGCCAACAAAAATTTAGGCTGAATCTCAGGAAAAAAAAAAATATAATAATGTGTGTTAGACTGTTAAATATCCTCCCCAGACCAGTTAGAGAAATTTCCCTAGGTATACAGGACCAGATTAGACAAGAAACTTGCCAATCTGCTGCAGACAATGACTTTCCTCGATGGAGTATGTGGCCTGAAGAGGTGTTTAACATCAAACTTTGGTGGTGTAGGTATACATAACCCATCTCCCAGATGGTCCCTCAAAAGTAATACATACCTTCGCCAAGGACTTATGTCACTTCTAATTTTGGAGACCAGTTCCAAGAACTTGCCTGCCCTGCACATCAACCTACAGCACAGAGATGACACTCTGTTGCTGACCCAAGCTGCTGCCCCTTTGGCGCCATGTGGTGGTGTGAGCTCTGAGAAGCTCTGCACTTCCCTTATGGTGTCCATGCATCATTAGCTCATTATCTTAGGGGCCACATTGGGACAATAAAGCCTCGCGACCTTTTCCAGCACTACCAACACATCACAAGTCAACTTTGGCACCCAAGCAGCATGGTCCACTTTGCTGGTGTACTGGTTGTGGCTGGAATAGTTATTTTTCTTCACTGTAGCTCATATAGTGCTATGTTTTGGATTTGTGACTAAAACAGTGTTTGTGACACAGGGATGTTTTAGTTACTGCTGAGCAGTGCTTATGCAGACTCAAAGCCTTTTCTACTTCTCAGACTGCCCTGTCAGCGAGTAAGCTGGGAATGCACAAGAAGAAGGGGTGGGACACAGCTGGGACAGCTGACCCCAACTGGCCAAAGGGATATCCCATACGATACAACATTGTGCTCAGCAATAAAAGTGGGGGGGAAGAGGGAGAAAGAGGAAAGATGGTGTTTGACTTCCTAACTGTTACACGTGATGAAGCCCTGCTTTCCTGGAGACGGCTGAACACCTGCCTGCTGATGGGAAGTGGTCAATGAATTCCTTGTTTTGCTTCACTTGCATGCGCAGCTTTTGCTTTACCTATTAAACTTCTTTATCTCAACCCACAAGTTTTCTCTCTTTTACCCTTCCAATTCTCTCTCCATTCTCACTGGAGCAAGAGTGAGCAAGCAGCTGAGTCGGGCTTAGTTGCCTACCGGGGTTAGAACCCAACAGCTGGTTCCTCTGGCCTGACCCAGAAACAGAGTATTTCCACCCAAAGAGCAGAGTCCCCAACAGTGTCCCTAATGAACTTTGCTGGAAGTGAAAGAATATGGGGAAAATTGTTTTCTGGGAGAAAAACAGTTTTAAAATAAAAAGCAGATTACAAACTTCAAACACATGTGACAAGCTTTGTGAGAACATGAAAGCTTGGTAATGACCATCAATACCGTGGGTGGAAACTTGTATATCATGCAGACACAGCAGATTACAAAAGAGACAACACAGCACAGTAACACAGGGGGAGCCTTTTGAGACCACTTCCATGCTTGTTTATGAATCATTGAGGCCATTTTCCTGTAATGAACATTAGGCTGTTCTGCTTATGCCTACTTTCCTTCTGTAGTTATGGGAAAGAGCCACCTTCAGAAGGAACGTCATGCAATGTGACTCACTGAAGACTACTGTCATTCTCTTTTGACTTTCAGGTTGATTTAGATGGCTAGCTGGGGCATTACAACAGACATTTCAAGTTAGGTGGTCAGGCTGGAGGGCTATTGTAGACATCTAAGCTGATGAGTTCAAGAGAAAAAACTGTTCTCAGACCACTGTCAGGTCCTAGATACCTGTTCATCAAAGTGAAGAAGCACTCATGACAATTATATTAGGAACCTGCCACTCTGGACTCTCCAAAAATGACCATTTATGGGGGACACAATGTAGGAACTGCAGCTACAGGATGTGCCAGTGCTTTGGACTTTGGGCCCATCAAGAGGATGTGTCTGCTGATGGAGACCACAGCTTCAACTCCCTTCAGAGCAATAGAGACTAATTCAGTCTTCCATGTCTTGCCTGCAAATTGTGGCAGTGATTACTTCCTCCCATTCCCCATTTGCAGCTCACACAGACCCCTACTTGCTCTGGTCTGGGCAGGTTTGCTAAAACATTGCTCTGTGATTTTCAGCTCATGCTCAGCATTGCACGAGCAGACTCTACTCTAAACAACCAGCTTATTCTGTTTTTCCTCCTAGGAATCATTCTGTGGGTATATGCTGGTCTTACAGCTACACAATTTATCATTAAAATGCAGCATCCCATAATCATGCTAGCAGTAAGTGAAATTATGATACACAACTGTTGAAAAGACTCAGAGCTCCATTTCACTACATTGGGTGGGAATTAATTCAAAGAATGTAAGCAATCAACATGTGGTATTGTTCTAATAAATACTCAAAATGACAACCATAAGGCCTGGCCAATGCAAGAAAAGCAAACGTCCATACAAATTTTCTGTGGTAAGCGCTCTCAGCGCTTAACATATCCCTAGAGGCTACTGTTGTCATTACTTTGCGTTCCAGTTATTTTGAGTTTTTCCACTTCTATACCCTTCTTCACTAAAGCTCTCTGAACCCACCTACCCACTGCACAACTTGAATGGATGTCTAAGGGATAGTTACGCTCCACATTATAATATGGGAGCAGCATTGTGGTTTTGCTCCTATTAGAGCACGGGTATTTTGCAGATAAGTGTTCCTGTTTGTGTAGGATTTGCACTAAGCATTTTCCATTCTGTTTTGTTCCGGTGATACCTGGCTAATGAATTCCCCTGGCTTTGAAAAAGAACTTATCAACCATCTTA
This sequence comes from Grus americana, assembly GCF_028858705.1. NCBI lineage: Eukaryota > Metazoa > Chordata > Aves > Gruiformes > Gruidae > Grus > Grus americana. The sequence goes on along the minus strand of NC_072853.1, from coordinate 13,721,844 downwards.
ATTTTTCACCATCTGTGGCAGCAACATTAAGATTTGTAGAAAACTTGCAACACAAGTCAATAGGGATAACTTCTAAGCTTCTAAACTTGGGAACAGCAGCATGCAATGCAGTCACACAGAGAAATAAAAGGGCAGTCAGTCAGTTATTTAAATATTGAAAATCTGAAGTTGTTTTTCAAAGGTACATCCATTAATACTAATAGAACACAGAAGATAGTCTAGAAGTTTAAACACTATTGTGAAACTTGGGAAACTTGGAGGAATATCTGCAAATAGCATGTCTAAGCATAAGAAATCCAACTCATCTGTAACCAAAGGAGCAAAAAAGACCCCAGACAGGCCTCTCTCCCAGCTTTTTACACAGGTTTCATATGGGAACTGAGAATTTCACTGGAAGTCACAAAACAAGTCATCAAAAAGGAAGATACTATGGATCCAACTTTCTATCTACTTATACAAGTGTGATTCAAGACCTCTCTGCTGAAGTCTCTGCAAGTACAGTGGTGTGGCAGCAGCAGGAGAAAGAGCAGATCAAAGCATTAGTTTTTATGCTAAATATGCTGGTTTCAATTTACCATGATATGGAGTGAGGGCAAATGCAACCTTGTTCCAAACTTTTTTCAGAGTGTCTTCTAGGAGAAGGAGAATAGCTATTATCTTAATTTCACAAATCAAGAACTGAAATCTAGAGATGCATTCTCAAAGATAAATTTGTGTTTAAAATATCTGATACAGATGCCAGACATCGGATGAGATCCCATACATAATCAATCCAGTGAGGCCTCACATTCAGGATAAACTATCCTATAATTAGAAAAAAACTTACTATTATCACAGAAGAAATCTGTGATAAGCAAGCAAGCCAAGCAGTTAAAGTCTCTGTGATATGGAGGATGATGTCTAAAATATAAATATGGGGAGGCCTGGCAGATTGATTAAATCACACTCCCACATACTCGCCAAGGCAAGTGCTATGTACTTACAACGTATCGCCCCCGAGAAAATCGAACAATAGAATGTACTGTTAAAGACTAAACTGAGAGCAATGGGTGGTGGGACCCTCAGACATTGGGACACACATTTAGCAAAGGCCACTTGGTTAGTTAACGCTAAGGGGTCTGCCAATCAAGCTGGCCCTGCCCAATCAAAACTTTTACATACTGTAGAAGGAGATAAAGTTCCTGTAGTACACATAAAGAATATGTTAGGGAAGAGTCTGGGTTACTCCTGCCTCAGGCAAAGGCAAACCCATTCGTGGGATTGCTTTTCCTCAAGGACCTGGGTGCACTTGATGAGTGATGCAGAAGGATGGGGAAGTCCAATGTGTACCTCAAGAGGATTTGATTTGGGGTGAAAATAGCCAATGATTTAAATTGTATGACATTGATTGCTACATAATATTGCATGTCGTCACTATTATGATTGCTATGTGCCATAACAATGGCATTACAGCATGAATCACCCAGACTAATGAAGAATGAACTTTGATGAAACTGAGCAAGGTGCAGAGGTGATGAAACCAGAACTGGCTTCAGCAACAAGCACCCATCAACTTCCTCAAGATTGCCATCTTCAGCCTGCAGACTGTGAGCATGGACCACACCAGATACATCAGCTTCGAGCTCCAGATGCAGCATGCAACAATCCAGCATCACACATCCTTCCTGCCCTGAGAGAATGTTATGACAGATGGAGCCCAAAAGTCATGGCTCATGAACTCAACGGACATTTTAGAGGGGTGGTCCATAGACTAAGGGTATGATATCTGTGTGTGTACACATCAAAAGACAGGAAAAGCAATGATAATTAATCAGAATGCATTGGGAAGTATAGGACCTGGACATGACGTAGATGGTACAGAATAAGGGGTGGACACTGTCCTGGTTTCAGCTGAAATAGAGTTAATTTTCTTTATAGTAGCTGGTACAGTACTGTGTTTTGGATTTAGTGTGAGAATAATGTTGATAACACACTGATGTTTTAGTTGTTGCTGGGTAGTTGCAGTGTCTACACCAAGTCAAGGACTTTTCAGCTTCTCACGCCCTGCCAGGTGCACAAGAAGCTGGGAGAGCACAGCCAGGGCAGCTGACCCCAACTGGCCAAAGGGATATTCCCTGCCATAGAACGTCATGCTCCAGATAGAACTGGGGAAGCTAGCCGGGAGGCAGATTCACTGCTCAGAAACAGACGGGGCATCGAATTGTTGGGTTTTTTTCCCTTTTGCATGTGGTGAGCAATTGCATTTGTGCATCAATTGTATTATTATAATTATTGTTATTATTGTTATTACTATTATTATTCTCTTCCTTTGTTATCCTATTAAACTGTCTTTGCCTCAGCCCACGAGGTTTTTTTCCATTCTCCTCCCCATCCTTATGTGAGGGCAGGGGTCAGCGAGCAGCTGCATGGTGCTTAGTTACCAGCTGGGCTTAAACCATGACATAGGGCACAGCAATGATGTCAAGAACAGCAGCAATAGGAGCAATAACAATTATAGATGTACCTTTCTGTGCCTGGAAATAACTGTAACTTTGCCGTAATTTTCAAATTTGTGAAAATCAAGGGGAGTCTCAGCAGCCCAGCTCTGAAAGCAGGGTTCTCCTTGGTATCACAAATTCCAAATATTTTAGAAAAACAAAATTATTGTCTGGAGGCGTCTGAACCAAAAAATGTTCCTCGATCTTTTTTTATTTTGGATGATCTCTTGGTTCTACCCACACATTGTACTCTTAATCCCGCTGCGCAGTTTGGCTAAGGAGGCCACAGAGTTTGCATTACACGGGGTGAAATGCTGAATATGAAATTCTTTTCCAGCTGTGGGGAAAAGACAAGGACTTTTCCCTATTGGTGTTGTGGCCTTGGACTTAGAATGAAGTTAGTTATTCTTGGTATGGCACATTCCCTTTTGTTTATCCCTCACAACCATTTAAAAATAGCTTTCTAAGACGCACAGAATCTCTCAGTGTTTGCTATTTTAAAACAGATGCTTCTTTACACAAACTTAAACAAGAGCTATTTTCTGAGGACACATCATTGTCCTGGATTTTCTCTGTAAATGTATCTGCACAAAGGCAGATCTGCCCCCAACACTGTTTATGAGTGGGTGTTCACGGTTAAGCAAGGATGAAGTCTTATCCTCTAGATCAGTTGTAAGAGCATTTCTTTCACATCACGAACACAACAGCCTGCTCAGGTCTAAGCATTTAAATCACAGATATTTGTAACAAGAAAACATGTTCCAAAAAAATAGCTTTCATCTTTTGTCTGTCATGAAGCTGTGCTGGTTTTGGCTGGGATAGAGTTAATTTTCTTCACAGTAGCTAGGATGGGGCTGTGTGTTGGATTAGTGCTGAAAACAGTGCTGATAACACAGGGATGTTTTCGTTCCTGCTGAGCAGTGCTGACACAGAGCCAAGGCCTTTTCTGCTCCTCACCCCACCCCACCAGCGAGTAGGCTGGGGGTGCACAAGGAGTTGGGAGGGGACACAGCCGGGACAGCTGACCCCAACTGACCAAAGGGATATCCCATACCATATGACATCATGCTCAGCAGATAAAGCTGGGAGAAGAAGAAGGAAGGGGGGGACGTTTGGAGTGATGGCGTTTGTCTTCCCAAGTCACCATTAGGCATGATGGAGCCCTGCTTTCCTGGAGATGGCTGAACACCTGCCTGCCCATGGGAAGTGGGGAATGAATTCCTTGTTCTGCTTTGCTTGTGTGCGCGGCTTTTGCTTTACCTGTTAAACTGTCTTTATCTCAACCCATAAGATTTCTCACTTTTAGCCTTCCGATTCTCTCCCCCATCCCACCGTGGGGGGAGTGAGTGAGCAGCTGCCTGGTGCTTAGCTGCTAGCTGGGGTTAAACCATGACAGAAGCACACCTACATTGCTCTGTGCAGTCCTGTGTAAGTGAAGTCCTGAAGCAAAGCGTGGATCTGTCATCTCTGGACAGAGACTGGTCAGAACCTTTCACTATTCTCTTGGCCTGGGCAGACGCCACACCTCCCTTAGGCACACGTAGATCAGCAGATGCTCTGAAAGCCTACTTCAGATCATAAAAAGATGGTGTGAGTGTTAGAAATGCTAAACACAGTAAACAGAGCAGTAGCTTGAGCCCAGTAGATTATGAAGAATCTGGATCAACTACTTCAGCCTATTAATATGTTCATACTTGCTAAGCTAAGCAAGCACCTAATTGACTTGGATGTTTTCAAATAAACCTTGAGCTTTATAAAGGTCATGCTGGACTACTCAGAGAGCAAACTCAGACCATGACCAACTTCACCAGACCATGACCATGTCCATCTTAGACCAGAAAAGATCATGACCATGATCAGCTTAGACTTAGACCAGCTCTAAAAAGTAAACAATAAAAAAATTTCATTTTTGTGTCCTTTGTAGCTAAGGGAAGGAGCAATGGACTTCAAAAACACAGGGAAATATAGATGTCACAAAATACTTTCTGACTTCAGGGCTACTGAAGCCCTGGTATAAACTAGAGAGCTAATTATACTCTCCTACAATGCAGGGAAAGCCATATTAGTGGATCTCAGTAAAAACAAAAACAACAACGAAAAATTAAATTCCAGAAGCAACTATTCACACTCTGGAATAGTGTCTGTCAATATTTCATTTAAATCCAACCTTTGGCCTACCTGAAACCACAGAACCCCATGTCTGGTCCTTAATGGAAACACTGAGGCTCCTGTCGGTGCAGTCACCCCACGGTCATAAACACCTGAATGTCTGCAGTAGGCACCATGCCTCCCCATACCGAGGTTACTGCTGCACAGGTCACTGGAGAAATGGCAAGCAAATAATATAAACAAACTCCGTTTAATTTTATGACTCCCAGTTGATGTGTATATTTGGGGTCCAAGCACATTCTCCTTCCAGGTGTGTTCTGTCTCCGGGATCCAACTGAGTCTTTGAAGCAAGTGGAGACCTTACCTTTTCCTTGTTTTTCCTTTCCCCTATTCCTGTCTGTTAAGTATTACCCCATGACCTTTCACTGATTGGCTTCAATTAAGGCCATGGATTTCCTCTTCCTGAACCAAAGTCAGGTTACAGTGCAAGAATAATAAAGGCAAAACGAATGTGTTGCAGTCATCCACGTACAGTCCCCAGACATCAGCATTTGGAGTAAAACTTTACTTGGGAGTCCTACCTCTCGAGAGTCCTCATGTCACAAATTTGTTGGTAGTTTTTTGAAATCTCCAGTAATTCTCTGTATTAACATTTATTGGGCTTTTTTTTTTTTTTTTTATTAAAGAGCCAGTTTTGGTGGGGGGACCACAGGGAAAGACTTACTCTTGCTGGTTTTGCCTAAGCTTAAGCAAGACTGGCCACATTCTGGACCCTTTGGTTAATCAGAAAATTTGCACTGTATGCTCTGTACATTGTTAGCATCATGAGAGATTATTTGGATTTCAGTAGTGCCAAGAAGACCCAGGTGGGATCAGAGGTCTGGACCAGCTGTCAGCTGCTGGGAGAAAAAAAAAAATCAAAATTATTTTCCAATAGAAAATGCTCCTTCACTGAAAAGTATTCTTCACAAAATCTCCTAGTTTTCATTAAGTCACTACAAAAATACATTTCCCTGAAGAAAAATATTTCTTCTTTGGAAGACTGTGTTTGTTTTATTCTGGGTTCTGGTTTATTCTGATGTGGGGACTGTGTTTTGTTGTTGCTGTTCAGATACCAATTTTTCATTTCAAAAGAGTTTTTATTTTGCTTTCTTTTCTATTGTTATTGTAATCACATTCTTCCTGGCAGCATGTACCTTGTGGCATGCCATAGTATTTATCGTTAATAAGACAAATTTTTGGACCATGGTAATTTATGCAGATAAAATGTTCATCCACTGAAATGTATGTCCAGACTAAAATTTCATTAATACATTCAGCTTGTAGTTCTCAAAACCAAACCCTGCTCACTTTTTAGCACCAAAAATGACTTTTGTGTTTCCAGGTACCACAAGGAGATGTACATATATGAACCTAAATGTCTTTTATAAAAGTTTCCTTCAGCAATTCAGAAAGCAGCTGCACATAAAGGCTCTCAGTCATTCTTTATTTAAGTGCCACTCTCAGTATGCCTTTAATATGAAGAAGGTAAGTTTACAGCATACAACATCACCATACAGACTTCCTGCAACACTGAAGGCTGACCCAAGCATCACATTTCAGGGCTGAGGGCTAAAGGATTTCATTCATTCTCAAAAGACCGTTGCTCCTTCTAACTGGAGGGCAGCAAAGTTTATACGGCTTTCTCAAGTTGAAAGGCACAAGACATCACAAGCGTCAGTCTGCATCTGACAACTACTGACATAACCAAAAGCCCTCATGAAAGCAAATCAAACAAATGATGGTTATTTGGAAAAGTGATTTAACTTAATCTTGCTCCACTGTAAAAATTGGATTATGTCCAAGTTGCTGGGGCTATGGTGGGTTCCACAATCCCTCTTTTATGGGGCACAATCAACTTATCAAAAATGATCCCGACTAATTATTTATAATACCAGCTTTCAGATGGTGTTGGTTTTCCCTGGGTTTGAAACCCAGCCAACACCTATATTGCTTCCGTCTACCACCAGGCTTCCTCTGGAGAGGGGATTTCATACACTTTTGAATGGAGGAGACGAAGCAGCTTCTCATGAATTCAGGAAAGGACAGTGTGTTTTTAGAAGATCATTCTGCTTCATTTTAAACATTTCATCCAAGAAAATTTAAAGTCTGTCATGAAATTTATGATGTCCTGCTGGACACATGTTTTCCTTTACTTCATAAGGCACCAGCTACTGTAATATAACAAAGTGGAAATTGCTTTCTAGAGAAACATGTAGAGATTTATCAGAGATACCTCATTTAATCACATTCCAGCGAGCCTGGGTCAGTCACTCATCTTTGGCTGGGGAGGAGGGAGAAGGGGGGTTAAATTATAATTTAATCCATTATGAGGGCTGTTGTTAAAGTCTTTTTGACAATGAAGTATCTGCATCATACCCCTAACAGGAAATTATGAAAAAATATATATTAGCTCAACATACACCTTGTAAGCATCAGAGCAATTGAAAAATTCAGTGACAACAAAGTGCTGAGCAGGTACAACTCTTCCTGGTTCCCAAGGAGCATGCTGAACTTCAGATATAAAAATCTTTTCTGTTATACATTCAGTCCAATGACCCAGCATTCAGGGACCCTGTGTAACCTCAAGTGGCGAAGATCTCTGTGTGGCAGAGGAGATCCTTGCACTGAGTCACTAGAAGAACAGCTGAGGGACAGTTTACACTATCTGGTCAGTCCTTCCACATGCTGGAAGGTTACAGGATGATCGAGTACTGAGAATTAGCTGAGAGCACACTGCCAGGAAGGGCATGGGAGGGAAAGACAGGGGCCATTGCCCTTGAGTGTAAAGGTGGCAGCACTAATTGGGCATGAGGATGGGAAAAGCAGAGGGGGGAACAGTGTTTTGGTAGGGAAGTAGTCAAGCTTGTTATTAAGTTCAAATCTTTAATAGACCACTAATTCTTTTGAGTCTGCAGCCTGCTTTGTAATTGCTTTCAAAATCTCTATGTTCCTCTGTCTATCGGAGCAAGACCAACCTGCCAGAGCCACTCTTCCCAGCGCACAAGCAAGATCAGCAGTTTTATCAGTTCCCTCTGTAACGCTGAATTAAAAAAAGAGCAAGGCAGGTTCACTGGCTCTGAGGACAAGCAGCACAGCATGACTTCCTTCTACAACAGGAAACTCTCTCCCTTCCAAAAACAAGTCCACCTCATCCCTAAGGCCTGCTAAGGAGAATGTCTGGCCAGGGCACTGCCCCCACCCCTGTCTGGGCATTGCGTGGACAACGCTAGCAGGCACAGGCCAAAGATCTTCTAGGGATCATGCGAGCAAGCAGAAAGGATGGTCCCATACAGAGCTCAAACCCCAGTTTAGGAGAGGCACGCAGATGTACACCCAGGGTCCGGGATGTACTTGTGCTTCCCGGCGTATGGAGTAAACCCGGGCAGAGCTCCGCGCGTCTGCGGCCACACAGCTCTCAGCTCCCAGCCAGCCCAGGTGTGCCTGCACCGGCACAAGGAGCAACGCGGGCACCCTTTGGGGTGTGCTGAGGGGGCTGACACAGCCCGGGACATACGTTAGAGGGTCTGGAGTGCCACCTTCTGGTACGGCACCCCTGCACGTACCATTCGCGCACAAGCGCGAATGCAGCCAGACATGGGGGGCAGCTGGGGAACCCCCACCCCCAGCAACATGCCCACCAGGCTCCTGCTTCTGTGCCGGTCCTGTCTGGGTGCAGAGCCTCTCCAGCCCAAGGGCCCCCCGCTGCCTGCATGCAGAAATGAAATCGAGAGCAAGCCTCAGATGCTCCAGAACATAAAGCACTTGATTTGTCTGATCAGGTTCATATCCTTGAAATAGGTGTCAAAGCAAGATACTTTGCAATAAACTGCAGAAATTTTCCCATAAAAGAAAGTCAAACAGGACCCAAGCCTCAAAGTTATTAAAAAGAGAGAACCACAATTCAAAATATTCAGTCTTTTCCCTGGATTTCATAGAAAAGCGGCACAATTCCATCTCTTTTCCAAACACCTTAAGTGCAAGGCAGAGAATCCATTCGTGGAAACAAGACCGTGATACACAGCTTTGTTCTCTGTGTGAACTCCTCAGCAACATACTATCAGCAGCATTGACAGCTACCCACAGTATGTAATCATCTCCCTAATAATACTTCATCCAGCTACCATCCTAGCAATCTATATTTAATGTAATGTGAATGGTATGTACCACACACAGTTCCTGAAAGAATGGGAAAAAATGCACCACAGAGAAAGATGAGCAATGATAAACAAAATGTCCTCATGGACATTTCCTGGAACACTCCCTTTATCTTCCCACCACTGATCTGGGGAACAAGCCAGATGCAAAGTGGCACGTACAATTTCGGTTGCCTGATCTGAAGCAATTTTATGCCAACACCAAGATCTCTAACATGATAAAAATTTGTCTGCTTCTAGTGTAGTGATGTGTCCTTCCCCTTCTCCCAAGCTGTGTGTGCAGACTGGACCCTGACGCCCTGGACTTTGCTTCCTGCCACATTCTAGGAGTTCAGATGTGTGGCAGAACTTGCTAAGGTTCACAGGAACCTGTTATTGGCACTTCCTACTGCAACTGATGTACAGAAAGGATGACAAGCACAACAGAGGATGGATACTGGAGGCTCTGGTTTTGTTCTAAAGGCATTCAGTTCAGCTCTCGATTCTCCCACAACTGTGGTAAGCTGGGCAAGTCACTGAGGATGGCATTTGTCTCATCTCGTGTAGGAGAGTCACACATCTTGGTAGGCTCAATGCTGAAATGGTGATGCCTACGGTGATGTACAGAGTGGACCTGTCTCTTCACACCACTGGCTGCTGGGAGGACCCACACAACCAGGTCATGGTAGGGCACCCCACTCGTGGGGGGTGAATATCGCCTTATGTATACATTCCCTATCTATCCAGGGGAAGAATCATCCCTTCTTATATCTTTTCTGGTTGATTATAAACTTAGTGGCAGCAGGAGGGTCTCCAAGCACACATACAGAGATAGAGGCACCCACAGAGTTAGAGTGGGCACCTCTCACTGTCAGAAAACAAATAACCAAGGGCTTGCTCTTAACTTGCAAACTTTACTCACAGCCCTTCATTGCAATTAATAAGTCTGAGTAAACTTGCAAGTGTCATGTAAGATTCTGGGTTTGGCAAAGCCTGAGCTTTGTATTTGGGAACGTTAACCTGTAGAAACTAAATATCCTCCATTAGTTCACAGTAATTCATAAGAAGAGCCAGGAACATCTGATAAAGCCTGTAAAATATTGTTCATCTTAGTTCTCCATTTAGGAAAACAGGATCACTGCTACCTCTACCCTGGCAGACTGTCCCCCTTCCAGACCTCCTCTAGAAAAGGCATGCTTATAAAAATATTCCAACATCAGATCTGCATTGTGTCTTGCCAGTGTGAAAACACAGAAATCTTCACTAAAGGCCCAAATCTGCTAAATGCTGAAGGCCTTCCCATCGCATTGACAGCAGGTCATACTCCGGGAAACGGCTGAAACTTCCAGTGATACTGTGAATTACCCCCCACTGCCTCTTCCCTTGCATCTTTTCAACACCTGCATCTTCATTCAGCCTTTGACAACCTTCCACTGCTCCCAGCTCCAGTAACAATCTCATCCATCCATCTCTCTCTCTCTCAGGTAACCAATTTTCTATGGGCTGTGTCAACCTTTAGAAGAGAGCCCTTAAAAATTTAACAGCCAGCCACTGACATGTTTTGGATGGTCCTGCCCACAAAATGAAGTGTACCCTGTTTGCTTTGTCCAGTTGCATCGGCTGGTCTAATGTCAGATATTGCCTGACCTTGCAGATGGAGGAGAGCGCTATTCATCATAAAGTAGTATTAATTTTAATAATTGGCTCCATGGTGTTACCCCAAATTTCTTACCTAGTAATTAAAGCTCACAAGATTTCAGCAGCATTTCTATTTATCAGCAATGTAAGTAACATCTTTTTCTTAGTACTTTGAGCCACTGCCTTTATGTTTTTATACTGCAAGCAACTATGCAAACACCAGCCCACCCTAGAGAAATTTGGGAAGTATTGGAAACCTCACGGCCTTTCACAGCAGTTCAGCACAATGCTGTTTCACTCAGCCCTTTCTGTCATCTGATACAGGGTAAATATTCAGTGTTCAGTGGCCTCCACACACACATTTCCACCTGTGTGGCAGGCCAGTGCTCGCCTGCTGGTTCATAACGTAAAACATGTGGGAATACTGAAAGTCTCAAGAGGTCTGTCTTACACTTCCTGTTCTTTATTTACCTTGCTGTGTTCAGTTTGTTTTTCCATTTATATTTAGCACAGATAAAAGCAGGGCAACCAAGCTCATATGTCTTAGTGAAATAATGGGAAGAGCTGGATACGAAAGCCATCAAAAGGCAGGATGAGGCACCTCCACCCCGCGAAAAAAAGACAAAACTTTAAGCCAGCTTTGAACCGTAACACGTACAATCAAGTGCTTTTTTTCCAAGCCTCCATAAGCAGGTGAAAATCTCTCACGCATTCACTCCTCACAGGTTGAATAGGTTTGTTATTTTCAGTCAAAGTATCGGGGAACAGCATGGTGAGGAGACCGCTTTGATCACACCATGCAAAATCCTGCTCTTGGGGCTGGGCAATTACTGGGTGCCCCTTGCAGAGGATGCAAGGCAAAGCTACCTGCAAGCCCCTCATCGGTTCATTCAGAGCCAGGATCAGGAGGAGCTCCAGTTTGCTGTGCCCAAATGAAGTATGACTGGACAATTAAAGGGCTTTTGTCTGTGTTTGCATAATCCGGGTGTTCATTATTTCACAACTCTATCCGTGTATAAAGCCATGCCACCTTCCACCATGCTCCATCTCCTCCGCCCTGCAAACACTGGCCCCAGATGGTGAACAAACTTGGGATGAAAATGCCTGAGGTTTTGAAAAGAAGTACTACAGAAGGCTGGACCTGTATGTTCAAAAAGCACGTCAATGAATTAGCATGGCACCATGCACGGTCAAGTGAACACATGCACCAGACTCACTGAGACACTTGTAAATATTATACGTATCTAAAACTCTAAAATATTGAGAATACAATTAAAAAAAAACCCCCACCAAACCACAACCCAGAACTCAGCTAACTCTTTAGAAAAGCTCAAAAATACTGGAATAGCAGTAAAAAATAGAACAAGGGAGTAAAAGGAAAGGCAAAAAGGCATTTCTCAATTCAAAAATGCAATGGTTAGAGATACCACCTTAATGCTCCCAGCCACTGTCCAACAAACAAACAAAACAAGAAGACAATGTTTGCTTTACTTCCACTGTTGCAACAATGAAGCTTTGGAACCATATGTTCATCATCCCAAAATAAGCTCAGTGGTCTGGCAGCACTTCAAGACTGCAACCATAAATGTCAATGTAAACACATATTTGTGCAAGGATGATAGATAAGAGGCATTTATTTTGGGGACCTAATGTGTGAGTATCCATCAGGAGTTGATACCATCTTGTGACACTGCAGGTCTCTCCCATGGTTATAAATCACCTTGCAACAGCTTGGCCAACCCGCCCAGGGAAAAAGCAAAGCTGGGCTGTCAGTGAGATTCTGCAGATTAGATCAAGGCCTGGGGCTGCCACAAGCCCCTGGTTTACCATACTCGAGCCTAACCATCTCCTGGGCACATAGAGGAGTGGGTGTAATCATGAAGGGGATGGATCCAAGACGTCATCATACAGCACAGAAACCACAACAGGGGCTGCTGATCGGAAGGGAGGACAACAGCCCCCACAGAGATGTTTACTCTGGTGTACAGCATCTTGTCATGTACTTCTACCATGACAAAAACCAACTGTGTGGTTTTAGAGCACAGTTTTGTGCATTGGCTATAGGCCATAATTGTCTCATGAACAACCTCATTTTATCTTGCTACTATTTCTCTACATAAGAGCAGGAGTATGAGACTAATTGAGAGGGATGTTGTTAGACAAGGCACAGGGTGGACACGCAATGAAGGACTACCATGAGAAACTTATAGCCAAACATGGGACAGTATGGGGTGTGACAAACCCAGGCAGCAGTGATAGGGACAGTGAACTACAATGATTAACACGCCATGCCCAGAATTATCTATGCACACAGCACAGTGACTTTCCTTCACCTCTCTGTCCTTTTCAAAGGAAATTAATACCTTTCAAGAGGATGTTTATTTCTGACAAATAACCTCAGGATTTCTACACAGGCCAGAATTGTCCTCTCAATAACAAACCATTAACCCCTTCCTGAGACTATCTAGAATTATCGACCAAAAAATGTAATGAACAAGAATAGCCCTCAAGCAAAAAGATGGCTGAGCAATGCTAAAACACTAAATAGCCCCAGGATATAGAGTTGTGCAGATGCAGAGCTTTACGAGAAAGCCCTGAGAACTTAAAGAAAACTCTACCACATAAAGAAAGAGGTACTCAGTAACAGCAACGATTCTACTTTGCTCCATAAGCCGCCATGGCAGTTTGCACCCATTAGGGCCTGCACATCCATGGGCTGATTTGTCCACTAACTTCAGTTTCACTTTGAGCTTTTTTTTTGTCAAGATATTCAGCACTTCTGCTTTTGGTGAATCTCACACCCAAAGACAGTGAGCTGGAAGTTTTTTTGGTAGGGTATTTAGTCTGAGGTCATTCCTGCTCCAGCTGTCATCAACGGTAGTTTTATGGTGTTTCACAAATGGAGCACAATGGGGCTCTTTACAAGGTGTAGGCTTTCCACCAAACCCTGACTGTGGCACTCCTTTATCAGGGGCAGGGGGGAATGTGCTAAACCTTATAACACTATGGTAAATTAGGGATATGACTGTGTCTTCCATGGAGGGTAAAGTGCAGTCAATAGCTTTCCGTGGTAGGCAGAGACCATACAGCTCTCAGGTCTCCCAGGACTGTTGCCCTCTCCCCCAAGGCACAGCACATCAGACACGTGCCAGTGGCAGGCATTTGGGAGGTGTGATCCCTGCTCCTCTCCTCACCTTCTGAGGGAAGGAACAACTCAGCACACCTCTTTCAGGTCAACCACATTAGTTTCTGCTGTGTCCAACAAATGTGCAGCCAGCCACCATAAAGGAGTATGGCCATGCAGTAAGAGTCAGTAGATGATGTGGTGAAGATTGATAGTGCCTACTGGCAATGCACATGGTGAGACCCATATACGCAGGTTCTGATTTCTCGGTACAGTAATCTAACTCCAGGAAATCCAGTTCAAGGGACAATCCCATATTCACAGACTCATCTGGCAGCAATCATTGGGCTGGGTTAGGATTTCACTCCTGGGCTCCTACATGTTTGCTATGAGATGCATTCATGATTGCCAAGGTCACCAGATAAAAGGCTTTATATGTCACCAACAGAAATTATTTTCAGGAATATGTTGTGTAGTCTTCTACCCATCCTGCCCCAGCATGAACACAAGTAATTCTGCTCATGCTACAGGTCCCTGCTTGCGAACCAGAGGTGGTACAGTGGCTGCTTGGGGGAGCTTCACAAAATGGAGTGGAGGACAGGCCTGTGGGGATTTGCTACGCTACACTTGGCTCAAGTCAATGACTCACTCCAGTGAATGCTAAAGTCATTCATGATTTCTTTTTTCTTAAACAATAAAAGTTACATTTTATGTGTCCAGAAAGGGTAATAAAAATGTAATGGACGCTCTGTGAGCCTAAATCAAAACCCAGTGAAGGCAATGGAAGGAGCTCTGTGGCTTCCACACACTCTCGATCATGCCTCCTTTACTTCAGTGTTTCTTCGAGAGAGACCTTTCCATTTAGCAAGGAGGAAAGATGTTTCTTTTTTAGCACTAATCTTCACCTCTCCTTGAAGCAGTCTCATTTGCCACGGTGCTCTTTGGAACAAGAAAAAAAAATTAATTCATTCTTTTCCTCTTAATGTAAAATGCAGTAATATCTTAAGTCAGGACATCAAAATACTGAACTAACATCATCAAGGGATTTTAGGAAAAAAATCAGATCCAAACGTGTGGGATGTAAGGATTACCCCAGACATGGAGGGAAGGGGAAAATTCTTTATCTTAATGACAAAAGGCAGTAATGTTTACACGATGTTAAGCATAGGATATTTTTACCTTCTTTTGGGATGTCACATACAAAAAAATCCCAGAATTAAGAAAAAAGGAACTTTAAAGGCTCATGAGTATAGCCAGGTCTGACTGACTTATCCAAGTAATTTCTATTTATACCCTTTGTTAGTAAGCGCCTGGGGCCAAGGCCTCCTTTACTGTAAATAGGAAAGTTCTGCAGCAGTCCAGGATGCTCCTGACTAACACATACGTGCCAGATATGCCTCAGCCAAGCTTCTTCCATACATGACTATAATTATTCAACCATTCAAAAAAAAAAAAAAAGGAAAATCTCTTTTTGTGAACACCACTGCATATTTAGCTGTTGATTTCTAAAAGGAATGAGGTATATAAATACCTGAGAAAAAATAGAGCTTTGAGGCTTATGCCCTTCAATTTGGAGCGGAGCTGCTAAATTCATAATTGAGCAGTACTGGATGTTACCAACACACTTCTCTATTCAGTCTCATCTTGCTGCAACCCAGTTATTTTCAAGTAGGGCTGGAATTTCACAAAGACTTCTGCAAGGGTGTGAAGCAGTCATTACTATTTGAAAAACTGTAATGAGGGGAAAGTGCCTGCAGCCTGCTTCAGAAGAGCTTCTTGGTCAACAGGACAGAATAATGGATCCACTTCCAAAATGTGGCTTTGTCAGGACCACAGTCATTTACACACCTACTGCAGAATTTCTCTTATGCACAAGTTGTGCACAGGTTACAGCTTTCAGCTCTGAAAGAACATGGTGTTGGTTAGCTATTCTTAACTTCTTATTAACTACTTTTTGTACTATATTCCTTATTCATTTAGGTCAAGGCAATCTTGGGTTAACAAGTTTATAATTAAAATGTAACATCAACATACATAATTAGGATCAAGCCAAGCATCTGACCCAGCCTTGAATCCATGACTCTGGCTGGCAGCCTTTAAAAGGATTATTCCCTTTTCTTCAGGAGATGTCTCTTTTTTTTTTTTTTTTTTTTAATTTGTCTAAAGCTGGGTTTTAGTGAGCAGCTTTCCAGTCTGTGTGGCTTCCCTTCCAGACCTTTTTCAAAACAGCCCTTTAGTCCCTTGCTCTGTGGTTTCTTTCACATTCGAGACAAGCGCTGTTCTAAAACCCGCATGTTAGAATTTGGGATTAAAAATAGCCACCGCGGACTGGTTAGCATGAAGCAGCCATTCATAGCGCACAATAGCCACCACCGCAGCCCGCGCCAAGTTCTCAGCCCCCGAGGAACGGCACGGTCCCACCGATGGGCACGGTGCTGTGCCAGCGCCTGTCCCAGGCAGTCTCAGCCCTTTTGTCTCTTCCCATCTGATGGCCTTGCAAAGCTCGCTGAGTAGGTCTGCTCTTCCAGAGGAGTGCCACAGCCCTCTCAGAAACCTCACTGAGGCTTGTGTTCAATAACTGCTAGCAAATTTCTAGGTTAAGCTCCTTGAGCCAGCATTAAACACTGACTTGCAATAGGCATAATGCGATACCACAGTGTATTTCACAAGATCCCTGTGAAACTCTGCAACATACCATTACATATGAATAGTTCCAGCAAATTTAGAGAAACATCTATAATTACTAAGAGCTGATATGCGAAAGAGCAAAATTCTTTCTTCCAGATTGGCCATAAATATTAGTTTGAGGCTGCAAAGCCTTTTACACACCTTAAACCCTTCAATTTTCTTCACAGGATTGTTTCAGAGCAATCATTTCCCTATTTATGCCCCATGAACATCCCAAGTCTTTATAGCTCTGCCTCATCTATATACTTCTTACCCCTCGCCCTGGCCAGGGCTCACCCCCTTCACTTCATTACCTCTCCCACCTTACCCGGCCTCCTCCATCTACTCCAAAAATCATTGACTCTTCAGTATACCTCACTCCCCCAATCTGAGACTCTGTTCCCATGACTCATAGAGTTTAAAACAGTCACATCACTCTGCCCAACCAAAATAAAATCATTTTAGAGTCATTTTACACATGAGCCAAAGCAATAGCAAAAAGTCCAGTTGAGCTAAAAGGTGAAGCTGGAAAAGCCTCCAGTCCTTTGGTTGGTAGGATCTTACCACTGGCTTCAGTAAATGCAAGATCAAATCCCAGGTCCTAAGTAGGTCCCTAATCCATCCTTTCTTTCAAAGCACAACTATCACTGATGCTACACCAGATGTGCCTCAGCTTCAAAATCTCCAAGGATGATGACTCCCTGGGTACCTGCTCCACTGCTGCACTGCCCTCCTGGTGAAGAAGTTTTTGCTCATACCCAATTTGAACTTCCCCAAAGGCATTATGGGGTGGACATTGCCCACCATTATTCCTTCTGCTGTATCAGAGAGCAGTTTGGGTCTGTCGTCACTGTAACTCCCTGTTGAGCAGCTGTGGGCTGCTAGCTGATCACCCTGAAGCCACCTCTCCACCAGAGCAAACAACCTCAGCTCTCATGGGTCCCAGAGTCTCCTCAAGGCCTCTGACCACCTTGGGTGATCTCCTCTAGAGCATCTCCAGTTCATCTTCATCCCTATTGAACTGGGGAGCCCACACCTGGGTGTCCAGTGCTAAACAAGGGGGAACATAGATTCCCCTTGATCCACTGGCCACGTTTCCTCTGCTGGAGCATTGTTTCCTGTGTAAGTGCATTTTAGTCTAATTTATTCAGCCTAGTGTCCATCACAGTCCCAGGTCGTTTCTCACAGGGCAGCTTTTCAGCCACTCAGGTCAGCTGGTGCTTGCGTGGGGGAGTTATCCTGCTCCATGTGCCGAGCGTCCCACCCTTCTGTTGAACTTTGTGAGGTTTCTGTCAAGCCAATCCTCAAAAACCTTTGCACTCCTTCTGAATCAAATCTTTTCCATTTTGCACATCAAGCCCTCCCACTACTTCAGTGTTATCTCCATATTTGCTGAGAGTGTGCTCCGTCTCCTCATGCAGAGCTGAAAATATCACCAGTGTCAGGGTCAGTATGAATCCCTAAGCCACTAGTGTCACCCCTGAGGTACTTGACTTCTTACTCACCAAATGGACTTTAAGCCATTGATTAACACCCCTTTAGCCTGGTGGCCCCTTTAACCTGGTGGTCCACACCACTGTTAACCCATCAAACAATCCATTTTTCCAGCTGGAAACAGGTAGACCCTGTTTTCATTAGCCTCATTCTCTCTGCAGCTCTTCTTGTAATTCAGTAATACGATGCAATGCATTTAAATCAAAATTACTAGTTCCCATAATCCCAGAACTGAAGAATTTTAAAGATAAGAGCATGGTGAATATTGATGCTTTTGTCACTACATTGTTGCATCCACTGAGGTCATCTTGGAAGCTTTGACTAAAGCCAGGAAACATCTTTTACTTTTCACATAGAGGAGGGAGTTGGCAACACAAAGACTAAGAAGAGCCAATCCTCCTGGCCCCACAAGCTGCACAGCAACAGCTTCATGTGGCTATGAGCCATCAGGCACAAACCACCATACACAGCTCTGCAGAAGTCAAGCCTCTGGGAGGAGGTCATAGGCAGGAGGCACCAGGATGCTGTCGGAGACCCACCACTCCATTACAGAGCAGAACTGGCTTTCAGCTGGCTTCCAGGGGGAGCTGGCAGCATCTCCCTTCAGTTAAGCAATTTTCTGATTTCGTTGTTGAAATCTTTGTCCCTCATTTTTCATTCAACTTCACTTTTACAATGGGATAATAAACTTCTGGGGGAAAAGCCATGCATTTCAGTCTCTACTGCACTAAACATAAAAATAAAATAACAGTGCGTGACTGTTCTTTAGTGGCTTTTAAATTCTCAGGAAATGAGCTCTCCACGAGCAGGTAAGGTGGGGGGTTTTGATGACAACTTATGAATCAGACAACACACAAGGGAAGCAAAGGGAAAGAGAGAAAAATATCCTCCTAATCTGTTCTCAAAGAGATTGTCAAAATGGGCTCCTGCTGAAGCCAAGTATTTTAAAATTTAAATGACTCGGCACAAATCTGGTTCCAGTGTGAACTGACAGCATGTGAATCCCTGTGAGCTGAAACACAGCAGAGAGGACAAGGAACCAGTACTGTATGTCTCCCACAGCCACTGTCCAGGTGAGAACAAATGAGTCAGCAGGATGAGTCTTTGTACTTTCTGCTCACACAAACAAGCTTCCAAAAAGCAAATTCCAAAAAGACAGTTAGTCATAGAAGACATCAGTTGCCAAAGCAAAAATGTCAAATTCAGGATATTTGTCTTTCTCTGCAGTGACAAGGGATTTTGACCCCATGTTATGGTTGGAAATGGTGCTCTGAAGCAGTAAGGTAGCCTTGACAGACTGTAGATGCTGAAAAGATTATATTAATATCCAGGTGTTATAAAAGAATTGGTCAAACAACTCATTTAAGGGTCTGGCTGCTAATCTTCAACACTAAAAAGAGAAATTTCCCATGGGCAACACTGCTTCCCAAAGGATTTATGAAACCTGCAAGTGACTTCATTGACCTGGGGGACCACGGAGGGAGGAACCCTCACTCTTCTGCAGTCAGTGGCTAAGCCTCCCTCATGTGGACCAGTACTCCCAAAGGCAGCAGCTGTGGAGAGGCACAGGACCATCTTGGGGTGCTTCATAGCATCTCTGAGCCCGATTCTGTGACTCCCTAAGCATCCCCAAGCATGTTCAAGCATGAGGGAAAGGCTGTGGATGTTGTCTACCTAGACTTTAGTAAAGCCTTTCACACCATTTCCCACAGCATTCTCCTGGAGAAACTGGTGGCTCACTGCTTGGACAGACATACTCTTGCTGGGTAAAGAACTGGCTGGACAGCCAGGCCCAAAGAGGTGTGGTGGATGGAGTTAAATCCAGTTGGCAGCTGGTCACAAGTGGTGTTCCCCAGGGCTCAGTACTGGGGCCAGCTCAGTTTAATATCTTTATCAATGATCTGGACAAGGAGATCAAGCACACCCTCAGTAAGCTTGCAGAGGATACCAAGTTGGGCGGGAGTGTTGATCTGCTTGAGGGTAGGAAGGCTCTACAGAGGGATCTGGACAGGCTGGATCAATGGGCCAAAACAAACTGTATGAGGTGCAACAAGGCCAAGTGCTGGGTCCTGCACTTGGGTCACAACAACCCCATGCAACGCTACAGGCTTGGGGAAGAGTGGCTGGAAAGCTGCCTGGCAGAAAAGGACCTGGAGGTGTTCGTCAACAGCCAGCTGAATGTGACCCAGCAGTGTGCCCATGTGGCCAGGAAGGTCAACAGCATCCTGGCTTGTATAGTGTGGCCAGCAGGTCTAGGGGAGTGATTGTCCCCCTTTACTCAGCACTGGTGAGGCTGCACCTCGAGTCCTGTGTTCAGTTTTGGACACACACACACAAACACACACACTACAAGAAAAACATTGAGGTGCTGGAGCATGTCCAAAGAAGGGCAACAAAGTTGATGAAGGGTCTAGAGCACAGGTCTTATGAGGAGCGGTTGAGGGAACTGGGGTTGTTTAGCCTGGAGAAAAGGAGGCTGAGGGGAGACCTGATCGCTCTCTACAACTATCTGAAAGGAGGCTGTAGCCAGGTGGGTGTTGGTCTCTTCTCCCAGGTAACAAGCAATAGGACAAGAGGAAATGGCCTCCAGTTGCACCAGGGGAGGTTTAGATTGGATATTAGGAAAAATTTCTTCACTGAAAGTGTTATCAATCATTGGAACAGGCTGTGCAGGCAAGGAGTTGAGTCACCATCCCCAGAGGTATTTAAAAGACGTGTAGATGTGGTGCTTAGGGACATGGTCTAGTGGTGGACTTGGCAGTGCTAGGTTTACAGTTGGACTTAGAATCATAGTATCATAGAATTGTTTAGGTTGGAACAGACCTTTAAGACCATCAAGTTCAGCTGTTCAACTGTTCAACTCCTCTGGCATGTTACTACAGCCTGGGGTTTTTGTAGGCACTCATTCATTTCTTTTTCATTCATGCCCATTTGTGAGCACAAAGATACAGAGGGCAGTTCATGAGAAGACACAAATACTAAAATAAGACTCAATTCCTTCAGTGTGGCTTCAGATGTGAAAAATTAATGCCTGCCTTTGGGAAATTTTCATGGTGATTATTGTTATAATAAACTATTAAGTGATGGAGCGGTTCCTTGATAATTATGGAGACAGAATCCATCTGTCAGATTGCTGCCTAAAGTGGCGGACTTTTTTCAAATATTAATGCGTCTTCATGGGCACCGTGCTTCTAACATCCCTGAGGTGCAATAACCACGTGATTTATGGCAGCACAAAGCTGTTTGCAGGGTAGACTTTGTTAACATTTGGGAACAGCTGTGCAAAGAAAAGTTCTTCTAACATAAATTGAAATTGGTGTTAAAAAAAGATGCCAAAATTGACAGAATATACAATTCTTAAAATCCTACCTGGTCTTTCACTGTGTAAAAGGAACCTTAATGATTATGACAGAAATTTTCATGGGAGAAATAATTTGATTTGTTCTGTAAATCAGCTTGCTTGATTCACAATCCCTCAGATATCTCTCAGACAAGGGACCTCCCAGAGGCAGCGCTGTGCTTTTGTTTGCCCTGCCATTTGAACTGACAGCCTGGCCAAGACTTAGTACTAAAATGGTAACGAGAAGATCTTATTTCCTCTCTAATGGAAAAGTATTTCACCATGTGATAAGAATAAAATAATAGAAATATCATAGATTTGTTAAACCTTCTGTAGAAAAGCCTACTTTTAAAAATTATTTTGTAATTCCCTTAAAACCTTCTGCAGTCCTATGGCAGAGATACAATTATCTTTTAATCTTCCCAAGGATTGAAACCCTCCTGAAAAAAATCACAGCCTGTTACACTCGAATCAGCTCTCCTTTTTCCTCACACCATTGACTTGTGTTTGGACATCACTCTGCTGTTCGCTGAAGAGGAGGGCACCGCGAGGACAACATACAGCTGATGATGTTTTTATTGGTGCACTCAGCACAAAATGAAGAGCAGAGAGTTTACCCTTTTGATGGTTGATATTGGTATGAAAAATTACTTTTTTCTTTTTCATTTAAATTAATTTGGCATCAGTCACCCTGTGCCAAGTCTGATAATGTAGCACAGGAAATATCCTTCGTCAGCTGCTGCCAGCGTGCCACAGCTCTGCCCAAGAGGTGGCCCAGTCAGTCCTGGTTGTTTCTCATGGGAAAGTGTCAGTCAGGACAAATGTCTGTAGGACTGTGCAAGAAATTATGCAAGACCAAATAAACATGTTTGCATATCGCATTGTGAGAGCCGAACTAGATCTCCAGAAGGAGTCCTGTAGCAATCATTTCTTGGTTTTGTTTTTATTGGTATTGAAGATAGATGGGTAATTGGCTTGAGCTGCACAGAAAACATGATGAGATCCACCAGAAGGAGAAGCAGCGTGATTTCCCTTTAAGTGGCAATTAGAAATGCATTAGATCCAGAATAGTGCGCACAGTTGATGATGCCTCTGGGCTATTTGCAGCCAGCTTTCAACCCGTATTACCCATATTTTAGTGCATGACCTCCCACCAGCTGCCTTCCCAGAGCCTTTGGTTATCTCACACAAGAGACACTTGAGACCACCACCTGTGGTGAGATAAAGTAAAGGTTATACTGATTTCAGACTCACGCTGCTGCCTGGAAATGTTGTAATCAATAGAGTGGATGAAATCTACTCCAGGGAGTACAGAAGATGCTCCAGGGTTGCTTGCTCACCCTTTTCCTCTAAGTAGTGTTGGCCAAATTCTTTATACAATTGCCTTGTGTTTGCCTCTGATGGACACCTGGCTCTTTCCATCCCCAAGTGACCTCACCCATTCCCAGTGAAGGGGAGCCAGCAGGACCACTTGTATTTCTGGATAGCTGAATATCAGCCAGGTCTCATTTTAGCCTGTAAGCATGAAAAACCCACCTGCCTGAGTCTCACCTAAATTTTCCCTCCAACTATTTGTAAGGCTTATAAATTATCCAAAGAGATCAATGTTGAAACAAGACTTTTTAAAAGCTACAGTTTTATAAAAGGCAGGTTTTTACTGTGTGTTCACCAATAACACCTTCCTTACCTGGGTATTTTACAGGGAAGACTAATCACCCATATTGCTTGAAGCTTTTCCTGGCTTTATGCTGCCAGGTGCTGCATCTTTTCCAAGTGAGCAGATAGATCTATTGTTGTGAGCTATGTCAACAGTTTGCAGAAACACTCGCTGCGTGGGCTGTTCACTATTATCTGGTTGCCACAGCAAAACCATGCAAAGATCTTCCCAGAGGGAGCTCCGAATATCATACTGTGTGCAGCATGATTTGGGGCTGTTATTGGGAGTTTCTTAAATTTTTATAAGGGAACAAAACCACATTGTGAAACACGGAGCCTTTCTTACTGAACCCCAACAAAACCTTGTTTTTGGAACAGCTCCCAAAACTATCTCATCAGGTCTAGAAGGCAAAAGAAACAGTTGTTAAACATAACAACAGAGAAATGCATAGCACTGATCTCCTTTCTACAAGCTGGATTTTCCAAGCACATCATGAAACTGCAGGTGGATGCGATGGTGTCTTGATGAACTGATAATCTGGATGCTATTAACACAGGCCATTCTGGGAGTCCTTCTCTCTGCTGTGGGCTCCATGAGGTGCCAGACGTTCCCGTTCGTTCCTCATTCGCACCAATCTTAGCCTTTCTATTAAAATTGTCCACAAAAAAAATTGGGGCAGAGGTAAACTAATGTTTCCTGACACAGAAAAATTACTGCAAATTCATCTGGAAGATAAAAATAAGTAAAAAATTATCTGAGAGACTCAGCAAAGCCTAACTTGCAGCAAAAGGGAAGAGAATGAAATGTCTGAATTTAAAATAATTTTGTGTACAAACTGCTGTTACAACAGGAGGTTTTTAAGATTAGCAGGTAGATTATTAGGACAAAAAGACCAGGAAGAAAACTTATACCACAGAAAAAAAAGAAATCTGAACTGCAAACAACAAATATTTGGCTGTTTTTAAATGAGGGAGAAATATACTAATGCTTTCCTCAATTTCAGAGAATTTTGGTATTTCAGACTAATTTTTATTGTCTTTTGTTACTGAGGAAAGAATCTTACTTCTAATTTATCATTCAAATGGACTAGCTAGAACTGAGTTACTCACCTGATGGAATGAAACTGAGTACTGCATCTGAACCAAATCTGACTCAAAAATGCACATCTACTCACACTCCTAGTGAAAAACAAAATGAATGAAGAAAGTATCAACATGTTTCCAGAAGCAGAAGTTCTTCAGGCAACTGAAAAGTTGCTCTGTAGATTTGCTACCTACTTAGACAAGATTGCCCATGATCCATATTTTCCATAAAAGTGCTAATCTGTTACATGCAGGAACATAACATATCACATCTTCTAAACACTTGGTATAGCCTTAACAGATGGGACATTCCCTATTTGCATTTGTTCTTCCCTTTCTAACTACGCTTACCGCAAATTTTGTGTTCATAATGTCTAGGTCCTTTAAAGCAAGAGAAAAAGAAAACTTTTGTCCCCTTCTTCGCCTTCTGTGATGCAATTTGCTCATAGCTTTTCCTTCTCCACAAGGTTTCCTTCCTCTTGAATTGATAAAACACGGCTGGTCATGCTGTCAAACTGCAAATATCAATGCATGCCAGCTAATGGATGAACTTTACACTGAAAAAGGAAGAAATTCAGAGAAACGTGCATTTCAAAATGTGGATTATACCTGGACATTCTCTTTATACTCTTGGTTCAGAACTGCAGCTTTTACATTTTTGTTCATTCCTATCTCCATTGATCATAAACACACACACAAATTCTGTCTTCACGTAACATATAGAAATACATATGCTTATTATTTCCATTATTACCTTATCTCATTTTGGGACTATTCTCTTGTGTCTGCTGTTCCTTTCCCCTTGACATATGCTTTCTACTATGCATTTTCTCCCACATCTAAGGGAACTGTGTAACCTTTCCTACTGCTGCCCTGAATCTCTTGGGCTCCCTCTACTGTCTGGCCATCCTGGCTCTGCTCTTTCTTCAAATCAAAATCTCTCCTCCCTTGAGCAAAATCACACTGTACCTGGCTCTTCTTTTGAAAATTTGTATTTTTTCCTCATGTGCTGTTGGCCAACATGGTCTCCAGGAAGCCACTTTTCCTAATGGCTGTCTTCTGCTTCCTCTTCAAACATGTTATCTCACAAGCAATCAGGAGCCAGAAGCTGCTATTCTTTCCATCCGTACTTTGTATCATTTCTTCCTCCCTTTTTCTATGTGCTCCTACTGTTTCTTCCTAACTCTCCTCCTGAGACATTCCCTGCATTCTCATCTGTGGTTTCACTAGGACAAAAAAATGAGTCATTCAGGGTGCATGTTACTGACTGCAAAGATAACATTATTGACAAAATTAGTTGCATTTTCAATGCCTCACCCAGCTTCAGAGGTGTAAAAGGTAGCTGTCTCTTCTAAGGTAAGTGAGATGAATCCCACCCTGCTTGTGAAAAACCTATACCAGTAAGAGGATTCACAGCATTATGTTCCTTCCTCTCTTGTACAGGATAGCTATAACTCAGGTCATAAGGGTTATGTCATTTAAAGGCATATTAATGAACCTCTCCCAGAAACTCTTGACCAAACCTCTATGATCCATAGCAGGTCTTGGTACAACTCAGGAGATGCAATTGTTTAATGGGCTGTCTATACTGTGAAATAAGCTCCACAAACACAGAAGACCATCACATCCCCCACCAGGCTGTACTCCAAGCACAAGACTCCCTAACTTTGCCTTGTATATAAAAGGAAAAAATACATTTGAAAAAACAACAAAACATTAAAACCTATCAAATTAATTATAAAATTAAGTCATTCTCTGTCACATTCTTTGTCCACAAGGAGGAGAAGCTAGTACACCACACTTTGTGTAATTGATATGTACCACTCGTACAAACTCGTGGTGAGGGCACTCTGTAAGAAGCAGAAGCAAAGTGAAGAGCAATCCTATGTTGGCAGGATGTGTACAAGATGACATTTAATGTAAATGAATCATAAAGCATAAGTAGAGATTTATTGCTGGTAATGATGACCAGCAGCATTGCACCACGACATGTCTTATTTTTGGGAAAAGGAAATGTTATCCATCATTCTCTCCTTGCATCACACAGTTTCAGTTATTAAATACATACTTTTCAACTAAATTAGGCATAACTGTTGACATGGGCTTCAGAAATACCTCAAACTTATGGGAAAAACCAGGAATTAATTGTATTCATTACCATTCTGATTGATTTGGCAGCTTTCAGGCATATAAAAAATAGCAAGTGTGTAAAAGATGCTCTCATCTTTTCTTATATTTGGATTTTCAACTGACAAATAGTCCTTAAGCCAATCCTTTGCTACTGCAGGTAGCAGTATCGTATAAACCATTTCAGAAACTTCCAGCTCAATCTTAAAAGTCATTCAGGTTTTTAATGATTTTCAGACTTTAGTACTTCTTGGGGTCAGGCATTCATTCCCATTTTATTCATCATATTCACGTGACTCCCATTTACACATCTTTCACTTTAGCAGAGCTTCCCCCGCCCCCGCCCCCCCCACACACACACACTTTTACATATTTATGGATTGTTCTCTCCCAGGCTTTCAATGTTTTAGAGTAAGTAGGACAATTTCTTTTAGCCTTTTTGCATAAGATGTCCCTTTTCTTAATTATCTCCTCTACAGCCCAACTCTAAATATCCATGACCAGAAGTGAACATAGCATCCCAGCTTAAGTCTCTCCAGCATCTTCTGCTGCATTTCTAATAAGTCATCTGGACATACTTCCTCTAATGCCTTTTAGGACAGCTTTGCACCTTTTCTTTTTTATCTTAAATCTAGTGGATTAGCAGTACATGAGCATCCCATGATTGATATATGAGCCCACACAAGCAACAAATTTCCACCTTATTAGCAAAAGTTTTAATTAGTCTGCAAGTACAGACATTCACATTTTGTCCAGTTGAGTTTCACCTCTTCTGTAACTCCAGCCTGTCCAGTTCTTCCTGGAAGCTAACCTCATTACCTGCAACATTGGCCATACCTCTCAGCTTCAAGCGACTACAAAACATCACCAGCACACACTTACTCTTCATCCTGTGGTCATTAACACAAACACATTGCACAATGTCACTGCCCAAACCCTTTCCGTGATTGCTCCCTCCTGCCTTGCCTGAGTGAGTGCTCACCCACCCTGGAAACCCTCTGTTCATCCCCACATCCCACAGCATGACTGAGTTTACCATATAGCTCAGTAAGAAACCTGAAGTCCAGGGCACATTGTATTTCTTCTTTTTCAGAGAGGAACCTATCTGTTTACACAGCCACCACACACCTTTGCCAAACCCATGCTGTGTTTTCTCCTATTCTCAGTTCATTAGAGCTGTAGCACATGAGTAGTTCCAATGATCCTTCCCTTCAAAATCTCACCTTAAAACTTCTCTTATTTTCTTTCCCATCAACTGTTATGACTTTACCTCATAGTCAGTACCATAGCTGCTGTTGAAAACTGAATCAAAGAATTAATTTAATTTTGGTGTCACATTTTATTATCCTTAACCCTTATAAAATTCTCACTGCACAGCAGACTCATTTGTCTTCCTATATGACTCAAGAACTTTCTGTTATTTGTTTTAATATCCTTTGCTAGGTCTGTCATGGCTTGGCATTTGGCAATTTGCACTTCATTCCACCCCATGTTGACCTCTATGACTGCTGATGGCTATTTTTCCACTCTTTGAAATATCTCTCTCTTCTAATCTCCTTCTTAAGGCAGTTATTTATCTTGCTGAACCTGGAGAGTTTCTCTGTAAGGTTTTCCTCATGGCTGGAATACAGAATTCTGTCACTTCAACAAAGAAATTTGTGATCACTCACACACTGGAATACCTGGACCCTGCTGTCATCAGTACCACTTGTCCTCCAGCCTACATCAGACAAGTCAGGATATCTCATAATGCTTAACACAATCCCCAGTAGTCTGCATCTCCTTAACACTGTTATGGTATCTAGCCATACCTGTTGTTATCTCTGATACCCTTCTCTCAACCTTGAGATCCAACACAACATCACTATCCCAAGTATCCTTCCCAGGATAGTGTCTCTTCACAGGAAAAGACATCAAAATTACACAAGTGTTCCCTAACAGCTACTTAAGTAGCTTTCACAGTCATGCCTGCCTCATTGGCAAAGGGAGGCCAAGTCCTTGATACTCAGGTAGACTCCCTCCTTTGGAAAAATCAGTGACTGTATCTCAGTAGCAGAACAGCCCCATCACTGAGCTGTCTAAAGGTCCTTATTACTTTGATATGCAAAGCCACCCTGGGGCTTGGCAGCATCTTGGTAAAGAGCTGCCATTGCTTAAAGGTCCCCACCCAGCCAGGTATGGCATCATAGCTCCTCTCCAGCACAGTCTTGCTCTGTAACTTTTTCCCCTTTCCTTCAGCAGCTTTCTTTTTGTGGGTGAGTTGGGCTTTTTTTTCCTGGTCCCCACAGGACCCTTTTCAGACTTGCATCCACGTGTCAGAGCTTCACTCCGGGCACATAAACACCTCTGGATCTGCTGAAAAGGTCATCGATTTTTTGTAGTGAGGGTTTGCATTGTACCTTCCCACCCACATAGTTCCCATTCCCATTGCACCCTTTGCATTGCACGTTTCCATTCCCATAGTTCTTCCTCTTCTTTGTGTTAATACGAAATTTCAGGACTGTTTGTTCTCTCCTCTGTGACCACACACCCCTTTTGTGCTAAGGAAAAAGAAGGCTAGATTAGATAAAATAGTATAACTAAACCTGGAAATCTGCTTTGTGATCATAATCAGCCAAAAGAAGCATATGCTAGAAAAGAGTCTTGGCTACTGATTATCCAATATCCAGAAGATCACACTGGATAGCAACACCTATTTTATCTATTAGATTCCTATTGGAATACTACCGATTACTGTTTTGGGCTAAGGCTAATAAAAGATTTCTGTTAATCATAATTGGCATTTAGGAACCCTAAAGGCAAGCTCCATCCAAAAACAGGGTTTGTCTTCATTTGTCTTCACTCCAGGTTAATCACACTTGCTGTAGTACATCTGACACTTTTTTTTATCTGACATTAGTATAAAGAACTCTGAGGAATTTCTCAAGCAACGACACTTTACTTTTTCATTAGCTCCTATATTTTTCCCTTATATGAAAGAGTTCTTATCTATACTTTAATATTTTCCATACCCACACAGATATCCCAGAAGTTGAAAACATCATTTTGAAGTGTGCTCATTTCTTCAGAAGTTGCCTGTGCCTCCAGGCACTGTGTTCTCTGCTGCTGGGCCCCCTCCTACCTCTCGCACAGATTTGCTCAGGCAGGAGTGAACCCCTATACCAACTACATGCAAACCCTGTCCTTTACATCCCAAAGATATGCATTTAAAAAAATAACTTTCAGACACTTCTCATATCCTAACTCCAACTTGGGTAAGAAGGAAAGCTCACACAGCTCCCTGTTCCTATCCAGCTTTGCTTTGCATGAGCCCCATGAGCTCAGCCAGTGATTCCCAAAGACTTTGGACTTCCAGGTGCCTCAAAAAGACCAAAAAGATCTCATGGTCATGAGATCTGAGTAGAGCTTGATCAAGGTCTGGATGTTTAAGGAATTTAGCAGGACTTACATACACTTTTAAAGGGAGCTATGACATTAGTCCAGATTTTTCTATGTTAGCTCCCTCGCCTATCTGTATATGCTGCAACTACTCTATCTGCCAATCCCAGCAAGAATAAAAGCAGCCACGGTATGTCCCCATTTCTGTCAGCTTTGCCAGTTACGAGCATCTTAAGAAATTAATTAAAACATCCTAAAAACACATACTGAGCATGCAAGTTTGGAAAAAAAAAAAAAAAGGAAATGGGTAGAATAAGCATTTGGTACAGAGAAAATGTCATCTGGGTAATACTTGCACCTTATAACCATATATCCAATGACAGACAATGTAGACATAAACTGAGGCATCTACCCTGACAAGGTGCAACTTTGAAGAGGCCCTGGGATCATGCAGGTTCTTCCTCTGTTCACCTCATCAAAGTGATGATTTAATTGGGTTAGTAACTACCTCCATGGGGAACAAAAGCAGATAATGGAAAGCTCCACAGATGTTTAGTAAACTTCTAATAGTTCAAAGTCTACTAGACAAGCTAGAAAATAAAGGCATAGATTTTTAACCAGAAAGGCAAGTAGCTATTGAAAAACTAAACCCAGAGTTTACAGCTTTTTTTTCTGGGAACATTTCCATCATGATTTTTCTTTCCCAAAAGTTTCAAATAAGAATCAAATCAGGGAAGTCCTGCAATATGTGTTATGTAGGACATTGATCTAGATTAGCACTATTGTCCCTTCCAACCTTATAATCTATGAATCTCAAGAAAATATGTAAAAAGGAAAAAATAACTCTCAACAATCCCTCTGACTTTCTGAAGAACATAATTGTCAACATTTCCAAACAAATAGAGTCAGTTGCTCTTTTCTGCCCTGGAAAAGCTCATAAAGCTGTTATTTGTTTGTGCAACAAACAGCTCTAGTGACCTGAAGGACTAAGCTGTTCCATTTTGCTGCATGGAGGTCCACTGGAGATATCAGCTGCAGGAATGCCCTCTCTTCCTAATGCCAGAGAAAATACGATAGGAAAAGCAATGAGCTCATACCTTCTCTCAAGGTCCTGGTTAGCTTACATCATGGGTGCTGTGTGGTATGTATCAAGGCAACTACACTGGACATGATAGGAAAAAGATGAGGGAATGAACCTGGTGATATAACTCCAAAAGTCTGTTCCCTTCAGTTACGTTTTCTCCTCCTCCAAACTGTCTATTTACAAAATCTTTTGCAATCTTCCTCTTCCCATTTCAACATCTCCTTTTTATCTGGACCCACTATGGAGAAATATGGAGAAATATCTGTTGATACTTTCTGTCGGTGGCTTTGTGGTGGCACTTTACTACTGACCAAAGTGACAGGGTTGCAACTTAGACAATCTAGGAAATTTCACACACACGCAAAAATGAGATAAATAGAATAAATTAGGTTGGAAGGGACATCTGGAGACCATTTAGTCCAAACCCCTGCTCAAAGCAGGGCTAACTTCAAATTTAGATTCAGATCTCTCTCCAGTAAGCTTCTGAATATCCCCAGAGGATGGAAAATGCACAATATTTCTAGGCAGCCTACCTCTTCCAAAGCCACCACATATTTGCAGTCACCTCTCCTTCAGGATGTGCACATTTCCATCTGACATACCACTCCTCGAGAATCCCCACAATGCTCAGCATCGTGCTTGTTATCCTGGTTAAAATAGCTCCTCAGCCCTTGACTATTTGACCCACACCACTGTCTGAGTTATTGGAAATCAGGAAGAAAAGCTGGACCAAGAATCAGTAGTCGCTGCCTTCAGGCAGGAGGCAATCACATGCTACTGGTTGGACCCCAGGTTTTGGAAGTCTTCCATGGAAAACTCACAGCACAGCAGAATGTTGTGGCATCTTATAATCTCAGCCTTTCTGAATCAGTGCTCTAGCTTTCTACTATCAGTGAAATCTTATTAAAATTTTTTTGACAGGATTTCAAAAACTTTACCACTTGCATCCCATTTGCACCATGGCATGAAATTTTCTAGGTATAACGAAACCCCCATGAAGCAATTGTGGCAGTTCATAAGGTCTTGGGTAGATTTGGGTTGTCTGCTGGGCTGGGTAAAGCAGGTTTCTAGTTTGTACTGCAGTCAGATTGAGTTCTTTCCACCCTGATGAAAGCTATTATGATAATTGTTGCAGGAAAATGTACAGCACTTGGGCAGCTAAAGAAGATATGGAAAACTGAGCAGAAAGCTGGAGCTCTGAAAGCAACAGTGATTTTCTGATTTCCTTGTTGGAACAGAACTGGAATGAAACAATTCTAGGCCAAGATTTTAGCAGGAGCTTAGCATCAGACTCGTGATGCTGGCATCGAACCTCCCAGTTGGAATATGCCTACCTACTAAACGGTGTGAAATAAAATAACGTTATGGCCAGGATTTTAAATATAGACATTCAGCACAGATCTCTGCCTTCAGATCTATGCACGTAGGTAAAACAGCCTCTTTTTCTTAAGAACTGAGAGCTCAAAACCGTCAACCCCAAACACAGTTGTGGGGAGCAATTCAGCATTTTTTCATACCTATTTATTTATTAGCCTAAATAAAAATGTCAGAGCCTAATATTAATCTCCTGATTATTGAAACTCTTGGCTTGTTCCTGTTTCATTTTATTTCCATCCCAACAAAGAAATAAATCAGTCTGACAAGTCTTTCTGATTATTTCAGAACTGGGAGACTATCCAATATCAGGGGAAAACAGTTTGAAAGGCAACCCGCACACAGGATCACATGTAGGAAACCCCTGTCAACTCCAGAAGAGGTGAAGTCTGTGAGCTTTCAGGTAGGGGAAAATGCAGCAGTGTTTTTATTTTCAAAGTGCAGGCAGTGAGAAATGGGAGACTCCTTCCAAACTTCCATGAAACTTTGAAAAATGTTTTGTTTGTTTGCAGGAGTCAGCTGAAGTGCAACTGGTGCCAAAGGGAACCAGCTTTAAAAATGAGTAACGGCTTGATGCCTTACTCATATGCAACAGAGCTCAAGCAGAGAATCAGACAGGAGAGCAAATGCCAACTAAAAGCAGGAACCCATCCAAAACATTGCTGGAATTCATTCACTGATCATTCCGGCCCCGTCACCTCCACTAAACTGCCAAGTGTTCATTGTCTGAAATGGCCCAGACTGCAGAAGTCATTAGATGATGTTGGTTTTATAATATCTTCTTGGAAAAATCAGAAGCTCTGTACCAGACACAGGAAGATATTTATCCTGTTACAGAATAGAAAGTAGAATATAACACAAGGAAAGGATAAATAAAGAGTAGAGTTAATTGTTCCCCTTATTTTATCTTTCTATTGTCATATCCTTTCTGGTATTTCTACACCTCTTTTTAGTAAAAATGGCCTTAATGTACTTAATTTAACCTATTCACTGATATGCTAAAGACCTTACTGTCTGCATTCCCACCCTAACTCTCAGCTCCACATGTTTTTGTTCTGCAACACCTCTTCAGGCAGAAGCAGCATTTGTTGTGGCTGCTCTAGAGCCCACCGGTCCGCACATACCGCTTTGCTACCCAGGTGCTGCCAAGCAGAAGATACCATGGCTGAGGTCTCCTTGCCTTTCCCGTACCAGGGCAAAAAAGGTAAAATTTGGATCAAATTGGCTCACGGGTTCGGGAATTACGGACTCAGACAGTGTGATTAGAAAGCCTTTACCTCTTTAGAAACCAAGTTAACAACTTACACGGAAGATTTTAAAAAACAAAAATAACCTAAGATCTCAGAAAAGCTTCTGGGATAATCAGGCAGCCTGTAGCTAACTCTCAAATGGTGTGTGGGAGAAGATGCAAGGATCTGACATAAAGGTGACAGCATGCTGGACCTACAAAGATTTAGGAAATTTTCTGTAAAAGCGGGGCTCATGTGAGGGGTCCTAAAGGCTGCTTATGCTTCAACCAAAACAGTAATCCTGTGTGAAGAGAAATGTAGAGCCTGCTGCTTTCAGGTGCCTACAGGGTACTGGTTAGAGGTAGCCCTGCTTGAGCACTGAACTCCATAGAATAAAGTACTGGTAGCACTGTCCTAGGGGATGGTACATTCACCCCATGCAGCCAGATATACCGAACTGGGAGCATCTTACACAGTACCTCTCTCCCCATCCCTCCCATTTTTGCAACCATGCCTCCCTCCGGCAGGGTTTGGCACATGAAAGGCCCAAACTAACTCAACTCATCAAGCAAGGGCCAGAAGGAACAATTTTCTTCCCTGTACAGAGCTACCCAAGCAGCAAGCGAAACCACCTGGCCCCGTTCCAGTTCCTGCTCTTGGACAGGTCTCCAGACTCTCTTTCTCTACTCCTTTCATGTGCACACAGTAGCCAGAATTTGTCACCTTGCAGGCATGTAATAGTTACCCATTCTCACAACACCTTCCTATGAATGTTTTTTATTTGTCCTTCTGCAGTCCAAGAGATCTATAAAATATGGTCAAAGCCAGGGGGCTCTTCAGAGGTTTTCTCTGAAAAAAATAAAAATAAATAAATAATAAAGCAATGAGTTATGGTTATTAAAATAAGATGTAGTACTGCCTTGCAGACAATCTCTGGCTTTGTTATTTCAGGCACTCAGCCGACAAAGAGGCAAAGCAATGAGCAAAACTGCAGAGTGCAAAGTCTAATTTGAAGAGTAATTATTATCATTATATTGCAAGACCACGTTCCCTCACTGGGACCTGCATGAGATGTTTCAGTCTCCAACTAACATTTGGCAGCAGGCTCAGAAGATAGGGATCTGTAAGACTCTTGCAGAAGTTTCCAATTGCAAAAGAGACAGAGTGGTAGGAGGAAGATCTCTGGGTTTCAAATAGTGTGTGGAGGACACTGAGGGCCACCCTGTCTCCGAGGAGTGGTCAGCATGAAAAATTAGAGTTGTCATTGGAGCAGAGTAGGAGTGGTGGGTGTTTACAGAGATCACAATAGTCCATATCCCACCTCCAGGATATGGCAAATTTCTCACTAACTTCAATGTAAACCTGCAGTCTCATCCTGCTAAACCTCCCTCTGCTTTTCTGTTTCTAAACGGGAAGGTCTTCAAAATCAGTTACGCACCAGTTCTACAAGTGGTCCTGGGTTCAGGCTGGGCAAGTAGTAACGTGCCACCACCCTCCATCCTGGGCAATGCCACTTTGTCAGAAAACAAGCCCCAGAGTGATACCCAAAGCCAATGCCAAGCACTTAGGCAGTTCCTCTAGGGCTGAGGGATATCTAGGCATGTCAGAGGGCATCTTCAAAAGCCTGAACACTTAGCAGTGTAGAGGGCTGCCTGATGTTAGCTGACAGGAGATATCAAGTATAAGGCGATGCGAGAATCCCTCCCTCCCACCCCTGTGAGTAGCAGTTAGGGGTTTGAGTCCTTTCTAAAACCTTAAGCACTGTGGGCCTGCTTTCCAAAGCTGTCTTTGTCATGACTTTGGCAGAAGTCACTTGTGGGGTACGTTGGGAAATTCTGTCTGTTGTAGGCACTCTCTGTGTTTAAAAATGCAGCCCTAAGTGACAGGGACATTTAGGTGAGTCTGACACTTGCAGCCAGCACGTTTGCAGAGAGCACTGAGCCCCCTTGTTCACATCACAGGTTTCATTTAATTTGGATTTACTACCCTCAAAATAGAATTAACAGCCCTTGTGCACAGAGAGTTCCTGACATCATTTTAAAGTCTGACAAAAGTAATACACAAAGAGAACAAGAGGGCAACCATACAATGCAATGCAGTATAACTCTGTTCTGAGAGAGTAAGCAACTCGTCTGTACCAACAGCTGGTAAGAAAAAGGATAATGTAGGACATAAACATCTGAAATTACCAGGAGCCACAATAAAAGTACAACAATGGTAATCATTAGCTGTTAATAATAATAATAATTGGTAATAATAATTAGTAATAATAATTTTAAATATTATATCTTTTAAATTACAAAAGCCACAGCAAGAGTGTGTTAAAATTCACAGTTAAAACTGATCAGGTAGGATGAACGTTTTAAACAAAAGCACTTCAGCAAACCTTGTCAGAGCTGCCACGCTGAACCCAGCTCAGGCACGCCAAAGAGAAGTGCCCGGTGAGTGGGTCGCTTTGGGAAGGCTTGCGCTTTGTAGAAGTGTCCATGAGCTTTGACATATCCTTGACACATGTCTACACATCCTCAAAGCACCTGGGTAGAGACAAACATATGGCTCTGAAATCTCCCCATGACCTCATTATCTGAGGGTCACTGGCTGGGGCGGCTCTAGCAGCTCCCATCTACCTAGGGAGGTTTTAACCCATGACTGCTCACGTGAGCCAAAATGCTGAAGACAAAGGATTCCTCTCAGGCGTTTAATTGAAAGCAGGCAGAAGCTTTGAGATTTTCGCTTGTTCTGAATGAAGCAGTATGAATGAGTGAAGCCAAAAAATTTGCAATATGGCTGTTCCACCACGAACGGTGGGAGGGCAAAACTTGCCGCACCACTGCCCAAGCGGTAAGCCGGTGGGACTCCTGCATTTCACTCCTTACGGCCTTTAATCTTTGGCCTTAAATCTCCCAAAGCCATTCGTTATCAGCAACTGAGAGAGGACAGAGTGGCATGCTGATGAGAAACCACAAAACGCAGCAGCTCCTGGGAAAACTGTGTGTTTTGTGAGGCCAGCTCCCTTCACAAGTCGAAGAGGCAATGGTTCACCTTGGGGAGCCGACAGCCGACAAGCAGCAGGTGGGGAGGGAGGAGAGCAACTTCCCCCCCGCCGTGCCCAACGCTTCTACTGAGAGCTGCTGGCAGAGCTCGTGGAGACAGGAACAGAAATAGCTGGGTCCAACTAAACCTAGGTTCATATTAATACATCAATACTGAGGCAGAGAGCACGCGGGCACGGCAGGCCAAACCACAGCCGCCAAGGAGACATCTGGCAGACACCGGCAACCTGCTTTAATGGAGAAACCTGTAGAAAGGTTGGAGGAAACAGAAACTAAAGCCGGAGGTTGCACTAAACCACGTGCTGTTGTTTTCCTTGGGTAGTAAAGCCGAGTTCTTGCCTTAAGCAGCAGAGCAGCGCGTTGGCCAGCTCTCCCTTCCATGTTCAGTTCTCCCTCTTCCCCACGGCAGCTGTAGTATTTGATTACTTGCAAAAATAGTATTAGGAATATATAAGAATCCAGAGAAAAATCACTGCAATGGCCCTCTTTATGGGCTTATTTAACCCATTAATTTCAGTAGTTTCCCTAAAGCTGGGCTTTAGAGATTAAGCCTTTTCTTTCCCAGCACTTCCACATCAGAAATTTGCATGGTGTCTTGCAGTTTGACATTGTTTTCCCCTGAACTTGCTGCCATCTGTAAACTGAGCGGTGCTGGGATTCATGGCAAAGAAATGCCTGCGGGAGAGTGAGGCTGCTCCCGACCATGCAGAAAGGTGGTCCCTGGCAGGTGGGGTAGGGGAAGGTCCTCCCCCAAGACATGGTTCGGCAGTGGGTCAGAGCAGCGGGAGGGTGTAGTAAGAAGGGTTTACCTGGGGTCAAAAAGGAGTTGGAAATTCATTAAATAAAAGTCCAAAAGAGCTATTAGCAGCAAATACAGACCTCTGGGTCACAGGCTGCTGGAGGCTAGGAGAGAATTCTGGGGGGAATTTGATATATGCTTTTTCTCTTCTTACAATTTTTCCTAGACATTTGCTTTGGCTATTGTTTCAAATCAGATACTGCACCAAGTGAACGTTTGGTTTGACCTCTCAAAAGCTGTCCTTCAGCTTTTACAGGTTCCTGGAGAAGCAGAACAAACAAGGTTGCGTTAACACAACATTCAAACACTCACCTGCGTAATTTCTCTTGCTGAGAAACCCTGAAGAACCATGAAGACACATCTACACAGCACTGTGCCCGGGCAGGCCCAAGGAAAGAGGCAGAAATAGAAGATGAGCAAGCTCTCACAGGTGATAGCTGGAAGAAGCTGTGCTCTGCCTGCTGGCCAGTTTTATTAGCTCTCCTGACATACAACAACAACTGCTACTAACGCCATAAATTTTGCAAAACATAGTCTCCTTTGAACACATATAAGCGTGACACTGACCCACTGCATTATGTTGTATAGATTCACCTAAAAGATGTTTCCCCACCATGGCAGAGTAGCTGCACAGGGACTGAGGTCAATAACCTGAGAAGTGTTTTAAATTAACAAAAAAGGGGCAAAGAAAGAAAAACCCTAAACCTATCAGTGTACTTAACTATGTTCGGCAAAATTTTCTGTTGTGCTTCTAGAGGAAGGAAGAATACAATGCTAAAGGGAACGGAGAATAGCACTGCTACCATATCTTGGGCTGGCAGTGGCATCAGCCCAAGCAAGAGGACATAGTTAAGATCTTACAGAAAATTACCCAAGTTACTGTATGTCTGGCATACCCTACGAGTGAATTTCTCTCTAAAATTACAAAGAGTTTTGCTATTAACCACAGCCAGGCTAAGGTTTCGCACAATATTTTGATTATGAAGCTCTCCTTTATTGCACTCTTCTGGATATAACATTACTTTATCTTGGCTTCTGGGCCCCACAAAACCCCATTATAATTAATCTTACTTCTGCGATAACTCTGGCTCAAAGGATGCTGTCATAATGACCATGAATATAATTGCCTCACCATTCTGCAAGCTGTAGTAAATTATCAGCCACCATACAAAAGATCAAAGTAGGCTAATTAAACTGTATCCTTAGCTGTCTGCTGCAGACTTTTCAAGCTGCTTTGGCTCCCAGCTGGAAATCAGTGTTTCACAAGAGCTAAAGCAACTCTGAACAAAGACCAAGAAAAATATATACTTGTACTTAAACAGCTGTTTAGTCTGTCAAACTGTAATAAAATGTTGAAAAGACAACTGGATAATGAATAATACAGTCAAAAGCATCTATAAGAATCATCAGACTATTGAGAAACAGGCAAGAATGTACATAAGACATTGAAGTCTTGTCTCTTGACTTTAGTCATGTAGAAACACCACACCTTAATTTTCTTAATTAGGAAAGTATAAACAGTAGAAGCGCTTGGCAAACCTCTCTGTGCTATCCACAAATACCACTAGTTTTCCAGTGAAGGAATGATACTTTGCTAAGGGCATTTATTAACTTTAGAACAACTGGAACGATATTAAGGAGCTGATCCTCGATACCCTCCACCTGGAGTTAGGAGTCAGAGTAACTTGCAGGAAAGTATCCCTCCCTCCCAAAGACTTCCTAAATCAATAAAAGTTTACAGCACGAGGCATGAATTAAGAATAATAACAGGTAAATTTGTATTTTTAACTAATTCACAAAGAGACTTGGATGAGTTATCTGAGTCACATCATAAAATTTATTCCATGTCAATGCAAAACATCTGATGTTTCTCAGGAATTAAGATCAGGAACTGAAAAGCTCTGTGGGCTTTTCCATGTTGAGCTGAAGCCCAGCTGGCTGTCAGAAATCACCGTGGGTTGGCCCCAGCCTGTTCCCGACAAAGTATTTACGTGAGTGTTTCCGAGTGGTATCTGACTGATGCAGATAAAGCTGCCCTGACTGACTCTCACCAGAGTTCAGTACAAACCTCGTAAGGCCTGTGGGATTTTAACAACTGTTGTTATTCTGCATTTCTTTGTGGAGAAATGAAGGTAGTTCGCTGTTTCAGTATTGCAGAAAGAATCATTGCTGAGGTGTGATAGGAATAAACTTTTACACAGGCTCCTGCTTAGCCCCAGAAAGTGCTGAGCTGCTTTCCCCATTATTAAAAGTGTAAGACAAGCCCCTGTTTTGAATGCTGACCTAAAAATGGAGCTAGGGAAAAAAGGGGAAAATGCATACTTCTAAGGTAGTAATTAAAAAATTAAATACTTTGGTGAAGAATGAAATATTTTGTTTACAAAAGCAGCTGAGACTCCTCATCCTATGAATTTCTTTTAATACCGCATTTTCCTACGTGCACAACAGCCTCCAACCACTCACAGCGACCCTCTTCCTCCCCCTCCCCTCTTTGGATTCAGGGAGGGAATGCCTTACAGGGAGGGAATGCCTTATGGGACTCCGACCTCGCAGGGAGTGGAAAGAGAGAGCCCAGCAGGGGAGCCCAGGTCACAAAAAAAGGAAAAACTACGCATTTCAGCTACAAAATCTGACAAGGCATCAAAGCAGCATTTCCAAATCAGTGATTTCTAAGTTTGGTAATGACCCAAAATACTTTTTTTTTTTCCCCCCACAGGAAGTGAAATTTATGGAAAAAGTTGTTTTCTAGAGAACATAATGTTAAAAAATTGTGTTAAAAAATATTTGCATTCCAAAGAGGTTGGCCAGAAATTTTTTCCTGAGCTGCACCTAAAAATATTTAGCTGCCAAAAATTCAACATAAACCTCATCTTCTCTTCAGGGTATAATATATTTACTCTAAAAGTTCTAGAGGAAGGATTCTTCTGTTTAATTTCAGAAGACATCAGCAAAACCAATTTTTGGCAAGTGGATGTGTTTCTATTTTACTCATGCCAGTAAAAGATTTCTTTTTGTGTTGCAAGTCAGCAAGATCCAAAATCTGCCAAGGACTTCTGCTACCCTAGCTACCCTACACCTCCATTTCCATGCCATAGGAAAAATCAGAAAACCCAGAGAAAACTTGCTGTCACCAGCTGATCTCAACTCTTAAAAATGCCTCCAGAGTTTCACCTTCGTCTCTCAGAGTCATGTGCTTGTACAAGCTCCCGTGTGACAAGTACAACGTCTACACAAAAAGGAGGGTGAAAAGGAGGAATGAAGCACATTGCATGCAGCACAGCTATTTCCCACAGCAGTAGGAAAATTAATGTCTAAAGACAAATAATAGTTTGGGATTTTTTTTTTTCTTTTTGGTTGGGTGATTAAGCCCACACAAACATTTCAGTGTGTGTGAGCCTAAATACTATTTTATTATTCATAGAAGAAAATTAATTAGAAAAGTGAGCTTTGGATCAAAATGAAAAGTATTGTTCGGTACAAAACAGAACATTTCTTCCCTGTAAGGTTATTTCACTCTTTTTAGTAACTCTTTTCTGTGAGTGTTTATTTTGAAATGGAAATGCTGCCTAAAAATGTCAAGTCTGAAAATTAAATTTTCAAAACATGGAAAGGAACCTTTTTGCCATTTTCCGTGACCATTTCCTTTTGCCTCTCCCCACTTTGGACAGAAACTTTTTGTCATATTCAACCCACGCTGTTGTCTTCATGCCTTGGGGTAGGGATTTCTCTGGCAAAACCATAGGCACCGCAGAGATAGACACCTGCACCTCAGTAACTCTCAACCCAGGCAAAAGGCGTGAAGTACCTTGGATGGATCACACCTCAGAAGCACCTATTTCTCCCACTGACTTAAAAGGCATGTAAGAAACTAACTGAAGTGGTATCCTCCACCCTGCCAATGTTTCAAGGTAGGTGAGTTAAATACCACCCCTTTAACCTGCCCTTTCTGTAGAATTTACTGTTCAGCAGCAAGAGGAGTTACCCAGCCGCACTGCAGCACCTTTGAGCGGTGCTGGCATGTACGGTCTTTGTGGTCTAGGTTATTTCAGATTTATTTCCACTCAAACCAAACAGACCTCTTTAGTTCAGCTCTAGTTATTCTGGTTTTGGCCATGAAACAAGAGCATCACTTAAGTTTTGTTCTTTACACAGCATCAATAATAAGAGCTGTGCTTATTAACTATTTGGAAGAAATATTCAAGGCTGTTAGGTAACAAGCATTTTTCCAGTAATAAGTTCAACAAAAAACAATTCCTTTGTAACTGATTAAAACAATATCTAAATGTTTCTTCAAGCAGAGTATCCTCAGGGAGTAAAAGATGAAAAATTACCCAGTATCCATACTTTACTATGGCCTGTCCATCCTTTCTCACCTCCAAATTTTCAGGGTGACACTTACAGTGCGGTTGGACCTGGAAGAGAAAGGAGGAGAGGAAGCAGTGTCCAGAGCTAGGTGGAAACCAAGGAGTCATGTCTGGGGCCAGAGAAGGTATAAGAGTGCAGGAAATGTCCTTCAGGGTCCAGCACTTTGCTTGCAGCAGTGGTAATAGAGGCTGCTGTTAGGCAAAGCCCCAGCCACTGTCTGCAGACCACTGCCCTTGTACCTTATCAGTGTCCAGGGTCACGGGATTAGGGACAGTGGGAGATACAACCCTGTCCATTCCCTGTAGTATCCGGTTTGTCCATGAACTCATCTCGGCCTTTTGTGTGCTCGCAGACACTACGTGCCCTCCAATGGCAGCATGTTCCAGACATTCATTACCCACCATTTAAAATTTGCTTCCTTGTATTTGTTTTAAGTAGTAGATCAGATGAATCAGACACCAGAAACATTTCTTTCTCTCCACTGACTTGAAAGGGCAATTAGGTGCATCGTTCAGAAGATTAAGGAAGGTGAGTCAGTGTCCATTTCTTAAAGAAACTTATTAAGCTTGTTGTTGCATACAATAACATTTTTCATTGTTTCTCTTTGATTACTAGTTATAATTAAAAAGCAGAAATTCCTACACATGTATATATAGACCTACGTAGGGAGACAGAGTTACACAGAGCTGAGCTGATACCACATTGAGCTGACTCTGGCAGAGTGGTTCTGCTTTCCCAGCCTGGCTGCAGGCTCCTGCCTGTTCTCTGCCAAGGTCCTTCCCTAGCACTGCTCCAACCATGGGATGAGTCCAGCCAGCCAGCTGATCAACCGTAAAGCTGTCTGGGGCCCCAGGGTGAGCTGTCTGTGCTGGGAGTGGTGGGAGCTCACTGCCAGAGGAGTGGAGCAGAGCTGCACCTCCCAGCAGCATCTACCACTGGAGTCAATTCACGGCAACACATCACCCTCTCCCAGGATGCTGCTAGGAGGCAATCGGTCACTTCTACAGTAGAAGATGAAGCTCCCAAAGTATCCAAAGCAACACAACTGGATTTCTAGAGAACCTGTAGAGTTCACAAGCACATGAACTACGAGAGCAATAGGAGCTGGTGTATGAAAGGAGATAAACAGGCTGCAGAAAAGTACTCCAGAAGACAGGAAGATTGATACAAAAGGGATACAAGAGTGAAGCAATTAGACCACCATTTTTACACACAGTTTTGCTTCATCTAATTTGTTGACTTCCTTTTATACAAATAGATCACAGTGAGAGAAGTTTGGAAGAGGACCAAGAGTGTCCTTTGGACTGCCAGGAAATGAACCATCCAGATCCAATGTTCACTGTTAGAAATATTTCTGGTCATTCTCAGATTTACCTCCAAAGTATCCAGCTGTCAATTACAGTGAGTTTAATGAGCTATTTTCACTGCCCAGAGCCTTGTGTTAGACTTTGCTATGAACTGCTGATACTTTACTCTTTTCTGATACATAAGCGAAGAAAAAAAGTAGTATTGGATAGGAACAAAGTGCCACCCTAACTATGACTGAGTATCCTACAAGCCCTGAGTCCAGGTGGTTTGTACTTGGTGCGTGCCTTTGGAGAGCTATTGTGTCCAAAACAAAGGAGTTTCCCTTAAGCAGTGGAGGCAAGGTATAGTCACCTCCACATCAAACCATTACAGATGGCATCAGGCTCTTGTAGAGTCACTGATTTTCCCTTCAGCTGGTAGGAGGATGCACAACCAGTCACACCTACAGAAATCCTTCATGAGGAAGCAAATTTGAGCATTGCCATCTTCTCCCCTCCTCCTAATCCATGAGAGATGATGCTGTAAGAGGACAAAGGGCCCACGGCACACATTGCAAATGCACTCTTCAGAGCAGCTGCGGAGAGGGACTCACCTTCAACCGTGCCACAGAGGAGCTTCTCTGGAGGTATCTTTACCAGCTCTGAGGTGCAGGACACTCTCACTCTGAACTGATGCACTCATCAGAAAAACACCACATGCTGCCTTTGTCCTTGACATATGAAGTATTAAGGACCCACAGCTTATCTCCTAGCTGGTGCTGTTCTGGAACACCATGTCATAAGTATTTGTGGACTTTCTGTGTTGCCCTCCTCAGCAGGGCATGGGGACATTTAAAGATTAAAAAGCTCATGGGTCAAAATAAGGACAGGGAGATCATTTACCAATTACTGTCACAGGAAAAACAGACCACTTGGGGAAAATATTTTAATTCATTGCCAATTAAAAAATTGAGTAGGACAGTGGGAAACAAAAGCAAAACTAAAACATCTTTCCCCTCACTCCCATTCTTCCAGGCTCAACTTCATTCCTTTATTTCCAACTCTTCTGCTTCCTCCTAAAAAGGCCTCTACCAGCAGTCTCAGCAAGCACTTGACTACATTTCAGTTCATGGTTTTTGCATTTCAAATCCATAAATCTCATATTTTCCACTTCAAGACAGTTCTTGACACTTTCACTCATGCTGAATAGTACTTTCTCTCAGCTACATTAACAGGCTGCTTGCGTAAGCTCTTTATGAGCAGTGAGAAGAGTGAGAGGGGACCTTCTGGCTTTTAAACTTAGGCTTCAAGTCAGAAAAAAAGCAGTAAATACAGATTTGAACTGTTCCACTCTTCTCCTCACCTCAAATAAATAAAACTCCAGCAGGAAGGAAAGAAAAAAAAAAAGCAGATTCCTACAGTTTGAAGAAGAGATTCCCTTTAACCTCTTAATGGACTGCATGCTGAGGTCTGTCAGTAGCATCACACACACATCCCCATTATCCACCAAGAAAGATCAAGTGGAGAACGGGGGAGAAAATTGGTTTCCTGTCCACAGAGTGGCAGCTCCAGCATAAGTCAATGTTATCTGGAGCACTAAAGTGGAGCAGGGCACTTTAGGATAAAGGCTTAATGCTTTATCTGCTCACATAAATACTTTCAGATAAAAGAAATTGGATTTAAATAACATTCCAGCTGTGACA
This sequence comes from Grus americana, assembly GCF_028858705.1. Classification (NCBI taxonomy): domain Eukaryota; kingdom Metazoa; phylum Chordata; class Aves; order Gruiformes; family Gruidae; genus Grus; species Grus americana. Next base: position 13,677,683 of record NC_072853.1, on the reverse strand, counting down.
CCAACTGACAGAAGTCTGGGAGTGCCCGAGATAAGGCCACATCCTTTACCCTCTGCAAAAAAAAAAAAAAAGGGAAAGACAGAAAAGCCCCTGTTCAAGTTAAGACTGATACGTCAGCTTTATCTGTGAGTTAGTTATCACCCTGTGAGCCTTGTGTCCAGATCCACATGAAGACGTGAAGGCAGGAGGCAGATTCACCAAGAGAGTTATGTTCAGCACTGTAGCATTTAGCTGAGCATCAGCTCCTCCTTTGAAGGCATTGACTTAATCACCAGTTCAGCAAGATACCTGAGAACCCCTTCAGATACTCTGCTGGGTGCAGACGTTGTAAAACATGCTCACCATCTCTGGGTTTTGACTAAGGGACAGGCTCTTCCTCTTCAGGTTTGCCCCTTCCATTGCCTCGCTGGCAGCATGGTTGCATTTCTCTTCCCTCTGCCTGTTTCACTCGGTCGTCTCTGTGTGGATACAGCTCCTGTTGGCAAAATTCCCAGCTGGCTTTACTTGATTTTTTCTCTTAAAAAGAAGGAACAGATCCTCAGTTCTTATCCCGGCATCATCTGGCAAATGTCAAATTGTCATTTGCTGAGAATTTGGACAAGAGAAGGTTTTATTAAGCTGAAATGAGAAAAAGGAAAAACACATCAATTTGTTCCCAAAACTTACCACAGATATTGGCTGAATGTTGTGAAATTCTGCCAGCCTTGACCTCATAGAACAAGAAAAGAAAACTCAAAAGATGTAGCAGGTAGGAGTAACTTTTAAAACATGATGGTAGAGAGGAGTCTGCTTATTTGACATGCTTTTATGAACAAATACCAAGGATGCAAACAGCCAGAGGTAGGATGTATTGCCTTATCTAGTGTAGTGCATACATATCAAAATAATTCAGTGCAAACAGGGATCTAACTAAGATATGATCATAAGTCACTTTCTGTAGTTCCCATAGGTTGTTCCTGACAGCTCTCCAGGCAAAGACTGATTCGGAAGAACATCTTAGCACATGCATAACTCTTAGCAGGTGTCTGGTCCTGTTGAAATGTATATGACTAAATTGCTTTAATGAATTGGAACTTCAGTACTTGCATGAAATAAATGGGGAACACTCATAACCACTGAGCACTATGGCAAATAAAACCTGAAACTACCCGGGCAATTTGTCAGACTTCTCTTATTCTTGAAAGGTAACATTAAAGGCATAAACTTTATCGCTGCAAGATAAATGCTGCACTTATAAGACTACGTCCTGATCCTGTCAAAGTCAACATGAAAAATGGGGGCAGACAAAAATTAAAACAGAAGGAAGGATTTGATACAAGTTCAGATTGTATAATATCTCAAGCTAGTACTTAGTGACTCAAAGTTACCGTTGTTTAACAACATTAACAAAGGTTCCACTCAAATGTTTTTAAAATAAAAGCATTCATATTTTTTCCTTTTATCAATGGGAAAGAATTAGGCAAAATCACAAAGATAACACTCCTTTTAAATGTTAATTTTTCCCTTTGAACAAAAACCAGCAAACACTTGCACAACAGACGTATTATGGACAGTCCAGCCTTTTACAGTGCCTAGCACTCTAAGCCCGTGACCTTCTAGAGGTCAGAAGATATGCCTGAAATATAAATATTAAATACTAGTATAAATAATGTCAACACACATGACTGTTAAGGTGTCAGCTGACTACAGTGTGTTGATAAATGGCTTTCAGCCACTTTGGTATAGACTGAAATAAGTAAACTCAAGTTCAGAAAGGGATTAGACAAATTTATAGAAAACAGGTCCGTAAAGTGATACTAAAAGGACTAGCCAGGATATTAAAAGGACTAGACTTACGCATTCTCCCAATAAACCTTCTTCTCTGCCACTGCTGGAGATGAAATAGTAGACTAGAATGACCATTGGTCTAAACAGTATGGTGTTTCTTACGTTATCATTTATAACTATTCATGGTTAATTAAGCCTAGCAAAACAATTCTGTGCAGCCAAAACCTCTGTCTTCAAAAGTTTGTGTATTCCCCAGTAAGGAAGGGCAGCAGCATGCATACCCACACACTGGGATGTCTAAAATTTCAATCCATGTCTTGTAAACACTTCAATATGTGGAGTCCTGCTGAATCTCCGGTGTTGATGCAGACCCTTTCAAAGCTTCACATACCTAGGCACCTTTCTGGCATACATATACCTGTTTGCTAAGTCATCTTTCACAGACCTCTCCTGATCAGTCTTTGGATTCCCAGGTGTCTACGTGCTTCAGTTTGAAAAGCAGCATATCTTGGGAGAGTGAAGCTCAAAATCTGACCCACTGGGCAGGTTGCAGTTCAGAAGTATGACACCAGACATCTGAATACAGATACCTATTTGTGAGCCAGCAATTCCGTTATAGTCACTGGAGATCTAGTAATCAATTCAGTTGCCTAAACACTGTGTTTTTCTGCCATCAAGGATGCCTATATCTAGGCCCACGTGGGCTTGGGGAGTCAACACAAAGCTTACAGGAGACCATACCCACTTGGAGCAACAATGGAGACCAGACAAAGGCAGGATGCCTGAAGGAATTTCAAACAATACTTAATGCCTAGAACAGCCAAGTTTATTAAACCCTAAAGTTTAATGACAAAGTCGAGTCGGTGATTCAGTTGCCTAAGCAAAAGTATGTGGTGCCATTGGAGTTGGCCCAGGGTGTCTGAGACATCCACACAGGGCTGATGAAATGATTTGTGTCTATCCAGAGTATGAGCCATACATCAACAGTATCCTGGACATCTCAGCTATGCTAAAATCCTATGAAGAAGCAATTGACTCTTGCTCTCGGTTTCGTATAACAGGAGTTGAACACTTCAGTTACAAATATACACCGAAATGTACATACTTTCATGTTGAGTAGAAATCTGTCCAGAAGTGGTGATGGTGAATGTCCATCCAAAGAAACACTGTGACTGTGACCCACAGGTCTTTGATAATGAGTTCACCTCTAACATTCCTAAATGTAACCTGAGTCTCCACAATATATTTTAAATGTGCTGATTACAGACAATAAAGCACTGCCTCCATCTCACAAAGGCACATTACATTGGCAGCATCAAATGGTAAATTAGATGGGGCACTGGAAGTGGACTTTGAGGAGGAGATAACACCTACAGGGGAGCAGATTTTCCATGCACATAACAGAGTGGATGCATATTTATTGATAATGACTAATCAGTCTGGTTTGACTGCACTGAGTTAATGACCTGAGTCTTTATTTTTAGTCTATGCTGCCACTATGGCAGTATGCTGCCACTGCGCAGCAGTTCCTATGTCAGCCAAACATTTCAGGATAATTTCAGTAGAAGATTTAGGGTTGAATTCTATTATAGGAGATCAAGTCTAAAACCACAATATATAAATCCAAGGCCCAGCCCTTACCATATGAAGTATCATTTAAAGTATGGTCAGTCTAACAAAGATTGTCACTCTTCAGGTTCTTGTCCCTCTCTGTTGACTCCATTGACTGTGGCTGCATAGCTGAAGGCTCAGGCATCGTGATTTTCTTTTGCATTTCTCTGCTTCCTGATGAGCTGCTTCTCCACAGAGAAGCAACTCAGCATACAACAGCGTAAGTTCTTATTTTCTGTTCTGTTTCAGCTATAGAAATATTGCCTATGGAAAACAAGAGAGAGTTTTCGATCAAAGAGGGTGAACATTGCACACTGGGTTCCAGCATCTTTAAAACAGGTCACAATTTCTGATGGTCTCTATTTCTGCTCCTTCATGGCGTTGTTCCATGGGAAGAGAAATAGAGGGAAGATTGATCTTGTGAGGCTTCAAATGCAAGAGTGTTTGTAGAAAAGGAGCAGTTGCTTATTATGATTTTCCTGATCTGTTAGAGAAGAGCACATGGTCAGAACATGAGAAGTCTAGCCAGGCAATAAATATGGAGAGAAAAAATACATTAACACACTCACTTACCACACACAATGTCACATAAATCATGTGGAATACCGTTCTCTCTGGCTGAACTGTAACTGAGCGTGGTGAGTTTAGCTTTCTAGTCATTAAGACTGTTTGCATGTCTAAGAGCCTGTTAAGAGCTGAGATGTGAGGTTGACCTCTTTTCTATACAGATCTCTGCTGAGGGTAGCAACGGCCATATTTTTACCCAGTGCTGGGCAGAGGGTTGCAGGCAAGACACACGTAAATGCTGAGTTCTCATTTGGACATACCCTTTTTTCTAGATTGATTTCTTCCTATGAGAGAATTTATGTAGGTTGAAAATAAGTGTTTATTCTTTTTGTATATGGAAACTCAGCATCAAGACTCTGCAAACACTGCTTGTTTCTGACCTTAGAAGGAAGTAAGAGCCCATGGAGTTAAGAAAGTACCTTGTTGGTGCTTGGTGGTGACTGCAACCACCAAGAAACATTGTGTACTCTCAGATGTCTACTCTGCAATTTCATGGCATTATCTTCTGACTTGCCTTCTGATTATGGCTCCAGCCAGAATCTTTATTTCATCCACAGTTACAATTATTTTCTGTTTCAAATTGTCCTTTATTTTTTTTACTAAGTCAACTATACTGTTCTTTCTTTCTAATATTAACCATCTCTCCACTGTGGCTAAATCCTACTAAGTCACCAACACTATCTGCCACATACGGTCTTGCTTCTGACTTCTCAGAAGTGAAATTTGTCCCAATTTGGAAAAAGTCACCTGGAATTAAAGAAGTTCTTTATTATATTCATCTAGTGACCTGTTTCCACAGGGCAAAGGGAAGTTGAGAGGGAAAGAACCTCTGGCACTTCATTTTGGCTTGCACCCTGCTATATAGTCTGGAAGCCCATATTTATCTATAATCTGAATTTCTGGAGGGCTACAGAAGTGTACTGTTAGGAATACAAATTCATACATTCAGAATAAAATGCGTAGGCCACCATTTCCCATTACTCAGCCTCTGCTTTCCACTCTTCTGCATCTCCAACCTGTACCAATGCAATTCCTATTTGCATTGCCAAAGCATAATCCTACTCTTTTTACACACAAGTTATGCTGGAGTTAGTTATTATTAAAGAAATGAATGAGGCTTCCAGGAATATGTCATAAAAAAAATCATAGTAACTCTATTATGGTACATGCATAATACCATGCTATTTACTGATAGACCATAATCCTCATTCTGAATCATTATGGTCTATCATATCAATAGAGCTTTTAAGCCCTGGGAACAGAAAGACCACAGTGGTTTCCCTGGAGCCAGTCTGTAGTACTGCAAAATACAACTGTTACATGGGGACAACTTCAGCCCAGATATTCATAATTGCTGACTTTTTTTTTTTTTTTTTTGAAGGAAATAACTGAAAAAATACAGTAAGCACCCTTGTGAAAGAATAACTACTGCATTTTTATATAAACACATAACTGTATTAGTCTACTTCATAGAATAATGGGATTTCAGGCTCATAAAATCCAAGGGATATCCTCCTGTAATTTTTTTGCATAAGTTTTCAAAATTATACTTGAATGCATTTTTCCTTGCAAGTCAAAAATTTGGGTACCAATTTTGATGTTTGGCTAGATTTTACGGAATAGCTTTATTAAGTGCTTGCTTATTCTAAAATATGAGGATAGCCTTAAATTTGCAAGGCAAAACTGCCCTAGCATGCAGTCATTATAAAAGCAAGTTTGGCAATATATGTGTCACCTATACTGTAAAAACATAAATGTGCTGATTAAATGGGATCATAGAATCATAGAATCATTTAGGTTGGAAAAGACTTTTAAGATCACTGAGTCCAACTGTAAATGTGAAAAAAACGTGATGACTGATCACTCTTCCCAGATGTTTGGGACAGTAAAATCGAATTCTAAAAGTAATAGCTTTTTGTTACAGAAGCCATGGAAATGGTAGCTTATTACCACAATCTAGTAAAGAGTAGCCTATAATGTTTTAGCTTGTGCACAGAGCTGTACATGTGTTAATATTTGCAAGCCTGAAACCTTAGGGTTTAGATTCACCATGACTATTGATCCATCCATAACAGAACACACAGAATTTAAGACTTCTTTTTCCCTAGGAAAGTCATTGTTGTTACACTTTGACTGATTATTAACCAAATGTTGTGTACCACTCCATCCTAGCACTTCAAGGTTCCTGCTGTCTCCTATTGATTTGTCCATATTCCCAGTGACTACAGTTCTTGTGATTTTGCTAGGAGTATGTCTTGTTATGAGGCATCGTGGCTAGATTTTGTTTTGCAAAGAAATTCATTTCCTCATTTTACCGCTTTCTACATCATTCTTCATTTTACAAGCAGGGTGGAGACCCCCATGAAGATGAGATGGTCGTCTCCAAATGAGAAGTGTTTGCAAATCCATAAATCACCCTGGAGCTCTGAGTTTTGCTTTACAGATACATGTGCACACACACATGCTCGCAGTTCCTCCTTCCATCTAAGGCTTTCTTTGTTCCCCACCATTTCTCAGTGGATGCAGTATATCTATTCAGTTCCTGCCCAGGGTCTCCCCACCACCACCACCTCCGACTAAATCACTGGAAGTTGCTTTCTCTCAGCCTTTGGGAACCTCACAAATAGTGACTCCTTCCTTTGTTTTTCTTAGTAGGTCTAGCGGGTTTTTTTAATGTTCACAACCAAAGACAAGAGCATATGGCAACAAAATAGAAATCAAGGAAAGGTAACATCCACTGTTTAAAAACTCAGCTTTGACTGCCATTGCATAACAAAGCCTGTCAGTATGCTCGTATTCAAAGCACTCGTTTAAGTCCATTTTCCTAAACTTGGCTCTTCCACATCTGCATAGTTTAACTAGAAGATGGCAATGACCTCCCAAGTTGCCCAAAGGAAAGCCATGCGCACACCTGGTGGTTTCTTTCCACATTATCTGCATAACTCAGGCACAGACAGGACTGAGCCCATCACAGCCCCATCCCCTAGCAGATATATTGAGCTTGTCTCTATCCCAGCATGACGAAGGTGCTGGAGCCTGAGCTAGAGATTGACTGACAGTAGACAAGACTACGAATAAGGGTCTATAATATCCAAAAGAAAGCAAATACTGCTTATTTCTCATAATGCAATTGCTTGAGGTGCCTGAGGAAGCCAACAAGCACCAGGTTTAAAACAAATCTGAAGAAAGCACTTTTTACCTGGTACACAAAGACAATGTGGGATTCCTTCCAAAGAGCATTTCAGAGCCTAGAAACATTAACTGGCTTCTCAAAAGAAACCCTTCAAACTTCCTGGAACTATCCATGACTGCTAAAAACCATCCTCTCTGGGATGTGGGAAGCCCCGAACTACTGGCCATGAGAAGTGGGGAGGATAAACTATGGAAAGAATCACATAAAAGAGCAGTCAAGGACTTACTTTTCTCCAGTGTAGCAGCTGCTTCTGTCATCAAAGGGTGGTGGGTGATACATGCTCCACATTATTATAAATCCTTTCACTGCCAGTGAAAACCCAAAACTTTAAACTCAAGTTATGGTTGGTAAGTAGAGGTAAAGTTTCAGTTACTTAGCTTTTAACTCTTTTAACAGAATATATTATACCTAGGTTGTGAAATCCCTATAAAACAAATAATAGTCATCTTCAATAGAACAATTTATTATGTCAGCATCATTATAAGAAGTTTGTTAATATATGCATATGCTTTTCTTCCAAAGATTTTAAAAACAAAATGTGCCTTTTCTTAGCTATTTTTACTAAAATAGCAATAGCTAATATTTTGTTTATTAGACTAATAACTTATAAAGACCTCTAAGAAAAAAAATAGCATCAACAAAACCAAAAATCCCATAAAATTTTTCATCAGGAATCTTTTTCTTCCTGATTGTATTTCTTGATCCAACAAAGGTTTTCACACTGGCTAACTTATCATAATTCTTGTCTTCATTTTCATGCTTTGGTTTGTTTAGTTATCATGTGCTTCCCATTTTCTGAAATATGATTAATGAGTGAAAAGTATTCCTTTCATAGTACAGCATACATCATGTGAGCCACAAAAATATAAAAATATCGCTGACCAAGATCTCAGACAGATTCTACAGCTAATCAGCCTCTCCCTGCCCTGGAGGTGAGCCCAAACCAAAATCACAGCTCCAGACAATATGAGACTTTTGGAAACTTGTGATGCAGAGTAAAACACCAGCATTTACATTCACTTCTAATTATAACAACCTGAACTTAAAATGCAAATGTAGTGTCTATCCTGCATCTATGCTGTGTGGAGGCAATGGCAAAACTCTCACTGGCTCCAGCAGGAGCCAGAATCATCTTCAGAGTCGAATCAACAGAAATAATTAGCCAAAAAATAATTAAATACAGAAATTAATCAATGATTTTTTTTAAGTGAAAGGCAAAATTTTCTGTGCCTATTTTTGTTTAAGTGAAAACCTGCTCTCATTTAAAAAAAGACAAAAAATGTTAATATTTCAACCAGTCTTATCTCTCATCACACCCGGGACGGGTGGGAGGAGAAAAGGCATTGCAAATCCTTTCTTTGTTTTCTTGCAAAGTAAAAGATTTTTAATACATAGTCAATCCTGTAGTTCTTAACCCACAAATAGTAGCAATGTTAATAACCTGGAGTTTTCTTTTACCTCAATACCCTTTTCCTTCTATATTTCAGTTTCTACATGAGGCTTGTTTCACTTCTGAGCTCTTGAAGATCCCTTGGCATTGCTATACTTATGTATAGATGCTTAAAATGCCCCATAACAAGCTGCATGGGTATAAGCATGCTTATAGGAATACAGTCATCCCCACATTGATTTTGTTAGTCTGCTGTAGCTACACGGCTGTAGGGAAAGCAAAATGTCTTCTCTGCTCAGGCGAAGCCTCAGATGCATTTAGTCGTTAAGTCTTGGTGCTCACATCTATTTCAGTCCATATCCCAATGTCTGGGACATGAGTCGATCACCCCATTGAATTGCCATTCTCTTTCCTGGCTTCTCAGTCTTTACGTTATCCTCCAAATAAGTAGATTTTACCCATTCTTCTAAGAAGCCCACAGTGTATATGGAAAATATACATCATTTTCCAGTATAAAAATGTCCCAGCACACAAGCCAAGAAATGTACATCTTGAAGCCTTGAAGGATTAAATCTGTTTTGGCAGTTACTGTAAATACAAAGGAATTCCGCAAAATTTATAACCACAGTGCAGTTTAACAAGCCTTCAGGTTAATATCATGTTCCCTCCCTTCAGTTCAGACTGTGTGATCCTTTCAAGAGGGATAAATTATTTGCAAAAATTCTGTAGAAAAATTAAGATTGCTCATAAACCAAGTGACAAGCATTGCATTATTAACTTGAGTGTACCTAAGTGCATGTGTGCCTTCTCACACTTCCAAAGGCTTTGTCAAGTGACTAAACTGCTCCTTTGCAGCAACAAAGACCCCGCACAGGAAGAAAAAGCCTAAATCCATGAACACTGACTTCATAGCTGGCTGCTGGAAACTGGGTTGGAAGGTTTATAGAATATCAATAGAAAAGTTTTTGTACTTGAGATTTAAAAGTCTTAATGAAATTGCATCAATTTTGCTAATAATTTTCACACTCTGGATGCTGAGGTCAAGGAGAATATCTCTGACCTAAAGTTCACATTTATGAATTCTGTAAGAAACTGCGGAAGGAAATGGAGGTCGTGCCCACAAACACCACATGGAAAGTAGGTACAATTGAGTAGAATCATAACGATATCCTATAGTATATCAGAGCTTTACGGTCTTGAGTAGGGAAATAACATCATCCCTTTGGGGAAACTAGAGTTCCGTAAAGGTGGAACACCTCCTGTCACCTCCTGTAAACCCACCATGCATCCAGTGTTACACCAGTAACGGTGCTGGAATAGCTCAAAATCTAAGACACTGTAAGTGACAGAAGAATGAGTGCTGATTGGACCAAATTAGTGGTTGATATTCTATACGGAAAATCCATTTTGACATGTGCTATTGGAATAGGCAGTCATGTCAACAGTGGATTTGTGGCAAATTTTAGAGACATCTAATATATTTGCCAAGTATTGCAGCACGGGGTTTTCCAGCTAAATTCAAGATATAATTTTTTGGCAAAAACAGTTCTAAAAATTTGTCAATAATTATAACATTTTCTTTCAGCATTTTCTAATTAGCCTTTTTTTAACCCTTCATTGTGGAATATTGTTTTAATTCCAGTTATAGCCTAAATTTTTTTCACAGGTTTTTGAAAAAGAAATGGAAAAAACAGGAGCAAAGCATTTGTTATATTCCATATATTTATTTAAAAAAAAAAAATAAAGGATGTGGGTACAGCAATGCAAATAGAAAAAATAAATTATTTTCAGAATCACTTGTCAAAATTCAGTCATTCACACATCTCATTCAATAGCATGATTGTCACTTAAGGATTTAGTTCAACCAGACTCAGATGTCAATGTCTAACCAGAAGTACACCTATGGTCCTAAGTAAGTTTAATTGGGATAACTCATTCCTTAGCATTATACAAACAGTCAAGAAATACGCTTTAAAAGAAAAATATTTTGAAATTAAAATTAAGTTTAGGAAATTGATTTCCTTTGGTATTTGAAAGTATTGATAGAATCTTCTATTGATTTAAGCAAAGGTACAACATAAGCTTAACCGATACAGTTTAGAAATACTGCGCTCCTTCCAGGTGTGTCACACAGGAGAAAGATAACCAAAACACTTCACACTTCAGTCATTACTTAAAATTGGAAGGAAGAGGGGAAACACTGCAAATTCAAGAAATTGGAAGCTTTCAAGTTGAAAGCACAGGTTTAAATTTGCCTCCTGGTGCCTGCATCTCATAAAATAGCTTTTGGGTTTAGATTCTTCTAAGTTCAACATCAACCCATGCAGGACAGAATTGCTTTAGAAACTGCATACTCCACTTCTGGCAGGAACAAATATGGTTGATATTACTATAATGTGTTAATTTATTTTCAAAAACAACAACACATAACAATAAAAACTTCTAATTCAGCTTAAAATTCAGAATAGCTGATTTTTAATTTTTTTTTCAATTGTATCAATCAATAATTTTGCCAGGATGATGTGGGTTGCCCTGTTGAAATCAACGGACTTGTTCACCATAAACAAAGGTTCCTGTGAGGCAATTTCATGATGAGATTTAGCCAGGTTTCGTGAATATGACATTTCTGTGGGGAACACATAAGAAAAAATGTTATTTGAGCATGAAAATCAGACTTCAAAAATTATTGAAGTGATTCATTCAAATATTCCAAAAATGGCACCATTTGGCTGACCTTTGTTGTGTAACCCCATTGCAACATCTCCAAAAAGGCACAAACTACTCAGGGTAGAATATGTCCGTGCCAGAATCCCTGCAAGGGGATTAAATGCCGTCTTACTTTCCTCAGTTGTCTTTCTGGGCACCTGAACTTGTGGTGAAGAACAGAAAGGGCAATGAGTTTGGGGCACACCTATCAGCTCTCTATCTTTTCACCACTGGGACCTCAAAGCTGCACAGGTATCCCTGTGTCTTAACTCTCCTTTCAGGCAATGTTTTTTAACTAAGTCTTTTGCACCCACAAGTCTAATGCCTTTAAGAAAACCTGCTCTTCTGCATCATGTGGGTTATACCCATTTGGGGGGCAATGGGAGGGAAAATTTACTCCACAGTCCTGTCTTCTTTTTTCTCTCTTTTTTCCAGGTCCTGCTTGTTGCTCCCATTGGGGTCCCCTGGACCTGAGATGAATCGTTACTCTCATCTGTGATTTTGTGCAGCAGTTCTGGAGGCATGGAGGTTATCCAAAGGTTATCTGTGGGTGCAGGTTATTTGATGACTTCTTCTCAATTGTAGTCCCTTTAGGAGAGGGTGGATTATCTGAGGGCTGGGTCATCTGCAGTGTCTGATCCACACCCTGGTGAAGTTGAGGAGCTTTGCTTTCCTATCTGACAGCAGCAGCTCTCCAAAATACTTTTATCTGCCTCCCTGTTAGTTCAGTTGTTAGTTCATGCTAATGCTGCATCTTTGTTGCTTGTATAGTGACTGTCTCCAAGTCAAAAAACATGGAAGGGGGAAATTAAAGCTGAGTGTACAAGAGAGATGAGCGTAGGAAAAAAATGGTCCCTGCTCCATCTTCTTCCTCTCTTCCTTTTCAGAGTAAGTAATACCACCTGATAGTTGGAGCAATGGTGGAGCACACGACTTCCCCTTGGTAAAGCCCTGCACCCCCAGCGTGGTGAGTTGCAGTTAACAGGAGGCTTAAAAACCTATACTGAGCTATTTGACATCTGCCAAAGATTACACAAGCAACCTGGGTCAGAGTTTGAGAAACAGCAGCCTCTCTCTTCCAGTCACAAAGAGAAGAAGGAAGAATATCCTTCTTGGAGGGAAGCGCTACAGATACCGTAACTAAACAGCCTCTAAAATAATGTTGTTTCTTCTTTCTTGTGATGGCCAGCTCAGATGCCTGGTCAAGGCCTCTTCCCTTAAGCTTGGATTTCTAAAGACAACAGGGCGTTTCTCTTTGAACCAAAGGGGGAAGGATCAATACGGTTGTCATTTAATTAGTACCACTGGAGAGAGGCATTTCAACCATAGTTTAGATGCATAAATAAATAGAAAGAGAGAGACAAAAAGAAAGAATATCTGTGTCAGTCAGTTCTGCCTGTATCTAGTCCCATCCTTGTTGACTGTCTCCACCAGCCTATGGATGAGGGTGCTTCACAGGGGATTGCTGTGTGATCCCACAGAGAGCTTTCTCACACACACATACACAGCCCTTGTCAGCTCTCTGACAAACCGTTTGCAAGGGAGACCTCTCCTTCCCTCCACATGCACGCCCCGGGGACCTCCTGCTGTGCTGGAGCAACCCATCACTGGTCACCTCTATGCATTGTCTGAAGGCCTCTCACCATCTGGACCACCTAGGAGAAAATGTTTTCTTAAAGAGGGGAAGATTAAGGAACAGGGATTTACACCTTGGTCCCCAAGGTAATTACCAGATGGCAAATGGCTTGTTTTTACTTGATGAATCAGAGCAACTGAATCAGGCCTACCAAAGTGGCTTGGATTTTGTTTCCAACCAACCTTCTTGCTTTACAAGCTGAAGAGTTTGCTTCCCACCCTTTAGATAATGATTTTAAGGTAAAGCTAACATTAAAGCAAAAGTCTGGCATTATGTGGGTGGATTTCAGTGTGCCGGGACCCCAGCCATACCATTTCTCACGCTGTCTTAACTCTTTGCTGACCGCTGGTGGGTCTTGCCAAGAGCTTGTGGCAAGAGTTTGCTCACCTGACTAAGCAAAGCAAAATGAGGCCATCTCTCCTAGGGCCTAAGAAAAAGACTATAAACCTGAGGACTGTCATCAGTCTTTTATTTTAAACTTTCTACTATGGTAAGAAAGATGAAACTAAAGCAGTTGCCTTTTGAGGAATTAAATCTTTTCTTTCCTTTTCAAAAACAGCAGTAGAAAGAAGCAGTATTTGGAGTGAGTATTAGCAAGACAAAAAGTAACAGAACAAACATATTCAATGGAAATTTATAGTCAGTGCTTTGTTTTGTTTCTTTTAAAAAATAGAGAGCAAGAGATTTAATTAAACCTAAAGTGAATGCTCTATTTAAGTCCTTCTTGTAAATATAGGCTCCCAGCCCTAAATTAATGTGACATTCAAATGCCATCTTCCAAAATGTTAAAGCCAACTAAACTGCAAATTTAATGTCTAACTTGGCATTCATAATGTTCCTAAATCTTCCTCTGATTTTCTAAATATTAGCTGGAATAAACAGCAGGGTTTGTTTGCTTTGTTGGGTGGTGGTTTTTTTTTCTTAATTTCTATTCAAAGAGTTTTCTGAAATGAATAACAAATGCAGGCAATTACCAAAGGGAATGTGAAGTAGGACTAGGACCCTCTCTAGTTTCACTTTGCAGAGTTTCATTATAAGCTTGCTCTAGCAATTGCCATAGCAGTTTACCCAATTGTCTTATGCCCTTTTCTCATTCACTATCCTGCCTCATAGCTATGGAAAAATGGGATTGTATTAGAGGTTTCTTCCTTTACTCTGCCTTACAGTGCTCATTTTCTCTCTTTGATGTATTTTGTTTCTATCATCAGTTTAGATGTCTGGTTTAATTCCAAGATTTCACATTCCCTACTTCTGTGTGCTGGAAGGTTCCTATCACCCTGTCTTCTCCCCTGGAAGGTTTTGCCCTGCTCAGAAAAAATACTTTATGCTGAATTAAAATACTGTCTTTGCTTTAATACCCACTTCAAAGCACAGCTCTGCCTATGGAATGATGGTTGTTAATCAACTGTAGTCTTTAAATCCAAAAACTAATTGAGAAAGACCTTTTCTATTCTGGCCATGAAACAAGGTTTTATTTCCATTGTATGGTCGACCACCTCACAGCTGTTTGTATCAGTATAGAAGGCTTGAGTCACCTTTAACAAGAAAATGCCAGTGGTCTGGCATGCCAGATAGTACTCAGCAAACTGTAAGTCCTTTGCCTGTAAAAGATTTAGGGTTAGGTGAACCAGCAAAAGGACCTGGTCCACCTACCCCTGAGTGATGCAAGACTACCAGGAAGAAACGATGATGGTTTGTAATGGGTAACTTCCTGCTGGGGTAGACAGAGACACCCATCTGTTGACCTGACCAGTCCTCTAGATAGGTTTGCTGCCTGCCAGGAGCCAGGATCTGGAATGTTGTGGAGGCACTTCAGGAGCTCATCCAGCTCTATGACTAGTAGCCCCAGCTGTTACTGCATGTGGGCATAAATGATACTGCCTAGGGAAGCCTGAACAGTGCCAAAAATGACTACAGAGTTCCGGGGGGAGTATGAAGGGCATGGGGATCCAAGTGGTGTTCTCTTCAATCCTGCTGGGTGAGGAGCAAGGGTGTGAGGAGAAGGACACTAATAGGACAAGTCAGTAATTGACCGCAGAACTGGTGTTAGTGGCAGGGTATTGGGTTCTATGACCACAGGACCCTGTTTGCAAATCAGCATCTGCTTGGGACACATGGAATCTACCTCACTAAAAGGGCAAAGCTATTTTTGCCAACAGGATGGCTAACCTCATAAGGTCGCCTTTAAACTAGAAATTATGGGGAAGGGAAAGAGTAACCAACAGTCCTGTGAAGCAGTGACAGCCAAGATCACTGAGCAAAGGGCATGGGGTGATGTGACAGGAAGGGATCACAAAATCAACAAAATGGGTCTTAAGCAGCATGACCTCCAGCACTTGTATGTAAGCAAGGAAGTGCCTACAATGCACAGTTCTGGAGAAATACCCCAAATCCTCTCCAGGAACTCAGCATGCTCTGAAGTGTCTGCATGCTAATGCGTGCAGTATGGAGAATAAACATGATGAGTTAGAGATCTGTGTGCAGCTCTAGGGCTACAATCTTGTTGGGAAGGGAGATGTAGTGTCATGGCTCCCATGTCACAATGGAGGGATACAGGCTCTTTAGGAAGGACAGGATGGGAAGATGAAGAGGACGAATTGCCCTTTATGTGAGAGAGTGGCTGGAGTGCATGGAGCTCTGGCTGGGGATAGATGAGGAGCCAAGTGAGAGCTTATGGGTGAGGATTAAAGAGAGGACAGGCAAAGGTGATATTAAAGAGGGTGTCTGCTATAAGCCACCTGACCCAGAAGATCAGGTCCTCTACAGACAGGAGCAGCCTCACGTTCACAAGCCCTGGTCCTCAGGGGAGACTTCAACTACCCCTATATCTGTTGGAGAGACACAGCAGTGAGCAATCCAGGTCCCTGGAGCTCTTTGATAATAACTTCCTCCTCCAAGTGACAGAGGACCCAACAAGGAGAGGTGCTCTACTGGACCACATACTCACCAATAACGAGGAGCTCCTTGGAAATGTGAAGGCTGCAGTGGCTTGGTCGCAGTGACCATGAGATGGTGGAGTTCAGGCAGTAAGGAGGGTTACAAGCACCCTGGACTTCAGAAGACTAGACTTTGGCCTCTTCAAGATTGTCTTGGAACAGTCCCATGGGATAAGGCCTTGGAGGGAAGAGGGGCCCTAAAAACCTGGTTAATATTCAAGAATCACTCCTCCAAGCTCAAAAGAGTTCCATCCCAATGAACAGTAAGTCAGGCAGAAACGTCAGAAGACCCGTGAGGATGAACAAGGAGCTCCTGGCCAAACTCAAACACAAAAAGAACACTTATAGAGGGTGGAAGCAAGGACAAGTAACCTCAAAGGAGTACTGAAAAATTGTCCAAGAATCCAGGGATGAAGTTAGGAAAGCTAAAGCCCAAATGGAATTGAATCTGGCAAAGGATGTTAAAGACAACAAGAAGTACACAGGTGACAAAAGGAAGGCCAGGGAAAATGTGGGCCCATTGCTCAACGAGGTGGTGGACTTGGTTACACAGGACATGGAACAGGTGAAAGTACTGAATGCTTTCTTTGCCTCAGTCTTTACTAGCAAGAATCCATTGTCCCAGAAACCAGGGGGAAAGGTTGGAGCAAGGAGCATGTAGCCTTGGTGGAAGAGGATCAGGTTAGGAAATACTGGACATACGTAACACCATGGGCTCTGATAGGAGGGACCCATGAGTGCTGAGGGAGGTGGCAGACATCATTGTGAGGTCACTCTCAATAATCTTTGACCCATCATGGCGACTGGGATTGCCCAAAGACTGGAGGAAAACAAACGTCACTCCTGTCTTCAGGAAGGGCAAGAAGGAGGACCCAGGGAACTACAGGCCAGTCAGCTTCACCTCCATACCTGGGAAGGTGATGCAGTAAGCATTTCCAGGCACATTAAGGATAAGAAAAACCTCAGGAATTGCCAGCATGGCTTCACCAAGGGGAAGTCATGCTTCACCAGCTTGATAAACTTCTACAACGAAATGACTGGCCTGGTAGATGAGAGGAGAGCAGTGGGTATTGTCTACTTGCATTTCAGTGAGGCCTTTGATACTGTTGCCTGTAAGATCCTCATAGAAGTTGTTGATGTATGGGCTGGATAAGCAGACAATGAGGTGGATTGAAAACCTGCTGAATGGCCAGGCCCAGAGGGTGGTGATCAGCGGCACAAAGTCTAGTTGGAGGCCAGTGACTAGAGGTGTAGTCCAGGGGTCAATACTGGGTCCAGTTCTGTTTAAAATCTTCATTAATGATCTGGAGGATGGGGCAGAATGTAGGCCAGCAAGTTTGCTGATGACACAAAACTGGGAGAAGTGGATGATACACCAGAGGGTCATGTTATCATCTGGAGGGACCGCAACAGGCTGGAGAGATGGGCTGACAGAAACCTCATGAAGATTCAAAGAAATTCCAAGCTGTGCAACCCAAGGCACATTTTTATTAATCACTTTGGTGTGGCCTTGATTCAGCTTTACTGAAACAAATTCTTGAGCTGTGAGAGAGTAAGTGAAAGCCATACAAGATAAGTAGAAGCAAAGAGGGAAAAGAAATGGACTTGTGACAGTTAGAAAGTCAAGAGAAAATTGTTGAAAAAAAAGGTATGAAGCATTGAGAAAAAAGCAGAGTTGCATGATATATGACACTTGGATAACAGCAACCCAAAGAGCTGGTATCAGGGCAGAGAGCTGGGCTCAGCAGAACCGATGCTCCTGTCCCTGATGCCTCTCTGAGCATGGCATGAATCAACCTCTAGAGGTGCTTGCTGGGCCAGAAAGTTGGACTGAGCACCTACCACTTAGATGACCAAATTTACATGAAATTAATGTTACCACAGATGCAAATGTACTGGGAATTATAGATCTAGCTAGCATCTTTATTATGCTATGCTGTTTTACACTTACCAGTTAAATGCTGGATTGATGCAAATCAGCATAATTCTCCTATTTCATTTACACCTTCAGGAGACAAATGTAAAAGGGTATTATGATACAGTGATAGTTTAACCTTAACCATCACAAGTTAAGTGGGCAGCACACTACTGATTATGTTGATCTTCTGATAAAACATAGATCATATGCTATTATTGATGGAGTTCTGCTTTACATACAAGTTTGATTACACAAGACCACTCATTGCATGTGGCAATCTCTTGGCAATAGAACTTGCTCCATGTTTGTTTGATGAAAAATGTGATATTCCACCTAGTTTCATTTAGTACCACATTACACTGATTAGGAAGTCAAAAAAGAGCCTGGCCCATGCTCCACAGATTGCAACTGTCTGCTTCTTAGGCATCAAAAGCTACATCTATCCAAGTTAAACAATGGACAAGGGCTGTTTTCTGGCATTGCATGCAGTAGCACAACACAGTTTGCATCCATATGGCTACGCTATTTTTCTCCCCCCCAAAAAAAAGAAAAAAAAAGAGAAAAAAAAGAAAAAAAAAAAGATAAATTAATCTGAATTTCCTATTAGAAACAGTCCCTGACCTGTTCCTGAACCATGCCAGGGCTCTGTCTGGGAGAATATTAGCTGGCATGGGCCAGCACCATGCCAACAAGCATGCCAACAATTACACAATACAGGCTATTGTAGGACAGTGCTCACCCTATGCCCCAGTCTTGTTTAGTTTAGTTACTGGTATAGACATAGCCAAAATAGCCAGAATATAAGGCAATGATTTTCCCTGAAATCAAAAGCTGAAAAATTCAACTCAGCCTCTGTTTGTAGACCACATTATATGCGGGATCTTTAACATTCCCTAGCAACAGACACTAGAAAGGCTGGTTGAAACTTAGAAACAATAGGAGCAGCACATGCTGGTGGGGAGAACATAGGCAATGCTAATGTCTCTCTATCCTGGTCCTACATGCCCAGAGCTGCCTAGGCCTGGAACCCAATGAAGAAGTCCTCGATAGCATGAGCTCCGGGCAGTCACATCAGGCTTGTCGGCCACTGAAGAGCACCCTTGGGGCTCATCAGGGCCCACAAAAGAGAGTGATTTTTCTTTGGTTTTTATTCTGTCCTTGTCAAACACGTCCTTGCATATGGGCCAATACTGTGTAGCCAAGACCATGGAGGACACTGCACAGCTATATCTCATGATGTGGAAACAGCATTCAGTGTGCCCTACATTGAGTGATGCTAATGGGAAAGTCACAGTCAAAAGCACCAATGGGACAGCACCACAGACAATAGAAAGCTCCTCAGCTATGCAGAAAAATATATGACAAGACCTGATGCTCAGTAGCCGATGGGACAAAGTCAGGACTAGTAGATAGGATGTTAATGCACACCCTGACAATGTAAAGGACACACAAGTCATTCGCTTTGTTTCAATATTTTGGAGAAGGGTGGGATGACAATGTTTAATATACTTTTAATTGTTTCTATGCCTTTTATGAACGCCTGCTATTATACATACATTATTTATTTAGGTATGAAAATTAACTCCCCCAAGCCTACTGGTCCCAGGAAGCAGACTGTGAAAGAAACTGGAGACCTGAAGGCAGTATCTTCATTTGGGAATGGAAAACAGAAATATTCACTCTGCATTTGAAGAAGGACATCTAATAAGCATTATGTTTGCTAACAGTAAACATTCTGGAGGTTTTCAAAAGTCAGGGATTACTCTGCTATCCAAAACAAATAATCATAAACCACATTTTTTGAAAACAAAACTGATATAATAAACAGAAGGGAGTAATTTATCAAGTCCTACATACATGGATGGTTCCCTTCCTCCAGCTCAGAGGAAAGTTGAAATTCAGGACTTGAAGGTTATCTTCTTCTTGCTGCAAATCTGTTATCTACATTTGTGTCACAGTTCTTATTGGAAACCAAACCTTCACAAACCAGTTATCAGTGTGTTGCAACATTGTTCATTGTATTTCATCTAATTTAGGCAATGATCATTTTAGCCTGATTTATGCTATGATATCCTCATCTATTCTCCTTAATAAATTTTGAGCCTAAAAGCCAAATTGCACAGAAGGGAAGAAATCTCAAAACCATTATGTTCCTACAACTATAGAGCCAGGCCTATTGAAACAATTAATCTCCCACTATGGAAACGGTGGCATTGTGAGCTCCAGCCTTACTAAACAGCAGAGAATCTACAACTGCACTTACCCTCACAACACAAATCCTTAGGAAATGCAGTTACCATGCTCCTGCCATTCATGGCATTACTGTGCAGATTAAGGGATCCAGGCTGGTCGAGTTCAAAGGAAGATACTTACCCCCAACTAGATGAAGCAGTAATTTAGTGCAGCAGATACCTGCATGGAGCACCCACAACAGTGTCACTTGACCCACTGCTATCAGATAATCACAGAGAGCAACCTGCGAGTAATATTACTGTGTCAGGTGGCATTAACAGTAGTTGGACTATGGAGCTTAGAGCAGAAGATGAGCATGAGAGCTGTCTTTTTTATAGTCCATTGCATAACAAGCCATGCCCCCCATCTCATGAACTCCCTTTGGCCATCTAGTTATCTCCTTAAAGAATCCCCCTTGGTGTTTATTAGACCTCAGCCTTCTTCACATGGTAGATGGGCAACTGACTGGGTAAAAACACAAAGGCAGTTGAATGAGATCTGCTTGATTCCCTGGCAGTCTAGAGCTCTGTCGGGATGCTTGCATGATCCTTTCACAGCTGGATTTGATTTCTTCAATATCTGTAAGGACAAAACTGGTCTTCATTGCTTAGCTCCTTCCTTTTTGAAAAACAGCTATCTCAGATGGGACTTCTGTATTTAAGGACCTTACCTGTGGCTTAAGGATAGCACCCTATTGTACACAGTTCCTTCTGTTCGGGCAGAATATAATATGTAAAGATGGCAAAGATCCTCCACTTACAAAGACTCTGGACAACGGTTCACCTCCATTAAACAAAGAACAGGCTGCCTAGGACGCAGAAGTGCTGCTGCATCTTATGATCACTGGAGCTTTTTCAGATTGTGGGAATTAGTTCCTGGAGATAGAATAAATTGCCAAACACAGTATTGAAAATAATGAGAGTTCCTATTGATTTTGACAGGCATTCACTGTTGTTCATGAATCTAAAATAATCTTGCATTTCTGGAGCAAAATGTCTGCACACATCAGTAGGGCACAGTAGCAAGACAGCATTACTAAAGTCAGGAGTTCAGGCCTTGTTGCAGACTACTTAACACCGCTGCCCCCAGCAAGAAACACTTCATGACTGGGATGCAGAAGTCAAAGGCAAAGATGTATTTCAAGCCTTATTCCTGTAGCTATTACTTACAGAACCCGATCTGTCTGGTTCAATAATAGACCAAAGGTCTTGAGTAGACTTTGACTTTAAGCTTCATTATGAAAGTCAGAATGGCAGGAGAGAGACTTTGAATTCACAGAGGATTCAATCCATGAGGAATCTAGCTATATTTAATATACTCAAAGCACTCTGTGTACACAGGGATAGCTGAATCCAGCCCCAAGACTATTTTTGTTTGTGTCGTAAAAACACAGTGCAACTCAAACCCTAATACACAATTTACAGTGCAGTTTCCACAGCCTGAGTTTTGGTTATCTGAAACATCTTTTTTCCCGGAACTGGATCATGTTCTTTATTGTCTATTAATTAATTTGAAAGTATCTCAGCTGGTTTTAGATACATAATTGTTTGAATTCATATCAGCTTTTCAAAGATTTGGTTAATATGAATTGCACCACATACTAGTTATTATCAGTTCGTATACTGAAAATGCAAGGCAAGCTAATGATGATAATGAATCTCAGGCAAGTTTTGTGTTTGCTGTTTCTTCTCCCCAGATGGCTCACCCAGCTCTAAACCTTACAAATACATAATACGATTCGTTAGAGTAAACACATTGTAACTCGATTTTCTTCCCCCAAGCAAGCAACCAGATGAATGGCCTTGGTGGATTATTCTGTAACAGAAACACTCATAAGGGGTCTGTGATAAGCAAGCCAATGGAAATGGAGTAGTGCACTGTTTAAAATCATCTAAACATTTTCTCTTAACATGAAACATTTGAAAATGTGTAGCTCAGTGTTTGATGAAACACAGTACCCTGTTGTCTGTAGCCCAGTTCTAGCCCCTTCTTTAAATGTAATCTTTTATCAAAGTCACATGTGTTTTCAATAAATTCACATGTGGCTGCAGTTATACCAGGAAAACTGATTCACAAGTACTTTAGAGGCTCCTCTATCTTTCAGGCCCACCTAAAGTTTCTTTCCATTTTTTTAAATATTTTCTTAGTAAGCATACGAAGGGAAATAATCAGTTTTCCTTGCTTACAACACAACCGCCCTGGTCTGAATCATAAGTACAGCATTGTTCAAAGGAACAGCTGGTACCAACTCCAAAAGTTTAAGCGTTCCCTTCCAAACAAAAAACTCTGTTGAGTCTGTTTGTTAGTCATCATTTCCCACAGGTATTGATTCAAGGCTACAGTTCTGCCTATTCCTGCCATGGCTAAAAAGATTAGTTGCAAGGTTTTCGGAAAGGAGCATTTTCATGCACAAGCAAACATACAACTATTTCTTTCTTGTCTGCTAATCTCCATGATTATTGTACCTTTTCGAAACTATTTTAACCACATACAGAGCAATCACACTTTAATAACAACAATGGAGCACTAAGAAGTTGTTTCTGCAGAAGTGGATTTACAAAGACCATTTTGCCCTCAGGAAACACACACAACTTTGCTGTAAATCCAACTCGATTCTGCCAGCTTTTCCTACCAGGAAACACAAATTTAGGGGTAGGATCTGTTTAAAATAAATACTCAGGAACTGAACTCCTATTGCACCAGACTTTCAAAGCAAACTTAATACAGGCCACCTCCTCATTTCCAGGAGTCAAATTTTATTGCTCCCTCCAAGCCATGCCAGAGATGGGACCTCTAAAAAACACTTTAACCAGTTTTGAGACTGGGCTTAGATTGTGCTTTCAAAGAATTTCTGCTAAGGACCAAATGGTAAACTTTGAACTTCTTTCACAGTTTTCTAGGATATCTCCTTGACAGTTAGTTTTCAAATACAATTTGCATTCAGTTATGGTTCATATTGCCTTCATTCATATCAGAGCCTATCTTGTCCTGGGATATGCAGGTATTTCCCAAGACTCCTTCCAAGCAAAGCGGTTTACATGCACATCCCTCCATAGCCTGTGGACTGGTGGTTTGAGCCTAGATGCCAAAGTAATCTAACTAACTCCTTCAATTCAGCACAGGAACCTCCAACAATAGAGAGAAATTGAGCAGAAAAATGGGGATTTAGATGCCAGGCTTACATGGCCTGGATTTGGTGTGACCAGAATACTTCATCTGTAGCTAAAAACTAGAAGCTGTAAGGGACAGGGAGCTTTAGGAAAAGATTTTGAGTTCCAGCCACCTTGCTGTAAACAGGATATTTCCTAGAGAAAGTAGAATGAGAGTTATTACTTGTAGATACAGGAAAGTGGAGGATGGCCAAATCTTTTCAGTCAAAGTGCTGTATTTGCAGACTATGTCTGGACTTGAAAAAAAGTATTCTTACGTCATTGTTTGGCCATCCTACTATAAAATAATAGACAAATAAATAGAAAGAGGTTTCAAATGTGCATTTGTCAGATGTTAGTCTCAGGATTATCCAGACCATTTCTCCTCAGTGAGGAGAATACTCCTTCATTACCATGAGATCCAATGCCAAATCAAGTGCTGCCTCTCACACACTGTGGAGTGAGATTTACTGCCCAGCCGTGCTGCTGGGCAGTTCTGGGGGTAGCAGCAGGACACCATGTCATTCAACACCACAACACCATGACACAGCTGGAGAAAGCTCAGCCCTGACCACTGCATTTTTCTGACTCTTCTGCAGCCTGTGCAAAACCCATGTGTGTTCTCAAACACCATGCTGACCGGTGCAGAGGCATAAAGTGTGACTGTCCCTCCAGGGCACTGAGTTCCAAAGTCCACATCATCCTCACTGACCTCTCCTCTGAGTGACTCGTGCCCGAGGCTGAGGATCATCACAGCTTAAGTTGCACCAACTACGAGCATTGCGATTCACAGGTGACAGAAAATGGGTTGAGACTTTCAAAGTCTGAGCATTCTGGGCCAGATCCAGGAAAATGCTTAAATACATATTTACATTTTATTCATGTGGAATCAATGGGACAAAAAATGTTGTGGAAATTAAAGCATGCACTTCGTCTAGGGCAGTGTCTGTATCTTGGAAGATCAGGCTTCGTATAGCAAAGCCTTGCTCCCGAAGTTACAGATGTATCTTAGAGTAAGAAACACAGCAAACACAGCATGATGGCAGGGTCAGGGTCAAAAGCTGGGAACAATCCCTCCAGAATAAGATCAAGGGACATAGAAATCATACTGCTGCCACAGGGCTGGGCCGAAGAGGGCTATCAGCCCACCATCTTCACCAGAAATAGTTTGTGCTGTCTTCTGAAAACACAACAACCAACCATGACTCCAGGAACTCACTTTCCCAAAATTACCCACAAAGGATGAGGATGCCTCGGAACACTCTTGGTACTAATAGAGACTAGCAATTAAAGCAAATGTAAAATTACTACAAACTAATATATCTGAGACTACCACATACAAAAATTAGAGTGCTTATTCTGTTGTCCAAGGCTTTCCTCAGATTTTTGAGAAAATTATAACCTTTTAAAATATAGATGTTACCTTAAAATATGCCTAATCGAATTAGTCTGACCAAATCTGACTGAGTGCATTTATATGGAAAATATATATATTATATATGAAAAAAGCTGAGTGCATTTATATGAAAAATGGATGGGGAACAGTTTTATAAAATTAATCAGCAGATAACTGCAGTTCCTCCAGAGGACAATTTTGCTGGACATTTCAGGGAGCTTTAACCATTAGATCCAGATAATTTGATCTTTTGAGGAATGACAGTGCTAGAAACTTTTTGAATGTCCTCATCTGTCATTACATATAACCTCTGCTTCCTCTTACTCCAGGAAGGCCCCACTCTGTTCAAAGGTAAAGTTTCTATACAATTGTATTTATGACATGAAATTCAGAAGGCATAATTTTAGTCTGCCTGTTACAATCAAAGAATAATAAGCAAAATCTACCTAACAGTAATCCTGAGATTGAAACCAACTTCTAAAGGTTGTGACTTCAAACACCAGCATCAGAATATAAATTCATTTCACCTAAAATTTAAAAGATTTATAACCACTGTGGTTATTTGGTACAGTAAATCTTCACAATAAATTTGTTTACAGCCATATTCAACTTATTAGTTATTCCAGTGCAAATCCAAAATACTTCCAGGGAATCACAAATTTCATAGATGTGGATGGAGATAAAAAATGGTAGGGTTTCAGTGGAAGTGCTGTGGGTTTATACTGAAATAACAAAGCAGAATCTGGTCTGGAGAACACAATTCCCATGGAAATCTTTATGACAAATTCAGAAGGGGTATAGGTTACATGTTAAGTATAGGTTGATCATAAATGGTATAAGTGCTGAAGTAGTGGTAAGCAGGATCTTGGACTAATTTATCCCCCAGTGACTGCAAAAAAAGGAGTAATGTACGTGTTGAGGAACACAATGTAGAAACTAAAATGAGAAATTAAGAGACAGCAAGCCATTCTGCTCTCTTGGCTGAAATCCCTCTTATTCTTCAGATGAGGAGCTATTGACTTCTTTGCAGAGACTGAGCCTTTTCTCATTCCATGCTATTCAGCAGCGATGGTGGTATATGAAGGGAAACTGCTGCCTAACACAGAGTGAAAACAGCTTCACTGTCTCCGTGTCCTATTACTCTCCACATACTAGAAGCAATCAGAGGGTAGGACTTTCTGGCAGGGATTTCAGCTGCAAGAACAACTTGTCCTCTGGGGAGAAAAATAAAAGAATCTTATGTAAACCTTTATCAAGGGCAATACTTCCAAAAATGGGGGAGACCGTCAAAATGTGAGCATGTCTAATTGTAAAGGGAGATCAGAAGGACAGAATACTCGAAAAATATTGTGTGGTCTCGCCAGTAATTTATTTCTTTGGGGGAAAGCTGGGTGAAGTCTCCCCCTTCCCTTCTGAGTCTCAACCATGTCTGGTTCTCTGGTTTAAAATTCAGTTCAGTACCTTCCCAGACAGGGAATATGATTTCCTCCCTTCTTTATAGATTTCTCTGGTTTGCATTACCATTCAATAAATATATTACAAAATGTTATTTGCCCCTGTCCACAGCTTCTGAGTTGTTGCAGTGATCTTAAAGATATCACAAATTAAATTACTGGATCCCACTTCGAACTCATCAGAGCACATTGGGGGAGAGAAAAATCAAGTAACCTCATTGCATCTGGTGCTCAGTGTTTATGCATTTCAGCAACACATGTTCCATTGTGCTAATACCCTTTTGGAAAAGCATCAGTAAGGAAGAAACTGTCCAGTTAACTGGAAGGACCAGTGCTTTTCTCCTAGCCATCCTGGCAGTCGACACTGGGCTTGAGGGATTTTAATGTACACAGACATGGCTTTGATTTGGTGACCTTCATTTTTAACAGGAACTTCTTCTGAAGTCTGTCAAGGTAAATGACCAGAATCTGGAATGAAATCTAAGAACTGTATGCATTATTTGTGTTCAAGATCAGTACTGAATTCAAAGCAGGGTAGCTGCAAAAAAGGGATAGCCTCATAATGGAATGTATTTTTAAGGCTAAGTGCAAAAGCAAATAAAAAAAAAATTTGCAGAAGCAAATAAAAAAAAAATCAATTCGGTATTTATTGTCAGCAGGCACTTAGGAGCAGCATTGACTGCTCACAAACTGTGCAACTGCCAAACCAGTTCTACTGAGACACTTTGGGCATCAGATCACCCACTAAATCACACACACACACACACACACACACACACACACAGAGAAAGTCTCCTGTAGCAACATTCCCTTACTGGGTTTGTGTTTCCACCACAGTGCAGATACTCCAGGACCATGTGAGCCTGTGGAAATGCTCCTGACCAGGACAAGCGTAGATCTAAAAGAAGCACAAGCACATCAGAGGGGAACCCTCCCAAGCAGGTGATGGCAGGGCCTTGGGCAGGCAGCTGCACTCCTCAGCCCTCACACCCTGCGCCTCTGCATGGGGACTCACATGGCCAAGGCGGCAAGTACTATGTGAAGGTGTAGGCATGGTCCTTTGGCATTGACCTGGTCTCGAGCTCTCCCAATGGACAGTGATTCTGGCAGCATCTCCACACAAAGAGCTCTCCCCGTGAATCTGCCCTGTAAAGATGCTGACTGGCACATCCTCCTGGCTGTAGACTGTGGAAACAAATCAGACCTCAGCACCCTTCCAGTGGCTTCTGAAGTTTCCTGCTCCATGGGAAACACATGCACTAGCAAGCGGTGGCAACTGCTAAAACAAATGGACATTAGAGTATGGTAAGACGCAAACTCACTGCTATAACCACCTGTTCCTCTTCAGGGGAGTGCAGGCATCCTTTTCGACTCTACCATTTCACCCAACTTTCCAATGACCCATCCCAGAGTTGGGATGGGAATGTGAAATATGAAAATTGTTATCAGAGAGCAATCTCAAATATTTGAAAAGTAAGAATTTTTCTTTGAATGTGCTTTCTTATTTTATCTGGTGAGATCTATGCAGGTGGACTCACTGACTTTACAGAACTGCACAGGAGGCTCAGGGACTGCATCACTGACGCTTTTGGTTAGGGCTCAGGTTTAAGAGAGCTGGACCTTATTCCTGGTCTCTGACGGGACTCCATGCCTCATTGTACTCCCTGCCAAGTAATCTAGTCAAGAAAAGAGATATGTACCTCCCTCAAGCATTTTTTGACCAGCTGCATAAGAGGCCCTCCTACTTTTAAAAGCCAGGAAAAAAAACCCAGATTCTGTAAAAATTAATATTTTTTCCTATTGTTTACTTATAAACGACAAGGTTCTTAATACCACATGCTGAAATCTGACATTGGAATACTATTCAAGATTATCTCTAGTGATAGGAAATAATTTATTGTCTAGATAGTCCATAAAAGTGACAATCCATCTGGTCTGCAGGAAAAAGAAAAAGTTTTGCCAACTGTGCCAACCTTTCATGAGTTAGATGACAATGACTAGAATTGTGCAGCCAGAAAGTGAACAGGAAGGGTTTGTGATCTCTCCAGGAAAAGGGGGCTACATAGGACAGGGAATCACAGCAACTATGTTCTCTGCAGTGGCCTCATGGTAGCATCTTCCCTGCATCAACTCTCCTTCACTCAGCAAAGAGAGCTGCAAATACTAAAGAAAATTATGTCTTAGGAACTGACAGGAGTATGGGGAAACTGTGAGAAAAAAGGAAACATCTGAGGGTGATAATTTGTTCTCTAATCTGCTAAAAAGATGCTTTGGAAAAACCAAATGAACAAAAAAACCCAATTCAGCCAATAGAAGGTAGGGTTCACCAGAGGTATCTCCACCTGTTGATTTGGTGGCTTATCTCTGACAGGACATGTTGGCATCACCCAAGGATTTTATTGAGGCCTGATATTTATCCTCAGATAACACTGGGATCCTTTTCCTAAGACTAGCACCAAAACCACAAACTGCATAAATTAAAGGAGGCTGGCAGGATTTTTTCTGTTATATTCAGCTACATTTGATTACTTCTGGGAGTCCATTCAAAACACAGCTGATAAGAGCATTTCCCTTCTTCATCCTATTGTTCTATTACAACTCTCCAGCAATATTCCTCCCCTGTTTCCTCATCAAACACAAGTTTTCTCTCCTTGCTTTTAAAGGCCTCCAAAACATTGTCCCGTCCTATCAACCTAATCCATTACTGCAAGGTCACCTAAAACCCAGGCTTTGCCAATGGCAACAGTCCCATCACCCTTTTCTCCAGGAAGCCTTTTAGTGTGCCAGGATATTTAGATGTTCAGAACCACTAGTCCTAATGGTCCCATTTCTATGCAAAGGCAATGAAAAGAACTTTGTGGCCACTTGGGCCATAAACTTTATATCTTGCATACTCTTCCACCCTGCCATCAACTAGCAGGGAAAGTTTCCAATCAAAATGTGTAATGCAACCCCCAACCATCCCTCCAGCATGCACACAGCAGCCTTTAACCTGGTGAACAGGTATGCAGAGAGCTATGGAAAAGAACTGATATTAGAGTAAGAGTTTTGTGCATCCTGTTAGACTTACCTACTAATTTGTGTCCCAATTCCCAGGCCAGATAACCTGCTTGATCCAGCTATTACAATTAATCTTTTTAGACTGGAAAGCCTCTGTGGACGGCATTTGACAGCACCAGCACAAATAGAACTGCTTGACTGAAATCTTAATACACCATCAAAGTACACAGGATCATAGGCTTCTAGGAGAATTCATGTTGGAAGGGACCTTAACAGGTCTCTAGCCCAACCTCCTCCTCAAACAAGGACACTCATAAGATCAGACCAGGTTGCTCAGTGCTTTATCCAGCTGGGTCTTTAAAAAGCCTCCTAGAATGTGGGTGGCACAACCTCTCTGGGCAATCTGCTCCCATGCCAGACTGTCTTCATCTGAAAATATTTTTCCTTTATTCAAATCAGAACCCCACTGTTTCAATTTCAGTGTGCATTTAATCAAAATAAATATGGTATTGATATTATTTGGTAGTATTATTTGAAAGAATTAATATTATGTAATGATGCAGGGCTTTTCACTCAGCTTTGCCCTCAAAACTTAAGGGGTAGATAAATTTGTATGCCCATTTTAAAACTACACCAGCTGTTGCTTGTTTATTGTCTTGGGGATCAACTAATATACATTCAGAGCTATTCTATAATCAGATATAGTATCTTGCATTTCAATGTCCTTTACAGTAAAAAAGACCCCCCAAGCACTTAAACATATATCACATAACCCTGCATTAACTGGTGGTTGCTTCTTTGGTAAAGCCTGGCAGCTGTTTAACCACAAACAGAAAATAAGGAAAAAAATAGTTCAGGATAAGACATGGGAAGTACTGCAGGAATTTGGCTTGTCCTTCTGTGGTGATGTTTCACTGGGAAGAGCTGTTGTCAGCATTTCTCTCAGAAAAGGTTGTCTGAAAAGAAATTCTTAATTCACTTCAATACACCTAAATAGCAAAGCTCAGCAACTCCTAGTGATGTTACTCGAAACTCTTGCTTTCTCAGTCTGGTCGAGAAGCAGAAAAATTGCTTTTAGTTAACGAAATCTGGATTTTGAGACCTCATACAAAACTCCTGTAGTTCACAAATTTCTTTTTCCATTTTCAGTCCTGCACACCATGGCACGTTGCTTCACAAAACTAAACAGGGGCTACACAACAAAGCAAAATGCAGTGAGACATGACATGCTTCTTGAATTGGGGTCTGAACTGATGTCCCTTGCAATACGCCTCAGGATATCGTCATTGTTCAAGAGCAATGAAGAACACAGCCCTGTGCTGTCTTAAAAGCACTCACACCCCCTAAACAGGGTCAGAGCTAAGACATTTTAATCTGGTAATGACCCATCAGAAGCAAGGATTGTTCTTCGCTCCTCTGCACAGCATGTTCAGATGCTTGCCTTTTAAATGCTACTTTCCAGTGCTTGCTACATTATGAGTCTGCACCTCTGCTAAAGGAAAATAAGGACACCGAATGGTAAGCAAACCTCAAACTCCAGTTCACCTCCACAGTATATTTGGATGAGTAACAACAACAAAGACGATGCATTTTTTTTCTGGGATTGTTCAGTTCCACGGATTTCCAGTTCATATTTTCTGGCAAGTTATTCAGCTGCGATTGAGCACTCTGTAAACAAGAACAGATGCTTTACAACTTGTCGGTACCCTTTTCTACTATCACTAGCCAGTGTGCTGGAAGAGGAAGTCAGTGTAATGCATTTGGGTATTCGGAGTTTTTTTTCTTTTAAAGGACAATTTATCACAATGAGGAAGAGCAAGAAATAGAAACAATTGACAGCAGCTTTCATAATTAACACAGGGAACCAGTCTGGTGACATGATTAGCCAAGAGGCTCCAATGATTTTGCTTTAACATTTCAGGTTAATTCCTCTCCAAGGGTGGAGGAGACAATTGGGTTTTCTGTCTTCAGAGCAATTTGCAGCACTCACAAAATAAGACAATAGCTTCAGCGTGTTGCCAATATCTTTCAGGAGTGAACACGTTTCCCACCAAACCCATCAACAACACGGCATCGACTATGAGAGAGAATCTCCATCCATTTCCCAACACAGAAGGAGTTGGGCCATCAATTAAGGCAACAGAGTGGACGAAACTTCAGGTTCTACTACAAATCTTGTGCGTAGGAGATGAGATCAACCCATGCTTCTTCAAGGTGCTTTTACCCTCTGCCACCACTGAAATGGTGTGAAATGTTCACAAACATCTTTGTGAATTCTTCAAATTCTTAAAGGACAAAGATCCACACATCTGTCAGAGACCCCAGCTTATTCTTGCAAATAGAAAAAAGAGAAAATTCCTCAGCCATTTGGGGTTTTTTTCCTCATTTGTCAAAGCAAAACTGCAAACATAGTTTTTTCTGTCTAGATGAAGACAGTAATTATAATAATACTAAATGGAGACACTAAATTAAGCACACAAGGCAAAGTGTTTCTTGCTGATAAGACTTATGCTCCCAGACTTCTGATCCTGAAAACAACCTGCAAACAGGTGAATCCAGTGGCAAGGAGAGCATACAATGCCAGTAGCCTTTATAAGGGCATTTAGGGGAGATTCCAAATATTCATTGCAGAGGTCAGAGATTTTCAAGTAGGATGGAGATACATCAGTCAGAGCATTTAAAAAGCAGATTCGTCCCTTCAGTTTAAAGACATCACAGTTATTCCCTGTCTCCCATAAGTGATTTTTTCCTCCTCTCTGCTTGATACAGATTAGTGTTTCACAAATAAAAGAGTTCCTTAGTGCCAAAGTCAAATCATATTATCAGAAACACAGAAGAGAGTTCAGTAGGAAAAAAGCTAATTCTACTAATACCCCATGAATGTAATTTTAGCTGTCAATTAAAGAAGAAATACTTCCTCTTCTTTTTAATGTTGGAGAGCAGAATTAATGCCACAGCCCAATTTCTATCATACAATGTAATAACACAATTATGAAGCTGAGAAAATCCTAAAACTTATTTTGCTTGGCCTCCAGCCTGACAATTTTCAGAACTGTGTGCAATGTATGAATATGTTTCCCATTAAAAAAATATTTGTTAAGCTCCATTCATTCAAGATGCAGGAAGAGACAATTCGATTGCTTATGAATTTCATCTAAACATCACTGGATTTTTCTGCTTGGCCTGCACTCACATTACAGTTTCCCTAAGTACTTGCAACAGCCCATATTCAAATAGCGTCTTGTACCAGAGGACAATGAATTACAGGCCTGTCAAGTCTCCTGTGCCGAGTATGGAACTCCCCCAGGCTCCCCTCCACAGCTGGGCTGCTTCCTTGGACATCTTCTGTGCAGCATCACACCAAGTTGGGCCAATCTGTGCCCTGCTAATCCGCTTCATCTAGCACAAATGGGAACATTCAGCTCCAGACTGAAACACCTAAAGATAAATGTCCTCATATAACTACACATGCACTAGATATCTGAGTTTGAGCCAGTAATGATCTAGGGCTCGGTTTGGTGCCGTTAGAAATGCCCTAGGAGATCCCATATGACCTTCAGGCACCACTCCAGAACAGGATGAGTCTCATCTAGGACCATGTTTTGCAGATCCATCCAGACATCTTGAGTACTCAAGAGAGTATCTCACATGTTATGAAACTGAGCCCTGCCCTTCACCTTGACTTAATCCCACCCAGAGAGGTAGAGGACTAGACCTTTTCAGCTGGAGAATGAATCCAGCCTGCACCTGGCATGTCCGTTTTCCTTGCAGCAAAGGAATTCCACGTCTGTATTCATACACACACACACAAAAAGGGGGGGGGAAAAGGCTTATGCTGTAAGGTAGTCACATTCAGAGCTGGCTTGGAATTTGGAACACATCAAGATTAAGGGCTGTATGGATTTGGGATACTGCCTCCCTCCCCTGGAAAGATGGGGTCTTTTGGAAGACTAGAAATTAGGTGTAGATTCATAATACTGCTAAAATAGTGGGAATGTTGGAATATAAGGACTGGGTCAGGCCTATTTCCCAGTATTAGAAAAATATTTGAAACAGAATTCATAAACAGAAAAATCTGTTCAATTAAGTGTATGGAAAATTAGTAATAATAAATCAGCTGCTGTATTTGAAATGGTTTTGGGTTTGTTTGGGTTTTTTTTTTCAAAAGTTGCTCAGTTTATCTCCATTTTGGCTGCTGTGCAGCCTCATTGAGTGTGATTTGTGATTAAAGCTGCTTGTGGTACTTGAGGTCAATGCCTCTAGTCACAAGTGGGGTCCCCCAGGGATCAAGATTGGACCCAATGCTGTTTAATAGCTTCATAAGTGATCTGGATGATGTGATCAAGTGCACCCTGATGAAATTTGTGGATGATACCAAACTGAGTGGGGAAATAGACACTTTGGAAGGGAGAGCCACCCTGCAGGAAAACCTGGATAGGCTGGAGGAGTGGGCTAACAAGAACCTTATGAAGTTCAACAAGGACAAGAGTAAGGTCTTGCACCTGGGAAAACATAATCCAGAAGTGCAGCACAGGCTGGGATCCACCTGGCTGGAGACCAGCTCTGTGGAAAGAGGCCTAGGGGTCCTGGTGGACAACAAGCTCAATATGAGTGAACAGTGTGCTGCAGCGGCAAAGAAAGCCAACAGGATGATGGATTGCATCAACAAGGCATCACCAGCAGAGATAAAGAAGTCATTATCACACTCTACTCAGCACTTGTCAGGCCACACCTGGTATACTGTGTTCAGTTTTGGTTCCTACTATACAAAAAAGATGTGGACAGGCTGGAGAGGGTCCAAAGAAGGGCCACGAAGATGATCAAAGCCTGCCATATGAGGACAGCCTGAGAGAATTGGGTTTGTTCAGCCTTGAGAAAAGAAGGCTGAGGGAAGACCTCATCACCATGTTCCAGTACTTATAAAGGGTGGCTACAAAGAAGATGGAGACTCCCTTTTTACAAGGAGTCACATGGAAAAGATGAGGGGTAATATGTGCAAATTACTCCTGGAGAGATTCTGATTGGACATAAGACGACAATTTTTTACAATGAGAACAATCAGCCATTGGAATAATCTCCCCAGGGAATTGATGGATTCCCCAACATTGGACATTTTTAAGATTCAGTTGGACAGGGTGCTTTTGTCTAGACAGAGCTTTTGCCAAGAAAGGTTGGTCCTGATGATCCTTCAGGTCCCTTCTAACCTGGTATTCTATGATTCTAGTGTGGCCGTTTACAGTATAGATTATTTCCATTGCCACATGGACCACAACACTGGGTTAAACCATCCAGAGAGAGGGCATGCAAGAACTCATTAGAAAAGGCTTTAACTGCAGAAGCAGGGTAGGTTGTGGGCAAAAGTTGGGATCAGGCTACAGCCCTAGGCATTAGGCACTGTCATGGGGCCAAGGCCACGTTGGGATATCAGGTCACAAGTTGGGGTCAGGACCAGGTCAGCAAACCAGGGTCATACACATCTCTGGAGCGGCTGGGCAGAGCTGGTGGGATGGGAATGGGCTCCATGTGGCCCATGGCTGGGCAGGGAAGGGTTGTGACAGAGCTGGAGACCAGCATCCTACAGCATTGCTGTAGGATCAGCCAATATCCAGACCTCAATTCAGCTGCCTACATATAGGGATCTTGTGACAAGGGAGTTGCCATGGAACATGTGAGATATCTGCAAAGTGCTAGCAGATGTGATATAGGACCAACAGTAGACAGACAGATGGAGACCAGGAGCAATTCCCTGAAGTATCAGGTTCCTCTCAGGAGCTGTGAATGGGCCCCTGGAGAGGACTGACAACATCCTTGGTTGAGCAATTCGGTTTACCAGACAGTGAGTGCCTAATATAAGGTAAACTGACCCAGTTTTCATGGAGCATATTGGCTTTTGGAGAAAAGCCAATATGATTCCAATAGAGGTCAGAATGAGGTGACACCTGAGCTCAGCTGGAGAAGCAGGGTCACAGGAACAGGTGTTAATCAAAAGAAAACAATACATGTCCATTCTGTTTAAGGAGGTCTGGTCTATCATGGAGGTGGGTAGAGGTCAGAAGAGAGACAGTGGGAAGACAAGGCAGAAGTAGGACATGGTAAAATGGATATGTGCAAAGCCTGTGATGCTGGGCTGAGGGGGAAGAAACATCAGTGGATATCCAAAGAATTTTACAAGTGGCAGCCAAAAAACTTCTGGAGCTAATATGAAGGCGTAAAAGCTCTGGCACCAGAAGTTTAGGCTGCTTTTTCTTTTTCCCTCTCTCCACCATTCCCATGGATTTTCCTGAATAAATCATAGCAGGGGCTTGCTGACTTCTCAGTACACAGCCACAGTCATGATTGGTGTCTTGGTGTCTTTCATTAACTTTTTTAAGACAGCAATGTTCTCCAAACATATTATCCAGCCACAGACTGGTGGATGAACCTTACTAGCAGTTCTTTTTTTTGTTGTTGTTTCCCTTCTGGTTTGCATTTATTTGGCCTAATTAATATTTGATCTGAGGAGTTCACTATCCACTTATTCAGATAAATAAAGCAGAATTCAGAGCAAAGAGGGCTTTTTGAATGTATCTAATGATTGACCTTCAAGTGCACACATCCTGCTGTCTCAGGTGAGAGATGGCTCATGTGTCAGTAGTGAGGGGGGTGAAGCACCAGCATTTCTGAGTTCATTGCAAAGTGCTGCATAGGCACAGACCATGGACCATTTTTTGAAAGGGAGGATTCGCTTTCCAAGGACAGGCAAGGGAAAATCTGGGAATCTGGCCTCAAATCCCAGTTCTGCTGCACCATGGTGGGGATTGAGCTACATTTCCTCCATTTTCTAGCACCTCAACTCACCTTCTCTTCACCTGCACATGTCCATAAGCTACAATGCTCTGTGTCAGTCTTTCTACTTATTTCATGTAAATGTTCTAACAAAAGAAGAGTATTGGGGATTCAAGTTAAGGGGATTACAGTGTGGCACCAGCTTGGAGGCAGGGGTAGTCAAGGGAGACTGCTGGCATGAACGGAGGTAGAAGCCAAATATTTTCTTTGGCCCAGAGTCGGAACAGCTCTTGGTGACTCTGTGTATCACAACACCTAAGGATTAGAAAGCTGTCCCCAGCTGGATGACTCAGATCACCAGAGCTGGGACCCAAACATTGGAGAAAGTCATTCCAAAAAAGCAGTGCAGAAAGCCTGTACTCCAAGAAAGAATCTGCCCGGCTTTGGCATCAGGAAATGTCAGCCCCATCTAAACACTGCCCCTGATGTTTTAGTCATTGCCTGATGCAGGTTCAGCAACATGGACACTCTCTGGACCCATGGCACTGACCCCAGCAGGCTTACTGCCCTGACGCTGTGGACAACACCAGAAAGTGGCCCCAGTGGTCCCTTCTCCCCTTCTGTAGCCCATCACCCTGGGACCAGGGAAGTGCAGTTTTCAGTTTTCTCAAGCAGCAGGAAGACCCAAGCCCTGGGATCCCACCTCCTGGCGAACAACCAGCCAGCTCTACACCAACAGCAGGGCCACCTCCCCCTGCCGTGGAAAGCTCAGTTCAGCATCACATAGGAGCTCAGGGGCTAGGCAAGAATCCAGCTCTTCAGGGTGGTATTCGACTGCATTAAACATTAGGCCACACTTTCTCTTTCTGAAATCCCTTTATTTGCTCCCTCCACACTTTCCAAATTCTGCAGCTAACGAGGCTGGGATCCTACAGACAATAGCCTTAATCCCACACCATCCCAATTAACATTTTTTCACCCTACACGCTGCATGTAGCAAGGATCCTGTGAAAGAAATAATATGTGATAGGGTATAATCTTTTTCTGCTAGCTATCTCTATCCCAAGATGGATTAGTTCTCCCTTATTATAGGTCTTTTGTCAATCAGCCCAGAGAACTATAGCTTTATTACTGTGAGTTTAAATAATTATGTATGTCTATCCTAATAAAAGAAAACATGGTTTGAATTTTGTAACAGATGAACCTGAAGACTTCAAGCCTGCTATGTCACTGCAGTTGGCCATAACAGTCAAACTGACTAGTTTTATTGTAAATTTAAATTATGAAAAATCTCATTAAGTTCTGTGCTTTAACTGTGACACATGCATCATACAGATCTTATTTACTTGTTATTCGCATTTCTATGGTGTTAATCATCAGAATATCCTCCTGACAAAAGAACATGACATCATTTTGGATAGGAAAGCATTGCAATGCCAGGAAAAATAACCCAAACATACTTCCTAGGTTGGGGTAAAGAGAGTGCCTCTTGCATCAACCAGACTGGCAACACTAGCACTGAGCTGGTACTTCCTCCAGATTTAAGAGGTCAGCTGTTGCAAAGAGGTAGATTAGACTGTTCTTACTCCACGGAAATATGGAAAATGCATCTGCCGATGTCTGGGTTGGAGGATTGGTACTTTTAAAGTGATTTATTGACCACAGTTTAATCTATGGAAAATTCTGGATAAATAGGCAGCTGACATGTGATGCTGAGTCAGTCTAAGCACGCAAAGTTAAACCTAACACATTTGGGTTGAACCTACTGCTTTCGGCCTGACCATTGTCAGAAGGGAAAAGTAATAGATGTGTGGATGTGAAAACTGGGATACTTTCAGGGCTTTGGAGGTACTTATGAGCTGAGTAGCATCCTAAACTATTGTTGAATCTCATTTCTCTTTGGTACCTTGTAATTAGGTGATTGCAAAGGTTTACAATAACCAACATATTGTAGCACAATACAAGACTACAAAATTGCTTTGTTTTCCTGCCAATTATGTGGTGAGAAATATATGGCTGACATGTCTTGCCGCATAGGGGAAAAAAATCATTTCCCAATTAGCTTTGTGTATTTTTGGCTAAGAAGTTTTCTCATGAGTCACAAATCATTTTCTCATGGCATCAGTAGCCTTATTACATATGCAACTCATTTTGTTCTGTAATCTAAAGCAGCAACAAAATGAAAAATTCTGATATCTCTCCTGGCATTCGGTTACAAGAAGCTGTAATAATTTTTCCTTGTCTACAAATAGCAGTAGGTACAAAGGATCTCAAGAACAGGAATACCATTGTGCTTTCAGTTGGCAATAAGGAATATAATGAATAGCATATACAATAATCCTGACCTCAGCGCATCAGTCACCAGTGACTATTTTCTGTCAGCACTCCAAAACTATGCCAGCTCAGAAAAAACATTTTCATAGCACTCTTCTCTTACTTATTTATCACATGGAATTAATATTGTATTGGATCCACCCTACTCTCAGTGAGATCAAGAGAGAGTTCAAAATTGGTTTCAACAAAAGAGAAATTAAAGATTCCCTTTTCATTTGCTGACCCTTGAAAAAGAGAGAATACTAGTAATCACATTAAATAAAAAACAATGTAAGTACTTGGCAATCGACATTATAAAGAGAAAATATTTCATTTTGATGAACATTAGAAAATCTAAACATAGTGATTCCTGCTTGCTTGCTTCTTCTGGGTTTGTATACCTCCCCCAAGAAGTGGCCTTTACATTTTCTGAAAGATGGGCCATTTGAGAATGGAGCTTGTGTTACAAACTGGCTACTTTAATGTTGAAGTCTTTGTCCTGAGTGTGTCTTGAGTTGCTGCTCTTTCCATGGTCCAATTGTTTTGAAGCTTCCCTGCTGTACAGAGATGTCTGATGCAGTCTAATCTTTTTTTGAGAAAACAGCCAAACTCCTGTCCATGAGAAAAATGCTCCATAATGTCAAACCGATCACAGGTATGTTGAAGTTGGCATACCAAACCTTTAAAGATATATTATATAGAGTTTTGGGACAAAGGTAAAATATCTTACAAATCTTAGAAAACTTCCCATTGCAGCCCACAAATGAAAAAGCAGCATGACTATTTCACCACAGGCATGAAAATTACTCCAAAGACTTAACTCCTAACATGGACCTAAGTAGGAATTACTCACCTCAAGCCTTCCAAGCCTTTAAACATCTCGATAGACTCTGCTTTCAGCAGAAACATTTGAGTGGATTAACAATAGGTATTTTCATCTTTGTTTCTGAGATGCTACAGAAGGCTAGAAATATCTCAACTCTTACGTTCAGGGTGGAGGGCAGGCACCAGCACAGAGAGAGCCCTGCCTTGTGCAATTACACTATATCGCATCGGTGGCCACAACCTCAGCTTTCACCCTGTACGTCCAGTACCCTTGTCAGCCTCTACATTTTCATGTGTAAGAACTGACCCATAGATCGCACCAAGTGAGTTCCTCAGATTGTCTTTCTTGCATGTCTGTCAGCTGTGTTTTAGCAAAGATCAGTGATGGCTGATCAACGGATTAGGTGCAGATTCTTTTCATACTCCCACCTGGGTTTATGCTGGCCCAGCAAGGGCACAAAAGCCAGGCTGGCTGTGTGCAATGAAGGCTTCTGCATGGCCATGGTTCTTGAGAAGAACTCTTTTTTTAATATTTTTTTCCTCTTTAAAATGGAGGGGGGTTTCCTCTTCTCTTTGGGAGACTGCTCTCCTTTGCACGGTATCTAAAGAGATTCTACAAAGACAGTTGCCAGCACCATCAGTTCCTCTGCTCGCTCTCAGGCCTGGCTTAGCAAAGCTGGTAGCAGGGACCTTCCAGATGAGGACAGGAGCTGCAAGGGAAGTGTTTTGCTGTACGATCAGGAAAGACCAGTCCTAGCACACTAGCTAGGATGGTGCCAGCACCAACCTGTACCAGACTGACTCCAAGCAGCTCTCCAGATCTGGAGGAGGCGGGTCGTTAGTATTATGAGCCTGATTCAAAAACCACTAATCACTTGCTTGTTTTTAAAGAATCAGTCTGCCTGTACATCCATGACTGCTGAGTTTAGTTTCTTCTGCAAACCAACGTACTTTCAGAAATGAAAAACAGAGACAGGAGCCAGTTTTAAGGCAGGTATGCCTCAAAAGGAGAGTTCACTCTTGTCGCTCAAAGGTGTTTCAGCTCTGCCAGGTTGTTGCAAAGCCCTGGCTGCTCAGGATTCTCCAAGTCCACCTGGCTTCCAGATAGTGGTGAGCTTCAAGCAGGAATATGCTGCAAATCAGGAGGTTTTCTTGTCGAGGATCCACCCAAGTCCACATCATAGCACTTACAGTCACTGATGGCTCAGTCCCAAGCAGTGACAACGCTGAGGGCCTGTTTCATCTTAATCAACTCACACTGACTAGCTTTAACTGCCTCTTATGGATTGGCCTTACAGCTCTCCAATTGTAGTTTTCCTGCCAAGATTGTTCTTTTCAATGTTTTTCTTTCAAGTGTCTCAAGAGCACAGTTCGTACCACTCCATATA
Source organism: Grus americana (assembly GCF_028858705.1). Lineage (NCBI taxonomy): Eukaryota > Metazoa > Chordata > Aves > Gruiformes > Gruidae > Grus > Grus americana. The sequence goes on along the minus strand of NC_072853.1, from coordinate 13,637,437 downwards.
AGTCTCCAAATTTACAGCATGTCTAAGTTATACACAGGATGGTCAGGAAACCAGGCCTAATAGAAAACTGTCAGCAGCAGATTATGAGAGAAGTGTGCAGGACAGGTAACGATAAGGCGGGAGAGAAATGCAAAGGCCTGCAGGGAAACAAAAGAAGGAGCAGTGGGTCTGGGTACAGAGGCTGGGTCACCAGTTGACATTTTTGCCAGCTTAATCACTTCAACTGGTGGTTCTATTTTTAAAGCATTTCTCTATTGGCAAAAGCCATAGCATTCTTGCCAGCATAAAAATATTAGACCTTTCTTTGCTTCAGGAATTTAGAAAAACTTCACAAACCCTGAATACCTGTTTTGTTTATTGAGTTTGCCTCTAAATCCAGGGTTTACTAAATCAGCCCACCAGTCCTTCCCTGATGCAGGGATGGGGTCTGGGTGTCAGCACAGAGGAAGAGCAAGGGCTGTGTGAAGGCACTGCCCATCCTCCTTCCCTCAGAGGGCTCCAGCACTTTCAGTCTGAGTTTGTCCATGGGTGAGGACAGCATGGCAGGTGAAAATGGGCATGATGAACCCATACCTGCCCATAGGGTAGATGTGCTTGAGCCCCCCTCCCTCTCCCCCTTTCCAGACTCTGAATCATTGGTCCCAGGACCAGCACTCTCCTCCTCTTCAATTGTAATTCCCTTCTGAGTTAACTTCTCTGTCCTGCCAAGATGGACAGAAAGGGGGACTGGTTTCAATAACATGGCAGACAGGAAGAATGGAGCCCAGAGGACCTATTTCTGGCAGCCTTTGACACTTTCCCCTTTTAACCTTGATAAGGGGTGAGTGGAAGAGGAGTGGCTGGGTTGCAATGCTCTGGCTGGAGCAGCACAGGAGGAAACCTGCCAGAGACAGAAGAGTGAGAAAGGGACAGATGTGAGTCTGGCAATTCAGAAAAGCAAATCAAGAGGGACGCAACAAACCACCAGTGCCAATAGTCTGTGCTTAGAAGTCCAGCTGCCTGCTCCCCTCCCATCCTGCCTGCTCGGGTGCCTGGTCATTAAGCCCATCCATCCCAGAGTGTTTTTGTCCCGGCCTTCTCCAGTAAAACTAAGTCTGTTTCTGAGCAGGATCGTGTGCTAAGGGAAAACCCTGAGCAGTCCTGCTGGACCAGAACAGAGAGTCACAGCTTTCTGCAGCCACGCTGGTTGTGCAGCCCAGGCAGTGGTAAATCTTTGTTCCTTTATTAAAAAATTCTGTAGTTAGAAGACATTCAAGGCTGGGTTTCAGTAGAGCCAGTGGGTGCATAAGGTTAAGCCACACTCATGTGTTTAGCTATTTCTTTTCCCAAGTGAGAAAAAAAGGGGAAACTCAGCTTTTTAATGAAGGTTTTGTCTCATCCTCCCCCAATATATAGTTCAGATCTGGTTTTCCAGGCAGGACATTTATTCAGCTGACTTGGAGCTAATCAGCAGTGTTTTGAAGTTAAAGCAGCCTTTGTAATTGAATCTTGTTGTGGATAAGTTTGGGTGGGGGGGAGGAAGAAGGGTTAATCCTATGCTTTTTTTCCACTATGAAACCCAAGAAACATCAGCTACTGTCTTTTTCCCTTCGGCTTTTTTTCCCTTTGCCTTTCTTTCCAAAGAGCTGGAATAGAAGATCCAGATCCCTTTCCCTCTGCACTTTTGTTTCTAATAGGTTTCAAACACTTCATGATGAGCAGTGATTTTTTTTCCCTCCCTCCCCTCAGACAGCTAAAACAGAAACTGCATTCTGCCGTCATCTGGCAGAAAAAAGCAGTGTCAGGGAGCCACAGCAGAGAGGTCACCAGTAAAATGGACATGGAAACTGAAATACGTGGTGCCCACAAAAGGACACACTGGCTAATGGTCTTGTCTTTGGCTTGCAGTTATTTTAGCTATTCATATTTAGCTGAGATATTCAAGCCTTGGAAACTGGTTCTGAAATAGGGTTCGCAGGTCTTAGCTTGAAGTCTCCAAGTATTTCCACCTCAAACTCAATGAATCAAGTCCTTAATACAAACACTAAGAGGGAGAAAACACTGCCTTCTGCCTTTCATTAAATGCTAATATACTTGACCCCACACACACTTTTCCCCAGCTGATAAATTAGAGCTTTTATTTGCATTTGGGTCCCTCTAGTGGAAAAAAGAAAAAGCCCAAAGACCGCTGCAAAATTTGCGCGCAATGTGCTTCATTACAGAACTGCACAATTTGCAACCGACGGTGTTTCTGCACCTTTGTTTCACCATTTAACACCAGGTCACGCTGCAGCTTGATACAGATTAAGCTGCTGTGGTGATAGAAGCCAAATATCATCTCCCCCACACTCTGAGGAACATTACTGCTGGTCACCTACATGCCAGGATATTCCACGCCTTTTCCCTCATTCAGGTGTACTGGGATGGAGCAGCCCCATGCAGCTGTACAGATTGTGAGACAGATGGCTTGGGTGCAGCTTTTCAGGAAAGAACCTGACATCCTGGTGGACATCAAGTGAACCTGAGTCAGCAATGCACCCTTCCCAACTTCATACTGAGCTGTAGCAAGACTGAAGCCAGCAGGTCAAGGGAGAGATCCTTCCCCTCTATTCAGCACTGGCATAGCCACAGATGGAAAACTATGGCCAGCTATGGGCTTCCAAACAAAATACAGATATTGACAGACCAGATTAAGTCCCACAGAGGGCCACCAAGGTGGGGGGGCTAGAGCACGTGATGTAGGAGGAGAAGCTGAGTGAGCTGGCCTTGTGCAGCCTCAAGAAGCAATGGATCAGAGGAGACCTTATTGCTGTCTACATCTAATGGGAGGGCACAAAGAAGGTGAAGTCCATCTCTTCCCAGAGGTGGACAGGGAAGAGACACAAGGCAACAGGCACAAGCTGGAACAAGAGAAATTATAAAAAGACACAAGGAAAAAATATTTCACTGTGAGCCCGTTTCAGCAGTGGAGAAAGTACCCAGAAAGAGTAAGGTATCTCCAGCATTGGAGATATTCAAGACTTGATCAGACAAGGCCCTGAACAACATGCTCTGATTTTGAAGTCAACTGTGCTTTGAGCAGGAGGTTGGGCCAGGTGAAGTTTGGAGGTTTCTCCCAATCCAAATTATTCTGTTTTGCATCTCTCACTCACTGAATAACTCATCTGGGCCCTGGCTTTAGTGAAGACAATTTTGAAAAGGAGCAGTAGTTATATGAGGAATCAGCCAAAAAGACCAATCCAACATCTGAGATTGTGGATCTGAAGGACAACTGTCAGTCTGCATTTGTCCCGCCTAACCTCAGGTACCTGTGTTAGGACTATGGCCACCTGGTTCCCACCCATTCTGAATCACCCTCTACCTCTCCATCACTGAAGAAAGAAGTTAAAATGCAGAAGAATTCAGTGACACATTCTCATCAGCAATTCAGCAGCTCCAGAGAACAATTCTTATGTGCTTCAAATCAAGGCACGCTGCTGTTTAGAGATGAAATAATAGGATTTGGGGTGGGGCAGAGGGAGGGAATTAATGCTTTTTGCATTGCAGCCACAGTGGCAAAATGGTTATATTAATTTGGAAAAAAAGTGCTGGCAAACCCACCTGACACAAGGGTGGTTTCTGTGTTTATTATTTTTCTAGGGGTTTTTTTTCATTTTTATGTATTTTATGACTACACGATGCTGTTAAGAATTACAGCCTGGTTTCGCTCCTGCTGAAATAAACAGAAAACTCACTGATTTCTCTACTGCCAAACCGAGATTTTTACGATCCTTCCACAGTGGTCAGCCCAGCACACAGCCTGGCGGAGAGCGCGGCCAGCCTTTCTCCAGGGCAAGGTGCTGACTGTCCTCAACAGAGTATTTCCTCTCTTAGGCAAAGGGCTGAGCAAGGGGCCATTCCCTCATCTCACATACAACCGAGCAGTCTCTGCCAAACCTTTCAAAAAATACTCAACCTGGAGCAGGAGGTCCCAGTGAAAAGTTGTGGCTCCAAAGGTTAAAACCTAACTGAGCTGTGAGGAGAAAGAAGTAATTGATGACATTACTGCATGCATCGCTATGAGCTACTCCTTATTTTTCTGGTCAGTGTTAGCACTGTCTTTGCAGGGCTGTGGAACAAGTATTGGGCCATCAACAGGAAAGCATATGGCACTAGGAGCACTCCTTCTTGTTTCAAGTTGTTCAAATACCAGTTGAGTCTCACACTGAAACAAGAAAACTCCAGGATTGTGCTTTGAGACAAGAATCCAGGCAGAAAGAGAAAAATGTTACATCTCCCTCTGTGAAAAAAAACACAGACCAGAAACTGGGCAGAGAATAAGGGAAGTGATGGGACAGCAGCTCCCTACCCAGGTCATCCTGAAGCAGCGACATGAGCTGGCAACATGACCCTGAAAGAGAAATTTTCTGCCATGGAATAAAAAATGTCAGCATGAATCAAATTAACCCCTCTCCTTCTGTTTTGGGGACTGGAAAAGACCCGTCTGACATTGCTGAGCAGCTGAGCACCTGCTTCCAGTGTATTTAACACACCAGACTCTAGCAGATGAAATTCAGTCCTTAGAATCATATACAATTACCCAAAACATTGCACTGATCTGACAACCAGCTCCCTGAGCCATGATATCTGAGAGTTCAAAACAGTGTGAAAAGTGAAGACCCAGGAACAAAAATGCTTAGAGGAACCTCAGTTCCAAGGGATTCCTTACCTATGTAATTAAGTGCCTTTGATATTACAAATGCATACCATGACATGGGGAGAGTCCATTGCTGGTTAGAAGAGAGGAGACAGCTTCCTTCACCAGCCCAATAATGACCTTATCCAGCCAGGCTTTCCTGCACATGGAACCCAAGGGAGAAGGGAAGGTGTCTTGCACTGAGAGAGCACAAAGGCACGGCTGAGCACGCAGTTGGGTTTGAGCCCCCAAGTCCAGTAATACACAGCAGCCTCAGAGGACCTTTTCCACCTCTCTCTGCCCTGACTCAGAGTGTGACAAAGCAACAGGAGATCATGAAGACAGGAGAAATCAGAGAAAGGATGAGAACAAAACACAGAAGCCAAGCATTAGGGGAATGGGTGCCAGATCTTTGCATAAGCAAATCTGTTGCCAATCACTGTACTGGATAGGGAAGCTGGTGTGCCTTGAGCACAGTTTCCCCATCCAAAGAATTTGGATTTTAAGCTAATTCTGCTGGCTAAAAGCTTGCCATAGGGCCTTGATCCCTTCAGCTGCATGGCAAGGAGTAGAAGGCAGCACATGGACCTTGCTGGTAACCACACATGATACTGGCTTCAAACACTATTATGAGCCTGAGTTAAAGAGGGAGGCACAATTGTGTGATGTCCGTCTCTCTGATTTCTTGGTAGCTGTATGTCCATGTGGTAGCTCTCCACAGCTGAGTTCCAACACACCTATTCCACAGCGGCCATCTTCTTGCTTACCTCCTGCCCACAATTAACATACATCAGGGTCACACCGTAGACCCCTAGCTGATCAGATCAACTTTCCATCCTCACTGCCAGGTATCTTCCCAGCTCAAGGCTTTGCTGTCTGGCAAAAACTGGTCCATCCCTCAACCTCTGATACTGTCTCTCTCTGTGGGATCTCCATGGTGGCTGTACTGCTTTTGCCCACGATGGTGAGTAATCCAGTAAGGCTCAGCAGCCTCTGCTCCTTTCAGGGGATGACTTCTCCTCTCTTCCCTATGTATGAGAGAGCAGCCAGTCTGACTAGGAGTGGCCCTGGCAAAAACCTCCTGGGCAAAGGAGCCGACTGGCATGATGGAGCTGTGCCACGAGTCCTTATGGCCCATAGGTGATGTCCGATAGGACAAAGTCTAAAGGAAACCTGTGTTTAACAGTGCCAAATTCTGCCAAAGGGGCTCTCAGCCCAGAGGTCTGAGACCATGCTAAACACCCTGTTGCTTGCCCTGTGAGGGAGCTGCTCACAGCTAACCCTTACTGACCGAAACACCACCTCCCAGCCAGCAAAAACCAAAATGCCAGAGTGTGGAGCTGCAGAGATGCCTTAGCTAGGCTGGGACAGGGACTTCAACCATACCCACCTGTTAGCAGGGAGCTCTTCTCTTCCATGCAGAGCTGTCTCTTACTCTGCCAGTGGGTTTTGGAAATAATCACCAACAATAGAGAGGTTTCAGGACTATTTTACACCAGGATCTACAAAGGGTGTCCACAAGGTTATAAAATATCAAGTCCTTCATTCCTCCAGGGGCTATTAGTAAAAGGTGAAAGGTTGGGCTCTGCAGAGCCCTAACAAGCTCAGAGGGTTGGAAAAACAGCAGATAATGAAATTAATTTAAAAAAAAAAAAAATTATACTTTCACCACATTTGGCTATAATTCTTGGGAACAAATGAAGACAAATCTTGATGTTAATATGACCTTACTGTGCAATTTTAGATACTTGCTCCCAATACTAGAAATAGTCAAGTTTCTCAGGAACACAATTTTAAGAAAACTTTGACATGAACAAAGCAATACTTCATCCTCAAATTCAGCCTGCAATTGGCTGAAATTTTCTTCCAAAAATCACAGAAAAAGAACTGATGAATTTCAGCTGAAGCATTTTAAGCTTAAAGGAATTTCAAGTGAGAAAAGCAGGACTTATAGTGGAAAAATGTGTGGCAATACATGCACAGCAATTGCTACCAGCTCCACCTATAACATGTTCAAATTAGAGTATACTGCAGAGTCCCTAGTAAAAAGTAGATCAGTGAGCCCAAGTGTTTCCACTATTATTTATGTTGATACTTGCCATGAGAATAGCGATGTTTCATCTATGAATAAAAACATCAGATCTAAGCCTTTCTGGCACTACATATGAAACTTCCCTTTTCTCCCACATGTTAACATGGAGATTCACAGGCAACATGCCAAGAAGACCGGAGAAGCTAAATTCACTGTATAAATAATTCAGGATCAAAACCACTGGTGGTAAATCTGGAAAGTCACCATCTGACCTACCATATGTGGTTACTATGGAAATAGCTTTCTCCTTTAACTTAATGTACTCAGTAGTGGGAACCATTTCCTTATGATTCACATGAATCTCTGGCATGTGCTCCGCTGCTAAGTGCCAGCGAAAAGCTGTTTGTTGCAGTGATATTATAATACCTTGACAGGACTACAGGGCTGGAAACTGCCACAAACTGGGTCTGAGCTAACCAGAGTCAAGTTAGAATACCTGTCAGCAAAAGCAAATTAAAAGAGGACCTGGCACCCAGTATTGCTATGCAGTTATGTTGAATGCCAGTAATATCAGTCCCAAGTAGATACTAAAACTGTAGCTCACAATGAACAGACACAGCTTGTTCCAACCCAGGGATGAGGTTCATGGCCACCTGCTTATAAAATGTGTTCTTGTTTGGATTAAAAAGTGTGGGTTTGTGATTTGAAGGATTAAGCACAGTGTAAAAAATTGAGAACTCAGGACTTCTTACCTGCCCCTGCTACTGCTGCATTGTCCGTGGAAGTCATTTCACCTGTCTATGCCTGTAAAATGAAAATGCTTATGTATTCCTGTGTATACATCACAGTGTTTTAACAGATCAGATATCCTCATGATTATAGCATCAGTCAGGAAGAAAAGAAAAAAATTATGGGATTAAATCTATTGGAGCAATAGCGGAAAAGGAAAAAGGATCAAGGACTGGTATAATTCTCCAGAGTTTTAGCAAGAACAGGAACAGCACACTCGTGATGCTCAAAATTGGTCCACTTTGAGCACTACCAGGAAGCAGCATAGGAAACTGAACAGGAAAAGAAAGAACAGAATGACCAGGTTTTTTTTCCAAAGCCTTCACTTCATATGTGAGATAAATAGCATGTTTTGCTAAATAGCAAAAAATACTTAAATTTGTGTAATGCCTCTACAGTAACAAATCAAAATTCTGCATCATGCACCCTGGGTTTACAAGGCCGCTAAAATGAAGCCACCTCGGGGATGAAGTGCAACAGTTGTTATGCTGCTCATATTAACACTCTATCCAACAACAGCAGCAGAAGATACAGATTTATTTAATATTTTACAAACCAACATCATGTACCACCCCTGGTTATTAAGTAGTGCTCTGCAGAGCAGGCAGGACAGCCTGTATCAGAGCCTGCTTTTCCCTTGCATGGGCCAGCAGAAATTCCTGTCCTTTGCAAGAACATAAGAATTCCTCATCACTTGCTACATGACAAATAGGAGAACGGTGCAAAGGTCTTTGATTTGAAAGGAAAAGGGCAGGAAAGCCCTACAGAAGGAGACCTCCCTTAGGAGTGCTGGGATCCATGGGGCCTGTAAGAGAGTGGGTACTTGTCCACAGGGCAATGGGTTGGCACACTCCATGTAGGAAGCAGAGCGAGGCACATCCAGAAGGCTCAGGACTTATCACCTCCTGTCTCTCTCTGGGTTACATGGCTTTCCCACTCCTTGATGCAATCCACAAGTCTGCAGTCAGATGGGACAAATCTAGACTTTGGAGAGTCACTGGTAATTTGGTAGTTTAATAATTCCTGACTCACTCTGACTCCTTGCTTCCCCCCCACATCCTTTCTTCTTTTTATCATGGAGCAAAAACAATGGCTTTCAGATATGTCCAAAGTTGAGAAAACATAAAGCCCGAAATAAAAGTCCTTTTTGACACCTTTGGAACAACAGTGAGCACAACACCTTAGTGTAATTTAGGATACCATTTGTGACTCCAAATTGTTTATTTGGTAACTATTGACATGGCAAAGTCATCATTTGTGACAGCTGTGTCATACTGTTACCTACAAACACGATGGCCGCTCATCACAGCCACCGTCTACACCCAGATATATTACAGACTGAGCATTAAGATGCTCTCATCCTTTTGTAGACAGAACTCAACAGTATATTTAGAAGTATTGATGTGACAGTGAAATGTAGTTGTCATCCATGTACTCAAGCATCCCACTGTTCAAGTAATACACGTTTCAGTGCCTCTGGTAGAGTTTATTAATGGTTCACAGGCCCTAGTACAGGTTCCCACCTCAGCTCCATAGGACAGTGTGAAATAGTCAGTCACACAGCTGCTATACAGGCAAAAATATTCATCAAAAGTGCAAAACACAACACCATGGTGTGGCTCCCAGGAGATAATTTTGTGTAAAACCTCCCTCTGATACTCATGATTCAGGTGTTATCTGGATCCACCATCATTTCATCTTATATGTGCAAGGAGGAAAGCGCTAACAGTTGGGCATCCCTAACTCTCCCCAGCTTATGTTTTGAGTTGGTGTCATCTGATAACTAAAGCACAGCCCTGGGAAGCAGGGTTTCCACATCCAGCCTCTTAGTTCTCCCCATCTCTTGTTTGGACACTCTGAGTCTCCCTGCTGCGAGGAGCCCTGTCCCCAGTCAGCTGAAGGACAGGGGTGTGCTGTCAAAGGAATAGCAGGCAGTGCTCAGGAAAGGGAGGGATCTGGCAATGCTCTCCCCCTTCCCAAAAGGAGGGGTGGGAACCTTAGGGTCAGGACTACGCAACGGCCAGACAAGCCACCCCTTCGCAATACATCTGCTGGAGAGAAGTGAGCACCCTTTGCTGGAGGTAGGGGTTTTTTAAAGCAATCAGTTGTGGGACCACTTCTTTAACAGCTAGTTGCACTGTCTAATTTAGGCAGCCATGACCAGACAAGTCCTTGAGATCTTGCAAGAGGCTTCCACAGTTTCCAGGTTCCTGCAGAGAGGCCGTACCTGGCCCAGGTGTGGGTGCACTTGTCAGGTCCTTCCAGCAGCTGATTGCAGAAATCCATGTTTTCCCCATTGCAAGGGGCTAGGAGGACTCATCCTGATGTGGACTGTGAACCTCCAGATAAGGAGGTGTTGAGGGGCTGTAATAACTCTCAAGAATCATACAGCTCTTGAAAGACAGTGGCCCTGATTCTCCTTACTTTTAATAACCTCTGTTCATTATTATTTTATTTGTTCAGATACCTCAGTTCTATCCAAAGTGGGGAGCAATACTGCCTTTTACAGTTATTGGGAGATTTAAGCACTGTACGAGATCCTTCATGTCCAGATATGATGAAGTGTAACATGTTTTTTTCCTGAATTCAAGATCTTTTCCCCTAACAGCCAGCTAGTACTGATAGAGATTAAAAAGCTAGCGAATGGGTCACTAATTCTTTACAGAGCCTGCCTCAGTTCTGCAATATATAGGCCATCACAGTCTACAGATTTATACCCCATTACCTGCAGCATCGATGCGCATTTTTCAAACTCAGGCAAATGAAGTTTGATCACATCTGTTAAAACAGAGTCAGGAAAACATGCATCAAGAAGTAACAAAAAGCTCTTCACTGTGGATAAGAGAGATGAGGAAAAGTCTTTGATTTGGTCTAATCTCAGCATTACCCTTTCCCAAAGTGCAACACATAGCACACTGGTTCTTGAAGGCAGCGTGCAAATTCCCTGCAATTATCCTTGAAACAATATTTATTAAGTGATAGCAAAGATATTGTGCGCTATCAACATTTATTGGGCATTAGCCTGGTTGTAAGGGGCAATGCAGAGCTCATGCCACCAAGCAGGAGAGTTCACAGCAATGGACCCTGGAAAGGTACTTTGCTCTCCACCTCCACGCCCAGAGTGGGTCAGCTGCTCTGCTCGCCCAGAGCAGCACAGGTGAAGGACAGTCCCAAAGTGATGGAAATCTCCTAAGGGGAAAGGTGGCCCTTGCAACTTCACACATGGAGCAGCTGCAGTGAGGACAAGGCTAAGAGCTACATCCTCTGCAACTGTCTCAGTCTTGCCAGATGCATTAAATGGCTGTTCTGCTTAACCAGTCATTACTAAGATATAAAATTAGTCAAGTGAGGTGTAAAAATCTGAAACAGAAGCTGCAACCTTGCAGCTATGTGTGTGCTGAGACACAATCAGTCCATAGTCGTAGAAATAAAATTTTTAATCTTCTAGGGCAGCTAGTCACAGATACTGCCTCAGGTATGTGGGGCTGATCTCCACCTTGGACATAGCCCTCAGCCAGCGCAGAGACTCAGCTGGCACCCAGTAAGTTACGTGCACCTTCCCAAGCCAAGGCAGCCCAGCTGTCCCTGCACCTCAGCCCCTCCAGCTCTGCCTTCCGAATTCATGTGGTGCTGAGGTGCCTGAGTCTGGTCCTGCCTCACCCAAACGCACTGGAACGCATGCAGAGACCCACGGCAGCTCCTTCAGGGCTCATCAGCTCCGGCTCTGCATGGGGCACGCACAGCTAACCTTCTTCCCAGACTGGCTCAAATCTGCAGACACCATCCCCACGCTCACGCAGCCTTGCTCTCACCATTAATAAGCTCTGCCAGCCCCATGTCTCTGGTCCAGTTAACCACAAGGCACCTGAGCTCTTCATAAATGATGGAGGGGGAACGGCGTTGCACTCCCTGGGCTGGGCAATCTGTCTCAGCACTTTGGATTCCAAAGTCCTCTCCCAACCAGGCAAGCAGATAGACCTCTTGTAATTAAGTAATGAGCCCCAGCACCTTTCATTACCTCGCAATCACATACTATTATGCTGACTCTCCTTACCTTCCTTAACTTTCATGTGAGAACCACTTGGATAGTTAATTCTGAAAATGATGGATGATTTCTAAATGGGTAAAGAATCTCAATTTCCTCACATGCAATTAATATTAGCTGGCCTAGGCAGACCTGTGCTGCATATCTGAGAGCTCTGCACGTAAAGCTCTCCTTTCCTACAGCCCTCTGAAATTCAAAAGCCATCTCAACATGTCCAAAATGTAAAAGACACAGCTGAGCATTTTTGCACTATGTTTTATGGTCTTTGTGGCATCCAAAGAAAATCTTTTAGTAAAGGAATTTGTCTGATTAGCAACTATTTGTGTCAGGCAAACTCTGAACTCACTGTTGTTGCTAGATTATCTGTTTGCATGGCCATGTCCACTCATTTCTGTAGAGGATGCATAAGAATTTGCATTATTAGGACAGCCAAATGTTTGCACTCTCACAAACAGTTTGATGAAAGATTATTTTGTTTTGCACAAAAAGATTTGGGTTTCATCCACTGAAAAAAGGGAAATCTTTGGCCATCAACCCAATTCACAGACAAAAACGTTTGGGCCTTTAGTTATCATGAACCAAAAAGAAATAATTATTTGGCTTTTACATTGTTTTGTTTGTTTGTTTGTTTCAATAAAACCAGGAATTTTCCACATCAGTTTTTATTTTGACAATGCAGTGATTTCTTTTCAAGCAGTATTTCCAAAGGAATATTCCAACTGGCTTTAGCTGCTCACATTTTTGTCCAATAAAGAAAGGGAAAACGTCAGTGCAAGAGACAAAAGCTGCGGAGTCACACAAGGATGAGCGATCATGAGGAGTGCATTTTACTTGGCTATTTCCAAAAATCTGTTCCTCAGTAAATAATAATTCTGAGTTTTCTTCATCTACAGATCTCAAATAACATTTCTAAGAGAAGCCTTTATCCTTAAAATAAAATTCACTTCTTTCACATGCTTTTCAGAAAAGGGATGTAGATATGCTTCACATGCAAAATTATTTCTAGCCACCCACACTAGCTTCAGTAACCACATATTCCAATTTCCATAACCCATTTTCTTCCCCACACTTTCTCCTCACTGAACTGTCAAATCCTTCGTTGCACTGTAATCTCCTTTTCCGTACAATTTCCTTTCAAGAACCTCATTTATTTTCAGGTGCTATCAAATAAATAATCATTTTCTAAATTGATCACCAAGCTAAAATCTGGGCTTGCTGCTGCTGTCATTCTACATGTAGTTTACAGTCACATACACACATGTGCACAGACATAAAGAAAATTAGGAAAAGTCTGGCACTAAAACAAGAAACTCAAGGGATGTAAGGACCTGTAGTCTTGGATTTTATATACTCCTAAGTCTATGTTAATGCTTGAAGCAGTAGAGATTCACTCTATTTCAGAAAAAGCAGCAGTCAAGTTGCATGCTTCCATCTCACAATTTCAGCCTGCCCAAAACACCATATCCAACAGAATCCTGACTGTGTTCATCCAGGTGACTTAAATCCCCATTTTCCCGTCTCCCAGGCTCATGCTGGCTTCTGACATGCGGTTTGAGGTACCTGGTACTAAAATCTGTGTAAGAAATTACACAGGCAGAGCATCATATATCATATGCAACATTGCAATAATAGACACAGCACACTCTAGTAGAAACTGAATTATTCATTTTCTTACTTAATTTTTCTATCTCCATTCTTCAATATAAATGAAGTTGCTATAGAATCCCTACTCCACTGCAGCCATATAAGTTGGCTTAGGAAGTTAAAAGAGGGAATTGGAGGATGACAATTCCCAAAAGCAAAAATTGAAAAGGAGGATCCAGCCTCCACGGCAGCTGAACCCCCTTTAAAACAGTGGGGGGGTTTCCAAAGTATCCTGGTCTGATGTAACTCTGCTACTGTTTGCTTGCTTTGACTTCAGGGTTAGACTCTCCAGGTGCATTTGGCAAGCCCGTCCCAGAAGATCTGCCTGGATGTTCAGCCCAAGGGTACACTTACAGTAGCAGCTGGTTGGCAAGATTTCATTAAAGTACTTTGGGGACAAAAAAAAAAGTCTGATTTTGTCGTAATTTAGGCATTTTCAAAAATCTGTTCATGCTGATAGCATTTGCCCTAGGAAGAAATTGAACAACACATTGTGAAGTTCATGTATCTTATTTTGTCTTTTTAGAATGGCAATTCTGATTTTCTTTCTCCTGAAATGGACTTTCAAAACAAAATTCCGTTACAAAAGATTGAAATTAAAACCAAACATTTTGTCTCATTTATCTGCTTTCCTGGAATTTCCCTTACTTGGAAAGGGTAGTTTTTCCTTTCCAGTTGGGAATGGAAAATGAGAGTTTCCTTGAAACAGAAGATCTAGTCTCCACCCATACTATTTTCCATCAAATGTTCTTATAAATGCTAGGAAAGGATTTTCAAGTAATCAAAACCATATCAAAATTGCTCAAAGCTTCCTCCATGTTACACAGAAGGAATAATGTTGTGGTCACTGTGATCAGGCTAACTCCCACAGTGGAGCATATGGACCCAAATGGTAGGTCTTCCCCAGTGCCTTGCTCCATTAGAAGACCCCCAGATTGACCAACATGTCAGAAATTAACCCAGCTTTCAGAGTTAGGCACCAAAAGATTGATCGCATCCAACAGTGGCAGAAGGAGATATTATTTGCAAATAGTTTGTATTGGTGATCTTTAATGAAGGTTTGAACCAGAACCATAAAGAATGTCTCAAAGCAAGGTGGCTGGATTGTCCCTGGATCAGGAGACACTCATCCAGTTCTCCTTTTATGTGATGAAACTCTGACTTGTCTCAAGAGGGACACGCCTCCGAATTTCACTTTTACTAGAATCCTGAAAGAATATTTACTAGAGATATCACTTCTAAAACCAGATAGGATAGAAGGTTGTGTCCATTGCACAAATAAGTCAATGAACTCACCAACACCGATAGACTTCAGAGCGTACAGTGCCAAAACTCTGCAGTCTCAATCTTCCCTTTCCTCAATCAGTAAGGGATAGTCCTATTAGATGATGTATCAGGAACTCTTTTTTTTTCCATGCCTAAATAATTACAAGGAAGATGGGAATTCTCCACTGGGAGAAGAATAATGAGTGTGTAAGTACACAGGGAACTGAGAGGGATGTTACCACACCCAAAACAAATGAATCATGGGAGAACACTTTGAAGAGCGCCACATTTTATGGAATAAGATTCCTGCATTTTTCAGGAGTGTTTTAGGACAAGAAAAAAGTACCTGTGATGTCACCAGGCCTGTTGGGTACTTCCAATCTGGGCTTGTGCTGCCAAGTATTCCTGGAGCGGTGATTTAATTTTGGCTGTGTCGCTACTGCTATGTCAGCTGTACTGCTGCAAATGCAGCTCTCATGTCATTCCAGCTAGCCTGTTGCTGTCTTTCAAAATCCTCATCATGTGTGACACTAGAAATGGACAAGTCAGCAAGGTAAGAGTCGCAATAATAAATTCTAATTGCACGTATGGGTAAGATCGATAATGCGTCAGGATGCATTACTACATGTAGCAGTTGTTATGGGGCCAAGTCTGGGGCTAACAAAACTAAATAGCAGGCTGAATAAAATGAGCTTTTTGCCGACTCGTGCTAACCAGGTGTGTAAATGTTTTCCTGCTCCAGACCTCAGCAGAGCAGCTCGATGGGGAAAGGCCGTCAGCGGGTACTTTGCCTGGGAGATTGGGGCTCCTGTACTGACGTGGATTCTCCAAATCCAGAGAAAAGATTATTTCTCTGCATTCCACTACAGCAATTAAAAAACAGACCAAACAGGACTACTCGTCACGTGATGTACACAGAAATACTAAAGTTTGTCAGCTCCTGATTTAAGCAGGAGTGCAGTAGTTTTCCCTTGGTAGTTCCAGTAGATGGAGCAGCTCCTACCCTGGCGTGGGCTCCCTGGGCTCTCTGCTGCAGCCATCTCCCTCCCTCTGGATTTTTCCTCCTCCAGAGCTTCACAAGCACACGATGTCAGTCCCTCAGGCCTCCAGCTGCATTTTGAAAGAAAAATGAGGAACAAACAGGTAGCATTCATTCTGAAAGACCAATATATATCCATGATGGTCAAGCACAAAATTACAAATGTAGAAGTAGAACCAGTGCTGGTGAGAAAACAGTTTGCCAATGAAACCGAAAGAAGCGTTGTGGATGGATGCACAGCTGTCCCATGAGAGTCCCCTTTCATCTGTTTAATAGCTCTTTCCCTGCAGGGACATGTGAAAACTTAACCACTGGCCATGCAGTAAACTGACACCCATTTTTTAGCTCGCACAAATCACCTGACATCATTCAGCTCCCTGGTGGATGAAATGGAGCCAGGGTGCAAATCCCACAGAGGCAGGACCCTGAGACCCCGTCCCAGCAGCTCACGTTGCAGCATGTCAGTGATACAGGGGTACGGACCAGCCAAACTAGCACTAAGCCAGGACCTGCTGTCCCACCTCCATGCCATGGTGCAGACACAGCCTCCTGGGGTCCCCTGGGGACAGACCTTCACCTTCCCAAGACTCCGGAATATGGACCATTTAATGACAGATAGCATGTTGCTGTGCCCCAGCTGAGCTGACCTAAGCATCCGCATGCACAGCCCACAGACAGTGCTGTACACAGTTCAAGTTTGCTTTGCCTTCATTAATCTTTTCCAGCAGCAGATGGACTCTCAAGCAGCAGAAAACTGCCGTATCAGACACAGGTCTCTTCCAGTTTCTCACTGTACTGGGGAAATTGGCATTCAGAAAGAAGGAACCAGAAGCAGCAGCCTCCAGCTTGTTCCTTCTCTCCGGGTCATGGAAACAGGAGGCAGCAAGAGGCAGAAACTGCCACATGATAAGTCAAGAGCAAGAAAATCAGTCATGCTATCCTGAGCAGGGAGAGGATATTGACCCCTTGGCTACTAGAAAAAAAAATTCTTCACTGAAAGTCTTATCAATCACTGGAACAGGCTGCCCAGGGAAGTGGTTGAGTCACCATCCCTAAAGGTATGGATGTGGTGCTTAAAGACATGGTTTAGTGGTTGGACTTGGCAGTGTTAGGTTGATGGTTGGACTTGATGATCTTAACGGTCTTTTCCAAACAAAATGATTCTATGATTCTACATTTCTATGATCCTATGATCTCACTAGGAGCAAAAATATCAAACGGATATCCACCAAACCACACTGAGGGTCAATCCCCCACTTATACAATGATCTTACACACCGAAAGCCAGCAAGTATTTCTCCATTGAGTAAAATCGCAGTATAAACTCTTTCCTGCCTAAAGTGACCCACTTATGTGGCAGTCATAGAGATAATGTAAGACTGTGGATGTAGCTATTAATTAAATACAAAGACAGGAAAGCTATGCTCCAGCTGTCTTCTGACAACTGTGGGGCACATATGTCAGTAGGGCATATATTGGCCCATTTTGGGTGACATACACAACACATAACTGGGAAAGGTATGAAAAGCTAAAGCAATTAAAGAAATTGTGATGGACCCATAAAAAAATACAGGTGACCAGCAAGATGATAGTGAAAACGTTACCATCACATGTACAAGAGGCAAACCAGAACTGGTGCCATTGAAGTCGGGCTGCTATATAGCATGTTTTATTGACAGAATGGTTTGTTACTCACTGTGTTTCCTAAATAAACGAACTAGAAGGGCAAACTCATTCTTGAACTGAGGCTGGGGTTAAAGATGACAAAGTGAGGCAGGGTGCCCTGGCTGAAGGTGATAATGACTGTCAAAGGATCAATATTAACAGAAGAAGAACCAGTCCTGACATAGTCAAAAGCTTATCACTGTCACTGACTGTTGGATCCTTCTTCTGCAGTCAGCGATTTCACTGATTAGACTGGAGGGACAGTGGTTTTACCTCTGGATAATTTCAAGAATATTTTACCTGTCCCAGAATTTTAGTAAATTAAAATTCATGTACTCGGGGAGTCTTCCAGAAGGTCTCTGGAGCTACATGATGACAAATTCCCTCACTGCTACAGTCTGCTTTTGAACTGATCCTGGATGATGGGACTTTTCCTCTTGAGCTTTGCAAGTGCTCAAGGAAACTCTTTCACAGGCGTAAATCAGGGCAACTCACTGATTTCAGTTCCTGAGGAGAATTAGCTAGATCACCATTTTTAATCACTCTAAGATTTTAGAACAAAGAAAATTGTTATAAATGAGTCAGAGCAAAATCCATCATCCCTTCTCGTCAGTAATTTCACCTTTGGAAATTCCAGCAATGTCAATCAGAGCAAACTGAGAGTCCCAAGGAATAATGAAATAAAACAAAATATTCAGTATTACAATTTAGGAATGATTTAAAAACTAAAGTGGAACTTCTACAAAACCCTGAGGAAGTTTTACATTTTGTAGTGTCAGCAAAGCAGGAATAACCATCCTACCCTCCACGGAAATTCACAAAGAGCTATAAACACCTACAATAAATCTAAGACTTGTGACCTCTTCTTAAATTGAATGTGTTGGAGGATTTTTGTTGCAAATCCCAAGGTACTCTCAGTATTATGATATTTTATTATACTACTTAAATAAGCTTTAAAATTTATACACTGGACTAGGTATATTAACTTCCATAGTAGCTATAATCCAGTAAAGAGTTTACAAAAGGAAAAACCTTAGTAAATTTTTTATATTGTTTTATATTTCAATATAAGAGCCAACATTGATTCTTTTAGCCTTGGTATTATGTGTTAGATTTAAAAGTCTCTTAAAACAATTCTCTGATTTTCTAGGAGTTGTAAGAAAAAAGCTAGGCTCTTTTATGTGAACAGATAGCTGAAATAATAGCCACCTCCAGCCTAAACATGGCACACGCCGTCACCTAAAAGAGAAGCATGTACAAAAGGCAAAAGGGTTTTACTTGCTATTCTTCTGTGAACATGCATATTTTAAGCAGACAAACAGGGAGATCAAAGGAAACAGAAATGCAAAGGATACAACTTGAAAAAACATCACCAGCACGACAAGGTAAAAGAGAAAGCGGAAGTGCCAGGGAAAGGGCACACGGCTTGCAGAGAAAAGTCACTGCTTCTTGTCACCCAAGTCTTTCGAAGTTCAGAAAAAATGGATTTTGTATGTTGCTTAAAAGTAAGCACCGCTGCCTGAGAAGGGGACTACATTTCTTTCTCAATTTCTCCTCTTGACAAGACCCCACCATGGTCACCCAGCATGCGCCTGGAGATCCCCACGTCCAGGCAGGTCCCTGTGAAGTCAGTGTGTGCCCAGAGGCAGAAGAATGCACAGGCAAAGCTCAGACCATGAGGTCAAAGTGTTTGCAGACTCACCATGTGATTCCTGCCAGCTCCCAGGCTGCTTAATGTTAAACAGTCCTGCTGAAATCAATGGGTATGCTCATGTTTGTGCTCTTATTCACAGCTCCCCTAGATGTTGCACATTCGCGTCTTATTTTAAAAGCAAAGAAAAAGATCATGAGTGTGGGGTTATGATTACAGAAGTGTAACATGAAGGAGAAAGTGGTGTAAGAAGGGGGAATTTGAGGAGTGTACTGAAGCGTTAATACAAGCGGTTATTGAAAAAAATTAAGAAACCAGCACACTACTGTAAAACTTCTAGTGCAATGGCAGTAAAATGAAAGAAAATTTAATGTTTAACTCAATTATTATTCATTGAACATTAAGACTGTGATAAGACTTAGAAACCAACTGTGTTGGCCTTCACTGGGTTATCAGTCTGGGGGCTCCACCACCACACAATACCCCAATTCAAAGAAATACCACAGTTCAAAAATTCTTTTGCAGACTGCACAGAGTCACTCTCCCAGAGAGGCCTTGGGAACCCAGGAGACACAACACTGAAGCAGAAGCAATCCTGCCTAAGAAGCCTACCAGCTCATCTTTCTCTGACCTGTTTGTGAAAATTCCCCAATGAAGGAAGGAAGCTGCCCCCACAAGCTCCCCGGGCAGCCTGTTCCACTGTCCTTACAGGGGTGTCCCATTCAAACCAATTGCCACTGTAGTTTTTGCAGCATCCCGCATCAGCTGCAGTGTGTCGTGACTGTTAAACATGCATTTTGGCTGGTGCATGAGGCTTTATTTTTAATGTTATAAAAGTTAGCATGAAAAAATTATCAGGTGAAACTGAGTAAATACACTGATTACATTAGTTTCATTCTGCACTCCTTTTTATTTAAGAAGTCATTTTTTTATTGGCTTATTAATGCCAGTATCTGTTAATTTAGAAGGTTTGTCTTTAATGGAGAGTAAGAGTTAATTTACTAACTTGTTCTTTTACTTCCATCTCTCAGGTGACCACTTCATTGGAGTCACCTTGGTGTCTCTCCCTCAACCCACACCTTACTTCGAGGGGTCATCCAGACCAGTGTTTGATCCCATGCAAAGTGCTGTGAATCAAATGCAGATGATATTCGTCTTTTTGGTCTGCCCTGTGCCAAAGTGACAAACAGAGCCACATATAAGTCACATTTTTATAGTAAGCTACAGTTGTGATATACAACTGAAGGGAGTTCAGCGGACTGGTCAAAAATTGTCCTAGGACTACTGTCCTGGGTCAGAGCAGGGATCTATCTAGCTCACTATCCTGTTTTTTTAACACAGCAAGTCCCAAGTACTTCAGAAGAAAGATTTTAAAATATCACACAATAGTCAGATACGGATTGAACTAAGCTCTGCATTAAATCTCAGTGTTAAATCTAATTTTTAAAGACTGGATTATCCCAAAAGAGCAAGATTTAGTAATAAACTGCTAAAATCTCAGAGAGAAAAAAAATGTAAAAATAGCTTTCATGTAGAAACTAATTTAGTAGCGATGGATAAAGACAGTATTAGTGGGAGATAGGTAGGCTCCAGCTGTCATCCTTTCTGATCTCAGATCCAGATCCAAAGAAGCATTTGCATTACTAACTGCTCTGTAGATACAGAAATCTCCGTGAAATCATCAGGATCTCAGCACCCAAAAGGAAGCCAGGCACAGCCTTGCTCCTTCTATACCAGTTCATGGCAGCCTTGTGTTCCACTTCAGCCAGGCTTGGTTGAATCCTGATTCAGAAAAGATTCATGCAGGTTCCTAATTTTAAGCCCCAGCTGTACTGACCCTGCAGCAGTCGGACAGAGTCCAACTCTGTATAATCATAGGATCCCAGAATCACAGGAGAGCTGAGGTTGGAAGGGACCTCTGGGGGTCATCTGTCCAACCTTCCTGCTCAAGCAGGGCTACCTCGAGTATAGTCCTGCTCTCTTCACTGACACCATTTCCAAGGGATGAAGTTAACTACTCATGTATACGTTTGCATGTGAGAGCCTCCAGCAGACCCTAAGGGAAGATATCTGTTCTTACTGAAAGCTGTTTAATTCCAAAACTTCACATTAGAACAGACAAATAATCTCAACTGTGGCAATTCAGAGATTTTCAGTGAGTTGCCTCCAAATGACTGCAGGCATCTCTCCTGTGGAAAGGATATGTCACCAATGCTACGTTGTACTGAGCTCTACTAGCAAACAGACACTTTCTGGAGCAAGATCAATGAGATCTCATTCGTACCTGTCCCTGAATATTAACCATCTATGACAAAGATTGGAAATTAGAGTTACCTAAATTTTGGGGTGTAATTTAGCTCCAGATTCATAAGCAGGAACTCAGCTGTACACATGTTAAGGCAACGAAGCTGGTGAAGGGTCTAGAGCACAAGTCTTATGAGGAGCGTCTGAGGGAACTGGGGTTGTTTAGCCTGGAGAAAAGGAGGCTGAGGGGAGACCTGATCGCTCTCTACAACTGCCTGAAAGGAGGCTGTAGCCAGGTGGGTGTTGGTCTCTTCTCCCAGGTAACAAGCAATAGGACAAGAGGAAATGGCTTCTGGTTGCACCAGGGGAGGTTTAGACTGGGTATTAGGAAAAATTTCTTCACCGAAAGGGTTGTCAAGCCTTGGAACAGGCTGCCCAGGGACGTGTTGAGTCACCATCCCAGGACGTATTTAAAAGACGTGTAGATGTGGTGCTTTGGGACATGGTTTAGTGGTGGACTTGGCATTGTTAGGTTAATGGTTGGACTCAATGATCTTAAGGGTCTTTTCCAACCAAAACGATTCTACGGTTCTATGTGCACTAGTAGTGTAAATTTGCATTGCAGTCAGCTACAGGACTTGATTTTGTTGAACAAATATAACTGCCTAATTTTGTCCGATACGCTCCAGGGGATCCAGGACCCCTACACATAGCTGGATGACATGGCACTGGACCCATGAGATGTCCAGTTCCTCCCTGAGCAGCGTCAGAGGTCGAGCATGATCTCCTAAGCTGATATCCCAGAACACCTTGGACCATGTTTATGCAGGGTGTCCTGATTCAGTCACCTCACACAGGCACCTAGTGCCACCTGAGGTGCTTGTCTCCAGCTATAGTTTCAGAAGGGGACAGATCTCCTTTAGGTCCTACACCATATCTACTAGCCCCATGCAGGTGTATCAAACACACTACAGCATCTCAAATGGCACTCGATATATACGTATGGACATATGATATCCCTTTATAGTCACTGGAGAGAAAATAGCAGTTCACACTAAGTACTTTAGACAGCTTATTTCTGAAGACATGAATCACATCATAGACATGTCTATTGCTATTTATTGAGTGTAAAGAGGTTCTAGATGATGAGCTCAGATACAGATACAGACATTAGTGTTGTAGACATCATCTGATCAGATGAGGAATGCTCCAAGGAACATACTTCATCATTTTAAAGGGTTTTTCCTGGATGATTTTATTCTTCCTTTATAAAACAAAAAAAAAGATAATATTTGCATGGTTGGTTTAAACTTTAATATTCTTAATCATAAAAAAGTTGTGAATACCTTTTATTCAGCAGAATGCTTTCTTATCAGTAAAGAACAGAGCAGCCCATTTCAGGAGCAAAAGTCTTCAAATTTGTCACAAAATATAGCATGAGAATTTACTAAATTAAGTTACAATCAAGGGTGAAAGAGAGTTGGAATTATTAGATCCCTTAAACTGCAGAAATAGATTAAGGGATGAACATAAATAGAATTATGTGCCTCCTCGCAGCCTCTGCCAATGAATATTCTATCCAATCAAAGTGAATACACGCTTGATAGGATCAAGCAAAAAAGTTATGAGTGGGGTGGCTAATTATTGAATGGAAGGTTGGCAGTGGAACAGGTAATGACATCTCATCACTAGCTCATCAAAATGAGCATTTCAATGTTGAACTGAAATCTGTAAATAAATAATTTAAGATACTTTAACAAATTCTATATTCCAGGAAGTGAATTCAACTTAAGTACCTAACGCTTGTTGCAAGACCCACTTTTGATGTTTCTGCGAGTGGGAGGTGTTTTAAGAGGAACAGTCCTTTGGTCATTAAGAGTATCACAAAAGCAGTTTACACTATGCTTTCCTTGATTTACTTATGTAAGTTTGGCATGAGCCTTTATATACTACAAATGTCATATGTTTATGTACTCCTAAGGGATGATAAATAATTACTGAGGAGAATGGCAAGTTAACCATTGTTTAAATGTAATGAATAATATTAATTTTACTGAGAAGAACAACAAAAAATATACAGAGGATATTTTTTTTTTGAAACAAGGAAGATGCAGACTTGTTACACCAAAGCAAGCCAAACACAATTCTCTAAACATCTGAAATCAAATAACACTTTTTCTTCCAGTTTTCATTTCATATCATAGTCCACAAATTTGGCTCCCATATAACGTATGGGAGTAGCAAAAGGTTTCTCAATACATAGAAACTTAATGCTTTTAGCCATGGCTATTTGGCGTATAGCATCCTGGCTTGTATCAGCACTAGTGTGGCCAGCAGGACTAGGGAGGTGATCGTCCCCCTGTACTCGGCACTGGTGAGGCCGCACCTCAAGTACCACGTTCAGTTTTGGGCCTCTTGCTACAAGAAAGACATGGAGGTGCTGGAGCATGTCCAAAGAAGGGCAACAAAGCTGGTGAAGGGTCTAGAGCACAAGTCTTATGAGGAGCGTCTGAGGGAACTGGGGTTGTTTAGCCTGGAGAAAAGGAGACTGAAGAGAGACCTGATCGCTCTCTACAACTGCCTGAAAGGAGGCTGTAGCCAGGTGGGTGTTGGTCTCTTCTCCCAGGTAACAAGCAGTAGGACAAGAGGAAATGGCTTCTGGTTGCACCAGGGGAGGTTTAGACTGGGTATTAGGAAAAATTTCTTCACCGAAAGGGTTGTCAAGCCTTGGAACAGGCTGCCCAGGGACGTGTTGAGTCACCATCCCAGGACGTATTTAAAAGACGTGTAGATGTGGTGCTTCGGGACATGGTTTAGTGGTGGATTTAGCATTGTTAGGTTAATGGTTGGACTCAATGATCTTAAGGGTCTTTTCCAACCAAAACAATTACATGGTTCTATTATATGATTCTATGTTCCTATAGAAAAAGAGGAATTAATTTTGTCCTTCCTAGAGCCTGAGAGAGAGCAGACATCCCATCACAGGAATTTAGAAAGTTCACAGTGTCTGGTTGATTTTTTTGCTTTCATATGGGCTTTATCCTTTCTGCAATAAAAACCCAAAATGCATTAAATACAATTACTTTACCTTTCATTTCTGTTAAAAATCTAGAGCAGCTTAGATGGAGACATCTTAAACCACTGCAGCAAGTTTTATAAAACTATAGGACCATAGAAAGGTTTGGGTTGGAAGGGACCTTTAAAGATCATCTCGTCCAACCGTCCTGCATGAAGGTGTCCCACAGAGTCCCAGCAGCACATGCACAACCGGTTGCCATGGTTTAGCTAAGAGTGGCGATTTCCATGTTGTGACCAATTCCATCATCAACTGGGCAGTGATGGGACCCTGCTGAAAGGGGCACAAGGGTTACGGTGGACACCATCTGACTCTGAAACAGCAATGTATTCTCACAGGGAAAAAGGACAAACTGCCTTTTGAGTTATATTTGGAGCAGCAAGGCTCCAAATTAAGGAAAGTCATTATCCTCCTCTACTTGGTATTGGATTGCTGGATCTGGTGTTTGGCCCCACAAAACCAGATGGGAACAGGGGCAGTAGTACCTCTGAAAGAAACACCTCCCTGGACAAATCAGGTTTCCCTCTGTACTGGGAAAGATGGTAAAATTCTCTTTGCATTAGCAGCTTCCCTAAACTAGCATACACAGAACTATAAACAATACCTCCCTTCTTAAGTTGTTTGTCTCATTGGTTGCATGTAATATGAGCTTGTAATATTTGTGTTTGGTTTTTTCAGGAAGAAAAAGAAGGGGAAGGACTGGCGATGAGAGAAACAACTGTTCCGACATCAGTGGGAAGGCACCATATACCTTCAGTCTTTTCAGCAAATTGGCCTTTCTAGGAAAGTGTACCTAGTGACAGCTTGAAATTATGCCTTCGAAAGTGAAAAGTAACTTTAAGTATGTGACATGAGGACAAGAACAATTAAACACTGTTCTTGCCTCATTCACACCTGCAAAGTGCTCACAGAAATACACTTCACTCTTTCCCTTTCCTCATGTGAAATGTCTCCAGATGCATATGAAAGCACAGTGTTCTCATGTGCTTCCTGCAGGATTCGGAGCAGAGAGCAAAGACAGTTTCCAGTGTTCAGAAAACCTTACATTCCAGTATCAGTGTTCCCTTCATTACTGCTCAAAAGCCAACAGAAAGGGAGTCACGTAGTATATGCAGAGCAGCATTCACAACTGTTCACAGTCCGCCCCGGTTATTTTGTAGGTGCACAGATTTCAGACTTCAGGTGATGATAAAAAACATTTGATCCAACTTGCAGCATTGCAGAATACCAGGAACCTCCTTGCCATTCCTGCAGCTTATCAGGTAATCCACGGTGGAGCTCTGTCATAGTCCCTGCTTTCTTTTTAGCGTAGAAAGAGAAAGCATCAGCAATGCACAATTGCTGGAGAGTAGTAAGGGCTCTGTTCTTAATCTGCCCCACGTGCATGAGAAAGTAAACAAAAGCCAAGTAAAGAAAATGGGACACAGAGGACCATATTTTCAAAGTGCAGCTCTTAAGCTGTCACCCGTTACAAGCTCCATGCACATTAGACCCATTTATGTCACATTTGCACTTGCAGACTGAAGGCCTCTGGTGCAATAACTGTTCATTTTACACAAACAGAGCATTGACACCTGCGGCCAACGTGGCCCTGCAAAGAGCAGAGGCAGCTCTGTGAAAATCGAGTTTGCTTTCACAAGAATTAAACCAGATCCCACTGTTTATCAGACAGGCTCCTCTTGTTGTATATGAAATGTTTGTCCATGCATCAGAAAAAAAAACCCTGCAGTTCTGGTGGGCCAGGTCTCTGCTGGGTCAGTAGGCTTTTCCCCTCCTGCAGCTATGGCACGTGCCATGCAAAACAGGCAGCTGCATTGGAGAGGCGGGGAAGAAGCAGGAATGCCTCTCCTGGTGGCAAACCACAATCCTAACATGAAGCTCCAGCAGCTGCTTCACAAGCTGTTGAGAATGAATTACCACCATTGGCAACACAGGTTATTACAGTAAAATGGCTTCAATTTCAGGAATCTTTAGTACATCAGGCTATAACTCATGGCAGTTCAGCTGCTGCTGCATGGATGGCTGAGTCGTCCCTGCAAAAAGTGGAGAGAGTCTTTCCAACTGCTTGAAAATAAGCTGGGCACCAGAAGGGCCAGCTCTGCTGTATCCCAAAAAGCCATGTTGAAACATCTTCCTGCACAAATTCACATTTCAGACATGGAAGATGACTGGGGGAAAAAAAATCAGAGATTTATATGGACACAAAAGAAAATAAATAAAAACCATGATCAGAGTTACCAGGTCTGTACATGTCCCAGATGGCAGAAGGCACAACCTATATGCATTACAGGAAAAAGTACTTGGAGTACAGATATTTTTAGTTGAAAACTTAGACTATGGAAAGAATAGCCTTGGCCATATTTTGTTCATTAAACTCAGTGAAGTGCTCTGGGATAAGGAAATGAGTGAGAGAATCCCTGGCCAGATTCCACCTTGGCTTCTATTTACCGCAACCAACTTTGCAGCTAATTCTTGTGCACCCTGCGCTCCATCAGAGCATTTACTAAATAACTTTAAGTACATAATTATCCCCCCCCTTTAGGCATTAAACAAACACTCAAGTTTTGCTGAAGCAGGGCCCTAGTGATTAAGAATAATCATGGATTATTGGCAGTAGCCAATGAAATCAATACCTAATTCCTTGCAGCAGGGCCCCTCAGATGAAGGACTGTTGTCTAGAGTGGGACCAGGAGTAGAGTTTGTTCAGATCTCACCAAGCTGTCAGGCACAAAGGTGTATCCTAATGGTGGATACAGGTGTTGACATCTGATCATGATCTTCAATTTCCTTTGTAGGAAATGGAGAGAAATAACATGCTCTTTAACGACTCTTCATCTGATCTCTCTAGAGGTCTGGCTGAGAGATTCATTCTACACTCTGTTGAGTAGTAGTCAATCATCTATATAGGAGCCAACTCAGGGTAGACACATTGTCTTTAGGGGATGAATCCTTCCAACTAACCACAGAAGGCAGGGACTGTCCGTCCCCCCCCAGGCCCTTACGGAAGAGCTGAGACCTAACACAGCTGTGAGGGTCAATGGAGAACCCTGGCCTGGCCCAGCAAAACTGGGGCTGGCACACTGCTTTCTGGGGAGCAAAAATCCCTTCCACTCAATAAAAGCCAGTGTGAAGCTCAAGAGAAGCCAGCGAGCCCTGTCCCAAATGGGAGCTAATCCCATCCATGGATGTGCAAGGCAAACGCTCCACAAGAGACAACAGCAGAGCCTGGGAGACACCTCTGCCCCCTTGTACTGCCCACCCAGCACTGAGATGGAGCCCCCTCTCCCTGACTCCTTTCCCCAGCCCTCGGCCCTGTGGCAGTCCCAGAAACAGCCTCCCCCAGTCCCATCTGGCAGAGAAACGGTAAGTGATGTCACCATGTGTCACAGCTCTGCATTTCGATGTCCACATCCTGACGAGCTGCTGGGCTGGTCATGTGTAAATAACTTGCCATGGAGGACATAGAGAAAGGACATCCTGAGGGCGCTGAGTCAGTAATGGTGAAATTAGTGACCTTCTCCCGAGGACCCTGCACCCCAAACCAGCCCTTGAGAGAGGGCGACAAACCACCCACCAGCCCCGTTCATTACTGGGGATGCAGCGCCCAGTGCAATGCCAATGCCCTGAGAGAGGATGCAAAAAACAGCCAAGAAAAGAAAAGTTTAGCCGTGGTTTTCCTATGGCACAAGGATTGTCTCTGTGGTTGCCAGGCCTCCAGGCTGCAGACAAGTGAGCCAGGCATGCATAGCCACAGCTTGGGTGGCAGCTTGACCGAGGGAGATGCCCCAACCGGAATTGCTTGACAGCCCTGAACAGATATATCTTTGACATTGGCAATGCTGTGGTTTTAGCCCATCAAACTCTTGCAGAGTTCCTGCTTTCAGGTGAGTTTATTCTATTCTAACTCTTGTGTTTATCTTTCTCTACTGAAATTGTTTTATTCTAAGCTGGTTTAACTCACTTGCAGCTCCTGTCCCCAAAGACAGACTTAAATCTCCTTGGGTATGGTAACATGCTCATTGCAAAAGTCAAAGTGCAAATAGCTGAGGCAGAGAGCACTATTCCTCTCTTCTCTTATGGCTGGAGAGATGAGGTCCAAAGAGACCAGCTAGCCAGTGTCACACATGAAATCTGCAGCAGACATAACCCATTCCTTCTGAGCTTTATCCCCACAACATCCTAACTAGAGCAAGGACTGTCACCAACTTGGTTTTTATCTGGCTTGCAAGGTTTTGTGGTTGTTGGTGAAAGAGCTGAATGTCCCTGATGGGAGCTGTGATGCCAGCTTGGGCTGCGTTGGAGTTATGGAGCTTTAATCAGATGTGGACATGGCTATGCTGTGTCCACTAGAAACTCCCAGCCTGGTTATAAGGTTCTTTGTCAAGCCATGCTGAACACCCTTTAATAGCTGCTGGGTTCAGATTTAATATAGCTCAGAGGCTGTGGAGATGCTGTTCAAGAAGTTCACAAAGCCCATGCAGGGAAGCAGATACTGCACTTTCCCCAGCTCAGTGCAGAACTCACTCCTCATCCCAAGCAGCTGCAAACAGAGGTGGTGAAAGACTTCTGGAGAACAAGCGCTCCACTGATGACTTCCAGGTATCTCGCCAGTGAGCAGGGAGGCCCATATCACGCCTCAAGAGCACAGTGAACAGCTGCCATGGGAGGAAACCGTTCAAGTTATGAGGTTTGTTTTCAATTCTTTCCCCAAACTCAGCTCCATATGTTGCTACATTTTTCCATCCTCTGCAAAGTGATTCATGTGGCATGTTGCCTAACATTGCACAAAGTGTGCCCATACGAGGCCTCGCAAGTGCACGGGAAGAGCTCTGCACTAAGGCAGGTCCCACCTCTGCAAGGGCAGGCAGGACTAACATCACTGCCCAAAATGCTCCTGCCCTTCTTCAGCTAAATACGGAAATCCCACAGAGCCTGTGCATTTCCCAGCCCGCAGTGCCTCAGGGCAAACCCTGTTTGAAGTTCCCGTCCCTTCTGCAGCTCTGGTTGTGCTGCTGCATCCAGTTGAGGGAAGACACTGTAACTCTGGCAGCATACTATGTCCTCTTGGCCGTAAACGTCCTGCAAATAACCCTCTGGTGTCTTTGGCCCAGCACCATGCCTGATGCTCCCACATAGATCTCTTTGTCTAAGATTTACAGAGCAACATGATGTAAACAGCATCTTCTATCCGGAAATGTAATTTCAAACCCTCAATTGATTTTGTGCCAAAAAGATATACCATAAAACTCAAGCGAGCTATTAATGAGAAAGACGTTAGCAATAAAAGCCCATATAAGTCTGCCCATAAACATAAGCGAGCATTATGAGAGTGGAGACGGACATACAAACCCTGCATGCTGTTTACTCAGGGTGATTTTGCTCATATTTGGAGCTCTGGTGTAATAACCCTTCACATAAATACTGCAAGACTCCACTACATAATTATTCCATCTTGAATGTCATCATCTGTACTTTCTCCCAGAATACAAATGGCTTGGATAATTGGAGGGAATATCTGGGACTCGATCACTCAGTACCGAATTCAACTGCTTTTACAAAGCAGCATGCATGTATGTTGAAGGTATGTCAACTGCAGGGGATGCAGGGAGACCAAACAAATTTGATCCCCACTAACACCACATCCTGGAGGGTGGTGGGAGTGCAGTGCAAAACTGACTGAACTTATGTCTAAGTTAAACCATGCCTAAGCTAGTAAAAATCTGCTTTCTGTGACGAGGTGACTGGCACTCTGGACAAGGAGAGGGCAGTGGACGTTGTACCCCTTAACTTTTGCAAGATTTTGACGCAGTCTCCCGTAGTGTCCTTATCATCAGATTGGTGCAATATGGACTGGATAAGAGGACAATAAAGAGGGTGGAAAATCATAGAATTATAGAATATCATAGAATGGTTTGGGTTGGAAGGGACCTCAAAGACCATCTAGTTCCAACCCCCCTGCCATGGGCGGGGACACCCTCCACTAGACCACGTTGCCCAAAGCCCCATCCAGTCTGGCCTTGAACACTTCCAGGGATGAGGCATCCACAACTTCTCTGGGAAACCTGTGCCAGTGTCTCACCACCCTCACAGGGAAGAATTTCTTCCTTATATCTCATCTAAATCTACCCTCCTTCAGCTTAAGGCCATTACCCCTTGTCCTATCACTCCATGCCCTTGTAAATAGTCCCTCACCATCTTTCCTGTAGGCCCCTTTCAGGTACTGGAAGGCTGCAATTAGATCTCCCCAGAGCCTTCTCTTCTCCAGGCTGAACAAGCCCAACTCTCTCAGCTTGTCTTCATAGGAGAGGTGCTCCAGCTCTCTGATCATCTCTGTGGCCGTCTCTGGACTCAGTCCAACAGGTCCATGTCTGTCTTGTACTGGGGACAAGAGGGTGACACCCCCTCCTTGTCTGGCCTGCCTGTCCTTTCTAAAGAGCCTGTATCCTTCCATCCCAACACTCCAGTCATAGGAGCCATCCCACCACATCTCTGTGATGCCAATGAGATCACAGCCCTGCAGGTGTGTGCAAGTCTCTAACTCCTCTTGTTTATTGCCCATACTACGTGCGTTTGCATAGAGGCATTTCAGCTGGGCCCCAATGAAGCTGACTGACTGTCTGGAATGGCTGGAATTCCTTTGTTGTGGAGTCGGCTGTGCCACCAGGCTGAAGGAAGTATAACCAGCAGTGCAAAGTCCAGCTGGTAGCCAGGAACTAGTGGTGTCCTTCAGACCAGCTCTGTGACCAATATAGCTTCTTGTCTCCCCTAATGGCCTACGTGATGGGACAGAGTGCAGTCTCTGCAAGGCTGAAGACACCAAACCAGGGAGTGGGATACACTGGAGAGCAGGCTGCTGTTCAGAGGGACCTGGAGAGGCTGGAAATTTGGCTGAGCAGCTGTGGGACTTGCACATGAGGGGCCCTTCCCCAAAATGCAGGTTTCCACATGATCCCCAAAGATCCTGGCAAAATGCTTAAATACCCTTCACCCAAAGTTTTAACTGTCTCATGTGCCAAAGCCCTTTCTTTCCAAGCACAGCAGCACTGATAAGGAGCCATGCTTCATCTCAGGCATTGGGAGTCTAAATGACTTTGAGGGTCTCAAGCTGAGATCCTTGGTCTGAGGCCCTTTGGTTTCAGCTGGCAGGTTTGAGAATAAAAGATCCAACTAAAGACCATGCATTAGGAATAATGAAGTTTGAAAAGAGAGAATTTCCCCCAAACTGCAATTTAGACCAAATGAGGATGAAATTCCCCATTATCCAGGACTTTGGTTTAACTTTATATTCACCTTGCATCACACCTGCCTGCAGACAAGCACAGAAAGGCAACCACACAGGTGTGTTTGCCTTGTCTGGGCCACGTGAGCCCTAGGATGGGCAGCAGGTCAAGGGAGGTGATCCTGCTCCTCTATTCTGCTCTTGTGAGACCCCACCTGAAGTACTGCGTCCAGCTCTGGGGGCCCCAGTACAGGAGAGCCATGGAGCTGTTTGAGCAAGTCCAGAGGAGGGCCACTGAGCTGAGCAGAGGGCTGGAGCACCTCTCCTATGAGGACAGGCTGAGAGAGTTGGGATTGTTCAGCCTGGAGCAAAGGCAGCTCCAGGGAGATCTAATTGCGGCTTTCCAGTACCTGAAGGGGCCTACAGGAAAGCTGGTGAGGGACTGTTTATCAGGGAGTGTAGTGATAGGACAAGGGGTAATGGGTTTAAGCTGAAGGAGGGTCGGTTTAGATTAGATATTAGAAAGAAATTCTTTACTGTTAGAGTGGTGAGGCATTGGAACAAGTTGTCCAGAGAGGTTGTGGATGCCCCATCCCTGGAAGTGTTCAAGGCCAGGCTGGATGAGGCTTTGGGCAACGTGGTCTAGTGGAGGGTGTCCCTGCCCATGGCAGGGGGGTTGGAACTAGATGGTCTTTGAGGTCCCTTCCAACCCAAACCATTCTATGATTCTATGATTCTTGGTGCATGCTGAACTCATCAGAGGACCACACTTTGCATGTCAGGAGAAAGGGCTGAGCCCTTTCCCACTCACAGCTGGGAGCTACCAGAAGAAAGAGGTTTCCCACAAGAGCACAACTTGACACCTTGGCGTTTCCCACCACCTGGGCAGACGTCTGTGAATCCCAGCCTCGGGCTCCCACACCCACCATGAATTCCCAAATGGGAGGTGTGAGTTCACAAGACAGCGGGTCACCTAAAAACAAGGCTCGCAGGTACACAGTGATGCAGCATTTGAGTTGTGATGTTGAACCTGAAGATTTCTGTCTTGATGCATCCATCTGTAAAGGGAGACTACGGTATTCACTCCTCTCCATAAAGCTCCTGAGAGAACATGGGGCTTGGAAATGGGTCAGGGAAAGCTGCCTGCATCATCCCCACATATAAGGTAGCAGATCCTGCTTAGGGAATGGGGGAGTTTTAGGTGCTGAATCAAAATTAGAAGGAAGGAAAGTAAAGCCTCCTCCTCTGCCCTCTCCAAAATACAGCATTAATTTTTTTTTTTTCAGTGATGAATTCTCAAGTAAACTACTTGTTTAAGGCAACAAGCTGAGGCATTTAGTTACAGTGATGCCATTCATAACATGTCAGTTAAGCATCTGTTGGGTTTTTATGGTATAATCTTTTTTCTATACCAAGAAAAAAAGCTTTCTGAGCTAATCTGGGTGAAGAGCGCTGACCCCAGAGCCCAGGAACAGCAAATCCCCCTCTCCACTAACTCAGATTTGTCCTCTCTGCATCACAAATGGTTTGCATGATCATCCACAGCTTTGAGAGTCCTGTAGGGTAAGTCAAACACAAAGGAAGCCCTCATTACATATCACTTGTTTTTCCTCACATCTGGCAGTTTAGGCCATACCCTAGTGACAGCCTAATCTAAGGTTTTCCAAACTTTCTGTACTACTTGACATTCAAGTTGCTTCACTCAACCCCACCCATTGCTTGCACTGCCATGGGCTTTCTCATCTCAGTTTTTCTTAGCCTTTCAATGGGAAATGGCTAAAAGTGATGTGGTTCTGCAGATTAGCTGGATCCCTTCCAATGGTCTTACAAAGGGATCCAGGTACAGTTCAGGAACATTAAATGGGTGCTGAGAACAAATTGTATGGACAACCACAGCTCTCAAATGTCCCCACATTTCCACTGTGCTCACCTGTCCCTGTTGAAGACTTTCAGAAGGAAGCTCTGGGAAGATAATAGTTGTAAGAGACACCCAACGTATCACATTATGAGACTGCATTGATAATGTTTTAATGAAGCGTCAAAACCTGCTGAAATCAGCTGCTTCACTGTCCATGTAAAACAAGTTACAAACTAAGCAGAGAGCTAGCAGAGACCTCACCAGACATACCACCTAGCTATCCAGCTCGGTCCACCGGCTATCAAGCTCTGCCTTAGAAACTGCCTGGTAAATGTTCACAACCCCTCTCCCTCCTTCAGACAGGTAGGACCTGGGTAACTCCTGGCTCCAGGGCAGGTTGGCACAGCGCTTTCAGAGGATGGCAACCCCTTCTTCTGCAGTGCCCACTTTACAGACAAGAAATTCAGGTAGCAAGAGATTATGAGTGATTTTTCCCTAAAAAAATATGAGGTAGGTTATTTTCTGAGCCCAGTTCTCCAAGGTCCTATCCCAATGCCTTAACTTCACTCTTAAACTGCAAAGGAAGCTAAAAAGCCACTAACCTCAACCAGCTCTATCCCTACATCACCACCACCACTGTGACATATCTGTAAAGAGAGTATTTGTCCTGTAATAATCATTTTTTCCTTACCCAATTAAAAATACCTATTTGTGAGATGCATCTTGTAAATCAAGTATTTTTAAATGCTTTCCCGGAGGGATGTGCTCAAGCTATAGTGTGATCTGAAAGTTTATAGAGGTGCAAGCAAAAAAAGATATAAGATCCGTTCCTCAAAATCAAGCAGCAAAAGATAACTGCTGCAGGGGTTGGTCACTACTCCCTGGGACTGTGCATGGCTTGCAGGGGCCAAAATTTCACCCTCAGCAGCAAAACAGCTTAGCGAACCATACTCTGGGAAACATGCACTGAAACGTCCAAGTCAAAGTTCAGCTATTTTGGAATTGTTAATGTGAAAACTAATACTTTATTATAGGAAAAAAATGCTAGGAGACTTCCTCACACACATTCATCACTCAGAGCAGCTACAAGGAGCTTATTCAAACTTTCCATCCTCATATTAATTGTATCAGCACCTTGGAGTCCCGGCAAGGAGGAGAGCCAGACTGCAGCAGGCACTTTGCACGCATACAATAAAGAGGCAGTCTGTTCTCTGGAAGTTTACAATAAAGCAGATAACAAGTATATAGATCAGCTTTGAAACAGCAAGCAGCAAGCATCAGGTGAAATTACAACACTTTGAGTAAGCTGTGAACGCATGGAAATTACTTTCTAACTGACATTTTTCTGAAACTCAAACTGTATCGCCTGCCTTCAAGTGGACAGAGCAGTATTGCAAAAATCCTCAGTACATTCAGCACAAGCTTGACAGCTGCCACTTATACCAACCGTTACCTGAACAGCTGAGGGAAGAAAAAAGGGCCAGAGCATCACGATCCTCAAGGTTATTGTGCTGATTAAAGTCTCTCTGTAAATTATGGCTGGGTCACCTGTAACAGTCTTCTTGCCTGCTGTTTAAAGTTTCTTTGCTATTTTTCAGTTCAAAGAGAAAAATCTTCTGATTATATTATAATTTAAAAAAAAATAATCTTCCTTCTTCAGTAACACACAGGAGGCCCTCCAGCTCACACATAACAGCAAAACAAAGCAGGTTTGGAGAACAGAAACCTGCTTTTATGCCATTTTCTCTACTGAGATGAGGCTTGCATTTGCTTTCTGAGGTCAATGGGAGCTCTCTGATGAGTCTTAGCACACGCAGTTTTATAAAACAATGGTGTCCTCAGTCTTAGTTTTGAAAGGTCTATATTGCTGAGTCCTGGATTCACTTTGTCGCACTGATTTCTAGATCCATGTGCAAAGCCTTGCATGCAAGTTCTCCAGCTTATGAACAGCAGTTATGAAGACCTGGCAGTAGACTGCCCTCGCATTTTCAACAGGAGAAGGTATCATAAGAAAGAAAGGAGAGAAGACGAGGGAGGAATTCACATTCCTCTATTTTATGATGTAGAACTACAGAAAACAGAGGAAGAGAAGAAAATTGAAAGGAAAAATATAAATTTCAGAAGGCGAGGATATTTCTCAGAGAAAGACTAGAGGAACTCAGAGCAGCAGAAGGGAGTGAGGAGCGGACGTGCAGCACAGAGGACCTGGGTACATCTCCTCAGCCAAAAGCCCATCCCACAACAGGTCTGCAAGGTGGCACAAGGTGCACTGCAGGGCATGTCCTGGGTGTTCCCTACAGATACCGGCTGGGGCTCCTGAGAACAAGATCCAGGAGCATCCCAGCAGTAGGGACTCCAGAGTCAACACACACATTGTCAACACTCGCTCTTTTCTACCTTGTAACTACATCCAGGCATGCCAGAAATGAGGTCAGAGCCTCTCACCACTTCAGGTCCCACAAGATGAATGTAACATGCTCCAGCTCTGCTCATCAAGGTGGTGGATGCAATACTACCGGCTTGGTTCACTGGGAAAAGCCCATAAAACACAGGAGAGGCAAGTGGTGTTAGGGACACCCACGACCTTATTTCTAGAAATGCTACGCATTTACCACCACCACCGGATTTCAAAGGGAACTGACAGCTCTAAATGCTTTCTAAAAAACACAATATAGGATTTTAATATACTTTTCCTGATTCAGACCATGTGAGGATCTCTCATCATTACATGCATGGGCAAGAGATTGCTGCTCTTTTAATGTTTTGGCAGAAAAACAGAAATCTAGATTAAAAGATATAAATCAAGACTTTATTAGAAAAGAAATTCTTCAATACAAAAACCCTGAAACAGTATCATTTTAGAGAAGTTGGTCACTAGGAAAGGGCATTGTTTTCTTTCTTTCTTTTTTTAAGCACATTAAAAATGGATGAAAATGAGAACACAGCCCTCCAGCAGCTCCCAGCCTGCCCACCCTCTGGGGTTCAGCTGGAAAATTGTGCTTGGAAAACATCTACAAAAATGTTGGCAACTGTATATCAGCTTTTCCCCAAAAGACCTAACGGGCTTTTATTATCCAAACAGATCAGATGGCTCGGAAAATCCACATCTGTACCAAGCTGCCGAATGGGAAATAAGATCAAACTGTGAACCTGAGAACTTCCGATACTGCCTCTGACATTAGAACCAGACAGAGGAGAAGGAGGTTTGGGTTCCCCATTCCCCCACGTTGCCCCAGCTCCTGAAGCCCCAGCAGAAGGAGGCTGTTAGCGATGGAGCAAGCTCCCTGAGGGGCCAGCGAGCCCCTTCCCAGCCAAGTACGTGGGGAGGAGCGAAGAGCTTTAGTTTTGAGGGGCCAGCCCTTCTGATGGTCTCAGCTACCAGCACCATGCTTGAACAGGCAAATCAATCCTTGCAGCCCAGAGGGAGAGAGAAATATGAACAAAAGGATTTTCCACTGGTGTTTTTTAAACCGGAGACAATAGTTTTAATATAAGGCCTGTTTTCACCAATTTAGAGATTCCTTTTTTAAAAAACAACATCAGGGCTTATTAGAAGGAACATTAAGATTAAACTCAGCACGTAAGTTTCTCTGCTCATAGTCTTTCCCCCTCTGGACAATAGAAAAAAAGATTGCACACTTTCTTTTTTGCTCTGGCAGCGACTGCTGCTGTTATTATTTTCCTCCCTCTCTGCTGATGCTGCCAGTTGAGCATGGAAAGACACCCGAATGGAGAAAATCAACAGGAGAAAAGGCTTTTGGAGAGAAGGTCATCTTACATCACTTAAAGTTGCTAGGATTAGCTCATTTGAACTCCTATGGAGTTGGGAGATGTGGTGTTCGGAGGTAAACCCAGCTTTTTCTTCAGTGATATGGTTCATTCACTATAATAAAGTTTCCATCAGGATGAATTTGAGTTTATCTTCAGTCTTCATAGTTTCTGTTGTTGTGTTGCAGCCCAGAGTGCTCTCTGCAAACCTGTACCTTTCTTCAGTACTCAGGAAGGCAGGTCCTAACTCATGCTGAATCCCCCAAAATAGAACTAGAGAGACCACTTCTGGGATGCAAAAATGAATTAGACACATGCAGCCCAGGGCAATAAAAAATAATGTGAAGTGGGAAGAGTCTTTCTGTGTGAACAACTGACTATTCAGATGGAAAAGTCTCATTAAAAGAACATAAAACTTATAACTAATCAGATTCACATAATTATTCAGATCTGAAAAAGCCAAACCAGTCCTGAGATAAGCTTTCTATAGCATTCTCCTCTGATGTGTAGCTGCAATGAAGCACTTGGACTGAATCATCACTATTCCCAGAGCCAGATAACAGGACATACCGTTGCACAAATATTTATCTTCACCTAGTTAGCAGCAGCAAAGCCAATAAACACTTGATGCATTCCTCGTCCCCCTCTCCTGGAGTCTGGGGTTTTTAGGAAATGTTAATAGCAACTGGCAGGCTTGTAGTCCAACTATAGAAACAGTACAAATGTCACACTTGTACCTCACCCCGATGCCAGGGGATGCTCTGGCAAAGAGAAAACATCTTGTAGGTGTAAAACTTGTCTGCTAAAATCCAGGCAGACACAACCGAACCACATTGTGGAGACAACAGACAACATTTAATCAGGCTGGACTTGAACCTGTATCTGGGCTGAGCTACACAAGGGTCCCCAGCCTTGTCCATCCCCCTAGTGATCTGAAAACAAGCTGCAACAGCCTACAAATTGCACTCCCGTGCTTTACACAGAAAACATGGATTTCCCATGACCTCTGTGTTGTCCTTATGTGACTTCTGGGTGTGTAAGTTCAGAGTATAGCCAGTGCAAAAGGCTGGTACATCAATCTATCATCTGAGATTTAGCTCCTGTCCCACTGGAACCAATGAGATATTTGCCATTTTGCTTCACTGGGACCAGGATTTCAGGCAAAGTGCTAACCCTGGCACACATCACTAAACCAACAGGAAATTCCCTCTTAACCATCCTGTCGTTTCTCGTCTTCAGCATCTACTCCATCATCTTCTCCAGTTAACTTCTCTCCAGCAATTGATTAACAAAAATCCTCTTTGACATCAGCTTCAATGTTTTAATTGCCCAAAGCTTAGATGAAATTCAGGAGCACCTTCTCAGCCTGCAAGATCCACTGTTGGACTCTCAGCATTTTCCCTGCCTGTATTGTGTCACATGAAGGACACCAAGAGTCTCACCATTGCCTGCATTTCTTACCAACTGGTTCATTGCATTTGGGGTTTTTTCTGTAGTCTGAGTTTTTCATCATGGTTGGTTACCTCAAGTGCAGTCTCACGCTAATGTGGTTACACAGTTTTTGAATGATGGTGAACCCATGTGTGGCCAGCTTGGTGCCCAGGCAGGGAGAGCTTGTATCCACCCGCAACCTGCTGAGTCAGCATCGTTGCATCCCGAAGAAGCCCCTTGCCAAACTCAGCTCTGATTTCAGCTGGGGCTTCTGGATCTTCTCATAAGACAAATATTTCTCCATGTAAGATCTGCTGAGACCACAGATGAAGGTGGACTGGCTGCATTAGGCATCTGTTTTCCATTGCAATCAAGCTGTTTTGAAATCACTTGTCTTTATTGCTGAAGCATTAATGTTTTACTATCAGCTTCAATGGGAATCGTTATGCCAGAGACGCAGATGAGGCAGTCCACCACCCTGCCCCCCCTTTTTTTTCATTTTACAGTACACACAAATATTAACATATCATCCCGATAAAGCTTTGTTCGCTGGCACATCGCCAACCCCTCTGCAGTGCCTCCTGCTCGGCAGTCTAATCTCCTGAAGTTTGAGGGATGCAGTCCAAATCTCTTAGCAACGTTAAATCTCATTCAATTAACTTTGTTGGGGGACAAAGTTATTTTGTTACCACCATTTGACATTCTGCCGTATAAAATACGCCATCCAGCAGCTAGGCCGTTCAACCTTTAAAGATGGCGAGGAGACACAGCATGCTCCAGCACGGGAGCTCTGGTTAGACTGGGCATCCTGAGCTGCAACTTAACCCGTTGGCCAAAAACCCAACCAAGTCCTCAGAAAGGTCCACAGTGGGAACAGGTCGGAGCCACTGCCTGGGTCTGAACCTTCTGTAGGTGTCGCTTGTGGTCTGCACCCAGCAGAGACACCTGATCCAAGGGATCATCGCTCCCTCTTTGGATTCATATGGCATCCACGGCTTGAGAGCCACTGGTGCAGCAACCACCAAAGAGATGTGCCAACACAGCATGGCCCTGAATCCGGGCCGGTCAAGTGCCCTGCCCACACTAAGCATATGAATATATGTCTCTCTGGCACTGCTTTATGAATAACAGGTCGTTATTGCCTCCGAGGGGATTTCTTTTGTACCTGTAACAAAGCAGGGAAGTGTACGAGGGTGTCTTCCAGGTCCCTGATGAAGAAAAGGAAACTACTGCTGAACTCAACTAGGAGATGCTGGGTACCCTCTGGGAAGTGGTGGGTTAACACTGTAGGCCTCTCCTGTGTGTGATTTTACACAGTATTTATGCTTAGTTGCAACATGCGAATTTTTAATTACACATGTAAGACATTAAAGGGAAATTAGTTTAGTCCAAATTCATTTTCTTTCCAGAACTAGTCAAAAACAACCAAAGAAGCAGTAATTTGTTTTCATCACACAGCAGGTGGCATTATATCCTTCATTAAATTACATAGATATGATTAATATTAATCTGCATTTGTATGACTATCCATCAAATTCTGTATCCATCACACCATCCTTAGCATAGCATTTGTTTTTAAATGTATTTCATTAAAGTGTTAAGACATAAGTAAAAGAGGTGAACAGGACCTGGACATGGAGCGACCCTTCCACCATCTCCCTCCCAGACAGCAGATCCCGGCACTTCTCTGAAAGATCACACTGATATTACGGCATTAAGGAAATAATTAATAAATTCTACACTTATTTTCCAATCTATTACTGACTTCCAAAACCAGTTGCAAATAAATTCAAGGGGTTAGGAGAAGGGGGATCCCTTATCTTCATATATTTTAATATCGAAAAGAGTAGTTCTAAAACCAGGTGGCTCTGTACAGTTCATAGCCAGCAAAATGGATGTCGATTCCTTTATAAAGGTATATGCCTTTATTGGTCACCCTCTTTGCCCCCTCCACGCCTTTTCCAAGCTTCCTCCTGTATTGCCACCCACGTACTGCAACTTCTAGCTCCCATCCTGCCAGCTCAGGCCTGGATGAAACGCAGTTGTTGGCAGCATGATGTTAAATTTAATTTGTGTCTTGTAATGTAAATGCACCCAGAGGTTGAAGCAACAGGCACAGGTTTTTTTATAAATCAAATTTTACATACAGTATCATTTTTTTCCAGACACTCTCAGAGTGTGGGAAAATCAGTATTTTACAGGCAGCGCTTGAGTCGAGTTTAACCATCTCTGTGGAAAAAATGTCACCATAAATTTGTCTGCCGAACCAGGGTGACATTTAAGGTGGCTACTGTGACTGAGAGAACTGCCTTTCTGGGTTTTTCAAGATTGGGAAAAAAAAAAACCCCACAACATTTCCCTTTAGTTGTAGTAAACACACATAGACTAACCTGTAATTTAGCATGTTCTCCAGCAGCAAGCTTTGCAAATCCAGCTTTCCAAAAATTACAGGAGTTATTACTAGCACGGCCTTGCGGCAAAACAAAATCCCAGAGCTACCCCAGCATGCAGGGAAAATCTATGCGCTGAGGACCTAAGGGCAGATCTCTTACTAAGAAGATGATACGAACTCTTGGCTGAGCCCTGGTAGGATAAAGACTCCAATTTGTTTCTGTGAGCACTGTGAAACTGCTTTTATATTTCTGATAGAGGTACGGGTACACTTTTCTGTGAAAGCAGGAAAACTCCTACTGCCACTGCTGAGATCCAAGCCAGTCTTATAAATATTTACCACAACGCGTAGCGAGCCGAACTGAGCATTCCTGCCGGTGTCAGCGATGGGGATGAACGACGGGGCACGTAGCTAAGCCAACAGGTTTAGACTCAGGGGATCTGGCTGTGCCACAGGTTCCTTGCGTGGAGTCAGCAAAAGTCCCAAGATCCCCAGTGCTGGTACTGATTTTTATGAACGCTTGGCTGCAGCCAAAGCTACTGGAGAACTTGATCTCCAGTTTCGCCAAGCTCCAGTTTCTCACTGATAAATTGGGATAACCATAGGGGCTGATAATATGAGAGCGCTGTAAAGCTTATGGAGGTAATCTTCTAAGCACCTTGAGAACCTGGTATGGACAGACCTACAGAAGTATTGTTATTTTTGAGCATGCACAGCCAAAGACCAGTAAACTGATTACATTCACCTTCAGAAAAGAAAAGATTTTAATCTTCTCACATTAAACCTGCCCAGGGTAAACATGCTTCTACCCTCCTGCTGTTAAAATATGTTGCCATAAGTGTTTAGTGTAACATTTGACCTGTTTCTCTTGAATCTTCCTAGATTACGGTCAAGTCATTTGCACTTCAAAAGTTCGGGGGCTGTGCAGCGTTTTCCGGGGTTGGAAAGCAGCTCAGCTGTAAAAACTTGCTGGAGGCTGTAAATGGCATAAAGAGGCTGAGCCAGGGAGTATTTTTAAAGCCAGTTTTGGAGGGAGAAAATCATTATACTTGCTTCCTTCCCCCCCCCCCCCGCCTTTTGGTTGTGAGCCTAAAAAATTATGGAGGTCTTCAAGGTTGTCTCAAAAATTGCTTAAAGACAAAGCTGCAGCAGCCATTTGCCAGCTTTCTCACTTGACAGGTAAAGCAGAGTCGTCAGTGTAAAATGAAATGGCCTGATTAGTAGTACACTGGGGCTATATTGATTATATATGTTCAGAAAGGGACAGGGTAGAGGAACAGATGTGTGAGGACGTGTGTAAGCCTTATGCACCAGCTCCACCATAAGGGACAGAGGAACCTATAGCAGCTAAGGGCTGTGTGCTCTTCTATCACCATACAGACCTCAGCACAGCAGACCCACTACGGTCCCCCAGACCTTACCATCCTATAGAGGTTGCCACACAGTCCTAATACTTGAAAGTCTAATACTATGAAAGTCTAATACTTCTCCTCTGCACGGTGTGCCGCTTGAGGAACTGCATTGTTTTCCCCAGATTCTCTCCTTCCCTTCCCAAAACACCTCTCAGCTTTGTTAACATATGATTTAATAGGCACATATCGTTGAAGTCCTCATAAACGGCACCATGTCTATTCAGCAACAAATAAAATAGCCAGACTAGGCTGCCTGTTAACTTCCCAGCTCCCCAGAGAGGTACCACCAGTCCCTCTAGAATTGCCAAATATCCCCATCAATACTATTTGCACCACCAGTCTAAAGATGCTGTATTCTAATCTAAGGGACAGATAAAGACACATTCTGAAATACATACTAAAGTACAGATAAATATACAAGCTGTCTCGGTGAATTAGTTACATGTGCAAATATCTTCCTGGAAGAGAAGGCTCAGTTTGACGGTTAAAATTTGATCCAAAATCCACAGGAATCACAAAAAAAAGAAAATTAAAAAATGCCCTACTTTGAACCAAGGGCTCTGAACCAGGTCTTTGGTTAATTGGAAATGGCTAACACTGGGTATGACACCTGCTGGGCAGTCTTTGGTCACTAATCCACTCCAGTTGTCCACAAAGGCTTGCGGCAGTTGTCACCCTTCATGGCAGGCTCAGCAGGGAGGTGGGAGATGAATGCCTCGGAAAGCCAAACCGCTCACCCCAGCCCTGTTATCTTCTGG
Organism: Grus americana; assembly: GCF_028858705.1. Classification (NCBI taxonomy): domain Eukaryota; kingdom Metazoa; phylum Chordata; class Aves; order Gruiformes; family Gruidae; genus Grus; species Grus americana. Next base: position 13,594,494 of record NC_072853.1, on the reverse strand, counting down.
ATAGGGTCGGAGCAAAGCCATGGGGGAGCATAGGTGAAGTATGCATTGCTGCCGGCCATGCAATACCTGCCTCCAAACAGGAAAGAGAGAGTTTAGTCTCCAGCACTTTCAATCTATGGATACACAGGGGGTGAGAAAAGGAAAAAAGTCTTAAAAATTCTAAGGATTTCTATTGAAGTGGTACCATAAACTGGTAGAAAAGACTTCTTAAAGAAAACAACTTTATCTAAGGAGGGAAATATATGATTTCTCAAGTGTATGCCCCCCAGCCCTAGCACTGAAGTCCTGTAAAAAGCTCTGGGGAGGGCTTTAGCCCATCTGCTCCGGTACAAATCTCGTCGGCTTGTAGCAGAGATCCCACTTTTGTTAATACAGAAGCTGCTTTTTATTCCTCCTGCCAAAGCAGCCTGGTCTGCCCGGTCCCGCAGTGAGGTCATAACTCAGGGTTGATCACATCACAGCACGTTGCCATGGCAATGCTTGAACTGTCACAAAGGATGTGCGCTATGATTTCACAGCAGATGGGCTGTGAGGGAGGAAGCCCTCATTTAAATTTTAAAAATTGCTTTAGTAATTAGCAAGAGCAATAGAAAAAGACATTAAAAAGAAAAGAAAAATCCCCAAACCACCACTCTCAGCAAAGGTTATGGGATTCATGTGGGATCTGCAGGCCGTCCGCAGCAGAGGATGGCCAAGCTGCTGCTCCGAGTTCACCTGGCTCTTGGGGTCTCTGATGGGTCCAAAACAGTCTGGAGCCTGCCCGGCTGCAGGAGGCCCAGAGCAGCGGTGGGGAGCAAAGCCCCCCCGTGCATCAGTGCATTTCAAAGCATGTCAGCGCTCGGCCAGCCGCCCTTCGCAAGGACCTGCTAGGAATGGCAGAGGGCAGGCAGAGGGTGCCACAGGCTTTATTAAAACATGGACTGTCCAATTGAAAGGGAGGTGTAATGCTCTGGCTTCAGGATTTTTTAGCAAGGAGCTAGCTTAGGTACTTCTATGGCCCTTTTTAATACAGCACGTGAGGAGAGCAGGGTCGCACTGATGTGTTTGTGTTACACCTCCAAGATGAGAGTGCAACCCCTTGGCCCTCTGACTCTCACAGCCCAGCAGCACTGCCCCACACAGCAGCCTGCGCTGGCCTTGCCCTGCATCCTCAGCATCTCTGTTGCAGAGCGATAACCCAGTCCCACCTATTGCCCCTACGCTTGGGAACTGAGATCAACAGCAAACAAGAAGGCAAAGGTGGCAGCGTCAAGCTTTCCAGATAGCCATGGTGCAGCCCTGCTCCCCCTTTGGGCTTCTCTGTCCCCAGCAGAGGTGACCTTGAGGAAGCGAAGCCTCAGGTCCCCATCCCCGCAGCCACCACAGCTCGTTGCAGAGACACTGGCATCCCCCAGCTTGCCACAGCAGCTCCCTTCCACATCACAGCAGCTCAGCAACCTCAAGGCAGAATTAAATCTCTCTCCTCTCCGCCCGCAGCAGGCAACGCACGTGGTGTTTCAGGGACCTTGGGCTGAGTCCTCATATTTAGTGGCGAGAGCAGACTTCAATGCAGCATGTTCCTCGTTCATTCAGTGACTAACTGTTGATCTCTCCAAGAATAAGCCAGATGGTTCCCGTGATAAGTGATCAGCTCTCCTGGAGTTTTTGAAACAGAAAAAGACAGATGCCTGCGTGCCTCTTGCCAGGACCCATCTTAAGCTCAGGCGATGAGTGCAAATGCTTAGGGAGGTTGTGTTCAGGGGATTCTCTCCATCCAGGCTTAGCAACTAATCTTCCCCATCAGCCCTGAGTCCTGAAGGGGAGGCATCTTGCCTTCTGACAGCTTCCCCCAGCTTAAGGGCACTACAAATCATAAGGTCAGCCCTCATAATTGGATCAGACCTCAATATTGCTTTGCTCTTCTGTGCATTTATATTAACATCTCATTTTGCAGACAGCACATCTGATCGGTGCTCACTACCTCAGCTTGCATTTGTGTACCCCAGTGACTAAGAACACTGATAGGATTGACAAAGCATTTTAACAAAAGAGAAGGTTTGATTTGAGGAGTTGTTTCGCTGGGGTGGAAAAAAAACAACCCACCCAGGTTGGGGAGTGAGTGGCAAACACACGAGGCTAAAGAGTTTTGTTTCTCAGCCACTGGTCTGCACAACATGTGCTGACCACCAGCCAAGCATCGCTTCCTGCCCTCAGCACAGAGATCACAATCTCCCCAAGAAAGCAAAACAAAAGTAACAGCATTTGTCTGATGACTTCTTTCTAAATTGTTTTTACCTTAATTTCTCCTGCTGACTGCACAGAAAGCCTAACTCCACTATTGAGCTGTCATTAAAAACACCAAGTGGGAGAAGGGAATCACCGTACCTGTGCAGCGCAGGAAGAACAGAGTGGAAGAGGAGTTAGGAGCAAGGTGTAAAATTAGCAATTGAAGCTGTGCCTGGTTCCTCCCAAAACCAATTCTAAGGCAGCACCTTGGCCCCCTTGGCCTAGGGCTGGTTCACCTTGCCCAGGAGAAGCAAACACATCCTGAAGCTCGCAGCCCACCCATTTGGTGCTGCATCCTCTAGGCAAAACTCCACTTGATCTTACGGTGTTAGGCCAGCATCAAAATGAGCAACATGTACCCACACATTCAACAGAAAATGACTCTCCAGTTCTTTTATTTACATGCCTCTCTTTTGGCTCTTAAAGGATGCACATTCCCTTCGAGGATATTTACGCAGTCTCTTCAGGACGAAATTTGGAACTGCACCTCCAAGAGAGGGAATTAGATTTGTAATGCTGACTCAGCTTGCAGTTTCACAGGATTAAATAGTCAGAGAGAAACCATTAAGCTGAAAAAGACTGAAATGTATGTGACAATACATATGTCAGACACTCATCTCCTCACCATAAAAAAAATATATATACATATCAGTACACGGTTCATTATCTCTGACCAAGGTATTATTTCACAGGCAAGCTTGCAACTTCATCTGAGGGCTTTATGGAGCAGATGTCACTTTAAATCCAGAGAAAGTGCACAGAGGAAACGGAGAGGGCACTAGATTTAAGGCAAGCAAGTGCTCTGCCCTCACTTTCCTGGGAAATTGTGCATGCATGTTCACTGTGCTTTGTAATCAGTGTGGCTTCCATTGTGTTATTAATTGAAAAGAGAGGTCTTATGCAAAAGAAATTTAAAATTGCAAATTTCCTTTTGCATCTTCTGTAAAAGCAATTTCCATTTTGTTATGTTATCCTGCGTCATTTTAATGTTAGGTTTCTATAAATGACTTGCACACCTAGAGTTAGCAAGAGCGTTCACATTGCATTCATCACTGATACTTTTTTGGGGAGGGGGCATGATTTCCCAAGGAATCGAGGCTTTTGTAATTATAAACTCTAATAATGAACACTGCTCTCCCATCCCTCAGTAAACTTTTGATCCTTTCAGTTAACTTTAATTAAATTTGACAGAGTCAGAGCTAACTGACTAACCATAAGTTTCCTAAAAGACAGCATCGTGGTAGAGATGCCACACAGCCTGTTGGTCCCTCAAGATTCAGAGGAGGAATTTGATGACTGAGTTGAAAAACATTCACAGAACAGATCTCCGTGCGCTATTTTTGCACTTTGATGGGGAAAAATGCAAAGTCACACACGAGCAGATACCCTTAGACTTACCTACACCTTCTGAGCAGCTTCTCTAGTAGTAACATTGAACACACAGTGCTCACACAGTTGTCCTCAGTTCGTTCATTTGGGACGACAATAGCGACTGCTACGCTTTTAAACCCATCACCTTAAATACAGTGAATTACGCTCCGTTTTTAATGACCTTTCAGCTCCTAATTTGTGTGACACCATCCAGCGTTTTGGGGAAAGGGAGATGAGCCTCACTGGGGGCCTTGGTGCGGGGATCGCTTTGACCTCCGGTTAGAACTGTCTTTGTTACAAGCCGGGCTTAAAGCCTGAAACCCCGGACCCGGCTCCCGTCGACGGCTCTTTATTGCACTTGAAAGGCAGCATTACCCGCCGTATCACCCAATCAATCAAAGAGCCTTTTGCATTTGGCAATGCAAAAAAAAAAAAAAAAAAGTTAAAGAGGCCTTAAAGTAAGTGTTAATTAGGACAAGAGCAAGCAGATGATTTTTCACCTGCTTTTCCATTGATCTGCCCTTTCCAGAGTGTTTTATATTCATGAGCATAGTAGTCTTATTAAAACACTTTGTCTTTTCTTTTTTTCCCAAATCATAGAAAAGGAATTTGAGATAGTAGAGAAAAAGTGTATCCTGGGCGAAAATATTTTTGCCACCTAAAATAGGTTGTGGGGTTCTTTTCCCCAGGCATTCAAAATTCAGAAACATTTCCAGGGCTGAACAGCTACTTAAGAGTTAAACAAAATATATTCAGTAGTATTTATAACAAAGAGGAATTTCCATTTAAAAAACAAACAAACAAACAAAAAACCCCCCCAAAAAAACCTGTAGGGAGGAAAACCAAAGTTCAATGAGTATCAGCAAGTTCTAATGGCCATCTTCCGTGCCCCCAGCAAGTGCGGAGAGGATGCCCATGCTTGTCCCTTCCTAACAGCTGCGATCTAGAAAGAAGAGGAAAAGTTAGGAGAAATCTCGGAGCTGGTGGCAGAGGAAGGAATCCATTCTGTTATCAAATACTTGCAGAGACTGTACTCCATCAGGCAGTCAAAAACACGCCTACTCAGATAAGGGTATCCCTGCAAAGAAATCTCTTGACACTGCTTTGACATATTTACGTTCTTCCGTGATTATTCAGTTGCAGTAACTTAGAGCTCCTCTTCTGACACTCTAATACAAGCCAGTCCCCAGCCCTACGCGGGGAAGGGAAACAAAATGTTGCCCAACGAAGTTACTCCGCGGAGTTAGGGACTGCAGCCGGGCTCTGGCTCTGCCTCAACGCGGGTGATACGGGGCAGGGCGAGAGTCGAGGCAAGTGGAGATGCAAAACCTTTGGAGCTTTAAGTATATCATTAAAATATTAATTTAATGCTATCTAATCAAAGGTACCCCATCGCAGATAGCATACACCCGATGTTACAGTGAGATTATGCTACTCGTAAGTCCTATTAGCCTGGACTTGTTGGAAGATGTGTTATCTAGTAGCAAGATACAATTGGTAAATTATTTCTTTCAATTAATTAATTGAAGTAAGCAGAAAATAGCCTGGGTCCTATCTGTCTACAGCTCTGGAAGAAAGGCAAAGAGGCACAAGAGTTCAACGACAGTTTTAAATGGGGGGAAGGATTCCTGCGATGCAGCAGAGGAGCAGAGACAGCAGCATCCCTTGGAAATACACACCACCTTCCGCAAAGCAATAAACAACCATCGCCTGAAGCCCACCCAAATTCGGGTGGCTTGGAAAACCTCCATCACAAGCCGAGGATGAAGAAATGCCTCCCGCCTCTCCAGGTAACCTGCCCCGCTTCGGAGGGGCAGCCCCGGGAAGCGGCACAGCCTCATCCAGCCCCTCAGCATCCCATCGCCGTCCCTATAGCGGGGGTCCAGCCCCCGCCGTCCTTGTAACGGGGGCCTAACCCCGCCGTCCCTATAGCAGGGGGCCCACCCCCGCGATGGAAAGATGGGGGTCCCGTCCCCACGTCCTACAACGAGGGTCCGGCCTCTGCCATCCCCACACGGGGAGGTGCAGCCCACGCGATCCTGGACCGAGGGTCCTCACCCCCAGCCCCTGTACCAAGGGTACACACTCCCCTTCCCCTGGCGCCGGCACCGCTTGCACCGCCGGGGGGGGGAGGCGCCCCCGCTGCGAGCCCCGGCTCCGCCCGGAGGAGCAGGGGGAGTCCGTGTGGTTCCGCCCGTGGAGCGGCACGGGGGGCGCGGCGGGGACCGGCGGAGCGCCCGGCGATGCCAGCGGCCGGGCCGGGCAGAGGCCGGCGGTGTCACCACACGGGCTGTGGAGCGCCCGGCGGAGCCCACGCGCGCACCGCTCGGGGCAGAGGGGGGGGGGGTGCGTGGAAAATTCGTGGGGCTGAGCAGGAGGAGGAGCGGCCGGAGCCGGGCGGGGGGATGGAGGTGGCACAGCCCCGCTCGCAACTTTCCGCCGCGCCGAGGGACCCCGGCGGCCGCGCCGGCGGTGGTATCGTATGCAAATACGCACGCTGACGTCAGAGATCATGTGGGTTTTGGCGTAGATCCCCACCGATCGAGGGCTCTTTTTTTTCCTTTTTTTTTCTTTTTTTTGTCTTTTTTTTTTTCCTCTCCCCCTTTTTTTTCCGCGGCGGGGTCGGGGCGGCGTGTGCGTGCGTGCGCGCGTGGCGGTGCGCGCGTGTTTCCTCGCGGGCCGGGCGGCGGCGGGGGCGGGGGGCGCGGGGTCCCGCGGCCGCGGGCTGCCGCGGCGGCGCGCGGAGCGGTGCGGAGCGGTGCGCGGAGCCCCGTGCCGCGCCGCCCGGGACAGTCGGTGCCGCCGCCCTGAGCGCAGGTAGGAAACTTCCCAGGCGGGGCCCCCCCCCCCAACCCCCGGCGGCGCGGCGCACCCCGGCCGCCCCCCTCCCTGCACACATGCACTCGCCGGCGCTGCCGCCCCGGCAGCTCGCACCCAACTTTTCCTCCCGCAAAAAAACTGTCGGGATCCCGGGACTCCGGCGGGGGCCGGGAGGAGGGGGGGAGGGCAGGGGAGAGGGAGCCGGGAGGGTTGTTCGGGGTGGGCTTTTAATTTATTTAGATATATTTTTAATTTTTCGCCATGCAGTCTCCTTTCCCCCCGTCCTCCTCGCCGCTTTCCGTCGCCTCCCGATCGCAAGTTTGGGTGAAGGGAGGAAAGCAGGAGGGGAGGAGGAAGGGGGGGGGGAGGAAAAAACATGTCTACGTTTGTCTGTGTCGACATCAGCAACACAAAATATGGCGTCTGCTTTCGACAGGGCGTTACGTAGAGGCGAGCAGGGTGATTTTGTCAGTGCGGTCTTTAAAAAGGAGCCGCTGGCTTCCAGGGAGGGGAGGGGGGAAAAAGCCGCCCGGGGGTGCTGCAGGCGCAGGAGGGGCCGGGGCGCCGCCGCCACGCGTGGCTCCGCGCTCGCGGCCGGACTTGGCAGCGGTTTCTCCTGGTTTAATTTTTTATTAATTCCTCCCCCCCCCCCTTGTCTGCTCCCCCGTGACGCCGTGGCGCGGGGGCTCGCTGCCTCCTGCCCCGCCGCTGCCGGTAACAGCGGAGAGTGGCGGAGCGGGCGGGCGGCTCCGCGGCGGGGCAGAGCCGGGCGCCCCGCTCCATCCCTCCTTCAGCCTCCGCGAAAGTCTGTGCCTTCCTGTGGCATTTTATTTTCCCCGGGATGGGGAGATTTGGGGAAATTCGGCCTTTGGCACGTTGCATCTACTTTTTTTTATTTTAGGAGGGGTGACTTTCCCTTTTGTTTTAGCTGGTTTCCAAAGCCATCACCCAACTGTCTCCTTTTTTTTCCCCTTTCTCTCTCTTCACTCTGGAATGAGGGAGACAGCAAAAGACACAGATTTTTCTCCCCTCTTTGCTAGGAGTAAAACTTGGAGTTGGGATGTGCCCACCTGGCTTTGGGGGATCCCTCTGCCCGGCTCTTTCCTGAGCCCTTTTGTTTGCCTTGCACCTGTGAATCTCTCCGTAGGGAGAGAGCAGGGGGCGGGGGGACATGGCGCTGATGTCCTCTCCCTTTGGGCTCCCTGGGCACCTCTCCGATGGAGGTTCCCCATCCTCTCAGGGCAGGTGCTGATCTTAAACCTCAGGAGGTCGTGAGGGCTCTGCCGTGCAGGGGAACTCAGCAAAAGTTTTGGGTCAGAAGGTGGAGAGCCAAAGTGGGAAAAGCATCCAAAGAAGTAGGAAAGGGAGGGAAGAGGAAGACTCTTGCTGGGAGGGGAAGGTGACTTGGCGTTTGGGATTGCTGGGTGACAGCACCTCCTGCCAGCTGGGTCCGAGGTGGTAGTGCTGGGAGCAAGCAGGCAAGGCTGGCGGAGCGTGCAGTGCCTGGTGAGGCTGCACCTCTGGCAGCACCAGGGTCTCCCTCAGCAAGGCCGGGCTCGCAGCGTAAGGCTGTCAGCTAGGCAAAATTGGTCTGCCTTGATTTTTTTTTGTCCCACTTTGATTCAGATGCACAGGTGTCAAGATCCCAGTTCAGGAAGGGATTTTAGCGCATCCTTTAGTGGAGCAATGATGGTCATCCCAAAAAAACTTATACCTTTCCAAATTGGGGCTGAGAACTAAAACGTCAAATGCCTCAACGTAATTCTTTTACAGCAAGTGATGGTAAATCATTGCCATTCTCTGCTTTGTCATCCAGCTCACCTACAAATAATCCACATGTAGTTGGTCAATAAGTTGTCTTTTTGTAAAAAAACCCTACAGATTAAACTTTGTGCAGGTTTTGTCTCTCCTGGCTGGGGCTGGGATAGTTGTGCAGGTGCAGGTGTGACTAGCAGGGATCTGGTGTCTCTAGCAGAAACCTCTTGCATGGAGCCTTACTGGGAAATTGCATGTGAAGTAACACGGTTGTGTGCTGCCTTGGAGTAATTTTGTTGTTTAAGAGGTATCTGTGATAGAAGTGCTTTGCCAGCGTAAGACATTCCTGTCCCGGTGAAGCCTTTCTAATGTAGATGTGGTTTCAGTCTGTTGTATGAACTCAGCAGCTCTTTGAAACACAGAATTGCAAATTGATCTCAGGGTGAGGGAAAGCAAGGTACTAGCCAGCAATCAGAGAGAATATAAATGCTAAAAAGCACATGCATTTTTAAAGTTGTTAGCCGGTCCTTATTTTACTTCGGCAGTCGTGTGCGTGTTTATCCCCTTCCAGGCTTCTGCCGAAATGAATGGCCAAGAGCTCTCCCGTGTTCGTCCTCTCTTCTTGTACCTGTGATGAACTCAGTGCCGGAAAGCGCTTATAGATGCGCATAGCTCAGTTATCAGCCCAAAGCCCATGTCATCACTCACCATCATAAAATGACATTTTTCCTGCCTGCCCACCCCAGAAGTTCTCTTGTCAAGAGTTTCGTCCCACAGGACATCTCTGCTGTCAGTGTTCGAAAGGAGCGTGCTCCTTCCAACCGCTTTATCTCAAAGTACCGCTTTTTTTTTTCCCTTTTACCCTAGTTACAATCTACAGTTTCTAGATAGTGTCTGTAAAATCAATAATCTGCTCTATGAGACAGCCCGAGTTGGCAGCATCACATTTTGTTTCTTCTTTGTTTGTTTGGGGGGGGAGTTTTATTGTGTTTTTATTAAAAGTCAAAAAAAAGAGCTAACATTAAATATAGCAAAGTAACTTGCTGCTTTTTACATTTTCAAACCAGTTTCAAACTGCTGCAGGCTGGAGTGAGAACGCAGCAGGTTTTGCTCATCCTTATACAAGATGAAGATTTTAATGCCAGGCATGACATCACCATATTTGCATGTGCGACATCTTTGGGTTTTATTCCTTTTAGCTTTGCTCTAACTTGGATGATCCTCAGTGATATTATTTGGAGTCTCTTCTGGTTGGGATGTTTTGACACATGTCTAAATTATTTTCCTGTGTGTCCACTTAAGGAATGAAAACATCCACTGAAAATAAATCAAAATAGTATTTTGATTAGACTTTGTTTAGAAAGGGACAGCGTCACAACTGAATTCCCTGAGATTTTAGCATGGCTGTCAGGTTGCAGGAAAGCTGCATTTGCTTTTTGTGTGGAGAGAGTGTAATTGCAGTTTTGACTTTCTTTCAAGTGTGAGGATAATTCAGCAAGTGTGTTCTTTCTGTAAAAGTTGTTGCAAATTGAAGGTCGTAACAGGCACATCTGCATGATGGTATCTGTTCATACAGAAAGTAAGTAATAAAAGTAGGCATTAAAATTATCTATAAAGGCTTTAACTTAAAGCCATTAAAGTAATCGCTGGTCTTCTGTCAAGGTGTGTTTACGTGCGTCACCTCAGCTGGAACTAATATTTGTTGTGTTGGTTTATTTTATCAACCCTTCAAAAATAGGTCTGAACTTTACTGGACGTCATGGTACGGTTCAGTCCCAGGGTAGCAATAAGTTTTGGGTTTTTTCTATAAAAGCTAAAAGAGCTGTGTATTTCCAGAATGTTAGAAATAGTTTTCACAGAGGGTAATATTTCAGAGTTTGGTTTCCACAGTTGTAGCAAAATGGGAATGAAGTGAATCAGAGCCTTGGAAGATGAAGGGAAGAGAGCTCAATTCCAGCCTTGCCATCCGGAGGCAGTTCAGAGATGAAAAACCCCTTTCTCCCCAAAACCACCATGCCTTTGCCAGTCAAAAGTGTTGTTTGATTGATCGTTTTGTTTTTTAAAAAGATGCACTTTGGGTTTTTGCAAAAAAAAAAAAAAAGCCGTGAGTTTGAATTTAAGACAGTGCACTTGGCAAACTTTTTGCTGTAACCGTGAGACCCAAAACCTGTTTCTAAAGTGAAAACTGAATTTTCCATAAGCTGGGTTTACGTAAAATGGCCAGTATTGTAAGTCTGCTGGTGAAACTGGGAGATCCGGTCAAACTGAGGGAGACGTGTGAAGTGATTTTGTGTATTTAGCACTGAAGAAGCCTCAGATGGCTGGTTTTTGTTAGTGAGCAGCAGGAGAACGACACAGGCAAGCAGAGCAGGTTTTGGCATTGGTAACCAGGAGGGGACTTTAAAAAAGTCCTCCTGGGGGGTTTTATTCTGGTAGCTGAGCACATAGGTTATGGTGCAACATCCCCTTGAATTCGCAGATGCGACTGCACGTGCCCGAGCTGCCTGCGGCAGGCGATGCCCCGAGCGGGGCTAGCGATGGGAAGGCTCGTGTCGGCGCTTGGCAGAGGGGAGCGTTTGCCATCTGGAGGGCTGACGGAAAAGGGAGGAAGGGTCGGGAAGCAAATGGGGAAGAAGGTGATCTGTAACGCCTGTGTGGTTAGAAATCGCACGTCGGGAGAGGAGGGGGGAGGATTTCAGCAGGTTTTGACAACCTTTTGCGTGTTGGCCCGGTGTGCGGGGTACGCGCTGGGTGGTGAAAGCGGGGCACATGTGAGGAATTCAATGTCACTCTGGCAACCGGCCTCCCCAGCTACATCTACAGTTCATGTCTTCTCCAGGTTGTGGCCCCCAGGCAGACTTGTCAGCAAAGCGAAGCCTGCTAACTACTTGCTTGCCTCTCAAATTAAGTTTTGCAGATGTTTTGGGAGGAATTTGCAGATCCCCACCCCCACAGGCTACAGGTTAAGCAGGGCTGTGGTCCAGGCTCACCCTTGGGATCAGTTGCTGTCTGCACCATTCACAAGCTCTGAAGTGATGTAGGTCTCCATCTCGTGCTGCCCTTTGTCTCGCAGCTGGGGGAAGCCTGCTGCTGCCCACCCCACGGGGCTCTGGCTTGAAGGGCAGCCCCAGCATCCATAGATCCATGGAAGGGTTTGGATTGAAAAGGACCTTTAAAGATCATCTCACCCAGCACCCCCTGCGATGGGCAGGGACATCTTGCACTAGATCAGGTTGCTCAAAGCCCTGTCTAACCTGACCTTGAAGACTGCCAACGATGGAGCATCCACAGCTTCACTGGGCAACCTGTTCCAGTTTCTCACCACCCTCATCATAAAAAATTTCTTCCTTATGTCCAATCTAAACCAACCCTCTTTCAGTTTAAAACCATTGCCCCATGTCCCATCAGTACAGGCCTTGGTAAAAAGTGAGCACACATATATTTAAGACTATTTAATATCTCATTACACAGGGTACCCAGAGCCTAGGAGTGCACGAGTGCTTGGTGGGGTCAGCATCCCACAACTACGCCAAGAACTTGTTCCTTGGGTGAATTTGTTGGTTGTGGGTTTATCCTCCCAACCCTGCATGATCAGTTTGATAAGCAGCATTAGCAAAAACAGGTGTAACAGCCTTTCTGCTTGCGGGTTTTGCCAGCACAGGTACATCAGTGACGTGTCCTGCCCTGTGCTGATACAACCGCATGGTAAGCGTTAGTGGTACAGACCTGACATGAGATGCTCCCGTGCTAAGATGTCTGCTGTCACGTGCTCGTTCAGCTCTTGATGTCTGCACATCAGCGCTTCTCTCTGGGAAACCCTTTCTACTGCTTGAGTTAGGCCCAAGTTAAGCCCAGTCCTCCCTGTAGGCGCAGGCATTGGAGGCTCCAGGGCACAGGAGCGGGTGCATCCTGGCCCAAACACAAGTGGCTCAGAACATCGCAGAGTTTCCTCCAAACTGGTATTATCTGATCATGACATAGTTCAGTTCACTTGGGAGATTCCTCCACAGCCTGAAATTCATCTTCCTTCCTGGAGGAATGCGGCAAAGCTGAAAAACGAAGTTATTTCCCTTGTGTTACTCCATTCACTGTCCCCTTAGCTGTGGCTTTGCACAGAAACAATCTTGGTGAGAAGCAAACCTCTGCTTCACTCCATCCTTTCTTAAGCAAGATATATATATATATATGTGTGTATATATATTTAGTATTACTTTTTGACTTGCAGCATTTCAGTGGTGTGATTTACAGTGTGGTCCCAGTTGGCACCACTGGAGGGGACGATTAACTTCATGCGAGCAGTGAGATGGGTGGGACGGGAACTTCTCACACTGGTTTCTGTGCCCCATCACAGGCCTGAAATCTTAATTTTCCTTCCCTTTTTTCCCCCATTCTTCCTGTCCTGACCTTATTTCCCCTTCTAAATACTAAATATTTTTTTTAAACTTGCAGCCTCAAATTACCTGTCAATTTTGGCTTCTCTTTTGTCGTTAGTTGTCTGTTGTTCCCATAGTTTTCTACTAAGTGTTAAAACTGCATATTTCACTTGCTGGAGCTTAAAACAAAACAAAACCCCCAAACCAACAAATGTAAAGAGATTTTCTCACTTGTTTTGAGTCAGTGACGATAACTAAGGAAGCCTCAAGTTCAGGGTTATTTAACCCCTTGACCAGTCTGATGAGTGGAGGAAGAAGCCCTGTGAGCAAGGCTGTATAGGGAAAAGCGTGATTCCTTTCTTTTTAAACAGAGTCGTCTTGTTTGTGGGGTTTTTTTAAAATAGCACCCAAAAAAAGCAGGTTCTGAGCTGCTGCTATAGGCACCCTCAGAGGCATTTAATAAAATACCAGTATTTCTCAGAAATGCAGTGCCCCTTCCCTTGTCTCCGATGCATGTGTTCCTTTTTCTCACTCTCCAAGCTTTGGACTTTTTTTTTTTAAATATTTCTAAACCTAATTTCATGCTTATTTGTTTCAGTTACTTGATGTTACATTTCACTCAGATAGCAGAAGTGGGAAAATGCTTGTTCTTTTTTTTGAATCTTATTTGCAAGAAGAAAATCCCAGAGTAAACAGCTGGAGGTAGTAAATTCTGTTGGATTTCAAAGAGTGCCGGGACAGAGGCCCTGGGAAGCGACGCGGGGAGGTTTTGCATCCTCTCATGCCGGGGGAAGCCGGTACGAAGCAGACAGCGCCGGCATCTCCGAGCTTTGCTGCTGGGCTGGCAGAGCGCTGCTGATTCACTCTTGCACGAAATAAAGGAAAGTCCTGATGGTTCTGGCCTGAAGTGTTTGTGAGGAGACGCCTTTCCCGCCCCTCTTCTTCCCTCCCTGCCTCCCACCTCTAAAGCAGATATGTTTTGTTGTGGGTATTTTTTTTTTTTTCAGCGTCATCTTCAGCCTGAACTGTCAGGCACTGTAGGGAGTTTTTCCTTGTCTTTTGTCTCTCCAGAAACTGATGTATTTAAATGATACGCTGGAAGCACACTGCTGTTACAGACTTCGGTGCTTGTCGCCTTCTGGGCTTCAGTATAGTTTCCCTGAAAATTGTGGAAGGTGGGGTTATCCCAGAGGATTGTGGCATCCCCCTGAAGCTGACTAACCACCCTGCATTTTTCAAAAGAGGTTCCCCTTCCTGGTCTTCTGAGAAGAGTAGTGTTGGGTCGGACCTGTTTGCTTCCACGTGATTGAAAGGCTAGGAAGTTGTTTGAACGCTCGGCTCCCTCCTGGGGAGAGTGCTCGGTCGCCTGGCTGGGTGTCCACGTGGTTGTTGCTGCTTCCACGCCTGCTGAGACAACTGCTGCACCAACACCCTCCTTTTGCTCAGCCAAAGATGGTTACAGAGTCCTTTATCACTCATTTATTTCCGTGTCACTGTCCAGCATCCCCACAGCATCTCCTGCAGCCTGTCACGTTTATGATGCTACTTTTCATTACCATCATGTAATACTTGGTACCGGGACGAGTCATGACCTCGCAGTTGCAGATTTTGGGGATCTGTTCCTCATCTCTCAGGACTGGGCAGCCAGGTGTTTTTTTTCAGGCTCTGAGAGCCAGAAGCCCTTTTACCTGGGCTGTAACCTAAAGCACGCGTCTCCCCAACCTGTGCTCAGGTACAAGCATCTTGCCCAGGAATCCACAGGTCCACTGTGTTTTGAGGGTTATGTTTAGTTTTCTTTGAGAAGCCAGCAATGATAAGATGCTGAAAAAGCCTCGTGTGGGGTTTTTGAACCAGGGAAAGTCCCCGGCGCAGCTGTGCCAAGCTGCCGGCTGCAGGGGCTGGTGGCCGCTGAGGACCTGCAGGATTTTGCTCAGCAGCTGCAGGTGGGAATGCGGTGATGAGCAAATTGTCGTCCGTGGGGAATTTCGGAGGAAACTGCTGCCTCAGGGAGCCTTTGCTTCCCTACGTCTGCCTGGGATCCTCCAGCATAAGGAAGGAATGTACTCTTCCACATGTATTTTAGAGCGATTAGAGTGACAAGGAAGAACGGTGTATTCTTAACTGCTTTTGTCTTGGCATCTTCTCTTTCTTTAAAGTCAGAGCATCCTCACAATTTTGCTGTTGCTAAAACAGCTTTTAAAGGACACCCCTTCTCTGCAAATCTGCCAGCATCCCGTCTGTGGGCCTTGTGGTTATGTCAGGGGGATAGAGGTGATTTGGGAAATACTGCTCAAGGCAAACACAAGTTTCAAAATCCACAATTAATCAGATACAGGAAAAAAAATGTTAGCTCTCTAAAGTATTTTGCTTTCAAGCCTGAATATACTTACAGTGCCTTAAATTCTGTTTGCTTGTCCTGTTATCCTGGATCTTAGCCTTTATAAGTACCTTATTATCATGTTTTACCTTACTTTTACATGTTTACCCTCCGTGCGTGTGTCAGAGCCAGGAGAGGAGTGTCACAAGATATTACTTATACTGAAAAGAGCTTGTACATAGGGATGATCTGAGCTCTGGCCCTGTCTCTTCTCCAGCAGCAGATCAGAGCGCCAACTTGGTGGATTTAAAGTTAATCTCCTGAAATGTGAACTCCTTTTTGTTTGCTCTACTCTTGCTTCTTGGCAAGCAGCGGACAGTCTTGTCCTCCCCGCTAAGTGCTTGAGAGTGGGTGCTTTCAGCCTCAGGGTCTGAAGCTCTGGGGTACGGGGGATGACCAGGCACTGGCACATCCCTTGCCAGCTGGCTCAGATTCCCTGCTGAGCCCTCTGCACTTCTCCCACAAAATTTCCAGGGGACTTAAATATGGGTTGTTTTTTTTAAAAAAAAAAAAAAGCCTCAAACCCCTGTCCGCACCTTGTCCTCAGTTTAGGAGGAAGTACATTGTTCAGATCATGTTTTGCATCTTTTATTTCTTTGCGGTACCCTCTTCCTTCCCCTCTTCCTCCTCCTGTCTGTTCCCACCCTGCCGTCGCTTCGGAGGGCCCCGTCCACGTCCCAGCAGGGAGCCTGCCGCAGCAGGGTGCTCGCAGGGCAGGGGAGGCTCCTTTCCATCCGCAGGGAAAGAGCTTTGCGGTGCTTGATGGAGTGCTTTGAAATGTGCTGCTAAATGTGAAGCGCTTCCTGAAAAGTGTGCAAGGTACATTGCAAGGAGAATATCGGATATTTAAAATTAGAACTGCTGTATCCCAAAATTGGCGGTGATGTGGTAGCCAGTATGCGGTACTGTATGGCAAAGGATTTGTGGCTGTTTGTAAGCTGCTTTACTTACAGAAGGTAGCGGGCAGTGAGTGGAGATGAGGATTGCCACCCGGTCTGTGCCATGCTTTTAACTTCTCTTTGGGATACTTTATGTGCAGCAGTCTGAGGTGTAGTTTGGTGTGTTTTGGAAATGGTGTATTTGCACAGGAAATCAGTGTGTAGCGAACTGCTGAATTCATACCAGACCCTTCTCTCTATATCAGTTTCTGCAGCCAAAGTTGGAATTCGATCATGTTTTTCTGCTAGCTGCCTTGGACTTGATGCATCCTTTCCTATTTGCCTCCCGCTGGCAAAAGCAGTACCTTGTGGTAGGTGCAGCTCTCACAGGACCGTTCACACTGGCTCATGTTTTCATCTAACATGCTTTTGTTATTTTGTTCATGCCTGTGCAGATGGGGGGGTTTATTTGTTCCTTCTCCTCATCCTCGCCTTTTTACTGAATCTCACGGTGGAGGCTGCTGCCGTGTGTCACAAGGTCACTGTCCCGTTGGGTTTGGTTTGTGCATCTAGGCACTGCCATAGCATCCTCCAGAAGAGCTCCTTTGCCGAGCTTGTGGCATAGATCGGCTGGGAGACCCTTCTTCTGCTCAAATTCGTGATTGCTGGTCTGCACAGCCGCAGAGAAAAACCGCGATGTGCCACCCTTCATTATTGGTCTCTTACAACGTAGAGATACTCATCTTGAAACACTGTTCACCTTTTGCTGTGGCCTCTTGGCTTGGTCAGGGTTGCAGCTTGATTAATTTTTGGCTAGTGCATGAATGGTCCTCGTCCCTGTGCTGTGTTTTAAAATCAGTAAAAAATAAGTACTCAAAAAGTTAAAAACAGCAAGCTTAACACACACTTAGTACTGAAACTTTTACAATGTAGCAATAAGAGGAGGAAAAATATCAAGGATCTTGTTATTTTTACTTTTTTTTTAATGAAAGAGAAAACTAATAGGAAGCCGATTAAGAAACATTTGAAGTTGGGTAGGTTTTTTTGGTCATTGAACTCTTTTTTTTTACTTGTCTGTGGTTTTAATATATCCGTTCTTAAATTATGTAAAATAGATGGCATGAGGGTGAGGAACAGCCCAATGCACATCTGGGTTTGGCAAAGTTCTTCATACTTGAAGTTTCATCCTTAATGTGATTTAAATAGTTCAAGGTATTAAAGTCTTTAAATCAAGGTTTATAATGACTTTTAGATGCTCCCCACTTAAAGCATGAAGGAATCTTACATGCTGTGGGTTTTAAAAAGCAAGCACTGTACTTTCATTCATTGGTAATTATATACTTTATTATTAAGTCCAAGTAGTAATTTTTTTTTTTCCAAAGCATGTTCGGCAAATGATAGCTTTTAATCAAATTACAGAATAAAATAATTACTTGAAATTTAACATAATAAACTTCTTTTAGAGGTCTTAATACAATGAGGACCTATTAAGGTCACCTTTGATCTGCATTGAAAGTAGGCAGGCAGAGTCTTGTTTGAAGGCAAGCAAAACCAAGGACCAATTTTGTTAAAAACTGGAAGACATCATCGAGGAGGTGTTTGGCCAGATCATCCCAGGAGGTGTTTGGCCGGAAGCCCATTGTTTAGGTGAGAGTAGGATGTTGATAAAGAAGTTTTTTGTCTCTTCATTGAGTACCTGCAGATAGATTAGGCAAATCCTAGTTAATTATTTAACAAAGGACCCAAGCTGCAGTTGCCTTTGTCTCCTGCACTACTTAACAGCTCTGGTTTGGAGGGTGGAATTAAGGCTGTAACTTTGAAATTAAGCTTTTCTTTTCCTTCTTCCCAAAGAATTCAAGGCTCTTGACTGCCAGCTCTGAGCATTACAGCCCAAAAAGATGAAGTGCAACCTTTTGCACTCTGCGCTGAGTACACTTAAGGGAGATACTGAGGTTGCTTCCAAACCCCACTCCATTCATGGCCTTGCTGTTGAAGATGGGTCTGTGCTGTCCCTATCTGCCTGGGGGTCTTCAGGGAGTCTCTCTGCTACCAGTCCTTGCTTTTTCTGCAGACCTCTATCAGTTGTCCAGCAGAAAAAGCTTCATCTGTGACAGGCCAGATGTGATGTGAGCTGATATCCAGGAGACTGACTATTCCTGGGAGCAGTGGGACCAACACAGACCACTTGACTGGTGAGGTTGAATTCCTGTGTGCACTGGGAGAGGGGTCAGACTAACTCTGCATCTTCTCCCCTTCGTGGCACTGGTGCTGGGGATCTCTCCTCCACGGCCTGTTTTCGTGACACTGGTAGGAAGTTACTGTCTTCAAGATTTTCACCTCCGTCAAATGTGACAGACGTTAGTCGGCAAGTTAAAAAAAAAAGTAGCAGTGGGATTGGTAGACCCACATATACACAAACGTGGAGGCAGCCAGAAACCCACCTCACAAATCTCTTAAAAATCAGTGATACCGGTAGGGATAAAAGAAGGAAATGGAGTTTGGCAATGTCCAAATTTCTACCCAGTTCTTGCCACCCACCTTTCATCTCACCCCTGCCCGGGCTGTAGGGCTGGAGTTGCTCCTGGCAACGTGGCTGGCAGGCAGCAGCAGCAGCGTGGTGCCTTTCCTCGGTAAAGCTCCCGGCAAGCGGAGTTACCAAAAGGTGACGGCCGAGGGACACTGCGTGCTTTCCCAGCTGCAAACATACAGACAAAGCAATGCCAGTTCAGAGGTATGAAAGAGTAAGTACAGGAAAAATACCTTTTCACCCAAGCCCTCGCTGCACATGAGGCTAAAATTGCAGGAGCTGTTGTTTGAAGTTGGCTGCCTAATTGTATTGAGAATTTGGCTTTCAAGGTGCAGCTTTGAACAAGCAGCTGAGACCTTTAAAAGGCCCAAACCCCCACTCTTTGCATTTTACGTACGTATGACTACAGGGTGTGCACACACACGCCTGCACGCATGCATTTCGTGATCCTACTGGATAAGTCTTTGGGACATTGCCCTTGTGTTTTAGTAAGACACAGCACTGAGGCCTTTTCACTCCCGCAGATGTGCCTGAAGCATCAAGGTTGTCGGTTCAGACCCTTTGCAGCGGTCTCCGTCCCTGCTGGGTGATAGCAGCAGGGCAAGCGGGTCGGGTGCGGTTGTGCCAGAGGTCCTGTGATCAGCTCCCGGGTCTTGCCGTGATGGGGAGGATTTGATAAAAGGATGAAGCCGTTCCTTCGCATTATCACACTGTAGTGAATGGGCAAACACTGCTGTTCTCGTCTTGCCTTTACCTCTGAGATCACCAGCAGCTGCTTCATTAACTATTAATGGCCTGCTCATTAATGCTGTAAAGGCTAGGACCAATCTTGCAAATTTTCTGGACTCTTCCCCTGAAATATTTATGACTTGCTCGCTGTGCAAAAGGGCAAGAGCAACAGCAGAGAACATGCCTTCAAGTTTTGTTGAGCATTATTAAAGAGCTCATGAATATGAAGAAGCTGGCAGCTTCCTTCTCTTTTTTTTTTTTTTTTTTTTTTTTTTTGGCTTTCCAGGCTTGCGCTCCACATCTGGCTGTAGGGATCGAATGGACCGGTGGTTCCCTGAAGCATCAGCGGCTCAGTTGGTCCCTTGGTGAGCCGTTACTCCAGACAGCCCCCTGTAACATGTCAGATTCATAACCAGACTAACCTAGTCCAGTCTTCCGTCTTCTTAGCAGAGTCTTGGCTGCTGATCTGTAGTTCCTGTAGTGCTTTCCTTTGCATAGTGCTCTACAAGCACCGAGGTGTAAATGATACCTGCAGGGGAGGTTTTATTACACTTGTTTAACAGATGGGGAAACTGAGGCACAAAAGTT
This sequence comes from Grus americana, assembly GCF_028858705.1. NCBI lineage: Eukaryota > Metazoa > Chordata > Aves > Gruiformes > Gruidae > Grus > Grus americana. The sequence continues at coordinate 13,574,811 of NC_072853.1, read as the reverse complement.
GAACAATTTGCATGGAGCTGAACAATGGAACGGCCAGTAAAGGAAGGAAATGGTTTTGCCCAAAACTGTAATGCTACTTTTGATAAAAATCTGGTTAGCATGAAAGAGGGGGATGCTCACCAAGCCTCATCTGAAGCCATTGCTACAAGTCATTGCCATCCCATCCCTACATGACTGCAGAGAGGAGTACTGAGTAGTGCTTTCCCTGGAAGGTGCCAGTTGTTTGAGCTCCCTCCAGTACCAGGAAGCAGCAGGCTAGCTATTTTTCCCCTCCATCCAGATTTTGGAGATAAAATTGTGTTCTTCCCATCACTTACATCTACCAGCAATAAAGAGCCTGTCCGCTAAATCCCAACTGCAGCTCAGCTGGTGATGCACCAGGCAGATTAAAATCTATGTTTCTTTCCCACAGCCATCTGCAGAGCAAATGCTAGTGTAAATACATGTGGGAGGGTTTTTTTGGTAAAGTTGGGAGATAAGCTTTAAAGAGAACAGGTATGACTTCAGAAGTGACGACCAGTCTGTACAAAGTTTAACATCTTTTCCATATGCGGCTGGCCTTTAGAGTAAAAAGGCTCCTGCGTGTTGGGAAGATGTAGGGTGTGTCAGGAATGACCAGCCTTTAATGTTGTTAAGCTTCTGGACTTGCAGATAGTGCCGGGGTGGGGCCAGGTGACAGAATAGATCTGTATCAGGAGCATTCCCTGGTACAACTTTCTCATGATTATGTCTTATAGAGTGTGAATATTTTATCCCACATCATATCAAGTTACAAGGGATACTTGGTTTCTCTCTTGGAGCCGTTCCTTTTAGCTGATGGAGTGAAGTCATGACGGATCCAGGGTAGAATTTCAAAATCCTGTCCTTCACTGAAGTGCTGTTTAAGGGTTTATCTTAACACCTTAATTTTATACTGTTACAAGGTGAAGAGCCTAGTCAGATAACCTGGTGGTAGCCACAACGTAGTGATAGAACACAGTCATATTGTGCCCCATATGACTGCAGCAGGCCCTGATGGGACTCCATTGTCAGACTGATCTCCAGGAATATCCCGGCAGCGTGATGAATGCCGTCTGGTTTTGCCCTCAAAACTAGCGTAAGTGTCTCTGGGGAAGACTTCTGGGACTCTGCTGCTGCAAGAATAGCAACCACATCTTGAGCGACTCTTGTCACTCTTTATTGAAGCAACTCCTCCAAAAGATGGAAAATGGGTAGGTGCAGGAATCAAGTCCTTGTCCCTTGGCTGGTGCAGCTCTTCCAGAGACAGCTGCAGTGAAGGTTGCAGAGCAGATATTCATTGGTTTTTTAGTTACCAATGGTGCTGTTAACCTCTCCATCTGCAGAGCTGTTCTCTTCCTTGTGGAAGATCTGCCCCCTCATCACACCAAGGGCATGAAGCTCCACCTAAGTTTTGGAAGCCCTTTCCTTGCTTCTTCCGTGGCAGTTAGAAGGAGTCTGCCCAAAACAGACCCTATTCCTCCTCTCTAAATTTGGGGTTGAATCACAGGTGAGGGATGTTGTAAAATCTCTGTTCCTCAGCACAGGGAAGACCAGTGCTGGGGGCTGTGTCCTGTCCCTGCTAAGGGCACCAGTGATCAGGTGTCAGTGAGGTGAGAAAATACAGCAATGATTAATACTTCCAGTAAGTAGAAACTTACTGTATCCTATGAAATAACTGGAAGATGGAGGGTTCCCTGTAGAAATATCAACTTTCGGTTCTTGGTGTCGTAACGTGAACTGAAAGAGCCGCCGGCAGCCAGAGAAATTCCAGATGCATGCCGCTCAGCTGTGGGTTACGTTTCCAAGGAAAAAGCATGTCTGTTTGCACTCTTGGGCAGATTCCTGATTTCAACACTTTTGGACTGAGGACTGGACTGCGGACTGCAACTCATTATTCATTTTCCTTTTCTGACAGTGTATTCTTGTCATGTCCATCAAGATAAAAATGATTACTCACATTTATGAATAGTGGTTTCTAAAGCCTAGCCTTTAAAGTGATGTCTTGGCATCTGAGTGATCAGTGGGGTAGCAGTAGTTCACTGGGACTTGTGGGTCTCTAGCATTTTCGGTAGAAATCAGCTGTTCATTAGCTATATCCGTGTTTGCCTGGTGTCCCTGGGGGGTACCCAGGTTTGGAAGTGTTAGCTTAAATTTTCATGCACATTTAGATTGGTGGGTATTCCAGCCAGCAGCAGCTTTGGTTCATTGTAAATTCTGACTCAGGAAAATGTTACCTAAGCCTAAAATTAAGAGGACAAAAGGACAAAACCAGTTTTATAGTTCATGGGTAGAAATGGGGGAACAGGTCAGCCAGCCAAATAATATGGTTCCTGCTTGAGTCTGGGATGAAGCTGTCCTGCAAGACCTGCTAAACTTGTCCTTTTCAGAAGAGTTTAATCGTCCCTTGAGATTGTGTTTCTCATTTTTGCTACTGATGCTGGTTTTATATTGTGCTTGCCTTGGCTTAAGGAGTACAACGTCACCTTGCAACTGCCATGCTTACATAGGTGGGTCGTTCTGCACTAACGTGATGTGACAGGGCCCAAAACAGTGCTCATCTAGAGCTTACATATCAATGAAAACTGTCCTGTCAGGCTTTTTATAAAACCATTTATTTTATGGCATTGGCATCGTGACTCTTACTTGACAGCATCCGATGGTCCCCACCTGCAGTGGACTGAGCAGCTCTGCGTGGAAAGGCACAAAGCCTGAATTCCATATTACAACGCGGGTTGTAACGTATGCTGGGAAGTTAGCTCATATCTCACCGCCTTCTGAAAATAGCTTGGGGTTAAGCCATGCCCACACTACAGACTTCTGCCAGCAAAGCTGTACTGGCCAAAAAGCGTGGAGAGGTGCGATACCCAAGTGGCATGGCCGTGCTGGCACAGCCCCAAGGCGCGGCATGCATCGGCTGGGGAAGCCGCCCTTTCTCCAGCCTGCGAGGGACTTGTGCTGGTCTCTTGTAGACCAGGGCTTCGCTGCGGTAGCCTGAACTGCCATGTAGGGTTTTGACAAGGTTACGTGGGTGTTCGTCTGCTGCTGGAGTGCTTCTGGGGTCTTCGTTCCTGTAAATTTTTAAAGGGGTGTTTTCAGATGCTCCTCAGTAAAAGAGAAGTGAAGGGTGCATTTTAATGTTGGAGGTCTTCTCTCATCGTCCTTCTTTCTGGGGTGGTTCTGGTGTTCCCCCCCACACTCCGGAGCTGGGCACGGCAGCTGTTATTCTAGCTATGTGCCATCTAATGCTGGATAATGTTGCAAGATCCAAAAATAAAAAGTGGAAAAATATGCAGACGAAGGAAACAAGGCACAACTTCACCTCTTGGGCAGAGCAGCCCCTTTCCCTCTTCCTAGCACAGCTTAAGCCCCAAGTCTCGAAAGGCAGATAACTCCATTGGGTTTTTACCACCTACTCTGTCTTTCCACATTGTTTTAATCCTGGCTCCCTTCAAGAGCTTGTGTTGTAACACTGCTACTTACAAGTCCTTTGGTGAAATACTGCTCCTCTCTTCCACCTCAGCCTTTTAGAGTTACACATTTCTATGCTTGAGAAAAACACCTCAAGGTCATCCCCAGCCTTGTTGGAGAAGCAGAGAGTGGTTTATCGGTTCTTACTTAATCCCACCTCTGTTAAAATACAAGCACCTGATATCTGCTTGCATATTTTCCATCCCAGTGTTTGTGATACAGAAAAGTTTCATTACAAGAATTAGGTGTAGAAGCACTGAGGAATAAAAATGGGTTACACGAGGTCAGGCGGAGAATTGAAACCTCCTCTCCCATAGCCTGGCTGGGACTATATCCTCTTGCCTCGGCTTTTCCTTAGGTGCACCCGTGTCCCTGGATTATGAGTTGCTACCTGGATAGCTCAGCTTCTCAGTACAGTATAGGATGCACGGATTTCTGAACGGGTCCCTAAGGATGTGCCAGCTGAGTGCCACGGATGGCAAAGGCAACGTCAGACCTGCAAGTGTGTTATTTATCTATTTGCTTGTATGTTTGAAGTTGCTGCTTTTGCCAAAACCAGTGCAATCATTTGGTCTATTGGAATTGCCCGACTAAGTCTCAGATCAGATCAAAGTCTATTGAGATGTAATTATCAGCAAGAAAGCATCAAAATCGCCAACTGGGCCTCCATGAGGAATGTGGGTTCTGGCCTGAAACAAATACTTGAAAGGCTGTGACTTTGGCTTGGTTTTCTCTCAAAATAAGAATGGATAATGTCTCATCTTTTATAACAGTCTTTTCTCCCCCCTCCAGTGAAACTTGGCATTTTTCCTTCCTGAAAGGGAACCCAGAAAATGTTTTTGCTAGAGCAGGGTCCAGTCAGGATGCAAACACGCTGTGGAGGAGCTGAGCTTGGAATGTTACTGCTTTCCAGCAAGTTTCCTATATATATATGCCAGTTCTCTTCATAGCGTAGAGAGCAGGGATGCCCAGCGTCCCAGGGCATGAAGCTCTCATGCTTAGCCTGTTCCAGTAGATCCCAGGAGATGGGACCTCAGTGTAATGTCCTTAATTACATCTCCAGTCCCTGTTCCCCCTCTTGCATGCTCTTCCTGCAGCTGCGAACTCGCCATTACTGTAGGAATTCATACTGGCATCCCAACATTCAAAACCAACACTTGCTATTTTTACCTGTTTATTGGGGGTTTTTTTGGAAACAAAATGCTAAAGACAAATAAAATAAACAAGTCAATAAGCAAAGCATTTAAATGAATGTGCAGTCATTATAACTGATATCAGGGCAAAGGAATGCGAACAGGCTAGTCTGTGGCTTGATGCTTTTAGCTCCTGTCCCTCTGTTTTGTTTTTAATTTCGAGCACAGGAAGGGGCCAGTATATGACCATATGCTTACAAAATGCTGGTTACACATGTCTTCCAAACAATGTTGTCATAGTAATGATATGTCAAGTATCTGTCACATTTTGTCTTACTGTGAATATACCCATGTGACTCCAAACCTTGCTGCATTTCCTTCTTCTGTTGTCACCAATAATAACAATTGTTTCCAGTCAACTTCTGCATCCATTCTAAAAGAATTGGAAATGTGATTTCACTTCATTCAGTACCAGTGGGAAATTCATACCCAGGGAAATTTGTAAGGGTATTGCAAGGAAAATGTTAAGCATGTCCTTAAGCATCATTGATGTTGATCAAGTTAAGTGTGCTCTTAAGCCTCAGGAGCTATTGCCTTTTTCCAAGCCTTGGACTTAATTGAGGGTTCTGAAAGAAGGAGAACTGATCTCCACTTGCAAGGTCCTAGAGATGGAATTGCACCTTGAGGGGAGGAATAATCAGTAGAAGTTGATGCTGATATTGCTGTGAACATTATCTTGGTCATACCTTTTCATTTTCCAAAGATAAGATCCTTTCAGCATGATCTAAAGATTCCTTCAATTTTCAAAAGGGTTTTTTTTTCTCCCTTTGTGATTTGTTTTCCCTTATTTTTCTTGTCATGTAATCGCCTTTGCAGTTTTAACAAGGTTTTGAAGTTAACACTACTTTGAGGCAGTGATATCTAGGCCGAAGAGGTTCACACCTCTTTGGTGTGAGAGAGTTCTTGTGATTTTTGGGGAGGGAGGTCTTGTGATGAGGACGTGGAGGAGCAGGGAACCAAGGCTCCTAGGTCCAGATTCGATCTCTCTGGCTTTCCCTCCTGCGAGCCTTTGGCAAATGAGAGATTAATGCAGACTCCATATAACCATCTTTAAAATAGATCTCCCTTGGGGAGAGAATGGATTAATTAACATTTCAGAGGCGCTTTGAGTTCCTTTGATAGGTGTTGCAGAAATGCAAAAGGTTTTTTTTTTCTCGCTAGACATAGGCTGTCTAAAGGATGTATTTTAATGATGTTGGTTTACCTCCTAAGAGCTCTTTTTCAAATGGAAGACTATTTAACTTCCTATGTATGTACCAATATGGCGTTTTACTGCTAATTTAAGTGAAATAAAATATACAGTGTCTGGACCAAGACTAGATTTGGTACCTTCAAATCATGAAAGCTCACGCTGATAATTTGCCAGTAGCCTCAGGGCTCTGATAGTAATTTGCCAGATGCTATACTGAACCTAATTTGCATCTGTATTTACATAAATGCTTTAATTAAAATTATGTGCACCAACCTGAGATAGATGAGCAGCACTGCCTGCTATTTGTTTACATTCCCTGACAATAAAACCCTGCCTTTGCTGCTTCTTGCCGATTGTACGGCTTGACAAGGCTATTTGAAGTGTGGACTTGACAGGTTCCTAGTTAGGCTCTGCTGCAAACTGAGAAGCAACCTTCAGCTCCCAGGACCAAATTCTCCCTTTATTTTAGCAAAATAGAAGATTTGAGCATCTAGATTCTAGGGGTCAAATTTGGTCCATGGATGCTGCAGATTTAGGGTAGTTCCGTGCAGTCAGGATTTATAGCTTCTTGCAGACCATGTCTGCTTTGTCACACATGCAAAATGTGAAACCCCACTGAGGACAGCAGAAAAACATTTTAAATACAGCTTCCATCAAGAATAACGTTTCTGAGCACTGCTCATCTTTGAGCAGAGCCATTACAGAGCTCCTTGTAGGGCAACGCACTCTAAATAAAAGGGATTTCTGGGCCCAAGTAGGGTCCTGGTTGTTTCAGTGGGACATGTGGGAGCTCATAGCTGAGTTTGGATGAAGGCAGTGGAGACTCTGGCTGAGGTTTTTGCTTAGACTACACATTTAATCTGGAAAATGCAAGCTTATAAATACAAATTAAATCCAAGCTGTGCAGCTTGCCATTGGACAGTGGAGGATGCTCTGGTCAGTGTTGCTCTGCTGCTTCCCAGTTATTCGGAAGTTGTCATAAAGTCTCGCAAAGGAAAGAAATCGAGTGGCAAAGTTATAACTGATTTCACAGACCACTTTGAAGATACACAAAGAACAGTCTCAAGAGAGCTTAACTACCCTGCGTGGGTTTGGAAGGGTTGCTGAGCTTTATTTAAAGGTGTTTACTTCACTTGCTCTATACGAGATACCTCAAAGCCAGTGTTTCCCTCACTTGAGAAGTTGTATGTAAACCTGAGCATTACCAGTCACTTTCTGCAGTGACCTCTGACTGTATTTACCTGTGGTCATTTCTGAAACCCATTTGAGAGAGTCCATTCGGTTCAGCATATTCATACATTAACTCATTCGCCTGACAGCTCTGTTGAAGAGGGAGAATAAACCGCCCCACATATTACGACCTGCAATGGGACAGGTGGCCAAAACCTGTTCATTGAAGTCCACATGCAGGAGCACAACCACAAAAGCATCTACGTTTGTTGCAAAGTGTCCTATATATTTAAAGCCAGAGGCGTTACACTAGCAGGTTGAAATGCATGTCGGGGAGTTTGGGGTGACTGGGACCGGGAAGGGTGGTTTGGGGTGACCTGGTGGCAATGGCAGCCGGAGCCCACCCCACTCCCACAGGCATTGCAGTGCCGCATCCCTCAGCCGCGTACAGAAATGGCAGCCGCTGGTGGTTGCAGAGGCGATAACACTGCCCCGGGGCACCATCCACCCAGCAGCTGGGGTCTTGCAGCTGAAGGAGATCAGCCCTCGTTTCCCCTGGTGTGAGGGAGAGGAGGGGAAGGTACCTGGTGGTTACTCAGTCCTGCTCACCAACCAGAGCAAGGAGGGTAGGCAGAGTTCGGCTCCTCTCCGCTAATGAAGGTTCTTAAGCGCGAGGGGAGCAGATGAAGGAGAGGGTCTGGGGTATGGCGCACAGGAAAAAAAAAAAATCCTCCAGGGAAAGTGTCCTGTTAGGCTGGGATATGTGTTTGGGAGGTTTTTAACTCTGTGTTAAAATCTGCTCTGTAGTTGCCTCAGGGTCAGGGGGGTCCATCGGCCATTTGTCCCTGCTCGGCCACCCCTTTCCCCTCTGCCACCTGTGCCGCAGCCCCAACCCCCGGGGAAGGAGCGGCGGGCGGCTGGGGGGCAGAAGCCCCAGAAAGTTGGGGTTAGCAACTCCGCTTCAGTGCCGAAACAGCCACTGGTTTGGATTTGGACCAGCACCACGTGTTCGGTACCTCTGTTAGTACCACGTTTGGTACCTCGGCCTTTCCCAGGGTGACCTCTCAGCGTGTTTTGAGGTGGGAGAGCAAGGCCAGGAAGGGGGGTCAGGAGCAGCCCTGCATTTGGAGAAGGTTTCTTTCAAAAATCATTGTGTCTGTCTGATTTTAAAATTCACCGCTAACGCTTTAAGTGTACTGAACGCTAAAAACCAGCCTTTAATCAGCCTGTGCGTATTTTAAGAATCGTGCCAACCATTACTGCCTCAGAGATACCTGGAGATTTGGTCGAGAGAAGCCTGGCCTAGTTTTTCAGGGTAGCTAGCAACACATTTTCATTTCGCTATTAAACGTGAGCCTCCCCAGTCTTATTTTTTGGGGTGTTTTCTTCAAAAGGCTGCAAAGCTCTGAGCATGGCAGAAGAGAGAAGTCAGGGTGCGATATAGCAATGATTCTTGAAATTAGAAGTATATTAAGAACCGTGCTTCAGCTGTGGATGGAGCACAACGTGGTGAGGTGCAGGAGGTTGGCCGGTCGGGAAGGAGGGTCACCCTGTTGGGTGAGGGGACCTCTGGCCCTGCCATAGCGAGGGCAGCTTGGTCGCCTGTGGCTCTTCGGTTGTAGATGTGCAGTGCTGGAGGAGGCATCCGGCAGCCTAGTGCGGGACTGGCATGGTATCCCTAACGAAGACAGGGCTTAATTGAGTAAAATCGTGGTGAGAAAATGTTGGGGTTTAATCATTTGCATATCAGAAATTGTTAAGCTGGGGGTTTTGTTTGCATTACACAGCTGGTACAGTAGAAATGATTACTCATCTTTCCATCCCAGCTCTCTAGACTGGGAAAACAGAACATAAAAAGGCTGAGGGATCCATCCTGACGATCCTCTGGATCTCGTGCGTGCCAGACGGGCGTCCCAGAGCCAGCAAAGAAATGCTCGGCTTAGATCCCTCTTGAGCTCTGACTCGGAAGCGCGCGTGTGTACAGATAAGTTGATATGAGACCTTCAGGATGTCTGCAACAAGTCACCTAGAGCAGGATCCAGCCTTTTGTCACCCGAGGGCAGTTCTTATTTATTATTTCTATTTCAGGGGGCCTCAAGACACACATCGAGGTTGATGAAATGACATAAAGCAAAGCTGGAGGCTGTGCCAAATAGTTCATAACCATGGAGGAAAACTTGGCAGAGGGGCAGAAAAAGGGAGGGATGAATTAATGGTAAAATGTGTGTATGAGTGTTTTTAATGTGTTTGTCTCACGTTAGCTTTCCTAGATGTTGTCAGCTGTCTTAAGTTTTGTACACCTAACAGCAAAGAAGTTAAATAGTATTTAATAAAAACAGAAGCAGTGTGGGAAGAGGGCATTTACTGAATTTAGAAATCAATCCAGATGTTCTTTCACTGTTAGTTAGACTTTATTATTAAAAAAATCTACCTTTTTGATTTGGAGTCACCCAACAAAACTAATCCTTGGCTCAGATGCGTGTTTGACTTACTTAAGTTCTGATGTTCTCTTTTTCTTCTTTTTAAACTAAAAAAACTTAGCTTTAAAAAAATGATATGGTATTTGTAGAATCAATAGAAAAGCTGACCCAGATAAAAGTGTGCAAAAATTGGTTTCATGCCCTAGAACTTTTCCTGCATGCTTTTTGATGCAATGTATGTGATCCTTCAAAAAGGAGGTAACATACAGTGATCTCAGCAGCTTTGAAGAATTGCTCTGGAAGAATAACAAGGAGCACTGGAGAAAGGGGTGTGCACATGTACCTTTTTTTTCCCCCTCATTAAATATATCGTGAGATGGAAGAAATTAATGTCATGTTGCTGGTTATGTGGAAGGATAGGATAAATTTTGTATGAAATTTGGTTTTGTCTGATTTTAAAGGGTGAAAGTGCATTTCTGCTGAACAGCTTTTCGCAGTAGGATGTGAATTGCGCTTTATCTTCCTTGGTTCAAACCTGCTTCTACTGAAGCGAGTGGCAAAGGTGTATCCAAATAGTAGCAGGATTCACTCTCAGAAATGTAATTATGTCCTGGATCCTGAATCAGGTAGAAAGCTGTAAAAAGCATCTGCTGCTACAGATGTATTCCAATCTAAGTAGGATCCAAATCTTAATTTGATTCAAATATAGCACTTAGGTCTGCAGGAATCAGACATTTAGCGTGTGAACCTGTTTTGCTTTGGCTTCCAAAAACATCCCAGGCTGTTTAGGGCTGTGGACCCGAAGGCGTAACAAATTGGTGTTCAATGCAAGCATCACCACGGTGAAGGTGACAAATTGATAGGACAGATTTGTTGGACTGTGAGACTGGCGGGCAGTAAGGAGAAAGTTCTGTTCCATCCATTTGTATTCTCTGCCTTCAAAAAGAAAAAAAAAAAAAAAGTTAAAAGCTAGCTAGAGGGGAAGGATGGGCCCAAAGTTACTGATTCTTAACAGAACAAGCAGACACAGTGCCCAGGCTGTGCTGGCTATCCCCAGGATAGGGAGGAAAGGCCACAAAAGCAACTGCTTCATGGGGATTTCCACAAGCTTTTCCACTCCTCGGGGTCAGACATTGTTTTTCAGTGCTTGGTGTATGCAGACTTTCCCCTTTCTGCTGCATTTGCTGGAGCGTGGGGGGCACTGAAGTGCCAGCACTTGGGCTGTGCAGCCGGGGAGCAAGTGCAGTGGGCGGGCAGATGCCCCAGGATATGCTCACCTCAACCAGGTTGCTCCAGGAAATTGCAGTAAGGAGAGCAGATGAAGCTCAGCGCCAAGCAGGAGCATATAGCAACATGTAGGGAACTCCGAGCAACCTTTCCTACAGTCTCTTTGTGGCTTCTTGATTACTTGTAGCTGAAAGTAGATCATCTGGCACAAATGTAGGGGCTGCTGACCCATGTGCATCTCACTTAACTTTCCAGATATAGACACATGGATGCTCTTACTGAAAATAAGAGACTCAATAATATCTAACGGCATTGGTCTGCAAGAGTGAATGGAGCACAAACGCCATTATTTGAACAAAGTGATTTCTTGCTTTATATTTACACCCTGTGCTCATTTCGTTTCTTGTACCACTTTTGCACTGACGGCTGCTGTGTTTGGCAGGAATTTACAAACACGTCGGTGCTTACAGCCAAAAGTAGGAATGGTCTAAACAGCCGGAAAAGGGAAACCCCTTCCTCTTGTATTTATATTTATAACGGCAAAATGTAATCGCTGGCTGGCCTTGATCCGTCTTTTTTTTTTTTTTTCCTTTTAAGTTGTGGTGTTTTTTTTTTTCTTTTCAGCATGGGGGTTGAGGGAAACAAAAGAGGGAATGAATAAAGAGCAGGAGAAGAGAGTGTCTGCCGTTGGGCTGTGTCATGTGGTGAGGAAATCAGGCTGAAACTGGAGAGACCGGGCCAAACCTAACAGCGGTACTGGGAGGCTTTAAATTGTGTCACTCTGACAGCGGATCTAAGCGGTGAAAATAGCTAGTGATGTTTCTGGCTGCAGTCTAGGTTAAATAGCATTGTGCACACATGAAGGGATGCTGATGGGCTGCTGCTTGCATCATTTGCTATACCTGCCTGCGTGATACCTCTTGTAGCTTGTCTTGAATGATGACCCCTATCCTTTCCAAATTGGCACATGCATTTAGACTGTGGGGACTGACGTGGGCTAGTGTGCTTTTGCGTTGTGTTCACTACAGTTCTCTCTCTCTATTGGTCTTTTCCTCTCTAGCACTGCTGTTGTTAGGAGCTTGGGTATTTAGGGGGAGAGGTAGGAGCATGTGATTCTTGGCTGAGTCCCCTGTATGCAGTATACGCCGTGTCTCTTGAGCAAACTCGTACAATGACACCTAGGTGGATCTGAACACAGGGACTGGACATCCCATGGTGTTGAAAATTAATTGTGGATGAACAGTCTGCAGCTCAGTTGTTTAAAAATAAAAGTTATTGCTGTAAAGATGCAGGGCAGCAAAAGCATCCTACAACAGTGCTACTGTAGCAACTGCTGCGCTGGAAAACAGTTATCAATCATGGTTCTGGCAGACAAGGGTCTGACAATTGTTTTCCAACACGTTTATTACTATGGGCAAACCTTTGGTGCCTTGTCTCGTGGGTAACTAACCAGAGGGTGACAGTCTGAAATGCAAGGTTTAAGAGGAATAATGTGAAATGGTTTAACTCTGTTAAAAGCCAAATCAATTCATTATGAACTTTCTGTTGGCCAGAACGCTATCGGACATCGCGCTCTCTCTGGTTGAATTTTCTTGTGCCATCAAACATTCTTCTCCTTGCTTTAAAGCCCTTGCTGCCAATTTAAAATAGTATACAAGACTGAGATTTCTCACCCTTCAAGAAAACACTTTGATTTGTTGAAGGAAACTCGGAACAGTTAAGGAGATAGGAAGGAAAGTAATATACCTTTCTCCTGTGCTGACATCTGCAGCTGGGGGATGTGTTGAAAAGTAATTATAATCTGCTTTGAGCAACGCTCTCCCATTCTCTTTCATTTTGGTTCAGTTCTCTGTTTCCCGAAGAACTAGAGTTCACGACGGAAAGTGAGGTGCAGAAAGGCTGCACGACCTCAGTGGAGATGCAGGAGATACATCCCCCTGCGCTGGGGTCGTTGGGGTTAATGTTGTTGTTTGGTTGCGTATTTTTTAAGAAAGTGCCGAGATGAGAAGCAGCAGAGTCACAGTCCATCTGTCCATCCAGTGCCAGGGAAGCCAGGCCAGGACCCTCGCCAGCTCCTGCCTTGCCTTGCAGTCGAGGCCAACCGCAGCTGCTGCCGGCAGCCAAACCACATCTTCTTACAGGAGGGTACCTGCTTCAAGTAGATCTATGGACGGACACATCTCAGCCCCTCTGTCCACAGCAGCCTGCGGACAAGAGGTCGGAGCAGTCCTCTGGGAGTGGCAGTTGGGCGAAGGTGTCCTCAGTGGCTGCTGCCCGGTCCACCTGGCTCAGATGTCCACTGCCCCGGAGCATCACTCTTGTGCTTCTGCCTGGTGGGATGTAAGAAGACTGATTTCATCCTGATAGAAAGCATGTTTTCTGAAATCTTCTAAAGCTGTAAGAGAGGGGGAATAGTTTCTGTTACAGTGCTGCAGTAACAGTGACAATCTGCCTAAACCTAGGAAACGTCTTCCTTTATTTATTTTTTTCCAGATAGCTTATTAGCTTTTTGCTTTTATTTGCTGTTTGCTTATTTTCATGCCTCTGAATATCTCCAAAAGCAACTGGTAACATTAAGAAGGCATTGCAAAGAGGAGCTTGGTTCATTCCTGTAGTTAATAGAAGTTTTCGGGGGGGGAAGTAAAGGCTGCAGAGCTGCAGTGTGCCGTGGCCTCGGGTGTGACTCCGTAGGTCAGCCTCCACTCATGGGTATGTGCAAATGATTCAGTGTGGATTAAGACCTCATGCAAGTGGTTGTCACACTGCTAAGGTGCAGAAGACAACCCTTGGCAGGAGCCTCCTACCCTCTGTTTTCCAGGTTGGCACTGGTGGCTTTCCCGGGGAACGCCGGGGCTGCCGTCAGCAGCTGCTGTGGGGTGGAAATACCCATCTCCATTTCAGCTTTGTTCGAAAGGCTGAAGAAAGGTGGCTGGGCACTGAGTGGGCTGAGCGTAAGACTGCTGGGGATGGAGAGGTGCAGGGGATATCCCCGGGCCACTCCGAGCATCACCATCTGCACAGGGTGTGTGTGTGCTAACGCAGAGACCTCAGAGCACTTCTGGGTTTTTTATTGGCTTTTTCACCACATATTTAGGTATTAAATGGAAACTCTGGATTTGTGTTTTATGCATTTGTCTTAGGGATGGGGGTAGGGATGGGATAATTTTATTAGCTTTATAAAAAGGTGTTGAAGTGAAGGATGCTCATAAGCATGTTACTCCCTTGCGCTGAAGTCAGCCAGGTTTGGTGAATGTTTAACAAGGATCGGACCGGCAGCTGGGAGTCATTGGGGCGCTTGTGATCTGCTGGGATAACTGGGATTTTCAGTGTGTGGATACAGACAACTTTCAGGAATGCTTGTATCTGCTAATCATGCTGTAATAACAGTCTGCAATCTGCGGGCTGCAAACCCCCCATTTCCGACACAGCTGTGCATATTTAATTCAATAGAAGGCATTTCTAGTCTAGTGTTAGAAGTAATTCAGATCACTAAGGTGGTAATTTTGATCATGGTAGTTTTTAGGGAAATCTAGGTATAAGCTAGACTGAAAAGTTAATAAATGCCTAGTACCATACAAACGCTGGGGGGTGAGGAGGGGGGATATGGCAGGCGGCTGCCAGTGCACCAGCCTGCACCCCAGCCTCGCCATATTCCTGCCTCGCTGAGCCAGCAGCGGAGGAAAGTAGCATCCCAGGGTTTGTTAGCTTGGTGAAGAAAGTTTGGCCTGACCTATTCCTTGTCCCACAAAATTTTGGGCATTGGGGCAGGCAGGCGATGGGGATGGGGATGGGTCACCGGCAGTGCTGGTGGGAAGCACTAAAGCCTTGTGGGGCTGCGGAGGGTTGGCACTACAGGCACAACGTGCTCCATGGCGATGCTTTCAGCTGACCAGCAGCAGGGTTTAAGCCACCAAGTGGGCACCTTTCAGGAATCATTCATTCTGGATGCCATCTCTAAGCATGTGGAGGAAAAGAAGGTTATCAGGAGTCATCAACATGTATTCACCAAGGGGAATGATGGCATGACTGGCTGGGTAGATGAGGGGAGGGCAGTGGATGTTGTCAGCCTTGACTTCAGCAAGGCTTTTGACACCATCTCCCATAGCATCCTCATGGGTAAGCTTAGGAAGTGTGGGTTGGATGAGTGGATGGTGAGGTGGATTGAGAACTGGCTGAATGTCAGGGCTCAGAGGGTTGTGACAAGTGGTGCAGAGTCAAGTTGGAGGCCTGTAGCTAGTGGTGTGCCCCAGGAGTCAGTACTGGGTCCGGTCTTGTTCAACATACTCATCAATGACCTGGATGAGGGGACAGAGTGTCCCCTCAGCAAGTTTGCTGACGATACAAAACTGGGAGGAGTGGCTGATACACCAGAAGGCTGCACTGCCATTCAGTGAGATCTGGACAGGATGGAGAGTTGGGCGGAGAGGAGACAAATTAAATTCAACAAAGACAAGTGTAAGGTCCTGCACCTTGGGAGGAATAACCCCAGATGCCAGTACAGGTTAGGGGTTGACCTGCTGGGAAGCAGCACTGCAGAGAAGGACCTGGGAGTCCTGGTGGACAGGAAGCTCTCCATGAGCCACCAATGTCCCCTCGTGGCCAAGGCAGCCAATGGTATCCTGGGGTGCATTAAGAAGAGTGTGGCCAGCAGGTAGAGGGAGATTATCCTCCCCCTCTACTCTGCCCTGGTGAGGCCATACCTGGAGTCCTGTGTCCAGTTCTGGGCTCCCCAGTTCAAGAAAGACAGGGAACTACTGGGGAGAGTCCAGGAGAGGGCTACAAGGATGATGAGGGGACTGGAGCATCTCTCGTATGAGGAAAGGCTGAGAGAGCTGGGTCTGTTTAGCCTGGAGAAGAGAAGACCGAGAGGGGATCTCTCTTACGCTTATAAATATCTAAAGGGTGGGTGTCAAGAGGAAGGGGCCAGACTCTTTTCAGTGGTGCCCGACAACAGGACAAGGGGCAACAGGCACAAACTGGAACACAGGAAGTTCCATCTCAATACGAGGAAAAACGTCTTCCCTTTGAGGGTGACCGAGCACTGGGACAGGCTGCCCAGAGAGGTTGTGGAGTCTCCTTCTCTGGAGATATTCAAAAGCCACCTGGACGTGATCCTGTGCAACCTGCTCTAGGTGGTCCTGCTTTAGCAGGGGGGTTGGACTAGATGATCTCCAGAGGTCCCTTCCAACCCTACCATTCCGTGATTCTGTGAAGAGAGGTCAGGAGGAGTTTGGGGTTTATTTTTCTTCGTCTCAAGCACAGCTAGGGAAAACAAGTGCTTTCAGGGCTCCTAACTCCATTTCTCTCTGTAAAATGTTCTTTTGCAAAATTGATCATTTCCGTAGGTTGAGTGAGTCTCAAAGGAACTTTTCTGTCAAGCAGCTAAAAAGTACTGTTATTTCTTTTCCCTGCCCTAACAGCAGCTCCAGATTTACATTTTAGCTCACTAAAGATATCTTGACGATCTGTACTTCAGGAGAAATTTCATGGCGAACAAAGCAAAGTAATCCCATTTTCAGGCGGTTAGTGCTGGAGTGTTTGGGTTGCAGAAACCATGAGGAGTGCTGGTGTTTATCAAGTTTCATACTTTAAAAAAGTATTTTAAAAATATTTTTGTTTATTTTGGTTTGTTTTGCCATGGGACATAACTTTTTTTTAAATAATCTAGAATATCAAAGCAGGGCTCAGACTGGTGGCTGAGTCTCCTGCTTGGTGTGCAGAGAATGAAGGAGGGCTGGAGTAGCTGGAGTTATCCTCTGCGTGCTGCAGGCTACGTACACACACACACAGAGGCAATTTCTGTAAACCAGGTGGTGTGTGGTAACTCACAAATCACCTGTCGCCTGTTTTGTACGTGTACTCACCAGGACATTGCACAGGACCCAGCAGATACAGATCTCACCAGCTCCTGTCTGTGACTCTGTGGGTGTTTACGTGGCATGGCTCGTGTAGGTGAGGACATGAATGCTCTCCAGTGGAGTGCAGAGGTCTGGTCTGAATTTGCCTGGTCCTGGAGTTGTGATGCATTTCAGGGAAGTGATGCTATCATACAAGGAGAGCTGCTTCCCCTGCCTTGAGCTGGCTTGGAGTAAGCATGCCCCCACAGGAGGCTACTCAGGAGCTGCCCACACAGGGATGCTCAGGATGAACAAACCCAGGCAAGAGTTTTCTTTTCATTAGTAATTACCTACCTGTTGCAAAAAATTTGATGTTTCTGTATGAACCGTGGTTGTGACTCCTTCGTTTCACTATTGCCTAACTCCAGGCTTTCAAAAGCAGTAGCAGATTTCCCAGAACCATGAAATTGTTTAAAAGATCTGAAATATGTATGTATATGCATGTATATATATATATATAGCCAACTTGTTTCTGAGCTGTTACATTGAACTCAAATCATATTCTCGTAGCCACAAGGGGTAGAAACTTTTTGCATACTTTCTGAAGAGGATTGTGCAGTGCGAGCACAACACCAAGGGACTGGATTTAATAACCCTGGAGATTTCTTCCTGCTTTATGTTTCCTAAAGTGGGGATCCTCACAGAAATTTCACCATCTGGGTCTTTAGGAAAAGCACCAAAAATTGTGAGGCTCATTATACAGTCATAAGAATCGATGGCACCATACATACATATTTATTTTAATTGACTTTCTAAGCAGAGGTTAGAGATAAGGGGAAAGACAGGGCTGTGTTGCACTATAGGCAATTTTGTTGTTCTTTAAAAGCGTTTTATTTGTAGAGGTGGTTCTGATCCTTGTTGGCAAGATGTAGGGTCACTTTTGCATGATAGACACAGTACTGAGAAGACAGGATTTCAGGTAGTGGATTTGGTGTAAGATAACTGGACTGAGCCCATTAAATACAGAAACTGCTCAGCCCTGAGCTTGCAGCCTATGATGGGAGAATGGAGGATTTGACCCAAAAGAGGGAGGAAGGGCAGCAGAAGGCAGCCTGCTGAGTCCAAAAAGAGGTGGAGGTGTAAATAGCACAAAATCTGCAGGTATCCTGTATGTTTATTTTTCTTTTACAATTCAGTGAAACAACCTTTTTTTGCCTTACTCCAAGATGGAGCAAAGCGGGAAGCAGCTTCCCTTTTATCTATGAATAAACATGCAGCTTTTTCTGTTCTAAGCTCTTAAAAAATGGTTTTGCTTGTGTAACAGCTCCTGGCCTCCCAGCTCCTCTGTAGTCATGATGCTCTTTCAGGAAATCAAGTTGTATCTTCCTTTGAAAAGAGCCAAAAAAAAATCTTCCTAACCTGCTGGGAAGGAGCAAAAGACTCAGTGATTTCTTTCGGGTTTGACGGCTGACCTTCTTCTGGCCAGATAACAAGAGTATGAAGTTTCAAACTCAAATTCTTCAGCTTGAGCTGAAAATGCGGGTTGTGCTCTTGGTGCTGCTGAAACAATCGATAAGCTTCTGCCTCTTTTCTTGAGAGAGTAGCAGGGTGTTTTGCTGCATGTATTTCTTCTACTCAGAGCGGTCCCATGGCCTTTTATTTTCCCTTTACCTATTCTTTGCAGACCTACAGGCTTGGTGTTTCTCAAGTGTGTATACAGCTGCAGCAAAAGGGGGAAATTTTTTATATCAGTTCTGCTCTTATAGTTGCTGAAGCTAAATCTTCTCTCCCTTCTTGGTAGGAAAAAAAAAGACAAAAATGAGGAAAGCCAACTGTAGCTTTGGGACACAGCAGGTGAGTCCCTTTAAGGAGGAGAAAGGCAATTTTGATGGCATTTTGTTGAAGTTCCCAGTAGCCAAACAGAGCTTGTTCTGGTACGTGTCTGCTACAGCAGATGTTTTGTGGGTATTTCCAGTCTGAACCGCAGTGGCGATATCTTTGGACATCAGTGTGTGAGTGCTCTCCGCTGTCTGCTTGGCCTAAGAAATGTAGATTTTTTTTTCCCCAAGAGGCCCCCAAGGTTCATCATGTTACTGTAACAGAGCTGGAGCACCAGATCTTTCAAATTCTGCTTCTGTCCGTGGTGGTCAGTGGAAAAGGGAATTGCTGCAATTCCTGTCAGTCAGCATTCCCGCGTGCTGGCGAAAAAACTAAATTGCCAGTCAAAGAGTGGAAGGGATGGCTGCTATTTTCTCCTTTTTTTTTTTTCTCTGACTTACATAGCTTTTCCCTCTTTTGTAGGTATCAGAAGTTTTGCTCACCTTCAGAGAGGTGTAAGTACTGAGATTCCCAGGATGTAAGAAGTACAGTGCTGTGAGTAGCTTTTTTTTTTTTTATTTTCCTTTAAATGAGAAACCCAAGCTTACTCAGAAGGAAGGTTTTTAATTTTTTTTTTAAAAGATACTTTAAGAAATGTTTACAGCAAGTAAATCCAGTCTTTTAAAACCAGTTGTATGACTTTGGCACCTTTTTGCAACCCACAAAATAAAGTCAGCATTGTATTACCACATAGGCTGAATAATTATCTCGCTGCAGATACGAACCACATGAATGCATTTAACTGAGAATATGGTCAACAGAATGGACCATTAACACCATCTGAAGCTTGTTTGTGTTTTCCAAGCTCCACCAGCCATTGAAAGACAAAATCTTGCTGGAGAGTTGAGGCAAGGCATTCCTCACGAAGAAAGCTTGTGTCTTTTGAAAGGGGAGAAGAGCACAGATTTGCCATGAGGTTTTTTTCTGTGTGTGCACAGCACCCAGCCTGATCATCAAAACAGAAAACTATCCAATATTTAGCTCTTCCCTCATCTGGTAAAATAACTTTGGAGGAACACCTGTATGTTTGGCTCCCTCCCATGCTCCAAAGCAGCTTGACGAGGAGCTTTTTTATGTGTACATAAAAGTACATATATAATATATACAAAATATATAATATATATACACATATATATAATATATACAAAGAATATATTACACACATATATATACACTTAAGGAGCAGCTACACTATGGCCTTTTCCCCTGTGTTGTAAAGGACCTGGGCTGTGATTTCCCAGCAGCTGTGGCTAGTTTGCAGCTCTCCCGGTGGAAGAGCTGGGGCTGCACAAGTTCAGCATCCATGAGCTCCACCTGGAGCTTCTGGCTGTGTGTCTGGCACAGTATGGGCTTCTGGGGCAGCTCCTCTGTACTGGTGCTAGTGGGGATCACAGCACTAAAATTTGGATTGGGAGTTTGGATGCTGTTGCTTTGGGCTTCACTGCTTTTCTGTAAGTAAATATTCTTAACAGAGGGGTTGGATGGGGGGGGTTTCTGAGGTTTTTAAAATCAGCCCAACTCTCATCCCATTTTTACCCTGTTCTGTAGTGATGAAAATCTGTAGTTACTTGGAAATCAGTAGAATTTTGTTTCCATTTTTATTTCAGTGGCTTATGGCCTGTTTTCTGTTACAGCAACACAAATCTATTTGGGCTAGAGCAGAATAGAGCCCCAAATTGAAGTCAGCCTGGGAAAAAGAAAGGGTTATGTTTTTGTTAACAAGAGGGAAACCGAGACCATCAGTGTTTGGTAAAGATGTGGTAAAAAATCCTTAATAAATACTTAACAAGCCTTCTGAAACTGGTGAAGGATACTGGCAATGAGTGTGGTTACTGGGAGAAATGGAATGTGAAATTATGACGGTGTTCCGTATTGTTCCTCCCTATGTAGTTCATAGTCTCTCTTTGAATCAGAAATGTTTTCTCCTAACTCCTTGGTGTTTTTAAACTGCCACACAAGACCTGCTAATTGAGCTGTGGGGTTTATTTTTTGTCCATCACTTACAGAGCATCACACAGGATGCAGCGTGTTGGCTCTGGAGTGATGGGAAGAGCAGATACTGGTTTAGGCAAATAAATTCAGCAGAGAGATGCCACTTGTACATACTGTGTATCTCAAAGTAGATCTATAGACTAGAAATGCCGTTTGCTCGTCTCAAAGCAAAGTTTGCTTGTTTTTTTCACTTTTCTGTTAAGTAGGCAGTGTTGAAATTTGGCCTCTGTACTGAGGTCCTAGTGAATCTGTGTCCTACTGCGCCATGTGGTGGTTGCTGCTGCAAAAGGAATAAGCAAAGGGATGTGCTCCTGCTCTTTGAAGGTGGACTGCTAGTCCCAGGTAGATGTTGTCTGTGTTCTGAACTCAAAGCAAAGCAGCGATGCTAAGGGCAGCATGCAGCCTATGGGTGCCTCTGATAGATCATAGAATGGTTTTGGTTGGAAGGGTCCTTAAAGATCATCTAGTTCCAGCCCCCTGCCATGGGCAGGGACATCCTCCACTAGACCAGGTTGCCCAACATTTGTTCTCTGCATCCCCTTCCAGTATTGTCCTGTAAAATGTTTCAGGACCAGGCATTCAGTGTGAAGAGATTTGATGGAGAGAGGGGAAAGGAGGCTTCTTTGCCATTACCCTTTTTCTGTTTGCTCCCCAGCACCCAGAGGGTGAAACTTGCCTGCGACTGCTCCTAGAGGTGCAGAGAGATTTTGGTGGTTCCAGCTGATGCGCACGCAGAGGGAAACTAGGCCAACTGCTGATGCACTGTGTTACGAGTGGTCAGGGATGATGCTGGTTTGGGGAGCTCCTGCCACTTCCAGTGCGCTTGTGGATGTTGATGAGCAAAGAGGGAGCTGCAAGCAGCAGTTGCTTCACCTGTTGAGTTTTGATCCACCTCCCCTTTGCAAGGCAGCATCTCTCTTCTGCCATTTAACAGCAATACCCTCTTTTTCTATGGGTAAGATGGAGTTTTGTTCTTTGGGCAGTGCAAGGCAGAGCTCTCTCTTTGTGGGGAACCAAGCCCTGGGAGGATGCAGGATGAGGATTTCCTTCAGGTTGTATGCACTTGAGGAGAAGCATCTTCAGCTGTAGCATGGTGGTGTGGCTGCTCTCCCACCCCAGGACACTGGGGGTGAGGGTGGGTTGGCTGCAGATCAAATGGGGGCCTCAGCGGTGCCTAGGGCAGGCCGCAGCATTGGGCTGCGGAGGCACAGCAGGTCTGGCAGGAGAGCATGGAGGTCTGAGAAGCACTTTTTATGTGTTGGAAAAACTTGAGGAAATGTAACTTGGAAAAATAACTGGTTTATGTCAAGGCTTCTGGATGTGTAACTATAAAGAAGATACTTGTTGCAGTGGACTGTTCTCTACCAGATATGATTTAGATGGGTTTGGGGGCTTCAGGGTTTGGGTGTTGGGTTTGGTTGTGGTTTTGTGGTTTTTTTATTACTTGGAGCTTGAGCAGTGAATTTGCAAACATTTTCTGTCAAAGCAAAGAAAGGCTCTGACAGCAGTGTGTCCTGAGTGTTAGCACTGCGTACGGTAATGGCTTTGTGAAACACAGGAACGATGCTGCGTCCTTGCTCTTATGTGGGGCAAGAGATTGGGCTCCAGGTGGGGCAGCCCTTAAAGGCTGAAATGATCACTTGTACTTGTCACCAGAAAAGCCACCTCTCCAAACAGTGCACTCCTTACAAAATCAGTGCAAATTTCCCCCGTGCTCAGTCAGGTAACTGTCTGGAAATGTTGGGCAGACTGCATTTTATTTTTAAAAAGGGGAAAATAACTGAAGAATAGAGATGGGGAGGAGAAGCTGGTTGGAGAGCAGGAGAAACTTAGCCAGGAGAGATGAGGCTTAGCCAAGAGCCTCAATTACCACCACTTCGTCTCAGACCTGGAAGCTAGGCTTAGACTTTGGATCATGCTCGTGGTTCCCAGCTGGGAAAGGGTGAGGAGATTTCCTCAGTGTGATGGCAAACTGGCAGTTCATTCTGCAGTTGACATTAGGGAAGAGGACAGGTTTTCCCAAGCACTCAGCACTGCCTGGACTTCAGGAAGGACAGGGTTGCAGCTGCCTGGCTCTCCAGGTCCTTCGGGACCTTACCCCATGGACAGAAATTGATGGTGCTTAAAGAGGCAAAAGCAGGTTTTGTTCCATACTTCTTATTTTTGGTAGTGTCTCTTCTTCCTTTTCCATTAAGCATGATGTCACAAATGACATCAGTCCAATAACTGCTTGTGGTTGTCATAGTCACAGCCTGTGACACCCAAACAAAGCAGCAGGAAACCAAAGCTGGCATACAAATGCTGTAATATTCATCACATTCCTTTTGGTTAATAACTATGTGGTTAGGTATTTATTTTCCGTTTGAAAAAAAGAGGAGTGGGAGGGTTTAGAAGAACAAACTTGAGTTCTTGAGGGGGAGGAAGGTTGTCCCCAACTCCATCTGAGCAATGCAGCTGCACTTCTCCCTCCCAGTCATCTTCCTCCAAGCCAACATTGCTCTGGACCTCAACTCCCTCCTGCAGCTGTTCCCATCATTGCAGACCACGTGATGATGCCACGGCATGGATAAAGGCAATGGGAGAAGTCCCACCGCCTCTAACACAAGTTGTGTCCCCAGGGAAAAGCCTCCCAAGGTCCAGCAGCAAGTGCTGGCAGCAGCCATGGGTCAGCCATGGAAGAGGCTGGTTTGATTGCTGGATGGCTGAGGTTGTTGCCATCCTCACGGTGCATGGATGGAGAGTGTCAAAGGGTTTTTTCAATTTGGTTGAGGATGAGATGTGCTGGGGGAAGTTTTGTTGGGGGTTTTGGGAGTGTCTTTTTGCCTTTTTGTTTGTTTGCTTTTTAAATCTGTAAGATAAGCTATTCTGGGTGAGCGGCAGACCTGGTTCGCCCTTGCAAGGTTTAATCTCCACTCCTTCAGAGTTTTGCACAGTTGGTCTGATGGTAGGAAGGCACCTGCTGCAAGAAATATTTCCAATAATTTAAAAAAAAATTACAGAAACAGGTCTGGTGCAAGCACTGCATTTGCAAGACGAGCGCTGGAGGCGAGCAGTCAGGGCTCGCTGGGAAGGAGCCACCTGAGCCCCTTCACTGCTGTGAGCACACAGGGAGCTACCATCCTCGTGCCCCCATGAGGACATACCAACCCTGAGCGCTCTGGCATGGCTTCTGCAAAATATTTGGGCACCTGATTACCAGGCTGAGTCTGGGTAGCTACCCAGCCCTGACTGAGCTGGGGGCAGGCAGCGAGCATGCAGAGGGCAGGGTCCAGCAGTGAGTGCTGCCCGGCTCGGGGGCTGCGGGTTCAGGCATTCAGTGCCACGGCTCCCGCGGGCACTTGCAGGGGGGTGCTCATTATATAATAGCTGGTGGTTGATTAATATGCTGTGAGTCAGAAATGCCAGGGTATTTTAGCTTTCTCTAGTTGCTATGGCAACATTATTTTAACAAATAGCTTTTTAATATTTAATTAAAACTCAGCTTTTGGCAAGCTGGAGTAAGAACTATTACAATTGCTACTACAAAGGGTGAGCAGTGAAGTGTATTTCAGAGCCACGTTTTTTGGTTGCTTTTTCCTTCCCCCCCGCCCCCTTCCCAGAACTGTCAGCTTCCAAAAAAAAAAATCACTAATTTGTTAGTTGTGGAAAACGTATACTTGTTCCCAGGACACAAAGCGAATGTAATGTAAATCTGCAGTTACTCTTAACAATTGAAGATTGTCACTTCTTTAATGTATAATGCCAAGCCAGCTCCGTAAGGACAGAGTGGTATGATAGCATTTATTAATCGCTGCTTTGTCGCTGGCGTTCCTTCTTCTACCTTTGCTTGCCGCATGAGATCATTCCCATTTTGTTTGCTTCATGTTCCCTCTGTGTCAGGTTGGATGTTTTTTCCTCACCAGCTTGTAGAGGAGGCTGGTGCTGTGTCCAGATCAGGCTCTGGACTGGTTCCTAGTCTTTTTTTAGGTGAGCTCCTCTGCTCCCTGATACTGAACGATTCTGCAACAGAGACAAATGAACAGAGAACTCGGTCTCCAGAGAAAAATAAATATTTAACAGCTCTCTTTGTAAATACCCTTTATTTATAGAACAGTTGCAGGTTCTATCATGCTTGGTAAATGGGGATGCTTTTTATGCAAGAATTCTGCCTTGAGGGACTTGGTGGATACTTAATGTCATCTGTGATATAATAATGAAATAAATGTGTTGCTCTCATGGGATTCCCTTCTAGCCCCTATTTTCTGTGATTCACTTCAGTATTGCACTTTGTCTCTATTCACATTGCATTCCTTAATATTGTACTGAAACCTTATTTGGGAGGTAACACCTTTATTTCCTGAAGGGACAGAAAGGCTGTTGAGTGTTTTGACTTACGCAGAGGAGTCTGAGACTGTATGTACCTCCATCACGTATCACCGTGGTGTCTCGCCAGGTCCCTGGGATTGGTGCGCTGAGCCTCTTGCTCTCCCACATGGGAGAGATGTTATCCCATCTCATAAATGGGGGAAGGTAGACCAGGAGAGATGGACTAGGATGTGCGTCACCCCAGCTGCCTAGCAGTTAAGCAGTTTTATTCTGTGGTAGCTGTCTTGCCACTTCTCAGAGCAGTTGAGAGACTGCACCATTTGCAGAGATGTTTCAGCCTGTTTTAGGACAGATGTTTGAGACAGGATGCAGTAACCCTTAGTTACTGGTCCCTCCCCAGTCACACTGAGCCATAAGTTAGATAGGAAAAATTAGGCGAGAGAAGTGCCATCCTGCGCCAAAGATCTTCTGTATCCATTTCTATAGGCGATCCATAATGGTGTCCCAGTCTGGAGGATGTCCTCAGTCGTTACACTGCCCTGGTCATGCAGCGTCGGGTCCCCCTTCCAAAGCAGCTCAGCTAATTTCTGCCTCGCATTGCTCACTGATGGACATCTAGGGTTAAACAGCTCAGAGGTGCAAACCCAGTCCTAAGGCATGTAAACTAAGGTGCAAAAGGTTTGCCTGAACTCTTCTAGCAGGCCAGGAAGAGCGCTAAGGCTTTCCTTCCTATTTATGCTGAAGGTGTGCTGTTGCAACCAAATTATTATTGCAGCAATAATAATATTGCTATATTGCAGACAGTATGTGTGTGTTAGGTGGTTCTTTAAAGCATCCTTCTGAGTTGCATCCCATGCCTCTTGATATGCTAAGTGTTTTGCGCTCTGTTTAAACCCCTCTGCTAGCTGATGGCAACCTCAAGGAGTCCAAAGGCGATCTTGGGATACGGTGGGAGCTGTGATGGGAGCAGGGTCTCTGGGGGGACAGTGATAAGCACAGGAGGTGGTA
Organism: Grus americana; assembly: GCF_028858705.1. NCBI lineage: Eukaryota > Metazoa > Chordata > Aves > Gruiformes > Gruidae > Grus > Grus americana. The sequence goes on along the minus strand of NC_072853.1, from coordinate 13,549,121 downwards.
GGGCCACCAGGCAGGCAGCTGGTTCCAAAGAGGTCTGGGAGAGAATCCTTTTATTTCCTACCAGTTAGGAGTGGAAAAGTACTGACAAAATAAAATTTGACTGGTTTCATAGCAAACATGGGTGCCCATGAGGCTTGCAAGGCAGCAGCCAGGATGGGTTTTGCAGTTGGATGGCAGGAGGTCCTGCCGTACCAGAGGGGCAGTGTGGAGGGACAGGCAGTGACTGTTGTGAGGGAAGCTGACAAGCAGATGGATGAAACTGGCATTGCCAGTGGAGCGGAGGAGGCGAGCGCCGCTACGTTAACGAATGTGATCAGGCCACCTCAGAGGGGTGAGGGGGGCTGAGAGGTTTGAACTGAACGCCCTGACCGAGGGGAGGCACGGAGCTGCTCGCTGAGAGGAGGTGGAAAGGGTTTGGTGATGGCGATTTACACGGGTGGGGGTCTGAGGAGCAATGCTTTTGGCTATTACGGGGTGGAGGGTTAAGTAGCTGAAATGGGAATTGTGGTGAGAAGGCAGAGAAGTAACATTTCTACCTGAAATTTTCATTTTGTGGCCAAATTTTGAGAAGGATACAGAGAAAAATGCTGCAGGATAATGATCCTGCTTGGGCTATGTGCTGGGGTGTAGGAGAAATGCCCCCAGGTTATGGGTGAGAGAGACGTGGCCAATTGCCAAAATACAGACAGTAGAGCAGATGGGAGAAAAGGGAAGGTCAGGAGCACTGCTGTGCCTGAGCAGAGGTGGCGCGGAGGTGAGCAGTGGGCTGTTGGAGAGGGATGGCCATGCCAGGAGCCTGTGTGGTGGAGCAGACCTGGTGGTGAGCGATTTGGGGAATCCCTGATGCGCATGGCTCCCTAGTGCCGTGGTGGCTGGCAGGTCAGGCTGGTCGGATCTACCCTGGAAAATGGCTCCCAAGGGGGAAAAATGGGGTCCTTCAGGAAGGAGAAGTAGAGATGAGAGCCTATATTCTTGTTTGGGTCGGTGTGCACTAAAGTTGTACTGGAAAAACTGAAATGTGACTTGTAAGAAGAAATAAAAGCTCCACTGCAAACATAGACTGGTGTAAAAGAGTTTAATTGCTGGGTCCCTAGCTCAGCTTCCTTGTAAGGGTGTACGGAGACCCAATGCACTATGTAGACTTTCAGCGTACAGTAAGTTGGGACTGGCACGTCCTCTGGAGAGGCACAACACGCACTCTGGCAGGTCTGACTTTCCCACCCATGAGGATAGGGGTGGACCCAAGCTGGCAAAAAGCCCTGCGTGGGAGCAAAGGGCACATCTCTCCTGAAAAGTGCTCAGAGATATTGCAGTAACAAGAACTACCCAAAATGAAGCCTGAGGGCCCTTTTTTTTATGGTGGTTTAGGATCCATGCACACGCTTTATATTGCAAGTCAGCAATCTGTTCCAAGTCCTCATGTAACAGAGCATGGGGTCTCTTCCCCTTGCCCAAACCCTCACTCCTTGTGCTTAAAGCTAACCCAGGCTTTCCTAGCTTTCCTCTTAACTGGTCTCGGTTGATTTAAAACACGTGCTGCTACATCCATGTCTGCCTGGTAAGCAAGGACATCAAGGAATGGAATAGTGAGTTGAGTGAATTGAAAGGAGGGAGATGGGAAATGTCAGAAATCACAATGAAATTTCCTGGAGCTTTCCATCTCTGCCTGTCCCAGACCTTTCCTTTGTCTTCTGCTGCCACCAGTTGCTAGGGTGTCTGTTGGAAATCAGGGAGGTTGATGCCCTAAAAGCAGGAGCACTTAAACCTGTGAGTCTGCGCGTGTATTGGAAAACACGCTCCTGTCTCCTAACCCAGCAAATGCAATGGGGGGCGACTATCACGTGCTTTGCATCACAAATAATTTCATGTGCTGCAACTGTGAAATTTGCACAAGTAAAGTGTGCTTAGTCCCAACTTTGCTGTTGGTGGAGCTAGGGGAGAGCATCACATATGCACTGGTCTCTGAATTGTCTCGTTTTTCACTGTCAACATTAGTCATGACTCAGGTATAAACAATCTGGCATGTTTCCTGTCTGCACTTCTCTGAACACGGTCTTCTACTTGCACGCCTCAAGCCAGACTGTAACTGCGTTTGCTGCGCTGTGAAATTCAGCCAGGCTTGCTATGGATGAATCAAATGGCTCGGGGCGGCTGGGTTTCAGATGCTGCCATGAGTGTCTGTGTAGGAAGGGAGAGTGTGGTGCTCAGGATCTGCTACAGGAGGAGCAGCAGGATGAGGAGTGGTCTTGCATTTGTTGTAATTATATATAAATACATTTTATGTTATGTATAATAAATATTTATATAATTGTATCTATTATATATTAATTATTACATACTATGTAAATACAAAGAGGAGCTGCTGGGGTTTTTTTAGCTCTGTTGTAAAGCATTCAGTGGATCCCCATCTTGATGTGACCTTGCTCTCTGATGGTTTTCCCTTAAGTAAAAGAGCTCACTGAGTGGCCATGGACAGGCCATCCCTCTGATACTGGAGGAGTGCAGAGAAGGAGCAGCTTTCTTGTTTGATCTTGCTTCTGCTGGAGTTGGTAGAAAAATTTTGGAGGACTTCAATGAGCCAGGATCAGCCCCTGTAAAAATAACTCCTAAGCCACTTGGAGAAAGCACCTGTGAGTAGGTGAGAAGCAGCCCTTCTGTGTGTGCCTGCAGGGAGGAGGAGAGTGCACCCTTAATAGGGGTTGCTTCATTACAAATATGCTCCTTTTGTTGCACGTTATCAAAAGGAAAGAAACTTCTGCAGCAGTCACGTAATGTGTAGTGCTGCCTGTTGCAGCGATAAGTTTTGGTCTGTTACTATAGAAATTGTGCAATTTTTTGTAAGAAAAGATCCAAGCATCTTTCTTTGCTGTCTGTGAAAACCTTAAGGGTGCGTTTTGTCTGTGTCACGAGGATCTCTGAGCATGTCTTTCCAGTCTAGTCTGGCTGAGTAATTGTGTCATTTGGATGGACTCCTGACTGCATACGTTAGCATTGCACTAGCCTTGACCGCTGGAGGTGGCAGTGAAATCGGAGGTAAGCCCTGTATGTTAGAAGTAGTATAAAGCTGTCGGCACCTGCCACAACGTACATCACCTTCGGGGATCCTGGAGAGGGGTTTTGAGCATAGGAAGCAGACAATGCAGTCTGGGGGTCGGGTTTGCATCCCCTGGCGTGTAGTGTGTGCCCATGGTGGTAGTGTGGGCATGCACGAGGGGACGACGATGCACATCTCCCTTCCCAGCAGAGAACAGCTCCAATGTGTCCTTAAGCCTGAGGCCAACCAGGTGAAAAAAATTCTTTGCTCAGCCCCCAAGATGGCCCCAACACTGCTCTGCAGTTGCAGCATATGTGGTCCACGCACAGCTGCGTGCTCAGGGACACAATAAATGGAGAGGAGGGAGATGGTGACCTCCAGACAGCTGCTGTTGTGGCAGCGGGGAAGTAAATAGTGTTTTAGCTGCTCTTGGTTTTGGTAGAGCAGTAGGTGACTCCAAAAGAGCATTTGAATAGCAAAAGAAGTAGCAAGGTATTTTGAGAGCTTCGTAAGCTAGTTGCAAAAGGAATAAACATGAAAAAAATCTCATTTATAAGGGTGGGCAGTTTCTAGGCTGCAGCTCCAAGCAGCATCCCCAGGTTAGGAGTGCTGAGTAGTGCAGCAGTTACAGGCGACAGAGCCGTGTGATCGTTCCAGTGTGTTGGTTTGCTTCAGGCTCATGGAGGCTCGGCTCCGTACCTGCCCAGCACCTCTCTCTGCTTATCTGTCCGTGTTTTCCTCGCTCAGAGGTGCTGGGTCTGCAGGAGGGGGCTTACTGTGCCACTGGACAATATTAAAAAAAAAAAAAAAAGTGCCACTCGCTTAGCAAATACTAAAAAAGAAAAAAAAAAACCAACAAAAAAAAATCCCCAAACAAACTAGTAGGTTTAGTTGGTGAATTACCCCTGCAAATCACAGTCCCTGCTTCTGACACCTGGCTTCTGCAACATGTCACTTGTCTCCCAGCAAATACAGCTATGCCCCATCAGATCTCTGGCCAGTCACAGATATGTGTTGACTGAGGTTTTTAAGAGGAGAAGCAACAGTTTCAATTTACTGTGCTCTGGGACGTGTCAGTGGGACAGAGCACTGGGCTCAGGTGTCGTGTCCTCGTCTGGACTGAAACATGTGCCTGTAAATTTAGCGGCGGTAACATCAACGCAATGAGCTCTGAGCGATGTACGGCATTGATAGTGCAACAGCTGCTGGAAAATTGCAGAGTCCCTTTCCAAGACCCCTTCCGAACACCCTGAGTGCCAAGGTGACGCCACACCAACCGCCCACTGGCTATCAAAAGCCTCCCTTAAAACATGCTGCTTTTCTGCAAAATGTTGCAATAAATGATGATTTCAAAATGCATCAGTTCTTGCCCCCTGCAATGCATGTCTGTGGTCGCCTCTGAGCCTGGTGTAGTGTCCGCTGAGGCGGAGGCTCCTGGGGCGCATTGAGCATTATGGCATGCTCACGTTTTGTGTCATCACTGCCACTGTTCAGTGCCAGGCCCGTTCTGGGGGAGAAACCACCGTTTTTTTTGTGCAGCCTCATCAGCTACTAGCAATTGTCTCACTTTGCTTTTTAGGAGGCTCTAGCAGGATGAGTCTTGCTGGCACTGTCCAATGCCACTCTGCTCTTCCTTCAACACTCAGTCCTGAGAGCTCCACGAGGAGGGACAATCCCTGGTGTCACCTTCCAGGAGGCAGTGACATTCAAAAACTTCCAAGTAATTAGCTGTGCTCTGTTTTAGACAGCACCTTACCTATTTGAGTGAAGGAGCCAGTCAACCCTTTTGCTTTGGCAAGAGTAGCCATGGTGTTGCATAAAGACCTTGGTGAGTGTCCTTGTGTTTCCCTTTGCTCTTCCCGCCAGTGGAAGCCTTGGCTGGGATGGCAGCGCAGACCCAGATAACATCATAGCTGGCATGTTTGCTGGGGTTTATCTGCCAGTGCTGTGTCAGACACCTGTGTGAAATGCGAAGGACTTCCTCTTCCCCCCCCTCCCTGGACATTGAACAACTGAGGGTCCCATTAAATTGCTTGGAGATTTGGGTACTGGACACATCTGAAAATTAGTCTGTGGCTGCTTTACAAAGGCTGGATTTTATTCCAGGCAATTGGAAGCTCGGGGCAGGGGGAGCTTTTATTCCTGTGAGTGAATTTGGTGGATTTTTTCTTATTTGGTCAAAAGGATGACTGGTAGCATGGCTAGATCCACGCACACTGCTGGCTGTGCATCCTTTTCTGTGTGGGTTACTGGAGGTGACTGGTATTCCTCTTCTGCTACTTATCTGAGACCCTCTTCAGCAGAGGCTGGGTGCCAGATTGCTTTGTGCACCGTCAGCACAGCAGCAGTTAACTCGAGGTGAGACATGTTTCATAGGGAGTCCAGGAGGTGGTCCCCTCTTCGCAAAGGTTGACGTCATTCTGGTGGACACCACTTGCTCTTTGCCCTCTGCAGGGTGGAAGCACACTCAGCTCTTTGCCTTTGTTGGATCGAAGGGATTGAACAAAACTTGTCTGATTGCATGAGTTGAAATTTGTTCAGTTTAACCTTAAAACACATTTGCCTGCAAGGGGCTGTTGTCAGAGACAGTAACGCTTGGTGTTGCCTCTTGCTCCTGAGCCACTGATTGTAGAGCATCTAGCCTATTTCTGAAAATTGCTATTTTTATCGTAGTATAAATGGTTAGTAGAGAGTTTTGAAGAGTATGCGTTGACTCATGGAGACAGCAGTATTTAGCACTTATGGTTTTTGTCTTGTTTTTTATTTTTTACCTTCAAAGCAATTTACAGCTGATAATCCTTCTAACTCCCCTTTGAACAAGGAAATAGTGTATAAACTCTTTGGGACAGGGATTGGGGCTTGTTTGGTTTTGTAGCACTGAAGCGACTGGGGAAAAAGCTATTGATCTGAGAAAACATTCTTGTTATAAAAATCCTGCCTAATAATCACACAGAGAAACCACTTTACATGAATAGCTCAAAAATGCTGCAGAAGGGGGATGTTTCTAGTGCTAACAGTTAAACTGTATCCTGTCTTTTTCAAATTTATGAAAAGCAGTTTTATCTGTCTCGGGAGGTTTTCTTTTGTTGTTTAAAGTTCCATAAATCTACATGGGAGATCCTAAAATTGGATGAGGACTGTGTGACTAACTGAGGCATTTCTGAGTTAAGTTGTAACTTGAAGCATAAGAAAATAAAGGTTCTCTTGGCTTGTTGCATTAGTGGGATATATTTGAACCAGTGTGTTGCATGTCATTAAACATATGGTGAATCACATCTGACATACATGCCAAAAAGAGTCTGAGATAATGGGACCAAAATGTCATGCAGTAACAATATTCACATAACAGAGTAATTTCCTGGAATATAATCCTCAGGGAATGTAAAATTAAATTTGAAAATGTATCCCCATTTCTATCTTGCCCCTTGTAAAGTAAAACCACTGGAAATTAACCCCTTGGTTGTTCTTACAGCAACTTGTGAATATGAAGCTTCTTGTTGGGTCTTGAGTGCCTTTTTCCTACCCCAACTTCATCTACCCAAGGGCAAAGTGAATCCGTGCACCATCTATCTGTAGCATCACTACACCTGTGCTGCATGTGGTGGAGATTGCCCATAGAGATATGGATGTCTTCTGCTTTGTTCTTCATGTCTCCTAGCGGTTCTTCAAGTCTTCAGGTCTCCTTAAACAGTGACCGTTTTGGGTAACACTGCTGCATGTGTTGTGGTGGACAGAAAAATATTCTCTGGGCTTGTTTTGGGTTTATAGGATATATTCAACTAAAAGGCATTGTGTGTAGTTAAGCATATTGCGTGCAGTTAAATGTATAGCGGATCAGTGCTGGCACAAAAGGTGGTGTTCTCCAGGGATCTTTTGCAGCTTAAGAAAAAGTATGGTCTAGTCTAACTATGGTAACCTATCCTAAAGCTGTGGTAATTAAACTTAAGAGATTGCTAAGGTTGTAGGGTAGGGTTTTCTGAAAGCCAGTTTCCAAATCAGCTCAGTCTATCCCTAGTCTTTGTTTTAAACATTGACTTCAGCTTCTAACTAAAGTTCTTTAACTTCCACTGTGTTAGTCAAGTGGCTAAGTCAGTGGGAACTTTTATGGGCTCCAGTCTGTTTACACAGTCCTTATTGAATTAGATTGGAAGAGCACTGTGGAATTCGAATGAAAAGCAGAATGTGGATTTGTGATCTTTCCTATTCTGTAGTCTTTTTGACGGAGGAAGCCTGGGCTGTCTTCACCTATCTGTAGATACAAATTGCTAGCGAAAGTATAGCAAAAAATGTGTTTTATCATTGCTGCCCTGGCCACCGTGCTCAGCCTTCAGAGTTGAGATGGGCATGCCTGTAGGTTAGGCTAAAAATGGGGCAGGAGTGAGGGGACATTGCATCTCCTGTGCATTCGGCATGGGAGAGGAAAGCCTGGAGCCCCTGACCAGGGCTCCGCTGGTAGAAGGAAGATGCCCCTGTGAGGTGGAATTTGGCAGCAGCAAGGCCGGCCTTTTGGCCATTTGACCTGAATTGAGGAGGCTGAGGGCAAAGGTGTTTCTTACTGTTCTCCTCTTCCCTTCTCTCCAAGTCCTTGGAGCCCTTTGCTCCTGCCTATTCTTTTTTTCTCCCCCTTTCCCCTTGCAGCAACCCAAAAACCACTTGAGGTGCAACCCAGCACCTGCTGTTTTCATCATCTGCCTACAAATCACCCTCCTTCCCTTCTTCCCCTCAGGAAAACCCTGTGCTATCATCCATGCACACACACAAAATAAACTTATGGCCCCACCAGGATAAATGCTGTATTGAAATCACACATGTAACATCATCAAAGCTCTGGTTTAAGCAGGGCAGGTGGAAAATGCCCTACTGACCTAATGACCATTAAAAAAAATATCTGTAGCTGGTGTCAATGGGCTGCTTTCTTCTTTTCCTTTTTTTCCTTTTCTTATCATTTCTGTGCTTTCTCTTCATAAGAACTTCAGTGCTGCATTAAAGAGATTACAGGTGCTTTTCATCTTTACCCTTTTTTTCCACCCAATTTTACTTCTTCCCAGTCAGCCTCAGGGTTTTTTGTTGTTTTTTTATTTTAAAGTGATTGATTTATAGCTCTCCTACCTGCTGGGAAAGGTTGACCCACTACTGAGCATCTTCAGACAGCCCTTCTTTTGAGTCACTTGGGACTGGAAGCAAACAGAGGGCTGGGTTCAAAGGTGTTTCTTTCCTGGCGCTATTTACACCCTAAGGAAACAGTGATGTCATGTGCTGGTTTTGTATGGCTTGATATACATCTTGTGTGTATGCACCTGCATGTTGAAATGTGGTTGTCCAAGGAGGAAAGACTTTTTTTCCCCACTAACACCCTCTTGATTTCTTTCTTCAGATCTGAATGAAATCTCATTGCACTTTTTTCCCCCGCTCTTTCTCTCATACTATGCCTTTGGTGGGGTTTTGCTGTGTGATTTTTGGGGGTGGCGATAGTATTTTTGTTCATGCAAGCCTCAGGCAGTGTTTTAGTTCCTCTGAAATGTGAAGCATGGATCCTATCCGAAGCCCCTTTTGATGGGCTAAATAATTTGTAGTTCTCTTCCCACTTTGCTGCCCCAGTGTCCCTCTGCACATCTGGGGCAGGAGACACGGGGTGAACAGCGGTGCTGAGCCACCATGCCAAGAAGTGAACAGGGAAGGATGCCTTTCACATCAGTTCACTGCAAGCTTGATGGACCATGGGGGCTATCCTGTTGTTCAGCATTTGAAGCCCTGAAAAGATATCTCAGGGCAGTCCGGAAAGGGTTTGGGTTTTTGGTTGTTTGGGTTTTGTTTTTTTTTTTTTCCAGTTCTTGCCGTCTGATACCAACACTAAATTGTTTCTCCTTCAAAGGAACAAACTTGATGTGCTGGGATGGCTGTTCTTTGTCCTTTCTAAAGGATGAATTAGCTAGTGCTGAATTTCCTCAGCCGGGTCTTCTGCTTTTATGCATTGGTCTGAAGGCATTGACCTCAGTGGTTAGGATGATTTATTCCAAGGAATAAAATCTGTCTATTCTTATCTGAATTCAGTTTTGAAAGAATAAGATCTGGAATTAAAAACAAACAATCAGGAGAAAACAGAGGCTTTTTTTTTTTTAACTTGTTTTCCTAGACCTAATATTAAGGCTCTTTTTCTCACTTGCTCACACAACAGCTAAGACCAAGTCCCACGGACATCACCCTGGAACTCTCTTATGCAGTGCCACCTTTCATCATTAGGAAGCAGCTAGAGATGCCGCATTTGAACTTTGGCAAGTGACAAAAGAGACCAGCAAAGATTTAGACGCCAGCCCCACTCTCAAGATGAATTGAATACAGGGTGACCCGTCCTGTCTCGTCTTTCCTGTCCTTTCTTGCCCGGGGGTGGTTTGGATGCAGTTAACTCATGTGAACCACCAGTATTTGGAGAGGAGGGGTTTGGGAGCTGATTTCAGCAGCCGGATCCAATTTCTCAGCAGTGTTGTATGCAATTGGGCTGTGTTTCATCATATTCACTTTATTTTAATAAGTGTTACGAGAGGACTGCTCAGTGACTGAGTGAGGATTTTCCATTACAGGCTCTGCAGCCTTTTCACGCTCCCTGGCTGTCTTTTGTTCTCTTGCGGTACCGCACACAGGATAACTTTGCTTTAGAAATGAATTTTTTCAAAAGGGGAGCTGAGGCCCATGGCCTACATGAGCAGGAAGGGATTTTAAGGGCTTCCTGTTTGTTCCTCTCTCCCCCCTCTGATTTTTACCCTTTAATTTTCTATTGAGGCCACAGGAGAGACCAGGGGAATTGAGTACATTGGGTTATATTGGGTGCAATTCCTCCTCAAGCCAGAAACAGCCCTCCTCTGTGGAGGCTGCCTCTATCAGGAGTATTTCTGAAGGCCACACAAATCAGGAGCTATGTGAATAGTTTGTCTGGTTTCTTCTGCCTGAGCGTCCTTCACCCCCTCAACGTTTTTGTGGTGATGGAGAAGGCAGAGGCATCGGAGGAGTAGCGGATCACTTCTATAAGACAAATCACAAAGAGAAGAGGAACTTTGGGGAGAAAAGACAAAAGTAATTTAGGAATTCAATTTTTCTTCTTGGGTTCCTCTTTCAAGTGAGGAGCATGCAGTAAGTCTTGATCTAGTTCCCTGAATATTGCAAAAGTCTTGAGACAGGAGTTGCTTCAGGAAATGTTCATGAGCAAGCGTTTCCCTGTCAGAAGGCAGCTGATCTGCTGGAACTGAAGTTGTGCCAGGGGAGGTTTAGATTGGATATTAGGAAAAACTTCTTCACTGAAAGGGTTGTTAAGCACTGGAACAGGCTGCCCAGGGAAGTGATTGAGTCACCATCCCTGGAGGTGGTGCTTAAGGACGTGGTTTAGTGGTGGACTTGGCAGTGCTAGGTTAATGGTTGGACTCGATGATCTTAAAGGTCTTTTCCAACCTAAATGAGTCTCTGATTCTATGTAGTTTCAGGTCTCTGCCATCCCCAGCCTTATCCATCGGACTACTGTCTCTCCCATTCCCTGCTTTGTATTTGGATTTTGGGGTTGGGTGACTTCAGATAATAGCACCAGCTCTTGCTGTGAAACGTGGTTTTTCCTAAACCTCAGAAACTTTGTGCAACTAAACTTTCACATAAAGCTTCAGGAAAAATAACCCTGGACTGCTTCGGTCTGGGGTAGTCATAGTGCTTAAGGCAGAGTATTGCAGGTGATAAGCCAGGGAGGGAATGCCACTGGGAAGCGGGGAGGGGGGATCCTTGGGAACTGGCTTGTGTGTCAGCTTTGGATCCCAAGTAGTTACACAAAGGGTTTGGCTACACGGCTAGGTTGAAGAATAGCCAAAGATGAGATGTGCCTGGAGATCTTAGCTCCCGCGCGCCTGGGGATGCTGCATTTCCAAAATATTCATCAAAGAGCCGGGGGGGTGTTTTGGAGGGAAACGTGTGGTTGCAGAGACAAGCTTGAGAGCATGACCCATGTTTAATTGGTGCTACAGCAGGTTGGTGGTAGCAGAACTTCCGGCGCAGCATCCAGTGATGGCTGTTGGAGACAGCGAGGGAGCTCAAGAGCACCCTGCCTGCCCTCCACACCAGTCCGGCTGCCTGTGGCAGTGGTGAGCCCAGTGTGATTGTCCTGTCACTGCAAGGAGCAACACAGCTTCTGCGTGTCCTCCAAAAAGAGGTATCCCCCAGTGATCATCCTGCTGTTGCATGTGGAGACCATCTGAGAGCATAACCCAGTTGCCTTAATTCCACTCCTTTCTGGTGCGGAGAATGATTTTGAGACCACAAAGATAATTTTCCATGCTGTTTAAAAAACAAAATATGTTGACTGTGCTTCACAAAGCAAGCAAACCAACCAACCTGCGAATGACTGAGCAGCTGGTTAACAGTTGGAGCTAAGACACGTTTCAGCAGTGAGGCTGTAGAAGTCCTGCCTTTCTCCAATGTATTCGGTTCCCCGGGGTGGCAGGATTGCCAGGCTGGAGTCGACAGCGAGAGCTTTTCAGCAGGCTCTTTTCCCTGCCCTCCATCGCTGCGCAGCGAAGTCTGTGCAGCAAAGCAGGCTAGGTGCTGGTGGGTTGCCATGGAAAGAGCTGCCACATCGCACTGAGTTCATAGTGGGGTGTTTGGTGGTTGTTTCTTTTTGAGAGAGAAATTTTCATGAACCTCATAAAACTGGGAGACAAACTAAATGAACGCAAACTGGTCACAAAATCAGTGACTCTTGAAATTATGTCATTGTGGATTTTATTTTTTGTCCTTCCCTTGGAAGGAGTGCACATGTGTTTTGGCAAACAAATACTGAGTATTAGTGTCACACTGGATTTTGATGTCTGGTTGGCTGGAGCCTGTTTTGCGGGGTAGAGGAGAGAGGGGGAAGGAGGAGGGTTTGCTGGAGCAGGTGTGTGCCCTGGGCGCGTTGCTGCAGACCTGGTCACTGCTGTTTCTGTGCCTATCACAGCCCTGGCATGGAGTGTTACAGGTTATTGATGTACTGTGTTGGAGGAGATGGGCCTTTTAATTTCTTGTAAAAGTTCTCTTACTGTGCGTGGGCTGAGCGGAGGTGATTTCTGTGCCCATGCCACATGATCAATCCCAAATTTTGGGACTCTCCTGGCACTAATATTTCACGAGCTGTTCCTGAATGCTCTCTCTGGTGGTTACGCTCAGGGCTTTGCAGGATTTCCAGCTCAGTTTGGCTGGAGAAGCAGTGCAGGCTGCCCAAATGACGGGATTTTTTTGGAAACAGTGAGACTTAACACTTCTGTAACACCTTCCGTCTGTGGACCTTGCTGGGCAAATGAACGGGACCAGGGCTTGCACAGGTTGCAGGTATGGGTAGAAAGAGGTTAACGCTTTCTTTCCACCTTCCCTTTGGCCTTTTTGGAAATAATTTAGCAAGATGATCATCCACGAGACCAGCAGAGCTCTGGACGTTAAAGGAGGAGGGGAGGTGGATTGGTAAGGGAACATGAATCATACGAAATAAGAGAAAAACTGGACTAATGAGGCTTATAGGATGTTACAAACTTAAGCTGGGGTCTTGCTTACCTGCTATTGACCTAGATAGCAGTGAGAGTGGCCGCCTTCTGAGTTGACTCCTGTTTTTGTGCTTCTGCCTTCCTATGGCTTCTTTTATGGGGTTGTGTTCTACTCATTTGGATGTAATCTTTTTGGAGAGTAGCTATTCCATTTTTTGCTTTTGTGGGAGAATCAGTTATGTGTAAGAAATCCTTCAAAAACAGTATCTTCAGATACTTTTTAATGGAGCAAAATTGCTCAGTGATAGATTTCTGACATACCAAAAGGCAAGATGAAATAATCGATTGACCTCGTGAGAGGCAGCAAAGATGCGTTCCCCTAGGGAGGTGTTTTTCATGTGTATAAACCAGCCTTTGCTTTTTCAAGTGAGATCCCTCCTACTCACCAGAAATAGGAGAAGAAACCCAGTTTTTTAAAAAAAAAAAAAAAAAAGAATTTTGACAAATACCCTTCAGTGAGCAGCTGTTTTAAGGAGCAGTTCTCCTTCTTTTCTGTATTTCTCAAGTATTGCTCAAGCATCATTGTTGCAGTTTGTTCATCTGAACACGCTATGAAGTAGCCTGGGGGAATCCAGGCACCAGGGCGACAGAGGCCGATGCCTGCAATGACTCTGGCCTGCACAGGGAATAGTGAGTACACCGGGATTAAAATGCATGGGAGGAGATGGGAGGAGGCAACCGCCAAGTGTACTTTGTCATGCTTTAAGGTATTCTGATGGCAAATGCTTCCACTGGTAAGAAATAAATGAATGGGAGGGTTTGCCAATTCTTTGTTTGTTTGTTTTCCTTGGCAGCTTGTTCTTCAGCATAGTAATAATCTGTCTGGGTGAAACGTGGTCCCTTTGTGATTTGGGAGCGTAAGGGGCGTTCCAGGTAGATGCCAAAGCATCCAAGCTTTGGATGGTCCGGATCAAACTCAGTTCTGGAAGTGGGAACTGGTTTGTTCTGCATCCTTTGATGTTTAAAATGAGAAATGGAAGAAACAAAACGTGTCCTTTGTGGCGCGCTCTGTGGCAAAAGTCTGGGAAGGCATGCCTTGTGCTAGTCTGATTGTATTTATGAGTGTCTATTATTACTATTTTTTTAAGTTTCATCAGACCTGATTATTTATTAATTTACTGCCAAAGATCCTTTTTACGCTCTTCCACTGCATATTGCCTAACGAAGCACTGCTGCTTTTGAACTGGGATATTAAATAATTTTGTGAATGATCCAGTAATCATCTCCTCTTTCTGTTTCCTGGGTGAATTGAAAATGGAGAGACATTCGCATCCCACTAAATCCCACTCTTTTCCAGCAGCATTGTGTCAGGGTATGCTCACCCTCTGTCCCCTGCCCCCCCATATCTGTATCCTTTCCCAGAGTTCCTGGGTGCTGGCAGCTCGTATCCTGGCCTGGGGACCCTTGTTGCAAGGGTCAGTTGAGGGAAAGGTGGGACAGGCTGCATTCAGAGCAGTGCCCCAGAGCTGCTGCACGGGAATGTGTGTGTGTATATATATATACACACATACACAGGCTGACAGATTAAACACAGATGGGGAAATGTGACACAAAGTAATAGCATCTTGTTAGATCTATCTGCCAAGTTTCTGGCCTCTTAAGGGCAAGAATATACCTGGAAATCAGAGCACCTTATATTCAGGTGGTCTTGTAGTATCCAGGTAGCAAAAGTCCTGCAAAGAGACTGAGGGCAGAGCTCCAGCAATCCCTCAGACTCATCTTTGCTGCAAGTCAGGTTAGAGTTTGCAGGAATTCATGCCCCAGAAAGCGACAACTGCTCCCCTTCGTCTCCTCTGTCCTTCAGTACTTGGTGTGAGAAGAAGTATCTTGTGTTGGGGAGGGAGATGTTGTTTGGGTTTGTGTGTTGTAGTTGATGAGGAGTGTTTCTAACCGGGCTATGGAAATCCAACTCTGTGTGACAAGGGGGAAGGATTGCATTGTGGGCCCAACTTCTGGCACGAACAAAGGTCCTTTGTGGCCGTGCCAGATTCTCCCAGCAGCAAAACTGTTACTGTGCACAGAGGGCAGTGGCTTTGCCCTGTGGCAAATGGCAGCAGCGACGCATGCTGCAGGGAGGAAGAGGAAGCTCGTTCGGTCCCGGGATCCTCAGGGGCAAAATGCATTTGTTTACCATTCCGCCTAATAGGTGCCTGTAGGACAATAAACTATGCGCACCCACCTAAAAATCTCAGTGTACCGCATGGCAAGGCAGACCTTTTCCCTATAAACAAGCACAGTTTTGAAAGGCTTCCCAACTCCGTGTGTTTCTTAAAAAAAAAAAAAAATTATATATATATATATATATGATCTGTGATTATCCTAAGGAAGAGAAATATTTGATTCAGAGCATGTTTGTTGAATGACAGAAGAAATTAGAGTAGTGGTACAGAGTAGGAACATGTTACTTGTTTGGAGCTGAAGTTTTTCACCAGCTACAACTTTTGAGCTTCAGATGGTGTAGGCATCTGGAACATCAGTAATGCTTCAGTTGGTTTCTGATGACGGACGATAGTTGGTAGGTTTTGGTCTTGTAATAGATGCCTTAAATACCCAGTAAGCTGGGGGAAGTGTTTTGTGACCTGCAGCAAAAGGGATGCATGCAGATGTTTCAAAGGATCTTGCTGGTCTTGCTATTTACTGTCTCTTTGCCTCTTCTGCTGAACATGTAGTAGGTCCTCTGTCACACAGTTTATAAGATTATACTAAAGCAAAGTGTTTTGAATGGGTATGACGTCTGGGTGCTTACTAAGAGAGATAATTAAATACACTTTGAAAACAAAGTGCTGAGAGAAAATTTGAAGCCAGTAAGAGGAAAATGATGTGCATAGGTGCTCTAAGTGGGAATTGCAGGAGATGAAGTACAGCAGATGTAATAAAACAACGTCAGCAGCCACAGCATATGATTAGGATGATGGAAAACAGAGTAGCTAAGCATCTTTCAGAGGGTCACTTTTTCAGAACTTGACCTCAGAGCTGACTGAGGAACTGATGAAGGGATAATGGGATGCATGCTAGGAACACTCAGGCTGTATTACCAACAGCAAGAAAAAATATGCCCTTAACTGAGGTGTGGGTCAACTCTTCCAGTGCCTTCAGAGCCAGAGAGAAAGAAGAGAACAAGTATATTACTGGTGCCTACAGACTTTGGATGAAATGAGGTTGTCGTGAGAAGGTCTTCATCACGTGAAAATGCTCCTTACAATACTAGATTTTTTTTTTTTCTATAATTTAGGCCAAAAAAAAAGGAAAGGGAAGAGTTATTGAACTGCATTGAAGCAAAGGAAGACCAGGAATTGGTTTGGCTTTGCTAGCAATGTGTTTTTGCTGCAGTGGAGGGTACATTTTAGTTTGTGTAAGGACCAAAGGATGTTTGGTATCATCAGAAGCAGACAGGCTTCTCTGCTGTGTACGTGCACCTGGCCTGATGAGTGATTTCTGAGGGAAGGCAGATAGTTCAGACCTTTGATCTTCAGACTTTTGCTTCCTCCCATGAGCCTGCTGGTTGAGTGAGAGCGGTGGTGGTTTTGTGACTTTGGTGCTTGTTCGCTGGGACCTAATCTAAGAGTAACAGCCTTTTTCAGAGGCTGTTAAATATTTTCAACTCACGAACTGGGAGGATAACCTGAATTTACTGGAGGATGGAGCAGTACCCTGTAGCACAGAAAACCTGGATGCGGTTTCCAGCCCTGCCGAAGACCTTGAGTAAGGCATGATTTTTGCACTGTTGTTACCCCATCCCTTTTGGTGGCAGCAAGCTGTAAATTGGCTTGGCCATTTAAGAAAGCCTCGGCAATGCTCTTCGTGCTTTAATTGCCCATCTGAGCAATGGGGATGATAGCAGTGCCTTAATTCACAGGCCTGCTGTGACTATAGATGTCTTAACAGCTGTAAAGCCTCCAAATACTGGGCCAGTGGATCCTCTGATCACCATAGGTCATTAACTATCTAAGGCAGACTCCTACATGAGAGGAAAGGACCCAGAAAAGATACCTGGTTTACATAGTTGGTGGAAGTCACGTCATTGCTTTTAGAGACGAAAAGCCTCCAAATGTTGAACTATGTTTTTCGTGGTCTGATACAAGGCCACTTTTGAAACAGTCTTTCCTTTAAGCAAGTAGAGCACAAAGAAATTTAATGTGAAATGTGACAAGATGAGAGTGGATGTTACTTATACCAAGATACTTGCAAAGCCCCTCAGCAGAACTAAATCTGCTCATCACCAGGGCCAGAGGGAGCTGAGGAGGACAGACTGAAAAGTGCTGCATAGACCAGTACTCTTCCGAGCATCTCATTCCTCTTAACTAGCAACAGCCACCTTTCCTGTGTGCTGGGACAGCAGAAACGTGGCCTGCTGACCTTATACACCTGGGTTTTTTTGTCTCTGTCTTGGTTGGGAGAGTGGGCACCACCTGTGGTTGGGAAGAAATAGTATCAGGTTTGAGGAAGGAGGTGTATTTTCCCTGCAGTACAAGGGTTCATCTGTATCACAGGAGTCTCCTAAATAGAGATCCAGATTGGGAACCACACATGCATCATCTGGCAGCAGCTTAGGGTCCATCTGAATTTGGCCAGCAAATGTGGGACCCAGCCTGGCCATGGGCACAGACAGCGTGGGGGTCTGTATCACGCTCCCTGAGCTGGCAGCAATATGTGCATGGGGGTCTGTTTGCACCCCCAGACAGAAACATGGCATTTTGACATGGGATGCCTGAGGTTTGCCTCCTTGGTTCATCAGGGTATTGAACCATGTGAGTTAGGCCAATGGCTGACTGTTCATGTGCTTAAAATTGGAGCTGTCCTGAAGCGCCTTTGACATCAGATTTGTTTGATAACCTCTGGCTGAGTTTGGAGGACACTGGGTGTTCAGGTCCTGTGAAGATCCATCTGGCAGTATCCAGGGGTGGTTTGGTTTCGAAGGAGGTGTGTTGAAATTCTTGCTTTTGGAAATATCGAGGTGAATGTTTCTGTTGCGTTGCTGTGCAACTATTCAGTGTAGGGGGCTCCAAGATGCTTTTTTTGTACCCCAGACCATGCTTTTGGGCTTCCTTCAATAGTGTCTGGCACCATGGCTCAAGACTTTCCATTCAGGAAGTGAATATTTTCAGGTTTTATAATTATAAGCCAGACCTAATGCTTTAAAAGGGGAAATTATTGTGTACTGAAGCTCTTCCCTGTGGTGCAAAGGTTCAGACTGCATAAGCAGTGTCAATCTGGATGACTTGAAGCGATAGCCATTGAGTTCACTGGAGCATAGACAAGTGGAGAGGGAAATGGGGGCAGGAGAGAATAGCAGTGTTTGGGGAGCACGATGAAAACCATCCTGTGGGAGGGAGATGTTATACTAGTCTGCTTGTGGTGTTTTATTATCCTCTCATCTGTACTCCTCATCAGGGAATGTGAAGATACACAGAGAAGCCCTTGGCGGGGGAAAGGAAAGAGGTACAGTGACTCATCAGCATTATAAATCACAAACCATCTGCATTTTTCTAACACATCGTGAATGAGTCAAAGGGGGAGGTGTGCAGTTATAGACACATGCAGGTTACTAATGTTTTGTGTTAATTATTGAGCTCCTTCCTCCCTTTTGGGAACTCCGTAGACTCCTTCAGTGCTGTTGTGTTGGCTGAGGCTGATGCAAGGGATGCTCCTTGTGTTGCGCAAATAGAGTTGGACGGACATTCCGTAAGTCTGCGTGTATTGCCCATCTTGTTCAGACCTGACATCCTGGTGACATGGACTTCTTTTCCCTTTCCATTGAATCCAAACCCTTCTAAGTAAGGGGTCACCAAATTGTCTTCTGATCTCAGCCCTTGCTCCTTCACCTCTATCAGGCCCTTTGGGCACTTTTCTCTCTGTTTTGTGCTGTGATGTGTGCTGCCTGAGCCAAGAGAGGCAGGGCTTTAGAGGCTACTTCTTGAGTTTGGGGGGGCGGGGTTTGAGAAATTTAGAGCTTATTTCTACCCTGCAGCCATGCAAGAGGGATGCTGAGAATGTGCATGTGATTTTTATTTTGTTTTCCCCTTTGCGGTTCACCTGCAAAAGTGTTTGTGAGTGTCTTGATAATTTTACTTGAAAAAATTGACACTCGGCTATCTAAAGGCAGGGTGCTGTGGTTCCCAGAGCAGAAAAATTTGCCAAGGGAGACAAGCAGTGTGAGAAGTACTAAAGCAGGAAGACTTCTATACTGTTGCTTAAGTTTTTTAAGCATATAGAGTAAAGATATGAAATGTCTTGATACTGTCATAACCCATCTTTTTCCTGCTTTGGAGGCATTTAGCTGTGATAGTGTCCCTATAATAACAATAAATCTGAAGAGAGAGAATATATAATAATACATAAAATGCATAGTAAAAAATAAAATGTATACAGCTGTACCTTGTCAAGGTGACAGAATCATGGAGTGATGACATGAAGGAGAAGGGGGACCAGACATTGCAGTTAAGATGTTTAATCCTCACAAATGGGAAATGATTACTTCACTCTTCAAAAGCATACCTGAAAAGAAATGAAGCTGAATTTTGAATAGTTTATTCAAGCAGAATAAACTATTTTTTCCTGCGTAAAATCAAAGGTGGATATATCCAGGTTTTATCCGTGTAGCTGAAGATAGTGTCTACAGATAATTTTTGTTTTGTGTCTGTGAGTGTCTCTTGTCCTCCCACCACATGGTGCTGGATAAAAACTCAATATGAAGAATTACTTAAATCCAGTGACTTTAATCCAGTCCTATGATGAGGATTCAGTGAGCTGCGCAGACAAGTAATTAAACTAATTAGAATGAATGTTTTTATAGTGTTTCTATTTCTCTCTTAAGAAATTTGTTGGTCTTTATTTCTCTCTTATGAACATGCAAGTACCCACCCTTGGAGTAAGCACACCACTGATTAAAGGAGGTAATTTTGACATGGTACATGACAAATCTTTGGAGCTTGCTGCCCCGGGAAGCCATTGATGGAGGGCATTGGATGGAGGTTCAGCGTCTCCACAGGTGTTGAGAACATCTGCTGATGTATCTGGCTATATCTTGCATGGGTGGTTCATACATCATCTTACTTGGAACAGGTCAGTTTATATTTTTCCTTCCCAGAGGAGAGAGCGAGGTTCCAGGATCGCACCCACTAACACCTTTGGGTTTTGAGTGTGCGCAGTTATTGGTGCCGCTGGGACTTTGGATGCCTTTCTGTCCCTAAGCTTCTGTGCCTCCAGTGGAGGGCACCAGCTAAGCCATGTGTTCAGCAGGACACCAAAGCAGGTGCCTCTGTCAGGAGCCCACACTACATGGTAAAAAGCTTTTCCCAAACTGTGCCAACTTCAGAAACCAGTGGGAGCTGCAGCCCTTGCATGCTGATCACAGTTGCCCATCCATTTAGTGTGCAAGCTGTGGGTTGCTAGCCCTTTTTTCTGGAGGAGAAAGCAGTGTCTGGGAAGCAAGGGAACCTGGATTTTGTTCCTGTCTTCCTCGTTGCTTGCCCTGTCCACTTGGGTGCGTGCCCTCCTGGAGAGGCACCATCTCCAGGCAGACCTGAGATTAAGGCCACTGTCTTAGGTGGGACAAGTGACCAATGCTACATACAAATATTAGTTCAGGGTGTGAACCAGTCCATAAGGTAATGTTTTTCATCCTGGGTAGATTATTATTTTCTAGAGAGGAATGAAAGGTAAAATCAGGACTAATCTGGATTTTAGCAACTAAACTTAAGCATGCATTTAAAAAAGGGGAAAAAAATAAAAAATACAAGCTAGCAATTGCAGATGAGTACTTAAAATAAAAAATTCACAGCACACTATGTTCATCTTCCCCTTTTCTGGGAAGGGGTTGGCCACTCACGTTTGTACAATGTGCAGCACAGAAACCCCACCATTTTTCCCATGTCTTTGGCTTTGCAGTAGCATGAATGAGAATGTTTTAGTTCAAAAGAATAGCTTGTGAGCAGTGTAGTCTGAAATATGCCTATTGCACGGTACTACCTGACACAACATATTCTGGTAAAGCCTACAGAGGGATTTTTTTTCTGGAATACCTGTGTTTTCCAGAATAAGTTTCTTTATCTCCCCACAGTGGTCACATCGCAGCTAAGCTGTTAATGTAAAGAGGCAGCTTTCGCATGGGTTGGCTTTTAGACATGCAGTTCTCCAGGGTTTTCTACTGCTGTTGGTGCCTTTTGAAACCCTGTTTCATCCTACCCTCAGCCCATCTCCACCAACAACCCTCATTTTTGTTTTATCCATGTATTTTTACAGAGTTTCTCGGTGACCGTGCTGTCAGGGTGCAAGGCAGAGGTGGGATGTGTGCTGGATTTGCTTCTGCCCCCATTCACAGATGTGTTGACATCCAGTTTCACAGGATGCATTGCTGGGGGAGTCAGGAGTTCTGGAGGCAGCATGGTTTGTTGATCGCCTTTGAAAGGTGTGAGCCTCTGGTCCTTAAAAGAAAGAAAAATTATCAATTGCTGCTTCTCTGTAGACAAAAATTCATGGCCACAGCACCCTGCTACAAATGTCTACGTGGGGTTTTTTCTAATTAGAAATGTCTACGCTGACATATGTGAATCAAAAATGTATAGCACTTTCGAATTTAATTTTTCACATGTCTGCAAAAATTATTACTGTAACGATCTGTATACCTCCCCATTAATTGTGTTTTATTCAGCTTACAAAGAGCTGCAGAAGTGTCGGAGCTGTAGGCTGCTCTGACTTAAATGCTGGTTTAGAAGCTCTGCTCTAGTTCACAAAACCTACCTTTCTTTTTGTGGTTTTCTTTTGTAAGTCACTACAGTCCTGATCCATCATGCAGGAATTATTTGCCCTGGTTTGCTTCTGCTTATTCTCCTGCATATAACTATGCAATGTTTTTAAGTGTTTTATCACAGTGGAGAGCAACAGCATTTTTTTGCTGTGCTAGCTGATGTGCATTTTGATATTACTGTAGCAGCTGCGTGCTAAAAACAGTTGTAAGGAAGGAAGAACATCACCCTAGGCATGTTCCTCTTTTGCACCATGAAATGTGTATCTCACCTCTCATCCTTGGATCTGTAGGAGAATATTACCATAACATCGATGAATGTGAGTTCAGCCTCTCTGATATGGAGCAGGATGATAGCTACGCTCTGTGCTGCGTGTGTTTGCGTCATTGCAACCTTTGTGAGTGAAGAGTAGGGGTGTTATGGTGCTGCCGACTAATAACAAATAATTTCTGCTCTGGTCTAAACTCTATGGGCATCACTTCTGGGCAGCCATGCAGTGTTAAAAGCAGAGATGCTCACAGGGACGCACGCTTTTGAGTCCTGGGGGAGCCAGGGACCTACCAGCTTTGAAGGTTGTGAGAGGGAGAGGATCATCACTGCTGAGGTGCAGAAGAGATGCAGAATTGTGGCGTGGTTGGTAGCATGTCCTGGAAGGGGTGGCAAATTCTTCAAGTCAGGGAAAATTTGGTACAGGTGGTGTGTCTGCTTTAAAAGCATCTTGCAGTGATTGCAAGGCAGTGGGCAGCAGGGCCTGGCTGGCATCTGAGGGCAGAGCGTGGCATCCGCATTGAGGTTTGCTGAGATCCACTTGCTGTGTGATGAAGTGGCATAATATTCCCCCAAAACCCAGGGACTGAAAGACTTGGGGTTGACAAGTCCTTTCTAGCAAGCTCCGGTGAGTGCTGTGCACCTCCTCTGTTACTTATGCTGCATCCTCCAAGGTGGGGAAAGGGCATGGGAAAGCTATGAGGAAGAGTTTGTACATTTGTGATATTAATCATCTTCAGACATGAGAGAGGATTTTGTTTGGGGTGGGTTGGTTTTGGGTTTTTTGTTATAAGGGCGTAATTTGCTGCTGCTTGTCCTGTGTAGCAGAGAGGATGCTGTTCATGGAGACTGAGCTCCTGAGCAGGAAAGCAAGAAAATGCTTCCACCCTTTTCAAAAGTCAACTGGCCTTTGCAAATGAAATTCCCTGTGCTTCTGTACTGATTTATGGGTATCCTTGTGGTGGTGGTTTTCCCGACTGTTCATGTTCAGATGAGGCCAGGTGCTGGCACAGGGCAGAAAAAATGATTCAGGGAGATGGAAAAATTAGAAAAATTTTATTGGTAAATCACGTAAGTGTTACTAAAGTGTTTTTATTTAAAAAGAAAAAACAGGGTATATGTGTACAAAGTAATGATCCATTTGCATTGGGTGGGGGGTTCAGTCTGTTTCAGTCTCTGTTGTATTACTTTCTTCCAGCCCTTGGCTGGAATCCAGATGCAGCACCAAGTAGTGATAATTCTGGTCTGCTTTTCCCTTTCTGACAGAGTTAAGAGTTTTCCCTACTTCTTGATTTGACATCCCTTCAAATCTGGTTGTCTTTGGATGTATTTGAACAACCTATTTCAGACTCACTCTTGTTTTGGCCTACAAGAGAAGGCAGCATCTTGCCCTGTCTCTCCACTGCCCTTCCGCTTCCCCAGCCATGGTTTGTGGGGTTTGGGCCGATGCTTTGTGCGATCAGACTGTGTCCCAGCTGCCATGGAAAATTCCCACGCTGCCACCACCTTGGAGGAGATGGGTGAAAACAGCACTGCAGAAAAGGAGTTCAGTCTGTACCCAAATATCTGCTTTTTTTGGGGGGTGGGTATAATACTAGCTGTGTGCACAAGAGAAAGATGAAAGAGTGAAAAGATTTCAATGTTCAGCAAGAGAAAGCTTTTTTTATTTTTTCCAGCCCTTTGCTTGAACTATACAGTTATCTTTTGCTGCTGGAAGGTGGCATTGCTACACAGGCAAACGTTTTCCAGTGTCAGCCAGGCCTAAAAGCATGGTTTACTTTCCCTGTACACTTCCCTTCAGTTTCCCCAGTCTGGAGCCAGGTGACCAGGTAGGAAATGTAGCATTTCCTCAGTCATGCACAGAGCTGCCAAATTAGGTCCCACTTCATTTTCACATCGGATGTTTTGAAACCATTTTAACAGGGGTTTGAAAGATCAGAGGCTGTAGCTGGATTACTTCATTAATTAAACAAATTTCAGAAAATAAAACCAGACAAGGGCCTCACTCATAACTGCTGTGATGCACTTTTGGGGAGACAGGTTTAAAAGAACGTGTTGCTTCTGACCTGTACGTTCCCATCAAAGCAAAGCAAATCGAAAACTCATGAAAACTTGTGTTCCTGCACACAAATTCTCTGTGGTTTGGACCTTGTTCATGATGGCAGCTGTCTGCTCAGAGCCAAGTGCTTTTGTTTTTCACCTGGTTGCCTTTTGTGGCTTTGCATTTGCTCATTTAAAAAAAAAATATTAAACATCAGGTGGTTTGGGGTTTTGATTATTTTTTTTTCCACCTCCTGCAGCATGGCAAGACAAGCAGGGAATGTGGCAGGTGAGCTGAAAGGGTGAGGGTTGCTTTCCCTCCATGTTTCCAGGGACTGCTCACGAGGCAGCTGCCAGCAGCAGCCCTGCACCTCACTTCCTATGCTCACCTCACCATGGCAGCAGCCTGATAGGGAGGTCAGTTATTCGGGGTCCCATCTGCACTGAAACACAAAGTGTGAATCAGGTGGGCTTTAGGGACAGAGGTTGTCCTGTCCCTGGTGCACCCCTGTTCGTCAGGCACTGGATGTGAATTTTCTTCCTTGAAGAGATGCACGTGCTGTGGACATAGTTCGGTTGATGAAGTGTTGCTTGGGTTTCCATCATGATGCACTGGTTAATCATAGCTTCATAGAATCCTAGAATGTTTTGGGTTGGAAGGGACCTTAAAGATCATCTAGCTCCAACCCCCCTGCCATGGGTAGGGACACCCTCCACTAGACCATGTTGCCCAAAGCCCTGTCCAGCCTGGCCTTCAACACTTCCAGGGATGGGGCATCCACAGCTTCTCTGGGCAACCTGTTCCAGCGCCTCACCACCCTCATAGCAAAGAATTTCTTCCTAACATCTGATCTAAATTTGCTCTCTTACAGCATAAGGCCATCACACCTTGTCCTATCACTCCTTGACCTAAACAGTCCCTCTCCAGCTTTCTTGCAGGCCCCCTTTAGGTACTGGAAGGCTGCTTTAAGGTCTCCCCAGAGCCTTCTCTTCTCCAGGCTGAACAACCTCAACTCTCTCAGCCTGTGTTCACAGGAGAGGTGCCCCATCTTTCTGATAATCTTCGTGACTCTTCTCTGGACTTGCTCCAACAGATCCATGTCTGTCTTGTGCTGGGGATCCCAGAGCTGGATGCAGTACTGCAGGTGAGGTCTCGTGAGGGTGGAGTAGAGGGGCAGAATTATCTCCCTCAGTCTGCTGGTCACACTTCTTTTGATGCAGCCCAGGATATGGTTGGCTTTCTGGGCTGCAAGCGCACATTGCTGGGTCATGGTGAGCTTTTCATTAACCAACACCCTCAAGTCTTTCTCTTCAGGGCTGCTCTCAATCCATTTTCTGCCCTGACCCACGTGCCGGGACCTTGCACTGGACCTTGTTGAACTTCATGAGGTTCACATGGACCCACCTCTCAAGCCTGTCGAGGTCCCTCTGGACAACATCCCTTCCCTCCAGTGTGTTAACCACACCCCACAGCTTGGTGCAAGTCAGCAAACTTGCCAAGGGTGCACTCTATCCCACTGTCCATGTTGCTGACAAAAATATTAAACAGTGCCAGCCCCAATACTGACCCCTGAGGAATGCCACTCACCACTGTTCTCCACTTGGACATTGAGCCGTTGACTGCAAGTCTTTGAGTGTGACCATCGAGCCAATTCCTTATCCACCAAGTGGTCCATCTGTCAAATCCATGTTCTCTCCAATCTAGAAACAAGGTTGTCATGTGGGACAGTGTCAAGTGCCCACATTTTCCTTAGTCTTCCTTTTATGACTAACCTACCTGTAGAAGCTTCTCTTGTTGCCCTGGATGTTCCTGGCCAGATTTAATTCTATCAGGGCTTTGGCTTTCCTAACCTGGTCCCTGGCTGCTCAGACAGTTTCTCTGTATTCCTCCCAGGCTACCTGTCCTTGCTTCAACCCTCTGTAGGCTCCCTTTTTGTGTTGGAGTTTGCCTAGGAGCTCCTTGTTCATCCATGCAGGCCTCCTGGCATTTTTGCCTGACTTCCTCTTTGTTGGGATGCATCACTCCTCAGCTTGGAGGAGGTGATCCTTGCATACTAACCAGTTTTCTTGGGCACCTCTTCCCTCCAAGACTTTGTCCTATGGTACTCTACCTAGCAGGTCCCTGAAGAGGCCAAAGTCTGCTCTCCTGAAGTCCAGGGCAGTGAGCTTGCTGTGCCCCCTCCTCGCTGCCCTCAAGATCTTGAACTCCACCATTTCATGGTCACTGCAGTCAAGGCTGCCCTTGAGCTTCACATCCCCTACCAGCCCCTCTTTGTTGGTGAGAACAAGGTCCAGCATGGCTCCTCTACCACTTGGAAAAGGAAGTGATCATCAACACATTCTAGGAACCTCCAATTTTGGTAGTTGTCACTATCTGGAGGAACAGCCATCTGCAGGTGAAATCCAGAGGTTTGTGGGGTCAGGTGTGCATTTTCCTCTGCCCGCTGAGCTCCAGCAGGGCAACAGCCCAGGACAGCCACCTTGCTCCCAAATCGGAGGAGCTGAAGCAGCATCATTTAGCAGCTTTGTCAGGAGCAACACCGTGTATTTAAAGCTGTCTGCTGGGGCTTTGTTCTGGCAAGCAGCTCATGTTTGAAAGCTCTGAGATGTTCCTGGTGCTCTCTCTGACGTCCTCGGATGAGACATGGCAGGCCCTGCAAACATATGTGATGTAGCTCCTGAAGATGTGCCATGGGGGGGATCCATCCTCCTTAGCAACTGCGTATTGATGTATCCCAAATGACATCCTTACTGAGATCCTGGATGGGCCATGGTTTGGAGGTCCCAGTAAACTCTCCTTGCTCATGCCGGTGTTGGGCCTCATTTCATCCCCCTCTTTCAGGATGCAGGTTGAAGGGACAAAGATGGTCCCTGGCTGGTCATGAGCCCCCCAAACTGCAGTTTGGACTGAAACTCATTTGGTTTTGTTACTGACCTCCAAAAAGAAGCATTTGACTTGGGCTTGGTTTCTGTGGTGGGTAGTGATTCTCATGTGGCAGAAAAACTATTTGAAGTGTAGAGTTAGCAAACCAGTAATTAGACATGCAGAAAACCACTCCGTGGAATAGAAGATGGAAAAGAAGCAACAATCTGTACAATTTTCTTGTAAAACTGTAGCAGAGGGACCTTGGCCCTTCCTCCCTATTGAAGCATCTTTGCTTGCGCCTGATCCTCATGTACTCATGAGAGGTGGGAGCTCAGTGCAGCAACTCAATGCAGCAGAGAGCTCACTGAGCTTCCAGAGACTGAGGAATTCAAAATGTTTAGTGTGACTTCTAAGAAACCTTTGATTGATTCAGACTTGTAACCTAGATGTTTCTTGTTCTCCACTCTTTTTCTTCCATCCTATTCCTTTATTTTTTTTGTTCTTAGCTCTTTCTTCCTTTGGGGGGGAGGGGGATATTCAGTGAAATATAGATAAGCCTTGCTCTGTCTTTGATGTCTTTTGATTTTTTCTTCCTTTTGCTGATGTTGCTGCATGAATTTTGCAGAAGGTCATACATCAGAAAAGGAGCAGACTGTTAAGTGTGGCTGTGTGGCCTGGGAGGGAGAGCAAGCTGTGGAGGAGCATACCAGGAGCCGTGGCTCAATCCTCATCTCCACCACCCTGTCCCAGGGCACTGCCTTGCTGCCTCCCTTTTCTCGTCTATGAAAGTCAATGTCATGAGCACAGTGGGATCTGCAGGGCAGAGTGACGTGACCCAATCACCTTCACCCTGTTTCCAGCAGCAGCCAGGCTTACAGAGCCCATTCTGACCCCTTCTCTCACCTTTTGGCCTGTTTCAGCCAAATTGGGTACAAGGGAAGAGGCTTCCATCTGAACATGAGGAAAAACTTCTTCACTTTGAGGATGATAGCACTGGAATAGGTTTCCCAGAGAGGTTGTGGAGTGTCCTCTGGAGATACTCAAAACCCACCTGGACACGATCCTGTGCAACCTGCTCTAGCTGATCCTGCTTTAGCAGGGGGGTTGGCCTAGATGATCTGTAGAGGTCACTTCCGACCCTACCATTCTGTGGTTCTGTGATTCAAAGGTAATTTCTCTAAGTATCATTAAAAATGAGCGGCTAGGAGGATGGGCATTTGGACAGTTGCGTGTTTGGCTCTAACTTCTGATCCTATCTGCAGTGGGATGTAGCAAGCCACCAATCACAGTCAAAATACTCTGCAGGAGGATGATTCTGAGGGGAAGTAGAAGGGAATTTTGAAGGAATATGTGGAAATAATAGAAAATATTCAGTGTAATCCAGTTTAAAGGCTAGTCAGCACAAATCTGTAGAAAACCAGGCATCATTTCTTCCACTGCTCATCTGCTTGTTTATTATTAAAAGGGAGAAGGAAAAAAAGAAGCAGAAGAGGCAATGTTGGCTCTGAGGTGCTAATGCTTTGGGGAATGGCGATGACAATGTTGGCGATCACAGGTTAGAGGGAAATGGCACTGTGTCATCCTGACCAAGGCAGAGACGTAAGCCTGTGGGCAGCCCTGTTCCTCTTTCACAAAGCTGAGCAACGATGCTCCCATTTCCCAGGGATGCACCGGGAACTTAAAGGCAGCCTTGAAATTCAGCCAGATGCTCCAGTGCTTCACCAAATAGGAGCAAGTGTGTGGGATCATCTAGTCCATCCCCCCTGCCATGGGCCGGCACATCTTTAATTAGATCTCTAGTTCAGGTTCCCCATTTAATACGCTTCTACAAAAATCAGTGCAGGTCTTACCCACTCTGCAAATCTCTACTTTCCATCCTGCTCTGGTTTGCAAACCCCAGTGCCTCCACCACCCCATCCCAAGGACTCCTCGATTATAAAAGATGAATTTTCAGTCAGGACTGGAAGTGCTATGAGTGCAGAGCCCATCTGATCAAGAAGAATAGCAAATTGGAGTCAAAAATTAGTGAGGAAAAAGCATCTTGTCAAATAGGAAAGTGTGACTTTTTTTTGTCCTTTCAATTAATGAAACTGTTTTGACAACTAAATTGCCCTCCTTCCCTCCGCTCACTCCTGATGAGCACAGGTAGATCCTAAAGCAGCTGGTGTAGTTTTTCTTTGTGGTCGTTCTGACTGATGTTGACATCAGATCCTTTTAAAAGTGTTTTACATAGTTCTTGCATTTGGGAACCTCCAAAATCACTTTGACAGAGGAATCATGCTTAAAAATGGATTTATTTTTTTTTTAATTCTTTAGGGAGCGAAGTGCACAAATCAGGGCTTGATGAGAATATCAACAGGGTCACAGGAAGGGAACCTGTTTAAAAGGTATCTAAGGGCTTCTGTGACCTTTGCTAGCTACATCTGTCAATATTGAGTGAAAAGTGGTGTTTTAAGGAAACTTTTGTTCCAGAAAAGACTTTATAGGCCTCCATAGATCTGCTGCAGTTTCTTTGAACCCACCCACTTTGAAAGTGTTGATTTGCATTAACTCTTCTTTCTGCCTTTACTTTTACAACCAAGGCAGGCCCTATAGCTTTATTTAGAAATCACCCATCATTAGTAACCACAATCATTTAGTAGACATATTTACAAGGTAAGTGACAGTGGGAAGTAATTAAGTTTAATATAAATCACACTCAATTTCAAATCTGCAGGCTTCAAAATAATAATTATTAGAAACTGCAGCTTCTATAAAAAGATGCAGTATTTATAGCAGGATCTTCTTTCTTTTCCAGCTAAACACATTGAGTCTAGTGGAGATTAAAATCCCCTGTCTGTTCATCTTACTTGTTTCAAAGCCATTTTCTTCCTGTGGCACACTTCATTGCGAATTACCCACTGCTTTTATTCTTTGTGGGGAGATTTTTGACTCTTGGTTGATGATGGTGGGGAGGAAGAGTTCAGTGTTGTCCAAAATGGCCTTGTAAATGCATGTATCTTGAGCTGTGGCTTTCTGCTAAATCTGTGTTTTTATAGATCAGTGCCTAACAATGTGTGCTTTGTTTCACAGGTGTCATGCAGCTGACAGGTCTACTGGCGGAGCTGATGGTCACAGCCAGGGTGGAGATTCTTCATTAAACAAAACAGAGTAAAATAACCAAGAAAGGTTGGAGCTGTTTGCGAGATCTATTGAGTTGACTGCTCACCCTGTCAAAAAAAGTCATCATTTGGGACGACAGGCCACTGCCAGCAGCTGCCATGGCTAGCAAAAGAAAGTCAACAACTCCCTGTATGGTCCGAACTTCTGAAGTCATGGAGCAAGAAGGCGCTGAGGGCACAGAGGCCCTTAAAGAGAAGGGGGCTGGTGCACCACAGCAGGACTCTAAAAAAAATTGGCCTTCAGAAAGCTCAATCAAAGACTGTGAAGTGGTTGAGGCAAAGCCCCCAGCTGAAAATCAGTCTAAGAAACCCCAGGGTGGTTACGAGTGTAAATACTGCCCTTACTCAACACAAAACTTAAATGAATTTACAGAGCATGTTGACACTCAGCATCCAAATGTCATTCTGAACCCCCTGTACGTCTGTGCTGAATGCAACTTCACAACCAAAAAATACGATTCTTTATCTGACCACAACACAAAATACCACCCAGGAGAGACTAACTTTAAACTGAAGTTAATTAAACGCAATAATCAGACTGTTTTAGAACAGTCCATTGAAACCACCGGTAATGATGTCACTGTCACAAGCGGTGGGCTGGAAAATGCGGAGTGTGATGATTCACTTCATGGGGGAATTAGTGCAAGTAAAACGCCAGTGATGAAACTGGGAAAGCCTAAAGGGGAAACCAAGAAGGGTCCCAAAAAACCAGAAGAGGGAGTTACGGAAAACCACGTGGATGGCACTCTTCCCCGCATCATAACTGAAGCCACTGAAGCTATTGCTTGTATAAATGGAGACCTTCTCCATGATGTGTTAGCCCACGTTATGCCCTCTGTACAGCTGCCACCAAATATTAACCTTGTCCCCAAAGTCCCGGTACCTCTGAACAGTACCAAATACAACTCTGCATTGGATACTAATGCCACCATGATCAACTCCTTTAATAAGTTTCCTTACCCAACTCAAGCAGAGTTGTCGTGGTTGACAGCTGCATCAAAACATCCAGAAGAACAAATCCGAATCTGGTTTGCTACGCAACGTTTGAAGCATGGTATAAGTTGGTCTCCTGAAGAAGTAGAGGAGGCAAGAAAGAAGATGTTCAACGGTACTATCCAGGCAGTTCCCCAAACCATCACCGTCCTGCCAGCTCCTTTGACAACTGCAAAAATGCCGCAGCCCATCATCCAAACAGCTTTGCCTTGTCAGATACTGGGCCAGACCGGTCTGGTTTTGACTCCCGTGTCAAATGGTTCAACTGTTTCCTGCTCACCAATCACGCTTGCTGTTGCCCCAAACCAGGGGCAAAAGAGGACAATACAGAACTTACCAAGTGCCCCAGAGGCCAAGCGTCCTCATGTAGTTCAGGTGCCTGAGATTCCTGCCAAGATGACTGCTGTACCACTGACGCCAGCCAGTGAGCGAAAAAAGACAAAGGAGCAGATAGCAGAGCTGAAGGCCAGTTTCATGGCAAGCCAGTTTCCTGATGATGCGGAAGTCTACCGGCTGATAGAGGCAACGGGTCTCTCTAGGAGCGAGATCAAGAAGTGGTTCAGTGACCACAGGTACAGAAGTCAAAGGGGCGTTGTGCACATCCCTGGTGATGCTTTAGGGAAAGATCAAATAGCACCTTCAGCTGGTCGACATGGCCGTTCGTTTCACCCATACGCAGATTTTACTCCCCAGAGATTCAAAGAGAAAACCCAAGAGCAGCTTAGGGCCCTTGAAGAGAGTTTCCTCAGATGCTCTTTTCCTACCCAAGGAGAATTGGACAGGCTTCGAGTGGAGACTAAGCTGAGTAGGAGGGAGATAGATTCATGGTTCTCTGAGCGGAGAAAGATAAGGGACAGCATGGAGCAAGCTGTCTTGGACTCAATGGGGTCATACAGAAAAGTTAAAGAACAAGGAACTCCCAATGGTGCAATAAGCCAGGCAGAACTGCTGAGTAGCTCTCAGCTCCCTGGTGCTTTATCTGGGTCCTCCACCACATTTAAGAAAACGCAGGAGCAGATTCATCTACTGAAAAGCACATTTGCAAGGACCCAGTGGCCATCACCCCAGGAATATGACCAGTTAGCATCTCAGACTGGGCTCACAAGAACTGAAATAGTTCGCTGGTTCAAAGAAAACCGGTCTTCACTAAGAACAGGGTCACTTAAATGGATTGACCAGTACCAGCAGCAGTACGCTGTTGATGGTCATAATGAGCAAAGCCAGAAAAAGGGATCAAAACACACTGAGAGTCCAAAGAATGGTAATGAGGTGTCTCGGCAGCATTACCAGGAGCATAAAAAACTGAATGAAGAAAATGGGGGGAAACTAGTAGTGAGAGCAAAAAGAGACTGTGAACCGCTGAAAGACTCTTTGTTGGGGAATCAAGCGGAGGGTACGGACAGGTTGGAGTGCAACAGCCATGACGGCCACGGCAGCGAGGAGAACGAAGAGCCAGCCGAGGTCAACTGGGTGGAGGTGACAGTGGGTGAGGATGACGCTGCATCAGACTGTACGGACAGTTGGAGCCATACGGCACCCGAAGGCCAGGCAGAGCTGGCGGACTTTGACTCTGAAAGTATATCTGGAGACAATTCCCACGTATAGACAGGTAATGCTGATGGTGCCCTGTTTCTCTGAGCCTGCCTCTGGGTGTGCTTGCAGCATCCTGTAGTCCCTCTTCAGTATAAATCCCTGGAGCCCATCCCTGCTGGATCGTTGTGCCTGCTGGATGTCTGAACAAAAGGGAGACCCATCCTGCTTTAATTTACAAGCAACTGCATGGTGGGGGAGGGTTAGTGCCGTTTGCCTTTTTTCTTGTCTTCTGGTGGGTCAAGTCCTGGATAAGGGTGATTTTTTTTATTTTTATTTTTTATTCTTTTTTTTTTTTTGCATTAAGTGATTAAACCTTAAAGTTTCTGTTTCTGCCTTGAAGTGACCTGTGTAACTTCTGCAACAGTTGATGTAAAACATACCAGCTGAGCCATGCAAAGAAATAGTAAACAACACTAGTTACTAATATCCCCCTTGCTAACAGATCATTGATCTCCCGTGAATAGAGGCTGTGCCTGTTTTTGCACCTTCCTTCGCAGCATCCTGCCCTGCTCAGAATAAAAGGTCACTGGGGGAAGGGCCCAGGACAGAGATGCTTCTTTTTTACAACAGCAAGCAAAAAAAAAAAAAGTTGTGGGGACTCAAGTGTTTCATGCAAATGTGCTCTCTTCCTCTTGCAGGTGAGAACTATCTCCAACTTTGCTTTGTTCTGCTTGCTCACTCTAGAGGCTTAGGAAATGCCCCAGACTAAGCTGTGTGGGTGTTTTAGCAGCTCTTCTTCACAGGATCTTGAATTTAAAAGCAAGCTGCAGGGCCTTTCTTTAAGGGGGTTTTATACAATCTTTCACAATGTGAAAGGACGTGTTATTTGGAGACCTGAAGCCTGGTTTTGATCACAGTTGCACAGGTATAAATCTGGAGCAAGCACTGTCAGCATTTCTTGACTTGCATGTTGAATTGAGTTCACTGGAGCCTGTAACATTTTATGCTCGGTATAACTGAGTCTGTCTCTCCCAAACTGGAGTCTTCTTAAGCTAGAATTTATCCCACAGAAAGCTCAGCACCCTGCATTAACAACTGCAGTGACAGAACACCTATTTTAGAAAGAGTTAGTAGTTTTCTGGTGTCTTAACAAGGATAATATATTTCAGCATTTCTTTTTTTAAAAAAATATAAAAAATTTAAAAAAAAAAAAAAGAAATACAAAAGCCAGGACTGATAGAAGTCCTTCTACACTTGCACTGAAGACTTTTACTATTGCAGCTGGCAGTACTTGAACTACTGTATGTTGTGCAGAGGTGCAGTTTTCCTTAGCAGGCCCTGCTGGTTAGCCTAGAGCCCTCCACCTTCTCCTTGTGCAATACTTGTCCAAAAGTCTCTTGGACGTTTTCTTGGAGTTGAAAAGAGAAACCCTGTAGCGGTTTTATTTTGAACTATGAATTGCATCAGCTAATTTTGAGAAGTGTTAATCACAGCATCTGTATCACAAAGTATCTTAAAGCTCCAGACTGCGATGCAAAGCACTGTCCTGCATTATGCTTGCAGAAGTTGGTAATTAGGGATGTGAGGAGCAGGTTGTGTTACCTGTGTGGAAAAGGCAGAGATTAAAGGAGGAAGGACATGGGAACATCAGCCAGAGGCACACTGGGGTGCCACTATTGTACAGCCACATAAGAAAGCAGAGCCAGGATCTGATCTGCTTTTTAAAATCAAATGTGTGATGAATAAATGCATTGTGGGATTCGGAGGGGGGTGTTGAAGTTGTTATTCCAGATCATTTCCCCCTTCCAGCTATAAATGTTCATACTGAGGAGAGGGAGCAGACCAGGGGCTAGGAGAGGGAATGGGGAGGAGTGCAGGAGAGGAGGTGTTGCCTGAAACTGTTATTTCTTACAGACCTCGTGTAGTATGAAGCCAAGCTGTGCAGCGACCCTCTTCCAGCAGCATAGGCTCAGTGCTTGCATTTTTGTACGTGAGCGGTGTAGGGTACGTTGGGGTGAACCTCCTGCCTTTGTGCCCTGGGCCAGGTGCTGGCTGTAAAGCTCCAGGGATGTGGAGGTACTCAAGTGTTACCAGAGAGGAATTTTAATAAGAACTTTGATCTCAGTTAAACTTTTGCTGGGTTATCCTTTTGATGAAGAGCTTTCAGGTGGCTGGTTGTAAAACACACCTACTGAGAAGAGGTGCACTAGAGCAGGGCTTCTGCTGCAGGAAGATCAGAGAACCATTTTGTCCTCTGCTCTTTGCCTGTTTCTCAGCATGCTGGCCTGGGGACTTGACAAAAGCCCAAAGTCTTTCTCTCTTTCATTTTCCTTTGTTCTCTCTGTAAGTCTCAGCCCGGAAACACAAGTGCCTGCTCTCCAGTGCCTGCATGAAGGCATTGTCACAGGCATTGTGACACTAAAGCTGGAAACTTTACCTCACACTGATGGGACCTGTGGAAAATTCCCAGCTACTGGCTCCTTTTTCCTTCAGGATAAGCTTTTACTCTTACCTTTGTGTAAGCCTGTCTTAATTTTTAACTAAATCTTTGGTGTTAAATTAACAAGGCATTATCTTAGGTGACATCCAGGGTATGACTCAAAAGCAAAGACTGCATAAGACCTGATGGAGAGCTTGTTTCTGCCTGTTATCATATAAAAGTCTGATTTTTCCTAACATCATACTCCTCAGTACCTTAGAGGAGGTGTGTCACTGTCCTAGCCGCACATAAGAGATGGACTGAAGAGCTGACAAGGGACTTCTCCTCCTCTTGACTTCCACTGCTGAACCCTACATTGAGCAGAAACATGCTCCTTTGATATTCAAGGTGTTGCTATTTTCTCAGCTCGATGTATGTAGTTTAAAGTAAATGCTTCTCAGTGATCGATTTCCATACTCCTGTTGTTGGCTGAATTTGTGTGTGGCTTCCATAAAACCTGAGCTCTTCCAGATCATCTCGGTCAGTCTGCGCTCCAGTGTGCAGCTTTAGGAGTTTCTGAAACTATTAGGGAGTATTAGTGTTACAGCCTAGACAGACCTTATGCCTTAGAAAATTGAGGTTTTCAAAACTGATCCGTGTTTGGTGGATTCTGCTGCTGGTGTAGCTAGTGGGAGTTTCACGGGCGCCTGGCCTTTGCAAAAGCAGGATTCACAGAAATACCATTCCCGGACTAAGAAAAGGCTCTGTTACTGAGTCCATATCTGAAGCTTTTGGCAAAATTGGATT
This sequence comes from Grus americana, assembly GCF_028858705.1. Lineage (NCBI taxonomy): Eukaryota > Metazoa > Chordata > Aves > Gruiformes > Gruidae > Grus > Grus americana. The sequence goes on along the minus strand of NC_072853.1, from coordinate 13,513,712 downwards.
TATTCCCCAGAGCAGTCAGGTTTCCTGAACAGTCAGTCTGGGAGACCTGTCCCTGTAGGGTACCGGGGCCTTCAAGATGTTGAGTGGCTGCTGTAGGGTACACTAAAGCTCTCACTGAAAATGCTCTAGATGCTGCGTAATGAAGCCTCTTGTAACGAGGCCCAACTGCTCTATCAAGGGCGCTTTAGCTCCCTTTCCATCAATAGAGATATTCCTGCCTTCCAACAGCACGGGGCAAAATTAGGTCTGTTGTCCCCATTTGCGCAAGCCTGACAAACGGAAACTGATCCTAAATTAAATACAGCAAATTGCAGCTCAGACATGAGAGCGGGACCAGAGCATGCCAGAGTGGTTGGCAGCTACAGCTGGCTTTCTTCACAGTGTTGTCTCCCTGTGGGGTTTTCCCAAGATCAGTATTTCCTCAGCCCAGAGCTTTTATTTTTTTCTCAGAAACATACTGTTTTTCCCTGCCACCACCAACTCTGCTGTAAACTTTCTTTTTTAGAGTTGTCTCATGACCTCCATTTTAAGCCCAAACCCTGCAAGTTGTAGGCACCAAAGTCCATGGCTCACAGTGGGATCAAGGTAGGTGGGCACCCCAGAAGATGCATGCCCTGGCTCTTGATGGCTGTGACCACTGCTCTGTGGAGATGTGCCAAAAGGAAACCATGTCTGGAAGTTGCACATCAGAAAATAAAAGTCTGAAGGAAGTTATTACCCCTTGCTTGTGCTGTATGTGTTGTACTGGGCATCAGAGGTGGTCTGGGTCCTCTTGGTGTCTCCGGCCTCTTTTGCAACACTGTGGGAGCTGAGATCACTTGGTTGCTGGTGGCTCAGTGCATTCCTCAAACGTGTCCAAAACTGGTAAAAGTGTACAGCGCTGAGGTTTCCCACCCTTTCTGTCCAAGTTCTTATTTTTCTTGTGGTTTGGGGTTTCATCCATAAAGCTAGCTATAGTGCCCGTTACTGGTGTTGGGCGCCATCCTGAAGTCAGTGTGGGATCGAGCAATGGTTTTTGCAGAACTTGGGTCATCCTAAAGCATTTCAGGGAGTGAGGCTGAAGGTTGGAGGACTTGCCATTTCCCCTGAAAGCAGTGAGGCATGTCAGAGACCCAAGCTGTAATGCAGTGAAGGACTTCAGAGCGGGAAGCAAAACCCAGTGCAGCAATTAAAATTTTCCAATGAGTTAGGAGGAGCAGGGAGCTGTTTGAGGAAAGGTCGCAAGGACAGGAAGGACTTTTGCCTTTGGTGTTGGTGCAAACCTGTGCCCTTTGCCTGGGCTCGACTGCATTGCTTTCTGCGTTGCAGATGCCAGACAGAGCTCATCACTTTTGTGGGAAATAACAGGCCTGGTAGCAATGTTCACAAAGGGTATGAAATAATGGGTTAAGCTCAGGTTTTGGTAAGCCCTGCTGCAGGATGGGTGAGGAGGATGGTGCAGGAAAGCCGCCTCGTGCTGCTGCATGCAGTTCCAGCCTGAGTGGGTGCTTGCACTTCTTGCACATTTACACTGAATGGGGAAAAACATGCTGAACATAATCCTTGTCGTAGAGCCCTTGCTCTGTGCTGGGAACTGGGGATATGTGTAGGCGGGTGAGCTTTTGAAGGTTGGGGGGGGGTTGCGTTATTTTTTAATCTCTGGTCCGTGGTGCAGCCTTTATGTAGGTGCAGGAGTCAAGGAGCTGCTCTGCAGAGACAGGCACATGCAATTTTTTCCATTGTCTTGCAGTTTGTATAATTATTTCCTAAAATCACAAAAAAAAAAAAAAGTATTTAATGAGAGGATTTGCAGGGGAAGACAGACCTGAAGTCTTCTTGCCTTTAGCACCATCTGTCCTGTGGTCACAAAGTAGCTGCCCCAACCCATGTGCACATGGTCTTTGAGCCAGTGTGAGGATCTGCCTGAGGTGTATAGTAGTGAGTCAAGGCTGGGCTGTATGTCCCTGTTAGAAATCTATAGGGGCTTATTAGCTGGGTGTTACATATAACAAAATGTGTACCCTAGTGCAGCATCAGGCTGTGATAGGGGTAGGCTTCAGGATACAGTTAATACAAAATACGGTGTTACTGCGTGTGCAGGGTTGTGAACCGGCCTCTGTGTTAGTTGACAACTCAAATTGTTGTTCATAGTGCCTTCAAAAATAATATGCTGCTTTTATAATTTTTGCAGGGGTACTCCTCAGCTGCACTGTCCTGACATCGAAGGGGAAATGCTGCCTGAAAATAGAAGAAAACTCTATTTTCCTGCCTGGGGTGAGATAGTGTGTTGCGACTCCAAGTCTCAAACCGCGCTTGCGGAGGCACAGTGAGAAATACTCTCATGGAGCATCATCATGGGATCGTTTATAGTGCCAAAGTCCTACTACTGCATTAAAAAAGAAAAGAAAGAAAAAAGGGTCCTTGTACATAGGTTTCTCCTTAGCTTCTCTCCCACCCACTTACCTGCCCAGCTTCTTCCTCTACTGGAACAGATTTGTACAACGTGGAAATTTTGTTAACTTTTTAATAGGTGCAAGTTATTCTTGCATATAATGCCATTGCAAAATTTGGGGGTTGGTTTGGGGGAGGGCAGTGTCTTTTGTGGGGGAGGAAGAGGAGTTTTTTTGGGGTTTTTTTCTGAAGCATTTTAAGACAGAGTTGCAATCTTTTGCAGTCTCATTGGTGCAGATCAACATCTGAGCCCGGATCCCCACCTTGGTTTACATTTCAGCCCACTTAAATGTGTTACAGGGCTGGGGAGGGTCCTTCTGGAGTGGTTGGGGTTTGGTTTTTTTCTTCTTGTTTTGACTTTTTTGTTTTGTTTTATGGCCACCTGCTACTGGTTGAACTATTTAAATCTCTGCTTTTCCGTGCTCCTACAAGGCAAGTCTTCTCCGCTCCTGTACTTCACTTTTCACAAGCCAGCCCCAGCTGTGGGTCTTTGAAGATTTGGCTAGAATGCCTTTTTTTGTTCTTTGGGTTTGGTTTTTTTTTAGCACTTTCTGTTTAAACGTGCAGTACAACCCCCAGAGGGGTTGGAGCGAGGAAATTAAGATGCTTCATAATCCAAATTTGTTTGTGTTTCTTCAGCTGGTACAACGATGGACACTGTAACCAACAGTCTGCCTTCCAGCTTTAGATGTTGTAGCGCACAACAGAAGTTTCTGACTAATCCTTGCCACTAAATTTTTAGATTGATCTTAGGTTCCCGAGTGCACTTTTTTCAAATACTGCTAATTTGGATTTTTGTGGGGGTGTCTGTCCCTGCATGTGTGAGGAGGAGGAGGGGGGAGACAGGAGCATGGGTGCGCAGTCGAGTGCGTGCGAGAGCCGTCCAGTGCATTCCTCTGGTAAGCTGGATTCGGAAAACTTATCCACCTTTCTGTATGCTGCACAAATATGATGCTTGGGAGTTTGAATAAATCCAACTTTTCTAACTTGTTGCTCATTTGTTGTAACTCAATAAAACAAAGGCTAAACATTTTGGTAACCTTTTTCTTGTCTCATTTATTTATTTATTGCCATTTAAAACCCAAACTCAGCCCCCACCAGCTCTCCTTGGTGTGCAAGAGCTCAGCATCTTTAGAGCTGCAATTAGGGTTTTAACTGGTTTTGCAGTAATCGGCTTGGCAAACGCTAACCAGATTAAAGTGAACTGGGTGAACTACTGATGTTTATTTCCCCGGCGTTACGCAGCTCTTCCCCGTGTGAGGGGGTCAGATAGCGCCTGGGAATGGGGATCGGTGGGGGGGGGGAGGGGGCACCTTTATTTTAGTTACAATCGCAACCTGAATGAATGAACAAATGAATGAAGGGAAGAAATTGTCCTTGTGACTCACTCATACAAAGTTGTTTTTATTAATCATCAGCACAACATTTAAGGTTGAGGGAGGTTTGCAGTGGGCAATGGTGGGTACATTGCCTGGTGGGTACCAAAGAGAAGTAACTGGATGGGGCAGCGCTTGCGCTCACTGTGTTTGCGTGCAAGAGGTGGGGAAGCAACTTCAGCTCCTCCACAGGTAAAGGCAGCCTGGCCCGAGTACGCGGACGAGTTCTGCGGCTGAGCACAACACGTCTCGTTGCACTTGGTGCTGCACATCGTACTCCTGCGTGCGTGGAGGCAGATGCCCGTGCAGTCACGTCCATACCCCTCACTTCGTTTGTGAGATCGATGGATGTGAGCGTCAGGTGGCCAAAAAGAAAATGCCTCTGAGGATGGTCCTCCAGGACTCCAAAGTTGTAACTGAAACTAATTGCCACTTCTGTCTGCTTTGCTTACATGAAAGGATGCTAATATTTTAATTGCCCTTGTGCGCAGTTTTTAACAGCCGCTTGGCAGCTTAATATTCCAGTTTGCATCTCTCCTGTCTGATGTGCACGTACGTCTGTGTGTCTGGAGCGCTGACCTACTTTGCTTAACCAGCAGCGCTTCCAGGGAGCTCAGCGGGAGGTTTAGGAAGAACAAGACCCACCTGGGTTTTCTGTGTTTGTACGGCCCCAGACACGGTGGGATTAGGGCCCAGGACTGGGGCTCTTTAAGATCTCTGCAATTCAAATAAAACAATAGCAGTGGCCCTGGAGTCTGTCATCGCACAGATAATAGAGCTGAAGCTCTCCTGCAGCAAACAAATGGGCTTGCGAAAGACTGGCACAGCCTTGGCTGGCGTCGGCAGAGCAGCAGCACCGTAGGTTTGTGCAGGCAGGTTGCGGTGTGATACCAAACCTCCAGACACCGGGTTTCCTCAGGGAAAGCTGATCCGGTGGCCCCTTTTCGGTTTCTTTTCTCTTAAAGCAACCCAGGCCCCCACAAAGATTGCTTCACTGTGGCTGCCGGAACGGGTTTACAAACTGGGCATTGCAAGCAGACTTTGTTTTTAATTAATACCGACACGGTAGCTGCATTTCTAGGAGAGTCCAAGCAGCAAGGCACAATCAGGACATTGTTTGTACGCGGCGGCCATTGGGGATGGCCTTGGCTGTGGAGTTTCGTTGCACATGGATGAAAATAGGCAGCTGACACCGCGTTTCCTCACGCACAGCCCTGCCTCCCCGCTTGCAGGAGCCTGGCATTTGCACCACAGCGGTGGCTGGGGACAGGCTTTCCTGCGCAGGGTCCCCCAGGACCAGCAGTCCCTGGTGCTTAGGTTTTGATTGACATCTTGCACAATGTGTTTTAACCCAAGTCTCTTGAAATGTTCTAATCAGAAGAAACCTGATTAACACAAAAACATCCCCCCCCCAAAAAAAAAAAAAACAAAAAAAACAGAACCCACCCTGATTTTTTTTGTGCTTGTGCAAAACTTTTTTTTTAATGTGGCTTGTAGAAAAATCCATCACTTAGAAGCCAGGAATGACTTGAATTAGATGGCCTCTACTTTCTTAATTTAGTCTGCTTGTATGCTGACAAGAGGATGGGTTTTCATTATATACAGACATTACTGCTCCTGCCTGGTCCATAAGATGCTAGGAAGAGTGCTCCTCAGTAAAGGAGCTGCTGTTGGCTCCTTACTGCTGTCAGAGGTCTGAGGACTCCACGTGTGTCCTAACACAGTTACAGTTTAGGACAGCTCAGACAGAAGTGTTATTAAATGTGATCATGGTGAGAGAACATGACAGCATAGACTAACAGCATCACATCATGGTTTAGGTCGGAAGGAACCTTCAAAGATCATCTCATCCAACCTCACTGCCATGGGCAGGGACACCTTTCACAAGCTCAGGTTGCTCAACGTCCCATCCAATCTGGCCTTGGGAAGTTTTGGGGCAGAAACTTCAGCATACAGGAGCTTCTCTGCTAAATGATTCATTTTTCACAAATCCTTTTTTAAAAAAAAAAAAAAAAAAAAGCTTTTTGCTTTTCAACCACATGGCTGCAGTGGCACCATTTCTAACCTCAAATCTCTGACGTTGACCTTTGGGAATTTTGTGTAATGCGTGGCTTTGAAAGCCAGCCAGTGAGTGGTGCAGGGAGTCTGTAGCTGCCGGGTGAAGCCCAGGAGAAGCGAGACTCGCGCTCAGAAGAAAGGATGTCCCAGCACCATGTGGACCATCCATCACAGGCTGGGGGAGAGAAGTGCAGGGTTATGCAAGAAATCTGAGTGATTACGAGCACAATGATAATTATGTGGTGATAATTTAAAATCTAGAGAAATACACAGATAAAACTGCAACCAAGATAAGTAATATGTATGCACTATATTCGCCATTAGCAGAAATGTAACCATTGAAACTTTTCCTATCAACTTCCTGTAACCCTCAGATATTGTTAGGTAGCAAAAAGACAGATCCTGAAATCTTACTAGCTAACATGAGAGGGCAAAAAATTAATTATGAAAGCACATAAGGCAACGTTGTAGGAAGTCCAGCTGGCATTCTGATAGCAAGGAAAGAGCACACCAGTGATGGAAAGGAAATTTTTTAATTATCTCTTGAAGAAAAAGAGAGACCTGAGATCATTTAGATCAGTGAAAGGCAGGACTTCTGTACTCGTGATCGGTAACTAATGGGAAGCGATTATGAATGAGGCCTGTGGCTCTTGAGCATAATTTTGCAAATATTCATAGTACAGCAGGAAAAGGGAATGTATTGAGAGCAAGAGAATGTAAGATAAGCAGTGAAGGAATGAAAAAGCAGCATAAAACCCAAGTGTTACACAGTTGAACCATATCCCAATCAGATTATTGCAAGCTCTAGCGAGGATGGAGATAAGAGCTGAGTGACCGGGTAATTGTCAGACCTAATCACACAGCACACAACTTGAGCGCAGTAAGCAAAAGCAGGGTTCTTCCATTGCTTTCTTATTTCCATCACACCTGATGCTCCAAAATGGTAGTTCTAATTATATTACAATTTTCATAATTTAAGTGTACTGTGAGAACCACACAGCCAGCAAATTGGCTTGGGCACAGTAAGTGGGGACATTATGAAGCTTCTTCAGTACACAAATTCATCCTCTCCTTACTCCTTTTTTGCTTTCTTAAAAGTCTAGATCATCCCAGAGCAATGTATGATGTAAAATTTAGCACACAGCGATCTTAAGCTAAAAAAATCATTGGTTTTGCAACACAGCTATGAGATAGGTAAAGGAATAATACCATTAACCCGCGTTTATGGACAGAGAAACTGGGAGACACAAGTATTTATTCACAAGACTGCAGAATAAATGTGCTAAAGGCAAGAGCTGGAGTTCAGCTTGGCTTTGTCTTGACTTCCCAGCGAGGAAGCTTCATTTTATATTTGTATCAAATCATTGCCATTTCACCTGTGTTTCTTGTTCTTTCACCCAAAGCCTTTCCCTTTCCAAGACGCAAAGACACAGGGGCAGAAAGGAGCAGGCTGGGGCTCCTCAGGGACCCGCCTCCCGCACGATCCCACTGGGACATCCTTCTTCCCCAGCACAGCTCTCTGGACAAAGCCTTCACCTTCCTGCCTTAATTCCCTCCACCTCTAAGTAAGTCTCTCCCTAAGCATCTTCCCTGTCTCCCATTTCCAGCCACTCTCATTTTGGGGGGCCCTGCAGAAGGTGCCAGGTGCTCCCCCCAGCCTGGCCAGCAGTTTTGGCCACTGCTGCAGCTGCTCTTTTATTCCCACGGAGGGAGAATTTCTCCTCCCTGTAAAGCAGGAGCTCACGGCGTGCCTGGGGGTGCTTTGTAACACATTAGCACGCATGTGTGATTAAATCCCTCTCGGTATTAAGAGCATTTCTATGTCCTCAGCTTGAGAGCAACGGAGCCGTTCAGCCTCTTTGGCCTCCCTGCACCGCTCCTGCCACATCACTAATACCAAAAGGCAGTTTGCCACACAGCAGCATTTAACATACAGCTGTACCAAAATGTTTGAATTTGACATATTTTGCTTTTTTGTCATCCCATAACCCCAGCCGTCCCTCTCATCTCAGCGCAAGGGCTGTCAGCTAACGCTGGTGAATGATGATGCGGTTCTCCAGCAAGGTGGAAATACTTGACTTCGCCTCCTGCCTCGATGAGCTCCCAAGACACGCGTTAAACAGCAGCGTCACGCCTTACCACCCGCCTGTTAAACCTCTTCATAAAGGGATCTTCCCCAGTGCCTGTTCAACGTAGCCGGGGTTTCACACAAATTCAGGCTTATTTGGCAGGTCTTTGCCTACCACTCTGCTCCAGGCTCTCCCAAGGCACTTTTGAACATTTACCTTCACTTGGGTTGGTTGAGCCCTCCTCTGAAGGGCCATGTTCCCCCCAAAACTGGCTCCAGGTGAGGGGAGGATGCTGAGCAGGGGCCCTGGAAAGCCAGTGAGGCTCCCTGCAACCAGGGCTTTAAATCACCGCTAAATTTGATTGATAGATGTTAATTATTACTTGTGACACTGGGAAATAGAGATAGGCACTGCGCATGCTAAAAGCGAGGGACACATCTGGAGCAGCTGTGGCAGAAATGGGATGCCAGTGGTTTTGGCACCATTAGCCCCAATATACAGAGGGAGAGCAGAAGTACCCCAGACTGGGAAGCACAGCTCCAAATCTGTTCTCCAGCCCAAATCCAGCTACTGCCGGTCTTCAGCCGCAGCTGAGCAAACAGCAGGCAGAGACCAGCCAGGCCAGGGTGGGGGCTGAGGGTTTGACCCACTCCCAGAGCCCAGGTGAAGAGCCCAGAGCCAGGAGCACAAGCCAAGCCCTATGCCCACGTCTGAAGTGCAGCATGCTCTCAGGCTCCTTATTAGGGATTTAAACAAAAGGAATTTCAATCTTATTTTTTTCTTTCTCTTTTTAATGTCAACGTTTGAATGTGGGGGATGGAAATTTTAACATGAAGCCACACGCTGAAGGTCATGGAAAGGCAAGGCAGACATTGTCTTCAGCAATATTAAAAGGAAGACCAACCCTGCTGTGTCAGAGCAAAAAATGAATACTTCTTTTGATTGGAAAGAAAGTTTCTCCATGCCTGGTTGCAGTGCAGCATTGCACAACAGAGACTGCTGCGGCTGGGAGCAAGGAGAATTAATTACTTTGCTTTTTGAAGCATGGGCTGCTCTGCTCTGTTGTGCCAGCTTCAAGAATGATAAGCCCTTATCCAAAGAGCATGGCTTTGTCCTCCGGCACAGTTTTGCCCATCTAAATCACAGGAGGCCGACAAGTTTTTGTTTTGTTTTCTTCATACTTGCCCTACGCTTGAACCTGGGCAGCACCACTCGCTTTTCAGACTCACAGACACCAATTTTATGCCATCTGAGGGAAGGACGCTGGACCGAGCATCAGTGTTGGCCACCAAGTGCCATGGTGTAATTGCATTAAGCACCGTCCCAGAGAGCGGGCTACCGTTGCCACGGCACGTTACAGCCCCGCAGCACAGACAGGGCTTTGCCATACGCAGATTTATCTCCAAACCACCTCCTCTCAGGGGATTTTGCTTTCAAGGGCATTTCAGCATCTAAACAAAGATGAAGTACGCCTCTCTGAGCGAGCAGGCGGTGGGGTGGTGGCACTGAAGGATGTCTTCAGTGCTTTGTCCTCAGCTAGGCAGCAGCAAGTCATGCCGCAGAGTGGGCTTATTGATGATGTGTTTGGTCTTTCAGGGGTTGAATTGTTTTCTTGAGTCTCTTACACCCCCCTTACTCATTTAGGAGGAGATATATTTTTTATTTATACAAGAGGCTTGGGAACTGAAGTCACACAGGTTGCTGAAGCTTTCCTCCTCTGCTCACAAATAACTTCCAGGAGGCTCTTGGCAGGAGAGAAATGGGTTTGCTCAGTAAAAACACCACACTGGTACACGATAGCTGCAGATGCTGCTGCAATGACCTTCAATAAGCAAAAAAAAAAAAAAAAAACCACCACACGGTGTTTAAATTTTGACTGTAGTGGTGACACCCCTTCTGCAAAAGGGCGATTCCCACCTCTCCCAGAGCCCCTGTTCGCGGCCATCTGCAGCCTCAGCATGCCAGAGTCGTAACTCCTAGCTCTCCTCCTAATCCCGACTTCTTGGTAAAAGCTGCTGATTTACCTAAACAGTTGCAAAAGAACCGAAGGACGCAGGCACGGGGCAGTTTCTACACAAACAGCTCCCGCTGGCATGTTATTAACAGACTTTCAGCAGTACTCAGTGAGCCTCATCCCAGTTCTGTGATGGTAGAGCCAAAATCAATGTCTCCTCAGCATCCTGCACATGGAAGTTCTTAATTCATTGTCACAGCATTGATTTTTTTAATGTTACAAGCATAAGATTAAATATAAGAGCTACTCGCAGCTTATCAGGCTTTCACCATCCATGTCTTGATGCGAGCTCTAACTGCCCTACTTCCCACGCCTCACATAACCGATTTAATTTGCTTGTCCTGAACCACAGCCACCAGTACCTAAGCAAGCCAAGAAACAAACTTACGGACAAGAAAGATCAGCACTTCTTTGGAGTGATGTTCTTCCTGAATTATCATGTGCAGACAACAATTTCTTAATTGACGCTTACGCTTGTTCAACACTAGACAAATGCTTCAAATATGACCCACACTACCAGCTTCTTAAAACCATCACTATTCCAGTGGTAAGACAGATGTACAGGATGGGGGGGGAATGCTCACATCCTAGCTGTTGCTGCTGCTATTCAGATAGAGGGTTTGCAGATCCAGGGCACCAATATACTTCTTTCTTCCAGCCTTGTCCCCTCCCAGCCGTGTTCACCAGCTCCGTCCTGGGGTGCAGTACCAGCCAGTGGCTGCTTTCTGGCAAACACGTAGCAAAGCTGAAGCCTGACACACAGTGGCATAGTCAGAAATAAATGCAAGTCCACAGAATTGCCCTCATTTGGGCAACACACGGTTTACCATTGCTCCCTGCCCAGCAAGGAACATTTAACAGTTACTTTAATAAAACTTGCCATTTTAAGATACTCCTCTGAAAGGGGAAATATTAAAGCTTTATAGACCAGATAGCAAGTGAATTGGGAGCGCTCGCCTTATTGAATTTAGCTTGTGTCAAAAAACCAGCAGTGACACAGTGAGGTACGTATCCAGCGTGAGTGATTCCTGGCAGTGGCGACAGTGCTGAGTTAAAGATCAGCAGATACAGAGGAGATGCCATGGGCAGTCCTGCCCCCTCACAGCCCTGTCTTGCTGCTCCAGCCCCTGCTGGCGGCTCTTCCTCCGCTGCCTGGCCCCTCACGTCTCACCAAAGCCCCCACGGAGAGTGAGCAGGAACAACCTCATCTCCATGCATTAAAGCACAAATCAACCCATACAAGTGGGACTGAAAGCCCTCTGGCCTTTCAGCTGTGGAGGCATCAAGACTAAGCTACTCTGCCAGCCTTCCCAGGGTCGGGGTGCTGCCTTCACAGTCCCAGAGGTACGGTCGCTTTCCTGCTCCTATTTTCCCTAGGTTCCTCCTGCTCTCCCTCCCCTTTGGTACCATGCCCACACATCCTCTTCAGGGTGGGTTGTTTTGGTTTTTTTTTTTTTTTTCATTGAACAATGCAGCCAGGGGTCATGATTAATCCCACAGTTTTCCATAGTCCATTTCCCTGCTCATTGTCCTGTGCCACTTGTTGAGAACCTTATCTTTATTAGCTAGTCTTATCAGGACTCGATTACACATTAACAGAAACTCTCCTTACTCAGCAGGATTTCCTCAGGATTGCATTGCTTTCAGCTTCAGAGAGCAGCTCTGTGGAGTGAGCCACTCCACTAGAGGCAGCTTGGAAGTTATTGATCTCATTTAAGATGCACGAGGGGACACAGAAAGCTGTAGGATGACTTTGAGGAACTGGCAGGAGCAGATTTAGAGGACAAAGAGTTTCTATAGGGGAGCAAACACATTAGCTTATGTTGTTTGTATTGGCATTAACTTATACAGTAATTATTTGGTCCCAGCGAGCTGCGCTCTAATAGCAGCTATAGAGCCATCTGAGATCCTGCAGCACAGGGATCGCATCCAGCTAAAACGTCCCCCTCTCCACTTAGCTACTCAACCAAATAATACAGCTGTAGGGCCTATTGTTATCTGCCTCCTTTCAAGAAATTAGAGTGATAGAGTTCTTCGAGATTTACTAGACCTTCAAGTGCACTATCACCACACCACATAGACCTCTGACAGAGGATTTTTCTCTTTCAATGCCACTGTCACCTCGCCCAGGAAGGTCAAATGGCATCATTTTGTATCAACTGCTCTTGCTTTTTCTTCTTTTCTTAAAAACCACATTAGACAGAAGAATTCATTATTTGAAAAGGACAGAGTGACGGGTGCAAGAGAGGGGAAAATGCATTGCCAGAGATGAGAAAAGCTGTTTCTTAGCAGGTGGCTCTGTGAACCCCCAAAATCCATCTCTTGTGAAGGCAATTGACCATCCAAGGACTCCACAGCCTGGTAAGACCTCCCAGTGCCAGAGAGTCCAGGTGAGAAGCAAGCAGAGCTCACCGTTTGGTTAATGATAGCTTCCCCTCTGCTTGGGAATGCAATGACATGCCATCACCATGGCCATTCACACTCCCCTCTGCTCCCAAAACAGCCTACGCATGCCTTCATGGGGCGGCTCTGAGGAACAGAAACAAGGGGAAGGTTTGGAGAATTCGTAAGACACTCAGTTAACACGGCTAGGAAAAAAAAAAAAAGAGACTGAAAGCACAAAAGCTCTTCTTCTGAAATAGCAGCAGCAGGCTCCAAAAGCATGTATGGCATTTGAGGACAATTACTCTGAATTTAACTAGTTACAGTCATCAGACCATCTGAGAGAGCAAGTAGCTGATACCTGGAAAACAGAGATGGATGTAAGGAAGGGAAGAGGTATTAAACTGGTTATCACTTACGGGGGAGAAAAAAAAAAAAAGAAGAGAGACTGTTAATTTACTGCCTGCATGACAGCCAACAGAGGTGGCAAGAAAAAGGTTATAAATTGCTATAAAACCAATATTGCTACTGGGCACATGGTTTTAAGTATCAAGACTCAACTTCTGAAGATGGTTTGGAGCAGCTCTTTATATACGATGGCTGTCACGGCAGGCAATGGATTAAGAGTCCCTGCTACAGCCTGCTCAGGCCTTCTCAAGTGCTGAGGGTTTGCATTTTGCAGGTTCATCTGATGATTCCTCTAAGTCTTCCCTGCCTCTGCAGAACACAGGCAGCGGGTGCAGGTACGATGCAGCAGAGCTGAGAATACCCCATTTCTTCCTCCTGCGCTATTATGAAACATTAGATTTGGACCTAATTCTCTGAGTGCAGTTTTAGATCAAAAAGAGGGAAGGGAGATTTAAAAGAAATAACACTGCTCTAACTAAAATATACAGGAAAACTAAAAATTGGATTGTAACTACCCCAATAAGAGCAGCAGAGATGCTAGGAAGCTTTCACCAGGAATGCAGAAACTCTCGCCCAGGGGTTAAATCTCTCCAGGTAGTCCTGGCTCACAAAGCAAAGGAGACAGATGTCTGTTGACAATGATCCAAGTTAGGCCTTTTTCCAACATGCAAGTTCTGTCGCAGGCAAGAGTCACAAAGATTTTTTTTTTTTTTAACTTCTTGTAGTACAAAGCCACCACCACACCACTTCTGGAAACAACGGCTGCAGAAGTGGTTTGCCCCAATCAAAATAGTAGGCTCTGATTTCAGCTTTTAAGGGTTGGTTTGAGCTCTAAAAGCAAACAGAAAACCCATCGTATCTTCCAACCTAACTGAAAAGTCATTTTAGAAATAAAAACCTGAAGCATTTCATCCTCAACAAATGAAATATTCTCACATTGCAAAAACTCCACCTACATACACAATTTCTTTCTAATACTATTCCAGTGTAAAGCTGCACATGCTGCAAGCACATACAAGTCTGCTCTCCAGCTAGGAACCTTCCCTCCACACACACCAAGGTTTTGCCCCTTTAGTTCCATATTAAAAACTAAAGAAACCCCCCCACAGCCTTCAGGAACAGCAGTTTACATCCCAAGAGACTTCTCTGAAACTCCCTGGGATAGGCTGTACCCAAGCAGTACCAAACCAGGGCGTCCCCAAAACAATTTGGCCACATCTTCATCCTTGTCTGTCCTACTCCCTTCTGGGTTGTGTAACTCCACCAGCTCAACACAGCCAACTGAGGAAGGTCAAATAGAGAAAGTTGACTGTCAGGTCATGCCTGACACTCCTCTCCTTCCTCTTAACTCAGCTCCCACATATTTTTTTATGTGTTTAGGTGGCCTGGTCTCCCTGGGGAGCTGCTGCCCTCGGCTACATGCTCCTTGAACTCCTAAAGCCAAACCAGATGTCGACACAGCTAGAGAGGAGCACACCCATCCCTGTGAACAAGTGAAGACTGCGCTTAGGTCAGCTACCTGTTGTCCTTTAATCGATAGCCAGTCCAGGTACTAAATACACAACATTCCTTTTAAGAAGTAAATGTAAACATTCAGATGCAAGATGACTGCTTGTGGCAGTTTTGTTTTTAAACACTGCCCCCAGTTGCCATGATCTTCACCGTGGCAGGCCTATGGCTGATGGTTAGCAGCCCAGAGAAATTTGGCCTTAAGAGCCAATTTGAGCTCTCACGGCATTTTGCAAAGGCTTTGTCCTCAGAGGGGAAAAAACAAAACAAAAAAACCAAACCACCCCCAAGCACCAGAATTAAGGTTTCATCATCACTTTTTTCCCCCCAACATCAACAAGATTCTGCAGAGGCTCTGTCAGCATCCCACAGTTACAGCTCCTTTTATGCAACTTTAGCTCACAAGTGGTGTAATCACTCCTCCTAGATCATGTTCCAGATGATAAAAGGGTGAGCCACTGCTGCAAACAGAGCTCCTTTCATCACCAAAAAAAAGGTGCTCGAAAAATATAAGCAGCTGAAGTGTTTTCATCTTTTCAAGCCTAGAAAACAGCACATCATCACCTTTTAGATGTAAGTACTTCTGCTTAATATGCACATATCACATATTTAACTTAATTAATAGAAGTATGACAATATACTCAATTCTAAATTTCAAATCACACTGTTACCATCATCCATGGCAAAATAAGAATCTAGGGACACACAAAACAAGAAAAGCCATTTACTACTGCAGGTGATGGCAATGTTAATAACATCTTTACCAAAATTAACGCTCTGCCATACTACAGCAAGTACAAATTGATCCATCATCCTAAGCCTAGCAGAGAGCAAGGGAGAGTATCAATCATCTTCATTTTATTGATGCAGAACAGGATTACAAAGCCATTAGGTGGCTTGTAGTATCAGAAGCTTTAGACTGTAAATTAGTGTGTACCTCTCCAGCTCACTACCTTAACCATCAAGGCAAAGCAGTCTTCCTCCCTTACAAGACATGCAGCAATATATACACACAGGAAGAATCTTACGTTGCATTGCAGACAATATGCCATTCTGAAAATTAAAGCCTCTCAGTTTACCTAATGCGACAATTAGATGACAAAACAAAGCAACAGGTCCAGTTTCTCATTAAGCCACTGGCAACACCACATCGAGTCACGTTGAGAGAGGAGCTGTTGCCAAGACAAAGTGATAGGAATGAACGATGAAGCATTTTAGAAACATTTGATGTCATATTCCTGGCTGTTCCGCTGACTGTTCATGTGGCTGGAGAAAAATCAAAAGGCACATGCTTGCCACGTGGTTCTGTCTGGCACATTTAGTACAGACCAAGACTTCCCAGTTCAAGGAGCACAACAAATTCACACAGTGCCTTATGTACCAAGTCCATGATCATCTTTGGTCCCTCTATGGTAATAAACAGGAAAAGCGCAGTCAGATTAATGATGAGGACGAGAAGTCATTCACAGGACGCTTGATGTGTCTCCAAACCAGTTGGGGTAAGAGCCTCAAAAGGAATTCTGACAGCTGTGCACATCTGGCTGGACAGAGAGAAGATATTGCAGAATATCAAGCTTATCCCCGGGAAAAGTAAGTTATCTCTATCAATGCCACAAAGTTTGAGGGTGAGTAGAAGGGTACTTCCTCTCAGAGGACAATAAAGAATGAATCATCAAGTATACAAAAAAAAAAAGCTGTAAATGGCAATAGCCCAGGAAGGACACAGACTGTCAAAACTCACAGTGATAAACAAAGAAAATGCCTTTACGATTTTGCAACTGATCAGAGAAGACATGACTCCCACCCAAAAGCAGGTCATTTTCTTGAGTACTTTTATCAAAGCAGGAGGTGGTGTCAAAGTGGAGCTCTCAGACATTCTCTGGAGATGTGCAGATCACAAGGCTTGCCTTGAACTGAAATATGATTTAGCAAAACAGAGACAGTAACAGAGATTAAAACTTTAATTTAAAAGTTTGCCAACAAAAATTGATTACAAAAAGGGAAGTTATCTGTACAAAATAAGAAAGGAGGTACTCATTTAACAAGAGACTGCCACCATCAAGTGTACGCTGGAGGACAAACAGTGCTTCAGGTCAAGTGACAAGTGAGGAATGAACAAACTGAGCTCATAATATGGTATTCTGAAGTGAATTTTCCATAAACCAAAGTAAACTGACTTGAAGCAGCTCAAAAGCTAATCAAGACTTATCAGAAGTCTATTTTCCTTGCAAATGTTTTCCTCTTAATTTAGAGAGGAAGCATGTACTAGAAAGCAAGACCCAGCACAGCGTGCTGGTCCAGGACAATGACTTTTGCCATCCTTCCTCCCACCCTAGCATTCCTTCTGGCCACCTGTACAAAGATGTTCTGCAATTTGATTGTGCCAAGGTTTAAGCTGAGTCACAAACTATTGCGTCTTCCCTTAACAGTTAGGTCCTGCTTCCAAATGAAGACACATGCTTTGGAGACAGTGATATTACTCTGACTAAAAAGAGCTGCATCATGACTCCTATAAAAGTGATCGTTCTCAGACTTTTCAAGTTAGCATCAAATAACAGCTGTCAGTCAATGATAGATTAGTATTTACAACACTGCAATCCTCTTCCACCTACCATTTTATACAAAGAAAGAGACAAGAGCATCTTTAAAACTTATCACTGAATAGACAAAAACTGCGGGTGATTTCTGAACTCTAAGTTCCTGTAAAACCTAAGCACACAATATGATCGTTACCAGTTTTCTACATTTTTCCACAAGTCGGATCAACAAAATTGAGTTGCAGGGAAGAAACGGACCATGCATTTTTTTCAAGCAAACCATGTGAAAACTTTCAGTCCAACTGCTTATTTTCCACTCAGTTTCACATCACATGGTATTTACAAGTTTTTAAACCTTCAGAACCCAGGTTTAGTGAAGAAACAAAGCAGTAATAAAAATGTTTTGGCCCAGATTCACTTCACCTACTTATAGATACCTGAGATACCTAAGTTGGGGCAGAACAGCCTTTTGTGCCCTACCTACCCAGTAAAAAGACAGACAAATGCTAAAGGGAAATTCAGTCAAAGACTTGAATCTCATCCTAGTGATGGTGCTCTTCATCCCCTAACTGTAAAACAAAAAGGGAGCAACTACACTCCAACTTAGAAGTCTTGGTTAAGCTTAGAGTAATTGCGTTCCTAGCTTAAGTGTTGCTGTTTCTGTGAACCTAAGCCTTACCTTGCTCACTAGCAGCTCCCACCTAGGGGAGTCGGGGACAGCTACCTTTTACGAATGCTACGAGACATGCATGAGACCTCCTTACAGCTGGGAAAACCAAGATAAAGAAGTTTGCTCAAGTCCATGCGGTGAGTCAGTAACAAGTTAGCATTACAGCTTCCTGGATCTTAGCCACCAGAAACCCAGTACAAGGAAAACTACGGTACAGAATCACTCCCTTTTCCATGTCAAAAAGTTTCACCAAAGTAGTAGAGATACTAATAAACAGTGTACATAAATTCTTATTTGACAATGTAAGAGCCCTGTAGCAAAGGAATCTGTTCTATTGTATCTTGACCCTGGAGAAGTTTATTTCCAGCTTTGATTCTTTGATGTCTTAAAGCTTTTAAGAGAAAGTTGAAGATTCAGTTAACAAACATAATGCTGCAGTCAGTACCCTTTACATTAACCACAACGATATGTTACATTTGCTAGTTTAAGTAGTATTTGTGCTACCCAATTTTGCAATCAAAATAGAAACCTTGAAGCCAAGCATTCAGAGATCTTGGGGAAAAAAAACCCAAAAACCAAGCCAGACAACTTCAGTTTAAGCAGAGCAAGCCTTGTAACATGCCATGAAGAGTTCAGAGATTTCAATTCTGTGAATATCTGTTATTGCCATTTGAAATGAAAGCACTCTTATCTTAGTGTTGCCCATCCCATGCTGTAGCAAGTAGGACAAATGCTGCACGGCAAGAAAAAATTCCCCCCAAAACACAGCTTAATAATGGAAATGAAACATTTGCACTTTGTTTTATGAATGCAGCAGAGATATATCACTTAAATAATGTTTCCAAAGACCCTGTGACTTAAGCACAGCTATGGAAAAAGTCAGCTTCCTAAACTTCGGGGTTCGTTTGATCCATCTGTCTCACTGAATTCTTACCTTGCCATGGTCAACAAAGCTTTTAACATACCAGGCAAGACAGAACACCATTAGCTTGTTCCTTCACGTCACGGAACAAGACGGCATAATGGACGCCCATTGCAACAGACAGACAATACTGTAGAAAGATGACTTTTTTAATGGCAGAATCAAATTGGACACTACTGGCTAACCTGGAGCTAGATCTACATTTTTCCCTTCTGGAGTTTTTAATTTTCTCTTGAACCAGAAAAATTCTTTCTAATCAGTTAAATCCAACAGTACTACAGAAAGCTCAGTTCTTAAGCACGCTCTGCACCAGGAAGGGTCGGTCCTACATCCACTTAAAACAAAAGAGTTGCTGTTTTCCAAGGGCAGGAGTTCTTCACTGGTCACCTAGCCGGAAACCTTGGCCCCAGTTGTGTCTTCCACCACCCTGCTGATCTTCTGCAGCTCTTCTCATGCTAGCAGGTGGGACACCAAAACCCGACACTCCTCCTCTCCTATTTGGCAGCCAGCGGTACCTAGGACAAGTCAGGAGACAAGGAGAAAGTTTGATAAGCAGATGTTATGTTGGGGGTAAATGCCAGACTACTTTTCCATGCACTTCCTTTTAGCTGCTAGAATTTTCATAAAACTGGCTTTTCACAGCAGTACTTCACAGAATTCATTGCAAATCTAAGCCCTCCGCACACTGAGAAATGGGAATTCTGGGGAACTTCCTTCTCTGGAATATGGTTATATACAATAATCCAAACACGGGGGAAAAAACCCCACATAACAAGGGAGTCTCATTGTTGAGAATAAATGTTGTGATACAAACATAATTCCCCTAATTTCTCTCCCTTTTTTTCTGGAGAAATAATTTTAAAAAATCCAAATCACTTCTAAGCATCTCTCTCTCTCCAATAGTTATAAAGCTCCTGTTATCACAGCATCCAACTATCTCACTGCTCTCCAAGTAAACATTCCTGAGGAACTGAGGACCAAAGAGACTGAGGGAAACAGGCTCAATCAACTGAAGTCAAAGCTCAAGCAAATGAGAGCAGTAAGACCTTATCATCCAACTTAGGTTGCCATCTAAATAGACAGAGTGATCTAAAATACAGCTTTTGCATTTTGCAGGGGATGCCATCAATGCAGAGTCATTTCAGCTCTACAACAGTTACACCGAGCTCCTGCAAATTCCCTTGCTGAATTTGACCACAAAAATCTGAGGCCCAGATGCAAAAACCAGATTCCTTTCCAAAAGGAAAAGGATCCTGTATAGAAAAAATTCTTCATTATTATATTAAAAATATCTGTAATTCATCAGAGCATCTTTTTTTAACAAAACATTACAGTGTTAAGGAAGAATTTATCCCTCTTTAGGGATGTCTGCAGTACTTCTGTTCCTGCTTCTCAAATACAGAGAAAAATTAAATACACATATGAGGAACCAAGAGAAGTGCACATAACCAGCAAGACTGATGACAATTTCAGAGCTGTTATTATCTTGAAAGACATTTTAAAACAACATTTTTGTCTTCTAATCTTTATGGAAAATTAGGTTTACCACGAGGGCTTGCAAACACAAGAGTAGAATATAAAGCCTCCCTACTCATTAAAACTTGTACAGAAAGTATAACTGTAATTCAACTTTGCATCTCATAATCACAAGTTTACCCTGTAAAAACGGTTAACTGGGTTGCGAACTGACATTTGGTAGAGAAAGAATATTTACAATCCAAAAGGATGAGGACAAGGGCAACTGAAGCTACAAACTTTGGCTTCTGACTGTAGAATTTCAATGCCAAAACAATGAAAAGATGCAAGAAAAAGCACTTCAGAAACCAAGACCTGCAGTTTCAGTCAAGGTGACTGGTGGTGACTGCAAAGCAGAATACGTATTATAGTCCTGAACAAGTCTGCAACCGACTCCTATTATTGTTACAGGTTGCTGAACTGGTAACTACTGGAATGATACATGGAAATACAGATAGAAGATCATTTACAGGAGAAAACAATTTTTTTTGATACTGTCTGATAATTGTTAGGGAGTTCTCTTTACTACAGCTCAATTCACTAGCAGAACTATGACTTCTGCTCTCACTCTTAATGGGTAGAGAACACAAGCCATCCATAGGGGTAACAAAGAACTCTCATGTGGGCCATTTACAAGAAACTCAACATTTGTGATGACTCAGCAGCACAGTCAATATGATAGTCTGAAACAGGTTGATTTAGCCAAGTATTTTACATCTTACCATCCCAGCAAATATATGTCTGACACACACTACAGAAAACTGGACCAAACAAAGAGTGAGCTAAAGAAAAAAAGCCAGCTTACAGGAACTGAGGTGTGGACAGAAAATTTCTTCCTCCCAAGTCCATTGGATATTTAAACATTAAGAAGAAATACAGGTGTCCGACCAGATTTCCTATCAGCTCATTGATGACTCTGCAAGGCAAAAGAAAAAGAATTGTCTCACATGCTGTCTTCTCTGAAAATAAATGACCACCTTCTGTCAGTTACCACTGTTCACCTGCCACAGGCATTGCTGGGGCCACGAGCCACAGAAAATTTTCCTTCCCTCAGCACTTCACAGCCACTTCTTTAGAAGGGCCAGCCTTCAGTGCCAAGACACCAACAGGCTGTTCCACCCTCCCTTCCAAGCCTTTTCTACAGTCTGTACTGAAAATGCAATTAAATACTTGTTTACATCAGGGAACTAGACCGTACAGCTATTAGTGTCTACAATAATAGTCTGCAGAGCTTGAGAAGTTACTGCTGTTTTCACCGGACAACCTGTCTCCTGCTGTACTGAACTGGTTTGTTCCCAGTTTTGCAAAAATGCTGCTGAATGGAGGCCCTTGAGTATCTTCTGTCATGCACAGAAACAGCAGGTATCTAACAGCAAGCAGTTTTCCTCAAGTGACGGATGAGTCAGTAGGAGGCACAGCCAGAAAAGAAAATTTGGTTTTGCTGTACTATCTCCTCCTTTTATAAATCAACCACATAATTTGTTATTGTCACTAATTGTGTCACAGCGGCACCAAGAGGCCCTGACCAATGCAGGGCACTAACGGGAAAGACCATGCACAGAGGGGATTTCTGCATCACGGCGTTTAGTCAAAGAAACACAAGACTGACCAACAAATTCAGCAAGTGCTAATGTGGCACTCTGTGGGCTTGTTATTGCCATTTCCCTTGTTTCACAAGCTGAAAAAAACACCGCATTGGGCAAGACTGTGAGGGAAAGAAGTAACAGCACTATCAGAGTTGAGCTAAATTTGATTCTAAAACCAGCCATGATGGGTGGTCATACAGGATGACATCTTTCTTTACTGTGCATTACTCTTTTAGTAAGGAAAAGGCCTAATGCACAGATTTACTAGGAAAAAACCCAAATTCTTATTACTTTCCCCTCGCCTACATTCTCTAGTTCTCACATGCACATCTCTTCTTTGCTTTTATCTTAAATGACCACTACGTGACACTGAGCATTACCAGTCAGATTATACAGCTTTAAGCCTCTTATTTTCATATTACTTCTAAATTCAGCAGTAAGTTCAAGAGTTGTAAAAGCTTTTATAACTTTAAATTTGCCATATAAGTAAATACATACGATCCACCAATGATGTAGTTGAATCCCAGAATAACCCATGGAAGGTAACAGGCCTGAAAAAGAACATAAAGGAGACAGAAAAGTTGTAAATACAAGGTAAGGACATAAACCTGCTCAACTTCCCACTGCACTAATAAGCATGATTATAATCTCATTGGTTCCACAAATCCTGATATATTATCTTAAGCAAATTCTACCTAACAAGGTAGGATACTCCAAGCTGAGTGACCACTAACATTTTTAGACAAATCACACTCATTTAAACACTCTAAGTAGATGTGTCTTTTGCACTCTATGTTCCACAGCAAGCTTACATCTGAAAAAAAAAAATATCTGATTTTGAAAAGGTCTGGAAACAACGATCAAAAGAGTTTTCACTACAAGATCTGGCGGCAACAGACGAGGTTGCACAGGAAAGAACAATTTAAAATAGCAAAATTTTGTCACTACCGTGTCACTACATTCAGCTTTTATCCAGGTTAATGTTTAACAGGAATTTTTTGGTCTTTTCAGACCGATGAATTTCAGTTGTCCAGACATCTTTTCAGTAAAGTCACACTGAGTGACACCGTATGGAAAACCATGAAGAAGTTTGTCTTTGTGGCATCTCAAGGAATATATAGCTATGTGAAAGCGTGGGACATCTTTAGCAAAAGAAAATATTTATATTTTGCCCCTCACCCTCTTGTGTATCTTCTGGGCAGAAACCTTTCCAATATCCTGTCTGACATACCTTAAATCTTGTTCCAAACCAAAAGGATACG
This sequence comes from Grus americana, assembly GCF_028858705.1. Classification (NCBI taxonomy): domain Eukaryota; kingdom Metazoa; phylum Chordata; class Aves; order Gruiformes; family Gruidae; genus Grus; species Grus americana. The sequence goes on along the minus strand of NC_072853.1, from coordinate 13,490,974 downwards.
ATCATGTCTCTGTTCAGCTGGGCCCACACATAAAGCACTGACATGATAAGCGGAATCATCAGCAACTGCAATGTTAAAACAAAAAAAGGCAAAAAATTACCATCACTTTCACAGAAGCCTGAGAAACTTAAACAGGGAGTGGGAGCTAAAAGCTTCAAAAATGGCTTGTAAGCATGATACCTTGGCAAAATCTTTAAAGACTGCTCCAGAATCTTTGCCATAATGTCTTATGGATCTGCTCAAAAGCTATTGAGAAAACTAAGCAGGAGAACCTACTTGGTAATTTTCTTTTGCAAGACCACGTCAAAGCAAAGGGCTCCAACTTACACCAAGCGAAACGTCAGCTGTGGTGAGCTCCTCTACTCCCAGCTGCTTGGTAGCAACTACAGCAGAGTCAGCAACGTATTTGTGCCACAATCATTTCCATTCACAACCTAGGGCACTAACCCAAATATGCTCATCTGGGGCTAAGCTAATACACCTGATGAAGTATTACTCCACTGAATTACCAGCTACGTCCCCCTCAGAGCACCACAGAGGGAAGGTGCACCAGTAAATCACCATTTCAGAGTACTGCAGCCACCCTTGGCAAAGCCACCTTGGTAGAGCTTGGAGTTAATCCGTGCTCTGTGCCAGGAGATTAAACTGTTTCAAATACCTCCTTACTGTGACTGTGTATTAACTGATTGGACTATTTCTAGTGAAACAAATATAAAGCACTATTTTAGCTATCTGCCGATTTCTAAACTGAAGACAGACCACGCCAGCAACATTTCCACAAACTGGTTTAACACTACAAACCAGCTCATGTGTTTGGAAGAGAGGTTAAAACTCATCCCTTTGGGGGTGCCGCTGTTTAACAGGTTCCACATTAAAGCTGGCACACCGGCATCAGTCCAGCCTTCCCCAAGCCCTACAAAGCATCAGCAGTCTAACTTGTCACACAAGCACATTAAGGTCTTTATTAAAATCTTTCTTATTTTACTGGAAAAACAAAGTAGTATCTAACTTCTCAAAGTATTTGACATGGGAATAGAGGCCCAGCTATCCTACTCTATCATCTCACTTTCAAGCAAGCCACTCAACACAAGCAAAAAAACCCCTTATTTCTAAGAAAAACACACTTGTACATCAACCGATTCTCTTTTAAGCAATACTTTGCATACAAATATAAAACCATTTTAAGTACCTTTTTAAAAAGATACAAATCAGCACAATCAGTCTAAAATTCATAGAATGTATGGGTGACTTCAGCATGCTTTTGAAGAGTTTTGTGGCGTCTTCCCCAGAGCAAAAAAAAGTTTAAGTGCGAAGTTACAGACAGTCCTTAACAGAACTCGGTCCTGACTGCAGATGCGTGATCGCTATTTTTGTCTACCAGAGGAGCCTGGTAAGTGATCTAATAAATGGTAAGATAATATCGTACAGAATATTAGAGATATTGGTGCAGGCTTTGTGTGACGGGGACAGAATAAGATGACAAGAGAACTGCATGTCTTCAGCCTGCCTGTGATCTGATACTCTGTGTCCAAGAAACACTCCCCCCATTTCCCCCCTTAATATTTGGGGGGATAAGAACTACCTCATTGAAACTGGTTCTTTAGACCACTGTTCTAATCATTCTTGTGAGGATTTTGCACTTCACGGTTCTGATATGTATCTGAAGCTGCGTTTTTCACAAATAAGTCTTCTGTTGGCAAGTAAAAGGCACACTGAATTTGAGAAGACTAATGAACCCAAGAATAATTTTTAGATAAAAAAAGAATGCAGATCCACATTCATTAGAGGAAACAGTGCACAAGTGACATCTTGTGTCCATTTTAGTAAAAGGCTGAACACTTCCTGACTGGACAAAGAGTCAGTTTTCACTCCTTGACTCCCTAACTAGGTTAGGAGTGGCAGAGGCAGACACAGGCTTGTGACATCAGCCAAGGCTAACCCAAACTAAAAAACTGACAATACACACTCAGTAGTCCATTTTTATATAAACTAAACCAGCCTAGCTTCACTACGTTCTGCAGTTATGTTGATAATGCTAAGTCATTAAGTAGTCAGAAAGTTCCATGAGATTATTATTTAAGAAACAGCACCGCACTTACTTGCATGTCCATTGCCAAGCCAGTTATCTGTCATTACATCATTAAGGAAAACGCAGCAAAACCTGATAGACTAGAACAACAAAAAGTTGCACACACACTGAACACACATGCAAAGAAAAGCCTTTAGTGTCTAAAATTAAAACAGCGTTCCTGTTCAGTTAACCACTGGAAAAAATTAAAAACCTCCAATGATCCAGAGGCTTACACGCTTAGTTTCAATAACTGCTTTTCAGTAGCCTTTCAAGCTACCATGTCAAGTCATTACCCCAAGGGCAGATGGATGCACTGACCTTCCCTTGATGAAACTGGCTAACTACTAACTCAATTAGTCCTTGCATAAAAGCATATTACAGATTTAACAGCTGGCTTCTTTCATTAGTTTTTAAAGACTAAAATGTTGGTTTTCTAACTAAAGAAACACCAGATCATAAAAAATATCAATATATTGCCACTGAGTCATAAGAAATAAATAATTTCTTGAAGTGCATCAATGCAGACTTTTAATACTACTCTCTGACCTTGAAACCCAAAGGATCTACTTGCTGTAGTAACTGCTGGGTAGAAACAATTGCTGAAGAATTTTGCTATGATCAGAATGCTTTTAACAGATCATGAATGTGTATAAAATGGAACCAAGCATTTTCCCAGATCATGCATCCAGGTTGCTCCTTACATCATATAGGGAACAAGCAATTGGAAGCTTTTAAATAACCAGTTTGAAAGTCAAATCACAATCACATTCACCTAACAGCTCACAGCCAACAGCCTGCAAGCACAGTGAAGCTGATGGTTTTCTTAATGATGTAACTAAACCCACATTGTTTGCCTAGTTACTGCTGTGGCTCAACAGGACTAGCAGGAACAGCAATTCCCTCCATACACTGGAATGTGCCTAGAGATAGTTAATCTATTGATAAAGACAACTTCTACACAGTTGCTCTCCTGACTGTAATTGGTTCACACTGATGTCACTGCTCCCTTTTTCCACACGCTGTGCCACCACACATTGCTGCAAGGCGGTAAGAACAGTACAGACAGAATGGGAATATCTCCAAGGATAGAGGTTCCACCACCTCTCTTGGCAGCTCATGCCAGAAAAAAGGGTCTTTTCTAATGTTTAAATGGAATTTTCTGTGCTTCATTTTGTGCCTGTTCTCTCTTGTCCCACCACTGAGAGAAGCCTGGCTCCATTTCCTTTACTTTACTCCCTCCCTCATCAGGTATTTACCCATCCGGTGTACTGTGTTCAGCTCTGGAATCCTCAGTACAGGAAAGACATGGACCTGTTGGAGCGAGTCCAGAGGAGAGTCACAGAGATGATCAGAGGGCTGGAGCACCTCTCCTATGAAGACAGGCTAAGAGAGTTGGGCTTGTTCAGCCAGGAGAAGAGAAGGCTCCGGGGAGACCTTACAGCAGCCTTTCAGTTCTTAAAGGGAGCTTATAAGAAAGCTGGGGACAGACTTTTTAACAGGGCCTGTACCGACAGGACAACGGGTAATGGTTTTCAACTAAAAGAGGGTAGATTCAGACTAGATATAAGGAAGAGTTTTTTTTTATGGTGGTGAAACACTGGAACAGGTCACCCAGAGAGGTAGTAGATGCCCCATCCCTGGAAACATTCCAGGTCAGGTTGGATGGGGCTCTGAGCAACCTGATCTAGTTGACAATGACCCTGCTCATTGCAGGGGGGTTGGATTAGATGACCTTTAAAGGTCTCTTCCAACCCAAACTACTCCATGATTCTATAAGACACCCCAGAGCCTCCTGCTCTCCAAGCTGTACAATCCCAGCTCTCTCAGCTTCTCCTCACGTGAGAGATACTCCAACCCTTTAATCATCTTTGTGACCCTTCACTGGACTCAATCTAGTACATCCATGTCTCTCTTGTACTTGGGAACATGGAGCTAGATGCAGCCCCCATATGTCTCACAAGGGCTGAGCAGAGAGGAGTAATCACTTCCTTCAACCTGCTGGCAATGCTCTGTGTAATGCAGCCCACAAGGCTGGTGGCCACCTTTGCCATAAAGGCATGTTGCTGGCTCGTGGTCAACTTGGTGTCCAGCAGGACTCCCAGGGCCTTTTCTTCCAAGATGCTTTGCAGACTGTCAGTCCCCAGCCTGTCCTGGTGCCTGAGGCTGCTCCTCCCCAGGGGCAGGACTGTGCACTTCCCTTTGCTGAGCCTCATCAGGCTCCTGACCAGCACATTTCTCCAGCCTCTAAAGATCCCTCTGAATGGTAGCACAACCATCTGGTCTATCAACAACTCCTCCCAGTTTTGTATCTAAGACCTAAAAGACAATTCAGGTAGAACAGCACAGCTCATGGAAAAACTGTTTCCCAACATTCCCAAACCAACAAGCCCAGCTTCTTCAGGAAGTTGGCTCAGTGCAGATATTTCAACATTGCTTTCACAGACTCAGCTGACTTGCACCCAGCAGGTAAAGGATCTCTCCACAAAGTACCTGAATTTCCAACTCAGGGAATGGCAGAGATCAGACCTATTTGCACATGGAAGCTTAAACACACTAAATCCACAGAAGTGTCTAAATGAAGCAATACAGCGAACACCACAGAAGCTCACACAGCACAAGCTGAACTTTATATTAGCAGAACTCTAGTCTCCAGATTATATACCTGTATTAGCACATTTATTAGTATTCTCCCTGCAAACCACTCGCTACCTTTCCAGGAAGATTAAAAACTCACCTGTGAACATTTGCTACATTTTAAAACTGTTAGATGCTAAAACTTGGTCTTTGAATGTAGTTTAGGTAGAAATAGAAGAACCAAAACATTCTAAAAGTTTGATGATGAGCAGAAGGATACAACAATGCAGATCCAGTTAAACAGGAGCATGAACATGTAATCTGCTGGCCTTCCATCAAAAGCCCCTGTAAATAGAAAGAATTGTTAGGAAAGCTACTGAAATCTTGGTAAGACTACTTTCTTTGACTTTTAGGAGTGTAAGAAAAGCTCAGTTAATAAGTTGCCCTGCAAGCAGTCTGTGGTTTATGATTTTTATTTTTTAAAGGCCTTATAACAGAACAACCTACAGGACCAAAAAATAAGACATTTAGCCTATTGCACTAAGTGCACACACAGCAGTTCTACTTAGAAAAGAACACACTTTAACTCTGAAGATAAGTGGTTTTAACTTCACAAGACTTCAAAACGGAGTCGGATCCCTTCCTTCATAAGGAGCTGCCAGTCAGAAGCATACAGTAAGGAAACATACTTGCACAGCAAAAGCACACACCCAATTTAAAGATCAAGTCATGTGAAAACCAGTCCTTACTCAGACAAATTGCATCCTCTTTGCATCATCTAAACAGACTCGAGAAATACGATATTTTTTACACTCTAGAAAAATTAACATATGTGATAAGGAAGGTACATATGTGTGACACCTTCTGTTCCTTCTTCTAAGCTGAACTGCTTGCCTAATTTCCCATTTCAAACGTGCCAATTTTTTTCAGGACAGCAGAAACAAAATAGAGTAACATTCCCTGCAGGTCATACTAAATGAAATTATCTTTAGACGTCTAGTTGAGTTTGGGACCTGGCAGAGAGAAGGGTTAAAAACCAAAAAAACCTAACAACTCCTTGCAAACATGAAAATCGTAAGCTCTCACTCTTGCAAACTGTGGTAAAAGGCTGGCACAGACCTCGGCATTTGAGCAAGACTCCTGTCAACTTTCATATAGCTGCACACAGGCAAGGAAAGCCTGAGAATACTGAGAGAGACCCAAATCACAGTGACAAACACAGCGCACCATGAACAAGTCGCATTACACGCTAGTAATTAAACATCAAAATGCCTAGAAAGAAGGGCACTGCTTAATGTTAGCACTATTTGGCTTCCTACAACTCTTTTACATGTCCCCAAAAATTTAAAGAAAGAAAATGTATTTCTAAGCATTAGCTTTTTAGATTAACTGGAGTAACTCAGCCTATGTAAAACAAAATTCATATTGTAGTCATTTTAAGTTTATTATTTAAGTTCAGCCATGCAAGTTACATGACAGGAAAAAAACCCCACCTTTGAAAAAATCTTTTGGAAAGTTTTAAAGTTGGAGAACTACATAAACTGGAGTTTTCTCATTACTGTTGCCATACTACAAATAGAAATAAAGAGAGGAAGCTGACTAATCCTGTAGAAACTCCAGCACAGGAATTCCTCCAGAATAGGAAGAGATCAAAGCAAATATTCTTCCCTTGAAGTTTTTCACTTCTCGTTATCCAGGAGATTAATAACAAGAATATTAGACAAACTATTTAAATTGACTTTCCAATTAATATCTAAGAAAACTGAGCTACAGACTGCCAAAAAGCTCAGCACAGGGGCAAGGTGAGCTCTAGCCCACTGTGTCCTCCAGTGGGTCCCAGGGTATAGTCCAGTCACCAGTGAAGAGCTGCAGACTCATAATCTCATCATTTGTAGTGCTGGGGAGTGAACTCTGCATATTCTGCTTTCTCTGTTGACATTTGTTATGTTCCTCTTCAACAGAAACAAAAACACATCAATTTCCTTTTCCTCAGGAAGCTAGAGGTCAGCTTATTAGGAAAGCACAAGCACAATACAAAACCGTATGTATATTTTTGACAGCTAAATTTGAAGCTAGCATGCAACGCCAGTGTACACTTAAAAAACATGTACAACCCTGAAAATAGAAGTTTCACTTCTGCAGTTTCACAGACAAAAGGTGGCAGAGACCTACACTGATGTCCACCTGTGAACATATTATCAACAACTTCTACATGTCCTGCTTTCAGAAGGATTCAAGCCTTTTTCATAGAGAGGAAGGACCAACCTAATCAAGAACTTCATTTATACCCAGAAAAATGACTGTAATATTAAAGAAATACATTGATTCAAACAACAACACAGCTGACTTCCTAGTTTCAAAATCCAGATGTGTTGTACAGCAGAAATGTAAATTTACTGCTGAAAGAATTAACTTCCTTCCATCAGACTTCTGCCACAGCAAAGACAACTAGACCATTTTAGAAGTATATGTACAAGCAGTGATGCCTTATAATTTGCATATATTAATCAGGAACTCTTCCTACACACAGCTTTGCACAGTAGAATGTTGTAACTGCCAGTAATCTCATATGATCATAATCTACTGCAGAAAGGCTTGAAGAGGAGGAACAGTTTCTAGCTATGAAACCACTACTTACTCTCACTAAGAAAACAATCAAATACAATCTGGCACAACTACTCCCTTTGCCTGCTACTCTTCTTAGGACTTACAAGGTATTCCACAATATTCTCTGGATAACAGGTTTACCGGAGATCTCTTCTCTGCTGTGGAACTTCCCAAACATCTCCTTGCAACGCATTTCCACTTACACCATCAGTTCTAAGACTCCACTAGAACTACACCAAAATTCTTGTTCATAAAGGCTTTCAGGAGAAGCTTGGCTTTGCAAATACTTTAATTATTTACTTCAATCAAAACATTTTTTTATCTGGCTTTAATGAGCTGTGCAATGCAAAATTAAATCAGTCTTGAAACTACCTTGTAATAACAATCTCTTTTTTGAGATAAATGATCCATCACCTAATCTCCTTTCTTCCACTCTTAATTTTTCCCTCCTAACTGAAAATCCAGCTAGTTCCTTAACTTTTTCACATTTGACAGATGGGTACACTTCATTTTTACAAGTTATCTCTCAATTCAACATAACCAATAGAATAACACAGGTAATCATCATTGCCTTTTCAAAAAGGGAAAGACTGACATCGTTATTTTCTCAAGATGGATATACCCATTATTACATATGCTTTATCATCCTTCTGTGCTAAAGGACATCAGACACAAGAAAACAGAGGAAACACCATCTTTTAGTCTCTATCCCTCATTTCCTGAAATCCAACAACTAAAAGCACCAGGATCTTCTGTTGAAAGGAGTATCAAGTTCAGATCCTAAATGAACAGGCTCCCTGCCAAAGGGAAGGAGCCAGTCACAGAAAATCAGTTTTCAGAGCAGTTTCCCACTGACCACCGTAAGTGGGCAGAGAGATGAGCCCGAATCAGCCACAACCCCATCGCCACAAACATGCCCAAGAGAAGCTGTGTCTGACAATGCTTAGTCTCTACCAACTCTGGGCAGAGTTCACCACATGCATACAATTTAATGCATAAACATACCTGTTTCTAATCGTGATGAATATTGATACAAGAAATACAAATTCACCAAGTAGAGAAATCCTGTTCCAGGTCCCACTGGGAAGAAGAATGTTGCAGTTATTGGCCGCCAGATCTGTCCAAATCAAAAGAGATAAAGATATATTTATATACTGTAGAATGAACTCATATGCATAGGTTTTTTGTTTTCATTCGTTATCAGTTACTTGGAAGATCAAGAAGAAGATTAAAAATAGCCCAAGTATCAATTACTGCTGCTTCAGCAGCTTTTACAGGTTGTTTTTTTTTAAATCTGATAAGCAAAGCTATTAAGATTAGAACAGAAGTCACATACAACTTCACAGATTGCTTCCATCACATCTTCCTAGTATTGAGCCTTTATTGCAGTGCAAAAGGGATATGCTTGCAAGGACGCTACCCTGTTTTAAAAGCATCCATACAGAACCCATCCTTACCTGTTGTACAAGGTTCAAGGAATTCACACAACTGCCTTTACCGTACCATTCCAGACAGCATGCGATGTTCTGAGCATTTTGCACCTGCTTTATAGTCTCTCCCAACTATCGATATTGGGCACAGCTAACTGTATGGCAGCATGGAGCAAGGACAGAAAATGTCTGACCATTTATAAATGAGCTCTTTAACTGGCAACATTTCAAACAGAGTGTTGGGATCCTGAACATTACAGTTCCAGAAGGAATAACAGAACTAGAGGAAAAAACAGTCATTTAAGCTACTAAATTTTGGGGACAATACAGGAAACAAACTATAGACCGAGCTATCTTTTTTCTTTTTTTCACTCAGTCTTTTTCACTTAAGATATAATGAGCACATGTAATAGAAATTTAAATGTTGACATCTTTTCTCTTCCTTCACTTTCAGTTCATTCAATGGGCACTCTCCCCCTGCACACCTGCATGCCAAAACACTGAACCTGTAACCTCCCAATGCAAGGAAAAAACATCCACTTTGTGACCACATTTGATATTGATCAATATTGATTTTGATATTTGACTGTCCATCTGAAATCTCAGGACTTCAGCTGTTACTTTATGTCAACCATACCTAGGCATAGAAGCTGACAATCCCAAACACAAGCTTTTTTCAAATTCCAAGCAGGAAGGTGCAAAAGATGCACTTCTTTAGCTCTGCCTTCGTATCTCCAGAGCCACCTGTGCTTTAGGACAGTTGCACACCTGCCTATAACCCCTGTTCCCAAAGTTACACCCACACAATCGCACCACAGAGGCTTGGGCAGGTCACCTGAAGGCATAGCCACGGGTTTTATGACTACAGAGTGCCTTGGCACAACAACCGGTGCCAGCCAGAACAACTCCCCCAAAAAATGCAGGAAAAAAACCGCAACAGAATGAGATGCAAGACTAACTAAAGGGCCTGTGGAGGGCCACAGCCCTCCTTGCCTCAGCCAAGGGCCCTGGCAGGGCCAGGCACCAGAGCCTGTGTCACCTTGGTGGGGAGCCCGGGGCCTGTGGAGGCAGGGCGCTACCTAAACCCGGGGCCCAGCTCGCAGGCCTTATATAAGTTAAGCAGGACGGTAGGCCCGGCTTGCGGCTGGAAGTGGTCTAGGTCACTCCTAAACGCTGCCTCAGTGCGCGATTCCCTTCCAACGCGGCCGCGGAGGCCGGAGAAAGGGCCAGCCCCTGCCCCCAGCCCCGCCCGCCGCTCACTACAACTCCCAGAGTGCCGAGCGCGCCAGGGACTGGTCTCTCTTATGGCGCGGGTGCCGCAGGGCACGCCGGGACCGGCAGTGCGGCCCATACCTGAAACCGGTTGATGAAGGCGTCGGGCCAGAGGAAAAGGTAGACGGGGCTGATGAGGCCCAGCTTGCCGATGAGCGGCACCGCGATGGAGCCGGCGAACCAGTAACGGGTGATCAGCGGGATGCTCCGGAACCAGTCTCCCAGGTCCGACATGTCGCCGCTGCGTCCGGTCGCCGCCGCCGAGGCTTCGCTACGAACCGGCCGCCGAGGGAGAGGCGAGGGTCCGGCCGCACCCGGCCCGCTACTCCCGCCACCGCCCCGGGCAGGGAGGGGAGCCCCCAACCAGACGTGGCGCCGCCGAATTCGGCCGAGCCGCCGCCACTTCCGGCCCTGCCCCTTCGGCTGCCATGGTAACGGCAGCGCCGGAACTCCCGCCTCCGGGGGGGGGGAGCGGGGAGCGACCCGCCGTTGCCGGGTGACGGTGCCGCCGTCCCCGCGGGCTGGGCCTGCCATGGGCCCCTTTCCCCGCACCTGTATTTAGTAACGCGAGGGCGTTGGTAACAAGAGCGAACCGGCAGTAAGTCCCGCACTTGCAAAAGCCTGGAAAAACGTATTAAATGACCCATTTCATTATGTTATAAAATTATTTTCCTCATAGGACGTGTTATTATGTGATAAAATATATTTTTTATAAGTCGTAGCCTCCACTTTATTTATTATCCAATGCTGACCGCGCTCCGCTCCCCTGTTCCCGCCCTGGCTCCCCGCGTGACGCCCACGAGGGAAACTACAACTCCCGGCAGGCCCCGGGGCCGCGGGCGATTCCATTCCCCAGCAGGCCGACATGGGGGGGGAGCGCCCGCCTCCTTCCTTCTGCCTTCCATTGGTGAAGCGGGAGCGGGCTGTACCACACGTGCGGCGTCCCCCGCCGCGGCGGCCGTTGGAGGAGCCCTGAGGGGAGGTGGCGAGCGCGGCAGCGGTGGTGCCGGGTCGAGGATGGAGAGCTGCGACCTGGGCGGCCGCCACCAGGGCCCCATCTGGGACCGCAAGCCCAGCCCGGCGGCGCGGCGGGGGTAACGGCCGCTCCGGGTCGGGGGGGGGCGGTGGCGAGCCCCGGCGCTGCGCCGCGGAGGAGAGGCCGAGGGAGTGGGAAGGCCGAGGGCATCCGAGGGGAGGGGGCAGAGGGGGCAGGGCCACCTGAGCTTCTGCAGGCTGGAGGTACAGCCCAGGGGTTCCCGGTTAGATAACGGGGAGAAACGTTCCCGTTGAAGGTGGGGCAGGTCCCCAAGGGGGCTGTGAAACCTCCGTGCTCGGAGATGCTCACAACTTGGCTGGGCAAGGGCCTGGACAACTCTCCCAATTTAGTTTAATTGTATTGAACAAAATACCATAGGTAAATTCTCACGAGAGTTTAATTAAAATGTGGAATACTAGGAAAATACAGTCTGGCCGGAGCTGAAGAGCAGCAGTATGAATGCTGCTTTGGAGTACTTGTATACGGTTTGACATGGGGAATCTGGATGCAGCCCTGTGAACTCCTGGCTTTATTCCCCTGGGCTAGTTCAGTGGCAAAGGAACTTTTGAAAGGCAGAGAGTGGTGTTGAAGGAGTCCTGGGAGATGCTAGAAATACGCACGTTTCAGGGCGTTTTTTACAATCAGAAGTCATACTTTGCTTGTGGGGGTTTTTATGACATTAAAGACCCTAACATCACTAAATTTTAATTTTAATTACCTTAACATCTTTCTAATTTCAGTTTTACGGCCCTTCCCTTTTATCTCAGAAAAGAATGGGCTTAACAGAACGAGGTAGAATTAGTTTTGTCTCTAGTCTGTACCATGGCTGCACGGCCCTCTTCTTCTGGTATTCTCTCACACTTCGTAACATACACCAAGAGTTAGTTGCAGGCAGGTGTGGGTTGCACATTCTGCTCTCTTAGAAGTTGGTGTCTCAGATAGTTATCAGCATCTTATATAGCCATGGTCACAGTCTTCTGCAAGTGCCCTGCAGTGTTTAAGCAGCCTCCCAATATCCTGTACAGTTTTAGATATTTCATTTGACTCTGAGTTTACGTCCAAATGATGGTAGAAAATATTTGTTTTGCCCAGTGTTAGCCAAAAAATCCAGGAGTTGCAGATCTCCCAAATGTTCATGTCCTGCTTCCTGGAAAAACCTTCCTCTTATGGCTTATTCTGCACATGGGCTTCACTTCTGCATCTGGCTCCATTTTATGCCAACAGAATGATACAAGGATAGAATGTGAAAAAACAGCAACTTTTGTTCCATAATATCTCAGATGAATAATGATAAAAATGGCTTGCTTCATGCTTTTGAAGACTCTGGAAAGAAGTGGCGTTAAAACTGTTTTTCTCCCCACCCCAACCTAATGCAAGTGGTTTCTTACAGTAATTCATAGCTTCTCAGTTTTCTGGCGTGTTTTGTTACAGTGATAATGAAGAACCAGGTTCCTTGCTGAGTGCTGAATTGGGCTTTCAGATACATTGGTAGATGATACATCAGCATTAGTGTTATTCAGTAATAATACAATTGAAAATCAGGTAATGGAGCCACATAAAAGGATCATGAATGGTAGATTTCCCCCATCTGCTTTACATGCCTCCTAACTACTTTCAACACAGTGAATGACTTCCTTTATTTAGTATATTTTTTTATATTAGAAATACGTATTTTTCATGCAAGAAGATTTTTCATTGAACGCTATGAATGATTAGAATTCATAGAATCATAGAATGGTTTGGGTTGGAAGAGACCTCAGAGATCATCTAGTTCCAAATCCCAATTGTACAACCATAAGCTAAGAACATTTTAATCCTAGGTCTTGGAGAAATATTTGATAATAAAACAGTTCTAAGCACAGTTGTTTTGCTTGCTTTCTTCACAGAGTTATAGTAAACATAATTCATACTGTCAAAGGATACCATTCAAAGACAATACGTTTTCTGAATGTGGCTTTTGACAGTTCCGGAGATTCTCTACTCGCTGGAGACCAGCAAGGGAATATATATGTTTTTGACTTGAATGGAAACAGGTAAGAGTATTTCTATCAAGACATTTCAATTGTCTTGACATCTGTAACATTCAGAGGTATGGAACTTGCCTGGCCAGCATGCCACAGATCTGGTTTTAACCCTCAGTTTTCCATGAATGTGGAAATAGTGGTTTTCTCAGGGCTGAAACTCCCTAAATATTATTTTACTAGTTTAGCTGCCTCAGAAGATCAGTAGTTTGTAACTCTAAACTGCACAAACAGCAATTTCATAGAACTTACTACCACAAGAAGTTATTCTTTGAACGATACTGATCAATTAATAATTGACAAATTACAATAAATTAGACCTAGTATTGTCATTTGCAGAAATATATTAATTAGGCTTCTCAATCTGACACTTCTGAGTTTTAATAGTTTTATGCTTACCATAATTAGATCTGATTTCTTTGCTCTCTTCTGAGTTATTTTTTTTCTCAGTGAAATATATCCAAGCTGGTTAAGTTATTACTTCACTCGACATTATGATCCGAAGTTTCTTAACACAATGAGAACATATATTTTTAAATAGGTTCAACCTTGTTCAGCGGACAATGCAGGCTTGCACTGCTTTGGCATTTAATCTTCGCAGAAAGACAGAATTCCTGGTGGCTTTGGCAGATTATTCCATTAAGTGCTTTGATACAGGTAAGGAGAAATGTAAAGGATTACTATCTGGATTGTTGTAAAAAAACGATATAATTTTTGTTTCAATCTCAATTTTTTTGTAAGGGCTTTTTTTTTGTTAATGGAAATCTTATTACGTATTTCATGCCATCTGTTCTTCAAAAAAAACCCCCACAGTTTGCGCCCATGGGTGTTATAGTCCTGTGGGTAGATGAACCTTTTGCTTTGTCAAAGTTTCTTGTTCCCACTGAGTCATGCAGGCATCTGTTTAACTGAAGTCTGGCGCAGGATCGCAATGATATATGTTACCTTTTTTAAAGCAATTCTGTATGTTTGCTTTGAATGCAGTGCTGTATGTAAAATCAAACTAAAATCAGTTGACAGTATGTTAGTTTGCAACTGAACCAGTTGTTAACTATATTTACAGTAAAATATTTGAACAAAGTGACAATATACACTAAAAGAACTGTCAGTACTTTTGAGTATGCAAGTAGATCTGTATCCTTATTCAAAAGCAATATCTAAAATTAACTTCACAGGCCAGCTGTGTGTGTCTCTGCCTTGATTAGAAGTTAAATGGTGAAAGGCATTGACAATTCATTCTTCATAAGTTAATCTTAATTATAGAATCATAGAATGTCCTGAGTTGGAGGGGACCCATAAGGATCATCGAGTCCAATTGCTGGCTCCACACAGGACCAGCCGAATCAGAGCATATGACTGAGAGCGTTATCCAGACGCTTCTTGAACTCAGTCAAGCTCGGTGCTGTGACCACTTCCCTGGGGAGCCTGTTCCAGTGCCCAACCACCCTCTCGGTGAAGAACCTTTTCGTAATATCCAACCTAAATCTCCCCTGTCGCAGCTTCATTCCATTCCCTCCGGTTCTATCACTGGTCACCAGAGGGAGGAGATCAAAACCTATCAAAAAGTGCAGTCGTAGTGTCTCTTGTCATCTGGATTTAAATCTTTTTCAAAAGCTGTAGGAATCACTCATCTGCAATTTGAGGGTCTGGTATTATTGGTGAAGATTTAGATGTAACACACAGTTTCCTAAAATAGAGGAAGAGTCCTAGTTAAGGTCTGAAATCCTCTGTTTTTTCTCCTCCTTTCAATGACAATGAGACCAAACTTAGATTTTGGATGCACTTAGAAAAATCTTATGAATTATTCCTTAATTATGCATGTTTATATGGTGCTGTTTCCAAATACCAAGTCATAATAGAGAAGGTCTTAAAATACAGATGTTCTTCACATAAGTCAGTATTGGGTAAACTATCTTTAGAGGTGTATTAGATAATACTTAGTTGGCAGGCTCCATCTTCTGCTTTAGAAGCCATACTCTGTAATCCTGTGTCATCTTCCCATATGACAATAGCTTTAAGCACTCAGTTGTCTGTAAGCACAGCAGAAAGTTTGACTGTTAGGCTTCATGAGCTGCTTTATAGCCGTTTCCCATCTTTGATGCCACAGCAGTAGGTCAGCTGGAACCACCCCATGGGCTGTCAGGCAAACTACCCAGCGTAAATAGTGTAATTGCCACAAATACAGTTTGGTTGCTGAGGGAAGATTAGTGGTCATGCAGTCACAAGTGGGAGACAATGTAGTCAGAGGAACCATTTCCTTAGTATGCAATGCACAGCATAAAAATGTTTTGGACTGTAAAAGAATTAAGGAAGTGTTGCTTTCTGACTGTGCCTTTCTATAGTCATAGGCTGTTGTCATTAAACCTTTCTTCCTTGAACCTGTAAATAGCTGTGTAATCATCCATACATATCGTCCACAAGCTAAAACAAGTGGAGAATTCTAACTAGAACATTCAGTCTCAGCTTCTAGAGATTACTGCAGGTGTTCACATCAGATAATCTGCCTATGAGGCATGCTGAACTTACCTGATGACAGCGTTCGTGACTTTTTAAGATTGATTCTTAGGCTAAATTAAACAAGTCTGTGCAAGCTGGCTTTCTGTGTAGAACTGAAAATAACTTATGAAATCTGTTACCTGGAGATGAGGAGATGGTTATGTTTCTCCAAGGTATAATAACTGTATGAAGACTGATACATTTGTTTCTTGTTTGTTCGGCTGTGATGGTAAATGGTCATACATTAGGTATGCTTAAAAGTCTCTTTTACAGCATAGTGTTGGCAATAGAGAGTAAAGTAATAGTTGTTTCACTTTGAATGACTTTCATATCCTTTTCATCAACTCCTGCAGAAACCAAGGAGCTAGTTAGTTGGATGAGGGGACATGATTCTTCGGTGTCTTCCATCTCTGTCCATGGCTCAGGCAGGTATGCCATCACTACATCCACTGATACAGCACAACTGTGGGACTTGGACACCTTTCAAAGAAAAAGAAAGCTGAATGTTCGTCAGTCTGTGGGGATACAGAAGGTGAGTAAAGAGCAATTGCTAAAGGGTGAACAAGCATACGTCAGTAGGAGTAACACCACATGTTAAAATCATAGTACTTGAAAATATTTTTTAAAATACAGCTGAATCTTTTCAATGTTCTTTGGGCATATCTCCTTAACTGTCATCCTATGACATCACCCAGACCACTGGAATCACAACTCGGTAGTTGCAGAGATCTGCTGAGAACTTTTAAGGACCCTCCATCTTTAGAGATACTCAAAACTTGGTTGGATATGACCTTGACTAGCCTAATTTAAGCTGGAAGTTGGAGCCATCTTCTAGATTGACCCTGCTTTGACCTGGGGGAGGGCTCAGAGAACCTCTGGAGATTGATTCCAACCTGAATGATACTGGGGTTTAAGGGCGTTGTTAAGAAAACAGTTTTGATGTCATAATTCTAACTTCAAACGGTCACCACCACCTACCCCATTCAGCTGCTTATTCCAAAGCACTTCTTTCTATGCACGCTAAGCAATGAATGTGGGAACAAACAAAGCTGAAAAGTAACTCAGCAACAAGAAGTTGCTGCTTTTCAGCCTAGTGGTTTCTTTGGTTTGGTTTGCTGCACAGACACTTAATACTGGAACAACAAGGGATGAGAAAGATGACGTGTTTGTGTCAGGGAGTCATTTAAATAGGTCTTCCTTAGCATTACACTGCTTTAAACAGGTCTGCCTGCGCCACCAAATGTCAAACTTTGGCATAAGTACAGCCTGAGCATTGCTTACAGCACAGCTTACAGCACAACTTACATGCTGCCTTGCAGTGAATAATCTTAGAAATGCCACTTCAAACCAAAGTTCTCATCCAGCTGGTCACTAAAAGGCCATGCTGATTTTGCAGAGAACAAGGCTATTCATTTGAGTGTCTAAGTCAGGCAGAAATTTTGTCAGCCTGAAATAGTCACCTAGCAATTACTGTGGAAGATCATGCATAAATTTTTGTTTGTTTGTTTGTTTTATTAAAACTGTTGTGTAGTGCATGTTGCTAAAATAATTATCATGCCTTCCCTCCAAAGATTGCTGCATTTCTTTAGTGGACAAGATTTTTCTACTACTCAGTATTTTTCTTTGTGTAGGCTGTGTGTAGGGGCTTCTGATTGATATATGGCTCTTGGAATTTGGTAGGATCAGGATGTTACAGTATGGAAACAACCTTTAAATCCAAACAGTAGTGACTATGGTTGAATGAATAAATCACTGTTGCGGAATTAAGAGCCTGCACTTTTGGTTTGGCTCTACCATTTCTGATAGGACATTATGCAAATAATCCAATTTATCTGGATTTAATTTTCCTGTCTTTAAAATAGAGATAATGATATTTACTCCCATGCCACAATTTAAGACATAGAGATAAGTGCTTTAGTAAAGATCAGATTTATTATTAGACTGCAGCCCTGACACTCATTGTCCAAAGTTGGATTCTTGCTTGCTGTCTGAGCCATAGTAGCAGTGTCACACCAATCTCTGCGGTGTACTTCTTGGTGCCTCTTTACTTAAACCCAGTTCCACTCCAACATACACTTTCTGTTAAGTTGGTATGGCGGAAAAGCTAATTTAAAAAGTTAGAGACTGATCTGCACACTGTAAGAGTAGTGGGTGAAAAAAAATGAGAAAGAAGAGCTAAGAGAAGACATCTATAATGACTGTTTTCAAAGCTTATTCAACAGCTGCTTGTGACCATCTTGTGGTATTTTTCTAGGGCAAAGCAAAAAATCAGGAACTGTTCAGTACTCCAGTTTACCAAAATTTCATCTTCATCCATCTGCATGATAGGCATCTGCTCTCAATTCATTCTCTAGACTTCCTCAGGGTCCCTGAAGGAGGACAGGCAGCTCAGTCTGTCTGAAGATAAATGACTCTGGTAGGTGAAGTGACTCCTTGTCCACAGGTGAATTTTGCTCACTGTCAAGTGACTAATTTGGCCTGAACATCCAACTTTCAGTCGCTAATATTCAGCAGAATAAATCCTATCCCACATACCCAGATTTACAGATTTTCAAGGCACCAAGAGACTGTTCAGACCAAAACTCTGAACTTTATAGCACTGACTACAGATCTCAGCCAGTGAGTCCTTCAGGTAGTCCCTCAATGTTCAGATATCATAAAACATTTTCAGTTTAACATTCAAGATTATAGGTATAGGGAATTTACTGAAGCTGCATGTGCTGCTGCCAAAATAGAACCTCTGATCTAAATCAATAATTTGCCATTAAGCAAGAATGTATCTGATGGCATCCAAAAATGTAAATAATCCAAATTTTTTTTTGATTGAAAGAGATTACACATAAACAATAAACTTGTGCAGAATAATTGAAAAATATATTTACAAGCTTTTTGGTTTTATCTTCATTCATCCTCACAGTAAAATCTGCATTTCATAGTTGGAGAATACACTGCTAAACTTTCTATAATATTTTTTTACTTTTAATAGTTGTACATAAAACTAAGGAGTTTAAGTCTAAAGATGAATGTTTCATAGAATGCATTTGCAGGCTCTTGGTACTATTTGAATGCTGAAGCTAGTTTGTAGCTGAAACAAGCAGTTGCTGAGTGAGCAGTTCTACCTCATGTCTCCCATCTCCTCCTGTACCTGGGTTCATGTTCCCACCATTTATACGACATCCTCTCTGGCACTCATCAGAAACCTCCACAAGACAGTTTAACAGTCATAAAAATAACCCAGATAAAGATCTGTGTCATTTTGGTGAGTTAAACTGACTTAGCAAAGGGTACAACAAGTTCTGAACCAGTGCAAGGGAGAGCAGGCCTGCCTGGGCTGTAGTGGGAAGGGAACCTGCTGCCTGTGGGATCTAAGCCTTGCATGGCAGCTGCACTGCACACTTATAGTCACAGCCATACTGTCATCGTTTCTTGCTGTATTTTATTCTGCCATGCACTTTGGTCCAATTCAAAGGATACTTCCTTGACACCTTTTTTTTTTCTTTTCCGTATTCTTCCAGGTTTTTTTTCTTCCATTGAGTAACACCATCCTCAGCTGTTTCAAAGATAATTCTGTTTTTGCATGGGAATTTGATACTCTTCACTGTAAATACCAGTTGCCAACTCCTGTAGAAGGTTCTGTATTACTTTATAAGGTCTTTGCAGTTACCAGGTAAATTGCTATTTTAAACATTCTAAAGGTGGACTACAAAAAATGTAGTTTTAAAACAGATTTTCTTTCCTTATTTGTAATGTTTTTTGGAAGTATTGAGCCATATACTATGATAAGCTTTTGAACTCTGCTGTGACTGATACTTTCAGCAAGGATCAATAGCAGTTTTTATTACAGTCCCATAGCAGTTGAAATAAAGTTGTTTTTAATGACCACTAAAATAAGGTTTAAACTATCCTTTACAAAAACAAATTTTATTATTTAGGAACTATTTTGTTCTTTCAGGAGAGTATGACAGGAGTAATGACAGATTCAAAAGTGATTTGAGGGCATAGAAGGAAATGTATTATCTCTCTCTTTTTAGCTAATACTAACTTAAATTACAATATTCTGATGGAAACTTTGCCTCATCTGTGATCCAGAGATGGCCGGATTTTTGTAGCTGGTGGAAAATCAAATCATCTTCACTTATGGTGTTTAGAATCAAAGCAGTTGATACGAATAATCCAGATGCCAGCAAAAGTACGAGCCGTCCGTCACCTGGAATTCCTCCCTGACAGTTTTGATGGGGGCTGCAATCAGGTCAGTTTTTTTACAAAGCTTAAGACCAGAGTATTTGGTTAGTTGATTCTACACATATACTTTGAGGGCTTTTGGGGGACACTGAGGATATGCGCCCATGTCATACAAAAGGAAAGTGACTGTGCTAAATGTTTGCTCAATTGCTCTTTTAGCTTAATGGAATGTCGTTGCTGAATTGAGTATTCCTCTTTGGTTTACACTGACAACATTAATTGGTGAATCCTTTTAACTTATAGATCCTTGGAGTGTTAAGTCAAGATAATATTATGAGATTTATCCATATAGAAACATGCAAACTTCTTTTTGACATTGGGAGTCATGAAGAGGGAATTAGTACAGCAGCAACTAGCCCCAATGGACGGTATATTGCATCAATAATGGAAAATGGTAGCCTTAATGTATACAGTGTCCAAGCTTTGACTCAAGAAGCAAATAAGGTAGAGTGTTTTACGTCTCTTAAAACAGCAGTAAATCCCATTAAAGTTGATACTTGTCTACACAACTTTTGTATCAGCAGTAGTTTGCAGACACGTGTTGGAGTGCTGTATTTAACACTACAAATAAAGAAAAAGTAGTTTGTAGAGTTCCTTTCATAGTTACTTCAGCCTGTCAGGTAATATGATGTTTTTAAAGTGTGTGTGTGTGTGTGTGTGTATATATATATCACTGTGGTTCTGGTGTTGGGAGGAGAGGGAGATGGTATGTCTTTCTACAGCAATTTGTATGGACCAGTTTCTCTTCGTAATGATGTTTTGGGGGAGAAGGAAACAACATAATTGTCCTGCTTCTGTTCCGTTTCCTATAGGAGACGTTTTGCAACTGATGCTGTCTTAAACTGTGGGCATGAATGGTGTTTTTGTTGCTGTGATTTTGTTCTTCTTACTGTGTTATTGGATACCAGCATGCATCATTATGGCACAATCATACTCCTAATCCTTCCTAAATAACAAACATTCTAAATACCAGTTCTTATTTTATTAAAGTAATTTATTAATGAGAGTCAGGTTTCTAAATCCAGAATTCCATATATCTTTAATCACCATGTCTTTGAAGTAAACAGTAAGCAGCTTCGGATAATGATGGAGTTGGAGCTGAGGAAGGATGTATAAAGATGTCACACATGCATTCCATTGGCACTTTTGCTGCCGGTTTGACATGAACTGGTTATCCACTTTGTTACTTGCTTTCCCAATCTCCAACGCTGAATTAATACCGCCCTGACACTGAAGACTAATTAAAGTTTGTAAAAGTCTTTTGTATTCTTTTTCACTGGTGCTATAGAAATGCAAAATATTTTAGTGACATTGAGAAACACATTCAAGTAAATAACCTGAACAGTACATGATAAACATTCATACTATCCCAATTATATGCTAATGTTTGCTAAACAAGGAAATAACATGATGTTTGAGTTGGTTTGGAAGCTACATAAACCTTCTTACAGTCTTTCTAGTTTATTACAGTGGTTTTATTCACTGGCATACTCATTCAGGAGTATACAGTCCATATATATTTATTTATGGTATAAATTGTCTCTATTCTTCTTGCTATGGTCATCAAGCTAAAAAATATGGTATATAAAATAAATATCAAATTATAGTGTTATTTAATTTGTCTTACAAGTTGTTAACTAAGGTATTTTCACTTAATATTAGCCTCCACCACCCACGTTCAAAATAGTAGAAGACTGGTCCAAGTGCACGTCAGAGGCAAATAAACTGACAATGAGAGTGACTTCAGGAAGGTCAGATCGGCCTTGGAAATCTAAAGGAAGCAAAATTCAAACCAGATTGCTAAAACTGCCAATGAGCACATCACTTGAAAATAAAGAGGTAAAAAGAAGTTGCAAATGTTTTGTTCTCCAGTCTGCAGCATTTAAATTTAATTGCAAAAAAATATTTAGCCACTTACTTTAAATAATAAGTTCAAGCACTGATTCACTTGGATGTTCGAGTGGAGAGGGGACTGAGGGAGTTTAGTCACATTTCCTCTCTCTGTTTAGCCCATACTCCAGTATTATGTGACACAGCCAGAGCTGCCACCAGTCAGCTTGGGGTACCTCTGAGGTTGTTTAAGGAACTTGTGACACATTTGGATATTTGCTAGATCTGATCTGCTTCTCGCCTAGCAAACTGACACCCCTAAAAAATCTGCTTAGAAGCCATTTCATTTTTTATTAATTATTTAAAAGATGCATTACTGTGGCATTTATTCCCCTTCTGTCATCACTGTGCCGTCTTCTCTATCTTTATCTTGCATATCATATGTAGATATATTCTCATATATATATACACACACATATATACGCATATCTATATCTGTATCTGTATCCTCCTGTAACATTCATCACAATATGTTGTATTCCTTATGCCAATATTCTTTATGGTTTGTCTATATCCATCATTTAATTACATATAGTTTGGTCAGTTAGGGTCTGATTTGCTTCTGACTGAAATCAATGGCAGCTGTTCTTTAAGTTCAGTAGATGAATGATTTTTTGAATTATCTTCTTCATTGTTGAAATACCTAGGATTATGTAACAGCAGTATACATTATTAGTATTTTCTTTAATATTATATTAGGAACTTCAGTATTTAGCTACTATCATCAATTAGAGTGCAAAGATAAAGATTATGAAGGGGAAATCTTTATATTTATTGTTGATCCCCTATTTTGCAGAACAAATTGCCAGGTGGATTAAACAAGAAACGTCTGCGGGCCTTATTGAAAGAATTTGGAGAATATCCAGCAAAGTACAGGTATGTTTGTGTGCATGTTCATGCTTGCACAAAATAAAATTGCTTGTGTTTACTGGTCTATGAAAGGGAAGTTGCTTGACTAAGTCTGCATTTTAATTGCAGGATGTTTGTTTGGCGTTCCTTATTACAACTTCCTGAAAACCACCTGGCGTTCAGTAGCCTAATAGATAAGGGTACCCACAGTGCATTTGTGAATATTCAAAATGAGTATCCCATCAAAAGTAGGAAACTGCTGAGAGTTTTACAGAGGTAAAATATATTCTTTATTTATTTAAAAATTATAGATTTTTGTTTCTATGTTGTGATCTGAAATGTATCCAATAGCTAGAATCAGCTGTCAGGAAAATTCTAAAATGAAATAGTAGTGCCCTCATGTTATTTTGTTTTTATAACTCATATAATGTCTTGATGTTTACAGTCTTTCTATATTGTAGTTCTAAAATGCATATTATATTTTTGTTTGGGTTTGGATCGATGTTTTCTACACCTTTGCCTTTGTGTATAGGACCTTATCAGCTCTAGCTCACTGGTCTGCTATCTTTGCTGAGACACCTTATATTCCTTTGCTGGCATTCCCATTTGTAAAATTATTCCAGAACAACCAGCTGATCTGCTTTGAAGTTGTTGCTACAGTAGTAGGTAAGCAATGATTCAAAAAACTCAAGTATGCTGCAACATGTTTAAACTTTCCCATGCAAAAGTAGCTTTTCCTGATGAAATGAATGAGGTGTTTCCTAAGAGGTCATCAAGCTCTCTTCTAAAGGTGTTGCCAGGAATTAATATGTAGCAACTATATGCTTAAAACAAAAACTTGCTTGTAAATAAAGACAAGATATTAGACTTCTCTTTGCAGTGTTTCTAGCAAAGAGTTAGCAGTTTAACAGTATTTGTAAAGTCTAATCAATAAAAACAAATCTATCTAGCATAATTATATTACAATAACTAAAATCTCTGAGACATGGGAAAAGTAGTCACACCCACCCATCCCCCCTCACCCACTCCCAGTCAAAAGGGAATGATTGATCTCTTTTAAATTTTTACTGTGTTTCATTGTCCTAAGCATGTGGTAATGCAAAATGAGACATTTGGCTGAAAGCTGGCTATGGCTGTCTTCTGAAGAAACATTCTAAATTAAAGTTCTTTACACTTAAATTAGTTGTTGCAGCTGCTGCTAAGTCTACAGAAGGTATGTGCTGCCAAGCATACATACCCACTTTACAAACACATGCTGTTAGTGAATAACTATCCAAGTTTATGGAAATTATTCTTAGTATGTTAAAAATTACTTGATCCAGGCTTCAGTTTCATGAGACAGAAATACTGGTTCAAGTATTCCCATCTGCCTCCAACCACTTTGTCCCACAGCACACAGACTTTTTTTCATTTTATTTTTGAGCCAGATTCCCCAGTCTGGTTCACAGTGTACTGACACAAACACTCGTGCCTGTGCAGCTGGAGGAGCAGTGTACTGTGGAAATGGTTTAGGAATAAATGCTAGGAAAGAGGAGAGGGGGAATATCTTAAGTAGGTCTTGCTGCCTAAAACTACCTCTTAAAGCTAGGAATAGGAACACTATAGCCTTTATAACCAAACCTTAAGGCTGTTCTAGAGTCTATAACTCTGGACTACAGTGGATTGTGTTGGGCTTTTTTTTCTCTTTCAGTTAATTTTTGTCAGCACTGGTTTGAGTATTTTCCCAATCCTCCAGTTAATGTCCTTAGTATGATGGAAAATGTTTTAGCACATCATGACAAAGAACTACTTCAGCATTTCATAAAACACAAAGTGACTTCACAGGTAATATTCTAGCCAACTTTTGTATATAAAATCTCACTGCAGTGAATGATAGTGCACTAGTCTTTTATTTTGGAGTAATTCTTTTTGAGGGAATTTTCATTAAATAACAGTGAATGATATGAGAGTGTAAAGAATATATCATTGCTTTCCTGCAGCTTTTCCTTTTCCATGGTCATAAATCTCACATACATGCTACTGTAGTTCTTAGAAGTCCTCTGCTTTCAAGTCTACATTGGTTGAAAATCTAGTTAACGATTCATAAATGTACTTTTTTTTTTAAGTGGACATAGGTGTGATGAATTAATTTTGTAATCCCTATTTATCATTAGGGATGATTTTAGCTTCATAAATCTATAAACAAGATTTAGACATCCAGAGAAATAAGAAATTTAATTATAATCACTCCATATTAATTTTGAATGTTTATAGTGGGTGATAAAACTTATCTTCAAATATTCTGCTTTAGTTCCTGTTTCTTTTATAAATCAATAGATTCTTGGTATAAGGCAAGAAAAATCATATTATTTCTTTAAAAGGAATGGTAAAATTGTAGTAATGGATTATTTTGTCAATTTTCCCAAATAACATAGGTTTATGCTTGGCCTCTGCTAGAAACATTGTTCTCTGAGATTCTAACAAGAGAAGAATGGCTGAAAGTCTTTGACAATATCTTCTCCAACCATCCTTCATACTTTCTAATGTTTGTTGTTGCCTATATTACGTGTTCCAGAGCTCCCTTGCTTCAGTGTAATCAAACAAGAGATTTTGAGGTAAACATCTTCATATTTAAGTCAGTTCTATGAAAGTGTACCTACAGAGATGTATAAAACGTTGTATCTGTTGTTATGGAGGTTAGAAGGAGATGTTTCATTTCCACATTAATATATTATTACATGTTTCTGAACAACATCATCTTATAACTGACAAATACACAATAAATGAGCAAAATATTGAGCAATTTCCTGCAGTTTCATGCAACGAGATCTTGAAAAGCTTTCATAAGCTTTCTAATGCCACTAAAAGCCATTTTGTAAATGTCAATAGTTCATCAACCACAAAATTATTCTGCCTTTTTTGGGGGGATCTAATATGGACTTGTGCCTGTGGAGACAAGACACAGTCATTCTGTTATGTTGTTTCATTATTTTGCTTTCAGATTTGCAAAATTAGGCAGTATTATTTGACATTCTCTGAAGCTAAATGAAAATGTTTACTTACATTTAGCCTTGCATGGGAGGAGGAGGTTTTTTCACATGAAAATATCTCTGTGGGCAAACAAAGGGTTCCACCATGAAAATGTGCTTGTGAGCAGTCAGTTTGAGACATCAAGCAGACATTATTGTTACATTTAATAATAAACAATTTAAAGATTTTCTTGGTGAATAAGATCTTTGACAGGAAGTATAGTCCTTCAGGAAGAGGAACTTCCAAGCTTCGTGTTTGAACACCAGAAGACAAGGGAGGTTTATCCAGTGGTAGGAGTGTCTGTGGGGGCAGTTGGACACTCTAAATTCACACCTAGCTTTCCAGGTCCCTTACGCAACTGCCATTTGAAGAGAAGAAAAAGAACCAGAGCATGCTTTTACAACTTGAAGAGGTTTGGGTCAAGTCATTTGAGCTAGTGATATTTTACTGATCAGTAGGGCTAACTTAATAATTTCTTTTTAAATCAACTTTTGGAATATAGATCTTACTAATTTACCTAATTATTCCCAAATAGGTATATTAAAAACTTGCTTAATCTTTTGTAGAATGTAAATGGAAGCATGTCTCTTACAGTATTTCTTTCATCATCGTAACAACCTGGACATTAACGTTGTGATTAAGGAAGCTTATCATCTTATGGATGCTACACCACTAGATATCCATCCAGAGCGTATGCTTGATGACTTCATACCACTTACAAAAGGACAGTACCCTGTGTTTAATAAATATCCCAAGTTCATTGTGGATTATCAAACTCAGGAACGGGAGAGGATCAGACAAGATGAAATTAAATACTTACGAGAGAGGTACTAATGGGAAAGTTGAAGACAGTATCAGACTGGGAGGGACAGGTGGACACAATTGCCTTTTTCTGTTGTAATCTGTATGCCTGAGAAGAGAGACTATTAAGAAAATCGAGGAAGATGACTTTAAATAGCTGCTAAACATTAAATTATTTGGTTTGACACATTTTTAAGTTAAATTGGTAGTCTTATCTTAAACAAAAAATGTTTGTTAATTTGCAGAAAATATTGTGCCACAAGTCTTCAAACTTGAAAGCTTGTAAGCCAGACCCTAAACCTCCATTGATCTTGTGGTGTCCAACTTTATGAAGGACCAGAAGTTCTTAGCTTGCTATTGAAATCAGTGGGTACTGTAATGCCACGGCACCATTAGAAATTGTTTTTTGTTAAGAATGTGAGGAAGAAAATGTCTGCACTCATCTGAAATGCCCTGTTGTCTGTTACAGTCAGTATTGTAACTCTTCCTCATGTACTTTATCAGTACGTAGAGGGGATGCCATACTCTTTCATGACATCTCATTTCAGCAGTTCTTTGTTAGTACAGTCATCGATTTCTAAGTAATCAAGTAATTTCTTGATACTTGACTTGAATTATTAACATGTGATCTTCTTCCATTTAGACAATTAGCACATGAATTAGAAGCTAAAGCACAGGAACGGAAAGCAGAAGATGAAGCCTGGTATCGAAAGCAGGAATTGCTTCGAGAAGCTGAAGAACAGAGGCGAAAAATACTACTGGAAGAAGAAGAGAAGCTGGCAGAACAGAGGCAGAGGTATTATAATACAAGAAGCATTAGGGGCCTGGCTACTGTATCCTACTATTACATTTTTAACCATAAGTAAAGGAGAAATAACCACTAATTTGTATATATTGTAATGTGGCAAAACAGTGTGGTCTGGTGGGTCAGATTTTGGTGTGGGAATGAAGTGATCTGGGTTGTATTACTGCCTTGCCTGAGGGAATACAGCAGATTAGAAGCCAAGTCACTTCATATTTTTTGTCTCAGCTACCAGCCTTTTGTCTGGTCTCTTCGGACTATGAATGCTCTTAAGCAGTCAATTGTTGTGTGTTTGCACACTGACACTTCAGACTTGCACTGTGGGCAGACTCACGCTGCAAATACATGAGTCATTTATGGTATCAGTGACTGGACACATTCTTGTATTTCTAGTGGATTTAGAAAAAAGACCGCTTTATGTATCAGTTGCTGAGCAAAGAGTTGTGAAAGTACTAAAGCTGAACTGCTAGTTTGTACATTTTTGCAGTTGTGAAGGTATAAGAGAATTTCAACATCTCCATAGTTTTTTAGATCAGCTACAAGTAATTGTAGAATCATTTAGGTTGGAAAAGACCCTTAAGACCGTCAAGTTCAACCGTTAACCTAATGCTACCAAGTCCAACCACTAAACTATGTCCCTAAGCACCACGTCTACAGGTGCTTCTCTTAAACTTCTGTAACCTACAGAGTAAATTTGTTTTGGTTTTGTTTTTTTTTTTTTTTTAAAAAGGCAGCAGTGAGCCTTTCTTTGCAAACTAATTCTTGAGTTTGTGGTTTTGTTCCTTGAAAGAGTTTGATATTTTCCAAATAAACTTAGGACTAATTTTGTGCAGAAAGAGGTACCAGGACACTGGCAATTATTCTAAGGAATAGTTTCCAGTTCTGGATCACTGCAATAGTAAACTAGTGCTTATTAAAGTAGAACAGAAACAGGGCACAGGACTTCAAAGCTTAATTGGGAACGTTGCCATTAGAGGATGTCTGTGTGTCTGTGAATTTAATTTTATCTTGTAAATGAAAACTGGACAATTTAAAAGAATGAAAGCAACTGTCCTAAGCATTCTATGTTAGAGATTAGCTCATAGTAACTAATGCATAACTGCAGTGCAAGTTTGTGCTCTTTGGTACTGACCTTTCATATATACAAGTTCTCTTGTTTCTGTTTGGTTTGGCTTTGAAGACTGGGTGCTGTGAAAAGAGAACTGAAAGTAAAGGAACTACAATTTCTAGATGCTTCAAGAAGGCGTTTTCTGAAATACCAGGAAGATCAGCGTCAAATGGAACTGAAACGTCTTGATGATGAAATTGCAAGAAAGGCTGAGTATTGCTCAAGCAATTCTGTTCTTGAAGGTTTATTAGTGAAAATAAATAAGGAAAAAATGTATAACTAAAATGTCAGTTTATATACTGTGATTTGTGAGCCCAGAGGTGTATTTAGCATGAGATGGACTGCTTTAAGTGGTAAATGCATAATTTAACAGGATTTTTTGGCATTTACTATGTTCCACTGGCTTGCTTTAACTGGAAAAATTCCTGAGAAAAGCCATATTCATGTGTACATTGGCAGTGTTGAAAAATGTAATGAGGTCCTTAAAGGACTAGTGAATTCTCAGCTGTCTGTGGGCTGTATGTCCAGATTGCAAATTAACTCTGCCATTGATTGAGAGGCTCCGCAGTGGCCTCTGGCCAGGCTTGGCTCTGCTCACATGCTACTAGCTTGAGTACTGTGGCATGCAGGTGCTGAGGATGGGAGCTTTTGAACCTTGTGGGCATGAATTGAGTCTTTGCAGGGCCATTCCTTGTGTCTCAGTGCTACACTTTGCAGAGCGTGGTGCAAATGTGTGTTTGTTTCTGCAGTCAGGGCACTGTAAGATTCGTTAGCTCCAGCTCAGCACAGGTTCCGCCAGGTGCAAAGCGGCCACTTCCCTGTCTGTGTACTGTCCTCTGTAACATTCTAAGTTCAGAGACTCCTTATTCAATTCAGAGCTACATCTGGCAGATTATTAGCCCTAGATCAAGCCTGGCTGGATGCAAAACTATTCCTGTGCCTCTTTTCCACCTTGCCCTGTACTTTTGATATGCAATATTTTCCATTATTCGTGGTATGACAGAAAGTTAACTAGAATTTAGAAGTAGGGTGCAGCCTGGGATTTGAGGCATTCTTCTTGATACTGTTTTCTTAAGGAAGAAGAATTTCTCCTTTACTGTATTTTCACGTGTTTCTCTTCTCCTCAAGGCATCCATGAGAGAGCAGGAAACAGCTGCTGCTGCTCAAGATGTAGAAGTACAACGGATGGAACTTGAATCACAAAGACAGCTTTTTGAACAGGTAATTATTAGGGAACTATACAGATGTTTTATATTTAATGGTTCTTCCTTTGCATTTCTCAGATTCAGTTGTGTTCATTCAACCAGACTTTGTGAGGAAAAGGGGAACCTTTTTTTTTTTCCTTTCTGATACCTTTTTTAGAATAAACCCTCTGTTGATAAAAGCATTAGTAGAACTCACTTTTATCTGTTTTTCTAGGAAAAAATACCCATATCCTCCCCATTTTATTTTCCTGTGCAGAGGTATCATTTGGTTGCTTCAGGGTTTAGCTGTGTGCTCAGATGGTTGAGAGAAGCGAGGAATGTGTAAATAAGAAATAAGTCTATAGCAATATGTTCCTCATCCCAGATACTCCCACCTTTTCATCTGTGGTATCCAGATATATCTACATTTTCTGGAGAGAACAGTATAGCAGATTGATGTAGTTGATGAAAAAATGTCTAATTGCCAACAACATCATTAAGCAAAAAAGCAATGGTTCATGGGAAATGTGCAGTTCCTTTCTTAAATGACTGACTTATAATTCAGAAAGATCACTGTTCAGTAATAAAGGGTTTTAATCAATAATACTGTTTAAAGTTAAGTATGAGTTAATGATTACAAATAACTAATGACTGAAAAGAAGGCTGCCGATGGAAGGCTTTAGGAATGTGCATTTTGGTTAGAAATAGTAAGTTAAGTGTTTAGAAATCACAGCTACATGTGCCCATCTTGCATACCTGCAGATCTGATGGAATGCAAGCAGAAGTGGACATCCGGATAGCTAACCCTTATTTTGAAACATGTGTCTTCTTATATTTAGCTTTTTAAAGCTTTTGGCCATAGACTTTTTATAACCCATGCTGAGCATAACTGGGCTAAATTTCTTTTAGCCTTTATTTATTAAATACACAGCCAGCTGTATTGCGGCTACATAACGCAAACCAGACTAAGCTCATTTGTGTTCCAGTACATGTAAAGTCAGCTGTTTTAGGCAACTAATTTTACAGCGATCATCCTCTTTAGGTTAGAAAGGTAGCAATTATTTAACTAACTGAGGATGTACGTCTGCCCACAAGAGTCTGTGTAGACAGGCTTTCCCTGCCCGTGCCCTGAACCGGTTGCTTTACTGCCGTCAGTGAGGGGCTATATTCAAGCTTAGAAGGGCGTGTATGTTAACGTTGCTTCAGCACCCTGCTGAAACAGCTCAATAGATTCCTGCAGACCTGGGAAAGGGTTATGTCTTCTCCAGAAAACTGTGTAGATGTGCCCTCATGAATGTGAAGAAAAGGCAGTGAGAGTTAAAATTCTGTTTCTAGATCTGCTGCTGATTCGTACAACTTTGGCAAATCATCTCTGCATTCAAGCTGCAGATGTGTTTATTGTAAGTCCCTGTACTGTGAAACATGATTTATATTTGTGAAGTGTTTTGACATTTTGGCTAAAATGTGCAATAAAAGTGCAGAATATTTTCATGATGAATCTAATTCATTTCAGTTGGAATTCTGCTTTTATGCTTCACTGTAATCCAGGGAATGGAATTACATCAGTATCAACCTGCAAGACCATTGTGGTGACTCAGGCTTAGTGTAAATCCAAGTGGATAAAAGAGCAGGGAATATTACTTTCTTGATATGTAGTGGGACAAGATGTGTGGATATATTTGAATACTAGTTTAATGAAATTTTCATAAATGTTAAAGAGACAGAATTACAAATGTGGGTTAGTAGCTTAGCAACAATAATTTATGTTTGTGTCTTTGGCAGCATCTAATCAAAGATCAAGAGGCAGTTACAAAGGAAATGAAAGAAGAGGTGGATGCCCGTCAAAGAAAGGTGGATCTGGAGGATCATCTTGTTCGGAGATTGATGGAAATCGAGAGAGAAGAAAGACAGAAAGCTCAAATAGTAAGATGATTGGATCTTAACATGTATTTTGGGAGTTAGTATGCTAACTAGTACAAGTAGTACTACTTAATAGTATTTTAATTGCAGTTAACTACTTCAAGTTAATATGAAAGTATTTTCTAAAGAAATCTAATTTCTAGATACCTATATTAATAGATTATGACGGTATGTTTAAAGTTTTGAGGTTTTAAAAAATCTGACTGAAGTGTCCAAACAGCTATATAACACTGAAATTCTCTGGGCCTGCCATGAATATTAACTTTTCTTTACTTCTTAGAAGGCATGTAAGATTCAAAAGTGCTTTTCACAATAAGTCATCCTCCTGTTAAAGAACATGGTTTATTTGTAAGCATAATAAAACAAAAGTAAGCCTCAAAGGAACTTTCAGTTGGTAGTACTTGGCAGGAAATTCAGCTGCAGAAGCTGTCTTCTAGATCACAGTAATGAATGTGTGTAGTTTGACATTAGGAATTGTTCAGATTTTCAAGCTCAGAACTTGTAACTGCACAGTTGGAAAAATAGTTGCAGCTAACCCACTGCCCATATGCTTGGCATCTGCATTTATATTTTGTCTAGAAATAAACATATGGGTCTGAATTTTTGTAAACAGCCTTCGATTTTTGGAAGCAGATGGATGTGGGTGGCAGTATTGGCATCCAGGTATCAATCTTATGTTAATTGCACCTGTAAATTGTATTAAATCCATGCTAGGAAAGCAAAATCCCCAAAATAATGGAGAGGGTTGATGTCTCTTTCCAAAAAA
Organism: Grus americana; assembly: GCF_028858705.1. Lineage (NCBI taxonomy): Eukaryota > Metazoa > Chordata > Aves > Gruiformes > Gruidae > Grus > Grus americana. Next base: position 13,458,896 of record NC_072853.1, on the reverse strand, counting down.
TTAAAAAAAAAAAATACAAAAAAAAAAGACCCCTAGTAAGTGAAAGAATGAGAAGGATGAAGAAGAAGCAGAAGAAAGCCCTGATAGATGAGACAGCCTGCTGTACTGAATGGAGGAGTGGCACTGCAGGTACAGTCTCCCAACAGGGACATCTAACAGTGACTGATCCTGGAGAACACTTCAGTTACCTTATCTGTATGTAAGGCTGTGTACTTGAAATAGAGTAATTGGATTCCTGGTAAGAAAGATGTTTTATTAGGTTGCTGAAGAAAATTTAGCCAAAGCAGAGCAGAAACGCATTGACACGGACTGGAGGTTGCAAGCATTGCATAAACTAAGGCATGATGATCAGGACTGTGAGAAACGTTATGAAGAAATAGCCAAGCTCCTGCATGACAACAGGGTGAAAGAAGCTGAACTGCTAAAGGCCATGAGGGAAGCAGAAGAAAAAAAGGTATTTGCATTATTTCTTTTTCTAAGTGGGACTGGCACAAATGTAACTGTCTTTTGCCCATAACATGGTATAGCATAAAACTGAAAGGTATTGAAGAAATATTTTGTTAGGAATCTCCTTTCCTGTTCTGACTGGGAAGTTTCTGGAAGCACTGGAGCAAATTGGTGAGGATATTTTAGGCTTAGGAAAGCGTATTACTAATTGTGTGTGGTGTGGTCGACATGCTGGAGTGAAGAGATGCTGTCCACAGGGACCTTGACAGGCTTGAGAGGTGGGCCCATGTGAACTGCATGAAGTTCAACAAGGCCAAGTGCAAGGTCCTGCACATGGGTCAGGGCAATCCCAAGCACAACTACAGGCTGGGCAGAGAATGGACTCAGAGCAGCCCTGAGGAGAAGGACCTGGGGGTGTTGGTGGATGAAAAGTTCAACATGACCCAGTAATGTGTGCTTGCAGCCCAGAAAGCCAACCATGTCCTGGGCTGCATCAAAAGAAGTGTGACCAACAGGTCAAGGGAGGTGATCCTGCCCCTCTACTCTGTTCTTGTGAGACCCCACCTGGAGTACTGCGTCCAGCTCTGGGGGCCCCAGTACAGGAGAGACATGGAGCTGTTGGAGCGAGTCCAGAGGAGGGCCATGAAGATGATCAGAGGGCTGGAGCACCTCTCCTATTAGGACAGGCTGAGAGAGTTGGGGTTGTTCAGCCTGGAGAAGAGAAGGCTCTGGGGAGACCTTAGAGCAGCCTTCCAGTACCTGAAGGGGGCAACAGGAAAGCTGGAGAGGGACTGTTTACAAGGTCATGGAGTGATAGGACAAGGGGTAACAGGTAAACTAAAAGAGTGTAAGTTTAGATTAGATATTAGGAAGAAATTCTCCATTATGAGGGTGGTGAGGCACTGGAACAGGTTGCCCAGAGAAGCTGTGGATGCCCCCTCCCTGGAGATGTTTAAGGCCAGGTTGGATGGGGCTTTGGGCAACCTGGTCTAGTGGAGGGTGTCCCTGCCTGTGGCAGGGGGGTTGGAGCTAGATGGTCCCTTTCAACCCAAACCATTCTAGGATTCTGTAAGTTCCTCTTTTTTTTTCTTTTTTTTTTTTGACTCAAGATTTTTACCTTTCTCTAGGTGTTCGAATGAGAAATTTATAAAAAAAAACCTGAAACCATTCACTCGGCTTAATAACATATATTTTGATTTCAGGTTGCAGTTCAGTCTGTAATAATCTATGTGGTTGTTCCTTTTTCCTTGCAACACATCTGCTGAGAACACATTTAATCTCTGTTGCACAGTGGGAAGAAGTTATACAGAAAAAAGCTCAACTGCAAGAAGAGCAGAAGGCTGCCACTGCTGCAGATAAGCACAGGAAGCAGTTTTTAGAAGATAAAATGAACGATGCATTAGAATTGGCTGAAAAGCTGCAAAGAGAAGATGGCTATTTTGGTGAGCATATAGATAATGCATTTCTCCTGTGTGGATGTTGGCATGAAGCATTCAGTGACTGGAATACAAACTAAGTGTCCAATATTAGGGATAAAGTTAAGCTTAACTCCTTTACATAAGTACTTTTTGGCAGTATTCTTTCATGAAACCAATGTATCAGGCCAGACTTGGAAAGGAACTACAGTTTGTTATCTATCAGATGCAGCAATATTAATGGCATTTTTTGGAGGAGCACAGGTCTAGATCAGCTTAAGCCGATCGTAAAATCGCATCCCTTAGAAATCCTCTGTCAAATAATGTAAAGAACAGCAAACTCACTGCCAGCAAGTGACTTTGCCAAGTGTTTGTTCACAGGAAAAAACATTGATGCACTTCCGGAATTGGCCAGTACATCCTTCTTAAATGCTACATTTGTGTGGTTTTGCAGATATTTCTCCTATTCCCCCATCTCTGCAAGGCTTACACAAGATTAGTGATTAGTATTAAGATTAGGTGATTAATAATGCTTTGGGTGCACTTTTTCAGACTTTGCCCTTATTTGCCTAATGTTTTTAATATGGAGTAATTGCAACTGCAAATTATTGAAATGGGTGTCTCCTCCTAAAACTGCAAGGATGAGTAGCCATATTTCACATGATCTTAGTGGCCCATTTGTCAGAAGAGTAATTATATAGGAAGATACAGCACATGTGGAGCTTTAGTTTCTTAAAATGAAATGCAGTGATGCATAGCTTTGACCCACAGACTGGAAATGTTGACTTCTAATTCTGAGCAAATTGTACTTGCCATTAGCTGGAGTGAGTGATTTTTCCAGTTTTACTTGCTGGAGAAAAACTGTTTCACCTTAAGCTAGAAAAATTCACTAGAAATTTAAACACTTTTAATTTACAAAGAAACCTTCTCTCCATTTCCCACAGAGAGACTGCGTGATTTAAAGGCTGGACGTACGGAGAGAGGGGTAGAACAGCAGCAGGTGCCAAGGTCTGGAAACATCTGTCTGAATGATTTGTCTGCATTAGAGTCATCATCACACAGTAAGTTTCAAAGTTAGGACCCTCCTTTCGCGTTTAATTTCAGAAGCGTTACTGGAACAGCTCATTGTATGATTGAGTCATTATTAGTTGTGTAGGTGTTTAATGGATAGTAAACCAGTTTATTGTTGTATTCTGTTTCACACCTGAACAAATGTTTTCACTACCAGAAGCAGCACAGGTAGGAAGTGCCTGAAGTGTGTCACATTATGAGAATAGTCATATTAAATCTCAGCCTAGTTTAATCTCATTCTGACCTGATCATTTTACCTCTGCTTTTTCTGTCTTCGTACTTAGGTATGATTTGGGGATGTTGAGAAGATGTAGAACTGTCTTTCGTCAAAACGTTACTGAGAGTTACAGTCAGGAATTAGTCTGTAATCATTTCCTCTGGGCTATCCTAGCCGTTATGGCCAGTGAAACTACATTTTAAAATCGCGTGCATCTTATGTACAAAACTGTATGCAGTGGGAAACATGGATCTATGGACCAGCCGTAGCGACACATCAGCATCTGACATTTTTGTAACAAAACATAGGTGCCACTTTCAAAGAACTCAGGAGGAGTTGTTTCTTTCTTTTATGGGTTTCAGGGCTGTCCCGCATACAGTGGTACCAATAAAACAGCGTTTCTATGCAGGAGGTATCAGTTTTCCAATAAGCGTTCCTGGTATTTACGGAAAACCGTTAGTTGCAATATTAAGTCCAAGTTTCTTTTCTGAAGTGTCTTTAGACAGAAGGCGAGAACTGACATGGCAAGAGCGGGAACTGATGGCAGAAGTCAGACGGCTCAGAGAAAAGCTTACCTTACAGGCTCAAACTAGACATCCTCCAACTCGTTTCCAAGCTACAAAGTGGACACCTTGAGATGGTTTGCTCTGGACCTCATCTGTACTTTCAAATTAGTAATCAGTGAAATGCTAAATATGTATAGTTTGATTAAGGACTGATCATAGATTGTTTATTATAACAGTCTTTGGAAATATTTTTATATAAAAATAAAATGATAGCTAGAAAAATGTGTGTTGTTTGTAACCTTCTCATTATTTTCTTGGTAACTATACTGCTATTTTTACTTTTAAAATAAACTCACTTTTTACCATTTAGTTATGACACTTGCAGGATTTGTGTACTTTATTTGTTCTAGTGAATGCCACAACATGAAGAAAAAACACACTGTTAAAACATTGGTTTTGTCAGTGATGTGTAAGTGGATTCTACAAGTTGCAGCAGGTAAATCTGCAATTAGAGAAAAAAAATCCTTTCCATTGAGTGCCAGACACTGCAAACAAGGCCCAGAGAGGCTGTGGAGCCTCCGTTGCTGAGATACTTACAGTAGTTACACATATTAGCAGGTTCATTTCATGAGAAAGAAGGGGAGAGAGGATCTAAATAAATGCACTGTTCTTCATGCTGCTAGGCAGATTTTCACTAGCTGATGTTTTTGACCCAAGAGTAGAACATTATGTGCTGTTATAGTAAAAAAGAATGAGGCAGAGTAAAATAAACTGAATCATTCGCAATTGCTGCACACAATGCTGATACAGGAGTAGAGTCGGCTGTGTAAAAACATGAGGACCTGGAGCTTAATTTTTTCTGCTTCCTCTAGGGTTTTGCTGATGCTCTTTGGGGCAGCAGTGTCAGAGTGGGACTGCTCGTGGTGCCCCGTGGGTGCTGAAGCACCACATGGAGGGCAGATCCAGATGATACCTGTAAACTCTTTGTCACCTGAGGCTGACAGCAGCCTCTCTCTTTCTCATTAAATTACATGAAGACCTAAACATGCAGAAGTACTTAGTTATCCTCACATTAGCATCCTCTGTGTCTGGAACCAGAAACAGTCGCATTAGTAGTGACCGGGATCCACAGAAATCTCATCGCAGACCTCAGCAAAGTGCGGGGAAGAGGCATCTTTCCTTTTCGAAGGGATCAAAATGCAACGAGCAAAGACCATCCTTGGGGAGCAGACAGAATAGATGAGAAAATTGCCTTTTTCTGATTACTGTCTTGGAGTTTACATGTGATTATTTCTATATTTAAAGGGAGAAAATAAACCCACAAAGTTTTTGGCTAGCACCTTGGGCCATAGGTGTATACACTTATGGTTTGTAAAAATGTTACAGTTGGAAATACGCATAAACCGGAGTGTTTCCAGCAGGCGGGCGCTGGTGCCCTGTCGTGCCCCTGTAGCTGCTCCTCGTCCCTGCCCGCTGCTGGGGGCGGTTGGGGGCTGCGGGACTCCCCGGCCCTGCCTGCGCCATGTTCACCACACAGCACGCTGCAGGAGCGAGACCCGTTTCCCCACTCCCAAATGCTGAAATGGGCTTGCAGACAGCTTGAATGCAGAAAACCCTCTGCAAAAGTGCATTTTTAAACAACATACACTGCAGACGTTATTTCCGTGAGCCCACAAGCCCTCGCCCTGGAAGTACAGCTTCGTAAATCACGACAGCAGCAGCGACAAAGCTGAGGGGTTAGAAAGCGGTTTTGCTGCAACTAAAAGCGCGGGGGCCGCAGCCAGAGGGGCCGTGCGGGCCTCCAAGCTGCCGGGCGAGCTGAGCCGGCCCTGACACGGCCGGGGGAGCTGAGCCGGTCCCGGGCCCAGCCGGGAGAGGTTCCTCCCGCCGCTCCTTTCGTCCGGGGGAAGGAACAAAAACAGTGCCCGCCTTTGCCCCGTGTGAGGATCGAACTCACGACCTTCAGATTATGAGACTGACGCGCTACCTACTGCGCTAACGAGGCGGCTGTGACTAACTTCTCCGCGTTGGGTCTCGACGCTGCCCGTCGGCCCCGCCCCGTCAGGGTCTCTGAGGGCCTGCGGCAGCCTAAGCCCGCGCTGAGGGAGGACGAGGGGCGACAGGGACGGCTCGGCCCGGCCCGGTCCTTCCTCCGGCTGCTCTAGCGGACTCCCTCCCGGAGGGCCCCGCGGTGATCGCGGGAGGCCTCGGAGTGACCATGTGGGACCCCACAGTGACTGAATGGGGTCCTGTGGAGACGGTGTGGGGTTTCGTGTGACTATGGAGCTCCAGGGTGACCGTGTGGGCCCTGACAGTGTTGGTGTGGGATCCTGTGGTGGCCGTGTGGGACATGGGAGTCACTGTGTGGGACCCCAGGTGACAACAGGGGTTCCGTGGGGTGACGGTGTGAGGCCCCATGATGACAACCTTGGCTGGCCTGCAGGGGGGCCTGCTGTGGGGGAGCAGGCTGACTGTGTGGGACATTGGGGTGACCGTGTGGGACCCAAGGTGCCAGTGCTGGCCCTGGCCAGCGTGGGGGGGGGTGATGGCCCTGCAGGGCACAGGGAGGCCCCGATCAGCGTTGACAGGGCGCAATCTTGCACGTCAGGTTAATTAGGTGGCATCATTTTCGGCATAATTGCGCAGAACAGGTCAGTAGATAATTAGTGACTTTTGGCCGCGTCTGACAGCTGCGGGCGGATGTTGGGGGTGGGGGGAGGGACGGGATAGTTTTTAAGATCACAGCAGGAGCTCAGGGATGGGCCCCGCCACCACCTCTCCTCGGCCCCCAGGTGGGTGTTTCCTGCCTTCCGTGGCTGCGGGATTAAAATCTGAGCCATTTCATACCCTTTTCTCTTTTCACATATTTATATATATAGCCTCACATATAATAATTACCTTTTTTTCTCCCATAAGGCACCTGACACAGACCCAGACCCAGAATCTGGGAAGCTACCCTGGAAAGACTGGGCCTGTGTCACTCTGAGTGGCTCTGAAGATGTCCAAGCTCCCGTGCATGCTGGTCAGAGTGGCAGGACCCTTTCCCCACTCAGATGCGCCCTCAGCAGCCAGTACCCCGGTGCAAGAGCCCAGACTGGCATGTCCCCTTAATCCTGCACTCCCCTCTGGAGCCATGGCACACCGTTTTATGGATGCAGAGCTACGCAGGGTGAGGGCAAACTCAACCTGCGTGAGAAAACTGTGTCACACGTGCCTCTGCGTAAAAGCATGCACACAGGTATTTATGGCGTACCTCAGGCAGGGTGCCTTCCCGCCCTGCCTGTCCTCGCCCCCGCGCAGTCATACCAGTCAGCCTGGCTCCCAGAGGCACTGCGCCTCTCACCCTGCTGCGAACCTGCGCCTCTGTCCTGCTAATGACACAGCAGCCGAGCTGCCACGGGGACAACGTGACTCCAGAAGCTGCAGCCCAGAAAAAAAAAAAAGAAACCAACCAAACAGCCCTAAATGTGCACAATCAAGTGATGAGTGTTTGTATTTCTGATGCTTTGAGGCCAGCTCACAACCCTCCCTCCACAAAATATTCAGGATGTTTGGGAAGGGGTATTTTTCTTTTAATAGGATGGCGTAGTCACAAAGCTTTAAAGAAATAAATGAGTGAATCGTCCGTGGTAATAGCAACATACTGTGAACGGGGCACAGTGACGAAGTTCAAGTCTATTTTTAAGCCTGCCTGGCAACATGTAGGTGCAGACAAGAGTCCGTGATCCTTTCTGCTGTTCTGAAGCTATGGACATGGCTGATGTCTCTGTCCCAGTTCAGAGTTGGTTTTGCTCCCTAATGAATCCTATGGGAAGACAGAGAAGCCTCAAGCTGTTTTGAAGATTGTGCAACAATGCTTGGGAGCCTACCTGCTTTTGCTTGAGAGCTTTCCTCGCTCGCATTTCACGGGGTGCAACAGGAAGGGAAATACAACCGAATCAGAATCGGAGGGCCCTGGTAATTGGACTCGAATCCTTCATATGCCCTGGGGCTGAGGTGGGTGCCTCTCAGATAAGCAATCTAATCAGCTTTGCACTTGTGTCCCATCTGGAAACAGATTGTTGCCGAAGTACACCACCACCTGAAAAGCAAGCTTCAGGTTTTTGGTTTTTTTTAAGATAATTGTACCAACGAAATCAGGGAGTGTGAATTTGCCTGAGGTAATAAGATCTCTTTATTTTTATTCATAGTTAATTCGTTCAGCTGAGGCGATTTCATGCCAGAATGCAGTCTCCAAACAAGAAGGACGATTGTGCTGCCTGCGCCGCGCATATGCATGGTGCCTGCCCTGCAGATCTGCTGCTGCGACAAAGAGCCATGAGCCACTCCAGACACATGGGCAAAATAAGGAAAAGGCTGGAGGATATCAAGAACCAGTCCCCGAAGTTGACAAAAGCGGATTTCAGCCACAATGAAAGCATAAGGTTGGCCACCGATGCCTTCCTGGATGGTGGGACAGATTCTTACCTTGAAACTTTAAGCAAAGAGGGTGAGGTGGATTTCCTCTCCTCCGTGGAAACTCAGTACATCAAGGATAACGCCAGGGAGTCCTATTATGCGCAGGAGTCCCCAGCTGCCGATGGGGCGGCTGCGCCAAAGCAGAATGATGTCGGGTCGCTCCCTTCAGGGACCTACTTCCCCACCATTTCTGACAGCAGTGAGCCAGCTCTGCTGCATACATGGATTACAGCGGAGAAGCCCTATTTAAAGGAAAAATCCACCGCCACTGTGTATTTCCAAACAGAGAAGAACAGCAACATTAGAGACATCATACGCCGGTACATCAACAAGACCACTCAGGTATGGGGAGAGAATTGCTGTTCCCTCTGCACTTGGTTGTCTCCCTGCTCTTAAAAAGATCAAGTAACCGCAGTGTTTGATCCGAGCCAGCCTTGTGTGTTGCAGTGTAGCTTTGCTGTAGAAAGTGGCTGTAAAGAGCCTATTGTTGAATACAGGTAGTGCTTTTTAAATTTTTTTTTGTACTCACACCAACACCTTTTTATGTTGGTGACATAAAAAAGCATTCCCTCTTCTTTTGAACTCCCATTAACCTGGTGGAGTAAATGTGCCGTAGAAAGGGTAGCTGGGCTCTGTCCCTTCTTGTCATGCATCACCAGCAGGATGGTTTGCTCTGTTCAAATCATTGCACCGATAATGAGAATTAAGCTAAAGTGAGCTCTGAGCCACTGGCAATTGTTTTAGGGGGTTAGTGGGAGATGTGGGTGAAGGGGAGCCTGAAGAAGGGCTGGTGTGCCAGCAGCCATCCCCAGAGGAAGGAAATTACTCTGAAAAAATACCTTTCATCCTAATACTGTGTCAGTGTCACTAACAATGCCACATGGGCTCCATACAGAGACTCTTCAGTGTATCTCGGCATGTGGGAAAGGTGCGGATGATGCCCCTGACACCAGACAAGTGATGGGGGGCCACAGAGAGGTGCCAGCCACAAGCCAGGCTGCCCACGCGCTGGGAAACCAGAAGCTGAGCAGCTGGAGGGGGACAAAAAGCCTCTGTTATGTGTGTTCTGGCAGCTCTCCTGTTTTCCTGGACAAAAAATATTTGACATTTCAGGGCTGTGTTTACCATCGTCTGGGAGTTTTCCCCTTGTATAAACTCGAGATACCACTGGCAGTTTCGCAGGGGAGCAGTCAGGAACAAAACCAGGCTGTGGAGCCTGCTGAAGTTACAGAGTTTCACTTTATTATTCTCCTGCAATGGCAAGTGCTGGGTCCGATAACACTGAGTGTAATGGCAGGGGAGAAGAATCCGTGTTGGCAAGTGCCCTGTCAAAAGCTACAAGTGCTCAGCACATCAGGGGAATTCTAGATCAGTCATTTTAGGTTGGCAGCATCAGAAAGATACAGTAACAGAAGAAATGTCTCTGGAAAAATAAAATAAGCATCAGGTAAAGTATCAACCCAGGCCAATTTTCTGTCCCAAGAGTAGAAAACTTGTAGGGAAAAAAGTGGGAAATGTAATGTAAATCCATGGTTCGTACAACCTTCTTAACCATCTCATTTACATTACAAGAGGGTGCTGGAACAACACTTACAATATAAATTTGGCAACTGCTTTTTGAGTGCAGTTTTTCTATGGAAGCATTTATTAATTAGTATCTGATACGAATGCATCCTGGATAGCCTAGAATTTGATATATCCATTAACAACAGAATGGAGGCTGTTTGTTGATGACATCAAACTGCAAAGGATTGGTGAGCAGTAATATAATCTTAACACATTTGTGGAACAGGCATGAATCATAAAATGAAATTTGGGCAAAAGAAGCAAGAAGTACTGCAAGTAAGAGGAAAGTCAGGTGCAGAAATACAAATTGGGAACAGCTGGTGAAAAAGCAGTACTAGAGAGAGTGGTCTGGAGCTGTGGTGAGGCTGGATGCAGTATTGTGCCATTTAAAAAGACCAAGTGAGTTAACAGCAAGTGTGGATGTGAGATATTGGACATAATTGTGCCACTTACCTGGTGCTGGCAAGGCCCCTTCTGAAGCACCGTGCTTTGGCAGCAGGAGGAAGGTGTGGGATCCTCACTGCTCCCCAAGTTAATTTGGCTTGCCTGAACAGGATGCTGGCTGCACAGGATGTGCTGGGTCTTGTAGGATTTCCTCGCGGGGGCGAAGGGAATAAGCTTGCTGGCAGGTGTGGGCACAGGCTTTGGAGTAAGATTCAGTGCAAGTTGGAAGCAATTAGTAAGACAGATCTGCAGAGATACTGTAAAGTTTGTTTTGATTGAAGATGATATCCTGTGAGTGCAATTACCAAGGGTTCCCTTTCTAGTTAATGGAGAAATCAGCACCTTCTGAAGATAAGTCAGGTATTAGCTGGGCTGAATTGCCCTGGGGAGATGACCCTTTCCATGGACAGTAGCAGACATCAGCGAAGACCAGGACCTTCATGAGGCCGTGCCCAGTGCTGAGCCTAGGGGCTAGAGTATGGAAGTAGTTTTATATCAATCACATTTACAGTTCCCTCCATCCATGCTGGCTGGAGCCTGTGAATTTAAGTAGCTATTGGGGCTTTTATGCCCAGTCCTGAGACTTTTACACACTGTCCTGCTAGTTGTGAATTGAGAAGCATGGATGTATGGTTAAATTGAAACAATTAGTTTATAAATCATTATTTAAAAAAAAAAAAAGATGGAGCTGTTGCAGTCTGTCACACCACCACCAATGACAGAGTGAGGATTTAAAGCCAGGACCGTTCCAGGCGTAAGTCATAACAGAGAAAGCGTCATCCAGTGATTCTTGCTAAATGCATGTGACTTACTAAAGCTAGTCAGCCATTTGCAAGGGCTACCATCTCTTATTTTAGCCACATCCTTATTATTCTCCGATTAGTGCTTCAATGTGTTTCCTAGTGATGAAATCTCACCTACAAATTCATGGGTCATCTTGTGTTTTATGATCAAAAAAGCTTAACTGAAGTGCGTATGTTGCATATTATATTGGCTTTATATGAGCAATAAAACAATGAAGCAAGATGTCTCATTGATTTACTGATTCACGCACTTAGGGAGAAAACCAGAAGGAATATCCACATATATCTCCAAAGATTTGTGTTTGTTGGAATATTTTTTTGAAACAAATAAACTACATTTCAGTGGCCTCACAGGCAACCTTAAGTTATGTAAACTGACTCTGCTAATGCCTCTGCTCTTTTCCCCTAGGTGCTCGCTATCGTGATGGATGTGTTCACAGACACTGAGATTCTTTGTGACCTCCTGGAGGCAGCTAACAAGCGCATGGTGTTTGTCTACCTGTTGCTTGATCATGGCAATATAAATCTCTTCTCAGAGATGTGTGACAAGTTGCAAATTGCTGAGGAGCTCTTCAAGGTACTATGGCTCTCTGAAACTCTTAGGCCTAGATTCATCTGCCTAACTTAAGGCACTCTGAGCTAGAAGCGTGGTTATGCTGGGGTCAGTCCACCTTGTAATTAAAAGGGAACAAGAGATTTCCAGAGGTAGCATTAGCACATCTAATTCCCCTCTGAAGATGCCTACATTTTTCCATGGATTTTATGGGAAGTTGAGGCATTTCCATTAGGTCCTTAGATGAAACTGATCTGGGCCCTGAAGTCTTAAAACAGAGATAAGTCCCCTAGTAGAGGTGTGTAACATAAGCATTACAACTGCTTCTTTTTAGTAACTCTGCAGCAGCTGCGGTCTGGCAGCCACATGTAGCAGGCACACAAAACTCTTTTGCATGGCAATACCTTGGTTGCACTAGGTGGTTTCTGATAAAACCATGTTGTTAAAGCTCTGTTTTCTCAGTTAGCTGGCTGTTACCTTAGTCTGCCTTCATCTCCACCAGAGGGAACTGATCTTAAAAATAACCTCCTAGGGACCGTTTCAGTTGTTGCTTGAGATGCTGCAGGGCACCTGTGGCACGTTCATGGGGATGGCTAATACCACAGAGGCAACTGCCTTCTGGAACAGCAGCTGGAGGGCAGGCAGGAGACCTGAGGGCATTTTACACGCACCAGACACCTGTGTTCAACAGCTGAATTCCACCCCAAACATATAAAGAAACTGAAATCCATAAAACATGCTCATAACAGTGTTTGCATGTCTGTGAGTCACCACTCCTTAGGAAGAACAAGCCTGTGCTATTTGTTGTAAGTAAGCTGCTACAATACACAGGCTTCGACAATGTGTGAGCCAAATCCTTGGTGCCACTCATTTGCTAAGGCCTTGATTCTGCAAAGCATGCGTATGGACAGCAGAGTCAGGTCTGGGTGCGTGGCCTACCTTAAATATGCTTGCTTAGGTACAAGGACAGCGCAGAGCATCGCATGGCCCAAATTGACCTTTTTCTACATTCACACGTGAACTTGCACCTGACCCTGCAGGATGGCATTCATCTGGGCTGCACTAGAAGAGCAGCATGTATGTCCTTGCTGGGCCAGGTGGATTGAGAGAGCAGAGGTTTTGTCCTGCTGTGTTATGCCATATGTAAAACAAGAGAGCTTATAGCTAGAGCAAATTGTTGCTGGGGTGTCAGCGGAGGTAACAGACTGCTCTCAGCTATGGACACATCTCGTACTCATTTCGGTTGGTGATCGGTTATCGTTATGCAGCACAGCTCCATCTGTGTGAATTTCCATGCAGGTTTATATCCCCATTGAAACAAGTAACCCTGTGGCAGGTGAAAGAGCTTGGCTAGGTTTCTTCTAGCCTCAAACCTTCAGATAAAACATTGGAGAGTCCATGAAGAAATCATAACAGACATTGGGGAAGTGAACAGGTAAAGGCAGTGGGTGAAAAGGACCCTTTCCTTCTGATTTTTAATTTAAAAAAAAAAGGAATTGACTCTGTTCTTTTTTTTTTTTTCTTTGCAGAATATTTCAGTCCGCAGTGTTACTGGAGAGGTTTACTGTGCCAAATCAGGCAGGAAATTTTCAGGACAAATACAAGAAAAATTTCTTATATCTGACTGGAGATACGTGCTTTCTGGATCTTACAGGTGAGATAGGCCATTGCAGTTCATGCCTAGGTGATCTTCTATGATTTTTAATATTACTTCACAAAAAAGTGCCATGGAAATTTTTGGGTGGGTGAGAAGGTTTTTTGAACAAAAAACTCTCATGTTTTCAAATATGTGACATTTTTTCAATAATCCATTTAACTTGCTTTAAAGCTGATGGTAGTTCTTTATGGAGCGTGGTATTTAATTTACATGTTCAGAAACTAACGTAAACAACTTTGTAGCCCTGGAGCAGAACTAGAAATATATATATAGCTTAATATTATGTTTTCCTCAGTGTTTGAGTCCTCAGATGCTGTGATCATGAGACATGGTACATTTCCATCTCCCTCGGGATCCCTTAATGTAGCGTATGTCACTCAGCTTATCTGAGGATTTGTTCTTCATATGACAAGTTCAGTGATTAAAGGGAAAACAGAAATACTTCAGAGACTTACTGTTTTTTTTCTTGTGTTTCATTAACAGGTAGGCAGTATGTCTCTATGCGACTGTTGTACCTTCCCTTTTTAATTTTTCTTTTTTTTTTTTTGTGAGCTGAGTCTGTAACTCTCCACTTTTGTGTTGCTAAAATTATTTCATGTAGAGGATGTAGCATCTCAACAACTGGGTTTTTAATTAAGATGCAAGATCCTCAGGTCAGTGAATTTCAGGAGACTCTGAGCTTGCATCAAATAAAGTTCCTACGCCTCATGACTACACAGATAAGCTACACAAATGACTGAAGTGTATCCTAGAAATCCAGGTACAAAAAGACGAGAGAGAAAAATTAGAGGTGATTATTTAATTAAAGGCATGAGATTGTTTTTCTTAATCCTGGTTTATGATTTGGAGGCTTAAATGCATCTAGTCCGATAAAACCGTGCCACCAGGAAGATTACATAACTATAGTAAAGAAGGTAAAAGTGAATACGTGGCGTTAGCATAGGCTGCAGGAGCTCAGCTGTCCACAGAGGTGGGCATCCAGTTTTCATTCCGTTTCCAAATCAACCATCAGACAAAAATGAGTGAACACTCAGAGTGGTTGGTTGTGGGGTTTTTTTAATTGGCGGCTCTGTGGTTTTCTTGTTCTTTCAGGTTTTTTTTTAATCCCTCACCAAAGCGTAGAAATGCAACAGCGATTTATAGAGAGAGTAGAAGTGAAGGATGTGTGGGAGAAGGAAGACAGAACAAGATCTATTTTCTTTAGCCAAGAAGCTTCCTTTTGGCTTATCTTTTCAATCCTAAAAAAAAAAAACAGAAAAACCCTCAAGGTCCCGCGCAGAGTCACTTCTGTCATTCTCTACTGCTGTTGCAATATCTTCTAACCTCAAGAGACTTGTCAAACTACATAGTTCCCTATCCAGCAAGCAAGCAGAGAGGGTGGGGAGGAACAAATCTATACACTATTTAACTTCAGCATGCTCAGCACCAGTTTGCAGATTCATATGGGTTATAGCTGGCTGTCAGTACGTGGCATTTCTGTAGGCTTGCTAGCTCTTGCTTTATTAATCGGAAAGTTTTCTGTTATCCCTAAATTTTATCCACCAACTTCTGCAGGTATAATCAAGAATGTTGTTGAGTAAAACAGACTCAAACTCTTCTGCAATGCATTTGTTGGAAATCAAATTGGAATAGATCTTAAACTAATACAAAAGATCTTAAAAGTGATACAACAGCAAATTTCATGTAAGTGCTTGTGCTCTGCATGACTTTGTAATAGCAGTTTGGGGAGTAGGCTGAGGAAATAACAGCCCTTCCAGACATGCTGCTCTAAAAGGGACCCTGGCTCACTGCTTCTAGCCAAAGCGTTTGGGGACAAAATGTATTTGCCTAATGGACAACTAAGAGGACTGAATCCAGTGACTACTTAGAGGCAAAGGAACCACCACCGAGTCTGTGGCATCTCCTGCTCTGGAGTGGTTTTCAAAAACACATTAAAAAGCCATTGCTTGGGTCAGTGTGGATAAACGTGGTCCTGACACACATGGCAGGCAGGAGCTGAGCAGGTTTCTTATACAAAGGTTATCCCACCAGCAGGCAACACTAACACATAGGTTAATTCAAACCTGAGCTCAACTGAAAAACCCAGTCCTTCTGTTTCAGATTGAATGCTGCATGTTACTGTAGCACTGTAGGCACAAGGGATGAGACCATTCCTAATGAACTGCAGCTGCAGTAATGCAGAGGGTACACTCAGAAAAAAAAAACGAGTCCAATGCATATGAAGATTGGACAGGAGACCTGGGTTTTGATTCAGACAACCATAAATAAAAGGATCCAGAACAGGACATAGGTTTTGGAACAAAGCCCTGGAAAGATGGCTGAGAAGTATCTATTAGTGACTGAATTTGTGATACAGCTTTGGCCCCAAGCTAGGCAGTACTTCTTTGTGCTTTCTTTTCTTTCTGATGTGCTTCACTCAAAGAGGCCTGGTAGAAGAATGACCCTTCTGGGCAGACAGTGACAATAACAGACTTCTTTGAGCCTTTCCCAAAAGAGCACTCAGAACTAATCTAAGGACCAAAACAGGGCCTAAAACCTAAACAATAAATTTCCTCTTAGAATGAAGCCAATGAAAACCTGTTAAGTCTTTATGTCAAGTTCTGCTTTGTTCTTCAGCAAAGTGCACAGAATGCAAATTGCTGTGACTCACTACATGAAGTCCACGAACGTTTGTCTAAAATCATGCAGGTCTCACCTTGTTACTTTGCAGCTGACCCATTTGCCATCAGTCCATGGAGAATCTTTGGGCTATTAATTGGATCCAACTTTCTCCGCTTACAAAGGTTACAGATAGGATCGATGAGCCACAAATGAGTAGCTGTCCGTCAGGTACTCCAGAAAGCTACATGTGGAGTAAATTATCAAAATTGGGCCCAACAGTTTGTTCCTCTGATTTTGTTGTTTTTTTAAAAGCCATTTATAAGTGTAATTGGTTTTTATTTCTCTCTAAGTTTTCTTTTGTAAACTAGCTATATCTCTGGCACATAAAATACAACCCTGCCACTCCATGCCTCAGCCCTTTCACGAGTTTGTAACCTTCAGCATAGATATCCCAAGCTAATTGTGTGTAGTTTTGTATTTGTTCCTGGCTTATTACCTCCTTAACAGTTAGACGAAAGACGTGCAAAGGTTTAGAGAGCGCTTCATAGTGAATAAAGGCGATGTTGAGCTAACACAGCAGATGTTACCCACACAGCGGGAGTTAGCTTGCTGTGCTGTTTATCTCGGCTCCTGAGGTTTTGTCCATATTTAGAATGATTTGAATAAAGTGGATGAGAAGTACCTGTATTCTGGTAGCTTACCATATATTTTCATGTCCAATCATAAAATGCACAGTATATATTGTAGGGTTGCCCGGAGGCATTGAACTAGTGATTTCTTCACTCCTCCCCTTGCTCCTGAATCAACAGTATAAAACCACCGTATGCCCCAAACCCAACCCTCTTTAAGAATGCTCCGAACGGGCAGATGTAAATCGTCTGTCTTTATTCCCTTTGTGTCAGCTCGGGCTGTCAGTCCCACTGAGTTTCACAGGAGTTTTGTCAAAACATGACAAGAACAAGATTTAAAGTGCACACACCTACAGCCAAATCTGGCTCTCAGCAATCCTTGTGCAAATCCAGCATAGCTAATAAAGTCACACAGGAATAACCAGGGCAGAGTTTTGCTGATACAGAATAACCTCTGGTTCAAATCCAGTGCTGCTCCGTACCCTCTGCTGCACAGCTCGAGGCCCGTCAGCTCAGGGAGTAATTACATTTCATCCTCTCAACTGTGTTCATTTTATTGATGCTGCTGCTGCTCAGACAAGGCAGCCTGCACAGCACAACCAAGCTGGTTTGTGGTTTTGGAAAAGAGCACAAATTTCTGTTTGCCAGGTGGATTAGGGAAGAACATAAAATAAAAATAATTTAAAAGCCATGGGGTGTCCTAAGGTGTATTTCTGGACTACCAGAATGAAAACTGTTGTGGTGTTTCTCCCTTACTTTATAGCAAATAGTATTATAATTTTTGGAAAGGCTGTAGGAAATATTTGTAATTTCATTTTCTCTGTAGTGAAGAAAATAAGTGTGTTGGGTGTGGCGGTTTGTTTTGTGAGAGTAGGATGTGACAGGGAGATTGGGTTTTTATGTGTTTCTCTTGACCAATGGAGAAAAAGCACGGCAAAATGAAAACAAAGGATGGTTATTTTTCGCTAGTCTTTCTAATGTCAGTTTTAAGCAGATGAGAGTTACCAACTGGCACAGCATTCTGCAGGGAAGGTTCCGTTTATGTGTGTGCAGAAAAGAGGTGGTAAGACCTTAATTTAAGCATTTTGCATGGCAGAGAGGTACCCGAAAGAGACCCGAAAGGGTCTAAACTCCTTTCCACAGCACAGACACCTAAACCTTTGGTGTTGTATCTGCCATTTAGTCCTGTGGTGCATCTGGAACACCACTCCCCTGAGAAGGTTGTATAACTTTACAAGGTTTCTTGAAGGTTTTAGAGGCAGCTGCAATAACAAAGCTTGATCCAAGTCAAAGAGCACTGATGTGAACTGACCTGAAATTCAACTGTGACACCATCTTCATCCTGTGTTTGGACAAGAAGCTTCAGCAGTAAAACGCATTTGCCTTTCGCACACCCCTGCAGGGATCTCCAGTTCCTAATGGCTGATGTTGATGCTAACCCTTACCTTGTCTCTCCTTCCAGCTTCACATGGTTATGTGGCCAGGTTCACCGCAACCTCCTCTCCAAGTTCACAGGTCAAGTTGTGGAGCTGTTTGATGAAGAGTTCCGACACCTTTATGCGCTGTCCAAGCCAGTGAGGGGACCCAAGTCTCCGCCGCGCACCATGCCCTTCCTGTTCAGCAAGAGCTGGTCCCCCCAGCGCAGCCTCCCCGACAGCAATGAGGGAAGTGCTAACACTCTTTCCGACCCCTTCAGCAGCCTCTCAGCTGGCAGCACCCACCAGACCAAGCAACCCCCAAGAACTCTCATATTCAGCAGCAACTTCACTCCCCAGTCACCTCTCCATAGAGTTAATTCCTTCCACAGCTACGTCTCATTCACACCCCCGCCACCGCAGAAGGCCATCCAGGCTAACTACTATCAGCCGCACTATGTGGCCGATAACTCCGCGGTTCTGTACAACAACATGAACATTTACAGACCTATAAGACTTAGACAAGAGGAACCAAACAGGACAGGGTTAAGTTCACCCTGGAGATGCCTCCACAAAGCTAACCTGTTTGCATAATAACCACCTTGGTTTGAATTGCAAGTAAATGGAGCGAGGACCTGTTTAGCAATTGCTTGTGTACTGATGAATATAGAAATTCTGTATAATACAAAATGAGGATGATTTCAAGCCTCTTGTTTTGCTTTGCTGCTTATGGATGCTTCGTTTCCCTAATTAAAAAGCCAAGCCTGCTAACACGTAAACCTTGGGTGCATCACAATCCCAGGAAGAACACATCTAAACAATGCTGCTCATGGTGCAACACTGCTGCTGCCTATCGCCTGCCCTTGGTAGCATATTTGCGTAGCAGGAGGTTTAGGAGGTTAACTGTTTTTCATATGGCCAGGCACCTGAAAGTTTATTACTATGCATTTTATGTAATGCATAAGGAGACCGAAGGCTGCTATTTACGTGCCAATTTGAGGCGATGCTGGCAGCAGCAGTCTACCTTCCTGCTGTCATCGCACCTCCGTCTTGATTTAGGAGGACTCCTTCAGGGCTGAAAGCGCAGTTTCTATCACCGCACTGTCTGCGAGCTGTCCGCTGGAAACGCACAGCAAGGACATCTCTTCGCAGGGTTTGTAGGAGGGGGCCTGCTAACCAGGACATGGACCCAGACCAACAATTCAGGGTATGGAGGACATCTCGCAGCCACCGTGCACTCACACTCATTAGCAACACGGTGCATTCCAGCACACTTTGTTACAAACTTCCAATCCCACCAGCTCAGAGCAATTTTCCTTATTGCAGATAATCTGTGTAGATTCAGACTAGAAAATTAAGCTGAGTGAAGCAGCTAGTCCTACTAGTAATGCACCAGGACTGAGTTCCAATTCATTTAATAGCACATGGGTCTTAGAAATCCTCTCAGTGGTCATTTGGTTGAACATTAAGTTAGAGATAACAACGGTTTATTTCAGAGTTCTTCAAGGCTTCTAATTTTTAAAGAGAAACTCGTGTCTGTAGTGCCCATTGAGTACAGAGGGAGTTAAAAGTTCAGCAGCAGAAAAACAGAAAAACTTTCTGCCAAATAATCCATGAAAACAAAGGAAGATTCTATAAGTGAAGGGCAAAAAATAGTAAGAAAATTAATGAAACAAAGGATTTCTATCCAAATCCCATAGTTTCTAGATACCTAACATCTAGATTGATTTATCAGTGGATTCTTTTTAACACCTGCTTTATATCATCTTTCATCTGACTCCAACAGAAAACAGAAACCTAAATGTATTTGCACATCTGGCCCTGACTTCTCACCTGCTCAAAAAGAAAAGGAATACAATTCAATTATTTAGGCTCTGAATGATGAAAATTGTATGCGGCAGTAAGCTCTCAGGTGAGGAAAGTTTCTCATCCTTGGATGCAATCATTTTGAAACTATACCGGTAACATTTACAGAACATTATGAAAGGTACAGGATGGGCATATCCTGTACTAGCTTTGGTGTGGACATTTTTACCTGCAAAATCAAATTTTGGACTCCAGAATAACAATAAACTATTGCATATAATTGTAAATTCTGTACATAGCAACATTTTTCAGATTCCTTGGGAAGAAGGGAAAGTTGATTTTCATTCCTATGACAATTCTACTTAATTATCTAAATATGGCAACCATTGAAATAAAAGAGATGACTTTCATTAAAATCCCTGTAAGAATCATTTTGTTTCTTCACATTCTCTTGCCTTGCACACCTTACTATCTTCTCTTCCAAACACTAAATAAGTTCCATACAGTCAGAGCCCAGGGGAAGAGGAAACATGTTTTGTTTCTTCTGAAATCAACAGGAACAGAATTCAACATACGTGTCCCCCCAGCCTAATAAAGGTTGGGGTGGGTTTTTTTTATTTTGTTTGTTTTTTTCTAAATTTGGTTCAGTTCCCTGATCCTGTTGCAGCCCAACTGGGGGTGGCACAGAGGGGGATATGGGGAGAAGTCTGTATCCCGCTAACTCTGAAGCCTTCATGTCCTCGGGCCATGGCCCATGACATCCATGAAGGAGCTCTTCTCATCAATGTGGGGAAGGATAGTTTGCCTACAGAAGTTTTGGAGAACACAGCTAAGGAAAAGTAGCAAAGGGACAAGCGAATAGCCCAGGAGGAGCACTGTGAGTTACCAAGAGCTGATTTCAGCCCTGGATCAGGGGTACAGCTTGTGCTAGTTTGGATGACAGCTGAACTTGAACATCAAATGAATGGAATTTCAGTTTTGATGGAAAACAATCAGGAGTTTACAATTTCAACAATGAGTAATGCCAAAAATCCTAACAGGCCCCCACAAGCTTGATCATTCAGTGATGAGGGGGACATGCAGTTACAGGCAGCTGCGGAAACTGCCTGTCAGGAAGGTCACGGCAGGATGCTGGCATACCTCATCCATCCGCTGCAAGGGCTGGAGCGAACACAGCCACATGGTGCACCCTCAGCCAGTCTGGGGTGACACCAGCTGAGCGGTGCAGCTGGTTGGCCGGAGGGAAGGGATACTGTCCAGAGGGACCTGGACGGGCTGCAGGAGGGGACCCATGCGAAGCTCATGAAGTTCAACAAACCAAGTGCAATGTCCTGCATCTGGGCTGGGGCAATGCCCCGTGTCAGTGCAGACTGGGGAATGAATGGATTGAGGGCAGCCCTGCAGAGAAAGACTTGGGGATACTGGTGGATGAGATATTAGTCATGAGCCGGCAACATGCGCTTGCAGCCCAGAAAGCCAACCATGTCCTGGGCTGCATCAAAAGAGGCGTGACCAGCAGGTCAAGGGAGGTGATCCTGCCCCTCTACTCTGTTCTTGTGAGACCCCACCTGGAGTACTGTGTCCAGCTCTGGGGTCCCCAGTGCAGGAGAGACATGGAGCTGTTGGAGAGAGTCCAGAGGAGGCCACGAAGCTGATCAGAGGGCTGGAGCACCTCTCCTATGAGGACAGGCTGAGAGCATTTTGGTGCAGCCGCTGTGAACACAGAGAAGATCAAACAGCTGTGTACCCTGCCCACTATCCCCCCCCCGGCTGACAAAGAGATCCTAGCAGCATATGAGGGAGTTCGAGCTGCTTCGTAAGTTGCTGGTACAGAAGCATCTCTCCTCTTGGCTTCGCCATGGCCCATGCTACACTGGCTGTTCAAAAGAAACATCCCCTCTACACATCATGCAACCAGCACTGCATGGAGTAAGCAGGTAGCGTTGATCACACAACAGGCTCGACTGGGGAAACCCAGCTGCCCAGGAATCCTGGAAGAGATCATGGACTGGCCAGAAGGCAGAGATTTTGGAGCACTGCCAAGGAGGTGGCTCATGCCCAAGAGGCATCACCCACTGTATAATGAGTTATCAAAAGGTGAAAGGCGTTATGCTCTGTTTACAGATGGATTCTGTCATGTTGTAAGAAACCATCAGAAGTGGAAAGCTGCTGTGTGGAGTCCCACACGACAAGTCATTGAAGCCACTGAAGGAGAAGTTGAGTCAAGTCAGTGTGCAGAAGCAAAAGCCATCCAACTAGTGCTAGAGATTGCTGAATGAGAAAAGTGGCCAGTACTCGATCTCTATACTGACTCCTGGATGGTGCTAATGCCCCATGGGGGTGGCTGCAGCAGTGAAGACAACCAATTGGCAGCGCAGGGGTAAACCCATCTGGACCACTGCATTGTGGCAGGACATCGCTGCCTGGATAGAAAACATCACTCTAAAGGTGAGTCACGTAGATGCTCACATGCCCAAAAGCTGTGCCACTGAAGAACATCAAAACAACAAACAGGTAGACAAGGCTGTCAGAATTGAAGTAGCTCAGGTGGACCTGGACTGGGAGCGAAGGGTGAGCTATTTGTAGCTCGATGGGCCCACGAAAAATTGGGACCTCTGGGGAGAGATGCAATATGCAGATGGGCTTGTGATCGAGGGGTGGACGCACTCACCATGGTGGAAGCAACTACCAGTTGGCTAGAAGCGTACCTTGTAAACCATGCCGCTGCCCGAAACACCATCTTAGGCTGTGGAAGGCAAATTTTGTGGCAACATGGCACACCAGAAAGAATTGAATCAGACAAGGGGACTCATTTCCAAAATAACTCACAAACTGCGCCAAGAAACATGTCATTGAGTGGGTGTATCACATCCCCCTATGGCCCACAAGCCTCTGAAAAGGCAGAGATATAAAGGACTGCTAAAGACTACATTGAGAGCGTTGTGCAATGGGGCGTGGAAGCACTGGGGTATAAATTTAGCAGAAGCCACTTGGCTGGTCAACACCAGAGGATCTGCCAAGTGTCCTGGTCCTGCCCAAATAAAACCCCTACATACTGTGAGAGGAGATAAGATCCCCGTAGCGCAGGTGGGGAAGTGGCTGGTGATGTGGATTGCTCCTCCCTTGGGACAAGGCAAACCCATTCCTGGGATTGTCTTTGCTCAAGGACCTGGGTGTACTTGATGGATGATGAGGAAGGATGGAGACACCCAGTGTGTGCCTCAAGGAGATTTAACCTTGGGGGAAAAATAATCTGTGATGTGAGTTGTACGCTTAGGAAGTAACATAGCAGGAACGACATGAAGCGATGAAGAACAATGTGCAACAATGACCCAAACCAAGCGGTGCTGGCACCCAACATTCAATCATGCTGCTTCTCCTGCCCTGAGCACCCATCTTGACAGATGGGTCCCAGGTCAGAGCCTGTTTCTTATGAGCGTTTGGAGGAGTGGAGGAAGCCCCAGGAGGGGATTCATCCCCTCTAATTTTGCCAAAGAAGAGTCAGATGACGACCTGGAAAACAAGAACTGGAATCCTCCTCATTATTGTATTTTCAGTCTCTCGCCTATTTTGAAGGAAGATGAAGAGGATCTAGAGGTGGGTGATGGGGGCTAAAAATCAGGAATAAAGGTAGTCTAAACAAACCTCCAGAATATCTACAGCAGTGAATTTATACTTAAAAGTTATTTTTTTTAGACTTCTAGACTTTTGTAGATGTGTTGGATTTGCGTGGCAAGGTTTTGGTAGTGGTGAGGGTCTACAGGGGTGGCTTCTGTGAGAAGCTGCTAGAAGCTTCCCCTGTGTCTGATAGAGCCAATGCCAGCTGGCTCCAAGACGGACCCGCCGCTGGCCAAGGCCAAGCCAATCAGCGCCTCTGTGATAACATATTTAAGAAGGGAAACAAAACAGTTGGGGGGGCTTTTGCAGCCAGAGACAGGAGTGAGAAGATGTAAGAAACTCTGCAGACACCAAGGTTGGTGCAGAAGGAGGGGGAGGAGGTGCTCCAGGCGCCGGAGCAGAGATCCCCCTGCAGCCCGTGGTGAAGACCATGGTGAAGCAGGCTGTCCCCCTGCAGCCCATGGAGGAAGGATGAGGGGGTGTAGAGATTCCCGTGGAGGACCCCACACCGGAGCAGGTGGAGGCACCTGAAGGAGGCTGTGGCCCGTGGGAAGCCCATGCTGGAGCAAGCTCCTGGCAGGACCTGTGGACCCGTGGAGAGAGAGGAGCCCATGCCAGAGCAGGTTTGCTGGCAGGACTTGTGACCCCATGGGGGACCCACACTGGAGCAGTTTGCTCCTGAAGGTCTGCACCCCATGAGAGGGACTCCATGCTGGAGCAGGGGAATGATGAGAGGAGTCCTCCCCCTGAGGATGAAAGAAGCGGCAGAAACACCGTGAGATGAACTGACCATAACCCCCATTCCCCGTCCCCCTGTGCCGCTGAGGGGAGGGGTGGAGGTTGAAGCCGGGAGTGAAGTTGAGCCTGGGAAGATGGGAGGGGTGGGAGGAGGTGTTTTAAGATTGGATTTTCTCATTGCTCTACTCTGTTTTGCTTAGTAATAAATTAGATGAATCTCCTCTCTAAGTTCGGTCTGTTTTGCTTGTGATGATAATTAGTGAGTGATCTCTCCCTGTCCTTATCTCGACCCGTAAGCTTTTCGTTATACTTCTGCTCCCCATCCCACTGGGGGAGGGGTGAGCGAGCGGCCGCGTGGTGCTCTGCTGCTGGCTGGGCCTAAACCACGACAGTAGAACAGGGGGACCTCTGGAATGCATCAGGGACCTCCAATGGGCCCCAGCAAAGCCTGGATGAGCACTCTGGGGGGCAATTAGGGGCCATTGCAGGGTATGTTCCCTGAGCTGGACGCTCAGGCTGCTTTGTTTCTGAAAAAGAGTGTGCTCTGGTCTTCCCCTGTTGCTCCTCCTAGAAAATAAAGAGCTTTATTCCAGGCTTTCCTCCTTCCTGGACCATTGCACACCATCCTCCTGTGCCATCCCCTGCCATGACCAGACCCATGACCTAGGCCTGCCAGCTGCACCTCCAGCTCTGGGGAGGTGGTGGAGCAACAGATCCTGAAAACAACCTCCAACTTGTCCTGTGAAGGACAAGGTGATGGGGAGTAGTCAGCAGGGATTTACCACGAGGCAATTCTGCCTCATACCATATCACACATGAGGCAGGAAGGTCAGCTTACTCATATCAAATGAATGTCCCAGGGACCAGGCTCAGAGGGTGTCCCCTCCTGAAGACCAGCGAACCACTCACCCTGACACAGAACTACAGTTCAAGCTTTACTGAGGCTGGAAGTACCATCAATTTTTTTCCGCAGAATTTCCTCCAGCAGTAAGCCCCGTTCTACCTTACCTATTGAATCCCCTCGTGAGTTATGCTGCCTCCAGTTTTAGTACCTTCCCAGGGAAGGCAGATTCCAGAAGGACAATCGGGTGAACTCACGCCGTCACCACGCTGAACAGGTTGGGAACCCACAGAGTCCCACCAATTGTTACCAAAATGGATTTGCTTGCGATTTTTAGTTTGTGTGTGGGTACTGGAAAGAAGGCAGGAAAAGTAGGCACTAGCTGAACCCCCTTTTTTATTGGCAGCAATAAAGGTGGTTCTCGGCTCGGAGCACGAGCAGGACCTCAAGTTACAACTCTTGATTCCTTATAAGCAAACTCAATCTATTCACATACTCATTTTTACAATGACATCCCCTGCTGATGGAAAGTAGAGAATACTTTGTTTGTTTTCCATTGCTTCCGCACACAACCTTTGCTTTTTCATTAATAAACTGCCTTTATTTCAACCCACAAGTTCCTTTTTTTTCCATCTTATTTTCTCCTTCCCTGTTGTGTGGAGGAGGGAAAATGACAGAGCGGCTGAGTGGGCACCTGACAGCTATCCAGGGTCAAACCCACCACGCAGGGACAGGACAAGGGGCAATGGTTTTAAACTGAAAGGGGGTAGGTTTAGATTGGACATACGTAAGAAATTCTTCACTATGAGGGTGGTGAGGCACTGGCACAGGTTGCCCAGAGAAGCTGTGGATGCCCCCTCCCTGGCAGTGTTCAAGGCCAGGTTGGATGGGGCTTTGGGCAACCTGGTCTAGTGGAGGGTGTCCCTGCCCATGGCAGGGGGCTGGAACTAGATGGTCTTTGAGGTCCCTTCCAACCCAAACTGTTCTATGGTTCTGTGATGGAGAAAGCTGTGTTAATGTCACTAGTTACAGCACTAATGTGCTCCCTCACCTCAAAGCCAGCAGTATTCGAACACCTGATAGCAAGATACACAATTAGACTGTGTACTCAGCAATCATTTCAGAAGTATCAGAACCAGGGTCAGAAGGTCCTTCCCAAAGCATCTGTAACAAAATCAAACTTCAGTAATGTTAATGGATTCTCACTTGCAGTTTGCAATACTAAAATTTGCTCTTTAACTCAGTGTGGAGTACTGGTGCAAGTACTAATACCAATAATAATATCATAAGAGCCAAAACATGAAGAAATCAATTACAGGCAGATGTAGAATTATGCAGAACGTAGAAGCAACGACGAGGCATTCAAATGCAAGATGGAAATGCAAAGCCACTCATGAGATATTATCAGAAACAGAAAACCAAAGTTAGAAGTGGCATGCCAAAAAAGCAAGGAGCAGGCCAAAAAAGGAGGAATTGAAGTAGCTGAGATGAGAGATAGCCAGGCACAAGTGGGACAAAGGAATATTTCATGGCCCCAGTGCAATAAACACTGGTTATTTGGAACAGTAACTATGCGACACGTTCAGAACAACATTCATGTTGTTTTCTTTGCAGTAGTTAAAAACAACATTTTTGCTTTATTGTTATGTTTGAGAAAATACTGCCTGTTCTTAAGAGCTGCCACTTGCCTTCCACTCCCAGAGCCAGGGAGAGTTAACCGTTGTGTTGCCAGTCTGAGAGACAACCTCCAGCAAACAACCTGCATGCACACCAAAAGTTTCCAAATCACCTTGGCTAGCCGCTGCGTATTCTGGACATCTCAGTCACAAAATGACAACATTTGGCAAGTATTTTATTTGCTGCTAAAACAGCTCCAAACCTATTTCCACTTTCTAAACTGTGGAGCCAAATCATTTGGCAAGTTCCCATCAAATATCTATACAGACCTGGTTCCACAAAAGCTGTGTTCCAGTGTCCCAACTACTGAACCTACTCAAGAGCTGTGGCAAAACAAATTATAAACTTTTTATGTGGCCACTTGTGACCTCAAGTTTAAGAAGAAACTGGGAGAAGTCCCTGTTCCAGTTTTTGCTGACATATTTGGCATTAAGCTTTCCACGTTTGCCATGTCTTTGCTGTAAGACATCCTCTGTTGATGCAAACATTGTAATTAATTTACAGCACGTTATGGTCAGTCTCTACTGAAAACTTATGACATCAGTTAGTCTTAAAAGCATGCCCAGCCCTTCAGGCGGGCTTCACTGCCTTCTGAATACAGTGCTCTACACACGCAGACAAAAATTTCCACCTAGCAAAGCACATGCATGACTAAACCAAATATTCTGTAATGCACTATGAGTGCATTAATGCTTACCCAAGTATACTTGCCAAGTCATCATCTTTCATAACAAGCTGACCAGGATGTGGTTTAATTACATTAAGTCACCAAACTATCAAAGATAATTTGACATGACTGAAGGTGATATTCCATTTTTCCAGAGAGGTTTCACAGTCAACTTAGCAGAGGGCTATACCACGCCAAGGGTTAGTGACAGATTCCCTAAAAGTATCTTAAAGCTTTAAAATTCACCTAAAAGTAGCAGATATAAAGTGTGTTCACATATGGTGAGTTATTTAAAGTTTCGGCACTCTTTAGTACTTCAGAAAGAAAACACAGGAAAACATGAGGAAAAGTCACAGCAAATTATGTCTAAAGATTTCTGGGTTTAAACTATATCCATTAAAGAACACTTTTACAAAAAGCCATGAAGAAATTAAGTCTCACAGCTTAAGAGAAGATGGGGAAGAGCACACCTTGTTTGCCTCAAATGTAAATTATTTCAAGCAAAAGGAACTATGGGATAATCTCTACCTTCTTCTGTGGAAGCCCAAAGCATGTAGCATCGATGCTTCAGAAAGTAAAGCAAAGTGGTATTACTATCAACTGGAAAGCACAACGTAAGGAGCTATATGATGCAGAAACAACACTGCCAGTTTTCACAGCAAAGATCTTCCTTGCAGGGTTTTACAAAGGATATGATCTGACTAAACACTCTTCAGCACATATAAACAATGTTGACAGTTTTTCTTCTCCTCCCTCGTCTAAGCACACTGAAGACAAGACTACAGCTACTTCTACACTTGCAAAAAACAATTGGCTTTGAAGAAGAAAAATCTCCTTCCAGTTCTAAGTTAAAATATCTACCATTTACATTTTTTTTCCTAAAACACACAGAATTATTCTTATTGACAATTTCTCAGCATAAAAACATTTACGATTTCTACCTATCCAGCTCCGAACAAGAAATCACTATAATGTCAATTAATCAGGAAATATTAAAAAACAATTAAGAAAATGGCTAATTCCATGACTCTAAACGCAACAACATAGAATTTGATATCAAGAAACTTTTAAACTGGACATTATAAAGGAAGCCTTCCATCCCTCTGGCATCGCAGGCCCCAAAAAATCACAGACACTTCAAGCACAACATGGTGAGGTTTATGATGGAAAGCTGCCTCTGAAAGCTCGATTTTAGACTGGATTACTTACTATTTTAAATACAAACAAATCAGTGAACAAAGGAAATTATGAGATGTTAAGAGTTTAAATACAGAGATTTATATTCTTAAAAGATATACAAGAAGAATTCTTAAAAAATGTAATATGAACTTTATTGCATATGTCATTCCATAATCATTTGGAGATATGAGAATAAATACAACAAAACCTTTAAGTTACTGAAGGTGGGATATATATCTCTCTGAATAGAATTGTCTGTCAAAGTGACATAAATCATCTTGGAGATTACCAAACCACTTGATTTCAAATTCTGTGGCTGATGCAGTTACCAATGATGACAGCGCTGAAGGGCCTATGCATTTTACCTCACCCTGAAATTCCTCTTTTAGTTTTTCTGGTATAAGATCCTGCCCCATAACCTGCAAACAGAGTAAGAATGAAGATGGGAAACCAGAAAATAACTTGCAGAGAAAACAGCAAATATGACACTAATAACAGATCTTTACAAGAAAAGCCCTTGAGACATGAACGACATGCCACCCAGAAGTTTTCAAGTCACGATCAAGTTGTCTGCCTGTTGCGTTCTGCAATAAGCACAGAGAACCGAGAGCCCAGGCGTCACAGCTGCTCAACCCTGCCCAGCTTCTGGCTACACTTGCACAGTGGGGATTTTTACTCTTGGAGTAGCTGCGGAAATCTCAACACCAACTCCGCATTCAATGCTCATCTTGCAACAGCACCAACACTCTGATCTCCTCCTGGGGTTGTCGGACAGAGGGAAGCAAGGAGAGAAGTTTCTTTCCCCTGAGATAGCCTGCATGTTACTGCCCTCTTATGGATGACATCCCACAAGACTGCCTGCCAACCCGGCAATGGCTTGGCTTTCACTAACTTAAAGCTGTAATACTGACAGCAAAGTTAGAATCTCACTAGCTTCCTTTGTTCCTTAAGATAACAGTCAGAAACTCTAAATAGCACTAATAATATTTAGTCTCTATGAATAAAGTTATGCAATGTTACTCTCCTCCTCTGTATTTCTTTAAAACTACAATGCAGTACATCAAAGAGCAAAGAAATCATGTATAAGGATGTCTCTGGCTTTTTCTGAAAATGTTTAATACTTTTTCTGGAAGTGTTTAATACTGCTGTGACCATCAAAGTAATCTCCACTTCCATTTCATACTTGTGATTCACTCTGTGGCATCTACAATTCCTGAGATAAAATCTGCGTCCCAGGAAACGCACAGCCATGAGGCATCTGCAAATACAAGTCCAATGAGAAACTTAACAACCTGGAACATTCCCGGAAGGAGAATTTCAGCAGAACAGAGATACACCTGCATGACACAAG
Organism: Grus americana; assembly: GCF_028858705.1. Classification (NCBI taxonomy): domain Eukaryota; kingdom Metazoa; phylum Chordata; class Aves; order Gruiformes; family Gruidae; genus Grus; species Grus americana. Next base: position 13,429,237 of record NC_072853.1, on the reverse strand, counting down.
CCAGCATTATATAGGTATCGCTGTCAGTTCAAGGTAACACACTACCAGGGCAACCCGCCCCAGCTAAGTTACCTTGCTTCCTGGCACAGTTAATTAGCGCAGGGGAGTGTCATGGGACTTTGTGCTGAACTGGCTCAGATACCTCAACCAGCCTACATATAGCTAAGAGCTTGCACACAACAACACATCCCCTTACCTTGGTCATCAACTGCAAGGAGTTTTCACTGAAACCAAGTCGTGTCACTTTGTCGTCAATTTCTTTTTGACCTTCTACGTTATTCTCTAGTGCAAAGGATGACTGTTGCAACTGGGTTAGCTGAAGTAAAAGCCTGAGATGAAAAAGGCAGTTAAAAAAAGGCACAGCTGGCAAAAGAGTAAGTCAGCAAACCTAAACCCAACCAAAATGTAATATTTTAAAACAGCTCTTCTTCATAACTTTTGCTGACTGCAAAAACTGCAAAGAAATGAACACATCTGTATCAATCTGTTATGGGTATGGTATAGCCGTGCTATGACAGTAGGACTGAGAAGTACTTTTGAAAAACAATATGACAAGTATCTTTGGTTGCTCTGAGCAAACATTTTTTTCCCCGTGTATTCAACAGCGAAGCCCAGATCCGCTAGCATTAACTGCAGTACTTCAGGTGTCCCACATCCTTAGTAAGGCCTAAAGACAGCAGTACATTGCTGCCCATGGCAGTGATTATCTTTGTAACATGAAAAATTAGAAATTTGGGGGGTTTAGACAAATATTAAACATCCTCCCCACATAGGCCAATTCTGGAATACTTTCTAAAATCTTTCACCAAAGTTCTATGTTCAAGGCAGTGCCCCAGAAGTCACCACCACGGTTCGGTGAGGGTTAGACGTGCTCACAACGTGCCTTCATGTCACGGAGGGACCCTGTCACCTACTGTTCAACCAGAGAGAGCAGTGGCAGTTTCCAGAGGACAGTAAAACATGTCAGCAGAGGAAATATCTAAGTATATTCAACCAAGGGACCACTGGGACTTAGCAATATCATTACTGAAACAATGCTTAATTCAAGCTTTATGCATGAAGAACAACAACAATTTTTTTATCACATTTACCAAAGTTAAATGAAGCAGGTGTTATAATAAAGGTGTGTAGTTTTATGAAGAGAAGACTTGAGATCTTAGATGAAGGTTTTCATCTGAGCATTATAAACATAAAAATTTACAAGTCTGAGCCAACAAACCATTAGTAAATTCAGTAAAGTTTTGACTGGGAAATTCAAAGTAAAAATGGAAAGCACTTTTAGTTTGTAAAGTGTTTTTGTTTCAAAATTTGCATCAGCATAATGTAAGAAAGAATGAAATCTCAGTGAAAATTAAACAAAACCATTTCTCCAATTTATTTTTTTTTGTTGGCAAAACTAGAAGAGTCAATTATACATGATGCTTTACACAGAACCTTATTTCTGACAAAAATCAATACTAACATCCCTTTTCCAGTCGCAATTTACCCTGCACATACATTCACGCAACATCCACATCTCACTTAAAATCCAACAGATCTGAAAATATTAGACAACCTATTTAATGCAGAAGCCCTGGGCACGGGAGAAGCTCACCCTGGACAAGTGTATCCGCAAATATAAACCACAATAACACTCTGAAACTGTGCAGCCAAGCAAGCAAATCCCATGATTTATAATTCTCTCAATGCTGAACCATACACACCAAAACAAGCCATACAAATTAAGATGAATGTAGTTTTAATATTCAATATCAGTACTAAATCTATTAACTTCTCTCAAGTAGCAATGAAAGTCACTGTCTCTTAGTCTGAGTGCAGTTAAAAGCTACTGTATCTTTTTTTTACATTTCTTAAGTCTTACCCTAACAGAGAAGTTATAAAGTGTTCTCCATAAATATTTCTGGAAGTTCATAAAATGGCTTTAAATATGTTTGGTGACTAATACATTACTGAGAGGCAAAAGGGGGGAAAAAAATCCAAGACTATTTTAACAAAACTAGTTCCTAATTATCTCTTTGAAAGATTATGTTTTGGGGATTTTTGTTGTGTGTAAGAGTTTTAGGAAGAGAGGGAAGAAAAGGAAAGAGCATTTTAATGCAGCCCTGTCAATCGGCTGTCGCAGATTTAATTTTTCAACCTCACCCATTATGCAGATTGGGGCATTATTATAAAATACATTTTCACTCAAGCATGAGGCTTCAAGCAAATAAGACAGGTGGCACTTGCAGAAGGAAGACTGGCTGGCCTTCCCTTTGGGGCACTTCTGCTGCTGCGTCTTTAATACTAAACCAGGAAACAGCCACGCTCTAACAGGCTGCTGTATATAATTACTTGAAAAGATTCATACAATAAGGTCATTAAAAATGCCGTACTTCTCAACAGTGTACAACACTGGTCTACTCTTTCCACTCAGATTTAGGTCATTCACAGCTACCATGCCAGTGGATTTTGCTTTTTAGATCTGAAGCAATAGCAGCGTGCTTCTAAGTTAGCGTTGCCAATGCTGAAACAAACATTTGAACTGAAAATGTAAACTGAAAATATTAAGGCTGGGGAATATATGCTTGAAATTGTTCTTGATTGTGAGAAGTTAACATTATTCTAAGAATACGTTTAGTTACCTTGCTCTAATAAATGAGGCACATGCCTTTATCCCAACTTTCTTCGGCATGTTCTGCTTCCAGGACCCAGAGGCTGCATGTTTCCCTTTGTCCTTCCTTTCCGGTTCTTCTGAAGTGCAGAGGAATTCTTTTACGGTTTGGCTGCTGCCACAAGTCACTGCACTCTCCCTCTTTGTTTCTGCAGCAAGGCTGGACCAAGGGCCTTCTTTCTGGTCATTTGATCTGTGAGGCTGCAAATTAATCTCTCTTCCAGTTGATGTTTTGAAACTACTATCACTTACACTAACCTCTTCAGACTGATTCAGATTTGTTTCTGGAATGATTAGTGGAGACAGACTCTGTAAAAGGCTCATATAAGCTTCAGCAAGTAACTTCCAGTACCAAGGGTTGAAAGGATGTAAGCAGATCAGTTGCTGCAGACACGTGATCTTTTTTCCTACGTTTTCCAGACCCTGGTAAATGGCAAACTGCAGGTTGAGAACTGTCGTTAAGTGATCTGTGTTAGTAGCGCTGTTTCTCTAGAAACAAAAGATAATAGATTAAAACCAAGAGTAGAACAGAATCATCCTTCAGAGCCTAAGAAAATGTCTCCCTGAATAATGACACACAAATATCACTAAAGGTAATTTTGAAATTGTACAAAACTCTGCTTTTAATTTTAAACGATACAACGTGATACAGATCATGCATAATCAAGCTGACAGCATTCCCTTAGCTGCCTTGTCCCGGAGTCTGAACGGCAAGAAGGCCCCGAATGCTGTCATTTGTTTATTTGCCTTCAGAGTTTTGTACAGCTGCCCTTCTTTGTAGTATAAACACCTTTTATATAAAATAAACAGTAGCAGTAAAATTCTAGCAGACTTCAGAACCTCTGGACTTTTTTCTTTATGGGAAAAACTCAATTTGTGGTTAGACACTCTTCTTGGTGGCAGTTTGGCAGCGAGTATATGGAAATAAAAGGGAGTTTTGAACCGTCACTTTTAGAGTGGAAAGATTTAAGCACTCATTTATCCCCTTTCTTATAATTCCTATTACATTACATTAATTCTGCCTGGCAGAGCATGATATTTAGTCCCTTCCAGGACTACCAGCCTCCCTGCACAGGGAGCTCATTGTGGTACAGGGTGTTCTGATTTCTAAAGAGTGATTGTATCTGCAGTGACAGTTACCCTCTGTTTACCAAATACTCTTGAGCACTGCACATCCTGAAGGATTATACACATGAAGATTATTTTTCCAGAAAATGGTCTATATAAAAGAACTACTGGCAATATTTTCATGTTCAAAGCCTAAAAGAACGATTGCATTATTTACCATTTTTTCTGCAATATCGAGAGCCTCCTTGTGCCTTCCTAGGCGAGATAAACACCGAGCCTGGCCCTCTTGGACATCTCGTCTCATCGCAATGTTACTGGGAGGTAAGAGTAGTAAGCAGTTTGAGTATTCACACAGGGCTTTCTAGTAGTGTCGACAAAAAGAAAAGCCAAACAAAACAGTGAGAGATTTTCACTTAAAAGCAAGCCAGACAGTATGTTTTGTTTATGACTACAGTCACAAAGGGAATTCAGAAACTGAAGTCCACATTTTCATTTCTCCAGACTCAACTACCACCTCTGCCAGCAACAGACAAGGGCCCTGATACTACACAGCCAAGCCTAGACGGTGATGAGCAACCCCAATCCCAATTCATGTTTAAACCCTGGCAGGATTCACCACACATCCGTCCAGCTCTCCTCCAGCAGGCCCGATCCAGAAGGGATCATCTATGGACTTGGGCAATGTGACACAAAGCATCTTCCCCTCAGCTACCAACTCAATGATCAGAGCGCTCATCCTAAATTTGGGGAGGCCTGCTTTCAAATCCACGACATTCTCCATGGGAAGGCTTGAACTTGCAAGTACCTCACCTCAGATGAATAATCAGCAAATTGAATAATACCACAAGGAAGGTGAATCTCCATTGTTCCTGTAGGGTGGTTCTAATTTGCATGAAATAATTAAATATTAATTGGGCTAAGGAAAAAGACGAGAATGAGCAATACTTCTGTAGCTGAATGCTCAGGGCACTCACCAGGACTCCAATTAACATTTAAATACATTACATTAAGTATTCAGTGAAGCTAAGACTGGAATCTTGGTTCCTCCCTGTTTGTGTAAGTGCTCAGACCAGAAGACTAAAGAGCAGTGCTCATTCTCCCATCTTTCAAAATGAATATTTAATTATTCCTTGCAAACTTGAATGCTTCTAACAGAAAGAGCTTCCAGGCAATGTATCCTAAATATTTCCTAGCAAAATGGCTGAAATACTTTTCTTCCTTCCCTGGTGTTAAGCTTGCATTCCTTCTCAAGCAAAAGAGGGAGCTCCCCTCTGCCCAGTGAGTGCAGCAGCCACTGGTGAAAGTGGATCAGAGGAGGGTTGCAGGACACCTTTTATGCCTTGTGGGACAAACCTGACAAGGATCAGGCATTACAAATACCAAGTGGATTCTACAGTCATCTATATCCTAAAAAAGGGCACAGCTTAGATCATTGCTGTCCTTGGCATTTCCTGTCAAGTGGCCTAGGCTGAAGTAAAAAAGTATTCACAATGAACGAAGAGATTACTGCCCCAATTAACTTATTTCCAGCCTCCTTTCTAAGGTCAATGCTCTCAAATCTGTAATTTTATGTGCAGTCTAGCTCTGGTTCTGTCACAGTGATCCAGGTTAGCAATAAGACTGAAGACTAGACATTTGAACATGGATCACTGTGACAGAAAAGGCTTAGGAAGCAATGGTCTGTTCCACTAGCAGATCTGAGAGGGTGTCATTCTCTCCCGAGAGGGCACCACAGCACAGAGCAAGGAGCAACCTGCTCTTCCTGAGGGTCAGCAGCCATGTCTGACTGCAGCCTGAGGCATCTTTCTTCTCAGCACACTTTTATGAATTCCTTCAGGGCATCTCAGCTGAGACTGGAAAGCATCTGTCAGGCATAGACAAGGCAGCAGTAGTACTGGAGTAACATTAAAAAGCAGAAGTCAGTGCCAGCTGAGGTACAAAAAGATCCACAAATCCAATGGGCAAAGCAAAAGGAGTGGAGGGGGAAGCCAGCCTGGGGGCTTTGAAATCAGGGAGCCTGTAATGCAAACCATAGCCTGGAAGGAGAAGCTACTACAGTTGAAATAAGGGCAGAAGCAGCTGATTTCAACCAGGAAACAAGGTAACAAAAGACTGGATCTTGCAACTAGAACTATAGAGGCAGGAGAACATCAATGATCAGAAATGTGGCTCAGGAAGCAGGCATTGAGGATAGGGTCTAGGACTACAGCAGGCAGGAACAGAAATGAGGAACATAAATGCACCCCAAAGGCACAAAAAGCCGTCCAGAGCGAGGGGAGGCAGCAGAGGGATGGGAGAATTAACGATGAGGCTCATAAGCCAAATGTCAGGAGCCTGACAACTACAGTCAGCTTTCACTGACAGCGGGGGGAGCTCTGAGAAAGGTGAGCGGCACCGGGTGGTTGCCAGCGATTTAACAGCCTTTGTGGGTCATGGTATTACCCCAAGAGCAGACATATCTGCATCCTTAACTCTGGCTGACCATGAGTTCCATGGCCACAAACAACAGCTCTGCTCACTACTGAAACACTTGGATGTGCAAGCCCGATCTGGGTCAGCTCCAAGTGCAGAGCGGCATTTCTGGCCAGTTTACATTGACTTCTCGCTGACTGCTGGAAAGATGACATCTGTCTGGGGGAACTGCCAGAACGCAGTTAACCATCATGGCCTGACCACAGGACGGCTCTTCAGCAGGTCACCGTGACTCCCCGTGGGGCTGTCACGCTTTCAGCAAAAACGATGAGCCATCAAGCCTGATGTAACCGCACCACAGACTCCAGCATCTCCCGGACGTGGGTCAGCCGGGAGGCTTTTATATCAATATACACATACATTCACTCAGCACACCGGGGACTACAGGCTCACCCCAGTTTACACCCCCACGACTTCCACCGACCGGGGCCCAGGCTCGGCCCAGGCCCGTGCGAGGGCCGTGGAAATACCTCCAACTCCTGCTGCCGGTAGGCCCAGTCCGCCCGGAACTTGCTGGCCGTTAGCCCTCCGGCGCCTTCCCCGCCGTCCGCCTCGCTGCAAAACCACTGCGGGCACAGCACAGACCCGTCAGGGGGGCCGAGGCCGCCCCCGCCGTACCCAGGCCGCCCCTTTGGCCGCTCCCGCCGGGCCCGCCCGCCGCCCCCCGCTCCCCCCGGCTCCTCACGCGGGGCTCGCAGTGCTTCGCGCCGCAGGGCGGCCCGGCCCCGCCGCCCGAGCCCCGCTCCCGGCTCGGGGCGAAGAGGGAGTCCTCGAACTGCCAGGCCAGCAGCGCCTCCATCCCGCCGCTCCCCCCGGAGCGGCCCCCGCCGCGCGGCGGCAGCGCGCCGCCTGCCGGGGTGCCGATCCTGGAGGGCCAGCGAGGGCGGCGGCGCGGCAGCGGCGAGCCTCCGAGGGGCACCGAGTTAGGGGCTGCGCGGGCTAGAGGGAACGTGGCGGGCAGCGGCCATCTTAGGCAGGGCGGTCTGAGGGGCTGAGGAGCGCGGCCCGCCGGGAGCTGTAGTCCCGACCGCCGCTGCTCGGGCTCGGGCCCGGCTCCGTGCCTGAAGCGGGCGCCCCCAGAAGGCCTCGGCCGCCCGCTGCAGGGCTGGGAGACGAGAGCCGGCAGCGGTCCTGGTGCCAAGCCGACCCCCGCCAGGCGGGGAGCGCCGCTGGGCCGGGGCGCTGACTGGAAACGGGGCTGGTGGCAGTCCAGGCACCGCTGGCTTTGCCAAAGGCCGAGAGAAGCGAGAGCAGAGGAAGGCCCTGCCTCAGGGCGGCTTGTGACTCCTCGTTTCTGGCGTGTGCCCATTGGTTTTAGGAGGTGGGTGGTAAACTGGTGCGGCTTGTGCTCCCCGAGAGGGAGCAGGGCCGCCGCACCTCCGCGGCTCTGGCGAGGAGTTCGGTCACATCACTGTAATGGAAATGTTGTAAGATCTCCTAACAAATAGTGGAACGAAAGCGTCCCATGCTTTGTTAAATTAATTGCATAATTGCAGAGTTGTTCTGTTAGTATCTTGGCCTGGTGCCTGTGCGGGGGTGGGTGGCAGTGTATTTCGGTAATTTTTCCATTTGATTTCAGTTCTGCCCCAAAGCAGAAGGGGAAACTTCTGAAATCTCAGGCTCTCCGAGACAGGATTTCCCACAGCCCCCTACACTGTGCTGTGGGAAAAGAGAACATGACAAAGTGAAGACTGATCCTAGAGCTTCTTCAAGGCATAAAGAGTCTCAGGCGCAGTGTTGCTCATTAACAGCACCTAGGTGAAGCTGTAGCTATCCCAGCTGTCTGCCCTGCCTCGTGATACTACTGTGCACAGTGTGTGCTGTGTTTTACGTGTGCTGCAATGCTGTTTCCTCTCTCCACCGTGCCAGTCCGTCCATCCAGGAAGGTCCATTTTGTCCCATCTAATCACCATGCAGGTTTAGAGAATGTGAGCTGAGAAGTTATCCTTGTACTTCCTTAACCTGCAAAATGGACTAATGAACCTGTCTAGACCAGAACAGTTTTTGAGACCAAAGCACTGCCTGTATGGATAATTTTAAAGGTTTCCTTCTAGTAGACATGTAAAATATGGGTTCTGGGTTTGGGTTTTTTTTAATTGTTGTTCTTTCTAAGTGGATACATGGATACATGCTCAAAATATCCTTCCATATCAGCATAGCTATGACCGGATGTAGCATCAATTGGCATAAATCCCGGGGCAGAAACTCAACTTTGGCAGGTAGATTTGATCAGAAAAATAAAAGGGGATGGAGGTTTCTTTTGCTTTCAAACTTGCTGTTTGGCAAACAAGCTCTCCTGAATGTAGTAAACTGCTTAACAAGTAAGTCTGGAGAGTATCAGGAGTTTGTTTTGACATGCTTCAGTCTTGTTACAAGCATCAAGGTAGGTGAGCAGAGTCAGAGCTTCTTTATATGCATGCCAAAACCATATGGCTTCCTCCTGCACGCAGTCTCGTGCGATGAACTCCTGCAGGACAGAGGCAGAGCACACAGAATCAGCCTGCAGAGGTGTGCATGAGTGTCTGCACTTCTCCTTATGTACACTGGACACACACATTCCTTTTCCACTCCTCCAGGATAGCCAGTCATGCTGCAACACACCAGTCTAATGAGCAAAGCATGAAAAATCCAGCAAGACGATTAAGAACAAATCAAAAAGAAGAAAAAACAAAAAAGCAACATGAGTAATCAAAGCAAAATGTGGCCCCAGCTCAAAGTGAAACATGCAAAGAGCCAGGCGCTCCCAGGGGCAAATCCCAGAGCGGCCGGTTGGCTGCCAGCTTTGATTGCAGAGTCCTCTGGGGCTGGGGGTTTCAGCCATCTCGGCCCCTGAGGATACCAACGTGGTCTGCAAAGGCTCTGTGTTGCAATGCAGAGAATGCCTTTGTCTGGTAAATTGGCGTTAGGAGAGCAGTGATTCCTGAGCACCACACACGGGGCCAAGCAGCTGACTGCATGGTTTCAGTCGTAAGTCATGGGCATAATATTGCCTCTCTTCTTCCTTCCTCCCTTGCCTCGCTCTCCCCTTCCCCCGCCTCCCCTCAGGCATTTAAAAGGCTCCTTGTGTATTAGTTACAGAAATAAAAAAATGCAACTTTAGGAAATTCCTGTGCCTTGTCAGCACCGGAGATTTGCTTGATTTCTCCCCTAGGACCCAAGTCATCAGTGTAGCTGCCAGAATACAAATTCTCACTGTACGTAAGTGAAGCTGCTTGCCTGAGTTTGCATGGCATGATTTGCCGTGGTGCTGGTAGCCTTGGCTTCACAGGGGAGAAAACGTCGTCTCTGGAAGAGGCAGCTTTGAGGGGGCTCAGAGATACACAAGCCCTACGAGAGCCTGCACTGCTGCAGCTGCTCCATGTAGGCAGCTTCGGGGATAAAAAGAAGCCACTGATGCATCTCTTCCTGAAGGTAGCCGAGGTCTTACTCCACCACCAGCCTGGCACATGAACATCAGACCAATAAAACAAATGGGCTCCAGTAAGCTGTGGTGGCCGAGCAAGTTCCTGCGCATCAGCAAAGCTATTGTAGCTGTTCACACGAGCATGCCTTGTTATGCCGGTGGTGAAGTGCTGTGACCCAGCTTCAGCCTCCATGAATGGGGGGCAGGCTAGTGTGCTTCATCTTGCAGGCAGGGTGAACCCAGAGAAAGCCTGGGCGGTGAAGACAACTCAAACGATGGGCAGGAATTTGTCAGCCTGCCCTATTGCCTGGGCCTTTTGGCCAGGAAAAGAAAACACAGAGTGGCAGGTGGAGCTGGTCTAGATCCCGACAGCCCTCCTTCTCCCTGCTTCCCAGTCTACTCTGAGGCAAAAATTAATTCAGACAATTCTCCCCCTTTAATTACTGATGTTATTATTTGTATTGTGATAGCCTCCATGGGTCCTCGCCTCAGCCAGGAGAACGCACATCACAAAGGTTTCAGAGACCATCGAGCACACAGAGTAGAAACAAGAAACGTTGGTCGGCAGCTGGGGCCCTATCTTGGTAGGCACAACCCACACACGTCGGCTAAGGAATAATGCAGCTCTCACATGGTTTATAGCTTTATTAAAATATGCTGGAAAGGAGCTGCCCTTGGAAGAAAGCAAAAGAGAGACTAGTTCCCTCCTCAAAGCAAGAGAGCTGCCTGCACTGAAGAGGGCAGTGAGGCCCACAGGCAGCATTCCTCAAAGGATGGGTGGCTCCCAAATCCTTAAGTGGATTCTTCCAGACATTGTGAAATATTCATACCTTGAGGGAAGATTAGTTTTCTTTTCTGACAGTCATAATATAGGCTCTTCCCTAAACACGTTCATGAAAAGAGGAGCAGCTCTATTTGCTGACATTGTCTTGCTGTGTCCTTGTCTCTTGCCTTCTATTTAGATTGCAAGTTCTTTAGAGCAGAAACCATCTTTCATCCTCTTTGCATGGTGTCCAACATAAGGGGATATTGTCCATGACTAATGTAGGAGGGTAATACAAATAACATTTCGTGGCCAGGGGCATACAGAGGTTATCACTACTACAAAGTGCAAACAAAACTGCAGTTAAACCTCTGATGAGCTCAGATGACCTCCTGCAAATCTTACTACGATGGTTTGAGATGCAACTGCAGAGCTCAAGAGTGATCCTCGTTGAACAGTAAGTGGTCACACTGAGAGTGGCAAAAGACTGACACCCCCCCCCCCAACCAAAGCTCCCAGAAGCCACTGACACAAATTTCAGAAAAAGAATACTCGTCTGGAACTCAGTACATCGTTAAAGAAGTGCTGGTAGGATCAGGATGAACCTTCATCCACCTCGAGCCAGTTGAGAAACCAGTTCAGCCAATTGTGACCACGAGGAAGCCACATTTGCTAAATCCAGATCTGTCCTTGAGGAAGGTAAAACCAGGACTAAGCAAAGGCAAACGTAGGAACTAAAATGACGCTTTACTCCTACTAAAGGGGAAAAGTGCTCTGGCACTCTCCTGCACTATGGAAGGAAGGCATGCTGAAACCAGGGCAGTATTAATGAGAGAGCGCAGAGGCCAGTGGCTGAGCAGAAGGGCATCAGGCAGGAAGAGGTGACAGGGAGGTGGAGGCAGCCAGAGCAGCAGCACTACTCCAACCAGCCCCAGTCCAGCAGGCAGGGAATCTCCTTTTGCTTTCTCATCTCTCAGAAGAGTAAAACCATGGAATCCACCTTCTGTGTAAATTATCAAGCTATCCCACACTTCTAGTAAGACACAACAAAAATGAGCAGGGAGGTGAGAGGTGGCGCATCATAGAAATCAAAGACTAAGAACTGTTTGTTGGCAGCAGAAGCCAAAAGCTTTTTAGAGGTCCTTAGGAGAGATAGGAGAGGACACATCCCCCAAAAGATGGTTCATCTGCCTGCTCTACCTTAAAACAGTGCAACCTTTCAAACCCCTAGCAAGCCATATTAACTAGGCCACAATCCTTCTCCCTCAGGCCTTGCAAAACCCAGTAAAGTCATTATTGCCCAAAGGGTGCACTACGCACAGATGTGTTCAGCTATTAATGGGTTTTGCAACTATTTTCTGTCTAGTAAGATAAATGATGAACAGAATGAGCATGCCCTTGGGTTGACCAGAATGCTGCTGAAAAGAGGAAAAAAGCTTTCTGAAAGACAGAAAGAAGAGTGATCAGGTGCTGGGGAGAATTATGAAGCAGTGATCTTCCCATGCAAGCCTGCACATTTCCAGTACTGATATGAATCACATGGCTGATGCTTCACTGAGCCACGTGGCTGACAGTCTGATGGTCTGTGGATACAAGCTTGATGCAGAAGTCATTGTACAGGGTGGTACCTCCAATCTACTGCTCTCACTGGAAAAAAACCCAGCAGACTCCCTGTCAGGCACGGTGAAGTTTGTATGCCTCCTTCTATGCCCTTTTTTCAGTTTTATCAGTTTCTCTGAAAACTCATTAACTTCCCCTGGCCACTGTTACACTTGTTGCTTAATTGCTACTCATGATGAAACCAGGCCATGGAGACCACAGCAGATTTGTTACCTCTCTAGGTTAAAACTTTACTACTGTGAAGTTTTCAGGACTGGGTAGGACTACGTAGTGCTGGTAGCAACTCCTCTAGGACACCGTTTAAGCAGCTTTGACTGCCAGCCAACAGCCATTAACCTGAGCTGACTTCTTACGATATTGCTGTCTTGCAGGAACAAAGAGAAACATATCTAAAGAATTATAAAAAAAAAAACCCCAAAACACTACATTGAATAAATATACCCAGGGCTTTGGGACTGCCCTTGAGCAACCCTCACAACCAGTGGGCTTTTCCAGTCCTGCTCTCCTTTTCCACATGGAGGCTGGCAGGGGAGGCTGCCTCCACAAGGGAAACGACCAAACTGTTCGTTGATTCTACAGTGCCTGGTTTCCCATGCAGCTTCTGCACTGCTGGTAAGGACCAGTGGAAACTGCTATTAAATTTAGCTTCTACGGCTTCATATTTGCCTTCTACAAGTATCAGTGCCCACAGAAAGCATGAGGCGAAGTGCAGGGAAAGCACTGCTCAATGAACAAATGAAACAAAATGCAGAAATCAAGAACGGACTTTGCCCACAATTGCTCCCTTCCCCAAATCATTCCAAGTGGGATGAACGTAGAGCAAAGAACACCATAAACCATACATCAGCAATGCAGTTTTTAACTTTGTGGTGTCACTAAGAAAAATGAGGAGCCACTTCCATGGGCCTCTGGTTCTGCACTTTAAGGGTGCCGGGCACGATGCTTGCGTAGAAATCCTTGCAGCTGGACTTCACCAGGAGGCTCTGGCCAGTGGCTGGACTGAAACTGCAGGATTGAGAGCAGTTACAATTGCAATATTATTTGTACCATCTCCTTTGGTTCAGAACACGTCATTATTAGAGGCTGTTTTGTGGGCCCTCTTCCATGTTAGTCCCTTAAGACGGGCTTCACTGCCATTATGTTTTTTCCTATTTAGCTCTCATTTAGGAAAACTGAAAATCACTAAAAGGAGAATGGCTGCCAACACTGACCTTTATTTTCACCCAAAGACACAAATCAACTAGGTGCGACACACTTTCATTCCCTTTTTCCATCTTTTCTTTCTTCTGCCAAATAAATATTTTAAGGTAATGAACATCAGCTCAGCACTGAGCCTGTAAAGAAACGCACATGGGAGAGAAATTACTCACTATGCTAACAGTTCAACATTATAGCAGTAAAAACATATAAATATATTCAAAGGTTTCAATTTTACAGTATTTGAAGCGCAACAAGTCATTTAACAACCAAAAATGTTAGAAACCTCCATCTGACAGGCAGAGGACCACCACCAGCAATGTGTCAAAGCAATGCCAAGCTCACAGGGAGCAATTTAACATCATTCTAGAGGGGACTTTCTGGCATAAAGAATAAAATAAAGCAGTGCACAATGTGGCTTGGTATTTTAAATTCTGAAAAACAGTATTTGACAGTATTGTTATGAAAACAAATGGAAGATGGAAAGGGCTGGGGAGAGGAGGCTGGGAGAAGGGAAACAACCCACAAGGCCAGCTGGTCTCTTGTGAAAATATCAACTGAATTGCAGCATTTTGGAATCGCTGATAACACTGTAAACAAAAAAGGTAACTGTTTAAAAAAAGGTGACTCTGTGCACAATCCAGGGCTTTTCATAACTCCCTCATTAGCTGACGGATTCTTGAATAAGCGTTCTTTTTTTATTTCCCTTTTTTTCCACCGAACTGAGTAAAACTATTTGGCCAAACACCAAGCTGTACTACTAGCACTCATCTCCAGGCCTGTGCGTAGCTCACTACTTCAGCTAGGGATGTCATTTTTCAGGACTGACATAAGCTATAGCACAGGAACGATTCTATCGCCTTAAACATCTTTTTCTCAGGCAGGGATAGGTCTGTAGGCACAATGCCAGGTCCTGCAGGGAAGACCGGGTCTTGAGCCCCTCCAGTTGCAGCACAACAGTTGAAGTAGACGGGTGTGATGAGTCACGCTGATGCAAGATGGTGGCACTGCCTCCGATGGGTAGCTTCTGTGAGGGACGGCAAGTCAGAGCTCAACAGAAAACGATCACCTCAGACCCTTCTCTGAGGAAAAGGCACATGTTAAAAGCAGCCACAAAATACAACATCCAACTGACAGGGGCTTCAGTGGGGAGGTGGTTCCTACTTGCCCCTACTCCTCCCAGCCCAAATATTTTTAACACAGTAATAAAGAGCATCTGCCTTAATGAGAGAAATCACGTGAATGTCCCTGGCCTGCTGACACAGCAGAACAGTTCAGCAACGAGCAGCTGTACTGACTCGCACGTGAATTGACCTCACGCTGGCTGTTCAGCCAAGCCAGTTCTCCAAATTCAATGCATCTGAGAAATTAGTGAAATTCAGTTTTGTGTAACAGGAAAAAAGGCAGTTAAGAAGGTCTGGTTTGTGACATTTTCACACAGACATGGTTCCTGGTTTCCACGTCACCTCTTACAACCACACACACTCAGTAAGGAGACATTCATTCCATTATTTCTGTTTTCAAATTTTTGGTACAAAGTTTATTTTCAGAAGTTCCCACATGATCCTTTCTTCTACCAGCGTCTTTTAGGATTTTTTTTTTCTATCTCTGATTTATTTTCTTTATCTGTTGAAGCAAAAGCAGTAATTGCTACAGAAAGCAATAATGGCAATATTACAAATACTTTACAGCAGCATCCATTTGTCTCTTTGCCTCAAAAAAATAACAAAAATAAATCCAAAGACAAGATCCTTACTGCCACAAAGGCTTAGGTTTGTAATATCCAGAAGTATGCTGCGTTCCCATATACGAGTTGTACAAGTCCAGCACAACTTTCCAAGTTTGTGCAGAGCCTGATAAATAAGACACAGAAATATCAGTTACGTTATACTGTTTCTAAGAACTTTTACTCTGTAAAATGTTTGGTCACTCAAAGCTATAAGCTTAATCACATATCAAAGAACACAGGCAATAAAGCCCATCTTACTAGAACATATAGTATTAGGCCAAACAAAATATAAGAGGACAAAAATCTAGTGGTCACTGAAGCCTCTTCAAAAAAGGTCTAAAACAATGTTTCCATCATGTATCAGAATAAAAACGTACTGTATTAAAATTTGATTTTTTTTTTTTTTTACAAGCTGTCTTTTAATCAGTCTTCTATTTACAGTGCAGAACTTCTGCCAACTGCAGTAGTTTAACTTTGGCACAACACTAAGTTCCAATCCTTTTGAGTATTCAAGTCCTGTGTGTGTCCAAAAATTTTCTTGGTTTCACGAAAGATTAGGCCCATTCACAGTTAACCAGTTATCTTGAACTTTTTCAAGAATTGCTTCCCCTTCACCACATTGGGCAGCTACAAAGGAAAGACACTGTAAGCTATTGCATCATTCAAAAGAAACTCTTCATTCTAAACAGTGACAGTATTGTTGCTTCCTTTAACATTAATACACCAGACAGATCACACAGACGGCTACATACTGGACACCTTCTAAAAACCTTGCTGGTCGTTAGTGAATCGTCTTCCTCATACTTCAAATACATAACAACGCATTAACTTAATTTCATTTCACATGTCAAACAGGACATTTAAATATATTGCAATATATTATAGAAAATTGCAAAGCGCCATCATTTCTGTAAACGAGATCGACACCTGTTAACTCTCCTGTGCACATGAAGAGCAGTACCTAGTGCCACATTTTCTATACAAGATAAAGCCTTCCCAGCTAGGGCAACTCATTTTAGTGCATTTCTGTACAGACTGTGAGCATACATGCAGATAGCCAGCTATGCAAAATCGGAAACGCTTTCGTAAGCTGGAACTAGAGGTGGGGGGAACATTTTGAAATCCTAACGGAGCTCTTGTGGTTGATCTTTTCGTATCACAGATAAGACTTGAATCTTCTGTCATTCTAGTGGATTCTTTAGGGAAAGTTTCATGATAGGTATGTAGTACTGAGTAAGTGTAAGGAAATACTTTCATCAATCAGGACACAAATATTAAATGTCTTAACACATTCTAAGTTATGCACAGTCCAATGTTCATATAGTAACCTTATCTTTCAATACTTGGGAAACCCCAAATCATTTTTATGCCACAGTATTATAACCGAGGATCAGTTATCCACCACTGTAGTGCTACCTGCTCTAGAATAAGAAAAAAAAAAGGCCAAAAAGAAAACAAAACTTAAAAAAAAAAAAAAAGGCCTCACACTTCCCAACAAGAGTCAAGTCAAAAGCAGAGGTAAGTACCATTGCTAACCATAGCACAAACATGAGTGCTGCAATCCGGCCAGCATGTTCCAGGCGAAGACCCATCTTGCCTCATTTCAGACATCTGTAGTGCCAGCAAGCCACGTCTCAAGTCCGTGGAGTTTAGGGTGCAGCTCGTCTGACCAACTCCAGGCATTTAGGATGAGCTCGCTTGCACTCATTAGGTACACTGACTAGCTATGGTGTCCTGCTCAAATGCAGACATCAACATGCCATCAGATGAATCCCACCTTAATCTGTGAAAAGTGCCACGGGACCCTCAGTTACCACTCTACATTTTACAATACCGTGTAAGTCATTTTTGCAATGACTATCCACTGAAAAAGTGCAGATGCTCTTCACTGCAGAAGGAGAAAAACCCCCAAATGCTCAGACTATTGAACTTGAAATACTGGCTGTAACCCCCACCTGTGCTTCAAAAGCTCCCTTTTTAGAAGTGAGAAAATGATATTTGAGCTATTGAGGGGATTTTTCGCTGTTACAACTTTCATTTAAAAAATCTTTCCCTACAGAATTTTAATATATCACCAAACCTCATGTAACTTGACCCGGTAAGTTTGTGTCATGCTACTTGGTAAATCTACTCATCCTAGGATACCACAAGCTTGACGGAGAATACAGGCGTAACCCAGCACTGTTCAGTGCAGGGAACCGAGCCCTCTACTAGCCCTTCCCATCTCTAATTTACACGATCATCCCAGGCATTCTGAACAACTCTAAGCAGTTTTACTGCCCTCTGATCATTGAAACTATCTTTTCATTACTACTGACTGTAGGCAAAATTATTTTTCCAAGAACAAAATAAATCAAAGAAAGTAGCTAGATTTCATTGCATTCTATTTTTGTGCATTCGGGTTAGGGCAGGGATATTTAATATTACAGAAGCTTAAAGATTATCTTCTCTCCTTGGGAGATATGAATATAGACAGATATGGGACTTAGGTGGAGGACACAAATTGATACTGTCATATTTACAGAAACAAATACTGATATCCAGCCTGAATACACAGTACTCTTAAGTGCAAAAGGGAGAACACTCCCCACCTTAAACTACAGCTTGGTTACTCAGCAGCCAGGGACTAGTTGTCAGAGTCACTGCTGTGCTCTCATTTCAGAGGAAAACAGAGGAAGAGTGTGTCTGCATCTTTGGACTTTCTGGCCTACAGGGACTGCATAAGGCCATGAATCACTTTGTATGGGCTCCAGAAATGCTTTCTCTGCTCTGTAGAGGAGAAGGGAGTGCATTTGCCTGCCTCAAGAGTTCCTTGGCGAGCAGGATGAAAATAGGCTTTTGCCCAAAGTCAGCAAATCATACATTAGAAAAATTATTTCATATCATGCGCGGACATTGCAAGAGTTTCCTTCCCAATAACCACAGTTACAGCCAGACACCATATTGCATATAATGTCATGAAAAAACAGTTTTTAAAATGGTACTGGACAAGGTTAAAAAAGGGAATGGCCTCATTTACTACAGTGTATTGGAGATAATCCACTAAATTCTCATCATAAAGTACTAGGTATCTTTCCTCTCCTTTGCTTTCAAAACAAAGTGGAGATTTCTGTGTGTTAAAAATGAGTGATTGCAATACTTGTTCTGTCAGAACAGCAAGAGTAAAACTTGCCTTGCTTATCAACTTTTAGGTAAGTGAATTCTGCAGGGCAAGCAAAGGTCAAGAGCCTTCAAGCTTCTGCATTTTCCCTTCTTTCCACTTCTTACAAGCCAGCACTCTGTTAGTTCATTCAAACCTCCAGGGAGAAATAGGTCTGACTTACTTTCTACAGCGAACACTAACCTTGGGGTCATTGAGAGGCTGATGCTGGGAAGACAGCACTGGTTAAGATGGAACTGTGCTCTTTCATTGTTTTCAGAAACAAGGGCAAAACATGCCATGAAGCAGCATGATACAGTGACAGTGGATGTCTCACCTGGTTGTGACACTGCTTGCTTTCTTTTAGCCCCTCTCCATTCTGGCACAGGATTATCTTTATTCTCTCTTTAGCTGAATTCCAGAGACAGCAGTAAGTAGCATCACCAGATCAGGTACTCCTAGCAGAAACAGCAGATGAAGAGGAAAGCTCTACCTTAGCTCCAGAGGAACTGGTGCTTGCAGCTGAATTCTCACACAGTGCTCCCAAGGAAAACTGAGAACAAGCCAGCTATCTAGATGTAAGATCTGAGCAAGATCAAAGAGTTCCTTCATCTCACTGTCCATCACAGTCACTGAAGCCTGGCTCATAACTAGCTCCAACCTAAGAGGTGAAGCTCCACAGAAATACAGAAAACATACTGCAGGCTCATCTACACACAGTTCTCCACTGAGCAGGGAAATGAAAACTCTACACGGACACTCACCGGAGGGTAGATGTACTTTCCTGCCCCTTCCCTCCCCACTGCCAACACAGCTCAGCCCAAGTGGTTTCCAAAACACCCTGCAGGTATGTATGCGTAAGCTACAAGAGGGAGCTGGGCTGCAGGGGCGTGCTGCTGCTGAGCACAGCAATGCACAGCTTCATCATAAATTACAGACGCTTGGTGACGTGCTTAAGTTCAGAAGTTTCCTGTATGTAACTGGTACAATGAGAAGGCACCATATCCTCTCCACCCACCAGGCAATTTCTGTTTCTCTCAGGTGACCATATAGCACACCCTGGGCACCTAGGTAAGGAGCACAGCAGCCTAAGGCTGGCTGAGATGAATCTGGGCTAAACCGCTGTTACCAGTAGCTTTGAGTTCCTACCAGACATGAACACAATTCACAGATAAAACAGACTGGCATGCTGACAGCTCTTTCCAATGCTTCTCCTGTCAGTCCTGATGCGGGAGGCCCCTGGAAGGAGTTTCCCTCTCTCCCAGTACACAGTACAAATATACACATGCTGTAAACCTGAAATAAACTGGTAATTAATGGACTCTGTTCAAACACAAATAAAAGACAGATTATGAGCAATAATGAATGCACACAACTGCTCTCTTCAGGCTGAACCCACCCAGATTTTTCTCATCCTAGCACAACTGAAAGGCTTACAACGTGCATGTAGCCCAAAGAAAATGCAGGGATTCTGCATCTCTCATTAGCTGACCCATAGCACATGGTTTAATTTTTATTTTATATTCTGCAAAGAAATGGTGTTCCTCAATGGGCTGTAAATACTATTATAACCACTGGAATACACAGAACTGTAATATTTACAGCAACTGAAAATCTGCCCCAGCATACATCAGCCACCATCTCTGACCATTTTACTGAAAGATGTCGAATCCAACTGTATTTAGTCTGATAAACAATGTATTTCCTCTTCCTGTGTTTTTCAGACCAGATGTGCTAAGGCCTGCCATTGTAGCTGAGTGTTATTTAACAGAACACTGCCAAAATGGAAAATGTCCCAGTTTAATCTTATAATTAACTCAGATCTTTATTTTTCCCATCTTTTAAAGAAGGTTGGATTTAATGCTATCCTAAATGCAGTCTTGGCTAACAAGAAATAGAGATGTTTATTTGGACAGGTTGCTTGGGTGGGTTTTTTTTTTCTTTTGAAAATTAATTCTGGGTCAACCTTAAGGATTAAGGCAAGTCCAGATTTTGCTTGCTAGAGGCATATTCCCAAGGATTTCAAGGGTTTGCTCTAATATTTTTGGAAACTTAAAAATAGCATTTCTTTCTCTAATAGCTTTGTCCTTTCCCACTCAGCAAGCACTGATTTTTGACCCCGTATTCCCAGCAAAGTTTGAAGCTAAAGTGAGTCTTTCTTCTATCTGCTGGCATCTACAACAGCCTCACGCATCCCACTACCAGCCAAACAAGAATACCTCCCAACCACAAGTAGCAGTCAATGCTGGAAAGGCCAGATCCTGATCTCTCTTACACCACCTCATATCCAGAGTCACAAGCACTCCAATGAAAACATGGTTTTGCTTCTCCCCCACCCCAAAATGAAACTGAGGGATTCTTGGCTAATCCTCTCTAGCACGGCTGGCCACTTTGCACCTCACCGATTTGAGTCTTGGAAGCCAGGAAATAATTTCATCATCAAATTCCTGTCACACACCAAAAGCCATTGCCTTTTTCTTCCCAGCAATCTCAAATAGTCAGAGGAGCTCACCCTGGTAAATGGCTTTCACACAGAACATCCTCCTGCAACTCGGGCAGCCTGTTCAATCTGGGAGCAGAAGGGCAGCTACAAGTGTCCAGAGAGGAAAGTGAGTTAACAGTATTTTTTTTGTCAGATGTTATTCCCTTTCTTGCTTTGACCTGGGTTTCACCCGCAATCAGGTATGAAAAACAGATCTAACATGGACTCCTCTGCTTCAGAGGACTTTCTTGGTCTTTTGACAGTTATCACAGTGAGGAAGAAAGAGTAAATCCAGATTAGGTTTTTGGAAATGTGAAAACATTAAGAAACATTTTCTCTACATTAATCTGTCTCTTATTGGTCATCAGATGCAGAAGCCTACAGAGAAGATGCTGACAGATGTGCAAAAGGAGATTGCTAGTATCCTTTCTGTTAGTGCCAACGTAAAAGCAGACAATGCTGGCAACAGCAGCACCAATTCATCAGCATCTTTTGACATCTAAATATAAAGTAACTTATCCTTAAAAAATGCAGACCAACAGTAGCAAGAACACAAACTACTCTTCCTCAGAGTACCAGTTCTCTAGAATGCCAGACATCTGCCTAAACTAACTTCTGTGTATTTGGCCCACTGTTTTTAAGTTGGTAATTCAAACTCAACTATGATTTCAATACCTTAAATGGCTTTTTTTTTAAAAATCTTTTTAAAAGACACTTATTCAAGATGTAGAAGTTTCGTATCAGATTAAATTATTTCTAGAGTTCAGTTCAGGTAGATCAAACCACCTCTAAAAATAAGTGCATTCAGCCCTAAGAACAATCAGCAGAGTGGTGAACTCAGTCCATCAGGATGATTTTAAGTTAAACTTGCACACGAATCATTCAACTGGGCTACTGCTGAAGAACAATTAAATACTAACATGTTTATCATTCCTAAGCATCTAAAAGCCATATAACTTAATTTTGTTTGAGAATTAAACTTCACGTCATTGCCACAACTTACTTGAAAACCCTTCTTACTAGCACCCAAAGACGCTTTTCATCTCTGTATCTGTGTATTCTTACAAACCCCTAAACAACTCTGAACAAATTTTAGGCAGTTTCCACCTCACGTTTACCTTAAAATTCAGTGTAAGATTTCAAGAAATTATTCTTTTTAGCTAGAAATATACATACTTTTTTTACCATTTCCAACAAAGGAAAGAATGCACAAGCTAAAACCAAATGTTACTATCAACTGCATCAAGTCTGTCAGGCATTTAAATTAAATTGATGTAAGATACACTGATTAAATGTAACAAAAAGCATCTTCTAGCATTAGACTCATTCAGTTAGCTCATAATTATCAATAAGGAACATTTCAGCACAAGTTCTGTAAACCCAAAACACTCTGAAGATACGCAAAAGGTGCCAATATCACCTCATTTTCTTAAACCAAGCAATCCTCACCCCTAGGTTCATTGATTCCTTTGTCACACTTTTCCCCTTCTCTTTTGTTTTGAACTCTTTCCTTAAGAAATAAACCCAGGCCTTGAAACCTTTCAGGTGAAGCGATGTTTGCAAAAAGACATCTTAGGTTTTTGTATTTTCCTCCTTCATGAGCAGGCAATGTTCTCCTACATCAACAAAAAAAATGTGGTTTTTTTGGAATTAAACAACATAAGGCATTTAAATATTGAGAAGCAGTCACGTCAATGATGAACATGAACCTTCCCGTTGGTAATGTGGAAGAGGAGGAGCTGAACTGGATTCGATTTATAACCCCATGTCCTAGGCTGGGCCTGTGGATGTCCATCTCTTGTAGCAAGGAAGCAAATAGTTGTTGCCTGCACAGGCAGCATCTTGCCCATGTTCTTTTAGGTGGAAGGAAGATGCTAAGCAGGTGCTTGCTAAACTGAAGGCCATGAAAAATCATTTGGCTCTTCACCATAAGATCAAACCTAATTCATAGGTTTTTGGCCCCCAAATTGCACATCAATCTGATTTTGAAAGTTTACGCTTAACATGTCGAGGGGGTTCCCAAGTATCACTATCATCTGTTTCTTCCTCATCTTCCTGATCTTCCAGCATTTCGTCTTCCTCCTCGTTCTCATCAAACAGTTCTATTCCAAGTTCTAATCTTCTTTGCCTTTCTGCAAACCACTCTCTGACCTGCTCATATCCCATGTGAGATTTGGCTACCAGTTCATCGAGGTCTTGCTCATTAAGGAATTTGTGCTTCATATAGTAGTCCTTCAGGATTGCTGTTCCAGTTTTGAATTTTATGACAGACATGCCTCTGTCCCAGCAATTTAACCTCTTGCTTCCCCGAGGCCTCCCCCGAGGCCTCCCTCTTCCCCTCCCTTTTGGTCTTCCTCTCCCTCTCTTCCTTGCAAAGCCTTGGCCATTCAGACTGTTTGCACTGGCACTCTGGTAATAATAATACCATTTCAATCCACCATTTTTCCAGGCATAGCGAGTATCACCAAACCAGCTCACGATTTCAGATCTTGGAAGCCCAGTTTCTTCTGCCAGTTTGTTGTATTCTTGTGGAGACGGCCACTGAGTACGGACAAAGGAACTTTTAAGCATGTGCAACTGCTCTGGTGATTTTTTGCCTATTTTGCTTGAAGTAGAACACCCTGATTTTCCTCCTGCTGCTCCATCTCCCACAGATGTTTCTCCAGCCTCTTCTTTTGAGCTGCCAGCATTGCTCTCATTCAAGTCAGCTCCCTCTTCCTTTAAGACATTTGATTTCCTTCTTTCTGTAAACCAGGCATCAATCTCTCTCCTAGTCAGTTTGGTTTGGGCTCTTAACCTATTCATCTCTTCGTCAGTAAGGACAGGGTTATTAAGAAAACTTGCTTGGAGGACTTGCAGTTGTTCAGCAGTTTTCTCTTTGAATTTCTGTGGGGTGAAATCAGGAAAAGTGCTCCACGATGACTTGCTCTGTGGAGCAACTCCTGTCGGGGACTCATTCATTTCATCACTTGAATCAATAACAATGGTGGCACATGCATCACTGTTGAGATGAATCCCATGGTTATTCTTTGAGTTTCTCTGATTGTAACGTGTATCGCTGAACCACTTTTTGATCTCTCCTTTAGTCAGGCCTGTTATTTTCATAAGCCTAACAATTTCTGAATCTTGAGGAAACTGATTTTTAAGGTAGCTGACTTTCAATTCTGCCAGTTGTTCCTTAGTTTTTTTCGCTCGGATGCCGAAAGAGTCAGGATTCATCAGTGTGGATTCATTTTTGATAGGCTGAGGGGCTGGAACGGCAGCTACTTGTTTGGTTTCTGCAACAGGCTGAGAAGTGTGAATCTGACTCTTCTGTAACTGTGTTTGGTTTGGGACTCCCGCTACAGTCAAAGCTATTGGGGCTGTTACTGGTAAGGTATTTGCACCTGCAACTTGAGTAAGAACGAGTCCTGGCTGACCGACTATTTGGCATGTCTGTAAAATTGAAGGTAAACCATTGCTAGTGGCGGAAATGTGTGCTGGAATAACAGTAATTGTCTGTGGCACAGTATGCACTGTACCATTAAATTGTTTCCTCCTCGCTTCTTCCACTTCTTCCGGTGTCCAGCTCACACCATGTTTCAGACGCTGGGCAGAAAACCATATTTTAATCTGTTCCTCTGTGTACTTAGCTTGAGTGGAAAGAACAGTGATTTCCGACATGGTTGGATATGGGAATTTGTTGTAGGTGTTAAGCAAAAGAGGATTGTTATCCAAAGCAGTATTATAGGCTGGAATGCTATTTACAGGTATTAGGACTTTTGGAATCAGGTTTGAGTTCTGTGGAGCTGTAACAGCTGTTATGACCTGTGCCACCCCAGGCTGAAGAACTGGTGCTGGAGTCACTACTGCACTAGCCACGTCTGCTGCACTGCAAACAACTGAATGGCTCGCTTTTGACTCTGAAACTGCCGGTGGTGGGTTTTCTACTACTTCTTCAGAGTTTGGCTCATTTTCAGTTCCCTTTTCTTCACCAGGAATGTCATCAACTACATTGTGGAAAACAGCTATACGTTTAGTCTCAGTTTTGTTTTTCATCATTTTCATAATAGGAGTTTTGCTAATTGAGATCCCTGATGAGGGGACCTCCGAAGAGTCGGCCTGTTCAGCGTTTTCTTCTCTAACAAAACTCCCATCAAAAGTGAGATCGTTTACTGTTTGTTCAAAGATTGTCTGATTATTACGTTTCACCATGGTCAATTTAAAATTCTCCTCTCCAGGGTGGTACTTCAAATTATGTTCTGAGAGCGCATCGTATCTTTTGGTAAGGAAATTGCATTCTATGCAAACGTAGGATGAATTTAATACTACGTTGGGATGTTCTGAATCCACATGAAAAGTAAACATATTGAGATCTGGAGTTTGAAAAGTACAGTATTTACACTCGTAACCACCTTCTACTTTATTTGTATTTTTCTGATTGTCTGAATCCACGCACTCGTGAACATCCTCATCACTTGTTACGCTCTCTGCTGTGGGGTTATCTGCTGGCGCAAGTACAGGTGGTCCTTCCTCCAAGTCTGATACCATTTCTAGATCTGGATCCTGCTCGTTGGCTAAGACCATGCATGGTGTTGTTGATTTTCGTTTACTTGCCATGCCTGTTATGTGAAAATGATACTGACTGGTCAGATACAGACTTAGCTTCAAGGTCTTCTTGATTAGTAATAATGGCTTTTGGTACTTCAAGTCAGTTCTTGTAAAGTCTCAACATTTATCCCATTAGCAGCTTTTTCTTTTGTAGTGCAATCAGATTAAAAATAGTTGAGGATGAGATGTTGAGACACACTGTTTTAAAGTCCACATCCACCACCTGTAGCAAAGAAGAGACAGTGGAATTAGTTCAATTTAAAGAGTTAACTTCTATTCTGCTACATATTATGGCTTAAGGTAATTCAGTCCTTTGGGGTTCAGTCTGCCACTGTTCATCCCCTGAAACCAGCAGACCCATTCCAAGAAAAGATACTTGAAGCTAAGTTAAGAAAGGCACAATCCAATCCCCTTCATAGAGCCTGAAATTTGTTTTAGTTCATGTCAACGCAGTGAAAGGCATAAAAGACAGAATGGTGTAAAACAGGTAACTTTCACATTGTTTCCCTTTCTTCAGAAGCCTTTTTCTTGGCACAATGCTGAGGTCAGTTGTCCAATGTTATTTTTGCAGTCTTGCCTTTGGACTGCTTTGCCCAAGCTATGAAAACTTCTCTCAACTGCCCTGTGAGGTCAAGTCCTTCCTATCACAACCTTGACCCCAGTATGACATCTCCACTGACTGACTGTCGCATCTTTCACGTCATGTTGCAAAGGGTCTCAGAAAACGCAGGCTTAGAGCTTTTTTTCTATTGCATTATATATGTAAGTATGAACATGTGCAGGGCCTTTCTTCCAAGTCTGAAAACAGGCAAAACAATGCCTTTTTATGACTCTTTGACAGACAAAAGATGACTATCCTTTCTTCCTAGGTCCCCAAATGTCATTCCCCAATTGAAGACCAATCCCAAACCAATAAAAGTTGATTGCTAGCACATGACAATTAACTAAAATCTGTTTTCATGCCTCTATGCATTAACAGGGACACGATCGATTGTGTGAACTGTACCAGAGAGAAAAAGCATTAAAGACTGATATAGCAAGCAGAAGCCCATACAAAAATACATATTCTCTGTTTAGAATTCCTTGTCCATTTCTAAGAAAAACTAAAGTACCAGCAAATAAAGTTGAGGACTACAGAAATGCAGAGAATAAATATAATCTTAAATAGCATAGACTGGAGTGAATTTTATCCCATGGGGATCACAACTGGTCTGTTGGAAATGATGCACAAACTCCTGCAGAGGGTTATAAACTCTGTAATGTTTTTTTTTTTTTTTAAATAAAATCAGACACTGATTTCTCATACCAGAAATCCCATAGGTACATGAATTTTTAGACAGTGGAACATCATCTACTTCCCAAAGCGGGGGCACGCTCAAGTTCAAGGGGAATACTCAGTAGCTGTTTCAGAAGGTTTAGAAATGGAACAGCATGTAACAGGTTAAAAACAGGCGGCCAGCTTTGCTCATGACCGTCTTGAAGAAGAACAGTGTAAAAGGAAGAAACGCAGTTACAAGAAATGGGAAGGGGAAAAGAAATACCATTTTTCACTGTATAAGATGATTCTGTCTTTTTTGATTATGGGAGGGCAGAGGCTGTGGATAGGAAGGAAGATAATTCTTAACTTCACATATTTTCTTTAGACAAAAGACAAAAGTGTTCATCCACAGCTGCCACCCAGTGCTGCTGCACAAGCTCTGCTTTTGAAACTGTGTGTGTTACCTCACTTTTGTCATAAAAATCCTCCCCAAATGTTTCTAACAGTCACCCTCTGCACTACTTCTGTGCCTACATCCAAAGTGCACAGCCTGACACGATAGGCTTTTTTATGCCAAGGGTACGGTTACACGGCATTAAGGACACTGACAATGCTCAATAAATCTTGGGTAATCATCATTCCCGGATGACAATTATTTAATAGTACTGGAGTTAAAAGATACCCTTCTTCCACCAGCTAACGTTGGCAGTCTGTAAAATGGCACAGAAGTGTAAAAGATATTTATTTTAATGTATATACAAAGTATGTATTGCAGGCCATCTCATTTATCTTTGCAGTGAGAGAACCACGAAGCACAACTAAATGGATCCATTTGTCTCAGTGTCCTGAGGGACGAGAGGTAGAGCATTATTAACCGTACTGCTTCTCTGTGGGGCTGGAGGGCTCTTGACAAAAGAAAGACAATTGCCAAGACTCAATGTTGAGCAATGCTCTTGGGGAAGAGCTGGGTGGTATTACCTAATCCTTCTGCGATCTTGAGTAAAATTTCAGAAATGCCAGAAATGCCCATTTTCAAAAGCTACTTAACAGCAAGTTTTGCTGACTGAAGTTGCAGTTTGAGAAGTGATTGTGGTACTCTGCAATGCCTCATCCCTAGTGCAGCACATAGGATCTACACACAGGGCAGCCTGAGTGAACTTAAGGGCTTGCTGAGGGTCCCGTTCTGGGATGGCACAGCGCGAGTGAAAGCAACATTTGACCTGACACGCAGTGTTGAAGCATGCTCGAGATAAGGCTGCAGGTAATGAATAAAATGAGAAACCTGTCCAACAAATCAGTAAGTGTTTTTCTCCAGTCCCCTCATTTACCCAACAGCGTTCACAGTACCTGTAAGCCTACAGGTCCATATGCAATTGCATCACATGCAGCCTTTTAGCTAAATCTCTGTATCACATACCTGTTTGCTGTGGTTCAGTGCACAGGCACATTATCTTATCCCTCCACTGTTTACCAATGGAGCAACACCTTTCTTTGATGCAAACAGGTCTCAGAAAAAGAAAGCTACATCTGTGCTCTTCTGACTACACTATATAAGACTTTTTTTTTTTTTAAAGGATGTTATGATTTCAAAACCCTGTTTAATTCAGGGCTATGAAGAGCTATGACAGCATTCACTAAAATCTCAAAGCAAGATGCTTGCAACCCTTCCCAGCCTTCTTTCTTCTACAGACTTTACAGAAACCTCCGTTCCCTTCTCCTCAGTGCTAATGGGATTATTCCATCTGTAGCATTCTGCTTGGCATGTTCTCTCAGTTACCAAGGGATTATGACAACTCACACTCAAGAAGTTTATCAAACCAATTATGCATCACCCTTGTACTTCAGTTCCTCTAACACACCTCTTCTGTACTCCTTACAGGAATGCCATGTGGGACCTTACTGTGTATCTTGACTTCAGTAAGGTTTACAACATCCCAATTACTCCAGCAAAAAATGACATCAGATTGGCTTGACATAGTCTGGTTTTGACAAATCCACCTTTTTAAAGAACCCTGTTACAATTCTCTAGGTTCTTACAGACCAATTTTTAGTAAATTCTTCCTGTATCGTCCTGGGAATGAAGATCCCATTAACTGATCTGTGATTCCCTATGTGTTCTCTTCCTCTTGTGCCACTCCCTCATTTAAGACTAGGTACTATGTTTGCCGGTCTCAAGTCTGCTGAGACCTCCCCCCATTCTCCATGAATTCCTGAAGATCACCACTAATGGTTCAGAAATTGCTTTGACTTGTCCCTTACATACCTTAGGGTCAAATACATGACTTAATATTGTTTAAGATTTTTTTTTTTATCTGGACTGTATTTTTATCCCTCATTGTTAATATTGACATTATTTGTGCAATTTGGTTTGTAATCAAATAGTCCAGCTGTTTGCTTAATGTCAAAAGTGGCATTTTTTCAATGAAAGAATCTGGAGGAAAACTTTCAATTAGTGGCACTCTTAATCTCTCAAAACATGCATCACTGCAATCCCCTTCTATAATTTTACCTCAGATTTTCATACAATTGACATTCCTAGCAAAACCAGCCCACGAAACAGACATTTTTCCAGGAACATAAAGTGCAGACATACGTTTTTGAAGGTCCATGATCTTATCTTTGAGCAGGCAATTGCTCAGGATACTGCTCTTCAGAAACAGACCATAAACATTGAACAATCCCAATTCATTAATAATTATATTGACAGGTTTATTCCAGAATGGAATTCAACATTTAAAGTTGTTTCTATAGCAAATTTGGATAAAGAATTATATAAATATTTTCTAAATACAGATTGAAACCTTCTGCCCCTTTGATTATAGTTTGAGAAGGCAAAGACAAAGGGTTGACAGCAGAAAACACACATAAAAGAACCTGTTTCTAACACAATTTTTTTACCCATCTCTTCCTTCCCTCCCCCAAAAGGATTAGGTGATGCAGCAAGAAAATAAATGAGTTTACAGAAAGTGTTCACTGTGTGTTCAGGTTGTATGCTTTATGAAAAGGCATTTCTTCCTGCTTGCTGTATGACACTTCCATCCAGTGCACAGAAAAAGCATGCCAACAAAAAATCCAAACCCATGTAATGTGATTTTAAGAATATGACCAAACAAGTGGGTCATGAAAAGATGAAGCAATAGAAACAGCTTCTAACTTTTAAAATCACCTAGACTACAAATTGCCTACAATCTCTCTCAACACAGGAAGTGTTGTTTTGTCTTCTCTTTATAGTGTCCGATTAATCCATGACAATATGCAATTGTTGATCCTTTGTTTAGCCTCCTTCTAACTATTACCAGTTAGTCAGAGTAGATGCATCCATGTCAAAAAATATTCTGCACAGAGCTCAGTATAATCTAATCTGCTCTGATCTGTGCTGCCTCTCAGCAAGAAGGGTAAAGCACTTTGTTTTGTAGTGCCATTTTCTTCAGTTGTTCATTATCTGTGAAGTTCAGAAAGCATTACTGCTTATGACTCCAAAATAAAGCCAAACCTCCATCTACACCCTGCAATATTCACATTTGATTCCCGTTTTAAAAAGAGGTCTGGTTCTAATTCAACACAGGAGCTAAACTTGTCAAACTGATTTCAGCAGGACTTCACGTGTTCTCTGTTACCTCCTATCCCCACTGGTTTTAATGGGTCATGAGCAGGTTCCATCAAAGTAAACTTCAGAATTTCAGGCCAGAAATGACCACTAAATGACCTAGATTATCTTTCTCTATTACAAAATATCCCCCAGGTACCTCTACAGTGAACACAGTAACTTGTGCCACTGCTTTTGATACACAAAGCCACAATCAGTTTTTATGTCTGATCATATAGAAGCTACTGATCAAATGTCACAAGTACTTAACAATCATGGGTGCACTGACGAAGAAGTACCTTTAACATATAGAAGTACCTTTAACATACATGGTGCGTGTCTCTGCTCCTCAGTCACATAAGCATGTATTTTTTTATGTGATCCAGTCACCTTGGCAGCTAAACCTCACATAGGCAGGTCTTTCTTTTTTGATCTCTAAAGCGTTCAATTCAAATTGTGAGCACTCAGTACTTTTAACATCAGACATCTCTGCATGAGTATTCTTGAAAGTATCAGACTTATGTAAACGCTCATCGCACCGGATAAAATGGCAGCAGAGTTAGGGATACTTTTTTTTTTGCATAATTACAGCACTGTTTTGTTTTGCTTGCTGTGCTGCTACATAGAAAAAGGAAAGGAGGAAGAAATACATTGTTGACATGAAAAGATTTTAAAATATGTTATGGGTTGAATAAACATTTAATTCTACCCCCAAAATGTTTCATATTGGCTTTTAAAAAATAGAACAGTAAAAAAATTATTCATTTAAAAAATTATCAAAAAAGTTTCTCCTTAAAACATCAAAACAAAAGGTTTTATTCTCCTGGGATTTTCTTCTTTAAAATGAAACAATCTGGCACAGACATGATTTCACAAAATGTTCCTTTTGACTTGAATCTGCATTTTTTGTTCCCAGATGAAAAATTTCTAGAGACCTTCATTTTCCCAGGCCCTAATCTAGTGCTGGAAGTACAAGACCTTCCTTTCACTTCCCGGAGTTTGTGTCCCCAGACACCTTTCAGCTTCTTCAGAGACCAAAGCAGCAGTCCTACAGATGGTCTTCTCTGCTAGATAGCCCGACTCATTCTCTAATCATCCCTCGTGCTATACAGAAACCCCCGCGCTTTTAAAGGTGACACAGCTCAACACAGATTGTCTCCTTCTCCTCTCCCCCTCCTCCACTGATTGCAACTAACTGTACGAGCCCTCATCACATTGGAAACCAGATTTCAAATCGGCTGCTGTCTGCTTTCAATAATATTTGCTTGTCACCGTAGCAAAATGATATCTTCTCAACAGCAATTAACAGTCTTGGGAGCTCTCTACCCTTAAACAAGTGGGACTAAGTCTCAGGGCTTACCAGCTCTCAATGCTTTTGTACCTCCTGCTAGACCAGGGGCATTTTGCATGACCCCAGGAAGCAGCAGCAGCTGCTGAAGGACTACACTGAAGTATGCCAATACAATAACCTAGATAGACAGAGGAGGAGAATCCATTTAATACAGGTGGTTTAAAGCAGCCTGCAAGGGTGCATGACAGGCATAAAAACATGATCAAGAGCAGGTAACAAAACATCCTGCAAATTCTACCTTGGATACAAAAAGATGGTGATACATTATGACTCATAATTCTGCCTTTTTTTTTTTTAAACAGCAGAATGCATTTCTCAGACCTCAGGGCTAGATCCTTGCCAAATTTCAAGTTCTTATGTCAAATCCCCAAGGCACAGAGCTGTTCAGAGAAAGAAAGATAATATGGCTTTTACATTGAGATTGCCTCTCTTCCCCTCCTTGCTTCCCTCCTCGCTAATTTTGCTCTTGAACCAGCTGAATGTTCCCCCAAAACTCAATGAACAGAGAACAAAAGCAGCCTCCAAATAGAAACAATGTGTGAGAAATTCTCATTTCAATGATCATAAGAAACTGAAAACAAGGACTTACAATGGACTCACCAGGTGACACTAATATGTACTGCTACATGCTCCACATGTACGCACAGATCTGCATACACCAGGATACAGACCCATAATTTAAGTAACTTGTAAAAGATCCCAAAATAAATAAATGTATAAGCCTAACGTTTGTACAAGCCAGTGTTTTATGAATGAGGAAAAAAACACAAGGACTTGGAGTGTCACTTGAAAAGCAAAAAAAAAAAAATTATAGTTCTATTGCATGGGCCTAGGTTAGCACATGTCAAGGTGAAGACTTCAAGGCATATTATCAAGGCTGAAACTACTCTTTAGAGCCTCCTCTACCACTTATGCCACCATGGGCTTTTGCTCTCACGTGCTTCCTCACAATCTCTTCCGCATGCCCTGGACGCACCTGCTTCCCACCTCATGCCCTCCTTAAACCCTCCTCCAGCCTCTTAGGTCTGCTACCACTTTGTGGAAGGCCAAGGAGCACAGAGTGCATAAAAAGTCCTTTATTTTCTTTGCCACATGATTTGCTTCTCCACTTAGGAAGTAAAAAATGTGACTTCAGAGCTGATATTTTTAAAGGTTCTTTTTAAAGTGGCTCCAGAATGCTTCCAGTGTCACATAACAGCTTTACAATTGTAAACTGAATCGCATGAATTAAGGACAGACAAAACCAAGAGTTCACCTAATCCCTACTGACAGACTCCTCCATACCGGAGAGATGCAGAAA
Source organism: Grus americana (assembly GCF_028858705.1). NCBI lineage: Eukaryota > Metazoa > Chordata > Aves > Gruiformes > Gruidae > Grus > Grus americana. The sequence goes on along the minus strand of NC_072853.1, from coordinate 13,396,629 downwards.
AATCTTGTGTTCACGCTTGCAAGCACTGCTGATCTTACAGAAGTTCTTTGGGATGTTATCCTCTGATCTGATCTGACCAATGCTGGTCACACAGCAGCACTTTCACAACACAAATATACCACTTTAGTTTCCCTCTCCATATTCAGGGTACTTGGTCACTGCCATTACGTGCAATAATTCCCAGTGCAGCACTAAATTACTGTCAGGACCAGGGTGAGACTGTCAAGATGGCTCAGGTCTGCCTGCCTCTCACTGCAACACCAGCATACTCTTGGTTTGCTACAGATGAAGATCACTTTAGGGGCATGGTGATAGCGGAGTATCAGCATCTCAGTGCTGGCGAGGAGCTGTAACCAGTTGTCTGGAGAGGTTATGGAGATCTGCTGGGAACTTTTAAGGAATTTCCATCCCTGGAAGTTTTCAAAACTAGGTAAGACCCCAAACAATCCTATCTATCTTCACAGTTAACTTTGCTTTAAGCAGGAGGCTGGACTAGATGATTTCCAGAAGTCCCTCCTACTCTAATTTTTGTCCCCAGGATTTTGGGATGTTTTAGCTTATAGCTAAAAGGAAGGAGGGCAGCCCACGCTGCCTGCATAAACACTCTCTGCAGTTCTCAACGGTATAGTAAAATACCACTGTGTACCAAGTTAACCTTTGCAAAAAGCAAAGCAGTTTTATTTGCAACAGTGACCCGACTCCGCTCCCCTGCTGAGTACTGTACTGTACTACTTAGATGCTCCTGCTGATTTCTGTGGGAGATAATGTCTTATTCTGTGTGACAAAGACTGATCCCCCTTCTCCCCCCCCCCCCCCCATCATGCATTCACAGAGTGGATAAACATTGTTTACTGCCAATCAGCCCAGTGACAAAAAAGGTAAAAGACAGGGGACTACAGAGCCTTCCGAGTATAAGGTGGAATAAAAAGCTGAATCTCGAAGTATAGTCATCTGCGGGAGTCAGAGAGATGACTGTGTACTCAAGTTACCACGGAGCAATGAAGGGTCCTAAAGAGTCAGCAGACCAGAACAAGCCCCTCAGCCATGGCACAGGGAGCAGGAGGTTTGCAGTTGCCACCTACTTCACACATGGTGCTGGACTAGGAGCCCAGCAATAGCCCGATTCTGTCCCACACTGCTCCCGGCTCACCTAAACAAAGGCCTTTGATGCAGCAGTAAAGTAACCCAGCAAGAATTATCAAATCTTCTACCAGACTGGTCCCAGCTCCCCGGTTATCCAGGCTCATCCCCCAAACTTTTGACTGTGAACCTCACCTCCGTGACTTACTTTCCACCAGACACATGATCCCTCTCCTAACTGCTGAGAGCCCTGTTCCAGAGGACAACCCTCAGTTTGGGAGACACTGGCCGAGGCAAGTGGGAGGCTGCACTTTTTGCCCTGTTCTGCTGGAGCTGCCTGTCATGGGAGCAACTCTTGCAGGAGAAACACAAACCTCTGATGTTCAGTCCCAGCAGGGAAGAGTGAGGATTACTGACAACAGACTAACCAGTTTCACTTTTTGTCTCTCACATACTAGTGTAATGGTGGAAAATTAGCACAACAGGATTTAAGTGGAAAGTATGTAGTTAACTAAAACACTGTGCTTAAAATGAACAGCTGTGGGGCTGCTTGCTTCCTTTTTTGCATTAAACACCATCAAAAAATCGTATTAGTTCTGTTCTAAAATATATAGGTAGTTCAAAGCTGTATAAATATCCTAGGGTCAAAATCATATTCTCACTGATTTAAGTGAAAACGGGCAGTAGAATTTTATTAAAAAATGCTGTATGTGTTCATAAAAACACATTTAAGAAGCAACAGAAAAGCCTCAAAAAATGACACAGCACAAAACAGGATAGCATCAGAGCTGGGAGGGGAAGGAAGAGAAGAATCAGTATTATGTTTAAACCTCCTATTATTTAGAGTAGGAAAATAAAAATCAGTTTTAGTCAGAAACACTGTTAATTTACGTTCATGTTTCAAGAACACACTGAACACATTCCCTCGTATAACACCTATCTAATTTACCAACACTAAACCCGTTATCCTCATTAAGAGCAACGATGACTGCCTGAAGTACAGTTCCAACTGTAAACAGGTAAGTTTTTATTAATGGGATAAAAGCAGTGAGAAAAAAAATCACTGTTAAAATGCACAGGTTTAGTTCATATAATTATTTTTTTTAGAAGTTGTCTTAGTTAACTAAGTTGGACATTCTTAGTGAAAACACTGAATTAGTGGCAGTCAGTGACTAACCTTACAGACAGACATTCACTTTGTAGACATCTGCACTGAGTGAAGATACAAATTATTTTCTGAATGACAGAAGTGTCCTGCCTCAAAATTGAAAAAGCAGTACAGGTTGTTTCCTATGTAATGTCCCTAATTCAGGTTTGAGCGTGAGCTCTGCCAGAGTTAAAATTTTAACAGACATGGATACATCATCAGAAAAACAATAAATTTAATCTAGTACGTATAAAAAAATATCATATTTTGTGTCATAAATCTGTAGGTTTAAAAAAATATAGTCATGCTTGAATAAATGTATTCTTAGATATTCTACATATTTACAGTAGTTTACTTAATAATACAGACATGTTATGCTGTTTAGGGGAATTTTTAATTAAATTTTAATTTCCAACCAAATGCAGCTCAACATAAATTGGGAATAACAGGAACTAATCATTACTTGAAAAACAAGATACACATAATTCACTATTTTCTAAGAAAAGGACAAAACGTAAAAATTAATACTGAGTGTATGTTGAGATAAAGGACTGATAAAATAAACACTCACCAATATAATTTATCCCTTTACAAAACCAACCTCTGCTAACTACCAGAATATCAAACAATAAGAATCATTTGCCAGTTATGAAAGTTATCAAAAGCACAAATGCAAATCAAGATCAGAAGAAATCATTTAAATCAAGGTTCCCTACATGCAGCTTTAAACTGTGATTAAATCACCTATTTTAAACAATTTTGATTTCTATCAATTATTCCAGTTCCCATATATTAGGATTGTTTTTGAATTAATGCATTAGTTAAATGATATCTGGGGGGAGATAGGGGAATACAAAAATTGGTAAGGAGAGGAAAGAGGAACATGTCTAGTATCCTTATTAAATCAACCAGATTAGAAGAGCCCAGGATATGACTGGGGTGTGGTACTCAAAGGGAATGTTTATGAGAGTGTCCAAGTTTATCATAAGAGAATAGGCAGGCCTGGAAACCCCATGGGAATAAGATGCATCTGTTGTTGTAGGCAGCTCCAGCAAAATGTTACTGGTTCACTAGCCTGGGGCAAGCTTTTTTTTCCCCCCCTCCTCCTTTTTTTGACAGCCAAGTACAATATTAGCTTGCTTTTTTTTTTTTTTGCCATCGTCAAGCTGAGGCTGGGTGAGAATATTTTGTGTCTAGACTAATAAATGTTTGTAAGGATTTTGCAAGACTGGTTTATGGGAACAGAATCCACTTTTTGTTTTTCTGCTGGAAAAAGCAGCATTAAAAGCAAATGAGCACCATCATGCATTTGTTTTAAATTGCATATTACAGCACTGCTATTTTGTGTGCAATCAATACATAATTTGGAAGAAAAATGCTTTTAAAATTCAAAGCTATCCCTGAGCAGCTAAGGTTCTCTTGGAAACTGAAGGAGGAGTCTGAAATTATTGTTCTTTTGTTTGCATCCCCCAGTGGGAAAGGCAGCACACAACTAGAAACCACTGTGCTTTGAGGCAGCATGAATCATTAATAATAAAGATCAACCCCCCCTTCATTTAAGCATTAGATATTAAAACTGAATCTAGGACGAAGGTAAACTAAACAGACTCTTTCCTTCCCAAGCAGTTATTGGGTTAAATAAAATACCAAAGGGACTATATAAATCTTGTAACTTCCTCTATTGAAAATAAAAAAAGATACTTATATTTTGCAAAACATGGCCCACACCGATTCTAATTACAAGCATCAACTTAATCAGTGGAAATTACTGGGATATGCATGGGCCAAAACCTACATTTTCTTTTTAATATTTGTTTTGGAGGGCGGGGTATCTCAAAATGAAATGGCTGACTGAGCTTTTTATTTCATTGCTTTGGGTGGAAATGACTGAATTTTTCCACATGAAGTAGTGCAGAGAAGCTGCTCTGGTGCAAAGCAATCTTCAGTCCCAGCCCTCCAGCAAGCTCTCACCCTCAGCCTCTCTCTCTCTTGTCAGCTCTCTGCAGCATCGGGACTTAAACATTGCCTGGTAAGGAAGAGGGCTCCTGTTCAGTAATTCACAGACAGCAACTTCATGAAGGTAACATCCAGAAATAGGATATTCACTCATACAAAGGAGAATATATCTGCAAATTCTGACCTTAGAACTAGCTCGTGCCCATACGCGTCTGGGCTAAACCGCAGTAAAAGTATTGCTTGCTCTTTGTCAGTAAGCGTGAGTGACCACAGGGTACGGTGTTTGCACTGTCATCATCCACGCAAATATTAATATACTGGAAAGGAAATACTAATATACTGGAAAGCTTTCAAAGCAAAGGATTCTGAATTATAATTTCAGTGTATTCAGTAATGTAAAACTTCTCCCTCTTTGAACATTATATACAATGATTAATATATATATTTCTAAGAATGTGCACGTGACTATTTACTATGCGAGGAAAGAGTAAACTTACTTTACTTCAATATTCTTTTTTCTCACCTCTTCCTTCCTCTCCCCAAAGAAACAAACAGCTGATGTTAACAAGGCCTTATTTTTCCCCTGGAGGAACCCAAGAACCAGAGAATTAAAAAAAAAAAAAACAAACACCAAACAACAAAAAAAACCTAACAAAAACCAGCAAGCCTCTTCTCATGAATCAGATTTAAAATTAATGTTTGTGGACTGTAAGATAAAACAAAGCTGTAATCATCTCATACACACACACACAAACATCTCCTTCCATCTTATATTATTTCTTTTAATGAAATAAAAAAATTAGTTCCCTACTGACCCACAAACTCCTCCCACAAATTTAAGTAAAACGTATTAAGAAGTCAAATTTGAAAAACACTCATAAGATACAGGGAATAAGGTTGTGTTAGTTTGCATCCTATTTAAACAGATACCTGCAATGCCAGCAGGGATCTTGTAGGGGCACCAATTCCTCAAACCAATCCATGCACAAAAAACTTGAACTCATGTGACACTTCAGGTACGATGAACCTTTTGACAGTCCAGATCCCCACTGAGAAGTCTGGAGGACAGAGAGCCGTAAGTATTCAACATTCCAAACAAAGCTGGACATTGTTCTGTGCTGAATGCTCCAAAAACTCCACCGAAGCTACAAATGTGTTTCATCTTGCTGAGAATCCTACAGAGAAACAGAAACCCCTGAGTTTCCTTGCTTGCTCCATCTAGCTCACTTGGCAACTGCTGCCAAGTGCCTAACTACTGATACAGCTCTGATTTCCAGAGCACCCTCAGCTCCAACTGATGTTGCTGAAGGCAGCTGACCTATGTATAAAGAGGCAGTTATTTTTCTACTTTGAAAGTATTCTACTAGGAATCTGGACTTTTTGAAGAAGCACACAGCTGTAACTATGGTTTAACTACTGGTCTTTTACAGCCCAGGTAGTAATAATTGTTCTTCCCTGACTCCTTCCCCATTGTGTACCCTTTACTCTTTTTGGGGCATATAACATGCCTAGATCTCATTTTGACCTAATTACCAGAACAGAGCCTTACACCCATGCACAGAGCCAGTAGAGTTTTTAAATCAACAGCATTTTGACATACAAAGCATGTCCTTCCACTGTAACACAGGGAGGAAGGCAATCACGTTAGTGCCATGTTTTCTTTAGGCTAACATACTCCATGTTTTAGGAAAGCCAGCTTAGAGCCCTCTACCAAGATTGCCTCGGACTATACAAATGTGCATTTCCATCTATGAAGTTCTTAGCACCTTTGTAAGGTAAAACAATGTTCAAATAATCACACTCCTAACCTATAAATGAGGATTCAAGCCTTAAAATCTATATAAAATGATTGCCTAATTCACAGTATTCATTGTAAGCTAACAGCTATTTCCTATCCAATATACGTGGTTCATAAGATGCTTTGAAGATTTGGAGTGCTGAACATGTGGAACTTTTACCATAACCATTAGAAAGTTCAAAAGCTCATTTCTGTCCTTCTGTCTGGTGGGGTGAATTTGGCGCTCACAGAACGATGCCGGCTTTGCCAAAGAGCGAGGGCTGGCGTTACGTATGCCTCATTACACAGTTCTGTCTGCCCACTGTTTAAACAAAACTGCCAGCCTCCAAGGCTTGCCTGAGTGACAACTTCAAATTGTGGGTCCCCTGGCAGCATGTTAAATTCCTTCAACTCCTAGTGAGACCAATGGGTAAGGAAGGCGGGCACCAGACTGCAAAACGCCACTGGAGAAGGCCAAGCAGCAGAGTGAACCTAAAATACCAAACCAAATTTGAAGCCTGTTCTTTGGAAGTAAAATATATTGAGCTCCTTTAGACCTGTTAGGCACAAGGAGAGGTCACGCTGCTAAAGGAGGTTTGCAACGTTCTTTGCTACCTTTGACATCATTGAAGGAGTGCAAAAAGTAGCATATTCAAAGTTCTTTACCATTTTTCCTAAAGGTTCTCCCATCTAGCCACATCTGTTCCTCTTTTAGTTGTCAGCAATTTTCCTAGTTTCTGTGCTTTAGCATGAACTGCCCTTTTTATATTTTTAATGATATAATGTACTCTATACCAGTTGTCACTCCTTTAGATCCTACTCTTTTTCACCGAATTCTATTGAACTTTAACATTTACTATGGTATCAGAGCTCTTAAAGACAAAAGAATGGTACACATCTTCCCACAAGCGACAACAGCAGACTTTTGCTCAATTTGGGCTGATTTCTGAAGCTGCTTAGAAGGGATCCACTGGTAGTAGAGACTACCAGTGTATTCATATTTCTATGAAATACATTACAGTTCACTGAACTCTGAAGGATATGAAAAAGACTTGAGTGTAAGTTCCTTCCAGTTCCTTGACAGAAAGACAACAGAACTGGAAATGAACCATCAGTTAAAGTAATGCAAAGCACAGAATTATGAAATGCCATCTGGCTGGTACAGGGTAAGGAAATGTATCATTTTTGGTGGCTTCCACCTCCACAGAAAAAGAAACAACTGTTTATGCACCAGAGTGGTTTGAATATTTGGGAAGGTCCTGAAGAAACCACAAAAAATTTAAAAAAGGGAGAAAAAGGGAGAGAAGATGAATTGGAATAAAGACAATAAATTGGAAATAATGATAATGATAATGCTGAAAACATAAGTAATCACATCCCTTTGATAGCCTGAAGAAAGAAGCTGCTTTAATGCCTAATTTGTCAATATCAGAAACTTAAATAATAACAACAGAAAATCATATTCTTATAGGTATATATTCTACAAAGGTGATGCTACTGACACGTAGTGGGGAGATACATGAATAGAACACTAAGATCAATATTGCCGCCTATTTAGGAAATCGCAAGTAAACAAAAGAAGAAGGGGAAATGGTACTGTATTGAAAATTGCATCACTTGCAAACAAGTCACTGACAACTTGGAGACAAACCATCTTGGACATTTATGGATCAATGACCCCACATCTAAAGTGCAAGGAGAGGGAATATTGACCATTAATACACAGAAGAGAACAGCGTGTCCATGCACTCAGCTAAAAATGTTCAGAACATTCCCCCACACCATGACCTCAAAACTGTTATCATACAGGACTTTAATTTAATGAACAGACATTGAAAAGATCATTCTGTAAATTTCACAACAGACTCAGGATTCCTAAAAATTAGAAAACATAAAAATACTGAATTTGACACTGTGGAATTCTTGACTAGACCTCGGCTTGACAAGTAAAGAGAAACTGATCACCAAAATAAAGATTAGTCATAGCTTAGCTACAAGTGATTGTGCCTTGGTTATATTTATCATGTGCAAACAGAACAAAACCCAGTTTATATGTACTTGGTGCTTTAGAAGTTCCAGTTTAATAAAGCTGGAAAATATCCTGAACTCAGACTTGAAGAAAGAATCTGACATCAAAGATATATGACTGGTTTTTTTTAATAAGTCTCTTCTAAAATCACATATGAACATAAGGGTCACCAATCATAACTAGATGAAAAAGTTAATCAAAATTTAATCCTTTCCCTCAGACTACATAAAAACAAATGGGGGGAAAAACAGGGAGAAAGCTTAGGGATAGCAATAAGCTTAAGTGAAATGCTGTAGACTGTTCAGTGAAGTCAAAGACACAAGAATCGGTCTTTCCAGTACATTGGGAACAAAAGGAATCCAACAATAGTACAAAGTCCATTATTTGATAGAAATTCTTCAGTACTGAGAAATCTACAAAAGGCAGAACTGTTCAATGCACAGCTGTAACAGCCTCCAATGATATACTGGTACGCAGTGATAAATATTGTCTATTCCAATAATAACCAACAGTGATAAACGACAGCAACTAAGGCTAGGCACCAGGACACTGGATCCAGCTAAAGCATGCACAGGTCACCAAGGGTGTTACAAGAGAGGACATAATCCAGAAGAGAGTCATAAGAAACATTAAGAGAGTAGAAAAGTATGCCTCACAAAGAAAAGCTCTACCTCAACTGATGTGTTTTGCAAAGGCAAGTTTGGGGACATAGTATACACACACATTACCCAAATGTGGTAGCAGAGGGCTTTTCAGTGTAGCAAAGATGAAGAACCACTAGCCTGAAGTTAAAAGCAAATCATTTCAGTTATAAAAAATGGCATCTAGTTCTAATTGGCTTAAGGGAATTCATTTAACACCACAAGTGAAATGGACTGCCTTGCTGGCAATGTTTAAAGACAGTAACAAAAGGGTTTTCCAAATGATGCGTGCTCGCTCAAAGAGGTTGTAATTCAGGGCAGAACTATAGTTTGCATCACACAGGTTGTTTTAAACAGGGTTTCTGTAAGTACTCACAAGCTTTCTTTTTTTACATGAAATCCTTTTAAACAAAAACAAACAAAAAACAGACTGCTGGTCAAAACCAACAGCATAGCTTTTAAAATTCCTCTCCTATTCCTACATTTAATGGAATATTTGTTTTCACATAACAAGTTTCATAACAAAATCCACTTTTTATTTATACAATGTTTATATGCACTTTGACATCCCCAATGTGCTCCCTGCACATCTCTGTTTTAAAAATAAGTGGAACCCATTCCAGCTTGCAGACCAAGAGACATCTCAGCCTTCACTATTTTACATGACACTTTGTGCAAAGTGAACTTCTCCATCCTTCCGTTAACTATTTAACCTACCACAAAGTCCAAGCAGCTCAGAAATAAAGCACAAGTACCTACCAGATAGTGTTCACTGTTGCAGATACTCTGAGTCCTTTTACAGATCCAGAAGCGCCTCCATTACGTGGTTTATTGAAATCGGTGTTGATCTCCAGTGCTGCACATCCTGATCTAAGGGAGAGGCGAGCATCAGAACGCACCCCAAAACCCAGACACCCGCAGAAGAATAAACCAGACATCTTCCCCAACTTTGCCTGCACATAACACCGTACTGTTCCTCCACGCTCGCCCCCGCTCTGTAACAACACGGGATGTGAGACAACTCTGCAGCCAGAACTTCATGGCTCGTTGCCTGCCGTCAGTCAGTCCGTCCATCCCTCAGTTCGTCAGCCCGAGAGCCACCGCGGGCAGCCCGGTGACACCGGGCGGGAACTCGTCAGCTCCTCCGGGCGCAACGGGATTGAACTTCTTGACTGACTGACGAGTCAGCCGAATCTTCCTCCGCCCTGTGGCGAGCAAAGCCGCGCACAGGCTCCCGGCTTCGCAGCTGGCACAGGGCGGAGGAGGGAAGAACTGGGGGAGGACATCGTCCTCGGACTCGAAGGGGTTTAAACCCCCCTGCGGGCCGGGGTGTGTGTGTGTTTGAGGTGAGCACGCAGCAGTCCACTTCGAAGTTACCCCCCGGCTCTCCCTCCACCCTGGCTCCCCCACGTTGCTCGGAGCCCGCCGCCCCCGGCAGGCGATGCCCCCAGGCCGCGGGGACAGCGCCGGCCGCTCTCCCGCCGCCGCCAGACAATAGGGAGGCGGGCGGGGCGCGGACGGCCCACCGCGCCCACCCCGCGGGCGGCAGCAGGGCGGTCGCCCAGCCGGGCCCGGCTCATCCCGCCCGCCCGCCCCCGCCGGCCAGGAGCCGCCCTTGCCCCGGGGAGGCGCGGGGCGGCGAGAGCGCTGGCGGTGCCCCGTCCCCGCCGGGAGAGCACCTGGCCGGTTCCCCGGGGGCAAGCGCGGGCGTGCGGGGGGCACGCCTCCCCGGAGGAGGGGGGGGGGTCACCCTCCCGCCTCCCGGCGCCAAGAGCCCCCTACTCCGCCCGCGCCAGAGCCAGAGCCGGCAGGAGACGCGAGCCCCTACCTGACGGCGCCGCTCCGCCTCGCCCCCTCAGCCCGCGCCCGCGCCGCCCGCCCGCCTGCCGCCTTCGCTCACGGCCGCGCCGCCATCTTGCGTTTCACAAACTACTGCACTTCTTTTGGGGCGGGGGGGCGGCGGGTGAGCCGGGAACTCCCAACGCCGCCGGCCGCCCGACCCTCGCCTCGCCGCCGCCCGCAGCGCCCACTCGCATCCTCCCGGCGCCTCGCTGCCCCGGGGCGGGTGCGCGGGGAGGCCGGGCAGCGGCGGCCGGTGCCTCAGCCTCCCTGGCAGGGAGCGGGGGCGGAGCCGCTCCGCCGCCCCGCCCGTCAGGCGGCGGACACCAGCCAGAGGGCGGCCCGGCCCCGCCGAGGCAGCGGGTGGCTGCCCCGGCGCCGCAGCGCCTCAGCCCGGGGGCCACCGGCGTCTCGTCGTCCTCCGGTCGGGCGAGGTGCCGGCGCGAAGCGGCTGCGGCAGGGAGGCACGGGGATGACAGGCCGGGAGTTCCCAGGTGGCAGCGGCGCCCTCGCAGCCTGCTCTTCTGCCGCCAAACTTCGGCTCCGCGTAGAGCCTCCCGCCGAGCACCCAGGCGGGTTTTAAGGACGACGTCGTCTCCAGCCCCGTGAAGGCTTTTTCTCCGACGCCAGCCCCGAGTTTCCCTCGGGCGTCCCGAGCTGTCGCTGGGGGAGGACATTGCCGCAGGGTCCAGATCCCCAAACCAGGGACGAGCGACAAGTAACGGCTCTGAGGAAAAAAACCCACAATCTCCTCCCCCCCCCCCCCTTTTTTTAGTTTAGTTAGAGAATTTGGAGAAAGGAGACCCTTTACTACATACCTAGATACTTAAGTATTTAGTTTTAACTCCCAGGGCATACTTCTCAGAAATGCTGTGTTTCTGCATTCTGTTTCTTTCATCCCTGTTTGCCATTTTGGTTCAGACACTAAAATATTTGTTTCCCTGAGAGAGAAAATGAAGATGTGGCTTGTGGGAACCGTTAGAGTTACCAGTTCATCATGGAAGACCCAAGGTTTACGCAATTATAATTAAAAAACCAAAGCCCCTGTAGAGGTACAGTATCCTGTCCAGACTAGTGACAGGAAGGAGTTTGATCAAAGCTTTGAAGAGCAAAAGTTTTCATCCCAGGAATGTTTCTGGTTCTTCGTTTCCACAGTCACTCCTGTTCAGTTTTCCCAACAGTTACCTGGGGAGCATGGCTAACAAACTGCTCCCACAGTCCCATCAAAAATCAGTGACAGCAGCCAAGGTTAATGAAGAATAACCTGAATTCCTTTATTATATTTCCAATGTAGTATGCATTAATATGTAAATTTCCAATATATTTGTTCTTCCCCCTGTGCTTGCCTTCACTGTGAACCAATACACCAAGAGTAGGAGTAAGCTGCTCACAGACAAATCTTAAAGTCTTAAGACTCATGCTGGTTTTTAAGAGTAACGTTGTTAATGATCAAAATTATACTGTGATTAATAAAATAGAGAAGACAAAAAACCCCAAAAAGGTGATTTCATTTGTTATTGATACCCATACAAACAATACAGATAAAAGAAAAAATTCTGCATAGTACACAAATGTTTGGACAAACACTAGAAAGAAACAAAAAAAAAGAAAACTGAAACATAGGTAAGAAACCAAACACACACAGAAGGATTGCACAGTTCAGCATTCAGTATCACCAGACCTTGTGTACGTGAGGTGATGGAACAAAACAGCAATGTATGGTGCCACATCTTTTATCGCAACCAACAGAAAATGTTATTGTCATAACATTAAACTTTGCCTATCTTATTACCATTTAAAAAAAAAATAACTGTCAGATTAACTGAGAGAAATTTTCTCTGCTGGTTTGAAGATGCATACATCTTCACAATGGGGTATTGCTTTGCTTTGACTTAAATATATTTATCACCAACAATATATTCACTTTTATGTAATAAACAGATAAAATTTTCTCCAGGTAACTAGAAAACTATTTACAATTTAATTCAGCTACAAGCCACCTAACCTGCAACTAACAATTTTTATTAAAATGCTATTCACCAGTATCAAGAAGATTGTCATTATTACAAGCAAGACTAAACTTTACCTTAGAAAGTTACAGTAGTAAATTTTGCTTTGTTTCAAGTTAGGTTTTTTGGACAGGCAAAAATATGCCATAGCAAAAGTTCTTATGTTTGTGGAGTGTTTCTCCTACATACTTTCTTTAGGTTGTTAATTCTGTGAAAGCCCCTTGAGGTGCTATCACACAATTAAAAAAGTCCACCTCTCAACTGCATTGAGAGGTTTCTAAAGGATTTACTTTTCATGTACCAAAATGAGACTTGGTTTAAAACCTTTATGTAATATGCGATGGACTCTACAGCACCACAGACTAGTTCAGAACAACGTATTCCCACAAGTTGGAAAACGATGAGAAAAAGTTTATCCTTTTCTGTTAAAGAGAGCTACTGCAGTTATCTGGGAGATGTTCGGGTCTGCAGCATTCCAAAGGCAATCACAGCAGTATGTCACATAAAATATATATAGGACAAAAATATCAAATAAAAGCAGTTAAAGGACTTTATTTCAGCTTTCTTAATAAATTTAAAGATATATTTGTTTAGCATATGTAGAAATATATATGTAGAAGTAATCTTTATTGAATTAATTATGCGCGGATAACAACATGCAGTGAAAAGAAAACATTAGAGGAGAAGTCAAGTATGCGGAAATCAACACCGAGCATAACTGAAGGCTGCAATTTCTTTCTTCATTTCCTAATAAGAAAAAAAAGACAAACTAGCAGTCAGCATGAACAAAAGCTTAAGAACCCTGTTTATTTCTTCATAAAAAATAACAAAGGATCTGTACACACATACCATTGTTAGTAAGATTTAGCAAATACATGCGCTAGCACCACCGTAACATCTTTCTATACCCACTAGCTTCAAACACATGCTTATGTGTCCAAAATAGACTACAGAGACTGCGTGGTTCTGTATCAAGAGACTATGGAACTGTATCGACAGTGGTTCCAACAGTTAGAAAGAGGAGACAGTTCCTGAAAAGGCACAACTAAAAGCTGGAAACATTATTTTCTGCACTCTGAATAATTACTTGTTAAAGTCTTATCTCTTCATACAGTAGAGCTTGCTCCTGACTGACCTGCAGTGTCACTCTGAAGAGGAGATTTTTTTTTTTGGTTAAAGCTAAAGGTAGAAGTAGGAAACAAAGAAATCAAGTCTCAACTTTCAATGCTTCAAGTCACAAAACCTCACAAGCCTCAAGATAACATTAATAAATGCCTTCTCATGCTAAACAACATCATTATACTAGATGAGAGATGGGCCCATTTTTCAGGAACGGCCTCCCTGAATCCAAATAATCCTCCCTGTTGCACAATCAGAACAGAACGTCTGTTCTAACTCCTTCTCTGATGTAGAAGAAGAGATCAAGATGACCCGAGCTGAAGAGCCTTCCTCTTTTTTAAGGCAGGCTGAGAGGCATAAAGAATTTTCTCTATTCTCAGTCACAAGCATCTCAAAGACAAAGGGATTCAAGGATCTTGAATCTGAAAACTGACTATCCAACCTATCTCAATCAACTCAATGCTGGGAATGCCTGACTGGGACCACGGGCATCTCCGGAAGAGTTCTGACAATTCAGAAATCCTCTCTTAGAGGAAAAGAACAGAGAATTTGACTCATTAACATTAAACCGTCAGAGGCAGAAATCTCCCCATGTGTCAAATTAAAGATGCTCGAGCCATGCTTGTTAAAAAGAGATTATGGTGAGACCAGAGAAAAGTCTCAAACTCTTGTTAGGTTTCATACGTAATTTCTTTTCAGGAAGGGAAGGACTACTATATGAAGTGTTACCGTGTCTGACTGCCCGTAAGGGGAGAAAGAGGAAGCAACAGACTGGGGAAAGCACCCTCCTTATGTAGCCCCCCCACCCCTAAAAAGGTTCTGGAGAAGGACTATTGACAGACTGAGGTTAACTGCTTTGAGAGGGCTGTGTGGGTGGACCCATTGTCTTCCAGTTCAAGCCATTTCCTGCTGAAACTGCCAACGATTATGCCAAATACAACAATGGTTTTGCAATATGGATAAACCTCTTCCAGACTGAAATGAAAAAGCCTCGTAACACAGGCAACTAAGCAGTAAAGAGTAATGCTAAGGAAGCGTGATGTCCAGAGTGCACACATACACATGCCTAAGACACACATGCCTAACAGTGATAGAAAGTGCTGTAAGAAAAAAAAAAAAATTACCTTCACTAATTCAGTTTTGTCGTAATCTTCCCGATGTTGGTATATGCACTGACTAAGAACAGCGTATAGTTTTTCCAGGTGAAATATATTGAACTTCTTAGTTACCACAGTGACAAAATGCAACAGTTGCTGAAGAAAAAAAAGGAAACTACAAGTTTGGAATAGTACAAGATCCTTTGAATAGGCTCTTCATGTTTTCAGAAGCTAAACAATAACAATACAACACAAACGACATCCTACTTTCTTATATTATGAAACATGAGTGACACTTCGGAGAACAGACTAAGCATCTCACAAGATTTAACTGAAGGAGTTACTTTTTCATACTTCAGAGAAAAGGAAAGCTTAAATTTCAGACAGTATTTTATTAGTCATCAATCTATCACATCAACAATCCTAATTGCGAATCAACTGCTTCCAGAACAGCAGGGAATGACACAATCCACTTTGTTGTAGAGTTGCTGCCACAGCAAAGCCACTGTTCCATTTTATTAGAGAAACTGTTGCTGCAATGCAGGGCACTGTAAAATGGATCTTTGGAAGCCAGGCTACAAATCTTCTGGATCCAGCTGTGCCAGCTGGAAACAGAAGCAGCCTTGGGTGCTCACCTTTACCCATTAGCTGAATGTGTAGTGTGCCTAGAGCTCTGCTGGCAGAACACACTGCTCAAACGTCTGAAGCAGCTCAGGGAGCAAAGTTACCTCAGTTGGCTCCTGCCTTTAAACTGACGAGTGGATAAACTAGCAGAGTGACTCTGCCTGTAGCAAATTACCAATCTCGCACACAGTCCTTTCTGTTACCAAAGATGTGAATGCAATCATCTCTGGGAAAGTGACAGTGACAAACTAGTGGCAGCACCTTCTTCCACTGCTGGGCCTATTCAGTGCCTGTGTGTTGTGTGAGGCTGTGAAGATGTAGCTTAAGAGAGCAGCCATACCAAAGGAAAGTATTACTGCCTCACAACTGCCTGTCGTCAAACTCTGCCTCCCTCAGATCAACTAGCACAAAAGCTGAGTATTCCCCTCAACTTCATTCTACACAACACGCAGATAAAACGCACAAAACCCACGCAGCGTGCTTTCAGCTGCTGCAAACAGAAAAGGCAGGATGCGACAGAGGTGTATGGTCACCATCCTGTGTGAAACTATTTCTAATTGCTGCCACATAGATGACTGCATGCGTTTCTACATGTTCATAAAGTTCTAGGCCTATTACCAAGCAAATAAACGAACAAAAACCCCCAAACAAAACCAAGCAGCTACATTTTGGAGGTTCACCTAGCTTATTCACTGCAGGTGAATCCTAAAGAGTCTCTCTGGTACGAGCAGCTAGTTCCAATGGCATCCATGTTCATGAAACAAATTTTCCAAAAGATGCGTTTCATGACTGTAGCTCTCATAGCTGAAACATATATAAGGGCTCTACTGTACCATTTCCACAGTGGGCAGTAACTTTGGAGCACACACTATTAGCACCCTGACTCTCGGAAAAACCTATGTGGCTTCTCTACACACAGAAGCAGACATGAACAACAACCCCCCCACCCCCCGTCCCCGAAATCTGCTTCCTTAGGAAGCCAGCTTTAAAAAGTTGGTTTCACCTCCACAAATTAGGTCACAGCTTAAAAATGTGACAGAAATTGTGTTGGCAAGCCCCTGCACCGCATGGGATTCCTATCTGGTCACATTCTCGCCACACAGGGGAAACAGCCGTGTAATACTCCCTCTCTCGTCACGGCAGGTAAAGAGCAGGCCTCCTCTGCTTTGGCCAACCTCCAGGACTCCAACCTAGCAATTTTCCTAACTTCCTCACTGCAATATCCCCTAAAGATGAGGCCCTTGTTCTACCCTCTGCAATTCACGCAAAGGAATCTCCTTTACCCCCTGCAGCTAGGCCATTTTTAACCCTTTCCCCAACTGTAGCCTAGGATAGCAGCTTCTACGAGGGACTGGAAAACCCTTATAACACTGTAACTGTATGAATGTAAAATTCTCACACTGGATTTTGAAAGAATTTCAGAAAAGTAGGTATTAGTATTTTATCCGTGATGAGCTTTACGTCAACCTAACTTCAGGTTTCGAGTCATCACTGCTAGAAATAAAGGTTCTTTTCAGGTTCCTAATAACTGAAAACATGCAAAACCCAAAACCAAACCCCCAAATCCATCATAACAACTGTTAAGACATTAGTAACCAACAGTACTAGCAGGCTGTTAGTGGGCTATTTTCAAATTCAACAAGCCCTTTTAAATTAAAGATGAGGAAGAGAACCAAAATCAAGAACAGCAGCCTACACCAGGTGCGGCAACACAGCAGTCATAGTCCATTACAGGTTGAATTATTTCACAAGCTTTATATCCTTCCCATAAATTGTTTTAATTGGCATTGGTTAACTGACTTAATTCACACGTAGCAAGGCAACGTCCTACTTCAGTATTAACAAAATTGAAATTAGACTTACTTTGAGCTCATAGTAATCCACAGTCACTGGCTGTGTGAGAATTTCCATGGCTTTATTGGCACACGTCACCTGTTGCTCTTCTACCTGAGAATGTCTCCCACGAGTCATACGGTGTACCCATGAATCTGGAACGACACAAGTTTCTTAAAGTCAGCATTTCTGTTTATCTGGAATACAGTGTCGGCGAAGTATCCTGTACCTGGAATACAGTTGCTTTCTGCGATGACAGAGACAGGATTTCTACCATTTTTTCACTGAGAAATGCTTGACTTTTACTTACGTTCTGGCAAAAGTCACTGCTCCGTAACAATTAGACACAAAAAAAAGCACTAGAGGAAAAAGGCAGGGTAAAACCAGGAAAAAAAATAGAGTCACATTGCCATTAACAGCACTGCACGGTAACACTCCAAAATAATTAAGGTTGGGAAACACATCTTAAATTGCAAACATTAGGACGTAAGTCTTGTATTCTGCAGGGGACTCTGGGCCCATGCCGCTTGAAGTACAGCTTTTTAACTTACGCTGCTCAGGACTGGGACGATACTCATACAATAAAAGAAGGTCAACAATCGTTTTGCAATTAGGTACCATTTGAAAAACAAACTGCAGAATCAAGAAACCAGCAGCTGCAGAAAAACACGAGTTTGGCTTGCGTAACTAGAGGGGCAGCATCCTTATGCAAGAAACGCTGTGTGCTGATTTTGGAGAGACACTGCGGAAATAACAGAACTAAAGAAGGCTAAAACCTAATAAATAGTGTAATCCTCAGGAAGAAGAACCACCTAAATAACCTGTTTGACCTTTCACTTACCATTTGAATCTCCGTCTTCAGAACTTTCTGCTGTTTGGTGATCTGGCATTTTGCTCTCCTCTCTTAGGTCTGAATGTTCAGGAAGCATGATACTCTTCTCAGAAGCAGATTTAGGCAGAAGAACTCTCTCTCTCTCATTTTCTGTCCCAGATGTGTTTTCATTCCCATTTTTCTGTCGTTCCTGAAGTACATTTTCATTTTCTTCCATAAAAGAATCCTGTGTGGACTCAACTTCAGCGTGATCCATGTTAGAAAACCCTTTTTCTGGGGTCTCTTCATCACTCTCAACTTCATTTTGGTCTTCCGGAACTTTATTCTCTTTATTGAACTGGAAATTCCTCCTCTTTGTTGCGATACTTGAAGACCCTTTGTTCTTTCTGCGTTTTCTTTTTGACACATCTACAAAGAGGTATCAGAAAAAGTAATCCAAAACATTACCAAAACCAGTTCTTCCTTCAAAATCCAGCATCCTCATCTTACTTGACATACTTATCTTGAAAATGATCAAAGGAGCTCAAGTACTATCATCTGTCTCCCTACGTATGTCTCGAGAAAGAGTTGCAAGTTAACGAGGTCAATTTGCAATTAGATTTTAAAAGGCCAGCTACAGAATTTCATTCACAAAACCATCAGCAGCTTCAAGATTTTATGAGCAGAAAATTCTTCCTTCAGATAAGAAGTATCACTGCAAAGGAAGGTTATCAGGTGAAGTTGCTTACTGTCTTACTACGTGAACTAATACAGATAAACAACAGAAGAGTGTTTGGAGATGAGCCCTTCTTCCAATCTATTATGAAGCTGTAAACTTCAAAAGCCTAAACGCACGTTGGGCAGCATTAAAGATGCAATTTTAAGGGAATATTTGCTGGAGAAAAAATTGTCCGTAAAGACTTACACCTCATATGCTTTCTGATGCAGTTAACCTTGTTTAAAACAAACTTTGCACTTTTGCCTTCCAGAAAAACCCACCGTTCCTTGTATTCACAGAGTACAGCACGAAGCATGTGGGTGAAGTCAATGGCAAAATTCCCAGTCATGCCAGTGAGACCAGGAAACTTCACATCACGTCATGCGTTTTAACTGAACGAGATCCAAGTCCCTTTGTTCTTTCATGTCCTTTTCACAGGAAAAGTGAGGAAATAAGGATCTCTCCCTATCTATTATTATTGCTTCCCTATTTTTTCCCCTTTCCCCCTTCGGCTGGAAATCACAGTAAGAGGTGGCACAGAGTTCAACGTTTGAGGGCAGAGAAGGGAAAAATACTGTTTTGTATAACTAAAAACTAGTTGAGTATTCAGAAACTGCCATGGACAACATTTTTGCCTTTGAGAGGTAGCAACTTAGGAGCCATTAAATGTTGGTTGGGCCATCAAGGCCAGTGTCTTTCAATGTAAACCAACTACTGCACTTGAACTTCATAACCATATTGAATGAACAACCTCTGGATTTATCGCACATTTTGAAACAAATTCAAAAACGTAATGCCTCTGGCATGAAGAACCAGGCATCAGAGAAACCTGTTATGTCACAAGAACAGAGAAGGTATCGGTGACTTTAGCACTTCTCCAAGGAAGTCTGAATAAAATGCAACTTACTGTTAGAGCGGGGTGTACTGGCATCTACAGGTGCTGCTGCTATCTTCATTTTTTCATTACACTTTGGGTCTGTTTTCGTACACCCAGGAACGGAGTTCTGCTTTGGCATTACACGGTAGTAAGACGGAGCATACTTTGAAGAGCTACAACCTTGCAATAAAGAACAGATAGCAAAGAATTGTGTCTTGCGTTGTTGGTTACAAATACTGAGACAAGTCTTAAAATCCTTCGTATCAAAAAACCATACCTCTTTTCTTACGAGATTCTTGAATTTCTTCACAGCGTTGTTCAAAGTCTTCATCTATTTCTTCCCTCACTATGGCATACGCAGTATCTCTCAAAGTACAAGCTCTGTGCCTAATGAGACGATCTGAAATTTTACAGTCAGACCTGAGTATTTTCTAACAGCCAACAAAATCCTTTGATTACTTTGAAAGATTTTGCTCTTTTCATAGGTAGGTTCTGAAAAGTCATCTCAGTGAATATTTTCAGCGTAACAAGATAAAAGTTAATTATTAAAGCAAAAGCACTAGTTACTGATCAACGCTTCTATCACAATTGCATGCCCAAGTAGTTTAATGCTGCAACATTTACTTCCTGTCAAGAAATGCTCTCTGTTGATGTTTAAAATGATCTAATCCCAGGTCTACTGTCCACAGATGACATTTATCAATTTATACCTTTCAAATTTTTCCAAATTAGGGATAAAAACACATCCTCACCTCCAGGATCTTTATCTGGGTTGTACTCTAAAGCATTGCTACAGATTAGATCGATGTCTCTTAAAAAGTCTCCTGCAGTTAGGTACTGGTGCAAGTCAATCTTAGAGAGAATTGCTGAAAGGTCCATGGGCTGTTTAATAACTGCGTCATAATCAGGTACCTACAAATGAAATGTATGTGCTCAGCGATTTAACACAGTATCTACCAAAATTAATTATTTTAATAAAGTCAAATAAAGGACTTGAAACCCCCAAATATTTATGGCACGTACAAAGATGTGGAAATTAACCAGTTAGTTTCTTGAAAACAGAAGGGCTATTTCAACTGGCTTTGAAGAGACAGGCCTGAAGAGGGGAAAAAAAGCAGCAGGGAGGTCAGAAGCATGTGCGGGGCAGAGAAGGGAAGAGACACCCAGACTTACTCAATGAATTAAATGAGAGAGAGAGACATAAGAAGCGTATGGGTGGAAGAAGAAACCACACAGCCCTTATGGTTGATCTTGTACTGAGGAGCCCCAGCTGAAACAGAGAACAGACTCAACCTTTATTTTAAAAACTGCTGCTTCTACTTCTGTTCTTACAGAAACTATTTACAGTCAGTTAAAGAGCTTTAGGCTTTATTAAAACAGTCCTATAGATGCTGTTTATAAAGAAAAAGACCTCTGCTTTTCACTGCTGTAACATGCCTACACATCGAGGCCTTTTCCTGAGCAAACTGTGTTGGCATTTGGTCTGACTGGCAGTTGGAGTAGATGGTCATCGTAGGGCCCTTCCAACTGAAATATTCTGAAGTTCTAAAAGACATTTTAGAAGGAACCTGGGGCTTTCACTGATTACTTAAAGAACAGACATTTGAAAGCCTCAAGGAGTCAGCAAAGTAAAAGCAAAATTCATTGCTTGCTTGTTGAAAAATTGGAATAGTACAGTCCTAAAACCAAAGACAAACCTTCATATAAAGAGCACACAAACACTGAGAAATACACACACAGACAAATTATGAACAGAGACAGATAAAATGGTATTACAGATCAACACTAACTTACCTCCTCTGGGTCAACAGGCTTTGTAAATGCTCTGAAACGTCTGTCAATGGCAAGTCTGTGAGTCACATCCCTTAAGAAAATCCTAAGTTCACGCAATGTGTCCTCCTCCTGCTCCTCCAGTTGTTTTATTTCTTCCTCAGTCAGCTGTTGAGGCTTAGGTGGTGGTGCTACAGGCAGCACTTCCAATGGCCGCCACGCTTAATTGAATCAGAAACTTTTAGTCAATTTATGGTACTCAAATACAAGCGTATGACAAATTATCGCTAGAAAATTACCACCAAAGCAAATACTGTATAGCTATTAACTTACAGTTAGCAAAGTTTTATAAGTAGAATATCCTCACCTGCACTGTTTTTTGATGCAGGAGGTTTAGCAGCTTGATTTACAATTAAGTCCTCAAAAAACATTCTTCTTTCTTCCTCATTAGGCAACTGGATTTTGAAAACTTCTTCATAATCATCAATAAACAATTCTTTTATCTAAAGCATGAGGAGAAAAGATATTTCAGATATAAGGCCACACAAATTCATACTCTATTCCAAAAAGATGAGTACCTTTCAAAATTAAACCGAATAATCACCTGAATAAGACAAACTGTGAGAAGCTATCTTCTTGTCTTTAAAACTCTAGATTTTCCTAGGTTAGCACGGCAGATTAAAATATCTTCTCTAAGGAACACCTCTAGATTTAAAGCTCAATGAAGGGACCGTGTGATACACTGATCAAGTGGGGACATTCACCACCTCCAAGACTGCTTATTTTCTGTTTACCTGCCTTGCTGGTTTCAATCTCTATGGCATCTAGAGAGGGAACAGGCAGGGTTCAGCAGACAAATGCAGGCTTTTTGGTAAGGTGTTTGGGGTTTTTTTTTTTGTTAAATTAATTTAAGTGAGGTGTCTGAGGCTGTATACTTCCAGGTTTTACTCCGTTTTTCAGTCTCTACTACCAAAAGTTATGGAAGGAATTTCAATACTTATTTTAGAAGGACTTTATTAACAGTATTAAAACTCCTCTAGAAAGTTAAGCCCTTTCAAAGCAGTTGATGACAAACACATCTAGGTAAGCCCCCCACAGTAACTGAGACAAAATAATCAGGGCAGCATATTCACATTTTGAATATCCTCCTTTAATGCACACTCTCAGATGTCTAGGAAGCTAAGCATGTACTCTTACTGAATTCTGTTAAGGAATACCACTAAAAATCCATTTCCAAGTTACTGAAACAGAAGTTGGAACTTGGCTTTCTCATTTGTAAAGCTTTCACTTACATGAACAAAGAAATTGAAATTTTTATTAAAGAATTTAAATATGAAATTACGTTCCATCATTACAGTGTGACCACTGTACTTTTTCAGTAAAAATATCTTTCAATTTCAGTAAAAATGTTTTCAGTAAAAATATATTTTTCCCATTTCCATTTCAAGCACCATATATTCTTGACTAAGTACATACCTAACCATCCTGAAGTCACTGGATTTATTGTCTGAAGTAAATGGATACATCTGTCTAACAAGCATGAGTGTGTGAGAAGGGGGAAAAAGTTGGGTCAAAGTCAACTCTTTACTCAGAAAACACTTTAGACAAACGCTTTCGGCATTGTGTTGTCTAAGCAAATTTTAAGAGACCTGGGTAGGGTGCCTGAGTAATAACAGTATGCATTTGCTTAAGTACTCCAAAGCTTAAAGGATTTATAACTGAACAAGAAATTGAATAAAAAAAGTAAGAAAAGTAACAACAGAAATACCTCTGTTTGGAGATCTGCGTGACACACATCAGATGTTGCAAGCAGCAAAACTGGAGCAAATGTTGGAACGTTCTGCAGTAGTGTTGTAAAAGTAGCTTTCAGTGTAGCTCCAACAGCCTCCCACCACAAATGGATATGTGGGATATAAATGATACTCGGTGCTGTTCTTTGA
Source organism: Grus americana (assembly GCF_028858705.1). Classification (NCBI taxonomy): domain Eukaryota; kingdom Metazoa; phylum Chordata; class Aves; order Gruiformes; family Gruidae; genus Grus; species Grus americana. Next base: position 13,373,362 of record NC_072853.1, on the reverse strand, counting down.
GCTTCTCGCATCAACTGGTGAAATGAAAGCTTGGATAAGAAAACTAAACCATGTGGAATAGGCTAATAAATAACTACGTATCAGTCGAACTATCTTACGAAATGGGAGTACATAAAGCCAAAACACAAAACCAAACCAACAAAAGAACAACTCCTTAACAATAAGGTAAAATGTTTACTTTGACTCAAATATAGACATTGCTATGCAGACAGACCTGAAGCTCTACCTGATTTCAAAACTGCTTTAGGGAACTCCTAAAGAGCCTCACAACTTAGCTGGTGTAGTGGTGTGCCTGAAAACACAAGACTAACCCTTCTTCAAGATGTATTAGTCTGGGTAAGTCACTACACGACTGCAACTACACGACCGACTACACCATCTTCAATTCAGAGCGGGCACGTAGCCAAGTCAGTCTGGAGCACAGTCTGAACAAACAAAGACAGACCTATGTGAAAAGATGGGGGCTGATGCTGTAAGAGAAGCCTGATTACAATTCAAAATTTCAAGTATGTTTTATAAGAGGTGACCAGTCTTCAGCCTGCCTGAACAGCTAAATCACGCACAGCCTCTCATTACCAAAGGATCCATCAGACCCGATTACACGCTTTGAATGGCCGCAAGCCGTTGCCTACAGATGGTACCTCGATCGCAGAAGAGAGCGTGCACCTACTGCGTGAGGGAAGTGGCAACAGCCCTTTCACGTGACAAATTTCTCCGTGTAGCCTTTCAGATTATTAAGACTCAGGGGGTTCCTGTCACAAAATGGGAAGCGCACATGGTGTGTCTGGGCAGTGACTAGACACGGTAGCTATACGACCGCAGAAGCAACCGTAACGTAACAAAAAAGGAATCGTGCCTCTTCTGTGACAAATGAGTATCCAGTCATGTAGTGTGTCTGTCCTTACTTGTCCAGCTCTCAAATGCTGCTGCCTAAAGGTCAAGATATTTTAATACAGTGATGCCAAACAACAAAATGGCTTTCCTGCCTAAAAGTAAAAAGGAAAACAGCACTACATCTGCTTATATTTAATTTTCACAGTTAAGAAAAACATACCAGTGTACAAGTGTAAGTGTTCCATGAATTTTAATGCTTTTACTGCATATACTACAGCAGTGGAAGCTGTGTATATATATATATATATATACACACACACACATGTAAAAAAAAGAAACACTTCTTTTCCCCAAAACCTTGATTGCCTTTTTATTATATTTAATAAAAAAGCCTACAAAAAGTGTGTGACCTGCAGTCAGGCTGATGCAGAGCCACCTACTGGGAGCAGAGTCTCGTAAGCAGCAATGAAAACAACTTTCTGGATCCCACCGAAATGGGCAGGATTTCTTGCGATAAAGAGGGATTTATTAGCAGCACCTCCCAGCTTCCCAAGCTGCTAGCAAATTCCTCACGGTTTAATTTGGAATAGAAAATACGGCCATGTACAACATCCTTACTCGGTATTATATGATCTAAAAAGAAACGTGCATTTTCAGACAGAAGTAAACCTAACAGCACGTTCAAACCAGGCCACCTCTATTAACAATGAATTTTGCTTATTTTACTAGTTTATATACAGTTCATGAATCCTATGAGATTAAAAAGAAAAAAAGATACCTGTGCACATGTTTCTTCCGGTGATGTGGTGGTAACAAACAAAGCAGGTAGGTCTAGCATATAAACTGGAAACTTTTCCAGGGCATGTATTACTGCAGGTGCCAAATGAGAAGCTTGCCCACATCCTGGCTCTCCAACTAGTAAGAACCGTGGCCTGCAAGATGTTGGCTGGTAATAAGCATTTCTAGAACAATTAGAAGATAGTAAGTTTCAAAATGAAGTGATGACTAGGCACACAGATGTTAAAGGTTTTTTCCTAACCTCTTTTTTTTGGTAAATACTCTCCATGTTCCAGTAAATAATAAGCTGGTCTGTGATCAGGAAGACTATCAAAGCTCATTTTCTTACAAACTTATACCATAGCTCCCCGAAGAAATCCTGCCAATCCCCAGCATCTCTGCTATTCGTTTGGCTGGCTTAAGTAATGGCTCTTAAATCACACACGGGGACTTGTCCAGCTAAATACACACACGACAACTGGTCAGTAACCTGATATGGAGGAGAAATACAACTCACTCTCGCTCTCTCTCAACACACACCAATCTGGATCTGTACACCCCAATTTTCAGTAGGTCTTGAGTTTAAGTAACTATGAGATCTCTACATCTGTCAAGTTCAGCTGAAATTTGGCCATAGTTACTGGAGATAGCGGGAAGGAAGGAGCAGAACAACGTTTCTAGGAAAAAATTAAGGTGGGCGCTGAAACACATTAGCTGTATCTGAAGTACGCAATTGGATTAGTTAAATTACAGCAGTACACTAAATACATACAAGATTGTATTCAGTCATTCTAATTGTTTCATCTTTGAATTGTGTATTAATTTCCTAGTAATCTTGCTTTCCTAGCATGAAACACATTTGTGAAGAGTGTTTGTTTTTTCCAGCACAATACCACTGTACCTTTACTGGCTGAAGTCAAAGATCTTAGAGACCTAACCAAACTCAGCTGGTCACATTTTCTGGACAGCATAGCCATAGAAACGGACAAAAATAACTGACCCAACAGTGATGACAACAATCTATTTTTTCAACTGTTGGCTTATACAACTTCCACATTAAAATGTCAAAAGCTTAATATCAACATTTACCTGCTAAAATTGAGGAATTTTTCCTTTGCTCTACTGGGCATTTTATGAGTTGGCTTATCTTCAAAGATTGATGGCGATTCCTCATCACTGTCAACTGCATAATTTCTTAAAACATGATTTACACTGTCTGAAAGACAAGAGAGGTTTGTTAACTTTCCTGAATACTCCATATCTCACTCTCGCATTAACACAGCTTCAAATCAGTGCTGGAAATCCCTTTTCTTCTATTTCTTCATTTGAGGGCACACACTGAATGCTATTTTCTGAAGAGTTCGTCCTACCACAGACCTAAGGAGACTGCACAAGTCTCTACAAAGCTGTCCTAAGTGCTTGGGAGGTTGTTTGGTTTTTTTCTCCTTAGAAGAAAGATGATTAGGAACAACTTTGGTGGTTCCTAGACACCTGAAAAACCCAACAAGGCTACTTCTTTCTGGGGCAGGTTCCCGCACTGGAAGGGAGGGAATTAAGCGAGTGCGATGGCCACAAACTTCCATTTGTGTAGGACTAGTGAGTCAGAATATACAGACCAACACACCTGCTAAATAAGGCTCCTCAAAGATCACCGAATGAGTAGATAATGGAAGGCAGACAACAGAAGGGATGCAATTACCAATCCCCTAGCCTCTCTGCTTTTGTTTTGTTGGTGGATTTCTGCCTCTGTTTTACCAATGCTAACCTATCTCCCGGCTCTACTGGGAGTAATCCTGGTAGGATAGTCTCCAGAGATTAGCATAACTAACTATTAACAGATTTCCATTAATCAAGAGTGGAGTGAGTTTATCAATTTCTTTGCTCTCACCAACTGACAGAGTAAACCTGATCAGGGCTGATGCAGTCAGGGGTGTGAGCTCACGTATGCTAAACCAAGTCCCAAAGTACACATCACTAAACCATTCTCATCTCCTGTACAAGTGTACAGTGTGATCCACAAACATTTAAGTTAAGAGACTATGGCTAAAAAAAAAATCACGATAGCTAAAACAGTATTTAGCTTAAACCGCTTATGCTTGCATTGTGGTCCTGACATTCTTCAGACAGGAATTAGAAGCATTCATGTAAAAATACCTCTTTCCCCTCTATTTAAATATTTTGAAAGAGGTACCTCATACTTTAAACCTTAGATCCATCTCTACAAATGATAAATATGATGTTAGCTACTGTCAGAAACAGGGTGCTGTAGTAGAGAACGCATAGTTCTCTGCGGCCTATTGTGAGTCATTCACAGCTCCCATCCAACACTTCAGTTTAGAATCCAGAATAAAACCTATCCACGATGTTCCTGAAATAAAAGCATGCACATGCATATTCTAAAATTCTACTGTCATTATGGCCAAGAGGTTTGTGTATGTTGATTGCACAAATGAGAATTTTTTGCTTTGACAGAATTTTAAAGTAGTGAATGTTATTGTTATACCTGGCTGTTGGTCCTTCTGTAGTGCAAACTCTGTGTGGGGAAATACTCTCTGCAAGGCTTGTAAAATTCTTGCTAACGTGTTTTCAAGCAGTGGTTTTGAAACAGATGATAGCGCTCGCCCAGGTGAAGCCACAGCCCTCTGTGAAGCTGGAACAGTCTTCTGCATAGCCATGACAAAATCCTTTGCTGTTATTTTGATAGAAGCAACATCTAACTGCAGTTTCTCGCTACTTTTGTATATCTGAGGATAGCGGCGGCGCAAAGCACAGAGGGCAGCTTCAGCACATAAGGATTTAATATCAGCACCACAGTACCCTAACAAAGAAAACAAGAATCAAATGTTACATCAGTCTCAGGCAACACAGAAGTCAAGGCCAAGGTTCCCCAAGCGCAACACTGAAAGACTTTGTATGCGGCCAAAAATTAACAGTTTAAGAGAGAATGTAAAGAGTTACTGCACTGCAGAGAAGTTTTGTTACGTGGCTCGCAGCCTGATATCCTGCGCTTATTAAGCAGCCTCCTAATCAAAACTTTGCTCCCAGGGAAGATGCCCAAAACCCATTCAATGTTCTGAGAGACAAAAAGAAAATTAAAAGAAAAGAAGCATCTAACTTTGTTTGCTCCCACGGCGTGCCAGCCGCCTCACTCTGCGGCAAGGTGCAAGAGCTCGAGTACTGCCTGCTACAAGCTCAGATTCCTTTGGACTCAGTCCCATGCAGTAACTCACTGTATTTTCAAACTTACCAACACATTTTTCAGCTAGCTCTTCAAGAAACATGTCCAATGGCTTTGGGGTCCAATCTCGTGTGTGAATCTTGAAAATCTCTTTTCTAGCCTGGAAATAAAATGGTCGCATTTTAGTTTGTCCAAAGTTTTCTCTTCAAAAACCCCAAAACAACACAAAACCCCCCACACCCTCACATTAATACAAATACTTGGTTTATCTGCTAAACTTTTAAGTATTTTACAGTTCGATTAATACACTCTCTGCTTTTTCAAGCAGGAAATTTCATAATTCTCAATTTGTTACATTACTCTCTGCAAGGGCGTGCAGTGAAATAAAAGGCTTCCATGAAAAGTAAGCTTCCACAAGTATGAGGCCTGATGATCCTGAGGAAAAAAACTGTAGTAAAAACTTATCTGCAGAGATTTTTTCATCAAAGAAAACTCTCACAAATTTAGCAAAATTTCATGGTGGCAGTCTCACTGGTTCATCAAATTTGCTTTTCTGCCAGTTCATTCAAGGAAAAGAGTCCTAGCATTACGTTTCAAATTGCTACAATTACTATAAAGACGAACAATAATTATGACTCAAACTACTGTCACTGATCCAGAAAATGTCAGACGTTGCCTATCTTCATCTCCGATCTTAGCAAGATCTTTTATTTAAGTATTCCCTGGTACACAGTTTAATTACGGCAGATTTCTAGAATTCTTCCACAGTAGGGAATCATATATTGTATGTGTTTCACAGCACCTCCTCTCCTGTTCCTGAAAGCAGATAAAAACTGGAGACAAATGTTTCTGTTAAATATGCTGTTTAGTGCACTTTTACTAGCCTTCAACCATAGCCAAATTAAAACACACAAGACCAGGGTTCCACACTATCTTCCTCCCCATATTTTTTGGTTGCTATACACCTACTTTTTCATTGCTTAGCTATCGCCATTGAACTAGAAGCTTCCCAAGCCCCACACCTGTCCAGCGTACCTCGCATCTTTGTCCAATAATAAGTTACCAGTAAGAATGTCAGATCCCAAAATACTTCCCTCCCAGGATATGCGGCCTGGGAACGATCCAGCACAGGTACATCCACTATCCATTCATAAACCAAGAACTGAGAGCAAGACCACTTCAGGATGAAAGTGTCTAAGTGGATTAAGTCAGTCAGCAAACATGGACAGATTTGGGAATGGAAAAAAATTCAATCGCTCCAGCACCAGCCTTGAGAAAAGTTTTTGTGTGCAAAAAGGAATTCTTGTGCGCACACCATTTCTTTCATTTTCAAGATGAGATAGCAGTAATTTACAGCTAATTCGGGCATTCATTCTTTCTTACATGTTTCAGTGACTAGCAGCATCCCATTTTCTTGGCTGGTCACAGTGAAACCAAAACTAATTACAGAACTAACTACTTGTGGAAATCCTCTTAATGGTATATATTCAGTACCGGATCTGCCCTCCACAGTCTCTCTTTTGCCCAAGTTGTCCAACACTGGTTTTGACTTTAACTGCTCTGTAATACTGCATTGTTACATGGTTTTGTTATAAAGAGGGACTTTGTCACATGAGCATTAAGGTTGAGTTTAAGTTCTGACCTCTTTATTTGGCAAGCTGAAGAGGAACTCTCGATCAAAGCGGCCGGGTCTTCGTAAAGCAGGATCTATAGAATCCAGCCTGTTGGTGGCTCCAATGACCACAATCTCTCCTCTGCTGTCTAAACCATCCATAAGGGCCAGAAGAGTTGACACAATAGAGCTAACAGAAAAAATATAATTTTCATTCACTGGTTTAGTAAATTTTGTTACGTTCTACGCAATCTTCTGCAATGACCACTCAAAAAGGACAAGCTTTTCTTGATGAGACGCCGACTAGCGAAAGACTTAATTTAGGACATAAAAAAACCCCAATAAGCTAACACAGGCCTTGTGCTGATATCAAGCTGAGTGAATTGGTTTCAGTTATTGTTTGAAAATCATCTGAATTTTAGTAGCATTGAATTACTAGTTTTCAGGATAAATTAATGTATCACATAAAGTTAAACAGGTTGTGGTGGTCTTTTCACAAAGATCAAGCAGCTTCTATGTAGATAAAAAAATGTACTACCTATGAATTTGGTCTTGTTTACTGGACCGCACAGGAGCAAGGCCATCTATCTCATCAAAGAAAATAATTGAAGGTCGCATCTGGTAGGCCTCGAATGAAAACAGAGGAATATGGACATAAGTAAAACAGGACTATTTTAAAGAGAAAATGCATTAAAAATGTTTTGGTTGGGAAGTCACTGGAACTAGATCTTTCAGACTGGCATCAGGGATCTCTGCTAATTGGGCTAATGGAGTGAGGGGCACGAGTAACAGAAGACGGCAGCTTGTGTCAAGCCACTGAGACCGGGTGACAGGAAACAAATCATAGCAGTAGTTTTTACAGCTATTTGGCAACCGCCGAGAACAGAGCCGAGACTTAATTCAATTACAGGTTCTGAAAGCAAGCTTCCATTAGGAATTTAAATGACTATGCCGTCAGCCTGCATCTGTTTCCCTCAGATCTAAAGCCACCATCCATCTCTTGCCTCTTGAAACCCTTTTTGTGGCTGTTTTGGTTTGGGTTTGGTGGGGTTTTTTTGTTGATGGTTATTTTTGGGGTTTTGTTTTTGGGGTTTTTTTTTTAGGTGACTAGCAGGGGTTTGCTTTGCGAGGTTTTCTCGTTTTATTAATCTTCCCTAATACATCTCAAGATTTCAAGCCCGTAAAAAACCCACTGAAAAAGGAAACACTAACAAACCCATTTCAGTGGAAAGAACTGACAAAAACCAAAAAGGAGTGAGTTGTTCTTAAAAATACTGACCACAGAAGATTACAGTTACCACTCGGACAGAACACACAGCACGTTTCAACCTTACCTGATCAAATAATAACCGAAGCTGTCGTTCAGACTCCCCCACCCATTTACTCAGGCAGTCGGCACCTTTTCGCATAAAAAAGGCTATTCTCCTCTCACCTTGGCTGCATTCATTAGCAAGCGCACGAGCAACCAGTGTCTTTCCAGTCCCTGGCGGACCATAGAATAGACAGCCTCTGCAATTATTAAAAAAAAAAAAAAAAAGAAAGAAAGAAAGAAAGAAAAAGAAAAAAGATTCATATATGATGGAAAAGTATCTATTACAGTCCTCATCCCTAAACCACACCCCTCTTCTCTCCTAACCAAAACACTTTGTGTATAAGATCGCGGTAACAGCTGAAGTGTGAGAAAAGTGAAAAGAGATGGAAGTTTTGTGTTCCTACACAATTCAACAAGGCAGTAAACGCAACAAATAAAGAGGATAATGGAGACGTACAAACCTCAAGAAAAGATCATAGTGTCCCGGAAGGACACTTCCAAAACTGCTGACAAACTACCAGGGGTGGTTACAGCACAGTGGAGCCAAACCAGAACAAACTTCAGCGCAGAATCTGAGACTTGGCTAACTTATGATACGCTGCATATAAATGCTTGTTTTCACAAAAGGCAAGATTTGCTAGTAAAGCATTTCATTCTCGCTTAAAAAGCTTTAAGTTACTGGATTTGGTCTCCCAGGCCATCCATTGCTGATGATAAATGAGGTGGAAGTCTAAACCTGGGAGAGTATTCTGCATTTCCAGATAAATACAGCCATCAACTAGAAAAGCCAATACACTGCTGTTTCAAAAAGAATTTCAATGAATAAAGAAGCAAACCCACTGGAATATTTTCTTTTCATTATTTGTAATACTTCTAAAGTTACTGAAAGCAAAGAATTTAAAGTCATATTTCACTATACCATAATTGAACTGCGCTGATCAAGAATATATAAAGCTAACAATTAAATCTCTAATAATGTCATAATGCAGAACTAATTTAGCTGTGTAAAAAGTGGTCAGATCCTTACTTTAGCCCAAGCACAACAAACACGGCAAGGTTCTAGTTGCAAGTCCTGTCAATTCCAAAATGTATCCTTGATCACTTGAACAAAAAGACAGTTGGTGGGAGAGACAACTGGACTTCCAAGCAACAAATTACAGTTGACTACCAGTAGATGATTCCTTCTTGCTTATAAACTAATCAAGCTGACGTGGACATCGAACTCAAACCAAAAATGACTCAGCCCCACCTTTTAAAGGCAAGATGCTTTTAAAGTATACTCTCACCACATGGTACATCTTTGAACCTACATATATTCTGGATTCTATCCATTTTTAAGAAATTGCTTTTTACTACTGCCAAAAAGCCCCATCAACATTGCTGAAAATTCTGAAGCGTGGAAACATATTGATACCTCAGTTGAATATTCTCCTGAAAATGGGTGAATTAGAATTCATAGTTTTAAACAATATCTGTTACCTTGGAGGTTGAATTTTGAATCTCTCAAAGACTTCTGGGTAAAGCAGTGGAAAAACGACCATCTCTTTTAAAGCTGAAATGTGGTCAGAAAGACCACCCACACCATCAAATCGCACCTAAAAATAAATTCAGCGGAACACGTTTTATATGTTAAAGAAAGCTGCAACCTTGATGAGGTTCCATCAGAAAGTACATGTCAGCACAAAGGAAATGTTATGGGCAATTTTCAAATTGCTGGAGAGAAAACTGTAAACCAAGGTAGCTGTAGACAGCACGTTATTGAAAGCTTTCAGAAACACTGGAAACATCTCACGGACACAATGAACTAAAATTACTTACTGAACAATCTATTTGCATTGGATCAACATCAGCCAGACTTGCTCCAATTTTCATTCGATCCTTGTGAATTCCCTTTAACTCATCTTTTCGAAAGTTTAGTGGAAGACACCTGATTTGAATTAAGGAGAAAGAGAAAGGCACTTTCTAACTTGGGATGCAGCTAGCTTTTTGCTTTTATAACGATGGCAAGTGAATGCAGAAGACCTTATAAATGAGATAAACTTCCTAAATAATTAAATATTTGTTCAAATTGGTTTACATTTAATGTCCGTGAGTAAAAAAAGGAAAATGGTCACTCCAGACATTAAACTGCGTTAATTATTTTAATAACTCTTAGCACTTCTAAATATCCATGCCAGACCACACAGCATATAGAGGAATGCAAGCTTCAAACAACTTACTCCATATGTGGAGACCGTGACCTGACCTTGATTTGTGTGACGGAAGAACTCCTCAAAACACACTGACATCTTTCAAAGATTTTTTCGCTTCTACATTCAAAGACTTACAGCCCAAGGGGATGCTTATTTCAGTGTGGATTAACATTATAAAGGCTGGCCACTACTGCTGGTCCCTCCCAAGGACTTTGGGATCCATGTGCCAGAAGACACACATGTCTGAGAGACACTGGGCTGAAAACTTATTTATTAGATTGTTATTAAAATAGTTTTTAGAAATTGTACAAGATAAAGTGGATAACACTTCACAGTCAGGCAGATGCAAACTCCCCCCAAATAGATTTCTCCCTCCCCCATTCTCCAATTTCATTAACCTTCTTAAATTTCTGTTACGGCTGCGCTTCCTATGTCTCTCAAAACGCTCTTCGTCATCAGATGAGGATGAAGAGGATGTGGAATCACTGTTGTGGACTGCGTGTCTCCGTCTGCAAACATTTAAACAAACAAGTAAAACATTAAAGTACACGCTAAATAGTATCAAAACTTAAGTGAATTCTGTCTCAGAATTTACTTTGAGATCTACTAAGTTTCCAGATCATTGTACTCCTTTTGAATCTGATTTCAAAGTATATTACATGATTTTCCTTGTGACAGTAAAATTTAATTTTTCTTAGGAAGGTAAAATGTTTAACTATTTTTAAAAGAAATTTCATAAAATAAATTACTCATTTTGTCCAATCTCTCTCTCACACACACACATAAATGGAGTTTCACTTAGCATTATATATCCACTCTGTGAAACATAAACCTTTTTAACTTGTTTACAAATTTGGCTTCAAAAACCTTTCCTTCCATAACTATCTGCTTTCAAAGATGCTGAACAAAGTGCTCATATCTAGCAAGAGACAGCATTCTGCATGCTCTAACTGCTTACAGGATCCAAAACCTCTTTGTCATTACTACTGTAATTCATAATTTATAATTTCATTTAGCATTTTTCTTGTTTAAGGATAGTTTCATACAGAATCATTAGCTGATTTCAGACAGAAACCAGAATCAGTATTTGACTGATTAAAAAAAAAAATAAAACAAATCCATTAAAACTTCCATACAGGTTCTCCCTCTAACTAAATTATCTTCAGTTTTAAGAAAATAATTGGTATTCTTCAAGATGAGTCTCAGATTTTCAGAGAGAGATTCTGGCTTCAGTTCAAGAACAAAAGAATTGCAGCTACGTAATCTCAGCACAACCTCCGTAATTACCTTATCAGTGACCACCAATACTGCATTTTAAAATACCTAATGGCTAATATAAAAAGTACAGTTTACACTCTCAATATTTGTTTTCTTTATACCCTCGGACTACCACAGCAATAATCACACTATTAATCTGTAATTACCACCAATCCAAACACCCTTGAAAGCATTATTCAGTAATGTGAGCAACAGCACTATTGATAAGTAAGAACTATCACTAACCATATACCAACCTGTTAGTTCTTTTGCAGCAAGAGCCTTCTGACTGAGCACTTCTAAATGAGTATCTCTGTCTGACAGGTGAAGACCGGCCCGAAAAATATATCTTACGTTGTCTTGGTTCTGTTGAAAGCAAAGAATTTAGAATAATGTTACAAACAAGGTTAAGAGAAAGCAGGATAGTGAAGGAGGTAGAAAATTTCAGGGGATGTTTCAAGTGATTTGGGGGGGGATTTTTTTTTTTTTTTTTTAAAATCAGTGCACAGTAGAAGGGAAAAAACACACACTTGTGTTTTAAGGAGAACTGAAAGCCACAAGAGTAAGATTATCAAGTCTGCTTAATTACTATTCTTTCAAGGATACACAGGCCTTTTTTTTTATTGAAAAACAACAACAAGTATGCCAAATGGCAAAGGAATATAATGTGCACAGGCTACATGCATTTAATAAAATTTACTTGCAGAATGAAGGTAAGAAATTTAAATAGAAGTTGAGTGTGTATATATTTCATTTAAAAAAATTGTCTATGCAAGGAATTAGGTCTTAAGAGAAACTGTGCATATAACCTACTTTCCAATGGAGCTTGATAGCGCTCAACGGTTTTCCTCTGTCGAAAGTCATAACGCTTTCGAGTGTCTTCACCATCATCATCATCTTTCTCTTCACTTTCTTCTGATGAAACTACTGTACATTGACATAACGTTAAACTGTTTAAGTACTGTTGCAAATGATACTAAATTCAAAATGCACTCCACAGATGCCTATAGATTTTACTATTACCTTCATGTTAATGACGATAGATCTGAAAACTGGCAAAACCTTACGACCAATTTATGCAAGAGACATTCCAGAAATTACAAAACACAGAGGAGCGTACATATAGATACTGTTCTGTGCTCGCTGAAATTGCCGGGTGACTTCTCATCAGTCTTACTAACACCAATTCTGTCATCTTGCTTAGCTAAGATGCAGCTCCTATGAAAACCGCTATTTCAGAAAGTCATTTCTTGTTATTTTGAGAAAGCGTTTCAAGGAAATGTTTTTAATATTCTATAGTGGTAAGACTAAGCATGGTAAGCTAGCTCCAAGCCCTAGCTCTGCCACAGATTACGTGAGCAATAATGGGCAAGTCTCAGGTTTGAACTTCCCCAGTCAGAAAATAATGTCAAATGCATACAGTTTATGCCACTAGCTTCTGCAAAGTAACTTCATGTTTTTTTCATGACAGATGGTAAGAATGCAAAAACCAGAGTATAATTATCTAGCAGGTTCCTAGTAACACCCTCTCACATTAAAGCTACACACCGGGTGAGGAATGTACATGCTCTGTTCACCTCCCTGCTCACTAAAATTAAGTACGTTTGATTCCTTGGGAAGCACTAAGCTTTATTTCTTCCCCCTAAAATGTCACACTGCTTTCTGAATGCAAGATAAGTTACACAAGATACGTAGACAGCACATGGAAAAGTGAAAAATTATTTTGGCATCACTACTATCCCTAGTCCATGGTTCTCCAACACTCCTGTCACAAAGGCACAAGGTTTTCTGCTCCTCTAGTCCTTCCCCTTGTTCCACTCACTTTCTTTACACTAACACACTTTCCTCACTCCTTCTTGGCACACATTTCATTCTAAAAGTATATTTTAGTTTTTTCCCAATTTAAAATTCCAGAGTTATCACTTTGATCACAAATGAACTGCCCCATACTCCTATCTCCCTTTCAACATACTATTTATAATTACTTTCTACAAGTCTCTCCTGCCCAACACCTCGAGATCCACACACTTGAACCAAGCCATACAGTTCCTCCCTCTAGACTGCCCATACCTTGTATTAAAGCTGCTCTTATTAAAGCCTTGACTTGATATTCTCCTAACTAGATCTCCAAATGAGTCAGCTGTCCTCCCTTACCAGTCAAATGTCCTCGGCACACTTGGTCGTTTCTTTTTGGTAATGCCTTGCTCTACCTGGGCTTCTTTAAGTCAGCCTCTCGCTGGACTCCTGCTGTGGCTCCAGGTGTTCTCTCACTGCTCCACGAGGAGGTCTGGTCACCGAGGTACGCACCCAGGAGCCACAGGCTAGGTCTGAACTAATGACAGGCTGAACAACAGGCCTAAAAACAGGCCACGGACTGTTTGCTGGCCTGATCAGGATTAGGAACAAGATCACCCCAGTGCTCATTAACACCTGGACATCTAGCTTGAACCTTTTTGTAGGTCTCCATTGCCAGTCATTAAGTCGTACACAGGCTGTGTAACACATACAAGATAACGCCCGCACTGGAGATTGCATAAATCACCTCTCGTTCAAGTTCTGACAGTCTGATGGTCAGACAGGTGACCAGACGCAGGGCACAGGCAGTACTGACCAGCAAACTATTTACATGTGACTGGCCCGTTTTATCCCCTTGCCCCTCTATTTTCCTACTCTTGTTCCTCACAAAGTCACCGGAACGCCTCCCATGTTCCTGCCCTTAAGATCCCTTAAGTCCTGTGTGAACTGCTTTTCCCCTGCATCCCACAAAATGCCCCACTGCTGGGCAGTAACCCCCTAGTCCAAAAGGTGATATGCAGAGCTGCCCCCGATGAATCCTCCAGATAGGTTTCCCGCCCAGATGCTGGGGCTGAGAGCTCTGATGGGACGGACAGCCCTGGGAGAGGCCCAGACAGGGTGGCTGTTCCTCCTCGCTTTGATCTGGGTGTCTGCCATTGCACACCCACGCGCTCCTCCGGGCTTGTGCAGATAGGGCTTTGATGGACTGATGGCCTTGGGAGTAGCCCGGCAGGGTGTTATGTGGGCTCCCCCTCCTGCCACTGTCTCTCTGAGCGAGTGTGCAGAGGAGGTCTGTCACAAAACCCAACACTGATCAGCTCAACTACTGCCGCATCCTTTTCTATCCTTAAGTACAGTCTCGCCCCATTCTGTTCCATCCAGAAATCTCCTACAAGGATTGTTGGACTGACTGCCTTAATCACAACTATCCTTCTCCTTAAAACCTTAGAGGTTCTTCCCCCTCACTTCAAACATAAAGTTAATATGGCCTTTTACAATTTCACCTTATTCCTCATGTTATTTCCCACTGAGTACCGGGATGACAGCTCCTAATTACAGGCCCAGACAGCAGCTTCCACCAACTACCTGCTAAACACAAAAATGAACACCACTATCTTCTCCCCTGCTGATCGTCACACTCTGGAGGAGCTTTCCATACTCATCTGGCAGCCTGCCTGCCTTCCTGAAAATTCTCGCTGCGCTGCTCAAAACTGTGAAAACTGTCATGCTCCTGCTGCAGCAAGATCACTCTTTCTCATTCTGAGGAATACTGTCCGTTTCTCTCTATTCCCACCCGTCCACAGCCATCTGTTGCCTTTTATCTTGTCAGCATTTTGGAAAAGCACCGATTTTTTTTCCTCCGAATACCTGTTCTGAGCTCACTACAGTGCAGCTCTAGAGTCCGTGACTATGGCTTGTAATGTCAATAGCAACACAGATTCTTTTAACAGAAGAAAAATACTCAGTAGTTCAGCTCATCTCAATTGTTTAAGACAAGGCTCTTGGCTAGAGCATAGTAAAAAAAATTTAAACCAGAACTAACCTACAATGCCACCTTGATTATCAGCTATTTCTTTGTCAGCTCTTTGGATTTCTTTCTTTCCTTGTGCATACATATCGAGGTTCTCCTAAATAAAAGAAACAAGAAAGATCAGTCACAAACATGCAGAAAACCTGACATGGGCATATTTAGTGCCTATACAGTAACATTATCAAAGCACTCCATGTACACAAAAGATTAAATTAAGGTACGGGAGAACAGGAACATCATTCTGGCACCCAGGATTAATAACAAGAATTTCTGCTCTAAAATAGGGTTTTGTACATGTGATAGTTAAATACTTAAATACAAAACCGAGTGTATCAATTAATCACAGGTTAATAATCCAAGAACCCAGGAAAAAGCAATTTCTAGCAGATAAAAAAAACCCCAAAACCCACATATGGGCATTTGAGACATGATGTACAAAGTACTATGGACAATTCTGGTTTCATTAAAAAAAAAAAAAAGTAATTTAGATCTAAGCAAAAACCTGTGAAAGCAGGCTATGAAGGTGTTTAAAAAATGAAGTGCCTGTCATTCAAAAGGACAGTAGAACTTAATTTATTGAGCAAAACTAAGAGGAAATATGATTGCTGTATATAATTTTAACTTCAGTTCATCTAGGGACAAAGGACTCCTTAAGCTCACAGGCCAGGCTGGCACAAAACCAAACACAGATAAATCAGACATCGACGAATTCAGTTTTTAGTAAGATTTGAAGTGAAAACCCAAGCCCTGAAACAGCTGTTTGTAAACAGCCTCCATTCAAAAATCATAAGGCCATTCAGAAAGTGTGGTATAAGACATGTATTTCAGCATATTACTGCTTTTTCATGTCTTCTGAAGATTTTTCCTCCACCCACCCTTAGAGTGTATCTGTAGCGTGACCATAACAGTAAGATGTTAAACTATAATTAGAGAGCAAAAACAAATGTTATTGTAGACTACACTATTCTTTGGAACAAGTTATTTCAGCTAAATTAAAATCACAACTAAATAAGTTCCCTATGTGGAATACACTACTTATACAAAAGTAGTAAAATAGATTAGTATCTCCTACATCGTGGAACACCCCAAGGTCTTCCATCATTCGCCGTCTACGCATCTTCTCCATGTCATCCATTTTTTGCAAGACTGCTTCTGCAGTACTACGACAAAAAGTTGACATGTAAGAACAAAGATAGGCAAGTACAAACAAAAATATTTAAAACAGTACACATAATCAGCATGACATTTTAATATAGTATGCACAAAGTAAGAGTCGTTGACACTTAACCAAGTTTTTTAACACTACTTAAAAATCAGGTCAAATGTTTACTTTTTTAGAGAGAGAGTTAAGAACAAGCGATTGAGGATTTGCAGACACTGTTTTCGGGTTTATTTTCCCCTCTCACTGAACACAGTAAAAAAAAAAAAGAATCTAATTTAGTAGGAAAAAAGAATTCTGAAGATCATAGTAATGTAACAGAAAGAAATTATAGCAGTTTTTAATAGCGCTTAAGTTGCTCTGCATGATAGCATTAAGTCACGTTTAGTTCACAGCCTTCCTCAGACAACAGGTTGCTTATTCTTCTCTTAACTGTAATTTAAGTTTCATGTTGATTTCCCATGACTATATATGCTGGGAAAAAACCCATCCCGCTCCTGTTACAGTTCACAAACTTTTCAGAAAACAAGGTCAATTTGGGCTTCACAAAGGTCATTAAGCCATGGACAGACAGGCAGAAACACTAGGACTACGTCACTTTGGCTGTATCCAACTTTCCTCAGTATCTCAACTCAACCGAGCATTATACAAATATTCATAAGCATGGAAGAAAAGTTAATTAAAAATGAAGGCGCTTCTGATGCTAAGAAAATCGATTTAGAGGGCAAGTTAAATCTACTGAAAGTCACACTGTAAAGTGATTGTTTTGGTTCACAAGACAACACATAAACCCACCCAGCCCGTACACAGAAGGTGCTCTAGTATGAAGATCTCTCTGCAACTGGCAATCACAAAATGAAGACACTGGGGGCCAATTTAAACATTGGCTGTGCCCAAACTCTTTACACGTGAAGCGCTTTCCAAATACATCCTCACACACACACTCTCCAACCTGGAAGTCTTAAACAGCCACAAGCATCTATTTCCAAAAGACTCGGGTTAAACAGCTTGGCTGCGAAGGACAAAGGCCCACACGTTACCTAAATCAGTGTATTAACAATAATTACAGGACATACTGGCACAGGCAGAGGCAGAGGAGGAGGCAGCAACGGAATGTTAGCAGAGGTTGCTAACAACATCCTGCAAGTTCTGAGCTGTGCGACCCTGGTGGGACTCTACAGTGGAGGGCACCTGAACCCAGCAGTTATCACAAGGCCATATCCTATATGTAGTCTCAGCCTAACCACTGAATACATTTAGCTTTTGCTACCAGGAACAGTAATACCTTTTTCTGTTGTCAAAAGAAGGAGAAAGGCGCTAGCTGATACTATGCCATAGCACAAAGGCTTGCTAGTAAGGCTCATTTTAGTAGCTTTGGAAGATGATGACAAAAATCTCACTCACTTTGTTATAAGTTTGTCAAATAAAACAGATTGATTTGTAGTGGTGTAATGGCTTTGTCGAAGCCTGCAGCTTCGGCGGACCTCCAAATCCCCATTTTCTTCATGGACTTGTTCTGCAGCTTTTGCATCAGCTCTAGTCTTCAGTGTCCTGTTGACTAAAATACGTTAATGTATGAAATATTTTGAGACAGAACATATGTTATTCCCTTTATTTCACTGTTATTCTAGTAAAATGTAAAAAAAATCTGCCGTGGATTTTTTCTTTAAATACTGAATTAGAAGTTATTGTCACGACCACAGCATTCAACTTAAATGACATGTTAAAAGCAGGACTTGTATAGCAACTTTTTATTAGTCTAGAAAGCCAGTCTGATGAAAACAAACACGCAGTTTTTGTTTCATGCAGGAGGCAAGTTTATTCCAGTTACTTCTTTCTGGAAAAGTGAAAACAACAAATAGGTCTCTCTAAGGTGTTTTCACTCCATTCATGTAAAATTGTATCTGATAGTTTGTTTTCTTAAAAAATGTTTATGTGGGAAGTCTCTTCTTAAGATGCATAGTTTTAGTACACTGTTTAAGCATACATCACTTTCATTTTCTGCATCGTGACACAAAAGCTCTAGAAGATAAGAAATGTCTCCAGATAAACGCCCCAATATCAAAGAGCTCAAACGCTTGCTGCTTTAAAACAAGATCTGCCCAGTATTTACCACGCAGCATCCTTTGCCACAGGTTCGTTACTTGCACTATGTCCTGGGTTTGCATGGCAAAGTTTTGGTAGCGGGGCAGGGCTACAGGGGGACCCGCGCTGGAGCTGTCTATTCCTGAAGGACTGCACTCCGTGGAAGGGACCCACGCTGGAGCAGTTCGTGAAGGACTGTGCCCCGTGGGAAGGACTCGTGTTGGAGACAGTGGTGGAGGACTGTCTCCCATAGGAGGGACCCCACGCTGGATCAGGGGAAGAGTGTGAGGAGTACTCCCTCTAAGGAGGAAGGAGTGGCAGAGACATGTGAGGAACTGATCACAACCCTCATTCCCCGTCCACCTGTGCCGCTGATGGGGGGAAAGGAGGGAGAGAAATCAGGAGTGAAATTGAGCCTGGGAAGAAGGCGGGGGGTCGGGGGGGGGGGAAGGTGTTTTAAGATTTGGGTTTATTTCTCCTTACTCAACACTGATTTGATTGGTAAGAAATTAATTTTCCCGAGTTGAGTCTGTTTTGCCCATGACTGTAATTGGTGAGTGATCTCTCCCTGCCCTTATCTCAACCCACAAGCCTTTCATTATATTCATCCAGCTGAGGACGGACAATGATAGAGCGGCTTTGGTGGGCACCTGCCCTCCAGCCAGGGTCAAGCCACCACACACGGTCATTAAAATAATTAAGAGAGGTCAATGAGAAAGTAGAGCACAATTAGAACCTGAATAACTACAGACAAAGTGCATTTCAGGCCCCTTCCCGTGTTCAGCCTGTGCCTGGCAGGATTCTGCCTGCAAATAACAGATTTTCCCAGCTGCCAGCAAGCAGCTTCACGGCACCAAGCCTGTTTGTGTACTCCGCACCGCAATTCGGTTCCAAGGTAAATCGCTGCACTTCAGTGACACCTTCCTCATGTCTGTGGGTTTGTGCTTCTCATGACTGAATTACTTTTTACCTCACATATAATACTGCAATATTCCCTCCTATTTGCAAGAACGATTGATTTTCAATCAATTTGTGTCCTGCAGACTCCAGAAAATCCATGTCACGAAGAAACCCAAGCCAAGGAACAGATTCTCCAGTGCCTAAGAGCAGGCTGGGATTCACACTGCGTTCTCCCCAAGCCTGCAAGGAATTAATAGCATATCCTCCTGTTTGCACCTACCTCTCTTCATACAACTCATAGGAAATTCACTGCCTTTGAGGTACCTATTCTCACAACTTCAGCTGATTTTGGCTGATGAGTTCAGAAGTTTTTGGAGCCAAGTTCAATAGAGTGACCAAACACAATCCTTCTCAGAAACCAGGCTAAAAAGGAATCCTAAGGAATTATCACTACTTACCTTCTTTATATTCTTCTTTTTTTGGGTCTGATTTCGGCTTTGCCAACTGCCTACGTTAAGAAAGAAGACAGAGAAAAGGAGAAAAGAATTGTTGTATTACAATTTTTGTATTATAGCATATCATATCGTATTGCATTGTATGGTTCCCCCTCAAGACTGGGGAACTTCACCAAGTTTACAATCCGGTGCTCCACATCATGCAAAAAAAAAAGCCTGTGGACCACAAGGATTCAGATGTCTGCTGCATACCATATGCACAATTCCATAAGGACAGACATTTCCTAACCTGCTAACCTTGAAGTCTCAACAGCACAAATAACATCTCAGTAATCAAAGCGGAGGAGAGATCTCAAAGGAGTTGGGAAGAGATACATGTTTTTTACACAAGCAGAAGACTTTTACTAAGAAGAGGGATTCCAGTTCTAAGATACTGGCACTGGTATTAACATAATCGTATCCCTCTGCAGATTTTTAGCTGTAGGTGTATCGTGATGTGACTCATGCATGCTTTCACTTTTCATTCTATAAATTGAACAGCGATTGAACACCTAGAAATACAATACCTTGTAAAGTGTCTTCGATTGACGTTTTCACTTAATATTTCCATGCTTTTGTCAAAGCTAGAGTCTGAACAGGGCGGCATGTTTTTTCTCATTGATCTTAAAGAGTGTCCATTGAAACATCCCATTTTGCCAGAGGAAAAACCCTAGGGAAAATAAAAAAGGAAATAAGAATGTATTTATCTGAACCACATGTATGGAGTTAAGAAGGAACTTCTGCCTCATTTAGGCAAGTTTATTCTGTAACACTCCTGATTCAATAGCGGTGCAACTAACAGCAGGTAACTTGTACACCAAGAAGAAGCTCTCAGAAAAAAAGCCCAACTTTCAAAGCTAAAGCTCCCCTCTGCCACACTCTTCTTGTGGACAACTTGAGCTTAATATCCTTTGAAAAAGTTATTGCGGCAAAGCCTTTCATGTAAACTTAGTGTTTCATTAAAAACCCCCAAATCTTTTATTTCAAAAGTTGGTTCAGAGGAGCAGTCAAGCTTGACTTTGCATGTTCTGGGATTAAAATCTAGTTAGGAGAGTTTCTCTTCCTCTCTCTGTTCCATTTATAACTGCATTCAGAGGCACATGAAAAGATTTCCTTCAAGAGGATGGTATTTGTCCCCGGGAAACCAAAGGGAACTCAAGATACATTTTATGGCTGTTGATCTTGTTCACATTGGCATTTCTGCAAGGAGGGTGAGTACTATCACCTTTCCTATGTGAGGGGGAGAGCTATACCCATGAGAGGGGGCTTGTTCAGTTTGTTCAGCCAACCCAAAGTTTCATTAGGAGTACACCAAACTAAGTCTCACACCGAAAAGGGCAGAAAACAGACCAGATTCTTTCACTTCTTGACACTAACTTTACCAAGAGGTACTTCCATTAGTAGCTGATGGAGATGATAACAGAAGCGTGAAGAACGCGGCTACAGGAGAACAATGATGCACACGCAATGCCCTTGCAGTGCCACACAGCGAGAGCTGTGGCCGCCTGCTGCTGGAGGGTCAGCCCTGAGCCACAGAGCTGGGCGATCCTGACGGTCTTCTCTTCAGACAACCTTGAACAAGTCATCCCCAACGTTCACCGCACAACTGGCCGTGATAAGACAGGCCTTTCGACGAGGAGGATTTCAACCACCTTTCCTTCATCGCTCGTTTTAAAGAGCGCCTCGCTTCCTGCAGTTCTCCAAGCTGGTGGAACCAGGCCTCGTGGTATGCTTCCCATATCTGGCTTTAAGTTGGGGCATCTGAGATGAAACTCCTAAAGATATTTTATAGTTCTCAGATCCAGCGTAGATGGATGTAACAAGACCTAAAGCTTAATGACAGGCAGTCTGGTCTGTCAGAGTCACTTTTAACATTCTTCCTCTCAAAGGTTTAAGAAAGAAATTGTAACAGAAAGCCTGTCAACTTATTTTTAATTTGTCAGAGCCCTACATTTATTTGAAGGCAGTTTTTGTGCACACTCACACACAGGAGTATAGAAAGACTTAAACCAATACTTTCAGCATTCGCCACTGAGACAACTAGAAAAAAACCCCTAGACCAAGAAATGATCTCACCTGCAAACGTACTCATAGTATTCCTACAGCTGGATGCCTATGGCTTATACATTGTCCTACAAAATGTATAGAAATGCCTGGGAACTGCCTATAATGTTGGGTTATGTGATTAAAGGCTAATCTGCATAAACAAAAGGCAGCGGGGAAGCACGGGTGGGCAGAGGCACCCCAGTAACACAGCGCCAGGGGAACAGCCCGGCCCCGCTCCTTGTGAGGCCATCGCTCAGCCCAAGGCCCAGCTCCAGGGTGAGGGACCCCCCCAGCGGTGCAGGCAGGAGAGCCCTTGGGGTCACCTAACAGACCAAGTGAGGGCCTCTGCCTAGAATACGACTCGCTGGGGGATGCCCATCATCACAGCCTGTCCTGGCTTCTTCTTTATTTAATGGCACTTCTGCCTCCCAGGGCACAGAGGTCCGAGCAGCAGCAACGGGAAAAAGGGCTGCAGCTCCTCACAGCCTGCACCATTGCTAACAGACACCAAGCCAGCATCAGCTAGCAAGTGGCTTAACTTTTGGGAACCAGGTACCGGAAAGGTCACCAGTGTGGGCCAGCTATGGGAGACACTGGGCTGGGGGGACAGCTACTGGAGAGGCCATAGGTCTGGGCCAGGGACCCATCTG
This sequence comes from Grus americana, assembly GCF_028858705.1. NCBI lineage: Eukaryota > Metazoa > Chordata > Aves > Gruiformes > Gruidae > Grus > Grus americana. Next base: position 13,351,040 of record NC_072853.1, on the reverse strand, counting down.
TCTCTGCACATGAGGTAACTGGGAGAGCAGGTCATTCGGGGCCAGTTACTGGTTTGACTGAGTGTCTAAGGACAGTTACAGAGGGGTATACATAGTACATGCGTGTGTATATGTGTGCGCACACACGGGATCTAAATACCAGCAGCTGGAGCAGGGCTGTGCACCTCTGGGGCTTACACAGCTGGCTGCCAGCCCCTGGAGGCAGCTACAGACAAACTGGGCCCCCAAACCCAAATCATACAGGGATCCGTGATACATAGATGCATCTGTGTGTGTTTTCCCACTAATGGGTTTTCAGCCTGATCAGCCAGAGAGGGAGGAAGGATCAGGCCATTTGTACTGTCCATAAGGCTGCCAGATTCAGCCACTCCAAACATACAGCACTTTCAAATAAGGATATTTTAAGTAAGAGGCTTTATTTCTAAATACACGTTCACCTGTGAAATTAGACTCCAAAGCTGGAAGCAACTCTGGAAGATTCAGCTTGCTTAAACTCCAAGATACACAAGTTGTAACTGCCACTTTGGCTATCTCTGCTTCATTGATCTAGAAGTAAATATTCCTTGGGATAAATCTTAAAGGTTTGCCACATCAGCTAAAAGATGACTGGAATAATATGCTTCACAAATCTCTGGGCCATATCCAAGACTGAAAGAAGAACAAATACTTAGAGAATGTCAGCACAGATGTTAGGAGAAAAAAAAAAAGAACAAAACAGTATAGTGACCTGGGAGATCTTTCTATGTATACTTATGCACTTGTTTGCTTTTTAAAAAACATATTTTTAATACAATGTTCACAATACAATACGTGTGATAGTCATGATCCTCAGTACTGTCTTTTTACCTTAACCGTGGCTCAAATAAGGACACAGGCAAAGCAGTACCAATGTAGAGTGCTAACTCTGACTGCCCTCCATTCATAGGAAGGCATCCCAGTTCCAGGAGACGGCAGGCACCAAGAACCATCAGGTTAACTCCAGCAAGCTGCCGGCAGAGCAAGAGTAATTAGCTCTTGTCAGCCTTATCAGGCTGAAAAAAAACACACTCAAGGACTGAAATTCAGTAGAAGCAAATGGCTAAACTGGAAAGATAAAGCAACTGGATGGAAGAATTTTGTGAAGTATTTCAAAATTTGAAAGCATTTACTATTTTGTTACTTTTCTCATGCTATAGGAAGCGATCAGCCATTGTTTCTAAAAAGTCTTTTATAAGAGCTGTGTTTAGCTATCTGGTATCTCTGAGGAAGTCACTCTATGTTGAGGTACTATCAGAACAGATACATGTGCTTAGGCAACAAGGCTGTGAACTCTGATGCTGAGGTCCCTACACAGACAAGGCATGAAGCACTTTTCAGCCTGGAAAAGTGCCAGTTTCCACTTTGCCCAGATGAAGGGGGAACTCAGGAGCACACAGGTCTCAAGTACAGGTCACAAGACAATCTTGTTCAGCCTGAGGAATTACACCAGGTTTACAGACCTGCAGATAACGCAGCTTCCAAAGGGACATTAGCCACTCTGGATCTGCCATGGGGCCGGAAACGTGGAAGAGGATAAACCCATCAGATGCCAGTTTACCTTAGGCCTTCTGCTGTATGCTCCTTACTCTCTATGGACAAAATAAGCTAAATAACTGGAGATAAACCGCTTGCTGATATCAGAAGAAAATGCAAAAGCTGCCACCACCAAGTCCTTGCACATCAACAAGTTAGGAAAGAGGCATTAGGACTTGAACATGCAGCTAGCACCAGGATCATCTCATGCGCTTCTGCATCATCTCTGCGGTTAGAAAGCTCCAGCAAAGTCCAGCCCTCCGAAACGTAAAGTAAGAATGACTCCATGCCTCAAAGCATGGGAAAGGTCTGCAAAACGGGAAAAAAAAAAAAAGAAAAAAGAAAAGAAATAAAGAAACCAAAACAAAAAAGAACCTTACAGCCAGTTTCATAATGATGATTCTGCTTTGGTTGCAGTGAAAAGTTTACGTTTAGCTTCCTCATTCCTCATCGCCACACTGAGAACACGTGCCAGCTGCTTTACCTGCCTAAGTTTGCTCAGCCTTGCCCCGTGTGCAACAGGCAGCTGAATTCCCTGTAGTCCCTGACAACCATTTCTAGGGTAGACTGAAAAAGCAAAGCAGTGATCTTTAAGCAGATTCCATGCCTGTTTGCAATGAAAAAAACAAAAAAAAAAAACCCAAGAAACCCAACAAAACACCACACATCCCCCAAGGATTTCTTCCTTCTTAGTTCAGGAGTCTTGAAAATAATGGAAAAAAAAAATATTAATCCAATCAACTGGAAATCCTGAAAGAGTTCTGTTGGAAGGAAACAGAGTCCACGACAAGCATCACTCCAAGGCAAGGCTCCCCTGAAGAGCAGACCACTTCTGAGTTGGATCTGGTCTGCCTGTATTTGTCATGGAAATGCAGGACACCCTGCAGAGAAAAGCCTGACTCGGAAAGAGCAGATAAGAGTTTTAGCTTTTGAAGACTACATTAAAAACAATGAACTTCTCAAAGTGAAATGGCTCAGTTATCAACGTAGCAACACTGAGATGCAGATAGCGTGGACTACTTAAACATCCTGTATAATCATGTAAGTTTTCTCTTTTCTACTAGGGTTTTTCCTAAAACTATAAAAAGCTTAAGTAAAACGTTCACCATTTTAGGTTATGCGCATAAGGGGTTTAATTAAGTACCAATTAGTCCTGATGTCTAAAAAGAGCTTGGTTTTTAAAGCATCCAAAGTATTACCTATGTACACTTGACTAAGGAGTATTTCACAGGCACCTCAGGGCAGCTAGACTGCAGTTATAGGTGACGTCTATTTTGTGTCGAGCGCTGGTTTTGATGCATTTTTATCATCAAAACAGTGTGCGCTCTCTCCGTGAGCATTACCACAACTAAAGCAAAGCGGTCTCTAAGATCTTTTAAAGACAACTTTTTAGGTAGCAAATTTAATCAAAGTAAACGGGGAAGGGGGGGAAGGAGGTAACACACCAAACCATAAAGCAATGCTAAAAGTTTATATTCGTGGGGCTGCAGGTGACCCAGTGAGTGTCTCCCAGGACGCTGCTACTGGTCCCCCAGACCAGAGGCTGTGCCGAGCCCCCCCTTAGCTGCGGGGTGACCAGAAATGGGTGGCGGGGGGATGGACGACACATGGGACACCCGGCCGGCTGCGGAGGGCGACCCCGACTACTTCCTCACGCGCGGCCACGCAACCGACCGCAGCTGTAGGCGCCGACCCTAAATACTCGGTTTGTCCCTTTTCTTCTCCTCCACATGACACCGATCGCTGGTGCTTTTGCGCGGGGACTCGGCTTTCCCAGCTCCCCTCAACAGCTCCCGAAGGCTCCCGGCCGGCACCGGCACCCCCCGGCCACGGCTTCCCCGCCGCGCAGCCACCAGGCGCCTCCCCAGACCCGCAAGGCCCACAGCCCGAGGCCCGCATCCCCACCGAGCCATGGCAGAGCCGAGAGGAACCGGCGCCCGCCCCCCGTACTCACGGCCTCGTCGGTTCTCCTGGTCCCCCTGGATCCCGCGGCCCTGGCGGCGGCCCCGGAGCGCGTCCAGATGCGGCGGCTACTGAGCGAGGAGGGCTCCAAGGAGATGAACTCGGAGCTCGAGTCCATAAGCTCGAAGGGGGGGCGGCGGCGGCACCGGCTGTCGCGGGCGGCCGGGCCAGGCGGTCGGGCGGTGCTGCTCCGCAGGATCACCATGGCGGAGCGATGTGGAGGCGCCTCGGCCCCGCGCCCGATTCTGCCGCCAGAGCCCGCGCGCCGCTGGGTCGCCGCCCTCCCCCCGGATCCCTCCGCCCCACCGCCTTCCCGCCTTCCTTCCGCCCGCCCCGAGGGCCGCCGCCGCCCACTCTCGCGGAGGCCGGCAGCACGCGCTCCACTCCGCCCCGGCTCTCCCCGCCGCCGCTTTTCCCTCCGCTAGCTAGTCCCGGCCCAGGCAGCGGAGGGACACAGGCCGCGATGCGACCTTCGATATTTTTGGCGCGTAAAAGTTCAAGCAGGTTGTTTTGCCGGCGTGGGATTGGCTCGGCGGCGCGGCCTGCGCCCGCCCCGCCGCTGCTTCCCGCCGGCAGGGGGCGGAGCCGCCGGGCTTGCCGGGGCCTCCGCTTAAAGGGGCCGCTCCCCGTGCGGCGGCGTGGCTCTTCGTCACTCCGCACCCCGCCTGAAGGATCCCCGGGTGAGCGGGGCCGCTCTTCCCGCACCCCTGGCCGCTACTCCGGCAAGCGCCCGAGGCGACCCGGAATGCCGGTCCCACCGCGCGGCCACGTTTCCTCGGGGAAGTCGTAGCCGGTGGCTCCCGCCGCGCTCAGCACTTCCTGCGCCGCCCTCACCCCCCCGCCGAGGCCGGCAATGGCGCGGCCGGCGGCCGCCTACGAGGTGGCGGTGCCGCCCCGCCCAGCCTGCGCCTACACCAGCTGCTACTGGTAAGGGCCGCCGGGGCCGGTGCGCGGGCGGGCGGGCGGGAGCGAGCGAGCGAGCGAGCGAGCCGTGAGGCGAGTGACACCCCCCCGTGAGGCGGCGAGAGTCGTGAGCGATAATCGCGCGTTGTGTCAGCCTGTGCCTCGGCTCGGAGGGTTATCATAAATAGGTGTGCGACCTGGAGAGCCTCTGGCCGCAAATGGAGTTCACCCTGGGCGACTCTCCAGCAGGCATCATCTTTTCGCTCGCTTCTGTTCGCTAGAAATGAAGTTGGGGTGAAAAAAATATAATCAATTCTTGTGTTTTGCAGTGAAGAAAATGTTTGGAAACTTTGTGACTACATCAGGAGTCGGGATCAGTACCCTTTAGAAGAATTTTATACTGTTTTCATATCCAATGATCGGAGGATGGTGAGTCAATGAGATGTGATCTGAATGCAGCGGTGGCGAGGTTCAGGCCTTCAGACCGCAGCCCAGCCTAGCTGAGACCCGGTCCCAGGCCTTTAGACCACAGCCTGGCATAGCCGAGACATGGGCTCAGGCATTTTAAGCCCAGCCCGGGCCTTTAGGCCATAGCCTAACATAGGTGAGACACGGGTCCAGGCATTTTAACCCCAGCCCAACATAGGTGAGACATGCTCTCAGACCACAGCCCCACCTGTGAGTGAGACATGGTCCAAAACCCTCTTGTAGTTCACTTTGGCTCAGAGGTGTGCAAACCACACCACGTGAGATCTTTCAGTTGTGCTTTGAGGACCATGGGAAGAGGCATGATGTCCTTATGAGCTTTGAGGAATTCTTCCCTGTAATCTGTCGGTTCAGGGGAATGATTATGTTATGTGGTCCAGAATCGTATCTCCAACTCCATGCTCCTGAAAGATAGAAACTAGGGAAAATTTTCTGACTGCGGCACAGATGTAAGTTGATGAATGGATAGGTTAGCAAAGAACTAACCAATTAACCCAAAATTAATCTGTATGAATCTGAAAGGTTTTATTCACTTCAGATTTATTCACTTACAATTTTCAGATTCCACTCTGGAAGCAGAAATCGGGACATGGAGATGAGCCTGTTGTCTGGGTAAGGCATTCTCCTCTCTCTCTCAGGAATTTTGAGCACGTGCTTCTGTAGTTGATAGCTGCAGGATCAGACATGGGCAGTGTCAGCCATCTTTACCGTAACAAACTGTTCCATCCGAACGTAAAACCCACTTTTTTATCGTGAGGGTGATGGAGCACTGAAGCAGGTTGCCCAGAGGAGTTGTGGAGTCTCCGTGCTTGGAGTACTCAGAAGCCATCTTGGGCACGACCCCGGTCAGCTGCTCTGGGTGTCGCTGCTTGAGCAGGGGCTGGACCAGATGACCTCCAGAGGTCCCTTCCAACCTCAACCGTTCTATAGTTCTGTATTAATATGTATTTTTCTTTTACAACAGGCTTATGAGGAGCCTATATCTGCTGCTCATTTTTACCATTCATAGTAAATTATCAGTGAGACAGCCAGTAAAATCTACAGGTGACAAACCCTAAGGTTGGTAAGAGTAGATAACAGATTTGCGAAAGTTAGTATTGTTGAGGCTACCAGCTTTGTAGAATTGTAAGTAGATGTCTGTATTTGTAGGAAGTAGATGGATGAAAATATCCACATAGGCCTGACAGAGGATAGAAAAATATAAGTAATACACCTATCGAGTATCAGCAATTAAACTGACCCATAAATGGTGGCTTTGGAGTGTCGTTTGATCAATGAACATAATTCAGTAATTACCACTACAGAATTCTTTTAAAATATGTATCATTGTAGTGTTCTTTCAGTTACCTGGTATGGAAAAACCTCTATTTATTGTGGCAATTTCTGTGTCTGAAATTCTGCAAAATAATCTGCAAACTTCTGAAGTTCTGTGATTTCTGAATCACTCATTCTGTCTCAAAATATCAGTATATTTATATTACAAAAAAAAGATTTAGTTTAAAAAGAGATCCAAATGTTACAAAGATGATCTAAGAAGGAATAGGAGGGTCAGGAAAGGTTGCTGCAGAATGTGGATTTCCCCATAAAAATTCATGGGTTGAAAGGTGTTTTAACTTTGATGGTTCAGTGGATTGTAGGATATGTAAAGCTTGTAGTTAATTTTTCTTACAGTCTGTAACAAATTCTTCTAAATAGTGTTGCATACAGTTGTACATGTGTATTGGTCTGACACAGTAGCTTGCCTAAGATCTCTTTCATTCCAGTCCCTTTGTGGCTAGGATTGTTTAATATTGAAAGTGTCAAAAGACAGTGCTTCATACTCTTTTTGTGAGTGGATTTAATGTAAGCTTTAGTAAGCTGTTAACAGCTGCCTTCAATTTAGTTTTGGAAAACAGCAGTGTACGTACCTGACACCTAAGTAACTCAAATTTCTCCAAACCTCCACCACACCCATGTTTCTTACAAGTTAGGGAATGAAACTGCACCTCAGAACCCAAGTGTCAAGACAAAATCATTATCTTGAAAAAGTGTGATTTAGTACCCATAGGCATTTTGTCCCAGCTTCAAGAGCTACTACCAGAATTTGTCTTACTCCTACAGTCCCCTTGATCTGAGCCGTTTGCTGCTTTTTCAGTTGCATGCTGTTTTTTCAGCTGCTTCTGGCAGCCAAACACTCAGCGCTCAAATTCACAGACCATGTTTCTGCAACAGGTACGACATCTCTTATTAGAAGAGATCACTAGATCATTTTAACGTTAAGGTATCGTCATATATTGTGAACTTTTATTTAGGACTGAGTCTAAGACAAAAATGCTTATCCCACTTAACTTTTGTGGTTTGATGTGGGGCATGAAAGAGATTTGCTGTTTTCTTAGGAGTAGCATGAACTTTAGTTTAGCTGTCCAGGCTTAAATCAAAGGGGGCTGCAGAGGAATGGAGAGAATACCAAGGTTTCTTGAAAAGCACGATGGGCAAGACAGGTGTGAGGAAATCTCTCTCCTGGTGCCAGAAGTGTTACAGGCTTAATACTTCATGGGCAGAAAGCAGGATTTAAAGAAAAGGATCTGTAGCTTCTGCTTTTAGGAACCATTTTTTTTTTCCACTCCCTTTGCCACTTTCTCATTAACTGTTTAACTAATGGCGATTGCCCTTCTTCCCAGGACTACCATGTCATTCTACTTCATGTTTCCGGCGGGGAGCAGAACTTCATTTATGATCTTGACACAGTGTTGCCGTTTCCGTGTCCTTTTGACGTGTACAGTGTGGAGGCCTTTAGGCTGGATGACAGCCTTCATCCAGAATTTCACAGGTGATGATGTAAAATATAAAGACCATGAATATTATTTCATGAAATCAAAGCTGAAGTTCTCTTTGTGGATGGATGGTGACAAAAGTTTTTTGCTGTACTCTAGTAAAATAAATGCACTGCCTTATTTTTCTAAAGCTTTTTATCTTAATCATCAAAAGCCCTTTTCTTTCCTACTGTAGTTTCTTGTTAAGTGCTTGGCACGATATTCCTGTTTTATGTATTTAAGGAGATTAATGCTCCTGGATGGGAGGAAAGGGCTTTTGTTCTAAGTGACCAACAGTATTGTATATGCATATCTTTTGATACAATTTTGCATTATTTAGGAAAATCAGAATGATTCGAGCAGATTTGTACTTGAAGACGTTTGCTTCAGACAGATCTCATATGAAGGATGCAAATGGGAAGTGGCAGAAACCTCCTCCTTCATACCCTTGCATCGAAACTGCAGGTAAGCTGCCAGAGCTCCTTTTTCCTGCTTACAGTGTTGAGTGACATAGTCCAAGATGCCCACAAGAAATAAATGTGCTTTCATAACATGTGTCCGGAAGCACATCCAGCTAACTATTTCATATGGGGGGGGGGAAATAGGGCTATGAAGCATTTGGCACTTTTTTTTCTGAATGTGTAAAATCTTGCATGCCTCCTGGCATTTACCATTATCAAACATGAATTACGGATCTTCATGAACTGAGCAGAGAACGAGTGGTAAGTAATACTGTTCTCATTACAGAAGGGAACTGAAGCAAGGAGGCCAAATAACTTGCTTAAGGGTCACAAAGCGAATTTTTAACACACTGATTACACCACACTTTAGCTGACAGGTTCCATCCTGCCAGAGCAGGTTGTTTTGACAGGAGGAAGTTTTCAGGCTCTGCTCAGTGTGCTGGGTTTGCCTGCAGGAGATGTTTGAGGTTTGTCTACCAGGTGAATGGACCTGAGAACTCTTTAAGGCAAACTGACAAGTCAGCATTTTTTTCCCCAAGCCTTAAGCCTCTTTTAAGTGATAGTCTAGGTAATAGCCTCTGGGCCAAGCAGAGAGAGAGGTAGACACTTGTCATCTGTTCTAGAGAGCTGCTTAAACCATTCTTATCACACAGCATTTCAGCTTATTTAATCATGTGGTTGGCAAGCCCGCTAACATTCACCATGTGTTTGTCCTCTCGTTTTCTTCCCAGATGGAGAAAAGTGTGGTGAAGTTTTGCTTTGAAAGAGTTTTTATGTTATTGCTCTGCATGTTTGGTTTTGTTGCTTTTTTAATAATGCAGTACCGCTGTGTGTTTATGTTGGAGAAGGCAGGGTCGAAAAAACATGTTTTGTGTTTAGGTCCAAGTTTATTGTGGTTTTAAGTTGCTGGGAAGTTAATTCTCAATCTTTGCATTGGCTTCTAAGGAAGCTCAGTGTTTCACACTAGAGTAGAAGTGAACTATGAATGTGGGCAGGAGCACAGATGTAGTCTTCATTGTGAAGCTTTAGGTGTTTTCTAGACAGTCCAGGTTATGAACCACCTTAAATTCTATGTCTTGGTCCCTACCTCCAGTAAAATTTTACACAAAGGTAGTGTAGCGAATGGAGAATGTCTGGACTGGAGTGGATGGCTCACTGTTAGCTGGAGCCTCTGAGGTACTGAGGGCTTTTTTGCCTGTGGAAACCTTACTTCTTGTCATAGTTGGGAGCTAATGAAAGCGTGAGGAATATAGGTCAGGCCAGACCAGGAAGGTGAAACCTTCTACTCAAATAAGAAGAGTAGAAAACATTACTTGTGCATAGTGAGTTCCAGAATGACTCAAAAAGCAGCAGATGTGTACATGTACCTCCAGCTGTAGTGAATGACTCCATAGCTGCAACTATGTAACTCTCCCCTTATCTGTCTTGCTGGGCTCAGCTTTACCTGGCTGATGCGCAGCAGCCACATGGTCTCAACCAACCTCCAGAGTGTCTCTATGATGTTAACAGGTAATGAAAGACAAGCAGACCTTCATTCCTCCCACGCTTTATTTCTTTGCTCTGTGCCTTGCCACACTGAAAGGAGCATCCGTAGGTCATCCAGTCCAACCCCTGCTCAAAACAGGGGGTCCTTAGGACTCTGTCCAGTTTCACCTTGAACACCTCCAGGGATGGAGATTCCACCATCTCTCTGCACAATCTGTTCCAATATTTGATCACTATCATGGTAAAAAAAAAAAAAAATTTTTTTTCCTCATATCTAATCAGAATCTCCCATGTTCCAACTTGCGTTCTTCGCTTCTTGTCCTGTCACCAGACTCCTCCAAGAAGGCTCTGGCTCCATCTTCTCTGCGTCCTCTGATCAGGTCGTTACAGACAGCGCTAAGATCTCCTCTTAATCTTAATCATAGAATCACAGAATGGTTTGGGTTGGAAGGGACCTCAAAGACCATCTAGTTCCAACCCCCCTGCCACGGGCGGGGACACCCTCCACTAGACCAAGTTGCCCAAAGCCCCATCCAGCCTGGCCTTCATCACTTCCAGGGAGGGGGCATCCACAGCTTCTCTGGGCAACCTGTGCCAGCGTCTCACCACCCTCACAGGGAAGAATTTCTTAACTCTGAATCTTCTCTGTTTAAGACTGAACAGACCCAGTTCTCTCAGCCTTTCCTTGAATATCATCTTCTCCCGCCCTGAACAACTTGGCATTCCTCTTCTGGGCTCACTCCAGTATGTCAGTATTTTGGTGGGTTTTTTGTACTGAGGAGCCCCAAAGTGGACAGAGTACTGCAGCTCTGTGCCGATGTGCTCTGATCTCCCGCTCAGTTGGCTGAATGTTGCAGACGAAAGTAACTGGTTACCCTGCGCCCACTGAAGGCAGAAGATCATTGACTACGTAGCTTCAAGGTTTGAGTTGGAACAAGAATAGATAGTATCAGATCTAGGGTGTCTGGTTCAGGTTGTCTTTTGTTCAGTACCAGTTTCTCAAGCTGTTTTTTGTCTTCTCTTTATTTACCTGAGATACCTTGTAATGATGCATGCTTCAGCATGCACAATGCTGTAAGTCAGGGTTTAACTGTTGTGGAACAAGCTTGTGCTTAACTTTTAGCTGAATCTTAAGTCCTGCGCTTCAGCGCTGTGGTTCTGTAGATGAGCACGTTTCCTGCAGGCCAGGAAAGCATTGCTGTCAACAAGGGGAACTGGTAATTCTCTTCCTTTACAGACTGGTAAAGTAACGCCTCAGCACGGTTTTATCAGGCATAAAAGCGCCGTATTTTAAACTTGATGGAAAAATGGGTGGCAGACCTTTTGTTATCGTAAAAGAGCCTGGGGTATTAATGTTCATGGCCATGCCAAATTCCATTGCAGATAACTGTTTTCTCCCTGTCGTTTCACTTAGATAGAGTACTTTACTTTCCATGTTAATTTGTGTTTGCATAAGATTAAATTGCTTACATATTTCATATTAGAGGTGACTGCAATTTAATGGCTAGCAGAATTGACCACATATTGGTTTAGTATCAGTTTTATTTGTGAGGCCCATATAGATTTGAGCACTATATTCATCGTTGTTATTGTTATTATTATTATTATTATTATTATTTTGCTGTCCTTTAGAATGGCCAAATTCCTGAGCTCTTGAGAAGATAATTACAAAAGCATACAAGGTTCTTATATTATGTCTGTGTGCTATACATCTTCTTTGATGTTAAAGATATGTTTGAAGACTGACAAATGCATCCGTCTTTTTTAACATATGAGCACTGTGCTGTTAAATGTGCCCATGAAGTCTGGGTATTTAAAGGTAATCAGCACTCCAGTACTATTCTGTTGATACAATTTGCTATGTGTGAAAGCATATTAGTGACATCTTTATACGCTGCTCTTCTTATCTTACTGGGTTTTAAAACTTTTAATAAACTTAAAAGACAACAGTGTTTTCTCTTGGTACTAAAATATTGCCTCTTCCAGAGCAAAGCAGCTGCTAAGCCTGAATATAGCACTCTGGGAAAGGAAATTCTGTAGTATCCAAGTCAAATATATGCTAAATAAGACCATCAGTAGGATAATGTAATTACCCCATGCGGAGCTAGGACAGGATACTGGGACCAGTGATCCTTTTTTATGAAGTACACCAGGAAATGTTTAGTGACCATGAAATTCCTTTTGGAATTGAATCGAGGAATCTCTATCAGTAACCAATTAAGAATTTTTTTCCTACTACTAACTCAAAAGGAGTAATTCTTACACTGTATTTGTGCTGCTCATGGGGTTGCAAATTAAACCTAAAATAAGCTTTTCTTGAGTCTTAAATTCCAGTCCATGCTTAAAGAAATCGAAGATGGAACTAGGTGATTTTTTTTTTAAAGAACCTTAGCATTATTTTTTAAAAAACACCCCCAGATGAACCAGCTAAACAAAAAACCCTCAAACTCTTCAATATCTCATCTGAACTCGCATGCTAAGCCTTAGCCGTTTGCAACTGGCTCTGCTCCAGCTGTTTCCCAGAGCTAGGCCTCCATTTCTTATTGGCATTGCTCCGGCCTCTGCTCTGCCATCGTGTGTGCCAGGAGAAGCTGGCTAACCTAACTGGGTGCACAGTGCTTCCCCACCCAGCATTATCTTCAAAGCAGCTGTGCTGGAATAAGCATGCCTGAGCTGCAGCAGATTCCCCTGGTCCCACCTGGTTGCCAGTGGCCTCCTGTTGAAAGAAAACAAAGGGTGAGTCTGGTATTTTGTTCAAATAATAAAAATTAAGAAGACACAATTTGGAGGACAGATTCATCTTTCTAGTGCTGATGAGCTCAGCCCGGGGTTTGCTTTGAAGTCTTCTCTCCACAAATTAATTCTGATTCTGCTTAGTTTGAGTCCTGATGAGATCGGCCCTCCTTACTGCAAGCCTGTGTAAAATACAGCTTGTACAGTGCATTTCAAAATTACTCGGAACAGATGGTCTTACTGCTTATATACAACTGTTAGCATCAGCTCTTGAAAAGCAGTGGTTTGAATTTCAGTTCTCCCTAGGTGTTTGGTAGCACAGTGGCAGCATTGATTTGTAAAGGCTTTTTGTTCTCTTTATTATTACTAAAAACCCTGGTAGTCATAAATGATGGGGTTTAACTTGTTGGGGGGGGGTTTTGTTGTTGTTTTGAAGAGCATGAGTAGAACAGCTGAGAAATTCTGGAGGTGCTGTGTGTGACACATCCATGCAACAGGTGAGCTGCTAGACAGAGGCCAGGCAGATGTCTGCAGTTTCTTTCTGTATCTCCTCTCCAAGGTGGTGGTGGCTCGTAGGGAAAGCAAAAAAGAAGCACTGATAGGGGTGTAAGTAGCTCATACACACTTCATGGGAACCTTCTGCTCCTCTCACTTGAGAATAAAACTCCAATCTGTCATGTTAGGTCCTTATTTCATGAGCTTTTGTGGAAGTAAAGACTTAAGTTGGGATAGAGACACTAAAGGTACAGATAAGGATAGAAGTTTTTAAATATCGTGAATGGCTTATTGAAATTACATGACTCTCTGTGAAAGATAATTTAAGGTGACCAGCTTTGTTTTATACCGAGATGGACCAGGATGGTTTGCACAGTCGATTATGCCTCTGCTGTGGGGCCAGCACCCTCCAGCTGAGCATGGAACAGCCTTTCCAACTCTGCCTGCAAAAACACTTCTCTACCTGCTCAGGCAAGGGAGAGGGATCTGATGAGAACTCTAGACACCTACGCAAGTCTGTGAAGAGCCCAGCTTTCTAAGTATTTTAGGTGCCTGCAAGGTTAGGCAGCAGCAGAGCCAATCTTGGAGGCTTTGTTTCAGACTTGCTTACCTCCGGCAGCCCTTCGGCATTATGCAGAGTTAGTCCAGGGTCTGTGAGCCAAGCTGAGGCTTGGCCGAAACATTGCTTTCTAACTACCATTGGCAGAAGCCACAAGTGTCCTGGCTAACAATGCCATCTGATAGCGTATGGCCTTTTATTTCATCCCTGCTCGGGGCAAAAGTGTCAGACTTGATTAAAAAAAAAAAAAAATTATGCAAGAATCCCAGAATGCGGCAGCTAGGTCTCGTTGACATCGTGTGTGTATAACAAAGTGGATTGTGTCAAAGAGGAAGCATTGGCTCTGAGCATCCACAAATGCAAGCTAGTGTAATAGCCACAGCACCTGAGGAGGACTGCAAGTGTAATGTAAATCTTAAAAAAAAAAAAAAAAAAAAAAAAAAAAAAAAAGAAAAAAATTGCTGCTGCTCTTGACCTTGTATAAATGTTATATAAAGCATGCTCCTCCTTGCTTTTGTAAAGAAATCCTCTTGGTTTGTCAACTTTAGCATCCAGATGTCTCTTCTGTAAATTCTGCTGTTTGTTACTCTTCATCCGCTTCAGGAAGGGGACTTTGTGGTGTTCTCATGCATTTTTGCCGAGCTGTTTGCTAAAGCTGTAAGGCCTAACATAACATGCACGTCACCCAGATGCAACATGTGAGTAAGAAGAGCGGCAGAGAGAGACTGTTATGTCCTGAATTGAATAAAACAGGAGAGGTCTCACTATGGTTTGCCTCAGGATAGCTCTCAAACTGCTTCAGTGCCACCTACTGACCAGTTCTTAGACCATCTGCTGTTCACAGGAATGTTCTTGTTTGCTTTGTTAAAACAATTTTTCCTTTCATTAAAGTTCTCTGACGGACTGTGTTATGCCTTGCCACAGTCCTTCTGAATTTACGAGAATATTTCACTTCCTACAGGCATTGGGACAGCAACTTGTGTGTTGCTAATAGCAGCAGCTGCGTTTGTAACTCTACTGGAACAATCCCCTTTGGGCTTCTTTACCATTCGCAGAAGAGTTTTAAGAAATTATTACTCTACTACGCTCAGTGCACATAAAGCAGGGGATTATTTATCTTGCAAATCTTAAACTATGTGAAGAATAAGATTAATTTTAAAACAAAAGCAGCTGGGAGGTAAAGACAAGTTGGGAATTGGAAAACAGGCTTACCAGTCTATCAGGAACCCAGAGCTGTTCTCTGTACTAATTGCTCTTGAGCTACAACAGCAAATTGCTGGGCTTGTGCTATTTTAAATCCCCGCGTAGTCAGGCAGAAATTGGCCCAGTTCCGCCAGACTCTTCAGCAGTAGGAAGATGCTTGGCTGAGCATAAGGATTTTCAACGTGCACAGCCCAAACAGGCTAACAAGAAAAGAGTTAGGGGACAGACCTTGTGTGTTGGGTTTTGTGTGGCAAGGTTTTGGTAGCGGGGGGGCTACAGGGGTGGCTTCTGTGAGAAGCTGCCAGAAGCTTCCCCTGTGTCTGACAGAGCCAATGCCAGCTGGCTCCAAGATGGACCCGCCCCTGGCCAAGGCCAAGCCAGTCAGTGCCTCTGTGATAACATATTTAAGAAGGAAAACAAAACAGTTAAAAAAGCTTCTGCAGCCAGAGAGAGGAGTGAGAAGATGTAAGAAACTCTGCAGACACCAAGGTCAGTGCAGGAGGGGGAGGAGGAGCTCCAGGCGCTGGAGCAGAGATCCCCCTGCAGCCCGTGGGGAAGGCCATGGTGAAGCAGGCTGTCCCCCTGCAGCCCATGGAGGAAGGATGAGGGGGTGTAGAGATTCCACCTGCAGCCCGTGGAGGACCCCATGCTGGAGCAGGTGGAGGCACCTGAAGGAGGCTGTGACCCGTGGGAAGCCCACGCTGGAGCAAGCTCCTGGCAGGACCTGTGGCCCCGTGCAGAGGGGAGCCCACACCAGGGCAGGTTTGCTGGCAGGACTTGTGACCCCGTGGGGGACCCACGCTGGAGCAGTCTGCTCCTGAAGGTCTGCACCGCGTGGGAGAGACCACGCTGGGAGCAGTTCGTGAAGGACTGTAGCCCGTGGGAGAGACTCCATGTTGGAGCAGGGGAATGTTGAGAGGAGTCCTCCCCCTGAGGATAAAGAAGCGGCAGAGACAATGTGTGCTGAACTGACCGCAACCCCCATTCCCTGCCCCCTTGTGCCGCTGAGGGGGGAGGAGGTTGAAGCCGGGAGTGAAGTTGAGCCCGGGAAGATGGGAGGGGTGGGGGGAGGTGTTTTAAGACTTGATTGTATTTTCTCATTGCTCTACTCTGTTTTGCCTAGTAATAAATTAGATGAATCTCCTCTCTACGTTCAGTCTGTTTTGCTCGTGACGGTAATTAGTGAGTGATCTCTCCCTGTCCTTATCTCGACCCAAGCCTTTTGTTATACTTCTCCTCCCCGTCCCGCTGGGGGAGGGGTGAGTGAGCGGCTCTGGTGGCACCCAGCTACCGGCTGGGCCTAAACCACGACACCTTGGAAGTGGTGAGAGCTGGGATTAGGCAAATCACAAAGCTGTGCTGAGGTGTAGATGTGGAGCAAACAGAGGGCTTCAGGGGCTGGATTGTGGCTGGGACTCCTGGGTCTGGGCTTCCCAAGCATTGTCTTCCCTTCTTTGCTTACACTGTCTGTAATGGTAAGCCTAATTACACAAGCTCTTTGCAGCTGAAGCAAATTCCATCCTATGGATTTTCTAATCCATTCATTAGAGCCTGCTCTTGTTTGGTTCTTAATCCTTAAATGTGCATATGAATCATCCATGTTAAAATAAATACTTAAATATAGCAGGAAAGCTATAACCGTAAATCCACTCTGGCTTTCCCACTCTGTTCTATAAGCTCATTCTCTTCCAGTTTTCTTTTAATGGGCATTTAAGAAGATTATTTGCACAGATCATCAGTGAGAACGTCAACCAACAAGCCCATGGATGTTTGCAGTCAGAGCTGACGGGGCTGAGGAATCAGAGACCTCTGATCAGCACGGTTCCAAGTTGGCAAAGCTTGCACCAGGCCAGCTCCAGAAAAAGGATGTATAAGGCACCTAAACCCAAAACTGCACAGCAGCGCTTTGCACCGAGCTTTCTGGAGATCTGCAGAGGGTTGAACAGGGACAAGCTGGTTTATGTCAGACGTTTCCTCCGGTCTGCATATTCTGGCCTTGCAGTGGGCCAGTTTACAGGAAGGACAAAGTTCAGGGCTGGAGAGAGAGAGCAAATACAGAGTAAATACTGTAGCCTGGGGAGTAACAAATTGTAGGTTTGCCAAGGGGCTAATCGCTTCTGAGAGATGCTAAGCACCTTCCGTTCTGACTGCTGCTCTGATCCAGTTCCTCTGTAGTCAGTGCAAAAGCTGACTCACTTGATTTGGTTCAGAACTCAAAGGGGGAATAGTATCTCCCCTGCTTTGGAGTAATCAGATTTGTGTGAATGCAGGAAGACTACGAGCACCTGTTGCATTGCAGTTCCCTGTGTTGGTTGGTATTTGCACTCCAGTTCCCTGACACTACTCGACCCTTCCAGGCTGCTGTTGCAGGGAAAAATCTTACTCATTCCTACACATACAAGTTTCTAATGACTCAGGATGTTTACTGATCCAGTAATGTGATGACTGCCATGGGAAGAGAGAGGGATCAGGGGCAAAAGCAACATTTCAGAGACTGGAAATAGATGTTTTTGTAGTGCTGTACGATTAGCACAATCTTGCTGGACTGCTGCTCGGCAAGTGAGCTATGAACTCTGCTATTTTGAACTGAACTGTGAAAGAGGATTTTGGTGGCATTTTCTTGATAGTTCTACACCTGTGCTACAGAAGCTGCATCAGGAACTTAAATATTTCCCTTTTCTGGTCCCTTTTTAGACTCCAAGATGAACTTGGATGATTTCATCAGTATGAATCCTAAAGTGGGATGGGGCTCAGTGTTATCCCTTCCGGACTTTGTGCATCGATTTGGCAGACAGGCTGATTATGGCTATTCCTCGGAAGGACGGTGAAGTGAATGAAGTTCTCCCTGCTTCTGTTTTGAGAGGGTGCATTTTGTTTTGCTGCTCTTGCATTGTATTTATGGTTTACATTTCTTTACATGGAATAAGTATTTGGGCAAATAGAATACCCAATCAGAAATGTCATGAACTGAATAAAAAACTTTTATTTTGATTATGTCAGAATGAACTTGGTTTTTAATATGTCAAATCAAAGGCAGGTATCCCACCATAAGTATATTCCTTTTCCTTCTGCTGTGCCCAAATTGGAAAGAGCATTTACATGCTGTAAGAAAAGCTTTTGGGAAAATAGGTGCATAAACTACTACACAATGTAGCTCAAATTGCTAAATGTTGCCACATTTGAGAAGAGAGATACAGTATAGTTTTTTAATGTTATGGTTTTTAGCCCTTACAGAAACAGATGGTGCATCTCAGTTTAGTCACTAACTTTATTTAGCAGAAGCCTAAAGGTCAGACCCACAAAGGGAATAAAGATTTAGTAGTACAATCTCAAACTCCCAAGCACTATGTAAAACCAGGTGAGTACCTAAGCAGCTTTTCTGTGCTGTACAAGGGGGAGAATTAAATGCCTGTCATTTCACTTAAACTGTTTCAGTGCTGATGGTTGCTGGAAGATGCAGTTGCTTTTCCTTCTTACACTGGCTGTGCATTCTCACCTGCCCCCGTGTGCTTGCACTTGGCATTTGTCTGGCCCCACAGTAGACAAATCCAGGGTAGGAAGCTAAACCAACAGAAAGAAGTAAAATTGGGGTTTTTTCTGCCTCAGCTCCTTGACCTGGCTTGCTGTGAGGTCAGACAGCTGCTCTGGCTGGTCTAAGGATATCAGCAGGGGCATATGGTTGGGGGGAAGGGAATGAGAAAGCCTCCCCCATACAGGGTCGCTTGCTGCCGAATTTCCTTAGAGGTAATAGCAAGCTGCATTCTTGCAGGGGAACCCAGGAAAGCCATCATGTTGATTGGGGGTTTGGAGCGAAGTCTCCCACATCTCAGGAGAGTGCCCTAAACATGGGATTACGGAAATAGGTGAAGATGGGGTATTTAATTCTCTAATTTTGGACCTGTTCTACTTTACATACTAGCATATCATAGAATCACAGACTAGCGGAATAATTCAGATTAGAAGGGTCAGGCGGTTGTAGTCCAATGTCCTGTTCAAATCAAGTCAGACCAGGCTGCTCATGGCTTTATCCAGTCAAGCCTTGGAAACCTGCTGGGATTGAGACGGCTGCAGACATTTGCGATGGACTTCAGGCTTGGTGAGGAAAAGCCCAGTAATGGTTTTACGTATTAAGGGATCATTTTATTTGTAAATATATATATATATATATATATAAAAAAATATTCAAAGATACTGAAATGTATGTTGCTGTTTGTGGTGGGTTGACCCTGGCTGGAGGCCAGGTGCCCACCAGAGCCGCTCTCTCACTCCCCTTATTCACTAAACAGGGGAGAAAAGGTATAACAAAACGCTTGTGGGTTGAGATAAGGACTGGGAGAGATCACTCACTCATTGTTGTCACGAGCAAAACAGACTGAACTTAGAGAGGGAATTCATCTAATTTATTACTAGGCAAAACAGAGTAGAGCAATGAGAAATACAATCAAGTCTTAAAACACCTCCCCCCACCCCTCCCATCTTTCCGGGCTCGACTTCACTCCCGGCTTCAACCTCCTCCCCTCTCAGCGGCACAGGGGGACGGGGAATGGGGGTTACGGTCAGTTCATCTCACGGTGTTTCTGCCGCTTCTTCATCCTCAGGGGGAGGACTCCTCTCGTCGTTCCCCTGCTCCAGCATGGAGTCCCTCTCACGGGGTGCAGACCTTCAGGAGCAAACTGCTCCAGCGTGGGGTCCCCCACGGGGTCACAAGTCCTGCCAACAAACCTGCTCTGGCGTGGGCTCCCCTCTTCACGGGTCCACCGGTCCTGCCAGGAACTTGCTCCAGCGTGGGCTTCCCACGGGCCGCAGCCTCCTTCAGGTGCCTCCACCTGCTCCAGCGTGGGGTCCTCCACGGGCTGCAGGTGGAATCTCTACACCCCCTCATCCTTCCTCCATGGGCTGCAGGGGGACAGCCTGCTTCACCATGGTCTTCACCACGGGCTGCAGGGGGATCTCTGCTCCGGCGCCTGGAGCTCCTCCTCCCCCTCCATCTGCACTGACCTTGGTGTCTGCAGAGTTTCTTACATCTCACTCCTCTCTCCAGCTGCAAAAGCTCTCTCTCTCTAAGTGTTTTTCTTCTTCTTAAATATGTTATCACAGAGGCGCTGATTGGCTTGGCCTTGGCCAGGGGCGGATCCATCTTGGAGCCGGCTGGCATTGGCTCTATCAGACACAGGGGGAGCTTCTAGCAGCTTCTCACAGAAGCCACCCCTGTAGCCCCCCCGCTACCAAAACCTTGCCATGCAAACCCAACACACTGTTATATAAGAGTATTGTTATAGACATAGCCTATTACTGTATCTCCCATCAGTTCTAGAGAATTTAATTAGCATATTAACAGCAGAGACAGGCCCTTGAACAACTGTGGGACTGATTCACTTCATCCAGACATCTCTTCTGTGTCATAAGGGCTGGCTGAATGTAGAAACTTACACTCTCCGTCACCAGATGCAGCACAGCTGGTTGGCTATATAAATAGGCTGCTGCCACACGGATTCCTTGAGTGCCAGCACGGACTACGGGTAGGCCAGTTGTTGGGCACTAATCTGCAGAGTGGGAGAGTTGATCTGTAGTTTCTGTCTCTGAACCAGTTTCACCAGAAGAGATCAAGATGATGGAACTCAGGATTCTTGGTAAATTGGTGCTCAGAGCTCTCCTGAGAAGGGGCAGCTCTGGATTTAAGCAAATACACCTGTGTAAAAGGTCTGATTTGTCAGTGTTTGGATGAAATGGCAGCTCTTTCTGCATGATGTTGATGTGGCAGGCATGCTTTGAGTGAGTGAAGATGTTGTTACTTACTATTTTTGAGTAATGTCAGGACTGGTTGGGAATGTGCACAGCAGCAGCAATTTGCCTGCACAGCAGCAGCAATTTGCCTGCTCAGCTCTATGTTGATGCTAAGCCAGTGCCCAGGGTGCTGCACGTACAGCCCAGGTTAGACAGCAGCAGAACTGAGAATTTAAAAGATCCACGTTTCAGATGAACGGGTTACGTTAAGTACTTTTTATCCTTCACGTAAGTGATTGAATCTCGTATTCACAGAGTTCCTGTGCATTGCTCAACAGACCCTTTAAGTTGTTGCAGAACATGAGGTTCTCATCCCTGCCTACTTGAGTATGTCATTTGATTTAAGCACTGAGCTGCCATCCTTAGCTGGTTTCCGGTGCCTGAAGTCCCTGACACACTCCCTTTAGTGAGGATCAGACACAAGAATTTGCCTGGTTTAATCTAGTTTCAGGATCGAGGCTGTTAAGAACAGTCACAAGCATCATTCAGAATATACAAGTTTAAAAAAAAAAATCAATGTGAAGAGACAGTCCTTTTTCTCTCTAATCATTCTGAACAGATGCTTAATTTTACATGTAGCAGGCTGGGGGTGTGCGATGATAGCTTTTCTATAATTAACAATCTTTTTGTAGCTCTTACAAAAAGTTATCATTCCAGAGGGATAGGTAAAAGCCAGAGAATGATTTCATTCAGTGCTGAGGATGCTGATATCGTGGTGCTGTCTCTGTAGCCCTTCAAGCCTGGTGGCATTTCATCACCATTTCGGAAGGTGTGCTATCAGAAAGACAGAATTCAGGAATACACCAAGTGCTCATTTAGGCCCTCAAATAGGAGGAGGAGCTACTCGCTTCACCATAATTAGCAGAGACCAGCCCTTTTTCTAATGCTGATTAGCCCTGGTGTCCCATCAGAGGACTGACTGAATTAATTCCCTCCACTCTTGCTCCTTTCTCAAATTAACCCTCATCCTGCCTGTTTTGGGGAACTTGCTGTGTTTAACCTTTCTGCTGTCACCCCAGACTGACGCGTGAGGGGGCCCCACCAGCATGGTTTACTCCCTGAGCACCGCAGTAAGTTGCAGAAAGAAAGGCAAAATTTGTTGAGAGCCACTTTGCTGAGCGACTGCAGAAGCAGCGTGTCAGAAGTACAAGCAAAGAACTGCCACTGATGGTGAGGAGGGAACTTCAGTGCCAGGTATCACTAATGATCAGCTCTGTGATCACTGATGTATTTAAACACCTGAGATTCAAGCAACTTTATACTACAGGCATACATACATATGGGGTACACCATATGGCAGAGCACAGCTCAGCAGTCCTCGGCACAGCTCCAAGCTGGTACAGCCACCCAGCCAAAGTGGTGCTCTAGGGAGAGAATGTGCTCACCTATACTCCATGCTGTCGATAGCCCTTGAGACTTTTAATCTCCTCTGTGTCCTGATGATGTCCCAATGTGTCCAGCACAAAGATGTGCTGCTTATTCGCTTTCATTGCAATGATTTCTTAGTGCAGCTTAGCTTTCCATTCCCTTTCAGCCTTCTTTACCTTGTCCTTTCCCACAGTGAAGTCTTTCTGTTGTCCAGTCATTACAGTATTTATGTGCTGAGAGCCCCTAAGTGGTGGCTTTTTGGACTAGGTCACCCCTGAGTCAAGCACTGAACCAACCAAACCAAAGAGAGAACCCCCCCTGCCCTCAGGTCGGTTACTCACAATCCCACGTTGTCCGAGCTTCTGTATTCTGTTGGTCACTGGAAATTCTCCAACACTTGTACTTCTAGACATCGTAGGGTGAGACCCTGACAGCCTTCAACTCATAATGGGGGGACATCCTATATCACAGGGAGTTCCTCTCGCTTCCATCAGGGAACTGATGCAGTAAGCTGCAGCATGAGATAGGACACCCATGTCTCTCCTGCCTTTTTCTCTTCTTTGCTGCTGCTTTTTTAGTTAAGAATATAGTTGGTTGATAACTAACCTCTTTTATTCACCTGTTTGGAACTTTAGAAAAAAAAAAAGTCTGTTTTTTCTGGCACGCATTTGCCTGGCCAGCGCATTTTTGCAAACATATATGACCGGGTCTGTCGAGAAAATACCATTTCTCAGTTGGCCAGCAGAGAGAGCAGTCAGCATTCCGTGGATGTGCAGCTTGGGACGCTTGGCCAGAGGCGCTCTCCTGCATGTTTGGCCCTGCCAGTAGCTGTTACAGTTTAAAAAAAAAACACATTCTGACAGCAGTGCAGAGGTGATCTGTATCTTGCAAGGCTGCGGCTGATGGGTTACGTATTGACCTTGACTGCCTGAGTCTCTAATGTCAGTGCAAGGGCTATATGTCAGCATCGTCAAACCACCTACCAATTTTTGGGGATCTGTTCAGCATTCACAATCCCTACCGAAATGGGTGTGTGACACCTTAGAATATCAGACTAATTGCTTTGCTATCAATGTATGGACTTCAGAGGCTAAATTTAGGTACTTGGGATGCTGCAATCTGATCTGCGCTATTAAGGAGGGAGGGGGGCACCGGGGTGCATTTGTATGAATGAGATTCCAGGGTGAGAGCCCCGGTTGGGACATTTTGTCCTGCGTGTCCTCCTCTCCTCACCCCCTCATCATCCAGCCAGAGCCTCGTGCGTGCTTTGAAGCACTGTTTGCTCTCAAAACATTTACTGTAAAATAGCCGCTGGGGTCCGCTTTTCTTTTGTTAGAGTGACTTTGGTCCAAATTTTCTTGTTTTTTGTTGTTTTTCCCCCTGCCTTTTCAGCAAACACAGGTTGTGGAGTGAATGACCTGAGAAAGCTGTACCAGGGAATAAGGAGGAGGTGTGAAAATCTCACCTTGTCCCTGCAGTAGCCACAAGTTACCTCCCACCAGGTGCTTTGCAGAACCATTACCAAGACACTGTCTGTGACCTAGGTAGTGACTGACCCCCATGACTGGCACGAGCCACGCTGCAGGGGAGGACCTGCAGAGCATCACTTCACGCATCACCCAGCTGAGCGGATGGCTCCAGGTTTGGTGGGCTTGCCCTCCTATGACACTTTAGATCCACAGGCTTGGAGAATCTCATCTCCTCTCGAGGTGAAAGCTGTCTGGACGTCTGTCTCCAGGTAATTACCTACTCAGAAATTTGAGAGAAGGAATGCTGGTGATCATCTTCTCCCTTCTGCCTTCCTCCTTGTGCAGGAGTTGGCCCAGTTGAGGCCAAGGTTAATGAAGCATACCCGGAGAGTGAGTGTCTGGAGACATCTGCTCAGGTTTGCTCAGCAGCTGCGTGCACCCTTCCCCGTGGAGCTCAGCTCTCAGCAAAGGTTTTCGTTTGTGATCATGGAGTCAGAAGCGAAGCACTCCGTACAAATGTAGCCCTTCAAAAAGTTAAGTGCAGCTGCAGTAGTGGTTCTGGAAAATCTCTCCAGCTTGACCTAAGATAAACAAATATGGTTGCTTAAGTATCCTCAATGTTTCCTTATACTTACAGTAGGAAATACCTTCGATACTGAGGGCAGCTAAACCAAATCTTACTTAGTTATCTAAGGCTTCTGGCAAGTCCCTGAGTTTCTGAGTGAGCTAAGCCACTTCCTAGGCATGAGGAGTACCGATCTTCGTTTTTTTTAGCAATAAAAATAAGCATTCAAAGGACCTGAGCTGCGAACTGTCACTCGCAAAGTCTGAGTGAAGCGGCATTATTCACCCAAAGCTCATTTCGAGTGTCTGGTGCTGGTGCAGAGGGAGATGAGGAGGGTGCTTCCGACGAGCTGGATTCCTGACGTTACATTACTTAAAAGCAGGAAATGCTCATTTGGCCTGGTTCAGTGTCATACCGGCCTTCCCATGCAAGGCTATATCTGGAACCCAAACACTGCAATAAGGCAGGAATCATTATATGTTATTTTTTTTAAACGGCCTACACAGTAAGAAGATGGTAGTTATCTCACCCTTCCCTGCTTTTTAGTATGCAATTGTGGCAGCGTGCTTCCCACCGTCTCAGCTTGGCTGCTGAAATGGCAGCGCACCAGCTCCATGCTTGGAGCCATCCCGAGAAAATGTTCTGCTGCAGCTTTTAACCATTTTGCTGTAAAGCTCTCTCTGCTTCCACTGTTTCTAACTGCTGGGATGAAGCAAGGGTTTCCAGTCCTTGTTTATAGCCTGTGTAATCAGTTCAGCTATTTATACTGTGCTCATCACAGAGCACTTTGCTGTATGAAATGGCCACAGTTATATTTATACCAGTGCAAAAACAAAGTCATCGCAAATCGAGGAGGCAACTTTCAGAGTATTTTTTCCTTGCTACGTGATGCCATTTCTTTGGCAATTCAAACTTCTATCAGGCAAAGTCATACTCCTAGGAAGAAAATACAGCCCACTCTAAGTCAGGAATCCCACCAGCGTTTATCTGCGTTTGCATTTTTGACTTGCATGAAGTAAATGCGACTATTTAGTCAAGTAGCTTCTACCAGCTGCTGCCTCGCTCAGTATGAATACGCAGCGCTGCCAGCAAAGTCCATAGAGTTGTCTTAGTACAGCTGAAAGCAGAGTTTGAGCTGCTCTGCCAGAGGTACTAAAAATACCTTTTAATATGCTAAGGTATGTGTCTGGCCAGGAGTTGTTTTCAAATGCATCATTCCATGGAGTCGCTACAAAGTAAATGGAGCCAGACCAGCTCCGGCCTGAGATGCAAAATAATCAGTGCTGGGAAGGGTGGTGGGGGTCCAGCCTCAACCCTGGCTGGGTCTGCGGCGGCACGGCGCTCCCCCCGCCCTGTTCCCAGCAGAAGGGTGGGAAGAAGGGACTTGGAGGGGGTTTGCAGCGCCCTACCTATAGTATTTGTCAGAAATGTTTTACTGGGAAGATTGTTTCCTTCATCCTTGTTCTCATTTAACATTTTTGATAAGTATTAAAAAAAAAAAACAAACCAGGTTGGGTGTTTCTGAGATCTGAAAGGCCAAGTGAGGGGCTTTGTTCCCAGCAGAGAAGACCCACACACGGCCCCAGCAGCCCCCGCTTGCCAGCCTCCCTAAGCTCACACCGTGCACGGAGGTCAGATCCATGCACAGAGGCAAAGCCGCAGCCTCCTCCGAGCTGCTGCCAAAGGCTGCGTGAGCAGGGGCGAAGCAGTCGCCCTCCCCGATGGCTGCGGAGCACAGGTGAAACCTTTCTGCTGATACTCTCTGTGGCCTCACTGCTTTGAACTGCTGTGGAAATCCACGGCTGTGGAGCGGCTCAGCCCAGCGCAGGTCCGCAGCCCTGGCTGGGGACCATGGTGTCCCCACTGCTGGCTCCCTGCATGGGCAGTGCAGGCGATGGAGGTGGCAGGACATTACCACCCCACTCGGGATGCTTGTGGAGTTTACAGAAATACTCAGAAATGGGAATTCTTTGGGCTCGTTCAATGAGCAGATGCCCTGGCTTAGCAAGTGGAGTCCACGGCAAAAACCCACCCGTGGAGCTTGGCCAGCGTTGAGGACATCTGAGGCCTGACACGGGACCAAAGCTCATGTGTGGGGGCCAAAAGAGGTATTACCATCCTCACCATCACTTGGTCCTGAGATGGCATCATTGTGCCTCTGCCCTGCCTGCGTAGTGCAGTAGAACCTGCTCCCAAATAACGTTATAACTACCTCTCGCTGCTACTTAATGCCGTTTGGAGAAAGATCTATGGAGCTCCAGTGGTAGGGCCATTAGCACAGCTGGATTAACGAGTGGAAGCTTTGTTTCAAGCTTTCTGTAATAAAATACCGCTGTGCTGTGTCATGCAGGCTAGCTAGGGTTTCTCTGCCAACTTAAGAAAATGAGGGCAAAGGGTGATTAAATATTAAGTGGGATGCAAGATCCCAGCTGATGCAGTTCATCTGGTAACCTGAGGATGGGCTGAAGGTAAAAGTGGCTTCCTGAGATACCTGAGAGGGTACTGCAGCAACCCATCCTGGCCAGCAAGAGAAGCTTTGGGGTTCCTCCATGCATTTCCAACACCAGGAGGCCTCAGGGGTAACGTGTGCTCATGGAGAGGGACCAAAATGAGGACCCTTGGAATATCTCTATCCTTTTCTATTTGGATTTCCACCTCCTCCATAAAGCAAACACCATTTCTGGCTGTGTTAGACTGTCAGGCAGGCTATACTTACATCAGGCAGAATATAGTCATGAAAAAAAGAAAGGAGGTTCATGATTAATGCAGAAACATTGCTTCCCCACCACAGGATGAGCCATGTCCTAAAGGCTCTCCTTCAAGCAAAGCTGCTGCTGACAAGAAAATCATTGACCTTACACTACAGAGGAAGGCTTCTGAAAGACAGCTTTTATTAATGGTACCTGCACGTGCATGTCTGCGTGCCTCTCTGTGCGGACGTATAGAGACAGCTTTTTTCACAGCAGAATGTTGTGCAGCGGGTAGCAGCTCCCAAGCTTGCTGAGCTCACCTCGGCGTTAGCAATGAGGGGTGTTAAATTATATCCTCACCACTACCGTCAGCAGTTGGCTCTTCCCGAGGAGGACCCACACCTTGGCTGCTGATACCTGGCTGGGTGTGTGAGGGCTCCTGCTCTGCTCCCTCCCATGCTGACACAAGCACGGGCAAGTAAATACAGGTAAATTGAGACTGTTTCCTTTCTGAGGCTCTTAGGCCAACATTTTACCGCACCCCTAGAGATTTTAACTCACATCATCCCCCTCCATCCCATACCCCTTTGGAAACATTTAAATATGTTATTTTTTTTTCTGATATAAGCCATGCCAAAGCTTAGTTCCTTTAGGAAGACAAACTGGCAGTGGAAACATTGACAACTATCCAGGCAAATACTGTATTGCCTAAAAACCTTTATTTAGATTGCTCCATTGCAGGGGGAGTTGGTTGGTTGTTGGATTTTTTTTTTAATTTTCTTTTTTGATGGTGCTAAAGATGGCATAAAATTAGCTACAGTATTATTCCAGTGATTTGTACACTTCATATTCATGCGCCTTCAAAATGAAAGGTAACCATCATAAAATGAAGCAAATAAACAGTCTTGAGGAGGACCTAATCCCTTTCCTCCATGCTCCCAGCAGCCACCGAAGCCAGTGGGGGTCCCAGAAGGGCAGGAGCTGCAGGGCTCGGGCTGAGCGGCACGGAGGATCCTTAGGAAGGCTTTGTTGCTCTGCCACAGGGATATTAGTGTTTCTGGCTAGCTGACAGCATGTGCAGCGAGTGTAAACATCTGGCTCCAGCAAAGAGATGCAGACGAGGGAGGGCAAGTTATGCACGAGAGAAACAGGGTCCTTGCGATAGCGCCCAGCTGGGCAAGGGCTGTCTCCAGCGGATGTGAGCAGAACCGGGTGCGAGGGCCCGCAGCACCCTCAGGGAGAAGCGGGCACGGGCAGAAGGAGATGCAGCCATTGGTGGGAGGATGGTGGTTTCGCAGTGGAGCAAGGTGCTTGCCCCGGTGCCTCCGCAGCCTCTTGGCTGGCTCATCCCAGGGCCTTGGGAGGTGGTGAGAAAGGCTTGAAAACGCACCACTGGGGGCACCTTAGGGGTCTGAGGAAAGAGCCCAGAAGCAGTATTGAAGATATTTGCAGTAGCACTTTGGATCGTGGTGTGGTTTGCATCCAAACAGCAGCCATTTTGCAGGGGACCGCGGGGAAAAAGTGGGTAAAGAGCACCCAGGCCTCTGCTGTCCAGCTCTTTCTGAGCAGACCAGCTGTTCACGCTAGTTCAGGCTTAATTCATGCTCTGGGTTCATTGCCACAGTCTTTCAAAACTCTGGTCTAACCCTGTATGTTGTCAGACAGAGCAGTATCGCTGTGCTGCTGCCTGGGGTCAGCAAGCCTTCGGGCTCTTACTTTCCTGAAGCACCAAGTGAGCGAATTTTGCTATTTTGCAGTCTCTAATTCAAATAAAGAATTAATAATTGCGTAAATATTAAATGAAGACCTTGAGACCTTAGGCAGCCTGAGGAGAAGGGGTGTAAGGTGCTGTTCACACCCAGGGGTGTTACAGACCTGCTCTGCCTGGCTCCATGTGCCAAAGGACGGGTGGGGAACAGCGGCTTCCCTCTCACCACTATCACGATGCATGCACATGTATGCAAAGCCAGTTAACTTAGCTTTTTTTTCTTCTGAATGTCCAGCATAAGCAGGGAATAATAAAATGAAACTTTTTTGCAGGGACCAGAAGAAATGAATTACTGCCTGGGTGTAGCTGAGGGCAGTGTCTGGCTCATTATTTTCTGTGAAATAATTCCCACGAGGCCTTGTGGAAACCCAGCCTTTTTTTCTTTTCTCATTTTTCTACTTCCTTAAATTTTCCAAAATACTCTTCTGTAACATATTTTCCCCAGTCACATGTGTTAGCAAGGAGAGAAAAGGTTAAATTCTCCTTTCGTACTATAATGTAATTCATTTCCTGTTTTTCACAACTGTCTAGACACAGATCTAACGAGCATTAACCCTGAATCCTACCATTGGGTTAAAAAATAGAGGCTTTAAATATAAAAGTGTGTGGTAAGAGAAAGATTGTAGGTTTCTACCTGCCACCAGGAGCCAGCTTTTTTAAAGGAGAACCATTTAATTGTCCATAAGCAAGAAAAAAAAAATTACTTCAGTTTCAGAGGTTTAAAAAGGCTCCTGGTTGCCTTATATACACCAGCAGCAATACAGGCGCTACTGAGCCATGGTACAGACAGGTTGATCCCCCTTCACAAGTTATATTTGTCTGGATTTACACCTCCAGCTATATCCAAAAAAGAAAGAATAAATTCCACTTCAGCAGGAGAGCTATAAAAAGATCGGGAGAAAGTCATTTAAGAGATAATCCATGTTGAAAACCATGGTCAGGTTCTGGTGAGAGACCCATAGACAAAATGTCCCCCAGGCCCTGCGGAGGAAGGTGCACCAAACACCAAGGAAAGAAGCGATCGCTGTGGTACCAAGAGGTACCTCATGCTGGCAAGGCAAGGGTGAGAGTCCCAACCTACCAGAGCATTTAAACACTTGTTCAGTCATGACCAGACCTACTGGGACTCTCATCAGCTTAAGCCGGATCATGGTTGGGCTGGACATTGGCCCTAGGTTAAGGATAGCAATCACCCCGTGGACGCATAGCCTCTGCTGACACTCTTCACGCAGGCTGGGCTGGTGCGGCAGGGAGAGAGAGAGATGTCTGGTCCATAACTTGAGCTAAACCCCTCACAAAAGTGCAAGTTTTGCCTACGGAGGAAAGTTGAGGAGAAAACAAAACTGCAGCCCACCCTGGCCCAGCGCGGCCATCACTGATGGTTTGTCACACACACCCTGTTACCAAAGATTACCCATAGCGGCATAATTTTTTATGTACTTCACAAATAAGCTTATTCTTACAGGTATATATTTTTAACCTTACACTCAAAAGCCCTGTTAAAATAAGTCAAAATTCATGGTGCACCGTCGCATTTCCTGCCCGTTTCTCCCTCTATGAAGGCAACCCCTGCAGGGTTGGTTGTTTATTCATCCTGTGAACTGGGAGCAGGCGTCTTTCCCATCCCACTACCCCATTTCAACAGCTGCATAGAAGCAGCAGCACCCTGGGGCACCAGGCCAGACCTGCTGCCTCGGCCACAAAACCTGTGGGTGCTGCCTCCTGCATTCAAGGCCTGTTCTGACCAGGACCAAAAAGATCCAAGGAAAACATATTAAAAAGACTAAAAAGCAGAGTATACTACACATCAAGAATAGCAAGGTGTAAACTGCTGTCTTTCCAGCTTTAGGAAAGCCTTTGAACCCACACAAGTTATTTATAGAGCCATTTTCTAAATGCCTCCCATTTCTGCAAATTTCTTTCCCATTTCCACAATTTTGATGACAGGAGCAGCTCAGATTTTGTCAAAAATAAAGCAATCCCCTACATGATTGACTGGGGTTCACCCCACATCCCCTGTAAAGGAGAGCAGCAGAACTCAGGCTTAGGGAAAGTTGGGGCAAAGCTGAATCATATTTGTTGTGTACATAGTTTTCAAAATGCTTTTTGCCCAAACTCTACTTCTTTATTAGGCTCTCAGACAGTGAGGGCACTTGAAGGAATTGTGCTTGTTTTCATAGCTGGCATAGCTTCCATGAGGCAAGTCATTCTATTTTACCTTAACTTCTCCTGTTCCAACTTACCTTTTCAACTAGTTTTCCCCATTTTACTAGGGGTTCCTTCAGTGGGCTCCTACTCACATTCCCTCTGAGCAGGAGCCCGGGGCAGACTGTTACAGTCCTGAATAACCAGATGCAATTGTAACTGAAAAAAGAAAAATCAAAGCACTTGGGTAACACGTCCAGAAAAAACAACATTTCCAAAAGGCAAGCTACGATGAAGCAACAGCTCTATCCGTGATATTCTTCTACTGCCACAACAACTTGAGTTCTGGATGTTCCTGCAGAAGTCTTTGCTTACAGTCACCAGAAGCTCAAGGCTGCTAAGGTCACCAGCTTGGAAGCAATGAGACAACCAACTCAGTGGTTCACATGGTTTGAACATTTATTGCAATTCAGTGTCAAAAATGTTTTACAAAAATACATTACTGTCTGCACAGAACAGCTGTAAAAATCAGAGTTGAACATGCAAGGGAAGAAGAAAAAAGTGTGCAAATTTATAATGGAAGGATTTTAACCACACAATAATATTAAACAGAAGTCTTACTATACAAGGGATGCCTTTCACTTCATTATCATCTCTAGTTATAACTTTAAGGAAAAACAAAACAGAACACACGCTCTCTTCCATATATAAGTAGATATTTATAATAGTAGGTAGATTAGTTCCTAAAGATGAGCATATTTGCTATTTCAAATTAAAATGTTCTCTTGGTAGCAGACCCGTTAGCATTCTATGCAGCACACGAAGGCTAAAGAAACATGTTCCACCCTCAGTTGCCCTCCCAGGAGGGGAAGCAGCAATGCTTGGTCAGCGGAGGGGGAATCTCTCTGGTGTTTAAGGCATTAATATACTAGAAACTGCACATGTCAAGGACAAGATGGGTTTGTTCTCCCTAGGGCCAGATCCTGCAAAGCTGATTTGCTACCAATGAAATCAATGGAGGAAGACATGGGATAGAAATGGGGCACCAGTAAAGCACACACAGCTCGGCAGCTGCACACTGACAGCTGTGTAGATAGCTGGCCACGGCTTCAGAGCTGTTAACAAGCGTCACTGTAAGCAGTGAGCTGAGAAGAGCAACACCAGAGTCCCAAACCTTGTAACAGGGAGTCTTCATCAACCTGAGCAGTCATCAGCTCCACAGGGTCTATGTTTTCACCAACAGGCCGTCTAAGAAGAGTGGCATTTTAATTTAAAGCTATGTCTTTTTGGCAAAGTGCTGATCTATGGGGAAGCTGTGCAACGGGTTTGTAAGAACAACCCCAGAGGACACTGCTGGTGTGCTGTACTGAGCAGGAGATAAATGTGAAACAGCACATCTGATTTATTAGCTCCATAATAGAATTTGAAATATTCCTGCTCTAAATCAAATTTTAGCTACTAAGGTCCAAGGAATTTTCTGGGCAGGAAAAGCTGGTTTAGTACCTGCATATGTTCTAGAAGGTGATAGCCTTGCAAGAGTAATTGAAGTCAAACAGAAATGGGGACACAAACAGTTCAAAACCTGGGGGCAAAGAAAAATAATAAAAAATATATTCCCATATACAGAAAGTGTCAGGGTGCAGTTAAATGTTTACATACAAAGCAATGTCCTCCTAAGTTTTCCTAGTCACTTCACAAAATGAAAGGATCTAGAAACTCCCACAATTAAAAAAAAAAGAAACCCAAACAATCTAAGGGGAGGTGCACACATTTCAGGATCAAACTTTACCATACTTAGTATAAATGGCTTAAGGTATGTACAGCTGAAATTGTGCCTCTTGAAGTGGCTATCACATTAAACCAAATACCTGCCTCTTCTAGAAAGCTGAAACAAAGATCTCTGGGATCTCTCCCTTCCTAAGCCTCCTCCCCTCATGGATCTGTTTTTCCTCTTTACAGCACCACGTTCTACACTGTTGCACTGGTTAATGCATCCTCTGAAGATAACGAGCTTTCTCTGGATGTGCTGGCAGGAGAAAACCCCAGAGAGAAAAAACCCTCCTTTCCTAGTATAAGAACTGATGCATGTCTAATGGGAATGCATCAACTAACTGGAAGGTGAAATGTCATTTGAAAAGAACGTTCTATTTCCAAAATACAAATAAAAGCCTGTTTTCCCTTTGCAACAGCTTTGCCACAATTGTCCTAAAACAACAAGAGTTCCTTTTTGTGTGAGAGCAGCCTCACACCATCCTGCCTGGAAGCCCGTTATCACTCTCAGTTTGTTACTCTGCCATCCTCAGCCAAGCAGATGCCTTTGCACCGCTAAAATACTGATCACTTTGTTTGCAAGTAGCTGGACTAAGGTATTTGGATGCAACAGCATTTTGTTTTAAATACAAAACAAGAGTATTGAATTCACCACAATATCTCCCTGTACCAGCCACTTGAGAAACAATGAGTCTCCCAAAGAGATCAAGGTCTTATTTGACAGTGGCTGTAGCAAGAGGGTAATGACTGAGACAGTAACTGAATGAGGCTTATTCTATTTCTTTGTTTAGTCCGTTTTGTCCTCTGGTACAGTAGTTGCTTGGTTTTCTGCTGCTTTGGACACTGCCAGCAATATCCCAGGACCCTACCCAGGCAACACACAAGTGTCTGTATGTATTAACAAATCATCTTCAGCGCTTTGACCCTTTAAGATCCACACAGTGCTAAGAAATAAAAAACCCCACTAATTGAAGTTTTATAAATAGGAGCCTCAGTTGGACGTTAACTATGTTGTCAGCATGACCCATGTTCTCTGGGCAGGGGACACAGAATAAACTCTTTGCTCAAGACCAGTGAAGGGCTAATCGAGGCAATGGCAAGAGCCGAGACATTCCCAAATCGCAGCTGAATGCTGAGATTTTCTGTTTTGCTGTGCAGGGAATGCACTAGGCCGGATTCAAACCTGAGCTTAAAATTCACCCAGTGTCACAATCTCACAGTGGATAAGTGCCATCTGCTAAGCACGGATTCAGACTAGGCAGAACCCCCCAGCATTTCATACCAAAATACCCTTGACCTCCCCATCACAACAGGTTGGCTCACTATGGGTGGCAGAGGCAAGACTGCAAAACAGACCAACCCCAAGTCAGAGCTGGAAACAGAAGATGCTGAGGAACACAGGTTCTCTCACTGCTAGAAAAAGGAACTACAGAAATCTCCAAATAACAGCGGCAAAGCTTCGCTCACTTCACTTGCAGGTTTCTGTCCTTGATGTCCTCATTCACCAAGCCAGATTTCAGCCTCGTCTACCCACTGCCATCAATGCGGGAATGAAAACAGAAACTGGCCTCCCTCGCTCACAAACATCCCCCCAAACAAGTACAAGTTCATTTTTCCCAGGTAACAGCTTTTAAATCACTTTCAGTTGGCATGAATACAGATCAGCAGGCTTATGCTTTCCACCAGCAAACTGATGGATGGGGCATCAACATCAAGATAAAGCTCCCTATCCTGCACGTGTTTTCTTCTCACGTCTGGAGAGTGCCAAGCTCTGGGCCATGGCTATGGGTGACACAGGCTCACAGAGCTCTCTGGACAAGCAAAAGTTTGGGTTTGCTGTTGGAAGGCAGGAGAAGGGCAGTTCTTGTCAGCATTGTCCTGGTTTTCCTCCCCCTTCCCCACTGCTCCATCTAGAGGCAGCTTTTTTTCCCTTTGTGCCTCTTCAAAGAGTATGCAAAGTGATTTAGTTTGCAAAAATGCAAATACCGTCAATTTTTTAAAATATAAACAGCTGCAGAAAAGTGTTGAAAGTCAGTTATAAAAATGTAAAAAAAAAAAGAACAGAATATTTAACAATAATTAACTCAAGTAGTTCTTCCTGAATTGTCCTGAGTACTCCTCTTCCTCACAATTCTTTGTACATAGTCACACACAACCCACTAAATATTTCCCCTTCCGAGGCATCCTGCTTACATCATACACAGAGAAAGTGCTATACAAGAAATCTACTAGCAAACAGCAAAAAAACCCTTTCCACTGTAGGTTTTCCAATTGTTAAAGCTGGATTCTTCTAGCTCCACTGTAGGGAAAAAGTGAGGCATTGTACACAACAGAGATTGTGAACCAGACCACGGCCTCAGTGAAGTTAGGAGTTTGGCTGCTTACTCCACAGGACTGAAAATTTAGCTCTAGGCTAGTTTTAGAAGATCCCATAAAGAAGGTCAGCACTGGAAGTGGAACGGACTAGGTTGGGTCTTTGCCACTGGCATGGAGAAATAACCAAAGATGTCAAGTGCCATGGTAGGAAATCCCTTGCTTACACCAGTCCCGACCGCTGGTTTTAGGCAAATGCTGACCAATTTCTTCATGCTGTCTTGCTCATCACCCTAAACTTCAGTAGTCTGAAATTAAACATGATGCTACCAGTCTTCCAGTGAGTAAAAACTGCATCATTTCACTATGCTCAATAGCCCAGTTCTCCCTATGTTTTACCAGTTCCAAGATGACTGAATTCACTTGACAGAAGTGGGAATACAGAACCATGTATATGTTGGAAAACATGGGCTTGAAGAGCCATATTCTAACTTCACTTGGGATTTCAACCAGTGCAATTAACCTAGTGGAGTTGATACAAATTTACATTTTGAAATTAAATCCAGTCCTTTGTTTCTCTATACTAGAACTTCCTCCCCTTTAGATAATCTTCATCCTTGTGGCTTCTTTTCTCTTTTGCTTAAGTCTTCCATAAAACCAACAAATTAAAAGAGGATGGAGTAAAGTCTTAGGTATTTATATGGTGCCTATCATCTAGGCATTCAAACACCGAGTAGAGCAAGAAAACTCATGTAAAGAGGTAAGCATTAATACAAGAAAAGATGCTTTCTATCACAAACATTTCCCTTTAAATCATTGTACAAAATACAAAAGTTCACATTGTACACTGGATTTTTGTTTGAAAGGTACTCAATCTATTAGAGGTAGAAAGTGGTATGGTGCGATTCTCTTTTGCAAGTAGGCTAGAGTTCTATCCTAAGTATTTCAGAATGTGTCCTTTTTAAAAACATAAAAGTATTATTAAACTTGTCACAGGGATATTTTTCATAAATATTTTTAAAATGTCATATTTATAAATATGTATGCTAAATAAAACCAGATGGAGAAACAGTTCAACAGTCCTAGCCTCATATTGCTTTCTCTCTATTAGAAACAAACCAAGAGAGTTCTCAAATGGTTGCGGGGCAAATCAATTTTTTAACTTCGAAAAACAAAACATGAAGTTTTTTGCCCTGTATCTTGTACTCTGATCATAAAAAAAGGGACTCTGTACAACATGCTGCATTTATACACCAGACCTATGGAAGTCTGTATTCCTTAAGTGCTGCACGTCAGTGAGCAATTTCACCTTTCATCTCCGAGATACTCTTGTTCCTTGACTCAGGAGCTTTGAACAAACATGAATATTTACACTATTTACAAATGGAGTGTCCAAGCTCAGTGGCATAAAGTGTCCTGTAAGAATCGCGTAAGCTGCGGTGACCCAAGTTCAGAACCTGAACAAGTTGATAAAGTCTTGTGGCGAAAGAGAGGTGGAGCACGTCTCCGGGTTGTTGGCTGTGCAAGGGTGATCAGTACCCTGGGAAAGGAGAAAACAACTCCATTTAGAGAGACTATGGAACGGGCGCCAGACCATCAGCCAACTTAGCGCTGCCCCTCTGCCAGACGTCCCACTTGCAAACAGAGCAGAGCCCAGAATAATATTTCTACTCTTGTCAAAGCAGACAGCTCAGAACTGGGCTTCTAGTAGCTCTTAGGGCCTACTGGCAAGTCAAGAGAAATGAAACCAGCAAAAATCCAATTCACTCTTCTCCCCTCTTCTCTGAGGGAAGAGAGGCTAGACCCCACCATCAGCTACAGGAGTTTAACACCAGAGACATGCCTTGGAGATCAACACAGTGGCCAGCAGATTTTTGTCCTGGGCTATTTTGTAGCCATCAGCTCCTGTGACGGCTAATCCTGTTGCCAAGACCTCCACCACCATGTAATGGCTAGGAGCTGCTGGCAGTGCCAAGACGATTTACTGCAGGCAGCCCTACAGTATGCCTGTCTCCCCCTCCCCTCTGGCCTTGATCCCCTCCTGTTCAACGTAAGGAGGGGATCTCAGAAGAGAAAAGGTCTTAATAGTTGAGGGAGGATTAAGATGTAGGAAAACACTAGGTTACACAGGCAAAGGAACTGCAGCACCCTAAACCACCTGCAATCAGAGGAAGCTGGTCCCACCAGTACCTCATACCTTCCAGGAGAGGATGTGGCAGTGCCTGCACAGCTGCAGCGTGTCACCATACTGCTCCTTCCGTGGGTAACACCTTATGAGCTTGAAGTACATCTTCTTCCAATCCAGCTGTCCCTTGTCAGATAAGATTAGCCGTTTGCGAATCTTAAAGAAAAAAATAATCATAGCAGGTCAAAAAAATTATTTGTCCTTTCCCACTCAGGTTGTTCTCCTCTCCCTCACATAAGTGTCATCCTTGCCAGTCCCTTAACAGTTCCCTTGTAACACCAAGAAAGCTCCTGCTCTGAATATCCAGCAATAACCAGCTTCCTGCGTGCAACTGCCTCATCCAATACTATTATTGGGCTCCATCCCCATTTCATGAACATTACTGTATGAAAGCCTGAAACCCTGGGAGCTATTTTATACTATTTTAGCCATGGTTTCTGGCTGGCAGGACAGTAAGTATAGTTGCATTTAACAGTTTTAGAAGTTAAAGCATTTTGCTTCTTCATTGACTCTAAGAGTCAGTGATTTGTCACATTAGCTTGGGAGACACCCATCTTTCTTTCAGAGGTCATTAGTTGCAGAGACCGGATTTGAATTAACTTGTTAATAGAAATAACTTCCCCAGAGTCACTTACAAAGTCAGATCCAGAATGAGCAAATAAAGCCAAGTCAGCAGAGAAATCTGGCATGTGGTCCCTGAAGCACAGAGATCTGGTACAAACACCCCAGACATTCACCCGTGAACAGAGAGAGGGATTTTTGTTTGTTGTTAAGTTTAGAAGACCCCAGATGATTACCAGCCTGCAAAGGGCCAAAGATGTTTACACAGGTACAGCACGGGTAGCAGCAGGGCTGTTTTCCACATACTGTCCTGTCACTCACAAAACAGCTCAGAGGGGATTTCTTGCTCTAAAGGGCAAGAGAATACGACTCATTGCTCATGGACCGCATCCACAGAGATTCTCTGCGAGGGTGTCAGTCCCTGGGACATCAGGGTGACTGCTGGAGCTTGCCTGCACGTTTTCCCTCCACACGTGGGGTGAGGAGCAACTGCATGACTTGCAGTTGTTACCACCTGGATTAGGGTTGAAGTTCACCATATGACTAATTCCTCAGGCTCCTATTTCAGGAATCATTACTCTGGCTTGCAAAACCCTCTACATAAATCATCTTCATAGCCATTCTCATGCCAGTCTGTATTATCAGCTTGCGGCACAGCCTTTAGATCCAAGAGACAGTCAAGTAAGAGCATCCTACCCATGTGTGTTCACTTGCTAGTGGGGTACAAGTAATTGATAGCAGTTTCCAACCCTCCTTGTACCTGTCTGTCCGTAAAGTGGTACTGGCAGAGTTTCTTCCACAGCAGACGGTCTTCACTGAGCACTTGCAGGTCGGGAGCCACCTGACCAAGGCTAACTAGGTCTCTCCCATCACTCAGTCGCTGCATGATGTTCAATTGTAAACATAACGGCAGGTCTGTGAAAGTGGTTCCTTTAAAAGCAGGCTGGAAGAGACAGACAAAACTGAGCTCACAGGAAGCTGAAAACCCAAGCAATTCTAGCTTGCAGTGGAGTTACTGCTTTGTAAGCATTGCTCTTCACACAGAAAACAAGCAGAAGTTCCCTCTTCTGAATAAGGAGACATTTTACATAGAGACCTTTGACTTTCTGCCCCAGAACAGTTTGAGGTATCCTCAAGTAAGGGGACGTGTTTGTATTACAGTAGTTAGAAGCAGAGCTGCAGTCCAAGCCTCCTTCTCCCCTTTTAGTCCATCCCACGTCCATACTCGTGAGACTCTGCTCCCAGAAGCACCACTACCAGCTTTCACTACAGCGGGACGCTGGCTACATCGTGGTATCAGCTATTAACCATCCAGGTCTCTCCACCACGAGGGACATCGACATTACTTCTCAAGTTCAGCCTCCTGTTACACACATTGCTGGAAATCTCATGCTCTTCTGACATGTGTTTTAGCTTATGTCATCACAGGATCCTCCTGTAACCACAGCAGGATCTTTCCCTGCATGGCTTCCCAGGTCACTGCTGGCAAGGCTAACTTCTCTTCTGTGAGCACCTGAAGGACCTGCTCCTTTCCCATTAGCTGCAACCATAGTTTTCCAGGCTGTTCAGCCACACCAAAGCACATCCTCACCTAAAGAGCCAAAAGCCTCCTTCACCCCCCATCCACCTTCGCCTGGTCTATGCAGGGTCCAGGACTTTTGCAAGTCCGCATGGTGACACAGGTCCAGGACAAATTGACCACGATGGATCAGCTGGTCCTGCACTCGGGGGAAATCCAAGGCACATCTGGGAGCAAGGGATCAGCAAGGACCACAATCGGGCTACAGCTGCTCCAAAACCAGCCCCAGCCTTATTAAGGCAAACAGCAGCTTTTAGGATTGGGCCCCAACAAAGAAACAATGTTAGACCGATGTGCCAAGTTTATCATTTACCCTGCACAGAGATGCTGCTATTTTAAGTCACAGAGTCACAGCACCCGTCTCACAATTGGCAGAGCTGTGCACCATTTCAACCGAGAAGCACACAGACCGCCATCAGCAGGGGAACACTGCACAAGGCTGCTTTTAATCATACAGTCCCATCTCCAGCCATCCCACTGCACGTAAGCCTCCACGGCACAACAAATATGCCTGTATACAAACAGCTCCCACCTTCACTTCAGTGCCCAGCCTGCCCAGACCATGCAGCACTGCCCAGTATCTGCATGGTCCACAGCTTTTCAACCAAGGCATCATTTTTAGCTATTTCCACCAGCAAGACAGGCCTGAAACAGCCCCGCAGGAGTGAACTGTCTCTGCCATCTCCAGAGGACATTTCTTCCCATGACAGCCTTAACGCTGTATGCCGAGAGTTAAGCTGCAACCGTACTGCCTGGTGACACATAGATGCTTCCTTGGTACAATCCACAGGTCCAGACTCAGTGTCCCTGCCCGTCAGTGCAAACTGAGGTCATGTTTGGGGTAGGAAGAATGCACTGCAGCCTTGGATCACCTCCCACTGATCTCCCTTGCCAGCCTGTCTTTTACATTCTCCTGCATTCTCTCTACATATAAGCTTCACTTGCACACAACAGGTAGGACTAAGGTCAGAGGTTCTTGGGTCAAAAAACCCCAAAGTTTATGCTTCTGTCTTATTTCTGAAGAAACCAGTATGACTCAAGCAAATCCTTACAGGTTTTCTGAGTCAGGGCCAAAGACTTATCTGCTACTTTTTTCCCTCAGTACTCCTTTCCAGGACTTTTCAAACATTACTTTTTTTGGAGAAAGAACACAGATTACATCACAGTAGATCAATATGCTGTCACTTTCTGGAAAGAGGGTTTTTTCTAAAGCAGCTCTAGCACACACTCACTATTTTGCAAATTTTTTTTTTTTTAAAAAAGTTTAGGCCTTAGCTGTTGCAAGACATTTCCTCCCCTCAGAAACACCAGAAGCACTCAGTGCAACTGGCTGCACAGAGCTGAGCTTGTTCTTCCTTCCTCTAAACTCAGCTGGTTTTGTTCTAGCTTGCCCTGAAGTCATCTTCAGTGGTGTGAAATTTTTTTTTCTGCAAGCTTGACATCTATTTTATTTATTTTAGAAAAGTGTCTGTAAACCTATATGTAAGTATACATAAAAGGCAGTTCTGTTCACAAACAATATTTTGATGCACTTTTGTCTGGATAGGCAGTGTTCTTTGAAATGCTTGTCTGTGTTTTATGAGTCCCTAAAGTAGGGGGAAAAACCCCACATGGTACTATGGGGCTGAGCAGCAGGAGGTAGGTCCTGACCTGTGGTGTGCTCAGGGCAGCAGATGCCCGGGTGGAGCTGACCCTGGCCCAGGCCAGCTTCCCAGCTCACAGACCTGCTGCCCCCCAGGAGCCACCCCGCAGCGGGGCTGGTGCTTCCCCTGCAGGGCAAAGGGAGCTGCAGCCAATCCCAAGAACTGGACACCAGAGGTGGGGCAGAGACCACCATCA
This sequence comes from Grus americana, assembly GCF_028858705.1. Classification (NCBI taxonomy): domain Eukaryota; kingdom Metazoa; phylum Chordata; class Aves; order Gruiformes; family Gruidae; genus Grus; species Grus americana. The sequence continues at coordinate 13,310,374 of NC_072853.1, read as the reverse complement.
GATAATGCACTGCTGCTTTTGCAGCTCTTCAAACTCCCTGGGACCTCCCAGAGTTCATCTTCTGCTGTGTTACTCTAACTGAAGGACTGGAAATTGTTTCCTTGCATTCCCAGAGAACACATGTAAAATGATGGAAGCAGGCCCTTTGCTTAATTCTTTGCAAATGCCTCTCTGATTGACCCACCAGGGAAAAAGGTGCTTTTTATAGTCCCTTAGGCCATGCCTTAGTCTGCCCAGGCAGGAATTTCACAGTCCAGTTCACTGCAGAAAAGTCCTACAAGGGGCATACCAGCACAGAGGTCAGTACTGGGGAGAAGCTTTAGCATTTCTGTGGAGTAAGTATCCATTTGAGGTCGAAAAAAGTCTAGACATGGTTCTGGACAACAACTGGTTGTAGGTGTCCCTGCTTGAGCAGGGGGGTTGGGCCAGATGACCTCCAGAAGTCCCTTCCAACCTCAACCCTTCTGTGATCCTGTGAAGATTTCATTCCCATGCAAAGCCAGGTTAGGAATTTATCAGCTAATACATCTTTCCCATCCCCACAGATGCTGTTGAAAAAACAGATGTTGTGAAAGCAGGACTCATCTGGCTGGAACAGGCAGCTCCAGACTACTGGAAGAATCATTGATATTTTCAGCCAGGAAGAATGAAGTTATGCAGCTATTTGGAAATTTGCATTTAATTTACAGATTAAACAAATCTAAAAGCCTCAACTATCTGATAAACAAGTTTTGAAGGCAATTTCTCAGCTTGAGAAAGACCGAGTTGACTTTTCATACTGAGGCCTAAACCTCTGAAGACTCTCAAGAGGGGGAGATGGTTTCCTGCCCAGCTCTGTTTGCACAGCACCTCACAGCCATTAAGGAGCCAAGCCACGGTCTGTGACCAGTAACAGCAAGCATGATCCTGGGTTGTGTACGCTGAGTTTGAATTAAGGGACACAAGCAATGCTAGGAATGCACCCCATTATTCTGGCAACTCCAGGTCCTTCCCCAGCACTCTGTGCTTCCACTGGGAGTACAGTGGGATGCAGTCACCCAAGGGAGAGCTGCTACATGAGAAGGTTTCATGAAGAAGCCACATTATTTTTAACCTTTGGGATTTGTGCTTACCCTGGTGATCTGAATGTTGTTCAGCTGCTGCTGCCAGTGGAGAATACTCTCCATCCTGTGCACCCACATGTTAATGTTTCCAACCAGGACAGACTTGCCAACCCGTTGAACCAGAGTGCAGAGGGATGTGTAGAGGGTCTGCAGCAATTCTCGTATTAGCCTGATGTTCTGCTGATCTTCAAGGACTTTGGAGGAACAGAAAAGGTTAAAAACAGGAACTGCCCAAATCCTTTTCTGAATCTCTATGTTTCTAAAGCAAGTCACATTACCTGCTATAACCTTACAGGCCAAGAGAGCCAGCCTGCACTTTTCTTTTTAGAGGAAAGCACTTAAACATTAGCCAGGCACAGCAGGTTGGACAGCAGATAGAAAGAGATCCTCCCAGGATAAGCAGATATCTGCCCTTTCTGCAGCAATTCCCGTTTCCAGCCACTGGCAGCCAGCCAGCTTTCTCCTCTGATATGCGCAAGAGGTTATCTACATGCAACTCTTCCCCATCCACCCCAGCTGATCTGCAGGGAGACAGCTCAGGATCTCCTTTCTCATTATGTATACACACATGAGCAGGGCACTGGATTCCCAGGCTTCAGCCAGAGCTAAAGCATCAAGGAGGGAAGTGGCAGATCTCAACCACAATTCAGCCCCCCTAGCAGGTGAAGACAGCCCTCGAGCATTCCTTTCCTCCGGAGCAGTGAGAGCACTTGATGACACAGCAAACTGTTGACAACGCAGCAGCAGAGACTGCCGATGTGCCAGGCTGGGGGCAGGAGCTGCCATCCCTTCTGCAGTCAGAAATAGGACTCAGTAGGATGCAGAAGGGGTGGCAGCAAGGGAAGTTGGAGAAGGAGGAATCGCCTCTCAGATACCTACCAGAATACAGACATTTCTTCCCACTCCCCTCCCCACAGTCCTTCACCGAGAGAAAGTGGAACTGCACTACAGAAATAAGCAGGGGTGCCCCTCTTCACCCATCTCGCGTTGCCTGACTATTCTCAAGGATGTGGTTCGCACCGAGTACACCAGATTAAATCAGACTCCTCCTCCTCCCCCTTGCTGTTTCCATTTCTTACCTTTCTGCACCACTTTTTCCAAAATGTTCATGTAGTTTTTCTGGGCAATGCCACTCAGTGACGTCAGCTGAGACTTTGCTATCAGCTCCAACAGCTGTGGATAAAAATAGAAGTTGCAAGCCTTAGAGCGCAGAGATACCTTTCTAATCTTGACTCCTGGTCACATGACATAGCAAAACAGAGACTTGTTTGCAGCTTGAAAATAAAAGGCAGACAAAATGACGGAGCAAACTAACGCAATGGGGAAGGAGAGCAGAGGCCAAGTAATTAAACCCATATTGAAAGGGGTTAAAAAAAGGCATTCTAATGATCTTCAGAAAAAAAAACCAGCCCTTGATTTCATGGTTCAGAGATGCAGAAAAACCACAGAGCAGTGCTCAGACTGACAGCCTCTATTCACACCAAGAGAACAACGAACAGCCAACGTCACCATCCTTTACTGGGGCATAAACAAGCAGTGTTATTAGGGAACACGAGCAAATGCCTGTTTGGATGAGGATATTATTGATGGGGCATTAATGAGAATCAGACTCCACAATTTACGTCAAACTCCGGGGTTGCACAGGTTTTGTCAGAGTGCTGTTGCCATGACAGAAAGGTTAAGCACCACATTAAAAACAAATCCTCTCTCCCCCAACCAACTCCTATTCCCCCAAGGTTTCCTCCTCTCTGTTCAGCTCTTACAGCTGCAACACCAAACCACCTCTCCCTGTTTGTCCTGTTTACTCGTTAACCTCTCCTAATGGAAATCTCGCTTTTACTTTCAATTAGGATTTGCTTCCCATAACTGATCTCCTGACTCACGTACAAGCCAAATGCTGAACTTGGGTTGCAGTTGCTAAAGGAAGCATTCCCCATGGGGAAGATGCCCTCTCCTCCTCAGTTCTCTACCACCATGAGAACAGCTGTGGAAGTTTCCTATGGAACATGCTCTGCAGAACATGTGGCCCATGATCTTCCAAGCCTTCCTCCCTTCCCCCAGCATTATATAAATACACAGACTGTCCACGTGTTAGTCCATTTGTTTTGGATGTACATAGCCTTCTGTTTTATTTTAGAAAGGAAAGGAAAAACCTTTTATGCTACAAATCAATCAACACATTACCGCATGACTAGCTTATTAATCCTTTATCATCTGCAGCTACGGTATCCCATTGCTGGCACCACAGGGAACCCAGAGAAGGTGCAACTACTTGTGTCAAGTAAGATGGCTTTTGACAAGACATGATAAGTCATGAGCTGAACTGTTTGCACTGCTATAAGAATGACAGGAATGTATCCAAAAAGTCACCGGCAGCTTGCCATGAAGCAGGGAGCTCAGTGAGAGGTATTACTGCATTCATTTGTCAGCTCTGCTCGCCTCAGGCGCTGGCATGTGACTGCCAGTTAGGAGCAGTGAAGTCGCCTAGAGTGACCGATCTCTTCTTCCGTTTAATTTCCAGGCCAACACCATCATCAGATGGCTTTGAGTTTACATTCTATTAATATCTTGCACCTCGCATGACCAAAAGAAACAAGATGAAAAGAAGACCTGCACTAACTCCTGTGAAGGGCAGGCTACCTGTTTTCTTGGCTGATTTGGGGAAACAAGAGATGCAGGAGAGTTAGGTAATTATTTGGTGCAGAGGTATCTTGCTATATCAGCTATACTGAGACCACAAGGACTAGATACTCAAAACCAAGGCAGTTTGCAAGATGTTTGGAAAGTTTTATTTACTGGAGGAGGAAAAAAATATCAGTGTCCCAAAGTAGTATGTAACACTCTGCTTACACTAAACTATTTAGCCTTCAGACCTTTGATTATAGTGATCAACTTGCCAGACTTCATCTGTACATCAGCTACACATGCACCCAGATCAGCTCTTCTGTGCATAAACAACTGCTGTCTCCAGATTGCACTGTTCTGGAACTGGCACAGAGACAGCTTCCTCCAGGCTGTGTGTTAGCAATGTTGTGCCCATTACTGAAAACACCAAAATGCACCCAGTGATAAGCATCATGTAATGCAATACCGTAAGAGCTAGATACCAGGGCCATTCTTTAGGAGGAAGAAGGATAAAAATCTCAGTTCCTTGAAGAACACTAAATTAGTACAAAATTAATTTAGCCAAAGGAACAGACTCAAAGTTGCCTTGTCTGTGTTTATCAAGGTTCAATTTATGTTCAGTGAACCAGCTCAGATATCATATGTCACCTCTTTTCCCCTGCAGCAATAAACACAGGATGAAATTCCATATGAAAACTATGTTGTGAATACTTCGAGGACTACTCCGCTCCCCAGCAACTGCTGGCTGAAGCAACTAGCTAGCCCTCCAAATCAAGACATTTTTTATTCTTCTGTGTTCATATAATACACAAAAACCAGATAAGCAATACAGTTCATCTGTGCCCCACGTGTTCCAGTGCACTGAAGGTCTTTTAGTGTTGGCACAGACCCAGAGTAGGGTCTCAATTAATGGACTGCCAAATTGGGGTCTACAGCATTATAAAAAAATAAATCAATGTTTCCACTTGCATAATACAGACTAAAAGCAGACTGATGAATTCAGATTAGTGCTGAGTAGGGTAAAAAGGCTGGAGAGCTGCAAGCATGTGTTATGATGTGGTTGCATTACGTCCAGCCCACACTCAACTGAGAGGGACAGATGGTAGGAGAGAGTGCACAGCAAAAGGTTAAGAGCAATTTTAAAAGACCTGCTTTTCAAAAACACTAAATGATTGCATTCCAGCCAATTTTAACTGGGGCTGGGAAGTCTGCATCACCTCTGGAAAACAGGACATTAGATTCCAATTCACTTTTTCACGTCCTCAGAAGTTGAAAAGTGTGACCTGGTAGCTTCCCCAGAAAATCCTTCCTATCACCTCACCCCTATTTTGTTTGCTCTCAGAGGTCTGACAGAGCCATGGAGAAAAGGCAAGAGATGCAGTAGGCTATTCCAGAGCCTCTGTAGAGCTGGCAGGAGGCAGCACCTTCCACAGCAGGGCAATAACCTGCTCACTTCCCCATGAGTGTGATGGGGCTCCTGCTCAAACCCCACTAGCAGTTGGTCTAAAGCAGTCAGTGCAATGAGTCACTTAATTCCTAGAGCAGAGCAGGGACTCCTCCCATAAACATCAGGAAAAAACCCAAACAAAACAGTGCCATGTGGCAGCAAACAAGGGCCCTTGTTTCAGGGCCATGAAAACATGCTGCTCTGCACCCATGACTACTGTGCACAGCATTGCTTAGACCTGCTATAGCCAGATGGCATCTCTGGCACTGCCTCAGTTCAACACCAGGGCATGCAGGCAATCCATACCCCAAATAACCCACAGCTAGAGGCTTAGAGCACAGAGCCAGAAAATCCCCAGCAGACCCACCAAACAGGAGGGTGTAACCTTGCCTCAAAAAGGGAAATGCTTTGTAATGATTAAAATCACAAGTCTCAAACTACTGAAGTGTTAAATCCACCTTTGAATAACTCCAAATCAGCTATAGGGAAGCTGGACTACACCCTGTGGGGATCCATAAGCTCCTCCTGGTTGTTGATGTGGTTCCTCACATCTGGACTGCTTAGAGAAATGTATAGCAATGCAAAATTCCTCCTCTGGCCCCTCCTTGTTCTCACAGCCCTTCACTTTCTGTGGCTGAAATGTCACATTGGGTTTCAGCTGGGAGGTAGGCAACAGCAAGGCAAGTGATAATGATTTACAGCACAGGTGCTGACAGATCTCCATGAGACAGCATTGAGCTGATACTCTTTCAGCATAGCTTAAATCCAGGACTCCTGGAACTAACTGCTATAAAAACTTAAGAAACAAATTTAAGAGACTACGTTAGCAGGCTGCACACTATCTACATCATGTTATTCCAGAAGAACTGTGCCCATGCAGCTTAATTTGACCTAAGCTTTCATGATCAGAAACAGCACCTTCCCTCGAGACATTACTACACAACCATCATATGACAAATCTTTCTGAAGGAAGCAGCCTGCAAAACCTCACTGTCATCTGAACAGAGTGTTCCCAAAGGAGAACCAACAATTTATGGGCTGCAGACACTTTTGTCTCTGCTCATATTACTTATACTTACAGAACACTTCCAGTCTTTTCATTAAATCTGTAAGACCAGAGAAAACAGGACTGCTTCAAGACCAAGAACAATTTGGGTCCTCTGGGTCAATCACACATCTTACTAGCTCTAAAAAGGGAACATTGTCCTGTAACATGTGGGCAGATGTATAGTTCAAATGATCAGCAAGGACCAAGTCATGGCACCAATACCTGTACTTAGCACTTCCAGGGCTATATCAGCAGACTGTCAAGACAAGATTTATGCTGGAGGAAAATTTCTTCTGCTTCAGTTACATGAACTCACTGGCTATGGGTGATGGTATTCGCCCATGAAAAATACCTGCCAAGCTTCTTGCAGCTCACACCAACACCTCACTTGAAGGAGGTACTCATTTCACCAGTTCGGAACTCCAAGAACTTTGGGTATATCAAGCAGCAGACACTTCTGTATGACAAAAATCAGCGCTGGAAACTGTAGCACTTAAGTTTGGAGAAATTCAGAAAGGAATGCTTTGGGAAAGACAAGCTGATGTTCAGCCTGAAAGCCTATTTTGCTGTCAGCAGTAATGCAATTTATTTCTCTATAGGGCAAGTTCGAGCATAGCCAGCAGAATCCCAAGCCTGCAGCTGTTTCTCTCCTTTCTTCCCCTATGGACATCCTCATATTCTCCCCCAGCCTCCAACTCTAAACTTCCCTCCTTGGAAAGCATTTGCTTTATGAACTAAGTAGTGTGACATTAATCAGATACCCCAAGCAACGGGTGGAACTACAGAGAACAAGGGGAGGAAGGGAAAAATGTTTTGCCTGCCAATGTTCCAGGCATTTTCCATGTGACAAACTGCTCATCTGTGTGCTCTAGGAGGCCTGTGATTTGCAGAGAACCATAAACAAGATCCACATCTAGGCAGAGCTTTTCATGAGTAAATCTGGCACATAAGGCATTTTATGAGCTACTATCCACCGGAGACTTGGCCGATACAAGCCTTTCATTTTAAGAAGTCAGTTTTATATTTGATCCATGGTACCAGGTTTAATATCTTCTTTAATCTGCCAAACCACAAGTCAGTCTCAATTAGAAAGCTTTATACTTCTCAGTAGTGCTGTATCCTTAAAACTACTGGGGGGAAAACTACTCTTAAAAAGCTCAGAAGAGAGGTAATTTGTCAAAACAAGGACACATGCCAACACCCATACAGAACACTGATTTTGGATACACAGTAGATTTGGGATGCTTTTATGAAGTCCTTACGGGGAAAAAGGGGGAAGGTCAGCCTGGGCCAGCCCACCAGACCACACCAACTTCACTGAAATTTGAGTTCATTCTTCAAAAAATGTAACTGGACTTCTGCTCAATCACTGCAGTCTCATGCAAGACACCCATCACATTGGGCTGAGCAGAAGCCCATCACGTGGCACAGTGCAACCTGAGGCCACGCTTAGAAGTCTTGAGTTCTTCATTGTCAGAAGACAAAAAGTCTGCCAAAGGAATCTCTGGAGCACCAAATACAAGTTTTATTTTATTTTCCTCCTTTATATTTGACTAAAGGGTTATAGCCTTGGCATGAACTGTTCCTTCCACAATAATCCCCCTAACAATGCCACAGCTGTGTGTATATATATCCAGTATCAGAAAACACTGAGTACCTCAGTGCTAGTGATCACCTTCTCTGTACAAGCAGGAAAACAAGTTGTCCCGGGAACAGCAGAGCTAGGACAGCCTGAGTTTCCATGGACTTGTATCCCACTTTGCCTCCAGTGCCCTTCCTGCACAGTGGGTGAGGAATCACCACTGTACCCCTCCCAGGGTGAGGGAGGCTTTCACAGACTCCTTGTCACCTAGACAACAGGTGAACAAAGGCAAATCTGCTCAGATTATTTCTTCCTCAGACACTTTTCATGATATTTGACTCAAAGGGAAAGCAATACCAATGCTGCTTGCTCCAGAACCTAAAACCTGAACAGCTGGTGCCTCACCAGTGATCAACTGCTGATGAGATGTGAAAAGGAGCTGTTTATAAACAGCCTCAAGTTAATAACAGGTTTGTTGTGGGTTTTTTTAATTGAATTCCAAGCCTTGATAAGCATTCTGAAATTCAAGATCAATTTGCAGATCACATGCATATAAACATACAAGGATCTGCAGCCCTCAGGACAGTAGCTCCCCCAACCACTACCACCCTCCTTGGGCACCCAAAGCCTAAAGAGAAGTCCTGAGCTGTTATGCAAAGCCAGAGCATGGGGAACCTGGGGCTGATGGCTCCTTCCTACCAAGTAATGGTGTCACCTACTGAAATTGCTGCCAGTCACACAGGATTATGAGCATCCATGATCCTTAACAGAGAAGTTAAGATCAGTGCCTCCAAGAGATCCAGCCCACCCTCTCATTCCCAAAATTCTCAGGTCCCCAGAGTCTCTCCTGTATCACTTCAAAGATGACAAAGCTCCACAGCCCTCTCAGAGCTGAAGCCTCCTGTGCAAAGAGGTCCCTGCTGCTCCATGCTCCTTGTGGGGCTATGGGAATCATTTAGAAGCTGAACTGAGAACTCAGGAATTAGAAGCTAAATTTCCTGGGTTTCAGAAGTGAATTTCACAACTGAAAAGTAGTAGGAATGCTAGGCTAAGGACAGCCCATCTTCTACATTGCCACCACCTCCCACTCATGTTAACAGGTCAAAGAGAAGGTTTTGGGAGTCTATTACACAACTTCCATCAATTACTTCATGCAAAGCCCAACACCCCCACTTGCATGCTCAGACCTCTTTTTGCCAGTGCTTCCCATCACCCAACTGGTGCTCAGTTCAGAGCCTCCACCACCACAGCAAAATAAACCCTGGTCTTTTACTCACCCTCACAACGTAGTTGAATCGCCTGGAGTCCAGGATAGCACTTGAGAAGTCAAGTCGGTTGAAGGCTTCTCCCAAGGTGCAGTAACCATGGCGCTGAGTAGAAAAAAACAGTCTGGGTCATGTTTTGGCAGACATGAGTCCAGACAGCACCAGGAAGACGTGACCCAGGGCAACTCGATTTAGCAAGCTAACGGGTACAAACCATGGGACCAGCTCACAGCCAGAGGAGGCAGGCCTATCTCCTGCAGAGCCACAGTTATTGACGTCAAGATTGGGTATGGCCCAATGTAGATTATGGTAGTTTCCCAAGAGTGACCCAAGCTCTGCTCATGACCCATGAATTTACGGGTCAGAATGAGCCACACATTCCCGGGGTTCAATATATAGCATGAGTTCAGAGTGGTCTCACACAGCTGCTTCTCTCCATGAGTGCAAGCAAGCCGTTGTGATGAATTCCAATGATTTTCCATGTTAGGACTGTACTGGGTGAAAGCCAAGAACAGTATTATGGCTTGGTCTGCAAATGGCTGGTTTTTTTAACTGAGGGAAGCAAACAAGTCATATTTTAAACACATGTACAGAACCTTGTACAGCAAGCCCTGGCTCCCTCATTGGGGCTTAAAATCATTACTGAAATTCCAACCACAAGCCAGATCTTCCACTTATCTCTTAAGGGCTTCTGCTGATTTATATCAGCACAGGATCTTCCACTGCTTGGAAAAAACAGTAGAAAAGGGAACAAAGAACCTATGGAGGCACTCACCTCTTTTGTGCTCCCCTTGTGAACGTAGATCCACTTTTCCTGGTGGAAATCTGTTAGGACAAAGACATTTTGCTCAGTTAATCTCAGATGGCTGGATCTGTTCTGCTCTCAACAATTACAGCCCTTTTAGCGCAAATGAAGTTATTTTGTGTTTACACCACTGCACTTGAAACCAAAACCAGCAATTTGCTGAGCCACTTTGTTTCCGTACTGCTTCATTTGAGACTGCGGCCCTGAGCCTTAGAAAGAGCTTCTGTTTCAGTGACACAGTTCAAGACTGTAAATGTTTAATCTGCCAGCCACAGATATACCATAGCACCTCCTCTTCTTTGGTCCCAGACAGTAAGTGTGGCTGACAGCCAGGTTTTGTTGTTATTGATTTTATTAACTATTCATTACCTTGGTTACAGGCTTGGGATTGAATGTCAAATTTGAAGTTGAGCAAAAATGTCATGAGACACCAGGCATGTGGGACAGAGCTTTTAGCAGTGAGGTCAGGCTCAGAGGAGCATGCTTGTGCTTGCAGCTAACTTGCTAAAAAAGAAAAACTTATTTGGGACCAAAATTTTCCTATTTCTAATTGCCCCTCCCTTCCCTCAGAAATGGGAGTTGTCCCATCCACTCCCAAAAATAGCTTCCCTGTACCCACCACATGCTAACTCAGTTTGCAGAAGAGTCCTTACTGTAACAGCAGTTATACTGCTTGATCTTCCTCCCACCTTGTTCTCACATGGGCTTTTGACCCTTCTTCCACCACACACTGGCAATGCAACAGCTAATGTAAGAAATTCTTCTCCTCATCCTGCTAGATTCCTTTCCTTAAAGGAAATACTCTGCTCCTGGAATCTTTTTCCACCTAAGCATGCATCAACATACTCCTGCCTGGTACCAAGTGCCCAAGGACAAACCCAGTCTTAGTTACAGGCATGCAGACCCAGCATCAGGTCCTTTTAAATAGGTCACAGCAGAATCCAGCCAAAAACTGTCATGGTAACATTTGTTTGTTCAGAGAACCGAATTCACAGAGGGGCCAGATTTTGGCATCAGTTTCCAAAATCCTGGGGGATGCACAATGAGCTAATAGTAGTGTGGGAATTGTAACTCATTTCCTCTGTGTATGTTTACATTTGTAGGCTTCACATATAACTCCAGTACCTATCTTGCAATCGGACCAACACAGACCTTGCTGTCCCTGCAGGCTCCCCCAAGTCCTCCCACAGTGTGCAATCTGAGACCCTGGCCGCTTGCTGTGCGTACAGAAAAATTTCAAACCTTCCATTGTTTTGAGCAAGCTGAAATCTTAATTCATTTTTCATGCACTCTGCACAGAGATAGGATCAAAGCTCACATTCAGGCTCATAGCCTCCAGTAATGTAGATTAGTACTCAACATGCATATGGAAGGAAGAATAAATTTAGCCTGTTGTGCACAAGGAAGTCTACAGGGGGAAAAAACTGGAATTGGTTCATTTGAATGTACCATAGGAAAAAATTACCCTCCTTCTGACAAACAAATGACAAAAATTTGAACACAAGCAGCACAACTCCTCAGAGCAGGGATTACTAACAGGGGCATAAATCTTCACATTAAACTGTATCCAAGTTCTCTACTTAGGTCAAACATGGGCACAAAGCCCTTCAAGACACTCTGGAAGACTCCTCATGCACTGTGCAAAAGCCATAGATATGAAGCATTTTCCATTCTTCTGCAGCAACTTTATTTAAAAAACCCAAATAGACATCTTACATTGAATCTTGGCTTTGTTATTCAGCAGGTCTTTTCTTCTCTTCTTGGCAGCAACATCATAGTTCAGGCTGTTGAAGAGATTCTCTTTATTGTGATCATCCTTTTTACAAAAGCTGTGAATGACACAAAGCAAGGATTCTGTTTATTTCTGCAGTCTGCTGAATACTATGTTTCCTGCAAGGAGAGAAAATACACAGATTTTCATTGTGAGCTCCAAAGCTCCCTCCTTGCAGGCTGCTCTCGAGAAGTCTGCATGCAGTTTTTACATCCAGTAATGGTATTTTTAAATGAGCCTCTGGTGCCTCATTTCTGTGCTATGATAACAGACAGGAGCAGGTAATGCAGATTGCACAGTTAGTGTTAGGACACTGTTGGGCAGTATTCTTTTCCTCCCTTTAACCTGTTTCTATGTTTAAGTGACACCATACCCTCCTACTGTAGGTGGTAGATCCCTCTGAGCCAAACTTCTACAAAAGGATGTATTTAAACATCTCTGAGGACACACATATGCACTCAAAATACTTAACAAAGGAGTCCCTACAAAACATTCTTTCAAGCTTACAGGAAAAACTCAGCTGAGGTTCAGACTTGGCTGGTGGTTTTCCAAACCCCACATAGTAGTGACTGTACAAATTAACAGCTAGGATCTCTTGTCCAAGAGTGCCAATCTTCTGCATTTGCTGGAGCTCTGCTGTAACTATATTATTAGTGAAGGGAGCTATAACCCCTTATTTCCTTTGAGGGCAATGAAAGACTATCTATAAAGAGGCTGTGCATCAACATCTCCACATTCTGCAGACCTGCAAATCAGCAGATCCAAGCAGCAACATGAAACTGAGAAGCCCCTAGGCAGCCACAGCACTGCAGTACAGATCCCTGGGGGTGGCAGGGGAAGGCAGCATCCACCAGGAGCTCTCAGAGGCCCCCTACACATAGCATGCTGCCCAGAGCTGTGGGGGTGCCTCACAGGTGCTGGGGAGAAGACAGGTGATGCATCCAGGAGAATGAAACAGAGCCATCCTCACTGCTCCAGCAGCTTGCAACAGATGGGAAAAGGTCTGTCAGCAAATCATAATTCAAAGAAGGGTCCCAGGCACCTTGCTGCACCTCAGCTGCTGTGGCTGGGACACCTCAGGGGCCCTCACAGGTGCTGAAACATGCTGCTGCTCACAGCACTGGGCAAGCTTCCTCTGCAACAGTCACAAGGACCTTACACAGCCAGGCTGCTTCCTCTACAGACCTTTGTTTGCATTGTTCAACCTCCACAAAAGTAACATGAGCACCATACCAACTCACACCTCCAACAGCTATTCAGCACAGGCTCCTGCAAAGCAGTGAAACCTGCAGGATGAGGCTCCTTGTTTCACCCTACTGATCACAGAAGTGACCAAGTCCGAGTTTCAACCCCATGAGGGACCCAGCAGAGTCTAGATGGGTATTCTGGTTTGGCACCTGCACATGGCCCCAGAGGTGGAGGAAAGCTCCCCCAGCTTCAGGACAGCACAAGCCTCTACACCCCCTTCTTGTTCCAAGCCACCCCTCACCAAGCATGACAGCTGTGGGGAAGGCACCACACCTGCAGGCTCCACCACAACACTGCAGAGGGGAACAGTACTGACAACAGCTCAGGGAACCAGATACTTCTATCAGCTGGAGCTGGCTCAGAAGAACATAAGCCTGAGAGCAGAACATCTCAGCTGCACACTTCCCCATCCATGCTGCTTTCTGCTAGGGGCACCAAAACCTGAGAACAGAGTATGGCAGTAAGGAGGAAGCAGTTTTGAGATGTTCAAGCTCATCTTTTATCAGGCTTGCACAAAATCAGTAACAGGCCAGGTTAACATGCCCCGGGCAGTGGCAGAATCCAAGCCCAAGAACACAAGAGAGATCTGCTTTAAATCTTGTATGTCAACAGCACACCCTTGACTGTTGACTTCCTACTGAATGACTCTGTAATCTGAAACCTCCATGACATCAGCAGTAGGTGCATTCCAGTATAGGAGGCAGATTATTCCCCTGTTTATGTACTGCCAGGTTTCCACACACTTCTCCAAGGCATCTTAACAGGTTGATCAGTTGGGCATCAGGACCTGGCACTGCAAGGACCTCAGTTCAGGGCCAGTATGTCATCACCTCACTTTAATGCAAAAATGGATGTATAAACATGTGCCAAACTCAGTATTCCCAACACACACTACCAGCCTGACATTCTTCTACCTATTTACAAATCAGATGCTTTAGATTCTAAACTTGATTTTTGTTTACAGCTTACATAAAAGAGGGCAAGAGATAGAGACCTGCTACAGAAACCTCCTCGCGCAGTAACACCTCAGTGGTTCACAGCAAATCCCTGTTCGCTCTAAGCCCCTTTGTCACAGACATTCCTGACCCATCCCTCAGCCCGGCCCCAGCAAACCCAAACCTGACTGCACACAGCTGAAAAGAAGATGCGGCTCTGCAAGAAAAGTTTGGTTTTGACAGGAGCAATCTGCCCAGAGCCCATTACACCCACGCCACTGCAAAGGCTTCCTGCTCGAACAACACAGCTCCGCGGCGCTTCACCATCTTGGTGTTCTTGTTGTTGTTTTGCAGCCAGATTAGTCAAACCACACGTAAGGTACATTACTCATGGTCTGGGGAAGATTTACAGCTTCAAACACATCAGCCTTCTCCTGCCCGAGAGCCGGGAAGCCCGAGGAAGGGCTGTTTTAGGATGAGGAGGGGACACCTCCAGCCCCCCAGAGATGCTCCCCGAGGGCACATCGCCCAGGCCGTGGGGCAGCAACTGTTTTCACCTTTTCCTCGCTCTTCCCCCCTCATCCCGCAGCCGCAGGGACGGACAACCTCCGTGCCCAGCCGGCCCGGGACCCCACCGAGACTGGGGAAGATCCGTTTTGGGTTTACAGCAGGCCCGGGGGAAAGCCGCCGGGCCCCTCCGTCGGCAGGCCCGGCCGCCTCAGCGACACCAAGGCTCGGGGTGATCGGTAGGCCCACACAGCGACCCCCGCCGCCGCTGCAGCTCGGCGGCCCCTCCACCTGCGGCTCAGGCCGCCCCCGGCCGAAGAACGGGGCGAGTAGCCACCGTCCATCTTACCGCCGCTCCCCCCGACCCCCCCGGCTGCGCGCGACCGCACCGCGGCGCCCCCTGGCGACGCCGCCGAGTGAGGGGGCGGGAGCGGGACCCAGCCGCCACCGGTACCTGCTGATGTCGCCGACATAGCCGCCGCTCTTCTCGTCGAGGAAGCGCGTCCAACCGTCAGCTGTCTTCACCCAGCTCTGCCCGGGGGAGCGCCAGTCCTGCCCCAGGAACGGCATCGCGACAGGACGGCGGCGGGACGAAAACCAGGACGGAGAACCGAGACCGGGAACCGAGACCAGGAACGGCGGCGGGACCGGTGGCAAGACACAGCTATGCGGTAGGTGCCGCGGCAGCGGAGCTACGGGCTTCGCACTCGCTCCGCGCTATTTATGCGGCGCCGGGGCGGCGTGTTGCCGGAAGTGCGGGGATGGCCCCGCCCCCGCCGCACGTGGCGGTGTTTATCGGCACCGCCCCCGCGGGCGGCTCCGGCGGGGGGCGGGGCCGGGCCGGTGGGGGCGGGGCCAGCGGGGGCGGGGCCAGCGAGCGGTTTGTGTGAGCAGCGATCAAAGCTGTGCCGGTGTGTATGCACGTACAAATAGCACGTATGTGTGTACACACAGTGAGTTCCTATACTGTGCATAAAAATGGGTTTGTATGTTTGCCTTGTATATATAAAGCATTAAATATAGAATGCAAATGCATATTAATATAAAGTTATATGCAATTTCAATTCCATCTATAACTCCTATATTCGATTTATTGATACAAATAATAAAAATGTTTGCACAGGCTTTTTTTTATGCTTATAAATGTGTTTTAGATATTTATGTATCACAAAATTATATCCTATTTATAGAAACAAAGAATCTAAACATACAGATAAATTTAGAACATTGTGAAAACATACAGAATATATATATAATGTTATATATGGCTCTATATAGAGAACATTATACATAGAGAGAACAGTATATAGAGAATGTTTTCTAAATGTATGTTTCATATGTATCTATTTTATATCTGTGTAATGTTTTATGTATGTATATCATTATGGCTATGTTTCATATATGCATGTGCTTTTATATGCATTGCGTTCTTATATATAATGTCATTTTTTAATATTTTATAGATAAATATGTGTGACAAAGATATATAAATGTATATAAAGCAATATTATATATGAAAATAATATATAAACATAGCTTATTAGGTGCACGCACTGGTAGGTGTTAGAGAAGGTCTTACGTATGGAACATTAAAACCACGGGGGGTTTGCATTCCAGCCCGGGCTGAGGTGTTACATTCACAGCCAGGAACGCACTGTAGCTCATTTCCTAAATATAGGACATTTTGTATTAGGATTGTGACATACTTGCCCTGTGCTATGGTGTATGTATCTCAATACACTGATTTTTGTATTGCCAAGTTGACGTTACTGGGGCGCTCCGCATGTGGGGCGTCCCTGGGTGGCCGGGAGCAGCCCCGGTCCCGCGGGAAGGGGCTGGGGGGGCTGGGGCGGCCATCGGCCTCGCCTGGCCAGCACTTGAGGCCGAGGGACGAAGAGAAGAGACATGGTGAGCGGCTGGCTGTGGGGCCGGGCGGATAAGCTGCCCTCGTCCGGGTCATGCTGCCAGCTGTTCCCTGGCTGCGCTACCTGCCGCCGTGGGGCATTCGGCAACATCGGCCACTTGCAAGTGATGTGTTACGTGTTCACCCTCAAAAACCAAAAATAAAACAAGCACTCGAGGCGCAGCGCAGGTGGCACATGCAGATGCGGCAACGCGATGAGCGCTGCCGGGGCTGAAGGCAGCAGGAGCTCTGCAGGCGGGAGGGCTGCTGAGCTGGGAAGCTCCACGCTGGGAGTGCTGGCCGCCCCGGCCTCCCCACCTCCACCTCCTCCGCCGCTCGCCTGGGCGGGTGTTAGGGATCGGCAGGAGGAAGAGTGAAAACCCACCGGCCAACAGCTGCCACGTCTGAAGGTGCCTGCGGCCCCTGGGGACGGAAAGCGCTTGACAACGGCGGTGAGCCACAGCACGTGCAAGAGCTAAAATCCGAATATGAGGACACCAGGGCCAAGGTCTCCTCCTTCTGCCCCTCTGATCCACCCCTTCGGGGCAGTGGTCCCACCTTCCCTTACAGGCAGTGCCAGCTATTTTTTTGCATGACAGAGGATATTGTTTAAGCTACAAGAGATCTGAGCTGCCAAGTCATCTTTGGTGGGTTTCTTCTGTGATTTATGCACCCCATGCCTTGGACATGCCAGCATCTTTGCATAGCAGTGCTGCAGATGACACTTCCCTCCTTGTGCCAGGAGACCCCGGAGAGGACCAGGTCTGCAGCCATGGAGCTGCTTGGGGTGAGGCCACCTCCTAACAGTGTCATTCAGCTCGGTGTGTCCCCTGTGTCCCTGCCTGTCACCCGTGTCCTGCCCTGCCGAGTGGGTTAAGCCGGGCAGATCTATGTCACTGAAAATATCTTCAGCCTTTTAATGAGGATCGCTCAGCAACTCTGAAGTGCAGGTTGGGTTCAGTCTGCAGAAGGGGATGGAGAGAGAAATGAGTGCTAGGGAAGGAAGATGCAGGGATTGATTTGTCCTGTCTCTTTTAAAAGCTGGCGTGAACTGGGCAATACCCCACAAGCACCGTCGAACCCTTGTGAGTGGCCAGGGAGCCACCATCAGTCTGCAGCAGGTGGTCAGCTGCTGAGTGAAAGCGCTGTGTCGGATCGGGAGCTGGGAGAGCCGTGGATTCAACCGAGAAAGGAGTGTGTTAAACCCTTTGGGGATTTTAACATGGTGTGGCAGGACAGCTGCTGCCATCAGCACTGTAGTACAGCCTGAACCCAAGCTAAAAAATTTTATAATTGAAAAACCAACAAAAAAGCAAGAGCGAAGTTTGCTGCATGGACACGCAGGTGCAGAGCCAGGGTTAGCCGGGCTGGACCCACCGCAGGCACTGACATTTTAGAAACGGCGGCGCAGACAGAAATTGGAGCTGCTGCTTCGGAACACGGACCCTTTCCCGGGAGACCAAAATAGACTCACTCGTGGCTGAGCTGCTCCGCTCCCACTGTCCGGGCGCAGTGGCAATGGTCTGCATACAGTGGGCTGCGGAGGGGCGGCTTTCTTGAGGGCTTCTCCAACAAGCGTGTTTCCACACTGGGGTGTTGCAAGGCAGCAGCCTCCTTTATTTATTTAAGCCTTTACTTCACAGGTACCACAGGCATTCAAACTCTGCCTTCGGTCCTCTGCAGGCCGTTGGCGTGCAGGGGTTAACGAAGCAGGGAGAAACCCATGCATGCACCTGGGAAGGTGCAGAGATTTGCAAACGAGGCCTGCGGGGGCATCGGTTTTGTCCGAAGCTGGTACATCTGTAACCGATTGTGGCTCCGTGTTTATGGACCTGGGAATCGGCAGCAGAGGGATTAAAGGCTGTGTGTTTAGCTGTGGAAGGAGAACGTTCCCCTCCCCACACCAGTGCAGCAGATCTTGCAGGGGCCTCGCTGCAGCACGTCCATCATGGCTGGCATTAACAGCTCTGTAGAAACTTGATTTCCCACAGCCGGCCTGGTGTGCACACGCGCGTGCACATTGCACAGACATCAAAGCAGCCTCTTGTGCCTCCTTCTAGACCTCATATACACAACCCCACTGTCCAAACCTACACCAAGCAATGAGATTTATCTCAGGGCTCACGAACTGGGCAGGGCAGCTCTGCCATTGCCCAAGCAGGCTGGAGCCAGGGGGAACCACTCATAGCATAATTTCAAAGGGAAAACCTGAATTTTTAGGATGAGTTGGGTACAGGGTGACCTTGCCGAGCATCGACAGGGTGCAGCTGGTGGTGGGCACAGTCCTGGGGCAGTGGTGCAGCTGCTCTGCACAGGGGGTGGTGAGGGCTTTATTCCAGTGGTGTCTCGACTTTGACCTGTGTAAACTCATGGTCAGCACATATAGATACCATAGGGCAAAGCTAACAGTGGAAATCATGGGCGCTGAGGCTGCAGGTGAAGGGCGCTGCACTGGGCACGGCGTAACAAAACCTGGCAGCATTGGTTTACAGAAAGGCAATGGGCACTTGACTGTTGGTTGTGACTCACTTGGGTTTGCACTGGTAAGCGGACTTTGGGAAAATTATCGATGTGGTAATTGTGTCATCAATGTCTGCATTAAAGGATGCGTTTCCTGCATGGGGATAAAGCCAGGAACTCTCAGAGCAAACTCTGGGCAACAAACCCTCATTTGGCACATCTTACAGGATCCTGCTCGCACCACAGGCTCAGGCCATCCCAGATGTGCTCCCGCCATCTGATGGGGAGAGGCAAGGAGCCCGTGTTTGGCTGCGGCAGCCTGTGCTCTCAAACCACAGAAGCAAATGTGGCCCTCTTACCTGAAAAATGATCCAGCTGATGGATAGATATTTCCTTAGGGGGACAGGGCTGGTGGCCTCTGTCCCTGTCACCCCCGGCTGGGCATGCCAGCAGCTGAGTTGACGTGCCGTGGCATACACCACTGCGGGAGGGTTTGCTGTCTGGCAAAGCTGCACGATGACGATGAAGGATACCCAACTTCAGCAATGGTGAGTCATGGCCCAAGCTTTATTTTCCTACACCTCTGTTCCCTGACAGCAGCGACTCACTGAGTGAGAGCAAACGCTGGGAATGAGCTTGGCTCGCTGGTGTGTGTGTTAGAGGGGTGCTTTAGGGGAGACAGTACTCCCCTGCGACTCTCTATTTCTCCTGTCTGAATGCTCACAGATGTCCTGTGGAACCTTATATTTCTGAAAATTCAATAGCTCTGCCCTGGATCAGGTCTCCCTTTGGCCCCGGGCACGGGAGGGGACCCTCCTGCCCCTGCCTGGCAGCCTCCCGGTGACTACTTGGTGGACGTGGGTCCCTTGATGAACCCAGCAGTGAATCCCTTTGGGATCCTCCTGAGAGAGGGTTGTCATACAAATGCTGATGACATGAATGCCTCTCACCATGGACTCATGCCTGTGCATTGCCAGCGCCTGGTTGCAGGTGGGCAGAGCACAGGTCTAACAGCAATAACAGTGGCACCCGGAGATGCATGCTGCTCTTCTCATCTTCAGAGCATTAGCTGGTAGGAATTAATCCTCATACCAGGCAGGCGAGTCTCATGACCCTGGCTCCACAGAGAGACAGGGTAAATGATGTGATGAAGGGTGAACCAGGTCATGGCTGCGATGAAATCACAGCAGTTCCTGCCTGCCCGTCCTGTGACCATTAGACCTTATGTACTCATCAAGGAGGTAGCTGGCATCCAAGGAAGTGCAGGAGCTGGCCTCTCCTCTGGTGGCAAGTCACGCAGCCCATGGGGAGGTGCTGAGTTATGACTCACCTTTGGAAGCAGGTCCCAGCGCTGGATGTGGCTGGGGAGTCGCGGGGTGTGTCTTCCGATGGCTTGCTCCCAAGGTCTGGCAGTACGAGACCACCCAGCTAAGGATGCTGAAAGGCTGAGGGAAGCGGCTCCTAGCCGGATCGGGGTGCCAAACTCTTTCTTTGTTGCCTTTGAAAGTCTGAGCCTAAGATTTTAACCCTCTGGATGGGGTCTTGGCTGATGGTGTTGGGGTGAGAGGGCTGTTTGTGTAAATCACAAGTGGGGACTCAAGCCAAGAGACTGGCCCCAAGGGCAGATTTGGTCTCACCAACTGCTGCTTGGCCTTGGGTGAATTGATCTCCCTGGGGAGAAGCCCACTTTGCACAGAAATGGGAGTGGTGCAGAGCGACAGCTCCTTGGGAACCGGAGGGAGAGGAACAACATAATTTCCTGGGCAAATACCTGTGAACGAGTTTGGTGTGAAAATAGAAAATATTTAGAAAAACTAAAATGATGCCCTGGCTTTACCTCGGTTAACAGAAACATACCCCTAAACACGGGGTGATGTGGTTAGGACAGATAATAGAGAGGAGAAAGCCGCAATAGTACTGGCAGTTCCCCGTGCACAAAAGACAAACAGCGGGGTGTTGTCTGCGAGCCAACTTCCACGTACGTCGCACGCGATGGGCCAGCTCGTCCTCCCTCCTCCCCGCGCCATAGGTAGCCCTAAAGGAGGAAAGAGGCTGGCAGCAAATTAATGTCAGCAAACTGAAAAGAGGAGCAGCCTGAGGGACCTGTGTCTTGTCAAATTGGAAGTATATCTGAGAATTATTTCTTGCTTATAGTAAATTGTCCATGATGTAGCTGACGGCAGGCTTGGGGATTTGTTTTCAGAGAAAATGTATATTTTCCATGTCAAAGGACGTCTCCGCCTCCTGCCTGCTGGGTTAAGCCCAGGATTTTGCAGCCAGGACTTGCTAGTACTTGACATTCAGTTCCACAACGGAGAAGAGCAGGAGTTCAGAGCTGGCAAGCGGCCAGCGGTGACAGTCCTGCAGGACACAGGTTTCTCTGTGGGACAGCAATGCACCAAGCCAAGACCTGGATCAGCTTCAGGGGGAAGAAGGCAGCACCAAAAGGCACTAAGCTCTCAGGGTATCGCAACTGTGAAGATCAAGTCAGCAGTGGGGTTGGCTTGGCCTGGCTTTGTAGTGCAGGTCATGGCTGACCTCCTAGAATAATCAGTGAATTCCTGTAATTACTCCAGGGACATCACATATTGGCCATGTCCTTCATCTCTTCCATCTTCCTTGTGGCACGTCACGGCTGTGGCTCTTATAACGGGTCTGGAGATTGTCATTGGTGCTGCAGGGTTTTCTGTGGCTTTTGGGGTGGATGTTTTGTGGCCCCCTGTGCAACAAGCATTGTTGCCTGGTTGCCTGCAGTCTCAGGGACCCAGCCTGGTGACACAAATTCTCCCTTTTTTGCCCACTGCTCTTGTTCTCTGGATGCCTGTTACAGGGAGATGGTTAACACTGGGTATTCCCTTTTGCAGCCTCCTTGTATCTTAATTTTCCTGTCTCCTAAATAGATTTTGACCCTTTAGAGGCAGAAGGATGTTGCAGTCCAAAGGCAGAGCCTGTTGCAGAGGACGGGTGTCCCTGGAAGGGAAGGTAGGAGCACAGATGGAGGGATTGGAGTGTGAAATTTCCACCCTCCTGTCCCCCCACAGCCTGCAGAAATCAGCTGTTTCCGTTGTGTGAAGAGCCGTCCCCGGGCAGGGCAGTGTCCAAAGGTGAAGGGTGGCCCCAGGCGAGGTCTGGGAAGGTGCCAGGGGGTTACCGTCCTGCCCATCAGGCATGCTGCCCGCTCCGGGCCTCTGTTCAACATGATGGGGGAGAAGACCTGAGGGCAACACCTTGCTGTTGGATCACACAGCATATCTATCCCCTCTCAGGCTCTGAAAAGAATTGTTGTTTTTCTCATTGGCTGTTAAGCAAATGCAGATTTCATGGTCATGCTATAGAAACCACTGCAGGGGAAGCTGCCCGGGAAGTTGTTCTTGGCTGGATTTGAAGCTGCTCCTTAGCTGACCCTCTTGTCCCTTACGTGTTTCTAACCCAGAACTACCTGTTTTGCAGGACAGCTCATTTTTCCATATGTGAGAAAGCCCTCTCCTGCACCAGTAGCTGCTTTCCACGAAAGCCAGAGCTTTGACCGCTCGGTCTCAGTGAAGAGCCCACGGGAGTTTCTTGGGATGCTCGCTTCCATGTCTGCAGCAGGCTCCAGCCTGGGTCGCTCTACATTTTGTTTACCTCAACACCACCCTGGCAGTGTCAGCAGGATGCAGCGAGCATCCCTGCCTGACGGGGCGGGCTGTACAAAGCTGCTCCGGGGTGGCTGGGTCTCGTGGGTGGCCAGCGCCCGGCGCAGCCACAGGAACAGGCTGCAAAGGGCAGCAGGGCCATTTGCCGCATAAAACCCCCCATGGAGGGAGGAGCATGGTTATTAGAGAGTTCCGATCCTCCTCCCTGTTGGTAGGATACACAACTTTTCCTAAACACAGCCCGTCCAGCTGCATTCCTGAAGCACGCATTCCTTGCCGGCGTAGCTCACCCGGAGCGTGGCCAGGAATAGCGCTGCGGCTTCGTGTGGGACCTCTCCCAAATACATCTTTAATTGAACAGGGCCACTTGGCCTGTGTGCTTGAACTTGGACCAGGAGAGAAGTATTGTAATTACTGGTCTTTTTGCCATTTTCTACCCAACGCCATCTATTCTTTATCCCTTACATCTATGACTTATAAGCACCACCACTCTTTCAGCTTAATTTTCTGTTTCTTGAGCATCTGATGGATGCTGTGCATGTACCACTACCCTCTGTTGGGCTGTGCATGGGGCTGCTGTGGGTGCCAGTTAGCAGGGACACCAGTGGAGCCGCCTTCTTGAGTTAATATAGTTAAATCTTCTTGTCGTGCAGCTGGAGGTACCTAATTTCTGTTTCTAAAACCACATAGCTGAGATTCAGCTGGCTACTCATAGCCACAAAGAATGCTTTGCTGGAAGGGCAGTCACCGACTTTCTGATTTTTATCGTAAGTCTTGTGATAGCTGGCTTTCCTTTTGACAGCCCCAGTTTCTGGAGCATAGTTTTGGGGTGAGAAGCTCAGCTTTTGTTTTAAACCCAGAATGAACATTTGCAGCCCTGGCAGTTGGAGAGGGAAGCTGCAGAGTGCCTTCCGAGCATGCTCCTGTGGCTCAAAAAAAATGCAAAATACCCCATGTTTTGGTTAAGAAGACAATCAAAAAAGACTATTATGTTTTTAAGACTAAATGGTGGTCTTTGAGTACTTAGCACTGGAAATCCCATGGAAATATGCCAGTGTGCCAGGCCTTTTTGTTATGGAGAAGCTACCCATAATTTTAAGATCCAGAACTCTAGGGATTTACATGTCCTGGAATAGATGACAAATTCTTCCCTTCAATCCTAGGAAGTGCTGAGAAGGGCACGGGTGCAGTGGCGAGCTCAGCGGGGCGCCTCTCATGCCCGGGACCTTTTAGAGGAGCAGGTAGGAGGCATAAGACCAGGTTGACTCCTTTCCCTTGCCTTACTTATCACTGCCCACAGGCAACCTTAATGCCAGCACTCTTAATCTAAATACATACAAGTAAGATATTTCTGTAACCCTTTTTTCATGAGCAGTTGTGTGAAAGAAGAATGTTTTCTGATCAGCCCTCCTGCTGAAGACCACTGCACATCTGAGCTTTTCCCTTCCAGTAGGTAATATGAAGACATATTAAGGGCTTTGGCTTCATCTCTCTCAGGCTTGGTATTGCTCCAGTAGAGGCAAAGACTCTGTGGCTCAGCAACCACAGTTTTTAATCTGCTTTTTTGTGCTTCCCTGTGCTGTGTGCAGACATAATCACAGTGGTCAGTCCTTGCTTTCAACTTCCCCCTTGCTGCCTTGTGATGTTTACATGGTGTGTAGTGTTTTGCAATCTTCAGACAAACAGAAATAAAAATCAGTGTTAGTTTTCAATCCCCGGAGTCAACAGCCATTCACTGGTTGTAACCTTTAACTCTCGCACCAAGAAGAGACTTTACAGAAGAAATAAATACAGTATCGACTTAGGGTTCCCATGTGTCACACTGTTTTCACGTGAAAGCATTAACAAACTAAACGCAGCACGGGAATGAAGCAATAAAGCATCTGGACTTTCTTGGCCAGGCATAGAGTAGAGCATGCCTGATTTTTCCAGGAAGCAAGTGGATTTTCAGAGAAAGTGCCAAGGAGTCACAGCAGCGTCACTGTTATTACAGGGAGAGGATTTTCAGCACACACTGTGCTGAAATGATGATGGCTGGCTACTACATCTTTAGGATCTTTTAGTCTTTCTGTAGGCAATGGGAGCCCAGCTCCTAGAAGATACTGGAAGAGGGGAGGCAGCCCCGAGAAGCACAAGAGCAATACTCTCTAAGGGGTTTTCCATCAGTCCAGAGCTGGTAGCTGCAAGGAAAGGGAACAACACTGGTACGTGCAACAGGAGGAATGAATTCAGAGTATAAGTCCATATTTCTTTGGCTGCAGTTATCTCTTTTCCAAGTTTTAGCTGGGAAAGAGGCAATCTTCTCCTTGTAAAATAGAAGGAAGATCTAAGTCATACCAGATCTATCATTACAAGTATATATCTAGTGGCTTGATTTTAAAATTTTAAAATATAATTAAAACTGCAGGAAATAAAGCAACTTGTTGCTTTGAGAGTCTTCCCATTCAAAAGACAAGTCCTGCCTCTTAATTTGGGCTAATACTGCAATTACACAGCCTTGTACTGAGTTGCTTGTCTCAACACTTGGCTGATGGGCAGAAGCATTTTTTTGGAGAGTATCACAGGTTCCTTTCCCAAAGGTTGAGTTACAAACTGTGACAATCCCTTAAGTCACAAAAAGGCCCATTTATACGTTGGCAGGGGTTCAGGTGTTTGGGGTTGATGGAAAAAGTAGTTCATCCCTGCCATAGTGAAATTGGGATATGGGGCTGCAAGACTCTGAATAACTCAGGAAGCTCGGCGGGCTCATAATTCAGAAGAAGCCCAAGCAGACCACCTGCATGGCTGGAACACTGATTTGGGGTTTTTTTATTGGCAAGAGCTGGTGCACATTAAGGGCCTCTGAGCTCTGCAGAAGCAGTTAGGTGCTCTACCGAGCCACTGCAAATCAATCCGAAGGGGAAAAAAAAGTTACCTGTCATCCTTCCTTGGCTCGTGGTAAGATATGTGAGCTGACACATTACAATTATAGCCCAAGGAGAAAATTTTGTCCCTCTGATCCAAAATGCATCACCTGGCACAGGACAGGACCTTTCTTCTGCTTTTTGGCAGCCAAGATGCATGATCGCCTGGGTTTTACAAGGCCCCGTGCATGAGCAGAGCTGCAGGGACACCATGGCTCTGTGTTCTTCATGTGCACCAGCTGCGGGGTGATGCAATCTGCCTCCCCACTCTTAAACGAGGTCAGATTACCTTGCGTTTTGCTGGAGTCAGATGTGTGCTCGGGGACATTTACTGTGGCTCAGCTCACAGGCAGGAAATTGTTAAATTTCAATAATTAACTGCAAGAATGAGTCTGTCAGTTGAGTCTGTCCCAGCCAGTTCTTTAGGTTGCAGGTCCCCAGGAGCAGGACTTGCTTTTTTTCAGAGCTATACTCCCTAATGTGATTTCCCACTCACATTGCATCAAAAAAAGGTGAATCCTCCTAAGTTTGCATTTAATTTTAAGGTTCTTCTACTCTAACTCACCAGGGGTTTGCCCAGGCTAGGTGGGACACAGTAGCTCTATCAATCTAAGAGTGCAAAATAGTCTCCTCTGCTGCTGCCAGAACAGCTTTGGCTGTTTGCAGCCTGTTTGGCGTCTGCAGCTGCTGTTGGCGACTTTCCCACTGATATTAGTGGAGCAGGTTTTGTTCTTAAATTTGCAGTCCGTGTCCCTAAGGAATACTCTAGCTCGAAGCTCTGTGGTGGTTCAAATGAGGCTTTTTATTGATGGCTGCAGTGGATCAGTAGTCCTCTTTCTCCAGCCCTGTTGTCTGGAGGCAGAGCTGGTGGCCAAGAAAAAACATTTCCCAGCAGATACCGTGCTATTTATTGGAGGGTGTTGAGCACGGTACAGAATATGCTGACTTTTAAAGTGTGACCACTGTAAGTACACCAGCTGGAGCACAAGGAAGGAAAACACTCCGAGATCTAAGTTTAGTGATCAGCTATTCCATTGAGCATGAAACTTGTGTAAGAGCTTATAGCATTCATCTTTCTGTTGAACATCCAACAAGTACTGCAGCAAAATTAATTCCAGATAATACAATTGAAGTTAACTTAATGGAGAAAAAATTTGGAATTCCCCTTTTTTGGAAGGGGATGTGTTGCATATATCTATATATCTATATCCATTACGGGAAGGACGTTAGCTCTGTTGTGGGAGGGTAATGACACATGGGGCCTAACGGAGGTCTCATCATGTGTCTGTGGAAAATACATATTGTCTGAGGCGGTGTGCACAGCGTAGGAGAATTAGGAAATCTTGAACAAGTGACAGCTGATTAAGCAGCTGAATTTTTAGATCTCTGAGCTATTTGAAATGCAGAGATACAGAAGACACCTACCTACCTTAAACTGCCTGAACCCAGTATTTTCCTCCTGTTCCCAGGCACTGCAGCTCACCTTGTACAGAGCTGTTATTGTTTAGCCTGTGCAGAAACAGCCTTTGTCATCGTATTGAGTCTAACTCCTCAAGCTAAATTAGATCATTGTAGCAGTGCAGACACTATACAGCCCTGCAAGCCAGAATGTAAATTTATTACTTTTCCCATAAAACTAATTTCACAATGTTTTTTGGAACAAGCCTTCCTGTTGTCTTTTGAATAGAGCGTTTAAGTTGAAAGAAGAAAGAGAAGGTAAATTCAACTTAAAATCTTCAGAGCCAAGATCAGCCCCAAAGCATTTGTGTCATCACAGTCAGAAGCCACCTTATCTTCTGGTGTGGTTTCACTGTAGCTGAGAGCTTACAGGAATGGCTGATACCATGAGAACAATTGATCCCTTTTTCACCCTTCCCCAGTGGTAGGATTCATGCAAGATTACATTCAAATGTATTTCTCAAGAAAAGTCAGCTGGGGATACCACTGAACTCCCTTATCTTGATGGATCTTCAAAGCCATTCCCCATCCCACTACCCAGCCTTATCTGGATATAAACAGCGATGCTCCGTGCATCTCTGGGCCATCTTCCCCGCGTGGTCGGACTGTAGGATCGTCAGCTGTTTCAGCAGCAGAAGTTGGTGTAAAAACAAAATGGCTGAAAGTTTTGTAGGCTGTAAAGAAGGGACAAAATGCAAAGCACAGATGGATGCTGTTCCCAGAGAGGAGGGGAGTGTGTGTGTGGGGTCAGTCGTGCTCCCTGTTGGTTCTCCTTCACTGGGGTGCATGGAGTCTGGATGGATCTTTCTGAGGGGGCCTTGGGTAAGGACTTGAGCATTTAGATGATGTCAGCTATGCCATGAATTCATGTGCCATCGCACACTGTCAGAAAAACCACAGCTCCCTCTAGAAAGAGGAATCCATTTTCTCTCCCACCGGGGCTCAAGTAGGGAGAGCAGAGCATTACTGCACTGATCTGACTAAGCTGACGTAATAGGCTTCAAATAAATAAGTCCGAGGCAGACAGCAATTGCAGCTACATGGGCTTAGTGGTGAAAACGCAGATTGCCACAGGTATGCCCCCGCTGCGAAAGAGGGCATTGTGTCTTCCCTTGCTCCTCGCCACATAGGACTCCATTTTATAATTTACAATTATAGCTTGATTGGCACCTCAGACCAGAACCAACAGATGAAACGAAACCTGATAGCCCCTCCCTGCTATTTAAAATAATATTCCAAAAATATCCCCCTGTTCCCCAGACATGGATATCACAAAGGGCAGAAGAGGACATCGCCTCCCAAATTCTGACTCCATCTCTTTCCCCTAGCTGTAGCCTGGTCACATCCGGACTGTCCATACAATGTGCCTAAATATTTCTATCATTAACAAAAGAAAGGAAGAAGAAAAAGGGGCATCCTCTGTCAGCAGGCAAAATGTCTGGCTGCAATGTTTCCAGCAAGAAAAGGTTAAATTCAACTTTATGACATTTTTCATGAAGTGTCTGCTTTCCAGGGAATCTCTGGGTTTAGAAACATTAAGAGTTCGCTGCCGTGGTGATATTACCCCAGTGTGCCCCAGGAGGCAGGATTTTTGTTTCTCTGCTTTTCTGTCCTTTCCTATGGGCTGTCCTTCTCAGTCACAGAAGGTCTTCTGTGGTGCACCAGCATCAATGACTCTCATAACTTACCATTTTCCTTCTCCAGGAGGACAGACTTCAGTGCTTCCTGGGGGTTTTTGTCTTTACCAGTGAAATGTTGGCAGCATAAAGTGCATTAACTACAGGTTCCATAATGTTTAACAGGGATACAAAAAAGTCAGCACTAGAGTTATGCCTATTCACATGTAAACCTAATTTTCTGACCAACCACACGCATGGTTTTAATTTACTTTATTCTCTACAGGCTATCAGCAGCAGTCAGTCTGGTAGCAAGCTGTTGGCTTTTTCCCCTAGAAGAAGTAACACAGAGATGATATACAGGGTCAGAGCTGGAACAAACTAACCTGATGTAAAGCACATTCAAAACAACATAAAAATGAGCCTGCACATAAAAGCTTTAAGTGGTGCAGCATGATACCTGCAATTAAACTGACACCATATCAGTCAGACCATTGATCTGGTTTGCTGGACTAACAGAGGAGGATAAAAACTCAAGTTGGCACATACCAGAGTTTCAGCCCAGAATTTAGTTCTTGGACTAAATTCCAAGACTAAAGTACAGCTCTGAAGGCAGGAGCTCATCCAGTAACTGGTTGATTCCCTGTGCTGGGAAGCAGTAAAAGACATCGCTTTCAGCAGCAAACCAGATGGATGTCTCTTCTCAGAAAACACTGCTGTGAACTTCAGAGGCATTGTGTTATGTACAATGGTCACCTCCCTGGCATGTTGGATGAAAATACTCTATCCATAATAATAAGGCTGTAATTTAGCATATTAAGCAATGTGGCCTCAAAAGTCATCAGACAGTACATGGGAGGATTTAGCCCCTAGTACAGACAACCACCGCATGTGGTTTAGTGGTGCAGGTAGTACTAAAACTGCCCCCTCTTAAACAAAATGCAACATTATCCCAAGCATACAGTCTGCATGGACCCACCAAGACCAGTATTTGGAAGAATCCTGCTGGTCCTCCATTACATGTTCCAGCCAACTTTCTTCTTCCCCTCCCAGATAAAATGCCCTGCAGATCTAATGGTAGAATTTGGCTCTCAAAGCTAGAAAGCTCCAACTGTAGCCAAAGTAATATCCTAAAATAGAAAGAAAAATGAGAAACCAGAAATGTTGTTTTCCTCTTTCAAAAGTTTCAGCAGGAAGCTAGCAGTGAAAAACCGCTAAAATGGCTCTCTCCCAATTACCTCTCCCAATCTGGTCATCTCCTGAAGCGCTCAAAAGATCCCTCATCCTAAGGTCCAAAGGGACATTGATTTCATGCCTGTGGCTCCGGTATCACTGGAAACCACCTTAAGGTAATTGAGCTCAGGATTTGGTCTTTCTGTATGAATCAGTTTTAGGGAAGCTGACAGCTACAAATCCCCGTGTTTTTGTTCTGATGAAAACAGCCTGAAGATCTAAATTTAACAGTTGATTTCACAATGCTCATTTTTGACTGTAAGTAAAATCACCCTTGAAAAATAGCTTATAATAGGAAGAGATGTATTCTCCGAATGCTGGAAAAGCAAACCAAAAAAGCAAACAGGACAAATTTATCCTCATTCACAATTTAGATCACTTCTGATAGAAGCTTTCTACTCTCTGCTTGGGATCTCTGGATGAACACTGTGAATAAAAATAATGTTAGTTACAGAAGAGATTCATAATTCCTGACCCCATTTCAGAGGAAGATACAGCACATATCTGCAGTGTTCAGGTCAAAGGAAACAATGCCTGCAGGTCGAATCTGGGATGTGAATATTTTTTTCACATGAGGAAACCAGACAGAATATTTTTCCAAGACGAAAAAGACTCTTCTTCATGCACACAGTTACTCTGATGAATTTCTCCTTGAAGACAAGTTATCACTATCGCTTACCCCACAGTCACATTACTACACTTTAACAATGTAAAGAGACCATAGAGTGGATGTAAATATGATTTATAGTTGAAGAATGGCATAAATCACCTGCTCATTATGAGGCAATTTATTGTAAATGAGAGTGGGGCCTCTACAGTGAAAATCTGCTCCCAAGAGTGACAAATGGCATCTGCTCCTCAGCGCTTTGTATTTGAAACAAGGTCTGCTTTCAAATAAGCCAGGATGGATACCAGAGAATGACCTGCGTCCTTCTCCTCCTGGTGCCGTGTCAGCAGTTCACCGGGTTCCAGCCATGCAAATTCATGGAAGAGAAGAAGATGTGCATGTGTCCTTGGAAACATGATTTTTATTTGGGAACATCCTGAACTTCGGATGCCAACAGCATTCGTCAGTCCAGTACTTAGGAAAAAAGCCATTGCACTTATAAACTGAACGCAGCAGAGACCAGCTACTGTGAGAAATTACACAGAGGCTTTTATAATACCGTGTACCATGTCACAGCCCCCCCCAAAATAGGAGACGTGCACCCACTATGGCTCAGGGCCTGCCTTTGACCATTGGGGTGACAGAGGTGTCCCCTCTGCCTGTGCGGGTGCACATCTGCATGGACACCTCTGAGGAACCAGTTGGGACATAGGTGCCAAGGGCGCAGATATGGCCCAGGCTGCCCTCCTGGGCCAAGTCCTGGGTCTTCCCTGTCCTGGGTTCCTCGGGGTGTCTCCCAGGCTGGTAGGATGCTCAAGTACGCAGGGTGACCTGAGGCACCCTTCTCTTGGGCTTCATTGGAGGTGATTGTCCCCAAAACCATCTGCCCACTCTGGTGGGGTGTGACACCTGTCTCTCCTGGAAAAGCTCCTCCCACATCCCCCAGGAGAGCTGCTGGCGGAAGGGTTGGCGCTGCAACACCCGCTGCCGATGTGGCAGGCAGCTGGGTGCGTCCGGAAGAGCCACACTCATGGCAGAAGAATGTGACGTGCCTCCCTGGGCTGTGAGGCAGCCTGCGGGCAGGCTCAGCACTGCACGGCTGGTACATTGCTCCGTCTGATGCGTGATGGATGAGCAGGCGATGTGGCACGCTGCTGCTCTTCAGCCATCGACGGGGCCCATCCAGAGAAGCGGAGGGCTGGTGTCAAGCGTGATGTGTGCTCAGATGTCTGGCTGGATGGACCATGAGGCTCTACCTGGGCTACCAGCTCTGCTCCCTGGCTGCAGTTAGCTCCTCGGGAGAGGCAGGGCTTGGTAAGCTCCACCAAGAGGAGCTGAAACAGGGCTGGTATTTGGCCCATGATCAGGGCTATGTAGCAGTCCCACCAGCAGTTCCACTCCCTGTAGCTGTGCTCCATCCTGCTCCTTTACATCCCACTTCTGCTTCAGGTAAGAGTCTGGTCCTCAAGACATAAACAGCAATAAAACCAACTCTTTTTGTATTGCTCCTTGACCTCAACCATGCCAGTTCCCTAGACCTTTGATTCAGAGCAGACTGCAGCTTCTTTAGTCTGCCTCACAGCTGCCTTAACTTCACTGCCAACCTCCTGATCCTGCCTGGGCTCAAACCTGGCCCTACTCTTTGAGCCTGACTTTGCCTTGCCCTATTCATGCTTACCTGAGAGGAGAAGGTCTTTCCCTGTTGCATCCTTGCTCTTTCTTTGGGGGACAAATTCTTCCCACTCTGATGGACTTGGTGTCTGCCTTGCAGAACCCACGAGATAAGGTCTGAGCTCCAGCCACCAGCAGCCCTGGGCTGCCATGGGCTGCTTCTTTAGGGCCTGGGAGTCTGGAGGCACTTGACAGTGAAACTGTTGTTTTGGGTATTTCTCAGCCTGTGTTGCCTACTTTATGTGCTAAAGCTGCAGTTTAATTCCTCTGAACAGTCAAGGTGAGGCTGTTTTAATAAAAATTTTAAAACATAGTACCCCATGACAGACCCCTCATGGTACTAGGACTGGCTTTGTTGATGAAGGCCAGCTCATTGGCTAGAGTTAATCAGTTCAGCATCAGTTTAGCATCAGTGAGGCTTTGATGATTTGCACAAGCAGATTTGGCCTCAGCATCCAGTCCATATTATTTTACAGCAGCTAACGAATGGAGCATGTCATGCTTGCTTTTCCTACCCTTCTCTGAAGCTGCAATGTTGTTGACCTGAAAACATTTTCCCACTATTAAACTTTCAATCAGGATATAAGTCCTTTTTAAGATGCTGAACGCCACACAATGCCTTCTCCTTGTGTGGGAGCAGCTCTGCTGTACCAAGAGGAGGTGTGATCTTGACTTTATGGGATAGAGATTCTTTGTGGCACTGACTCATACGCTGTACGTTTGCGCTCATTTTCACATCTTCCTCCTGATCCTGTTTTAGGCTGTGTTTCCATTACTCCTCCACCCTGGGGGAGGAATCCTCAGCCAACACAGCTCTAACCCGGAAACCACAGAGGATGAAAAGACCTTTCATAGCAGTAATGATGCCATGTTCTTCTCCTCTGCAGCTGCATTTTGAAAACAAAAGACCAGGAAGCAAAGTCACCACCCACAAGCAGAACTTGCAGCTCCGCAGCCGTCGGGGACTGGTGCAAATGGGCTTAATGCAGATGCCAGAGAACATGCTTCCTATTGACACTAGGGAACAACAAGAACTGAAACTATAACCTAATCTAGGGTGAGAACAATGTCTATTTTTGCGTATTTAGCAAGGATAGGGTCAGGCCATAAGCTGAGAATTAGCTTAGCCCACACCCTAAAATCTTTGCGTTTGTAATCAGCTGTTTGGGTCAATCTATTGTAAAGACTAGGGAATGTCTGCAAAATAAGGTGGTGGATGCACTTCCACTTCATTGCACCTCAGTAGATACCCAGGTCTATGCACATATTCCAGCTTTAGTGGCCATGAAAGATTCCTCATCAAATGGATAGGAAGAAACATGGAAACACATCTAGTAGTTAGGTGAATCTGTTGTTTAACACAAAGTGTAGAAGAAGGGGTTGAAGGCCATGTACCGGTGACCTCATTTTACTACAGGCCAGGTTTAGCTGTGTGCTTCTGGGCCAAAGCACTCCTTGTGTCTTGATTTTCCAGCATGGATAGCACTTTTGAACTGGCAAAGGGTAGGTGATTGACATCAGACAGAAGGCTTGATTTCATCAAGGCTTTGGTATGCCACTTGTTGGAAAATCTATTCCGATAAGTGCCATCCAGTGTTGTTAAATGTGGCACTGAAAGGTAAACTAAGTCCCTGCCAAGGAACTGCCGCTCTGGACTTGTCTGTTCTCTGCTTGTATAGGCAGGCCTGATGTTAGTCATCGATGGGAGAAGGTCAGTGGGACTAGGAAGGGTCTGGCTGCATCTGGCTTTAACTTCTGAAAACCCCAGCCACATAGCAGCAGTGTAATCCTGTAAGCTTAGTATGTAAAAACCCAGCTCTTCCTTCTCTTGGACAGGCTCAAGAGCATGAATTGGAAGTAAACTATGACTTAAAGCTCTATGGCATTTCACGCATACTTTATGTGCCAGTGCCCACATGAGGGATAGGATGGTAGAGAACCAAGCTCAGTGTCCACCTGAGACACTGAAATGTCTATGGGAAGCCTTTCTGAGCTTCCCCAGAGACTGTTTCAAACCTAGTGCTAATTCTTTTCTTGACCTGCTATGAGTTCACTCCCATAGCTGCCCAGGGCCGGATAATCTTCTCCAGATCGCAGTGCTCTGCTTGGATTTCTGTCACCGCCTCTGTGTGACCTGTCCTCCGCCAGGCAGAAACCTGCAGGGTCACACGAAGTGGCCGTGCTGAGCTGGAAACACAGGAATGGGTTATTTCTTCTGAGTTGAGTGGACTCCCTAAAATAAGGACCTCATTTCAAATAGCATTTGGTATGGCTGAATGCGTTTGTCTTCTCCAACATGTGAGGTAGGGAAGAGCTATTTTCTCCCCAGCATGGAAACGAAACAGGAGAACTGAGACACCAATGCCCACATCTATGAAGGTATTTAAGCACTCGCTGCGATCTGCACATCGTGGCCAAGCAATTTGTTGATAGTCACATGCAGTCTGGGACAGCAGGTGCCTTATCCCCGTGTTTCCAAAGTCCTAAGGTACAGTCCTTATCGCAGGGTCGGGTTTCTCCAAAGCTCCTTGCGGGACCAATCCTAGGAAAGGGCTGATGCTGCGGGTGCCAGTTCCTCTGTTTATTTCCACGGTGCCTCATCCCTGCAGACACTTTTCCACCCCGTGCCATGCAGGCGCCTCGGCAGAGGTTGCTCTCAGCACCCAGCTTTGCTCGTCCCTCACGGGTGCTGTGGAGGAACCACCTGTTGCTCTAAATCTGGCGGCGTTTCCTCGTCTCCCCTGCATCCCCATTTCAACTTCTGTAACTACATCTGTGTGACCTGTTCTCTCCTGCTATGCAGAAACTTGGGCACTCACACGGGGACATGTGGGGTCGCTTGTACTCCCCTGACCCTGTAAATGTAGAAGGGTCAGTTTATTTCCAGAAAGTATGGTTTACATATGGTTTTCCTTTCATTATTTTAGATGTCAGCTAGAAAGGCTCTGCTTGCTCCCTTCAGCAACAGCAAGTAAATACCCAACCTGTTTAGAACACGGTAACGCTAGAGACCTGGAGAAATCTTCGGATGCAAGATGCGTGCTGAACTGTGTGTGACCCTCTGAAGAGAAACATTAGCTTAAAATATTAGTAAATGTTTTTTAGTGAAGATAAAAGAATATTAAAGAAAATATACAAGGCTTGAGGTCAAAGGTCCCTATGCAGTCCA
Organism: Grus americana; assembly: GCF_028858705.1. Taxonomy (NCBI): domain Eukaryota; kingdom Metazoa; phylum Chordata; class Aves; order Gruiformes; family Gruidae; genus Grus; species Grus americana. The sequence continues at coordinate 13,275,383 of NC_072853.1, read as the reverse complement.
TTTCCCATTGAAATCAACTGGCCAAAATGAAGAGGTCAGCAGAAGTTTGCTTGAATTTGGATTGAGGAAAACAAGGAAAGCTTTTTACTCCCTCCAGGCAGTGCTGTTATCAAGAGGATCTCATCATACACACCGAGGCCAGTATTTTTAAAAGCAGTTAATTGGTTTGCTTGCTTCCCATGAAGCACACTGAGTGGAGCTGGTTTTGGGAAGGTGTGAGAAACGATGGAGCACCAAGGACCCCCACACTAGTCCTGGGAGGCTTAACCAGTGCCCTGAGGCTGCTTTGAAGCATTGACCCAACTACTGTCAGATCTACCCCAGGGAATAAATTAGGGAATTTTGGCTTGGACAAGCGCTGACGAAGCGTGCACTGTTGAATCTCCTGGGTTGCCAGCTTGGGCATCTCTACACTGTGTCCCCTTTTGTGCCGAGACAGTCACGCAGAGGCCAAAGAATGGAGATGCCTCATGTCAGCTTTAAGATTTCAGGATGAGTTGAGCTTACCAAGGCAGGTGGTGAGTGCAGGGACCTAAGGACCTGTGCTTGGAATACAAGGTCGAAGGACTCCTGCAGTTCACAAATGCTACTTGGGAACTGGATAGTCAAGTACTGCCAGTTCCTAGGATCAGCTTAAAGTTAATAGAGTGATGGCGGGTGCCCAAACATCCTTGCAATCTTACATTTTCAGGCAGTTTTCATCACAGAACAGACAAAATAAAATGATTTTTAAAAACAACACACCCTGCAGGTCTCTGTCCTTTCCACTGGCTATACGAAATTTAAACTAAAAAAAAAAAAAACCCCGAAACCAAACCCTAACAAAAAAAAAAGGGAATGGATTCATATAAATAATGTAATTGGAGAACCTTTAAAGTAGCAAGAATGTGTGAGACTTTGATACATTTTTATCCTTTTAAAATAAAACAGATGCTGAGGGGAGGTTATAAGAAGGCGTCTCAGAATGGCTGGTGAAAACATTGAAAGAACTGAAAAACTTGCATTTTTCAGAGAACAAGCAAGGATGCGGTCCTACAGACCCTGGGTGTAGAAACGCAGGTTATGGAAATGCCATGGTTTAGCATGATCTGAAACTGCAAACTTGGGAATGAAATGAGTGCACGGAGTGCTCCGTACCTCATTACTGTGAATTTAAAAAATAAAAAAAAAAGATTCAGATGACCTCAAAGGGATGATTTTCATATCTGGGTAGCCTTTTCATTAGGCCCGCTCTTCTCCCAGAGGGTCTATAACTCCATATTCAATCCATCCTTGATTTCTATGGAAAGCCGTGTACAAAAATATATTGTAGGAAAAGGAGGTGGGGACTAACTTCAGCCCTGTTATTTATAAAAGGCTTTTCCTAACACTGGTAGTCTTTAAAGGAGCATTTAGGGCTGTTTTCTTTGGGGGGTAGCCTCAGTCAAAATCAGACCTATATTCATTTTATGCATCTTTGTACTTATCCAGCTGATTACCAGTTCGTTTAAGATCATCGGTATATTCATTTAAGAGCGCAGCATTGTTTCTATAGGCGTGGTTACTTCCTAAATAGCACATAGTTGCAGTGGGATTGTACAGCAGCAGTCTTTGGCACTTGGTGAAAGACAGCCTTTTCAGGCTTTAGTGGATTCATTTGCAATGCTCTCACGGGGTTGGTATCATCCTTATTTTAATGATGTGGCAACAGATACACAAAAGAAATAACATGTTTTGTCCACGATCACTTAGCGAGCCCCATCCATTCTCACTTTGATAATGCCACATAACTCCACTGCTGCTGATGTACACTGGCAAGCTAACTCTAATGTCCACCATTAGTGATAATTAAGAGTAAGGTATGAAGTAAGGCAAGAAATAGACTCAATGATCCTTACGGGTCCCTTCCAACCTGCGATATTCTATGGAAAGATATTCTCACTGTCAGCCATGCAAATGGATGAACAGAAAGTCTCCTGTAATGAAGGGACTTGTTTCCCCACTGGTGTGCATCAGATTTGTCCCTCCCAGCTCGCCCTCCATCAAATGTGCTCATGTGGGTGTCAGGGGAGTCCCACCCGTGCGCCAGGCAGGGAGATCAAGGTCTGGCTCCACAGGGATGCTTTGTACTGTCCTGAAAGCATAACTTAATCCTGTGAGTGGAATAAAAAGCAAAGCAGCAAGGATAATGCACTCTTCAGTTGCTGGCTCCTTTGACGCCGTCCCTGTCTTGGACGTACTTCCTCTCATCTCTGAGGAGTTAACTGAGTACAGATCCAGTATTCTCCTCCCTAGAGTTTATTATGAATTTACTAAAAAAATAATCCAATCCCTTCAGCTATGAAAATTACCCTCATTTGTCTATAAATAGGCTTAACCTCTTAAACTGTGTCAGATGCTGCTGATTCACCAATCTGATCTAGATCTTCAGAAGTTCTCTGCTCCTACAGCTCCAGGGCAAATGACTCATGCTGTTTGCAAGTGCCATATCCCACTGAGCCTAGCAGTACCACGATTCTGCTAGCAATGTGTCTGCAGATTTCTACTAAAACCTGGGCAAGGGATTTTCTCCTGATCAAGCTGAGCTCACCACCATCCTGCAGTCACAAGGCGGTGTGTCGTATTTACATGAAAATCCATGTATTTGCATTAGTCCAGCCACAGATCAGCAGAGCAAAAATGTATTCTAGAATCAAAGAAATATGATAAAGGCAAAAACCAAATTATCCATGTAATCATTTCCCCAGCTGTTTCTCTTCTCTGGTGACAGTCCTAGGAAGGTCGATCTGCATTACCTATCACCTTATCTTTGAAATTGCTTTGGAAATATGAAAGGGCGATGCCAAAGTATTTTCAGTCAATCTAAATGGCTTTTATATCTTGTTCCAGGAAATCAGAGAGCCCTGAGCTGTCTGAATGTTCTCTTCTCACTCTCTAAAGGATTCATTTTTAAAAGCAGAAGGGATCCACTTTCCCAGTTGTGTGCCCATTCCTAGAGTTGTCCCAAACCTTCTGCTACCTTTCCTGGGGAAAAGGGAAATCTAGATGTTGAAAAACAGGGAAAAAACCTCTTCTTCTAGATATGTTTTAGGGTAATGACTATGACTTCTGGCTATGGGGCACCTGGGGACAGAAGAGGTTGGTGTTAGACACCTAACCCCCATCTGCCACATGTTGCCTGAGTTTCCAGGAAGCTCTGGACCTTGGCACTTGAGTGCTGATCTGTGGGAAAGGTTGTGGACCAGGGAGCCACAGGGAAGAGCTGATTTTTTTTTTTTTTTTTAAGTGTACTTTGGTTATCAAGGTTATGGCATAAGGTGTTGCTCTTGCCTAGCAAATGAGCTGCATGGTTTGAAACATCAGTTGATGATGCTCTGAGGGTCATCTGTGTCCTCTGCTCTGAATCTCCTGTAAGCTCTTTGGGGTAAGGACCCCTGTATTTTATGTTGCCATCACAAATAACAGACTCTTGGCTTGAAATCAGTGATTGACTGTGCATGTCACATTTCACGCTGTTAAAAACATAGGCTCAAGCTTGGAAGGGTGAACATGCTTTTGGCTTCTCTGCCATTTGTATTTCAGTCTGCAGGCACAACTTCTTTCACTGGGTGTTGCTGTTTTTCTCTTGGTAAAATTTCCAGAGCCCCCTATGCCTGGAGAAGAAACAGGCTCTACTTACTGACATTTGTTCCAAGTTATAATGAGCAGAAAGACAGCGCTTGTAGACTCTAAACAGGATCTCTCAGCTAGAAGCCTTCAGATCTTCAGCCAGCATCTTCCAAGCCCAAAGACTGCCTCCTTTTTAAAAAGGACTGAATTATCATTAAATATCACAGCATCTTGAAGAACATCCATAGGACCTCTCTGTTTTCCTCCTTGGTGTAGACTTGAGCTGGTGCCCAGTTAAGCTGCTGGGAGTCTTCTCCTTAGGATGCCATGGCTATGTGTGCATTGCTCGCACAAGCACGAGTTAGTTCACGCCGTGGGTAGGGGGAATTTGGGATCCCATTAATGGCAATTTAAGGTGCAAGCTCCACTGCAAGGGAGACCCAGGGCTGAAGCATGGCCTGCCACATATGGAGGCACCATCGACACAGCCTGGGTGACGAGGACCCTTTCCATGCTTTTGTACAGGATGAACCCCAGGTCAACACCTTGGGGAGGAACTGCCCTTTGCCATCGGCTTCCTACCTGCAAACCTCAGTGCGTGGCAGGGGAGTCTCCTCCGGCGGCTTTGCGTGTCTCAAAGGGATGCCGTCCTGCCAGGTGGCAGCAGGCAATGGCTGTGCACGCCCTGACCCCTTGGGCTGGCTTCCCATCACACGCTTGCTCTAACGATCCTCATGCCAGAAGCAAAGTTTTCTTGACAGGGGCCATATTCTGCAGTGCTCAGGCTGTCTCTAAGAGTAAGAGCCCTACCCAGGGAACAGATAAACAGAACAATGTTTGAGCCTCTGGTACTCTTTAATGTCATTTTCAGGGAAATATATGTGTCATAACAACATAAAGCAGGCATAATTCCCTTGCTTTCGATCTGCCTGGTGCCAGCGTCCACGTCATTTCAGCATCAAAACAGATCTAGCAAGTTCGTGGTAACTTTGCTCTTCCAAGAGCTGCCTCTTTTGCCCCGTTGGTTTGTACTTGTCTCTTGTCTTCCAGCAGCCTTCCTCACCCCTGTCAGGGGATGTCACGTACTGTTATGGTTAACATCTAATTTTCACTGAAAGCCCTTGGGAATAGGGCCCTTATCTCCACATACCATGCACATCAAAACGGTTTAATCAACCCTATTAATTCCAGAGCTTGCTGCTGATCTGGATAAAACACTGCACTTTCCCAGCACTGAAGCTTTGTAGCCAAGTTTCACGTTGCAGCAGGCTCTATACAGTTTGCTCTCCACTCCTCGGGGCTGGGCACATTCCCCTGCAGTCCCCTGGCTCCTACAGAGAGGTGTCAGGGCTCTGCTCTAAGGCTTAGATTGATTATGGCTGATTTGCCACATCAGGAGAGTCCCATTGGCTTGAAAATTTGGACTTGAGAGTCCTTGGTGTCGTGTCCTGGTGCTTTGGGCGGTCATTGCCACCGACAAATGTGCGTGCAGGTCACTTGCAGAGCTCATCTGCCCAGTTGTTTGGCCCAAGAAGGTGTCTGAGAGCAGGGAGAAACCTCAGCGATGCACCAAGACCATGGCAAAATTCAGTGGTTGTTGCTACAGCTGTGGCACTGGTGAACCTGAGGAAGGGGACATGCCTCTGCCCCCACCATGAGTGCTTTAGGGAGGGGTGGTGGGACGTGGCTTATTCATCAAAAGCCACAGCCTGACTGAGAAACAAACTTGGGAGGACTAGACATGGGAGGATTAGATATAGGAGGATGGTTTATAGATATCTTCCTGACCAGATGAAGAAGTGGACCAGATTCTGTCACCTTTCCCCACCTCCAGCAGTATTTTATCCCCACCCCCAGCCTAAAGCCAAATGTCTCCAACAGCTGTGAGGATGCCTTGTGTTTAAAACAGCCACGAGGTATCCACCTAATGACCTGGGGCTGCTCGAGACGTGCTGCTCCTTGCTTTTCTCAGAAAGGGTTCTTGCAACATGAAAGAAGTGCAGGAAAACAAAGAGCCCCAGGGAGAGAAGTGACAAGCGGCAGCTGGAGCCGGTGGGTGACTCGCCGAGTGACAGCGCAGTTGGGCTCCTCGCAACTCTGCTACTATTTTGGAAACTTCAATAAACAGAAGAGGCCAGATCAATCTTTCAGTGCTCCGGCACAAACCCTGAGGAGCCCCATTGACTTCGGTGGCAACAGCAGCCTGAGACATCAGTTTCTGCATACGCACCGTGCTTTGTTTGTACCCCAGGCAAACTCATCAGAAATAACATTATTAGCAGCCCACTAATTAGCAGGTCTCAGCTCCTTTGCTGGTGCAAGCTTGCACCTAGGAATTCATGCTCTATTGTGCCATGGAGAATATGACTGTTTAACTTCTGTGTGGGAGCTTTCAAGCAGTTGGGAAAAAAGTATGGATGTTTATATTTTTAAAAAGGGATTGTTTTTGCTGCTGTCAATTATTAATGGCTCTCAGGTCAGGCTAAGGAACAATGCCAGGGATAAATTACCCTGTACACTATTCATATGTGCCCTCCGCAATTGTTTCCTTCTCAACTACAGGATTCACCTCGCAGTGAACTCCTTGGCTTTTGGAAAAAAAGGCCCGATGAAGCCATGAACTTGGAGTGCCCGTTTATTTATGCATCGACATCTTTCCTACTTTGTCAGGTGTGTTTAATCAAAAAGAAGCAGGAAATGCATTATAATTATAAACATATTACTGCGCAAGAAAAAGGCTGCCCTTGGAAAGGATTGCATTGTTTGATAAACGGTTACAGTGAAAAAACACAGGCTTAACCTACGAAGCTCTTTGCTAAGATCAAAGCAAAGCTGCCTGTTACCTCAGACTGTCTGTGCAGCAGGATTCAGCTCTGAGTTTGCAGCAAGGGAAGTGGAAGAAAGTTAAAAAGAAAATGCTATCTATCTCCTCCTTTTTTTTTTTTTCTGAAACTTTTTCCCTAGTATAAAAAATGACTCAAACATTAAATATTTGCTGTTAAAATTAATAGAATTAGTGATGAACCCAGCTGAGAACACAATAGAGCTGGGTCCAAAGCCCCTTGCTGAAGCCCATGGAGAGACATATTGTTTTCAACAGGATCTGGCTCAGGACCCTGGTGAGCCAAAGCAAAGATGTAGTTATGGCACAACCCTGGGAGATCCTGGATCTCCCACAGTCTTTCCATGTGACCTTGCCCAAACTTGCAAGCATTCCTTAATCCCGAGCACAACTGAACCCGAGTCAGTAATATGCTGCTGCTGTGAAAAGCAAATGTCTTTCTGGGCTGCGAGACTAGGAGCGCTGTAGGTAAGACACAGAGGGGTTTATTGCCCCTCTCAGCAATGCGAGGTTGAGCCATGGCCCTGCACTTAAATAAATAAAAAAACCCCACAACCAAAAACCAAAACAACAGACAAACTGGAAATTGTCCAGAGGAGAGCAACAAAAATGATCAGAGGTCTAGAAAACATGACTTATGAGTAAAGATTGAAAGGGCTGGGTTTGTTTAGTCTACAGAACTTGAAACATCCTAATAAACTTCAAAGATGTAGAAAAAAAAATGATATCAAAAAGGGTAATCGATTGTCCTTTATCTCTGTGGGAATAGCAGAAGGTATAACAAACAAGTAGATAGTATTAGAAGCTGTGAGGTTAATAACACACTCAAGTATGTTACTTAGGGAGGGAGCAAAGTGTCTCTCATGGGAGATTTTCAGTGCATGGGACAAGTACCTGCCACGAGGGACTGGGTAAGTCACTGTCCCATGGAGCAGGCTGCTTTCAGCCACGTGGTCCTACAGTTTCCATTGATCTAGTGACTATCTTGGGACACCTAAGAATGAGACCTTGGAGGTGATGAGCCTTCACAGTCCTCTCTGATTTGAAAAAAAGCAGAAGGTGCTCAGCCCTTCCAAAAATTGACCCCCAACCCAACGACCATTTCTAAAACCCTTCTTTTCCTTGGCTTCCATGCTTATTAACTAAAGAGCAATGAATTCCCACCTCTGCATGGGGCCATGATCATATATGTGAAGTACCTTGCTGCTCTCCCATGGAGTATTCCCATCTAACTGCGCACTCAAATGCTTGAATACTAGGATGATGAGACCTCTGGAAAAGCATGTGATGACTCAGAAAGTGTTCTGGGTAGCAACGGCCTCGCAGATCCTGCTCGGGAAAGTCCCCTTCTGACACTGGAGAAAGGGCTGCATTGGTGGACCCTTGCTAGAAGAGCTTTCACCCATAGCACCACTGGGTATGGCAACTGCAAAGCACTTGAGACTTGCTCTAGGTGAGCCAAGTGGTGGCCAGCGCCTGATTAGAAAGGCAGCATCCCTTCTCTGGAGTACTGTGTCCAGTTCTGGGCTCCCCAGTTGAAGAAAGACAGGGAACTACTGGACAGAGTCCAGCAGACAGCTATAAAGATGATTAAGGGACTGGAGCATCTCTCGTATGAGGAAAGGCTGAGAGAGCTGGGTCTGTTTAGCCTGGAGAAGAGAAGACTGAGAGGGGATCTCATCAATACTTATAAATATCTAACAGGCAGATGTCAAGAGGAAGGGGCCAGACTCTTCTCAGTGATGCCCAGTGACAGGACAAGGGGCAATGGGCACAAACTGGAACACAGGAAGTTCCATCTCAATACGAGGAAAAACTTCTTTACTCTGAGGGTGACCGAGCACTGGGACAGGCTGCCCAGAGAGGTTGTGGAGTCTCCTTCTCTGGAGATATTCAAAACCTGCCTGGACATGGTCTTGTGCAACCTACTCTAGGTGATCCTGCTCTAGCAGGGGGGTTGGACTAGATGATCTCCAGAGGTCCCTTCCAACTCCTACCGCTCTGTGATTCCGTGAAATCTCCCTGTAGTGCCTGCTCTGGGGCTGCCTGTCCCCTGCATGTGCTGCTGCCTCGCTGTGACCGAACAACTCTACCGGCCCTCGTCTGCCTCGGTAATGCTCAACACCATTCACTGGCTTCAACCCTTTTTGCAAAGAGCCGCAAAAGCTTTGGTCAGAGTTTGCATCAAAGCCAATAGACCACAAGACAGAAGTCTATCAGAAACCAGGCTTTGTATTTACTGCCCAGTGAACCCAGATTCCTCGAATTATGGGCAAGAGGTGAGGAGGTTTTGAAGGGAAGGATCAGAGGGTTGCAGCCAGAGCAGAGCTGGCCATAGTCCTTGGCATTACTGGGGACTTGGGGTGACGTGAGGGCTCCCCAAGGGCCGGGGGAAGGATGCTGTGTTCAACGCTGCTGTGACCGTGCCTCTTCTTTGCACTTAGCTATAGCTGCACAAGTACTATTTGGTCCCCACATGAATGCTGAGAAAATCACTAGTTATATGATATGGGAATTAAAAAACTCTGTTTGCTTCCAAGTGTAAACCAATGACTGTGGCAATGGTTGACAAACACAGGGTTATGGCCCCAAATCAGCTTTTTTCCCTCGGTTCTGAGTACAGTCATGAGCCTGGCAGGAATCCGTGTCAGCTAAAATGTATGGCAGCAACTGCAGTCTCCTGGAGTTTTGGAGCTGAGCGGGGTCACAACAGGAAGGCGTTTGGGAGGGCGGCACTGTGGGGTTAGGAATAAACATCTCCCCAGGGCAGACTTTCCATAATTGGCCATGACAAGGCTTCTTTCTCCAGAGAACTGGAGCTGGCCTGTGAAGAAGCAGAATGAATCACTGCTCCGGTCCAATTTGGCAAGTGCTGTGATTTAGTCCTGCTTTGCACGGGGAGATGATGATATGGATTGAAAGACAGAGGAGAAACGTAGCCAAAGGCTTCTGAGCTGGGAGATGAGTTTGGGTTCCCACTCATATTTTGCAGGTTTACTCAGATCCTTAGAAGGAAACCCTGGCAAAAAATGCTGGGTTTTGGTTCCCTTTATCAACAATGCAGAGGGAACAATAGAGACTCCTGAACACAGAGCTCATACAAACAATAATAACCATTTTATTTTACATTGTTGCAACAGCAGTTGATATGCAATCCCTCGTTCCAGCCCCCCTCTTCACTAACTATTTTGTCTCCTGCTCCCAGGTACAGATTTATGGGAGGGGATCTTAGCAGTTGGAGCTGGGGTCCTGCAGCGTGGTGGTGACCATATGGCTGTGCAGCCTTCTGTGAGGAGGAGGGTTGAGCATGGTTTCCTCATGCCACCCTGTACCCTCAGAAAAGTCCCACTTTCTTTCAGGTATGAGGAAAAGGGGGTGTTGTTTCTGCCATCCTTTCTCTGGATCATGGTCACCAGTGCTATCTTAAAAGCTCCTTGCAATCTCAGCAATCTGACCAAGCCCGGTGACCTGACAGCAGTTCACAGCCTGTTCAGTATCTGATGATTAATCCCGTCCCTTTAAAAATATGAACTTAGTGGCAGAACCCCACAAAAATACTGGTGGAGCCAGAGCTGCTTTGCCAAGTGGCAAACTTAGACTTGCTCTTCTTGGAAAGCTGGTTTCCTGACACTGGCTTTCTCTCATTGCTGTTTTCCAGTGGTTTGGAGAGAGGAGGAAGGGGAAAAAAAATGTTCCTCCCAAATACCTCTTCTCTTTTACATCCTCTTTCCTCCATGTGTCCTCTCTGCTATTCCAGATTTCAGGAATTCCATCAGCCAAAAGGCTTCCTAACCAACCCCACTGCTATCCCCAAAGCAAAAGGAGAAGCAAGCTCCCTGCAAAACAAGATCTCTTGAAAAAGAAGACACAGACAATCTTCATTTCCATTGCCCCTTCTCCTGCTTTGGCGAGTAGATAGATGGAAGAAAAATCTTCCCTGCACCATGAAAGAGAGGTAGCTCAGAAAAGTCAAATTGCACCTTGTCACATTGTGAGAGTTCGGATCCAAGCATCAGACTTTTTCTCATTTCCAATTTGATGTTAGGAACATTAACACTTTATTTCTTATGAGATGACTACCATAGATAGTGCAGGCAGTTGCTGCTGGGCTGGTTACAAGACTAGAGCTTGGGGCTCCCTATTCCAAATGCTCCCACCACTCCAAATGGAAATGGTCTTTGTTCAACACTGAGCAGCAAAGGGCCATGGCACGCACGCTAACACAAATGCAAGTTACCCAGATCTTACTTTCCCCGGAGATACTGGCATTTCTATTCACCTTTCATTTTAAAGTCTGTACAAGGACAAATCCTGCACCAAGTTCTTACCTAGCATTTTCTTCCTGTTTTCTGAGACTCTGGGTAAGGTCTCTGGGACTTCAGCAGCACCACACATGATACCGGTCAGGTGAAAACTGCATGAGCACAAAGCTCACGACCTTTCTGGCAGAGCACTTGGGAGATGACTAATGCTGCTGGTGCCTTCAAGGTCAGGAGCTTGTGGGACCCCATGAGGATTCCCTGTCTGCTCTCTGCAGAGCAAAGCGGGTCCTTTCTGGGAAGGAAAGGACAAAATGTCATTTAGAGAAGGTTAGAACAGGGGACACACTGGAGTGTAAGGCACCCATGGTCAAAGAGTTTGTGTGGCAGTTTTCCCTTTGGTGTCCATGTGTCAGTCTCTGGGTCATAGCAGTCCAAGGAATCCAAGTCCTCAATGACATTGTCTGCAGTGAGACATCGTCCTCCTGTGACATACAGCTTGTTCTTGATGATGGTGGCCCCGTGATGCATTCGTCGGTCCTTCATGTCTGCACATTTAACAAACTTGTTGCCTTTTGTATCATAAGCAATTATTCTCCTGGTGTACCCTAAATGTGAAGCCAGAGGAGGAAAGGACAGATGGGAGTTAGAGTTTATTGCCAGCGGAAGGAATAATAATATATTTCCTGCTAGTCTTCAATAAAACCTATTATAAAGGTACATAATCTGGCAGAATTAAGATATCTAAACTGGGAAGTGATGATGTGTCACAAGAATGCCTATCAGTCTATCTTCTGTTCCTGTTTTTCCTTACCCTGTCTCATAGCACCTTGGCAGCCAAGGCTCGACAAGCACCGTAAACCCCATCATATCAGGCAAGCAATCTGCCAAACACAGTTGGAGCTTGCAGTTTTCTGCATGAGCCTTCAAAGTTTCTGAAGTATTTCTTCTCACCTGACAGACTCCTAGGGCTTCACTCGGAAATACAGAAACCAATGGCACGTGGGGAAGGAGCAACAATCTCTTGTTGGGTTGGAGTCACAGCTGCCTACCGAATGGAGCTGCGTACTCAACAGCACTGGTGCTCACTCCGCTCCCACAGCCCTCGGCACCAGATCTGTGGTGGCCACCATGCCAGTGACCCAATGGACAGCTCTTCCATTGAGGGGTGATGTAACCTCACATCTGCTGAGAGGTAAGGGCTGGTACCCGGGCCATTGCCCTGGAGCAACGGAGGCGTGGAAGCTTGGTACCCAGCAGTACCTTGCCCATGTATCCCTGCAGATAATCAAGAGTGCCCATGGCAAACAAACTGTTTTGGGCCATGTTTTGCAGGCCTTGAAGCCACTTTCCCTAACAAAAGTCAAGACCTGTCTTGTTTAAACCAACTCACTCCCCTTCGTTATGATGTGACCAGTCATGCAAAGAGGATCTGAAATGTGATGAAAGCTATTTTTAAGAGAAAATGTTATTTTTGTGGGGTTTAATGTTGTTGATAAACCAAGAGTATTTGGCTAATGTTTTGGCATGGAAGCTGGTAATTAAAACCTGACCATGGTTAATTTCTCTACTTGCCCTTGGCTTCCTCCCTTCTTCTGCAGAGCAGTAACTTGGGTGGGTCCTGCTACCCTGAGTAAGAAGGTGCCCCATGGAGAACTTGACACCCCTTCCATGGCCATGAGACACCCTAGGAGATGTGTATGGAGGGTAGACACACTCTTCCTGTCCTTCCCAAGCTCCACAGGGCTTTTTTGGGACCACATCCTGCACATGCTATTTGCCCCTGTAGCGTGATAGCCACGTTGGGCATTGGCACTTCTCACTGCCAGGTGGGCTGGCTGTGGCTCTGACCATCCCTGGCTGGAGTAGGGAGCACCCTGAGCAGGAAGGGTGAGAAATCCCGCAGGAGGCGGGCAGGGGCAGGCGGGAGTGAAGGCAAAACAGAGCTCTTACCTCCTACAATGATAATCTGGTCTCCAATCACGACAGCTGGTGCACAGACATTCTTCACCACTCTGGTTTCCATCCGAAACCACATATTCCTGGAGACATGGTAAACCTGACAAATAAATAAAGATATACACACAGCTGTTTATGTTGCATTTTAACTGGCAATTGTAATTACAGAGGAACTTATAGTTTTTATTTTCTCCTAATGATTACAATCCACTGGCCTGAGCTTCTGGAAACCTGAGAATTTACCCACTTCTTTTCCTAGTATGTCCCCTTGGAAAGTGTTCTAGTTCTCCAGACTTGTCTGCTCAGGAGATGCTAGCACATGCACTAAAGCAGAGTGTATCTGCCATATGCAAGCTGCTCAGCTGTAAATCTTTGTATGGCCATTAAATCACTGTAACTCCTGGATAATGCTCTCCCAAAGTGCAAGGCGTTTCATTTTATTTTCCAGTTATTCTGTGTATTCCTGCCTTAGTCTTAGCAATTTCCTGGACAAACAAACCTCAACTTCACCTAGCTTTGCTGGCAGCCACCGTGTTTGCCCAGCTGCTATATTTGTGCTGGTGGCTGGTTTGAACTCAGATTAGCAAGGAGACTTGTTGATGGGACTTAGCATCATATCTAAGTCATCAATTTATGTGAGAAAAAGAGTTCTTGCCAGATGATGATCAATCATCTGTATCTGGGCGACGCAAACTTTTATGTCATGTCATCCACTTCTTAGAATAGCAAATACCTCCAAGACATCTCCCCACTAACTGATAAATACATTTCCTTCTCCCTGATAATCAAGAGTGTTATCACCGCAAAGAAGTATTGCTCATGTGCTGGCTGAAATCTTGGCCTTTAATGATCTTTTTTAGTTAAAGCATCTAAGCCAGTGAAAAACAGTCATGGAGAAAGTAACACTACAACATCGTTAAAGCATCAAATCAGATAAGAAAGGATTTCATGTATTTTTTCCTCCTAATAGAGTTTAACCGCTGAAAGCAGGCAGAGACCCAGCAACATGTGGCAGGAGCCACATTTTTAACACAACTGTTTATATGAAATAACTGTCAGTTTAAGTTCTGGCCCTTTGATGAGTGAGAATCTAATCACCCTAATGATCACAAATCTTTGCTTTCACTGCGAGTGAGCAGGTGCATGGCCGAGACCCCAGCTTGGCTGCCGAATGGAAAGCACTGATTTTGGTGAGATTGGCTACAGGCATGAAGCCAGGCAGAGGGCTCAGCTGCTGCCTGCCACAGCATCACCTGCAGGAGCCCTGGCCCTACCATCAGAAACTTGCCAGTGGCAGAGCTGACTGGCACCACAAGAACTGCCTCTGGGCTTGTGCCTGAAAACCACTCAAAGGTGAAAATAAAAGAGTTGCAAAGTTCCTTGCAGAGAAGACTTCCCTGAAGCCATGTGCCTGCTCATCCTGCCTCTTGCTGCAACTCACAATAAAGTTTTTTTGGGGGTTGATTTCCTCAGGAGGGTGATGAACTGCTGAATACCTTAGATGAAACTGCCTACGACAAGTAGGACTGACCATTACCTGGATCAGTCGGACAGGGTTTTGCATAATGTCTTCTCCCCCAAACAGGTAGACCCTCTGATCTTTGGCAGCAACAGCAGGGTGAAGGACAGCAACAGGCATGTTTGCCATGCTCTCACAGGTGTTGTAGATGCTATCGTATCTTTCCACAGAATTCAGGATTTCCTGGTTTTCACCAATTCCACCAAATGATAAAATATAATTTTTATATGCCAAGCTTCTGTGGGAGTAACGTGGAACTAACATGGGCTCAACCAACCTCCACTGATTGAGTTTGAGGGAGTAAATGTAAATATTATCACTGACGGGGCTTTTCTTATTGCTAACAGGCATCCCTCCGAGCACATAAATATTGCTGTGTAAGCTCACTGCTGAAGCTTTGTACAGGCGCATGGGAAGTTTGGCCAGGCTTAGCCATTGGTTGGTCTTCTCATCGTAGAGCAGGACATCTCTCGTGGTCTGCTGACTGTCCTTCCTGCCACCAATGATGATGAGGAACTCTTGGTTGGAGTACCTGCGGGGAACATGCAACATGGGCTTGATGTCAGGTGCATTGGTGCTGTACAGGGAAAACATATGTCTCCGGACTGACTCAAGGATGCTCCTGCAAGTGGGCGAGGACTGAACAAGGGAGTCATTGGCAATGAAGTGGAAGAGGAAAGTTGGGTGGACATACTGAAGCCGGACCTTCTTGAACAACTCTTGGATGTAACGTTGTCTTGCCTGGAGGTCATGCCGGATCCAGACCATCAGCGTCTCAAAGACCTGCTCCTCCTCCCCGCAGAGCTCATCGTCCCCAAGGTAATCGATGAGCTCCAAGGGACAAAGGTCCTTCAGGTCCTCAGAAGAGGCCACTTCAGGAAAGCATTTCAAAGCCATAGCCTTGGCTTTTTTATTCAGGCTTTGGCAGTTCAAGACTTTTGCGAGTCTGATCATGCTTAGACAGTTGTCAGGAGTCAGCCTGTCTTGGAGGTAGGCAGAGCAGGCCTCAAACAGCTTAGTGTACTGCAGCATGGAGGCCGTCTCCAAGAGGCACAGTACATTCTCGGCAGATATAAGAATCTCCCCCGTGTAAATGTAAAGGATAATCTGATCCAAAATCTCAGCGTCAATGCCTTTCAGGATGACTTTAGCCTGGCGACTCTCTCTGAAGTCATTACAGAACATCGCCTTGAAGTAGGGACTGCTGGAAGCCAGCACGTTTCGGTGGCAGGGGATTTCAAAGCCCCCAGAGCAGAGGGTAACATCAGTCAGCATCCCGCTCTGCCGCAGAGCATTCAGCTGCCTCAGCAGTTCAGAGGAGAAGTCCTGGTCTTTGAAGAGAAAATCCTCAGTGGATCCTTCCTCCATAGCAAACTAGGAGAGAGATGAAGTCTGGACTTGGCAGGAAAAACTCCCAAATTCTTAGCAGCTTTTATTGAAATATCCAGCTCCAAGGGAACAAATCAGGACTTTGATGTTGCTCTAAATATCCGTTCACTGTTACGCATAAAAATGGAACATGGGTTAAGCACAGTGGGAAAATAATAAAGAAGCTAAAAGGTCGCTAAGACACTTTAAAATTTTCATAAAGTTATCAGATAGGTTGCAGCTCTGAGGTCAGCACTGCCCGCGTCCCTGGCAAGAAGCAAAAGCACTGAAGTTATCTCACTGATTTGGGATGAAAGCTGAATGGCCGAAGCAATTGGTTTGTTCGTTTTAATCACGTTGAATAAATGCGCTTAGGCATTTATTCACTATTTTAAAGTATTAGCAGTTTAGTAGCTTGCGCCTCTTTCCCCTAGAGTTAGTCACTCCCAAAGAATGTAAATCTGGCAGAGCTGAACTCTGCAGCAGGGAAAACGAAACCCTAGAGACTGGGAATCTGCATTAAAATGGTTATTTATTAACTCTGCTTAGCTGTTGTTTTTTTTATGTTAATCAGACACACAATGACTAAATTAAGTGCCAGGCAGAACAATATGAGTATCTATTGTCATGGCTAACTGCTCAACCTGCAGTGAAACGTAAGGTAGAAACATTTACCTTCTGTTGTCCTTCACTGCATGCACTTACTCTCTGCCGTTTATTCTCTGCTGGGATTTTCCATAGCTAGAGCCTGGATAAAAACCTATAAACCCACAGGACGTTTCTTTCAGTAGGTAAGTGATTCATAGAGGGTGATTTCTGGATGTGTTTATTCTGAAGTCACTTTTGCCGCTTTCGGGAGCTGTGTGCAGGAGTGGCGAGGCGGTGGGGCATTGTATACATTCCAGCGCTAAGAATAGGCACGCACGGGCTTCTCGCTGTTATCACATGTGACGCCGCCGTTGCCTTTTGCAATGACCTGACCAGTACTGAGCATGCCCAAGTGGTGTTTTTCTGGCAAATGTTTACATATAATAAATAGACACGGAGAGGAAAGTTCACTTATAAAAGTCCTGGCCGTCTGTTTGGAAACAGCGGCAGGACCCTGTCCTAAAGTGCCTGGGAACTCTAGAAGCCTGTAAACAGTCTGCAATGCCTTGCGCTAGGTAATGCACTGTCACCGTGCTTTCATGGAGGAAGAGGGAGAGAGAAGGGCTTCCAGGGGACTCGGTAGGATGGACCATGTCTCCACTTTAGGGAGAGATCTGGGGAGCATCAGCTCATTGCAGTCTGGTGGGACATGCTGATACACTGGGACCCTGCACCCAGGGCTGCCCCAAGGTGGGCAGGGAGACCCTGGCTACCTCTGCCAAGCAGGGAACAAAATTCACTCTTGGAGCAATTTATCTTTATGATGCTACTCGATATTTCATAGAAACAACCAGGTTATGGCCTTTTGTGTAAGGACGTCAGCTCTCTGAAACCCTTAGCAAAGAACTTCTCAAGCAGGTGGTTTGAGGAAGCTCAGCGTTACGGGTGGGAGGACTGGAGCAGGTTGCCGAAGTGAGTGCAGAAAACTGGAACCCGGGGTCACAGGGTGGCAAGTCCCAGGGTGGCACTCAGCTCCCCAGGGTAGACACCATGATGGGGTTTCTAACTGAAGATGCCTGCATGTGAACAAAGTGTCTGAGCTCCTTTTGCAGCCAGTGAGGTCTAGTCAATACAACTGAGTCTGCCAAGTTATTCAGGTCACCAGTAAGTACCATGTATATTTGGGCAGGTGAACAGTCCTCCAGGCACTGCTAAGTCTCCACGGGTGCTCAGCTGCCTCAATCACATGTAGGTGTCCCATGTAAGTATCTGCTATGACGAGCCTAAATCCATCCCCAGGGCTGGGATCAGTCAAGTGCCTCATGCCAGCAGAGGATCCTCCACAACCCCAGCTGGCCCCCAGCTGGGGTCTCCAGCAGATCCAATGTGGTGTGTCCCAGACCTGTGCCAATTTACCGGGTGTTTCAAGAAAAATGCATTGGCTGTCCATGCCTGGGTAACTGGATTGGGCCCCTCATCTGTGCTGAAATTCCTCCCTTTGTTCTGGGATGGGACTGAATCCAAAATGGCGTTTCTAAGCATCGCTACCACAGGGAAACACAAGGTTAAAGCAGAACTCCTTCTCATATTTTCAAAGCCTAAGCTCATGGGTGAGTCATGTCTGCGTCTAGTCACAGCGAGGCAGATGAGCGAAAATCGTTGGGAGCCATGGTGCCCTGTGTCAACTCCTGTGCCGTGCTGGTGTTTGCTGTCCTCCATATGTTCCTGCCCCCGCATCCGCGGCGCAGCAGACTGCAGGGATGGGGGCAGCTTGTTCCTCTGAAAACAGCAGCTTTGCATCATGGGTCATGCTCTACGTGGCCTTTCCCAGAGACTTTTCAATGCAGCATAACAACATGGTGAAATGCCTGAAGGCTAGACAAAACCCTGGAGGCCCAGACCCGTGTTAAAGACAGGGTGGGGTCGGGCTGGCATAGCTTTTTGGAGGCTGTAGCATCTTCCCTTCCTGCACAATCTGTGTGTGTTTGTGCACATGTGTGTGAGGATGGCCAAACGAGGTGAGGGAGGGGAAGGGCAGGAGCCACTAGACTTGACTCCTGCAGATGAGTCACTTTGAGGGTAAACATGGTAATGTGCAGGCTCTTCTCTCTCCTCGACTAAAGAGACGACCTGGAGGATGATGTTGGGGCACTGGGGAAAACGCGCTTTCCCCTCCTTACTCCCAACCGCTGCTGCCTCACCAGCTGGCCATGATCTTGCTATAAATATTTAGAGTGGCATTAAAAACCCAAAGGAGAATTTCTCTCTCCTCGTCCAGAGAACATTAGCTACCCAAACAAAACGCCCTCTCGCTTTCTTTCTTGCTCTGTATGTATATGCTCTCGTTGCGGTCCGTTTTGATGATTGATTTAGCTTTATATCTCTGTTCTGGCTCTAACTCGTTGCTGCCTGTTTAGTTCTGCCTCTTCCTGGCAGCGGCTTGGATTATTTTTTTAACCCTTAAAGAAACAAATGATGCTATCTGACTTCACTAACGACGCTGTTTTATGGGGTTGGGGAAGGGTAGGTGGGATGTTCTCCTGCTTTAGATACTGATAAATGTGGCATTTATTTAGAAGATCCCAGGCTCGAGGGCTTTGCACGGTTATGCAAACTCCTGCTAACCCAGAGTACAGCGTGTGCTATTTAAATAGCTTATTGCTCTTGGGGGGGTTGCTGCTCCCTGCTGAGTCCCCACACAGGTCCCTGCCAATTCGGGGCCAAGGCTCCCAAGCAATGAAGCTCGCGCTGCCTACTTTACGACTCTCTCTTCTTTCTTTCCCAGAGATTATGGTTTCAGACACATCTCCAACCAAATGCGCACATCAGCACTGCTTAGTTAGGATTTCCTTTATAAATAAACTAGAAATCATTTTTCATGGCATATCCTAGAACAGCATGTCCTATACAGCCCCTACTGCTTCCCAGTGAGAGGGAAGAGTAGTTTCTTCTGTGAGACAGTGTAACTTGTCTGAGAAAGTCTGTTTTTGAATGAGTTCTTGACGCAGGTTTCCTAGGTTGGTGTGCTACAGACAGAACCAGGTCTGAGCGGTCTTTTTTGGGAGAACAAGGTGCTGCATTAACAATGGGAGTGGGATGTTGCACGGCCTGGTCTGACCACTGTGTGCAAGTGGGAAAGTGGGCTCGTTCGCAAGTTATGTGACCCAGCAGCACCGTGGGACGTGATGCTGCAGGTCCCCCATAGCCCTGGAGCGGGGCTGGAGCCCTTGGGGGCTGGTGAAGACAGCGACCCTCTGCAACTGCTGCTGGACGAACTCCATCAATGGCCAGTTTCTAGAAAATGGAAATGTCTACTGAAGAACAATGACTTTGCTGCAGTGCTGTATACTCACGCTTCTGCTCCTTCTGCTCTCTCTCCTTAAGTGTTTGGGATTGCTCAGTTTTGGAATTAGGATGGTTGAACCTTTGATCTGACCCAGAGCAGTTCTTCTTATGTTTTAATGTAATAGGATGATGAAATGTCTATTATCATGCACTAAGCAACAGAGCGTAAAAAAGCTGTAATCTAATCAGCCAGCAGACAGGTGCACAGAGAAGATTGGTGATGTCAGACAACTTCTAAAACTCATACACTGATCCTATTACAATTCAGGTGAAAATGAACAAATATGGATAAGGAAAAAGGACTGTTCAAGGCAGAGACTTCACTGAGCTTATTCAGTGTTACGTGCGCTGCCTCGATGACTACCAGGCCACACATGTATCAAGACAGAGATCATCCCTTTCCCCAAATTTGCAGTCTAAATAGTCAGGGGGACAAGAAAAAATATTCCTTATTATGGTCTTTATAAAGCTGGGAGAGGGAACAAAACCCAGGGTTAACATTCCTCACTGTAAAAAGAGACAATTACAGGGATCATAACTAATCAGATGCCATGAGTTGGAGAGGATGGGAAGATGCCCCAAGCAGCAGTGGTGGCTGGCTGGGGTGACAGTCTTCAGCCCAGGCAGGGAGAGCAGCTAGTGCTGCCTGGGATGCTGCATGCCCTGACAGTGTGGAGCCTGGTCGGTGGCCCTGACCAGGGTAAGATGGGCACCTAACACCATTTTGCTTATTATAAGCTGGAGGGAAGAGAAATAAGGGAGTAGAAAGGAAGACTAATGTGTGGGGGAATTATTAGATTTTATATATAGCATATTTACACATGCCTGTAAAGGTATGTAATGAATATGCGCATTGAAAGATAAGTCTATACTAGCAAATTACTATCAAGAGATAGCATGGATAGGGATCTTTCTACTCAACATGTATGTCTGTATGTCACCCAGCTGATAACACCACCAGGAGACCTAACTCCATGTGTGATGTCTGGGCCAGACCTGTAAGGGAAATGTTTCCCAACATCCAGCACCCAGTTTTGGACACATTCTGATACTCCCCACTGAAGCAGCCTCCCTGAATCCTGTCCGTGCTCAGCTGGAGTGTGGATTTATTATTTGCTTCATTGGATTGGGAAAACAGACCTTTGACCTTGTCCTCTGGGTCCCTGGTTGACGTCTCAGGTTCACTGAAGGCAATGAAACTCCCCAAGCTAGCAAGAAGCAGAGAAGACATTGAAAAGTAAACAGAATTCAGTGTGAATATGGGGAATTGATGGACAATAGTACGTGACAATAAGATGAAGTCCTTTGTGTTACTTCAGGCAACTGAAATACAATGACTATTCCACATAGCACTACCAGGTGGTGTCTCCTGCTCACAAACTACCTAATTCTCCTAGAGTCATGGGAAGATTGGGTTGGGGACCCCCTGGGAGCTCACCTACCGCAACTGCCTGCTCACAGCAGGGCTAACCTCAGAGTTAGATCAGGTTGCTCAGGGACTCGTCCAGCTGAATTTTTGAAATCTTGAAAGATGGAGATTTTGCAACCTCTCTCGACAACCTGCACCAGTCCTGAACCACTCTCCTTGGTGAAGATTTTTTCCTGTCCGTCCAATAGGAATTTCCTTTGTTGCAACGTGTGAATGCTGCCACTTGTCCACAGAGAAGTCTGCTAACTTCCTTCTGCTGCTACTGTTTGCCAACTATGTGGTTGGCAACTATTCTTTAAGTCCAGACACCCTTATGATCCTTCTCTCTCATCCCTCTGTAACTATTGCATTACTGATTTTCTATTTAGCTGTTTAGCAAACATGATTTTCCCGAGTGCCTTATCACCACAGCTGTTGTTCATATTGGTATCATACTTAATTCTAAACTAAGGCTTAGTTTAAGATTTGAATGAATCTGGGTTTGGTTCTGATTTTGTAGGCAAGGTAACAGACTGCATCTATAAAGACTGGTCTTGAAATCTGAACTTGAACTTTGAACTCCCGACTTTTGTTACAGAGGCATAGGAACAAGTTTAACTCTTACAGCATTGGAGACTCAGAGCAACTTCGCAAGTGTCACTGCCATCACTGTATGTATTGTGTACAGATAGAGAGATATAGTATGTAATTCAGTAATAACTTTGGCCCAGTATGTGTGGATATGAAGATGTGTGGGCTCCTGGCTTGGTTTCAGGCCAATCTCTAATTAAAGAGTGAAAGAGTAAGATGAAAGCAATTGTACTCTTCCTTCTTTAGTCAGAATGACCTACTAGTGTTAATTAAAACAGTCTTTAGGCAAAAATAAATTTGGCTGCCAAAGTTATGTGCTTCATATTAAATAAGGACATAGCTGGGTTTAAAGTGTGCTGAGCTTCTAGAGGTTTCACAAAAACCACTCATATAGCTTTGGGCACTCTTGTTGGAATATTTTAAAACAAATCCTTTGCCTAGACCAGCTCCTTCATGTGCATTTCAGACACCCACTGGCTTTTTCTTCAAACTACATGATTTGAGAATGAGTACCTGCCATCTTAACTTGGACTGAACATACAGTGTTACCTCTGGAGGATAAAATATAGAATTGTAGAATCATAGAATGCTTTGGGTTGGAAGGGACCTCAAAGATCATCTAGTTGGGACACTCTCCACTGGACAAGGTTGCCCAAAGCCCCATCCAGCCTGGCCTTCAACACTTCCAGGGAGGGGGCATCCACAACATCTCTGGGCAACCTGTTCCAGTGTCTTACCATCCTCACAGGGAAGCATTTCTTCCTTCTATCTAATCTAAATCTACCCTCTTTCAGTTTAAACCCATTACCCCTTGTTCTATCACTACTTGCCCTTGTAAACAGTCCCTCTCCAGCTTTCCTGTAGCCCCCTTTAGGTACTGGAGGGCTGCAATTAGATCTCCCCGGCGCCTTCTTTTCTCCAGGCTGAACAACCCCAACTCTCTCAGCTTGTCTTCATAGGAGAGGTGCTCCAGCCCTCTGATCATCTTTGTGGCCCTCCTCTGGACCTGCTCTAACACATCTGTGTCAGTTTTGTACTGGGGCTGCCAGAGCTGGACACAGTACTCCAGGTGGGATCTCATGAGAGTGGAGTAGAGGGGCAGAATCACCTCCTTGGACCTCCTGGTCACACTTCTCTTGATGCAACCCAGGATACGGCTGGCTTTCTGGGCTGCAAGCACATTTTACTGGCTCATGGTGAGCGTCTCGTCCACCAACATGCCCATGTCCTTCTCCTCAGGGCTGCTCTCAATTTATTCTCTGCCCAGCCTGTAGTTGTGCTTGGGATCGTGCCGACCCATGTGCAGGACCTTGCACTTGGCCTTGTTGAACTTCATGCAGTTCGCATGGGCCCACCTCTCAAGCCTGTCAAGGTCCCTCTGGATGGCATCCCTTCCCTCCAGCGTGTCGACCACACCACACAGCTTGGTGTCGTCAGCAAACTTGCTGAGGGTGCACTCGATCCCATGTCCATGTTGCCAACAAAGATGTTAAACAATGCCAGTCCCAATATCGACCCCTAAGGAATGACACTCATCACTGATCTCCACTTGGACATTGAGCTGTTGACCACAACTCTGAGTGTGACCATCCAGCCAATTCCTTATCCACTGAGTGGTCCACCTGTCAAATCCATGTCTCTCCAATTTAGACACAAGGATGTCGTGTGGGACAGTGTCAAATACTTTGCACAAGTCCAGGTAGATGACATCAGTTGCTCTTCCCTTATCCACCAATGCTGTAACCCCATCATAGAAGGTCACCAAATTTATTAGCCATGTTGGCGGTCACAAATCACCTCCTTATTTTCCATGTGCCTGAGCACAGTTTCCAGGAGGACCTGCTCCATCATCTTGCTGGGCATAGAGGCTTGTAGTCCCCTGGGTCTTCCTTTTTTCCCTTTTTAAAAATGGGGATTACGTTTCCCCTTTTCCAGGTGGTGGGACTTCATGGGACTGCCATGACTTCTCAAATATGATGTAAAGTAGCTTAGCAACTTTATACGCCAGTTCCCTCAGGACCCGTGGATGCATCATCTCATGAGGCCCCATGGACTTGTGCACCTCCAAGGTCCTTAGATGGTCTTAAAACTGATCTCCTACAGTGGGCGGTTCTTCATTTTCCCAGTCCCTGTCTTTGCCTTCTGCAACTTGGGTAGTGTGGCTAGAGCACTTGCCAGTGAAGACTGAGGCACAAGTCACTGAGTACTTCAGCCTTCTTCACATCCTGCTTAATCAGGTCTCCCATTTCCTTCTGGAGAGTGCCCACATTTTCCCTAGTCTTTCTTTTACCACTGACATACCTGCAGAAGCTTTTCTTGTTACCCTTGACATCCCTGGCCAGTTTTAATTCTATCAGGGCTTTGGCTTTCCTAACCTGGTCCCTGGCTGCTCAGACAGTTTCTCTGTATTCCTCCCAGGCTACCTGTCCTTGCTTCAACCCTCTGTAGGCTCCCTTTTTGTGTTGGAGTTTTCCCAGGAGCTCCTTGTTCATCCATGCAGGCCTCCTGGCATTTTTGCCTGACTTCCTCTTTGTTGGGATGCATCACTCCTCAGCTTGGAGGAGGTGATCCTTGAATACTAACCAGCTGTCTTGGGCACCTCTTCCCTCCAAGGCTCTACGTAGCAGGTCCCTGAAGAGGCCAAAGTCTGCTCTCCTGAAGTCCAGGGTAGTGAGCTTGCTGTGCCCCCTCCTTGCTGCCCTGAGGATCTTGAATTCCACCATTTCATGGTCACTGCAGCCAAGGCTGCCCTTGAGCTTCACATTCCCCACCAGACCCTCCTTGTTGGTGAGAACAAGGTCCAACATGGCACCTCTCCTCCTTGGCTCCTCTACCACTTGGAGGAGGAACTGGTTATCAACACATTCCAGGAACCTCCTGGATTGCTTATGCCCTGCTGTGTTGTCTCTCCAAGAGATATTGGGGTGGTTGAAGTCCCCCATGAGGACTAGGGTTTGTGAACATGAGGCTGCTCCTACCTGTCTATAGAGGGCCTCATCCACTCGGTCTTCCTGCTCAGGTGGCCTGTAGCAGACCCCCGTTATGATGTCACCTGTCCCTGTCCTCCCTTTAATCCTGACCCATAAGCTCTCAGTCAGCTCCTCGTCCATCCCCAGGTGGAGCTCCATGCACTCCAGCTGGTGATTGACATAGAGGGTGACACCCCCTCCTCGTCTCCCCTCCCTGTCCTTCCTAAAGAGCCTGTACCCTTCCATCCCAACACTCCAGTCACAGGAGCCATCCCACCATGTCTCCGTGATGCCAATGAGATCACAGCCCTGCAGACATGTGCACGTCTCCAACTCCTCTGGTTTATTCCCCGTGCTACTGGCATTTGCATAGAGGCATTTCAGTTGGGCCCCCAGTGAAGCTGACTGGCTGGAGGGGCTGGAATTCCTTTGTGCTGCACTTCACGTGCTCTCCTGTTGACCTGACACTGGACACCTAAGCAGACTGTTCATCTATCCTTTCTATAGTCTCTGGTTACAAGAGCCCCATGGCAGCAGGCACAAGGAGATACGCAGATCCTGCAGGGCTCTGCTCTTTCTGGGTCTGAACATTAAAATGCCTTTGAAAAAGTCAAATCCAGAATCAGATGGTTCAATGCAGGTTCAGGATACGCCTCTGATATTTTTAGGTTGCTAGAAATGTTGCCAAAGGGGGCTCAGGCCTCTAAAACACTGGAACATCCTGTTAGGCCTGTGTGACACGCAGGTCATCCTTCTTAAAAGCCCTCCAGTGGCCTCTAATTTAACCTCCAGCTCAAAGCTGGATCAGCCATGAGATCAGTCAAGGTTGCTCAGGGTTTTATCCAGTCAGGTTTTAGAACCCTCCAGGGATGGAGACCATGCAACTGTCCTGAGGCCCATGTGGGAACAGCATTTCCCTCCCCAACAGATCCACCTCACAAAGCCCCATCTCTTCCCCAGCAGTGCTCCTGCAGCATATCCCCGGACGCAGTGCCGACGGGACTGCAAGGCTGTATCTCCTTCATGAGATAACTGAGGAGGTGACTATGCTGAGAGGGCCACTTGCAGACAGGCAGATCTCTCTGACCTTCTCTGTTGATAGCAGGATTTTAATCAGGGCCTGACTTAAAGCAGTAATTCACAGGTTGTTTAAAGAGCTGAGATAATGGGCTGAGAAGAAATTACTATCCATTTTCTCTTGGCAGGACTGTGACGGCATGACATGGCACCCGTTGAATTGAGGAAAGAACAGGGGTAATCTTCAGAATGAGAGAAAGACAGAAAATCTACCCAGAAGAAACAATGACAGAAGATTCCTCCACATATACAAACACAAAGAGGTCAATTTAGATTTAGTTTTTTTAACGTGTCTTTATTGCTTAAGGACATTTGGCGAGATAGCCATAACATAAACCTCACGTCCAGCATTACTTGGCAACACATTTCCCAGCTGGAAAGAAAATAAATTGGATTTTTGTCTTTGTGCTAATGCCATATTTTTTGGATGCTATTTTGGAAACCAATCAAGAGGTGCCTGCTCAGCATGCCTCTTCATTCTTGATGGCTTTTTAGTGCAAAAGAGCCAGGAGCAACTTTCTGAAGTCCCCAGAGGTATCAGATCGGACAGCTTCAGCTAACGACTTCTTGTACATTTGCTGGAACTTCTCCTTTATTGCTGGCAGGTCGCTCTGAGGAGACACCAAGAGCCTCTTTAGAACAGTGGGACGTGCTTTGAGTAATATGTCCTGCTCCAACCAGGACCCCTGGGGTCTGATCCAAGGTCCACTGCACCCGGTGGGAGGAGGAGAGGAGAAAGCAGGAGGTCTAAAAGCTTGGAGGACTTTCGGATTAACATTTGGATTTGAGGTAAGTCCATGTCAGATGGCATGGTGAGGGGACGCTAGCTGTGAAGAAGGGTATGGGCCTGTGTGGAGGGCCGTGCCGGGGCAGCCAGGGGCATCTCTGCCCAGTGCTCAGTGGTGCCATGTGGGAACAGCCTTGGTACTGGACAAACTCACACAGGTTGCTGTGAGCTCCTGAGGCCACTCTGTGGTGGCAAGCAGGGAAAGAGGCATGTCCAGGAGTATGGCTAAAAGAGAGTTTTGTTCCACCCACAAAAGTAATTTTTTGGTTACTACAGGGGAGAATTAATCGCCGTGTCTCAAGCTTTCCTGTGAAAAGGCACCCATGGCACAGGTCTAATATTTATCACTGGGGGTTTTAAATGGTATCATGATTGGACCAAGTCTTAACAGGGAGACTACCCTGGAGCCTAATTTCTCACACTGCTGATCATTGAGAAATATGGTTTCCTCATCCCTGTGAACGACTCCTCTTCTGTGTCAAGACTGAAACAGCCCTGGGGTTACAACCTACACAGCTTACAAGGAAGGAAGACTTAAAGACTATGTTTAAGATCTCAAATGTCTTGTGCAGTTTTGTGCTTTTTAAAATTGCAATTATCTCCTTTGGGTTTTTATTTTTCTTCCCTCCTCCCCATCTGTTTTTCCCAGCTGGAATCAGAGAGAATTGGCAACATTTTTACACACAATTCTGAATTTGGGAACTGCTGCTTTATCATTACTTAACTAGGAATTTACTTTTACAGACCTCTCCATGGGTTAGTTTTAACCAGGTACAGTTGCCTCCACTTGAAATTGCCTGCAAGCTTTCTGGTTTAGTTCTTTTGAAAACAGAAATTGATGCAATATCAAAATTAGAGTTGCCTGGGTACAAAAGCAGAGTGTGACCACTGATGTCATTGAGCTGACATGGGGTGACTGAGCACATGATCTACCAGGACTCACTCTACATTTGTATTTCTCCTAGAGCTGATGTGAGGTATTACAGGTCGCAGGGTACCCTACCTCAGCTCTGGTCACAAGGATGCGAATCAAGGTCTCTTCATCAGTCCCACCTCCTTTCATCGACTTGTGCAGAAGTGTAGCGAAGTAACCTGGGCAGTCTTTGGCACAGCTGACTAGAGAAAACAGTAAGAGGCTTCATTAGACTTGTATATTTACACTTTGTGATGCATCTTCAATGAGAAGGAAATAAATAAGGAAGAAATAAAGGAAACTCTCTAGGGTTTATCCTTAGACATATGAGCTGGTAGGGCTTTCATTTTGTGACTGGTCCCCTATCAGTACGCAAGGAGTCTTGGAGTCTGAACATGGACATACATTTCTCCATGGGGAAAGCTTTTACACAGTGAGATGATCGGCACTGAGTACTCTGCCATTCCGCAGTGAAAATGAAATGAATGAGAACAAACATTTACCCCACTGGGGCAAACTCTGAGAACTCTCTCAGAGTTCTCCAAACTCTGGAGGTTGTCTTGTCCATCTATTCTTGGGGTAGCTGCTCACTCCACAGCTCACAGAGGCAAGATTTGGGAGACCTCAGATCCAGATAGGTAACAGCAATACCAGTAAGCTAACCAGAGCCAGGGCACAGGCCTAAATACTGGTCACAATCATCCCCAATGCTAAATGGCTGTCGAGGACCCTGTTCATTTTTGTCGCGGCTGGCTAGCACACTTCTGATGATGCCCAGGCATCTGCTGGAAGTTATCAACAACCATGGCCTCAGGGGCAGCTTGGAGGTGGCCACCCTGTGTTAGAGGGCAAATAATTCAGCTGTGTGGAGAGGAGCTGTGTCTAGCAAGTTTTATTTCTAAAACCAAGGGGTCCAAAACTGAAAACTGGCTCTACTTCTCCTGGCAGATACGTCAGCTCAGTTTAGGGCAATCTTGATGTCTGTTGCCAGGCTGTACACAGAGCCCCAACAACCAATGTCAGATGATGGCAAGAACTAGAAAGGAAATCTCTTGACACTATTTTTTTTTTACCAAGAGTGAGGTAAGCCTTCTCCAGATCTCCAGATGTTTCACTTTTAATGGATTCTTCTATGTCCTTCCCACACACCTACGAGGACAACAAAAAGGAGCCATCAGAGCCGCTGTCTGTACATGTCATCCCACTGCCATAAAACCAGCATTAGATTTGGGATCCAACGGCAAAAGGCCAATTCAGATCCTTTAGAGCCTTTCCAAGGGAGTAATTTAAGGGCAAATGAAGTTCTCCCCTGGTGTAAGTGCTCACAGATCCACTGGCACCAAGAGAAGAAGGTCTATGCGGCCAAGTAAGGCATAAGAGATGGTTAAGACGGTTAAGAGATGGACAACCTAAATCAAGCAGTCACATGTATCTGAGGGCTTCTAGGACAACGAAGCTGCAGCTTCTTCTTGAATGACCCCTAGTCAGGAGAAACTGTTTGAGCTTCTTTTAACCCCCCTATCAAAGGCTCTGGATGGCTCCCACACAAATAAGATAATTTTTGGAGCTTTACCAGCTCTATGAAGTTTTGTTGCTTATTGTCTTTGGCTTCCCAGGGAAAGTTTACAAGCACTGCAGTTGTTCCCGAGTTTTTGTATTATTCTGTAGGAAAGGGGAAAAACAGACCGCCACTTCAAAACAAAATTTGTCCTGACTTTTGTGAACTTCATGAACCTCAAAGCCTTTTACTTTGCTCTGTTTTGCATATCAGGATGGCCCTGCATGGTTCAAGACTCTAGTGGACTTTTAGGTCAGAGCTGGGACACCATGGGTACAACGTGGGAAAGGGTAGGATTCGGGCTTAAGTTCTGCAAACCCTCAACCTGGTTTAGATCTGGCCCTATTTATCTTTCCAAATGCAGAGAAGGACTGATGTTTGCATGGCTCTAATCTTGGCTCACCTCTACTTCAAATACAGCCAGGCAGGATGTGGTAGATTGGTTTGGGCAAACTCATCTGCTTGGCTTTAGGAATCAAAAAGCCAAGGTAGCTTGGCTATTGGAGCATTTAACTGAAGCCCCAGGGTTTGGGCCACTCCGAGGGAGAGAGTATCAGTTAATGACTGGTTTTGTTCTCCTGCCAGCAACAACCCAAAACTTGGACTAAGCTGCAAACATTTTTTCCAACTATGGGTTCCTTATTGTGCTGACACTGAAATATGGCCTTGACTGGAGTTTTTTTCAACTTCAGTGCCTAGGGTTACAGTTTTCTGATTAACTCAGAGTCATCCTAGGGAAATTCAGGACTGAGCCAGAGGCTGGAGGGGGGACCCTCTCCTGAGAATAAATGTCTCTGCTGAGCTTCCACCTTGCTGCCAGGAGAAGGACCCTGGATCTCCCATTGCTTTGACTTTCACAGGTCATTGCCAGGTGAGAGGTCTCAGTGGAGGTCAGTTCCAGGTCCAGGCATGAGTAAAATGTCCCTGGTGGGTGACACAGGGAGAAGTACCAGACAGCCAGGATCCTGCTACCTACTTTGCCTTATGCTTGGAGACAGAGAAGAGTGCAGCAAAGTACCTGCACAGGCTGTCTGCCCAGCATGGGCAGAGAGGAAGAGGCTGAAGATGTGCCTCTGTCCAGCCAATATGAGCGTATGAAGCAGGGGGATCAGGATGAGAGACCTTGTCAGGGTCTGCTTTGGAGAAGAAGATGACCAGAAAAGCAAAACCCTGCTTTAGGGCAGGAGTTTGTGAACCTGTCCCTTTGCTGGTCTTCCCACAGGAGTGGGGACACCCACTGTCATGCTGTTATGGCGAGGAAACATCGAGACATTTATTTGGATGGATGTTGTGTGGGTTATGAAGGGGAATAGGTTCTTCACTGGCAGAAGACACAGCTTTTATCCCCTATGTGTCTTTCCATAAGATCAGGATGCAGTCATATAGAAATGTTTTTCCAAGATTTTTAAAGCATTCAGAAGTTTTAAAATGGTAAATAAAGGATTGCCTGCTCTACATATCGTTGCAGTGCCTGTAAACTATATGTTGGGCCCTACGCAACCCACATTGCAGAAGAGATTAACTCACCTTTTCATAGGCTTGAAAAGTAGCTCTCAGCTGACTATAGCTTCGCTTTGCTAAGACCACATTGAAAGCCAGCTCCTCTGTTCCCCAGCGGCCTTCTCCTGCCTTAAAGATTGCATGTTATTTTTTTCAAGTGCTTGTTTATTCACAGTAGAGACAAAAAGTCAGCCAGAGCTTGATCCACCAAGCTCCAGCCTGTGTCCCCCTCTCTCATCTCCTTACACTGCCATTGCCCCCGTACTTGGGGTGTTCAGTCACCCTCGAGGCAGCCCTTGCTGCGCAGCATGGGGAAAATGGGGATTTTTCCACAATTACACTTACTTTATACAGATCTGTGGCATCTTGCTCAGCGAGCTCTGCATTGACCTGTTGTGTCTCATCTCTGGTTGCCTACAGGAAAGGACATGACAGTAAAAAAAACAGACTAAGTGGCGGTGACATTTCATAGTGGAAGGGAAGATTGTCATCTCGTGGACCCCACAAATATTTCGGTTATAGTTTTGCTGCCATCTGCTGACAATGCCCAGTAATGGGGCATGGTGGCACTGGGTGGTACAGTTTTGAATGGTCTGTTCATGTTTACCACAGCCTCTGGTTTTGCTTACTTTAGGGGTGAAGCCTGTGTGGTAGGGTTTATCTCCCAGTCTTATCTGATGTGTGCTGGAACCCTTATGAGACTCCAACTCCGGTGCCTCTGGAGCAGGAAGGGGCTGTCAGAGCTGGGCAGCTGCATGGCATTAGACCATACCCTGCGGGTGCTCCCCCATGGCAGGGTGGCCTGCTGCCCCACCCTTGACTCCAGCCTCCTTGCCACCCCATGGGTAGCAGAAAACAAAATCAGAGGAAAACCTGATCTGAGTTTGGAGTTAGCCTTGCTTCGAGGAGGGCCAGAGCAGAGGAGCGCCAGAGGTCCCTTCCCACCTGCCTTGTTCTTTGGTTCTGCTTTCTGCCATTTTTTGGTGGGTATTTTTCCACAGGTGGGAAGTGGTAGTGTGTGTGGGCAGATGTTGGGGTGGGAATGGGCTGAAATGTGCAGACGGAGCTGGAGCAGGACTGCCCCAGCAAGGCCTTTGGTTTCACCCCCGGAGGGCTGAGCTGCTGGGTACGTACAGCACCCTGGGCGCAAACTGCAAAGTTTCTTAGAGAAGCAGCTGGTGTATCCATCATCCAGCTACTGCAAAAAGGTTCCCAGTACCTGCAGTGAAGTGCTGACAGTTTTTGTGGTGCTGGATATGCCCTGATAACTGCAAAATATTTTCCTGACTAACCTGCATACTCTGAGCATTCACTAACGCTGTAACTCCTGGTAGAAATTATGGACTAATCTATGAAAATAATCTATGAATAATATGTATTTGTCACTCCTAAAAATACACCCCAAGAGGTCAAAGAGAGATGTATCCATACTTTCCAAAATGAGAGTCTAACTGTGGTGTGTTTAGCAATGTGACTGTTAGGTCTTTAAAGCTTCTTCTATTTATTGAATCTTTTAACTTCTAAGGGCCATCTGCTCAGACTGGCCACCACATTGCATTTCTAGGCATCATCCTACTCTTCTTAGTTGTACTGTGTCTTTATGGAGATGTTAATTTTTTTCAAGCCTGTCAGAGTTCAAGGAGCGTCTGGACAATGCTCTTAGTCATATGATTTAGTTTTAGGTAGTCCTGCGAGGAGCAGGGAGTTGGACTCGATGATCCTTGTGGGTTTCTTCCAACTTGAGATATTCTATAATTCTACATAGCTGGTTTAACATAAAGTCTGTCGTACTGGAAAATATGGGGTTTTTTTTTTGTGAAAGAAAAATTGACAGCCATCTCTTACTTCTCCTGTATATATCTGAACTGTGAATTCCTCAGCTGAAATGGAAATCAGAATTTGCTTGGTTTAGGCCAAATTCAGCATAATATAGCCATGACCTTAAGTGGGTATTCTAGCCATTACCATGTTATAAATAGTAACAAAACAATGCTGTTGTCTTTTAATTATTGGAATTTATAAAACTACTTCTGATTTTATATAACTCCTTTAGTTATATTAAAAAGCTATAAATATAGAAGGCTCTTATCCTGAAGAATGCCTTTTGTGTATTACAATTATCTCATTATTGTATTACATATAATAATTACATTATTATAAATACCAGTTAATATTTACTATGATTACCCAGGGTAGACAGGATAGAGAAAAGGAAATACCTCTATCAGGTAGATGCATAAGAGGAAAGCCCCAGCCTTACCTCTAGCACAGTGACTAATATCTTCTGTAGGGAGCCACTTGTGTCGCTTTTAACGTCAGACTCTAGATCCTTATCAAAGACTGTGGAAAAAAAAATATCTGTGAGGGCTCACCCAGTGATAAAGGCTTTAAATGAAGGTGTTTGAAAGACAGTACTACTTACGCCGTTTGTATGCCTCCTTTATGTTTACAATTTCCTATGCAAAGAAAAAATAAATAAGAAAATTAATAAATAAAAAAGGAAAAGATAGATAGATAGATAGATAGATAGATAAATACACAGGCAAACAAAACCCTAGCAAGTCAGTACCATGCCTCTGTTGCTGCGTTGCACAGCAGGCATGGAGGCAGAAGAAGTGAATTCCCATTCCCCTTCGTGCTGGGACTCACTGCAGCGCAGAGACACAACTCAGCCCCAGCCTGGTTCAGGACAGCATTTGGAGGGATGCCTGAGTCCTGCAGGTGTCCCTCTGGTTTCACTTGTGTTTAGGTGTAAACTAAAGGGCTTTTTGAAGAGGATCACGTTCCTGTACCTGGTGGGAGCCACCTCTGAGCGGTCAGAGAGTGCCAAAACTGCCTTTAACAGGCACCCAGGGATTTCTCTGTCATCAGTGTTGCCTCTGTGCCATCCACAGGAGATATGAGTCAGATCAAGAAAGGAATTTGAATTATCTTGCTCTTTACTGCAAGAATTTCATGCCCAGTATGGCAACCTTATGGCTGCAAACACTGACAACAGGCATTTTGACCGTGGAAGCTGGACTGATGCCTCCTCTTCCTCCTGAGGGGATGCCCTTGCCGAGCTCTTTGCCCTGCTACCTAAGGAAGGTCCCAACCTTATTATTTCGTGTGCAGAGAATCTCGATCAGCAGCGACTCATCTGTCCCTGCGCCCTTCATTGCCTTCTGAAGCTCTCGGGCCTCGTACTCGCAGGGCAGGTCCAGCAGAGCCAGCACAGCCTTTTCAAAATTCCCACTCAGGTCACTCTTCAGGACCTCTTCCAAATCCTGTGGGGACAGTTGGAAGGGTTAGAGCAAAAGCTGAGGTGGGATTAGAGGGATATTTAATTTGTTTCAGGGAATTTCATGATTTCAAAGCTTCTTCTGTATCAAAAAGGGACAAAAACATAAAAAAGCCTTTAAATACATGGATTTTTTTTTGCAAAATAAATTCCCTAAGAATTTTTGAAATTCCCTAAGAATTTTTGTTTCATATTGAATGATTGTCCCATCTTCAAATAATAACCGATATCAGACCAGTTTTGATTCTTACTTGTTTAAATAAATGTCAACTAGTGTTTTTAAAAGCTTAACAGGAGACTTTACTCTGAAACACAATGCAGAAACTTCCTGCTTTGAAACAGCTGCAACAGAAGGGATCAAACTTACCAAACTTCTCTTCCAGTTTTGGTTAAAATTGACTTACTGGAAAAATAAGCAAATTTCTACAAAGTGCTTTGGTGTTAAGCAATCAGCATTTTCTCCATCCAAAAAAAAAAATCAATCTTCTGTGATATGATCTACTTAATTCAAAATTTAGTAAGAGCCTGGAGAAGAACTTTCTAGTGCATGCACGCTGAGAAGGATGCCTCCTGCTGATTTATTTCAAGCCCTATCTGCAGTTAACATTTCCTGTAGTAGGGGAAGTACTTGACAAGTTCAGAACAATGAACAAGAAGCCCAGCTCTAAATCTATTGCTCTTAAATATCCTCTTACACAATCTCAATTTGACACTCAGTCTATGGAAGTCAACATCTGACATGGGTGTTGGACCACTTTCAATGTGCGCACCATGAAACTCGCTTCCTCGAGCAGCAGGAGAGCAAAATGGTGCAACTTGTGGCTCCTTTCCAAGAGATTCAGGCTGCCCAGGCAAGTGAGAAGGGTTGCTATGTACTGATGTAAGCGGGATGTTGATAGGCTGAGAGAGTTGGGGTTGTTCAGCCTGGAGAAGAGGAGGCTCTGGGGAGACCTTAGAGCAGCCTTCCAGTACCTGAAGGGGCCTACAGGAAAGCTGGAGAGGGACTGTTTATCAGGGAGTGTAGTGACAGGACAAGGGGTAATGGGTTCAAGCTGAAGGAGGGTAGATTTAGACTAGACATTAGGAAGAAATTCTTCACTGTGAGGGTGGTGAGGCACTGGAACAGGTTGCCCAGAGAAGCTGTGGCAGCCCCCTCCCTGGAAGTGTTCAAGGCCAGGCTGGATGGGGCTTTGGGCAACGTGGTCTAGTGGAGGGTGTCCCTGCCCATGGCAGGGGGGCTGGAACTAGATGATCTTTGAGGTCCCTTCCAACCCAAACCATTCTGTGATTGTATGATTCTGTGTCTCATGACATTTGCTAATTTCTAATGCCTATTTTTTATTAATCCTCATTATAGAACTAAATCTATAGTATTTATGCAACCAAAATCCTTATCATGCTTGTTTTAAGGTTTACACATAGAAGGCTTTCAGTTTCAGTGCCATCTGCCTTATTAACATTGATTAATCACTAATGAGCAAGCAGACCTTAAGAAGTTACCAATTTAATAATAGCTTTGCAGGATTCAGCTGTTTACCTAAATAATATATTGGAGGCTTTATTTTTCTTACATGCAAAATCATTAAGGCAGTCTACATTTCTTCCTGCAGAAATCAAGTGCCCAACAAGATTTCTCAATTTTGCAATGTGTATTCTGCTTTATCACTGGAATAAATCAATACATCTACTAAACTCAACAAAAATATAATGATGTAAGATCAAATAGTTCCTCTGAATTTGTATCTGGTCTGAGAGCGATTCTGACTTAAAATTTCCCTATTACATTAATTCCTTTTCCTCAATGTGCCGAAGATGAACACAAGCTGAAATATTTCTTATTTCAGTTATGAATTCTATTCTAGCTCTCCCAGCTTGGATTAAAATGCTCTGATCTGGTTAAGGCTGATTTCAAGAAGACTCTGAGGCCTAAGATTAGGAATATAATTGGTATTTTAGGAGATAAAATAAACTGCTGAATCAGGAACTAACTGATGTCCTTAAATCCACCGCGCCCTTGATATTTTCAAAAGCAGAGGCCTGTAGGCTATATTTCTAGCTGGCATGTGGTTTGAAAGGGAGAGGCCATTTATTTCGAAATACCTTGCTATACAGAGCCTTGTACTTCTGTTTTATTTGTTGCCTCTGCTCTGATGTTCGACTTGACAGGACCTCGATAATTTTCTTTTCATCAGTTCCTGGAAAAGAAATTGTGCATAGGAATTATTTAATCAGGAATCTAATGCAGAGGAAAGAAAACATGATCTCTAAAGAGAAAAAAAAAATGCTGTACATATATCGCCACTGGTGCCAGCTCTAGGATTTGCAGCATCTGAGATTCTTTTGAGGATATATTTAACTGTAGCCAGCTACAATATTCAGAACATAAAAGTTCACCATCTCATGCCGCTCATCTTTTATCAGGGAAATTGAATCTCCTGTTTGAGAAGGTCAGACATAGCTCCTAAAATTGGGGTTATAGCAGCGCCTGTAGGCTGACATCCACGGTTTTGGTGGCAATGCTTATCTGAGCAGTCCTAAGGGATCAGCCACCAGATCCAGTTCATTAAGCATGTGAATGCTTTTGCCAGCACAACAAGCAGTGCGAGGTGAGTGTCCGGGGTAGGTGAGGATGTGTTTAAATCATTAACCCACAGCCAGAATGTACAGCCTCTACAAAATGGGTTGTGCTTTGTGCTAAACAGAGTCAGGAAGAGGAGCAGGAACCAGCCTTCATGCTCTGAGTCTCTTGCTGATGCTGCGTTGCTTGGCAAAATTAAGTGAGAGTGAAGTGGGAGCATAGGGTGCCCTGGTGATGGCCACCACAGCCGCCGCATCTCCTGGGAACCGGCGGGGGAGCTGAACGCGCAGCACCCCTCCAGGAGAAAGTCCTCGGGCAGCTTTGAGCTGTAAGTTATGCAATGGATGGAAGCACCTTACTAAGGCAATCACCTTGTTCTTGTACTTTCCTTGCCTTCAGCCATATAAACAGATATTTGCACTAAACAAAGCTGCTGGAAGGCATTTGTTATGTTTGTGGCTAAATGGACAGAACCGCAGTGATGTTACCTGGATGCCCAAAGGACGCAATAGAGTAACTATTGCAGTAAGACACATGTCCTGGTGCATTTCCATCTAAGGGCCAGCAGCCTACCTTGGGCAAAACAACCGTATGGCTGCCGTCACCACCACAATTTTGGGTTTTTCGATAATGGGATGGCTAACATGGCACCAGGCTTGCTGGCGTCAGATGGGATTCACCTTTCTCAAAGGGGAAAGAGGGTCTTTGCCAAGGAGTTTGTGAGGCTCATTGACAGAGCTTTAGACTAGGCTTGAAGGAAGAGGGGGATAATATCAGGCTTGCCTGCAACAAGTTGTGGGATGGCATGCCAAGGTTGGAGGGACGGGGTGCCAGTGAGAGCCCTCAGCCTATAGCTCAGAGATGTGCTGTATACACTGCAGCACACTTGCAGTCTTACAAAGATGAGACAGGGGCTCCTGAGGTAATAGGAGCCACCAGGGAAACACGGTGAAGTACCTCAAAGGAATTCCAGCCCCTCCAGCCAGTCAGCTTCATTGGGGGCCCAACTGAAATGCCTCTATGCAAATGCCAGTAGCACGGGGAATAAACCAGAGGAGTTGGAGACGTGCACATGTCTGCAGGGCTGTGATCTCATTGGCATCACGGAGACATGGTGGGATGGCTCCTGTGACTGGAGTGTTGGGATGGAAGGGTACAGGCTCTTTAGGAAGGACAGGGAGGGGAGACGAGGAGGGGGTGTCACCCTCTATGTCAATCACCAGCTGGAGTGCATGGAGCTCCACCTGGGGATGGACGAGGAGCTGACTGAGAGCTTATGGGTCAGGATTAAAGGGAGGACAGGGACAGGTGACATCATAACGGGGGTCTGCTACAGGCCACCTGAGCAGGAAGACCGAGTGGATGAGGCCCTCTATAGACAGGTAGGAGCAGCCTCATGTTCACAAACCCTAGTCCTCATGGGGGACTTCAACCACCCCAATATCTCTTGGAGAGACAACACAGCAGGGCATAAGCAATCCAGGAGGTTCCTGAAATGTGTTGATAACCAGTTCCTCCTCCAAGTGGTAGAGGAGCCAAGGAGGAGAGGTGCCATGTTGGACCTTGTTCTCACCAACAAGGAGGGTCTGGTGGGGAATGTGAAGCTCAAGGGCAGCCTTGGCTGCAGTGACCATGAAATGGTGGAATTCAAGATCCTCAGGGCAGCAAGGAGGGGGCACAGCAAGCAGACTTTGGCCTCTTCAGGGACTTGCTTGGTAGAATACCATGGGAAACTGTGGCAGTCCAGTTAAGTTTCCACTGACTGGAAAAGGAGAAACGTAACTCCCATGGAGTTACTTTTTGAAAAGGGAAAAAAGGAATACTCAGAGAATTACAAGCTGGTCAGTCTCACCTCTGTGCGCAGCATGATCATGGAGCAGATCCTCCTGGAAACTATGCTCAGGCACATGCAAAATAAGGAGGTGATTGGTGACAGCCAACATGGTTTCATTAAAGTCAAATTCTGCCTAATAAACTTGGTGGCCTTCTATGACGGGGTTACAGCACTGGTGGATAAGGGAAGAGCAACTGATGTCATCTACCTGGACTTGTGCAAAGCATTTGATACTGTTCCACATGACATCCTTGTCTCTAAATTGGAGAGACATGGATTTGACAGATGGACCACTCAGTGTATAACGAATTGGCTGGATGATCGCACTCAGAGAGTTGTGGTCAACAGCTCGATGTCCAAGTGGAGATCAGTGACAAGTGGTGTTCCTCAGGGGTCAGTATTGGGACCAGTGCTGTTTAATATCTTTGTTGGTTACATGGACAGTGTGACATGTGTGCTTGCAGCCCAGAAAGCCAACCGTATCCTGGGCTGCATCACAAGAAGTGTGTCCAGGAGGT
Source organism: Grus americana (assembly GCF_028858705.1). Taxonomy (NCBI): domain Eukaryota; kingdom Metazoa; phylum Chordata; class Aves; order Gruiformes; family Gruidae; genus Grus; species Grus americana. The sequence continues at coordinate 13,236,902 of NC_072853.1, read as the reverse complement.
CAAAGGAGGTGATTCTGCCTTTCTACTCCACTCTCATGAGATCCCACCTGGAGTACTGTGTCCAGCTCTGGCAGCCCCAGTACAAAACTGACACAGATGTGTTAGAGCAGGTCCAGAGGAGGGCCACAAAGATGATCAGAGGGCTGGAGCACCTCTCCTATGAAGACAAGCTGAGAGAGTTGGGGTTGTTCAGCCTGGAGAAAAGAAGGCGCCGGGGAGATCTAATTGCAGCCCTCCAGTACCTAAAGGGGGCTACAGGAAAGCTGGAGAGGGACTGTTTACAAGGGCAAGTAGTGATAGAACAAGGGGTAATGGGTTTAAACTGAAAGAGGGTAGATTTAGATTAGATAGAAGGAAGAAATGCTTCCCTGTGAGGATGGTAAGACACTGGAACAGGTTGCCCAGAGATGTTGTGGATGCCCCCTCCCTGGAAGTGTTGAAGGCCAGGTTGGATGGGGCTTTGGGCAACCTTGTCCAGTGGAGAGTGTCCCAACTAGATGATCTTTGAGGTCCCTTCCAACCCAAACCATTTTATGATTCTATGAATCTATAAGTTTATGTATATTCTCTTTATAATATTGAATTGTCCTTTGTATAAAAAACAAGAGCTTTCTTACCTGCTCCTTTGCAGGCGCTATGTATTTTCTTGGCATCTCGGTCTGCATCAAAACCATGATGATGGTGCTTATGGGTTGACTAGGAAAACAGAGGCACAACAGATACATGGGAAACAATTTTGCATTAGTCTCTCTGAATGATAGCAGTTTGGGCCAGATTCTTGCTTATTCTTTGTTCACACTATCTAAACTGTGAAACTCATGCTTGGCTTTGCTGAAATACTGTATCTGTCACTAGGGCTCCTAGAATGGATCCATATCGTTGTCACCACATGACACATGGTGCTGATCCTATATAACTTTGTTCTGCCAGTTCAGGCTTATTCAAATAATTTAAAGGTAATAACTTCATACTAGGCATCTTCATGCCAGATCAAATATTATTTGTTTATGCCACTTTAAGAATAGGCCAATATAAACGCCTTATCAGATGCATACACAACCAGGCCCCATCTCTGCAGTATGTTTGTAAGTACCAGGAGCTTACAGTCCCAATCAGCTGAATGAAAACTGGTCCTGCAAACCTTTCTTGCGTAGATGCATTCATGCAAACAAGATAATTGGAGATATATAATGTGATAAAGCCGGTGGGTTTTTTATTTTGGCAAAATAGTACATGTGGTTGGTTACCTTGAACTAAATCTATCGGGGATAATAACTCAAAGTCCACAGCCGCAGCAGCAGTTTGCAGCCCGACATATCAATGTAAACAGAAACCCGTGCCCGTTCCTACTAATCTGACAAGCTGTGAATCACAAGGGCTGAAATGCTGGTACATCCTCTATTCTGCTGTTTCTCAGACAAGGGTAGAAGTATCTGAGACCAGGAGGTCACCAACATTTTCAACTCTTGTAACATTATGAATCGGATCTTTTAAATGCCTAAACTCTAAAATAATACTGGAAAATAGGTCCTAGGCTCCTAAATCAAGTAGAACTATATGCACACCATGGACTCAGGAGATCTAAGTGGGCACTGCAAGTACTTTGGCATTTCCATTCAAATAGCAACATGTGGATCAGGCTATTTGCTTTGCAGGGCTGACAGGCCCTGGCACCACCACTGTTAATTAAGGGTTATGACACCCCAGGGCATGGCAGCCTGCTTTTAAGCCCTTCTGAAAATGCCACCAGCCTACTGAAGAACAGAAGAGGCTAAATGGCTGATTAACCTCCTTGTCTTTGGGACAGCACCGGGCAGAGATGATTCCCAAAAGACATTAGGCACAAAATCATTCTGCTTGTGGGATAAAGAGAATTTAGCCATATGGCTGTGGGCCATGCTCTGCCACGTACCCATCTGGCCAGAGAACAACCTGTTTTATTTACAAGTATAGATATCACCTGGAAGTCTGTTGGTATTCTTCAAAATTTCATGCTGTGATCTACTAGCTCTGGTGGAAGAGCTACAGCTCTGGATAAAGGAGTCCTCTGTCAAAAGACAAAGGGTCTTTTCTCAGGGACAAACCCCAAATCCAGTTCCTCCGCTGCTTTACCAAAGTACCCCTGTGATAAAGACCATTTAGGTATCTGGCTTTTCTAATGCAGTTAGCAGCTAGGATACAACTTACTGCTAATGGTAGCTGTCTCACTGTATTGAAAGTTATTTTTACAACAGGAACAATTAGTAAGGTACAATAACAATGCAATAATTTCTCTCAGTCTCTACTTTCATTGCCGTATCATTATCACAAATGTTGCTTATAAATGTGTATCCTACTGTATGCTCAGACACACAAATGCTTCTCTAAACCTTTGAAACAAAGTGGAAATAGATGCATATAAGTAACTAATATTTTCTAATGGGAGATTTTATTTAATGGTCTTAAAATTTCTCAGGAATTTTGTCAAAAAGGAAAAAGCACGAAGTTAGAAAACAGATGCACTGATCACTGTCTATCTAAAATGAATTGCATTCACATTTTTCTATTTTGATAGGGTGTACGTGCTTCTTTGATGGAATCACATAAAAAATCACATATTTTTTTGCACAACATGCTTGAAAATTAAGCAGCTCTTCTTTCTTTCTTCTTTTCTGATTGCTACACCCTCATTTCCATTCTTGTGAGAATAAAATTCACCTTTGTTCTCTGTAATACCAGACCAAACAATGACAACTAACCAGACTCAGTGGGTAATGAATTTGGGGGAACAGAATAATGGGATCCCACAACACAATGAAATTCTATTCTTGATATACAGCACCAGGATACAAATTCTGCATGTACAATGGGCCTCTCTGCTGGACAGTCATACAGGCATGTTGTTGATAGAAGGAGCGTGGTCCAGATGCTCCTCAACGCGTGGCGGATTCAATGAGCACCATGGCATAACATTGAGGAGGATGCTCTGCTGCCTGTTCAATTGAGCGTGCCCCGCAGACAGCAGTGCGTGGTACCAGCAGGGCCTTCCCCTCTCCATAATACCAAGTTTAACATGCAAATTGTTTTTAAACACTTCAGTCCGTACTTTAACATATGATTGGTAGCATCATCAGAGTTAACCACTAGGTTGGGTAATGTGCTCCTAATTACTTCTTGCATGTGTATCGTGCACCCTAGAGCAATCCCAAAGGACACTGTAAGCTGGAGAGACAGTACCCCTGCCTTTCCCCTGCACCACGTGGCAAGCTGTTTGTAGGAACGGGGTACAATATCTGAACAGAGTAGATGATGGTGACATTAAGCTATCATTATTTTGGCTCTATAGTGTTAGCCTGCTTTTCAGATGATGTTCATGCCACTCATACGGTTGATCCTGGTGTCCGTGTTAGGCAGCCAGTACTGAAGTTATTCTAGAGTTGTTTGCAAAGCATTTCTTTGTGAGGGTAAGGATCAGGGAAGCAGCTTAAAAATCAGCAAAAAAAGTGACAATTCTAGAGCACAAAATAGAGAAAAGTGCTAACATATCAAATGCATAATTTGACTACTTTGTAGTATCCAAGTGCTATTCTAACTTATAGACCCCCAAATTCACTCCAACAACATAAGTTGAGAACTGTTGCTCCACATTCACTTCCTCCTGACCTGGGGCAGGAGACACAGTAGTAAGAAGTGAGAGGAAAAAAGGCTTCGTCTGGCATTTGCTCCCACTGTTCAGTCATTCAGCCTGGACAGAAACACCTACACAAACACCCGAAGGCAAGGAGCTGGTTTGTACTTTGCTTTGCCTTACCCACCAGCAGTGCTGGGCTGTGGGTATCGCCCTTACCACGCTAATGCTGCCACCTCCGCAGCTCCCGCTGCCCCAACCCTACCACAGGTCACCAGGTCCTAGTAAGGTCATTACAGGACTTTGGGAAAGTGGTTTTCTCTCTTATGCCTTGATGGCTCGTCAGTTATGCTCGCGTTATAGTGAGTCCCTAACTCCTAGGTGCAACTTGCTATTGTAGCTGTTGTGTTTGTGTGTAGCACAGTTGCAAAAGGCAGGAAAATGGTAGCACCAGCAACTGAAACAACATTGTAGATTTATGAAGATTCATAAAGACATAAATAAGGAAACGTATTTCTTTTCAAGGGGAAAATCATGCAGAAGGGAAGGAAGGACTGTTTCGTAATGATGTTCAGGACATGTTTCTTTAAAGCACCAGAGGAATCTATTGGCTAAAGCCTCTGTCTTCAAATAAATCACTGTAAAACATTAAATGATGCACCTGGGGGATATAATTCTTATAATATTGCGTGCAGTACTAGCATCAGCTCTATAGATAGGAAATCTGATACTCTGAGTAACTGACTGTCAAGGTCAACTCCTGAGTCATCCAGAAAGCCCTGGTTAAAATTCACTGCCTGCTGGGTCCCAGCCTTGAACTTGCCCACTGACGCAGCCTTCCCATGCAGGAGAGGGAGAGCCATTGCAGAACTGTACTGCTTCCTACCCTGTGGATTTTGACAGGTGAATTTTCCTGCAAGGGAAAATTCTGGCAAAAGAAATCGATGTTTAATACCTTTTGTAACTTGTAGGCATTATTCCTTTAAAAATATGAGCAGAATCACTTTAATATAGTTCTTGTTTTGGAGTTAGGATCTTAGATTAGATTTGAGCAGTTAATGACTTACAAGTGTTACAGCAATTTTGGTGATAGCATGATGTGGAGTCTGAAATATCAGGCGGACAGAGTGCATACAAATTTGCAGCTGGACACAGGATGCAAGGGAACTTTCATAAATTGGTCCAGCTCCCTCTAGTCAGTTACTTCATTTTCTTCTATATTTTTCTCCAATATTTCCATTAATTTCTATATTAATTAGTGTAACCAGAGTTCTGGTGGTAAGAAATCCTCTTTTCACCTCCAGCCTAGCTGAATTCATGGCATGTGTCCACTTGTTTTTTCTGCCAGCAGTGTTCCTTAGCTTGAATAGTTTTTGCCTCACTCAAGTATATTTTAGACAACAATCATTTTCCCTTGCAGCTTTGGCTAGAATTGCCACAGATTTATTTTTATTAAACTGGATAGATTATAACTGATCTAAAACTAACACTTCTACCTTGTTGTAAAGCACACCAAGTAGTTTATTCCTACTGTAAATTACATTTTACTTTAAGGAGATGTAAGACAAGTTTACAGTTGAAGATGGTCTGCAAGGCTTAGAGAAGCATTTGGAAACTGTTCTTTGATATTTCAGCATGTGGAGCCCTTATGCTGCACAAATACACAGTTTAACGAAAAGGTCAGCAAATGCAAGAAAGACATGGGGGCGGGGGGGTGAATAAGAGCTCTGGTGGATTCAAGACATCAGTAGTTAGAATTGGTGAGATGTTGCAATACATTGCAGACATTTCTGAAGACAAAATCTAGTATCTTCTTCGAGCTAAAAAGACAATTAAGCAGCAGATACAAAGTGCTCATCTGTCAGTAGACAAGGACAGAAGAAACACTACCATGAGCATGCCACGTAGCTTACAGCTGATAATACAGCTCAGCAATCACAGCTATTTTTCCATTTCCATCATCTCAAGCAGATGCCACAACCATGCTCAGAACAGAGGTTTATGAAGGAGTAACATCAAAACAACAGAAAGGGTAGCTGCTTGGGATGCTGCTGACGGTGCTCACCCGCTGATCGATAACATACATGCATAAATGCAGATGCAGCCTCTTACAAGCAAATTGCTAGGAAGAGCCAGCAGGAATGTGGCTGCTGACCAGAGCAGTTGAGATGCAGGTCTGGTAGCAATGGGCAGAGCTCTAAAAAGCACTGGATTGATCCAGGGATGTTGAGTGCTTATCCCAGTCTTCATTTTTGCCAGGTTCATTTTATGTGCTTTATTTAGTGGATGTCTAATTCAAGCTTCTCATTGGTTGCTGCTTTCATTTTTCTTTGGCTTAACAGAAGTAAAAATTAAATCTCAAAATGACAGCGCATAGAAAGGGCAGACTGACCCAGCCATGCTCCTTACAGCATGTGAGTGGGATGTGGAATAAAATTTAAAGCAGTATTCAGTTGCCTAAACCCAGGTCTCTGGTGCCTTTAGAGATGCCCCAGGGTAAGCTGCCTGCCGCCAGTCAGAAATGTGTGGTCTCCTGTGGCACCTGCATCTGTCAACCTGGTGCAGATATCTCACATACCTGAGGGCATGTCCAGTGGTTACTGGTAACAGAATCAAGCCCCAGCTATTTCACCAGTTTTGTTATTGTTCACATACATTTAATTATGTTTTAAAAATGCATTGGAGAAAACCAACATTTTAAAAAGAATTTACAAAAAACAGTTCCATATGCAACAATCTGAGCTTTCCTTTCTACCAAGCAGGTGAGCACCAGAAACCCTCTGTCTGGCTTCCCACGGATTTACATCTCCTTGATGGCTGATCCTGGTGCCTCTACTGCCTACTGCAGCTGAAGTGATTCCTGTCACAGGCACAGGCATAATGGCTCATCACTGTGTGGATTCTCTGGTGTCTAATAAGGGTTGAGCTCATGCCTCTGTCTTTTGTTCAGGGGATATCCAATACAGTCTATTCTCAAGATTTACAAGAAATGTTAACAGGCACCTAATAGTTTTGAGACTTAACACCCTGCTGGTAAATTAATCTAAAAATTGTCCGGGGGGTTTGCCTATTTTTAGCTGGGGTAACAGATATATACACACTGCCAAGCCAAGCTGCAGATGATCCATAATGTCCCAAAGGTGAACACGGGAATGCCAGAAAAACAAACAGACAAGTCAAAAGAATTGAAAACCCATCACAGATCAGAAACTGTGGAACCTGTTGAGATTTCTTGGTTCTCACCACGCACAGTCACCGAGTCACCAGTTCAAAGACCTTCGGGGAGCCTTGTCTCCAACTAAGGAACCAGTTCTCCTCCAGCTCAGCACTCCTAGAGCTGTCAGAAGTGGTTTGGGCAGAACTGATCTTGCTGTAGGCAATGGATAAGTGGGCATGTTGTCTTAGATCCTGTGGTTTTAGTCTTCTAGTACATCACATGTTGTTAGGATAGCATCTTGTTAGCAGAACAAACTCTGAACTCCCACCCAAAGGGACAGTCTTAGTGACAAACAGCCCAAATCTCATCACTCATTTCCAAGCATTTCCATGTGTGAAGAATAAAACACAAGAACAAACATGGGAGTAGGCTGCTGTATTTTGATTCTGATCTAATTCCAAAGACGGATTGAAAACATGATGCTGTCTGATTTACTAAAACAGACATACCCAGTTATAAATTTTTTTTCAACCTATTGTAATGCTACCTTAGGCCCCTTTGAACTGGCTCGATTTTTGGTTCACAGCAGAAGGTATGAGCATAACAAGAACAGCCACAGTCTCCTACTGCTATATAAGGTATATTATTCTTATATAATACTGTCACCCTATTTTAAACCTACGCATTCCTAATAGAAAATGTATCTTCCTGCTTGTATCAGTTAAAAATGCAGTTGAGACTGGAGTGAACATCAACATAGAGGAGGAAAAAACATTTCAGCCATAGCATCCAACCTGCCTGACAAGTGACATACCTCCCTCACCCATGGCAAAGAGCCTGGAGACACATATCACACCGCTCTGGGAGAGCTCTCGCAGCCGGCAGGCAGAGGATCGCCCCTCCAGCGGGAGCCTCTGGCTTTGCTGTGGGATGTATGAGGGCCCTGGGGCAAGCTGGCAACGGGGCTCAGTGACCTGTGGCTGCTTTCTGCGGCAGCGAGGCCCTGGGACACTGGCCCAGCCCTGTTCCTCTGGCCATGTCAGCCAGCCTGGCAAAGGGCTGCAAATATTCCTGGGGGATAAAAGGCTGACTTGCTCAGAAAGCTCCAGACCATCGATCACAAAGGGCAGAAAAGCAGATAAAGCCCATTTCATTTCTGTGCATACATACTTCCATGAGAAAAACTTCCAAATATTAGAGCTCTTTAATAGAGTGGAGAAGCAAAAGAAACAAAGATCAGTTACTGGTAGGTAAGTTCAGGTCTCATCTAACCAGGAAAGGCTGTTCATGGGTGAGGATATCTAGTCATTAGCAGATGGCAGGTTCACCATCTCCTATCACCTTTGCATCAAAGAAGGATGTTCTTCTGCAAGCTCTTCTTCAGTGAAATTCAAATAATTGCGCTCAATTATTCAGGTAGGAATTTATGTGGAATGTAAAGGCTTTTAGCACAGAGGCCAGAGTAGATGGGCACTAACATTTAAAGAAAACCCAGCTGCGGCATGTTGGCAGTGGGACAGTATCAGCAAGCACCAGGGCTGGTGCTATATAAAAAGGCGGGGTTGATAAATACCTTTTTGATGTATGCCAATTAGCAAGTGCTACCTTAAGGACTACGTGTGTCCTTTTGACTGCAAGGTTTCTTCCTCTGCTGTTTTGTAAAACGGACCTGTCTTTTTTTGTTTGTTTGAGCAATTTTCTCAGTCAGCCACAATATGTAACTGGAAAATTGCCATCTGCCCCCTTGACTGCTCAGAGAATGGTATCAGCGCTGCTGAATGCCACCCGCCATCTGCCAGGCAGGCTGTCACTCTCTCAAATCCTTATGGCTGTTTTAGGTCTAACAGCTGTACGACAGCAACACGCAGTGTCAAGCTAGCTTGTTGCTGACAGTTTGCTGCTATCAAGAACAAAACAATTTCTATATGAAGTCTATACTGGATAATACAATATATGTAAGTCATGTAGATTAGACTTCATTACTTAAGAGCCTTTGCAATGACTCAGCGACTCCTTCCAAACTGAGAGGTACGAATAACCTTCTTTTCTACATCTGAGACTAAAACTACAGTGACAACAAGAACCTAATAGAATTTGTCACATTTGCTTTTTCCTATTACAAACAAGTGGCAACAGTAAAGGTAGTTGCTCAGACAGTTATTTAAACTGCAAAATTAAAACCATCTCTCTCCTACGAGGTCCCTCTTGTTTCTAAGTATCTGTTAATAATATCATCTCATAATAGCTTATGGCTAACTTTTTATCCACTCAATTTATTCACGCTCATCGTGACGATAGAGACGTCCACAACGAAGAGAAAAAATGTTTGGGGGGTTATCTCAGGGCTGAATTTTACACTGTCTGGTTTTAATGTGTCCAAACCCTCTTGTGGCTGGTGGAATTTCCTAATGCAGATTACATTTAAAATCAGTTAGCTAGCAGGGTACCATGCAGCAGGAATGCCAAAGCTGCAAAACTGCAGCTTTTATTTCTAGAGGGCTCAATTCGTCTTCTTAAACACAGACACATTTGAGACATGCCAGAGCACCTGGCACCTGCGTGGGGCTGGCAGAGGTGACACAGGGCTGACAGGGACCTGACTCCCCCAGTGTGGCAGCTGAAGCAGGGGAGGAAAGGATGTTAGAAACTCCAGAGACACCATGCCTGTGTTTAGTCATGAGTCACGCCTCACATCACTTCCTTATCTTGCAAATGGAAGCCACAAAAAAAGGGCAAATGGCTTTATTCACCTAGGACAAATCTAGAATTCCAAGTCTGGAATGATTCTCTGTTACGCTGGGGTGGACTTGTCTACTTTTATTGCCTGGTTGGAAAACACTTTGTATGCTGGGCCATGAGGGATAATGATAACGATAACTAAAATGATTGGAAACTGGCATATTCTGCCTCTTTTTCAGCTGAGACACCAAATCTCTGACTTGCATACTGATACAGAGATAGCTCAAGTGTTCTTATGTCTTATTAAAAATTTTATACTCATTACCTCAACTAAGACTTGTGATGAGTTTTGGTAAGTTAACATTGATGGAACTGAAGTAAATTCTTGTATATGCCAGCATGAAAGCTAACATGACTTAAGTATACCTATGCAAGGCTGAAAAACATGGACACAGTCTTTGGGAACATCATGCTGATTCTTTCATGTATGCTAAAGCTGAGTTATTTAAAAGGAGGAAGAACTGGAAGGATGTTGCACCCCATGAGGGAAGCCCCAAGATTACCTGCTTCTCCCTTTGGTCCCTTCATTGTTTTTAAAACATTCCTCTGCAAGGTGCACTATCTAAACACCACCTATATATTCATAGATACGTAGAAGGGCTATTACTATACAGATATTGCATGTTTAGTGTCCCACAAACCAACTGCGTCTACTGCACTTGGAAGTTTTTGTGTTGAACTCCTTTCCACCTCACAGAGGAAGTCTCAGGATACTCCCAGGTCAGCTGAGTCACCCAGAGCAGCAGTAATCAGTCCACTGCTTCAGTCAGTAGTCACAGTTAACAATAAAGGCAGAGTAATTTTTCTGGATAGAAACAACAGAACTTGGTAGAATATACTAAAAATGTTGTATACAAAGAAGAATGTTAGAGTCCAGATATTTTGGAATTTTTTATGTTTTTGTAAAACATAATTGTTTGACCTGTTTACATTATGTAAAACATAAATGTAATGACCCTTTGATACTTCCAATGGGTTCTTTTTTTTGCCACAAATGCATCATAAATTTTTCATGGGTAGATGCTTGTTAACACCTACCACAGCTGCACTCCCAGGACAGCCTCAGACCTAAAAGGAGCAGCAAATATCCTGGATAAAAGGGGACCATGGAAATGAAAAGAATCTGCCACAGCTTTTCCCCAGTGTTGGGTGGCTGAACAAGAAGATATTTCTGTCTCCTGCTAACTGTGGGCTTATGGCCAGGGACTGAACAAGAATCAACTGTCACTGAGTATTGGTCTGCCAGGGGAAGCAACAAATAGCAATTGTTGAGCTTTGTGATAAGATAATAAAATCATGCTGTGGTAAGTAATTCTGTACTAAAGAAACATTTCTACAAGGACAAAAATGTCTATAGGCAACACAGAGGTCTCCCCAAGAGGACCCCTCAAGCAGATGTGCTCTCCAGGTTATACTTACTTTTTTACTTTCAAGTTCTCAACCCATCTGGCCCATGACAACCTGTCACTCCCTTCTTACATTGTAGTCCTCCCTGACAGAAGGTTCGGGCTGCTTTACAATGAGAAGATGAAACTCAAGGCAGTCCCAAAGAATCTCAAAAAGTGGTTTAAATTAAAAACAAAGAGCTCGCCCACCCCACAGATTAATTCAAGTCACAAACATCACAGAGAACAATAGACTAATGCATAGAGTCTCCTTGGATTCTTGAGACAGAAGGTTAAAAAACAATTACACAATTCCACAGAAGTAAAAATCCATCAAACTTTTCAGACCATCATATCATCAAAACCATTGCTGCTATTCCCAAAATGTCCCCAAAGCACCTTGCTTACAGCAGAGCAGCTACCCAGATTTTCAGGTGGATTGATTCTACTTGTGGTAATTTTGAAGACAGCAGAATTACAGATAAGCTTGATGCAAGACTGCAAACAGAGAAAATAATTAGAGACTTTAAATCTCTAAGGATGTGCAGTCAAAAACTTTGATTGTAGAAAAAGGGACTGGATTGAGTTCAGAGAGCAAAAAGTGCGTGGAAATATGCAGATTTGGAGCTGTAATGTTGCATCAGGTGCAGCTCTTAATCAAGAGCTCAGTTTCTAAGAGAAAGACACACTTTAGAGCTGGTTGGAAATTTTTTGTTGAAAGCATTTTTTTCAGTCAAATGTGTTGCTGTTGTTTAAATGTTCAGGAAGATATTAATTTTGATGAAAGCTCCATTTTAAAATGAGACATTTTGATATAGCAGAAAATTTCCATTTTAACATCCATATAATGGAACCTTTTCTTTGAACAATGATTAGCTTTCAGTGAAAACTTCATTTAATAACGTCATTTTTAAAAGAAGTTTTAAAACCTAAATCCATTTAACCAAATAAAATACCTCATTTGACACAGATGAATTATTTGATATTTTTCCCAGCTGAATTTGGGCTTTTAAAAAAAATTTCACTTCTGAAATGTCAAAGTAGACAAAATTTTGGAAAGATGCAGTACTCAATAGAATGAAACAATCCAGTTTTACCCAGCTTTCCAGTGTCAGTCCTGACCATGAAAGAGGATTTGCCTTTGTGCACTGCAGTGCCGCCCAAAGCCACCATAAACTACAGCAACATGTGCTGCAGCACCACGCTGCCCCTTTCATCCTTCATAAAAACAGTGCTTACTGGCTCATCTGCTGACAAACTGGTAGTCCCTATGGTTGGTTTCCGTATATCCTCTGTGAGTCTGTAAGACTTGCTCTGGAGGTTTAAAAAACACAATACATAAGACACTCATGAACCTATGGTTGCAAAACACGAGATTAGGAAAGAGAACAAACTGCAGCTGAAAAGTTTTGTTAAGAACTTAATATTTTCAGGCTGTTCCAGAAGCGTTTCTCTGATACAGATGCAGGCATTTCTCCAAGATTACCTGTAATTTTCCTAGGGACAAACACAGAATGATGCAATTATCAGATGAGTCATGGGCTGAATCACGGGATTCTATTCCAACATGGGTTCACACCTCTACCCACTGAAGCCTACAGCACGACTCTGGTGTACTGCACCTACATCCAGGCTACCTACTGCAGCATGGAGCTCATACAACTGCTAAACCTGCCTGAGATGCAGTGCTGAGCCTCTCTTGTCATAGATGGACCTCAACTGGTTAGTTTAAACCTAAACTGAATATGCTTGCTCTACACTGCATTCAGTGCGGTATCCAGTGAAAGGCTTTCCAGGGTCAGGACTCCCAGGAGATGCCTGCCAACAACCCTACGACATGTGCTTATGCGGGCACACAGGACTGTGCAGCAGAAGCCTTCTTGGCCTATGCAAAGATAGGTTGCTGAACTGCTCGCTTCTCTCCCCTTACGCAAGCAGCCAGGCCACAAAAGGATGGTAAGGAGATGGGACCGTCTTCCCTTTCACAGGGAGACAAAAAGCTCCTTGGCTTAGTAGCTGGAGCTTTGCACAAATAGTACAGGCTCTCTTCTTCAGTCTGGTAGAGAAAATGTCCTGGAGAGCTGGTCCAAAAGCAGCAGCTCAGCATCTCTCAAGGCCTTGCTGAATTTGAATTTTAAAAATAGTCACGTAATAAAATAATATTAATCTTAGAGAAACTAATTTAACATTAGCTTGTATCAGCAAGCAGGCTGTCTTCTATTGATACATACTGTAAACCTGCAGGTTTTCAGCATTCAAGGAGAAAATGTGCTGCTGAATAAATATTGCCTTTTATCCATTAGTTTTAAAATTGAAGCTAAACCCCCCCCAACTTCTTCAGCACAAGCTACTTAACTTTCAGAAGGATTGATCATTCACAGCTAACACACACAAACTTTTGACAATCAGGTTAATGAGGTTAAATATCTTTATGCAAATTTAGAAATTTATTATTAAACACCCAAATGTTGGCCAAAATTGTCTCAGTCAAAACTCATGTGGTAATTTGATGTAGTAAATCCTGACACCTGGATTTTAATCAGGCCCTTCTGTGAGCACCACACTTTGAGATTACTCCTGTCCCTACTATTCAGTGATAAACTCAGCAAAATTTTTAAAGTGCTCGCTTTTGGGACAGGAAGTTTTTCATACATCTTTAGGGAATTATTTTAGTGTTCAGAAGGTTCCAACACAAATTTGCTAAATTAACTAAAATTAGTTTTCCCAAGACATCCTACACATCATTTCTTTTTCTCAAAATTTAAGTGTTGCCCTTTTTAACTAAGCCACGAGCGTTAAAACACTCAGAACCTGTGTGTTACAGTAATAGTTTCATTATTCATGTACTGCAATTAAGTTACGTTACCAGCTACACACAAGTCTCCCACCCACACTTAAAGTAGATTCTGAGATTAAATTCTTCATTTGCAGCTGTATTAATGCCATTTAAAGTGAAAATGGACAAAAATAAAACCGGCAAATTGATGCATTCTTGATAATCCAAATTAAATAGCTACTTACATGTGAACTGCCCATTTTTGCTTAGCCTGAGTGTGGAAGATGCAACTCTTCTGCTCTTCAATAAAACAAGTATTCAGATGGAATAGTCAACTTTTACTAGAGAGCTAAATCCTACCCGCCTCTGGGTTAATCAATAACTTCCGACATTACTTAAATTCTAGTCATTTCAGGGTGGGGCATATTCATCATTACATGGTAGCTTTATTATGCCTACTATCTAATATTACATCCTGTTGGGTCATGGAGCTGGCTGGTTTCTCCAAGGAAAATTAGGATTTCACAATATCAGCCTTGAGATTATACGTACTCATTTATCTAATTTTTATTACAATGATTTAAGACATATAGCTATGGTAGTGCCCAACACAAGCTTTCCAAACATTTTAGAAGGCAGGATGCCTCCTCTGAAGGGTTCATATTGGATCTTACGGGATTTAGTAGTATTTGTCATTGAGGACCCTCAGCTCCTACAAAATAGTTCCAACAGGATCTCATTGCTTTTATTGGGTTTAAGGGGCAGGGTCTGGGGGGAGGAGGGGGGGAACGGGACAGATTTGCAGGGGTAGCTTCTGTGAGAAGAGACCAGGTGTTGCTCCCATGCTGCTCAGAGCCAGTGCCTGCTGACTCCAAAATGGCCCCACCACTGGACAAAGCTGAGCCCCATTAGCAATGCTGGTGGTGCCTCTGTGATAACATATTTAAGAAAGGGTAAAAAAATACTGCACAGCAGCTGTGAGAGAAGAATGAAAAAAATGTGAAACAGCCCTGTAGACACCAGGGAAGGAGGGGGAGGAGGTGCTCTGGGTGCCAGTGCAGAGATTCCCCTGCAGCCTGTGGAGAAGACCATGGTGAGGCAGGCTGTCCCTCTGCAGCCCATGGAGGACCCCACAGCAGAGCAGGTGGATTGCCCTGAAGGAAGCTGCAGCCTGTGGAAAGCCCATGCTGCAGCAGCTTCCTGGCAGGAATGGTGGCCCATGGAGATGAGCCCATGCAGGAGCAGGTTTGCTGGCAGGACCTGTGACCCTGTGGGGGACCCACGCTGGAGCAGGGGAAGAACATGAGAAGGAAGGAGCAGCAGAGACGAAGTATTATGGACTGACTGTAACCCCCATTCCCCGTCCTCCTGTGCTACTTGTGGGAAAAGGGTATAAAAGCTGGGAATGAAGGAGTGAAGTTGAGCCTGGGAAGAAGGTGGTTTTAGTTTTGTCTTTGTTTCTCACTATCCTAGTCTATTTTTAACCGGCAATACAGTAAATTAATTTCCCTAAGTCAAGCCTGTTTTGCCCATGACAGTAACTGGTGAACAACCTCCCTGTCTTGATCTCAAGCCATGAGCTGTTTCATCTTATTTTCTCCCTCCGTCCTTTTGAGGAGGGGGAGTGAGAGAACAGCTTGGGGGGCATGTGGCAGCCAGCCAAGGTCCTGCTTTAGACCTCAGACAGGACACCCAGAGAAAAATAAGAAAACAAGTACACTTGAATTTATAGCAGTTCAAGGGGAAAAAAAAAATCTATGTGATTATTTAAACAGTAAGCAAAAGAAAATCACTGTGTTACTGAAAGTGCAGTAGTGATTCTAGGTTTTAAATGGTTTGATAGACAGTACTTTCCTGCAAAGACCTTGCTAACATTCAAACACATTTAAAAATAAATGATCAGCTCTGATTACAGTGTTTGAACACATTCAATGTAAAAATCAAATCTCAGTATGAAGAATTTTATCCAGAATTCAATGCTTTGTGGTAACATATTGTCTCAAAGGCGTCATCAAAGCCTTTACTGAGCTGAGAACTACCCACTGCTTTTATAGTATTTTTGGGAATAACGCCGTCCCAACTGACATTAAAGGAAATACTAAAGTTGGAAAGAAAGCAACTGAAGGGTTTCTTTGGAATCTGTCAGATCGGAGGGCACTTATAAGCTCAAATACAGACTGATAATCCTACTGCTTTTACTGGTTTTGAGTGAAATACAGCAGCCCAGAAGGCGCAACTCATTAAGGATTTAAAACAAACAGCAGATTGAGTCATACAATATCGTGCTGTGCATGCAAATGGTCTATCTAAGCATGCAAATAGGGTATCAGTAGGAAAACTATGTGCTACTCCCACTGATCAGTTTGACTTAGCTTACGTACTGGGAGTTTAAAAGTTTGTATAATTAACAAAAAATAAGGATTCTATGGTACTTTTCAGCTTTGTAAGTAACAGGACTGCCTCCCTGCAGAAGACCTGGGGACCATATTCCTGTGAGTAACATACCCCCAGCAATGAGATAGGGGCATCTCTTGGTGTCTAATGAATGGAGTCCGCCTCCATCTATTTCTTCCTTATTTTGCCAGCAGGATGGAAAAATGAGGCACGGGTATTATGTCACGGCAAGGTGAAGCAGGCTGGATGCAGAGAAGGCACAAAGGGCTTATCAAAAGGGTACCTATAAACAGACATTCTCTGAAAGGTGGAGAGAATTGAAAATGGTGAAAAGGTGGTGAAACATTATACCAGGTAAGAAACACCACACACTGCAGAGCGCAACTGTAGACTGATAACACTGCTGCTCTGGAGATTATTGCCAGCTACTACCAAGTGAGTCTTTGCTCTAGAGGTAACCACAGAATTGGTTAAAGCTGATGGGCCTTAACTGAAGGTAAATGGAGAAGGCAATTAAAATCTTCAGTCTAGAGAATTAAGTGAAATAATAAAGGACCAAGGTAGTAACAGGTAAGAACGAAGTGAAGCTGAGCTTTGCACTTTTTGCAGAGGATATTTGTGGTGGCAGCATGCCTATATGGCTAGGCAGTGGGATGGTACTTCGTCTGTCTGCAAGAAGAGGTGGAACTTTCCCTGGAGAGACAGGCACCTGGATTTCTGTGTGACAGAGAAACATGGCTTGTGGATTACATCAGAGTCAACAAAATTAATGCCTTCACCAACCTTGACTGCAGCATTGGTATGAGCTGTGAAATGGCTCTTACAGTGGTAGCAGTGCCTGGCATTCCTGTTCAACTCTGCTGATCCCTTGTGAACGTGTATGAGAGTGAGAATTTGCAGAAAGTAAATTCAACCACAAGAATTCTGAACAGTATTTGGAGATTTAACCAGACCAGACAAAAAGGGCAGTGGGTTGACCAGAGACTGATCAGGCACTATCAGGGACCAAAAGATTTTCAGACAGGTTTACCAAGACATTCACCAACAGGGATAAGCTGCAGGAAGGACTTAAGCTTTTAAATGTTCACTTTGAAGAGGAATTTAAGGGGTTGAAAACTGGAGTGGAAGTCCTAAATAAACAATTCAGCTTGGCAACAAACTCAGCTAAACCTACGCATTTACAATGAATTTGTCTCCAGTTGGAAGTCAGTGTCCTTGAAGAAAGTCACCGTCCCATTCCTGGATATGCAAAACCCCATTATTTCTGAGGAAAGATTTCCCTGGGAACTATTTGGTCCTGAGATCCATGCTGCACAAATCACTCCTGAGAAAGAGACAAGAGTCATGTTGGAGTGTAGCTATTCTTACCCCATGTTCGTGAAGGTGGCATGCAGCTGATCAGGCCAGCCAGGATGAGAAGGAATGACAAAAAGAGATCTCATTGCAGCTTCTCAGTGCAGGTGCTCAGTTCAGCGAACAGTTGCACTGATTCAGCTGAGCTGAATTTTTTTAAGGAAAAAAAGCAGACTTTTGAAAAGTCAGTGAACTGAAAGGTAGTATCTTTCGAGAAGGTGATCTCAGGAATGAAGGCTGCTGAGAATAACTGGAAGAGAAAATATTAAAACCCAGGAGGCAAATTTTCGCTATAGGAAGCAAAGATAGGAAGCATAGTAAGAAAAATGTGTAACAGTAAGTTTGCAACAAGTGGTCTTCAAGAAAATGAAACTCCAAAAGACAATTAACCATAACTGAGGCTGCAAGTAGATACAGAGAACAAGAACTCAGGAATCAATTTAGAAAAGCAAATGGACAGAATGAGTTATGAACAGCAAGAGACATCAAAGGCAAAAAGAATATGGTCTGAAAATATCTCAGAAGTAAGGGATAAACAAAAGTGGGCATTTATTACAGAATGTGGAAGGAGAGTAGCTAATGGGTGATGCACACCAGGCTAAAGTGTTCAATCCTTGTTTGGCTTGTCCTCACAAAGGAAGATTATTCCTGCCAGAAATTAATGCATTTAAGTAGTCATGTGTACTAACCAGAATAGGAAAAAAACCCAAAACCAAACATTAATGAATATTCATGATATATAGTTGGTAGCACAGGACTACTGAGTGCCAAACTAGGGGTAGCAATCTCTGAACCAGAGTCAATTACCTGTGAGCACTAACACAGGTCAAGGAGTGTCGTAAAGGACTGGAGAAGGCTACACAGCTACACATTGGGCCCATGTTCCAAGATAAATCTGTTCATTGCTGCAACTGCCTGAAGGGTCAGCTGGAGAAACTGTAAGCTGCAAAACATTCTACACATACATATGCATCCTGAGGAGCAGAGCTGGGAGGGAGTGGATGTGGTTTCAATGATATCCTAAGGTTTGGAAAAAAGGATCAGTAGCCTGATCTTCAGTGCTCACTGTATTTTACACACATGATTTCCACCAATGAGATTATAACTTCAGAGTCCAATGGCCTCAACTGAAGGTGCAGGAGTTCAGAGTGTTTTATCTATTTCATTTAGAAAGTGAATTTGAATCAGTTGTCTGCAAATTCTCAAACTCATTAATAAACATTTTTGTTGTATGGTACCCTTTCTGATAATAAATTAAAATCCTGTTAAAAATCAAGTACTTCCACTATTGTCTTCTAATCACAGCTCAGCTCGATTATTCTGCCTCTCTGAATATCTACCCCATGCCAATAATTTCCTTCTAATGGTCTTGTTTTCTTCCCTTTTTCCAGTGCTATCACTGAAAAGTCTGAGGCAGCTGATAGGAATTTAATGGAGTAGGAATACCGTGTACCTTATTGTTATTCTAAGCATATGAATTTTTAGCTTGTGGATTCTCATCTGTCTTACTAAAAGTATTATTCAGGTGCCAGTGCCACTAACAAGATAATTTACCTCAGAACCATCCAAGAAAAAAAATTGTCCTGCGCTGTTGAGAGGTGTGTCTAATCACTGATATCAAAAGCAAACAGACAGTACCAGCCAAAGACCTGTACCATCTGGTTTATGTGGCAACGGGCAAGGCAAAAAGGGTTTCTTATTAATTTCTTTTCATAGTTTATTTATAAACCATTGTTGGGTGTGACAGAGAAAGGCTCATAAGAAACCTGACAATTAGGTTTGAAAGAATAAAGAATTAAGGATGAGGTCAGGTTGGCGGGCTGTGACTATGTTCCTGGACTGAATCCTGCCAGTGGTATGAGCAGGGGGATCTTACCTGGGACTCGAGATTGTGTGAGCTGCTCACCATCTCCTCAGCTGCAGGAATCTCTGTGTGTTGGCACCACAGGGCACGTCCACAGGCTGAGGCTTTGTGTCTCTGCAGTTACGCAGAAGTAGGATCCTGAAGCCATCAGTGACACTGAAGGAGAACTGAGTCTGTAGTTCTCTGGGGACCTACTTGAAGATAACAGAGCATTGAGTTTCTTTCTATTGCTGTTGATCCCCTTCCAGCTCTGCCACCACTGCTACAAGGTTATTACTGAGCATACAGGATAACAGCCTTAAAAATTAAATGGCACAAGTGATGTGGGGGTAATTTGCTTTGTTTATTCCACTTATATATCAAAGCATTCACTAAAACGTTGTGGTGTTAAAAATATACCCCATCTGCAATTCCCTGTCACTTAAACAATAAGAAAATTCTTCCGCATGGAAAGTTGGCACTGAGTGTGACACTGGTAAGACTTTAAATGACTCATTCTACATCCTAAGACAAGGAGGGGCACCTGCTCCTATTTTATTTGAAGCAGCTTCCTTGATGATATTAATCCACTTGCTCAAGACCCTGTATGATTAGGATGGGCTGCTGTTGGTATTCAGGTCTGCAAGCTTTCAGTCCCCATACTATGCAGACCACAGACTGGGGGCACATTTGGTGGGCGTAGCCCAGGGCCACTGCTGAATGAGATGATTTTATTCGTTCCTTGTCGTGAAATGCTTACTTCTGCTCGTGCACCTGCCCTTGCTTTGAGCAGTCACTAGCATTTGTCCAGGTGTATTTTGAATTGTGTTAGGAAATGAAGGTTAACACTAACCATGTAGGTAACAGAGGTATTTTAAGCCTGGATCTACTACCAGAGTCAGTCCAAGGACAGCTGTGGTGGTTTATGGGGGAAGCAGCCAAGGTGAGGGATAACCTTTTCGAGGCACAAATACAGAATCATAGAATCACAGAATGGTTTGGGTTGGAAGGGACCTCAAAGATCATCTAGTTCCAACCCCCTGCCATGGGCAGGGACAACCTCCACTAGACCAGGTTGACCAAAGCCCCATCCAACCTGGTCTTGAACACTTCCAGGGATGGGGCATCCACAACCTGTTCCAGTGCCTCACCACCCTCACAGGGAAGAATTTATTCCTAATATCTAATCTAAATCTACCCTCTTTTTAGTTTAAAGCCATTACCCCTTGTCCTATCACTCCATGCCCTTGTAAACAGTCCCTCTCCAGCTTTCCTGTAGGCCCCTTCAGGTACTGGAAGGCTGCTCTAAGGTCTCCCCAGAGCCTTCTCTTCTCCAGGCTGAACAACCCCAACTCTCTCAGCCTGTCCTCATAGG
The DNA here is from genome assembly GCF_028858705.1 of Grus americana. Lineage (NCBI taxonomy): Eukaryota > Metazoa > Chordata > Aves > Gruiformes > Gruidae > Grus > Grus americana. Next base: position 13,216,273 of record NC_072853.1, on the reverse strand, counting down.
AGAGGTGCTCCAGCCCTCTGATCAGCTTCGTGGCCTCCTCTGGACTCGCTCCAACAGGTCCATGTCTGTTTCGTACCGGGGGCCCCAGAGCCGGACGCTGTACTCCGGGTGAGGTACGTGAGTCTCAAAGCGCGTGTGGATGTACAGCGCCTGCTGGGGCACTGACTGAACGCGCTGGCTGCGAAGCACAGGCCCCATCTCCGCTTACAGCAGCGTGTTAACATCGATCGAAATAATCTCGCCGCGCTCCCTCCCCCGCCATGCAACGAAGCGGGAGAGAGAAGCGGCGGAAAGAAAGGGTGCACCGGGACGCCTCCAGCCCGCCGCCGCGCTCATGCGCAGCCACACCCCCGCCACCGGCCGTATCCCGGGTGACGGCCAGCCCTCGCCCCGCCGGAACTGACGTATGGGGACGTTTCCGGGGGGTGTAACGCGGAAGCGGTGGCGGGCAGGGGGTGGTTGCGGCAGCGGCGGGCCGAGGGCAGGGCGGCCCCTGGGCTGGAGCGCCTCCCGGCGGCGGGGCCTCACGGCGCGGCCGGGCCTCATTCGCCATGAACATCGACGTGGAGTTCCATATTCGCCACAACTACCCATGGGGCCGGCTGCCGGCCAGCGTCAAGCAGGTACTGGCGGGCAGGCAGGGTCCGGGCTGCTGAGGTCCCGGCCCGGGGAAGTGTAGGGCGGGAGTGCTGGGAGACGTGGGGACTCAGCTCTGCCTGCCAAGGGGGAAGGCAGGCGGCTGGCTCTGGCCATGGGGATCATGGGGTCCCTGCGGGGGGGGGGGGGGGAGGTGTGTGGCTGTGGGGAGAAGGGGGGTATGGGGGCGAGTGTGGGACTTCCTGCGGAGGAGGAGGGTATGGGGCCTGCCTGTGAGGAGGGGGGACGTGGGGGTGTGCGCGGCCCCTCTGTGGGGAGGGGGGGCCTGTGTCTGTGGTGTCACTGTGGAGAGAAGGGGATATGAGGGTGATGTGGGGTCTCTGTGTGAGCAGTGGGGAGATACATGCATGTGTTCGGGAGGGCCTCTGCGAGGAGAGGGGAGCATAGGGGTGGTTTGAGGCCCCTGTGGGCAGAGATGTGGGAGTCCTCTCTCAGCTTGTGCAGACATAAGACCAGCTGAGGCGAGTATCCCTCATGCAGCCTCTGAGTAGCGTGAGCTGAACCAGGACAAGTGTCAGAGACTTGTGCAGCCCTGTGTTTCCGTAGCCAGGGAACTGTTTCAGTGAGTGGCTCATGGAGAAGAAAACCTCATGAAATTTTGATTTGCTGGATTTAATGGGCCTCTGATAGCAGGGGGGAGGTACGGTGTCAAGAGGAGGTTCTTGTCTCCAAACAAAGTCTTATGCCGCTTGAAAGCAAGCACTGTTAAATAATTCTTGCTCTTGCACAATGGAAGGATAGAAGGGATAAGTAGCGGCTGCAGGCCCTGAGTAATTGAATTCCTTGAGTTTGAGATTTCAGAAGCTATAAGAGGGGCACGAATGATGATTTCTGTTTACCTGCCTAGCTGAGTGCCATACCGTTGGCTATGTGATTCAGGATAGAAAATATGCCAGTAATTTAATGCGTTATTTACTTTAATGTAACTTCCAGAATAGTGTTTTGTTTACTTTAGTGTTAGCATAGTCCTTAATATTTTTGTACTTCAAGCAAATGGATCCCTCTTTGGATATTATATCAGTTATGGACCCTGTCTGTGATATCAGGTGTTTCTTTTCTAATACCTGATTCTGCAGTATAAACGCAGCTTACTTGTTTATCCCATATATGCAGTAAAATACCTTTTTATCTAAGGATTTTTTTTAATATGAGCATTGATGAGGGGAAAAAACCCCAACCTGATCGCTTGTTGCGGATGCAGAGTAGAAGAGTAATATGAAGAATTTTGAGGGGACAGTTTTTGAAATAAGGCATTTAAAGCATCAAACAAAGTTCTCTTTTTATCTTCTTTCATGATAGTAACATGCTGTGCTTACACCTTAATCTTGTGACCTAGATTGTGGTCACAGTCTTGTGATTGCCTTCCTTGTGTGAAGCTACAGCTTGAACTGTTTCTTTATTTATTTTTTGCATTATAAGCTTCTGATGTGCAGCAGTTGAAGCTTCATGTGTCATTCACCATGCTTGGTTTATGCTACACTAATTCTGGGTAATTCTTCAAGGCTGCAAGATGCTGAATGCTTGGGTAAAATGCTTGATGCTTCATGTCTTCTAAAAGATGATTTAAAACCTTTGATTTGAGAATTAGATGCTCCATTTTTTGTTGGAATGGTACTAGGAAAAAGAAATCTAAAGATTATTGCTTAAATCTGCATCCTGTGTAGAGACACCTATTTAACTAAAGATACTTTTGACCTCATACAGAGACTGAAGATACTATCACTGTATTGAACTGGGGGACTCCTTGAGTAATGACAACTGCCTGTGTGTTCCTCATAAGACACTTTGCAGTGGTTTAACTAAAAGGGGTTTTATGTGTGTTGGCTAAAAGGCCTTTATGTTTTCAAGGGTCTTGGAAACTCTCAGAGGGAATATGAAAGGCAGGTTGTACTCTACAGCATCCGCAATCAGTTACGATATCGGAATAACTTAGGTGAGTAAAGAAGCTAAGTAATTTCTAATTGCTACCTGATTCTTCTGTGTGGAAGTTTGTCTTTACTGTAAAATTGCAAGAGCGAGCCCTGTTCAAAGGTCCCTCCTTCCCTGAAAATAAATACTTTTAAATGATAAAACATCAAGAAAAGTCTTGACTTTTGAGTCCGTTTGGCAGCTTTTCTAGCAAAGCAGTCTTTAAGGTTACTGAGTTGGCAGGTGACACTGAATTCCTGCTGTAGTTATGTTGCCCTTTTCCAAGAAATCAAGAGATTTTAAGAGAGGATTTTACTTACAGAATAAAGCCTGTCACTATGAGATGCAGACATCAGCCCTGACTCACATGAGCTATTGCCTATGACTTGTTTACAGACTTTTAATTTATTTTGCATTGACTGCATCCATTCGTCTTCCCAAAGTAGATAATAGTTTCACTAATTAAAAGATAATTTTCTACAGCGTGCATGAGTTCTGTCTCAACAGACCACTTCCTGGTGACCTGTAAAATAAATCTGCTCTGTTCTAATGCCATCCTTAAAGGCTCTAAGAGTACTTGTGTCATATGATCTTTGAGGTCCCTTCCAACCCAAACCATTCTGTGAAGAAATCCTTGAATGCTGAATGCCCTGCAGCTCTCCTTTATTTTGTTGTCAGTTTTTTGTCAATTGCTGTTATACTATTTTTAATCCTTTTGTTGTAACACTTTTTTTTATGAAATTGAACACAGAACAGTGTAACTGTATTTTTCTCCCCTTGTAGTTAAGCATGTCAAGAAAGACGAACGTAAATATTACGAGGATCTGTTAAAATACAGTCGAGATCATCTCATGTTGTACCCTTATCATTTGTCTGACATCATGGTAAAAGGTCTGAGAGTAACACCATTTTCCTATTACACGGGCATAATGGAGGTGAGTACAAAACTATGGCAAGAATATGTTGTTTTCTGTCCTGGAGAGGCTGGTAATGGGCCCCATAACGCATACGAGGCAGTGTCATGTAGTTCATTTGGTTTGGGTAGGGTCTGCTAACAAGTAAGGCAACAGTAGGGAAAGTTTCTAGAGAACTCCTTGTACCTGCAGTTTTTTCCCTTCTGCCTTCCAAGAGCTGGACTTTGTCATGTGGAACTGGGGTGGGACTCACTCTAAGGCCAGCGTTTCTCTTTTGGGGTTTGAGATTTGTGACTCTTCACTTCAAACTGTAAAAGAGATACCTCATTCTGTTAGATTAATAAAACAAAGAGAATTGCCATTTTTAAAAAATAGCACATTTGAATGGTTATTTTCTTTTTTTTTTTGTTTTTCAAAAAGGACACTTAACCATATTAGAAGCTTTTTCAAAAGCTTGAAGCAGATCTTTTTTATGAGAACAAAGATGGTTCTGTTTTCTGTCAGCACTCTGGCAATCTTCTTTTATTTTCATTGGATATCAGAAGTGCTTTTTTTTTGTTTTGTGTATAGTGATTGCAGACATAATGGATTAGTTGTTAGCTTATTCTGTTATTACTGTTAGCAATTCTGTGCGCTGTTTTTCTTTTTGTGAAGGCAGATACAGGATTTTGTTGTTTATTCTTTCAATCAGCATTTTTCTTTGTAAACCTTATGTTAAACAGAAGTCTCATTTTTAATGTATTTAGCTTATTGTGTAATGATTAATCAAGTAGTTGGCAAGTTTGATAAGGGAACTGACTTTAATAGATTTGTTTTAATCTCATTTTGTTATTTAAAAAATACAGGCAGAATTTTGGACTTGTTTCTCTGAAATGATGACTTTCTTGTTGCAACTAAGTTTTCTTGTCTTTTTAAGGATATAATGAACAGTGAAAAAAGCTATGATTCATTACCTAACTTCACTGCTGCTGACTGTAAGTGTTATCTAGTTGCATTACTGCTTTCAGTGAGATGGAAATAAGGAGCTTCTGAAAGTGGATTTGCAGGCATCTGCTTGCTTGAACATAAGCATGTGAACGAAAGTGTAGAAGTGTTTAAACAGTGATGTTAAGGAGTGTGTGCTCTCCATACAGAGTTCTGTGTGTATGGTCAGCACTGGAATTGGGCTAGTTTGCGTACAGATGGGCATGTGCAAACCTTGTGCGGCTTCTGTCCTTGCTTGTGTTGCGTTCCTGTTTGCTTGGACTTGTGGGTGGAAAGTCTTACTGGCTGTTGTGCATCAGCAAGCTGAGCTGCTGGTCCTTTCCTAGTGTGATTTTTGGCAGAGAGCTTTAGCAAGACACTGAGAGGCTGTTGACACTCCTGTGAATTAGCATCAGTGTGGATTGAGGGATGATGTACCAGAAAAGAGAGAGAAGAAAATCTAGTATTTTATGAAACTCCTGGATGTGTCAGATGTTTTATCCTGCTTTCTATTAGACTGTTGTGAGTATGGGATGGGAGGTTAGGAAAGCAAAAAATGTTGAACCTGGTGGAGGAGAATAGAGTAAGAGCAATAGCCTACTGATAAGTCTTAGAGTGCAAAATGTAAACTGCTGGCGTGGGCAGGGGGGGATGTTAATCAAACCTGCCACTGACCAGTTATTTATAGCTAAAGACTTCAGTCCTCACACTTGGTATGAATTTATAAAGTTCTCTTTAAGGATAGTGTGTAGTCAGATAAGGAGGAGACTGTGGCTTTTGAAAACAGTTGGTTTTGGGCTTTTCCTTTTTAAAAAGGATATTGTCAGTTAACTGTACTAATTTGCTTCTATGTAATGTTCACACTGGGGAAACAGATAAGGGAAAAACCTTTTTCTTCAGCACCACGTAGCTTGTTGGAGACCTAGTGTTAGCCAGGGGTATGAAGAGAGGAAAGGCTTCCCTGTTCTCCCAGCCCCAGCAATTCTGTTATTTTAGCAGCAGCTGCAGGTCAGTGACAGCAGTATAATTAAGTTAAACATCTTTATTAACATTTTGTCATAAAAACTAGTGTCAAACTAGAAAGTTGGTGTTAAAGCTGAGACAGAATATGGGTTAAAAATAATGAGTTGTTTTCCAATATCTGTTCATAGCTCCTTAAGGGTTGAAGGCTAGAGAGTATAGAATTAAATTTTGATTCAGTTTAACTTAATCATCTTCCTTAGAGGCTTATGTGGCCTTTTGTGCTCTAATTCTTAGTTTAGAGTTCTAATCCAGTGTGTGGTGTGGGCTTTGTTAGGGAGAAGAAAAACTATTGACCAAAATCTGGTACAAATTTAGTCCTGTTAATTTGAAGCATAGTTATTACCTGTTGATGTGAGTGTAGGAGAGAAAGGGATTGGATTATTCCCTGCTGCCCTGTGACTTGTGATATGGGATTTTTTTTTAACCCGTACAGAGTAAATGAATGGGGGTGGATTCTGATTTTAGATGCACATATTTTTCTGTCAAATTCAGTTAGAACTAAATTTAGCTCCTATAACTATCCTTTTATTTTGGGAAGAAAGAGTAATTAAAAATATTATAGAAGTAGGTCTGATTCTTTGAAGAATGTTTTAAGTATATTCAGCTTAAACCTGTCTTAAGAGAAATGAAACCTTACTTATTTTTCAGGTCTAAGACTTCTTGGTATAGGAAGAAACCAGTATATAGATCTAATGAACCAATGTAGGTCTTCAAAAGTAAGTTTGTTTTTAATTTCCCCTCCCTTTCCTTCGCCCTTCCCTCCTCCTCCATATTATTTCATAGCAAATGAAGAATGGAATCATTTCCTGGGCCTAGTTAGTTTAATAGCGTGGGTAATTGAGTGTGACATAGTATATTGCTAATTGTGTTTCCTGAAGTTAATAAAGAGCTTTTAAATTTAAAATCAAAGTATGCTAAAGAAAAAGATATTGAATGCTATGAGGTTGGCTGTTTTTTTTGTTTTGGTTGGGTTTTTTATTTTATTTCATATTTTCAGAGCTATATTTACTCTGTGGCACCGGATAACTAATGTCTTCTGGCTGGTATAAACATCAACTAAAAATACTGGTTCTGGAAGTGTTTCTGTGGGTGCAGTTGAGATCAGAGTTTATTCTGGGACAGTCCTCCATCTAGGTGTAAATTTTTATAGTATGTATGTTTTTCTCTAAGACAACGGTAATGAGTCTGAACAGGCACCCTTGCATGTGAACAGCACACATGCAAAACATTGTAATGACTGTTGATAGAAGTAGGCTCTTTAGTTAGCAACAGTTTCTTTCTCCAGGAAACTCCCAAGTGCTCTTACAGTAGCTTCACGGTGAAATGTGCTTACCAAAATATGAAGCTGATAGAGTGAACCAAAAAGTAATGGCTATACAATGGAAGAGAATCTATTTAGATCTATAAATAAACAATATCCTGCGGTTTTTCTTTCTTGGATTAACATTCACTGTATTATTTTAGCACCACACTTATAGAGAATATGGGGTACTTTGTCCTTTAAAGTAAAAATATGTTCCTAAAATGTTTGGGTTTTTTGATCAGTGAACATCTTTAAAATACTCCATTTGTATACTTTGTTTGCTGTGCTCTCTTACCTGTTCACATTAGAAAATATCATAAACAGTTTAAATTTGGACTTGATCCTAATGTGTTTGAATAGTGTGGGTTTTAATTAGTGACACATACAATATGGATAAAAATATGGGTTTATGGGAAGACTTAACAGATGTAAATGTTTTTTTTTTTTCCCTTCCCATTTTCATGTGATTTGAGAGAGGAGGGAAACTTTTACTACACGACAGGGCTAATAGTATTTGTGCATGTCCAGTCTATAACTATAATGTACTTAAAAATGGATGCTCATAAAAATCAGTTTATATAAAGGTAAGTGGCTATCTGCACATGTGAAGAGCTCTTTACTACTATCTCAAATGGACTGTACCACTGCAGAAGTTTTTCAGAAGGAAAACTGCTCATGATCTGTTACCTGTGAAACCCGTGGAGATCACTATAGAAGCGTGGTGGGTTGTGCAGTCTGGCTACATCACTGAGGATGACATCAAGGTATTTTAGTATGGATTGCATCCCTGATTTTGATTGAATACTGATAGTCCCTGAAAACAGGGACTTCCTTTTGTGTAGAATACACAGAGATTATGTTGTAGGTATATAACAACTCTTTTATGGAAATAGAGATAGGAACTAATGGAAACTTATGTTTTCTTTGTTGACATATTCTACCTTCTCCCTCCTTTGTGCTTTCTGCACTATGTACAGTGCTGAGGTGGTTTTGCATCAACCAATCTGTGGTAACTAATGTGCATGATAATGTGCTTTGTAGGGAATAAGCAACAAAATATGTTTTCCTAAATTTCATATTTAAGCTCTGACAGTTCAGTTTTGACTTAATCTTCAGTATGAGAATCAGAATATTGCTCTACTTTAATATACATTTTCATTGTTTCTGCTCCTTGTGTCTCATTTTCTTCATTGTTTGCACATGAAAAGCTTGTGAGCTGACTTAATGTTTCATCCTCATTCTACTTCCATTCTTACAGTTTCTTTTTACAGTCAGCTAGTCATTTGATCTGGATTTAATTCCTCCTTTGTAAGTCTCTTGTTTAGATTGGAATATATTTTAATAAGTGGTGGGATTATTTTTTGACTACTATTTGGAATATCTTTAGGCAGTGGCTACTCTTACATACCATCAACCCAGAGTAGTTAACCTGAAGCACGTTATTTTGATATTGTAATGAACCTTTTTCTAGAATGGTTCCAGTTGGCTGAACACTCAGTTTAGAAGTTTTAAAGTGCAAACCTATTATACCGTGGACTTCACTTGCCAGATACCTGTGCAATTAAGTACTGTTCCTAGAGCATGCTCTAGGAATTTTGTGCAGGGACAAGAGTAAAAAATTTTAAAACTTCAACAGGAACTGCAGTGAATTCTTCAGTGCAAATATTTTCATTAAGAACATGGGTTACTTTCTATATTTTTATATTACTTATGACTGATTTGAGGCTGAAATGTTTGGAATTTTTTTTTGAGTGATATTAAGTAAGTTGCATAGACTTTTCTACAAAAGACTAACATGATTTTTTTCAACCTAGATTTGTACTACATCAGAGAAGTCTGCTATTGATAAGATAATTGATTCAGGCCCTCAGCTTGCTGGTTCACTAGACTTCAATGTAGTTCACAGTAAGTTTTCAATGAACTTTCTGTTTGTAGATCTTAGTAAATTCTGAGAGTAGTGTCTGAAAACTAGGAGTAAAAGGGGATGCAGACAGCTGAAGCGTAAGAGGAGGTGGAGGAAAATACTCAAGAGCTTGTACAGACTGCAGTCTAGATCTTGTAAATGATTTAACAGTGAGCCATTAGCAGCTGTTGCTCTGTTACGGTTTGATTCAACAAATTCTTTCATTAGAAACTGTCCGTAAAGATTATGGGAAAAGGGAATGTAGATGAGGACAAGAGAAACTAAAATTAAAAATGTCAGAGTTGGTAATCCTGGGTGGTAAAACGTCACTCCTTGCTTTTCAAAGGAGGAGAGTTTTTGTGATTTTTGTACTGTTTGAACACCATAAAAACAGGGCTTAAATCTAAGAGGCTGTTTTGTTTCTCAAAGGTCTGCAACCATTACTGAAAAATTGTGTGCATGTGTCTCCCCATTTCAAGTAACAAGTATCAGATATAAACAAATCATATTAGACAAGGAAATACAAATTCACTGACAAGCTCCTCCTTGAGAAGTCTTCTGTAAATGCTGGGCTTACTACAAGCAATTGAACCTGTACACTGTAGTTTTCCTAAGAAATTGAGGCAGAATTCCACTGCCTGTTACTGAAGCAGAACAAAACAATAAAAAAGTGAGGTAGGTGAAATTCAAGCTCTGGAGTGGATCTGAAACAGTATAGGGCTTAAGAAAATTTGATTCTGAAAACTCTTCATGATCTTTCTCTGTACATAGCCTGGTAGCGTTTGTGGAGAGGGTTGCAGGTCAGGTTTAGTAGGTGTAGAAGGATTTAACGTACTTTTCTACCCTAGGTCATGGGTAGAAAAAGAACTTACAGACGATTAATGAACTGTCAGTAGGATGGGATTTTTATGGGGAAAGCGGACTCTTCAGTACAAACTATGATGCTGTCAGTACATTTCAGGTACAAGAAGTAGGCATGTATTAGTTATGAGAGCTGAATATGAAGGAGAGACACTGAAAAGCACCCTTAGCATGTTGATGGTTTGTAATGTCATCCTGATCCATTAAAGCTGGTTTATTGATCCACATCAGTTTGCACAGCTGAGTATGTGTCACTGCCTGTGCTGAACAGCAATTGTATCAGCATGAATTCAGGTTAGTTGTTGCTTTAATGCAGGCATTTTATCCAAGATCTTATTTTACTAGATATATTGTAGATATATGCACACATACTATAGCTGGGCTGAGCTCTGTGTGTGTGTGAAACATCCTGACAATTCTACTTCAGGTGTTTGATAACACTTCACCTGAGGGTTGTTGGTACACTTCCTCCCTGCTGTAATGAATATGGTGTATATGGAGTGATCTTGGCTAACACCACAGGAACCACTGACAATAAATTTGGCTTATTTTATACTGTGTAATTGAGCTTTATGCTTTACTATGAGAGTATAGCTGTTACAAACCTTAGACTCTAAAGATAACCATGCTGAAATGTTTTGTCCTTCCTTAAAAACTTCTCCCTGGCTTATCTACTCTGCAGAACTCAGTTGAGATGCTTAGTCCTCAAATCAATCTCATGTGGCGAAAGTGTCATTTAAAAATCTACCATATTATTGCCCTTATTGTATGCAATGTCCATCTGTATCTGCTGCAGCTTTGTTGATGCCTTGTGCTGAAGTACCACAGAATTTATGTTTGCAGTTGTATAAAAAGGACTTTCTGTGAAGATGTGTGGGAAGGACATGTGAGTGCCATCAAAACTGGTGTGATTTAGTGTGTGAGTTTCAGCCTGAGCTAGGAGAGAACCAAAATGTAGCCAGCATCCTCAGCTGACAAAACTAATTCAACAACAAAAACCCCAAAACCCAATCTACTTCTTGACAGTGCAGTGATGATGGCGAAAACTAAGTTAACATTTAGGTGGAGATGTGCTCATCTCTGTCCAATGTAACTGCTTCGATCTGTGGTCATTCTGCTAGGCTGTCCTGAAAGTACTTGTAGAGCTGCAAGTGTACTGCATCAGACTGCAAGTAAAGAACTTCTACTGCAGAGGCTATTAGGAAAAAATACTTTAAATTCTGAACTGGCTGATAGGGAAGTCTACTTTTGTATCATTAATACTCTAGAGAATGTGGTTTTTTTCTAAAATGATGTGCTTTTATTTATAAAGGTTTGTATAACAAAGGATTTATTTACCTCGATGTACCCATATCTGATGACAGCTGTATAGCAGGTAAGTAAATATTTAATGGTGGTATACCTATGTTTACCTGGTTTCATTTCAGTTATCCTGGAGTTCTCTGTCTTGGAAGCTGTTTGTCTGTGTGCATGAGTTTGCTTAAACAGAATGTTTGAGCTGTGAATTTTTTTCCTGACTAAATGTTTTCAACCCTATTAAAACATAGTTCATATTGTATATAGGATTTATTTCAACTTGAATTCTTATGTTATTTTGTATTCATATTTAGGTAAGATGAGATTCTTGGACTCATGGCATAAATTAATAAGTACCCTTCTATACATCTGTAATGAAAAGAAAGAATAACATAGAGGAACATAGTTGCCTCACCATAAAGACATGGGGTTTTGACTTTTTTTTTTTTTTTAGACAGATGCAACTTCTAATAGGTTCCATCCTTCATGGTCTCGTCACCTCAGCTATAGTCATGTGCTGTGTCTGGGGACTATATAGGAGCTTAAACTAGCGCAGCATATGGCTGCCCTTTGAACAAGTCATTTTGCTGTGCCAGGTCTTGAGGATTCCTGAATTCAGTATAATCTGCAAAGACATAAATCATTTGGAACCTGGTCATGCAGAAGTACCTGTCATTGCTGTAGTAGAGATCAGTTAAGTGAAAGTCCTCTAAATAAGAGAGACTTACTGCTTAGATAATAGCTTTGGGAGTCTCAGCTCTGGAGTGTTTGGGTGGGGTGGGTTTTTTGTGTCCCACTCCAATCAGAGCTATGATTTAATCTCCATCCACACTACAAAATCATTTATGGGCTGGATGACTGGAAATTGTCTGTAGTGGATGAGCTGGAGACTGCAAGGCTATGAAGTGAGGTAGAGTGGCTTTAGTTTTTATAAGAGAACACATTGACAGCCATTGCTTTTCTTAAGGAATGGGAGAATTTGAAATACCATATGTACTGTCTTTAGGCTTTTATTCTTTGTGACTGGGAAATCCTCAAAATTACAAGTACTGTGAAAACTAAATAAGTGTAAATTTATTTTTCTGTTTTTATGCAGTTTCAGTTTAATAAATTACCAAATTGTAATTTTGCAAGTAATTCTTCTTTTTAGTGCCACCCCTTGAAGGTTTTGTGATGAACAGAGTGCAAGGTGATTACTTTGAAACACTTCTGTACAAGATCTTTGTTTCAATAGATGAACATACTAATGTGGCAGAGGTAAGTAAAACTTACCTTGTGTCAGGGAGGTAGGAATACTTGAAAGGGCCCAAAGCACTCTGCTGAAAATACTTCAGGCAGATATATGGATCGATATCAAGTGATTTTATTTAGAGGTATTGTCAAGCTTAAGAGTCAACCTGTTTCTTTTATCTTGAATGTAACATTTATAGTGCTTTCAGGTTTGAAGGAGTACCTTCAATTCGGTGAAACAATTCCATCAGCTGGAATGAATTTATACAGGGGTGACTAATGTAGACTATTTTATATGAGTTAGAACTGGAATAGAGTCTGTTTTGCTAGTGTGAAATCAAAATTAAAATGTTTTTTTATTTTTCAGTGAAAACATGCAGGGTCTTGGAATTAAAGAATGAATGTAGTAGGAATGTAGGCTTAAGTAGGAATGTAACTTTCACAGAAGTATTTATAATTTTAATATGAGAAATATGTTTTCATAAGGTCTTATTTGCAAAACTTGGTGAATAAGTACCTGAAAAATACCCATTAAATATATCCAGGATTTGTTTTCCTCTTTGCATGTCTTCTGATATACATGATTAACACAAATAATATATATGATTAACCTAGAAATTACACAGTGGAAGATAACCTCATATTTCTCTTGCATGCTTTCAAGTGGGACAGTTATGGGACCTCATCCCTTTTTTCCTCACTTTCGATAAAGACAAGATTGCTCCTGCCGGTACAGGCTGGGTTTAAAAATAAAGAAAACCAACAAAAAGATGCCAAATTACCCTGCATTGTTAACACTGTATTGTTGATTCTTCTTTCTTTTTTTTTTTAGCTTGCAAATGTCTTAGAGATTGACTTATCTTTAGTAAAGGTATGTGTGTGTAATGCATCTGTTGAACTAAATGTGGAAAGTTCACTGTTTTGCAACCTGGTTTCCTATAGCAGTTGCTTATTACACGTATATGTGTTTCTTCAGAATGCTGTGTCCATGTATTGTCGGTTAGGCTTTGCTCATAAAAAAGGCCAAGTAATAAACCTGGATAATCTTCATCCATCGTGGAAGAATGTTCCTTCGGTAAACAGACTGAAGTAAGTGTCTTCGTTCTTTCACAAGGCTTATCTTTCTCATTGAAGAGAAATCTTAGAACCCAAATCTGATTGTAAAGCTATTGGTTGCTTTCCTCAACTTCTGCAACAACAAATCTCACTTGGCTTTCTAATGTGTATAATGACAGGAATACTTGATCCTCTTTTTAATCTGAGGATAAGGGATGGTAATTTAGCCTTTAAGTTCAATGTACTACTTCTGTTGCTGTTACTTGGTGCTGGATTTTTGACCTTTAAGTGCCTATTTGCTCACTTTTGAAACAGACAAGTGTATTTTTGCTTTAAACTCCTGGGGCCAGAAATAACAACTGTTACTGTGCTAGTACAGAGACAATGTCTCTTGACACTGCCGTCAGTGAATATGTCTTTAAAGTTTGCTTGCTTGCTATGAGGTACCATTGCAGTTCTGTCACTGACACTCACATATATGTATATCTATATTAAATTCTGGGAAAGTGATGTTAATACCAGTCAGCAAAGGGTTCTCCAAGTTGGAGTGGCAAGTTACATTAATTAAGAATTGTCAGGCACTTTTAGTTCAATATCTGTTAAGCCATTTAAAGTGAGCGCTATGCCTGAGTTTTCTTTAATGTTAATTCAGACTGAGAACAAAGTGGATTAGATTTTTTTTTCCCATTTGATTCTTCTTCAACAGTGGTGGTTTGATTTTTCAGATCTGTTTTTCACAGTCTGGTATTTTCAAACCCTCAAACTTTTCTGCTGAGGCTAAAGCTGGACTCTGAGGGACATCAAGCTTGACTGGTTTAGGGCTTAGAAGTATTGAAAGGCATGTATCAGGTATGCCTATGCATGGACTACTAGCACTGGTAGGCAGAGATACTTCTCTGGTGCTACAGTGACCGATAGATGTGGATTTTAATTCACATTAATAGGAGTACTTTGGACCCTCAAAAGATGCTGCTTTCATGGGACACTGGGGAAAACAGAAGTCCTGTACAGGAAGCTGGGTCATCAGCCACGGATACAGATACCAACAGTCAAGATGATCCAGGTTAGCACTAACAGTAAATTTTAATACTTCAGGTTCAATTATTTTTATATTTCTAGAGTCCTATAGGCTGTAAAGGGATCTAGAAACAAGTAAAACACAGATTATGTAGATTGTTTTTTCATATGTAATACACAGTGGGAGAGGTGGTGTCTACTTCTTGGTTTAAAATTCTTTAGACAAAGAGCTTTTTTTCTGAAGATGAGGCTGATCTGTGTTATGGGTATCAATTGACAGATATCAACTTCTGAATTAAGTCAATCAGTAGTTTAGTAGTGGTAAGGGAATTCTGTTCTACTCAGTACGACAATAACTTCTTTTAATAGATTTGACTTAAACTTGATGATTTTATTTTTAAAGAAATGTGATCATATATTTTCTTTGTTCTTTATTAGCTGAAACAGCCAGCGTGAGCAGCCTGAACCTGTCTAGTGGACACACAAAGCGTATTGCTTTCCTGTTTGATTCTACTCTCACTGCCTTTTTAATGATGGGAAATCTTTCACCAGTATGTCAAAATTGTTCAATGTATTATACCAAGAATAAATATGTAGAGCTTTAAAATACTTTAACTTCAATATAATACAGCTGTAACTATATTTTAAAACTTCTGTATTGTTTGTTGTTAAGAAATGTTTTTGCTTAATGAAACTTTTGCCTATTCCATTCTCAAAGAATTAAGAGGGTTTTGTTTTATTGTTCCAGAACTTGAAAAGTCATGCAGTCACTATGTTTGAAGTTGGGAAACTGTCAGATGAGAGTCTTGACAGCTTCTTGGTGGAGCTGGAAAAGGTAATCTGTTACATGTTTGACCAAATGCTTTTTCAGCACTTGAAGTGTTAAAGGGATCAAAACCCCCAGTATTTTCATTGTGTAAAACTATTTATTTAGCAGTACAATATCAAACCTAAGTGGTTCAGTTAAAATGGTTCTTATTCACAGCTTTTATGCCTCTAGTGACATTCAGGGACACACCCTGCACGCATATGAGCGTGGGAAGTCTGGTGAGCAAAGTGAGTTCATGAACTACGTTTGCCCGAGTCTGTGTAGACACACCTGCATTAAGCCTTGTTCAATGGAAATCACTTTCTTTTTAGTAGAATGTTAATGTGCAGACTTTCAGAAATAATGTTTTTGTAGGAAAATTTGACCATTATGTGCTGGTATGTTTAACCTATCCATCTTCTAAAGATAATTCTAGAAAGACAACTGTAGAATTATGTAGGATGACTGCGTTAATTGCTGTTATCATTTTATACCAGTCAGGATGACTGGACATTTAAATCCTTCTACCTAAAGACTGAGTCGTTCTGATTTATAGATGTTGTCTTTGTGTACTTCTTGACTGTTTGACTAGTATGGCAAACTCCCATTTAATAGTTGCTGTAAATCACTTTTGCATGTAAGCTGCAGGGTTGTTAATTACAAAGCTTTAAAATGCTCATTTGTTAATCTCTTCTTTTGTGTAATTGATGCTTGTGGAAACAACCTGCTACTTGTATGCATTTATTTTGTTTCTTGTTTAGGTTCAAAGCACAGGAGAAGGGGAAGCACAACGGTACTTCGATCATGCACTTACACTGAGAAACACAATATTGTTTTTGCGGCACAATAAAGACCTAGGGGCACAAGCTGTACAGCCTGATCAACCAAATAACGGTACTGTGAATGCTTTTGAGGAAACTTTCTAAATTTTGTTTACTTACTTGCCATGGACTCAGCTTTCTGACTAAGCTGCTATTTCAGAAAGCATCTGTATCCTACTTGTTTAAAAATATTTTGAGGCCAAAACATCACTTCTTCATCATCCTTTGAGCCTACATTACTGGGTTTGCCTGTTAAATGGCAGATTTGGTTGCCAAAGCATGAACTTAACATCCAAAGCAGCAGATTAAAGCATAATGATGGCAAGACAAGTTGAACTTGAGCAAGATGGGTTTCAAATCATGTTCTTCTGAAGGCTGTAATAAAGGAGTCATGGCTTATTCAGAGTTGTTCTGTCAAAGAAACATTTTTTTTTCAAGTCATGAAAGTGTATTCTTCTAATAGGGGTAGATTTTTGTGGTGTGTTGGGTTTTTTTGTGGGTTTTTTTTAATCTTGCCTAACTTAGTATCTCTGTGCTTATTTCCTGGGATCAGTTAGCTGGTGAGGAGCAAGCTGTAGTTCTGTGGCAGACAACCTTGTGTGACTGGAATTGCTAAAATTATATACAGATTTCTTAAAATTCACCCCAATACTTTAAAACTTAGTTGTGGAAAATACTGTATTCATGGCTTAGCAGGGGAGAATGGAAAATCTGAAATCATATTTTGGGTTGTATGTTCCATCTTCAGTGATAATTTAAGAATCTTACATTTTCAACATAGGGTTTCCCTTGGACCTCTTACGATGTGAAAGTTTGCTCGGCTTGGATCCAGCTACCTGCAGCAGAGTTCTCAACAAAAATTATACTCTGCTGGTTTCCATGGCACCACTCACCAATGAAATTCGACCTATTAGCAGCTGTACACCCCAGGTGAAAAAATACTGGGGGGTTTTCCCCTCAGTACCTACTAATATAGTATTTTCTTAAAAGCTTTGTTTTGGATACACCTGTTAGATGTCCTTTTTAAAGTGACTCAATTGTTGGCATGTAGAATAGTATTGCAATTCATCTAAAAAAAAAGTGTTTAGTGAGGAAAAACATGAATACTTAGTAAATTAAGTTTAATTTATTAACAATTCATCTGTTCAAGTATAGCCAATGCCAGTTACGTTGTTCTTGGATATATAGTCATAGAAAATACCTTTACTGTCACCTTTCCGTAAAGAATGTTGCAATCCTGGACTAAGTACCTAGAATATCATCATTAAATACATTTGAACTCCTGTGCTGCAAAACTAGATTTGTATTTTTTAAAGCTGTTGATTCTTAAATGATATCTGTACATATAACAGTTGCAATATTAAGTTATTTCTAATTTCATGAATAATCTCTCTTCAGCATATTGGACCTGCGATACCAGAAGTCAGTTCAGTTTGGTTCAAACTATATATTTACCATATAACTGGTCAAGGCCCACCCTCTCTTTTGCTCTCTAAAGGAACACGTCTTCGAAAACTTCCAGACATTTTCCAGGTAGCATATGCATGAATTTATTCTTCCTCCTTTCTATAAACATTTCAAAGATATGCCATACACTATTTAGGGATAACAGTTGAAGTCAGAGGTATAATTCATTGTAGATGATGTACCTTTTCTAGAAGCAAGTTCTATGTCTTGGTTTGTTTTCTTTCTAGGTTCTGAAAAAGGAATGCCGTTTAAGTCTCTCTTGTCACAGTGACTCCAGTGTATTTGATGCCCCCCCTTTCAATTTTAGTGTAAAATGTGACTGCAGTCATTGTGAATTTGTTTGTAAGCCCATCCCTAGAGTGTGTTACAAAGATGTAGAAGAGCTGTATCAAAAGATAGAGACCTAGTATATTGTGCTTTTTCTAGTATCATGTAAGAAAGGACACTTCTACATACAACTTTGCCTGATTTAGAAGATGGCTAAGATGATCACTTCCAGTTTGTCCACTGTAGAAATCTGTGATGGAGACTTTGAAGTTCTAGGCTGTAATTCTCTCTGCAGTTTAAAAGGCAGAATAATTTAATAAAGGTTGCATGAGGTTGGACAAAAGGACATCCTTGCCCAGTAGCCTGTCTGTAGCAGTGGCTGGAGGTAGGAGGAATAAGCACAATGTGTAGTATGTCTTCTCAAGACCTTTTCAGCCCTCTCCATGTTCTGGTCTGGAACTTCCAGAGCTGTGTGTGATTTTGTGTATATAGAGGTTGTGACTAGAATTCTTATCTCTGCGGTGATCAGTTGCTTTCCCAAATTCCTTCCAGCCTTGAATTCACCTAACTTTTTAGCATCCATAGAGTGCTTTGCCAAGGAGTCCCACAAAACAGTGCATGTGATAACTCACGTTTGAAAGACTTCAGATGCTGCCTTCTCCCATTCTGTCTCTGAAATGCTAGTAAGGACAAATGTGCCACAAAGACATACTGTTAGGCATTCTGTATACTGAGCAAACCTAGGTGGAAGTGGCCGTGGCAACTCCTAAACTTTGCCCGAACCAAAAATCGATATATCTATTGACTTCAACTTGAAATGTCATGGATGCTTAGCAGTCTTTAGGCCTTGCTGCTCACAATGGAACTCCTAAAATATTATTGTTCAAATTTATAATTGCAGAGAGGCCTCTACAGTTTTCACGTCATTGTTCTGAGTAGATACTTGAGGAGCTAAATATATTAGAATGGTATGGAGACATTCAGATAGGGATGTGTATTCTTAGGTGTACTTACATCAGCAGTCATCTCCTGGGTCTAGGATTTGTAGATGCATTTTCCATTCTTCAAGCTTTTCATGTGTCCTTGTCCTTTCCCTTTCCAATTTCAAAAGATTTGTTGATACTTCTGTTTCTAAGACTTACTTTAAGGTGACATAGGATTAAGTGAATCAAGGCTTCTAAAGCAGAAGGCATTTTGTAAGGCCATTGGTGGTGAACTTGATTCAAACCTTAGCCTGTCATTAGCTTAAACTATCAGTAAATGTATGGATTGTGCAATTTTATTCATAAAAAGCATTCAGTGTGGTAGCCTGGGAAAACTTCAATACTGCTTGAATCTCAGTGTGCTGATAGATCAGGTTTTCTTGTACTAAATGATCTCGCAGTCTGCGCTATCACAAACTTATTGCAGCTTTTTTCCTCTCTGCGTGCATATGTGAGTGCTTCTCTCCTGATACTATTTTGCGGTGTCATTTTCTGGAGACACTGTCAAGGCATTTCTCGAAATCTTACGGAGATGCAGGGGTATTCAATCTTGAAAACCGAGAAACTAGGAAATTACTTGGTAGTCAGTGTTCTTGTCTTTCTATCCCTTGGATAGGTATTTTGGGAGTTGATATATCTTTGTTCTCTTTTGATGGTGTTAGTTTATCTAGCTTATATTTTGCTTTTAAATTTGTGGGATTATTCTCATCTCCTGTTTGTTTGGAGGCTGCTGGGATGGCCACACAGTTCTACAGGAATTGGTTGCAGATACCTCCTGTTGAAAAATAGCATCTTAACTTTGAGGTTGGCAAACTTCTGCCTTTACTAGGAATATGAACATGAGTCATCCTTGGTACAAAGTATAACACTACAGAGTTGTAGTTACCTGTGGTAACTTCCTAATTGTAACAATATGCTAATGCCTAACTCTAGTATTTCGCTTTATGTGCTTTTATGTCCATTACAACTGCAAATACTCTTAATTTCTGTCTTCTAGGGTTATGATCGCTTACTAATAACGTCTTGGGGTCACGACCCAGGAGTAGTTCCTACTTCAAATGTGCTCACAATGTTGAATGATGCTTTAACGCATTCTGCTGTTCTAATTCAGGTATAGAGTGCTCTGTATAAAGGATTAAAACATGCATAATTTTTAGAGATAAACTGTTAAGTCGTAGAGGAGATTAACAACATTGGAGGGCTACATTTTTGCTGAGAGCTGGAAAAATACCTTTAACTTCTGTAGCCAGTGCTGCTGTGATTCCGTGGTGGTTAAGACATCGGTTTTGAATTGAATGCGTGTTACGTATGCATTATTGTATTATGGACAGATATAATTTTGCTAGCTAGAAGAGACATGGATTTATGAGAGTGTTGGAGATATAGTAAACTGGAATGAAAGTGAAGAGCCCACAAGCTTTTTAGACAGTAGTGGTACAAGGTAGCTGGGGGTATGAACTGTTATTCAACAAGTGCACTTTTTTTTGGAGTGCTTGGTATTCAGCTCTTACAGTAAATTATAGCGAAACATGCTCTTTATCACAAACAGCAGAAATAGAGTGGGTTTGTCTCTTTGGGAGAAGTATAATAGCTGGCTCAGTTCAACTGAACTCTCAGAATCATTCAAATAAATAGATATTTTATATTGTTACAAACATAAAGTTACACATTATTAAAGGCTTGCTTATGACAGCCTGGACTGCTCAAAAATGTTCTGTACTTAGAGATGGAACCTCCATTTTGCTCCAGAAGTGCTCTGTGATTAGGAAATCTGTTTATAACCAGTAATTGGAGAGAAAAATTTTAATGTATAAATATCTTGATCTACGTATTTGTTTCATCAACTTGACTGGTACTGCTTAAAAGGAAGCACAAGTAGGACTAAGCTAAGCTGATGAATATATTTTTCTGTTCCTAATTTAATTTCTTGATGTTCAGGGGCATGGCATGCATGGAATGGGAGAAACAGTGCACATACCTTTCCCATTTGATGAAGCTGAGCAGCAGGGAGGTAAGTGACTGTCTTTAATCTCTACACCACCATATGTAATTTTCTTACACATTACCTTGTGCAGTAAGGTTGCAATAAGCCTTTTAAGGTAATTTTTCTTGGACTTAGGAGTCAAGTTAGATGAGAGAATTGAAAGTATTTAAATGGTTGACAAGTCTGTTCTGAGCCTAGAGGAATTAACATGTTCTGAAGTACTCCTTGATGAGCAGGACGTAAGCATTGCATGGTTGAGACCATTGCCTTCCCAACTCAGAGCTGTCATAAAAGTATGAGTTTCCAGATACGAAATCCAAAATTATTTAAGCTACCCTGTAGAAAAATCTGGGGCAACTAGAAGTAAAGCTAACTTCCTAATGTAGTTTTTACTAGGTTCAAAACGAGTTACTTTTCTCTCGGCTCTCTCTGGGATGTCTGTTTTCTTGTGCCTTGATGGTAGGTGAAAAATCTTGAAGCAGAATCTCCTAAGTTCTAGCATGAACAACTCAATGTTGTAACTCTTTGTTAACCTCTAATACTGTATTCTAATTCTTCAGAATTTCAGATATGTGGAACATGTATCTTTGTATTGAGTTTGCCTTAAGACTCTGGCACTGAAAGAGCTGGACATTGATTCCTAGCTGAACCTTGCCATCTCTGCTGTCTATGTGTGTGAGAGAGAGAGAGATCATCTTCCATTTGTACTTTTCTTTCTCCTCAGTTCTTTTACTGTACTATAAAATACTATTTAGTGCTTGGTATGGGAAGACTGTGATCACTTATGTGTTATCCCAGGTCTACCAATGTGATCACTAAGCTGCAGCATTACGAGAGAGAAAAATCCAGATAAAAAACTTAGCCTGGCCTAGAGATGAACTATATGATTATGGAGGAGGCTTCCTGTAAAGTAAGCTGGAATATGTGTTGTTTTCTACTAGACTTCTCTCGTGTGAACATGGGCATTCATACGGCTTTAAAAATACTGAGAAACAAAGTAGACTTGCAGCATTTTTGTGGCTATGTCACTATGTTGAATCCTTCAAGTCAGCACGCTAACAGAAAGCTAAGCGATGCTTCAGACGGAAGAGGTTAGTTACCAATAATTCTTTTTTTTTTTTTGGCTCTGTTACTGTAATTTTGCATGTAATCACTTCAGCAGAAGTGAACAAAGGATTATGATTCTTTGATTTGGAACTCTACAAAATACTGTCCAACACAGATAGGAACCCATTTGGAGTGTAAATCTATTGGCAGTAGGCTTAATTCCTAATTCTTCTTTGACTAGCTCAGAAATATCAAATACAGAGTGAAAAATCACAGGACTAGAACAGTCAACAGAAGAAAAATAAAAAAAAGAATAATTTGAAAATATTAAAAGTAAATTTTGTCATTTTTGTAATGCCAGAACTTAGTGTTTCCTAAGTGTGTTGAGGATCCCTAACTGACTTTTTTGTCCTAAAATGAGTCAGGCCCTGTGTTTCTCCATATCCCTTCATCCAGTTTTATAGCTATGATCTTTGGGCAAAGCTTGTCATGTTCCTTACATCAGGTGGTAACTAAACTTATATTCATCTGCATGTTTATGTAAGAGTTACTTTACCTTTAGGAGAAGCTGAACTAGCATCAGGATCTGATGTAAATGGGAGCACAGAGTCATTTGAGATGGTGATAGAAGAAACCCCAATGGACTCTGCAGTCAAGCAAAGCCTTGAAGGTAAAAAACATGACAAATGGCTTGCACTAAACATTTTCAGTCCAATGAGATATCTTGGTTTTAAGGAGCTGAATGTGTTGTTTGATTATTGTCTGGGACAATAAGCGCAATGCTAACTGTTTTTCCTCCTTAAAATTCAGATTCCCTTAAAACTTGTTCTGGGATCAATATTCTTGCTTTGTCTTTTCTTAAAATTTGGTTGTCTCTTGGTTTTCTTTCTGTAGTACCCACAACAGAACTGGAGTGGGTTCCCCTGGAATTATGCTTTGGCATTCCACTCTTCAGCTCTGAGTTGAATCAGAAAGTCTGCAGAAAAATTGCCACTCATGGATTATGTAGAAAAGAAAGGTGAGCTGTAACTTGTGAGCTACAGGTGTTTAGCAGGTTGCATGTGTTATGTCCAGAGCTTCTGCAAAAACGATACCTACAACTCGATGACTATAGGAGCAGAACTGAGCTAAGTTTCATAGCATACCGAATTCTAGTGTAAGGTGGTCGCTCTTTGGCTCGTAGATACCAGCTATAAAGTACAATCTAGTAATCCTTAGTTGTGGTAAGATTAAGATTAGGCTCTTTTTGTAGTTTCTGCAAAGCAAAATAATTCTTTATAGTAAACTGTCTATTAACAGA
This sequence comes from Grus americana, assembly GCF_028858705.1. Lineage (NCBI taxonomy): Eukaryota > Metazoa > Chordata > Aves > Gruiformes > Gruidae > Grus > Grus americana. Next base: position 13,193,465 of record NC_072853.1, on the reverse strand, counting down.
TCAGGAAAAAGTGAGTTTGGGTGCCTTCCTACTCATTTCCCCTTCCTAGACTAGCACAAGCTTTTTTTCTCCTCCTGATTCCCCTACCCCCCCATCCCCGTTCTGGGGGAAGCTTACTGGTAATGCTTTGATGTAAAATGCATTTAGCTGTCATGGAAATTTTCTTTACTACTGGTGTCTTATTTGATAAGTTTAGTCATGGCTTATGATCAAGCTATCTTCTGATTTTTTTTTTTTACTGTAGCTTTTCTTTATGAAAGATTACTCTTTCAACAATGGGATTTTTGTGTGTGTTTGGTGGTTTTTTCTTTTTTTATTTTTTTTCTAGGGCATGGTTCTGGAGACAAAAAATAAGACTGCTTGAAAATACGGCTTAAGGATTTTATTACAGTAGTTGACGTGCTTTTTAACAATGTGTCATTAATCTGCTTCTTAAAAGTCACGTTACCAGACTGTCCTAGATAAGAATGAGACATGGTAAAGTCTAATATATTAATATTTTATGTAAAATAGCATTTTTTCAATTGCAATAGTTTCACTTTAGCACAGTGTAAGTGATAGGGAAAATAGGATTTAGCTGACTAGACTTGAGCAGATGAGTTGAACTTCAGTGATTACAATATTATGAAGCTTTCTGTGTGAAAGCTTTTAACTTTGTCACATGGTGTTAGGAACTAGTAGAGCAAGTTACTATGATGGTACTTTACTAGTAAAAATTTCTGCATCTTGGACATACCTTCTTCTCTTCTGTTTTTGACAGCCTTCAAAAGCTCTTACATTCCAGTAGAAAGCTGTCTCTTCAGGTCCTTAATTTTGTTCATTCATTCCAGGTAAGGAGCAATAACCGAGGTGTAAATCATTCTGTATAGTCTGTCATACCTTTATGCTCTCCTACTTGCCATTCTTAGGTGTATGGAAACATACATGCTTTGTTTTATTTGCATTTTCTTTAAATGGTAACTGTATTAAGAACACTATCAACCTCAAATTCTACTGGTAGCAAAAAGTGAGTACTTCCCTATCCTTTTTCTAGCCTTGCTTAATACTTGTCTCAACTTCTGTGGTTGCATCTTGTGTGTAATTAGTTTCATTGGTTTTGTTTTATGGGACTTGTACAGCAAAATTGTTCTTCACTCCTGTTGTAACACGGCCTACTCTGCTGGTTACTTGGTTGTTTCTTAGATATGTTGGGGAGATTTTCTGCAAACCATGGATATGGTAATGTTTTTGAGATTTTTTTATCTGCATTTTGAGTCAACTGTGTTTCCTTAAAAAAAAAAAAAAAAAAAAAAAAAACATTAACACATATTTCATACCAGTTACATTTTGCACTGTGTCCTAAGATCCTCTAGAACTTGATGCTGAATGAGTATAAATATGCAAAACTGCATAGTTTGGGAGGATTTTTTTAAGAGCATAGATAGAGAATAGGGGTCTTGTGTAGCAAGCAAGGAGGAATGCCAGGTCTGCAACCTGCTATAATTCTGCATGGAAGTGTATGCTAGCAAGGCATGTCCACATATAACATGGAATCTGTTTACATCTTATGATACCTTACTGAACAGACAGAAAAAAGTAAGGAACTTGCAGGTTACTTAACCAGGTAGTATCATGGATGGTGTGATCCTGAAACGGCCTCCTCATGGGAATGTTGGAGATTCCCAGTAGGTTAGAAGCCTCGAAGCTGTCTGTCAAAGTCTCATGTGACTCCTGTCATAATGTCTTAGATGTTATCTCTTAAATACAGATCATCATCAAAAAAGTGTATAGAGAGAAAAAAAAGAAGGTGCTGAAGTGATCTTTAAGCTAAGAAAACCAAACTTCTGCGAAATAAAACTACTTAAAATATGGTCAAGTCAGTGCCTCCAAATATACGCATAGGTCTTAGCACAGTATGGCATAAATAGCAGTACAATAGCTGTCCTGAAGATTTTTATAGCATTACTTCCATTTTTGCTAGGCCTTTCCTTTAATTTTAAACCTCAGGCTTCCCTGAAGGTTTGTTGGAAGCCAAATAATGCATTCACAGATGCAGCTGAGGCAACCATATGCTTATTTCATGCTTCCCTTTGTTTATTCTGCTTTTACTTCCATAATGATTTGGTATTTGTTGGATTAAAGTAACACACTTCAGAAACACTATGTGTATTTGCAGATTAGATTGGCCTATTATATTCTATCTGTTAAATCCTTTGGCATTTGTCTTGTTTTTAAGACACTATTTTCTTTTTTCTTCCTTTTGCTTTTAGGAAGGTATTGCAACACTGGATCAGCTCCATGATGCTGGTTCTTCAAGTTCACTTTTGCAGCCTATTTCTGCAGATATGGGTGTTCCGCTTCCTGCCAAGAATCTCATGTTCAAAGAAGGTGTATTATCTGAATGGAACGGATGGTCCCCATCCTCATTTTTTTTCAGCCACACCTAAGGAACAGGTCAAATAGGGATTCTCATGCATTGATCACTAAAGGCCTTTCTTCTATTATGGTTAATTCCTAGTGCCAACCACTAAGAAGTGTACCACTGCTGCAGCATAACCCATGTAAAAGTAGTGTTACAAAAATGTGTTGTGTTGCAGTATTGGGGAAGTGCTTAAACCATCTAGAACTTGTTACTCATTACTGCATATCTTGCTGCAACAGAGAGCTTTTTAGCTGTCAGCACTATTTTTATCTTGAGACAATCTTTCTTTTATAACTAAACACACCCTTTCTAGGCTTTCTGATAATTGTTAAATTTCTATGTTGTCACCACAAAATTGCAATAGTAGTTTTCTATGTTCGTTACTCAGACATAAATTCTGTTTAGTTTTGTACTGTATTACTGAAAATCTTTCTGTATAAAGGTAAGAGGTTTGGCTCTTCCTCTGAAAGCTCAGTGATACCAACTGTTTAAAAAAAATTATCATGGTGATATGGGGCATTAAGAATTGTTGAATTCTGTAGTTCAGCTTAACACTGATGCCTTGACAAATCAGTACAATGGAAAGAGATTTGATGCTTACAGGAGGCTGAGTTAGTGCAGACTCAAAGGCCTGCAGATGACTTAAGGCCACTCATCTTCAAAGTGGTGAACTTTCATCTCTGGCAGAATTATGGAAGGGCTGAAGTGATCTGCTCTGTGGGGTTCTTTATGATAATGGATTCATCTTGCTCTTCATGTGAAACCAGGAGTGTCTGAGATTTGGTCACACTGGGTGTTAGTCCCTCATTGTTATTTAAAGCTGGTGATGATTGCTGTCGGGAAAACTCCTGATGTCATAAGTTGAGTTTAAGGTAGATAACTAGATCACATCCTGTTGATTAATGTTTGAAAGAACAGAGCTCTTGATTTTTCATGTGACGGTCATTAGCAAAGGAACATAACAGCAGAGGATGCGTAGGCAGAGACTTCTCTGCATCTGTTTTCCTTGAACCATTAGCTGCTGATTATGACAAACATTAACAGTGAGCCGTTTTATCTAAAATCATGTTTTGGCTCTATATGTAGGGGATGATTTTATGTAGCATGATTTCACTTTGTTTATATTGGGCATTAACAGCTTTTTGCCAGCTTAAAAAATTATGTCCTGTTTAGCACATGGAGGACAAGTGATGTAAAATGTTAAGACTTAGCCCAGCTGTCTAAAGTACTCTGCCAACTCTTATTTGCTGGAACTGCCTTCTTTTAAATAGTCATAATTAAAAATGAGACTTAATCATCCTGTCATTACTAGCCTACGATATGTAATGGACCAAGAATCTGTGGCATAGATGATGCTGGACAATAGCAAGGAGAAAAATGGCAACATTTGGGTTTGTATCCTGTTCTGTATGACTAAAAAAACATGACAGAAGTTTGAAAAGGACAAACATACCACAACAGGATAATGCAGTGGCTTCAGTTACAACTGTGAAAATTCTATTCATTTTTTCCTTTGCTTTTCTATACATTCCTAAAGTGTAAGTGTGGGACTCGCACTCTAAGAAACTGGAAGTCTGTAGTACTTCGGTTTGCTCGGTGCTGCTTTCTTACATCAGTTTTGGTTTTGTATTTTACCAACAGCAGCTGAACTTAGTATTCTGTGTGTATTACAGAGCTAGATTATATAGATAAAGTTGATCATTTACGCTACAGTGACTTTTGTACTGGATGTGCATAATCTCCATAGCGTTTTTTTAAGTTGCCTTATTTCTTTCAAAAGAAATTAAAGAAGAATTGGATGTCAATCTGCTAGAAATGGCAGAGGAAACATTTACTGTGAGGATTGTCATGTGGAGATTAAGCCAATATCTAGCACTGTAGAGGAACTAAGCAGTAGGTGATGACTTATGCTTTCAGTACTATAGATGTTACTTTAAGTGCTACAGTGAGCTGTAGTAGATGAGCTAGTTTGGCGTATTGTATTGAATTTTGCCATGGACTGTTTATACTAGTATGTAAGGTGATGATAGTGCAAGTTGTATGGAAGTTTGAAAATGGATGAAAATGTGTTGTTCTCACTGCATATTCTTCAGTGTTACTAAGTGAAGGATACCCTTTGTTATTAAGTTGTCTAAAGCTTCTAAATAAGAGTAGCCTGCTCTTCAGAGTTGTTTAATACCCATAAATGTTACAGTTAATGGTGAAAATTCCAGATATGTTGCAGTTTTTTAGAACTCAAGCCACTCTAATTTAGGTGCTTCGACACTAGTTTAGGAGCTTAATGTTCAAGTCTGCATATCTGAAGTTTACTGAATAGATTGCAACCAAAGAAGTCCATAAAATACCTGAAACACGACTACAGCTCCAGTGCTTGGGATGGTCCAGAGGCTTTACTCAAAGTATGTTACTTTTGTTTTAAATATGGTGTAAAAAATAAGATCTCAAAGATCTTCATACCAAAAGAATCTATTTTATATTGTATTGCAAATAAAGACTAATTAAATCAATTTCTTTTCTTCAGGTAGTTTTATTGACAGTGGGGAAAATCATATGCATTACATATTGTAAAGCTATTTTAAGTTTGTTTTCAGCAATATTTTTAACTTGCAGAAGAGGGGTTGGCTTTGTGCTCTGGCACAACTCAAGTAGTATTCAGTCTAGATGGATATACCTGAAGATGTTTAGGAGCCACCTAAAAAGTGTGTTGTGTTTTGTGTTCAGGTTTTTTGATGATGATTTATTATTTCCCAGTTCTTTTTTTCTTCTCCTTCATTGTTCTTAAATTTTCCTTTTTCTTGTTCACTGTTCCAAATGGTTTGTATTTTGATGGTTTTAAAGTACGACTGTAACTGAATACAGTTGAGCTCTTCTAGTGTGACAATGTTAATATTATACGTTGAATTGTACAAAGTCTGTGTTCAGTTAAATTATTGGCACATGTAACAAACGTTTACAAATAAACTGTGGTGTAGGTCAAACCATGTGCAGAATCCTTCACATGTAGTAGTTCTCTTCTTGGGCACAGCACTAAAATGTCACTCTGTCACTATAGTGCTCAAGACTACCAAATGTCATTGAAGTATCTTTTTCCCATATGCATGCAATTCTGCAGAATTGTGGTTTTATCAATGGAAACCCCTTATTTTAGTGTAGTCTTTTCCATACCACATGTTTAATGTCTAAGGAGAAGGGAAAGTACAAGAGGATGGTATACACTGTCTCCTCCTTGAGCCACAGTCTAAACGTGTAGTGTCTGGTACGGGATGTTTGAGGGCACTTGCGCATGTGGTGTTTTATCTGTTTTCTTTGATTAAAGACATTTTTGAGTGGAAACTTGGAAGAAATGAGACCAAAATTGTAATTTATTTGTGGTTGTTTTTTTTTTTTTTAAAGTAGTCCAGGCCCAGGATTCATCTCAGGAGTGTAACTGCAGAGTATCTGACTTTTGATTACAATATAAAAAAGAAATACAGACCTGGATGGTGAAAGAAACCTAATAACCCCCTCCTTGGGTTTAATCCTTCATTTATCCCATCTCGGATTTTCTTGAGAATGTGTATGTAATTACCTTTTTTGTTTGGTGTTTTTTTTTCTCACCCCAAGGCCTTTTGTTCCACTTGAATACTCCAAATGCATGCCTCTAGCTTTGTCATCGTGATAGAATTCAAGGCTCCTTTTGGACCATAGATGAAATGCATCTGGTTTTATCATTCAGCTAATAATCCTCCCCCTCATCCCTAGAACAAAGCCAAGCTTTTTAATGCTTCTTGAAGAGGGCTTTGGGTGACTGATACCAAGATCATTTGCTTAGGAACTATGTCGTACAAGATGCCTTTTGCAAATGGGCATTCTGTTGAGCTGGGACTGGGCAGGCATTAGGAACTGAGCTGGGCTCGGAGACATAAAGTACTTCTGGGGCTGCAATGAGGTACTCGGCTCAGGGTTCCATCTTGTACACATGGAGCTGAATGACGTTGCATGATGTGCTCAGGTTGTGCAAACTTGAATTGCTGTCTTCAGTAAGGCAGGCTTTAGAGATGCAGGTAACTCCTTGTATCCTTGATTCTTTGTTAGGTGATTTTGCGCAGCTTCACAAAAGTGAATCGGAAGCATTGCGATGTGACTAGGAAGAGAGAGACATTGGTTTATGATAGCTTTAATGAAAACTGATGTTGGATTCCTGCAAATTAACGCAGACATAATTTGTTGTCTGTCCTGGTTTCAGCTGGGAGAGAGTTAAGTTTTCTTCCTAGCAGCTGGTATAGTGCTGTGTTTGAGATTTTGGATGAGAATAACGTTGATATCCCACTGATGTTTTAGTTGTTGCCAAGCAGTCAAGGACTTTTCAGCTTCTCATACTGGCCTGCCAGCGAGAAGGTGGGGGGTGCCCAGGAAGCTGGGAGGGGACACAGCCAGGACAGCTGACCCCAACTGGCCAAAGGGATATTCCATACCACATGACATCATGCTCAGTATATAACTGAGGGAGTTGGCCGAGGAGTGCCGTGGCTCAGGAACTAGCTGAGCATTGGTCAGGTGGTGAGCAGTTGTGCTGTGCATTGTTTGTTTTGTATATTCTTCTATTGCTATTATCTTTCTCTTCATTTTCTGTCCTATGAAACTGTTTTCATCTCAACCCACAAGTCTTACCTTTTTTTTTTTCTCCCCTATCCCACTGGGGAGGGAGGGAGTGAATGGCTGTGTGGTTTTAGCTGCCTGCCAGGTTAAAACACAACACTGCCTCTTTGCATTATCGATTTACGTCCTGTACGTCAAAGCTCCCCCTCTCTGTCCTTTGCCTTCCCTCCCCCAAAACTCAAAAAACCCCCTGTTGTTCCAAGTCCAAGGAGAACTGTGACAGAAATTGGGGTTTGTTGTTGCGGATTTTTTTTTTTTCAATTAAGAGAGTCAAGGACTCTCAGGCTACCCAGAGGTGTTGTGCAGCCTTCATCCTTGGAGGTTTTCAAAAACAGACTGGATAAAGCCCTAAGCAACTTTATCTGTTCTCATGGCTGACCTTGCTCTGAGGAGGAGGTCCTCAGGAGGACCTGAGGTCCTTTTCAACCTCAGTTATTCTATGCTTCTGGTTATAAAATACATGAAGTGATTTTATACCCTTGTTTTTAAGTAGGGCAGGGTTGAACTCTGGACAAAATTAAAATTATGAGTTTGGAGACCACTAGTATAGCAGAACATACAGCCACTAATACAGCACAACACACTCCTGTAAAACTACTAGTTCATTGCTACTACCGGCATTAGACCAGCTTTATGAATGTGGTGTTCATGTGGTACCAGCTGCTTTGTGGAAGCAAATGAGCCAGGGACAAGAAAATTTAATGGCAACAAGAGGAGTGGGACTAGAGCCCAGAGCAGCAGCAAAGTTGATACCTATACAGTAGAATTTTCCACTTTACAGGTACAGTATGTTTGGGTTAATGCTTAGACACTGTTTAATTTAGGGTTAAATACACTGCATTGCTTTGCTACAGCTATACCTTTGAAGAAGAGTTGAAAGACTCAAAAAGGAAAAATGTTGCTACAGAAGGCATGGAGAGCTGGGTGATTGCCAAAGAAGGCTGAAGTCAACAAAAATCTGCAGTGACTGAGGAAAGGTAGAGGTGGCTGGGGGAGTTTGTGACCACTGACTCAATTAAAGGACTATGCAAATTACACCCCCACACACCCTCAAGGAGGTTGTGTGCTAATTTAAACATGTTTAACCAATAGTGGATGATGTAATTACCAATTAGTGTCAATTTAGATGTTTTTTTCTAATCCTGTAACAAGGTATGTTGTAGTTTGTGTAGTGTGCCAGCTTTGTGGAATTACCACCTAGCGCCCATCTCTATGAGGACATTGAAATAAATAAAACACCTCTGCTCTGTGTGTGTATATTGGTGTACTGCACGCCAGGGAAACGATCCCACTTTTGGGACCACAAAGTGCTGAGGACTGAGACCGTGGAGGAAGAAAGGGTGGATGGAGATGAGATGATCAAACACTGCAGAGCAGGAGAGTGATGCTGCTGAGAACAGTAGCAAGGAGGCATGTGGCTGCAGCAGCTTGGAAGTTGTTGATGGGCTTCCAGGTTCTGTCTTACCTGCTGGTGTCCAGTATGGGGGAATTTACTGCTTTCCTCATCCAGCAGCACTGAATGGTTCCTGTGGCCTCAAGCTCTGGGTGTGAGGTTTGCTGATGAGAAACCCCCAACACGGCTTCAGCTGCGGCTGTCTAGCAGTAGTGAGTTTTTCTTTGTGGTTCTGTTATGTAGGTCAATACAGGAAGGGTTTTTGTTGGTTACTGGGCAACTAACCTGATTTCCTAACCTCAGAGGTGGCTGCTTTTTTATGGATTTTTCTGTCCTATTGTGTTTAGGAGGTTTTTTCCCCATGTGAAAGGGGGAAATACTGATGAACCGGCTGAATCCCTTATTTCTAGATGTAATATGCCTGTAGGAAACATCCTAGCTGAAAAAACCACCATGAGAAACTGAAGAGATCTGTTGCAAGGCTTTCGTAGGTTGTTCTGTTGTGTCTTCTGAATTGCTTCTGCGTTGTATGAATCAATGATAATATCACTTGAGACCAGTGGTTTCTGTGCTTGTCCTGTTTCAACCATTTTGTTTGTAAGTGATAAGCATTTAGTTCTTTTATGGTTTTATTGTCATAGGACTTGAACTTGTTTTTCCTGGTCTGTAGCTTTTTCTTGCTTTCCTTCTATACACAGAAAAACTATCATGTTTTCTGCAATGCTCGTTTTCTTCTTGATTACTTGTTTCCTGAGGGTTTTTGCGCTGCAGCCTCAACTTTTTACCTGCGGCTGCCTTACACATCCCTCTCGGTCACTTTACATTATGCTTTTTGCGCACATGCAAAATCTAGCCTTGAATCTCTGCTTATGTCTTTCCTCTTTATTAATAATGTTTATGTGGCTTTTTTCTTGTCTAAAGCCTTTGACAAGCTCAAAACTTTCCTTCATCGCAGTTATTGCATGAAGTCCTATATGGGGGTGGGGGGCACCTCCCTTACTGTTTTCCATCACAGTGCACATGGGCTTTTGCCCTAGCCATGAGTCTGCCACTTACACCGCCTGTTTGAAGGGCAGCATGGCATACATTGATAGCCCTAAATTTCTGTGAGTTATCTGGGCCTTTACTTCCAAGAAGCTGCCAAATTCAGACACGGGTTCCGATTGAATGATTTGGCTTGGCAAGACACTGTTTTGTTGTTCCTTCAATTTGTAAGTACACTTCTTCAAAAGCTGCAGGGCAGCAGGGGTCCTGAGAAGAGAGATTTGGAAACAACAGGAAAAATTAAGTCACTTGTCAGGAATAAAATGTTCCATGTGATATCAATGCTAAACTTGCAGTGATTTGTAAGCTGTTCTGTAGCGTGCATAGCCTATGACACATATGGCATGTATATATGCCGTGAGGTTTAGTGAGTGGAGTCTTGGCCCATAGTTATTGACTGTAAAGAGTCATTGTGCCAGAAGAAATATATTCACCTGGGGAAAAGAAGGTAACGATGAGAAGGGGGAAGGAATAATAGTCTAGAAAAAGTCCTGGGAGAAGGAGGGAATTGTCTCTGACCTGTTACATCCTAGAGCTCACTCTTACAGAATAGAGAAATGGAAATGAACCTCTTAATTGCAAGTCCTAAGGGACCATTCCTATCCCAAAAAAATCTGGGAAAGAAGTTAGATGCAGCAATGAGAGAGGCCAAGTATGTTAGCAAGGAGTAGAAATAGAATTGGAAAAGTACTCTCAGGATTTACTTTTCCAGCTCACTGAACTCCTTCAAACAATCAACATGAACTAGCCTAGATTGCATTTTCACTCGATGTATAAAACCAAAACATATTTTGAAAATGAGTGAGGAGGTATTACTCCAATGGTTTTTTTAAAAATTAAATCAGATCAAGTAGCTGCCATATTCTGAATTATGCTTGTTTAACTGCACAGTACAGTGTGAGTGGTGCAGTAGGACTTAACCAGGTTGAGGTAAGTTGCCCTGTAGGTGTCAGCACTTCTCTGGTTATTGGCTTCCAGCAACGGCCAGCACCAGGAAAAAACAGTGGATTTGCTGGGTTTTTTGTTAAAAGTATTATTGAGGTGAATGTTCTTTGCTAGTGAACACTGCTGAATGAAGGCAATTTTATGTAATTAACGGACAGACGTCTGAAAGAGGCTTCAGAAAAATAGACTTGGTTAAAATGTTACTTGTAGAATATCATATAGCTGGTTATAAAACTATCTAAATAATAGGACTAAGCCTTTGGCTAATATTGATATCACGAATGGCAGACAGAAGTTGCATTACAACTTGTTGATTCCATAAGTATTGCTATATGTGATGGCATCTCTTAGGTTAAACATTAGCTCCAAGTTGGCCAAGTTCTGGCTTTTGAAGCAGAGCCAGGAATCTCTGAGAAGGATGGGGTGTAGGACTTTGTTACTCCTTATGCGCAACTGGTTCACACTCACGTTTGTCTGTTGTAAACCCAACGAGGGCAGACTTACTCTAACTCAGCTTTCCTGGAGGACTCGAAGACCAGCTCTGGAAAGGTGGTTCAGCGCTGAGTATGTGTGTGGGACTCAAGTGTCTGAGCAACCTGGGGATCCTGGGTCTGAGGCACCTTGGAAACAGGAAAAAGAACACTGTTTTAGCCCAGTGGTGTTTACATAAGATTTTTTTTATAATTGTGATTGGGAAGATGGAAAAGTGAATTTGAAACATCTTTTTAATGCATAGATAGAAAATTGCTCTGGAGCATCTTCTCTGTCAGACCTGGTTACTCTCTCAGGTGCCTGGCAAGTCTGACAGTGCTAGCATAGCCATTTGATTCAGAGATAGTTTGGGGATTTGTATTCAGAAGACTTCTGAAGCTCAGTTTTGTAGCATCTTGTGCACTTCTTGCTCTGCATTGATCCTGACTAGCAATTTGTCTAGGCTGTCTCTGTATTTCTGACTCTGAATTACTGAAGAGAGCTCTTTTTCTTGGCACTTGCTTCCAAGCCAGTCTGATAAAGTAGTATTAGCTGAATTTCCATACAGCAGTTTCTAAAGTATTAGTTTCTTTGCTAACAAATCTGATTATGTTGGCTTGTATTCTTTATTGGACCAACATTTCTTGCCCTCTTGCTAGAGAGCTGATAATACAGAATATGTCCCAAGGGGACTGAATAGATGTCAGTGATGAAACTGAAGGTTTATCCATGGTAACACGCATGTGATAATATTTCAGAAAGGGGAAGGAGATACTGCATTTTCATCTCTACTCTTCAGAGCAGATGCATCTCAAATCCATTATTAAACAGATGGCAGGATCTATAATTGAAGTGCTCTATGTTTGTCCTCAGGCTAGCTGTACAGGAGGTGAAGGTGCCATGGGTTTGAGAGAAACAAGACAAAATAAAATAGAGCCAGTTCCTCTGGACAAGGAGATTATCTTTTGGCTTGAGTTCATGCATCGAAATAATTAATTTATCTATGCCAAACCTGCAGACTGAGTTGATAGAGCCAGCAGCTCCTGGGGACATCACTCAGTTTGTTCTATTGAGGTGAGATGGGCAAAGGCAGCCTGCCCGGTGCAAAGGCAGCAGCAGCGGAGAGCTTGGCCTTGGGCACAAAATACACCCATGAGGCTGCATAAATGCCCGGGGTGCCCGAGTCAACCTCTGCTTATGGAACCTGGTGGAGGGCTGAAGTGGGAGAGACCCAGGTCGATCAGCTTGTGCCAAAGGAGACGCCCGTGTGAGGTTGCACGTGGACACCTGCTCTGCATGCACTGTGTAAACCTGCGCTTTAGACCAGCAAAAGGTTGAAAGAAGGGAACAGGTTACCAAAAGGCTACCAACAAATTTTATTTTTTTTTTAAACGCTTATTGGAACTGTTTGGAAAGTTTTTTATAAGCAGTACTGGATAGAAAGCACTGACTTGCTGGAAGGGAACTTCATGGGCCCGAGACACCTGTATGTGTGCGATGGACCATTTTCCCTGCAGCAGAAGATGTCTTTGCAGGACGTTCCATCCCTGCTCTGAGCCAGGTGTGCTGTGACTCTGCAGTGGTATGCTGTTCTCTGCTGGAACTAGTATAATCTATATAAATAACTGCATATTATGGAAAGAAACTCTGTAGCCTGCAATTAGAAAAAAAAAAGTAATCAGCATCCCATGTAGAATTGTTTATAGTCCTTGCTCAGAGATGAGCAGAACAGATACTTCATTTATTAAGGGAAAAGTCTAGATACTGCTTTCTTAGGATGCAGAACAAACTGTTCCTTTTTACATAAACCAATTTTTAACTCCCAGCCAGTGGTACCACTGTCCTGCTGATACTGGAAAAGTACCGATTGTTGCCTGACAGGGTTTTAATAGGATGCAAACAGCAGGCAGGGCTTCTCCCATCCAACAGAGAGCAGTCTTGCATTTAAAAAATGAGACTATCTATTGTAGAGAAGTGCTGTTGTGCCTGCTCCTCCTAGGTTAGGAGAGAGAAGCTACCCAGAAGCTCTTGCTTTTAGAAAAATGTTCTTTTCAAAACAGTCCCTTTCCCCTCCTGTCCCTATTCCTGACTGCATCTCCGTCTGCAGAGAGGGGATGAGCTTGTTGTGAAGGTGCAAAGTTTCTGATTGCAGCTCCTGGCTTTGGCTTCTTGCTCTTACTTTGTCTTTGCAAGCGCTACAGTGCAGAAGTGGTTTCCTTCTGTGTGCCGGTGCGGTGCCTGCAGCGGTGGTCTCCAGCTGTCCACCGAGGACCCCGGGAGGTATCGGCGTGGTGTGCCCGGCAGCCTGCGAGCTGCATTCCCACTGGCGCAGTTGCCTTTTCGCAGAGGTGATGGCTTGTACTGTTCAAACAGCCCAGCTGCCAATCTCTGCGTGTGTTGCTTGCCATGGGTGTGCATACCTCCCCAGGGCAAAGACCATTGCTCCCTTTGCACTTAAAAGGGATCCCCCGACCACTTCAGCAGCACGGCCCAAGACGACATCTCCAAAAGCAGAGTTTCATCCCTGTGTCCAACCACTTTGGGCCGCCCCACGTTAGGAAAACAAGGCTGGATTCCCCGCTGCCCTCGCAGGGGAGTGGGTGTTGACTGGCTTGTTGCAAACCCAAGCTGGTGGCACGGCGTGATGGACTATCTTATGTCATGTGTAGACAGTACTCTGGGTTATGCTTTGTTTTTTTTCTGGGCTAACAGACATACAGTCAGGTAATACTTTGTGGGAGGAGGGAAGGAGAGAGAAGAAGAAATGATTCTTAGTGTGTAGACCTTATTGGACCTTAAGAAAAAACCCTTAAGAATTTTTAATGCTCTTAATAGATTTCCATTTGCTTGAGTAGAGAAGAGCTCAGGTGGATTTCTTAAAATATTTAGATAAGTTTAGTTTGATTAAACACTATACGGTCGGCCACTGAAAAAAGTTCCCACGATGAAAAAAAATCTCCTCTTCTCAGATCAATTAGTCTGTGCTGAGAGCAATTAGCAGCGCTGGCAAGATGATTCAAGGGAAAGAGTCTGACACTGGGGTACCTCTGGGCTCTTAGCAGGGCTGCGGGGGAAGAAGAGTAGAAATAGATGGTACCATACAACCGAGGCGACTCGCAGGAATTTTATTGCTATTGCTGCTGCATTTCCGTGGGCTAGGATTGCTTTTGCACATCTTTCCGCTCCATTTCCTCCGACTCTGCTGTCAAACCTGTGACTCGCTCTGTGTTGCTATTCCAGCATATAACAGCTCTTTGGAAAGGGTTTTTCCCCATGACAGCTGAGGGTCCTGCCTGTCCCTCGCCGCACACCTCCCCTTCCCACTCACAATGCCTTTACCTTGCTGGATGAGTAGAGATGGAGATGAAACGCACCCCAAAGGGCTCCTGAGCATCTCAGGCTTCTGCTATCTCAGATGGCTTCAGAAAAGTCTGTGCAGGGACCTGGGGCTGGAAGGGACAGCTGGGCCACTGGGTGGTTAATAACCAGCAGAGAGGACTTTGATAGAGCTGTACTGTCTCTGTAAGAAGAAACAGCTTCTCCTGAAGGTATGCACTGATAACTGAGAGCTGCAAAGCTGTATGCAGCCATTGTATTTGGAAGGATTGCTCCATGCATGAGAAACTAAAATTGATGTTGGCAGAAGCTGTGCAAAGTGTTAGAAGACATGGAGGGTTACACATGGGGAAAAAATGCAGCAAGCTTTTTTTAACACCTTTTAAAACTCCTTTTAAATGTTACGTTGTATTTGTGTCACTGAAATAAATCTTTCCAATCCTAATCACTATTAAGTTTAATTTTTCTAGAGCAGGGAATTGAATGGCATCTTGGGAAGAGGGTAATTACACTTCAAAGCAGAGTTGTCATTCTGGAATAGGGGTATTTTTAATCTGGGACTAGGTACCCTCATGGGGGAGTTAGACTGGCACACCTGAGCTGCTCAACCACTCTGCTGGAGCATTGCTTGCTCCTTCCTTTGTCCTCAGGTGGTCTTACAGGTTTCATCTGCTTAGTTTGCTCTGTCCTATGTGATTGTCCTCAAGGTCTAAAAATAGGAGCTAATTTAATAGCAAGCATCAAACTACCAATCCAACTTTACTTACACATGAAGGGAAAAATGACAGAAAAATCTTCAAATGCTTCAAAGAATTAATCTGATGTGTTTACCTGTCAAATAAGGGGGTTTTTTTAATCATCATATATGTCTGGTAAAGACTGTAGCTATCCTCTAGGGTCAGGCTTAGCTTGAAAAAAAGATTTTGCAGAACTGGGCTTCTACCTCCAAACTAGTTTTAACTTTTGCCGATAAATTTATGGATAGATGGGATGCAACTGCCCTTTCCTGCCTCCCATCCCCTGTTCCTTGGTGAATTTCTGCCCTGAGGAGCTTTGCAGAGGTTGGACAACCTGCAGAGTTTGCTTGCTGCACAAAGCTGCTCCGCAGGGACCTGTCTCTTTGCAGAGACCAGTCCAGCCTGGCTGATTTCAACCTGATTTAATGGATTATTAAGAAGGTGGGTCCAGCTCCTGAGCTTACCTGGTACTAAGTCAAAGCAGTGGGGTGGCTGAAAGGGTGGTCAGCTGGGGCTTGGTGGCGGTGGCTTTGTGGATGACGTGGCTGCAGTTCTCTGCCGTGGTTGAGCTGTGCCGGGGCTGTGTGGGATTTTTTGTTCCCATTCCTTTGCTTTTTATAGTTTTTTTATAGTCTTTTCTTTTAAAAAGTGTTTAAAGGAGGAGGGAAGGGAATGGCCTATGACACTGAAGTGTCCCTGGATATCACTCCCCACTTGGGAATACTTCATGGAGGGTTTTGGCTTTTTACAGCAGCCCCAGTGAGCCTGTTTGCTGTCTTCACTTCTCAGACACCTAACACGTGTACAGTGGCAGGATGAAAAGGTTTTCTCTTGGGTTTTGTTGAAATCCTCGCAGAAAATGGAAATCCCCATTCTAAGTATGGCTTATATAAATTTAAAAAGTCTACTGTGGGGATTTATACCTCTTGCCTCCTTGCCATGATCATCTAGCCAGATACCCAATAGTCTCCTGCCTTCAAGGGCCAGTTCTAGGAAAGTGCTTTCTCAAATTATCCGGGGCGAAAGACCAGTTACAGCCTTTGACTTTTACACTGACAAAATCATCAGAGTTTGCATTTGGGGAACGCTGTGTAATTCTTTTCTGCCCTTCATGTGAATGATTGACACTGGCTTTTCGTACTGGGGATGAATTAGATGAATTTGCTGGCTTACTGCTTTGCAAACCAGCAAAAGTGTTGTCCCTGAAGCAGATTAGGTTTTTTCACACAGCACCGGCAGCAGCGGGTGGAAGGGGGCAGGCTCTGCTGCTTGCTGCCTTTGGAAACATCCCGCTTTGGAGCAGCGGTGGGAAACAACTGAAAGCAAATTTCCTTGCAGCAGATCAGTTTGAAAAGGCCATGGAAACTGAAGCCGGTTACTTTCAGGAGGAAAACTGTCATTACCAAAAAGTAGCATAAATTTCTTTGTCTTGTTCTTTCTAAAGAAGCTCTGCCAAGGTGGGCAGGGGTGTAAACAAGAAGGGCGATGCATCTGATGTGAGCTTGGACAGCTTGTATGAGTGGAGCTTCTCCTTGACACCCCCGAGACCTCTCAGCAATTTGTTGCATCTCAGCAGACTGAGGTGCTTTAGGAACCCGCGATGTCCTTCCCTTGGAGGGGCACTGCTGCTTGGTGTCGGGGGTCAGACCTGGCTCCCGGGTGAGAGGCACAGCTGAGCACTGTATCCATATCCTGGGACCACAGGGTGCCTGGGGAGAGACGATGGCATCCTTCGCAGCCCCTCTTTGCTCCCCGCTACATTCACACATGAAGAAACAATAGGTGAAACTGGATGCAGGAGCTCAACTTCTAACGTTAGCCCCGCTGCTGGCTCCCGCTGGGCCTTTGCAAGTGGCTTCTCTTCCTCTGTTCTTGCCTGAGATGCAAATACAACATCACCAGCCTCGCTGAGGGGTCGTGACGACTCTCTACTGGCACCTCTGCAAAACTCCTCACGGAGGAGACGGGTGCTATAAGAGCATTTTTGTTGCCACAAGTGCAGCGGAGGGATCGTGGCTGAATTAGCTGTGTGCTTGCTCTCCTGGGGACACTTTGGCATGGCCGGTGCTTGCCGGTCCTTGGGCCAGCTGTGCTGAGCTCCATTCTGCCAGGGTTAAGCTGCCAGAAAGCCGCTAGCTTAAATCAGGCTTATTTTAGGTCTTTGTGATTTCCCCGGCAGGTTCAATTTCCTTTCTTCAGAGGAGTTGTGCAAGGCAGCACGCAGGGAGGCTGGGCTGGCAGGCTTAGCAGCATGCCTGAGCGCCCTGACCAATTTAATATGCCAGTCTAATACCCTTAACGCAGCTCATCAGGGCTAGCCGGGGTTAGGTACATCTCCAGCTGGAGGACAACTGCAGGTGATCTTGCACCCTGTTGTTCAGCTGTTGTTCTTGTATTGCCTGACTCCGATAAACCATCGCGGCATTGTGGAGGTAACAAACACTGCCCCGTGCAGGTGCTTTCTCATTTTGCCACCCCTGAGCTACGTTGGGTTTTAATATAGCTGTGCACATCTCAGTTAAGCTTGTGGAAGGCAAGACAGAGGTCTGGATGCTTGAGATACAGTTCTTTACCCTAATCTTTCTGCATCTCTGTCATGTTAACTGTGAGCTACAGTGGGGTGAAAGAAAAGAACTGGAGAATGGTTGCCTTTGGATATTTAGAAATTTAAGGTGTTTGGTGGTGCTGAAGGGGATGGGTTTAGTGGTTGCCCCTGGGATGCCCCCAGTCCCACACGTACAGACCATCAGGAGAAAGCACCCACGGCTGTCTGTGTCCAACCCTGATCTAGATGCTGACATTTCTTTAGGTAATGAATACAGTCGCCAGGATCCCAGTAGGCTTTTTTCCCCTCCTCCTCCAAACAAATCTAAATTTCCATGTAATGATGAATCTATTGTGCTAATTACAGCTGTGGGGAAAAGTTAGGCCTGTCTGCCAACAACTCATCTGTATTGCTGAGGCACAGATCAGACCCAAAAGAGTTCATTTCTGCTGCAGATCTGTATTTAATCACAGTAGCAGTTCTAGGCTTTATTATTATAACAGCACAGACACCCTCCATTAATTCATCTTGCATTGCTGTGTGTGTCAAACCTCACAGCTTGAGGTTTCGGTGCTCAGCAGCTTCTGAGGCTGCCTACGGATGGGTGATGTGAGGAGCAGGCTCAGGGCAGAGAGAGATTGCAGTTTTGAGGGGTGGGGGGAAAGATTGCCTAAACCAAATGAAAATTAAAGTCTTCCGAGGTTTGGGACGTCTTATTAATACTTAAAAATAGAGCTCCTAGCTCCATGCTGTGTGTTAAGTCATTTTGCTGCAGGCTTATCTTTGCCCTAAGTGGGACAGAAGAGAATGACTGACTGCTTTGTGCCATTTTATTTGTAAACAAACCACTACACAGCATAATAAAATATGTAACAATATTAATAATAAAAAGATACTTCACCCCTGACAGCTGCATTTCTAAGGAATTATGACAAGGTCAGAAAGGTCTTGCAGCTGGCACTGTGATGTTTGCATGGTAGCTGCAGAACACAGTGCTGATGCTCTAGAAGGGATGGAGACCTCTCCCCTTCGACTTCCCCCTTCCCTGGGTTAGTGCCAGGGCTTGAGTCAGCAGAAGGTCAAATGCGGGTGAATGGATGGAGATGCCCCAGGAGATGCCCCAGCTTTGTGCTGCCTCTAAAAAGCACCGAGCCCTGAAGGGATGAATTTGCCACAGATTTGCAAACGTGACTGAACTTAGAACTTTACTTGCCCAGAACACTACTGGAAGGTTGTTCAGCATCCTGCAGAGCAGAGACAGCCCCATCTTTGCTGTGAAGAGCTCTACACAACATTGCTTGCTGCTGCTGAAACCTAGGGGTCTAACTGATAATTTTGTACAAAGCTGGTAGGGAAGTCGTGTATGTACCTGTGTAACATGCGTATCTAGTGCCATATACTTGTTCCTTTCTTCTATACCTTCTTTCCCTGCTCTGAAATGTGTCCCCTGTCAAATGCCTCTGGAGGAAATGCTCTCAGACTGGTGAGTCTCTGTGTGAAATGCAGAAAAGCCTCCTACCTTATCACCCTGTCAGAGACCCTCCCCGGGGGATCCACATCATCTGTTTCTGTCAGATGCTTTTGAGAGACAGATCTTAAATATATAAATTCATAGCAAAAATTCATCTTTGTCCCACTGGTAAGTTCATTAAAACTCCTATACTGAAATACTGAAGAGCAAAGAAGAAACCAGAGGTGTTAACGAATAGCTTGGAGCTAATTAAAATCTAAATCTGGTAACACTGTGAAACCAGCTCAACTTTCTGTGCTAGGTGCTGCCTCATTTCAAGGCAGATGGTATCAAATTCTCGTGAAGTGACTATAGATTGGCCAAAGTGGTCATTGTTCCATGTGCTATTGGAGATGCAGCCTTCAAGTGTCTATCCAGCATGAATCTTCCCAACCTAAAAAAATCATAACATATGAGAAAACTGGGTTGAGGTATTTTTACCTTTGATTGTAGAACTGGTGATTTATGCTCAGATCACGGGCCAGGACTAGATTTTCTAAAACATGAACGTGGTAATTTTGAGCAGTCTCATGGCTCCAGGAGGAAACCCTGAAGTTCTTATGATCTGTGGCACCAATTATGCAGCAAGACAACTTTCTGAATCTGCATCATTTTCAGCAATAAAAAATGGTTATCTGTATCACAAACAGCAAAGACAATAAAACATCAATTCACAGTCCAGATCCTTTTCCTCTTGATTTCAAAGGATGTAAACTATTTTAAAGAAATGGAGAGCTGACTTTTGCAGGAGATGCTAACCTTTTCTTCCCCACATCCCCCAGAACTCTTGCAAATTCTTTACATACTTTTCACAGTCAATTAAAATTATTCTTATAACAATTTATGATGGTTCAGCCTGGTGCAGCAAAACACGCAAGTGGGTATTTTGCTAAGTGACTGTAATGGCATGTAACACGGGATTATGCTTGCTTTGAAGGTCATGTATGTGCCTCCACTTCTTGCTGGGGTTATGATGCCATCACTGAACACAGGTGACACTTTCCACATATTATGCTGGCTGCCTGCAGTGCTATGGAAGCCTTGTGAGTAAAAGGCTGCTGATCTGATTTCTGCTTTATTTAGGGTTTTGCTCCTTTATCAAAAGTCATTTTGGGCCAAGAGCTCGAGGCTGAAGGAGAGCAAGGGTGCTGCTGGACATGGCGATATACACTCCGGTGTCTTTCTGCACAGGAGAGCCCCGAGAGCTTTTGCTGTCAGTTAGTGAAGTTACAGTTTGCGGTACGGTCTGCTCTTAGCCATGCTGGTGGTGTAACGCAAACATCTTGGGCAAAGCCAGGCGTCTCTGGCAAATGCGAGCGGAAGATCCGCCATCAGTGATGCTGTGAACACCACGGGGGATGGTCTGCTCTGATACAGCAGTAAGTAACTACAGACGTAGCATTAATATTGCCAGAAATGTGCTCAGGTTTTGTGGTTGTCCAAGATTGTGCATGTTGGCTGTTCTGTATCAGGTGCCAAATTTACCCTCATCCATGTTGCAGCGGTAAAGAAGGGCAGACCACTGAAGTTCCCAAATGATGCACTTGAGATGGCTATGTGGTAATGATGATGAAGGAAGAAACGTGTGAAAAAATGCAAAGAAGTCTGTGTGACATTCTTAAAATGGCAGGTCAGGGAGATGCCCCAGTACAAGACAGACATGGAGCTGTTGGAGCGAGTCCAGAGGAGGCTGCAAAGATGATCAGAGGGCTGGAGCACCTCTCCTGTGAGGACAGGCTGAGAGAGTTGGGGTTGTTCAGCCTGGAGAAGAGAAGGCTCTGGGGAGATCTAATTGCAGCCCTCCAGTACCTAAAGGGGGCAACAGAAAAGCTGGAGAGGGACTGTTTATGAGGGAGTGTAGTGATAGGACAAGGGGTAATGGGTTTAAACTGAAAGAGGGTAGATTTAGACTAGATGTCAGGAAGAAATTCTTTACTGTGAGGGTGGTGAGGCACTGGCACAGGTTTCCCAGAGAAGCTGTGGCTGCCCCCTCCCTGGAAGTGTCCAAGGCCAGGCTGGATGGGGCTTTGGGCAACCTGGTCTAGTGGAAGGTGTCCCTGCCCATGGCAGGGGGTTGGAACTAGATGGTCTTTGAGGTCCCTTCCAACCCAAACCATTCTATGATTCTATGATCTTTGAGCTTTTGAATGGATTTGGCTGAAAGTGCTCAGGAAAGCAGCACTGAGGTTACCATGTTGAGAAATTCTTTTACCAAACAATGATTAGCTTTGAATTTAACAAGGCCTATGAGTAATTAATGTGTATGGAGAAGATATCCTAACCTTGAGAATAGAAACATCCTGGCAAGATTGCCCAAACAGGGTTGATAAGGAAGAACAGCTTGGCCAGACAGCATAGTTGGGAAACATCCAAGGAGAAGAAACTGTCCTCAAAGACTTGTGACCATAAAAGGGAAAAAGGAGTGGGGGGTCTAACTCCCCAAACAACCACCGATGACCACCTGAGGCCCCCGTGCACGCGTAGTGTAGTTTTGCAATGCCAGCATTATGTAAATGTAGTAGATAGGTGGAGAAGCAGAGACTTCTTGGAAAATGTATGAATATTCATGTCTATATATAAAGGATGAACTTTTGTTTTAGGGTATGCACGATAGGCAGAGCTATCCCCTGTTCGTCCGGCGCCTGCTTTCTGATACTAAAAATGGAGTATTGGAGAGTTTATTATCCCATATTTGGTGACAACCAGAACAGAGCTGATGTTCTCCAGCCTGAACAAGCAGCGAGGGTGCTCAGAGCATGAAGTGGGTCTGAAATGCTTGTCTTAATATGGGACTGAAGATGCCAGATTCATGAACAATATTTTGTCAGTGTAATTTGAAAGTTTACTATAGTCTCTGCAGATTTCAGCTGAGCTTCATGGCATTTTGCTGTCAGATTTAATGTTTGCTTTTTTACTGTAAATATTTAACTTCCCAGTGTGATTTTGTGAACTAGCTGCCCTGGACTCAGGTTGATATTTTCATCAGACAATTCTGATGGCAAACTAATGGGAATTAAAACCCAAACCAAATATATGATACATAGTCATACTATAACAATTTATATCTTTAAAACCTATTAGACTGTCGTAGGCAGAGGGGTTTAGTGTGGTGTGTATGTTGATTTTACGCACAGGAACATTAAGTGGTATTATCGGTGTTAGCAGCTTCTGGATGGAGTTGCACTTCTGAGAGTGGGAACACTAATGCAGAAAGGATGGAGGGTTCAGTATTTGTCTGCAGAAAGAGTGATATTGAAGCAATTGTCTTCCCCATGGTGTTTAATTCTTGCCTAACACCTGCTGTCCACAAACCTTTGGCTCTGATGCTGGTGCCATAGTTCTCTACTAAGTATTCAAGAGCTGTGCAGGGTGCTGGTGTTTTTGTACATGGATTTTAGTTTTCTGCTCTGAAGAGGTTGAAAAGTCACTGAATTAGCCTCTGGAGGAGCTGTTCCTAGTTTTACAGATCATTTGAGCATGTCACTCACTTTTTCCAGAGAGACAACTATCTCAGATGAAAATTTTAAGAATAATGCAGTTTTTGTGTTTTGAACCAAAGAAAAAAAAAATCAAATAATGTTTTTAAGCTTGACACAGAACTTTTTAACTTGTAGAAATTTCTTGAGTTGCAATTGCAAATCATGCCAGCAGCTTTCTTATGTGGTTGAAGCAGATATTCAGTGCTGAAAACCTAGAAATGCTTTTGGGAACCTGAGTTGCAATTGAAGGTCTGCTGGCAATAGCGATACTATTATATTTGATTCCACTGAGCGCTGAGGTGAGAAAGGCCATTTTCAGCACTGAGTTTTTCTGAAATATATTTACCTACCTGAATGTCACGTCATGAGCAATGATGTGGGAAAGAAAAGCTGGTGTGACAGCTTTGTTAAGCCTTGCTCATAGCATGGGCTGAGCTACGGTAGTGCCAGGCTCTCGCCCACTGGGACTTCAGCCCTGGGAAATGACAATTAGAACATCCCCATGCAGGTCTATCTGCCTGACATAGGGTATTTCATGTCGAATGTTGCTGTGGCCGGAGAGGAAAGCACCCAGCCCTGTTTGCATCCCGAATTTCACGTGCGGGCAGAAGCGAGGTGTGGGGGACCACAGGATGTGGGCAGGGGACGGAGAGGATGGCTGGCAGGGTTTCCAGCAGGGATGGGGCTGGTCTTTCACTTGCCCAGCAGAGGCAGAGACTGAGATTGTAAGAAATAATATTCTGGTTTGTATTCCTCCTGGGGGATGCCACATGCTGTTCCCCAACTCTCACTTTGAGCTTGGTTCCAGCCTGTGCGTGCCGCAAACCGCAGGGTAATCCGCAGTGGGCCTGGGCTGCTGCCTGCCTTGGGCAAAGCCCATGAGAAACAAACTTCTCTGGTGGGTTTTGGAGCAAAACACACACATATTTTATTGTCCGAGACATGCATGGCCTCTTGCTGGTGTTATGTGTTAGATGCCCTTTGGATGTTTTTGGTGTCCTCACATGAGAAAGAAGCCGAGGATGAGACAGCATCATGTACGTGTATTTTTCTAGTCTATGTTTTAGTTGTGCTTCCTCCCTTCGTGATGTCTTGCTATGGGAATTGCAGCTCAAAAAGTGTTGTAAGAGAAAAATGGTGGGCACAGTTTGTGTCTAGTTGTATCAAATGTTTCATTTCAGGGTGCTGTGAGCCCTTCAGAAATAAAAATTACTTGAAGGACTTCCTTTGATCATGTTTTATTTATTCTGAAATGGGTAGAATTTCACTTCCACAGCCTGTCATCTCAAACTCAGAAAACTGGAATAGTTTTTACATCTGCGTGGCCGGCTATGGAGGAGGAGATTGAGGTGTTGTGCTGTGCCGATCTCCTGCTGTGCCATGCACCTCTCACAGGTGTGCTCTGCAGGCTCTGCTTTTGTCAGCTCTTCCTTGGGATTAATGCAGACAGCAAGAAAAAAATGAATTGTCTCTGTTCTGCTGCTCAGATTTATCTAGAGATTTGACTCTTGCTTGATTAAAAAAATTTGCAAACCAACCTGCAGTCCTGCACAAGGAGTAGGATGGCAAAAAGATTCATGCCTGCACCAAGCTCTAATTCACTTCAAAGAATACAGATAACTGGTATCTTCTAGAGAAATTGAGTTAAGCTTTTTTTAACACAAGGCATAAACCAAAATAAAACAGAAAATTGTTGAGTCAATTTCATCTGTGAAAGGAAAAAAAAAATGCTTGCGCTAATAGCAAAGTGCTTATTTACAGGGGTATGCTATGGTGTATGATCATTCCTGAAAAAATCATCATAATATTTTTAAAAAATTCAGGCTGAAGCATCACCCCATTTTCTTCCCAATGCAAACAAGCCAGTTGAAGCTGAAGACCAGAGCTGAGATACTCCGTTGAATGACATATTTTGGACAAATATTTTACCTGTTGAAAAAAATGCAAATGAAACAGGCTTTTTTTTGCTGAACTACTTGCTGATTTCATCTAAACATATTCCATTGTGAGATATTTTGCCTACATTTAAATTTGAAAAGTAAAATAAAATCAAATCATAGTAAATAGGCATTTCATAGACTCAAGCTCTTTTTGATTGGAAAAGACCTTTAAATACCTCCAGGGATGGTGACTCAACCACTTCCCTGGGCAGCCTGTTCCAATGATTGATGACCCTTTTGGGTTTCATTCAATCCCAAACTGGTCAAGGTTCTATTCTTCATTTCACCAGCAGAACCAGCCTGGCCCTCTCCTTTCAGTTGGTGACACAACACATGAGACAGCCGTGAGGCTGCCGCGCGTTCCCTGGCATCTGATGGAGATCAGTGCCAGCTGCTCCCCCAGGGAGAGTCCTGATGGGTCTAGAGGTGCAAACACATATTCCTGCATGATCTACAGAAGTTGCTGCTGTTTAAAGGAAGATGAACTGCATTAAATTTGTGGGGCCAATTTCCTCTTCTCCAAACCCTTTTGGTTCAAACTCCACTGTGTGAGTATCTTCTCAGGGAGGGATGCCTGGCCAGGGACGCTGCCGTGCGCCATCCCACTGTTCCCTCCATGGTGCCCATGTCCAATGGAGCAGCCACCACAAACCCTGATCAGCCGGTGGGAACTTGTTGGGGAGGCAAAGTGCTAAAGTGAGATTGTAACCATCTATGTCAGTAGGTTTTTCTGTTGGAGAGATGTAAAAGGGAAAAAGGTTTTAACTCTAGGTAACCACTATTTTCTTGACTGGCCGAGCAGCAGTGCTGTGTCTGTGTGTCATCTGGCTGATACCTGGAACAAGGATACTTTAGAATAAGGAGTAAAGACCTGGATGAAAATAAGAGGACAGAAGTGAAGGGATGTCCTCGTTACAGTGGTCCCTACCAGCCTCTTAGGACTGATATATTCATCAGCTTCACCACCACATCAATTTTATATATGACATGGTGGTGGTCAAATAATTCCTTTTATTTTTAAGGAAAAGAGCAGAGATCCCTTTCATCACACTGAAGTGCAGAAATGTTGATTTCCTAATTGTGCTGAAGGCAAGATGGCTGAAAAACTCCAAAGCCAGTATGGTAACCACAATAGCGAGTTCACCAGGAGCAACCCAGGTAATGTGATTTGTAAAAATAAGAGAGGCAACGTGTCTTGTCTTTCAATGCACCAGACTAGTTCCAAAAATAGCTTGTAAATTCCCATGTCTGGTCGTTTCAAATACAACAGTGTTTGCATAGCATAGTTTGAAACGGCTCTTTGGCAGAGAGTAAGTGTATTTCTAAATAGGCACACAAAATACACCACGGCCTGCCTTTCTGGCAAATATTTGGTTAAATGGATGTTGTTGGGAGTGTGGCCTGCTCTGCTGTTGTTGACCCTAAGGATTTGTCATTGCAAATAGAAGACAAAATGATTTGACGTTTCCAAAGATGGGGGAGAAAATCCACAGGTTTGTTCTTGTGTGCTGGTTGCAGGAGACTTTTAGCCCACGGTCAGCCAAAATGGGGATTTTATTCCTGATGCATACTTGAATCAGGGTAAAAAACCCACAACTGATATTTAACTTGATGCTGCAGTCATTGCTTCATGAAGGGACAGATACATATATACAAGTGCTAGCTTCAGCTGTGCTAACCTGTATCTATAGGGACCCTTGCATGCCTGAGTTATTCAGGCAACTGCCAGCAAGATTCAAGGTTGAATTTATCTCAATATTATAATCCACCGGAGCTTTTAAAAACACAAGAGACCAGGTAACACTGTCCTTCAACCAGACATGTTATCTCTGCTCTGCCAAGGAGATTGCTAACCATTTTCTTCTGTTTTTGGAGGTAGAGAGGCTGCAGACATTCTGGAAACAGAGACATGGGCAGGCAATGGTTCAAGGTCTCCCAAGCCATGGATTTACTTTACAGGAAGAGCCTGCAGTTAAATAAATCTGGAGAACTGCGCTGCTGAAGGTGTCCTTAGAACCAGCCCAAGAGGGAATAAAGTGCGATGGGAAAGCTCTAGCAACATGGGAACTGCCATCAGAAAAAATAAAGATGGTTGTATCTTTCTTGCAGGCAAACTGGTTTTGGAACTCTCTAACCTAAAAATAAAACAGAAAATACTGACACCACCCTGCAAAGTCTTCCAGGGTGCATTCGCTCAATGTTCAGCACCTGACCCTCTGTTCATGTGCTCTGCTGGTGTATTGGCTTCCCGGGCTGCCCCCGGGCCAGGTGATCCCGTGCCGCAGCAGTGTAGCACCTGAGGGATGGGGCTGGCAGAGCTCTGAGATCTTTTTGGTTTATATTTTGTTCAATTCAGAGAACATGTTTGTCTGCCAGCTCTGAGACCCAGCCCGGACTCAGCCCAGCTGAGGATGGTGAGCAGGTTGTAAGGTGGATGCACTGGTTCAGGGAGCCCCTTCCTGGCTGCCCTATTAATATGTTATTATTTATAGAAAGCAGAAGAACAAGTTCAGGAGAGACTGAAAGAGACTCATATTTCCTTTCTCTTTTCTTTTTTTCTTAAATTCATAGTGTCACGATTAGTGTGTCTGGGCAGGACGCAGAAGACTCACCTCCTGGTTGGGTTTCTATCAGACAACAGCTTGAACTGGCCTCTCCCACATTTTTATAGAAATAGCTTAGCGGGTGATGAGTGTCAAGACTTTATCATGGAAAGCTTCAATTGGTGTACAGGTACTTTAGGAGAAATGCCTGGAGTTTTTGAAAACAAATGTCATTTCAGATTAGTAACTGGCTTTATCCAGCCTCTGATAAGTGGATATTTGGCTCCTGAAAATATATATTGTGCTCCAAGATACAGCATTATCTGCAGTGTGTGGTCAGAGCTCTGTGCGTGTTCCTGATGCTGCAGCTGAGTTTCCGGAGCTGTGGTGGAAATGGATCCCCAAGAAATGGGACAGGGGCTTTGCTGCTGCTGCTTTTGGGGGGAAAGGGAGAGAGGAGGCGGGCTCTGGGCTCTGCTTGCAAATGGTTCCTTACTCAGAAAGAAAGCAATTAAGTGACAACGGGTTTTGGTTACCCTTCACAAAAAAGCATTAAGCTTTTTTCCCTCGATTTCTATTCTGTGTTTGTGTGAAAACATTGACAGTTAAATGAGCTTTGTTAAATCTTTCATAAAACATGTTAGCTGTGGAGAAGGCAGAGGAGTTAACACAGAGTCTAGCATTTCCCCTGCAGGCTTTCTTGCACAGACTCCTACAAATACTGAGGTCTGCAAATCTGTGATTCCTACATCCAGTTGCTCATTTTTGCACATAGAAATGCCCGTGAGTGGTTGTTTCGAGAGAGATCCTGAATTTTCTTCTATTCCATCAGAAGTAATTTTTCTCCCATTTGGAAATGGGAGAAAATTTTTGTCTAAATACTGTATTTTCATGAAGGATGGGCTAATTATTTTAAAAGACTCTCTACGGAGAAGAGGCAGGGTTTTGAGGACAGCCGTAAATTTATTAGATCATCCCATTTTCTGCGTATAAGTGGTTTGGTAAACTACTCCAGGGTATGAAACCCTGTATGAGAGCAAGCCAGGTCTGCGTTCTACAGAGATTTTGGAAAATGCCAAGGCTGTACTGATGCCTGCGTATATTGAAATATTAAGATCAATTCAAGCAATTAGAACCATTGCTCAATAGATGTAACCAAACAAAAGGGAAACCATTGTAACTTAGAAAATAATTAGTTGTAAGATAAGAAGCTCTGGAACAATCTCATTTTAAACAGCTCGGCCTTGGAAGAACAGATGCGCAAAGATAAGAAAGTTACAAGGCGATCACAAAACCAGCCTTGAGGGATAAGGTATACGTGATACCAGACCCCCACCGACGATGAATGTGATAAGTGCTGCTTGGAAATATAATGAATATGTATATTAACACAGTATAAATACTTGCTAGTTTTGTCTTTTGGGTGTGCACGTCAGGTGGAGTTATCCCCCGTGCACCCAGTGCTGCAATAAAGAATGCCTGCTTTCTAAAGCTTCAAAATAAGTCTTAGTGAATTATTTTGCCGCTTTCCGGTAACAGTATGTGCTCAAATGCTGATGTAAGTGATATCACGGGTGACTGACAGCTGCATTTCCAGTTTCAATGATTATCACAGTGCTGCTTGGGTTTGTTTTGTACTAATTAAGTTTTAGCGTGCCTCAACTTTGTGTTAGTATCTTTTTATTATATTAATATCTAAATTCAAATTGAAAAGCATGGCTAGCAGCCTACCCAGTACCTTTTACGAAACTAACCTCAATGTCTTGGAAAAAAGATTTTAATTCATGTTTATTGAGATGCCTGTTTTATGTGGTTTTCAAGCCCCCAATGCAGTGGATTTTCACTGCTTAAAATAAAGCAATTCCTTTGCAGGCCAACAAATGTGCTTCCACATCAGGAGCTTTGCTAGCCTGTGCTGATGCACTGAGGAGGTGGGTTGTTTCTGTGTTGATCCTGGCAGTGTTGATGTGTTCGGTAACCAGACATCTCTGCTGTGACTTATGGCAGTTCAGAATAACAAATATTATCGCTAACTTCATTTTGTGCAGAATAACTGACGCGAAGCAACACAGCTTTTTGTGCGTCACCTTGTTTAACAAGGGCTATAATTTGTGCAGCATGTGTTTGGTGTGGAAAGACAATTTAATGGAGGCA
This sequence comes from Grus americana, assembly GCF_028858705.1. Taxonomy (NCBI): domain Eukaryota; kingdom Metazoa; phylum Chordata; class Aves; order Gruiformes; family Gruidae; genus Grus; species Grus americana. Next base: position 13,164,329 of record NC_072853.1, on the reverse strand, counting down.
TATTTCCTCCCATTTACAAATCCAACCCTCCTAATAAACAGTGAGTCAAATCACAGGGAGCTTCGGGAGATGCTTTATCTCTCATATACTCTTTTCTTTGCTGAATAGCGGGTACTTTGAGGCAGCAGCTATGTTTTCCTGTCTCCCTCTGACAGTCTGGACAGAGCTCAGTGGACTGTTGGCTTTAATGTCTCACAGAGTATTATAAAAAAAGGAGCATAGAACTGGCTTGTATAAAAAGAAACATCTCCTCTTCTTTTACCTTTGCCTTTTATGTTACTGTATTTTTTAGTACAGTTTGAGGCAGTGATCAGAATGAAGACGTCAAACTCGCACTGTGAAACCAGTTCATCTTGCAACTAGACTTCATGTTTGGTGTTTGGCGAGTAGTTGTTGATGGAGTAGTGTATACCATATACAAGCTCCCTTCAGCCCTTGGCTTGGGTTTAAAATTCTGGATTAAAGCCCTGTGACCAAAATGCTCTTGTCCATTCTTTGAACTCTCAGTAGGGAAAAGGTGCTGCCGCAGAGAGAGCTCAGACCCACGTTCCAGCCAGCCCTGTGCAGGTCAGTAAAGATCACCATCACAAAATGAGAGAAGAAAATCGTGCAGAGTGTCAATGAACAGCATTCTGGTTATTATAATTATCCCTATTAAGGTCAGAGTTTGGGGGATCAGGGTCCCTTGGGGCAGGTGTTGGGTACTGCAAAGCAAAGAGATGGCCTCTGTTCCACCTCATTCCCACTGTTCATGGAGCACATCCCAGGCTGACTGTCCCTTGCTGGCAGCTCTGAGGGCTTCAGCTGTGACGGGCCATGGGGGCACACTGATGCCTCTGGTATTTCTGTTTTGCACTGTTATCTTCTCTGACTCAGTACGGAGCTGTGGGTTGCCCCATTCGTTCACTAACGTGGGAGTTGAGTGGTCTGTGCTCAATCTGTGTGACCTTACCCACCTCCTGTTCTCTTGAGCTCATTTTTTTGGTAAAAGAGAGTTCTGTCTTCCACCTTGTCATTTTGTAAAAGAGTTTTATACGTGAGGGATATGAAAGTGATATGAAAAGTGAAGCCAGTGAAGAGAAGGCCATGCCACAGGATCTATTTATGGGACAGTGCACTTACTGTTTGCCTTGTTTGCTCAGTTTTTTAAGCTTTTTGGGGCAGGAACTATCCCTCTGCATAGGTCTGAGTGAGTCCTAACATAGTGGCACTCAAATTTTGAGTGAGGTCCTTAAGAACTGATCACTGTTGCTAAAACAGAGACACTCACAAGCACTTAGCAGTTGCTGAGGCCATTCAGGGAGATGTAAAATACTTGTGTTTGGGCAACAGCAGCAGTATCTTACTGAGAAAGAGATTTGAGTGACCAGGGAAAAAGGTGTGAAGTGCAAGCGTGGAGCCAGGAGGTACCCACCGGGACAAGACTGGGGAGATCCACAAAGATGTCTCTGCTGGGTGATGTCTGCCAACTTTGCCATCTCCTCTGTGCCCTGGTAAGGGAAGTGAGTCCACGGAGCCAGAGAAACCACCGTCCTGGCTTTGCATATTCTGATCTGCAGCTGCACCTGAAATCATGACTGTGTAAATACACATTTGCCAAACACACAAGGAAAATTCTCATGGCTGCAGCACTGAAATAACAAGATACTTCCTCAAATTTAACTGTGTGTTTGGTATTGACTCAAGCTGGTCTGAACACACAGTGTACAGAGGTGTTGACACACCAGCCTACTTGGCAGAAATTCCACCTTATAGTCCGATTTTATATTTGTACCTGGCCTACCATTTGATATCTGCTATAAAAGCTGCACCACGTATCGATCTCAAAGGGCTGACAATCAAAAGGAAGCCAAGCACTGAAAAATAGCCATTGCAAGGAGAAAAACTGAGTCCTATTAGCAGAACTGTAGATGGAAGTTTTTATTACATCTCCTTCCCCTTCTCCATGCTATGCCTGAATAATTTGCAATGATTGTGTCAAATTCTCTGGTCAGTTAGGACGGATTTGCATGATATGTGGGAACATTAAAAAGTGCATACCACCCAGGGGTGGAGTGCCCCAACAGGTGAGACTTGGAGTTATTCCTTGATTTCTCAGCCTGTAGGTGGTTTTGCTGCACACGTGGATGGGTTTTTCTCTGCAGCCAAAGCATGCTAGAAATGGAGGGCAGTATTTAAGAAAAGGCTGACATTCTCAGGTGATGTTATTCCAACAGCTCAGGCTATTTAAAAGAACACAACAAAACAACAGAAGACTGTGATCGCTTGCAAAACTTCTAATGATAAAATAATGATAAAAACAAGATAAACCTGGTCATGGAAATACTTGTGAAAAATTTCTAGCGTTGATTCTGTCAAAGTAATGACCTTGTGCCCTGCACACTAGAAAAAATCCATTCCAACTTGCTGCTGTGATATCAGAAGATGTGACATTTGTCCATCACTTTCTTTTAACTGAATTGAGCTGGTACTGACTGATTAGTTTGTAAGAACTAATGAAAGCTGAAGGATGCTTAGATCGAGGCCGTTATCAGATGTTCAGAAGTGCCAGTGTGGCTATTGCTGAAGATGTTTTCTGTCCTCCAAAGTTGGTGTAATCATTTGGAAAGCTTGTTTGGTTAAAAATTCATTCCTGAACCAGTTGAATTGGGAGTTATTTCTGGAGCTCTGAATCAGAGTGTCTGGGGGACTGGGCGTTTTAGGGACTGTATGTAGTAGCTATGCTGAAGGCTGAAGACAGGCTGTCTGCATCTGGCCCTCTGCTGTGTTTTGGTTTCTGGAGCTGGTCTGCAATGATGTTAAGGCATCAGGAAGAGAGACTGCTACCTATTACTGCTGTAATCTCCTGTTTAAGACCTGCATGCAGCTTTGAAGCAGAGCCATATGAAGACATCACCATTCTGGTCTCATTCTGGTTTGAAACGTCACGGAAGAAAATTAAATAAGGGGATACTATAAAAACTATTTTACAAATTATCCCACAGGTATTATGAAGGTGAAGCAGCGCAGATGAAATACACAGAGCAATTCCAAATCCATTAGCAGCGGGTGTGCTTAGAAGCCCCATGTCTGCTATGGAAATTTGTGGGCAGCTGTCCATAAGTTGATAAAAATGCACACTCCAAGCAATGCTCACGATACTGAGGCTGGAACAGTAACGGGGGAGCTGTGCAAGGCTCTGACATTAAGTATTCTGCATAACCATACACACAGAGAAGCAAAGACGAGGCTGGGAAAAATCAGACTTACTAGTGATCCAACTTAACAAGGAGTAGTGATCGTTTCACAAGTGCTTATAGAAGGAAATAGTCTGCTTAATGCAGAAATTAGGAAAAAGGAGGAAAATCATTATGTATAATCAGGGGCTCAGCTCAACTCACACTAAAATCAAAAGCATTTCAAAGGTATAGCTGTCTGCCTTTTCAAGTGCATACTATGAATTAAGGTTTAAACAAATGAAGAAGCGTGTAGTGTTATAGATACAATAACTACCTGATCATGCAAAAGGGGAGAAGGTATACAAATAAATCTATGGGCAATGTTAACCTTAAAGCAACATGTTTGCACAAAAGTATGTTCAGGGGCATCAGAGGATGGTAGTAAGATGAATTTTGGAAAGGAGAATGAAAGATTACTGTGGGCAATTTTATGTGAGGTTTTAAAGCACAAACCGCTCCCTCATCCATATGACCAAGCAGCTGAGCCTTGGAAGCTTGCCTAGAGGTGGGATTGTATTATGGACACTGCTGAGGAAATTCTGTATAAACTTGTTTGTGTTGAAGTAAAAAAAGGAAAATAGGCATCTGCTGACATATGAGCTTAAAAATGTCACCTACATGATTTCAGATTCAATTTAAAAGAATAAACTTGTGTATTAAATAAACCAACAGAGCATATCTATATGGGATACCAAGAAGTGCAGCTGCTAAAAAAAAATTCTTTCCCTTTTCTAATGCAACACAGCTGAGGAAGAAAGCAATCTGACTTTATCATGTTTTTAACTGCAGTTGTGCAGACACAACTGTTTGAATAGTTTATACAGATTGTTATCACAGAGGAAAACCAAAACACCTATGTCTGATCTGCATGGGAAGCTGTAAGAATGCAAATGAGGAGAAGAAATTATTTTAATTCACATGGGAGAAATCTGGCCATGTAAATTCCAGTCTCTCCATATTGTAAGTAAAAGTGAGAAAGAGATGCATATGAAGCAGAGACATCTCAAACCATTGGGAAGTGCTCATGTAACAGCAGTGGGGGATCCAGGTACAAGCCTTTGTAAGCTATGTTTGATTTTAAGTAAAACTAGGCAAAGGATGTGGTTGAAACTTTGCCTGTGGAGTGGATGGATAAAGTGTCAGTGATCACACTGCAGGGCAGGTCAGTCTGGTGCATATTTTCATGATGTCCTTTCTGCTTGATGCCAAAATCAAACGTTGCAGAGCTCTTGGGTGGTGTCAGCCAATATGGTATGGGGACACTGCATTTATAGCAAGGCTATGGTGGTCTGATGTTTTGAGCTTGATGGGAGTATGTGAACAGGAGCTACTCCCTTCATGGTGTTAGTTGTTAGATATATCTTCTTGTTGTGCTATTAAGTATAATCTTACTACCACAAGAATGGGAAGGACTATTGGGTCTTTTATTCCACTTTTTTACTGGGCCATGGCTGCAAGTGTTAAACTTGAACCTGCTGGAAGAGCTCAGTGGGTTCCCCTGGTAGATGTCTACATCTGCATGAGCTCACTAGAAGTGCGTTAGGTCAGCCAAGCTCTCAAAATGCTTCTTTACCTCCATTGACCAAGAAGCTCTAGATGACTAACTCACATGTGAACATTTAGTCTGCAGACATGTGGAGCTAGGAGAGATGAATCTCACCTCTGTCATCCACATTATGTGGATCATGACCTAGCAAACTGTGTGACCTGCAACAGAACTGCTGTGGTGGGTTGAGCCTGGCTGGGGGCCAGGTGCCCACCAGAGCCACTCTCTCACTCCCCTCATTCACTAAACAGGGGAGAAAAGGCATAACGAAATGCTTGCAGGTCGAGATAAGGACAGGAAGAGATCACTCACTAATTATCGGCACGAGCAAAACAGACCGAACTTAGAGAGGGAATTCATCTAATTTATTACTAGGCAAAACAGAGTAGAGGAATGAGAAAATAAAATCAACTCTTAAAACACCTCCCCCCACCCCTCCCATCTTCCCGGGCTCAACTTCACTCCCGGCTTCAACCTTCCCCCCCTCAGCGGCACAGGGGGATGGGGAGTGGGGGTTACGGTCAGTTCATCTCACGGTGTTTCTGCCGCTTCTTCATCCTCAGGGGGAGGACTCCTCTCATCGTTCCCCTGCTCCAGCATGGAGTCCCTCTCACGGGGTGCAGACCTTCAGGAGCAAACTGCTCCAGCGTGGGGTCCCCCACGGGGTCACAAGTCCTGCCAGCAAACCTGCCCTGGCGTGGGCTCCCCTCTTCACGGGTCCACCGGTCCGGCCTGGAACTTGCTCCAGCGTGGGCTTCCCACGGGCCGCAGCCTCCTTCAGGTGCCTCCACCTGCTCCGGCGTGGGGTCCTCCACGGGCTGCAGGTGGAATCGCTACACCCCCTCATCCTTCCTCCATGGGCTGCAGGGGGACAGCCTGCTTCACCATGGCCTTCACCACGGGCTGCAGGGGGATCTCTGCTCCGGCGCCTGGAGCACCTCCTGCCCCTCCTTCTGCACTGACCTTGGTGTCTGCAGAGTTTCTTACATCTTCTCACTCCTCTCTCCGGCTGCAAAAGCTCTCTCCAAGTGTTTTTCTTCTTCTTAAATATGTTATCACAGAGGCGCTGATTGGCTTGGCCTTGGCCAGCGGCGGGTCCGTCTTAGAGCCGGCTGGCATTGGCTCTATCAGACACAGGGGGAGCTTCTAGCAGCTTCTCACAGAAGCCACCCCTGTAGCCCCCCCGCTACCAAAACCTTGCCACGCAAACCCAACACAACTGCCTTCTCAGAGGAAAGAGGAGAGAAAACAGCGGAAGAAAAATAGGAAATTTGGAAGCAGGTTCAAGTTCCTCCTTTTCTGTTAGAGTTGGCCTGTGTGTGGCTGTCTTCATTTTGCACCTTTTTTTTGTTAGGCTTGTGGGTAAGAGGGGAAAAGGATTAATTTAAGATGGAGGTAAGCTGATGACATAAGTGAAGTAAAATGAAAGAGAGCCTCTGTGTCTGCAAAAATCACAGTATTCTGGAGACTAATACTGTGTGTGCTTTCAGCAGAATTACAAATATTCCTGCTGTAAAGGCAATCATTTAGTAGGTGGGTTTGAGAGAGAGAAGATATCAGTGTTGTAGGAATTACAGCATGGGCTACAGAGATAACAGATCTTTACCACGTTTGTTTCCTGGTGCTTAAGCACAGCAAGTCAGGGGGGAAAAACCGCAGAGCATTGAAGGCTGTCATGTCAGGGAGTCAGAAATGTGCCCAAAGTAGCATCATGACTACATAGCACCCATGTCTGTGGGTGCTCAGCACCTTGCAGGCCCGGATGCTGAGCACCCACAGTCCCACTGCAATCACTGGGAGCAGACTTTGCTGAGCAGTCCCACGTGCTCCAGCCCATAGATTTCACAGTGGTACAGCCCTTCTCCTTGGCCTTCTTGTAACTTGTGCTGGAACATGGTGCTCAGAGTTTCCTGCGGTGGACGAGAGGGTTTCGTGCTGCTGAGATGGGTAAGGTGCCATGGTGTACGCAGATACATCACCGTCTCTCACACATAGCTGCCTGTGGATGGAGGAACCAAGTGTCCTGGTGGCCGTGTGGATGCCGTGGGGCCTGGAACAAGTGCTGCTGAGGGTTCTGGGGAGTGGGGCCATAGAGGAGGACAGGACTGTGGTGGTCTTTCTGACCATGGCTGTCTTCCACATGGTCTGAGACTCACATCCTGCAGTTGTGTAACTGATACCTGCATCTCTCTTTGCTGTGCATTTGGAAATGGAGATATCTTCCCTTGTGGTCATGCTGTGCTGATGGTAGCAAAGGGGGGTGGCCCCTCCTAAAACGCTTGTGGTGGTGGAAGCTGAAGGTTTTCCCCCTCAGAAAGGCTACAGGGAAGCAGGGAGCATTCAGAGAGAATGGCTTTGAGAATCCAAAGGATAGGAAATAGCTGAGAACAACAGAGGTCCAGAGTGGCCTGGGAAGGGGTTGGACATCATGTTCACTACCTCTTCCAACACAAGAATTCCAGGTCAACCAATTGCACTAAAAGGCAGTGTAAAAGTAAAAAATGTTTGGTTTAGGCAAGATTTAGGCATCAGGTTTAGGCAAGCTGTGGAGCAGGTGGCACTGGGGAGCTGTGGTTGCTAGAGATGCTGGGGTGAAGTGCTTTGCTCTTCCTTCTCTCCCCTCCCAATTCAGCTGCTACAGACCAAGAAAATCCAACTCTTGGGGAGCTTGACCCTCTTAGCAGGTGTCCTGGTTTCAGCTGGGATAGACTTAAATTTTCTTCCTAGCAGCTGGTATAGTGCTGTGTTTTAGATTTAGGATGAGAATGATGTTGGTCACACACTGATGTTTTAGTTGTGGCCAAGCAGTCAAGGACTTTTCAGCTTCTCCTACTGGCCTGCCAGCGAGAAGGTGGGGGGTGCACAAGAAGCTGGGAGGCGACACAGCCAGGACAGCTGACCCCAACTGGCCGAAGGGATATTCCATACCATATGACATCATGCTCAGTATATAACTGGGGGAGTTGACTGGGAGGCGTGCGGTTGAGGAACTAGCTGAGCGTCGGTCAGTGGGTGGTGAGCAGTTGTGCTGTGCATTGATTGTTTTGTATATTACTATTATTTTCTGTCCTATGAAACTGTTTTTATCTCAACCCACAAGTTTTACCTTTTTCTTTTTGATTCTCTCCTCCATCCCACTGGGCAGGGGGATAGTGAGCGAATGTCTTTGTGGTTGTTTTAGCTTCCTTCCAGGTTAAACCATGACAACAGGGTTTCTCTGGAGTGTGCCCTGCCATCATTTCCCAGCAGATATTCCTCTTGTTATAACTGCTGCTGTCTCTACTAACTAATTCAGAGAAAAGAAACAGGGCCGCATCCTTACCTCCCTTTCCCTGGAAGGCTTGAACCTCCAGGAGACCTCATGCCTGAAAAACTTCTAGCCCAAGCTTTTCCTGGAGAGGGTGGCCCAGGCTTGTGCTTTGTCCAGGCTATGGTAGGGCAGAGATGGGCTGCTGCCTCACTGGTATGCTCCAGACTCCATACCAGCCTCAGTTAGGCAGCATCAGATGTTATCTGTGTGCCTCGGGGGTTTTCCATTTAAAAGCAGCAAGAAAAGGGCCATCAAATTTTTATGGCAGGTTGTAGTTAATTTACATGAGAATTATTCTTCCATTTCAGTGCCTGGAAAATGTTTTTATAGTAGCTGTGCATGATGTCTATTCCAATCCTTTAATATCAATAACCATCTTTTCAGGACTGAATTTATTCATGAAAACCCAATGACTTTCTCAGAGAGAAGTCTGAACTGCTAGAGAAGCCAAAGATGATGATCTATTAATTGTGAATTTAAACCCCCTTGCTTTAAAAACCTACTGTATTTGAGAACTTTGTCTTCTGTGCTCTGAGTGGAGTAGTTTTGCCCTGAATTTGTTCCGGTATATCATCATTACATGGTTCTGCACTAATGCATTGGGTTTGCATGGCAAGGTTTTGGTAGCGGGGGGGCTACAGGGGTGGCTTCTGTGAGAAGCTGCTAGAAGCTCCCCCTGTGTCTGATAGAGCCAATGCCAGCCGGCTCCAAGACGGACCCACCGCTGGCCAAGGCCAAGCCAATCAGCGCCTCTGTGATAACATATTTAAGAAGAAGAAAAACACTTAGAGAGCAAGCTTTTGCAGCCGGAGAGAGGAGTGAGAAGATGTAAGAAACTCTGCAGACACCAAGGTCAGTGCAGAAGGAGGGGCAGGAGGTGCTCCAGGCGCCGGAGCAGAGATCCCCCTGCAGCCCGTGGTGAAGGCCATGGTGAAGCAGGCTGTCCCCCTGCAGCCCATGGAGGAAGGATGAGGGGGTGTAGAGATTCCACCTGCAGCCCGTGGAGGACCCCACGCCGGAGCAGGTGGAGGCACCTGAAGGAGGCTGTGGCCCCATGGGAAGCCCATGGTGGAGCAAGTTCCTGGCAGGACCTGTGGACCTGTGAAGAGGGGAGCCCACGCCAGGGCAGGTTTGCTGGCAGGACTTGTGACCCCGTGGGGGACCCCACGCTGGAGCAGTCTGCTCCTGAAGGTCTGCACCCCGTGAGAAGGGACTCCATGCTGGAGCAGGGGAACGATGAGAGGAGTCCTCCCCCTGAGGATGAAGAAGCGGCAGAAACACCGTGAGATGAACTGACCGTAACCCCCACTCCCCGTCCCCCTGTGCCGCTGAAGGGGGGGAAGGTTGAAGCCGGGAGTAAAGTTGAGCCCGGGAAGATGGGAGGGGTGGGGGGAGGTGTTTTAAGAGTTGATTTTATTTTCTCATTCCTCTACTCTGTTTTGCCTAGTAATAAATTAGATGAATTCCCTCTCTAAGTTTGGTCTGTTTTGCTCGTGACAACAATTAGTGAGTGATCTCTCCCTGTCCTTATCTCGACCTACAAGCATTTCGTTATGCCTTTTCTCCCCTGTTTGGTGAATGAGGGGAGTGAGAGAGCGGCTCTGGTGGGCACCTGGCCCCCAGCCAGGGTCAACCCACCACAACTAAGTAGCAGCAGCTGAACTGCTTCATCTGTTCAACATTGTAGTTTTGTATCTTATGCAAAATGCTTCTACAGCAAGAAACTGTGAAGAAGTGTTTCTTGCTCATTGTTGCCATTCCACTAATTAATTTAGAGGCCCCAGTGTAAGCCACCCATTTGTCTTTTCCAAGCATCAGTGTCCTAATTTTTGTAGCTGTAACTTGTCTGGAAACTGTTCCATGCCCTTGGTCACCTCAGTCACCCTCCTCTGTCCCCCGCCAGTTTCTACTGTCTTCTTTTGGGAGGACCACCCAGGATATTAGACTGCTCAGAATATTAAAACCGAGTGTACAGAGTGGCATAATAATCCTTGCCACAAAATGAACAATGATGGATGCTTTATCCACAAAAGGGACTCTTAGACATGACCACCGCATAAATAAAATAGCCCTGTAATGAAATCCCCAAGTAAATTTTCACAATAAACTGCTCCATTTGTCTGTCTTTCCCCTTTCCTTCTGAAGTCTATGGGAACCTCTGCCAGCTTTTGCATCTGCCTGGGTGGAGACCTTTTTCTTATTGCCTCTTTTCCCATTTTTATCCAGCAATGTGCTTTACCTGGACTGTACTCCTCGGCATTTCAACGATCTACATTACATGACTCAAACCCTCCCTTGCAAGCATAATGGCACTGTTCAAACTAATAATGATAACCATACAATGAAAGTTAGCCACACCTTTTTGCTACTCTCATCTAAACTGTCTAATCAACTCAACCTTGCAAGGGGTTCAGGAAATGTTAGTCAGTAAACATTTATGAGTCACAGCTGTTTCTAGAAGTCACCTGCCTGGGAAGCAGGAAAGTGCGTGGGCTCACGTAATCCCTCAGCCAGAGAGTTCTTTACGATCAGCATAGCATTGCTGGAGGTGGGTTCAGACAGACCTGCTTCTGCCTTTTTTCACCCCTATAGAAACACACAACACTTTCTATTTTTAATCATCAAGTAGCTATTTTGAAAAAAATGTTCATGTGTTGCTCTTGAGTTATTAGTGTCAGTTGATACCAAACTAAACCCCGCTGTCGGAAGGCAGCAAGACCCCCACTGTGGATTTCCAATAGAGTCAATCATTGTTGACTATTTATACTATAAAAGTCTATTTATACTATATAGTATGGTATATAGTATATTTATACTATAAAAAGACCCTGTTGTTTCTTTGAGTATGTATTAACCCTAAGATATCGGCAGAGTGAAAGCCTGGTATTGACACACTTTTCCTCTTCCTTTCCTCCCTGCAGACAACAGACCATCGCCACAGTCACTGCTTTTCAGCTCACAGTTAGTATTCTGCAGCCTCCTCTGCCCCCAGGGTGTTCAAGCAGCTCAGACAGACCTGCTTGAACTCCTGGGTGACCTCCTCCAGGGCATTGAAGTGCCCCTCATTTCACTTTCATTTATTTCACTTCCAAACTTAAGCAAACCAAATCAAATTACTGATGCAGTAATTCTGAGCATGCGTCTCTACACAGCCATTAATGCAGTTGAATTTGTCCACTTTAAAAGTTAATTCAGATTAACTCCCTTGGGTCACCTGTGCAGCAGAACCTTCAGTGGTCTCCCACAGAGCCGGAAGACTGGCTTCTTCTAGGGAATTAGAGAAATAAAAATACCTAGGCTGAGATTAATGTCACAATCTCATAAATCCCTTTTCTAGTCCCTGCAGGACAGTGAGGCACTAGAAGCACCCTGGAGTGGTGAATCATGGGCAGCTGGACCCTGATGGAGGTCTGGCACCATTAGAGATGATTCTCCCTCCTTAAGATGGTTCAGTGTCCTAAATGTGAAGGAAACTACATCAGTTGTGTAATGTAATGCTTAGTGGTGGCTATAATATCTACGGAGCTAACTGTGCTCCAGAAAAATGCCCCAAATAATTACGAAGTAAAGGAGCCCAGCACTGTGAAAGGCAAAGTCCCTTGAATGTGGGAGCTGGACTGACTAAGAATAGCTTGGAATGACTTTCAAAAAACCATCAAGTTTCCATCTTTTGTTGTATTTGAATCAGTTTTCAGAACTGAGCCCTGCAGCATTATCTATGGAAAATTAACGTGTCACACTCAGTCCCCCTAATCTGCTCTATCACATGCAAAATGAGAACTGTATAAACACAGGTGTCTAGTGCCGTTAGAGATGCTGGGGAGCTCAGCCACCCACAGGGCTGGCAGGTATAGCACAGGATCCATAGGACACCCACACATTTCTGGAGCAGTGAAGAGAGACCAAGTGGGATGTCCTTAACCATCATAGATGGCACTGATTGCCCCTGTTGAGGCAGAATTGCTCTCTTTGCATCCTTATTTCTCAACCTGGGTCCTCTTCTGTCACCAGTTGTTGTCCTGATGAGCACCCACCGAGACATACCTAGTCCTACCTCAGACAGCTGCTAGAACTACTTTGTCAGGATAAACTTATCTTTGGGTAAAGGAAGGAAGAAACAGCTCTCCTGGTACCTTCATAGGCCTCACAGGGAACCTGTGAGTCTAGAGCATGTAGTTCAGATTGTGGTTTCATCAGCATCAGAGCCAAAATGATGGCTCCCTCTTCCCTCCTGTCCTACCTCCTGCTCCCCGTTGCGCAAAGGCTCTCCCTCCTTTCCTCCTGGCTCCAGACTCCCTGGTTCCTCCTGCAAGATAGTTCCAAATTGTCCACTTGTTTCTGGTGGATTACTGAGTTAAACTGGCTCAGAGCAGTGTTGCTGCAGTTGGTGTCAGGAACACGGCTGACAGCAGGAGAGGGGATTGGTAAGAGGGAGTGATGCCCCCATCCCTTCTCAGCAGCAGTGAGCTGTTAAATTGGCTCAGATTACTGTGTGAAACCAATGACAAATGTCTAAACTAAATGGTACGAATGTGTCCCCGTCTCTTTTCCTTAGCACCTAGAAAATCTGTGCTGACTAGCCAAGTGCTAAACCAGCCATAAACCCTAAAAAATAAAATAAAAAGAATCCTAACAAATGTTGATGCCCTTTATTGTACCCCTCTGACAAACCTGGATGGAGAACAGTTTCTGTTTGGAAAGGCCTGAATTAATGCTCATGATGTAAGACATTCCTCTTGCCAAGAGATCAGGCTATTCTTTTCTTCCCCGTGCTCTTCAACACAACTGTTTAGCAACACTTGAACATGAATTGCAAAGCTTCTGAACTGAGCAGCAAAATGACTGCATATGCAATGTACTGCACAGTGAGCCAGGTCTCCTCTTTTTTGTGCTAATTATATTAATTGCAGCAGTTCATTTATCCTCTTGTGCGAATGGCATTTTTTTAATACATGAAGCAGGTTCACTTTTGCAGAACTGTGTAGCACAGTGAAGCATGTATATATTTTTTATATGAGAGATGACATGATCAGCTATTTAATACCCTCTGTATTCGGTCAGCAGGTTGATGTTCAGTTATTTTAATTATGTTAAGCAAGACGTTGCCTAAAATATGCCTGTGCTTTATCGCAAAGTTTACATTTGTATTGCTCCAAGGACTAATGGAAATGCTGCATTTGCTGTATCGCGGTGACACCATAGATCATCATTTGCTGTATGAATAATTTGAAAATTTTATACTATGCTTGCAAATGCCAGAGGGAAATAAGGAACAGGAATCATCCCCATATCGCAGCTGCATAAAATGTAGTTCAGAGAGGATGTGTGACTTGTGTGGTCACGGTAACATCAGCATTACTACAGGGAGCAGATTTCATCCTCAACCCATGCTGTAAATCCTGATATACCTGCACACACCATTACCAGTGACAGGATATAGGATTGTAGGAGAGGATCACAGGAGAAATGAGGCTGGAAGGGCCCTCGGGCAGTCTCTAGTCCAACCTCCTGCTCTAAGCAGGGTCAGCCATGAGCGCAGACCAGGTCGCTCAGGGCTTTGTCCACGAAGGTACTGAAAATCTGCAAGGACAGACACTGTACAACTGCACTGAGCAGCTTGTTCTAATGCTGGACTGTCCTCATCATGAAAATGTTTTTTCGTATATGCAGAACATATAGGGAGCAATATCTCTGAACCCTGAAGGGAATAAACTCCAGAGCTTTTTCTTGTGCCTACTCACTCCACCAGTCTCTCATATCTTGGCCAAACTCCCATTGATCTCACTGGGATATTTGTACACTGGAGAGAGTAGTCTGGACTGGCAAGTCTGGAGAGAGGGTCCGTGCCTGTGGAGAAGCAGAAATTGTAGTAGTGCAGCTAATACCTGAACTGCATGAAGCCCTGTGAAAGGAGATGCATACCCCATTTTGGCATCGTTGCACCCCAGAACATCAGACTATTGTGTTTCTGGAGCTGTTTTATGAGCCAAAATGCTGACTGAGTCATAAGCTGGTTCCACCTGACCGCAGCAGTGGGGACAACCCACTCATGGCAGGAGGAAGAGAAAATGTCTCTGTAAAGGAGCACTATGAGCCAAAACCACAGAGTTTTGCAAGTCTTCACTAAGCAGCTAACCGCACTTGAACACTTCAGCCCTTTGCGAAACCTTATCTAGATCAGGAATCATGAATATAATTAAGTGTTTAAACAGCCTCACCCCACTGTGGCGGATATCTCAGTGGGTTAATCATAAACGCAGGCAGAATCCCTATGGCAGCCAAGGGAAGAAGAGTGGTGTGTCTGTCAGGTGCTGGATGAGTTGTTGAAGGCCATTTCGACACCGGACATCAGGAAAGCATAGGAGATGGAGGAAAAAAAGCCAAGGTGATGTCTCTTCTGTTTTTCCATTTATTTTTGGCAGTGAAAATGTAAGACATTCTGCAGTGAGAAAAAAGAGGTTCAGGAATACTTAAAGACATAGAATTTTAACATTAAGGTGCTTGTTGAGGGTTTCATTTATGTCAGCAAGTTTTGTACTGGTACAGGTTTATACTTTAAAAGTCTTTAAGGAGAGAGCATTAATTCCACTGAACTGCAAATGGGAGGAGATGAATGTTGTGTCTTTAGGGGTTTTTTCTTCCTGTCCACAGTTTTTCAGAAGTGTAGCATCTTTGGGATTACCCTGGTTCATATTTGATGTGCATCGACCCAGCAGTGCAAGTAGGAGAACAAAATCACCCCGAGTGCCCTGGTCCAGGGCTTTGGGGCTTGAATGTATGAGAGTGGTTCCTGTGACCACATCAATTAGTCTAATACAACTGGTATCTCTTCCTGTAGTTTTGTGATCCTGCCTTGAAGAAGTATGTAGAAACATGTTTCTTAGGTAGAAGCATGCACGCTTGACTTTACCCAGTGAGAACTTCTTTTCATTTTGATAGGATGCATCTAAGAGCAAAATTTGACACAAGTCTTTTAGTGCTTAGGTACAGCAGCTGGAAATAATCTTATTTTCCTGAAATCAATCCAATTCATGAGCTGAGGATTAGCTCTAATTTATGAAGTGCTTGTTTTTCATAAAGAAAGGATACTGGCTTTTTGCTGAAAGAGAACAGAGGAATGTATGGGTGTTTGTGTCTATCAGTGTATATATATGTATATAACCATGTTTATTTGTATGTTTCTGAATTTATGTTTACGGTAAGATTATTTAATTAGGATGTTCTGCTTATAGTGTATGTTCTTGTTTCTACCTTCTTTTACAGTAGAGCTCAATGTGGTACCAGGAGACAAATTTTGAGTAGACCAAACCCAGAACTTTTTCTTGGATTTTCTAGAGATCTATGGACTCAGAGATGAGGAACTGAAATCAAAGCTTGGCCAAAGTGCTTAGAAGATTTGCCTGAGAAATCACCATAAATTAATTTATGTAAATGAATGGTAACAGTTAAATAAATTTAACAAAAAGTGACAAATTTTAATTTGTGCCTGCCTTAAATTCTAGGTCAAGTGCACAAGGTTTTCTGTGTGAAGAGAAAGCCGTATTTTGTTTCATTAGTTTGCTTCCTTCATTGTAACAGTCTAAGAAAATTTACCTAACATTAATCTAACATTAGCTCTGATATAAGATTTAGATCAATTTTTCTATTCCTTCTGCTGAAATGGGTTTGTTCTGCTGAGAGCGCTACACGGTTTTGGAGCCCAAGTCATTGACTGTTCTGTGGGTCTGATCCTGCAGACAGCAGATATCTTCTCTGTCAGATGCCTGGGCTGTTGGATTAGTCTCTGCACCAGAGAGTTCCCAGGCTCGGGGCTTCTAAAATTGACTCTTAACAGTTTATTAGCTTTGGAAAGTGGTAATGGTTTGTTTTTCATGGATTAGTTACATCTCATTTCAGTTGATGTAGTTGATTTTTAAGAAACCACAGTCATAACAGCGCAAAGGGTTGTAAACAAGAAGTGCTAAAGCATTTGGGAATTTGAATCGTTCACAGGAAAATGTGAAATAGCACAATGACATGAAAACAATCTAAAAAATATTAATACCAATTTCTTTTGCTTAGATTGCTCTTTCTGACATCAATAGAGTTTTAGTCTGAGAATGCTGAAGTATTTAGTATTTCATTCAGTTCATGTCTCATTCTCTTGTGTACTGCTATAGTAACTTCAGAAGTGAACCTAGTTTCTATGGGTAGTAGGGAAATATGCGTAGTATCAGAGCTGACATTCTACTTATTGATTCTGATTTTCTCTCAGATGCAGTTCTAGGATAGCTCTAGAGAAATAAGTAATTGTTTCAGAGTTTACATCAGCACACTTGACAGCAGGATTTGATCCACTAAGAATAAATGGTGTGACTTCAGCTATTTATTAAGGTGTAAATGACTGGGTTTAAAAAAAGAAATGCACAATTATTGTAAATGAGACCAAAAATCATTTTACAATTGAAAACAAAGCACAGTTGTTCCCACTTGCGTATATTTTTTTGCCACGCTGTAGTCTGAATCCTTTGAGGCTGCTGTCATGCAGCTGTGTTGTGTTGCAGCACTGGAAGGAAACTCACATCGCAAAGCAGCTTTGGGCTGAGGCAGGCACGGGGAGTTTGTCAGAAAAACCACACTACATGCAGCAAGGAAGGAGCTGAGCCTCCCCTTGGCAAGTTCTGGGTGTCTGCAAGAAGCATCTGACTATGCTGACAGTGTCACTGCTTTGGAGGAGGCTTTGGGTTTCTCTGTAAGCACTCAGGGAATTGTGATCCCTCATTTTTCTGCCCCAGGCTATGGATTACCATCTGCACCACTGCGGAGGGAAAGGCAGGGGGAGAATCCCCTCATGAGGTCCCCGGGGAGCATTTTACTTTTGTCAACCCTGTGCTTAATAGCACAATCTAGTCCTTACATGTGAGCACAAGATGAACATCTGCCGAGGCTCTGGGGCGCTGGTGTTTTTAGCTGGATCATGATGGCATTTGGCGTCTTGGGGCTTCATCACTCAATGTCATAGGTTGACCTCTCCTGACTTGGCTGGCTGTGTCCAAGCATGGGGTTTGGATGTGTAAGTGCCTGCAGTTTGGCTCAGGCCAGCACGTCTCCAGCTCCTGTGTGTAAAACTCTCTGGCACATGAAAAACTGGAGAGTTCAGGTTTAGAGCTCCGAGTATTGGGCCATTGCTCAAGACGCCCTTAATTCATAGCAAGCCGTGAGCTATGGACACAAGTTTTGCTTGCTGGGAAAGGCAAAATCCACCTTGAGGATTGTATGACCTGTCTATGTAGAAGTAGCTCCTGGTGTTAAGCCTGTAAACACAGCGGGAAATGTCCCACTGCGGTTTTGCACCTAGACAAAGTGTGGTGGCTTATACAGTCCAGAAAGTGCTCTCCACCGAGAAACAAACAAATCAATGGTACTCTGAAGTATTTTGAGCAAGTACCTCCAGAAGACTTTTTGCCTCAAGGATGCATAAAATGCAGCCTTCTTCTCTTTCCTCATTACATGCTTTGAATCCTTTTTCCTGGCGTTTTCATGGGTCAGGGTGATGTACAGGCACTGGAGAGCAAGCCTGTGCCTCCAGCAGGTGACCTGGGAAATCCAGGGCAGCAAGGTCCTGGATTCACTCTCTGAGGATGGAGAAAGCTTCCCTGGGAGAAAGGGATCTCCTCCAGTCCCCTTTGCCCTGGGGAATGTAGGAAATCATCTGTGATCTGCTGTGACAACCAGCAACTTGCTGCACACGCAGTGGCAGTGAAGCACTGGGACGTCCCCTGCCAATGGTAAAACTGCTGCTCTTTGAATCAAGTGATTCCTCTTCTTCGTGACTCCTTGTCCTTCTCTATTGCTAATTTTTTTCATTTTATTGCCATTTTGTTGTTGATTACAGGGTTACTGTAAAAGCGCTGGGAGGTTGGCATTCAGGTCTTGCTCCTAAAGCTGGTAATGGTATCACTGAATAACCTCACCTGACTAAAATGGACTGCATGAATAGAAAAGGTGACTGATGGTGAGGTCTTTGGATGGGACTTGGAAAACATGCATTGACTCCTGTGTGTAACACCGGCCTTGGGTCCTGCCTGCAATGCACATGTGCTGTGCACACCTCAGGGAAGTTTTGCTGAATTGGTTCTGATGCAACTTTTCCCCATTGTCCCTTTCTGTTATATTTTATGTTGCTTGCACCAGTGTTTACTTCTGCCTTAAACTCTTTATTATAAGCCCATCAAATAACTACGTTCAGTCAGGACCAGACCTGTAGGCATCTCCATTCTTGCAGAAAGCTTGCTACTCACAGGACAAAACTCAGCCCTTTTTATCCTCAAATGATGCCTGTGATGACCTGACAGGGCTTTGAAGAGGCACCACCAGGTCACATTTGAGGACCAAAGTGCTGGTGGCACAGACAGGCTTTGCAGTGTCACTTACTCCTCCACCAGCACAGGGTGATGGATAAGCTCACTTCGGAGTGGGGAGATTTGCTGACTCCAGCCATGAGTGGGCAAGAACTCGCACTGCTGTCTCCCCTTTACCGACCCAGAGAAATGCTGACATCAAGTTACTTGTGTAGAGCCCTGAGTTAGAGCTAAACTGATCACATTCATAAAAAGATGAGCTGTGCTCCATCTGGAGGTTAGTGCAAGGGCAGGAAAACTCTTATATTTGGGTTTCTCAAGTGAAATCCCCCAAATTTTATAAAACAATATTTTTGTTTGCCTCAAAACAGTCAACACAATCTCTCTGTACTTGAAATCTGTCTCATTAAGAAAGTTTAATATATCCTTTTTTGTTGTTTTTACACCCTCTTGCTCAGGCTTGCCACATGAGGGTGGGATTAATCTGAACAAATGTAGATGTCTCAGGTGTCTAGACTGCCTTCCCAGTTGATGGGGAGAAATGGACACTTCTGATGCCAATTCATTTGGGTGCATTTCTGACATCTACTTGATACGGATTACCTGGCATCGCTGGCTGGGATGTAGCAGCCTACATCTAGATGTCTGAAGTTAGGCGAGATGAATCTGTCACTGGCATCTAGATGTGTGGCAACAGATCACACTCAAATAAACCCCATATTGTGACTTTATGGGCTATTTATGTCTTTATCCTCTCATGCTTTCTGATGAAAGTGCTGGCCAGGTGGCTGAGCTGGATCCAGCTGGTGTAAGTGGGGAAATTGTCAGAGGGACTGTGCTGGTTAACACAAACTAAGCATCTGGCCTAAATTTCTTTTTCCATGTGGATCCATATTTCCTGCTTTATTTTCATGTGAAAGTCACCCTGAAAGTCTTGTTTCCTGGGCTGTTGTGGGTTTTTTTTGTTTGTTGGGTTTTTTTTAAGCTGCACCTTTGCAAATATCAGAATTGAAGCAAAGTGTATTTTTCCTGCTAGCTCTTTACTCTTACTGCCTGCTGAGGAGAAGAGGTGGATTTTCTGTGTGTTTTATAAAATTTCTGAAGAACACAATCTTTTCTGTGACAATGGATATCTTAAAATTTGGTGTTTCTGGCTGTGCAGGCTGGAGCCGTGCAAAAAGCCTTGAAGAGCCATTATCCAACCTGCATGTGCAGACTGAGGGTGAGATGTGCACACTGTGCCTGATCAGCAGTAACTCTGGGCTTTTGTACTCTTAGAAAATAGGAGATAATTTGATTGAATTTAACCTGCAACAACAGACATTTATGTTAAGTGAAATTGCTTGTCATTTCCTGCAGTTAATGATCTGTACTGATACAAGGCAACTCAGTTGTGTCTAAACCCCATTCCCATCGGCTGTGCCTCTTCCAAGCTGTAGTTCAGGGCTTTGGCTAACTCTGAAACCATGGTTTTAACCATCACCTTCAGAAATGCTGCCCTGGTAGAAGTGCCCAAAAATGGACCCTTACAATGGACCCCACAGATGGAAAACTACCAGGATTTGGTGTGTCCCCACTGAAGGCAAAGGGTCCAAAAGTTTGCTGTGCATTGTGGCTTCCTCCAAGACAGAGACGTTGTAGGATGGTCTCTCCACCGAGAGCAAATGGCTGTGTTGCCTCTCTGAGAGTGTCTCACATTGTTCCAGCTAATGTTCCTTTGCACTGGGGATTTGTCGGTGGCAGGGAATTATAGAAGATATAAAAGAGACTTGCTATAATGCAAGGTTTGTGACAAAAATAAGTAATCCTTTCTAAAGTCAAAATCAGCTTGCACTTCTTACCTTTTTTCACATGCTTTAACTATGTCCTAAATAATCCTGCCTTTTGGACAAGCAAATAGGAACTACAAGCTATGAATTACAGCCTAGCCTCTGTAGGACCATTAACTTCTCTGTTCCTTGATTTTGCTGTCTTTAAAAATGAGTCTATGCTTGCCCTTGCAAAGCTCTCTGAAATCCTCAGAAGAAAGTATTTCTAGTTATTATCAGATAGATATTTCTGCTGCATTACTGAGGAATACCTTTAACATAAACAAAAGGAACTGTCTTCTGAAAAGGGCTTATCGCAGTAGAAAAGCAATAGGAGGCTGAGTGGGATTATTCTGATTAATTTTAGGTATTATATAGGATCCAGGCTGCTTGTTGTCATTGAGGCAAGTATTCCTCCTGAAAACAATTCACATAATACCAGATAAGCCTTTGCTGTTAAATGCTGCCTGGAAGAGCCTGTCTGTCTCCGCTGGTCTGCTAGGAGAGGTCCTGCCTGCTAATATGCAGTGGGACCCTCCTTTCCTCCACCCCAGCAATGGCGAACATAGTAAGTGACTTTTATTTCAAGTTTGGGGCAATAGTCCTATTCACTACAGCTCAGCAGCTCTGTTAGGGACTGCAGCACAAGGAAAAGTGAATCAGTTGTGCCAGGGAAGAAATGTTTTTGAAATAGCAGGTATGGAAAATTACTTCAGTGATGTATTGCTTTCCTCATTCAGTAATATGAATACCCTCAGCAAGTTTGTAGATGACACCAAGCTGAGTGGTGCAGCTGATTCACTGGAGGGAAGGGATGCCATCCAGAGGGACCTCGACAGGCTGGAGGAGGAGGCCCATGTGAACCTCAGGAAGTTCAGCAAGGCCAAGTTGCCTGCACCTGGCTTGGGGCAATCCCCAATATCAGTACAGACTGGGGAATGAATGGATTGAGAAGAGTCCTATGGAGAAAGACTTAGGGATACTGGTGGATGAGAAATTGGATATGAACCAGTAATGCACGCTTGCAGCCCAGAAAGCCAACTGTATCCTGGGTTACATCAAAAGAAGCGTGGCCAGCAGGTCGAGAAAGGTGATGCTCCCCCACTACTCTGCTCTCATGATACCCCACCTGGAGTCCACTGCCATCACTGTGTCCAGCTCTGGGGGCCCCAGTACAAAAGGACATAGAGCTGTTGTAGTGAGTCCAGAGGAGGGCCACGAAGATCATCAGAGGGCTGGAGCACCTCTCCTATGAAGACAGGCTGAGAGAATTGGGGTTGTTCAGCCTGGAGGAGGAAAGGCTCTGGGGAGACCTTATTGTGGCCTTTCAACATATAAAGGGCTCTTACAAGAAATACAGAGAAAGGACAAGGGGCAACGGTTTTAAACTGAAAGAAGGTAGCTTTAAATTGGACCTAAGGAAGAAATTTTTTACAATAAGGGTGCTAAGACACTGGAACAGGTTGCCCAGTGAAGCTGTGGATGTACCATCATTGGAAGTGGACAAGGTCAGGTTGGACGGGGCTTTGGACAACCCCACCTAGTGAAAGATGTCCCTGCCCATAGCAGGAGGGTTGGTCTAGATGATTTTCAAACGTCCCTTCCTACCCAAACCAATCTATGCTTCTGTGATTCTATGAATAGAAGATTATTTCTCTGTATGTTTATACAGAAGGGAGCATATTAATAATTCCTCCAACAATCTTTCTTCATATAATAATCTGTATCTTATTTCATGTTTGTTTGCTTTTCTTCTTTATTAAATAGTCCTAGTAAAATATGGATGAAATTTGAAGCATAAGTGTTGCAGACGCGATCTTTCACAAGTGGTTCATTCCAAATTTTTATTTGGAGACAGTCTCCTTGCCTGACTATGCAGACAGCTGTTTTTGATGAGCCATTTCTATCTCTGATACTAACAATGCTTGTGGCAATTGCTGGAGCTTGGCTGCTTCCAAACACCTTGAGAAATTCTGCAGTAACCAGAAGTGCTTTCTTCAACCAAATGTGCCTCTTGTTGACAAAGTGTGACTCACACCCCAGAACAGCAAACTCCTTTGAGGTGCACCCTGTGGAGGCAGGGTGTTCTCAGGCACATTAATGGGAGGCAAATATTGAGACATAAAGATGTTTATTTTAGGCACTAGCAGTGCTCTAGTCATTTCATACAGCCTTTGTTTGAACAGCTTCTCTCCAACTTCAGTAAAGTAAAGGAGGAATGTTGATGAATGATGTTATATTGATGGCTATGATGCAAATGGAGAGAGGAGATGTTTGTCTGGGAAACTTTCAGGCCCTCTCATCTGAAAGATACAGCTAACTTTGAATGAAAGGGTGATTTTGTGGAAAGCCTGGGCCAGTTGCACGCTTTCTTTCTACAAGTTTGGATTTTCTGGTAGCAAATGGAAACCAAATTGCTGCAGCACCAGTGCAGACCAATTTCCAGTCCAGTTTAAAGGTATTTGGCAGCATCAGTGTGAAGCATGAGCACTTGTGACTGGCCACTGCTACCTCCCTGACCAGCACTGCCAATGGCTCACCCGGCACTGAGCGGCAGTAGCCCTGTGTCCTGCTTGTAGCCTTTGGAAGCTCCCTGGAATTTGGCTCGGGCAATAACTCTACAAATGATTGTTTAAGGTGATATTATTTTTTTCTCTCTCTCATGACTAGTTCAGGACCAGAGAAGGAAGGAGTTTATTTGGCCTGGCAGGGTACAGGCTGTCCCGAGTGAAAATCAAATCACCCTGCAATGATTGCTGTCTGAACTTGGACACAATTACTGTACCAGCTATTTCATAAAATGCTCAGTTTAAACTTGATATCTATAGAAAAGCTGAAGGCAGCATCTGCTCTTCTGGCTTTCAAAAGATATATGTCTGTTGTGAAGATAATCCTCTAAAATCATACTGAAGATTAATTTGAAAGTTTTGCAGAACAGGAGGTTATTCTGCAATATATGACTTAAGCTGTAGCACTTCACAGCCCCACTGAGCCAGAAATAAATTAATTCTTAGCACTTTAAGAGAAGCAGGATATCCATCCTGTTTCAAGAAACGTCAAATACACCCGCTACTAACCTCTGCATCTAGGAGCATCTTTTACATTGGTCAACGACTGTCTTGTTACTTATTTGGACTGGGACTGAAGTAGGCACAATAAGAACAGATCTATGATGGAAGGATAGATTGAAAAAGAAAAGAAATCCATTGTTGGTGATGTAGAATCACAGGGGCATAGGAATTGAAAAAGTGTTGTCAGCACATGGGCAATGCAAAAATTATCACTTTAATCTCATACACAGGCAGCTGTAAAGAGAGAACTATATTATGTGCTCAAGAATTGGCAGTAGCTTTTGGTAAAACTCTGGGAGGGTAACCTACATCCCTTATCCTCCACATCTGCCCATCAGGATCATTGTGTGTGCCCAACAGGCACTTCTCTTGGTAAGGTGAGCTACAACCTTTCCAAGGGTGGAATAAAAAAAGGCTCTCTGGCAGGTGGAGTGACTTCTGAGCTGCTTTGTGCTCAGACACCTTTTTGTTTATAGAAACCAACCTGCTTGGCCTCCTGAACAGTGTTTAACCTTCATGTCTACTTGATAGAGAATATCACCATGTGTGTGATGAGCTCAGATGCAGAGCACTTCCCACAGTAAACAGTCTGGTTTTGTTCCTATGCCAGAAAGGATTAATTTGGGATTAATACTTCCCTGCTGAACAGCCGATGGTTATGTTCCAGTGCAAACAACGTGCTGATAAAACAGAAGCATCTTTGCAAATGTCACTGCTTAATTGGCATTGACAGATTATTTTACATCATCACTGGAGAGTGATGAACTGGTCAGCAGTTTGGGGTTGTATTGGTGGGCTGTAGTTTTGGGCCATGAGTCCTGACAGCTGGATGCAGGATCCTGCACTGAGCAGAAGGCAGATCATCGTATCCCCATCAGAGCACAGGAGAATTCACGGCTCTGCCTTTGGGACCAACAAGGTTTGGTAAAAATAGAGCAGCCCTAAGGATGTTTCATACCCACAGCCCAGGCAGCCTTCAATGACTGGGAACGTGTGTATGGGGGAGGGAGAGGAGTTAAACCCTGAGGCTTAATTTGTACCTTGACAAGAGAGTAACTTCTGACTTGGGACTGATCCTAGAACCATGTCCAAAGCTTACGTCTTACTGTGCGCTAAGTCCACCCAGATGGGACTTATTATTTCTCTCCTCTTCCAGCTCCACAGTAATTTGCTGACAAATCTTGCCAACAGTCTCTGGAAAGTTGAAGATTAAGTATGTTGGGAGTACTGTAAAATAACAAGCCCCTTGGGGAGAAGTAGGATGAAGAGCTGAGCTGAAAAACACAGGCTTGAATGCTGACACTGGGCACTGCTTGTGAAAGGTTGAACCACTGTCTGCGAAATGGCTCAGTAAGGGATCCTTGACTTCATTTGGTCAGGAACGGTTCCTGTTCAGGATGGAGACTCAGGAGGGGAACCCACAGGGCACTAAGTGAGGTATCAGCAATGATTATCAGGCTGATTATAGACCGCTCCTGGCTGGCCTGGCAATGAGGCTTCTCCCTGCCTTGCTGGCTGACTTTCTTTTGCAGACCAGCACAGACCCAAGCCTATCACTGATGCTTTGTTATTTCTGTAGATACAGTAGATTTGTATGACATTGCAAAAGCAGAACCAAAGGCATTAGCAGGGGTCTGAGCTACTTTGTGCTGCCTGAGCCATGCTGCAGCACCTGCTGTACAAGGAGGTAGGTGGAAGGGGAAGCAAGGGTGCAGAGATGTGCCAGCAGCTGCTTGGCTGCCTTGAAGCAAAGTTAGGATCACAATTCAGGGCTCCCAAGTATCAGCCCCTCTGCACTTCGGCATGTTTTTCTCTTCCCAAAATTAAAATTTCTAGTAAAGCAAGTGCAAAAAGATTGAGTTAGAGATGTTACCACAAAGCCGAGGTCCCCCCTGGGTAGGGCACTGAATGTAGTACTTCACTTCCACAAATTTGAAATATTTTCCTTTACATCAAAGCATCCATCAGTTCAATATTCAGTAAGAAATGCACTCACTGAGGTTAACCTGACAGCGTTGCCCCACGCCAGCCAGGATTTGCAGCAGTCGGCAGGTTCTGGCTCTCCATCCCTGGCTGACCACGCTGCAACATGCTTGCTGAAGCTGCAGGAAGCATCAGGAAAATGCTCCTGCCATGGTTCTGTACAGATTCTTCCATATCTGCACTTCTCTTGGCCCATGATCAACTTGCGGCATCACTTACAAAAGTAAAATTCTGCTTTTTATACTAGGCTCCATCAAACGTCTTTACTTATTTTCAGCTGGATGCCTCTGCCTAATTTTTAACACATGGATTCCTCCCTCAAAAATTACAGTAATTCCATTTCTAGGGCCACCCAGTCACTGAGATAACATACCAATTTATACCTGCTGAGGAGGTGGCCTATTTAAGCTTCTCATTTTTTCCAACCAAGTATCTCTTTCTCTCAAATAATGTTGTTCCAACGACTCCCCAGCGGCAGACAATGTGGTTCAGGTTCTCTGACATACAACAAGAAGAATTAACTCCTATTTGTAGCTGCTTGCATTTGGCAGCAACATCCCCAGTTTGAGGCAATTTACTTCAATCCAGATCCCACAGAGCAAAAGGCACGGAGTGCTGCAGGGTTTCAATGGTGATTGAGAACAATGTTTTGCACCCATTAGAGAAACCCAAAACAAAACATGTGGATAGCTAAGTGCCTATAGTAGTTGTGAGGAACCATTTTGTTCAAGGGAGTCTTTCCTTAGATGCACTGGCCCATCTCTATAAATACTGTGGTTTCAATCAGAGCACTTCTCAAATAACACCGAAGCCTCCTGATGCTCTTGCCATGGGACAGGTAAACATTTTAAATCCATTAACAGAACAGGCCACCCAAAGCTACGTAACTTTATGGATGTGGCCGGAGTGAACCTGGAAATAGACTCAATATCTTGACTTACTTTTTATTCCTTCCTTTCCACTGGAGACCTTGCTTAGTCCATGACTGGTCTGCTTTTTTATGAGAAGAGGGGCTGAGTCATTTTTTTAATATATTGACTAGTGAAAACCTCCCCTTATGTAAGCTTTCTGTTCCTTTACACTCCTAAATGTACTATAACTTGGTGCTGGGCACAGCCCCCACCTTGGTTTATCAGGCAGCTCAGAGAAACACCCCCTTTGTAAATACAAGGGAGTTTTCTGTTCAGCCTCAGATTCATAAAAT
Source organism: Grus americana (assembly GCF_028858705.1). Taxonomy (NCBI): domain Eukaryota; kingdom Metazoa; phylum Chordata; class Aves; order Gruiformes; family Gruidae; genus Grus; species Grus americana. The sequence goes on along the minus strand of NC_072853.1, from coordinate 13,137,849 downwards.
GAAACCCCAGCGCTTTCCACCAGCTGTTCCTGTGGCACAGAGCAGTTCACCACGCAGAGGGATTGCTGTCCTGTGCCACCCTGCACAGCAGGCACGAAGGCATCAGCGCTGTGGTGGGTGGGTTGATGCTCACGGCCCGACGCACGAGGTCTTTCTGCTGGACGGCAACGGGAGATGCAAAGCACAGCCAGCCTCTGAGCACGGCGGGAAAAAATGAGTTCAACAAATATTACTGTGGATGGATTTACTAGGGGAGGGGAGAAAAGAGGCAAGGCTCAGGGAAAACTAGGCCCCCCAGGCAGGGATCTGTGATGTGTTCTGTGATCTGTGATGGACGGCTGGTGAAGGCAGGGTGCCCGCAGGGCTGTTTGCTGCCACCACTTCCCTGTGTTAACACCACAGCTAGAACCAGCCCCCTTTATTTTACACCAGTTTCAACAGGATGCTGCCAACTACCCGCTGAAGAAAGCTCGAGTTTTGGCTACCTCCTTCCTGAAGCCTGTTACCCCAATCCTGGACACTGCACCCCTCAGGAGGCATTTACTGTGTGCTGCAGCAATAGCCAGAATTATTCTGGTGACATTTTCCACTGCTCTTGATGCAATGGCAGGAAGAGGCCAGGACCCCACTGTGTTTGAGCCAGGATATGTGCACAGACGGGCAGTCTCTGTCCTAAAGAGATTTTAGTTTCACTAGCGAAGACAGGCAAAGGGTGAGGGGAAAGGAATTGCCAGTACAATGGTCGTACAGGTGGGAAACATCACTTAGGTTGATTTCAGTAATTCAGCATCTATCTTCTCTATAGCAGCCATGACTTTCTTAGTGATTAATAGTAAAAGGAAGGGGTGGTTCCTGGGCCAAGACTCTCTGTTGTACCAAGTGCTCTGCAAACATGTATTGATCTTGCTGTACATACAGGCACAGATACGGAGTCTGCTTCTGCCCTACTTGTTGCACAGCAGCTCTGGAAACTTAAACTTTGGGAAATATGAGCAGAAGTTGCAGCTGGAAGCATAACGATGTGGTCCTTCCTGGCAATGAGAACAGGAGATACCACCCTTGCAGCCTTTCCTTCCTGTTACTACACTTAGTTAGAAACCAGCCAGTGGGATTTCTCCGCCATGCCAACCCTTGCCATGTGGACTGAGGAGCAATGTACATGTTTACATCCACGTCTTTCAGCATTAATCCTCCTCTTAAAAAAGCCCCATAGGCCACTCGAGGAAGACATCTCATGTAGCCTGGGGGCTGATTTACACCTCTTTGCACATTGAACCTTGACTTATTCAGTTGCAAATTTTAGAGCAAGGTAGTGAAACTGTTATATATTGGTAATGAATCATTACTGAATTCAGCCCTGCAAGAGTGACGTGGTTGGAAGTCATGCCATGAAAAGTTGGATGTTGGGGTTTTTTTTTGGATGTTACCAGGCTGTGAACAACCCACCACTAAGAGGGCTCATAGGCTGCTCACAGTGTTTAGGATTTCATCTGGAAGCAGAGCGCTTTAAAACCTGGCTTTGGTGAATGTGCTTGGAAGTGGCAGTGTTTTGTGGCATGTCCCAGGGACCACACTGTTTTGCCATTAGCCCAGTCGGCCTGGACTAGAGGTGCTATTATATACTATTATACATGTTGCTATACCCTTCCTTAGTGTAGCTCATGCTTTTCACCAACAAAAGTTACTAAGCCTTTTAGGAAATTAGAAAGCTAAAGCAACAGTAACTGCTTGGGGTGTAGCACATCATTACCCAAACCTAAGACATGTGCTGATGATTTCTATTATTGTTATTATTTTTTATGGTGGCTTGTTTGTGGTAGAAACAGAAGGAAGATGAGAGAAAGTAGGAAAAGATATTGAAGAAGAATACTCCCATAAAAAGCCAGAATAAGAACTTGGGGCTAACTGCGAACTTCATAAGGGTGAATGAAAAAAACCAATTTATTTTCTGCTCCACTGGAGAAAAGGGGATTTTGCACAGGCTTTTTGAAGATATAGGATTGTGTGAGATATCTGATTTAATTACCATTTTTCCTCCTAGCAGAGCTTTGCCCAACCACTCAAGTAAATCAAGTCCGATTGGTGCCAGTGAAGGGCAGGGCAACTGCTGGACAGCTAGGCTGGAACCTTCTACATCCTTAAACCAAGGCAGAGCAGGTGCAGCCGTCACCCAAAAGAAATGAAAGGATGCAGAATTTTGAACCTGACTGATCAGTTGGGTTAAGCTGCCTAACACCGTTTCATTTCTCTGCTGCACTTCTCCTTCCAGCAAAACTACTGGTGCCTCACATGCTGTGGGTACTTCATCACAGCAGTGAACTTAATTATTTATCTTGGGAAGAATGAATCTCCCTCCTCTGCTGAGGTTCAAATACTTAATTCCAAAGGTGTCTCTAAAGAGACATTCAGCCTCATAGCAATAGACTATCCTCTCTACGGGTCAGTTCCCTCTTATTGGCATCAGACAAGGTTAAGAACAGTGTGAAAATGGTCTTGTGAGAAGTGCAGAACAAAAGAGGTTCTTATGCCTCTGTAACCTGTTCTCAGCAAGGACTGGAGTCCATCCAAGAGGAAATGTCAAGGAAATAGCTGCAGGTTCAAGACAGGAGGCAACAGTTGTGAATAATTTGGAAGTTTACTGACTAAAAATAACATGTATTAAGCTTTTTAACTGGGAAAATGGGAGGAGAAGAGGGAACCACAAACCAGAACCCTGTACATTGAGTTGCAATAGAGAAGAGTCAGGCAAGGTATGGGTGGAAAAAGTGAGAAAACAGAAAAAGAAATGATGTTCTTATTAAATAATAACTGGGCATAAATACATGAATACTTAAAATAAGCCTATTTCTCCAGAGAGTGGTTGCTCAGTTTGTCTGAAATCTAAACCTTTTCAAGGTGTCTTGGTGGGTGTGAAGATGCTGGTATCCTTTTAGCTGTTGCTGGGGGCAATGTGTGGCTCGCGGGCTTTATCCTGCAGGTCTCTGCAGAGTAAGAGGAGTTAATGTTTGCACAGGGATAAGTTTTTGTTCTGGTTCAGTGTTTACCAACTTGACTAACCAGGCACCACATTTGCTACCAGCAAGTAGCAAACACATATGCAGTCTTAAATGCAAATATGAGCTTGGAGAGCCTGTTCATGATGTAAAAGGTAGCAACTGGCATTAAAACAGCATGTTGGAGCCCTCAGCAGTGGCACCTCAGGCCCACAGGTATGTCTGACACCCTCAGGGGACTCTTCCAAGGCTTGAGTTAAATTCAGCTAATTCTATTTAAAGACTTCTTCTTGAAGGAAAAGAAACACGTCCTTTAATGCCTGTTTAATTGCTCCTGGCAGAAGTGATTATTATTGCTTGTATTTATCTATTCCATACCGTCTTGTGCTTTCTTTAATCATTTCTACCTGCACGAAGTCAAGATAAGACTTTCTGAGACCAGCAGGTGATGGTTCAAGCTCCCCGTTGAGGGAGGAAAGGACTCTAAGAGGTGCAGGAACAGGACAAATGAGCACCCTGTATGTAATAACTGCATTCTTTATTTTGTGAGCATATATTCATATGTAGCTCTTGTGTGTTGATGTAAGAAAAGTTGTGGAATATGACCCTTACTTTGCACCTGTTCAGGATGTGGCTTCTTTGCTGTCATGAATCATGATGTGTAAGGATGGTAAATGTGCCAATAAAAAGTCATTGCTTTTCTGTAGAAGGGACGGGATTTGAAAGAACCAAGTCTGTATGTGCGTGGGTAAATGGGCAGTGTTTGCAGAGGTCCCGTGCTGTTGTGCTGCTGGCTCTGAAGCCTTCTCAGAGCTTTGGAGTTTAAGATTATTTGCACGGAGCTATGCACAATTCAAAAGTGCAAATTGCAGGTTATTCAGAGTGTGTTTGATCTTCTTCTAGATCATTTTTTAGTTATTCTGCATATAACAGTGTCCAGGAAAATAATATTTAATTAGAATGCTAAAAACATGGAAGCAACTGGATCAAACTGTAAGGTCTCCTTCACCCCAGTTTCTGCCTCCCAAGAGGGTCCAAGGGTGGATACTTGGGAAAAGAGTCTGTGAAACAGGTACATGATCCTGCCCTTAGCAGTTTCATGCAGCCAGGAAGTTTATGAGCTGGATGGATATCAGACCTGCTGTCAACAAACTCCATAAATTTACCTGAAATCCCTTAGAATTCTTTAGTCTCAACAACCTTCCTTGCAATGTGTCTTATGATTTATGTGTCTCTCTGAAGAACATTTCTGCTCATTTGTTTTAAACTTGTTGCCTGATAAAGTCATTGAGAGCACTCCCGTTTTGTGGTCTGGGGACTGAAACTGAGAAACTCCCTCTCTATTCATCTTTCTATGTCATTCATTATTTTATAGCTCACTTCCAAACACTGCTTCAGCTGCAGTTAGACAATACAGTAAATCCAGGTACATCTCAAGAACAAGGTGCTCACATGAGGCCATGTTAATTGGGGATGAACTCACTTTCCTGTTCAAGTGTGTTCCAAGAACGGATTAGTTTTTTCACAATCAGGCTTTATTCTGGATCAGGTATAATTCTGGCAAAAGCTCGTGTTGTTTGCTTTGATCATTCTGACAGAAATGTGATAATGAACCCATACCTGATTCAAATCCAGCATGACTGTCAGGTGACCCAGCCATGCACCGATCTGGTACTTATGATCTAGGAACCACCAGAACATGAGAACACCCTGTGAGGTCAGATCCAGTATCCGTCTGGCACAGTGCTCTGTCTCCAGTAGTGGCAAAAGGAGGTGATATTCAGGGAGAGCACGTGAGCCTAGCCACTTTCTGCAGTCCATTCACCCCTGCATTTACATTTTTATCATGAGTATTAATGGATACATCCCTGTCTGGTCCTTTTAGTATTTTTAGACCTATTTCATCAAGTGCATCCTCATTCTAGTGTTGTGGGGTTTGCTAGGTAACAAGAAGCTCTGCTTTCACCTCATTCACCAGCTTAAATTTCTAAACTGTGATCCTATTCCCATTTAGTCATCCTTTCTCCAAATGACGAGTCCAAGATGTTTCAGTCTCCCATCAGGTGGCTTCTCCCACTCTTTTCTGTGCCTCCTCTGACCCTCTTTTTCTTGAGATTTGGAGTCCAGAGCTGCACACGGTATCCGAGATGTCAACCTGAATTATTCTGTGATCCCATCTTATGATCTGGTGTGGGTTCACCAATGCTTTAGAGGTAAAATAACACTCACTGGCTTCTTCCCAATATCCCTCCTGATGATACCCAGCACTGTACTGGCTTTTTTTACTGATGCTGCACACTGACCTGATGACTTCAGAGACCTCTAGCGATGACTCCAGGACCATCTCCTTGAGTTTGATTGCCAGCTCAGTCCTTCTCAGGCATGCTTGATTATTTTTACCTCACTGCATCACCTTAAAAACACAGGCTATCATCTCTTTTCCAGGCTGAATAGACTCTGCCAGGAGCCATTACCCTCCTCTGATCACGCTTACCAGTGTTTTCTGCACATTGCTGAGTTTTGAGTTCTTTTCAAGAGGATGCAATTGGAGCAACAAGCAGTAGCCAAAATGAAGTAATTTAGTGGCATATGATGTTCCCTATCATATTTTTGTCTCATTTCTTACACTTCCTAATGGCTGATTTCAGTTCTTGACTGCTGCAGTGCAATAAACTGAAGTTTTACAAGGAATTATCCACAAAGACAGCAGAATTTCCTGAGTTGTAGTAGCTAATTTAGAGCCTATTATTGAACGTACAGCGTTAGTATATAACTAGCTTTGACCACTGTATTGTCACTTTGCAATTTTGTTTTCCTATTACTGATGAGATGTTAATAGTGGAGACAAAACATAAAATGTCAGAGTGTCACACAGATGTGAAGAACTTCAGGCTTAAGAACTGATACCTGTGTGTGTGTCACAGCTGATTTTTAAACAGCAGCTTGTCATACAGGATTGTGTATTCACCTTCTGGAGGAGCTGAAACTTTTCCATTGCAAATCCTTGGACCTGTCAAAACAGAGGACCCAAGTGGGAAATCAGGAAAAATGGAAACAAGTTAAGACAGCTAGTGAGAGCTCTGGCTGGTGAAAGAACGACAGCAGAAATAATGGATTTTGGGATAAAGGGAGTGTCACTACTGAATCATGGTAAAGTATCTGACAATACACTGTATGAAGCAACTCTGCACTGGCAAAGGAGATAAATTAAATGAACAAATGGGAAAAGTCTTCCCTGAACTTCTGTAATCATGAGAAAAGAAAGCATGAAATGGATACATCATTAACCATTCATTAAAGTGTTTCTTGCTTCCTAGATGACTAAGTATATAGAAGCTATTTTATTCAGCCCTCTTTGACAATTAAATGTAATGCAATAAATTTCTTCCCTGGGACTTCATTTATTATCACAAATGAGATACTAGCTTAATAAAAATGTTCCTGAATTAACCAATTATGCTCGCATTATAGTTTTAGATGGATTAGGCTTTTTATTCTGAATCCCCCATCTTTGTATTGTAACTATGTTTTATTCTTTGAAATGAGTGGTTTAAATTATGAGATAATTTACATTTCCTTTCAATTTCCTTGACTGGTATATATTGTGGAAGTGATAAAATGAGCGAAGAGACTTATGGTTTTGCATTTACAAAGGAAAGAAAACATTTTTATAACCTAGAGAATTAGGTTCTTTTTGCTTGTGTTTATTTGACGAAAATTAGAACTAATAATGTGGAGATAAATATTCACCTAGTGCAATACCGTTTGATCTAGTGCAAAACTCTTTGGAAAATTGTTTTGTTGAAAGAGGCAGAATTTTCAGGAGCTGCAAAAAAATATAAACCACTTTACAAAATGCAAAGAACAAAATGCAAAGATACAGACCCACCTAACGAATTTTACATTCATGTGTGAGAAGGCTGAAGGCTGTTCTTCCTCTTTTTTCAGTTTCTAACACTTTTTCAGTCAAGGCAGTCACTGTACCCATAGCTTTACAGTCCTTAGGCACTGGAGCTGGCTCAGATCTGAGCTGCACAAACCTTTGATCATCCCTGAACTAAATAATTTTGATGGTTCCAAAAAATTTGCTGAGACTGCTGCTTCCAGGGAGGAAGGAACCTGGGGGGGTGGGGGGGAGAAGAAGTGGGGCAGCTGCTTCAATAAGGATTTCCTGCTGCCAGGAGCACACTGGCAGCTCACTCATTCTGTCTTTTTGAGGACTTCTGGATGGTCTCAGGAGAGGTCAGGTTGACCTTTAAAAGTCCCTTCCAACCCAAACTATTCTGATTCTAAACCAGGATTTGTTTCTATGCCTGCCCTCTGTGTTTCCAAGGATCCCTAAATCTCACTCCCTTGTTTTGTTCCTTGGTGCCCACCAGGACCACGCTTCAGACACCAGCACTAGGGAAGGGCAGCCCAAGGCTCGTGGCTACAAAAATGGACCTTGACAAGCATCTCAGTCTAATGCAGGTTAATCCTAAGACTGGATTTTGCTTGAACAAGAGGTAAAAAGCTGCATGGAGAGGGGGTCTTGTGAAAGGGTGCAGAAGGTCCCTCCTCAAGCTACACATCCGTGTGTTTAGATGGCTCTGGTTGTTCTTCTGACTCTATACCAATGGAGAAGTGATTTCAGCCATCCTACAGTAAATGTCTACAGTGAGGCAGGTAACCTGCTCCCTGTTAAGTGTCCATTTGTCTCTGGGTGATGTGTGACCATTCCCACTGCAAGAAGCTATTCTCCTCATACACCAATTCTCTGAGCACACGGACTTCTGGAAGGATTTTTCTGGAAGAAGAAACTAAGTTTAAACAATGTTGAAAAACTCCAAGGAGATTCTGTATTTAGTAAGGTCACTTGTGTTCTCTTGCTGACAACTCTGACGTGCTTTTTTTTGCCAGTTTTCCTTTAAATTAGACTGCAAATTGCAGTTATCAGATACCTGAGAGAACATTATGCAGTACAAGAAGTGACCATGAAGCCTCTGTGATGATGGCATAGCTTAAAAGAAAAAGAAAGGGCATGAAAGGATTTTTTAGAAAGTTAACAAGCTAGAAAGGTGGAAGCTGCCATGGATAAATCTTGATGAGAGGACAATACAGTTTGTGAGTGTTTTTGAAAGAGTATGAAGAATAATTCAGAGCCCCAGTGAACCTGTGGCACTGATAATGGGAAATGAACCCTTTTATTTACAGATTTCTGGTGCAAATCCAACATGGTCTGAGTATAGTCAAATGCTGCGGTATAGTTGCTATCCCACTCTTATTTACTATTCATATCAGGGAAACCTCAACGAATCACAGTCATAAACTAGGGCCCATGTTGTCACTGTACATGTGCAGAAGAGAAATAGTTGTCCTTACTCCAGAATTTTTACAGTCCCCATGTGGAAGGAGCTGGGATACTCAGTCCTCTTTGAACTACGTGAAGTTCTTCATTAGCTGAGATGGCTGATTTTTAATTGCTTCTAATCATGGCACTTACAATGGGAAATGTGTTGATAGCCTGCAGGAACTCTTTCTTCCAGCTTCTCTTTGGACATGGATTTGTTTTATTGTATCTTAAATTAGCTTGTTGGATCCAGGAAGGAACAAAATCCTTACCTGTATTTGTGCATCATGTAGCATCTGGGGACAAAATCTCACCGAAGGTTGTCAGTACCACCACAGTACTAACAACCTCCAATCTCACCATGGGTCCAAGACGGATGAAAGACTTTTTGTGCACCCCAAGTCTCTCCTGTTTCCCAGGTTCTTGCAGTGCCATGTTCGTGCCTTGCTGACAGCCAGGAGGGCCTGTGGGGAACGTGGGAGACACTTCTTCACGACATCTTTGAGGTCTGCCTAGAGGTGGCACACAGTTTTATGCCTGGATTAGGGATAACAGACGGGCGTGAATAACTTTGGGGACATTATCAAATCTGGTGAAACTACACAGAAGCCTGAAACTTTCCCTTCTTGGCAACATTTTCCTGTGAAAATTTTCACAATCTCAGGGAGAAGAGAAGGAGTAATTTTCAAGTTTTTAGCAGTTGATCGAATTTATGTTGCAGCTGCGGTGAAAAGAAACATTCCTTGTGGAGATTTGAAGAAAGATTACTTCTTTTTTCTTTCCAAGAGAACAAACTTTCTATCAAAAAAGAGTATCCACAGAACATTTTTCAGAAGCATGAATGATTTTATTAAGCATTGTGGATGTTACCCATGTGCACAATATGTGGAGCACGTACACTGTCACTGAATGACAAGCAGTTTACATATCAAAGTGATGGATCCTCTCTGTTGTGAGGGATTGATACCTTCAGTTCCCTGAAAACTTCATTTACTTACCTTAGACCTTTACAGAGAAGTTTCTCTCTGGCAAATCCCATATATAATGAACGCTGCCCTGACATCTTGGCGAACAACCCTGTGCTCTTCTTTCCCTTAGCTGAGCCTTGCAAGTGGCTTGTGCTGCTGCCTCTCCGGTGGTTTTGTGGGACATTTCTCTACGTGGCCACTGCTGTCCACGGCCGAGGTAACCAGTGGGCCAGGCGTGCAGGAGAGCTCAGGTGCACCCTGATGCCTCTCTGTGCACGAACCTCCAGCAGACTAAAAAACTGAGATTGAAATCTGGTTTGCTTCAAAGATAAATTTTGCTGTTGGCACCTGTGGAGTTATCTCAAGCTTGGCTGTTTCTCTGTTTGTTACTCTGTTGCACCTTCTGCAGTGCTGTCTTTAAAGGCTTTTGGTGTTGTGTAAAAATAAAAATCATGGAAGACGTCCCAGTTTCCACATCAGGTTTTATTAATGGCCATTGCCTTCAGTTGTTCTCTGAATCCTGATTTGCTTGAGCCATTTTTTTGTCTTGGTACTATATTTCTGGTCATACTTGGCCAGGTTTTGGAATTCTTTGGCACACAGAAGTTGTGCTTTTTCTGCGATAGTGCTCAGCATTGCTGGCATTCCTCTTGGGCCTGGCCAGTAAACTTAATTTGCTTGCTCTGAATACAACTTTTAAAAGTTATCAGCTTCCCTTTCCAGTTTGCAGTAACTTTTCCTCCATGCACCTTGAGTTTGCAAGTGATTTCAGATGTTTGAGCATTGATTGCTATCAGGTTTGCTCTGCTCGTGGGTGACTGCTTGTTTGGGCTACTTGGGCTGTGTGCTTCCCCAGGTAAGTTTTTATTCCTACAGCAATTTAGGCAAACAAGTCATCTCATGATAGGGGAAAAAATGTGCTGGTTGTTTGTCACTGCATGCTTGTGGCCAACAAAAAAAAAACCCTGAAAAATGTTGCCATTATACTATATTCTTTGTGCTTCCACTCTCACCGCTTGGTTGGTTTGTCAGTAGAGGTACTAGCAGAAAATTCTTGAGCAGCACGGGTTGTTTCTCCCTCTGAAATATGCAGCATTTTTGTTTCCTTGGAAAAACTGTAGTATGAAATCATGCCACAGAGAGTTCCTCTTGAACCAATGTGACCAATAATTGGGAAAATAATACAGAGCAGTACGCTAATAAAAATGGAGTTCCAGGTGGGTTGAAATTCACCACTACTTACAAATTCAAGTGGGATTTAGTGAATGTTTCAGGTCTCAAAATGAGGTGTAAAGAAGTATATTTTCAAAATATAAAAGCATGTAATTTCAACATTTCAAAATGAAATGTTTCAGATATGCTGAAATGTTTTTCCTGACATTTCAAATTGAAAAGGGCCGAATTCCCTGTAAACAGAACCGCGTATTTCAGTATGATATGATATGAAATTGAAGCTATGTTGATTTCAGCATGCAGGTAAGATCCGCAACAAGAACATTTACATTTTCACCATCAAATAAAGCCAAGTGAATTGTTTGCAATGACTTTGGGTTTCTGAGTATTAGTCAGATTGGTCTGGTTAATTCAAAACTATATATCCATAGGCTTTTATTTAATGAAAATAGCCTCTCAAAACTGGTTTGGTTCTACTGATTTCTTTTCCCATTTTTTCTTTTTTGTTGTAGTTCAGGCATTCAAAGCCAAGAGTTCATTATCGCCTACCCCTATTCCAAGCACTGTCCACTTTACCATTAAGGAAGAACTTCTGTGTATATTTCCTACATTATTGTTACTGTTTTGCCAGACCTTTATTGGCAGTAGAAAAGACATGTGCAGACTCTAAGGGTCATTATTAAGCACTAGTTCAAGCCTCCAGAAACCTTCAGAAACCTGGAAAAATTAAACTGCATGCTCCAGTGCTCAGAGATCTGATTTCCACTCCCCAATCCCCTCTTGAATGATGAATCATGTGGCTTAAAAGCACACAGTTTGTAAAAGGAAGAAAAATAAGAAAATCATCAAGATGATAGATAAACAAAACCCAGCCAGTCCTTTTCCAAAGTGTAAGGCAATTGCAAGACAGACAGGTGCTTCCCTCTGCTTCTCCAAAATCTTGGGTTGAAAGGGTCTCTCTGGGCACAGCTTTAACACAGAAAATGGTGTTTTTCTTCCATGTTGCTGAGAATGGATGCTGTGCTGATCCCTGCTTAGGGTCAAGGGAGAAGTCCCATCTTCTTCCCACAGCTTTCCTTCTCTGCGGTATCAGCTCCTGCCTCAGCTCTAGGGTATGAAGTTGGAGCAGTAGGTCAGGTGTGAATTGGAGACTGTTAAAGTTATTACCCTTGTAGTCATACTTTGTTCTGTGCTTGCAAAATGCCAGAACAGTGTCAGTGTCCTATTCCAGGACCGGTACTCCTGGACCCTGACAAAGGGCAAACAAAGACTTTGGTGGGATGAGGCTGGCTGGCAAGAAGGAGGAGGGACTGGTGGCCCTTCTCTTGTCTTCTTTGGGCTGGGCGATGGGAGGAAAAAGTAGACCCTTTTTTGAGGGGAAAAATACTGTATGACATTTGTAGAGATATTTCCTTTCACCCTCCTCTTTAAAACCAACTCTACAAAATGCAACTGGTCTTTCTCTCTACTCTCTCTACTCACCAAAGAGCTGAAGGACAAATGGAAGGATAAAATACAAAAATGCAAAACAGCACAAACCTCTGAGCAACAAACCTGGGCTTGTGTCGTCGCTGGGAGAGGTGCTTTATCTCAGCTTGGCAGCTGCACTGCCTGCTGCCCCGGGGCCGTGGGGACTTTTGCCATCAGTTTCCTGAGAAGCAGGACTGCACCCTGGGTCCTTGCTGCATGTCTTGTCATGTTTTATCTGTGATGGTAACCAGCCCGGGGCCATGCTGCCCTGCCTGCCCCTCACCCCACAAACACACCTCGTTCCTGGATGACTATGGTAGGCTCCTGGCAAGGAGTTATGGCTAAAACTGAGTGAACGCAAGGGATAAGGAAGCCCTAACAAGGCTCTAGAGCCACGTTAGCCAGGCATGATCTAAGAAACTACGTCATGAAGCTTTTACTGGGTTAGTTTTAAGCTGGATCAATTCCCTAATCCAGTACAGGAAGACGTGGGAGGCAGAAAAGCCCCCCAGAGTGGTAGCTGGGCTGAAACATCTCTGAAACACATCTTGAGAAGAAACCCTTATCCAGTCCTGTTCATGGCTTTGCTGTTGGAAGGGAGTGAGAACTAACTAAATAAATAGCAAAAGCTGTGGTGGTGTATGTGCCACCTGTACCGTGGGCGTCCTCACCAAGAAAGTTTACACAAATGCTTTTATGTTTATCTTAATTCACTGGAAAACTGCTTTTGACCTGGAACCTATACTTTATGAGAAGATTGTATCTCCCATCTTGTCACCAGCACAAGAATTACATGTGGGGGAAATCAATAGAATTGGAAACTTATCTTGGATTTCCTTTCTTTGTCTCTTCTTCTGAAAAGACATTTTAGCTCTTCTCTCAGTACGTTTGCCTGTACATGACCAAACTTTAAAAATAAACAAAATTAGATGAAGCATAAAACCAGATCTTTCTCTTGTTTGCTTTCAATAAAAGGAAAATCAGAATATAATGATCTCATTTGGAAATCAAAACTCCTTCTCAGCAGCTCCTTGAGTTAAATTTGAGTCCAGCTGAGAAAACATCTTGAATCTATTGCGCTGATAGCTTTTCTTTACTTTTTCAGAAAGGGGCTGTTTGCTGGCATGAAGCTGAAGAAGAAGAAAAAAGGCGAGAAAGGGTTGACTATTGCAAACAAAGATGCACTGGGTAAGGCCTCATAAATCAATATTGCAACTGGGAAGAGCAGGTGGGGGGTTATCTTACAACTAATTTTGTGTGAACTCATTTGAATTGTGTCTTAGGGCTTAGTATCGATAAAACGGGCAGTAAAGTTCTTATCACTCCCAAGTAAACAGAGAGCTAATTCTTTTTGCATTAACTGTTTCGTTAAGTCCACCTTCAGATTCTGTGAGTTCAGAATGATGTATCTGGTAAAGTAAAACAAGAATGTCAGCCTGACTCTTACCATAGAGAGATGACACATTTTTGAAAGTTTTTTTCCTACTCTAGAGATCGATAATTCATTACAGGTGTGTAATTCCTCCAGAGGATCTGCTTCTAGAAACTGTAAGAACACAACCTGAGTAGACTTTGATGGCTGGATGGGCTGGCTTGGTAAAGTTGGAAGCTTTACTTAGTAGCAATTCTCCTCTTAAATGTATGGCAGTTTTTTAATGTTATTTTATTTGATTTTATTTTTATTTTATTTTTTATATTTAATAATTATTTTTTTATTTTTAATAGATGTGGGTACATCCATAAGACATGCAGAATCTCCTATTTCTTTTCCTTAACACACCATTGGTTTCCAAGCTAAGGAGACATTCCCCTGCACATCCTACCACTGTCATTTTCCTCCTGTCACCACAGTCCTCCCATTTACCTTCAGCAGAACCTGTAGTTCACCACAACAAAGTCTTCACCTGTAGTTTTATTTTGAAGTCTCATGCCTCAGATTTCATGGAATTTTTAAAACGTGGACTACTATGTGTTTAGTGCAGCCCTTGAATTACAGTGTTGTAATAAACCAGCCATATGTGTCTTGACTCACTCTTGGGCAGAAACAGGAATACATATTTTGTGCTATAAGCATTATTTAGCTAAAAGGCACTACTTTTAAAAAGATTCTCCTCTGGTCCTCACAGCAAGGGATTTGGGCTTTTGGAGCAGAGAAAACTAAAGACCATTAAACTTCTTACTAATTACAGATATGTTACAGTTTATTTATCTTATGCTCCATAAAATATACCATGCTCTACAAGATATACCATACTGTAATTTGATTCAGTCTTTCATGTGAGCATTCAAATCTCTGTTTATTTCAAAGGATTGTGTTTGAATCATTGGATAGATTTGGGTCCTTATGCTACATCTTCATCTATTTCATTAGTGTCTTTGTTGCTGAAGATTCTGAACTAGCAAAGATAGAGCAATCACTGGTTCTCTCTTGTCTTGATTGGGATTTGGGCTTCAGAAATCTATTGGGGAAGTATGCAGTGAGGAAACATGGTCACTGACGGAACCATTTGCATTTTCTGTCACTGCATCTATACAGGGAAATAATTCCTGCTGGTTGGTTATGTACAACATACATATGGTTATTGAGGGGAAAAAAGATATTAAAAAGTCAGGAAAATAGAGCTGTAAAGGGAAAGAAGCATTGCAAAGAGTTTACATCTCAATAGAAACAACATGGAACTCACAAAAAGTGGTCCAGGCAGGGCATCATGCTGTCAGACACCTGTCCCCCAACCAGGGGGAAGTTTTATCTTCTTTAGCCTCAGAGCAAACATTACAGAGTCCTACAAGCCCATAATCAAACAGCATGCTCCAGAGTAAATAGGATATGGAGGGTAGTCATGGGAACTTGGTGCTACAGATGCAAAACTATGGACAGATGCCTTTACGTCAAGGGCTGAAAGTCAGGCTATGTCTACACGGATACAGAGACAAGTTCACCCTCCCTGTTTTGTGGGGAGATTGGACAAGAGTGAGAGGGGCAGTTGGAGAGCATATATGTTAAATGAGATTTCTAATGGAGTAACCTTCACTGAGCGTATGTTATATGAGATTGCTAGTAGAGGAACCTTCATGGAGCTGGCTCGTGCCTGGTTGCCTTGCAACACAGGCAAAAGTTGTGTCTGTCTATACCTGTCTGGTGGTTTGCCATGGAGTGGGGGCTTGTGGAAGCCAGCTGAAAAAGGAACATTCAGACCTGATGAGAGCTATCCAAGTGAGTTTTACTATACAATGGATGGTCCTTTGCTACCATCACCAGTTTCTAAACAACCCTGAAGTGACCATACCTCTGCAAAGGAAGCACTATTACAACCCTTTGTCTAATTTTGTAGTGGGAGCATAGCGCCATAGAGTACTTGAAGAAAATGCACTTAGACGTGTTTCCTTTTATTTGATGCAGGGGTGTCTCCATAAGGTCACCTAAGCCCCTGGCAATTGCTGGGCAAGTCATCTTTACTGATGCAGGTACCACTTGACAGCTTCTAGACCAGAAATAACTCACGTCCAGAGTCGCTGAACATTTCTTGCTTATAAATGTAATTATTGGAATGATCTACAGCCACCTAAATTTTAAACTTTCACCTAAACCACACAGCTCCCTTCCCAAGGCAAATATTCAACACAGACGTGCTCTGCAAGCAGCAGAGGTGCTGGTAGGACTTCTGTCAGACCAGGAGGACAAAGCAGAGCAGTGGGAAGGGCTTATCTGGCCAAATGTAGTTGTCTGTATCTGAGATAGTTGCTGAGATTCTCTTAATGATCAGGAAGAAAAATAAGCACTTCTGGAAGCAATTTGTCTCATCTGAGTATAACTTTCTACAAGACATCCCATGAATCATGCTATTCAGCTCTCTTTTTCTGTCCTTGATCTTCCAGTTCATCATCTCTGCAAAGAGGAAAAGTGAGAAATGATTTCTAAGCTAGGGTCCACTTTGGTGGCTTGGAAGTGTGTCAGACTGTTATGACAATACATGAATGGCAGACTCACTGCAGCAAAGTAAAACGTGCAAAACCCAGCAGTAATCTTTCCCTCTGTCTTTCTAGCAAATGGCAGATGAGGTAGTCAGATGCAACTAGTGTGAATGTGCCTGTTGTGGGTGCACATGGGGTGAAGAGAGCAGCTATGGTCACAATTTATATGGTATATGATTTTGCACAGGAGAGCAGCTGCTGCTGTAATCAATGCTGCTCAATACAAACCACTACTCTATCTCTAATGATGATACCCAAATAAATAAAATATTCTCTTCATGTTGATGAAATCACTGCTCTGCTCCAAGTTAGCTTTTTGCTAATAGAAATCAGAGGCAGGTTTTACTTTCTTGATTGTTTTCTTCATCAGGTGATCATGATGAAAATGCAAATCTTCACCGTGACACTCTTGGAAGACAAGAAGAGACAGAGGAAGACCTAATGAACAGCAATGCACTGCCCAGTATTTTTGGATCCTTAAGCCCAAAGAGGAAAAGGTGCTCATTGGCGTACCTTACTTAATATCCCCCCAAACACCTTTTCCATCCTTCCCAGGAATGGTATGCCCTAGGACAATACACCTGTTGATAGAAAATCCATTTGCTCACAGCAATGATCCCTTCACTGCTCCTCTCCCACATGACAGAGTGGGATGTACTTGTCAGCAAAATATTATCAGCTCAAGATAGATTGTCATCAGGTGCTGTCCAGTGCAGGGAGAGATTGAAATGGATGCTGAGAGTGCCTCAGCTATGCTAATGAACTCTACTAACGAAAATGAGCCAAAGAGGATAACAATCTCTATAGCCAGATAGAGCCAAGAGCTTGTGTAGTTGTTTTTTTCATACGGGGAGGAATGGAGTCAGGTTTGATGGGATCGACAAGTGATGGCAGGTAGCTGCACTGGTCTGTGTGGATGCAAAACATTTCCCTATGAGAAATACAGAGATAGTCTCTGCTGATGAAATCAAGCCTAACAGTTCACAACAAAGCCACCTGCCATAAACAATGCTTGCTTAGTGACAAGAAGTCTTTCCAACATGTGTCCAAATACCAGCTCTTGCCTAGAGATGCCTAATGACCTGCTTTGTCATTTAAACAGGGCAAAGCTGGTGACCAGAATTCACGAAGAGGAGATGAAATCCCAGAACTACCAGGTGAGCAGGGGGTGATGGTACTCATGCACCTGTGAAATCCCCAAGCAGTCTGGACCTGAGCCCAGGAGTGTGCATGGTGTCCTTGTGCCCCACAGATTGCCATCACCATCATCGAGGCCAGGCAACTGGTTGGTGAGAACATCGACCCCGTGGTGATCATCGAGATAGGTGATGAGAAGAAGCAAACGACAGTAAAGGAAGGCACTAATGCCCCTTTCTACAATGAGGTAGGTGCTTTCTCTTGAAGAAGACACTTTCTTCAGTGGTTCTGGGTGGCCTCCACCACTTGGTAGCTCAAAAGGGGATGAACTAAGTTTGTAGCACCTGCATGTCTGAGCAGGGAGGTCTGTCCAGGACCTGTTTGAGTTTCAAGCTTGGCCAAGCACCAGCAATAACTCACTTGGGTTTAGCTCTATTTGCTTTTTCTCTTCTCAAGCTCTGTCCATCCTGTTCCCCACCCCCTTCACCACATCCTGCCCTACTACCACTGCTTCTGCATTTTTTCAAATGATCCATGTGAGAGCTTTGTTTAAACTGCTGCCCTCCCCGCCCCCGCCTTTTCTACCATTTCACTGTTTCAGCTTTTCCTTGACATGTGTTTGTCCCAGCTGATGACAAATCAGACCAAAACAACTCCCAAAACTGAACAGTTCTTTGGGTTTCCCTCATGCTTCCTGTCCGTTCTGACGATACCCTCTGATGAGGAGTGAGGGCCATGGGCATTTGCAAAGGGCAGTTCTGTGCAGCCATGCAAGTAAGAGAGTAGAAAACAAGTCTGGGCCACGGTAGACATGAGCCAGGGAGCAAGGAAAGGGTCTTGCTGTGCCCACCACCACCTCCCCAGCACCCCCAGTGTTTCACCAGGGCTCTGTGTGGTAACCCAAAAAGCTAAATCATGCTGCTGACAGCGCTGGCTACCAGCACAAGGACGATTTTGATCTGCTATTCCTTTTTCCCGCAGTACTTCATGTTTGATTTCGTTGGACCACAGGTGTTCCTGTTCGACAAAATAATCAACATCTCTGTAAGTACCTAGGAAAGCGTAGCACAGTAAGTAAAGGTCATTGTTGTTTGCTTCACTTCAGCTCTAAATGATTTTTCTTAATGTAATTTAAAAGAGAAATAATTTTAGGTACCAAGAGTGCTACAAAGTCAGCATGAAGTATAGGAAATAGGAAGGATCAGGGAAAGGAAAAGGAGGAAAGGGCAGCTGGCAATGGTTTGAAGGAATGTAACCCTAAAGGAAGATTAAGTGTGCATTTTCAGGGATGCTCATTGCTGGCTTGGCAATCTGCAAGGTAGAACGAGAAAATTTAGCTTAGTTAACTCTTGTCAGCATTATCTTCATCCCTCTAATTTTCAAGCTGCCACTTGTTTCATATGACTGAGTTGAAACTTATGGCTTATCTCACATCCTCACATAAAACTGTTTCTAATTAAATTATGCAGGTACCTTATCCTCAGCAGCAGCTCTTGGGCTGTCAGGGAGTGGCAGTGGCTGATTGCTATTAACAGGGCACTGGGCTCCAAGCGTTCAGTGCTGCTCCCACTGCTCGCTGCAAGTCCCAGCAAAGCTATGTGCTGTCTCAGAACAGCCCTGATGGAAGACACACATGCTCTTCGACTTGGGACATTAGATAATGATTTGCAGTTTGGAAGACCATCTATGGAGCCATGCTAATTCTCTTACCTGAGGCTCCTGAGGTTCATCACCACATTTAGCAAAGCTGCTGAGGAATTAAGGAAGATCTCATGTGACTCTGGACAGTGCTGTATTTGTATTACTTAGAAATATCACATCCTGTGCCCTTCATGAGCTGTTTTTTTTGTGTTTCTACTGCCAAAAGTCCCACCACTTGGCCAGAGAAATTAGCAGTGAGTTGTTGCCCCAGGAAAGGTTCTTTTCCCCTGAAGTGCTTTGTGCATTTCAGAAAAGTACACCAGGAGAGGACCTGTGCTGGTCGTGCTTGACAGAGAGTGGTCAGGAGCTGTAGGAAACATCTGTGCAAAACCTCTTAGAGATGTTCACTGTGTACCTGCTTTGCTGAGCTGCTAGTAAAGTGACTTTTCTCAGCTACAGAAATAAAAAGTGTTAGTTTACATATGGACAGCTGGACAACTAGGTTTTCCATGATGGTAGTAAACTGACAGTCTGAATCCTAAGCTCCAGTTCAAATCTGCTATATCACATGCACAGCTCAGATATATGAAATCCATGCCTACATAAGGTAGGCAGATCTGACCTCCACTTATCCCTGAGGATAGAGTTTACTACAGGCTGTCAATGGCCCATCTTTTGCATGGGAGTCGATATCGTCTCTCTGTTATGACTTATATCACAGCGTATAGCCCCTATATGTGCTTTCTGACATGGTTAGTATCAGCACAGTACCGAGGCATCGAGTCTTGTGAGATACCTCTGCTTGGGGATGTATAGTTATTTCTCTCCAAGATATGGCCAGTCTTTCCAATCTCACATTCTTTTGATAAGGATTTCATATATCCAGTGGTGGAGGACAGAATGACAGCTTTCTGAGTGTGTTGGGGATGTGGGGAAATGTGTCACCATTATCTGCATAGTTTCATCGGGCTCAACAAACTTATTTGATTTATAGCTGGTGAAGGTGCAACACTAAGAAATTAAATGTCTTCTAGATAAAGATGACTTTAAAAAACCCCAAAAAACCAAACCAACAAACTAAACCAGCACAATGCTCATGTATGCTACTGAAAACAGAGATTCATTACCTTGCAGCATAGTTTTGGAGGATGCAATGTATCAAGGGAATAGAAACAGAGGAAATATGTGTGCAGGGAGTGAAGGAAACCCTAGGGGGTGGAAAGTTTCACAATACTTGCTTAGCATGAATCTCACTTAAGGAGAAACAAAGATTGGCAGCCTCCATTACCAGCAATCATTCATGCACTGAATTTGCTTGATCTGTGAAAATGAAGTCATCTGCATACAGAAGCTCAAGGAAAATAAAAAAGTTTAGTGCCGTTCTCCATCGGTTCAGCAGTTAGTCTACCTGTATTCAAACCCTGCATTTGAGGGGAAATGAGATTTTCAGTTTCTCAGCATCTGCTAATTAATAGATTTTTTCTTCATTAATTCCAGTGCATTCCAGCAACCTTGTAGTAATGCCAGAGTAAAACTGAGATGTCCCTTTCATGCTAAACCTGTTATCTCCAGCACTGAAATACTCCCCAGTTTAATACTGTGCGTGCTTGTCCTCATTTAGAAAATCTGAAGAAAATCCTTCAGTCATCTATAGTCAAGTGTGAAAAGACACAAACCTTTAATTAGATACGATGTAAATGTGATGCTTCTTCTCAGAGAAGACAAGAGGTGTTTGGTATAATCTTCCTGCTCACCTTTGTTACATTAGAAAAAATATGCTTGAAAAAAAGTACCAGGAAAGATGCAGAGCATTTAATAGAAGCAGTGAGTTATTTCCTCAGCAGTTAAAAGCAATGTGTACTACAGGGAGTGGAAACCCCCATCATTTCAGTGGCAACAGGGGACATTTACCTGAGGGCACCACATTTCACACGGCAAATCTCAAAGACAGAGAAGTGAGGTTTACACATTTAACACTCTCTGAACATACTGTCATGCCCTGGAGAGACAATGCAAAGAACAATGAGACAACACCACCTTGGACTCACTGCGTATACCACATATCCTCCTAGTTCTTCAAGAAACTCGTTTGTTTGTTTGTTTGTTTGTTTTGGCTACAGAAAGGCTACAGCTTTCTTCTCCCTTTAATCCATCCCATGTTGGATCAGTTGATTTGGGCAAGCTCCTATTTACATGTAGTTCCTCCAAAGCTGTACTTTTGCCTGGCTTCAGGATGAAACCCACC
This sequence comes from Grus americana, assembly GCF_028858705.1. Taxonomy (NCBI): domain Eukaryota; kingdom Metazoa; phylum Chordata; class Aves; order Gruiformes; family Gruidae; genus Grus; species Grus americana. Next base: position 13,116,921 of record NC_072853.1, on the reverse strand, counting down.
AGTTTTCATGGCTTCTTTCCCACTCCTGTGTGCCCCAGTCCAACCACACAGGGGGCATAGTCCAGTGCTATGATGGGACCTGGCAACATCAGTGACTGAGAAAAAGCAGCACCAGTGCACGAAGCATTGGCTTCACACTGGCTCCTCTCCCACATGAAGGTTGCTTAATTTTTAAGCTTTAATAGTAGAGTAAAATAAAACTGCTCCTTTGTCCACTCTTGATTTTTCAGCCCTAGAAACTCCTTCCATGTTGAAGTGAGGAATTACCAAGGGCAACTGAGTGTGATCCCTAAATTACAGGGGCGCAGTGGCCCCAGGCCTTTAACAGGGAATGACATTATGTTGCAAATAGAAACCTCCTGAATTTTCTGGTAGATCTTGATGAAGGTGTCAGTGATTTTTACTTTGGAATGTATGTCTCTGGTCTTGAAGAAAAATGCACAAAATGAAGTCACATGACAAACCCAGTGCAAAATCACACGTCTTGTATCACTCTCTAGGATGTGTAGATAATAATGTATTCCAGGTTCCTAAAAAGCTCTCAGAGGCTGGGTTCTTTAGCTTCAACATTTAGATTTAGCTTCCGTGGACTCAAATCCCCTGGGCTTAGTTTCTCTTTGCAGTTTGGCCAGATAATTCAGCCTGCTTTTAGAAGCTTTTACACAACCAAAGAATAGCTTCCAACCTTTTAAGCTATTCTGAAACCAGGTGAGATAAATTTTTTTGAGAAATACAGTTCTAGAACCAATCTTCCCTGAGAAGATGTTGCTAGCCTCTGCCCTGTCTCTAAAGTGAAGCACATGCATGTATTTGAAAACCAGACACAGAAGTACATAGATCTGGGAATAATGACAAGGGAAAATTATTAATTAAATTTTAATTCAATTAAATTAAATTCTTGGCCGGAAGGATAAGGAGACAGACTCGCTGGGGCCTGCTTGCCATCTCATTTACATCTATATCACTTCTTTGATTTCATTAATATTGTGGGGGGTAAATCAGAATTGAATCTCTTGGTTTATGCGCACATTGCAATGTTGCAAAGACAGACTTTAATTCTTTCTCCTCCGGGTGTACTCTGTTCTTATGGCAATTCAGCTAGTGCACAGAAAGTTATATGATTTCTGCAGTTATGCCCCATGTGTTTATATTCATTATGATTTATTTAAAACTGCCAGGCTAAGTAATATAACTGCATCTCCTCTGAAGACACATACATCTGATTCCCATTCTGTATAATCCTGGGACCTGGGATGAACCTGTGTGATTCCACTTGGATGCAACTATATTGGTTTCTAAATTGGCACAATATTGGGTAAAGAACAGATTTCAAATGCTTGCTGTATCTGCTGTGCCTATGTGCACCCAGTTTTGGGTGGTGCTCAACATTGCTACTTATTACCTCTGAACCAAATGTGATCTTTGTTTGGACTGCTCTTTCCTATGCTGACTGGGAAGAGAGATAATGACATTCTTTAACTGGCCTTTTTCTGACAGGTTATGCACAATAAACTCATTGGCAGTGTGCTGATAGGATCCTTTAAAGTAGATCTGGGGACGGTGTATGGTCAGCCAGGTAAGTGGTGCATTTTCTGCCCTTTTTGTCTGTTAAATGAGATGTGAAGCAGGGAAGGAGAGGAGAGGGAGGTGTGCTCCTTTTCCACTTAGATGCTTGTGGTTTATGCCAAGGGATAAACTTAACAAGGTTTTTGGAAGGTTTCTTTTCCTATTTGGATACCAGACCAGCAGCCAAATTTTTGGAAAAAAGTTCAACACTGAAAACACCTTGGCAATCTGCCCATTGGTGGGAAGCGCTTATCAAAGGCAGCTTTTTTGGGGGGGGTTGGAGTGGGCAGCTGAATGGTCTACAAAACCCAACTCCACTCATTTGTTACAGAGTGTCCAAAGCTCTGCCTTGTGTGTTGGGGTAGAAGAGGTGGAGGGAGGGAGAGCAGGACCGAGTGTGGAAGGTACAGTGAGGAGAGCACAAGACAAGAGGAGGAGCAGACCATAGTGGGAGATGGAAGGAGACAACAAAGAGGTGACCATAGGTCCACTTGACCAGCCATCTTCAGAGATGTCCAGTGCTTTCTGAAATTTGAAGACAAGAAAAGATCACCTACCCCTTTTTTGGCCTGTTTTTACAACCATCCACAAAACATGTATCTTTTTCTCTTCCATAATTACTCAAGGACCTGGTCTCTTTTTAGTTTTTGGGAATGAACGTATTTAAAGCTACTTGCTATAGATGTCACCCAGTTTTGGCAAAAGCATAGAGACATTCAGGCCACCTTCTCTTCAGGGCTCCTGCAAGAGTCAATAGAGAAAAATGGCCTGACTGAAGTGAGCAGTCTATGTCTGTACTCAGACAGTGTTAGTCTGAGTTCTGTCCTGTATTTCTTGCTCACACTTTTACAGGATGGTGGTGTTCGAGGGTTGATCTTGAGCTCATATCCCTCGTACACTCTGGTCTCTCTGTCCCACTCCTTTACACACCTAAGGTGATGGCCAAGGGCTTAATGTAAGGTTTTAGGACCCTGCTCAAGGGGGGTTTCTGAAGCAGGGCTGCGGCAAGGGCCATTGTGGGTAAATTGTCTTGTGCACTTGCCCACTGAGCTGAACCTTCTTCTGGCTGCTGCTTCTTCCTCTGATGACTGTCCACCCTCCTTCCTGCCTTTCTCAGCTGGCTGCCAGTGTTATGACTGGCCACAGCTCCCAGCAAGGGTTTTGCTGCTGGAGAGTTCTGAGATCTTCAGAGAGTTCTCATCAAGAAGTTGATGTTTCCTCATAAAGCCTCAGTCTTAATTCAGCTTCCGCTGGTCTTTAGTCACTGATCTCAGTAACCATTGATGAAAATGACCTTGTTCCTGACAGGCTCTAGATCAATCCTTTGTTTGCCTTTTTGATCACACAACATTTTGGGCCCTCTAGAGGTGCCTGGTGAACAAGCATACTTCAGCATGATCCTCCTGCAGTTTGCAATGCCCTTTCTGGGAGTGGAGAGGAGAAATATTTGCATTTTCTGCATCCTCTATTTGGGTGTTTAAGTTTGTCCATCTTACAGGTCACCAGTTTTGTGACAAGTGGGCACTTCTCACAGACCCTGCTGACATTAGGACGGGACCCAAGGGATACCTGAAGTGTGACATCAGTGTGACTGGGAAAGGTGATGCAATACAAGCTACGCAGAAAACAGCTGATACTGAGGAGCAGATTGAAAAGTACTGCAATAGTGGTTTTTTTTACTGCTTTCTTCTTTACTAAGTACCTCAAGAGTCCTCTGCCCTCCTTTCAGTCCTTTCCTTGCTAACTGAGGGTTAATAGCAGGATAGCATTGTACACTCGGCTGTTCTGATGTGCTCAGAGAGTTTTTACAATCCTCTCAACTAAATTGAAGTGCATGTTAGGGTCACTTCTCTGCAGCTGATAGAGTTGACCATGCCCTGTGGCTAAGTGCCAGATTATCCCTGACAGAAGATTCATTGATCTGAAACTAGTTAAATATTTCTGAAAAGCAGTGAAGAAGAAAAAATATCAGGAAAAGCTATTCCTTCTCTTTCCCATGTGTGTGCATGGATATTTTCCATATCCTTAGATAAACTCAGGTGCGTTAGCATTCTCCTTGTAAAATACAGAAGTTCAAGGTGGTCAAGTATGCTGTCAGTATACTTTAAATTTTACAGGAGCAATGTTTCTGGTGAGTACTGACATACTGGACCAAGTCCATGGAGAGTCACCAAGATGATGGAGGGCTGGAGCACATGGTCTACAGGGAAATGGGGGTGCGGAGTTGGTTTCTTGAGCCTTAAGAAGAGAAGGTTAAGAGGTATCCTATGTAAAGAGAGCAGAGCCAGATTCTTTTCAGAGGAGTACAGTAGAAGGATGAGAGGCTTTGAACTCAGGTTAGAACAAGGGAATTTCAGAAGAGATACAGGATTATTTTTTTTTACTATGAAAGTGGTCAAATGTAACAGGGGCCCAGAAAGAGTGGGGAATCTCCATCCTTGGAGATATTCAGAACTTACTGGACAAGGTCCTGAAATACCTGATCTAACTGGACCTGGTTCTATGTTACATAGTCAAGTTTGCTAAGAAACGCTGTACCATTTTCTCATGGTAACCAGAAAATTTTTTTGTTTAGATGCAGAAGCAAACTGATACACCTTTTTGTGTCTTTTCAGAATGCAAGCTAACTTGATATGACAATTTTGTTAGAAAAAAATATTGCTTCATCATCCGAGTTTTCAATTTTAAGGAAATGGCTTCTTTTTTCTTTCAGGAACCTCTTGATCCCCAAAGGCTTTCCATCTGAAAGACCATGGGCCAGATTTTATGTGAGAATTTACAAAGCAGAAGGACTTCCAAAGATGAACTCTAGCATCATGGCCAATGTCACCAAAGCATTCATAGGCGACAGTAAGGACCTTGTGGATCCCTATGTGGTGGTCATGTTTGCAGGTCAAATGGTAATTGGGATCCTCTTGATCACAAATGTAGGCCTTCTTTCCTATTAGCTGTGCTACAGGCAGGTGATTATGCTGATGTCCTTTAACTTATAGTTACATAAATTAAGTAAAACATATATTTCCGTCATCAGAAAGAAAATTTTCAGTTCTTAAATTATGCAGGAACAAAGTGATGGAAACACTTAATGCCAGCAGATCTAATATCAGCCTCACAGCAGTAGGTTAGAGTCAGGCAGCAGGAGGGGAAAGAATTCTGTAGATCTGTTACTAAAACTTCAGGTAACAAGACAGTGAATTACCCAGTGTGGTATTAGGTAAGTGTTATGTTCTGGTCTCTCCAGAGTGAAAAAAAGGAAGCAGGGCTGAAATCAGTAAAGATGGTTTAATCTGGATTTTAGGGCTGTGAATTGACTTCTGAATTACTCTGCTGTAATTCAGGACCCTTGCAGCTTTGCTGTGGGTAGCAGAAGAGGAAGCCTTTGAGTAGACTCTGTCTCGGCATTGCCTGGCTTCGTTGCTCCCGGAGCTCCTTCAACATCAAACAAGGTGCTACAGAAAGCTGCTGAGAGGGGCCTTTTGACTTTGGTGGAAGAGGAGCACAGAGGAGGTCCAGGGTCCTGGTTTCTCTGGGGTACACTCGTGAAACACCATGTCAGGGACCTTGTCTTGATTATTGGTGTAAAAAAGGAAAGAATGAAACTGGAAACGATTTTAAGTCAGCAATGCTTTCTGTGTGCAAGGAAGCCTTAGGGAGAACTCCAGTTAGTCCTTTACAGATGTTTCAGGCATGAAAATGAGGCCCTTGGTGCTTATTTAATATTTTGTTGTGAATTCATATGGCAAAGTATTACATCTCAAACTAGTATGGGTTAAAACGGTCAGATGCATGCAGCTACTTCAGGTTTAATAGAGGGCTGAAGAAGACATAAGAATGGGTCACTGATGTGAGGTTGCATGCTAGTGTGTAAAATATGGGTTTAGAGGTGTCGTTGGTGGGTTTCCTGACTCGATTCTCCCCACCGAATGAGAAAGTAGAAAGCCTGCCATAGCATGTGGCTGCATGGACTGTGATACGGTCCTGCTGTCTCCTTCAAGCTAGGAAGAATAGCTCCAGTCTCTACATCCCTAACACCCAGAACATGAGCCACAGTAATCATATTTTATACTAGATAAATTGCCTCATTTAAGGTAATTCCATTGGTACATACAACCTGGCAGCTGTAATGAATTTCATCTTTTATGAGACAAACTGCACTGCATTACTACTACTCAGGTATTTCAAAAGCCATTTGAAGATGTACAGTTTGTAGCAGAAACGTAAAAGTCTGGCTTCACAGGCATGTTTTGTGCATAAGGGCCCTGAAGAATTAGATCTTATTCCAGGCTCTGCTGTGTGCAGATGAGAATTCTTTAGCCATAATGTGGTCTTTTATTAGATATGGAAGGGGAAATAAACAAGCTAATAGAAAAGCCAAAGTACTTTCAAGATAGGATATTTGTGCTTTAAAAATGACCAGAGAGATGTTGCTAAATGCAATTTGCACTACACTCATCGCCATTCTCCAGAGCCTGACCCCTCTGGGGTTAAATTTGCTGGACTTTCATTTCAGGGTCGGACAACAGTGCAAAAGAACTGTGCAGATCCAATATGGCATGAACAGATTGTCTTCAAGGAAATGTTCCCTCCACTCTGTCGGAGAGTCAAAATCCAGGTCTGGGATGAAGGCAGCATGAATGATGTGGCCTTAGCCACCCACTTCATTGACTTGAAGAAAATATCAAATGAACAAGACGGTGACAAAGGTAAAGGGGAAAATGTCTGTTCCAGAATATGCCCTTAAGGTAAAATCTACTTGCTTGGGATCTGGGCACTGGCTAATCCCATTTTAGGAATGCCCAGAGCTCAAGTGAACATCCATAGTTTTTGTTGTTTCTGAGAGACTTTCTCTTGCTTACTTTGAAGTTATATTATGCTGTGCTTCGTGCATTGTGGTCTGCCACTGCCTTTCTTGTTACAGAGCTGCTACATAATTTGGTACCTTCTTTGTGACTGTGGCAATAGTCTGCTCTAGTCCATTAGGGATGACTGATGTAAGTTTATAGTTCACAGAATCACAGAACAGTAGGGGTTAGAAGGGACCTCTGAAGATCATCTAGTCCAACGCCCCTGCTAAAGCAGGATCACCTGGAGCAGGTTGCACAGTTCATGTGAGTTTCTGTTGGGCAATGAAAGCACAAAGTGCAAATGACAGGCAGACCAGGTTTGTGGTTTTGATCTACCCAGTAAGAGCAAAGTGTTAGTTAAGCTGGGTGTTATCACAGCTCAAGGAGGTACATGGACTAGTGTGTTTGTCCTCACGTGTGTGAGGTAAAGCTCACTATCTGGAGTCTTTTCACTGGTGTTTGGGTCTAAATGTATAGCCTTATTTATATTGTGTGATCTACATGTGTGTCGTGGTTTAGGCCCAGCCGGTAGCTGGGTGCCACGCGGCTGCTCACTCACCCCTCCCCCAGCGGGACGGGGAGAAGTATAACAAAAGGCTTGGGTCGAGATAAGGACAGGGAGAGATCACTCACTAATTACCGTCACGAGCAAAACAGACTGAATGTAGAGAGGAGATTCATCTAATTTATTACTAGGCAAAACAGAGTAGAGCAATGAGAAAATACAATCAAGTCTTAAAACACCTCCCCCCACCCCTCCCATCTTCCCGGGCTCAACTTCACTCCCGGCTTCAACCTCCTCCCCCCTCAGCGGCACAAGGGGGCAGGGAATGAAGGTTGTGGTCAGTTCAGCACACATTGTCTCTGCCGCTTCTTTGTCCTCAGGGGGAGGACTCCTCTCAACATTCCCCTGCTCCAACATGGAGTCTCTCCCACGGGCTACAGTCCTTCACGAACTGCTCCAGCGTGGTCTCTCCCACGGGGTGCAGACCTTCAGGAGCAGACTGCTCCAGCGTGGGGTCCCCCACAGGGTCACAAGTCCTGCCAGCAAACCTGCCCTGGCGTGGGCTCCCCTCTTCACGGGGCCACAGGTCCTGCCAGGAACTTGCTCCAGCATGGGCTTCCCATGGGGCCACAGCCTCCTTCAGGTGCCTCCACCTGCTCCGGCGTGGGGTCCTCCACAGGCTGCAGGTGGAATCTCTACACCCCCTCATCCTTCCTCCATGGGCTGCAGGGGGACAGCCTGCTTCACCATGGCCTTCACCACGGGCTGCAGGGGGATCTCTGCTCCAGCGCCTGGAGCACCTCCTGCCCCTCCTTCTGCACTGACTTTAGTGTCTGCAGAGTTTCTTACATCTTCTCACTCCTCTCTCTGGCTGCAGAAGCTTTTTTAACTGTTTTGTTTTCCTTCTTAAATATGTTATCACAGAGGTGCTGATTGGCTTGGCCTTGGCCAGCGGCGGGTCCATCTTGGAGCCAGCTGGCATTGGCTCTGTCAGACACAGGGGAAGCTTCTAGCAACTTCTCACAGAAGCCACCCCTGTAGCCCTCCTGCTACCAAAACCTTGCCACACAAAACCCAACACAATGTGGAACATGGTCAGTTATCACAGCTCAGCAAAAGCATAGTAACTCCTTAAACCTGGCAATTCAAATGTGTGTCTGAATGCTTAATCAGAAAATAAACAATAAATCATATAAACTGAGTAGTGACATGAGCTTGGGAACAGTTCGGACAAGGTGAGAAAACCTCTGTTCCTCTCCTACTATGTCCCAACCCTCAGCCTATGGGAGCAAGCTCTTTTTTTCAAGAGGTGCAATAGGCCTCATGCCCCAGCACATGTGGTATGAATGCCTTCTGAGAAAGAGCTCCATATCGTCAGAGTGCCTGGCTGGGTATTGGCAGAAGCTCCTTGGTGCCTAAGAATTGCCCTGCAAAACAGTGCTCTGTATGAGGTGGTCCCCACCCGCATAGAAATGGGTCCAGGTTTGGTTTTTGGTGTGCAAGAGGCAAGATTTCTTGGAGCAGACAGTGAGGGGAGCGTGCTAATGTCTAATGGAAATGCCATAAAAGGTGCTTTATCTCCAGGGTTTTTGCCTACTTTTGGGCCTGCCTGGATCAATCTCTATGGCTCACCCAGGAACCACAGCCTAATGGATGACCACCAGGAGCTTAACGAAGGTTTTGGAGAAGGGGTCTGCTTCAGGGGACGTCTCTTCATTGAGATTGCTGTGGAGATACTTTCAGGAGGAGCCCGTGAGTCGAAGTTTTCAAGTATTATCAAGGATCTAAAATTGCCATCTAAAGATAAAGACTTCAAAGCACCCAAAGGAAAAGACAAAACTGAGAAACCAGGAGAGGATCGAAAGTCAGTTTCTCCTTCAGATAAGATGAACTCAACTGAAGTAGAAGTTGAGCCATTTGATGTGCCTTCAGAGGTTGGTATGATATTAAGAGATTGACTGACAAGTATCCCTAAACCTCCAAAGATAGCACTGCTGTGTTTATTTGCATTCAGGCAATGTAATACTGCTTTTATGTGCTCCCTGCAGCTTCTCCATGCCTCCATAGTCTTGGGACTTTCCCATAATAATGCAGCACAAATGGAGCATTAATGTGTACCTGTAACTCATAAAAAACTCTCAAGTAGGACTTGGTTTCCATAAAACTTAATCTCCTTTCCTGTTGTCCCTTCTGCACTAGCTGCATCTATGTGTTCCTACTGGGAACTTATATGATGTAATATCTGCTAAATGACAGAGAGTCGATGGTGACAGCTGGTAATCATAAAGTCTGATTTCCTGCATTCAAGAAAATCGATAGTTGTCAACTGAAGTCAGTAGGAAATCACTGACATAGAATTCATGCAAATGCAGAGAGATACAGCCTAGCCTGTTTTACTCTCCTCTTTGTCTCCTCTCCTGCATTGTCAATGTAGTTTTAGGTTGCTGATATCTTTAGGAGAGGAGCTGCAAATCATGTGCTCAGTCTCAGCTGGTGTTAACCAATGTTACTTTCCTAACTCCACCTGTTGTACTGGGTTACATCATGGGAAGATCTGTGCTATGATGCTTTGAGAAGATTGTGCAGTTGTGGCAGGGTGCTGAGCCAATACTTGAGCTTTGATTCTCTGCTCTATCACATCACTGTCTGGGAGCAACAGCACATTGGTGCATATGCAAAATTATTATTTTTTTTTTAACCCAATAAACAGGAAAAAAAGTATTCTCATAACCAATTTTCTTCCCACTTCAGTAAGTCATTGATCAAAATTTTGGCTTTTGTAGTGGGGGTCACACCTCAGTGCTTAAGACACTCATGTCCTTTATCAGATCTCATTCTTGGTATTTTGACTCCATCTCTACAAGTAAACAGGAGAGGAGAAATTCTTTTATCTTAAGACCTAGCCGTGACAAGTACTCTTCCTTGGCCTGTGCCCTGGCATAGCCAGCATGAGTACTAGCTCGAGCAGGTCAAGGAGTGTGTTAGCAGAGAAATGACATAGGTAATTGCAAGCCAGTTGTGTGAACCCGTGCCCTGGTCTTTCTTTATATACTCATATAGTTGTAAATTGCCTCTGTCCCTCATTTCTTCTCTGAAGATTGTAATAGAGGTGACATGAGAAGAATTTTATTTCCATATAGATTTTCCTTGATGTGGAAAAATCCATTATTGTGAGCAGCTCAAACACTATGGTTTTAGGTGCTAGCAAATACTCCAGGTAGAGGAACAAACCCTGCTGTAACACCAATAAATATTAATACTAGTAATAAAGATTTATTTCTGCCTACTGTACCTCAGTTTCAAATACAGCATGAGTAAAAGGCAACAACATAATTCAGTGATGTTTTATATTCTTTTGTTTTTGACATTCAGCAATATTTCATGCTACAGTAGACACAGTAATTGTATTACAGCTCTCTGAAAGGAAAAGCAGGAACTGAAGACATTACAAATAAGGCAAAAAATGTCTCAGAGAGCCTCTGAGACAAGAGAGGCAAATTACCCAGCCCCACAGCACAACTTTATTGACTATTCCAGCAGCAAGAAAACATTAAACATTTGCAATTTGCTTGCTTTATAATGGGAGATAGATGTGTGTGTCATAGTCTCTGAGCCTCAGCTTTATTAGGCACCCTGTGCTCTGGGTTCATGCTGAAAATAATCAAGGTGCAAGGAAAGTAAAGCTGCTCTGGATCTGCAATCTGTTTGTGGTGTCGGTTTTGATATGTGATGCTGCTAATACTTTCACTGAAGACCTATGCTTTTACTGCATATAGTAGAGGGTTTTAAAAATTATGAGATCCCAGGCTGTGTCAAAAGCTGTTTCTGCTTTGCACAAGTCAGGGAAACAAATATTCGTATACAGCTGATTTTTAATTCATCACCTCACTGTTGAAAAGAAGCTAGTACTGATCTTGCCTACTGGGCTTCAGTATGTTGGTGTCTGTTCTGTGAAATGAGTAGGGTTTACATCGGAGAGATTGTGGCAGTCAGGGTATATATTTGGGGAGAACTCAAACCTCAAAATGTATCTCCTTTGAGCTTAGTCTTGATACGGGGCTAATAGCTTGTTTTGTTAACGACGCAAGAGCGCTAGAGGTGTTAGTTGGCCTTCATTGAGTAAGAGTGTGTGCCAGGGACAAGCAGATGCTGGGTCTCCAGCAGGTTTCAACAAAGCCTAGCAGAGCCTGAAAATGCCACAAAAGGTCATTACACTTTTCAGGGTGTGCTGCTGTGCTGAGACACTTTGGTTCCAAATTCTGTCAAAAGCTGAAAAAAAGGTTACTGGGTTACTGGTTTCTATGCTGTGATGCAAGGGAAGGCAAAAAGCAGAGGACTACACCCCCCTGCACTGAGAACCCCTTCTTTGGGCCTGTGGCTTAAAACACAGCAGGATATAAAAAAATGAAGGACTGCTTGGTTTCAGTAGGCTTTTGCATAGAGCTGCCAACTAAAATGTGGATACTGGAAATCTTTGTGTCTTACTGGTGTCACTAGGAGCTGAGTATCAGAGTCTTAACTTTGAGCAAGGTCAAAGTCTTGACAGTACAAATACATAGGCAGTAGGTTAAAGTCACCCCAGGGAAAGCAGAGCTGGGCAAGCACCCCCCTGCCTGGATGCATTACGATGGTAGCGTTTACTATTGCAGTGCAAAGGAACACTACTGCAGCACTCACTGATAAATGACTTATATTGGGATGGTGATATTTTGTTGCTGATGTGTTAAAAAAGTGCCCTTAAACTGCCCTTGAACTGCCATAGATGTATAGTTTGAATGATGGTATATGAGTACGTGAAGATGCTGAAACCATTTAATAGTGACTACTGGTGAGGCAGAGTATGAAGTGAGGAGTAATGACTTTCATGTAAACAGTTCTGATATAACTGGACAATAATGACAAGACCACAGTCACACAGGATTATCTATTTTTTCCAGTCATATCAGTTTCTCAGAGAAGAGGTATTTCTTCTTCCTACAAATTGTGCCTCACTGACTGCCCCAGACGGATAGATCTATGACAGTAACACAGCTGCTAGAGACTTATAAAGACTCCTCTGTGCTGTAAAAATACAATAAGGTAAAATAAATGTACTTTTTCTGCCTCTTTCTTCTCCAATAGATCTATGAAGAAAAATTTGAGGAATTCCTCCTCTTTGGGACATTTTTTGAAGCCACAATGATTGATAGGAAAGTTGGGGACAAGCCAATAACCTTTGAGGTTTCTGTTGGTAAGTGTGTTAAACTCTTCTCCAAAGCGGAGAGGGAGTCTCAGTAGCAAGAGCATGCTATGTCCTATTGACAACTGTGTCTCAGGGCTCAGGAGTCAGCTTCAGAATAGGGCTTACATTTGAATTAAATCTTGATCATCACTTCTCTGGATAGCAGTCAAGCTGAGCATACTGATGCCTAACTGTCTCTACTCCTAGATGCCCTGTATTAATACAAATCCTCTCACCCACTATACACAGCAACTCACCCGGTATTTAGCCTCCTAATCTCTTGGGAGACCAAACTCAAATAATTTACTTCACGGTAGAGTTCATTCTGTGGTGCACGTTGCAATTAGTCCCTGACTGTGAAGGAGCCCCTTTGCAGAGAGGAACCATGTGGAACTTCTTGGCCAATCCCATTGAGCTACATAAGGGTCTGTGAGTGTGGCATAGGGGTGATGTACAGCCAAGACTCAAAATGCATGTACCAGCTTGTCCTCTAAGATCCTCCTGGTAAGTTTTGTCCTCTTTCTGAGTAAAGCAGGACTGTACTGTGTGAGGGACCTCCTTATGGTGGAACTGAATTAATAGAATCATAGAATGAGAGAATCAGAGAATGGTTTGGGCTGGAAGGGATCTTGAAGATCATCTAGTTCCACCCCCCTGCTGCTGGCAGGGACAACCTCCACTAGACCAGATTGCCCAAAGCCCCATCCAACCTGGCCTTGAACACTTCCAGGGATAGGGCCTCCACAATTTCTCTGAGCAACCAGTTCCAGTGCCTCACCACCCTCACAGTAAAAAATTGCTTCCTAATATCTAATCTAAATCTACCCTCCTTCAGCTTAAAGCCATTATCCCTTGTCCTATCACTCCATGCCCTTGTAAACAGTCCCTCTCCATCTTTCCTGTAGGCCCCTTCAGGTACTGGAAGGCTGCTATAAGGTCTCCCCGGAGCCTTCTCTTCTCCGGGCTGAACAAGCCCAATTCTCTCAGCCTGTCCTCATAGGAGAGGTGCTCCAGCCCTCTGATCATCTTTGTGGCCCTCATCTGGATTCTCTCCAACAATTGTCCCTGGGTGTTGTGGTTTAACCCCAGCCAGTAACTAAGCGCCATGCAGCTGCTTGTTTACCCCTCCCCCTGCAAGGGTATGGGGAGGAGAATGGAAAAAAACCTTGTGGGTTGGGATAAAGACAGTTTAATAGGTTAAAAATGGAAGAAGATGATGATGATAATAACAGTAATAACAATAAAACAAGTGATGCACAAATGCAATTGCTCACCACATACAGAAGGAAAAAAAAACCCAAAGCAACAATCCAATGCCCAGTCTGTTTCCAGGCAGCAAATCTGCCTCACAGCTAGCTCCCCAGTTCTATCTGGAGCATGAGGTTCTATGGCAGGGAATATCCCTTTGGCCAGCCTGGGTCAGCTGTCCTGGCTGTGCTCTCCCAGCTTCTTGTGCACTTGGCAGAGCAGGAGAAGATGAAAAGTCCTTGACTTAGAGTAGACACTACAACTACCTCACAACAACTAAAATATCAGTGTGTTATCAACATTATTCTTATACTAAATCCAAAATGCAGCACTAAACCAACTACTAGAAAGAAAATTAACTCTATCTCAGCTGAAACCAGGACGCTGGGAGCAGACTAAAGAGAAAATGAAGACATTTTCATGAACATTAAGTGGATCTTTACAAAGCAGAAGAAACTTCCCTTAAGAGAAAAACTTGAATTAGTCTCATTTCCCTTGTTGGGGTTTGCTTATCTCTGTACTCACCCCACTTAGAGTCCAAGTGCACAGTAGCACCCTGGGGCTTCCCATCTTTGTGCTTGTATACCTCAGTCTGCTCAATCATAAGGCTGTGTGTGCAGGGAGAGAAGTCTGTGACAAACAGGGCAATCAATGTGTGATATTGATTCCTGCTGAAACTTAGCAGGAAGCTGAGCTGAGAATGACAAGAAACTCATTTGTATAGTTGGGGAAGAAATTACACTGCTCGTTGTCAGAATTAATAGTAAAGATGAATCTGACTCTGAATTTTGGACCTGAACATCTACCAGGTATCTGTGCAGTTGAAATTTGGATCCTAATTTGGCAAATGGCCATTATTTACATGAAAGGCTGAACCAAGAGTCCAGATCAGGATGTCATGTGGGGTGATTCAGCACATCCTTCTCCTGCAGAGAATGTTTTCTGACTGTCTCTAATAAAATCTCTAATTACCAGTCTGATGGATGCACCTCTTTCCCAGTGCTGATAATTGCCCTTTAAGGCAAAATCCTATCAGAGAAGATGGCTGTATCATTAGCAGAGTTGTCTGGCATTAGGCTTGAAGCTGGGGCCTCAAAGCATTGTTATTACCAACTCTGCAACCCTACTATGCAAAATTTGCTTGTCTGAAAATGAGCTTTCGCACTTCTGAGATCAGACTTTGAAATGATCATCCATATGTTTGCTATGTAAATCAAACACGTATCAGGGCTCCTGGGTCTAGAAATATTAACATCAGTATTGTTTTTGCTTCTGAATTTCTTTAGCAAAAGCAGAAGGTCCTGGGGCCAGCAACCACAGGATCACATCACTTAGTGATGGGGGTAGTACACTAGGTATATATCACATAGGGCAGGTAAAGAACCACTGTCCTCAGGTCTGAAAAGTGATTGGGACCAACATACCCTGTCAAGAATTTTAGAAGCTGTGGTATGGCTAGAACAGCTAATAAACAGGAGGAGACAAAGATTTTCCACTGGTATGACTGGTCTTTCTCTTTTTTTAAACCTCATTCAGGTTTACCACCTCCAAGCTAGTCATCTCTTCACTTGTAACCCTGTGTCTCTAGGTAACTTTGGAAATATTACTGATGGGGTGTCATCAGGAGCTGGAGGCAAAAAGAAGACACATGATGGAGAAGCAGAAGAAAGCCTGCTGCATGAGGGGGAGGATGAAATTTCTCATGACCTTGGAGTACCCCTGATATCCACCACATCCCCCGAGAAGCCACTGATCACAGGTGGGAACAGGTGAGGATCTGTGTTTCAAAACCTTATCATGTAGGACTGTGGTTCCTATTTTATAATCCTGTGGGACTCATTAATGAACCCTGCAGCATGAAACAGGTTGTGTGGAGTTGAGGCTTTCAAATCCTCAACTGCATCGTTTGCAACAGTACATTTTCTAGGCTCCACTGAAATGAATGGGCTCTGAGCCATTTTACACTCATCCTCGTGGGCTCTTGAACTTCTAAAAGGTGTTTCTAAAAGGGCTGCGTTATACCAACTATACATTGAAAAGCTATAGGAAAGTGTGATTCCTTCAGTGCTGTCCCTGGCTTAGGGTCCCATACTCCGTTCACAGGTAGCATCCACCCAGTGACCAGCTCCAAAAGCAGAATAACACATCAAAAATATTGAAATCTGGTCAAGACAAAGTCAGCTTCCCAGAACACTTTCCAGAGCTAATAATTATGTTTGTAGACTTAGACAGCAAGTAGTAACAGAAGTAGGAGGAAATAGTCCTTGAAAAAAAGAATGGAGCAGTGGATGAAAACATGCAGAACAGTTCTTCTAAATGCCCTTGCTTATAAACAGAAGTGTAAAGGTTTAATTCATTTCAAAAATGCTAATAAAAAGAAATATTTTCTCTGTTGCTTTGGCAGGTAGAACGATCCCCAATATTGCTGAGTGCCAAGATTAGATGGTACCTCTTTCTTTAGAAGGCCAGGCACAGCTAAGCAGTTTACAGATATAAGGACCAGGTGGGAAATATCAGCCTGGATCTGTCTGGTTTCTGGACCTCCCTAAAGTTAAAAAGTACTTTCATCCATTTCTTGCAATTAGTGGCTCAGTCAGATTAAATAAGTGGAAGAAAGTACTTTCATCCATTTCTTGCAATTAGTGGCTCAGTCAGATTAAATAAGTGGAAGAAAACAAGAATGAAAATACTGTGGTAGAAATTTTTGTTTCTGCAGCAAATAAAGAGAAGGGGGGGGAAACAATGTTTGACAGAAAGATAGTTGCCTCTCCTCGTTAACAGGACTGCAGATTTGGGTACATGCTGTGTTATTATCCTCCCTGAGAGACTGTGGGATTTTTAGTTTTTCCCTTAATAAGAATTTAGATTTAAAGAACCGTTGTAAAAGAATGAATCATTCTTCAAATAGGCTATTTGCTTCTTGGCTCACTCCAATATTAACAAAGTTTTCTCTCATTAAAGATCCCTTTTCCTCAAATTTATGTAAAATGGTATGTCTCTTTTTCCCTCCTGTACTATCTAAAACAGTTTGGCCAGCCACAGATACCAACTAATGACTTTATGACTATCATCTCATATTGGCGTCTTACTGGTGTCATCAGTGGATATTTTTAGTATTAATCAGTACTTAATGGGATATCCAATAGTTTAAATAAACTCTGCATTTTAGGGTCATAAATGAACAATAGCAAACAATAAGAAGAGTCCATTTTGGAGATTAAAACCACTATGTAATTAAAGGAGCAGGCAGACCAATAAGACTTCTAAAGCAGACACCATGAAATTGCCAGGAATTTTCCACATTTATGTCAAAATGTACAGCAAGGATAAGCTAACAATGAAAAAATTGTTTCCCAGAATTCTCATAGAGGGAACAATGGGCATGAAAGTTATTTCATGTCTATATAATTTGTGTTATTTCATGGCTATATAATTTTCTTAGTAAATCCTATGAAAAGACTCATAATCTCTGTGAATTTCGGGTTAAGATGTTCTGGCATTGGGAGATAGTTGAATTGTTTTTCCCTCTTATGAAACCACCAAAATTAATGTTTGCCTGAGACCTATGTAGCTCTGCTATGCACTGAATTCAGTGGGTAATGCGCACCTTGCTGTAGGTTATTGAGGATAAAGTAAATGGGAAATTCTGTTTCTCTTTTGATAGCCCATAGGGCAGTAAAATGAAGTTGTAGAGAAGATCTTCATCTTTTTAAACAGAAAAATTCTCACATAAATCTATTATGGATATGTGGAAGTTAGGAGTTACAGATAGGATGCTCAAGAGTGACAAGTGATTTGGTTTCTGTGGGCTTGGCTCAGTGATTAAACACATGGGCCCAGTTCTATCCGAACTGACTTAGGGTATCTGAGGCATCCTTACAAGCAAACATGAGAGACCCAGACCCTTCTGGGCCCACAGGTGGATGCCCATGCTTAGGCAACTCAGCCTAGAGGGGCTCTGAATTTCAGGAGCAGATGATCAGGACTTTCTGAAAATTTGGCTGTGCTCAGAGAGACCTTGAAATTGAATAAGTCAAGTCTTCCCTCCATACCAAGTGCATTCTCCTTTCTTGATACCACAGCCTCTCCCAGAGGAGAGGAAATGGAAAGTGCAACCATTTTTTCTGCCAGTTGTTGAAGATTGTGAAGAGCAGGAGTCTTGGGTAGTTTTATTCTTTGTTATTTAGGGAATCAGTTTCTGTGGAGAAATACTGAAGGGTCACAAGGCAAGTTGTGCTGGTTTTGACTAGGATAGAGTTGCCCATAATAGCTGGTATGGGGCTGTATTTTGGATTAGTGCTGGAAACAGTTTTGATAACACAGGGATGTTTTCGTTCCTGCTGAGCAGTGCTTACACAGAGCCAAGGCCTTTTCTGCTCCTCACACCACCCCACCAGCAAGTACGCTGGGGGTGCACAAGGAGTTGGGAGGGGACACAGCCCGGACAGCTGACCCCAATGACCAAAGGGATATCCCATACCATATGATGTTATGCTCAGCATATAAAGCTGGGGGAAGAAGAGGGAAGGGAGGGAAGTTCAGAGTGATGGTGTTTGTCTTCCCAAGTCACCATTAGGTGTGATGGAGCCCTGCTTTCCTGGAGATGGCTGAACACCTGCCTGCCCATGGGAAGTGGGGAATGAATTCCTTGTTCTGCTTTGCTTGTGTGCGCGGCTTTTGCTTTACCTATTGAACTGTCTTTATCTCAGCCCATGGTTTTCTCACTTCTACCCTAACGATTCTCTCCCCTATTCCACAGGGGAGGAGTGAGCAAGTGGCTGTGTGGGGCTTAGTTGCCAGCTGGGGTTAAACCACGACACAAGTACATGCCAGAAAATAGCTCTCCAGTACAGTCTCTTCTCAGCTGCAGAGCATGTATTGCTGGCATTGGGTTAGAGCTATTCCCAGAACATAAAGCAGTTTATAGAGCTTCATATCAATGAAAAAGCTCTCCTCTGTCCCACCATTAGTGAGGAAAATGGTGAGACCTCTAGTGTTAAATCAAGTATGGCTGAGCAGGATGTTTCATAGGGCTATAGTATATATAAAGGGGTCACAAGGTGCTTATCAGGTACATGGTTTTGACATAGTGCCTACCACAACTCTAATCAAAACATCAGTCTCACCATTGTGGCAGGTGTGCATTAAAGTCTGCAGAACCTCTGGTTATGCTGGTGTCTTGCTCATTTTTTACAGTGCAAGACACTCATACAGCTGAACACCCAAAGAAAGCAGCATTACAAAAAGAGTCAGTATGGCAACTTGGACCTAAGATAAAAAGTGACAAAAGAGAAAGCAGCAGATGCATTTTATCACTGAGTTGTTATGAGTTTGGTATCACTTTTACTAAGCAGGGTCTTGCAGATGAGCTTCTGCCAAGGAATGTCAATCTTCACTAGCTATTGTTTCTGAAAAAAAGCATCTCATGAAAGTAATGTGGTGGTGAGACTCTGCCATGCCTCTCCCACTGTGCAGTGTGTGGAGCCATTGCTAAGAGGTGATCAGATTTTAATCTTTGCTCCTTTTTCCCTTGTTGCTGCCCACTATTAACGGTATTTCAGAGCTTCTCTGCATGCCTCTTTGCCTGACTTTTCTCCCACCCTGGAAAGCACTGAAATTAGATCCATTGACTTTAAGTTTTTTCTCTTCAGGGATCTCACAGGTAGCAATAACTGATGCTTGCATTTGTTCATCCCAGTATTTGCTGGTTAACACATGTGAACGCATCCTGCTGTGTCTTTGGTTTCTGTCCTGTGAGAGAGCATCAGTTTTTGTTTCCCACGCCTCCCCCTGAACTCCTCTCTCACCTTTATGATCTGCTCCGTACTTGTTGTCACAGGAACTACCAGTACCTGCCATACGATGAGAGGAAGCCCTGTATCTGCGTCAAGAGCTACTGGGGGGACCAGACCTTTCGTCTGTACTCTTCCAACACTCTTGAGAAAATGGCGGATCACCTGGTAAATGGCGACCATCCTCCCAGGCTCATGTATTCAGCAGAGTATGGCACTGAGAGGTTGTGTTCCCCAAAACAGGCCTTAAAAAATTCCCCCAACTGCATCCCTTGCTGTTCATTTTGTGAAAGAGTAGCTTTTTTGGTCGTAGGGCTGTCTTCTTTTCTCAGAAATGTTTTATTTGTAAGAACAATCAAAGAATTAAGCTATGAGATATAGAATAATGCTGTCTCCTGTGGCTCTTCCTCTGATGTCTTCTTGCCCAGACCACATGGTTTAACCTATGTTTATGCTGGAGACTCTTTAAAGGACACTTTTTGGTTTTAATTTTCCTAGAAGCATTGATAGAGACAAAATGCCATATTGTCTCATGGGCAGTCACTGTGATACCCTAGTCATGGTGTTATCCGATGATGATGTTTTTCTCTACCCGTGTTTAAAGTTGACTATCAACAGTCTCAAGAAAGTAGAAGTATTTTTTTTTAAAGTGACCTCTAATGTTGAATTTTTTAAATTTGGGGCACTCAGATTAAGAGTCTGATTCATCCCTTATTTATCCTCATGAGCATCAACACTGAAGTCATACTCATGCAAGGTTGTTTAATGAGAAGACAGTGGCTTATAGGCTAATATATCAAACCTAGTTATTTGAAAATTAAGCATCTGAATATATATATGGAAAGATATGTTTGTCAGTGTACCTAAACACCCACAGGCCTTGCTGGAAATCCAGCCATTTATTTTAGTTTGTAAGAACAGACTCCATTTCTCAATTAAACTTCAAGTGTAGTGATATATCAAAGGTCCTGTTCTGTCAGGTTACAAAGTCACCTCCCACATTCTTGCTAGTCATATGGTGAATAACGGTGTTATAACACTGGCAGAATGACAAAGTGCCCTCCTTTACACAACGGCTTTTTCATGTGTTTTTTGTAGGAAGAATCATTAGATCAAGTAAAGGACTTGATCAAGGTTTCAGAGATTGCATCTGAGGAGAAAATGAGGATGACCCTAAATTATTTTATCAATCAAAGCAGGTAATTACATTTACTAAAGGCATACAGAAAATCAACTTTATATGTTGGCTACAAATTCGAGGCTAGACAAGGAAACTGATGATAATAAAAAAAAATACTGTAAACTTACTGAGATATATATTTTATTTACTCTTTATACAAGCAAAGGCCTTCCAAAATTGTAGTTTATATTTATACAGAGAAAATATTTTATTATTATTTTCAATATTCAGTATTGACAGTAGGCTACTACCAATCATTGTCATATTATTTTGTCTTTCTGGACTCTAAGAATAGAACATATATGGGATAAGTAGGATTTAATAAAGACATACTGTAAAAAAGGACAAGGTTAAGATAAAAACAAAGGATATCACATGTTGGGATAAATCACCCTGTGGGTTCTGTGTCAGATGACATGATTGGGCTCAAAATAGATATAAACCCTAATTTCTACTTGTTAACCCTGTTTCTTTGAAATGTGGTACAGAGTTTTTGGGCTCTGTTATTTGATTGTTATAGGTGCTCAATATTTATTTTAAACAATTTCAGCATGTCTGTCTTCTATTCATGTACTGCAGCAGACAGAGAACATTTCATTCCAATGTATTTTAGCAGTGCCCCCCCCGCCCCAAACCATATTTAAATAATCTGTTATTCTTGTCTCCTAGGGCCTTCATTACCATTGCTGAAAAGAAGCCCAAAGGATTGAACTACACTGCTTTGGACAAAAAGAGACTCATGTTGTTCAAGCAAGAGCTGGTATGTGTGTGTTTTCCTTTAAGCATTGATGCAATAATGTTAACTGAAAGCATGCTGGTTGTATACATTTGAATTTCTATTTGATTTCACCATACTGGAATGCTTTGTAATGAATATGAATATAGTATCCAAGAACATTGTTTTTAATAAACCCTGCTGTGCTTAATAAAGAGTTGTAAGATACCATAAAATAATTCAGAACATGTTGTTTTTAATACAAATAAGACATTATAATAATGAGCTGTTTTTTCTTTCCCATGCATCTTAAAATGGGATGATGCTGAGTTCAGTGGAAAACCACTGAATTAACACTGCTGTTAGGCATTTAATTACTGTGGTGGGGCTGAACTTCAAGACTAGTAAAGCCTGGCATTTGATATTCCTGGACCTAGTCACCTCCTCCAGGGAACCAGTGAGAAGAAATCAAACTGTGTGGAGGTTGTCTGAATGTTTATTAGCTTTATTTACTGTTTGTAGCACAGAATTAGGTTGTGACTTCTGTCAAGACTGAGGCCCTATAATTCTAGGTGGTAATCACATGTCTCTTGGGACTTCCATACATACAAAGAGAAAATGGAGAATATTCACATTTTATGTTATCCAGCTCCAAAGAGTTGATCACTTTCTGTTGTGACAAAGAAGGTAATTGTTATCTTGAACCAAATGTCTCCATCTTCTTTTTTCAACTTGAATCGAAGACTCTTTTCTCCTTCTGTGTCCAGTTCAAACTACTTGATAATGCATAAAAAATACATATTGTCTTTCCTGACTGCAGGAAGCAATGTCCAGTGATGCCAAGGGAATTGTTCAGCAGCAGAAAAAGAAGATGCCACTGGATGAAATGATGCGTGAGACTCAGAGCTTTATAGATAAAATTCGATTCTTGGTTGATGAGGTAATCCATGCAGAAATTCAGAAAAATTTAAAATCCAGGACTTGACTTTGATTTTCATAATCCCATGTGAATAATAACTCCTGGCCTGGCTATCCAAAGAGTTCTCCTTTGGACATTTGGACCCAATTCTGTTTCGCATTAAATGGAGCTGTTCACAGACTGGAGTAGGAAACACTAGGCTATGTGGTTGGAGAGGATGCAGTACAGAGAGTGTTTTCTTCTTCTTCTTCTTCTTCTTCTTCTTCTTCTTCTTCTTCTTCTTCTTCTTCTTTTTTTTTTTTTTTTTTAAATACTGTCATCCCATATGTGTCCTGGTGGTTTGGAGACAGCCTGCTTTCTGATCTGAGTTAATGTCTCCACTTGTATGGCTGTAGTGATTTGGACTGGTATGGGCTCAGGGGTCTCTATACTATACTTCTCTGTGCAGACACTGCTTAGACGTGTTATCCAGCCTGAGAATTACAGAAGAATGGATATATTTGGCCAGACCAAAATCCAGCCAGTGGAATGCTGTCCCTCTGAGAGCTGTCTGTGCTAGCAAACTAAACAAGGCCATGGCTATTCCCTGGCTCAGGCAGCAAGTGGCACAGCCTGGCATGGTTTGCAGCCAATGCTCAAATTATCTTCCTTCCCAAAAGAGAGTGACCTTGCTCACAGTGCCTCCTGGGAACAGTCCCTGGGCTGGCCTTTGCTTCCAACCACGCTCAGGCTTTGCTTGGGGAAATGTTATTTGAAACAGGGCAAGGCGATGCTGTGGAGCATCCTCATAAGCAGAATAGATGATTGTATGCCAGTGCTTGAGTTTGGCCCTGGTCCTTTTTGGTTTGCTAGTATAGATGAAGTTGATGGTATTTCCATGGTCGGTACTTTCAGCTTATGCAGTCTGTAGGTAAGTTATTTCTGAGACAGAGTCATATCCAGATTTTTAGTTTTAGTTTCTCCTGGAATGATTAATAGGGTGGGTGCTTCTTAATCACTCTACAAAGCTCTTTACCCCAGCTGTGCTTAGGAATGGAGGTTTGGACTGCAAAGCATGAAGCGACAGCCTCTTTTCATCTGGGTGCACATCTGCCACTCCACAGGAGCCCTGAGGGAATCAGCTCTTGGTAGAGAGTGTTGTAACAAAAAATAATGGTGGTGACTCATAGAAAGAATTCAGTTGTAGTTCAATATTCTCATCATTTAACAGCCACAGAATACGGTGCCTGATGTGTTCATCTGGATGCTCAGCAGCAACAAGAGAGTTGCATATGCAAGAGTCCCAGCAAAAACCATACTCTATTCCCCAGCAAAAGAGCAGAGAGGCAAGGACTGTGGGAAGATTAAAACCCATTTCCTGAAAGTAAGTTTGGAGCAATCTCAAATGCAGATAATGCCCGGGGAGCATTCGGTATTCAAATTTCTTCCAGGGATTGTATTTTACAGGCTCATCTTTGTAATGTACTAAAAATGTGTACATATTTATATCTGCCATCTATTAATGTTTGCTTCTTACATTTATGTTTGTCCTTCTTTAAGCACTGCATCATTACCAGACTTTTGGTGTATGAGTAATTAATTCTCTCACTACTTATTATGGCAAGTATATGGCATTGTTTATCTATCGCTGTACATATAAAGAGATAGAAGAGGTACAGCCTCTTTGCTGGCAAAGACGTCAGAATGCAGCATGTGAAAGTCCGGGAGGAGACTGTTAAGAGATCAGCATGCAGCAACTCAGGTAGCAAGGAAACCTAGGTATTCAGAGGTAATGGAGCAGTTGTTTATCCTTGCTATTTAAAATGTGCCTAGGTTTATGCAATACATGTCCAAAATATTGTTATGGGATTATTCATCTTGAAGGAAATTCTTAGTGGATATACTCCTACAAAGGCAGTGTGACAGGTAGTACGTGGCAGTGGAATATTATGCAATGGAATTGTTACTATGGCCATCAGGAAAAGCCCAAACACACAAGATAACAGTAACTTCGTATAATGACTTTTTAGTGGGTTTTCACCTGGAGCTGCTGGGAGCACTCCCTTAAAGCACAGCCAAAGAGCAGATAGAAATATCTAAGCTCCCGATAGTTGCCATAGGTGCTTGTTAAGCACAGTACTATTTGCCTGCATGAACAAAAAAAATACCGTAATTAACTCTCCAGCCCCTTCAATATCAAGAATTACCTTTAGGAACAGATAATACTAAACACTGAGCTTAGCAGAGCTAGATGAAGTGGGAAGGGAGAGGAAGGAAATAATAGCATTGTTTGTTGAGACTAGTAACATTTTATACTGGAAAATGTTTTCTGACCTGCCCAACGGAGTAATATTTTTAGTAATACATGAGACTAACTGTTGGAGACCAGCAAAACTGCATGAAATGGAGAGTGGGCTGAAGTCTGAGAACAGTAGGGTATCACCTGGCACTGACATGCTTGCACCTATTAGGTTGCCTGCACAAACCTCTACATATTAGCCAGTACACCATTTACATAGACTTTCAGCTGAGCAAGCTGCTCATTTCTTCCCTAAGAATCACAGAAGTTC
The DNA here is from genome assembly GCF_028858705.1 of Grus americana. Classification (NCBI taxonomy): domain Eukaryota; kingdom Metazoa; phylum Chordata; class Aves; order Gruiformes; family Gruidae; genus Grus; species Grus americana. The sequence goes on along the minus strand of NC_072853.1, from coordinate 13,092,382 downwards.
CTTGTGCTAAATGAGTCTCAGGGCCACTGAGAAATGCCATTTATCAGCTCAGTGAATACTCCTTTATTTTACTCTGACTTTGTAGGACTCAGCATCCAGCCATCTCTCTTTCTTGAGCTCATTGGTGATGGATGGATTTTTTTTCTTCAGTTACCAGGAAAGCGCCCACTGGGTTGGACTGTGCAGGCAAAGGTGGACATCTACCTATGGCTTGGACCTGCCAGCTATGCCCACAGCATCATGGAGAATTTGCCTATAGGATATGAGACTGAATTACCATCTAACACCAACTCAGGGCACAGTGTGGTGCCCTCACCTGCCTGCCTGCTGTATAAAAGTAAGGCACTGTTTCTTCTCCCTATTAACATTTATGAGATACGGCCTCAAAAGCGCTAATTCAGAGGAAGACATAACCTCTGTTTGAAGTAACTGTTCTAAGATGATCATGGTTTAGCATCTTTTCACCAGAAAAGACTGGTTTCATTGCCAAGTCATCAGTCCTGCCACTGACACTTTGCAGATGTCAGGGAAAGAAAGGACCTGTTCGCCTGCAATGTCTGTTCCCTGTCCCATGGGTCTGTCTCCTCGTAATGAGGAAACATCCTTCAACTCTTCTGATGAAGCTACTGCATTGAACAGCTAGTAGATACACCAGTGATGGGAGATAAAAACTGGCAGTTAACAACCTTGCAGTACAGACTTGCATGAGACATTGATTTTAAGTGAATACAAAAGTCTTACACAACTTCTGAATGTCTCAGATGTTTCTTTAGTGACACAGCACTAGAAACAGTTCCCTCTGTCAGATCCTGGTTGCACAGCAGGTGATGAATCTTCCCTTCCTACCTATGTGCTGCATCATTTCCATGAAGCTGACGTTACTGTTTTCTTTGTGATAGCCCCGCACCTCTTCCAGCTGAGAGCCCACATGTATCAGGCGAGAGGGCTTATTGCAGCTGACAGCACTGGACTTTCCGATCCTTTTGCAAAAGTTACTTTCACATCACACTGCCAGACCACGAAGGTAAGTTCCCAAGTCTTTCAGTAAATGAAAATACTTTTATTTTTTCCAGTTTAGCCATAAAAAGGAAAAATCTTGGTTTATTTTAGCTCAGATATCAGAGTCTCTGGGCTACTGGAACTTTGTAGCAAGTGAATCAACTTTCTCTACATCTTTTTCTATATGTTTTAAATTTGGGCTCTTGTCATTGCTTGGTATGAGGATGAACCCCCATGGTTGTCTTTTCCTATAGTCTATGTGTGCAATGATTGAGCAGAGTCAAGATATTTGCTGTAGCCCTGTGAGCCAGCATGGCTTTTTGTGATGGAATTTGGCAAAGCACACTGGTGGTTTTAGAGTGGCAAAGTTGAAATGAGCTGAAAACAGAAAGGTGTGAGACTTTCCACACCACTTAAATGCTGCAAAAATGTGCCCATAGGGAGTGGTCTCACACCTCCCTCAGGCATCTCCAGGGGCAAATGATCTCCTGTGGACATTTGATGGAGTCTCTAGAGAGAAGGGGGAACTTCCACAGAGCTCCAGCAAGAAGAGTTGAAGTACAGCCCTGGCAAATGAGCAGGATGGTCCCTCGCAGAACATGCAGACTGACTTTCAGAGATCCTGAGCCCTCTACAACTACCCTGGAGTTAAAATGGTCCTGGGACTTCTGAAATCCATGCCACATGCAGAATTTGCTATGCCAAATATGGTCTTGCTTCAGAAAAAGTATTTAACCCCCCCTCAATGCAGCCCCTCTCCCAAAAAACTCCACAGAAGACTGTTTTAATTTAATTAATTCTAAAATTCCTCTGACACCTCCTTCTCTTACAAAGGAGGCTCTGTAGCATGTGCCAAAGGGAGCGACAAACAAAAATCTCTCTGCTTCAAGTTGTAGGTATCTGTTTGTGCTGCTTTTGCCTCAAGGGTATGAATTGATTTTTTCCTATTATGTGATTTCAACTTCTAATAAAACTTGGTGAATGAAGCCAATGAAGTTAGTGTTTAGATGCACCAGATTCAGGAAAGTAGAATTTTGCCGAGGAAAAATAGGATTTCAGATTTCATAGGTACAGAAGTGTTAAGTTTATTCACTGCCTGAATAAAATATTGTAGCCAATAACTTGCATGTTTTTAGAAGACTATCAGCCAAGTGCCAATAAACTGTAGTCAAGAGCCCTATTTCCATTCAAAAGAATGATAACGGGTTATGAGTCATTTTGCAGTTGGCATATTTTTCCTCTTTAGATGTTATCTTTGTTAAATATATTTCCTGCCAAGACAGTTAAAACATTGTCAATAATGAAATGCCATAAGCATCCACATAAGCCAAATTACAACAAATTAATAACTATCAATTTATTATGAGTGATTCATTAAAATATCTTTTTTTTTTTTAATAAAGTGTTATGTGTCATTACACTGAAGTTAAAACCAGATTGAAAAAAAGTACCCTGGAGAAGTGAAACTGGCCCCTGTTTAGGGCAAAGGCTTTATTTTAATATAATTTGGACAAGCACCTGCTCTTCTAAATCAACATCTTTCCTTTAAATTTAATACTGAGGTTTGTCTACACAGACTGGTGGTCATGTATTGATATGCTTTTGAGGGGTCTGTGAGGCAAACAGGGAAATGGAGAAACTCGAGATACTGGCCTCAAGGTGAAAGAATCATATTCTTCTGGCTGGGAACAGCTGCTGAAAAATGTGGTGTCTCAGACAAGGAATTGTTCAGGCTGTGAGAAAGGACGTCACCAGCAGATCAGCACGTCCTGCTGAAGGACTCCCCACCAACCAGTTCATAGCTCATTAAACATTTCCTCTCTTTCCTTAGATCATTTCTCAGACATTATCCCCCACCTGGAACCAGATGCTACTTTTCAACAGGATTGTGCTTCATGGCAACAGAGAGGAGATTGCTCAGTTCCCACCAGAGATCGTCATCGAGCTGTACGATGACGATGCAGTGGTAAACTCAAAATACTTCTTAGTAAAAAACCTGGGCTCTTACATCTTACTGCCGGTGTGAAAGCAAAGCTGTGTCACTGAATAGGCATGAATGGATGACCTTGCTGAATGGAGCTCAGTGTTACAGTGGTTTGCAGTTCAACGTCTGAAAACAGCCCTGAGACTCACTTTACGTCCTTGCAAAGCTGTGGCCTTGTTTTTTCCCAAGTGAACCTTGCTCCCAAAGACTGGCTTAGAGAAATCAGAAGCATCTTGCCCCCACCTCCCTTGCTCACAACTATAAATACTGTATCTAAGTCTGGGGAGACATGGATTTATCTCTGACCATGCAAACTCTGACACAGTCTCACTGGTTGAGTATAGAGCTCAGAAACTAAGGATGCTCTGAAGAGGTAATAAGTACTCAGCTCCTCCATTTCATAGCTGCCTTGCATTTTGCCTTACTGTTTACTTCAGGAGAAGGTTTGTTGGTTGGTTTTGTGGTTGGGTTTTTTTTCACAAATGCTAAACTCTGCATCATCTTGGCTCCTATGGCAGCTATGAAATTGAAATGCATTTGACACCTATATTCTCCTTTATTTAGGGTAAAGCAGAATATATTGGGTCTACAGTGGCTGCCCCTGTGGTGAGACTTGCTGATCAAAACTATGAACCACCTAAACTTGCTTACCACCCAGTGTATTGTGGAAATCTTTCTGGAGGAGACCTTCTTGCTACATTTGAGCTTCTGGAGGTAAACTAATCATTCTACATCCTGGGCTCACAAAAGCAACTGTGGTATTGAGGACCACCTCCCTCTTGAATTAGCAGGAATTGCAACTGGAGCAGGATCATTCTACTGCTGAACCTCATAGTCCCCATGCAATCTCTGTCACTCCACCCTGCCAGGGGCCACTGTCCATGCACCACCGCCGTCAGTCCCTTGCATGCTGTGAGCCTCATTTGCCCATCACTTGCCCTGTCCTAAATTGGGCTTTGTCCTGAGAAACAGCTATGAAAATCACACAACCATTGCAATGACCTGCTCTTTGGAGTAGCGCATGGCACTGACTTCAGCAACCTCAAAGCTCTCAAGAATACCTTCTCTCTTAGGAAAGGGAGTGGTGAATAATAAGGATTGGATTAGGGAGACTGAGTTTTCAGATAATCCTAGCATATTAAGAGAAATGTTACGCTGGTTACCAGCTGCGAGAGAAAAGACAAATTCAGTATACCTCTGGGGCTAGCCTAGCAGATGCACGAGTGGGGTGTATCGTGCCTGGGATTTCAGGGAATTTCAGTGGAATTTGCAGGCCTGCTAGTTAGGAGAAACTTCTCTCTGCTGAAAACCTACAGCAGTTCATTCTGAAATCTGAAATGGACAAAATGTGGAGCTCCTTGACACATTTTAAAGATATTCCTGAGATAAAACAGGCTTTTAAGCATGATGGGCTAATTATGTTCTTGGTGAAAGCCTGAAATATGACACCACAGGGAGCATCATTATGGTGGGCACCTAGGGGTAGAGTCTAGTACCTTAGCTATAATTTTCCCTCTTTTTTATTGAAATCCATTTTTTGGTGAACAAAGAGAGCATTGTATTTTGTTTTGCCATCTTTTGGGACAAGGGAAGCAGCACTGCTTCTGGGATATATCCAAATATACCCCTGAGACTTCTCTAGAGACTTGACAGGAACTATAAGTAAAGACCCTGCAGTCCTTATTTTCACACTCTGTGTTATTCTTCTCAGTGACAACACTGCAGAGCATCTCACATGGCAGAAAAAAGCAATATGGACATTAAAGAAATTTTCAGGAAAAGATATATACATATATAAACATCTGCCAGGCTTCAAAGCACTCCCAGAGGTGATGTGCCGGTGATTCCTTGCAATATCAAGGGAATCTTGATGATGCTCTCTGTGAGACTGGAAAAAAAAAATCTCTCATCACTAATATATTCTCATTCTGAGCCAATAACCTTTCCCATGACATACCGTGCTTGATAACTCTGATCCGCAGGTACTGTTTGCTTCAGCTGAAGAAGTGTTGTGGAAGAAGTGAATGCTCCTTTCTGAAAATGAATGCTGTTATGCTGTGTCTTGCTGGAGGGATAAAATTATTCTTATAACAAAGCATCCTGGCATTTAGAAAAATAATAGACTAAAAAAATACAGACTAATGAATACTAGGAGTCTTGATTTTGCCCAAAGTGATCTCAGAATTTACTGTTTGGTTTTTTTTAATCAAAAAAGCAAAATCCTCTTGTAAACACACCTTGTGGATCTTTTCCTCTACTGTCATTTGAGTGCTAAATCATTCTTCACCTCTTGTTCTGTGCAGTTTCACTGTGGACATGAAACAAAGTCCTCAGCCAAGCTTATTTCACTGAAATTAATAGTTTCACTGCGTGATACAGAAGCGCTCTCAACTCCGCTATCGGTTGTTGGAAAACTGGGGACCTTGAAATATATTGGAGAACTGTTAAACTAACTGCAATACTTAAAAAGAATGAAAGTGAAGATCCAGGGAATTTTGATTTTATATCAGTCTTAGGTTTTGCAGTCCTGGAGTGCAGTTTAATAAAACTCTTTCTGTCCTCAAATGTGAGATCTCACCAGCCTTCCTCTCCTAAGTCATGTCCTTGGGAACTAATCCCTTCTCATAGCTATAAGACAAGACACAAATAGCTATGCATGTTCTAGTTTAAATAAATAAATAAAATAATGCATTTTAGAAATTAAACATGCATAAGTCACTGTATTGTGCACATTAATATATTTTTTTCATTTGCCATCAGTACCCAAGTCAGATAATGCAATGAAAGTGGGTACGCTGAGATGTAAACTGTGCGGGGACATGACATCAGGTATGTGATCTGGTTCAGGTGGTCTTTGCCTCTTGTTTTTTTTAAAGTACCAGTTAATCTATTGTGGAGTAAATATTTGGAGCATTTAATATCAGTTAATATACACTTGGAAGCTCTGAATGTAATTAAAGCTAAACAAGTGGATTTCTAGGCAGGCAGGTATTTTTCACAAAGTTCAATGTTTCTGTTTGGCTTTTTAAACAGCACCACAGAGGTGGCTGATAGAAACCAGATACATTGGGGAACAACAAAACTAGACCTAGATCTCTAGCCTCAAGTTTCCACAAAATCTATTAAATGAATTGCTTTGGATTTTTACTGATAAAAGGCAGTAAACATGTGCATGTGAATTATTGCTGTTAATGCAACTACTCACATATGCTGCAGGTGCTATGCAAGAAGATATGTTTTCCACCCATCCCTTCCTTCACCTACGAGGTACTAAGGAACACATCCTTTCTCCTTTATGTTAATTAAACTCCCACACAACTGTACACAGCTGCAGATAACAGACAGATGGCCTAGTTAAAAGCAGAAGACTTCAACTTTACAGGTCCTTTGAGGTCTGTATCTCAGATGTTTCACCTTTCAATAGTGACAAGTTAGCTTAGGAATGAGGAAGCACTCCAGAAGTTGTGTTTCTTTTTCCCAGAAGCTGCAAGTACGGGATGCTATAGGTACCATACTTCACGAGAAAGCCGAGGAGAGCTCTGCCTGTAGGTTACCTCACCTGTGAAAGCCATGTTGCTATTGCTATCACAGCCTGAGCTTCTGGTAGGAGTGATTGTCAGGTCCTGGCTTTAACTGTTTTATGAAGAAATTTGCTAAATCAGGCCAGGCTTCAGATCTGCCCTGCATGGACTGAGAAGGTCATAAATACACTGTTGAAAATTAGGATTGGTATTGGGAAAAGAAGCCAGGGAGATTTCCCACAGAAGGAAAACCAAAGGCAGCAGATCCTGGAGCATGGCAAGAGGCAAAGAGATGGTCAAGCCTCAGAGCTGCAGTGGAGCATGCTGTCCTCCCACCCGCCTGGCACAGGGCAGTCACGCACTCCAAAGAAGCTCCTCAATGTGGGGCAGGCTTATGTGCAATCACAAGCAAATAACATAAGTGCCGCCTGCTGCAAGATTTTAGTAGGTGCACAGAGAAGACCCAGCCCTAATGCTGGAGATATGATTTGCAAGTCCTGCAAATGGTGACAGCATGCAATAATGCAGGACCGCTACTCCATACTGACTGCGGAGCATTATGTCTGGCAAATGTGTGGTTTAGCTGATGTGTATTGTCTGTTTACCAGCCTTTTTTAACTAGAACCAGATCTAGAATTTCCCTGTGAAAGTCTTCTAAGCAGTTTTGCTCAGAATTTTTGTTAAATAGAATCACCATGCTTTCAATTTTTAGTAAACAGAATTACCATGCTTCAGTAAGTGGATATCTTTAGGGCAGATTATGTCCGCCTAGGACAAAGGAACCTTTTTTTCAGAAAGGTGCATAAACCCAGTCCATTGAATACTCCTTCTGCCAAGTATTTTGGCATCACAGCAGGGCAGACAGCGATCCAGGTCACATTCCTCTCACAGCACAACCTGTCTGCTCTGCAACGTGTCTTGTAAAACTGCATTAAACCAACATGTTCTATGTACCATTCACAGATACTTCTGATACTGGCTTTATCCTTCCAGAAACCAGCCTAAGTTATGACTGCTTAATTTTTCAGATTCCTGAGTCAGATCCAGACAGACTTCCCCCACTGGATCCACCAGATGTTGGCCAGATTTACCCAGTCCCAGCTAACATCCGACCTGTTTTAAGCAAGTACAGGGTGGAGGTAAGTTACTTAGAATATTTCCATTTTCAAATCTCAATTCCTTTTATTCTCTTACTGAACTGTAACAGTAAGGGATGATGATTTTAAAATCCTGATCAATAGGAATCACGCAAAAATATCATATGGATCCCAAAATAAATGTGGTAAGCTCAGACCAAATTGATTCTCTGAGGCTGGGCACGTGAGGCAGTGCTTCCACCTGAGGCCAGCAAAGGCAATATCTCAGTCCTGGCATGCTGGGAAGGGACTGCATCCATGGCAGAGAGTGGCTGATGGATGTGCGCTCTGTGCAGCCCAGAAGTGTCTGCAAGAGATGGAGAGCTTCCCCTTGCAGCTGCCCTCACTGGAGATGAAGTTCAGCATCAGCCACCTACCAGGCCTTTTCTGGGTCCCAGGCGATCTCACCTGCCTGCGTACAAATGTTTGCTTCTTCTCTCCCCTCCTTTCTTGCACAATTTGGGCCCAAAGTCCACTTATGTTAGATAGCAGGGAAATGTGGCAGCTTTTTGTGTGGGTGTAATGCCCGGATGCTGCCCAGCCTCACCACTCTCTGTCACCCACCCTGCAGCCTTCACACTACCTGCTTATTTGCCCATTTTGCTGTGCCAAGTCAGACCCTGCTTGCGTTACCTGGTAGCCCTTCCCCAGAAATACTCGTTCAGAAGCCCAGAAGCAGTTCCAGCTTTGCCTTAAAAGATAAAGCAACTGAGCTGATGAAAAGGAGAGAACAATTATTAGCTCTGCTAGATCATTTAGTTAAGCTATTGTTTTCCGTATGTGGAAAAGAGTTCGTTAGCGCTATTCTTTTTTTACATCTGACATTGTGATGTAAATAAGCCCATGAACTACTCTGCTGATGCTAAAGGGACAACTTAAATCCTTAAACTTCAGTGTTCTCTAAGTATTGTGCTATGAAGGCCTTCCCACTACCCCTGCAGTACAATTGCTTTTTGCTGCTTGTACATTTTCTGGTTTACCCTGCTGTGACATTCATCCCAAGTAGCTCTAAGGCACCCAGCTTAGAAGCATCCTCACTGTAGGCTTCTTGTCTGGACAGCTGAGCAGAGCAGCCACCCTCTCAGAGTGATCCAGATCTTAAATACGTTAAATTGTGTTTTGGAAGTGCATCTCTGCCTCTTTTGGTCCTGGAGGGAGCCCAGGACAACTCTACTTCTCAGTCTGATACCTTGGGCACCTTAAAATCAGGGAAACTGCATTCAGATCCAGACAGTTAAATTGCTTCAAGAACAGGTTTATAGTTGAAGTGCATGTATATATAGTGAAATATGAACTCTGGGGGGTATCCAGCAAGGAAATGCCACAGAATGAATATAAACACAACTATTTTTGTTAAGATATTATACACTATATTTCACAGTAGTGGAAAAGGCCATGGAGCTATTATAACTACAGAAGTGTGCCCCAATTTTAACCAGGAACCTCTGGCAACACAGCAGGATCTCGCTGATCCTCATGCCTCTCCAGTGCCCCTTGCCACTCCCTGACTCACACAAACGCTTAGTCCTGCCAGCATTCAAGTTGTCCACAAAGACCCCCATGCTCCCTTTGGTTCCAGTCTTCATTTCACGTTCATGAGACTCATGGCTTCTCTCACCAACCGTAATGTAACCATCTGTCACTGCCCCAGCCTTCTCCTTCAGGGCCCCTTAAGGTGTGCTGTATAAAGTCGCATTTTTCCTGCAGTCCCAGTCTCCTTCTTGTCCTCCAGACCAGGAGCACGGTCCTTTGAAGGAAAGCTGCTTGGACACCTCCCACCATCCATTGTAGACCTCAGGGCTTGCTCAGCTGGCAAACCTCTTCATCACGTCTGCTAGTATGGGATTTGTTTGCTCCTTCAACAGCTCTGACACTTTAAACAAACCGAGCCCCTGCTGTTCAGATGAATTGTCCCCTTGCCCTGCTGAAAAGATTATTTTTGCCAATTTGATTATTATGGCTTGCTGTTGGCAATAACTCCTTGATATCAGTTGGATGTTATTAACTGCTTTAACTTCCACCATAATCCTGATGGTTATTGGATATCAGATTTAAGAAGATGTTTGTTTTTTTCTGGTAGTCCTGCATTCCAAAAGGGATATGAGGTGATGGGATCCCAGCAGTGGCTTCCCCCAGACTGAGGGGTCTCTGCAGGCCACCAATGTTTCTCTCTGCCCACCACAGGTCTTGTTCTGGGGTGTTCGAGAGCTGAAGAAAGTCCAACTCCTCTCTGTAGATCGCCCTCAGGTTCTCATCGAATGTGCGGGGAAAGGAGTGAAATCCTCTGTCATCCAGAGCTACAAGAAAAATCCCAATTTCAGTGGCCTTGCAGACTGGTTTGAAGTGGTGCGTACAGCATGCTGTTCCTTGCCTGTCTGTTCTCTGGTTAGACAAAGTGTTAATTACTAATTTCCTTCCTTTCATGTCAAATAATTTCCTCTGTGTCTTGATTAAATAATAAGGGACATCAGTTCTAACGCAAAATCTACTGATTTGAAGATGCTTTAAAAGACTTCTGCTACAAACGTATGATAAAAGATGATGTTCCTCATGTTATGTCCCAAGTAGGCAAGGCAATATGTTGTAATCAAATTTTTACTGATAGGTTGGAACTTGTTGTCAGATAACAGGGATATTTTTAGTACTTTTTCCTCCTCCTTTCCCATTTTTCAGGGTAGTGTTCAGTTTCCTTTATTTTCTTTCAATTCTTTTAATTTTCCTTCATGTGTTACTGGGCTATTAAGGGGATAGATCATTTCTGGCTCATGAGCTCTGGACCTTTTCATGTTGTAACACTTGCTGTTATGGAGTGGAAATTTAATTATTGCCTGTTGGCTGGGTTATAAGAGCTGGTACTTTCAGTGGACGAAGGTCAGCATCAGAAAAAAATAATCTGTTCGATTTGCTCTACTTGCTAGCATCAAGAGAGAAGTTTATTTATAAGACAAAAGGATATCAAAACACTAACCTGGATACTGAAGTATGGTTGCTACAGTATTTTTAGCTTCCATTGTATGTCACATGTCCAAAGAGCCATTTTCCCTTTTGTAATTCCTCCCATAAAGCTTGTAACTACCCAGTGTCCACATCTCATGGTTGGGCAAACTGACGCAGATAGGGTTGATAGTCTTCAATAAAGTGGCAGTGGCATTAAGACTCACAACTTCCAACACAGAGTTCATTCCTTCTAAATGTTCCTGATACTCCCAGTTTACTCTACCAAGAGATACTTGTATATGACAGCATGGGACCGAACTCAGCAGCACACTTTCTTTTCTTAAGGACAAGGCTTTCTCCAGACTTTGCAGAAAACTGTGGTCAGAACTATATTGCTTATGCCATATGCATTTTGCATTTGGGGTATGTTAATAGGTGAGGAGAAGAAGGGAGGGAAGACTAATAGTCTCATTGCTATGCACAACAAATATTCTACACCTCTTCTATATTCTCTAGCAATTCTCATGCTGCTGTCTGCCCTCCTCCATAGGAGCTGCCTGAAAATGAACTCTTGCATCCGCCACTAAGCATCTGTGTGGTCGACTGGAGAGCATTTGGGAGGAGTACTCTTGTTGGAACGCACACCATCAATTACCTTAAGCAATTCCTATGTAAGACCCAGTTGGGTCCTCAAGCTACACCAAACAGACTAGACATTGTAGAAATTGAGAAAGGTAAATGTCCAATCCTGACCCCAAATAAAAAGACAAAGGACCTGTTCAGAGGCTTAATACTAGGCACATACTTAGAAAATATGCTTTGTTGTGTTGAGTGTAGGGTCAAACCCTTAATGATATGATCATTTGATGATCACCAAATGTGATGATAAAGTTTCTGGCAAAATCTTACCTAACGCAAAAATTTTCAGTTTCAGCTTCACCTGAGTCATCCCAGCCTGCTGAGTTATCCCAAGAAGAACCATTTTTAGCTGATCATGTCTACGCCGAGGTGGAGCAGGGTAAATGTACAGTGGTAGAGCCAGACCCATATCTTGCAACAGTTCCTCCCACTGAACCAGAGCATTCTGCCTCTGAACCAGGGAAAGACAGAAAACAGAAGGTGGGTATAGCTGAAGATGCCAGCTAACTTTCTGTTGCAGTCTTGCACACTTTAGCCCTCCCTATAAAATGGTAATCTCTTACATAACTCAGGATTAGAGATTCTGGGTACTGGTGTTAACACCCACACTATCTTGCCGGCCCTTGAGAGAACTAGTTAGCAATGCAGCTCTGACCCCACATAATTTCATTACTTCCATTAATAGATACTTCCTTTCTTTCCTTTTGTGCTAAATGGTCATCCCATGGGCAAGTACTACTGGAGTAACAGGATTTTTGCTTTTCCTGGCGTTGAATGATCTGCTTAATTGCAAAACTCTCACTGTGAATGACTGTTTCTGTGTCCATGGCATTTAGGTAGGGGTGAAAGCTGCCTTTTGTTAGATGCTGTACAAATGTGGAGCACAAAGTCTGTTTCCAAAAGATCTTATGGTCAAAGTATAAAACTGGTGTCAGTCTGTGGGTAGAAGCATATAGGAAAGTACAGGAAAACAAGGCAATTCCGGTCAGCATGGTACTTACAGTATAGTATATGTTCTAGATTGTGCACTGTATTTTTTGTTCAGATGAACATGCTCCTCCTTTCTCTGTAGTTTCTCCCATCACAATCATTCTTTTATTAACAACAATAAAAACAGGACACAGGACTGAATTTCATTTCAGAAGCTGTTTCTGCAGCTGCATGAAGTGTGTTTCTTTAGCCTTTGATGTTTCAGTGGTCAGATATTTCCAGCATCCTTCATACTTAAGAGGTCAAAGAAACTGCAGGGATGTCCTGTTCCCTAGTGATAAACGATAGTCTGGATCTTTCATCTGTTACAGAACAAATTTAATGTACAACAGCAAAGTATAGTAAGAAATGATTCCTAGAGGGAAACCTGCAATTTAACTGTCTGTGTCATTTAATTGTCATTCCCACCTTTCTATTTCTATCTTTTCTTTGGTCTCCCCAGCCAAATTGACAGCTCTTTGTAAAGGTGTAGGATGAAACACTCTATTTAACAAGGGCCAATCCTTCTTAGGCTAGAATGAACCTAGTAAGATTTGCAACATGAGCAGGTGATTTTCAGGATCAGATTTTAGCTTTTTGTAAGAAGAGAACAGCTGAACTGTAGCAACCGTTGTGACTCTTTTTCCAAAAGGCAATAAAGTAATAATGGGAGTTCTTAAAATACTTGCAGACTTAAATGGGAGAAACTAATTTGTGTCTGAATGCTCACATCCCTTAAAACATTACCCATTTCTCTGTGTAGATTCGCCTGTTGCATGAGTTGCTCCTGTGGCAAAGTCTCAAATGTTCAAAATTTTGGCATCATCATTAGGTAACGTAGAGATAACTTTAATAATATGATGACCATGAAGACAGAGACACTAATTCATATTGCATTTTATTTAGCTCTTGGAGGTTGACATTTTCTTCATGTTCTTCATTTTCTTCATCTGTTCATGCTTGATGTCATGAGTCAGGCAATTAGTTTCAATCAGTTCTAGAGTTCAACAGTGTTTTTCCTATGCATTTGTAGGATATGAAAAAATCCATTCGACGGTCAACAAAGAGGAGAAAAAGAACAATTGCAGATGAATCAGCTGAAAATGTAATTGACTGGTGGTCAAAATACTATGCTTCTGTGCTGAAAATGCAAAAGGTAAGTCACTCGGCATGCCCAAAACTCATGAATGAGCAAAGTTGTAAAAGTAGATTTACTGCTGAATGATTCCTTTTGGTATTACATTCATACTGAGGAGTTTGTCCATCATCTTTTTCTTTTGAAAGGCAAAAGGAATTTTTTCCAGTGAGGCAAAATCTGAAGACAGTAAGTAAATTACTTGCATTTTTCTATTATTTTGTGCTGCTAATACTTTGCTTCTCTACTATTTTACTGTCAACAATTAATGTCTGATAACAGAGTTCTGCCGGTATAAGGGGTTCTTTCCTGTACAGCTGATCAGATGGTGGGTAGGTTAAAATTTCACAGGCAGTGTTGGGTTAACATGAGTTTCCTGTCATTCAAGTCTCTTGCACAAAGAGTTGTAAAGTCAAAGTCTTAAATGATAGAAGGTGGAGATTATCCTAATCCTAATAGGAACAGATTCTGCTAGGAGACTCCATAGTCATGTGTGTTACTTCCATAGCTGTAAAGCTTTGTGTCTAGCTCAGACTTAAGTGGAAAATATTTTGCACAATAATCTAAAGGAATTGACCAGAAATAAGCTGTGTGTGTATGCATACGTATGTATGTCCTCATACATGCGTACTCCATGGCTTAACAGGTCCCCCCAGAAGTGGAGCTCTAGAAAAGTTTGTGTGGTCTTTTATACAAATGTGACTGCTTGAGCAGACTGGGAGAGAAAACAAGTGTTCACTGTTTACACAGAGCTGCTATTCAGAATTAAACTATAGCATCTTCTCATCCCAGGGCTGACTGCACTTCACCAGTGATTGAGGTGATTTCTATTTTAAAGGAGGTGTTGAGATTGCTCTGAATGGAAGACATAACCTAAATGTACAGATGGTATCATTCTGGAAATAGCAGCTGATGGTGTTTCAATGATCATCAGAGCTGCTGAGAGATGAGGTGGAGATCAGTTTCTGAGTGGAACTCACTTGTTCACGTGGAAGAAATATTTAGATAAAGAACAGTCTACAAAGGTGTGATGTTCACTTACAATTAGATATTTACTTGATATTGTGACATCCACCCACATGCTATTCAGGCAGTTGTGGCATATCATTTTTGACTGATGACTTCAGACCTTGTAAATTCTCCCTGATAGTTTTTATTATATATTTTAACCTATGATGATAAGCATTATACATACAGGGCAGCACTCATATAATATATACATATATGTATATTTCAAAATATTTAGTGATATGAAACATGCATGAACTACTCAAAAAATGAAAGTGAACTCAAAATCCAAACTTCAACCAAAGACCTGAACCCTCTCAGTGCTGTTTCTGAGAGCTCACCCTCTATTTGTTGGGAAGTCCTCTCTCAGTGTTCAGAGTCTGGCTTAAGGCTGGTCAGATACCTCCTCTCATTTCTCATACTTCTGAGCTTTCCAAAGTGAGATACACTCTATTTGTGATGACTTGGAGCAGAGAAGGACTTGGATGACCTGATACCTGAAGTACCAGTCAGCCTAAATAGTGGCTTCCAGTTTTAAATGAGCCTCAAATTTTATGTGAAAGCTGTTAAGATCTGTTAGTTTGTGTCTGGGAGGAGTCAGAGAGGAAGGAAAAAGGCATTCTGGGAGATGGCCAGCAGGGAAGGAGTGATACAGGACACCATCACACTTGGTCCACCAAGCTCTTCATCAAGATTGTTAGCCACAGAGAGGATAAAATGCCACCTCCCTGCCTGGGAGGAGTGGTGGGAAAAGAGAGGACCCTATGCTTGGCAGTAGAAGAACGAATGGAGAAGGAGCGAGGGGAATCTTTAATATGTATTTTGCATCCTTATCTGAAGCGTTTGATGTACTTTGCTCACTAAAAACCTTCATGATGTCATGAAATCTCTGCAGACAGGCAGACTTCTGACCACATTGCATTGATCATAGAAGAGGAGCCAGACAAAAAGAAGAAGGAGAAGACACTGAAGAGGAAACAGAAAGAAACTCCAAACCTAGCAACACTGCAGGTAAGAGGGAAGTAGGTCTGAGGGGTGAGGCTGTTATTCACTGTCTCCCCAAAGCTTGACCTCAGCGGCTCAGTTTACCAATACCCTCCTTACATTTATTTCAGACACTTTGAAATGAATAAAACACACAAAATGATAGTGACAATGCACATCAGCACATGGGGCCCAGAGGAGACCAGAGTCTTGTAGAGTGGATGTGGCCTGCTTGGCCTTAGACGTGCAATTTAGCACTAAAGACACACCCAGAGAGACTTAAGTGAAAATTCAGTTTTGTTGTTCACCTGTAAAACACTGAGATCGGAAATTCCAAATTTTATGTTGGAAATATTACAGCATATTAAAAATAACTTAAAAAAAAGAGTATGGAAAGCATCGCCACAATTGCTAGTGCATCTTGCCTGATGGGGAGGTAATATTCAGCTCGCATTAGATTTGGTTGATTAACGATAGAAAGAATTCAAAGAAACTATATGGGTCATGCAAAATGACTGGAGAGATGAGGAGGTTTGAAAACATTAGGACTGCTTGGATTAGATTGTAACTGAATAAAGGGGAATTTGAAACTGCTGTTTCCGTTTATTTAAGAGATGGCACTGGTCTAGGCCCCTCTATTTCACACACTGAATAACACTTTATAAATTACAGGGGGAGAACGTTGAAGGAAAAAAATGTCCTTTTAAAAATTATTTGGTCTTTTTACCTATGCTAAGGCTCTGTCCCCACAGCACTTTATTATTGTCTGATTTGCTCTCATGTTCTGAGACATTAACAGAATGGGTCAGTACATCAAAGGCACGTTGCAGAGATGAAGCAGAAGCAGAGAGCAGCACATCCACGCTGTTTTCCCCCCACCCCAGTCCTTGTACATGTTCATGCTGGGCCTTCTAGAGCTGTTTCTACCTGCTGCACTAATGTGCTATTCCAGTAGTTGGAAATGACTTTGGTTAAGGACAAAACTGCTCCTTTTTTAAGTGGGGAATTAACTTTTTTTCCTCAAGGACTTTTGCAAAACCTTGGTTTTATTAAAATCTGTATTTTGGGTCAAAATGGATTTCTAGTCATCCTATAATAAAAAAGTTGTTATAAATATATTCACTGTGCCACAAAAAATAAGCATTCTCCTGTTTTCAAAGATTTATGAAGGAGACTTGGAGAGTGAATTTAATAACTTTGAAGACTGGGTGAAAACTTTCCAGCTCTTAAGAGGAAAATCTAATGATGAAGTTCATGCTGACTCTGAAGACAGAATAATAGGAAAATTTAAGGTGAGCTTTAATGTTGATTAAATGGGTAATAATTTAGAGACTTTATGGTTTTGTGCATATTTCAGCTATACCAAAGATGAAAGAAAAAAGACATTGACAGTCTGTTGTAAATAGTTATCTCTTTTAATGGATCTATAGTCATATTTTTCCTTTCCCATTTTCTGATAGATGAAAACAGCATCCAGCACCAGATGCTCACTGTTGTTTTGAAACAAGGAATTACTAAAAAGTTTTAAATCACAGAAGGGGAAGAAGAGATATATTATGTAGTTCAGATTCCACTAATGCAACTTTATTACTGCACTATCAGTTGCAGCACCTTATATGTAATTTCCAGTAATGTAAATGGAGGCCCTTACAGCTACTCCAGTTGGAAACAATTGCACAGCCTGATCCAGGGCACCATTAGGCAATCTGAAAACATAGTTCAAAGCATGAATAATGTTAGTAGGATTTCAAGCACTTTGTAGTTTAGAGGAATTGATTAAACTCATTGATACCTCAAGTAGTTTGCAATGCAAATTTCTGTTCAAATTACTTGCCAGTTGCTTTCAGGCAGTATGAGCTACTCAGCAGCATGAGTCAATATTGATTTATATGAGTTGTATAGTGGCTGCAAAAATACAGTTGGATTCCAGTCACACTGTTGTGAAACTGACTCAGTGGAATTATCAATTTGCAATATACAGTTAAGGACAAATACTATTTTTAGAATATTAATACTAAGAAAACTAGATTTAGAAGACCTGCAGGTGTTAGTTCTTTAAATAATAGAGAGCATGCAAGTACTTCTTGCATTTATCTAAATGTGATGATAGTACCATTTAATACAGCAAAGACATTTTAAAAGATGCTGTTTAGTGCACTGAAGCTTGCGTTTCCTTTGAGTGGTACCACAAAATGTTTTGTGTATATGTACGTGCTGCAGTGCAGGCTGCATGAATGACATTTTGTTTGCATTCAAAGGATTGGTTTTGTATTGCACTTGAACTATTTTTGAGGGAGATAAAAGACACTGTATTGCCAGGGCTCCTTCTGCATATACCCAAGTCCTGAGGATGGCAACTTGCTGGACAGAGGGCAGCCCCGCATCCTTCAAGGGATACCACCAAACCAATCCGTCAAAGTCCTCATCAGAGTTTATATTGTGGCAGTAAGTAGACAGATGTTCTTTTAACCTTGAAATAACTCGGACATTTATTTTCAACTCAGTTTACCTCCAGTGTCTTTGAAGTGAAGCTTCTGAAAATCCTCATCCATGTAGTAGAATTTTTTTTGGTCATATTTCAGACAATGTTTCATGTTGCAGAAATGGATGTTCAGAGTAGAAAATATTACATATTCCTAATAGAATCATAGAATGGTTTGAGTTGGAAGGGGCCTTAAAAATCACCCAGTTCCAACCCCCCTGCTGTGGGCAGAGACACCCTCACTAGACCACGTTGCCCAAAGCCACATCCAGCCTGGCCTTGAACACTTCCAGGGAGGGGGCATCCACAGCTTCTCTGGGCAACCTGTTCCAGTGCCTCACCACCCTCATAATGGAGAATTTCTTCCTAATATCTAATCTAAATCTACCCTCCTTCAGCTTAAAACCATTGCCCCTTGTCCTATCACTACATGCCCTTGTAAACAGACCCTCTCCAGATTTCTTGTAGGCCCCCTTCAGGTACTGGAAGGCTGCTATAAGGTCTCCCCGGAGCCTTCTTTTCTCCAGGCTGAACAAGCCCAATTCTCTCAGCCTGTCCTCATAGGAGAGGTGCTCCAGCCCTCTGATCATCTTCGTGGCCTTCCTCTGGACTTGCTTCAAGAGGTCCATGTCCTTCCTATGTTGGGGGCCCCAGAGCTGGACGCAATACTCCAGGTGGGGTCTCACGAGAGCGGAGTAGAGGGGCACAATCACCTCCCTCAACCTGCTGGTCACGCCTCTTTTGATGCAGCCCAGGATATGTTTGGCTTTCTGGGCTGCAAGCGCACTTTGCTGGGTCATGTTGAGCTTCTCATCAACCAACACCCCAAGTCTGTCTCCTCAGGGCTGCTCTCAATCCATTCTCTGCCCAGCCTGTAGCTGTGCTTGGGATTGCCCCGACCCACATGCAGGACCTTTCACTTGGTCTTGTTGAACTTCATGAGGTTTGCACGGGCCCACCTCTCAAGCCTGCCAAGGTCCCTCTGGATAACATCCCTTCCCTCCAGCGTGTCAACCACACCACACAGCTTGGGGTTGTCAGCAAACTTGCTGAGGGTGCACTCGATCCCACTGTCCATGTTGCTGACAAAGATGTTGAACAGTGCCGGTCCCAATATCGACCCCTGAGGAACGCCACTCGTCCCTGTTCTCCACTTGGACATGCAGCCATTGACCACAACTCTTTGAGTGCGACCATCCAGCCAATTCCTTACCCACTGAGTGGTCCATTGGTCCAGTCCATGTCTCTCCAATTTAGAGACAAGGATGTTGTGTGGGACAGTGTCAAATACTTTGCACAAGTCCAGGTAGATGACGTCAGTTGCTCTTGCCTTATCCATGAATGTTGTAACCCTGTCATAGAAGGCCACCAAATTTGTTAGGCATGATTTGCCCTTAGTGAAGCCATGTTGGCTGTCACCAATCACAATAATCAATCATGATAAATCACAAGACTGGAGAATCACTTGTTCAAACTGAAAGGGCTAGGGACATAACTAACATAGTACGGACAACCTGTTCCAGCCACATTATGCAATTGCAGCCAGTTTTAATCAGTAGAATTGTTTCAAAATGACATGCTTTTAAACAAAACCTTCTCAGTAAGGGGGAAATGGGAGCATATTTTTTGAGAACTGTGAAGTGCCTGTAATCAAAGTGGTGGATTTTGTGAATAAGCTATGGGGTGGAGAAAGAGGAAGAAATATAGAGGACAAGATGATGAGGAGCATGATGTGAGAAGTGAAAGGGGTAAAGGAGCTGGTATTTCAGAGAAACAAGGGTTGCAGGTGATCTAAGAGGGGAAGAATGGCATGCAAAGAGACAGTAGTAAACAAAACAGAAGAGAAGAATAGGAAGAGGTTGCTTTATTTCCTGAATATAAAGGCTTCCAAGCAATCTCGTAAATATAGTCTGAGGATTTGTTTTGCATTGTTCAAGGATCTGGACCAATGCTTTTGGGAAACATTTCCTGAACTCTACATGCAGTTGTGCAGCCAGCTTCTTCCTCGGTGTTTCCTCTCCTGCTTGTCTCTTTTTCTGCCTTAGTGCTGGGACAGCACTCATATCTGCTTCACCTTTGCAAATGCTCTTCTCCAGATCATCTTTTTCCAGTAGTCTGCAAAGCTAAATGCCAAATTTTATATTACATGAGGCAAGCAAAGCCCCTGCACTTCCAGAACACCCAGGACTGGGCAGGAAACCCATGGTCCTGTGTCATGACCATACTGTATTTAAGCAAGTTTCTTGAGGACACAGTCTTTCTTCCTAACAGGCATTTAACCTCAGCCCAGCTGATCCAGATGGCAAGTCAGATCCCTACATTGTGCTGAGACTGGGCAACACAGAAATTAAAGACAGAGAAAACTACATCCCCAAGCAGCTAAACCCAGTATTTGGAAGGTCAGTGATGGCTTATTTTCTTATTCAGGGATGTTTTCTGCTTTATCACTTGCCACCAATATTGCTGTTACTATTAAAAAGTGTTTGTTATATGCTGATTTCTGCCTGTTTGGATGTTTTGTAATTCTACTGGTTAAAATATTGAGAATTGGTTTATAAAATGTTGAGAACTGATTATAAATTATTTCATTTTCATACCAGTCAAAACACATCATGGAATGCAATCTGTGAGAGGTTTTTGCAAAATGATGCATGAGAGGAAATGAGGCAACAAATGATCTGTGCACATTAATGCAATTGTTAACTTTAAAGTGAAATAAACATCAGCACAGTGAAGTGTGATTTCACAATCTTTGTTGCTATTTCAGGTTGAACAAAGTGCCAAAGAAATCTCATAATATTAGGACTAGGACAAAAAAAAATCTAGTTTTTTTGAACCCACACAGTCTTCTGAATAGGGAAGCCAAGGACAAGCTGTCAGTAAACATCGACTTTGTTTTATCAATGCCTTATACTTATTTATATTGTTAACACTAATAGCTGTGATTATTTGCCAAGGTTGAAAATGTTTTGAATTGGGATGGAGTTATTCTGTAAGAAGGCTAAGGCAGAGAAACTATCCTACGCTGGACTGCAAGTCCTCTAGGCCAGTGTCCTGTCTGCAAAAGCAGAGACTTAAAGAAAAAACGTGTAAGGAGAAAAGACAAGAACAGAGTGGTCCCTCCACAGCATGCCATCTCAGTTTCTGTGATTTAAGCTCTTCCTTAGTAGAGGTTGCAACTGAACCACAGCCATTATAGATGCATATAGATGGAATGGGAAATCACCACTGTGTGTGTTTTAGACAAGGTTAAGAATGGGCTGTTCATTTGGATAGTCCTTGCTGCTGCTGCCAGCGGCATCACTAGTGTGACCGGACCAGAAACTCCTTTGCAGCAGTGGCATCAGTCATGGTAACCACCTCTTGCCATCCTAGAAGCCCTGGTCGGCATGGCACCACCAATCTCTAGCAATCCCAGACCATTCCCAAACCTCTCTCTCTTCCAAAAACTGCCCTGCTGTTGCTACAAAATTGACTTTGTCTACTTTGAGAAAAAGGACAAAACTCATCCTTCAGGAGACAAAGCTCAGTTTTGCCTGTGCTTTGGAGAAATCTGGAGCCAGTGCTGTGATGATGAGGATGTCCTGTCTTCCACTAATTTGTCAAATCCCTTTTAAAATCACCTTTATACTTTCAGCTTCCCTAAACATCTGACAACAACAATTTGTATCCCTGAAAAATGCACCGATGAAAAGGGAGTTCTGATCTTTGCTTTTTTTGAATCTTGTTTTAAAGCTTTTGCCTGAACATTTTGTTGGGTGCCCCCAGATTCCTATATTCAATATTTATTCTGGAGCTTTTGGAATAAAGCAGAAAATACTCAGATGTCCCTTTTGGGGGTTCTGAAAAGCATGTCAGAACTCTCATACAGCTTCTTTAGCCTTATAATTTCCATACTTCCACCTCTGTTAGATTCAGGATAAATTATTGCAACTGACCAGCTCCATCCCAAGGCTCTGTCTACTGTAGGTAGGAAGAATCCTGTACAGGGCATGGTGGGGAAGCAGGAGAAGGAAAATACTTTTGCACTATGTGTTTCCAGTATGTTCAGATATTTCATCAAACCATAAAACACTACTGAAAAACCTCCACTGCTTATTAGAAGAGACACTGTCCACACATCATTTGCATAGTATTCATTAACTCAGTCTTTTAAGCTTCAAAACTGATTTGACTGCACATAGTTCTTATTTTTTGCTGTAGATCATTTGAAATCCAAGCTACATTCCCCAAGGATTCCTTGCTAACACTCCAGATCTATGACCATGACTTCGTGGGAACAGATGATCTCATTGGAGAGACTAAAATTGATTTGGAAAATCGTTTCTACAGCAGACATCGAGCTACTTGTGGATTACAAAGTCAATATGAAATGTAAGTACCTCTTCAGACAGCAACAGAGAGCAGAACACAGTGAATGACTTGAAGGAGAAATTCCAGATGTGGCTAAATATTATGCTTTCTGCAGAACAAAAGTGTCACAGGAGGTATTTTAACTAAATTTCACCATAGATCTTAGCAGTGGCTTTGGGTAGCTGCCAGCCTCAGTAGGAAGTGGATATTTTAAAATTAACAACATTGTTTGTTCACCAAGTATTTTAGATAGTAAACATACTATGTATAACATACCTGCTTGATAAACTGCCTTTGGAGAGGCATAAAGGGCAAATGGAAAATAATCTGTCAGAGAAGTTATGACAGGGCTCTACTCTGCTCTCCATTTTTCAACTGCAACCGGAGTGATTGCAGCAAGGCCGGTGGGATTGGTGTGGCATGGGGGGAGAGGGAACAGAGCAGGGCTGCTGGCATTGCCTCTGTAACAGAGGTGGGTCACAGGGCGGTGGTGCTGAGCTCCTGGTCCCTGTCATATGGCTGCACTCTCAAGGACGTAGTGCACAAAGATTAACTAATGCAGAGAAAGTCAAACTAAAATAACTCCATTGCCCTGGGGTGGGGCACTAACCTGAGAGATGTGGGTTTGGGGTTCTTCTCCTATGATTGTTTCTCTATTTTATCTACAAAGGGTGGGCAATGTAAAAAAGCAATCCAGAAGCACAGACCAAACACCAAGACTTCCCTTGCCAGCTCAGTCTCCAGTGTGAGGTATTTCTTTATGTGCTTGTTCCAGGTCCCAAATAATCTTGGCTTCTCCTCTGCATGTGGGAGCTGCAGAACACTTCTCCTTAAATGGAGGTAGAACATGTAGAGTTGAATCCTTTAGTTAGAACAGGGAACAAGCTATGGTCCTTTTCCTTTTGGGGAGCATGCCAATGCCTGGGCTACTTTATCTAAGGTGTGGGTAAGGCTGCCTCAACTTCTCCTATGTTTTAAGAGAAAAGAGTAATTGGCCCCAGGACCTGAGCAGATGGAGGGGATGTCTCAATTAAGAAGTAGTGCTGGATAATTCAAAGGAAAAATTTGACTGAGCCAATGTCAGAGCCAGTGACCACAGAGTGAATCTCTGCATGGGAAGTCCTGATTTGCCAGTGCACTTTGCTGAAGGAAAACCTCACCCATTTCTCTTCATTCTCTGTTCCCTCCTTGCAGAGAAGGGTACAATGCGTGGCGAGATGCAACCAAGCCAAGTGAGATCCTCACTAAACTGTGTAAGGACTACAGAATAAGTGGACCCTTCATGCGGCCAGGGGAAATACAAGTAGGAACAAAAGTCTTTAAGGGACAGACAGTCTTCACAGAAGATGAGAATGGTAATGAAGTTTATCATGCTTCACCTGCATTGTAGCAGTACCAAGAGGCTGCACAAGCTGTAGCTGGGACCGTGTTGTGCTATGTGCTCTAAAGTCAGATTACTGGAACCTGTATCTGCTTTGAAATACTCATATAACTGTGGTGATGAAGGCTGTGTCTATATTAGCTATTACTGTAGCTTAATTGCAGAGAATCTGTAGGGTGAGACAGTTATTGCTGATGACCTGACATCCCTGTGGTAGGTGTTGGGGGATACTCTGGACTAGCTCCTTCCTGATCCCAAGGATTGGATGCCCAGGGTTGGTTGGAGAGCAGGGGACCCTCTTGGAACATGTGTTCTGGCTTAGTTTCATCTGAAAGGAGTGCAGTTTGCATGCTCTGAGATCCTTCCACACAGAAATCAAAGCATGGGAAGTCAGGGAGAGTCTTTTCAAAAATACATTCTCTGTCTAAACTAAAACACTAGTGTAGACAAACCCAAGAAGTGAGAAGAAGATGGAAGGGAAGTAAAGGTATGAAGTGAGTCACTCAAGATCAGAGAAGTCCTCTGTTTGACCACAGTTAGGTTCCAGGGCACTTACCTGCTAGTCCTACCTTACCTACTTGGCTTTCCTCTCTGTTATTTTTTCCCTCCTCTTGATTATTACCACTCTGACTGCTCTTCTGAAGCACTAACACAGCGCTGTGTAAATCCAGGTATCTTTGGGGTCCATGAATCCAGAAGGCAGGACAGAACTTGCTTTCAGAGCTCCCAGATTAAAAAGAGGACAAAGCTATAAGGAAGTTGAGTGTCCATATCACATAGGAGTGGAGTGGGACAGAGCTATCAGTGAAAGATGTCCCTGTCCATGGCAGGGGGGTTGGATGAGATGATCTTTGAAGGCCCCTTCCAACCCAAACCATTCAATGATTCAGTTTTATACTTAGGGTAAGGAAAAGAGGTGTGAGGATGGAGACTTTCAAGGGGGAACAAAAGGAGCTGGTCTTGGAGACAGTAGAAGACACTGTGGCAGTGCAGAGAAACCTCTACTCCCTTATCTGTGTTTATTCATCTTTGAGCACATTCCCCTTGGCAGCTACAAAATATAGCTCACACCTTGAGTGGAAAGCTGCTCAGGTATCGTTGTTGAAGGGAGAAGAGTTGATCCATTTTTGGTTTCTTGGCTGGAGACAGATTTATGACTCCAGTATTGCTGTTTGTTTTCCTCACTAACAGATGACTAAGTGCGACTACCAGCAACAGGATCTCTTGATCAAAATTTTAATTCACTAAAATGAGCTTCAGACAAACCAGCATCAGACAAGATGGAAACCAAAAGCAAGGAAATACAGAACCAGATGGCAAAATTCAAAGTACTTATGTACATAAGTTTTTCAACATGTTGTAAAGAAATAGTTTACAGCATACAGTCTTCTGCATGATCCTTATCCAGACTGCTGTTCTGACAAGTACATCTGGATACATATTTCCTGCTGGGTTCCTGTATTGGTCATCATTTGGGTCTTTAAAACTAACAAGGACCACAGATTTGAGCTACAGAGGAGTACTGAAAAGGGAGAGCAGTACCATTTCCACTTTACAGGTGGAGAAAATTATACTCGTGGGCCTTACATCTAGCTTTAAATTGCAAGGGAAAGAATAGTTTAACTTTGCTCTATGATCATAGAAGTTACAATAGGATACAATAGAATACAATAGAATAGTTCAATTGGAAGGATC
This sequence comes from Grus americana, assembly GCF_028858705.1. Taxonomy (NCBI): domain Eukaryota; kingdom Metazoa; phylum Chordata; class Aves; order Gruiformes; family Gruidae; genus Grus; species Grus americana. The sequence goes on along the minus strand of NC_072853.1, from coordinate 13,067,159 downwards.
CTACAACAATCATCTAGTCCAACTACATGACCACTACTCCCAGGTAGTCTAGGACTACCTGCAGCCAATAGGAAGAAATAAGCATCTTCAGAGGGTGAAAACAATCTTTACAAAGGTGCCTGAGAGAAGATATGGGTTATCAGGGGACGATCTGTCCCTGCTATTCTGGCTGCCTGAGTAGCTCAGGCTAAAGACCTTGCTTTTAGCTGGCTAAAATTTGATGAAATACATCACATCTCAAACACATGTCAGTGCACAAGAGGAAACTAGGACTCATAACCACAGGGTCATCATTCCTCCCTCTCTGAGACATTAGGAAGGGGTTGATAGCTACTGTTTAAATCCCAAACAAACCTTTTGTCTCCTACCAGCAACTCAGAGATAGCAACACTGTAGGAAAAGTGATAACTGTTTGCTGACAGAAAGAAGTCTTAACTTTCTTCTCACTTGGGTCCTTCTCTCCTAATCTAGGAGGCATCCCTCTTCAAAAGTCTGGGTTTCTTTTGTGTGGAGCACACAGAAAAAGGGAGGAAAGAGAAGCTCAAAAGCTCAAAAGGCTTTCTCTGCTTTCCAATATCCTCCTTACCTTCAATATTAGCATTGGTCCTTCCTTGAGGTGCTATTTTCTGGGGTCTGCCTTCTTCCAGTGGCCAAGCTGAGCTGGTCAGGAGGTGACATGTTCTTGCCCATGGACTTCAACCCTCTTCGCCTGAGGGGTGATTCAGTTCTCCAGCGGTGTCTTTGCTATTGCCATCATAAGGCAAAATGAGGTGTAGATAGAATTCCTAGTGCCTATTTACTGTCAGTTCCATCAAAATCCAAGTCTCCTTGTCTTTCATGAACCATAGAAAAGCCTTACATTTGCAATTTTATATAAAAAGAGTAGTTCACAGGTTTCTTCCATCTTCCTGTTAGAAACTGCTGCTGTAATAGTGAAATGATTCTCTGTGTTTTATAGATAAACTACTGCCTAAGTGCTAATCTTCTAGTTATGCTGGTGTGTACCCTTATTTACGAGAATTAAACGCATTTCAAGACCCTTCTTTACTTAGCTGTGATACATAAAACCTTCCTTTTAACTCAAGCAGATTTTAAATGACCATTTTCAATAATTAATGGAATGTATTACCGAGGGGTTCAATATTATAATTCAGCTCTCTTTGTTCTTTTTGTTTTACTCTTTCCTATAGAGGAGCCAATTGAATCGTATGAACATCTCTCTTTAAAGGTTTTATGTGCTTGGGAAGAAGTCCCTGGAGCTGGATACAAACTGGTCCCAGAGCACATTGAGACTCGGCCTCTCTACCATAAGGATAAACCAGGCATGGAACAGGTAGAGCAGCTCAGAGAAGGTGGTGATGGTAGACCCAGGAGCAGTTTTCCTTTCCTCCATATACTGTGGTTTCTATTTCTACCTGCAAACTTACAGAGACAGTATCCAGATGTTGTACCATACATGAGACTTTGTACAGTATCAGCCTGGAAATTGTCACACATGTATGTATGCAGCCAGTTACCTAAATACACAGTAATCACACAAAGTGTGACTGCATACTTTCATTCTTTTAAATACCTTAGTTTATTAAGTTAACACAAACTTTGCTTGTATTTGGGCTTTGATTCTTTTTTTTCCTTTCCTCATGTACTATTTTTATATGGATTTTGCCTTGAAGTTGCCATTGTTTGGCCTCAACTTTATCATTCCAACTTCACCAAATGCCTGAGATATTGATAGAATATATGTATAAAAATTTTATTATATAGTGGGTTTATAGATGAAATCACAGTTACAGGATAGTGAGCTTGTTGGTGCTTATAGAAGCAGTGGTGGGTTTGGATGTCAGAACTACATTTAAAGTCTTTTAAAGTCTCTCTAAAATGAGGTTACAGAGACGTTTATCTCTTTGTTTTCAAGGGTCGTGTACAGATGTGGGTCGACATGTTTCCTAAAGATATGCCTCTGCCAGGACCCCCAGTGGACATTTCACCAAGAAAACCCAAAGGGTAATACTCTATGTTTTTGTCCCAGCACAATGCCATAAGTCTTCGAAGACTGAGTCTTAAGTGTCTGGAAAGAACTGTAAAAAGAACTATCACAACTTCTGTGATCCTGAGAAAGTTTTCTTAGGTTCACATGACTTCAAGTACAAAGAGAGCATCTAGTTTGTTCTCCTCCATTAAACAACTCAAAGAACTGTTGATGATTTTTTCATCAATGGCTATCACACATCTCTTTTAGAAAGATATCCCTTTTTCATAGAGAGATTGCAGGTGGCTAGAGACAAGTATCCCTTAATAATTCTGATGTTATCATCCACTTGTTGAGCTGAAAGAAGTAATTCTAGTTTCACTACCTCTTTCAGCTACATAGCTTACTTGACCCTGGTTGAGATCTTTAATCTGATGCAATAGTATTACATCTATAGGATTCCCAGCACTTTGTTCAAAGATAAGATCAAGAAACACATAAAGCAGCAGCAACTGATAGAAGAGATATGTTTGGAATAACCTTCTGCCAAATTTCACACAGATATTTATGCTGCTTTATATGCAACACTACACATAGTTCTTCAAGCTAATTTAATGTTTATAAATGAAACACAAAAATGAGCAAGAGCATTCTCAGGCCATCCTGTTTTGGCTTTATTCCAATATTTTAGCAAGGCCTTTCCTGAGAATTTTATTTCTGAAGCAGCGTCAGGTGCTATTCCTGTATTATTTATGTTTGAACAAGAAACAATGAAATAAAATCTTGTTTCTTTTCCTTTACATTTACAAAAGCCAAGATTTGACAAAAATAAGAGTCTATGTAACAATTACTTTCTTCAGACCAGAACTTTCTATATAGCTCCTTAACAACAAGCATTTTCCAATCCAAAAAAGATTTAAAACTAATCATACCCACAAAACCGAATTGTTGCTGCCATTTTTGTAGTCTACAAAAGCGGGGAAAAATATTGTCAAACCATTAATTATGAGAACAAAAGTAAACATGCAAGCACGAGTTATACATTTTTGCTGAGAAATGCATATTTGCTGCAGCAAAACAGGCTCCAGGCTCCATAACACTTCAAACACTTTGTGAAAACAATCTCCGACAGAACAGGGATCTGACAGAGCATTGCAGATGAAAGTTTCTTTGGCTAGTTCAGAGGCTTCGTTTTCATGGTCAACATCTCCACAAGAGCCCCATGACCTAGGGTACCTAGTAACTTCTGGCATGAACTGTTTCACACCTGCGATTGAGGCTATTTCCAAGACAACACATCATATCAGAAAAAATCATATGTTGGTGTTCTCAAACATATTTGTTGGGTTTTTTTTTTATTTTGCAGTTCATACAATGACTCAAGGCATACCTAAATATTTGAATATCAATTTTTTATGTCACCTGCAACATCTGTATATCAGTTCAAGCTTCTAGAGCTTTGAATGGCCACCATAAATGTATATAGGGAGTGAAAAGGATGGGAAAGCTTTAATTCCTTTTACTGTTGCTTCTAAAGATCATTGCACTTGCTTAAATGAAAATATCTCTAAACAGTGCTTCTCTTCCCTTTCAGTGTACTGGATCTCACCAAATACAATGTTTTAGGCATTTCTTCTGAAAAGCATCTGCCAGGGAGTACTGTTTTTTATTAGCAAGCTGCCCACCAGAGCAGCATTGGAGACTGCTCTGATGATGTTGTTCAGATCAACTTTGCCTTGTTTCACTGTGGCATTTTTGTGAAAAGAATTTAAAAGGAACAGGCATATAAAAAGCAAAGAATTTTCCATCCATCCACAGTTGGCAGTCACTCTGCTGTCATCCAGCATGCTCCAAGAGCTGAGAGCAGCCACCATCCCCTCTCTATCACTACATTTTTGTAAACAGTAGAGGCCTGAGGCTGATGCTATTTTAAGAGTTTTGCACAAATACAACATTTCTCACTTTATAAAAGCATGATTTGATAGAGATTTACATTAGTGTCTGACCAGAGCTTGAGTATACACAGGCCTACTTTCTTTTCTTTTTCAGCTATGAACTGAGGGTAATAATCTGGAATACAGAGGATGTAATTCTAGAAGATGAAAATATCTTTACGGGGCAAAAATCAAGTGATATCTATGTAAAAGGGTAAGTTCGTCAGGACTTGTCTTCAAAAGAACATATAATATTTCATTTAAAAATCAAACAAAAAAATTATGTTGTGAGAATATCCGATAAACTATTTCTGTGACCTTGGCACTTTGCTCTAAATGCCTGTCCAAATTACTTATCTGTATTACATACAGTTTCTTTTTTTTTTTTATTCCTCCCCTCTTAAAATCAAATAACTGTAAAATGACACTAGTCCTTACTTCCTGCTCAGCCAGAGATGGCACGAGAACCAAGGGAGCAGGCTGAGGGAGGTTATCCTCCCCCTCTACTCTGCCCTGGTGAGGCCACATCTGGAGTCCTGTGTCCAGTTTTGGGCTCCCCAGTTCAAGAAAGAAAAAAAAAAAAACAAACCCTACTGGAGAGAGTCCAGTGGAGGGCTACGAGGATGATGAGCGGACTGGAGCATCTCTTGTATGAGGAAAGGCTGAGAGAGCTGGGTCTGTTTAGCCTGGAGAAGAGAAGACTGAGAGGGGATCTCATCAATGCTTATAAATATCTAAAGGGCAGATGTCTAGAGGAAGGGTCCAGACTCTTTTCAGGGGTGCCCAGTGACAGGACAAGGGGCAACGGGCACAAACTGGAACACAGGAAGTTCCAGCTGAATATGAGGAAAAACTTCTTCACTTTGAGGGTGACCGAGCACTGGGACAGGCTGCCCAGAGAGGTTGTGGAGTCTCCTTCTCTGGAGATATTCAAAACCTGCTTGGACGTGATCCTGTGCAACCTGCTCTAGGTGATCCTGCTTTAGCAGGGGATTGAACTAGATGATCTGTAGAGAGGGCCCTTCCAACCTATACTGCTCTGTGATTCTGTGAATCTGTGAACCAGGCCACAGTTTAGCAGAGATCAAACACTGAATTTGACCTGTAAGGGTTTGCAAAGATGCAGAGAGGTATGAAATAATCAGAGAAAAAGAAATTATGACCACATTAGAAACAAGACAGCACATATATTCCAGGTTATTTCCATGGGAAATATTTTCTAACCTCATGTGGGGAGAGTGAATGACTATGGCCATGCTGGGGAGAATGTCATGTGGGCACTTTCTGCTCTCCATCTCCTTCCTGCTGCAGACAAAATGCCTGTCACAGCTTCAGAGATGTAACTGGGATAATCAGTAAATGGGAATGATTTCACATAAATAAAATGAAAAGAGAGTGAAAGGGAAGCTCGACACTCAAAACAGCTCTTTCCTGAGATTGTAGCAGGATATTTCTTAAAATTACTTGCATGTTTTGGAGTACTGCTTTGCACTTTCTGCATCTGAGCACAATTTGAATGCAGGTACCAGATAGGGTGGGGGGAAACTATGACAGCAGGAAGTATTGGAAACCTCAGGTGAGAGACTGGTCTTAGATTTCTTGCTGTGTTTCCACTACTACTTCCTTGTGTCTAAATTGGAGAGACATGGACTGGACCAATGGACCACTCAGTGGATAAGGAATTGGCTGCATGGTCGCACTCAAAAGAGCTGCAGTCAACCGCTCGATGTCCAAGTGGAGACCAGTGATGACTGATGTTCCTCAGGGATCGGTACTGGGACCGGCACTGTTCAACATCTTTGTCAGCAACATGGACAGTGGGATCGAGTGCACCCTCAGCAAGTTTGCTGACAACCCCAAGCTGTGTGGTGTGGTTGACACGCTGGAGGGAAGGGATGTTATCCAGAGGGACCTTGGCAGGCTTGAGAGGTGGGCCCGTGCAAACCTCATGAAGTTCAACAAGACCAAGTGAAAGGTCCTGCATGTGGGTCGGGGCAATCCCAAGCACAGCTACAGGCTGGGCAGAGAATGGATTGAGAGCAGCCCTGAGGAGACAGACTTGGGGTGTTGGTTGATGAGAAGCTCAACATGACCCAGCAAAGTGCGCTTGCAGCCCAGAAAGCCAAACATATCCTGGGCTGCATCAAAAGAGGCGTGACCAGCAGGTTGAGGGAGGTGATTGTGCCCCTCTACTCCGCTCTCGTGAGACCCCACCTGGAGTATTGCGTCCAGCTCTGGGGCCCCCAACATAGGAAGGACATGGACCTCTTGAAGCAAGTCCAGAGGAAGGCCACGAAGATGATCAGAGGGCTGGAGCACCTCTCCTATGAGGACAGGCTGAGAGAATTGGGCTTGTTCAGCCTGGAGAAAAGAAGGCTCCGGGGAGACCTTATAGCAGCCTTCCAGTACCTGAAGGGGGCCTACAAGAAATCTGGAGAGGGTCTGTTTACAAGGGCATGTAGTGATAGGACAAGGGGCAATGGTTTTAAGCTGAAGGAGGGTAGATTTAGATTAGATATTAGGAAGAAATTCTCCATTATGAGGGTGGTGAGGCACTGGAACAGGTTGCCCAGAGAAGCTGTGGATGCCCCCTCCCTGGAAGTGTTCAAGGCCAGGCTGGATGTGGCTTTGGGCAACGTGGTCTAGTGGAGGGTGTCCCTGCCCATGGCAGGGGGGTTGGAACTAGATGATTTTTCAGGTCCCTTCCAACCCAAAGCATTCTATGATTTTATATTAGAGAGTGAGATTAGTATGCCAATATGAATTGTGTCATTGTGCAATCCTGGAAAAATCTGAATTTGTAGAGCACTAGGGACATGGAAAAATTAATTTCCTTAAAAATCCTGTTGCAGTATTGCTGATGACCAAATACAAAGAGCTGGAGTCTGCAGCTGCAGTCTGATAGCAGCTTTTACCCCTGACTAGGGTATATCTGCATGCATTTTACCAAGGAAACTTGCATTAGCTCTGAGCAAGCTGTGTGGGGCACCAGGACTTGTACCACTCCTTTGGAGCAAGCGATATTAGGCCAGGTGAAGCACGCACCAATACAACCATATCATCCCCAGAGTGCAACAAGTGTGGTTACCACATACACTGGCTGAGCAAACCTCTCCTTGCACGTCCCTGAGAGGAGCTACTCTGAAATCACTGGTGTTCACATGGATATACCCAATTTAGCAATAAACTAACGTCTTCAGAGCACTAGCAAAGTAGCTCTGAGGGCATGAAATAGAGGAAATAAATAGGGAGCCAGCCTTTGTGCTGAGCTGTGTGATAATATGAGGACACCACTATCAATGCCAGAGTGGTCTGATGGGGAAAGCCAGGAGTGGATAACTTTTTGCTTTTGTGCCTTAATGATGAAGACACAAATCTCATTATGTTCAGACAGTGCACGTGGCACTGAATCTGTCACCAGGCATGGATTTGCACTGGGGGCAGTGCTGTGCTTGGGATTGTTACTGTTTTTCTCAATTCCTTTTTGAAATAATGGGGCTTGCTGGGAAAAAGCCACTCTTTGGATGCAGCACAAAAATGCTAATTTCTACTCAAGCTGTGATAAATCATCTTCAGAACTAAAACATACCTACCTGGATCATTACCTCAGTGGAGCTCTTCAGAGAAGAAGATTATGTTTAGGAAAGCATTGTCCTTTTGTACCATAGATTCCACATCGGTCGTTGTGCATACTGTAGCAGAAACCAAGAGGAAATCACAAGAAAAAAATGGAGACTTCTCCAGCCATATGTATGCCATGTTTATATCCCCAAACAGCAACTGCAAACAATTTAGACTCTAACACAGAATTTATTAGTGTGGCACAACATGAATACAGGATGATTAGTAGTGGATAAATGACTGAGTGTCTTTGCCTGTCCCATAGCAAATGGCCAACTGGTATTTTGGGGTCTTGATCAAAATAAAAATCATGTTCTCACTCTCAGCTTTTGATCATCACTGGCCATTGCTGCAGTCTGTGCCACAGCTGTGAGGTGGCCAAGATCCCTGAGCCAGGGCTGTTGCTGCGTGTCACAGTCCTGAACGATGTGTTACCTCTACTGATTAGGTAGGAATTAGTAGATGATCATGCTTGTAAGCAAATAATGACAACCACAATTCAAGCTCCCCTGGTGACAGCAGTGCTTTCCACTGTGTGCTTGCCATAGGTGGCTAAAGGGTCTGGAAGAGGACAAGCAGGAGACAGACGTACATTACAACTCCTTGACAGGAGAGGGCAACTTCAACTGGCGCTTTGTGTTCCCGTTCCACTATCTCCCAGCAGAGAAACAAATGGTGGTTAGTAAAAGAGAAAACATATTTTCCTTGGAAAAGACAGAGCGCAAAATACCTGCTGAGCTGGTGCTTCAAGTGTGGGACTTTGAAAGACTCTCTGCAGATGATTTCTTGGGTAAGTATGTGATAGAGCTGACTGAACTTCACCTGAGGTCTTGCCAGACCTGTATTTTGTACAGGTATGTACAAAGTGGTGTCTGAGACACAACTTTTGCTTGTCTTTGAAGCATCACATTGCAAACTTACACATTTCTTGGAGAGGGAATAATTAGGAACGCAGATGAGACGATGCCAGGGCAATACAAATGAATGACTGACAGTATAGAGAGATCCCCAGCTCTGAAACTTGTGCCCAAGCTGCTGCATTGCTCCATGTATCTCATCTGGAAGCTGTTGTTTGAATGCCATCATGTCTGTCTGGTCTCTGAGTGTTGTCACATTACTTCTCTCTTTAGGAACTCTTGAATTGAACCTGAATGGATTCCCTCGAGCAGCAAAGACCGCCAAGAGCTGTGACCTAGGCATGGTCATGGCAGCAAGTGAAGAAAATAAGATGTCCATATTTCAGCAGAAGCGTGTCAGAGGCTGGTGGCCTTTCATCAAGGCTGGGGAGCTCACGGTATGCAGCTCACTACAGATGAGCAGCTTTTCTCTGGGACTGATATGCTCTGCTGAAATCCCGAGATAGATGCTAATTTTGGCTATGGCATCTGAAGAACAACCACCCCTGGCAATCCATAGGACTCCTCCAAACTTTAATGGTTCCCCATAGATTTGGTTCAGATAATCCCAGGCAACCAGAGCACTTTGTAATTTTTCTTTGCTTTCTTCCACTCTTCATCTCCCAACACACTGGATGGGTAGAGTGGAAAATCAGGTGTTTCCAGCCAATTTTATGTCAGCTGAGGAAATCCTGGGAGGAATCTCACCTGCTTGTTTATTTCTTTACTATTTATTTCTCACTTCAACCAGAGCAAAGGAACTGATTTTGAAGTCTACCATTATTCTCCTTGCTAGTGACACTTCTTAAGTAGAAAGAGCACAGTCCTCTCTCCTTGTTGAAGTGTGCTCAATAAGCCGATATTTTTTGGTTTAGTGGCAGAATACAATTGGTATAAAGGAATGCAAAGGACAATGACAGCTTCCCCCAAACTCCGCAGGAGTTTTTATGTTAGAAGTATCCTCCTAAGAAGAATATAAATGCTGCCACACAAATTTTCATTTACCTGAAGTCTCTAGTGTAACAAGGCTTGCAGCAGGGTGTAAATTTCTCTCAGTGTGTACCCAGCCATTTATCTCAGGATTTTCTGCTGCAGCTTCTCTTCATAATGTTGTAGTGCTTTCTGTATATAATCTGAAGCTACACTGAAATTCTCACTGTTTAATACAACTTCTCCATTTTCCCTGTCTTTAAGGCTCCTTTGTACTGTTACAGCAGTATAGGGATCCTCAGTGGAAATGAAAGACAGCTCTGATCCTCTGTTTCCTAGGTGGAGTGCGTGTATCTAGGCATGAAGTACATCCTGAAAGTTAACTCTGCACATGGTCTTTGGGACATGTTTACATGAAACAGAGCATGAAGCAGAGCTGTGTGAGCTAGTAAAGGAAAATCCAAGCTGATGTGCTCACGTGGCCCCAGAGCACTTTGGGAGCTGGGACCCGAACCCGGCATCCCTGCAGCCCAGTTCTGGGAATAGTGTGGTTGGAGTCTTTTTAGGTGCATCCAAACCCTCTGGGGACACAGAGCAAGAGCTACAAGCTACCTTCCTGTAGTATAGCCTTCTACAAATTCACCTACCTTGGCCCTTTTTTAGGGGATCTCCCTCCCTCCCTCTCCAGACTTTCATTGATTCTCCAAGGGTTTTCTTAAACCTAACCCTTCCTTCATATTTCTATCCATTCCAGCAAGAAGAATATTTTAATAAAAAGTGCCATCTTCAGGTTCGTTGCCTTCTTCAGACTGAAGGTGACTGTGTACTTTCCATGGATTTTGTGAACAGGCTCCACTCCCAAATCCCTGCTTTACCTCCATTTTCTCAACTCTAGTACAATTGATTGTCTTTCTTCTGGTCCAGTTTCATCTCTTGATCCCCTTGTCTTCCACGATGATCCCTTTTACCTGCATCCTTCTTTCAGCTCAGTTCTGTGCTGAATCCTAGCCACTGCGCATAGGTTAACACTTTAGGTTTTAATATCCATAAAGGTATGAGGTAGGAAAATAACAAATACAGGAGAAGTCTTATTTTTCATCCATCACAGATTTTACGAAGCTGATTTGATTTACCAGCTCTTCATTGTTACTGGAATGTTTAAATCGCTGAAATCTTAATTTATTTTCCTTTGGCCTAATTAAGTCTGTAGTGGAGATAGTACTGAAGAATGTACTTGGATGAACAGGGAAAAGAGAGAATGTCTCTGTAACCTAACAAACAGAAATATCAACAGATTTGTTGCTGTGAGTGCAAGGGAAAAACAAATATTTAACCCATATTTAGGAAGCTCTAACTTCCCTAGCAGAAGTTACAGTTGATACTAAGAGTCCAAATAGCTCAGATTACGTATTTCTACTGCAAGGTGTAGCAGACATGATCTTTTATAAGTGCTAATATTTTCTTGGTCACTCAACAAGCTTTAATGGCTTGTCACAATGAAAACAAGCAGTAAACCAGCAGTTATATTCCATTATGACATTTCTGAATTCTAGAAATTATCAGTAAGTTGATGAACAAAGTTGTCCTTTTGTCACAACTCCAAGTATCATCTGGCCATCCATCAAGAAAATTGACTCCGAATCCACCTACCAGTCCGCTGGTCTTTTAGTCTGAACAGAACTCTCTAGGACTGCATGACATTTTCTGCACACAGATCTCATTTCTATACATCTTCCTTTTGTGAGCTGAGACCCCACAGGTCAACTGCTCCAGCACTTGTGACTGGCTGAATTTCACCCCATTGGTGGACTACACCTCATCCACATCAGCAACGCAGCTTCCATCTCAGCCAGTCAGTGCTGCCAGGACGTGTGATAGACAGAAGACAGGTTTTCTCAGATGAATTACGTTATAATTTAGGAAGCAGAAAAAATATATATGGGTCTGGCAGAAAACATCCTACCTCTCTTTCCCCACAGTCTTTGAGCATAAGTCAGGAATTTGGTGCCTGGGTTTTCCTTTGTGCTTCAACTACAAAGACTTTATCTTATTTTCTTTAATCAATCTCCTTTGCCCTCAGCTGGTTCCATAATTTCTCCACAAGCTGAATCCTGCTGTGATTTAATTATAATAACCCAGGATTGGATGCTTACATATGATCTCTCTGATCCAGGGCAAGGTAGAAGCTGAGTTTCACTTAGTCACAGCAGAAGAAGCTGAGAAGAATCCAGTAGGCAAAGCTCGAAAGGAGCCCGAGCCCTTGGAAAAACCCAAGTGAGTAGAATCATACTCATTAAACAAGCTGGGGCAGGGGTGTTCAGCAGGAGACGGGGAAGAGCAGGTCTCCTTGCTCCTCTCCTGGCTTTTGTCCTCTTTCCTGCTGTAACCTTGAGCAAGTCATTTGTCCAACTTGTGCTTTTCCTGGCTGCTGGCACTCATAGCTGGCAGCACCTTCCAGATTAGCTGAAATGCCTTCCTCTGGAAGCCCAAATAAATTGCATTGCTGCACATGTGTCATCAGCTAGGGTTCACACACGGGCTCATTCCATAGCTGACCTGGCATGTGATAACCTCTTAAACCATCATAACTTATGCATACACCCAACACCTTAATTTGGTCACCTATAAAGATCAGATGGATTATATTTATTATATTAAGAGGATAACTATAAGCCATTAGTGTTTAAGCGCTTTAAAATGACTGAAATATTTCCTATGTCCAGGGGTTTTTTTTTAATATGAACATTAGGAGACAGAGTCTTAGTATTAGGAAAACAGAATTTTGGATATTAGGAAAAATTTAATCACTGAAAGGGTTGTCAAGCACTGGAACAGGCTGCCCAGGGAAGTGGTTGAGTCACCATCCCAGGAGGTATTTACAAGACATGTAGATGTGGTGCTCAGGGACATGGTTTAGTGGTGGACTTGGCAGTGCTAGGTTTATGGTTGGACTCAATGATCTTAAAGGTCTTTTCCAACATAAATTATTCTATGATGCTGTGATTCTATGATTCTAAGAATTATCTACGCACATTTAAAGGTGTCTTAGTTGCTACATGTCCGTGAAAAACTGACCTCTGCATCATATGTCTATTTATTTTTGCATAAATTAATCACTTGCAGATAAAGTGATAAAATTAAAATCAGGTCATATGGGAATGATATGACTTTAACAAATCTGTCTGTAATATTTTTGTACTTCATAATGAAATAATGAAGATGTTTGTTTTTCATCATACTTTTTAATGAGGACATTTTAAGTGGTTTAATAGAGGCAGATGATCTAGAAGGAGTATTTTATATTTCAGTATTTGTCACATCAAAAAAAATATTATCAGCTGAGATTTTTTGCATTCAGAAAAGATGTACTTCTAATCTATTTTAGCTCAAGTACTTTGTTCTACTAAAGTAATGAGCTAGATTTAAAAAAAGAGAGAGAGAAATTGATGTTATATTTCCTGCTACCAAAGCTTCTACGAAACAATTGCTAATCATAATGGTAATCATTGCACATTCTGTTTAATTTTGTTGGTTTGATATATATCTCATCATAAACATGAAAAAGCAGAAAATGACATAAAGGTGTGATTGCCAATACCCCTACAAAAGTTATAAATTTAGCCTGAAAATTAGAGGTATCAGATATTTGTTGAAAATTAGCCTTAGAAAGACGTTAATCAATCATTTCACCCAAGATCTTTACCCAAAGGCAGGATGAGCTATGCCTGACAGATGTCTGTCTGAAAGAATTAGGGTGGAGCTAATCTCACTCGACGTTACCCATCTCAGAAGGAGGCGATTCAGGCTCCTTTTGAGGCTGCTCATGTACAGGCGGGGGAGTCATCCCATTTACCTAACATGATCTTAAGATGGGAGCTGGGGAGTGGGATGAATTGTCCTCCAGAAGGTCCTTCCTCTCCACATGCAGACAGCCCAGGACTGACCAGGTTGGGCACCTAAATTTTAAAGTTAGACAAAATAAATCCTAAGGTTACTAAAGCAACATCAGCATGTGGATAGTAAATACTATTTTAGCTAGACACGCACTTACTGGAAAGAGAATAAACTAATAGCTGAAAACATTGCATGCCTCAGATCCATAAAGCTGGTATTAAAGTTTACCAGCTCAGTGCCCCTGAGTGATGGAATATGTGGTTCATACACACAGAGTATTCAAAATAATTGAGAGATAACAGATAACTGTTTCTGCACCTCAGATGACTTCTCTTCGGGAAGAAGTGGATCTCAATGAGCTTTGTGTCAGGACTTCCATATCTCTATGCCAGTACTGCAGGTTCACATTTTTTTTGCTAATCATGTAGGCTCACACAGAGGGGCAGAGAAATATTGAGATTGAGTAATTAAGTTTTTAAATTAAGAAACAAAATAATTTCAAACCCAAAATTGTCTTCTAGGAGCTACTAGACAGTAGCAGACTCTTCAATGTACCAGAGCAAAGGTGGACAAAGATTAAATGTTTGGGAACTAAAGAGAAATGTGCTAATGAGAAATAAGGTGCAGTGAGCGTAATTTCCTGCTGGCCAAAGCACCATGAGGTTATCCATCTCTCCATCTCTGCCAGTCAAGACAGGATGCTTTTCCAGATGCACTCTTTTATAACAAATATGCTGCTGTAACTGGTACTGAATTCTATTGCTTATGTTGCAGAGAAAACAACTTAAATGAGCAACAGTTTGGCTTTTTTTTCCTTGTCTTTAAAGGTTATGAAAAGCCCTGAAGTAGTTGGAACGTGCAGACTAATCATTTTGTTACTCAAGTCTGTGATTCACTGTTTTACTCTTCAGAGTATCCACTTTTTAATAATTCCTTTTACCCTGGAGGGCTTATTTGTTGATTTATTTCTGAGTCATTTCTACCTCAGTATAAAACACAGTCCTTAATTAAAAGTTGGCCTTTTGGATTTACAGCCTTTCTGTCACATTAGCATGCACTTCCATATGCTGAATGCTGAATTCTCTGGATGACTAAGACATTACTTAAATTCCTTAAACAGTGCTCTGGAGTAAGACACAGACATTGCTTTTTGTGACCCTCAGTCTTAATTTCATTCTCCTTACTGCTGCACCATCTGCACAATTACCGAGATATTGGGTATGAAAGACAACCTGCACCCAGTTTTGTAGATGTTAATGTTGCTCCATACCACCGTACTCATCAGGTCATCCCATCATACAAAGCTGACAGATGCTGCCTCAGCTCATCGCAGGGGTAGGGCTGTTGAAGTCAGAGGCAGACTAACCTCCCAAGCTGGGTGGCATGCTGGAGGAGAGACCGCGCCAACATTTTTCCTAAGGAGAACATTGTTTTCTTCTTTGTATACAGCCAGCTTTGCTGTACAGTGTGAAGAAACTCCTGGTTATGGAGGAGAATACAACACGGGGCAACATATGGAAAAAACTTAGGATTGTGCAGTGCAGATATTCTCTGTTAGGAGAAGGTGGCTCTAGGCAAACTGCCTAGATTTTGAGTTTCATCTCATCTCCATTTTCAGGAGGTCCGTTTTAAATTTCCTTCTGAAAATATGCCATTTTGGGCTGTATGCCAGGCCTGAGCTGGGTCAGGCTGTTATGGCACCATGACTGTCACTGATCAATCAGATTTTTTGTAGTGATTCATTACTCCTTTTGCAATGCTAAATTCATTGCAATGATTAGAAAGCTTTTGTGCTCATGTTCAAGATGTCTTAATTTCTTCTTTAGGATTTATCATGACCTTGTCTGCAATTTTGAACCCCGTATCTTGCCTTAAATTGCAGTAGGTATGAAGTGTGAATGGCAGTTTCCTTTTGAGTGGTGTGTGGAGCTTGAGCTCAGGGACAGATGGAAGAAGAGTGACCCAATAGTATGTGAAACTCATGGAAGTTCCCTCTAAGCTCTTTAGTGGGTTCTCAGGAGTTAAAGGACCTTTTTAGTCTCAAATATATATTTTGCAGTGGGGTAGCTTTGGAAATGGCTGGATCTGCCTTTACAAAAGTTTTTCTCTTTTTTTTTCTTCCCCTTTAGCCGACCAGATACATCCTTCTCTTGGTTTGTAAATCCTTTCAAGTGTTTGTATCACCTGATCTGGAGAAATTACAAGAAGTACATCATCATCGGCATAATTCTACTTGTTCTCATTGTCTTCCTGGTGCTCTTCATCTACACGTTGCCAGGTGCAATCAGTCGTAGGATAGTTGTAGGAAAACCGTAGGTTATGAATCTTATTGTAACCAATCATATACAAACAATTCAGATATAAAATAAAAGTCAGGCATATAGAATTAATCAACCTGAAACACATCTTGTAAAAAGAAAACATAACTATTTATATCAGAAACTGGAGGTCTCTTACAATATTTTGACTTCATCTTTGGCAGCTCATTCACACCCAGTCTTATTGTACATTATCATGACATACTGCTGCAGCTTTAATGAAAGTTTGATTCTGCGCCTAAAACTGAGTTTGAAAGTAAATTCCTTAATTCTATGTGGAAACTGATTTGTCAGACAAATAGTTATTATTACAGACAAATGATTAAATATTAAGAGCAAAATCTGTACACATGTATAGTTCAGCCTTTGCCTAGTTTTGTAACTAATTATTTGAACTGTTTTTCAACGACCTTATAATGGCATGATTATTTTGAGATAAAAGGTTTATTTAAAAAAAAATCTAAGGTTAAATTGCCTCATGTTGTGTCATGTGCAGAATTCATCCTGCACCTCTCTGTAGGAGCTCTGTGCTCTGTAAAGACATCTGACACACTTATAAATGAGGTAAGTGTTGGTGACAGGGGGAGGTAGAAGCAGAGATGGAAAGAACTTTTTTCGGCTGTGGTTTGAAAGTGCTGGATGTCGCTGGAGGAGGCGGATCAGGAAGATAAAGACTCAGCCACAAGCACTGTGGTAGCAAATGATCCTTGTAAAGGAGAGGGAACAGGGAGAATCCTGCGGCTTGACGAGCAGAGGGAAAGAGGAATGGAAAAGAGAAGGGCTGCAGAGTGGAAAAAATAATGGAGGATTAAAGAAAACAAGGAATAAAACATTACACAGTTGTCAATGTGAAAGTCTTCATCCTACTTAAGAATACAGAAAATGCTGCAGCCTGTGTCATGCGCAAGGCAAGGCTTGGTAACTTAATGACCCCATTTGGCCTTACAATGAGTGGTTGTGAATTTGAAGTAGCTATAGAAATCTCCTCTAGTCTCATCCATGGTTAGACATGTTATAAAGGTGACCTTTGAGAAAATGCTTTCCATCATGCTCCACTCATACAAACTGTGAGCACCCTTTGCAAATTTTTAAGTATCAAAAGAAAAGGAAAACCGAGAAATGGTGATAATTCTGCCAAGCTCAGGGTGCAGGAATAGAAATGTAGGCATCAGCATCATTCTCAGAGGCCAATTCTATGGGAAGCCTGTGTGGTACTGCTTGTACCTGGCCTGTTAAGGCTGTGCAATGAGCCTCTGTGTTCCCCTCTGGCCTACAACACAGGTAATTGCATTATTCTGAAAAATGGATGTTGGTGGAACTTCCACAGAGAAAAATATTTTACATTTTAAAAGGATTTTAGAGACTT
The DNA here is from genome assembly GCF_028858705.1 of Grus americana. Lineage (NCBI taxonomy): Eukaryota > Metazoa > Chordata > Aves > Gruiformes > Gruidae > Grus > Grus americana. The sequence continues at coordinate 13,050,231 of NC_072853.1, read as the reverse complement.
ATTTTGGGTGAGATGAATTGCTCTAAAAGTGTATCATATTCTTCATCCCACTGATGATAAAGACAGATGGCTAAAGACAGGCTGAAAGCATCCCGTCCCCACCCCATACAGCAGATTGTGACTCAGTATTTCTTCTGAATTTCATGTTCTAAGTATACAATAAATAGAACTGAATTATTTAGGTATGTGATTAATTACATTACAACTAGACATGTGGCAAAGGACCACACTGGATGGGTTTTACTGTTGGGCTATTTTCCTTTAGAAGTGCATTTAATATGACCAAGAAATTAGAACACAATTACATGGTTGAATCTGCACTAGTTAAATGTAGCAGTGCAAGACAGTGACATGGAAAGGTGCTGATTACCCTCGAGTCCCTCTTCATCTCATATCTCTCTGCAGTGGGCCCTCATCTGGTGCAGCCTCTGCTCACACAACATGTGTGACACATTCCTCTGAAACCGCTTGTTTTTCAATTTTGTGCTATTTTGCAATTGAGCCTGTATGAAACAGAAAAGGAAATGTTATTTCTCCTAACATGTCTCACCATACTATGAATTTTGGAAATACAATTTAAAAGCTCCAATAAAAGCAAATAAAATTATTTTGGTGCAAAAGGTAGGAGATGAAGTTGTGACAATCGGAGTATGTTGTGACAATCTAGAGGTGATGGTTCTGATTTTTTTTCCAGTGTGTCAGGGCAGTAGGCCTCACCCTGCATGGCAGCTGCTGTGACCATCTGTCCTTACTCTGCTTGTTTGCCCTTACTGCCAAGGACTGTGTGAAGTGCTGAACTGTGGCTTGAGCACCCTGCCCTTGCTGGAGGGTCCTCCTGCACAGCTCCAGGGCCAAGCCTTGCCTCTGGACCCCAGCAGCAAGCACAGAGTGGCAGCACTGTTAGGATGAGATGGATGAAAAGGCATCCCCCTCCAAGTCCTGGTCTCAGTCTGGATGAGCAGGGACCTTGTAAAGACCCTGTCTCCTTTTGTCCCTTGCATATCAGTGCAGATAGCCACCTCCTTCACCTCTGCTGGCCCTTGGGTCTTCAATCCCCTGCAGCGTGGCCATTTCTGAGCCCCTTGTATTGCTGAACACCAAGGTCCCCTTACCCCTGTGTGGCCCTGCAGTCTCGGCTAAAAAGGGCATCACACAGCCAAAAAGGAAGCTAACACCTCCACAACTCTTAAACTGCCCATCACTACACTCAACACATGTAAGCTGATCTGGATAGCTTTGTCTCATAGGACAAAGCTAAATCAAATACCTCTCAATGATCTTCCAGATGGCTACAAAGTAGCTGGAGAGGTAGGGCTGTCAGTAAGTATTAAAGAGACAAAGTATAGCAGCACTCAATGCTGGACTACTTGTACAGATGCTAGATGTTACAATTTTGCATCTTAATTGAGTTTATGGTGACATGGGCTTTGTGGTTAATAGGGAGTGAGGTTTATATCGAGGATTGCTGTTATTGTCAGGGACTCCTATCTATTTCATACAAAAAGAAGGAATCTTTATCCTGAACAGTTATCTCAACATTGATCTGCAATTATTTTGGCTCAATTTTGAGGCTAGCTTGGCCTCAACAACTTGGAGTTTTATCAACTGGCTTCTGACCACAAATAGCTCATTAAATAGCTGAGTGCTACCATTGGCAAGTACAAGATCTGTGGATGTAGGATTGTGCTCTCAGAATGGGAAGGCTAGCCAGGAATCCCCGAAATATTTGGAAATAATAGCCTAACACTGCTGATCATCATGTCCTGCTTTGAGACATTTGGCTTGCAACAATAAACACTGCTTTTTGCACACAAAAATCTTCTCAGATGTTATCCTTCTGGGGGGCAAACCTGAAAGATTGGAAGACCTATGCGTGAACTGTGGAAGACAGACTCAGGTTTGGGGTGTAATAATTTCTGAGTGCCCAATTTCAGGTACCCTGGCTCAGATTTTTAGACACAAACTCACCTCCTCCTGGCATGTAAGTAGCAGAGTGGGTACAGAGTCCCATGATTTAGTGCTGTGGAGCAAGCTGGCCATCAACAGGCTCTTCCTGCTCTAGGCTCCACCTGTAGCCAATTCAACCTACAGGCACATCAAGATGGGTGACTGGGGACAGACATGTCAGAGGGTTGTGCTGACCAGATGGAAGCCAGCTCTAGCCTGGAAACATGTATTGGTGCCAAAGCCTTGATGCTTTCAACAGAACACATCAAGACACAGAGCAGATAGTGGCCTGTTGTCACCCACACATGTGGCCATTGTTTTAGGTGGATGTGCTGTATTTTCAATCACTAGGCAACACATTGCATCAAAAGAAATTGTACAGGTTTATAAGTGCTACCAGCTGATGTCCAACAGCACAGCGGTAGAGATGGGGCAAGAGGGGAAGATGGACCTCTGCCTGGTTCTGGTGATACAGCTGAAGAACATCTGAGGAAAGGAAATGGAAAGTCTACTTTTAAGGAGGAAAACCAAAGCAGAACCTAATTAAGATACAATGTAAACCACAAGAAGAGGAATGGTTCTCTGCAGAAAAAAAAAAAAAAAATCGCAGCTCTGGGCATATTCACAGGCATGCTAAAATGAAATCTTTATAAAACGCTATTACTTGAGTCAGAAGGAAGAAACATTACTACCATTGTAGAGCAGAGACATGAAACCATTCCATTTAACAGAGCGGGAGGAAAGTGATAGAAAATCACTATCAGATCTTTTCTGTCACGGCCTCCCATAAAAGGGAACAATACTGAAAAAAACCCAACAGATTACTGACTTCTGAAGCCTCATGTGAAATATCTATTCATTTGTACCTCTGTCATTTCTATTGGCTCAGTTCAGGAACATACAGTGACATGGTAATACTACAGGCAAACGAGAGCATGAAATGCTTAAAAAGCAGCAGAAGTTTTGAGCTTAGCCAGTAAAAGCAGACAGTTGCCAGTAATGCCACCACAGTGGGCTTTGCTGCAGTCTTGCCTGGATTCCTACTCTAAACGCAGAAAAGAGCTGTTATCACTGATTTGGCAACATGATGGTAAAAGGTGAGTCTTATAGGTATTGACCCCTTTTGACAATTTTGCTTTCCCATATATCTAATTGGAAAAAAAAAAAATGTTGTCTCACACTTCACAGTGTAGCAGCTCCCAAGGAATACACTTGCTGTTCCTGACTCTTGCTACACAAGTCTGCAACAAAACTGAACAATTAGCTGTGTAGGCAGCAGCTATCTCAGCCCAGCTGCTAAGACCAACTGTTTATTTGTGCTTGTCTGGAAAACACCATAGTGTGAAATGATCACTGGACTCGCTGGGAGTTAAGGATGGGGCCATGTGCAGCACCCATTACCAGCTAGTCCCAACTCATAACACCCCAGCCTGGCACAAAACCCTCAGGAAAACTCAAGCATAGGCTTCCCTCCACTGCCACCGCAACTCGGGACCTTGAACAGCCACAGGATAAAAAGGGATCTGGGAAAAAAATGTGATTTCTAATTCCCTCTCCCTGCCTATTGAGTCAGCCAGAGAAAAGCAGTGATTGATTTCCCTGCAAGCCAAGTTCCCCCCAAGCCCCCATTGATGCTGAGCTGGCCAGCAGAGCCAGGACAACTGCAGTGTTCCCAAGCAGCCCTGGCCCCAGCAAGGTGCAGCCCTGAGGCTGTGCTGGAGGACAAGGTTTCAAGCCCAGGCTCATGCTGGGCCAGCCAGGACATGCTCACCGTCATCTGCAAAGTCATTTCTGCAAAACTCACCAGGGCCCTGCCAGTTTCTGTGTGTTGTGCAGCTAGTCTGTCTGCATTTCATATAGTGAGGCAGCGTCCCAGCAGCATGCAGGACCAGGCTGGTACATGGGTTGTCCAAATGGGCTACACTCACATCTGCAGCTTAGTACTCTGTCCGGAGACCTGCTCTGGAGATCTGTTTTCCTTTCTTTGCCACGTGGGCCCTTCGCACTGGCACTGGCCCCTTGGCAGCAGGTACATCCCTCCCCTGCTCGTTGTGACCTTGGCAAAGGGCTGATTTGCTTCTGCTGTGAATGAGGCAGAATGTCTGCTTCCCTCCCAAAATAAATGGGCTTTGTGGGGGTACTCTTCTGACAACCTAGCTGATGGACAAATTTTTCCAGGTCTTGTGCTGGGAGTCATTGTGCTCTGAGCACGGTGTGTGCTCGCCTCTTCCCCCACACCAGTACAAGCCAGGAGACCTGGGAGAGCCTCTGCAGGCACCATGAGAGGTGCTGGCTGGCTCCGAGGACCTGTGCCAGCCCAGCCTGGCATCTTGGCCTTGCGTTGGTCAGACTCTGGAAGAGCAGGACACGGAGGGGAGGAGAGATGTCAGAAGGTCCCTTTCACACATGGGAGAAACTCCAGTAACTCACACACTTTGCTTCTCATCAGAGATTTTCTAATTTGTTTCTGCAGTGGAAGGAAACTTTGCTGGCTATCATTTATGCAGTTCTTTCTGTTTTCAAGGGAGCGATGGAAATACATGTGTTTGCTGACTGCCCCAACCCTTTAGCCACCCCCTTGCAGCAGTTAGCATCTAATTTGCTGCTGGACCCCTGGCTGCTCACGCTGAACCACAGGTCTCTCAAATGCATCAGTCAGCAGCCGTGGTTGTACATCCGTGTTTGCACAGCTGTCGTTGCACAGCCGTGGCTGCAGCACAGCAGCTGGCACCTCCACACCTGCTCCAAAATGCCAGAAATGTCACAAAACAGACAGCTCAGCTGGTCAAACCAGGGGAATTGAGGCTGATTGAAAAAAAACTACGCTATCAACCTGTATCTCTGAAATGTTTCAGGGAGACTAAAGCTTTCAGGATAAACCAGGCTTCACTTAAGAAGCAGAGCAGTCCTTTCCTACACAGGGACATAACCACGTGTCAGGCCAGGTGCTGGTGTTTCAACTCTCTCTGTAGAAAAGTGCCACAAATGGAGCGATCTGACACCGTTTCCTGGCTCTGCCACAGACTCCTCTTTGCCTTTTGAGAGGGCACAGAGAATCAGGTTTTCATGCAAACCATGAAAAGCATCAAGAACTGATTAAATCTGTAAAATTTCCATGTAGAGATACCTAAGTATCAACCAAATTGTCATAAAGGTCAAAGGACAGCTTTCAAAAATGTATCCTCCGATTTCCAGTCTGTAAGGAAGGGATAATTTCTTTTGACAGCCTAGTCTTTTTTTTTTTTTTTCCTTCTTGCAAACATTTTAAAAAGGGAAGATAGCAATGTGTCTGGCAGAAATTGTGGATAGCATACTCAATTAGTTTTGGTGGGATTACCATACTGAGTGGTCATTCATAGTTACACTGCATTAAAGTTGTACTGAATATTGAATTTGTGGATTGGCAGAACAATTTATCCTGCAAAGCAAAGCAAGGGGGAAAAGCTAAGCTCCAAAACAGACTGTATACATCTTTATGCAGCTATCATTCTTCTGAGACAACAAACTCAACAACTCTGTGCCTCTTCGCAGACTTAATTCTTTGTGGTTTTTTAAGTCCAGTATGAAATAGCCTGGATGTCCTGGAGTTGGGTATTTTTTGTTTAGTTTGGGTTTTTTTTGTTGTTTTGTTTTTTAGGGTTTTTTTTTCCCCCCAAAAATAACTTACTTGAAAGTTAAGATTTTGGAAAAATTGAAAAGATTTTACCTGTAAAGAGATTTCTTTCCTACTCAGAAAAGCTTTGAAAGCACTACGGTTGATGTTCATGTGATCATAGCTCCAGAAGTTAGTTTATCTGAAGGCCTAACACCTGGGGCTCTCCCTACCATTACACCTACCCCTGGAGGTCTCCCTTTTTACACCTCATGTATTAGACCATCTCCAGCCAGTCCTGGCACCTTGCAGTAAGTGGAAGGCATTACCCAGACCTTTGAATCTTATTCCTCACCTAAAGGTACCCTAGAGTCTTTCATGATTAACTATGACCGCTGTGCTGTCCATATAGATAAGAGACAGCTGTATTCATCGTATATGGAATATTATAAATCAAAGTCTACCTTGGCTTCAGCAAGGCTTTTGACACCATCTCCCATAACATCCTCACAGGCAAGCTTAGGAAGTGTGGGTTGGATGAGTGGATGGTGAGGTGGATCGAGAACTGGCTGAATGTCAGGGCTCAGAGGGCTGTGACAAGTGGTGTAGAGTGAAGTTGGACATCTGTAGCTAGTGGTGTGCCCCAGGGGTCAGTACTGGGTCTGGTCTTGTTCAACATATTCATCAATGACCTGGACGAGGGCACAGAGCGTCCCCTCAGCAAGTTTGCTGACGATACAAAACTGGGAGGAGTGGCTGATACACCAGAAGGCTGCACTGCCATTCAGTGAGATCTGGACAGGCTGGAGAGTTGAGCGAAGAGGAAACAAATGAAATTCAACAAGGTCAAGTGTAGAGTCCTGCACCTAGGAAGGAACAACCTCAAGCACCAGTACAGGTTAGGGGTTGACCTGCTGGGAAGCAGCACTGCAGAGAAGGACCTGGGAGTCCTGGTGGACAGGAAGCTCTCCATGAGCCAGCAATGTCCCCTCGTGGCCAAGGCAGCCAATGGTATCCTGGGGTGCATTAAGAAGAGTGTGGCCAGCAAGTAGAGGGAGGATATCCTCCCCCTCTACTCTGCCCTGGTGAGGCCACATCTGGAGTCCTGTGTCCAGTTCTGGGCTCCCCAGTTCAAGAAAGAAAAAAAAACCTACTGGAGAGAGCCCAGCGGAGGTCTACAAGGATGATGAGGGGACTGGAGCATCTCTCGTATGAAGAAAGACTGAGAGAGCTGGGTCTGTTTAGCCTGGAGAAGAGAAGACTGAGAGGGGATCTCATCAATACTTACAAATATCTAAAGGGTGGATGTAAGAGGAAGGGTCCAGACTCTTCTCAGTGATGCCCAGTGACAGGACAAGGGGCAACGGGCACAAACTGGAACACAGGAAGTTCCATCTGAATATGAGGAAAAACTTCTTTACTCTGAGGGTGACCGAGCACTGGGACAGGCTGCCCAGAGAGGTTGTGGAGTCTCCTTCTCTGGAGAGATTCAAAACCTGCCTGGATGCCATCCTGAGCAACCTGCTCTAGGTGATCCTGCTTTAGCAGGGGGGTTGGACTAGATGATCTCCAGAGGTCCCTTCCAACCCTACCGCTCTGTGATTCTGTGAAACCTCCATCTCAGTGCACCGAATTGTTCCACAAAGCACAGAAATGTCTTGTAACTTTGCAGTTGCTGCTGCTTCTGAGGTGTTTGTTGGGAAAGTGGTTCGGTCAGAGTGTGAAGCCAGTGGAGTCGGGGGGGTCTGCCCTGCCCTGCTTTTTGCAGAATATTCTGTGCCTTGCTCCCAGCCCGCAAACTGCACTGCACCCAGCAGATTGGTCTCGTAGTGACTAATGACTACATTAAAATGATTTTTATATTTGGAAGAAACAAATCTGATGAGGTGATATAAGAATTTGTTTCCTCCACACATTAGTCACAGAAACGGCTTTTGATTGCCAGGAGAAGCTCCCCATTGCTCAGTGTGCCAGCTGTGAGCTCCAAAAGGGATATTTATGAGCTTGGCTGAATAGCCTGCTTGCCTTCAGTTCTGAAGTGCAGAGTGCTGTCTCCTTCCAGACTAATTCATATATTTTCTATCAGCTATTTGTGACTGGGGAAAAGCTCAACCCAAGATCTAGTTCCAGGCTCCCAGACATTTGGTATATGACAACCACCTCTCCCTTCCATTTTCTAATTAAGTCCCCATCTCAAAAGCAAACAAACAACATTTTTTCATGTATTTCTGATAGAGAAAGGATGATTTATAAAAATCTTTCAGACTATGTCTCTTTTAATCACTTCTGCAAGCAGGTATGGAGACTAATCAGAGCTACATTAATTAGCAGAAACTGTGCATCTGCTTCCTGGATGCCTCTGCCATGGCTCCAGGACTCCGCGGCAGTAACGGAGGCCACCTTCATTAAGAGCAATCTGGAAAGATCTCTGCTGTTCCCTCTCTCCCACTGACTGAAGAGTGGCTCTGACTGAACTCTCTCTGACGACACTGACAGCTAATTAACGGGCTAAATCCAGCACCCTGCTCTTTCAGAATTACCTGCTCATCACAGCACAGAACTTTTTCCTCAAGAGGGCTGTGCAAAACCTGTCAGTGCAGGAAGACACCGATACCAGCAATGCCTACCCGCTTCGCTGCGCTGGTGGCTGGTACTCATTTCGCAAGCAGCTGGCTCCTGCCAGTGAGCAAGGTGGAAAGCAGCAACTCCACTGCATGCAACTGCTGGCTCAGAAGCTGGAGTGAAGGGGAGGCTGGCAGAGGGGAAGGAAACCATCTCCAATTTCCATGTCCAGCCCCAGCCTCCATTTTCCCTTGCCATTCAGGCACTGAAAACATGGCAGACTTGCGGGTGGTGTCTGCAGGTGCTGTTAGACTTCTTCCACAAATATCTTTTAAGAAAAGCATGTATAGAAATTTGGCATCCATTAGTAGACAAAATTGAGTGTCATTGGATATTGGGAAATACTGTAATATATATTAAAATATATTAAAAATATAGACCAAGAATTCTTCAGATGTCTACGTTGCTAGGTGGGGTGGTTGAACAGTGTGGTTATACTGCCATCACCTTCCTCCAGTGGTGTCCTTTTACTCTAGTTCTTTGTTACCCTCTGCAATTCTCATCCAGAAGGGTCTCTGCATGCCCTTAGTCCCTGGACCAGGGCAGTTGGCCACCCTGGGGTACCACACCTCAGAGGGATTCCTTCACCCACTTTTCCTACCTGCAGCCGAAGTGGCTACAGCTGGCCCAGCTGCCCCGTTTGGAAGCCCTGCCTCTCAAACTTTCCTCATTGATGAAAGCACTTTGCACTCACGAGCAGTGGTTACAGCTGCAAGCTGCCACTGGGCTAAGGGACAGGTTTCAGACACAAGGAAATCCAGATCGGTTTGTCATGCCCAGAGTAAGCTGGTCCATGCCATTTAGCTCTGCGTTACAACTTTACATGCCGAATTTCAGGAAAATACAAGAAAAAGAGCTAAATGCAAAAGCAACTCCAAAGGCTGTTGGCACGTCATGAGAGACAAGGATTTATTTTTTTGTTTACTTATTTGTTAGTGATGTTTCTTTTCCCTGACAGATAAGCAATAGTTAATCCACTCCAGAACCAAGCACACAATTCTAATATACTGACAAAACACTGGCCTGTCAATATGACTGTACAGCAAATAAACCTTGGCTGCGTTTGGTGCGTGTGATGAACTTTTAATTAGCCATTGCAATAAAACTTCACCGAAACACTAAACAAAGCACTTCTGAAAAGCCTGTGGCCTCTTGACACCATCATTATGTTCTTGGCGCTTGGTGTGTGAATAGCTTCACCGAAGAGAGCAGCTCTGCCTTCGGCTGACGGGCTCTCCAGTGCTGGTGCCCACAGTGCAGATAGATGCACGCAGCTTGTCTGAAAGTGCTACACTATAGCAGCTTCAAAGGCTGTTTTAGAGCCTTGGAACACAACTGCAGTGAATATCATGCAGTAAAGTCAATCCGTTAAGAAACAGTAATAATAAGAGCAACCTGTTAATCAAAGGATTAATGAGACTCATCTTGTTCTGCTCAGTTCATACATTTCTCCTTCAATATCTTCATTTGGAAATGGTTTGCATGTCCCAGGCTCTGTTTTGACTGATTCCTGATAGGGTGCAGCTCACGCAGATGCCCCATCAGCAGCTATGACCACAAAGAGGGCTCGCCCATGGCTCTGGGAACATGGCTGGATTTTGATGTACTGGGGCCAGGACTTCCTGTTCTGGGCACAAGGATGTGGAGTAGCTATTTGTGAGGAGCACTTATGGACTGGGTGTGTGAAACATGACAATATGGAAGCTGGGCTTCAAAGCCAGGCACTGTGATTTCCCCTCCCAGGAGTATTGTAAATCCTCAGCAGAGTGGAATATCTGTCTTCTCCAATGCTGTCCATGTGATCCTGGGTCAGTGTCTCTCATTAGTGATGCTCACTGCCCACCAGGACAGACCTTTAGAGGGTAGGACCAACACATGTGCTCAAGAAATAAGAATTTATTAGCTCCTCCAGTTGTTTTAGTTTTGGACATGAAAGGTATTTCAGCATGAAAAGTGAAGGTCGGATGCTTTGTCAGCATTTTTTCCCTATAACATCTGCGATGGGTAGAGGAAAGATGGAAAGGCTGAACTGTTTTTACTGACTCCGTGGGCTTTGGTCAGGGCCTTTTTGGTTTCTAAAACCAAAGATTGTGCAGGCAGCTAAAACAGGAAAGTTTGGGAACAGCTATGTTTGTAGTTGAAATCCCATTACAGCCCTCTAAAATTCCAGTGACTGTGGAGGCCCTGCAGCCCTTCAGGTCAAGTCCCAAAACACCTATATTTCCAAGAACCTCACTTTTCCCCAAATCACCTTTGATTTTAGGGCTGAAATTTTATAGATTGCCTTTGGTGTTTCCATTTCCATTTTGTGGTTTGAGAAGTCAGATGGATTTAGGGACAGGGAATCACAGACTGACCAGAAATTGGGGCTGCTGCATCAGGTTGGACCATGAGCCATCAAACCTGACTGTCCACCCAGCAGCAGCTGCAAGAACGGTGGCAGAGCTGCACACAGAGCTGTATGAGTGGCACGGTCCAGGCTAAGCTCTTGTATCAATCCTTGGGGGCCTGTATCACAAACACACTCCAGATGGTGAGATCCTGCTCTGCTGAGTGCCCCCTTGCCAAAGCCATTTCTTACTACCTCAGGCAAATTATTTCCCAGCACGTGTTAGGTTATGCGAGGTGCTCTTCCCATTGGACCCCAAAAGGGAAGCTGCACCTGTACATCACTTGCACCTGTAGTCACTGGGATGCTGACTGAATTCCCTGTGGAATCCAGGCGTGTGAGGCATCCCCAGACATTCAACCCTTTATGCCAGAGACAAAACCTTTTTAGGAAGGGGGGGGGGGGGGGGGGGGGAAGGTCTGACATCTGCCTGAAAGGTTGTTCCACTTGGTTAGTATTCAAATATGATAATTTATTCATAGCAAGAAAATTATCTTGCTGCACACAAAACTAAACACTGACTACTGCCATCACTTACATTTCAGTAGCTTCACAAAAAGCGATGGGTTTGACTCTAAATTTGCTCCCATTCATTTTGCTCCCTCTGTGAGGGAGTTCCTCATGAGTCACTGTGAGCATCCCAAGGACCTCCCAGACAGGCTGGGGAACTGGCACCTGGGGAGAGAAATACCGACTCACTACTCGAGTCTGGTCTTGGAAAAGCGGTTATATTTATCAATCCCTGCTGATCATGCCTTGCTTTGTTAATTGTTCCCATCTGACAGGTCTGAAGGACAAACAGAGCACGCAATACAAATCCTACCCTTTAATTAACTTTGGGTCACTCCCTGCTTTCAGACCTCTCCTCTGCGTGCTTCAAGAGCACAAGGCTTTCCTTGCAGTCCCTGATCACAAAACAGCAATGTTTCTAAATCAGTTTTCACTCACTGCTGAAATTAAACATTCACCAACTGATTGGCTAAACCCCCCGTTTCTTTTCCCCTGTGCAAGAGCAGACAAGTAATCCACTCTTTGGAAGAAGGCAACCTTGCAAGTTCTTCTTTCATTTTAAATACCAGTGGACCAAGCGCATCTTCCACCAGCAATGAAAAATAGATGCACACCTGGTTTAACTGGGCTCATCGTTGCTTTGTGTGATGCAAAATACTCAGGGCATGTTATTTACTGAGCCTGTATTACTGACTTCTGTTATTGGCTGTAAATTACAGCATAAAAGCAGGTGGATCCCATCTGTGCAGTCATTGGGACTGGGAAACATGTAGCATGCTTGGAAATAAGTGAAAATGAGCTACAGAAAGTGCATTTTACAAGGCGGTTTGGCAGCACAAATCAGACCCAGACCTGGAGCCCAGGTCCTGTGCATCCCAACTGCAGCAGGAGCACAGAGGAGGAACCAGCTCCAAATTTCACAGCTGGTCCTGCTACCGCCAGGTTTCAGAGCAGCTTGAGTGTAACAGGAGCAGACTTACCAGCTGGACCGAGGTGCCCCGTGGGATGCGTGACAGAGGACGGGCTCTGTTGCTGTCAAGGCTCCTCAGCGCTGATCAGGATCAGCCTTTGACAGCACTAGCCCACCCCTAAATGATCTGGTCTCATCTCAGCTCTCTGCGTCCAATGGCATTTCCATACTTTTGCAAGTCTTTATGCAAGTTTCTCCCAGGTTTATTCAAAACCACTGACAGTTTCTCTTGAAACTGAATTAAATAAAGGATGATCCCTGTCTCAGAAAAACAGGCAGTATTGTTTTGACAGCGCTTTTGAGGGGGCAAGGCAAATTTGTCAGTGAAAAATGTTATTTTAACCTAGGGCAACTTGCAAGTACTTAATATGTGAAAGCTCTTTGATTGCACTGCTTATAAGTACATTAGCTCAGGGCTTTCACTGGGGTCTAATGAATATGCATGACTTTTTATAATCCATCAAAATATCTTTCATCCCATGGTCATAAGGTCATTAGCACAGGAACCCTTGTGAGTTGGTTTTACTTGCTACAACATACCTCACTGAAAGGGAAGCAAACTGAGTGCTGCTCTGAATGGCGTGTGTGCAGTTGCAGGTCATGTGCTGAGCTCCATACAGCTGGCACACATCCTGCTTGCACCTTGCAAAGCTCTCATGGTGGGACCCACCATCAGAGCAAAGCTCCTGAGACATTGGTATGCCAGAGCATTCATGCTCAACTAATTACCGGACAGACAATATGGTTTGTGTGCTCAGTCATCCCCAGCACGGCTTAAACATTAATCTGAAATGACTCTCTGCCAGCGTTCAGCCCCTGGTGTAGCAAAACATGACACAGGGAAGCAGTTCTGCTCTCGCTGAGTTCCATGGGAGTTTCATTACTGATGTGTGCAGGGCCTGAGATTGCTAGACTTCAGTCAGTCAGCAGATTGAGAGTAAGCTTGGTGGTGAGGGCTTTGGAAAAAACCTCTGTTGCCTCTCATCAAATATACGTGCTTCTGATAGCTTTGTATGCTGGAGGAAACAACATACAGTAAAGAAAGAGCCACTGTGATCAAATGCTGCATTATGAAAAAGCTGCTAGTAGCTTCAAGATTTCACATTTTCAGAATTTCATTGTGCAGGACTCAAAATGAGAACTGGGGGAAAAAAACCCAATAAATGTCTCAAAAAAAAAACCAAACCAAAAACCTCTCTAAACCCCTGCAGTTTGATTGCAGCCCTGGAGATAATTTCCCTCATCCAGGATCACCAGGTGGAGCTCTGAAGCAGAAGGTGGCATGTAGGAACCTCAGGCAGGAAGACACCCAGGCAGGACGGACATCAGATGCCCCATTTGCACTGCTGTGGTGGCACAGGCGCTGTGGGGCAGAGGAGAAGCGGGACCGTCAGCTGCTTGTGCTGATCCCACAATCCCCCATTGCAGCACCTGGCGTGAGGACCTCACCAGCCCGCCCTCACCAGGAGATCTGCAGATGCTTCTCTGAGCCTGGATATGAGCTATTGCTGCAAATAACACCTTATGAGACATATTGATTGAGATGGGGCAGGTGATGCCACAAAGCATTTTTAGCACTCAATGGCTGCAGAATTGAACCCTCCTAGTCAAGAGCATTTAAATGCTGGAAAAAAGGAGCATACACCACACGCTCGGGCGATTTGAAGTGATGGTGGAGAGAGATCTCCTGAGTTCAGGTTGCTTTGCAGCAGGGACCCAGAACAAGCTGTTTCAACAGATCTAGGAATCAAACCATCATGGTTGGTCATGGGATGGTGCTGGGTTAACGACCAGAGAGTTCAGCAGAGCAAGGCTGGGCCAATAGACAAACCTCACTGCCTTCCCATTTTGCTGATTTCAGTCCTTTTATTGCAAAGGCTGGAAATAAGTATAATTAAATAATTTCTCAGCTGTGGCAAAAGAATGAGTAACATTTCAGTTTGAAAATGAGTAAAAATGGAGAATATGACCAAATGAATGAGGTGGAGAAGATTCTAGCATGTCATTTGTGTTTTTCAACCACCTCTACCATTTTCACTACATTTTTATTGGGACGTCAATTTTTATCCACAATCTGTGCTGTGCTTTCACTGATCACTTCTTATTGCTGACTGAAATGGAGCAGACTCATGCCAGAAGTCTCTCATCTCATCATAACTCTCTGGAAGTTTATACATTGGCTTACCATAACTCAACTGGTAAAGCATAAAGTGACTGGTTTCATTAAAGGGCAAATTTTGAGTCACCTACCCAGAGTATTACCATCTGTTCCTTTTTCCTCATTTCCTGTTTGTAGAATAAGTAACTCATAGTTATATGCAGTTATATTTTTTGAACAAGTCTTTAGCAGAAAAGCTGTTATGCCAGTGCAGTTACCATGCTGCAGGGACTCTAAATCCACCCGGCCTAATGAGGATGTTGGTGATGCATTGTTCCCTACACTGCAGACAAAGTGCAGCACCAAGCTCAGTTGTTCTGGCATCCTAAAACAAATCCCTATGTAAAGATCTCTTTAAAACATAAAGAATATAAAAAATTATGAAGTCAAAACAAGTTATGTAAGTTAAGACACCATCTCTTTTTAGACCAGTCAGTGCAAAAGGAAGAATTAGGCAATTTTTCACACACAGAAGAGCATCTTCAGATCTGCAATAAAAGCAGGAAGCTTCACAGGCACGTAACAGCAGAGAAAAGTTGTCACTGTTTGGTGAGCTGTGTATCAGACCGTCGCTGAAGGAAATGTGTTTGGTACCTCTCAAGTGGAGAGATAGTAACAGGATGGAGAGAAAGGTGCTGAGGTAGATATTGCCTGAGGAAAGAAAAGGCAAGATAATGTAGAAAATGTGGAGCACAGAAAAGTTATCAGGGAGAAGGGAAATTAAGTGCCATAAAAACAATATTGCTACAGAACCACTGATTTTTGGTATGCAATAAGAATATGAATTTTAATTCCCAGGCTGATATTTGGCAGAAGTTTTCTAAGTTTCCTTAATTCAGTTATTCAGAGAACAACTAGGAAGAGTTTGGATTTTAGGAAGATTTTTAAAAAGTCTCTACATAGCAGTATACCTTAGCAGGAATGTGTGTGTGTGAATGCAGTATACGTTGCTATTGCTTGAATATCATGTATATTCCAATGACATCTTCCCATAACCCATCACATTGTCTTCAGAGAAGACTTGCGCCCACTCTGAAGAGGATGTAGCCAGGACAGTGAGTTGTGCTCGATGGATGCCCCTGTATGGCTACTGGGAATGGCTGCTTTAATCAGATTAAAAAATACATCAAGTCTGTATGATTACACTCTACTTGCGAGATCATTTCAGGGCTGAGAATTTGTAAGGTGGAGAAAGGTTGTTCCTAATATGCTGCCTGCCTGAGGTGGGCATAAGGGATGGAGATAGGATTTCTGGGTGGCCAGTAATTTCAGGGAGCATACTTGCTGTATGAAAATTCACTATTTGTGAAGTAATTTTTTGAGAGAAGTTGAAATTTGATGGTGGGACATAAGTTTTTCGAGGAGAGGCATTGTCTAACTGCTGCACAGGAATGGGTAGTTCCCAGGCACAGGAGGAATGACCAGGTGCGAGGGGACCTCGATGTTCTTCCTGCTCACATCTCTCACTGTGTTCACAGTGGGCTCTACATGCCCTCATTAAGCAGCTGTCTGAGGTGGGCCCTTTGAAGCACACTTTAAGCTATAATTAACATTTCCATTCTTGGGACTTCATACAATCACACAGAGGCTTTTCTTCACCTCATGTTTCTGAGCACTTCTGCAAAGATAAACGTAACCTGCAATTCAGCAGGAAGTTGCACTGAGAACAAGAAAAAGCAAGAAAAAGTGCGATTTACTCAGCGCTTACAGCAGGGGAAGATCCAGCATTTACTGGTTGAGAGAGACTTGGAGGAAACCTGGAAGATACTCAGCCACCCCTCATACAACTGAAATGCTGTAACTCTCTCCTGTGATAACACTGACCCTTTCTTACAGCATAAAAAACCCAAACCAAACCAAACCAAACAATCAGATGATGGCTGCCAGAGAGCCCCTCGCACACTGGACTGAGCGCAGATTAGCATCTGAAACTGCCATCGGAATTAGGAGACAGTGCTTTCCAGCTACTCGGAAGATCCTCACTTCTCCCTTCTCTCAGCTTTCCTGTTTATTCTGCTCATTCACTGCAATCAAGGTTAGGCAGGGTGAAAATCAGATTTTAGAACAGGGGCTCATTCAGCATGAATGTGACTCGTAGCTGAGCACAAAGGCAGCTCTGAAGGAGCTACGGTAGCTGTGGCAGGGAGTATCCATCCCTTCTGTTGCTGGCTTACAAAAGGCTGCCTCTTGTAAACAAATACACCATAATCTGCGTAAATATCTTTACCACTGTTAGCAACTCTGATGCTTTGAATTGACTTGCATCCATTTACAGCTGTACCAGTGTGGTGGGTTGACCCTGGCTGGAGGCCAGGTGCCCACCAGAGCCGCTCTCTCACTCCCCTTATTCACTAAACAGGGGAGAAAAGGCATAACGAAATGCTTGTAGGTCGAGATAAGGACAGGGAGAGATCACTCACTAATTGTTGTCACAAGCAAAACAGACCAAACTTAGAGAGGGAATTCATCTAATTTATTACTAGGCAAAACAGAGTAGAGGAATGAGAAAATAAAATCAACTCTTAAAACACTTCCCCCCACCCCTCCCATCTTCCCGGGCTCAACTTCACTCCCGGCTTCAACCTTCCCCCCCTCAGCGGCACAGGGGGACGGGGAGTGGGGGTTACGGTCAGTTCATCTCACGGTGTTTCTGCCGCTTCTTGATCCTCAGGGGGAGGACTCCTCTCATCGTTCCCCTGCTCCAGCATGGAGTCCCTCTCACGGGGTGCAGACCTTCAGGAGCAAACTGCTCCAGCGTGGGGTCCCCCACGGGGTCACAAGTCCTGCCAGCAAACCTGCCCTGGCGTGGGCTCCCCTCTTCACGGGTCCACCGGTCCGGCCTGGAACTTGCTCCACCATGGGCTTCCCACGGGCCACAGCCTCCTTCAGGTGCCTCCACCTGCTCCAGCGTGGGGTCCTCCATGGGCTGCAGGTGGAATCTCTACACCCCCTCATCCTTCCTCCATGGGCTGCAGGGGGACAGCCTGCTTCACCATGGCCTTCACCACGGGCTGCAGGGGGATCTCTGCTCCGGCGCCTGGAGCACCTCCTCCCCCTCCTTATGCACTGACCTTGGTGTCTGCAGAGTTTCTTACATCTTCTCACTCCTCTCTCCGGCTGCAAAAGCTCTCCCTCTAACTGTTTTTCTTCTTCTTAAATATGTTATCACAGAGGCGCTGATTGGCTTGGCCTTGGCCAGCGGTGGGCCTGTCTTAGAGCTGGCTGGCATTGGCTCTATCAGACACAGGGGGAGCTTCTAGCAGCTTCTCACAGAAGCCACCCCTGTAGCCCCCCCGCTACCAAAACCTTGCCACGCAAACCCAACACAACTAGGGAAAGTTGCTGCAGGTGGGAGCTTGGTGGACGTGCTGTCTGGAAGAAAACAATAGCTGTAGTACCCAATGCACTTTTAAATTATTTCTAAAACCTGACATTTTCTGGGAGTTTTACAATAACTATTCTGAACCTTCCAAGCATCAAGTTTGGGGTTTTTTTCAGATCTACACTACAGAGATGTTGCCAAATCTCACCTTTAATGAAGAGCAGTAGTGGCTATGTAAAACCCACCTTTCTCCTTTGTGCCAGGAGTGGCAGTCCAGGGTAGCGGGGCTCCAGATTGCATGTCTTTAATGAAAATGCGGTGGGGAACCAACAGCCAGTGTGTGTCTGGTTGTCCCTGGCTGATGTGTATGAAAATGGGCACATATTGTACTGCCCAAATTAGAGACAAGTGAGTTCTGTGGCTTTGAGACTACCCTCCTGCCTAAATGCTCCGAATATGCTCTCTGAACATTGTTGTCGGGGCCTTTTAAGCTTTTCCTCACTGCGCTGATCAGTCTGAACGATGTACATAGCCTGATCTTCCTATATCTTCCATGTAGAGATTTCTGCAATGCTACCAAGCCCTGTAGTCTTTTCCAGCTCAGAAATACGGTCTTGGGAATTGTTGCACTGTTTTCAAAATATACAATTACAGTTGAAAGTTACTTATCCTGCCCTTGATATGTCTGCAAATGAACGCTTTTAAATAACAAATTTTCAGAGCCAAACTACTGCAGCTGCAAATCTCTCCAAAGACTGTTGCTTTTCTGAAAAGTGTGAAGATTTTCTTTTGTATTGTGGAAAAAACACCATATGCTCTTCTCCTGACTGTATGCTCAGCATGGCTGGATCTACCACTCAGTCTGAGGGTTGTCTTTTGACCTTGACCACTGTGGGCTTTTCCCCAACTTTCATTGCATCCCCCTTTGCACAGGCATTAGGTAAATAATGTAGGAGACCTGATTCACATGCTTTATTAAGAAAAAAATAATGCAGCTTTTCCCTTTTGCAATGGTTTCTGCACTGAAGACCCAATTAATGATTTGGAGAATGAAATATTTGCAAAACCAGTTGAAATGCAAGCTGAGCACAGGTGCACATATTGCATGAGCCTGTGGTGGAATACATGTTTCACAGAGAAGTTTTCCTTCATTTCATCATCTCCTGAGGCTGGCTATGGAGTCACACTGCAATGTGGTGGGGCATGTGGAAGCATGCTGCTGCCTGTGGAGTACCAGAGTTGTTGTCACAACTAGTGACACAGAGCAGGTACTTGGCCCTGCCTTTGAGTTGTCTCTTTCGGCATATTTATTCTTATGGAGATGCAGAAGCAAATAGTCCCTCTCCTGTTCATGGAATTGGGAGACTTTGTACAATGAAGAGATGGTTCCTGTATTTCAGGTTGTGCCCTTTGCATCTTGTCATGTCACTGGTTGTCACTGATAAGATCCTGGCTCCATCTTCTTTATTCCCTCTCCATCAGGTATTTATACACATGGATAAGATCCCCAAAGCCTTGTCTTCTCATTACTTATACTTGAAATTTCTGATCCCATCTGTAAAATCTGATATTGTGTCAGGGAGGTGATAAAACTCTTTAAAGAGTTTGAGGCACTCAGAAAGTGTGCCAATAGAGCCCTTCATAGTTATTTACATGAAGGAAAATGTTTTGCTCTCAGGTAGTGATCAAAGTAATGAAAACCCCTTCAGCTGCTTCCCCTGCACCCCTCTGCACAATCAATAAATAAATACTGACTTCCCAGCGAGCCCTCTGTGAGAGGTGTGTGGGCAGGTGTGGGAGTGAACATTTTGGACAACTCCATCCTCTGCAGTAGTGATGTAGCTCTTGGTCCCTGTGGAGAGATAAAGCTCAGCAGGACCGTGGGTTGCCTACAGTGTATGTACAATAAATGCATCTTACAATGTGTGATTCATTGCAGCAGAAGGAAGGTCCCAGCCAAAGAAGACTCTGGAACTGAGAGGCCACCTGGGAGGACAAGGGAGCTCCTGTTCCATTTGCATGTTATACCTCCAAGCCTGTCTCCAAAAGATATGATGGGAAGGGGTTAGAGTAGATGGTCTCATATAAGCACAGTCTGAGCCACCGAGTCTGCCTTCCTATTACAGGAAAGATCCAGCAAGAGAAATCCAAATACAACTGGGAAAGGAGGTCCTTCAAGGATAAAAGGAGCAAGAGAGAGCTCAGCCACAGCTACCCTAGGAGAGATGGGGAAGGTGTTTGGTCAGGGCTAAGACCTCAGGCTAGCTTTAGGGTTCGACACTGAATAGCAGCATGCAGGGAGGTGAGTGGCAATGCCTGAACTGCTTTTTCTGCTCTCCAGCAGCTCAGAAAAGCCCAGGACAAGTGATGGCATGTCTCCTGCAGAGCTTTAAAGGTTTTCCTTGTGCCAGCTCCCAGATGGAAGTCCCTCTCCAGCAGCTGAGGAACAGCTTCCAGCTCCAGGTGCCCTTCTCTCTTTGCCTGCTCTTGTCACATACCTCACTTATTTGAGGGAATGGAAAGTTTTATGCAAGGCAGTCTCCAAAAACACTTGGGTCTTTCCTGCCTCAGAGTTTGTTTTCTGTATTTTGATACTGCTGAGATCACAGCCCATCCCCAGCACAACTGCCCCAGCAGGTATCTCTGTCCCCTCACATGGACTGCATTGCCTCATCTCAGCCAATGTGGGGCATGACCCTATCTGAGATAACCACGAAGAAAGGAGGAATTATCTCACCTCTATATTTGACCAAGTGAGAATACCATTATCCTTCTATCATCATGGCATTCATTCATCAGTGTCTTTTGGAGAATATATCTGTTTATTTTTCTTCGAATGGTGACATCATTACTGCATTTTCATAACTGTTCTAATACAGAAGTTTCTTGCACTCCTGCCTGAGGTTCAAGGCATTGCTGTTCTTCAGGTAATCAGCAGGAAAATCAATGCAGAGCCTTCAGAAACCAAGTATGCTCTTCCAATCTGCTAATTCCTATTACTAAAAATAACTAACTGAGGAATTAAACTGTGCTGCAAATAGGTGTTTGATTGAAAAAATCCCATTTCATCATGAAACCAGCCCTGAAGCTGGACGCTGGTTCCATGAATGGCAGCAGGGAGCCAATCCTTTTCAGAAAGGCTAATAGGATTGGAATGACCCTATTCCCCTGAAAGTATCAGTAGGATGTAGATGAAGGTGCAGGAGCTTTGAACAGCCTTATGGCAATAAAAACAGCTGATCTAGTGACCCTGGAAGACTGACATCAAATAGATGGCAAAGGTTTGTGCTTCATCTCAGTTTCCAAATTTAATGAGAGTGTTTAAAGTTAGCAGAGATAAGGGACTGAGATAGGTCCTATACCGATTCTTGGAGTGGTAGTCACACTTGCATCACTTTTTCATTTATTTTAGAGGGGAGGAAAAAGCTGCATGTGAGACATTAAAGGCATCTAATAAGAATTCCACATATTATGATATCTAGCAATAAAAGGAACTTCTCCAACACCTGATCAAAGGTCACTTATTTCAAGAGCCATTAGGGGCTGAGCTCGATTCCCTGAACTTTCTGAGTCTTTCTGTTTGATAACCACAAAATACAAATGTCTCTGTTGGGTATGTACAGAGGCATGGAGTTTTTTAAAGTAGCTCTTCCAGTTTGGATTGGATGATTGAGAACAGCAAAGACTGCAGTTTTCCCAAACCAAATCTTTCCAGTCCAAGTCAGCAATGGAGCCAAATGGTGGAAAACAAAACTTTGTCACTACTTGGGCTGAAAGTTTCACTAGATCTCAGGTCCAGGGAGATTTCCCAGGCTGGGAAATTTCAGCTCAAACAGTCACAATTGAGCAAAATTACAAGTGATGGGAGACATGCTTATAAGGCAAATTGTAGGGTTAGAAGGAGCCTGCCTTCAGAGCAGGCAAGTAGATCATTCCTCATCTATGGATATCCCATACAGTGTTTTCTGCTCTCCAGTCTGTACCTTCTACATTTCTTTGATTACTTCTTATCATGCCCATCTTGGGATGGAAATGGGGATTATTCCTTTCTCCCTTGCAGGAACCTGATGGGTATTTGAAGACCTTTTCAATGTTTCCGCATCACTGCCTCTAAATGGACCCAAGTGCTCCAGCTGAGACCTCATTCGTGCTGAAGGGGGCAGCAGGAAAACCTCAGGGGTCTTGCAGGCTAATTGCAAAAGTCACCTTAATAATTAGCCTGGTGTGACCAGCCAAGCTGTATTGCTTGGGGAAGGGTGGAGGAGTCAGGCAGGTTCATTCACTTACTCTGTTGTCCGTGTTTTGTAGGTATGTACTACAGCCAGCCCAGGAGAAGGAAGAAAATGGACAAAGAATACTGTTTATTTTCCCCATCATTAATCTCAGTGGATCTATAAAGCTCTTGTTAAAACTTTTCCATCAAAAGGTGCTTGGGGAGCATAAGAGCGTAAGGACAGATGTGCACAACACGTTGAATTGTGGAAAATACCTTATTGTATCAGGGTACTTCTAAATCTTTTTTTACACCAATGTATCGTTATATGCAGAGTGACCTTATGAACTATTATCTACAGAATCTGAGAGAAAAGATAGCAAGAGAAAAGCTCCTTTAAGGAGTCAGAGAGAACACGGACACTTCAAAAACCAAGTAAAGGGCAGACATGTGGCTTATTTGCATGTCATCTAAATTCTGTGTCTTATCCTGGCCTCAGATCAGATTACAATTATTAAGTGAACTTTGTAGATCAGACACAAAATGTACCACATAACAGTATCCCCCAAAGACTACCTCCAACACAAACTCAGCCTCCCACTTCTGTTAATAGTGGATTACTTGTGACAGGCTAGGCAGAAGATTGATTATAGTTATAAATTATTTTATGATCCCTCTTCTGGTACAATAAAAGGCAGTGATTCAGCTATCCAAAGAGCAATGAATGAAAAGAAATGAAGGACTTCTTAGTTAAGAGTAATTCTACATCAGAAATTGGTCAATAGAAGATTGTTGAATCCATTTAAAATTCCACTCAATTATTTTTATTTCTGTAACATAATTCCATCCAAAGTAAATGAGCTACAAAGCCTGTAGAACTACACCAGCATTCCACTGTGTGAGGTTATACCTTGACTAACCATATCCAGTGAAGCTTTTTTGAACAGTCTATTTCTATTTTAATGTATTCTTTTGATTAATAAGATTAATATTTTCCCAAGTTTTTTACAGAGTACTGCAGTTTCTTTATCTGTGTCAATGCAGCATAAAAACATTCCAGAGGCTAGAAGAGAGGAAATATGTAACACAAACTGGTTTCTACTAGTGGAAGAAATTAGTGTAGTGGTTGTAAAAGGAATGCTATGGTTTCTAGAAGGAAATTTAAAGTGGATATTCAAGGATATAGCTATATGTCAATTCAGGTTTAAAAGGTTAAACACAAAGGATTTTTAAGGAAAACATGGGATATTGCATCAATCAAGCCTTGCGAGTGACCCAGCATGGAAGAGCCTTAAAGATGAGTGAGGCCCATGAAGAGGACCAGCAGCACGCAGCATCCCAGCACCAGGACTCAAGCTGTCTGCCCCATCACTGAATCCCTAGTCCTGAACTCAACACCTAAACTCTCAGGGCGATGCAGGAACCATAATACACAAATGCCACAGGCGTAAATAAGAGTGGTGCAGTCCCTAAGCCACAGCAGGGCGTGTGGCAGGAAGGAGGAGACAGGTTAAATGCACCTTTCTCTACAAAACTTCCCCCGGAGTTAATGCTTCAGTCAGGACTATCTCATGCAAAACAGTGAAAGAAGTTATTTGTGTCCCATCACTCAATAATTGGAGCAGTAATCCCATGATGGCAACACTTCAGCTGGGGAAGGTTGAGATATAAATCCTGTTTCTTTCTCTTCTGTAGCTGAAAATCAAATCCAAGTTCTTCCTTTTCCCCAATTTCTTAGTCATAAAGCAATCTCTTGTTTGGTTCATTAAAAAAAGCCACTTCTGTGGGCTTGAATATAGCTTAAATAATGTTGGTTTGTGTATGCAGACTCCCTGTTGCATAAATGAGCAGGCAACATATTACGTTGTCTCACTGTCTGTCTTGCTCTCCCCATGCCAATAGAAGATGATGTAAATTCGGTCAGACCCCTGACTGCTGTTGCTGGGATACTGTAAGCAAATAAGTGCGAGACAAGGCCAAATAAAAGATGCGATACTGCAACTAACAAGAGACAAAGCATCACAGATACAAAATTTCTCAGTAAAGAACCTAAAAGGTAGACAGAAATCACTTTATTTAGGATTCATCCGTACCAAGGCATTTAAATATAACCAACTGGATATTAACAATATTTCAAACTGGAAGGAAAACACAGTAAAAAGAGAGGCTGGGATCTGAGGACTGAAGCACCATTAAGCACATTATGGGAATTACCCTTGTCCTGTGGCTGGAGGCTTGGCCAGTGAGGTCCTGAGCAAGAAGGGACATCCCCCACAAACAATACGTTGTTTTGTTATTCCGCTTTACCTAATCTGGCAATAAATTAATGTAACCTGCATGACAAAATTCTAGGGTTTTCTTTGTTATCTCTGCCTGTCCAATTAAAACAATGGTGTAACAGGTTAAGTGATTACTTACATATATAAAAGATAAACCCTTTCAACTGGGGATTGAGAGATGGCATATATAGTATCTAGGAATAAGAGCATTTCCCTGTGAATCAGAGCACTTTTGTCAGATGAAAAGGATATTTGAGTAATGATTGTTGTATTTGCAGGAGTGACGGTCTTAAACAAAGCTTCAAGTGGATTTGTAATGTCACTTGGTGTTACGGAACCTGATATCATTGCAGTGATGGGTTTACCCAGGCTGGACACCAGGTGCCCGCCAAAGCCACTCTGTCACTCCCTTCCTCAGCTAGACAGGGGAGGGAAAATATAACAAAAGGCTTGTGGGTCGAGATAAGGACAGGGAGAGATCACTCACCAGTTACCATCATGGGCAAACCAGACCAAACTCGGGAAAATTAATTTAATTTATTACCAATCAAAACAGGGTAATGAGAGATAAAACTAAATCTTAAAATATCTTTCCCCCACCCCTCCCTTCTTCCCAGGCTCAACTTCACTCCCAATTCCTCCGACTCTGTCACAGCAGCACAGGGGGACGGGGAATGGGGGTTGTGGTCAGTTCATCACACGTTGTGTCTGCTGCTCCTTCCTCCTCAGGGGGAGGACTCCTCACACTCTGCCCCTGCTCCAGCATGGGGTCCCTCCCATGGGAGACAGTCCTCCACCAACTTCTCCAATGTAAGTCCTTCCCACGGGGTGCAGTTCTTCACAAACTGCTCCAGCGTGGGTCCCCCACAGGGTCACAAGTCCTGCCAGCAAACCTGCTCCAGTGTGGGCTCTTCTCTCCATGGGGCCACAGGTCCTACCAGGAGCCTGCTCCAGCACGGGCTTCCCATGGGGTCACAGCCTCCTTTGGGCACCCACCTGCTCCAGCATGGGGTCCTCCATGGGCTACAGGTGGATATCTGCTCCATCATCTTCCTCCATGGGCTGCAGTGGACAGCCTGCCTCACTGTGGTCTTCTCCACGGGCTGCAGGGGAATCTCTGCTCCGGCACCTGGAGCACCTCCTCCCCCTCCTTCTGCACTGACCTTGGTGTCTGCAGGGCTGTTTCTCTCATATCGTCTCACTCCTGTTTCCGGCTGCAATTGCTCCTGGTGTTTTTTCCCCTCTTCTTAAGTATGTTATCCCAGAAGCACTACCACCATCACTGAGGGGTTTGGCCTTGGCCAGCGGTGGGTCCATCTTGGAGCTGGCTGGCATTGACTCTATTGGACATGGGGGAAACTTCTAGCAGCTTCTCACAGAAGCCACCCCTGTAGCCCCCCCTGCTACCAAAACCTTGCCTTGCAAACCCAATACAATTGCATTTGCTTTTATTGAATATCAAAGTCAGAACCTGAAAGCATTTCCATTAAGTATTTTCCAGACAGGGGAGAAGTACATCTCCATACAGCTGTATCTCAGGTACTGGGTACGAGATTTCAAGCATCTCCAGCTGATATAAAACCAGTGCCAAGACCATTGCTTCTGGCTCTCTCTGCCAAGGACTGCGGTGGTGGCAGCCTCTTTAAGCTGCTTTTGTCAAGCTGGCCAAGAATCAGTTGTTATATACAAATTATACACACATGGAAAATAAGGAGGTGATTGGTGACAGCCAACACGGCTTCACTAGGGGAAAATTGTGCCTGACAAACTTGGTGGCCTTCTATGATGGGGTTACAGCATCGGTGGATAAGGGAAGGGCAACTGAAGAATCAAGAATCAGTTGTTATCTACAAATTATACGGGTCTTTCTCATTAACAGAGATGGTCTATCTCCAATAGAGGGATCATAATTAATTGGATGTAGGGTATTACATCTGTCTGAGAGTGACTCCAAAAATTACAATGTGGAATTGAATATAATTACTATAGACTCAGTGATGAGAACTATTTTAATAATGAGAGAAACCAGGTAGTCTCATAACCTGAGTAGGTTTGCACCTGCCCACAGTTCCTCCAAAAGGCATGGTAAGGAGATATGACTGGGGCTTTCCCCAGGTCTTTTATTCAAAACAGCGTGAGCATGTGGTCTCCAGGAAAAGGAGCATCTTTCCAGCCCTGGAAACTGTTCACCTTCACATATCAATCACGGGTCATTCCATGGTTAATCGTGCAGCTGAGATTTCCACCTACCCTTCTATCACTGGATTGCAATGCTGACTTGAAGGCTCAGTCCTAGGGTGAAGAAGCCATCACTTCACTCAGTGGGCTCTGTGCTTCGCAGAGCAGTGTTGTGAACCCTTGACAACTAGCAAAAGGACTAGAGATGCTATTTGATATTCACTGCTAGAGAAGGATCGCACCCCACTGCTGGAGTTACCTGAAGGTCTCGTGTGACCAAGGAACACAGCACTGGGCATATTCTCAGATAAAGAGGACTTCCTAGCTGGATGATTTTATGTATAAAACCAACATTATACACTAAGAAACAAAATGCAGCCAAGAGTCTCCCAGACCCTAATATTTTCTCACCAATTACTCTATTCTGCTATCATGAACCTCCTGCAAAGCTGTAAAGGCAGCCTTAGAAATAATTTCTTCAACAGCACTGAAATATGCCAAGGAATATCTGCAACTTCCCCAAGTCATCCCAGCACAGCACTTTTTTGGGTCTTATTTAGATTCCCTTTCTGAGCATGTAAAGATGATTTACCTCTCAGTAACACCCTGCTGAATACCCACAATTTGCTCACACCTGGTTTTCATCCTTGGTTGCAGCGCCTTGCCAGAGCAAGCCCAATGAGCAGCACAGATTTCCTCTAAATCATAGGCTCTGAGAACAAGTACATCAAGATTCAAACTGCAATATGTTCCCATTGACCTAAGAGAAGAGTCCCCAGTATAAATCCTCTTCACTGACTTGCAAATGCTTCTGGCACTTCAGGGAGTCTCAGCCTGACACCACTTGTATTTCCCTGGAGGCTTGGCACCTCCAAACCTTTCACTTCACTTTAAAATCTTTTTTTCCCTTTTTTTTTTTTTTTTTTGCTTGAAGTGCTTAATGTCTGAAGTTCTGTTAAAGCATTGAAGTGATCTGGTGTCTGCAACCCACAGGGAAAAAGACTCCCTCCATTGACTGGCAAGTGGAAAATTGCAAGCATCAGCTATCGTGAAAAACCATTTTCAGTTTCAGTAAGTTTGTGGATCAAAAGTCCTTGTCCCTCAGGGCCTGCTTTGGGCTCCCTGATCATGGCTCCAGGGCAGACTCTGCTCTTAGAGCCCTAAGGAGGCAAGGAAGGATCACCCGCTGCTCCAGGGGGATCCAGGCTCAGACCACTTCCTCTGGTTTCCAGTCAGAGATTTCTTTCACTTGGTCCTCCAAGAGAAGTCCTTTCCTCCAGACTGGCCAAGAAAATCAAATAAGCACTGCTAGCTCCTTCCATGTCAAACACTGCTCTGTGCTGGGAGCATTCCATAAGGCATAGGCAACCTTGGCACCAAAAATTCTGCTTTTGGGATGAGGGCAGTCATGCAGCTTCCATATCTTGACATTAAGCACTTGGACACCAAAATCTTTCACTACTACTCAGTGACACTGTGCTGGATCTCACTATATTTGTCTTTTCTAGAGCACGCTGTAGAGACATCCCCAGAGATTGCCCACTTGGGTTGCTAGCTCCCTAAGTCTTAAGGCAGGGTTCAGATGACTGAATGTAAATGTCCGGAGATACAGATTCCTACCTCTGAGCTAGTCAACCCAGATTTCTCTTGGAGCTGATATAATTTCATGGGTGCAATTTAATCTGATCCTATGGAAGCTGGCTGAAATAGCTTGCACTAATTGCACCTAGCTTTTTATCTTTTCATGAAAAAAGATCCTCCAAGATATATGTTTGTGTGCCTGGAAATGGTTTCCAGGATTAGCTGCTCCATCACCTTCCTAGGGATCAAGGTGAGGCTGACTGGCTTAGTTCCCTGGGTCCTCCTTCTTGCCCTTCTTGAAGATAGGAGTGATGTCTGGTTTCCTCCAGTCTTCCTGCACTTCTCCTAATCACCATGATTGAAGAAAGATTATTGAGAGTGGCCTTGCAGTGGCATCTGACAGCTCCCCCAGCACTTGTGGGTGTATCCCATCAGGCCCATGGAGTTATGTATGTGCAGTTTGCCTAAGTATTCCCTGACTTGATCCTCTTCCACCAAGGGTACATCTTCATTTCTTCAGATTTTCCCTGTGATCTCTGGGATCTGGGATTCCTGAAGGCCAGAAAAGCATCAGGCAGTAAAAAAAAAACATATGGAAAAGAGGGTTGATGAAACTATAAACTGGATAGGCTCATCTAGCATTGAAGAAAAAGTATATTCAAATTTCCTACCCAAAGAAGAAATCATATGATTTTCTTGTGCATCGATTTACATATTTTTCTAATATAACTCACCAAATGGGTCTTGACTGAGATTAATTATTCTTAAATAGGATCTTCCTGGATATATCTTTGGAGCAATTATTTCTGAGAAAATGAAAGAAAAGATCCTGGTTTATTCTTTCCCACGGGAAGACGTGATGCTCAATGTTCTCAGAATCACTGTGAGTTTCCCTGTGGCTGTTGTGCTGATGAAGCCTTGGAGGAACCAGCAATGCATAGCTGAGTGCTATCCCTGCTGCATAGACTGAACTTCATCTCAAGTCCTTGGCGGGAGACAGCTCCAAGCTTTCATCCATGTGGTCTGGATAGGTTAAGAGCAATTACTCAATTGGTGTTGAGTAAGTTGGCAAAGGAAATTTGTTAAAACATACACTATTACGATGCCGCTATTTTTAAACACCCATAACCACTATTTCAATGTGGAATTCTACTTAAAAATGAACAGATGAAGTGAACCAAGATAGTACCTCTTACAATTCATCCGTTGATAAACTGGAGGAGGGTGATTGATAAACTGAGCAGGAGCCAGGAGGATCCATAATATCACATATGATCCATGTGTTGCTACCTTTGCAGAAAAACATATGGGCTTATATGTTTGTGGTACGTTACATAGATTGTATGTACCTTTCCCTTCTCCTTGGAGATGAGTGGGCTGGGAAGAGATGATACATCCATCAGGTGTTTATTGACATGAGGCTGTCTGTAGACTGAATGTCAGAGGGGCTCCATGGGTTTGTGACAGAGTCCAGGGTGACCAGTACTCCAGGTTATAGCGCGGTGCTCTTTAAGAATGCATAATATAGAGGGAACAAAGTTAAAATCCATTTTTCAAGCCCTTGAAACAGGTTTAAAACTGGGCTACACTTTAAAGTAACGATGGGTTTTTCAGAGAAGGGAGCAGACCTCCATGCCATGTACATGACAATGGCATGCAGAGGAAAGCCTGACTGCATGGTGTCCCGAGGCCATCTCTGTGGTGGGTGCCTGATTGACTGATCTGTCTGCACCTGAGTCTCTCTCCCCCCAAATCCCCTGCTGAGATCTTGACTTGCGAGTTCTACAGGATCATGGCACCTATCTCCATTGCTCAAGGTGCCTTTGTGCTGTCTCAGGTACTGCTTGCCCCAGGCTTGGAGAACTGCTCAACTCTAGAACTAACTCTTCTTCCTTCAGATCCCTCCTTGCTCCTTTGTTACAGCACATTTAATGTAGTTTACAATGCTGATATCCTGAAATCGCTACCTTACATGCTGGCCAGTGCTATTTTGTTGTTGTCTGGCATGTCCCAACAAGTCCGTCTGTGTACATTATGTCTTATTCTTCCTTTTTCATGGCATTCATCTCACCTAACTATAACCAAAAGTAGTGTTTTCTGTTGTAATAATACCTGACAGCAGTTTCAAACAAGCCAAAGGAAGCATTTATTCATGCTGTATCTAATTAAACTGTGAGCTCACTGCCTCAGGGTGTTATGGGGGTGAAATGTATGAAAGGATTCAAAGAAAGACCATAAGCATGGTATAAGGAATTTATAGCGGAACATCAGAGGGAAGTATTACTCTGTTGTTCTCCTGTCCTACCTTCTTTCCTAAGTATCAGCCACTGGCTGCTGACCGAAGAGCCTTTGGATGGGCCCTTGCTCCAAGCCACTGCGTCAGTTCTCATGTTCTTATTCAAATAGTTTCCACAGAATAACATAACACTATTCCTTCAGCTGTCCTGGTGCTACTGATCTAATTTAAATTAAGATGGCTGACTTTTCTGGTTGTCTCACCTATACCAAGCTAAATGGCACATGAGGTCCAGAGGCTCAGTCAGCCCATGGCTCAACCAGCCACAGTCGTATCTGATACAGCTCTTGGCATGTCAGCACCTCACCTCTGCCAAGGCCTGGGCAGGGTGTCAGGAGGGCAACCTAAAGCTGTTTCCACAGTTCTTCCACAAAGATGATCAGGGACCTGGAGCACCTCTCCTATGAAGACAGGCTGAAAGAGTTGGGGTTGTTCAGCCTGGAGAAGAGAAGGCTCCTGGAAGATCTAATTGCAGCCTTCCAGTACCTGAAGGGGCCTACAGGAAAGATGGGGAGGGACTCTTTATCAGGGAGTGGAGTGATAGGACAATGGGTAATGGTTTTAAACTAAAAGAGGATAATATTTAGATTAGATATAATAAAAAAATTCTTTACCATGAGGGTGGTGAGACACTAGAATGGGTTGGAACTAGATGATCTTTAAAGTCCCTTCTAACCCAAACCATTCTGTGATTCTATGATTCTTAGGCCAAAGGGAGCCATTCTGCAGCAGCAGATTGGTATAAAAGGGGCTGGAAAGAAATGCTCGAAAGAACTCTGCATGAGAGTTCAACCTACTGCCCTTGACACATGAGTTCATGGAAAAAGGAGGAGGCTGTGGACCTCCCCTGCAAATATGCATTGCACAAGCCATGCCTATGGGATGTGTGAGGTAATTACATGAATCTCAGAGTCCATATCTCAACCAACCAGTGTTCTTCAGTCTCTGTCATGTAACATCCACTGTACATGACATGATATAGTAACAAGAAAGACCAAATTAATCTCTCATGTATCTCCATGGACACAAAAGCTCATCATTTTCCAGTGCTGAGAATTCCATGAGGACAGAATGCCAATAAAGCCTCTTCACAGCACTGAGTTTCTTATGTCTTCATTTCTTTCAGTCAGCAGTACCTAGCATTCATTGAGCTTTATTTTTTCTTCTGAGTTTGTAACCTTGTGTTCTTCAGTAAGAAAATTCAGGTATTAAGAATGTCTACCTCTTTTTTTTTTTTTGCTTGTTTTTGAAGGTAGAAGGAAGAAAAATCAGTGAAACTTTAGGTGAAAGGCAATGATATGCTCAAGAAAGGAGCAGAGAGAAAAAGAGGGGTCATCCTAGGAAAAAGGGAAAGGGGTACATCTGGAAAATGTGGACTGGGAAAGCAAGACTGCACAAGCTGCTCTTCTTCCTGGTAAGGAGGCATAATACACATATTTTCTCATTTATAGTTCACGCGTAATTCTGAACAAGTGATATGGCAGGTGAAGAGTGCTCCAGGAAATAATAACCAGATGTAATGTTTTTGATCCAGGGACAAGAACTGCTGAATGGGAGGTGCAAGAGAGGCAGAATAGGTTGGGTATGGGTGTAGGAGGCCCACTGCCCAGTCCCAGCTTCTCTTCTGGTGACTTGGGTCACCTGCCTCCCTCTACCCCAGCAAACGTTGGTTCCACTTGGAGGTTTGTGACTTGCTCTTCCTTGTTTCTAACTTTCCTCCACAGAAAATAAAACTAAATAATAAATTTTTGCACTTTAAAATCCAACATGATTCCTAATTTTCCCTTTCCTGGAAAATTATTCTTTCCTCTCTAGCCAGGTTTGCACTCTTTTACACCTTGGACTAGAGTAGGAAATGTATGCTTAGTAGAGTTCCCATCTCTTTCCATCTCCTGTGCACAGAAGTCTTGGAATTTGATGGGAATGACCTGAATTTGTTTTTCTTTTTTTTTTTCCTACTATGCTAGCTGATATAATGTCTTCATTCTCACAGCCATGAAATTATATATATATATCCATTAAAAAATTCAGTGCGAAATGAAATCTGCTTTTCTGTTTTCTGAACATGTTTTGAGAGAGGCTTATAGACAGTGCTGCGCAAAAAGAGCCATTTGCATGGTACAAATATCTACTCAGCCTCTGCTGCCCTGGGATTGCTCTGTGTATTCCTGAGTGCCATCTGCTGGCACCTCCACTGTGGAGCTCTGTAGTGGAGGTCAGACAATGCTCCTCGATCTGCAGCCCAAGGTGACCTGGTCGCTCCATTACTAGGTCAGAGAAAGTCCAGCTGGAGGGTGTATAAATCACAGAAGGTCAAATTTTCAAAGATATTTAAATCTGATCATGCTCAGCTGTGCCATCTTGACCATCTACTAGAAAGTTTCAGCCTCAAACTTAAATCTTTCCTTATAGGGAGTGTGATTTATCAATATAGCTGGCTGATGAGCCACAGACAGGTCCCAGCCAGGGCTTTATCCTCTATTTCCCTCCAGGTCACCTATTAGGTGTCCTGTCTCCTTTCTGTGAAACACTCACAATGTCCTGCTCCACACTCCCACCCTGCCTTTCTGCTCATATTTCTCCATCCCACCACATTTATATAACCAAGTACCCCCTACTTGTTGGAGAGAGACCTTTGTTGCCTCTTTTCTTGTCTGGTGGTTCAACAGCAAGCAGAAGGTGCTAGCAGGATTTTCTGAAGCTCTGTGTTCAAGGCAAACACATGGTGTGAGGCTCTTACCTGCAGCTTTGTGGACCTTTAACCCGACTTAGGTTGCTGCAGGGCACTGCCTGTGGATTTCTAAAAGGTCAGTTGCAGATAAATATAATGTCTGACAGATCGGGGTGGCAGGCTGAACTGTGGAAGAGCTGGCAACACCTACATGGTAGCTTGCCGTGCCTAGAGGGGCAGATGGGCACCAGACATCCTCGAGAATTTGAGTCTGGGTATATAGGAAAATGTCATCCCATGGAGGTGTTGCACTACACCTCAGTGACTGGAGAGTGTGGTAACAGATACAACTTTTTGCATTATGTTTTCTTTTGGTAGTGAACAGATACTACAAAAAGGTAAAACAGTGGGACAGAAATCAGGAGGAAAAAAGACAACTATAAAAACTGCAGAAAGGAAAACTTGTTCTCTACTGTAGCAGTAGGACACAGTATGAGAAGAAAAGACAACTGATTTCAGTTATTATTATGGGCCTGGGTACCATGGTAATTAATTAATTTGAAAGATGGTAGGTTTGTAGGGTTTGTTTGGTTTTTTTAACTTTCCTCTCTCTGTTTCTTCTCAGACCACCATATAACAGGTTTCTTCTATTCTTAGTGCATTTTCTAACATCTCAACAACTTTATCTAGTCTCTTGATTTGGGTACTTTTAGGTTGAAAGGGACCTCAGGAGGTCATCTAGTCCAGCCTTCTGCTCAAATTATGACTAACTTCAAAATTAGAACAGGATACTCAGGGCCTTGTGCAGATGAGTTTTGGAGATTTCCAAGGACAGAGATTCTTCCATCTCTGTGGGCACCTGCTCCTGTGCTGAACTGACCAACATGCCCTCAGACACTGCTTCATCTGGGCAGTCTTCCCTCTGTACAGGGAGACAGGGACTGAACATACCAGCCAGAAGATTCCTTTTTTTTTTCTTCATGTTCTTGCCATGTTCATTTTTAAATAGTTGCAGACCTGAATTAAGAAGTAAAGTCAGATGTGTTCTCAACACTGGCTATTTCTACCTATTTTGAAAGCAGCTACAGAATAATGCTTTGTAGCTAAGGAAGTTCAAGGAGTACTTCAAAGGCACTGTCAAAGTAGCAGCTTATTTCCCCTTATAGATTACACTATTAAATTGTTTAGTGCATTAGAAGACCTTACCTAGGAATATTTTACGTTGCTAATGGCCTGTGCCTGTGAACAGAAATGCAGCATTTACAATGCAGATGGTAGACAGTATACACAAAATCCATCAATAGTCAGTTTGGATCCTTCATCATATATCGGTAGAGAAATGAGGTGGAACTCAGCTGCTACTGAAGTCAATACATGTCTCCCCAAGGACTCCTGGGATTGGACTGAGTACCAGAGACTCTAAGGCATGTCCGTCTTTTCAGAAACCTGTTTCTGTAAATAGTCAATACAGGTATTTCAGCTACTTCCAGACTCATGGTTCATCTTTCTTTCCACTTATGGTCAGCAGGCAAGGTCTAAAGAGGTCCTGTCTCTCTGGATAACAAAGGACTCCAGTCAATCAACCAGCTAGCTGACATTTAGGCAACGAGCATAGCTTGAAGTCTGAAATTACTTGTTCTGCTCATGCTTTTATGTAGAGCAAACACGATCCTGTACGAAGACAGTTGTGTCACTTAATGAGTGCTGTGAGATGAGAGAGCAGGCAGTGAGTCAGTTTTGAGCTACTCCTGCTAAACAAGGTATATGTGACTTGTAGGAAAATGTCGGTCCACTGGGACACTCAACACATGACTTTCAGACTTAGCTGAACAGAAGACTTAAAAATCCTTTTTTTTCTGGGTTTTTTACTTCCTCTCACTTTATTGTTTGCTTCTTTCTTTCTTTCTTTCTTTTTTTGGGTTTTGGTTTTTGTTCAGCTATGAATTCAGTCATCTCAACTTAAGAGAAGATGACGACATTGGAATCACCAGAACATGTGCTTATACAAAAATGCTCTTGGAAATGGACATGATTTCAAGCCCAGCGTGGCTCTGGTAGAGCTGATTCTGCCCTGCACAGACAGTCACAAGAATGCTATTAAAACCAGATATATTCCTCCTTTACATTTCAGTTTACTGCTTTATTTTTGCTGGCCTGGCCTGCAAAGCTGGCGTCTGCGTTAAGACTTAACCCAGTAAATGGAGTCCTTATCATTTGAAAGACACAGATGAAAACTGAAATTATAATCAAGAAGCTGTCTGCTGTTTATCTTTCCCTTGTGGCATGTACATAAATGAATGTCTTGATTTCTGAATACAGTATTTGCTTCTCAATATGATTTCATCTTTCCTGGTTGATTATATCAGAACTTTTTATCTCAATAATTAATTCAGTCAAACGGATATGATTCTTTAAACATACCCATCCTCCCACTCCATTAAAATTATGTCTGAGATGCCTTTTTTTTTAATCAGGAAGAAATTATAATATTTTATCTCCCTGTTTCCTCTAGTTAAATCAAAATGGCCCTTTGAGGCACAGCTAAATGGTCCTGTGGTACTAAGACTATCAGGAGGGACTCAGATGGGATTTGAGAATAGGTGCCTCAAGAAGATATGTATCCCAGTCACTGCACAGGCAAAGATGGAACAAGTGTAATCCGCCCCAGCTGAGGGTGGCTGTCTGTGCTGAGATGATGTGTCTCACAGAGCTACGAGACACTTTCCACACTACTTACTCAGGAGATACGGTTCAGGTCTTCTCTACTGGAAAATATGGTGAGTGGGATGTACTTAATTTTAAGTATCATACAAGATTGTAAAACCGGAAATAAAGAGAAAAGGACTATGACATGCTCATACTACCTAGAGATCCTGGCAAATGCTGTTTTCCAAAACAGCCAGCAGGACCAAAGGCAGGTTCTGGTGAAGCAGCTAGCACTGAGTAAACTTGATAATCTGTGGTAATTCAGAACAGGACATTTCTTACGTGGGATTGGCAATGGCCCAAGCTTGGACAAACCTAGGTCTCTTCAGAGATGTACACCAGAATGTTGTGGGTGGAAGGGACATGGCTTTCAGAAGTTATAACAGTCTACAAAGCAAGTTCTTGTCCAGTTGTTCTCTTTTCCTGTTGTTTACGCTTCTTTGTCAAGGCTAATTGGTTCTAAAACTCTCTATAATGCTGACTAATGTCAGGACCACAAAAATGGTCCTTTCATCTTGTGTTCTCACCCTCCTACAAAAGTTCTGGCTGACAAACTAGTCAACTACTTTGTAGAACTTTTTACTTACAAAGTTTGGTGAATCCATGAGATAAGAACTGAGTTAGTTACACCCAAGACCAAGCAACATCAAATAGTCTCATTTGTACCTTGGAGCTGAGTCTGAACATAATGTACATGGCAACAGGGCAGCAGGTAGTCTTGATGGTGTATCAAGAGTGCAGGAGTGTTGATCTGCTTGAGGGTTGGAAATTTCTACAGAGGGACCTGAACAGGCTGGGCCAATGGGCTGAAGCCAACTGTATGACATTAAACAAGGGTCCTGCACTTGGGTCACAACCACCCCATGCAACACTACAGGCTTGGGGAAGAGTGGCTGGAAAGCTGCCCAGTGGAAAAGGACCTAGGGGTGCTGGCCGACAGCTGGCTGAATATGAGCCAGCAGTGTGCCCAGGTGGCCAAGAAGGCCAACAGCATCCTGGCTTGTATCAGAAATAGTGTGGCCAGCAGGACTAAGGAAGTGATCATCCCCCTGTACTCGGCACTGGTGAGGCCACACCTCGAGTCCTGTGTTCAGTTTTGGGCCCCTCACTACAAGAAAGACACGGAGGTGCTGGAGTGTGTCCAGAGAAGGGCAATGAAGCTGGTGAAGGGAGTGGAACACAAGTCTTATGAGGAGCATTTGGGGGAACTGGGGTTGTTGAGCCTGGAGAAAAGGAGCCTGAGGGGAGACCTTATTGCTCTCTACAACTACCTGAAAGGAGGCTGTAGCCAGGTGGGTGTTGGTCTCTTCTCCCAAGTAACAAGCAATAGGACAAGAGGAAATGGCCTCAAGTTACACCAGAAAGGTTTAGGTTGGATACTAGGAAAAATTTCTTCACTGAAAGGGTTGTCAATCATTGGAACAGGCTGCCCAGGGAAGCGATTGAGTCACCATCCCTGGAGGTATTTAAAAGACGTGTGGATGTGGTGCTTAGGGACATGGTTTAGCGTTTGGACTTGGGAGTGTTAGGTTAATGGTTGGACTTGATGATCTTAAAGGTCTTTTCCAACTGAAACGGTTCTATGATTCCATGATTCCAAAAGCAGTCTCAGAGAACACTGACATTTATCACAATGGATGAAATGCAACTCACTGAACACCAGCTTCTAAAACATAGACATCAGTTGCCAAGCTAGTCATCACTAAATTATTTAGGATCAATAGAGAGGAATAGGTGCAGTTCATCTCATCCTACCATAGACATGATGAATCATAGTCTATTTCTCTCCGCTAACTGGAAAAGAAACCTAGGGTGACTAGTTCAAATGGACAAGTCTGAAGTTAGGTGAAATGATTCCTATCCTAGTCTTCAATAAAAATTGTTCTGTTGG
This sequence comes from Grus americana, assembly GCF_028858705.1. Taxonomy (NCBI): domain Eukaryota; kingdom Metazoa; phylum Chordata; class Aves; order Gruiformes; family Gruidae; genus Grus; species Grus americana. The sequence continues at coordinate 13,012,906 of NC_072853.1, read as the reverse complement.
ATGACACATAGCTATAGAGGAAGCATGTGCGACCAGTTAAAACTAAACATGCAGACTTTTAGATGTCTAAAGACTAGTACAGATACTGCCCTACAGTCCTTATTTTCCCCTTCTGCCTCAGAGACCTCTGCCTCAGAAGAATGAGATGCCAACTTACAGACATTCTTGAAGTGTTTTGAGAAACACGAAAAATTTGAGTTACAAGATATTAAAATTATTCATTTCATTTATAGATGTCACAATGACAATTTTATCCCCTGAGGACTGAAGGTACAGGGACCAGCCTGGGAAAGAAGGGAAGGGAGGAGAAAGAGGAGATTTTGAAGGTGTTTTGCCTATGAGATCCCTCTATAGGGCAGTGGTGGGAAGAAGATGCCAGTCGAGCCTTGGCCTGAGCAGAGCTTACCCTCACACGCAGCTGTTGCTCATGGAGGAAACGTTAGAAGGCCAGGACAGAGGTGAAGTGAGGTGACGGCTGCACAGTCCCCATGGGACTGGCTTACTTAGCAGTACTATGCTGGTTTTAGTTAGGACCCAGAAGGTACTGAAGAAGTTCACATCTGAGTGCCCACAATGTAAAATCTCATCGCTCTTGTATCCTGAGTATGCAAATTTATGCAGTCATATTGGTTTCTCTAGCATATGCACAGAACAAAATCCCTTCGTATCCCTTTGTGCTCTTTCTGATGCTTCATATCTGTATTTTCTGTCAGCTGGAGAAATGCTCTTCCGATTCACTTAATCAAATCTGTCCCTTTATTAGGTGTATTTGTTTACACCAGAGATGCATCTAGTATTTCCTACCTTTGCCACAGAAAAGGCAGTAACAAGAACAAAGACACTTCATTAGCATAAGAAGAAATACAGGGAAAATGCTCATCGCCTGAATGTGCACATAAAGTCATTACTGGCATTACAACACGACTATTTAAGACTGATCATTTCTTTTTAATTGCAGAAACGCAGAAGGTGATTCCATCGTTTACAGCATAGCTTATGACCAGAAGCCATTTACCAAACAGACATCACAACAGCAAATAAACTTAAACTTGTTTTGAAATTGGAAAGGTAGTCACATTATATATGCTACTGTTTATACCAGCTACCCATGGGCTATCTGGGGAAAAGCTATTTGAATAAAATTAGCAAATGTTACAGAAGAGCATGCTAGCAAAATAATCTCTCTTAGGCAAGATCCCACCAAGTGAATTTAGTGAAGAAATTCAGAACTGAATAAGGAGACAGACTATGTTAAGTTGTGGCTGAAAATATCCTAACAACTTTCCTTTGAAAAGTTTAGTGGAATTTAAATTTTCCTCCTTAATTCCCTGGCACACAGCTACAGCTGAAAATGTCTGTAATGGTATAAAATATAAGATTTCCAGGGTTTTTTTCCAGTTTGGAATGAAAAGTCAGAAATGCTAGAGTTTCCCAGTGGTGGAAAGTGCCATTCCTGAGGAGCTCGAAGGACAGAAATGAATTGGAAATGTCCTCCCCAGACTCTAGTTTTAGGCTTAGTGCAAACCTTTCAGATCCCCCTTGAACAGACATAAACTTACAAAATAAACAAATTCTGTGGGGAAAAAAGTAACCCAAATAAATGGCAAGAAGCTATGGAAGAAAGACAAGGAGAAGATGATACGTCTACCGCAGAAGCCAAGTGGAAATTAGTCACCTAAATACCAGAGCATACCAGAGTGTGCTACTGAAGACAAAAGGATTTGTAGGGACCTTATCTATGCCTCAGATCTTTACAGGCTGATATACTGCTGCCAACACCTGTTTCAGCAGAATGAGAAAATACTAAACTGCTTGTCCTCCTAGCAATATGTTCTAAGGTACTCGGCAAAGTACAGCTCTTGCAGTCCTTATCACTGTTAGGAAGTTAGATGGGTAGTGCTCAGGCATCCCTCAAGATACAAAGATACTAAAATAAAGTCCATAAAAGAGACCTGCTCCACATGGTGCAGCCCCAAACGCATAGCTCTGTTGCCAGCCATAATCCTCCCAGTAGGTGTTGCCTCTGCCTGGGGCTACCCAAAGGTCAGACACTACCAGATCTAGAAGATAAGAGAGGCTGTCCCAGATGACTGTCAAACACTGTAGGTTAAGATGGACCAGCATGCCCAGATGGGGCAGAGGGTTACGGTTACTGGGCAGTACTGGGAGTCTACACAGGTCAAGCTCCCTTTGGTGGGATTCAGGTGATCAAAGGTAGATAAGAGTACGTCAAACATTCATCTGGCTTTGCTTAATAATGGTTTCAACTAAGCATATCAGTGTCCACTATCTCACTCTGAAGTCAATATCTAAAATACACTATGTAAATCAGATTTAAAACTCCCTGCTTTTTCATTCCATTGACAGTAGCAGGAGCTTAGGATGAGAAGCTCAGATGGAGATACATGCACTACAGCCATCCAAACTTAGGTCTGATGTATCTTTCTCTGTCTAACCACAGCAGAGGTATTTTTGACAGAAAAGTCTACGTCCAGTCTATTTAAAAAGAATTATCTGCAAAAGTATGTACTTTGATGACTTCTTTATTGGTTTGCATGTAGCATATTATTGATGAAAATGCTTTGTTCTTGCATGCAAGAAGCTTTATTTGGTTACACTGCCAGTAAATTCCTGTACTGAGAGTGTGTCAAGGCTGTTTGCTAGAACCCCTTGGGAACGACTGATAGATTGCTCTGGCCATTGTTTGTCTGCTTCTGCCTATTCCCATTTCTGACATAATCTGGTTACTTTAGGAATAGATCCTTTCCTTTCTTGCTAGAAGCTACTGGCTGCAAGCATTAGTAGGGATGCAGATGAGTGTTTCAGAGCCCTGGAGAAACTAAACTAAAAAAAAAAAAAAGTCTGCTTTGACATAGGCAGTAAATTACGTTTGTAAGTTTGTAAGAGTATCTGACCTCTAAGTAACCTCTCAAACTGTGGGAGCAAAGAGAACATCAATACACTACTTGGAGAAGAGTCAATAGTTCATATTGCACATTATCTTCATTTTCCCGTGAAAGGAGATGCTCAGTGGGAAGGCAGGAGATTTCCATGTGCTTTCCTGGTTTCTTCTGAATCTCAAGAAACAGAAAGCCTGGATGAAGATGGTAATTTTCCTCCACCTTAGCATTTCAAACAAAAATCTACTGCAGCCACCTGCTTGTCTCCAGGACTTTCTGTTTTGCCAGACAACTTCTATTTTTAAGCTGACTGAATTCCTCTCTGTAAGGAATTACCACAGCTACCGTCCTACCCTGCTTTGGGCTCTGGATTACATTTCCCTGTACACTGTGCTCTTGTTGCTATTTTATGACTTTTGACGGGGTGTTTCTCCGGTTCCTTCACAACACGTGCTGCATGGAAGTGACTGGCATAAGGGAACGCAAGGCAGAAATGCGTCCCAATCCTTTCTGCATGTTTCCAGGCTACAGAGCACACTGCATTTTGCTGCTAGCTATTTTTATTTTTTTTTTCTCCCACTTCTTACCTCTGTTCTTATTTTAAATATGATCTTCATATTTGATTACTGTGGTTTGTAATTGCTCTTGACTTAATAGTGGAAAAAACACAGCTGTCCAGTGTGTGAGCTTTCAAATTCTGGTAGCTTTTGCAGTGATTTATACCTCAAGCAATACTTCCTTAATACACAGGGAGAAAGTCATATGAGTACTATTGTTCATTCATTTACATGACACCAGGCCCTGTGTGCCACGTGCATGACCCAGGATGTGTTAAACATGAATAAATGCAAATATTTTTAGCACAAGTCAACAATTGATTTGTTCCTCATCTGAAATTGTTTTGGTCATTTGTTTTCTCTCTAATTACTATGCATGAATATATATTTTTCCTCTGAATGACTAAGGGGAGCATGCAGCCAGGACAAGTCACAGGGCACAGGACTGTGCTCTCTTGCAGATCTCCTCAGTCATGTTCTGCATCATTCAGCGCACAAAACAGCTCATGGAGTTTAATGAGGTTTGGAAGTGCTGTATATAATTTGCCATTACAAGTGTTTATATCTCCCATGAAACACTATCTATCTCCTTTGTTTGTTAACAACATTTAAAACCTGGTTTTAATATAAATCCTTTCTAATGCATCCCCCACAACCACACATTTGTGGCCCAGTTTTCAGAATCATCCCCTGCTGCCACTAAATGATTCTATGATTCTATAAATGTGGTGAGACCCAATAGTTTTGGAAATCCAGGTCAAAACTTGAGTGTAGATAGGTCAGGATCAAACTCTCAGCTCTGAACACAGGCATGTGAGAGCCTGAATGTGTGGTCTGTCTCATTTATCTCCAGACGGTAAATTCATACAGGCAGGGATTTTGTTTGGTTTTTTTGTCCAGTGCTTAGCATAGCCTAATCCCGGTGTTTAAGACAAGTAATAAATGTTGAAAGGAAGTTTTTCACATGGGTTCAGATCAAGCCAAGCCCTAATCCTTCATTTCCCCAAACTCTATGGTTTCTTTATCCTTATCCTTATGTCTGATTACATGCCTACCTATAATCTGTAACAAAGAACAGAAGGAAATTAATGTTCACAACAGCATTCAAATCCTTTTCAGTCCCTCATTACTGCTCAGTCCCTGTTCAAAGGAACATTTCCTCCACTCTTCTGATAGCTTATTCTTTTAAACAGGCATTAATGAGGGAAAAAAGATCCCTTATTACAAAACCTGTCCTGCACAATTCCATACCATTAGATACAGAAGCCCACCACCCTGTGAAAAAGCAAGAATGCACTTACAGATAGGAATTTAATTGGTAATCGTATTTTCTGTCCCAATCCAACACTGAGATCATAGAATCATAGAATCATAAAATCATTTAGGTTGGAAAAGATCTTTAAGATCATCAAGTACAACTGTTAACCTAACACTGCCAAGTCCAAACGCTAAACCATGTCCCTGAGCACCATATCTACACGTCTTTTAAATACCACCACTCAATCGCTTCCCTGGGCAGCCTGTTCCAATGACTGACAACCCTTTTGGTGAAAAAACTTTTCCTAATACCCAATCTAAACCTTCCCTGGCACAACATGAGGCCATTCGCTCTTGTCCTATTGCTTGTTACTTGGGAGGAGAGATCAGCACCCACCTGGCTACAACCTCCTTTCAGGCAGTTGTAGAGAGCAATAAGGTCTCCCCTCAGCCTCCTTTTCTCCAGGCTCAACAACCCCAGTTCCCTCAGATGTTCCTCATAAGACTTGTGCTCTGGTCCCTTCACCGGCTTTGTTGCCCTTCTCTGGACACGCTCCAGCGCCTCTGTGTCTTTCTTGTAGTGAGGGGCCCAAAACTGAACACAGGGCTCAAGGCGCGGCCTCACCAGTGCCGAGTATAGGGGGACGATCACTTCTTTAGTCCTGCTGGCCACACTATTTCTGATACAAGCCAGGATGCTGTTGGCCTTCTTGGCCACCTGGGCACACTGCTGGCTGATTTTCAGCTGGCTGTTCACCAGCACCCCCAGAATCCACATGGCCTGGTCCCACCCTCCTGCAAGGTCCAGTTGCTGATGTAGGTCCATGACCACCCTGCAACACCAGTAATTTCAGCACCAAACCACTCAGACTTTGCAACAGTAGATTGAGGCACCAAGTCCCCTGTGTTCAGTGTGTGGGCAGTGCTCCATGTCCAGGAGCATGGCTCAGAGAGCCAACAAATGTAGCAGAATTAGGCAGTAGCTGAACAGGGGATGGTAAAGAGTCTCTTGATCTCATAAGGCTTTTTTTGGCTCCAGCCATGAGCTTTTGTTGTCCTTTACTTAATAGCTTTTATGCCATTTAAGTGCTACTGCTTTAATAGTCCTTGAGAGACACTTCTTTACCAGCTGTTGAACCCATCCCATCATCTGAGACATGGTTTATGTTTTGCATATTAAAAACTTAGTGCATCTTGGAAAAAGATATAATGCAGCCAATTTACATACAAAGGTCTTGGCTTCACAAAGGATGCATTGGGCATCCTTGTCCTCACAGCAGGCCAAAGCCAGCCTCAGAGCCAATCCAGCTCCAGCTGGGGCAGCCCAGAGTAGATCACATGCATTTACTGTGATTCATTTGATTTAGGTTGTCTTAGCCCAGAGAGGGTAATGAATGAGATAAACAGACCAGACTCTGCAACAGGACCTTTCCCTCCTCAGAGGCCTTCCTGGAGGCTGCCACACGTCAGCTGTGTAATTCCCTTGGGTCTGTACCAAGGTGGGTGCAGAAGGACATCCCCCTTGGCATTCCACCTCACCGCACTGCTCCCAGGTACAGAGCTGGAAGTGCTCTTTGACTGCAAGTCGGCAGCATTAACCATGCCAGCGAGGGCACTTGGGCAGTATCAAATGTTTTCCCAAGACGTGTAGAGGACACGCACCTCCTGGCTTGCGGTAATGCAAGGACTGTGCAATGTGTTAGGAGGTGGTTCAAGGACACCCGGACATACACTGCTTTCTGCTTGCACAGCACAGAGATGAATGGATGGGGCCAAATCCTATGGCAGCAGCAGGAGGAGCACAAATATAGTCAGGAAAGGTCTGTGGTACTCTGTCCTGCACTGATGTGGGGTGCTTAGGTCCTTTTGTCCCACGGCAGGTGGAACCTCCTCAAGCCTGCAAACACCAGGAACCCCTCCAAATCATGCTGCCCACGTGAGGAAGGGGCTGGTGTTTGTTGGATCTTGCAGTCCCGGTGCCAGGCAGAGTGGCCTGGGGGCAAGGAGGACAGGGCAATCCTCTCTATCAAATTACCTGATGATAACAACTTCCCTAAATCTTTTAAATAGCTGTCTCTTCTGTACAGAGATTGTGAGGGGAAGGCAATGATAATTTACCACTGTGTGTCCAGACTGCGTGAATTCTCCTGATATAATTTAAAAACCTAAAACCCAGTGTGTAGCCTGTTTGCTTGCCACTTTATTCCTTTAATGAATGCTGGGGTCACAGGAAGCAGTTGTTTAAAATAATACAAGTGAAATAGCTCTACCTCTTATAGGAAGAGGAGGATGTAACAAGATACAGCAAGAAAGAGAGCAAAGACAATATTTGATCCACATGTTGAGGAAGATTTTTTTTAAACGTTACATCTTTCATGCTTCAGAAAGCTCTGGAGATTCAAACACAAGATGAAGAGAAGATGGTCTTGGGCTGAATGAGAGAGAGCGTGATGTTGTTGATTCAGGAGCTGGAGAGAGTGGGGCAGCACAATACTGATCATGTTTGGCAGTGAGTTATACCAAATATCTGGGGTTTAGCAAGACACAGCAGGACAGACCCAAAGGACAGCTAGCCTGAACTGTAAGGTGAGACTTGACACTAATTGTTTTGAACTCCTAGAGAGGAAAAAAAAAATAGTGTAGGTATATCCTGCAAGTCTTAGGAGCTTGGTGAGAGCAGTGGGGGAAAATGCAGCAGTGACAAGGCACATTCATGGGTACCCATGAGCATGATCCTGCACCACCAGAGGTAATAGGTCCTTTTATTCACATTCAGTGATTGCAAGATCAAGCCTTGCTTGCACAAGAAAATGTGTGGCCTGTGCATGTGATTGCATTGGCTGTGCAGTTAAATCACGGCTAAGTTGTGCATGTTTCCTAAAGTAAAACCAATGTGCGTAATCTGGAAGAAGAGTCCAACTTAAAGAAAAGCTCTTAAAGTACTTGAGTAATTGTATTTGTTTTCAGAGCATGATCACTACTAAATTACCTTTATCCTCTAGGTACTTTTCAACCTAATAAACAGTACTGCTGAAAATCAGCATGAACTTGTGGTAATTGTTTTACAGACTTTAGTGTTTTGAAGGGAGTTCTGGTGTGCACCTGCGTTCAACTCTCCAGTCTTTGGACAGGTCTTCGAAAATCACCCAATCTTTTGTTATTTTTGCAGATCAGCTGATCTGCATCATCTAGACACCCATTGGAGTCAGCAGAGAGGACAAGGCACATTTAATATGCAGTTTGTCTCTTTTTACAATGGTGTTTAAATAGGCAGGATGACTCACTCCCTACAAGTCCCTGTCTTCACTGACTATCAAGAGAAATTGAGATGCAAGGATGTTCTGCGGGCATACAAAGTCAAGTGATTTTGATAAACATTAGCAAACTTGGCTGTTACTGTCTATGGGCAAGCCACTAGCTCTTACCAGTCAGAAAGTAATGTGACAAGCTTTTTTATCTGGTACTTAAAGTTGGTCTGTATTACCTTTCACTGAATTTTGACCTGCTACCTCCTCTTTGGGGCATTACTTCTTATTGTAGTAACTTGGACAGGTACTACAGTTCAGCAGACCAGAGGTGACTTGTTCCATCTCCGTTATTTGGTCATTGTCTGAGCCAGACAGTGATTCTGAGAAGTCCAACCTTCATCTGCAACAGCCATTTGAACATGTGGTAATTTTTTTCCATATCTATGGACAGAAATTATTTACTCTGCATTTGGAAAATTAGGCAAAGTCTGCAAGGCACATAGATTTCTAAACAGGCTTACATTAATTTTTCCTTTTTTTCCACCTTATCATTGCAAGCCTATTATCAATTATACAACTTAACATAAAAGATCCATTTAAAAATCCACTTCGAGCAGAGGTTTTGATTGATTGCACTGCCACCTGGAGCCCCAAGGGGCGGCTTGGCCAGAGACAAATACACATATTTGAAAAAAACCCATGCCGTTCCTGACCTTGCAAGATGTGGAGGAGGCACAGGACTGTGAGGTTGAAAATCTACTTGAATAATGAGATGAGAATTCATTTCCCAATGAGAATACGATTTCAACTTGTTCTTCCATACCATAGATCAGCAGAAGGAGGTTAGAGAAAGATTTTGTGGCATTGGTAAACCAAAGATCAATCAGCAGCAACAGCCATGTCGCATAACACGCTTCGTAATGTGTGTGTGGTCTAAGCCAGACTTCTAAATACAAAGATAAGCGAATGCAGTTTCAGCACTGGCTGAAGTGAGTTCCTCACATATATACATCTGCACTCTGCAGCACTGAGCCACCAAGAGCAAAATAAAATAGTATTTACAACGCACTCTCCATACAGTGCTGTCTTTTCATTATGTTTGCATGGGACTATCTGTCACGTACCATACTGGTCCACACCTGAAATTAGGCACCACAGGCATGCAGTCAGCAAGTTCAGAGGGCAAAGTTGTGCAGGTGCTTCTTGCTTTCTCCACTCTCAAGCGCGGAGCAGGGTCAACCACGCAATAGCTCAAGAAGATGTCCTGCTCACACAGCTATGTTCAACCAGCTGGAGTAAACAACAAAGTGATGCTTTGTTAACATGCAAAAAAATAGACCAGAGTTGAGAATTAGAACAGGATGCATCACCTTGTCTCTGAATCAGGAGACCTCTGATTTGAGGGAAGTCTCTCTGTGGCAAAACACTTGTTTGCATGCTAGATGGTCCCACTGCCCTTACACTGCAGCTGTACCAGAGGTGGGAGTGAGGCAGAAGGCTCATGAATGACCTGTTACCTTCTGCATCTGCACCAGCATGGCACAGGGCAAGTTACAAAATTTACAAGTATACTTTTCATTTCTGTTAGGGTATAGTGTTAATTTGTGTTCCCAAAACCTTTTTTACTCATCTGTTATATACATCCCATGTTGAGGACAGGAGTTGTTTTTCCGTTTTTATGTGAAAAAGTAAAACCAACCGGCTTTTAAATAGGGCTAGAAAGTGGTGAGGGATGAGTTCTTCGTGTTGTTCCAAGCATGCTGTCTGGGTTGTATGCTCCCTGTCAGAGAGAGCAGGTGTGTGAAGAATCAGGAGCAAAACTGGAAAGCCTTCATGAAACTAGAGGTGCAAACATCTGCTTAATGGTTCACAAGCAACCTAGAAGTGAGCATCAGTCATTTAAATTTCCTGTAGCTGCCAACCCTTGTGGCTTTACAAAGTATTTTTCTGAAAGCCCCTGATGCTGAGGTAGGTCATATTTGGCAATGAAAAAAAATCTCAATTTTTCTTTAGGCTGCTTCCATTCTAAACCTTAGTGTGGAGCTGAGACTCTTCTGCCTCTCTGGAAACCTTAACAGAACCACACGTGTTTCAGGAAGGCTTGTTTTACTCAAACACATGCTGTTAGGCTTTGTCCAAAAGTCCCAAGGTGGAAGTCTAAGCTTCTTCTATTCAGACTGTCACAACAAATTATTTAACAGCTTTTGCTGGCTTTAATATTTATGCATTTAAATAATGAAAACCAGATGGCAAATGAAAATAATTCCATTGGGTTTTGTTGTTTTTTGTTTAAAACAAACTTTTGGGGGTCTATTACCTTCCTGGTTATGGAATATTTGGCAAAATTGATACTGGCTTTGCTCTTTGAACTTAAAATATTTTTCCATGTATTTTATATCTAATACCTACAATGGAAAGAGATCAGATAAAACAGACAGTGGGATAGATCCAATGATGAGTATGAACATAGCATCATCAAAGGCAGTGGCCCTAAATTGTATCTTTTGATGAGAGCCAGGCCTCAGAAGTTCATTTAGCCTCACGACATCTGCTGTTAGGTTTAGTGTTACTATTTTGGTTTTACAGATGGGAAAAGAAGGTACTAAGGAGTTATACAACATCATTATGGTCATTCGGTCTTTCATATGGCTGGGAATTGATGTGGTTTTAAAAATAAAAACATTTGCAGCCATTTCATGGCTCACGTTAGCTACGCCTGCACTAGCAAGCAATTTGGTAGATCAGATTATTTGGTGCTGAGGTCTTTTCATCTATGCTGTAAGTGGCTGGGGGAGGCGCAATTTTGATGAATTTCCATCTGGTGCCCTGGACTACACGTCTCTATCGGCTGTGTTGCCCCAAACTGCCCAAGAAAAGCTCTTCCACAAACCTTTGCCCCTCCACAGGCTGCCCCGTGAAGGGCTGCACCGAGCTCGTGTGCGCCATGGCAGTGGCGGGAGAAAATCACCTCCCTGCTGTCCCCAGCCATGTAGGGCTTTGCACATGGAAGCAACCCCTGTTATTGCTGGTGCTCCTGCCTTATTTCACTGAGAAGTTTACCGTTTATACAAAAATATCCCATACAGCCTTTGTGCTAACAGCTGGTTTCATCACTTTGGAGGGGGTTGGATTTCACTGTGGAAACAAGCCAGGCTGTAAACTGACACAAAGCTCTTCCTTTGCCAAAAATTTAGTTAAAAAAAAAAATAGAGCAAGTGTCTCCCCAGGCCCTGATGCAGCTCTGCTATCTCCCTGTTTATGAGTCCTCCTCAAGTGGGATGCAGCAGGACACAGGATCAGGGACAGGACTGCACAGCAGCTTCAGTAACTCAATCTCGCCCAACGAGCTGTCTGCAGGAGCTGCCCCGAGGCTGGGAATGCAGCCCCTCTCCTGAGGAGAGGGTTGTGCCTTTACCACAGAGCTGTGCAACCGTGCTCTGCAGTTCTGGCATTTTCTAGGCAGCAAGATGAATTCTCCGTGGAATGAGAAATTTGTCAGAACTGGTAAGCACTGGATATGCCGGTCTCTGGGTAAAGAGCTCTCAGATGAACCATTTCATATTAACTCTTCCGAAGCACTTGTCTGAATGCTAACTCCAAAAGTTAAAAAAACAGGAACCAGATGCAGAAACTGTGTCTTTAAAGCTATCAGATCTAGGAAGAAAATAATTCTTTTCATTTGCTTTCTGTCTGGTGTTTGAGTCATGAAATTTATTTTTCAAGTTTTTCTGCAAGCATGAGGAATGAGGAGCTCAGACTGTGCCAAATATTACTATCCAAGTCAGGAACTAGGGGTATGTGAAAACAGCCACCAGAAGATGGGAGGCAGAACTAGTCAATCTTTTCAGACATCTTTCTGAATAATAACTGAAACCAAACAGAAAATTTTGCAGTGCTGTAGATATACAGTTCCCCTCTGATTTCTAATATCTTCAGCCTCTTTGTTATTATTTTTCTGCTCAGGACTGAAATCAACAGGGTGAGAGTATTGTTTTGGTCTATTAAATACCATTCATCAGAGATAAAAATAATATGACTGGAAACAAAAGGTAAAGGAATTTAAACACACTAATATTAGGTTCCCTTCTTCCTGCATTTTACCAGTATTACATAAATCAACCCACAATGCACCAAGGATAATGATTAGAGTTTTACCATCCTAGGAGGTGATGATTTATATTTCCCAAGAAATATGAAACAAGTCCCAAATTATCAGATCTTTAAACTTTAGCACTGTGTTTTATGGCTACTATGAAATGGCATATGGAATGATGGTTTTAATGATGTTATTGCTTTATTCAAACAAAATGTATTGGGTTCAGTTCAGGAGTAACTTAGGAAATTAATGGCCTATGATGGGTACACTAAGTTCTCAGTTAACCTGCGCTAGCAAGAGTGAGAGACTTACAGGTATTAAGGTTCCTAAAACCTTTACTGAGAGAGATAAAACTGTCCCAGGAACCTTCATAGTTAATCCATGTAGTGTTTCTAAAAACCGCATTTTGGAATCAGATACATAGAAATGTTTCTCAGAGGCCAAAAGTATGCCTGTGTTTCAGATTAGAGCTGTAGGGTTGGAGATAGAGGTTACGTTGGCAGAGGCACTACGCATGGGTTTACACAAATGAACTACATGCACTAGGTACAGAGTTTTAATATTGGATGCAGTTGCATCCTTTTTGCTGTTTTTTACAGTCACTTTTTGGCATGGAAACAGTTAATTCTATTTCATATACTTTTACTATGGCTCTTCAAAAAATTTTGAGTTAGTCAACAACCATTAAGTCTTTACAGTCTGCCTGGCACGTTACAGCACCGGTGTGGTAACCATGGGAGTGGATGCTCAATAGCATCTCAGAATCAGCCACAAGAAAATGAGTTTCCTTGGCTCCTTCTTAGAAGTGTTGAATAGCCAGCAGAGTATATATTTATTCAGACAATGAATTACAATACCATGCTGGCAGGTTAGAAAAAGGCCTTTTCTCCTACATGAAGCTGAAATGGTAGAAAGACAGAGTCACACTGCACGCTTCCTCCTGTTTGGCCCCGTTTTGTGTATTTGTAGGGCAGAATGTATTCACACAATTGAGAAAAGAATAAAATTGTCAAGAGCTGGAGCAATCCGACTGATCAGACATGAAATGGAGAGACTGAAATTTCTGACTAGTCTTAATATAAAAGCCATTCACATCTTCCTTTCAAACATACATGCCAGCTGAGGACATGCTGCTCCTCTTATTATTTTCTTTTAGCTGTCTGTCTTGTGAGAGCTTCAATTACCAAGTTAGTTGATTCTTTAGTAATTGATTGTTTGAAGTTCTTTATAGATCTCAGCAGACATCATGACTCAGAAAACAACACGCTCTTCTGAATGGATCATTTAGACAAAGCAGTCCCATCAATCATTCAATGAGACTTCAAAACATATTCTGGTTTTCCTAACCATTCTTCTCATTCAGACTTCTGAGCATGATTACGTGATGAGAAGGGAGGGTGGATGAGCAGCTGAGGGGCAGCATGGAGGCCAGATGGGTCAGGTTAGATTGGTCCCTCCATCCCTCCAGTGGTGGAATCACTCTGCTTGGCTTAGACACAGGACTTCACAACCCAAAAAGACATTAAAAGATGTGCATGTCTATTTGTGCAGATGGGGGAACAGACACAGAAAGGACAGGATAGCATTAGATGTGTTTTTTAATTGAATTTAACTGAAACTATAGATTCTTACTGCTGAAAAAAAGTCAGGACCAACTTTCTCAAGGATCCGAAGCATGCAACTTTCACTGATGGCTAGAAGGCCCCCAAGAATAGTGAAATTCCTCCAGGGCTGAGCTGTCATCTCTGGGCTTTCACATCCAGCAGTGCTAGCAAAAGGTGCAGAAAAGAGCATGCAAAAACCTCAGTGTTGTTCCACCTACCCCGTGGCGCGAACAAGAGTGTTACTGCCATGGGCAGTGCGCCCTGACACCCTGCATGGACTGGGGCTGGTTCTTAGCCACTGGTAACCTGTTGCACTGGAAGTACCATTTCAATCTCCAGTTTCTGTCCAGTTGTTTTGGCTAAGCCAATTGTGAATATAACTGAAGAATTTTCTCAGCATTATTTGACTGCTGAACTATTTTGCCTTAGTTTTATTATGTGTAATGATATATCCTTACAACGTAGTTATTCATAGAATCACAGAATCATAGAATCTTTAAGGTTGGAAAAGACCTCTAAGATCATCAAGTCCAACAGTTGACCCAACACCACCATGTCTACTAAACCAGGTCTTGAAGTGCCACATCTACACATTTTTTGAACACCTCCAGGGATAGTGACTCCACCACCTCTCTGGGCAGCCTGTTCCACTGCCTGACCACTCTTTCAGCGAAGAAATTTTTCCTAATATCCAATCTAAACCCTTCTGGTGTAACTTGAGGCCATTTGCTCTTTTCCTATGGTTTGTTACTTGGGAGAAGAGACCAACACCCACCTGGCTACAGCCTCCTTTCAGGTAGTTGTAGAGAGCAATAAGGTCTCCCCTCAGCCTCCTTTTCTCCAGGCTAAACAACCCCAGTTCCCTCAGATGTTCCTCATAAGACTTGTGTTCCACTCCCTTCACCAGCTTCATTGCCCTTCTCTGGACACACTCCAGCGCCTCCATGTCTTTCTTGTAGTGAGGGGCCCAAAACTGAACACAGGACTCGAGGTGTGGCCTCACCAGTGCCAAATACAGGGGGACGATCACTTCCCTAATTCTGCTGGCCACACTATTTCTGATACAAGCCAGGATGCTGTTGGCCTTCTTGGCCACCTGGGCACACTGCTGGCTGATTCTTAGCCAGCTGTCTACCAGCACCCCCAGGTCCTTTTCCACTGGGCAGCTTTCCAGCCACTCTCCCCCAAGCCTGTAGCGTTGCATGGGGTGGTTGTGACTGAAGTGCAGGACCCAGTGAAACAGATCAAATCAGGTTAGCATCTGAGTTAGGATCAAACAAAATCAAGCTGCAATAGATTTGTCATAGGCTCCAAAGTATGAAAAAGGACCATTGGTCTGCTGAAACAGTAACTTGATTCTGTGGCTAAATACTTCACCTGCTTATGCCATAGCTACCCACCTGCAAAATGGCAAATATAATAGTTCCTTCCCTGGTAGGGGCTTGTAAAAACAAATTCATAAGAACCTGGAGAAGTACCTGATGCTTTGAAGGAGTTATTACAGAACTCAGTCAGTATATGTGCTAAGCTTAGTATCAGTCTGTCTCTGGGAAAGAGAGACAGAATAAAACTAAATAGTCATTGCTGACTCCCAGAGGCTGAAGTGAATTGGCCTGGCCTGTGGATCTGAACATCTCTGTCCCCATGAAATTAATGCTGACTCTCTCCTTCCTTCCTGACTACAATAAGATTTGTGATTAGTTTTGACAAAAGTATTCTTCTGAATATTGCATCTCATCAACAATCTTTAATATTCTTTTTTTTGACGGATTGCTTACTGAGAAGCAGGTCAGAGTATTACAAGTCTGCCTTGTGGTCTGTTTCTCATTTGCTTTTATTTACTTTTTTATTACCCCATACTAGGTGCTTAAATTATAATTCTGAAGCTTAAGAGATTGTTTTGATCTTTTAAAATCTGTTGTCCATACGTTGTACCCACCTCCTAACACTGATCGATGTAAAATCAACTGAATAATATTAGCATGCTATTAGCATATGATTTTCATGTTAAGCGATCAGCAAATTAAGAGCAAATTCAATGAGACTTCTATAAGAATTCATGTTCCTCAGAAATGCATGATGCCAAAAACATTCACAGGTGAGGTGGAAGTGAACAGCTGCATTTAAAAAGTCTTTGTTCAGGCCACAAAATTCAACTACTGATGTAATCCTTTCAAGACTTTAAATAAATATTTTAATATCTTTTTCTTTGCTTTCTGCTACTTGAGCCTGTACATTTTGTTCCGGCTGTGTTTTCAGTTTTTCATGCAATCAAGGAAGAGAGAGGCTTTTAAAAACAGAAAGGAGGGCGAAATTATTCTAAATCTACAAGACATAAAATTTCTTAAATAACACCACCTGGAAACTAGGATCAACACCGCGAGAATCAAAAGATTCTTGACATCTCAAACCATGAGATCTGCCTTTTCCAGACAAGAGGGTGGTAGCCAAAGAGAAATAAGTGTTCATCAACTATCACCTGTCACTGCAGCCCTCAGCTGAAAAGAACTCACGAGACAGAAAAATGTCTAGCTCTTATCCTACACTGTCACTGTGGCATTTGGAGCCAGTTAGAGATGGAAAATACTGTCTTCTACACATATCCTGATTTTTTTCATATGCTCCTAGGACATGAGGGGTAAAATAACTGCAAACAGCAGCAGTATATCTTTGCATCAAAAAAAGATCGGATTTCAGAATTTCTACGTTGTTCTGTTTTCTTTCTCCTTTTCTGGTGTATCAAAACGAGGCAGCTTTTATGAGCTGCATTGCTTTGAAAGAAGGGAAATTCAAAGCCTGAATCTAATCCTCAGTCCAGTGTAAACCAGTGAATACTCATATATAACCCTCAAGATTTCTGCTGTTGGATCAGCAGGAGAGGACATACACAATGAAAACAGGTCCCAGCAGGAACAAAATTTCAAACCTTTGCAGCAGCCATGAAAGCCAAACTCATTTTCCACCCAAAGGCCATTTTGCACATGGACACCATGAGCACCTCTATGGGTGTGTCACCATATATTTCGGCCATTTCCTACATTTAGGTACACTAAATGCATTTCATGCCTCTATGCCCTCTGCATACTAATAGGAAGAGATAATCTTTCTCCCACTCTCCTCTTCCAAAGAAAGTGAATCCACTGAAGTCAAGGTGCTTTGTCCATAACTATGTAATGGTAAGCCTTCATGTGCATTGCAGTTCACATCAAGAGTGCACTTCAGAAACAAATCTCTTGATCTTCTTGGCTTATTGTGCTTCAGTCTGTGTCCCCAGTGTTGCTGTACAGGACCTGGGCTTCTTTCAGCTGAAATAAAATCTGCATTGTGCTCCAGGAGCATCCCAAGTGCTCCCACTGCCGATGGGTGTTCAGTCCTTACAGCCAGAGTGGAGCTAGTCCAAATTAACCACACTGAAATAACTATACTATCTTCAAACAGTGCTTTGATGATCTCTTAGACAGAAGTTTCACCCAGATAACTGAGTCTAATACCTACTGATAGCCCATTACTCTGTGAATTTATCTATTCCCTTTTGGAGCCTGTTTGTACTTTTGACCTCCTTTAAGAAGCCCAACTGTTAAGCTGCGCTTCCTATTAACCAGCATGTTCTTTTCTTTGTCTTAAACCCATTACCTAGTAACTTAATTGGGTTCTACCTCTGGCATGTATTATGAAAAGTAATGAATATTCTTTCCTTTTCTCCTTCTCCTTCATGTTCATAATTTTACAGACTTCTGTCACATCCCCTCTCTGTTGTCTTCATTCCACACTGAGGTCCCTTCTAAAGCCTTTCCTCATACTAAAGCAATGAGATCATCCTTGTTGCTCTTCTCAGTTCTGTTTCAAGTTGTACTGTATCTTTTGGGGACAGTGTGACTGACCCGCATATTGATGTATTAAAGATAAGCATGATTAACCGGTCTGTCCTTTTGGAGAAAACCTCACTCAGTATTTATTTGCTGCATTGATAACACTGGCAGCACCATGGCACTTTGAAATTGGATTTCAAGAGAATACTGGGGAAAAAGGACTCAAAGTCTGAAATGAGAAAGAGACAGAGGCACAAAAGGGTTGTCTGTATCAGCTGGTGTTAGATTAAATGAGCTAGGGAAAGCCACAAGAGTTGGAAGGCAAAGTGTTCATTTTGCAATCTGAGGAATCATATCAATTTGATTGACAACTGAATGCCAAAGTTACAAGTCATTGAATTTGTTTATCTATTAGGAAAAAAATCTGGTGAACAAGCTTTCTACGTCACATAAATAACTTTTAATTAGGGAAAGTGTCAGCTCTGAAACACTGAATTCTGTGTTGGAGAAAGAGACAAGCAGTAAACCTGCCATTCAACCTTACTGAAGTTCTTTACAATAAGATGCTGCAGCAGCAAAAATATTATGGAACTGACCAGACCAAAGAAATTATCCTTTCCAAATTGGTGTAGTTTCATAAAGTGCATGATTCTGCCCTTTTATAGTAAACAGAATCTCTGTCATTACATTCAAGACATGCAAGTTAAAAATAGTTTCTCAGGAACATTTTCAAATCCCAATTTCTTATGGAATAGAAGTTTATAATTCAGCCATATGAAATGGTCAAAATTCATTTCTATGCTTTCTCCTGCTCTGTCACAAGTAACTCACCCTTCTTGTTTGCAATGGAGACAAAGTATTTTCAAGCATTATCAAGAGCACCCTGAAGCTGTTCGGAAGTTACTGTGTGAGGCTGACTATAAACAAATGCCTATGTGCATCTTTTAATACCACATATTAAAATTAAAATTACAGCCATTACAGCTCTAATTCTGAAGTGTCGTTTCACAGCTAAGAATAATAATCGTTCATCAAAACTTTCTGAGTGATTATGTACTGCTTTCTGAATATTTCCCAGATTCTGCAAACTTTCCAAACACCTTCAAATGAAAGTCTTTTCAAATTCTCACCTCCATTTGCAGTTCTTGTGTGGTCTGTGTATGAAAAGCTGGATATGGATGACAATGTCAGAGGGGGATAACAAAAAAAGTAAACAAAATAGTTAAAGATGAACCTGTGCTTGGAGATCATTTACTGTGTCCAGTTCTGGTCCCCACAATTCAAAAAAAGACATGGATAGACTGGATATGGTCCAAAGGAGGGCCACAGAGATGATCAAAGAGATGGAGAACCTGCCCTGTGAGGGAAGATGGAAGGAGTTAGGTCTTTTCACCCTGGAGAAGGCTCAGCGGGGGGCCTCATCACAGTATTTGAGTACTTAAAGGGAAGCTACAAAGAGGATGGAGGCTCTCTTCACAAAGGAGCCACATGAAGATGACAAGGGTCAATGTGTGCAAGTTGCACCAGAAAAGGTTTCATCTTGATATAAGAAAGATATTTTTTACAGTGAGAATGATCATACACTGCAACAACCTCCCCAGGGACACGGTGGAGTCCCCATCACTGGAGGTTTTCAAGATGTGATTAGGCAGGGTGCTAGATAATCTCATTTAGGCTCCCTTTTCCACGAAAGGTTGGACCAGATGACCTTTCAAGTTGCCTTCCAACCTGGGCTGTTATGTGGCTCTGTGATCATCAGCCAGGGCTTGCTGTGTGACTAGAGCAAGACCAGTTGGTGTGTCCCCACTTGTGTTTAATGTGGTTGTCAGATCACAGGAGAGTTCAGAGCTCCAAAATGGGGCCACTCGAGGCCAATCAGGGCTCCTTGTACATGCGATAATTACAAATGCCTGTTGTTTCCACCATAGGCATACTGGGAGGACAGGGGGAGTAGACAGTAGCACTATTAAGATGCATTTTCTCTTTAAGGCAGGCTGAAATTTTTCTGTTAATTGTTTTTCCAAGTATAAACTGAGTTTTTGAGATAACTCATTAAACCTGCTTTCTCCAACTGTGTGCAGGGACATTGGCTCAGCCCTAACTCAGCATGGAAACTGTCTCTTATTTCCATGCTGCAGCCCCAGGAGAAGCCTGCTCTCCATGCCATATCAAGCCGAGACCCACATCAAGATGCTGCAGTTGTGCGTAAGTGACCGAAATCTGTCATGTCACAGCTCAGTCCCAAAAGCCCTTGGGCTTCTCTCACCTCTCCAGCTGCCTTCTTGTGTAAGTGCCTGGATAACCACACACCAGCTGAAAATCCAAAACTTTCATGAAGCTTCAAACATGGAAATACTACAGCACTGGGGGAGGGTGTCACAAATTAGGAAGGGTCATAGTGGGAAGCAAACCTACAGGGACACAGAAATCTGTCCACCTCCAGTACAGAGAAAGGGAACTGGAGCATCCCTTCTGCAATTCAGCTCTTCATAATTTTAGACACATTAAAATGCAATTAAAGTGATCTATTTTTGTACAACTATCTTATGGAGGATAGAGGCTGACTTGCAGGCTGGCCAGTAAGAGAAGTGGTGATGCACCAGTATGTTATTGCAATGATTGTTGTCAGGTGATCCAACAGTATTATTATCAGGTGATCCAAATGTATTATTATGTCTAGCTGCTCACTTTGGTTTGTCATCCTGTTGCTCCTACCCTGAAAATAATTTAATGTAATGTACTATCATGTTCTCCTTCTGCAAGAGTTTGTTTAAAAGGACTGCTATGGTGCAAGAAACACAATCTACTTTCATATTCTGCCACTGGGATTTGATGAGGAATGGCAGCACATGTGCTTTCCTCACTGGTCCAGCTAGCTGGTAGGATTATAGGCTTCTACTACAGCTTGAATGACTAAAAGTCCTTTCAGGGTAACAAGGGAAGCAGAAAAGTGAATTGAATAAATGTATTTGCATTTGTCATCAACCTGAACACACATCAACTATTTTCTTTTAAGGTTTGTTTATTTTCTGCTATTTTTCTGTTTTAGAAAATTGAACACAAGCGTGCACACACATATGCACACATTCATGCACACTACTTGAACCTATGTCCCTGTTAATCTCTCCCTTGCATTTTGCAAACTTAGACACTCAGAAGCACTGTGACTGTCAGTAAAAAGTCTATTCTGCTGTGCTACCATTTTTTCTGCTTGTAACACTTTTTTGAAAATTATGACTGGTGTCTTAGACTGCTTTTGAAGTTTCATTTTTCATCACTTCCCTATGAAGAGAAGTTTTAATCTGACCAGGTTTACAAGGCAGGATTACAACCCTGCGCCCATGGGGAGGTGGATGCTGAGTCATCTTGGTGTGCAGCTGATGTTTAAGTGACCCACACCCCAGTACACCCTGGAGCTCTTGCATGGAGGTACGTTGAGTTGGAGGCAGCAGCCACAGAGCTGCATGTCAATTCTGAGCAGGATAAAGCCCTCATGGGCTGTTGCCAGCCAATACACACATCAAAGCACCTCTGTTGGCTGCTCCAATTTGAAGCCTTGACAAATGTGGACTTGCAGATGCAGAGACTGAAGAAGCCATAAGGGGCTCTCAGGTGGCCTCCTGTGAGGCCAAGAGAGACCTTCTCTCATCTCCGTGGCACTTTATAATGCTCTGAAAATTCTTGTACTACATAGACCAACATACTTGCACACACCTGTGTCTTCACAGGCATGGGACTTCCAGCAAACTCTTTAGAAGACTGGAGTTAACTTTTCCACAAGGATAATTTTCCCATTTCTGTCCTGGGCAGTTTGCAGAAAATTGTATCCTAGGCATGGGGAAGGACTGAATGCTCTCTTATCAGCATGCCAGCTGAATATAATCTGTTTTGGGAACCTAGAGAAAGGAAATATTTGGGGGGGTATATTGCTATTCCTGCAGCTGTAACTGCTGTTGGAAGATGCTCAGAGCTCTTGGTAAGGGCAGATGAATCTCCTGGTTAGAGGAGAAAGTGTAGGAAATAGACATCTCTGGGGATCATATTGCTGCTCAATCCCTTTTTCACGGGGTCCTACATAACTCTCCACTGGTCTCCATGTGCCTTGTGGATGGAGGGAGCAGGTAGCCTGGGTTCACTAAACCCTCTTCTCCTTGCCTCCCAGCCTGAGTAACCACAAGATCAGAGACAGCCACTGAGATGAGCAGCTACAAGGAATCAACTGTTGTGCCTCTGCACTAAAAATTATCTCACTATAGCATCCAAGGGCTTGCTTGTTAGTGTCTGGCTGCCATGAAGCCCCCAGGGCTGGCTCCCAGCTGGCAACTTTGTGGCTCGGCAATATCTCAAGAGAAACCAATATCTCAAGAGAAGTTCTGTTCTCTTGATGCCTTCACTGTTTATCATATTATCAACATTACTGTTATATATTATTATAACCTGATAGACTGAAATGAGATCCCCTCCCCTAGGTTCATGGCATGGATTAATATGGATAATATTCAGAGTGATAAGAACAGCTATCCAGTATATTGCCCTAATGCTGAAATGTTAGATGATTTAAATGAGGGTTATCAACATCTTACCATCAATAAAGGCTTTAAATGGCAACTTTTGGCATTATTTTAATATCTCTGTTTCTAAAAGAATGGAAAAGAAGGCTATTATCAGCTCCTTTTTTCCCCTCTGCAGCTCAGTCTCAAACCAGCAGCTCTCTCAGAACACTGCACAGAAGGTGAGAAAAATGGGAGCAAGAATAACTGCAGCCACAGTGCAAAGGCAACCTCACCTCCAGCTGAGAAGACCTGGGTTTGATGGGGGTGCTGATGCCTTCAGGGATCTCTGATCGTTTCACCTCTCCTTTGTTTCATCTTTCACCACTTGAATGTAAGAAGTCAGGAGCTGTGTGTATCTTGCCTTTACGTTTTCCCTAGTCTAAGCAAGTCAAGACTAGACTCTACCTGGAACAAAAAAAAAATCGGGGGACAGATTTATTTTAAAAGTATCTTCCCCCAATAATTCAGTGATGATGGTTTCCTACATGAAGACTTGAGAAGATTCATTTTTAGAAAATATGATGTCTGGGGCATTGTGTGAAAAACATAATTTATTCTTATTGTATTTTAAAATTCACTGCAAGCCCAAGATACTTCCCTCCCCCACTAGCAGTGATATATTCCCAATATTCTCATTAGCAAGCTTTGGGAGAAAGTAAGTAAAACAAACCTTCAGGAGATATAAAGGGGAGAAGACAGGAGAGTACAGAAGAAGCCCCAGACAAGCAGCTAAGAATAGCAGCAATTCAGCTCAGGCTAAAAATATCTTCATTCCTAGTGACGGGATACAGACGTGGAACAAACGCCAGTTCATGTCACTCAGCTCTGACCCAAGCACATGTGGTGAGACTATAAGCAAAGAAATGATGATTAAACAGAGTTATAAAACAGTGACTCATGGAATCATAAAGCAGCAAGCACTCCAGTTTGTCCTGGTTTTGGCTGAGATAGAGTTAATTTTCTTCCTAGCAGCTAGTATAGCGCTGTGGTTTGGATTTAGTATGAAAATGATATCAATAACACACTAATATTTTAGTTGTGGCCAAGCAGTCAAGGACTTTTCACCTTGTCATACTGCCCTGCCAATGAATAGACAGGGGGTGCTCAAGAAGCTGGGAGGGGACACAGCCAGGACAGCTGACCCAAACTGGCCAAAGGGATATTCCATACCATATGACGTCATGCTCAGTATATAACTGGGGGTTCACTGGGAGGCACACGGCTCAGGAACTAGCTGAGCATCCGCTTCAGGTGGTGAGAAATTGTGCTGTGCATCACTTGTTTTGTATATTTTTTTTATTATTATTATTATTACTACTACTACTACTATCATCATTGCCATCATCATTATCATCATCCTCTTCCTTTTCTGTCCTATTAAACTGTCTTTATCTCAGCCCACAAGTTTTACCTTTCTTCTTTTCAATTCTCTCCCCCATCGCTCTGTGGCGGGGCGGGCGGGGGGGGGAGTGAGTGAACAGCTGTGTGGTTGTTCTAGCTGCCTGATGGGTTAAACCACGTCACAGTTCCCACGATGAAGAAACCCAGCTAGCTGGGCTCGCTCGTAAAATAATAAAACAAGCCAGTGCTTTTTATATCTGATAGCTTAAATAGCACGGGAACGTCAAACACGCCTTTGCCAGAGATTAATCCCTGCTTTCCAAGCTCCTTTCAGTTCTCCATGTCAGCTCTGAGCTCCTGAACTCACTGCAGGTTTCCTGCTTTGCTTTTGGCAGAGAGCAGAGCTGGAGAGCTGACTGTTTCCGGCCAGCTGCCCCAGCGCTCCGCACCCCGGCCAGCTTGAAGGAGTGCTGGGGAGGATGGTTTGAGAGGGCAGAAGAGCAAGGGGAAATTTCTTTTCCTGGAAATATCTTTGCTGATTTGCCACTTTGTAACCATGGAATAGGGGCCATGAAACAGAAACTATAGAATCAGGTTGAGATAATTAATTTGTAACCAAGGTAATAGGTAATGAAGCTAACTGACCATGGCAAGGTACAATGCTGCTATGTTCCATGTACAGTCCCTACCAAACTGAACAATAGGTTTGGAGATATTAATCTTATGAAGTAAGTCGTTATGGACAGGTGCATCCACAGCAAGGATACTGCGCATGCCTGCAAGAAGAGGGTCACACAGCGGACACGGGTGTGAGACCACTGACGACCACCAGAGACCCCTGAGGACCACTGACTCAAATCACTGAGCATGCGTAACAGGGAGGAGAATATGGAAATGGATTCCAAGAAATGATTATCATAGGACTGCCCTTTCTGAGAAAAACGATGAATATGTATGTTTTGATCCTACATAACCTGTGTGTTGGTGATCACCTGGCATGCACGTTGGGTGGAGCTATCCCCCGTGCATCCAGCGCTGCAATAAAGAATGCCTGCCTTTTAACACTACATTGGTGTTACGAGGTTTATTATTCCCGGATTTCGGTGACAGCTTCTCTGCGCTGGTGTTATTATCTCCAGCACATCCGTGGGCCTGATGAATACAGGCCAGAAGCAATTATGGTAGGTCCTAATTGCAGGGTGCACGTCACGTTAGATAATGCTGAAAGAGGAGGGCAGGAAGGAATATAGCCTTGCTAAACTTACGCTTGGAAAGATGTGTAAGTGAAATCAAAATGCTTCAGCTGCATAACACGCCCGGGTACACTCATGGGGACTCCCCCGCCTGGGCAATATGCCCTGGCAAGACCTAACACCACAATTTTAATAGAGCTTTGCTTTAGCAACTGTGCCGGGTGATACTGGGGCAGAAAACCTGGGAGAGCAGCTGACTTGGACTACAGCAGAGGAGAGAGCCCAGCAGCACAGAAGAGCTCTGCTTGCTCCTTCTTCCCTACTGTCCTAGGGAAAAAGGATGAGCAGGTCCCACTTCTGTGCTCCATCCCTTAACCCAGAAGGCTGAGAATAAACAGGGAGAGAATAAAATGGCTGCCCTACCAATGCAAATGTGGCGAAGGAGAGAGGACTTTCTTGTCACTCCCCTTGGTCCTTGGAGAAAAACTCCTGGAACTGGAAGACAATCAAAGGGGCAAGGGAACACGGAGCTCCTTTGCTGCAATGAGCCACGTTGGGAGGTGACCTCTGGTACCCTCATCCAGGTCACCGTAACTGGACTCAGCTAAATTACATGGTGAGAACTGGGGCTGTGGGACACAAACTCCTTTGCATGGATGTAATCTGGAGAACTGGCAGCATTGCAAACATCTCAACCTGCAAACATTAGGGACAAAAGAGATAGGTGGACAAAAGAGATACTTAGGTACCACTTTGGAGATACTTAAACACCACTTCACAGGCTTTTTGGTGTCCTTTTTGTTGTTTGTGAGATTTTGGGAGCTTACAGCACCCTGAGGCTTATGGAAAGAAGAGCTGGAAAGGTGAGTAGAGAGCAGGCAGGGTGCTCAGTGTAGTCCAATATCTTGCATAATAAGGATGATAATCCCAAAGAGAGACAGAGCTGTAACAAATATGGCCATGAGTCCAGCTCAGTCATGTTGCTGTCATAAAGTCATATTAAATTGTCAGCCTGCGAGCAGAATGATGCCAATTAAAGCTTGGGATAGTCAATAAAAGCAACGTGTGTTGCAGGTAGCAGGGACATAGTAATGTAACCCGGATAATCAGGATAATCTGACACGTAGTTTCTTACTTGTGGAACAAATTACCTCTTCACTGGGTGCAGTAAAAGCTTGATGTATCCTACTTTTATGGCACCTTAAAAGCACCAGGAACTGCTTTTCTGAACCTGGCCATGCCCTTCCAGAGATGAAGATATAAATGTCTTTCTTTGAGTAAAGCAAACCAGGATTACCAGAACATATGAAGCCCCAAGCAGTACACTCGTGCTACCCAGTGCCCGGACTCTTGCAGGGAAGCTGGTGGGTCAAACTGAGCAGGTAACCAGGGAGCTCACACTGACATCTTTATTGCAGCAGTGAGACTGACTGATTTGTCTCTTCTCTACCTCTCTGAAACTCACTGGCACCTACTAATTTCCAGGCTCCTCATCTTTGTCAAGACTGGTCAAAAAGCTGGATTTGAGAAGTACTGGGAGGCAATGACTCATGGATGGACAGATGGAAATGCACTTGCATAAGCTTTGTCCTACTGGAAAAAAGGCTTAAAAATCCTCTCCACTAACTTTCATGTTATTACAAAGATCACTTCAAAACAAGACAAAAGTTAAAGATAAAGCAAAAGTGGCTGCTGCTTAGAAGAAGTTATGTTGGGTGGTTCTGCCTGTATTTCAAATGACCAAAAGTCTATCCAGTTTATAAGAAAATTTCATTGTTAGGAGGCTTAGGCTGCATCCTCAAGAACAGGCAAAGTAAAAAAAAAGATTGTCAAAATTTAGCTGCTCTAAACTGTTGCAGCCAACTGTGTATTTTGATAATGGTAATTCATTCATAGAAGAACTATATCAAAGCTCTTGATAGGTCTTTTGACCTCATGGTAAATCATCTTTCCATTTACAGACATTTGAATGGTTATCTATGGAGTTAATTGTGTGCCAGAACATTCCTGAATGATGTACTTCAACCTACTTTCAATGTATCTGAACAATGTCCCTGGTCATAGGAGTGCAGGAAAGCACCTTCTTCCTCGTCACATTAAACCTGATTGTCTTTCTGTATCACAGGGACTGCTTTTAATTGTTCAGTCCTTTAAAATACAGGAACAGCTAGTGTAAATCCCTTCCAAAGTGAATGACTCAACAAACAAGCAATTTCACCTCCTGCTAAAACCTCCAGTATTTTCCAAATTCCTCCCTTCAGCTTCTTCCCAAGCACTATTGAAAACTTATGGTCCCTGTAGGCTCTCCAGAAGGAAAATAAAGGTCAGAGTCAAGGAAACACGGAAATTTGCCCCATGCCTTCTCCATTTTTTAAAGTTGCAGTATTTGAAAAGGTGAATTATAATGAAGATCAGCACTTAGTAAGCTGAGCTCTCTCTTTGTTTCTAAATGGCATATGTATAGTTTGGCCAATTTTTTCCTACAGAGCATGTGCTGTTACAGCAGCTATGAAAATGGAAATTTAATAGTGGCTGTGTGGCTATTTTGAAGACCTGGTTGCATCCCAGGAAATCCTCTATTCCATCCCATTTCCCCTCTGGGAAGAAATCCATGTAGCTGTTTGAAATGCTGGTATGGCATATGCCCGTGTCCTGGACCACTCTGACAACTGCTATGGCAAATAAAGCAGATCAGCTTTTCTTTCTCTGCTTGGCAAGAACAGTGCTGGAAAACAACACTGGAAGGAAAGGACAGAGAGGACCTCACTGGTCAGGCCTGCGGTCAGTGCTGAGTTGAGTCATTTCCAGCTCCCCAGCTCACCCCAAGCCAACAGCCTTAAAGTTACATCAGTCCACAAGACTGCAAATCTATAGACTGTTAAAGCTGCCATCCACATCTTCACACCCAGATCACTCTGCCTGCCTTTTGAAAGCTTGCGATGGGTGGAGGATGCTTCGTTGTCCATCAGGCTAGAAAGGTTTAGGGGACACAGACGTCGATCCCTGTGTTCAGCCCAGACGCCTTCGTTCTGTTTGCAGTGTGATGGCTCAGCCTGTGATCCAGCTGCCTGTCTGTAAATGAAAAGCACCAGAAAGCATCTTTCATCAGGCTAAAACTGAAGAAGATAGTTTTACAGAATATATATATATATACAAGTAAGCAGGAATGTAGGCCAAGAGTTTTAATAATTACTGACTAATGGTCTTTTACACAGTATTAGAGGGGGAAGAGGTAAAGGTTCAGTGTAGCCCTTTAATCCACCCAAGCAGAGTACCCATGGTTGCAATATTGAATTACCCTTTTTCTGTGACCCAGATAACCTGAGGAAGGAAAATTTCAGGCTAGAAAAATTGTCGTTAGGATTTTGCACTGCCAGATCATCCAACAACTACTTAATTTTAATCCTAATAAGAAAATTGTGCATTGCTCCCCATTCAGCACTTTTCATCCTTTTGGTTTCAAAGCATTTTGCAAAGTCAGCAACCGCTAGGATAACTTTGGCTCAGGAAACACTTCACTCACCACTGAAATCAGGTGGTGTGTTGCACAGAGATATAAAAATAAGATCACATAAAGGATGCTCTCTCCCTCTTCCTACCCAGAAGCACAGAGGGGTGCTACATATGGGGGATATAGCCACTCAAGCTAGATGCCAACCACAACACACTCTCATGATGAGCACAGCACAATTTTTAATGGTTTTTTCCATCAGGCATGATATTTAGGTAAGACACACATCAAGCAAGGGACTACCAGGTCAGGTCCACCCCATACAGCGCTCAAAGCCCAGTCCTCCATTTGAGAAAGGCCGCCTTTGGAGGGTCCAGAAGGTTGGAAAACTGTCCCCCAAGGGCAGTTGTGCAATGATTTGCCCAGAAAGATGGCTTCCTTCAATCCCCTTTCAGGTATATCAATATAGCTTGTGCCCCAAAACTATGAACTAGAAATCCATTCCACAAATGCACAAATGTTTTTACTCTGTCTGTTCCAATTGCAGGTGCTGCTGTTATTGATACAGTTCCCTTTTCCTAGCTCCTTTTCAGCTGTCCCTGAAAAACAGTTGCTTAATACACCCGAGCCCTGTTCCTCCAGGATATCTGGTCCATTCCTCTGCAGGAAGTTTCACTGCATGGACAAGTATAATTTGGATTTCTACATACTCCCTCAACATATGCTGTCAATATTTCTTTCTCATGAGGGAAACAAGAAGTGCAATCTATAGAAATCTTGATGAAGCATTTCCATTCATAGGATTAAGGATTTCAGTCTTCAGGCTGTATACTTTGTGTCTGTTCCTACATGCCTAAGTGTCCCGTGAGTCTGTTTGCTTTGGCATCTGTAACGCATGTTGACTTACAGCATTGCAGAATGTGCTGGGTTTCCTACAGTTGTACAATAATTTGCTGTCTATTTCATGTCAACCATCTGCTCAGACCTTACTTTTCTCCTGAGTGCAGCCTAGTTGAGATCAGAATTGACAGAATTAATATCTACAGGAAAACCAGAGAAGTTAATAGAAGAGTTAAAAGTGCAGGGATTTTGAAGGCAGCACAGAGTGGCTCTGTTTCCCTGACAGTTACCTTAAATTTCCACAGCATTTGAGTTATACTCCTCAAAAATTTATCTAGAAAAACATCCAAGCACATTTTGTTCCTGACTTTTTTGGCTATGCAAGGAAAAGTGACCAACTGGCTTTAAAATAATAGCTCTATATATCTCTTCTGAAGTATATGCCTGGCTTAAGCAGAAAGTAAATCTTCGAGTATTGACTGAGAAATGATTAAACTGCATCTGCTCTAGAAATAATGTTAAAACTACAACTCACACAACGGGAGGCTGCCTGAAGCCTCCCTGCACTCCATCAGTCTCAAAACAGATTCCCGCTCTCCTTCAAGCTGGGAGGTGAGTCGTAGGTAAAGATTTGGCTGCTGACAAAAAGCAGTGGGTGCTACTCCCCAGGTGCTCCCCTCGGCTCCTCCTGTCTGCCATGGCAAACACCTCTCTGAGGTATGGGGAGACCCAAATGCATCAGGACTTCACCATACAGCTGGCGGATTCTCAAGCCAGCATACAAGCATGTGCTGGGAGGAACATTTTAAGAAGTGAACACAACTTTGCTATAATTATAAAATCAGAATCCAACTTGTAGGGCAGTACACGGGGACTGTCTCTCGTGCTGATTTCTAACCATTGTGTCTTGTCAGTTGGTCCTGTATGATGGGCTACCTGGATTTTTTCTTTACAGCTAATGGGTTCAACCAGCCTTTACAAACAGGAATGCTGTGGTTGGGTTTGTTCATTTCCATATGAAAAGCACAGACATTTCAGAGCTGAATCAAAAGTTTCTATCCCCTCTCTATGAAAAGGAGAAGGTTGTATCTGTCCATGTCTCAGTCACCCAGCACCATGAAGATATGCTACAGAGTTAGACAGGAAGAGGGAACTGCTGAATGAGCGCCTCTTCTCTTGAATGATATATTTCTGGAGATGCAACTCTGCACAGATACTAAAAATCCTAATAATCTTGAATGTTTTACTGCAGGTGTAAACAGTTCATTTCATCAGTTAGCCCTGCGGTCAGTGCTGCATGCCTGGCTGCCATGGGCTAGATGTGGTGTTTGCAATGATCTTGTGCACAAGCCTTGTCCCAGCAATGTTACAGAACTGAAATACACAAGAAAAACATCAAGTGCAAAGACAGCACAAATCATTTTAGTGAGTATGGTTTTCATTATCGGCAAGGATGAGTCACATCTTACCAAAAAATGGGCAGTAAAGTGTGCACTCCAAGGTAGCTGCCTATACACACTTAAAACAGGCAAATGCTGAATACTAGGGGGACCATATTTTTTTTTGTCAAGTAGCAAAAGAAGAAAAATGTTCCTGGCTGAACAGAAAGCAAAAAATAAAATAGCAGGCATCAGTCTCCAGGTTTTTTAAGCTGTCTACTTCTGCTGTTGAATCAGGAGACAGAAGGGACCTTTCATTGTTTTGAAACTCATTCCTGATCTTTCTGCTCTATAAAAGGGAAGGCAGAAGCACAGCATGATTAGACCAAGCCAGAATGATATATCAAATTTAGATACCAAAAGCCCTTGGCTAGCAAGAAACCTCAAGGGTTTTTATGGGTGGAATGGCTACAGTTTGCATACAGCGAATACCAAATCAAAGTATATCCTTCCCCAAGTGGGTAAAAAACCTATCATCATCTGTATGGGGATGGCATCTAATAATTATATACCAAACCCATTAACAGAAATCATTAGTATCTATTTCTAATTTAGACAGAAATTGTAAGTTTGATGGGATATCACTAGTTTAATTTGTGATGAATCCAACATGTATTCAGCTGTGGTTGAGCTTGGATCTGGGTAAACTCCTGAAGGATGCCATGTGATTACTAAAGGTGCTTAGAATCTCTTTTCCAACATAATTTCATGCTCCTTCCTAATTTACAAAAAAATACTCACAAAAGCATCATTCTGTGACCTAATTCATATTTTCAGTTGTTGAAGTTCAATGCCACTGGGATGGGATATTTACAGCAACCTGAGAAATGCTAAAGCCTTGCTTACAGTAAGACTAGAAATGCAAACTTTCCTTAAAGCTTACTCATGACACCTTTGCTCTTTACAACATACTTAGTGTCACATCCCATTCACAGTCTGGTTTCATTCTTTTCTATGTAAGAATTTAGTATCACCTATGTAAGTTTAGTACCATCAATGCAAGAATTTAGTTTCACCTTTATTACCCCTCTGCCCAAGTTGTTTTATAGCAATTCATATTTCTTTAGAATCCTTATTGATCCATGAAGAAAATACTGAACAAGACTTGCTTAAAGGTTCAATAAATACTTTTTTCCTAATTTTCGCTAGCTCTCCTCATTTTATCATAAAACTCTTATTGTTTGGTGTTTTTCTTAAAACCAGATCTTCTGAAATCACACGGTGATGTGAACACTTCTGCTTTAAAAAAAAGCTGCTCCCACATGGTTGCAAAATAAAACATTGAAAAGATTCACATGACAGGATTTGGAACTTGATTTTCATTTGAAATTTTAAGAGGAGGATGCTTTCCCCAGCTAGGTAAATAAGTATTTGTATTAACAGAAATAAAGCAAAAATCTTGGTTTTGTCAGAGGCATCTTGAAAAGAAACTACTGCTGTTGTCTTTCCAAACCACAACCATTTTTACTTTGACTTTAACATCCAACTGCCCATCCTGTTCATAATATTTCAGAATCTGTTAATACTGACTATAGGGAGGTCTACAATATAAACTTATTAGCATGCTCAAGACTGTTTTCAGCTCAGCGTGAAGTAGGATGTCTTAGTACTCATTACAGTAACCCCCTGCTGGTTTTGAGTCTTAATTAGTAGTTGATAAAGCACTTTTAAATCTTGAGGTGAAAGATGATATATGCTTCCTAAATATTATTACTGATTTGCTTACTTTTGCATTCCTGGAAGATCATCTTTTACATCATCATTCCCTATCTTAAAAAGAAAAAGCATGAAAAGGCTTTTTAATGAGCAAGCTGAGCTCACGCTTTACAGATACTGGTTGGTTCACTCCTCATAGCATTTTATGGTAACACCAGGTGCACACATCTCTCTAACAGCTACGTTGAAATAGTGTTGGCTTACCGAATTGAAGAACCAGTTTATAAAATTAACTGTAGAGGCAAAAAAAAGTAAAAAAATAAAAAATCAGTAAGATGACTGCATACTTCTCATGTCAAATGATCAATCAATGAGCCAAAGGAAATCAATCTACCAAGAAAATGTTTGACAGAGTCAAAATAAGAACTGCAGCTACAGTGCTAAATAAAGTCTAAGTCAGTTTTGATTCATTTCCCTACACCCTAAATACACTTAAGTTGTAAATAGAACAAGGGAGGGAAGAAAGGTCTAAGGTACCTTCTGTATCTATGAACTCAGGCCCATACCCTGGCACAAACAAAAGGTCACATTACCCAATGTCCTTACATGTGCTACTGCTTGTGTCCTACCACTGCTAAGGGCCTGAATGCATGCTAATAATAAACACACAATCTAACCTTTCTTAGTGAGGCATGGAGTAAAAGTACTAAGTACTGTACAAGGTCCAGCATACTCAGAAAAACAAATAGGCTTAGCCAGCCAAATTCAGGCATCGGCACTCTGGTCGGTATCAACAGCAGTGGGCACAGTCAAACCAAAGAGCTCATCTGGAGTAAACTGCTGAAATGATCCCAATACATAGCTTTCAGCATCCTTTTTCCTACAGAGTGCTTCACATTTGATTCCCTGTTGCATGGGCAACCCATCCTACTAGGATGCAGCTGCAGTGGGAATGTCAGGGTGAGGGGTCTCCTGGGATGCTGGAGAAAATGTGTGATTCCTCAGGTCCTCAGGATGAGGAAGCCATGTTGCTTCAGCAATGTGCCTAGCTCACCCCACTGGTCTCCAGGTAAAGAAGTGACTGGTATTTCTGCTCCAGAAGTTAGCCACCGCAGTTTGCTGTTGGAGGGCATTTGGCTTGGTGTTGGACAACTCTCCAATGAGTGCAGCAATCAACAGACATGCAGGGCCATGCGGTGTGTCTGGCTGCACTGCATCAGGACGCAGGAGAAAACCGACCAGGTCCACGAAGTGGCTTTCTCTTTCCACCACAGTGTGATAGATGAAATGTCTCCTGGCCCTGCCTCCCTGCCTCTCCTCCATCTTAGGTTCTCAGTGCACATCTAACAGGTGAGAATGAGCACAGTGTGTGAAGCTAAAGCCAAAGAAAACTTGTTACTCCATCTCTGATAAAGGACAACAGTAGATGCCTTAGGAAGAAGGATGACAGGGAACCAGAATGTAACACTGTCCTGGAGAACTCCAGCAAATTGCTGCTTGGGGACTTCGAGAGCTGAGAGTAAGGTTTGGAGTCTTAATAGTCTTTGATTCATTTTTCTCCCATCTTCAAGGAAACACTTGTCCAGTCCCATGTAAAATTATAGTATTCATAATATTCTGCAGTGAGAGTCCCACCACTTAGCAGTATGTTGCAGGAAGAAGTCTCTCTTGTGTTTCTTTTGAACCTGCTATGTAGTGCTCCTCATTTATGCCGTGAAGACACACTCACCTTTTGTTCCTCATTTACTTCCTCTGTTTGACCCATGATTTTACAGACCTCTGCCTCCTGAGACCCTGTGAAAGTGTGGTTTCTTCAGGAGCCCTACACTCCACTGGAGAAACTGTCTTGATGCACCACACCAAGAAGGGAAGGCATATGGAGTAGGACACAGTTGTACTCAGTACAACGCCTCCTGAGACGGCCCTTCAGCTCTTTGCTGTCTCTTTGAAGTGCTCGAGTTTTCTGTGCAGGGATCTGGAGGACAACTTTGCATACATTTTAGTGCTTTTCTCTGTCTTTCAGATGTACTTTCAGACTCTGAAGCTTCATGCTTTTCTGTGAATGTCTCTTGTTATTTATTTTCTCACATCATTGTGGAAGGTCTCAATGGGTGTAGCAAGAACAGCTCTTCAAGATACTATGAGTGCCAGGATAAGGCAAACAGCCTGTGTGCTGTTGCTAAATTCAAGAGGTTAACACCAAAATATGAATACAGCTCCCTAAGACACAGACACAAAAATTCATGAGAGTATGAATATTTCAGTATTAATGGCTGTTGAACAGCAGCAGAGCTCAGTGACATCATGGGCACACTTCTGGACCTCCTAACAGGGTGGGTGTGGATGTGCTGTGTGACTTGAGGGAAAACACAGTGAAAATTATGAATTTTCTGATGTGCAATGGAGAGCATGATGGATATATGCTTGAGGGGGATACTATATATCTGCAATGTCTGAGACGTCCTCTGGCTGCCCACCACCATACTGTAATTACTGTCCCTCAACGAGCGATCCTCTCCAAGATCTCTAGAGATTTGCATAGGAAAGGTCACTAAAGGGGTGAGAGGAACAAGGCAGCTCCTGCCTATGAACATCCAGGCTGTGAGCAAACACCAGCTGGGTGAAAAGTTCAGTAAAGTTTTTCCAAAGGAGCTGAAAATTGTGCAATCAGAGATAAATCGAAGCCTTTACAAATGACAAAAAGCTGTGAACCTGGCCAAGTTACACCCCTACAGAAAATCAGGCTGGTTTGGCTGTTTTCAGAATCTAACTGCAACATCCAAATAGTGTATTATTAAAACTTGTGTTCAAGAGCTCTGCAACCCTTTTTTTTCTACAAACTCTTGTGGACTGGATGCACAATTATTGGTTGTTCACAAATTCTTTTCTAATTCCAGCGTATTTCTTTGTTAGGAGGAAGATTCTGTCACCATAGCTACCCTGAATGCTTCAGTACCGCTCTGCACATAGCTTGCCATCAGGGAAAGCTGATTTATTCATTTGAAATGTGTTTTGTGTGGATTACATTCCCACAAAAGCCTGAGTTTTTTATGCAACAAAGCTGATTAGAGTATTGACGTGCGAAGACATTTTGGCTGCTC
Source organism: Grus americana (assembly GCF_028858705.1). Lineage (NCBI taxonomy): Eukaryota > Metazoa > Chordata > Aves > Gruiformes > Gruidae > Grus > Grus americana. The sequence goes on along the minus strand of NC_072853.1, from coordinate 12,977,861 downwards.
TCTCCTGGTTTTACTTTCTCAGTCCTACGTTGTGCTGCCAGGTCATGCTCTTAAAATTAGTGAGTTATTTCAACAGCAGAATTCCTTTTGTCCCTGCCAATGCACTGTCATCTGCCATCTGAGTGGGGAAAGAAGGTGACTTTTTGGAGGCTCTGAAAAACACACAAAAATTAATGGATTCAGTGAACCCTGACCCTGCCTGAGAAGGTAATTTGTCATTCTGTTCATTGGAGTATAAGCAAGGTCTTGGCTCTCTGATGGTTTGTATCACCTCCTTCCAGCCAATTCTGATGGCTTTTCCTGGTCTTCCTGGAAAGTGATAGCGTCACTGGAAAACCGGTTTGCTCCTGAGTGCATGCAAAGGTGAGCTACTCACCATTTGCAAAGAGCAGGAGGCACTGTGAGGGCACCACAGCTTCTGCCCAGGAGGGTTCAAGCATGAACAAAAATGTGTGGCACAGGGACTGTGGGACTTTTTCTGGAGGAAAGCAAGCACAGGTGCTTCAGCAAACAGCCATGCTTGGGGCAAGTAGGAGGCACGTTTCACCAAGCAAATGGATTTAACATCCCTTGGCAGCATTTCAGTGTGCTGGCAGCATGACTCAGGCTGTGTCTGGCAGCCCACGAGGACACTAGTGAGGCTGGTGCGACTTAGCAGGGCAGGGCAAACCAAGGTAGGGGTGTTACCTAGAGTCCTGCAAAGACTGCACCACCTGGTACACCAATATGAAACACTTTGTGATAGAGCTCTGTAGATAGGAGGCATGATCCCGCAAGTTTTATGCACAAGAGTAAAGCAAACAGGAATATCCACCTGCTTAAGCTATATTCCAAACTGAACCATGGCAGATATTCAATAAAATATGGGTCAGCAGCAGAGCTGGTGTGAGTCCATGTACATCAGCATCACTGAGATCAGTGTTATTGACCTATTGACTGCACCAATACCACTGTGAGTATGATGAAGAGCCTAATAGGGGCGGAGTGGAAAAGAAAGACAAATATCTACATAAAAAGTCTTTCTAAACAAAAGCCAGATTTCCAAGAAACCACAAAAACAAAGATGGGTAAAATCATACCCCGCAGTTAGGTTTTCCCAGTCTGCAGATGGGATCCATTTTTCCTAAGAAGCCAGGTATCGGGAGATAATTCATGCTATCCTAAAAGCAGTCCTTAAGTCCTCTGGGACGATGGTTCTTCCAGATGTGCTTGTCCGCCTCCCTCAGCTATCTGTAAAATTTTAGAAAGCTGAAGCCAGCCGAGATGATTCCTGTGCTATAAGTGAAACTGTATGCAGCACCTTAGTGCTGGAGTTAGGCAGAGGATGAGCACGGAGCTTGTCAATATTTTCCCAGTCTGCCATCTCAGAATGGTTAGCCATCAGTCTCTGGTCTAGCAGGAGCCACTCCATTACAGAGGTTTCCTTTCCAACAGCTGCATTTTCTGCAGAAGATGGTTTGTGCTGACAAACGGAGACAGAAGCAGCAGAGAAACAGTTTCAGTCCCCTTCTTTTCATCTTGCAAACAGACCTGTGGACACCAATGACATAAGAAACACCAGATCCAAGAGATGTACTGCAGGTTGACTGGGCTGTGCTCTGCAGCCCTTCCAGCACGGCCTGTGGGGAACAACAGCTGGCAGCTCTTCCCACCACCAAGAGCACAGAGACTTGTCTGGCACATTGATGAACGCCCAAGACCTGACTTATACACAGCGAGAGGGGGACATTTATGCCATGAGGCAGCTGCTATTCTTCTGACTCTTCTGCCTTGCGGGTGAAGGGGGGAAAAAAGCCTTTCTAAAAACAGATAGTCCTTCTGAACCAACAGGGAGGACATGTCACCATGCTGCAAGCCGAGATGTGTGCCTCCCTATGCCAAAGTAGATGATGTCATATTAGAGAATGACCTCAAGGTCATGATCCATTCAAGTGGGGAGCATGTTGCTGGCATGCAACTTCAACAAAATAGGGCAGAATTAACCATAGATGTCCATTTACAGTGACCTTCTGAGGGATTTCATATGCAGAGGAATAACACTAGGAGTGCTTGCACATCTTTGGCTACCACACGCAGCTAAGTGAAACGCAGAAAGTAGCCACCATTCACTAGAGATGCTGAGTGTTTTCTTTCAGAGCCTGAGACATGGGCAAGGGCTTTTTGGGGGGTGAGGTGCTGTGGGAGGGAGGTGTATTCTCTCGCCTGCTTAGGCGATCTGTAGATGTGCCTAGGGAATGACAGATCAAGCTCTCTCTCATTCTGTGGCAGGACACCTGTAAATTAAAGGAAAAGCAAGAGCCAAATGTATCAGGACGTAATTCATTATCACTAGCCAGTCCCATAATGAAAAGAACTCCCTCCCTCCAAAGCCTTCGAAGTGGAAAGCTGTCAGTTCATGCCCCACCAGCCTCACCAGTTAGCTCCCGAGCTGTCCCAAGCCCCAGCTATCCCCTCAATCCCGTTGTACCTCTGTACAGACCAGCTCAGGTCGATGTGGGGTTGTCTGTAGCTGAGAACATTCAGAAGCTGTGTCCCCTGCTGTTGCTATAAACTTGCCCTCAGACACCCCTAGCCGCACCAAACCCAATGCCAGGCACCGCAGCAAGCACCAGCAGCCAGCGACCAGCAGCGCTGCCTCATTCATGCATGAGGCTCCTGCAGCTTTTGGTTGCTTCAGTCACAGCAGAGGCAGAGAGGCTCAGTTTCGATTCTCACAGCTCTTCCTGGAGGAAATTCCTTCTGGACCAGATCGGCACCCTGCCCAGAGGGAAATGGTCTGACGGCCCCTCCAGCTCTGTGGGGCAGATCTGTAACAGCACAAAGGTCTGCATGACATGAAGGTTATGAAGACTGGTCAGCATCCCTCTGAAGTCACCCAAAAAGTCTGTACCCTTCCAGAAGTCATTAATTTAACCAGAATCTGTGCCTACCTCGTCGTAATTACAGCTCCACACAATGCTCCAGTTGGTTCTTTTTATTGTGAATTTCAAAGCTAATTACAATGGCTAAATCTGCACTTAAACATGGGCAGAAGCAATGGCCAAATCAGTCCTATTTGTGTTTATAGGATGTTATCATCTGAAGGCTCCTGGCTAAGGGAATTAGCCTGTACAAGGATGTGAACAGCATTTGGGGGTCTCTGAACAACTCATGAGCTGAATTGCCTGGATAAAAATTAATTCATTGACACTCCCCTTGGAAGTAATTACCTTCTGCTGCCTATTAAGACAACACCTGATGAGATTATTTACCACCTCATTACACTGCTTCATCGAATTCAGCTGCTTTGTTTTGCACATTAAGCACTAGTAGAAAACATCTACTTTGTGGCATGGGCTGGCTAAATGATATCCACAGACTTTCAGTAACAGTGTGGACGGATGATAAAACACTGAACAACTCCAAATCACACGCAACTATCAAGGTACACAAGGCCACATTTTGGCCAAGCACCACAGCCACTGCTGGACCTCTGAGAATATTCATAAGAGACTTAACTTTCCCCAAAAGGGATTAGCCTTGCAAGCTGGCAGGGAGATGAAGTCTCCAAGCCACTGCTTTTGTGATCAGTGAAAAAAAAATAATTCTTATCCAGTTGCTTTCCTGTCTTGGGGATAAAAAAGTGATTTTTTAAGGCCTTCCTCTGTTTCTAGATCAAGACAAGAAGTCAAAATCTTGGAAGCTCAAAATTACAAGTAAAAAAAAGCTTTATGTCAGTGGAAAATATTTTGGTTTAATGTCATATTGCATTTGCCAAAAATATTAGCTTAAATAATTAAAAGCAAGTTTGAGCCATAACTATCATCTTTTTGTGTTGAAAATATAACTAGGTCTTCTAAAATTGAAATACCTGTCAAGGCCAGTATTCTCCTGGGAACAACTTCAGTTTTGACAAGTATGAAATTTTTTATCTATTTATTTATTCAATAGATAAAAATGCTAAATGTGTACATTTTCTGTAAATCAATAATGACCTTCATCAAAGAATCACTCCCAGATCATTCATATATAGGAACAAACAGAACCTATCTGGGGAACATTTCAGAACAAAAATCTGTTTTTCCCTATTCACAATATGTGCTTGGAGATATTTAATGTGCACAAACTGCACAGGCATTTTTCTTCATAATGTGGTTGTACATTTTGATCAATCACAATTTGTTCAAAGCTTATAAAAAAATTCCTGAAAATCCCAGCAGCCAATATTTATATTTCTATCCAATTCACATTCATTTTACATTGACTAATCAGTCTCCACTCAGGGATTTGGGAGGTGTTTGTAAGTGTATATACACCACAATGCAGTGTGCTGACCCCTGGTTTTGATCAGGAGCTTTGAGCAAAGCCACTGCCTTAAAAAATGCCAATCATCAGATTTATTTTTTTTTTTTTCTCAAGAATAAGACAACTGATATTTGTGTAGTCAGAGGTGCTAAGTTTCATTCTGACTCAGGAGGTATTCTGAAGGAATATGTCTTTCTCTCCAGATCTTGGTTGAGTTCCACATATATTTTGAAACTGCCAGGCAAGTACATAATACTGCAGATCATATATTGTTATTTCAGGGCTAGAGGAGAAAAGTTGCTTGGCATCTTAAGTTGCATAATTGTATTAAGGCAGAGCTTCACTTACATTAAACCCACTTTTTTTATGCTTTGGGTATTTGTTGACAGCCTACAGTAACTGAAATATCAACAGTATTCTGCTTCACCAAACTCCCTGCCAAACTCCTGCGGCCATTCCTGGGAATGGAGTTCAGAGAGTTTGGCTCTGAGTGTCACAGAGTTTTACATTTGTTCCAGGAAAATGCTTCTGGACAGATATTTGCCAAAAAAATCACAAAATTGTTCAGAAGGCCGGCAAAATGAATGGAGTCCCCTTGTAGCTGAATAGCAGCCTCAGAGGTTAAGCACGGGAAATCAAGGCTGTATTTGGACTCTGAAACTTATGTATAATATGAGGTAAATTAGCACAGCTCAGCTTTCCCCTTGTTTCTGATTGGCAAATAGTCACTCACCTTCTCAGCTGTGCTGTGAAGATTAATTACTCAAGATTTTTTTTCAGTCCTAAGAAGCCCCAAGTGTTGTTAATGACAATTCCCATAGTACCGTCAATCACCACAGATCTCTTCTAAGTCATGATCTAGCAAAGGCAACCCAAGGCAGGATTCCAGGTATTTCTGAATTCAGAATGAAGTCATTAGACTACGTCATCACACATTCTTCACCAAATCACTTAGATCCAGATTGCAAGCGGCATTTAGGCACTGCAGGATGTAAATGACTGAAGCCAATATTGAAAATGGGGCCATGAAGTTACTCTGCTCATCACAAGTCTAAATGAAGAGACATCAAGGCATCTCAATTCTGTACTTTGCCAAGCAGGACAAATGCAATCTATTCACTGCAGGGGGAGGGAAAAAAAAAAATAGAAATAATGCATGCAAAGTGCTTTGAGAGTTTAAAGCAGATATAAAATGTATCATATATTATTGTCATCACAGTGTTAGGGTGTAATACTTGAATATAAAAGGCACATCTTTGAGGGCACTTCTCTGGGCTACCTGAGGCAATGCCTGAGAGAATTCAGGGTATAGACAGACATACAGAAGAAAACATAAGGGTTTCACATGAGCTTTTTCTGTTAGTGAACTTATGAGGGATACTTTTTCTGCATCACATAGGATGATTATAGGAGCTGGAAACTTCCATAGTGGTCATGGGTCCACACCTTGTGGCTTTTGATACTTTCAGATGCCACCTCTGAATGGTGACCATGAATCTGCAATAGACTGAGGAGCCCCAACCTCTAATGCAAAGATATCAATGGATAGATCAGGATAGACAGAAACAGCATTCCCAAACCACCCTACATGAAAACAGTTTTACTTCTTTTTGAAAATTTCTACAGAGCATGGTAATTGCCCAGTCAATACCCACGTTATACTGTTTAATAAGGAACATAACTTTCTTTATTCCAGCACTGATGAGAGTTAGAGACAACTTTTCATGTTCCTTGGCCCATGGAAATGCCATATGTATTACAAAATATATCCTGACTTGATTAAGGAGGAGATCATAAGTTACTCTGTTTGCCTAAGGCAAGGTTAGATTGTTTAATGAAGTAAGAGACTATTTTGTGTGTTAGAGCCTCCCCGATAGAGCTTGCACTGTGCATAACGTAATGTAGAGACTTCACGCAAAGGGATGGTAAGCATGATTCCAGATATATGAAATGAGACAAATCAATGGAAATGAGCAAACCAACTGCTCATATTGGTGTCAGTAAATTGCTTGATTTCCTTGGCTTTGTTTTAATGAGATTATCTAATGAAGAACCTTTTTCTTTAATTGCCTAGTAAACAGCCAATGATTATGAACTGATTTTTTTTTTTTAACTTTAACTGGTTGTTTCAAATAAAATGCTCCATTTTCTTGCTTCAAAAACCTTATGCTGTTTTGCATATTTGTTCCACATCCATCTGGGGAAAGGGCTATTGTTGAATACTCTGCATGGCAGAAGCCAAAGAAAAAACATGATCTGGGATCTGGCATTTTGAATGCAATCTCGGGCTAGTTTGTAACACGACTGCGGGGAATCTGCATGGGCCTGCATTGATGTCTGCACCATTGGTGATGGGACCAGCTTTGGGCCATGGTGGCATATGTTTACCAGCCAGCCCACTGTTTGAACTGGTCTCATAAGAGTACAAAAATCAACAGCAGTTGTTATAAAACTTCAACGTAATTTCAGGGAAAATAGTGCCCATGATTGCTCACAGCATCATTCCTGTCAGGTTTAACTTCATTCATTTCACAAGTATAAATAACAACCTCTGCCATCTTCCTGCTGCCTTTTAAATCAGTTATACATAAGGTCACATGTATATGGCTGCATTATCTTACTTTCCAAATAGCAAAAGGCACAGCAGACAGGTCTTGTCCTCCCTGTACATGGGATCGATGCTCCCTGCAGCAATGCTGCAGAAGCCCACGAGCTCAGAGCACAGTCAGTTATAATGCACTGTGTTATCCCTCATGGGATGCAGCACAAGTCTTGGAGCTCCTTGAAGATCTGCCAGCTGGAAACATCCCAGTGCAGAGCATGCAAGTGAGAGCCTGGAGCGTGCTGACCTCATATAACCAGCCCCTTGCCTACCTGGCCCCTCCACAGCCAGCAGACACTGGTGTTTGTGTGGGGAGGGCCAGTGGGGTGCTGGGGCTGGCCGCACAGGCTCTGCAGCAGTGCAGTGCCTTCTTCCCGTCCAAGCGATGGGCGGTCCCTGGGCCAAGTCCTGCTGGTTTTTGTCCCTTTGCTTTGCAGCAGATAAAAAAAAAAAAATTAAAAAAAAAATTAGTCCATTTGCAGTAAAACCTTTGGCCTTCTGAAGCAACTGCAGATGTTCCATGAAAGGCTGTGCTTGGTAGCTGAATCTGTCACCACTTCTAATGGGAGCTTTTGGTCCCCAGAGAACTAATCTGATGACCTGAGATCTGTAATTGCTGCTCCCTGAAGCTCCAGTAGATAACCCTATGCATAAATCACCATAGCAATCCAAACACCAGAAAAGCACTGCTTTTTTTCCCCTTGCCTTCTAACAGCTCTCCCAGCTTCATTCAGAGAGGAGGAAGAGAAAGGGCAGGGCAGGCTGGCAGAAAGAGAGTGTCTTTGCAGGGATTTTGACCGGAAAGGTTCTCACTACTAAGCTGTACAACACAGAGAGTCCCACTTGTGTGTTCAAAGTGTTAAATATTACAGCTGGTGTCTCACTGAGAGAAGTAAGGACTGCTATGTTTTCCCTACTGTTGTTTAAAATAATGCATTCCTTCACAAAAAGCCAGCAAGTTTATTTGAGTGATGGAGAGAAGAGAGCTCAGGTCTTGTCTCCTGTAAGGCAGAGGCAGGAATCGCTCTAGTGCTGCAGTGGGGGTTGTGCCACCGTGGCAGCAGCTGCAAAGAGAGTTAAAACAGTGGTAGCAGGTCTGGCTGATCACTACACAGATTTAAGTTTCTTATTAGGAAAATCCCTCCTCAGTCACTCCTAAAAGCATCAGAAAGCCCTTTCTCCAGGTCCTCATGGTGCTCAGCGGCTGCTCCAGCCTCCGGGAAATGACGGTGTTGGCATCCGTTACCATCACGCTCTCTTTTACTCAGTGTCAGTTCACTGAGTTCAAGGGATCCAAATGCACATCAATTCACAGCTCCAAAATCCCTCCCGTCAAGCATATAAATGCCGGATGCTCTGAAGTTTCAATCTGCTGTAGATTATATTTGACTCAAGCTGCCACGGGCTGATAAGGGCCTCAACGGTTGAACAAATGTTCATGCAAAACAACCAATTCTGTTTTAAGTGATGATTTCGAGAATAATTCTGTGGTTTCTGAGTGACCAATAACATTAGAATATTCCAGTGTTTTAAAGCTTAAGATGAATTGCCAGTTTCCTAAGTATAACCACCTAAATTAATTTTTAACCACATTCATTCCAAGAATGTGGAGCTAATTGCTTGCTAAATCACTTTTTACAAGTGTAATTCATAAATAAGTGATAACAACTGTTCCTAGTTACCTTGATGAGGATGGAGGAGAAAGAGGCAAAACTGTCATTTTTTTGCTGTAAGGGCTTATGTTTTGCATGGGAAGCACATATTTACCCTATTTATAAAGACAGTTTGCTCAGTGTCCCAGACTTCATACAGTCCAAGTAATCTCTGTTGTTAGCCTGAACAGACACGTTCCATTTAATTCAATGCATGGAGAAAACTCAAAGACTACAGTCAAAACAGTAAGAGGAATGCAGGCAAACTTTCCACATCAGGACATCACTGCAAGGCAGTTTGTGTGGCTAAGGCAAGCATGAAGCAGGATCCTAATTCACAAACCAGCTGGCCAGCACTGTCCTTGGAAAGTCACCCTGACCTCACCCCATGAGCTTACCTCCTCTGCTGCTGGGCTGCGAGCCTCACGTCTTTAAGCCAAACTAATACAATGCCCAGCTGTAGCAGATCCCACTGCCTTCCTTGTAGGGTGACCTTACTTCTGAGCAAACCAAGAAGGTAGGGAAACTAAGCATGTAGCTCACCAGAGAAAAAGAAAACCCTTGCTCTGTGCTCCTCCATGTTTTGGTGCTGTTAATGTTCCCACATGGCAGAGCTTGCTGGTTGCACACAGCTGGAAACTCAGGATGCTTTGTTCAGTTCCCTGCTCTTCCATAGACTTCACACCTGATCCTTGATGAATCCATTTGAAAGATGTTTAGGCACCAAAAATCCATTTATATAAACAACAGGGAAACATCAACATAGTTTGAGGTCATTATTGGGCTTCAGTTCCCATTATAGATACAATCACGCATCCTATCAGTTCAGACCGTCCACACTAATGTGAGGGGCAGAGCCAACTGATGGCCTTTGGAGGTCCCTCCCAAACAGCATTTTGAACCGATGACATTGTGAACTGGTCAGTTTGCTCTAAATTCAGACTCAAAAGTGAACTAACATTCTGGCAGCTTGGATGATCGTGTGAACCAAGATTTTCTTCACAAGTCAGAAACACCTTGAGCACTTCCTCAAGTTTGATATCTTCTCCCATACAGCTGCTTCTGTCTCACACATCTTGGAAGGCTTTCTGGTCAGAGTCGCCCTTCTCTTTCCGCAGGGAAAACTCTGCCAGTCTTTCAGTATGGACAGGGAAACTAGCTCGTCCCATCCTGCAAGGACGCTACCACAGGCTGCCACCCAAACCAGCTTCTCCCAGACAGCCCACGTCACAACCTGCCCCCAGCTTTGCCCAGACTGTCAGCAAAGTTCTCAAACACTGTCTGAAATTAAATGGTCTGGAGCAAGGAAAGCCCTTCCCTAGCCGCTGCAGGAATCCTGGGAAAACCAGCATAAGTCAAGACAACTCAGTACCACCCCCCTCATTCCAAAATATTCCTCTAGCACAGGAGGAGGCAGGTTTTACGCTACCTTCTCCTGACGACCAATGGTCTTGGAAAGGAGGGAGCTCTGCCCACCCCACCTTTCACTGCAGCCTCACACAAAGCACAGAAGTCTAGGCTTTCCCAGTCATCAGTCTCCGCTCCTGAGCATGCCTGCTCTGACCTTCAAGAGCCAGCGAGTCCTAGCAGGCCCCATCAGCCCTTCTCCTTGAAGGGAGTTTGGCAGATGCTGTACAGGGTATAAAAAAGGAAGTTGGTACAGTCGTTCTTTTGATTTGTATCAAGTTCTGTTTAGCTTCATATTTCTTCAGGGCTTTACTTTATACTGTTCTACTTGCCCCAGTAACCACGTCCCGTTTTATGTGCGATGTCTGTTACCTTTCACACTTAATCTCTTTATGGACTTCCATCTCTTCACTGCAAATAAATCTACCTCTGACCATCAGCTCAGCTTTCCTCCCCTCTTAGTTCCTAGTCTATTAGACATACAATACTGAGTGACCACCTCAAAGTGGGGGAGTTTGTGCAAAGTTGGGGAGTTTTGGACACTCGAGTATGAGCAGCCATAAACTCACAAACGAAATATATGATCTAACTATAGAGGTAGCTACAGTTGTGTTGGTCATCCACAACTCCCTTTCTAGTCAATGCAGGCGTGTATTTCAGGGATCCTGTGTAGGGATCACTGTTTCTCTTGGTTGACTATAAGGGAAGGTAGCTGGCTTCTTGTGCCTGTCCCAGAGATGTCGGTGAGATGAATCCTGCCCAACATGTCTGCAGGCAGTCCTCAATTCTGCCAGACACAAAATCTATAGTCTGCATCTTTCAGTCTGCTGCTGCATGAAAGCGCCTCTTTCTCCCCTTCTTGTTACGGCTCATTCACTTGCTCCGTAGCTCCAGACACACGGCACGCATGGCCTGGGCTATTTACATTTCCCTGTCTGACTTAAAAAATAAAAGAGTCAGTCAGGATACTGTTTCTCCCAGTCAAGTTAGGAAAACATTCTCTCCTGTCAGGCAATGTTTGACAATATACACTCAAAAGTCTACAGCTCTACTCTGAATGTTTGAATTTACTTCAGTTCCCAGCTGTGCTCAGTAGGATTGCAATCCCGACGACCGAGAGAGTACATCGTAATTCTCTTTTTCCATCCCAGACTGATGGACCTTTGCTCCACGCAGACTATGTCTTTATTCATTTTTAGTGTGGTTAGATAGTTAATTTGCAGAAGAAATACCAGGTCAGAAAATGCAGAGGCTGTTCTGAATTACGATGATGTCGTTATCACCAACAGCTCTTTGGTGACAGAAAACAACACAGTGTGCAGGGTACTGGACAGATATGAAATGAAAAATATGTCTGGGCCCCAAGACCTTAGAGAAATAGTTGTCACACCCCGTAAACGATCACCCTCCACTAATTACCTTTCACTATATAGCACATATGGGCCTGGGCAAACCAAAAGGCAGGATTTTGCCCGCTGCAAAGCTGTGTCATTTTGTACTAATTAGGGAGCCCCAGTTCTGTTGCCGCTTCTTCCGCTAAATGACCAATTCACCTGCTGGTTACCAACCCGTACTTACACACCACATATAAATACTCCGAGATCTCACACTGGAAGCCATTTTAAAGGTAGGTATTCTTAATTCAATGCAAAACTTCAGAAAATATGAAAAGAGCACGGTATTTGAGCAAGACTAACGGCAACATTGAAGACAGCTTTTTCAGTCTAACACGTGGCAGTGGAAGGGATCCAGCTCTGCTCATTGCTTTCTGTTCTGAGCTCCTCCAGGCAGCTCTCACCTCAGATAAGGCTGAATCCCTCCTAGCTGAAAGCCATGTCAGGAAGGACTCAGCGTAATGAGACTGCTGCCAAAATGACAAGTAGGGGATGGAGTTTCAACCTTTAACAGCAGACAGCACGACTGGCTGGGTGACTGAAGGTCTGTGGAGCAGGGGAAGGGAAAAGCAGATTCACTCCAAGGAAGTGTCTGGCCAGCTTCCTCAGATAAGCCAAAAGACCTCAGTTTGCACAGGGAGGTTTTAGATATTTATGCATAAAAAAAGTTTTCTAGCTTTCAGGATGAGGGGCCTAGAGACTTTTACAGAGGCAGAGGACATTGAGTGGATGTTTGGAAACAAGATTCCTGGCATACCCTGCTCACAGCACTTTGAGAATTGCCAAGATGAGCATCCAGCACTGTATGGCTGCTCTGCTGCTCCTGTTCCTGGAAAATATGCGAATGTGAAATGAGAAAATCTTTCTGGGAAAATAGAAGGATAATCAAATTGGTCTCAAATTCATATGAAAAAGACCTCAATTTTGGGTCAGTGAATCACCATTCTTGGCAAGTAGCTTTCAAATAAGTCACTGTATGCTGTGGTTCCAGTGACCCAGTAGCTGACCTTTGGTACGTAGCTGAGCTGCTGCCATCAGCAGAAGGGGGCCAGAGGGTACATGAGGTACAAGGGATTTTGCATGACAGAGAGTGTCCTTTTCCAAAAATGCCAATATGGATAGCAGTGATGACCTCACGTCATCTCCCTTAGAGAACACACTCACGTGGGAAATACCACTCACATCCCTATTATTACTAGGGTTTGAACTCCTGAAAATACTGCACAGCAAAGCTTGTGCTTTTGTAGCAGCTACAAAATGTACATGAATATAACACACGTTTTCCTTTGCTCCTTCCTGCCCGAGTGTACTTTGGCCCAGTTATTTCTCTATGTCAGATGGCAATTTATCGTCAGCAGTATGTACAAGAAAAAGGCACAGAGAGGAAGTGCATGAGTTCACTCACTCACGAGTGCCCAGGGAGACAAACCCAAAGCTTCCAGAGGGAGCTATAGGACTGGGTGTTGTTATATTGTACCGTCTTTGCTGTGTGGGGCTGCATACCTTCGCCATACGCAGCTCTGTGTGCCGGTGCTTGCTGGTTTGTTCTGCAATGTGAGCCACACAGTCACAGTGGCTGGAACAAACACAACATATGTCCCTGATTTTGTTTCCATGCCCTGCTCTATAAACAGAAAATGGTGTGACACACTTGGCTTTTTATGAAAACAGAAAGAAGTCAAAATATGTTAGATGTGAAATTTTATTAGTTACCTGGCATCGCTACCCCTTCCAGTACAGAAGGAGTAGGTGAGGAAAAGCATCCTTTATCTGCAGAGCAGGGACCTGACTCCAGCTGGGGTGGATCTGCTAGATGTCCCTGCCGGGATGCTGCACGCCATGAGCTGCTCACACGCTGCCCCAGCCCAGGCTTTGGCCACAGGGCCAGCCCAGGGTGAGGGAAGGACAGAGGACAACAGGGCTAAAGAGGCCCATACCCCTGAAAGCCAGCTCCACACAGAGCAGTGGAGTCCAGGACAAGGTCTGAGGTCCATGGGACATGTCTTGAGGCTCTCACTGATGGGAGGACTTGTGTAAATTGATGTCCTACAGGCAATAGCTAGTAATGTCAAGCTTGAGTATCTCTTTCCTGATGTAACCACATGAGCTCCCCTGTGGTCTGCCCACTTGACTCGTAGCAGGACAGCAGATACTCCCTGACTTCCTGCTATGTAATGAGCCCCATGAGCTCCTGGAGCCCCCGCGGAGGGGAGAACAAAACCTCAGCACCACAGATGAGACTGAAACCTCTGCTATGTGAAGGGGTAATTCTGCTTTATCTGAGCTTGTAGAAGTGGAAAAACATCTCGTCTCACCATTCCTTCTTCATGGGAAATTTTCTGAGCAGCATCTTGCAAATGTTGCATTTCATCATCTCACCAACAATTCAGTTTTAGAGTGGGTTTTTTTCCTCTTCAACCTCTTTTTTAAAATGTCCTCGAACTCTGAAGATGAATAAGCTGTTTTGGGAATGCTGATGATACATGGCTATCTTGAGTAAGATGTAAGTCGGTTCTGCCTGTGGTTTACATTTATCACTGAAATTTCCTGTCCATTAAGAGAGGCATGAAACAGATGAAAAGTTTTAAACCATGTCATTTGTGCAATACAATAATAGGCCAGACTGAATATTCAAGTAAAATCAGAGCACTGCTTTTGGCAGAATTACTCCTATTTACAACAACAAAGACATGCCATGTGCACTTATCATTATTCACAGCCTCTACTGCCTTCAATCTGCTCACCATCCCTCTGATATCTGAAGGAAAGCAATCTAAATTGATATTGATTCTGATTAATAAAAAGTTAATTCCTAGGAAGTGTAGTTCAAATGAAGCCTGTATGTCAGTCTCCACTGGGCAGTCACATGCCCTTGTTCAGTGAAATCCCAGGAGCACACTGGATTCAAAGCTGAGCTTTTCCCCAGTGTTATTTCTGGTGCATGACAAATGAGCCTAGAACTTTCACCTTAATGATCCGGCTAATTTACAAACTCTTCCAGGACACTTTTTTATCAACTGGCTTTTATTTAGGAAATACAGGTGCCTGCAATGCAGACATTTACCTCTGTGCTAACCATTACTTCCTCATTTCAGTCAGCACAAGGCAATAGAATCTTTCAGGGTTCTGGTTATCTCATCATAATGAAAATGCCTAAAATGAGTCATACAAGCCCTTAAAGTCACTGTTTCTCCCCAAAGCTTAGAGGGAGAGAGCTTCATCGAAGATATTTACAGCCAAATGGGAGTTATCACAATATCTTTGCTCATATTTAGCAGCACTTATCCATTTTATAAACACATAGATATATGTATTTCCAATTCGGTTCATGAGATTTAATTCATTTATACATATTTAATTTTATTAGCAATCAGTAATACAATAGCATTTGATCGTATTACCAATACAATCAGATAAACGCAATACATCCGAACCTAACCGATTGAAAATCTTTCTCTCTGTCCTACAGAAGGTTAGGATGGTTATTAATGACTCTTCCTATCCTCAAATCTTTTCCTCTTCAATGTGATTTTGTAGCTATCTTTTTTTATGTATTCATTGCCCCGTCCAAGCGAGACTGAGCTATCACAGTGCTTACCGTGAACTGGATCAAACCAGCTTCTGTTGATGTCGGCAAGGAGGAGAAGACTCCTGGTCTCGCTTGCAATGTGTGCTCTGATGTCTTACCTAGCTAGAAAACCTGCATATCCATCACAGTTTTCTTCTGTTAGCACACCAGAAAGTTAATTAATTTACGTGTGCCGAGTGGAAATTAACCTGACAGTAAGTTCTGCTTTTCTGCACAATTAACTTAATACACGAATGTGAATTTGTTCCCTTTAATTAGTGCACTAACTCACCTGACATCCCCTGTTTGCAGAAGGGGGTTTTCTTACACAGACACACAAAAAGCCGTCTGTTCACCTCTGTGTAGAACCTAAAAAGATACTTGATAACTGCATTAGACTATGGGTCTACTCAGCAAAGGCTTAACAAAATAAATGTAACTGGTATTTTTCTGTTAACAGAGTGCAGTCCTAGATTAAAATAGGATGATGATTAAAACGTTGAGGATATTTTAATGTTTGCTCTTGCTCCTTTCTGCAGATTTCCTCCTATTATTTCTTATTAGGTTTCTGAGGCTTTTAACGGTTGCTCTGTTGCCACCAGGACTCACCACTCATCAGTGGGGCCTTAGGCTCTTTTAGCCTTTAGGCTTTGTTCGGTGGAAGAGGTCCAAAAAGACCAGTTACATCTGCTGTTGGGTGAGATCTGCAACCTCCATAAAGACATGGGAAGAAACACCCTCTTTCCCACAGCAATTCAACTCATTTAATACCAACCTAAAATGATGCAGCCATGAAACTCCTCAGCAATTATTTGCTTACCAGGGCAGCTCAACTTTTTCCTCTGTTACTTAGTCTACACGTTTGGTTTTAATCTCAATTAATCTGATCACATGGAAGTCAAGCGTTAGTCTGAGAGACCTACCTAAGCACTTTCCATTAGTTGGTGGGCACTTCCAAAGAAAGCACTCATTACACTTGGAAGAGAGCAGCCAAGGCTAGTAAGTCAGTAAGTTCCTATCTGTTTCTCAAGGTTATACTGGGATCATGCAAACTAGTTTAGAGGAGATGGCTAACTCTTAGGTAGCTGGAGATAGATGGATGCACTCCCACCAGCTAAGCAACAGGGGAAGATAGCACCCTGTATGGATGTAAGAACAATTGCGTTTTCCTAGTAACAAGCATATGGTTGTCAAGGACCCTTCTGGGTTTCCTAAGTAGGGTAGAGCTTTATATAGGGAGACACTGCCCACCACTTCAAACCGGTGTGGGAAAGGAACCCTTTCCCTTGCTGTCAGGAGAGGTGACGAGGCAGGCGAGCTTCAAGCGGAGGATCTGCCACCTGCTTTCTCCCAGCTCTCCAGTCTTAAATATTTATGTTGTGAATTCTCTATAACATGGACTGTCTCTTGCTATACACAGGTGTACTCAGTCTGCTGCAGGGAGGTCCCAGTCCTAGTACAGACCTCAAAGCAGTACGATGGTTCAAATGATTAGTGATGATGATGATGATGATGATAGATAACACAGTACACTGAGAAAGCTTTGGGAGAAGAGTCCTTGGGAAGGTGGGCTACTACTGGGACAATGCTGTGTCCATCTAGCTTTTGTTCTGAGTTCCTACACATGTGCTTAAGGACCTCATTTCAGGTTTTGCCACCTAGAACAGACAAATGAGCCTGGAATGCCAACAATGCTTAGTGCTAACAGGTTTGTGGTATAAAAGTCATCAGGATCTCAAAGCTGGACTGACCTGTGGGGAAGATGCTAGTACTGCTCACAGGGCAGGAACAAAGCACTGGACCAAAGGGATGCTTTTATTTTCCAATAGTGCTCTGGGAACAGAGGTGCCCTTCAGAGCTCAGAGGAGCTTTGCTCTGGAACACAGTTATTTTAGAAAATATTACTGACTTGTTTGCTGGGGATACTAAGGAGGTCAGACCAGCTACAGGGTAACTTCATTTATAACATCTTGTGAAGAGTTTTTATTTTTATATGGCTTTTGACCTCAAGTCAAAAGGAAACATCAATCCACATTGTAATGCAAGGCCCAGTGAATGCAGACACGTCAGACATTTCCATATCAGCTGCAAGACCTTTAGAAGTACACACAGACTAGGAGGGCTCTCTCCAGCGCAGAGTGTGTTAAAGATAAGCAACGGACAGATTGCTTGTCAGCAAAAGTGGAGAGAAAATTTTACCAGGAACATTTTTCTTTCATCTGCCCAGGAGTGAGAGATGAAGCATGAGCGTGGAGACACCTGAAGTGAGGGGAACCTGGGGAAGGGCATGGACTGGTGTCAGAAGGTGGGATTTTTCAGCTTTGCTGTGTGAGCTCAGAGAAACCAGTATCCCATTTTGGTCCTCCCAGTTCTCTTTGATGGTCTCGTTTGTTTAGATAACTCCCTCCTCCTGCGGGAAGCTTTTGGGACAGTGACCTACAGCTTTCCATTGCTGCCATGCTCTCCTCTCACGATGGCAATATTCATAAACTTGCTGCAAATAGATTTTGTCAGTCCCTGAAAGGAAATCAGATTCTACCAAAAGTCTGTCTTTCACCTAAATGCTTCTATATCCCTGTAGCCTTCCCCTGGCACAGCAGGTGCTTCTGTGCCCCACGACCTGACCTTGTAGCATTGAACTCCTCTTCAGATGTAACACCAAACCCCACACTGCTACATCCCTGCAGAATAAGTAGAGCATTAAGAGCCGGGCTGTATCCTGAACGGAAAACAAGTTAGCTGGGTTTCTTTGGTACTTTTTAAAAGGATGCTTTGTATTGAACAACATCCTGAAGTCCCAGTTCCCTCTTACTGCAGCATTATCCTCTGATCTACAAGCTGTTGACTGATCTGCTTGCTGCTTTCAGAAAATTAAGAGACCATGTGTCTGGAGTCACAGCAGTTCCCCTGCAGGGAGCTGGGTGACGAGTTTCAAGACAGCCATGCAATTAGCAGGCAGTCTACTGTCATCACGCTAAAATCAGAGGATGCTTAAGAGGAGACAGCTTTCATCCCAGGTCCTTGATGCACTTGACAGTCAGAACTTGATTTTTTTAATGAGGCAACAAGGCCCTGGACATTCACATTTCAGAGAGGCAAACCATCTCAGACAACCTGAGTTCCTAAAATATTTCAGCAGCTCCTAAAGACAGAGCAGGGTTCTAGCTCCAAACACTGTGCTTGTTTTCCTTGCTAGCATTGCAGCTTGGAGAATTAAACAAGCAGGTAGCAATGTGTGGAAGGAAAGCAGAGGCTCTCCTAGGGGATCCCACACAAGCTCCGGGCTGCTGGCGGGGGGCTGGTCCCTCTGCAATGGGGCTGCTGCAGATGGAAGAACCAGACACAGCATGTGAACGCTGGCCCCTGTTCCTGACCCGTTTCTCATCCCAGTACAGCCAAGTACAAGAAAATAGCCTTGCAGAGCGGGAGCTCTAGAAAAAAATAAAATGGGAGTAAGAAAAAACACAAACTCCAAAGCACAAAAAAATGCAATGGCAAAACAGCTGCTGGGACTCACTGAATGGTAAATTAGTGCTGTTGAAAGGAAAGGTAATCCTTGCTTGGGGGTTGTACTAGGATTTGTGAATGATGATAAAAAAATGAGGCTTCCTTCCAAATATATAACCGCAGCAGAACCACCACGATTTTTTGTATGCGGGAAAAAGCCCATGTCTCCTCCTTACCCGTTCTGGTTTATGACTTACCTTTCCCATACAGTGGGGCTTTGTAAAGACTGGCTGGCCCTGACTACAGGACAGGATGGCAGGATTGAGTGACCCTTTGAAATTTTTGCTGCAAACTGAATCCCTTCTCAGCACACTGGGAATATAAACAGATTGATTCTGTTGTTGCCACCACGGACAAACCATCCCTTGCAGAAAGGAAGGGAAAAGGCATTGCTAAAGCAGGAGTCACAGCAGCACTGAACCGTTCAGGCTGGAAGGACCTGGGGATGTCTCCAGCCTCTTGAAAAGAGCACAGAGACTGCACAGCCTCTCTGGGCAACCTGTTCCAAGCTTAGTTATTATCATTGTGAATACTTTTTCCTTACATCTTATTAGAACCTCACCTGTTTCCATTCTCTGACTGCTGACCCCCTGCCATGCACCACATCAACAAGCCCAGCTCCATCTCCTTGATAACCCCCTCACAGATGTTGGAAAGTGCTGTTAGGTCCCACTGAAGCCATCCCTTCTTCAGGCTGTACAAGCCTCACTCCCTCAGCCTCTCCCCATATGTCATGTGCTCCAGCCCCAACCATCTTAGTGACCTCCGCTAAGCTTGTTTAGGTTTTTCAACATCTTCTTGTACTGGGGGTCCCAGCACTGAATGCAGTTTACTAGATGTGGCCTAAACACTACACATCTCCCAGGGGGGTTTGCTCTGCAGACATCTGACATACTAAAGCCAAAAGAAAGAGAACAAGAATGACCTCTTCTACAAGGGCAAAGGTTCACCAAAACCCCAAACACATGTATGTATGGCAGAAGACACCTTGCAAATGCTTTTCTGGTCTTAAGCTGAGAGACCTCACCACTAATGTTAAGGTTAGCACAGGTGCAGTGCTGTGCTGTGAAACCTGCCTTGTTGGACTTAACAGCTTCTGGTGGGCCTGGAGGCTCCTGGTCCTACACACAGGCAGGAACAAATAACTGCATGAATACTCAATGGGGAACAGCTGGTGAAGATGGCTCAGGAATGTCTTGAGCTGGGAAAATGGTAAACGTCCCACTGGGACATGAAAACATCTTGCAGGCATGTGAGGTAATCCTTGTATATGCTACCGTGCTGGTGGAAGGAACCAGCTTTTGCACTACAGGCTCAGGATACATGAAGACCAAGAAGAGCAGAAAACCCCTGCCTGGCAAAAAGGACAATCTGTGACTGCCCTTAATCTAGTGATTGTGTGGAGGTCATGAACAGAGGCAGCATACATGAACCTGAGGTCTTTTTGCCAAAGCATGAGTGATGTGCTAGGATATTGCTTGCAGAAACTCTTTGGGTACCATCTGGTCTCTGGGACATCACTGGAGATGCTTGTGTTTGAAAGCAGTGCTAACACTGCTGGAACTATGTCCTGAGCAAGTCAGAATATCTTTTTCTCTGGTAAATGAACCATCTGATGAATTGAAGCTTAGATCATCTCAGTCTTGCTCAATTTACTTTGAAATAATAGTACATTGTTCCTACGTACTACATCATCAGAGAACTGATCTCTGCAGGCTCAGCTGCAGCAGGACCAGGGGACCTGGCTGACAGGACCAATGGCCAAGACAGGAGGCCAAGGTCTCCAGATGATTGTTGTTGGCAGAAACTGTTTCCATCTGACCTCAGAACCTTCCAGCAAATTTACAATAATTTATTATATTATGAGCCTTATTTAACAAAGAGCTGGTTTAATTGGTAAGCACCCCAAATAGATGGTTGCTTACATGTTCACATCTGTTACTATTTGTGTGTGTGCACAGGGGGGCATATGTAGACTTTTCCTGTGTTTTTCAATACTCCTGCAACTCAAATGCTTGCCTTCTACAAGGCTTGTCTCATATGCAGATGCCTGCTGAAATTATTAAGAACAGCATTTTTTAAAAAATTTAACTAAAAGACATTTATCACTTCCAAATTTAATATATGTCTGGAAAATGATTACATGGTCATTAAAGGAAATTCTTGTGCTAGTAGATTTCATGTAAGGAGAAAAGCTACAACAGAAAAATCAGATTTTGGTCCAGAGAAAAGGCAAGTCACCTTTCCACATGTATAAGATTGGTCTCATCTCTAATTTTTTACCCCTTCCAATCCACTGAAGGACTGCACTTTGGCTGCTTGATTCAAAAACTGGGGTCTCCGGTACAGAGCAAGACCCAGGTAAGGAGAGGATTAAGAGTCTATCTGTACATGAGAACTCAGTTCATGTCTGCAAAGTGCTGTTTTATGGCTTTTTCCTTCTAGTGTGAGAAAGGACTTTGCTTTGCTTTTCAAAGTGACAGAAAAAGCTGGTTTTGAGCAGCTCATCCTCTCTCCTGTAAAAAGTCTGTAAAAAACATACAGCTTGTACAAGTGTGAATCAGGATTGATGATCATTTAATTGTTCCCCCTTTCTCCCACTCCTGCTCAGCCTTTATGCTGCTCCTTTGCCTGCTTTGCTTTCCTCTTCTACTCCTTCACCCAGCTCCACCTCCCTCCCTGTCACTTTTTTTGACAGAGGTTCTCGTGTTGCAGCCCCGTCTGGCCCCTCAGCTATCAAGACTTCGACTTCAACTCCGTATTTCATGATTAATGGAGATTTGCTCACACAGTGCATTTGCCATTATGCTCTCACTACTTTTCTTCCCTTTCCATTCTCCCCGCTGACAGCCAAGCCCCCACAGTGGCTGCCTGCTGCACCAAGGCCACTGTGTCACTTTTAATGGGCATTTTACCCCTTATAGCCAACCTTGGACTGCTCATCCCATTTCAAACACTTTGTTCTTTTAACCCATCCTGTCAGTTCATCTCAATGTCCAACTTGCAAATAAGGAGAGCTTCAACGGGAGAGCTTCTCTGGGTCCCTGCCATTTACAGTAGGGACACATGGGTCACTGGGCAACGTCACAGGATAAGGCATCTGAAGCCGCCTCGTTAGCGCAGTAGGTAGCGCGTCAGTCTCATAATCTGAAGGTCGTGAGTTCGATCCTCACACGGGGCAAAGGCGGGCAGCTCTTTGGTTGCCTTGGGCACAGTGATGATGAAATGTTAAGAGTTTTTGATTCTTGGAGAAGTAAGGAGGGGGGTCAGCAGAACTGCTACCTTGGACTTCCAGAGGGCAGACTTTGGCCTGTTTAGGAGCCTGGTTGGCAGAGTCCTGTGGGAAGCAGTCCTGAAGGGCAAAGGACTCCGGAAGGCTGGACATCCTTCAGGAAGGAAGTCTTAAAAGTGCAGGAGCTGGCCATGCCCACGTGCCCAAAGATGGGGTGGGGAAGAAGACTGAACAGGGAGCTTTGGCTGGAACTCAAGAAAAGAAAAAAAAAAATTGGGTTTATGCCATTTGGAAGAAGGGGCAGGCAACTCAGGAGGACTATAAAAATGTTGTTAGGCTATGCAGGGAGAAAATTAGAAGGGCCAAATCCCAGCCAGAACTTAATCTGGCTACTGCAGTTAAAGACAATAAAAATGCTTTTATAAATATATTAACAACAAAAGGAGGGCTGAGGAGAATCTCCATCCTTTATTGGATGCAGGAGGAAACATAGTGACAAAAGCTGAGGAAAAGGCTGAGGTACTTAATGCTGCCTTTGCCTCAGTCTTGAGCAGTAAGACCAGTTGTCCTCTGGGTCCCCAGCCCTCTGAGCTGGAAGACAGGGATGGGGAGCAGAATGAAGCCCCCATAGTCCAAGGGGAAATGGTTAGAGACCTGCTACACCACTTAGACACACACAAGTCTATGGGGCCAGAAGGGATCCACCCCAGGGCACTGAGGGAGCTGGCAGAAGTGCTCACCAAGCCACTTTCCATCATTTATCAGCAGTCCTGGCTAACCGGGGAGGTCCCAGTTGACTGGAGGTTAGCCAATGTGACGCCCCTCCACAAGAAGGGCCAGAAGGAGGATCTGGGGAACTCCAGGCCTGTCACCCTGACTTTGGTGCCAGGGAATGTCATGGAGCAGATAATCCTGAGTGCCATCAGGTGGCACGTACAGGACAATCAGGTGATCAGGCCCAGTCAGCATGGGTTCATGAAAGGCAGGTCCCGCTTGACTCATCTGATCTCATTCTATGACAGGATGACCTGCTTAGTGGATGAGGGAAAGGCTGTGGATGTTGTCTACCTGGACTTCAGTAACACCTTTGACACTATTCCCCACAGCATTCTCCTGGAGAAACTGGCTGCTCACAGCTTGGATGGGCAGATGCTTCGCTGGGTAAAAAAACCATCTGGATGGCTGGGCCCAAAGAGTTGTGGTGAATGGAGTTAAGTCCAGTTGGCAGCCTGTCACAAGTGGTGTTCCCCAGGGCTCAGTACTGGGGCCAGTTCTCTTTCATATCTTTATCAATGTTCAGGATGAGGGGATCAAATGCACCCTCAGTAAGTTTGCAGATGACATCAAGTGGGGTGGGACTGTCAATCTCCTTGAGGGTAGGAAGGCTCTGCAGAGGGATCTGGACAAGCTAGATTGATGGGCCAAAGGCCAACTGTATGAGATTCAACAAGGCCAAGTGCCAGGTCCTGCACCTGGGTCACAACAACCCCATGGAATGCTACAGGTTTGGGGAACGGTGGCTGGAAAGCTATCTGGTAGAAAAGGACCTGGAGGTGCTGGTCGACAGCTGGCTGAATAGGAGCCAGCAGTGTGCCCAGGTGGCCAAGAAGGCTAACAGCATCCTGGCTTGTATCAAGAATAGTGTGGTCAGCAGGACTAAGGAAGTGATCGTCCCCCTGTATTTGGCACTGGTGAGGCTGCACCTTGAGTCCTGTGTTCAGTTTTGGGCCCCTCACTACAGGAAAGACATGGAGGTGCTGGAGCGTGTCCAAAGAAGGGCAACGAAGCCGGTGAAGGGTCTAGAGCACAAGTCTTATGAGGAGCATCTGAGGGAACTGGGGTTGTTTAGCCTGGAGAAAAGGAGGCTGAGGGGAGACCTGATCGCTCTCTACAACTACCCGAAAGGAGGTTGTAGCCAGGTGGGTGTTGGTCTCTTCTCCCAAGTAACAAGCAATAGGACAAGAGGAAATGGCCTCAAGTTGTGCCAGGGAAGGTTTAGATTGGGTATTAGGAAAAATTTCTTCACTGAAAGGGTTGTCAGTCATTGGAAGAGGCTGCCCAGGGAAGCAATTGAGTCACCATCCCTGGAGGTATTTAAAAGACGTGCAGATATGGTGCTTAGGGACATGGTTTAGTGTTTGGACTTGGCAGTGTTAGGTTAATGGTTGGACTTGATGATCTTAAAGGTCTTTTCCAACCAAAATGATTCTATGATTCTATGATCTTAATTCTAGTGTGGAATAGCAAGTGCCAATGGACTGGTCTCATGTGGCTTACCTCAATTTACAAGTCTTCTGGAAATAGTTATACGCTAATTGGTAAGAGCAACAAACGCTCACTCCCAGACCCATGCAGTCTCACCCATTTGTTATCCAGCCTCCCTGATTATGTCTTCCCAGCTGAAGACAAAGCCCTAGAACAGAGATGATGTTTTATGAAGCTGACCTAGTTACAGATCAGCAAGCTGGTGAAATCTGAAACAGGGTAAAGAAAATGAATGAACTCAATGTGCAGCTCTACCCAAACCCCAGTCTAAGGGGCCACAAGAGATCACATTAAGATGGCAATTTAAATAAGATTTATGGCCTTCAGCTCTGTTCCTGGGGCACAGAGGGCTGTGAAGGCTAGTCAGCACGCTCAAATTCACCGTAAGTACCTCTGCGCTTCCTCTGTGTAGTCTGGCATAAAAGCAGCATGGGGGGGAATGATTGGCAGCAGGGAGCTAGTTTATCAAATTAAGATAATGCCAAGCAGGGGAAGGATCAAAGGAAACTGCACATCATTATTTATGCTGATCCTTCGATCCTGCTAGCAGAGAGGTATCTAGTGGGACCACAAGCCCTCTGGGAGAGGGACTGTGGCCTAGATCTGCAAATACACAGAGATGCTGAATTCCCAGTGGCATTTCTTTGAGCGTTAGGGGCCTAAATACCTTTGCTATAAATCCCAGCACCTAAAAAAGTTTCCTATATTTAATCTCATAAGTATGCCTTTGTTTATAACTTATGCATATACATGTGTGTGCATGTTTGCAACTTTGCCTCTGGTGATGTAAAGACGTGTCTCTGTCCGGAGATCCCAAAGGAGACATTCCCTGGCAGGGGAACTCAGTTTTCCATACTGTTAAATTGTTACCATAGTCCTGGCACATTTTTGGCCTCCAGGCAGCAAGCCTGGCCCAGATAAACCCCAGGCATGGCTCGGGGGTGTGCATGGAGCAGACACCATTGCCAAAGGCAGTCTGGATGTGGCCATGCTACACAACCTGAAAGTTTGCCTGGAAGACACGGGCCATCCCATGGCAGCTGGGCTCAGCAGCAGGCAACAGGTACAGGCATGTGCCTTTAGCCTCATCCAGACGCAGTCCTTAAGCAAACTGACCAGGATCACAGCAAAAATCTGTGGCAGGAGAGGCAACGGTGGTGTCCAGGGCCCTTTCTATGGGCCCTCCTTCTTGTCACAGAGCCAGAGTGACCTGTGGGGTGGCCCAGCATCTCCAGTCCTCAGTTCACCTGGAGCTTCAGTGAGACACTTGGACTGCTTCATTTTCAAAGACCATCATAGAATCATTTAGATTAGGAAAGACCCTTAAGATCATCAAGTCCAACTGTTAACCTAACACTGCCAAGTCCACCACTAACATCTTTCTTTCCTTTCCTCTATAGAAAAGCTTTACTGCTGTTCCAGAATACATTAGAAGCTGAAGCAGCCCTAATCAAGCACAGAGGAAAAGGCTGATACCCCTCTGCCTTCTTTATAACCTCTTTATTAGGAGGAGTCAGAATGCTTTGTAAATGCACCCTCTCCCCTCCAGACAACAACACGAGACACATGCGGCATCCCTGTCCCCTGAGCAAGGCACAGCAATGTGGGGGATCTCTTTGGGAAGCTGCAGGGGTTGCTGCCCATGTGCTGCCTTGCAGAGGTGCCCCAGGTATACAGGGTTTGTCGGCTTGTGTTTGACACCAGACCAACCATGCTGGTGCTGGGGCTGGCTGCCTTGGAGCACGGCATGGGCAGCAGCAGGGGCGGGGGTGGTGGGGGGTGTTGCAAGTAGAGGTGAAATGTCCAGGTCCTGATTCCAGATCTGATGCTTGAACCACTAAATGGTACTTCTCCCCACGGTTTACCTAGAAAAAACAGGCTGAGTTGTTCTATTCATGCAGATTGGATTCAGGATGTCTTTGGGCAGCTGAAAGATGATGCACTGCTTGAATTGACTGTATCCATTCAACAAGATTAGCTGTCCCTTCACAACCCTGTACAGCCCCCGTGTAAATGACCTGTCCGACCTTTGTAGCACCACTTCTCTCCAACTTTCGTCCTCTATTTTCCTATTTGCCCTTAGTGAGATCTCGTTCCCCCGTTCTCCTGCCACCACGTCCTGGCCAGGGGCGACAAGCCCTGAATTAATACTGAGAAGGTGAAGAAGGGCCAAGTCACAGCTATTACTGCAAGAATTGCTCTAGGCCAGAGCTCAGATAACGAGTGGTTTTGAAATCTTCATCTGTTTCCTTAATGCTTTGTGTCACTCAGGACTCAAGACTCAAACGTGTGGAGCAAGCAGACCAGACTGAAGCCAGAGGAACATCACCCTGAGCCCCTGCTCCTGCCCATCTTTTCTCCCTAGTCCATTGTACAGCTGTTAGAAAGTAAAGACCTCATCTGATATAGCTCCCTGCCAAGTTGATATTCCCACTATGCCAGATATTGTGTAAATCCATTTAAGAGCTCCATTGCTCCCAAAAGCTCATAGAAATTATCTGGCTGTTTGATATTGATACACCCATGATCCTACAGAAAATGGCAGAATTAGCAACAATTTGGGTTTCTCGACTTCACTGCAGTGCTCCCACCCAGAGGACAGTGATGCTGTGTGGCATGGGAATCGACGACTCCTCTTCGCAGGCTGTCAAGTCTCCCACCCATGCTGGTGGGACAGGATTGTGTCTGCAGCTCTTACCTAACACACACCAGTAACAGCCTCCCTGGAAAATACTTCTTCCTCCCTGCTGCCAGACTCTGTCACTATATATAGCTGCACCGTTATCTGTGAAGTCTAGAGGAGGCAGAGTGAAAAATCAATCAATAGGAGCATTTTAACTGAATGCAAAATTATGTTTCAAAAATATTTTTTGAGGCTGAAGGGAGGGCAATTTGTTTATGTAATGTTATTTTCTGATTAGCAGATAATTAATAATAAGCAAAGCTGATTGCAGAAGCAATCATTTCAAAGGTAGACTAGCTTTCAAGCTTGGTAAAAAAATCTGTTCAGGCTTTGCATTCAAGGCAATCCCACATTTTTTACCAAAGGGAAAGCAGGAGAATCAGCAAAGCTCAGTGGTCAGCTGAGATGTGAAGAAACTGGGGCCATCAGGGCACTAGAGATGTGCAAGCTGCTGCTGCAGTCTTGGTCATCTCGCAGGTACACACACACAGACAGAGAGCACAAGATCCTGGGGACACTGTCTCCACGGTCACCTCAGGAAAGAAGATGGGACAGAGATTCATGGGTGCAGCTGCTTTCACATCAGTACCTCTGCTTGTAATAACAGCAGAAGACTGGCAAGGTGCTTTGCAAAACCTTCCCATTCATTCTGCAGCACAAACTGAGCTACAGAGCAAGCTTTGCTGCAAAACTCTCTCTGTGTATGGCTTTGTACTGGAAAGTCAATTTATTCACTGGGGGCAGGTGGCTGGTTTGGGGCTTTTCTTTAACTGAGTGATGGAGTAAAAACAAGTCCTTTGCAATAAACAACACCTGGTGTGGCAATAAAGCCAGCCTGATTTTCATTTCCTGATAAAGCTGTGCCCATTTTATCTCCCTTGCCTGCTAAGAACTTGCAGGATCTGTCTCTCTATGGCTAATTTTAATTCCCTGATAACGTGATTGCTTTATAAAAAGTGAAATGGTGCTGAAAAATATGTGCATAGAATTTGATGTGTGTGTCAGATTAGGGGAAAAGTGTACTGCAGCTTTCTATCGTTCGTCTCAGATGATGTGTGTTTACCCACCTCTACATGCCATTTTCCGTATTTTATGGGCTGAGTGCTTACAGCTCCCATCAAATTAGTGAGAGTTATTGGTGTTCTTCAGAACTGAAATGTCAGCTCATTAAAGGGAACACATTCCAGTATACAGAGACTTTACGGCAGCACAGGACACCCATCAGCTCCTTTTCCAGGGACCTTTTCCAGTAAAGTGACCCAAAGCACAGAGGAAAGTTTACGTGCAGGGAGCTAGTCTCTGCACTCAGGTGCAGGCAGCAGCTTGTGGTGCAGCTCTGATCATATAGATGACTTATCTGAGATGAATCTCTTGCTTAAAAGGAAGTTTTCTAGGTAAGGTACCAAGACGGCAGCTTTTTTAAATCTCCCCTGAAATATTTGCCTTAATTTCTCTGAAGTCATGGATGTTGCCTGAAGTTCCTCTTCTATACAGAGCAAACAAGTAGATCTGCACTAAAGAGCTTGCTGTACTGCTAAGCAGACCCAAATCTGACACACCAGCTTCAGGCTCCCTTGGTTCTGCTGAACCTGCAAGGTGCCTTACTTTTCTGAGATATTTGCCTACTATAAGAGGAACAAATGGACAAAAACTCACTATAACTTTTCGTTCAAGTGTATCAAAATCTTGACAAAGCCTTTCCACAAAGGCATCTTGCAAAATTCATTATTTCTTACTGCCTTTTCCCATGTGTTTCCCTGATAGAGGCAAGAGGCAGAAGCATTAAAGGAAAACCTTGAATGCCATCCTTTGTCATCTTGTTGCCTTTGATTTCTGAGCATGACAGAAGTCCAGTCCATAGCAGTCCAGCTGACTGAGCTGTTCATACAGCATCTTTTCAGTGAAATCTGGATGAAACAGCCTTGAACTGTGAAGATCCCAGTTCTCAGTCAATGAATTGAACATATGTCAGGGCCAGCCTAACCCCCAGCCTGCATCAGGCAACATCTCCTGCCCTGTCTGCCTAGCACCAGCTTTGGTCACTGCTGGGGAGGATGAGACCGCTCCACTGACTGCCAACAAATGGCACTGTGCTGCAGAGCCACCACTTTCCTTGTGCTCATCTGATATCGACACCGGGACTGAGCCTAGGAACACCAGCCAAATCACAGAGAGCTTTTCTCACTCAAGTGCCCACTTAGACATCCCAGAGATCCAAAATCTTCCATCTTCTGCCACTCCTCAACTACCACCATCATCTGTGAGCCACACACCAGACAAACACTGCCCAGTACATTTATGTTTACAAGTGCATACAGAAGTACCTTCAGGAAAAAAAAAAAAAAAAAAAAAATATATATATATAAAAAGATTATCTGCACGAGATCCAGTGGGTGCTAGATGAAAGCTTGAACTGTCAGATACTGGTGACTAACATCAGCAAATATCTATGTGGTGCCTGAGAGGAGGAGGCAGTTGCCCTGTGCATGATTCACCCCGGGCCGTCTCCAGCTTTAGGCGTACAAGAAGGTCCCACCACTTGCACAGCTTCCCCTGACGCGGAGTCCACCTCCAGCATCACAGTCTGTGGGCTGGGGTTATTTCATTTGCCTGTAAGCAGCAAGTGCCTATTAAATATAATACTGAGACTGACTCATCTCCCACCAAATGTCTGAAATTATCCTGCTACAGTGCTGGATCACAGGGAACCAACACCTTTAGTCAGCTTGACCTAGAAGATGGTGATGTTTTCCTCCATGGAGAGAGGGAAATGGATGATATAACTACAGACGGAAGACAATTGCAGGAGGAAAACAGTAAGAAAGGCACATGAACTTACAGGCAAAGATATTACTTACTAAGCCAAGAAAAAAACAACCTTTCCTTTAATTTACAAGTTGTTTCAGTGGTGCCATAAGCAGAGACTGAGCCATATTAAACAAAATCAGTTTTGCAACCAAGCCCATAATAAATGCATTTATGTTTGAAGGGCTGTTCACTGGTAATAAGACACAAGGAACGTTTAATACCTTTATTTGTTTAATGTTTCCTGCTTTTTGAAACTTCCACCCTCAACAGCAGTTTAGGAGCCCTGAAGGAAACACTGGTGGCTGCATATAAACCCTGCTGCCTGCCTGGAACATCGTTCTGGTGGTATTTTAATATGGTTCAGCTGTGGTGTGGCTAGATCACTTCTTTTACTGGAGAAATGCTGAGCTATTTCAACTACAGATCTTCATGGAGCACACGCTCAGGGGAGCACAGTGACTGGAAAGTCAAAGTAATTTTATGGCTTCTTCACCTCACCACAAGCTGCTTTTGGCTGTGCCTATGATCAGAGTCAACCACTCCTCAGGAGACACGTACTCAGAAAGAAAATCCTAGGTACAACCAAACTGCAGCATTTCGCACTAAACCATGTCGATTTTTGCGACATTTTGATATGAAAATCTTCAGATCAGCTCTTATCAGGTTTAGACGTGTAGGTTTAGACAGACGGTTGCCAGGCTTGTTGTATAACGGTTTAGCTTTTCAATTCCCAGAGGACTGTGAAATATATAGTATATGTTAGTACTATTTTATACGACGTAGGTACAGACTGTGCTGTACCAGTCCTGGTACTGGAGGCCGTGGCAGAGAAAGGCCGCCTGCCTGTTTGGGCTGGGAGCTGTGGTCCATGTGCCACTGATGCTTGAGCAAATCCCCCTGTGCCTGGAGGGGTATGAAGTCCACTCCGGGCTTTGGCTTCCCCATGCCAAACTGGGACCGAAGCAAAGGGATATATTTAAGCCATATGATGTTGGTGAATGCGGTGTTCAACCCACATGAGGAACAGAGGAGGAGGTGAGGTGCCATCTGCTAAAATTTGCAGCCAAGAGCCTTAGAGGGAAGAACCAGAGATGTTTCAATATCTCTGGGGAAACTAGGGAAATCACCACGGGGCTGAAAAGCTGCCAAAGCCTGAAGCTCCCAAAGAAGAGGAAGAACATAGGATCATAGTATTATAAAATCATTTAGATTGGAAAAGACCTCTAACATTAACCTAACACTGCCAAGTCCAAACACTAAACCATGTCCCTAAGCACCATATCTGCACGTCTTTTAAATACCTCCAGGGATGGTGACTCAATTGCTTCCCTGGGCAGCCTCTTCCAATGACTGACAACCCTTTCAGTGAAGAAATTTTTCCTAATATCCAATCTAAACCTCACCTGGCACAACTTGAGGCCATTTGCTCTTGTCCTATTGCTTGTTACTTGGGAGAAGAGACCAACACCCACCTGGCTACAACCTCCTTTCGGGTAGTTGTACAGAGCAATAAGGTCTCCCCTCAGCCTCCTTTCCTCCAGGCTAAACAACCCCAGTTCCCTCAGACGCTCCTCATAAGCCCTGTGCTCTAGACCCTTCACCAGTTTCAGTGCCCTTCTTTCGACACACTCCAGTGCCTCCATGTCTTTCCTGTAGTGAGGGGCCCAAAACTGAACACAGGACTCGAGGTGCAGCCTCACCAGTGCCGAGTATAGGGGGACAATCACTTCCTTAGTCCTGCTGGCCACACTATTCCTGATACAAGCCAGGATGCTGTTAGCCTTCTTGGCCACCTGGGCACACTGCTGGCTCCTATTCAGCCAGCTGTCGACCAGCACCTCCAGGTCCTTTTCTACCAGATAGCTTTCCAGCCACTGTTCCCCAAACCTGTAGCATTCCATGGGGTTGTTGTGACCCAAGTGCAGGACCTGGCACTTGGCCTTGTTGACTCTCATACAGTTGGCCTTTGGCCCATCAATCTAGCTTGTCCAGATCCCTCTGCAGAGTCTTCCTACCCTCAAGGAGATCAACACTGCCGCCTAGCTTGGGATCTACATGGATCTCCATCCCCTATCTCCACTGAGATGGCAGACCAAAGGACCTCACTAGCACGCTGTTCCTCAAACATTGCCATGCTGCCCCCAGGCTTATCTCTACTGAGTCTGGTTTTATCCCTTTCCCCCATCAAATCTAGTTTAAAGCTCTTTCAATGAGCCCTGTTAACTCCTGCATGAAGATCCTTTTCCCCCTTTGAGACAGGCATACCCCATCTGTTCCCAGCAGCCTTGGTGTCATGTAGAACAATCCATGATCAAAAAACCCAAAATTTTGCTGGTGAGACCAGGCTCGGAGCCAGGTATTGATCTGCTGGCTCTTCCTGTTTCTTTCCTCATCATTCCCTGCAACTGGAAGGATAGAGGAGAACATTACTTAGTTCCTGATCTCTTAACCAAGTCATCCCAAGGTTCTGAACGCTCTCTTAACTGCCCTCAGACTTCTTGTTGCAACTTCATCACTGCCTTACCTGAAAAAATAATCTGAGGGCCATACCAAGGAAGCTTTGTCTCCACACCTTTAACCTGGACCCCAGGGAGGCAGCAAACTTCTCTAAGTGGGTCTGGTGTGCATATTGGGCCTTCTGTTCCCCTCAGGAGAGAGTCTCCTATGACAGTGACACATCGTTTTTATTTTTATGGAAGTGTTTTCAATGCAGGGCATAGGCCGACTTAACCTCGGTGACACCTCCAAGCTAGATGAACCATTGTCCTTGTTATTGTTCATTTCCACTTGCTGAGACTCATATTTGTTATGCAAGGGCACCTGGGAAGGACACACGCCTGCTGTGCCAGGCAGGAACTTGTTGCCATTGCCCCCTATCCCTGAAGTCACCATGTTCAGACAGGTGGAGGGAGGATAAGGAATCCACTGTATCATGCTTCCTGTTTGCTCATTGGGCCTGTCTCAGGGACATGGTGGCCCCAGGCCCCTTCATTGTATGAAGGCTACCCCGGATCACTGAAACAACCATTTAATCAACCAGCAAATCTAAGGGGCCATGCTGTAACGCAGCATAGGCTTGTGAAAGGAAGGTTCAGGCATTTTCCCAACAAGATTACACATCTATACAGTATATATAGTCTTGGACCCTGCTGAGACACTTGACCGTTACGTGGTATGTTGATCAATCAGCATGCATGAGAGAGCTCTAGGCATTAGAAGAAGCATTAAATGCGTTAAAGGCTGGCTCATGGATGGGTCTCTGAGTGCAAAACGGGCTGACATCTGTTGCGTGTCAGAGAACAAAAGTTATGTCTATTAGAAATATTCCTCAGCTTGTTGTAAACTTTAGTCTGAAGGGTGAGATTTGCAGAGGTGACATGCTCTGTCAGAGAGCGCTCCTTGACATTTCAGAGACAGCAGGAGGGAGCAGAGTACAGCCACCTGTCTTAATTGTCATCATTGTAATTGCCCCAACATGTCATAGAAATCCACGTCTTTGAGCATACACCACTCCAAAAGATTTGTGATGAGTTTTTGACTGACACAATTATTAATATAGAGAATTAAGAGAATGAGAGGTGTCAGAAGAGTGAAAATATATATGCCAGTCAGAAAAGATATTCTGATTAATAAAAAAAAGCAGTTTGGAGCATGATATCAATATTTCAGTTTGCAAAAGCCCCAAAGGAATGATATTAAACTGACATGAAAGGTCTTAAAACAGCAACATTTTAACTTAACAGTGCTTTGATCTATTTACTCTGTCTTTTCCTAATGGAAAATAAGAAGTTTCCCAAGATTGTCAAGATATACATATACAGCCTTTGAGCCAGGTCTTAGGCACCTCCAGTACTTGATGCCTCAATGAAATCATTGTGCATATTTATCTTGTAGCTAAATATTCAGGGAAAAACCAAACCATTCCAGGCACTATTTTAAAATACATGTTTCAAGGAAGCCAATGCCCTTTCTGAATAAGCTATTGGCAGTGGATTTCACAACTTTCTGTCTTTGCTAACTATTGTATCCCCCACCCAGGAACCCAGGGTGAGACCGGAAGGCAAATCTTCAAGATACAACTTCCTTTCATCTCAGTTTATCAAACACATATTGGTCTCCCTGCAGCATCAAGCCCAGGAGCCCATGCCCTGCTCAGGACTATGTCACAGAAAGGGGTCACCACGGGGTTCCAGCTGCTCCCGCAGCACCCAGCCCACCAGCCGGGCTGGGTGGAGGGCTGGGGCTGCCTCAGTTGCTTGCCAGCAGCCACACCAATGCGTTTCTCAAGTGTTTGTTTTCTGATGTCCCCAAGTCCCAGGAAACATCCATGTCTGTGCTGATCGCTGAGGACGCTTCTTCCCGCTCCTGCGGGTCTTCCAACAGAGCTTTGTACCTGTGCCCATCCTCTCTGAGCCAGGTCTTAGGTACCTCCAGTACTTGATGCCTGTGCATGTCTCAGTGCAGTACAGAGATGGCTTTGGACCTGGAGTTACGGCTCAGGCTCGCTGTGGTGTCTCCATGGCTGCTGGTTATCAATAATGGAAGATGGGTTCTTCACATCTACACAGGGACAACACAGTACTCAAAGACTGTCAGCAAGCACAGAATGTCTCAGAAATGCAGATGTCTTCCCCCAACTCTGCTCTCCCAGGTAGCCACTGAACCAGAACCCTTTGTGGTGGTTTATTTTGCACACCTTTTTCTTACAACATCTTACTCATCCAACAACACAAAACCCACCAAAAAATCACACCCACCTGAATGACAGCATACTCTAGAGCACCACTTCAAATTCACTTCACTGAGCTTCATGCATAGAATCATTTGGTTGGAAAAGACCTTTAAGATCATCAAGTCCAACCATTAACCTAACACTACCAAGTCCACCACTAAACCAAGTCCCTAAGCACCACATCTACACGTCTTTTAAATACCTCCAGGGATGGTGACTCAACCATTTCTCTGGGCAGCCTGTTCCAAGGATTGACAACCCACACAAGACTTGTTTCATTTAGCTTTATATATCTCATTCTTAGCTGGTTAGTGTAGTCTGGCTTTATGGTCAATGGAGGGAAACAGGCCCCCTTATCCAAATAATTTATTCTAAATATGTTTCATTCTAAATATTTCTAAATATAGTTTCAGTCTAAAACTATAGAATGAAATTAATGAAATTCTGAAAGTGACAGTTTTCCTCTACAGACTGTAAAGGGGGTCTAGACCACTTGCTGAGATACAGATGTACAGTCGGTGAGATGGATCCCAGCAACAGGGTCTAAACACAACACGCAAAATGACTGGTGGCACATCAGCACGACACGCACCAGACAGCTCTGAAGCAAGCCAACATCGCTTATGGCAGCCGTGCTGCTCTGCACAGAGAAACAACATCTCCCTTCACCTCCAGCAGATGGGAAGAGGGCGCAGGAGGGTCCCACCACAGCCTGGGCAGTCCTTTGGCAGGACTGCGTGGTGTGTTCACTTCAGCAAGTGGTTAACGTTCTTGCACACCATCACAGGGTGTACTCACAAGAGGGGACACAACCTGGACAGTTTTCACACCATGCATTTTTCTAAGAGTCTGCAAACATCTACTGCTATCTGAGCTCCCAAATCAGGCTCCCTCAGCAAACCTTCCTTTCTCAGTGACATCAAATGTGATGTTATCCCTAAGTAAACCATTCTTGGTGTTCCCTTGCTTCCAGTTTCCTACTTTTTTGCCTCAGTTTAGTGTTACACTCACCCTCCTACACAGTGGGTAGAGCAGAATTGATGCCAGGTTATTTGGGGACAGCAGAACTTCCTAAACATTTTCAATGATGCATCCAAAGGGATAATAAAATGGTTCTGTGATAACACATTGTATGCACTAAAAGGTGACTTCTGTGCTGTCTCTTTTTTAACATGCTCCTGATACTTTCATAGGCGTGCAACAGCTCCTCCCAGCTTCTCAAGACTCAGGAAAATTACCCCAAAGGAAAGTGATAAAAGCAACTTGCAAGCCTTGGTGCTTTTCCTTGTGTCTTTTTCTAGTTCAACAGATTTTCTTGCACAGTCCCTGGGGATTAGATTCTTTTAACTACAGTATATGCAGCAGTTAGTTTCCCCAGGCTTTCTTTATGGTCTATGGAGAGAAGGCGGCACTCCAGGTGATGCTAAAGCAGAGATCTAACGGAGGGCAGCCCATAGCAGTGTAAGAACTGCCTGAGCCCCTCCACAGCCTATGGAGGGAGCTGGGAGCTGCCGTGCAGCCGTCTGAAGACACATGAGATGGATTACACTTTGGCTTTTGGTCAATGCCCATGCCATGCTACCGGCAGTTGTTTCTGGCACTCTGCCCAGCCTGGTGTCTTCTCCCCATTATCAATCCAGAGTGAGGTTCACGGCTGAAACCAAACCCCAGGAGCTGCAAGTAGACATCAGCTTAACAAACATCTCTGCCTGGCTAACCCTGAGCTCAGCTCAGCACGTGCAGAAACCTGCTCTTGCGTGGTA
This sequence comes from Grus americana, assembly GCF_028858705.1. Taxonomy (NCBI): domain Eukaryota; kingdom Metazoa; phylum Chordata; class Aves; order Gruiformes; family Gruidae; genus Grus; species Grus americana. Next base: position 12,941,964 of record NC_072853.1, on the reverse strand, counting down.
ACACTTCATTGTTTTGCAAACCCCGCACTATAATGCATACTCATACGGCAAATACCCATATTGTATACCCACCTGCATTTGGCAGATTTGGCTTTCGCTCACCTTCCCTAGTGATCCCCAGGCTTGTCCCCAGACAGCTCATTTCCCCATCCATTACTGAGAGAAAAGGCTGAAAATGCCCAAGCATGTCAGTTTGGGACTCAGAAATCATTTCTCTTGACAGGTTTTTGTGTCATTCTGCAGACAGGCATTGCTTTTTGTATGCCAGACTCCTGGTTGCATCTGCAGTGGCCCTGACCCGGCTGGGACACCCGAGCTCTGCGGGGCCACGTTGTCCGCCATGGGTGAAGTGCAGTCAGGCAAGGACAATGCAGGGTGAGCTGAGCCTGTCCGTCGGGGTAACTTTGTGGTCCTTCTTACCCTTGCACTCTGACATCGTGTCCTCTGGAACCTAGTGGTGGCCCTAAAAACTCTCTACCAGGTAAATCTGTGGACACCTAATGAATTTTGGCTTCAGCCTGGCTCCAGCCCATGCCTGAACAGCAAAACAAAAACAGACCACCTACCCCCTACCCATGCCATGACCATCACTACTCTGACCAATCTCAGAGACAACAAACTAGTCTCACCATGGTGTCACTATTGTTATAAATATTTATCTATTGTTAGCACTCCAAAATACAAAAAACACGGAGTGTTCCATGTGCTGGGGGCTGTACACACTTAGGACCGAGGAAATATTTGGTCTCTCAATAAGGAATGCCCCCCTAGAATAAAATCTACAATCCATCCGGCCTATGTATTTTTTAGCAAAAGGCACAGGCTTTTGATTTTTACTACTCAGAATTTGAACCAAGCATGATCTGAACAAGAAAGTCTCCATTTCTTCTTACCAGAGATGTTCCCAAAACACAGAATGAAATTCCCCTTTAAGAATGCATATTCTTTATTAATACCTTGCCATTAGCAAAGATGAATGCCATTAGGTAGAAATTACCATTATAATTGGTTTTACTCAACATTTCTATATAGTGCAAGGAAGTGGTGTAGTAATTGCTTATTGCTTCCTTTAGCATTTATTTTCATGGAGTAATCAGAATTATCTATATCTGAAAAGAAAATTTGTTTATGTAATTCTGTCTGCTCAATCAGTTTGCTGAAATCTCTTACATTCTAAAAACATCTTCCTTAACTGCACTTTTCAATCCGAATCTTCTTGCCTGCATGCCAATCCCATCTTATTTATAAACTCACAGAAAGTCTGTGCTTCCATTCTCTCTCCCTGCCCTGGGGAAATAAAAAAAGAATAGCTCAATTTTATGTCTTAGTTCAAGAAAATGAACCAAGTAGAAATGAATACAAATTTTGCCACTGTAGTGAATTGCTGAGAAAATAAAACTTGAAGCTGAAATTTAGGTTTCATCTTCATTTAGCATAAGAAATACTTTCTGATCAGAGTTCAGAATACATTTCTGCAGATATCAATGTTTAAAACAGGCCCACTGGGCAAGAATTTTTAAATTCTGGTTTACAGTTGAATAAACAAATACAAAGAGACAAAAAGAAGATTGCTGCTATACTGTAAATATTGGACACACTTTTCCCCTCTCCTTAGAAGCAGACAATGTATATATTTCATATTTAAGAGATCCCTAGCAGACCTGTTGTAAATTAGCATGTATATGCAAGTGTCCTTTGAGGAATCTGACTATTTTACTGTTCAGGGACAAGAAGTAACGGGTCAGATACGAAGGTCACTCTTTACTGAACGGTCCTGAAAACCAGTGACATTCATTGCAGATTCGAAGCAAATCCCATACAACAGTGCAGTAGCAAAGACACAACAAGAAATCCTGGTTTTTCTAACAATCTGGCTTCATATCTTCTCTATTGCTCACTTACAAGCCAAATCAAAACACATTGCAGTTCGCGAGAGTGTTTCCTGTGATATGTTGAACAAATATATAGAAAAAAACTATACCTTTTGGGATCCTATGGAGCTGTTTATATAGAGGAGAAAATAGAGGATGCGAGTGAAGTGTAGGCAGCAAAACACAGGGACAGGTTTTATATGAGTATAATATTTATAGAACCAAGGCCCAAACCAGGTCTTTTTATTTAGCTTGCAAATGTTTTCTACGCCATAAGAAGAGACTGAGCCGTATTAAGCAAAGTCAGCTTTGCCAGCAAGCACGTAAGTATGTGTGTGCATTTCTGCGGTGCTGATTAATGGCTGGGTGAATGCCATAGGACATCTAAGAACTATGAAATACTTTTGTTTGCTTAATGCTTTTTGCTGATATCAACTTTCCCCTTGCTTGTCTGCTAGGTTTTGGGCGAGCCGTTCCCCACCCCAACGCCTCTGGCACAACAGTCTGCAAAGAGACGGCATCTGCCAACTCACGCCTCACCTCCCAAAAGGCAATGTCAGACACGTTGCCTTGATCTACATAAATGCATTGAGAAAACATGAATTCAGGCCAGAGGTGTCTGACTACAGCAGTATTCTTAGGACAATTACAAAAATAAAGTCAATGAGATTCTCAAAAGCACCCAGCAGAAGTTTTTGTACTCCTATTGAGTTCAAACAAATCAGAGTTAATTCAATCCAGGCTGAAGTTCTGCTTCAGAGAGGCTTGTTTCAACTTGGTAGAATTCAACTACTTTTCCAATCTCTACCTGACAAATTTTGTTCATCCTTTTCCAGATTTAGGAACCAGTATTTGTACAGCGTTCAGTAAATCAGAGCTCCGGGGTCAGGGCACATGCTACCATCATAAAACACAGCAAGGAGGATGGGTAACTATTACATGACTCATCAGAGACAGAATCAGTGCAAATCAAAAGAAATATCCAATCGTAAAACCACTGTTGCCTCAGAGATCTTGACAAACAGGCCAACTGTTAAAGGAGAACTGTCTCTGTCCTTCTTGCACTCAGACACTTGCTGCTTTTCAAACATTCAAGCATTTGTTCTCTTAATAGTGTATTGATTGACTGGATGCTGGAGATAGTGGGTTTGTAAAGAGTATTTTATTTCCTTTTGTACCCGTTCCTCACATGCACCAGATTAGACAGTATAATCATCTATTATTTTTTATTCATTTTTTCAGCGATATCTTGGCTGCTGCACAAACAAGAACCATGTTTATTACTTTTAGGTAAGCTGATAAGTGAATTTTTCTGTCCTACTATTTGCTGCAAAGGCTTCTCTTTTATTCGTGTTTCCAGTCGATCCTGGAACATCCATTTACAGAGGCAATGATTTTTGGAGTAGAACTGAGCATTTAATTTGTGGGATTTGCTCTTTGGGTCTAAACTCTTCACGGTGCTCTTGCAATACTAACACATATTTAAGAGCTGGAGTCAATCTAGGAAGGCTGAAATCCTGATTCGTATGGGAAACTCCAAGGGGGATTTCATTGAAAGTATCTACAAACTAAGTTTTTCAGGCAGGCTGTTCCTTAGGGACAGCACCTATGTGCCTGAGCTTACGTTGTCTCCCACACAAACCTAAAGGAGGAACTGTGTATTGTTAAAATGCTCTTAAACTGCAAGTGCAGGTTTATTTCTAATAAGAGGATTTAGGTTTCCCAGCATTGCACGCATTTTGTACAGAGCCCCATCCAGCAGCAGCCTCCCAGGGCCCCCCCGGGACTACACAAGCTGAAGAGTTTTACCCATTAAACCATGCCTGTGACTTTTTAGCCGCAGCATGTCCTGTGGAAAAACTTTCAGCCCTGCCTAGCAGATTTCTAGCGCTGGGGAGCAGATTTTTTAAAATAAAAAATTCACAAAGCAAAAATACATCAATTTGTATAAAGAAGGTGAATCACAGGTGTCAACAGCTATACTCATAACTCATCGCTTCACTCTGCTACTGTAATTGAGATTTGCAATCTGTAATTAGTTTTCTGCAGCTCTTTAATAATGAGTAACCACAGGAAAAAACCAAACCAAAACAAAAATCACCACTGCTTTTGGATGCGATAATGTAGGGAAATGCACATATTGAAAAAGGATAAAAAGAGGACTTCCCCTGCTGTCGCAGCGAGCCAGAGGCAACAAGTCAAGAGGCAGGACCCACGCGAGCCGCTGGCCTGGGGTGCAGAGGGGCAGAAGCCGAGCGCTGCAGTGGCACTGCCTTCTTGTGTGACTTTAAGCAAAACAATTCTATCCCTCTTCAGCTCTCACCTGTAGCCTGGTGATATCATGACATCAGCAGCTTCCCCCCACCCCCCATTTTACTTATTCCCACTATGAACTCTTTGGAGCCCCACCTCTATTTTGGTATGTATTTATACAGTGCCGACAGCAGCTCAGCCACACGCACACAGCTGCATCAGCACCAAATCCCTGATGCAAACCAGGGAGGAAACGTCACCCCTGAGAGCTGCCAGCTCACCTTCCTGCCCCGTGACTGCATCCCCCTGCCTCTGCAACGCAGGTAGCGCGTAATAAAACGCTCTGGGTCTTAAGTACACATCCCCGAGCAAGTGTGAATTTTCCCTCCTGCGAAGACTCTGCAGGGGACTGGAGGTTGTCACAGGCATTTAATTCACTTCAGATTTTAACTGAGCATCCCAAAATAATAGCGAGAAGGAAAAACTACTTATGTTATAATTAGATATGCCAGAAATAAACTCACCTTTTTCCTGACACTGCTTAAATTAGAATTTATTTGGCATAAAACACTGTGAATAAGCTAATGAAATGATTAATTTGTTCATTCGCCTATGCATGTTGATAACTATACGCCAAGAACCCAATGATTCGTTAACAGCCTCATTTATTTTAAGCAAACTGCTGTCATTCATAAAGCATTGGCCAGCTGCCATGCATCCCTTCATCTTTCCCTCCTGCCTTCATAAATCTCCTGCTAACCTCTCGAGCATCTTAGGCATTTTTGTGAGGAAACCAGCAACATCTCTTTGGAGACAGCTACTGCTCATCTGCTCACCTTGCAAAGGTTTCTTAGCCTCTGCCCCTCCTGCTCCCCGATGCATCCTGCTGATGCAGCTCATTACTTCTAGCCTGCATGGACATTTCTCATCATCATTTGGTGCTTTGCCATTGCTCTGTATAGGAGGAGAAGTCGTCGCTCTTCTCCTCTCTTAACCAAGCAGCTAAGATTAGTCATAAACCAGACCATTTGCTCTCAGTGTGATTTTGAACGAAGCTGCTAAGAGTTGTCATTAATCTCTGTTATGCACAAGGCACACACAAAAGCTGTCCTTCTGCTCCTGAATTTGGCGGGGAGGCCACCAGAAACCAGTGACCGGCAACTTTCCCACCCACAAGTACTGTCGGTGCTTATCCAGCCTCTCTGGATATTTCTGAGCACCCACGTGAGACAAGTGAGTCGGTGGCATTATCTCATTTTATAAGCGGGCACTTGAGGCGCAGAGCTGAAATAGCTGTTCAAGGTCATGCATGAAAGCCCGATCAAGAAATGGAGCATGTGTTTTCCCCTCCCCTAGATTAGATCAAATCCTTCCACTTTGGGGGGAATTGAGCATCCCGGCCCTGCTGCTGGAGTTACAGGAGGTTTCAGAAGGATAAATAAAGGTAGATCTGTCTTGGGAAAACCTTCCCTGCTTCCAAAGCAGGTATGTCCAGTTTCCTTGGTGGAGCACAGTGCTGTGGTCAATAGGACATACTATTTTGGGTTCAAAGGAGGTAACCACACAGCCCCAGTACACACAGAGAAGAAGCACTTCTACATGAGTTGCGTAGGCAAGTCCTTTTCTTTCCCTGTCATATAGGTCCTCTCATAGCCAACCTGCAACAGGACGGTAGTGATGAATATGGTGGGCTCCATTTCTGCCACCACTGAACAACATTGTCACCTAACAGGAAAAATATCCACACCCTAGCTTGTGTTCCAGGTCCATATGGCATGTTTTATCAAAATATTAATAAAGTAGAAGAAAGATACTGGGCTATCAAGAAGAGCTGAATGCATTACAAGGAATGGAAAATACAGAGCAAGGCTAGAAAGAAGCCATAGTGGTAGAAAATCACGAGACACTTGTAGGGTGCAACTTTGACATCAGGTGAAGTGTTGGTTAAATCCTGTATTAGTGTTTATAGGAAGGAGGATAATCCTGGGTCCGGCTGTGCTCAGAAACATCCCTTGGTCCAGATGACTCAAGCAGTCACTCTACTCTTCAGGTCTCCAGAGTGAGCTCCAGGACTTCTCCTTGCAGTGCCTCGGTGCTGCAGAAAAATCCTCGCTTACAGTGACTGCTGTGAGCCCCGGCACGGGAGGGCTTAGCAATGAGAAGCACCCTCTGATCACAACTCCCTGGGACCAGTTAAAACCTTTCCTGCTATTTTCCAGTTTCCTGTCTAGGTTGGAGTGACACACGTTCAAGGACACTGGTGCACTAAGTGGGACAGGAGTTTTGTGGTGGTGACTCTGTAGTCTCATTAGCTCACAAATACAAGACTGATGAACAGCACTATGATCTTTATCCTGCACACCTCTCCTTCATGCTGTGCTATCCCACGTGTGGGATGCATCACTGGGATGTGTTTGGAATGAGAATCAGTAACCCACATGGTCCTTTAGCTGTTTGTATACCAGAATGGGGTACACAAACATTTGTTTCTTCTTCTGCCACCTCCCAACTACCTGATGTATGAGGCTTCAGAGGGAAAAAGTGTTTCTGATTTCATTAATTATGTGTTAACCTGGTGTTGTGAAGCAACCAAAGGAAAATCGAATTGTCTGGCTCTTCGTGTGCAATATGATGGAAGCAGATTAGATTTGTGCTGCTTGGCCTTCTATCAAATAATACTGAAATTACTCTTGCACAGGAGCAACAGCAATGTATTTAGTCCTTGACTTCCCTTATGCTGCCCAAGTGGAGTTGCTCTGGCACATCCTGGTATGGGCAATTGCAGGTTGCAGGCAGAATTTCTCTTGCTGGTGTCTTTCAGTAGCAACTGTGCCCTAAGAAAGTATAGTGCCAATTCTGCAGAAAAGTTTTATCAGGATAATATGCAGATAGAACCCAAGAACAAATTCAGGGCACTCACATACCCATATCCAGGCCCATGTCACCTAGGGCTATTGGTTCACAGAATCATAGACCAGCCCAGGTTGGAAGGGACCTCGAAAAGTTATCCGCTGCAACCTTTCGTGGAAAAGCGAGCCTAGATGAGATTATCTAGCAACCTGTCCAACTGCATCTTGAAACCCTCCAGTGATGGGGACTCCACCACGTCCCTGGGGAGGTTGTTCCAGTGACTGATTGTTCTCACTGTAAAAAAAAATATCTCTTACATCAAGATGAAAGGTTGCCCCATGACACTTGTTGACTGCCTCATCAGAAACCCATTGCCCTATTCATTTTCCCAGGGTGCTGTTCCTTCCTACTGACTTCCACCCCAGCATGTCAGAATACTCGACAGGCATTTGGGATGCTGAAAGATGCTGATACCTGCTACTCCCGCAGCAAACTACTGGCTTCCCTCTCCTACTGATTCAACTGCAGCCAGTTCCAGGACGTGTGGTGAAAATAACTGTCCAGCACTACACACCAGCGTGAGATTTCTACAGTAACTTTAATGTGGTTTTGTAATTTCATTTTCAGATAAAAATGCTTTTGTTTATGAAACGACCTGGACTGTCACTAACTGCAGTCCATCTGTCCAGGGACAAGACCTCACACACGTCACCTCAGCTGCTTCCTAAACCTCTTCCTGCTGTGATGCTTCTCCACCTGCATTAGTGTTTATGCTCTGCACAAAGAGAGAGGGGAAGAGCTCTTCCGGCAGGGACAACACCAGAGGCACCAGGTGCTCGTTCACATCTGTCTTGTGCCTTGGGCCACCTCATGTGTCATGTCCCCTCTGTACAGATGATGACTCCTGCCTTCTGCTGCTCCTGTTTCAAACAGGGCAGCTGTGGCTCTTCAGACATCCCTCACTGCCCCAGCACTGACCAGAGGCTGACAAGGACCACAGACATGTTTAGGTTACAGGTGTGAGTGGTAGTAATTAAGTCAATGTGACTAAATTATGATCTTTCATCAAGTGAGCAATCAGGTGAGCCATAAAGATGACATTAATTAGTCTCCTCCACCTGTCCCAGTAGTGCTCGTGGTTGGTTCCTGATGCTGAACTAAGTAACTCGCTGCGCTCTGGTAGCCCGTGTTCACTGAAAGACAAAGGCTGTGTCCTCCACCCAGGGTGGAGGATCCCTCTTATTTATGCAGAGGGATATAGGTTTTATATCCATGCCTAGTAAGCAGATCATTAGAAAGTATTTGTTTTAATACTTTTGGAGTCACTTTATATATTTTCCAATCTGAGCAGCTGGACTTATGTTAGTTACTAAGCAAACTAATGTCAAAGCAAAAAGATACAAGAGAAAGTACTGGTAAGGAGTTTCAAAGTCAATCCATTTTCCTGTGAAAGTCTGATAATAAATATGAAATCAAGTGGAGACATTCCTTTAGGGGGACCCATATAATTTATGTCAATAAAATATTTATACCAGCTACATATCTGAAAGAGAGAAACTAAACTTCTGTGGTTTTCTTCAATTTAATAGAATTCAAATGATAACTGAATTCATGTGAAGTGGGTATCAGTAAAATGCTTTTATACGTGATTCTAAATGAAATTTTGTTTCACTTCGATAGCTAGATTTGCCTACGGGCAGGATTTATCTCACTGAACTTTGGCTGTTCCAAAGGACAAGCAGTCCAGCAGTTGCCTGGGCTCCTCTCGTCAGAAGAGGGAAACGGGCTCCTCCAAAAGCAGACGCTGCCCATCCTAACGCAGGGACTCAGGGGGGTGCAATAGCTCACCCCAGAGCGGACTCCACTAAATATGGGGGGATTGATGTGGTTAGACACTACGAGTCTAATTCTACCCTTAATTTAAAAAAAAAGTAATGACAGAAAGCTGGAAAAAAAAAAGCGCAAACATTTTTAGTAAGAAAAAAATGAGCTTGATAAAACTTAACAGAGCATCTTCCTTGAAAAAGCACAAACCATTGATCAAAGGTGTATTGGCTCAGACATTTATTGCTTTGGCTGCCTCTATCCGTCCTGTAGCTTTCCGTTCGACAAATTTAAAAAGTCAGTGTGGTTTCCAGTGTAAAATAGTGGAAATTGTAACTGAAGGGTGTTCTCAGGTTTTAAATTATAGGGAGTATTACTTTGCTGTCATTACTACTGATTTAATGAATGATTCATACCAAAAAGAGATTCTGATTCTCTATAGTTAGACTCAACCAACCAGATGGTTTTTATTTAACAGTCTACAGAACTAAAAAGTGAGTTTTAAGGAAATCATTTATAATAGACAGGCATAAAACTGGTAGATTAGATCACCCACAGGAAGGATGATTTCTACTTATAGAAGTTATGCAGACTGAACTACCAAAAGCACAAGGCTAAACCAAACCAAATGTGACCTTTTGGGATGACCCTTTCCATAAAAATACCTGCCACTCTCATGGAGTTAATGGCAAAGGAGACTCTTCATGACACTGTCACAGGGTCTGTTCAGATGCTGTCAGCAGCAGAAGAAACCATTTCGGATAGTAAAAGCCGATGCTACAGATTTTCATGCACATAACATCAAGAGCTTCATTTCCATAAGATGACACCAAAATCTACTGAGTTTCTACACAGTACATCCTACTTCAAAACCCAGGGGCAAGAGGCCAGAACAGTCAAACTCTGAAAGACAGCAGATGAAAATAAGAAAGTCCTGAAAGGATGTTAACCCCGTAACTGCCTTTAGAAGGAAGGAACACCCTCATCATCACTTTATTTCACAGTTTCTCTCCCCTCAGCCCACTGACGTTGACGGGATCAGCCAGAGGGTCCTGTAGCCCTCACAGAGTTTATGGAGGACAGCTCTGCAGCAGGGCTGGGAGGTGCGTTAGCATTAGCCCATGTGGATGGTCCCATAAAAGAAAGCCACATAAAAAAGGATGTGCACTGGGGAGGTTTCAGCACATTAAAAGGAACTCCATAAATAAACACCTCGTGTTTAAACTGTTTGTCCAGACAAAAAAACAGTTAGACTCAATAACTTTGACAAGTACAATGCTGGAGAGTCAGACTCAGACATACACATTCAAGCTGAAGCTAAGAACTTCAACAGGGTTTTTTTTCTCCAAATCACTGCTTCCTGCCTAATAAAAATGTGTCATGACAATATGTTGTGGTAAGATAGATGAAGAATGTGTATTTTGAGAAGCTGTCCCAGGAATCTATCAATCAAACTTTGCCTTTGCAACACTGAAGGGATTAAATGTGATGTTTGCTCATTATTTTTAATGGCATAATAAGCCGTAATGGAAAAAAGTAATTATTATTTAATCTGAAAGGGGTTGGAAAGAGAGATAAATCAGAGTTGTTAATAAGAATTCTTATCAGTATGGGTAGCCACAGAAAAGCCAGATCAGAATGGATGAGCTATATGTGTGTTTAACTTGGAATTGTCATCTGTGAGATGTGTTTAACCTGTGTTTAACCTACAGGCATAAGAATATTTTTGTGCTTTGTTATTTAATAATCAGTTTAGGGCCCACATGACAGAGTTAGAGAAACTTAAAATGAAATACGGAAATGGATTTTGGCTCTTTGGAGTGGTTTTAGGGTGTAATGCACTTACCTAAGCTCAGTGTAGGAGTTTTGAATCAATGCATATAAGGGCATTTAAGCTCACCTTCATCAGGGAGAAAATAAAATAACTGTGGTTTGTTCGGATTTTTTTAAAGGTCTTCTCCAAATGGCTGAGGTCGTGCTGGGAGAGAGGTTATTGAAGAGCTGAGTAAGGAGATATTTTGCTTTAGGTGGATGCCTAAGAGATGTCAAGTGGACCTGAGCAATATGCTGAGGAGTCTTGAATGAAGGCTGTTGGCAAAATCATTGGAAATTCAGTTAAAAAGCATAGATTTAGCACTGTTTATTTAGACCGTGCCAGAGATAACTCTAGCACCTTATCAACATGAGAAAGGCCAATTACCAGCGCTGGCCTCATCCGTGCTGCACGCGCCACAGAAATCTCCGGGGGCTTCTGCAAGTGCAGTTTTCCTGTGTGATGCCTAATGCTGATTAGCAATATGACAGCGCAGGTCTGGAAAGGTCTTGAATGAAATCCCCAATCAACTGGATTTAATCAGATTTTTTTCTGTGGCTTTTTTCAGTGAGCCCTGGCTGGCACCCATTAACATCAGGGAAGGCTTCACCCTGGGAAACACAACTAGTAGATCTAAAGGCCTGCAGTGGTATCACTGCATCACAATCAAATGAATTAACGTGCAATGTTTTGTCTCATTCTACAAATCGTATTTTCTCACCCAGCAGTGATTTTCCTAAAGATACCATTGATCTCTGACCACCTCACCAGCACTCTTCCCACTAGCTCCGTTTCCAGGATTCACAGCTTGCACACCCCTAACCATTGGGGAAGGGGTTACCTTTTAAATCAACCAACAGTTCAAACAGCCACAAGCCTGGCCCCAAGTTGCGTATTTATACAGTTAGAGAACATGCCAAGGCTTCTGAGAAAGCAGATAGACATTTTAAACTGTTTTCATTATTTATGTTGTCTTTTAGTCAATGCTGTGTGCATAATTGGCTAATTATCTTCTCCCTCTACAAGAAAATCCTTAGAACTACGTAGGGAGAAACAAGAAAACCCTTTCACGGTGGATTTTAGGAAATTACATATGAAGTCCGATGTTCACCTGGCAAAAAGCCAGTAGATGCTTCACATTAATTGCACAATATTTATGCCAAATGAAGATGTGGCCCACTCTCTAAGGAAAGCTTCAACAATTCAGTAACCCTGAAAATAGCGTGTAAAAAATCTCTCTTTTTTTTCCCCAAAGCATGGAGTTTCTGTTTCAAATTTCATAAATCTCATTTGCAGGGTAAGTAATTTTCAGTCTTTAACAAACAGCAGCTACATCTTACAATCTCTGGAAATGAGAGCTTCTTACTGCTAGATAAATTAACCCCCCAGCACGACTCGTGCTACTCTCAGAATTTCCCAGTCTTCTGAGGATGGTTAGTGGTGATGCACAAACCACAGGCACTGTCCCCTCCTCACTGCCCATCTGCTCACGCAGATCTGAAACATGGTCCTTGCACACAGACGATGCTCTGCAGCAACGCCCGTGTCTGCTGCAGCACCCGCCAGCCTCACTCTTTGCCCAGAATGCAAAGAATGAGGAGGGAGCACCGGGTGTGCGAGCAGGGAGATAGTCTTGGTGTCTTAGTCTTCTCAGGAGAAAAGAATTGGCACATTTTCTCCTCCATCAACACACAGAGCAGCCAGAGCTGGATGATCCTGCTACCATCTCAGCCACCAGAACCTGCCACACAACTTCCAGATGCCCTCTGTTGAGCTGCTCAGAATGGGAAAACAAGGCACAGTACACAATCGTACACTTATCAAGAAAAGCCATTCGTGTCTCATATGCATATTTTTATGCATCAAATATTTGTTTTCCCCTACTAAGCCTGTAGAGAAAGAACTGCAACAGCTACAGGGGCCTGGCTTTGCAGGCTGTGGTATAATGAAAAAATAAAAAAATAAGTTTGTGTGGTGAGTTGGTGGAACCGGGCTTTCAACACTTGTTCAGTGAGCCCTGAATAATTCAGTGGTAGCTTTGCTTCCTGTGAATATTGTACTCAGTCTAGAACTCGTGCCAGTAAAAATTCACATTGCATCGCTGTGAATTTTCTGCTGTACGCAACACTAGCACTGATGCTTATAGATAAATGTCTAATGGGTTTCAGGTATGAATTTTCTCTCCATATGCTCCAATATAGACATACCCTTACAAATAATACCTGCTTACTGTTATTTAAATGCTCACATGAAACATTTGACTATAGTTTTCCATATCGCATAAGGGAAGGGCAACTGACATCATCTACCTGGACTTGTGCAAGGCATTTGACACTGTCCTGCACAACATCCTTGTCTCTAAATTGGAGAGACATGGATTCAATGGATGGACCACTCGGTGGATAAGGAATTGGCTGGATGGTCGCACTCAAAGTGTTGTGGTCAATGGCTGCATGTCCAAGTGGAGAACGGTGACGAGTGGCGTTCCTCAGGGGTCGGTGCTGGGACCGGCACTGTTTGACATCTTTGTCAGTGACATGGAGAGTGGGATTGAGTGCACCCTCAGCAAGTTTGCCGACGACACCAAGCTGTGTGGTGTGGTTGACACGCTGGAGGGAAGGGATGCCATCCAGAGGGACCCTGACAGGCTGGAGAGGTGGGCCCATGCAAACCACATGAAGTTCAACAAGGCCAAGTGAAAGGTCCTGCACGTGGGTCGGCACAATCCCAAGCACAGCTACAGGCTGGGCGAGGAATGGATTGAAAGCAGCCCTGAGGAGAAAGACTTGGGGGTATTGATTGATGAGAAGCTCAACATGAGCTGGCAGTGTGCACTTGGAGCCCAGAAAGCCAACCGTGTCCTGGGCTGCATCAAAAGAGGTGTGACCAGCAGGTTGAGGGAGGTGATCCTGCCCCTCTACTCTGCTCTCGTGAGACCCCACATGCAGTACTGCGTCCAGCTCTGGGGGCCCCAGTACAGGAGAGACATGGAGCTGTTGGAGAGAGTCCAGAGGAGGCCACGAAGCTGACTGGAGGGCTGGAGCACCTCTCCTATGAGGACAGGCTGAGGGAGTTGGGATTGTTCAGCCTGGAGAAAAGGCGGCTCCGGGGAGATCTAATTGAGGCTTACCAGTACCTGAAGGGGCCTACAGGAAAGCTGGAGAGGGACTGTTTATCAGGGAGTGTAGTGACAGGACAAGGGGTAATGGTTTTAAGCTGAAGGAGGGTCGATTTAGATTAGATGTTAGAAAGAAATTCTTCACTGTGAGGGTGGTGAGGTACTGGAACAGGCTGCCCAGAGAAGCTGTGGATGCCCCCTCCCTGGAAGTGTTTAAGACCAGGCTGGATGGGGCTTTGGGCAACCTGGTCTAGTGGAGGGTGTCCCTGCCCATGGCAGGGGGGCTGGAACTAAGATGAACTTTGAGGTCCCTTCCAACCCAAACCATTCTGTGATTCTATGATTCTATGAATTTGCTGCTCCATCCTCTTCCTACTAATTCCTGGGCACCTCCATTTGGTTTTTTGACCACTGTTGAGCAACCAAGACAATGTCTTCATAAGAAAAGCTATCATAGCCCAGGTACATTACTGCTGTGTGGTAACCGTCAGCTCAGAGCCAAACATTTTATACACTGAGTTGGGATTAGTTTTCACCACATATATCCTTGTACATTTACACATCCTGAATCTCTTGTTTTTCTGCCCAGTCACTATGCCTTGAAAGATCCATTTAGAATTTTTCACGTTTGGTCTGATTTTTTACTGTCCCCAAAAGTTTAGTGCCATTATTATTCTTTCCCCTTTTCAGTCTGTTATAAATATATTGAACAATGCATTCAGCTGCCATAGCCATGAAATCATTCACTCCTTCCGTAAGTTATTCATTCCTCCCCTCCATGCAAGTTGAAAGAACTGAATTTTGAAGTATAATGAAAGACAGAATTTCCAAAGTCAAGGTAGAAAAAAATATGAGCAGAAAGGAGGAGATTACATGAAAATTCATACAGCTGGGAGAGGAGACAGCTTTCCTCCCAGCCTTACGTTGTCTACCTGGAACACGATGGGGCTGGGTCCGTCCCACGAGCACCCCTTCCTGCGCTGCGGTGGGACAGCCGGCTCTACGGACATGCTCACATGTGTTTGCAAAGGGGACGGCAGCATTTCGGTGTCCCCCTGAAGAAGGGGCTTGGTTTGCCTTAGTGCTGAGCAGCGGCACCTCGGTTGGGGCCTGCGGCCATGCCTGGAAAGGGGATTATCTTGCTTGCCAGCGAGTGAATTATTTTCATCCTAAACCCATTCTGAGCCTGGTGTCTTTACAAAACAACAGCATATCTTCAAAACTAATTGCTCGAGGCTGATTGCTGAGCATTGCCCCTTTTGGCAGGTCAGGTCCCAAGCAGACCTGCTTCCCGGCAGACCAGAGAAACGCTGCGTGGCCTCTGAGAGCAGATGCCTTCAGGAGGGCAGCCATCAGCAACAGCACTTCCGCACCACACCTCCATGGCAGGAGGCCTGGGGCCCTCCACCCATCCCCTCCACGCTATGGAAAGGAAGGCGGAGGTAGATGAAGCTCTACGACGTGTGTCAGATTCCTCCTCCATGTCAGTCCATCTCAATTTATTCAAGCTCCAACACCTAGGCGATGCATCACGGGTCAGTTTAAGTGAATAAAATAGAGGATTTTAGAAGAGAATAATAAAATACAATGCCAGAAGTCCAGGAGATCAGACTATGTAATCGCATGGCTGCTCCAAATCCTTAATAATAAAACCCCTAAATACACCACATCTTAAGATCAAACATCATGGCAACCAAGGTACATTGTATTTATAATAAATTCTCCTAAAAATGTATTATTAATCAGCAGAAATATTGCTGGTAGTGCATCTGACAAGAAACTTCAACATTTTAACTTTTCTTTTAAATGTGCATTTCTTACAGAACAAACTCTGTCTCTGCTCCTTCTGGAACTTTTCATTTGCATCTTTTCCACTCACGTTAGAATACTGTATTCCACTGAAGGGATTGCAATAATCTCTTTGCAGACCTAAGTCTAAATGAAACACTTTGGCACTTAAATGGAAGAAAAGAGGTCTTAGTGTAGTGACAGGACAAGGGGGAATGGGTTTAAGCTGAAGGAGGGTCGATTTAGATTAGATGTTAGAAAGAAATTCTTTACTGTTAGAGTGGTGAGGCACTGGAACAGGTTGCCCAGAGAAGCTGTGGATGCCTGTGGTGGGTTGACCCTGGCTGGAGGCCAGGTGCCCACCAGAGCCGCTCTCTCACTCCCCTCATTCACTCAACAGGGGAGAAAAGGCATAACGAAATGCTTGCAGGTCGAGATAAGGACAGGGAGAGATCACTCACTAATTGTTGTCACGAGCAAAACAGACCAAACTTAGAGAGGGAATTCATCTAATTTATTACTAGGCAAAACAGAGTAGAGGAATGAGAAAATAAAATCAACTCTTAAAACACTTCCCCCCACCCCTCCCATCTTCCCGGGCTCAACTTCACTCCCGGCTTCAACCTTCACCCCCTCAGCGGCACAGGGGGACGGGGAATGGGGGTTACGATCAGTTCATCTCACGGTGTTTCTGCCGCTTCTTCATCCTCAGGGGGAGGACTCCTCTCATCGTTCCCCTGCTCCAGGATGGAGTCCCTCGCATGGGGTGCAGACCTTCAGGAGCAAACTGCTCCAGCATGGGGTCCCCCACGGGGCCACAAGTCCTGCCAGCAAACCTGCCCTGGCATGGGCTCCCCTCTTCACGGGTCCACCGGTCCTGCCAGGAACTTGCTCCAGCATGGGCTTCCCACGGGCCGCAGCCTCCTTCAGGTGCCTCCACCTGCTCCGGCGTGGGGTCCTCCACAGGCTGCAGGTGGAATCTCTACACCCCCTCATCCTTCCTCCATGGGCTGCAGGGGGACAGCCTGCTTCACCATGGCCTTCACCATGGGCTGCAGGGGGATCTCTGCTCCGGCGCCTGGAGCTCCTCCTCCCCCTCCTTCTTCACTGACCTTGGTGTCTGCAGAGTTTCTTACATCTTCTCACTCCTCTCTCTGGCTGCAAAAGCTCTCTCTCTCCAAGTGTTTTTCTTCTTCTTAAATATGTTATCACAGAGGCGCTGATTGGCTTGGCCTTGGCCAGCGGCGGGCCCATCTTACAGCCGGCTGGCATTGGCTCTATCAGACACAGGGGAAGCTTCTAGCAGCTTCTCACAGAAGCCACCCCTGTAGCCCCTCCCGCTACCAAAACCTTGCCATGCAAACCCAACACAATGCCCCCTCCCTGGAAGTGTTTAAGACCAGGTTGGATGGGGCTTTGGGCAACGTGGTCTAGTGGAGGGTGTCCCTGCCTGCAGCAGGGCGGTTGGAACTAGATGGTCTTTGAGGTCCCTTCCAACCCAAACCATTCTATGATTCTATGACAGGTCTTCCAGTTAGAGACCCATAAAAATCAGCAGGTATCAGGTAAACATTTCCATTTTGATGAAACTACACTCTTCACTGGGAAACTATTTCACTTGCAGATTCGATTAATTCTAGTTAATAGTTAGAGATATCTGTGAATTGCTGCAAAATACAAAACCACTCAAAATGCCCATGTGCAAGTGATGACTACCATTTGGATCTGGTTATTCCCTGTGCAGGATGGCTGGCTTGCAGCACAACAGTAGGAAACACCTGGATCATACCAATGAAACCAGCCCATCATTCTCAAAAACGTGGATGACTCTCCACATCTGATTTGCAGGAGTGCTGCGGTGTCTGCTGCGTCTGTCCCAAGGGCTCAGCTACTAAGCAGCCCTGGTGCAATAGCGTTGTACTCCAGGAGAACCTGCTAGTGAGGCACAGGAGACTGCTCTCTCTTCCAGAGATATAACTAATGGTTCATGTATTTTCATTTTGCCCTCCTGTTTGCTTTTCATTTATTCAGATTTATACCAAAACCTCAAAAGTAATGCCCAAGATTTTACAGCAGCCCTTCCAGAGGTTACAAAAAAATACAAATAAAATTTAACTGCTTATCAAGCTACAAATTCCTCATTCTGCCTTCAAATTAAATTCGTTCTTAAATCCACCTTGTCTAAAAGGCAAAAGACATCATGTGCATCTCTGCCAGGTTCAACTGAGCAACAGGTCTGTGTTTGGTCTTACAGTGCACCAAAGACATTGTCTCTGCCGCAGACCCGATGCTCTGAAATGATCTCTGGAAGTCTCCCTTCACCTCGCTCCTTTTCCTTCTCCTGGCTTTCAAGGCCAGGCTGTAACCAAGCCACCAACGGACAGGTGATAGCACACTTCCCTGCCATGGCTGCGTGGCTTGCTGGACACCTGTCTTCTCTCTCAAATGGCAACTAAGTGCCACCGTTCTCTTTTATAATTATCAAAGACATCTAAATATTTTTTTTTTTCTATCAGCATCCTTATTGGAGTGAGAGGGCCAGAATGGGTGACTCCTGCTCATGGTTTTCCTGTACTTAATGCTGCTGGTCTCATGGGCTTTCAACTTCTGGTGATGGGTTTAAGCACCCTCATCCTCACCACGATTTCCTTCTATATCAGTCACCGACCTCTGCTCATCTCTAGTCTTCGTGTTTTCTCAGTATTGACCAGAGCTGGGAATGGGTTCAATGACAACAACAAAGCCTCTGTACAAAGGCACAGCAGATGATTACCCCAAATGAGAAAGCCTTCATGAAATGGTAAGCACCAATAGCCTGAAGAACAGATTGCAGCACAATTTTGATTCTCTCTAAGCCTAATATTTACATTTACTTTTAAAAACACAGACATGACCCTTACACCCTATGATCTCTTGTTTGTTTATAAATTGTCACAAACACTTGTCAGCAACAAATTTCCAGTTTTTAACAAGACCAGCCTCATTTCATGCTGAATGTTAAGTGTTCTGAGTCCAAGGTGTCCTCAGGCGCTAATGGGAAGGAACTTTCTCGAGCAGTTCCGCTCCCATAAGACAGGACTGAACCAGCAAACAGTAAATCTCAGCTCTTTGTCATGGCTGCTGGAAGAGCCTCACAGTTTGGCAGTTGGCCCCTGTGAGACTTTAAGTACACACACAAGCGCCTTTGTTAGAAATGAGGAAAGTCTTTGTACAACTGAGAGACATCCTGGGAGTCCTTAATTTCTAGGATTCAGATACTGCCAAAGCGCTTGTAACAGTTTAAGGCAAGCTTGTATATGAAGCACCCTTTCTGTGAGGGTTCAGGAGGCATTTTGCCCATTAGCTGCAGTTCCTCTGAGTTTCAAAAGGTTTAGAAATCTTCAGTTTTCCTCTAAATTTCAGGTTTAGGTCATTCCAGATACCCAGAAGTATTCAGGATCCAACCCTGACCCATTCCACGTAAGCCTCCCACCAGGCAAACTATTATTCACAGCAATTGCTGACTATCTCACCATCCTCTGTTCTTCTCCTGCATTTCAGATCCTGACTCTTCCCTTTTGCTATCCCCAGTCCCAATGCAGGGTGAAAGCCTTCCTCAGTGTCTGGCCTGAATCCAGAGACAACAGCTCTCACCAGCTGATGCAGACATCATCCTGAACGTTATCTGAGCACTGAGATGGTGCCATAGGGTTGAGCATCAGCACAGCATGAAGAAACACGGGGAAATGAGCCCATCCTGAACCGTTCTCCGCCCTGCTGGAAGCGTCTCTTCATCACCCATCCCTGGAGCTGCTGGGCAGTGAAATGCCAAGGGCTTGCCTTCACCATGAGTGCTGTGAAAGCCAGGGAGCAAAGGATTAAAAAAAAAGAGTCTATCTTCCTCTTGTCTATGCAAGAGGCA
Source organism: Grus americana (assembly GCF_028858705.1). NCBI lineage: Eukaryota > Metazoa > Chordata > Aves > Gruiformes > Gruidae > Grus > Grus americana. Next base: position 12,922,546 of record NC_072853.1, on the reverse strand, counting down.
GCAGGATTTCTTTCCTGATGGAGTTATCCAACCCTGCATCCCCATGGGTAGGGATCAGCATAAAATTTCTATTGCTCACCCAGAAAATCCTGCAGAACAAACAAAATTTTGAATACTCCCAAGGAACAGGTTTACTGCAGGATCTCTGCTTGGACTCAGGCTCTGGAATAGAGAATTCATACTACTTCCAGAGGAGCCCAGAAGTCTTGGCTGTAAAAGAAACCTGAGATCTAGGACCCTAATGCAGGCATCTTTTTTTTTTTAAAGAAGAAAGAGAGGAGAGGGAGAGAGGAGAGAGAAGGCGTTTTCATTATGTCACGCTCCTGTGTTGCCCAAGGTCACTCTGCGGCTTTGGGTATGACAGTTTAACCAGAAGTTGTCAGCACAGCTGTCTGATGGCCTCCCCCACATTGCACAGGCATTGTAAAGCAGCAAAGGAACGAAAAGCAGAATTAGTCAGGAAAACCAGGGTTTATTTGCAATTAAATAACAGCCTTTTTGTTTTCCAATCGTTTTATTCCAGCAGCTTTAAAATCTCCTTGTGTGCAAGACATGTTTCTTATCTCCTATTTGCAAAAAGCTGATGATATGCAACAGTTTTTATTAAAAAAAAAAAATCCTCCCCACCAGCTTTTTGATTTACAATGATAAATATATTTAAAAGAAAATTCTCCAGCTGCAGTCCCACAGCCCACTCACACATTAATTACACTGGTGGATTCCCTGGAACCCAGTATTACTATTTAGCAGATGGTATTTCAGAAACCATCTTTTTCACCTACATTACAACCAGTCTTTTCCTTATGCCCACCACCAGTCAACTGTAGATTATATCCCCACCCCAGCCACTCTTTAAACTATAAATTAATACTGAAGGTGGTTTAGAATAAAATTCTTCAGTTTTCTTCTCTCTGCCTCCCCAGAAATGCCCACTCCCACTGCCGCCACCTCCAGATCAGAGAGCCCTCAGAATCTGCCAAGTGATTCTCTTCCAGTGACCAATGTTCTCCAGCGTTGATTAGAAAATAACCGCTTTGAGAAGAACGGCCCAGAGGGTAGGGATAATGTTAAGTGGTTGCAATGAGATAAATTTGGCCAGTAGGAGAAGAGACATTTCATGCCAAGCCCTGCAAGCTACAGAAGGATTAGGCTGCATTTCTCATGTGCGCTCCAAGTAACTCATTCCAGAGAGATTGGACCCTCACATGAAAAGGGAAGAGAGACAGAAATAACTAGCAAATCGGAGATGCATTTAAAAAGTAAAAAAGGTCCTGCTTACTGCCAGAAGGGAGGCACAGAAGCGCACAAGCTCTCCTAGGAATCCCCCCCAGCCATGGTATGTCGCACACAAAGGTAACACCATGCACGTGGTATGCTATCTGCAGGAGCTTATTCCTGCTAGGAAATTCAAAGGCACTTTTTCCAAATCAGGCTTCAACCATCAAAACCCTCCCAGTGTAATTCAAAACATATATCCTTAATTATCTAAGAAGAACTGAGAATCCTGTAAGGCATAAAATGTGGACTTGATCATAGCAATGTTTCCAAGTTCTAACTACCAATGAACTTCTAGCTACATAGTGGTTGTTTTCTCTTATTTTTCACCAAACCTCTCTGAACAATTGCAGTTTCTTTCCAGTGAAGAATTTTTTTCCACAGGGTAACATAAATACAGAATCACAACATGGCTGAGGTGGGAAGGGTCCTCTAGAGATGGCCTAGTCGAACCCCTTGCTCAAAGCAGGGTCACTTACAGCACGTTAGTCAGGACTGTGTCCATTCAGGTTTTCAGTATCTCCAAGGATGGAGACTCCACAGCCTCTCTGGGAAACATGCTCTGGTGTTTGAGCACTCTCAGAATAACGTGTTGGGTGTTTTTTTTTAAGTGGAAGTTCCTGTCCCACCACTGGGAACCATCTGGCTCCATCTTCTTTACTCCCCCCCAATCAAGTATTCACACACGGGTAAGGTCCCCCTGAGCCTTCCCTTCTCCGGACTGAATAATCCCAGCTCTCTCAAGTCTGTTCTCATGACAGATGCTCCAGTTCCTTAACCATCTCTGTGGCCTTCTACTGAACTTGCTCCAGCATGTCCACATCTCTCCTGTACTGGTGAGCCCAGCTCTGGACACAGCACCCAGACGTGTCTCGCCAGGGCTGAGCAGAGGGGATGGATCACCTCCCTCGACCTGCTGGCAATGCCCAGCCTAATACAGCCCAGGAGGCTGGTGGCCACCTTTGCCACATGGGCATATCGCTGGTTGATGGTCAACTTGGTGTCCACCAGGACCCCAAGGGCCTTTTCTGGGCTTGGCTCCAGCCTGTAGTGGTGCATGGGGCCACCCCTGCCCAGGGGCAACACTTCCAATATCCTCTTGTTGGACTCCATGAGGCTTCTCTCCGCACATTTCTCCGGCCTGTCCAGGTCCCTCTGCGTGGCAGCACAACCCCCTGGGGTATCAGCCGCTCCTCCCAGTTTTGCTGAGAGCACTCTGCCCAGTCATCCAGGTTCATTAATGACGAGGTTAAACAGTACTGTCCCCAGTATCAACCCCTGGGCCACCACTAGTGACTGGCCTCCAGCTGGACATGGCTGTGCGTGCAGCCATTCAGGCAGTTTTCAGTCCACCTCACCATCCACTTGCTAAAGGCAGGATAAACAACATCCATCGCCCTCCGCTTGTCCACTGAGCCCGTCATCTCTGTAGAAGCCTATCCAAATTCAGTTAGAACTATTGAGAAATGACACACGTGTACCACAGGATAAGTTATGTTATTTTAAAGTTCAAATAAAGATGATCCTTGAATTGTGATTCAGTTTATATGCTCATCTAAAACAACACACATTCATACTTTGCTTAAGATATAACATCAGAGTGATGTTTGTATTACGAACAGGCAGGAGAGTAGCTATTCCTCCCCATATCTCCCCTGGAAAAGTACATTTCCTGGAGCTCCAACAGAGATGTCATCAAGATAAATGTGCTCCTTGGTGAAAGAAATACACCACAGCAATTCATATGCTGAGTTAACCTTGTTGCTTCTTGACTTAAATCCATCATCTATGTTAAGATTAACAATGAAGTATGTGTTCTAAAATACGCATGTTAATGAAGATGGCTTTGTTTGAGGTCAGTTGAAAGGGAAATTTCTTGACTTATATTTGCTATTGAGGTACACAGATTATTTTTTCCCCAGTTTATTTAATTTCCATTTTGAAATGCAAAAAGCTGCACCTCCCTGCTAAGTAAATCATAGAACATTTGCAGAAAACCCTTTGAGATCATAAGGAAAACCATGCAGAATCCAAACCTTTCAAGTAGGTTAGTCAAAGCAACAAAATACAGTCTCTCAAGCCCATCAACCAAACCAACTCTGATTTTCACAGCAACACCCACCATCAGAGCTCAGAGAGTACTGGCAAGGCACATCCCTGCACTCCTGCTGTGCGCCTTCATCTCCATAAAGGACCACACCCCCCCGACGTGGTTTTAATAGAGTTGGTGTGTTTGATAAGATTTTGAAGCATCTTTTCTTTATTTCTTTCAATTTGGAAGTTCTCAGCCCTGCTTCATTTCCCTACCCTCCATCCTGCTGACTCATCACTTCCCCCATCAGCCCAGTTTTTACCGCTCCAATACTGTTTTCTCTCACGCTTCCCTGACTGACCCACCCATCCCGTGCACTCTAAGCAAAGCTCCACAGCAGCAGGCATCCCTCACATATACGTAACATCCCTGTTCAAAAAACCTTACGTCCCATTTCAACCACCGTGATTTTCAGTGCTACTTTTCATCCTACCTCCCCTTCCCTTTCTCTTTTTGCCAGATGTGGGCTCCTGACAGTTTTTTAGGCATCCCTCCCCTGGCACCGAGTGCTCAGTATGAGTAGCTGGACTTAGCAGCGTGCTGCTATGACAGCTATTTTTGTGTCCAGTGCCAAATTGATTTTTAAAAGCATCACAGCTCCCTGCTGCTGGTGTCAACCTAAATCTCTCCTGGTGCCAGACTTGGCTGGTATCAACCCTTTGCCATCACTGATGCTGGCTGCCAGCAGCTCCCTCAAGGAAGGAGTTTGTCCAGCAGACAACTTCACCCACATCAGCAGAGGCTAAACATCAGGCCAGCAAGGGGGTCTGCAGCCGTGAGAGGATAAGTGAGACTCTGAGACAACAGGCGTGGAAACTTTCATGGCCTCAATGTCATGCCAGAATCTGTCGTGTCTGTGACAAAAAAGCCAGCTTTTCCACATCATAAGGAGAAAACTTTATTATCATTGGGTCAAAATGATCCTGTTCCCACAAAAAGTCCTCATCTTCTAGGTTAAAGGAACATTCACACCTTACTCAGTGTTGTTGCTGTACCTCACATACCATGAACCCTCTATCCAGAACATTTCTGCAAGGAGATGTTGAGCCTTCCCACATCTGAGCGATTCCAGCTTCAACAGACTGGACCATTAGCACTTATGCATGTACTTACAGATCTTATAGGCCCTACCGACCTTTAGCTAAAGGGCTAGTCCCAAGAAATAAATTGGTGTGGCCTCAGCACAGGTCTCGGCACAGCACAGGTTTGCCCCAGGTAGACATCTTGTGCACACAGCGGGTGCTCATCCTGTGGCAGCTGCATCTTAGTCTCAAGTTTAACCGGGGCTTATGCTCCAGGAAAAGGGGCCTCCCCCCATCCCTAGACGCCCATCACGCACCCTATACAAATGCTGCCCATCGCTAATGAAACCCATGCATCTCCTGGTGGAGAGCCAGACCAGCAGCCACTGGACTGAGGCCCCATTATCTGTTCAATGAATTTCACAGAAGTCTCAGCACATTTTTCATTTACTGGTGTGTTCTGGATACAGCCCCGCCAAATCTGCTTCAAACTGCCTAGAAGACCCGATACACCATTACCAGTATCTGTTCTGGCTCAGTTTCCCAAGCTGCACAGAGAACTAGAAACTGTAAAAGCTTCTTAGCAAATAATCTGAGCTGCCTTTCCAAAAGTCACTTGATTTAAGACATTGAGGCAAGTCTCCAATACGGATGAGGCATTATATTTCTTTCAGACCAAGAACGTAACAGCCTCCCCCTTTTTCCAGTGAAGGACAGCAGGTTTTTTGTTGCTTGCCAACAGAAAGGTCAGTCTGCCAATCCTGCACCACAACCAGAAATAATGCCTTTATTTTCAATTTAGTAGCGTCTAGTCCTGAAGGTGAAAGACTTTATTATAGCTTTGAGTTTGCTCCAAGTTTGGAGCACGGTCATGTTAAAATAAATTGCCTCATCCCCCACTATGAATCTTCTCTTCACTTACACTGATTCCAAAGGTCACTCATCTTCCAGACCCTACAAGCCACGTATCAAAATCACCATACAGCCAAGAGTTGCAGGAGTCAGGGAAACGAATGTGGGACAGCCCTAGGAGTTACTCAACAGATCTGCAAATGCCCATTTCCCTGGGCTGGGTCACCGTGGTGACTCAGATCTACAACGGTCTTTGCTGGCTCATCTTCTCCCAGGCTTCAGATGACCGGGCAGCAAACCTCCAATCCTAGCCCTGCAGCCCACCGCATGATGTACCATGGGCACAGGATCCAGTCCCAAAAACTGCATGCAGTTCAAAAACCATGAGGTGCCAACATTGGCTTTACATCACTTCCATCCACAAGTCTAAAATTTGGGGTGTAATTTACAGTTAGTCAGCTAAGCTTCCTCTTTGGAAGCAGAGACACAAGCATCCTCTGGAGATGTCTGTCTGGCTCTCCGAGTGGCTCGGAGGTAGGTATAATTTCTAGGCAGCCACCATTAAGTGAGACAAATCCTACCCTCCAAACAGAATGACAAGCTGATATGCCGTAGGTTCCTCCAGCAATGTTATTAAGTGACAAAACTGCCAGTTTCTATAAATTGATTCACTGTTCCTAAGATCAGCAAAACCAGAGAGTTTCCTCTTGTGGGTTGAACATTTAATAGTTCTTGAATATGATGCCAAAAAAAAAAAACCCTAACCCCTAGAAAAGAAAAAGGGAGGCACAAAGATTGTGGAGAAAAACAGCAAAAAACATTGATGGTGTTCTTTGCATGGGTGGTCAGTAATGCCAAGAATAAGGACAGTTTGACATAATTGGCATTTAGAAGACAGAAAGCAGAATATTAATGTTAATAAATAAATACACTTTTCCTTCAACTACTGCTCACACTTCTGCTCGTGTCAGGATACTGTAAGAAGGATTCAAAGAGCTTAGGAGGAAATTAAAATATTTTTAATACAAAATAAAATCTAATTGCTCATGCAGAAAAAAATTGAGAACAACCATTTAGTGCTAGGAGTCAGCAGGACTGGAAATCTGGAGGTGAGAGAAAAATTAAGCACATTTGCTTTGTGCAGTAATGAAGGCTGAGAAAGTTTTGATTGCACTGACAGTAATACCAGGAGGAAGGGAAAGTAACGGCAGTAAAGTGTTCCTATTTGTTATAGCTATCTCGTGGCAATCCCCGAAATGCTCCATCCTGTGTTTAAAAGCACAGGAAAATGGAGCTTATTTACTTGCAGAGAGGATAGCATTATATGGGATTAATGGGATAAACAGAAAAGAGCAGTATCTTTCAACAGCGACTAAGAGTGGTTAAAAGAAGGGTTATCTTTTCAATATATGACTATTGTTCAGTGTGCACATACACCGACCATGGGGAAGAATTACTTAGTATGACACACTGCAGAGTACTAATTCAAAGCAGCAAACTGGAGAACAGTTAAAAATGAAGGTTAGGAAAAAAAAAAAACAAACCCCAAACTACAAAACCACAAACCACTATTTGTAAGCAAAATACATCAAAGCTGTAGACCGGCTTGCAAAAGAGCTGGCATCACCATGCCTGCAACATCCCAGACACGATACTGCCAAGTGTAGCCAGAACAGCATTCATGGACAGCATCAACAGCGAAGGGTGGGCTTTTTATGTTTTCTAACATTTACACATCTCCACAACATCCATGCAAAGAAGAAAAAGCACGTTGAGAAAATGCAGAAACTCTCCCGCCTTCTGTTCTAACCCTCTGTGCCACCACCGTTCCCTTTTTCTTACAACCTGGAGGAAATGAGAGCAATCACCCCATCACCAACGCATCAAAAGGAAGTTACCAGTAAACTTTACCCAGAAAAGATTAGATGAGGATGTGAGATAAAATATATAAAATCCACAATGCGTACTGAGTCAAAGATGGTTCCAAACGAAGGCAAGATCAGAGGATGCAAGCCCTGGTATGTCAGAAGACACCAACCCGTCACTTGTCCTGCAGCAGATTCTTTCTTAAGCAGGTGCTTCCTGGCAGCAGGAGCCTTCCAGGCTCCAAGTTTCTGCACTTGCTCTCCAGTCTCTGCTTTCACAGGCACAAAGCATGGGTGCTCTGCTCACCACGGGAACTGCTGTTGACTTCACCTGAGCTCACTGGAGCTGCCAATGTGGAAAAACTTGAGGCATGCGGTGGCCCTGGTGACGCATGGACACCACATCTCCTGCATTGCCATGCCCGGGCTCACGGACTGCACGTGGGCATCAGAGCCCCAACCATTCCCCTCACAGAGCTGGAGCAGATGATTTCCTAAATCCTTCCTAAAAAAACTACAGGAACCAAAACAGAGATTCATGACTCGACTAGACCAGATCACAAGTGTGTGTGAGTCATAGCGTATCTTGGAGACTTACATTTTAAGGACTTTCATCAGAACATTTTTAACCTGATTTGCATGAAACGATGACACAAGCCAGACTATTTCGGTGGTGGATTATATGAAACAGTCTCTTCCACAACATTCAGGGCCACCTCACCTGGACACGTACAAGATCAATGCTGTAACAGAAGGCAACAGAAGGCTGCCTGCTTAGTTCAGAGAGCAAGAAGCGAACAAAACCTATGAAACCGGTGTGGTAACCACATAGTGAGCACACAGCTAACATCGTATCTTCCATCGTGGCTGGAAAGGTCTTTTAAAGGAAATAGCCAAATCATAAAGTGCCCTAATAATTGATATCATCTAACCGAAATGAAACACAGACTACCATTAAGGGGAAAAGAAAGTGCATCCTAACAACTTTTCCCATTTTAGATGAAGAGTGAGAAAAGAGACTATTAGTTTGTGTGTGATGCCGTCTTAAGAGCATTTCTCCAGCTAGGAACCATATGATAGCAATTTTAAAATACGCCGAGTATTATATTACCATACAGAACCCCCCCACTCTATTGTTCTCAACAACCATTTACAATGACAAGCAAAGAACGGAAACAGCAACTCTTGCTCTTTCACAGGCTGACTGCGCATATGGGGAGCATCCTCATCTACTAAACTGGAAAATAAAAGGAATAAGAAATAATAGACACAAAATCTGTCATTCCTATTTACTATAACTCAGTTTAAATCGGAGTGAAGTCAATACAGGACCTGTGCCAAAGTGGTTTTCATCAGACGGAACTGAGAAACCTTCAGCTTTGTAGCCATCGGTGGGATCACCAGAATGACAGGTTCTGGTTTAGACTGAAACACTGTTGCTGGTTTTTTTCAGATACTTTAATGAAATTAATAATCTGTTTGTATTTCTCTGAAGGGAGGGTTTATTTCCTTTTGGAATTCTCTTCTTTTGCAATTACATTCTTCAGTGTTTCATTATACGCCATGCCCCACGCTGGGCTCAGAACCAGAAGTGACTCGAGGAGACGCAAGCAAACCCACCATTGAGAGGGGGCAGCTGCAGAATATTCACAAAAATCATCATTTTTTTGTAGGCCACAATTCTCTTAATGATTCATCAGTAACACTGTTTGCTACATCACACTGTTGGCCTTTACTTGGCCTACCTTGCATCATACCAACTTTCAGCAACACGGAGCTGACAGCATTTAGCAGCACATTAGTTGTAAATACGCTATGAAGTTCCTTTTTGTTGGCCAATCTGTTTATTTTAACAGATTACATTTTCCAAGCACAGTAATTTGTAACAGAGCGCCCCGCTGCTGTGTGACATTTGCATCATTTGTCACAGCAGCTGAAACGAAAACAAAGAAGTCCTAATTTGCTACCCAGAGAGTGTCCCTGCGAACAGCCATCCAGAAAGGAGGAGCTCTTCCCCGCTGGAAAGTTTCTAAAGAAGTGATTTGTTTCCCTGTCGCCCCTCTTTGCTACCAAGCCACTCCATTTGCAATTAAAGGAGGTTTGCTTTACAACAGTCAACGGTTTCCATCCAATGAACTAGTTATTTCATGTTGCAATAAACTCCTCCATTTCATGTACAAGCTAACTTGCACAATTAACAATTTCACTGATCAAAAGCAACAAAGCGCAGGCCAGGTCAATCAAAAACTGCAAACTCTGGGCAAAGGATGGGGCTGAAACTCCAACACCCTCCAAATACCGCAGCTTGGAGAATAATAGAAAACAATAAGGATTAAGATAAACATTCTCTTTGCGGTGCAGAGGCTATGTGGCAGTAACTTCTTGCCTGCAGAGCATGTCCAATGGCATCCTGAAGTGGACACCTACAATACATCAGACAAAATACATTCTCCAGTGCTGGTTTCCACCATATTCAAAGGAGTCACAGGGTACGTAGTAACCCAGATGAAGTTGCCTGGCTGCAACATGCAAGGTCTATATTTAGGCAGAAAAATCCCATTTCAGGAATCCCCCAAACATGTATGAAAACTGAGCCTTGAAGCCTGCAGGATATCCCAAACCATTCACCTGTCACCTTGGTGACCCATAGGAACACCACATGCAACTGCATTTTGGCTTTCCCACGACTTTGTAATCATAGCATGGTTTGGAAGGGACCTCAAAGATCATCTAGTTCCAGCCCCCCTGCCATGGGCAGGGACACCCTCCACTAGACCACGTTGCCCAAAGCCCCATCCAACCTGGTCTTGAACACTTCCAGGGAGGGGGCATCCACAGCTTCTCTGGGCAACCTGTTCCAGTGCCTCACCACCCTCACAGGGAAGAATTTCTTTGAATATCTAATCTAAATCGACCCTCCTTTAGTTTAAGGCCATTACCCCTTTTCCTATCCTTTCAGGTACTGGAAGGCCACAATTAGATCTCACCAGAGCCTTCTCTTCTCCAGGCTCAACAACCCCAACTCTCTCAGCCTGTCTTCATAGGTGAGGTGCTCCAGCCCTCTCATGATCTTTGCGGCCCTCCTTTGGACTCGCCCCAACAGCTTCACGTCCTTCTTGTACTGTGGACCCCAGAGCTGGACACAGTACTCCAGGTGGGGTCTCACCAGAGCAGAGGGGCAGAATCACCTCCCTGGACCTGCTGGCCACGCTTCTTGTGACGCAGCCCAGGATATCATTGGCTTTCTGGGCTGCAAGCACACATTGCTGGGTCACGTTGAGCTTTTCATGCTCAATAATCTGCTAAAACATACAGCCAGGCCATTAATCTACTGCAGAGACAAGGACAGGACTATCCTAAAAAATGTTAAGGTTTCCAATGCTTGTTTTCTTACCAGCAGTGGCTCTGGTCACAGCCTCTCCCCAGTCCTGCCATCCCTTGGAGGTTTTGGTGCTCTCAGAGAAAAACTGGTAGAAGGAAAACAAAACCCTTCGGTGTTCCTACACAAAATAGGGTAAGCAACTAATCAGGGGAAACCACACAGAGAGAGAGTCCCTTGCAGATCTGCATCAAAGCCTATCCGAAACGCCACCAAACGGGAATGTGTTTTCCTTTTAAGATCTAACCGGCTTTTGATGTTGTAACTGGGCAGTTGTATTGCAAAGGTAGATCACCTGTAATCATTCTCCTCTCCCTATTCAAGGACTCCTGTGTTCAGGAGGGGTACTTTACTATCAGTTTTCCTTTGACAGTTACTTCTATGCAGGCATTGGCAGCTCAATAGCTGAGATGTGCAGAAAAGCCACGCTGGGGGAGGGAAGCTTCATCAGCTCTTTCTTCCAATCTCCCAGCATGTTAAATGTTCTCTGAGGCACAGAGAACAGCAGGGAAGTAGCATGAATGCAAACCATAGTTTTTTCTCTTTTAATAGACCCTCTGTGCATCCCCATGTAGGGAAAATGACCCGGCAGAATCCCATTCTCCTGCCTTTTCTCCTTGTTCCTACCTGGAGGTAGCAGATAAGCCATTTTCAGCACAAACAGATAGCATCCCCACGGGGCACAGATCACCCTGCCAAATCCAAGCAGCAGCGCTGTGCAAAGCCAAGGTGGCACTCCGTGTTACAGTTCACTGGCAACCTCTTCCCGACAGAAATGGCAGCTGTAGGTCCAATGACGCAAATTATACTCTTCGGACATGTTTTCTAAGCAGTGAATGGTCCCATTCAGTACACTTCATAACCCATGGCGATATAATCTATTTACTGATTAATAATATCAATACTTACAGGCTTGGAAGGGCTTAAACCCTCTAGGCAAAAGCGTGAGGCCCCTTTCATAATCAAAGATACATAAAAAAGACACTCCAATAAGCACAGTATCAAGAACACAACAAAACGGACACAAAATACATCAGGTTTAAAGTCTCAGATAATTTTGGTATTTCACAGCAACTCAGTCTTTGCACACATACACAGAAGGAGCAACTCATGAGACCGTAGCGCAGCATTCATAGCTACATCGTTATTTAAGGCAGTTGCTTAGATACCTAGGGACGACTAAGGTGAAGACCATTAAACCAAAACTGTTTCCTGCCAGTTCTCTACGCTGCTGCAAGAGGCCTTATCTTGGCATCATCTACTTACAGGAAAGATACTACATCAGCACTCCACATTCCCTGTTGCTATGCAAGGTCACTATTCAGAATTACTTACCTGAGGCTGCAAGAGTGCCCTGTTCAACTCCCAGTGACTACAGTCTCTTCGGACAGCGGGGTGGAGGGAAGTTCAAGGGTCTCTCTAGAAGGTGGGATTTGTTTTGATTAGGGGAAGGTAGTCTTCCAAAAGAAAACAAAACAAAAAAATCCTTCTGCATTTATCCTAGCTGGCTTTTTAATTATAAGTTTGTCCAAAACCCTCCGTCCCCCCTGCCCCAATACTATTTTGAAGCAACACTCTGGATGCCAAGTGTGCTGAACACTGAGACAAGGGTAAAAGCCTTAACAAATGTTAAATAAAGACTTTAAAACAGCAGCCTGAATTTGTGTTATGAGAGCATTAACTGCAATCTGGAGTAGCTCTAGCTATTTTCTTAGTATTTTAGATTAAAAAAATTCCAGAGGCATAAGACTCTCGGAGCAGTATGACAATTCCTCAATACTTTATTCAGGTCTTTAGTTTATATACCGCCACTCTGTCAGCTTGTCACTAGAAGATGTAAAACATCAGACAGAAGATGGAAACATGTTGGCTAGAAGTTCGATAGACTCTGAACAACATAAATGAAGAGTTCTACTACGCAATGCAATCAGAATAGAGTAAAATAACAGCCAACCTGTACAGGTTGTCAAAATGAGATGAGACCATCCTTCCAGTACAGACGTGTGTAACTCACAGCACTTTATGCACAGACATCCATGAAAGAGACTGACCAAGGAGTGGGGGAAAAAAAAAAAAAGTGAAAAGCTCCCAAGTCCAGGAAAGTTCAAAAAGGCTGAGTCTGCATACAAAAACTCAGTTAATTCCAGAAGCTCAAGTGCAAGCGGACTTCTGACTAGTATTAATCAAAACTGTTACAATTTACCATGCAAACACATTAATTAAGTCGCTCTCTTCCAAGCATGAGGAGACAGAAATACCACTCCACAGTGGTATCTCCTATGATGTGACAAAGGACCACATGCTTATAGCTTAAATAATAAGTTCCTGGTTTGCGTAACTGAGGCTGAATACCCACAGGATATTATTAACATTTCCCCTCCAGCATCTGGTCTAATAAAAGAAACACAGAACAGCTTTGCTGTAGTACAAAAGTTTACAGAAAGTTCAACAATTTAATTAAAGACAATACAAAATATGTTGTCTGAATTCAAATAATTTATGCAAAAGTACATGAAGGAGAAAATATTAGTGAGAAAATTTGGGTAACCATATTATCAGATGCATGTTCTTTGTCCCTAGAGATAACATACAGTCAGAAGTACATTTATATTTTAAGTTACAATAGAAGACAGCATTTTAAAATAAACACAATTTCAGGTCTACCAGCCCGTTAACGCAAAAAAATACCTGTTAACACAGGACAAACTGATAGAATAAAAAAAAAAATGGAGCAATGCTGAAGTCTCTGAATAAGCCTGTAGTGTCTGTTTTTCCTTTTATCAAGGAGGGAGAAGACAACAGAAAACAAAGAGGAGTGTTTTGTTAGTGCTCTGTCTTCTCACTTCAGTGTTTTAAAAACTGCGATCAGAGCGTCAGGGATTGTTTTTATCCATATACCCCAGAAAAAACCACTCTCCTTGTGAGGAGACAGGATACAGATCAGGCACAGATCTCCCACTGCACGTGAAGCAGTACTACATCCACGCAAGAGTGGATCCCACAGGCGACGCAAGCTACCCCTGCTCTACTCAGGGTGGCAGCTTGGCCCCAACAAGCACTTTCTCTCAGCCTCCTGCAGAGGTACTATTCCTCTCAAATCACGAGTTATTTCTTCACGTTTGTCAAGTACTGAAACCCCAGAAGTCACCTTCTTGATTATTGTATCAGACAACAGCCTGAAACATCCAAGATTTCTTACCATGTGTCATTTGCCCTCCACGTTTTTGTGGTCAGCTAAACAGTTTAACAAGACGACACATGATTAATTTCTTTGAAGATATTTTAGTTCATTAATTCTCGATAAAAGCATTGTTTGTAGTACAATAGTTTGACATACAGCAACAAAATGTACTCAATTTACATGCATAAGCTATTTAACAATAGTACATGGTCTTTCCTATTGCTGTTATAAAATTAACACTACAATGACAGTGACACAGCTTTCTGACTGTTCTCACGAGCTCTAAAAGTGATGAAGACAGTGTTCCAGTTGGTATGATGGCAAAGAACAGAGGTTTGGCCACTGCTGGAAGATTCCGATGAAGACACCAGTATCATAATGGGAAAATGTTGGAATTACTGTGAAAACAGCTACGAAAAACCTACACAGAACTGTTTTGATGTGTACTTCAGTTTAAAAAAAGAACAAGTGGGAAATACTTCCAGCTTTGTATAAAAACATACCAGAAACAGATGTACATGCAGAGGAAGAAAAGTTAAGAGTTTAAAGGCAACACAAATGTGTGGATGACTAAAAAAACCCTGATCACTGAAGTACTGTAAACCAGCAGCAATCTGTTGGGGAAAGAGTGCATAATTTTCTAGCAGGATTGGTTTTTGTTGGGTTTTGTTTGTTTGTTTTACAAAGCTTCCAACTTCGAAAATGCAAACCAAAACTCCTCTGTGTTTCTGTTCTATGCCTGGCTGAGATTTCTTTCAGTTTTACAGTTTGGTCCAGAATTGCATTGTTTAATGTACAAAGTACAGGACATGCTACTGTGCTTTTCAAAACACACAACACTGTCGCCTTCATTAAAAGTTGATGTCAAAGTTTCAGTACTGGTGTTAAAGGGCTTCTAGAAATGAGAACAGGGAAGTCAGATTTATCACCAAGAGATAAGCAATGAGCTCTGTAAAACGTACATGTTACAATAAGACTTTTCCTATAGCAAATAGAAGTCATCAGGGGGCTTTATTTTATTATTTTTTAAAACATTTCTTTCTAAGTTTCAGAAGTGCTAACAATTCCAGCAATAAAACTTTCAAAGTGCCCTGGCTGTGCCTCACTTTTTAGTGTCTCTTCCAAATGGTACCAACAGGTAAGAAACCCGCTCCTCTAATCAACAGTTATCAGTTTAGCATTATGCTTTTGGCAAGTCAGATCCTGAAATATTATGAGTATTTGATAGTTGTAATCAATTTATTCATGACCATATAAAAAAAGCAGTCACATGTGACTGCACTGTCAGATCTATAATACACAAAGTAAGACTGCAAAAATAAAAGGCAAAAAAGGAAAAAAGGCCTCAAGTCTCCTTTTTTGTTTTTGTTGTAGTTTTTTTTACTAATTGTCTCACAGCAAAAAAAAAAAGTAGTAAAGGCTTAATCTTAAATACAAAGTTATAATCTGCAAATCAGGTCCTCTAATCCAGACTGATGGTACACTTTGTTTCAACGGAAACACCCATTACCAACTTGCAATGCCAGCACTCATTCACACCCTGAAGCTTTCCCCAGCCTCGTCCACCCAATCAACTATTCACATCTTATTTTAAGTAGAACAATAAAAAAAGTTGTTTGAGGTTTTGAAACAGTTGGTCTGAATTCTTTAATACTAGACTCAAAACTCAAGATGACAAATTTAAGGATATCTCAACTCAATTCTCAAAAGAATTGTTTACAAATGAGGAAAAAAAGGTGTAAATATGAAAGTACAGAAAGTGTTAAAATACCACTAAAAAAATTGACTTGGTAAAGAGTCTACACTGGAAACACTTACCTTGTCAAAGCATTAAAATTATCATCTCAGAAGACAATTCAGAGACACTTAGTCAGAATTGGGGAAAAAAAGCAAACTAGGCTGTCATAGATCACTGAACTATCTGATCCAAAGGCAGTGCAAAACGATGGCTGGTGAGGGGCAACCAGTCATCTTGCAAAGTGAGGGACTTCACTCATCACTGACCTCCTTCATAATCTGCATTGAAGGACCTGATGAACAGCAGTGAAATTTTTGTCATGCAATTACAACTGTTAAGCAACCAATATGCAACTCAAGAGTGATACTGTCATCCATGGTGGATTATTAAAGTAATAATCCATTCAAGAATAAGGTCAAAGGGGAAAAGTGGTAAACATCAGTTGCCATAAGTGAAAACACTTCAAAAACTGACAATTAAATAAAAAGTTAGATGATATCTTATAAAAAGAAGTACTGAACACAACAAAGCCACAATAAATTAGTGTTTCCATAAAACAACATGCTGAAGGTTTTGTTCCCAAGTCTATACATTTTTTACTGTCTGTTAATTCCTAAATATCGACAGCATAATTGAATAATTGAGGTACAGTCGTTTACATCTGTATATGTCTTGTAAAAAGGTTAATTTTTTTCTTCCAGTTTTTCTTCCTCATCGCCAAAGAACAACAAAGGAAACATTCCTAAAATGCAGCCAATGGTCACTCCAATAGCTTTACCCTAGAGAAAGGGGGGAAAAATTAAGTTTCTCACTGATCAGTGGTTACTCATTTCCTGTGTAGTACCAACACAACCAGGAAAACAGACTCTTTGTTCTAGTTTTCAGTTGGGAGTCACATTTTTCTTAGCATGCAGACTAGAAACACAAATCTATGAGAGACAGACAGATATGACAAGGTTAGAAACAGTGTGTGCTGTGACAAAAGACAATTCTGAATAAAGAGGAGGGGAATGACCCATGAAGAACTGCACAGGGGGTAAGGGAGGAAATAGACATTCAAAGGGTTAGTAGGATGGCCAGGAAGACAGGGAAGGAAAAAAACCAACTCCACACACATTTTAGGTGCAATTATAAATGTATCTGCTCGTATCTGGTAATGCAAGTTATCCAAGTCAGAAATTCCTTGCAAACATAATGGCTTGCAAAGGCACAAGGCAGAGCCACATAACAAAATTTAAAAAAAGTGAAATTGGAAAACATTTCACGATTGACCTAGATGTAAAAGTCAAGAGCAGAGGAAGGAAGACAGGCAACATCCAAATCACATCACCAGCAATAGGTGGATGGTGTTGAGAAACTTGAGACAGAAGGTAAAAAAAAAAATGCTAGCATACAGGCAAAGATGCTGAGAAGTCTTTTCTGTGAAAAGTGCTGTGAATGAACTGCAGTGCAATGACAGGCTTTTGCCACAGGCTCCACTTCCACTGAGAAGACTCTTATGCTGCACAGACTAGAGGGCAGCCCACTGACAACAAGCCAGTTCTTCCCTGCTCAATGCTTTGATCTATCACTGCTAAAAGCAGATTCCCCCTCCCCCATTTTTCCTCAGCAAGTGTTATTTCTCTTCCCTTAAATCTGCAAAGATATTTTTCCTTTTTCCCCATGATGGTTCATTCTGGCGAAGTGAAAGAAATATCTGTTTCTCTACTCAGTTTCTTATAATCTCTTTCTTTAATCTAAATAAATTTAATGCTCTCATTGCTGAAGTGAGACTGCTTCAAATATTTAAATGTTAATTAGGTAATCACCCTGAAAATGAATCTGCAAGGTGAGTGTCCTGTAACTGTAAACCCAAGCAGTGAATATTACTCAAATGCTAAATGTTTACCCAAGGGAAAGTTAATTTCATATCCAAGCTAATTATAGAATATTAGAAATGAAAACATACTAGCACAGCTAATAAAAAATAGCAAGCACTTGACAAAGAATGTATAGGAGTGAACTACTAAGGGGTCATAACTTTCAAATAAACGATCTTATCATAGTAGCCAGAGCTCAACCCAGGTACCTGCATAGCATACATGAAGTCATTGCAGAGACTATCCATGTTACTATAGTCTCTCGTGGCTTGTTGCATACAAAAAAACATCCAAGCCCAAAATAATCCATGTGTCTCAGTCTCTCTGACATAGGCTCACAACTAAACCTTCCAGGAAATGTGCAAAATTATGGTGGTCATTAAGTATTGAATGGCAAAAGGACCAATAAGGATTTATCACATATTAGTTCAAACAAAAAAAGCTCCATGCAAACAGCGTCGACCTACAGGATACTCACCAAGTGTGCACTGAGACGTGTTTGCCACATATCAGCTTGTTTGGGTGTCAGATCAGGGATTGACAGACCCAGTCGTGAAGCTAAAGCTTCTACATAACCTGCAAGACTGGAAGAACAAGAAAACAAGAACAAACATTTTTGGATCTGACAGTATCTTCCAGTGAGGATTTTGAAATATTTGAAGTATTGAACTTAAAATGAGTAACTTTTCCTTCAGCATACTGATACAGCCATCGAGAGGGAAATGTGTGAACACGTTCAGACCTCTGATGGTCACATTTTGCAATGGAAGTTCACTAATTTTCTCACTGATTTAATACGCAATATTTCAAAAAAAACCTCATGCAGTAAGACACAACTGGTGTGAATGTTATTGTGGTTTTGCAGATCTTGTAAGTAATCTTTACTGGATGAAAAGTTACAGACGCACACACACACATTAATAATAAGCCTTGTTATTTACAGAAAAAAAAATTAGAAGGAAAGTGGGAGAGGCATAAGACAGCTTTACTTTCAGCAATTACTCAGAAATTTCCTTGAAAAAATAAAAATGTCAGCTACATGTGTTTATATCAGAAATAGGTATGCCTAGATCTGAAGACATTTCAGATATATAATTGTTTTATCTGAGAAGGAAATGTCTTCAGATCTATGCACAACAATCTGAGGAGGTATATTAGATGTATTCTATCACAGCAATATATCACAAAAATATATTTTTCCATTTTGTATTTTAATGAACTCACTTTTTGTAGAAAGAGTTCTAATATTTCTTTAAAAGCAAGCATGATTTACAGAATACACTGAATCTGTTTAAACCCCAATCCAAATTTTATCACTTAAAATATATAATACTATAATAGCAGGATGCATTGCAGTTTTAACCTGAACAGGAGCCACCTAATATTCCAACTTTTTCTTAGCAAGGACAGAATATATTTCTAGAATCATGTAGTTTACTGAAGCAAAATTCAAGAACTAGGAAAAAAAATAAAGTCATTTCAACAGTGTGTTCAGCAGTTTCTAGTTCAGTACCAGCAATAGTGTTTGCAAAGGAGTGAAAAATAAATATATTATTAGAACAAGTTCAGACATACCCCAGTCCAGCTAAATCTGAAACAAGGTTTCCCAAAGCAGCAGCTGGAGGGATGGAGAGAGAAGAGAAATGGGGAAGAAGGCAAAGTATTATTTTAATTACAAACAAAACCAATCAGCTCCCCTTTCCAACCCCAACTGACCCTCACTCTTCTCAGCATATATTGCATAAAAGACTAAAAGTAAGTTTCTTTTATTCTAGAGCTTTTTTTCTGACCTTACAACAGCTTGTAATAACAACAGAGGACTAAGAATGATAGAAAGTGCAACTATTTTTCTCAACTCGTATGAGGAAAACTTGACAAAGACAACACTCACACCTGGAAATCAACTTAACACCTTTCCAGCTCAGAGTTAAAAACGGCCATGCAGGGTTACTGGTTTCATGCAGCTAACGCTGGCCACCAACCAAGGCCTTCCAGTGCCCAAAGAGGCACAGGAGCACTGGAAATAGAAGTGTATGTAGCTTTGATAAACATTTCAACATAGCCATGAACTGTGTCATTTATTCAATCATACCTACAGTATTTATTCCTAGAGTTACACAATTAAAATACATGATTTCACAGCAGATCTTATTGAGATAAGCTTGCTTGTGACTGTCTTGCACTGCAACAGAGGGCTGCAAATTTCCAAATGAGTAACTTGTTCTGCTGTATACATTTTCATTTAAGCTATCTGCATGCTTTCAGGCAATGCTGCACCTGCAGTTGGTGGATCCATGAGCAGTTTTTTTTCCTCTGACACTGCAGAGGCACCAAAGCTGCTGAGCAGAGCTTATCAGTTTTGGCCCGGTGCACGAGCAGGGTGGCTGCTTGGCCGTCCCGTGGTATCGCACGGAGGCAGAGAAGCCACCAACACCACCAGCCAACACAGTAAAAGGACACCAACACCGATCTTCACTTAGCACTGCAAGCAAACAGCAACTTACAAATACATATATACACATACACTCTATACACATTTAGAGCGGTTCCATCACAGAAATGCAAATACACTTTCCTAAGTGACCCAGAATTTGAACTTTTAGATTAAAACCACCAACAAGCAGCATTTCAAAAGGTATTTGAACTGAAATGCCATTATGTCCTTGCTTCAACTTAAGTTGTTTCTTTATTAGGAAAGGCAGCTGCAAGACCAAGGAAGAGCTGTTTCCAGCCCTGTGGCCCACTTTCAGCCTAAAATATAGGCATGTGCCACATTAGTCTACACATACTGCATTTTTATTACTTGCCTGCCATAGTTGAAATTCCTAGGACAACTCCAATTGACAACTCTATTTGGGTTCCCTGGAAAATAAGAGTTTTCTCATTATTTGAGGAATTTGGAGTTAGAATAGATGATATTGATTCAACTGACAAAAGTGTTGCCTACTGCTTTTTTATGGTAAAATTGAAAGGATAAATGGACATTACTTTTACTAGATCTGCAGAGCTCCTGCCCTCCTGGTATATATATTTCCCCGCAGGACAAGAGCCTACTTCTGATATTTATTTAATATTGTATGTTGTTTCATGATGGTCACCTAATGGACAAAACCGTAGTCCCTATTCTCTGCATACCGCTTTCCCCACTGTAATTCTAAGCTGAATGCACAGCTCTGAACACTAATTTCTACAAATCCTGAACAAACAAATAAAACATAATATCATAGCTCCCTACTTTTTCAGCTGAAGGAACAAAATCAGTGAACTGCACAATGAAACAGCAGTATGTGGTCCAAAGATGAGACACGATGTGCATGAATTAAAACAAGATTGTTCTAGTTGGATATAGGAAAACATTTTCCTATGGTTTTGGGACAGATTGCCCAGACAGGCTGTGCAGTCTCTGACCTTGGATCTTCTCAAGTCCCACAGGATAAAACCATGAACAACTTGGTCTGACCTTACAGCTGACCCAGCATTGAGCAGGCAGACTACAAACCCTGAGAAAGTCCCAAGCAGGAGCAAGACTAGAGACCTAGTGGGTCCCACGGTCCCTTCCCATGTGAATTATCCCATGATTAAGATCACACTGAGAATGATAATTTTACATGAGGAACAGTATCTTTGGCCTTTATCCATCTTCCTGTTCCACTTCCAAATTCATTGCCCATTTCATCTTCCAAATGAACAGGAAGATCTCTCAAGACTGTTACTCAGAAATGCCAGGCTACATCAGTACAAATCAGCATCAGCACTAACACACCTGCATCGCTCAGAACAATGGAACACATCAGTAAAAACCCTGATGACCTATTCATCAACACATTATGATCACATTATCATCAGTCAGCACAAAAAAAACATATTGACTACATGATCATAGATGTGTCTTGCAGTATGAATTAGGAGAGAGGGAAAAAGGCAAGTCTCTTCTCAATTCAGTAAAACTAGTTACAATACTGGCCTTCAGAAGGAACAACACTCCTCTGCATTCTGCAAAGGCTCAACAGAGATGGATGTTTTCTTTAAAAAAGAAAATTTAAAACAGAAATTACTGGGGTGATATAGAGGGAACAGAAGCTTCCTGAAGTTTTCATTTTCAACAATATGAATCATGTTGACTTGATCAAGGAATGAAATAATGAACTTACCGCAGCAATCATAATTGCGTTATCCAAAAATCCAAACCCTACAAAAGGTAATGCATTGTGGAAGAACACTAAAAGAAATAAGTAACAAAGAGAAAATAAATATTTATAAGAGAGTTCACTAGTTCACCCAAACAACTGAAATGTCAGTCTAATACTGCCTTTAAGAGAAACACACAGCATACAAAAAATCCATTTCCTACTACTTCTATTTGTGGGGTTTTTTTATTTCTGTCAGGTTTAGTAAAACCCTTTGCTACACATGTTACTAATGGCTTGCAAAGAACCTGTTAAACCAACTCACTCTTCACAAATACTTGTACAATTCTGGATGGAAGCCACTTATGCCTATTAGTGCAGAAGAGAAATATTTAAAACTACACAAACTTTGATACTATTTACAGTCCTTCCAACTGATGCTGCAGTATTACTGAAGATTGCCAAATTGTCTCACCAGATTCCCTACATTCTTCTCTTGCTCAAAATAAAGCCCTTTTCTCAGCAAGTCCCTCTCTATTCCTGTCCAAGAGCTCCATCTTCTTCATGCATTCATAAAAATTCATATTTTAGAGGAGTATTGCCTAGAGGTAGGCAATTCTTACCAAACCTGCTTCAGCTAAATCTGCAAATGCTAAGGTGGTTTTCAGTAGTGTCCATACAGTGTTAATTAGCTCACTATTCAACCCAAACTTCTGCATCTGGATTTTGTTCAGGCACTATGGTGAGTTCGAGTTAGACTTGAAGCTGCTCCTCAATACATTAAGAAATCAAGTTGCACCTTTGGTTTTATGCAGGTTTTTTTCCTTTTCATTCCTGAAACTCCAAGTAAATACTATTTGAAAATATTCCCTCTTGTCCTGTTCCATTTTCTCTCTCAAGTTTTAGCATGTAAGCTTCCGATGGCGATGAGACTGAATTTGCACAGCATTGCCTCCAGCTGAGTCTCAAGGTGCAAGCACCCTAAGACTAAATACAGCATTGAGGACAGACTACTTGACTAAAAACAGAGCTTAGAAAGTTAGATCTTTTCACTTTTAACATTTAAAATACATCAGGTATTCGGGTTTATTTTCCCCACTTCAGATGGGAACAAAAATTCCTACATTTTATAAACTTAGAGATGCAAACATATGAAGAGGGAAGAAAGAAGAGTGTATGAACCTCGCAGTCATGTGAAAAGAAACCGGTATGAGTCCCTTTTGGATTTACTTCTCACAGACAGCATGAATCCATGATCATA
Source organism: Grus americana (assembly GCF_028858705.1). Taxonomy (NCBI): domain Eukaryota; kingdom Metazoa; phylum Chordata; class Aves; order Gruiformes; family Gruidae; genus Grus; species Grus americana. The sequence goes on along the minus strand of NC_072853.1, from coordinate 12,899,895 downwards.
TAAAAACCAAAACCACACATGATTTTTCATGCTCAGGTACTACAACACGTTTGGACTATTTTGTAAGAATGTACGTATCTTCTTAAATGCACAGGTAAAAGACTAAGGCACAGAAAGTATGAAATTTTCCATATTATTATTCTTTTAAACCACCACAGGAAAACAAACAAACAAAGCACATAGATATGCCCAGAACTTTCAAAACGTGTGCATGAAACTCTGGAGCTACAAAGGGAGCTCAAATTCTTACCAAAGTTGTCAGAATTTTGGAATCCATGGAGTAACCAGAACCCCAGGGACCAAGCAAAAAAAAAACCCAAATAAAAATAAGTGTAGATACCTAGAATAGGAAAATGTTCAATTAAATACATTTGCTCACTGAGAGAGCATAAAACCACAAAAATACACTGATTTGGAAACTAAATCAGAATTTTACATTAATTGGTGTTATAAAGAATACCAGATCTATTTCCAATTTCTCTGCAATTTTATCCCACTTCCCAGTCCATTTAAAAATATATGTGACAAGAAACAAGTCAATAGTTTTAACCTTAAACACAAGAACCCCCACAAGGTACTGCAGCATCAACGCCGCTTGGCTTAGAAAAATGACGTTTGCGGCTTTGAACAGCACACTCTCATTTGAGCTTTCTGTCCTACTTTCCCTAAATGGTGCACATTCTCCAGCTGAGGTGTTATGAAATAAAGATGACAGGGTGACTGCTGGTGCTTGTTTTGGTTTTCTGTTACTCCATAAGACAGGGATGAGGACACACCAGCACTCGTAGGAGAAAGATGAAGCAATTGAAAAAAACAGACTGCACAAATACTGAACCACATTCAACGAACATTCTTCTTTTACCATGTTTCAGTTGTCCTGGAGATGGTGGTGCAACCTCCAACTTCTCTAGAGAAGTCAAAATGAAATGAGAAAGTTAGCTAGTTCATCACAAATTCAGTTTATTATATTATAAACCGTTTACCAAATCACTAGCAGGCAAAAAAAGCAGTTATTTAACAGCTTTAAAATGTGAAAAAAAAATGCTTCACATCTACATTTTAATTATTTTTACAAAAAATAATATAATATTAAAAGCCAAAAAGTCTTAGAATTCTATCACAAGATTAAACTAGTATAACTGATTATGCAAAATAACAGCATACATTGGAAGCAGTCCAACAGCCATCTTTATTACTCCAAATCAGAAAATAACACACTAAAATTAGAAAAGCCAGGACATCTAAAGAGAATTGTATTTTATTATTTGTTTTTAGAGGTACTCTAAGCATGCAGCAGACAACATTCTTTCCTCCAGAGACAGTCTGCAAAACCCCTCCTACCATTTCTGTTCTGACAGAAGGCATCTTTTAATAGCTAGCATGACAATAAAAAAAAATACTACAATGACATTAGAGACCACTGATTTCAGTAACGGCAGATCACGTTTGGTCATTTGGTGCATGTTTCAGGTATCCTGGCATCAAACCATTAAGGTCTTGGAAGGACAAGGACATCACTCCTGAACCTGACTCTAGGCTATAGGAAGCTAAGGCTATATGTTTTTTTTATATATATATATATATATATGTATGTATATTAGAGGTGATGCACAGAATGCAGCAGCAAGAGCCACCCATTTCACAGGGGCAAGGGAAAGAAAACAAGCGACTTTTTTAGGGTTTTGGGATTTCTTTAAATGTGGATTTTGAGCATAAGACCCCTTCTTAAAGCAGAAAAGAGTTACCCCAAAATCTTCCAGTATTACAAATCCTGAACTTTTGACAAGTTGCTTCCATACTTTTTGATCAGGTAACTTCCATAGGCAAAGGTAAAAAAAGGTAAAACATGATAGGAGCCTACACCACTGCCTCAAGTTTTCAAATTTTACTTGGGATAACCAAGTACATGAAAGACAATGCTGCAAGCACAGGCTGTGAATCATTTGAGCATATGTCTGAACTGCGCACAATAGAGCAAGTATCCCTGCATCCAAGTCACTCCTATATTCAAAGCTATTGTAAAGGAGAAACTGAAATATTCACTTAAATTAACTTTGGGGAAAAAAAATGGTTAGACCATAATACCAGTATTCAGACAACCAGGACAGTGACTTCCATAATAATTTCATTAATTTAAGGTCTTAAACTATAACAACTTTCAAGTTTCAGCAGTTACTGAAGAGCTGCTTCTTCCCTCTGGCCAATAGATAAACTACCTAAGCTCTACAAACACCAGCTATACTTGTCATGCAAGTGGGAGAAGTAAAGCCCAAGTTGTACAGAAATACATGAAGATATTCCTCCCTCCCCCCCACCTTGAAAATGCAAGGAATTCACAGATTCAAACCTGGAGCTGGAGGAAGAACAAAAGAACATCCCACAGCAAACAGAGGTGAGCCCTGCAAGAGCCAATCTTTCACAGTCACAGGCATCACTGGTGCCAGATAGCCAAAAAAAGTCAGACCAAAATGTTCAGCTTGTGTTCAGGAAGGACAGGACCAAGGGTGGGAGCCATTTTGCCAACACAAGCTTCTCCTGCACTTGTCTGCATGTGGTTTCCCCTCCATCCTCACAGGTTAAACAAAGCTTTAACAGAAAGAAGCATGGAAAAACAGTTGTCTGTATATGCCAGCACTGCCTTTTCAGCAGCTTTTCTTAGAGACCAGAGAAAGTAAATTCCTACAACACCCAGGAAAATCAGAGGCACTTTGAACCAAAGAGATTAACTGAGGCCACAGTTTCCAAAAGCTCTAGATGCCTCAGGGGTGGCCAGGCAACCTAAGCCAGCACCGTCACATTCCTGATGACATTTCCTAACCTCCTCTTTTCCATCCTGCTGGATGCCAGGGAGAACATGAAAACCCAAAATCACCAACTTAAGCACAGGAGGTCACTGAGAGTGCTGCCCTCCACGGCTTTCTGCTGTGACGGGGAGCTATCACACTGGCCAGCATGGTTCCTTGGCTTCACATGACACTGCTGTAGTGGTGCAACCCCTCTTCTCTTGAGCCACTTGGTACCTGGTGCCATTTCCCCCCCTTTTCTGGGCCACACACCAGGGCAGCAGGCCAGAGCATTAAGGCACCCCTTAACGAGCCTGGATCTTGCTTCGCTTGGGAACGGTAACAGCCTGGTACATCTGTACCTGGATCGTGACGCTCTTGCCTCCCCTATTGTTTGGGAACAATGATGACAATCGATCACCTCTGGACAGCCTGGTGGTACACCTGTACCCGGGCCGTGGCCCAAAATGGGGAGATGCCAGAAAAGTTCTGAGTCTGCGCAACTGGTGAAAAGTACCAGAATATTTCGCCATCCGAGCTGGGCCAAAGTGGAAATGTACCTGACAAAAGTCAATTATCTCGGACCCTATAAACAGCGATTCTAAGCGAGACCCTCTGAGCTCTCCTGGAGCGCAGCGGGCTGTGACCAGCATCTGCCCTGAGCTGGGACACCACTCGGGTACAAAGTCCTCGAGGACCGTCTGCCGACAGAAGGCGGGGGTGAAGTCATCCCCTTCGAGTATCAACCATCGCCCGTTGAGGAATGCCGATGCGTTGTGAGTATTTAAACTCAGAGGGAAATTTTACCTAGAAGTTAGCTTCCTTCATCCCCCTCTCTACGTGTTTAAAAGTACATTTTTGCCTTCACAAGTGTGGGTGTTGTATCACTGGGCCCAAATGTTTCTGTCTGTCGGCATGTACCTGCATGGTTTTTTGTTTATACATGTATACATGTACCTATACAGTTTGATTTAAGATACCTGATAGCAAGTTAGTGTGAATCTTGTCATCTTTGAATCTGTAATTAAGTCACTGTTTTGATAATAATATATTTTACTGAATTCCTTGTAAATCTTTAAATTAGTCAATCACTGAGTGCTGCTAAAATTCAACTTTTGATTTAACTCACGCTATTAATAAATTTTGAATTGCTATTAAACATAACCTATCAAACATTTTCATCTGCAACAACTACCACTGAAACCATCCCCACTCAAGTAGCATCTATTCTTGAAGTCTAGTTCTCTATATACAAGGATTTAATGATAAAAAACTGTAACAGCGTATATAAACTTCCAGGAAACACTCCTTTTACCTCTGAGGAAGACATCTTTCCATAGTTTGCCCTGATTACGATATCCAGTTAGGTTTATAGAATTCCCATGTGAAGTGTTTTGGGTACTAATACAGAAGACTATTTGGTTTCTCACATAAAACTACAAAGCTCTAGAACATCAGTCTTGTGGATTTAACTACAACTGATGTTTGAGTTTGATAGCACATGGCAGTCTACATAATTACACTCTAGTCAGTGGAGCTAGAAAGCTGTTTTAAAAAGCTAAAAACCAGTGCATAATTTATTTTAGAAACTTATTACCTAAAGGAGGAATTGAGGGCAAGCAAGAGAAAAAAAAGTCTTTTACATCTATGAATAATGAGAATTTCAACAGCCACATTAACTAAAAAGGACATAAACCTCCTCCTTCAGAGCATAAGTCAAGGACTATCTTGGCATGGTTTTAAGAGGAGGAAGGCTGAGGAACACTACTTTGTGGTTAGAGGAGAGATGAGTTAGTGCAAGGTAACGAGAAACAGCAAGGGATCAAAGAAGTGAAAGTTACTTCATCGACATAACCTGTTTTGGTAGTATGGGATTTCTGTTAAATAGCCATGTTATGAAGCAGGGTGTCTAAGGTGCTTCAACACTACCTCAGCCAAACGTTAAGAGAGAAGTCACTAAGGACAGCCTGGTGGCACCATACTCTGGAGACCAAACTACTCTTGTCCAGCCATAGGGAACTCTTTTGTAGCATCTTCCTGCTGTATCCATGAGAACTTTCCTTTATTAAAAAAAAAGTGTCTTGCTAAACTCATCTGGAATCATGCCTGACATACAGCTTCCCTCAACATAAGATAAAAATTAGTTTGGGGAAAAAAAGAATCTGAGGTCACATGTATTAGTGAGACCAGGATGGGAGAAGTCTGCCAGAAGAAGATCAGCTAACTAGTGCACGTCAACCCTGCTCATGCTCCAGAGCGGGAAGCTCCAACCCTGACACCTCTCTGCCTGAGCCAGGACACAGCCTCTACCCTGGAGAGGGCATCCAGTCCCAACCTGCTCAAAGCAGGGCCAGATCAGACCAGGTTGCTCAGGCCCTTGTCACGTGGTCCCCGCCGGACCAGGCTCAAGGAAAAAGCTCTGTGGAGCACCAAAACAAGCCTTAAGCACAAAGATGACATCACCGACGGCTGAAGCACGCTCAGCCACTGTGAGGTACAGAGCACTGCATGCTACGGGCAAGGGGCTGGACCAGCTCCACTCCACTTGCGGAGACCAAGGCTTAGTTTAAAGTCTGGACATTGGGAGGATAAAAAAAAGAATAAAAGTAGAAAGAATTAAATAACCACTGTGGTATGAAAGCAAGTAACCTTTTTACAGACTCACTTCCAACATCACCTCTTTAAAGCATAATATACTTCAGAACTCTGCAAGATATGAAGGCACCAGGGGAACACTTCTCTTGGAGAGCCAAAAAAAACCTTTAATTTTAAAAACTCTAGATAGCAAAATGTATTTCAGAATAGGGCATTTATTCACAGGAAGCTGTTCTGACTATTGGAATTTTCAAGGCTCAGCAAAAAAACAAGGAAAAACTCTTCAGAGTACAGCAAAGAAAACATGCCCTTCACTTCTTTTACTGGAGGGGAAACAAAAATCCAAATTGCAAAACCCCCTTTCAAGAACTGGATTCAGTCAGAATCCAACAGTTCAGAGTTCAAATGTCTGGGAAAGGAACCTAAAGTACTCTGGTATTGCATTTCACAGCAGCCATTCACCAGCTTATCCTGTGCCATAGCGCTGAATAAGACAGCGGAATTCATCTTATCACAGAAGGAATAAAATGACATGGTAGAGCAAGGAATACTGCTAGTTTCTGATATTCATTACCATAAATGAAGGTATAAACCAAAGTTCAAGCGCAATACAGCTCATGAGCCCTGAATTAGCAAAGTCTGGGGAGCAGAAAAAAAAATAAATAATAACTGCCTCTTAAATCTGTTCTTCATCTTTTTTGAATTTACAGTGTTACTTTTTTTAGCTAACTAAAAATTTACTTTTTTTTTTTTAAAATAAGACAGAACCCCGGGGGGGGGGGGGGGCGCGCGGGGGGAGTATAAAACTGTCAACATAAATAATACCATTATCCACAACTTGGCCCAAATCCAGCAAATTAAATTAACCCTGCCAATTGTACCCAATTTAAACCAAGACAGTATTTGCAATTTAGTTTTAAGATTTTTTTTTTTAGCTGACAAAAAATCCCAACTGCCTAACAGGTAATGGGGATGCATTTATTCAGACAGTTGGTTAAAAAAAACCAACCAACCAAAAACCAGAAAACTATCATCACCGTTTTTTTAATTATCAATTATTTAAGAACTGGCATACAAAGGAACACGCAAGCCTAAAGGCATACATTATTATGTTTTTTTCAAATTGCAGCTAACACTGCTGGAAAATTTTATAGCTAAATCTGTTACTGTCACCCAGGGGCAGGAAACACGTAACAGTGATAAGAAAGAGGTACTATGGCCGGGGCTACCCTAGAAAGATACATGCTACAGATTGGTATTGTTAAGTCTAAGATAAGACTATGAGCAGTGTTATAGATTTTTTTTTTTTTAAAAAAGTGACCAAATTGTTAAGATGAATCATTTACCAATGAATGTCAATAAGGTAAAGAGGAAGAATATGAAGAGTATGAAAAATATTAATCATCTAGATCCACTATAGCCTCATTGTAGGGTCTGAAGGTTAGTGCCTCATCTGGAAGTTAGGGAGAATTTTGTCTCAAATCCATCAGTCTGTTTCCTCCCAAAAGCCTGTCCAGGTCACTTCAGCAAATCATTCAGATACACATCATGGAGACAGCAAGGGCTTCACTTGCTCAGAGCAAGAAATTCAACCAACTGTTCTGTCTCTTAAATTAGGTACTCCTTTACACGCGAGTTCATAAGAGGATCTTTATCCCTGAAATTTTGGACTGCAGCCTAGAAATGAGATTTGTGTTATTGCTTTGTTCAGTAGGTAGAGGTGGAACCTTAAAGTAAATTCTGACTATGATGTACGAGTTCATTCACGGAATAAGCTCATAAGGCACATCCCCATCTCCCTTTGCTCCTCCTCTGGTTTTCTCGATGTTTTAACAAAAACTGCAAAAAAATCTCAGTACATACAGCAAAACACAAAGTTGAAAAACCATGTCCATTGATCGTCAACTGGGTTCCCTTAATATTCCAAATGGAAAAAACACAATCCACGAGTTGACAACAAAGAAAAAATTCTGCACCATTTGTTATAACTCACAAATGTTACTACAGCAATTAAGGCATGAAAGGATGCTGATTTGTGCAGTGCTAAATATAAACTTGGCTGTTGGCCCGTTCAGTCACATGCACACAAGAAAGCTGAGTGAAGCACTAGTAGGCAATGAATAGACAGAGAACACGATAGAATAATTTCTCGACTACCCCTGAAAAGATAACTATGTCCAAACAAATATTCTGCATAAATACAAATAGGAAGCTATGAGCATTAAAGATTTTTTTTTAATACTCTCTGTAACACTGTAGAAAATTACACAGTGATCATGTTCCATCTCCCTCCCTGAAAAACCGTGAAGTAGCAGAAGAGACTGTCATCCTTATTTCAAAGTATTGCTATATCTAGTGGACCAAGCGCTGAACAAGCTTTGCAGGAGTGCCATTTGCTCCCTGGCATCAGCCAACCGATTCCCTTCGGAACAAAACCCAGGAGTGATTTCAGGGATAGTTCACTCTCGGGATCCCCTACAAGCAGGCAGCCTGGATATATGGGCCCCAGGACAAATCCAGGGCTAAGTGCCACATAAAACGGATGCAGCAAGCCTGCTCCAAAGGGAAAAAAACCCTAAGATTGGGAACACAAGTACTCTGCACCACCACACCTAATGGTCAGTAGTTACTCCCTAGAACAGATGCACTTAGCAACAGAAATGTACATTTTTTTTCTCACCAGATGCAGGATAGTCTAGGTTTAAATTTCAAATTAAGTTCTATGATATTTATCTGCAGTGCTTACTGGATGTTCATCATCAAATAATGTGAGTATACAATACACTTATCCTGGTATCCCTTCCAAAAACAGGATACACCATTCATATCCTTTTAAATATGTCTAACAAAACACAGGCACCTAAGGTGGAAACCCTGACCTGAAAGCTAGGAGAAAGCATAAAATGCAAACAGAGACTCGAATCACTGTCTTCATCATTAAGAGGTTTCTTTCCTCATCTAATTCAATTCTCTATCAGTGCCTTATAAACTTAAAGGTCAGCCTTTCAATTCTACTCAGGTTCACGTCAAAATAGGATTTGCAGTGGTTTGGTTAACAAGGTCTCAAACTGCAGCTGAAAAAAATGAGAAATAAGATGCTTGCCTCAAGATTCAAGGGGGTTAATCAGCTAAAATGATGACAATGCAGAAAGGATTTGCGGTTTGTAACAGGGATGCAGGGTAAGGATACAAATACGGAGTCTGAGCTGTCTCCTTCAGAGAGAAATGGAAAATGTCAGAAAAACAGCTGAAGTGTTTGTATAAAAATGTCCAAAACATGGTAACATTGATAGGAGATTGAACAGGAACAATAAAGTGGTATTCTCATCTGTGCATTGCAGAAGTGAATGATTATATATTATTTAACAGCAACAAAAAAAGGTGGTACTTGAGTGCTGCCGAGAAATAACCTGGCTGTAGCAATTCCTTGACTGGAGTGAGCCATCCACAGAGTCAAAATTCTCTGCCTCAAAAAATCCAAAGTAATACCATCATCGCAAATGGAGGTTGGCTCTTCTTTCCCTCCTCAATGCTCGGGGACTGCAATGAGTTCCCAGGAGCTAGAGGGGGGACACCTCCTAAAGGCATGGCAAACTCTTCTATCTTTGCATGAACAAATCTTCCCCTGGGATTATTAACACCCTCCCCACTAGCTACAGAAAAAAAACCCCAAACAGGTAACAACTACTTCAGTCTAACATTAGAGTGGAATTAATCTCATGCAAGTATACTCATCTAACTGTGTTGCAGTAAAATGAGGTCTTGGCACTTCTCTGTCAGCACTGATTTTTCTTGGGCCTCCCTGTTTCCAGGTAAGTATCTGTCAGTCATTTCACCAGTCTGCAGCTGAGCTGAGCAGAGCAGCAGCTCAGCAACAGTGTTGAACTGGAAACCAGTAAGATCAGAGTATCTACATATTATCAGGGTGTGAGATTAGGTTTTTGGCTGTCCTCCATAGCAGGTTCATGTAAGACAGATAAGCAAAGCAATTCTGTGGGAGACCACAAAAGATTTGTTAACAAGAATTATAAGAGCTCTGCGCACAACCAGAGAGATCTGATTTAGTGGAGGGCTTTCATCGTCTTTAAATAGAGCAGTGTTAGGCATCACTGATGCCTACATATGAGCGCTCATGAAATATCTAGGAAGTTACAATTACAATATCCTTTATTTAAGGATGTTTCCCCCCAGGCCCTGTTCTTAAAAAGAAATCTGAGAAGGTGGTAAGAGATGAGTTTATTTATTTCCATCCCTCCCCTCCCTTATGCCCTTCTCCCACCTGCCCAAAACCACCCTCATTTCCCCAGGAAAGAATGGAGGGGAAGAAAAGATAACTGATGAAGAACAGGGAACAGTGCTGGCTTTCAAGCCCAGGCACGTGATCTGGTGCTCACAGCCAGCAGCACATCTCCTTGGAGGACGAAGCTGACTGAACCAGGACGCTCCCTCCTCCACTGTCCTAGCACAAAACAGAGCGTATTAATAACATGGGGGGGCTTATGCCTTGTAGCAGATGTAGCAGACCAGGTCCACGCTATACTTACTGGCTTTTTTCAACACACTTGCTGTTTATACCGTCATTCCCAGGCACAGAATGGGAGATTTTGCTTTTTGCAGTACCCAAGGCTCTTGAAATGAGAAAAAGTGACTTGGTTAATATCAACAGAGATGCTTACTGTAAGACCAAATCCAAGGCTGGCAACAGCAGTGCTTCCACAGCCCTTGGTACCAGCAGCACCAGCACCTGTACTCAGTCACACAGCAGCCACCAACACCACAAGCAGGTGGTTATGGCAGTCCAGTAACACCAGGAGGGCAACTGGTAAATTTAATGGGTTTGGTGGGATTTTTTTTTCCTTTAAGAGAACTCTGCTATGATCTTAACAGAAAGCTGAAGACAAACTGCTATTAAATCACATACCACTAAGTATCGGCCTTTTCTTAAGCAGAAAGTTTCATTCCCTGCACAAGGATGACCTTGGAAGCAAGTAAGACTGCAGAAACAAGCTTCTCGCTGAAATCATTTTAAATGCATATAGAGTTTATTGCTTTTCATCTGTCTCAGAATTAAGACAGCTACCCAGAGCGAGAGCGCCAGAGAGGACAGATAAACTGAATGATGTTCAAACATTTTGTTACAGACTTACATTAAGTGTAATTACACTCCTGCTAATTTTTCACTGCATTGAGGCAATAAAGACAAAAAACATGACCTCCCCTGAGATCCTTAAGAAACTATTCACACCCTTCAGCAAAAAAGAATACCATAAGAAACCACTGACCACTTAAGTTCCAGTCAAAAATTACACTCACAAAAATTGTACCTTTCTATCGAAATGCCTAATGAATACAGAGGCAGTAGCAATGAAGGTATTCTTAACTCTTAACCTACTGCTAGAAGTAGCGCAGTAGATTCATCACTTGAGTACCTTTCTTCTTCCCTTCCTCCCGTAACTTAGAGCAAAGCTTCTGGCTGCATTTGTGAAACTAGTCAGACTTCAACATCTGACTCTGCACAGTCAAAGCCAAGCCGCAATGTCAGTTATCTTTGGCAAACGGCTGAAGGAATGAATGTTATATGATATAATGTAAAAATAGATAAAATACACTTTTCATGGCACTTTACCTCAAAATGTTTTCTTTTAGCTTTTATAAGAATATGGAATATCTGCTGGGTTGTTATGCAGCTGCATTATTTATTAATTTATTCTGCATGTGAATTTTAAGTTGTACTAAAAAATTCACTCTTTTCATTAAAAAGATCTGAAATTACTAAGAATGTTGATTTTGTAAATAAAGGCATATAAATAAGGAGAAGCAGAGGACAGCAAAGACTACTGTGCTCTGCTCTAAGTGAACAGCTCTGACTAAGCTCACTTTTAACATTTTCAACCAATTGCCTTTATTCTGCAAAACAAAAAAAACCAACAAAAAAAGGAAAAATCTTCTCCCAGTCAGTGTTTCTGCAGCCTTTGGTAGGAGGATTAACTAGCTGAGTTGCAAATGCATCTCTGCAGCTTCCAACTGCAGAGCTAACGCAAGCTTCAGCCCACGTCACACCACTGCAAGTCACAGCTGTGCCCACACTACCTCTAAAGTCACTTCGGGACCTCTGCTCTATGAAGTACTACACAGCCAGCCCATTTATTTAATCCCAACATTACTTAAGCTTCCCGTGAAACTACCCAACCCAGTTTATGAAAGACAGGGTTCTGCCACTTAGGCACGGTCTTTGTTTTTCAACTTTGCACATCTTGCCTTTTTCACTGCTAGCTTTTACCTGTTCTTTTGTCACAATTTCACTGTGAGCACACCCAGGCTCCCGTTAGTGTGAAATGACACCCTCCACCTCCAGTTCTGCTAATCATCTTAGAATTAGTAAATTACAAACAAATCCCACAGCTGAATCCAAAGTTTTCTGCACACATAAGTCTTTTTTGTTTTCTACATGGGAGGCAATATGGAATCTAATCTATTTAGCACTTTTCCCCTTGGCACTAGTGTACTGCCTGCATCAGTGACACACATACCTGTAATGCCAGTATTTACTGAAGACCTTAATGAAATTTGTGCTCCTACAATTTTTTTCATGCTGCACAATGGGGGCTGATGTCAGCATGCTCCAGCATCCTTCCCTCTCTCATTCTCATCTGCTTCTCCAAAATCTGGGCAATGTTTGCACAGCCTCTTCTCCAGCAGTGAGGAAGAGGATGGAATCAGGCTGAGGATGCCTTTTGCAGGGCTGAAGCAAAGTGCTGTGTGATACAGGGGGAGCCACTGATACCAGGAGAAGTAATCCTGGATAGAGAGCCACAGGAAGGGAGAAGAGGAAGAGACAGCTCCCTACCTAGTCACAAAATGAATTTTGAGGTCAAAAATGCTCCCAAATATAACAACAAGTATTTGACAATACTAAAAAAGTAACCTGAGATATTGAAACAGTATTGCTCACTAGTGCAAGTCACTGCATGCGCTGTTAGCGACACAGAGGAATCCCAGAACAGACTCCACGTGAGTCCATGGCACTTCCCGTGAGAAAAGACAACAGAACTTTAGGTCAAATGTAAAACTGCACCTTGAAGCAATCTAAAGTCATATTGCTGCTGCCAAGGGGTGATTCGCTACTTTTCCTCCCATCCCCAAATTCCCTCCTGACCATGTATTTGGGGCTTTTCCTTTATTCTAGCACTTGCACTCAGCCAGGTGCACAGTGAGGCCCAGAGAAAAACGGCAGTGCCGGCATGGAAAGCAGAAACGAGAGTTTCACACCCAGAGGTTTTTGGGGCAGGGAGGAAGAGCGGGACACTCCCTTTGCAACAATGTGGGTGAAGCCAGCAGTAAATCCACACCCATACAAGTCACATTACTACACATCAGCTCATCCACAGCTCTAATCCTACAGTGGAGGAGCCATCTTGATGTTTTTCCTCCATGGCTGGGAAAGAACAATTAAACTGAGCTGCTTTTTCTTCTTTTTTCTTAACTGAGGTTTTAACACAAGGTCAGACATAAATCACAGCAAGATTCAGCCGTATTAGCATCCAACTGCAAAAACTTAAATAAGCATCCAACCCAGAGCAGTAAACCAAAAGCAAAAACACTACAAATCCAAAGACTTTCTCTTCTTTCTGATAAACCAGATCCAATAAATAAGTAAACAACAAGTCACATGTATTTCCCACTGGAAGCAGTCATCTTCAACACAGGCCATGTGTGCACGCACCTTTGTTATGTTCCTTCTGTTCAGGGAGAGGGACACACAGGATCACAGTAAGTCTGTCTGACATTTTCAAGAGGAAAAGGTCACCAGGCTGATATTTATAACAGCACTGCCATTTCTGCAGCTACCTATTTACTTTGCTTTATTTACTTTACTCCATGAAATAATATAAATAGGTAATAGGAAAATGGGGGGGGGGGGATTTCAAGCTGCTCTCCCATGTCTTCTCTCTGGCAAAAATCATTATTAGGCAAGATGGCTGTAGATCCAGCTGGCAATTCTTACATCTCTTCACCTTGAAGAAAACAGTTAATTTTACATTTGTAACATCACATCTTTGCAAAAAATCAGGCTGTTGCCAGGACTTAATGAAGCAAAGAAACAGCTGGATTGAAAGGCTATTTGCAATCTGAAAATACAAGCTGATGGTATTTAAAAGAGCAGCTGGCTAAAGAAATCAGTTTGTTCCATGCACATTTCTCTCCAGTCTTCCATGAAACCCAATAAAGTCAATAAAACATAATTTCTACCCATTCAGATTGCTATGAAAGATGGGATAATACCCTAATGGAGACTGATGATTCACACTCAGTCTAAGATGAGTTACAGTGAACTGCCCAGCAGTAAGGGATGGATCACTGCATAGAGTCAAAAGTTATCAAGAGCAAATAATTGAAAGCCATGGACAAAAAGAGTTATTTTAACAGTACGATAACCAGAAACTGATGATGTCTAAAAGAAAAATGCAGCAGGTCAAAATGCAACAATTACCTGATGGTTCACAGTAAGTGTTTGGACCTGAAGAATATACCAAAGCTTTGTGGCAGTGCAACTCTACATACATCAACACACCTTGAAGCAGACAGACCTCTGTCCATGGCATGGACAAGAATCACATACCGTGTCCCATGTCTCCTCCTAACCCTGCCTGAAGGCTTCCCAGAACACTTTGAAAGAACTGCTGGTGTCCAGCTGACAGGTCCCAGATTACATCCGAGAAATGAGCTTTGGGAAGCAAAGGCTGGGCCACTGCCAAGACTCAGGTCTCTGGCTCCTCTCAGTTAAAGTTGGCCTCACTGTAGAAGCCTTTTTCTCTCAAACTTTTCCATTCTTTCTTCATCCTTCCCCTAGGTCACGCAGGAGCCTTTCACCAGGATCACTGCCAAACAGTTAAGGCAAATTTTAATTCTGGAAATGCTTATGCTCCTATCTGACATCCTAAAAGCTATGAAGTATTTAGCGTGTTGGGGGAAGGTTTTATCCCCAGGTACAAGCAGTAGGGGAGAATAAAACAAGCCACCTGCTCCTTATGTGTGATTTAAGGCAATAGAAAAGTCGATACAGAATATGTCCCATCTCCAAACACATAATATTGCAGTGTTAAATATGTTCTTATTTGCTCTTTTTCTTATCTAGAAAGAAATGTGTAAGTTAAAAAAAATGACTTGTTGGAATTTGCCAAAAGCTACAGCATCTCAGTTTGATAAAATTAAAAAACCTCAAAGAATACCCAAAACGCAATGAACATGATGAGCCCATCACATACAAATGGAAACTGTCAAATGATGCAGCAAAAAAAGTATAACAAGTAGCAAGCATCAGTATGTATTATGGCTGCTAGGGTGCATATTTTATTAATGACTAACATACAAATATCTAAGAAGCCAAAGTAAATGAACACTGGAAAAAAACAGCTTTGATTTTATATCCCATAGTTTTGAATGAAATGTGTACTCTGCTGGGTTAAAACTGGTATTCTGTGGGCTTTGCCTTAAAATGCTCCCTGTGTTTCAGAGGAAGCAAGGGTTTTGTTTCAGGCATGGCTTAGTCACATCCCACAAATTCCAGGGGGCTTCTTCAATTTTAAAGGAAGTTCTCACATACGGCAACAAAACAGAAACAAGAACATGTGCTTTCAGGGTTTTGAAATAACACCATGCTAATTTAGGGAGGGAGAAAGAAAGAAGGAGGGAGGCACAAGACAGCTTTCCCCAATATGAGCCACCTCTTGTAAAGAAAATCAACCACCACCAGAGAGATCCAAGAAAGCTTCCTTAAGTACTCTGTTTGCATGATATCTTATTTTTCCATTTACTTTTTCTTTTTAGAAAAGATTTTTTCCCAGAGACACCAGCTGTGTCTATAGTTCCATATTTGGATTAAATAATAACCAAGGCTGACTGAAGCTCAGATTTTTTCAGCTGAGTAAGCTTAAAGTCATTTCTTTTGTCGAGAAACTGGTAGACTTTCTTCTAATTTTGCTTACACACTGAAACAGTACCTTGTGTCCACAGAATAAACATGATCCATTTCATTCATGCCTATTACAGGGAGATCTAAGTGTTTCCAATCTACCACTCTGAACTGTTTACCTTGCATTGTAAGAAAAAGTTTCATTTCAAGTGATCTTTCAAAAAAATATCTAAATCAAAAGCACCCCTCATAGCAGACAAGATAGCTAAAAGGAAAATCTGTCTCCTGATAACTATAAAATGTATTATTTTAAACAAGACACATACAGTTGAAGAACAATGGCTCAAGGTTTAGATATGTATTCTTAAATTCATGATTTAAAAGACGTTTGTGCATGACAACTATTTTGTACACATCACATGCTTAAAAACATGCAAAAGATGGAAACCTGATTTTAATTGGAGCAATGTATTCTTATCTTTTCTAAAATGTTAATTGCAGGGAAGGGCAAAGACAGCTAACTAAATAATGTATTTTTTAACAGTAATATTATTTCTGAATTATGTTTGGACCACATAATTTAATGCATAGCACTTTCTTAGGAAAAGGTGTAAGGCAGATGACACCGAGCTTCTTCAAGTAAATGAAGCTATTTCACAGTCTGAAATCTCTGGCCAATTACTATCTTGAAACTGTGGTACAGCTCAGGAGCTTCCACAAGACCCAGACTTGAAACACTTCTTTGGTCATATTAAGTCCCTGAAATACTACAGGGATCACTGAAATTTTTCAGACTGAAGGCATTACATTAAAATAAACAAAAACTGTGTACTTTTATTTCTTATAGCAATACATGCCAACTGCATCAAAACAAGCAAGCGGAACGTCTGTCAAACCAGCAGCCTGCTGGCCTTATGCAATGCCATGTCTTAGCAAACACACTTTTTTGGGTTTATTTACTGTACCAAAAGCACTGGTCGTCTCTGGTGATACTACCTCCTTCGCTGGCTTCTCAAGTGGTACCAGTGGTTTAGGATATCTGGATGCTACAAATTTTCAAAAGCAAGACGGCGATAAGTCATTATTTAAAATCTTTCAAACAACACTGGAGTATCCGCCAGGGAGGAAAGAGTCTTTATAAATATTAAGACGACTAGATTTCTCTAGGTCTTACACCAATTCCACTGGAATGTTTGCAGACTCTCCTCTGCAAAAATATATTGCAAAGTTTCTGCATTTAAGCAGAGAACTTGGACTAGAACCCATTTTAAGTTATGCAAGCAAGTAAAATTTCAGAATATGGAAGAAAATCAAACCAAAAGAACAAAACCAACATGAATTTCCGAAAACAGTATCTTGTTGAACGTGGTTTAAAGGTAGACAGTTACAGTGACATTTGACATTTTCAGAGAACAGTTTCAGGATAGTTTTATCATGAGTGACCAAGCACCAATTTTCTTGTTTATGACATTAAACCTCAGCCCCTTCTAATACTTAAGTTATACACAGATGGCCCTATCCCAAAGTACTATCTATATTAGCAAGAATAGAATAAGCCTCACAAACAGAATTTAAAGCAGAAAAAGAGAATTACCAGATTTATTCAAAGTTAAAATTTTATGAAAAATGTTCTATATAATTAAAATTTCCCGTAAGATACTATGCAGGTATTGAAAGACAACACGATGGAAAAATTAAAACTTCCCTAAGCTACCTAAATTTGCCATTTTATTGTTATTTAAAAAAGGAAGTCCAAATAAATCATACGCATCCAGTTCAAATAAAGCTTAAACATGAAGGAGCATTGTAATGAAGACATGTAATGTCTGATTGACTAATGCAACACAGTAAGTGCTAGAATGAACAATGGAAATAGTGATTTTTCTACTACCCAAGAGTACATTTTGGAGGTGAGATTTTGTTGATCCATTTTTTGCTTTGGAGTTTTGGGATTTGGTTGGGGTTATTTGTTTGTTATTTGTTTGGTTTGTTGTGATTTGGGTTTTTTAACTACACTTTCAGTTTTGAAAGGTTTCTTGGGGAATGGCGCATATCACTCAATAGGACTTCAGGAGTATTAAATCTCTTAACTAAGGCATCCCTGCTGTCCAGTGCCCAGACCTTCCCATGCACTTCATCTTTTCTGGTAAGGGCCATCCATATTCTTAAGACAGGATTTAAGAAAAGAGAATCTAAAAAAAAGTTTAACTAAAATTCATAATTCATAAATGAGAATACAATATAGGGATGAAAAGGGGGTGGAATTCCCACCTCTACCTGCTACTCGAGAGAGCAGCTGCAGGGTTCGTTTGATCAACCAGCCTTATCCCTGGTCACAACATCTACGTAACTGCCTGGTGAGCTATCAGCGGAATGAGACTCCAGCTTCCCCAGGCCAGGCTCCGTCCCAGCTCCCTCAAGGAGGCACAAGGCAGAGCACTGCTCTTCAGCAGCGAGGCCTGGGAAAGCTGCAACAGGTTTATGCATCGAATATTCCAGATATAGAAGCACGTGACAGCTAAGGGGCTGAATACAGCTTATGATTTCTTCCTCTCTTCACTAAGTCTTAAGAAAAATAGTGTCAAGCAACTAGAAAAATATGTAACTTCTATTCCTTAACTCCTTCTCCCCCTTGGCAAAATGGTATTAATTTCAATTAAATGGCCAGGATTTAATATTAGCCTTAACTACAGCTTAGGATTTGAAGTCTTTTATAATAGCTTACTTTATCACAGGTAATTGAATACTTTGCATTGCACAGATGATCACCATTTGAAAATAAGAGTTCCATCTGTAGATTTAAAAAAAAATGATCAGTAGAGTTTGTGTAGCATTCTTCTGCACTCTGCCTTCATAAGAGGGCTCATTGATTTTCGAAAGAACACAGTATTTTTGACTCAGCAGTGAGATTAGCAACAGTCCTGATGTCAGGCTGGTAAGAGTTTGTCATTTTACCAGCTTGATGGGGCACTTCAAACTTGCAAATTAGACACTTTCCCACAGTCTGCCAGAAGACCTTTTCCTAGAATAGCAATCAAACCCTGAAGTTAAAAACCAATTTCTTGACCTATGTGACAGCAAGGGAGAGGTAGATGATCTTTCTCCACACACAGCTCAGAGCTTATCTGCATACATTGAGCCTGTAGAGAGAGCGAGAGAGAACCACCCCGTTCGTACCTGCCAAAGCACACCAGTTCCTTCTCCCCACTCAGCGGGATGGGTGTCCTCCCAAGAAACTTCACACTTGCACTGTGAAATCACTCTCTAAACATGACCAGCAATTCCAGAAGGGTTGCGTTATGCTTTTTTGTGTTAACACAGATTAAGTTCTAACAAAAAAGGTACTAAAATCTGAGTGGTTCTAAACCAGCATAGCAGATGAACTGTTGTGTTCATATTAGCAAGAAGTGTCTGACTTATGCAACGAAAGGAATCTTTTTCATAGATCACGTTTGGAGTGTCTAAAAACTTCAGGGAAGGACATTTGCAGTCCTCTGAATTAACTTTTCTTTTTAAAGTTGTGGAAGTAGAGGCACCTTGGCTCAAACATTCCCTAAACTATTCCAGTAAACTAAAGAGTTCATAAATTTAACACCAGATCGTAAACCAGAGATGTTTCTTCTGACATCAAAGTAAGATTTCACCCAACAGTGGCTAAAAGCTAGCAAATTCCTGCAAAAAGATCTTGCCCCAGCTGTCAGCCCTATTGAATACATGGAGGTGATGCCCTTTACCTGCAGCACTTTTTTTTCTTAAACAAACACAAGATGCAGTAACTTGAAATTATGAACATTTTTCTATCAGAATGCACCAGTTTGGCCAGATTATTTATTAAACCATCTATGCTATGACATACCAGTGTCTTCCAAGAGAATCTAGCTAGAAATTGCATTCTCCAAGACCTGCAAATTAAACCAACAAAACTAGCTGTCAAGACTGCATTGCTACTGGGTTTTTTTCATGTTTTCCAGTTAATACACAACCTCAACAAGCAGAGAAACAAGCAATTACACTTCAGAAGGCCTTTTATTTAGCAATTGCATCACAAAAGCCTTCCATTTAAAATACAAAATGCAACTCAGTGCTTTCAAGGAATGATGTTCAATGAACATACATTACATATTAAATATATATATAATATATATACACAAAGATATATTGTATCTATATTTATGTATATGTACAGATGATGAGAAAACAGGAATTGTTTTCCCATCTGCAACAAAATATGGAAAAATAATGGATTTTCTCACTACCAAGACCTGAGATTTCCTAGAGGCCCTAAATAGCCATCGTGTTAGTATTATTAATGGAAAACAGTCACATCTGGGCTCAATATTATTTTTAACCCAGCACAGATAAGAACAACAGTACCCTTAGAAGAAATAAAGACGCATCAGACATGCTAAGTTTAATATTTCTTATCTAAGCAAGTCAAACCCTTCAGTCTTTTTCCTCCTTGTTAGTGGGCTTGCTGCACTGCTTAGTGATGCTTTCATGAATCATTTCCTATCAGACGCTGGAAACTAAAGGTAGAAAACCTGAATATAAGCCCCTTAAGAAAGAAGTTACATCTTCTTTCTAATACCACTCTTTTATAATGGAAAATTGCTCTAGAGGCTCAGAGGCATTAAATCATTCTCCACATTGCCAGTAGGATTTTTACACTTTCATCTCCCCTATGCAAGAAATGAGGAACATGAAGGAGGATTTGACTGTCTCTTGCCAACAAAACTAAGCCTTGATTATGGGGCACCACTTCCACAAACAGGAAAGCAGAATTATTACACTTAAAAGGAATTGGCCTACTTGCTACTTCAGTGTTTCTGTAACTGAGGAAAGAAAAACACAGTATTTGTATTTAAGTCCACATGCATCATCTCCATCTAGTGTGGCTGACATGCTTACAAGAAACACAAACTGAAATTTAAAAACTGTTCCAAACCTCTTCTTGGGAAGATGTGAGACCTTATTCACCTTTCCAATATTGGAATGGGGGGGAAAAAAAAAAAGGAAGAAAAAGACTTAATGAAGTAGGAAAACTAAACCCAAGTGTGAAGGTCTTGCAGTTTTCTTCAAAAAGAGCAACTTAGTGACGTTTGGACTAAATTTTAAGGTAGTTAGCAAGACACAGATTATAGTCCAAAACAGGACAGTTCTCAGAAGGTATTTTGAGAACAATTCCATCAAGATTCAGTTTCATGGCCTTCCCCCAAGCTTCTCCTATGCAAAACCCATCTATTATTTCAACTCAGTCTCCCAGGTAAGCAAGCACAGCCTCACAGCCATCCTTTTATCACAAGCAAGAGCTCTGTCTTCTGACTGAAGCACTAAAACAAACAGAAGAATCTCAGTGTTTAGTAGTAACATCAAGTTTTAACAGCTTTCCGGAAGCTAAACTGTTTAAACTGACCACTAGTGCTCGGCACCTGGAAGCTTTAAGTGTCCAGACATAAACATCCAAGTAAGACAGGTGACAATCTGATGGCAGGAATACATTCCAAGCTACCCCATGACAAACCTCTCCCCACCTGCGGATTTGTGACTACAGTGCAAACAGATGTGTTAAGTTTCAAAAACGCTTCAGAGACTCACCTAACTTACTGGTGAACAGCTACGACTCACCTACCTGAGGACCGTCCTTCAGCGTAGCAGCCGCAGCAAAGGATGGGTTTCCCTGTAGCCTCTGCCATTAGCGGAGGCCACAGATAGTGTGTCCTGTCATATTTCGCGCTAGGGCAATTAGTTGATGGAACTGCATCCTTCTGGTGGTAGGCCTGGGAATGGGCTGAGGAACAGGCCCCATTTGGTTCTTGATGTGCCCAGGTCTCCCCATATTGCTGACAGCTTCCCCTAGCTGATATGGGGTCTGTTAGGGCACAGAAGAGGCAGTGAAGGAAGAAGGTCAAAACTTAACCCAATAAGGACCATGTTAAGAAGGGTACGGACTAAGACCTCCCTTTCCATATAGAAGTATGAAAAGATCACAGGCACAAAACAAGCTTAAACACAGTGGCAAAACTGCACAGGCATTTCATGATTGAGGAGAGACTGATTTTTCCAGAGTCAAAAAGGACACAGGAATTTACTCAGGTAGACAAGGGAATTTGAAGGCCACATTTGGATCACTTTCATTGGAAATCAACACAAGACTAAAAATAGCAACCTCATCCGAAGAATTGGCTACTAGTTGCTGCAGCATGCTGCCACCGAAGGAGAAGATCGCAAAGAAACCCAACATCTCCAAAACCATTTCATCTTGTTTACACTCATCAGTTGTTAAAATCAGAAGTGACACTGGTAGACTGGAGAAAATACCTGGAAAGCGGGGCACAAATACCTCTCATCCCCCATCTGCTACTCACAATCACAACCTGTGTACTTAGCTAGATCACTCCTGCACAGTTACTATTCAACAGCAGGAAAACACAAACACACAAAATACTATCTAACCATAATAAAACAACTGAAGTACAGAATATCAATATCTAGCCCAGAAATCATATAACTTTCTTTCCAGTGCAGCCCTTCTATTCGCTTTGTTGTCTTCTGGCACTCCTTGACAGAGTGATGATACACATCTGACACACTTCAAGAGCCTGGCTCTACATTCACTGCCTTTCTCCACATAAAATCTGAATTCTGTTAGGGTCAGCCCTCTACAGAAGAGAGCTATGGGCAATCCATCCCCCCCAGGGGCTTCTGGCATTACCGTTCCCTTCCTCAGCCCAGAGCAGCTCTCTCACGTGCACAATAAAGAGGATCCAGTGTTATGGTGGGTGCATCTAATGAAAGCAGAACACCTATTTTACTGATGTTGAATGATTTCTGTGCCACGTTTCCCCTCTTGCTGACGTGATTTTAGTTCTCTAGAATATCAGGGAATGTACACAAGGTACGTACTACAGTTTTAAGGTGGTTTTTTTTTTTTAATTTCTATTCAACAGAGTTACTAGAAGCCCTTCTTGGTTATGGTTTTTCTTTTTCCACAACCCATGAAGAAATATAAATTCTCAGAGTTAAAAGCTGACAGCCGTTATGCTGCAGTCTAGTTAAAAAAACCATGAATGGAGCTGGCAAATGGAAAAGGTTATTTTTTAAAAAGTCTTATCAAGCTACTAGAAAGGCAGATCAAGAATCTGACTCCAAGGACCGAGGTCTGATGGCATTACAACACTTTGTGCAGCCCTCTTCTGTGAGACTACAAAGCCCACAACCGAGGTTTTGTTGCAACAATCTCTCTAGTGAGATTAACGCTCACAGTTTCAGGCACAAGTGAATTACCATTTCCACTAGTGGAAAAAATTTGCAGCTTACTAAATAAGGTCCTATGCAGTAAAGTCTCTGAACTCAAACTAATGCTTTTGTTCCTCTTGTCTTCCAAATCCTGAATCATCAGAAAGTCACAGGATTTTATAGAAACAGACTTTCATACTATAGCTAACAACAACCGAGCAACAAAATATTAAAAAGGATCATCTGTTGAATTATGTCCATATAAACCTTGAGACATTATACCAAAATGCACTTTAAAGTCTCATTTTGATATGCACAACACAATCCTCCAGGTACACAGAAGCACTGCGAGCAACCCTGTTTCACCTGAGCAACAGATAACTGTCGAGATAGAAACTCACACAAAAATCTCATGGTAAGAACTCTGCAGAAGCTGAGAAGGATTTATTTAGGACGAGTATTAGTTGTTAGTATTCAAAAGTTAGCGCCAACTTACAGCTCAAAGCGTACTTCCCACTATGTTGGAAAACAAATACAACCGATTCATGCTCTGGAAAACAGCAGCGCTGCTCCTAAAATCAACTGTTTAAATCAACTCTGGATCAGACTAGAAACACTAGTGTTTATATGCAAGTGTGCTATGAACAAAACCAAAGAGGAACCTGAAAAGGTTCTGTCTCTTCATGAAAGCAGCATTCCTATAGCTGACTCCAGACCTGTTCTCTGCCCACAAGATTTCTTCCAGACATGTACAGAAGAGCCACAAGGCACAGAAATGCCCTTTCCAAGGGCACGCTACTATCAAAGTCACAAAGAGGCCTAGATCAAATGCACACTGATCTGTTAAGTACCTGCTATCATCTTTGCTGCAATAGGGACTGTAAATTACAGCTAAGCATCAGAACCAGAAGTATCGAGGTTGTAATTAAGAGGATTTGGGTTTGACAAGTTTTTATTTGTTTAAGGAAAAGCGTCAGGCTGGCAAGAACAGTTGGATCAGACAAAAAAGAAAATCACTGTGAATTATTTTAATTGGTGTTGCATGGCACTGTATTCAGAGACACATCTATAAGCGCCCCCAGCACACACACACACCTTCCTGCATAAGAACCAACACTTCCAAGAAGCAATGCCAGCAAAGCAGGCAGCTCTCTGTGCAAGGGAAGTGTAATTCGTGAATGAGCCCCCAGAGTAACAGCAGCCCAGCGTCTCTTAAGAGGTCTGAAATCACTTTACCGCTGCACTAGCGTCAAGAGGATTTTATGAGACACACTTTTCTACTCCCGCGCCGAAAAACAGCCACCTGCGCCTCTCGAAACTCCTCATCAGACAACAAACATACCGAGGATTTGGCACCGGGGGGGTCGTTTTAAGTTCTGAAGGTGCTGCGGATGCTTCTGGAAACTAAATTTCAGGTTGCGCGCCTCATTTATACCTGATTATGCTAAAACACACTCGCACACGCCTCTCGATGCCTTGTCCTACTGGAGTTTCCTACTCGCCCGGCCGCCCGAAGGAGTCGGTTGGGCGAAGGCGGGAGGACCCGCCGCAGCCAACGCCAAACTTCGGGGGCTCAGTCCCCGCACCGGCCTGGTCCTCTCTCCCTGCTCCCGCCGCTGCGGGGCTGTCCCCCGCCCGCCCTCAGCGCGGCCAGGGGCGGGGAGGGAGGCGGCGGATACCGGCCCTCAGGCCGCCGGGCCGGGGTCTGAGGGAGTCGCCGCTCACCTTGGGCGATGGCGATGGACTCGAAGCGGTGCAGCTCTCGCAGCAGGCAGCTCCGCTCGGTGGAGTGCAGGCTGTAGATGAAGTCGCGGGCTCCCTGCGCCGTGTTCAACGCCTCCATCGGCTCCTTCTTGGGGTGGGTGCCCAGCGCCCGCCCGGGCGGTGGCGGCGACGACCCCCGCGGGAGAAGCAGCCCCTCGGCGCCGCCTCTCAGGCTGCCCAGGCGGCGGCGGCAACAGCAGCGCGGCGAGCCACGCAGCGAGCCCAGGCAGGAGGAGGGTGCGGCGGCGACGGCGGCAGCAGCAGCAACGGCGGGGCCCCCCGGCCGCCCCAGCAGCAGCGCCGCCCGGCCGAGCCACGCCGACATGGGGCAGGGGAAGGGCGCGGCGCTCGGGCCGCCAGAAACACCCGCCTCAGAGTCCCCGGACCGCGCTCCCGCAGGCTGATTTCACCGGACCGGGGAATACCGCACCCAGTCACCACCCCACGGCCGCTCCCGCCAGCGGCGGCGGCGGCACCGCGCCCCGCCCCACGCTCCGCTCCGCTCCGCTCCGCTCCCCTCGGGCCGTCTCAGCCGCTGCCGCCCATAGCCCCACGCCGGCAGCAGGGCGGGACGGAGGGCGGCCGACAAGGGGGCGGCTCCGCGCAGGCGCGGTGCAGGGCGGTGGCGGGGGGGCTGGCGCTGGTGGTGGCGGTGCGGCCTCAGGCTCCCCCTCAGGGCGTTCGCCCTGCGCTACCGCCTCAGGGCCGGGGCTATCGGTCCTCTCCCGAGGGGGAACTTGCCTGGCAGCGGGGCGCGGCCGGTCTGAGGGGGGTAGATTAAGGGGGTAGGGAGGGTTAAGCACCTGCTGTCCTCCAAATCCCGGTGCTTGGCAAAGCTCCCTCCCAAAGTCGTAGTGTTGTAGTCATTATTACAGTACCTGTAAGCCCACAGGACGACTTAGCAGCAACAAAAATTGTCCCCAGTCTCCAGCATCGTACCAGAGTAACAGAAACAAGGATTTGGTTGTCTTTCCCGTTTTCCAGGCCCTTGCCTTAGAGTGTTGCAGTGTTACAACATTCAGGTTTTGGTTCAGTACACTTCAGCTGTATATAGCATTTCCTTTTTTGGTTTTTTTTGGTGTTTTTTTTTTTTAATTAATTGACAAGATTTGTGTTTGAACCACCCAGTATAGTTATTTTTTAAAAAATACATATGTGGGACAAGTACAGTTTACATCTTGTGGAATGGAGGATTTTTTAAAACCAGATTTTAAGTGTTCTGCTGTGTGCTCTGAACACTTCCCTGGAACATATGCCATGCCAGGGATTAATCTAGGTTCCAGTTTTTCAAAGCACTGTGTTCAAAAAGTACTAGAGTTTGTAATTAGACTACAAAGAACCTAAATAACTGCAATGACAAGGGAGTCGTCGTTGTGGTTTAACCCCAGCCAGCAGCTCAGCCCCATGCAGCCACTCGCTCGCTCCCCTACAACGGGATGGGGGAAAGAATCAGAAGAGTGAAAGTGAGAAAACTCGTGGGTTGAGATAAAGACAGTTAAACAGGTAAAGCAAAAGCCGTGCACACAAGCAAAGCAAGACAAGGAATTCATTCCCCACTTCCCATGGGCAGGCAGGTGTTCAGCCATCTCCAGGAAAGCAGGGCTCCATCACGCCTAACGGTGACTTGGGAAGACAAATGCCATCACTCTGGATGTCCTCCCTTCCTTCTTCTTCCCCCAACTTTATATGCTGAGCATGACATCATATGGTATGGAATATCCCTTTGGTCAGTTGGGGTCAGCTGTCCCGGCTGTGTCCCCTCCCAACTCCTTGTGCACCCCCAGCCTACTCGCTGGTGGGGTGGGGTGAGGAGCAGAAAAGGCCTTGGCTCTGTGTCAGCACTGCTCAGCAGGAACGAAAACATCCCTGTGTTATCGGCACTGTTTTCAGCACAAATCCAAAACACAGCCCCATACTAGCTGCTATGGAGAACACCAACTCCATCCCAGCCAAAACCAGCACACTCATTCATTATATGCGTAGCTCATTTAATACTAAGGTAAGCAACTTCTGGAAGCACTCAGAATTTATTACCATATGTCTAGCTCTTTTTAAGACCAAAGGTAGCAGACTTCTGGAGCGGGGATGTCCATCCAAGTGGTTGCTTTGGCAAGGGAGTCTGCTGCCTTCTTGGAGAGAGGCAAACAGGAGGTTTTAACTTCTCTCTGCTGCCTTCTCTGCAGGGAGAAGTTAAAACTTTACATGAAAAAGCAGCATTTTCTCTCCAGTTCCACTGCTGCAGAGTTAATGCATTGTATAAAGACAAAGATCTTGTGATAAAAAGAGGTGTCTTAGCTAGAGTATGCGTTCAATATTATGGATATTTACATATAGTATGTGTACTGTAGAGAGGAAGAAGAAAGTGCAGAAATAAAATAAGTCGTAAAGGCCTGGATATATGATACTATAATTTTCACTCTGTTAGAGAAATAGTGGGGATAGATGAGTGTTGGTTACTGTTTCCAGTTAAATGCATTTTTGTCATGCAGCTAATAGATAGTGCCTCTGAGACAAGAGATTTTTTACAGTTCTGTAACTATTTCTTCCCATGTTGATCCAGAGCCACTAAGCATTTGATGATGCTCAGAACTGTACTTACCTTTCTAGGCATTTTATTGAAAAAATGGTATCTTCTGCTACTCTTCAGGGGCAACGTGGCAGTTGGTAAGAGTTTGCACTTCCAGATAACTGTAACAGCAGAGTCGATAAAAGTGTTCAAAGGTGTTGTTAAAAGTTTCTTAATCAGTAAAAATGGATGCTTCCACACAGAATTGCAAGACATATGATGAGATTGTCAAACGCCTGAAAAATTGCCATCTGAAAATTAAGGGAAAAAAAAAAAAGCTTTCCAGATTCCAAACCTTTAATACTTCAATCTGACATATTTCTGATTGTTTATGTCATATATTACATTTTATTTTATATTCACACAGCTTGATTGCACCAAAGACAGAACGCGGAAGGAACTTTTGACAGCAAAGACAGAGCACAGAAGGAATGCTGGTACCTGGTAAGAAAAGAGACTTCCTATTTTTTCCGCCAATGCAGCCTATGCTAACCATGCTGTACACCTATTGCAAAAGGTGATTGCATTTTAATTATTCTAGGGGTGTTTTGACAGTACTCAAACCATTGCAGGTGTTTTCAGGCACTGAAGGAGACAGTTTCTTTGTCCGGAAGGGCTGGCAGCCTGTTGTGCCAGTCTCTAAAGGATTTCCTTATAGACAGGACCCTGTGCCAGTGTGCATCTCTGATGAAATGGATATGAAATCGATGACAACCAATTGGGAGTTTCTGACAGAGCCTGTAGATATTTGCTGTATAGGAACATCAACCATACAGAGAGGTGCAAGGGCATTATTTAAGTAGACATGATACAATACTATTATGAAAATAAAGTCACTACTTGTATGTCAAGAGAGAGATCAGGGTTTAGCAGACTGTAAATTCTGTGGGCAGCAGCTGTGGCTTGTGCCTTTCTAAGCCTTTAAAACTGCGTTGAACAAACTGGAATAAAAATGTCTTCAGAGGGACTATTCTGCAATGACAGGGAATGAACTAGATGACCTAATAGGTTTTTTCCATAATTCTTTGTTGGAACTTTTATTTTGTGAAAAAATGAAATTGAAGCCATTGGCTAAACTGACACTTTAATTAATCGGACTGTCTATTTAGTTTGATTCAGCAGGTGGTGTAGAGTAACTTTCATTAGTCCCTGACACTCCAGCAGAGCTTGTGAACCTGCTGAAATGCATATTTCTCACAATGTTCTGAAAAACACAGAAGTTTCTCTTTGCTTTCTTGTTAATTTTCTCCTAACATGATTTATTTTATAAGTGACCAAACTAATAAAGCTGGTTTACATACCAAATGACAAAAGCAGGAGGCAATTGTTTAAAACACTACATGGAAAATTTGGCAATGTTTAGCCCTAAAAGCTAGAAAGATGCTTATGAAGAAATCAGCAAAAAAGTGCCAACCATCTTTAACAGAATTTCCTTGAGGCCTTCCAAGGACTGCAGAGCTCAGAGACAAGTCCTTTTGTGGAGATTGGCAGGAAATATTAGGCAGCCTTCATCCTATATAAATGTGGGGTGCACATTTAATAATTATATTTTTACGTGGTGAAGTAAGAGCATATTTATTATTCATGAAGGAACTTTCTATTAAGGGAGTAATGTGATTTTTCTGCCCAGTGTAAAGCTAAGGTGAGACCGAGATTTAAAGGTTGGTAAATTTTTGGTACCACAAATTGCAGCTATGAAAAGTTTGTGTTTTACCAGTTAAGCATTATATTTAGGCAGATCCAAATTTCTAGGAAACTTGGAGATAAATAGCTCCAGAGAGGCATGGACAAGCTACTTTTCTTTTGCTTCACATTTCTGAAACAGACGTCCTGCTAGCTTAGCTAGGGTCTGAGCCTACAATTGTTTGTGTGCGGGCAGATGGAGGAATCTGCAGAGAATGCAACACGATGCTTGCTTACAAAAAGGGGCCTTGAAATATATTGACCGCTTGGTAAAGTTGGAAATCCTATCTATAGTCTAAAATATGAATATAAGACAAGATTGGGAGCTTGAAATATCATCACTTACTGAAATAGTGCAAAAATCTGTCATTTAGCAATAAAAGAAGTTAAAGTAACCATGGGAGGTTGTAGGAGATCAAGTGCAAACAGAGGATCTTTCTGACCATCACCATTTCCCTCCTTGTACAGCTTTGTACAATCACATGTGTTATTGTATTGATAAAGAGTTATAAATGATTTCAAGACAATTTTTGGCTTAGGACTCCGTACTGGTTTTGGCTGGGATAGAGTTAAAGTTCTTCGTAGTAACTTCTATGGGGCTGTGCTTTGGATTGGTGCTGGAAGCAGTGTTGGTAACACAGGTATTGCTGAGCAGCGCTTACGCAGCGTCAAGGCCTTTTCTGGTCCACATCTTGTTCATGTAAATAATTCCATGTTTTAACATTCAGGAAGCAGACAGGCACATTGTGTGGTTTAAACAAAGCTGAGGATCATGGCAGACAATCACTGAAGGAAGGTCCCTCTGGAACACTCTGCCTGAAAGGGACAGTATGTTTTTTGGATATATAAACATGGGGTTATCAAATACAAGATGAGAAGTTACACTTTTTCTTACTTTCAGGGTAAATGCTTTTAGAATATTGTATTCAGCTACAGTGTCCTTAGTCTAAGATAAATTGCACATAAATTATTAAAGGTTTAGAAAAATACTTCTTAGTAAGAGACTCCAAAGATCAATTTATTCACTTTATTAACTGGAAGTTTGTGGGTTTAACATAAACATAGTCTCTAAGTAACTTACTTTATAAAACAACATTTTCAGCACACAATAAAATCATACATAACAGTCACACACATCAATGTATGTCAATGTATGGCAAGTCTTGAAGCCGAAACTAGGCAGAATCAGACTACTCTACATTTTAGCAGTGAAAATAATTAACAACTGGAACAACTTTCTAAAGGTTTATTTTCTAAAAGATGGGATCTGCTTCATATATTAATTAAGTGAAGTCTTAGCTTAGACAAGCTCTTAGCTCTTCTTTTAACTTAGAAGAGCCAAAAGTAGGTGTTTACCATAATTCCTCCCACATTTATAATATATGGATGCACAGCACTTCTTCAAATGAGTCCTGGAGTTTTTCACACTAAACACAATGGAAAACTTTGCCCTTTTTCCTCTAATATTTGTGTTTCACTTGAAAAAGAGAAAAGATCAGTACATCCTTTGAGCTCAAAAAAATGATTTTGTTAATAAATTGGGTAAGGTGACAGGGCTGTACTGTTCCAGGTGGTGAACTGCAATAAAATGTACCAGGGAAAGGTATGACAGAAGAGAAATATTCCAAAAGAGAGCAGAAAATGACAAAGAAAAGCCGTATATGGAGTTTACATTTGTTGGGCCCACTTAGCTGTGTTCTATTATATGTTTCTCAGAAAAAGGATGAGATGGTCTAAAATGGTGTTTGGGAATTTCCACTGTACAGAGGGTCCCCAACGTTGCTGTGAAGCTGAGGCTGTCATCAGGGGGTACCTGAACATACTTTCAAGTTTGTAACATTCATTTTTGGGTATATAAAAATGCCAGGTATGAACTGGAGTTACTGACCTGCTGTGAGGAGCAAGCAGCTCCTGCACAGCTCTGAAGTCAGGTGAACACACAGATGATGTAAAGCACCTTTGCCCAGCACCTTCATCTGGCCACTAAGTGCCAGGGTAGCGTATCGTGTAAAGGATATTGTACCATTACCTTTCCTTTGAAGCATGGAAAAAAGATAAAGCTCTCAAAGCATTACGAAGCAGCTGGATTAGGACCTTGGAGACATTCACCGCTTTGCGGTGTAAAATGGATGAGATGATCTATGGTGACCCCATCTTGATAATTTTTTGCTGTGCCTGATGCTGCTGTTCCCTTATGCTATATAAAACATTTACGTCAGCATTAACCGTGTTGCCCCTTGATCCCACTTATCTCTATTGAACAAAGCTAATTAGTGACAGAAGATAAGAGTTCAATACCACCAAAAGGGCAGCCCAAGCAGTTGTTCAGCTGATTTACACATTCAGTGAAAGAGGTGATGAACAAGAGCTTTGTTTTCAGGCAGTTTTACATCACAGATTTCTCTGTCTTCCTTGTTTATCCTCTTCATCGGTTGCTTTCTTTCTCTTACTTTCTCACTTTCTACTCTATGAGTTTTCCACCCACATTACCCTGGTAACATACTCAGCCTGCCTCTTCCCAATCTATTACTTTAAATGGGCCTACAGCTGCTTTTTCGAGGCTTTCACCTGTCCACTGTTGCTCCTTGCTCATCCCCTTTTTCCAGTTTAAGTCATTCTTGCCAACCCCACTGAAGTCCTCCAGCTCCAAAATTCAACCCTTTCTCCTCTCTCCAACAAGAGCTAAGCTCATCCTTAAGCAACTCGTCTTCCACTCTCACATTAAAATTGTTTGTGCAGTCCTACCTTCCTTCTCTTCAACATATGCATGGACTCTGGAGAGTCTACACGGAGGTCTTAAGTTTGTACCTTTCATACAAGTCCACAGCCATGCAGCATCCAAATGCCTTCCCCAGGATCTCAGTGGTGGTCAGTCCCTCTTTAGATAACACTCCCTCTCAGGCTAATAGTACTAACTCTTCTTCTTGGCAGGAATGGAGACAGACAGGTTCCTTTAAGCTGTGCCACAAACTTCTATATCATGGTGTCTTTTCCTTAGAAGAACAGTGGCTTTTCCTTGCTTCGCTTTGTGAAATTGCTATTTGAGTGTCATGGCAGCAATTGCAGAAAATGTGGAGCAAAAGAAAGACTAAAATGAAATAATGTTCAGATCTTAAGTAAAAGTTATTCTACCCAGTGCCTAGCACAGATAGATTCTTGTAGAAACTGGTACACCTCCTTAGCTCCTTGAAGAAGTGCAACAATGTAATACAACATCTTTCTCTCCAATAAATCTTTAGAAAAAAATGCTGCTGCATTTTCCTTTCTACTTTCCTTTAATTCCTTGCCTTTCCTGTAATTCCTCTTTACCACTTTCCACAACTGAAATCATAGAGGACATGATAATTAACTTTCTTCTCATGGGGATGGATATGTCTTTGAAAATCCTTCTCCCCCATTCCTTATGGTTTGTCGGGAAAGCATGTTGTGACTCCCATCTTCCAGTAGTCTTTTTTCTTCAGTAACCATGGCAGGCTAAATACCTTGTATTGAGGTCCCCAGTACCAGAGTTTCAATCTCTATTTACTCATTTATTGATAAATAAGTTGCTATTTGAAGCTGCCTTGTTATACAAAAGCAGATATTACATACCATGATAATGTGACAGGCCCTCTCTATAATTGTAAAATTTCATAGCCTCAACTAATTTTAAAAATTCCATTTTAAGTGTCAGATGATATATTAAGTTCTGTGAATACAATTTAGGATGCCAATCATTAACTGATTCTATCACATAGATAGTTTTCAAGAAGGAAAAAAGCAGGTGTGAACTGGCAAAAAAATCCAATGTTTTATTGCAAAATTATTTGTATCCCTATTGTCTGGAAGCTTGACAGTCTTCTAAACCAGTGAACGAACTCTTTTCTCAGCAGGGTCACATGCGTATGTCCCCTCAAATTAAAAAAAGCAAATCAATAATCAGAATAGATTAGAATCCACGTTTAGAACTTTCCCAGTGAATAGCTGTTGTGCAGATTTAACGGCTGGATTAATTCATTAGGAGAGTGGCAATGAATTTTTAATTACTATCTATTTAAATTTCAGAATACTTGCACTGTTCCAGTGAGATCTTCAAAAGTTCTATTGCATACAAGATACTCTATTTATTTCACTGTTTATAGAGGATAGATAAATCTATTTAAAATAGAGATGTACGATAACAGCTGAAAAGGAAAGAGGAGCAGAAACAGATGGTGTGTAAGATCCTGATGATAGTTTACACTAATATTTCATTCATCAATGGAAAGAAAAGGCTACAGGCAGTTCATAATAACTACAGAGATACTGCAGAGTCATCTCCCAAGTGGGCAAGTGACTGTCAAATGATAAATCCACCATCACACCAAATGTTTTTTTTAACACGTTTTTATGTTACGGTGGGTTTGGTTTTAATTAACCACCTAATTTCTATATGGATGATTAAAGATTAAAAAAAACCCTTTCCCTTAGCAATAAGAAAATAAATTAACTTCCTAAGAATAAGAGTTACAAGGTAGAGAACTTTTTTAGTAGAATCTCTAGTTGCCTCCTCTCATAGTCCAATTTGATAGTAGGTTGACTACAATACTAAAACCAGTCGGCTGGAGTTACTCATCATTGTTTTATCTGCACAGGAGACTGTCATGCAGGCATAACGCACACATTCAAATTCTTCTCTGTGAGTGGCCAGTTGTCGTGGTTCAACCCCAGCCGGCAGCTGAGCCCCACGCAGCCGCTCGCTCACTCCCTTCCCCTGGTGGGATGGGGGAGAGAATCGGAAGGGTCAAAGTGAGAAAACTTGTGGGTTGCGATAAAGACCTTGATAACCTGTGGAAGAATGTAATGCTGAATAAAGTGACCCGTATTCTCTCAGACA
Organism: Grus americana; assembly: GCF_028858705.1. Classification (NCBI taxonomy): domain Eukaryota; kingdom Metazoa; phylum Chordata; class Aves; order Gruiformes; family Gruidae; genus Grus; species Grus americana. The sequence goes on along the minus strand of NC_072853.1, from coordinate 12,866,500 downwards.
GAGAACTGCCACTGTTGAGGGTGGCTGAATTGTTCATTGCTTTGATTTTTTTAAAGACAAAAAAAATGGCAGATCAGCCTTGAGTCTTTATTACCAATGCAATAGGCCACTACTGTACTCTTAGTTTTCTCTTTTGCTCTTAAGTCTACAGCAACGACTCTTTGAATTCATTTCTTATTCAAATATGGGTTGAATAAATGTACAGAGTATGCATGTGGGCATAAAAGGTGCTTCAACATCTGAAAACATGTTTATTGATTTATTGACCTGTTTTCTTCAGGTACTTTAATGCCATACAGGAATTCTTTTCAATAAGATTTGCTGTTAAAAGAAAAAACAGATGGGGAGGGACTAAATCGCCTTTATGGGGATTTATGTCTTACATGGATGTTCGTATTTGGTAAACAGAGGGCTTGAGCCAAACTTTTAGGTGCCTGAAGGTAAATAGGCTCAGTGGAGCTCTGACGCTTCCATCACCCAATGTAATACTCCATAACCATTCAGCTGATAGTGTTGCTTTAACAGGAAAATGAACTGCAACTTTATATTTCTATTTTTGTTTGTTTGTTTTATTCCACTGTCTTCTTACATGCTTACACAACTACAAGAGATAAAGACCTTATGTTAAAAAAAACCTTTGCCCCCAACAATGCCCCTCAGCATTTAAGACTGCTTGCCCATAGGAAGGACAGCCAGAGTCTGTCCTCCTGATTTCTTTACAACTATGTAATCCAAGAAGCTATCGATTTTGTTTTATTGCTGTGCTTCAGTACTGTCCAGACCTCAGTGATCTCTGCCAGGCATGCTAGGTCATCCGTTTCTTTGATTTCAGCTTTGTGCTGCCTTGTGGAAGTTTGCCGCTTACTCCCTGAAGCCTACATGATGTGGATCAGCAACATAAACTTTTACAGTTTTGACTCCGTGTTACCCTTGTATATTTTCTATCAGTCTCCTTAGCCTGGCTGATCTGTAGTTTCCCTCCTGGGCTTTACTGCCTCAACTTCAGATTTCCATGGACTATAGAGACTAGAGCAACCAGTTCAGATTTAGACATCTATTTCGATATCTATGGTGGCATCTCCAGTGTAGGTGCCTGTGTGTAAGTGTCTGGGCTCCCAGTACAGACAGGAAGGGATGCAGACACTTCTGGAGGGCAGTTCACTTGACTTGCCTCAGAGGCCTGGCTCATGATGAGCTTAACTACCCACTCTCTACTCATCCATAGTTATCACCACGGACTGTAAAGGGAACTGGGAGTGACTATCACTTAAATGCTTAACTTCCAGATGCATAGTTCAAGAAAGATGAGGAACTACTGGAGAGAGCCCAGCAGAGGGCTACAAGGATGATGAGGGGACTGGATTATCTCTTATATGAGGAAGGGCTGACAGAGCTGGGTCTGTTTAGCCTGGAGAAGAGAAGACAGAGGGGATCTCATCAATACTTACAAATATCTAACGGGCAGATGTCAAGAGGAAGGGGCCAGACTCTTTTCAGGGGTGCCCAGCGACAGGACAAGGGGCAACGGGCACAAACTGGAACACAGGAAGTTCCAGCTGAATATGAGGAAAAACTTCTTCACTTTGAGGGTGACCGAGCACTGGGACAGGCTGCCCAGAGAGGTTGTGGAGTCTCCTTCTCTGGAGAGATTCAAAACCTGCCTGGACATGGTCTTGTGCAACCCGCTGTAGGTGATCCTGCTCTAGCAGGGGGGTTGGACTAGATGGTCTCCAGAGGTCCCTTCCAACCCTACCATTTTGCCATTCTGTGATAAGCTTTAGCAGATGAGTCTTACTCAAAACCACGTTTGAAGCACAAATCCACTATCTTGTCCTCAGCTGCTACTTTACTTCTACTTACTTTGCTTTCTCTGCTGCAGTCCCTGAGTAGGATTTTAAACCTGGTCAGCAGAGTGCTTGCTCTCCAGCAGGAAATAAACCCACAGGACAACAGGACACAGGCTCAGTGCATGGGATTTCAGCTGGTCTACCAATTTGTGCAGAACAAGGGATCCTACATCTGGTACCAGGCACGAGGCAGAAGGTAAATCTCACAATCCAGACTAACTTCATCCATATTTATCCTATTCTTTTAACAATCTTCACTCTCAAATTAATCCAGAATATAAACTTGTCTTGTCAGTACAAATTGTTATCTGAAGAACAACTGATATTTTTCTCAAAGCTATGTATTTTGGCCAGAAAAAAAAAAATATTAATAGGCCTTTGTGCATGAACTGCAACTGAGGGAGAAAAAACTACTTTTCCAGAAGTTGCTAGTCACGATGCACCATAGGAGCTATTTGTTGGTACCAAGCATTTCTATTTTCTGCTGTATTGCCACTAACAAAGTGGTTTACAAAATTATTCCTGTGGAGGGTTTGAAAGCACATTGTGCTTGACAAAAATAGGTGGTAATGCAGACACAATGTTAGGGACCCAAGGCAAATGCTCCTCTGTAGACATATCAGGGATATGGTGTTCTCCAGAGAGGCAGCTTCCAATCTGGAGATTGCAGTGCCACTTCGAAATACAAGTGGAATCATGAGCTCTTGGCATTGCTACAAGCAAAATAAATGATCAGTAACATAGCGGTGGTAATACCAGTCATTGCACCACAATTTTTCCAGATTTCTGCCTCTCCTGTATGCAAGCTAATTATGTGGTTATATAAGGAGAAAGAACCAACTCTTCAATACATATAACCAAAAAATGCACAAGTTTGTTCACTTGTGTTCATTGCGTATATCACTTCTTCCTTTTTGCAATTCTATATGCTTACTATGCTCTCTATTAACAAATTACTTCACAAGGCACAGATACAAATGAACTTGAGATTTGAGACTTTGTTTTTTAACATGGCACATAACCCATAAAACCAGGATATGAGATGGTTTTTTTAGCATATGCAACCTAAAGTCTAGTAGTGAACAAGGACATTTTTGTAGTAAGTTGACAGCGTATATCACAGAATCATAGAATCACAGAATGGTTTGGGTTGGAAGGGACCTTACAGATCATCTAGTTCCAACCCTCCTACCACGGGCAGGGACACCCTCCACTAGACCAGGTTGCTCAGACAACACAAAATGTACATGAAGAGTTTCAGAACAGGAGAATATTGGATTCTCAACAGGTAGAAATTGCCTTTGGTTTTCCATAGCACAGAAAGTTGCAGTTGTTGCTTCCATGGCTGGGTAATTTCACTACCAAAGTGTGGCTGGTCAAAGAGATCTATAAACATGCATACAGGATTTTGGGGGCAGAATACAAGAAGAGCAATTTGTTAACACATCTATAAACTGTTAATAGCTTCAGAGAATTAGCATCAAAATACTTGGTTTTTTATTCTGGTCCAGTCTCTGTCAGCCATTTCCCACTTACCTACAGCTCTTGCTTATGTTCAATAGGTGGAAGACACTGGACACTTTAAAATGAGCCTACAGCCTGCACCTAAATCACAGATTCACTCAGAAAGTTGTACTGCTTCCTCTTTACGAAACACCTTTTAGGTTATGCTCCTCTTTTGATTATTCTTTGGGAGTTTGGAGCTTGTAGAGTACATTCTGTTAATGTTTTCAAGGTTTTTATCGGAATCACCATGACTAGAAACTTATATAAAAATATATAAAAAAAGAGACTGTCATGTAAACTTTAGACTTGAGCTCTCAAAACCCCCACTCGACTGTATCATGAGAATCATTGAAAGTATTAGTGATTGCCCAGACTGGAGTTTTACCATATGGTAGGGAGACCTTGAAACTGCTTGCACACAACTTTTAGGTTTGCTTAGTGTTACAGTCCTCATTAACTTCAAATGACATTCGGGGGAATCCTCAGCACATCTGGAGATCGGATAGATAGCAACTGAGACACCAAAAATTTAGGTGTATGTGCACTCTAATTTGAAGCTCAGAGGTACTTGCAGAGTAACCTGGTAGTACATATGCCAATTTTGACTTTACAACTCTATTTGTAACTATTGTTTATAATCAAATGAGTAAATTAAGGTTTTGAGAAGTGTTTTGAACAAACTATGCCAAATTTCCAAACTGTCTAGATAATTAAACTTTCCATCCTAATGGATTTCTGAGTGCATTTGATCTTAAATATGGATCTAAGACTTAAACGCTGAAATTAACCTTCTACCACACATACTGCTACTGTTTGCAAAAACAAGATCAAAGGCTTAATTTTTTTATTTTGATAAGGCCCCTTTAAACCACCTTGACAATGTAAAACATCGGTACAATTCAGGGAAATGGAGTCTACACCCTTTAAAAGCCCTATTACTCTGCTATTGTGCAATAAAAGCATCTTACTGTAAAAGAAAATTTAAGGACCAAGAATCCAATTGAGAAAAAAAATCAAATCTTCATGAGCTCTTAAGAGAGCTGTATGCAACTGTAACACAATCAGCCAGGATCATCTAGAAATTTGCATTTCTTATATAGAATATGAAATTATGTATAAAATATGTTACAGAACTTGTTTTGAATTCTACTTGTGTATGCACTTTACCTCTGGGCATGTTCTTTCTTGTTTTGGAAGATCTGACTGACACTTTTTTTCCATCGCATTCTCAGCGAATCATCAGGAAGGGAATTGCTCAATAGCAGATTTAACAATCAAAGAAGAATCACAGCCTGTGTAGGATTCCTTTATAATCATAAAAGGAAAGAAAAAAACTTGGCTCAGTATATAGAAAGATATTCTATAAGGATCCAGTTACACAGAGGTATAGAATTAATACCAAATAGGTAAAATTCTGTGGGTAGAAGTATGGGAGAACATACATATTCATGAGAATGTAATACATAATCATCTGTAAGGGTTAAATTACAAGCACTGTTTTTTTATTTGTCTTACTGGTTCAAAATATCTGCAGAAGTATGATTGCTGCAGCTGCTGCAAACATTGTGAGGGAATGAGGCCCTGACTCGGAGAGATCTGTGCCAGCGAAGTCTGGCGTTGACCATCCTATCAATAACCTTGGTACCAAAACCATTATGAAATGCTAGTGATAAGAATACACAGGATTCACAGGTAAATTTTCCTCTTGCCATTCTGCTAACACATTTATGTAGCACTTTATACTTCCAAAGAGGTAGATAAACATGAGTGAATTAATTCGCACTAGAAGGAGGTGCTTCCACATTATTTTATAAGCAGTGAAAACACTTATTATTGAATCACCGATTTAAGACCTGCCCAGTCTCATGCACTGCATGTGGGACTTACTCATTTGATTCCCTTTCCGTCATCCTCTGCTGTGTCACTTCTAGGCCAGGTGCTTGCTGTACAGCCACATCGACCCTCTCCTGCTTTCTGCTCCCACAGAGCAGGTGCTGTGATCCATTTGCCAGCTGCATCTTAGATCTCTTTACCAGCTGCAGCAGCTTCTGTGTAGGGACAGGTGAGCCACTGTAAGGCCCTGATAACAAGTGAATGTCACAAACATCCGTCTTGACATGAGCAGGGATAAACTGATAATGAGGGAATGTCGAGGGAATGGCACAGACATCCATCTTGGCCAAGGACAGAACCTGTGGAGGCAGGATACTGCCCCTTCCCCTTATTCCTGAAACATGTAGACAAAAGACCATCTGTGTCCTGTGCATGTGTGCCCGTGAAAGGCCATCACTCAGTCAACCCCAAAGTTGGGGGGGGGACAGCGAGACCCCCAAGACTCCCACAACCCACCGACTCATTTCTGGAACATTCCTGAGCGCATACTGCGCCTGTTCAGTGATGACAGACCCCTGCCTATGCGGAGCATTTTGGGTTATAAAAAGGGGAAACACAAGCTCTCGGTGCGTGCCCACCACCTGAGGACTACAACTACAAGCAGAGAACATCGCTGGATCCAAGGGTGGTGATATCTTTTCTTTCTCTCTCTCTCTCTCTCTCTCCCCTTCTCTCTCTTTCTTTCTCTCTTCCTTTTCCTCTCTATCACCCTCTTTGTCTCTAACTTCATTTTCGGCACATTAAGATAATATCGTCACAAGTTTTGCTAAGCCATTACCTTTTGTAGTTCTGCTAAGTTCTAAGTATTTTTATAACTTTTGCCAAGACACTATCTTTCGTAGTTCTGCTGAGTTTTAAGTAAATTTGTGATTTGTTTGAACCTCTAGAGTAATTGTCGTTACTCCTGATTACCGCACAGAGAATTTAAAAGTTAACCTCACCCTAACCCACCAAGTGGGACGGGACAGCCACTCTGCTCTGCAGCTCTGCCATGGACATACAAAGTCACACACATCCCATTACACGATCAAACATAGGGGACTCCCATACAGGATCAGAAGAAATGTTAGAACTTACTTGGAAAATCTACCATAATATGAAAAATTCAAGCCAGGTTTGAAAGTATTTCAGCTAGTCCTGCTTCTAAAGCCATTGAAGTCCCACTGTAGGGTATGTTCCAAGCAGCCTGAATCAGTTTTACAGCCTTCTAAAAATGGCTTTTAAAAAATTCAGTAAAAATGTCCAGTGAACCTAAAGCTTTGTCTACACAATAGCTACAATCGAGTTTAATATTGAGGAAACATCTCCCCAGTGTGCAGTAGGTTTTTAAAAACTGATAGTAGCAATTACATCTACCCTGAAATCTCAGCTTTGCCATAGTCCTATACAGAGTCCGTTAGAGGCCTCCGCCTCTTGGTGGTAACAAATAGAGATGTTAAGAACAAACATACTGTATCATGGTTTGGGTAGATTTCAACATATTCTCATTTATTTAAGTTTGCTTGAAACTATGTATCACTATAAACTATTTAGGTTAGTAATGACTATTGATACATTATGCACATCTTCTTTTATCTATTTATATACTTACCAATGAAAATTCTTCCGAAGACAATGATCAAATAACAGAAAGTCTTCTCTACCATCCTTAGAGAGGGCCAGATTTGTTCCGGCCATGCAGAAGTTCTCTGTGCATGCTAAATACACTCTCATCAGCAATGTGAACTCTGCCTCTGCGCTGAAATAGCCCCTCTCAGCTGGTTACTCAGGATCCTGTAGCACATTTAGATCTAAAGCCCATCTCCAGGCAGCCATCCAACTAAACTCAGTAGGGCTTTCCTCAAAACTGTGGCGAGGCTAAAGGCCAGCTCCTTCCGGAGGCGATTAAGGGCAGCTCTCGCAAGCAGAGCCTAGTGAGAAAAAGCAGAGCTTTGGGAGGAAGGGTGACGGAGAGGAATGTGTTTTAATCACTTCATTCATTTTTAAGCTTGTTATGGTTTCCATTGTGGAGTATACAAAATTAACCCCATATGAGCTTGGACAGATACAGGCAAAGGAGGAGCAGCTTCTGTAAGTGTTCTTCAGTATGGGAAAATCACAATGTTAAAAACTGTCAGCCCTCTCTGAAGAAAATACATATTTACAGACAACACAAATAAAGAGGTGCAGCATGCCGTACAGTAACACTTGCGGCTAGGCCTTTTCCTGAAAGAAAGTTTGGAAATCCCTCTCCTTCTTTTCTCCATTTAAAAAAAAATAACAAAAATCTCTTCTTTATCTTACATTTGTTATGCCTATGATAAATATGAAGGAGGTTTTGGAGAGAAAACACATGTGCTCTTACCTCTTAATAGGGATTGTCCGCTGGGTTTTTTTTGTGTAGTCATGTGATGGTGATTGGTAGACCACAAAGCTCTGAAGATCATTTCCTCCATGGATGTTGGAGAAATCTACATTATTTTACAGGGAGCAAATGCTTCTGCATAATGATATTGGCATTTCACTACAGCTAAAGAATCACAGGCTCAGGTGCAATGAACTCTCTGTAAAATTTCATTTCCAAACTGGCTGATCTCTGTGTTCCTCTTCTATTTCAAATTAAAGCTACATTTGACCACTAAAACACCTAGCTCTTCATGCAACCATTCAAAATAGCAAACTTGAACATTTGCATTACTTCATAAACTTGCAAAAATAAAAGTAATTTAAATGAAAAATCAGTTATATGAGTTTAAAAACTTGTTTCTAGATCCCAAGAGAATTATCATGCCAAATTAGGCTAGACCAGTTAGATACTTGATCATCTTGTCCAGTGTCTGATTGTCATCAGTGAGAAAGATATTAGGCAACAAAACGAAAAAGATAAATCTCTTCTTAACCATGTGCCATTAATGGTTTCCTCATGACCTGAAACATGAAGGTTCATATCCATTTTCCATTTTCATATCCATGTCCAAATCCTCATCAACATAAATATTTAGCTCTTTGCAGCTGAGCTGCTTCATTCAGTGTCATCTGGCAGCAAAAATATATTAATATAACATAATATAATATAATTATAATGGCATGAAATTTAACAAGACCAAATGCTGGATTCTGCACCTGGAATGGAGTAAGGTCAGGCACAAGTACAGATTGGGAGAGGAGCGGCTGGAGAGCAGCCCTGCAGAAAGGGATCTGTGGTGCTGGTCGGCAGCAGGCTCAGTGCGAGCCAGCAGTGTGCCCTGGCAGCCAAGAGGGCAACCCGCGGTCTGGGGAGCATCAAACACAGCATCACCAGCCAGTCAGAAGAGGTGATTGTCCCACTGTGTTCAGTGGATATGCTTGGAGTGCTGTGTGCAGTGCTGGGCACCGCAATTTAAGAAGGACGTGAAGGAACTTGAATGTGTCCAGAGGAGGGCAACAAAGCTGGTGGTAAGGGTGGAAGGAATGTCCTGCGAGGAGCAGCTGAGGACTTTGGGGTTGTCTAGTTTGGAGAAAAGGAGGCTGAGGGCCCACCTCATTGCCCTCTACAGCTTCCTGAGGAGGGGAAGTGAAGAGCGAGGTGCTGATCTCTTCTCCCTGGTATCCAGTGACAGGACACATGGGAATGGTTCAAAGCTGTGCCAAGGGAGGTTTAGACGAGATTAGGAAGCTTTTGTTTACCGAATCAGAATCACAGAGCAGTAGGGGTTGGAAGGGACCTCTGGAGATCATCTAGTCCAACCCCCCTGCTAGAGCAGGATCACCTACAGCGGGTTGCACAAGACCATGTCCAGGCAGGTTTTGAATCTCTCCAGAGAAGGAGACTCCACAACCTCTCTGGGCAGCCTGTCCCAGTGCTCGGTCACCCTCAAAGTGAAGAAGTTTTACCTCGTATTGAGATGGAACTTCCTGTGTTCCAGTTTGTGCCCATTGCCCCTTGTCCTGTCGCTGGGCATCACTGAGAAGAGTCTGGCCCCTTCCTCTTGACATCTGCCCTTTAGATATTTGTAAGTATTGATGAGATCCCCTCTCAGTCTTCTCTTCTCCAGGCTAAACAGACCCAGCTCTCTCAGCCCGTCCTCATATAAGAGATGCTCCAGTCCCTTAATCATCTTTATAGCTGTCTGCTGGACTCTGTCCAGTAGTTCCCTGTCTTTCTTGAACTAGGGAGCCCAGAACTGGACAAAAAGGGTGGTCAAACACTGGAACAGGCTTCCTAGAGAGGTGGTCGATGCCTGTCAGTGTTTAAGAGGCATTTGGACAATGCCCTTAACAACACGCTTTAACTTCTGGTCAGCCCTGAATTGGTCAGGCAGTTGAACTAGATGATCATTGTAGGCCCCTTCCAGCTGAAATATTCTATTCTGTTCTACTATACAATGTAATGTAATGCAATGTAGTATTTACTGATATTTGCTTTTCTTTGACCTTATCCCAATTTTATCTGTTCCTGCTATATAACTTTAATGTGCATGTGTAAACAATCTTTTTTTCAAAGCCTCTCAAGTCCATGAATGAAGACAATTTTCTCTCCTTGATTATAATCAGATTCTTTCACTGACTGGCTTTATGCAACTGCATAGATGCAGTGTGGTAGTGAGTGAACTCAGCATCTTTCTTAACATACCTGTCCCCTCACTTCTTTTATCTGTGACTAATGGTGTCACTGTTCTTCCTGCCACCCACACTTTCTAAACTGGGTGTCATTTGTTTAGTCCTTTTTTGGAGCACTTCCTTTTCACCATCACCTTCATTAATATAACATTTCTCATTCTCAGCTTCACAGCCCTGCAGGATGCCCCATTAGCTTCCTTTTCCCCTTCTTCCTACATGCACTAACTATCCCAATTCTTTTGTGCCTTTTCATCCTCACCACTCAAGTCTCAGTTCTGAATCTTAAAGAGGAAACTCCACCGGCACACCAGGACCTTTCTCTGATGACCCACTCACACTTCTGGCCTGCAGCATCAAGAGAAACAGCTGGATTTAGAAATATCTTTTGGCTTGCATGTATAGTCAGCCAGACACATGTGTGGGCAATAATATATAAATTGATGTTTTATGTGGCTACAAATATTTTAGGAACAGCAAATAACCCTTGAAGTATTTTGATGCTGGGCTTGACATTTCATGTTATTTTTGCTAGTTCTGGAGGAGGGAAGATGGCGAGGGGGAGTGAAACCTACTGTCAATATTTTTCCTGTGAAAGTTCGTGGCATCTTTACCACTAACTGTGTTCAAACACTCTAAATTTTGAGGTAATCACTTTACTGTGCATAGTGGGCTGAAAGGAATAGTATACCTTTATGCAGATTTGATTAATTATTATGAAACTCAGAAGCTTATTTTTTGTACTGTGTGGTGGATTCAGATTTGTTCTCTAAATTTCCTTACCCTGGAATATATTCTAACATCAGACTGTCACTGCAAATTTTTGTGTGGACTCTCATCAGAATCAGAAAGGTCCCATTAAAGTGCAGTTGTTCAGACTTAGTTTTTGATGTTATGGAAGGATTCATTAGCACCTCAGCTGAATTCAAACCCAGAAGAGGAATTTTTGTTATATGTAAAAATGAAACTGTTCAGTTTTACCTTAGTTCCTATTTGTTTTTAGGACACCTCTGTGGGGAAAGAAGAAAGCGGTTTTCTCAGCCTTTGCTGTGGACATTCAGTTTTACAGATTCTAAATTGGAAGAATGTGCTCCTGCTTGTTTGCTGACAGAAATATCCCACACTAAACTAGTTCACTCCAAATCTCTCCTATTATCTGCCATGAAGCCCCAGTGCCCAAGTCATAGAATCACAGATTCACAGACCGGTTTGGGTTGGAAGGGACCTTAAAGATCATCTAGTTCCAACCCTCCACTAGACCACGTTGCCCAAAGCCCCATCCAACCTGGCCTTGAACACTTCCAGGGAGGGGGCATCCACAGCTTCTCTGGGCAACCTGTTCCAGTGCCTCACCACCCTCACAGGGAAGAATTTCTTCCTAATATCTAATCTAAATCGACCCTCTTTTAGTTTAAACCCATTACCTCTTGTCCTACCACTACACTAAGTCAGTGATACAGTATTAGCAGCTTAAATGGTTTAAAAGCAATCTAAAAATGTGGGATTTCATATGAATTCATTCTTTCTACTTAAAGTGGTCTTCTACTTATTTCTGGGAAAGCAACAGAAGAACTTAAATATGTTACATTACAGAGGATAGCATCTGTGGCATGGGTGGAACTGCCAGCTGATACCGTGTGATAATGTCATTCCTGGTATGTTAAGGTTTGCCATACCGAGTTACGAGGGAGAAAGACCAACCTGCTCCATTCAGTCATCTCAGGAGGCTGGGGCTGCTGCATACAATGACTTCTGGTCTGATCCTGGTGGGCAGTGGAGAACCAGGAGCAGGGAGGATACAGCCTGAGGTCTTTCAGATCCCGATCGAAGGCTGCAGTACCTGGGGCTGGGCAAGGACTAAAAGGATGCAGAAGCTTGCGTGGGGCACATCTAAAGGTGACCAATGCAGGCAGGTCGCTCTTCAGAAGCAATCTAACAGGCTGGTGGCGACACAGCTAATGCCACACCGCTCAGGTGTGATGCGTTTCTATCCGCAGCCTGCCAAGCCCAAACAGTGTGTGCAGGTGCAGAGCATGGTGCCTATACCTGTGTCCGTTAGCAGCTGGAGACAGCAGCTTGCAGACTCAGAGCCCAGCCACACGGGAGCCACTGTGCATGTTCCTCTGCCTTTGTTTTATTTTAAAAGCAAGTAAAGCCTCAGCAGGAGTTTGGTTTTCTCTCATGTCAACAATCCACAGCCGTCACAGTTTCTGCAATACCTGATGAGTTAAGGAAGACGATGGGTGAGAAGCATTATTCCCATCTGCGTGCAGCCATTACACTCGCTGGAGGAGAGGAGGAAGGCTCCCGAGGCTCACATCCGTCAAGCAACCAGGAAACCACACCAGCAAGTATCAAAGCTGCAGCTGCAACCCTCATCCTCCTTGCCAACAAATACACGCCAGCCTGGAACTGGCTCCAGCAGACAAAGTGAGTGATAGGAATGGAAGGAGACATTAAGACAAAAGCCTGCCCCAGTGAATTCAGTTGCAAAATTCTCATTACTTCAAGGGACCGAGGTGTTATGCCTTGCACTCAGCTATGGGCGTGTGTCTTCTTAAAATGATTAGGGGAGGCTCAGCAATCACTTTCAATAGCCCATTATGAGATAAATGAATCCTAAAAACCTGCTGGCTCCCACCTCTTGCTGTAACTGCTTGCTTAAGCTAATCTTCCTGCTTCACGTAAGTGAAGATTAAAGAGGACAGTAAAAAGCAGCTAATAGCTAAGGAAGGAGGTTTTCTTTCTCTTCCTGGTTACAGTTCAGCTTTTTTCATTACCTTATTTATCATCTCTAATGATGTCTAAGCACACATGAAAACAGGGGGACATTTAGGAAACAGCAAATTGGATCTCGCTCCAACCACCTCTCTGTGCACATGGCAGCAGAGGTGATAATGTGTCCCAGAACAGGAACTTAATGGACTTATCTGGTGGAATATTACTTTTTGGGGACAGAGAAGTGAGAACAAGAGGTTTCATATGGCTAATTGCTTAAATAATGTGAAAACTAGATGAGTTTGAAAACAGCCTGAATGAGAAATTGTGCAGAGGTAAGGAGAGCAAATGACTCACTTTGCTTCTCTAACATTAATAGTGAAAAGCTGCCAGGTACTTGGTGCTAGAAAGTAACAGTGTATTAAACTTTGTAGCAGCGGTTGGTTAGAGGCAAAACCAGCCCTGTATAACACATTTACTCTTATATTCTGAATTCTAGCACAGATTCCTTGTTTGTATGAAAAGAGAGCACATTCGTACTTACCATGTGCAGATACTTACTGTACTTACCCTACAAAGCAGACATCTTTCTGAGAAATGAAGGGTGAAATCTCTCTCCACATAAATCACTGGCATTTTTTCTTTCAACTTCAATGAAGCAATCTGAAGACATTAAGAGATGAAGAAAATTAGCATAATCAGCTCATGTTGTTTAATCCCCCCTAGTCCAACCCAGGAACATTCTCTGTGTGTCATTGGTTAACACTTTTATCCGGGCCAGGTTTATATGATCAGTAATTTCCCTGTTCCTCTGACTGTTGCAACTGTCAGCTCACAATATGCACCTTGGATTTTACAGAAAGATGCACTACACGCAATGTATCTTTTAAAAGTATAGTTATATAAAGTATAATGGAGAAAGGAGAACACAGAACAATATGGGAGCTACAAAAGAAAATGCTTTCAAATCTGATTATTTTATACAGGTATAAAACGCATGTATTTTTGATTCCATCTTTTAAAAAAGCTGCTAAGATTTGATAGTGACTGGAGTGACGACTGGGATGGAGGTCAGTGATGGATGACTGACTGAAGAACACAACAGGAGAAGGTGGGCTGGTAGTAGGAGATTTATCAGAAAACTTGAAAGCTGTGACGTTGCCATCACACAGCACGAGCACTGCAGGCTCAGGACTACCGCAGGTAAGAAAATCAGCTTCTCTTAGGCAAATATTTATGTAATGCTTGGCTCCTGTCGCTGTAATGTTTAAGTCACTGTGATCAGAGACATAAAGTCCTCTCGGACTTCATTTGGAATATAGGAGCTGTAAATCCTATTGCTCAGTTCAGTCAGTGGCTAAACTCCCACTGGCTAAGGTGAAATCACTCACAGGTAGCTTCCGTCTGAAAGGACAAGAACATGAACGCTTTGCAGACCATGCAGTACGCACCACAGTATTACTAGAGCAGAAATTTGATACTAATATTACTGGTATTAATTAAATGCTTGCTGTTACTGTAGAAGAAAGTAACTTAAATGGCAGTTGTGTTTATTTTCTCTTGAAAGTTGAAGAAAAACATTTAGATATAGACACCTCCGCTTGATTTTGTGTTATTAAACAGAAATAATGCCGATGCTGTAGAAACTTTCCCCATCTGTCATGGGCTCAGGTGGTTTCCTTAATTCCCCTGAGCTCAACAATATGAAAGCAGCTGATAATTTGGCCTTCTGGCCAAATGTTCCATTATATAAAATCTGGATGTTATTCCAATACACAAAATCTGAAAGAGGAAAAGGTGAAAACAGTGTATTATGCTGGTTGCTGAGATAAAAATCTTGACAGAAATGGAATACTGATTAAATTTGGCAAAATAACTTGGTGTGAACAAGAATGAGTGGTTCAAAATGGCTCCAAGAATGCTGAACGAGGATGAAACAATACCAACATTATAGGTGGTCCCTGTATAACAGGCTTTGGGCAATGGCTGCAATTATTTTGTGCTTTCGAGAGATTAATTTGGCTTTGGAATATGCAAAGTTCACACACACACACACCTATGAATCATCTTTCAGAGGCACATTTATAATTCTTACAGACATTATCTTCCAACACAAGCAGAAAAACATTCCAGTCATGACAGTTGCTATTTTTAAACTGGCATCTGAACAAAAAAAAAAAAAAAAGCAAACAAATAAAGTACTGCAAAAATCTGAAGCAAAAAGAATAATAATGGGATGAGCCACTCAGTCCCTGATAGTCAGATGCATTATTCTGAGGTCTAATGCATCCAATCTCTTTCTTTCTTTCTTCCCCTCCTCCCACAAGTGCCAATAGCGTGTGTGGTGAAGAGTATGAGCCTGTCAGACCATATAACACTTTATTTTTTTCCCTGTGAAGAGTCTAACTGAAAGGGATTACAGGGGGTTTACAGGGTTGGGATTCTCTATTTCAATATTTTGCTTTTGTTAACAAGTCCAATTCTGACTCTCAGAAATATTCCTTCCAGTTAATTTTTTTGTGGAAGTGCTTTAGCTTTTACTGTTTCAGCTGCTGATGGAGATTATTTTGGTTATTATAAATAATTAAACTACAGAAAATCCACATCTTCTTCCTTTTATGACTACTTTATGTTTTTTTCAGCTCACATTATATATGTGTTGCCAGGAACAAAAAAATATGAGGAAGTTATTGAAGCTGTTAGCATTGATAGTAGCAATCTTTATCAGATGTAAACTACAGGTTTTGGGGACACAGATGATGAAAACCAGTGTAATCAAGTTTTCAAAAGATGTCCATTACTGCATGATGAGGTGGATCTGTCCTTACCCCTGCTTCTTGTGCATGATCCCATCCTCTTCCTCAGGCCAGCAGTTGCAATCATGTGTTCAAGTGATAATCCAAATCAGGGAACATATCTAGGGGAAGAAAATTATGCTCAGTCCATAGTCTGGCTCACCGTACAGCCCCGTGAGCTCCAGTCTGGGTAAAGGGAACCGAACCATGTCGCCAGGAGATAGCGGCAGGGACCGTCCATTTCACCCGCAGCACAGAACTCCACCAGTTCAAACTGATCAAGAAAATGTACCCAGATGGCCTGATCCAAATCCTGCTAAAGCCAGAGCGAGCGCTCCATATCATCTGTTCGGAAGGATTTCAGAGAGGGTTCACCAGAGGGAGCATGAGTCGCATAGCAGCACTACAGACACCCTGGGAACAGCAGGACAGGGCATCAGGAGCCAGAGCTGCTCCTGGAATCATCCCTCCCAACTTTGAAAAGGTTTCTCACAGCACTGAGCAGTAGGGAGTGAATCCTGTTTAATCAGACTCTGGGTAGGGACCAAGAATTTGGCTCTCAGAAAGGAGCAGATGGCATATTTTTTGCTGACAGTGCAAATAAAGATCCTTTTGTAAGAATTGTCATGCCAGACAAATATATTTTCCATAGCTGGTATCCAAAGACTTTTTTTATCTGGGGAAAACTGAGGCTGCAATTCCAGGAATATTTCTTCAAAAGCAGTACTGGCACATGGCTTGTGTGGAAACACCACACTGGACTGAGGAACTGCCCAGCCAGTAAAAGGGAAACATTTTTTCCTTCCAGATTTTTTTCCAGCAGGATGCCTTTTCCAGTTCTATGCACCACGAAATGATGCTGTGTGGCAGAACAGAATAGAATAAAATAGAATAGAATAGATCATAGTGGCATAATACAAATGTTAGAAACACTCCATCATTTTCTATGTAGCTATTAATTATGACTGTTCAGTCAATGCATTGATGTAAGTTATTCAAATAAGTATTCATAGTAGTTTTGATTCAGTTCATCACCATCTGCTAGTATCAGAAATATCAATATGCTAAGTTATTTGAAATTAATAATGACTATCCATTCCCTTGCTATACTAGGGTAAAAAGCATCAAGAATATTCCTTTTAGCTACTTCTCTACCCTGCTGTTCTAAAACCCATCAATGGCAGCATTTTCACAACTCACTAGGAAGCTCATCTCTGTGCTGAGCTGCCTTTGTAGATGGAAAGCTTTCTGTAATACCTAACTGAATAATCCTTTACTGCATATTATGTCATCATCTTTTTTTCCTGCTCTCAAAGGTATTGCAGAAAATGTGATCACCATTGGAAATTTCTTCCCTCAAAAAATCAGCTGGTGTATGGATATCTTTTGGTTTGAAGGCTGCAGTGTTTTAACTAAAAGAAATAAATCTTATCTCACATGAAGTAATAGGGATGAGGGGATTATGCCGCCTTCTTCAACCTCATGTATAGCACCATCCTTTGCAGGAATATTTGAAACTTCCTGTAAGGCCACAGTATTTTCAAATAAGCAGAAGAAAGCTATCATTCCTGTACCCTTTCCACATACACTTTAGAATACTGAAACATCTACAGCTTTTGTTTCATTCCTTGTTCACGACAATCCTAGCTGCTCAGAACGTGTATATGGTAACCAGGTTAACAAGAGTCTTAGCCATAATGAAAATGCATAGGGAAAAAAACCCCACAAAACTTTTCCCTTTTGTGGTATGCTGTATTTTGTTTGTATTGGCCTTCTTACCCAAAAATGCTTCCCCACTCTTCAGCTCCGCTGCAGGCAAAGTGATTGTATAGACTGGAGCTTTTGAACAGCATTAAATGTGCTTCAGCCCACGCTGAGCAGTGCTGGAAAACTGCACTTCCCACTGGGGATCCGTTCTCCGTCTGGTCTGTAAGTGACTGTAGCCCCTGGGCGACCTGGTCCGATGATTCCCATTCAAGCATTAGCAATACTCCATCAGCACACTTCTGCGCCATCGCATACAGTTGCTACCGTGGCCCGGTGAACGCAGGTCATAATGGCAATGTACACTGAAGCCCACAATACTGCCCCAAAAAAGTCAGCGTCAATGGGGAATGTTTTGAGCCTTTGAATCTCCTGTTGAAAATACACATCCACAATTAATCAAATGCTTAATTTAAGACTCTTAGATTTGTCACTAGTAGCAACTTCTCACATAGCTACTTCAGCATTACTGTTACCACCTCCCTTTCAGCGGAGGCTCCTCCTGTCCTGGTGAACAATGACTTGGCTTCAGTTAGTCACACATCTATGACCTCTTAGCCGGATTACAGCGATACAACCCGTCTGGCTTTAAAACCTTTGACAAATGTCTATGTAATATTACCCCATCTCTTCACAACCCTGTCCTTTGCTCCCTCTGCCAGTTTCCATCACAAAATGTAATTATGTTCGAGACCTCTGTCCTGACCTTTGGGGGAACCAGTGACCTGTGCCCAGGGTATCTGAAAGATCAGCTAGAGCCTACAAATGGAAATCACTGCCAGCAATTCAGCTCTCTACTAAAGGGGAGTATCTTACAATTACAGTAAAGCTCCTTGGTCTAGAAAGTCACGCTTCTTGCAGTCCTGGTCAAAAACTGTGGAATGATCTCCCATAAGCTCAGAGACATTATGAGCATCATGAAATTTTGCTCTAGGTGGTGTATTTCTTCAGCTTTGTCTTCTCTATGGAGTATCTCCACCCTGAGGAATGCCAGGTCAGTGAACAGCTTTGCAGAAACTGAATGTTCAGCCCCTACTGGGAAGCAAGTGCTTTGCTTTCCTCAATTTGCACTTCTAGCCAACTCAAAAATGAGTTGATAAACTGAGAGCTTTATCCGGTTACCAGCAGCTGGAATGTAGGCAGAAGTCTTCTACGGAAGTAAAGAACTGCTTGCAGTTCTGGGAAGGAGGGAGGAACTGCCAGTCTTTGGCAGCTGAGAGGGGAAAGTGTCAGACTGTAAAGCAGCGAGTATCTGAATTCAGTGCATGCTTATCCTTGCCCCTCCCCACGCTGAAGTTATGGAAGGAAGGAAATAGAGCAAAGCAAAGAATTAACAGCAGATTATAATTCCCTATAATTTGGTGAGGCAAGGAAAGACATCTCCTGCCAGTCGTGAGTGGATGCTGGATCAGAAAGCCCAGAGCTGGGAGGAGGTGTTGGGTGATATCTGTAACTTAATTGTGCAGGATTCTGCCGCGGCTTTTTGGGAATTGCCGTTACACAGCCAGGCACCAACTGCGGGGCAGCACGGGCGTAAGACTGGCACCGTGTTGCGTCACTTGGGAGCAGGTCCCACATCGGCGATGCCAGCGGGGTCAGAGGGGCTTTACCTCCCCAAGGGCTTCTTCCTGTGCAGCTGTAAATCATGGCAGGTTTTGTTATGTTACCAGGATAATGAAAATAATGCTAACGTTTCTAGTCTTGACTGTGAGTTATTTTATCCTTACAACCAGAACCCGCATCTGTTTGCACGCTCTCCTCCCTCCCACAAAACACGCCTGCCATCTTCTGGCCAGGCCACCAAGCACCTGGGGTTGGCTGGAAACGCACTGTGAAGTGGCCGTACCGGATGGGCCTTTCTGGTTGTAACGCAAGCAAGCAAGCAGGTTGAAATTAAATTTTGCTATTGGATGTGAAGTTCCTCTATCACAGAAGAACTGAGCTTTCAAGCCGTGCAAAACTCCTCTCTCCTGATTCGTAAGGATTTGCATGAGTTTTGCCTTTCATCTTCATACCTCCAAATATCGTGAGAGTTTCGGTTAGTCCAAGTCTAAAGTAGACATTCAGCCAAAAGAGTCATTATTAAGCTGGTTTTACATTTAAAACACAAGTTTCAGGGGCTTTTATGGGAAACCAATATTGATCAAAATAGGTTTTCATGACTTTTTATTAAACACCAATACTGCAGGGGAACATAAGGCTGAGCAAAGTTCACGTGGTGTTACGTTCCAACGCAAATATTTGATCTGGCTGTAATTAAAGCCACTGCTAGAGTTTGATATCACCTTATGAAGCTTCAAGGAATTTGCTAACTAGGAGTAAAACTTTGTTTAGAAGTCAAGTGCTAAGTTCTGAAAACAATTCTTTGCTCCTCCCAATCTTCAAAAAGTAAAGCTGAATCTCTTTCTGAAGAACATAAGTTATGTTAGGTGCAAGAACTACTGGTTGGTACGTCACAGCCTGTTAGGCAGCACTTTAGATTGCAGCACTTTAGATTGCGTGTTCATAAATACTCCCTTTAACGTCTGTGACTAACCCACAAATGTAGAATGATGATTTTTTTTTTCCAGGTTAAAGCCATCCTGTAGGAAAATGAAATGTCAAAATCAAAACACTTCACAAAACTGCATTGCATTAATAAACTTGAGAGAAAAGTGAGAAAAGACTATGATGATGTTTTCAAAACAGGACACGGATTTGGATTTTCTTTTCAGATGTAGTACTGTCCTGGTTTCAGCTGAGATGGTTAATTTTCTTCATCGTAGCTAGTATGGGGCTGTGTTTTGAATTTCTGCTGGAAACAGCGTTGATAACACAGGGATGTTTTTGTTATACAGACCTGATGTTGTTGAGCTGTGCTTACACAGAGCCAAGGCCTTTTCTGCTTCTCGCACCACCCCGCCAGTGGGATGGCTGGGGGTGCACAAGGAGTTGGGAGGGGACACAGACAGGACCCAAACTGACCAAAGGGATATTCCATACCATACGACATCATGCTCAGTTTATAAGGGACTTGAGGAAGGACCGGGGGCGGGGGGACGGCGGTGTTCAGAGTGATGGCGTTTGTCTTCCCAAGTCACCGTTAGGCATGATGGAGCCCTGCTTTCCTGGAGACGGCTGAACACCTGCCTGCCCATGGGAAGTGGGGAATGAATTCCTTGTCTTGCTTTGCTTGTGTGCATGGCTTTTGCTTTACCTGTTTAACTGTCTTTATCTCAACCCACGAGTTTTCTCACTTTCAGTCTTCTGATTCTTTCCCCCATCCCAAGGGGGGGGAGTGAGCGAGTAGCTGTGTGGGGCTGAGCTGCTGGCTGGGGTTAAACCACAACAAGTACACAGTGTATCTTTGTAATATATGCACATAATCTACATCTAATATATATATCGTACAAATACATGTTACACATACCAATACAAATAATATTTAATCTTAAAAATACTTGAATTGCTCAAATTTTTTTATATTTTCAATGCCTCAATTTTAAAATATAAAACTGGTTCATAAACCAGAAAATCTGTGCTCCATATCACTTGCAGTTAAGAGGGAACTGGAGCCACCTATACGAGCACGTAAGAAATCAGTTGGGTTAGTTTCAGCACCCTCTCAAAATTTACGAGGTCAATTCTTTCATCATCGATGGAGACTGTGCTATTCAGCCCTCAGCGGTACACTTCCCTCACCCAGCTTATGTCAAAAAGGTTGGGAACCATCCGGCTTCCCAGGACAGGCAGTGAGAAGATGTCTTCTCTCAGCTGAGGAGGATTCCATCTCTTCAGAGACAAGTGTCCAAGACAGTGGGTGTGTGTCTCTCTTCACTGACTTCTCCGGAAGCCTGGATCGTTAACATAGCATAGGCTTTTAGACGGCAGTCAGCTGAGAGGAATCCTACCCCAGTGTGTTGGGTTTTGTGTGGCAAGGTTTTGGTAGCGGGAGGGGCTACAGGGGTGGCTTCTGTGAGAAGCTGCTAGAAGCTTCCCCTGTGTCTGACAGAGCCAATGCCAGCCGGCTCCAAGACGGACCCGCCGCTGGCCAAGGCCAAGCCAATCAGCGCCTCTGTGATAACATATTTAAGAAGGCAAACAAAACAGTTGAAAAAAAGCTTTTGCAGCCGGAGAGAGGAGTGAGAAGATGTAAGAAACTCTGCAGACACCAAGGTCAGTGAGGAAGGAGGGGGAGGAGGCGCTCCAGACACCAGAGCAGAGATCCCCCTGCAGCCCGTGGTGAAGGCCATGGTGAAGCAGGCTGTCCCCCTGCAGCCCATGGAGGAAGGATGAGGGGGTGTAGAGATTCCACCTGCAGCCCATGGAGGACCCCACGCTGGAGCAGGTGGAGGCACCTGAAGGAGGCTGTGGCCTGTGGGAAGCCCACGCTGGAGCAAGTTCCTGGCCGGACCGGTGGACCCATGAAGAGGGGAGCCCACGCCAGGGCAGGTTTGCTGGCAGGACTTGTGACCCTGTGGGAGAGACCCCACACTGGAGCAGTTTGCTCCTGAAGGTCTGCACCCTGTGGGAGAGACCACGCTGGAGCAGTTTGTGAAGGACTGTAGCCCGTGGGAGAGACTCCATGCTGGAGCAGGGGAACGATGAGAGGAGTCCTCCCCCTGAGGATGAAGAAGCGGCAGAGACAATGTGTGCTGAACTGACCACAACCCCCATTCCCTGCCCCCTGTGCCGCTGAGGGGGGAGGAGGTTGAAGCCGGGAGTGAAGTTGAGCCCGAGAAGATGGGAGGGGTGGGGGGAGGTGTTTTAAGACTTGATTGTATTTTCTCATTGCTCTACTCTGTTTTGCCTAGTAATAAATTAGATGAATCTCCTCTCTACGTTCAGTCTGTTTTGCTCGTGACGGTAATTAGTGAGTGATCTCTCCCTGTCCTTATCTCGACCCAAGCCTTTTATACTTCTCCTCTCCCATCCCGCTGGGGGAGGGGTGAGTGAGCGGCCGCGTGGCACCCAGCTACCGGCTGGGCCTAAACCATGACACCCAGGCATCTCGAGATGGTGGTAAAACCAAAGAGCTGAAATGAGCTTAATTCTCTCCATTAACAGAAGAAGTGAGGCTGACCGGATGTCCAGCTTCAACTCTTTGACATCAGGCAAAAGTCTGCTGGACATTGGTCCAGATTTCTGTATCAACCCCGTGAAATTTATCACTCTTTCTACAAAGGTCTGGATTCCTCTGGGAGAAGAAAGGCGAGGCTGGTCATCGCTCCAAACCTTCTTTTGCACTATACTACAACTCACGCTCTACTTCATGTGAGCCAAAACTACCCTCTTCTTCCCACCCACTCAAGATGGTAGCTCTGTGCAGTCTGAATTACACTAACCCTCTAACCCAGCCTCGTACATGGTTAATACTCAGACTTGTCTTTTTGCTGACCAGATTCAATGATTTACAAACAGGTTGCTGAAGGCTTTTCATGGGAGCAATGTTAGGATCCTCCTCTATCAGGGAGGATCTTCCAAGAAGAGCATATTTTTTGCTGTGGCAGGTCTCATTTCCAGAATCCAGTCTGGATTCTCTCCACTATTGTCTCTCACATGTTGTCTGTGAACAAATATCTTCCAGATCAGCTCTCCTAAAGACTGAAATCATCCTGAGAGATGTGTCTTTTTAGCTAAAACCAGAAAGTGATTCTTTCCACTATGCTTCATTAATAATAATAATAATAAAAAAGCTACAATACAGAGTAGCTGACACTTTCAATTGTTTTCAACTAATTTTATATTAGCTAACTGGTGTTAGCTGGCTTGAGGTAGTCTCACTGGTGACCAACAGTACAATTTGAGCCTATGAACCATTTTCAGTTATCAGGAATTAGCTAAATTTAGTAACCCACAGATTAGCAAATAGCTCCCATTTGAGACTGTGCATGCAAAGGGCAGGGGAACTAGGGACAGGGTTGTTCAGCATGTGACTTCAGAAAATGGAGCTTTTCCACTACAATTTTTTCTGCTAAGGCTTTGTAGCAGCAGTGGAGTTCAGTGAGACCAGCAATTACAGTGTGAACCTCAAGACTGGTAATGTTGAACATAACGTTCCTACTGAGAAGTGGAGGAAAGCTCTGGCAGATGAGGCTTGGCCCAGTCATGACAGGGAGATTAATGTTTCCACAGCTGGGATTTCCTCTACAAGGCGGGATTTTTCAGGAAGACCACATTTTCTGCTGTGGTATGTCTAGTTTCCAGTATAATTCTGATTCTCTCCACTTTTGTCTTTCGCTAAACAAATGGTAAGATGAATGCTGTGCCCCAGAGTTGAAAGAACCTGCCTTGCTCTTTGTTATTTCACTTTGTAACTCGGGGCTTCTACAATTATATCTCTGAGAGAAACAGTTCTACAAGGCCTTTGCATTGTGTATATTGAATGAGAATAGCCACAACTCACTGCATGCAGCCACGCATCACCTTGTAAGGGGAAAATGAGTGTGACGTAATTATTTTCGTTAGCTAAGAAAAACAACATATAGAGCAAGGTTCTATATGTACAGCTGCTATTTAATTTGTGTTTTCAAAGGGAAAATTTTCATTAGTGAGGTTAAAAATTAACACTGGCTCTGCATTTTACTTATTACATTTACAGCTGTATAACACAAAGCATGGCTGAGGTCAAAGAAACTGCTACGACAGCAGCATTTGGTCTTCCGTGTGCTCTACACAAAATATCTCAACCATTTCTATTTCTCCTTCTCAACCAGGCAAACCATTTCTGAACTGTTGTCTGGCATTTGGAAAAATGAGCTGCACTGCCTGTCAGGTTTTTCCAGCTTCCCTCATTTTAGGAAAGATACATTCTTCTGTGAATAAAAAGATACTGAGCTCACAAGTAATAGCCAAGAACATCTACAGAACAGAAGCTTCTATTAAAATCCAGAAAAATGCTATTAATTCCTAGGACAAATTTCTAGCATCTGCTCTGAGAAACTTTATTTTATTACTTCAACATTCTAGAGTTATTTTTACTATGTCATTTGGAATAAAGCATGCTGCCTTTTTAGCCAGGGATTAATAACAAGCCTGTGGGGGGCTGGTGAAACCGTTAAGAAAGGGTATGATGCCAAACAGGCAAGCACATAATATTGCCTGTCTCTAGCAAGATGCACTTGAAAAATCAAACATCACGGCAGGAGAAAAAGGCATACTTGGCAGTAATTAAAAAAAAGAAAGAAAAAAGGATCTTTAATCATTCTTTCTTTTTGCTTGCTTAGTTAAGTCTTTAAATCAGGTCTGGAATACATAGTTTGCAGCTCTGGAAAAGAAGGCAAACCTCTGCAGCAGAAGCCTCGTATGTGGCAAGTGATGAAAGACAGACATTTCTCCATGTAGTGCTTGGAAAACAAAACAACAAAAACAATGTAGGTGAAGGATCAGGGAGGAGCGATCTTAAGTGGTGCATTTCCCAAAGCCCCAGCACACAGCCAAGAAAGCCAAAAGTGAGTGCTGCCCTGAGCACTGTACCTCCCGGCAGGAGCTGGGCAGCAGAGCTCTGGCTGGTGACCAGATGGTGTCCACGTCTGCTGTCCTCGCAGAGACAAGAGGCCGGTGGCAGGCAGCAGTGGGTCCTTCTGTATCCAGACAGACACCAGGAAGGGGTTGCAGATATACTTTAAGTCTCTTTCTTTCCTTGTCTCCTTGCTAAGTATGCTGGTCATAGTTAGGAAATTAGATAAATAAGCCAGTGAGCAACTGTTAATATAATTCATTCTCTACATGCTTTTTTTTCACAGGAGGCAAAACCCAAAGGCTCTTTCTCTGCACAGTTTTATAGAAAATTGTAAAGCCATAAACAGCAAGGTGTAACCTGTTTCTTTGCAATCATCTGTACTTTAAGGAGAAGGAGGAAGTTTGTCATTAAAGGAATATGGGGAAAATTATAGGACTAAGAGATTTTCCTCACGCAGGAATGAGGAAGTCTTGCTTGTATGTAAGACTTGTCTCCTGTCAGAGATGACCCAAGACTCGTCCCCATGTTTTGACTCTCCAGTGCATGCCTTGCTTTGTCACGACAGAAAACTCTTCTAGGCATTTTGAACTTTCCAAGTGAGCATTCTCTTCAAATAACAAGCATAAAAATGCCATCCTCCACTGAGGGAAACAGAATAAGCACTCAGATGTTATGGACATTGTCACTTCACGCAGATGTGAAATCAAAATCAATCTTTCACACAAACAAGTTATTACAATTTATTTTGTCAAACATTTACTATGAGTAAATTGCTTTCTGCTTTCTTAGCTTCTTTTAAGAAATGCTATCTAAGCCCATGGCATTTAGCTGTAGAGAAGGAAATAACCCCAAACGTAATACAATAACTAATCTTAAACACATTAATTTTTATTGGGAAATTCTTCATATATTGAAAAGGTCCCTATGTCAATAAAAATATTTACAGGTTTCACCTTAGCTTTTCAAATGTTTTGCTCCTCTTCAGAAGAAGACACAGATACAAACTATTCTTGGGTGAAGACTACTTGGTGTCTCTAATTATAATATTAAAAATAGTCATGGGGGTGTAAACTGTTTCCATTGAACCTTAAGTAGTAATATGTTTGCCTTTAAATATTTTTGCAAGCACCACATTGGAAGTGCCACATATGAAAGTCTATCCCTACCAACCTGCAGAACAACAAGTCAGATGTAGGAAAGTCTACCTGTCTATCTGCATTAGCTGGCAATTCATTGTCATTAGTAGCACAAGCCAACAACATTGTGTTCAGGCAGGCAGAACTGATGACACAAGCTGTCCTCCGCAAGAGGTAATGAGCAGCGTCACCAAGGCACAGCTGGGCGTCACCCCCATGCTGAATCCACCAAAGTTGCATTAATAAAACATTGATATTTGGCTTTTTTAAAAAAATGTAGATAGATTAGTCTCTTTTGTGCTAGAATATCATCCTAGAAGAAGAAAATCCGCTTTAGGTTCCTTTCATGATTCTTGGTTTGTGTTTCAGTCCAAAATATAGACGTTCTTACTGACTGTAATGAAAAAGCTGTTACGACAAAATAAAAGATACACTGTACAGAGCTTTACTCTTATATAAGGAATGCAAAATTATATTGGGTAATTCACCACAAAAGGTATCTGGGAAGGAGAAATGAAATTTGGAAAAAGTTAATGGATTGCTACATTCATTGCAAACTAAAATGAATTTCTGACATGCACATTTTGCACTGTTTTTCTTAGCAGTTAACTGTTTTTCATTCTTACAAAAGTTATTGTTATCGTATCAGTCTAAATTTACCTATGGTATTGCAAGGCAAAGATATCGTGTGTATTTAAAGCTTTTCAGGATCTTGTAATTACAAAAAAAAAAAAACCCGCAGTACTTTAAAACCCTCTCTGCATTTTTATTTTTACTTATAAAAATGTGATTTTTGCAAGATCATGTGATGTTGTAACATTGGATGTAAGCATTGGCATTAATCCAGTAACGCCTTTGGTTTGAAGGGCTTATGAGAGCACTTAAGCAAAAGGAGGAGTTTTAAAAACTCAAAAGTTGATTTACCAAAAAGTGGTTTTAAATGTGGCCATCGTATATGGGCACAGACCCTAAACATGGCCTTGCAGACTGGTAGAGAAACTCTGCAGTTCTACCATTCTGTACGATAGTAAAGATTGCTTTACGTCCAGTTACTTCAGTGCATGCTACTTACACAGCTGTAGTTCAAGGAAACCATCAGATGCTGCACTTGATAATTTGCATTTATGCAGTTCCTTTTGTTCTAAAAATCTCAAATTGAAAAAATGTTAATAGCCTTTGAAAAAATTGCATGAATTTTGACCACTCTGAGCTGTAAAAAAACCCCCCCAAAAT
Organism: Grus americana; assembly: GCF_028858705.1. Taxonomy (NCBI): domain Eukaryota; kingdom Metazoa; phylum Chordata; class Aves; order Gruiformes; family Gruidae; genus Grus; species Grus americana. The sequence goes on along the minus strand of NC_072853.1, from coordinate 12,839,592 downwards.
CATTTTTACATGACTGAGTGTAAAACCCCAACCTTCTGCTGTACAGAACAGCAAAGAATTCCAGTGACTTATATTTGTTATTGAAATAAATTGATCTGTGACTTTTTACTTCATAGTCTGATATAGGAGGTACATTAAATTATTCAGAAAGCATTTTTGAATATTAAGTTTTTATTTATTATGAAACAATTCCCTAGGGCATGTTCTTTTGTGCTGCCTTGTCATGGGGTGCAGGCCTGACATTGGACACGTTTACCATGTCAGGTACGCACAGCCACAATGATACGTGGAACAACCTTTACTTGGAGTTCAGGACTATTTGCCCTTAACAATTAATCTATACGGACAAATAAAGGAGCTTTCTGCTTAATTTGTTTGTTAGTTTATGAACAAGAAATTGCAGAAGTCCCCAATGAAGAAAACTTTTTTATAGGAGTATTAATATGAATTTGCTTAGAATAAGATATAACACGCAGATTTACAAAGAAGTTGAGACTGCATTGAACCCTAGAAATAATATGACACATTTTCCTGAATTTCTATATATAAACTGAATTCAGTCGTTACGCTTGTGTAACAAACTTGAATTTTGTTTATTATTCCACATTTGAAACTATGTAGTGTAAATTGCAAAATTAAAAATATCCAGTAGGTGTCATCTTCCTACATATTGTATGTATGACAATCAAGTTTAGATTTTTTTAAAAATTGAATTTAAATGAAAAGTAGGAGTCTTAAACACTGCAACAAGTTTTCTGAAGAACATGCATAAAAACTGGATGAATTTGATCTGATACGCTTTACTAACACTAGGATTTCTGGAATGTTTGCAACCTGGAACTTGCTAATGTACAAAATAATTTGCAGATATCCATGACTGAACTTACATGCCTAAATAACATCTGTAAAATATGCCTGTAAATGCATATATTTAAACCTGAAAATCCATTAAATGGATTCCATTTAATCCACATGTCCTTAAAGCAATATAAATATGTACTACAGCATTGCCTCTCATCCTGATATCTGTATTGCAAAAATAGATTTAAGATCCTCTCTACTGATGAGGATATTAGATGAAGCTGGACGGGCCTTGGGAGGGCAGGAAATTCCATTCCCATAAATGGTGTTTGAAGTTGTTGATTTATTGAAATTACACCTCATATAAATAAATATTTTCATGCAGATTATTGAGAATTATCAAGTACCCAGATCTACTTGATTTACATTGCTTTTCATTTCTATTCAGCAGCTTTACATTTAGTTGAGGAGTAAAATTATCCAGGCAAGTCTGAATCACTGTGATTCAGCCATCTTCAAATCTAAGTAAAATAAACACTTTTCACCTTTTAAACCCTAACCTCTATTATTTGGTGTGGCGATACTTACTAGGTCAGAGTTATGCCTTTCAGCATGTGATTAAAACATGCACTTTGTCCATGTCCATGGATTTTGTAATACAATCCTTTAGCAATCTGGCAACATTTCTGGCTTTGTTAGCGTGGGGCATTGCTTAGGAAAGTTCCTATGCAATACTGTTGTTGCCTGATCCAAAATCCTTTGAAAATAATAGAAAGACTTCCAAGGGCTTAAGCCGTGAACTAGTCAGGCTCAGGAAAAGGCTGAGCTATGGCAGGTGAAGCTGGAGGCAGACATTGGCAGGAAATCACAGCGTTGCAGATGGCAACAGGCACACAAGCTGATTTCAGTTGTGGCCTGAAACCTGCTTTTAATTCGCACAAGCGATGGGGTGGGAAATGCCCATTTCAGATGGACTAACATTGATTACACATTAGCATTTAATTTATTTTTCAATTTTTTTTTTTTAAATCGTCAGCTTGAAGTTTCGAAAAGTTAGTCCCTATAACTGTAGCTTCTGTGAAGATGCATGAGGAAGGAAACGATTTCAAAGGAAAATGCCTTTTTTCCATGTGATGCTGACCTATGGTTACGCTTCGAGTTAAGACAGGGCTTTTGCACCACACACGAAAGAACAGGAAATTCTGCTTAACCCTCCCCTAATTAAAAGCTCATTAGTGCTTCAAGGTGAACTACTCACTCCACAATCAGGAAACGATTACCTTGGGAGGCAGAGAGAATGCAGAGTGCGGAAGGGTTGGGAACCGCGATGGGCACTGGCCCTTCCTTGGGAGCCAGTGGCCGGGTTCCTCGGGGGAACAGGAGCCGACTCGCCCAAGGTCTCATCCTGCTGTGCGGGCTGGTGGGACTGCAAAACAAACACGCTTTATTATTACTCGAAAAGGGGCTTGGTTATTTGTGACAAAACAGCGTTTTTAGGAATATGAGGAATGAATCCATGGTTATCTTTTGCGGAATAGCAGATGGTGCTTTATTTTGCTGTGCAAGAGCAGACGTGCCAGAGGGGAAGGGTGATGCTTCCCGGGAGCAAGGCAAGGTGGGACGAGTCCCCGTGCTGGCTCAGAAACGCCACCCAGACTGAATTCTGCTCCCGGAGCCCGCACCTACACGCCGCGCACCTTCCTCCGGGCCTGGGCTGCACCGCCTGTCCTCGGGGAAACCGGCCCCGCCGCCGCGCTCGCCTCAGCGGGGCGGGATGTCCCTCACACGGTCCCCGCCTCTGGTGCCCGGCTCGCCCACAGGGCGCCCTAGCTCTGCAGGGGGATGGCCCTGGCCAGCCGTGGGCCCGGCTCCCCTCCGCGCCTGAAGAAGGCGACGAGGCGCTGCCCGAGGCCCAGCCGGCATCGAGCTCCCCACCGCCTCAGGCAGCGCGCGCAGGCGGCGTTGTCCCCCCGGCGCTTGGGCGGGAGGTGGCGCGCGCCGCCCGCCCCCTCCCGCGTGGGAGCCAGGGGCGGGGCCGCGCACTGCGACGCCCGCGCGGCCCCGCCCCGCCCTGCCGCCCCGCCCCCGCGGCCCGGCTGAGGCCGGCGCTGCCGAGGGAGCGCAGAGGAACATGGAGGCGGCGGCGCGGTGGGGGCCCAGGTCGGGCCCGGCGGCGAGTGCGGGGCGGTAGCGAGCCCGCCGGCCGGCCGCCCTTCCCCCTCACACCTGCCTCCTCTGCTTTTTAAGAGGCAGGAGAGGAGGGCTGCCTGCCTCCTCGCAGGGGATGGCGGCCCCGGGCCCTCCGCAGCTCCCGTGGCTGCGGCTGGGCCCGCGGCTGCGGGCCGGGCTGGAGGTCGCGCTGCGGGTGCCCAGCCTGTTCCTCATCGACGCCATCTTCAACTCATCCCCGCTGCCGGGGGGCTCCCTGTGTGCCGCGCTCCTGGGCGTGCTGCTGCGGCTGCTGGGTGAGAGACCTTCCCCTCCCGCCGCGGGACGGGCCGACTCCCGCCCCGCCGCCCTTCCCCGCCCGCCCGCTCTGCAGCTCCGGCCTTCGCCGCCGGCCGGGCGCTGGGGGGTCGGCACCCCGGCCGGGCCGGGGCCCGGGCCTGTCCTCGCTGCTGTCTGCCCCCGCTGGCCTTGTTTACAGCCGCAAGCAGGGCACGGTCGCTGCTTTTCCCCCGTCCCGTCAGCCCACCGCCTTGTTGCCGGCTTGGTGTCGCGGCCCGTCTGTTCCTCCCCCCCCCCCCACCCTTCCCCTATCTCTGACCCATTCCTGCAGTCTCCTTCCTGCCGCCCTGGGCTCCCCCACCCTCCCCGAGTCCTTGCTCGGGCAGATCACCTCCCTCCCCTCCTCCTGCGATCCGCAGCGCCTGCCCCCAGCTCCGTCTCCGCTTCCCCCGCCTCCATCCCCGTCCGCTGATTCCCGGCGCCGTCCCCGGGCCGGAGGGGACGGGCCGGCTCCCTCCGCCTCCTCGCTGGGGTGGCATCCTCCCGCTTCCTGGTGGCGGTGTAACCCCCGGGTGGCGCAAGGCACCCGGCGGAGCGGAGCCTCGGGCCCGCGCCGGGCCTGGCGGTGGCCGCGGGGGGGACGGGCGGGCGCTGCTCGCCACGTGCGCAGGGACGCGGGGCCGTGAGCCCCCTCTGCGGGCGTCCACGGCGGAAAACCTGTGACTTCGTGGCTATAGGTTGTTTTGGGTTTTTTTAAACACTTTGGATAGTGTGATGTCTTCCTGAAATACGCTGCTAAATCCTTATTTTAGGAACTGCAGTTCAGAAATGCCGGAAATTTAGTTCCCAAATGAAAGAGTCTCTTGAAACTTGCTGTTGGTTATTTTTAAGCTTTTTTTTTTTTTCTTCCCTGGGATGAAGATTGAAAGTCACTGGTATAACTAGGTGATGCTATTTTCAGTATTTTTTGTAACGTTGTGTTCATCTATAGTCTTAGCTAGGTTGGAGTCCCATTCTGCAAACTGCTGTACAGGGGATGCTGTGTCGTGTATTGCATCGTAGAGCTGGGAATCCTGAGGCAGGAAGGAAAGGAGAATCCAAAATAGAGCAGGAGTTTTCTTGCAGGCCTATGACATGTTGATTTTGTTTTGTTTGATGTTTATAGTAGGAAAAAAAAAAAGGAAGGGAATAGGTGGTATGCCTGTTGGGATAGGAAGCTGAGAAGAGGGGTTAAATATCACTCTTAAGGGTGTGATATTTTTTCCTCCTCTGAATTTAAGGATTACAGGGTTGGGGTTTTGCTGCTGTTAGGATAGACTGAAATATTTTTGATCATTCTGTGTTTAAGTAGTGGGGAGTTGCCCTTTTAGTTAGCATTTGCAGACTTTGAAAGACTGATCCAGATTTTTCCTGTAACACAATATTATTTAGCATAGGATAAACATACAGCTTGTCCTCTAGATACAAAGATTGTAGCTCTGGAGAGATTTGATAGCTTTCAAATGATGGGTGTCATGTTGAACAGTTCTGAAATACTCTGCAAGTACAGTTCTTCAAGAGAGATCTGTATGATTTTGAAAAAGTTTTACTGCAGGATTCCTTGGTCTGATTCTTCCATCATTTATTTTCTCTACAAGTACATAGTTACACACAGCACAGAACCAAGTTCTACAGCTGGGGCACAATTTTTCTTTAAATCTTTTTGATTAACCTTGCTTTGTCTCCAACACAATGTTTACCTTCCATATCTTTGCATATTTTTTTTAATTGTCTCCATTCCAGCAGAACCACCACTCCCAGGAGTGTGAAATTTACTTCAGACAGCAGTCCCTCCTCAGTGGGGATGCTGATTTTTGAGAGGGTTACTATAAAAACTGTACTCTGTAGAAATATGTGGAAGCAAGTAGAATGGCTGGGGAAAAAATAATTTGGCAGTTCCACGTGATTAAAATACTTCTGTGTGAAGGTAATTGAACTCTGCAACTGACTGAAAGTCAAATCCTAGGTAGCTTGCTACTATAAAGATACTGACAAACTACAGGAATTAAAGCAAAAAAGGAGAGGTAGGGATTCATTGTAACACAGAAATTATTTTAAAAGTAAATGCGTGTGGTTTGATGAAATGCTGTGTTTGGAGGCCATACTGGAGCCAGTTGGTGATGTGGTGGCATGGACAGGAACAGTAAAGTTGAGCAGAAGTATATACAGAAACATGAGACAAATCTTCTTAAAGGAGGAACCACAGGATTTCCTATCAGAGGGAAAATGGGAAAAGATGTACTGTTTGTGAACACTTCGCAGGGCAGGGGGAAGTCTTGTCGTGGCAAGATGGACTGAGTAACTGGAGATGGGGGGGAGAGGAGTGCTCACCTCCCCTCCCGAGATTTGAGTTGCCTTCTGAGATTCCTTTGGGGGGTCTCGACTTTTCCACACAAGTGTTGACAGAGAAATGCTTTACCTTTTGTTAGTCCCTCTGTAGAGGAAGCAGTAGGTCTAGCTTTTCTGGTGACTCACTGTAGTAATGTTTTTAGGGATGTCTCTTGCATGTGATGACCTATAGTATCTAAATACAGGTCTGCTACTGCAATAAGAAAAATAGGTTTTGTTTACAGACATGTTTCAGAGCAGCCTGCTTAGTGCAAAATGCATCTATTTGGCTCAAATGATCAAAATTATGTAAATAATGAGTTTGTTACAGGCATTTGACCCTTTTCTGTGACTTCTAAGAAAACACAAAGGGTAAAAACTTGTCAGCAGTGTTAGCTTTCCCATAGGCATTTATGGTGGTATGCATGCAAAGGCAATTAAAGCAAAATTTTCAAGACTATTTTACAAAAAGTGCTGTATGTAGTGACTGTTCAGCTTTTTGTGGAAGAGCTGAGCTCTGATACAAGACGCTTTCTGAAAACTTACTGAGGCTTTTCCTCAGTCAGCTTCACGAGGCTGCTAGGTTAATGATTAGTTAAGGAGAATGTTTTTATATCAGCTGATGCTGCTGGTGCGGGATACTGTTAAGGTGCATTACTAACTTTTTTCCTAGTCTGCCTTTTGCTATTGATTGATGTTGACCATCTCTTTCTTCTTATTCAGTCCGTGGGGAGGGACGGAACCACCTTGGGGGAGGTTTGGTGGTGGTTGTCTTTTTTTTTTTTTTTTTTTTTTTTTTATACAAGCAGCTGGCAACGCTACTGGTGGAACCAAATGCTGATTCTTGGCAAAGTTTTTTATTCCCATGATCAAGATACCGTGGCTTAAAATATTTTTTTTAAATGCTTGATTATGGTGGATTTGGAACAATCTAAAATACAATCGTCAGAAAAGACTGATGGTGTCCTTCAGTAGAAAGAGGATTACTTGTGATTTCATTAGTTTTAGTACAGAGATTGACAGCAACTTACAATCAAATACAAGTTGTAGAGATCGAAATCTCTCTGAACTGGTTTGGATGAGAAAGCAGTTGCATAGACTAGAAGCTGATTGAGAAGCCCAAAACAAAGGCAGTGTGTTTCCTGAAGAAAAAAATGTTTAAGGAAGTGAATCTAGTGATAAGTGCCATTTAATTTAACATCCTAGGGAAGAGCCCTTACCTATGTAGTACATAGTGATGAAATTCATAAGCTACACTGCAGAAGGAGTTTATTGCAAGGTCATAAATGTAATGCCAAGGTACTCTATAGATGCTACGATAGGATTTCTCATAGGAAGGATCATACTTTCCAGTCATGGTCAAGATATGCTCATGGTTGGCATGAGGGGAAAGGTTAGCAAATGGGAATTTCAGGATCTAAATCTGACTTCTAACCATCAACGCACAAGTTAGCACTGGCATTAGCAAAGAAGTGATTGGTGCAGTTTTGGATTCTGTGTACAAAAGCATACTGCAGAAAGCCTTCTCCATGAAACTTTTCTTTCATTTCATCAGAAATGAAAGCCATCTGAAGTGAATTGGAAGAAGAGTACTCTCCCCCCAGCGATTTTTAGACTTTTCCCATTAAAGGGATTAGCTATACTGTTTTGGTGACTGTTACCTTTAGTACTCCAGCTTGGACTTCTGTAGTTGAGTGCTTTGCTCAAGTGAATTAGGGGACTTCAGTAACAAATGAGCAAAAATTACTAACTTTGCCTATAAAGGTGATGCTGTATCTGGTAGTTTTTTTCTGCTTTTAGAACTTGTCTACCCTTAGATTTCAAGACTAAGGCTGAAAAGCTGGGAGTTGTCCTTGCTCTCGTCTGAAACTGCAGATGAATTTAACAGTAATTGTGACATAATGCATTGGCTTTGCATCGCACCTGCGGTGCACAGATGTATTACATGCAGAGGTTAAGTCATCCTCTTGTCTGTTCTCTGAAAAGGGCACTGTTGGTAATGTAAAGCTACAAGTGACTAACTGGGAAGCGATACATTAAATAAATATAGCTCCAGAGCCAATAGGTTAGAATCTGTTGTTGAATTTCTGCTGAGAACTAAATGATTTCAATCTGTTTTTAGGTGTCTTTGTATCCAGTGTTGTTCTGGTCTTACAACAGCGAGCACTTTTCAAGTTTTATATGATCGCCTCGGCATTTCTGCTGGCTGCGACTTCAGTGTTGGTGAATTACTACGCTTCTTTGCACATAAACTTCTACAGTGCCTACTACACAGCTGCATTCGGAATTCAGATCTTCCCTCATAAAGGACCTTCGCTATGGATGGCGCTTTCCATCCTTCAGCTTACCTTTGGAATTGGCTATGTTACATTGCTAAATGTGCAGTCCATATACTCTCAACTCATCATCCTGGATATACTGATTCCTGTAATTGGCTTGGTCGTTGAACTGCCTTTAAATGTCCGGCAGATACTAGTTTTTATTTCGGGTCTAGTTCTGACACTAAATACCACAGCCATTTTAGTTACAAAAATTAAATGGTTCTATTATTCGGTGCGCTATGTTTATCTGCTGGTGAGGCACATGTATCGCATTTATGGATTACAGCTATTGATGGAAGATACATGGAAGAGGATTCGGTTTCCAGCTGTACTGCGTGTCTTCTGGCTAACGAGACTTACAGCACAAGCTGTGGTATTAACATATGTTGTAAAGATGGCTGAAACTAATTCAGAAGAAAAATTCTTCTTGATATCGTGGGATAACTGTTGGGAGCTGATCTGCAGTCTGATCATAAGTGGGTGTGACTCTACTTTAACTGTGTTAGGCATGAGCGCTGTCATTTCCTCAATAGCGCATTATTTGGGACTTGGTATCTTGGCCTTCATCGGATCAACTGATGAGGATGACAAAAGGCTTGGTTTTGTAGCGCCCGTCTTGTTTTTCATTTTGGCTCTGCAGACTGGTTTAAGTGGACTGAAACCAGAAGAACGATTAGTTCGCCTGAGTCGAAACATGTGCCTTTTGTTGACCGCAGTCTTGCATTTTATCCATGGAATGACAGACCCTGTGCTGATGTCTCTCAGTGCCTCCCACGTGTCATCATTTCGCAGACACTTCCCTGTACTGTTTGTTTCCGCTTGCCTTTTCATCCTTCCAGTTCTGCTCAGTTACATCCTCTGGCACCACTATGCACTAAATACGTGGCTTTTTGCAGTTACAGCATTCTGTGTAGAGCTTTGCCTAAAAGTAATAGTTTCTATCACTGTTTATATATTGTTTATGATTGATGGCTACTATAATGTGCTATGGGAAAAACTTGATGACTATGTCTATTATGTTCGTTCAACGGGCAATATTATTGAGTTTATATTTGGAGTAATCATGTTTGGAAATGGAGCTTACACCATGGTTTTTGAATCGGGAAGCAAGATTCGTGCGTGCATGATGTGTCTACACGCGTACTTCAACATCTACTTGCAAGCAAAGAATGGCTGGAAGACTTTTATAAATCGCCGGACTGCTGTTAAGAAAATAAACTCACTTCCAGAGGTAAAAGGAAGTCGGTTACGGGAAATAGATGATGTTTGTGCAATCTGCTACCATGAGTTCACCACCTCTGCTCGCATTACTCCATGCAACCATTACTTTCATGCACTTTGTCTCCGGAAGTGGCTGTACATTCAGGACACTTGCCCGATGTGCCATCAGAAAGTGTATATTGAGGACAAGGAAAATGCCAATATCTCTAACAACAACGGGTTTGTGGCACCAAATGAAAATCCTGTACAAGTTGCAGAAGCAGCTGCTGATGCTGAAAATGAATTAAATGAAGATAATGACAGTACCGATAGTGACGAGGAAGATGATGACTGTGTGGCACAGCACTTGAATGAGACTCTTAATGTTGACTCTAACTCTCTTGGTGATTAAGATGTCCTTTAAGAAGCCGTGAGGTATTTGTTTAAGATTGACTTCAACAGAATAAAAGTATCACTTTGTAGTTATTGTTCTTAAGCACAACAGCAGTATCTCAATGTTGAGTCTGTGAATGGTGGTTGTTTACTGTGGTGTGTGCTACTGTAAATATACCTCTGATTTTTGCTGGTCTCTTTCATGACCACCTTAAAATTATGTACATTATTGTACATGGAATAAAATGTTTTCACATGTTTTTAAGATGGTTGGAAAAACACTCGTTAATTGATGTAGTGATAATGCTGTGCCAAAGACTGTATACCAGTAATCCCCGATCAATGAGTTCTAGATGTGAATGAAAAATACTGGTGAAAACAGACTGTTCAGTGGGTTAAATCTGAAATGAAAAGCCTGAACCAAAGCAGCTTTACTTACAGATTCAGTATTAGCAGAGCTTTATCGCTAAAAACTAGTGAGTTGTGTTTTTTTAAAAAAAAATAAACTAAATAAAAATTTAGGTTGGTAGACTTAATGTTATAGTGTTTGCATATGTGGAACAAAAGACAAAACTGCAAACCTTTCAGGTAAAGTAGTAAAGCGTGCCATTGCTGCGTTAAACACTCCTGAATTACCAGGAGTCGCCTGAAGCGCTCTACATGTGACCGCGGCAGCCTGGTATTCATCTTGTAACGCATACAGAGTTAACAAGAGTGGCGAGCTTGGGCTATCCTTGAAATTGATCTTGACGAAAGGGAAACAGGGCTGAGAAAGTGCACAAATGCAGACCATCTTTTCCAAAGCAGCTTTAATCTTGTACCATTTAAAAAAAAAAAAAAAAAAAAGCACTACATACTGGCTTCCATTGATAAGAACTTGCAGATAGGATGGTTTTTAAGTTTTTGCAATATATTTACTGAAGTTATGCTGAATAAATGTAAGAACAACAACTTTATATATTTGGAAAGAAAACTTTAATAGTGTTGTTATATAGAGTATTGGCCAACTCAAGTGGGTCATCTTCTCTTATTGCCGCCATTATTTCCAGTATTTGACTAAAAAAAGAAAGAGTGATATTAGAAGACTCTGAAACTCAGTACTGAATATACTTCAGAGTGCTGCATGTGTATGTACAAGTCATTAAGATTAACCTGGAATTAAAACATGCTGAGAGCAACAAGGCAAGATGCTCAGATATGCAAATAGCTTCCCTTTTAAGTCACTAACTGACATTCTCTTCACACTGAACACTGGTTGCTCACTGGTACAGATTCATCTTTGGTCTTTTGACTCTTGTTTGGAGGTAATTAAACAGCTTTCTGTTTCAAAGAAAGTGTCATTTTGTGGGTGTCTTTATCGATGGTCTTCACTTTTCAGACTGAAATTCATTAGCCTTTCAAGGTTAATGCTGCACTATGAATAAACTGGTCTATTGCAAAGCTTAAGTTCCAGATACAGCTTTATCTGAGAGTATAGCTGCCAAAGTAACTTACTCCTACTTCCCTGTTCTCTAGATTAACTGTGATTAATGCATTATGATGCTTGCAGTAAATGTTAAATGAGCAATGTTAAAAGGCCCAGACTCTTGATACAAGCCAGGAAAAGGAGGCAAAAGAAATGGGATATATTAACACTGAATAACAGAAAACCAAGCCACAATCTTTCCTCTGTACTTATTTTCTTGATTTTTGTATCAATCATTCTGAAAAAAATAATATTCTGTACGGTTCTTGAGACACTTCAAACTTTCATTTCTTCTAGTAGTAGAAAAAAAGAAAAAAAACTTCATAGTGAAGAGTAAGAACCTCAAGCATGGTGGTAGGGTTTGGTGGTTTTGGATCTTGCCTCAACTTATGCAATAGCTAAACTTCTTGTTGAGGAAGACAGAAGAATTTCACCCTTGACGTGACTTATAGGTTATACATACCTATTCCCACTTGGATGCAGTAAGATGCTACCTGTTACTGTAATGCTGTGTATACACAATCCCTAAAGGAGGAAAAAAAGCCTCTTGTGGCTAAAATGGAAAAAAAAAAAAGCTTCCAAGGGGAGTAGTGCAGTTCTGAAAATAAGTATGAAGTGGAAATATCACCATCAAAATTGAAAGGTGTCCAGCACCACCAAAATACAAGTGGAAAATTCCTCCTGCCACCTGAGCCACATTAAACAGTGTGTATACCCTAAACATTAAATATACTTTGTTGCCTGAGGTTAACTTTCCCCTCGCATCAGATCTTGCCACTTGAGAAGTCACAAAATACCAACTCTCGGTTACCATACTTCATTTTTCCTAAGGTTTAAGAGGTTCTCAGATTACTAATCTACAATTAGTACAGGTTATAATTAATGTTAAAGGGACAGTATTTTGAAATAAGGTTGAACTAAACAAGATTTTGTTTTATAAAAAAAGCAAAAGCCAAAGTATGGCATTTGGGTACTGCTCTAGGATAGACTCCCTGCATTTCCAGTTCTGGGGTTTCTGAAACACCTCTGTAAGCTAGAGCTAAGGCGGCAAAGACGGTGTTGTTAACACATACAGACTCGCCCAAATGACCTTACTCAGCAACAGTAGGTCTTCCAGCTGTAGAGAACTGTTTTCACTTGATCTCTGCCTACTCCAAAATCACGGACTGACCCTAGAAAGTCTTAAAATACTGAAAGAGCCCTTCTGTGCTCATGTGTGCACTTTGTCTTTGAAACAAATTCTGAAGAGTATTACAAATTGACATAACTGCATAAAATATATCTGAACACCAGAAGATGTCACCATGTAAGCCTGAACTATGCTTTTAGCAGGATCAGTGGTGTCTAACAGTTTCTTCAAGTCTCCCAAAACCACAGCGGAATTCCCTTCAGTTCTCAAATAAACTCTTGTTTAGACACCTTGCTGAATACCTAAATTCTGTAGTACTGTCCTGAGCAGTATTTCAAAAGCTAGTTCCAAATAGGTCATTCACACAGCTTTTCATAGAAATACAGACTTTACAGCAAAATAAAATCCCACTTCTGATCGAGTAAATGGGTGTTGCACCTGGATAGGTCAAGCTGTGAGCTTCATTTGCTGAAAATTCATTCATGTACTACAGCGCAAGAAGAAACCTTCCTGAATTCCTTTTTCTTTTCAGGGACTCAGTAACAAAAAGATGACTGAGAAGATTGGCATAACTCACCGACCCGACTTCAGTGGTGAAAATTAAGGCATTTCGTCTATCAGTGCTATTTAATGGAAATAAAATTTTCACTAAAACAATACATTTCCCTGCTTTTCACACCTCTGAAAGGAAGCATGTGAAAAGGTGGCAGAAAACAGTTTCTGTACTTTCTAACTGTCCATAAGCCCCTGTGGTTTTCTTTTGCTATTCTCTATGTTGACTGCTCTTCGTCATACCTAAACTCCCTAAGATCAGTGTTCTATCGAACTTAAATTTTTTTTAGGCACAGTAGCAGAATGAAGAAATGACCCTAACCAAAGCCATGTATGGCCGTTCACGTCACAGGCGCTGTGCTGTGAACACAGGCACAGGCCCTACTTGGTGTCTTGGTACTGACCCTCTGTGGAGGACTGCACAGCTCCAGTGCTGTGTCAGTTTTAAAAATAACTGGAACAACAACTGAGTGAAATTTATTCAAGTCAGGTTACTTTACAGGGTTTAACCTCTTCACCAATGCATCAAGTGAAAAGATAAAAACAGTACTGGTTTCACTTTCTTTTTACAGCCACAGTTGCTGTAATGGGGAAATTAAGACTTTTTTAAATTTTTCCACAGCCTATAAAGCAATACCTTGCACAAGTTCCAATAAATTTAGAATTCATTTCTATATATTACATTTCCAGTGAATGGATTTTTCTTTTTTTTTTCCTGTGAGATTTGAAAGATTTAAAATAATATTACAGTATTACACTTACATTATATGGCAGGGTTCGTTTCTGTCCTTCAAACAGTGCCCTATTTCCCATTTTTTTTTTGTAGGAAATGTAGTTTTAATGTATTTGGATCCAGCATGAGTATTTTTCACTCCACACCAAGGCGCATCTAGTTTAATTTGAAAAAAAAAAAAGAATTAAAAGTATGCAATTGTTTCCTTTCTCAAATGCAGAAATTAAAATGAATACTGTATTTATAACTGCCAGTTACTGATAACTGAAATGAACCTTAAAAAAAAAAGAGGCATCCCTACTCAGTCAAAATCCCTGCTCATTAGGCCAAGAGGGGAATTAAAGTGTTCTTCCACCTTATTCCATGTAAAGAGCTGTTGTTTCCAAATGCCGTTACTGTTCCCGTGGCAAGATCACAGTGTTGCCCTGGGTTTGGCACACCTCCAGCAAGCTAGATTGTAAAGGATATTCAAGCAGGATTCTGGTACTTAGGTACATTTAAAAACCTGGGCTTGTCAATCTGTCCTTTTGGTCTTCCCTTGCAATGTCAGGAACAGCAGAAGGCTGAAAAGGAATATTTCTGGAGCCTGTAAGCTGCTTTCCAAAGTGGAGAAAGAGCCAGTCCTTTTTCTACTCCAAACTCCTTAGGTCATGATTCTGCCTTATCGTTGCTATACAAGCATATCTCATTGCCTCATCATAGCTACACAAACGTATCTCATTTCCTCATAGTGTTTAAGTCACAAACTGACCAAGATATAAAATCTTACCAGTCTCTATCATTAATCGTTCACTAGGAATTGATTTCAGTGTTTCCAAGTTGGCTTCTGTTTTCAATGAACTAGAAAATCAGAGTTTGGTTAAAAAATAATAAAAAGAGTATAAAAGTAATTACTTTGCCTGTTGAAATGTTTTGCAGCAAAGGCAGCTTCCTAAATAATTTTGTTAGTGAATAAAATTTGCTTCATTTCTAAAAGTGCTGCCTGTAAATTCAAACTTTGCAGAAAATGGCAAATTTGGCGAGTTACTCAGTGAAGCCGTCTCACTCCGGTAAGCATGCAGAACCCCTGCCTGCACTTGCCTGGCCTCGGCAACACCTGCAGCTTAGAACTGGTGCTGGCTGGCTTTTGGCCAAATGACTGCTGAGAATTCAGACTGCACAACCAGTAGATAAGGCGGCTCCGGTTACATTTGCATGCTGGATTTCATATGGCAGCTTAAAATTACGCTATTTTTTAAACACTTCTTAGAAGGACTGTTTCCACATTCAACCGCCTTATTTATTTACCAACAAGGATAGACCTGAGGGTGGTAGAATGGACCTAAGACTAGATTAACTTGCTGAGTTGTGAGTTAAGGTCTTTTTATGGCTAACAGACTAATGAGTGCAATTCTAAATCTGTCAGATGATTAAGAGTCTAGTGAGCTTTGAAAACTTGACCTCATTGTTTAAAAGAAAGCAATGAGTTCACTACAGCTGACATTTTAAAAGAGTTTTGTTTCTTGTAAAGAGCTTACCAGCCATTTATTCCAATATAAAGATCCAAATCTAATATAGCTGCTGCTTCTTCCTTTGTGCCATCGAAAGAATGTACCTAGAACATATATAAATATAGATGCACACATATATACAACTATATGTACTTCATTTAAAACTCCAATTATTTTAAAGTACATACTAGTTTTTATTTGTGGCATAAATACCTTTGATAGTATGCATTATGCATCAATACAAACATGAAGATGGGACATGGCTCAGTTTCTGAATTTGGGCAAAGTTCAGGCCGAAGTCACCTGAATACTGCAATACAAGTGGTTACCAGGTTTTATGAGTGATAAAGACGCGTAGAAAAGGCCTATGCAGTGATACTACTTTTGGCCTGGGGACTTTCTGTAGCTGATAGCTGGGAGACCATACACAGGAAGTAATCCTGTGCATGCTGAATTTTTACATTCTTTCCTCAGTGCTCCCTACGGGACACTCTCAGGGACATAGTAAGAGCAGCGTTATGTTCTCCGCATATTTTAGTCCACGGGAAATAGAAAGACAGTCTATTTGGTCATACCAGGGACTAACGAGGCAAGTGGTAGGTCACACGGTGCTAAAAGCATCATGCGTCTGGGAATCACAGCATCTCAGCCTGAGGGGAGTAAAGGCACTGTCTGCTTCCCCCTGCTGTGAGGGGGACAGTCATCTGCAGAGGGTGCATGCTCGTCATTTCTCTACTAGTTACTGGGTTTGAAGAGAAAGGAAGGAAGGAAGGAGAGACTGTACAGTATTATGTAAGAGCACAACATGCAAAGTACTGAGCTAGGGGAAGGTTTTGGCAGTAACAAAGGGGAAACCTGGGGACCGAGACATTATTGTGGGAGGTGTGGTCTGATGTTAGTAGGGCAGAATAATCTAAGCATTTATTATTTTCGGAAAACCCCGACATAATGGAAACCTGAAAGAGTGTTGCTGGACTTTTTTAATCATTTCATCCAAAGTTTTTCCTGTTACACTTTTGAATTAAAACACATGATCTGAATATCTAAAGACATACAGCCATCAAAAGTTACATCTGGATCTAATTTGAAAACGACGTCTAACGTCAGAAGCAAATGTTTGAGGTTACGGCTTCCACTGGGAACATGCGTCTAAATTATCTGTGGTCTGAACGCACTGCAGTTACAGACACTGAAGAACTGGGAAAAGGCCAATGTCAATTGCAAGGTGCTTAAACTGTCCTTCTGACAGGCCAAGAAAAACTGCTCATGTCAGCCGCAGAGCTTTTTCTCAGCCTATCTTCTTACCTTGCAAAAAACCTGTTGAATAAGCAATGAAAATAAAAATACTAGAAGGGACTCGAAAACACTGATTAATTAATAACTTAAATCACATTAACAGGAAGCCTAGCCAGATTCCATGACAAACAACAAGTTCCATATCAAGCAACAATATTCACACACATGCATGTAAAAATGAATGCTACACTGAAGTCCGTACTTACCACCCCTCCTACAAACCTATCTCGGTTTCTTCTCATTATGTCTATGAAATGAAATAAATAAAAATGTAAGTCAGCTTTGTAACAGACAAAGGTGAAAGATTCAGGTTTCCAGATTTTTCATATTCAGAATATGCTCAGAGTATGAAATTCTGAAACAAAACCCACCTAAAAATTCAGCGTGTGAGTTTCTACAGTGAAGAAACATGGGCAGTTGTGTCTGTTCTGACAGGTCAAATTGTTTTTCAAAATACCTGTAAAATAAAAACTGCTTTTAAACAGAAATTCAGTGTAAGAGCAAATAACGACAGCAGAAGAGTTTTTTCCAGCACTTGCACATTTTAGCCCTCCAGAACTAAAGACAGAATTAATGGATTTGCCATGCGAAAGCCCTTATTTGTGCAAGGATTTAAAAGGAACTCTTTCCCATGGTATATTCATATAGTAGTGATCTATGCTGGAAGACAAGAAGTGGCCAAGAACATACACACATATATGCTAAGCGTGTACTCTTGTGTAGCATGGGTGTTGGGAGTTTGTTTTTATTTACTTTTAATGAAAGAAGAACTGACTGCTCTCCACGCAGTTTTGCCATGTCAGGAAGGGAGAGCGTGGACCACATGGAGACCACTATTTCAAGCACCACTTGTAAACACAGTGAGGTCGAGCAAGGGAGAGCTATAGAGACTTTTATAGCCTCACACGGCCAAATCTGCATCAGAGCTGCCCGACCTGTAAAGTAACAATCCTGAGTTTTTGTCTGCTCTTCCATGAAGGTCAGTCTTTCCTCTCTTGGGGTGGAACAAGTACCAAGATTAGACAACTTACTTCTGCCCCATTCTGCCTATTGTCCTCACTCTTTCAAAGTCCTCCACTGTCTTCCCTCCTCTCCTTTGTGTGCCTGCATCCTTTCCTTTTCACTCCTTTTTATCTCTCTCCTACCTTCTACTCCTAGTATTCCCTTTGAAGGAGCGGGAACAGCGAGGCAGCCACCTCACGAAGAGACATCAAAATGTGGGCAGAGGGAAGGTAACAAGGTAGCCAGTTTCCCTCCTGTAGTTTCCAAAGAAAACTAATTAGCACTGAACTGACCCCCACTTGTCATTTGCAGCTAGTTCTAATCCCAGAGCATTGTCATTTACCATTTCTGTCTGCCATGCTACACCCAGGCATGCAAATTACCAATGCTCAGAAAACACCACAGAGGAACTTATGTGTGGCAGAGGGCCAACAGTGCATGGGTGACTCAGTATCCATACATAATTTGTAAGATGACATTATTTGGACAAGGCAAGGACAACACTGCCGGTCCCAACAGGCTGGGACTATATGCACATACTGGATGTCTTTAGGCATTGCTGTTAAAAGCAGTCCAGGGCACTGGGGCATTCCCATCATCAGAGATCAGAAACATTTCAAAGGCAAACTCAAGTGTCCACATACTGCTGGGTACTATTCACATACCAATCAGGAGAGAGTGGCAGCAAAACATTAGTTTGATTTACATTTTCCTAAAAAAAGACAATGCAACTGGTCATTTAGTTTTGTGTAATTTTCACTGTTTTCCCTGTATTACAGGTTGATATTTCTCTGATAAAAGTTACCTTCCCTGTTTATCAGTGCATATCTTTAGGATGAAACAGGTGGAACAGAAATTGGCTGTAACATTAAAAACTGACATGAAAATACAAGAGAACAAATTACAGTTACTTTGAATCTTCTTTGTAGTCTAGATAGTGTGCTTAGTTTAGCTTGTTTGACTAAATATAAATTTAATTGCAACTCATGATTGCTCTTGCAGTTAAATAGCTACAGTTGCTTTATTATTATTTTTTTTTTAAACAGAAAACTTGTTTCATAAGGAAATGAGGTTTTAGAGACTGAGCTGCAAATAAGCCCCATAAGTAACCTACTGGCCAATTTTAATCTAATTTTGAAAAGCGCAGTGGTCTTGAAAGTACAAAGTTTAGTGCCTGAAAGGCAACTCAAGCTTCTTCCATTCCTACCAACAATGACACCCAGCATATGCTGCTACTTGCCCTGGCAAAGAGAAAGGGGAGGTGAATGGGGAAGCTCTTGGAGAAAAAAAAAGGAAAAAAAAGAAGAAAAAAAGGAAAGAGGAACCCTGGCAAAACATGAAGAAACCAGACATACGGTTATCAGAATGGTAACAAAGTCAGCAGGAAACTAAACCTTACTAGTTCCAGTGCTGAAGGAACAACCTTTTCCTTTGGGCGAGTGGACTGTCATTCAATATATGTTGGTTCTATGTTGCTTCTCAGTAAGCATTCTCAATGTTTGCAGGTTCAAATACTGTGGTATTTTCAGGTTTGGGATCAAGACACTAAAGGAAGTGAAGCAAATTGGCCTTGCTGAGGTAGAATATCCCTAGACAAACAATTCTGGGTTCGTGCATGAATAACAGTGCATGTGATTTTGTTCATCTCCTATTTGTTAAAGGAAACTCCTGTTTCCACTTGCTAAACCCCTCCCAGTAGCTCAGCAGAAGTGAAACTTCTATATACTTATCAGTCCATTTATAATGTGACCTTCACCGTAGTTAGATGAAGGTACTGCCTTCATCTACCACTCAAATCACAATTTTCTGTTGGAAAAGTTATGAGAATGCAGAAAAATTCTCACAAAAAAGTTCTTAGGGCTGCTTCAACAAAGGAATTTCATCTTTATTAGCTTCTCATCTTTATTAGCTTTTCAATCCAAGAAAAAGGATAAAAAAAACAATGTTCATTTTTTACAGGTGAAAATTACCCAGAAGCACACACAACATAACTAACTAGAAAATAACGATTAAACATTAAACAAAAGAGAGGTCACGCTCAGATAGTACCCACTGGGAAACTACCATACTTCTACAGGGTAACTCTGCAGCTGCTTGCTAGCTATTCCAGTGACTGCTACAACACCTGACCTATGGATCAGCTGAAAACGGCTGACCTGCCTCCATACATTTCACACTTTGCCTTCCTTTTTTTAGCTCATTTATCAAGCATACATTGAATATTAATTCAAAAAAACTCACCATCCAGTCTGCTAAAGCTCATGAAAGCCTGACTGTCCCAACTCCATAGCACTCAATTAGCAAAAATGAATACAACCCCAAACCCTGACCATGTTTCACAAACACGTGGAGGGTGAAGAGCAGGGAAAGTTGTATTTAGAAAATACAGAATTTACAAACACTACGTTGGCAGGCATCTGTCCTTGAGGCTTTCAATATTTCTTCACTCCCTCGTATTTCTTGCTTTCTGTCTTTTTCATCAACCACCTCGTTCCAACTTCAATTTCCAGGAAGGGTTCCCAAAGAGCTCTGAGAAACTAGATTTATGTATTTCATATGATTCACTGAAATAGCTCAGATAAAGACTTTCTGTCATTATCAACCTTAATTAGAAAGGACTCACCTACCACTTTAAAAGGTATTTCTGTTCCACCCTGTCACCTCTTTCCTCACAACCCAATTTCAGTGCATTTGATTAGAAGTTTTTCTCTACAGGTCTTCGGCTGCAGTCCATCAGATAAGGAAAATCAGATAGATTTTTTTTTCCTCCCAATCACATCAAGGCAATAAGAATCTTAAAACATTATTACTCCACTAGTGTTTTAATTTGCCACAGAAAAGAAACAGGTTATGCTCCAAGGTGTGCTTTGCTGAGCTGTACACTGAATTCTACCAGGAAAAAAGTTCTGTCCACTTTGCTGAATATTTTACTGTATGACTGTAGCATTATGAAGAAATTAACACTATCTATTGCTAATATGCAGCAATTAGAAAAAAAAATCAACTAACCACTGCCCCCCAGTGACTAATTTACTTAGAACAGTAATAAGCAAGCCCAATTCATTAATCACTCATCTTATTTGAATTTATCACCTACATCTTTCAGTCAGTTCCCTCTGTACACAGAAGTTCTCACTACAAGAATGCAAGCTGATTTTAGGGGCTGTGCTAGCTTCTTTCCACTCAGTATCTATGCTGCATGTATTACTTCAAAACACAGATCTCTCCAGCTCCCAAGATCACCTTTTCATCAGCTCTCAATTATCTGCTCCCAGCTAACACCTCCCTTAAAAGCTCATTATTTTTCCACTGCTGACTTACTCTTTTTGACAGGTCTGTTTCCTTCCCCATGCCTTTCACTCAGCCTAGTTCTTCTCTCACACACTACAGTTCTGTTATTCTCCCAATGAGTCTCTGAGAGTTCTTGACTATTAGCAAGAATGAACATCTGTCACATTCAAAACCCCACAAATTCTGATCAGTTTTACAGAAAGAGACACACTAAGTCAACTCCAGGTAGGTAGCAAAATTTAGCACATAGCACTACTTGAACGTAGGGATCTTTCTTTACCTGTTTCTGCAAAAAAATCCCAGATCCAACCATGCAAATTGCAGGTCTATACCTGACAAAATGTTATCTGGTAGAACATAAGATAAAAAACACTCCTGTAAATTGCTACAAGTCAATTTATAGTCATCAAAAGTTTCTTACTTGATTTGGATGTCCTTTGGGCAAAATTCTAATCTATCAAAATCTACAAACAGAAAGAACAAAAAAACCCAGTGGGTTTAGGATTTTTTAATATATGCCTAGAAAAAAAAAAAAAAAGAACTACTAAGATAACACTTACCTAAGCCACATTCTCCAACTGCTATTACCTTTGTCTTATTTTTTTCAATCAGATTTTTTAATTCAGATAAATACTGTTCAGGGCTACTCTGCTCAAATTCTCCGCAGCGGGTAGGATGACAGCCAACTGTACTGTAAAATATGTCTAAAGCAAGATAGCATTAGAAGGTTTTAAGAAAAAAAAAAAAAAGAAAATTTATATAAAGTATAGACAGTATCTGTACTTCTTTTTATTGCTCATAATTTAAAAAGAAAACTACCTTTGAACAAGTTTATCTTGCTGATAATTTTATTACACATATTTTCTGCTTTAAAAGTGTTAGTATCTCTAGTGGGGGTGTGTGCACATGTGTTTCTTTTTAGTACACATTATTTAGTATACTCCAAAACTGCAATTGAAAGCTAAATTATTCTGGTGGAGCAGCCCTCAACAAATCATGCAATTGTTGAGGTTGGAAGAGATCTCTTGAGATCATCTAGAAATAAATCTCATTCAAAATGCATCAGGTTATCCTCACCTGTGAGAGTTGCAGACAGCATGTGATTTCCCTCACGTGCCTCTGCATTAGCTGTTACAGAATTTCGCAAGCCACATTTAGCCTGATTTACCTTCTTTCTAGAAGAGAGCTTTGTAACAAGATTTTTATTCCAGAAATTTCCTGTAATTTCTACTTTTATTTAGAAACAGAAATTACAGGAAAGACTGATTCCTTCCAACACCCAGGGATCTAAAAAGCAACATACAGAAACTCATACACAATGCATTCATCCCATTCTGAAACACAATTTCTCATTTTAATCTGAGATTCTGTAAACACCTCCAGGGGCAGGTCCTTTTGAACTCTTAATTCTGAGAGTGGAGAAGGTTATATTTTTGACTGACAAAAGTTTAAAGTGAAAATACCATTTGTCTGTGCCAGCTGCAATGCATCTTTACTATCCTGTAGACTTCCACCTGTAATCAAAAACTTGGAAAAAGGAAAGTACTGTCACCAAGTATGTTCTTTGAACATCAAACAATGTTTAAGAAAATACTCAGATATAAGCAAGAATCTAGACAGACAGCATCAGAAGACAATTACTAATGTAGATATGACAAAAATTCATAAATCAGTAACAAACTTCAGGAGCTAATAAATACACAAGGTATCAAAACCTGATTTTTTTCTTTATCAAGTATCTCCTATGCTAAGTATTTAAACTATTAAATGAATAAAATGCTTCTATTTGCAGCAATATTAACTTCATTAGACAATGACTCAAGAAACTTTATTTGCATTCAAGAAATGATGTTCAGAAACATTCTCCCTGTCTTACAAGTGGAGAAACTAAAAGCTCCCGAACACCCGAAACAAGACATGAGTAAGCAGATAAGCCAACAAAAGAGACTGTACCAGAGTTGGGATTACAAATTTAAGAATTTCTGGCTCCAATCCTCTATTTTTACCTTAAGATCAAAGGTTATCACACCAGAATTGTGGCTTACAGCGTTTTTTGAACCACCACTGCAGGATCTTGCACCCTAGGTCCCAGTAAAACACGACTAGACTGCTTTCGGAGAACTCTTATCCCGACACATGCTACACCAGACTCGGTCAGCACCAACTCTGACATTTCTGCAGTATGCTCCATTAGACGTGGACACATCCCAACAGCATCACCAGAAAAATAAGTTAAGCTGAAATTGGCTCAGTGTATATACAGCACAGGGCAAAACTCTACAAAAAGTTACCATAAATCAGCAGCTCTATGGAAAAATAGAAGTATTTTCAAATAAACAGATTAAGCTTCTAGGCAAACAGAAACGATCTGGGATGGAATAGACTTCTGGCACCATAGAGGCCAGTAGCAAGACTGAAAACATAGCTAAGGACACAGAACTCCTGAATTCCATTTCTGAATCCACTGTGCATCTTGAAAAAGTTATGCAGCCAATATATATTTTATGACAAATTAGGAAAATTGCCACTTACTTTCAGAGGGTGGTACAAAGATTAAATAATACTAATACACCACATATAAACAAAGTAGAAATGACTATGAGTCTGTATTTGCTGTGGTGGGGTAACTTCTCTATCACTAGTTTTCTTTTTGTCTCCCAGTTTATTTCCCACTCTTTTCAGAGGGGAGCCTTTCAGCACATTTCTGAGATGTCTGTTCCTCTTCTAGAGGAGGGTTTATTTCTTTATTTCTAATCCACCAGCCTTATTAGTACGGTAGAACAGTTTGTGACCGTGTGCATTATATTTTAATGCGTATTTTTGTCTTGACAGTTTATTCAGTTTAGAGACAGAGAGATAGGCAGGCTGGACTATTACAACTAAAAGAGCATGGTCCACTGCTGAAAACACCAATTTCAAGCCAAGAGTTACAAACATGCTCATAATGATGCACTTCTAATACATGCAAGCCAGTATTTACTAGCAGACGTTCCGATGTCTCAACTGTAAGAATTTATGGGCACTCCCAGCTCTTCTGCAATTACCAATTTCCTTTACATATAGAAATATCTAAAAGATCACTATCACAAGAGTTTTTGAGTTTTGATCTGTAGTGGTAACTTGAATGAGTCACTTGGGATACAAGAAGAGAGGAGTGGCTGCCTATAATACAGCTACCATTTAAAATTATGTACTGGTTGATTGCAGTAGGTCAGAGGAAAACATCTTTCTGTTGAAACTGTACAAAAGAAATTCTATATGCACATCATACATGATACCACTGAACTTATTTATCAGCATCTAACAATCTGTGCAAATGAAAGACAATGCTCCACACAGAACACTTTTGCTTTATGCTACTGAAGAAAGTTACTGCATTTTCCATTGCAAGTTCCTGAAACGTTTGTTTTAATAGTGGAGCACTAAAACCCCAAAGTACTAGAAAGCAGTTTAAAATATTAAAGAAATTTTATTATAAAAAATTACCTTTTTAATGCCAACTTTGACTGCCCTCTCTACCACATCCAAGAAGTCATCTGTGAAAGTTCATAAAATGGCATAAACTGAACATAAGGTTTTACAGCATAATTGAACTACTTTTCAACTAAAAATCACTTTCATGCAGTTAAAATGCCTATTATGAATAATCTTTAAACACACTTGAGTAATCTTTGGAATACAATAAAAAATGCAGTAACTGAAGATCCAATTTAAATCCACAAAGTCAATGGAAGCTTTTCCACATACTTCAGTAGACTGTTTTTACATCTATATCTAAAGGCCTTGAGAGCAAAAAAGCATGAGTTATAATTAGTAACTATGATTCAGCAATGCAATACTGTATTGGGTTTGCACAGCAAGGTTTTGGTAGCAGGGGGGGCTACAGGGGTGGCTTCTGTGAGAAGCTGCTAGAAGCTTCCCCCATGTCCAATAGAGTCAATGCCAGCCAGCTCCAAGATGGACCCACCGCTGGCCAAGGCCAAACCCCTCAGTGACGGTGGTAGTGCTTCTGGGATAACATACTTAAGAAGGGGGGAAAAAACCACCAGGAGCAATTGCAGCTGGAGACAGGAGTGAGACGACGTGAGAGAAACAGCCCTGCAGACACCAAGGTCAGTGAAGAATGAAGGGGAGGAAGTGCTCCAGGTGCCGGAGCAGAGATCCCCCTGCAACCCCTGGAGAAGACCGTGGCAAGGCAGGCTGTCCACTGCAGCCCATGGAGGATGATGGGAAGCAGATATCCATCTGCAGCCTGTGGAGGACCCCATGCTGGAGCAGGTGGAGGCACCCAAAGGAGGCTGTGACCCCATGGGAAGCCCGTGCTGGAGCAGGCTCCTGGTAGGACCTGTGGCCCCGTGGAGAGAAGAGCCCACACTGGAGCAGGTTTGCTGGCAGGGCTTGTGACCCCATGGAGGACCCACGCTGGAGCAGTCTGTTCCTGAAGGTCTGCACCCCATGGAAGGGACCCACGCTGGAGCAGTTCATGAAGAACTGCAGCCTGTGGGAAGGACTCATGTTGGAGATGTTGGTGGAGGACTGTCTCCCTTGGGAGGGACCCCACGCTGGAGCAGGGAAAGAGTGTGAGGACTCCTCCCCCTGAGGAGGAAGGAGTGGCAGAAACAATGTGTGATGAACTGACCACAACCCCCATTCCCTGATTCCCTGTCCCCCTGTGCTGCTTGGGGGGAGGAGTTAGAGAAAATTTGGAGTAAAGTTAAGCCCAGGAAGAAAGGATGGCTGGGGGGAAGGTGTTTTAAGATTTGGTTTTATTTTCTCATTACTCTGATTTGATGGGTAATAAATTAATCTTCCCAAGTTGAGTCTGTTTTGCCCGTAACAGTAACTGGTGAGTGATCTCTCCCTGTCCTTACCTTAACTCACGAGCCTTTCATTATATTCTCTCTCTCCTGTCCAGCTGAGGATGGACAATGATGGCCTCCAGCCAGGGTCAATCCACCACAAATACTTTGACGGTTTATTGTTCATAATTCTCAGATCAGTTTTTCCATGCAATCCTAATATAAATTGATCAGCAATTGTCCATTTTGCTCTGTAGGCAGAGTTACCTGAATGACAGCTTAGTAGCAATTGAGAAGAGAACATATTTTGCTAAGAACATCTAACTTATTTTGTCACGCTTTCTTCTTCAAGCTCTAGTAAATAATAAACATCCAGTTTTTGAGGGGAAAATAGAAACTCTAACATCATGTTCTGACATGTAAAAGGCTTCTGTTTTAAACAGGATGGATCCTGTCTTTCAGCAGATACAAAGAAACATTTACCTTGATGTTTTTGTGTTCCCCTGTAGATTCCTCTGAACATAGGATCCGTCAAGTTAATACCAATATCTATGAAAAAACAAATATAGAAATTAAATGTTATAGTTGCTCTACATTTCATTCTGAGCATTAGCCAGCTAGGGAAGACAATGGAAAGCATAATCTTAGTGGTCCTTGACTACCACATTCACAGGTCATATGAGCCTTAAGCATAAGTCTACTTGCATAACTTGAGAGCTAACTTCTTACTATAAGTGACAGAAAAATAAAATTTTGGCCTTCTGTGCAACTCCAGATTTATTCTACGAGTGTAGAAGACACACCCTGATAACCACCAAAGCTAATACATATATGCTGTTTATTGCAATTATTTCTGCTTTTCACATGAAAACACAAATTTATGTCTTCCAACAAGCAGTAACAGGGAAGGAAAACCACAGCACCTCACACACCCCCTTTACACAGGTGGAAGCAGCAGCAGACTGCCTCATAAAAACTGCCTGTTTTCCCTCCTGCTGCCCATCACCATATGAAGAAGACCACCCGCAATGCAGTCCCGGACCGGTGCAGCCCCAGCCCCACGCAGGCTGCCGTGCGTGGCTCCGGGCCTTCCCCGGGCTGCGGCCCCGCACGGCCGGGCTGAGGCACAGCCCTCGGAACAAGCCCCGCGGCAGCGGCCACAGCCCGCCTTTCTGGCGGCCGTTCTACCGGGGTGGGCATTTTTCCAATATTAGGCTGCTCTGCCACACATATCTCAACCGACCTGCTGAAGTTATTTACATACTTCCTGCCGAATTTCCTAAGAATATTAACATTTTCATCCAAGAAAATTCCATAGAATTATAAACAACCACGGACTAACACGCCAATGTGAAAAAGGGGGCGAGGGGCGCCCAGAAACCCCAGAGCTTAGGGATAACTTGGAGGAGCCACGCAGCAGCCCCTCAGTGCCCTGCGTGGAGCCCCCAGCGATGGCACAAACCTTCCCGAACACTTCTTGTAGACTCAAAGGCAGCCTGCCTCGCGGCCCCGGAGACACCGAGAGGGACTATAGGAGGTGACAAGCCCTGGACAGAGGGAGCTGTGATGAAGCGACCGGACCGGGGACACAGACACCCCCCACACACACACCCCCCCGCTCTCCCCTCACCGATGAACTTAGCGCGACTCATGGCGGCGGCGGCGACGGCTGGAGCGTGAGCAACGCGCCTGCGCGCGGCGACGTCCTCCACCTTCCCGTCAGCCCCCGCGCGCGAAGGTGAGGGGTAGGGCAGCCCGAAATGGCGGCCTACCTGACGCACCAGCAGAAGGTGCTGCGGCTGTATAAGAAATCCCTGCGGCACCTGGAGTCCTGGTGCATCTACCGGTGAGAGGCGAAGGGGGATGGGCCTGGGGAAGAGATCTTCTTAGGAGCGGGGCCTCTCAGCCTCGCACTTGGGGGGGTAGGGAGGTGGCCTTCTCCGCTGAGACGGGGCGTTGGGCCTGACTGGGGTTTTGTCCTCTTTCCTTCTCTTCTCCCAGTCGTGGGTGAAGGGGTGAGGAAAAAGTCTCTAGGGTCACTTGTCAGTGCCTGCCACAGAAAAGGGTGATATGGGAACAGGAGCTCCTTAGAGCCCCAGGCCAAACCCTGTCTTTGCGCAGGGGTGACCGGTGATGTTGCCAAGATTTGTTTCTGTATGTGATTCGCTTTTTCCACCAATGTACGTCACTGTGCTTAACCTCTGTCTGTAGAGACAAGTACCGCTACTTTGCCTGCCTCCTGAGAGAACGATTTGATAAGAACAAGGATGTGAAGGACATGGTGAAAGCTACAGAGCTGCTGAAGGCAGGCGAGGAAGAGTTCTGGGCAAACCAGCATCCTCAGCCATACATCTTCCCTGACTCCCCCGGGGGCACTTCCTATGAGAGATATGAGTGCTACAAGGTAAGGTGGCCTGTAAGGTTGTGTATTACTGTGCTGATCTTCTTCTTTTAGTGAATGTAAAGCGAGTGCTTTAAGTGGACTTTCATAGGGCTGCAGCTTGATTCAGCAGTATGATTTCTCTGATCCTTGAAAATGGAATTTGCTGGTCCATCTGAAGACAGCTAGCTTCTTTTTGTTGGGATTATCATCTGCTCTTTTGCCAAGTGGAAGCTGCACCGTGATGGGTCAGGCAGGCACAGAAAAAGGGTTGAGCTGAGCTGTGAGAGTAAACAAGGTGGGGGGAGCTGTGGGGCCTGTTGTGGTGGATCTCGTCACAGCCTTGGTTTCTCTCTGGTCTTGTCAGATGGTGGCTTGGCTGTTGGGGGGCATAACTCAGTCCCAGCATTTTGAGTAATGGTACAAATTATCCTTTCCCTTCATATGCTGTAGTGCCAGACATGTATTTGTGTGTCACTGTGTGATAGGTGGTATGCTTAGCAACAGAAGTGGTATTATTAGAATTTAAGGCACTTCTAGAGGCTTTTTTTTTTCATAGATGGTTCTATTTAGGAATAAGGAAACAGGTTTCATAAAAAAACGCAGGACTTTTGCTTTCTTGGCATCAGCTCTTAATGTATTACATGAAGTTAATACTAACTTGCAGACTGTATGCGCCCCTTTTCTCCTGAATCTGAAGAAAGTGCTGACACAAGACTAGACCTGATCAGATCTTTACGCATAAGAAACTATGTGAAAAGAAGAATCTGATGTAGATTTATCAGAGACAGATAAAAGAACATATGAGTGAAAAGGGAAGAAGAAGACTTAAGCTTATGCCAAGGTCACAAGCCTTAGCAGTAGTAGAGACAATAGTGAGAGAGAATCTGGACAGAAAAAAGTCCAGTAAGCAAAAAGTGGTCAAGATTTGTCTTCATACAGAAGAAGTTTATGTTCTCTTTTCTTTGCTGTGTTTGACATGCTAAAACTGTGCTTCAACAAAATGGCTGTCACAAGGATTTGGCTTGTTGATATATCAGCGACTGTCCATTGTGGGTGCTGC
Source organism: Grus americana (assembly GCF_028858705.1). Classification (NCBI taxonomy): domain Eukaryota; kingdom Metazoa; phylum Chordata; class Aves; order Gruiformes; family Gruidae; genus Grus; species Grus americana. Next base: position 12,810,862 of record NC_072853.1, on the reverse strand, counting down.
TGCAAAATGTAGTTTTTAGATCTCAGGCTGTTTGATGGTTTTAATTGGTATTTGGGGTGTGTGGATTATTATTTTTTTTCCAATTACTGTTAGCAGCTCTGCTATTTCTGTTCAGCCGAAGGCTTAATCAGTGATGAGAATCACAGCAGGAAACTGGAAGTGTAAATGTCATTGGATGAATGGTGATTCTGGATTTTAAGAATTGGTGTCTCTTCTGGTTTTTTGGGGTTTTTTCTGTTTTGGTGGGTTTTTCTTTGTGTTTTCTTTTTAAATCAATGTTCTTGTTGTTAAAATGTTAACATTCAGTGATGTGCTGCTGCAGAATTTTAAGTTTACTTTTTTTTTTTTTTTGACTGGACATCTTAGAGCTCAGACCATTATCAAGATCTTAAAGGCCACTTACATTTTTAGTAGTAGCAGGAATGAGCTGTAAGGTTCTCTCTCTGTCAAATAAAATGAACTAGTAGTTGGAGAAAAGAATCTCTCTAACCTGCTGCTTTTGGGAGTTAGGAAGGGAAGAAATTAAATCCTCTCTTCCACCAGATGGAATTTACAGTTAACTGAGATGACCTGGGACTTGCCTTTGGGATGCGATGGTTTAAGCAAGTCACTGTAATGTCTCCTATGACATAGGATAATCTGTGAAACAAAAGATTAAACGCCCTGGCCTCTGCCAGATGGTGCCTTGAGACTAACAATAGTCAGGTAGCTCTTAAATGGGGTTTTTATGTAGTACTTCATTTCCTGGGTTATTTATCCATTTTAATACTGGCTTCAGTGATTGCCTTTCGTTCTTTTGTGTGTGTACTATATATGATTTAATATGTAAAAATATTATGTATGAAACTTCTTATTTAACAGATTCCGGAATGGTGCTTGGATTACTGGCACCCCTCTGAGAAGGCAATGTATCCTGATTATTTTGCCAAACGAGAGCAATGGAAGAAGCTGCAGCGGGAAAGCTGGGATAAGGAGGTTAGTGCAAATGCAAAGTAAAGCCTCCTTAGCCCACGAGTATTTTGTGTGGCATATAGATGTGTTCTTGGAAAATACCTGAATGCCTACTGCAGTCTCATTTAGACTCTGCTTTGTTAGAACTCTTCTTGGCATGAAACACTGACTTAAAATGCTTAGGCAGAGATCTGAGTTACAGCTTTTTAAAGGCTGTGAAGGGAATCGGAAGGTAAAGCTGAACCTGCAACCGTGTTTCAGCTAGTGCAGGGCTGTTGTAGCAGCTTTGCGAAAGGAAATTCCAAAGGGATGAGACCAAACAGTTCCTTTTCTGCTGTTGTGAAACTCTGAATGCTTTTTGGTTGCACCTTTGAAAGTGACTTACCACAGCGTTCATTGTTTGGGCATTGAGAATAATTTCAAGTCAAGCTGAACTGACATTCATTTGGAAAAAGTTGATGTTCTTAGAATAATTCTTTAATTCAGTTGTACAGAAGTAGTTGGATTGTATGTAGTATGGCACTCTTACCAGAACTAACGTGGTGGCAGCCAGCACTTAGGCTGCTTCAAGAAGCATGTATTGAAAACATCTCAAGGGCTGTTGGTGGCACACGGAAATAGTGGCCTCCTGCTGACTGGAATGGAAATTTCGGGACTTGTAATTCTCTGGCAGCTTTCAAAGCAGCACGAGAATGCAGTCCGCTTAATGTCGCAGTGGTAGACAAGTAACATTTCTCTTGTAAATCACTCTTTATTTGTAAAAATTCCTTCTTAATTAGGTAATACGAGCCTGCCATGATTACTGAGTATAAGTGAATACTGAGAGACGTGAAAGCTGTGTGTCAACCAAAGGAGTTAGCGCTGGCTCTTCGTTCTGAGATGGGGGCCAGGTTGTGCACTGCCTGGGTACTGAAAACCACATTGTAGGAATGTGCTTACATCTACTGAAGCAATTTAATGTCTTGTCTTCTAGATAAAGCAGTTGGAAGAAGAAACTCCAGCTGATGGTCCAAAGACTGAAGCTTTGCCTCCAGCTCGTAAGGAAGGGCATCTGCCACCGCTGTGGTGGCAGTATGTGACAAGACCTCGTGAAATTCCCATGTAAAAGCAGTATTTCACGTGAGCGTTGGAGCGGTCTGTCTTCTGTAGGCAGTTGACATGTCAGTGACCACCTGCTACTCCGAGTAATACAAAATAAAGCCAAATGAAGTAAGAGAAGGCATTTTTCTGGCATGCTGTTCTTCTATAGCACGCACACACTTGCGGTTTGTGCAGTGTGGAATAGATGACTGTTAGCACCTACACAGTGTAACGAAAACGTTAGAGAACCCTGACCGGCCTGCAAGGAAGTCTTAATGGAATCCGAACTCCAGAGCAAGTTTTGTAACACCGCAGCTCTCACAGTAAGAGTTACAGAACTCAGCTATGAGACTGAAACAATTGGCCACATAAAACTCATGTTCCCAGAGAAAGAGTGTGAGCTCAGAGGGGTGGGAGGAGCAGATTTACTGGATCAAATGATAAGGAACTAAACTGGGAATAACTGGGGCAAGAGCCTGTCTGCCCCTGGGGAGAAGGGGGGGAGTGGGGCCTAGGGGAGTGGGTGAAAATTAATAAACAATTTGTATCAGCCTTGTAACTTGGAATCTGGCACTAAAAGCAGGCAAGGCATTAAGGCTGGAGTTTAAAGGTACTGACAGCAACAGCCATGGGCCGCGGCTCCTCCTGCACTGAGGGCATTTCAGACCTTGCTTAGGGGTAGAGACTTCTTGCCCTCCCTCCCCACCTTATGCTTTTCACTCTGTTTTTCACTTGGGTATCAATTCTCACAAGATGTAAACCTTCCTTATGCCGTCTTGGTGCTGTGGATAATGCTGTAGAGCACCCCAAGAGTTCAGCCTGTGTAAACCGAATCCCACAAACCGCAGAACTCTCAGTTAAAACCAGTAGCCCACTGAGGAATGTGGCTGTTGTCTGCTTGTTTGTGGATCCCGAACAGTCCTAGTGTGCGGTGTGACACAGTGAACTGCGTACAAAAGCTGTTCACTTCCAGCCACGTTTCCAAAGCATCCGTGTTGCCTAGACTTCCACTGAGCTCCCCATGAGGAAGACAGTAGATGGGATAGAGCAGCCCAGTACCAGCTCATAGGAAAACCTTCCTGGCTCTTCTGCTGCTCTGAGTTTTAGGGCTAGAAGAGAGGAGAATGGGGTTACCTCTGACTTATATTCTACCAATGTTATTTGATTGTACCATGTTTAACCCTAAGGCTTAATTTTTCCATGTACTCCCCATTTAAGGCTTGAAGAGAAGAGATGGCAAAGGCACTAAATTCAGCTGCTTTAAGGACTAAACATACTTAGCTTGGGTATAAGAAAAGGCTTTAACAGTTTTTTAGAATTGTTACATGGCCCTCTTCAGTAAGCCTACATGCTAAAATATGCCTGATTTTTTTAAAAAAATAATTTAAAAAGACTTCACATATTGCACTGCTCAAAGTCCCAGTTTTGCCGGGAAGCTGGACCTGCTCCCTGCTCCGTTACTCCAAGGCAGTAACCAGTTGGAGTGGATGCTGCAGCTGCCCTTCTCCAGCAGCTGTTGTTCACCTGCTCAGTGTGGAGCTGCCTCTCCTCTCCCCTGGGGTATCGGTGCTTTTCTCTGCTGTCACTCCTGAAGGTACCCGTTCATTCACAGCAAGAGTTCCAGCCTGTGCCCCTTTTCCTGACTCCTTCCAGGTTTCTAATGCAGGGTCTGTTCTACCAGCATCGCCTTCCCTCGATGCCAAAGACTGATTTGCTATAGCAGCTGCTTGCATTAGCCAGAATACAAAAGGCCAAAAAGCATGGGCAAAATTCACAGGGAAATACACCACCGCAGGGCAAACCCAGCTCGCCCGTCTTTCCAACCCCCAGCCTGGCAGAAGCAGCCCTTGGCTCAGCGCTGGAGTGGTGACCTGGCAGGCTGGTGCCGGAGCGTTCTGCGCCATGGTGGGGCAGAGCCCGTTGGAGTAGTCAGTGGGTACACACCAATGGGGTTTTAATGTCTGTTCTGACAAAATGAGCTTACAAAAAAAACGTCCTCTCTTCCTGTGCCTCACCTTACCCCAAAAGCCCATTCCTGTGCTTTGTCTGGTAACTGTATTCAGAAATCACACAAACACCAAAATACTCTTTAATTAGGACTGATTTTTGCACGCTCCCTCTCAGTCAGCCAACCAACCACAATTATTATTTTTTTGGCTAGGAAACAGCAGAAAGCCCCTCCTGACTTTTACAAACCCCTAAGCAGGTCTGACGGATGTTTGTAACACGATGGGTACCCCACATCCCAGCATTACAAGCAACAACAAAAAAAAAACCACCCGCAACAAACATTTTGTGTGCGCAGCGGCAGGTGAACCAGATTCCCTAGGGAAGTGGCAGGGATACGCTTCAAAATGAGGGAGCCTGGCCAAGCAGTAGGTGAGCTACAGTCACAGAGAGACAGGGAACGGAGCTAGAACCCTTCTGGAGGCAGGACATACCTCCAGCCAAAGCACCCTGAGTTTTCCTTTAACGTTCTCGTGACAAATGAAACCACTGGACAAAAATGGTATCGCAGTGGGAAGGAAATAAATGAGGTTGCTGCGTGGGAGCTGCAAGTGGGAGCAACGTGCTCCCCTCTCTACCTTTGTTTCTGAGAAAGCAGAACAAAAGAAAGTCTCCAATCACTCAGGGGTGTGTAGGAGGCAGCGCTGGTGGTGTGCCTGATAAATCGGGGCCGTAAGCACGGGCAGCGTGGACAGCAGCGATTTTCCTCCTCCGGCAGAAGGAACCTCAGCCCAGCACTGCAGCAGATGCACAGACACAGAGTTACCTGTGCTCCCTGGCCAGGTAATGACAGCGAGGGACAGGGAAACGCCGTCCGTTACTATTTAATGGGAATTTCCATTGCTAGCACTGCACCTTCACTCTGTTCCTACCCTTCTGGTGCACATCAGTAAACACAGCGATATGCAGCTTTATTTACTTATTTTTTTAATTCTCTCTTGCTTCTGTTACACGCAGAGGGAACCTGCATGACCTGTAGAAGTCTGATGATGGGCACCAGCGATATCCGAAACTCTGGAAGCAGAAAGTCTTCAAAAACGGAAATACAGAAGTTTTCCAGCAGTTCTTTATTTATAATGTAGGCTTAAGCAATCATTACAATGTAGAAGGGAGACACACTTACAGCAATTATTTATACCAGTTTAGAACAAAAAACTGCACAGGGAGAGGTCAACTCTCAGTACAAACTAGCAACTAAACCACAATAATTTACCATTAGAAACATTTTAATTTTTAGCTGTGACACTGCTTTTACAATATGCAAAAACACAAACAATAGAACTATCCAAAGTGTTTTGTCACATTCTTTCTACATTGAATTTGGCAACATTTTATATTAAATTTTACTGATTATACTAACGTTTAAGAACTAAACAAGTGAAAAGCTGTACTCGGGTACAGTTACATCCATTTATTTCAAAGGTTTAAATAACACTTTTAACTATTGAGATTATCTCCTAGCAGTTTTTGTTTATGCAAAAACCATCTCAAAGCCTCATTTGCACAATGCATCAGCTACTGTATCAAGATTGGTGGGCTACACCACAGGCACTACTGTTTGTTATATTCTGTAATAAGGAGCTTGTTTTTCAAAGAAAGGAAGTTTAATATTTTCTAAGAATCATGCCTTTTTTTTTCTTTTTGCTTTTAAGCCATAACAAAAAAAAAAAAAAGGTTAGCAACCACAGCAGTGTAAAATGTTATACAGAACACAGTGACTACACAGTTACTAGAAGTTTCACATCCAATGCAGTTATGTATTAAAGCATAAGAGGTTATGTAGGCAAGTCTAGAGCCAACAGAAATCTGCAGAGTGTGTGGTGGGAACTAGCCCCTTGTAGCTATTATTTGGTGCTTGTTTAAACAATCCCGTATGCGCAGGTCTGGCGCCTGTCCACGCGTGGGTCTGCCGTGGGCGGGCAGACGGCATCCTTCTGGCCTGCCTGATCGCACCGCGTGCCGTGCCCTGGGGTCTGCATATTTCTATCAGCTTTAGGAGACGGGTATTGCAGCAATAACTTTTACTTTAAGGAAAAAATCCAACTCTTAATAATTCTATCAATAGCGTTCCAAAAAACATGACTTAAAGTACAAAAAAAGAGAATATAGTGGTCAGACTCCCGGTATTATCAAAAAACCAGTATCTCGCCCCACCCCCCACCCCTTTCTTTTCGGTATTTAAGAAAAGCCAATCAACTGCCCTTTAAAAGAAGTTAAGAAAAACAAGCCCCTGTATTGGAAAGAAACATTCGCGGTTTATTAGATCACAAGCTGGTTACACCTGTCAAATTGTTAAGTGTTTTCTCAAAATATTTGGGCTTTCCAAGGTGCCCAGCCTGCTGGGCACAGTCAGAAAAAGGCATTTTGATAATATCTAAGAACTCCCTGCTTGCATTTTTAAAAATGTTTTCACATTTGTAACTGCCTTAAGCCTGTCGTCCTTGTTTGTATTCAGTGAAAGGATGAGCGGAACAAAACGTGAAGGTGGAAGAACCAAGCCTACACCGTTAAGGCTGCATGCATGTGACTGAGAGTTGTTGCTGTGCAGTCTAAAAAGAAATGTGGGAAAAAACTCAGTCTTTAAAACACCCTACAGAAACAAAACACTGCAATCCAATATGGCTTATTCTGATGCATTTACCATGAAGCTACTAGTAATTAATCCTACTAGGCTACTTTTGTGCAACAGCATCTGCTATTTTGATGGCATCTCCCTCCCCCCACTACCCCCTGAATACTCTACCAACTGCAGGTTTCTTCCTTGCATTATATATTGCTTTTATTGTCAATTTTTATTCCTGCTTTTCAAATGTGGTTTTTTTTTTTTAATACTTAAATGAGGATCTCTTCCTTACAGCCTGACTTCAACTTTAAAGTAAGTCCCGTTATTGTGTTTTGTTTTGAACCTCACTATTACAAGGCGCTCTACAAAAGCTTGCAAAAAAGCCAAATTTTCACTAAATCCCTTTGCTGAAGTTAACTACTCAACTTTTTTTTTTTTCTCCTATGATTTAAAACTTTACAAAGAGAGTTATAAAAAAGGTAAATGGGATTTGGCACCTTCAGAAAAAATTAAAAGTGTAACTTAGATCAAAAAAAATGCAGAAAAAAAATCATTGATATTTACAAATTAAAACACCAGTGAAGATTATGTCTTACTACGCTCTTTCACCTTGTTTTCTCTTTTAGAGTACTTTCAGACTGTCTGTTACCGAGTATCTTAAAAAATTCATTGATTACAGATTGGAATGGATAGAGACAAATTAGTTTTCTCACAGTTCCTTCTCGGCGGCTAGTACTCTGGCAGCTTTTCCACTCCTAGGAAATACGAGGTGCTGAGCGATCATTCGTGGTTGTCTTCTTCAGTTTGACACCACGCCGAATGGCGTTCAGCATATCTTCACCTTGTGGGACGTCCCCAGGACTCAGCTCTCCGGGGTCGAGCTCCGGCTGGTCTGCGGGCGCGAGGGTGCCGACACCATCCCGGTCGCTTTCTTCCCCCTCGCCCTCGGGAACCGCTTGCCTCTGCTCGTCACCAGCGCTCAGTTTCTGGCTTGATGGCGGAGGGTTGACAGATGCTTGTCCACTCCATGAAGATGAGGGCATGCTGGTGACACCTTGCCCACCGTCTCCTGCTGCCAGAGACTCAGGACTTTGCTCAGGACATTCTTCTGTCCCAGCAAGGGTGCCAGGCAGCCCCCCTGGGATATCGGGGACAGTCGGTGTTTTGACAGGAATCACAGGCGTCTTGATGGGAATCGGACCTCCACCGATGGTGCCGCGTCTGACCGAAGGCTTGGTGGAAGGGGTCCGTCTGATGGTGGCAACGCCGGGGGTGACAATGACTGGTCCAAGCGTGGTTGGCAGACCTGCGGTGGAAGCAGGACGCTTGGTTTGAAACATTCTGCGATAGGACTGGCTAATGTCGCTGTTTCTTGGGATGGTGGAAGATTTGTCAAACTCTTGTTGTTCTGCCTCCTGGTCACCACTCACAGAGAAATAATCATAATCTGAAACTGATGCCAAAAGACAGTGTTAGGGACAAGCTGGAGAAGACAGCTGAGCCATGCCACTAAGTCTGAAGTATGTATAACCAAAAAAGTGTGTATAACCAAAAAAGCCTAGAGGTCAGCAGCAATTAAGGGAGGTTTCACCTTTAGGAGGAAGGAAGCCTGAGATACTGTGACCAAGATTCAGACAGCGTGGCTGCAGGCAGGCACTACAGCAGACCCACGCTACAACTGCAGGGTGCCCACATCTCGTGTGAATGAGAACGAGCACTGTACGCGCTCAGCACCTTCGCTGAAAAGAACTCATTAAGTAACGAAGACTCAGTGTTTGCTGCCAATGTTAAGATACCAAAACCAGCATCCTACAAGCCATATGCTACCGCTTGTAGATAGAAATACTTAGAACAGTGACTAAACCAGTGCACTTTAGACTAGGCAATGCGGGGCTCAGGGGACTGTGTACCAGTGATTTCAGCAGCAAATTTGCTTATTTTGCAAACAAAGTAAATCCCAGCTGTCAGCTCTGTCAGCTGCAGCTTTAATAATTGCCTTGGGTTCCTTCCTTTCCACGTAACCGCTGAGCCAAGCTAGGCCCTCCGCAAGCCCTACGGCCTCTCGTGACCACACAGCACAATTGACCTCAGCTGAGCAAACAAGGCGGTGGCTGAACTGCGAACACCAAACTCGGTCCCTCTCAGCTTGCTGCTGGTTCTGACACAGGGTACAAAGCCCAACACCTTATTGCAGCTTCCCAGGTATGCCCAAGTTAAGGTCGCCAATGGATTCTTTTTCCAGTTATGACAATTTCTGCTTAGGAAATAAAAGCATCACAAAGGGAAACCAAGAGCAGATTCAGAGTACTGACGGAGCAAGAAAGCAATGCTCATGAGTGCGTATTTGCTAAGACAATAGCTCTGAAAGGATACTGCTACCACAAGAAGTATCTGATGCAATACCAGTGTCATTCCACTTAACCCCTGAAATGTAATTCCAGCACCACCTTTAAAACAGTGCATCCTTAAGCTAAGACTCATTCCAGTAATGCACAATAAAATACGACTGTTCAGTGCACTATGCAGCAATCCAGTTTTCTATTTAGTTAATAAACCCAGGCTGCACTCCAAGCTGGAAAAAACTTCACAACAGCAATGTCCACCCCTTTCTCCCCAACTGACTACAGAGGCAGTGAGCGATAGCTGCTGGAACGTAGCTCCCTGGCACCAAGGGGTGAGCATACGACGGCCAGGCTGGGAACGCTCTGCAAAAGAACATCTTTTGGATGGGTACCTTGAGATGGGATCGTGTCCTCTGAACAGCACGGAGTTGTTGTCTGGGTGCTGTAGCCGCTGGAGCACTGCAAGGAATCCCGACTGCTCCTCTGGGTGTCCAGCTGCAGCCCTCTCGTCAGAGCGAGCGCCAGCTCCTCGCAGGCCTCCATCTCCTCACCCTGCTGGTTACACACAGAAAGGAGACTCATTATGTCTAGAAGGGTTCATCAGTCTTCACCGACTTTTTGCTGTCTCTCCTCCCATGCAGAGCTTGTCACCATCACAACCCAACAGGATTGTGTCCAACCATTTGCTAGGGCTTCAAAGAAACAGACGCTTCTTTGGGTGCCGTTGCTCTGCAAATGCCAGTACCCAACGGCACATTTTCTCACGCTCGCGTCACTTCCGCTGTCCACCCCAACACCCCCACCAGTCCTGCTTGTCAGATAAACACGTGCCAACATGAAGCACGGCAAAAAAAGCATTGGCAGGAGCTAGCACATCCGGTTCCTTTGCACCAAACGGCATATTCGAGATTAGAGCTTCACCCTTGTGGCAGCTGACACCGTCATGCTCCGAGGTCTCTGGGCCTCCTCAGCGGGCACGGGTGGTCCGCTCTGAGCTCCTCCGTTGAGATCTGGTTCGCGTTTTTCTTTGCGACGTTGCAGTGTGTTCACCATTGGTTGATCGTATGGGCCTGGTTTGGCCCAGTCCTACAGAAATGTGCTTGTTAGTGACAGCTTTCATCAGCAAGTGTGCCTTAATTACAAGTAAAAATATGCAAAAGGTCAATTTTAATGCAACAGATTATGTATCAAACTGGATATGCATTTCTGAATAAGGCCATAAATAAATTAATTTTGAGGATATTAAAAATCTTCACTTATAAACCCTATCATCTCCTTTATTAAAGGGAATCTAAATTTCCTATTCTACCTGAGTGTTCTCATATGAAAATATTTAACATTTTAATTCTATGGTTTTCTCTAAATGAAAATCCATTGTGTTAAAGCCTGTATTTTCAGAAATTCAAATGCAAAGAAAACTGGCACACAGCAGAAAGTATACATAAATGTCCAATCAGCGATGAACTGTTCTAGATGGACACAAGTTCTAATATTACATGCTGTTACCCATGTCTTCAGTTCTGAAAAATTAGGCTTGAACAGATTTTTGATACACATTAGAGGAGCAAGTTACTCGAGTAATCTCTCAGTTAACTTACTGGCTGAAATCTAGTTTGCAATAATGACCTGTACTGAAGAAAGACTAACTTCACTCTGAATTAGTGGTGCCAAATTTGAAACAGAAATTCCTCGGGCCACGAGGGCTATATTCACTCAGGGCTCTATTAAGCAAAGTCCTGAGGGTGTCCAGAAACCACACGTTGCACCCAAAGAGCAGGATGGATCAGTGAGCTGTGCTGGGGTGCAGAACCACTGCTAAGCAGCAGCTCCCCAAATGTGAACTGTCGCAGGGGCAAGCCCACTCCCAAGAGAGTTCTCCCTCACCAAGATAAGGGGTGCTTTAAAAATAAACCGTTTGTGGATTAGCACTGGCCACACACCCCACCAGTGGCAGCAGCTGGCTGCTGGGCAGCCTCCGCACAGGATAATAACGAATAATTAATGACGGGCTAAGACCACACCATGGCTTTTTACTGACGTGTCTCAGTCCCAGGCATGAGAAGTGCAAGGCAGCCCCCTGTGCAGACAGGTATTTTGGTTTTAGTAACACATACGAAACTCTGCTTTGCCTTAACAGGTGTGTCTCTGCTGTAAAATATATTGGCAAAGCGCTTCTAGCATAGACACAACCAACGACCCCGAAGCCCCAGGACCACTGTGGCCACCCTGTGTGCATGTCTCAACAGTCTCCAGCTGCTGGAGAGAGAGATTAGGGAGATCTGCAACAAGATATCTCAATTTATGTGTATAAGAAGGTCCCATGGCACGTACGCAGGATCATATAACCATCCACAGGCATCTAAGACCTGTGCAGCTACGATCAACTGCATATCAGCCTTGTGAAGATTCTGGACAACAGACAAGAGACCTTCTCCCCTTGCTCCGGGGCAGAGTCTCCCACGGGAAAAGCAGAACAGAGACATTTTGATGCCAAGGAAGATCCCTGCAGATCCAGCTGGAGCAACTGAAAGAAGTTACTGCACTCTTGACCCTTTTGGTGGTCTCACCCCAGAGACAAGAACAAGAACAAGCTGGGTGAGCGCTGTCAGTCCGTGGCAGTAAAGCTAGGATAGCTTCAGTCATCACTTGGGTTCACCTGGTGACGAGAGCCTTCTTAAACTGCTCCAGCTTGATCTACCAGAGCGTGCCTGCCTATGGCCAAGGTGGGGGCCAAGCACAGCTGCCGCAGTGAGAACATCCTGTTGTTCCACGTCTGGTTTCACTAAGCCAACTGGATGCCGAGCCTGCACTTCCCTGCTCAAGTGAGTGCTTTGTCGGTGCTACACAAGCTCTCTTCTCGCTGAATAGAGCCCAGAGTGCTTTCACCAATGTTCCAGAGTTAAACTATTCCTTCCTACCTAGGTGTTGTCAGCTTTAACATGGTTTAGGCAGTGCCAGAATAGACAAAGTCATTCAGAAATATCCACTACTGGATTTCAGCTCTCTGATTATCACCATGCAATGCTCATTCAGAGTGATATTAAACAGAGCAAATCAACGAGTAATTACATGGATCGAAAGGTAGCAACAACCACCGTGCGCACACTGTTGGTATGAGGAGGTGAGGACTGCCACAACAAAAGGAACACAAACCTTCCAGCTAGGGATCTTAGATGATGGTAACATGCCTGGCCCAATGGTGTAATAATGAACGTAGTCTGGAAGGAGGGCTGAGGGAGCCCGAGTCCACGCGCGGGAGACAGGCGGGAAATGAGGGAAAGGACCTGCACCAACTGAAGCTACGGATGGGTCACTTGATAAACTACAGTGATAAAACCCATTAGACAACTGGAAACGAAACAAATAAACAAACAAAAACAGAGAAATTAATATAAACAGAATGAATATGAAAATATACTGTGACTCTGACGTTCTAGGGAGAAAACTTCTGTATCTTAAAACAAAAGAAAGAAAAATCTTAGCTTTGCTGCAAATAAACAACAGAAAATTGATACAATGCTTGGTTCAGAAGTGAGATTGCTTGAAAATTGTTATTTGGTATAACAAATTTCAGACACCACTCTAGCCGTCATTGTCTCCAGGCTGAGCAGCTTTGCCTTCTGTCCACGAAAGCGGCACACTGTGACAGGCTTTGCAATTTGGGTACCCTGCAGACTGCGGACATAGAAACGAAACATTTCCAATACTGGAGGCATTTGCATTGGTGGCGTTTATTCTATGTAGCTGGACAGAGAGGGAAAGCGTACAGCCTTTGAAAATGACGTGTTCTGGCTGTGTGATGATATGAAAAGAAAAAAAAAAAAAGAAAAAAACAACAGCAAGGATTTACCAGATGAGAATAGAGACCGCTGTCGCTTCCTCCCCTGACTCAGAGCGTATCCCCCCACCATTTATTACAACCATGTGCGTTTTGTTTTCCTTTTTGTTTTGGTCAAAGGCACACCCCAATTGCTCAGTGTGATGCGTGCACAGAGGGAGAGGGGAGAAGCCACGAACAGTACAACCTGGGCAAGATGCTCTTTGCTAGGCAACCAGTTGGGTTTGGGCTGCGTTCCACAATTTCTTTGAGTAGAAAAGGTGGACAATGAGGTTTACTCAGAAAACGACCTCTGTAAAATGCCCCATTTGCAGCTTCCCCCTAGCAGCTAGTTTAAAGGCAAGCGTTGCTGTAGCTTATTCAAACACCTTCCCTTCTAAGGGAGCGTGCAACAGTTCCTATTCTCATCTTCACAGGGAGGAATCCTGGCTGCATCCCATGCACGTTTGTTTGGGTTTGGTTTGTCCAAGTGTTGCTGGGTTTGGATAACGAGCTAGTAGGTTTGTATGTCTTTGAGATGAAGTTTTTCACCTTATCTGTGGAGGCCCAAGCCCCCATGGTGGAGCCTGAGCTGACTGAGGTGGGGGAACTGCACTCGCTCACTGACTGGCAGGTTTCAGAGGCTTCTGAAGAGGCAGAGCTGGACGAATTCTGCAGCATAAAACAGCACCGCAACGCAGGGAAAGGATACACAAGCCACCAAAAAAGAAAAAAAAACCACACACAAAAAAAAGACAAAAAGCACATACACAGAGACACACACAGGAGAGAGGGAAGGATGAGAGAAGCAAAGGGTTAGGGTTTTAAAAATCAATTAGAAACTGCTCAAAACCGTTGCTAATGTTCAGGAAATCTATGAGAAACAAAACAAGCCATTTGCTTAATGCGAGAACTTGCCACGCTGCTTGAGAATGAGGGAATCGAGGCAGCAATCTCAACTCCTCATTGCAATTTCAGCATCTCAATTCTGTTAGCTGTCTCAGAGCAAAAAGCTGAGGGAGCTGAGGGCACCTACGGTCCAAACATGCAATATACCGAGACAACTGATTTATACAGAAAAGCAGATCATCAGTACTTCAAGGACACAAAGTTTAGATTGAAAACATGGAGCAGCAAACATCACTTACATTCACAAGTTCTCGGATATTCTGATCTGCAAAAGTGCTTGTGAAAAGCTCAACTGAGTTCAAATATTAGGGAACAGAGAAAGAAGTGATACTCACCAAAGCTGGAGGTTTCCAAAGTGCATTATCTGTATGCATGCGCCTCTGCGGGTAGTATGCATACACCAAAAGCACTCTGACTCAAACTTTTCTGCCCAGCAGTCGCTATGAAGGTACATGTACTCTGCTGCATGCATAAATGGTAGCATGTGCTTGCCACCCACCTCCTCTTAACAGCAGAGAGAGAAAATATCAGGGCCTTGGATGGAGAGGGAAGGAAAATACAGGACATAGTGTCCATCAGTCACCTCAAATATTTTGCTCCTAGCTAGCAACTTCTCTTCCAATTTTTGTTGCACACTTTTACGTACATTTGCTGCTGTAAGACCTCTACAACAGCATCTAACTCCTCTGCAGGCAGGCCAAGGTGAGTAACCATGTGGACTATTCTACCAACTACAATGCTATTATACATCTCCCCCTCGAAAGTGGCATCACCCTTGGTAGGGATGTGCGTGCAGGTCCAACCGAGTGCTTGGAAATGGCCAAGAGTACTGGCAAAGTTGTCAGGGCAGTCCTGAGCTCTATTCATTGTCAGGAAATTCAACACTAGCAAGACTAATTCATCCTTTGGTAGTCCACGACCTGTGAAGCAAGTCTATCTAATGATATCCCCGACATTTTATTTTCTGACAGCAGAGGATGCGCTCTTGTATCAAGTTTGTGTAGCAAAGCCTCAGATTTCTAGGAATGACATTTGGAAGAGGAAGGGAAATCTCATCTGAAATAAAATTTCATCAGTTAACTTCAGATGAGATCTTGGGGTGAGTTTGCAATAAATATTACTGCTAACACCCAGAAGTTGTCTCACTGCTCACCAGAAGCTATGTATAAGGAATGTCTAGCTAATTGCCTAGGGGAAAGATGTCAGTCTCCCGAGATGGGATGCCATCACCACAAGGATTTTGGTGAAGATGCTGGGGCTGTTGGAAGCCAATATAGTATCAGCATCCTGAGCTTATTAGCAAACTGTGGATTTAAATGAAACTTTGCAAGGGCTGTTAAAAAAGAAAACATGTAATGTGGTGGATCATCTTACAGAAATAACACACATCCCATCTTCTGCTGACATGAGATCAGATCTGCAGGTGACCTGTCAAATGTGCTTAGAGTACAAGTACACTCAGCTAACAAGGCTTGCATTCAAATTGCAGTGAGAGTTGAGGTGAACATAAGATCAGAAGAAACTACAACAAATGACATATTGCTATTAAGGAGAGAAGTGAAAACTAAGCAGTGGGGTACCCGATGATGCGGTGGCTTCATGCTTTGTGGAACTTGTCACATTCCTGACTTAATGCAGCTCCTTTTACAGGAGAAAAACCTCCAAAAATAAGAATACTGACAAAGAGAAGCTGCAGTTGACTGCCATCAGACATAAGTGCAGTACACTGAATGGAAACGAGCCTATTTTTTCTATCTTTAGAGAAAAATACATTATAGAAAATTAGCTTTTAGACTACATCTCCAAGTTCTGCCTGACATTCTAGATAGCTCAGCAAAGGAAACTGTTTGAAAAGCCCCATGAGAACACTCACATTAGTGTTACACTTTCGCCAGGGGAAAAAAAAAAAGAAAAAAAGAGAGGAAAAATGTAATTTCAGCAAATGCTTTCTGAAACCTCATGTTTATGGCCTGAAAGACCCTCCTGGGTCTGCACACTCTGCACATGGCAGGACAGCGAAGGATCTGAGTTCCAAATACTGTATCACACCACCTCGTTTTCTGCAGATGCCCTGATGATGACAAGTGAGAATTTGGAGTTTGCACCCAATACACTATTCCTTTTGAAAAGCCTGAAACTTCAAGAGATTATGTCAAGTAATGGTAGAAATGGGTCATAAATGAGGTTTATTAGCAACAAAGCTGCATGTAGCAAATAAATGAAAAAAGGCCAAAAATGCAAATTCTGAAGAATGCAAAGAATTGTTCAATTTAATTGGCACAGGGGGAAAAAAGACTGGAAGCGGTGAACTTATTTTTGCAATAAAGTGACTCCAAGGTGAAAAAAAGATGAAAAAAAGGACTTTCCCACTAACTCAGTGCTAAAAAAGGATTGTAACAGTGAGAAAATGACGGAGAGGGAGGCAGAAGAATACTGAAATCCTGAAGGAAAAGTGTAAAGAAAGTGTGAGTGGCAGCAGGTCAAAGGCTGCCGGGATCAGCCTGCAGAAACTGCCTCGACTGGTGGGACCCAGGTGTGGGAAGCACAGACCACCCTTCATTTCTTAGCAGAAAGTACACGAGGGGCTGAAAACAGAAACTGCACAGTTACTGCTTGGGCAAAAAGTCTCCAAACTTTTGAGTGCTTGTTCTAGATGCACACCCGCCAGCACACGCACCCCTGGGAGCACACGCACAGGCAAACGCTGGGCAGAGCAATTTCTACTCCACATCCCATTGAGGGAAAAATTTGACCATGGGATTTTTTCAACTTTTTTTTTAGTCAATTCCTTTTTAAAATGATTGTTTAGTTTGAATAATTTTTAAAATTAGTTCTTTCATTTTAGCTATTTTAACCCCGGGAGATTCTTTTTTTTTCCACGGCTGCGATAATGGTGATTCTGCTCTGCTCTCAAACCATCCCTTCTGAGAAAAAGCTTAAAATTAACAGTACCAGCAGAAAGCTAAAACTGAGCTCTGTACAGTAACAACCAGTTCCTCAAATGTATGTTATACATATGTAGCTTGGTATCTGGTCTCTCAGACATTGTGCCACGGCTTGCTCTTGAACAGTGTCCTGCTGCTTGGTGTGGTACGTAGGAATTCCAGCAAGGATATATATATGAAAAAAAAAAGCTGTATTTTTGGCTACTGTATGATTATATTTTCCATCTGTTGTCCTACTAACCCATAAAAGGACCGCTGTTATCTTGGATGACTTGCATCCTTTGTTTGCTATGTCTTCCATTCAAATATACTATTGCTTTCTTAACCCCTTCCCTTCCTCAACAACTACTAGACAGAGCTTCCTGGGCAAGGTTTTCCCAGGAGATCCAATCCTAATGAAGAGCTTGGTCCCGTGTCCCTCTACAGTCAGTGGAAGATGTCTCAGTTGCTTTTCAAAAAGCTTTGGATAGCAACTCGAGGTTGCTTCCTCAATTTGTCTCACTTCCAGGAACATGTCTCTACTGAGCCCCTTTTTTCTAGTCAGGGACAAACTGTTCGGAAACCTAACTTAAAAAAAGGAAATTTAGGAGAAACCAATACCTGATGGTAATTTACAGATGCATTTCAGTTCTTCTTGGTTTTGTTGTTTTGTTTTTTTTTAACATCTGATTTGGGAGTAGTTATTAATTTACATGAAAAACTGAATAGTTGTAACTACATTTCCCCTATTCTAACTTCAAGCTATTTCAAGTAATGGAATCTCCCCAGAAGCAGAATCTTTCCAGCTTGCTAATCTGTACATGCAGAAGCAAGTTCACATTCAGTTTCCCTCTACTTGACTGTTTAGGGAAAGCGATTTCCAGAATATTCTAACAATAAAGACTTAGTCCTCTGCTGTTTGACAGCACATCGTTTTTTTCCTCTTCTTCATCTGCTTCTTTCTCTCCCCTGGCTTTCATGCTGACAAATTTATAAGCAGCCTCTAAAATCCAACTGTAAAATTGCTTCCCCCATGTGTGCTCACTCCAAGTCCAGTGGATCCTTCTATTATCATCCTCCTAAATCAAACATAACTGTGCTACTACCATATTACTTCATCGGAGATACCCCCAGACCTCAGATTGTCTACTACATAGGGCAATGTGTGGGTTTAGCAGCACCAGCCATGTTCAAATCCACCCAAGAGCTGCTCTGTGCTCCCAGCAGGTCTGTCAAGGGCTTTACGTGGTTCCAGTACATGCCGTGGGCAACGCTGGCCAGGGCTGACCTCAAATCTGGCATTTAGAGAAACTGTTCCACTCCAGAAAGATACCTGTGAAGTTCTTCCAGCTGTTCAGCTATACCCAAATATGCTTAATTAAGATTAAAGCATTTTACAGTGACCTTGCGCATGTACAGCTATCTGTTACAGGCTAACACATTCACTCCCAGTGATGTTAACAGCAACGCTGCAGAAAAGGAACCATATTAAACCAGAGTAAGCGCATTTGTAATTGCTCTTTTTCCTATTGTCTGTGCAGAGTGTGATAACTGTAAAGACTTACTACTCAGCAACTATAGGTTGAAAAGCAGCCTTCATTTTGCCAGACATCTGTATAGTCTGTCTCTTGTTTAAATCTCTACTTATTCTTTGTCTGAGATATTTTTCCCCCATCTGTCATTTTGAATAAATTCAGTTTAACTTTCAGTGACACTTGCTTGTCTAAAATGAAACAGGTTTCCCAGAGAGGTTGTGGCAGCCCCCTCCCTGGAAGTGTTCAAGGCCAGGTTGGATGGGGCTTTGGGCAACGTGGTCTCATGGAGGGTGTCCCTGCCCATGGCAGGGGGGTTGGAACTAGATGATCTTTAAGATCCCTTCCAACCCAAACCATTCTGTGATTCCATGATTCTATGGTAGGTGAGAGCATAAAAGCTTCACATAGCTCATATATTCTCATTCCCATAATATGGGAATTTTACGTAGCCCCCTTCTCCTTTCTTTTTTAAATCAATTATTAAAAGAAAATAGATTTTGCTGCCTTCAAAACTACTGCTGTCAGTAGATGCCACAGCATGTAGCTAGCAAACATCAGCAAAGTGTCCACCTGCGCAAGATATATAGCTTTTAATTTCCTTTGTTGATTCCAGAGCTTGCTTTTCTGCTGCCTCAGTGTCACTACTAGAAACAATGACATCAGTGTTTTACAAACAGTCAGCAGCCTGTATCGCTGCTCCTCCCCACCCACCACCGAGCCTCAAAAGCACGATACCACAAGAAAGATCTGTCAGTTGGTTAGAGACACACAACATGAAATAACGCTGTAAATTGAACTTCTCGGTAAGCTCACGATCACAATTTTCTGTCAGCACAACACACACAATTTACTTAGTGCTGAACACACAAAGCAAGACACTTAAGCAAAGATGAAGCGGCCAGGCAATGATCTGTTACCTTTTCCTCTGCGTAAAGGTATACAGAACTAGAGACATACAGAGCACATACCTATTTGTTATACCAACACACTACACTTGTCAAGTCAACGGCACACTGCTGCAGCCTTCTACAGCTCATGGATAGCTCAAGTGATGCTTGGATCAGTTTGCAACTTTATGGACAGTTTCTAAAATGAGGTGAAAGCGTATGAACTTAGCTGGTGCAAATCAGCATGACTCCCATCAACTTTCAGGATGTTCTGCCAGCTGATACCGGCCTAAGTTCTCTCCCCTGCTGAATGGGGGAACTTGCAAAGAGAGGTGCTGGGTTTTTTCCATGCTAAGGGCTATTGCAAAGTTACGTCCTCATCTGCAAACATAGCATCATCATGTAGATTACCGCCCTTTTATGCAGGTGCAGTGGATACTATGAAAACCAAAGATGATGCTAGCATGTGTAACTGATGTATGTATCTTAAAAGTCAACTTCCTTACCTTGTTACTATTCCAGTTTACTTTATTATTGCTCATTTACTTTTTTGCATTTCACTTAGGTTAGCCATAGCCAATCTAAACAAAACATTCATTTTATTAGTGTGCACAAAGTTCTTCAGGACGTCATCTATAAAAAAATGCTGATGTGTCCAGACTGGGGACAAGGCAGAAGATGCATTCGTTTGAAAACAAAGCATTTCTATTAAAATGAAAGAGGTAAATATATTAAAAAAACTATTGCGCCTTCCTTCAGAACATGTTCCAAGCTTAAATGAATCAGTGTTGGTTTTGATGATACCCTAAAAATTTCACTTAAGGTGCTATTTACTAAATGTTCTGCAAAAAGTACGGGTCTGTGTGCTGCCAAAGGTGGTCTAGGAGTAGCTTAAGTGTGCAGATGGCACTTGGTAACTGCTAACACTGAAATTGTTGGCTGCTTGCTGGTTGTGAGGATTAAAGTTATCATTGCCTACAAAACCATCTACTCCCCAACACCTGAGAAGGAGTGCAACTGCATTTATTAAACTAAATGACAATCTCCTCCAGTGACCTCAGGGTGTATTAAAAATAAGCGATTCTCAACAACAGGATACTAAGTCCACTTCAGTTCTAACTAAGATTTACGATGGGATTTACAATGCGAGATGGCAGTTCAGCCTTGTTTAAAAAAATATTGCAGTTGCCATGTGATTTATTAAAAAAACCCCAAAGCAGAATTCAGGTGCTGGAAGATACATGCCATGGAGGCATGCAAACCTCTGCCTGCAGGTGGCCAGCTAGTTTTTACAGGAATGATGCCATGAACAAATAGAGCAGCAACTTCCTTCTGCAGACCAAAAAATGCTCTGGAAAAGTTCTGCTTGTATTTATAGTGAAATCCTCTTAAGTTTGATGGGATTCAGGACTACACAAATGCTCATTTCTTATGAGTTCCATAAAGAATTAAACACACCTCTCATTTTCATGCAGAAACCTTATTTCTGCAAATTACTGAGAGTCAAAAAGAGCAAGCCTATCCACAGAAAGGGATGTCATAAAAAATGGCAAAACCAATTTCATGATACTGCTAATGGCATTTTCAGTATTCCAGGCCTTTTGCAGGGGAGGAATAAAAGTAGTCTCTCTGCTGCTGAAGCCACCAGTATCAATACCAAGGCTGTCAGAAGGCTGTTCTGGCACTGTTATTTGTCCATTAAACAGGAAACAGCTGCCAGATATTAACAACTTGCAATCTGTGTAGGATACTAACTGGTAACCTCTGTGGGTAAAGTGAATATTCATTCCCTCCTGTGTGGTGGGACTTCTTGCTCTTTCTTGTGTGTATGTATCTGAAAGTTAGGCATCTAGGCTCCCTCCAGGGCCAGAGTGAAAACCAAATCCCCTGAGAGTGACTCATCCCTTTCTTCAGTGCTAACTGCAAAAGCAGCATAAATTGCTCCAGCTAGAGGCCCAACTTTTTAGATGGATGAAGTGCAGTGAAACAAACCTTACCCTCAGTGTTTAACCTGACTCCAAGGTACCCCAAAACCACACCAGATCGTTTTTGTGAAAAGTGAGCTGAGTTAGAGAGTCCAGCTCACGCTCAGGTTTTTGTTCTCATGCTTGCACGTACCTGGTTAGGTGCTTCTGGTGGCATGGGGGATGGCGATTTGGACTGGAAAGCATCCTGGGACATGAATCCAGAATCATGGGAGGACACACTGGACAGCCTCATGGGTGCCTGCTGAGGCAGATTGGAGCTGCGATAGCGATAGTGTGAACTAGGTGAGTGCGAGTGCGAGCCACTGGACCGGGAATCACTACTGTTAACGCTGTTCAGACTGCTGTGAGAGACAAAAGGAACAAAGAAAGGAAAGGGGAGAGGAAAAGACACAAGGGCGGGGTGGGGAGAGACCCATATACAGTACAATTAACATTCCACGTGTCTCTAGCAACAGGCAGCATAAACCGGAAAAGAAAAAAAGTTGACAAATTAAATTTAAATATATATATATGCACATATATATCAGTAAAGAACCATAAGCAGCTGCAGTATCCCTTGTGACCAGAGAGAAAATGGCATTTTACCTTGATTTTCACTCAAATCATCAAATTCTGTAACCACTCAGAGTTCAAAGTCAGGTTAGGGACAAAGGGATCACTACATGCCCTCTCTAGCATTTGCACAGCACCGGCACAAACAATGTCCGCTGATGGCTCTCTCCTGACTTAAACCTTGTTGCTCTTGCACCATGGCCCAAATTTTCAATGGCATCTCTAGCAGGGGGTCCAAAGGCATCACAGTTCATCTAAAAGTCTGCCTCTAGGCATGCCGCTGCAGTCAGTCAGCAGGCCAATGTGTGAGACTTTTGAAAGCATTGCTGAAACCCCAGGCTTCAGAGTACCTGGGACAAGTTTTGCTCACATGAAGGCTTTCTACCAGAAAAAAAGCATGTGATGGCATATTGAGTGAAGTCAAGCCTCTGGGTATGTAACTTTAGTTAGTAAGAAAGATGATCAGAGAATTAAAAACCCAAATTAATATCCATGAAAAATAATAATTTGATTTTTCAAACAAAGAGATTGATTTTTAATCTCCAGTATCCACAAATGACAGCAGCAACATGCCAGCCGCAGTGTGGGAGCCCTTGAAGTTTCCTGCTGGGGTGGCTGAGCAGGATGCACTAATGTGAAGGCAGCTTCCTACCTTCGTTGGCAGGAGCCCACTGACTAGCTGAAGGGATGGCTCTAAATGATACATGGGCGAGGACTGCACCTCCTGTTCACAAATACTAAGTACACAAAAGATGTACAAGCCGGCTTTGAGCAGGGGAAGAGGAGCTCTGCCTTATACACAACAGTCTGTTGCCATACAGATTTTACCACACAAAAAGATGAAGTTCATTGGGAACAGATGATGGATTTTTTGCCATTTTCTTTTACAGCTTCAGGATATTGCATCTTTAAGCCTGTGCTCATTGCTCTAAATATGCATGTTTTCACATATATATATAAAAGTACTGAATTTTTTTTATATATATCGGCATGCAGAGACAAGTAGGTACATAGAAGAAGTCATGTTCACTTGCTCTGACATGCTATAGGTAACTTTGCTCATACACAGGGAACCTGTAGTACATTATTCATAAGGCAAACTAAAAGGTAATAATTTGAGAGCAGCTAGAAAGGTGTTGAGCAGAATACACAATAGGGTATCTTCCTTTTCAGTAAAAGGAAAGAGTAAATGTAGACAGCAGGGTATGGGGGCAACATGCTCATAAACTGTTTTTTGAGAGAAAACAGTTTTTACAGAGAAAGCATAGACAGAATCCAGTGTTTCAACATATTTCAGGACAGCATTATACAGCATTAAACAGTAAAAAAAAAACTTGTATCAAAAAAGCATTTCCATCTACCAGACTGATAGGGTAATTGCCAAGGATGTTTTTCCTTTTCAAACAGTTTAACTTACTGATTAGTAACAGCTACTTAGAATAATCTAAAAAGTCATCACATGAAAAACAGAAAAGGAAATTATGAATGAACAATCTCAGAGCTTAGATCAGTACAGTCTGCTCTTTGATCTGAAACAGATTCAAGAGAACTGAATCAAAAGCATCCTCAAGTTGTCTTGAGTTTTAAAGTTGTTCAGTCATGCCCATCCTTTTTAATATTCCCAGTCGCACACTTAAACAGATAAAGACCATGAGGGACTGATTTCATTAAGAGTTGTTATTTAAGATTTAAGTATGCATACAAATCCATACCACAGTCTGAACTTGCCTCCCTTTGCCCCCAAACAGGTTAAAATGAAATATTACCAGTCTACTTACCTGCAAACACTAGATTTTCTGGACATGGTAGTACTGGGAGAGGATGGAGGAGTCTGATAAGACCAGCTGTAATCAGAACCTTTCAAATCTAAAATTACCTGATGAAAGATAATCAATAGCATCAAGGACGTGGAAAATTTTTTTCCCCTATTAACAGAAAGCATCTGCTTGTCATACAACATTCGTCACCACTACAAACTTTCAGTGCCACATGACCCAGTCTCAGTTCTCTTCCAGAATTACGCTGTGTATATTACACAGGACAGTTAGCTTCATCCTTGGCTTTCCAGGAAATACCATACTTCAACGCTAGAGCTGCTATCACAGAAGGGAAGTTCAGATTTGAATGGAAAAATCTTTAAAAAGTAAACTGGAGATTTATTTTATCCATGCTGTAAGCTGGTTTCGTTTGGTTTTTTTCCCCTTAAAAAAACTATTATAGCCTTAGAGTTGAAAAACTGTTACATTTTAAAAAATTAATCAAAGATCCAATATTCAACCACAGCAGGGCTTCCCTCCTTTACACTTCTAGGTCACTAGGTGATTAAGGTATGAGAAGAAAACTGAGTTCATGCAGCAGTGTTGGAGAAAAAGGTCCTATTTGGAGTCCCTTAAAGATGGACATTTTCCTATGCATTTTAAGGACAGCATGGAAAAATGCTCAAATGTTAGACTCCATCAAGCTATCTAAGCCCAGTAATCTCGAGACCACATAAAGACAGGGATGCTCAAATGTAGGGTGAGGGGATGACATTCATTCTTCATGTACCCTCAGCAGAAACTGGGCATCTTCATATACCTCAAAGTGTTACTGTTACCACTTCACATTGGTCTTGCCAAATACTTCAGGAGCACTCCGTTGGTACTTCAAAATAATTTTTTTTAAAATTGCTTATGTTAAAAATTACCTTGCTGCAGTGAAGCATCTACAAAACGTAACATTGTCACTAAATGCTCTAGTGAATATTCCTCGTAACACAAAAGGAAAACTGGTACAAGCTACAAAAAAAATAAAATAAATGTTTTCCAGGTAACAAGAGCTAACCTGTTCACTTGAAGATGGCAATTTGTGTGGATCCATGGTGAGACTTTTCAGGTCATCTGAAATGGTTTGTAAATGGGTTATTTCTCCTAGCATTGATATCTCTTCTTCCTGAAAAGACAAAAGAGAAAGGCTAATTACAGCCTTGGTTTTAAAAATCAGACGCATAACACAATATACAACTGATGACTGTGGCAATGCCCAGTGGAGCTGCTTTTTCTTTGTCCATTAAGCACTCACTACTTATGAAAGAGGGTCGGAAATATTAATTTAGAGTTTTATAACTACTTTAAGATTGCTTTAAGTTCTGAGGCCCAGAAATCCTTTCTCTCATCAATAAGTAAGTCTCAGCCTTCTTTTTGTGACATCTTCAGAAAAATAGTGTCATTTTTGCTGCATTTGGAAAAGATTTAATTTTTCAATGTATCCTCACTAATGTGCCCTAAGGATTTTAACCTTGAACCTAAACAGGTGTTACACTTGTACTTTTTGCTAGTTTTTGGAAACTTTGAGATAAAGGCGCTGTACAGGTATAGACCATTAATACATCTATGATTCATTCTGGCTCAAGCTACATCAACAGCTAACTCAGAAGATTCCGCACTGTAAGTTACCATAGTAATCCCTTAGCTACCATGGTAATTTCATCCAGGTCCTCAGAGTCTGCAATTCACCCCCTCCTGCTCAGCCATCACCTCCTCAATTCTCTAACCATGGTTTTCTGTTGAGACTGACGCTCTTTGTAAACAAGCATGGGAACATTTTCCCAGTACGCTGGAGACCCTTCAGAAATGCATCATGCTTGCACAAAGCCACAAACGATTCATCGCCGGCCTTCAGACAACCTGAGATTATGAAAATATACTTAAACCTTTTCAATGAACTGAAAAAGCTGTCATGTAGGTGGAAAAGAGCTGCCAGAAAACTGCATGGAAGCAGCCTGCAATCTGTCAGATAATGTCATTATATACACAGGGGAGGTCTTGAAACATTTATCAATCCTAGCACTGGAGTAGGAGTGAGGAAGATTTATATTAAAATGTGATGTTAAGAAAAAAAGCAGTGAAAAAAACTGCATTAGCAATATCTCAGGTTGGTATGCAGAGGGAACTCAAGCCCACTTAAGTCTTTGTGTCCATTGTTTTCCCATTAGTCATCCTGAAATCATTCAGTGTCTTCGTTCGGTCCCCGAATTACTCTGAATGCCTGCAAGAAAGAGCCCAACTCTCGCCGCTTCCTAGGCAGAGATGCAGGCTGAATTTTGGCTAGTTTCTATAGCTCTAGAGATTCATTCCTTAGACATAACAAGCTACTCTCTTCAGAGGGTTTTGGCCACTTATCCAATCCATGAATTGTACCGACTTAAAACAGAGAGCTCTTACTATGACGGGCCGCAGCATCGAGATGAAAGTACAGAATCGACCGCGCTCCTCAATCAGAGCTTTTCTGACAGCTTGCTTCTCGGTTTCTTCAAGCAGCAGGTACTTATCATTGACATCTTGTAAAGCACTATCCAACTGGGGCTGAATGTCACCCCGTCCTGTATGCAGGAAACAAACAAGAGTACATTTTGTCAAAACTGTGGATCTCCACAGAGGAAGACCTTACTTTCCCTGCTGCCAGACCGTGCTTTTGTAATTCGAGTCTCAACCAGCATTTTCCCTTAATTCAAATTAGGAGGAGTATCTGCCCCATTAAATCAAGCATTTCATAGCATTTTTTTTTCTTCTTCTGCATAGAATAGAAATCCAGCTCAATTCCAAAGGTTTCAACAAGTCAAAGACAGCATTTCACATAAGGACTTTCTCAAATCGTTAGCTGTAAAAACCCTTCACATCATCCTTGCTGAAAATCAACATCTTACTAATTGGGAGGGTATTAATCACTAACCCCAGGTACACTGCTCTTCCCTACTACTTTTGAGCTTAGCAAGGTCCTAATGACAACTCTGTAGAGTCACTAAATGAGTGAAACAATCTCCTACTGAGATGATCTTAGGGACATCACTAGACCAATGGATTCCAGTACTTTACACAAGCAGCTGATAAAACAGCTTTGTTCCAAAGTCCAAACCCCCAAAACCTATCAACATCTGAAATATATTAATGTCCAGTATTTGACTGTGGGAAAAAAAACCCCAAAACCAAATCCAATGTTTGCAATCAAAAAGCTTCCCTGTGTTAATTATAGTCAACTCATAATACCAAAAGTTTCTGTGACAGTTAAATACCTAATCCTGCACCAAATGTTTACTCCACATCGTGCCAAGATTTCATTCCTCTAGGAATGAAGAGCTGCTGCTTAGCCATAGTATTGCTGAGTCAACACTGCTGCAGTTGCAAGCTGTTTTCATGCAGCTTACACCTCTAAATATTTTGAAGAACTTCAGTTACGCAAATTTGTCTGCAACCTCCCAGAAACACCATCACATACAAATTAAGTCTGCCAGGTCCATACCCATACCACTGTTGCTAAACACCAGGATGACAACGTTGAAACGTGGTGGGTGAGTTACAAGCAGCTACCCAAAATAAATTTTTATGGACAGAAACCTTTCTGCATGGAGGATACAAAGCTATGAGGGAGAGGAAGCAAAAACTCTCTTGAGGTGTGTAGTACACAATGTAGATGACTCAAGGTCAGAGTTACAAAGGAAAACCTTTCCCTTCTTATCATACGTATTTCTTCAATACTCCAGAGCGAGGTGAAGTCACCAGCTCCCCTGCACTAATACACAGCCAGAACCGCAGGAAAGAGAGCAGGGGTGGAAGCAAAGAGAACCACATTGGCTTAGTGGCATTACGGACTGGATACATCCAAATCTCCTCTCTACAGAGTTAGAGGTAGTCCAGATAAAACTGCACAGATACCCGCAGGCAGAGCTCTGAGATGCATCCTCCAAGAACCACATGCAGTGCAACACCAGCTCAGCCACCGCCACGGTTACCTGGGTACCGAACTGCCAGCAGCAACACCCGCTGTCTGATCCTCTAGATCAGGCTGACTGGTGCAATATGGTCATAAAATGGTTTTGGAAGTAAATACCTTTAAAAAAAAGACTGAAGTTGCAGTCATCTGCTTCCTCTTTCAAAATTAGCATCTGCCAGCAACTAGTTATAGAAGAGTTTTGGATAACTCCCTGAAGGTGCCATGCCTTCTTGCCTGTCATCCTTAGGAGACAAACTGGGCTCTTCTGCCTGAAGACCATCCTGTACACTCCAGGCCCTTCCCCATACTCTTCTTTGCAATCAGATGCAGCAATTAAACGTTATGTAATTCTGTGCAGTTGTTCTTTCAAATTCCTTATGAAACGAAGACTTGCATTATTGCTCAGACCCCTTATTTTGAGAGCTGCCTGGAAATTACAACAGGTGAAATAAATTCCTGTTGTTTAAACCTAGATACTGACTCACTACCATGGATGTACCAAATGCAAAATATATTAGTTGAGAACTAAATCACACACTCATTAGTTCAGCTCTGGAGAACTGCTGTAAAATGTTCAGCTGTTCCACCATATGATCATGCACTTAACGCAGTAAATCCTTGTTAAATGCATTCGCCTATGCAGTGAGAAGACACACTCTGAAAGTAAATGGACTCCATTGATAAAGAGGGTTCATTATTGTGAATTTGGTAATTTACAGAGAACTCACAGAGCACCGCATCTTGGACCAGAGCAACAAGAGCACCCAAAAGATAGGGCAAAAATAAACCTCATTTACACCTGTGTAAATCACTCAATTCAACAAAGTTGAGGATAATGTTCAAGCTCTTTGATAACAGCTCAAGATACTGTTTTAAGTCTTTGGCAAAAGCATGTGTAAAACTGCATTGCTCTCCAACATCCTCTGTATCTCTACAAAGTTTCCATTTTATTCCTTTAAATGAGTCAGGACATAAACAGACATACCATCTTCTCACCGCTACCTTCACGGACCCGTTTTTATGCTATGGCTCTTGGGCAGCTATGTAGTCAGTGAAAACACACAAGCTGTCCGGGGTATAATTCAGAGAGGAAACAAGCTCAGGTGAATCATTTACTGAGGCACTGAAGTCAGATGTTTACATGGCATGAATACAGCTCCCTTCTGATGCCTCCTTGCAACTCATCTTTTTGGAGCAGGAAAGCTTTATTAACGTCCTTTGAAAGCTCCATAATGCAGACATCAATCTAGCAAGTCTTTTGAAACCAGGCATAACTCTTCCCACTCCCTGAATCACCAGCTGCCTCCCATGGCGCTCAGACAGCTTGGGAATTTGAGGAATGAGATCTCTGCCCAATGTAAGCAGTTTCCTTTGCTAAGCAGAGCAGAGCACAGCCCCTTGACAGCACTCCTGCACCCAGAGGACTCTGAGGATGTGAGGGCCATCACCTCTGCTCCTCACCCACCTTGCTCCTGCACTCAAACGTTTGAGTCCACTACTTATCTCAGAAGGGAACATCAACCACTGGAGAGCAATGCAGTTCTTTTCCCTTTGAATTATGAGGGGAAGGCCACTTGCCTATGGCATCCCTGACAACTGATTGCGCTACTTTTGCTGTGGACATGAGGCACACTTTCATAAGGAACACCAGCAATTGATTATTCTGTCCTGGCCTTTAGGTTCAAAAACCTTTCCAAACCAACACAACTGTCATAATGACAGAAAATAGTTCCAGAACAGTCTCATCATGGACTAGCTGTAAAAGTGCACCTGGAAGGACACTCATACCCCAGCTGCGGACAGGTTTGGATGACCCACCAAAGCAATCAGTATTAGAAATGGTCAAAAGCATCAAATGTCGTCACAGGTCTCTGGTCTGCAACCAGCCAGACATGAACAGGATGTAGGGATGGTTCTGCAGAGCGTGTCCAGTTGCACTCGGAAGAACAAGTCAAGAATCTGAAAACTGAGGAGAAATTCAAATCCACCCTTTCTTAAAGTGGAGCTTTGGTGTTGTGGAGAGGAGCAGAAATACAGGACCAGAAGTTGTGGACTGACTTCTCCAACAGCACCATGCTCCAACAGCCTGAGGACTTGTGGCTTGACACAGACAAGTAACAGCTAATGAACTGCAGAGAGCCGAACTGCTTCTCAGCAATATTAACATGAATCCGTCGCTACTCCAAGGACAGTCTTAATACGTTACCTTCAGTGCAGGTGCTTCACATCATTACCATGACGTGCAAGAGCTTTACAGGACCAACATGCGTTAAAACCTCAGATTTACAGTGTTCTGTGTGAATCCCAGCTGAAAGCCTCATGCAGCTTCTTAAATAACCATTGTTCAAAAAGAACTTTAGTAAAGGAAACATATTAAGAAGAAAAAATGAAGGTAAATCTGACTTTCAACCCAATTTCATGCCTATATTTTATAAGACGACTTAAACTAGCAAAGCTGTCAGCAACAGCAAAGGAGAATGATGCTCTCAGAGCAAGTCTGACTGCTAAAGTTAATGCTGTTACTGACAAAGTAATGCAGCAAATATTGGTGAAATTATTATTTTCCACATTCTCACTTAAAGAGTGCTCCCTCACACTTTTTTCAGGTGTCTGCACAGAATTCGAATATTCTCCACGGACACCTTACAGAGTGACAGAATTTACACTGTATGAGACAACGCTGAGCACACCTCTACCCATACAACCAATGCAGGCTCCAAGTCATTAATTCCCTCATCACTTTCTTCACAAGAGCTTCATCCACCTGCTTCATCTTCCAGGATGAATAACCCCCTTTAAGTTCTGCACTGTCAAGCCAGCAAATAAACTAATAAACTAGGCTGAGAACAGAAGAATTCTGCCTCCGTTTACAGAAAGGTGGAAAACCTCATTGCTGGGGTTAACTTCAGACCCCTTTGGCAAATCTGAGTCTTCCCGGTGGCTACTGGATATCTGAATCAGCTGCTAACATTCAAAAATGCTAAGTTATCCCTTAAAAGAAAAGTTCCAAGTTACCAAAGGAAACTTCCAGACTGAATTACAAAACCAGGAAAAACACAAAGTGTGGTTTCAAAAGAGGGGACAAGCGGCATGCACTGCAGTGCCCAGCTCCAGGAGCCCAGCTGAGGCGCCTCCGTTAAGAGTCTCCCGATCTGATCAATCCGGGCTTCTCCAAAGGGCAACACCTACATCATTACACCTACAAGTGGAGGTATGATTATTTCTCTCAAATTCAGAAACACTGCGTTTCACTCGCAAGAAGATCTCAAGGCAGCTATTTTAAATTTGCAATACAACTGAAACCCCAATTTAAACAGATTTGAGATGTGATCAGGCAGCAGAAGAGGAGACAATTGTGATGCTGATTTCCACCCCTTCCCCAGCATGAAGTTCAATATACTGATTTCTTATCTATCTTAATCTATCGATTAAGAAAGGTGCATGCGATTTTCAGAAAAAAGGGGGACTTGGATCACAGGTTTACAAAGAACAACACTAAGGACTTTAAGCTCTAGACTTTAAAAGTCATTAACAGTAAGATATACAATGATTTGAACATCACCTTGATGACGTGTCTATTCCATTTAACTTCTCTCCCAACTGTGACATGATTTATCAGTTCACGTTAAACCCTTTCTAAAATAAACCAGAGGTTTATCTACAATACTGATTTTCTTCTTTTACAGTGTTCCAATTAGATGCGAGAAGAAAATAAATCAAAAGATGGTGTGTTCATTAAGATTAGGTGATATTTTAGTTTCATTCGAAATTAAAGTCTAGGCAGTTAGTGGAGACCAGACACCATAAAGAGGCCACAGCAAGGGCTACAATAAACCAGCCACCAGGGTTACAGCATGGCACAGACTTACCCAGAGCCTCAGCTGTCAGGCAGGTGCGCATGGTGAGAAATTGCAGGACACAAAATTGACACAGAAAGGAAAATAAAAAAAGTCAAACTGGTATTCCAGCATTCCTAAAGTTTAGACATTATCATCAGCGCCAAGACAAGAGAGTGAGCAGTTTGGACTAGACGATTTTGACTTCTTCCGTTGCTGATAAAGACAAATGCATTAGCTTTGCTTCCTGATGAGCTGTTGCAAATTAAACTCCCAGTTATTCACCACACAGTTTTATTTTAAGAGACTTAAACCAATTTAGGGACTTTGTTTAGCTTGCAGATTCCTAGGTGAGAACATGTTAACCCATGCTTTGGAGAAAGTGCACAACAGAGACAACTGTCAAACTGGTCAAGCTGACGAAGTGGCACAAAGCTCATCCCCTCGCAGGGAAGAGGGAACTCAAACTTGCAAAACTCCAGGCGGGTGCTGCATTAGTAACCACAGCGCTTTTTGATGTTCTCTACTGCAATTACATTAATAGATTGTTAATTAAATGAAAAACTAATTGCTGATGCAATGTGGAAGAACATCAAAAAGATTAACCATGATATGTGTATTTTAATTAAAAAACTTGACATATAAAGTTTTGCAATAAACCTGGCTTGCTGTCAAAAAGAGGGGAACTATCGAGACTCATTCAACTCAAGGAATGAAAGTAAATCAAAGAACTATCTCCGGTTACTGATTTTGCAACATGTCTTCATTGAATTTTTATAAAGTGGAGCTTACATTATAAGCTTGCGAGGGGAGAAAAAAAAAGAAAAAAACACCAAAAAACCCCCACAGGCACCATGGCCTCATCCACACAGGATTTTCTCCCTGCAACAGGTAAGGATAATTTGTTCATTAGCTTCCCTCCTCCTGAGTTGTATCATACTGACTCCACAGTGAGTCCTGGCTCTCACTTCAGCCATCACGCCACACTTGATCAATTTAGAGGAATAAGGCCATCTCCTAGCAGAGGCAGAGTCTGGCCAGGGGTCCTCCCTCCCCAGCCCGTCACTTCAGACAGGGCAAGTGCCAAGTACAGAAAGAGAGCAAAGTACTTGAATGAGAAGGTCAGCATTTACGTTAAGAACCGAGATGTTCCTCGGTTGTAATTACGTTGAAGAGCTTCATGTTTTTCAGTTAAGAGGCACGGGGTTTGCGCAATTATCCTTGAGAGGAGTATAACGATATTACAGTTTCAAAGACCGGAGTAACACAAAAACAGCTGCAAAGGCTCTAAAACACAAACAGGTCATCTTTGCTAACTGGGAGGAGGGGAAGAAAGAGCACTTTTGGCAGTATTTCAGTAAGTTAATAATCATGTTGTACTCTCTCAACTTCATTAAAAGTAAGAGTACTTTCCAAACCTGCTGCATACTCAAAAGTGCAGGTTGTGAGTTCGGATATTCAACATTGATGGGACACAAGATGAAATGTTGTACCGAATGTTTATGGCACTCTGCAGAAACTTCTATGAATGGCTTAGAGATAAAATTCAGGTTTTCACATGTGTTATATTAACCTTGGTATTTTATTTGGAGTGATACATGTAATTCCTTTTCATAAATTCCCTTGGATTTAAACATCTTCCTCAAAGCCTGCACATAGTGCCACGTGAAGAACCTGAAAATGAAACCTACAAGTCAAGTTACAGGCAGAAGGGAAACCTGTCTAGTAACCATTAACAGCCAAGCTGAAATGCAGAGAATAAAGCCAACATGTGCTCCGGAGTTTACATATACATTCAGTTATATTTTAAGTTAGTCACTTGATGGTTTGTTTTTTTTTTTTAAACTAAGAATCATGTATTTTGCTAACCTTACAAAATGGTTACATGCAGAGCCACAGCTGCTGTCTCTCCCCTGAATTCAATATAGCCTGAACAGCTTCTAGCAGCTATGGATCCACTTATGAGGCCCTGACTCAGCAGAAACCTAAACATCAAATTTATTTTAAGTATATTCATAATTATTCTACTGACTCAGATTAGCTGGGCTGACTTCTGATGTCCAATATTTGTCTGAAAACAATGAGCAATTTAGAAGATGTATGCAGTTCCACACCCTACGTAGCTTCATCTGCTCAGACGAGAGCTAAGTTTCAACGCTGGGGTGGGCAACATGCCCTACAGGTGTGTTCCCCTTGGGGACAAGGGAGTAAGGAAAAGCACCTTGGAGGACAGGACACCCCCAGGGACTGCATGGATCTAGGAGGTTCACCAGGATCCTATTTAGACTACATATATTTAGATTGCATATGATTTTTTTTTAATAGTCAAAGACAACAAAAAGAATGAAAATGATCCCTGTAAGGTCTTTTGAAATTCAAGACCTTCATTTACACACAGACTTGTCATTTTACCAGATATACTCTAGCAAACTTCCAAAAAGGACTCCTAACACTTTTTTGTTTTGTTTGGAAAGCTTGGTGTTCTCCCTATCACTTCAAGCTTTGGAAACCCCTTTTAACACACCTACTCTGCAAACTTAATTTCTAATAAATAATCTTAAATGCCCAGCCTGAACTTTCAACTTGGCCACATGGAACCAGAACCAACAGAGCATGCATAAGCCAGAGAACAGGCAAACCCCAAAGTATCCAGCCCCTTAGCATTAAGTTGGGGTGCCCAACGTGTAGCGCTCCTGCCAGGACAAGCCACGCAGCCCATGGCCCTCTCTCCCAAATGTCCTTGAGATGCAGGCAAGGAGCAAAGAGCTGCTATGCATGCTGCAGCCGTCGGCTACGAGAGGGATCCTCTGCACCGTGATGTGGCAGGGAGAGGGGACACCACTGCCATGACATGAATGAGAAAAGTAGAGGGTTATATTTGAGTTCCTAGTTCTGAAGCTGCCCAAAGCAGAAGAAAACCACTTTCCCATCCAGTCACAGCAGAAAAAGCTTGAAGGATGTTTTTAGTAGCATGCACAGTATTTAAGCGAATCCAGAATTCGGCAAACATCTCACTTGCCCACAGATGATCATAAGGTTAGTTCAAAAATATTCTTACAAGCACTAGGGAGGGAATGAATTGGTTGTTTTTAGAGTTCCCATAGGTGAGTCAGTAACTTTACAGAAAAATCAAACGGGCAGGTCCTGCTTAAGGAAGAACAGCACAAAAAAAGTAAGTATGAGCAACAGAGAAACAGGAGAGTTGAAGACACAGTAAGACATTCATGCGCTCAGCCACATGCCTGTCAGGACAGTTTCACCTAAGAGTTTCCCTGCCCGTAGTTCAAACCTCGTTTGTGACCTAAAGCAGAATAACTTCTGCAGCTTTATCATTTTATAAATAAACCTCTTCTTGATTTTTTTTTATCCCTCAGTGACAGCAAGAGCAACATACTTTTCATCACAGAGCACACTGAACAGATCTGTCAGGGTGGGTACATACAAAAAAGTTTTCATAACAACATTTGACATTGCACTCAGACCAATGCTTTATTCCTTCAGGGTAAGGATCAAAAAGGCAAAGAGTGGAAAAAGCATCTGCTACTTTTTTTCTTATATATTTATGTGTAGATAACTTGCAAGAAGACAGGGTGAACTTCCTCCCACCTCCTGCCCACCAGTGCTGGGAACCTACAAGACCAGCAGCTTTGGGCATTCATTCTCACAGCACCACGAGCCTCAACACCTCACTGCACCTCTCCTCCCCAGGAGTCATGAGAACAACTCTCAGCTCCTCAGAAATACTGCAGCTCCTTCTTTCCCCTGTACTGGCTACCTGGGGGTCTCCATTGCTTCTACATTCCCCGTACGTGTCTCTCTGCGACAGCTGTAACCCCACCCCAGTCCCATTGGGTTTGTGCTCTGGACTCAAATGCCATGTGTGTGACAGCAGTTCCAAGGGGGACAGCACGGAAATACAGCAGGTACATTAACAACTCTAAAAGCATGTCATAACAGCAAAATTAAGCAAGGGAATGACATCATAAAAAAAAAAAAATACTTCAATCATAGCATGGCTGCTGTAAAAATGATAGCAAAATGAGGCCTGTTCCACTCCCCCACTCAGAGATGTTTAATCCTGAAGGAGGACAAGACACCAGTGTGCTGACCCTCGTTGCTAGACATGGCACATATTTGGGGAGGGAGATATGAACCCAGAAAATCCAAGGAGAAAGTCCACTTCCTTTAACCACTACTGACAGACACCTACGTGGCATCTGCGGTATGAGAACAGTGGGGGTTTTTTTTCCAGAAGGCTTTAAGTGCTTCTCTCTCCTCTTCCCACTGTACAGAAAATGCTTGTCTCCTCCTCCAAGATTGCAGATTGATTTATTCAATACTCAGAAGCAGGATAAAAGGGAGATGGAGCCAGATAGCTGTCAGTTCACAGAAACAGGTTCAAAAAATGGTTCCTTCTTCCCAGATCATGGACATGTTTTTCTCAGCTCTCACCTAGCATGCGTTGAGGGGTTGTTTGTATCACAAAGGGACAAGAAGTGACAAGACTAGAAAAGGGAAGGAGAAAGGCAAAGAAACGGAGGGAATGTCACAGACTCTCTAAAGCTGTTGGTGTGAAGTCAGACAATTCGTCACACAAAATGAGAAACATGTTTACGCATCACCCCAAAATAAAGTCATATCACGAAGAATTGTGTCCCCCTAAAGATGACCATGCTGATTTAAACCACTCAACTTTTCTACAGACAGACAGACAGACAGACAGACAGACAGACACACAGAGCCTACTGAGCTAAGGTCCCCCTTGCTGCCTTCCATCTCTCCCTCCTTCATCCCTCATCTCAAATCAGCTAAATCTCAGGAGCAGTTTTCCAGTCATGTGGCTTTCTACCAGCATAATTATTGACTCACCTATTAGGAAGGACAGTTAGAGACAGCTCACCTGTTCTGGATAGCACTTACTTACACAACTTAAAAAGTTGAAGAAACTCCCCACCCCAGCATTTATTTCGCTTGTCCCTGGGCTGACAGTTTTTAGGCAGGAGGGAAAGCACAAGTTGTAACCTGCAGGCTGAGAGCTGCTCAAAGCATACTTCCTCCCCGGCTGGGAAGAGCCCAGTGCCAGGAAAGGGAACCGGAAAGTCTGCTTCTGTACAAGCTCCGTATCATTCTTCCAAAGCTTGGTGGGGTTTGCACTTGGCTGAGTAAAACCCTTAGTGATAGCAATGCTGCAGCTATCAGTGATGCACGTTTCCATTAACATGATGATGAAACTTCTGTGACAATATGTTGGTGGGAGAGCAAGAGGAGCACGAGATGCAGCTGCTAAAAGAGACAGATTGCCTCTGTAGAGAACTCCCTTTCTTGTCTTACTCATCTTTAGTTTTCTATGGTTGCCAAGTGCCCTCCCCCTGACAACAACCCATGCCACCTTCTCACACTCTGGGGAATAATGTAAGGTTTAGGAGATTACAGGCTGCTTAAAAAAAAAAAAAAAAGAAAAAAAAGGAAAAAAAAAGGAAAAAAGAAAAAAGAAAAAAGAAAAAAAAGAAGGTGGTAGAAAGGGAGAACAGTGAGAAATGTTAATAGGTACAGAACATTTACATAATGGTTTTTTTTATATTATTCCAAAAGATTCTAGAAAATTTTACAGGTATCTGCACAAGTCATGTTACAGCGTCAACATTCCTCACAGGAATAAGTTAGCAGCAAGCGCTCTACTTTAAAACATGATTGACTTTGTACAAACAGTTTTAAGGCTTTTGTATAAGAACATTAGACAGCAGCTTCAGAATATGATTTAAATGACACATAGTAATTGTACCCTGGTGTTCAAGTACGTACCAGGAATACATTACAGGGGACCAACTTATTACAACAGAAAGTCCTATCGCTGTTCAATCTTTGTCAATGAGCAGAGCACAAAAGGTTTTTAACAGCACAAGTATGGAGCAAGTTACCTTTCTTTGCTTTCTTCTGTAGCTTCAGCGTGTCAGACGATTTCTTTTTTATCTCTTGGCGGGCTTTTTTGTATTCTAAAAAAACACACAGTCTCTGTTATCAACGTATTTGATGTTAAAATGGATGTTTTTCACAGAAAAGGCTATGTTTAAAGACATTAGACTACACATTTTAAGAGGACAGCTACTATTCATTAAAGTAGCTTAGAACTTGCATTTTGTAGTGCCTGTACCTTTGGCTTAATATAACATTTTAGGGTGTGAGCACATTCACATACCAAAATCTTTCCCAAATAAACAAAGCCTTTACAAAAATAACAATTGAGAACACAGTACAAAATTAGAGTGCTTTTCATTTCAGAGACTCATCCACTCTCAGGAATGGAAAACAGAGATGACAGGTTTCTCGAAACATCTGTGTTCAAAAACAAGTATCCAGAAATGGCAAGGCAGAGAATATCCTGTGATCCCTCTCCAGCATGAGAGTCAGGCAGAGGGAGAGAGCGCTAAAACTTTGCCCAAGGAAGTGTCACATTGCCAGCTCTTTCTGATGAAGTGGAGCACACTGCAGTTGTCCTCATTTTCAGATGAGCTGCAAAACCTGGGAGAATTAAAATCCCAGAACAAAATATTCCACCTCTAGTCCAGGCACACTAATGGTACCAGATACGAAAACTGACACTTTAAAAAAACCAAAAAGATAAAAGGCATGTATGCATATATAGACACATATATACTTTAACAAGGAGATCAATGTTAGTACTCTTCTATAGATAGAAAAAACCCAGAAGCAAGCTGGTGGCGGGCACAGGAACTCTATCGGGGCCAACTGCACCCTCCACACCCAAGTCTGCTCACTAAACCCTGAATCCCACTGCCACTTTGGACAGGGTCACTGCTACCTGCAGGAACCCAGGTGATTCCTCCTTCCTGCTCACCACCTGCACTCTCCAGACCACAAGGTGGAAATTTTTTCAAGAGCTGCCGATTTAGCTGCTTCTATTTGATCACAGTAATAGTGAGGCAAGAAGCAAATCCTCTTTTGGAGGCCAGGAATGCTCCTTCCCATCAGTTCTCACCCTCCCCAAAATAAACTATGGTAATACTGTTTCTTTCAGACAAACCAAAAATCTTCACTTTTCAAGGGTCAGTGGTGAACTGTAACCTGCTTTCAGCACCTGTGCTAGAGGGCCATTGTCCCCAGTACAAGATGGCAAAGCCAAAGGCATCTACCAAAATGCTCTTGCAGTGCAAGACTTTGCTGCCTCCTGCTCGTTCCCCCAGGAAAGCCGCTAGAGCAGTCATCAGCAATGCAGCTCTGAGCATCCTGTGTCCAACGACACAGCTTTCCTGTTCCCCAGGTGCACATTTCTGTATCGCATCAAATATAAAATAACGATGCTGAATGTTTTACAGGGCTGTGCATTCTCTGGAGGACGCTACGGCTGAGACATAACATGATCTTAGTTAGCTTTTAACTGCACCCTGGGGGTTTGCAGGGATAGCTGCGGCATCCCCAATCCTCAGCGCTACTGGAGATCCCACAGTGATCATACAGTGGGCTAACAGAGTTAAAACCAGTCATTGCTTACCAGTCTAGAAAAACAACCCATCCCTTGGGGTCCTGCAAACTAAACCTTCAAAATGTATATGCAAAGGTTAAAAATTTGTTAGGCACTTTGGGAGGAGAGTGTTTTAGAAGATAAAAGTTGCTATACGTATTTAAACGCATCATTCAGTTCCCCAGTACAAACATGAAAAGAGGAAGAAAAGCTGGTATTACAATCTTACTCCTATTAAAGAATTCTTCCTCTTTAACTACCTTTTGCATGGTCTTTATCCAGTTGATTGGCCACTTTCTTCCACTCTTCCATCTGTTCTTGAAGTGGGTTTATCAGACAGTCAATTAAAGCACTAATTTTGTTGAAAAAACACAAAGAGCAATCAAATCCTGCAGATGCCCCTATTCTTATAGAGAGAGCCAAGGTCAATATTGGAGTATTTTTACTTTTTGCTGCGACAGCTACCAGTGTCACAATGTAAATATCGGAACATAAAAATGTTTATGCTGGAGAAAGCAAAAGAAAGGACTGGATCAAAAAAAAAAAATCCACATCACAAGATGACCAGAATTACTGTGCAGAAGTTCAGGACAGTGAGGAACAAAGCATAAACCAGAGGAGTGACCCGAAACAAGGCCAATGTAAACAGTTAGATCCTACTCATCTGTCACACAAAGAGCAGTTTAAATGGATACTCTGGAGACCGGAAAGGTTCATGCAGCCATGAAGATTATAAACTTAAATAAGACACGTATATGCACAAGAAGACAGAGCAGCTGTACAAGTGAACAACATCCTGCCCACCAATGGGCCTCACCTCTCACCAGTGGAGTCCATGATACAGCACTAGTAATGCTCCACTAATTAATGACATACATTGGGATTGAATCATTTAAACCGCTAACTCTGTGGTAACTAGAGACTAAAGTTGTCTCCTCACAGCCAATTTCAAAAATATATTTATTTTAAAAGGGAAAAAACATCTCAGGTCATCAAGCAAATGGTGAAGCATCATTTTGGTTTACCTCAGGTCAAGTAGAACTTTCAGGTCTGGTTAAAAAAGGCACACGTGCAAGCTACTACTTACTACAGAAGCAGGTTGTTTATGTACAGCCCAGCTTACACATGAGTTAATCCTCTCCCATTAGCTCTCCAGTCTAACTGCACAAAGGGGATGAGAGAATTTGCCTTTTCCATACTGGTTTGCTGAAAGTTTCTCTCTTGGCCGCAAGCTATTTGGACTCTCCAGTAAGCTGAGGAAGCAGCACAACGCTTGTTGCTGCTTTAAAACTTAGTGACAAAGCTTAAAGTCCTGAAACAAAGACAGGTCGGTCACATCAGCAGCCACCTGCTCAGCACCAAGCAACAGGAACCAACAGTGAGAATTTGTAGTATTTAGGTTTAGATTTGAGGTGACAAGCACAGTCCCCAGAACATGCAGTGAAATACTGTATGTTCACAACACCTATTGTGCTGCAGGGGAGAAAACAACTGCTGTTCTCTGTGACAGGGTCAGAGATCAGCTGGAAAGCCAATGCCGGTGAACAGCTTTAGGTGTTCCCCAGTAGCAAACAAAAGACAAACCTTGAGCTCCAGGCCAGGTACAGAGCTACTCACCTTGAGAACTGCCGGAGTTTGGACTCTATACTTCTGTGCCTCATACACATCCTGGTGAGAGCAGACCCAATCTCTCGGGTACCACCTGAAAAACAAAACACAAGGCAGGTGAGACCCCTGATGAGATTCCTGCCTGTGGTGTAGGCATGTCAACCAGAAGACAGGTGCCAAGTCTTCCAGAGCAACTGTAAAACAGATTCATAGTAACTGTAGAATCGACCAGACTATTAACCGGGCAGACCTCAGGGATATCTACCACCTCAGGAAGAGATTAATTCTTGTTCATCCAGAGACCAGAACTGAGCAATTAAACACCATTAAAGCACAGTTCTTCCCAGCAGCTTTATGTGCCATGAGGCCAAACTCCTTGGCAGAAGAGTTAAAGAAAAGGGTTTGAGATGTCAAAAGACAAGCAAAGCTGGCAAGCGAGTGGGCATCTACAGACAGTTTATTTCCACATTTTGGATTCGATCCAATTTTTCCATCTCTAGATTCTTTAGACCAAATGCCTCAAAAGGACTGTGCTCCTCCAGAACATGTAACTAATCCTACGTATTGCCTCATCCATCACTGACACGTACCATCAGTGAGTGTACCACACACACCTGCCATCTCAGGTCACACGTATATTTTCATTACATTGCCAGAAGGTGGCACTATTTGCTCTATACCCTCATCTCAGTTTTTGACAACTGCGCAAGAAGAATAATTTTTGCAAGTGTTTCGCCTCCAAAGTTTTCCCTCTTAAAAACACACATTCCTCTATTTTCCACTTTAATCAGCATTGCCTGCCTTGATCAGCCTATTAAATTTCAGTGTAATTTTATTTTGGTTAGCATTAGTTTTGATAATGACTTAGTCCCTATTTGCAAACCAAATCTACTATTCTCAGGATACAATCATCAACCTCTGTACAAAGCTTTTCCAAACTGTAGTATTCTCTGGACCGGTGAAGATATCAGCATCTATTTAAAAGTCTCATTTGATTATTAAAATAACCTCAGACTTGTAATATAAAGTAAAATATCTTCCTTAGGCTTTTAAAATGGTATTGTGCAAGAAAAAATATTATCCTAGTAAAGAAATTTGAAATTTTTTATCATTTTATTTATTTTTTAAGCACAAAAACAAGTCACCATCTTCCTGCATTCTTGCAGAATTAAATCCTGTCCCCACGAAATGGCTCTGGAACAAAGACTCTAAATAACTGGAACAAATTGTGGCTATTTGGTATTTTCCATTGTTCAAAAAGATAAACAGAAAGTCCTTTGTCACTTGCCCAATTACTCATGTTTTTATAAGGAGCTTTTGAAATAATATTATTTGGTAACACTGAAGAGCTGTAGCCTTGCTGCGTATGGGTGGCTGGGAAAAGCATACGGACTCCAGCCTGGATCCGGACTCATCGCTTCTGGCGATGCCGCACTTGCACAAGCTGTGATAGAGTCTGGTAACTCGAAAAGAAACACAGAAGATGGGGGAAGATGTAACTGAGAGACAGCAACTGGATAAAGAGGACAATGTCCACAACACAAAGTGTATCTCTGTCCCAAAAAAGAACATTTTTCTTTGGAGCCACTGCCAAATAAAAGTAACTCAGAGCTTAATGCGGCACAACTCCAATGGCAGAGGTGGAGAAATGAACCACAGCCATCCACAGCCATCACCAGCACAATTCCCAATCCAGTTTAAGCAAAAGGCAGCTTTTCAGGTTGAAAACTCGCTGAAATACTGGAATGTTAAGGACTGTCAATGGTTAAGTGACACTGCTTTCCTAAGCCCACTATATGAAAAAAGGAAGAGTCGTTCCAGAACAATAAATAGGAAATAAGGCACCATGTGTTTTGGAGACTAGGAAACAAGGGTCAGTTACTATTAATATTAAATTGCAAGGTAACAAAATTTTAACTAAAACCCCAATAACCAAAGTATAACTATATTCCCTCAACAGATGGTACAGATGGATGGGCAAGGTCAGCAAAACAGCTATACAAAGTTAGGTCTATACATTGGTAGTTGTGCTTGTTTAAAAAAAACCACAGCAAAATAAATAAAGCCTGGAATAAAAAGGTTATTCCATGGAAAAAAACCAAGACCAACTGGTTGGAATGAAGGAGGTCACTGGTTCTTCCCACCTTTTTAAACTTCATGTTATCCATAAGTGTTTACAAGAGCATGGAAGTATGAGGTGTTAGTTTCATTCTGCGAATAAAGACTACCCCAACAAAGCAAAGGAAAAGGAAAAGAAACATTTCTGAGAAGTTTTTATTGTCCCTTCTGAAAAAAAGGTGTTCCAGAAGATGGGTTTAGGAGCCTGCTCGGGAAGGGGAATGAGGGGTACTGCTGGAAAGTTTGGGAGGGGTTGAGCCAGTGCTCCGATCAGTCAGCGCAGACCCGGGGAGGGCTGCGGGGAAAGGGTTGGGGCTGGTGAGGCTCCGTTTTAACGTCCTGTGCCGAGCGTGCAGGAGTCAGTGCTGGTGAGGGCCAGTGAGGGATCTGAACTCCTGAAGTAGCGGCTGTTGCCAACAGTTTGCTCAGAAAGGTGCTGCTCAGCCCTCCCTCAAGAGTGTAAATCTCTCCCAAAGAGCACTTAAATTATAAACTGAACCTGCCTAAAAATGAAGCACTGGGGAACACGATCACTCCAAATGGCTACGACAAGAAAGGATTCCTGTTCCTTTGCAAAATAACTCGCTAGAATCAATAAACAGAGTTTATCGATAAATAAACTGAGTTTGCAATAAACTGAATTCAGAATAAACCAAGTTTAACTACCTTGGAAATGAGATTTCCACAGTACCGCAAAATATCAACATAATGCTTACTATGCACGTCCCCTATACAATCTTCCCAGCCACCCTCTCTGCTCCTCTTGCTATGGGACCATTAAAGAGTTCCCCACAGCTTCTTGCCACAACGCTTATAATGCTGTTGGACACAGACAGGAGTGAGCTTTGTTTTTATTCCTCAAAGCCTTCTCTTTCGCGGCCTGTTGCCATCTCACCACACGCCCGGCAGCTAACAGACGTGCCGTGCACCAAGCGCACCACTGAAAAGCTGTTGTGTGCCAGCAGCTTCTGCCCCAGCAAAGGGGAACTGATCTTCGTTCAACGCACGCCGCT
The DNA here is from genome assembly GCF_028858705.1 of Grus americana. Classification (NCBI taxonomy): domain Eukaryota; kingdom Metazoa; phylum Chordata; class Aves; order Gruiformes; family Gruidae; genus Grus; species Grus americana. The sequence continues at coordinate 12,767,504 of NC_072853.1, read as the reverse complement.
ACAATAAAGTCGACTGTGCATTTCCAATTCCCCTCTAAAAGCTAATGGTACCGGTGTCTAATTAAGTGTAGGAGAGAGAACCTTTGCGAGAGACAAGGGGCTTTTTAGTTTTGGCACTCACTCGATTTGCAGAGGCAGGAACTGTGTCCAAGCGTCCCTACGTACCTACCCAAGTGAGACGGCCCACGGAGGTACGGATACACCTCTGCAGAGTTTCTGGATGCCGAAACAGCAGCAGCACTTCAGAAAGGATCACCATTTTGGTTATACCTAAACAATTTGCATTTTGGGGGTGCCTCAGCAATCCCTTGTTAAAACCCAGGCACCAGACTGAAGGAAGGACAGTACCAGTCCATCTCTTCCCACACTGGAATCCCACTGCTCCTCCTCAATGTATTAAGTACTCCAACAGCACAGGATTTACCTCCCTGTTCCCAACTATGTTATCTGTGAAGAATCAAAATGCTTCCTGAGAAGGCAAAAAAAATGAAATACAGGCCTCTCACCACCCCTTGATTTATTGAGCTGGAGCACCATGGCCATGACCAATGCATTCAGCAGTACTTCCAGGAACATGTGCGGTGCAAAGGCTTTATCTCAACTGCCAATGGGTTTCTGCAAGTGCTCGTTCCTGCCAGCAGAACTGCACTGATGCTCCTGTTTCCAAAGGGCTGGGATCAGCTGGCTACACATGCTGGCAGAAGGGAACCATTTTGTACCACTGCAGTGGTTTGAAAATGTCCAAACATAACAAGGGACGGTAGTTTGGATTTGCTTCTTTTACCCAATCTCAGCCAGACAGTCTTAGTGAACAAGAGTAACATATGCTTTATATAAAATTATCGTTCGATGTTACAGTAGTAGTTTGCTCACAGAAGGAGCAGGTAGCCTATGTGCACACTCTGCAAACAGAGGTGGACCTTACAAGCAACGTTAATGTGTGTGCAAGTCCTGGTATTGCCAATGCAGCTGAGTATTCAAAATCTGGTAAGAAGTTTATTGCACTGGGCTATGCCACGGTCATACAAAACCTGCTCACCCTCCAAATTAATTTATGGTTTATCTTTTCAAAATGACCAGCTCTGTAAGTGACCAACTGCCCACTTAATCAAGGACAGACCCATGAGCCAGGCGGGCAGAAGACCAAGTGGAGATATAACTCCTTTTTCACTGCTATCAACACTTAGTGGCAAAAAGAGCATCTGGAACAGACGTGCGTCAAGAGTATGGCAAAAGCACTGCCCGTCTCCACTTCACCTACAAGCAGGTCCCTGGCAAAACGTCATGACATTCTCCAGCAGCTATAATTTTCTGAAGAGAAAATACTGAGGCCACATTAGCAAACTTTTTGTCAAACCAAGACTATGTTGGGTGGGTGACCTGGTCTCTGCAGCTATGCAAGTTAAACTACTGTGCCTTGGGCTCTCAATTTATAAAATGAGGCTGCGAATTATCTGCTTCTCTGACATCTACAATAATTCATCCATTAAGGCAAACAATGCTTGGGAACAGTGTAAAGTAATACTTCGAAATCGGAGATGAGAGCTGTATTCATCAGAATTCCCACTCAGAGAAAGTGGCTTAACAAAATGCTCCTGTCAAATTTGATTAGAAAGTGGGTGATAACATCAGCCTTATTTCTCATAAGTAAAAGGCAACTCTGCAAGGCAAAATGTGCTTTCACTGTCACCTTCCCTGCTTCTCCTGTTCCTGCCTAAGCCTGTAAAAGACAAACCTTTTTCATGTAAGATAATTAAAAGAAAGCCTGTGGACCATGACACTACAATGAATCCACTATAAAGGCATAAATTATTTTCTTTCCATGCTTGCTCGTCATTCAACATTGCAGAGAGACAACAGGGAGAGATTGTAGGAAAGAGACTCCATTGTTTTATTGGAGTCATTATGTTTGTATTTAATAATGATCATGTATCAAGGAAATGATTATTTGATGAAATGCGCAGCTGTACAACTGCATGGCCTCTGTATACTCCAAACAACCCACTACAATCAACCTCTTATCTTCCTCCTCTAGCTTCACTGTTGAGCAGCCCCAAAGGCTCAGAAGACGACTGCCTGTCAGGAAGTGCCTTTAAGCCTCCAACTTATTAACGAGCTCATCTTTATCTTCAAGGGCAGAGTCCAAATGTGCCAGCTACTTCCCTCTTTTCCAAAAGGGAGAGAATGATGAAAAATGGGTGTAATACTTTTGTAATTTCAAAGTTATCAGAAGAGGCTTCCATTTTCAAGCAAAGATTAAAGCAGGAGCGGAACAGAGGCTAGATTATTAAATACAACTCTGAACACGGAGGCTATGACAGGATGACTAACAGTAGGACATTTTAAGTTAGTGGTCATTACTCAACTCTTATCCAAACTCATGCTGTTAGAAGAGCAAGCAGTTTCCATCACTGATTACATGGGGCATGGACCTTGGTCTTGCAAAACTGTTTATGCGGATGCCTCCGTGAAACTCAAAGATGATGGGATCAGTGTCAGGGTATTACAGCATGCAAGGAAAAAAGGAGAGCTTTTGCCAAAAAGTGACCAGCACTGGGACAGAAACCTGAAAGTGGAGCTCTGGGAGCAATTTATGTTTCAGGGTGTCAACGGCCTCCAGGTAAGGCTTGTAAGTTGGCAAAACAACTCAAGAACTGCAGACAACAGAGGGATGTTGTTCAGCATCTTCCAGCCAGGAAAATAAACCAGGACAGTCTTATTCCTACAGCTACTATGAGCCTTTCTGAGCAGCGCTTGGCAAAGGCTCTGAAAGTTGCTGCTCAAAACCAGCAAACCATTTCCTGAAGTATTTAAATTAAAAAAAAGTTTTAATTTAGACAACTTGCAGAGAAGACTGGATCAACAAATGCAGATTCAAGATCAAACTAACCTAAGGATTTCAGATTAACCAAATTTAATAAAACAACTCTGGCAGGCCGTTGTCACATACCGCATCTCTGTGGTTGTCACTGCAAAGGAACAGCTTGCTTGCAATGTTCAGCCGAGTGCCCTTTTTGGCAAATTACTTGGAAAACATATTTAAACAACTGATATGAAGTTGTTACATTTGCTAGAGCCCCATGCAGTCCAGACGATCCTGAGAAGAAAATGCGGTAGAAGGTTTCTTTTCTCTTTTGCAGAAGAAACTAGCATTTGTTCATGGATGAGACTAGCAGGATCTCAAATTGCGTTTGCATTGATTTTAAAGGAGGAAGAAGAGTTTGGGGGAAGTGTGGCTGGGGCAGCTAGTTAAAGCAGTAAAGAAGCACAAGGAACAGGAAACCTGGGCCATCCCTAGTCCACAGCTTGCCCTGGCAACCGCCAGCTTTAGGAAGTCCTTAAAACAGATTATGACCATGTTCCAGTCAGTATGTAAAAGAACATGCAAGAAAGTGCTTATGACTTCTTCTGATCTAGCTTATTCCTCTGCTCAGCAGCATTTTTGCTTACCCTAGCGCTCTTCTAGCAAAGCACTGGGCAAAATCCTTGCCCCACGGGAGTCAACACGAGCATTGCCATTAAACAAGCAGGGTCAGAATTTCACCCATGCACACAGAGGTCACTACACAGTCCGTCTGACATTACATACAGTCATGAGCCAGCCCTGCTATGGTCTTTGGACAGTTTGGGTTTAGTCAGCCTTCAGGGCATGCCGAAAAGCTCACCTGTGGCCCTCTGCTTTTAAAGAGGATGTCACATACATGGATGGCTGAAAATGCTTTGGGAAGGTTTAAGGTAAGTTATCGTAGGACGCATCGATTCAATTTTGGAGAAATTAAGTCGTCTGTCGTTGATTGACAAACTTGTAACAGACACAAAATGCATCACTGAACCATGACATCCTGTTAGAGAGCAGTAGAAGTCCAGGCAGAAGTGTTTCCCAGTAACAAAAGTCTCAAGTTCGAGCATGTTTGTGTCAGGAGCGCAAGCTGGCTTCATCCCTCCTCCTCGCCCTTTCATCAATGGTGCTGCCACCACAGACAGCAGTGCTTTGCTTCTGGAGACTTCTTTCAAGAATTAATATCCATCCCTCCTCGCAGGTGCTTGTTGCTCATTTTTATGAACCCAGAGTTCTGCATCAACGTTTTAATGCCACAAAAATAAAGCATCATTAGAAACAGATTTGCTTAGAAGAACAAATACCACATTTGTATTTTCCCAGGGCCATTATTTACATTTTATTCTTTGGAATACAAATAATTTCATTAATGAAAACATACAGGGTCTGCTAAACATCTGTACTCACAATGAAGCTGTGTCCATTAATACTGTCCATAACTTTTCCCCATCTCTTTTCAAATTTATAGTTAAACCTATTTCTGAAATCATTCTATGAATACCTAAATAAACCTAACGGTCTTAATCTGAGCAGATTCAAATGCTACACCCACTAACGGCTTAAGAAAGGCAGGCGACGTGAGTCATCAAGCTCGCTCTCCAAAAAAAAAAGGAGCACACTAATGAAAAGGACTCTCTGTAATGAAAAGGGCATTCCTGAAGCTGCTGAAGAACACGAGGCCAAGCCTGCGTGCTATTTCACAGTAAGACATCACCTGTGCAGCATCCCAGAGCTGAGCTGCCAGCTGACAGGTATCTAAAGACTGGCTCCATCAGCCAGGGATACTCACTGCACTGAGGACCACGCTCTACTGCATGCTCCAGATGGTGAAAAGACAGAGATCTGGTTCAGACCTATTTAGATAGCCAGACTCATTGATCTCCATACCTTCATGAATCTGGCTCTAAATGAACACTTAATGTCAGCCCGATGTGTGAAGAAGGCAGTAACTCTAGATCCTTATGTTCTTCTGAAGTACAGCTCTTTATTTTGTCTGGGCACAGCTATGAACTGCGATGTAATCTGATTAGATGCCAGCAATATTCAATGAGGGGAGGGACAATACACTTACAGCAAATGGCTTGGAACACCAAGTGCAATTCCACCACACACTCGGCAGGACACGCACTGCTTATTTTGAACTGGCAACTTCCATGGAGGCTGTGAAAAGCCTTCAGGTATCTCTCCTCTTTGTGTTTAACTATCGGCCTTGCAAACACCTCTAGTCGTAAAAGTCAAAAGCTTTCAGGTCTCCCAACACCTGCGCTGCTGATCCAAATCCAGCAAGGATTTCAGCTGCAACCAAACGGCTGCTGCCTCCGAAGCACAAAATCAAGCACGATCAGGACAAGCAGGTGCAAAAAGCAGAAGAAAACATTATTTTTTTTTAAATCCAAGTCAGCAGATCTAACTGAAACCCCACAGCAAGCAGATCTGCAGAATAAGGCAGTGCTATTTTTACATGCTGTCACTTCTTCCAAGAGAGCACCCTTCCTTACTGAATGGAGGGAAAGATCACGGAGAGACAAAAGGAGGCAAAAATCATTCAAACCACCGTAGGAAATTATCAGTTTGAGAAATTTTAGAGAAAGTCTGCATGCTGGTTTTGGCTGGGATAGAGTTAATTTTCCTCATAGCAGCTAGTATGGGGCAGTGTTTTGGATTTGTACTGGAAACAGCATTGATAACACAGGGATGTTTTCGTTCCTGCTGAGCAGTGCTGACACAGAGCCAAGGCCTTTTCTGCTCCTCACCCCACCCCACCAGCGAGTAGGCTGGGGGTGCACAAGGAGTTGGGAGGGGACACAGCCGGGACAGCTGACCCCAATTGACCAATATAACGTCATGCTCAGCATATAAAGTTGGGAGAAGAAGAAGGAAGGGGGGAGACGTTCAGAGTGATGGCATTTGTCTTCCCAAGTCACCGTTAGGCGTGATGGAACCCTGCTTTCCTGGAGATGGCTGAACACCTGCCTGCCCATGGGAAGTGGGGAATGAATTCCTTTTTTTGCTTTGCTTGTGTGCGCGGCTTTTGCTTTACCTACTGAATTGTCTTTATCTCAATCCATGAATTTTTTCACTTTTACTGTTCTGATTCTCTCCCCCATCCCAACCAGGGGGGAGTGAGCGAGTGTGTGGGGCTTAATTGCCGCCTGGGGTTAAACCACGACAGTCTGTTATGTTTCAGTTAGTTATACAGAGATACGCCACCATCAACCCATCGAAAGACTCAACACACACCTAAACAGTTGTTTAGTTTTGTCCTCATTGATAAGTTTGGTTTTTTTCTTTTTTCCTGGCAGCATCTCACTTATTTTCAACTTCAGCTTCCTCTGCCTTACTACAATATAATGAATTTTCACAAAAGCAAAGGAGAATGTCACCGCATGGGTTTGACACCAGCTGGCTGCTTAAGCCCGCAATATGAAGGAATTTGATACACAACACTGAACTTGGCTTAAAAAAAAAGAAAGTAATATTCCACCTGTTACGGAAAGTGAAATGAGGACAGTGATCTCCAAGCAGAGAAACCAGAGGTCTTTGTGCCACAAATTCAACACATGCTCTGAAAGACACAGCAAACACTGAATTCCCACTTTTGAATTTAGAAAAAGTACAGGCATTTTCTCCTTTACTCGTAAGCAGCAAGTGAAGCAAGCTTCACATGAGAACAAGGCTGCATGCAGATCAGGTGAGACAGATTACAAGCATAAGACCATGCTCCCCACATTTTGGCTGCTTTGAACGCACAGATTCACATGCTCTGCAGGCAAACTCCTGTTCATCCCACAAATCCTTCCAAACAATCCACGCTGTCAGCCTGCATTCAAAGTGTGCCTGCTTAAACCATGAAAAGTGCAGCAGGAGAAAAGCTTCAAGAGTTCTTTGATTCACAAAAACAAAAAAGCCCATCTTGTAGAAAAGATCAAATGAAGCTGCAGAGGTGTATGGCATTACAAACATGGCATACAGCAAGACACTGAGCAGTGCTGACTGGCATGCAAACACCAAGGATGTGCTTATCTCTTTCTGCGAGGACAGAGCAACTGTATTTCTTCTTCCAAACAAGCTCCGTTGGACTGCAGCGAACATGTCTCGACCACTGGAACAGCACATGCACGTAATTCTACTGTGCTTGACCGCTGTGACACACACACATGTGATGCACACCAGCTTTGTAAGATCTGTGCAAGAAGGCTAAGTTTTAAAATATCACTCAATTGCCCTTAGTAGGAACAACTGCAAGAAGCTTCAGGAAACCAGGATTTGAATCAAGAAAACAGACTGTAAACCAAATGACAGAAGGAAAACAAAGATGAATTAAGAACAAGGCTTTACAAATCCTGAAATATAAGCCTTGACAGGGGAGCAGAAGCTATCCTGTGCCCACAGAAGTTGCTTTACTGCACTGCTTCTCCATCATTTTAGCCGTTCCCTCACTGCAGCACAGAACACCTTTTGTACCTCCTCCCACTGAACAGCCCGTAGGAGAGGAGCAGGAGGGGATTCGCACCTTACACTCCACGCAGGACAAACCTTAGAGTGCTATTACCATTCCAGCCAAATCCTGCTCATCTTATAGCCCTTAATCATCAAACCACCTGGGGCTGGGCAGTTTGAAATAAGGCTGTGATCCATATACAGTGTGCTTCTAAGGCTTTCGTAGCAATAGCGCATAAAACCATGTTAATACCCTTCCTAGGTGATGCCCCTCTTTCTACGGCAGGGAAGTCCAGGTGCCCGTACTGCTCCCCTCCAAATACTGGTGAAATGTGCTTGGTTATTGGTCCTTCCCCTCAGCATCTCATGCAAAAACCAGGGAGACAAAACTGGAAGGGACCTCAGGAGGCCATGTGGTCTGCTTCCCCACTAAAAGCAGGACCAACTTTGATGAGGTTCCTGGGGGTCTGTCCAGTCCAACTTTGAGTGTCTCTAGGGTTGGAGATTCCTGGGCTTCTCCTCCAGCTGCTGACTACTGCCACTGTGAAAATTGTTTTCCTTACCTAAAATCCAGGGTCCATTGTCCCAGCAGTTCAAAACCACAGTTTTCCAAGCGCCTTTTAGGAGGCTGTGCTCCCCTGACACTGCTTCGTCAACATAACACAGTAAGTACAAGTGGAAAGCGTTTATTGATTTTATGCAAGTAAAAGCTTTGATTTCAAAGGATTCAGACATCCACCTTATGCACACAGAACAGCATTGTCACAACCCAATCTGTGAAAAAACAACGTCTGGGGTATTCTCAAAATGACACAAAACCAATTAAAGTTCACCTACAAAAAGTGGCGAGTCCAAGCGCTAACTTTTTCAAATGCATCCATGCACATTTATTTTTGCTACATTTCTTGGGGTTTCTCAAAAAAATAATTCACAGTACTTTATGATTAAGCTGATTTTAGTACAGAAACATTCATCTGGTCATTTGACATATCTGGTAATGCAGGAAACTCATCTAAACCTCACAGCTCCTCACACGCTCTGATGCTCCCTTGTTCTTCTAACAGACCTCATCAACCCACACCTACAATACACAGTTGGCTGTGACCTACTGCCATTAATTTGTCTATTAAAGACAAAAGGAAGTGTCAAAGTTGGATGGAGGATTTCTGACCCAGGCTTTAAGCACTTTAAGCCGCAGGACTAGCATATAAATTACAAGTTTAGAGGAAAGTGCTCAGAAAGGGTCACCTCCTATTTAGAATTTATTAACTACTCCCCCCAGAGACCACCTTGATTTAGTACCATGTAACCCATATTCCCGCATTTCACAGTGATATTGTTACATGAAAGGTTTCTCTTCCTTCCATCCTGCTCAGCCATGTGAAGTAGGAATGATCAATTCACCCAGCTCTTCTCCCAAAGATGGTGAACTTAAGGGACAGGTCGCTCAGAAATTACACACACATGAACGTGCTCACAGTTACAGAGAGTTTGAGGAAGCCCACATTTGTAACACTGCGCTGGAGATGCTGGGGAGGAAAAGCCTTGGATCACTCAACAGAAATCTTGCCAGGTGGTCTCAAAACCAGTTTGTAACACACAGGGCCAACAGAGATGATGAGATTTTATTTTGCTAACTGAAGCGAGAGCCCCCGGGTTTTGGAAACTTCAAGACTTGGGCTCTAGTCCCAAATCCCAAAGCGTAAGCTTGACTCAAATCCATCTGCTGCTCACCAGCGTATTCAGCTCTGTCCTAGACTGAAGGGCAGAAATCTTGCAAGACAGTGAAAAATACAGTCTGCAGAATAAGGATGCAGCCGCTGTGAAAAGCTGTGCAGGAAAGAGACAGTTACTGAATTGCCCACCTTCCCCTGATGGGTAGTAAAGCTTTAAGGCACTGATTCATGAGCTGTGTTTTCCCAGACGATGGTGTGTGCCCGGCCGCAAGTCCACAGGCAGTGCAAAGCCCAGGCTGCAATACAACTGTGTCGATATCATGGCAACCAAACGCTGTGCAGAGCAAAGCACCTTACCGTGTACCCATCAACGAGCGAGCCCCACATGAGCTGCTCAACGACACTCGTATGCCTGTATTTAACGTCTGCACTGAGAAGTAATTGATGGTTTTATTTAAGGGGAGCTTCTAGAAAAAGGGCAAAGGTGCCTCAAATTGTTTTCCCCAGAGTAAAGTGCATCTGCAGACATTTCTTGAGGAGCAGCTAACACGTGGGAGTTTAATAACATGACACCATTCTTGTTCCTTGTCATTCTTCTGGGCATTGCAGGGTCAACGCAGGCCAAAACCTTTGCAAATTTAAAGCTGTAGTTAAAAAGACAAACACACATACACTTTCCACATCATTTATAGACCAAACACCAGTTGTTTCAGAAAGACTCAATCCATTTCTCCCACTTGTACAAATACCCACCAACAAACTTAACCACACTGAACAGCAAAATGCTTGTACCAGTAACTAGTTGTGTTACCACAACATGCCAAAGTGAAAGCGAACCTTAATAATGTGATACAAGCAAGATTTTAATATTTATATTTTTTTAATGTGCTCATTTTTAATGTGGTCAACTTCTGCAGTTACGCTCTGGTAATCGTGTTGTATCATCACTCTTAATAGACTTCCAATGCAACAGCAGTTTCTGATTTATTTCCCCCCATCCCACATCCTCTTCAGAGTCCATTTCTATTTCAAGCATCAGTACCCAATGCTTGCAACATCTGCAGGTTGCCAAGCCAGTTTATCAATGGAAAAATGGATACAAACTACTTGCCAACAGAAGAAAATACACCCTGTGCTGAGAACTATGGCTAGCTTGTGCTTTTTCCATCTATCTATAAATACAGCAATGCCAGTTGCTAATTAAAGCAGACAGGTTCAAATGGTATAAACACTATAATCACAATATGACATGTATAAGTCTCTAAATATTAAAAAAGAGGCTAAAAAGCCTTCCAACCAAAACCCTGTAAAGGGATAAGCACTCTCAGCTTTTTACACTGTGTTAAGGAGACCAGAGAGCTGCTGATAAAGGCTACCCTGTGCAGAAAGCACAAGATATGCAGTTAGAAGCACAGAACACACAGACCACGAGATCTGTCGACGTGGTACTAAAGCCATGCTCTCCTCAGGCTCCCGAGGAGCCTTTCGGCTGCCGGAGTATCTGCTCGTGACGTAAGCTGACAGTAACTGCAATGCAGCACTCGCACGGGTGCCGATTATCTCTGAATTTGTCTTCCAAGGCAGCAGCACTGTCACTCATCCTGAGTGAACTCAAGGGCATGCCTTCAACAGAAATAATTGCCATGTTTAATCTGTCCAGCTGCAATCCATTTCAGATACAACCGCTTGCAATAGGCTTTAGCCTAGATTTCTGTAACAGTTTGTTTAAAGTAGGTAAAATAAATGATTCAATTAAAAAGATAGCCCCCAAAGAACTGTTTTTTGGTACAGGAGTAAGGATGGTATAATTGGGTCTTGATGTAAGCAGTATTTCTCTGGTTAAGAAAAAAATCTGTCTAAAGAAAGTAGTTAGTCTTGTTAATCTGACATTCCCAACAGGATCAAAAGGCCGTGAAAGGCATGGCTGGCAGGTCAGACTATAATAAAACAAGAACAAGGTACCTCAGTTGGCAACCCAGGATAAACCAGCAATACATGTGGGACAGATTCTGTATCATGCATTATTTTCCTATCCAGGAAATATTCCTATCTACTAACAAAGCTTCACACCAGGTTTGCTAAAATGTAGGTGAGCTAGGGGCAAATGTAGGCATGAAATAATTAAACAATGTATTGAGCTCCAAAGAGAGACAGGGCAAGTTATCTGCTATGAAAACAAAATTAAACCTAACACTATTTTAAAGCACTTAAGAAGGTGATTGAAGACAAAATAGGTACAAATCAGCAGCAGCAATTACCCATCCAATGACTCCCCCCCCTTACTAGAGGCTTGCAAGTCAAGTCAGCAGTTGCAGTGGGCAGGAGGAGGGAGAGGATCCCCAGGGACATTTTTTCTAGCAAGAACTGAAAGTGAGAAGACTCCTCTTTAAACCTAAAGTGCATACAGGAGGTAGTACGATACAGTTTCCTTTGAAGTTTGATTGCTTTTTGCAAAAGGAAGAAAAAAATAGTATCAAGAGAAATGAGCTTCCAAAAAAAGGTGAAGAGATCTTATTAGCAGAAGCTATTTTCCAAGAGGGCACCACCTTCCTCCAGCCTGACCCATGCGTGGAGCAGTCTCCAGGGAGTCACATGGACAGGGTGCTCCTCATCCAAAGGTAGCTGCTGGCTACTAAAAATGCACCTTTGCTTTAAGGTTTTGGTAACAGAGTTGCCCTGGACACATTTCAAACAACTTTGATGCTGCCAGGCTTTGCTAGGGAATAGTGTGAAACACTGACCTTTCTCTAACCTGGAGAAGTTAAACTGGGGGTGGGACTACAAATGCTTGGGGCACTATGAGCACTTACCTTAGTCATCTCCCTGCCAAGGTGCACTCCAAGCAAAAATGTTCTGACAAGCAGGCAGAGACCAAAAGTAAAAGTTCTGTGCAATTTGCTCATTTAAAAATATATCCCGCATCAATTTATTCTGCCATCTGTTAGCGAGGTTAAAGGTCCATCTGAAATCTAGGCAAGCCACCATGGGTGAAGTGCCCTAATTTCTGCAGCCAGCAGCGCACAAGCGTTTGATGGGCTCAGGATCTCAGCCAGCTTCCTTTGGCTCGCCGGCCAAAGTGACGTGGTGCATTTGGAGCACGGCTGGCCAGGGACAGCCTTAGGCGCAGTGCAAACCCAGGCACAAATGTGGATCTCTGGATCTGCAGCAGGATGCTGTTATCAACCCTATCCCTTTAGAGGTTTTGTCCCCTTCTGTCTCTATGTGATTGGCATCAATGTCTCCCAACAGCAGTTCTGTAGCGTAGCCCTGGAAAAGGCCACTAGAGCATCCGAGGATCCCTCCTAAAAATAAGAACCACTAGAGATGAGAACACCCACCAGAAAGATGGGCATAAAACCAGAAATCAACACAGAGCATCTCCAACACCTCATCAAGATGTCAGACCAAGGTCCATCCTCCCTCAGATCACAAAATAGCTGTCTGTAGCCCAGATCTCTCCTCTAGATAAAGTGTTGCTCAGTTTCACGTACTTGTTGGCCACCAAGGTACGAGAACCTGGCAGCCGATAGGAAACACATTGTTCCGGCACCATGCTCTCTCCAACCCATTCCAAAAGTAAGGAAACGGTCAAGCACAAAACATGCCAGTGGTTTATCGATTTAGTACAGCCAACACTTCCGAAAGCAAAAACTTCCAGCCTTAAGTCACACACAGTCTTTAACCCAGCCTCTCAAACTGGCTAGTTCATTTATAGCAGGATACGCTTCCTGCTATAAAACATCCACATGCAGAAAATATTACAAACTTCCTTCAAAATCTATATTTAAATTGGAGTGATAATGCACTGCTGATATCACTGCTGATACTCGCTGCTCATCACTGACTTTTTAAGCGAGATTTAGATGCTTTAGCATGGCTTTCTGTTCTTTTATCTGCAAGTTTTCCTCCATCACCGTCCGAATGCTCCTACAGGAGAGCCGCCAAGACAGACACCACCTGTCCTGGTGACTCATGGCAGGGAATTTGATGCAATCTAAGGAGCATGAATCATCGAGAAGAGCTATTTAAACCAAGTCCAGCATTTTGGTAAGAGAAGTATATCACCTTCATCAACCTGGAAGGCTCTTTTACAGCAGAAAGCATGGGAGGATCTGCCAGGCAAAAAGCCAAATCCTCTTTCTACGAAACCTTCCCGAAGATTGCTTCGGTGACTACAGGGACAACCGCAGGGACAGGAATGATAGTCCTGTCCAAGTGACACAGTTCCCCTGCTCGCCTGCATGGACAAATTAACTCTAGAAAGAAACAGTCTATTCTTTCCTCAGCCAACGCAGTAAAACCAGAAAGCGCTACAATCTCTTTAGGCAGACCCAGCAAAACTCTGTTTCCTACAAGATGCTCTTGGCCCACTGAAAAATAAAGCACTATTAAATTGAAAATACTGAACCCATATGGTTGTGGGAATAGGGATCTGAGCTCCAATTTTACTCCTGGACCTCCCCGTGATGAACAAGAATGAACCCCCCAAATATCTGTGATTCAAATTTTAGGATAATTTGATTCTCCACAGAACACCAAGGACATACTCCTGGTGTTTTGGGGAAATTTGTGCAAAGCCAGTGCAACATTTTTCAGCATTGCCTCTCTCATAAATGAACACATTGAGGTCCACAGTATGAGTCTGAAACATAAACGTGCTGAGCCTCATCTTCAAAGAGCATCTTCTTGATTTCCCCTAGCAACTTCAGACATAACACTCAAGAAGGCGGGGGAAAAAAAGGCCACACTATTACAATTTCTATGACTATGACCTTTAAATGTTTAACTAGCAATCTATTCTTTGCAGTCAAGATAAAGCAGCAGGTGATTAGCTTCACTATGAGTCACTATGCCCCTGTAGTGCAATAATTCAATTAGACACTTTAACAGCCTTCAATTTTGTTCGGGATCTGCTTACTAGAACCATAGTCCCCTAGCTACAATTTTGTTTTGCCTCGCAAGCTACTCAGGGTCAGTTCAGGTCAGTGCTGCATTGAAGGAGAGGTCTCGTAGAAAATCCCAGATGCTCCAAGAAATGGGGCTGACGTTTCCAGAGGAAGCACTGCAAACAAGAGCTCTGGGAGAAGGTCTGGAGCTTGTACCTGGATACAAGCTGGAAACTTTCAGTGAGCTACAACCGAGACCCTGACCTCTCCTACTTGCTGATCTCAAGATACATGTATTTCACTTGCTGAGGCTATCCTCCAGCTAAATCAGACACACTATTCTTCATTTTCTGTTGTAGCTGCTGTGAATATACTCTTAAAAGGCTGTCTCACATCTACAGAAATGGCTTCAAAGTGGTGGTGTGTGAATACCTACCCACTTTCACCTTCTGCCTGGTCTGTTCCTCAGCTGGTGTTACAGTATCAGGAAATTGCTGGAGCAGCAGAATAAAGTTTCCCATGTAATATGTAACACACCACTTCATTGTCATTCAACCACACCTGGATTTTAGAGGTTATACAGGAAAGTATCTGCAAGCATGAACTGCATTCTTGACAGCCAAGGCTCTTCCCTCTCCTCCACAGTAATTTCTTTTTCCTCAACAGCTTGATAAGCAATTCTGAAAAGGAAAAACTATTTCCCTCCTCCCCATTGCTGAGTCAACACTGGCAACAGCAAACTCCTACAGCATGCATGTACCCCGCTGACCTCTGGACCTCTAAAACTGTTTCACTTTCCCTCAGCACTTGAGTTCTCCAAGCCCAGGCGCAGGCACGATGTACTGGAGCTGCACTTGAGTTGCACTCATGCTCGCAGGACCGGCCCCTGATTTCTGCTCACAGCCCAGAGGGTTACCAAAACACAAAGATAAATTAGCGGGAAGGGTAAATGTTCTTTCCATCCACCCATGGCCAAATACACTTACCAAGAACCAAACTGCACAGAAGAGCTCCTGTTCTAAGCCTGCACCATGCGGCACACAGGTTAAGTTTAAAAAATTACTTTTCTAAGTTTTAGCTTAAAAATTACCTTTGGTCAGCCTTTACTGACCATTTCATAAAGCTTAGGAATCTGTTACTGGCTGCAAGCTAACAGATAAGCGCTTTAGCTCAGACAACATCTGCTCATCAGTTTTGATCCAGAAATCCTGGGTTCAAACTCCACTGCCGTGGTCTGTCCATTAGGGTTGTACAGTCATAACAATTAAGAAAAAACAAATGACAAGCTTTCACAGAGAGCAATGAAACATTTTTGTTCTACAGCAGGTAGTTTGATCAAAGCCTTTTATTAAATATTCTTTCACTTCTTAAACCAAGTGTTCTGCACTGCGGAAAGGGTTATTTTTCTCTCATACCTACCCTAGTTGTATTTATAAGGCCACGTTTAGTGTGATATGTCTTTTTAATCCAGGATTAGACTCACCAAGAGTCTTATCAACACATCGGTCAGGGGTTTGCAAGGAAAATATTTGTACCGTAAGCTCCAGCATGTATGCACATAGCTTCATTAACATAAACACATTCATCCCAGTAAAAACAGCATTTTCATTAGCTGTTGCACTGCTAGTCAGAGAAGTTCTAAAGCAGTGTTACTGCTTAATGGGTCTAATATTACTGTGACACAGGGAAGCCCTAATGAGAGTTCTGCAGCACTGCACTGCGAAAGGGCTCCAGGACCAGTTACATCAAGGTTTATGTCAGACATCTGTACCTATATGAATGGGAGTTTTACAGGCATAAAAAACTAAAACTGTGGCCTCATAATAGAAAGGGAATCAAGACAAAAGAAATTCATCTTACACAACAAGTAGATAAGCTGGCAAAAAATAAAAGCAGGTAAAGAGTAAAGTCATATATCAACTTCATAACTATAAAGCAAGAAAGATGTAATCTATTTGGCTTCCACCTAAGTCCAAAATCTCATATTTCTTTCTAAGAAGGTCTTAAACCGAGACTCTTATCTGCCATTATAATCTTGTACTTTGGTTCGTAGAATAACAGTAAAGGCGCAGCACGTAGGCACCATGATCTCCTTCTGTTTTCAACTCTTCTAAAATCACTTTTAGTGCTTCAACCTCTCAGCACTCCTACAAGAAAAACCTGGTGAGTCACCACAAGCAACCAAAACGCCCAAATACCTGTGACCTGTGCAGAGCTGAGAAGCTTTTCTACCTACAAGATTTCATCTCCCCAACAGACACCAGCCAATTCTGAGATGGCATTAATGCCCTCAAAACTTGAATTGGTGACTTCTGGAGCTTTCTGCCGAAACAAGGTACGCCACTGGTGTCACGAGTGGACATATACGGGAGGAAAAGTCAGAATAAAGCATATGTTTAACAGCTGGGCTAGGAGAGGCCATAAACCTTTCATTTTTAAAAACAATGCAATCTCCACACCACATCCCATGTCCCAGAAGCATGGGAGCAGGTACATCCCTGGCACAGCAATTTGGGCTCGGTATGCTGTAACTCGAGTAGCTCCTGCCTCTGGTGGGTAAGACGTAAAAACCACTGTCAGCCTGAGAAAAGGCACGGGTTGTGCTCTTGTACGCTCAGCACATGGGAGATGGTCCTTTCCTTCACAGAGCGCAAGTGACTGATGTTCGGTCAATTAGTTCTCTATTAACATGCAGCCGGGGACCTGGTAACGAGAACTTTTTTTTTTTTTCTTCCTGATTTGATAGGAGACATTGAAACATGTTTTAATCTGGAACACAGACTGACAAAACCAGCTTCCCAACAGACAGTCTCTTTCACAAAGGCTTAATTCTCCTCGGAGAGCTCAAGAGCAGCTTTACTGCCTGCCGGATAAGTCATGTTTACAGCAGATCCTCAGAGCTGCTCAGCCTCCTGGATGAATTTAGAAATCAGACCAGAGGGTAGATTTGCAGAGCAGTAATTAGCACAGGAGACGATGGAGAAGCAATGGAGAAGAATAATTTAGTCCGTGTCAACATAAGGTCAAGGACCGGGGGGCTTGTCCGAACTCCTGGGCAGCTCATGGGGAGAAAAGCAGGGAAGGATGAAATGAGGGAGATCTGCACTCCAAAAACCCAACTACTCCCCACAGACCAGCTTGAGCAGCCTTAATCAGCTTTGCAACTCTTCTTCCTTCCCATTTCAGAGCTTTTTTTATTTTGTGTTAAAAAAAAAAGTCAGGTAGTGGGCACCCCGACAGGCAGCACTGCCGTGTTGCCACAGTGACTGTAATAGTACACGGTCTGTTGGCAGGCTGAGTATTTCCCCACCACTGCCTTTCTGCTAATGAGTCACCAAGCACCTTAACTTAAATAACACACCACCAGCTCCATCAGGCTTGTTACTGTGCAATAGCATCCCAGATCAGAGCAGATGGGAGAGCTCCTGTTGTACCAGCTGGATTCAACCCCACTACCCTCTAAAGCCAACGTGGTTAACTCCAGTCACCATTTGCGCAGAGCTCAGCATCACTGTTTCCATCTCAGATGGACTGCGTCAGCATTGAAGCAAAATAGAGAAATCGTTCGACAAAGACAGAAAGATATAAATATGAGATATAGATATAGGCAGACATGCTGAAAAACAAAACTCAGGCCAGAGAAAGGCCAGGAATCATTAGGCAGTGCAGGTCCTTCTGGGTTCTCCTGATCCAAAACAGAGACGTGGTATCAAAATTCGTGCATTCCCTCTCATGTGCACGGAGACTAGAGAATTTGTCAAGCAAGTTTCCGTAGCGCTGGTTTATCTGTGCTTCCCTCCATTTCCAAGAACTAAGCATCTTCTCTTTTTAAGTCAGTAAGAACCCACTACTGGCATTCCAGCTACAGACAAAAAGCAGTACCAATAGTGTCAATACCAACACATTACTCCAATTACTCCTAACATGTTCCTACTCCTGGAATTAAATTCGTGAACACAAGTCCCAGACTACACACAATAATAAAGAGTATAGAAACTAGCAAAAAGATTAATTTACCTTATGTAAATAGACAGTTCACGTATTCATATTCCTCAGACCCTAATATGTAAAACACATGCAGATTCCTAGAAGAGCTAAATACAGAGTCACGGACAGATCAACTAAGAGGTGGACAGGTCTTCTTGCCATGAGTATTTATTGACTTTCTGAAAATGGCAAATGTGCATTAATTTGGGAACTAAACAGTGGTTCAAGAAGAGAAATAACAACACAAGTAAAAGGAGGAGGCCAGACCCAGCCCTTTCCAACTTCCAATCTGCCCCCATTTTCCAAGGCATTTCCTACCCCTATCTGCACCTGGTCAAGAGAAGCTACTGCAAATCTGACCTAGGAGACAGTCTGCATACTGCTCCCATTTTAATGTAGGCACAGCAACTCCTGAAAAAAACCCGAGGACTAATAATAAATTCCAGTGGCCAGAATAAGTACATGAACTAAGTACAAGGCACACCTAAGAAGATAGGTCTCATGCAGTAACAGCACCATGAATCGCAGTGATGCCCTATTTGCTATCCACATACACCTTTACGTCAATGATAAAAACTCATTTGACACAGAAAGATACCATGCAGGGTTTCACCTGCAGTGTTTTCCTTCTAGCCCTTCCCAATTCACTTGCGTTAATCCAAAAATTGGCTGCTTTGGTGGAAAAAGATGGAGAAGTCCTGCAGTGTCTCCAAGCTGGTGAGCACATAGGGTTGACAAGCAATCCGCCAGGCTGGGACTGCTGCTACGTCCACTAAGTTCAGGATACACATTAGACACGCGAGTGAGTCAGTGATCACAGGAACACTAACAGCAGGTAATTTTATCTCCAAGAGCTCCTTTTTATTGGGAAGCTGTGATCTGAACCCTCAAAAATCAAGGCAAGCATTACAGGAATTGATGCTGGAGTTGCTAATAGAGCTGGCCTGCAAATGCTGCTGGACAAGGTGTGCTGGAGGGGAAAATGGGCTGTTCCAGTGAGTCCTGTTTGCAGGTGAATCACAAGGGCCAGCAAAGGACACCATACAGATGATGCCATGAAGGGCAGGTCTGTTACTACCAGCAGTAAATGGCCAAAGGACACTACAAGGAGCAACAGGAGGAAGCAAGAGGGAAAGGAAGAGTGCCTTCAGAGCACAAAGCCACTGATGGGAGCTCTGGTTCTTCCTCCTGTTTTCCACACAAAATGACTACGCATCTGCCATCATGACCAGACTCCTCTACATGGCAGGTTCGCCATCTCTCCTCTTGAGGCTGTAGAAGATTTAGCAATAGATTTTCGTAACTCATACCACAGAGCACACAGGAGCTCTCTGGTGCTAGGCATATCCAGTACTGGTGACAGTAACCTTCTAGGAAGTCCTATATCACCACTCCACATCCTGTTGTACAACCTGGCTTTCAAGACTAAATACAGGCAATAGCACAAACTTGTTTACTGTGCTCCACCAGCTTCTATCTTGCTCTTGTTGGAAGCAACACCACCACATCATTTGATCTAAAAGGATATCCGTAGCTTCAGTTCACAAGCAGACCATTTAATGCTAACTTTGGGGTTGCTTTCTCTGCTAGAAGTGTGTTTCCGGTGTGAAAAGGATGGTAACCAAATTTATTTGCACAAGCCTTTGGAGAGCTTTGAGGTGGAGCAATATTCAGTCACTACCAGCGTGCTCCCAGTTAAACTATGAAGTACAGCTAAGGACCCTGCAGCCACACTTCATCTCCTAAGTCACTAATTTCCCGATAAACCATTAATGTACATAAAACAAAAGATAGCAAAGCTGTAATTGTCCTTCCCATCCAAACACACTTTGTATTCGCTGGTCTTGCATCCCAGTTGTGGGAACTCATCTGGGATCATTGGGGAAACAGATGAAAATGTTAGTTCTGAGGTCTACATATTTTTTCCATGATGAGAAGGGTCCCTCCAGGGCTGGTTCAGACACAGACTACAGGAGGTGAGGAATGTCCTGGCTAATGCCCAGGGATCCATTCACACTCACTGCACGTCCCTTAGTCCATTTGCCTACAGTATCTCTTATTTCACAACAGGTCATTCGAACAAACCTCGTTCAACCTCCGTTTGCCAAAGACAAACAAAACTGAACAGAACACCACAGTGCTCCCAACCAGCTACGGCACAGCTTTGCCTTTATTTCTCTTGCTGTAAAAGACAACCAGCTCGTGTGTGTGGTTGGGGAAAATAGTCATCTTCTCCAGCATGCAGTGCAGGCTGCAGGTCTTGGAGGGACCATTTCAGCTGGAAACCTCCAGATGCTGAACAGGGAAATGGGCCTGTGAGCGAGAGGCTGGAAGAACGTGAAGGAGCTTTGCATCAGCCCCACGTGGCCAGGGAGCACAAGGGCTCACCACCAAGAGTGGCTCTGCTCTGCATTCAGGATTATTGATTATCCTCTCCTAATCCCATGACTGAGTGCCTGGGGCAAAAAAAAAAATATTTCATATTATATACATAGATAGCTATTTAAAATCATTAACAGAGATTTATATCTCTGAGCTAGTCTTCCGTTCTCTGGGGAAACCAGACAGCTGCATAGTAAGAGACTGAAAGCTACAATAAAATGAAGAAATGAGCTTCAATAAATCATTAAGCTAAAGCTCATAATGTTTATCTGCAATGTCATGTCTCCACAATCCTCAGAAGCAGATGTGTAACTTTTTGTTTTTCTTTTATCAACTATTAAACTGTCATGTAGCTATTAAAGAAGATTGAAACTTCTTTTTAAAAGCATTGAGCATCAGGGACTGCAGTTTCTTGTCATGGAAGGGATACTTGCAGGCCCATCCATATCGTGCAAGAAGAACTGCAGATAAAATATATGGAAACCCTTGAAGGAGAGGCTGTTCCCCTTCTGCCAATGTTCTGGCAGCTAGACATGGAATCCTTTTTACCAGTTCTGCTGCATCTTCCCTCATTTATTCTTCCGGTACACCCAAGCATATTGTATATACGAGGCCCAGGCAGCACCACAGCTGGTCGGAAGCCCCCCAGCAATGCAGGCCAAGCCCTGCGTGCCCATGGCACTTCTGCCCAGGGGAGAAGGCAGACCCATTGCAAAAGCAGAAGCAGGTTTCAGGGTCAGCAGTCACTTTCCTACACCCTCACCTGCAAGCAGCGCTGCTCCTCCTGCCACCAGCTCTGCCCTCCTTCCCAACCCCCTGAATTGCCGGGGAGATGGCAAGAGCCAGGGCTGGGGCACTGCTCTGCACGAGCAAGGCTTAAGAAGGGAAAGGATGGCCTTGGAGACATCCCACCAGGGCAGCCACTGCAGGGATAAGCTGATGGCAGATGCAGATAGCTGTGCCCCCAGTGTCATCCCCGAGAGGCTGGGGCAGGTGGCGTAGAGACAGGCAGCTGCAGCCCAAGGAGACATGTTACCATTTCCCCAAGACTCGGCAGTGATCAAGAAAGAGGGCAGCCAGCGTGGCACTGTGGGCAACGTGCCTGCACGACCTCTCTGTTGAAAGCTCAGAGCTCTTCCCACTCCAGGTAGCTCCACAAACACCGCTGACATTTTGCAGCCTTGCACTGTAACCCACTACAGACATAGACCCTTCACCTCTTTCTCTGGAGCTCTACTGCAGCCACAGAGCAGGAAGAAATCAGCCTTACAAGTATTTCAGGGATCCAAATATTTTTTTTAAAACCTTGTTTCCTTTTTTTAGAAGAGCACAGGAAAGCTCTCTGCTCCCTCAGGCTTGACATCTAAAAATTAGCATTTGTTTGTTTTACAGAGCAGGACTTGCTCTATCCAATTTAGACCCAATCTGTTAATCTACAAACAAAAGCAAATAAATACTGAAATTATGACTAAGGGGGATTTCAGGAGGCCTACACCTTAGTGTGTTTTTTTGAGGTATTACAAATGGAGTCTTGCATTTATTCTACTGTATTTCCTGCTGGCACAAATGCAAAATTTGAAGCTGCTGCACTGCTTTTGTCTGCTGCTGCTGATGTAAAGCGTAACTAAGCATTCAATCCAGCTTGGGAGGGCTGCTCTTTAAAAGCTAATTTGAAGCCCGATTTCCAAAATCCTGACTGTACGAATCTGCAAGCAAATCTCTCTACTGTTCTATGCAAACTCTCAAATTACTGCTATGTTCAAAGTCCTTGAAGTCCACCAAATTAACAAGCTGTAACCCACATGACTAAGGTTCACAGAAGTTCAACACCAGCTTATGTAAGAGACAGAGTTGGTGTGTTTGCCTTTAAAAAACCCACTAAGATAAATACTAGGGTCAGCAAACATGCTGTGCAATATTTAACAAGAAAAAGCTGGGACCTTAACAGATTTACAGCCTAAAACTGCTCCCGAAGGCAACAAACATGACATGATCATTCTGACAGCTGTGACAAATTAGGTTTCATTTGCCTGAGAGCCAGCCATGTTCATTTAACTGCAATTACTGGCGCATCATGATCCCCACTCTGGAGAACGCACCCAGCCATCCAGCTAAACAAAGCGTCTTGTACAAATCAACGTGTTTAAACAGTTCTTCTGTAACAACAAGTCTTCAAAACCAACCATTTGTTAATATGTGCCAATAGCTTCTTCAGGTGTTTATGTGGCTCTTTTTCAATCAGTGGAACAAAACCCGGTTAAGATGCTTTAACCTGCGCGCCTGGTTGCCGAATGCAGTGCTCACAGGAGAATGTTTGAGAGATGTTTACTCTGTCTGGTCTAATCCAGGAGATTTGAAAATTGTTTCATCCAGCCTGAAATATTATTTTGAAAGACTAAACATATAAATTAACTCTTTTTTTGTAACTGGTCTTTATGCCTGAGAACATATCTGGACTTTGTGATCTTTAGAGCAAAATCCTGCACATGCATCTACAATTTCCTAAGAACCCTTTCCTTATGTCCTTATACTTCAGCCCCACCAAAGAAGAAATCTTCAGTTAATTATACATGCACCATTTCAACATATTTAGTTGGTGAGCTAATTTAAAGGAAAAAAAAAACCTCCGGGATGTGACCATCAGCTTCCTTGAAAATTCCTAGATAACACATCCACAGCATGTCTAATCCATTTAGTCACGCCACAAAACATCACTCATTTTTCTTCAAGACAAACTTTATTTATTTCTGAGCAGGACTTTACAAGCCTATGTGTTCTGCGGGCAAGAATGCAGAAGCCCTTATCCATCCATCCGTCTGTCCGTTTGCTGTTGAGACACCAGCTGCTGGCAGTAACAGGTGTTTTCTGGTTTTCTTCTCAAGAGAAAGTCCCAGGCGCTATCTCCAGTGGAATGCAAAAAAACAGCGCGGCACGTAGGGCCCGACACGGAGCTGCATTCCTCTCCGAACATGCAGGCAAGACGCCCTCCGCTGCAGTGCCGCGAACTCAGATGCTTTCCCGGGGAGTAAGCTCAGTTTGGGTACACACACTCAAAAAATTCATTCAAAGCATCCTTCGAAAGGCAATTTTCCCCACCTTTTTTTTTTTTTTTTTCTCAAGGAAAAGCTAGTTTATCAACAGCTGCAGAGCACAGCACGTTTGCACAGTGCAACAGTAACTCTCAGGACACCATCAGCTGAGGCTGAAGACTCTGCCCTGTCAGTAGCTAACTTCTATTCAACATTTCTATGCACAGAAAATCTTCAAAAGTTATTTTCAATAACTGGTTGGGTTTTTTCCAAACTCAACAGTGAGCCAAAATAGCTCAAATTTCTGAGAAAAAGATATGCAGGAGAAAAAAATGAAAATAGCAGGGTTAAGAAAAACAAGTGGTGAAGATGAGGAAAAACATGGAAAAGGATTGTTGATAAAAAAACTGCAAAATAACCCATGACCAAAGCAAAGAGCCATGCGATGTGCCACCAACATCTTCTGAGGAATACTTAGCAGTGATGCATCACACAACTGAACACAAATTTCAAAATGAAATCAAGTTTGTTTCTGATCTTCAAAGGCTCATAAATGTGTTAAGCTTTATTCACTCAGTGTAGCCCTGCATATTTACAGTGAATTAAGCTAAACATGGGCTTAAATAACTGCAGGATTCCAGCTTAAATCACTACTGCACGGAGTCCTCCTCATCCTGTTGTACACTAGGCATTTTTAGACAGCAGCTTTCTCACGGTGGAGATGGACGACAGCACCTAACATACTCTGAATGGGAACGCGATGCAAGCAATAAAGCAGCCGCCCAAAATCTAGTCATGTTGCCCATGTTTACAATGTAAAAAGTTATGTTTATCCTGATAAACACAGCTTTTGAAAAGGTTATTTCCCCCCTCTCTGGAAACGGAAAAGGTTAACTTCATCATCTGCTGCGCCCACGTCAAACTATCATGCAAAGGAAGGAGCTGCAAAGAGCACAGCCCTGCATTCCTCTGCACCAAAGGACCTGTCAGACCATCCCGGCAAAATGCCCAGGAAACCAGCCTAAAGTTATACTGTGCTGCCTCAAACTCCTCTGCCACAAACTGCTTGTTTAGTAGACTTAATTTTAAAGCAAGCCTCTGAGGTACAGCTTTATGCACAAGTCCTTGGACCAGTAAATTCAGAGGTAAAACCCAGCTTACCTTTTCATTTAGCATAGTCATTAAAATCCAAGTGACGTGAGAGTTCTTTCCTCTGCCTACCTTCAGATTCATTTCTTTACCTTTATTCCTTGGTTGGTTTTTTTTAATTATTTTTTTTTAAAGATAGCACAGGATGCCCAGAGGGACACCCGTACGGTAACACTAAATCCAGCAGCAGATGCAAGCTAAATTGCTGCCTACGAGGTGTATCAGCAAAGTTCAGAACAACCATTTCATACACGGGCAGGCAAGATGCTTGAAATGTAAGAGGTCATTTCAGCAAAGCCCAGAGATGCGGGAGCCAGTGCTCCTTTGACAGTTGCCTGGCAACGCTCCGTTATCTTATATTCATTTTTATTATTTTTAATACACTTATCCCCAGGTCTCACTCAGGGTTCTCCCCAGAGCGAGTTTGGCATTTTCAGTTGATTGGGGTGTGTGTTTGTTTGCTTTCTACAAGTCTTCTGGAAACAACTAAGTTCTGCTGGAAAGAGCAAAAAGAGCACAAAACACGAGAGCTTTCTGAGAGCAGCTTTTGGGATGGGCCCTCTGCTCCCTCCAGCCTCAGTTTTGCATCATAACGTGCCTTTTGGCAGGCTGTTTCTCAACAAGTACCTCTCATGGCTGCTACCTTTCGTCAGCATCCAGCCAGACACTCAGTACATTTCATGAAGAGATGGGCTGCACAGACTGTTAGCTAAAAATATCAGTTAATGGGAAGCTACTGTAATATTAAAAGCATTTTTATGCTTAAAAAGCATTCAAGTTTATTCCCTTGTCAATAAAAACAAGGCAAACTTAAAATTCAAGAGGACTTTGATTTGCCACTAGATTTTCCAAATTAAAGAAAAAAATGTTCAATTATTTATTTCTGGGGAGAGAAATCTCCCCCCCGTCCCACTTCCTCACTTAAAGAAAAAGAAAACATAATCAGTGTCCACACAAAAAACACCCTAAGGGTGGGCATGTTTTGAAGAAGCTATTTAGAGTAAGGAACATGGGCATACTCTATCCTTGTATTTATAATGAGGCTCCACCATCCCCAGGAGCTAAAGAAGAATGAAAATGGGTCACATATCTAATTAGCACTATTGAAGCGTGAAGCCCAAACACCCCTGAAATGTAATAGATTTTTTTTTTTAATATCTCCAGATTCATTAGAATATCCCACAGTCACCTCTCTGAGATGACAGAAGCTTAAAAAAAAAAAGGGTACCATAAAGCAGGCAAGTATCTGGCATCATGATGCTTTACTGCTGGGGAAGGAGAGACAGTGCTTTTGACAAAATCTAATGTTAGCTAAAAAATGAAGTGATTAGTCAATCAGCCTAGCATAGCCTATTCTTTAATCACTTTTTATTATTAAAAAAAAACCAAACCAAACAACATAACCATCTTGACTACAAAAACAATATACAGATCCACAGGCACAGATGTGGATGCAGCATGTTCAAGAAGGGTAGTTTCCAAAGCAGTCAACAGAAATTGGTGGGTTCCCACTCTCTCCCAGCAGAGATGCCCACGTGCTGTCCCACACTTTGCTCCCTTCCTCAGGTTTATTAACAACCCAGCAAGGGCCCCACAGCAAGCCCCCCACCCAGCTCTGCACTTGGATCCGCTCCTCATCCACACCTCCCTCCCACGGGCAGGTATCGCGCCATCCAAGTGTCAGACGCCACCAGGCACGTTGGGCTGTTGTAGGTGAACGTGTTTAAATAACAGGTGTGTGCGCTGGCAGACAGCACTAATGAGCTTCTCCTCCTGCTTGCCAGAGAGAAGGCACGGGAAGATTGCATGGGTGGGTGGAGGGAAAGAGAAGCAGCAGATGACTTTTCCTCTGGTGTGTTTACAGTACACAAGGCTCCAAAGAGGGTGCATGAGCACCACCTGCACGTCAGGATGCTGTTCGTTGCTTTCCCCTCTGCTTCTGTAGCCGGCTGCTTGCTCTCATCTCCCAGGGCTTGCTTTTACGTCAAGCAGGCTCAGCCTCCTGCACCCAGCACCCAAAATTTCATGCCAGTGAATGAAGCTATGGGGAAGCATCCCCAGGGATTACCCAGCAGCTCAGTCCACCCACCCGAAAAGACACCCAGTGAAGACTTCCACACACAAACCCGCTTGCTCTCTTTGTGAACAGGACTCTGCGCTTCATTTCGATCAAAGTCAACAAGCCATAAATGCCACTCACCCGTGAGGGTTTGGAAGTCACTACAGCCTTCTGGAAAAAATACCATGAAAAAAAAATCGGAGGGGGGAATTAATTGAGCCTGCAGCTGTCTGTTCTACATATCAAACGTCACGAAGTTCATTTTGCTGCACAGGATTTTTTTTTTTTTTGTACACGAGATGAGCAGGCGAAAGCAGCGCAAAAACCAGAGCAAAATGTTTACTCTGACCCTCCATGACCACGCTTTTACCCTGCAGGCGACCGTGTCTTTTGTGGGACTTGGCACATGAGCACTTTGATGTGTCTCCTGCACTGATTTTGCGTTTCTGTTTATTACAGTGAGAAGTTTTTTCTTGTTTTTTCTTTTTTAAGTTCTTTTGTCGCAGTAGAGAATGAGGCACATCATGCATGCGAGTGAAAGACACAGTATTTTATTTGGTTTAATCTAGTACCTCCCTTATCTGCAAATGGAAACAAAAATAGACTCACTTCGATTACAGAGACATGTATAAAAATTTGTATCTTGTTTTAATGGCATAGCATGGCAGTTCACAAACCACCAAACTGCTCAGGTGCAATGGAGGTTAAAGCTAAAGCAGAGCAAACAGCGATGGATGATCCACATCAGTGATGAAGACCAGCAAAGGCTGGAGACCGCTGGTTCAGCATCTCAAGTCCAGAGCTCACTTTATCACTGCTGGAGTAATAGTCACCATTTTTATTGCTTGTACTTGTAGAATTCCAATTAAATTAGAAAAAACCCACAGCTTATACCAAAAGTTACTCTTCACAATTTCTTCTGTAACCAAAACTCACTCTCCATCATTTCATTATAATACCAATATTAATGATATGGCTGCAAGGACACTCAGCCACCAGCAATCTCTAAGCGGTTCAAATTGTATAATGCTTGACGTACCTACTTTTTTTTTTTCCCCGGACAAATTGCCCAGCAATTAGTTAAAGTGGCTCCAGAAGTCCTGAGACTGAGTTTCCTGAGAAGCTCAGCTTCTGCTGAGGCTCCTTCTCACCAGCTCAGGCAGCTCTCTCTGCGTGCAATTCTCAAAATGTGGCCTCTTGCTTAAATATCTAACTGGAAGATGACCTGTGATGTGCTTCCCACCGTGTTTGATACTGTGACCTCCAGGCTATGAAAACTGCCTTTCAGAGGACTGAACCCATACGCCCAAACTGGCCTCCTAGCTGTCCAAAACGCACATTCGAGGTTTGCCACCCGTGGTGATGGACACAGCCCGTGAGCAGCCAGGAACAGCATCCAGAGCCTCTATGACCAGAAAGCCCCATTTACTATGGAACAGAAATAGCAGAGGGGAGGCTTTCAGTGGAAAATGTGATGAGAATAGAAAGCAAGAAAGTAAAAGCCCTGTCAGCACATTTCATAGACAGTCTTTCTAATGAGGAGATAAACAGATAAAGCTTTCAATCCATGTATGGAGCTTTTTTTTTTTTTTAAATTTGAAAAGAAGCTAACCAAGCACACGGGATTCAATAGAAAACAAAGGCTGAACAAAACATTTTCTGACAAGGCCTAAATAATCTGAAAAAATGTCAATACTAGTGCTACAGAGAAACTGAAGGTTTCCCCCAGTACCTACCCACCCTATTTATTTTCTTTAATGACCTCTTCCTTTCAGATAGCTGGCTGTGCAATGCAGTTAACAAGTACGTATAAAAACCAACCCCCAGTTCTGCATGGGACACCCAGCTTTGCTGCAGCAGCACTGGAAGTCAGAGTAAAGACTGGGAGCAAGCTAACCTTCCCTACAGGAGACAGATCCAAGCCATGCAGTTTGGATCCAGACCTCCCCAGATGCCAGAGCGCCACCAGTGTGGCAAGACTTTGTTCTTATTACACGCTTGCCAGCTATAGTATCTGCCACCCTCTACAACCATTTGACCTGCAAAGAAGCTGTCCTGCCAGTAACATGTTAACTGTTTCTTGAACCTGATGCAATACATTTAAATCAGGTGTGTACACGGAAAGTCAACATTCAAAAGCCAGCCTGAAGCTATTAAGCATCCAGAGAGATTTCTTCATATGAAGATTATTTAAAAAAACATGAGATGGGATCCAGACAAGCAACTTTGCAAAGGAAAGCCCTCTCTTCAGATGCCATGCAGCAACAGCAAGCACAGTGCTCTCCCACCAAGGTTTCTTCCATCGTCACCTGGAATGGTAACCTCAGACGGGGGGGTGGCAGCTTATTTTCAGTGGCCCCTTGAACATCCCCCCCATTCCTGTTGACACTCACCCTTTGGGTGGAGTCTTCAAACGAGTTATCTCCCATGCACAAAGAGATTAAAAGCCAGCAGCCTCCAGTGAAAAGCTTTATATTCTCTATGCTGTGCTCTCTTGGGTAGCTTGTAATACCTTCAAATTTCATACACAGCATCTTCAAAGTTAAATGACTTAGGGGGATTTTCAGCACAATCAGAATCTGCCCTGCAAGTACCACCACAGCTTTATCCCTGCCGTTGTAAGAAACTGCATGCATATGTATAGCTATGGACTTTTCCCTAGGCAAGGTGATACACAGCTACACAAACCCTAAACTTAAAAATGGAAACAAAGCCAGTTAAATATACAAAATCCAACTAAGTGACAATCATACTCTACAGAAACTAAATCTTGTTTTGAGGTTTTTATGTTTCAGAAATTGCATTTCAGATTAGCAGAAGAAAACCATATCCTGAAGAGGCAGCCACAGAAACCCATTACAAACACACATATGCTTAAATATGAGACATTGCTGCCAGACATTTTCAACAAACTGCAAACTTACTGCATATTCAACCATCCTGAGTAGTCCCCAGGGACCATTTTCAATGGTAATATTCAAGATGCGTGTAAGTGTCACCATGTAGGAAGCAGCACAGTCCTGTAACCTGTTACCCAGGTTGTACACACCATGCAATTTAAAGCACATAGGTTTTTATTTTGAAGCAGTCAAGTAGGGCTAAAACCAGCCTCCTGCATATAGTTTTTAATGCAGAAAAGTAGAATTAAATCATTGCCTACATGTCAGATGGAATAAAGTCTAATGTGGTTCCTAATTTCTAACAGCTGGGCCAAAATTATCTCTAGACATTAAGGATCATGACCAGAACAGCAACTACGCCATCACAGACCTCTGGAGTGGTATTTCAGATTGCCTGCGCTGTAGACCCTGGCTCCCTGTACAGGGGAGCCCCTTTTCAGACCCGCTGGCACAATGGCCTAACTCAGATGCTGTGCCTGCCTCTGCCTGCTGCCTGCAAAAGGAGCCAGCAGCCCTGTTCAGCAGGAAGCCCATTTTGCTCGTTGTTCTCTTAAATGAGGATGCCACCGTACGTGACTATATGCGTCTCCGTTGCTGTATAATGCAGTCTGAATACAACCACCCCAACTCTCCCCCTCTCATCTGGATTTGTTCAAATAGCTAGTTAGAAGGGTATTCTTCCCAAATGACAGCATAAGTGTGTTTGTTTTACAAGTCTTACTTTCTCGCTTCTATTTCACGGAAGCAAGCTGGGCTATATTAATGAGAGCAGCGTATCAAGGGAAGCAACAAATTCATCACCACTCAGACTTCCAAGTCCACCGAGATTTGAACAGCCTACCCAAAAAGTTTTGGGCACAAAAGCTTTCTTTCCATTTGAAACAGGGAGACCTCATTACAGGAATTCCTATGTAAAATTCTCAGTCTGAATTCAGTAAGACATCAGGTAAGATAACAAGGACACAGACTATTTTCAAAAACCTCCTCAAGATACGCGTGCTCTCTGAATAGATGCAAAAGTTAATATATCTACCACAAACTACAGATGGGTACATCAGCTGCACCAGCGACTGCTCCCGAGATCATGGAATAAGCCCAAATAAATAGGAAAATGCACCATGAAGTACCTACAGTAAGGCCAACTGTCTAGAGTATCCCAATTTATTAGAATAGTTGGCCAGTTCAACATGAAGTATGATCTTTTCCTTGCACGTTAACTCTAACTTTTGAAATACACCCCGTACTGCCTTCCTCCAACACCTTTTTTTAATTTGAAAGCTAACTTTGGTATTGAGAAACCTGGGTATGCTACTTATTAAATTTTTGAAAAGGAATTCAACAGTTAAGCACTTTTTTTAACTGGGTGTTTCATCTGGTCCAGAGCATTCACCTCTCACTCCCATCAATAAAGGAATTTGTTAATGGACTTTGCTTCAGTCCCACTCACTTTCATGGCATACATCTACAGCAAAGAAGTTTCTACACAGATGGCAAATTTCCAGCATTTGCTTTCAGGCTGCTCATCATGAAAAATACAGATATATTCCTTAAATATTATATGAATCAGAGCCATAACTCAAAGCCAGAAATAATTACCTTCTCTGGACAACATTCAGTAACCCATTCCCTTCTTCCTGGGCCTGTTGGCTGCCTTCAGCACAAGCAGTCATGTTCCTCCCTTTGTCTGCTCCTTTGTTTCTTGTGGTTTAGTCTTTTCCCATTTTTCTCCTCATCTTTCCCACCCCAGCTTTTTACAGGGGTTATACAGGGCTCCATCCCCGGGCTTTTTGTTCTCTGCACTCTGCTCAGCTTCCTCCTGGGGGACCAAACTCCCAATGCAATAATTTTATTGTGATCAGCAGGAGTGCAGCATCCTCAGCCCTTGGAGGAGGGGAAAAAAAAAAAATGAAAAAAATTGTGTTTTCAGTATTCTCAAACATAAACATAAAATAAACGACATGGATGACTCAGATTAGCTCTCTTTTTCAGTCTTGTTCTCTGTCTTAAATGTCTTGGATCGCTTCCATTTTTTGATGATGTTCAGGCATTACTTTAAGTGAGACACTGCCAAAAAAAGACAGACTCAAAGCATGCTCTAGCCCCATTTCCTGATCTCTGGAGACATGGCCACAGACTGACAGACCCAACTATGGGGGGCTGCTTTATGCTTAACCCTTTCTTCAGACTGTTACATCCAGGCTGTGCTCGTGGATTCCTTCTGAAAAGCAGCAAAGATGTGCTTTTCCCATCCATCCTGGTATTAAGCTCATAACTAAGCCTGTGTTTCGGTAATGCTAATATCTCCTTTTTTGATACACATACTGCTGCTTCGTTCAGATTTAGCTTTCCTTTCCCCAGTCTAGCTTTACCAATGCACTTCAAATCATTGATTTCCTTCTGGTTTTGCACTTCTTCAGTGCCTCCATCAGCCTTATGGTGTTTCGACCTTTAAGGAGTACATCGTGCTATTGACGTGTCAGCTTCAGTCTCAGGCTGGTCAACCCATCTAGCTGCCATTGCTCATCTGGTAAAAATCATGATGGTGTATGTTGAGAGCTTCTCTAATGAACTACTCATTCATCCTGTCACCTACAACATGTCTGTCTGTCCTCGCAGCTTCTGCTGTGCTTGATCAGTAGTTTTCGGTTCTTCCCTGTCATATTGATACTGTTGTCATGGTTATACACTGTAAGTATATGGTGGGGGAAAAAAGCTTTCACTGGGTTCAGAGCTGTACAAACTTCACTCGATACAAGCCAAAGTAACCTTACATTTATTAAAAACTGGCTACAAAATAGCTCAAAATATTCCCAAATATTATTATAACTGAAAATACACCCAACTATTTCATAAAAAACATTCCCTGCCCGATTGCTGCTTTTTCTTTGGAAGTCTGTCACACTAATAGCAGCACTGATACTAGCATATGGAGCAGACTGCAGTATTTTAAAGTTGCCAACAAGTTTAAACAAACAAATTGCAGAAGTTAAAGCAAAACTTTCTTCCCAGAAACAAATACTGACACTGGATACAAAATATGAAAATGCCAAGCCAATACAAACATCGAAGGAGACAAAACAAAGCCAGGCAGGAATTCCATTTTGGCATAAGTGACAATAGTTTTGTGCCTGGATCACAGAGCGGTGGTTTCACTTCTGAAAAATGAGATGTCTGTACCCCCAGGTAGGTGGTGAAGCACCTGGCAAGGCCGGGGAGCATGATGCAGAGCACCACATTCCCTCTGCCCAGTGACTCACCAGGTAGACGCTCGCCAGATCTTTTCTGCTGGTGTTTTAATTGTTTCGAACAGGGCAGACTGGCAGTTCCTGGGGGTAGCTCTTCCTAGTAAATACTACACCGGCAGATTACAGACTCCACTGGTGGACAAACCTTGGAGGGAAAATCCAGGGCATGCAACTTCAATGATAGAGACTTGCTTTGATGTGACCTATAGGATTAACTGTAATCCTGGTGTGACTAAATAAGTTATTTGCAGTCTTTATTGCCCATGAAGGAAAATGTAATAACACTCCTACTTCTTTTTGCTCTTCCAGGCTAGCAAAAGACTGGGCAAAAGATAATATGCAATACACTTAGACCCTATTTCACACTAGCTGGCTACTTTTTCCCCTGGTTTGGATGGATGCTGAAGCAAAACTTAAAATATCATGACATTAATACAACAGCAATCCAACTATCGAGAAATTAATAAAAAGGCAATTCAGGCACTCTTGTTAGTATTTCCTCTGAACAAAAGGCATTCTGTAGTCCTCAGCCCCATGTGAACTGCTGCCACACAGTTAAAGAGCAGCTCCATTTGCCTACGCAGGCACTGCACAGACAGAATGGAGCCCTCTTCTGCACAGAGCCCTTTGAGTTACCTGACATGAGCCATTTACATTAAAACATGCGTAACAAGAGCAACTCAATCTTGAAGCACTGTCATTACATTTCCAAACCAAAATGCCAAAGCCTTGCATTTGAACAGCAAGCTCTAGCTGAAATAACCCATCACCCGAAAATGCTGCTTTAAAAGCGTGCTGAATATAGCACCGAATTTTGGGAAGTTATTTTGCTACAGGACACAATCACCTCAGACTAACGTTAAATTTGGCCACTGAAAAAGCAGCAGCAAGCAAGGCAGATTACAAATGACCAACTCTTATCTCATGACCTTTTCAATCAGATGCTAAGTAGCAACTTATCTCAGTGGCAGATCGTTGGTGTCATCAAGGTTGCTCCATCAGATTCTTCCTTCAGTCCAGCTTAATATTACATCAGCAAGTCAAGAGAGGACACAGCCATTTAACCTTCTCCTTTAATTGAGACTTTGCAAAAGAGGAGCAATTTCTTAGGGCTTTTTTCTCTGCTCAGAGACAGCCATCATATTCACACTTAACTATCTGTAGCGCTTACAGGCCTAAGTGGTCCAGGACTAGGTTGTCTCAAAGACATTCCCTATGGGCTGTTCTACGCCATTGCCCGTGCTGAGTAGGGTCTGGGTACTCTACATGGGACTAACACCATCTCATCCAGGTGGTTTCATTTTAACAGTCACTATGCAACCGACTCTGGCTTCTTTAAGTCCCTTCTGGTCATATTTGCTAGAATTAACTTCCAGAACTTGAGGCACAGAGTCCCATCTGTACGTACCCTGGCTTTGCCTCAGCTCAAACGCTAAAAGCTGAGAAGTTCTGGTTGCACACAGTTAAGTAGTGGATGTGAAACCAATCACTTCAGGCATCATTATTCAGAAGCTATCCAGATAGCAGCGAAATCCAGGACCGTAAGAACACACAGGCTCCTGAGCCTGGGCAGATGCTTTTCAACTTAATTGCTTTTCCTGTTCTACAGATTACCCCAAAGTCATTTGTCCCAGTCTGCATTCCTTCAACTGCTTGCTCATGGTAAGTACCTGCTTACTTAGCTGTCCTCGGTCACGTACGCAAGTGTGCACAACTCCCTGCCCACACTCTGCCTCGCCTGGAAATAAAGCAGCTCGTTGAGCTGATTTTAAGTAACATTACACTCTACCTCACAGTTGAAAGCAAACTCATACAGAAGGTCTGACAGACCACAAGACCATTTAGTGGAGAAGAAAACAGCACCCAGGGTAAAAAGGCTAAACTGCCCTATAAAAACACTTTGCAAACTTCTAGGAGGAAACCTGTGCTAAGCATTAGAGGCTTTAAGCAATGGGAAATCACGTGCCTAAGTAACCCTGTGGAGTTGTACCCTCATGCCGAGGCTTGAAGGTTTTAGCCTTACATTGCAGCACATTTCTTCTTGCACAATGGCAGGCTGATCCCAAGAAGAAAAATCAGCTGTGCCCTGCCCATATCTAAAAGGAGAAGGTGCTTTGTTTAACTGCTCAGGTTCAGACAGACTCACAGAAGTCTAGCTTGGTAGCTCCTATCAGAAGCTATAGGATTTCCTTAGTATACATTAGTTCGTTATCTATTACAGTCAATAACATGAAATTCGGCACTGTGTTTACAGAAGGGCGCTGACTGTGCCACAGGCTGCTCTCCAGTGTTCCCGGCGGTCTGAGTGAGGTATAAAACACCAACTGCAACCCACTTCTCTCCCTGAAAAAACTCTCAAGAAAGGAAATCCCAGCATGCATACCTTTGCACTTGATGAAAGTGGGGGGATGGATTCCTTCATATGCATGCAAAAATTTATTTTTAATTATTTTTTTAAATTATCAGCCTCACATGGCCATTTTTGCCACACAGCCTTGAATAACCTAGACACGGGAATGAAATTCAGTTTCACTTCTCACTTGCTGTTACTCAACATTAAGTCCTGCTATTACTCAGATGTAGAAACTTCATTTGCAATAGAAGTGTCTGAATCTTCATTCCCATTCATAGCACCCCAGTGGCCACAGCAGCTACATAAGGACCACCGAAGTAGAGAGGACTTTAAAAACTTTCATACTGCTAACATACAGCACATCAGGCATTTTATCAAGACTAAACCACAATAGCTGCAGCAAAACCCAATCTCTTGTGCCCATTCATCACTGCCTGCATTTAAGTCCGCTGCAGCCTGTCAAGTATCTGGAAGCTCTTCCTGCCATCTGTTTCCTTCCTCCAAGGGTGCTGCAGTTTTCCATCACTGCGCTCGCTCTCTCTCAAAAAAAAAAGTCTTCATTTCTGTGAATCTTAAGAATTTTTTTTTTAAATGAGCTATGTATTTTGAACCTGACTGTGCAGATTGTAACAACTGTCATTTGCTTGGATTGATAAAATTCACCTCGTTACCTGTCTCCATCTTCACAGAGTCACACCAAAATCTATTTTCCCCACCCTTGCTTTGTGAACTGGTAATATTAAACCTAGCCAGTTAAAATGGCAAGAATGCACCAAGCTGTTTCCAGAATGCAGTGGCTTGCTTGCTCCCACAAAAAGCTGTCGCACTAATTGCCAAACCAATTAACAGCAACTAAGCAAGGAGATAGTTCTGTAGAAAGACTTGCTTGAGTTTCAGTGCTGAGTGGTACTTTTATTGTTGCTTTTTGAACACCACGGTTTCCAACAGATTGTTAATGGTATGTTTTCTTCAGCGCTGAGGTTCCTGCAGATGAGCATCTGTCTCCTCTCTGTATGTAAATATTGTCCTTTTCCTCACTTCCTACAGAAGACACCTAGGGATTTTGCCATCGCAGGAAACAGGCTGCCCTAAATATTTAAGGATCCTTTTCCAGTTTTTCAGCAAATAGTCCTAAGTGTAAAGATCTACTTGTAGTTATAACAAAGTCTAGTTTTTCCATAATGCAGGAGGTATATTACATAGTAAACTGTCCTTAGAACAACAAAAAATAATGCAGCACCTGAAATTGTAAGTAATACTCTTGAAGAAACAGTGAAATTAAAAATGCAGACCATTTAAATAATTTACTTTCTGCAGCTACTAGCTTGGATAACCAAAAACTAGGGATGGGCTGGCTACTTAGCATTTCATTTCCCATTTTGTTTTATACTGCAGTCTTCTTGCAGAAGCAGTAGTATGGGATTTCTCACAGGAAAACATTTTCATTTTAAACTTGAGTCTAAAGGACTTGTGGTGGAACATTTACATTAAGAATACCATTGCAAAAGAGTCAGCAGAAACACCATGGTGTTAATATCAAATTTGGAAGTAAAGACTAAAAATCTGTTTATAGTATACTTTGCCACAGGACCTCAGAAAGCAAAGGGGAACAAAAAAAAAAAAAGTCCTGCACCAGATGCATCTACTGTATTTGAGAGTTTTAATAATACCGCCTTTACATAATCTCACTGGAAAACGCCAGGCCAATCTGACCTACATGTTTTAAATAACCTGCTGCTTCTACTTTACGGAGGAGCTGGTATTAAACCATTAGGCTAATAGCCAGAGCTGGCTACTGTTTGGGTTTTAATAAGATCTGGCCCCAGCTGATAAAGTACAGCAAGAAAGAGCTTTGCAAAAGGAAGCTTCGCATGAAAACCTGGTCATGGTAGCACCAACTCAATTTCCTCTCTTAAAAAAAGGCCATAAAGCAGCCACTAAGCTGATCTGCTCCATCTATTAAAAGATATCAATACCCACCCATATTCCAGCAGGTTGTGGGAGCAAAGGCATTTCCAGAGTAAGAATGTTTCTCAGAAGGCTGTACACTTTGCTGTTCACATAAAGAGAGCTGAGCCTTACCCACATTCTCCATGGTTTGAATACTGAGGAGCTCCTCAGCATGAAGACCATGTACCATGCTACCTGCTAGAGCAAAAAACAGCAACAAAATTCAGCACATCTGCTTCCAGAAACTGCAGAAGTGGTTGTAGAAGCCAGACATGAAATATTTGTAATTGTGCAAGAAAACTGGGAGGAGGCTGTGTTGACAGAAGAAAAAAAAACAACCTCACACATTCTTCAAATTAACTCCAAACTGCCAGGCACTGCTTGCCTCCCTTCTTCCGTCCTCACAAGCTCCCCACTATGAAAGAGCAGCTTCAGCGCAGCCATCCCTCCATGCCTCCCCACACATCAGTACCAAGGGTGTCTGTATCCTCCAGGTCGCCACTCCAGCATCACTTCTTTCCCATGAAGGGAAAATAGCAGTAATTCAGAGCATTGCTAAAGAGCATACTGGGATATGTTGGACAAATGAGCCCTGTTAGGTTGGGAATGCTACAGAGTGCAAGATGACCCCTGCGATTTGATCTATGACCATGGGTCTGGCTGAAGCTGCTGCCTCTGGTTATTAGATGAAAGGGCTCTGTCTGTTCTGTCAAATTTCCTTCCATCTTCTACCTGGTCTTTCTCCAAAGCCAACATGATTCTGGACAGCAATGCCTAAGATGTTTCCCAAGGGCTTCGTTACATGGCAACTCCCAAGTGCTGCATCTGAACAGGCCCAAAGAGAGAGCACTGAGCTGAAGGCTCAGCCTTGATAATTCCATCATTGTTACAGCAAAGGCTTACCTACCCACCGTGACTGCAGCACAGCCAACGTCAGTGGTAAAGAGCTACTAAAATTTAAGAAATTGAGCCATCTCCTAGTCTTCTAGCATTTCCAGCACGTTCAGCTCACATTTTTGGGTTTCCTCCTCAAAATTGCTGGAATTCTTTTCCTCAAACATTTCATAAGATTTGCAAAAAAATTGCATAATGTGGAATAAATTATTTGAATACAAACTCAGTAACACTCTGTATCTGTAGCATTCCACAAAGAAAGCCTTAAAATAAAAGTCTTCTCTAAACCAGCAACCAAGTAGCATAGCACTTTTAACTTCTTAAAGGTAGATTTACTTTGGGGTGAACTACATTGTCTGCGCAACCCTAACCATTGCTTGCCATCTGGATTTCCTTTGAGGAACATAATTAACATCAAGTTAAAACCCTACCTCCAGCATCGGGGAGATAATTGAAATCCAGGCAGTCCCAAGACTCTTCTCAAATTGAGGAGTTGCTAAACCTAAATGTAAAGCTGCAACAAGATGTTTATATTAATTATACTAACCAACCATCAAGGGGCTCCTATCTGAGGGCACTTTTCCATGGATAATTCATGGCATCTTTTGAATGATGGTCCGTAATACACTGTGCATTCCTCAACAACACGAACAAGCTGTTACAGCTACTTCAGGCTTCCAGTATGAAAGTGCAGTGGCTGCTTAATTCCCCAAAGGAGCTAATCTCTCAAATATTATCTTGCAGTGATTCCTTTGTCAAAACAGAGAGGCATTTCGTGGTTTAGTTTCCAGAAAAGTACTGCCTTGTAACACCCTCCGATTATCACCATGCAATTAAGATACCTATGAGCTAATAGCCTGAAATTTCAGGCAAAAACGTATTTAAACTTGTTTCTAAAAAACAGCTCAGTGTTCAACTGCTTTTTGTAATGTCTTTCCTATTTTAGGTTTTTGCCATTTTGGGTTTTCCCCTGGAGGTTCTGCCCAGTAAAGCTTTTTGCAATTCCTCTACGTAAAACTACATCATTACACCGATATAGTGGGTAAATATGCCCCCTTTATATGACTAAATCAATTTAACTGACTAGCTACAAAGTTAATCAATTAGATTAACGGTTGACCTACTTAAAGATAGGGAAAAGTATCTAATACTTATTTTCTAGAAAATAACAGGCAATACAGCATCACCATATAAACAGTTGGGCAGCCTAGATAAAGCAGGCTGGAGGCTAAGGGCACGCACAGTAGTAGAACATTGGGTTCAACAGCA
This sequence comes from Grus americana, assembly GCF_028858705.1. Lineage (NCBI taxonomy): Eukaryota > Metazoa > Chordata > Aves > Gruiformes > Gruidae > Grus > Grus americana. The sequence continues at coordinate 12,728,446 of NC_072853.1, read as the reverse complement.
TGCAAAGGAGTCTACATGGAAGCATTTACTTTAAGTTTGCAGTCATGGCAGGGGGAAGCAGCCGGATGAAGGTTCGCTGTGAAATACTGACAGCTATCTGCTCAACACACTGAGTTTCTCCAACAGGGGCAACTTAAATGATCAAAATTTCCCCCTCTGGATTGTTTCAGAGTTCTTCAGAGTTTGTGGTTTGGGGTTTAACGAGTAGAGGGGAGAAGCAGCAGAAGCTACAATTCCCCGTTCGTTCCATGGTCAAGCTTGCTTTGAAAACCACTCTCAAGGCAACAACCACGTGAACTTCTGTGAACCTACATTTCACACTGTTGCATCGATGCCTTTATAAGCCATCTACCCTGCCGCAAGCTACGGCAGAAGAGGTTTATCTGCATTCACTCTCAACTGCAGTCAGCAGTTACCTCATTGCACATGCTGCTAAGAGCCCTTACCTCTGTCGAGGGATCCATTTATTGAACATCTGATTTTCTAACCCACTTTTTCTATTCAACTGACAGCATTTTAGGCACATCCTGTATTAACAGCTGATTCACACTGTTATACCAAATTGTTTGTTAGGTTGGGGGAAAGGTGTGGAGCTTTCATTGTTGACTTTTTTGTTTTGGAATAAAAAGCTTTGTTGGGAGAAACAGTGCTTCAGACAAAGGTTACATGTTCATGCTTGAGAGCAGAGCAAGCAACTGCCGCTTAGCTAAATCAATCTCCACCCAACACTACAGCTTCTCAGCCTGCACTGTGGTTTCACACCTGCATCACTGGATTAAGACAGTGACTACGGAGTAGAAAGCCCATTCAAGTCTTTTGATGAAAGGCTCCTGTGGCAGTGCCACGCTACTCAAAAAGACCTATTTGTACTAAAAGCCGGAGCTATAGCAATCCTAGTAAGTCATTCCTTCAGCTATTCGTCAATCAACAGACGGGTACATTGACGGAGGCTGCACTGTCTACTGATGAAATGTGCTTTCTTCTGTGCAGTCAATCTGAACATTGTAATTCTAGCTCGTATCAGACTACGTGTAACATCACTTGTAATTAAAAAACCTGAAAAGCAGCAAATAATTCTAATTATGAGAGACAACTGAACAAATGATGTCAGGTTTTATGACAAGGCAGCTATGCCAGAGGCAATGCATCAAACAGCTACGTGACATTAAATTTTCTTCTGAAGAAACATTCACCTGCTCTCTATTAATTTCCTTATTTGATATTTAAGGACTGACAGTGCTGAAAAGTGTGTCATTCCATTAGACAGATAGCTGTCCTGCCTCTGGGGGAACCGCCGTTACTGTAATGGAAAGAGATTTAAGGCTCGTGTGCTGTCAGCCTGGGTCTGCCCTGAGCAGCTGTTCAGAAACCCCGCACAACCATTCCTCAGGAAACCACAGACTCAACAGCCCGGCCAGAAGTTTCCAAAAAATGAAAAGCATCTCTCATCCCTCAAGAGAACGTGGGTAAACAGAGAGGAGAACGAACGAGGAGGGGAAACAGAGGGAATAGTTGGGGTCGAGGCCAGCTTCTGCTGAACATCTCTTGCATGAGGCAATTCAAGGCAGGAGAACTAACAAGAATGACTCTGCTTTGCAAGGTAAATTAGGACAATTCACTCATGGTTCTTGCAAATATGTCCTTTGAAGGTAGTCCAGAATATTTCATTCAGTATCTAATATATACAGAGAAAAATAGATTTATTGTTTGTATTCTTATTTGCTCCCAAAAGTATCCTTTCCTTCCAGTTATGCAAAAATAAAGTCAAACAAAACGACAATTTATTTTATTCATTTTTTCCCAACTTTTCTCCCCAGTTTTCCCAAAGGCTTTTCCTGAGAGACACTCAGTCCAAAATGGCTTCAGTTGCATACCTTCCCTTCAGTCCTGGTCCCCTCAGTAAGTTTTAGGGTCTTTTTACAAGATGCTGTCACACAATTTAGTTCCCAGGGTCATCTAAACAGTAGCACTGTTTAAGGACAGCAGCAGTCCTTGGGATGGATTAATTTCCACCCTCCACCAACAGCAATTTCAATGAAAGATGAAAGCTAAGAAGCAGAAAAACAAATGCTCAGGGGAACCCGATTACAGGGGAGTCCAGCTACTAATGCTGTAAGCGGAGCCTCCTGCCATTTCATTTTGTTGATATATTCAGTGATGGCATAACTTCTCCCAGTCCACAGAGAGGGTACTGCTACTCCCTGCTGAATGTGAAGTATGCAAGATAAGAGATCCCAAATATTGGGTTGCAAATTGTACGTTATTTCCTAATCCTTTCAGACAAGCTGACCATGTTGCTGCTTTTCTGATGCCTGGATTTGTCTCCTGGCACATACCTATTCCCTAGCTTAGAGGTGTGAAGAAAGCTGGGTTTGATATCTTGAAAGCAGCATGCCAGTACTTCTCAGCCCTTCCCTGACCCCTCTATCTCAAAAGCAGGAGCGTCGCTGGTTGAGTGCCATCCCGACCAGCTGGCCCTCTCAGCACTCTTTACAACTGTCTAATATCTTTGTGTGACCTTCACAGCACTAACCAAGTGCGGAGAGGACCAGGCAAACAACTCAAGGAAGAACACTAAAAATATCCCAAACTTGCATTAGTCACAGGACTACAGCCCTGCTGAGAGCACAAGTCACTGCTCACGCTGCATTGCAGCCCTGCTTTTCTAGCTCAAAGGGATTTGTGCATCAAGTAAGCTCAAACTCTTATTTGGGTTAAAATGGCAGTGAAGAAATACAGATCTCTACAGCTGGGTTTTGTCCCATGACCAAGTCAGAGTATTAGGAGGTGGCTTGCTGATCCCAATCAGCGGTAGCATAATTCAGCATTCAATGGCTTCCTTGTGCCAGTGTACCACCACATCAAAGCTCTGCCATGGTAGGTCATCCTCCTGTGATTACTGAAACCAGGCTTCCTCTCACCAGTTTGTCAGAAGACTGAGCTGAGGAAAGTACTTGATCAGGCCTCACCTTGGAAAGATGCTCCCTGCAGATACAGAAACCAAGCCATACAACTTTGATACTGAGCTAGGGAGTACCAGGAGCTACTCGGAACAGTCCATAAGTGGATTCAGCTACTTAATTCCCATCTGGTTAAAATAAAATCCAACATGAAGGATGGATGGGGGCTAAAAGGAAGTAAAAGAAAATAAATTATAAGTTCCCAGGCCAGAGAGGGTTTCAGGGATTAAGGGTGAGCAAAACATCTTAAGACGGGGAGAAGCTGACAAATGGATATGAAACACAGCATGAAAACCAACTTTTCCACTAACGTGAATGCTTGCCTGCAAATGAAACCCTTTCACCACTCACAGAAATATAATAGAAAATGCATCTGTATTTTCCCCTCAATTTTAAAGCGGCCACTCGCAGAAACGCCTGTGCATTTCCCAAGCACGCATAACTCTGGTGCTCTTTTAATAACCCGCAAAGCGGCCTCCCAGCTGGCCAGTGACCTGCAGGCAGTTCAGAGGAACAGGAGTGTGTGGGTGCACAGAGAATAAAACCCCCCTTTCTTCCCCCATCTTCCCCAGCAGCTGGTGTTGTGGAAGGGCTGCGGCTGCAAGGGCTGAGGGCAGCTGCTGTAGGACATAAATAGGCAACAGCTGTTTGGCCATATGCTTGACCAGCTTCAAAGGGTTAAACTGTCACCACCCAAAACTCCTGCACACCGACTAGCCGGCCCCAAGGCAATACCCTTGCCTCTGCCTGCAGCATCACCGCTTCCACCCTTGAGAAGGAAAAAGGCTGCGTCGTTCATCTCAAGGATCACAAAAATTTCTCAAGATTTTGTTTTGAAGACGAAAGGCAAAAAAAACCTCTGAGGGAAGTGAAAACCCATTAGAAAGTGTACTGAAGTACTCGGGGTGTACCGAAAGCCATCACTCCATCCCATTTGTTGTGTGAAGGCACTAATGTAATGCTGTGTCAGTACTATTTCAGACTAACAAATTCAAGCACATTTCAGTTCATGGTGACAGTTGTCTTCAAATACAACAGACATTTTCTCCTGCTATCACTGCACAGCTGGAAGCAGCTCCAAACCCTGGAGCACCTTGCTGCTCCAGCACACGCTCACAGAGCACAACCGAGCCTTGCAGGCACAGCTGCCAGTTCCCCACTGAAGCCAAAGTTTGGAGTTTTGCTTGGCACCCTCCTCTTTTCAGGGGGCTGGTCGTGACCTTCCTCCGCCTGCCACCACTGTCCACAACACTTCAGTTTCTGCGGAAACAATCTCCCAACTGGGGCACACAAAGACAGCGGCTCTTTTTGGAAACAAAACTCCTTGAGAGGAGTTGAGAGCAACCACAAACAGCGGCTTCAAAACAAAATACAAAATGCAGCCTCAGCCTGGCCTTCCTGTCAGCCACGAGCACAAGAAAAGGAGCATTTTAGGGGAATCCTCTCAGACTGGGGTGAGACAGACTGACCCGCCGGGTACACAAATATACCGAGTGTTACAGGGGCAGAATGGAGCCTAAAGGGGTTTTTAAATTGTGAACTTTAATCCTTCTCAAATCCTTCTGACCCTGTTGCAAGGACAGCTTATTTGCTGCTGTTTGTTGAACTAACTGACGCAGCCCTTCCCCAGCTTCGTCCTTCCCATGGAGCTGGGACGAGGCAGGCAGAGCTGCTACCACAGCACCTCACATCTAGTCATGGTCACCTACCGTCCCAAATAGTTTGCATTCTGCATCTAATGCCAGGAATGCATTCCTCTCATCGCGCAGCAGTCATGCAAGATTTAATGAAGACGCACACTACACCTGAAAAAAAGTGACTGAAAGAAAGGGATGAATTATTTAAACTGCCAGTGTATCTCTTTTCCCCATTGAGAGCAATCACATGAATGCCCTCCTCTGATACAAACCCTTATCAGATAACCGAGTACCAGCTTTCTGGAGCAGAGACCAGCAGCCAACTCTACTTTTCCCAAAACCAGATCTGATACAAACATTAAAAAACACAGCCTCCCAGCCATCACCAAACAAGCAACACAACCAGCCACCTCCCAGAGCGGTGAGGAGCAAGAAGCACGGACACAAGAAGCTGCTGTACATTAACAAGAGATGCTATTTCTGGTAGAAGCCTGGGCCTCTCATTTCCTTTGACCAATGATGACAATAGTATTTGGCAACAGAAGCAGGGCTAGAACAAAAACAAGACCAGAATGTTTTTACAGAGAATTCACAGCACATTTTGGAACCTCTGTAGATACTGATTTCACCAAGCCTGTACAATCCCCACCACCACCGAGAAACACAGACCACAGAAGAGTCCCAGGGAAGCAGAGCTAGGGGTTTGCAGGGGAGTGGGCATCGCACTATAAGTTTACACCCAAGTAAAGCAACTCCAGCCCGCGTTCCCTTACATGCTATGTTCAGTTGCAGTGAAAATCTTAAGGGCAAAACACTGTGTGAAGAACTACCTTGAATTACCAGGAGGAAAGTCAGTTTTCCCTGTATCGCCCCAGCTTAAGGTGAACTGTGGCACATGGACCAAACCTTCAGTTAAAAAAAAAAAAGTGAGGGTGAATAGCACTGCAATGTTCCAGTAAAAGAGACCACAAGAAAATGGCAAGCGCAAGGGATAGGATTTAGCTACAATTTTTCCATTTATTCCAATGACGTCACCTCTGTGAAGAGATCCCATTTATCTCATCGGGCTACATTTGGAGCATTGTATCTTATGAGGAGCCTTAATCATAACGTAGAAGACCACAGAAGCCAAAATGGTGATTCCCCAGGAAGAAGGTAGCAAGCTCATATTTTTCAGGTACTGTAAGGGAGATTTTAAAGTCACTGGTGCAAAGAAACATTTCCATTTGCTAAATCTGGTTAAGACAATCTACATCATTCATAAGTGTGGCCACACAGAATTGTCAGTCCCCAAATAATTGTCTGGATTCAATAAATAAAATCATGTGCTATAGCATAAGGTGGGGTTCTCGTGCAGCAAGTGCAGTAGCTGGAGAAGAACAAGGACAGTATTGTAGAAGTCACTAAATTACATAAATGCTCACTCCCCTGTCACTAGTAATTCACACGACTTGCTATGTTAGCACACCAAACAGAACACACAGTTCTGCAATAAACACCGGTGCTATTTATTCTGGTGCTTTCTCTATTTTGGGTGTAAACACACCCATAAGAACCTGATGACACGTGAACTATCCAGCTCTATAAGCCTTTTTCCCTGTTCCACAGAAGTTACAGGTACCTAGCACAAATTAGTTTGCCAAAACTAAAGTAGTAAAGCCATGGCACCACACCTGTTTATCTACCAGGCACTCCACAGGTATTTGTTTTTCCCAAAGCCATGTCCTTAACCAAGCACAACTCCTATTTAGTATCTTTTTGAAAGTTAATTAAAGGTAATTGAATTCACTGCTCTAAGTGCATGGACCAAGCACAGTCACCACCCCTTATGGAGCAGACAGCTCTTCAGAGAGTAAGTTCAGCAATACAAGAAAGAATATTGGGATACATTAAACCATATAAAACAAGTCCTGCTAGTCTGTAGAAAGCAAGCAAGATGGTTAGATACCAAAGCTTTACTCTTGCTAAAATATTTTAACTTTATATTCCTTACAGTTTCACTCTTAATTGTGTGGCTCTATTTAAAGGCGTTGGGAACTGTTTAACCAGGTAAGAACCTCCCAGGAGGTTACAAGGCAGACCCCAGAGAACTGCTATCAGCCATTTGGCAATCACGCACACGTGCAATTTGGGGGGGAACCAAAGCTGAGCTTCCAGGAGATAGGCAAGGATTTTCTCTGGACTCTTCATGAAGTAATCAGTCACAGGAAGTGAAGGATGATACGCTTTCATGGAAGCCATACGGCCTACTTTAATCCTATTTTAAGTAGAAGCCAACAGTATTTCCTTACAGTTGGTCGACATCAACAGGATGCAGCTTTCTGCTAGCAAGCGCAGGTTACTTCTATTCAAGGGATATCTTCCAGAACACGTTTCATGCCATTTAAGTACTCACACTTAGATTAATGTATTCTGTGTGTCCCATTGTTAAACTATTTCTCCATAGCTTCCTTCCCAGGAGTTCATTTTCCTCTTGAAAATAGTCACAAGAAAATAAAATGCCCCCTCAGAACTAAAGGGATATTCAGTAATTAATCCATAAAACAGAAGACCTATTTGAAACCTCCCTTTTCCAAAACATCAGTTTCTGAAAATAGTTCTTTTCCTGTCACAAATTAATTAACTGTGCAATAAAAAAAATTTTTTTTTTTAAACTACTACCGTAATAGTTACTAACTGTATTAATGGTTATCAAGTGTACCTTTTTATGGCAGTGAAAAAACCAGTTCCAAATTCCAGAATTAATGCTGTTATTAGACACTTGTTTGGCTTGAGAATTGAATGAGAAAACATAAGCTTCCAAGTGGCTTTCTATTTGAGGTCTGGGTGACTAATTATGTATTCAGATACTGCTTGATTTAATATCTACTCAATTCCCATTCTGTTTCTGTGGGAAAGAGGCTAGAAAGACTTTGGAAGAACGTTTTCTTGACCATGAAACAGAACTTTATGATGCAGTATTTTAAAAGGAAAATTAAATCTCACAATTGGAGCAACATAAACTAATCTGTTTCTTGGCAGAGGAAGTCAAAACGTTTCTGCTAGCAACATGTGAACATGGATAACGATAGCAAAAGCTGAACTGTACCCTAATCCCCGCTCCTGCTTAATACCAACAGTGCCACTGTGCTACTTCAGCATTATTTTAGTTCTGAGAAAATGCACAGAAAGAGCAGCAACTGAAAATCAGCTACCTCAAAATCCAAAGTTTCCCTTTATTCTACTGAAATAGTAAGGATTTCAAATTCAACAGAATATTGAGGGGGAGGTGAGGAAGAGTCCAAGTTCTATGTAAACTTGAAAATTAACTTGAGTTCCCATCAAACTAAAAGGACTGAACATTCCTTTTACACGCCTGGGAAGCCTCCAAAGTAATCCCCCAAATTTTGTTCCATCATATAGTTTGATAACAAATATACTCTGTCCTGCATGACCAATGTGAACTTTGGCCTCCCATTCAAGCTCTGGTTTTCAAATGTGTCAGAGACTCCAGAAACACATTTTTGGTTGTTCAACAAGTATACAAAGCTAAAAGCAGACACCTATTATACCTACGTGGGTGTGCAAATACAGCAAATACACTTTTTTGCAGAGACTCGTCTCTGGAAAAAAATGTAACCTAAACATGTCTGTTACTGGTTACTTCACTGTAAATATGAAGTTTAATACACTACTGTAATTAAATGAATAAGGCAGAATAAACAAACCATTTAATTCTTTAAAAAAACCTCTTACCACTAAATTCACCTATCTCTTTAACCCTTACTTCTTCCACTCCCACATGAGGTTCTATGAAACTTCTCAATCTCCCTTTCTCTCTCCCTGTTTAAGATGTTGATAGTTTTGAACATTTACTGTTGGGTAGATGTACGGAATAAGAAGTCAAAACAATTTGTCTAGTCTTAATTATACAGTAACACATTTACATTTTGCTCCCACAAAGACTAAATTACAGCATTTCCCCCAAGACTAAAGATACAGGATGTCAGATTCGGTGTCCATGCTTCTTTATGGACTGTCATTTATCTCTAAAAACGGCACCAGCAAACAAGGGTGCGGCACCAAGGCATGTTCTCAAAGGGTGACTTATCAGGGGCACATCTCACATGCAGCACAACCACATCTACTGGCAGCAGCTGCTGCTTAATCCAGGAAAAGACAGGTTTATTCTTGAATTTTAAACCTTTACTCCTACTAATTTTTTAAACACATATGCAAACCAATTGAATCAGACTTGCTTTTAAAGCCACATTAACTTCAATGAATTTGAAGCTATGAATTTGCTGTTGAACTCCCCTGTTTTCAGTTCACATTGGACTGTACTATGTAAAACAGCCCAGACAGTTTAAGTCCTTGCCTATTGCCATGTTTCTTCTCTTCCAATTAAAAAAAAAGTAATAGTGTAAAACACTCCAACCCAACTAGAATTTTTTTCTTTTTTTGAAGACCTAGGAACAAGTTCCTGCTCAAAGCAAGTTGGTGTTGACACCTGCAATGCATTTGCTGCCACGTTGAATTCTCCCACCTTTCATCAGAAGGTTCATTTGAACCTTGTTTCCTATTCTGTTCAAACACCGAAGTCCTGAGGCCCCCCTCCCTGCCTCACCCTACCGCTTCAGACACTGGAAAGACCACAGCAGCATGTGCTTGAGTCCAAGACGCTCATGTCATCTCTTGGCACGCGTTCCCAGGTCAGCTGTGTGATGCAGCTTCCTCTTAGAGGAGCGAGGAAATGTTGCCAATCTCTTTTCCTCCTCTCATTTTTAGTCACTGTTTCACAATTAAGCACAACCCTCATGACACTTAAAAATAAATATGTCCAACCATCAATTTTCTCTTCCTCTCACTCGCTAGGTGTTTGATATGTTTACTCAAATATTTAAATTATGAGGTTTTCCTGTGGCTGAAGTAGTGATATTTGGGATATTACTGGTATTTTTACAGTATGCAGGTGTACTCAAGGTAATTAGCAGTTAAACACAGATTCATCTTTTACCATTTATTAAGAAACACTGAGCAGCACTATTTAAATAGATAACATCCTGCTACCAAGAAAATATGATTAAAAATGTATGCTAGTGAAAAGGATCTAATATGTTATTACAAAAAGCAAACAATGGAAACAATAAACTTTGCAAAATGCCGTTTTTTAAAACGGAGACTGTGTTGAATATAATGCAGATTCTCTGGGAGAATATGCAGATATGAGGAAAAAAAAGATGAGAGAGGAAATTTAACTGTGCAGAGAAGGTTTAGCAAGAAGTTAAAAAATAAATTCTTTGTCAACTGAGAGAAAATTGCTTGAACAACTCTGGCATCTGATACCAGTTCAAGGCTATTTGGATACTACAGGATTCTCCTTTTTGTCCTAAATTGGTCTCTGTTAGAGACCACACAAACATTCTTCTGCTAGAAGCATTTGGTTTTTAAAGTTATTATTAGCTATGAAGATCTAAAGCAGATCTGTTCTCAGCTACATTCATAGCCCAGATGTGGATATTGTGAAGACTCTGCATGAAGAATCAAAGCCAAGATTCCAGAGTCCCATACAAGAGCACCCACAGGAGATGAAAAGAAGGCTGTCTTCAGCATTTCCATCCTACAAGCTATTTAGGGGACTATGACTTCATACTTGTTTGTTCTCAAGTAGCACAGATGTGCTCTATCAATTCATAGAGTTGGAAGACGATGTGTAGAATGAGCATTTAAAAAAAATCACTTTTGCACCCAAAGTTGGCACAGTACAAACATGGAACCGATAGGATTTGCTCTATTATCACTGGGGCAGAAAATTTATTTACATAAATACTTACATTATATTTTGTCTGACTATCATGTCTGAATAGATTCTGAAGCCAACAACAACAAAAAGCTATAGCTGGAAAAACAGTTATTTGGTCCATGTTCTCAGCCCATCTAAACTGCAGGAACAAATGCTGTCTGAATTCACAGCAAGCCTTTCTTTTGACATGTATGTTAGCTGCAAGATATTCATTTTGTTGAGTTCTTTTTGGTGTTATTTTTAAATCAAGTACTGTCACTTTTAAAGAATACATCCTGTCTTCAGAAGTCAGAGATAAAAATTTAAACAAAACCCAAGCAACATCTATGAGTGAGGTGTGCCATAACACAACTTCCACATATGCCAAAGAGGGTGTCTTAAAATTCCTTTTTATGTTGCTACAAGTTGCAATACTTTCTGCAAATAATGTTTATGGGAAAATACTTTATAAAGCAACCAATAAGTTTCCCCTTCCTATGATTTTTCCTTTACCTACCACATTTCCACCTCCATTGCACACATGAAAGTTATATTTGCCACCATATGGAAAACATAAAACATGCGAGCACAAAGATCAAAATGTGTGATGAATTCAAGAATTTGCATTGGGATGCCCCTAAACACCAGGCTGCTGCCCCAGAAGCCACCCCGATTCACTCAAGTCTTCTACAGAATATCACACAGCATCACATAGTCACTAACAGAACTGCCAAAATTTAAGGGGTATATTCTCAATGCACTCCCCGTATTCCAGTCAGTGGTACAAATTAGCAAGGGAGGTTCCTTAATTACTAAGCGCTAAATTTAGGATTGCAACTACTTCTTCATCTCAAAGGGCCACAGCTGTGTTTATTCCAGCAGTTAAAAACAATCCACCTTATACTTTAACACCGTGTGTATTACGATGTATGATTTACAGCATATAACGTTTAGTTTTTTTAAAAAAAAAATTGCCTCCACAAATGTGAACACTCCCATTTCTTCTTCCTCCCCCACTCTCCCACTTCCATTCAAATGAGGTTAGCTAAGAAAAACCCTATTCATAGGAATTAACAGCTGAATATCCAATCCAGTGTTGCCTCGAACAAGTAGCCTCAGTCAGTGTCTGTGCCATAAACCTGCTCTGGAGGTTTATAAACAGGCCCCTGTATTTTTTAATTTGAATAAAATGTGTCTGAGAGAGAGATGCTCATACCTACTCAAAAACTGCTAGACCTATGTTTTGCATTACCTTAACTGAGATAAAACCCTGAAATTCTTTTTAAAAAGAAATTAAGATTCAGGGATTAAAAGAAATCATGCTGCTGGACTAAATCCCTACATTTTCAGTTACTTCTGTGGTGTAAATGTCTCAGGAATTAGAACAGCTAGGGGTTCTCAAGTTGTCATTCTGATGGTGCTGTGAACAAAATCTCTCCTGCCGCTTTTCTTGTTCCAAGGCAAGCCCAGCCACGTAAACAGTGCAGAGCATGCAGGCACTGTCTCAAAGGTCTTGTAATCGGAAAGTTCATTAAAACCACTGTTAACTATTAACCTCCAGTTTACTGACCTGGCACTTGCATGATCACTCAGCTTCCATGCTCCTCATCCTGCTCTGAACACAGTTTAACCTCATCTTGTTTTATTTATTTTGAACATTTAGCAGCTGACAGGATCAGTGCCTTGACAAAATTCAAAGCATGGCAGATGCATGGATCTAGCACTAACTCTTCCTGCAGTGCATCCCATTTAAAATGAAGCACTGAACCTCAATCCGGAGGCATAACCCTCTGCAGATCTGTGCAATTCCATCTTCAACCAACCAGCAGGTAAGAAAAGCTTCTCTAACCACTACGATGAATACTATTTACTGCCAAAGAGGTCCTGCGTGCCTAAAGAAGCAAATTCTGCAGGAGAAGAACACTCTGAAGGTGACCATACTTTCTACTTGGCTCTGCAAACCTTGCTCATGGAGAAAGACGAGGGTCCAGCTGGGTAAGGGGTATGCTGGGATCCTCCACACACTGTCCTGGTCCACAGTTTTTCCTTGCCTATCACACTAATCAATCCAGTAGATCTATTAAGGCACCACATCAGTCATTTCCATCTGTTACCTTGCAGGAGCTATACATCCTTTCAATGAAGCCTTAGAATAGCTCAGGTGATGACACGTCGTAGCACCTGCAGATTTACAACCCATTGTAAATGTACAACGTAAGACACGTGAAGGTCACAGCCTGTTGTACAGACTGACTGTACAGGTCACAGGAATTGGAGACAAACCAGAGATCTAGCAGTTGAAGTTGTTACTGCTTTAACACCAAAAATACGATGATGCTTACCGCTAAAAGGCTCTGAAGTGAATAATTATCTGAGACTACTAAATGTGTAACACAAGAAAGTAGCCTTAAGATATTATTTCAAATGTCACATAATAAAAATATTCCCTGGCAGCTGCATAGAAGCATTAGCAAATCTGCAAGGTCTAAGGCTGTTTTCTCCAGATATAGTGGATACATCCAATTGAAAGCGGTCTGGAGTGCAAATCAAAATTGCATGTTACGAGTTGCTGGACATCTGTTGCCAAATGATCTGTTAATTCTTCTCAGTCTTCTCAAACAGAAAATCTCTCACCCTCTATAAAAAGAAAAACCATCTAGAAGTAGTTGATATAATTAAATGTAATTCAATAAAAAATTGTCCAAACTGTAAGACGACTCCATAAATATATAAATTTCACCATTATAGAAAGACTAGCCAATCATCTCCATTAACAGATACTGAGATATTAACTTGTTTATATTGTTAAGTGCCCATCGCTTTTGTTCAGGTTATGTGCAAATTGAAATTTCAACTAAGTACTATTTTCTTTTTTCACAAACTGAACAGAGACCAGCATCTCTTTTCTCTAATGAAAAAAGAAAATGCTGAATATAGTCAGCACATTTTCTCTCTAGATAAGAATGACAGTTGGTAATGCATTGTGCTGTATTTCTGGTCTTAGAGCTGCTTAAAGCCTCTATTTCCAAAAGGCAGCGTCTCTAAAGTAGACAGCAGTGAATGTAACTTGCCCTATGCAAATGTCTCCAATTTTAAAAGAAAACTAGTTCCCTCAGTGCCTAGCTTCTTATAGTGCAAATAAAGCAGAAAATAGAGGACAGACAGCATGCTCAAATTCCCCCTCTCTGTTATTTCAGGAAGCTATTTGGGAAAATAGCTGCTCAGGCTGTGCATTTCAGAGTAGCCTGAATTATCCCAGCCACCAGCAAAGGGCTTCTCTTCAGCCAAAGATCGTGCTGCATCCACACACTCTTCAAAGCTCCTTCTGCTGATCCTCATGACCATTCCTGGAAACTATTATTTGTGCACAGCTCCAAGTATATCTCTCTAGTCAGAACAACACATGCCTAACAGTGTTATAAACCACTCTGCACACAGTACAAGGGAATCCATGCAGCTCCAAGGCATTTTGTAAACAAGCAGACATGCTGCATACCAGACAGAAAAATTTAACAGCATACAAGAACTAGGAATTTAAAATACATACAGGACATCACTGACTTAATTATGGCAACCATCACACTTTTTTTCTTTTTTAAATGCCTAAGGTTACTTACCCTACTTATTGAGCTTTAAAATGTCAGAACACAGACACAAAAATGGGTATTAACCACATAAATAAACAAAACAACATGCTGCTGCTTTTCTTCTCTATGTACAATTTTATGCGAGTAACACCTGCAACTTTTCTTCTGTTTCTCCACATCTTCTAGACAGCAGAGGACAAACAGGCTTAAAGCAACACAGGAAAAAGTACCTGAAAGACTGAACACACTGGCAGGGCACCACCTATGTTTATCCCTTAAGCCTGATGGAATTTCAGCTCACACTTTCACAGTCTGCTGGCTAAACAGCGAGGCATCAGAAATTGGAGGAAAGCTATCTTCAGTTACTCGCTGTTATTTTATATTCTTGCTCCTAATTCTAGGCAAGTGGACTGCAAAAGAAAATATCACAAAGCATCACCGCAGATGGCAGTTTGGCATCCTCCAGCCAACCTCACACCTGCAACTTCCACAGCTGTGCTTTCTGTCTGCTCTCGGCCCCACATAGACAAAAGCTGCAAAATATGCAAGTGACCCACTACCACCATCTACTTCATTAATGAAATAAATCCATAGGAAATCAAGGTGGAAGCCTCCGCTCTTGGCTCCACTCCCACCAACGTAGCTCTGCTTGTAGCACAGGAAGAGGTAATCTTCAGGCAGTTTGATCAAGATCATTTCCCGTAGGGGTGGGAAGGGGTGGGTTATTTTTAAATCTCAATCTGACAGAGAGAGAAAAAAAAGAAAGCATACAAAATTGACAATTCTGAAGAGAACTTGATGGTCACAAATACCAGCATGAACCACAGGAGCTCTGTGCTAAACATAGCATCATGAACCCTGCAAGGAAAAAAGCGGATCTCTTCACTGCCATTTTATTTAGACTCTTGCAGCTAATCACAGCAAAATGGGGTTTACCAGCTCTCTCCACAACATGTTACTTACTCCTGGCCATGACATTTAATTCCAGTCCATGGCTTGGAACGGCCGTTTCCATGAGTACCATGAGATTCACATGTTATATAAGAATGCTTTCCTGCCCGATCTGAGATGTGGCAAGACAATCCCTCCCCTGTCTGTAAATTTTAGGCAAAATCTGCAGATGACAGACACCACCAAACCCAATGTCTGCATTTCCTTCAGGACTCAAGTCAAAGAAGGCAATCCGAGCAAGAGTTCTTGTGGGTACTAGTTTGGTTAAAAAAATTTTACATATATTTTATATAAAAAAGATGCAGTCAGAGCATTTTCCAGCACATCTGTGTCTCCACACACACTGCCCATTCCCACGCCTCTCTCTGCTGGAGGGCTGCAGCCATGGCTGCGTCCAGCACAAGCCTTGCTGTAGACTAAGCCCTGGCCAGTCCTCCAGAGGTAATCAGGTTAGATAATCTACTGGTCCTTCTGGTCCTTAAAAAGAAAATTAGCTGTGAATCACTTTGATGCTTTGAAACCCCAGTACAGTTTCTCCCGCAGACTGAGACCAGCCACTGCAAGATGAAACTCAAATCAAAGCCAAGTTTTACTTTTGTGGTCAGCAGCACATGGCTGCAGCCATACATATTTCAAAACCAAGGTGAAGCAGATGACCAGGGAAGAGGGGTGAAGCCAGACTGGCTGCTCTCTGTCTGTAGGACACAGAGACATTCAGCTGGCTAAGAAACAAAAAGGTAGGAGACGAGGAGCCTGAGGAGCTTCCTGGCCTGATGTTTTCCACATGCAAACCCCAAAATGGCAGTCACCAGTCTGCCATCATTCATTCACTCACCCCTACTTATCAAAGCACAGTTCTCTTATCAACTGGGTGGAACTTGCCATCTTTGCCTCTGGGACCAGTAACTGGAATGAATAACCTATCCTCTCAATCCTGTTTCACTCTAATACTTTTTTTTAAAGTATCTGAATTAGGCACTAGATGACTATTCATAGCACAAGAGGCTTTTTTTTTTTTTAAGCTTAGAAACTACTTCTCCATGATCTACCTGTCCAGTTGTCCATACTAAGATGACTCAACGATGTTTAAATCATACCAGGCCATTGCTATTTAGTGCTCCCACAGAAAACTTCTCAAACAGATTTAATTAACTGCTAAGTTATATTGAGAACGTATCCATCCAACCTAGGGACGCTGCTCCTCGTGTTCCTGCCAAAGCAACTCTACTCCTACTCTTCCTCCAGCATAACTGAGTCTAAAAATAGCCATATAAAAATATTAAAATGGGTTTCATCATAGCTTAGATTAGTGAGATGGCTTTGACAACTCTTCCCACAAAGCAAACTCCCTGTAGACCTTTTTTAAATATCCTAAAAAGAGTTGCAGCTCTACCTATAGAATTGAAATCTAAAACAAGTTAACAGAAAACAAGAGGAGGTAAATTATTACAAGCAAAGCGTTCATTGCTGCATGGAACGGTCTTTGTCCAAATATACTGCATTTAAGAAATCTTAATATCATGTAATTAAAACCTGAACTAGTACGGCCAGGGAAGTGGAGCTTTAAAAACAAGGCTTTCAGGATTGTCTAGTTTGACACCTTCTTTACATGGCAGAAACGGGTTTGTCTGCCTTAATCCTTCCTATACAACCACTGAGAAAGGTCTGTACGTGTTACAAGAAGAGCACCTGAGGTTTTTAGGTATCAAGAAAGTAACAAAACTGTAGCTAGGCCTAACTCCATTCAAACAATCAAGAATACTGCATCTTGTTCATCTCTTGTTATTACCAGTCCTCTTGCAAAACCAGGCTATTCTTCAAGTTACATATTTCTGAGTCATCCAATTTAATGCAAATATGCTGAAAATGCTGCAGGACACATGTAGTGCCACAGAAAGAAAGGGAAAAGCACAGAAACCCACAGAAGTTGAAAACAAAAAAACCACAGGTAAGATTCTTTCCAATGAAAACAACAAGCACTGCTCTCTGCAAAGCAGAACTGAACCAGACAGGGAAATCTAGACAGACCCATGAAACACCGGGAAACAAGTGATCCCAGACTTCTTACAAAAAAAAAAAAAAAAAAAAAAAAAAAAAAAAAAGAGAGGTGTGTGCAAAAATCTAGTTGCTCCCAAGATCCTGTGAACAGGTACTCATCTGTTCAGCCCCAGTAACGTTTTGGAGTAGTTCTGGGCATGCAAAGCAGCATATCTAGGATCCTAAATAACATTACTGAAGAAATTAGGCAGCAGAAATTCCAGACCTACATTTTTAATGCAGTCATTTTGCAGTAATTACATGGCATCTCACACTGGATCTCCAAAACAAGAAGTAATTAACATCTAAAAGTTTGTGCAAGTTGCTTGAGACCAGAAGAAATTCTCATTGCTATAAATAGGCTATAAAAAACAGATGCGCCTGGCAATGTTTGACATCCAAGCCTTGTGGTCAAACTACCACTTCACACCTCCATCCCAGGGGATGTTCAAACTTCTACAGTCCAGGACTATTCTTGGAAGTCTTTATTTTACTCTCCTTTTAACTAGAACTTAATCTCCCTTTAACTAGAAATCATTGCAATTATGTAAATTGCTGTTATTGCATTGCCTGCTTTAAAAAAATAATTAAAAATCCAAGTTATACTTGGAAATTATAAATTCCATCCATTTACATACTGAAACTATTCTTTGGAGCAAAATATATCATTACAAGAAAGAGCTAAAGGAAAAGACTCATATTTGCCTTGTGTCCCTTCAACCTTTTCTCTTTGTAACAGTTGGAAGCAGTGAATCAAAGGTAAAATGAACTGACTTGCCCCAGTTTGTTTCCATGCAACTTAAAGCTGCATCATTAATGTTTAATGTTTACTCCCGTTGGTCATGAGAAGCTTTTTACATGCTGAATCTGTTTCATCTAAGAGACTTTTTCTCTTGAAAGCGAGAGAAGAAAGCTGTTCATACATCCTTCAGCTTCTGGGTAGACCTACAAGGCACAAATTTTGAGTCCAGCTTCCTTTTTTTGACAAAAATCAGAATCGAACTTGGACGAACTTGAAGTCAACTGAAGTTAAGCATTAACACAAAAACATATGTGCTTTATCCATGACAATCACGGCCTCAAAAACTGAGCTCTATAGAGGGTGAAATTCTGAACACTTTCAACGGATTAGGCAACCATCAAAATAGTACGTTAGAGACAGCTTTGGAAAGGATACTGAATAGTTGTACTTTTTAACCTGAACACACTGTAGCCTTCATTAACCAACCTCTTCACAAAGCACAGGACAGACTTCTTACCACTCTGGTTCAAAAATCCCTTGTCAATATTCATGATGGGCAGATGGGTGGTTATACGCACTTGTGAAGGCATCAGCTCTTTTCCTGTGAGAGAACCCATTAACGCAAAGCCTCAAGAAAGCTTTCCTCTAACAAGTACATTTGTTTTAAAATACTCATGTCTGAACTTTAAGCTCAATTACGCTGGGCATAGTCACCCTACAGTAACTTCTCAACCACCTTCTTCACTAGCTCTATAGATGCACACCGGAAGTTCAGCACTTCCACCCTAGTTGGGAACATACACCAAGCTTTTTCTCCCACTCCTAATTTTGGCAACCTTACTAATTTAACATGGCTACCAACAAAGAAAATATATTGTGAAGAACAAAGAGTCTCTGAAAACAGGCAGCCTGTTTTCTGAAGAAAGTTTCAGAGAGAATAGCTAAAACCCTTGTTAAAACGCAGCTTGAGAAACACAGAGTTTGTAACTCCTACTAAGGCCAGTCTCAAGCTTACAATGAAACATTAAAATCTGTTAGTCTAAATCACTTATCTATCCTGAATGTACATGGTGCATTTGAACCGCACAGTCTGGAGAGGGCTTTGCATCCCGGTACATACTCAGTGACAACACTCATTTCCCCAGCAGCAAGCTGAATTTCAGCTTAACAGCTCAAACATTCCCTTGACTATATTCATAACCAAGGCTCCTGCCTCTACAGAAGAGCTACATGTGAACTCTTTACCTTTGAACCAAAGTGACTAACGCTCACACTGAGCTGCTATTCTCCATGTAGGATAACCTAGATTTAAAATGAATACACATTCACAACAGCATCGAAAGGAAATGTGCTCTACAGACTCCAGTGATTTTGCAAACTAGCAGAAAATGAACAAGCATTAAAAAGAGATAATCCATCACAATATGCACTTTAAGTATTTACTAAAATGTACTTTGGATTTAATTTATTTATAACAACTCAATGTTCCAGACTTGCATCACTGTATTGCGTAAATATAACATTTTTATTCTAAGACTTCATTGTAGCACTCTGCTTAGTACCTGTTTGCAAGAAAGGGAGATTTTTACTTCTACACAAGTACACAGATGAAGATGATTTCTCAGCAACATCTGTCGTCATATTCTTGAATGATAGTTTCCAATTCTGCTTCTCAATCTGTTGATCTGGTCATACCTCAGTGTCAAATTATCTCATGTTATTCAAATACATCATTACTCTCTTAATGCAACTGGCTTAATCCAGTAAAAATAAAAAAAAAATAAAAATCACTGTAATACTTTTTACTATAGACTTGTATATATAAATAGTGAATATAAAAGATGGCCTCTCTGAACAGACTTTTTTTAATATAAAAATCTTCATTTCTTCATGAATACGTACCTGATCTCCCATAAATATTCCCAGAACAAATACACACAGCTCTTGTCATCCATTCATTTCTTCCTCTCTACACTCTCCTTCCTCAGCCCCTCCAGCATCCTCAAATACCAAACAAATAAGAGGTTGTTCTTGGGGTGGCCAAGCCAAGGCTCCCCTGGAGCTGGCTAAGCAAACAGCACTCCTCACTTAACTAGGTGTGTGCACACACATGCCTACAGGTACATAAGACACACAGCTTCACCCTCTCCTCAAAGATGTTTTGCTTTTTGGGGAGGAGGGCTTGGGAGAGAAGCAGGGTAAGCATATGCTCATACGCTCCTCCTCCTGTAGCACAGCCGTGAAAACTGACCTTCAGTCATACACAGACATCTGCACACTGCAGACTATTTCATCAATGCCATAAGCTTACTTTACAGCTCAAGCTTGGCCTCAACAGCATTCTGGGCAACTACACTATTGCTGCCTGCCTAGGCCCAATTTCTGTACTTAGAGGACTTCTCTGGACAGAGACCACTGTTCTGCATTCCTTCCCCACCTCCACCACATGATGCAAGTTTTACCTTGAAAGTGACCCTAAATGGAAGATGCAATTTCATTTTCATGCACCTGACCCTGCCTACCTTTCTGAACTACTCACAAACTGCACAAACCAGGCTTTCCATATTGCCTGGCACCCTAAAAGCCTGCAATCTATAAGCCAAGCTTAAACCCTCTCCATCTTCTTCCCTGCTTAACTCTGCAGAACAAATACATTTAGTAGATGTGCCTGCACCTCAGTGAAGGCAGAAGCTGGTCCGGCAGATGAAGCTGCATTAACAGTGCTATTCATCATGCTCAGCAGAACAAACACCAGCTCTGCTTCAAAACAGAATAGGGGCAACAGCAACGTCTGCTACTCTTAGGAAAAAATGGACCCAGTTCCTCAGCTTATGTTTCGCTCCAGGGTGGGCTGAAGTGACTCCGAACAAACACTCTTTGGTGTATTCTCAGTGTTTCCATTCAGCAGCTTTCCCTCAGGGGGAAAAAAAAAAAAAGAGGGAAAGAAAAAAAAAGACACACCCCCACCTCCAACTCCATTTTGCAAAACTCCTATTTTTAGACCTCAGTGTACACACCAAGGTGCACAGCACTACTCCTGTAGCAATGGTAGCCACCACCTCCGACTTCTTGTTTGTCATCAATCAAATACTCGTACAGGATTGCATCGAACTGCGAAATATGCTCAAATACAGCTCCGAAGTGAAGTCCTAGCAAGCTCCTTGATATTAGTTACTATAGAAACCAGTCCCTCGGCACAGGCGCTCACAGCAGGAAATCATGCAGATTTCAATTTTACATAGTAATAAATGCTGCAGGAGAGGAGAATTTCACAACAATTGCAGGGGCTGATTGTACAAACGCAGATCTCTTCTACCTCCTGACACCACCACGCTGCAGATGAACGTGCTCTCTTCCCCTCCCACGCACACAATTGCCACTGCTATTAGTTTTGAAGTGGTTTCCACAAAGACTGCGTTGGGATGGCTGCTGCAAAGGTTGCAGCATTTTTCAATGGCTTCATTAGATTAGAAAACATACTTGGTTTTACATGCAAGAAGCCCAGGTGAAAACAACAATAAAAGCAAAAACTGCAAAGCAGTAGGAAGACTTAAGCATATATGAATATACATACACAGAGTCCAAACATTTCACAGGAAATACTGTCAGGTCACAACCCAGAGCTCCTTTGGAAACAGCCCATCCTCCTTTCCTTCTCCACCCTGTCCAAAAAAGCAACCCGAATGGAGGGCAGGTCACAGATTAATTCGTAGGAAAAACCACTGTAGAAAGCACAAAGACAAGAGGAGGGCTCTGAGCCCTGAAGTGAAACAGCAAGGTAATTATATTATTTTAACTTTTCAGAAGTAGTTCTACAGGTTGGACTTCATCAGGTGTGGGAGATGGAAGAGGAAGACACACATCACAATGCACTTCTTGTCCTAGGCAGATGCTAATTTTCGAGTGAAATTCAAGAACCAGGAGGAACTCTTCCCCACCTCTCTAAATGAGCCCATAAGCCTCAACAGTGCAAGTTTTGCTCCCTCAACTAGGGAAAAAAGAGCAGGGAACTGCTTCACTGAAGAAAACCAACATGTAGGGGAGGAGGGAGGGGGTGAACAGCTTGCACAGCAACAGGGACAAACATTTGTGCTGGCAACACCCAACAAATCATCGAGCAAACAGAAGGACAAGAAAATGAAGGAAGCTGGTCTATTTTTAAGCAAGACCTCATTATTACCATGAGCATGTACTGCTTCCCTGGAAGCAGCAGGTATGCAAACATGAGATGAATGATATCACTGAGTATATCACCTGGCAGTAGGAACACTAGTTTGCATGGACACACGTGGAGCAAACATATACAAGCTACTGTCCTGACACCTCCGAAAGGGCATGGAGGGGCATCCTTCTGGGAGACAGACTGCAAAAAAAAACCTGTTAGACAATGCAAATGTCATTGGTGCTTTTGTTAATGATTAGACAGAGCTCCATTGTTCCACACACTCAACATTGGTCTGCTGGAGCTTGTGATTTCCTTTTTGTATACATCTTACATTATTAGAAACAAACATCATTTGGGAGTAGACTCCATAGACCCATAATTTGGGCGGGAGTAGACTTAGGGAGTGGGAGAAGACATCCCAAGTCAAAGCACACATTTTTATACCACAGCCTTTGCGCAAATTGCCTTGCTGATGCAGAGAAATATCGCAAGTGGTTCAAGGAACCTGTGGACTGGGGTGCAGTGAGGTTGAGGTCACTGCCTGGACTCTGGTCAGGTCCACGCTCACCTCCCTGGAGGTTTGGTGAGTTTGCATGAAGCCAGTTGACTGCACCAATCTGATCCTTCACCATCACATTATCTCTTCTTAGAATCTGCCTCTGAGGCAACCAAAAAGAAGATAACTGCTGAACCTGCGTATCGAGACAGCTGTAAGGCACAAGGGATGAGGGAACAGAAGCCCAGCAACTGCTCTGCTGCCTCCACAGTATGTCATGGGCAAGGTCCACAAGGCAAGCAGCACTACCCTGCTTTGCAGGAAAGCTAGCTTAGTCGGAACCGATTTCTTAATTCTTCTCCCACACCACCTCCCATTTGTCTCATGGCAAATAAGATACTAAATAAAATGCAATGGAAACAGATCTTCAGCTACCTTTGCTATCCAACTGCTCACAGATTAAAGAAAAAAAATTAAAAGCTGCAACGACTCACTTGTGGTTACTACAGAATTGTTGCTATGTGCCAACTAGCAATTTATCACATCAAAAGGCTGACTGAAATAGTCTAAAAGGGGATCGCCACCACAGGAACATGTGCTACACTAGAAAGACCAACCACCAACCAAAACCTCAGTCCCCATTTTCAAATCCACATCCCATTATCAAAAGAATGCTTTTGCATCTTTGCTTCTAACCTAATAAATCATCCGAAGGAAATTCTCAGAGCCATTTATGATTTATCCTCATTATTTGCCAAACTGGATGTTTAAAACATCGCAAGTTTGGTTCTGCTGCTAAGACTGAGAAAACTTTTTGGAGCTACAAAACCAGTATACAGTTACTGAAGTGTAGGTGCTCCACATGAAGATGCCCACAGAGATAAAGTTATCACAGAGTTGGGAACAACAATCAATCCATCCATCCCAAATCTGCAGGAAAAACAGGACTTGATACTCTATCCTACTAAAAGCAACACAGCTGTGTAAGGAAGGGGAGAAGAAAAACTACACCTAAGACTGAGTATATGAAAAGTTAACTCTGTGCAGTTCCCGTTCCCCACACTCTCAAAGATTTCTGATTCAGATGATAGTGAATAGATTTACATTCAGTCATAAAAAAAGACCAGCCACTCCTATCTTGACACACCTGCCCACTCCTTGGATAAAGTACTGAATAAGCTTATTTGCTTCTTCCCCCCTCATCCTTTTATTTTTCTCCTTCACAGAAGTTCATCTTGCATTCAAATTTTCTGTTTCTGCTAGCATACACAATCACCTGGCAGCTTTAACCCTTTTCCAAATGATACTTCACTCTTTAGCAAAGCACCTTAAGCTCAAAAAAATACTGGGTTGTAGGGCAAATACAAACTCTACTTGCGCATCATATTGTGCGCCCTACCAAGGGGTAGCTGACCATGTAAGCTATTATAGTGATTATTTTCATCTCTTGCCCTGGAAATTTCTCCTTCGGTAGCAGCAAGGCAACATTTGTGCTGCTAACAACCCTGAGCAAGATTTTGTCTTGAGCTCAAGGAAAAAAAAGAAAAGCCAAAATAAATAAAATATATTTATGCTGCAATGCATGCACTCACCCAAAGAAAAGGCAATGGTAATGTTTTACCTGCAGAGCAGCCCTTTTAACCCCCTAAATATAAAATCTAGTCATTAATAACCAAACTGTTTTACTTGTGTTTGGGCATATAAGATGTTCATCCCATTTTGACTGCTCCAGCCAAATGGGCTCCCAGCAGCAGCAGAGATCTCAGGGTGGTTGTTGAAAGACAGCTACTGACATTTGCTACTTGTCTACAGGAAGTCAGGAATATGGAAACAGAGTAACATAGAGCTGCCTATTATGTATGTGTTTTATAGTTTTAGCACTTGTAAGCAGCATTTCCAAGTCCCACTTCTCAAAAAGCAACAGATGTGCAATATGCATCCAGCTTCAAAATTATCTGCCAACAATTCTGAATTGGTCCTAGGTTTTGCATCATCTTCATGAAAGTATAATGGAAGACTGAATGGTTCATTTAAATAATTTTCTTCCTGATTATTTCATATTTGAAAATCCACAAAGAAAAAGCCTGGACTGTATTATTTTACTTCAAAGGGACTCCAAGGGACGAATAAGTGCTTATTACAAAGTCTCATCTTAACTGACAGGAAGCTCAAAGGTTTCGTTATTTGAATACAAGCATCTGAAGTTAAAGAGGACTCAGAGAAACAAAAGCATTGTACAATGAGAACCCCTTTCCTCTTGTGCCCAGCTTTGTTTTCACTCTGAAATTATGCACAGATTATCATCACAGCTCTCCAGTCCATAGCCAGGAGCATAGGAATTTATTTCCAAAGTGTTATACAGATTTTCTGTCTGCTGCTCTAGATTGTGGTGTCTTTCCCCTCCCCAGGCTCCTTCCCCTCCCCTCCCCTCCTCCCCCCACCCCAATACATAAATAAAAAGCCACCTTTCAGTACTGTCTATAACGTTTTGCTGTGGCACCAAGGATTTATCCCTGGGGTCACCCTGTGCCTTATTTGCAGTGAGCGAGATAGTGGTTGAGAAGGCCTAAACACACTTACTTGGGAGATAACGGATGCTAATTCCAGCACTACAACACTTTGTGCAGCTTGTCGCTTTGGAAAACCACTTCAATACATACCATTTATATCCTGGCTAAGGTGACAACGAAACACCCAGAGTAAGGACTACCTGAAGGCATACTCACACAATAGCTGGAGCAACACAGACGCAGAGACTGCCCAGGAACACAGATCTGCACCAAAGGTACTATTTTAAGCAGCTTTATTAAACATAAAGAGCAGTCACTGAATATTGCAGTACAAGAGCTACCCAAGGTAGACACTCACAGATATCAGAATCATAATTCTATGATTTGGGTTGGAAGGGACCTCAAAGACCATCTAGTTCCAACCCCCCTCTGCGGGCAGGGACACCCTCCACTAGACCCGGTTGCCCAAAGCCTCATCCAACCTGGTCTTAAACACTTCCAGGGAGGGGGCATCCACAACCTCTCTGGGCAACCTGTTCCAGTGCCTCACCACTCTAACAGTGAAGAATTTCTTTCTAACATCTAATCTAAATCGACCCTCCTTCAGCTTAAACCCATTACCTCTTGTCCTATCACTACACTCCCTGATAAACAGTCCCTCACCATATTAACCAGATCTAATTTTATAAGTAAAACCATTAAACTATATTTACATTCCTGCACACTGATAAAGTCTAACGGGGCCTGAAAAAGTACAGAAAGTTTAATGCAGCACTTCTTCCAGGCTGATATATCCTGCTCCTCAAAAGAGTAACATTAAAAAGGCTATGCTGGTTTTGGTACCCTGTCACTGCTGCATGCCATGCAGGCTCAAGGCTCAGTTTTGCTTCCAGGTCTGCCCTTTGTAGCTGGTTGACCATCCATAACTCTTCCCTCCCCAATCTCAGACCCTCTCTGCCCACCAGGCACCTTCAACTGGAATTTCCTGCAACTCTTGTCAGTAGCTCTGCATTGTCTTAAAGCCTTCTCAGATATCTGTAAAATGAAAGACATAGAAAACAAATAGCACCAACCAGCATGACATATGTCAAGACTACCAAAGGCAGGGAAAACATACCTTTAGTAGCACTTCCAAGTTGAAACAAGTCAACTTCAAACAGCATTACAATCCATGGAATCCAACTGGCCAGAGAAAGCCATGCAATACACTGAAACACATCTTGAAGTGATTTAACTAATCTGCTAATATCAAACATACCTATGTATATGTAAAACCCTTCAATATGAATGAAAAACAAAAAACCCACAAGAGTGGATATCAGCTGCCTCATTAACAATCTCACTTTGAAGATCAATTTTAAGCTTCAGGGTAAATCAAAGCTTTTAGATCATCTTTCCATAAATTTTAATTTACACCTGTGAAGATGCAGGTAGGCAAGATTGGGGCAGGTTTTCCTCCACGGAAGCCACTGAAGGTGTATTAAGTAGATATAGAAGTAGTGTATGTGCCTTCACATTAATCTCCCACATAAGACAAGGAGGACAGTTACTCTTCGCACCTACTTTTTCAAGTTCCTGAATTCTAGCACTTATCTACAAAGGACATTCAAATGCAGCAGTGGCAGAACACCACTAGCATACAAAAAGCAAAGCAATGTACACACGTCCTTTCACGTACTGTTCAAACTCAACTTACCATATGTTTATACATGATATATGTTTATTTGGGATGCACAGTTCTTGCTTTCATAAGAGAATAAATTCTTAATGCACAAAATATCAGGTAAACAGCTATTAAATGAAATCAGATTTCAATCTCTTTCATGCTTCAGTTAGAATTGACGAAGATAAAAATATTCAAAATTTCAGGTATTGAAAGACCTGAGCCATATGAGAAAAACTCAAAATTAAAACTCACCAGCACACACTTCCCCAAAAGGAAACTTCACTGATATTTAAAGGTATCCTGAAGTATCAATTTGATTTAATATTTTGTAAGTATTCTCTTTAATAATCATAATGAGAAATAATATCAGATTCCACTGCAGACTAACAAGTTCTGCCAGGCTGTATGCCAAACAGATGTAGCCTGAATAACACAAACTGCTAGATAGATGCGTATATCTTGTCAGAGCTCAAGAGTCAAAACGTTTGAAGGAATTTTGTTTTGCTCTGGTGCCAGCAAAAACCAGCACACGCTGCTATATAGCCAGCATTATGAGACAATTAGCAACGTAACATGACAGAGTCCCCCATCCAAATGATGTTCTTCAGACGATCAGACCCACAGAAATAAAAACTTTTGGCAACAGATGCATCAGAACTATTTTTCCCCGTGTTTTTCCTTGTCAGGCTGAAACCAAAAGCATTGAACTGAGGCAACTGAACTATGAGGAAAAAGACTAAACTTTGGGTTGAGACACACCTAAACCGAGAGACAGCAAAGGAGGAAGAAAAAGCTGAAATGAGCTGGTCAGGAAATTCATCTGTGTGTTGAGTCACCACAAAACACCAAGTACTTCACATTAAGGGCTTTTCCTACCTCAAAAGCTACAATGTGAGGAAAACACACCAAAAGTACAAGTTATCTGACTCATTCAACCATAGGTTTTACCATATACAGCAGAGCTCCAATTATGCTCTCTTTGTGAGCTCCAAACAGGAATGTGAAGAGAGACATCGTTACAGTGGCAGAATTAGAAGGAACTACATGATATACAAAGAAGGATGCACCAGAAGGGAAAAACCAATGTTTGGGAACAGCAGTAACAGCACATGAGGTAGAGAAAGATATCAGCTGGAACAAGGACTAGAGTTGATGAAAATAAGCTCTCATATTTGAACACTTTGTGTCTGCAAAGGTAATCATCCCCTCTTGTGTGTGTGCAGACATGTACATCCATGTAAACACTTTTTCTTCTTTCAAAGCAAATGCTGATGCAAACAGATTAAAGAGTAGCCAGAGAGTGCTTCTGCTGACTGATAAAACACTTTCATCAGCTACATCAGTAGGTCTTAAGAGGCCACTTTCTGTAAAATCATAAGCGATTACAAATAAAACGCAGCACCCAACTTCACAACACTTCAGTCCCTCCAAAACAAGCATCTGCTTCAGTATTTTCATATACAGTTCCCAAAAGCAACATTCGGCTCATGCAATGATAAACCAGCCTCATAATTTAAAAAAAAACAACAAACCAAAAAACACCAACCCTCCCTGCCTTTGTCATGGAAGGTGGTACACAAGTCTTGTGTATCCCCAGAAGTTGAACATGAACTTTGCTGACTTTGGTTAACCAGTTGACTGAGAACCCTCTAAACAGTGTGAAGCACAGCCAGGTGTTTGATTAGACATCAAATATCCAGATTATAAAATCAGGTAACAGGCAAAATTTAACAGAGAATTGTTCCAAGTCAGATAACTCCTCAAAGGAAAACTGGGAGCCCATTAAAATCCCCACATCAGAGAAGAAAAACCCCAAGTCTGTTTGGTTTTGTTTTCTGAATAATGTTGTTTATACTAAACAGCAAAATACATTTTTATGAAATTGTGTCCTAGTAAATCATAAGGAGTTTTGCCATCATCTTCAACAGGGCCAGGCTTTTATCCCCGTCCACAGCAAGCTAGAAAGACTTGTATTTGTTGAAGGACCAATGTGCAACCTCAGATATGCTCCAAGGCCATAGACTACTTATATGTAAATACTCTAACGGGCATGAGTGGAAGTTGGGTTGGGAGGCAGACCAGAACCACCAACTAGCTTGGAATTTTGATTCTTTGCCCAGAACATCACTTTCTAAAAATAAAAACAAAATTCCCTTCTATCCTTTCAGTCAGGGAAGGCAGAAAGATGGAACAGAGGAGCTATACAAATTTGGCAGGCCTGGATTTACAGAGCTCCTTTTGTAAAGGATGTGTTTGAAGAGATAAGAGACAAGACATGATGCTTCTTGGACGTGGTCCAAATAACACAGCAGAAAGTGCAAAATACCCTTCAAAAAACTGCACAAGCCATTTTTGTCTGAGAGTAGGAAAGCTTCAGTCATTCTGGTATCTGAATGCAAGTTCTATAAGCCTGCCAGCACAGCCAGAAGACAAGTCTCAAGGATTTTGGTAGGGTCTGCTTTGTTTTCCCTTTAGGGGAGGGAAAAGAGACAGAAGAGAGCATGCTCAAAGGAAAGGCACGTTAGAAATTCAAGTTAAGTTCTGCCTTGGGTCTCATCCTTAGTTTATTCCACTTTCTGAAGTGTTTATTATTTTACATGAGTAGATTACCCATAATTTACAGAAAGTATGCATATAATGAGGAACTTCTTATCAAAATGTAAATATTAGCCTTGTCATTCTATGGTTTGATACTTGCTCCAGCAGCTGCTACTACTCCTGTTCACCAGAAATGGAGGGAAATGGAAGTCTGACTGAGCTTGCACACTGCTGATGGAAACACACTCTTTATGGAGAGTAAGAAAGTAATATTGCTACCAAGTCAAATGCCAAGGACATATTAGGACTTTAACCTTAGAGGTTTTGTAATGTTTTTTTAGAGGTGATCAAAAGCCACTCACTCAGCAATGATACATGCACTTTGGATTTGCTCCTCAGCAACAGAGCCCAGGGACACAGTGACCATGGGGAATGCCCTACTGCTGCAGGGACATCTGCACGTGATGCCCTGGTCACTGGGCATCCAACATCAGAGAGAAGCAGCCTTTTGCCTCCTTCCAATTCAGCAGCCTGGAAAGATTGCCAGCTGCACTGTTTTGGCCTCCTTACTCACCAACAAGCTTAGACTGTTACCCAGAGAAGTCCCACAGCCCAGGAAAATTAATTTTGACCAGTAGTAACATCAGACAAGAGGAAGGACAAGTAAAGACTTTCCTCAAAGATCTAAGTACAGGCTACTACCATCATTATGTACAGTCCCCAAAGGCCATAGCATCAGCTGGTATCAGCTCCATCTTCAGCAACCCTACTCTTATTTATACCAGCTGAATATCAAGCTTTTTGCATTTACTTAACATACAGAAGCATCAGTGAATACAGATTTCAGTAAATCTTGCTTTCTAAAATATTATTCATCAACATATAATTCAAATGGTAATTAAGAAGTGTTCACATGACTGATGACACATTTAAATTACAGGTTTCCAGCATTTTTTTTTTTTTGGTAAAGAAAAGACACTTCCTTTTTCACGTGCTGCTTTTTCAAAGTGCAAGTCCATCTAACAGATGTCTCACATATCTGCTTGTCAATGTAACAAGTAAGACTTTTTTTTATTACGACAAATGCTATAAACCACACAGCATTCTGTTAAACTCAATATTGACACATCTGCTTACCACGTGTATTAGTAGCCATGTCAGCCACTTTCTGAAAGGCATCCAAAAAGGCAGCAGCTGCTACTACTGTAGTCCTGAAATGCATACAGATAACAAAACATTAGCAGTTTCTCATTGCTGCCTATTTAATTATTGCCAAAAACATTTAGGCTTATAAAGAATACCACTGTGAACTTGCAGAGGCCACAAAAAAATATCCTCTTTTATATCTGAACTTAGTCTTTTCCCTCCTTCATTTCTTAATCCCTTCCTCGCTTTGTGTTAGCACTATGGACTTGGAGGCAGCCACGCTAATTCCGTGCTGTGAATTGCACAGGACAGGTGCTATTTCAAAAGAGCACAGCCATCCCCCTTATAGTTGATTTCCTCTGATGAACTAATATTAAGCAGTCAAACATGAAAAACAAATCTAACACACATTATACTGCACCCATTAGTGCACAAATTACAGCCACTGCTATTTCCAGGGAACGTGTATATCTTAAGAATAAGCATGCAGGACCTCCCTTTTATCTACGATCCTGGCCAAACACTTTCCTGAATTTCTCATCTGAGGAGCATGAGCATCCCTTGAAACAGAAAATAGCAACTTCTTGGAAATCAGGCTGGTCTGGAGTTCTTGGGCAAATGGGAAAGAGGGAAAAGAACAAAAAATCTCCACTTAAAAAAAAACAAACACAAAAACAACAACAAAAACCCCAACCAACCCCCAAAATAAACAAACAAAACTCCTTTCTGATCCAGTGCTCCTCCAAGCATGTCGCTTACTGAGGGATACACCGTTAATTTTGGAGACTCCACAATCCAAAGTGTCAACCCCACTAGCCCATCTCCCTCCAGGCTTGGAAAGCACATACAGACCACATGTCTGTTCAAGTGGACGGCAAACGTGAGTTACAGTTTTCTGAACACGTTTGCTCTACATAAGCAGGCCCTAGAGCCTTAAACACTTCAGGTAGATACCAGATTTCTGATGGTTTATAGTCTGGTTGACCCAATTTAAGTGAAAGTAGGCCAGGGCTCTACAGGTAAAGCGCAACTGTGCCCTCTCCACAGTTACCTTGTGGTTCTGTTTCTACACATTTTTGCTAACAATAACTGATTTCCTCTCCTGATGGTAACAGTCAGTCAGCCTCTCCAAGCAAAATCTTGAAGGAGGACCATCAGCTTCACTCTGTTTCAAGAGCTCCTTGTTACCCTCAAAAAAACCCAGGAGACCTGCAGGAAAGCTGATCCTTGGCCAAAAAGACCACACGACTGCTTAATTAGGTCAGATTTTATGCAAGTCTTGCTCCAAATATGCTCAACATACAGAGGACATAACTGGCAGCATAGTAAATGGCCTACTGACAGCACAAAAGATTTGAACACAAAAAAACCACCAGGCTGGAGAGGACCAACCAAATGCATAAGGACTCTCCACATGCCCAGGAGATTAAAGGGAAGGCAAAAGAAAAAAACCCCACCGAACTGACAGCTAGCTAGCAATATTGAGCCCTGGAACCAGATAACCTTTTCTGGGATTTTCCTTAACAGTGTTTGTGTTCTTCATCTTCCAAACTTGTGGGTCATGCTGTTATTAGTGTACCATGTTGTTAATTATTAATTATATTGCTAATAACAAAGTTCCATTTCTCCAGTAACAAGATCCAGGAAGACCTGGCTCCAGCTCAGATGACATCTGCTCTCCTTTATCAGAGCACACAGAAATGAACCAGTGGCAAAAGGCTCACATTTGCTAGAAATGAACAGCAAATCCTCAAACACAGGCTTTCAAGCTGCCTGCTTGCATGGTCCTGTAGCTAGAAAAGCACTACATTGATTGAATGCAACACCACAGGACTGGGAAATAAACAAAACTATCCCTCATGCCTTCCCAGAAGGCCTGTGTTTAAAGAGTACAAAGGGCTAGGAAAGTTCTCCATTTCTCTACTTTCTCTGCTTCTTCCACACTCACTCAATGGGACATGATTGCTGGAAAAGGAAAAACCACATGCAAGTGTGATATTTTAGGCATGGCGTGACAGAACAGCATATTCCAGCTGTTTAGGGCAAATGAGTCTAAGCCCTAGCTTCTTCAGAAACAGTTCACGACACAATACAGAACTGCAAAATAGACCAATAACCATACCTGTTACCGCTGCTGCTGTGAAAAAAACACTGATGCTCTGGAGAGCACAGTGGAGATTGTGGTTTGGGGACTGTTGTGAAGAAATGGAGCTTGGATTCATATTAGCAGAAACAGATTTTACAAGTGAATGAATTCTAGAGATAGCAGAATTGGTCTAAGTGTGATACATATGGCCCTTATTAAGTCACCCAGAATGCCATTTGCAAAGTACATCCCAATAACATAAGTTTTAATAATCACCGATAAATGATCTGGCACAGGAATTCCCTTCTTTAAGGCAGAAGAAAGTGCTGCTAAGACTACCAAAGACTCATTAATATTTTGAGCCTTCTTCTAATATAAACCTGCTGTATTCTACACTACTAAAAAGGACAACATAGGGCTCAATCCAAATGTGTGCTCACTAAACAACAATAAACTATCTTTCCAATTTTCCACCAGAAGCCATGAAGTTTAGCTCATTTTATGTTTATTACATACAGCTGGTGGTAGATCATGTATTTTCCTAAATACATTAAAACAGCAGTAGTAGACGTGAAAAATTACAAATACGGGTGTTGACTATGAAATATGCACAATTTTACTAGGACATGCTTAGCAAATTATCCCGGCATTTAATCTTAATGTTTGCACATACAAGGAATTTTAGGGGATCTTGACTGTGTAAAACAAAACTTACCGAAGCTGAGATTGCAGTTTCCCAGCTTTATTTATAAAATCTTCCCACACTGGGTAACTTCCCTGCAAGAAAAACAAAACATAATAATGAATACTTAATTTGAGCATTCTGGTTTTGATACTCCAGAACAAGTTAAGCTAGAAATAAAGCAATAGCTAAGATTTTACTAAATCCTAATTCATAAACACCAAAACATATTTTCCCAGGAAGTTCTCTCTCAGATCCTTAGACACCAGTCCCCAGCAGATGGGACGTCAACTGGTTGTGAATCCAGATGAAGCAGTAGGTCCTCTGAGGAGGCTTTACAGATTTTCCAAATGTAAACTGTAGAGGAAAAGAGCGATTTCAACTGAAGCAGAGAAAAGAAATGCCTTGCTTTGGATGGATACAGTAAAACCAAACTTATTAGAAGTGGGGTGCTAGGATATTGCAACATGTATAGAGAAGCTCCCAAAACAAAAAGCAGGATCCCAGAATCTCTACAAATGGATTCTCTGTGTCATTACCTGGTTCCCATCCTCTTTTTTTTAAAAGATAACATAAAATTATTTTAAAAGCCTTTACAATAAAGGTCTGAGTTGACAAAGAGACCACCTCAAATACTCTCTCAAGGTAACTCAGCAATTGGGGACAGAAAAGGCACAGTGGCCATAAGACAACAAACTCTCCCAACAGCTGCCCTATAACTGTAAGGCCTGCTTCCAACACAGTCGCAAATGACCTTGAAGCTGATTTCTGAATTGAAGCTGATAAAGCAGCATGGCACTAAGTGTATGCAAAGTTTTTAAGAAGGTTTAATTCTTCTTGACTTCAAGTTTTCTGTAAACTTTTTCCCCATTTTTAAAAATTATGTTAAAGGCCCAGGTTTTCATCTAGAATATGGACACCAAATGTTCTTGCAAGTTCTGATCTTTATTTTCCAAAGGTAAAAAAAAAATCATCCTGTTTAGACCAAAATCGGTTAACTTGCTCTCTGCAGAACAAGTGCAAATTTTCTGTTAACAGCAAAAACCATGGTAGAAAGAAACCTCAAAATTTCCCTTTGATTGGAGTCTAGGGAGTAAAATAAAATATCCCTGTTTCCTTTAATAAAGGTATAAGACTTGCAGTTACCAGAGCAACGACACAATAAACCCCAGATAAGGCAGATCCTCAAGGCTAACATTACCCCAGCTCTGACTGGAAGGGGTTGCAAGCAACTGCAGTTGCTTGTAGCAAACTCGATCCACCCCGATAAACCAGTCTGTTTCTTGTAAGTAAAACAAAATCCATTGCCCACACTGCCATGAGAGGCCATGTCTTGTTCAGGGCAAAACCAGCCCCTTCCCCAAAAGCTGACAGCCAAATTCCAGCTCCTCCGTACACCCAACAGGGCAGCTCCCAGACATTCACACACCATGGGGGGATCCAATGGAATTAGGCCTGGAGTTAAAACCAAAGGCAAATGCCAAGCCTCCCTTTTGACTCTGGCCTTGGTCACAATTCTGTGTTCTCTATCATATTTTGATAAATACGATGTTTTTGCAGAGGTGTTGTGTGCATCTCCCACACAGCCACTGCACAGCAGGGTTTGGGCAGTGCCACGATACACCCAGATGCAGTAGCTGCTGCCATAAGGCCACTGTCAAGGTTACTAACTGGGACTCTACATATTTTTCAGCAAGGCCAAAAGAAAAAAAAAAAAGAAGGAAAACCCCCAAAAATCGCAATGTAAAACACGCATTCATAAAACCTCATTATACCTATACACGAGGGAGCCAGTTGGAAATGCAGAGGGGAAACAGAAAATAGCAGTTACCTGGGTGGCGAGACCTAGAATATAAAGTGCTTTGTGCTAAGCAAAAACTGTCAGACATTTAAAAAATGAAAGAAACCCACCAATTATTTGAAAGGGGGGGAGGGGGGAAGTCATTTCCTTAAACCTATTAGTCTTACTGAAATCCCCTACTCTGAACCTGTCTCTCAGTGTTTGCCTGCATGCCGTATATACATTATGCATGTGTATGCCAGGAGCCCTGAAAGCCCCGACAATTAACAGCAGGGCCTAAGGCTTTACTGGATTCTCGAGCAAAACGCAAGCCGGCGAGTAGAGGATACCAAAGCAGCCTGATTATGTTTCCATCTTGGTGGTGTATTATCCGGCTAAACGTGCCTGATGGCATGCAGGAGATTGACACCAGCCTTGCGTGTAGCTGCTTCACAGGGAAGCTTAAGATACTCCTATCAAAACACAGCTCAGGAAGAAAACACCTTTTCTTTTTTTGTGGCCAGCCTGGCCACAAAGCAAGCAAAATTGGAATAGTCACCAAGAACTTCCACAATTATTTACTCTCCCTTTAAAAATGTTGTTCTCTTCAAGCCAAGCCTATTTAAATAAGCTGTAACAGCTCACTTAAATTGTTTGCTATATTTGTTTGGTTGAAATCAATGCAGTCTCTTCACCTGGGCACTTCTACACTGGCCAAAAGTACCCGATCTCATTTTGAACAGTAGAAAAATGCAATGATTTTTAAAAATGTCACTGAATTAATAGCTTGGGTGATGGGTTTTGTTGGGTTGGATTTTGGTTTGGTTTATTTTGCAATTGTTAAAGAAAACCTTTCTGCAGTTTTGCATCAGTGACATGAATTCACGCATTACCTGCTCAGCTTGTGGTATCTTGACCTGTTTTCTGCAACTCTAATAAAATTAAGCTGAAAATTAAAAAGGGTTTATTTTACCTGTGCCCCAATAGAATATGCTTTCACTCTTCCCTCCTGAAGCCGTGGCCACAAGCTCATCTCTCTCTCAGTAACAACACAAGTCTTGGACATAAATTTAGTTGCGCCTTTGAGCTTTTCCAAAAAACACTTCCACCACATCCCTGCTGAAATCAAAATCCCGCTGATTCCTACCTACAGCAGAAATGCACGATGCCTACTTCACAGGACCTAATAACTGGGGGTTTATCCCCTCTCCAGCACCTGGGAAGCAAGGAAGCCATTTCGTGATGCTTGTGGGGACAAACCAAGGCGATGACACAGGAATCGGACCAGCGCTGTAAATACTGCAAGGCTCCAGCACACCGGGGAGCAGCTCCTTCCCTGAGACCTCTTTGTGTGCCACCATGAGCTAGGCAGCCCTGCTGCCACTTCGTGTCTTACCTCCACGTCTGCCATAATAGCTCTTGGCTTTGTCAAAGCAACCATCAAGAGAAACGTTAACAGTGGTGGAAACCACATGCTAAAAGAGTCATTAAACCTCCATACTTGATTCAACATGTATTACTTTCTCAATTTAAACACAAAGAAACAGCAGGTGGAATTTGACATCTTTGCCCAAGAAGTGCTTTTGCAATGTAAAGCCACTTTCAAAGAGTAGTAACACAGTATTTTTAAATGCTGTCTCTCCCAGAGCTTCGTCTGCACCTTCTGCAATTTTTAATTTCAACTGGCTGATAAAGGAAATCAATTTTCCCCCCTTTAAATGTCAGGGTTACTCAGGTTCCAGCATTATCTGTGAAAGCAGCAGGCCTCCTCCACCTCCGGCCCTGCTCAGAGAAGAGCCCCTACAGGAATCTGGGTCACAAACCCTCTTTTTAGGTCCTCATAGGTTAAAATAGAAATCAGTTACAGTGCAGGTTTAAGTGGTTTTCTTGAAGATTATTAATGGTTTAATCCAGGGACTATTTCCCCCAAAATAACTTTGTGCTTAATTATTTCTTCACCATTGGATGAAGAAATTTGACGTGTCTTT
Organism: Grus americana; assembly: GCF_028858705.1. Lineage (NCBI taxonomy): Eukaryota > Metazoa > Chordata > Aves > Gruiformes > Gruidae > Grus > Grus americana. The sequence goes on along the minus strand of NC_072853.1, from coordinate 12,691,714 downwards.
GGTGAAATGGGTGTTTCACCACTACCGTACAGCATCCATGGCGTCAAGTTCCCGCAAGCTGCTTAGCACGGCCAGCCCTCAGCTGCTTGCCTGCCCACCCGCCCATGGAGGCATGTCACCAGTAAGCCACAACATGCCATGATCCTACCCTATTGCTTAATTAGTCAGTTTATAGGTGATTAGTCACCTGATCCCAGGGCTGGGCTCCAGCTAATCTACGCTGAACACAGGCAGGGAACTGCCTTTCTGCCTCAGGGCTGAAAAACAAAATGGTGCCTCGTGCCTGTCACCAACCTAGCCAGTCCACAATTAGGGACATGAAACAACTTTCCCTCAGGGACAGGCGCCACAATCACCGTTTGAAAGGCATCAGGCTGAGCTGGCAAAGCACCTGCAAGTGCCAGACACCAACACACAGACCAGCCAGCATCCAGCAGGCAACATCCTCCATAGTGGCAGCTCCTGGGGACGGGTCCTCCCTGCCTGCCGCTGAGGTGGGAAGGAGAGGGGCACCTCTTTGTTCAGTGAAACTCCATCCGACATCCAGACCTATGGACGTGGGCAGATGTTTTAATTTTTGTCTTCCTCACCATTCAAATCTATTTTAATTGACAATAAATTTCATCTTCCCCAGTCAAGTCTGGTTTGCTCATGACAGTAACTGGTAAGTGATTTCCTTGTCCTTGTGTCAACCCATGAGCTTTTTCATCTTATTTTCTCCCCCGTCCTGCTGAGGAGGAGGAAGGAGAGAGCAGCTGAGTGGGTGCCTGGCAGCTGGCCGAGGTCAGCCCACCACACCAGGGAGGAGCAGGCAATGCTCACTAACGGGCAGCTTTGGAAGGAACATTTAAACCCTGGATGGATGAAGAACCCTTTTTTTTTTGTTTTGGTGAACCAGCACAGCCACCCTACACAAACACAACATTATTAAAGTTTGTTTTTCCCTTCCGTTCAGGCCAGCAATCCTGCAGAGGGAGAGAAGAGACCCATATGAGAAACTCAGCGATTTCTCAATACAGGAAGGGTAGACTTGCAGCAAAGGGTCATATTTACTGAAATTGTTATTGATTACATCTAATGGCAAGACTAGGAACCCAGATTGTTGTATTTATTTAAGATTACAACTTGAGTATCAGCAGTCTTGACAGTTTAAAACTGTTCTGTCACTCCTTCTGCTAAGAAGTTATGATTCTTCTTTTTCCATTAAGAGAAAAGATGCTTCCTTCCTTTAGTAATTTATTTCCATGCACCCCAACTCCCACAGACGAGACACATCACATCTTCTAAAAACCTTTGACAGCATTCTTTTAAGTACTTTCATTTATCAGAAAGGCTTTTCAGCCCTATTATCAGCTCTTGCTGGGACACCGAGTACAGAGGCAGCAGAAGCAGTTTGGTATCTTGTTCACAGCAACAACCCATCTAAACTTTTGGGACAAGGGGAAGAACTGCTCTGAAGTAAAGCAAATTCAGAATCTAATTTTGGCTGTTCCAGCTAAAGAGGTAGGAAAGACAGGGACGAGGCGGGCAGTGCCTTGGTTTTATCTCATCGGTTATCAAAGCAAGAGCTGTACGCCTTCCAGAAGAGTACTGAACAATGACTATCTGCAGACTTCAATAAAATGGGAAAAAAAAAACCAACCCACTACACAGGCTACAGGAGTTAGGACTTCTACACCTCAGTGTAGTTGTTCAGCTATGACCAGCTAAAAAGCCAAGTGCCAAACACACATCACTTATCAAGCTTCACGCCCTAGTAACACATCTGAACACCACACATCTACCTTTGGAACGAAATTTGTAACTTTGCTCCTGCACGTGTCCTCTTAACCCTCCAAAGTAAATTATGCTGAAAACAGAAGGGTTTTTTTATATAGTTTTATCAGATTTTTATGAATGTCTCTTTTCTGTGGCATTCACCACACTACCTCCAAGTAGCAAAGAGGCTTTATTGTGCTAGACACCGAAGTCACAGATGTTACACACAAAGAATGGCCTGGATAAGGAAGTATGGTTTGCACATAGAGACTATCACTTTTGCAGGGGGCCTTCACCAGGCAAAAAACAGGAAAAAGTGGAAGGGAATAGGACAGGAAAACAATGACAGCCTGGAAAAAAAAAAAAAAAAAGAGGGGGTTCCGGCCACAGATGTCTCAACACATGGGAAGATGCAATGGTTGACAAGCAGTTTCCCTTCCCAGCTAACATCTGGCACTAGAAGTTTTTTCTCCTTTCTAAAAGAATCAGTAGTCAACTGGGGAAGAGGGCACTTGTCAAGCCACAACTGCAAGAGTTAGGAAGCGCTACCAAACACTAACACTGCAATCCACAGATTTAGCCAAGTCAATGACTCATGAATAGGATTGCCTAGTCCTTTAATAAGCCACAAAAGCTCCTCAACACACAGGTGAGCAGAGAATGAACATCATCTTACACAAAGGTCATAATTGCTCTTCTCCATCCAAAAAAATTCTGCTTGTTGGCTTTGCCTCCAAGTTAAAAAAAAAACAAAAACAAAACTAACAATTCAAGAGCCTGTCTCATGAAGGTTTCTAAGCTGCATCTATTTCCCAATGACTCACCAGAACAGTCTCAATCTTTCAACTGACTGAAACATAAATTTTGTTGGTGAGAGAGACTTCACTCCATGCAGACATAGAGGTGTACACAACACCTATTCCATGACTTCTTTGGTTTCATTTATCTCATTTCAAATATACAGAATCATAGAATGGTTTGGGTTGGCAGGGATCTTTACAGATCACGTTTGATCACTGAACATGAACGCTTCCAAGGACAGAGCATCCACAATTCCTCTAGGCAAACTGTTTCACTGCCTCACTACCCTTCTCGTAAAAAAAAAAAAAAAATCTTTCTTATATCCAATCTAAATCTACCCTCTATATGTACCCACTATTTCTTAAATTCAAAGCCAGAACTGAATCAACAAAGTCCCAATACTGATTTCAAGAGCATCCCATAGACTGATGTTGTCTATCAGCTGTTTTCTAGTGGTGCAGGGCAAGAAGCAATCAGTTTCACTTGCTGCAGAGAAGCGTCAGGTTGGACAATCCATCCAACTGTAAGACCAGTTAATGGGCAACTCTGAAAGGTCAGGGAGCTTCCTTTCGCTGGAACTCTTCCTTAAAGAGTAGTACATTTATATAGAGCTCTTCTAGGAAAACATAATACCCCCACACAAGGCAAGGAAGGGGGCTGCCTGACTGCAAAGTCCCTTCTGTCTTTCTAAGCTAAAGGTATTGCCATGCACAGGGAAAGCTTGAGCTTCGCTGCAGCAGCAAAAGGGACTCTCAACTCGTGCAGAACACTTGCTGGGCCAGGAATGAAAGTCATCAACAGCAAAAGACAAGACATGAACTTCACAGGATTTCACAGCAAGAGCTGAACACACGCAGTACTGAATGGAGGAAGAGACAGGTACAAACTCAGGGTTTAAGAGATTACAGTGCATGCAAGTGAAAGTAAAATCATGTCAAAGATCAGATTAAGATGTCATTTAACCTGTAACTACCCTTCAAGGAAGAAAGCAGGGGCAATTAAAATCAAAGTCTTGTACTCATACATCTATTTCCATTATTTCTGCCACTTGTTTAGGGAACAGCAGGGTTAGAAATGAGTTTCCCTCAGCATGCACAGTATAAATAGGCATGACAAGCTTTGCTTTCACAAGGTGATACATTATCACAACATTGCAAATTATGCAACAGAACACTACTGAAGACATCCCGTATGCTATTAAAAAAACCTGTCAACTAGATATTTCTTCTATGCATCACAGAACCACTTGTTTAGTATTTTCAAAACTGTTTGGTTTTCAGTCTAAACAGAGCATTAGGACATTGAAAAAAAACAGATAATGGCCCAATATCTTGAGAAAGTCAAGACTAAAACCCAATCAGGAAAGTCCAGCAAAGGGTAATCACTCCACAGGGAGAAAAAACACATAGATACCAGTTATTTCTACATTCCCAAACCCACTTGAAGAACTCTAAGGAATGCCCAGTTCCCTGAGCACTGAAATGCAACACTTCTTCACAAGAACACAGGTAGTTTTTAGACCTCACTAACCATTTAAAGGGAGAGGGAACCTAAGTCTGGTACCATTCTGTTGTTGGAGCTCTAGAGTCTTTTAATTTGTATTATAATAAAGCCTGCACCACACTAACCCATTTTTAAACATGCCCAGTGGAGGATACCAGTTGCCCCATGGTTGTGACTTCAGTCCATAGCACAACAAAGACCTGTGAAAACTCACCCTCCCTTGGTAGCTGCACAGCATCCTGGCTTACAGCCCAACTCGTGGTCCCTACGGACGTAGCAAGGAGGCCCACGTCAAATCTGTACCGTACACAGTCCAGTTTCATAGTTTGTACAATGAAGAAACTCAGCTCCAAAGCAGCCACTTTGTGGTTTAAATCCAAGATTGGGTAATTTGCAAACAAAAGTTATACTGTGAGAAAATACATCATGCATAAATATACAGTCTCTCCCTCTCTAAACACAGGAAGTTATTCACAAGGCGCAGGGTGGGGGGGAACAACTAGCCACAGCTTCTAGAGACCTTTTATCCCGTGCTACGTTAAAAAAGCTGGACATTAAGTAGTCTTCCAGAGGAAGCGTTTAGTTCCACATTCTTCCCTGCAGGTCTAAACAAGTTTGCAAGCCTGAATAGCAGATTTCTCCTCAGAGACTCATCAATACTGCCTTTCATCCACTCAATCATTAAGTGGCCACTGTGCATACTTGGCAGTTATTTTCTAAACCCACAATATTTCAGCTGGAGCAAAACAAAGATAATTAAAATATCAGGAGGCACTCATTCAAGTTAATGCCAACACAGGACAGCCTCAAGCCAACAGCCCTGTGTTAGTAATGCCACCAACACCACTGGGGTCTCATCATTTCTTCCCAAGCAAGGAGAAACCTTCATTTCTGAGCATCCATTGCTTGATCTCAGCACAATCTCCATCACACAAGCAGCCAAAACAATCTCCAGGACCCATTAATTTGGCATTATCTATTGCCAAAGTACTGACAAGCTGTGGAATGAGTTGACCACAGAAGTATCTCAGTGGTGAAAAGGCAGCAACCAGGTAGCAAAGTTTAGGGCTTTATGAACCTTGGCTCCTACCAGACAATGAAGTGCAACTACGGGCTACTTTCTCTCCATTTCACTCAGGAGAAGAGAAATAATCACTGTCAAGCTCCAAGTTAGACAGATGGATTGCTCATGGACGATTTTGTTAGGAGGCATCTCATCATAAGTAAAGCTTTATTAACAAAAAAAGCCAAATTAAGCCACTACACAAAGTGCAGAGACATTGCAAAGCACACGTGACTTATGTGGCAAAAAAATATCTCATGCTTGGGCAAGAAGCATGGTGGCAGTTTGTGGAAGACAAAAATGGGACCAAATCTGAACCTTTTTGTACCATGAAACAAGTATCTCTAGTTACACACTCATTGCTAGCATTGCGCACACCAGCACAAGTTCATTCCTGCAAGTGTTCTTTTTAAAAGTATCTGAGGTGATTTGTCAAATGATGTTTGCACACTAGCATCCTAGAATTAAAATTAACTACACAACACTTATGGTTGTTGACCGGAAAAGTGAAAAATACAGAGCTCACACACAGCCTCATAAGACAGATGGCCAAATTCTTCATGATCTATCAGCCTATGGTTAAGATGCTCCAGTCAGACTTCTCCACTAAGAAACTGAGATGTCCCATAACTTCAGTTACGAAATAGGAGTTCAAGACACTCGTGTTGAGAGCTGATCGGTCATTTGTAGATGTCATCTCTTCTGCCTGCAAACACTGGGTTACAACAGGGGGGGAGCAGCAATACGTCTTAAGCAGTAACAAAGTGGTGTGTACGTGTGGATAGAAACATGTATTATACTGGGAGCTTAAAAACCATCCCCTCATTAACTCTGTGCTCTAGATGCATTCAATTCCTTCCTGTCCTAGGGGAGAGGAGTAGAAGCCACTGAACCTGCAGCCATAGCTTGCCTTTCTGAAAAATGGGAGCCATTCTTTGGTGCTAAGTCATACACAGAGCACTTTGAAGATGAAAGCTGCTAAAGTCTTAACCACAAATCTACCAGACATTTTGTCTCCCATCCTTCCAAACGTCTCAGCATTCAAAGCTATCTCACAGTCCAGCAGGAAGAAGTCAATCAACATCCTTAAAGGTCAGCACAGATGCCAGTGAACAGGGCAGTGCTCGGCACCTTACAGCGTCAAGGCAGACATAATTTTGAATTGGAAAACATACACTTCAAGAGGGAAATGCATTTCTATGCTAGCCTCTTTGTGGTACTAACCCAAACCCCTCTGTACCCCTACTTCAGCCTTCTAGTACCTGAAGGAGGCATACAAGAAATCTGGAGAGGGACTGTTTACAAGGGCAGATAGTGATAGGACAAGGGGTAATGGGTTTAAACTAAAAGAGGGTAGATTTAAATTAGATATAACGAAGAACCTTCTTCACTATGAGGGTGGTAAGGCACTGGAACAGGTTGCCTAGAGAAGTTGTGGATGCCAGATTGGATGGGGCTTTGGACAACCTGGTCTAGTGGAGGGTGTCCCTGCCCATGGAGGGGGGGTTGGAGCTAGATGGTCTTTGAGGTCCCTTCCAACCCAAACCATTCCATGATTCTATGATCTTTGCATGCTCTGAAGCAGACCAAAAAGCCTCTTCTGCTCTCTGCCCTTATGCTTTCCACTCATCTTCAAGACACACTGTCTCTGGGTAGACCATGAACCTTAAAAATGTTTTTCGGAAGCTGAAAACACACAGCCTGTTAAGCAGAAGATGCTATTTACAGATTCACAGGAATAGTCCATCAACTGTAGCAACTTCTGTGCTTTGAAAAAAAAAAAGCTAGAAAAAAAAATATTGGTGTTTTTCAAGCATTTTATATTGAAGATTTTCGTATAGCTCCTGCACAGTCAGAACTGAGGAAGGAAGCAGCAAACTCTCCTGAATATTACCCTCTGTTAGTATTAACCAGCGCTGAGCCTGTAATTACACAGACTTCTTGTCCTCCAACATTTGCTCAGTCAATTGTGTTTCATGCAGCGCTGCACAACTCCTTCCACACTTACAACCTCGCAAACCCTATTATGCAGCTCTTGGCGTCATGCCAGATCCAAAAGGCATACTCTTAAAAGACATTAAAAATCCTTGCCCTGGCTATGCCACAGAATAAGCCAGCCTCGTACACACTTATGTAGCAAATGTTCAGAAATTATATGAATTGTTAACACTCACACAAGAGTATTTGGATCAAGAAAGAATGTGTCCCTAAAAATAAATGATTTTTGAGTGCATTCACAGCTATGCCCTGTTGCATGAACCCTGGTATTTAAGCAGGCATGCAGCGGCTCTTCCTGCACCATCAGTCAGCCTTTGCTGCATGTCAATCCCTCCCCCTCCGAGATGTTTACAGAAAGATACTGCAGCTGCTTGGAAAAGGCAAGGAATTTCAGTGTACACAAACCAACCATTTGGGCAAGCAGGTTGTTGGGAGGCAGCTAAGCCCAAAATGCCTTCGGCTTGGGTAAAGCCTTTAAGAAAAAAAAAAAAAAAAAAAAGAAAAAAAAAGGAAGAAAAGCTGCATAGAGCAGAAATGAACTCATTTTGTGCTTTTTGGGGAAGGAGATGAAATGTTGATTCACTAGGTTTGGAATAGATCAGCTGCCCTAAAGACTGTCATGCAAGGGACATGCCAGTGCAACACAGCACACGTGGAAAAGGGAGGACACAGATGCCATTTCTTCTCCAAGACTTTACCTGTCTGTTGCACATGAAACATCTGTTTTTCCCTACAATAGTTATCATTCCCAACAGCTGGATGGAAACTAGACCTTAAAATCATTGAACTGAACATTCCTAATCTCCACAGAGATCCCAAGCTTCAAATAAAGCACAGCTGCAGAAGAGCTTCCGTATCACGACATGGCAGGGTAAAACAAATTTGCCCAGATTCTCTGATACACGTGGGTTGTCCCTTGGATTAACACAAATGCAGAGAACCTACAGATGGACTTGCTGTAGTAACTGTCTCAGCACTTCTATTTGTTCCAGCAAACACTCTTTTTCCACTCAGCTTATATTATCTGCATGAACAGCACAAGGCCATCCCTCGCAAGCAAATCAAGCCTACTTAACAAATGGCTCTTAATCCTTGATGTGGCCACCCCGGCTCCATCTTCCACAAAAAGCAAGATTAAAATGCTGCTTCTCACCGGTCACTTCCTAACAGGAGATAAGAGGTTGCAAAATCATAAATGTTTCTCACGCCCATATGTTCATGTCTTTGACCAAGAGCTTTGCATGGCTGAAAGCAAAGGTGCACCAACCACTCTCTCGTCCAAGAGTTCCAGCAGCAGCAGCAAGGGGGTGAAGGGAAGAGTTCACCTCCTTTATAGTATTAAAGTAGAGGTTACTGCCAAAAGGGAAAGGTTGATTTTACAGAGTTTTCAGCTAACAACTATAAATAAGACACACGCATTTAAAACAAAAGAAATGCTAAAATTTTCTAGAATTTCATTCCTCCTTTGGGAACCTTTTTTTTGTTCACCAACGGGATGATGTTTGCAGTCCCCCTCATACCTGTACATCCCTCACATGCAGGGAGATGAGCGAGACCAATTGGTAATCTGCACCAGATCCATACATGTGTAGTAAAAACCTCCCACTCGGTATAAACAAAGTCACAAACAACCTGTGTTGGTCCAACTGCTCTTTATTCGTCTTCCCTCCATGCCCACCTCAAGAGTGTCAGGTGCCGTACCCATACAGCAAGCCCCTGCCCTGCCAAAACACATGCTGGCAGAGGAGGCAAGACAAAGAACACGCAAAAAGGAAAAGAACCATCATCAAGCAAGTGATGAGCTACAAACACTGCCAATTTCAATGTTTTCAAAGGTGTTTTCTTGTTTTCCTTTTTCCTTCAAGATAGCAGAGAACAATGTGATTAAAAGGAAGGTAAAATCAAGACACTGAAGGAAAAGCAGCATTAAAGAGAATCTGCTCTGCATGAGAGGGCAAGATCTTTTAAAAGCCATCCACCACAGGCCCTCCCAAAAATTATCTGCACTGATTTGCTTTGCACTACAAGAAATATTGAAATTAACAGCACATTACAGCATTTCATTTCTCAATTGCCAGAAATGAGTTACAAGCCATTCAGATCAAATACTCCCTTCCCACAGGGAGCTACAGAAAGTATGCCGCGTTCAAAGAGAAACCGCGCGGCGTTTGCATGTGGCACACAAAACTACTCCTCTGAGGGGACATACATGTTTTATTTTTGCTTTTATAAACTTTGATTGCTTTGAAAAAGATCTTGCATAAGAGTATAACAAATTGTAAGTGCCACGTACTCAGTGACGTATCGTAGGAAACACCAGGGCTGTGACAATGGACCAAACTTAAGGATGGGATGGGCAGGCTTTTTCCCACCTTTATGATTTTTTTAATCAACCCTGTCACCATGTATAGCACACAGTACTCAAAAAACGTGACCCTTTTTTTGCATAAAAGACATGGACTTCCTTGTTGGGGGACTGAAGTTCCAGCTGTACATTAGAGTGCTGTATAAATGGCATGTTTATTATATTTAACTCAATAACATCATTTCTCTAAATCACTTAGCTTTATGTCAAATTATTTTGGAGCTTGTTTTGTTGAGTATTAACCACAAAATTATTTTTGGTAGAGGATGGGGATAGATTTGTGGTTTCTGGAGAAAATATTAAAGGCAGTTTAAGAGACCTCAGCCAGCAACAGATAATCTTGCTATCAAAAAATGGGATGTGTTAGTCACACTGGCATGTGTTGCCCTCATTACGTTTTAAAGTTAACACAGTACGGAGACAAATGGAAACAATCACATTACTCTGGATTGTAATACCAGTTTCTGTAACCTTGTTGAGATCAAGGAGAGCGCAAAATTAACAACAGGTACACCTGAGCTAGTTCTGTGTTCGTGTGAACAAAGAGAAAAATCAGTCCACACGTACTGTATCTTCATCACCTCGGCTGCAGCACCCATCTGCATCCACTGGCAAGACTTCAGAGTCATTTTAATACGCTGTTGATTAACGCTACCATCTTTACAACTATGTTTAAGGCATGGCAATACATATGATAAAAAGAACCTGCAAATTATTTAGTTAAAAAAAAAAAAAGGCGGATGCTGCAGCAAATCCCTCAGCACTGCAGGGCATATGAGGCCTTGATCACAGCCTGCGATGAGAAATAGGCACAGATAGTGCACTTGGGTATGTGTGGGCAGACCCCTACGCAATGTCTCCAAGATTCTGCCAGAAGCCTGCCCACACAGACCTGACTACGTGAAACAGCACTTAAAATGCTATTTTTCACTTTACTACAGAAGGTACGATTAGCTGTCAAAAATAGCTACTTTTTCTTAGAAATTGTCACGATCCTTTGTGCACAATTCACAAAGAATCCTAGTGCATCTCAGCAGCCATACAGCATTAGCTGCATCCAACTGAACTACAGGTAAAAATTATTTGTTCTACTCATGCTAAATAAATGAGGAGGGTTTTTTAACTGGAACAACCACCACGCTGCTCAAGATCTGCTGTGATTCCTTCCAAACCTCTCCCCCTGGTAATTGCCAGTTCACAAAACAGGTTCCACTACTATGGAGGATTAAGAAAAAAATATTCACACCTGTGCCCATCTCCATAAGCTCATGTCAACATGTTTCTGATGAGCAGCATTCCCGTGCAAGTAACAATATGTAAGGAAAAGAAAAAATAAATCCACATAGCAGAGGCCCATTTGCTTAAGAGCAAGGAGTATCAAACGCTTCACTTATAGAAAGAAGCAGAGAATAAACATATTTAGTGTCCCTCTGTGCTGAAACCCAAACCTGTGCTTCATCTGGAACAGAACATGTCCTGTGCATTCCCTGCACAGCCCACTAAAATGATTCCAGGATTTGTGATCGTTTCCTGCTTTTCAGGGGGCTGTTGTTTTATCTTAAAGTGCAGTTGTTAGTAAAAACGTAAGGGGACTGAGAGCCCGAGGAACACCACCACCAGGACTGCAGCATTGTCTTGACAGATACACACACAAACACACACACACGCTCTCTCCCCCTCCTCTCTGCAATCCGCCTGCTCTTGACAAGCCATGCTTTTAATTAAATGTCTCCTAAGATCTCTTGAGAGGAAAGTGCATATGAACGCTCGCCAGAAAATAACTTATAGTGCAAACAGCTTCTCCAACCCCCCCCAAAATACACTAGAAGCCATTCACATCTGCCAGGCTCCCTCCTAAAGCAGACCCCGTCACCCTCCTCCACCACTACTACTTGGTGGCTCTTTCTCCCGCAGCCCTCCCTGCTCATCAGCCCTGCACCCATTAAAACACCCCAAGAAATCCCATGCCCCTGGCCAGGAGAAGCGCAGCATGCACAGTCGCTGCCTTTAAATTATGGCGGTCCCCCCATTATCCAACGCTTTCCTCAACATCTCCTGACAACTGCATCCTTCCCAGCCGGCCCCAGGAAGAAGACAAGCTGCCCTTGTCCAGGGGAACACTGCAGTATTCTGCAGTACAGCCGCGCGCCGGAGGCAGGGCACCTCGAGCCCTGGGGTTTGGGGGAGGCATGACTGGCAGAACACAGCAAGGCTTTTACGCTATTTATTTCCATGAGCAAAGGGCGGGAGGCATCCGCTCATCCAAAGAAAAACCTGCAGAAGTGCCCTTGGCTGCCAAGGATAGATGGGGAATGCTTCTCTCAGAGGGACCCTCTGGCAGGAGGGATCAGCACAGCCTGAGATTTCTGGTCGCTGGTGGAGAGGAGACCCAGCAACTTGAGACCTTTGCGTTTATCCACAGAAAGAAGCAAATACCACTTCCATAAGCATACATAGTATGAAAATAATACCACATAACCGACTGAGCAGCAGTTTTAATCCAGGCACACATCAACTTTTGAGCATCTCCAGGGTGAAATTTTTTCTCCATTGCACCCATGAGAGTGGCACAGAAATCCCCACATTGCCCTTTCCAGCCCCACCCCACGGTTGACATGCACCGTGCCCATCTCCTCCACACAACACTCCTGCCTCGCTGCATTTATTCTGCTACTGATCTGACAGCCCAAAGCAACCAAAAAAAAAAAAAACGGTGGAGGAGAAAAAATAAAACTGAATTAAAAAAAAAGAGACGGGTTTGGAAAACGCTGACCCTGGTGCAAGGTAACAGCTTGCATGTTTCAGCAAGAGAGACAGAGAAAAGAGGGAAGGAGGGAGGGAGAGGTGGTGTCCTGCAGGCAACTCGCAAGCCCCCAACCACGGGGGTGAAGGATTTTCGAGCAGCCCCTCGCCAGGCTGGGGACACGCACGCGGCAGCCGGGCAGCGTCCCGGCAGCAGCAGCCCCGGGCCGGGGTGGGCTGGGAGGTCGCGCCACCACCATCGCCCTCCGGTGCGGCGGCAGGTCACGGTGCACAAGTTTCTCCGGGCCAGGTGGGGAGAGGAAACGTCTCCCCTGGCCCCCCCCCAGAGCCTTCAGTCTCTTACCTTCATGTCGCTTATGATGGTCTGGAAGAGCCCTCCGAGCGCACTACATTCCTTCTCTATCACAGCCTCCATTTTCCTCGCTCGAGCACACTGGAGGAGGCAAACACTGCTGCAGTTTCTCTACTAAGCTAAAAAAAAACCTCGACTCCCCGGTGTCCCACCTCACGCAAAAAAAAAAAGGGGGGGGGGGGAGGGAGGAGCAAACAAGTCAATGTAGGCAACAAGGGGAGAAAAACCCCCACCAACAACACACCTGAACCCCTATCTGCCTACACCTCTGAAAATTTATAAATGAGGAAAAAAATGAAATCCTGGCGCCTCTCTCCTACGCGCACCTCCCCGCCGCGCTGAGGAGCACCCGGGGACTGAGCGCCGAGCGGGCACTACCCTCCCACGCGCGGGCAGCCACGAAACCCATCTCTGCGCATAACGGCCCGAGCCCCGGCGGTGGCGGCGGCCCCGACCGGCGCCTCCCGGCACGGCGGCGCGCTCAGGGCAGCGGGAGCCCGCAGCCCGCCAGCTCCGCGGCGCTGAGCAGATGCGCACACACACCCCAAAAAATAAGGAAAAAAAATATATATTTATCTGTATAAAAAGAGATGCGACTGCGCGTTAAGCCGCTGCTCGGGGCGCAGCCTAGGGGGTCTCTGCCAGCCCCACGGACCCGGCTGCAGCTAACGCACCCGGCCCGCCGCCCGCCCTCTCCAGGAAAAACCTGCCCGCCCGCCTGCCTGCCTGCCGCTCCCCCGCCGCTCCCCTGGCGGCAGCGCCCCCGCCCCCTGCCCGACCCGGCCCCGCGCTGCGCCCGCCCGCGCGGAACGCCCCGTCCCGCCCAGCCGCGTCACCAGCGCGGCCGCTGATTGGCCCCGGTGTGCTGGGTCGGCGGGTTCGCGCTGTTCTGCCGGCGCGCGCTGCGGCGGTGCAGCCGCGAGGCCGTGTTACCGGCGGGAACCGGGGCCGGCCCTCGGAGCAAGCGGCGTCCTGAGCGTCCAGCGCTCGGCGAGGACGCTGTTCCTCGTGGGACGGTCACCGAAATAGCCCGAATTCGGCTGTTTCTGGTGAAAAACATCTGCCTCAGCCCACCGGTTTAGAGCGCCCGAGCGGGAAGTACTCGGCAAAGTTACAAGCGACGGCAGACAGAACCCTGGCGTAGCTTCAGGCGTGGATTACGTGGGGCTGTTTAGTCATCCTGTCCCACAAATGCAAGACGGTATTTAAGGGTGTTAGGGTAAATTACTTAAAACGCGGGATTTTAAAAGTAATTCATTTTTCACGTTCACTGTGCCAAATATTGCAAAATGTCGCGCTCAGAATTATGCATCGAGACGTGCAGCCAGGCTGTGGCTCGCATCCTGCAAACTCTGGCGTGCGTGCCTGTCCTTGGGACGTCAGCACCGTACGCTAAATGCACAAGGGTCCCTGAGACTCGAGCACGTGCCCAGCTGTTTTGGGGAGCTCAGGCCTGGCGACACGCTGGGGAAATAGGCTGCATTGCGATGCGATTCGGTAAGAGCCGCATGTAGAACCAGAAAACGTAAGTATGGAAGAATAAGCCTTAGACCTTGAAGTAAGGGAGGGCGCTGTCTTCATATATACATACACACACAGGTACATGCATGGCCATGACTGAGAGGGAAGGTTAGAAATTTGAGTTATTTATCCTACAAACTGCTGAAGAAGAGCCCGTGTGCGCGCCGTTGTATTTTGCTTCATTTCCACCAGTATCTAGGTACATTCACATCACACGTTACGTTCTCCGTGTTAATTTAGCACTGAAGGAAAAGGCTGGACAGGTGCCCTGGCTCCAGCGGGGCTGTGGCGTCGCAGGCTGCCGCAGCAATTTCCCCTCTGCTTTTTCGCACTTCGCTGCAGGGAGGAAACACCCTCCCTAGGTCTGACCGAGAGATTCATTTTGTGGCTCTGTGTGACCCTCGCTCCCAAAGACCAGCCCAGAAAATGTCCCCAGCGGCTTGTGATAACGACACCTGCTCATCACGCGCGGAGCTTCAGGTGCCATCGCATAACCAGCGTGACAGCGTTCCCTTGGGACAGTCACATCCAGCAATTCGGCAGGGAAAGTTGGTGGCCTACTTTGCTTTCTTCAGCCACTCTGTTTCTGGGATGATCTTTGTTTTAGCACAAGCCGTATTTTGGCTAACCTCCTTTCTGGGAATGAGAATTTCCAGCGTAAAAGGTTGCAGAGTGCGCGATGCACATGGGACAGCAGGGAGAAGAATCTCCTAGAAAGAAAAGGCTGTTGTTTAACGACTGCGTTAACGCTTTAGTTAATAAATCAGGGCTGTCTGCTCTGTAGCAAGCAACAGGTCTTCCTACAGTGATGAAACAGTGTGCAGGCATACAAGAGAAAAATGAAGTAAGGATTTCAAGCCTCAGTAAATTACAACACGTAAATTAGACATCGAATGTAAGAGAATGGGTTTTTACCTTGCAATCGTGCAAGGAGAAGCCGTGCACATTGCTGGTTGTGATAAGCAACTTGCTAAACCGCCGTAACTGGAGTGTGCCCGGTCACAACCTAGGGAGACCTCATCAAAACTGTTCAGGTGGAATATTTTTCTGTCAGAAGGTGCTAAGTCTTGAAAAATGGAGACATGATGATTTCAACAAACTTTATATTCATAGGACAAAAAATCAAAATGCAAACAGAAAAGTATTTGGTCTTTCCAGTATTTTTTTTTCAAAATCTATTTTGTTAAATTTTCATTGTATATATCACTTAGAATAATGTTTGTGTTAATTTTATATTTTAAAATTTTTGGTTGTTCATAGCATGACACAGATAAAAATTAAGGCAAGGGCATATAACCTAAAGGCATCAAAACAGGGTCTTGATAATTGATTTTTTTTTTCTTTTGCATTGAAGGAAATTTCAGACTTGTCATTTTATTCTGCCTTTTAGTGACTTCTAATGATAGAATTTTCTGCGGGATGACAATTCAGCTTCAACCAGCTCTACAGTGAGAGTTAACATTTTTGTTTAAAGACCTGAGTCCAAATGGTTGTTTAAAGTGTGAGTAAAAAGTAGTTTGGTGATGTTGCGGTAATGTCGGGTTGCCATCTGTCACGTTATTTCTGGGATCTGCTTGATTGATTCCTAGCAAATCGCTTCCTGCAAGCATTATTTGCAAAACTTTATTGCAGGCAAAGGCTGTTTCTGTGCTCGTGAGCCATCGTTACTGGGGAATGTTTCATTACCAAGTGATGACATTCTGTAAAATATCCTGGTGCATGGGCAAATGCCAGCACCACTTCTTGATGGTGGGATGGCTGAGTGCGTCTTACTCGGCAACCCCCAACAGATGTCAACCTTAAAATTTGTCAACGGTGCACTAGTAGCCCGTGCTCTGACATCCTTCAACATGTTGGGTGCTCTGCTGACAAGAAGCCTATTCCACTGAAACCACAAGAAGGCTGATGGTTAAGAAAGAATTTCTCCAGAGATAAGTGGGCAGGTTGAGCAATGACTTGGTCACTTTGTCTGGCCTGGATTGTTCCTACTTATGCTCCCGTGCTGAGTGCCAAGGCACCAAGTACAGCCGGAGTGAACCAGGGCACAAATCCGTGAGGGTCAGGAGTCCGCAGCCTGTTCCCAGGTCTGCCAGCGGACGTGCCTTATGACCAGAGTGCATCCATTCACATTTCTGTGCCTTGCTTTCTCTTTCTGTAAAAGGAAAATCCCAATTTTTAAAAGCATTCTGAGTGTTTTTGCATCAAGCACAAGTGTGAAATGTCATTGCAATCAGGACAAATATATATTCTGTCAATTTGCCGTAAAACATTTAACTGTGGTGCTTATTTAGGTCCTGATCTTACAAAGACTTAAGCCCACTTATGAATGTGAGTAGCCCCGTGGAAGACTAGATTACACATGCACTTAAGTGTTATCAGATTGAAGTCATAGAACAACAATCACAAAAGGTACTTAATCACCTTTAAATTATAGTGTTCCTAATTTAGCTAATGTTATTCCCCAAGGAAAAATTGCCTCATCTAGCATACAATCAAGAAAGAATCAAGGGCTGTTCCTTCAAGTGGTTGACAGTTCAAAAGAGATATGATTTTAAAAAAATAGGTTGCTAAAGGCTGAACTATTTAATTGAATTATCTCTTTAAGAAATTGATGCAAATTAATATTATAATATTCCATTATATTGCCACAGAATCTTTCATCCTCAAGCCTTCATAAAATATATTAAACTTGAAAAATAAATGTGTACTTTTTTTTTTATGAAACCAGTATTCTGTCCCTGTTTGAGATTTTCTAATAATGATTTATATTTTGAAGGATGATGGTATTTTCCTCTTTATAGATTGAGAAAATAGAGCCCAAGAGCTTCCAAGAGAAGGAGTCCTTGACATGATTCCCTTCAGTCCTCAAGGTGCTCACCAGGTACAATCCTGCTCTGTCGATAAAAGCAGATGAGCTTGCTTTACAATGCCTAATTGGGTGGAGAGGTAAGATAGCAGGCAACACAGCCAGAAAGATGACAAAAGGAATTCATGAACAATGAAGCAAATCTAACAGAATCCAGGTAAGCCAGCTGTCCCAACAGCATTACAAATATTAAATAGCGACCCCTCCTTATCACTAGTGAAATATCTGTATTATATCTGAAGAGGCTTAATTATTCACTGGTCATACATGGAAGTGGGGACCTGGTGAGGGAGAATTCACTTTTTTGTCGGGAGAAGGTGTTTACAGTCTCTGGTTTCAGAACATGAGAAATAACAATGTAGTGGTTCTCCAGCTTTATTCAGGTTATTTTTATGTCCCAAATTGTTTTTAAATTACCAAGTAGCATTGCTATAATGGGGGTACCCCTGCAATCATTTCTGCTTGCTGCTTGCTGGCAAAATAACAGCTGCTATTGTTTTACCAGGATTGATTTCCATAGAACAGCTCCATCTAAAGCCTACCTACAGGCAACGACTCTGCAGCAAAACATCAATGCGGTCTCATTTTCGACTGTAAGCTTTTCTCAGAAGAAAAAACCACCAACAAAACATTTTCAGCAAAGTCCAACACGGGATGCCATTCATTCAGAGCACACAGAGGACGAGATGTTTATTTTTAAGGGACTAGTCTTCCGCTTCCCCCCCTCACCAACAACTTGAAAAAAAAAGTCCTTCCCCAGCTAACTCTGTGCGCAAGGCACAAAAGCTGAGAATCAGGGTTTGCATGTTATATCAAAGGCTTTACAGATAGGGCACGTTTTTCAGTGGTGGAAATGCAAAATATTCTTGCTCACGTCTGCCATCTCAGGCTGGCAGATTCAGAAAAGGCGTTCAGGTCTATCATCTCCTTCCAAGCAACGCTCCTGTCATCACTCTTAAAATTCTTGCGTGATGAACCTCAGTAAATGGCCAGTGGGGTTCCCATGGCTGAGGTTACGTGGGCACTTTCATCCTGTGCAAGCCACAGTAGCACCGATGGCATATTTCCACACTCGCCGCTCAGCCGTGGCCTCCCATGTCACCAGAGCTCAGGCAGCCGTATGATGGGTCACACAGGGACCTGACATTTGAAAACAGCCTGCAAAGAAAGATTCTTTTAGCCCAGAAGAGGACCCTGCCTTTTGTGTTTCATGAAGAAGGGGCAGCCTGTATAACCATCCCCATGCTCATTCGGAGGAGATACCTTCTTGTTTCTCATCTACAGCCAACACAGGTTTAAATATCCAGCACTGTTGATCTGAACCCTCTTTCAAACTGGCTTCATTACCTTGTATCAGGTTCTGGCGTGGACGCATTCATTCCACAAAAACTGGCTTTGCTTTCACATTTTAAAGCTGTTTAGCTGATGCATCTTCAAGTCACGCCCTAAACTAATTTGGATAAAATTTCCTGAGTGCACCTGTGTAGACAAGCAGTAAGTTAAAAAAAATCAGGTTATACTTGCGGTTACATACATCCTGAAACACTCTGAAGAAGTAAAGCCAACAATAGGTGTCACTTCTGCAAATAGTTCATGTTCTCTTCTTTAAAGCAACATCAACTTTGACTTCAGCATAATTACACATATATATCAAAGTTGCCTGTTGGGCTCTATCTCCAGCACGTATATTAGTCCAAGCCTTTGTTGGCCATTTCTCCTTTTGTGATGTAAAATGAATCTGAGTTCTTCTGCACTTCCCACCAAGCAACAATTTTTAGTAGGTCACTGCTCCTGAAATCTCTGAGATCTGTATTTATTGGTACGCACAGAACTCAGCGTGTTGAAACACTTTGGGACACGGTCACGTGAAACATAATGCGACACTTCCTCCTATGAAAGAAAACATTATTTTTTGCCAGTCCATAAATCCAGCTTTTAAAACAAGCATTATATTCACAAAGAAATGGTTTAGAAAAAAAATAAAACCTATTTCAATAGGCAGACTTCCAACTCTGTGTAAGTGTGGAATAGTCAGGATTTTTATTTTCCTATCTCTTTAGTTATGTTTAGTGTTTGAAATTCTGATGAAAACAATTTGAACATTAATCCTGTTTTCGAGACCTAGACACCTGAGATGTCAGTAGGGAGAAATTGTCAGGTAGAGGTTTCTGCTATAAGTCCAAGTTAAAGTTCTGCTGCAAACTCCATGGCCAGAAAGCATTTTGGGGAGATAAGATCATGCTGAGAGCCTGCTATGTACAATTTAAAAAAAAAAAAAAAGAAACTGAAGAATTAGAAACAAGAGGAGCCCTTCCAATGAACCAAAGAAGATGGACAAAAAGAAAAAATCTAGTCTACTGATCCAAATAATACAGGCAGACTAGCACGTACTGGAATTTGGGACTAAAACCAAAGAGAGCTGACATGAGGACATACTGCAGGGAGGGACAAGCACAGTGATGAATGGTGCCATTGTGTGACTATTTTAATTAATTTTTGTAATGAAGCCAAAGCTCTAATTTACCACATCCCAAAAGTAAATAGAAAAGGTTATGACCTTAATTTCAGAGGTGGGGAAGGAAAACCTAATTGTTAAGTAGTCAGCTGTCACTCGTTATTGCAATTGGATAGATCCAGTTGGTGTGTTACTATGAATAGTCCAGATTCAACAGTCCAAATAGTGGGTAATGACAGTTTCGTTCTCTCTCCCCTTCATCTTCTTTTCAAGTCTTTGATTAGTAACATTTTGTACCAGTTTTACCATGTGGATTGCAATACTCCCGACTGCACCGGGCTCTGAGTAAACCTGTCTGGGTCACATAATAGCCTTTTTTTTGGTCGTCTTAGTAGGCAGATGTGTGCAACTTTAGCAGGATGCAGAACATACAGAGATAACAGGAGGTCCTTCCTGCCTTCTTACTTTCCGCTAGCCCCGAGTATGTTCCTATATACTAGGAGCTAGAGATGGAAAGACAGTTTCTCAACGTAACATGTCTACAGCCTGAAGAAGTGCAAAGTCACATCCGTTTCTAACCATAGCCAGTAAATAAATACAACTAAATGTGCATTATATGCTGTTCAAAACATGCCTCTATTTGCATCACTCAGACTGTGCACAACCATCCCTGCGCTTAACTTACGGGGTCATTTCTATGCACCAAGGGAAGGATGCACGGACAGATCTGAGATTGGTGTGAACTCCTTATATCCTATCAAATGCTGTACCTCTCTATGTGTCCACATAAAAAGAGTACAATACTGTGCGCTTGCTAAATTAAGTGTTTTCTGGATCTTTTTGTTCTTTACCCTATAATGCCAGTTTGAAGAGGAAGTTATCTAGCATCAGAACATGGAGGATTTAAGGAGAAACGTTCATAATAAAAAATGCTGTTCTAGCAAGTTCTGCTATGGCAGAAACAAAGGAATGATCTGTGTTAGGCTGACTAGTTCAGACAAAGCATACCGGTATTAGGGTGAATATCATTAGATTAACACCTATAATGTGGTAGCTGTCATCCAAAATACAAATAACAGATAGCTCCTGCCCAAAAATCCTCGTGTTGAGCTTACCCTCCTTTCTCAGCATATGCAGAAGCAGCTGCCTTTATTCTAGAAACATATCTTCTGGCACTGTCCTTTTCTCAATATGTCTACTCAAAATCCTGAATTACAGGGCACTTCATCTATAGTATGTCTTTAAATCTTCAGTGGCAAGGCAAGTTAGTTAGGTGGTTGGCATCACAGTTTATGTCCTAAGCACAAAATTCGATGTGTCCTTCTGCCAGAAATCGAGATCATGAGGAAAATTCACCTGGTGCTTTCAACAACCGAGAATGAACCTCTTGAATGAGTTTCTAAACTTCTGTCAGTACAGGGAAATAACAGATCTTCCCTCTTCTGCAGCTGTCAAATCAGGAGTGGACTGTCTTTTTTTGAAGGACATGTTCTAACGAAACACAAATTAGCACAAATCTTGATGGCCTGTGCTCCCCGACAGGATGATCTAACAGTGTCTTTTGACTTTGAAGGCTATGGCCACGTGAATCAACCTCTACAGAAGACCCAGGGTTTAGCGCAAATCTTGAGAGACAGCTGCCAGTCTGACTGATGCTCAGGGATGATATACAGGGAAAGCACTGATCCTTTCATGCTCTTGTCCCAGTGGGTTGAGACACAGCAAGAAGAGGGAGAAAGATCCTGTGATATATGATCTGTGCATGCCCAATGTGCTGATCTCCAAAGCTATATCTCCTCTGAGGACACTAAGGCTGTCGGCAAAGGTAGTATCTTTCATTAGGCCCAAGTCGGATATTAGGAGAAAGTAAACAAGTGCTTGAGTGCACGAGCTTTTCCTAAAACCTGCGTAAAATGCAACAAACTTCAAAGCTAAGTGAAGACATTTAAAATACAAAAATTATTTCTGGGTAACATTTGGCATTGCTCTCGTGTGAGAAAGCAAAGCGTCATTGTTTAGAGGAGAGCTTCCACCTCAGTTTTGGTTTTAGGGCTGAAAATATCCTCCCCAGATATCTGGGTACTTGGTTGATACCCACATCTTTTGGCCTTTTGTATCTGAATCCCATGGCAACACTGATTTCCCAGCCGAGCAGGGATGGGTGAGCAGGGCCAACGGGCGTTCGTTCCAACCGAGGGAGGCTGTGGTACAAGGTCCCCTCCCGCAATACCGCTTGAAAGGGGGAGCAGATTTTACGCCCGTCAGTTGCAAAAGGAGCGCTTGGCTCCACCGCCAAGGCTGGCCTTTGGCTCTGTAGATCTCAGCCATCTGGGAGGAATTGCTGCATGCTGACCTAGATACTCCATCATCTCTGCTGCTGCGCTGGCTCGGTGGCGAGGCTGCCATTTCCCTGGTCTCTGCTCTGCCCTATATCCTGCCTTGGAGATAAAAAACAAAAGAGGGGCAAATTAATGTTAATCAGAACAGCATCTTCCTCTGATGATTTTTCTGGAAAACAGAGTTTCCCAGGGAAATCTGTTGCCTTAATCTTCTCCTACCGCTCCCCTTCCCTGCCATCTCGTTACATTGCTTTATCTCAGAAACCCTGCCACATTTCAAACATACGCTGTCTTCAAGTGAAGATAAACGTGCCACCTCCATTCGCTCCTTTCCTTGCATCCATAGTACATCAACAGAGAGTGGGGAGGGCAATTTATTAGATAAAAAGGGGGCCCCAGAGCAAGGGTGAGCCTGGACCTCTGACAGCAGCCATCTGAGATGTCCACGTTGCGCTCCGGTGGTATGTTATTAACAGGGCACTCAGTCCAGCTTGAGAAAGTACAGCTGATAGTATGAAAGTGTCTTTGTAGCTGCTGATCTGTACTAGATAGGAAATGAAAAAAACCCAACCCACAAACCCTTAATTGCCTCTAGAATTTCACTAGAATCAAATTAGATTGGCAAATCTAATTTTTACTTTAAAAAAATTAGCAACTGTAAAGGTACATCTGGGATTACCAGGAAAGGAGAATGTTCATCTTTGAGGTCTTGCTGTAGAGGGCTACAGGGGCAGCACCAGCAGAGCATCCCAGAAGGCAAACTTTGTCCTCCTTGTTTGCTTCAGTTGACAGTGTGAGGCCTTGAGAAGACACGGTATCCTGCAGCATGATGAAGTGCAGTACTGCACTGCCTTGCCTCCCTTGGTAGTTCAAGGAGAAAAGCTGCCTGGACCTGGAGACCCCTTGGTTGAACCTGGTGCACTACAGACTGGTCCGAATAAAATTCCTGTGCTCCTTTCTGCTCTGAACCATGCAGAGCCACAGGCTTGGTTCTGTGCTCCTCCACGCTGCTTTCATGCGGCCTAAAGTCAATCATTTGGACTAAAATCCTCAAACTCCATCCTTTGGCTTCCTGTCTTCATTACAAGGCTCCTGCAGCCTCAGAGGGACCAGCCACCCTGTACGCTGCACCAGAGCTTTGGTGGCATCTGTCCAGTGGGATGGAGGATGTGGTTTTGGCTTGGCATTCGGTGAGACTGTGCAAACAGTCCCTCCAGTCATTCAGCCTTGTATGACAGGAGGAGAAGCCATTACCAACAGGTTTGCTTGCAGATTGTTCAGATAAGTGGGAAGAAAATACTGCAAGGCAGAGCAATAAACGTCGTAATTCACTCGGCAGGATTTGCAGGGCAAGGTGAATAACGCAGAAGCAAGGGGAAACAATGCGTCTTTATTCCAAGATATATAAAAATACAACATTGGAGCCTGATAATGTCTTAGAATTTAAAAAAAAAAATCCTGTAAAGACTGGCATCTTGAGAGAAGCAAGGGATTCCTTGAATTCAGGAGACATTGTCCCTAAAGAAGGGAGAAGCAAAAAGGAGGTGAGGTCTGACAGCCCTGCCCTGTGCTCTATGGGGGATGCTTTTCTTCCTGAGGTGATAAAAATAACAGTGTTTTCAGAAGTGCTCTTGCTGATGGAGTGACTGTGACAAGGGGCTGGTCTGGGGAGATGTCAGCTCCATTTTCACCCCATGCCAGTTCTTTTTCCTTCCTCACTAACCTCTGATTAAAAGGGATTATTCTTTTACATCCACGGTCTTGCCAGGGCCAAATTCTCAACCCCACAGTGAAGTCTGAGTGATGAGGCTGGGTGGGAAGAAGGGGTGATGGGGAAGCTGGGTGGCAGCAGGACTGGGTGTTGAGAAGAGCTCCCCACGGAACAAGTGTGTACAAGATGGTTTCCCACTCCCTGAAGACTTCAGAGCATTTCTGTTGTTAGGGACAGGGGCTGGACTTCATCAGAAGACCGGCAGCATTGAAAGCCAGTGCCTGGCTGACTTTTGCTAAGAATGTCAGGTGACAGAAGACACAATGTTCTAAAATTTTGATGCCCTGTGTATTGGGTTTGCGTGGCAAGGCTTTGGTAGCGGGGGGGGCTACAGGGGTGGCTTCTGTGAGAAGCTGCTAGAAGCTCCCCCTGTGTCTGATAGAGCCAATGCCAGCCAGCTCCAAGACAGACCCACTGCTGGCCAAGGCCAAGCCAATCAGCACCTCTGTGATAACATATTTAAGAAGGGAAAAAACAAGTTAGAGAGAGAGCTTTTGCAGCCGGAGAGAGGAGTGAGAAGATGTAAGAAACTCTGCAGACACCAAGGTCAGTGCAGAAGGAGGGGCAGGAGGTGCTCCAGGCGCCGGAGCAGAGATCCCCCTGCAGCCCGTGGTGAAGACCATGGTGAAGACCATGGTGAAGCAGGCTGTCCCCCTGCAGCCCATGGAGGAAGGATGAGGGGATGCAGAGATTCCACCTGCAGCCCATGGAGGACCCCACGCCAGAGCAGGTGGAGGCACCTGAAGGAGGCTGTGGCCCCATGGGAAACCCACACTGGAGCAGGCCCCTGGCAGGACCTGTGGCCCCGTGGAGAGAGAGGAGCCCACACCAGGGCAGGTTTGCTGGCAGGACTTGTGACCCCGTGGGGGACCCACACTGGAGCAGTCTGCTCCTGAATGTCTGCACCCCATGGAAGAGACCACACTGGAGCAGTTCGTGAAGGACTGTAGCCCGTGGGAGAGACTCACATTGGAGAAGTTCGTGAAGGACTGTCTCCCATGAGGGGGACTCCATGCTGGAGCAGGGGAACGATGAGAGGAGTCCTCCCCCTGAGGATGAAGAAGCAGCAGAAACAATGTGTGATGAACTGACCGTAACCCCCATTCCCCGTCCCCCTGTGCCGCTGAGGGGGAGGAGGTTGAAGCCGGGAGTGAAGTTGAGCCCGGGAAGATGGGAGGGGTGGGGGGAGGTGTTTTAAGAGTTGATTTTATTTCTCATTACTCTGTTTTGCCTAGTAATAAATTAGATGAATTCCCTCTCTAAGTTCAGTCTGTTTTGCTCGTGACAATAATTAGTGAGTGATCTCTCCCTGTCCTTATCTCGACCCACAAGCTTTTCGTTATGCCTTTTCTCCCCTGTCTAGTGAAGGATGGACAGTGACAGAGCGGCTCTGGTGGGCACCTGGCCCCAGCCAGGGTCAACCCACCGCACCCTGCTACTGTGGGGGAAGGCTTCACCCCCCCATGCCACACAGCTGCATTTCAGCTGAGTAGAATCAAACTGGGCTGGAACTTGCCCCCGAACAGACCAGTTGGATCTTTTGTTTCCATCTTTCCCACACAGGCCTCCCGGAGCAGAGAACTGACTTGCTTTCCCCACCTCTCAGTGCACACTGCAAGGCCCATCTTGCCGAGGCCGCAACGGCAGACAGCGTGGTGTGAGCAGAGATACGGGGCTGGAGGCTGTAGGATGCTTTGAGCAGGCACCTATGGTTTGACAGTCCAGACTACATTTGGGATTTTTTTTTTTGAGGGAGAGCCTGTTATTAGAAGCTTTTGTATTCAAATTATTGAATTGGAATAGCTCGCTGAAAAATGTAGGTGTTTTATTTTTGTAGAAAAAATGAAAAGTGCACTGCAGAGCACTGCAGTGGCACCAGTGGATTAAAAACACGGGAATATGAGAAGCCAGTGAGCTGGTTTGTCACCTGCCAAGAGCTGAACTTTCAGTTGAATTCAGCAACTTTGCTCTTAAAGGTACTGAGCTTTCCAAGTAATAAAGTAAATGCAAAGATGTCAAGCAGTCCATTTAAAATATTTATCAGGGCCAGTGCAATAAATATATTCCATTCCCCCATTTCTATTTATGAATTTACTTAAATGCAGCTAGATGAAGTAATTTTACAAGGAGCATAATATTATTCCCTTGCATTAATCATGCATTGATTGCCAATGCAATCTGGGATAGTGGTACCAAAGAACAAATAGGAAATCTGCTTCCAGATTTTGTTATTTCTCTCCCACTGCGATCCCTCGTTGGGCTTGCTTTCCTTCCCCATCCCATCCCTCCGTCTCAGGCAAGAAGCTGAGCGTGCCAAGGAGGAGCGGTGGTTTGCAATGCATCTGTGCCACGCTGTTGTAGGAAAGCTGGTGCCCCTGCTCCCACGTGGACCGTACATGGAGGGCACGTTACATGCATGGCTGCTGCACCATAAGCTCTTTGAAACGCTATGTCAGCTTGTCTCTCTGATATCCCAGTAAAACAGAGCTTTTGGAGCATTTATTTTTCAAGATGTGGGTGGTTATTTATACCATCTTGGTCTATGTAATGGCTGAGCCTTGTTCTGCCAGGTTGCTATTTTATTTCTTCAGGATTCAGTGCACTTTCTACTGATGCGGCAAATCTCCCACTTCCATTGCTGGGGGGGGAATTGGCTACTGTGATAATAGCATATTGTATGTGAAATCGGATAATGAGGATTTTGTAGATATGGCACTGCATTGATTTAATTGTTGTAATGTCTTTTCCATACACTGATCTGGAGCAAGAACCTCTCAGCTCAACTTGGTCCTTGAAACTAAAGCAGACTTTAATCAAACAATTTTTTGCAATGGTCGAAATAAAGAAGGAAAGAAGAAAGAGGGATGATTTATATGCTGGGAGCTCCCACATTTCACAACTGATAGGAAAATTTCTGTCTCGAGAGACACTGAGGCTTTTACCTCCAGGTGGGAGTGGGGAGGCAGGAGCAGGTGTCTCTCACTTTGGCAAGCTCTGCGAAAGCCTGTATCCACCACCTCTGCGGGGAAAGCTCAGCAGGCGTTCCTGCAGTCCACAAATTGTTGCCAGCTGTCCAAGTGAAATGGTTCAGCAGCGAGTCTCCCGGGTTGTGTTCTGGCCAAGATTCAATCGGATTACAAACCAATTGCTCTAGCCTGTCCCAGAAGCAGGAAACCACCATCAGCTGGCTGGTGGGTTCTGGTCTCGGTGACAGACAGCGCTGCTCCTTGCTTGCTGCAATGTGCTTGCAGTAGCTCGCTGGGAGCAGTGGCTCTCCTTGCAGGTCTTACAAATGCAGCTCTCCCTCCTTCCCCAAGCTGTGGGAATGATGATTTCCTGAAAAAATAAAAAAAATAAAAAGAGGACTGAAAGGTGCACTGCTGCAAGCAGCTTTTTTCCAAGCAGTAATGTCTTGGCAAAACATCTCCTGAAACTCCAGCTGCCACATTTTCCCAGAATGAAACCACTCACGTGTAACTGAAATAGTAAATGTCTTTCACCAAAATAAGAAAATTGCTTTTATTTCACATAGTTCAGCTGTGGATAGCCTGTCTGTAGATTGTCAAATCAAAGAGACCCAGCCAAGTGTATTGGGTTTGCGTGGCAAGGCTTTGGAAGCAGGGGTCTACAGGGGTGGCCTCTGTGAGAAGCTGCTAGAAGCTTCCTCCGTGTCTGATAGAGCCAATGCCAGCCGGCTCTAAGACAGGCCCGCCGCTGGCCAAGGCCAAGCCAATCAGCGCCTCTGTGATAACATATTTAAGAAGGAGAAAAAACAAGTTAGAACTTTTGCAGCCGCAGAGAGGAGTGAGAAGATGTAAGAAACTCTGCAGACACCAAGGTCAGTGCAGAAGGAGGGGGAGGAGGTGCTCCAGGTGCCGGAGCAGAGATCCCCCTGCAGCCCGTGGTGAAGACCATGGTGAAGCAGGCTGTCCCCTGCAGCCCATGGAGGAAGGATGAGGGGGTGTAGAGATTCCACCTGCAGCCTGTGGAGGACCCCACGCCGGAGCAGGTGGAGGCACCTGAAGGAGGCTGTGGCCTGTGGGAAGCCCACGCTGGAGCAAGCTCCTGGCAGGACCTGTGGCCCCGTGGAGAGAGAGGAGCCCATGCCAGAGCAGGTTTGCTGGCAGGACTTGTGACCCCGTGGGGGACCCACGCTGGAGCAGTTTGCTCCTGAATGTCTGCACCCCATGGAAGAGACCACGCTGGAGCAGTTTGTGAAAGACTGTAGCGCGTGGGAGAGACTCACGTTGGAGAAGCTCGTGAAGGACTGTCTCCCGTGAGAGGGACTCCATGTTGGAGCAGGGGAACGATGAGAGGAGTCCTCCCCCTGAGGATGAAGAAGCGGCAGAAACACCGTGTGATGAACTGACTGTAACCCCCACTCCCCGTCCCCCTGTGCCGCTGAGGGGAGGGGTGGAGGTTGAAGCCGGGAGTGAAGTTGAGCCTGGGAAGATGGGAGGGGTGGGGGGAGGTGTTTTAAGATTTAAGATTTTATTTCTCATTCCTCTACTCTGTTTTGCTTGGTAATAAATTAGATGAATTCCCTTTCTAAGTTCAGTCTGTTTTGGTCGTGACGATAATTAGTGATGATCTCTCCCTGTCCTTATCTCGACCCACAAGCTTTTCGTTACACTTTTTCTCCCCTGTTTAGTGAAGGATGGACAGTGATAGAGCGGCTCTGGTAGGCACCTGGCCCCCAGGCAGGGTCAACCCACCGCACCAACTCTATAGGTAGCAAGGGTATCTAATGATAGTTTGTTATCCAAAATATTTTGGAAAAGAGAAAGATGTTTCCCATTTGGGGACTAGGTGAAGCTCTGATTATTTGTGATTAAAGTCAAGACATTAATGAGAAACAGATTGTCATAGATTCACTCCCCTGTCGCATTTTTCCTTCTCCCTTTTCACCACTGACTGCCTATGACATGCTGAAGGACTCGGTAATGGATCTTAGTAGGATGCCTCAGCTAAAATCCCACCTAAGCCTATTTTTAAGCTGGACCTTCAGCAGGACTCACCTGGAAGAAGAAGTCATCATCGTTTCTCCACTTGTGGGTGCAAAGCAGTGAAGCAGGCATGTGTCAGTCTTTTCAACATTTTAAGACTAAGTATAAACACGAATAAGAAAGCAGGATGCTGTTGAGGCGCTTGGCTGATCCCGCTGAGTAAGAAATGCCAGCGGTGGAGCATTTCCAGGCTAGGGCTGTGGGCTGCCTGTGGGCTTCTTTGTACCGAAGGGATGAGACCAGTAAGAGCAAAAGGAAGGGAAGAACACGGAGATGTGGATGCCTGAGGGTATAAGCAGGAGCTTCGCCCCATGAAAGGGATGGCAGAGGGAGACTTTGATTCCTCTCTCTCCCACGCACCTTCACTTCCCTTTATTTTTCTCTCTATTTCTAGTCCCGTGGGGAAAACACTGCTATTAAAGCAAAGCTCCAGGGAACTAAAATATATGTAGGGATTCTTTGGAGGAAAATTTGGCTCCAGTGAAGTCAGCAGGAGTTTTGGAATCAACTTCAATGGAGCCTGAATTTCACCTTGGTGTAATACTGTCCTAAAAAGTTTCCAGGACTGTACGAACATCGCCTGCTCAAAGCTGACCTTTCCATCACAACCGTACGGAGCCTGGTACCATCCTGTGAAATTCACCATTCTTTTGTGATAAATCACATCCTTCTCTCAAGGGGTAACGACAAATAAATGCCCCTTAATAATCCTGAGAATGGGATCAACTGTTCCATGTGTCACTGGGCACCATGACCAGACCTTTGTAGTTTCAGTGGGAAACCACTGGAAATCGAATGTTTCTGCAGAGGTTGTTTATTTCAGTGACAACTGGAATATTCCAGTGATCCAGATTTAGTTATTTTTGGTGTCCCTTTCCATGGGGAGTTGACAACCTATTTAAATCCAGGGGACCATGACTAGCTATTCAAGTTTTGCTCTGCTGGATTTGTGCTGTGTATATTTTGGAAACAATGTCTGCTCTGAGCAGCAGACAGAGTGATGCCACAGCCCACATCAGTGAAAAGCTCTTGTGATTATTTTTTTTTTCCCCTTCCATTTTCAGTGAAGGCTGTCCTCTGTTCTCCTTCTTTCTATATTTTATTGCCAATGTGGAATGCTTTAAAAATGCCATTAAGGAATGTGTTACCCAGTAGGATCTACACTGCATTTCACTCTCTATGCGCTTTCCAACAGCAGCCAAGCTCTGAATCTGTAATATCATTCTGATGATTGAAAAAGCACAAGCAATTTCTGTCTGATAAGTGTAATTTTGGGGCTATCAACAACAGTCTTCTAATGTAATGTGCAGAGCCCACGTTTCCTTAAATGCACGGTGATTTTGACATAACTGGCCTGATTTTCTGAGATACTTCAACATCTGAGGATCCCAAGCTGACGGTCTTCAACTTCTCAGCAAATGAGAACAGAACCTGGAGATTCAAAAGTTAGATCCAAAGAATGAGCCACCCAAATTTGTGAAGTCCAATGACTTTACCTTTTCCCTCATCCCCACATTCCTTTCCCATTCCTGGGAGAATTCAGCCTGATTTCTTCACTTGCACTCTACTTTTCAAAAGCACCGCTGGAGCCATTACTTCACCATGGGATCGGGGAGTGCATCAGCAGCAACGGGTGACTCAGCAGTGAGAAGTGGTTTTCAGTTACAAACCTGCCTCCCACGGCAACTCCGAGCAGGGAATAATCAGTGTTTGTGTGCAACCACGTTGGCTCAGCATGATGAAATGGCAGCTGGTTCTCGTGCAACATCTGCCTCCACTGTCAGTCTCTCACGTATGCCCACGTAGCACCATCCTCTCAGCAGCCAGGCATCCCTTGTGATCCTTTCCCAGCCGGCAGTGAAGGATCGCTTGCCTGCCTCTTCCCCATCTCACCTGGCTCTGATCTACGTCTCCCTGCAGACCTCTGCTACGAGTAGGGGGGATCAGTGCTTTGGGAAGCCCCTAGCAGAAGATGGGATCGTAGTCTTTTACACATTGTATGATTTTATGCACTAAGATGATGTGATGATGTGAGGTTTTCCATATCTGCACTGCTTTGTCATCCCCATAACAGTCCCAGGCTGGTTTGATTGTGTCCTTTGGGACGAGACAGCTGCGCAGGAATGGGATGCTCAGAGATGTTCCCACTTCTGCTGTGGACTTACTGTGTGAGGCTATAAGGGCAGGTAACTTCTCTGTATTCAAAGACTAAAAAAGCAACTCTGACCTACCGAGATTAAAATAACTTAAGATCCTGGGCAGTGTCTTATTAACTGATCATTGTCAGAAAAGGAAGAGAAAAAATAAGCTGGAAAAAACCCTCTTGCACTTGCCTTGTTCTGTCTGTAAAAATGACATTTGATAAAAATGTCACTTGAACACGTAGAAGTCAGCATCTCCACTGCCATCTGATTCCCACAACTTCTACCTGCCTCCCCAGGCCCTCGTATCTCACTTAGCACAAGCAAAAAAACTTGATTGTCCCACCAGGAGACAGAATTGTGTCCTGCAGAAGTCACTAGAGCTACTTTGGTGTCTTCAGCAGGAGTCAGACTGGGCATGGACTCTGGGCCATTTTGTAGACCTCAATCTTCTACTCTTTTGAGCAGTCATGGAGGAGGATGCTTTAAAGTTCCTTTCAGACAGATTTTGTCCAGACAAATGTATGCATCCAAGATGCTACAGATGATGAGAACTATTTTTGCTAGTACAGTTCATTAAGAAATGTCCTTAGTGATACAGTTGCTCAGTTCTTTGTTCTGTAAGTTATAACATGAAAATAAACATTGCTCTGGAAATAGAGAATGGCTGGTTAGTCTCTGCTAAACTCCCAATCAGTAGCACCAAAGCTGTGGCCTCAAGAAGCTACAGAGGTTTTGTCAGATGGGGCTAAAAGGGTCTAAAGCCTAAAGACTAGCCTCCACTCCTGGAAGAAGCACCAGTGGGATGCTCTATGCTTTAGCACTCTGCTGTGTTCCTTCCAGATGCTGTCTTGCTCCAAGCAGATGATGTCCTCAGTTCAGTACCTGGAGTCTGTAGAGCTAGCAAGGCAAGCAGAATATTTCCAGATTGCTGGGGAGAGAAGAGATCCTAATTCAGCAGTCCCGCTTCACCTCAGCACTGCTCCATGATCTCTCAGAGCTTGCTGATTGCAGCCAAAAGGAGGGTAGACAACCAGACCTGTGTACTGCCTCGTTTCCAGCTGGTGTCACGGCTTTTACTATGGACTTGCTGATTTCCGTCAGAGCTACCCACTTCTCGTGTGCCACCGCTGCTTGGCCATGCTGGCCCTTTATTGCAAAGATGGTGACTGGAGGTGTAACATTTTCTGCTGCAAGAAACACAGGCCCTTGCCACTTGCATAAAGAAATTCCTTCAGCATAAGTCTATTTGCTGGTGCTTTTCCTCTGTGTACATAACCTATAACTATTTTTAGCTAGCTAGACACAGACCTTTTATAGTTATCTCTGCTTATTTTCAAAAATGTTAACATTTGGCATGTATTGTATTGGTCCCGCAAATTTTGTGTTGCTTTTCTTCCCTTTTCCTTTCGTTCCTTGCCTCCTCTCCTTGGTGGATCCCAGCCCATGGTCTCCTCCCAAACAGGCACAAGCTGGTTTCAGTGTGTCTGCCCCACTCTGATTTAATCTAGCCCCTTCCCCCAGCCCAAAATTAATAAAACCTTCTCACAATAGTCAGTCACAGAGCTGGTGGCTTATTTCCAGCTCTTAAACTTACAAACCTATTTATAGCTCGAAAGGCTTGAAAAGAGATCATTAAGGGAATACATTTGCAAATGTAGAACAAAGATCTGATTCTGGGATTTTCTTTATGCAATTACTTAGTGTAAATAATAATGTTTGACACCTGCTTTCCTCTCCCATAGAAATCTCAAAGTAGTTTACAGCTATGAATTCACTGAGCCGCTCTCAGCCCAAGTGCAGCAGAGAGAGGAGCCGTCCTTGAGGGTCTTAGACTGACACCATATTCAGATCTACTAATATTATTTTTCTTTTAAATTCACTGACTTGCCTTTACTCTGTCTGTGACCCTACTCACGCACCTCCTCACTTCAGAGGCTGAAGCGTGAGTGAATTAGACCTTCACAGATTCAAATTATATCAAAAATATAGCACTACAGTGCTCAAAGGTGACATTCAATGGAGACCCCAAGCCCCTCTCTTTATTCTGAAGCCATTAAGCATTATCATCCATCTATAAAATATAGCACAGTTACACACTGATGCAGAGAGATTATTTTTTCCCTGTCTTTTCATTTCCCTTCACTATTAATGTAATGTAAACACTGGAGTGCAGGGCTCAGGAGCCCCATCCTAGCCCTGCTCTACAGTGACAACCCAAATACATTTTTTGTGGAAATTATGTTTTGTTGTTTACCTTTGGTTCTGATTAAAAACTGCAAACTTGCAGTTAGTGTTCAAAAAACAGTGCTAAGTTGGAAAGTTCATGCATTACTCATGGAAATGCACCTCAAAACCAGAATGTCTCTTCTGGATCATGTCTCCACCCAGACAAACTGGGACTCAGTTAAAAATTACAAACTCCAAACAGGAATCAAACTGAGAACGCAACCACATGAACTTACCATGGCTTTTTTATCCCCAAATTCAGATTTTTTTCCATTTCCCTGTCACCCTTCAGCTCTAAGTGCCACTTTGAAGTTGGTCATGAAAGCTCAGCTGTGATGTGCGCGTTTGCAGTTTTTTTCCGTGGAGTCAGGCCAGTGTTACAAGCACAATCACGTTGACTTAATCAAGCAAAGCCATCCACCTGCACCTGATACAGCCCAACAGTTGGCGAAAGCACAGCAAGGCCCAATATTTCAAACACTAGATACGTCCTTTTGTAACCATTTTTCACAAGATATTTCCTTTAAACTTCAAGCTCATGTTCTCCCAAAAAGAGTCTTTTGGTGGAAGGGTTGATTTTCTCTGAAAAGTTTCTTCTTTCCGTGAATCATCATTTTCATTGAATTTTTACTGTGGGCCTTGACAAAGGTCTCAAAGTCCATTTCGTTTTCCCTGAGCAATCATGGACCTGCAGATCACAGGCCTCATTCTGAAGAGTGCTGGCCATGCTTGGGCAGCGCTATGAGTTCAGGACCTCTATATTACATAGATGGGCTCCCCTTGGACCTGGATAAAGCCTGAAAGACACACTTCAGTGAGATTTCCCCTAGAAAATAAAGGAAAAATTAGCTTTATTTATGAAGCACATTTTAATCCAAGTCAAAATATTAGTCCTCAGCCCTGAGAATTCAAGGTCATCTTGTTGTCTTAGGTACCCTCTGGGTGAGGGAGTATAACATAGTGATAAAATGGGGACACAGCGATTTTAGATAGTAAGTGGAGTAAAGGGGGAGGAGAGGAGCTAGAATCACAGTTCTTTAGGGCACCATGAGGTATGACTTGGGGGTAAGGCCAGAAATGTCTCTGTAAACATCAAATGCATGTCAACCTTGTCAGGTTCCACAAAGGTCTTCTTCTACTCATGTGCAGAGCTTGACCTGGTTGGTCTTCTCATGCTCATGTAATGAGCTGGATTAAAAACCCACTTATCCTTCTACTCCTTCAGCCTATTTGTGCAGGGCACAGTCACTTTGAAACCATGACGGGCTTGGCAGAAAGACTCACTGAGGTTCTTTAGATTAATAGATTCTTCTTTGTTGTGTTCACTGGGCTGTGTTTACATGTCTTTGTCCACACCATGTGCCTCACCACTTTTTCTTCACCTGAAATGTGCTTACACTTAGACTGAGTGCTCAGAGGTTCATGATATCCTCCTGTGTCTCATCCTCCATCTTTGGCCCAGCTACACCTCCTTTACACCTGAACAGAGACACTTTGGAGCAGAGACCTGTTGGCTCTGTGGAGGTGCCAGCCGCTCTTTGGAGCGTAAAAAAATTATGGCCCAGAATGGGGCCAAGCTGCTGATGAATTGCAGTTGCAGATGCCAAGTCGCTGACGACTCTCGGGCCTCTTGGCTATTCCTCTGGCTACACCTGTCCTAGTGAACTGGTGCCAGTGCCCACCCTCTGGTCCACAGGCCAGCTGGCATAATCTGGCCATATCTCTACTTTTAGCTTCTCTTAGCTTCCAAAACAAGTTTGCGAACTTCTTGCTATTAGTATTGCCTGGTCCAGGCCAACTCCTGAGCCTTTGTTTAGGAGAATGCTGCTTACCCCAGGCCATAGTCATGCCCAAGATCACTCCAACAGCTTCACAGTGTTGATGTTCCAGTGTCTGAGCCTGGTCTCTGGTACAGTTCATGCCAAATGAATGCCAGCTTGCTTTGTGGTTTAGCAATATCTTATTTCCAAACATGAAGAACTTTTTCCCCTACTCAGTTAGTGCTACTCATCGTCTCCCAGTTTTCAGTGCATGTGTCCCCTTGGCAGATCTGCAGCGACACTATGTGTGTGTTTTCACTACAATTAAAGAGTGGCAGCAGTCTTGTAGAGCTATCACAGAAATCTCTTATTTAATGTAATCATAAATCATAATTCAGCACTTACTTATTCGCAGCAAGATAAACCAACCCCTGCCGAATCCCAGGCTGCACAGCCAGCTGGTATTTCTGCAAGGTAGACGCATCCTATGCCCCAGGCCTTCCAAGGTTTGAAGAACCTGGAGGATCAGGTCCTAAATAGCTCACTAAAGGTCATGAGCAAAGTCTGAACAGGATGTGGAAACAGGTCTTCCAAGTCACAAGTTAGCACAGCAGCCCTTGGACCACGTTTTTCTCAAATTTAATAGGTGACGGGGCCTTTATGTCCTTTAAATATTTTCCCTCTTTAATCACAGACAGGACCAACTTTAGTTCGCATAGGCCTGGGTCTTAGCTCCAAAAGTAGTCAGAAAGCAAGTCTCAAGGTAACAGAAGGAGCCCCATAGGGCAGAGGAATGCTAAATCAATGGTCCAAAGGCCTCAATTGTATGTGTGTTCATATATTACAACTCAAAGGTGAGTAAAACAACTTCCATGACAGTGATATACCTGAGAAGGCTGAAAAAAAAATCCCAGAAAAAAGAAAGGGTGAATAAAACATGGAGGAGTAGAAGAAAATGGGGATTTGTCTGTTGTCCATGGCAAGCTCAAAGTAGGACCTTGTTAAGGAGGAGTTGATAGGGAAAAGAGGCCCCTGGCACCAAGCAGGGTGCAGGAGGGCTTGCAGAGGTTTTCTGCTCAAGAGAGGGCTGGGAGAGCAGTGCACCTCAGCACGGGAAGAACAATGGAAAATCGTAGAATCCTAGAATGGTTTGGGTTGGAAGGGACCTCAAAGACCATCTAGTTCCAGCCCCCTGCCATAGCCAGGGACACTCCCCACTAGACCAGGTCGCGCAAAGCCCCACACAACCTGGCCTTGAACGCTTCCAGGGATGGGGCAGCCACAACCTCTCTGGGCAGGAAGAAAAGAGCAAGGAAGACCAGATATGCACGATGTTGTCTGCAGAGAGCTGCTGCAAAGGGAAGTCTACCCAATTTTGCTAACTCTAGCTTGGTAGATACTCCAGTGAAGATAAGAAGTAGCACATGTAGCTCCGAACACAAGAGCACCCTCTGCACAGACTGTGGGCGGCTCTCCAGTGTCCGCAGGGGACAGACACGTTCAAGGACAAAGCAGGTCTCATTAGGGACAGCTCTGGTGGGTCCTGGAGCAGCCCCTGGCAGGTGCTTAGCACATTCAGGATGTAGTTGTTCAATCTGCCTATATTAACATGGGAAAAATTAGGGTAAGGCAATCACCCTCTTAATAACACGGGGTTCACCAATCTGCCCACTTACTAAAACAGCTATATTTTAAAACAACCTTTTTATTTTCTGCCATGGCTGGATCCTGGGGTCTTATTTTATCTGTCACATCCAGTCTGCTAAGAGAGGCAGGTTTTCTATCTTAGTCTGCGGTATGATTTTCTGTTTGTCCTTTTGAATGACTTTGCCCAAAGGGGTGACAATAAAAAAATGTGAAAGCTGGTGTCAAAATAATTTCTCTGAGCCTGGAACATACATTTTTTTTCATTATTCTTGACATTCTCTTTTATTTGTGTCTTTCCTCTTCCCCTCTCCACTTATGTTCAGTATTAGGGCAAAGTAAAACCCATAATACAGCTAATTCTGCTTTCAGATTACTTGGCTAGCATTGACCCACTCTCATGTGGGTATGTGGGAGCTCTGCACACCACATATGGTCTTTATATTCCTGCGATTTATGAAGACACATAATTTTCCGTTCATGAGTGCACAGGAGCATGGTCATATGGAAGATCCTTTGACTCCCGCTATTGGGAGTTCTGCTATTTAGCCAGAGCCAAAAGCTACAGAAGCATCCCAGAAACAACCTCATCCAGCAGCAAATAAAAAAAAAGATAAAAGGAAATGCTGCATGTTGTCATACAGATTATCCAAAATAGATCTTATTAGGTCCTTCCAATCTGCTGGCCAAGTGGGGTGATGCCTGCAAGAAGAGGGGAGCTAATCCAGTGCTTCACGCTTCTTATTCATTTGGGTGGGAAGCTCGGTTCTGGAAGGGCCTTAGGAACACACCCTCCCTCCGCAATATTTAGAAGGATGTCAGGGATGTCTGGTGTTTTCTTTTTATATGCTGTGGTGAAGAACTGAAAGGAAGAGGGCCCACGTTTCTGAAAGGGCAGTTTAACGTGCTGTCGGGCATTAATCGTCCCTGGTAACGCCGTCTGTAACGAAGCGCCAGGGTTAACGCTCCCACCCCGTCTGCATGGCTCTCGGAGGCCCTTATCGTGTAGGGAGCAGGAGCCAAATGGCAGCTAAGCGAGGTTGGAAAGGATCAAGAGCAGATGACATTGTTTCAACGCTAATCCCCAAATAAGGCTGTTTTAGGAAGAAAGCTCGTCTCGTAGCAATACCGTATTAACACATAACCGCTGGCACAGCCGGCAGGGCGGTTTCTCCCCATCTCAGCCTTCTTCATCTCTTTCTAAATTCTTTCCTCCCTACCCTCGATTTTCTGTTTTAAACACATTCACGGGTATTTCACGTGTTTAGCAAAAGCAGGGGCTGATTTTTGAATGAGTGCCACCATTTTGACATTTGTGTTTGGGAGATAGCATCTCCGAACCTGTATGTCAAGGGTGACATCTCGGGATCAGACGTGGCTTGGCTGGCGCCACAGCTTTGTTCCTGGGCACGGCCACTTCTCCCGAAGGCAGTGCAGGGTAAGCATTTGTGCTCTCCGTCTAGATAAAATATAAGCTGACGTGGTTTTACCCTGTAGTATTGACATTACAGCAACTCTTTAAACAATGTATTAGATGATGTGCTGACATGGAGGACGCAGTGGTCCAGCTCCCACATCAAAGATGATGAAAAAAAAAGTGGGAAAACGTCAGATGTGCCATGTGGGGTTATTTCAATCCACCTGTGTCTTTAACATCCACAGCTAAAAAATGGTTAAAATGAAAATTATTTTGCACTCTGGGATCCCTGGCAAACCATAGTGCCGCAAAGCTTGTAAAGTTGAATTGGATGCTACAATCAATTGGTCTTAGCGAGCTACAGAAGTCGCTGCAAAAATAGGATTTGCCTCATGACTGAAATGAGGGACTGGGAATCTCCTGGCATTTGTTATAGTCTCCACCACAGATTTGAGATGGTGGCTTAGGGCAAGGCTTTGTTTTTCTGCCTCCCTGTTCTCCTGGCTGAACTAAACAGTGTTTCCTCCCCTTACAGAAATGCTCATGCTGGGACATTAGCAAGGTGTAGCGAGAGCCTGGCATGGCGTGGCGGCAGCTGGAAATTCCAGGGACTGTTCGCTGCAAGGGCATGTGTTAAGTAGTTGTGCTTTTTTTTTTTCTCCCAGCATGGCTGTTGCTGTCTGTCAGCAGCAATGGGAACACAGCGGTGAATGCATCATCACTGTCCTCTGACATAATGGAGGAGTTGGGCCACGGGGTGAGTATGGGAGATTT
Organism: Grus americana; assembly: GCF_028858705.1. Lineage (NCBI taxonomy): Eukaryota > Metazoa > Chordata > Aves > Gruiformes > Gruidae > Grus > Grus americana. The sequence continues at coordinate 12,653,188 of NC_072853.1, read as the reverse complement.
TTAAAGGTAGGGTGGAAAAATAGTTTTTACATGGAGATGTACGCATTTTCCTGGCGCGGGTGATACATGCAATGTGAACAGTTCAGAGAACTGCTTTGAGTGGACATGCTTCACAAATAACATTTGTTTTGTTTCGAAACAAACAGGGAGTGATTGAAACGCACAAAGGTATCGGCAGCGCCACAATGGGAACGTTATAAAGGCACTCACCTGTGACGCATCGACTGAGTTCACGCACCGGGACACCTCCGAAGCTCGGATTTGCGAAAGAACAGAAGAGAACTGGGTCTTCACATCCCACAGATACTCAGTGGGTTTTGAGTGCCCAGCTCCTTTCAGCGTTTAAAATAACAAAACCTTAATATGAATTTAATACAAAAATGGGCACTAATGCACTTTCCTCCGTTCGGCCCAATGATTCCTGGCTTGGGCTAGCCCCTGGCTTGGGGAGATGTTGTCATGGGAAGTCAGAGGTCGGTGTCGGTGGCTGCAGTGTGGCGATGGCCAAAGGCCCTGCTCCAGGCTGGCTCCCACGCCGGTGGGGCTGGCAGGAGTGCCCAGGGGTGGATTACACCAGAGCAAAGGATTAGGCATGCTCCAGAGGAGAATAAATCAGCCACCTGTAATTACCCACAGGCAATCAGGCAAGGAGGGAAACTGTTTCCTGATTGCGCAGCAAACCATTTATTTTTACAGATTTGGGGCTGATTAGCTCCTTTCTCAATATACTGAATTTCCTTCTTATTTGTTCCCAAATCCAGCCCTGTAGTTCACTGGATGATTCCTCCCAGTAGGTAATTCTGATTAATAGAAAGTGCTGTGAGGTCTCTTCAGGACACAAAGATGACTAACTCTGCAGCAAGTATCTCCAGCATAGATCAAGCAATGAGATTCAATCAAAGGACCTAGAAGCAGGTTCTGACCTCCTTTACATCAGCTGAAGTCTCAAGTAACTCCAGTGGCTTCAAAGGATTTATCTGTCTTGTTTTAATATAAATAGTCCAAAATCTGAACTGACCTCCCTGCTGTATGCAGCAGCAATTATTTTATGTAGGTAAGGGTGGATCCTACCACAGCTGGTTTTGGAATGATCTCGGTTTTTCACACGACTCTGGCAAACGAGGTCCACTTTGGGGTAACCAGGCCCACTTTGACCTGTGCCTTACCATAAGATCAGCTTCTTGAGCATAAGAAGTATGAGGTTCTCCTAGGTGGGCTGTCATCCCACCTTTCTCTCAGTATGGTGATTTGTAAATAGGACCTGGTCCATCCCTTGCTGGCACACAGCTGGAGGGACCAGTAACAGATCATCGGCTTGAATGGCCTAAATTCTGCCCTTCATCACCTCTTTACCAAGACAGTGACTTGGATGAAAGAGGAAGGGCAGGAGAGGAACTCGGGGGAAGACTTAATGAGTAAATTTAAGTAATTTCAGTATATAACTACTCTTATTATATATAATGTGGACTGGACAACCACTAAGATCCCTCACTACTGCAGTCTGTAAATGTCAGGAGCTGCCTTGGAACATTAGAGAGGGCTACACCACATGGGATATTGCTGTGTTATTTTTTAGAACAAAACTGACCTTTTCTCTTTTCCTCCAATACTGCCTGCAGAAAGACTTTGGCCATCCTTGGGTTTCATATTGTCTGCAGAATGAGTCTCATTTTCTACCTCAAGCTTTACGTGGCAGGATGCGATTGTCAGACACTGCTTTGCTTGCTCCGTGCACACTCTCTGACAGCGCTGACGTGTTTATTATGATTAATAAACATTATTATTCATAGCACAGTGACAACTAGAGAGTCTAATGATACATTAGGGCCCTGTTACTCTGGGCCTGGTAGAAACTCATAGGAAGAAGCAGTAATTTAAATAGACAAAGAATGTTATTACTGTTTTACAGGTGAGACTCAGCGAGATTTGAGAATTCATCCCATGCCTCACAGGAAGCTTTGCAGAATCAGAAGCTGAACTCACATCCCCCCAAGCTCCAACCTCTAATTTTGCTGAGACGGAAACGCGGGAGGAAAACCACTTGCAAACAGCCAAGTGCATCACAGGATACACACTCATTCTCTCAGCCCTGTAGAGCTGAAGCACTTGTGTTGTTTTTGGTGTTGTGTTTCCCTTCCGTGGTGACATTTCTTCTTTTCTTCTCTGACTTGCAGCTTGTGAGTCATCATTGTACAGAGAAAAATTTCATCCAAAACAAACAGAGCCCAGTTTTAATCAGGAAATCAAACACTATTTCTTTTTCTTCTTCTTTTTTTTTTTTTTCCTTTCCCTCCCTTTTTTCTATCAAAGTAGTATCAGATTGGGCCCTATGAAAAGAAACCCAAGTTCCATTTGGACTAACATTTGATTGCCTTTTACTGCACCTGCTACCAGTTCACTTTCACACAGGCTGGTGTGGAGCATTTTAACACTTCTTTACCACTAGATTTCCTCATCTTCCTGGCAGTGGGGTTAATCTTGTCCTGTAGAGGACATTTGGCATGCTCCTGTAAAAATATCTCAGTAAGTTCTCTCTAGTTCACTTGAAGCATGAAGTGGTGTCTCCATAATCTCTACCTCAACAACTTGGCTGAGATTCAAATCCTTGAAAACTTAGCCCCGTCTTCTTGTTCCTGAGAAATATGCTGGCCACTGCATCTTGCTTGGGCAGCAGCTTGAGAGCCACCTCTCTGTTCTGGGCTATGTCTGACCATGACTCTGCCATCCTGTTTTTCCTCATCTACCCCTGCTTCAATTTATATTTCCTGCCCCTTCAGTGCAGGTGGTTTGTTTTCTGCTGTAGGAGAACTCCTAGCTGAGAGTACTGCTATGGTATGAGTACTACCAGAAATCACCTTGCTATTGTATTTTGGGGGAAGAACGAGGTGGTGAAGGGTTGTCTCCACATTAGCATTTGCTTTCCTCTTTCTCTTAGCTGCCATGCTTCATGTCATGGGATCCTCAGCCCAATGGGTGCGATTATAACCTTGCCAGTCTACACCATGCTCTGGATCCTGTCCCAAATACTGCTAGGCTACGTCTCTTTACAACCTTTGGCAGACCTGTGGGCCAGATGAGGACATCCAGGCATTCAGCATGTAACCTGGGACTATTTCTGGTGTTATTCCATGAGTGGAATTTCCACGGATGAAAAGAAGATATCTCCTCTTCCTCCAGAGAGGCAGCAGCTTTAGGATACCCAAGTGTCATCTCCCATGGCTGCTCAGAGGAAGGAGGAACCTTTCTCTGGAGTAACAGCCTCTGCAGATAACGAGTGCTGTGGATTAGTAAGACACATGGGCCTGCAATCACAGAGGCTTTTCTTCAGCAGGGGAACAGGTTAGCAGAGCCCACAAAGAGCATCTGCTGCTGCAACGGCAGGGAGAGCTCTGTGGGTGGAATACCCATGCCCATGCTGGAGCTGGCTGGGGTACAGGGGCTTACAACACTCATCTCCTCCAGAAAGCTAAAACAACACGAACCTAGCGTATGGACAATGACTCGAGATATAATAATGTGCAGTTATTAATGTTCCTACACTAAAAAGCCTACGTTACCATCTCCCTCTGCCTCAGAACACAGACATGGCTTTCCAGCACTGCTGCTCCAGCTCATGTATCACTTGGCGTGGATACCTTTTAGAGACTATAAATACATATATGCCAAGACACTGGCAAATTTGATCAAGGGCATGGACTTGGTCATTTTGCCTCACGGTGTACTGCAAACCAGTACAGCAAAGCTCTTTCCTCATTATGATGTTGATTTTTGCAAGGGAAGTAAAATGGAGCAGGCTTTTCCTCAGAGGAAAGAGCAGATGGCAAAATCTCAAGGCATGCTCTGTTTTGAGTACAAAGGCGGCATCACGAATGGCTGGATTTGAAGGCAAAGACCAGATATGATTTAGTCTGCCCTCTCCTATTCCCTTTATTTAAGGACAACAGCTGACTGCCTTTTCACTGTATTTCAAAGGGCTGCTTCAAATAGCGTGTTTCATCTCCAGGCATCTGCTCCTTCCAAAACACTGAACAGCCATGGTGCTTCATAACACTGCTTGCAGCTGTGAATTTCAGGGGCACTAAGCACCTGACCCAAAAGGCTTCCAGGTGGATATTCAAGTGTGGAGACAGTTGAAAATATGTGACACCTTGAAGACAAGGAACTTTTTTGTTTCTTTGGAGAAAGGAGACTGTTTAACTCTTTCTGTTTGGTGCTGAGCATATCAAACATCCACGGGTTTAACCTGCTAAGTAGCAGGACAGTATAATGGCTGTGAAGAAGCATGTTCATTAATGCTGTTGAAAGTCTTCAAGCCTGCTCATCTGTCCCCTGAGGACCCGCTTCATGGAGAGGTTGACATTCTTCCTGCACCTTCCGTCTCTCTTGGGCATGATAGACTCACCTACTCCTGAGTGCGAGAGGAAGCTCTTTGTGGACCATCCACTGAGCACACACAAGGAAGGGAACTCTTGTGCCATTTCCCCTTCAGTGTCCTCATGAGCATAGGTCCTGATAGACTGGAAGGAAAAGCTGAGATATTTCTAATTGTAGCCTCAGCTTACAAACCCCGTGTTGTTTGCATTTACCTTGACAACAGTTGGATTGCAGTTCCCGTATCTTCGTGGTTTTGCTTTCTCTGTGCTTTGGCATTTTAAACAAACATCTGATGTCGAAATAGAGTTGGGCTTTCCCAAATTTTCCACTTTTGATGGCAATCTTGTCAGATCTCTCAAACCACAAAGACATATGGGTGGTGAGGGAGTTCTCCAAATGGCCAGACACTGTGGGGAACGGCGCTGACTGTTCGGCATGTCTCGCTCTGAGTCACCGCTGAACCCATTGACGGAGATGGGCAAACACAGTGCTTATCAAGGTGATGTGTTCTGAATGAAACAGGAAAAAAATGCCTTGGATTCACGGATATTAAAACTTCTGGGGAGAAAACATTGTTATTTAAAATAAAAACTAATAAAAGAAAGAGCTCCACTGGATCAAGAAGTCCTATGGTGAATAAGACTGAAACATTACCTGGTGTCAGATCCCTTAAAACACTAAATGAGGAGTTCACCAATTAGCAGCGTATGTGAACAGCTCTCTGACCTAAGCTCACTTTACTGAGCACACATTATCTGATGGCTTGGAAGTGATAGGGAAGTAGTTGTCCCCATGAGGCAGAGGGTCACTGTGATCTAATGTCTGTATTTGCAAAGCTAAGACTTGTTACTCATCCCTTAAACGTCTATTTTAAATAATATTATTTTTAAAAGTAGCCATGAGACAGACTTGTAAAGCAATTCCTTGTAAAAACCCGTTGGTTCAAAGACTAGTATCCAAGTATCCTTTTCACATTGTAAATATATTCTGTGCATTTCATATTTTCCTTGCAGTAAATAATGGAAAAAGTCATGAAAATCACATTATAATGAGAACGACATGATACTTTAATGAGACCAGAGCTATTTTCCGTTCTCCTCAGAAATCAGGCTAAGGTTTATCATTAACATATCATGACCAGCTTTAGTTGAGCAATTAATGACAGTAGCAAGATAATAGCAAGGTGCTTGGCAGTGTTATTCTAGCTAGTGTATAGACACATCACAAAAATCTGAGCTTTGTCTAGAAAAGTTTAAAACTCAAGAGAGAAGACTAGAACTGAAAGCCCACAGCCACCAACCTCAGGAACACTCTAACTACAGGCTGATGACAAGGTGGACTCTTCCCTACCCTTTCTATTGAAGTTGAACCCTACATGAAGAAAGACCAAGGAAGAGGTCTCTCACTGGTAAGTAGCCACTGGCACTCCCCCCAGGAGGAGCAAGCTCTCTGCTCCTCACTCCTAGTGCTATTTATACATTTCATACCATGAAGCAGGACCAGAGAAGTCCCTGGTGCAAGGATCAACCATAACTCCTCATTCCCCATCCCAGAAGAGCCCAAACAACATGTCACAGAGGCAGGATCTCTTCTGCTTGCCTTCTCTTTCAGATGCAAAGCCTCCACTCCTTTTTTGCACAATAGCCCAGCTACAATTAGGGATGTGAAGTGTGGGGAACATTTCCTTCTCTCACTGACCTCCAGCAAACCTGTGAAAATGCTCATGTGGAAAGGGAAGCAGTGGCTTTGAAATCTCTCAGGTTGAGGATCTGCAACCCAGGTCTCGCCATTTCGGGGCCAGTGTTTGAACTAGTAGGTTTTTATACAAAAGGAAGGAATTATCTGTTCCAGTTATGTTCAGGAAGAAAAAAAAGCTAGCTGGTAATCTCTACTCAAGGGGAGGATTACGGTTATGTACGGAAGTGCTCTGAAAATCCTCAGTCTGGATGATTGCCCTTGCCACTTCCTGACTGTGTGCCTGGGGGACACCAAGGTGTACAGTAACCTTCCACTCTCTTCCACTCTCCGGCTTCCACGGGAACAAGACATGGGTGCGTAAGTTGGAAGTCATGACCCGTCCCAGCCAGGTCCTGGCTTGGCTGTATGGATGACTATAAGGTAAATTGTGGATCATCAGTATTCAGCCACACAGCTGGATGTCCCAAGCTGACGTCTAATTTGGGCTTTCAGGTAAATACCTAAGTCCAAGAGAAAGGTGGCATTTTCAAGATTGACGTCTTCACATTTCAGACTGTCTTAGCAATGTCCTGCTTAGCCCCATTCTGGGACGCCAGCTCTCCTCATTGTGGCAGTGCCATAGGTGTCTTAGCCCATGTAAGGGCCTTCTAGCTGCCATTCTGTAGCCTGCCTTTCACTTGCAGCTGTGTACCTTTTCTCCCAGGCTGCCACAGGAGTGTTTTCCAGAGCTTCTGGGCAGTTGTTTTCCTCTCTTGTCAGTTGTTTTCCCTGGTCGTTCTCATACTGTTGTTTTCATGCTGTTATTCTTGAACCTTCAAATCCTGAATCTGTTGTTAAGGTGGGTTCTTAAGGGGAGCAATTGCCACTGGGGTGAGACTCATACCTACCCTTGCCCTTCCCCTTGGTGGTAGCTTTCAATGAGGGGATCCAACAATACACAAAGATTAACAACCAGCCAGCATGCAACACCCACCCTGATCAAAGTGTGCTCCCAATGGCATCACGAGCAGGAGTAAAGCATAAATTCCCCCCCAATAGTTCCTGATGAAAACTGTGTAGTTATTATGGAACATTATAATGGGGGACCCTGTTACACTGGAGAGGACACCCACTTGGGGGGGCCCCATCACTTGTTTTCCCAGCTGGCCACTCAGAGAATTTTCCCTTTCCCTTCTCTCTCTCTCTACTCCAACACTCGTGCCTTGTCGTCACTGATAGGCTGGTAACAGCAAATGCTGTTTGATAAGATGATTGCAAACATGGTGCCCTAACTCAGGATGTGATTATGACAATATCTGAGAAAACTTGTACATCTGGGCACTTGTCTTCATAGTTCATTGTTCTTTCAACCAGGCTCATTCAGAAATGTACTGAGCACTTTCCAGGAAAGGATTCATGAGATGTTCAGCCCAACTTAAGATCAGGTATTTAAAAGAAACTTTGTCCCCCTATTTATTAGAAAAAAGACTATCAGTGTTGCCAATTCTACAGAGATGGCTTGCGTTAAGATTTCATGATGTTACAGAAGTGTGGACCTTCTTCCTTGATGCAAACAATGATGTCAGTTCATGACTGATGAATTTTTTTAATCACTTTTATCTTTAGAAGCACCCAGTGATTAAGACTAAGAAAGGGATTGTACAAATATGTTTGCATGCAGAAGACAATGCTCTGCGTAGAGTAACTGATTATACCAGCAGCTTCAATTCTGGCTGAAGAGTTTCTTAGTCCTGCCAAAACTCAGGAGTCAATCCAGCTGAGAAAGATATGGTATCTTTGTATCTTGTCCAACTGCTGCTGGAGATTCATTTCAGCCAGCATCCTAACCAGTGCAAACCCAGACAAAGCACTGGGAACACACAGAGATACAGAAGGGTCAAAGTGAAGAGAGTCTAACTTCCCAGCATCCTGGAAGACAGCTGCGAGATGTTTATTAGCCGTGATGATGCATGAGATAGAAGGGAAGATGACTAACAAGCCTTTCACTTGAAGTTGTGGCTGAATGTCTCATAACCAGTGACGCTCAACTGCCTCTAGGCAAAACCCTCCATCAGTCCCAAAGAGCAGACAGTGCAGTGAATGAGTAAACTGAAGCTGGGACACCATGATTTCTCAAATCACTTGCCATTGCTGATTTCTACCCCTGGTGCTTTGAGCTCTAGTATGCAGCTAGCAATGCCCTTGCTCCAGAATCATTATTGGCTCGACGATGTCTAGCATAAGTCACCCATTACACATTGTCTAGGGTTTGGTTGTCATGGCTATAAACAGTGAAATAAGGCAAGATAAGAGATTACCCAGATTACTGGCAGGAGTAGAAGCTGTAGAGCAACCTTGGCAAGGCTGCTTTTGCTATCTGGCAGAAAGCTGAGTAGAGAGGAAAACAAGGCTCTGCCCATACTGGGGGCACAGTCCTTGGCATCCTGCTAGGAGAGCTTGACACAGGCTGCCATCACCCAGGATTTGTGGCAAGCCACCCTTTCAGCTCAGCAAGGCTCTGCATGGGCTTAGGGCATCTCCCCATGCGCAATGTTTGCCAATGGCATGGCCCTGCTAAAGGTTCAGACATGCAATGGAGTTACTAAACCTTAGGAGGCACCACACAACATTGGGCACCCTCTGCTTCATCATATGCTTGCCCTGAGCTAACGGCAAAAAAGGTTTATGTTAACACACTCCGCAGGTCCTATTTCATAGAATCACAGAATGGTTTAGGTTGGAAGGCACCTCAAAGATCATCTAGTTCCAGCCCCCCTGCCATGGGCAGGGACACCCTCCACTAGACCAGGTTGCCCAAAGCCTCATCCAACCTGGCCTGGAACACTTCCAGGGATAGGGCCTCCACAACCTCTCTGGGCAACCTGTTCAGGTGCCTCACCACCCTCACAGGGAAGAATTTCTTCCTACTTGCAACAGGGTAATCCTCATTAGAAAGGGGTTGGGGTTGTTTCAGAATGGGAGCCTGCTGGAGAGGTGGTGGGTGCCCTCATGTTAGCTGACCTGTGGTAACTGTTCACTTACGTGGTCTCACCCCTCTGCAAGTAGCAAGGAAAGCACGTTCACCTAACCCTCCACTGAGGCTTAACATAATGTGTTTTACCTCATGGCTGCCGTAGGCAAAGTGTATGAATCAGCCAGCCATTGCAGCACAGCTGACATGTAAGAACTCACCCATGTGTCTCAGCCCCCTGGGCCAACTATTGTCACAGTGTCCTTCCTCCTGCATTTGTCTCGGCTTGTTTATGACCCTGCATGGTTGGGTCACATCAGATTTATTTTGTGCCTTCCCTTAGCAGGGGCCAGATTCCCATTTTTTTCACTTTTCTGGGCTGTTGTGGTTTAGGGCTTCTCCTTCCATATAGGGGGGGTGGTTCACTGAGCTTTAGCAGTATTTTTTATGATTTTACTTGAACACCCCACTGCCAAGCCTTTCTGTTCTTATTGAGATGTATTCCTCTGTTGCTCTCCATGCAAATAATAAAGCTCTCTTCATAAGCAAGCAAACAAAAAAAAAATTAGCTTAGCACCAAAAGCTGTTTAAAACAGATAAAGTTTAAAGCCTTACATAAAAAATGGGGCTGATTTTTGCAGTCATTGTACTCAGCAGAGCATTTTGTCATTATAACTTTGGACTATAGCAAAAGAACCTTGCAATAAAAGGCTGCCATAAATTGACCTTTTGTTGCAAATTCTGCCATTCAAGCATAAAGCATCAAGAAAGGCTACATAAGCTGTGTTAAAAGTAGGTCACTGTTACCATGGCTGGTCCTGGCTGCACGTTAGTAGCTGGGTTTCTTGGTTTGAGCAGTGATATACGCACATAGGTGAGATGGTGAACTTGCTACATGGTGATGGTTATTCATACGGTGTAGAAAGGCCAGAGTGGTGCCAGGGGTGTTTACAAGCCTTGTTCCTAGGTAGGGTAGGACTGCTGCGGACCATCTATAAAGCTGCTTTCTGAGAAATAGAGCATCCTGGTGGCAGGGACAGTGTTTCTGCAAAGAGCTTGGTGGCTGGCACTGCCACCCCTTAGGTGGTCCTAGGACTGCAGAAGTGACACCAGGAGCTGGTGGGAAGCTCTGGTGTAATACTACAGCTTGAGATGCAACAACAGTATTGCAGGTCTGCGTTGCCTGGCGTTGCTGAGCCTCTCTTTCCTCCCTGTGCTCCTGTCCAGAGCTGGGACGACGTTACCTGCATGGGCTCCCTACCATGGCAGTAGTCCTCTTCCTCCAGCCCAGGGGCATCTTCCCTTTCCCCAGCAAAGTGCTTGCTCTGCTATGCTCTGGCAGGTATGAAGTGGAGTGAAACAGAAGGGGTCAAGAAATTACTTGCATTGGGGATCTTGTCTCTTCCAGTCATATCTTTTCAGTCTCCATCGTGGTATAAAATCACCCTGCCTCCTGTACTATTAGCTTGCTCTCAGCTAGAGAGTAGAGAGAAAGAAAATTTTAACCTCCTCCATGACTGTCAGAACTGTAACTGATTCTTTGGTATCAGTTCCCTGAAACATTAAAATGGTCTCAATCTCTGCAGCTCCAGGACAGTCCAAGCAAAAATAACAGAGGTGGTTTAACTCACCCTGTCCCCTTCCAGGGCTACTTATTATGGGTGATGCCTATTAGAGGATCCCTGATTTTTTTTTAGGCATTGTCAACATCACTAAAGAGAAAGTGGAATCCAAACCTCCAAGAGTAAACAGGATCTTTCTCATTTAACCCCAGTGGGACGGCTGCAGACATTACCTCAGAAAACCACCACGCTCCAGGAAAATGCTTAGTGCACAAAGCTCTAAAATGCCATTCTGAATAGGAGTGAACAAAGCTCAGGGTCAAATGTTTCCTTGACTCAGCCCCTAACCACCATAATACAGATAATAAAAGCTGAGTGAGTGAGTCATAGGAACTCCTCAGGAAAACAACTTCTTGTTTCCCCTGACTGTCCAAGCTTATCTGCACTAACTGGCTCACAACAAGACTGGATTCAAGATCTAAGCTCCTCCTGGTGTTTGACAGCAGACTCTGGCAGGTGATGGAGAGCAAGAGCACTTCCCCAGAACAGGCAATCCCAGTGCCAGATCTGCCCAGTCCTCAGCTCAAGGGTTTCCTGTTAAATCTTTCACTCAGCAACAGGGAGGAGCCTTCATTTGCTATCCTTGACATAAAATGACATGATAGACTGAAGAGGAGAAATTGTTTTCCTTTGTGTCGCCATTATAGACTTACACAGTGAAATAATGCGCAGCCTTTGATCTTGTTCTGCTTGTGTTCTGCATCATCTTTGCAGCTGATTGAAAAATAAAATACAGGATGTGTAGATTTAAAGACATTCAAAGTAACAGAGTAGCTAGACTTTATGATTTGTGCTGCATTATTTATTGCACAATAAATGACTTTTACCTGTTTTAGTAGACAATCAGTCCACCCACCCATCCCCTTCCATGGGCTACTGTTCAAAAGGCTTTAAACACTGTCAGAGGACAGAAGCAGCAATGGAAGCAAGCAAGATGCCGGTGCCTACTCAACAGAGGAAAGAACAAAAGGTGGAAGTTGTTGGTTTTTTTTAAATTATAGCACGGGATAGACATTAAACAGGAAGATTCTTCCCAGCATTTCTCTGCCAGTTCTGAGTGGTCCCAAATGGAAGTACGCTTTCCCGTACTGAATAAACACGGACTAGGCAGAATGAGTGGCCCAAGATCCCAGAGTTAGAACAGCACAGCTGGGTGAGGGACACTGTAAGGTGACAATAACCTGGTCCGACTTGCTTATCTGACAAATGAGGTGTTACATTTAACGTGCATTTTCTACTAGTTTTGAAGGATTTGCACCAAAATACATTAAATACACTTCTAGATATTATATAGTAAAAGGTCTGTGGTCTGTGTTGCACGGAAGACCCAAACCTAAACATAAACTGATTAAAAAAATGCTCTGCACATGAGCGCCAAACTTTTTAACTCCTCATGAAACAAGCATCATGGTATTTCTGTTATCTCTGTAAGCCTGACTTTCTGAAGAGTTTATGCAGTCAAATTATCTGTGTGTTCACATGTATATATGTACAGATGTGCCTACCCCACACAATCACAGAAGAGTTGAGATTGGAAGGCACCTTTGGAGACCATCTGGTCCAACCCCTTGTCAAAGCAGGGGCAATCAGAACAGCTTGCTCAGGGCTGCGTCTAGTCAGGTTTTGAATATCTCCAAGGATGGAGATGCCACAATCTCTCTGGGCAACCTGCTCCGGTGTTTGACCACTGAACAGTAAAAAAGTTTTTTCTTCTGTTCACACAGAATTTCCTATATTTCTATCTATGGCCATTTCCTCTCTTGGTGCTGTCACAGGGCACCACCACTGAGAAGCTTCTGGCCCATCTTCCTTACACCCCTCTCCCTCCAGTCAGGTATTTATACACGTTGATAAGGTCCTCTGCAGCCTTCTGTTCTCCAGGCTGAATAATCCCAGCTCTCTCAGCCTCTGCTTGTACGACAGATGATCCAGTCCCTTAATCATCTTTGTGGCCTTTTGCTGGACTCATTCCAGTATGTCCGTGTCCCTCTTGCACTGGGGAGCCCAGCACTGGACACAGCACTCCAGATCTGTCTCATCAGGGCTGAACACAGGAGAAGGATCACCTCCCTCGACCTGCTGGCAAAGCCCAGCCTAACACAGCCCAGGAGGCCGTTGGCCACCTTTGCCATAAGGGCACATTGCTGGCTCATGTGTCACTCCTCCCAGTTTTTTACCGTCTGCAAACATGCTGAGCGTGGATTTGGCCCCATTATTCAGGTCACTTATGAAGAGATTAAACAGTACTGGCCCCAGTGTCAGCCCCCAGGGTACCTCAATGGTGACTGGCCTCCAGCTGGACTTTGAGCTGCTGATCACAAGCCTCTGAGCCCAGGAGTTCAGCCAGCTTTCAATCCATCTCACTGTCTACTTAGTCTGTGTTTCCACATTTTGTCTTGAGGATGTTATGGGAGACAACCTCAAGAGCCTTGCTAAAGTAAAGATAAACAACAGCCACTGTTCTCCCCTTATCCAATGAGCCAGACATCTCATCATAGAAAGCTATGGAGTTGCTCAAGCATGGTTTGACTTTTGTAAATTCATGCTGACTGTTCAAATTTCTTGGGATTATTTGCTCCATCACTTTCCCAGGGATCATGATGAGGCTGACCAGCCTGTAGTTCCTCAGATTCTCCTTCTTGCCCATGTTGAACACAGAAGTAACATTTACTTCCTACCAGGCCACAGGAATCTCCCTCAGTTACCACAGCCTTCCAAAGATAATTGAGAACAATGACATTGGCCAGCTCCTTCATCACTCCCGGGTGCATCCCATCTGGTCCCATGGACTTGTATATGTCTAGTCTGGATAATTGGTTCCTAAATTAATCCTCATCCATCAAGGGTAAGTCTTCCTTGTTCCAGGCTTTCCCACTGGTTTCAGGAATCTGAGATTCCTATGCGCAAATCTTACCAGTAAAAAAACAAGGGAAAGAAAGCACTAAGTACTTTGACCTATTCCATGTTCTTTGTCACCAGTTTCCCTGCCCCATTCTCATCTCACCATTGCTGCAAACAAGGCTACCCCTGACTTTCACTCTGCTGATGAGTTCTTCCTTGTTGGCAAGTGTCAGGTAGAGCAGAGCACTTCTTTTTGCTGGCTCCTCCATCACCTGTGTCAGGAGATGGGTTATCATCAATGCACTCCAGAAACAGCCTTGCTTGCTTGTGCCCTGCTGTGTTGTCCTTCCAGTAGATATCAGGGAAGTTCAAGAACCAGGACCTGCAAACATGAGGCTTCTTGCAGTTGTCCACTTCTTCCCAATCAGGTGATCTGTAGCAGGCACCCACCACAGTCACTCACATTGGTCTGCCCTTTAATCCTGACCTATAAGCTCTCAGCTGGCTCATCATCTATCCTTAGGCAAAGTTCCACGCACTCCCACTGCTCTTTCACATGGAGCTCTCACACCTTCATAGCTTTTGAATCTTCTAGTTGATTTCAGAGAAATATCTGTATCTCAAGCATGTGAAGTTCCTACTACGTCTTTCATGGAAACATGTCACCACAGGTGGAGGGGAGGAGTGGATGGACGGACACACAACAGGACAGTGGGATGGATGCAGGAGCTAGTCAACCCTTCTTAGACACTGGAAATCCGGTTATAGGACCCACATAAATGGGGAACAAAATAAAGGAGAAAATCAGACTACATTATTTCTACTGCGTACAAAGCAGTTCTGTATTTTTTAATAGAAGCATTGTGAGACTTTGGACCTTCTAAAATAGAAAAAATCTGAATGTTATTCTCAGAAGAAAGGAGCAGCTACATCATAGGACATCTCATGGGAACTGAAGGAAATAAGTGAGATGTTCCTTACACAGCAGGGGTCCAGATCACGAAGTCGTTATCCACTCCTATCACTGCCTGTACTTTCCACAAAAATGGTAACTGAGCTACAGCCCCTTAAAAATAATGCACCAACTTAAGGATTTTGTACTATCAAAGAATATATGAAATATCATTCATTGGGTCATACTCATTGGGGCTCCCAGGAGCACTGGAAGCTCCCACTAATGTCAGTCATTTGTATAGTTTTGGCACCACACAAGCTATTACCTCTTATTTGTTCTTTACTGAAGGCCAGTGACACGCTTATACTAAGCTTATAGAGAAGAATGAAATAAAACGCCCTAAGACTCAAAATGTAAAGACACAGCTCCCACCTGGTGTTTCAGAGCCCCTCATCTCTCAGATTTACACAAGAAGGAGAGGAATGAATCCAGTCACTGGATGAAGCTACAAACTGCCCTTCAAACCCTGAAGAATTATTCTGATGGCTGTTGACAATATGTTTATTAGTTTCCTGGTGTAAACAGCCATGTGTTCTGTGAAACAAAAATTAAAAATTACTGGATTTAAATCAGAGTTCCCACAGCTTGTTTGTGAGTACGAACTTCTTGGAATAGTTTTAAAGCTTATCACTATTTGACTGCTTTCTAAATAGACAGGAATGAGGAACAAAAACATCAGTTGTTACCTCAGGCAGGTATCTCCTGCTACTCAGGTGCCAAAGTCTGACCTTGATTTAGGGTTGCTGCAGGTCAGCCATGGAAGGAGTCCTCAGCACCAGTGTCCTTCTGAGCAGAACTGCTCCCAGCACAGCGAGAGCAGCCCTCACCCCAGGGAACGATGGCACACCTGGCCCTGTGCTAAAGGAATTAGATGCTTTTCTTTTGAAAGGGTTCTTTGTTTCCATAAATAATGAGTAAAATTCTTAAAAGTGCAAATCTTCTTTCTCAAAAGTGACAGGAAGCCCTTGAGCTTGAGTCTCCAACACAGCTGCAGCCAAGTTATGTGATCACAGGGATCTGTAGGATCCAACATGCCCAAATACTTTTGAGAATCTGGGCCAAGAGCTTCAGTTTCACCAATAAGTAGTGGAACAGGGACACCAAAGAGCTAGTTTTTTAGAGTACTTAGCTGTCCTAATGTGGCATTGTGAAACACATCAGTAGGGCCAAAGTGCCCCTTGTAATTATACAGATTGTTTTGTGTCTGCCCTGGTTTTGAAAAATTTACCCCAAATCTATAGCTACTCGTCTGCCTGTCCAAAAGCCCAACCATTCTTGAGAAAGATCTGCTGTTAGCTACACCCTGCAAATCATCTGGAAACCAACATAGATGGTGGCTAGATGCCTCCATCAGGACAGAATGGTACTTTGCTAGGAATCTGTATGAAGTAATGTTGCACAGGGGCAGTCCTGCATAACCATGTGGTATGTCCCCTCTGCATCACTGTGTGACCAGCATTAAATATCATTCCAGGCAGAATAAGAGGGTGTCAGATGGAGTCTGAAAAACAGCCTTCTAGGCTCTTGTAAATCTGCTTTGTAAATGCAACTTGGTGTCCCAAAGGGTTTTTATATTACCTGCAAGAGGACCGCTCTCTCCAGGAGATTTCTGTCACCACAAATGGTCCTCCTTAGAAGATCTTGTGCAGCTCTCAATCATTTGTAATGATTTATTGCCACCACGGTCACAGGACATCTTAAGCACAGATGTCCTTTCTATTCTTAGTGCCAACATTCAGGATGTCAGTTTATCATGTATTCTCTAAACCTAGAAGCAAAGGTTTTCTCTCAGGTACAAAGAAGCATTTCAAGTATTAAGCTTGCCTCCAGTAGAATATTGCATTTTGTCTTCCAAAGAGTTCTTCTGATACAAAACCATACAGTCATCCAAAAGCAGTGAAGAACAGAAAATTTTTTACTTAGTTATAAACACGAGCAACAGGTAATATCAAAAAAAAAATTAGAAAAAACCCCACTGAGCTGGTATTTTCATTCACTCACATCAGCCCACACTGCTTCCATATGAAAATGACAAGACTGTAGAACTAAATTCAAAAGTGATACAAAAGAAATTTCATCTAAGTTGAACTGTTTATAGTAGACCTGAACCTGATCCAGCCTTTCTGTTTTAGTTGTGGGTTGGTTTTGGTTTTTTTCCCCTAAATCAGAGGTGTTATTTTTCTTGTTGCTGTGCCCGTGGGCCAGCAGAAGCTCACGCGGCTGCATGCCGTCCTTCCACAGTGATGTGCTGGAGATCATTCTGTGGGAATGCCTTATGTTAGCATTACTGCAAACGACATGATGTCCTAGTACAGATGTCAGGTGAGAATTTCACAGTTACGATAAAAATCAGTACAAAGCCTGTAGCTGGCCAGCGTACCAGGAAACCTCTGCAGACTTATGCAATCCTGTTTGTTCCAGTTACGTCAATCAAAATTGCCCTGGCTCAGGAAGAATAAAGCAACTACAAACAATTATTTTCAAATAACAAAACTCCTAAAATGTAATTGAAGAAAGTCTGAACTCTGCTTTATTCCCATATAAGAAAACATTCCATACATATCAGGGATTCATCAGAATTCCCCTTCCTCCGTCCTGCCTTCTTGTAAAATTTACTTTTAATAACTGTCGGCTTCCTGAACCACAAAGCTTTCTCTCCTGTTATTCACTGGGGCAAAATAAAATGCTAAGGCAAGAAGAGAACGCAGGTGTGTTTATCCCGGGTCAGGTCAGAAGGAATTTGCACTCTGGCAGGAGTGGAAACACAAGCAAGGGGCTAATGGGTTGTTTCCAGCCTTTGCCTGCTGCAGTGGGAGGTCTCCTAGAGGGGCTTGCTAAAGGACACCAGCCAAGACTGCACCTCCACCTGCACCTCCTACTCCCACGTGCTGCCCACCGTGATGGCTTATCTTGAAGGGAATGTGATCATCCTCTTCCCATTGTAGGAAGTCCCAAACTTGCAGAGAGCAGAGAGGTGGGAGGCATCTTAAACACTGCAATTTCTCTCCGAGAAACCATCCCACTTCCCTCGCAATCTGAAACCTTATCATTACAATCAGGGAGTAAGTGCCAGGGAGAGGTTTCAATGCCTTTCATCCCACCGGTGTCTCCGAACTGCAAGCTTGGAAAGAACAGAATCCAGTGCAGACGTTACAGTGCAGCTCCCTCTTACTGCAGTGCTCTTCTGATGAGGCCAGAAACCCTCCTTGTGCCACAAATGGCAATACCCCTATGGAAGAACACGATGGCACTGCGCAGAGGTGACGGGCCAGGTTGTAAGAAGCATTGAGCTAACTGCAAAGGTAGGTAGATCTCAGGGAGAGATTTTTCAATTGTTTAAATCCCGTCGATTTCCATGGCAATTAGGTGTTAGTCACCTTTCAAAAATCCCACTAGCACCACTCCTTCATACCCTGGCTTTTAGCTAGCAATGGGCAGTGCCTATAAAGCCAAGTTTGCTGCGTGTGGGAAGAGGGTTCGGGCAATTACTTTGCCGACAAAGCACAGGGAGAAATGAAGCTTAAGAAACTGAAGCAAAAAGAATTACACTTTGAGCCTACCATGTAAAATTCTATATAAAACATATAAAAACACTGAGAATATAGCAGTCAGTTCAGGCAACTAGCTTTTTTTTTTTTTTGCTATACTTTATAGACTTTGCTATAAAACTCTTGTACAATTTCATCTAACACTCAACAGAATTATTTCCCAGACCCAGCTCTCTATTTCTTCAACAGACACAGTGTGTCAGTGCAGTAACAAGCTATTCCTGCTGCAGGATGATGAGAAGATACATCTTTGGTACATAAATAGCGTCATATTGACCTGGAGTATTGACTACACACCTAGATCCCATTATGCCAGGAGATGCACAAAGAGTAGAAAGAGCTGGAGAGGAACCAGGCAGAGCCCTTGCAGGAGCACAGAAGGAAATGGAGCACATAGTGCCTTTATGATTGCTTTGCAGTTAGGTGGAGAGTGATGTCTTTTTAGTCCTGGGAGGAGAAAAAAAAAAGCAGTTGAGACCTGCTCCCCACAATACTGGCTACCCAGTGGTAATTGCCCTTCTCTAAAGAGAGTTTTTCCAAGGTAAACTCATTTCCATAAGCAAGCGTAAGCACAGAAACACCTACCATGCATGCAAATCAGGTATCCTCCTCAGTCTTTAAATGTGTGACCAGTGAGAGCATTCATGCTAATTCCTGGTTACAAACATAATCTTAAATTATGAACAAAATACTGTGAAGGAATTCCTGCATAGATAATAGACAAATATTAAAAACGCATCAAAAAGGACTCTGTTTTCCAAAGTAAATTCAGCAGTTGGTCTTCAACTACAACCATGGTCCAATAGTTTATCATACCACTTTGAAGTTCATTGCTTGACCTATGTATAGACCATATATAAGCTTATTTGAAACTATCTCAGCATAAATTCTGGCATTTCTGACCACATTTTTAACACCCAGTCTCCTCCCTAGAAGACGTTTTTCCTTGCTAAGCATATTCTTGCACATGGATTTGATTGTCAGGAACATCCACAGAAAATTTTCTACATATATTGCAGAGTACTACAAAACCAAAACCCAGCATCCTGTCAAAGCAAACACCTGAAAACCAGCATTCTCGGTGTATAAATGGGGATAGTTAGGACACTCTTCAAGAAAGTGGGAACTCTGGGCTTGTACCCTCTCAGACTGCCATTCTCCTCTCCCCCAAACCACACTGCTGCCCAGGTACATGGGACATAGATCTGACTGTATTCGACTTCCTAGCAATACCTCTGGGAATGAGCAGGAACACTGGCCTGGGCTCCAAGGCAACTTAAAGTCTCCATTTTCAACCATCAATTCATTTTAAGGTTCACTTAACTTTTGAGGGCACATGAAGAGCCTGAATAAAGACTCAAATTAAGTGACTCAAGTCATGACTAGGTGGGATTTAAGTCTAGTGTAGCTCTGTATATTCAACAGGAGCAGCTCAAATGTCCACTTCTAAATGCCTGTAATCACTTTGTCACAAACATCAAGGAGAGAATTGGTAGAAAATATTTAATCAAAATATAAAAAACCCCAGAAAACCCCAAAGTGCAGAAAAATGTAATTACTCATGAACAACTTATAAGTAGTAAAGTTATTCTGTAAAAAATATGACAGGAGCCATAGCTTGAATTATGCCTCAGATGCCCTCAGATACTCGGTTTTTTTCCCAGTTAGAGCAAAACACCCCCTGGTCCTTTAATACCAGAAGACTAGAGGTGCTCTGGAGAGAGAAATGAGCTGTACTGTCATGAAAAAGCATAGCCTGCAGGGGCAGGCACAGCAGTTCAAAGGTTTTCTTCTTTTTTTTTCCCCCGTCCATCTGCAGGCTGGTGGGCTCAAAGGAACCGGCAGCAGCCACTGAACCGGAGCCACACGCGTTGCCCTCCACTGAAAGCCAGGATGCAGAGGGCTTCTGCCTTCTGGAGAAGGTCCAGACACTTCTTCCTGCTTCTCCCATCTCAATGGGAAGTCCCATGCAATCCTTTTTCCCCATCCCCTTTGTGAGGCAGGAAAGCCCTAAAGAAACCCAAGTTCTCACAGCCTCCTGACTATAAAATATGGACCGAGGCAACCGTTAGGCCTGAGTAGGCGTATGCGTGACAGGATAAGGCAGCTCAGAGAGAGGGGAGGACTGGGACAAAGGCAAGGTGAGTAGGCTGGCAGCAGCAAGACTGGGCAGGCCCAGCTGCAGCGAGGGTATGAAGTTCAAACAGGGTGATGCACAGCGAGGTGCAGGTTCTGGCCTCCTATACACACTGCGTGGTGGCACCAGGGAAGAGTAAGGCCTCCTTAGATACATCAGAGAGAGAAAAGCCAAGTCAGGAACATGGCCTGTGAGCAAATACCTTCTAAAGGTTAGTGCTTTGAAGAGAAGAGGGTGATCTGGCAACGGTGGTGGTTGATGGGGAACAAAGCGGACTCAAAATCTTTTTTATACCTTGCTATAAAAGTATCAGCAGTTAAACTACAGACTATGCCTCAGGTTCCTCTTTCCAGGCATTACCATTTACAGACATTTTAAAAAAACACCCTCGAGTTCCATCACATTATCTGTTAGGCTGAAAGGAAACACAGAGAGGGGGATCCATCATTTCCCAGCCTGCACAAGGCTCATCTGTGACCACAAGTATTAACTCAAACTGTCTAAATGATCACTGACTCTCCAAACAACATTCCTCCTTCCATTAAAAGAGTTAAGTAGTCAAATAGCAAAACCTCTAAATCCATTGATATAGAGGCAAGCTTTTCTGGCGGTGCCTTGGCCCTCAGAAGCTGTTTTGCTAAAACAGACATTAAGAAGAGAGAGAAACCTGCATAACTAAAACTGCCCAGGCAATGGTAACCTGGCCATGTCTTTCTCTGCGTCACATCTGTGCTGACCAGCAGCAGCACACCCCTGCCAAATGGACAACCCGGCCCACCTCCGCAGCCCCCGCACAGTACGCACGTGCCACGCTGCAGCGTTACGTTCCTGTTCCCAAGCAGTAATGGCCACAGGTCGGTCTTTGCCACTTCATAACCCATGCAACAAGGCAACTGCTGGCCCACGCTGTTTTTTTCTCTTTACTTCCTGCATTTTCAGCAATTTGCAGAGTTAAAATACACTCAATTGCTTAACCAGGGCCATCATCTGGAATGCAATCAAAATTAAGAAATCTGCATTTTGTGTCTTTCTGAACAAAGTGCCTTTAGGTATCGTGAGATAACACACTCATTTTCAGCTCTGTGTCAGCAACAATTTTGTCTCACCCCCTACGTATTTTTTTGTTTTAATATGAAATGCATTCAAACAGAACCCAAATCTTTCCAAAGCTAACAAGGAAAGGATTTCTTCCTCTGATTGAAGTGGAGTTAGCAAGGTTGTGACGAAGCACTACATGCCGAGACCTGTATGATGCTGGCGATGAACACGTATTAAGATGAGAAGGAGTCATTGTAAAACTCTGGGCAAAGGGGTTGGGCCCATCTCTCTACAACCTAATCTATACTTCATTATTTCAACAGCAGATAAACAGCAAGACCAGGTTGTTTACAACAGTGTGGAGGTAAATCTTGACAGTATTTTGTTTCTTCTGTAGATAGTGATGACAGACCAGGTGATTATGAAAAGCA
Source organism: Grus americana (assembly GCF_028858705.1). NCBI lineage: Eukaryota > Metazoa > Chordata > Aves > Gruiformes > Gruidae > Grus > Grus americana. The sequence continues at coordinate 12,631,594 of NC_072853.1, read as the reverse complement.
ATTGAAGTATTTCTTCCCAGATTGGATGATTCATAACTCCTTGTTGATGCTGTTGTTTCCAAACCAAAGGTTGCTGAGGATGGTGAGAGGAGGAAGAAGGAAGAAAAGAGAAGGCACGAAGAAGTAGTAACACAGTGCACTTGCAGCAATCTCTCTGCAATCCTGAGCCACCCAGACGTACATTCCTTAAGTTACCCATACAAATGAGCAGAGTCCAACACGCAGGTAGGAACAGGAGTAAAACTTTTAAAAAAGTTCAAAACCAATGCCTACATGGAAGGCAGAAGATTAAGTGCAAGCAATAGTCTAGACACTGGGTCATGCCCTTAAAGCCCATTCATAATTTCTCACATTAAACCATCACCCAGTATACCCCCAAATGAATAAGCCTGAGTAACCTCAGAAAAGACTTTGTCAGAGCACAAGGACCAAGAAAGGCATAGGTCAACATGTGCTACATCCTCACCTGCCTTAGTCAGAATAACTAGAACAAAGCCAGTGCAGCTGTGCCATTTTACACCAGCTTAAGCTATGACCTGTTTAAACATTTTTGGACAGAGTCCAGTGATAGTGTCTAGACATTGTTATTCAGAAATAACTTGATCTTCGTCTTTTGCTTTTGTACAGAAAGGAAGAGGAAATGTATGTCACAAAGAAACATTTCACGCAGAACAGCAGGGAAAGACAGGATGGTAACCCAATTAAAGGCGGATCAGAAATCTTTCAAAGCCATTTATAAAGAAACATAAACTATCTCCATCCTTTGGTGACTGAATGAAAAGAGATTGCAAGGAGCAAGGAATCAGGTGATCTGCCTTGCAAAATCTTCTTCGCCTCAGAGAACAAAATTCAAGAGCCCATTTCATCAGCCTTGCCCTTTCGGTCACTGCTGCAATCTTCTGCTTTTATCTTCCTCAGTTCCTGATCTGGCAGACCCAGCACCCAGGAAAACAAGTCTTGCTACTGTCTGTTATCTTATGTTTGCAAGGAAAAATCTAAGGAGCTTGCAAGGTCTTCTGTGTTTAGGGGCTATGTCAAACAGCATTGGGTTTTTTGCCCCTTGTTGCTTACCAGAAAGATTGTCTGAAGCAAAATACCTTCTCTAATTCTAATATTTTGTATCTTTCTGGTCTTCGTTGCCTCTAGGTCTCCTGGTCATAAAGTTTTATTTTTAGCTTACTTCTCTTTATGTAACATCCATGGAAGAATTCGGCATGCTCTTTCCACACGAATATCTGCACTAAGAGCAGGGAGATGAGGGAGTCTTTGAAAGGAACATCTGTGAAGTCTTTGTCCTACAGCTTCCCAAAGGCCCTGACATTCTGTCTCTTCCTTTGCTTCTATATCAGCTTCTTGTCTCTTCGTATGCAGCTTTTAAGTATATTTTTAGATAGTTGAACAATTCAAACAGTTTGCCTGGAGCCCGCATTTAAACTTAGACCTATATTTTCAGAAAAATAGATTTAAAGTTAGAATGGCTATTTAGAAGTTTCAAAAAGGTCAATCTCCTGCTGACATTATTATATACCTTATTTTTGCAGCTGCTTATATTTCAGATGAAGGATTTGTACGCTAAAAAGAAACATGTCATCTGTTTCAAGAGTAAGAAAGAGGTCACTAAATTCTATCATAAAATGGCAGACTTTTATTTATTTACCTATATTTCTCAGGCTAAGCTCAGGGGCACTGCTTTAGTACAACCCAGACTACAGTTTGATGAGATGCTAAAGTCTGTGTTTGAGGTCTTAGTACTGCATCTCCAACATCATGCACAGATCATGACAAGCACTGGTTCAGTAAAACCCCCTCAATTTGCTAGTTCTTCTTTATCAAAAACACTTTTGTAAATTAATGTGGCGGGGTAACCAGTATGCTGCATTGCAAGCTGTCTCTTCTCCTGTAGCTGGCCAAAACCAGCACAAACCTCTTCTTGGGAGCCTTTGTGAGTTGAACAAAAGCACGCTCATAGCCCACACACTTGTCTCATCCAACAGGGCACAGGTTCTACTTGCAAGTGGGGAGTGATAGCCGTAGAAGATACACGGAGGTGAAAACCAAAGGATATCAGCAGCTATCAGAATGGATACAATGGTTAGATATTCAGGTGTAAAAATGCTAAAACACAGCCCCTCATCTCACACACGTGTCCCATCTCAGATTGTAGGATTCATTGGAAGACAGCAATCGAGTTTGACATACAGATTAGTTCTCCTTCAAGAGAACTCCAGCTATCTCCACCACCGCCTGTCTTCCAGGAAACCCAAACTTCCTGACATTACTCAGGTATCTGTTGAGAAGTTGTCTCCAACAGAAATATGATTACAGAGAGAGGAAGGATGGAGAACTCCAACAGATTTTGCCTGGAAAAGAAAACTGGTTCCAAGGACCTCACCCCTTCCTTGCCACCTTATAGCAGCCTTCCAGTACCTGAAGGGGGTCTACAGGAAAGATGGGGAGGGACTGTTTACAAGGGCGTGGAGTGATAGGACGAGGTGCAATGGGTTTAAACTAAAGGAGGGTCGATTTAGATTAGATATTAGGAAGAAATTCTTCCCTGTGAGGGTGGTGAGGCACTGGAACAGGTTGCCCAGAGAAGCTGTGGATGCCCCCTCCCTGGAAGTGTTCAAGGCCATGTTGGATGGGGCTTTGGGCAACCTGGTCTAGTGGAGGGTGTCCCTGCCCATGGCAGGGGGGTTGGAACTAGATGATCTTTAAGGTCCCTTCCAACCCAAACCATTCCATGATTCTATACTTCCCTTCCCCACACTGCTAGCAGCATATCTTTTCCTGGCAATTACTTTGGATGTAGCCTGTGATGCTGAATTAAAGAAGACCAAGCAGAAGGAAGACCAGACCACCAGTGGGATGACTTGACCTTGACAGTCAAGGAAAATAGTCTTTAGGTGACTAGGACAGCAGATGGAAGGGTTCAGACAGAATGGGACTATGTAAACAAAAGCAATTGTGATGGCACCATACCGGAAGGACGATTTACCACTTTTCAGCTCATCTCCAGGTTTTCTCCACGGTCATATGTTATCTACAGCACATGCAAAGTAATCCAAAGAAACTTAGTCTTCTCATGGCCTCAAAACGGAAATCCAAAACAACTGGATATCTTTGATATTTGCTTAGCTGGGCTCCAGCTCTCTTTTAGTAAAAACAAGGAATTATACTTATCTCCAGAAAGCTATGTAAATTAATTCAATAATATTAATGATAGTTCTGAGAACCACAGAAAAGCCCGTTAGGAAATTATCGTTTGTGACTTTGGCATAGTGTTAAACAGAACCCACTGGAACGTGATCCAAAGCTGCACAGTGAAGCCGTTACAGCTGATCATTCGTCAGACATCATCCCTCCTTTGCACTGAACAAAGCAAACACCATATGGAAAACACAGCCTGTAATCATGCGATGAAAACCTGTATCATAACACACAGAAACGAAGGTAACACAGCAAACGTGAATTCTAACACTTATCTTCAGAGTTACTGCGTTTGTAACTCAATTTTCTTCTAATACAGCTTCTTGGATGAAATATCACTACATGCTAGCACAGAAGAAATTCAAACCAGACAGCTGGATGTCATTTTTTCCCCTCTAAGGAATGTCACGTTTGGAATGGCCCAGTAGGCAAAGGCAAATACATAATGGTTATTCAGAAAGCAATTAGATTCTGACCGCAGGGAAATGTTTTCTGAATGGATTGAGCTTTAATAGAATAGACCCAATAGTCTTTTTTGTTCCTCTATTTCTTATATAAGGAATCTTTTTTTCTTAGAGTTAAGATCTGGGTTAACGATGAACACATAATTATAGTCTTCACACAGTTCTTCACTATGAACTCATACATATATCTTAATAGTTACAACAGCTGCATTCTAAGACAGATATAAATAAAAAAGTAGCTAGAGATATTTTGAGGTAAATGGCCTTATACATGCCCTTAACTACAAGCACAGTTACACTAGTGAATTTTTCGTCTTTTCGTTTACAGAGACATGGTATCACCGGAGTAGTCAGTGTTTCGAGCTGATACAAACAACAAAAGCAAGTAGTAACCCAAGCCAAAATTAAAAGGAATTTATTTCCCTTTGAGCAAATTCTAGTGATTTAGAAATCTCACGTCTTCTTGTTCTGTTTCTTTCAGTTCTAAGATGTGAGAAGTTACACTGTATTTAGAGAGCTAATAAATAACAGGCCTGATGCTGCTCTCACCAGCACGGGCAAATCTCAAAGCAAAGGCAAGAGGGTTGAGGTAGGTTACGTATGCCAACACTACTACCAGGTCTCACCAAAGGCTAGTCAGCAGTGGAAAAACAATAAGGCTGCTATAAATCAGTGTTTGATAAGAAAAGTTAAGTCTTTATAATATCTAATCTCATACCTCTGTAATGACAAACTGTAAATATCAACATTACCTGAATAATTAGCAATAGGCAAACTTATGCAGTAACACAGCTCAGGCAGCACAGAGACTGAGGGAGGGTGGAAGGAAAGGAATAAAAAAAGCTTTGTCTTTGTTTTCCTTATAGACATTCTCATACCAAGGACAGGCTGCAGTTTGCCCCAACCTAAAAGGTGCAAGGCAGTACAGAAGAGAAATAGCTTTGCTGAGTAGCTACAGAGCAAAACACTCTCTTCTAGGTAGTGAAGTCTTATCAGAACTGCTATGCTTTTTTTCTTCATAAATTACTGTTTTTGCACTTTTCCCATTTACACTCAGATGCTCCACTAAGCCAGCACATTATTGTATCAGCTCTAAACCCCCCGATACCTCACAGACTCATTTCATAGGGGGGTTGTCAGTTCTCAGTTGTAGCAATTATGTACACCAGGGTTGCTTCACACAGGTTTGAATATACCAGCTGTTGCTGGTCTTCAGACAGAATCAATCTGAAGTGTCTCTAATTAACCAGCGAGATCAGGTGCTCTCATAAAAGATTGCAGTGTTGGCTCAGCTTCTTGGTGCATCAAAGCCAGTCTTCTGTGTTTGGGAGTGATCAACAGCTGAGGTGTGAGTGAAAATGCCTGAGGTCACATCATCTCCTTGTTTGATACCAGGTATAACATAAGGTGGATAAATCTCTTTTCTTCTCATTTTATTATATTATTTATTCTTTGTAAGTGGAAAAAAAATCCAGTCTTTGTCATTCAATACCCTTCTATGTCTGAGCAGCCAGAATACCTCTACATCTGTAGTACAACTCAGTTTTGATGTCTGTGATGATTTAAAGGGGAAAAAAAAAAAAGACTTTCTTGATTTGGTAGCACTATCTAGAAAAGCATTTAGTATGTAGTGAACAGGATCCAATTATTAAGTAGAAGAAGGGGCTTTTTTGTTATTAGTGACATGTAAATAGTGAATGAATTCTAATCATGAAGGTTGTTCATAAGAAAGATAAAACACCTGCTTGGATAGACACCAAGGTTCAAACACATGAATGATATCATGAGTCATCAAGTGATAAGTTCTTGCTCTTATGGAGTGTTTTTCACTGGCAGGCTCAGATGATAAAGCACACTTAAGTGGAAATCACTACTACAGGAAAACAATTGGGAAGCTGGTAGACAGAGAAGTGAAGGACATACTCTGCCAGCCAAGAGGTTGGTGGGAAGAAAATCCCCATCTCTCAATTCCCTGATCAGTTTTCTGTCCATCACACTGCTGCAGACTACTGTTGGTTAATATTGTTTTTTTTAAGATACAATATTATAGAGACAAGTGCAAAAAGACCAAGAGAAAAATAATCCTTGTGGACCACCCTTCAGAATTATTACAATACTGTAATGGAAGTTTGTTCACTGGAACCCAACATCCTCCACATCACCAGTTCAGACTTCCAGGAACACATGAGAATGATGTTTTATGATGTTCAGATAATGTGTGAAAGTAAATGTACACTGTAAATATTTTTACAGCCACTCGTCAGCATATAACCACCTTCAGAAAGAATTATCAGGCTTACATTCTGGTGTTTTTGAGAAGTATATATATTGCCTTATTCTATACATTTAAGAAATGGTGGAAGAACATGGCAACTGTATTTTCATTTATTTTCTGGCTCTCTGTGAAACTGAATGTAATGGTTTACTGCCTCTTCCTCTTTTCCCTGTAACAGATCATTTAATTAGAAGCTGATAGTGAAGTGGATGAAAATGTTAAAAAGCCCATGGACACGTATTCAGCCTCCTGCCTTTTTCAGGCAGGCCACAATAAAATCAGTTGTGAAGATGTGAGGGCAACTGATCTAGAATTGGAAAGATTGAGCTTCTTGAATATTTTTGACACATACAATATCTGTGCATACAGATGTGGAAGTTTATCTGATTTATGAACCTCCCTCTAAATCTCTCTGAGCCCATTGGGCTGGATCTGTGAGAGGCTCTAAATGCCTGAAGCTGGACTTAGGTGGTGTTTAGGTACTAACTTCAAAATATGCAAATCTCAAAAATTTCACTTAGCACTACAGATATAGGAAGTCTTTCACAAATTTTCCCAGCAACTTGAAGTTCTGCTTCTGGGCCTGCTCAGAAACACCAGTCAAGCTCTACAGTCAGGTCATCCCTCTACCTACATCTCCTGAAGGTCCCTCCACCTACATCTCCTGATTCAGTTCCTGTGCTCACTTAATGAACACCTATGACATCCTTTTCCTCCTATGACCTTTTGTTTGGAAACATGGCTAGCAGAAACCTTCCAGAGCTTATACAACTTGCCTTGTAGTTTAGATGCTCTCAGGGAAGAGCAACAAGGGGTTACCAGCAGACATGAAGAAGAAAGGGGCAACGTTTTCCTGTCTCCTCAAAAGTACATCCGGGTATTCCCACAAAGAACATTGTTGATAAAGAATTGCCTTAAGAGTCTCTCTCTTTTTGTTGTGGGTTGTTTTTTTTTTTTAAGCTTGGTTACAAAATTATTAATATCTTTGTTTCCTTTTAGAAAGAGCAGAACAATGTTTCTATTTGAAATTTTTTGATCTTTCGTGGACACAATAGGGAACATGAGTGTTGTTACAAAATCTGCATAGAGTGTTTCTAAAATGTTCTCTGTGGTCATCCAAACTTCATAGAGCTTCTTTTTAAAGAGAGAGAATAGCAGAGACAGCAATTTCATATCATCAACAAGACATACCTACGCAGCAATTTTTTTTTTTTGAAGTGCTTTATATTGGATGCTACAGATATAGACAGATTTTAAGAGTGTTGTTTTAAGAAGCACATGAAGCTTCTCACCCAGTGTCCTCTCTTTGTTCCTGCTCCAAGTTCAGTCTCAGTTCTTCTTAGATGCCCCAGGATATGAATCCACAATGACACTTACATCATATCTGTATTGAAAACAAGGAAAATGTGCAACAACCAGCAAGTCTATTGTCTCACAGTATGTAAATGCATTAGCTGAGTAACTACATCATCATCTTTGGTATAAACCTTGCTTACTGTTTCTGACTCTTCTTTCTCTAATCCTCCTGACTTTTACTGTATCTTATTCTTAGGTAAAATCTGAAATTTAATGGATTCTTTCAGTATACTCACATTTCCAGATTCAAAGCTAAAGTTTGAAGTAGGTTCTTCATAGATTATCATACTAATGTTGTTTAAAAGAAGACAAATCTGTGTGCTTCAGATGAGATTCCTAAATTAACAACGCCTCCAGGCAGGTTTGCCCTCAGCGTGGAAGCATCTGATTTGTAGGTGAGCTCTGAGGACTTTTAAGTATATAATATTTGAAATATCTATTTGAACTAGATATACTTTCTGAGTTCCTTGATTTTATTTAAGTTGTATTATGTAGTAAGTGAATTAATAAGAATTAATAAGTGGTGAATAAGCCTTAGTCATATTGTGATAGAGATTGGGTTCCAATTTTTTAATCAAATGCACACTATCTGTTTCACTTCTGGTGGTAGCTGCTTCTCATCTCGTGCTTCTTGGCTGGTGTAAAAGCATGTTTGTTTACAAATAGTTGCATATGCATCAACTTCACTCCTGGGGAAAAAATCAATTGCCTTTAGGAATTATAAAAATTTGTTTTTATGAAATGCAAATTAAGAAATATCTTAGAATCATACAATCATTTAGATTGGAAAAGGCCTTTAAGATCATCGAGTCCAACTGTTAAACTAATACTGCCAAGTCCACCACTAAACCATGTCCCTACGGACCACTACCACCATCACTGATGGGCTGGGCCTTGGCCAGTGGTGGGTCAGTTTTGGAGCCAGCTGGCATTGGCTCTATCTATTGCTTCTAGCAACTTCTCGCAGAAGTCCCTCCTGTACTTCCCCACTACCATGACCTTGCCACGCAAACCCAAAACAATGTGCCGCATGATGGCACTCAAGATGATCTGCTCTATAACCTTCCCTGGCACCAAAGTCAGGCTGACAGGCCTGGAGTTCCCCAGATCCTCCTTCCGGCCCTTCTTGTGGAGGGGCATCACATTGGCTAACCTCCAGTCAACTGGGACCTCCCCGGTTAGCCAGGACTGCTGATAAATGATGGAAAGTGGCTTGGCGAGCACTTCTGCCAGCTCCCTCAGTGCCCTGGGGTGGATCCCTTCTGGCCCCATAGACTTGTGTGTGTCTAAGTGGTGTAGCAGGTCTCTAACCATTTCCCCTTGGACTATGGGGGCTTCACTCTGCTCCCCATCCCTGTCTTCCAGCTCAGAGGGCTGGGGACCCAGAGGACAACTGGTCTTACTGCTCAAGACTGAGGCAAAGGCAGCATTAAGTACCTCAGCCTTTTCCTCAGCCTTTGTCACTATGTTTCCTCCTGCATCCAATAAAGGATGGAGATTCTCCTCAGCCCTCCTTTTGTTGTTAATATATTTATAGAAACATTTTTATTGTCTTTAACTGCAGTAGCCAGATTAAGTTCTGGCTGGGATGTGGCCCTTCTGATTTTCTCCCCGCATAACCTCACGACATACTTGTAGTCCCCCCGAGTTGCCTGCCCCTTCTTCCAAATGGCATAAACTTTTTTTTTTTCCCCTGAGTTCCAGCCAAAGGTCCCTGTTCAGCCAGGCTGGTGGTCTTCCCCACCAGCTCATCTTTTGGCCCATGAGGATGGCCAGCTCCTGCACTTTTAAGACTTCCTTCCTGAAGGATGTCCAGCCTTCCTGGAGTCCTTTGCCCTTCAGGACTGCTTCCCACAGGACTCTGCCAACCAGGCTCCTAAACAGGCCAAAGTCTGCCCTCTGGAAGTCCAAGGTAGCAGTTCTGCTGACCCCCCTCCTTACTTCTCCAAGAATTAAAATCATTTCATGATTGCTATGCCCAAGATGGCCTCAACCATCACACCCACAAGTCCTTCTCTGTTCCATAACAACAGGTCCAATGGGGCACCTTCCCTAGTTGGCTCCCTCATCAGCTGTGTCAGGAACCTCCTGGACTGTTTCCTCTCTGCTGCATTGTATTGCCAGTAGACATCTGATAAGTTCAAGTTCCTCATGAGAACAAGGGCTAGTGATTGTGAGACTTCTCTCAGCTGCTTATAGAATATTTCATCTGCCTCTCCATCCTGGTTGGGTGGTCTATGACAGACTCCCACCATGATATCTGCCTTGTTGGCCTTCCTCCTGATTCTTACCTATAAACACTCAACCCAGCGTCACCATCATTAAGCTCTAGACAACCAAAACAGAGCTACCCCACCACCTCTCCTTCCTTGCCTATCCCTCCTGAAGAGTTTCCTCATCCTCCCCTCTAACATAAACTGCCTTTCACCATTTTATACATGGTAAAATATTCAATTAATTCATTATAAGATTATAATGCTACAAAAGTTAGTCTTGAAATCAGGGATCATCAACCAGAGGTCACAAATTAGCCATCTAATGTACTCTGTGGGCTTTACCTTCTGTGATAATCCTGGAAAATATTTTACAGTCAATTTTAATGTACTCCTTGGGTCAATTTTGAGCTGCAATTTGTCATGCATCATTAATTTACAAGTCTAAACAAGACCTGATATTAATTATTACTTCACAGCAGCCAAACATTTTATAAAGCTATAGTGATATTCCTGTTCTTCATCTCTGCCTGTAAGCACCTGGCTACTAAATATTTGGTACTCGATGCTTATTTCTTCTCAGACTTTGAATGTGTTACTCTGTACTTACTAGGAAAAATACTACAATATAAAGCATGCAATTATGATATTCATTCTTTAACCTTCTGTGTGGTATTTGACACCCACAGAGATTTTCCCAGCTCTGTGAATTGTTGAGTCAATGTTGTCTCAGCTACAGACCAGCAACCATAGCTAATGTTTTCAAAGCTGTCAGAAGCTGCACTCTTAAATCCATTATTTATACCCTTAGATAAAAGTGATCTGATTTTTAGAAACATAAAAACCCCAATAAATTCCCAACTTAAATCAATGAAGAGTAATTATTAGCATTCCTAATTAGCAAATAAAAACAATAGTCTACTTGTATTCTCAGGTATTCATGTCTAGTCATACCTCCTTCGCCAGGAGCAGTTTGGCCCATTAAACACCTGTTACCTTAGAAAAGCGGTTCTTAAACTTGGGATTAATATTTCACAGCAGCGGCCAAAGAGACACCATAATCCAGGCCATACCAATAAACGAATTGCAACCAGTATCTCAGAGAACAGATGTCTAATAGTTTAGAAATGAATGTGAATGGATAAAAATACCAAACTGGAACACAGCTCTCAAAAATATTCTTAATGTACTTAAATAATTTGAGAATGTTTTAATTCTAGAGCCACCAATAGCTTTGTAAATGCTGATAAACAAAAGAGAGGGAAGACTCCTGTCAAAAAGTTTGCCCTTAGAGAATTGCCTGGAGGACACAGTAGGAGAGGTGAAGGCCCCTTCCCATCATGTAGAGAAGAGGTGGAGGTTTCTTCATTCACTGCAGTGACTCCTTGGCCTCTCCTGCCACCCTGGCCCTCCTTGCTGTTATTGCAGGACGCTGAGGTGATGGCTGCAAGTGCCACGCTGATCTCCCAGCCCTGCGAGCACAGAGCTCTCAGCTGCTGCTGATGTTGGAAGGGGAGGAGGAGAAGGCACCCTGAAGTCGGGTGGCAAGGAGAAGACACAGTCATCTTCACCCTGTATCTAAACAGCAGCTGGCAGGAGGTACCTTCCTCCTGCCTTGGAATCAGGTCTCTGATTTAGCTACCCCATCTGTTTAAGCTGCCTGGGTTTATGTTTCCTCTGCAGCAGTAATGCAGCCTGGCCAGTCTGGCTGACCTCAGCTGGCAAGGCTGCAGCTGAGAGGCTCGTTATAGCTCGTGGTGATACGCTGTACTTTTATATCAAGAGCTGAAATAACAAACTCGGTTCATGCAGGGGGCAGAGCTTTGGACTCATCTCTGCTTGAGAGGCCTGGTTATTTATTAATTATATTTAAAGTTTTATAACGGCTTAAAAGGAATGTGAGGCAGAGGCAACGCTTCCAGTGAAGCCTCCCTTGTGCAATGCTTGTGTAATTCTGTTTTAGTGCTGGTTTGTGCAGCTACGAAAAGCTCCAGTCTGTTCCCTTCTCTAATGCCTCCACTGGTCCTGGTGATTTCTTCATCCTTTGACATGGGAGCGTTCTGACAGATTCCCAAAAGCACTGCTTTGTTGTGAAACCCCCGTGCATGGGAGTCCAACAGGCAAACAAACGCAGAATCTTAACAATCACTTTCTAAGGAAAATCTGTAAGATTCCTACCTTTTGATACCCACTTGGTGACATTGGAGAGAATGGTCTGAGAACCACTTCCCTTCTCCTTGAAGTCCTGCTCACCATAACACGGCGATTGTGGTTGGTAGGCTGCAGGATCCAAGTTTCTGATCCAGAGCCTGCCAAGATGACAGTATTAAAGGGTCGTGTAAGTGAACGAGTTCAGGTTAGTTAAGAATTGATGTATACCGGCTTGTTGAGTCAGGAAAGGCCTTCATAAACATATGTATGATTTGCCACAGCCTTTTACTTGGTGCAAAGTAGCCATTTACTCAGTAGTAGGCACTTCTGAAGTAGAAATTCCCTAGGGTAAGTGGTTTGGACTTCAAAACACTGCACAGAGCGGGAACAGGGGAAATTGATTTTGGCTGAGCCTGTCTGGGGCATGGATAACTAAGGAACCGGGCCCTGCCGTAAGGCCGTTTGCAAACGTACCTGGTGTTCATCACTGCAGTGAGCCTACTCCAGGTTTCCTCTGGCAGGGAAAGCATCCCGGGAGCCTGTCCCACTCCTGCTGGCATCTACAGCCACCTGCTGGCTTCCTCCTGCAGCACGGAGGCTGCTGCGTGACCTTCTGGAAGGCACAGCCAGGAGATTGCGTGTCAGCCTTCCACACCGCCAGTGTCTTTTTAAACGTCACCTATTTAATAGAGCAAGTTCTCGTTCTGAACAGAGCTTTTGAGATCTTTATTGCCTTTGTGTTCTCTTTTTTATATACATTTCCTCTCTTTTACACGAGCCAAGAGTTATTCCCAGACATAGCACATATTAGCTAATGAAAACATTGCCGTTTTGCAAAGCGGATTCGTGTAATTATGCCCGTTTTGCAGCAGAGAGTACTGAGAAGTAAGCCAGGTGAAGGTTCAAGGTCTCTCAGCAGCATTATTGGTATGGGCTCTTCTCTGACCATTCTTGCCTACACACTTTGATACTTGCTGGTGTTTCTTGAGATGCTGGCCCCAAGGAAGGAGAGGCCGGGTGATAAGATGTGCTGCACCCTGTTAGGAAGTATAAGAGGAGTCCCTAGAAATCATTTCACCCTCTGTCCTTCCCTACTGCTGAATTTAGCTTTGTGGGAGTGCAAGCAGGGAAAGGCAGGCCTAAGAAACCTGACATAAATTCAATGTATTGTAGATGAGTTGCGGGTTGTGCTTTGATTAACTGAATTTGCATAGCCAGTATTAGCTATATCCTAATGTATTTAAAAAGATGTTAATCAATTAAGAAGTGCTTAGAAAATGATATGCAAACTAAATAAAATAAGGCATAGGAAGGCATGCTTAAGGGAGTGGTTCCTGAGAGGTTTCTTCAGCTTGCTGTCTGTGGAAAAGATGCCATCCTGCTTCAGCAAGGACTTAGCAAGATAAGCCAGGAAGTGACTGCTTTGATTTTAGCAATAAAAGATATTATCTGTGCTTCTTGATTTCTTTTAAATTAACATGCAGCTTTCTGTAGTAATGTTACAGGTTTCATCAACAAACCCAGCAAAGGTAACAAATGTTAATTGGGCCTACTAACCTCAATTTAATATGATAATCAATATCTTTTGTTTTTTCTCTTCCTGTGTTGCTGACTGTGTCATTTCTTCCCTAGTCCCCTGCTTGGTGCATTAACCCTTCAGTTACCCTGTTGATTTAATTTTTCCTAGGAAAAAAACCATCTCATTATGCGTCCCTTCACATCTTTGGCCTTTGGTGCTATCTAAATGAATACAAGTGGAACACCTTGTCCTTGAGCTCTCACTGTCTAAGACTGTTACAAAAAAAGAAGTGGATGAACAAACTGACCCTGGTGGCAATAAGGAAATAAAAAAGATGGGTGTGATTCAGAGCCTCAGACCAGTCTCCTCCCGGCTCCCCTCCACAGCCATCCTCCCAGTAATATCACTGAAAGTCTACTTCTGAACCAAGGTTCAAGCCTGCACATCATCCTCATCCTCTCTGATGTGTCTGTTGCCCTCGACACTACTATGAAACGCTTGTCCTTTGACACCTTGTTGCATTGGACATCATTACTTTTCTATGCTCTTTTTCTCTCAGTCTAGGCTTTCTCTTACGCATCTCTCCCCAAAGCTTTTCCTCCCACCTCAAAGTGCAGCCCTCTCAAAACTTCCTGGTGCCCCTTCCCCTCCACCCTCAGTTCTCCGTCCTCGGGTGACCTCTTCTGCTGATGTGGATGTAATTATTACCTCTATGCCAACTACCTTTAAAACACTTATCTGCTGTTGATCTTCCACACATCAGTTTCGCACCTCACTGCCTCCGTAGCGCTACATCCTGACAGACAGCTTGCTACCCTACCAAGCTCACTGAGATCCAAAGAAGGACCTCATTAAAAACCAAACCCAACAACACAGCTTTCCCTAGCTCTCTGGCCAGCAGCCAATGTGCGTGTCAATTTTAATGTCTTTGATATTTAAATTTAGCTCTCTCTTACCGCTGATACCATTTGGCAGAAGGTGTACTTACAATATTATTCCCAAAGCTATTCACCAGGCATCACTCAAACCTTCCCAGGAATTCACTTCTTTGAATAAAAAAATGTAGGGATAAGTGAAATATCAGGGCTGTCCTAATTGGCTAAAGGGATTATTTTCTTGTTTTCGCTCTCTTCTTTCTGCTTTTTATATGTTCGTATGCTGTATCAAATCTTCCCTTCTAGCCAAGGACTGTCTTTAATTATTCGTGACATATCTTCAGGTTCCCTAGAAAATTAATGTGTTTGTGTGGTTCTTTCATAGAATTACAAGGAAGAAAAAAACTATTTTAGCAACAGGACAGTATGACTACACAGCTGCAATGCTGAAATGTGGTATCAGAGGCAGATGTATTATCTGCCTGAGAATGTTGTACTTCTAGGTCCCAGGTTTGACAGCAGTTGTGCAAGGCAGTGCAGATTGGACTAAAGATTTTCACATGTTGAATGTCTTGGTTTAAGATGAGAAAAAAAAACCTAAGTTACTTCACAGCTATACTCAATTAGACTCTTTTGATTCTTTTTTTTTTCTTTGAGGCAACTTCAACACTTCAGAGTTGTGCAAGTATTTCCTTCATGTATTTCTTAACTTATGAATTATTCTTCATTGAGGTTCCTAATTTCTCTTTTGAGAAGGATCTGAAAAATTGTTATTCTTGACTTACTAGGAGTCAATTCTGTAAAATTTTAAGAAATTACAGAATGTTGAAGATACACAAGTGGAATTCAGGTGATTCTATGTAATTTTAGGTGGTTTTGACCAAAATATAAATGATATTGGTTATAATAAATAAATAAATAATATTTTAAAAGGAGAAAATTAGTGACCATTACTCAGATGTTGCCAAAACCTGAAGCTGTTTATTGTGCCTTGATACCAACATCTAGTCATTACAGCACCCAGATACTTTGAATTTAGACAGAAACCCCACTGAGATTCAGGGGAGAAATTTTTTGCCTTTCCTGTTTCACCTGCAGGATTTGATTTGATGCATATGCTGACATGCAATTCCATTCAGCCATGGTGAATGAATCTCCTTTTTCATAACAGCTCAGAAGTGAGGCATTCACCTAGACCTAATTCTTCTCCAGTTTTTATTCCAGACATTGGAACTATCTAGGTAAGTGCTATAATCATCCAACTCTTCAGGGGAGAAGTTCTAAACTCTGTTTTCCATAAAATGCTTACATACTAATAAGAGTTGGGCACAATACCCACTTCTTGAATGCTCTAATGACCATATTGTAGTATCATACCAATTTGCTTTCCTTGTCCCGCTGAATATTCAGGTATGTCATACAAAGCAGAGCTTCCACAGGAGACCTGGCGCAGATGGGTAGAGTGACAGCAAAGAGCAGGGAGCTCTGGATTTAAACCTTCTCCAGAATAAAGGCACTTGGGCTTTGGTGTCCCACACCCTGGGCGCCTTACCTGGGCAGCTAAATAATTACCCTGAGCATTTAGATAAACGGTCAATTCCTGGCTGATGACCTTCATTCTGTCTCAAAGGAGTTTCTCCCAAGTGGAGAATTACACCTCAGTATGTGCAGAATCAGAACCCCAAGTGCAAATGGTTAGAAACCAGGAGGTACAGTAAAGCTCCCATTGATGAAGTCTTGTGACTAGATAATTAATCTTTTATGAATGACTGCAAAAAAGATCTCCCTTTTTTCTTGCTCCCTTTTTTGTTCATGAAAGCCTTATTATTAAGCTGTAGAGAAGACCTGCTCCTTTTAGCTCCTTAGAGCTACCCAGCAAGAACTTTAGCAGGGGATACTTAAAAATGTAAGTTACATCAATTTTATGTAGTAAATTTGGCAGATATAATAATCCATTGGTTCTTCCAGCAACAGCTCAAGAATAGTATTTAGCTGTCAAGTTACCTATGACTTGTTCTGTATTGCATCTTTTTCTTACACAGATTTTGTTCACAATATAATCCAAAGCCTGTTAAATTTAGTGGGAACTGTGTTGTTGCTTCTGTTGCTCAACTGGAGAGTTTTTCTCATGGTGCTTTAAAAGCTCTGCAGAAATACAAGCAGGACAGTTTCAGTCTGAGAAGACTGCTTGACATTAATTAATTATTGAACACACATTAATATTCATAAGGGACCCAATTATCAGTCATAGTGATCTTATTTGCTGATTAGCAAAGAAAACACTGACATGATATTTTTCTTAAGTTCACCTTGTTGACTAAAATTTGCGTCAATGAGCAAGTGCAAGGTTAAGATGGAATAAGAGGATAATCACACTGGTGAGATAATAACTGCTGAAGTAAAAGTGATAGAAATGCAACCGACTGATTTTTCAGCAGGTGAGAATCCTAGAATCATAAGATAATTTAGTTTGGAAGGACCTCTGGAGGTAGGTCAGTCCAAATCCCCCACCAAAGCTGGACCAAATTCAAAGCTACATTCCTCAGGGCCTGCAGGGGACACTGAAGTAAGCGTTAACAAAACATGAAATGGGAAATGCTGGAGAAAAGGAAGTAGATATAATTAGGTATAAAAGGCATACTTAAGGGTGGTTCTTTGGAGTTTCATCTAGGGAAAAATGTTTTTTGAAGTCATTGAGCTGTCCCGTTTGGCTAGGCAGTGTTAAAAGTAAACGAGATAAAAGGCTGAAAGCTTATCTGAAATGAGTGCTTTAATTCTGATCATAAAGGAAGGTCTCCTGATTTTTGCTAAAATAAACCTCAGACTTCCTAGAAAAATGACAGTGATTCAGGACAGCCGTGAATGTAGTAAGTAGCAGCTGGGCCTTACCTAACAATTTAATTGAATAGTCAGCATCCCCAAAAACTCTGGATCACTTACTGGGCCACTGCAGAAGTGGCTCAGAGGAGACACCTGCCACAGGTCTCCGGGGAGGAGAAGGGAGCTTCATGGCACAAATGTGTAGGGAGAACGGCCAAGCTGTACCGATGTCTTCCTGAGACCTGATGTGTAGTGAGGAGCAGCCCTACAGACAGAAACGTCACCTTCCTGCTCACGCGTATGCCTCCTGATGCACACTTATGCTGCTCTCCATCACATATATTTAAGCCAGAGACTTTATTCCCATTCCCGGGAAGGGTCACCACCTCGAGATTTTATCCAGGATGCGTTCAACCTTGTTACAGCTCTGCCCACTGCTTTTCTCTGACTCACATGGAGGGTGAGAATCAAAGGCAAGTGAAGTTCTTGCGGGAGCTGACCTTGTTCAGCAGGGCTCTGCCATCTTCAGTTTTCACGTTGCCTCTACACAGCAAGAAAAGGCTGACTCACCTGGTTGTTGTGATGCAAAGATAATATTCAGTGCCCGGGAACTTAGAAAATTGGATTTTGGTTTATACTATTTCCACACTGCGAATGTTACCATTTTTGCAGCTGAGACAAGGCTAAATTGACAGCTGGGGAAAAAAGAATTATAAAGATTCTTATGGAACAACATGGATTTTTTTCCCCTATGCCATTTACAATTTTTTGAAAGCCCAAAATTAAAAGACCATGAAACTTACTAATTTATGTGACACTTTGCAAATACCTAATTTCTCCTTACATTTGCTCCTTATTTTTCTCCCCATGTTTGCTTTCTGTTTTGAACTACGCATGCCAGCACAGCTTTACTGACCGTGCATGTTTCATTATTCACATCTGATGTACTGGTGATGAAATTTTGGGGATCTGCCAGCTATTCTATTGTCTCATGAAGTGTTGCAATACTTGCTTTAGTTTCGCAATGAAGGATTAAAAAGACTGCCACTCAGAGAAGGATGTAAAAGTCTGATTAAAAGGTTGTCATTCCAGTGGTAGCTTTTGGATTTATGTAAGATCCATAGATTGAATTTTTTGTCCTTTCTGAAATATTTACCAAAACATACAGTGATTATTTTTGTAATGTGACCTCTCCAACACAAGTTTTATCAAAAGACTGCTATTGGGTACAAAGGGCAGATTCTGAATATTATGAATTTGCAATTATAAAATTACTAAATTAATCTCAAATAGTGTCTTCTCCATGCCAATTTGAAGCATCAGCAGTTCCAGACTACCTCTTGGAGAAGATCAGTTTGAATAACCTTCAGACCAAATCTGTTTTCAGTTGAACAGGAACGTGCATAGCCAGAGTTAAGGAAAATAAATTAAGAAAGGTTTTACTGGTTGGAAAAAAAAAAAAGAGGATGGGGTATGGCCTGTAAGTTATGAACATTAACAACAGAAAGGCAGAGGAAAGACTTATGGGTGTG
Organism: Grus americana; assembly: GCF_028858705.1. Classification (NCBI taxonomy): domain Eukaryota; kingdom Metazoa; phylum Chordata; class Aves; order Gruiformes; family Gruidae; genus Grus; species Grus americana. Next base: position 12,613,182 of record NC_072853.1, on the reverse strand, counting down.
ATCTTGAGAAGAAGATGAAAGATGGTCTTTGAGGAGTCACACACAACCACTTTTATGGGCAATGAAACTTTCTACCAATGTTTGCTGCTTCTGCCTACACAGAAACAGGATTTATGCACATATTTTGCAGATAAACAAGGGTGTACTAATAACGTATCTAATTTGTATCTGCAATTTTTATTCAAGTAGAAGAAAAACTCTTTGCAAGGCCTCCCAATTTGATGATCCACTTGAGCGAAAAGGGCAACATTATTCAATAACATCTCAAATTCAAAACTCTTCAATTGACCTTGAAATGCTTTGAGGAGTTGACTTTTAGTTTGCATTTTGCTCTGCAACGGTCACAAAGTAAACTAAAACATCAAATTTTGTTTCTGTTTTTTCTCAAATACTGAAGAACAATGTGTGCAATTATGTGCAATAATACAAGACTGAAAGGAGAATTGCTCAAACTGATCTTCAAAGCAGACAAATATGGACACAGCAGACAAGCAAATAAACTGAAAAGCTTTGGGAAAGAAATAAATGAGAATCAGCAGAAAGTATGAAAATGGACTAGAAATCTCAAACTTGGTTGGTACTGCTACAACAAAGGCAGGACGTTACATAATGGGAACTTCTACAGAGCTAATTGGAAATGCAAAATAAAATTTTAAGAAAACACTTTGGAATTCTTGACATTAATGAATACTTGACACTTGTCAGAAACTGAGAGGTTTGGGGGTTTTTTTGAAGGCAAGTATGTATTTGTGTGTGTATACGTGTATGGTTTATTTATAGATGGAAAATTCCAAACTGTTGGAAGCTAATAAAATGAAACACATCCATTTACTTCAGAAAAAAGGACTGATACAAAGTCTTCATAAATGACAATAAAGCAGATTAAACCATGATTTTCTTGCAGCTGCAGATTCACCTTTAGGTCTCTGACACATATGCAGTGACAGATTAAATCTGGTTGGCTGCAATTGTTCTGTCTCTGGCCGTTGGCCAAACCTTTACAGCAGAGCTAATGCCACAGCGTTTTAAATCTAAAATCCAAAAGCGAACTAACCCTAAACAAAACTTGCTTTATCACAGTGGCCTGAAAACCACAGTAGTCCAAAAGCTGTTTCGCTTGCCATTTACTTATCCCACAGCAGGGTGAGGCACATATGTGAGGCGAGCTGAATCTGCCATCAATTTTAATCTGCCATCACATTGTGTTCGAGCATTAAGTACAGTTCTGCTGCTGCCAGAGAAAACTTCAGCCAAGAAATGTCATTGGACAAGACAAACTTGAGAAAAAATGTTCAGTCTGATTTGTGAGGAAAAACGGACTGAAAGCACAAGCCAGAAAAACTGTAGTTTGTGGGTGAGATCAGTTCTGTAAAAGGTATTGATTTATCTTTAACTGCTTAGCCCATCACCTCTGTCTTGGAACAGGATGTAGAGGAAACAAGAAATACCCTTATTCACGCAGCTAACTCTTTTTCTTTATAGCACAGTAGCACCAACGTGGCCAAAACCGTCTCGACCTTAGCTAATGACTCCTTTGACAGCAGAACTGCCCACTCATTCAGACACTCCTTGCACGGTCTGCTTGTCATTACAATCCTTTACATGGTTTTGAATGTGAAATCAGGACTTCTCTGGGACCTTCTCTTTGGCTCCGGCTCCAGATAACAAGAATGCCCACTGGTGTCCCACACAGGGGAAGTTAATGGACAGACCTCACTTGACTTGACTCTAATGGCCATGTTTTGTCTTTGTAATTCTCCCAGTAAAGTCCCAGCACTGATTTCTCAGACCAGATCTCCCAGGCATATTTGCGTTGCTACAGCCCATTAGGTAATTATAGACCAGGGCTCCTCAAATGCCAGAACATGGTCTGTGTTCAGCCTGTGAGTAAATCAGCTTATCAAAGCCTGGCAAGGTGTTTCTCTGCTATAATCCAGTCATTTCTCAGTCATTTATTTAACAAATTTAACACAATGAATTTCTTCAATATCCTAGTGAAATGCATTTTCTCCAGCCTAAGAAAATCAGGTGTGGTGCTCTTCTGCTCATCTTTTTTTCAGTTTTTAAGGTTGATTTTTGCCCTTGAGAACACAAATTCCCACAAGCCATTCTGGTATCATTGTCAGCAATGCCATATACTGCAGTAAAATCTTTTTACTTTTCCTACTCACTCTGCTCATTTATACATGCAAAGATCACAACTTTAATACCTCTTGCTACAGCACTGTCGTGAATAGACGTTTAGTGATTTTCACAGTTTCTACAACAGTCCCCCATTTTATATTGACTGAAGTGTCACAAGAGCTTCAAAGATCTGTGACCCTAAACATACATAAAGCACGAGATGAGCCTCAAGCACCCATTAGTTCTTCAAAAAATTCTGCATCAAGCAGTTAAAAGAAAACTTAAAAAGTAGAAGAAGCTAAAGACACAGCTTAAGCAGTCCCAAAACCCAGAAATTAGTGATCGAATTGAAAATAACTTAAATTCCTCTACTGAAATCACCTCCCACCTGGCTTTGGAGTGGTGCACGCCAACAAAATATGGGAAAGTTTTGGCATGTAATTTAGCAAAACTCCACAAGATGGGGGTACTAGCCACAGGCAAAGCCTGGCCGGGAAATGTAAACGTGATCTGACTGGGTTGGTCTGCAGAGGGTTTTGCAATGAGCCTTAACTCACATGGCAGTGCCTCTGGGACTCTGGAGATGGAGATCCAGCCTGACCCCAGTTGTCTTTAGGATTCTAAAGTAGCTGAATACTTTTTGTATTATAGAACCACAGAATGGTTTGGGTTGGAAGGGATCTTCTAGTTCCAACCCTGCTGCCATGGGCAGGGACACCTTCCACTAAAAATACAAAATAGTTGATAATTACATGTAGTGAAGTAAATGTTGATTGAAAATATCCTATCGGTCACTTCAGCTTTTGAGATAATAGGAAACAAAGTCTGACTCTAGAAAGAAATACAGCAGCACCTAACAGTTGAATTTGTTCCCCTGCCTCTATAGGAAAGGAAAAAAACCAGATACCCCTTTTTTTACAGGGAACGTTACTGAGTCAAAACTACAGATCTCTTTTAAGCCAGCACGGTCCACATACAACTGCACCATACAGAGCAGTACTGAAATCCATATTTAACCCTTTTTCGTACCTTTTGGCCCTAGATACTTTATGGGGGGTTTTTTTCCAAACTTGAGAGTTTGAAACAAGACAGTCTAAAGCTTGAGTCTTGTAAAATCTCTTTTACATGTCGATTTTCAATGCAGCTCCACTCTCTTTTTCTCAACGGTGAATGCTTAGTAGAGGAGTACTTCTGTAATCAGGACACCATGATAGCTGTGTATCTGTGATGTAAAAAGCTCAACCTTAGGGTTCTGTTGGGCTCATTTCCAGACAATCCAGCACATATCGATTTCTCCAGCACTGATGGAAGCTGAAAGCAACCAGCATTTTTGAAAATCATCCCAGTTTTAGCCAAGAAAAACAAACTTGAGCTTGTACCTTTAGGGAAATGTGTGTAATTTCAGGTACATACAGTATGTTCATGTTTCTTGATGTTTACGTTTCCCCTGCAATACCTTTGTACTCATTATGCACTCCTTTCTCCTTTTCAAAGGCAGATGATTGCTGGTTACCTCTGCTGTTGTCCTGGAGATTAAGCACCAGCAGCTGTTGTAACTCAGACCTACTACAAGAGATTTCAGTGGGAAATGCAATAATGAACCTAAACTCCTGGTCTGGAAGAAAGGGACATGGGCTCTTGTCCCACTAGAGGTAACCATCAGCTCATCACATGCAAGTAGGGAGTCCTGCAGGAGACAACAAATGCTGTTAAAGTGCTTCCTACAAGGGTTTCATGCAGGAACATTCATCTACATTTTGACAGTGGGGCTGGAGAGCATCTAGAGAGTGACCACGTTCTACCATGGGTAGAGCATTCTTGGAGACACTGCTTATCCCACCACTCCTTGCTGTGCACCTGCTAACCACCATGCTTTTCTCCTCACTCTCAGTGAGTCAGGGAAGGGAGCTTACCCAACTACAGCGTGAGTCCTCTTGGCCTTCCACCAGCCCCAGTGCCTGTTTGTGGCTGGTCGTAGTGGCCAGCTGGAATACAGACAGCAGCTCTACAAAGCCTGCCCTCCTTTAAGGGCTGTACAGAGGATGTCCATTGCCTGCCCCATACATCATTTGTCAGGGACCTAACCTCTCCCTAGAGGAAAAGGTCAGGCAGGAAGGACCACCAGCAAGCCTGATTCTGTTCATCAGCCTTGACTGAGCTGAAAGAGGCTGGCATTCTTGAAAATCAGCCTGGTTTTAAATGCAGAAGAACAAATTTGAAAGGTGGGGACCTGCCCTAAGCTAGGGGAGACAGAATCCATGGGACATGGACTTAGCATTGACAAAAACATGTGGAAGAAGTTGGAGCAGAGGTAGAGCTAGAAAAGGATATTCAGCAGTCACCACTAAGAGATGGTGAGGTGGACAAGAGGGGCAGAGATAGGCAGCAGCTTCAGCAGCTCCCCTTTTATAACTGCAGCAGTGAATCAGGCTTGAGCCACGGTTATGGGTACCTCATCAGGCCCATCATAGAGAGACAACGTAGTGAGCTTCCTTTGAGGTACAGGTAACATCCCTCCAGTGGAGGAACAGCAAGTTAGAAGGCAATGCAGCCTTTCATCTAGGGGTTCCTATGTCTCATCCAAGACTAGGTTTGATGTAGCACAGCTGAGTGAATGTCAGTCACTTTTATTGAGAAAATTGTTAAGATGTGAAAAATTACATGAACTAAAGCCTTGCCTAAATATAACAAAAATAAAAAGCAGAAGTGAGGTTGTTGAAATCCTAACAATTAGCATAAGGATTAGAGGAGAATTGTGATATGAAAGGTATAAAACCCTAAAAAACAAATCAGGAGATCAGAACAGAGCAACTCAGCAACACTGCAGATCTCTCTGCTCCACAGAGCAACGGAGGTCAGCCTCTCCCCTCCTGACCGATGATGTTCTAGTAAGCAAGGAGCCATAGGGCATCTTACCTAGGGCAGTGAGCATATGCATAGCACAGTAGCTCCTTAGTTCTGGCTCCGCATTTGTTATGTGTATTGCCCAACAAATTATTTGGGTTTGCTCTTAAACTGTATTTATCCGGCCTGAAGAGTTTTTGCTTAGTAAAAATTACCTGAACAAAGTGGCCTCTGATACCCTCAGCTGGTCAGGGTGAATCACTGTAAAAATCCCTATCCCCAAGGAGGTGAAATACAAGATTAGAAGTGCCACTAAATTAAGCTTGGACTTCAGAGGAAATATTCAGTTCTACGATCCAGAAGAGTATTTTGTCTAGGAGTGCTTTTTCCAGTTTTTAAAGATCAAGAAGCAATTGCACCTCCTAATGAAAAATTAGAGTAGATGCAGGAAAGACTGAAAAGAAACAGGGATGATGGATGGCAGGGAAAATATATAGAACTGCAGAACTGAGTGGAAGAATTTATCTGCAACTTGAGATGATGAATTTTCAGAGGTTTCTATCACATGCTCCTACAGGCTAAAGAGACCATCTTTGGTTTATAAAACAACTAACCAACCAAAAAAACCTGCTGAATGGAACTTGCCAGCTCTCTGGATTCTCTCCACCAAGTTTTGTAGGTGAGACATCTTGCTGTAATGTGCCCCTCCAGAGCCTGTAATTATAGGCTGTCCCCATTTTTACTGACATTTCCAACCCATAATTTTCAGTCATAAACTTTACCTATCCTTGACATTTATAGATGTCAAATGATTTATATGTAAAACACTTTTATTGGCAAGCAATATTTTTTGTTATGAAGTCATGTGGAAATTAGTATGTGGCAATTAACCCTCTTGGGAAGTAAGTTTGCTCAGCAGCAGGGAAGGTTCACTCACAGCAAAGTCAATGCGGATTAATTCCTGTCTCAAGATTTTTTTCATATTTGCTAAGTTCTCTCTGCTATTCCCTTCTGGTTGTCTGGCTTGTCCTTTCTATCTGCCCTCAAGAGCTCACCTGTTCTGAAACTATAGCGCACGGATGGATTATTGTTGATGTGTAATTTGCAAATCCAGCTCAAGGGAATTCACCAATACCAGCCGCTCTCCTGTTTATGGAGCTAGCACGCCTCTCGCTTCAGCATTGCTCCATACTGAACCTGAAGACTTGATTGTCTTCTGGGTGAATCTGAGCGCCAGCTGTGCAGAAACAAACTGCTAACTAAGCAAATGGTGGTGAGAAATGGCCTCTGGGATCCAGGATAGGTCTGCTGTAAAGAGAAGGAACTGTTTGGATTACATGTGGAGGTAGACATTACAGAGGCCGCATTTCTGTTAAATGCTGCAGAACTGCACAAAAAAGGAGACTTTTTAAATAAATGCCGTTAGAACATCGATATGCTTCTCTACCCTATCTCTGTCTTCCAGTTCTTTAACTTTTTTCCATTCTCAGTATCTGCAGTCTGTTATCTGTTAACCCTATTCCCACATTGCCACCTTCACACCACAAGCCTGAGGACTGTGTATGCCCGTAGTGTCTTGTGAAAACATTTTGCTGCCTTCAGCAAGGCATGACTAGGAAATGTCTATGGAACAGAACTTCAAAATCAGAATAAAACACAAAACTGTGAGGTGTGAGGATTGTAATTTTTAAAATAATGAGTTAGCCTTTCCTTCCTTCTGCCCCAGTCAGCTGACTTGCGCTAAAGGATATCGTTGACTGAACACTCGCTCGCTCTATGTAGTAAGAAAAAGAGGTAAACACATTGATAATATATTAAAACATCACAATGTGCAATCTAAGAGATAAAATGATAGAAAAATTGACAGCATAATTCCAACCTTATAGGAAAAACAGAACCAAGAAGGGGACAAGTGCTTATAGATGTAGCTGTTGGGGCTGACACAGGGCATGTGGCCACTGGCTGTATCACAGCCTGTATGTTACGTGTGTTCCTCAAGCCCAAATAACTTTAAATTACAGCCTGGGCTCCCCAGGCATTACAGCTTCGCCCCCAAAGAGGTGCCCTCTTCAATATTCTGTACTGTCAGACTGCAAAGAACATAATAGCTCCCGGCTTTAATTCCCTAATTATGCATTAATAAGAGACAAATTATTTGACAATATCTTCCTGCTGGAATAGAGAGAAAATATTGCTAAACATCCCTTTGCTTTATAAATACAGTATGTCATCAGGATGAACTTTCATGATGTACTGCATATTTAAAACTTCTCAGTGGATTTCCAATTCATGCATTACGTATATACTTGATAATGGTTTTGCTGTTGCTTAGACATTAAGCTGAGTAATTTGCCCCAGCCAGCAGCTAAGCACCAGGCAGCTGCTCACTCATTCCCCCTCCCCCAGTGGGATGAGGGAGTGGATCAGAAGAGTGAGAGTGAGAAAACTCATGGGCTGAGATAAAGACAGATTCATAGGTAAAGCAAAAGCCGCGCACACAAGCAAAGCAAAACAAGGAATTCATTCCCCACTTCCCATGGGCAGGCAGGCGTTCAGCCATCTCCAGGAAAGCAGGGCTCCATCACACCTAACGGTGACTTGGGAAGACAAATGCCATCACTCTGGATGTCCTCCCTTCCTTCTTCTTCCCCCAACTTTATATGCTGAGCATGACATCATATGGTATGGAATATCCCTTTGGTCAGTTGGGGTCAGCCGTCCCGGCTGTGTCCCCTCCCAACTCCTTGTGCACCCCCAGCCTACTCGCTGGTGGGGTGGGGTGAGGAGCAGAAAAGGCCTTGGCTCTGTGTCAGCACTGCTCAGCAGGAACGAAAACATCCCTGCGTTATCAACACTGTTTTCAGCACAAATCCAAAACACAGCCCCATACCAGCTGCTATGGAGAAAATTAACTCTATCCCAACCAAAACCAGCACAAGCTGGTTTTTTGACATTTATTAAAAACACACTGCAGAGTTTTTCATTGTGATCAGTCTTGAGAATATCCAACTGTACTGCACTACTCTGTTACAAAAATTAATTAAACCACCCAACTTCTCGATAAAATCCTCACATGAAAGATAACAGTTTTGTATGCCTTCACGCACCCACTGATATATATGCAACAATTACAGCTTTCTATGCAAGTGGCCTCTTGCTTCAAAGCTCAAAACATCTCTAATTCTGAATAAGTGCAATTTCATATAATCATCCTTCTCATTTTTCAGGAACCCTACCACCTTCCTCTTCCAAACATTTACCAGGCTCTGCTTCTTCTCATGATGATTAGTGAAACATAAGGATAGATATTTTTCTTTCGTCTTTTAGTTTACACACCAGACTTTCTCCATCTATCTACCAGTGCAAGTAGATGATCACTAATTGGATGTGAAGTGAAACCAGGCTCTACATCACGTGTAGGACGTCTCTGGACACCAAGGGTCAGTCTGATGCAGCACATGCCGGTCAGTTGTTTGGCACATAAGGAATAGGTCTGGTTCCTCAGATATTGGTAGTTGTGACTGCAAACTAGGGGCCTGTCTTGTGTTTTATGGGCCTGTATCTTCAGATGGCACATGTGGTGCCTGCTTCTGCACAACTGGCAAAGTCTTCATCAAGTGATTTATTTTTTTATTCCCAGGAGTTCAGCCAAACATTTCTAGTTATTCCAATTTCACATCACTGCCCTACCAACTGCTGGCTGTCTGAACCTGAAAACTGCATTTTGCTGAGTAGAAGCTGCTTCTGGAGAAGACGGGCTAAGAGAAAGGTCTGCCCAACTCCAAACTCTTCTCAAGTGCCTTTGTTTCCTGGTTGTGAAGTTGTTATGGAATTTTAGAATTCTTGTTTCAGCCTGTTCATATTTGCCACTGTGAGATTTGAATCATTAAAAGATGTTTCACAGTAGTCATCCTGACAGTGCTTCACAAGTGAAGCAAGAAATTTCTTATTCTAGACAGAAAATTCTTAACAGAGTTCAAGAATGCACATAAATACAAAACAGAAAAAACAAGATGTTGTGTAAAGTTGGAAAATAAGTCCATAGCAAAAAATCAGTAGCTCTACCTAACTATAAACAGAATTACTTTCTTATTTACAATAATGTAAGCAACAAAAGATAGCTCTTACAGTGAATAAAAGAAATGCAAATACATTGAACTCTTCACTGTAGCCAGGACAGTGAGAGTAAATTAAGAGGTGGTGGGGAGCCATCCACTTTCCATGTCTTGGCTGGAAATACAGAAATGTTCTGAGCCTCAAATAGATGCATCTGTGAGTGTTGCATTCAAAACCAGAATTCTGTAATTGCTTTAATTCCCAGTGCTAACCACTCCAAATACTAATATCAAGAAAAATGACTCATGAATTACATAACCCTGAAAGACATTTTTCACGAGTATTTCATCAACAGAAGGTGATTTCTTGGGGTGGAGGGAGAACAAGCGTGCAGTTTGTTGGTCACCTAATAAGATCTAATTACAGCCTGCAGGCAAAAAGACACCTACACTCACTCCTTCCGTACCAGCCAGGTATCGCTGCCCTCTCCTCTGGCTCAGGCGCAGCCACCACAAGGTGACTTGGATGAGACAGAAAGTCAATGTTCTCGTAGTGGGTTACGCTTACATGTTGTCACTGAGTCAACACAAGTAACCTTACAGCTTTGCAGTAAAGCGGAAGATGAAATTTTAGTCTAATCTTAAAATCATCATACCATTATCTTCATTCACATAATTCTGCTTCAGTCTGTTTTCTTAAACACCATCCTTCTTTCTCTTAGCCGCTTAGGCTTGTTCTGGTCCTTGGTACAGTTCTGGCTATGCACCTGCATTACTCAGGTATTATCTTCAGAAGTTGTTGTCAATGACATATCTTAGTCTTTAGAAGGTTTGTGTTGGTTGCAGTAACTTAAGGGCTATGCTTCTTCTTATGTTTAGTCTCTAGCATGAAATGCCCAGAAGGTTTATACACAGTTTAATTTGGTCTTACAACATATTGAGTGACTCTGTGAAGCTCAGTCCATAAAAAAAAAAGGCATTTATAGCAGGCACAGGGAACATCAGTAAACTGAACATAGGAAATCAAGTGCAGATGTATTTAAGAGGTTCAGTCTCAAGTGCTTTAAACATAAAACTTGCTGACAGCTGTACTAACCCTAGTCCAAACTGAGGAAAAGCAGCTCCTGCTGTGAATACATTTTTACAGGTAGATGCTTATGATTACACATACCTCTGCTGCACCAGAGTTCACTTCATCACTGAGGGAATAACCATCACTGCTGGATGAGACCCGTATCTTTACCATATAGGAAAACCTGTGCTTGACCTCTTTAGCTCACAGGATCTTTACTTTCAGCCTGAGCTGACTGATCTGATGAATTAATCCCTTTCTCTTACTGGCTCCCATTTTTGCTTGTATTCATTCAAGCCTACCAAATTGTTTTCAGTTTCCTTTTTACTGCATGAGAAACTACTAAATGGTTTTCCCCTCTTCAAAATCCACTTCATTTTACCACTGCAAAGATGTCTCCTTTTGTTCCATTTACATGTGACTGTTTTGCTCATTCTTTTACCAATTCTGCTCCTGATGCGTTTCATAGCTTCATCACTTACAAGTATCATTATACTGCGATAGAGAGACACGCTCAATATTGCTGCGCTGTGACAAGTACGTAGCCCACGAAAGGTCCCTCTCACAGAGGAAAGGGAGGAGCACAGGTGTGTGCCCGAGGAGCTCAATGCTACAAAAGGATTGGTTTTGGTCTGTTCGTTTTGTCCAGCCATACAAATCATCCCAGGAGCAGATCTCCAAATCCCCCTTCCCATCCAGGAGGCTGGGGCACAGCAGGCTCTTCCTGATCTTTCACCTCTCTTCCATTTCTCCCACGGGTTTTGTGTTTCTGGGCCCAGTTCGCAGCTGAGCAGCTGCCAGCCTGCCCCTGCCCCCCTGGCTGTCCTGCACCCGCACCCTCACGCCTTTCTCTTGGCAAACGTTTTTAAATCTCCTCAAGCTGCAGAACGGTGCCGTCCCTCAGCACTGACCAGCGCAGGGACCAACGCTGCCGCCCCCTCATTCTTAGAGCTGTTCGCCCGCAGCCTCCCGTCCCCCGCAGCCGGGCAGGCGCCGAACCGAGCACCGGAGTCAACGGTGCCGCCGCCTGGAAGGTGCCACCGCCTGGGTGCCAGCTCCCCCGCCCGGGGCTACTTGTCAGCTGCCGCCCGCTGCCCTCAGCCGCCCCGCCGCCCTCTCAAGCACCCGCGCCCTGGCAGCGCGCATGCGCAAACCCCGTCGGCAGCCGCGGGGAAGGGGAAGGGGAAGGGGGCAGCGGTAGGGATCGCTCCGCCGCCGGCCCGCGCGGCAAGCGGCAACCCCTCATCCCGTAACCATTGGCAACCTCGGCGCTCCCACCCCGCCTATAACCGGCGTCACATCGCCCTAGGAGCCCGGCGGACGCAAGCCCCGCCTGCCTCCCGCTCGGATTGGGCGGCTGGCCATAGCGCCATCTCGGCATAGCACCGCCGATTGGCCAGATGTCGCTGCGGCACGGGGCGCGCGGTACCTACAAGGAGGCGGAGGCGGTGGTTCATTAGCATAGCCCCTCCCCTGGCCGTCAGCCCCACTCTCCCCCCTCGCCCCCCTCTCTCTCCCCCCCCCGCCCCTCCCCGCGCGCTCGCGGGGTGCTCTCTGTGAGGTGCCGCCGGGGTCCAGGGCGCCGGGCGGGAAACGAGGGAGGAGGAGGAGGAGCAGGAGGCAGCGCCGCATCCTCCCTCCGTGAGGCGGCTGCGGGGGGCCCTGACGCGAGCAGGTAGAGCATCAGCCGCGCCCCTCCGGGGCGTGAGCCTTCCTCCGCCCGCCTGGGTGCGTCACGGGCGCCCGGGGCGGCCCCTTCGCAGCGCCGTCGCCTCACTCACCGGGCGTGGAGGCTCCGGCTGCATCGCCGCCAACGGAGGCGCATCTTTCCCGGCAGCCGAGGCGGGGCTGGGCACAGCGGAGGGGTGACCCCGGGAGGCGGTGGGGCAGGAAACCCCCCGGCCGCGGCAGGGACGAGCTCCGGCTCCGCGAGCATCGCGTCTGGCGTGCAGCGGCGAGCGCTTCTCTTAGGTGCTCTGCGGAGCTCGGCGATTTTTAAGACGACGTTTTATATTGATTTTTTTGTGCGTGCGTGTGTTTAGAACCTCTTTCTGGGCTCCTGTGGCAGCCCGGCAAGGTGGGGCTTCTTCCTCTACAGGGTTTTGTGAAGCTCCGTGTTTTTTCACTGAGATCTCCCTCCCTTCCATTTCTAAGGAAATCTTTGCATTTCTCTCTATATATTTAAATACCTTGTGCTAAAACCCATTTTGGGCAGCATCCGTCAGCGGGAAGGCTTTGGAGGAAGCAACCGGGAACAGCGACCAGTCCCCTCACGATGTGGACCTTTCTGGGCATTGCCTCCTTCATCTACGTGTATAAAAAGTGCGGAGACCTCATGACTTACGCTAATAAGGAGGTGCTACTCTCTGTGTTAGTGTTTTTCTCCCTTGGCTTGCTGCTGTCGTACAGGTACCGCTTCAGGGGGCCCAAGCAACAGCAGCAGCAGCGGAAGACCCACTTGGGAATGCTCTCTGATGTTCTCTCAGCTTTACCACTCATTGGCTTCTTCTGGGCCAAACCCACCCCAGGATCTCAACAAGTCGAACAACCCAAATCCAGAAAGGTAGGTTCAATTCAGACCCTCTGCCCTGGTGAGGGAAAGGAGCTAAGAAAGGGTTGGAGAGGGTTTGTCTTTAGATGCTGGATGTCTGATTTGTCATGCTTTGTGTTAGTTTTGAATGACAAAATAAGTTTCACTGTTTCTTTTAATAGACCAGGGGTTTTGTAGAGCCAAATCAAATGTGTTTGACAAAAGAATTGTAGTAAAGGATTATTACAGTGGCAGAAAAACATCTTCAATTGCCAATCTAGTGCAGAGATGAAGGACTGGAGTGTCTCCTATGAGGAAAGGCTGAGAGCGCTGGGACTGTTCAGCCTGGAGAAGGCTCAGGGGGATCTCCTCACTGTACATAAATAGTTGGAGGAAGGGTGCAAAGAGGACGGAGCCAGGCTCTTTTCAGTGGTTTCCACTGACAGGACCAGAGGTAATGGGCACACTGAAACACAGGAGGTTCCCTCTGAACATCAGGAAACGCTTTATTACTGTGAGGGTTACTGAGCAGTGGCACAGGTTGCCCAGAGAGGTGTTGGAGTCTCCATCCTTGGAGATATTCAAAACCCAACTGGACATGGTCCTGGGTAGCCTGCTCTAACTGACCCTGCCTGAGAGGGGGACTTTGGACCAGATGACCTCCAGAGGTCCCTTCCAACCTCAGCCATTCTGTGGCGCTGTGATCAGCTTCCTAATATTTCTGGATAAAATACATTTGTCTAGACAACTGCAGATAGGGTTATTTGAAAATTACTGCTAAATTATTGCTTGTACAATAGCTACAGAACCTGAGCTCAGATAGTCAGTCCGTTCCACTGAGCCCAGTGTGAGACTTGTGGTGAGACAGTGGAGAGAGCTGCAGTTTGTGGCTGGAGTCCTGCCATCTGAGACTACCGATGGACATACATACTCAGTACATCTGTGGGTCAGCGCTGTTTGGCTACTTTCCTGTGTGCTTCTGGGCATTTTCAGCTGGGCACTGACCCCTTGCACAAAACAACTTGAAACTATTTTTTGCTGCAAGTCAAAGGTTCTGGATTTTTTTTTAATTTTTTTTTCTGGTAAAGCCTGCCTTTACCCCAATTTCTTGTATTATCTGAATTCAGATAATTAGTTTTGCACTCCCTTGCTGCATTGTAGATATAAACACAACACTATGCCACTAGAAATCCTGGTGTCAGTTTGTTCTGGGCATTTGTTTCACTGATGCAGTTGTATTTTTACCACTGTCAGCACTGCAGTGCTGAGGCATTTGTGAAAGAGCGAATTAGACTCTATTCTAGCAGCTGGAGAAATGACTTGCAGGTTTGCACTGGAATTGCCCTTACAATTTTTTTTCACTTTGAAGCGTAGGTGATTAGATGCTATTGGGAAGGTACTGTAACATTTATCTTCAGGTACTAGTTTATATGTTAATTGATATGTAGTTGAAGTATGTAATTTCTTGACAGTTTTAAATGTACTTGGATGGTAATTTTGCCCATACTTTGACTGTCTGAAGAGTTTTCACTTTAGGACCAATTCTTGATAAAATTTTCCAAGTAGCTGCTTCTGCTGACACTTTTCCATGCTGAGTATTACCGTAAGCAGTTATTTGATAGGTAGGTTCACTTACAGTAAAATTAAAGAGAAATGCATTTTCCGGTGAATCTGATATCTTTTTCATTGCAAAGTGCTAAGGCCTCCACGTAGTAGCGGCTCACTGGTATGAAGGCATTGTTATGTTACTTAATAGATAAGAGTATGGGACAGCCTTGGCTTGCGCCTTTTATAGGAACTTGACTTTCAGTCTATCTGAAACTATGTTAGTGGTTTGTCTTCGATTAGCAGGGCAGTTTTAAGCAAGTATTTTGATTTTGTTTTGGGGGAGGGGGGTTTTTTTTTTTTCTTTACTCTGCTGCTTGTGTTTTTGTTGCATTGTAGAGTACAACTGATTTGATTTTGGACAAAACTAAACCAGAAGATGCTCTCCAACTACCAATGTGCTCTCAGTCCCCTGAGTCAAAGTATAATGAGTCCAAAGTCAGCCCTCTGGTGGGATTATGGTACAGATACATCGGCACACGTAACATTGTTGTCTTTCTTTCATAAAGGGTAAAAGAGAAGTAAACTTCTCAGATGTATATCTGACAGACACTGCTCCAAATACAACACTATCTCCCCAATACGATCCAGAAATTATCATTGTGGGATCAGGTGTCCTTGGTTCTTCCTTGGCCACGGTGCTCTCCAGGGATGGAAGAAAGGTGACTGTGATAGAGAGGGATCTGAAAGAACCTGACAGGATAGTTGGAGAATTGTTGCAACCTGGAGGTTTTAATGCGCTTAGAGACTTGGGTCTTGAAGGTGAGTGCATTTCAAAATGTAAATATATCTATAACACAACAGTTACTACACTCAGTTACATTTTTAGAAGAAGCATGCCTACAGGGAAAATGAAGAAATACATTATCTACACTTAATATTTGAATTAAAATTGCTTGCATATTTCCATCTGCCATTTTGAAAATATTTGTCCTTCAATACGTGTGTTTTGAATAAGAAAATGGGACTTTATGTAAAGAAATACTTCTAATACATAATTAAGCTTTCTTAAAAACTTTTTTAAAACTCATCTATTGGCTTGTATTTTGCAGACACAGTAGAAGGCATTGATTCACAAATAGTAAATGGGTACATAATTCATGACATAGAGAGCAAGTCGGAGGTTGAAATTCCTTATCCAACATCTGAGGATGGCCGTGTGGCGAGTGGAAGATCTTTTCATCATGGCCAGTTCATCATGGGTCTCCGAAGGGCAGCTATGGCAGAACCCAAGTGAGTCACCTTGTGAATGTCACACTTGGGATACAGGGATTCAGAAGCACTGTTCCCAGCATCTGTGAGATTCCTTAACCATTTCACTCTGTCCCAACACAGAAGGCTGCAATGAACAAGACTGAGAGAATGTAACAGCTATAGTTACTCACTCTGATTTCTGTAGACATGTTCATGAGTTGCCTATACATCATACATTAGCCTTTGTGACAAGTTAATCTTTACAGGAAGGTACTGGTCTATATATGTGAGAGAACAGTTCAGGGATAAAGAGTTGATTCTCTTCTACTGATTCTTGGGTTTAGCATTTTGCCAGAAAAAGTGACCTTTTCTCAGTGAGCAATGCATGGAACTTCTTTGGTCAATAAATAAGTTGCAAATCTGGTATCATTTCTTAGAATCATAGAAGGGTTTGGGTTGGAAGGGACCTTTAAAGGTCATCTAGTCCAACCCTCCTGCAATGAGCAGGGACATTTATTCTTCCACTGATGTTATCTGTGATGCCAGAAATCAAGCTTCTTTTGCATGTCGTTTTGCTTTTTCTCATAACAAGAAATCAAACAAAACAACTAGAAAGGAACACTAAATGGAAGTAGCTTTTTCCAGTTATTAACCTGTTTTTCAGAATCTTGAAGACACCTTCTCTTCCTAATGAAATAAAAATTAGTGTTTGGTATTTCCTCTTTAACTGTTTGTTTTCTTTTATACAAGACACGAGAAGGAAACTTTTATTGAAACAAAATAGATTCTAGGTGCTGTTTTCTTTGGGGTGTTTTTTTGGTTTGTCCTTTTTTTTTTTTCCCCTAAATAAGGCTTACAAGGGAAACATGGCTTTATCATTTTTTTACCTTACATGTCTTTATTCTGAACTGGAAAATTGCATTCTCCTATTGTACCTGTTATATCATATGGATTATTAAAGTAGCACTAAAAGATAGCAGCTCTGTAGTGGAGTTAAAATTAATGACGACCACATTTACTAGCTATAAAAGCTAAAGCTTTGTTGTTGAGGCTTTGAGTTCAGTGAAATTTGGGCACCTGTTTGTTCAACTTATGGGAAAACTCCCATAGCTGTACACAGTCTTTGAAGCAGAAACTTATAAAAGCTAATGTTTGTGACTTGAATTCAATTCTTTCCCCTTTTTCCACACTTAAACAAAATGAACATTAAAGAATGTTTGCTTTCCATTTTAATTATAGCATAAAAAACTGCATGTTAAATTAAGGTGTGGGAGAGATCAGGAACTCTTAATAGGGTCATGAGGCTTTGTTTTCCATCTCATAACTTGTGAAAATATAGGAGATAATTATTACTGATTAATATATCCTCTTTATAAGTACTAGGCAATATGAATTTATTTCAGATGAGTAAAATTAATTTGGCAGAGGAAGGGCAAGGAAGGGCAATTTTGAAGAGGTAGGGCATCATTAGTTAGTTATTTTTATAGTGGGTGAGAACCAGCAAAAGAAGCGAGCACTTAGATAACTGAAATGACAACTATAAAAGAAATTTAAAGCAAATAGGATCCACTGAACTCTGATTCACTTGCTATTAATGTGACAGGTTGCTGCACTCCCTTGCTATTGAAGCTAATGTTAGTGTGCTTACGCATAACCATTCATAGTTTGATACAGCCAACCTGCCTGTTGCCTGGCAAATTAAGGCAGTCACAATCTGCTCTGAAATTTCTGTGCTGGCTGACGTGTAGAAAAGACACAAATTCAATTGCTCATGTTCCCTCTGTGAGCCTAAAATATCAAGCTGTTGTATTCTCATGTGGACATTTAGCTCATTCCTCCAAGTTGTGGAATCCCATCTGGATATGAAAAGATTTGTGAAGGAGAGAGAGTGTCCATTTTAAGCTGCTAAATCCAAATTTCTGGGATCAGGTCTAACAGCTCAGACCCAACAAGGGATATAAGTTTACAGAGATTTAATTTGTGAACCCCAGATAGCTCTGGCTGGGAGGTAGAAGTAAGGGATGCTCAGTCCAAACTCTGAACATAAGACTTTTAAAAGCATAAATGTCCACCTCCGCCCCCCCCCCCCAAAAAAAAAAAAGTGTATCTTGAATTCCTGAGGTGACAAGCTAGATGTGTATGTCCTAAACATGTTAGATTATTTTTGACAACTCTGAGAATTAGATACCTCACGTCTATCTGGTGGATATGTTAAGTGTTGAAGTGCTACTTAGGATCTTGCTCCTGAATTCTGCTTGGAGTTAGGCCTCACCCGAACTGTGAGTGTTTCCCACCACTTAGCAGGGATGACTCAGTCAGCTGCCTGATTTCTGACCATTATGAGGTGTCACACTCCTCTCTGCATCTCTCGCCTGGCCATGGAGCCATGGAGCATGTGAAACACAACTGGGGATTTTGCTAAGTGGTTTAAGATAAGCACTACAGTTATAGAACATTCTCAGGTATCAAACCAAATGGTAGTGTTGAACTGAAATTAATGACAAGCACTTTTGATGTTTAATGTGGTTTCTCAAAGTGGTCAAGAACACATCTTTGTAAAGTTTAAACAAACTGTCAGCAGAGTTAAGATAGTGAAAGTGTGGTTTTCCTTCTGTGTCTAGTACCTTGAAATGTTCGCGTCATTAATCCTCTTCCATTCTGTTCTAACCCCGGTATTTTATTTCAGTGCAAAATTCATTGAGGGGACTGTGTTACAATTGCTTGAGGAAGATGACTGTGTTGTGGGTGTTCAGTACAAGGACAAAGAAACTGGAAACACTAAGGTAAGAGTTTCCTGTTATGATCTTTGTTAAACTATGGAGGAAATCAAGGGTTGGTTTATATATGTCTGTGTATATATATATATTTTAAAATCTCTATTTCAGAGCACTGGTACAGATATAATGCAGTTACCAAGAAAGCAAAAGCTTTAATAAAGGGAGATTACTTTCTAGTGGATACAGTCCCGGCGTATGGGAATTCTTGTTATAACTGCTTGTGTAGCTTCTGCTTTCAGTGTCTTTGGAGAATTCAGTTCATTATTTATTTCAATATTCATATGTCTGGAGTTTAAAATCTTTTGAGAGTTACTGGTGGAAAAAACAATATATTAAGATTTGTGCTTTGCCTGTGTATAATGGTCTATATTTCCACATATACTTCCACCATCGACTGAGGTGTCTGAAAAGAAGAATATAGGTGGCTATTCATAGAGATAGCTCTGTCCAGTCATTTCTTGGATCACAGAAAGAGAGTTCTGGCCTATTTTAATGGTGTCACTGATTTGATTAATGTTCTTTGCCTAAATTAATGCTAAACTGCTGGCTAAATGCTATGGAATGGTGAACTTAAATAAAATATGCTCTGTTGGGGAATACAGGAATCTCCTACCTGTGTTCTGCTGTCCTCCATACAAGATTGAGAAAGTCCCTGAGTAGTTGGAAGATCCTGCTCTGAGCATTACTAACAAAATCTCTCATCTTTAGGTCCTTTAGAAGTAGAAGTAGTGGTATAAAACCATATGTAAAAGAGTCTCTTAAAAATACTTGCCCAAGATGTAGGAGAGCTCACTGGCTTTAGACCCTTCTCAGGCAAAAGATGTTTCAGCCCACTTGATGGCAAAGTGTTGTAAGTAGGAAGCTGTAAGAGAGCTGAGTGGAAGCAACATCCTTGACACCTCCTGAGGTAGCTGGAGGAAGGGGGAGTTCCAAGTCATGTTCCTTGGTCTGTTGTACATGTCATGTAAAATGAATAAAATCATATATAGGACAAGGGGGTAATGGTTTTAAACTAAAAGAGGGTAGATTTAGACTAGATGTAAGGAAGAAATATTTTAGGATGAGGGTGGTGAAACACTGGCACAGGTTGCCCAGAGAGGTGGTAGATGTCCCATCCCTGGAAGTGTTCAAGGTCAGGCTGGATGGGGCTCTGAGCAACATGAGCGAGTTGAAGATGTCCCATGTTCACTGCAGCGGGGGTGGAGTAGATAATTTTTAAAGGTTCCTTCCAACCCAAACCATTCTATGATGCTATATTAGGAAATCCACTCTAGTAGAAGAAGGCATTGAATCACACATGGATACTGGAAAGCCAGGGAGTTTGGAGAGGAGGAGGGGTTTTGGGGGAGGCGGGGGGCTTGTTGGTTTGTTTTTTTTTCCAAATCCAATTGACTTTATCATCCAGCAATGTAGAAGGGGTTTTGTTTTGTTTTGTTTGGGAGGCAGAGGGGAATAGTGTGTATTTTGCACATTTATGGATGTTGCAATTTTAAGTGTGACTTATATGACCACCAGTAGGGTGACCACTGTTTTAGCCTGCATCTTTCCTGAGAGCGTGGGGTATTCTTAGTGCTTTGAGTTTCCTATCTGTATAACAGGGATAAGTAAATTTATGTTTTGCTCTGAATGCTGAAGTTCTGTGGCTGGGAAGAGCTTTTTCATTTGCTGGCCTACATTTCATTTGATTGTAGAAATCTAGTGTAAGAAACTTTCATGAAACGTTTCTTCTTAATTGTGTTTCCCTACCTGTGACTTTTTACAGCTGGGAAACTACTGAGGGGGGGGAAAAAATAAACCAAACCAAAGCCTGTTTACATTTCTTAGCCTGCTTTCGTAAAGAAAGGAGGCTGATCTATGTTGTGTGTCTGTATTTTTCTGTTGTTTCCATCCCCGTTGTCTACCACATTACCTTTGAGATTTGTATTCTCTTAAATGAGGTTGACATTAGCCAGTATGCTAAAAATCAACTTATAAAATTTATCAAAACCAGGCAACTGAATAGAGTGAAGGTCTTAGTATGTTGACTGTGGAAAAATTGTAGCATGAATGTTCAGATCATTAGACACTAGGGAACCCATGCGGGCAGGTGACCTTGCTCTAATTGCAGGAGTAATTAGAGCTTGCAATCATCTGAGACAGAAATACATAGAAGGAGGTTTTCTGAACTCTACTCAGGAGCTCACTTCTATAAGCTCAGATGCCATAAACATATATTATTTTACTCTCTGATTTTGTCCGACTCCCCTTCACACAGCAAAAGATGTAAGAATTGTGTGACACAAGTGCCTGAGTCTGTTCCTATGTAGGAGAGAACTGCTGGTAGAGGAACCTATTCACGTACTGGCTCACCAGATGCTTCCATCCAATAGCAAATATTTGCAGGAGTACTAATGAAACGTGGCATGCTTTTTTTGCCTTGTTACTGACATCCTGAAAGCTTAAAAGGAAAACAGTTATTTTCTGCTCATGCCAAATAAGTGAGATTATGGAACGGCCAAGGACTAGTGCTCAATGTAAATCTATAGTCGTTTGCAGTTAAATCACTCAATATACTGACATTGACAAAGCTGTAGGTAGAAAGAAACATCTACCTCTAAATGCTTACTAGTATAATAATGTTGTTATATTACTGTAACAGTAAAATGCTTAAAAATAAACATTTTAATAATCAGAATAATTTATGTTAAAGAACAATATATGTGTTAAACATGAGGAATTTATGCATATGTTCAGGCTGAACCTGATCAGTTTACTCAGATTTTATTTTGTATTTGTGTATATATGCTATTTGTTCTTATAGTTCCTAAGTGTGCTAGGAACTGCTCAGAGTTCCCTGCTTGGTCTTTTAAAGAAGATCTTGGTGTGCTTCCTGCATTTCAGTTTGTCACACTTAATTTTATTTTTGTTTAGTTCCTTATGCATGGTTCTTTAATTTAAAATTTCTTCTTTGTTTTCTTTTTTTCTCCTGAAGAGGATTATAGGCTGAAGGGACCAATTACTCTACTTTCTTGTCTTTTTTTTTAATCCAAGATCCTACACAGTCCCCATAACTACGTTATCTGATGGCATGTCTAAAAAAGCTGGAGTATATTGTTAGATCAGCTTTTAGAAGAGATAGTTAAATATAAATATGAGGAAGGGAAAAAATATTGTATTTCTTAATACATATATTATAAATATGGTCTGTGATCCTCTTAAATGTTTATTGTTTTGTAGAACATCTAAAGTGCAATTGAAAATGAGAGCTTGGGAGTTGTTTCCCACTGTTCTGAAACAAAATGGAAAATGTCATTTTTTTTTTTTATTTTTTCTTCATGCTGCAGGAACTTCATGCACCACTTACTGTTGTAGCTGATGGACTCTTCTCCAAGTTTAGAAAAAACCTAGTCTCCAACAAAGTTACCGTTTCATCCCATTTTGTTGGTTGCATTTTGAAGGTAACTTTTATGTATAATACTATATAAGCCAGTATGCTGCCGCTTCTTAATGTGGGTCTGAATTTCACTATGTTGTCCATTATCTTTGCCAACAGAATCAATTAGAATTATGCTTTTAGATATTTATCCAGCTGTTCTCAGTTTCTGTGTCCCTTTGAGGAATACTTGGAAATTTTGGTCTATATTTTTAACTCATAAATTATTGATGCGTACTCCGTCCCAGATCTAGGACAGCTGAACTTGCTATCTCAGACTTAAAATATTTGATACAGTTACAGATCAGATTTTCAAGTCTTAAAACACTTGTAAGTAACAGTGAGCCAGTTTTGGGTTTTGTGGTTTGGTTGGGGTTTTTTAAGTGGAAATTGTTGTTAAAAGTTAGATTTTTAGTTTTAAGAGTGGAGTACAGTGTCAATCTTAAGCATATAGTTGAACAAGGGAGGGTTTAAAAAAACTGGATTAGGATTCAACATAGCTAGTTTAAACTGGACTCACTAGACCAGTTAATAGAAAATACTTCTTTTCTTTTTTCTTTTAAGAAAAAAGGTTTCTGCATCTCATATAAGGTAGTGCTATGTGTACTATTAGTGCTATATCTTATATAGCTCTAACTTCTGGATTAGAAGTAGGCACCACTGTAAAGCTGGAACCCAGTTTGTAAAATTATATTCCTGGATATACGTGCTTTGACTGGTTTGCATTAAGATATCGGTAGCTAAGATGGTGAAACTCATTTTTTCACAATACTTGTTCAGGGAGTGGAAATCTTGAGTTGTAGATCGTCCTAGCAGCTGTGGGTCAAACCACCTATGGTTTATTCTCCAGAAGAATACCCAAACTGTGCTCCTGCCTGAAGGTGGGGTACCTTGTAACCAGGTACATATGTACCTTCAGGACCTACAAAGTTTCAAGAGAGAAAGCGGGAGTCTAGGTTGGTAGCTGGGTGGTTGGAGAACTCGGGTAGGAATCCTGGCTGGGTCACGCCCTGTGCGGCTGCTGCAGTAACCATTGGATTAACAGCAAAAATAATACAGGGAGAAGGAACCAAAACTACAGAACTTTCACTGGACTGGAACGCTGACTTGGAGGAACTTTAGCAGTTCTTGGGTCCCTACCCCTATAGTTATCACTGCCTAAGTGCCTCCCATTTCTCTACTTTTGGAAACTTCATTTAAGACCTGGTTAGATAGGACCCTATGATTTTTCCTCAGTTGGTATCTCCATGTAGTCGTATACAGACTAGTGCATTTCTTTCCCTCCCACCACCTTCTTTATGAAAGTAAAACAAAATGATCTTATGGAAAACTGCTACATTGATTACATTACAGATTTTGAATGGCATGCATTAAATATTAGTGAGATGTTCAAATGACATGAATAACTTAACGCACATTTTAGTGAATATTAAAATGTATTGCCAAAAGAATTGTAACTACACTGAAGTTCAGAACTTTCTTGACAGCATTTCTCTTGTTCATTTAAAGAGAAAAATAACACAAACTTAATTTGATATGGGGTTTTATTTTAAAGTATTTCAGAAAATGATCTTGTATATCTGAAGTTTAATATACTTTCATTAGTCAGTCTTAACCTTTCCCCCCTTCTTTTTTTTTTAAGGGTGCACCACAGTTTAAAGCTAATTATGCTGAACTTGTTTTAGCTAAAACTAGTCCGGTGCTAATCTATCAGATCTCTTCAACTGAGACTCGGGTCCTTGTTGATATTCGAGGAGAAATGCCAAAAAATTTAAAAGAATACATGATTGAGAATATTCATCCACAGCTACCTGGTAAGTCTAGAAAGATTTCCATCCATATCTGTCACAATTAAATGTGCCAGAAAAGGCACATTTCATTGAAGCCATTGAACTGTACGGCCTTTTTCCCTGTGCACAGTTACTGTTTCAGTAACTATTCACCCTTCTTCAATTCCATATCAAATAGCAGTTTGTTCAGCTCACATCTGTGAGGTTAGCAATTCGGGATTGTATCTCTAAGAGGTTAAAATGGTTTGTGTACAAATTATTTTAGACTCTAAGTAGCGTAACTAAAAAATTTGGTTATTGCAGATCACTTAAAGGAACCATTCTTAATAGCAGTTCAGAATGATCGTTTAAGGACTATGCCTGCCAGCTTCCTGCCTCCTTCAGCTGTTAACAAAAAAGGTGTGTATTATGAAATAAAAGGAGGGAAAAAGTCATTATAAACAACTTGTGGGGCTTAGGGCTTTTTTGTCTTAGACTTATGTTTGTTGTTCAATACAACTGTCTCATAATTCTTCAATGAAAAATAATATTTTGAAAATGTGTACCTTAGGCATAGTTTAACTGGAATGTTTATATTGACACCAGACTTCAAATCAGTGCCTGCTTTATTTTTAAGTTTAAATCGCTCAGCTGCTCAAGCTCATACAAGTGTGGTCTTTTTAAGGAAAACTTGATTAAAAAGGGAAAGAAATTACCTTGAGAAGTGTGTGTATGTCTGTGTTCTTTGACACACACACACATGCATACCTGTAAGGAAAAAAGTATTTTGACCTTGATCATCTTAAAGCCTTTTTAAGCCTGTTAATTTAAAGACATATTTTTTTTTCTCCCTTTATTTTTTCTTTTTTAGTTTGTAGTTTTTATTAATCTTATTTTCTGGTGGGAATGAATTCTTAGTAAATTTGATTTTTTTAAAAAACCGCGGGTTTGAGTTCTCACGTTATGTAATTGTCATGCAGTATCCCATTAATTTTTCTCTTCTACCTAGGTGTTCTCCTTTTAGGAGATGCATATAATATAAGACACCCTCTAACTGGTGGAGGAATGAGTGTTATTTTAAATGATGTTAAAATATGGAGAAGTTTGCTCCAGGATATTCCAGACCTTTATGAAGATTCTGACATTCTTAAGGTGAAGCTTTATTTTTGGACTTGTTTTAGGCAGCTTTTGCTGCAATTTAATGACACACTTTTAAGTTTTACACAGCTTGGGGACATGCAAGTTATTCGTGAAGCACAGCTGTTTTCAAAGCTTTGGACAGATAAATCATACATCAGGCATTCACCAGTACGCAGAGCTGTGATTTGTGAGTGCAGTGGCTGTGTGGCAAAGGGCAGATTCAAAACTGCTTACTGACCTGTCTTGTTTTGCTTAGTGACTGGTGTGCTATGTCTAGTCAGCGTGCTGATATTCCTGTATTAATAGTGTATTTGTAACGTAGATAGATCTTAAATGGGGTGGGTTTGGACCCCTACTCTTGTGTGTGTGGTACTTAGAGAATAATGAGCATGTGTACTGAGTTTTTTGACTCAGTGCTCCACTAGCCTCTTGACTGCTGCATCAATCTCACAGTAGTAAGTTAAAAGACATCCTTCTTTCCCAGGAATCGGCACCTTCAGTGTTGATGCTGGGTTTATTTTTTCAGTGAGATTTACACCTAAAATTCTGATGAGTACATAATAAGATTCCTTATTAATTTATTTACTGCTTTTAATCAGGTTAGGCATATTGTCCTGTCTAAATTACAGCTTGAATAATTATAGACTACAAGGAAATGATTCAAAAAGTGTACTTGAAAATCGAGAAGCACTTAGAGGGACTGTCCTGAATGTCAGGACAGTACTGGACTTACCTGACCAAATGCAGGTACTTTCATTTCAGTCACCTCAGGCTTTCAGTTATTTCCTACTTAGACAACAGAGAGAACTAGGTGAGTGTTATCCTTAAAGTTTCTGACCTGCCCCAGCCACCTACTATAGGATGAGATGAAGCACACCCTGGAACTGCCTGTTTTGTTTCTATATTTAGTGTAAGAGGAGCCTAGATAACTGGTTCAACAAGTTTCCAAAGTCCCTTAATGACCTAGCTTGGAACCAATCTAGTGTATCACTAAATCCACTCTACGTTTTCATGAGTATGACTCTTACCACCTCTTTGAGAACCTTTTGAATGCCCTTCTGTATTTACTGACAGAAATACTTTTTTTTTCTTTTTTCAGGCAAAAAGAACATTTTACTGGTCAAGAAAAAAATCTCATTCTTTTGTAGTAAATGTTCTTGCCCAGGCACTTTATGAACTCTTTGCTGCCACAGATGGTAAATACATTTTAAAGATAACTTCTGACTAATTACAATTTGGTAAATAAATATGCTTGGGGAGGGGATGTGTATGAGCATAGTCCATGTGTTTGTGTCTATATATGTATATATTTATATATATTAAAAATATATCAGTCAAAGGATTTTAATGACTTAGCTTGTGTTCTCTGCCTAGTCGTTTAGTTCTAGTGTTATGTAAACTGAGTTTTAACAATGTGAAGGCAAGTCTGGAGTTAGTATTGAAAAAAACAAAACCAAAGAAAAACTCCACAAACAAAGAAAAAAAACCAACCAGAAGACACTTGTTCTTGTGTCAGCTAACTCAAGAATATGTAGATATTTCTATAAGACTATCCTTTACTTAAATAAAACTAGCTCAAAATCCAGCTGAATTTAACAGAACAACAGCTAGCAAAGTGCTGGATTTAATATCACTGTTGTGTACGCTGAAAAAGTTTTTGGTGTGTGTTGAATATACGTGTTAAGTCATTTTAATTACTTTTGTAGATTCCTTGCATCAGCTAAAGAAAGCCTGTTTCCATTACTTCAGACTTGGTGGAGAATGCGTCTCAGGTCCTGTTGGATTGCTATCTGTGTAAGTTCAGTGTGCGGGCAATAGTTAATGGGAACCGGGTCGAGCATTTTGAGCCTCTAAGGACCTGCTTTGCTCCCAACTGGTCAGCTCTGCACAGGGAGAATGGTCCATGTGAGCCTGTATTTTTAGGTTTATACTAAAGGTTAGAGCTTTGTCTTCAGATGTAAAAATGTCTTCTTTGTAAAAAAAAAAAAGCCACTAAAAGCTGGAGAGAGGTTAATGTAGGTAGTGTGGGAGTTTGAATGAGGGACAGAGGTCCAGACTAGCAGAGGAGCTGGTGGAGACCTTTCATGTTGGACAAGTTGAGAGCAGTGAAGGATGAGGTCTCCCGTAAAAGAGGATAAGGAACAGGGAAATTGGTTACTGTCAAGGTGTTTTACCTGACCCCTCAGAAACTAGTGAATACATAATAAATCACACTACTGTGAACATGTGAGAATGTGTGCACGTTTGTATTTCTCCCTGTTTGGAACAAGAGGTAAAACTGATAAAGCCTGTTGAGAATAACCCCCTGGGGGTTGACAAAAACAGATACAGACTACTGGAAATGAAGAGAAAGCGGCAGTGTATGCTGGCCGTACTGTAGAAAGGAATACGGGCTGTACAGCAGCTCCCAGACAACCAAGTTCATATTTTTATTTGAGATGGCAGAACCAGAGCTGCCTAAATCAGAAGACTGTGTAATCTGGAGTGGAGATGTCTATTTGTAAAATGAAAATTTGTCAGTGCTTTCTTATTCTGTTTATTTACATGTTTTATCCATTTATTTTTAATACAGGTTATCTCCTAAACCAATGGTACTGATTGGCCACTTCTTTGCTGTGGCATTATACGCTGTTTATTTTTGCTTTAAGTCAGAGTCATGGATCACCACACCTCGAGCATTTTTCAGTAGCGGAGCTATTCTTTACCGGAGTTGCTCTATAATATTTCCACTTATTTACTCTGAAATGAAGTATTTAGTCTATTAAAATCCAGGGGGAAATGACTGGAGGAAGAAAACATGAAAATCATGATGCCTTCAAAATCTTTGGACACATACTATTTAATATTGTATTATGTTTTCTTCTCTTCAAAATGCAATTTCCTTGATAAGGATTTGACTTAATTTTGGTTTCGTGGTTATATACATATATATTATATGTAAATATTCTTTCCTTTGCAATTAAAATTCAAAAAGGAGTTAGCTGTTTACAAGGACCATAATTAAGTGTTGACATGTGGTAGATAATTGCCAGTTTTGTCAGAATTTCATTCCTTGCTTTATCCATTGCCGAGTGCACCACTAATATTAATAAACTGAAAAGTGAAAACTGTAAAGCATATGCTGCTATTATCATTCATGCTTTTTTCTGTTCTGTAGTTCCATGGACTGTTTCTTTATTACTGTGAATATTGTAAGAACATTCTTGATTTGGGTTATTTCATTAGGATTTGCCTCTTCTTTTTCAGTTGCAGCTAAGATACTAGTCTACTGACACTTAAAAGGACACTGTAAAGGATTTCAGATCTTGAAGTGTCACCGTATCTTTAACTTCAGTCACTGTTGCAAGTGCCATGTTGCTCTTCTGAAATCCTTCTTTACACCAGAATTAATTTAAGCAAGTAATAATCAAACCATAGTTATGCTGGCTACCGCATTGCACTCAGGTACTGAAAGCACATGGTTTTGAAACTTTCTTCTTCTCTCACGTCCTTTTAAAAACTTAGGATTCCTTGGTGTGTGTGCAATTCAAGTTTAACACTGCCACCAACTGAAGCACAACAACAAACCACATCCACTGAAACAAATTCAGTCCAGCTATTTCCAGTAGACAGTGATCTTTAATATTACATCTTAAAATTCATGACAACCACCATGAAAGTGTCCTTTTAATACTCTATGTTTTTTTTTCTTGTAGAAATTACTGCATGCTACTAAAGGGTTCATGTCTTTTACTGTTGGTCAATTTTCCTCTCAATGCTACATTTATCAATATGCTTTCCTTCATTCTTATGTATTTTCATTTTCCCTTACCTTTCTTATGATTGCTCTGTGTATCGTTGTATGGCTCTCGTATTATGGCTTGCCTGAACAATCACACATCAGAGCAGCCAGCAGTGTAGAGAGCAGTAAGAGATTAAGTTTTTCTGTGCTGGCGAAACTTTGACTCTTATCTTTTGAAAATGACACATTGCATAAGCTGTACATAAACATACATTTTATGTTGGACTGTGAAAAAAAAAAATCTGTGGAGAGGCTTTTTTAGTATTTTATTTTACGGATATTTCAAATGACCTGTTCTTTTCCAGAAGCAAAAGTATGTATATTTTTCTAACCATATCACTTTTGATACCCTCTTGAAATTTCACGCATCATGAATCTGTCTGTGTTTAAACTTTAGGGTAAAGTACTAATATTTTCAAATATCATTATTTATGGTAACTAAATAATGCCCCTTTAAGGGTATACAAACTTTGCAGAATTTATACAAGCGTTTTCAAAATTTGTGACAATTTTGAAAATATTGAGTAATTTTACATTTTCTATTTTTTTAATATTATTTGCAATCAGTCTCTTTAAAGTCAAGGATAAACAGTCCTTAGCCAAATACGCATCCTCAGCTAACTTAAATAAAAGGTTCTGATATCTGTAGAGGTTTTTTTGTTGTGTATCTCTGGTTAATGAGTTTGATTAGGCCCTGATTTACAGGGAGGACCAGTGTACTTCAAGTTACATATGTGTTTTAAGCTCTTTTTTTCTTTTCTTTTCTTGAACCCAGTGCCTGGTTAAGTGTCTTGATGATGGGGGAAACGATCACGTGTTGGAAATCTTGTGTGTATGTGTCAGGAAGAGCAACCTGAAAATATGACTCATGAAATGGTTCCATGCCTTGTCCTCAGGACAAGATGAAGGACTTTGAAGGACCCCAGTTTGTCTGACACTTCAGAGACACAGGGCAGCACAGGCTGTGGGCTTCTCGCAGAAATTACTGATGAGTTAGTCTTTGGTAGTGTTTGACAATATTGGCTGGGCTCCTACTCTTCACAACTACAGGCTGGGCACAGAATGGATTGAGAGCAGCCCTGAGGAGAAGGACGTGGGAGTGTTGATTGATGAGAAGCTCAAATGAGCTGGCAATGTGCACTTGCAGCCTAGAAAGCCAACCGTGTCCTGGGCTGCATTAAAAGCAGTGTGGCCAGCAGGTCGAGGGAGGTGATCCTGCCCCTCTACTCCGCTCTGGTGAGACCCCACCTGGAGTACTGCGTCCAGCTCTGGGGTCCCCAGTACAGGAGAGACATGGAGCTGTTGGAGAGAGTCCAGAGGAGGCCACGAAGCTGACTGGAGGGCTGGAGCACCTCTCCTGTGAGGACAGGCTGAGAGAGTTGGGATTGTTCAGCCTGGAGAAAAGAAGGCTCCAGGAAGATCTAATTGCGGCCTTCCAGTACCTGAAGGGGCCTACAGGAAAGCTGGAGAGGGACTGTTTATCAGGGAGTTTAGTGACAGGACAAGGGGTAATGGGTTCAAGCTGAAGGAGGGTAGATTTAGATTAGATGTTAGAAAGAAATTCTTCACTGTGAGGGTGGGGAGGCACTGGCACAGGTTGCCCAGAGAAGTTGTGGATGCCCCCTCCCTGGAAGTGTTGAAGGCCAGGTTGGATGGGGCTTTGGGCAACGTGGTCTAGTGGAGGGTGTCCCTGCCAGGGGGGTTGGAACTAGATGATCTTTGAGGTCCCTTCCAACCCAAACCATTCTATGATTCTACTCCACCTGGTCCGTGGCACGCAGCAGTGCCATGGCCTGGGGAAGGAAAGTTGCAGAGCAGAATTTCAAGCTCTGTTCTGTAGTCCCTGGCTGCAGAGTTTTTCTCAGGGACACAGAAGGAGGTTGGGGGTGATTCTTGAGCCGAATGGGAGTAAGAAGAGTAAAGCTGGCAGTGAGTGGGCAATGTCTGTAGATGAAATGGCTAAAAATGGAATCTAACAACAGCTAATGCTAGCCGCTGCGTGCAGCAGGAGGACTGCAAGAGTCCTCGTTTTCATTTGCTACACCTATATGCAGCAAAGTGAAGTGATATGCCAGGAAAGATGCATCACAGGCATGGCTTAGAATCAGAGGAACACAATGCACACGTATTTGATGCAACTTGTGAGTTGTCTATATATCTGCAAACTCTGAAAAGGTTAGTTCTAAGGATCTGTACCCTGCAGGATTCAAAACCGTCTCATTTCCTTAGGAGTGCACCTAGATAAGTGGTGTGGGTACACAGGACACGCATCGTGCATATCTGGTTATCTCCGTATTCTAGGACTGGTGCAGCTACAGCTAACAGAGAGCAGAAGGAACAAGAGAAACAGCTACATAGCACTGAGATCGTAGTTGGTGATGTGGTGCAAGAGTATGGAGACTCAGTAGTGGTGGGGTGGAAGGAGGAAAGAGTCGTCGCCTTCCCTGCCAGTCTGGTCTGGAGACTTGTGTGCAGGTGGGGAGCTGGGTCACGCGTGCGAGCGTCACGTTTCTCAGAGCTTGTTTGAGCAATTTCTATCATGTAGGTCAAATGTTCTTGAGCTTCTTTTTTCGGGAGTTTGTTTTGTTTTGAATGAGCCCTTTGCTGGAAAATATATGGGGCAACGAGAAGGTTTTTTACTACGGCTTTAAAATGCCTGGTAGTGCCGGCATGCAGTATTGGCTTTCATGTGAGGAGTGAGACCTGTTTGGGTTGTGTACATGTTTGGTGCCTCCTCCAGCAAGCAAGTAAAAAGCAGAGTGGTGGTAGTTTTCCTCCCACCTTCATTTTAGTCACCTGGAACAAAAAGAAAGCACTTGGTTAGTCCTGGATCAACTGATGGATTTTGTAGTTTATGACTTGATCATGCTTCTGAGACAGTGGTACTGTAATGTGATGTTAGAAATCTCAAGCATAATTACAGGACCTCTCTGTATGAACAGGGGCTTAAACAGTCTGTTCTGCAGCTGAAGAAAAGAGGAGCAGGTTGTTTTCTGTAGATGCTAATGATGTCTGAATAGCATGTGGAAGACCTTACACTTAAAACTATCACACTGATATCTGCAGTACACTCAGGGAGAAACCAACAACCAATAACAAGGAACACAGGCTATTCCTCACCTGTATCGCCCCAGCTCTGTTTCAGTTGAACAATGATTTGGTTTTTGAAGAACTATGCCTGCGTTTGGTTGTAATCAAGCTGTTCCAAAGTCTCTGCGACAACAGTGCTGTTACTCGGGTTTCCAAACATCCATGGAAATCTGAAAAAAGGAGATGATTAAACCAGATTGCTCCCTCCCTGATAATGCCATTTTCTGTGTTTTTTCTCCTTCCTGCTCGTGTCGTGCGCTCGATCTCTGCCTTCTACCATTTGATTTTCTGGTCCTTGCTCCGCAGTCTCAGCCAGAAGCATGCTGCTAGCTAGGGCTTGGTCACTGTGCTGCAGAGAGGTTCGGTAGTAAAGGTGCGTTGGGCATGTTGCCTGTACTGGTTTCCCGTGTGGAAGCTGTGACCCGCGCTACCTCAAAGGCTGCTCGCATCTCCTAAAACCTACGTGTTGGTATTTACTGTAGCGCTGTTGATGCACGCTGGTAGTTCTGTGTCAGTAGGGCAGTGATTTATGGTTGGCTCACAGTGCTTGCACATATTGCTCTCTGGAACCAGCTTGTGTATTCTAGACAGAAGCAAAATCCATTCAATCCAGAATAAATATGAGCAGTTGATAAATTATGCATCCTGAAATTCTGGCTTGCTCAGCATGACATTACTATGTGGAAAACAGCGTCAGCATTTCCTAAACTGTTCCCTGTGGAGCTCCGAAGAGCTGCGCAAGCTCCTGTGCTGTGCATAGCAAACAGCAGCATGACATAGTTTGCTGACATAAAGTGATTCAAGGTACTGAAAATAAAAGCTGACAGGGTATTTTAAATAGTAACTGAAATGCACTGTTAACATAAGCAAAGTAACATAAATAGGAGAAATAATCCTGATGGTGGAACCCAGCTGTGAGTATCCTGGAACGGGGACCGTGACTGATCCTCTCCAAGCTTCCACCGAGTTCGCAGTGGCAGCCAAAAAGGCAAACGGGATGTTGAGAATTGTTAGTGAAGGGCTAAAGCAAAAAACCCACAATTTTGCACGAAATGAATCTTGGCATCAGCTGAAGTATGGCAGAGCAGGTGCTGGTAATGCTGCGGGCAGAGGCAGAAGCTGTCGAGTGAAGCATTGGGCTTTTGCTGGTGACATTTTCAGAAGGTGGCGACAGTGAAGAGCCATAGCAGAAGGGGCTTCTGGTCTCGCAGCTGGTTTTAGAGCCGGTCTTCAAGCAGGGCTCACCAGGCAGCCGAACACAAACGGCAGAACCGTAGGTCACGTACTGAAATGCTCGTTAATGTGAAGGCAATGGGCACATACACAGTGAGCCATTCTGGAGAAGCACACAGACAGCTTAGTGGGGTGTGTTGCATTCTCATATACAATTTTAAACAGTTCCACCTACGCTATTACAATGGCTAATTTATTTTTCCATGGGAAGGTTTGGGTTTTCTTCAGCTCTACACCTTGTTTACTTGTGGGTGACTCTTAGGCAACTACCACTCTTTCAGGTTGCTGTGATGCAGCTTGTTTCCTTCAGATTCACGTTCTTGAGGCAACGGCATCTTAACGCCATCTTCCCAGGTGTGGTTACTGATAGCCCTGCTATAGGGGCTGATACGTATATGGTGCTGAAAATTCACGCTGCCTAGTAAAAGTATATAGAATATCTACAACTATCAACTTCTGAGTGCTGTCTGTATGCTTATGGCAGTACTGTTGGTGTGGGTTTGACTTTATGGGTTCTTCCAGGCTATGAAACTGGATTCTCTAAGGGCAGGACAGGAAGGGGAAGCTGGCACCAGAGGGGTGAGAGTCTGTAGTTCCAGCTGTGGCTTGTTGGCGTGAATGGCATCATGTCTGCTGGGGGACACACCAGGGACACGGTGGTGGTCCCCGTTGCTGGTCATGCCCTGTCCTCTCCCGAGCACTCCTGGGAGCGGAGGGGAAGGGAATTAGCGTGGAGAAGGGAATTAACGTGGAGTAGGGACTGTTGCCAACACTGGGTGGATCAGGCTGCCCCGTTTTAGGTGTGAACCGTGCCGTGCCATGCCGGGTGGTTCCCAGATCACAGGATGGGTCCCAACATGTTTTATGAAGTTGTGAGCTGCATACTGAGATCCTGGACCCAAAAGTCCATGTGGCGCTTCCTGGGCACAGTGCTGAGCCCAGCAACAACTGGTTCACGTACTTCTTGTGCAGGTAGTATAGCATAAACATACCCCTCACCTATATTTCAACATAAATTAAAACCTGCTATTAAGGTTTTAGGTTAAGAAACTGCCTTCCTTATGACTAGATATATTTGCTGCCTCCGCATTTTCCACGCCAGGACAGTGGTCCTTTTATCAAGTGCTTTGTCCTTGTGTCTGCTGGAGGAAACTCTTGCAGAAGAGGACACTGGTAGCAAGAAAGTGGTTGCTGTTTTGAGAATGTGGTGGATGTGCTTTGACCTTGGCTAATTTTTGCTTTGCTTTTTGAAATGTGGATTGAAATGCATTTTGTTGACAACGATCACATTTCGATGCACATCCTGCTGCAGGCACATAAACCCCTCAAGCATCTGAGGTGAGATACCATCATGTGCAGGAAACTGTCTCAAGGTCCCTGCCTCCAGCTTCTCTTGAGTCCTTATTACCACCTCCAGTGGCTGGAAGCGATTCCATTAACCTTGAACCTTACACCGCTTTTCCTAGGTGAGGTTTCTCTTTCAACTGAGAATCAACAGGAGGCAGGAGAAGCTTCTGCCACAGGCTACTTTGGGATGCCAGGGGTCACTTTTGCTCCTGAAGCATCCGCCACAGGCTGCCTTGAGATGCTGGGGATCACTTGTGCTCCCTGGTACCTTGCCCCGTGCCAGAAAGCTTTTCTGACTGACGATTGCTGCCTATATTGCATTTTTCTCCAAGGTCTCCATCTCTCCTGCCATCGCCAGGCAGGAGTCAGATCCAGTACCCAAGTTTTCAGCTCCAGTTGCCTTTCCTTCTGCCAAACCTGAGCTGTAAAGCAGCACCACCTGGCTCAGGTTTGGCCATACGGTAACTCGGTAACCACAGGTAATTACACAGCGGAGGAAACTGGATGTTGACTTATGGTGGTTTCCTTTGTACGCAGAGTACCCTTGCTAATTGCTATAGAGCATCCATGGAGCCGCTCTGTCTCTCAATAATGTGTTTGGTGTCCGCAATTTTTGTCTTGTCCAGAGCTAGTTTCTCCTGCAAACGACATCTGGAAACGAATAGTGCATATAGGTGTTATTTGCAAGCCCAGCTTGGGGCATTTAAATCAGAGGTCTCTTGTTTTCATGTGTGTGATCCCATCAGCATCACCCAGCACCATTCTACTCCATGTAGTGCCTACACAGTACCTGTCAGCTACTGTATTTGTCACATACTATCTTTATAATCAGATAAATTAAAGCCTGTAACAGACTTCTGCATTACCAGTCATCACTGCCCGATGCTGCTGAGATGACTCTTTTGATGCCCTGGAACAACACTCTGGGGAGCTGCATACCTTAAAAATACCCTTCTAACCTGCTTTTAAGGACCAACATACCTGTTAGAAAGGATTATCTTGATTTTATTTGGTTATATTCGGACAAATAAATGGACTTATTTGTCAAATGCAAAATAGAGAAGAACACAGCATTCAAAGCTTTAAAAGACATAAGCATGCAGAAATGAGATTGTATCTGCGTTAGCTTAGTGCTAACACCACCTTTAAAAGCCCTGGGTGACTCAGCCAGTAAGATGCTTGAGGCTTCAACATCTTTTATCCTTGCACAGGCATTGCAGCACTGGGGAGCATGGCCAGGAAGGAGTCCTGCACTGGGGCATGTCTCTTTTCTAACGCTGGAAGAGTGTCCATGGGGATTCCTGTCTTAGGTGGAGACGCGAGTTACAAGTGCCACCTCTCCCCAGGGAGGTGTTTCAAATGCTCTTAACACCCAGGCTAAATAAATGCATGTGTCCCCTGGGCACATCTGGGTGTGAGTCTTCTAGTCAACCTTATCTCAAGCCAGCTAATGAGCTTTCCTGGGCCTGGTTAACAAATTAAGCAATGGATAATAGTGCTGGGTGACAACACTGTCTGCCACTGTCACGCTTACGAGTAAATGCTGGGTATTGGGTTTTTTGTTTCACGCCGGAACGTGAACTGAGAATTATATTTTAAACATACTACTACTGATTTGCTCGTAATACCCACCAATGCTAATGGGAACCAAGCATCTTGCCGTGGAACTGGCTGTAGGGTGAGCTACAGCTGCGGCAGCTCTGTAGGGCAGCAGTGGGACACGACCCCCTTGCAGGCAGGGTCCTACCGCTGCCGTTGGGCATCCAGGGATGGGGCTCGCAGCGGCGTGGAGTCACCGGCCCCCTCTGCGCAGAGCAGCGATTTCAGCAGCACAAAATGGGCAGCTTGTTCCTGAGTCCATGCTCCAGTGGGCTTCCTTGGGAGACGAGAATTTAGTTTTTTAATTCTTGCATGATACTTAGTTTTTGCATTACAAAAATTTTATAGATGGAGAAATTGAACATGGAGGACATTGTTTGATGTTACTTCATTTGTATATAACTGGATTTTCATTGTTGTATTTGTTGTTTCTTTTTAAAAAATACAAAATGTGAAAGCTGGAAGCCTTGTTTTCTGTGGATTTCTACTTACTCTGATTATGGAAGGATGAGAAAATATCATGGGTATAACCAATTGATGTCTGCGAGAATCATACTTCAATCGTTATTCTAAATACAATTTTTTCTGGTTTATCTGAAGAACCACAGGAGTTAAAATTAAGCACCAAAATTAAAAATGGCATAAATTGCCTTTCAACTTCCTTGGCATGCTACGTACTGGTCAGCTTGTACCTGCTTGAAGTGAAAGGGAATCCCTGCACTGCTGGTTTACACCTGGATAAAGCACGGGATGATAATTTCCAGGGAGGAATGCCATTTAGCTCTGGCATTGTGGATATGTCCCAAAGCAGATTAGTTGAGAGTCAGGTCTTCATAAAGCATTACCGAGACTTTGGGTATAACATGATGTTTTAAAGAAGAAATGCAGGGATATATTCCCTGCTGAGGAATACTGTGATGAACTAGAGCACAGGAAAGATGCCTGCTGATGTTTACCGGCTACTTCAGCTGCAGAAACTATTTACGAGTATTTTTCCAGAGTGTTTTTCTGGTCTGCCTGTGAACCCTAGTTTTCCTTAATAATATTGTTATTGATTTTTCTGCTTGCTGAGCCACAGCAATAATTTACGCTGCCATTGAACTGCCCCTTGTAACCTGCTTTCCCACCAAGGCCCAGTGTAACTATTAAACAGGACCTAAAACTTGAAGCTTAATCATAAATAATTGCATTAAGAACAAAAGCTCTAATGTGTTAAGAGTTTTCTGTGTGTTTTAACTTATCTTAACCAACTTTAGGAAACTGCGCAGGCTATTTGCATTTGTTTTGGGAAAGTTTAGAGCTTTCTAAAGGAAAAGCTTAAATTCAAATAGGAAAAAACTAGTTTGACACCAATTTGTATTTTTCCTCTGTTGCTTCTTGCTTTCCTACCTCTAAAGTGGGAGCATGTGTTTGAGAGCGGGTTAGACATTACAGGCTTCGGGGTATTAATGCTGGGTGATACCTGCTCCCCTCCTCCCCCATTTCACCCCACCTATTCTTGGGGCTTTTTTCCTGCAATCTTACCGTCCTGGTCCCTCTGTCTCCTGCTGTGCATCTCCGTTTGCTTACATAGTGTCACAGGTGTGTTCCTAAGCTGTGGGTGAACTCAAAGGCTTTCATTAATGATGGAATGATGACCACGTGGTAATTAATTGATGCCTGAACGAAAATCGAATGGTAATCAAGTAGTGATTAAGCAGTAATCCAATGTTAGTTAAACAGTGATTTGATAATGATTTAAATGATGATTTAGATGGTAATTAGTGGTCAAGCACTCTACTACTTACTACACTTCTAATAACAGCTGGATATATAAGTGCCACTAGCATACGATATACCTTTAGGCCTAAGGTAAAATATTGCTTACCTTGTTATAGCTACCAGATGCTGGGTGAGGGAGGTCTCAACCTGGAGGAGTGACCTTGAGAGGCATCCAGGCCCCTGAGGAGATCCCTGCCCTGCAGGTGAGCTCCGTGGGGCTACGAGTTTTTATAGTGTGAAGTGACCGACGTATAGTCACCCCCCTTTGGTGTACGTGCAGGAGAGCAGCTGGAGCAGTTTTAATTACGTCCAGTCTCAGCTCGGGCTGGCGCTGCCAGCTCCCGCTAAGATGTGGCCGTGGTTCCTGAGGAGATGGCCCTGGCAGAGCTGTGCAGTTTGCGCAGCAGGGCAGGTCTCACGCCGGCTGTGCCTCAAGCAGAGCGGGGGCATCTGCACGCCTGGAGCGAGATGGAGAGGCTGGGAGGGCACTGGCTGCCGGCGGGGAGGCCTAGGCTGTATCTCAGCTGGAAAACAGCTTGGCAGAAAAGGCCCTGCGATCCTGGGGGACACCAGCTCACTCCTGCGGTGGTGCCCACCAGCTGTGTCGGGCAGAGCTTTGCCACAAGGCAGACAGAGGTGATCCTTCTCTGGTGAGACACGTCTGGGTGCTGCGTCCAGAGCTGGGCTCCCCAGTACGAGAGAGACATGGATGTACTGAAGGGCTGTGAAGATGATTAACAGTTTGGAGCATGTCATACAAGGAGAGGCTGGGAGAGCTAAGACTGCTCAGCCTGGAGAAGAGAAGGCTCAGCGGGATCTTATTTGTGTGGATAAACATCTGATGGATGGAGGGAGTGAAGAAGATGGAGCCCAGTGAGAGGGCAAGAGGCAACGAGCACAAACTGAGACAGGAAATTCCTTTTTTCACTGTTCATGTGCTCTGGAGCAGGTTGCCCAGAGAGGTTGTGGAGTCTCCATCCCTGGAGATACTCAAAACCCAGCTGGACATGGTCCTGAGCACCCTGTGCTGGCTGCCCTGCCCTGAGCAGGAGGGTGGGCTGGACAGTCCCAATGGGGGACTGCTGACTGAACTGCAAACCACTGGAGACAAGAAGGGTACAGCCCAGCACTGTAAGGGATAGATGGGGATCAGCTAAACAGGAGCCATCAGAGTTGAGTCTCATTTCTTTTTCTCCAGAGGCATTCAATCCCTTGCATGTAAAAGCACAGAGAAGTAACAGAGGTGATGGCTGTGCCAGTCTGCTCACAGTATTCTAGAATTAAATTTACAAATGTAAGAAAAAGCCAGTAAGAAGTACTGTTCATGACACTGACCTGAAGCAAACGGAGTATGAGCACAATGGTGTCTGTCCTTGGATTGCTACCATGGCCCAAAGCTGTTTAGCCTCCTGCTGCTCGCCTGGCCTTGGAGCTGCCCCTGAGGCTGCTAAGGAACTTCTTAGCTTTCCGTAACTTCCACTGGGCACCCTGCTGCACCAGCTCCCAGCTTCGAGTCCAGCTGTAGGTGCCATCAACATGCAGGTGCCCATATTTTTTGTGGCCCCCCATTAATGAGAGCTTCCTCATTGGGTGGTAGAGCATCAGGGGACGGGGCTTGGGAAACAGTGCCAGGAATTTGACCTGATCAGTCCGCTGTGGTGGTATGCTCCTCACTTCCCTGACACCCCTGGTGACATAGGCATCAGCACGTCAAACCCAGAGGTTTAAATTCACATGTTTTTGGGTTAAGGGCTTCCATGAATCCTGACCCCCCCACACTGGTTTCCTGCATATTGGCCAGCCCTCCCCTTACTGCTAGCCCAGGTGGTTAATGCCTTTTATACGACCCAGCAGGCAGGTTGTAACTCAGGAGTGGCGGTGAGGGTCTCTTCTAATGCCAAGAGCATGGCAAGTTCTGCATACTGCCTGAGTGAGTGTCCTGGTTTCAGCTGAGATAGAGTCAATTTTCTTTCTAGTAGCTGGTACAGTGCTGTGTTTTGGAATTAGTATGAGAACAATCTTGATAACACACTGATGGTTTTAGGTGTTGTGAGGTAGTTGTAGTGTCTACTCTAAGTCAAGGACTTTTTAGCTTCTCACGCCCTGCCAGGTGCACAAGAAGCTGGGAGAGCACAGCCAGGACAGCTGACCCAGGCTGGCCACAGGGATATTCCCTACCGTAGAACCTCATGCTCCAGATAGAACTGGGGGAGCTAGCCGGGAGGCGGGGTTGCTGCTCGGAAACAGACGACGTAGGATTGTTTTATTTTACTTTTGCACGTGGTGAGCAATTTCATTTGTGCATGACTTGTTTTATTGTAATTAGTTATTATCGTTATTATTCTCTTCCCCTGTTATCCTATTAAGCTGTCTTTATCTCAACCCATGAGTTTGTTTTTTTCTCATTCTCCTCTCCATCCCCTTGTGGGGGAGGAGTGAGCGAGCGGCTGGGTAGTGCTCAGCTGCCGGCTGGGGCTAAGCCAGGACAGCGAGCTTGCTTGGCAGGATGACAGACAGCATCCCGCCACCGCCTCGTCCCTTGACGTGTTTTGCCGGTGGGGTGGGGAGAAGCAGTGTCTGTGTCTGTGTGTATGGTGGGACAGCAGCCTTCCTTCACCTTTTAGCCTCAAACTCCAATGTGCAACAGCTGCACTTCAACCTCGTTCTGGGGCTCAGCTGTACAAAGTGGTGTCTGTTTGATGCTAACTTCTCAACTGTGCCCTTACAGGTGCCCACAACACCGCTCTGTGTCTCCCCAACACTCTTCTGCTGGGTAGGTCCAGTCAGCAGGATGTCATCAACGTAATGGAGCAGGTGACACACTGGGGACAGGCAGCACTCCAAGGGCTGAGCCCCAACCCCGTGAGGAATCGTGGGGCTGTGAGAGACCCCCGAGGCAGCAGCCGGTGCCGCTTGAGGGCTATAAGCTCAGTGGGGGGACCAGCGCAGTGGTGGGAGCCACGGTCCTCCCTGCCGCAAGCTCCCAGCTCCAAACTGGAGTATTTTCCCCTAGTAGGAGACGATCTGTTAACAGACTGTGCCCTAGGACACGTTCAGGCGCTCTTGTACTCCTTACTTGATCTAAAACCTGTGGGTACCCTTCTGGTTGCAAGATTACAGAAACTTCTTGATCCAACCCTTCCCCTCTCCCAAATTCATTAATATATTTATCCCTGTGGTAATGGGACTGATTTCCATGAATTTGGGTTGCTTCTGCACAGGTAACCAGCAGGGCCCTAACCTGTTGGTTGTTATGGTGGCTGTAATGTGGTACAAGGGGAAGGTGTGGACAGCCCCCTCCCTGGCTAGCTCCCTCGCTCAGCTGTAGTGGAGAGGGACGCTCGGCCTTATTTAGGGGCAGGCAAAGAGGACACATCTTCACTGCAGCCAGAGGGTGACCCACATAGGACCAGGCACTTCCCCCCTTCTCCTTTGCTCCTGCTTTCTCAAACAAGGGGTCAGTTTGCCATCTCAGCACTCCAGCCTCTTTCCAAGTAACCTTCTCCTTCAGGTGTTGGGTTCGTCTCCTCTTTTTCAGTCTGATAATCGCCAAGGGTCCCAGTGATAGAATAACATCCCCCACTGGCCTTCCCACAGCAGCCCCCAGTAAGGGAATTATGCAGGTGTAAATGGTTTCATATCAGGACTGAAAGTCACCTGAATAAACACCTTTCCCCCAGCATTAGTCATGGTACAGTTGTACTGGAAAAAATATTTGTGCCTTTAAATAGCATGACATGACTTCTGAGCTATGGACAGTTAATTAGTTTTCTATCCTCTAAAGAGGAAAATTAACTTTCTGCAGTACAGAGGCAGACACCAAACCTCTCTTCACTGTATATTCAGTCTCACTAATGGTTCTTTTAACAGGAAAATTGACACTTTGGAATCATCAGTCCTGTCAAACTATCCAGCACCTTTATTTCCCATTTCATTGTTTATTTGTGATACAAAAGTCAAAATTCAGAACAAAAACCTAAATGATTTATACATAAACAATTACATACAGCATTTATAATGTGCAGTACAAAATGTACAGTTTGGATGAGATACAAATTGCGTTATCATGCCAAGATTTAAACAAGTGTTAATTATATCGTGCTGATGGTTACATTTCAGAGAGACAGTTGTAGCTACTGCCTTAAAACACAAACACGATACAGTTCTGAAAAGCTGGACTTGTCTCATCCTCTGTCCCTGACTCCCCTTTTTGGGTCTGGGGGAAAAACTTGGTCCTTCTCCATATTCACAGTACAGTTCGGAATTCATCAAAGATGAAGCTAGGCACATGTGCTTCAACCACCTAAAGTAAACAGGAAAGCAGTTAAACAGGAAGAAAATCCCTCACGTGCATGCTCCACTCATCCATTAACGAGCATAAGTAACCTACACATCGAGCACACACCACTATTGACCTGAACCGCCCTGGCTGTAGGATGTGCTCCTCGACACGTTCTTGGCGGGCGCACAAAGCGAGGAAGAGCACCACGTCAGGTGCTAAGGCAGGTGCTGGGCCGCGAGGAACTGCCCGGACCACCAGTACTGTGTAGGGCTGGAGGAGCGCTGACACCCACACGGCACCAGGCGGAGCAGAGGCTCGCACGGGTACCAGGCACAGCAGCTGCAAGGCTGACACGGGGAATTTCTACTACATTGCACCATGGGCTGGAAAGGAGAGAGAAACTGGAAGAATCTCTCTCTTTTTGGTATGAGTATTAGCTGGGAAATGGCTTATTCAAGAATCACTGAGGTATGGCCTATAGCAAATAGGATAATGACTTATTTTTAATACCACATATAAGTAATATATCATCTTCAAATGCAGTTAAGTTGCATTTAACCCTAAAATAAAGTCTCTCTACAAGCTCAGACTTTCAGAAGTTCCCTTGCACGTGAAATAAATGGGATGCCATGCTTTGGCAGGAAGGGAAGGAAATCAAGGCCTGGAGACTTACTAAACAGCTTTTTGCCCTGCATTTAGAATACTGCTAAGTTTGTTAGTACTTAATTCTGCAACATCTTGGAACTTCCTTCCTTCCCAAAGGTGCCCAGCAATGTACATGCTCTCTGAAGATTAAACAGAACAGACTCTTCTTAAATCCACACAAAGTTTAAATCCTTTCTATATTTTTTATCCCCTATTTTCTAGAAAACAAGTTTTCCATAAGGATACTATGACTATTATCAGAATAGTTACATAAAGTATGCAAGCAATACAATTTGTAGTTCGTACAGGGTAAAGGAATTCATTATGACCCATTCCTATTGGGCAACGGATTTTCCATCTGTATTTCCTTTTGGCAGTCTTTTACAGAACACCTGAAAAGGGCCGAGACTGCTTTTTGGACAAGCTTAACAAGTCCATTATTTTGGATATTCATTTACAGATGATGCCATGTTCCAGAGTAGACAGATAAGCATGATCGAACTGCTAGTGTGCAACTACAGCATAAACCAAGACTGAGCTCCTCTGAACAGGACTCCTGCTTAGTGCT
Source organism: Grus americana (assembly GCF_028858705.1). Classification (NCBI taxonomy): domain Eukaryota; kingdom Metazoa; phylum Chordata; class Aves; order Gruiformes; family Gruidae; genus Grus; species Grus americana. Next base: position 12,570,354 of record NC_072853.1, on the reverse strand, counting down.
ACATAGAGCAAACATGGAATTCCTTCCTACCTTTCTTGGTAACTTTGTGTAGCGAATGTAATCTTCCAGGAACATGAGGGCACCCACTACATCAGCAGGCATTTCTGGTATCTTCTGGCTAAAATTAAACAACCGGGAAGATCATACTCTTACAGTTATTTGGATAAAATTACATGAAAATGCCAGCTTCCAAATAACACCGTTTCCATTAGATACCATGTGATGACATTATAAAAAGAAATAGTATTTTAATCTTACATTTAGTAAAATATACTGTTATTTTTATGTCAAATATACTCTGCTAGAAAAACATACTGAAAAAGCAGTGATAATACCATTGAAGCCCTCTTCACAGAGGTGATACTTAGGGAAAAAGTAAAACATGGATACCTTGTGCACTGTTCCATCGTTGAACGAATAAACTGACCGATCAGAGCCAGAAATTGTTCTGTGTATCTTGAGTGAAACTGTTTCAACAGGGTAAGGAGTCCCAGAACTAAAGGAAGCCAGTCAATTTGATCAGCTGGCCGCTTGCACACCACTCCTGCACAGAAAAACACCCCCAAACCAACACATTTATAAACCAGAACATTTTCTTTATAGCAGAGGCAAAACTGTCATGAGGTTTTTTGCTGTGCCTCCCCTTCTGCTTGCCCACACATTAAAATTAAAATGTAACAACTGAATTTCTTCTATAGCAAATGGCTTAATAGTATTAACTAAGGCACAGGATGGAAAGAGAAAATCAGAAGTTTGGATTCTGTTTCCTACACCATCGTATTTGGCTTCAATATTATAACAATCCTGCCTGGACATGATGGACTAAAGTTAGAAACCGAGTATTCTCTATGCAGACAATTTTACTATATTCTCTATAATTTCACATTGGTTTTCAACAGATATAGACAAACAACTTATACAATACCTAAATTTCTGTTGTACTGAAGTTTTGGAAACTGGGAAATGAGAAATAGGAAGTTGACAGTGGGAAAATACGGCAGACGTTTTGTTGTTATGTAGATCTGAGGGAGAAAAAAAAAAAAAGAGGAACACAGTTCTTCCACATATTAATTTTTTTCTCAGTTAATAATCAATAATATAGAAAAAGCAAACTGTACCAAGTACTGGAATGTAGGCCTGACCTTATTTAATGGATTGTGAATGCCAGCTGCTTCCAGATAAGCTGTGATTTCATACAAAAGAGTGTTGTCTTCTTTAGGATAAGGTAGCGATGGGTTCTGATAATGTGCTTCAATGTCAGCCAGTATTGCTCTAAAAGGAAAATAAATTGATTATATTAAATACTTATTTAAATTATCCCCAAATAAACCTTACACAATGCCACGTCATATTAATTTTAAAACTTTAAAGTCACAAAACCTGTAAATGGTTACAAGCAAGAGTAAACTACCTTTTTTGAAATATCTTTTTACAAACATTGTATTTGTTTCAAAATCAGCACCACACATTTTCACTGTTCTTACTTCTCATCCAAATATGACCTCAAATCCAGGTATAACCAAATGAAATTAGAAGCTACGCTGTCACTAGCGTGTTCACACATACTACTTGTCAAGTTATTTATTTTTTAATGTTTTTGTTGGGTTCAAATTCAAATGCTTATCAACAAAGCCGTGAACACAATCAGACTCCATATTTTGCCATTGTTTCGATTTTAAGGATTGCTGAGCTGATACTAATTACATCACACTGATACATGCAGCTCTTCAGCGCATTTTGCTTCTTACTTATTGAGATTTTCCAAAGCAGCAGCCAAATGCTTGGAGTCAAACCTGCAGGAATAATTTAATTCATTGGTAATCTGTCGTCGTAAAATCTGCATTTGACCAACCTGTTGAAACAAACAAACAAAAAAAGAGTGGGTGGGATGTTACATGGAAGGTCAACAAAAGAAGGGTAAAGTCAAACTAAGGAAAAACTTAATGAGTAACAATTTACAGCTAAATAGATTACACCAAGTCCTCATTACACCTAACAGCCTTAGGAGGGCTGCCCAAAGCAGGGACATACGGAGAGGTTGGAGCTACTTCCTCATGTTGGTAGCAGAGCCCTGATGCAGACTGCCTGCAGTCGGAACTGACGGACCCCGACTGCGCAGTGCCGTCAGAGGAGAGGAGCAGTCACAGCGCTCAAGATTTACACGCAGTTCACAGCAGCAAATACAGGCAGTGTGAAGAGGGCACTAAAAAGGTAACGGGTATAAAACCACAGTTACTTGCTTGTCTTTCATTGGAAAGTGAAAATGTTCGTACTCTTTTCCCCACCTCTCCCTAGACCTTAGGGTCAGCAATGGCTGGGATAAAAACCAACTGAAAGGCTTGTTGCAGTCAACCTTCCCCTCCCTTCCCTGACCTTTCCTCTTCTCTTCAGTAACATAAAAAACATTCACAACACTCTGAAAAACACGAGTCGCAAAACTTCATTACAAAGACAAGATAAACAGTCATGTTAACACGATAGCTTGTTTAAATTTTTGGCGTAGTAGACTGCCTTCTGTGTGAACAAGGCCAGTTCAGGAAATGCTGCTGCTCCGAACTTTATGCTTAGGTACATTATGTTCACAAGGCACTGTGGGGAGTTGCAGAGCTCCTGATGCTGAGCGCTAACCCGGTCTTCCCAGACCAGATCTCCAGTGCCGGACTCCATTTTTGGCAAACTATTACACATGAATCTGAGCGCTGAGCACTTTGTGGAGTGTGAGCTGTCCATAGAAACGAAACTCAGGAGCTCTCATAAATCCAGGCCTGCTTCACTTGTGATGTTACAGGATTCCAGGTTGATATAATACAACATTGTAAAATAAGCAGATTAAAGTATTTAACCAAAGAGCCTAGAGTGAATTCTTCATATCACTAAGTCAAGTAAACCTACCTTCATTATGGAGTCTAAATATGCTGTCCAGATCTTCTGAGTTTTTGCAATTGCTGTGGAATAAACCTTGTTTGAATTTGCTGAGAAAAGAAGAAGGGTGAGGCATTAAAAAGAGAATAAGAAGAGAAATAAATGCAAGTGTACAATGGCTTTTTCCCGTCTTAACCAGTAAGCACTTACCTATAATTCCTTTGAGAGGACTGACAGCATTCATAAGTGCTTTTAAGGTATCCTGTACTGTCCTGTCACGCAATATAGTTTTCTGAAACATACTGAGGAAATTCTAAATAAAAGAAAGAAATAAGTAAAATCCTTACACATATACTTTATGCTTAATCTTGGTGCTACAAAAGTCACATTTTCTAACAGCAGGGAAAGAATATTTCCACACATGAAGAGTTGGGGAATTCTGTAGTTAGACTTTGTGCTTTTCTGAGTTATGCTAAGCAGCATTAGGACAATTAGCAGAACCCTCCATCAATATAGAATATCCACTGTAGACAACCATTAATTCAATTTTTGAGGAAGAATCGTCTTCATCAATACTTATTTTCCTTAAAATCTTTAACCAGGCTAGGGCTGAATTCTTCTCAGAAAAAAAACACCTTGGTTTCAGAGAGAGGTATGAGGAACCAGTCATTCCATAGAACCGACACCTTATTTATATCATACCAGACTAATCTAATCTTTGTTGATATCATCAACAATCTAATTCTTTGTTGATATCTAGATAGAAAAATAGAAGTTAACCTGAGATCAACTTTTGAGCGTACACAACGCGTACACCTTCAAAAGGCATTCCTTGCAAACCACTGTTCAGTGTAATGCATAGCCTTCTGTTACAAAGCACCGTTTATTCAGGAGTACCAACTTCCATAATTATATCTGTAACTGAAATATGAAACAATAAAAGCATCGTGACCTTGAGAAACCAAAGTTCAAAAATTACCTGCAGCTCCTTTACAATCATGAAACACAGCAGCCTGTCTAAACCATTGAGACCAAAGGTACCTAAAGTATCTTGGATTTCTGAGAAGAGACGACTATTGGTTACTTCCTGATGAGTTTTGATATCATACCAGGTGTTCATTTGGTCAATGTAACACGTGATTCTGAGGAAAAAATAAACAAACAACTACTTCAGAATAAGCTGCAGACAGTTCCTGTGATAATCTGAGTAATGAGTTATCTTATTCAGGCCGAGATTAGAGTTTTGAAGTATCTCAGGTGAGGTTTAGTTACTCCTCTCTCTGCAAGGGTTCTGTCACCCTTCCCTGGTTTCTCCCTCCTCCATTTGTGTAGCACGCTGTTTTCCTTCCTAGACTAAAATCACAGCTTTTGTAGACTAATATTTAAAATGTACAGGATGGATTGGATAAATTTGGTTTTAGAGAAAGATATGACAGCTAAGGAAAAACTATTTGTTGTGTATTTTGTTTGTATATGGTGGAACTGGAGCAATCCGATGTATGGCACCATAATACAAGCTTGTAACACGCAGTACTTACTTTGGGTCTGTGATCCTCAGGATTTCTCTACAAAGCCGACCAATAAATGTTACAGATTCATCCACAGGTGTGAATTTTGGTATAGGAATATGAGTAGACTGGTATATGCTTTGCCAGTCTTGAATCTGAAAAACAATTTTTAGAGTTATTTGCAATAGCAGTAAACGTTTTTAATTCGCTTAGAAATTTTATTCCTTTTGTTTAATTTCGAAGTAGTACACCGTAAAACAATATTGTAAGTTACACACAGCAGAAGACTATAAAGACAGAATAAAGCAAAGAGAAGAAGGAGTCTTATGACAAAGAGCAAACAGAAGATAAGGGTGGAGATTGAGAGAACTACCTAGACTCCTGGTGAGAATTCCATCCGCTCTTTTCTGCGGCAAGACTAGCCACCATTTTGTTAGCTAAATTTAAGATCTATTCACTCCACCACTTGTGAAATATCACAAAAAAGCTGGTAACTACTGCAACCTTTCTAAGCCTGCGTTCTCATGGCTAACAATAGATACAGAGAGGACTACTGTGATTCAGAAGTTACTTTCTGTTTTCTTTGAGAAAGAGAGGAAGTATATTGTTCACTGGCAAGAGATATTAAAATATTCTGTTTGGGGTACTTGGCTCTTCTGATGTACAACTAATGCAACGGGGGATGCTGAAATCATTCAGAAAAACCTTGGGGTAGATGTTTTGCACAGTAGTTAGCACATTTAATTGAAGTCATTAAAGTATGCACTGTGCACAATGGGGTGCATACGCTCCATCAGTCACAAGCTTTAACATCCAAATATAAACACATTTATCAACTTTTTACTCATTCTTGGTTTTGACAAGCACCTTTGTTCTTAAGAAGTTATTGCACTCCTGTTCCACGTTGTAGTTAATAATACGAGACACTTCCTCTTGCCAAATTTTTAAACCATATATGTTGACATAATCCTGGATATATTCAAATGATCGATGGAACCCATCCATTGTGGCCGCCATTTCTTTCAGTTTGGGCATTAGTTCGCTTGGCTATGAATAAAACAAAAACAAACAAACCCAAAAAAATCCAACAGTGGGAACAGGTGGAATACAAAGAAAATGTGTAAGGCCTCTAAATGCCTTTCACTATGCTCCAGGCAGAACCGAAAAACATTGAGAAATTTATCAAAGGTTGTTTGATATCTGAAGTAGTTCTTCTTACTAAATATTTTTTCCTCCTGCTTTTAATGTTTATTTTAGGCTTCAGTTGTACTATTGATTGATCCGGGAGACTCAAGAATCTGGACAGGATCAAAACAAGGAGTCATACTCCTTATTCTACCATTGCCTTTCTACATTTACCTGGCTTTTACATGTCATATGTTGTCATCAGTTGTCACAGACAAAGACAGAACTGTGAACTCAGAACTGACAGGACACTTGGCAATAGAATAAAAATAAGTTTTTGAATTCTATGTACTCTTAGCAGTTTATAAACTCATTTTAACATCAAACAAGGCATTCCAAACAACCTTTAAGAAGTTCAAAAAGTGTACTTTTAGAAAAAGGAAATCTGTACAGAAAAGTATGAATTATTTTCTAGTAGATGTTCCAATAAAAAAGGTCCCAGCAAACCCAAGATACATAAAAAAATAAAATAAAATCAAGCTGTTACACACCTTGGCTCTAGGATTAAAGATGAGGCCCCTGTGAAGAGCTAGAGCTACCCGCTTTACTAGCTCCTTCCTTATTCCATCCTCTAGTAACTGTTTTGGGTCCACCTAAGGAGAAGAAACATTTTTTTTCCTGAAAGTCAGAAAGATATTTAAAAAAAAAAAAAGGATTTTGTTTGTACCAAGAAAGCTACTAAATACTTATGATGTAACAGAAAAACAGTGCTAACAGATGCATTTTCCCACCAGTGCTTGTCCAAAGAATAAGTATTTAAATACTTCCACCAGATACAAAGGAATAATTTAAGTTGAATCGTAAAGGTTTGTAGATCCCATATTCAACCTTTGTTAATGATCCACTGTTAATGCACAATTATAAAAAGCCAGAATGCATTCAGAAGCGTGTATTTCTTCAAGAATGCTTGGTCCTGATGTCCTGAAAGAGATATCTTAATGTAGGAAGACCAGTCTTTGCCAAAGGAAGAAACAGCTCTTTAGAAAAGCTTGCAGTCAATTTTCCAGTAGAAATTAAAAAAATAAAAAAAAAATCAATTAAGGTTGATGAATCTATGTACAAATGAGAACTCTGGGTATTTAACAACCTTAAATAATACAGTTCTTATCTGGATGCCAAGTTAGGCATCACCATTTGAAAACTTGTATGCAAACTTATTTTTTCTTGTCTTTTTATTTTTCCTCAAGGTCTTGCTTAATGTGCTGAAATATCTGTGCTAAAGTGCTAATTGCCACCAAATGACTTTTTCCTGCTGGAATAATAGAACATTACCTTGATGATACCAACTAAAGTAGTTTTCATCATGAGGATGCCTTCAGTGAAGATTGAAATTGCATGGGTTAGCTTAGCAACCTTTAACAGAAAGAGAAAATACAATTTATTGAAGTGATTCAATACATTCAAATAATTACTCTAAAAAGATAAACATCTTTCCCAGTGGTGGCTTCCTGGTTTAGACTGAAGTAATTTGCACTGATATACTTTCAATTTCAATCTTGTTCAAGACTTACAGTACAAAATTTCTTTTAATTAGATCAATATAGGTGTGTTACCTGTAAGGAATGAACAGGTACCTCTCAGAGGTGTTACAGAGATTATGGGAGGAAAGACCTAGCTGGCTGTATCATGTGTGTACCAAACATCATGGACAGAACTCTAAGTTTGTACTTTCAGCAGGCTAGGGACACAGCTTGAAGTAGTTGCTCTCTAATAAAGCCTGCTGCCAGCAATGAGTCCACTTCAATAGTTCCACTGATTTAATATAGTAGCACGTTCTCTTAGTTCTAAATTATTAGTTGAGCATCCTTATGCTCAGAGTTCAGACAAGCCAGTCTTTGCCTTTAAGACATTTACAATATAGAATAGAGACAACACAGTTCAGACTGACAATTCTACAGAAATCAGAAGCAAAAAGGTTCTGCGTGAGATGAACAGTTTCCCAAATTAAATAAACATTTTTCTCAAAATAAAATAATACTGAATACTGTCTCCTCCTCCATTCCTACCCCTGCACAAAATAAATTGACTTTAAAATTTAATGGGGGAGTCTAAATCTAGAGTTCAGGTCTGAACATGAGCTTAATCAGAGACCACAGCTTGTTTGCATAAAACAACTAATAAGCGAGCACTTTGGCAAAAACTGCTGGAAAAAGCTGGCACCTTAACTGACAATTGGAGTGTGAAAAGATATATTCTTTGAGGGAAAGAGTTACTGGTCTACTCAGGTTTTTGCTCCTCATCTTCCTCTATTAAAAATAAACCCAAATAATTTTAATGTTTGGTCACTCTTCCAGACTGATAACGGTGCAGAAAAAAACCCACAGACAAAAAGCCAACGAGCAATTGCAGCTTTCTCTGATGAAATCAATGTGCCTCCACCCATTCTTCACCTTTTAGGGCAGCAAAAAGCTTAACCCTGCTGGATTATTCTTTGACCTTCTCCCAGAACAAGCATTTCAAATGTGGAGGGTTTCATTTCAGACTCAGGTTTTTAGGGTTTCTCCCCCTAAATAATCCAAAAATCTTTACCCTCATTTATAAATATATTTAGTTTTCCTCTCCTTTTCTACAAGATCAAAAGTTTAAACTTTTACAAACAGAAGACAGAAAGTTACTCATCTATCCTGCGGAAACCTAAGGTATACTCATGATAACAGTATTCAATTTTAATTCTTACTCAGTCACCAAATCCAAGTTCACTGTTAAAGTATAACTCTGTGCAGCTGTACCTATTTAAACTTAGGCTGAAGTTGGCCACCTATAAGATATACTTTTTCAGAATTCCCTATTTTAACTGCACCTCGTATCGTGGTCCAAGCTGAGCGTAATCTCGTAGCTTGTCCTTATCAAGGCGAGTAGGCACTTCAATAATATCATGAGTCTGAAGCTTTATAATTTTGAGAAGAGATGTAAACATGCTTTCTGGAATTATCTGTAGAACCTTTATAAATGAGAGAAGAAACACAGTCAGTATATTCTCATTAAAAGTAATAAGTCTTCAGTTAAGGAAAAGTAATTAGAGAACAACACAATTATGTCTCTTCAAATGCCTACCTTTCTAACATAGGAAACCAATTCACCAGAATAATACTGTGATACACTGAGAAGATCAGGACTGTTTGCTTGATTGATGCGGAGAAGCGGCAAGTCAAGAGCAGAAGCAAGCTAGAAATAAAGTTAACATTTTAACTTCACATCTGTTTTTCTAATATAATTTCCATGCTTGGACTCTCTTGCTTAGGCTCTTAACCCACAACTCAAAGCACTAGATCCTTCCCGAAGAACAGTGTTACAACATCAGGTTTGCCAACAGAAAAAAAAATTGCTAAAAGTCAAAGAAGTCCAACAATTTATAATGCTACATTCCCCTTGTTCATTTTTGAAATCTTAACAGTGAGATATTTTTCTCATTGTAATTTTACAGCCCCCCCCGCCACACTATTTGCCATTCTTATTTCTACAGACAATAGCTTCATCTGATGACAGATCTTCATCGTGACAGACAAAGGACATAGCCAACATAACTTTTGTAATTCCTTCAGCCTCCTCTGATACATACGCAGAGGATTCCATCTGTGCACCAATGTCTCCAGCAAGTAACCACAATGAGTAGAGGCTGGATGATGAGACTTATGTGCCTAACAGCAGCAATACGATTGGTTGCATAAAAAACCATGCATAACTTGGTTTTATTTTCTTTAAAACTAACATTGAGTTAATTTAATACAGTCTAAAAAATCTGGATATAGAAAATGTTGGTAAAAGGAAGTTTTGACTCTTTTGTGACTTCACAGCCTTAAGGTTTATTTAAGAAATGCTTTGGTTGACCTGCAGTGTTCAAGTACATTCACTGGTGTTCATACTTACCTTTAGGAAGGTGGCTCTGAGTTTAGTTACCATAGATGGACTGACTCTTATGCTTTCCTGCATAATAGATGTAAAGCTGGGGTAGGAAACAAACAAAACAAATCAGCTTCTTCCCCTGAAATTCTTATTTTCAGCTCTTAAATCATATGTCACCAGCACCAGTGTAAACTAGAAATGGCACAGGACATCACTAAAGAAATTAGCTAAAGGAGGATTTTGGTCTGAAGAGATATTGGCTGAAAAAACCAGTAAGATGCAGGGGTAGGTGGGGCAAAAGAAGAGGGCATCAGGGACCATTAACAGCCAAGGAAATGAAGTAGCAGCTCAGCAAAAACACACCATGGAGAAGGAGTTCTCTAACATTTGTCTTTCCTTGTTTGTTTTTTGGTTGAAACAGGAACCCCAGTATTTTGTAGAACACTTAACTAGACGAAAGGCTGGAGATAGAAGCTTAACAAAATTGTTATAGTTAGAACAGGACAGGCAGTAAAAAGTTACAGTATCACTTAACATGCAGCTAACAACATGACAAGGATGGCTGTTAATTCTTCTTCAAGTTGAGGACAGTTAAATACTCACAACTTCTCATAGAACAAGGCTTCAAGACTGTTTTTGAATTGGAAAGTTTATAGTATTAATAATATTCATGCCTGTTATTTCCCCCAAGTTTCACAAATGATGGCTGACTTAGAAGACAAAGCTCCGGCTAAGATACCTGTCAATTAATTGCCAAGCGTAAGAAAGATCACCAACTATCTGCATGGTGATCAAGACCTCTTCTTTAATGTTGATAGTTCGGATCATCTGATGGAGAAATTTGCGGGTGTCAGCCAGAAACTGGCAAACTTGCAGGTTGGTTTCCAGTTGGTGAAACTCTTGGACCTATATTTAAAAAACAAACAAATGCCATAAAACCACCCACCTCTTTTTTTCTGTTCATCTTTAAGGACAGCAATACACACAGAATTAGTAAACTGACACATTTCTTCAGGATGATATTACAGTAAGACACTTAACAAATCCTGGTCTACTTTACAGTGTGTTAAATAATAAATTTCACAAAGTTACTTGAAGAGGTGTACTGTGAAACACCATACTCAGTAGTCTTTTATACCCTGGAAGTAGAAGATATGTACCCATAACAAATACGGGTATTTTTATTTTGCGTTTCAGATTACCCTCTCGAGCTTCTAATGAATTTATATTCAGAATCCCTAACAAAATGAGTTGCCGAATAATGTTTAATATTGAATTAATTTTTTCAAAAATCCCTACTAATCCTCAGCTGCAGGTGGCGTGATTTTTCATGCTATATTCCTTACTTTACAATCACAAGGCCTATAAGCAAGTCCTGCTGATTGTATACATAAAACTGCAAAGATCTACAGACTTAACAATCATTAAAATGCAGATCTGTTTTGTAACTCATCTATCGGAAGTCAGTGCATGTGTGTCAAATGCTATTTTTCAAAAGGACAAGGTAATTTATCTCAAAATTTCTTGGCCATACCTCCTCCAGTGCCTGTATTAGCTGCACAGTTTTTCTGCCTGCTGCAGTGGAATCATCATAGTTTAGAGACATGATTTGCTTGGAGATTTCTCTGAACCAAGCCTGAAGATTTTCTATGTAAGAACAAGAAAAATTCAGTCAAATCTTTGCATGTATGATAAGCATCAGAGACACAAGGAACTTGCTAGTCAAAATAAACAAACAAACAAAAATCCAATGCTATGTAAGAGTAAGATGAAGGCTTTTTAAATAATATCCTACATTTCTAGTCATTCAACATGTAGACTTGTAAAGGAGCAAATGCTCAGGTAAGTTTCACATATAACATTTAAAAAAACCCCAACACAAATGGGCATTATAGAATCTATACAAAGATGATAAAGCATAAATCATAAATTTATGTTTTATGAATAGTTTTACAATGTTAATTGCCTCAGCGTTGCAATTTCTATGCTTTAGCTACAAGTTTGCTGACATCGAAAATATAAAGGGAAATATTTCAGTAGAGTAATTGTGCTTTTAAGTGGAAGCAAGTGAGAAAATTGCCTGTATTCTAAGTTCTGTTGCTTTGGATTGATCACAATTTACATTGACACTTTATGCAGTGGTCCTAATCAAGTAAGACAAGTGATTTACAATTCTTATTCTTACATCAGTTCAAGACAAAAAAAGATGATGTTTCAAAAAAACGGAGCAAGAAATTTGGAAAGAAATACAGATTCGATGCTTTTAAGCCCTTGGAGAACTTGGAGAATCAGAAAGATATCACTCAGTGCAGAAGAGAAGTAAAAGAAGGTTTGAGAGGAGAGGTTAAGCCATCCCATATTTAATGGGCATGACCTTCGCACTTCTTTGTAGGTAGAACACAGTAATGTGAACTCCGTTATTCATAGAAAAGTAAACTGGCACTTCATAGTCTGACTTCGCATATGTAAATACAGTGATAAAAATATTTTTCAAAATATGGCCATCTAAATATTAGGTATCTAAATATGGCTTACATACGGGAATATATGCAGAAAACCTAAACAAGACAGTATGTAAGAGGCCTCTGTGGCAGCTGACGGACATGAACATTTTTCTTATTATCAGTATTAGTCTCATGTATTTTCTTTTAATATCGGCTTAGAAATAAAAACCAAAATTACTTTTTTCCCCAAGTTTTTAATAATTACCATTTTTCTCCACTCTAGTAAGAGGTTTAACTCCTGAGAAGACGTCAGCAAGCTCAGTCATCCTTTCAGATCCCTCTTTTTTATAGGTCTCCCACTTTGTTTGTTTTTCTGACAGCATCTGCTTGAACATCTATTGAAAAATGAAGAATTTGGTTTACGAAACTGGCAAGAAGGCAAACTACAATAGATGAAATAAAATACTGAAAACAGCTGGAACTGACTTATAGTGATTACTATATAACTTCAAGATCTTGTCAGAATATTAAATACAAAATTAAAAGCATTAAGAAATACAGCCAGTGTGATGGACATACAGTGATAGCAGTTAAATGAATTTTAAAAAACAGTGTGATGCAGATGTTGATTTTTAGTCACTTATAAAAATATCCAGTAACTTTTTTAGCTTAGAGATCCTAGAAGACTCTGGTCTAATACTGACTTATACTTTGCATAGTCATCTCACCCTATGCAGAGAAACCTGATTCAAAAAAGCATGTAGGTGAAGTTAAGCATACTCTTATATATTCTACCAGGTTAGTACCAGAGCATTAATGGGGAATCTTTTAGAAGTGGCAGAACTTCATATATAGGTGTAAGAATTTTCTTAGCAGCTTATCCTCAACATACACAGGCTTTTGTCTCTGAAAGAAAGCCTGAAAAAGAGAAGTATGGTGGGATAAAACCTTAAGCAGCTTCTTCAACAGATTTTATTATGCCTGTTATCAGAATGTTCATGCAAAATTCTCAGTAAATATAAATACCTTGGGTAAGAATGAAAACTGCCAATTATTCAGAAGACTGCAAAAGTCATTTCCAAGCAATAGTAGTTTGTAATCTTCTATAGAAACCTCACGATTAACAAATCAAAATAATCATTCTTTATATAAGTGGACTGTACGGTAAATGTACTATTACTCTCCAAGTCTTCAGCTCTGTTCTGCCATTCAGGGGAACTCGCTGAAGAAGGCAGCAGCACGTTACCTCTTTCAAAATGAATTCAAATTGAGCTGTATCCAGAAGAAGCTGGAAAAGAATCCTGGGATTGTACTTTGAGTCTGTGAGAATCTGATCCTTTATCTGGCGGAGACGTTTGTTATTTGGATCACAAGCTGAAAATGGACAGAACACATTTCGCCGTGTTACAGAATTTGGCTAAGCTTTTCAATCTTTGTAAACAGACTCTTTTTTAATACCTTCAAAGCAAAAACATTTTGCTCTGATACATAAGTCCCCACTTGTTCTCCATTTACATACGTCTCACCACACTTGTACAACCCTTCCTTAGAATAGGGAATAATTAAGGTTTCTGTGGTGCTTCAGCCTTCTTAAAACACTTGTGCTGGCTTCTGCAAACTACACGTGAACTCAGTACACCTGTCTGACAAACCCAGAGATCAACATTTCTGAAACCATTACAGAAAACACATGGAGGTGTAACAGAAGCCCTCTCACATACCAAGAAGCCCCAAAGACAGCACAGCATTCAACCAAGAGACTGTCTAAATAGGTAAGTTTATAGACCCAAACTCACGTCAGAGACATTATTCAACAGTTTCAGTTGAATTTCAGTTTGACAGAATAAACCCCTTGGTTTTAAACTATGAATTACTAAGATATTAAAAAGTTGGCTACTGCTTTCCTTTTGGTGTTAGGTAAAACTCCCAGAATGCTGCTTTAAGCGATAAGGCAGAAAAAGATAAAGTTCTTTTTCTGTAGAGTGTTATTCCACAGGATCATGACTTCTCATACCACTTTCTCTATCTGTGTCTAGCTCACAAGAATTAAGGAAATGCATGTGTGCTGTTTCAGCCGAAGACTTTAGGAGACTGTTAGCAAAAGAACAGCTCAACAATCTATTGAAAACAGGAGATGAAACTCTGCTGACTTCAATGGCAGCACACACTGAACTTCCTTGGGGACGTAACATGAAGCACCAGTATAGCAGGACTGACAGCTCTGTCATAAAAGTCTAGCACGAAGTCTTACCTGTGTCTGCAGTGTGAAGCATCAGCCAGCGGATTGCTACATTACAGTCTCGCAGGCAATTCAGCAGCTTGGGAATATTGTCCAGCACCAGCTCTTCCCTTAGACAGCCCTCTTTGAGAAACTGCTGCACCTGAGTGTGCACTCGCTCAGTGACTGCAGCATATCTACTCGCCTTAGAATAGACAAAGCTTGCGTTAATATAGTCCTTGCATCGAATGGAATACATTGTGTAACAATGTGACTGTGGCTTCCCAAGAACTTCAAGGGCACACAGATCAAAAAAGTGCTATAAAACTTACCATTGTTACTAGCGGGCAGTATCATAAACTGCAAGTTCATGACAAGGATGCAAGCTAAATTTTAAAGCAAAGAGCCTGCACGGGAAGCAGACTTGTAAACATCTTATATTTGCTTATGTACTCTCTAGAAACCATTCCTAAAAAATGGTACTAATATTTTATTGCCTAACGAGACAGAACAACAACAAAAATCTATTTCAGAATGGAAATACTTGTTATGAATTAAATGTCAGTTCTACTTAGCAAACTTCTTCCCTAAAGACTAAGGAAAAATGTCTGCTCATATTCCCTAAGTTTACTAGACAATATATAGTATAGTTGTCCTAATTAGACGCTTCTGTGTGTTCTTCCCTGAGCACTGAGGTCAGATTCTAAGGAGGTATTTAGCTATCATCAATCCAGCAAAATGCCCCAATTACTATCCTGCTGCACACAAACCAACCTATATCACTCACTGTTTTTTAGGTACGGAAAAAATTACTTCCCATAAAAAGAACTAACTGTATTGCATCACGCAATGTTACAGTGTCATTCTTTTAAATCAAATGCTTTTTCCAGTCTACTGTTTAAATAATTTGGGAGGCTCCATTTAAAACTGAGTGCCACACTGTCAGCATAAATGTCTAACTTCTAAAACTGTTATCTATGAAAGACCAAACACCGCAGTCAAGTTAAGACATCCCAATATTGAACAACATGGTGATGAGTGCTAGCAACTGTTCAGTTAAGTCACGACCCTGAAACTTTTAGGGGAAACAAACACTGCAAGAGGAACTGAAACAAGCAATGCTGTGAAGACCAGATTTTCAACACAGTTATGTACTCAAAGTATTGTATTTGAATACAATTCAAAGAATTGTATTCAAAAGAAAAAGATCCATACATTATTGTTGTCTTAGAATACACTTGACATGCCCACACAGCCTGAATCTTGCTAAAAATAGTGAACTCTGGCTTATGTACCTGCTCTTTGACATTTGAAAGATCCAGCGTGTAGTTGAGGGCAGTTTTAGCAGCTTTGTAGGGTTCCCATGCTTCTGCTAGATTTACAGTGATTCCCATGTAAATGCTAATAACCTAAAATTGGAAGCAGAAAACAAGAAGTTGTATTTATATTTTTATGAAGAAGATGACATACTTTTCATTTAGCAGTATGAGTAGAAAGCAGTATGTTGTGGGTATGAATATGAGATAACTAAACTTTTTTGGTAGCTGTGCTCCTTACTCCACCACCTTTGGAAATCAAGGAGTAAGAAGACTTTGAAATGAAAGGCACACAGTTAATTAAAGGCTTAGTTCTGAAAACAAGCTACAGTTGTTTCAGTCACTATGAATAATCCTTGACCTCTACATTTCCCCTCCATGAACTTATGATTTCTTTTTCATTTCCATGATGCTATGCAGGAGACTGACAAAAACAACTGGGGAAATTACTGACAGACGAAAAAAAAATCAGAATCCTACTCTAAGGATGCCCAAAGGACAAAACTGAAATGTAACCGTCTTCCATGGTGAACACAAACAGAAGAAAACTATGATTCCACACTGTGATTTTTGAGGAGCACAGAGGAACTGATTTCAGATACCTAGCTGTAGTTTGTGTGATTAAAAATACAGAACTGTAGTGAATTACAAGTGTTTGTAAGATACTTGATTAAAAATGGAAGTCTTGGGTTATTGACAGATTAAGGATAAATAGAGCTGTGGCATTATGAGCTTTGTCACACTATTGCTCCAATATTCCTCCATCCAGGAGTGATCACATCGAAAGGGACACTGTCAGCCTTTGAGGTCTCCTGACAGTGTCAAAAGGAAGCTAATAAAGGCGAATGGCACACTGGTCTGCTGATAGGAGGATCCCTCTCATTGTTGAAGTGAAGCTCATTACTTCCTGCAGCTGACAGCTCCTTCAAAAGCTACCCTTCAATGGCTAACCATGATTTGAAACCGGCCTAAGAATCAAGTATTCTGTACGATACAGCTAACTCATCCATACCTGATCGCAAGAAGATATATCGTCTTAAAATAAGTTTGTACTATGAAGTCAAGTGAGTAAAAACGCTGGCATAATCAAAAATTCACAATGTCAAGTTATCATTTCTAAAACAAGCTTGCAGTTTTTCAGAAACTGATGGGTTTTCATGTCTAGTAAAATAGCCAGCCATTACAGTTTCTGCCCTCCTTTGTTCACTGTTCCACTAGTGGTACAGAAAACTACAATCTGAAACCAACAGAGATACCCAAATCAATTTATAGCTTCTTTGTGAAGTCTGATTCCCTTCGATATAGACTACCTGGGGACTCTATTGTTATCTGCCAGCCTATTTCAGTAGCATTTTTTGCAGACAAGGGCTTCTGGATAGAAATCCTAAATCTCAGTACCGACACACACAGTAATTCCATTTTTATCACTGCATCTGAAAAGGTCTATAGAATTGCACAGAGTGACAGGTTTTGCTTCTAAGTTATTTGGACAATGACATGGAATGAATCCTTAAACAAGTTTTCAAATAACATCGGTTTGGAGGGGAATTGTTGGAGAGCAAGACTGCCATTCAGAGCAGACTTGACAAACTGGTTGAATTCACCAGCAGAAACCATGTGAAGTTTAATAACAACAAATACAAAGTCCTGCACTTAGGACAAAAATCAAACCCTTACAACAGCACAATCTGGGAACTGACTGCCTATGTAAAAATTCTGCAGAAAAGGACCTAAGCCTCCTGGTGGACAAACTGAACATGAATCAGACATAGAGCCTTATGACAACAAAGGTTAACCACACACTAGGCTATGTCAGCCACACTGTAGCTACCAGACTGAGGCAAGTGATTAATGTGTCCAGATTTGGACTCCTCAGTATGGAGAGACACGGACACACTGGAATGAATCAAGTAGAAGGCCACTAAGACACTTATGGGACCCACTACGTAAGTAGAGGCTACAGGACCTGGGTTTCCTTAAGCTGGAGGAAAGAAGATGAAGAGATCTGACTGCAATCTTCCACTACCTAAAGGGAAGTTATGAATAAGACAGAGCCAGACTCATCTCAGAGGTACACAGTGAAAAGACAAGAGGCAACAGTCACAAGCTACAACTGAGAGTCATTAAGCACAGCCACAGGTGCCCACAGAGGCTGTAGATCTTCATTTGAGACATTTTCAAAACAACTGGACAAGGCCCAAGCAACCTTATTTAACTTTGAAGCTAGTCCTGCTTTGAGGAAAAGGCTGGACTAGAAGATGCCTATGTTACCTTCCAGCCTACATTTTTCTATGATTCACTTTACCATGATGGTATTCAAGTTGTTGATTTAAGCATTTTAGACAATTGATACTTTCAAAGGATAGCTTTCCACACTTATCTAGAAGGTTTGATTCATACCGCTTCATTCTGAACAAAGTAAAATCTCCCCAGAGAAGAGTCTATTTTAGTTTTAGGACATGATTATTTTTCATAATGCATGCTGTAAAAAGCAGGTAAATTGTTCCTCTAACATTAAATCCAGGGAACAGTTTTAAAATACATTTATTTTTTTTACCCAATTATCTGGAAAGTATTTATCCACTATCTCTCTCATTTTTGCTTGTTGAGTGTGAAGAATAGAAGGGTCAAAATACAGTATCACATAGAGCATAGCAGCCTGAGTAGCCAGGGCAGTGCTGCGGTGTTCTGGTAACGGATATGCAGAAACCTAGGAAAAGGGAAAAAACCAGAACATCATATAATGCAACATAAACCACTTGCAAACATTATGGGGCACATTAAAGAGTACACTATATAGATACTAGGAGGCACAGAGGATATGGGGGTAAGCTGGACATGCTTACACATGTAGCATATTTACCAGGTATCTTTTACAGAATATAAAAGTTGACTGTGTAGATGCCTACTAAATTTAACAGGATATAGTAAGATATTAATATGCTGTAAATGAGTCAAAGGAAGGATGAACCAAAGAGCTTAAGATGAGTTGAAAGAAGCAGAGTTAGAAATAAGTATTTCATAACAACTGGATATGTTTAGTTCATCTCAGATAGAAACAACTATTAATTTAACTGAAGTAACAGGCAATTGAGATGCAAATAATGTAATTATTCACCAAGTCCATGTAGCAGCAAGATCAAAAAGATTCAAATTATCAACTGAATTTTCATTTTAAAAATGCATAGGATAATATATTGAAAGACCTTTGTGCTAACAAAAAAGTTGTCATCAAAATCATATCAACAAGACATAATGATTTGTCATTAGGAAAACAGTTCTCTGCTTTTATTTAGTAACATTTTATTTTTCTTTAATTTCATTTGGCTATTTTATTAGGTTGTGTTCAGACTAGTACGAAAAATCAGGAGGCTTCTGCCACTGTCATCAATAAAAAAGGCTGTATTCAGTTTGGGTTGAGCTTAAGATTTCTACTCTACTTTTTGTACTATGTTTGGAAAAAGTACATAGGTACTGTAAGGCATTTTTTCCCCTTTGAAGCTTAATATGTCTGTCCATAGTGTGAGCATGTTTTTGATAAGGTCCCTACTTTTAAATTATTACTCCTGCCTAAAGACTTAAGCCTTTGTTTATTTCTTACAATCATACGTTAATCTTCAAATGCTGGTTTTTTGGCATCTAAAAACTGCTTCAGTTTTCCAGGATTCACTTAAAGTGTGCCAATAATTACAGAAATAAGACTACTTGTCCATGCTAAAGACTGAAACCTGCTCAAAAGCAAATGCTTTGTTAAAGATCTCTCAAAGGAGTCATATTAGAAGAGACTGTAAATACAGTAGCCATTACTCATACTTTGCTTCAATTTTTCTTTTACTAATACAATTGTCATAGTTAAGAACTGCAGTATTAGCTTTCCTTTTTAAACACATTATCTACTAAGGGATGATGAATCTCTTTGCAGTAATTAAAAGAATGGGAATCTCTGAAGGAATTAAGAGTTATTAAGAGTGGCAAATTATTTATGATTTAAAGACATTAAATAAAAAGGGGTGTTTTTACTGTGAGATTGGCCAAACACTGGAGCAGGTTGTCCAGAAAGGTTATGCAGTCTGCACCTCTGGAGATACTCAAAACCCAATCGGACACAGTCCTGGGCAATCTGCTCTAGCTGACCCTGCTTGAGCCAGGGGGTTGGACGAGGTGCTCACAAAAGGTCCCTTCCAACCTCCGTGATTCCATGATTTACTTTTTTTCTGGGCTTCATGGTTGAGTAACTAACCTGAGAAGTCATTTCATATTTAGTTTTAGATTGGTCTTTTATCTCACAGTAACTTACCTGGTTATAAATGTCATCTGACCGCAAGCGGCCAATAACCATGCTAATGAATGTTTCACTTATGGGTACCCTGCTGAAGTAACTCTCGGGGTAGTTTGGAGGTCTTTTAGCTCCAGGTTGGCTTGAGTACCCAGTGCTTCGAAGCAATTTACAGATATCATCTAAATTGGAATCAGCAGAGGATCGTGCTGCACTGTTTTACAAAAGAAAGGAACGAAAATTGAGCATTTTGTCTTCTCCCTCCCCTTGCAACCGTGCCTTTCCTCCAAGAAAATGATCAGATGCTAAGGTCTGGGAGATTTTTGGTTGTTTACTCTATGAATATAATGGTCACCATATTATAGGAGGACACCGATAAATGTCCATACTGGAATCCCAGATAAGCACACAAAGCACAAACAGAAAAATGAACTGTATTCAGGAACAGAAACAAGTAGCTTTATATTCAGAGGAGGAGTTTTGTTCTGGGTTGTTGTTTTTTCTTTTTTTCTCCCCATTTCTGATTTCCCCTTTTTGATTCACTTCTGCATTCCAGAGTTAAAGACTCCTCTCTCATTATACTGAGAGGCATAAACATAGCCAAAGAAGCACAGGAACGGGATACCCCCTTTTTCATGTGTGTGAAAGGATTTGCACTGATACCCTTTGAGTCCCTAACTGTCACACAATGATGCTGTCAACCTACCCTGGACACTCATTATTGATTTGACTAATCACGCACTGTAACTACAAGAAGTCTGACTTGCAATACATTTGTCATCTAGATACTCAGGACTTTTCACCACAATTTGTTCACACATTTGGGAACCTATGATACTTTCATAGCTGACACTTGCAGCGTTAAAGCTTTAGCTGAAAGTTTTTTGTCAGTAGACTTCAAATTTCTATTGCGACAGCATGAAAAATCTGTTGCTCCAGTTTTGCAGCTAGACCCGCAAACACTGCTAATGCAAGGAGTTCTACTGGTATTCAGAGAACTCTGCTGAATTACCAGTCTATCTCTATATAGTCAGTTGGTCAAAAAGGTGCCAATCTTTCCATTTAACTTAATTCAATAACCTAGTTAACTGAATATACTGCATGTTACATCCTTTCAGCCTTGAGTGCTTCTGCATACCGATGTACATTACCTGTATCTGTAGTAGGAAACCAACATTCTTTCTCTGACTTCTCCCTCAATCTTCTGGTCAATGACCAGTAGCATGACTCCATATAAATAGAGCGCTTCACACTGTTTGGAAAAAGCAAGAACGAAGGAAGTAAATCACATAAACACAATTTTGTAGTAACATTTAAAGACAAACACGTACTGGCAAACTAACCCAATGTCAACTATGTAGTCAATACAGTAAGAAGAATAGCAGGCTGTAGATTTTTGTTCTTTGTTCTCCTTAAAGTGAGTCATAGCATTTCCATGCATTTAGTAAACTTAAATCTTTGTCTAGTTTGGCACTGAACTAGTTGGTTCATTTTCTACTATTGCAAAACTGTTCAATACTTACTAGAAGCTGTTTTCCATCTTCATTAAGGAGGACTGTTTCTAATGTTTGCTGAATGTAAATTCCTTCATTGAGGTCATCTAAATATCTAGGAATCATAACAAAGAGTTGGTCATTGACTATTTTGCGCTCTAATCATATGTCTTCAGAACTCAACCGGCCGATTTTCTCTGAAAGTCAACAGACAGGTCAGAACATTTCCCCAGTACAAGTAGCATGAAGTTTTTCAGACAAAGAAGAAGAGATGATCTTCTATGAAATGAGACGCTGGAACTCCTAGCTAGAGCCAACCACTTGGCAAAAGCCTCCTTCCATATCCTGATGGTGTACGTGAAAGACACTGGAGGATACTCTGTAACTTACAGCTAACATCCTCTTAATCCTCCTATGTATAGATGGGTAACAGCCTGAGAGCAGAGTACTGAGAAGGAAATGCTCCTCTTCCACTCCAAAATTTAGTAAAACTGTCATATTTTTAAGTTATCTCAAAACTATCTCTTGGAAATACCATAAATTTATCTCAATTGCAATTTTGAAGGTAGAGCTAGAAATAGAGTATGTTCATCTCAATAAGATTGCTTCCTATTAAAGGATTTTCCAGTACCACCATGTATTAATAAAAGTCATGTTTAAAATTTACTCTTTTGATTAATCTTTTTATATAAGATCAATAACAAAACACAATTCTTAGGCTTAAGATTCTCTGGAACTTTTTCTTAAGTGTATTTCATGAACCTTTCATATTGTTTTTTTTAC
Organism: Grus americana; assembly: GCF_028858705.1. Classification (NCBI taxonomy): domain Eukaryota; kingdom Metazoa; phylum Chordata; class Aves; order Gruiformes; family Gruidae; genus Grus; species Grus americana. The sequence goes on along the minus strand of NC_072853.1, from coordinate 12,548,426 downwards.
AGGTAAGAGTAGCAAACTTGAGAATACGGCAACTCCACTGAAAAATTAAGTTTAGGAAAATAATGCCAATGAAAGTCAAAGAAAAAACCTAACTATCTGATATTCTGTTTTGCAAGACCACAAAAACTTAGTTTATTAAATTATTATTACTCCTTTTATTAAAAAAAATCTTCAAGTCAACCTCCAAGACAAAGAAAAGAAACTAGTTCTAGCTTACAATTGAGGAAATGAGGTAGAGAGGTTAAATGTTTTCAAGTCATATATTAAGCTGGTAAGCAACGGTAGGAGTTAGCGTTCACTCCAGCAATCCAGGTTTCCAGGTGCACAGGAATATGCCTCAACAGTGAGCATATTGGGTCTCTAAGGAAAAAGCTTCTCATTATAAAGACTAAGCCGTAATCTAGTCTTTAAGAAAATCCACATGTATTTAAGATACCATACCTGTTTAAATCTACAATGTATTTATGTACACTCTGAAAAGCTAGATAAAATCTTGTCAAAATTTCAATGTTATTTTCACGAAATTCTTCATCTAAATCCAGTAACTCAGGTTTGGCTTCCAGTTTGCCTTCACATGTCTCAGGCCCCTAAGAAAAGAAATTCATCTTTAGAGACAGTATTTGACTTTGACCTCTGACTTCTCTTCAGTAGGACACAGAACACGTACAACCACCACTGCGTGCCCAACAACAGAATTAACATTTCTTCCGAAAACAAGGATCTGTAGTTTTGCAAACTACTGTGTGATTGAACACTGATTCCATAAAAAAGCTTTTTACACTTTGTTACAATCTGCAATGCCTTTAAATAGGATTTATCCTACATAACCAATGGAAAAGCATAGTTAATGCTTTGTGTAAAGCCCCACTATGTGCTTTTTCTGGTGCTAACTATCTTCCTGCTGGAATTTTTTTCCTTTACACATTTGATCTGATTGAGTTCTCAGATAGAAATCCTAACATTGAGGCCTCACAAAGCTTAGTACCTTCTCATACAGTTTAACTGCTTGAAAGTATTAGATCCGGGTTTTTGGTTTTTTTTTCAGACTCTGGACCTAGTTCAGTGCTACTTCCCCAAATTAATGCAGAAACTATGTCATCAACAACTGAAAAAGGGTTGGGATGAAGAGCCTGACTTTTCTAACAATTTACTACTGCCAACATTTCTCATAACCTCCATTTGCTCTTACCATCACCATGTAAATGAAAATACTGTTACTGTTTAATTGAAAATATTATTAACATTTAATTGAAAATACTGTTAACATCATTCCACAGACCACTTATGACAGCATGAGATCATGGCTTAAAGGATTTAGTCAACATAAACTCCATAAAAATAGCATAAAACAGAGTTAAAATATAATATTATAATCCTAATACCCAGCTGACAATTTTAGTGTGGTTTTAAAATGTTCTTCTGCTTATCTTTTTGTGCAAAATACCTACATGAAACAAAGGATAAAAAGCAGACCCCAAACTGCCTATGAAGTTCAAATGCACAAAGTAAGCAGCCTGAATTTTCAAAATCTCAAATCTCTTCTCATTAAGTAATTCTAAGAATCATGAATACAGGAATGGCACATTTGCAGGGAAAATATCTGTAAATTCACTAATGTCTGCTTTATGTCTTTTATGGATTTTTGGGGTGATTACTCTGAAAAGCAGCAGCACTGCTGTGCCTCCTTAACATTCAAAAATCTTACAATTTCAAGGATAATTGTATTTCTCACCAATTATACCTACCTGCTTTTAAATTTTCAAGTAATTTGTGTAAAAAGACTTCTAAAAAGCACTTAGATCTAAAGGTATCTGGAAAATCATTGGTGCTGAGGGTTTTCAGCATCCAAGGCTCACAGTACCTGAAAATTACGACTATTACTAATAAAACCTAAAACAAACCCCACCCCACCTTGCTTTACTATTAACACTTCTTGTATTGTACAATCCAGATGAAATCAGATTAGATAGTCTCTGTACTTCCCTCTTAATCATGCTGGAGAATGATAGAGGGAAATAGGTAATCCAAGAAGCTTAATTTTTGCAAGGGAAACAAGGGCCTTTCATGGACACTGCTCTTTGATTTGTTTATTCAGCACATGTGACAAGTCCAGTGAATGAACAATCACAGCACTGTCAAACAGGAAAGCAGAAAGCAGTTTTCACGGCTGCAAAGAATAAGCTACAGATAACCAGAGGAAGATGGGCATACTGCCCACAGTACTGCTCCAAAGGAAAACAACCAACTGCACAGGCTCAGAACCTGCTGGTGAAAGCAAAATTGAAAGTTTCTGCAGGAAATAATAATGAAAATAAAAACCAGAATCCAATACTCAAGTCTCATATAATCAGTATCCACTAAAGTTCACAAGGCAGATGACTCATCAAACATTTTGAAACGTGTACCTGGAATGCTCTTGTATGGATGCACTTAAAATTGCTGCCTCCTCCTTGCCCTGATACTCCCATGCAGGTACGGGTTATACTTATGTTCTGCCTAGGGGCCTAAGCATAGAACCTTCCCTAGACTGTTTCTGCTCACCAAAATGAGTAAGATAAGGCTGAGTATGATCAGCCTCAGTATATAAAATACAAGACAGCCCAGAAGTGGAACGTTAGCATGCAAGCATATCCCAATTGCCATCTCAAGTTGATGAATTTTTGGTAAAAAATAAGTAAGTAGGAAGTCATGATAGTCAATTCTGACGAATGCTAGTAATAAACACAATAATCAAGAATGGCTGTTTCATAACCTGAAGCACCCTGATGCTCTACTGGGACAGTGATGCTTTAGGGAGAAGTTTAACAATAAAAGGATTTACCTTAAAATAACTGAAATCAAATATGATATCCCCATACTTCTGTTGATCAGCCTTGTCCTTTAGCCTGAAAACACCAGGAATAAATTCGGAAAGTCTCAGAAGTTCTGCAATGATGGCATTTCCACAGGACACAATCCGAAGAATTGCCTGACCACAGAGATTGTTTTCAGCTAGAAAATCAACCATTGTGGAGCTGGACGTGACAGAGCCACAGAAGCCCTGCAGTCAGATTCTGATCATTAGTCTTTAGGTTATTTGAAGAAGAGAGTCTGATGACAAAACTAGCTGCTCCATTAATAACCTGTAAAAACAAAACCACACACAGAGCAGTTCACATGCATGTTTTTGATAGTTTATGAATGGATTACGTGGATTTTTAAGCATACTCTCAAATCTTTGTTTATGAAATCTAAATTATCCACAGCTTTGTAAAATGAAAACAAATGCACTGAATTCACCTTCAGCACACATACTGTTTGACTCGGTCAAGCATAACCTTTAGTACCAGAAAACTTGAAGAGAACTATTGAAGAATAAAACAATCACAAATACTGAAGAAACTGAGACCACACAAGGAGATGGCTGCAAGGAAAGCAAAACCATGCTATGTGTTTATAATAGCAACTTTAAAAATACAAACAAAGGGATTATCATAGGCTTTAGCAACAAGGAAAACTTCTATAGCAAATGGAAAGGAATACAGCTGAGTTCCTTTATTTATGGCTGAAGGGCCAGTTTCCATGCTGTGGTTGCATTTCCTGGTCAGTTTTATTTACTGACATGTTTCCTGCAAGACACAGAGTGCAGCACTGCTAAAACCAAGCTTTTACGTTTAGAAACACTTATGGGAAGTTATGAGTTGACTTTACTTTTCACCAATAACCTTCCAAACCACTGAAATTAAACTTCAGATGTCAGTGCCTCTTTTGTCCCAAAAAGCGAACCAGGAGCCCGGTCTTCCCGCTGGACGAGGCGCAGGGCGTTACTACTGCCGCTGCAAGCTCCCCCGCAGGGCCCAGACCCCACCGCCACCGGACCGGGCTTTAAACCACATCCCACCCCTCTCCGCCGAGGCCGGTCACCGGCCCGGTGGATCGGTCCCGCCTCCCTCCCGCGCTGTCCCTCACGGTTTGAACCCCGCCTCGGGGCTACCACCGCGGCGCGAGACCAACCCCCAAGCACCTCGCAGCGGCGGCGGCCTCCCCCGCTCCCGCCGCCTCCCCTCACCCGGTGCCACCCTCGCTCGGCGGCGCTCACCCTCCCCCGCCGCTGGCGCGCCTTGCGGGCAGGGACGGCGGCCGCCTGAGGGGAGCTGTGCCAGCAGGTGAGACGCAGGGAAGGAGGCGGCGGCGGTCCGTGCGGCGCGGCCGAGCCCTCCCGTCACATGACAGCGCCGTCATGAGGAGAGGCGCCGGCTGATGAGGCGCTTCCGCCCCCCCCCCCCCCGCCCGGACCGCCTCCCTCGGGCCCAGCTCGCCCCCTTGCTCCTGGTGCTGAGAGGGTCGGTGTGCAGATCCTCGCTTCGGGCCTCGGCGGCTGGCACTAGGTGAGCAGCAGCCGCTGGTGAGGGTGGCTGCCTTCGCCGCTCGCTTCCCCTCTGGCGGGGTGAGGGCAGCGCTGTGGAGTGCGTGGCCCCGCTCTCCCGGCCGAGGGAGCGGGAGAGGCGGGCGGGGAGGGGGATGTGGGGCCGTTGCCCTCCGTGCGTGGCTGACAAGGGGCAGGGTGTGCCGGGCCAGCTGCCCTGGCTTGTCGTGGATGGGGTGGGGGGAGTAATGTGGAGGGCTGGGAGAGCAGTATCTCCTGCTTGGTGGGCTCTGCTCCCGACCTTTCTGGCGGGGAAGGAACGTCTCCCCGTGATAGCTGTTCACCGAGTGTCTTTAGGGGATAGACACTAATCCTGGTGGTCAGTGAGCACTTGTCACCTGTAGATCTTGTGTTACAGACGTAACTTTTTTTTTTTAATCTCTGCTTCATAGTTTGGTATGTTGAAGCATACAGAAAGTAGGTCATTTTCTCAAATCTTTAAAATAAGTGGCAGAATTGAAACCGTAATTTAAGTTTGATGATTGGTAGTCCTGTCTGGACCATTTGATCACTTATTGTTGAAAGACAAAAAAACCTCCCTGCCTCAGTAGTCTCACTTGGTCTCCTTTTCATCTCTGATTTTGCTGGTTGTATTTTCCAGAAGTGAGGGGATTGGGGGTGGAGTTGCAAATTTGAAGTGCTTCAATGAAGACCTTGCTGGCAAAAAAGAGTGCCTTAAAAACACTGCTGTGAAGCCCAATTCCAGTGAGGAATGTGGCTTTTCCTCTGAAGGCAGAATGGACAGCTGCAAGCTGAAGTTGAAGAATTCACTTAGAAAGTTCAAGAGTGAAATCTTTGGTTGGGATCATAAACAGTTTCTAAGAAAAATAATCCTTCATTTAAAAAAAAAGGAAAATTTGTCCAAAAGTACTTAAATTATTTTCCAAAAGACAAATTGAGATGAAACTACCAATGCAATGGTATGATTTAGTATTGTAAACAGTAACTTCTGTTCCTGTGCAGTTTGCTCAGTGCTTCCACAAATGTCAAGAGAATGAAGAAGCCTTTTTAACTTTTCACTGTTGTTTTTTTCAGATTCCTGACTTTCACAGTGTGTAGCTGTGAAATTTCCAAAGAACAGCAGGCTTTCTCAGTGAATGAGATTTACCAAGTTCAAGAAGGGAATTAGGTTCTCACTGTTGACTTTGATACACTAAAGGAGCCCAGAAAGATAAAGCAGCAAACATGATTTTATGTGACTACTTAACAGTGTATATTTGGATCACAGACATTCTATACAAACAGTCTTGCTAAGGTGGCAAACAGGTGCTTTAAAAAGAAAAGTTAAATAATGTAACAGCTGAAAGCATTTATTATTAAATCTTTAAGAGCATCCTTTACTTTCAAGGAGTTCTGTAAGGAACTTTTTCCTTGTCTTCTGTTTTCAGTTTGACAGCTCTTAAAGATCTCTTAAGGTAGCAATCATTGTCTTTTGGTGGGGAGAGCATGAGCTGACATAACTGGAGCTGTCATTGAAGGCTGCTGCCCCCTCTGTGGCAAGATGCACCTATAGAAGGGGATAGAGAGGAAGGCAATTTGTATGTAATTCAGAAGTTCAAGTTGTGGTGAACTTGAACTGTTGTTAAAATGTTGTTGGAAGCACATGTCCTAAAAATGGTGTCATAAAAGATAGTCTTGAGAGGCCAAGCACATTTTTTAAATGGGGAAAAAAAAAAGTTATGAAAGAAAACATCAGAAGAAAAGAGTGTGACAGCAGGTATGCAGGTCTCATGGTCCGCAGTGAGGAATGTGGCAATGGGTGAGTGCAAGATGTAGTTCTGGAATCCAAGGGAAAGTAGTAGAGGGAGATACAGCCTTAGACATGCAAAGCTTGGGCAAAGCTTTGTCCTTTCTGTTTAGATATTTTCCAGAGTTCTGTTGGATTATAGCCTGTCAAAGGCTATTGTTGATAGAACAACTTGTCCCCTTGTTATTTTGTGTATGATTCAGATAAAACTTTTGTATACCCCAAATTTGGTTGTGGATTCTGTTCTCTACCTCCCACAATATAATCTCAGTATAGTCCTTGAACATATCAGCTGTTCTTTACATGGACTAATGCAGTATTTCTGTCTATCCAAAACATTTTTTTTGGCGAACAACTGTGTATCTAAAGCTGATCAGAATTTTTCTTATCTCCTGCAACTTCAAGTATAAAATTCTGCAGACCAAGTTCATGTTTCTTACAATAGCTACATCTTGTCTGAGCGAGTTATGGCAAAGCATGAAGAAGGAAGAGCAGAAGTTGGAATTTTTGAGAAGAAGCCAACTGATGTGAACAGTGTGGATAGGCACAGCATAAACAAACCCACTTGAAGGTTGCATTAGTGACACAGGGAAGCAGTTACTCCCTGCAAGGCTGTAGGTCATGGGTCTGTGTTGGAAAGGAAGACGGTGGTAAAGATGATAAATATCATTCCCGTGCGACGCTATTCTGTCTTAATGGAACATTGGTACTAAAAGTTTGTAGCATCTTTGGGAGAAGTAGGCAACGTTGGTAAGGTGGGTTTTTATTTAAAAATGGATGTTTTCATGTTAAGTACATTCTTAGAAGAGTGGCCCTTTGTTAGATTATTTTTTCCAAGGGCCATCTGTTGAAACAGGCTTGTAGTTGGTGAAGCTGAATTGGATGCGAGAAGTCATATTTCTTTCTAGCCTAATTGATAATATGCCTAGAAAACACAGACAAGTTTTTGGGCATGTGGGCTTCTTTGGATCTGAAATAGAGCAGTAATTTTCAAGTGAACCTAATCATTGAGTTTGAACCTCATTGTGGTTTAGCAATAGGAATGAGCACATGAAAACTGCAGGTTGCTTTTTGTGGTGTACTTTTGCTTAATATTGAATAGGAGGTGAATTGTGGTTCCACTGAAATTACTGAGCTAAGATTTCATGCCTGCTCTCTGATGTTTTGGTGGTTCTGTTGACAGTGCTTTATGGTTAGCTATCTGTACTTCTGTTTCTCTCCCAGATTCTTTGGGTGTAAACTGCATTCAAAATGTTGTATCTGTTATTTCTAGAGTAACGATTTCAAGATGCCAGGTGGTGCAAGAATCTCATTCAATGGTGTGGATTCCTCTCTTTCATCTCTGAAAAACTGCCAGTCTTACATAAATACTGGAATGGATATTGCTACTCACGTTGCCCTTGACCTTGTGGAAAGTTTCAGTAAGTATATTCTCTCTTGTATTGCATCCTGAATCTGACAGATGAGTCGTAGGCCTACATATTTTGACTTAGTTACTGACAATATCTATCTTCATTATAGGAACTGTAGCTCTTCTGGCTAGACCAGGGTGCCTTCATTCCAATCACTTCATTATCTTAAATGAGAAATTCAGTGAAAATGTAAATACCAGGCAAACATTGTCCCAGCTTTTGTAACACCCAAGACTAGTTGCGTTCCACTGATTGTTATCCTACAGCTTTGTAAAACCTTTAACATTGCTGAACGAGGTGGAGAAGGCCTCTGAAGTGGGTGAATAAAATGTCTTTTCATTCTAATACTGCTTCTTTGTGTGTGTTTTATTTGATGTTTAGGGCAAGATACATTAAAATAATGCTAATAATTTTGAGCTTGAGACACCTGTTAGGGGGTGCAATTTTTTTAAATGCTGGCTCTTTCTCTGCTGAAAATCAGGCCCCTTTGTAAGTGCCCAAATTGAAGCACCCTGAAGTGGGGTACCTTAAATCTGTAATCACTTCTAACAGTCTTGTCGTTGCTATTTCACAGTAACAGGTGCACTGCAAAGCTAGATTTCAAAGACAAATATTAGGCATCCTATTTCCTATCTTCTTAGATCTATGATAATGTTTTCACTAGGGAAAAATAAAAAACTTTAAAGCTCCAAACCCCTAATAGTTTTAATGCTGAGTGGAGAGCGAGAATCCTCTGAAACAAAAGTTCGCTCTTCATTATAAATCTTGCACTCAACTAAGCCAAGGTTTATGTACTATCGAGATGAATGCTTTTCTCTCTGTCTAATGTGATAGCTCTCTCTCCTTTGACCTTTTTATCGATACTGGTGTCAGAGACAATTGACAGGCCATTTCTAACCAGGTAGAGGAAATGGAAAGCTTGGCGGAACGGTCAGCTGGGGATTCCCTTTGAGGTAAAACTGGTGTAACCAGTTCTGTTTCCTCCCTGCTTTTGCAGTTACCATCTCTCCTACTTTGCCATAAGCAACACACGGAAATCCACTGACTGTACTGAATTCTTTCAGTCCCAAGACCACAGAATGATCCACAGAAATTACTGATTGGTTCAAAAGTGTAAAGCTTTGATTAATTTCACCTTGCAGTAGAAGCCCCTGCTGCATTCTCTGTTGGAGGGGTGAAAGACAACTTGAGTTTCACTGTGCAGGTGTGCAGCTGGAGTTGGTGCGTTATACTCCTAGGAAACATCATTATCTTTTTCACTCACCTACTTCTGACACATTAAACTTTAATTACAACCTTGAAATTATATTGCCCATTTCATTCAGTAACTGAAAGAATCATATTTAGCGTTTTATCCTGAGTGGAGGAGATTACTCTTGGTCTTTGTTACAGTTACGTCATGTGCCTGGAAAACAGCTCCTAGACTGTAACACTCATTTTGTTTTAGCAACTTTCCTGTAGAATCATAGTTATAGAATTATCAAGCATGACCTTTTAATGTAGTCCATCCCATTTCTCTACAGAAAAAGTATTCCAGACTTGTATTTGTAGTTTATGCCTCTTTCATCTGATGTTACGATGTTAGCTTTTTACTTATAATAGTTGTCTTCTTCACTCCTGTGCTTTTCCTTGCAGATGTATGTACATGTGTACATGGAACAAACAAATGAGTGAAGCTCCTCACTTTTATAAGGTTTGGTTTTTCACTCACCTGACTACTTCACTTGGATTTCAAGTGCTTATGTTCCTTATACAATGCCATCAGGAAAGATACAGGGTTTCTGTGGCATGGCATGCTTTTGGTAAACAAATACTTTTGGTGTTTCAGAATTAGCAGTATCTGATCTGCCATACTTGACTGTTCAGCTCTTACCTCTAACACCTACGTAGCGATTTCTGTTTCTAGAATTGTTAGTCATCTATCCTACTTGTGCTTCATGTTCTGAGGCTAAATATTAATTTAATTTTGAGCCAATGTTAGATAATATGTTTCTGTATTCCTGTTCCCGTCCCATTTGCAATTTGTTGTAATTTCCTTTACAAAATGAAACTTTGTCCAGCTTCTGACAGGTTTCATTGCCAGACTTCGTAGAAGCAAAAAATTATATTGTGACTTTATTTTACAAGTGCTATTTCTGTGAAGGTATTTGTTCCTTTGGGCATATTGGACAACACTGTTTTTTTGGGAATAGTATCAAAATTTTTCATAGCAAATACATGAAAGAAGTTACATTTACATCTGAAGAGAAATAACTGAAAAGGCTGGCAAAGTTAGTGCAGTAAATGATGTCTGGTTTCTCTCTTAATTGCTATTTTCCACAAGCCCAATCCTGAAAACACTGGTAAGCATGTTTATTAAATAGTACACAGTAGTGTTTGCTGGACTGGCTACTGTTTAATGCAGTATCGTGGAGGGACTTCCTATAAATGTACCTGATGCTAAGTTAGGTCAAAAGATCTAACTGGATCACTTTTCCCTACTTTTTTAGTTATGGTAGTGGGTTTGCTCCAGTGCTGTACTTGAGATGCTTTCTAGGCAGCAAACAGCATATTTTTTTTAACAATTAAACACTTATTTGTGAAAGAACCTGTGTGTGATTTTTTTCTAACTGCAGAGCTTTAGTAAAGCAGAGAAATATAAATTAACAAATTTAAGTTTTCTTTAACGTGTAAAGGGTTTTTATGGTATGCCAAGTTTGTGGGTGTTACCCTGCTCGGTAAAAATCACTTTCTACATATTAGCACTGTAGGGCTGGAAAACGCTCTTCATGTTCTGACATGTTTAGTGGAGAACGATATGAAGAACACTTCTAAAGGATGTAAAAAGAAAACAATTTGGTGTTTCAGCAAGTGTGTATGCATGTAAGTTATAAAGTAGCCACGTGATTGTTCAGTTGGAGTGAAAATCAAAGCTCACTAGGGGGCAGAAGACGATAGGGAGTAAGCAGCGCTTCCATTTCACTTACAGAAAGCGCTGATGAGAAACTGGCCTCTTTACCTGTCCCTTGATCTGGCCACGATCCTTGAGGAGCCAAAAGACCTCTCTAGTTAAACCATCCGGAGAACAAAGAACTCTTACATTGGTTATGGAAGCTATAAAATCCTCTCACAATGATTTTGAATTTAAACTTTGTAAACAGATGGTGGTAATGTTACATAGAATAGAGAGAGAATAAAACTACTTGTTTGATCGTGAAACCAGAGGGCTGCCAGTAGGAAGAGGTGCCAGACTTGTGGGCAGGAATTGGCTCAGGATATTCCATGATTTTTAGAAACCCCATAACCTATTGTAACCTTTCTTCAGACATCTCGGATGCTTTGCAAACGCTGGCTAAGCCTCTCAAGTCTCTGGGAGGTAAATCATGGTTACAGGGATTACTTGCTTCACTGCCACTGAAATGAAACTCTTTTGGGTGAATAATGGCTGCTATATAGAAACATTGTAACTGTATCATCCAACAGAGAAAAATAAAATTTCCTCCAACTGACTGAAACAACTGAGAAAACTTTATTAGAGAAGATAGAGGTTTTTGAGTTGGACATCAGATTAAATTGCTTACTCGTGAATAAATATCATAATAGATCTTTCACACCTTTATTTTGACTTAATGTTTGAAAGTTTCAGAACTAAATCAAACACCGTGTTTTCATTTCAATAGTAATTTCATATGGAGAATGCCTCCTGTTGAATTGAGACTATCTTTTCTCTCCACACTGTAATTCCATTTAGGAAGCTGCAGTTTACCTACTGACTCACTTCAGTCCTGCTTAAATGGAATTTAGCTATTTCTGGGTGAAGGCAGCATGGCTGCAAGCCAGCACATGTACTGATGGTAGCTACCATTGATTACCGCGCTTGCTGTTCATTACTGTGCTGCTGTAGTTAAATTTATTCTGTCTTAAGAGCCCTATTAATTATATTCTGAAAAATGAACACTTTTGCTCTTCACCATTAACTTACATGAGGCCATTACTTTCTGGCAATAACAACAGAGCCTTTTAGGTTGGATATAGTTCTCAGGTTTGGGGTTCTTTGTTTTTAGGTTTTTTTCTCCTACACATCAGTTGTGCTCAGAATTTCCTATTAGCCTGGTATTTTCCCCTATAGCTTTTGACTTCCTGTTCTGGACAGATAGTCTGACTGGACACAGCTATTCTGAGGAGTATAAACAACTGTTAGAGAAATTGATGGGGGAGAAAGGGTTCAATTAAATAATTAAACATCGTAGCTCTGCAATAAATAGTGGTCAGAGAAGTCTAGAAAAGTAAGGGAATCGATTTCAAGAATATAAATTGCAATTCAGATGACTTTGAAGATCTAAAGATTTATAGCCTCTCATCACATGGTCCCGCATTTTGAAATGTAGGACAGAATGTACCAATTAATCTAATTCTCCATGACCTTGAATGAGTTCATTTTACCACTTTCTGCAAAATAATAATATTAATAAAACCAATTGCTTTCCTATTTCATATGAATAATGAAAAGATATAATAACCAATATTTCTAGGCAGATTCACATTCATCTCTACTTACGTATATAGTTCTCCTGACATCTGTTTGCAATCCACAATAGTAAATTTAAAATTATTCCTATCCACTTAAGCTTTATTTAATGCTATGAGATGTTTTGGGAATCCTAGTGAGAGATAATATGGAAGTATGGATCTTTTACTGGGAATTGTAAATAATAACAGACCTCACATGAAGAAGTCAAAAGGCAAGTATTTCACAGTAGAGTTAAAACAGTCTGAAATGTCTGTGAGGCCTCTAATGATAAAACCACTCAGAATCTGTTCCCAGCTTTGTACTACCTCCCCTTTCTTTTGTGCCTTCTAGCATCTTGCTCACTGCTGCTGCACTCTGGAGATAAATCTTAAGTTAGCGCTAACCACAGTGATTCCCAAGTCTCTTTGCTCTAAGGAATCCACTGTTGACAGTGTGCCGTAAGGAGGACACACTTAGACTACTGCAGGGTTCATTGCCAAAATTGCACTTAAACAAGTCTTAATTTCATCAGTGATTCTATTGCTTAGTTCACTAATACATTTATGTCCATTTTGTTCTAGACCTGTATAAGTTTATGAGAAGAAATCACTAGTGTTAAATATTCACGTCAGGCATCGCTCATTTATGAACATGTATGATCTCTAGCAAAATAAGAGAGTTTATGTTAACTGCTGTTAATGTAGGTGAAGAATAATTTTAACGCATCTGATCCTGGAAACCTTTTATTTTTCAAATAACTTTGTTGATGTCCATGAAGTTAAGTTGTTGATTAAGACCTCCCTGTCCACTGAGAATCTACAGATTTTCAGCATAGAGCATCTTCACGGTCTTGTGTTGTGAACATGTGATGGCAAAGAGACAAAATTTAAAAAGATCCTCTAAGGGACTAAGGATCTGTATCTAGAGGTTAAAACTAGTTTCTCCGAACTGAATGTCAAAGGGAAACAGCCAATTTAAAAGCTCATTTTATTTAATGAGTTAAAAAGAAAGATAGGTTTTATGTCCGTCTCAGTCTTTCTGCTGATTAGATACTGACATTGTCTAAAGGTCGTATTTTGTTGCGCTTTCAAGAATACCATTGTGGTATAAAAACATTTTAAAATGTTGCTGTATAAAAAACCCATGTAAGCAGAAAACTGCATTCAGCTCTGGGGTCACCAGTACAAGAAGGACATGAAGGTGTTGGACCGAGTCCAGAGGAGGGCCACGAAGATGATCAGAGGGCTGGAGCACCTCTCCTATGAAGACAGGCTGAGAGAGTTGGAGCCTGGAGAAGAGGAGGCTCCGGGGAGACCTTAGAGCAGCCTTCCAGTACCTGAAGGGGCCTACAGGAAAGCTGGGGAGGGACTGTTTATCAGGGAGTGTAGTGACAGGACAAGGGGTAATGGGTTTAAACTAAAGGAGGGTCGATTTAGATTAGATATTAGGAAGAAATTCCTTACCATGAGCGTGGTGAGGCACTGGAACAGGTTGCCCAGAGAAGTTGTGGGTACCCCCTCCCTGGAAGTGTTCAAGTCCAGGTTGGATGGGGCTTTGGGCAACATGGTCTAGCGGAGGGTGTCCCTGCCCATGGCAGGGGGGTTGGAACTAGATGATCTTTGAGGTCCCTTCCAACCCAAACCATTCTATGATTCTATGAAAAACAGGCTCTGTACAGTTGGTTTCAGTATGTCCTCCCTCTGCTCAAAACTCTCAGATGTTCTGTGGTGCAACCTAGCAAAATACTGAAGGAAAGGACACATTGAAATTCTTGAGTGGTCCACCAACTTTCAGAGTGCTCTGTATATTTTAAAGCTTAAGCATATGCTTACATCCTTTGCTGGATTGGAGTCCTAATAGATACATGAATTTGAAGGTGATGCTGTTCAAAATCAGTTATAATGCAAATAATGCAAATAAAATCATCTAAGTTCTACTATAATTTGCATCTTCCTAAATTGAGCCTCGATCTGTTGTTTGAGCTTTGGTAGTGTGAGTTCATGAAGTCAGTACTTGTGTGGCAATGTCTCTCAATTGTAATGCTCCTAGTATTGAACTTTAAGCCCTGTATTGACACCTCTGCACACTGAGGAACAGCTCTTTGCACTGCTAATTTAACTTCTCTTCCTTGCTGAACTGTCTTTACTTAAACTACTTAAAGTAGTTCTATAGAGTTAGAAAGCACTGCTGGACATCCATGGGAAATACATGAAGGATAAATCTTATTCTCTGTTTTTGGGATTAGTGTAACCTGCTATGTGTGTTGACTGACGATATGATGGTCTGCTGTATCCAAGATAGGCATCCCTTCCCAGCTCTGCTCAAAGTTATTGGATGTGAATTCTGTCAGTTTGCAGAGGATGGCAGTTTTATCTGACTCCTTGGGAGAAAGCAGCAGAACTTTCTCAAGAATATGGGACTGTGAAGTAGAGACATCTATAGCTATTGGAATGAAGACAATTAACTCATGGTCATCTCCAAGCTTCCAGCCCAGCAACTTGATCTTTAGAGGGGCCATTGCTTTTGTCTGGGCTGGAACCAAAGCTATGTGGGACTGGGAGGAATGTGCAGTACAAATGGAAAATAATTGGGAGGAATGGACAGTATGCTAACTACAGAAGAAAAGAAGAATTTCTTAGCATAAAGCTTCTGAAAGCATTTTAAAGCATTAACAGATAGGCTTTTGTCTGATTAGCTGAACAGGTTTTCAAGTAGATAGCAAGATGCTTCCTTGATGTCTAGGACTTTCTTTGAACCACACATCACATTCCCACTGTAAAGTATAGAGGCCCAGGACTGTGGAATAGCTGGGTGCGAAACAGTTATTGCACCTGAACTCGAATCTTATTTGGGGAAAAAAATGAGCTGCTTTTCTTTTTCTTAAAAAACTTACCCTAAAATGTCATGGTCAGCTGCTACCCATGGCTCCTTGCCATCTGTATTAGATAGTAGTGATCTTCCCATAGCAGTATCAGGGTCTGCTTGAGAATTCCTCCTCTCTTTTTCCACACTTTGAACGATTTTTCTGCTCACCAGTATGTACAGGGCAGGCCCGTGGGTCTTACAGAGTGTTGGCTATACAGTTCTTTGGCATGTGCCCCAGATTAAGTTAGCCCTTTACAGCTCTGGCTTTTCCTGCTTGTCTGCTCGTTTCCTATTGCGTAACATGTTCTCTCTGCCAGCAGAGCTTACCTCAATTCCGGCTGCTTATCCCATTTGTCTGTTCCCCTTGCCCCAGAGCTGCCTCTGCACTTTTCTTCATGTGTGTTGCACTGCATCTCACGTGTGCAATGTCATCCCTTTACTGACTGCTTTCTGTTCTCCGGACTGCTTGGGATCCACTTGTGTCATGATGCCTGGTAAATGCTAGCCAAACAGCAGTTGGTAATGTGGATTTAATCCACTTTTTTCAATGTGGATTTAACTCCCTGAGATTACTCACAGTACTTTGATTTCTCTCACTGCTCTCTTAAAATGGTGTTAAACAAGAATCTCTCTAAACGTTGCTGACCCTCGTTGACATAAGAAAGAGTGTATAGAATATAGGAGAGTATAGACATGGCAGTCAGCCTAGTTTTATGAAATCATTGGCAGCCTTTTAATAGACAGTTGGTTCATGAGTTTCTGTGGAATATCCACTATTCTTACATGCAGTGTGTTTCTAAACACATTGCAGCAACCTGTCACAGTCAGATTTGAACATCGTAAGTTCATGCGTTGCTGAGAGCAGGGGACCATTCTGTCGAAGTTTCTCTGACTTAAAACTTCTACTTGGAATTGTGCAGACTCCAGTATAAGGATGGACTGTGTGGCTCTGAATATAAAATGGTTTGGTTAATTTGTTTCCTTTGTTCTTATGGTTATTTTTCCTCATTTATTTTTAATTGAAAATTCAAATGCAGGATTCCTGCAGTACCATAATAACAGGAGTCTTCACATTGGCAGTTCTTGTGCATGAAATGACCATGATGTGATTGTTTTGGGATCCAGAAATGAACCTGCTGATACCTCTGCTTCTAAAATTCTCATACTCTGTTAGTTTCCATGGTGTTAGAGATCATTGTGCTTCATAAAAATAATCAAAATATAAGGTAACTTGTCCTGAGAACAGGCTATAGTATACATAGTATACTATAGTATATAGTATACCTGCTTGAGTAAAAGGTATATTAAGGTCCCCTGACTGAGGAAATGAGCAGGACTAAACTTTGACTTGCTGTCCTGTTCTCGTCCAGGGAAGATAAGCTGTGTCAAGCTGTTTTCTTGCACATCCTGCCTTCCTTTGCATATGAATTGTGGTTTTGTTGTTAGGTGTCTCGCCACCTCATAGTGGCCTTATAATGGACAAAGCTGTGGCCTGTGTTGTAGGTTCCTGCATGAGGAATCAGACCTTGTTTTTCACTTGTGAGCCCATGTATCTGTGGAAGTGCTCATGGGAAGCAAATAGCAAACAGTTTTATATGCAGTGTAGGAATGGCATTAGAATTGAGCAATCCATTACTTCTTTATGGACACAAGGGAACAATCTTACCTGGATTTGAAATCCCCAAGACTGTGCCTTAGTCTGTCAGAATTTACTTTGTCTTTAGGTTAGAGTAAATTCCAGGTAAGGGTTGCAGGATTTTTTTTCTTCCTTTTTTCCTTGTTGGAGAATATAAGTGTAGAATGTCGAAGTCCATCCTGGAGATAAATGGCTTTTCACTGATGCTTGCTATACAAAAATGTTTTCTAGCTATGAGACAAGGTACTGTAGAAAACGAAGAGACTAGCGATCCATTAAGTTCAGTAACCCTTCTGTGTTAGCCTCTACCAGATGCTTCCTGTGAAGCTGCAAGAATTCCCTCATGATACCAAGCTGTTCATAGAGGAAGTTTCTTTCTGACCCCAGGCATTTATCTGCCAGAAGCTGTTTGTTAACTGGTCTGCTTTGTTGCTACACCAATGCCTGTGGTACTAATTGATGGCATGCACAAACTCAGTGTAGGCACAAAAATTACATCCTCCTTCTTGGGAAGGTTCTTTTCCTCTTGTTTAAAGTAAACTTGTATTTTGAGTTATGTGAGATAAAATATTTCAGATTCCCTTTTTCAAAAATGCTGGTTCTCTATTATGGTGTGCTTCTTGGATTGTTTTATAGGTATTGAACCTTTCAACTAACAGTGAGGAAGATACATATGTTTTCTTGAAATAGGTAAATGGTATCACACTTTAAGTATTTCTTCAAGTAATTTTATTTTTGAGACAAAAAGAACTGGTTTGTTCTTGTGAAATGCTTTTCTGAAGATAAAAAAATAACATTTTGTGCATTATGCTCTTCAATAGCAAAATTTTGAGAAGAGAGGTTTAGATTAATTTTTTGTCCTACCTTTGTGCTTCAGTAATTACAATGTAAAAATTACTTACAGCATTTATAGCCAGCACTGATGAGCCCATTGCTGGAATACACCGGTTAGTTCTGAAGGCTGTTCTTCAAAGAAGCTGTCTGAAAAATGAGAATTTGGAAATGCGCCTTGTTTCAAAATCTGGAAAAAATATGACTTGCAATGAAAGATTTGTGCTCTTTTATATTTATCCCAAACCCACCCTGACCATAGTCTGTAATCTTACAAAGTGGGAAGAAACAAATACGTGGGGTTGTTATTACTTCCTAGCTGGAATTTTGACTATTTTGACTAGGGGAAAGTAGCTATATTAAGCAGCCTGCTTTTGTTCTGCTGGCTCTCTTTCATTTTGGGTACTCAGTAAGCCGAGTTCTTCCCAGTATCTTCGTTCCTCAACTTCTGCAGTTCTCAAAGGGAAGAGAAACCCATTAGGTGGCAGCCAAGGCTTTCCTGCAGCTTGTGCTTGCTCCTTCACCTCCTGCCCTCAGCTCCGTTGGAACTACGCTACCTCACCGCTGGAACGGAGTTAGAGGTGTTGCTGCTGTATCACCGTACTCTTGTATTTAATAACACTAAAATATAAATAGAGGATTAAGATTAATAGTGGAGAAAGAGAATTAGTATTATCAGATCATAGATTTTTAAAGCATGATCTACTGCTTTGACTTCCTGCATAATACAGATCTTTGCATTTCGTACAATTGTTCTTGCGTGAAGCTGGTATGTTGTGGTTGAACTAGAAAGTATCGTTCAGAGAGAAGTCCAGTCTTGATTTAAAGCTAGCTTGCTGAATAACTGTCTTTAGTGCATTCTCATGGAAATGTACTTGCACCCGAACAGAAGGTCGGACTCTGGACAGTCTCGTTATTTGTCAGAACTCTTGTGAGTGCTCAGATGAAAACTGCACAATTTTTGTTTCTCAGGTTTCGGTAGGTGGTAGTCACATAGTGTCTGATTTCAAATACATACATATGTATGTGTGTATATTTATACTTTTTTCTTATGTATTTTCCTAAGGAAGTAGGGAATTTTCTCCCCCAAGGTCATTATTAGTTAGGGAGGTTTGCAGTCACCTGGTGGGTTACCTCATGTACCCATAGTCACTATAAATTTCTCTGTGTTCTCGACCTCATAAATTCTCAGCAGTCTTCAAAATAGATCATAAGTGGGAGTAAATGCTGTATAGACCTTTTTGCTGGCCCTCTGCACACTAGTGCTGTTAACCTTGAGAGAATGAGTGAGCCTACAGCTGTAAGTTATAGGCTTGAAATTGCTGGGTGAGGTTCTTTGGCCTCTACTATGCATGAGATCAGAATAGATGATCCTAACGGTCTGTTCCAGCTTCAAAATACTATGAAGTACTGCAGAGGTCTTGTGTGGGCTCTTTAGCACAAAGATAAATCAACCTCTTTGAACAAAAGCCAGAGAGGAATATTTTATCTGAGTAATTTACTGTATGAAAATATTCTCTGTAGTATATTAATCTGTCATTTTCTTATTGTCATATTTCTGCCACAGAAATGTGGCAATGAGAAAATACCGCTAACTCCTGTTTAAATGTAGAGGCATACAGTATATATAGAAAGTAGTGTGGGCTTTGAAGAACCCACTCTGAAGGCTTTAATTTTTATCAATTTAAGTAGTTCAGTATTTAGCTTTCAGTGATCTAATTGTGTGCCTAAATAACTAGGGAGGGAGGAGGAACCCACAAAACTAGAAAAAAACTGGGGTTGACAGCATTCAGAAAGATTAAGAATATAAAGCAATTTTATTTCTTTTCTTGATTCTTTCCATTAGGGAAAGATTTATCTGGGTTAAAAATAAGCAGTGTGCTGACATGTTCTCAATGTTTGGTCAAAACATGAAAGAAGCTCTCAGGTAGACATGATCACTCTGAAACCTTCCTCCTGATCCCCTACCAATAGACACAGGACACTCATCTCTTCCCCCCTCCCCCCTTTTTTCCTTTCTTTTCCTTTCTCTTCTTTGTTCTTGTGTTCAAGAAGTCAAGAACTTTCGACTGGTTTTTTTTTTACCTTTCTTTTATGATACCGAAATAACTTTTTTGTCAGTGCATGTACAATTGAGAGGTTTTTAATACTTTCAGATAAAAATAATTAAAGAAAGAAAAATTTAAAATCCACTCTGAGTCAAATCTAGGTCTTATGGTGTTTCCATTTACACCCATATTGCATAGCACACTGATGCTCTAGTGAAGAATGAAGATTTTAATATGTACTGACTAAATTCCAAGAATTTAAATGGGAGTATTTGCTTTATCAGTCAGAATCACATGTCAGACTTGTGTTTTCCTTATGATTGCTGACACCAAGACCTAGGAAAATTTCATCCTTTGGATGGCAGGCAGAGGTTGGTTGTCCAAACTGTAAATTTAGAATATTTTTTATTATAATTTACATAGATTTTTTTGGCTTCCCTTCTCATTTTCTTTCCCATTTTCTCACAAGAAGAACAAGGAACTTAGAATAGCATTATATGAAAGGGATGCAACAACTGAGATGCTCTAGGTCTGATTTTGCTGAGGCCTTGGGGCGAGGGACGACTGTGCTTTCAAACTGGCATTGCACTGTGTGGCCTTGGGCAAGTCATTGAAGGTCACTAGGCATCAGTTTCCCTTCTATAAAAACAGGTGTCAGGAGTGTTTTGAGAGGATGTATGAACATCTGAATATCTCAGACTCCTGCATAGATATTAATTTCTGTGGTTGCCTTCTGTGCTTGTGGAAATTATGTTGCAAGAGTCTAGAAATAATTTGAGTTGTCTGTAGTGGCGGCAGGTGATTGGAAAAAGTAGGAGATAGGTAGCTAGGAAAAATATGTATGCAGGAGAAATAAAAGGCAGCGGAAATCAACAGCCTAGCAAAGATGTCCTCTTTACCTTTTGTGAATTAACAAATTGGAAGTATCACATCTCCAAGAACCATTACAGGTGATATGAAATGGTTTGAACTACTGAAATATACACAGGGCACTAAGTGAAGATTTGCACTTAGATGAAATTTATGAGTGGATCCTTCAGCCATGTCTACAGGAGGATAGTAGGACGTTTATTAGTGGGTCAGTAAATAGTACTATGTGAAGAGGGCAAATATTACACTGATTAAAAAAAATGTGCTACTAAAACTGCTTTTGGGAGGAAAATTTACCAGTGAAACTGACAGTCCAGCAAAAAGTCAACTGAAGTGATAGAGAATCCATCCCATCTCTGAATAAACAATTCAACCTTGTATTTTCTTTCTTCATTAGCTGTGTTTCACTTTTCAGGCACTGGATCTTATGTTTCTGTCTGATCATCAGACAGCCCAATATGTTCATAAATCTTCAGGATGGTAGCGGTAGATCATGAGCAAGTCACCTTTAGCATCTCAAACTTAGCAAGCTGAGCTGCTTTAGCCAGTTGTGATGTAAGTCACACTTTCCAACCATTGAGTAATTTGTGTTGCTCTTTGAAATACTGAAAGAGCTTATTGAAGTAAAGTGCTATTAACAGGTCTCATGCTTGTTGCTCTAGAAAGAGCCTTTGCCTGAATTATACAGTATGTGTCATATAAAGATAAGGATGCACCTGCAAAATTATCAGCATAGAATTAGCCCCTTTTAAAAAA
This sequence comes from Grus americana, assembly GCF_028858705.1. Taxonomy (NCBI): domain Eukaryota; kingdom Metazoa; phylum Chordata; class Aves; order Gruiformes; family Gruidae; genus Grus; species Grus americana. The sequence continues at coordinate 12,527,367 of NC_072853.1, read as the reverse complement.
CAATAAATTAGAAGAATCCCCACACCTCTCTTTAGATGTTGAACAAGGGTCTGGCATTTGTCATGAGCATCATACAGCACAACCTTCTGTGTAGGGCATACAGTAAAACCGGGGGAACCTGCCATCACTCACATTGCTGCCCCAGCCACCCCGTTTAGGTATTGTCTACATTAGGTTAGTTCCCAAACTGTGCGCTACATAGCAGTTACTATTAATAACTGGTGAGCTTCTGTCTGTTTTGTCATTGTTGTTTTAGTTTTTGTGTGTTAATGGACCTTTACGCCAATAAAAGAAAATCAACAGCCATGACAGTCTGTTAGAGCTGCTATTATGTAAAAAGAATGGGAGAAAGTTGGAGGTGACCCCCAAAGATTGTGATGACCAGGAAGATATCACTTGCTAATAGAGAAAGAATCAAAAAGCAGACTAGCAAGTGCTCAGGGAAAAAAAAAAGAGCAGGAGTGGGGAACTGGTTGAGGAAGAAGAGAAGGGGAGAGGAGCAATTAGTAAAGAAACGTGTAATGAAGGATAAGGAGAGGTAAGAACTAAGAAAGCCACAGCAAAAGGATTAAGCAGGACAGTACGCTGATCGTGCTCTAGATGACGAAAGATATTTAAATGCCTTCATAATGATGTTTCCCATGTAAGCAACTTCTGTAGTTTCCACAAAGGTTTTAGCTTTTGCAAATGGGAAGAGTAGTCTGGCATATAAATCGAAGGAGGTCTGGTTCATGTGGCTGAAAATGAGAAGAGAGATGTGGTCTTTATGATTAGTCTCCTGCTGGAGTTGTTCAGCATATATGCGTGTGAACCTCCTTACTTTTTTGACATTATCAACAAACGCTATAGAGTGCTCTGAAATATGCATCTGCTGTCACACTCAATAGAAGGTGACAATCTCAAACTGCTACATAAATTACATATAATGAACTTTCTTATTAAAAAAGACTTAACAAAAGGAGCCAGCTGGCTTAAGGAGAAGGTGGCAGATGAAAAGAACACAATTCAAAGAAGTGTTCACACATTGAGGAAGTATTTTAACAGGCTTTCCCCAGACTGTAAGTGGGAATGGAATTATACATTGCATGTAAATGTCAAGTGACAATAATATCTTCTGAGTTAAATCAATCTTGCAAACTCTTTCCTATTTTTCTTAAGCAGATGAATAAAGTTTAACTTGTGATTTCCTTACTAATCATCTTAGTAAGCAGTGGGTGAGTAGACTTTTTACTGTATGGGTAGATTAATGTGACATTTTCACAAGACTTTTTTTTTAAAGTTTATTACTTGTGGGTGTGGATCTAATTCATGGCTGGTTTTTGAGTGAATTAGGTATGCCATCACTCATTCAAATTCTGTATTCCTTCAGTATTTTTAGATTAATCTTTTATCCATGCTTTGTTGGAGGTATATAGTCTGTCCTGATGTCTCAAGGTAATCTCAAGGTAATCAAACTTCTCTTCCACTGAACATAGTTAATTCAGTGCACACATTTGGCCCAGTCACTTTTATAGAAAACCAGATTTTAAATTGAACAAAATTCAAAAGCATGTCAGTATGAAGGGGAGAAAATTCTCTGAACTGGTACGTTTCAGCTACACAAATCTTAAGCATATTCCTGTGGTTCCAGATTTAATTTATTTTAATAACATGATGTCTGATAGTTATGTGATAGTTTAGCAGCTCTGTTTAAGTACTGAAAAGAGGGAGCTTTCTACTTCTTCCTTTCTAGTTACAGAACATTTCCACACTCGCTTTCAATTTATATTCCAATTTTTTTCAAAACTGCCCCTTTAAATGCCATGAGGCCCCCATAAAGCTACTTCTTTCCTACTATGGACAAAGATAACGGGGTTATCTAAAAAACATGCTGAGAGACCATCATTTGTGGTGTACTGTAAGCCATCAAACAAATTCCTGTTTCCTCTCAAAACCATAAATATTTGTGCATACGTGAGAGATCCAGGCAATGCAGAATTGCATTGCCCTTTTTTGCACAGAGATGTGCATTTTCCACATGATAACAAAGTAGCATCTCCTCATAGTAGGAGAAATTTTGTATGAAGTTTGTGGGAAATGAAATTCCAAGCAATGGAAAGATTTAGCTCTGTCACTTACCAATATGCAAGCAACAGAATGAATGCCACATACCAGTGATTCATGCCAAAAAGGGGAGATCTGCCAATTCGCAGAAGAGGTTTTATGCAAAGGAGGCCTGCTAGAGGCAGAATGAATTGCTGGTTTTCATTATGCTTGCAGTTTGTGTCCCGTCTTTGCCTTTGCCTTGTCTGTGTAAGAGGATTAGGTTGTGGGTTGTTTTTTTTTGTGTTGTGGTTTGGGGGGTTTTTTGGTGATATTGAGGAAATATGGGCTCTGAAAGCCCTAGCTTTAGTGTTGCTGCATGGTTAGCACTTCAGGCGTCATATCAGTATGTGATTAGTGCTGAATTGGATGTTCTGTGTGGGGAACTTTGCTTCACCTTTGCTTGCATGAGACATTGGTTTTCCAGACTCCTTTAGTTTTACCTTGGTTGTGTTCTCTCTGTGAGCTCTGTTCAACAGAAACTAGAAAATATCCAAAGCACATGGAAGTACCTACATTATCAAGAAACAATTAACTTTGGAGATGATACTCATATCAATTTCTACTAACCTTCCAATTTCCAATAATCAGTGTCTCTGATTTAAAAACCCAAACCTTTCCATTGTTAGCTGTATATCATGAATCTGATTTATCTTGTTTATTCCTTTATGTATATGGACCAGCGTCATCTCTGTTGTAAGACACATCACTGCTCTGTCCATAGTGGTCTAGAACTTGGAGTTGCCTGCCATCCAGATTTGTCTAAAAAGTTGACTATAAAACTGGATTGTTTTTCCACCCTGAGCTGCTTGCTACTGCAGCTGCAGTATGGCTAGTGCCCCGGCTAGTTAGCTAGCTAGCTAGTTAGCTAGCTAGTTAGCCCAGCCTTGCTCTGTTTGGGGCTACCCATTAACTTCTTTAGATCCTGAAGTTAGTAGTGCCAAGGGTTGTAGAAGCAGAAATGTAAAAACTTAGAATGAGAGACTGTGTGGGTTCAGAGAAAAAACAAAGTTATGTTTGGAAGTATCTAATCAAAATATTTGACATTTAAAAAACAGACATATTTTGGCATTTTTCTTCCCCCAGCTGTTTCATTTTAGGTCAGTAATGTTAAAATTTTAGTGCCTGTAGTGTGTTCATTTGTGTCTGCATGAAGCTGTCATTTACGGAAGCTTATTTGGATTCTGTGTTCTGTGTGTGAATATAGCCATGACCACTGAACTGAAAACAAGTTGGGGCTGGATTGACTTGAAGCGAAGGATTGTCTCGATCTTACCTTCCTGTTTGATACGTGTTCTACTGCTTTAACTCGTCCTAGAGCTCATGCACACTGCAGTCTGCTGGTCGGGCATTAGAAAGAACAGCTCTCTCAGTTTTAGTGGGACCAGTCTGTTGAGAAATTCATGCACACGCACTAGTACTGACACCTGTGAAGCATGAAGGGAGTATGCAACGAGGGACCGAGAGCGAGACTGCCTCTGTAGTGAAACTGCACTCTCAGTCGCTGTGCGAGGCGGCTCTCCCATGCTTCTGTCCTGCGTCATGGCCCTATTTTCTGGCCAGGCCATTGATGATGCACCACGTGGCTCCTGTGTCTTGTGGTGCCACATGCAGTATGGCTGGTCTGTGCAGTTAGATTTCAAATTGGATACATGTGCACCAGACTCGGATATTATGGTAGATTGAGCCCAGAACCAAGATAGTTGCATTTACTGAAATATTATATCTGATTAAATAACTCTGATGGGGGCTTGTTAGCTTGGGCTCTGAGCTAGGTTTCCTCCAGTTCTGGACAGAGAAGTAATGTTTTTGAGAATTTTGAAGGTCTTGAATAAAAGGGGTTTATTTTCCTATCTTTGCTGATTTTTTTTTTACTGAAATGTCTTTCCAACCCATTTCCTGTTTCCCCCAAATGGAGGAAGTTCTAAGTAACTACTGCATTTAGTTTAATGAAGGTGCACTTTGAATGAGCTTCTCTGACATGAGAAATATAATAGGTTCATTAACACAAGCAAAGTTTTTTTGTGAGAAACCTAATGGTATTGTTTACTGCTGGATAATAACAATCATGCCTTTTATTAGAGACAGACTTGCACTTCACACTAAAATATTTATTTTCCACCTGTCAATGCAATTTAAAATGAGAAGAATTGGTTATTGACAACAGAAGGCATTAACACTGTTGACTTGTAAATAAAAAAGGGGTGGATTGTCTCTGTAGAATTCATAATGTGCAAGTAGAGATCTTGTGTAATACAGAAGAAATTATAACAAGTTGCAAATGAACTTATTGGAATCATAAAAAAATAATTAAAAAAATATTTTGCTGGTATTCCTTTCCAGTGGAAATCATAGATAAAGCAGCCTGTGAACCTATTATGGAAATTGTAAATGCCCATTAAAAGTCTTGAAATAAAATACTTCATTGGAAATAGCAGTTTTAGAAAGTGTTCTGAGGGATCAAAGAGTAGCCATTAGAACACCTCAACAAATATTTCACTGTTCCTTGTGAGGGAAAATATTTCAAGAAAATTTTTGCCCAAATTCTGATGTTACCATAGCAAGTTCTGAGATGAGAAAGTGGGTAGGAGGATAGCAGTAGACTCCTCGTTTTTACATATTCCCAGCCCTCCCATCTCTGGTTCTGAGGAAGGCAAGGTCAGCAGCAGCTCGGGGCTCTGAACCATGCTCCATTGTGTGGTGTAGACATGCCCACGCCTCCACAGGCAAGAAGCTCGTTAGTCATAGGAAAATCCTTTCCCATTAAAATTATTAGTGAATGTTGTTTTCAGCCTTAATTTCATCATATATTGAAATCCACTAAGAAGAGAGGGACATATATATATATGGATATATGAAAATAGAGGGGGTTTGTTATTTATTTTACGAGAGATTGGTCAGATTTCTATATGAAGATAACATAGGCCTTGTACTTGCTTAGAAAATACAGGTATGGTTCCTCTACCTTTTTCTTGGCAAAAAAGTTGGCTTAAGAAGTTATTCCCCCCTCAACTCCACCCTGCTACATTTTGCCACCCCCTCAATTGTGCTGGTACAACTGTTTGTATCTCTGCACTTTGGATTCAATTACTGGAATACCATGAGTTTGGGTTTTTTTGGTTTGATTTGGTTTGGAGGACAGAATGCTATTTTTGGCTTGGATTGTTTCCTGTCCAGTGTCCAAGTGGAGAACGGCTCAATGTCCAAGGGGAGAACATGATGAGTGGCGTCCCTCAGGGGTCGGTACTGGGACCGGCACTGTTTGGCATCTTTGTCAGTGACATGGAGAGTGGGATCGAGTGCACCCTCAGCAAGTTTGCCGATGACACCAAGCTGTGTGGTGTGGCCGACACGCTGGAGGGAAGGGATGCCATCCAGAGCGACCTTGACAGGCTGGAGAGGTGGGCCCGTGCGAACCGCATGAAGTTCAACAAGGCCGAGTGCAAGGTCGGCGCAATCCCAAGCACAGCTACAGGCTGGGCGAGGAATGGATTGAAAGCAGCCCTGAGGAGAAAGACTTGGGGGTATTGATTGATGAGAAAGTCAACATGAGCTGGCAGTGTGCGCTTGCAGCCCAGAAAGCCAACCGTGTCCTGGGCTGCATCAAGAGAAGTGTGACCAGCAGGTTGAGGGAGGTGATCCTGCCCCTCTACTCTGCTCTTGTGAGACCCCACCTGGAGTACTGCATCCAGCTCTGGGGGCCCCAGTACAGGAGAGACATGGAGCTGTTGGAGAGAGTCCAGAGGAGGGCCATGAAGCTGACTGGAGGGCTGGAGCACCTCTGCTATGAGGACAGGCTGAGGGAGTTGGGATTGTTCAGCCTGGAGAAAAGGCGGCTCCGGGAAGATCTAATTGCGGCTTACCAGTACCTGAAGGGGCCTACAGGAAAGCTGGGGAGGGACTGTTTATCAGGGAGTGTAGTGACAGGACAAGGGGTAATGGGTTTAAGCTGAAGGAGGGTCGATTTAGATTAGATATAAGGAAGAACCTTCTTCACTATGAGGGTGGTGAGGCACTGGCACAGGTTGCCCAGAGAGGTTGTGGATGCCCCCTCCCTGGAAGTGTTCAAGACCAGGTTGGATGGGGCTTTGGGCAACGTGGTCTAGTGGAGGGTGTCCCTGCCCATGGCAGGGGGGTTGGAACTAGATGGGCTTTGAGGTCCCTTCCAACCCAAACCATTCTATGATTCTATGATTCTATGATTCTATGATTAATCCAATTTATAGTATAACCCTGTGCAAAATCGTATTATCCTAGTAGAGGGGCAGCAGAGGAGGAACATAGAAGAACAGCAAGGATGAGTGCCTGGGGAAATGACCTGTGGCCAAAGCAAAGGTACATGAACCTGGGCCTTGATGTTTTCTTGCTGCTTGTCTGTCAATGTGACTTCTGTTTCTGTTCTTCCTGGGCCTGTGGGTGTAGGTAGTGCTGAGGAATGCTGATTTACCCATCTTTTGAACAGAACACAGTAGTACTGGATCGATATCACCATAATGCCGGGAAACTCATACAGACTTATGGCAGAGGGGAGCTTGAGTTACTTCTCAAAACTGTTGCATCTTGTAAATGCTTTAGCAGTGCTCCTGCTTACTACTTACACTGTCTTTGTTAACTTTAAGTTGGTCTTTCTGGAAAATTAAGTAGGTGTTAATTGGTAAAATAAAGATTAACCTCACTGTGAGCTTAGAATTTAGTAAGGAGAAAAGAGGTGCTGGTCAGGTGCTGGTCTCTTTTGTCTGAAGGGAGGGAAGTGGCCTGGGAATTGTATGGGCCTTAATATTTGTCAAGCAATCATCCATTTTTATTTGGGGGAGTGTGTACATACTATCTATCTTCATGTCTTGGTGCTGTATGTGTGCACCAAACACAGATGTTACTGTAGCAAAAAATATGTAGATATGATATAAAGACTTTTTTCTCTTTTTGTTCCATAGCAAACTCTGTTTATCTGTATGAGAGATTAGTTGATGTCTTTTTATTATTTGTGTGCCTCAGCCTATATTAAACCATCTCGATTTGTGTTGAATAATATTTTACTTTGGATTTTATACAGCAAAGCATGTCAGCACATGTTGGAGTATTTTGCTAAATCGAACTTTCTGTGACACCCCTGTTTATTTCATTAGATATTACCACAGTGTCGATAGGTGTTTGGAGGCATTGCCCTTCTTCACCTTGCAGTCTGCTTGGACACTGTGGCAGAAATACCTGGTAAGATAGATCTTTGTTACTGCTTTCAAGTCTATACTGGGATCATGGTGACTTTTTAGCCTTCCCCTGGTAGTCTTTAAGAAAAAACAAAGTACTGTAAGGAAGTTGCTTTCAAAAGCACTGTTGGCCCAGTTCTGCTGGCAGTGGAGTTTAAGGGAGTTTCATGTTGAGCAAAAGTTTCATGATTACTTTATTATAGAATAATATAGTTAGTTATTTTCAAAAGTGGTTAGTAATACTGAGTGCCTCAGCTTCTCTGTGCCCACTCTGAGATGACTGTTTTCAGAATGTGTGCAACACGCACTCGCTGGAAATGCTGGCCCCTTGAGATGTTTCAAACTGGGCATTCAGCAATTGAGGTGTTTTAAAGTAGGCATTCAGACCCTGCATGGCCTATTTCTGTTGAAATTCTGACTCTCTCTCCAGTATAATGTACTTGGGTTTAATTTCCATGGGATTGGCAGGAGCCTCCTGGTCACTGAATCTTGTCTCTTCCCATTTCAGACTCATAGCCTACAGGGAAATGGCTCGTAACAGAAGATGAGGGTTTTTTGTCAGGGGTAGTCTGTAATCTAACAGACAATCTTGGCTCATCTTACTTAAAAAAAAAAAATAAGCAGGGAGAAATGGATAATTGAAGATTTCTTCAATTACTTGCTGATAAAACAAATATTTAAGTCCAGACTGAAAAGCACTGTCCTTTCCTTTCGAAAATAAAACCTCAGAAGACTTGACTCAGGTACAGCAAAATGCTTGACCTGAATCCAAGTATTGTAGTTTGATTTGCAATTTCTTAACAGAAGATGAATAGAAAATAACATGAAACTTTAGAAATCACTCACAAGCAATAATTCTGGTGCAACTGTGGGCACACTCAACTAACGGTGTTCTTCTGTGCTGGTCTTTCCCTTCCAAGTTCTAGTAGTCCTGTCTCCCACACTCCTCTCACTATTGTTCCTTATATGCAGATTTTTTTTCTTTGATAGAATATAGGAAACTCAGATTCAACTTCCTTTTCTGCTTGAGAGAACTTGAATTTGAACTCACTTTCAGCCATCTTCCAGAAGAAAGGCTTAAAGACAAAGCTCTTGGATATTGAGGAATATCATAGAATCACAGAAGGGTTGAGGTTGGAAGGGACCTCTGGAGGTCATCTTGTCCACCCCGCCTGCTCAAGCGGGGCCACCTAGAGTAGGTTTCTCTTTCTCTCATTGATGTAATTTAATTTCGTAAGACATACTTACTTTTCACTGGAGTACTGGTATCTCGATGAAGGTATTGGCCTGTAAAATCACTCATGCACACTTGGTCTCTAACTCCGTGTACATGAAAGCTTTCTATGCAGGTAGAATGGCTTCATTATGGGACAGCTAGGGAAATCCCAGCTTGAAATACTCTTCAGTCCAGTTAAGGCATTTCCTGAGAAGTTGGAGGTTTCTTTAGGACTAGCTTGAGCAGTAAGTATCTTCTGACTGTTACATGGAGGGAAATTTTGCAATTACTGCCCTGAGTTCCCCTTTACTCCACCAATTGCCATTCCCTGTATGGTTGTTGGCCCTCTAATCAGCCATATTTTTTCTTCTCATGTGAATTGCAGTGGTTAGTTCTCTATCCAAAGGGCTCCGTGGAGATTTTTGGGCATTCCACTTAACCATTTCTCTGGTTTTAATGTGAGGACACCTGCACTCAGGAGATCAAATTGGTTTTCTCCTGTCTTTTGCTGTTCCTTTGTATTGCTTCTAATTTCTTTTAGTTTAGAATGTTCCATACTAGCATTCTGCTCTTTTTGCAGCCTAGTAGACAAAATATGTTACAGGCCAGGGAGATGAGATTTTGAAATAAATCTCCTTTGGTGAGAGTTTTCTGAGGAGCTGTCCGTGTATCTGCAGGAGAAAAAGTGAAGATGAACCCTCAGTGCTGCCGAAGCAATCAACCTCCTGTTCATGGTCTTTATTGTATGGAGAACCATGGCAGGGTTCAAGTGTTTCTAGACAGAGGAGGGAAATAGGACAGTGATCTCCTACATACGTCTGTATCCTCTCAGTATTGAGCATCTAGACAGTAGAAGAACATCTTGCTACTGTCTTCTCCAAGTGTTTTGTGAATCTAAAGAGTGTGGGTTGGTTGATTGCTTTTTTCCAGATGTATTGTCCAACTTGAATTACCAACAGTTTTGAGTAGACCAAAATTGGGGGGAGCAGGAGGGTGTCTTAGCACTTTTGGTTTTGAAAATTAAATACTTGCTAAAAACAGCAAAAATGCTTAGCTGTATCCGGAATTGAGAATGTACATTCTCCTTCAGAAGATGGAATTAAATCAAGGAGTCTGGGAGCTTGTGTTCCTCTGCTGTCAGCCGCAACTTGAAACCTGCTGGCAAAGCACGTATTATATCTGCTGCTGGTGCATATGAAGACAACTGCCTACTACTGCTGCTGCTATTGGCTCAAGTTACAGATGTTTGTGTTACGTGTGTTTTAAAAGTCTGAAATCTACTGTCAAAATTTGTGGGCAGTGGTATACCATTCCTCTTCTGCTTTGAATGGTGGGAGAGCCTGATAGAAAAAACAGTGTGTAGCCTTGACATTCAAAGCAACCTAATATGTAGTGCAAGAGGTAGAACCAACAATGTTCTGTTTTCTTTAAACTGTTCTTAGCCAATGCTATAAAGATATGAGAGTATATACATATACACATTTATTTTAATCCACATTGTCTGTGCTTAAGCATTCATTTTAAGTACTGATATATTTGTAGGCTTAGAGCCTTTCTGTAATTTCATGGTATTCCAGACTATTTTGTGTTTGAGATAGTGTGTGGTGGAAGTGAATGCTTATTTGAATTGCTGTGTATTGGCTGCATGACAGCTGTAATACCCTAAATAAGCAAATACTGATGTTGTAACTTCTACACAGAAAAAGAGGTAGTTATGAAAAATATTTAGAAATTTTGCTAACTTGTGGATGTATATAGGGAACTAAAGTAAAAATGAACTCAGATTTTAGAAGGAAATGCAAGTTTTGGATAAATGGGTGGCATTTTAGACAAGTGTTAATATAGGAAGTATTAAACCAGCGCTGACTGGACTCTATCCTGTTATTGCAACTTCTGTTTTAACACTGTGGGGTTCATGATACGTAACCCAGCCCTGACTGATTACAGTTTGAATCAGCAGTAAGGCACCTGAGCATGATCAGCTTGGTCTCTTATTAGAGATGAGAAATTGGACTCTTGCTAATCTCTTCATGTAATTTTGTTCTTTAATATTTAGGGAGACTTTTCAGAGTAATATCTCTTTTTCCATTATAAAAAGAGATCATAAAGTCATGCAAGCTGGAATTCATAATCATGAAGTGTGCATATTCAGCCAGCTAATTTTAACGTGATGCACATGGGCCTTTGAAAATGAAAATTATGGCCTTGAACTGGGCTTTCTGTGAGTAAAAGATGTAATATTGCAAAATATATAATCTCTGGGTGGTGAGGGTAAGGGCTTGTGGAGAAATGCTTACTAAACTCAACATATTTAGCCTAGATAACGAGGAGACTTAACTACAGTATGCAACTTCGATGGTATTTTGTGGCAGTAGCTAAAAGCATATGCAAAGAGTTTGGAATGCATTCCTTAGATATGAATTAGAAACAAGATTAGGATAAATTTTGATAAGATAACAGAAAGGCACTGATCCAGCACTTGCAAAGCGTTTGATTTTGGTGTTGAGCTAGGTTGTTGGCCTGCAGAGTGAAAGGTTTGAGTACTTTGGAGAGTTAGCTGGCTTTGTAGCTGGAGTCTGGCTGGAGGGTATTCAGCAGATACTGTGGTCACAGTTTGCTGGAAGAGAGACAGCACATTGAAGCACTTTACCATGAATCTCTACCGCCTTCCTTACAACTGAAATAAAAGTAGCAGTGGGGCTTGCAGAGTGGATAACAGACAATGCCTCTTGAATCTTTCACAAGTCTGATATAATTATTAAATTTTGATTCTTCTTGATATTATAGTGCTGTTAAACTAATGGGTTGGTGGGATTTGAGAGAGTGAGTTGTGGGATGGTGAAGAGGAGAGATTCTGATTTCTTGTTCCCTAGTAAGATCAGGTCAGCTGGTGTGTTCTGATTAGTCTATGGTGGAGTCTGTAGTAAGCAAACATTGAAGGTGCTGGGATCCCTGCCTCGATGAGCTATAAAACTTTATATCCCCAGACAATCACCCACAGCTTCTCATGTGTACCCAAGCTCTGCTCTGCATCTGCTACTTACCAGGGAGAGACAGAAGTGCTCTTAACTCATCAGGGGAAGGGAGAGTGTGGTGGGAGCAGAGGAGCCTTGCACAGCAGGTTATTGCAGTGTGTAATGTGGGACGACGGGAGTTTTTTAATGGCAAATAGAATACCCGGTAATGTATGTTTTCTTTTAAAACTTGTTTCGGAGATGGGGAGATGAGTAGCTGGGAACCACATGGGAGATGTCCTCTTAGCTCTCAGCGCTTTGGACTATGGATTGAACTGCAGATAGAAAATAGACTCTAGTATCTGCTAAAGATCAGAAATAGGGAATGAAACACAACTGACCTGCATACAATCCCTCAGATCTATCTTTATGTCCATAATGCCTTCAAAGGCAAGATCTGATCATGCGTTAGTGACGCATTCAGATATTTCCCAGAATATGTAACATACTTCATGTGCATGAAAGGACAGCAACAGGGAGACAGCAGAGAACATCACAGAGACTTAAAACAGGGCAGTGCATGGGTGGAATGGTCAGGACATAGAATCATCATAGAATCATAGAATGGTTTGGGTTGGAAGGGACCTCAAAGATCATCTAGTTCCAACCCCCTGCCATGGGCAGGGACACCCTCCACTAGACCACGTTGCCCAAAGCCCCATCCAACCTGGCCTTGAACACTTCCAGGGAGGGGGCATCCACAACTTCTCTGGACAACCTGTTCCAGTGCCTCACCACCCTCATAGTGAAGAATTTCTTCCTAATAGCTAATCTAAATCTACCCTCCTTCAGCTTGAACCCATTACCCCTTGTCCTGTCACTACACTCCCTGATAAACAGTCCCTCTCCAGCTTTCCTGTAGGCCCCTTCAGGTACTGGAAGGCCACTATAAGGTCTCCCCAGAGCCGCCTTTTCTCCAGGCTGAACAATCCCAATTCTCTCAGCCTGTCCTCATAGGAGAGGTGCTCCAGCCCTCCAGTCAGCTTCATGGCCTTCTCTGGACTCTCTCCAACAGCTCCATGTCTCTCCTGTACTGGGGCCCCCAGAGCTGGACGCAGTACTCCAGGTGGGGTCTCACAAGAGCAGAGTAGAGGGGCAGGATCACCTCCCTCAACCTGCTGGTCACACCTCTTTTGATGCAGCCCAGGATACGTTTGGCTTTCTGGGCTGCAAGCGTGCGTTGCTGACTCATGTCCAGTTTTTCATCTACCAGTGTCCTTAAGTCCTTCTCCTCAGGGCTGCTCTCAATCCCTTCATCCCCCAGCCTGTACTGATATTGGGGATTGCCTCAACCCACATGCAGAACCTTGCACTTGGCCTTGTTGAACTTCATGTGGTTCACACGGGCCCACCTCTCCAGCCTGTCAGGGTCCCTCTGGATGGCATCCCTTCCCTCCACGTGTCGACCGCACCACAGACCTTGGGTGCACTCAGTCCCTCGAACTTTTAGGAAAGACAGTGTTAATACAGCTCTCTTGGTGTTTACCAATGTACTTCTCTTCCCCTGAAATAAAAAAGATTTAGGCCACTGTAGTTTCTTTATGTCGTGGATATGATTCATTTTGGCCATGGGAGGAGAATGACAGTTACTTGCTACACAAACCTTTCCTGTGATTCATGGAGTGCCATTTGTGTCAGCCTTGAGGGAGGCACTTCATATGCTTCCCAGCAGGAAGGAAAAAGAGCATGATCATAGTTACCAGATAGGATATGGAAATTGGGTGGGAGGGAAGGGAGAGGGGAAAGGGAAATGCTGATTATTCAGAAGAAAGTTGCAGGAATGCCAAGATTCTGTCTGCAATATCCATTCATCTACTTAATGAAAAAGGGATACATACCAAGCCTATATATAATTAAGGGAAACATCATGACTGTAATTGCTGTGTTCACAAAATAATATGGCTTATTATGTAACTTTTTTGTGTAAATATATCTTAGCGCTTTTCCTTCTGTCTCCTGGATCCATCACTGTTTCGTATGGTATGAAGTTCCCATCCCTGAGTGATGTGTTTCAGCAACAGTTTCAGGTTTTGCTCTCAATACAATGCTTTATGTTAGCTTTCTGCAGCAACAGATTTTTGTGCTGTAAAATACTAATATAGTTAGGAACTTAGGAGGTGCGCTAGCTTGCCAGATCAGAAGACATTTTCCTTTCTTCACAAAAAAGTAATTTAAAAAGCTATACCGCCATTTTCTTCCTAAAAGTAACGGCACAGATTGGCTACTTATACTGCTTGTAAAGAAGAATACTGTATTAAATGACAACCCCTACTGCTGCACGGCAGGCTTTGGGGCTCTTTCATGGCTTCCAGCTGCTTCCAGCTGTTTTCCCTGTACCTGGAAACTGCAGGGTAGGAATAAATGGGAGTAGGAGAAGTGGAAACTTATGTTAACTTAATTTCCTAAGTGGGTTAGGGGCTCGTGGCTGGCTGTCCTCCCGCACTTGGCAGTATTTGGTGTGGTACATGCACCTGTGTCAGGAGATAGAGCTGTGGCTGTTCAGCCCTGGAGCATCGACGGAGAGTCCTTATCCAGCTGAGCAGATGCACAGCAACGTTAGAATGGGAAAGCAGAGGTGTAGATGGCGATGAAAGGGGTGAAGTTAGGAGGAATGCAGCAGAGAATAAAAGAGGATGTGAATTACTAAGCACGTGTCCTGTATTCATTGATTTTCACTGGCAATTAAAATTTTACTGCTTGATTCACCAATGCTATTCAGTCTCCCATTATTTCCTGTGTTATAAAATGCTGGCTCTGTTTTGATTTTGCAGTAGCTATGTTTATTGGGGATAAGGGGTCTAATTATAGCTGTGAACTATACTGTACTGAGAGGGCATTTCAGTTTCTTCTGACTATTTCTGAGGCAATGTGATGAGTCATGAAATATAACTTTTGCAGAAAATGTCCTGATTGCCTAATGACTAGGTGTTGGTAGATGAAATTACACACACTCTCTCTTGTTCACATGAAACCAGGCAAGTGTCTTTCTGAGTAAGCTGTTTGTTCAAGTTACCCAAGAAATGTCAAGGTTTACAGTTGCAAAATAGGGAAAAAAGTATGTTTGAGGAGCTTGCAAACACCTGCTGTGCCTTACAGATGTTTTAGAAATCCACAGCATTAATATTTGTCTTCATATCTGTAAAGAAAAAATGCTGCCTGAAAATAATACAACTGATCACCCATGTACACAATATTTTGTTTTGCAGATGATGCAGAGGATGTTAACAGTATGGAAAATGTCATGTTAGAATACGCCGCAATGGACAGAGAACTCAATCATTATATGAGAGCAATTGAAGAAACAGTAAATCAGGTAAACTGCCACTTCTATTAAAGTTATGAAAATAGATCCTTATTTAAATATTACATTAAAACAATACATAGTTGGAAAGATAGAACTTTGACAGGTGTAAAATACTAAAGTTGCCGGTACAACTAGTAATTTTTCTTCCAAGCTCGCACTCAGTGTGATACAGTTTCTAATTACGTGTTCATGTATTATTCCTCCCCAAACTCTTGCACCAGTTGGAGTATGGGATGAATAGTGCTTTGGGACTGACTGAGTACTGTGTAGTTAAGACACCGTAGTCTCAGATGATGCCTGCTTCTCGTATTGCGGAAGACGGGAGCTGCCTAATGAATGAGGTAGCTGATTTCAGGAATAAGTAAGTGGCTGTGACAGCGGGGAACTGATGAAGCCTGAGTTCCAGTGTCTTCCTGCCACATGAATTTGCTGGCGCTTAATAAAGGGTGAGCTTGTTAATTGTTCACTCAGTTAACCAGGGTCTCGTTTGCTACCTGACCACTCATTTTTGCAAGAGCTGTTGCACTTCAGCGTGTTCAGGGGGTTCTAGCTCGGCATTGAGTGTGACTGCAGTTGCACAACAGGTGCCAGGGCCATTCGGATGAAATGCAGGCAGCACGTGTTGCATAAGCTCCTTTTCATTAGCAAACCGGGCTCCACGGAGGACGCCGTGGGTTAGGCAGCTGGATACCAGCTTTCGGAGGACTTCCCTCTCCTTGCCTTTAGCAGACAGAAGGCGACGTCGAACAAAACCCCTCGGACGTCCCCGCTGCGCCCTGGAGCGCGGCGCTGGGGGAACGGGCGGGGCCGGGGCGCGGCGGCGCCGCTGGCCGCCAGGGGGCGCCGCGGTTGCGTTCCCGCGGGCCGCGCTCTGCGGCGGCCGGGCCGGGGCTGCCCCGGGTCCCGCTGCCCGCCAGCGCCTCCCCGCTGCTGGCCGGTCCCGCTCCGCCATTATCTCCTGTTTCCTCACGATTATCGTCCTGTCAGCCCCCTCTGATTCTCTGTCCCTGGCTCTTGGACTCTGCGTAATCCGCTCTGTAACCTTGTTACCCCGATTCCTGCGTTCTCCCAGGCTGTCCGTGACCACGCTCTGAAAACAGCTCCCTGATTTTCTCTTTTCTGACCACCGCAGCCTGGCCAGTAGCACGCAAAGTACTGAAAGTGCAGGCTCCACGGCAGGTCCGGACATTGAAAGAGTCCATTTCAGTGCAGCCTGTACTTGATCACTTTAGTTTTGGGCCACATCATGCTCAGAGAACTCAACTGTCTAAGTAACCTATTTTAGTGTCTGCAGATAGACTTTTAGGTGTCAATTTTGTATGGATTTCTGTAGAAGAGGTAAAACACATCCCTGATTTCCTTTCACGATGTGAAATCTGTGTTTCAGAGCATGAAGGTAGGAGAGCTTTTCAATTAAACCTGTCTTGCTATTATCTTGCTATTGTTTTTTGCTATTTTTAAAGCAAAAGCACAAGAGCAAAGCAATGCATTTTCCACTAGTTCTATTCTGAGAAATGCCTAGATGGTTTTTATTTTGTAGAAGGGTTTTCCTTTCATAAATTTTTAAAATCATCCTGAGTCAGATACTTAACTGAAAAATCTTCATTCAAATAAGTAAATATTACATGTTTAAAAGGAGTTGCAAACTATGTCTACATCAGTAAATGTTGGACAGCATTAAATACAGTCACTGTTCCCCATGCAGTTTTTAAATATACATTTCAACTCAGATGTCACCATAATTGCAGACCTCCTAGTTTATATTTGTCAGACACTGGAAAGATCAGAGTTTTTTCCTTTTATTTGGAATATTCATGACCTTTAAAGCTTTTCTAGTACAACATAATGAATGTTGTCCTCACATCACTAGAGATTAATGATGTATATCCAGACTTGAGTGAAACATAGTAGGTTTATATTTTGATTGGAAGCTATTAATTTATGTGTTATTGATATAATAGAAATTTCAAGTAATTTTCAACAATGTAACTTCTTTCATTATTGCTACGTGTCAGCAAAACACTTTCTTCATCCTTAGGAATATAAAAAATAAGCCCGTGCCTTTGCCAATAAAGCACTGAAATCCTGTTTACTTCAGATGCATTCACTCATGATCTGTTAAGTTAAGCACAGGTTTAACTGCTTGACTGAAGATATTTTTATGGGTTTAGGTAGGGCACTGATACATTCATGATTTTTCAGATTGGATTCAGCAGCATCTGTTGTGTACATATCTGTGCTTGTGTGAAAAAAATATGAAGTCCTGGAAGGGTTGGTTTTAATTTTTCCCCCTTTTTTCCTTCACGTAGCTCATTTATGTTGTGTCAGAGACGCCTCCTTGGTTTGCTAAAACAAGCTCCTTCCCTGTTCTTTCATTCCTAAGGTTTTAAAAATGCAGCTCCAAGACATTTAACACATTTAAGAGTCTAGGTGGATTATAAAGTCAGTAATAGCTAGCTAGCCACACTTCCCCTGTCCCTGTTTCTTACCTCGCTCTAGGGAATTTTCTGTGCTTTCCACTGCCAGCATCCTGAGCAAACCTTTCTGAGTAAGAGAAAGAAATGTATATAAGCTTCTGCAGGAGAAGAGAGATACAATCTGTTCTCTAAAAAATAACAGCTAGTGCTTTGTTTTGGAGGATAGCTACATGCCATGCCTCTAGAACTGCACAGCCTATCTCCAGTTCCCTGTCAGAGACAGTTTAAAATCTGCTTCTGGGAAACAGATACTGTTGCTGAATTTAGGACTGCACCTGGAGGTAGCTGCAGAAAGGCTTGGGTTTAAAATAGCCCCCACTGGCTTGCTCCCTGCTTCCATCTGAATTCCTTACCTGAGGGCTTTCTCTGGGGAGCTGCAGCAGTTCATTCATTTTCACAAGCAGACTTTTTCATATACAGTGTTAGCAGTATTTGTCTCAAGCTGCAAAACACATTTTATCTGATTATTTTGTGAGTTTGTATGTTGTCATTTTTTCTGGTCTGTAGTTTCTTCATAGAGCAGCGAATCTAAAAGTATGTTATATTCTGTGTTTCATCTTCTAATCACCTTCTTGTAGTGAAATGTCCAACTGGAAGTTCGCAAGATAACAAGACAGCAGCAGTTAAAATTCCTGATTTATTATTTTACTATGTGTACCTTTTAATGACATTGACAGAAAGATGATATTGTACAACAAAAGTATGTAATGTAAATAACTAGGAACTGGCATGAGATATAGTCACATGTTTTTAAAAGCCAGTTTTTTTGTTGATTTGGGCTGCAGTAGGTGGAATGCAGAGGGTAAAACATACCAGCATCCTCTTCTGGTTGAATCAGCAGCCTGTTGAGCAAGAAATGAGCAATTGAATCACAGTGTTTCCAACAATAGGCTGTGGGAAATCCTTTGTCTGTGGAAACTCCCTGTGCCACTGGATTTTCTTGTACCTGTGTAATGACTGGACTCCTACTGCTGCTGCTTTTTTTTTTCTTTCATTTTTAATGGGTATTTTTAAAATAAATTAGCCAATATTCAGGTCTTTTCCATGTGAAGTCCAGACAGCACTCTTATTTTTACTGTAACAATAAAAGACTGGTGGAGCTGGAGTATCTCTTGCAGACTTCTTTATACTCCTGAAGTGGACCCAAGTGATTGGGACCCAGGCTGACTTAACCAATTCAAGTGTCCCCTACTCTGGGAGAGCTCTCAAGTGGCCAGAGTGCCAGCGTATTGTGCCTGCTCTCTCATTCCCACTCTGGTCTCTAGAGTAGTAGGGGTGTTGGTGGTAGATTCTGATCACTATCTCAGCTTTTCAACATTTGGCTTGTTTGGGATTGTAAAAGCTGGGGTAAATTTTCTGAAGTCCCCAGACTCCTCTAAATAAAATGAATCACAATGTATTGTAGATCTATCCAGATAACAAGGAAGACATAACTAACTTTCTAATGTTGCATTATTCCTGCCTCTTTTTTCTTCTCCTGCAGGGAAAGAGAACCTGGGCTATTTTGTTTCTTTTGCAGGTGAGAGCAAAGTGTTGAATTTGGTAGTGACATGTCTGGCAAAGATTGCTGAGTACTTCCTCTTGTAAGTTACTGCTTTGCCAAACATCAATTTATCTTGCTAGAGTTGTGTCTGCCTTTTGCTAAGCCTGAGCAGTGTAACGGAGGATAAAATGTAAACCTGAGTGAGGTGGAAGAAAAACATAGGAGATGTGCTTAAGAAAAAAAATAAGAGCCATATTAAGGAAGGTCTGATCGTGGGAAGAGGCAAACGGAAAGGTGAAGGACATGGGCTTGGGAAGTTCTGAGGTCATACAGACAGATGGGGAAGAGACTGATTGAAAGAGTGCTAGGAAGGAGGTGGCGTTGAGCTGAAAGAAAACAATGGAAATAATTGAAGTTGCATTGGTGCTTGCGTTTTCTCCGTACTTCTGCTACAGCTTTCCTGTGTTGTTCTAGGTGAGTCATTTCTATCACCATGTTGGTGGCTGCTGACATCTTTGTTTTCTGATTGTCCTGCATGGAAACTGATTGGAACAATTATAACTGTAAATTAGATCAAAGGTAATTATAGTTTGAACACAGGAAGTGAAATTAAACATGCTCTTTGTTGGGTTTTATCTGTAAAATGACATACAACTGATGTAGGTGTGTGTCTTGCATAGGGTTTGAAGTCTGGATGCGTCGGTCAGTCATGCCCGTGTGACTTCACACCTTGTCAAGTGTTCAGTCTTCCTTTGGCAAAGATGAGGAGTGTACCGTGTTCCTTATACAATAGCGGTTTTGTTTCTACAGAATATACAGGAACTGCTCTTACATTTGTTTTGTATTTTTGATAATAGTTCCCTTTAGACTAGTAAGTTCATTGGGCAGGGGATAGGAGGGGGTGTGTGTTCACTTTGTCAGTAATTTAGAGCAGATTACTTAATATTGGGGTCTGTTATCTTCATGGCCAAATGTGGAGGTTTCAGTCCTGCAGAGGATTAATTCCCTTCAGTGATGTAGATCATATTCATTCCAAGTGTGCAACTTGTGAGTGATCTAAGGAGCATCTGCAGAAAAGGAAAGCATCCTATTTCAAACTGCGTGGGCTATGTTTGACTTGCAAACTATTTAGAAGAGTTCTAGTTTTTTCACTTAAAACTTATAATATAATGCTCTAGTGACTTGGACAGTCTTCCTTGGTCTCAGAAAAATGAAAGGGACTTAAAGAAAACATCTTTGTTACCGAGGCTCTGCCAGCATAGCTGTGTTGGCCGTGAGTCCTATTGGAGAAGGTTCTGCCAATGTATCACAGAATCATGAAATGGTTTGGGTTGGAAGGGACCTCAAAGATCATCTAGTTCCAACCCCCCTGCCATGGGCAGGGACACCCTCCACTAGACCAGGTTGCCCAAAGCCCCATCCAGCCTGGCCTTGAACACTTCCAGGGATGGGGCATCCACAGCTTCTCTGGGCAACCTGTTCCAGTGCCTCACCACCCTCACAGGGAGGAATTTCTTCCTAATATCTAATCTAAATCTACCCTCTTTCAGTTTAAAGCCATTACCCCTCATCACTCCATGCCCTTGTAAACAGTCCTTCTCCAGCTTTCCTGTAGCCCCCTTTAGGATCTGGAAGGCTGCTCTAAGGTCTCCCCAGAGCCTTCTCTTCTCCAGGCTGAACAACCCCAACTTTCTCAGCCTGTCTTCATAGGAGAGGTGCTCCAGCCCTCTGATCATCTTTGTGGCCCTCCTCTCCGAGCCATCTCTTTTGACAAAGCAAACTAAACCAACAAAGCACTTTCTGTAATGGTAGCTCCACCTGCAGTGTGGGTTTTGAAGGACTAGCAAGGTCAACCAGGGGATGTGATTCCACACAGCTCACATCCTCCTCGGTGGCACAGCTATGGCGGCAGAACTAATGTGATGACCAAATGCAGTCTGTGTGGCAGGCACTGACAGTGTCATCAGTGACCTCTGCTGCCTGTTAGAGACAGGGCTGTGCTTCAAAATCAGATTGTCACTTAGTTTGTTGTAGGGCTAAGTAACAGGAAGACTATGAATCCCATGGGATTCATTTGTTTTAGTTGATTTAGGACTCTCTGCCAGCAGCTGGCACTGTGATACCCATTACAGTGTTGTCAGTGAAACAATTTTTGACATGGAACTTGCTAGTTTCATGGAACAAACAGCCTTGTTTCATGCTGATGCTTTCTTAATGAGCACTTTGCTCTTCTTTTTCTTCTTGCTGCACTGTCATGACAGCATGTTTTAGGGCAAAATCCACTGATGATATCCATATCTGCAACTATGACCTTTACTGTTCCAGCTGAGTTCACAGCATTTTCTCTGATACGTGCAGTGCATCAGTGTTTCTTGATTCTGAAATCTTGTCTGCTAGCCATGAAAATTTTGAGACCTTCTCTTCATCAAAAAAGTCCTCTGCTACGCAGAAACAGCTCAGGAAGATGTTTGTGAAGTCTGATACCATGAAAATGGGTTTAGTGAAATGGATATATCTTTTCTTGGGCTGGTAGGAAAAAGAAAAGAGCTCTCGTAGTCTTTCACTGCATTTATTCTGACTCTCTAATTGTAGAAGCTAATCAATCTATTTGAAGTTCACTTACAGTGCACTGAAGTGCACCATCAGCAGCAAGTCAATCCCCTAGTGAAAGACATTGTACCTGCGCAGTGTCTTCTCTCCCGTCAAATAGTAAATAGGTTTCTGGAGAACTTGCTTCATTTTTAAAGTTTTTGTTAACAATGGATGTCTCCTTGGCTATTATTTTAGTATCTTGAATGCTAACTGGAATTGATTTTTACTGCTTGTTTACTTGCTATCTACTAATGAAGCCACTTCAGACTGATAATTCATCTTACAGAATAAGCAAAATACAGACATTGGATCAAATCCTTATGATGACTCAGGCAGGATAGTAGAGGAAAATAATATGTGACTCTATAGTTATTCCTCTGCATATATATAATGCCATAGGGCTTAATAGAACTTTTACAAGCAAACTTAATTCTGGCATTTACTAGCTATGGAGTTTTTTAACATTTTAAAGTTTCTTCAGTGCAATTTCTTTGATGTAATTCATAGTCAATAGTGTAATGCTTGCTCTGTCCTACTGCCATCTCCAAACAGTAATTCCAACAATATTGCACTGTTGTAAGCATGTACTTCATTTCCTGCAGAAACTGGGACAAGGATGCGTTTCAACACATTTCTAATATTTACTTTATAATATTTACTTTACTTTTTTGTGTCTGTCTCTGTATGTGTTGGGCTAAGCATTTGATGGAAGCTGCGTTTTTATTTTCCCGGAATTAGTAAGCTATGTATATAGTTCACCACAATAACATGTTAGAGTCCACATTTGATGAGCTGCAATAAAAATATTTTTTTAGTGACCAGTATATAAAGAAGTAGGAGTAGCGTTTTATTTTATGTGGGTTATATAGCACATCCTCAGTAGCGTGTCTGAGTGTCTCATAGCAAGGATAAAAACGTGTCCTGCTTTTTGGAGACTAAACCCTGGAAACCCTTGCACACGAAAATAGATTTATTTGACTTCACTGTGGTTACTTACATTTGTCAAGCTAAACATTTTCCTAAATATTTGCAGTGTCAACACTGTAGTTGCTGAAATGGCCCTTGGCTTGTGTGAGTAGGAGTGGGGCAGCAGGAGCCACAGCTGGTTAGCAGAATGAGGATTTGGGTGAAAAAAAATGTTCTGGACCTAGGATCATCACATGGATCTGGGAGCTCTGTTGACAGGGTGGCAGCAGGGATAGTATTTAGAACAAATATGCCGAAGAGATTCTCAGAACCTCATCGTGATTTGAAAACTGTGTTCGTTATGGTGGGCAGCAGTGCTGCCCAGTAGGTAGCAAACTAGCCTGGCATTAAGGAGGACTGGATACTATTTTCAGGTCTACTAGCAGCCTGTGTGGTTGACCTTGACAAATTGTTTCACTCTGTGCCTTGGGCTATGGTCCCATGGTCATTAATACCACTTTTGTGCAGTACCAAATCACCTGGTAGCACATTCTCATTAAATAAGCCAGATCACATGATATCATGTTTATGCTGGCTGGATGCCGCTTGCAGAAGGACAGACGCTACCTGATGGAGCATAACTCTGTGCAAAATTAGAATTGGCAGAGTGGGTTGCACTTAATCAGTTCGTCATGCAGCTGTGGTGTTTTTGATCTTGTACTAGACATACTGAAACTGAATTTACTATCTAGTTCAACCATGATCTCAGTCATGTGGACAGCATCCCATATCTCTGTCTGTAAAGAGATTTTTTTTTTTTTCCCTACCTGAAGATTTCGAAGCATTTGGAATTCAGTTTTCTTAATTATTTTATTTTAATACTAGGGATTGTAATTGGCAGTCTGAACTGTTTCTGGAATTCCAGAAGGTCACAACAGGGAGCAACTGAAAGTCTCTGGTTTGGATCCTTGCTTTTCTGCAATGTCTGCATTTCAGCGTCAACAGGACTTAACTGTGTCTGGGTTAGCTTAGCCTAGAGGAAGTAGATAAAATTAAGAACTGTAATGAAATCGGTAGGTGTTGAGGTAGATAGCCAGAGGAAATTAAAAGGCCATCTTCATCTCAAATCTTGGATTTTTTTTGTTGTTGTTGATGAAACTTACTACTGGAAACACTGGAGTTGTAGTTTCAGTTGATCAGTAGTGAAAATAGTCTTTCAAATTAACCATCTTATCTAGAAAGCTCCTGCTGACAGTCCAAGGATTTAAATGCTGGGGCCGGCAGTGGGAGGGGAGCGTTAAAGGCTGGATGATTCTCAGCAGCAGGGGTTTTGACTTGAAATTAATTTCTCCTGTTAATTGAACACACCCAAGTTGATCAGTGTCTTTGGGGAGACAGTTCTGGAATGCCTTCCATAAAATGTCTCTTTCCAAATATTCAGTGTTGTTTTAATTACTGTAATTGTTTCCAGAGATTGTATGTGTATGTGGATATTTTAATATTCCTTCCCCAAAAGTTTAAATGCTAGGTCACTCGTTTAAAAACATTTACTCTTTCTCCTAGTATGTTTTTTAACTGACCTTATCAATAAAAATATTCAGTTACACAGATTTTCCCTCTGCAAAATTCTTAGCAGCTTTATAATGAATCACAGATAAAATGTTGCTTATAGCATTAACTAGGTCACAGTTTTTTGTGGCTGCTACTACCATGAATTTGTTTTTGTTAAAGGATTTCAGTTAAGAAGGAGTTAGTAGAAGTTGCTACTCTCATTCCTAGCTTCCTCATAAATTATATTATTTGGGACTTTTTCCTGGTGAGCTATTCCATACTGGACGTAAACAGGAGTGCGCGGGCAGCATGTTACACGTAGTTTAGAATGTACCAAATTCTTGTGACTTTATGATATGGATTGTTCTGAATGTTTTAACTTCTACAGAACTGAATATTTAGGGTCTTTATTAAAATGGAAAGAACTGAAGGTTTGTGGAACATTTCTTTGTTTGTTTGTTTGGATTTTTTTTATGTTGGGAGTTTAAGAGCAGCTTTTTGGCATTTATTTTGTTAAATTCTATAATGGATTTCTCATGATTTTTAACACATGCACTCTGCAAATGTCTGCAAATGTTCTGCAAATGTTGAATTGTCTTTCTTTCTCACCTTTCACATTGCTCCTGTTGATGTGATTTGATTTGAAAGAAGCATGCCTTTGTGTTTGTGATTCACTACAGTATGTAACTATGCCTATTTTAATGCTTATTAAAATAATTTTTAAAATCTCGCTTAATAGTACATATGCATTTTATTATCTTTCTAACTTGAGGCAGAGGTTTCAAAAAAGATCTAAATCCTGCCAGAAATCAATACTAGATGTCACGGTATCTCCCAAATGTGGCCCCATTGTTGATAACCTACTGTGAGTTACAAACACTGTTCTTGATAATAGGGGTTGGCAAGTTGGACTAATTTCTGGGCTCTCATCTTATTTAACTGAGCTAAGTGTATAGCCTGAGTAAGCTGATTTAACCAGCTGAAGTATTTCTTTTATCCTTAGACTTGTGTGTTAACACTGACAGTGGATGAAAAATAATTACAAAGACTTAAGAAAATAAGTGTGTACATCAGATACACCCCAAACTTCCTTGTAAAGTGTAAAGTTCTCATGTTAACTTGTACACACACATACTATACCTGATAAATTCCACAAAACCAGAGAAATTAAAAGCTCAGTTATGTTGCTACTGTTAACTTTTCTGGCACTTTTCAAATGTTGGTGCCTTACTGCATTGCCACTGCTTCTGTGGAAACAATTCACCGTGTTTATTCAACTAGATACTCATTATCTGTTCAAAGCTGTTACGGTGCTACTTTATCCCCATGTGTGGGGAGAGGATCGGATAGTAAGGGCTTGGATGCAGTGGTGAGTTTACAAGGGTTGCTGGGAAGATGGCAACTCCAGTATGGAAAACGTATGGGGTGTGGTTTTGTGGTGTGTGAAGATTACTGTAATGATGAAGTGTGGGCTGCAGTTGAAATGTTTTTCCATGGATATTTTTATGCTTAGTTGGAGGTGATCAAGGGATACAGGTAAAGGCTGGGCTGCACGAGAGGCAGTTTGGTCCAGTTCAGTAAAACTCTGTTGAAACAAGGCGTTTCTGGACTTAGCTATTAACAGCCCCACTGTACCCCCTTGCTCCCCACAGAACAACCCCATCTTCCCCCGCTGCTGTCTGCTAAATTCTACTGTCTACCGGAGCCACAGTCCTCATCACCACCTCTTCTCCCCGGAGTCACATTGATTATGTTCAGTTTGGTGGGCAGCTCCTCTTCCTTTCCCCTTGCTTCCTCTCTTACAGCCTGCTTAGGCTTTAGAATCCCTTTCTCGTCTTTGTTGACCAAACCCAGAGTTGACTCTTGTTAGTTGGTGGCATGCACTTGGAGAAGACTTACAGAAGCATTGCCTTTTCTCCCATCCACAGCAGTGCATTATTTCTCTTGGCAGACAAAGTCTGACAGAACAGCACAGATCCTGTTGAACAGTGTCTTAAGAGAATCTGGCCCATCAGACGGATTTGCGCTGAGCTGCCCCATCAATTACAGCGATGTATGTCTTTGCTAACCCTCTATGAGCTAATTAGACCTGAGTATAACTAGTCATCCTCCTTAATCTACCAGTTAGGTTTGCATATGCCTGGCCTCCTTCATCAGTCAGGCTTATAAACATATATACAGACAAATCCCATCAACCAGGTTTATATGCACAGCATAGATAACTATAGTTGTAACATATATTACAGCTCCAAGTGAGTTACACTCAGTCATTTCAAAACCCCACAAAACTCAAGCCCAAACTCCTTGTATTAGTCCCTCCTTTACTAGTTCTTTTCAGTACTTATTTGTCTGTTAAATTTTTAATAGAAGGATAGTGTTTTATGGTAAGGAGAAAATCCAGCTAAAGCAAAAAGCACCTACAGAGGATCACAGGTGTGGCTTTTCTTCTGTCCAAGGAGAAACTGCCAGTTAATTCAGGTAAGAAGTGGCTATAATAGCAGTGTGTACAGTCATGCACGGAACAGAAGTGTTGTTCACAATGTGTCACATAAAAACAAAGAGCCATTTAATAAAATTATCCAGCAGCAGGTTTTAAACCAACAAAAGGAAGTAACTTTTTACACAGTGAATAATTAAATTATGGAATTAATTGCCACAGGATGTTACGGAGACCAGAAGCATTACGGGGTTCAAAAAGCTACGAGACAAATTAATGGAAAAAAAACTCATTTACAGCTATTAGATTTAAAGATTCAAATACAGTCACTGTCTTGGGAAATCCCTAAACTGCAAGTTGCTAGAAGTAGGGAAACTATATGGTGGGAAACAGGGGAAAATCTTTCTATTTGGCACTATTGCTATACTCCTACTCCAGCTATTTGCTTCTGCCACTGTCAAAGACAGGAGAATATGCTGGATGGATCTTTGGTCTGATGCAGTACTCACATATTTATGCAGCAGAAAACAGACTGCATAGAAAATAGAGTCCACAAATACTACTGCATCCTGAAATTTATGTTGACTGACTATGTAGCTTTAGACAAATAACATTTACACTGTGTTTCAAACCTATTTTGGAATGTCGTTCTATCTAAAAACTACCTTTTCCCTCCATAATTTTAATATTTGGAAAGTCTTCAGGGTATCTAATAATTTATCTCTGTGTTCTTACTCTCGCATTTGATGATTTAAAAAATAAATAAACGGTTCCTGCTCTGGGCATTGTTACATAATTGAAAAATTCTTAACCTCAAAGCTCACTTCAAATCTGTATCATATAAAACCACACAAACCATGTAATAATTAGGTACCAGCAGATTAAATCCTGCTTGAAGTTAGCAGAGCTACACCCACTTGGACCAAAGAAGGGAGGAATCTTCAGCTAGGTCCTTGTCTTGAAGCCAGTTTTCTCCCTTAATGCCCAAGAAGAACTTAATAACTTGTTCTAAATAACAGACCTTGCTTGTAATATTGATGGGAGGAGGTGAAGTATGGCTCTGGGTGAGCATCTGTTGGGACCCTTTCTTGTAAATTTGATGAAATTCCAACTTAAGTACCTGCTCTGATCTCAACCACACCAAATGTGATGAAATGTTTTCCTGGATGGTTAGGTACCATACAGTGTAGATTTTTTACTTATTTTAATAGATCAAAATCTGAAAGTTTTAAGATCAGTCCTTGAGATTCCTGGATTGGTGAACATAAAAATGCCTTTTATATCCCCATCAACAGTGTTATAAACTAGAAAGGTGGTCCAACTGGGATTATATATATGGTCAACTAAGTTGTGACTATGGGCTGTTTATTACAGGAGATACTGAATAAGAGACAACAAAGTATGTCTTAATTTTTTAAAAAAGAAAGCACTGAGTTGATAGCACTGTCAGAAAAAAATTGTGATTTTATATGTACTTTCATTACTTGAGGAAAGCTTGGCTCCACTGTTTTTGTAACTCTTCTTCAAGTAGCTTTTGCCTCTCTTAGCCTCCTGTCTACCAGACTAAAAAAACCAGCTGCTTTAATGTCTATCAGTCATGAGCCCACAGCCCCTCCCCAGATTCCAGTTTCTCCACGTACCTCTTGAACTGGGGAGCCTGATACTTGATGCAGTATTTCAGCTGTCAGCTGATCAGTGCTTCATACAGGGGGAGAGTAACTTCCTTTGTCCTCCCGGCCATGCTGCTCCTAAGGTAGCCAGTATCCAATTTGCCTTTTTAGCAGTGAGAACATTTCCTCACATTTTGCTTGACATCTGCCATAACCTCCCTGTCCTCTTCAGCAGAGTTGCTACAAAGCCAGTCAGTTCCTAGCATGCACTGATGTGTGGGCTTACGCTGCCCCTAGAAAAGCTGCAGAACTTTTCTTCTTGAACTTGACATTTCCAGTCCTAAATTTCCTCAAGCTCCTTCTTGATTAAAGCTCTACTGCTTGATGTGTCAAACACCACTAGGTTAGTTTTGTCTAGAAGATTGCTGAGAGTGCATTGTGTTTCATCATCCAGGTCATTGGTGAGGATACTGAACATTTTCAGCCCTACCGTTCACCACTAGAACTGGCTACCAATTGGATGTCAAACTAATGTTTACTGTGAGTGTTACCCTCTGAGCCCAGCTGTCCTGGTAATTGTCAATCTACCTACCAGACCATTTGATTACATCCACCACGCTCCCCACATCTGCATTTTAGGTCAGTTCATCACATAAGGCAATCAGTTTGATCAAGCATGAACTGCCCTTTGTAAGTCCATGCTGATTGTTGCTGATTACCTTTTTGTTCTCTGCATGTTTGGAGGTGGATTCCAAAAAGATGTGGTATGTAATCTTTCCAGGGGCTGAGGTGAGGCTAACTGGCCTGTAGTTGATCGAGTTCTTTTTGTCATGCCTTTTTAAAAGACAGGCATAGTGCTAGCCTTTTTCCAGTTTTCAGGGGCCTGCCCCAATTATCATGGTGTTTTTGGAGATGACAGCAGGGACTCTTGGAGTCATGTCAACCAAGTCTTTCAGCACTTTCAGATTAATCTTGTCTGTCCTCATAGATGAATACATCCAGCTGCTCTAACTCATTCCTAACTTGTCGTCCCTAACCTGTTCCTTCCCAAACCATCCTGGTACAGCTGGAAATCTAGGAGTAATCTTTGCCTGTGAAGACTGTGGCAAAAACATATTGAGTACTTCAGCCTTTTCCATCTGTACAACCACTAGGTTGTCTCCTCCATTCAGTAACATCCCCACGTTTCCTCTGAACTTACACAATTCCCTCTTGCTGCTCTTTATATCCCTCACTTGGTTTAATTCTAAATGAGCTTTGGTTTTCCCAATTTTGTTCTTAGGTGCCAAAGTAGTGCTTTTTTAGTCCTTTTTTGTTGCCTGTTCTTGCTTGTTGTGTGCTGTCTTTTTGCATGACAGTTCATTAAGAAGCTCCTTGCTTAGTCAAGTGGGTCTTCTACGGAAATGTCCAGTTGTCTTGTACAACAGTATTATTTGTTCCTGAGTTCTCAGTAAGTTTTCTATAAAAAATTACCTAGGCACCTTTTGTGTCAACTTCCTGGGAGATTCTGCTGAGTCATCTCCTGAATAGCCCAAAGTCCACTTGCACAAAATCCTGAGTCCTAATTCTTCTGCTTACTTTCCCAATCTTCTTCTGGATCCTGAATGCAATCAGCTTGTAGTCAGTGCTCCCAAGCTACTATCTGTGACCACATTTGCCACTTGTTCTTCCCTGTTTGTGCGCAGAGGTCACGTAGAATATTACCTTTGTTTGGTCTCTTTAGCATTTGCATTAAAAAGTTATCACCAATGCAGTCTAGAAATATCCTGAATTGCTTGCACAATGTCATGGTGCCTACATGGTTGAAATCCCTAATGAGGACCAAGGCTGGTAATTGGGTTGCTTTTGGTAGTTGTTTGTAGACAGCCTTATCCACCTTGTCCCCTTGGGCAGGTGGTGTGTGACAAGCTCCCCTGCTGCGTGGCCAATGTTGCTTTTGCCTTTGCTTTTGACTAGAAGATTCCTGTCAGATATGCCTCTGGTCTCACGCTGCACCTCTGCATAGACAAGGAGGTGCTTGGTAAGAAAGTGCAGCTGCCCTTCTTCATTGCTTGGTCTCCTTGAACAGCCTCCACCACACTGTTCCAGTCATGGTTGCTATCCCATTTAGTCTTTGTGATCCTGATCACATCAGAGCTCTCTGACTGTGCATAGACTTCCAGTTCCTCTTGTTTGTTGGCCAAGCTCTGTGCATTAGTATCCAGACACCTGAGGTAAGCCTCTGCATGCCCTCTCTCCGAGTAGAAACATGTAACTTTCCCTTGCAGCCTTTTCTCACACATACTTTCTCCCCCCTTCCCTTCCCTCTGGGTCAAGTACCCATTCCTCAGTGAATTTAGTTTAAAGCCATCCTCACTAGAATAGCAAGTCTCTTCACAGAGATGTTTTTCTCTGTCAGGTCACTTCCATATCTTTGTAGCAGTCCATCTTCATTGAATGAAGCATTGTAATAAAAAACCCAAAGGTTTGCTGGTGACAGCAGCTGTACAACCAGGCATCAGTCTGCTGGTTACATCTGCTAGCCAGGC
This sequence comes from Grus americana, assembly GCF_028858705.1. Lineage (NCBI taxonomy): Eukaryota > Metazoa > Chordata > Aves > Gruiformes > Gruidae > Grus > Grus americana. The sequence goes on along the minus strand of NC_072853.1, from coordinate 12,496,960 downwards.
CTCTCCATTGACTAGAAGGATTGAAGAGAGCACCACTGGGATTTCTGCCTTCTCATGTTTACTCTGAGCTCTCTGTTCCATTTGAGCTGCTCAAGGTTTCCCTTGGCTGCATTACTTCTGTCCCACAGTGGTTAGCAGCAAGAGGTAGAATTTTGAAGGCTGGATGAGTGTTGGCAATTTCTCTGCAACATCAGTGATCTAGGTTCCGGGCAAGCAACAGACTCACCTGGATAATAGGGATGGATTCTTCTGTTTCACACTGGGGAGCATCATCAGCCACTAACTGATGCTTTCCTTAGTACTGGTACTAATCCAAAGACTTGAGATACCCACTCAGAATTTTCTCCCCAAACACCCCCTGCTGTTCCTGTAACTCTTAGCTAGGCACAGCTGAAAGAGGAAACAGAGCTTTATTCCTGTTACCTGAAGTCACAGGCTTCCAGCTTCCGCCCTCTCCAAGTTTATATCCTCTTCCTGGTCCTTCAATCATACCTTTCTTCTTAGAATCATGGAATAGAACCATAGAATCGTTTAGGTCGGAAAAGACCTTTAAGATCATCGAGTCCGACCATAAACCTAATGCTGCCGAGTCCACCACTAAACCATGTCCCTACGCACCATGTCTACTTGTCTTTTAAATACCTCCAGGGATGGTCACTCAACCACTTCCCTGGGCAACCTGTTTCAGTGCCTGACAACTCTTTCAGTGAAGAAGTTTTTCCTAATATCCAATCTAAACCTTACCTGGCACAACCTGAGGCCATTTCCTCCTGTCCTACCACTTGTTACTTGGGAGAAGAGGCCAACACCCACCTGGCTACGACCTCCTTTCAGGTAGTTGTAGAGAACAATAAGGTCTCCCCTCAGCTTCCTCTTCTCCAGGCTAAACAACCTCAGTTCCCTCAGCCGCCCCTCATAAGACCTGTTCTCTAGATCCTTCACCAGCTTCGTTGCCCTTCTCTGGACGCGCTCCAGCACCTCAGTGTCTTTCTTGTAGTGGGGGGACTCAAAACTGAACACAGGACTCGAGGTGTGGCCTCACCAGTGCCAAGTACAGGGGGATGATCACTTCCCTAGTCCTGCTGGCCACACGATTTCTGATAGAAGCCAGGATGCTGTTGGCCTTCTCGGCCACCTGGGCACACTGCTGGCTGATATTCATCTAGCTGTTGACCAACGCCCCCAGGTCTTTTTCCACCGGGCAGCTTTCCAGCCACTCTCCCCCAAGCCTGTGGCGTTGCAGGGGATTGTTGTGACCCAAGTGCAGGACCTGGCACTTGCCCTTGTTGAACCTCATATAGTTGGCCTCAGCCCATCAATCCAGCCTGTCCAGATCCCTCTGTAGAGCCTTCCTAACCTCAAGCAGATCATCGCTCCTGCCCAACTTGGTGTGGTCTGCAAACTTACTGAGGGTGTACTCAATCCCCTTGTCTAGATTATTGATAAAGATACCAAAAAGCAGTGGCCCCAGTACTGAGCCCTGGGGAACACCACTTGTGACAGGCTGCCAACTGGATTTAACTCCATTCACCACAACTCTTTCAGTCAGGGCATCCAGCCAGTTTTTTACCCAGCAGAGTACACCTATCCAAGCTGTTAGGAGCCAGTTTCTCCAGGAGAATGCTGTGGGGAATAGTGTCAAAGGCTTTACTGAAGTCCGGGTGGACAACATCCACAGCCTTTCCCTCATCGACTAAGCGGGTCACCTTGTCATAGAAGGAGATGAGGTTAGTCAAGCAGGACCTGCCATTCGTGAACCCATGCTGACTGGGCCTGATCACCTGGTTGTCCTGTATGTGCCGTGTGATGACACTCAAGATTATCTGCTCCATGACATTCCCCAGCACTGAGGTCAGACTGACAGACCTGTAGTTCCCTGGATCCTCTTTCTGACGCTTCTTGTAGATGGGCGTCACATTGGCTAACCTCCAGTCAACTGGGACCTCCCCGGTTAGCCAGGACTGCTGATAAATGATGGAAAGTGGCTTGGTGAGCACTTTTGCCAGCTTCCTCAGTGCCCTGGGGTGGATCCCATCCGGCCCCATAGACTTGTGTGTGTCTAAGTGGTGTAGCAGGTCTCTAACCATTTCCCCTTGGACTATGGGGGCTTCATTCTTCTCCCTGTCCTTGTCACAGGTTCTGTGCCTTTAAGATTTCCTTCCTGAAGGATGTCCAGCTTTCCTGGACTCCTTTGCCCTTCAAGACTGCTGCAGTGGGTTGACGCTGCCTGGGGGCCAGGTGCCCACCAGAGCCGCTCTGTCACTGTCCATCCTTCACTAGACAGGGGAGAAAAAGTATAACGAAAAGCTTGTGGGTCGATATAAGGACAGGGAGAGATCACTCACTAATTATCATCATGAGCAAAACAGACTGAACTTAGAGGGGGAATTAATCTAATTTATTACTAAGCAAAACAGAGTAGAGGAATGAGAAATAAAATCAAATGTTAAAACACCTCCCCCCACCCCTCCCATCTTCCTGGGCTTGACTTCACTCCCGGCTTCAACCTCCTCCCCCCTCAGCGGCACAGGGGGACGGGGAATGGGGGTTACGGTCAGTTCATCACACGTTGTTTCTGCCGCTTCTTCATCCTCAGGGGGAGGACTCCTCTCATCGTTCCCCTGCTCCAGCATGGAGTCCCTCTCACGGGAGACAGTCCTTCACGAACTTCTCCAACGTGAGTCTCTTCCATGGGGTGCAGTCCTTCAGGAGCAGACTGTTCCAGTGTGGGTCCCCCATGGGGTCACAAGTCCTGCCAGCAAACCTGCTCTGGCATGGGCTCCTCTCTCCACGGGTCCACAGGTCCTGCCAGGAGCTTGCTCCAGCGTGGGCTTCCCACGGCTCACAGCCTCCTTTGAGTGCCTCCACCTGCTCCAGGAGAATACTGTGGGGAATAGTGTCAAAGGCTTTACTGAAGTCTGGGTGGACAACACGGGCTGCAGGTGGAGTCTCTACACCCCCTCATCCTTCCTCCATGGGCTGCAGGGGGACAGCCTGCTTCACCATGGTCTTCACCATGGTCTTCACCACGGGTTGCAGGGGGATCTCTGCTCCGGTGCCTGGAGCACCTCCTCCCCCTCCTTCTGCACTGACCTTGGTGTCTGCAGAGTTTCTTACACCTTCTCACTCCTCTCTCCGGCTGCAAAAGCTCTCTCTCTCTGTTTTTTTCCCTTCTTAAATATGTTATCACAGAGGTGCTGATTGGCTTGGCCTTGGCCAGCGGCGGGTCCGTCTTGGAGCTGGCTGGCATTGGCTCTATAATCAGACATGGGGGAAGCTTCTAGCAGCTTCTCACAGAGGCCACCCCTGTAGCCCCCCCCGCTACCAAAACCTTGCCATGCAAACCCAACACAACTGCCTCCCAAGGGACTGTCTCAATCAGTCTCCTAAACAGGCCAAAGTCTGCCCTCCAGAAGTCCAAGATAGCAGGTAGCAGTTCTGCTGCCTCCCCTCCTTACTTCTCCGAGAATCAAAAACTCTATCATTTCGTGATCGCCCAAGATGGCCTCCAACTGTCACATCACCCACAAGTCCTTCTCTGTTTCATAACAAGAGGTCCAGAGGGTGCCTTCCCTAGTTGGCTCCCTCACCAGCTCTATCAGGAAGTTATCTTCCACAGACTCCAGGACCCTCCTGGACTGTTTCCTCTCCGCTGTCTTGTATTTCCAGCAGATGTCTGGTAATTCTTACCCCAGTGGAGCTTAAGCTTGTGTCTTGGAGAAATCTCTTCAAAGATCCTACAGGTCTCCTGTGCAGCACCCCTGATGCAGGGAAGCCCGCTGACCTCTCTTGGCAGCTGCTGAGCATAGCAGTGACTTGATCAGAATGTACCTCCCCAGCTCCCTGCCCCAGGGAGGAGTACTGGGCATCTGAGCAGTCCAAGCCCTGGATGGCAGAATGTACCCTCAGCACTTCCATGGAGTACCAGAAAGGCTGCGCTGGTGACCTGTCCTACGTCACCTTGTGGGAGCAGTTTCTGTTGGTGACATGTCTGGGATTTCTTTACGCTCCCTGCATTCCAACTGCCCTATTAACTGCTTTGCTTCTGGTTTTGTGTCCTGATGGCAGGGCTCCCTAAGGAGCACCGCCTCATCTCTGGATGAGTAGGAAGCTGATGTAAATTAACTCTGCCCCTAGTGAGACTCCCACCTGGCAGGGACCTCCTCATGCTGCCGGTTAGTTAGTTAAGTCCCTGCCCTGTTTTCTTGCCTTATGGTCACATCACACATTGCTTCTCTTGCACTGCTGTTCAGAACAAGGGTTGGAACCTGGACGTGAGTTAGCCGTGCTGCTTTAGGGCTAGACTAGCAGTCCTAGTTTCGGGATAGGCAAATTAGGGTGACTTATACAGGATTTGGTTTTATGTGCTTTCCACAACAACCATTCAGTAAAGTAAATATATGTTGTTATTTTTTTTCTGTAGAGTATTTTTAGTAAATCCTCAGTGCCTGTTTTATTGAATGACTAATGCATTTTGTACATCTGAATTACATCTATACTGAGTCATTTTGTTTTGTAATGACATATTTAAATGTTTAAATCTCTACAGAAATTAAATATTGTAAAAGACTTTAACCTTTTGTTCTGGGGTTTGGTTTGTGCCTGTATTATATCAACACAAGCCTCTGCTATGGGGAAGAACTCCTGTAAGCTGAAGACTAACAGAATGCTGTATTGGAAAAACATTTCTGGAAACCATAAATGAGACAGTGTGGTTTTGCACAGCCAGAATTTTGTTTTTTTGAATCAGATCTTCCCCTGCTTGCTGTGTAATGTCATTGCATTGAACATTTCACAATGCTGTTGTTGGACTCTTAATTTTTCCTAAGCCACTGTTCACCCGACATTTCTAAAATTTTCCCTCATCTCTTCTCAGACTGTAGTTACTTCACATTTTGAAACAAGGCTTTGTTTATGGGGAAAGTTTTGCCAGTGAAAAAACTAAAATAGTTATCAGTGTTCCCTGCATTCTTGCTTTTCTTGTGGTTTTTTTTGGTGGGGTTTTGTTTTGTTTTGTTTTGTTAAACTCTCTTATAGGACATGTAAGGTGAAATGAAATAAAAGAATCTGCAAGTTTTATACTGGGATAACTGTAAAATAAATGTAAACATTTATTGCTTCTGTAGACCAGTTGAACAGCCTTCCTTGAATTACTTTGTCATGTGTACTACTTCTTGAACTACTTCTTCCCTAGTCTGCTATCTTCCTCTTATCAGCTCATGATGCCCTTATAGTCCTTGAACAAATGCCTGTTATACCAGGCTCTCCTTATTTTGAAATACCTTACAAGCTTTCACTTGTGCTTCATTATCCTGGATTTGTAATCTCTGTTTCTCCTGATGTGTGGTTTATATTGCGTCTTTGCTTGTGTGCCAGGTCCATCATTTACTTTGTGAGCTCTTCAGGGCAGAGAGCTGTTCATTACATCATGTGCTTTCTGAAGTCCATACCATATTTTTAGAATCCAAAGAACAATCATCAATCATTGTGAAAGACCAATATCCTTTTATTCTGCTATCTATGATTACCATTTGAGGCTTCTCGTCGCCTTCTGCAAGCAAGGAATCAGAACTAAGAACCACAGAAAAAGCTGGTTTTGTACTTGCACAAATGGGTTGTATTGTGACAAAGGATTTGAAAAAGAACCCCCCTCCAACACACAAACAAACCAACCACCTAGCTTTCACCATTGAGCAAGAGAGCTGGTACTATGTATGAGAAGAATGGAAGATATTTGTAGTGGTAATTCTGAAACGAATGTGACTTTCTGCTCTGTGAATATTTGCATGCAAAATGCAGAGAATAGGATTTTCAAAAGTGCCTACATGATTTAAGAACCTTGCAGAAACAAAATGAGAGACTGAATCCACAGCTGAATGGTTAGGCAATAACCTGGGATGTGGGAGAGTCAGGTTCAAGTACTTGCTCCAATTATCTTTTAATTAGTTATACAAAGTGGAACAACTTCAAACAGGAGAGATCGAGATGTCTTACCCCTGAATACCCAATAGCCTATGGGCTAGGACAACTAATATGGGATGAGCAGAGATTTGAAAACGGGTCACTCACCTTACTGATGACTGTTTTAACCACTGAGATATTAAAACTGATAGTATGTGGATTTCTCTCATCATTGTTTATGAGGAAGGATTTGCCTGGCTTAAGCAACTGACTCAAGGAAAGGGTTTGCGGTGGAGGCACCCATTGCCATTAGAGGAGTAGGACTCCCTGTCTCTTAGACAATCTTTGCTTAGATAGCTGGCTTTTGCGATTCTTGTTTTTTGACATTGGCTTTCTCCATCCATATTACAAAAAGCCTGACTGTCAGATTTAGGGAGGGGATTGCATTAGGTAGCAGGATCTCTAAAGCTTAAGTGCTACAGTTTGCATCTTTGCTATGAGTTATTATTTTTGTGCATCTCGTTGTCTGCCACAAAGTAGGACTTAGAATGGTGCCGACAGACCAAACAGAAGGGTGCAAAGGACTTTTAGCAAGGCTGACACATTAAATAGCAGACATAAAGGCATTACATATTGTTAAAATATATTTACTGCTAAAGGAGGAAACCATGCTAATATACTAATTACATCATCCTGAGAGACTCATAATTATCTCTACAGGATTTCATGAGTCCGCATGCATTTGATTTGTCCTAATTCAGGGCCTTGTCATCCTCATCTGCAATCTCTTGCCCAGATGGAGCATGGAAATCGACACAAGCGTTCCTAATATGCAAATAGAGATCTGCAGTTCCACTTCAAAGCGGCAGCTTCTGAAGTGGGAGTTTTAATTATTCCATTTTGAGTTAGTGACTCTGCAAAAGAGGTTTTTTCTTCTGCCAGTGAGTTGGGTGTTCTTTTTTTTTCAGTTTTATTACCCAACTTTGCAGTAGACATGTCTCATTCTCTCTGTCATGAGAACAATAAAACGGTTGACCAGTTAATGATCCATCTGTTTACTGATTGTAATCCATAACTTCCTCAGGGAGTTGTTTGTCCTGTTCTTGGGTTCTTTTACATGTAGTATTTTATATAACAAGATGAGATTCCTCATTGCTCATCACAGGAGTCTGTCATGAACTTGAGAAACAAGGGCAGATATCAACTGCCCTATATTTTGTAGAGATGAGCGGTGTCTGCTGTCAAAACTAAAGTTCCTTGGACAAGAGAATGTGCTGGTGAGGTCGGTGGTGAACGGAAACACATGAAGCAAGAAATACTACCATATGACTGTATATTGCATGGCAGAAGACAAAACCAAAGGGGAGCAATCGTGATGGGGACTGATAATAGTAAGTCTACAGGAACTGGCCAAAATAGCAAGTGATCAGGTGAGAACCGACTGAAATTTCATCTGATTGTAAATAACTACAGAGTAGTGTCAAGTCAAATTTAAATATTTTGCTGTGACATGTACTCATAGAGAAGATCCCTGTTGAAGCATGAGATGCAATCATAAGGTTTAGTTACTGACGGTGAGTTATACCGTTCTGCTTTGGATGGTGTATTTTCACTTTATAATGAGGTGACTTAAGGAGGTCACAGACACTTGAGGAAAGTGCGCAGCCGTAGCCCTCTGAGGACATTCTTAGGTATCAATGGGCACACTTGGGAGAGCACGTACTACAATACCCTGCGAAGAGGTCAGCATAACCTACCTGCTGACCCGTGCGTGGAGCGGAGGCAATCGCTTACTCCGTCTGCTCCCTAAATCCTTTGCCAATGACTCAGGAGCTGGTGTTTGGTGAGAATGTAATATATAAAAGGAAGGATGGAGGCTTCCCCTAATTAGGGCTAGTAATAAGAAAGGAATCAGTTTAGCATGTGATATACAGTGAATGAGTCAGATAAATTAAAGAAAAGCGAGTTTGATAGAGTTATAAGAAAGAAAGTGCGGTACTGAAAAATGATGATGAATGGTGATGAGATGAGCTTCAAAAGAAGCTAAAAAAGGGAAAGCAAAGTAAAACGAGAAAGGAAGGACGAGTTCAAAACCAGTACTAAATATAAGACCTAGGACTGTAAATTCAGGAAGATGTAAGGAGAAGTTCGAATGACAGGGGAGATGTGATCAGGAGAGTTGGCTGGCATAGGGTTTATGCTAGCAGCCTAAAAGAATTTGAGGAGACAAATTTGATAGCATTGCAGAAGCTGAGGAACAAGAAAAAAAAAGTATCCATTGAGTTTGAAAATAACAGAAAGGAAATACTTGCATGCATAGAGTGATAAGTTTAGAAGGCAATGACTTATTTTTTATGCTTTTAAATCTTATGGTGAATGACAGTTTCTAGTCATGGACAACATCAAATTTCTGGGCTTGTCAGCCAGCATAACGGGAATAGTTTTGATAGTCAAAAAAGTACCAAGTTTTTTCAGTATTATTACGGCCAAACTCATACTGGTTTGACTTCCTGTGTGAGTAAGTTCTTACGGAGACAAGATTTCTACTCCATACCCTTTTCTTGTCAGCCGAGGCAATATTAAGAAAAGCATATTTAAATTTGAGGTTAAGTTTTTTAGTTTGTTTTGCTTTTACAAACAGTATTTCAGCAGTATATGTGAGGAGTACCCCCATTTAGGAATTGTGTTTCATGCTCCTTTTTCTCCTATTGCCATGCAAATAAACTCTCAGGTAGAACCATCTCCTTCAGCCTTATAAATTCAATTCTGGATTCTTATTTTTACCCTGTTTCTTCTCACCCCGCTGTTGCATTTTGCGGCCATGAGCAAGTTAATACTGCTGTCACACACCAGTCTCATTTACAGAAATTGTTATTTTAACTATGAACTATTTAAAAACAATTTTAAATTAAAGTTGGATTTTAATTTATTCCAACAACATGAAAAAATCAAGGACTTATGTATAATGGAGGAATCTATACTGGCTGGAGAGCTGGAATATTATTTCATTTTTAGTTATAATTTTAAACCTGGATTGATTTTAAAAAAGGCATATAAATTCCAAGAGATTGAAAAACAAGTGTCTCTGAATTTTTAAAAACTCTTCTTATGTGTTTTCTGTTCTACAGTCAACTATCAGATTGAATCCAGTATCCACCTTACGGTTCGGTATTACTATCACTAATATTGTGTTTAATTACAGCTTATTATATTGTTCACAATTTTTCAGGTTTCCTTTAATGTGGAGAGTACAAAGCGAGTTGGTTTTGAGCTAAGATGTGGAAGTCCATGTAATGACCTATAATAAAAAAGCTGCTCAGGTTTTGTCAAAATTCTCAGGAGCCAGTTTTGCGAGGCTCTATGTAAAAAGGGGTGCTCTGGAATCAGGAATTTGGGCTCAGTCATGGAGGACACACAGCTGTCATAGCACAGAAACAGGCAGTTCTGAAGGAGTTTGTGGGCATCGTAATAAAGGAAGATGTTTTTAAACAAGGATTTTGAAGAAGGATTTAAAGATTTATTCCTAAATGTTTATGAGGAGCTATTCCGCAGCAGGAGGACCAGGAAAGATAAAGTGTGAATGCATTCGTTTCAAAAATCAAAGAGGTACAGTGACAGGGACTGGCATCATCAGTTATCTACTGGCAAAAACCATCTTCTTGATGCTCTGATAGGTAACAGGAAAGGTGTGGATAGACTCCAAGGATTTTTGAAAGTTGTTGGGAAGGATGTGTAGGGTGGTAATGTAAACGAGATTAATCCAGGCTGCTACACAGCACATGTTGTCTTTGCAAAAATTGGTGACTATAGAGGAGCATGTCAGCAGCGTGCTTTAGCATACTAGGAGTGAAGGCCCTTTGAATGCTAATTTTCTGATACTGTTCTGTTTCTGAGGCTTTGCTGAAACTGTGTTAATAACAAAAATGGGACCTATAAGCAAAGAGAAAGAAAAGAATTGCAGTTGAAAATATCCTTCTCTGTCAGATGATACAGTGCTTGCAGGGAGCCTATAAAGACTGGGGAACAGAGATATCCTTGGACACCTACAGAGCAAAAAGGGTATGTTAGCATTCCAGTGTCCTATGCAACCTAACAGAAAAGAATGACTTGTGCATGTACGAGGAAAGCACATAGTGTTTGCCAAGATAAGGGGAGAGGTGCAAGCTGTCAGCCACAACTGGTAAATCGAGAAGGATAAGAATGGAAGTAAGACCTGGGATTTAGTGGCTAATAACTCTATTGAGGGCTGTCCCAATAGGAAGCTGGATAGAAAAACATCACTAACAGTGATTGAAGAATGTGATACGTGGAAAGGCTCAAGGGAGACATTTGTCTCTAAGGCATTTGCAGTAAAGTGCAAAGTAAAAGGCAGTTCCGCCACAGGGCACAGACTGGGGCCTCGTGCAGGTGAGGTGTTCTGTACCCACTGCAGTGTAAGTAAGGTAGGTCTTCCCTGCTTATGAGGAAATTTGGGGGGCATACTGCAGTTGCACTCTTTTTTTTTTTTTTTTTTTTCTAGTTAGTGCAGCTCTGCATCATCACTGAATTCAGTGTTAAAGGTGGAGCTGACCCTGATGGAATTATTGCCATCTTAGCTCTGTATATTAATACAGATATATCAATTCGGTGAGTCTAGGCTGTAACTGTCAGCCAGGATATATGTTTTTCAACTAATGTCAATTCAAATAAAGCATGAGTTTGTACTTAGAAATCTTATTGCTGTTTCCCAAAAGTTTAAAGGTTACATTTAGTCTTAATGAAAAATGACAACATGACTCACATTGCTGTTTTGGAGCGTATGAGGAAGAAGTGCTGTCAGTGCTGAAGAACTTTTTGGGGACAAGAATGTAATCAGATGAATGAAAAAAAATGAGAGGAGTAAAAATTGAAAAGGTCTGCTTGACTTTCATTGGAGGTACACCCAAGGAATATGGAAAACATCCCTCTGGAAAATCAGCTGATTTTAACAATACATGCTGTATGCAGTTCTCCAAAGGATAAGTGACACTTTGTATTTAAACAGGGATCAGCTTCACAGCTGGCATAAATCAACAGTGTTTTGTAGGAGCTGGTGAAGATAACACTGAATTGTGCTTGGTTTAGGATTTAGCCCTTTATTTCCACACTATGGAAAACATGGGTTTTAGTGAGCTCAGTCAACCAAGCAGAGCCATGCAAGAGTAAACAGGTTGTTAATCTGAAATCACCTTAGGGCCTTCTGCTCCCACTGAAATCAATGTCTAAATTCCCATCAGTTTGAGTGGGATATTAAAGACCAAAAAAAATGCTCTAATATCCATGTTAATGTATTTTCTAAATATGTGAATTAATCAGCAGCTTGGTAAACTGGTTCAACAGCCTGATGCATTTGCTGAATCAACCTTGCTAAAACAGATGCACCATCTGCCCCACAGTTTCTAACATGCTGTTAAAACAAAGCAACATTTTTATAAGAATAGTTATTTTTGCTGTTATAGGCCTTAATCTGTGCTCAGGCAAAACTACATATAACAAGATGCTGTATATCTCTAGTGCACCAAAATTAGCTTGCATATGTTTGTGGCAGAACTTTAAAGTACATAGAGAAGAAGGGATTAGTAAATTTATGTACTTGCTCCTCCACTGTGTCTTGAATCATATTTTTTAGGTGTTTTCATAAATGTCTCCTAAATACTGTAGAATTTTTTGCTTTCTTGTATTCATACTTCATATATTGAAAAACTACAGAGAAACAAGATGAAGACAGACTTCTGTTTGGTTGAAATCATTAAGAAAATTCAGTCCAACCCTCATGGCAAACCACAGGCAGTTGGGCTTTCAGAAATGCTGAAGGGATTGAGGTGCTAAATATCCATTAGCTTTCTTCACTTTGGTACCTTGGGAAAACCTCACCTCTAATGCTCACATTTATTGCTGTCTTTATGAGTTTTACAGTATTGGTAGCAAGTAATTTCAATACTGGTATTTCAGTAAGATCCCCTTTCATTGCTTCTTTTTACCCCTTTGCACGTTGCAAAGCAGCGCATGAGGCATCTTAGAAAGAAACAAAAAGATGTTCACAGTCTTGTCTCTACCATAGTGGGTAACTGAGGAAAATCCAGAGAGTGGTTTTTTTTTTCTGTTAAAACATGCGCAGAGTAAAGCATTTTACCTGAGGTGAAACTTCTAACAGATGGGAAACCCAAGAAATGCTGTTCAGGCTTTAAACTTTGCATTTGCGCCCAATTTTGTTTCTTCACCTGGTGCTCATTTACTTTAATCCCACTCTGTAGATATGGCTCCTTTCTAAACAGGAGAACGAAAGCAAACAGGGTGGGCCGAAGTCCATTTCTGGCCTTACCAAAATGACTCTGATGTGCCACGACTTGCGAGGAGTTCGTTTGGATATACCCCAGTAAGCCAGCAGCAGCGCGTCCACTCCGTGCTTACTTTACAAAAGTTAAACACCTCCAGCTGCCTTTAAAGTGGGGAAAAGCAGCTGTGGAAGGTACTGGGAATTCCATTACGGGGGACACCCTAGCTACAACCACCATATTGACATGCTGCTTTTGAACCATGGCAACCCTGCCTCACCTTCAGACTGTTACTCTGGCAGAGTTTTGGGATATTTGAAACGTGCTGACAGTCATTTTCTGTTGTGCTGGCCCGGTTTAATAGGCAGTATGTGTCATAAGTATGGGTCAGCCCTCATAAATATGCCTTTCTTGGCATTTCACAATTGTCTGCGAAGGTGTTGCTCAACCGGAGTCCCAGCCCTGCAGCCACGATGTGTAGAGGTGTTGGATCTCCTGAATCAGATGTGGGCCCTTAGGCAGTTCTGACTGCAGCAGAGCTGTGTTCAAACTAGCGCAGCTCCTGCTGCTCAATGATTATATCCTTTTTGACTGCCCTTGCAGATGTTTCCAAGAGCTGTGTTTTATTTGTGCATCAACAAATGATCTGATATTTGCTAAGGGTTTGAATCCAGCCATTGAAGAATAATAAATGACTGTTTAGGTTGAGCTGAAATTTTGCAGCCTGATTCAGTTACAGTGGTGACTCACTTAGAGTTGGTTCTCACATGATTCACAAAGTGTATGGGTGACTCAACCCACAAATTTACTTAGCTCCCATGTTATTTTCCCTCTCAGTGAAAAAAAAAATGGTTATAATAAATAATCACAGCAAACTTTGACTTACCCTGAGGTAAAATAAATGTGCGTGTTGAAAGGCTGCATATTTGTAATAATAAATTATTTAGTGAGGTAAGGATGAAATAATAGGACATAGGAATCGTTAAACAAGAAAGAAATGTGACGTGCGTTTTTGGTTGATTTTGTTGCATAGCAGATGTAAATAAAGGAAGAATAGTGATTTTTATCTGATGGAGATGCTCAGAGAGACTGTTTTGACAGTGTCCGTACTTATTGCTATAGCCAGCCAATTCTTGGCATTTGTTCTTTGACATAAGTAGTTTTAGACTTGTCCATGTCTGGGTCAGACATTTTAAAGTGATGTCAATTCAGAAAGTGTGAGATACCTAGGTTCTGAAAACTGGGTCTTTGTAGGATGTCTTAGGCACTGGTCACCCCAAATCCTGAAGTACCTGAAGTTGTCTGTCTGAAAAATCTTGACTGAGTTCCTTTACAATATCAAATTCACAGAGATAAGAAATTCTGTCCCAACAGGAGCTATAAGGTACTAAGTTTTTCTTCAAAGTTTGCAGCTGCTATCAGTGTTCCATAAGTGCATGCCCAGGTGCATGGCGGTACTGTAAATACAGCCTAAATTACTCTGAGTTTAGAGTTAGCTGGAGACATCAGCGTGTCCTTTTTCAGGTTTCCCAAAAGGATATGAATATCTAGCTAACTACATACCTCTGAGCTTCTTAGCACAGAGTGACTGACTAATCACCCTCCCTTTCATAAATGAAACAGGAAAGAATCTGGAAAATGAAGAAATTCTGCCATGTCAGCTGACTTGGTCATTAAAAAGGTCATTAGCAAGCAGGAATGTTTCTTTACCTCACAAATACCAAATGTCAATAATATCCATAAATTAAACTTTTAAGTCCATATTTTGCAGGGATTAAATTACAGGGAACAAATAACGTGTGGTTTGAAAGACTAAGGTGAGAATTCTGAATTCTTTGGAAAGATAGTTCTTTTGCACATTGTGTCACTGGTTTGAGGAAACGTCAACATGGTTCAGGTACGGCAAGGAATTTCTGGGAAATAAAATGCATGGCACTGATAAACTCCCCAAAACCAAGGGACATAAACAAGTAGCCCTGAGAAAGAGTACCTAGGAACAGCGACAGCATTAAAAATATGCAGCTAAAGGACTTCTGTGCTAGAGAGAGAAGAAAGAAAAGGCTAAAAAATAACCGTGGAGTGTCACATGCTGAACCACTGCAATGCAAAGTCCAGTGGAGCATTTTTGTGGTACGCAGAATGCCGCTCTTTTATCACGATGTTTGCCAAGCAGCCACAAACTGTTTCAGGCCTCTTTGTAGAGAGTGAACCAAATGAACATGTTAATTTGAACTTTCCCTCAGCTAAAGGAGAAGGTAAGAGGATGGCTTTGTGCTCAAAGCACAGAATCGGGATTTATTTATTCTTGGTTCTGCCACAGTCTCCTTGTGCAACCTTAGGCCAAGTTATTAATCTCTTCATGCCCACAGTCCCCATTTGTGAACTACAGGCGATGGTACAGATGTCACAATGGGCGTTTGAGGCTGAATTCTTGAATGTTTGTAAAGTGTTTTGGGATGTAATATTGGGAAGGACAAATTGCTAAATGCTGCAATGCTGCATGCAGAGTTATGCTAATTAGTGCCTTTTTAGACACTGATCCCTTACTGTATGTAGATTAATACCGCAAGCTGGTCCAATTTTAGACTATGGTACCTTTGACCTCACTGGGTCTGGGATTGGTCTGGAACAGAATAATTTATTACCCATTTGGTGACTATGGTATTTGATAAAATAAAAATTCCCCAGGCTGCCCCTTAGAATACCCTGAGTTTACTGTTACCCTAGGCAGTGCAGGCTGGCCTTTCAAAAAGCCTGATTTTTGGACGCATAGTCTAACAGTTTATGCATGGAGTAGACACACTGCTGGTGAAAGAATCTATAAAAGGAAGGCTCATCCTTACAGCTAGATACTGGCAGAAGTCAAAGACCTGCCATGAACTGGCTCATTACATAAGCATTGCCCATCAAACGCAGTAACCTCTTTGCACATATCAGCTGTGACCAGGTGATGTGGTGTGTTGCCATGAGCAAATGTATCTTTCGATAGGTAAACCACAGCTACGTTTTTCTAAACAATTATTTTTTTAGTGTTTCTAAATGTGTTTTCCTATCAGCACTGCTGGTAGATCATGTATGGAACATCATTAATTATCATGTATAACATGTCTGTTCTCCCTCTTATTGCTGAGCTCCCACATAAATACCCATGTGGTTCTTTGCTGCTATGGGACTGTCACAGCAGATGCTTTTGCTTTTTCTATTGCTGTAAACAAGCTGTTGTGACTGATACTTCTTTTTGCCATATGTCCCGAACACTCCCAGTTCATAGTTATATGTCATTTCCAGGATGCTTTGTAGGGTGTGTATGCCTCCACCCCATTTCAAAATCAATGTAACTCTCAATGGATTGACTAATGAGTGCAAGGTGTTACTTAGCATGCTGGTTTTGGCTGACAGTGCTGCTAAATGAACAGTTGTTTGCTTAACGTGTCTTTCATGGTTCCCATATGAAGTAACTTTTACTGACAAATTGAACATGCCAATGGCTTCAGGTTTGCCATTAAGCATTTATCTGACATGCTGCTGAGACCAAAAAGAAGTATGACCCCAACTTGTTGCCCTGAATATTGATCATTTTGCCTTGTCCCTTAGCCATATCCTATGTTCGTATTGTCCTCATACATTTTGTTTTGCTGATCTCATCATCCCTACATCCATCATGAATCTGTAGAGTAGGGGCGGGTGGTGAGAACTAAAGATAACTGTAATGTACCTGCAAGGGTGTTATGCTGATGCAGTCTATAAGATGTTGCAATTCTGTCCCACCGTGAGGAACTAGGACCGATGTGACATTTTCTTTCATTTGTTTTCATTTATGTTGTCGAGTTAGACCATTCTCAACCCTCTTCATGGGATAGGATATGCAGCACCAAAGAGAAATTGCTTGTGCACAGCAAACATATTTAGTTGTTATTAGAGTGGGTGGACATGCCTTATTATTCACCTGTGACGTGTTGACCTTCCAGAAGGTCTACCTGGCATTTCAGTAATAGCATACGTGATGGTACAGTATTGAGTGTGGTCAGGAATGGTGTCTCTACTAATCATTTTAATGAAAGCAATCATCTGGAGGTGAACAGAAACTGAATTTAAACTGTAAATGTGAAAGAAGTTAAAGTAAAGGAAAGAGCATTCTTTGAGCATCTCTCTCATCTGACTCTTTCGGTTTCTATATTAGATGGTTGTCTGAGCCTATGTCATATGGGCTGCATTGCTGGACTGGCTTCACAACTTAATATATTGCTATTGGGAATATAGCTGATGTGAAAGACTTTTTTTTTTTCTTGATAACTGGTAGAATTGTTACTGTTGGCTTTAGCAAATAGCATGCCAGCTTTTACTTTGTAGATATATGGCAGCAAGCTGTGTGGTTATAGTTACGTAGCCAAGAGAGGGTTTTGTATAATTGTTCTCTTGAGGTTAGTACAGATGTCTACATGCAAATTTTTGTAGCTCCACAGTGGCAGGGGCAAAGCTA
Source organism: Grus americana (assembly GCF_028858705.1). Taxonomy (NCBI): domain Eukaryota; kingdom Metazoa; phylum Chordata; class Aves; order Gruiformes; family Gruidae; genus Grus; species Grus americana. The sequence continues at coordinate 12,480,286 of NC_072853.1, read as the reverse complement.
ATTCATGTGCATATAATGCAGCTCCTGAAACATCTGTCCTTTTTGCTAACATAACATTCTAAGTAACAGTTCCTGCTCTTTTGCTCCTCATATGTGTAAAGTCCTTTACTTCTGGAAGTTGTAGTTGAGAGCGCCACTATTTAAACTAACATTGGCAGTGTCCTTCACTCTGGGGGAAAGATTGAAGATGTTATATTGGTGAATTTCTGTGCGCAAATCTTCCATGAGTCAAGAAAAAGATAAAAAGAGCCTGATGCAACTATACAAATGTGTAACATAGTCCCTGTGGAGAGGAAAAGATTATTGACATTGTCTTTGCTAAAGATGGATGTCTGTAATGAATATCCACATAATTTCTTTTACTCTTTGCATGAGTATCAGCAACTTAGAGGCACATTGGTGGGGTTTTTTTTAGTATGCACAGCTGGATCTTCTATACGGTATCTGGCCATAGTGCTCTCATTCATGATGAGGGCAGGTCTTAGTGACAGTTTGTTATTTGGGCTATAATTGTGAGTGTGGTCCTGTGTTTATATATTATTTTTATGTTAAAGAGAGAATGTCTGTGAAAACAGCCTGATGGAGTTGTTGCAGAAAGGAGCATATTTGCACTACATGTCATAGAATCAATCATAGAATCACAGAATGGTTTGGGTTGGAAGGGACCTCAAAGATCATCTAGCTCCAACCCCCTGCCATGGGCAGGGACACCCTCCACTAGACCACGTTGCCCAAAGCCCCATCCAACCTGGCCTTGAACACTTCCAGGGAGGGGGCATCCACAACTTCTCTGGGCAACCTGTTCCAGTGCCTCACCACCCTCATAGTGAAGAATTTCTTCCTAATAGCTAATCTAAATCGACCCTCCTTCAGCTTGAACCCATTACCCCTTGTCCTGTCACTACACTCCCTGATAAACAGTCCCTCTCCAGCTTTCCTGTAGGCCCCTTCAGGTACTGGAAGGCTGCTCTAAGGTCTCCCCGGAGCCTTCTTTTCTCCAGGCTGAACAATCCCAGTTCTCTCAGCCTGTCCTCATAGGAGAGGTGCTCCATCCCTCCAAGCAGCTTTGTGGCCTTCTCTGGACTCTCTCCAACAGCTCCATGTCTCTCCTGTACTGGGGCCCCCAGAGCTGGACGCAGTACTCCAGGTGGGGTCTCACAAGAGCGGAGTACAGGGGCAGGATCACCTCCCTCGACCTGCTGGTCACACCTCTTTTGATGCAGCCCAGGACACGGTTGGCTTTGTGGGCTGCAGGCGCACACTGCTGGCTCATGTCGAGCTTCTCATCAATCAATACCCCCAAGTCCTTCTCCTCAGGGCTGCTTTCAACCCATTCCTCACCCAGCCTATAGCTGTGCTTGGGATTGTTGTCCAAATCAAATCATTGTCTTATAATGTGTTGGATTTTAAATGTATTTTGATTTAGTAACTGCTTTCTTGTGCTTGCATACACCTGATGGTCAAGATTTTTGTCCAGCTGAGTACTGAACAATGTTGGTTTTGCTTGTGATAGACCTTCTTTTGCAGCAGTTTGCTGTGATGCTGACACAGGCAAATAATTTGAGTGCATACGATTGCCCCCATTGCCCTGGGCACAGGATGTTCTGTTTTCCTTTGCTCCTTTTGTCAGGCTTCATAGGATAAGGACTGTACGCTACTGCTTGGCTTTATGCAGCAGTCTGAACATATACAATGACATACCGTTGGTCTTTCATAGTCACGGTGCTCCTTTGGTACCATGGTATTCCTGAGTTTTTCCTGTTCACAGTTGGGTGTTGTAGTAGGTGATCTTTTATCTCCAGGTGCCTTTAAAAACTACATGCTATCACCTGACAGTACATCATATTTTCTTATTTTTCTTCTTGCCACAACTCGCATCTGCCTACAGTAAATGTGCCAAACTGGCTTTACTCTTGGAAGGAGTAATAGTTTTATGGATTGCTTTGCTTTGATTAAAAGGAAAGTAAAGTTTTCTTGGCTATGTAGCATTTTATATATCTGCAAAATCCATTTTTACATGAACATTTATTATTTCTTTGGCTCTTGAAATAAAGTATATTCCGTAGGATTTCCAAGGTCTCTGTAAACTCTGGAACCTGTAAATGATTTGATGAAGTGAACCATTTTTTTCTCAGTAGGCTCTTTTCCTGTCTTTCACAATTGTGGTGGGTTGACCCTGGCTGGGGGCCAGGTGCCCACCAGAGCCGCTCTATCACTCCCCTTGTTCACTGGACGGGGGAGAAAAAGTACAATGAAAAACTTATGGGTCGATATAAGGACAGGGAGAGATCACTCACTAATTATCATCATGAGCAAAACAGACTGAACTTAGAGGGGGAATTAATCTAATTTATTACTAAGCAAAACAGAGTAGAGGAATGAGAAATAAAATCAAATGTTAAAACACCTCCCCCCACCCCTCCCATCTTCCTGGGCTTGACTTCACTCCCGGCTTCAACCTCCTCCCCGCTCAGCGGCACAGGGGGACGGGGAATGGGGGTTACGGTCAGTTCATCACACGTTGTTTCTGCCGCTTCTTCATCCTCAGGGGGAGGACTCCTCTCATCGTTCCCCTGCTCCAGCATGGAGTCCCTCTCACGGGAGACAGTCCTTCACGAACTTCTCCAACGTGAGTCTCTCCCATGGACTACAGTCCTTCACGAACTGCTCCAGTGTGGTCTCTCCCATGGGGTGCAGACCTTCCGGAACAGACTGCTCCAGCGTGGGGTCCCCCACGGGGTCACAAGTCCTGCCAGCAAACCTGCCCTGGCATGGGCTCCTCTCTCCACGGGTCCACAGGTCCTGCCAGGAACTTGCTCCAGCATGGGCTTCCCATGGGCCACATCCTCCTTTGGGTGCCTCCACCTGCTCCGGCGTGGGGTCCTCCATGGGCTGCAGGTGGAATCTCTACACCCCCTCATCCTTCCTCCATGGGCTGCAGGGGGACAGCCTGCTTCACCATGGTCTTCACCATGGTCTTCACCACGGGTTGCAGGGGGATCTCTGCTCCGGTGCCTGGAGCACCTCCTCCCCCTCCTTCTGCACTGACCTTGGTGTCTGCAGAGTTTCTTACACCTTCTCACTCCTCTCTCCGGCTGCAAAAGCTCTCTCTCTAAGTGTTTTTTTCCCTTCTTAAATATGTTATCACAGAGGCACTGATTGGCTTGGCCTTGGCCAGCGGCGGGCCCGTCTTAGAGCCGGCTGGCATTGGCTCTATAATCAGACACAGGGGAAGCTTCTAGCAGCTTCTCACAGAGGCCACCCCTGTAGCCCCCCCCGCTACCAAAACCTTGCCACAGAAACCCAACACAACAATGAATAGTACCATGGTCCAGTGAGGGGCAGAATTTAATGTGTGTGGTAGGGGAAGAGTGGCTCAGCAGACATGATGTTACCTTCTTTTTTTTCAAATTGGCATGTTTTGCCATACATTTGAGATACAAAGAACCTTTTTCTGGTTCAGAAAATGCTTACCATTAAGGATTTGACAGACGTCTGCCTTCTTTCAGAGTTTGTGCTGTTGCTGATCATGATTGCATAGCACAGTCCCCACCACCTGTAAGCTAGTTCTTAGGAAGACCTGTCAAAGGTACAGTTCCCTAGAATTTAATGTTGGCTTGAGAAACAGAAGGGAAAACCCTAATTATTGTTTTTTGGGGATTCCCAAAGTGCTTTTTGCATTCTTGGAATATCTTAATATTGCCTATGTGATGACTTCCCTTTTATTTCTAGTCATTTATTCTTCAGATCATTCCAGATGCTATTACTGTAAGCAAGTGCTTTTCAAGAAACTCTTTTTTCCTGCCTGTACAGCACAACACTTCTTCTTCATACATCACAAATAAATTGAGGTGGTTTCCTTTTACATTAGCTATCTCTACTGCTTTTGCTGGTGTTATCACACTAATCATGCTTGTAGATTGTAAGCTTCTGTAAAGCTGACTCAAAAATGGTGAGAGAGTGGAGGTTCGTGGAAAACTCTTCTTCTCACTTTTTGGACAGAGTTGTATTGTTTGGTTTCATTGGTTTCATTCACGTTCAGTGTTATGCTGGTCGCTGTTAACATGTTGACCTTTACCACTCACGGAAGTAAATGTGACTGCAAGGTTCAGTTTTCTGTACTGTTAAGGAGAAATACCCTGTATATGGCAGCTGAGTTAAATGACACTGAGAAGTTGATCTCTACATTTCATAGTTACTTTTGCTGAAATAAGTAATTACCTGGAGGTTATGGTTTCAAGAGCAGGAAATCTGACTGTAGTCAAAAGAAACTGAGATTACGGTCATGAATTTTTGCTTGATATCTTTTGTCTTGTATTAAAATGTGTCATAATGAATAACATTCTATTTCTTGTTCCTTACAGATAAAACGAGAAAAACCAGAAAATATACCAGATTTAAAATATTTAGTAAAAGAAAAATTTACTGCACTGGAGAGCAAGAACAGTGACTCAGATTTGCAAAAGAATGAAAAATATTTATATTTTAAGGATCAGCTTAAAGAGATGAGAAAACAATGTAAGTCTTATTTAAAAAAAATAGATTCTTTGAATACTAAATGCTAAGATGTGACTAACTGCCTTAAAATATAGAACTGCCAGTTATGGCTCAAACTGAGGTGAGTGTTCTTATTTTAAAACTTATTAAAATTGCTATCTGTGTAGAAAAAAGCCAGTGTCATTACCTTGGCAGTGTTATTTAGACTCCCACAGTTCATGCCGTGTGAATACAAATACCATGAAAATGTTGCTTCACATCTTTTTTTTTTGTAAGGTGGGCTTTTTCATTTGAAGACTTTTTCATTTTTTTTCTTAATTGATAGGATCTTCTAAGAGGATTAGGTAAGCTGTTTTCATTTGTCACTTAAACAAATTGCTCCTGTTTCACAACTTAGGATGTGTTGCAACTCTAAGAGGACCTTTGCTTTAATCGTAGAACTATATTGTTGGAAAATGCTTACTGTGTGTGTTCTCAGGCTTACAGCTTCCATTCACGCACCGTGTAACACTGCAACTTATTAAAATCTGTTTTTCTTAATTCACGTGATTTATCAAGTGTTAAAATTTTAAGTTGTTTGTGCTTGAATTACCAGAAAAGTTGGAGTGAACAGTTCTAGTATGTATGCAACACAACAAAATTGTTTGCTTTTATTGCCCTGCACATATAGCAGTCATTAAAAAATATCACTCTGATTACTGTTGCCGGGAAAGTTCATGGGCTGTAACACTATTTGTGCTGTTCTTCCCCAATCATTATTATGTTTTGAAATCATATTATTCTGCTTGCTGTCCCTTGACCCCTGTACCTATTGCCTCCCACCCAACATTTTGATTTCAACATAAACTGGTATCTCAGGAACTTCAGGAGTCATAGATTAATGATTTATACCATTGGAAAATGATATTCTGGATGCTCTCCTGTAGCTCTCCTTGAGTTTTGTTTTTTTGGAGCCCTATCCAAAACCCGCTGAAACTAGCGGAAAGAATTTTCCCGCTGACTTCACCGGACTTTGGATTACTTCCCTATAGAGATTCATGAAGTGTGAGGACATGCTTGACAAGGTGAATTTTAGATCTGATATCTCAAGACTCCCTAGGATTAGAGCTTGAGGGCTTAATATATTTGTTTCCCATCTTTATGGGTTTTACGATTTTGGATTTGAGTATTAGCGCTGATCTCTGAGTTTAATAGGCTCTTGGCACTACTCTAAGAATAAAAATACCAAGTTACAGACCACAAAAGTGTAATTTTCACTCCCTACATAACCATAAAATTATTACTGCCCCACCATTATGTTGTAATTCCTAATTTCCAGGTGTTTGTAACTGAGAAGATAAAATCTTGATAACTGACTTTGGACTTACTTTCCTCCCTGGAATTGCCTGAGGAAGGGGTGTATGCCCTAGTAACACATTCAGCTCAGGCTATGGGACTGAGTTCTAACTGGCAGACCTGTTGAAAAAAAACCAAGTTAAATGCACACAATAAGAGTTATTCTTAAAAACAAAACAAAACAAAAAAACAAAACGAGGGCATGATTCTGCTACTACTGCCTGAAATCCAGATTTGTCATCTTAGCCACTTGGACTTTTGTTTTGGTTGTACGTAGAGGTCAGAGTGCCCAAAACGAAATGCGTGATGATGTTGGATGGACTGCTGTGTTCAGTACGTGGACTATTGATCAGCTGGGTCAGCTTGGGTTTTGTAGAATTCATGCTGGTTTTGATGAGGTAAATCCATCACATTTGCTCCTATTGCAGTGTTTAAGGCAATTTAAAAGGTTGAATGGAAAATCCTTAGTTAGCCTTCACAGTCTTGGATGCAATATAGTGAATGTGCATTCAAATAAACAGTCTCGTTCAGCCCATCTTCTTTTGAAATGGCTAACTAAATGCCACCTCAGATCTGCAGATAGGGAAGATATGGAAAATTTGAACTTAAATCTTTCAAAACAAGCACAATTCTGTTGCCTTGAACTTCCATCAGTGTTGTCTCCTCTGCCAAAATAATCTATTGATCCACCATAAAGCCACTTCCCTACTTTTTACTTTCCTCTTCAAAAGGCTCTTTTACCAGGAAGGCTCCCAGAAATTCTTGAGTTATAACGGGTGACTGAAGATCAGTGGAGTCTGCTTATATTCACATTTGTAAATTTGCTTCTGTATGATACAGTGACCTGGAACCAGTAAAACTGTCCAGTTTCTCTATTTGTTGTAGCTATATGTTCTTCTTACCATTACCCTTATCCTCCCTCTCTCCTTTTGTGTGTTTTTCTCACTCATGGCTAGCCTTTAAAAAGACCCACAGAAGTGAGTATCACAAATTTATTCACAAGCTTAAAAATAACAGATACGCACATTCTCACAGGATCAGAGCCTCTGGTCTGTACATCTTTGTGAGAGGCTAAACTGACAGGTGTACTCCATCTGGTACAAAAAGTCTCTTCTCATTGTTGGGCTCTACGTAGTAAATTACTATGCTGAGATGTACAATTGAGCACTGTCAATATTACCTAAAATATCACATATGCCACGTAGAACGTAGTGTTTCTGTACAGAAAGAGTGGGCTCAGAGGCAGGAATTTCTGGGTTGCAATACCAGCTGAACTGAAGATTCATGAAATCTCTAGAGGAATCTGCTAGTTTCAGTAAACTGGTGATTTACCTTATAGCACACCGTGTGTGCATGTTGGTTTATTTTTCTTTTATAAGGAGAACACCTGCTAAATATTCAGCAGCCATGCTTAAGTCAAGTCATCCATGTGTTCTTTAGCTTCTCTTGTATAAGTTGTGATTTTAAAAGCATGAGTCCTGCAATACAAGTCCATAATACAGCATATCATAACATCCCTGCAAATTATGGGGCACACTTTAAAGCTACTTGATATGACTTAGGTATATCAAGAACTTCATCAAAAGCTACATGGCTAATATTTTGTTTTCAACTCTTAGTCTTGCCAGGTTTGGGCACAACTTAGTGCGTAACTCCTGGCCTGTTTCGAGCACACATACACAGTACGGTCCAATTTTTAGCTCTTTCCTGGGATTTGGTTTTATTGCTAAATCAGATAAAATACCAAAACTCCAGCCAAGTTTTCTCAGAGGAGCTTTCCTGGAGTTTTCTTCTGTCCGAGCCTTTTCTATCTCAAAGGAGCAGATGGGGTAGATGCTAAAATGATTTGCCTTCCACGATGAGTTCCCATTAATCATTATGTATCTTTTCTGCAGAGTTTGACATTTGTATAGCTGAACGAGAAAACGTTCTATTCTAATGTTGTCTTGCTACTTAGAAATTAGGATTAGAAAGAGAAAAACTTTCTTGACACAAAGTTTGTAGGTACGGTGCAGGGTGTGAAGCAGTTAAATATAACCTTATTTTAACAGAAAATTAAGAAAGCGAATACATTTTCTCTCTTGACACTTGCTGCCACAGTGATGAACGGGAGCTGCATGGCTGTTCCCTGCCCTGACAGGTGCCACGCAGTGTGGTAGGTAGCTCTAATTCTCAGGGAGGAGAACGGCGCTGTATCACCTCCGGATTGTCCTCAGTTCTGCGGGAAGAAGACCTCTTAGCTTTGAACTTTAGCAGCAGCTAGGGTGCAGAAATGAAATTGGGAAAGTGCATCTCTGTGGCAGTAGGAATGATATCATGCCTCAGAGCAGTTTCTGTTCTGCTCATCTTTCAGACAGTTTGCAGGCATTTTCCCTCAATCTGTGAGCCTTTATTATGCAGCTACTTTAGCTGGAATTTGTGCAAAATGATGCAAAATCTCCACCTCTGATGATATGTGTCAAAACACTGTCAGACAGGTTTTATGTGAACAGCAAGTGATTTTTCTGAAGTCTGTTTTCAGAACTATCTTACATTCCTAAATTCCCACTTCTTATTTTTAAAGGAAAACATTTTCATTTTTCTACTCAAACCTGCTTAGAATGTAAGCAGTAGAAAAGAAGTGTTGATTATTTTTTTAGTTTTTTATTTTTCTAAACCATTTTTATACCCCAAAATGGCTACATTATCTTTTCCAAATAATTTAGCACTTGGAGCAGATCTTCACTAAATCTGGAAATATCAGAAAGTTCTAAATGATTGCGTGTGTGGTTTGTAATGAAATTTTTTTGTGACCTTAACCCTACATGAGTGATGCTCTCTTTACACATGAGGGTCCTGGATCTGCAAAGTGCTTAGTGATCTCCTTTTGATTAAGTGAAATGCTTGAGCAAGTTGCTTAAATTAAATTGCATGAGTAGATCCTTTGAAACAAGTGAGATATTGCTGGCATGTTTCACTTCCTTATTAGAGTGCAACCACAGCACAGAACCTTGCAGGACTGAGCCCATAGGAACTAAGTCATGATTACTGCAGGAATACTTTGCATTTTGTATCTTCTGTAAATTTAAAATCCCACCTTCTGTTTAAAGTTGTATTACCAAGTCTTTTTATTTCATGCCAGTGTGTGTGTATATATATATATATGTATCAAAGGCATCGTCTGGCACAGAGTATGAGAATTTTGTCTTTACAAAATGAAAGTAAGATCTATCTTTAGTCTCTATCTATCAGTTAAATTTTGGATATTCTGTGAAAAGAGCTAATCAGAAGGTATAATCTCTACTCCTGTGACCCTAGCTGCCACTGCTGTATTTGCTGAAGGTTATTTAGTTTCACATTTGGTGCACAAAGGATGACAGGTTTCATAGCCCTTTTATAGCAGCCGATAACACGCACTTTGGAATCCTTGATAGCTACGGTCTGTACGAACACCCAGCAGATGCATGCTTCAGTAGTCATTTTGTAGAAGGTGTTAAGATTTGAGTGAATGGCAATATTGCTGGTTACGCGAAACACTTTAAGGAGTGAATTTGACGAATGTAGGAAAGATAATATTTTTTAATAGGGAACAAATAATTTTGACATGCAATAGTAGTTCAGGCAACTTTTTGTCATAGGAAACCGGTCATTGTAATGTAGTTTGGAAAAGTAGCAACACTGCAGTTGTAAAGCTCTTCCTTGCCCTCTCCACTGAAGAAAAAAAAGTCTCAGAGGTTTTGAAAGGAAAAAGTATGTAGCATGATTTAACATTTTGCTAGGACAGATTTATAGTCGTTATCAATAAGCAAATATTTTGAAAGGAGAAGATTTTAAATTTAATATTTAATGTTCAAGTAAATGCCATTATGCCCTGTTGATGCATGTATTTTAAATCATGCATAAGCTGAGAAATAATGATGTTAAAAAATGTTATTTTAGATGCAGTTTGGGGTAGAAGAAATGACACCATGAAAGGAATTCTCTTTAAATTCATAAAACAATCTCTCTGGAAATTCCAGGAAAGACTAAAGTCTTTGATTTGCTTTTAGTAGGATAAGAAAACAAGCTGCAGCAAGACACTGTGTAGTATAATGTTTGACAAGTTTCATCCAATTAATCCTCACACCATCACACTGAGGTAGGCAAGTTAATTTTATTCCTCACCATATAACAGAGGTGAAACTTGAGTAAATAGTTGAAGTTACTTGTGTGGAGTCACATAACTGATTCGCAGATCTTGGTTTCTCTTCAGTTGTACCTAACGCCTTAGTTGGTCTATTTTCATCTTTACACTTAGCTGTGTTGGCAGAAGATCAGCTGAAAAATAAAGTTAGTGTATTTTTCTTTGTATTTTTAATATAAAATAATAATTTAAAATCCCTTTACTGACTAATTATGGGAAAACAACTTCAGCACATAAGTTGAAAATTCTAACTGAAAGTGAGATTGGTGTTATGACATTTCAGTGGTGCGTGTGGGATATGCACTTTTCATTTATGTAAAATCCCTTATAGACAGCCCGTTGACTAGTAAAGAAATGAAAGATGATCTAGCACTTAGGAAGGTCCTTTGAAGTTTAGGAGACCTCAGTTCAGTTCTTTGCTTTGTTACAGTCGTCTTGTATTAGATCAAGTCATTTAGGCTTGGAACAGGTCACTGGGAGTTAGGTGCCTAAAATCTTTGTGGGTCTGAACCTTATACCTATGTTTGAAATTCAGCCGTATACATATCGTGTTTGTGGACTGTGCAAGGAGAGACTAATGAACGTGGACTGGCTCATATTCATGCTGCTCCGGGCTAGTACCCTGTGGAGGAAAGTAGCCACGTCTACTCTGCACTTCAAAACAGTTGATTGCCCTGCTTCTCTTGTGGCACTAAAACATCTTTTTTTTTTTTTTTGTGATTTTTTTCAGTTCAAAGAGCTGGAAATAAGAACATAACAGTGTTTTAGTCTGCCACAGTAATGTCTTCATGACATGATGCTGAGGGAGCAAATTGCAGCCCAGGAGGAGTGACATCAATATATTTAGAGGCATTTGTGTGAATCAGATCTGACTTTTGGGTAGCGTTAAAGGACTACCCTGACAGAGAAACTTGGCGTGGTTTTGTCCTTTTGGGACTGTCCTGTCTGGATATTTTCTGGAGAGATCTAGTTGGCTTGCTCAGGAGTGAGCTAGCCCACTTGTAGTTTTGAAGGATTAGGAGATCAGGGCCTGGGAATGAAATGGAATGAGTTAAAGTGATGATGATTATGTCTGACATACAAACCCTCTATTTCACAGAGTTCTTGGAGAGAGAAACAAGCTAGATGATAAACAGGACGCTCAAATACTATAGCAATGGGAGCTATACGGTGCCTAAGATGACTATCCAAATTGCAAATTTACCATCACAGCTAGTGTCCTTGCTAGTTTCCAAAGAAGGACCAACTCTAGAATGAATGAAACAGTCAGAACTTTTCTTTTGCAATCTAGGATGATTTTTCCGGGTCAAAATTTAGCTTTGTTGATAGGATAACAGGCAGAAGCTTGCATTAACAGTAATTCTGTTAGTGGATTAATGAAGAACAGCAATTGCTAGTGGATCTGGTGAGGGTTTCTTTGATGAAATGATTGCCTTTCTAATGTGATTGATCAAAATAAGAAGTTTCTTGCTATGGCATTTAGAGCTCTGACGTGGAATTCATAGTTAAAACGAAAGAGGAATACGCCCACTCTCTCAAACAGCCCTGCTCCATTGTGAGTAACCTGGAGTGTAGGAGACCTGGGTTTCAGTCTCAGCGATTTAAACTCAGAACCAGACTGACTCTGGACATACTGGGTCATTGACCAGTAGCTCTGGAACCAGTCTCCCTCTCTCTTTGTAAAAATGGAAACAAGTGCAGAAGGAAATACTGAGAAGCACTGATTCTTTAACCCTATGGTAAAGGCACTCAGCTGAGGGAGGTATCCAAATCAGAAAAAGCATCAGATGTAGGTCTCTGCTGTTATAAATATCTGCCCTTCCAATCAGTGAGTACTTGAGGGTAAACTCTTTTTATCTCTTTCTGTGTCATTCATCTGATCTACACATGTATTTTTAAAAGATCTGCATTTTATTCCATTGCAAAAGTCTTTGCAAGATATGTAATTCTTGCTTTTGTATCAGCTTCAGATCAGAACTGAGTATATAAAATCGAGAAAGGAAATGGAGTGTTGCATAGAAATAATATTTTATTATTATTATACACTTAGGAATAATACTTTGGGTAATTTATTGTTACTGCCATGGGATAATTTGCTCTTTAAGTGAGCATTTTGATGGCTACCAGCATGGCATTTTTACTGTTTGTAAGAACATACAGGTCAGGAAGGGAGCTTCTGACTGCTGGTTCCATTCCCTTGATGTTGCAGTCAATCACATTATCTAATAAAATGCCAACTTAAAATACATTAATTTTTTCCCCTTTACTTCTGTTGGAAGAGTGATGAAAAACCTTAGAACCTTGCTCAGGTGGCGAGAAATTTTCAGGCAAAGCGAGTCTGTGACCAAGTTTTTGCTCATTTGTTCTTGTGCCAGCACTGCATGCTGGTTTATATAGATTTTCTCCCTCAATGGTTTAGTTCAATTCAGTCAGTTCCTGTATTTCTTGACTCTATGGTAATCCATTTGTGCAGTGTGGAAATTTATAACATCTCATGTCTTGTGACCATATTTGAACTCATCAGAAATGTTTTATAAATTTCAGATGAGTAAGAAGTATAGAGATAGATTCTAAAGCTTGCCTGTATCTGAAATTCTGAAAACTTCAATAGATGTATTATACCGTATGGAAAAAGTGCTTTCTGGTAATAAAACATGACCAATTTCACTAAGAGTTCTCGTTCACTTCTTTTATTGTGTAATAATACAGACTATGTTTCTTGTAAAAATCTGAGCAGTGAAAATGCAAGGACTGCCTCTGCCAGCTCAGCAGAGCTGGCAATTTTACTTGCCATTATGTCTTTTGCATCCTATTCAGACAAATTTAAAAGATAGAGAATGGAGGAATTCCATTCTTGTGCCATGAGCTTACAGCTTAAACTTCAAGTGTGATCACAGGAAAACAGGTGAAGAACAGTCCAAGGAGAAGAAAACAAAGGAAGAGGAAAGGGAGAGCATTGCAGTCTTACAGTTGTTCAATTGAGATGTTCTTATTTTGAAGTTAGGATATTGAGGAGGAAGGAGGAAAATAAAACTCAGTGGAGCTTTAAACTTAGGGAACTTGGTTTTATTTACTCATTTTTTCTGTTACTTGAGTGTTTATCTTATTCCTGGAGGGGCAGTAGGTTTTGGTTTTTTTACCCTTCCTATATGTTCATTTTATTAATTTATATGTGGGACTTTTTGTGCCACCGGTATGCACAGGGATCAAAGGAAATACTTCTTCAAGTAGAACTCTACTCCAACTAATGCATGTGGACTGAGTGCCAGCACAAAAAGCATTTGAGGAAGAACAGGGAAGTAGATCTGAGATAATGCTGACTAAATAATAATCCATCAGTGCATATCACACTGCATGGTAACTTCAGAGTACTCCGGTTCAGAGAAAAGAAAACACTTGGTGTTTTTATGGTTCCTGAAACTAGTGTGTCTTTCAGAAGAGCTGCAGGTTGAGCCAGATCTTGGTTTGGTTTGTGTCAGCGTAGCTTCTGAAATCAATGCAATTTCCCTGATTTATACCTGCAACATACAGTAACATGCAAACTAGTAATCTGCAGCAAGATTAATAAACATCCTCTAATTCATAGAATCATAGAATCATAGAATGCTTTGGGTTGGAGGGGACCTCAAAGATCATCTAGTTCCAACCCCCTTCTGCGGCAGGGACACCCTCCACTAGACCACGTTGCCCAAAGCCCCATCCAGCCTGGCCTTGAACACTTCCAGGGAGGGGGCATCCACAACTTCTCTGGGCAACCTGTTCCAGTACCTCGCCACCCTCATAGTGAAGAAGGTTCTTCCTTATATCTAATCTAAATCGACCCTCCTTCAGCTTAAACCCATTACCCCTTGTCCTGTCACTAAACTCCCTGATAAACAGTCCCTCTCCAGCTTTCCTGTAGGCCCCTTCAGGTACTGGAAGGCTGCTCTAAGGTCTCCCCGGAGCCTTCTTTTCTCCAGGCTGAACAATCCCAACTCTCTCAGCCTGTCCTCATAGGAGAGGTGCTCCAGCCCTCCAGTCAGCTTTGTGGCCCTCCTCTGGACTCTCTCCAACAGCTCCATGTCTCTCCTGTACTGGGGCCCCCAGAGCTGGACGCAGTACTCCAGGTGGGGTCTCACCAGAGCGGAGTAGAGGGGCAGGATCACCTCCCTCGACCTGCTGGTCACACTTCTCTTGATGCAACCCAGGACACGGCTGGCTTTGTGGGCTGCAAGCGCACACTGCTGGCTCATGTTGAGCTTCCCATCAATCAATACCCCCAAGTCTTTCTCCTCAGGGCTGCTTTCAATCCATTCCTCACCCAGCCTATAGCTGTGCTTGGGATTGCCCTGACCCACGTGCAGGACCTTGCGCTTGGCCTTGTTGAACTTCATGCGGTTCGCACGGGCCCACCTCTCCAGCCTGTCAGGGTCCCTCTGGATGGCATCCCTTCCCTCCAGCGTGTCAACCACACCACACAGCTTGGTGTCGTCGGCAAACTTGCTGAGGGTGCACTCGATCCCACTCTCCATGTCACTGACAAAGATGTCAAACAGTGCCGGTCCCAGCACCGACCCCTGAGGGACGCCACTCGTCACTGTTCTCCACTTGGACATTGAGCCATTGATCACAACTCTTTGAGTGCGACCATCCAGCCAATTCCTTATCCACCCTTCCATCCATCCTTCCTTATCAGAAGTTCACATGCATTGGCTGCTTACTATAATTTTTTATATCCGTATTGTTTCACTTCCTTCTCAAAAGCCATAGGCACCAATAACCTCACAGTAAAGCATAATTTCTTTCCAACTTGAGTTTTATGCCATTAAATCTACTGGACATCTTCTTCACCCCAAACCTGTTAAATAAGTTGAGCTGAAATGGAGGAAGAAAGCTAGAGAAGTGCTTAAGGACTGCAAAACTCATCTGTTAGGTTTGTGGACCTCAGACTGGATGCCAGAGTCCAGAGTTAAGTGCCTTGGCTCAACAAGGAGGGTTAGTGCACGTCGCCGTGAACAACTTTGTTCAGTGACGAATCCCTTCTGTCAGCATAGCGTGCTTTACATCTCTATGTCAATCACAGTATTGCATAAGATGAATAAAACCGTGCCAACTATAAAGTAATGCAAAGGGCTTTT
The DNA here is from genome assembly GCF_028858705.1 of Grus americana. NCBI lineage: Eukaryota > Metazoa > Chordata > Aves > Gruiformes > Gruidae > Grus > Grus americana. Next base: position 12,465,175 of record NC_072853.1, on the reverse strand, counting down.
ACTGTGAGACTGAGCACACATGCTTATATTATGTCGCTGGAGAGGAAATGGACCATGGCTCTAATCTGTGGATTTGGGAATTTCAGGCGCTCAAACAATTACTGATGTTATCAAGGAGGTGAAGTGGTAATTGTGTGTACTGTCTCTTAGGGTAACCTAAGATATGTTGCTTTCAGTCACCATTAGCACAAAGTCAAAGAAGTCAAACACCTCGATGGCATTTACACTTACTCTAAAACAGGCTTGGAGCATTCAGATGTTCTGTCACAACTGAGGAGTGGTTTAAGTTGTCATCTTTCAGCTGTTATTAGCTCTCATTTGAGACACAGTATCTGACTTTACAAGTGTGGATAGGTTTATTGTGTCTTATCATCTCAAATATGGATGTAGATTTGTTGCCTTACCAGACTTAACTGTGAATGATCTCAGGATTAAAAGCAAGTTGCTTAACAGGTGTTCCAGCAGGCACCAAAAATACCTCATGGGGGAGAGCAGCAGTTAGTGGAGTGATGGTGAGAGTGCTTATGTTTTATATCATAGCATTGTGTCTACAGCCATTGCCCAGGAAGTGATGCAAATAAATTCACAAATAAGCGTGTAAGAGAAATCCCTTACAGGGAAGATGTCACTTTTGGCTCCTCTCTGGATCCTCCAAATGCTCCTGATCAGATTACTGGAGTCGGGACAAGAATACCCGGAAAACATCGCTGTAGGCTTTCCCTGCCTCGTGCCCTCTGTAGGGATTTGCTATTATTCATCATCAGAGGAATACTGCTGGATGGGATGGACCTTACGGCTGACATCATACAGTTGCTCACAGGCTTTTAAGCAACCCCTCAGCTGTAGGGTAGTCTGTAGAGGGCACTCTTCCTTCAGCCCTTCAGTTGAAGCCAAACGTGCACTGCGTGCAGCTGGACACGGAAGGGGGCTAGGAAGGATGCGAAGAGGGTGCGTGACTGTGCTAACTCAATCAGCAAGGGATGGGAAACTGGGTTCTTTACATCTCCATCACCACTTTCTCTTCTTCCACTTGGATGGAGCTGTGCCTACTTTCAAGAGCCAAAGAGGTCACAGGACAAACAACGTATTCCTTGTTACTCCCAGGCTGGGGCAGCTCTGGGCAAGTACAGAAGTCAGAACTTCAGATCCCTGGAGAAGCTGGGAGGGGCTTACCAGAGTTAGATGCCTTCAGGGTTAGGAGGCCACTGAACAGGGTTTTTCATCATTTTGGACTTCAGTGTCTGTAGTTTGCTTCAGTTCTTTGGATCTGGCCCAGACTTAAGTGTTCTCCCTCACTCCCTGTTTGAAAGTTTATGGGTCAATCCAAGACTTAATGAAATCAAGAGAAGTCTTTCCGGGAGGGCTGTTCATCAGGATCTATCTATAGACTTCCAGTATAAACTAAGTGGCTAGTTTATAATCAGATCGGAAAACAGGGGAAAAAACCCTGCTTATCGCAGCTTGAAAGACGACTTCATGCAGAAAAGCTAAAGAGTTTTCTTTAGGGGGAAAAAAATGTAAAAGCTTCCTGATTGCATTATCAACCTCTACAGTAAAAATAGTAATTACTGCAATTGAAGACTAATGAATAAATCACTGTATTAAAATGTGAACAAAAAAGTTTAACAAGCAATCATATGTAATCATTTGGCAGCTCTGTTATTAGTGTGGGCAAAGTAAGCTATTCACCTAACCTTTGCTGCACCATCCATTGCTTTGGGTTTGGGTTTTTTTGTTGTCGGGTTTTTTTTCCCTTACAACCCAGATTAAATTATCCCTTCCTGTTCTCCAGCAGAGTTTTGTTATGCCATGTCAGATGTCTACATAGTTGGGCTCATATTCCTCAATTTCACAAATACCTGCTCACCTAAGAAAACAGGGCTGTGCAGATAGCTCCATCGTGCCTGCGTATGGGTTTTGTCACATTGCAGCTGTCATGGACAGATATTTTCCAGCTCTGTAGTACTCTCTGTACCACTTCTCTCATTTTACCCAACTGCTTTCCAGCCTGAATCAGCATCCTTCCTTGTTTTTCTGCATCTGCTTTCCCTGCTTTCCCTTTTCACGTGATGCCACCACCTCCTTCAATGCTCCTCTTTGGCTTTCGTACCAGCCAGCTCCTCCTTACAAGTGTCACAGAGCATGTTACCCATGACTGATGTACTTAGTTTCACTAGTGAGGTCTTCATGTCAGTCTTGTTTTGTCCTGGAAAAAAAAAAAAAATAGGTAACTTCATTATCTTGAGAAACGGTTTGGTTCATTTACACTTGCTTTTGACTGCACAGTTACCGATAGGCCAGTATGCTTCCAGCTCACTTGTGTACACAGCACAAGCCATAATTTAGAGGAAAGTAGTGGCTATTGACCACTAACAGTATGGTCGGTGGTGTGCTAGCTATAGCTTTACATTTTTGTTAGAGTTGGAAAATCCAGTAGCTGAGTGAGTCATGAAACCCAATGTAGCAAAGTTCAGTTGTAAATGAAAGAGGAACATTTCCATATTCTTCATTTGGCTTAATTCCTGTGCCTAATGGCTGTGTATATACCATAAACATTGTGAAGGAGCAACCATGGAAACACTTGTTTTCTTGCATTGCTAAATTTACTCTGGGTTGAATATTAACACAGCGCCTGGCATTACTTTAAAAGCAAAAATAGCTAAAGCGTGACTCACTATGAGTCATTTACTGCTAGTCCTGCTATACTGCCTAGAGCTTGACATTGAACAAGTTGGCAGCCTGCGTTGCTACATTTTTTTCTAGGAACTTTGAACACATTTCATTCTTGTGAATTCTCTTGTGCAACGATATTAAACACAGCAATGTGTTTATTTTGCTTCCAAAGTCAAATGAATCAGAAAATGGTGAAACAAAGAGTATTTTTCTTGGAGACTCTGGAAGGGCTGTATTCTGAGAATTATTTTTTAGCTGCAATACCAAAATGATTGCATGGATGTTAAAAGTTAATTACATTTTATCCAGATTATGTAAGATATACTTTACACATTTTAAAATACCTTTTTTTAAAAATTATTTATTTGCATTTTCGGCAAAAGCATACGTGGAATCAGAAAGCTAAGCCTGTAGGTTGAGAGCGTTTTCTCTTTGGTTGGCAAAGGTTTTATGACGGGGCAGACAAAACGAGGCAACGGTATTCCTATTGGCCTCGGTATTTAAAAGGCACACCCTAAATATGGTGCTTGGTATCTGACAGCGAGTAGCTTGCTGGCTGACTGTGGGAATGCCTATAAAAGATCAGCTGATTTCAGTCAGATGGGAAGGGGTAATGAGAGAGGGCTGAAACCAAAAGCAACTTGCCGAGGCAACCATGTGATGATATCCTGAAATACACCGGCAGGGCCAAATATCACTCTTCAGTATGCTAAAATTTTGGTTCCAGCTAAATGTCATTTATAACTAAAAGCCACTTCTTAGAACAATAGATAATGAAATACTTTAATATTTTCCATATTTTTTTCTACTTTAAAAAAGCTATTACTATGATAATTGAAGAAAAATCTTGTACTATCAGCATATAACCTTCTGCATGTGTTTAAAGGAGGCACCATAAGTCAAATTAAAATACTAATAATGTAAGTTCAAAACATCTACAAAAGTAAAATCCCACGTACCTGGGTATGGTTAAAAAGCTTGCTGTGTATCTCTCCTTTAGCTACAGATGATGGAAATAGAGACTGTGCGGTACATTCATCTGCACATTTAATAATACACGCTGTTGCAGGATCTTTATAAGCTAAAGCATTTTCTCTATCTAATCTGTTAGAACACCAACTTCAAAAATTTCTCTTGAAGTGGTTTCCCTATAAAAAATCTCATTATGATGACTCAACAGAGAAGTAAGAATGATTAATTAAGTTTAACAGTGGCATCCTGTGCATTGTCCTGATGTGCACTATTCTACAGTATTTCAACATGGATTTGTGAATAAAAGTACAGACATAACTGCACTGAAGAGACTTCTTCTGTTTAAAACTTCAAATTGTTCAGTAAACTTAACTGAAAAAAGGTTAGTTTTCTTTAAGTTTTCTTAACAATCATACTAAAAAATGATACCATGTTATTTTCCTAAACCTAGAATAAAAGAATGATTGTATTGTATCAAACAGCGTAAAGTGGGACAGGGTTTTGATTTATTTCTGTGTTACCTCTTTGACAGTGACCCCCAAATCACTGTTATTAAACTGGTTTCAGTAGTTACTCATGGTATATGCTCTTTAGCAATCTCTTCAGAGCTACTGAATAGGCTGTGCCTCAGCCACACCTCCAGACATGTTATGCAGAATATAGACATGAGAATTTATGTTAGGAGTAAGACTGTGCCTTTTAAAAGACAGCTCTGTGTAGGAGGTTTTTCTGCTCTGAGGATCATCAGAAAGATTGGAGCTGCCTAAGGCATGATATCTCTTGGGCATCTCTGTACACGTCGTGTAAGTAATGCCTCTATTAAGCTATAGCAAATTATTCGCCTCACATATGCGTGTGTTTCTGTGTACACATTCACACATATTGACACAGAGAGCATGGGCAGAGCAGTGACGTGGAGTCTTTCTCTTTAGGACATATCAGAAGAGCATGTGCTGAGCTCCAGATTAAGCACAAAGGAGCATGATAGTCTGGCGCTAAATGTGAACTTCATTACAAAGTATTAACTGCTTTCCATAAATAGCTAAGAAATACTCTGTTAAACTGAAACTAAAATCCTACTACATATGCATCCTAAAACGATGGATGAAAACTGTTAGTTCTCAAGTCACTTTCTGTTCCAGTTATAAATCCAAGATGAATTTCTGTAATATTTTCATATGATAGAACAAACTGAAGACATTATGCAAAGCGGTAAATCATGCACAGTGCTGAAAGAATTCATATCCAGTTAACCACTACAGGTTGTGAGGATGGCTGTCTTGTTGCATTCTTCTCCTGGGTCTTGAAGTGTGTTTGAGGTACAGTATGGGAACCAATATGTCTGTGAGTTGGCAATAGAAAAGTGGTAGGAATTTTGGACTAACAAGTTGTGTTCTGTGGATATATTCAGGTTCAGCACTGCTTTCAACAGCAGAATGGAGGCCTTTTTTTCCCACCCTTCAAGCTGATTTTATCAGGTACATCTAACCTGAGGAACTCTTTTTCATATATAATGGATGAGATGCTTAAGATGTAATTCCTTATTCCTCATCAGTTGTGAATAATATAGTTATTACTAAGCAAATTTGCCACTAAATGTAGTTCTTGCATAGCATGAGCTACAGATGGCCAGAAAAAAAACTGTTCTTTGTCTGTTGCACTATTTTTTATGTGACTGTGCCCTTATAGAACCAACCCTACTGACTAAGGTTGTCCTATGAGCCTTTAATCTTAAAAATAGCCCTTTCAGCTGCAGTTTGTCTGAGGTTGATTCACAAGCCTAGTCATACAAGATCCAGTAGCATCATTGGACTGACTGTTAATCACTGTCACCTTTTGAGAAGAAGAGACTGAATGTTAAATTGCTCATTTTTAAACAGCTGCCAAATTTCTTTCTTTTTCAAAAGCCATTAGTCTAGCAGATTTCACTGCTCCTGTCTTTTGTTTTTTCCACAAACGTCTATGGCAAGCCTTTTATACTTCTGGTGGCAGGTGTTTCTGTGAAGTATTAGTGGACAAATTTGCCCTGAGTTCAACTACAGAGCAGAAACTGCAAACAAATGTTTGCAATTGAAAAGATCTTCCAAATCATGAGAGTCCTTAGTCTTGAGGGAGTCAAGTCACCAAAGAGATGGGATTGAAGAGACATGCTTTTCATTAAGCAAGTTAGAAACTCCTACTTTAAGGCATAAATACCTTGCGTACTTCAGATCAGCTGTGCTAGGTGAGAAATTTAAGATACCAAAATTTAACTTTCTGCATCAACACTGCACATTACAAGTTAATTTCCTAAATCCACATTTAGGAATCTGAATCTGGAGGCATATTGTTAGTTTATATATAAACTTGGAGTATCTCTTTAGCTCCCTGATTGAAAAATTTGATTATCATCTTTATTATGTTGCCCTCTGTATATCAGGGAAAGTCTGCAGCTCAGGATGAGTGTCCACAGACATGTGCAGACATATTGAGTTCCTCTGCCTGCGTTGTCTCTACATCTAGCCGGTTCAGTGCCATGCAAATGTGGCTATACAAATTCTGAATCAGCGCTAGTCTCCATCAGTTCACCCAAGGGAATGGGCGAAGAAGCTCTGTTTACACCTACCTATGTAGATGTGCCCTCAGATTCTCCAAAATTCCAGAGACTGAAGATTGTAATTAGAACAATGTGCTCATACTTCTGCTTATATAGATGTCTCTACATGTGGGTTAATTTGCTTTTACTGCTTGTTCCTCCTGAGCAGAGGTCAAGCCTCTGCTTGAGACATCAGCATGATTAATATTACACTGGATATCTAGCACAGCATCATTATTGGGTTTTTTTTAAGCAGGTAAAAATAGGTAGCAAGAACTGAGAAGCTTTTAATAGGCGGTGAGCCTGTTGACATACCTTCTCTTTAAAGAGGAACACACACAAAAAAGAAAACATTCTGTATGTAGGATGTATGAAGCTTATTCCAAAATTGCTTGAATAGAGTTGTTTAAAGAAAAAGATCATGTTTGCAGTTCAGGTATTGTTTTAGACCTTAGTAAAATACTACAGAATGTGAATCAGTCGATGGTTATCTGTGATTAGCAGGTAAACAAAAGATTTATTTCCCAATGGGTTTTTCATATGATGGTGACAAACTCCATTGCACAACAATGGTCACATTCCAAAGCTGCAACCAGGTTCTGGAGGGCTTAATTTCACAACTGCTTACTGTGTCCTATTGCATTACAGTGACCTTTCAATAAGGAAGGGAGATTGCTGGTTTGTTTTTTTGTTTTTTAACTTAAAAACTGAATGAGGATATAGTGCAGTACCCTACTTCTACATAGCAAATTTTGTCTTTGACATTTTTAAACTATGTCCTCTAGGAAAATATTCAGAAGCTTTTGTGTTTTCTACCTTTTTACTAATCTTATAATGTGTAGATCTACTTAAGGTTTGCATTTACAGTGGCAGAACAGTTAACTGTAAAAAAAAGTAATTTCTCACGTTGAGAAACTGACATTGAAAGTGTTTTCCTGGTGTGGCAACTTATATATCAGCCTTCTGATATATCAACACAACAAAATTATTTATGGTTTAGTTTATATGTGGGGTGTTTTTTCAAGGTGAACTCACAAACCCCTGATTTCTAAACATTATTTGGTTGAAAAAATAGCTACGAAGCAAAAATAAAGTCATGTTAACATGGTATAAGAAGTATATGAAAAGTAATCTAAATATTTAGGTCTTGGCTGGTACAAGCTATTTTGTCCTCATGACATTCCCTACATAGCGACTTATTTTGGAATTTAAATTTTAATTTTAATAACACGAAGCACTCTGCTACAAGTACACTCTTACTTCATAGTGTGAAACAATTATGTAATCTTCAAAATAACTTCAGTGAAAAATTACTCTGAAGCTGATAAATGAAGACGGTATGCAACAACCTGAGGGAGCAAGCTGAAAAGGCCAGACCTGCAATGAACAATATTTTACTATTGGTCCTGGGAAGGCAAGGTGTTAGATAGTTTCTTACAACAGTTGGGTCGTAGTCTGGGTCTGTGATGTGTGAACATCACATTTAGACCTGAGCAGGCGTTAAGTGAATGGTATATAGATTCTGAAGCTTGAGTAAATGCCTATTCAAGATAACCGAAGAGTAACTATTAAGCCCATTCTCAGCTACAGACTTGCCCATCATCCGCATCGTTTCTGTTGGGTGTGTGCTCAGGTGCAGACTTAGGTGTGACTCTAGGATGCTCTCAATGAGGAAAGCTTGAGGCTGCTAGCCTGACCCCAAGCTGTCAATCATGTGGTCTGATCTGATCAGGTGCAAGCAGATTTGAACACCTAACAACCGCAACTCACCAGCAGATCACAATCTCTGCTGTTTGTAATCATAATTTAGATGCTTTGAGGCTGAGCTACAGCTGTGCTGGCAGCTGGCAGCGTGGTACCAGCTGTGACACCTAGAATACTTTGCTTTCAAACAGCTGTAGGCCTTACGGTCTAGACAGAGGCCAAGATTTACCCCTGAAATTCAGTGAGAATTAAAATGAATGTGTAACATTGGATTCAAAGTGGTCCTTGCTGAAGACATCAATAGATGTCTTCAAAATAGTCCGTGGCTCTAATGAGATTCCTAGCAGAGAGAAAAGGTCACTTCCATAGCGAAAGTCTGCCCCCGGTTTCCACACCAGAAGGAAGCTTTCCGTGGTGCCAGCGAGTCTGAAAGCAGTGTAAGCAATTAGTGAGAAGAGCTTGAAAATTCCATCGCAAGAAGCAGGACTGCTCAGGAGTGGAGACGCTTGGGATTTTTCAGCCTGATTAGCTCCACTGACAGAGAGGTGATGTATGCTAATTACAGCTCCTTAACCTCCTTAGAAGCAGTTGCATAAAAGCCCAGAACATCTCTATGTTGAAACGTAAGGCACTGCAGCATTCCCTGGCTTCTCTACGTTGGTATTCTCAGACCATCTGCACAATCCATTGACCTGCCTGGATGATGCATAGAGAGGTGTGTCTGTGAGCCAACCTGGCAGTGGTTGCGGGTACAGGAATGGGAAAGTTTCTCATTAGGATGTGTGGCTGAGTAATATAACCCCTGATACTATCTCTTTGGGTCAGTCAACCTTTGAGAGTGGACCATGAATGCTGTGGTGCAGTATTTAGCCAGTGCTCTGTAGTGCAGGTCTGATCCAAGTATAAAGAACAGAAAAGTGTTTTCTTCTGTAAAATGTCATTTCAGTTTTACCAGGTGATATTTTCTACTGTGGTGTGGTTTTTATGCTGTCTTCATTATAACAAGAAATAATGGCATTTGATCTATAATAGGCAATGTAATGAATTCTGATTATTCAGTATTGCTTGGAGGGGGAAGGAGAGATCAACACGATACTTAAATCAGCTCTTTGTAAATACAGAAGTCTCGTCATAGATAATGACTGTCACATTTTTTCCCAGGAATTATAATGAAAGGATGTTTTTCAACTATTTTTCAACACATTTCTCCAGGTGGTTCATGGAATAGATTGTTTAAGCTTTAAAATAGAAAAGCAGTCTTTAGGCAAAAAAAAAATTGGTTTAAAATACTGTCTCTAAAATAAACAACCAAAGACATGAACAAAAGATCTAACTTGGAATAATGCATTCTATTCTGCTCTTTTTCTAGGCAGTTCTTTTTAAAATGATGGTAGGATTGTAACACCAAAATGTAATTCCCTTACAGAAATTAATTAATAAACAATAATTAAATAATAAGGGATGTTTCATATATGTAGCACTAGAGTTTAATCTAGAAAGCCTTGCATATTGTATGGACTGTCTTACGAGACACTACAGGAAATGTGTGCCACAGCAAACACTTCACACCATCATAAACTATGCCTAGATTTTATGCAGGTCATCAGCACTGAGGCAAATATTATCCCTCCTCTGTAGTGAACTTTTTCCATAGTTTCTATACATATTTATACACATCATGAAGACAGGCCAAGACAGTTGGCGTTGCTCAGCCTGGAGAAGAGGAGGGTCCGCGGAGACCTTAGAGCAATGCGTAACCAGGTAGAAGATGCAATTTCTCAAAAATAAAGAGCACTAACATGTCTTTGCCATGTTTACCATCATCAGGTTTCACTTAAATACTCATTTTCACATGAAATAATGTTGAAACCAAACATTAAACCAAATCAGAATCACAGAATCATAGAATGGTTTGGGTTGGAAAGGACCTTAAAGACCATCTAGTTCCAACCCCCTGCCATGGGCAGGGACACCCTCCACTAGACCACGTTGCCCAAAGCCCCATCCAACCTGGCCTTGAACACTTCCAGGGAGGGGGCATCCACAGCTTCTCTGGGCAACCTGTTCCAGTGCCTCACCACCCTCACAGTGAAGAATTTCTTCCTAGCATCTAATCTAAATCTACCCTCTTTTTAGTTTAAACCCATTACCCCTTTGTCCTATCACTCCATGCCCTTGTAAACAGTCCCTCTCCAGCTTTCCTGTAGCCCCCTTTAGGATCTGGAAGGCTGCTAGAAGGTCTCCCCAGAGCCTTCTCTTCTCCAGGCTGAACAATCCCAGTTCTCTCACCCTGTCCTCATAGGAGAGGTGCTCCAGCCCTCTGATCAGCTTTGTGGCCTCCTCTGGACTCGCTCCAACAGCTCCATGTCCTTGTTATACTGTGGACCCCAGAGCTGGACGCAGTACTCCAGGTGGGGTCTCATGAGTAGAGGGGCAGGATCACCTCCCTCAACCTGCTGGTCACACTTCTTTTGATGCAGCCCAGGATATGTTTGGCTTTCTGGGCTGCAAGTGCGCATTGCAGGGTCATGTTGAGCTTTTCATCAGTCAACACCCCCAAGTCTTTCTCCTCAGAGCTGCTGTCAATAATCGCACCGCTTTGGCAGTGTATTGTGGCTGCATTGGTTTAGGAAAAAAACCACAGTGGATTCAAAATACCTGCTATAAAAGTTAGGAAAATAAACCGATAAAAAAGCACCTTTGCTGCTATTTTTATTAATATTGTATTCTTTATTTACTTCCGTGAACTAGTTTTCCTGGACATAGATTTTGTGTTAAAACCGCTTATGATTTTTTTAAGTTGTTTTGATTAAGCCGTATTCTGATGAGTATTAGCTGTTCAGAGAGGCACGGTGACGCTGCCCAGCACGAGGCACAGGTACTAGCGTAGTTCCTTTTATTTCTCAAGGCCTTAGACATCCTTGCCAGTGCTTCGCTGTAACTAAGTTTCCCTTCATTGTCATTTCCTTCATTTCCATTATTTTCAAGTCTAGCCTTACTTTTCTACTTTTGCTTTTACTCAGTTATTTTTCATCCTTGATCAATGTTTTTGTTTTGGGATACTACAAATGCAGACACACGGCTGAGACAGCTGTGAATTTCCCCCAGATTTTGTCTTAAATACAGCAAATCTGCCGCTGTCGGTACCTGTTGGAAAGCCGTGGTTATCTGTTGCTTGCTACAGGGTAATGGTTGCAGTCACTCAGGGTATCCACCCATGATGTGAGCAAGTAGCCTGACTTTTTAAGAGCTGGTGTACCCATACAGAATTTTGCAATACTGAGGCCTCAAGTTCAGTGAGCTGTTTTTCCTGTCCTAGTAGAAACTGAAAATGACTTACATTTCCAGAAAGAATGGACCATGTAATTGTGTAAAAGACTATATTTACAGAAAATGTCATGGAACGTGGAAAGTACTATTTTTTCCATCTTTATATTCAGTAGATATGTTGCAATGCTATAATAACTGTTTTTGCTAAACCTGACTTTCATGACTGTTTAATCCATAGTCCGTGCTCACATAATGGATTGATTTATCAGAATGAACTGAAAATGAAATCTCAAGTTCTTCACTTCAGAATTGACAGGCACAAATCTGGATACATTAAGTTCTGAATCTACAGATTTAGAAGGTTTGAAGGTGAATTGTGTATGACCATTCTATTTCAGCTGTTTAAAGTAGAAATTGCTAGAGCAGGTGAAAGCAGCAGTTCATGAAAGCAGTTTTCATGCATTCTGGTTTCCTGTCCTGAGAGAGAGACACATACTGTTTTGGAAGGAAGGATAGAAACCCCATAAGGGATCATTATGTCTAAGGAAAAAAAAATATTCTTGACTTCCTCATTTAGAGAGGCTCATGTATAACCCTGAAGAAATACATTTTCAGTTCTTTTAAATCACTTTCTTGGTGTTCACACTTCCAATAAAGACGTCTTCGTTTTGCTGCAAATGATCTCAGTGCATTCTAAGAAGTACAAAGCAGTCGTTCAATGCCAATAAGGCAACGTTATACCTTTCAGCTAAGATAGTGTAACTGGAAATAGCAGTTCCCAGTCCATTGTAAATGAGAAGTACAACCAGTTAGCTTATACCATCGTGAAGGAGACTTTTAAAGATTGTTCTGACTGTGTAAGCATAACCTTCCACTTCTTCTTGGGCATCTTTATCCTTTCTCTCATGACACCTTACTAAGCATAGGAGAAGCTCCAGGACAAAGTGCTGTTCTCCTCCAAGCGTCTCTTCAAAACTGCTCTACTGTACTGCGTAGAGAGAACTCCAATCTAATTACGGCGTGATGTGATTGTTCTTCCTCACTGGCTGCAAGTCCTGTGCATCCTGTTATTTGTTACCCTGTCTTTGCTACCACCCCCAGACCAACCCACTTGTTTGTCTCCTCCACCTGGTTTGTCTTGCCTTTTAGGTTGTGTGCTTCGGAGCAGAGATTGTCATTTTGCCTAGCATGATGCTGCTCTGATCAGCCTGGCATTCAGGTGCTACTTCAACATATGTATTATATAATTGTAATACTTCTGCAGGGACGGAACAAGTGTTTTATATAAAAAGAGCCTCATTCTCTTCCAAGATGCACCACATGCAAATATTTTGTGGGTTTAACTATGAGCAGAAGCTTATATCATATACATCCAAATAGAGCTACTTTGGCAGACTCCCTGTGACAGGAGGCAGCATTCTATGAACGTAATTTAATCAATGAACTGTATTTAAACCACTGAAATTTATTCATTCTAAACAAATCTAGACTCTTTCACGACAAACGTTTAATCTTTCAAGATTGCATAACAGGGGGATTTAGGGATTAGTTAGCTTTGAAAATAGGTCAGGGAAAACATCTACATTTGGTTAAAAGCTAATCAGGCAAGGAATTAAGTAAAATAGTATAAAAGCTTTGGAAAAAGTCTTTTGCAAAATGAGTTTTATGTAATGGTACAAAGAATGTTTTCTATTTATATAAGAGATGCAGAGCCCCCCCTTCATTTACACTGCTAGAATTCAAGGGAAACTCCACTAAAGTGAGTGACACAAGTGTGTGCAGAGTTAGGAGTTGTGTATTTTGTTTCTCTTGTGTCCAATGCTTTGGAATATCTTCCTATAATTTTATAAAAAATTCAAAATTACTATTAAGAGCAGAGATTCGCAAGTATGGACACTATCAAAAGTTGCAGTGAAAATAGGGTTGTAATCCTAGAAGTGGGGTTATGAAAGAAAAGCTTAGGAATCACTGCAGTGGGGCTGTTGACCTAAATCTAATATTCTCCCAAACCACTGAAGTCTGAATTCCTTCTTTCCGCTGCTATTCAACTTTTCTTCCTCACTTCACCTCTTTTGCTCTCTGAAACAGGCTGCTTTCTAGGGCTGTCTGGCATCATGGAATGGCTTGTGTTGTCAGAGGTGACACAGTCTTATCATCTGGGTTCATAAGGGGTTTGTTCTGTCAAGTTATTAGAGAACTAAGTTCCGAAATGCCCTACAAGCCGGTGCTCAAAGTTTAATCTTTGTGGTGCATAGAGAAAGAGATGCTGTCTCTGAGATGCACTGTGTAAGTCTGTGTAACTTTGTGCTTTTGAGCACTGACAGAAGCAAAAAGCACAGAAACATCTTCAAAACTGCAGCACGGCTCACAACGCAAAATGTGCTCCCATGAGCACAGTCGGATTGCCGACTAAATCTATTCACCTCGTGAAGATTTCTGTGTATTACACTGAATACTTTGCAGTTTAACATCAGCAAAGCTAAAATCCATCACAGCACTAGATCTGCATGGTCTTCTAGTCAAATGAACAACTGAAGAATATTTTAAAAAAAAAAAAAATTGCTACAGTAAGTATCTCCATCTCCAACATACCCCGGCTTAAAAAAGTGAACGTTCTCAACCTCTACATAGAATTGCTGTAAAATTAGCTGATATTGTAATTCCTATGAATACAGTTCTTGCAACCTTATCCTTTCTCTAACAAAACATATATTTGTCCTGAGTAAGGACTGTGGGGATTTAGGCTACTGACAGGGTGTATTATTGTTTATTTGTTCAAGGTATTTAGCTTTCTAAAATTTCATAGTTTCAAGGTGACATGAATGTAACTAACCAGTCTGTCTCTTTCTTTAAACAGTTATCCTTGGCACACATGTCGTATTTTATTTTCTACCTGAGAAAGAGTTTTAGTAAGTGACAGATTATATTGTTGGCATGTGATACCGAGATGGCAGCTTCGTTACAGAAACACTGAAGAGCATGCTAAAGGTTAGCTTAAGTTGAGCATTCAAACTTAGGTAAATTAATAATGAAGTTTCTTACTAGGCTGAGAAAATGAGAAAGGAGGGGAAAAATACCCAGCAAGTCATGAATCATTGACTTGTGGTCCAAAATTCAGCATTGGAGTCCCTTATAGCACTATGAAAATCTCTACTGAGTTCTGTAGCACTGATTTCCTCTTTGTTCTTTGCTTTTTCAAAACTTATTTTATAAGCTATTATTTTCTATGCTGTGCCTTCTCAGTTACCCGATTCTTCTGTTAACTGTCCGATCAGATGCTTTTTTATGCATCTATTTTCTTGTCTTATTTAACACAATACATTAGATTCTGATTCAGCCGAGAAGCAGGAAGAAAAATGGCACAAGGTTTCGGTTCAAGTTCTAGGCTCAGATCTGGACTTCCCAGATGCCGTGAGGCTATTGAGGGGCCATAGGAGCAGCAAAAATTAGTGGAGTGCACAGATGGCCCGTGCCACTTGTGTCCTCTGTGAGCCATGCAAGTGCCTCAGAGAGGAATGGTGGTGTTTTGAGCTTTATTAGCTGAGCTGCAAAGTTTAAAAAACATTGTGGAGTCTGCACAGATCTAAGCTTGATAGAAACCCATGCAAGTTTTTAAATTTATTTAGAGCTTATTTTAGAACTGGAATTTCTTTGGGTTGTAAATTCCATGTCATTTCTTTTGTCCTTGTGCTTGACAGCTATGGCTAAAAGAGCAAAAAATAGGATTTTTGTTTGCTCAACTGATTAAAATAGAAAATTTCCTGTGTGTTGAAAATTGGAAAATACTTGCTGGGAAAAAACGGACAAGTTGTTGTTCTGAAATGATGCACAGTGTTCCAGTGTTGACTTGAACTGTGGTGTTCTTGTTTGTGTAACTGGCAGGAATGGCACTTCCAGCTTCAAGAACCCTAAGACTGCTCTAACGCAGCCTCTCCTTGCAAGACCTACCTCCTGCTTCTCTGGCCTGCCATATGCCAAGTCTTGAACACCTACAGTCCCTTGCTGGGGCAGTCAGAGAAACTGTGATGGCAACCGAGCCTCTCCTGGGCAACTTGGATTTGAATTAGACCTTTGGGCTTCCTTGCCTTGTACTGCTGCAAAGTCTGGCAAGAGTAGGATCTTGTGGGCCTTGCAGTAGCTAGATTTCATGAGTCTGCAGCAGGAAATTTGGGACATCTAGCAAAATGAGACTGGTTTGTGTTTGGAGAAGTTCCTTTCCCCAGGAATTCATCAGAAAATCAGAAACATGCTGGTGATACGAAAAAAGGTGTATAAATCTACAGTGTTTTCTTGAAACATATGAAATTGGTCAACTCAATGGTTTTCATTGTAGAATTTGTGGCTAGCTTTAGTTGATAATCAGTTGCTCCTGAATTTAAGACAGAAGCATATTTGGAGCCACATCTGGTTTATGGGACTTTCTGTAGCATCCTCTGTGAGTTGACAAGAATTACATGAAGTTGCAGGGTGTCAAGGAAGCAGAGAACTGTTTTTTAATACAAATGTCTAGAAGACATTTAATTTCTGCTATTGGAGATTTCATTTCAACATCTATACTCAAATGTTGAATTTAGAAAATTCCATTGAGAGGCTGAGATAGCCTATTCTCCAGTATCCATCTTTGTCTTTATTTTCTGGAGCTCACCAGGCAAAACCAGTATTTTCTCAAGACCTTTCAAATTTAGATTAATTCCAAGCATTAGCTTTAGTCATGAATCCCCTGGTATAACTGTGTACATAAAAATGCAGATAAGGTAAAATATTTATTTGTTCAGGACAATTTTTGCAGGAGTCAGCTGCTGAGTCTATGACATGGTGCAGCCTACTCTCCCTTCCAGGGGCGTTCCATCAGAGCAGCAGGGTTTGTTTCATTCTGCAGTGGTGTGTGCTTTTCATGTTGACTTTCGTATTCAATTGTTTATGACCCACATTTTGGTTTTAGCTTTCAGTTACTGTAGAGTTCACTGCATCTGATGTGAACTAATGTAAGAGAATAATACACTAGTGGGGGAAAAAGAGACAGCAAGGTGGCCTTTGTGATACTTTACAGTCTAAAGACAAACAAATCAGCACAAATGTGTTTGATACACAAAAGAAAATGTCTCATGTTAAAATCAGCAACCTCAACTGCAGTCCCCAAGCCAAGCTATAGCTGTAACTGTTTCTCTGTTAACTTGAGCAGATACTTGCCTTTTATGATCCTCTGACAAACATGGGAACACAAGTACAATGACAGGTCAGTCTTAACTAAATGCTGTTCGAAACATAATAGTCATTTTACAGTAACTTTTTATATTTGTTGCATCACAAAGATTTATTGAAGAGATAAAAGTGGTTATGGAAAACACTGTCCAGTAACTATGGCAACAGTTATTTGATCTCACAATAATTAGCTTAGCATTTGGTTGCACAATACTTTCACAATACCTCCTTGGTTAGTTCATTAAACAAAATTAGCTTTTGTTTGGACTTTCATCATTTGTTGTTTTAAGATTAGTCTAAGTTCAAAAGAATTGAAAAATATATTTTCAAGCTGCTATTGTACATGAATAATTTATGCTATAAGTGATTTTTTTAACGTCATTATGCAGTACCACTGAATATATTAGTTCTAGATCTATTGTATTGGTTTAACTGAAAATTACTTAATATATAGATATAGGTGTACACACAGTGTCGGTGTGGAAGATTTGTGAGTGCCTGTTTGAACATCAATGTGTGCACACATGTAACGTGGAAGTAAAAGGAATTTATGAAGGCTGCAAAGGCAACCTTACAAACTAAGTGTCCAAATTAAAGTGATTATTTTATCCCCTCCTCCTTCCCCCACACATAAGCAATCAGATAGCCCATAAGTTACAGTCACAGTTTACTTTTTTCCTCTCAATTCTGTTTCAGTATTTTGTATTCTCTACCTTGTTGGCTGTATGGTCAGTGCCTTTTTCTTACTGCTATCACAGGTATTGCTTACAGTCTACAAGTTTTTAAATACCAAGACTTCATTCTGTTCAGATATAAACATAGAGAACAAAAGGCCCATTTGTTGTTTACTGCAGACTAATCAAACCCTGTTCTTAATGCGGAGCTAGTACTTCTGTTGTGCTTTTTTTACGATACTCATTACTACAGTATCTGCAAGCGTTAATGAATTTGTTTTTACATTATCCATATGAGAGGATTATTATTATTCCCAGTTGACAGATGGGAAACTGAAATTCAGAGAGATTAACATAAATGTTTTTGATAGCTTTTGAGAAGCCTAGGACTTGGTTTATCAGAGTCGTCGTTATATGGCACGCAGTTCCCACTGACTTCAGCATTTATGCAAAGCAGACTGCAGTCTTACGTCAGATTTCATAGGTCATCTCGAATCACTCCTTTTCTAAATTTGGAATAAGGAAACTCCCTTCCTAACTTCCCTTTTCCTTTCCTTACCAGTCTTCTGTTCATTCCATCCCCCTCAGGCTGCTTTTCCCAATCTTCCTCTTTCCTCCTGAAGGCTTGCACCTTATCCCATTTTGATCAGAAAGCCTCTTCCTCCACTTAGTCCACCTAGGTTAGTCACGGGAATGATCATCTTCCTTTCTTCTTTCTGGACTCATGCCTGGTCTAGATGAAATCTCAATATTACTAAGCCCAGAAGCCCAGAAGAGAACGTGCACATTTTAACCTTTCAGAAAGTTACGGTTTGGGTAAAATGGGCAGATTCTTATAGGAAAGACAAATACTTATTGCCAACACAGAGATGACCTGAGCTCAACTTCAGGTCCCTGCTTCAGCACAAAGGGACGTTGGAGCAATCCAAAGAGCAAATTGTCGGAATTACAGAGGTAAAACGGCATAATTTTCCTTAGCTTTGTGATATTGGTGCTCTCGACGCCTGTTTTTGACTGAAATTCAGTCAGTTTGAATCCAAGTGGGTACCATTTAGCAAAATTATAGGCCCTATATTGCTGTATTACCAACACTGGTATTTCTAGTAAAACTGCTGAATGTGATCTGTTTGTGTATATGTTAGAGAACAAAATATCTTTAACTTATTTGATACTAGCTTTGTCAGATGGCTTTACATTGGGACATGAAAGAAATGTAGAGATCTCTTTTTCTTTAGTAATTAATCTTCTTTGATTAAATTGCTACTGTATTATTGCACTATATACAATAGAGTGGTTTAGTTTCTTCTTCACAGATAGAGCAGAAAAGTGGCAGAAAAACCTGAGTATCCACAGGTGAGGGAAAGTCTTGGGGCTGATACAGACTATAGTTATCTTCTGTGATGGCGTGTTCTAGGAGAAATCCTCTTGTAGCACTTGCAAGAGTCTAGCAGCAAACTTTGGAAAGATTACAAGTCAAATGTTTATCCGTATTTTGACAGTAAAGACTATTTATTATATTTAGTCCTATCTCAGACAATTTATTCATCTACTCCATCCAGATATTCACACCGACAGTATTGGCAGGACAGCAGGAATACTGGCGAATTCTGCTTGATGCCGTCATACCTCAACAGAATATGTTCTAAGTGGTAGAAATTATGTACTTCTTGGCCATCAGGTCTGGTGAGGCCAGAAAGAGAAAGCAAGTTTCATCTATAAGAAATGGCTTGTTTATCTGAAAGTACTGTAAACAGAAATCTTATTGTGTAGTGATTCATAGCTTTTGAATTTGAGGGCTGAATTGCTATCACGGGTTTTGTTTGTGCTGGATTAGAAAGATAATGAGATTAACAGGGTTTACTAGAAAAATGGTTTTCAACTTTACTAAATGAAGCCAGACTGAAAAGAGATGCACGTGTAGGTTTAAGGCAAATTCAGAGTAGTGACTGATAGACAGACATCTTTTCCCATTTTTGGAAGTGGGAAAAGAGAAGATAGTGAATTTTTTTGACAAGCATGAGTCTAGACCTATCTCCAAAGACAGCTTGATGAGCTAGTAAATCCAGTAGACAGTACGGGCTAAATAATGAAGAGAGTATTAGGGGAAATCAAGGGCACTTGGAATCTCATAAACAGCTTCTTGTTTGTGGAAGGGCTGGTCTTTAGATCCTGGTGCTACTAATATTGGTGTGATTTGTCTATTGCTAATGCAGTAGTTACCAATTTCAAATGCAGGCTTCACACAATGAAGGTGTTGGCCCCTGAGATTTTTAAAGGAACGTTACATTCCGTACTCGCTAATTGCTTAAGGTTTGGCTGTCAACTTCCCAGGTGTGCAGACACCTATTGTTCAAAATATTTGCTTCTGCAACAGCTCTAGGTGTACCAAATACCCTCAGCGTTGAGCTCTTTCTTAAAAAATGCTTTTGTTCATGATAGTATTGGCCCAAAGCCTTTCAGGTAAAGGATTCATAACTATATATATGCACAAGAATTAAGGGTATTCAGATCCCTTGGGGGGTGTTTGGGTTTGAATCTTAACTTAAATGCTGCACTTCTGGCAAACAAACAGTATCAGAGGAGATATAAATGCTGGAGCTGCTTGAGAAGGAATGGATTGGAAAATGTAAAGGGAGTGTGGTTAAAGCTGCAGGATTTCTTTGCATAAGTTAGAACAAAGTTTGATTTGCTGCAACTACGTCCGTATGGAGACTCACATTTACATGAGAGACTGATTTCACAAGATAAGCAATCGTGGATTTATGTGTACATCAAAGAACTTTGCATTTTTTTTTTCTATTTTATCCTCTTTGCAATCTCAGAAGAAAATATCTGGGCAAAGGCACATCGTAGTTTGATCATTTCAGTGGGGTTTTCTGCTCTGGATATGGACGTAACTCATATGAAAGCTATTAAATAACAGATTTTAATTCAAAAACTTACATACGAGGTCAGATTTTTTGAAACGTGTGTGCCCAGTCTGGTTCCTCTTGTCTTTTTTTTTAAATTGCATTTCAGAAATGTCAGGAATACGCTTATGCTCTGATATCCTTTTGGATTGGCTTTTTCAGAGTTGCGTATTGAAAGAGTCAGTTTGGTCAGCAGTATGGGAGGAACAATAAGGGCATAAAAGATTTTGTTGATGTTTTAATGACTTCTATTATTTGTTCTCAAAGATCAGTTTTCAAGTTAGTTATGAATTTGGGCATCTGGAAGGTTTTAACTTCCTCTTCTTGAGTTTTAAGGAAGTTTGTACTTATGTTGTCTTCACTTTCTAAGAAAAAGAAAAATATAGCCCAAAGTTCACCAAAATGTGGCCTTCCAGTAATTATTGTTTCTGTAGTCCCCAACCAAGTATTTGATTCAACAAAAACTTTTGATCTAAGAGATGTTTTTACCCCTAAATGACTGTAGAAATTCTGAATGTAAGATATAGCTCAGGATGTGTCCTGAACATGTGATTCTGAAAGTTCTTCCAG
Source organism: Grus americana (assembly GCF_028858705.1). NCBI lineage: Eukaryota > Metazoa > Chordata > Aves > Gruiformes > Gruidae > Grus > Grus americana. Next base: position 12,444,626 of record NC_072853.1, on the reverse strand, counting down.
GTACTCTGCAGGTAGTCTAGCTGGAGGAGACTGGAGATTTTTTAGTGTGAACACCTGTTTAAAAATTAAACCCATACACCAAAAACTACTGTCCGAACATTTACATTAATGTAAATCACAAATAAATAAATAAATACACCCCCCCCCAACTAATCAGTTACATTATTTACAATGGGATTTTAGTTTCTTTTCCTTAGCCTCTAATTTATAGGAGAACTGTAAAATCCAATCTGCTCTTTGGAACTTTGAAAAGAAGAGAAAGTCTTTAATGCGATCCCAATGTACGTAGTTCTTATGGACTAATTCACAATGACAGGTCCCTGCTCCAAGCAGCTTACAGTACAAATACTTGATGGAATGTGATGTGCAAGAGAAAATGCACATTGTTAATTCTGGAATATTCGCTTTAGTGTATTTATATAGGATTAGCTATGGATTCGGTATCCACACAGCGTAGCATGCATTTTCAGTCTCTTCTTACAGCACTGTGAATAAGCCTCTTATTTGAAGGAAAAGTGCTTAATTGAATTTTCTGTAAGCTGGATCTTTCTTCTGTAGTGTTTCTTTTGATCGGGAACTCTTCTGGGAGAACACAAGTAAAAATTCCAGGTAAAACACCTTGTACGGTTTGAGTTCTGCTTGAATACAAATAAACCTGGAAAGTAACAAATAATACAACTTACTTATTCTCTTCCAGCTACACAGAGTGATCAGAAAATATTTCAGCTCGTAAAACATGCTTGTGAGAAATGTTACCTGTCTGTAATCAAACTTAATCTGTAGCGTAGACTGTGGTTGGCAAGATAATCAGACCGTTCAACATCAAATACTCCGTGTTCTCTACGCTTAGGAGGCTTGTGACTCTCATACTTGTTAACACAACAGAAATCGGAGCATAAGTGTATTCCTGACATAAGCAGCAAAGCTGAATGTCCAACTATATGTAATCAAGGAAATATTTTTATTGCCCTATAAAATACGGAGTTTGATAGGTTAAACAAGGCACTAAGCCTGCATACTTGGCTGTGCCGCTTGCCTTGGTTGTTGGTACCTTTACGTAATTCCCTGCCTTGGTCTGTTAAGTCTCCTTTTGCCTCTGTGCTTGGTGTGCCTCATAAAAGGAGTGCGGACTTCTACTAAAGAGAAGTGAGATATGCATTGAGTTCTGGAAGGGCATACTGAACATCAAAAAACTGTTCAGCAGCGCACGTTGCTTACTCTTGATTTCATCATCGCTTTTTCCTAAGCCTGCTTTTTTCTGTGGTGGAATTACGTGTTTATTCAAGCTATTGCCAGCTGAAAATGGCTTCACATGATGCCAAGTGCATCTGTGAAATAATTTCTTGACAGATGACTTGTCTGTTCCTAGAATCATGTTTCTTAAGCAGAAAGTGGTAGAATACTCAAACAATCCAAAGCAGCTTCTCGCTTACTAACAGCTGCAGATGAGGAAACGTGAAGAGCTCAGACTGGAAAAAGGCCGTCCTGATAGGGGAAGTAGAAAGATTATTATTCTATTATTCAAAATGTAGATAAATGCAGCAACATGGAAGCTGCTGCAATCTTTATCTACCAAGAGGAAAACTAAGCAGAGATGTTGGGATCCTGCTGCACAGTTGATGAATGTTTCAAGTATTACCCAAGAGGAAAAATGCTTGAAAGCCTGACAGTTAATTTCCTGCAGATGAATTACAGGCACTGTTAAATGGAGAGTTTTGCTTTTGACTTCAGTAATACCAAGATTTCATCCATTTGGAAAAAACAAGTAGAGAGGAGTTTCAATTTGCCTGTCAATGGCATTTGGAAAGGTTCTGGGCCAGGTTTGGCTTTCCTCTGTGCTTTGTACTAGGTGCATTGCTTGTGCATTCATTTCTTCATTCTCAGATCTAGGTTGCCTCATCATCACATTTCTGCTGAATATCTAAAAGAACGTTTGATTGTGGTTTATTGCTTTGGTGAATGAGGGACATTACTGATATGTTGGAGGCTATTCTTCTTGCTCTTCACTGCACTTCTGAGAAAGGGCTTAATAGGTACTGGCAGACAACTGTATGTCATCATCAACTGTTTTGAAATGCAGCAGCCCTTAAGGCCATATTCTGCCTCCCAGGTAGTTTAATATGATGCCTTGTAGAGCCACCACTTTGGAATTTAGAGAGGAGACTCATCAGTATGCTGGTGAAATACAGACGTGTCTCTCTCTACTCAGAAGAACCTGAAAGTTCAGCATCTCCCATGAAGTAATGCTTGGATGATATTGCCAGCTGGCTGTGTTAAAGCTAACTTATTTTCAACCCTGGGAAAACTGAAGTGCTACTGCTGAGTAAAGGTCATCGATATAAGGAGATTTATTCTGCCTTTGTCTCCCTGTTTATCCAGGCTATGTGTTCACAAGTAACAACGCCAAGCTAAAGATCTCGGAATCTCTTAGGACCATGCCCTTTCCACAGAAAATCTTCTGCGTTGGATTATTAGGATGTATTTTTTCTCACTACCCAGTTTGTGCTGTCTGTGGTTTATTTTGCTTGTAATTGTATCAGAATAGCAGCATATGCCTTATGCATCAGTGCTCACAGATGGGCTTTTCTGTTGCCCGTAATTCGTTGATTCACCAACACAGCTGCTCACCAGTTTGCACGCACCTTTACATAAATGACTCGGGTTTGGATTCTTTATCCTAGCTGTTACCAGAGTAACAGGTTAACAGTAGAGTTGCACCATTTCTTTCTAAGGAAGTAGATTCTGGCACTGTATCTGTTGCCTTTGAGCTCTTCGTACCGGTATCCATTGCCCTCACATTAGTGCATGTAATGAAACCTTCGTTAGCTTCATCCGTGGAGGCATACGTACTCATGCTGCCTGCCACTTGGGCAGCCTGTTGTGATGTCTTCTTAAATCATCAGCTTGATCACAGTTTTAGTGTATTGAGACAGTTAGCATGAAATAAATTCAGCTGAGAGTTTAATCATGAAATGAGAGGCGTAAGTCTTGAAAAGCCCTAAAATAAAAGGCTCTGGCACTGTCACAAGCTTGCTGTATTAATATGTGTCTTTGGAAAATTGCTTGGGTGCTCTTTCATTTACAATCTTGCAGCCTTAAAATTTCAGCTGTTCAGCAGACTATTGAACACCATACGCAGTGATTTCCATTGTATGCTGCTGAACTTTTTCACTCACGCACACATTTTATTTTCTAGCAGGATGTGGAATTTCCAAACTCTCCAAATTCCAAAGTATGGCTTTTCAAAAACTTTTGCTGTCATCGAACCTGAGACCCATTTTACACTGTCTGTTAGAATAGATTGTAAATAAGTTGAGCAAATGACAACTGCTCTCACCAGTGTGAGAGTTCATACAGAGAAAAATTTTTTCGTACCTAATGAGATAACTCGAAGCAAAAATGCCTCTCTCAGCTTCACATCTCTCTGACATGCTGGGATGCAACTGCACTGTAGATTCATAGTGAGGCAATATGAAATAAGTGCTAAAAATAAGCAAAATGTGACTCAATTTAATTCTGCCTTGAACCTCAGATCCTATTCTGAAGTGTTGATCCAACTGAATTGGATCAGTATTTTCCAAATAATTGTCATGTGTAGGACTTTATTTTTCTCTTAAAGTATCTATCAGTAAATATTTACTATAAATAGCCACGACAAGCAAGCTGTTGGAACACTTAATATGATTTTGATTACATGCCTGCTGGAAAGGAGAGTTTAAATAGGAACAGCAGGAAGTGGCAATAAATCAAATGCATGAAACTTAATGACAACAATATTTTGGCAGAAAATCTTTGATTCTGTTTCAAATGTAGAAATATTTCCTCTTTTTATTAATTTTTGAAAGGAAGGGTAGGTTGCTGTACCCTTGCTGATTATCTTTCCCACGCAAGTAGAGCCACTAAGGGTTTTGCTCCTCTAGAATCTTCCTAGCGCAGCCGCGTGTCAGAGAAACTGTGACTGCTGAGACACTGGGACTTTTTATTTTAAAGACAAGTACGTCTTTGAAATGTATTTTTCTAGGTCTCTTCTGTTTATTTGTGTAATATCCCACACAGCCAGTACTGTCTTTAAATTCTTCTGTAGTGTGGATACTAATGGGGAATATGTGAGCTGCTTCGGAAGAAATGCTGTTTTGCAGTAATGCCTATTTTGGGGGTGGATACTGGAGACCCAGAAAAACAAGGCTTACTTCCACAAAAATCTATTTGGGGCCTTAGCCCTCAGAGATTTCAGTGGAAGTCAGGCATATCATTCTCTTTGTGGATCTGGCTTGAAGTGATTTGTACAGGAGCTTTCAGAAAGTGTGTTACAGCAGAGAATTGAATCCACTTCTGTCACGGGCTAATACTTTTTCTTCCAAATCATCCTTTCTCAACCATATCTCTCCTTATTTTCCCTGCCAGTCTGTCTCTATACACACCTTAAAGCAGAACATACACCTGGAGAGTACTTGCTGCACGGTATCTTTGGCCACAAGGAGCCCTAGTAAAATGCCTGCTCACCAAGAGTAAAGCTGTGCAAATTAAACTTATCCCTAATGAACAGAGACATAATTTTCAGAATTAGAGTGCCAGAACCCATAAAGCTTTCAGAAAGCCTTTAAAGTATTTCTGTTCAGGTGGGGAACAAGTTAACATTGTTGAATTTTCTAAGCATGAGAATAATTTCAATAGAGTACTATTGAACTATGGAATTAGTCTGGTCTCCTGACCCATGGCACAAAATCTGAAATTGTTGTGGATAGTAAAGTCTTTATCAGATTTGGAAAAATTAAGTCCCTTTCTATGGCACACGAGAAGCCTTTTATTTCTAAAAGCAATCAAATATGGACCAGGAGAGGATAAAATAAAGAACAGGAATAAGTAACACATCTTGTCATGAAGGAGAGTCAATTTGAGGTGACTTAGGGGTCCATTCAGAAAAAAGGTCGTAGCACAATAACTTATTTTACTGAGTAAATTTAAAAAAAAAATTAACTTAAACCAGAGTTGAAAAACTGTGTGAACTGTGGTAAACATTACCTTAGATTAATTCATAGAATCATAGAATCATAAAATGGTTTGGGTTGGAAGGGACCTCAAAGACCATCTAGTTCCAACCCCCCTGCCATGGGCAGGGACACCCTCCACTAGACCACGTTGCCCAAAGCCTCATCCAACCTAGCTGGCCCGGATAAGTTTGGCGGTAATGCCTACAGAAAAGAGAACTTCAAGTGTGCATACGATTGATCGGCCTCAAAACCTTCTGTCTTCCCGGAGGACAGCTGGGAAGCATCAGCCCAGGCCCCACAGCCTGCCACAAACACAAGGAGTGGAACGAGGTGCTTCTGCTTGGCAGCCAGCGGTCTCCTCTTCCAAAGGGCTTGGTACAGAAAATCAAGGCATTTCAGAAGGAGAAATTAAGTTCTTCTATGAAAGAAATTTTCTTACTGAAGTCAGTATAAAATACACTTTAAAACACAGACTCAGTTCATGAGGTCAAGTAGATGGCTTTGTCATTCTGCACTTGTGTTCTTTAGAATAACTGTGGAGGAGAGCTTGGACTTTCGCAAGAACTGATCCCAGAAACACACTAGCTTCCTTATATAAAGCCTTCTTGATCATGGCTTTTCCTCCCAAGCTCTTCAGAAGCAGGAATAATTTCAGCGTCAACCTCTCCAGCTAGGTGTTGCCTTGTTTTGTTACTAACAAATGGACAAGAAGGGCCCAAAACAATGAGTGCTTGCTTTTCTGGGTCCCCAAAATCTGTCCCAGTACAGCAAGAGGAAAAGGATCATTTTAAAAATGAATAGAGAAAGCTGAGAGATTATATACAAATTATGTATCCTCACCATGAATGCTGGATTCATCTGCAGGGATCTTATCTTCAAAGAGAAGGCAGTTAAAGTAAAGTTCAGAGACAGGCAGGAAAAACTATTAAAGGCACAAAAAACTTTCTTGTATGAAGAAATCTAGACTGGAAGTGAAATGACAGAAGAGAGACCCGTAAAGTGATGAATCATGCCAAGAAAACAAATGTATTCCTTATTTCAGATAGAGGTATGCTCTACAGTATTCAAGTAGGTTCTGTTTAAACCTGCAGAGTGAAGCACTCTCTTAATTTTAAATGCAGAAGCTTGGAGTAATTCAATATTAAACCCAAAAATTAAAGTATGTGTTTTGAATACCTCCTCAAATACAGCCAAAAAACTATCAGTAGCTTCCAGAAACCAGTGCAGTTACATTAGGAAACAAAAGAAACTCTGAAAACCCAGAAGCCAGACCTGTACAGAAAATCAAAGACCAAACAGGAAGGAGTCATGTGAGAAGGGTTTTTTAAGGGCGTAATGATTTTCATTCTAAATCTATGATGCTAAACAGCCAGCTATTCAGACTGAAAGAGTTCATCATAAATATGTGAAAAGGAGAGCCTTACAAATGTTTCTAGTAAATACTAAAAAATTAACACAAGAATGATCCTGAGTTGCATTTGAAAAGATAGCCACATTTTTAAAAGTAGGTCTCATTCAAAAAGAATTATTGGAGGATAGTGATGCAAGGGAATTAGTCAAGACTGTAGTTAACATCAGAACTACTGAGAGAATAAAAAAAAGGCATTCTTCTATAGCGACTAGAGAAAAAAGTATTTTCATCTGTAGTGAATAAAGATGACCAATAGTTCTGACGCAGTTAGCAAGGGGGATGTGTGTGCATGCGTTCACATATGCAGGGCTGAATTCAGTAACAGGGTATAGTGATCGCCCCAAGTTCGGCGATGACTTCTACATTGCTCACAGAGAAGGAGGTAGAAAGCATGCAGCTGGAGCATGGTTGCAAACGTGTTTGATGTCCTCTCCGTACACAGAGTAACGGGTTCAGGTGACATGCTGAGTCACAAGTTTTACAGGAGATCAGCAAGGAAATAAATGAACCTTTAACTGATATTTGTAGATGTTTGCTGCAGCAAGAGAACTGTTGGAGGGTTAAAAAGAGAAAAACAACATTGTGCTTTTAAAAAAATCGGATGTAACTTATAAATTAAAAACAAAGAAAAATAAGTCGATATCTTGATTTCTACTGTGAAACCTGCAAATACTGCATATGTTTGTGCTGTAGAAATACTGCGAGCAATGTCACTAGCGCTGTGTACTGTGCCATTCATGTGCGTATTTGTATTTCCACTTTGTAGAAAGTAAGGCCACTTACCTGTATTTTGCAGTCTGCATAGTTACTAGGCAAATCTTCAGTATTGTTTGGAGGGTTTTCTTAGGTGATTGCTTTGTTGTTCTTATTGCATCTATTTTCAAGTTCCTCCCCACCCACCAATCTGTTCCCATAACTGTACTACTCATATTTATGTATGCATTCATGATTTTCGCAGGAATAAATTCTATTCATCTCAATTAAGATGTGTATCCCATCAGACTGGGTGCTACACATATGCATAATAAGAAATAATCCCTTCTCAGAATAGATTACAGTCTAGATGCAGAACAGACAGTGAAATATTCAATACTATTCCTAATTTCTGTAAAGCAAAATGCCAGAGATTCACATGTGATAATGCCCAGATCTTCTGAGTTCTGAACTATTCCTTTGCAGCAAGCCTGATGCCTGCTTTGGGGCGCTCCTTGGGAGAAATATTGACAGCCTCAACTAATTTTTTGTTTGTTTGTTTTCATTATTATTACTTTGTAATGGTTGGAGGAGGAGAGGGCGATGGAAAGGGGGGTTGTTTGGTTGTGTAAGTAATTAGTATTATGTACTTTGAGTCCTATTTAGAAGTAATTTTTTGAAAACAAGGTGGAAAATAGTGAATGGAAAGTCCAAACCTAAATTAACCAAGCCAAAGTATCCTGTAAGAAATTGTAAGGCAGAACACTAAGGGTCACAGAAATAATTTGAACTTCAACTTCAGTTGAAGTCAGCTCGTTAGATTGAAGAGTTTTTATTAAAATAGAGAAGCAAAGCATAATCATGTGCTATTTACTCATTTTCAGCAGAAGTTTCCTTAAGCATGCTTCATTTCATAAGTACTTGGACGTGAGGTTTCACATCCTAGCTGAGCCTTTTGTAACATGAGCTCTCTTCGATAGGCTTAAATATGCAGGAGTCCCTTTTTCTAGCGGCAATTTTGTTATTTTACTGGAGTGAAAGTATTAGCACTACAGAATATATTTTAATGCGAAAAGATTATCTTCTGTAGGGGTGTAAGGGAGGGCATCTGTAAAGTCTTCCCGGGGCGGCAGCGGGGCAAGTTACTGCTCCTCTGTTCTCTCTCGTACCTTTGTCCATCACTGTCGCCGCTATGAGATTCCATGCACTGATGGGCTTTTTAGGATGAGAACCAGCAATAAACCCCATTACTCGGTTATTTTCTTTCACTGCTACTGTTTGTATTCTTTTCTTTTGATTGTACATAAAACTCCATTAAATATATTGAATATATTTTGGAGTTTCTTTAAAAGGCTGGAAAGTGGAGAAAACCTAGTAAAATTAGCTCCTTGCCAGCAGATTCACTGCGAGCACGTAACAGATGATGAATGAACTCGGAGAAGTCCATTGCTTCTAGTATCCTTCTTTACCTGATGTAGAATTTTCCTCACTCTAATCTAGCATTTGTCAGCATCTGTACACAAAAAAGATGTACTAACAATAACAGTAGTCATTATCACGGGTACCGTTGTGTCAAGACTGGCGGGTGTGCTGATGACTTTACAGGCCTGTGCACCCCAAGTGCAAGATTGAGAGAGTTGGGATTGTTCAGCCTGGAGAAAAGGTGGCTCCGGGGAGATCTAATTGCGGCCTTCCAGTACCTAAAGGGGCCTACAGGAAAGCTGGAGAGGGACTGTTTATCAGGGAGTTTAGTGACAGGACAAGGGGTAATGGGTTTAAGCTGAAGGAGGGTCGATTTAGATTAGATATAAGGAAGAACCTTCTTCACTATGAGGGTGGTGAGGTACTGGAACAGGTTGCCCAGAGAAGTTGTGGATGCCCCATCCCTGGAAGTGTTCAAGGCCAGGTTGGATGGGGCTTTGGGCAACGTGGTCTAGTGGAGGGTGTCCCTGCCCATGGCAGGGGGGTTGGAGCTAGATGATCTTTGAGGTCCCTTCCAACCCAAACCATTCTGTGATTGTATGATTCTATAACTGGCTTTTCCTTAATTACTACTGCATATATACCTTGGTTTTAATCACTAGGTCTTGAGGTGTTTTAGCAAAGAAGGCATCTCAAATGAGGAAATTCAGACCCTGAAAGGGAAAGTGATTTTCTGAAGGTCCGTGCAGTGTCAGGAATAGAGGGCAATGGCATGGAAAAGCCTGGGAGGAAATGGATCTTTCTGTAATTCTGGTTTTGATGGCTCTAGTGAATGAGACATTGAACCACACACTGAGTCATGATGATAGAATGAAATGTTAAAGACTGATCTGTTTATTGCTCTGCAGCTATCTTGTGCTGTCAGTAACACAGACCTCATGTTTGGGGCTTTTTTAAGTTTGAAACTGTATAATTAAAGGAGTCTTTTGTAATGCATGTGACAGCTTATCTTCAGGAAAGAGTGATGTTTTTAGAATATTTTTTAAAAGTGGACGTGTAACTCTTGATGTGCTCTACTGTGATTCTTCAGAAGATGCAAGTAAACCAATTCAAAATTTGTAAAATAAATATATATGTATAAAATATATAATAAAATAGAAAAAAAATCATTTAACTTCAAGTTCAAAGGTCAAATGCACTTGGTTTTTAAGAGCAAAACCATAAATTATGTGTATTAGAGATTCTTTAGCTTTAGCTTTCTCTCTTTTCATAACTTCCTGGAATTTGTGGACAAGTACTAATCTTCCAAATTTTGATTCTGAAAATAAAATGGTAAATTCAGTGAGTTTCTTTTTTATCATTTTAAAGTAGTCTAATATTGTTGTGCTTTATTTTTAAAAAAATCTCAGTGCAGGAAAGAGAGAGAAAAAAAATAGGCATTACAGGAAGAATAACCCAAATATTTTTTTCCTGAAAAGATAAATAAGAAATGTGAAATAAGGCTAAAATAAGCAGAATAAGCTACAATAAAGCAGAAAATAAGGGTAAAAGTTAAATTATTGACTTAATTTAAAAGTATAGACTTTCATAGAAGCTTTTAATATGAAAAAGCCAAAACAAACCCATGAAGTTATGTCTAAGGCATTTAGAACATCAAAACTATTAAATAGATCTTAAGCTATCCTCACAGGAGATGATAGCATTGTCAGAGTTAGATAGCTCTTCCCATTCATGTGTTTGAAATGATTGTGAAATACTTGGACGGGAATGGGACGAGAGGACTGAAGGACTCTCATGTAGTGAATACAGTGCAGCTATTATTAAGATTTATTTGATGTTTTACATCACTGAATTTTGGATGAGTAGTCATTAAAATCACAGGAAGAAGAAGAAGTTAATTGAGGTTGTAGTTCCCTTTGTAGCAACAGAACAGATTTCTCTTGCTGCCTGAGAGTCTTATGATATGTAGAAATAGTTAACAAAGAAATTTAGTACTTTAGACAGTTATCCTTTTAACAAATATTCTTGATGTGATGTCACCTACTCTCTTCTTTGGATTCCAAGACTTATGAAAATGTAGCATGAAATATAAAGATAGGCAGTATAATGAATCATAATTTGGGAAGAAATATATACAGAAAGTAGCTTATATTGGCTGCTTGGGGTCATAATGTCTTTCTAAGTGAACATACAGGGGCACTTAAGACCGGAAACAGATTTCGATGAATACTTTTTAAATTGCATGTTTTTAAAATGAAGGAAGGACAAGGCACAAATGGTGTCAAGGAGTATTCTAGCAAGATGTTTCAGAAGAATATTGCACAATACCAGCGCTTTAAGGTGGAAGTATTTAATCACACTTGCTGTTATGAAATATGTTATTATTCAAGTCAAAACTATAGATATGCATAAATATGAATGGAATTATATTTGGATGCGGCTAATCAACTTAGAAGATTTTTAGTTTGATAGTATCTTGAATAAAGATGTTTATTTACTTAGACATGAGGTCAAAAGGGTAAATTCTACATGCGTAGAGAAACCACAAATATATTTACATAGCTCAACATTTTTAATTTCCATGCTTTCTTGATTTTGCTTTCAGTAAAATTCTCAGCCATATATGTTATAGTAAAAGTGTTATTTTCTCTATAGGAATATTTTTTATTAAAGAGTATATAAGCCGCGCATAGAACTAGATTTGTTACCCTTTTCATAGGAGTAAATCTGTTTTCTGTTTTTCTGATAAGAAAAAGTGATCGATTCCGTAATGTTATCCGTGGTGTTTTGTATTTTATATTTCAAGTGTTCCTTCTCTTTTTCCATACCCATTTCTTTCATATCAATGCTGAAAATACTTGTCCATATAAGGTGGCTGTAGAGAGTTTATTGCCTCCTGACAGCAGTTACATGTGCAGAGTGCAACCTGGTGAAGTCTTGCCTTTGCGGTTCATATGGTCATCAGAAACCAAAATAAAAACATATCCTTATGTCATAACATTATACCTCATAATTGGTACATCTTGTGCAATTCTTTCAGCGGGGATTTCCCTTTCTTTCCTGTAAACCGAAAACTTTCATGTAAGCAGTGTTCAGACATACTCTTTTGTAAAACTGATCTTATCAGAATCATACAGAGCTTCCCACTTTTCTACAGGGGTTAAGGAGTACTTACCACAAATGGTACTAGTATTTCAACTGGGAAAAGGCGATACTTTCAAAAAGAGGTGGTGGATTTTTTTTTTAAGTCTTAATACTTGATTTTTTCAAAATGGAACAAAAGCTATTGTATTTCCATGAAGACAGTATACTGAGTAGCATATGTGGAGTTAGACAACTCCCTCTTAGGGATGTAAGGAATCCCTTGTTAGTTTATTATCCGTTATTGCAACAGCTTATAAACAGGCTTGAGTATTTTGTAAGTTTTATTGATGTTGGAAAATGATTCATTGAAATGTCACAGAAATAGCCTTATAAAACTTCAGAAATATGTCTTATTGTTATGCCTTACTCCTCCCTTCTTTTCCACCTACTAACCTTCTGCTAGCCCACTACTCCACTTCATCTGTATTGTCATGCCAGAACATGCCAAAACTCTTACAAGAGTTGCAAGATGAAAACTTTAGCACTTAAACTTAGGAAATACAAGAACTGGCATTGTTTTTTATTTGGTTTTTGGTTTGGGGGGGGGTTATTGGTTTTGATCTCATGTCAGATATATTAAGATTAGAATTGGTTAAGAAAAAAAATCCAACTTTTTATTCTGACTCAGAATGAAAACTAGCAAATTCGACTTATTTTCATGGGGGAAGATGAAAAGAAATGCCAGAAATGTTTGAATAATTGTATTCCATTATAAGCAATAAAGCAGAATGGTGCAGCTGACTTGTCCTCACCTCTTGAGAAGATACCCCCAAACCTACTGGGGAGGAATCAAGAACTGTCAAAGAAATTCCCTTTCAATGTGTTACTACAGGCAGTTTAATGCACATGGAACCATACAGAAAAGATTGAAAAGATAAAATTATATTGAGCCTGCACGTTACCAGCTGATTTAGAACATCTGGGTATATCGTGTCCCCTGCCACTAAAGTAAAGAAATACCAGCAGAAGCAGCGGTTTATGGTTCTCTTTTCTGACCAGCCACTAGTGAGAGATTGTCCCAGTGTTGAGGTTCTGGAATTTCAAGTTTAATTTCAGACTCAAGGAAAAAAATGTTGTATTTGTAGAAACTCTCCTATTGCAGCCATAGCTATTTCTCCCTGTTCCCCTTTCCAGATTCTCCTGACATTCTTCAACCCAGCCCCTGCTTGTGCCTGTCACTCCCACCTCTCCTCCTTCAACCCAACTGCTACTGTATTTTTCATCTTACTATCGTAATTCTTGTCCAACTCATCTGCCTTGTGCATTCCTGCCACTTACCTTGTTACCCAAATTTGCCTCCCTTCCCCTTCTCTCCCCTATTCCTAGTTTCCTGTTCTCATTCACTCACAGTCTCTGCAGACTCAGATTCCAGGCTACAGAAGACTTTCAACATTTTTAGTCTCTCCATGTGAAGCAGTTTGTCCCTCTCCTTGATCATTCTAGTTGCCCTTTTCTGTACCTTTTGTTACTCCACTTTGTCCTTGAGCTGCAAAAGACAGACCTGCACATGGTACCCTAAACGTGGGTGCACCAGTGTTTTACGTAGCGGCAGGAAGGTACCCAGTATCGTGTTCTTAATGCCATTCCCGGTGATGCCCAGCAGCTTCTTGGCTTCCTTGACTTGTCCTGTGCATTGAGCTGCTTCAGGACTGGTAGTGGCAACTCCAAGATCTCTTTCCTGATGTGTAACTGCAAGGTCTGAGTTCAGCACTGTGCAGGCATGGTTTAGATTATTTTTCCCTAGATTAATCACCTTATGTTTGTCTACATTAAAGTTCTTCTGTCGCCTTTTTGACCACTGACTTCTGTAAAGTCTTAATGTAGTTCATCATTATCAGGGCAGCACTTGACGACCTGGAAGAGTTTACTAGCGTGCTCTCACTTGGAGATTTCACCACCTTCTCATTTCTTGGGGTCATTAATGAAAATGTTGAATAAAATTGGTTCCAGCAGGGATCCCTAGAAGGGATCACTGATCCTACTGCTGACTCTTCTCCAACTTTCAGTATGTAAAAGCATCTTTTCTTAGTCCTGCAGAAACATAATTTCTTTAATAATCTTTGAAGTGGAACCTTCTACACCCCAGCTCCTGCTTGTGAGGAAATCCTTAGAAATTTTAACTTTTTAAGTAATAATAATAATCTAGTAAGATATGTGCAAAATGGTTTATTTAGGTTTTTTGCTAAGCTTTTACCATGCCCAGTTTTGTGTGGGAATGTCAAGTGTCAAATCCATGACATGATGATGGTGCCAAATATTTGATACTGGAGATTCTTGAATTCGTCAGTTACAACATAATTTTGCTAATCTTTGAAATTCTTACTGTTTATCTTGGCTTAATTTCATCTCAGAACAGACTTGTATCACATTTGCTGAATTTGGGATCCAAACATAGGTATCAGCCAGAGTCAGGCAGTTGGCTTAAAAAATTTCTGTCTGAACCCTTACAATTTAACAGCATTATATCTGCTGAAAATTGCTATCATTCTGTCCATAATTTCTGTTAGGAAGTTCACATTATGAGAGAGCCTGCCTTCTGCTGGGAAGTGATGCAAAGGATTAAAGGTATGAAATTTTGAAAACATAATTTGGGAAGAAAGGTAGCTAATTTGGGTAGAAAGACATGGAGCTGTTGGAGCGAGTCCAGAGTTGGGCCACAAAGCTGATCAGAGGGCTGGAGCACCTCTCCTATGAGGACAGGCTGAGAGAGTTGGGATTGTTCAGCCTGGAGAAGAGAAGGCTCCGGGGAGACCTCAGAGCAGCCTTCCAGTACCTGAAGGGGCCTACAGGAAAGCTGGTGAGGGACTGTTTACAAGGGCATGAAGTGATAGGACAAGGGATAATGGCTTTAAACTGAAAGAGGGTAGATTTAGATTAGATATTAGGAAGAAACACTTTACTGTGAGGGTGGTGAGGCACTGGCACAGGTTTCCCAGAGAAGCTGTGGATGCCCCTGGATCCCTGGAAGTGTTCAAGGCCATGTTGGATGGGGCTTTGGGCAACTTGGTCTAGTGGAGGGTGTCCCTGCCCATGGCAGGGGGGTTAGAACTAGATGATCCTTGAGGTTCCTTCGACCCAAACCATTCTGTGATTCTGTGATTCCAATTTACAGTGATAGTATGAAGTTTAATTAATTCAGATGAAGCATCATTCTTGAAAATTATTCTGGTCTAAGGGAGGTCCAGGAATCCTTACAAAGTCATCTGTTACTTGAATAGTTTTAGAAGAGCAGAGAGTTTAGAGGGGCAGCGAGTTTTAGAGGGCTGTACAGAAACCGAGACTTGTTGAAATCAAGTCTTAACTCCTGTTTGGCCTCTTCTGGCAGGCGTCCACAAACGGCAAAGAAAGATTGCTCTGTGGCCTTGCTGAGCTTCGCCAGAAACAATTGGCAGGATGCAGAGACCAGATCCTCCGAGAGAAAATCATTAAGAGCAAACAATGCTAATTTGTGTTGTGAACAAAAATATTTAAAAGCTAGGAAGAAGTTCAAACATTTTTAACTGTGCTTTTAGAAATATGGCAGGAATACTTCACTGTCTTTGCCGTTTTCCCTTGAACTTTAGGAATGATCTTGAGCCCTCTGAGATCAGTAGTTTCTGTTAATGCGCTCTTGCACTGCAAAAATACTTTGGTAACTGTAACTGTTTACTTTTAAAGATTTTGTTTTATTCTCAGTAACACTAGAATTGGTAAGCTAGTAAAGATCTGGTTGTTAGAACTTATTCTATACCTCTCTCTGTAACCAAGGACAGCTAGTCTTTCTGCTTTTGATCTAAACACTTGGCACATCCATGCCCAAAACTTCTCTCCAAACAGGAGAACACTTCTGTGAGGAAGGAAATTTTTACGGTCCCAGTTTTACTTAGGGGAAAAAATGTCACAGAGAAGGTGATATTTATTGAATAACACAAAAGCATTCTATAGTAGGATTAGGAGCTGAACCCAGAATTCCCTGAATCTCAAAGCCCACTATTCAAACAAAAGCCTTTCTTGAAAGCATGAAGCGTGTTTACAATGATTTGGTGAAATCAGGACTCTGTAATAGTTGTATACATTGTTACAGTTTACACATTTCCATTAGCTTTACAACTCTCATATTTCATCCTCTTTTTTTTTTTTTTTTGGCGTTCATTTTGAAAATTGAACAGTGTAAGTCAATCTGATTTTTTTTTATTTGCACAGTTGTTGCAGTCTGATTGTTAAGGTCAAGACAAATTAGGGACAGTGTCAGGAGTAAAATGTGTGCTACAGGATAGTATATTTCTAGCCCAGAAATATTAAAAAGCCAGATTTATTAGGTCAGCAGCTCCAGACTTATGGGAGAAAGATGGATAAACACTGAGGTAGGGTGCTTTAAAAGCTACTTAAATAACTGAAAATTGCTGTTGGAAAAACACAAAAGCAGGATTTGGGCTCTGTTTCATTCTACCCAGCTACTTTACTGAAAAGGTGGAAAAGATTTCTTGGTGTCAAAAACTAGCTACGTATGCTTAATTTGAAATTCCTAGTTACTTGCAGAATTTGAAGGTCAAATCTACATTTCTCAGAGGAGATCAAGTCATATAATCAGTAGAAGAGCAGAGCTGACTGCGTTAACCTTGAATGCATTTGCCTTAGAGGATTTCGAGCAGATTGACTAAACTTTAATGACATGTATGACTTCATTATGTCTTTGGAGAATACTGCTATTTTATAGTCTTTGTGTTTATTTCTTGCCCAAAAAAATAAGCACAAAGGGATTTGTTTTGTACTTGAGAAAATGTGGACTTCTGGAAAGTAAAGAAGGGTTTTTTGGTAGCAGACTTTGTGTTCCTCCTGTGTAAATAATTGCATTCGTATGTGGATAAAAAATGACTTTTGTTGGAACATTTTGTATGAAGACAGGAAAAGAATGTATGGATAGATACTTTTGAGCTTGTAGGTAACTAATGTTCTAATCTGAAGGCCAGTTTTAACATAAGGTTTCATTCAATGCATGAGGTAACTAGCAATACTGTTTCTGAGAAGAGGTGCCGATTCACTGTTATGGCATTTACTGGCATGAACTGACCCAGTGTTTAGACATGTGAGTAGGTGTCCTGATTTCTTAGAAACACTGAGGCTCAAGTGAAAGGAATTATGCATAACGAGCACCTCGAGAATCAGGACATTTTTGTTCAGGTGCCTAAAAATCAGTTTGCAAATAATATGTTAGACAAATTGCAAGGTGTTGGTCTTTCTTCTGTAGGTTTTGTATTTTTACAGATGCTTTCTTTTTCTCACAGGTTTTCTATTTATACCATTTTCTTTATCTTATGACTCTAATGAGTTCATATGCCATATTTGCTCGTTGAACAGTATCTCTCATCTTTACTTCCCTTTTCCCATTAGTTTTGTCATCAGTTGAGAAAAAAGGTTGAAAGACACAGATGTGGGCTTTGTCGAAGTGAGTATGTGTACGCTGTGATCACAACAGGGGCAGAAGCAGTTTGTGAAACTGGGTAGTGAAAATACTGATTAGAGAATTTTTAGCTCAGCTGAGGCTAATGTGCCCGTGAAAAATAGGTTATCAAAGACAACACTAATGTAGACGTGACTAGAAGCAGGTAATAGAAGAAGTAGAGGGGTTCAAGAGGAAATGTAAGGGGTTCTCTCTCTCCAGTGGTGTAAAACCAATACTCACTCACTATACTCGCAGTTCTAAGGAGCATTAACAGGTACTTCTGTGACTTCTGTGGAAGTAAGGGGCCGTCACTGGAAAGGCATCCCTGTGTTCTTGTCATCACCATGCTCCGGAGTAGCCCATTGATATTGTTGGCGGCCCTCTTCAAGGTCAAGCAGACACTGTAGTTTCTCTAATTTGTGTTTGGTGTTGGACTCTAAAGAGCTTAAATATTTTTTACTTTCTTATTTTGTCGGCTGTTGTACAAATCTGCCTGAACAGTAGATTCTGGCCTAAAAACTGTATTTTGGCCCTTTCTGTGTTGATCTCAATGTTGAGGTATGTGAAATGAGATGGGAGATGGGTGGATATACAGGACCAAATGAAAAGAAGGAGGTTAGGAGAGGAAAGAAACATGTATGAACTGCAGGTAGTAGTTGAAGCTATGTGAGTAGTTGAGGTCACTCACTGATAAAAACATAGTGACGAAACAAAAGATATGAATTGTCTGTATGACACAGAAATGTTAAATTAGTAGAGTTTTGTAAATATAGTCTGTGAAAGGTTTGGGGTTTTTTTCAGGCTACCTCTAAAGGATCTGTCATTGTTTGCTTACTCATGAAGCAGCCTAAAAAGAGACAGTGATTAAATCTTTACATTAAATGTCTTATGTATTTTGAATATATAAAACACAGATAACCTGAAAAAGGAAAAAAATCTTTTAAAAAAGTATGTTCCAGTATTTGTAGCTGCAGAAAGGAAGAAAAGATAATTGAATGAATCGGTCAACACAGTAAAACAATGTTCACTGTAGCTCAGCTATTGGGTATTTTCCACAATTAGTTTCTAAGCAAGTGCAGGTTTGGATTATAAGCTTTTTCGTTACTATTTTTCCCCCTCATTCTTTTTTTCATTGTAATAAGCACACAAATTCTTCACTTTAAATGAGATATTGCCATAGTAATGACAAATCTGTGCTAAAAGAGAGACATGCCATAGACTCCATGAAGTCCATTAAGGATTTAGATCCTGAAAGAATCAGATGAAAAAGTCATTGGGGAGACATTTGTAGATTTAGATACATGTTTCTTAAAAACATCAGAAGACCAAGTCATGTAGTAGAATGCCTAATGCCAAGTTAGGTGCCTACACATTCTGTACAACGAATGAAAACAGACCTTTAAGGATAGGATTTACAACACATGACAAGCTTAAACAGCAGAATACTTAGAACACCTAAGTGATCTGGACTGCTATGTGGAGATGGAACAGTGTCCCTCCTTTAGGCACAGGTGCCTTCTGCAGCTAGTATGTTCTGCCATTTACTGTTCCTGTGAGAAACACTTCCATGAATCCAGTGAGCGAACCAAAAGCCTCAACTGAGACACCGCAGTTGTTTATTTGGTTGTAGATGCCTGTCTTCCTCTTCTTTTCAGAAAGAGCAGGGGTGGCAGGAGGAGACCAAACAAAGAGTAATGTTTTTGCTTTTTAGAGTTGGGGGCATGCAGCTAGTGTTGGCACTGGTACTGCTCTCAAGATACTGAGGTCTGCATTTTACATTAGGCATGTGAGTAGATACTAGAAATAACCCAGGGAGCTAAGGGAGGAGCTCAAAACCTTCTCCCTCCCTGTTGAATGCTCTGCTCTTGGAGCTGCAAAATCATGCTCTGGATTTTTGACTCTCATTTTCAACCCATTGCTCCAGCTGCATAGTGGTCCAGCTTCAGCAGAAGACGTCAGAGTGGGCCCCTACATTTTCCTCTAGTAGGGCTGCAAGCTACCCAAGAATAACTGAACTTTTTTTTCTATTTTCTTAGTTTTTGAAAGAAAGGGAAAGAGTGATGCTATTGCTTTCTCTTCCTGAGATATTTTGAAAGAAACAATCTTGTCTCCTGTTGTTTTGAAAGGAAGAGCTTTGAAGTCCAGAGAAGCCTTGGAACTCGAAATCTCTGGTGGTAGGAGACTTTTGCAGAATAAAGCACGGAATTCCCAAGTATGAGACATCTGAAATGGCATCATCAGCATGTGCTATGTGCGATCTTTAGCAGTTTCAAGACCAGTGATAGTTGTAGATCCCTTTGCCAATTAGCTGACTTTCCTGAAGCACTGTATAAGTCTCTTCAGCACCTAACTCGGTGCTCTCTCTGCCAACACAGTGGCTGGGGACCTTTGGTGGAGTGGCTCATGAAAGAATCACTTTTAATTTTACATTGCAGGTACCCAAGGAAGGCATTAATGGAAAGTTATATCAGACATCAGGACTGACAAAGACAGGCCAAGGGTTGGTTTGTGTGTCCTTGTAGTAACAACTTCTGAGGCAGAGCTAACTTTGGCCACAGGATTTCAATAGTTGTCTCAGTCTATAGTGATGATTACTATACGTCTTCAGTTAGCAATTTGGACTGTTATAACCTGCCTGACCATCCTATACTAAAATGTCTTTATCAGCTCTCCCAGCCCATATGTGCATGCTAAAGAAGGGACTCACGTTGCAATTTGTGTCCCCAAAAGAGATTCGCACCCTCAGAACACTAGCAAATCCTTCTAAACTGTACTGCATGGCAGACTGGTGTGCCATGCAACAAATAGTAATTATAGTCATGCTTGAAGCGAGACTTTCATAAAACTGAATGAAAAGTATGATTCATTTCACAGGAAGACCCACCCACCCATTCAGCCATTGACATGTCTGTCGTCTTCTTTTGCTTCTTCTTTTTTGTTAAGTTTCAAAGGGAAATAAAATGTCTGAAACAGAAGACCTGCCTGAACATATTCCTCTTCTGTATTTAAATCAATTTGTAAAATAATGTTTTGACTATAAGGTTTCCTAATTTCTGAAATGTTAATAACTCTCTGCATTTCCATCCATTTGTGTACTAATCTCAAGTATTGCTCAATGGATTAAATCTGATGTTGGTCTCTGATAAGGAAGTTTTCATCATTTCAAATCATATTTGAGTATAAGTTGTTCTTGGTTGGTTAAGTGCTCTATCTAAAAAAATTTACATAAAGCATTAAAGCTGTGCATTTTCTCAAGATAGTTAATTCATTTTGGAAAGAAATGAGTGATGTTGTACTGCTAACTAAGATTTCAGTTAGAAACTTGTTTTTACAATATTATAATGCTCAACCCACTTTAAATGTTCAAGCATCCAATAACTAGATCTTTATGATGTTGCATATTAGAAAAGATGCCTGTGGCTACCTATGCCAGACAAGTTTGCAGGATTAAAGCAAGAGTGGAGTGGGGTGGTGCTAATGCTACTGGTTTATACCAGTTTTAGTATGTTAGCGCTGCCTGATTTCTGTTCCTTTTTCAGGCTTTTAGATCAGTGTGAGCAGGATTCTAATTATGTTCTTCCAAGTAAAATGTCCCCTGCATCTTCAAAAGTATTTTTGTATTATTTGATATTTGTAATTGTATTTGATTTTTCATGCATGGATATGCTTTGACTAAGTGTTACTTAAATTCTAAATTTTGTGTGATCAACAGACTAGACAAAATTCTTCCTAAGATGTTAGTCATGACAGCAGCATATGTAAAGAGAGATTTCCTTGCTTCAGTGAGCTTAGGGACAACAAGATGACTGTTCAACACCATTGACAAGACTGCTGGTACTGCCCTTGTGGAGCTCATTTCATGATCAGGATCATAATATAGAGTCACATTTCCTAGTTAGACAAAAAAACCCCAAACAACAAAAACCACTCCATTTGTGATTTTATTGGAAGAGGAGAAAGTATTTCATAAGGTCCTTAGAAATTTGTCAAAAATGAAAAGCGATAGAGTAAAATAATGTACATTGTAAGATCTATTGCTGGGTCAGTATGCAGACAGCAGAATGCATATCTTATATGGCAGCATATAATATTATATATGGTCAATACTGATATCTCAAATGCAGCCTCAGTTTACCAAATCCAGCTGACCAAAACACCCAATTAATCCAAGATGTATTCTGGTCTCTGGAGTGAACTTTACTCTTGTGGAGACCTGATGAATGTGCTTTGGAGACCTGTAATGACGGAGAGCTTAATTATTCGGAATCATCAGCTTGCAAAGGTGTCGGATGATCCCACACAAGCCTGCTCAATCAGCATTCCAGAACATGCACAACCTGCGTGTTTGACAGTGGTCGTGGTTTGTTTTAAGCATACACTTTAAGGTTAACCCCAAGATTTTCAGTAATGTTTTTCATTAACTGAAGAGATCCCCTCTTCTAGACACCTGATTTCTAATGCTTATTTGAGAAGTTTCACTTCACGTACTGAACAAATTATTATTAATTATGCATATAGTGCTATAAAAGCGCTGCCTCTTTACTATATAAAGATGCGTTCCCTGCCCCAGAATGCTTGCGATCCAAGATAAGTGAGACAAGACAATGAGAAAGCCATACAAGAAAAGGAGGGTGTGGAGTGAAACAAGAGACAGATAAGATGGAAAAAAAGAACCTGGCAGATAGGACTCCTGCAGGAGGAGGTTCTGGGAAGGCTTTACCCGTGAGGACCTTCAGACTGCTGCCGCACCCAGCTGTGCGCTGTGCGACTTGAGGGAGTCACCCGCTTCCCCTCGGCTTGGGCAGCGCTGCCGACCTCGATTGTCAGCTTCGCTTATCTTCCCCTGAGGGTCCCTTTGCTTTTTATTGTGCCGTCCCTCACATGAGAAACACTCTCCAGAAAGAAGGCAGTCCTGTCAAATAGATTTGTGTTCCCTCAACCCTCCCTTTAATGACTTCCATTGTAGAAACGCTACAAATCCCTGAACCAGTGCTAAACTAAAGGTAGTAATACCTTTTTACTAATTAAAAGAAACTAAAAATGCTCTCTAAGTAGGAACCGTATGCCCAGCTAATCTGTAGAAACAAACATGCTGCTTGTACACCATTTCTCTCACTCCACCATCTGTTTGCTTCACATACGTATTATGTTTTGTCTTTAGTGAAGTGTTGCTTGACTTTTCTAGATAAAGCTGTTTTTAGACTTGCACAGCTTTGCAGCTGGACACATAAAGTTGCAGCAGTAAAAAATAGCGAGGAAGTCAAGTGGAAGGTCCATTTGACAGAGAAGTAAGATACTATTCTGAGCCCAAGAGAAATATACCCCAAAGTAGGCAACAGATTTGAAAGTAGCACTAAAGAGGTACAAGAAGACTGAAAACTGGAAAGAGGAAAGAAAGCCATTTTTCTGCTTTTGACAGAAATCTGGGAATAATGAAGCCAGCAGCTCCTCTTTTATGAAATCTCCAGCTGTCAGCACGAACCAGAATTTCTCTTTCTATCTACCAAGTAGCTTTCTGTCTGAGGAAAACTGGGCAGAATTTTCACTGGATCTTATCAGTGAGATTCCCAGTATACAACAAAGTGAATTCAGAAGTCCCCTGTGATCACAGACAGCGTATCAAGGTCAGAGAGCTGAGGAAATGACTTGCTCCTTCTTTTGAAGAACTCTTCCGACGTATCAACCTGCATAGTTTTTCACAGGAAAGTAGGCTAAAGCTTTTGATGGCAAAAAATATAACTAAAAATACTAACCTATTATTCTGTCTTTGACAAAATAATGCCACATCTAGGTTTTAGCAAAGTGCATTGGGCTAAAAGAAGCTGCTACAGATACCTTCTCTAGCTTTGGCTTGTTTTTCCACCTTTGTTATCATTTTCTATATTGTTGTTCTTGAGATGGCTGCAGTAGTTCTCCAATAAAGACTTGTCAGGGAAGATGCTTAGAGACCTATGGATGTCACTAAAGCCAGGGAAAATATGGAGAATGTGGATGTTCCAGAAAGAACCTGTGGACTGCTGAAAACTGCATCTTAGGTGTTCCACAGGAGCAGCAAGAGAGGTACTGAAGCAACCACATATACATGCAAAGTAAATAGTTTGCTCTGCCACTGCATTAGCAAGGAAACCACTTCAAACAACTCTCTCTACCTAGGGAAAAATGTAGTAATAATAAGCAATAGCATAAGTCTCCACTCCTTGCCCCAGAGGTTGTCTACTAATCCGTAGGATCCTTTGCAGGCTTCCTTTTTCTATCCTCATTTGTCACTGGAAAACTATTTGTATGGGTCAGAGGCATAGTGCAAGTAGAAAAAAATATTATTAGAGAAAAAATGAACAGTTCTCCAATGAATCCCTTTATGTATGAGAAATAAACAACACACAATTTATCTTCTTAAAGGAAAACAGAAGCTGGTTAAAGAAGTTGGAAATTCCGAATGCTTGTGAGTTGCTGGTAGCCCATTGTGCTGAGACTTCTGAAAGGAAACTGAATGCACTTGCGAGGGTTTTTTTTTCCTCTCATTTCAAAAGCATTCTCTGGTTTGAGATCTCCCCATAGCTAATTAAAACACAACACAGAGCGACATTAGTTATGCACCAGAGTGGGAGTCAGAAGATGTGAGTTCAGTTCCCAGCCCTGCCACCGACTTCCTGGGTGACCTTGGGTAAGCCTCTTGATGTAGATTTTCAAAAGACCTCTGGGCCAAATTTTCATATTGAAGTTTGATTTTCAAAGGAGCTCAATATCTAGTGATTTCCATGATGTTGATTATGGCCAGAATTTCAAGCGAGCTCAGCAACAAATCTGCTGAGCTCATTTGAAAATCGGGCTCTTAATCTTGTTCTGCCTCAGTTTCCCATCTCTGACAGTGCTGGTAAGATATTTTCCTTGTCTGTCCTGATTGTTTAGACTGTAGCTCTGCAATGCAAGAAATTGTCTTTTCATGAATGCATATAGTGTCTTGTACAATCTTGTTTGATCTCGATTATGGTTTTTAGGCATTACTGTAACAATTGTTACACCAGTGGTCTCTTTTAGAAAAAAAAAAACCTGTAATCAGAAGAAAGTTTAATTGTTGTGTTGTTTCTCGGATCTAGGTGAAGATCTATACTAATTTCTTTAGTTTGCTTGGGAGAACGTCATCTGGAGAACATCAAAAGCTGTGTTTGAAATCAGCATATGTATGTTAGCTGGCTTCTCTTGTCCAGTGGGGACAGTTAATCTATCAGAGAAGCAGGTTAGATCAGTTTGGCATGATTCGATCTGGCAAGAAACGTATTGAGTGCCTCTTACTACCTTGTTATCCTTTAGCTGCTTACAGTCGAATCGTTTAATAATTTGCTGAAGAATTATTTTCAGGCGCTGAGTGGTGTGGAATTCCGTGCACCTTCCTGCCCCCCGTGGTAAATAACGTGGTGCCGGCTGTAGGTCTTACTGCACCAGCTCTGCGCTTTTCCCACACTGCTTGCATGCTCTTGCAACATCTCAGAGCAACATAACATTCTCTGTTGGCAAAGGTATAGAGTGCTTCTTCACTTCATAAATGCTGTTTGCTTCCCGGGACCCACTACAACCCATTCCTGAAATTCCAGATCAGCATTGTCAGTGATAATCGAGCTCCTGGTTTCAAGCTCTGTGCTGTACAAGCCAGAGGCCAAATGTAGTAACCCAGGAATGCGGGATTGCAAAGACTGTCACTTCCCAAGGAACTCTACTGCTAAATGACTGCCCTTTCCACATACCTGTGGGTGTCACTAACACGGTGACTCTTCCCTGGTAGGTTTGTCATGTATGGGTGGACAGTACCTCAAGCAGCTGAAAGTTTTGAAGTGATCATTTCCTATGTTTACAAAATTGGCATGGGACTCGCTGCTGTTTTCCAGATTCCTCTGTACTCCCTGGCTAGAATTATTTATTATTCAAGTATGTGCCCTCTGAAGAGCCCTTTTGATACTTTATATGTTTTCCTTTATATGAAATGGGATGCTGTACCGTGATCAGCTATGCAATGAAAAAGCAAGCAGGGCACCGCTGAGACGTGCATGGTCACAGCAGTTTTTCAGTTAAGGCTGAGTGTGTTTTGCCATGGGGAGAGCTTAACTGCGTCATTTGTCTGTGACTAACATTTTCTATTATTGCATTTTTTTAAGGGTATAGTCCCTTGGTGGTCTTTACTAAAAGTGCTTTTCAGCTTCCTGATCTAACAAATAATTTCCTAAATTGTGTTAGATGTTCTGATATTGGCATGCACGCCATATCAAGGTAGTTTTTGATCCCAAAGCGCTGTAATTGCCGGTGCTGGTATGTGCAAATAAAAGCTTGGAATCAGGGAAATATTATAGAATGGTTTGGGTTGGAAGGGACCTTAAACATCATCTAGTTCCAACCCCCCTGGCAGGGACACCCTCCACTAGACCAGGTTGCCCAAAGCCCCATCCAGCCTGGCCTTGAACACTTCCAGGGAGGGCGCAGCCACAGCTTCTCTGTGCCAGTGTCTCACCACCCTCGTAGTAAAGAATGTCTTACTCGCACCCAATCTAAATCTACTCTCTTTCAGTTTAAAACCATTTCCCCTTGTCCTGTCACTGCAGGCCCTGGTAAAAAGTCTCTCTCCATCTTTCTTATGATCCCCTGTTATATATTGATTCTGTCCTTAAAGGTTTTCCATTGCTTCCAGTCACTGAGCCGAATTCCCACATATTTCTACTAGTTGTAGCCAAATGTGTAGAAAAGGAGGACTCTTAATTAACCTCTACAAACCAGTGAGTCTCAGTAACACTGACCTAACCTAAATTCTGGGTTGCAGGGCTGTGCTTGATTTCTGATGTGAAAGGAGCATTGACAAAACAGGCTGTGCCTTATCGTCATTGTTTTGAAATGGTGATTCCTTAGTGTAGCTCTGTTGTATTCAGTTTTGTTTTCCTTCCTTAAATAGTGCAGTTTGATTGTTTCACTTATATTAAGCAGTTTATTTCGAGATATAAAATCTCCATCTTTTCTGAGCATACATGTAGGGATTGTATGTGCTCCTGCACGAGCTGATGGGCCAGCCAAAGACTGCAAAGGAAGTTAATAGTTCTTAAGAGGACAACTATAATGTTCTCCATCCTGGTAATAACTGTAAGATTGAAATAGCTAGCGTAATGTTAACTGCTTTGCTAGAAAGATGAAGACTGCGCAGAATGCCGTGCGATTTAGCTACGTGCTCGTTATCCTTATTATGAAGCACAAGTGACGCTACAACTGCTGTCCCGTGGATTCCAACATTAGCTTCCCTTGCTCTCCTTGTCCTGCTAAGCCGTTCTTGTTTCTGCTGCTGTGTGCATCCGTGCTGAGGGTGTTCAAGTCCTTTCTCTGTCCCACTTCACTACCCTGTGAAACCTGATGTGGAGAGACCCTGAGAGTTTAAAAGACCCATGTAAAAGACCTCGTGCTTGACCTTGGTTTAAGCCCCTCACAATCTTCCCAGCACACTTGCCATAAAGTGCAGTTGTTTCCAGATTGCCTGTTATCTGCCCCATGCAAAAATGTCAAGGTGAAGTCTGAAATGCATGTATTGCTGTATAAATGACACCTATAGAATGGTAATGATTTTCTGATGCACGTAGCATTAATGAAGGTGCACTCTGCCAATTACAAATGGGAATCTGCAGAAAGAGATTTAAAATAAATATCGATAAGATTTAAAGTTAACTACTAATTACCATCAGCAGCTACTAGGCTGCTGCAGTTATAATCCATGAGTATTTATAGCTCAGGGCTTTAGCTTTAGATTTTTTCTACTGACTGCCATTCAAGAAGCCTAATTTACATCACAGGACAGGTTGAGAGAAATAACTGTTCAGCTGTTCCTAACTGATGATAGCGTTATGTTTAGCTGCGCAAGCCCCCCGTGACATTGTTTTGGAGGATGCTGTATAAATTGGGATTAGCAACATCTTTTATTTCTTTTAGGGAACAGCTTGCTGAGGATTATTATAGTGGAGATCTGCTCAGTGTGCACAGCATAGTTTATGCAGAATGTCTTCGTACACACACATGCAATAAGTCACTCTGCCTTAACCTAAATGAAAACCTTGCAGTTTTATGATTGAGCAATGGCAGATCTGTAAGTTCCTCTCTCAGAAAAAACCCTCTGAGTTTTATTTCTTAACTTGTTTCAATATGATGTTAAATGTTGGGTTGTTTTTTTCCTTTTCTCATGTAGTTTACCAAAGAAGCATTATTTTATAAATATGACTTACCATAAAATGATCATGATTTCTTCAGTGAAAATGTTAGTTTTCTCAAAACAAATAACCAGATATTATGCAATTACTAGTAGATACTGGCTTCTGTAGTGTGTTTTTTGCTTTTAGCATAGAACTGATGCATTCACTAAGGACATATTTGGAGACTTTTCACAGCCTTAGTTACTCGGAGGGGGCGGCAGTGTGGTCTAATGGGAAAGACAACGGTCCTGCACACCAAATGTGCTAGTGGCTGTGGACCTGTTCCTGCCCTGTGCCTCGGTTTCCCACCAGTGAAACTGTCCTGGTAGTAAAACTGACCTTTTTTATAGTGCTTTGTGTTCAAGAGAAGAAGGAAGTGGGTGTTATTACTTCCATAAATGACTCGTTGCTTTAGGAAAATTCCTCTTCTGAGGAGGTTGTTGGGGCCGTGGGCTGGTGCCCAAAGGCAGGAGCAGAGCGGGAGATGCAGCCCTGAGCGGGTACCCAGCCAGCGCCCGGGGTGGTGGCTGCAGCAGGGACAAGCTCCGAGATGGTGCTGGAGTAATGACCATGACATGCAGACAGCTGAGTCTTCTTGCCCAGCCCAGAGGCCATTTCATTTCAGCAAAGGCGTTTCAGGCAGTGCAAAGCTGGAGAATTCAGAATAACTGCAGTGCTAGAGTTTATATGTAAAATACAGATGAAATTCATTTCTACAGAAAAAGCTTGGGAAATGAACACAACTTGTCTCTTCATCCATCTTGATAATATAACTCCAGTAAGTTATGTGGATATGTATAGTGCTTCACTGCACATAGAATTGTAAACACTTGATGCTATATATTTCTAAATGAAATAAATTCATTTTTGTAGTGGTTAAGAGTTTTAGAAAGCACTCTGAAGGATTGAAATGAATTGCTAATAACAGAATTGCAAATGTTGCTCTATTCAGTAATACTCTTTCTGAAATAAAATATCTCGCCTAAAAGTTTCTTTCAAGTGTTTCAACATTGGACTTTAGGGGATGGAAAAAATATTTTGTCCCCACCATTTCTGTTTCACTTTTTCTTATTTGTACTCATGTCTTTATTCAAGAGCGATATAGCACATCTGTCTTTTCCTGGCAAAGAGAGGCAGATCTGTCTCTCCAGCTTCCTTTGGGTGAAGGGGGCAGTGGAGATGGTTTCCCGTGCTAGAAACCTGCCGATTCCCAAAAGTGAGAGATTGCTCTTTCCTGTGCTCTCTCTGCAGCTTCAGGCAGCTGCTGGGTCAGTGCCATCCTCGCCAATCACAAAATCAACAGGTTAATATTCAGGGATTATAGCTTTATGCCCTCTCACAGTATGCCTATGCCCCAACACACGGCAAACTTACATGGGTCTGTATTCACCGAACTTCTGCCGCTGGGGCTGGGGTCATTCTTTTGGTGACTTTTTAAAGACGGGTTTCAACAGAGCTGTTTAGGAAGGAAATACAGTGAGGTCTCTGGCAAAACGTCTTGTGAGGAGAACTTGAAAAGACAGAATGAAATGATAATCAGACTGATAATCTTTTAGGGATGTTGCTGTTGATCATTTGGGCTAGCTAGGGGCTTTTCTGCTCACTGCTTCCATAGCAGCCTGTTGGATGGACTGCTAGGAAGCTCACCTGCCTGGTCTGCTTGCCTTATCCTGCTCTTTTTAATTTCTGCCCGTCTCTTACCCTGGAACAGTTCTGTCCAGGGGCGTTTTCTAGCAGAAGCTTGTTCCACCTGAAAATCTGTCACCAGCTCAGCTTTTCAGAAGTGAATGACTACCAGAATGCACAAATGACATACTGAATCGCAAAGCGACCTCCAACCATATAGGTTACAAGACACATGACGTTACTTTTTGTTCAAAGATGTCATAGACATGGTTTCTGCTTGTGAGCTAATATGTAGAGAATACTTGGCATGGATGATTGTGAGAGAATTTGAATTACATTTACAGAACAGACATCCAAGGACTGCTAAGGACTCATGCGTAAGTGGGCATGGCTCCAAACTGCTGTCATACCGGCAGCTTTCTTCTCCCTGCTCCTGTCCAGCGTTAACAGTGCCTTTCTCGAGTCCACTGTGGAAGTGGATTAGGCTAAACAGCCAAAAGGCACTCCTAGTGCAGAATAAGAGCGTCCACACAGTGAGTTAATGCCAAGTAGCTAATGCATTCTACATTCACACCCTTGCTTATTTTGCAACAGCTTCCCTGTGTAGGCAAGCCCTGCGTGTTCATGTCATTTGATGGTTAGCGTTGCATCAGTGACATTCCAGATTCTGACCACAATGTTAGTAATGGAAAGTGGTTCATCTTCTAATGAAATGGTAGGACCATTTTTTTTTTTTTCTTCTGGTTGCATCTTTTGCAACTTTTTCTTTCATGTCTCTGGAGTAAATGTCTTCATTTTTTAAATGTGTGTGATATTCTTCTAATCTCTGATATATGAAATGATCCTCTCCAAGCATGGAAATTGCCTTTATACAGTATACTGTATGAAGCAGTGATTGTTCAGCCTTTTTTCTTCTGGAGAGCAGGAGAAAACCCAAGTAATAAAAATGTTCTTTACATATATTTGCAATTTAGCAGCTTGTGTCTGATACGTTTTTTCCCTGTAAGATATTCCAGTTTTTCTCTTGCTTTGCTCATACTGTGGCATCCCTAACACTTTTGCTCTATTGTCACATGCCTGGCACACTTTCATATAGACCTAGAGTTTCCCGGTCATTTAAGTAGTCTGTTTATCAGTTAGGTTTATTTTCAGCAAGCCTTTAGCACTTAACTTGCTTCTTAAGTTTACACGCCATTGTGGTCGATGATAGTTAAGATGAAAGAATACATCCTTCTTAGATTTTCCAGAAATAGTGGCTCCTCTGAGCTCACTGATGAGCCTTCATGGCATCTTTTTAGGTAATCTTCATCTCCCCCAGGAGCTTCTTCAGATTGAGTCCAGACTGCAGTGATGAGGAAACTGCTGTTTGAAATGTCGTCCACGGACTTTGAAGTGTGGATTTCTCATGTTGGTTTGCAATAACAGAGGGAGCAAGAAAACTCCCTCTGTGTGTTTGCCTACCAACCTGTTCGAGTTGCGTGGTTTATAACCACAGATATCCTTTCTGTTCACATTTCTAGGGACACAGCTCCCACTACACAACAGTCTGGATTTCTGAAAATCTAAAGGTGAAGATGATGTCCTGCTTCTCACTTCGAATAGTGTTTGAGTTGAAGGTTTTGCAGGGCATCTCTGGAGCTTGTTTTGTTTTTTTTTTTTTCTAGGTGGGATTTGTAGTCACATTTTATTTATTAATATACTAAACAGCAAATTGTATCTAGCTTCAAGTGTCTTTCCGTCTCCTTCACTTACATTTCTGTAACGAGTGTCCCATAACATTTCCATCAAATCCTAGTCTCTCTTCATTTTAAGGTCATTCTGGAAAACTGGCATCATCAGTTCTACCCTGTAGTGAAAGGATAAAATGGGAACAGTATTTCCATTTGGAATAGTGTATTTTAAAAGGCCTATAGCTTAGTGGGACAAAATACGGTAAAATATCTAGGTGCTGTGAATTTGATGGCATTAAAAAGGAATTTTTAGAGGATAGTTGCTTAGTGCAGGATACCGTCCTTTCATTCCCCACTCTTACTATGTAAAGGAACTAACAATTTGCTAATTTGTTCATCTAATTTATCCTTCGCACTCCAGGAAAATCAGAATGGCTTATATTTACAGGATTGTCATTTTATTTTGGATCGACCACATGCATGTCTGTGTACTTCTTACACAAATGTGTGTAAAACAGGGCACATAACGAGGGACCTGCCAGTAAATTACCAGCAAATTGCTTGGCCTAGGCAGGAGCAAGTAAATTTGCAATTGCAATCTGGAGCAACATGTTAGAGGCCACCTTCCTTAGATCAACTTGTGTATTGCAACACCAGCAAGTAATCAAATTGTAATGTACTTTAATGCAAAGCCTAGTTTGGCTTGGCTGGCAAATTAAACTATCGTATGCCTCTGGCAAAAGCAGAAAGTCTTTGAACTGTTTGACTGCAGCTGTAGCTTGCACATCTTATTTTCCCTCTTAAAAATCAAATTAAACTGTAACCTGCAGCCTCTGCGGTAAGTTTCAAGGAAAATTAAACTGTTGCTAACCTTTCTAGCAAAGATAACTGTCTCTAATCAAGCCGAAAAGTCCAGGCCCAAATTCCCCTCTCCAAGTTTAGACAAATTCATCGGAGGAAAACTCCAGGGCTTATTAAGTACAAAGATATTACCTCTGAGTCAGGAAGTCCTTGGCCACAAATTGCTTGGGACTGGGAAAGTTTGCCAGGAAGGTATTACTCTGTGCTTCCCCTCTTCTTTCTCTCCTACAGCATTTACTGCTGATCTATCCCAGGGAGAGGACACGGGACAGTTGTTCTGGTCAGCTTCAGCTGGAGACATCTAAAGTCTAACCCAAATTCAGAGCACTGATGGGCATGCTGACCCACTCTTTAAGTGTTGCCCGTGGTGGTCTCAGCAGTGTGTTTTGTGGAAAGCAAGCCGTGTTTGGGCTCATTCCCTCCTTTAGACTTCTCCTTAGACCTTCCTCACCCCGTGCTACCAGTGCCCCAGCTCCAGTCCTGACGCCTTTTCACTCTTGGGCTGCAACTCTTGGATGTGACGATGTCCTTCACCTCCCCCACCTTTCCTTATTTTCTGTGTCCTGCTGGCAGGAACACTTGGCATTCGACTTGCCCTCATAACATGCATGTTTTTCTTGGAGTTCTCCGAGACAGGATTTTTCCCAGCCTGGATGAGTTGCTGTTATTTCTATAGAGTCAGCAGTACAATAGACCCTCTTGGGAGCCAAGACCTTGTCTGTCTAGTGGCTCAAGCTTACAAAGACTCAGTCCCGCATGCTTAACATTACCCTTTGATTTCCGGGATTAGTGTTTGATGGATGGCAGGTGAGAAGGCAGAACAGCGCAGCACAAAAGGAAAGAAATCCCTTAAGTTTACATTGCAACGTGTATTCACTCAAGGCCAGGTTAAGGCAAACTTCTCCGCCTTAGAGGAACAGGAATTGGGTAGAGGACGTAGTTGGCACTGGAAGCAGCGAGCAGACAGCCGTCTGTCTGTCATGGAAGTGACAATGACAATGGAGAAGATCTTTCCTCTAATGCTTTTTTAATATGCATATTATCCACGCTTAATATAATTCACAATATAGCAGTTAATGTCTCCGCAGTATGTTTTTCTCATTTCTAAAAGTTGGCTTAAAAGTTCTCAATGTCTCTCAGCAGAGTAGGTAAAAACTGAGCTAAGGCATATTAGTCACATTTTTATCAAGAGATGAAAGTGATAGAGATATAAACTGCTACCAGCTTTTAATTAAAATTGAATAAGTAAAAAACAGTTGGCAGTTGCAAAATTTATTATGATGTGTTACCAAAAATAGATACCTTTATGAGAATGCAGTTTTATTACAAGAGTGGGCATTAATTAGCTGTAAACATCATTGCCGAGATAGCCAGATAGAAAATGTGTTACTAATACTCATAACAGGTTTCAATTGGCTGGAATGGAAAACTAGAAACTCTTAAGGCTCTTAAAATGTAATCTCTCAGACTACCAAAATAGATTTATATACTTCTGTTACTTAAGGCACCATCTGAATTTCAGGAACAATAACTTAGTGTTTTCTGCATCTGGTTTTAATTTGCAAGGAAAACTCAATTTTAGAAAAATGTAACCTGACTTAGCTAAAATATGTATGACCCAGTGTTTTTATTTCTTCTTTTGATGGAATAGTCAGACTTGTAAGTTAGATCCTCCAAACTTTTATACATTTAATTTGGTAAACAATCCCTTTGACCTTAATAAAAATATCTTCCAATATGAGTTTACAGGTATAGATCTGCAGTTTAGAGCATCTTACTGACCAGTTCAGGATATGCGTGTCTTGTGTAATCTCTGCAAAATTTACTGTAATTGAAAAAAGTTATTTTCCTCTCTCCTCCTGTAATCTAGAACATCAAGCAATAACAACAAATCTGTGGGTGGTTTATCTGATTTATGCTAATTTGCTATTGACATGTTTGAGGTATCACTTGCATCATCCCAGTCTTGCATATTTATTATTAAAAAATATTAGCTGCTTATGAAAAGGAAATATTTTAAATAATTATTCATTTGTGCTGTGATAACCTCTTGAAACCAGGGCCCTGCTCTGGTAGACTGTATACGAAATCATTGCAAATGAAGTGCAACCTGAAGTGTTTAAGATAAGCTTGCAGCAAGAGGATGATTTGAATCCAGGAAGACTAATATACCTCACCGACAAGGGGTGGATCTGAACTCATGGAATTTCAACCATTAAACACGAGGCATCTAAATCACCTCCAAAGGCAGTATGAGAAAGAGGCAAACTCAGCTTGTGATTTAATTCGCATAATTTAGAGACCTGAGACCTTCAGGGGAGACTCAAAGACCAGTATCCAAGCTTCAGCTCATATTTTCAAATTTGGATGCTTCAACATAGTCTCCTAAATTCTTGTGTCGGTACCTCAGTAAGCACACACAGAAGTGATGAGTGAAGTGGTGACTTCGTAGCAAAGCGTGAAGGTGCTGCGCAAAGTGAATGCTCTTCCAGAAGAGGCCATTTACATGTCTAACTTGGAGTGCTGAGCTCTGAAAGTAAAATCACAGGCACAAGGCCCACATTTTAAAACTTTACCCACCTTCCTTGCCATCTACATATTGATACCAAAAAAAAGCATCCTTTGTACACAATCACCTGTCTTAGATCTTCCTAGTACTGCGGTGTTCTGATTTCACTGACCGACGGTGATGCGCTGGTACACTGGAAGTCCATGCCAAGTTCATGAGTTGAAACAAAGTACAACAGAGAAAAATGTGAGTTTCCAGGTGTTTTCAAGAGGAAAGATTAGAGCTGCAATATGTCAAAATTTGCAGATACATGGATTTAAGGAAATTCTGAATCTCTTGTTCTTTGTTGGCATTACTCATAGGAAAAAAATCAGCATGGTATTTAAATAAAGCAGCCCATGCCAAAGCTGGCACCTACCAATATTTGCAATATTGTTTAGCCTTCCTGTCCCAATGGGATTTCACCCATTGCTTTGTGTTTCAAAAGCTTCATTAAAAAACCCACTTTTTGCCCCCAAAAGTTGTATTTTCTTCAAAATACTATATGTTTATGATAGAATAAGCCTTATATATGAGCGATCTAAGAATAATATGTGACAGGTTTTCTTTTCTGAAAACTGGTAACTGATGCAAGTCTTTATACTATTGCAGTTTTGGTATTTACAGTTAAATTGTGCCCACCTTTTCCTTCTGATTCGCAAGCGTTTACTTTTCTTAGGGGTCTGTATCTGATAAAGGTATTATTATTGATTGAATGAGGCATTAGTAAGAGAAACAGAAATACCCTTGATGCTTGCCTGTGTATTGCCTAGGTATTTGCGGGAGTACCTGGGTCAGAAACATTCCCGGATGCTTGGAAAACTCTTGGGATATTGGAAGGGAGAGAAGGGCAAGCTCTGTTAAGGAGGAAGGAAAAACATGCAAAGAAAACCGGCATACCAAGAGGTGCTGTGGTGGAGCGATGGCTCCAATACCAATGCCAAGAGTACCTCAACCAGAGATGTGCTGGCTTACATGGCAACCTGCTCAGTCTAGACTGGGTGTGAGAGATCGTGATTGCTCCCAGAGCGATGTCTGCTCTTATCAGCCGGAAGGTGATGGTATTATACAGGCATGCAGCACTGACCATAAGTTAGGAAACACTGGTCCTTAACAGATGTGGAAGACTGAATACCAGGGATGCAAAGATGCAAAGATCTGCTGATAGTGTGCAATAGCAGCAAAGGGAACCAAGGCTGAGACTTTGTAGAAGACAAATCATGAAGTAACTCCAAACCCTCCGTGTTCACTTGTGTTTCTCACTGTCCCCTTGGCAGTCAAAGCCAACACAGGCCACTGAAGGATTTCATCCTCTCTGAACCTTGTGTTGTTACAGTGCAAACTAGCTTGTGCAGCTAGAGAGGAAAATGTTCTGTTCGGCTTGGGACACCTTGAGGACTACACCCCAGGGCACTGCTGCAAAAACATTGCAGAACTACCCCAAAGGAATGGAAAGTTATGGCAGGTGTTAAGTTTGCTATTATTACCAGATA
The DNA here is from genome assembly GCF_028858705.1 of Grus americana. NCBI lineage: Eukaryota > Metazoa > Chordata > Aves > Gruiformes > Gruidae > Grus > Grus americana. Next base: position 12,409,134 of record NC_072853.1, on the reverse strand, counting down.
AGATTTAAAGATAAACAAATGCATTCAACTAAAAACCTAGATTCACAATAACAGAGCAAAGTTAGGAAAAGATAAACCAACACGTATACTTTTATTAAGGTTGTACTTAGCAATAGATACCCTCCTTGCTGCTCCTGTGTCTCAGCTTTTGACTCTGGCTAATTAGTTTCTGCATGGAACGAACCCTGGGCTGGTGTGCCCCTGGGTACGCAGAGTTGCTTACACCTTGCCTTCTTCTTCTGGTAAAGGAGGGGACCTGCATCTTCTCTAGCTCAAGGTGGATTTCTTCTTGTTTGTCTGCCCCTCATTCCCTGGCATTGGGCCATCAGGTGTTTTCTTGGAGATTTCAGTATTTCATTCTGCTCTTCCTCCTTAAGGTTACTTACGTGTCCATCTCAAATAACACTTTCTTGGCTTTTGTTTTTCACTAATTATGGACTTGTTAAAATACAGCGGCATCGCTTTACAAACGATGCATTATGATAAATAGTATAAATTCCTTTTAAAGTATATACTGTGTATAGAGGCTGTATAGCAAGCCCATTTATGACATTCAAACACAAACTGGTCTTGAGGGCAGGACTGTCAATATTCAAAAGCTCCACCTCATCCTTTCTTAGATTTTGGGGACTCCTCGGCATATTACTGGGTTTTGGTGAATTTGAACAGAGAATACCAAAGGCTTTGCATATATTCAGGCCAGCTTGCTCTCCTTCCCAGCCCTTCTTTCTAGCATTGGCTATAAATAGCCACCCCCTTCCCCCCAATGTGGTTGCCATTTAAAAATCTGCATTTTCTAACAGAGACTATAGTATTTTTTGCAGTATCTTGTTCAGGGAGTGGAACAGAAATATGTTGTGGCATCTTAGATATCACGGTGAGATAATGTTTGGCAAATGCTGGGTTTTATTTGCTTATTTTAAGTATTGGCTACCTATATTAAATATTAAATGAAAATTGTCTTGTTTCCCATTATAGTTTGTCATAAATCAGATAATGATAATGAGGCCATTGAACAAATCGATGAAGATATAGCCGTGACTCAGAGTCAGATGAACTTTATTTGTCCCATTACACAGGTATGCTATCACTGCTACTATAATCGATTGGGAAATAGTTATATCATATTCTTCATTGGATTGTTTATTATAAATCTGCAATACTTGTTAAAAATCAGGCAGTATAATTTACAAGCATTATCAGAGAAGAGCACCATTGCTTAATCCTGCGTAAGTAGGAATGCAGCTTACCATGCAAGACCTGACCCCGTAGTTTCAGTGGAATGCTGTGTATGAATAGCAAACACACTTCCTGCTGGTTTACATAAAATCTCATAAGAAGCACTTTCATGGGTATTATCAATTACTTTAAATCAAACCTTATTGATTACAGATGGAAATGAAGAGGCCAGTTCGAAACAAAGTCTGTGGACATACTTATGAAGAAGACGCCATTCTAAAAATTATCCAGACTCGAAAGCAGCAAAAGAAAAAAGTCCGGTAAGCTAACAAGAATGTGTGGAAAAACTATTTGCTTTGCTGTGTAAGTGGAATTTTACTCCACTTGTTCTAGGAAATGTATTTGGGTTGGCAAGGCTGCAGGAAGTAATACTTCAGCGTCTGCCCAAGTCACAGTCTCCTCATTAGTACTGTACACGTGAAGGAGCTTTTCTTTTTAATGAAACAATGTGCAAGGAAATACTCAGGAAGTGTGTGGGGAAGTTACAGCTACTCGTGGTACCTGCACAACAGAAGCAAAGACATTTCGTATAGCCATGAACAACAATGAGAAACTTCAGCTTCCTAAAATTTAGTTGCTCATTTTGTTTCTACTGCTTATCTAGCAAGCCCTGAAGTTAATGAAAAAAAAAAAACATCTCCTCTGTGCACCCTTTTTTGCAGTTACATTCCAATACAACTGAGAAATATTAAGACACTTAAATGAGTGTTAAAGTATTAAAACACAACTTTTTTGGTAGTACAGAGTTTAAGACTGATCAGATAGATAGAACTTTAAGAATGATCAGACATTGTGCAGTTCCTACTATGATGCAATTAAATAATTCTTACTTTATATCATGAAAGCAGCCTGCCAGTTTCCACACAGGACATATTTTTTTGAATGAAAAGATGTAGCAGTCGAATTTTTAAATCTGAAATTCTCCCCAGTGAGTTTCAAATTTAGGATCGTTTTGATTTATAAAAACAAGAAAAGGAAAAGGGGTCAAACATTTCATCATTCGTCATACCATTTCATCATTAATTTCACATTTGTGAAACGTGGACTACAGCCTCTTGCTTTGGGGTTGATGACCTCATGGAAACTTACCAGTTGTAGACTTTTTAATATATGTGCAGTTTGCACACGCTCAGGAGGGTCTATCGGAGACTAGCAGCCTGATTTCCCCAAAGATAATGCCACAGGCAGCTCACTTCCTCCATCTGTTGCTCTTGCGTTTCTGTTAGACTCTACATACTCCCCCATCTCCGGGGGGGAGTACGGAGGTGCAGTGGGACTTCTTATTCCGTGCTCCTTCCCGGCTTCAGGAAGGCACTGCTATGAAATCAAGCATGAGTTGGGATGTCCAGCCACTACCTTAGTGTCACGACAGCTTGAAGAACAAGATGGAAGTACCTTGCCTGTGTTATGAGGTCTAGGGAGATGAAGTGGAGTGGGTGCAATATCCTGGGAATAACAAGAAGACCAGCAGATGGATGGAAACTTGGCTGGAAAAATGAACGGAAGTTGGGAAATAGCTCACAAGTTTGAGAGAAGATAGTGAGTGGTCTGGAGGATAGGGACAGGCTAGGAAGCATGCGCTCAACAGCCCAAAACCATGACAAAAATACCTTCTGCAATATGGAACTGAATTTAAGATGTGTATATTTAAATATTTCTCAATCAATCAGGATTTCTTTCTAAATCCATCAGGAAGATGTCATGGTAGTAGAGATTTTTGTGGTGGATCAGAAGTTTCAGCACTGCTGAAAAACTAACAGGGTCAACATGATTGAATTTTATTTTACCTTTTAAGAAATTAAAGATTTAGAGTAAAAAAAAAAAAAATAAGCTGTACAACACTTAGCTTTAAAAGCTACCTTATACCCAAACTGAAGTTATTTGTGTGGTCTGAATACTGGCAGTTCTTCATTTTGAGCTTTTAGCTTGCAGCCTTACCATTTCACAGCAGTTATTCCAGTATGCTAGAAAAACACACCCCCCTCAAGGCTTCACTGTAACTAAATTAAGACAGACTACTTGGTTTTCTCTGCCCAGTCTCACTGACCTGCTGTAATTTTAACCTTTCTCGTGAAAATGCAGTCAGTTTTGAAAAAGCCATAGTCTGCTGTGGTGGGAAGACAGGCCAGCTGATGCAACAAGTTCCCCATTTGAGCGCCCCGTTCCCGTGGGGCTGCTCCTTGACTGCGCTCCTGCCAGCAATAGTCAAGCGGCAGCAGGTGCCTTGGTAGAGCAGAGCCGTGATTAGGGGGATCCTCTCTACCCTGACTCTGAAATCAAAGCTGTTGCTCGCTCGGGAGTTACAGAAGTGTCTGTTTCCTCACACGCGCTTGCCAGTTCGAATCCACGGGATCCCTTTGGTGCACTTGGCAGGGCAGTAGCTGAATGTCAGCTCTTCAGCTGACGCACGCACAGCCACCGGCTTTGTGCCGATAGACTCACCGTAGACTCCTTTAGGCAACTCTTACGTGTCTTGGTTTGCTCACTATTTTCCACTGCCTGGAAGGACATACTAATACTTTATGCTTACAGGAAATGTGGGAAACTTTCAGAGCACTTGTTATTCATTAATCTGGCAAGCTTATTGCTCTAGTAAGGTGATAAATGGGAAAACTGAGGCACAGAGCAATTAAGTGACTTATCCGTGATAAACACAGTAAGCTGTGGACAAATCTGGAGTAAAAGCTATGAGTACTGAGTGTAAATAAGTTCAGCACCTCTGACAAAAGTTACTCCAAATAGAAGAAAAAATCAGGAAAAGTCTTATTTCTGACTACAGGTACCATCTGTGCACGTTTGGGCCACTGCCAAAGGAAGATGACCTTTGGTCCCTGAGTATCTTTCACCCTGCTGCCTCAATCTGGCTGTTTCTAGTAGTTGTAAGACATTTTGTATTTGATTATCATTTAGAGGCTGTTAATTTGACCCCATCTCTCCTTTCTGTGCTTTCTCAGGCAAATTTTAACACCAACTAGATAGTCCATTGATTCACCAGTCAGCCTTTGCAAGTCTCATTCTCTTTTATCTGTTTCCCTAGAAAGCAATTTCCCTATTTATCTATCAGTGAAGATTATACTTCTCCACTGCAGATTAATAAGGTAAAAGGTAGTTACGGGCAGTTACCATCATTACTGATGCAGGCAGCTTGTGTATGTGAAGCAAGAGTGATCTACAGGTGAGAGGCTCCGTCTCTCGCTGTGCTCCTTCCTTCAGCTGTTGATTCCCACCAGTTTAGATAAATGGATTTATTTTTCCCCACAGAGAGCTGGTGAAGAGCAAAAAAAAAGGTAACGAGGAACTGACAGAGAGAGTGAATCCCAGATAAATACAATAAACTAGCAGATGTTATGTAAAAGCCTATATCTGACAAATGCAATTCTTCCGATTTAATGGAGTCTCTCTTTTCTTTTTAACAGATGCCCTAAAATTGGCTGTAGCCATGCTGATGTAAAAGGATCAGATCTTGTGCCAGATGAAGCACTTAAAAGAGCGATTGACAGTCAGAATAAACAAAGCTGGTCAACACTGGAGAAGTCAGCTGGATACACCGCTGCCACAAAGAAAATTTGTTATTAGGGGTCTTGTGAGATAAGCTGCTGATTGTAAGTAGGTTGTGTAACTGATTGTTATTTAAAGTGTTTCATTTATAGGCAAAGTTGAAGGTCTCAGCTGTAACTGAAAGCATTTTTTAAACTGCCGAATATGAGGAATTCCAGTTTAACTTGTTTGTTGGTTTTTTTTTTTAAACCTTCCTGAAATTTTAAAAGCTTGCATTTGCTAAATAAAACGTGTTCTGCAGCATTTAACCTTCCTTGTCAGTGTGCTAATTTTTTCAGCATATTAGAGATGCAGATTCTGCTGGCATGTGATAGCGAGTGCTTTGCTCAATATTGCAGATAGTTCTGTTACTGTTCAGGGCGCTCTGAACAGGGATTTACCCAAGTCATATACCCTGCTTGGGAGCACGTCCGTGTTTGAATAAAACCTTGGGAAACCTTAATAGAGCTTAATTTGCAGGAAGTGCCACACATCTGTGCCTTGCGTGTGGACACACAAAATTACCACTCGGCTTTGAGGATCTTGATCTTGTTCTTCTAATCTTTGAATGCTCTGCCCTAACTTTGCTTTTTCTTTTGAGATTTAGAACAGCAGCTTTTATTTCAGGGTTTTTTGTGTTTGGAAGTCCCAGAGGGCTTTACCTTAATACTGTAAGTTAGGAGACTACAGTTATTTACAAATGTATTCCAGTAACGAATTTGTAGATAATACAAATGTATTGTAACCGTATGCCTCGAATTGAAAAGCAGTTAATCTCATTCTATATAAGCTTCAGATATCTATGCATTTGGGCACAGATCCCCCCCAAAAAAGGACTTAAACTTTGTGACACTCCGTATTTATTACCTAAATTGATCTGAACACATCTAACAGATAAGGCACAATATATATATGAATTAGATATGGCCATGGGTAAAAGGAGCTGCCTTGGTGGTCAGATGGCAATTTTCTCTTGCCATATGTGAAGCAGAAAATACAGGTTTCTTTGAGCTTTGGGATCCTTAGCGGGTTAGATGGTATTTTCCTAGGTAATTTTTCTGACTTTACAATCTGACATTTAGTGTAAAATGTAGCTAAGGTACCGAAATGCTAAGCTTTTCACTCTGGGTTATTGTTTGCTAACAGCTTTCCTTTCATAGACCATTATTAACCCCAATTACACTTAAGAGTGCAAACCACTTCAACCTGAAAATGTTGTTTGGTAATTGAAGAATATTAATCTGGAAGCTGATTTCATAGCTAAAAAAAGGGAAACGAACCATTATTATTTGCACTGAGCTTTTGTGTTCAAAACACTTCATGGGAATTAGCTGGGTAATTTTCGTGATGTGGTCTAACCCCAAAGGTCCGTCTTTTCAAAAGTGAGCAGCGATCATGAGTGCTTCTGTCTGTGGAAGCCCGGCTGAAATAGCTGAAAGAGACTGGGGGGCGGTTGCGCAGTATGCACCCGTTTGTATTTTCATGTATAAAAATCAGGTCCCTTTTAAGACATCTCAGGTCTCAAACCTATAGTTTTTAAGTCAGGTCACTGATTTTTAGTTAAATACCACAAGGGAGGATGCTAACTATAGCATTTGTCAAAAAAAAGAAAAGGGGGGGGGGGGCACGGAGGGAATGTCCTAAACTGTTCATAGCTTTTTGTTTCATCTTTAAGTTTGTGGTTAAATTTACTCCAGCACCAAGCAGAACAGTCAGAAACAGAAACTTGTGTTGGTTAAACAATCTCTGCAGTTTCTGACAGAGATGCATTAATGTCGTCCTCACAGATCTAATTCAATCCCTGGTAGTACTCACTCTCCCAAGATTTCACATGCGAAGTTGTACATACATTTTACATGGCCGCAGCGTTGCACTTCACATTTAGTTCGTGTAGGTGTCTGGATGCTTGAGTGTGCCTTCCAATAACACGTATCATTATAAATACTAAATTGTACCCAGATTAATTCATACCAACAAACTGGTGGCAGCAGGTTTGGTTTGCTACGTGTGCTGTTTGTACGAGTATACCCTTAGATAGCTGCAGTTCCTGATATGGTCATTACCCTCGTGTTCCAATGAGTAATGCTATAAAGGAGATTGCTGTCTTGGTTACACCTTGTTGTCGTACGTGAAAGAGAGAGGCTTGACCCATAGCAGCGCTGATGGCCTTAGTGGAAGCTGTGCTCAACCTGTCCCCGGGTTAGCTAATCCACAGGTAATGATGTGAGCTGCCTGCTTAAGATGATGCAGCAGGGAGAAAAGAAACGAACAAACCTGAAGCAACACTTTAAATGAAGAGCACAAATAGTCAAGCACTCACTTATTGCCACTCTAAGTGGAAAGGTATTTCTGAATGTTCGCATTCCCGCCTCAAAATACATGGTCGTCCTTCTCTCCTTTGCTAGCCCGAGCCAGGCAGCATCGGTGACTCAGAGAGCCCGAGCAGCAAGTGCAGGTGCAGCCCAAATCCTGAAATCCTTCTCAGTCTTCAGCTGAAAGAAATGGACTGATTTTTGGCAGCACTCACCCGCTTAGCTTTAATGACAATCACATCTAAGGTGAAGAGGCATGTGTATTTAAATAGAGGTAGGTTTTTTTCTTCTGTCATCGGAGACCTCTTTTCAAGTACAGCTACAGCCATGTTAGCCAGAAAAAGGCAAATACTCATGCAGTTATGTCAGGATTGCTGATGGGAGTACTTGAGTCCCATCAAAATCAGTGATGCACCACATAGATTCAACTGCTAGGGAAAACTGCCTGCATTTACTGAAATCAATGAAGTTCTCCCCAAAATGTTTGCCATTTCTGAATTTAAACTATATCATAGCATCCAAAGAATCCTACTATGATCAACGATTATTTTTTTTCTCTGCAACTAGAATTTCAGCCATCCCGCTGATTTTTTATGGCTGGTTTTCTCTTGTTGTTGGTTCTTACAAGTAATTTTCCTTCTGAAGCTGAAAGATTACAGGCTTGGTCATCAGCATGAATTGCAGCTGGTGCTTTACTAGGTGGAAGGACACCACTAGCCTTGGCAGCCGGGGAAGGCTTCTGCGCCTGTCAACTGACCTGAGATGGAAATTATAAACTGCTACTGATTGATTGGGGTGGCTGCAGTTACCAGCAGCTCTTTGCTCTTCCGTTTGCAAAGTTTGGGGTTTGTTATGCAGTTGTGACCTCTCTGTCCCCATGTGTCCCGTGTCCCCCATAAACTCTGCTCTGGCGAGAAGTAGCTTGAAAGAGTTAAAGAATAGAAGTAAGCATCTGTGATGAATAAGCTGATCTGTATGATTCACAGAAGTGGAAACTCAACAGCAGTGAAACCTTCAAATCTTAATCTATTTTGGCTATAAGATATCATATGTAAACAGGCATATGTTAACAGTTCGCAGGGTAATTTGTGTCTCATTGTTTGACGTCAGAAATTTTGCAACAATATTTAAGGAAAGAAACTCAGAGGTGAGGTGGCTTTTTTTCTTTTCCGTAAGTGTACCTGATAAGGGTCCGTCACTGAAACCTGGTGAGAATCTGTCGCTGCCAGAGAACAGAAGTTCCACGGAGTATTTTGAGCGATTAAAGAAATGTCTAATCAAACATTAAAATAAAGGCAAGAGAGATCTCTATGCAACAGCTTTCAGTGGTACCCCGAGGCAGGAGCCATTAACGCAGCTCTCTCACTTGAACAGATTCTCCCCGTGAAGCAGAATTCTCCATTTTACAACTAGAGACTCTGAAGTTTTCAAATCAGTGGAGCCATGATGTGTAAAGATAAAAACTAATCAGGCAGGCATCTCATGGAAGATTTAGCACACTTGTGCTAAAAGGAGCACACATTCCTCTGAATCAAGGACATATTCATCATTACTGCTCCGGAGCTGTGATCTTATTCATTCTAGAGGAATCAAAAAGACTAAGCTAAGTCAGTGCTCCCTTGAGAAATACCCGGAGCAAAAGCAGGGGCTGCAGGAAGTGATACCGATGACTCAACAGCCAAGGCCAACACACTGCCTTATTTTAGACAATGTCCTCTTGGACGTGCTCATGTTTCCTCATGAGTGGCTGATGACAAAGGTCTTACCTACCTGTGGTCACAAGTACCTCATGACGTTTTTCTCAAGAATAGCTTTAGTATTGTGGCCAAAACTAGCTTAGAATTCACCGTGCAACCTGATGAAGTTCCATGGCAGTTTCAAGTGAATGTTAATCTCCATCTTCCCTAAAAATCTCCACGTATGGATCCTGAGGTACTGTGTGGTCCATTAATTGAACATCTCCATAGTGGGTAGTGCTCTGTTGTACAGTGAAGAAGAGGCACCTTGGAAAGGGGCTTCCTGGAGTGGAAAAATGTTAGAATATCCTAAGGACAGGTCTTCCTTTCTCTTGCTACAGCCAAAGCCTTAAGCTGATGGCTCCTCACTACAAGTACAGACTAGTACCGACTGCAAATTCTAAGTCTTCCATAAAGATGATTTATTTTCTGGCCATAAAATACTCTTAATACATATTTCAAACACATGATGCGGTCACAGCAATGCTCAGAGGAGAATCCTGTGTGTAGGTGCCAGCAGATTCTAGGCTGCCAGCCAGTAACTATAAGAAGTAAAAATATTAGATTGATTGTTAAGCAAGGAAAACTCTGGGATGCGTGTACATCGTACAGTAACTACACATGTATGCGCTTAACCTCTTGACGCATGCGTAATCCCAGGACTTAACAGGACTGCAGCAACATGCAGAAAACACACCGTGTTTCATCGTTTCAAAATGCTGCAGAAAATGCTGCGGTGGGCTGAGAAGAGAGCCTGCCTCGCTCGCTTGTTCTGATGTTAGTCCGACCCGAAGACAGCTTGAAAGCACGCACATGAATTGAATTGCATGGGAAGCTTACCAAAGGAAGTGTTTGCTTGTAAACTCAGTATGAATAGGATCTTCTCTGACCGCAAGGGAAATGGAGAGACACTCATTCACTGTCTGCTTGTGCAATCAACTTATGAAGTAAAAACAGGATTTGAGGTTTAAAACCTGAACCTTCACACGTCTTTCAAGCAACAGAAGAAGTCTTCGTGCTCTTTAGTCCGCAAAGGAACAAAGTCAGGAGGTGCTGTTCATGAGACTCGTTGGATTTGATAACAACTGGCTTATCAAAAGGGAATTATTTAGAGTTCCTAGCAACAGCAGCCCTCAGAGCCGCTTCTGTGCGGGCTTGAAGGGAGACATCTGAACACCATCACACTGCCCTTCTTTTGATGTCACTGTGTGCTCGTCATGTGTTTTATATCTTACCAGTGAATCTGCCGCTGAGTTCCACAGTGTCTAAGGATGGTTGTGGGTTTATCACAGATGCCGTTCCTGCTCTAAAAACATTACTTTTAAGTTCTTTATCACCTGGCCACACAGCTACTCTTTGAGCCCTGTCTGTGCAGGGTGATTCTGTACACTACTAGCTTATGGACGGCCTGCTGGTTTTAAATTGCTGGCTTTCGATCTAGCAGTAATTTTAAGTTTCATTACGTGGCTTGAGATAACTCGTAAAATAAAGCTATTTATTTTTCACCATTTTCCTGATAGTTTAATGTTAGCTGAAGTATTTGTGTGTCATGTCTCTCTCATCCAATAACTAAAATAATGACTTTTTAATTTCTTCCCATAGCAAGCAGCCAGTTTATTTATAAGTGGCCTAATCTAATAGAGATTTACTCTGTGTATCCCATGAGACATATTATCAAAGTTACCAGACCTGTCCCAAGCACTTGGGAAGTGGGGAGATGGTTACACAATTCTCATTGCCTCCGGCTGTTCTAGTTACAAAGATAAAGGGTCAGAGAATTGGAGCAGCGGAGATAATTTTGTGAGCATCTAAGGAAAAGCAGCTGATCAGGTGAGTGTAGGCACTGGCTGAGGGCGAGACAGGCTGAAATACCACGTAACGAAATTCTCCTTAAATAAAATAACATGCCAGGAAAAGAGAATGTTGATGCCTGACCACCAGAAATTCTGGATTCTTCATCTGGCAGATGGAATAGCACCGCTGGTCTGTTTTAAAAAAGAGAAAAATTATATGAAGAGCAACATTCAGCTTGTCACAGTTCTGGCAAATCTGTGCTGGGCAAGACCCTTCCCTTTGCTGGCACGTGCCGGATCTGTGATACACATCCCACAGGATCTCATCTCTGCTCCAGTCCCAGCTCCTCGCCCAACAGCCGGGACTCCAGGAAGGGAGGAGACAGTGAGCAGTCCTGCTTGCTCTGGCCATCCTTTTCCAAGGCAGGATCTCCTTTGTGTAATGGTTTTGTAATATCTTTTGACTGGGAACTCCTCAGACTTCCTTAGCACTTGGAAGATGCCTGTCGCACGCTGTTGACCTTCGCCAAGCACAAAGACCTGCACTCCCAAAGACCATCCCTGCCCCACCTCACTGGTACCGGCCCGTCGCAGCATCCCAGGCTGGGTGTTGGGTTCCCTGGACTCTGCTGGCTCACAGCGCTTCATTTTTCTGGCACTTCGGTAGCAAGACTCATCCACAGAGTCAATGTTTTATCCCAAAGTTTGGTCTATGAGTGTAATTCTGCACTGATCTGCGCTCCACGGTGATTTCCAGTGCTACCCAGCGGAGATGCGTAACACTGCCTCGGATCATTTGGAAGGGCTGTTAAGCCGTCCAGACTCAAATTCACCGCAGGCAGGGCTGAGAATTGCCATGCTAGTATTCATCTCGCGTGTGCTAAGGAGGTAGCCCAACAAAAAGCTTTTTTGGGGGAGGAGGAGAGGGAATGATGAAGGCTAGTGCAGGGAATAGAAGGAAGACCCCCAATGGCTTTTGATTTCAGGCAGAGACTAATGCAGGAGACGTGCCTGGATGCTTAAAAGCCTGTGGTGTGACCTACGATGAACAAGAGACCGCTATGGCAAGTGTGGTAGCCCCATATTCTGCAAAAATCTTCTAATACTGAAATGCTGGAGCAGTTCTTCACAAACCTCTCCCTGGAGTTCCTCCTGTTTTCTGCACTGGTTCATAACCAAACCAGGCTTGGGTGCAAGCACTGGTGGAGATGGGTAAGGAGGACAAGTTTCAAGCCTGTGAGAAGCACCATGCTGTGCAGGTCCTCAGACACCAGCCTTGGCATTTGGCATCCTTTTTTTTTTTCTTTTTTTTTCTTTTTTTTCTTTTTTTTTTCTTTTTTTTTCTTTTTTCTTTTTGGGGATCAGCCAAAATTAGAAAAAACAGAAAACCTCTGCTCTGCATGTTGGAATAAATCTGGTGGGGACGGAGAGGAGTCTGGATGTGGACCTTTTCTTATGGTCCATACCCAAAAACCTTAAGACTGGGAATAAAGTAGTGAGCATTATTAATTTGGTTAATAACTGCTACTATATGTTTATTCATGACATTAATGCTTTGAGTACCTGAAAGCATGCCAGGCATTTTAAAGAAGTGAAGGTTTCCTGGTGTGAAGAACTGCCCCATTTTGCAAAGACCTGACACCTGGCAGATTTAAGCTTGGGTTCATCTCAGCCACACATAGACAACTGAAGTTTGGTCTAAATGACTGTGGAGAGGGCACCCACCCACACTGCTGGGATGAATTGCCCAGCCGTTATCTTTGTCCTGGTCTTTGGGGACTGCACGCTCAGTTTCTGTGCTCCAGCTAGCAGGGACATCCCCACAGCGCATGAAATCTGGGGAACCCCTGTGAGAAGCTGCCCAGACAGCAGGAGCCTGTGGCAGAACTGTGGGGTGCAACACTGTGTGTACCTCTGTGCTCTGCTCTCCCCTCATGCCCCAGATGCTTTTTTTGGGGGACACGATGATGAGGGGGGGCTTTTTGCCTTTCTTAAGGACCAATGGGTGCCATCCCCCATTTGGCTACCAGTAGCCTGAACTGAGCTCCTCTGCTGGTCCTGGTGGCATGGGGCCAGCATGAGGTGATCAGCCGTGGACACTGAGAGGCTTTAAATTGGTGGGAGGCCGGGGAGGTGAAGGATACAGCTTCCAACAATGTGTGCAAATGGATCCTCAGTGTGGACCTTCTCCTCAGCGGGGACACTGAGCTGGCACAGGAGCTGAGAGGGGCATCTTCAGGAGGGTGAGGACCAAAGGCACGTACTCACCCCAGGGGCACTCTCTCAGCCCGAGAGCCACAGGTGACGCTGTTATACACCAAGAACACCCATAAGTACGTTTATGTAAGTCCATTACTAATTTGGTGATGTATCTACACCCTTCCCCGTCCCCAAAATCACTGACGCCCTCCCCCCCACCTCGCACTCTCTCAGAAGTAGGAAGCAGCCCACGCACGCCAAATTCACTTAAATTCACCCAGCAGCGGCATCCCGATGATGAAACTTCCAGGAAGGGAAAAGTAAAACAAAGGTCTGCTGGGTACTCCTGTGTGTTTTACCTATGAGAGGAACAAAATAAAATGGCGTGCTTTCAGAGTTGTGGTGAATTGCTCAGAAACAATCTGCAGACATTAACGGAATTGTATTTTGGGGCGGGGGGGGGGGGGGGAAAGGAAAATGCAGGCCCTGGGATATCCCTTTATGGCATATGCATTTTATGTTTAAATGCATTAATGGGACTGCTATGCTATGAGTCATCCCGCACAAGAGTTTCATGTGTTTCTTAAAATACACTAGAAGTAGCTGAAGGCATGCACGGGTTTGCCGTGCAGTTATCTATCAGGAATCCGAGCGAATACCTGCACGCCTGGCATCGCGGGCTTCGCAGCTGGGGGGGCCCAGCCCGGTCCCTCTCTGCTGCTTCAACAGACCAGGCTTGGGGAAACCAAAATGGGATAGGAACTGATCCTACAGAGTAACAAAACACAGGCTGCCTGTGTTATTAGGGAAGCCTCAGCACTGAATTACAGAAAATTTGCATATATGTAAACAGAAAAGCTGGAGAGTTTCCTTCTGAAGCACTCTTGTCAAAACTACAGCTGTCTGCGTGTTTTTTTTTTTTTTTTCTAGGGATGATTTGTTGTCTGGTTTTCTCTCATTTTTCTTCCGTTTACTAACAGTCCTGGCTGCAAATCTATTTACTCTTCCTTTAAACCCACAGTCCTGAGCTGCTGAGCTCAACTGTCTGCTCCTCACAGGTCACTTCAGCTGCTGGCTGCTGCTTGCTCTCCAGGCTATTCCTTTTGCGGGGAGCAGATAGTTTTAACATGGGAAACACCCAGTGCAAAGTATTTCTGATGGTGCAGGTTAAGTCTGTGCTTGTGAACGCATGGCAGTAAATACACAACAGCTTCGTGATGCAAAGTTTGGGATGAATAATGGCTAATTAGTGAAAAGCAAGAATTGGGGCTGGGGAGCAGCTGGGGGAAATGTATAAATGAGAAGTTCCTGGGAATGGAGCAGGGCTTGCTTTCTTTCCACAATTAGCTTGGCTTAACTTTTTGTTTTTACGCATCGCACGAAGCGATGCTGTCTTGAAAGCGCTACGGCGGCATTTGAAATTTCTGGCACCGTTTCCCAGCGGCACACGCTGGTCGTGGATAAACCCGCTGCTGCCATTTCCAGGGCTGGCTTTTGCAGAAGAGACGTTCATCCTTCGGTGCCGGTGATTTTTCTAATCGCTTAGCTTTGCTAGAAAACTCTCCCTTGTCTTTGTGCTTAGAAGCGGGTGGTGGAGGCTTGAGGGGTTTTGCCAGCACGCTGAGGCTTGAGAGGGACTGAACCCCAAAACCAAGGGGTGACCCCCAAACGATGCCATCCTCGGGAGTCGGACATGAGATGGTAATTGCTCTGGACCGGCTAGAGGACCACGGGTGGGGGGGTCCCTGATGCGCCCCCGGCCCCAGCGGGACACGCAGCCGGGCGGGGCGGCGGGGGACCCGCCGCCCCGCCCGGCTGCGTGTCCCGCTGGGGCTGGGGAAGCGGAGAGCAGCAGGCGGAGCAGAGCAGGCGTGTCTCAGCCTCCCTCCTCCCATTTCCCCGTGCGTCAGGACCAGGAGGAGGAGACTTCCATTGCTTTTCTTTTCTTTTTTTTTTTTTTTTAAATTTTTTTTTTTTTTTTTTTAAAGCCTCCAACTACTTTAACGCGGAGTCGGCAGCAGATGGTGGACACGACCCGAGGTTTCGGCGGGGAGAACGAAGGGATGCGCCAAGCGCGTACCGCCCGCCTCTAGCTCCGCGCCCGCTCCCGTTCCCGTTCCCCTCCATGAGCCGCCCCGCGTCTCTCCTGCCGGCCGCCCGCTGCCGCAGCGCTCCGGCTAAGCGGCTCCAACCTCTCCACGACGGCCCCGCCGAAGAAGCGCCGGCCGCCAAATATCCTCGTCTCGTCGATTGCGGACCTCCGGATTGCCTGAGTTCTCCCGGGTCTCCTTGTTCCCCGGCTTCTCCCGCCGGAGGGGGAGCGGCGGGTCCCAGCCTGATCGCTTCATACCTGCTGCTGCCGCTGGCCGAGCGGGAGCAGGTGTCGAGGGCGCTGAGCGTTAGCTCCGGCCGGGAGCTGCGCTGCAAGGTGAGCGCGGAGCTCCGCGGGCGCGGATGGGAAGGTTTGGAGGGGGGGGGGGGATCCTCCCGGTGTTTCTGAGCTCCGCGTAACCGCCCGACCCGGGGAGAGCCTTGCAAAACATCCTCCCTGCTGCTGCCCGGTTAGAAACGCCCGACCGGCTGCCGGTGGGGATTTTACATGCGCTGGAAGTAAGCTGTAACTCTGGGTTACTTTGGAGTACCTTCCCCAAAAGGCTTTGGGAATGGTGGTTGGTTTTATTTTTATTTTTTTTTTTCCCCCTTTTCGATATAAAATGAACGGGAAGGGTCTCGGTAGCCGCTTTGAACGGCGCTCCTGCCGAGCCCTGGCTCCCCTCCAGCTCCCTCGTCATTGTTTGGGGAGAGTTGCTACGCGAGCGGCTGCTTTCAACGCCCTTGAGAATGCATTTTGGTTTAATTTCCTCTTTACAGGTGTTCCCCCTCAAACACTACCAGGACAAGATCCGGCCTTACATTCAGCTGCCGTCGCACAGAAACATCACCGGGGTCGTCGAAGTCATCCTCGGGGACACCAAGGCCTATGTGTTCTTTGAAAAGGACTTTGGGGACATGCACTCCTACGTGAGGAGCTGCAAGAGGCTGAGGGAAGAGGAGGCTGCCCGGCTGTTCAAGCAGATAGTCTCCGCTGTAGCTCACTGCCACCAGTCGGCCATCGTACTTGGTGACCTCAAGCTCAGGAAATTTGTTTTCTCTAATGAAGAAAGGTGAGTGGTTGTCACCAGCCAGCTCTGGGGTGAGTTGGGGAGGGAGGAATGCCACATCCAGAGACGCAAAAAGTATCCCGGGGAGTGGAAACGGCCGTGTCAGCTGGGCATCACCTGCAAGCAAGCCGAGTAGGTCCCCATCACGTGTGTAGTAGGTCACGGATCTAACCGGCACACACTCACTCTTAGATCTTGACTGATGAAAGGGAGGAAGCTTGCTGGGAGCTTCCTCTCATTCAGCAGAAGTTTAGTGAAACCCTCCGGTAGACAAAGGAACGATAGTTCGGATGCTTGTTGGTGCCAGAAGATGTCATGTGTGCCACTCATTCAGTGTAAAATGAATAAAAGGCAGAGAGAAGGAGAGGAGGAAGGCCGAGGCATTGGGCCGGGGAGGGCGAGCGGCCCGGCTGGGGGAGCCGGAGGTGTGAGGAGCTGGAGATCTGGTCCCTCCTCGCGCCTGGCACAGCTGCCCCGTGGCAGCTGTGCGGCGCTCGGGAGGGGTCTCCTTGCTGCAGTCCCCCGCTGCTAGCAAAAGACCGGCTGTGTCCTTCCAGGCTTTTATCCCTCCTCCGCTACCGGTGGCTGTGCTGTCCGTGCCCCCTGTGCCCGTGGATGTGGGCACGCACAGGAGGGAAGGCGGGACACGGTTAAATATTGCTTTGGGAATCCTGGAAAGAAGAAAAGCACTTTGGTAAAACTTAGCCTAAAGCCTAGGTTTATAGAGAGGAGATCCAGAATCTAGTTGTTAAATTTAGATTAGGGAAATAATTCAGTATTTCCCTGGAGTGTTTGCTGCTCTTGTAGTGCCTCACTGCACGTGGCAGAGCCAGAAATACATTTTTTAATCAGCAGAACTGACTCTGGCTGCTTATCCTGTAGAAAGCTAAAATAATATGTAAAAGCTGTAATGGAGTTGTTCTTAATCTGATGAAACCGGAGGTGATGTTACTGAAGCAGAAGAAAATGTGGAGTTTTTTGTTGTGTGTTGGGGTTTTTTTGTTTTTTTTAACCGGGCAAATGCTTCTTCAGGATGTCGTTTATAAAACACGATAAGAAAATTAACCAGCGCTGCCCCTCTCAAACAGAAACAACCATATGTTGACAGGCAAAGAAAGTAATTCCTTTGAAGGAAACTATTGCAGCTTTTCCCGCCCATAAGAAGATGAAACATTTGTTGAAATGTTACATTGCACACAGTCTCGCTCATTTGGAAATAACGCGTTGCACAGGCGAGTGTCATGTGCATCCCATTTGGCAAGAAGAGGGTTAAGCAATGGCAGGCGGACTCGGGCTCTCCGGCACAGGTGCAGTTTCAGGGCTCCCGCAGCCAATCCCGGGCCCACAGTTTGCGTTGAGTCATATTTTCCGTTTGCAGAACCAATGGGTATTTGGCGAGGTCACGCTGAGGACAGGCTGCAGCCAACGCATCTACACCCCGGCGGGCTGCAAGGCAGCGCTGAGCCCTTCCAGGGCGAGCCGATGGCTTCCTCTCTGATGCGAAGCTCCCCTTTGCCCCCGAAATGGGAGGTCGGGGTGGACCCACCTCCACCCGGGAGGTGGTGGGTGCGGTGGTACCCTCCAGAAAGGCAAAAAGAATAATAGTTACAAAATAAAATTAAAATGCCCAACTCGGGAGAGCTGATGATCCCTGCAAGCGCAGAAGGGAGCTGGACTTTGCAAAATCACGCAGCTGGACGCTCTTTGCTCAAAGCCTGAGCCTCAAACAGCAGCGCGTACCGTGCATGGTAGCCGACTAACCCCCCGCAGATGCAGTGCAACCTGTACAGATAGAAGGTGACTTGCTGGTGTTCCTCGAGAGCCCTCTGTGTTGCTAAAATCCCCAGTAAATAAAAGAAGCAGGCAGCGCCGAGCGCCTACCCGGTGCGCGTAGCTGTGCTTCCATTACACGAGTCCAGGAGTCCCGGCAGCTTCTCCACTGCAAATTAAAAAGTCATTTCTTCTCTTTTTTTTTCTTTTTCTTTTTTTTTTCCCTGTTAACGCAAGGAGGGGAGTGGGGATTGCTGTGGCAGATGACTTGCCGTGCTCACTTGTGCCTGGGTGTTGCTATTTCTAACCTATGGCTTCCTCCTCTGCCCTCCTTAGGACTCAGCTACGGCTGGAGAGCCTGGAAGACACGCACATCATCAAAGGCGAAGATGATGCGCTCTCAGACAAGCACGGCTGCCCGGCGTACGTCAGCCCTGAGATCCTAAACACGACAGGGACTTACTCTGGAAAATCAGCTGACGTGTGGAGTTTGGGAGTGATGCTCTATACCCTGCTGGTGGGACGCTATCCCTTCCATGACTCGGACCCTAGCACTCTGTTTTCCAAAATCCGGCGTGGACAGTTCTGTATTCCTGACCATGTCTCCCCCAAAGCCCGATGCCTCATCCGCAGCCTCCTGCGGCGGGAGCCCTCTGAAAGACTCACTGCTCCAGAGATCTTGCTTCACCCTTGGTTCGAGGCAGTCTTGGAGCCTGGATATACAGACCAGGAGACGGGAACTTCGGATCAAATTGTTCCAGAATACCACGGAGACAGTGACGATATTAGTTCCTTCTTCTGCTAACCCTGAAATCTCAAAAACCTTGGTGGTTCTCACCTCTGGCATCTTCATAGGGTTTCATTTTTCCACGGTTGCAAACTTAACAGCATCTTAAAGTGCCAGTATGGTCAGAAAAGTGACCTTGTTTAAAATACATGCCAACCCATAGATCTCTGCTCCCTGAGCGTGCTCAGAGTTTCATCCTCTTGCTCTGCTGGTAGGTCCGTCCTGCCGGCCCCAGAGGACCCGTGCAGCTTTGTGAGAGCCGACGGGCTTTTCTCCTGCCTCCCGCGTCCTCCACCGGTGTAACTGGCCACATCTTGGCTGCAGAGTCTTACGGCTGGTGAGGCGTGAGACAGAAAGGCAGCCCCTTCTGCTTTCCTGCGGTGGCTACAGGGGTGCAGAGCCCTGGCCGTGATGCTTAGGGGGTGGGGGGCGCGAGGCGCCCCTCTAACTGAGCAAATCTGACAGAAATGGGTAAAAAGGGGAATCGACTTGGTGTGCCACGCCGGCTGGCTTGCAAAGTAGCTTTCTGACTTTAAGCGCACTTTAATGAGGGAAGGAGGTCTTCGCCCACCACGGCCAGCCGCCTGCTCGCTGCTGCTCCTCCAGCTGATCTTGCTTTCAGAGGCATGAAGCTCCTAGATCCACCCGTAAGACAAATCACTGCTATGGCTCTTTCCAAAGCAGAAACCAGTGGATCTCCCAGCTGGATCCCCTCTGATTCCATTTGCTGACCGGGAAAGCATTTTAAATAGACTTCAGCCTCGCGTTACCATGGCGTAGCCCATCTAACTTTATGCCCTCAGCGAGCTTGTCAAGTAGCAGGTCTCGTTAGCTCCGAGTGCCAAAACATATCCGTTTACCAAACCGTAACACTATCAGCTGGGGCGCCTTCTCTTGGAAAACGATAAGGGGTATCTTGTACAGTACATGTAAACATGGTCGTGTTTTCCTACAGGCTCAATTCTTAAAAACATCGTATCTCCTCTCCTCTTCCCCCTCCGCCCCCCAAAAAGTTAGTCTTAAGAGTAAAATCTCCATACGCCCTTAGTTGATTATTCAGGTATGTTGTTTGCCTCCGGCTATGTTTTTTTTCCCCCCCCTTTTTTTTTTTTTTGCATGATTATTCATAGTCTTTCCAATGTGCGTGGATAATGAATATATCTAAATCATTAGCTTCCTGGGTTGGGGGTAAGTAAAGCTTAGTCCTGCCTAAAATTTCTGCTTCCTTTCACGTTTGTGTCCAGTGGCTTATGCAAAGGGATGTCCATTCAGTTCGAGTGAAGTCATTTGAAGGGTTAACCCCCGACAAGCTGCAGTCCCACCACGCGTTTGGAGAATACCATGTATACCTCATGGACTGTGTACTTTGTACATACCTTACTGTTTGGGGTTTTGTTTTCTTGTTTTGTTGTACTTTGTTTGTCCTAATAAGAGGTGTTGAAGAGCAATTTAATGTGAATTATTGTTGGCAATACTAACTTGACAGAATCATGAGCATTAAGAGCAGGGCGCTACAGCTCTCCGTTGCACTAAACCTCTCATGATTGCTTGACATTTGTATCTATGATACAGTTTAACCCTTCTATGAAAAACAGTACATGTGTATATATTGGTAGAAAACTCTGCCAGAAAAGCTAAAAACACTATGTCCAACTTGTAAATATGTATATGTATGTGGAAACCTGGATGATAAAGTCTGACTTGTAGAAAGTTTTAATAAACTTGGTTTCATAATGTTTGTCCCCATTTCTTGCGGTGGCTCGAGGGGAAAGCAGCTTGAGTGCGTTTGGTTTCATCCGAAAAAAGGGGGTTTGGCCTCAGGATCAGCTCATCCGCGCTCCCGATGGGTGCTCCATCGTGCTTGAGCCGCCGGGGTCTGAGCGCTGACTCCCCAGCTCTGCCCGGGGTTGAATCCCCGTGGAGATGAGCGGGGATGGGGGATGGCTCCTGCCTCCTGGGGGGGTGGAAAGGGCCTGGGATGTCCCCAGAGCTACCTGAAACGGGGTGTCCTATTCATCTGATAAACAAGGGGGAGAGGGGTTACAGCTCTGAATTTTAGAGACCCTATTGCCTTTCAGCACGTGCGTTCACTTCCATCTGTGCCCCGTGAGCACCTCAAGGCTGTCATCCCGCACCTGTGTGCCACAACGTGATGCTCAAGCCAGTGGAAAATCACGTCTCGGGTGTCTCGAAGTGAGCAGCCAGAAGCTGAGGCAGCGGTCGAGAGCACCGGCTGTCACGGGGAGCCGGCGCCGGTGGGCAGGGGCTCGGCCCTGCTGCTGGAAGGCAGCGCAGAGGCCATCCGGTGCTCCCGTTGGAAATGAAGGGAAAGATTATTAGAGCTGCTTTTCTTTGTGGTGAGAAGAGAGGAGTAAAAATAGCAGCAGTATCAAGGTTAGAGAATGTGCTTTCCTGAAAGAGATCAAGCCACCCTTGTAATCCACCCGGAGCGGTGAGATCATCACTCACAAGTAGAGAGGAGGAGGAAGAGAGTCTTGATTTTTATTTATACTTTGCCTCATGTTTAACTTTGTCCTTTTGCTTGAAATCTGTTCACCAGAGCAACTGCAGCTCTTTGAGCAGGAGCAACTTTTAAATAGGCTCTGCTTTTAGAAGGGAAGTGGAAAGAGAAAAGGAGGGAACAGGGACTTGGTCAAGGATGAAGCAAAGTGCACTGACTTTAATTAGGCACCTTGACTCCCACTCTGAGAAACCAGCAATCTGTGCAGTAAGCATATTTTCTTAGCACTTGCTGAGTGAATGTCAGACACCAAAATATCTCAAGTTACTTTACTGATGTTATTCTTACAAGACTTGTAAAAATATATGCGGCACATATCCTGGCTGATTGAATTACCCCCTGCCCTACCATGCTTTCGGGCTTGGACAGAAGCCCTGATGCATTCTTTTAAAACAACTGCAGGAGGTTCGTGCTTTGGTGAAACCTTGAAAACTTTCAAAACACTTTTTTTTTTTTTTTCCCCCTGAAGTTAAGTCACCCTGAGTAGGTGAATGTGTAGGTCATCGCATGACTTTATTTCCCATGAGCTACACTGTAGAGCAATTAAAATAAACGCCAAATTGGAGTAACATCTGCAAACAGCCTCTGTGTTGCTTTAGGGATTATAATGCAACATCCGTTTGTACAGCAGAATAAATTGCTATTGCTTCGTAACCCCATCGTTTGTATTATTGTATACAAAGTTTCAGAGCATGTTGAAAGAACCAGCATATTAAGTGATTAAACTTTGATGGTGGGTGTGAGAACTTTGATTTATGCAATGCATACATTTCTTTTTGAGAGAGTCATAATTTGTCTATTTTTAAATGGTCCTTTTGAATGAGGACTGTATGAATCTCTTACGTATTTCTCAGAGCTGGTCACTGTTTTCATCCCGAAGTTGCAAGATATCGCCGGCCCCTCTGAAAAGCGCTGGGAGCCTTCAGTCCTTCTCCTTTTGCTGCTGAAAACACAAAAAAAGGAAGTTTTTCGCTGCATCCTGGGCTCCATCCTAAACTAGCACCAAACCACCTCCTAGTCGGGGTAGATCTTACATCCTAGATGCATATTTTTATCAACTCTTGATAAATTGGCTGCGTTTTAGGCATCAGTTCAATAATTTTCTTTTTAAAGTAGCACAGCAGAATTTATAAACCGGCTTCCTCTTAAAGTGCCAGGTGAAACAGCCAGCTCAGCAAGCTCAGGTTTAAGGTCAACATCTCTTTGCCAAGCAGGTGATACTGCTGAGGTTATTTGCAGTTAATTAAGAAGGATCGGTAGAGGTTCAGTTCTACCTATGCTAAAAGGTGCCCTCGTTTTAGGAGAACACTTTCAAGTCAGTCAAAGGCATTTCTTCATCAATGTATTATTTCTGAAAGAAAAGGGGGAAAAGAGCAATTTTTAATGAAGATGGGCAAGATGAAGATTCATTGCGCTTGGCTGGATCGCAAAGCCTGTGCATGCTCTTCTCTAGCTCTGCTGTAAAGCCTGATAGGCCTGAGAGATAACCTGAAAAACACATTTTATTCAATCAGTGCTGAGTGTGCTCTGGCAAGTAAATCTCTTCAGATTATCTCTTTATACCAAAGCAGATTTTTCCCCCCACTTTTTTTTCATGCTATTGCATTCTGTCAGGGAAAAAGCCCAATGTTTAGCGTTACGGCACTGCACAGATTTAGCAGCACAAAGAAATACCCTATGCAAATGATTCTTACAAATATGTTTTCCTAGCGAGCGTTGAGAAGAATAGCTTGACATATAACCAAGGTCTGAGTTAATCCCTTGCAAAAAATGGCTTTGCTGAGCGCAATAACTCTCAGCACTATTGTTTGTCAAAGCATCGTGAAATTTGCAACAGTTCTTACCATGAATCCTCCATAACTTGCAAAATCCTGGTCTCCAGGTGAAATCCAGAGTTCAGATTTCAGCCAGGATCAATTCTTGTTGCAGCAAAAAGACAAATCCTTCAGGATATGAGTTCACAGCGGCAACATTTTTTTTTTTTAGTGTTTTTTTTTTATGAAGCCAGCTATTTAGAAAATGCCTTAAAGAAAACTCATTAGTTTTCATTGCACTGTATGTATTTATTTACAGTATTTAACCAGCTAAACAAGCTAATGTGCAGCACTTCATTTCCTAATTTGGCTTTGAAGCCAGAGCAGCAGAAGTATCAATTACATTCTGTCAAATGCAAACATTAACATAACTGTATGAAGCAATCATGTTTCTAACAACAGCAAGCGCTGCCCAGAGGACCAAAATAAATAAAATTCATAGAGCAAGAGGTAACGCTTTTTTCTTTACGGCAGGATTAGGGCTGGCGAGCGCCCGTGCGCTTTCCTCTCAAGGGACGTTTGTCTGGCAGGGCTGCGGAGGCAGCTCCGGTGCCGAAATGCAGGTGATTAATAAGGCACTTGCTCACCAAGGGCACGGTCTCATCGCAGCGGGGTGTGGATTTCTGCATGCAACTCCCACTGTTATTAATGGTTAATTAATGTGTCATTTGCAGAAAGAGATGAAACCGGGTCCTCGGCGGTGTGTTGTGAGCGCACACGCGGGCTTATCATTCGAAGAAATATCAGGGTGACATGAAGGGTGGATGACAGAAAATAAGCGCGGCATGAATCAGCTGCCCCGTGTTTATCATACGGCGCTGCTGTGGGAAAACATTCACCTCCACCGACTACCGTCTCCTGCCAACAACAAAAGTCGAGTTTGATAAATTATTAGTGGAGATGTTCTCAGTGGCTTTGCTTAGATTTTACTCCTCTTGCGCAAATTGCAGATTAGGAAAGGATTAAGTAACAACAGTGTGGCTAAAGTATTACACATCGCGCTGGCGATTAGCCAAAGAATGTAGCATGCAAAAGCTGACATTGCCTAAGAAATCAAATATAGCTCTGGTCACCACAGAAAATGACTCTTCCCCACCACCTAGGGTAGTTGCTCCATTTCTCCTGTGTCACTCAGCGTTTTGCACCAGCAAATTGTTCACGACAAGTTTTTTTCTTTTCCTTTCTTTTTTTTTTTTCCTTTTCTTAATTTCCAAGTAGTGACAAAGCCATAAACATTTAGATGAATCACAGAAACCATAAATGTAATTGAGTGTAAAGCCATTGTTGGGCCTTGTGATAACATCCCCGTCAAGTCTCCACTTGTCAGATTTGTAGTCTCGCTGAAGTTCAAATACTTCGAGTTTTCTTTGCTGTGCGAGCGACAGGAGACAAAATAGCGACATAATTTGGGGCAAAAGGCTGCGCGAGACTCTCATGCCCGATGACAATGACTTTGCCGATGAGCAGTGGGATGCCTGGTGTGAGTAAGTGTTTCAGCCGGTGAGTAAAGGCGGCAGAATAAGGCTCACACAGGTCAGCTGGCAGCCTTTGTTGCAAAGCTGGGGGGGGGGCAGGAGCCCTCAAACCTCAGGCGAAAGGGTAAAACCCACCCCAGTGCTTGTGCGAAATTGTTGGCTGACAGGCACGGTGGTGAGCCCTGCTCCTCCCCACCCTCGTGCCTGTGCCCGAGCTGCCTGGATCTGGAGGAGGGCAGGATGATGTCGGGCCAACAAGCGCACCTGGCCCCAGGAGAAGCACCGGCAGATGCCTACAGATGTGCACGGGGGCAGGGCAGGTGCTCGTCGGGGCCCTGCAGCACAGGCACACGGTAGTTAAGGGGGCCTACAGGAAAGATGGGGAGGGACTCTTTATCAGGGAGAGTAGTGACAGGATGAGGGGTAATGACGGTTTTAAACTGAAAGAGGGAAGATTTAGAATAGATATTAGGAGGAAATTTTTTACTGTGAGGGTGATGAGGCACTGGCACAGGTTGCCCAGAGAGGCTGTGGCTCCCCCCTCCCTGGAAGTGTTCAAGGCCAGGTTGGATGGGGCTTTGGGCAACGCGGTCTAGTGGAGGGTGTCCCTGCCCATGGCAGGGGGCTTGGAACTAGATGGTCTTTGAGGTCCCTTCCAACCCAAACCACTCTGTGATTCTGTGACACCATGGTCCACTGATGCCCACCTTGGTGTTTAACCATCATCCAAGAACCTTCCTTTGACCCTGTCTGTGCTTTGGGGTCTCAAAATCCTGCAGCAGTGAATTCCAGAGCAGAGCTTGGTGCTGCTCCATTAAATTGTCTTGCTTGGAAAGAGGATGTGCTCCAAAACACAAGAATACATCTGGACCCACCGAAGAGGACTGACTGGCCCAGTTTTGCAGGGACTTTGTTCTGCCCTTGCTCCCTGAGGGGACCAGAGGTGACGCAGAGTGGCCATGCTCTGTGCGGGGCAGTAGCCTTCAGAGGCGGCTGCGGCTCCCGGGACGATGGGGACTCGAGCCCAGCGGACAGAAAGGCTTAATCAGTGAACTCATGGGATTTTTTTTATCAGAGGTCTTGTGATCCTTAATATGTAAGAGCCCTGTCTGCTGAAGTTAATGATCTCCAGGAGATTTCAGACTTTCATGTGAGGAAGAATGAGCAAGTGTCCAGTCCTCACTGTTGCAAAGAGGGATTTGAAAAGATGTGTCCTGTGAACTCTTTGGACTATTCCCTGCTCATCATTGGTGTCCTGGCCAGATGCTCCATGCTGCAAAGGCATGCTTGACTGGCTGCCTCATTACAACAGGCAGAGCTTTGTCCTTTTATCCGAGCAGCTGGCAAAACAATAAATTAAAAAATAAGGCAAAGTCAGCAAATAGTTTTCTTTCCTCATGCACAAGGTTAGAGGAACTAACTCCCCCTCCTCCAGAATGATTTCCTGACTTGGTAACATTTTTCTCAATCTCCTCTTCTTCTTTTTCTCCGGACGCATGAGGAAAAGCGGGATTTGTGGTTCAGCTGGAGCGGGAGCACCTTTTCGTGCCCTGCTGTGGCCCAGGCGCTTCAGGTGCATGTGCCAACCACAGCGAAAGCCTTGAAAAATCTCTCTCCAGCATGGGGCAAGGGTGGTTTTGCAGGGAGAGTGTTTTGAACACGTCAGGATGGGACCTGCACTCCAGCCATGAGGGACCCCCCCCCTGCCTGCAGGCTCATCGAGCAAGCTGTGCTTGCTGGACACAGCACCGCCTTTAATAGCCATGGCCAGGAGATGGTCCATCCTGGGACATCTTTCTGTGCTGGAGGGAAGATGCTGGAGTCACATCTAGCTTCAGTCCCAGGTGCTGGGTACAGCTCGGGTCACTGGCAGGGTTTTGTCTGCCAGGCGCAGGCAGGGCTGCTCCCGCAGGGTGCCGGGGGGCCGAGCTGGTGACCCGGGGCTGGCCCGTGATGCACATCCTGCTCACGCATGTGGGCATGAGTCAGAGCCTGAGAGGAAGAGGCCTCACCCAGCGGCAGGCAGAGCAGCGCAGGGAGCTCGGGCTGTGTGCTGATGGAGGAGATTGCTTATTACTGCTGACAGCCTCCCTCGGCAAAATCCCCACACCTGTGGCACGGGGAAGGGGGTGTGGAGCTAACCAGGTCTCCCACCGCTTTGTCGGAGGTTCAAGGCAAATGCTACAGGATGGGCTTGTAGAGGTGGCTCAGAACTTGACTTTTGGCATCTGAGTACCTTAGAGCTGAAGGAGTTCCTGGGCGTCCCCGCAGACACATCCCAAGCCGGTGCCCATCTCCCACAGCAGGAGGGCACAGAAAGGCTGAGCAGGTCCACAGCCATCCCCTTCTACTCCACTCTCGTGAGACCCCACCTGGAGTACTGTGTTCAGAGCTGGGGTCCCCAGCATAAGAAGGACATGGAGCTGTTGGAGAGAGTCCAGAGGAGAGTCACAAAGATGATCAGAGGGCTGGAGCACCTCTCCTGTGAGGACAGGCTGAGAGAGTTGGGCTTGTTCAGCCAGGAGAAGAGAAGGCTCTGGGGAGACCTTATAGCAGCCTTCCAGTACCTAGAGGGGCCTACACGAAAGCTGGAGAGGGACTGTTTACAAGGGAGTGTAGTGTTAGGATGAGGCAAAATGGTTTTAAACTAAAAGAGGGTGGATTTAGATTAAATATTAGGAAGAAATTCTTCACTATGAGGGTGGTGAGGCACTGGAACAGGTTGCCCAGAGAAACTGTGGATGCCCCATCCCTGGAAGTGTTCAAGGCCAGGTTGGATGGGGCTTTGGGCAACGTGGTCTAGTGGAGGGTGTCCCTGCCCATGGCAGGGGGGTTGGAACTAGATGATCTTTGAGGTCCCTTCCAACCCAAACCATTCTACGATTCTGTGCTGGGCAGAGGCCTCTGGAAAAGCAATGCAGTCTTTACCTCTCTTCTTCCCATTGGCTTGACCTCAGTCTTGCTATCTTCAGCACCCGTCAGCTGCTCTTTTCCCAGGTGCTAATCTCACTCGGGCACTGGAACAGCTGAGCGATGGTCCAGCTGCTGGCCCCCCCCACCGCGCCTTGCCAGCAAACAGGTGTCCAGATCTTTTGACCCCTGCAAGTGATTGCATTTAATTATTTCTGGAAATTTTCCACTACGGTCTTAGAATGATTCTTCCAGAAATTGTGTTCATCTTTGCTAGGAAGTTGTCGCATGTCTTAAGCAAAGATCATGATGAATCATTTTGGAAAGCCCTCCAGCTGCAGTGGACTCCCAGCACCGGGTGAGTGGACGCGTGTCCATGGTTTGGCACTTAAACACAAAGCCCTGAACATCCCCAGCGCTTCTCGGAGTCAATGGGATGACTTGCATAGAGTCACAAATGCCGGTATGACTGTAAGCAGTTCAAAAGCCAGTGGTAGATGGATCACGGTCTCGCAGCTGTGGCTTTAAAAGGGTTATTGATTCATTTGGAAACAACTAGCAGGAGTGACTTTGTAACAGATAGAATTATTTAGTCTCACCACATGCCAAACGTACACAAGGTACAGTTCAGCACTGAGATTTTTCCAGTGACCATCACGTAAAACACCCAACAGGATAATGCACTGGATAATGCACTTTCCTTAGGTATGTCTGCAGCCACCGAAGGACGTGTGTAGCCCTCAAAAGCAAAGGGAGAAATTCTTCAGTTAAAGAGCTAATAGGGAGGAGTTAGGTTGGGACCCAGTCAACCAAAACAAAAAAAGTATGTGGATAATGATACAGCCATGATCCAGGCTGCTGCAGCAGTTCAAAGTAAGGAGAAATAAATCACTCTGTGTGTGTGTGTATGTAGAAAATGCGTGCTCTGAAAACACGCACGGACAGCCTCTCTTCTCATATCTGCTTGCTACGCTGGGCAGCCTAAGGGAGCTGGAGTTTTCCTTTATGGGCCAGCTGAGGATGCTCCTGGTGACAAGGACACACAGCGTGATACCAGTGGAGCCATCTCATATCCCAGTTGCTCCTCCTTCGCTAGCACAGTGTCAAAAAATATCAGGGAGTTCCAGAGGCAAAGACAAATGAGGATGGAAACGACCAGCACGTCGCTGAGCTGTCTGCTGTGAGCCCTTGTGGGTCCTACCCCACTGGTGCAAGTCAGAAAAGCTTCACTCAAACCAGATGCCTCTGAGAAAGCAGGGGGCTGCAATTAAACCCTGGCAGCCCCACTGTGTCTTCTGCAGGGATGAGCCAGTTTCCATGCATGGGGTAGCTGGTCCCACAGATCCCACATGCAGAAAATCCCCAGCCGGATCATAAGGGTATATCCAGAAGTTTTGCTCTGACATGAACTATAATGCAACTGCGTTCAGGATATATTCAGGAGTTTTGCTCTGGCATAAATTATAACGCAACCACTGTAATCTGGAGCGAAGTCAGGCTTGGCCTGCCCAGCAGCCCACTGCATTGCCATCCTGCTTGCTGCGTGTTGGGTCAATCCTAGAGATCCTAACTCAGTGTTCACCCAGCGGAGCCTGGGGAGCAACCCAAGGAGAAATTCTCCAGTGCATGCAACATTCCTGTGTAAATCAATGGGAGCTGTAGAGTCTGGCCTGAAGTCAGGATTTCAGGATTTGACCCAATTTAACCTTGGCATAAATAGTTGCCCAACTCCTTTTTTTTTTTTTTTTTCTTTTTTCTGAGGCTCAACAATTAACTTTCAAAACAGCTTAAAAAACCAAAAAAGTAGCTGGGGTTCAGAAGTGCTGTGCTAGCCAGCAGTGTTTTGTTAAAGTTACTTCCACTATTATGGTATTTGTTGGCGTCAGCACTTTGTGCAAAGTAAAGCGCTGCTCTGGGCTCTCCATCCAGGGCAGAGCGGTAGGAGCCCGGGGCAGAAGTTGTGATTCTTCCCATATTCAACACACAGGCGCGGTAGTTCCCTTTACCGAATTCAACTGTCGGGGTTGGTTTTTTTTACTCACTGGAGTGAAATTCAGCCACGTGCAAAATGCCAGGACTGCTCATTGCTCAGATCCGATGAGTCCCAGTGTCGGAGGTTTACTGGCGAGGCTTTGGGGGGGACCAAGGGGCGGGTTGGGGAGATGGGAAGAAGCAGGAGATCATTACAGCCTTGCAGAGGAGTGAGCTTTACCCTGGGGACTCACACCCTCTCTGCCCCTTCTTGCATCTCTGCAGGGGAAGGGTGCCTCTTCCCAGGCTGTTTTCAGGAATCTCTTTCAAAGAGCTGATGCAGATGTACACCTCTTTTTTTTCTGCTCACCTTCCGCCCACAACAAAAGGCATCATTTCAACCTTAAAGATTTTATTGTTTTAATTACTCCTCTGCACCTTGGAGTTTACTATGCCACTACTTGTTAATATACTTAATAGAGCACAGGGGATGCCAGCACCATTGGATGACATTTTGTTTCACCTCAGATCCTGACTTGTAACCCTGCACCGGGCAGTCCCGCGGCTCCAGATCCGACCCGGGCGGCAGCTGCCAGGGACGAGCGTCGGGCTGCGGCGTCAGCTGCTGCTATAGGAAGGACGAGCCCAGCACTGAGAAATCACTCGCAGCCCATTTGTGCCCGTTAGGCAAAACCAAATGTATTTTCAGGGAAAAATGGTTTTATTTCCTCTGGGGCAAATACAGGCATCGTTTCTTTCGGTTTTAGAATAAAATCAGCAGGATGGCCAGTTGTGGAGTGTTAACTAGGAGTGGGTTTTAATATGTGTTTAAATGCTTTGCTTAGTTTGGGTTCAAAACTCCCTTCCCTTCTACTGCAGATGAATCTGGGTAGTTCCTTAGTGCTTCAAAACAGTTTTTGAGATTCAGGCTTAGGGTCTGAATTTCCTTCCCCCCCCCCGCCCAAACATCTTCAAAGTTTGGCTCCAGGTTTTTAACACTTCCAGCTATGAGACATCCCTCTGGGCTCTTCAACTGTGGCTTCCCTTGCAAAGGACCATGAAAATAAGAGAAAAATGGCCTTTTTGGCAGTAAAAGTAGCCCGTGGAGGTTAAAGAGGTGTGGGGACACCCTGCCTCAGCTCTCTGAGATGTTCTGGTGCTGGAAGCGTTGCGTTGTGTTGGTGTGTGCAACGGCACGAGAAATGCTCAGGAACCCACCGGTGCTTCGAGTCGGAATGTTGCTTCTCCCTTGTGGCGCCCATCAGGTGGGGTCATCGGTTGTGCCTGGGCAACCTTTGGGCTACGGAGCAATTTGCCCCTCATGGCGCTGGGTCCCTTCACAGGGGAGGATGAGGGTGAGACTAGGAGCTGTGGCGGCAGGGGGAGGAAGAGTGTGGATGCGGAGGGGAGACCCAGGACGGGAGCAATTGAGGGTGGGAATTCTGCGGGTGATGCCAGGGCTGCTGGTCGTGTTTTATAATTGTGTGAGTGATGCCAGGCCACCGGCCACTTTGCTCCCGCTGCCCCTTGCCTCAAGAAGCGACTGCAGCGCAGCCTCCAGGCTTGTTCAGACCCGGAAGGGGAGAAAAGGAGGTGGCGGGGCGCGTGTTTGGATGACTCGGAGGTTGCACCCAGCCTTCTGAAAGCCAAGAAGCACTCTCCGACTCGCTCTCTGGGCTTGCAAGCGTGAGCAGAGAATGGGAGGGTTTCAGTAATAGCGAAAATCTCAGATTCGTGTCGGAACTTTTTACTTTTAGCCTTTTACTTTCCCTTGCCGCCCCAACTGTGACTCAACGCCATCGCCGCACGGCAGCGTAACTCCAGGCACACAATTGTCCTCCAGATATTACGATTGTCAGGCAAACAGGTTGCTCACTCCATCCCGTGCTCAGCTGAAAGGATTACAATATAGATTAGGATCAGGATTGCCTTCCTAATGTTCTCAGCCTCCAAACCGGTGTAAGGGGAAAACACGTGAGGGAAATTATTTGCTAGTGGAGAATCTCTCCAGGAGGAATTGTTGGATAAATACTAACCGGAGATTGGGATCAGGCAGCTGCTGAGCTGGGCTTTTCCGACTCGGAGGTAGTCTGAGAGCAGCGTTACGGGCTGCAGGCCCGTGCAAAGCAAAAACACTGTTGCATGCATGCATGATGGTAATTGTCTGGGCACTCACACGCTGCGTCCTGAGAGACTCTGGTAAAATGGTAAGAAAATATTGGGAAAAAGAACTGAACACGCTCCTTTGCCAGCGAAACGGACAACGTATGATACCCGCTATTGGAGGTGGGTTAAAGAATGCAGTGAAAAGCGTGACTGCAGAGCGAGATCCCAAGGATTCATGCATATATACAACCTTTTGTTCAGGTAATCCTGCATCTGTTGAGGTTGTTTGAGAACTGCAAATGCAAAGAGTGAGCCAGAGGTCCAAAGTCAATACGTATTACCGAGAGCCTGGCATTTTTGTCACGGACTATTAACTCTAGCCTGCATGTGCGGTATATCAATTTCGATTCTTTCCTGTAAATACATCTGTGCTGGAAAGCTCAGATTGGATTCAGCATGTATTTCTTGCCTGCATTTTTCAGCTGGATAGACTTAAGCAAACTGAGATCATGTGACTTGCCAAAACCACCCAGTGAGTCATTGGCTCAGCCCAGATTAGATCTCAGGAGCTTTCTAGCTTTGATCTAGCCACAAGACCACATGGCATCTTTCTATAGCCTTTGATGAAAGGCTACATAAATACACATAAGGGAGTTTACTAAAATTTTTTGGAGGTTCTGAAAAAAGTTTTGCCCCTGCAGCAAGCAGAATTGGAATGGGCTATAAACGGGTGCCGTGCATGTATCTGCTGCAGTAAAAAAAGTAACAGGGAGAAAAGTATATGTCCGAACACCTGAAAAAAAGGCTCTGTGCAAACAACAACAGGATGCTCTGGATAATAGTGCCGTGGATGCTGTACCTGCCATATGGGTCTTTCCACAAGAGCTGGTTACCTTATAAAGAGACATCGTTGCGTCATCCTTCAGAAAGTATAAACACATTAAGCAATGTTATTCTCTAAAACATCAACACATGAGCTACTTACAATGGACTAAAAAGTCATTGTTGCTTTGAGGATATATTTGTCCCAAGTGATTCATAACAATCTGTGGCACTGAGGCTATGAAGACTTCTAAAGGATGCCTTCACTTCCAGGCAAGTATCCACGGAAACAAGCCCACAAGTTTGCTTTGTTTGCCTTCTTTTACCTAGGATAACCTTTTAAGCTGCTTTGTAGACAGCCTGGCTTCCCGGCTGAAGCAGATGTCTATCCCCTCTGGATGCTAGGCTTTGCTCTCTGTACCTGCTGCGCTGCTGACCACCACAATCCCTCCCGGAGGAAGGGCAGCGGCGCCCTTTGGCGGGGCCGGATGAAGATGAGGACATTTCGGTGGCAGTAATTTCTATAGTACAGTACTAATGTGGTTCCAGAGGAAGCTGCCAAGAATTGCTTGCCCATGCCTGCCTGCGCCAGGAGATGCGTGGAATGACGAACCCGAAGCTAGTGGAGCGCAGGGGCCGTGTCCCCGCAACCCGGGGATTTGGAGCAGGACGCAAGAGCAGCTTGGATACCTTTGTGCTCTCAGGATAGGCAGCTCAATTAGGCAAAGTCCATCTTCTGGCAAGGGAAAGCTTGATAATGTCCACCGATGCCGGAAGAGTGTTTAGGCCTGTAAACCATTTTTTTTTCCTCTTTCTCCACTCTCCCCACCCCCCCCGCCCCTGGCCTCCCAGTCCCACCAAAATCAGCTCTGACATGTAGGGAGACATCCTGTAATATGTTGGATCCTGTGTAGCCCCCATGGCTGCCTGGAATTTAGCTCTCAGTTTTCAGAGAGATCCACGTCATTAGGGTAAACCAGCGTGTGTGTGTCTGTGTCAACACATAACAAAACACATTGTACGCACCCTGAGCTCAGGAACTAATACGTGCTCTGGCAGGAAGACAGCTGTACCAGCAAGAACACAGGGTCATAAGCAAAGGCAATATTGTCTCCTGTGGGACTAATAAAGACAAAAGACAAAGCAACTGTTTACTGTACTATTGAGGGGGCTGTTTGGGACACTGTACCGGGGAATGCAGCGGCCACTGTCACACAGTCGTTAAGCACAGGTAAATGTTCAACCTCAGAAGCATACAGAAACTCAACCCCAAACTGTACAAAGATGTTCTGGGCACTCAGGCAAGTGCATAGCTGAGGCACGTCAGAGAAGCCTGTCTGCTGACCTCCTCTCGGGCTGGTATTAGCTGGTCCTACCTTCTTGATTTGAATCAATTGCACGGCATCCACATCAACTCCTGTTTCTGTTGAGATCAGTTGTAGGGTGCAGAGTCAGACCTTCTCCGATGCCCTGGGAAACCCAGGACCTCTGTGCTTCTGCATCAGGATGGGGCTCTGTGGAGCTGCCAAGCTCTAAAAGCCTGCACAGCATTTGTGCCCAGTACCAGCAGGAAATATCTTCCTTCTGGTACTGCAAGTAATGAGATGTGATTTATAGAGTGAAGTGCTGTTTAATAAAACTGGAAATGAGATACTGATGGGTGGCTGTGAAAGACTACCTCACTGCACAAGAGAACAGGGCATTCAGTCCTCCAGTCACCTCTTCACAGCTCAGAGGAGGAAACCCCATCAGGATTTTAATTCACTGTTAGTTGGGTCACTTCATGCAGCCAGCAGCAGTTCCCCAGAGTTTAGAAAAATAGGGGTTCATTTCTTAAACTTCAGACAGCTCTGGCTAACTCAAATGAGAGCGTCCTTCTGACAGAAATAGAAGGACTAATCACTCAATCTAAAAATTAGAAGTTGTTTTTTTACCACATCAAATTAGATTTATCTCATGCAAGTAGATTAGAGCACTAATTATCAGCCCATGTATGCAGTGTGCACACACATCTGTGAACATAAACACCCATACGTTTCTATATTCAGAAATACACACGAGGTTGAACCCAAAACCCAAGTGGAGGTTATTGCTGCCCTGTATGGGGAGGAGGATCTCCACATCTGTGGTGCTGGACAATCTCCACTCCATCAATGGCTTTTGATGCTTCAGACATCTGGGCTTGTCCATAAAGATGGTATCTTGGAGGTGGAGGATTTGGCAAAGCTTGTGGTGGTAGTGGAACAACAGTTAAGCCATAGACAAGTGTATGGCCTGGTAGGACTGGAAGCGATTGCATCGCAGATTGGATTTCTGCCAATGAAACGTTAGTAGCCATGGGGCAAGTTAAGCCCTTGTGACCTTGTGGTCACATTTCGAGCTGTAGCCTCTTCAGGAGAAAATGCAAGTGATGCTAGTGCCCTTGCTGAAGTCAGCAGACCTGAAGAACATGTATCATTGTCAGAAGCCCAAGCACACACTGACAAACTTTGTCAGTTCTTAGAGACACAGGCTGGTACATCACATTACTTCACTGTGACTGATGGAACCGAGACCTCTGCAGAGCAGCAGAGATCACCATCCTGGAGACAGAGATCACTGACTTTTTTTAGTAATGACATGACTGAAGGCCTGCTCACCGTGTCGAGGGTGGGTTAAACGCACTCTCTCACTTTGGTGTCATTACAACACATTGCCAAGTCTGTTCTTTGGTGTTCCTACTTCATACAAATTATTGCTAACACGACCATTTTTTTTGCGGTCCCCTTGTGTCTGAGCTTTCAAGGTTGCACTCTGTTTATGCATGTGTGCGCACACATATTTAAAGCAGTTGCTTGGCATAGTTGACTGGGAACATAAATGTAAAACGAGAAGTGTTAACAAAAATTGGAAATTATCCAAGAAGATTCTACTGGATGTTCAAAAATCCATGATATCATGGAGATGGAAAATAAACATGTGGGCTAAGAGATGTGGAAAAGGCAATATAACATGAAGAAATGATGTATAAAGCAGGCAAAAAAACCCGGGAAATAGAAGGATGAAGATCCTAAATTACAAGTTAAAACAATGTAAGTGATTGATAAAAGGAAACCAAAGGATTAATAGACTATCAACAGCCAGTGGCGTGAAAGAAATGCAGAAAATATTCACAAAATCATGTCAGGAACAATGCTGCCTCCTCTCCCAAACTCATCCCCATGGCAGTATAGATCAATTGCTAAATGCAGATGGTAAAATCATAAACAGTGGTGCAAAAAAAAAAAAAAGCAGAAATGTTCAATAGCCATTTCTGCTCTGCGTTTGGAAAGGACTGGGATATTCATCCCATATGATGTCGCGGATGGAGTACAGCGTTTACCATCTGGAACAAAGGAGGATGTGAGGCAGCATCTGCTAAAATTAAACATTTTTCACATCATCTGGCCTGGCTATCTTTGCGTCTTAAAGGAGACAGCTAAAATGCTCGGTGAAGTTTTATATTTAAAAATCTGGGGAAATTCCAAAGACATGGGAGACTGCCAAGGTAGTTCCGGGACTTAACCGGCGTAGAAGGGACACTGTGGAGCAATAGGCTGGCTAGCGGGACAGTATCCCTCGACACAACACCAAAAATTAATTCAGGCCTCCAATAACAAGACATTAGAGTCTAAAAATAAAACTGATGCTAATCAGCAGGGTTTTGTGGAAGGTAAGTCTTGGAAAGAAACCTGTTGTCTTTTTCTTCAGACAAGATTAGAGATCTGGTTGACACAGTATTCTTGGCTTTCTCCACCACATGACAGGTTGATTAATGAGCTCGCATTATATGGGATGAATAGGGCACACACTACCTGGATTAAAAGTTGGCTGAGTGACAGATGTCAAAAAGTAGTTATTAATGGGGAATTAATGGGGAAGCAGCGGGCCAGGGATGTTTGAGGGGGTAAAGTCAGCCACATGGCGCTCAGTGTTTCCGTAGCTTGAGTTTGGGTAACTCAAACATCTCCATCCTACAGTAAAGGGTCAGAGAGCCTAATGTCGCACATTTGTCTTGGCAAGATCTTGTCTGTTTGCACAGCACTGGGATACATCTGAGCAATTGCCTCCATTACCCAGGTAGAAAAGCAAGGCGGTAACAGAGACAGGCTGCTATTTTAGGAAGCTGTGAGAAGCAGTGGATGCTGAGAAACCAGCTGCTTGCTTAAGGAGCAGTTTGGGCAGGCGATATCGAATTTCTGGCCTGACAAACTCACCAAGGCCATCAAGCAAGTCAGTAGCAGAGCTGGGAAGAGCTCAGCAGTCTCTGGCTCTGGGCCTGACCGGGGATGACTCACTTATCTTACACATGTTGCATCTTTTCCATGCAGGGAGTGGGCATTGACATCAGCAGAGCCCGAAAGAACTTCTCCCGCTGGCCAGCGCTGACTGTTTGCTCTGTTCCCAGCACATGCATCAACTTCCACCATCAAATAACTGGAGCAGCACTTCATTTAAAACAAACACCCTATCCTCCTCCGTTACTAAATGTTTGAAAGACGATTAAAGAAACAAGTTCTTGTATGCTAATGTGCTCATCAAGTATTTGCTCCTAATTTATCACTTCACTTGCTTTGTTGCTCCTGACAACTTGACTGTTCACAGGAAATGTCAATGTGGAGGGTTTTGCACAGGCTGATGTGACTGTTAAACACAGTCGTAGGAAGAAGCCAGGTAAGGTAAACTTTATTATGTGCATTCATTTTTTTGTTTCTACAGCTGGCAGAGCAAAAAAGCTTGTGTCTCAAAGTTTGCCGGTACCCTGTCAGCAGCAGCTGGTACCCGGTTTAATGCTGGGGGCTGGCTGCAAGGCTGTGAGTAGAGCCCTGCTCTGTCCTGGGAAGGCTGGAGAAGAAATGAGAAACCCCTCCGGGATGCGGTGCTTGCGGCAGAGCTGCCCTGCGCCCTCCCCCCAAGTGCTGCTCCTTGCCAGGCTTGTGCATGGCAGGGAGAGAAGCAATGGCCCTTCTGAAGGTGAGAGTGAAATAAACTTTGTAAAAAAAAAGAAGTGGGAAATGAGGTAAAACGAGGCTTGCAAATATTTTATTATCTGTTGGAAACCAGCAAAATTAATTTTATTTCCTCTGCAGTGCCTCTGCTTGACATAGGAGAGCTGCCAGCTATGACATCTTCCCTAGGATCAACAACCCAGTGAGCAGGAATAACCGACAGCTGGACCCATTTGGGCCTTCCATGAAAAAAAATTAAAATACTATGATTAATAAACAAAACACAGGGCAGAAAGCGTCATACTGGGGATGCTCTGGGAAGGGCAGGGTGCTGGATTCCTGCGCCTGCCCCCCTGAACAGGCCATTTCCCACCCCGAGGAAGGCAGATCCCTCTGAGACTGGGGCTGTTACTGGTGTCACTGGGGACAGCGGCAGGAGCAGTGACAGCGTAGATGTGGGTATAAATCTCCTCTGGGTGCAGGGGTCCCCAGGGGCAGGGAAGATGAAGCCCAGTGCTTGCCTGCATGGCAGCTAAGGTGCTGAGCTCAGAGGGCAACCGGGAAGCCCTACCTGGCTGCAGCCCTGTAACAATATGTCCTGGCATTTGTTTTTATCCGTAACAGCATTCTCCATGCTGCATTTACACCCAATTGCCCGGGAAAATCAGCAGAAAGTCTAACCCCTCCAGTGGTACGAGTGCAACAAACCCCAGGTACGCAGCTGGCACACCCCACTGCTGCCTCCTGAGGTCCCAGCACAGGGCTGAGCCCCCGGCCATCTCATCATCGTGGCAATGACCGGCTCTTTCTGGAGACCCCAGCATGCACCCATCCAGATCCCATCAGCGAATGTGGAGAGCACGGTCAGGTTAACAACCAAAAGAGATGTGGTGGGACTGGGAAAGCCTCCTGGGGCAGCTGTAGCATCGTGAGTGAGACGCTTCCCCTGGTCATTGGCAACACCTCCGTGGAGGTGGGGTGACTGGGCAAGGAGGCCCTGCCAGCAGCGTGCTGGGGACCAGGGCACTTGCTGAGGTGTCCCAATACCCCCGTTTGTTCACTCACCACACCCTTGGGTGAGGAAAGCTTTATTGTTCCCGGTTATCTCAAAATCGCCCGCAACACCAGCCAGTGTGACATGAGACGCAGACAAAAGCTCTGATGCACAGTGGGGAAAAAATAGCCAGGACTCATTTCTAAAGGGTGGAGATGGAGATCCCCTTTCCTTATCTGCTCACATCGGGACAAAGCTGCAGAAGTTCCCCTGGACACTGCCAACGTGTGCTGCCTCTCCCGATGCAGCAGTGCAGGGGCTGCCATCCTTCCATGGCTCTTACAGCCTCAGGGCATCCTGGAAAGACCATCTGCCTTCTCCGTGGACTGGGGTAGTTTCAGGGCCTGCCTGCCCCTGGACATCCATTAAGACGGCCTGGCAGCATTTATCCATTTTCCCAGAAACTACTTGATTTCTTTCTTTTTCAGGGGATGGGCTGATAGCTCTTGGTTGAATTAAGCCCCTCTTCACCTCCTTGGGGCTCAGCTCTGTTGCTGTCAGATGGGCACTCACGTACTGTCCTTCACAAACCAATGGCCCATCCTCCTCCCTCCTCTCAGGTACACGTTTGAGTGGGTATCACCCTTTCCTGGAAGCAGTGCACTACAGCCCCTGGCATGTTACTGTACCTGAAATTAAATTTGAACACAATCAATGTGTGTTTCAGAGCTGACTCCTGCTTGAGATCATTCACTGTGAGAGTGGGTAGGGGGTCCTGACTCCAATATTTTTCCTCTAGGCAGAGCTTAATACAAATTTCCAGAGCACCAGATTCGTGGGAGAGTTCTGGAGCGGCAGCATTTCTCTGTCTCCATCTGGTGCACAGACACTCCAGTATGCTGCATGCTAAGACATCTCCTGCCATATTTGTAAATAATACTAATTACTCTGAGCTCCTTCAGAAGCACTGGAATTAGAGGGAATAATGAGTAAACTCCAAAGCTGTCCTGAAGTGCTGCAAGCCTGGGTTAATCAGACAGTTTACTGAGCGCAGAAAACTCAAAAGCTGCAGCGGTGCTGCAAAGCCCCCAAGATGAAATGCAGCCGTGCTAGTGGGGCAGAGCTGGCAGCCCTCATCTGGGCTCAGACCTCCCTAAAACTCCTCACGAGTAGAAGAGGACATCAAAAGTCTCAGTTCTGAGCTCAGTTAAGATGAGAAGACGTTTTCTCGTGAAGAAGCAGTAGGAAGCGGAGGCTTCCAGGGAAGCTGCGGGATGAGCTGCACTGGGGCTGATGGCAGCCCCAACACTGCAGCCATAGGAAGGGTCTTATGTAGATGTGGGCTTCACAGCCAAGGTACGCGATCAGGAGCTTCTCAAGAGCAGTACATCAATGAAATCCACGAATCGATACAGAGGATGCAATCAGTGTCTTGCGAGGCTGTGAATAGGCCAGCAGCAGCTAAGGCTGCGATGCTGAACGCAGGAGGCTCTGTTTCTGCTACAACCAGGCTGTGTATTTTTTCCAGATTGTTTGGTGCTGCTTCTTTTGTTTATCATGGAGAGAAAAAAAATCAGTAATTTTCAAAGGGCATGAAAAGGGTAAAGATCCCCCCCTTTTTTGGATAAAATATATATTCTGAAATATTAAAAGAAATCTAATGCTTATGGCCAAATATCATTCTCATTCATTCATGGGTCAGGCACAATTCAACCTCATTTATGCCCCAGCACCAAGATTAATTTAGGTTTGTGCAGCTGCAAACTCATCACTCAGTGCCTCAGCCACATGCATTAACCACGGGCTCTCCCAAAGTGACACACGTCTTCATGCTGTGGTCAGTCCTGCAAGTGCTGCCCGTGGCACCGAAATAGCCGGAGAAGCTCCACAGGCGAGTTTTGCAGCCTGTGCTGAGCTCTGGCTAAAGGCAGGTAGTCTCACACTGACCCAATTGCTCTAACGCGGACATGTCCAGACCGCAGTGGCCAGGAGCTGCACCAGGAGATCAGTGTGGAGCAAGAGCACATCTACGCAATGAAACAGGGTTCAGCGTGGGGCTGCCCAAGGAATCCGAGACCCAGTTGACACACCTACGGGGCACAGTGAGGATCTGGCTAGGTCCAGGTTGGAGAAGCCAGGCTGTATTTACACGGTGCTGCCTACGAGCTCCCAAGCCTTGGCTCTTGGCAGCTACAGCCTGATTTGTCTAGACTACATCTGGACTCGACCTGGCTCTTGGCCAGCTTGAATGAATCTCTCAACACTGTGCTTCCCACATGTCCAACCCTGGGATTAACATGGGCAGAGAAAGCTCCCATCTGTCTGCAACAGCCAATGCAGTCAGTCCTGTAGACATTGATAATATATCCTGGATTTACTAGAACGCTTATTTTCCAAAATCTCTGAAGCAGACACATCTTGGTTTATGTTTGCAGCTTGTGCAAGGGTCCCTGTCCTCAACTAGCATTCCTTGGCAATACTGCAACATAAATACTAACAATATGCACTATAAATATATATTTTCTAGCAGCTGAGCCAAAATTGAATGAAGTCCATAGAGAGGCATAGACAGCCTTCAATGATTTTACAGTGGGACATTTATTTTTGCTCTGAATTAAAAAAAAATTAAAAAATTACCATCGAACAAAAAATTTTCAGGTCGTAGTTGACTCTCAGACTATGTCCATATTAGTATATCAAGCAG
This sequence comes from Grus americana, assembly GCF_028858705.1. Classification (NCBI taxonomy): domain Eukaryota; kingdom Metazoa; phylum Chordata; class Aves; order Gruiformes; family Gruidae; genus Grus; species Grus americana. The sequence goes on along the minus strand of NC_072853.1, from coordinate 12,368,316 downwards.
CACGCATTCCTGGGCCCTGATACACAATCGTCCATACTATTGAATAGTTAAAATGTTCCATTGTGCAGTGCTGGCCGGTGTTAACTAGCAGGCTTCCAAACAATTCCCAGGCACCATTGTTTGGGAGTCAACACAGGCTATTCAGCTCTCACTGGGCAGGTTGGATATGGCTACCCTGTTTTGATGGGTAAGGGAATTTAACTGTACGGACATGCTGTTCCATGCCAGTTGGCCTCAGGGCCAGAAATGGTCCCAAGCACGTTTATTTCACCAGTATAGACATAGCCTTTGGTTGTGACCACTTATTTAAGTGTGTGTAAACAGGTAATTAGGATTGCCCAATTGTTGCTTGGATTAATTGTGTATGCCAGATCTTTAAAAGAGGGTGGGTGCTCAGCACCCAATATGCACCTTTAAAAAAAAAAAATGAAGCAGTAATTGTGCATAATAAACACTTGAAAACCTGGCCCCAGGGGTCTGTGTAAGGCTGGCAGAATTCAATAGGAGTAGTTGACTTTGCTGTTTCCATGGTGGTTTGGGTTGGGGTTTTTTGTTTGTTTGTTTTATCTTTATTGCAGTTTCTGAAATTTGTGGCTTATTGTGGCTGGCCAGATGGATGTGTGAGTAAAGAAAATTGGCTGCTCAACATTTTTCAGAGAAAATTGCCAAGCTAGAAAGTGGAATCCTTCAGAGTTCAGGAGGGAAAAAGAATAGGAATGGTTAAAAATGGAGGCCTGGGTCTACTGGAGTGTCATGAGCTCTGGCTGCTGAAGACCTGGGCCACAGCACTAGAATCATGGCAGCAGGTGATTTAAACTGATTATTTAAATAGTGTTAATTGGCACTATAACAAAAATTTAATTTTTTTTTTCACTGAGGATCATAATAGATTTTTTTTCTATTAGCAAAATATGTCTTTTTCATATTTCTTCAGCTCCTTACATTACCTACTGCTCTTTAATTCCCATTAGATTAATAGCAAGGAAGATTTCAAATGCAAGTTGATGTGATTTAGCATGTTCTCTCTTCATCAGCCTGGTTACTTGGGGACTGCATTCCTCAACCTCTTTCCTGCTGTGCTGGTCATTTAGCAGAAGCCCAGGACTAGGATAAATCCTGGATTACGGTGAGTTTCTGTCAGACTCATGACCCCGCTTGTAGCTGCAGACACTCCAGTTGGGCTTTTGAGCCCTTTTATTTGGAATCATGGTGTTAGTGTCAAATTTTTGAAAGTGTTCTTCTGTTGCAGTTGACTCTAGTTCAGGTGTGCAGATAGGGTTGAGGGTTTTCTAATTAGGTTTATCTGATTGCAGAATGAATATAACACTAATTAATTAATCATGAAAAAAATCTTATTCTGTTTATAGATCCCTTTTTCCCTCCTTGTAGGATTTCAGAACCTCTTGAAAATGTAACAAATAGTTCCCAGAGGTCACTTTATCTCCTGCTGAAGTACAGCCAGCTTTGGAGTGATCTGTGGCAAATATTTAACATTCCAGAGCAACAATTTAGGCTAGGAAGTGGAAAGGAAAACCTTGTTCAATTGAAATTAGAAGGAGATTTCAGATAGGCGGGATGTAAGTACCTCAGTTGTGCTTTGATTAATTACTGCTACCTCCCTGAGGTAGTCATAAGCTTGGTCACCTTTTATAAACAGTCATAAGAGGAAAGGAACTATAGAAAGGGAATTTCAGAATCATCCTTTGCAAACATGAATGAGTTAAACACTATCTGATAAGAAGGCAGTGTTTTGGGTTTTATTTTCAAAACATCCCATGTGTAAATGAGTAATGCAACGTTCAACCTCTTGAGCAAGTGGCCATGTACATAACAAGCTGTTTACTCAAGATACTTCCATCAAACACAATCAGGTTGCCTAACTAAGTTTGCAAGCAAATGTTACAAGACCCCCATTGCAACAGGTACTGACTGCAAAGGCCTCACACAAAAGTCTAAGAAAGGATTAAAGCTAAATGTGACATGGATAGATAGTGAACATTGACGTACAGAAATGTTATCTCTGGGAAAACAGGGCCAGTGACAGGAGGGCTGCTGGAAAATAAAACCTGACAGGGAGCCAGCGAGTGTAATACTGGAGGGAAAACCTGCCAGTCAGGGGAAAGGTGAGAGAGGGGAAAGGCTTAGTGGGAGATTTTGCCCTTTTCTGCAACTGATTAGATCCTTCACAGCGCAGAGCCTGGAGCGCTTTGATTTGATTTGACTGCTCAAGGCAGTCTGGCCTGGAAGTACACATGTTCTGCAAGACCATGCACGATTTACTTTTAAAACTACATCTGATAAATGAGATCCACGATATAATGTACCAGTTTATCTCAAGAAAGCCACAAAGCAGAGCAGTAATCAGGAAAAGATTAATAACAAAATGCCAAGAGGTAGATATATTATTCTGAAACCAATTACTCTCCAGCACTGGAAGTCCAAGATACCTGCATATTAAAATTCTTGGTCTTTCCAGATTTTGGCCTAGCAGCCATCAATTTCTTCTGATCAGACATTATTCTCCAAGCACTGACATTTAAAGGTGGGCATTTTAAAAGTGTTATTCAAATTTACTCATACGTTAGTAGGTCAATGTCCTCCGTCTTATGCCAGGTAGGAGAGCCAAGTCATGGATTGGAAACTTGGAGCTGGGACAAGAGTCTCACAGGCCTGGCCAGTCCTGAGGTTCCAGTTTGAAGCTCTGACACATCTTCCTGCATCATTTCCCTCTAGACTCTTCCATGAAGTAGGCATTCCTTGGGTAGTATTAAGATTGGCTATGTGTTTAAAACGGGGAACAGAGGAGAGGAGAAGGAAGAGGTGGAAGAATGACCACTTTACAAACCCTGGAAAACTTTCAAACAAACTGTTTGCAAGCCCAAGAGATTGGCAGCAGTCAACACGGATTTGTTAAAAGCAAGTCATATAAAAAATGTCTTTCCTTTTATAATAGGGTAAAAAGTTTAGAGGATGGGAAGAAGGTAAGGGTCGTCCATCTTGATTTTTGTCTTAATGTATTCCCACATGACAGGCAAATACACTCTAGAATAGATCACTATGTAATAGCTAGCAAAATGGCTTGTGTTTGGAAAGTACGCTGTTAGTTTAACTATGAGTTAATCACCATCGACATGGAAAACTGTAGCCAGTGGAGTTCTGTAAGGGTCTGCCCTGGGTCACCTTCTTCTATAGCAACCTGGGTGATGACAAAACTGCATGTACACTAGAAGCCATGGTCAGAATTCAAAATGTTTGGGACAAGTTGCAGAAATGGGCTAAAAAGAATTCAGTGGTAGAGGTGCAAAATGCTACACGTGAGCAGAAATAGAGTAACTAAACCAATTTGGGACAGGGAACAACTGTTTAGCTGGCAGTTCTCTTTCGAGAAGAGTCTAGGGTTATAGTAGATCACATGCTGAACATGAATCAGCTGTGTCATGCGATTGCAAAAAAGGCAGACATTGTATTGGGTTCTGGTAAGAGGAATGCAGCTTGCGAGACAGATGAAGTCATCCTTCTGCTCTACTTATCATTGGTGAGGCCTTGGCTGGGGTATTGTGTTGAGTTTGGGGCACTTCAGTAAAGATGTGGGTCAATTGCAGAGAGCCCAGAAGGGAGAAATAGAAATGATCAAAGATCTGAAAAGAGTTACTTTGTCATGCTGAGACTGGTGAAATTGTGGTCAGCTTCGAGAAAACTGAAGGGGAACACAACAGCATTCTCCAAATACGAAAAGAGTACTTAATCTTTTTTAAATGTATAGTGCCCTAGAAGAGTGACTTAAATTTCATTAGAAAAGATTCAGTTTAGTCACTGGGAAAAAAACTAATGATCAAAGATAATGAAACACCAGAATCAATTGTAGAGCTTGAAGGACAAGCTAGGCAAACATGACAGGAATTACATAGGTACAGTTTATTGTTTTTAAAGGATTTTTTTTTGAAACAAGAATTATCATCTTTAGAGATACTTTCCCTTCAGTTTACCTGGGGTGTCAGACAGCGTATTTTAGGTAACGCAGTATCACAGCATCACATCATGGCTGAGGTTGGAAGGGGCCTCTAGAAATAGCCTAGCTTAACCCGCTGCTCATGTCCAGTCAGGTTCTGACTCCACAATGTCTCTGTGTAACCTGCTCCAGTGTTTGACCACTCTCATATTATTATTTTTTTTTAATTTAATGCAATTTGCTGTATTTCAATTTGTGCCCATTGCCTCTTGTGCTGTCACTAGGTGCCACTGAGAAGAGTTTGGCTCCTTCTTCTTAACTCCCCCCATCTGGTATTTACTCACACGAATAAGATGCCCCTGAGCCTTTTCTTCTCCAGGCTGAACAGTCCCAGTTCTCTCAGCTTCTACTCATATGACAGATGCCCCAATCCTTTAATCAACCCCATGACCTTTCTCTGGATTAACTTCAGTATGGCCAGTGCACCCAGCACTGTACACAACATTCCAGATGTGTCTCACCAAGGTCAAGTAGAAGAGTAGGATCAACTCCTGATGACACTCCATCATCCAGGTCATCAATGAAGATTTTGGAGCATTTGCCACAGTATCAACCCCTGGGGTAGACCACTAATGACTGGCCTCCAGCTGGATTTGTTCCAGTGATGACAACATTTTTAATCTGGCAATTTAGTCAGTTGTCAGTCCACCTCACTACCCAGTTATCTAGTCTGCACTTCATCAGTTCATCTGTGAGGATTTTATGGGAGACAGTGTCAAGAGCCCTGCTAAAGTCAAGATAAGCAACATCCACTGCTCTCCCTTCATCCACCAAGCTGGGTATCTCATCATAGAAGTCTATTGGGCTGGCTAAGCACAATTTCCCCGTCATAATTCCATGCTGTATACTTCTAGTCACCTTCTTGCACTTCATATGTTTGGCAATGGTTTCCAGGATTATTTGCTCCATCACCAGGGACTGAAGTGAAGCTCACTAGGTTGTAGTTCCCCAGTTCCTCTTCCTTGCCCTTGTTGAACATAGTAGTGACATTTCTTTTCTTCCAGTCTGCAGGAACCTTCCTGATTGCCATGACCTTTCAAATATAACTGAAAGTGGTCTCACAATGACATTGGCCAGCTCCCTTAGCACTCGTGAATGCATCCCATCAGGTCCCATGGACCTCTGTATGTTCACTTTAAATTCCCCACCTTGGTCCTCACCCACCAATGGTAAGTCTTCCATGCTCTAGCCTTTCCCTCTGATCTCAGGGTCCTGGGATTCCTGAAGGCAGTTCTTACCAGTAAAGAGTGAGGTGAAGAGGGCATCAAGTACCTTGGTCTTTTCTATGCCCTTTTTACCAGGTCCCCATCCCATTCAGCACCAGGCCTCCATTTTCCTTAGTCTTCCTTTTGCTGCTGATATATCTACAGAAACCCTGAAGTCCAGCTTACGATCCTGCTTTTTGCCCTGCTCCCTTCTTTCAGGACCATGTACTCCACCATTTTATGGTCACTGCAGTCAAGACTGCCCCTGACCTTCATATCCCAGATCAGTCTTTCCTTGATTGTAAGCACAAAGTCTGTCACTATAAAGGTGTGTCAGTGTGTGGGGAAGGGGGAAATTGCCACATGGGGAAGATCAGGAATCAGATTAATTTCTTGACTGTGGTCTGAAAAAATAGACAATTAGGGTATGGGTCTCCTTATTTTCAGCCCATTAGTCTATCGCACACATCTGCCACTGCATCTGGACAGGAGCTACCTCTGAATTCATTTTTCTGTCTGACAGGAGAGTAGGCAGGGTTGGGCAGGTGTCTACATTAGACTTTTGAGTTGAGTCCACTGTAGTCAAGTCTGACTCATGTTTCCCAAAATCTTCTATCTGGACTAGGCAAAGAGAATTACCAGAAATGTCTTCTGGGACTGTGAGGGGAGTTAAGGTGACTGGAGAAATGGTGAGGATGGGGATTGGAGAGGGCATGAATAAGGGAGAAAAGCCAAAAAGAAGTTAGAAAGAAAAACAAAACAAAATAGGACAAGAAAACCTTCCTGTGTATAGAACACTACCCTGGGATCCAGAAGGCTGATTCAAGTCATACCTCCACCACTGACCTAGAATATACCTTTAGTTAAGTTCTGTCATTTCTTTGGATTGTTCTGCCCCCTCCCTCCATTTGCAGAAGTGCTGAGGGCAGGAGAAGGAAGAGGAAGGGTTTAGCCAAGGAAGATCTATCTATGCCTCCATGCTGCTAAGCCTGCACAAGGTAGGCATGTGTCTCCCATCACATGAGGTTAGCAGTTATGTGGCTACGTAGCTCTCTTCCCTGTCTGCCTCAATGAGATGTGTAAGCTTGTCTGCTGTAGGAACTTTTCCTCGTTCTTGTAATAAAGTTGTGACCTCAGGCCCCAGTGATCTTCTGGCAGAGCATTGGATTTCCACTGCAGAAGGCCAGGTTTTTTCCATCTTCTCTATGACTGGGAATGGCCTGAATTCAGTGCTGTGGTGGCCCTTCTTCTTTCCTGGCTTAGCAGAGAGGGAGGATGTTTGGGAGGGTGGAAATGAATGAGGTGAGTTGGAGGATATGGAGGTGACTTTGTCGGGGAAATACAATAGGTTGGTTTATTTTTCCTGTTTCCAGGGAAATATTTTCTTTTCTCCTAGGACAGATAGGAGAGGTTATTCCTCTGCATTGATAGCTGCACTTTACCTGAACTCGTCCAATGTTTGAGGTGGCTGCTCTGAGGTGTAGTCACAGGAATGAAGAAAAATAATGTCAGAATTCCCTTGTTCTGCAAATAAAACATGCAAAATAAAACCTGAATGACATGCAAGGGAGAGGAGGATGAGCAAAATTATCACCCTCCATAGTCAAATGGCAGAGCCCCAAGAAGGGATAGGATTTACACTTGCACAAACAGGCGTTACCTTTTGCCCTTGCTAGAAGTGACTCAGCTGCAAATATCATCCACAATTGATTGTTACCCTGGAAAAACAAATGATTCAGACTTTGTAGAAGGGCATGTGCAAGGAGTCCGGCAACAGGACACAAGAGAGATCAGCAGTCTGCTTGCAAAAGAGGTCTTTCTAAAGACCACAACAGCCTTTGAAGCACGCTTTAAGGAACAGAGTAGCACTACAGGCAGGCAAATAAAACCTGGCTCTTCCCAAGGTTAATGAAAGTATTGCCACTGGCTAACTTCCTGGGGAACAGGCTGGGAACTGCACTGCAGCCTCTAAACTGGGATTATATACACTGCAGCAGTACTTACTGGCCTTGGCATGTGAATAAACAGCAGGAACAGTTTCTATGCAATGAGCAATGGAGAAATATTTACCTCCCTGAAAAGTCAATATTTTAGCACAAACACAATTGGGAGAGTTTATGAAGGTATTTTGTTTGTAAGCAAACTTCAAAGCTTTTTATGGGTTAGTTTTTTAGCTACTATTATTTACATTTTTTAATGGCAAAACAGTTCCCAGAAGACTGAATGGGATGAGTTTATGGCTCCAGCAAACCGAGGGAGTGACACGCAGCACTTCAGTGCCGGCTGTGCAGTGGGAGTGAGTGTGCTAGGATGCTGGGCCAAGCTGTTTCCCAAGGAGATGTTCAAAGTGATGTCCTCAGCCTGGGCTTCTGGCTCCTGCTAAGTCATGTGAAGTGCAAATACCCTGCAGATTAAAGAGAGCTTTTCAGTGCTCCCCATTTCTGAAAACTGTGCAGATTGACTCAAAGTTTAGTTGGCTGGTTTTTCAACCCTGTCCAATACAATCCTTCAGTGTATGCCTCTAAGAGAATACTTTTTGGTATCTCAAGAGCTATTTTAAGGTTCCCAGTCCTTCTGTTAAACAAATGGAAGGACTCGAGAGGGGTGACCTTGGACACAAAAGGAATGAGGCCAGACCACCCAACTTCAGTAGCGAGTGTCCCTACAGCTGATAGAGACATTACCCTAAGTTCTCCATAGCCCCTGGGTTTAGGTAGTAATTCAGCATTACTTCCTCTTTCCATTGACAGTACAGGGAGCTGAGGTAACCATTTTCCCAGCTTAGCAAAGTACCAAAAGCTGAATGATGAAGTGGCTAACCTGATGCTACTTGGCAAGCCAAAGACTGGAGCCTTATCCCCCAGCCCCCTTTGTGCCTTACTGTGCAAACTCCCTGCTTAGCTCTTTAAAACTGCTTAGAGACAAACATTAAGCGCCTCTCACTCTGGCTTCCTTACCAAAAACTCTCACTTTAATCTTGAAATGCTGTAAGAAAATGGATCCAGACGTGTGCTGCGAACAAAGCCCTGTGGCTTGAAATAGATAGTTTAAATAAAAGATGAGGTGCAAAACCGAAAGGTCATGGAAAGATCATTAACCACACGGAACTGTAGAGTCTGCAGTTTTTCGCCTACCTCACAAATTATTCGTTTCCTGCTTTGATGACTTTAAGCATAAATGTGATATTAGTATGGCCTTCCTGAGCACCTCTGTCCCATAGATTTCAGAGGAAAAATACGCTGTGATTTTCATTGCTTTGCTACATGTGAAAAGAAGGTCTATTTCTCACACATAGTGCTTCAGAGCTGCACCACTTAAAATTGTCCTGATAACTCTAAGCAAAGCCCAGCTGTATAGCTGTTGCTGTTGCCGTTGCTATACCCTGCCCTGTTGATAGCTAACATAACAAAGAAGCCAGGGTTTCCTGGAGTATCTCAGTGGTTAGGATGCTGGCAGATGACTCAGGCACAGAGGGGTTTAATTTTGCTTCTATTCAGTGACCTTGCATAAATCATTTCCCACCCTCTGAAAGTGCTTTGAAAATGATGGCTGACAAGTGGTATATAAGAGCTTGGTGTTTTAGCAGGGCCTGGTAGTCATTTCAACACAGCCATTTTGTAATCAAAGAGACAATGGTTTATACTGGTGCCAATGTATTTCATTAGGGCCCTCCAGTACTATGTGGTTCCCAGTGGTACAGCTCTCTGCTGTGCCATGAACACCTCAGCTCTCTTTCCCCCTGCCCTGAGCTCCCCATGCCTGTGTTGCTTGGTGAGAGTGATGACTCCAGCTTTAAAGGAAAGCTAATATGGTTGGTGAGCAAACACAATTTTTGGTTCCCCTGACCAAAGGAAAATGTGCAGCATGGGAGGATGGCAGACGGTTAGAGAAAGGGAATATGAAGATGGATTTCAGGAGAAAGCTTTCTGACAATCAGATTTGAAGCGAGACGTTCATGTATCAAGGACCCAAACCACATGGAAATTCCAGGCTTGCTTCTGAGTGCTGAATCAGTGGGAATCCTTCTCGGGAGCAGAGTGGAAAGGAAGCACTCATCATTCGGAGGAGTCCCTGCATCTGGGGCAATGGATGCCTCAGCGAATGTCTGCTCCTTCCTAAGCTTCCCTGTGTGCAGAGAAACCCCAATATCTTCTACTTTCTTCAGCTACTTCAGGTTTTGATTACTTCTGGATACTTTTGGCCTTTTTGATTGCCATGTTCCAAGTGTCCATGATTGTATTCTGGAAAAGAGAGAGCTCAGCCAGGCTGTTACATTGAGAATCAGTTGGGGCACAAGAGAGATTTATACTTTCATTTCTGTCACTTTGTCTCACACGTGGGAGTATTTTCACATTAAGCTGGCCAGATGTTTCTTAATCTGTATCTCTCCCTGCCATCCTTCCTGTTCTTCTTGGTCTTCTCTTTTTTCTTCTGCAATCCTGAGGCTTTTTTTTTTTTTTTTTTTTTTTTTTTTTTTAAGATTTGTTCAGATGAGGCAGCTTGCTTGCTTCTATCCAGTTGTAGGATAGAAAAACATGACCTCTGAATGGTTTTGCCTGGACGGCACCATTGCATTGAGTGCTGGCTGACTACAGAAACAACGGATCACTAATTACCAACTGAAGGCTGTGCTCTGCTCTAGAAGAAAGGGCAGTTTTCCAGAAGAAAGCTGTCTATATGCAAATCGCCATCTCTGTTGGCATTAGCAACCAGATTGAATGGGTACAGGGGACATCTCTCTGAAGGACATCTTTCTGTTTCGGTGTTAGGAGATACAGAGAGCTGAGTAAGAAGAACATTGACCTGCTACATCTCTTGTCTCTGTTTTGTGGAGAGTAAGCAAATACGCATTTTGGAACTAGATTACACCCATGTCCTTAACTAACATCACATTGCATTGCATTGCTAGAAAGGACAGGAAACACTAGAAAAGAGCTTTTTTTCCCATGTCCTATCTACCTCTTTCACACCTGAATGCTCTCTGCTGTTGTTCATTGTTTCAGGCAGGTTCCAGAGATCCATGGGCTATGCTTTTTACTTGGCTGCCTGATCATGCACTCTGAGAGGCTGTGATCTAATCTTGTAAATTGTTCTGAAACACTACTCGTGTAAAAGGTGCCCAACCTGATGTGATGGCCCTAAGAATCTTTTCTCAGTGTTTGCATTTCAACTCAATGCTCTGCCCTGACTGCATCTCTCTGTTTGAGTGCTCCTTCTCATAACACCTGGAGGCCTAACAAGTATCTCAGGGTTACAGGTGAAGGATCTTCCAGTGTGTTCAGTATATGTGTTTGATTGCTATGTTCTTGTTTTTCTACTGAACCTATGTGTCTCTTTGCATCCTCTACCATGTAGCCCTGAAGAGGCAAACTGTTGGCCCGGTATGATATAAGCTGTATTTAACCTACTGGGAAACCAACACTGCTTTTGCTTGTGTTGAACACCTTGAGCTTTGAAATCCCATTTCTATGCCAGGATGAACAAAGGAAGACTCCCAGAGTGAGAAAGCAAAAAAATGATCTGGCAGCCTCAGTAGGACGATAGTGAGATTCAAATAGATGTTAGATCATTGTCACCTACTGTGATAAGGGACCCAAATTTGGCTTATGTACCACATATTATTGTACAAATTTGCCCAGGTACATCTACTTGTTTGTCAATTCCATTTTGCATGCCTGCCTTGCTGTGAATGCAAAGTTGAGCAGTACTCCTTCAGGCTTGATTTTGACAAAGCAGTTTGTCATTTGGGTTTCCTTCGCTGTGCATAACAAACTTTATGGCAAGAACTTTCTGAAGGCCTTCACCTCGTACTCCTGCACACACAAATGATATTCCACCCCAGTCTCAGAAAACGGGCATTTTGAGAGAGTGCAGTCCAAAAGTCTTGTTTTCCAGTGTGACAAATGCACAGAGCTCTACCAATTTAGCTGGATTTCAGATGACTTGAAAAGAAACCAGGAACAAATCCAATCCAATCTGCAGTGCTGAGACTGAACTTTTGTACCAGTGTAACTCCATGGATATGTAACAGCACAGGTTTGAGTTAATATGGGAGTGAACAGGAATCCACAGAATTCTTGTGACAAAGGTGTCCCTGTCCTGATATCCTGGACCTGTGGGCTACCCTCTGTGTTCCTCACATCAGTGACCAGCTCCTGCACCAAACAGCACCCATGGATTCAATGGGTCTAGCAGCAGTTGTAGGGTTTTTGCTACTATAGGAAAGGGGATTAGCATTTAGCCTTACATGTTCTACTCTGAAAGTTTTTTAAGGGTAGCTGTGAACACTGAAAGTAGCCCTTGTCCCCATCTAGACCCCCAGGTCTCTTCCCTGTCTGCATTTGTGGTTGTGTGGTGGAAGTGTAGGGCCTGGGCCAGGAAAACCTCCAAAGCATGGAGGACAAGAGCCCCCTGTGTGAACCACGGCTCGGAGGATGAGGTCTGGCAGGTTGCTCACGTGTGAAAGCGCTAAACCCCATGTGCTTATGTGTGCTCTGAGCCATCCTTCATGCAGTCCTCATAAGGGTGCTGCTGAGCCTACGTGCACCAGGCTGCAAATGCAGCAGAAAGTGCAAAGCTGGACCCAGACAGAAATGGAGAAAGGATTGGACGGCACTAATAGAAAATGGGTGGAAAAACCTATGGTCCGTCCTACCTTCCAGCCATGCCTTAGCTGCTCAGGTTAAGAGTAAAGAAAAATATCAGCTCTGCAAAATACAATAACTAACTAACTAACTAAATAAATCTCTACGGATTTGTCTCCTTTTTTTCGTTGAGTTTGCACATTTCACTTCTACAGGGGGAATAACAGCTGCAATCTTTCCTCATCACAATTGCAAAGAAATGATCATCCCCTTTCGCTGCATTTCCTAACTCCCCCAGTTCCTCTTTCAGGTTTATGCCTTTTCTGTATGAAGTTCTCTTGGCGGCATGGAAATTAATTGAAATGAGTCTGACTAAGAGGGGAAGACCCAATAATGTCAGGATTTCAGTAGTAGCTCCTGAGTTGCGTAAGTACTATTTTTACAGTGATTGCAGGCAATCTCATGAATCATTCCAAATGTACACAGCTAAACACAGGCTGTTTCTTCCCAAAGGCTGGGCCTGAGCGGTTGAAGCTTGTGCATCCACGGTGCATGGGTGCTAATAATAACCACTGCATTTAACAGCACCGTGAGCTGGTGTCACTCACAAACATGATGGGGCGTGATCTACGGAGGTGCAGCGAAACCACAGCACTCATTGAGACAAACCTACTGCGAGAAATTACCAACTCCTGTAGCCTCCTTGGACTTCCTGCAAAATACCTCACCCCCACAGACCATTAAAAATGTCCCTGCCAGGAGTCTAGAGGCAAAAACATGTCCAAATCCTCACCTGCTATATTACTCCTTTCCTTCCTTTGTCTGTACATTATTTAAGTGTCTTCCCCTTGCCTTCAAGGCCAGCTGTAACCCTTAGAGGCCCCTATTTGAGACAACTTCTGTATTTGACATACCATTTGTCCAATTTTCCTGCAGAGGCATTTGAACTTTCTTCCGTCTGCATGTCTTGCAGTCTGTAACAGGAATTTCTTCCGGAACAGAGATCAGCTCATTGTTCAATGCCCATCTGCAGAATTAGTAGCCTAGGCTGTTTCTTTAGAATGAATTAAAAAACAGAAAAGAGAGAGAAAAAGCCACCCTCTTTACTACATGTCAGGCAGTAATCCTTATTAAGTTCCTCTATAATCTTTATTGCTATTATTGCTTGCTTCGCTCTGCTCTGAACTCCTTTTTCCCTTCTTTCAATCTCATCAAACTAGGAGTTTTACCCTGGTGTGTTTTTCCATTCACACTGACCTTGAGATGGCTTATTTCATTTTGGGAGAGGCAATATTAATCAGTGCAGCTGCATGAGTATCTCTAGTGCCTCATGGAGAAGGCTTCCTGTGCTTCCAGTCTCAGCTCCTCTTGGGCCTCTTGGCCCCGTGGCCGCATTACATTGCCCTTACTTACCGCACCGTAGTCTCCGTGCTGTCTACACTGACAGGATGCATCATGGCAATTTGATGACTGCAGTGCATTACGGAGACGGACTCCAGCCAGGCAATCTAGCTCATCCAGCAAGAAGCAGGCATGAGGCTAGTAAATGATGGGGACTGGGAAACAGAAATGACATTAGCTGGGACAGACAGGTACGGAGATGGGTGAGAGACTTGCTTTCAAGCAAAGGCTATGCTTGGTCCCTTCCATATTACTGTGAGGGTTGTGCAGGCATTAATGGGGTCAGGGAACCATAAAATACAGGGTCAGAAGAGACTATGTGTCCATTCCCCAGCTAAAAGGTGGGAATCGGTGACTCAGTGGTGAGGGACAGAGGAATGTAATTCTTGCGCCACTTATATGGCTGCCAGGCTGTAGCTCAGAAGATGAGATTGCTTGGAGTCAGTTTTACAACGTCGCTGTCCTCCTCCAGGCATTTGTGAAGCATAAGGGTGTATGCTCAGAACATTGCAGATTGAGAACGTGTTTCCGTCGAGATGCATATTTACAGTTTGCTGTTGCTCTTAAACCGGATTGGTTTCCTGTTTTTCATCTGGCAGGTCTGGCTTTGGATGGCCAAGTGTGCTGCTCCTCTTTCACTGCCCGTTTGCCTTTGTGCTGAAGAGCAGCATAAGGACACTCTCTGAAGAACCTTCAATCTAAAGGTTAAAGTAGATTGCAAATTGCTTCTCCTAACCCTATTATTAGGATTAACAGAGAGAGAGTTACCCATAAATCATGACAGATTGTTTTTTTTTTCCTACAGAAGATGTAGAGCTGTATTTATAGAGTTTAAGAGGTTGTGAAGTCACTGCAAGTGTGCTTCCCCAGCCAGAAGCAAAAGATGCTTGAATGTAAATTGGAGTAGTATATTTTATTACTAATAATACATCTATTTGTGAAAACACCGTATGGCAATGTGGCAAAATATCCTGCTTTTAAGAAGTACATGCATAGCCACAGGGAACACAAAATATCTTATATCTATGCATGAGGTAGAAATGTGATAACAACAAAGCAATAGAGATGTGCATGTATGTTCACTATAATATGTAACTGTACTAGTCTCAAAGCATTGGACATGCAGTGAATAAAACATGGGCTTCTGGGTTAGAGGGCTGGGGCACTGGGACTACCCGGGTATTAATATGTATTGATGCAGTGTCTGATATGATATGTACATTCAATAAAATTTCTCCAGCTGTGAGCCTTCCGCTCCCCTCTGACCATCTGCACATTTGCTTGAATCATTTTCCTTTCTGTAATTTTGAGGAAACCTCAAGATTTAAAATTCCATGAAAAGGAAGGTTGTAAACCTCCTCTCCAACCCTTTCCTCTGTGCCTTACTGGATCTGAAAGCTGGGCAATACATTACATAAAAGCTGCTGAGAAATAGGATGGAAAAGTGCGAGTGTTGTTCCAGTGCTTTTAGAGCTGTGTCTCAAATACCCCCTGAGTGAGTTTGTTGAAATTGCTGCTCTAACAAATCCTCAAAATACTAAAGACGGTGAAGATGTGAGGAATGATAGATAGACCTTAACTGTAACGTGCATCAACATCCAGTGTGTATTCCTTCTTGGATCCCTGATAAATTAGCTAGTTAGCTACTCCTAATCTTACCTAATACTAATTATAGCAGGACTGGGGATTTGTGGTAGGAGGTACACAAGGACAAAACCGTGGAAACCAAAGACTTAGCAATGTAATTAAAAGCAATGTGCTCCTGTTCCTCCTCCAAAACAGCCCCTCAGAGGTGCAGTCTGGGGAGCAAAGTGGGGCTGTGCGAGGCGGCCGGGTGATGGCCCGTAGACGAAGCTAGGCACTTCTGGGTGGAGGTGGGAGCCTGTGGGCCCCGAGAGGGTCCTGCCAGTCAAGGAGGGGTATGCTGGAGCTGGGCCAGTTCTCTGATATTGAAACCTTAAAACCTTAGCAATGGTATCAGGGGGTCACTGAGTAGCAGAGGCTGCTGGTGCCTGTGCCTGGGGCGAGCAGGGTGCTGCTGCAGAGTGGGGCGGGCGCCGGTGGGGAGGGAGAGCCGTCTGGCACGGCAGGTGAATCACCCACACTTGCCCTTTGTTGTCCTGCCTGGGCGCCGGCCAAGGCACTCAGCCATTTTCTCTGAGGTGATCCGATGAGATTGCAGTGCAAGGAAGGCAGGCCACCTGCCAGGAGCCGGAGATTTCTTTTTCTGCAGATGCCAGTCCCGGTCCTGCTCCCGAGGGCAGGTGGTCGCTCAGCCCTGGTGGCTGTGTCACCATCCCACATGTGCCACCAGTGCAGGGGCTTGTGGGACAAGGGCTGCCGGCCATCCTGGCCTTGCCTTGCATCTGTGGCCTGTGGTGGCAGCAGTGTCTGATGAAGGGGCCCTGGCTGGCCCACGTCACAGCCCCAAAGCTGAGAATGGTGCTGGCTGTACAGTCCCACTGCCACCGTCCAGCCTTTGGCCTGGCAACGCCATCAGCCCCACTCCCTCCAAACTTCAGCCTCCATTGCCTGCCAATGACTGCAGCATCCTGAGGCTCCTGAATGTGCTGGGGCTGTGGTTGTGTCCATCTGTCCGTGGAAACATTTTCCACTGTCCTTTCTCCCTGAAAATATGCAAACAGTAACCCAAACTGCAATCCAATTTGCTTATCTCATCAAGAGAGCTGCACATCTGTCCTGGAACATCCCTTTGGTAAGTTGGGGTCAGCTGTCCTGGCTGTGTCCCCTCACAGTTTCTTGTGGACCCCAGCCTTCTCACTGGCAGGGCATGAGAAGTTGAAAAGTTCTTGACTTAGTATAAGCACTACTTAGCAGCAACTAAACCATCAGTGTGTTATCGACATTATTCTCGTACTAAATCCAAAACACAGCACTATACAGGTTACTAGGAAGAAAATTAACTTGATCCCAGACAAAACTAGCTGTTATCATTCACACCACACACAGCCATTCTCCTAGGTGGCCGCTGTGTGCACAGAGGGTGAGCTGCTGTCCTCCCCATACCACTTGCACCGATCTCACCCTGGGCTGCTCCTGCACACAGTGAAATGCTTGCCTTCATGCACCAAAAGACTCTCTGCATCTGATGAAAGCACCTGGGCATTTGCTGGCTTTGCATGGCCCCTGCGTGTTACTCGAGGCAGAGACCCAGGCAGGCTGCCAACAGCCCTGTCATGATCACGCTATATGGCCTGCTGAGGAAATTCAGCAAGAAAGCAGAGGTACAAGGCCACAAACACTGGAGGACACATACCACCTTGTGAGGTGGAGCCCAGTGCATTGCAATGTAGGTTGGGTGGGAGAATTTGACCTGTATCTTACTCTATTTTTTCACCCCAGACTATAAACACTTAAAGATGTGAATATTTCATTCTTCTGCAATGAGTGTGTTACAGACCAAATGCTCCCACCTGTGCACCCTGATGCCTTTGGTGGGACAGGTGGGCACAGGGGGTCTGTACATCACACTGCACAGAGCGATGTTTTCTCCCTAATACCTTTTGTTGATGAAAAAATGCTTTGGGGGATGTTGAGAAGAGAAACAACTCGACTCTTTGCCTACATGGCTCACAGTTAAATTCTCTTCGCTGAGGAAACAGATTTTTCTTGCCAGATGAAATCCACCTCTATGCCAAGGTGCAAGGGAGCCTCTTGCCATTTTGCTGAGCTAGCACCCAGGAGTCAATGATCTGCTTGGTGAATATAAAAAGAGGTTTTTTAAAATGCTGCTTATTGAGCTGTGGGACAGAATTAATTTCTCTGAATTTAAGGTGAGTTTGTGGTATTGAAAATGTCAGGGACAATGATACATGGTTAGAAGTTCACAAAGTGAGAAAGAGAGCGAGAGACAGTCATTTAGTTTAATGTGTTTAATTTGTGGTATGACAATGTATTTCATTATCCACAGACATAGTCCACATAGGTTAGAAATCCCCTGGGGACAAGATAAATCAGGAGAGTGCTTGCTGAAATGTCATCTGTGGGGACATCCACAAAGTGAGGCAACTGGTAATTCTAATTCCTGGGTAATGTAGCACAAAGGAAAACATGAAGTTCTCAGATTCTGAGTAGTTACTTGGTATCACTTTCCAACTAATATTACTACCATGAAGATGGTAAGGCATGAAGTTAGTGGAGCAAACTTCAGTGGAAGACAACATCGAAGTGCCTTGAATCAGTGCTGAAAAGTTTGTTTGTCCTTAGTGATGTGCGCTGCCAGGGCTCTGCTGTGGTGTGCTCTATCATATCACCTCCTACTTGAATGTGAAATACTAGGTTTCATCAGGCAGCCTCTTTCTTCATGGGACGTTACTCCATTTCAGCGGCTTTATATCGCTATGTGCTCTGGAATTTCTGAAATGTTCTGGGGGACAAGTGATGACTGCTTGGAGCTGATTAGGGACGGGTAAGGAAGAGAGCAGCTCTTCATGTTCAACTTTGCTTCTGGTACACTTCTGGGTGTGGGGAAGTAACAGGATTGCCTTTTTCCTGAAGCGCCCTCACAAGCATCAAGCAGCAGGTTGCCTTCCCATGACACATACTAATGCAGGTTACAACAGGGTTTGTCAGTTATGTCACACAGTGTGATGTGATGTGGTAACACAGCGTGACAGCAAGATGAAATGCAAGACCCTATGTCAAAGAGTCTGCTTTCAAAACATAGCCTGCTCCTTACCATCCCACGGTGCAAGAAACTTTTCACCCAGATGTCACATGCTCTCTTGTTGGTCTGCCCCTCTGTTAGGGTTGTATCTCTAGAGCTTATGTGCCATGGCTGAGCAGGAGCTGAGGAGAGATCAAAAAGGCATAGGGAGAAGACAATATGTTTTTGCTACTTGCCCCTCCTCTCCTGCACCTCTGTCACTTTAAGAAGAATAGAAGTGCGTTAACAGCTCTGAATATGTTGCTGGGCATTTCTGAACACTCTGCTGGTCCCAATGTTGTTGCTCCAAATTCACTGGATTTTGACAGGAAACACAGGTCAAAGTCTAATGCTTATGAAAAAATGCCCTTAAGTCCCCCAGAGAGTATAGCACAAGCTATTCTCCCCATGCTGCTCTGGTGACGGCCCTCAGCTCTGTCCTGGAGGTATTTACCTCTGTGGGCAAGACTGTGATGCTAATAATAAAGCCCAGGAAACAAGGTAGTTGTGTAGTATGTTAAGGAATAGTACCCCTCAACCCAATAGCCACTTTCCATTTCATCTTGTTACCTTTTCCAGGCGGGATCCAGCACTTCTGTTTGTGTCTGAAGTACAGAATATAATGATGCCTTGAACCTAATGGTCCTGCCTGACTACATGCATTTATATCCACACATTGAATGGATATAATAGTTTATTTGTCTGTTTCTAATGACCTCATCTGTAGTCAGCTCCACTGCTTGCCAAGGTGATGTATGGAGAGAACAATATCAATATTGCTTCTACTAAACAAACACAGGTAGTGCAGGAAGGTGCTGAGTTGCTGTAAGTAGAAGTATACTTAGAGTCCTTACAATCTAGAAGAGTGCAGATAGGCTTGAAAGGAGGATTTAAATGTCTAATTGGCAACTTAGACCCTCAAGACCTTTCTTTCATTTTTTTGTTTCTGTGCACTGCCATTTCTGCCAGGAATGTCTCTGTTGCTTCATTACTTCTACATTTGTATCTCTGGATAACTCCGTGGAGAAAGCAGGCCATAGTTTACTTCTTCATTAATGAGATTCACAAGGTAATTGTACTTCCATCTGTCTTGCTGTGGTGGTCCAATTTGACTCTGAAAACTGCATATGAAACCAGATGCCCTCAAGTTTGAACAGGATGAGTGCTGGGGAACACTTACGGCACGTGGGAAGCCAGGGCTCAGATCTGCTTTCGGCTAGCTGTAGAGCACTGGGGTATGCATGCAGCCCTGTGTGAGCTGGGACGTAGTGAGTCATTATGAATGTCTCCAGATGGCGGGCTTCTGTTTTACATTAAAAAATATTATTTGGAGCAGAGACTGGAACGTGACTCTCACAGATGTTGGTATTGGGCTCTTAGTACACCAGCCATTTAATTACAGTCACAATACATTCACAATAAGACTTCAGCATTTAAGTCTCGCCTCTGGAGAAGAGCAAGCTCAGACATTAAATGAACTCATCTACTCCAACAAATTAAGAGGTACGCAAAGCTAGCAGGCATCAGATTTTCACCAACAAATTTCTGTCAGTCCCTATGTCTCTGCTTCTAGGTATGTCTGCTTCATTTCTGCATCTGCTTTGAGTAGAGGAGTGCCTACACCCCTACATGATCCACAATCCCTCCTGCTCATATTTGTCACCTGGAGCCTGAGCTAAAAGTCATCCCAGAGCACACATATGAAATCAGAACTTCCCCCTAAAAGTTGCATCCAGATATTCCTGTGGCTAAGACACTCAGCTGGACCATGTGACACACAACCTCCATCTCTTTCTCTGCTGGAGGAGGTCTGAACCCGCATCTCCCATGTGGCTGTCCCAATCAGCAGGTTAGAAGGTGTCTCAGGGTGGGACGTTCTCCATCCTGCTGCTGTGCATGGTCCCTGCAGAACGGGGTGGGTGTCCATCGCGCCAGGGAGAGAGTCCCACTCCACAAGCAGCAGTCAGGGCACTGCGTGGAAGGAGGTGGAGGTTCCTGCACCGCTGTACCGCAGGAAACCTCCCCGTTCGGGGAGGATGTGGACACATTGCCCGGGCAGGGTGTGAGTGCGGAGCAGGGCCTGACACATGGTGGCAGTGCGGAGCTGGCTCGGCCGCTGAGGGAGCCCCAGGCCGGGCGGGCTGCAGGGCTGGCGGCGGGGGGCTCCCTGGAGAGCTGCTCCTCCGGAGAAGGCTTTGGTGTGCCGCTGTCTCAGGGATGGAGGAGGTCATCTGGGAAGGATGGACTCTCAGGGAAGCCAGAGTAAGAGTGAGTGCCCTGGCCATGGCCAGGCTTCCTCAAGCCAACCCTTTAATAAGAGGGACTGGAATAAGAGGGTGGACCAAATTCCTGATGCACAGATTAGACTTGCTTATTTTCTTCTTTGTGAACATACAGAGAACTATCAGATGTCTTGCTATTGTTTTCCCATCAAACAGAAAAGTACGTGTGACTCCACATTCCTAAAAGCCTCTTGAGAGATGGCAAAGGTGACCAGGGAGGTTAATTTTCCCTTCCTAGAGCTGCTTGTGGGTGGGACCTCACGCTGTACTTTTGTTCCGTTAGCCACAAGGACCTCCAAGCTGACTCAGCAAAGGCATCAGAAGTCCTAAAGAGAGAATTTCTCTGGGAAATGCACTGTGAAAGCACTTCTGTGATGTGGGTAATGAATGACCCTTTAGAGAGCAACTGACATTGGGCTTTCTGCTATGGGCTTCGGCCTTTTCATGCTAGAGAGACTTGGGAGCCGCAGTCGCCAGAGGGAAGCTGGGACATTTCACTGCTGCTAGACTTTCTTGGAAGACACAGTTAGGACTATCTCAGTGGGCAGTCTTGCTCTCTTTTGTCTGACAAAAGAGATAAGTAAGATGTTACATTTGCTGAAGAAGCAATTTCATAATGTCGTCATATAACGTTGGGTAGAGTAGTAGCGTGGTCCAATTCTTGGGTCAGGTTTTGGTTAGAGATGTCAGGAGGTAGCCACTTACAAATGCTTGTATAGAGGAAGACTTATTTGGGAATACCTCAGCCTTGGTGGGATAGAGGAAGAGGGATCGTTCGGTTTTGGGTTTTTTTTTACACTAGACAGGGCTGAAAATATTAAAAATTAAATATATTTAAAACCTTGTTTGCCTATTGAGTGGAAAGAGCTCATACTCCAGCAGAACCACCAGGTTCTTTAAACACCAGGGAATCTGAGAAAATAACCAATTAGCAGAATAACAGAAGGTGGGTTACTTTTTTTAAATGGGCCCAGTTTCTGCCTGTCACGTAGAAAAATCCAAACCAAAATAGAAAGCTTCTGTGCCAGCATGCTTGAGATTAGATGTTATGGTATCAATTCTGTAAGATGTGGAAATATGAAAAGAAATAAAGATCTAAACCAGAGTGCATTAATCCCAGAGGTGTCTGTAGTGGGAGAATCCATCATACTCTGACCTTTTCAAATCCTGTGAGACAAAGATCTTCCAAGAAACTTCCCCCAAATGCTCCCACCAACTAATTGCACAGTGGCCACTGATCAGTTATCAGGTATCTCCTTGGGAAAGTAAGGGTTTATGCTGGATTAAGTCTGGCAGAGTGAAGCTCCAGTCCTCCAAATTACCTAATCCTCTCCATTTTACAATCTGAACAGGAAAAAAAAAAAAAAATCTATGAAAATGAAAAGAAAAGCATCAACCATATATTTTAAAAACATTGTCAAGGTTTCCTACCAACTGTAGCACTATCTGGTTATCAGTTTTACAGTGGCTCAAATTTGACCTCCATGCAGAGAATTAGCTTCAAGCAGGCACCACTTGAATGGGTGAATTTTAGTCTGTATAATTTTATTATTCCTCTAACTATCGCAATCAAGGACATTAGCATAGAGGGCACACTTTGAAGAGGTTATTACTGAGCACTCATCGTTTGCTTAAATCCTCAGATCTTTTTCATGTAGCTATAGAGAGAACACTTTCATGAGCTTGAAGACTTTTTCTTCTGGCTGTTTTTCATTTCCAAGGAAACAAATAAGAATGACTTTGAAGAGCTGATTAGCCTATGAGCTAATTTATGGATTTTTCATAGTCTAGTTCTTTTCAGCCTCTTGCATGGAACTGATTTTTGTTTGGAGTAAGACTGTAGATTTTAGTCAATACAGACAGGATTTTCAAGTAGCTTACCACTGGCTGCAGTGTTCTGCTCAAGTTTAATGGGAGTTTTGCTGCTAATTTTAATGAAAACAACAGTGAGGGCTCTTGAAAATCCGATTTTTCCTGCTTGCTGAACCCTGTGTGTTCACATAGGAGATTTATTTAAAGCTCTTTTTATGAGAGAACAGACCATGTTCCATCAACAGTAAGTTGGCACTAAGACATTTAATGGCAAAATCTAGGCCAGGATATTCAGGGAAAATGCTTTGCACTGAGGAGAGGGGAGAAGGAAGGGCTGTGTCGAGGCGATCGGGAAAAGTCCTGAGGCCTCGGTTTCTACAAGTGAACATAGGAAGAAGTGTCCAAGGGCTGATATATGGGATGTGTCACAGCCTCTGCTCATGATGGCATTTCATAGGATTCTTCAATTTGCCATTCGGGGATATATTTCACTACACAGCATCTTCGGAAGACAGCTAGGACCAGGTCTCCTATAAAATGCATTTGGAGAAAGCTTGTTGGTGTTGCCTAGAAGGTGGCTAGTGAATATTGCAGATACAATGGTGCAGCATTACTGTGGCACATGAGAGCTTTAAATTCAAGGCCATCTCATTCCTCTTGACTCGGAAATCTCAGAAATCTGAATCCAAGGACTATAACTGTATGATTATGTGGTTTTCTTTATATATATTTTTTTTGTTGCTTTTTTTTGTTTTAATGAGAAAAGGCTGGTTTTGAGAGCTTCACTCCAGGAACAACTCCTCACTGACAATCTTGGGAGCACATAGATGTGTCCTTCTGGAATCAGACAGAAATGTCTCATTTGAAACATTTCACATTCAATGAATTTCTGCTGAACATAGAGTTTCACCCATTAAAACCTCTCCTGGGTCCCTGGCAGATTGCCTTGCCTTTTAGAACTTATCATCTCCATGTTCAGTGAGTGAACATGGGATGGTCTAACAAAATTTTTGCCCACCCAAATAATTACAAGAATCTGAACCTTAGGGGACATTTTAGACTTCTCCTTCCCCCTTCCCCTCCTTGTTTCTTTCTTGTAGATACTAGCAAAGAAGGCAATCAAGGACCCATTACGGCAGAAAATCTGCACTGTTCTTTGTTCTTGATGTCTTAAGCCTTATCACTTTATTTTGAATGCTGTATGTAGAATATACTATTCTAGAAAACTATGTGTATAGCTCGGAGGTTGTGAGAAAAACAGTACTGGTCCCACAACTGACCCACTGGACGGCCTGAAATAATTTGGTCCCCACTTTCTCATCTGCAAAATAGGGAAACTAATTATTTACTGACCTTGCAGGTCTGATGCAAGATGACCCTCTCCACTGTGCTCTATTCAGATAAAGCACTGTGGTCTGGCTGGCAGCTTGTTGTCTTGTTGCAGCCCTGGGGTACTTTTACCCTCTTTTCCTCCTCTTGCACGTGGACAACTCTTTGAGGCTCCAACACAGCAGCAGCTGCTGCCCCTTATTCTGGTGGCAGCACTTTGCCCTGCTGGCAATGTTATTAGCTTTTTCCTTTGGTTTGTCTTAGCAGGTCCAGGAGGGGGAATTTGTGTTTGTTTGCCTGGCTAAAGGTAATGCAGTGGATCTGAAGTCTGTAAATGCTGAGGACCTCAAAAAAAATAAGAGAAAAGGGGAGAATAAGATACACAATTTTTAAGATGACCAAAAAGTGGTGCAAAGGAAACATCCTTCATGGTTTTTGGTTTCCTTAAGTATCCTGGTACATTGGAACCACAAACTATAATATAGAGAGTGAAGCAAAGTCAGCCAAACAGATAAATTGATGTCACGAATCTGGGACAGGATATGTCTGATTATCCTTTGCAACTTAACTGATAGAGTTTGCTCTATTTATGGCTGAGCTGTTCTGTGATCTTACAGGAAATTGCTTCCTGTACACGCCATTCTTAATAGATTTTTAAATTCATGGCTACTCTAGGAAAGTGGATTATAATACAACAGATTATGCATTTTTCCCCAGCTTTTAAGGAGCAGCTTTAACGATGGTTATTGTTGATGAGGGCATTACAGAGCATTCGTGCAACAACCACCTTGAATAGCTTAGTGTTTAAAGCTTTAATTTTCCATTTAATAATAGTGAAACTAGTTAATACTAATTTTATACAATCACTTCCTAAGCTTCTTAGAAAGCATGCAGTCATGGATTTAGTCTGTGCCATGGGGGAATGCCATATATCATGAGGCTCAAAAAACCCCAGAGTTATTAGAGCTATGTGTAATATTTTACATCCCGCCTTGGATCCACTTTGTAAGGCCTCTGATTCACGGGCAATGATGACTTACCTGGAGATGGCTGCAGTGATTCCTGCCGCCGCCTGTCTGCCCCACCTCTCTCTCGGAAGTTTTCATTCGCGCTGTGAAGGTGGCTCAGCTGTTTGGGAGGCATCTGTTGAACCAGCATGGTTTACAGACCAGTAATATTAACAGAAAAACTGGCACCGGCTTTGGCTCTCCTTAATACACCAAGCTGTAATTTGCAGTTGTTCAATTACTGCCACACTAGCAGCTGAGCTGTCTCAAAGCAGGGGCAGGGCTCAGAGGTGAAGATGGGAACCCCTACAGCCATCCGCTGCCATCCTTATTCATCAGCCAGATACCCAGATCTGGGTTGGGGTTTGTAAACATGAGTGACAGTTCCTACGCATATTCAACCAGCTCTTTTCTCAGACTGACTTCCCGCCTTGCCCCATGAGACCCCGCAGGGGTCTATGGTCTCGCTGCATCCCATGGGGATTTCCATGGGGAAGTTCTGCCTTTGGCACAAGGACCCCTGTGGAGCACTGAGGGCTTGGGAGGGATGAAATACGCTTTCTCGCACCGGGCTGGTGCAGGACCAAAGCCCTACGTGTGTCTCACTGAAACCTGCTTTTGAGGTTTCTGTGGTAACTTCTTCAAAAGCAAATGTCAGAGGGTAATATTGGGTTGGGGATTTCACAATTCACTCTTACCTAAGATGCCCAGCCAAGGGGCAGAGTCAATACCGTATTATTTAACCAGCTTATGTGGGACATACCATTCTGTTACTGGTTCACGGGAAACCACCCCCCTCCCGTGGCTGTCTCGCTGGGGTGCCAATAATCAACACCCAAGACTGCCTCGCTGCTGAAAATCACTCACATTTTTTCCCTGCAAGTCACTCATGGGCTGATGATCTTTTGTGAACAGCTTGTGCTTTCTGCCTGCATTTGGTCTCAACAAACAGCATCGCGTTTGCCATCCAGCCAGACAGTAACTCACAGCTGCTTTTAAAAAAAAAAGAGGAAAAAAAAAAGGGGAATGAAGCCCATTTTGAGGCCTTCAACAGCTCCTACTTTTCATTGGGCGTGTTCTTTCCATCTCTTTTCAGGTGCCATTGAGGGAGATTTTTTGAGAAGTGTGGCTGATGTCCTAATTGTGTCCTTCAAGGCAAGGACCAAAAATTGTTTATGTGGTAAGAGCAGGCTAGGCTCATGCTCGGTTGTGGTAACTAGCCCTGTCAGCCCCAATTACTGCCCTCCCCGGGGAAAAGTCTGTTGGAGGGGCAGCATCCTCCTCCTATGGCTGTGCAACCTGTCTGAGCCTTCCACTGTCTCTGAGCGGGGGCAGAGCAGAGGAGGGAGCAGAGAGGGGTTCAGGGGTGGGATGCCTAAGTCATTGGGATGGGCTGAGAGGGGATGTGCAAGTAGAGAGGGATTTCAGGCAGAACAAGAGAGTGGGGCTTTTCTGGGGCTGGTTGCTGAGAGTGGTAGGGCTGCTCTGGTGTCAAGGCAGGGAGGCAGCAGGGTGTAGGGATGGAGAAGGACTGTGAGGTGACAACCATGACCTTGAAACAGGACAAACAGGGGGCTTAGAGTGTAAGGCACCCTGTCTCAGGCTGTGTTTAAATTTCCTGTGGGGCACCCCTGCTTATTCCACAACCTTGACTCTTCTTGACTTCGAAGCAGGACATACACAAAAGTCTACAAAGAAGTTCCCATCCTTTTTTTTTTTTTTTTTCCCCTGCAGGAAGCAGAGCAGTCCTAGTTGCATATTCAGTAGTAATTTACATGGTTTTGGTTAGTTACACAAGATATGTGGAGTTTCTCTTCCCCTAACTTGAATGTCTTGCACAACTAGTCAGCATAGTGCGAATTGTCAGTGTGAATTGTCAGCCCTACAACCAGGACTACCAACTGCAGTTTGCCCTGACAAAGAAGACAGCAGAAATACAGGGGGGTTGAGAACAGGCAACAAAAATAATGAAGCACGGACAGACTTCCCTCAGGAAGAAACTGAAAAGAATAGGACTACTTTGTTAGAGAGCAGATGACTAAGAGCTATACAAATTAATGAATGGGATAGAGAAAGTGGGGGGGATGGGGGGTGTTCCTGTTTATCCTCTTGAGCTATAAAAGAACAAGGCAACGTTCAATTAAAGGGGAAGCAAAAAGTATCAGGTGACAAACCCCACTTTGCTTAGGATGGGATTGAGTTGTGTTTGAGGAGTCTGTTTCACCATGGAGCATGGATGGAACCTCAAGGACTGCACAGCTCGTAGGCACTCAAGCCTACTGAATCCGCAGTGTTGGTTTTCTTTAGGAAATACATATTTACATGGAAAATGAGAGTAAAAATAGGAGATGGTATGTGTTTGAAAGTGTTGAGATTTCTTTTTCTAACTGCTGGTTTCATGAATGCAGGGTAAAAGTTTCCTTTGTGGACATAGATAATTTTTGAGCATCCTTCTCTACTGCAGCAGAGTGCAATTTATTGGTTCCAGCAGTCCTCTTCTTCTACTATCTGACAGTTATATGGTCATTTAAGATGACATTCTCCTTTGTGCTAATTTCCTGCTATTAGTCTCCTAGTATGGGATGTCTGCTTATTGGCTCCCTTGCCCACAGCAGGTATAAGCATTTCCATTACAGGAACTGGGAGTAGAAGCTGAAATAACACAATGAAAGGCTGATAAACACTCCAGAGAAAGACTTCTCTTCCACAAAGAGCTGGTATTCATAAAACAAGAGACAAAGGATAAACAAAGGGAAAAAGCATCTAAATTTTAGTTATTATTATAATCATGCTTAGACTCATAGGTTGAAACTGGAGCTATACTGGATACTTCAGATACATGGGAACGCTCTGTCCGAGTGATCTAAAACGGTACCCAAAACTCATATCAAATGTTGGGTCACAGCAACCAATTAACCTTAGGTGCAGCAGAAGATATCAAGGCTCCCTATTACCTGAATCAACTAGAACTTGAATTCTTTGAGTTATTCTACAGTGTCTTGCACAAACATGATCTGATGCCTAAAGGCTCCAGTTAGAAAAGGGAATACAAAAAGAGCTGCTCACCTTATTGAGATGGTACTCAGCTACCAGGGTAAATATGGGTGAGGTAGAAACAAACTGATTACTAACTACATGGGAAGATAAAGGACTTGGCAGAACTGGACTAGTGCCCGAACCAACCTCAGTAATGAGAGAGGGTAGGTTTTCCTTGCTTGTGTAGTGGTCACATGCTGACATATAATCACCACAGAAACTCACTGTGTGCTCACAGGGCTCTAAGACAGTTCTTCTGGGACTAGAGGTCATGCCCCAAGTGGGTTACAAGTGGCGTCCTGACTCAACAGACACTAAACTGTTTGGATTAATATTTAGAGTAATGAGAATGTCAGAAACTGACTTACAACAGGGAAGTGTTTGAGAACTGCTGTGTGAAGAGCTTTGCCCTGTAAGATGTTACATACCTGGCATACCTGTCCTAGCAAAGTCAATGAAGACATACCTGTGCACTGAGTTGAGCATGTGCTTAAGTGCTTTGCAGGGTCATTGCTAGCACACAGAGGCAAGAGTCAAGTCTTGGGCAATTTCTGGTGCTTCCACCCCCTGCACATTTAAAAATCTTTGAGTCTTTTAATTCAGTGAAGAAAAACATTATCCAAAAAGTTCTATATGAAAATACATCTTCCAATAAACATGAATAACCATCGACCTTTGCAGTGGTCTGGACATTTCAGACAGTTTACAAGATTATAAAGCAGGAAACCATGCTATAGCCTGACATTAGTAGGGGGTAAAGAGCCAGGTGGAAATGTCACGTATATATTCTCTCCTTACGCTTTCAGTGGGTTTATAATGAAAGTGATATTTGGCCTAAAGACGCTAAAGACTATGTTTTCAGAGTAGCTGCCTGAATTTTGAAATGCGATAAGTGGCTTGACTTTCAGAGGCACTGCTCCTAACGGTTGTATCTGGAAGACAGGTAATGTTTTGTAATTTTCAGGGTTAGAAGGGTCAGGCAGATGATCTCATCTGGCTACTTGACATGGGCCATACCATTTAACTTAGAAATTCTTTTGACTGAAGGAATTCTTCTCCTTTGTGTAAGTAAACACGGCAGAGCTCAACAATATATGCTAGTTTTTCAGTTCCTTAATGCCTACAGTGCACAGGACTGATTCTTTTGATGGTAAGATTAAAACCAAGGAGGTAGTTCTTGCCTGATGTTTCTCTCCCCAGTGCCTACAGGCAATGCTCAGCTTTACCGTGTTTTCTTCTATTAACAAGATACTTTTTTTAGTTTCCAGGCTAAGTCCTTCATGTAAACTCTTCCTACCTTTTTAATTCCTATGGCCTCTATGCCCAGCTCTGTGTCCTACCCCTACTGTAAAGCCCACAAAAAGCAAGTTAATGAAACAGACTGTCGATCTTCAGACTTCACCTTAATTAAAACCAGAAGAAAGCATACTGGGAAGTTGGGAATTGAGAAACAGCCGAAATTGGACTAGAAAGTTAAGTTGGAGTAGAAGATCACAAGAAAGATTTCTTCAGTCAATATTTGATGAGCAGGTTACTTTTTTGGGGAAGGACAGAGGTTTGGTGAATGATACGCTTATTTTCTACCGTTCATGAGTAAATCATGCCACTTAATTAACCCTTCAAAAATGCATGTCCTTTTCTGTTTGCCTGCCCATGTTCAACTGAACAACAACCTTATTTGTTTATCTGACTGCTACAGCTTCTAAGTGTTGCTCTTATTTGTCTCATATTATAGTTCCAAAATTACTTTCATGTTATTAAAATGTAGGATCCCCTCAATTTTCTAACAGATCATAGAACCATAGAATCATAGAGTCATAGAATGGTTTGGGTTGGAAGGCACCTCAAAGACCATCTAGTTCCAGCCCTCCTGCTGCAGGCAGGGACACCCTCCACTAGACCAGGTTGCCCAAAGCCCCATCCAACCTGGCCTTGAACCCTTCCAGGGAGGGAGCATCCACAACTTCTCTGGGCAACCTGTTCCAGTACCTCACCATCCTCACAGTAAAGTGTTTCTTCCTAATATCTAATCTAAATCTACCCTCTTTCAGCTTAAGACCATTACTCCTTGTCCTATCACTCCATGCTCTTGTAAACAGTCCCTCTCCAGCTTTCGTGTAGGCCCCTTTCAGGTACTGGAAGGCCACAATAAGGTCTCCCTGGAGCCTTCTCTTCTCCAGGCTGAACAATCCCAACTCTCTCAGCCTGTCCCCTCATAGGAGAGGTGCTCCAGGCCTCTGATCAGCTTTGTGGCCTCCTCTGGACTCGCTCCAACGGCTCAATGTCTGTCTTGTACTTGTACTGATCTTCTACCTGGATCAGAACCCTTGCCATGAAACTGGAAGGAGAGTGCACTGTACTGACCAGAAGAAAAAATCCTACAGGATTGTGAGACTTATTCCTCCTGGTTGCAAAATTAGAGTCCCTTTGATGACTTTTCTTACCTCATGTAACATATCTGGCACATGGCTCAGAAATCTGATGTAACAAAGATTTTAATATGTACCTGAATTTAGATGCTAGCCCAAATTTTGTCAGTACAAACAGTGCTCACAAGCAGAGGTATATCCTAGGATTTTCTGGGTTATATTTTTGAATGCTTGATTTCAAAGCATTTCTACAATTTTCTGCTGTGTGCTTAAAAATCAGGACTTACCAGTAAAAGAAGAAGATGATATTTCATTAGCAAAATGTGTTGCAGCAGTCAGATCTTGTAATAAAGAGACCTCCATTGGTGTTGAAAAGCATACTCAATGCTGAATCTTTAGATTTACCTTGTGGTTATCTGCCTTGTCACTGCCCTGCTTATGGGTCACAAAAATCTAGGTTCTGCCTAAAATTTAATTCTTTTTTTCCAGTTATGCTCATTGCATTGCGGTATAGCTACTCCAGAAGGAGTCAAATGAAGGAAACTATTGGTTTGGGTGGTGGACACTTTAGGATTATTGTTATAATATAAACCTTTGTCCATTAGTAATCTGAATCTCCCATTTGAATTTCACTCTTGAAAGCATCAGCCACACTGAGTATGAAGGCAGGTGTGGTGATCTCCACCTCAGTTCATTCACACTGATGACCCTGTGTGAGAGCACTTGAGTTGAGCAGTATGAACACAAGCACCAGAATGGGAAGAGTCGTGATGGCCTTGATTCCAACCCCAAGGTTTAATCTCGAGGATGTGTGACTAAGTCATCATCGGGTGTGTGACAGAGGATACATGAATTTGTGTCACAGGGAAGACATCTAAGTCTGACCTAGTCAGTGTTGAATCTTTTGTATTAAGTTGATGGGAAGAAGAAATTGGGGTGAAATGGTTCCTGACTCCCCGTATAGTGAGCCTAAGGTGATTAGAGAAGATCTTGGTGTTTGGCTTTTGGGGAGTGAAGTGAAGGTGAAAGAATCCCACCCATGGGGACTAGCTGCCTGTCAAGCAAACCTGACTTACAGATGTAGCAGGGTCAGCATTGTCACATTTGCTGAAAGCAAAGATGCTGTATTGCATT
Organism: Grus americana; assembly: GCF_028858705.1. NCBI lineage: Eukaryota > Metazoa > Chordata > Aves > Gruiformes > Gruidae > Grus > Grus americana. Next base: position 12,337,482 of record NC_072853.1, on the reverse strand, counting down.
CTGAGGATTTTGCTTATCTGGAATATTTCTCAGAGCTGTAGTAACTTATTGCAGCCCACAGTAACAAACTGCTGTTTTCTGAGGAAATCTGAGCTTGAGCAATTCACTTCTAACAGAAAGTGTATTCAAGGTTGAGACAGTGCAGACTTCCCATGCACCCAGAAAACCTCTCTTGCAGGCCGCTGAGTGTTAAAAGATGCTTATTAACTTCTCTACTTTTCTGGGCATCTTATGTAAACGGAGCAATGAGGGCTTCACAAAATCCTTTGTCTTGGCAGTATACAGGTCTTCTTCTTGAAATCCAGCTACTGCTGGCTGCATTCGTACCAGAACTGGAAAATCAAGTCGTAAAAACAAAATGGTAGGAATGATTTCCAGTCTCTTGATATTGCTCCAAAGCTGAAAGAAGTTCCAGCCTGAGGATTGTGTTTTAGTGTATCATTAGTAGTTGGCTTCTTTAAATTCCCCTAGGTGGGCAGTTGCATCATTTAAGCATTAAAACTCTCCAGTTTATATCAGGCTTATTCTAAGCCAAGTAAAAGAGTTCATGCTAATGAGAAGCAGTCTTTCTCTTGAAGAATTCAGTGTAACAAGAGCGAGAGATGACAGAGCTGGGGGAGGCAAAAATCATAGAGATGAAGGTTAGGCAGTAAGTTGGAGTCAGAGCCAGGACCAGAACCAAGTTCATAGGGTACCGGATCAGGCTACTCTCAGCTTCTCCTGTCAGCTGGTGGGCTGGAGTTTGAAAGAGGCTGGCAAGTGGAGAAAAGAGCACTTACCTGTTTCACTGACTTTACCACCAGAGGTTCTTGAGAGAGGGTTTTCTGTAACAAGCAAAGTAGTTTCATTAACAGTAGGGGAAAAGGGAAAAATAAAACATTTGCAACATTTTCAGACTAGTGTTGAGGATGTTGCAGTTTCAAAGCACGTGTAAGTAGAAAGCACAAGATGCCAACGCTTGTGTTCACCAGCAAGTTTCTCGCAAAATCAGCTGACTCTGCAGTTTCTGATGGCAAGTGTTGCAACGGTCAGAGACTCTGTTTCATTTCTCTGTGAAATACCTCTGAGGCCCTTTGGGCTAACTCCTTATGTGATCATAGACATATTGCCTAACTTTCAGGCACCCTGCTGTCTCGTGGCATCCCCAGCCCTGGGTTAGGCACTCAGACTTCCTTCCCATACAAAGCTGGAGGAGCATTAAACCTCTAGCACAGGGTTTAGCTCTTGTTTGCCTGGTAACCCAACATTTAGGCCCCTTAAATGGGGTTCCTGCCTCCAGGACAGTCCTGATATAGACTGTATGTAATGAAAACCTCTTCTGTTGTTAGAACTTGCCAGCACAATCCTTTCCCATTGAGGGGAGGGACATATCTTCTCACTGGGACCAAGATAGTCAGAGACAGCTAGGTCTGTCATTTGGGAGACAAGAAAGACACCTGTTTTCAAGTTCTTCCACCTCTTGAGTTGTTGGAAAAGGGAATAAATATAGGTATCCCCAATTCTAAGGGCAATCACCTAGGTACGGCTTAAAATGGGATGGTGATAAACATAAAATCATCTTCTCACCAGTGGTCTTCTGTATGAGGCCTGGCCATGAAGTTGTGCCCATGTATAGAGTATACCTGCAATATACCCATTGGTTTGGTACCTTGGAGACAGGTGGGAGAATATCTAGGTTCAATCCTGCCCAGACAGGATCTGGGCATTAGTTAAGATACTATCAAAAAGCTCGATAGTGTCAGAAGCAAGAGGTTGCTTCTGGCATGAACCTGGTTGTCTGTAGCTCTAGATGTCAGCTGAGCAGGGTTTTTGAAGATCTTAGTGATAGTAAGATGCCTTCTGAAGCCCTGCTGAAAGTAGGCCTTTTCTGAGTCACACCCTCCTTGTCCAGTCTTGCCACTATTTTAGTTCACGTTGCAAATAATAAATATAAGTCTCGTTTGGTACTAGCAAACTCCGAAGGACAAAATGTTAATGTCCTAATCTGAACATAAATAATTCCCTTTAATAAAGTTTTAAAGGCTGTAGATTTTTTTTCTACAACATTAGCTAAAGGCTAAAACTGTATTTCAAAACCTGACTGGCTAACTGTAACATGATGCTCTTTTAATGGAGAAAAGTAGTTCTGCATGTGCCATGACAACTGTCTCCTCTGCACTGAGATCTATTTCTTTTCATAAAACAGAGATATTTTGGACTGGATAAATGATAAGTACCCTGAACTTTTTGTTTACTTCAGAAGTGTAATGTATGTTTATGGGAAAAAACTTCTGACTGCAAAGATACTGAGGGATCAGGAAAATGCATGAGCTCTGTTTTCTTCCTTTTTGGGCAAGAAAGCTGCCTTGTGTGTATAGAAATATACTCTGTACTGTTGTCCTTCAAGGAAACAGGCAACTGTCTTTCCATTGCCCTCTGCTCTGCACAATCCTTTGTAGCAGTGCAGAAAGGATGGAACATCATTTACTTATGACAGCACAATATCCTACCTCTGTGGCACACAGCTGTAAATGGTAGTATCTGGTCCAGGACAAAAGAAGGCTGGACAGTCCATGTGGAGTGAGCTGGAGCTGGAAAAAAATGAACATTTACTCCACAAGGAGGTATTAATAAAATGTAAGGTGCAATAGGAAGGAAGCTGGTAGAGGAATGCAATCTTTGAAGAAGTTAATGACCCACCTTCCCTACAGGTGAACAGTTCTGAAAAGTGATGTTTCAGCCAAGGTGTTGACTCACGGCCCTGCTAGTGTAGAATACCACCAGTTTATGGTCTTCTAGTATCTGAAAGCTGAGTGCAATTTCAAGATCTTGGAAACTGGACAAGGTCTCTAATGGGTCAAAAAATACAGAAGGAATGTCAAACTGCTGAGATACACCAGAGGCTGGCAAATATAATGCAGGCTGACCCTATGGGGTGAAGTACCCATCCTAGTAGGTGTGATGTTAGTCAAAATGGAGGAAGAAAAGCACAACCTCTGCGACATAACACACAGAAACACTGCTGATCTAGGTATCATTCAGGCGTATTCACTAATTAAGATTTATGATATCCAGTGGTGGTACCCTTGAGGGAAAAAACTATAACATCTGCTCTAGCCTGGCCCACTCAGCTTGGAATCATGGAGGTGCTGGAAACATTTTCCCCGCAAAGAGTTAGTCCAGCCCATTTTTCAACTGAAAAAGTAAGACCTATCAAACTCATGTTTGGTTATCCAAACCCTTCAGCTGATGGGTAATCAGCTAGGATATTATAGGGAGATTTCTGGTCACCATTTAATGCATAGCTTTTTGTCCAATTAATAGACCTTTTCCTTAACCACACAAACAAAACTCTATACTTGTGGAAATAAATATGCAAATACAAACTGTCCACAAGAAAGCTCTCATTCTGTTTCTTCTTTTTTTTTTGGAAAAAAGAAAGCTTCTGGTCCTTGCAATCCTAACTCTGTAGCATTCAGCTGATTGGATGCAGTTACTCCTGATTTACATCCATATGAATGAGTAAAGTATCAGGCCCTGGTTGAGAAATACGAATTTCCACAGCACCACATTACAAGAGTCCTTAATTCCCTGATCCTAACCCTGGAATGCAAGGAAGACTCGAAGTCTGGCAAAGGTTGTAGCCAGATGCAGTGTGCTTCTATGTTCACACCCTCCCTAATTATTACTCTTTAAAAAATAATAATAAAATGCAAATAACTTACACCTGGTAAAGCTGGAAAGGCAAAGAAAAGCAGTAAAGAACCTGGAGGTTGTGGGAGTGTTGTTATTATTATTATTATTTTTAATAAGATGAATACACACCTGTCTAAAAGTTCCTCAAACATTGTCTGCTATTGCTTTGGTATCCCCTGTTAATACATTGAGGTAATGTCCTTTGGTTGTGTTACTTAATTGAACAGATGATGGGGGGTGGAGGAAGCTATGCAGGGAAACATGCTAGAGATAGAAGAGAAGAATTCCCACCCACGCAGTAGGCATGTACTGTAATAATGGAATAATTATGTGCAGTTTGTTTATAGCTGTCTTCCCCTAGCATCGATGCCTTGGGCTAGAAGTGAAGCAGGACGGGTCCTGCAATCAGTTTTCACAATCATGTTTTCGCTGCAATTTGTATTTTATTCCCCATTAGAAAGCAAAGCATGTCTAGAGCAAATGCAGTGGCTTCAGCCCTTCAGGATACTGCAAATCTACTTGAATTTGGGGAGGGAAGGGGTGTTCATGAGTGACTGGTTTGGATTTGTCCCATGACCTATGGACCCAGAAATCTGTAATGATGGTTCTCACTCCATGCTCCTGATCTGCCCAGAGTTGCTCAGAGCTGGATCAGTCTTGGCCTGAGACATTTGCGAGGCTTTCACATAACGAATGCTGGGCTGTGGATAAAAACCAAAGCCAGATGGCTTTGTGTGGTGGAGATGGCTAAGTAACTGTTACTACAATGGGCTGTACGGCGGCAATCCATTCTTGGTGTCTTTGAAGCAGGTTAGAAATTGTTCTTGTGGATTCTTCCTGCCGCTTGTTAATAAAATTAATCAAGTCCTGGTTTTTGTGTTTCATCATGCACTCTCAAAGTGCTGATGGTAAAATGCTGATGATTTTCCTTCTGCTGCCACTCTAAATTTATTAGAGGCTGCTGTAGTCTTCACGCAGCTGCCATTTTGTGTTCAGTTCAGCTGCAGCCTGCCACGGATGTATATACAGCATTTCATTTCCACTGGCATTTAGGAAAACGTTTCCAGACAAGCGGAGTATCCACATGATGAATATTATCTTTCTCTTGCAGAAGGCTGCATACCAGGTCCGTGCAGTCAAGAGGAGAAATGGGAAGTATTCACAGATTAACTGCAGGGAGGTCAATAAACAGACGCTGGACCGGGAAACAACTGGAGAACTCCCAAGATAATTTTTGATATGATAGCCACACCTGCTGCATTGGATCTGTCACATAGGTTGTGAACTTTGGCAGCAAATGGCTTGTTTCATATGCATTTGTGCAGCACGTGACGTGATGAGGGGCTTGATTGGAGGTTTAGCAACTCTAGCTATATCTTGGAAACTTGGAGCAACCTGCAGATACGAACTAATGAAATACCTCCACCCCATTTATATGCAGAGTAGACATGAATGTGTACACCACGCACTGGCTTTGGAAATGCCTTGGAAATTCAATACAGCTCTTATTTAAAGGGTCAGAAAAGTAATAGTTATGAGCTGACAATGAACAACATAAGAGGCAGCTGTTAACATCACCTTACATTTGTGGCAGACATATCCCTTTCCTGAGGATGTTACAAGCTGGAGTGCTATTTTAATCACCTAAAACTGTTGAGAGGAGTGTAGGAAAGCATGATTTTGTTATCAAAACAGTGCTAACCAATCTGGAATGAAAAATCAGCTTTGCCACATTAAAAAAAAATTATCATAGATCTCATTTAAAAAACAGTTTTGGAGTATATGATTTCTAATTTTTTTAAACAGTCCTGGTGCCAGTGCCTTGGGTTTGGTGGGGATTGCTGGAGACATGGGGCAATGGAAAGCCTGCAGGGTGCAGGTAGATGCCAGCCACTGCCGTGGGCATACCTTCTGCATGGAGTGCTGCTCAAGTCAAGTAGAAGAAATGAACCAAGCAATGGCTACACCAGCTGCCTTGACTCCCACTGGAGATTTTGATGGAAAGAGTGCACTTTTGTGCATAACCGATCTCACTTAACCAGCCCTTTCTGACAGGCAGCCTGAAATGCAGTTGCTATGTCTCGTAGTTCTCTCCTTTGGATCCCATCATGGGTAGGGCCATATGGTCATTAACAGTGGTCATCTTCTCTTCCTATTCCCGTGGCATATGTAGGAAGTTACCTAAAGCAATTAGGTGAACCGAGAATAAATAGCAAGGTGTGGTGGGCTAACAGAGATTTAAGAACTCTGTTTGACTTACTATCAATGATTTACCATGGGGCCGTGAGTAAGTCACTTCATATTTCTATGACTCAGTTTCTACCTCTGAAACAACTGTCTGCTGATCTCACTGGGGTAGTTTTAAAGCTTAATTTACTTATATTTTATAGCACTTTGAAGATGTGAACTACACCATATTATGGGAAACATTGGGAGTCATAAAAGAAAGAGTCGGTGTTGCAAGAGGAGGTATGATAATGAAGCCTAAAGTCAGAGACTTAATGCCTCAGTTCTTTGCTGAATCAAAGCCTAAGACTGTGAGTTCTTTGAAACAGACTCTCCTCAATTAGAGGCCTGCTCAGAGCTGAACATAATAGGGCTATGACATAGCTGGGGCCTCTGAGCCCTTCTGTAATAAATGATTAGGAACATAAGCTTGAAGGTGGCACCAGCTGCAGGACTGCTACAGGTCCCTGTAGGGTCTATCTCTTTCTCTCACGGCTCTTAGGTTTTTTAATATCTTCAAATCTCTGTACCTTACTGCTTGTTCCATTCTCCAGGTCATTAAAGCATTGTTCATGCTATAAATAAAGAAGATGAAATTACAGGGTACTTACACGCACGCTAGCTAGGAAGCTGAATGGGCGTGAAAGGGCTTCCTGGTTTCCTTCCAATTCAAAATGTTATTGAGTTACTATGTAATCAGATAAATGAGTTGTTAATCAAAGTGATGTCAGCTTGGGACATACTATAGAAAAATGATTCCGTTGTAATCAGAACTGTATAATTAAGCAATGAGGCATGACAGGGCTTGAATTATAGCATGATAATTTTCACCTCAGTGCTACTGATGAGGGCTGTGGCTGTCTGCCATCCAAGTACCCGACTACGTCTTGCTGTACAACAACCCCAGCACTGAAACATCTGAGGCAAACTGGAGTAAAAATTATTCTTTCATCTTCACCTCCCCTGCCCTGCTCCAGGGTGAAGCATTTCTGTGATCAGCTGGGTCAGGCTGAGCCCTGTGCATCTGGGAGTGAGTTTGACTATGTGTCTGTCTGCTATTAGAATATTTATGGCATGAATACATTTTGCTTAACATGAGTTTAACGTGACAGTGGGGTATGGAATCCTTCACAGGGCCAATGATTTGATCCATAGTTACTATTAGTTAAACTTCAGCAAAATGCTTAATGTTACAGAAGCAGCCCACAAAAATGGTCGCTACCTAGCAATGCTTAGTTTCTTAGACTTAAGCCCCCTTTTCCTCTAAGCCTGAGAAACTTAAATAAGGAATTAGCTTAGACAGTCACAGTTCTCTCTTTTTTTCTCCCCCACCACCCTTGGGATAGAGAGAAAATTGGATAGAGTAAAAGGAAGAGCTCTGAGGAAGCATCAGAATAACATGGGCTTTGGCAACCTCTTCCATGAACAGGGCAGAAGGCATCTTGTGAGTTAAACCGACTTCGTATGGAGCAGTGACCAAATAATACAGTCACAGCTTGGGCAAAACTCCCACTTAAAGCATTGGGCGTTTGTCTGAGTCAGCAGCCAAAAGTTTGTTCCACAGACTTAGTTCGGAGGCGAAAATGCTGGGGCTGAAAAGTTCCCCTTTCTAACGGAGGGAAAAAACATCACATAAGAAAAATAAAACATGCTACCTCATTTTTCCCCATCAAGTGCCGGCTTTGCTGAGGGGGTGGGAAATATTATGCAATTTACCCTTTCCCTCAACGAACTCTCTCCCATCACGTCACCGTGAGCCTTGCTCTGCACGGGCATTGCTCACGCTGCTGCTTTAGGAGTGGGATTTGCTGGTGAGCTGATGTGCTGCACTATTGACCACCCGAGCAGCACTTCCATGGTCTGCTTGTGGTTTGTGAGCCCTGGGGCTGTGGAAAAAAAAATGTTATGCCCAAGTAAAGCATTTTTGCATCTTCTCCAGAGCCTCTTGCAAAGTGTCGCCTGTGATGGCAGGGCACGCAGCCTTGCAGGCACCTTTGTCTTCTTGGAGGTGGAGCTGGGCTGGTCTGCCCCAGTGCTGGCAGGCATGGGCAGCCCAACACAGCTGCCTCCTGCCATGGGACAGAGAAGGGCAGCACTGGGCTCCTGTGGTTGCTCAGCACACCTGAACAGAGCAGTTTGGCTCAGGTCCTCTGTGTGATGGCTGCAAAAGCATTTATGAACTCCAGTCAAGACCAGTGAAGCACATCATTCTCCTAGTGTTGCCTCTGTTGCAAAAATGATGTGCTCTTGGCAATACTGTCAGGAAACTCTGTTCCTGAGGCTAAATACATGCAAAGCAAAGCTTCCCTTGGTGACAAACAAAATAAAAATATCCTGATCTTGGCTGCAGTAGCAAAAATGCTCCTGGCCTATTAAAATTATGTCATTGAAAGAAGTGTCTCTGTGTCTGCTGGTGCACCTGTAAATCAGTTCAAGTGAACGGTCCTTTGAAACTCATTTCAGCTGATATATATGCTCTTGAGGATGAATGAACTTTTGAGTTGCTAATGCTGCCATCTCTCATAAGTCAAATCTCTTCTCTAGATACTTGAATCCCATGATGATAGTAAAAACTGGGAGTTTACAAGATACATCAGCATCAATTTTTTGAGAGCTTTCACCTTGGAAGGCAAGCGGTGTCCTTGGGTTGAGTGCCTGTCAAATGTGTACAGTTGCAGAAAAGGAAGAGATATTTTTTTTTTGCTCTCTCTTTTCAGTGCTGGCAGAAGGAGCTGGCTTGAGAGATCCTCCATTAACAAAAGAAGAGGTACAAAGAGAACAGTCATGATACAAGCTTCTCTCTGGCTTATGATTATATCCATGTTTCTCTGAATGTGGCCACCAGAGAAGCTTTAATTATGGCATGCTCAGAGTCCTACCTGACTTCCTTTCCCATAGTAAGGAAAGAAAGCAAGGATCTGGGAGGGAAACTTGAAGCTTCTCTGGACCGATAGCCTGGACAGGAACAATGTTTTCTGTGTAGGGTGTTCTGAAAGTTTATGTGTCCTTGCTAGTTACTGTTCCTTACGTCTGATGACAAAAGTAACCAGTGAAACTGAGGGTGATAGATCTGTAATTGGTGCAAGAGGAGGATGTTTTCGTAATATGATGTCTGACATGTCACATGATATCTTCCTGCCACATGATGATCTTGAGAAAAAGACTTTGTCAGGACTCCCAAAGTTTATGAATTTACCTACGCTATTTGAAAATAGAAAAGTATTGACCTTCATAGGACAGGTTACATATTAGGTATTAGGTAGATAGGGTTAGCAGCAAACCCAGCATATATTGCTGACAATTTAACAGGTGCTTGGATTTGCATGGGACTGTCCTTCTAGTGTCAGCCCATTGCTAAGCAGCCCACTGACATCTTGGGTTTGGCTCTTGGATGGTGAGATGTTTTGAAGGGCAATTCTTGTGCCCTCATTAACCGAATGCTATGTGCAGATGCACTGTAGTTCTGTTGCCTAAGGGATTGATGGGCTGGCACAGGGTGAACAGTCCCCAGAGGGATCTATCCTCTGCCCTCCAAATAGCCTTTTTTGTCCACTGCCACTTTGATTTTTCCATCCAAAATTGAATGTTTTGGTTTGCTGCAAATATCAGGAGTTGTTGGTTAGGGTTGGAAAAGGAGAAATTGTTCTTCTTCTGGAAAAGGAGCATCTTGGCACCTGTGGTACTCTCACCAGACTGTCTGTGAGGCACTGAGATTGCTAGCAGAAGCCAACAGTAGGCAGCATGGCTATTTAACCCAGGCCATGAACTGAAAGAGGAATGTGTGTTTTATACTGGAGGCAAGGAACAGCTCTGACACATGCAGACATCACTTTGTAACCAAGAAGGTAGAGAGATCCTAAAATTGTAAACCTGAGAGGAAATCAGATTCAGAATTCTCCATCTGGACTGAATTCCTAGCAGGAAAGCATTCAGTTGATGACATGAATACAAGTCTTGACCTCACATTTCTTTTTCCCCTAGACTTTCACTGGATGCAGGACCAGGCATAGACTCCTTTGTGTCTGTGCGAGGCATGCTGCTGTGACAGGGAAATGACTTGCATGGTTTAGCTTTTCCATTCAGATAAGATTACTAAATAATTGAGAACTTAGTCAGAGTTCACAAAATTCACTTTTGTTAAAAAATTTAGCAGTGCCACCTACAGGAAAGTGCCAGGAAACTCAGGGACTGTCCGGGTAACTGTCCTCTCCCTCCTCTGCACAAGGAGATTTCGCTGTCAGTGTGCTGCTCCCCTGACGAGCAGGTTTCTCATCGACATCAAAGGCAGATCTGCATGCACAGATAACGCAGAATACCTGAGAACAGAACTTTGTCCAGAAACCACTGTCTTTGATAGCTATTGCCTTTTGATTTTAAGAGCCTCCTTTCCCCCCCCGCCCCCCCGCAAAGAGCTTTCCCAAACGCTGTGCATTGCATGTATACGCTCTGGTCCAACTCCCAGTGGAAATGATGGCAGCTTTCCATTGAGCGCGATCCAGTCCTTAATGCCTTTCATGTACGCCAATGAAAACTCTTTACATTGCGTACTAGCACTCTTTAAAGGCTCTCGAGTAGATAGACAGATTAGATTATTTAGCACTATACAATGCAGCATAAGTGGTGCTGGTGAGTCATTAAATGGCATTCTTCCCTCTGACTCAGTGCGCAGTCAATGCCCGAGCATGTTGCTATGGGGCTCTGTGTTGTTGGAGGTGCTCTTTTTCAGACAAGAAGTGAACATCAAGGTTCTGACCCACTATTCTTGCTACAAACCCCATTTGCCTGTGAGCCACTCGATTGAACTTTGCAGATTTTTCTGCCCTAGAACAAATTATCTTTAGCTTCCAGTAGAGAATTATTGTTCTCATTGTCAGGAAGGAGCAGGGTTTTGAGCTATCTGGAACAAAATGTTTTAAAACCAAGAATGGGTTATTGCGAATATATTGTGGGGTTTAAATCCTTAATATTGAAGGAAAACCTACACGGTCACTTACTGCACATTAATATTTAGCGTTCTGGTTTTGTTTACCACTTCAATGACTGTTTTCAATTACTGTTCCCTGCATGAAACCACTTTACTCAGGCCTGCTGCATATGCAGGAGAACTGACTTAGAAGATGACTACTCTGTTTCTCTGTTTTGCAGTGATTTTCAAGGTTTCGGACTGCTTTTTTGTTCCCTATCTTTAAGGCTCTGGGTGCCTGGAGTGTGAGACTCTCTTGTTTAAGCCCCGTCCATCCTCCTGGTCAAAAGATTTCATTGCAGCTCTTTCTCAACTGTGCAGGGAAAGGAGTTTCACCTGGCTTTTTCATTTCCTGGCCGCTGTCCTAACCACCAGGATGTAAATTACATGACTCTCTTGAAAAAAAACACTTTCTCAAAACCCGATGTCTTGACAAGAACACTTCAGTTTTGAAATCTTACTTTGTGGAAAATGTCCTGACCAGCTCCGGTATGCAGCCAAGTTTGCTTAACGAATTACATAAGCAGCCCTGAGATGTCCGCACTGCTCCTTCCGAGGAGAAGAGCTGCCCAGGCAAAATTCCAGCGTGCCTCGGGGCAGCTCTCTTCTCTTGGTAATGCCCCAAATTCCCTTCTCAAGATTATAAGTGGTTCCTACATCTCTTCTTGAAAATAAATCCACTGCGGGATATGGAGTGCTGAGTATTTGTCAGTGAGGAATTGGCCTTGTTTAAGAGGGTGGTGGATGAACCTTAGGTGTGATGTCATCCGCTCCCCTGCGTCCCTTTGCCAGGCTGGCTTCCAGCCTCAGAGAAAGTATTTTAAATCTAGTAATTGAGACTATAAGGAGTTATTCTAGGTTTGGGCTATTGCAAGCAAGGCAACCTATTCCTCTTCAGTAAGGATTACTGAGATGGAGAGGGCTCCTCAGAGGCAGATCAACACAGGTGAGATGGAGACCCGGCGGTGAGGCCAGGGAGCAGCAGCAGAAGCAGCTCCTTGCTAGAAGGTACTTGTTTCACAGTATGGCGCTCCTGGCTAGCCCAGTGACTGCCTTTGTCCCTTGTAGCATCTGTGCCAGCCCAGTGTGATAAACCACCTGAGGTAGCTTATTTTAGCTGTGTTCAGTTCTTCATGTTGCAAATTCTTATGTGGTCCCAAAGAAAAACAGACACCACCCCCCACTCCCCAAGCATTAAAATAATGCTTCATTTGGGACAGGCATCTAAATCATCTTCCTGTGCTGTGGTTCTTGTCTGTAACTCCAGTTAGTATCCATTAATGATTGGCTACGAAGCCCAGTCTTTTTATTAAGAATCATTTAATCAAGGCAGATTAAAGACCTGATGGCAAAATGCTTGATCCCAAAGCTTAACTTGGAGAAACTATTTTTAAGGGGGAAAAGCTGTGTTTGGGACTGTGCTCACTGATAGTTTTAGGTAAAATTCACAGCAGCTGGAGGAGCTATTTCCTCATTGCTTCGGACTGTAAGCTCAGCTGTGTAGATGCTTTCTCAGAACCTAATTGTTTTCATATGAACTCGGGGGGACACGCAGAGCTATTGAAATTATTTCGGTTGCCTCAGGAAGCATTCAGAAGTTCCAAAGGAAAGCTTTATTGCAAGGTCACATAGCCAATAACACTTACCTCCTAAAAGTCCTTCTTGCTTAAAACTCCTACAGAGTAGGCCGATTAATGCCGAGCAAAGCAAGGAGACTGACATTTTTTAATGCCACATTTATGCCATGCAGGGATTAACTTGCCTTGATTATATGAAAGCACGCTTAATGCAGTACATTTTTCAACGTCGTCAGAGTTTTTTAACACCTACTGAGGGTCTGTTCCTGTAATGAAGAGTTGATAAATGAGAGAAGTTGGGAGGAAAGCAATAACTTGTGTTTTCCAGAGGCAGAGCTGATTTGGGATCAAGGGAATTAGAGAACAGAGCCCGTGACAGAGCCAGGAGTCCGATGCAGATGCCCAGCCTCCAGTTTAACTGCAGAGCCGCTCGCTGTCCTCAGTGCCTTTTCAGCGCTGTGACATTTGCGTTGTGGCTGCTAAATCACAAATACAGCTGGACAAATTTAGTGCTGGAGAGACTCGGGTGTGCTGAGCTGAGTTCCTCTGGATTTATACCGTGTTAGATGAGAAGAGAGTTTCGCCTTGAAGTTTGTGGTTTGTGTGATATATGGCACATACCGCCAGTAATGACAAAAAATCCTCTAGTGCCTTCCTCTGAGTTATTTCTGATTTACACCCAAAGACATTATATTTCTTGATATTTATATCCTGGTAAATGAAAACATTCTGGGGTATGTGATCAGGAAAGGAAGTCCATAACTTCTGTTCTGCAAGATCAGGCCTAAAATTATTCAGTATTTTGGTGCAAATTGTCTCCCTCTCTAAGTTGACTGTGAAGTATTCGGGGAAGAAGACACAAAGATGCTGCAGAACAGATATGTGGTTACTAGATTGAAGTTTGCTCGCTGTTCACAAGGGGAGGAAAGTGAGTGTGAGATGACTCACATACATATCTCCAACAGATCAGGCTTAACTGCTCTGAAAAGCAAACTGCAAATGATCCTTCCCTATGTGCAAATTCTACCCTCTGTCTGCAAACACCTGCTGGTGACTTCAGTGGGAGCCACATATTGGAAGGCAGGATTTATATCTCCAGCCTTTATCATGAGGAGAGGTTGTTGCAGGAGCAGAAAAAAGGACTCCCTTCTGCGTGAAAGCCCACACATCAATTCCTGTAATATCTAGGCTTCATTTTGGCTCAGAGTTTTTAATTTGGAATCCAGATAGATGCAGACACTACTGAGGGACAAAAATACTATCAGATGAATGAGAGAGTCATTAATTTAGGAAAAATGAAAATACAGTAGGGAGAGCACGTGTAGGAGGAACAAGGTCTATTCAGTCCATTGCTGGGAGAGGGGAGGTCACAGGCACATATGTGAGTGCATCCTGAGGATATGCTGGTGATAAAACCATTGCCGTTGTGTCGTGCCACTGTTCCTCATGCTCTTTCCTCGGGGAATATCTGTAACTGTGAGAGCAATGCAATCAAAGCCCATGAGGGCCACTCTGCCCTGAAACCTGGGACTTCCTAGGGCCGAAAGCCTCCGGTCCTTCCTGTAAGAGCCATTCGGTCAAACTAGCTGCTGCAGGCTTGCCTCCATACATTGGGAATATACCTTCAAACCACACATGCCGTGCAGCCCCTTCTGAATTAGGGAGCTGGGGACTATCTGCTCACCAGTCACCCAGGCTACATCTCAGATCTAGCGTTAGAAAAAAGGTGCGAATCTGGGAATGCAGCCTAACTTTCCAGGGCAGAGGACGAAAGGGTTTCATATAAAGGCAAGTTTGTTGCTTTTTAAAAGAGGCAATTACATTGCCCTAGCAAAAATGAAAAAGAGTTCTCACAGTTTTTTTCCACAATTGCTGTGAGTAATGTTTCCAGTCGCTTGGTTTGTGTTGTGTATAATGAAATATAAATACTGCGTGGAATGCTTTGTCATAGAAAAATATTTATTAATAGCAGATTTGCAATCATCATCTCGTCTTTGATTTGAGCAGGTTTTTTCTTCTCATAAGGTTCTTTCAGGCTGCTGAGCTGTGACTGATGTGTGTTTATTTCAGATGAGTCATCAGTATCATTAATATTATCTTATTTACCAATGTTTGTCATTTTATAGCGTTTAACTGGTAGAGTGACTCACCTCAGAGAGAAATGAGAACATGAATATAACAGGCTTTTTTTCCTTCTTCCCCTTTGGCTTGGGATAGGAACCGAGAATGACCTTTGAGGCACAGCCTGAGTCATGCAGTTATCGTATTTACCTCTGCTGTTGTGAGATTAATAATTACAAACATCCCTACACACAAGGAAAAAAAGCTCAAGCCTTTGTCCGCACTTTCGCTTGCCTGTCCATGGCTCACGTGGTGGAGACATTTTCAGCAGGCCACCGAGAAAAGGAAGCTCTCGGTGCCTCTCTGCCTTGCACCGGAGCAAAAGGAGGCAGCAGAGAAGACGGGGGAGCTGAGGAGGAAGGCTCCCCGGAGGAGCCGTCCTGCTGGCCCTGCTCGAACTTGGTGAAATTTGCTCAGGGCACTATGAAACATTTGCATTTTCTTTTCAGCTCAAGTGTGGGAACTGACTTAGCAGAACCTCAGCCAAACCTGCTTCTTCACAACTAGAAACAACCTTTTTCTCTTCATATCTGCCTGGTATTAATTACTGCAGTGCACCACTTGCATTGCAGCAACCCGCAGAGAAAACACAGGCCCTTTTTTAATAGGCGTTGCACAAATGGCCCGAGAGCGCCACAAGTCAGTCCCACTGCTCCGTAACTCCTCATGAGAGGGTGATTAAAAGAAGGTACCCAGCAGAGGAATTAAACACCTAAAAGTCAAGTGACAAGAGAGACTAGACCAGAATCCAGAGCCCTCGCTGTCTCCAATGTGTAAGAAGAGTTATAAAAATGGGCTTACTAAGGGACCTCATAACATCTCCTTCCTGGGGACATGTTCCCCTTATACAGTCCCCTCATTGCTATGCTGTCCCTCTAGGTGACGACTGAGGCAAAGAAAAGTTGGTGACCTCAAAAAGCTGGTGCATTAAGCAGGGAATTGCCCAGAGTCAATGTATTCAGCATGCAGCTGCCTATAGCTCATTAGTCAGAGCGGCTGAGAACAGGGGTGGGTGGTAAATCTCAGCCCCAGAAGCCTTAATTTAAGCACCTCCCTGTAGCCCTGCGCCTACTTAGAAACCCTTGCCCCAAAATGAGGGAGGTGGTAGGGATGGATGGGGGATGGCTGGGAAATGCACATCCCTTCTAACTTTTGAGTGGGATTCTCATTTTTCTGTTCAGTGCAGGGCTTAGAGGGTACCACAAGCCTCAGGTCTTTCAAAGCTGCAAGTAAAAAATGCCCTAAATATGGCAATACAGACCTCTATACGGGCATGGCACCCTTCTTTTCTTTTACAGCCTTACGATCATACAGAAACTAATGTTATGCTTGCTGGATCAGAATGGGCATGAAACAGCCATGGTTTTGTGCAAAACTGACCCCAGCCTGAAACCCAGCCTGTCCCTCGCAGGCAAACTCCCAAATCGTCGGGGCAGAACTGCATTTCTACCTCTGTTTCAAAACAAGTCTTTGTGTTTCAATGCATAGCCTTGTAGGGGAGAAACAGGGCTTTTCAGTTCTGCCAGCAGAAGAAATAAATCGGCTTTTAGCTTCCCACTTATCGGTGGAGGGTGTCAACCATTAGACCGTTGCTTTGGAAGAAAAGCATCAAGTGCTGCAGCTTCCCTCGAGGGGCCTGATCCTGCCTGTAAATGAGCTGTGACTGAACACCTGGATTCTGGGTTTAGGTTTGAACAAGAATTGCTCAACCTCACAAAAACCTGGTGTTTTGTCAGAAGGTGTTGGGTCATGACCTGAGATGCTCATGTGGCAGCTGAGCAGGGATGTTCATGTTCACAACTTTGAACTGAGCTTACAATTGTTTCTAATGTGGGTGCTGGACCCAGAATAAAAGTAGTATTTGATGATGTGCCCAAACCCCTGAAGGTTGGCAAGGGATAGACAGCAGCTTTCCTGTGCCTTAGCTGAGAGCTGTGACCCCAGAGACCTTCACTTAAGAGTCATTTTCTAGGAGTAGGCTCTTGCAATTATATTTCATTGCAAACCTTTGTCCTGTAGATTACTGCAACATGTAAGTTAAGTGATTGGATCCTGGGTCCTGAGTTCATCTTATCAAACAGCCCCACCCCCTTGCTCTGCTTTTCAGAGAAAGCTCTTGATAAGAGGCTCTTTTTCATCAGTGCCTACCTGCTTCCTAATAAATCTGTGTATTTATAGGGCTGGCATCTTAAAAGAGTTTCCCTCCAATGTACTTGTCAAGGGAGCGATAACTTGGCAGATTTAAGTAATCATAATCCTAATGTTGCCAAATGGAACTTTCTAATTCTGGAACAAAACTTCCCTTTTGTCCCAGCAGACAGAGTTGTAATTTTGTCATCCAGGCTCACCCAAGGGTTTGATAATCCAGAGCTTAGATGCACCATAATCATATTCTGCCCAGATACAACTAGCTTTTACAGGCTTCTAAAAATCTTCTACCATGTTGAGGATACATAGGAAGACAAAAGGATGGAAGAAAGTCATTGGTTTTATCTACTTTGGGCGTTTTTGAAAATGTGGCTGTGTCTGTTGAAAACTTTCCTTATTACTCTATGTTGCCTCACACAGGGACAGTAATTGTCTTTGAACATTTTATCAAAATTCACTTAAATCTACATGATAAACTGACTCATCCGTAACTGCTTGGAGAACTTTTTATTTTCAACTGTTTCAGAACTGGATGTATTTCAGAGCTGGATTAGGTTATTAAATAAAGCCTTTGCTATGCTGATGTGATGAGCTGACTAGCTGAGTGTTACTACCCTTTTATTATCATGTGGGAAATAAAATCACACACCTAGATTCAGAGGGCATGAGTCACGGCTCGCCTGTACGCGAGCACAGAGCCTGCTCAGTTTTGGGGTGTTTGCCTAAAGACCTTTTGGCTGGGTGATTGCAGGCGCTTGGTGCGATGGGCCACAGGGGCAGGTATTTCTGGCTGACTCAAAGCCTCGCTGGAAGCTCTCGAGGCAGGGAAAGCTGAGGAGGGCTCCGGCTTTTCCTTGTTCCTGTGCCGCCTGTGTAACAGGCTGATACGGAGGACAGAACGCTGCCATCGCCGGTCCCCACCAGCTGCCATCTCAGCAAGGGGGAGAGGCAAGCGTGTTTGCTGAAATACTGAGAGCCCACACCTTGGATATTTAAGCCTTTGGCTTTTCCTTTGCAACCAGAAAAGGATGCCTCTATGCTAGAGGCTTTTTACCATGAATTGACTGAGTTTATCTCAAGACTACTATTCACAAGGGCTAGTCTGGGTGTCTGTTTTGCTAAACCTGTCCACCCTCTGCAAATGCCCACTCTCTCCTTTATTGCTTTTCACCTGGCATATCCCACAACAGCCCCAGTAATCAATCACAGGGTCTAATTATCCTAATCTGCCTCCTTTTCTGACTTATTAAAGCCTAATTAGTTTATAACAACATAGAGGCTGGAGGTAATTTGGAAACTTGGAGGAAAAAAAACCCAACCCAGCAACAATTGAACTGCAATAATGAGGCTTCAGGAGAGCCCAAGTCCACAGCTGTGTTTACACTGCCAGTTTTTAGGAAACCTGGATGCAACTGCCCAAAGGGTGTAAGGAAAGGGCAGTGGTATTGCTCTGGGCCAGGTTAAACCACTTTGTGTTGAAGGATGCTCCAGGCTTTCCCTGGTGCCTCTGTCCGCTGCCAATGCACCATGTGGTGTAGCCTGTTAAAGGTGTGTGATAATGCTTCATGTGGCCAGGGTGCTCAGGTCTTGGTTAAGCACCTCTAGTGCCTGCTAAGGTTGGTGGGCAGAAAAAATGGTGAAGGGAGCCTATTAGTTATGATTTAAGGTGCGGTAAGAGAAAACTGATGGGTCCTGTTTGCCACCATGCTAGAGGAGGGAACAGGGATGAGAAGATGCTCTTTGCCTGATGGCAAAACCAAAGGATTTTGACAGCTGTAATACTGTCACGTAGCTAAATCGATGTGAGAAATAGTTGTTGGAGCTGGAGAGACCTACGGTAGTGGTATATAAGGGGGGGAGTTAGAGCTCAGATAGAAACAGGGTGGTAGAGATAAACCTCTTCTTCCTGTTCCACCAGGAGTTTGTCACCTGAATAATGGTTAGGCAAAGAAATACTCCTCCGAAACTTGTCCTGCAGAAGCAGTTCTCTAGGATCAGAGTGACTGCCAGCTATCAGTGACAGTAATACAGCCTTGTCAAACATGGCTCTTGAGTAGCACAGCTTTCATTTAGCTTTTCAGTATTAGCAGGGTGCCCCACATAGTGCATGTTGTGTATCCGATGCTAAACGAGAAGTGGACATGTTTGCATCTCTAATTTATTTAGATTTTTGTTGGTGCACGTAGTAGCTGGATGAAGATCCCTGATTCCTTAGGAAGACATGAAGATCTAGCAAACCTTGCTGTACCGCCCATGAATATTGTGATCTGGCAGTCGGTTGGGCTCTCACAGTTCTTTTAAATATGAGGATTGCAGAATAGATTTCAGCTGCACAGACATTTTTGCTAAACTCTGCACTCAGCAGGGCATTGACCTTGTTTTTGTAACAGCTCTCAGTTTTTGCAACCCCAATGCTGTAAAACAAATAAAAATGAATAATGGAGAGATTCAAAGTGGTATGGGAAACATAAACAAAGCAAGCACTAGCAATGTGTGGCTGACTCATCTCTCTGTTATCATCCAGATGCTGTTACAGATTTCAGTTTCTCTTGCAGAATATCTCTGTTGCAGTAGGCAAAGTTTAGGAGTTGAAGCTTTTTTTTTCCTCAGTGTCACTAACTTTATTTTCCTCAAAAACTGATGCTGATACTCCAGGAACGCAGTGGCCGGGATAGCTGGGGCGATATCTCAAGAATACCGATGACGCCAAGATCTTGCTTCAGCGGTCCTCATTGATTTGGATATCTCTGTTGGCTGTTCATACCCGGCTCCTTTCCTACCACTTATGCTTGGAAGCTGGGGAATTCTTCCAAAGAAAACAAGTGCTGCGCGACCTTTCTGCCCATATCACAAAGATGTATTGAATCTGCTAAAACTTTCTAGGAATGACAAGGCTCTGCCAGGACGGCTGTGTTGGTGTAAGTTCTTTCTGCATCAACAGCGCAGCAGGATTTACGTGAGGTAGCTTCCGATTGCTGCTCTATCAAATGGAACCCATGTGTAGACAAAACCATACCGAATCCCCCCTGAATGAGTCGTGCATCACTGTGCTGTGACAGACGAACAAACTGAAGTGCAGAACAGTGCTTTAAATTTTTTATTCTTACAGAGAAAGTGTCGAATCTCAACCTGTAACCTGTTTCTCCTTTTATATTCCCACCCAACTCTTCGGGTTGTTAAACTAACTTGAAAACAAGCCAGACTTAGCCTGCCCTTTCACATGTGTTAGGCAAAACCACAAACAACAACTATGCCAAAACTTGCCGGGAACAAGTTCATTAACGCAGCCTAACGAGACCTGACATACAACTAGAAAAACAGGAAAATATTTTAACATTTGGGAATTTTTATTAGAAAAACTCTCCTTTCTTTTTCCTTCCCCCTCCCCCCCTCCCCCGCCTTTTTCTTCCCCCCTCGGGGTTAACATCAGTAAAAGACATTATTTTTCAAAAGCACCAAATGAGGTGGGGAGATCACGGACTGGTGCTGAAGGCACTGGTGTGTCTCAGCTGGCTCGGGACCTGCCACGCTCTCCCCGTCTGGGCAGCACGAGGGGCTCTTCCAGAGCGGGATTCAGAGCATCTCAGTTAGCCTCCCCTGGAGAGCAGCTCAGAGGTGTCTGCCTCTTTGATGAGCAAATTAAAAGACTGAGGGCAATGACTGGTTAATCTAAGGGGAATTCATACCACACACTGAGGTGCCAGAGGTGTTTTAATAATGGGACTTGAAACCTTTGGCTCGTGATAACCGGACTCTGTTCAGTTCTGTCAAGGTGAGCATCCCCAGATCGCTGATATCCCTGGTGGAGGCCTGCGCCCCGCCGACTGAGGGCTGTTCTGGCAGGGCGACTCGGCTTTCTTCCAACAGCCTCAGCACAGAATATTTTCACGTATATAAAGCATATCTTTCCACTGGCAGACTTACTACTTGCATGAAGGACGTAGTAATTTCAGTGTCACACAGCCTCGGCTCTGACCCTAGGAGTGTTTCTGGGAATATTGCCTACTATAAAAGGGCCGGATCCACTTTTGGCTACAGATTAGAGGATGGTTTAAGATCAACACCTTCTTGGGCTGGTGTAAATGTTCTCCTCTTCTGACTCATATATCAAACAGCTGTTTTTACGTACAGCTATCTTCCCTCCTTCTGAACGTAATACTTTCCGTATTCAAAGATGGGACTGCAAGAACAGGCTTTGACTGAAATCTAGCTACTAACTTCTCTCCATGTGGCAGCCTGAGCCAAAGATGAATAGCGGGATCCCCAGGGCCTGTCTTTGGCCAGAGAAACTTGACATTAAGATTAATTTAGCTCAGCCATACGCCAATTTTTTGCAAACAGCAGGGGGAGCTCAGATTCTGCCTGAATCACTACAAAGCAGAGAAAGTACAGTTTGCTGAAATTCTTTCTATTTTAACCAGGGGAAAAAAAATACTTGTGGGGTTTTTCTTACAAAATTGCATTTTTTTCCCCTCAGTATGCCATAGGGAGACAATTAGAGCATGTAAAACAGATAATACAGTAATTAACATGAACGGTTCTGTAATAGGAGCATTGCTGGAATGGTTCTTGCTAACTGGTAAACGTGTGTATTTAATCTTTCTACTTTCATGGAAGAAGGTCAGAAGCAGTTTTAATATCTGTTTCATGGAATCAGTCCCCAACAGGTTCTGAACTTGGGAATGGCTGAAATCACTGTTATTTAGGTGAAAAGTAATACTTGGGAATGGTAGACCAAATCTATCCCTGAACTCAAAGGTGGCATTGGCTTGAACGTATTTAGTAGTGTGACGGCTTTGTTCTCAGAGTGCCACGCTGCATCCCCAATCTTCTGTAGGTAAATGAGCACTATCAGGCTTTGTTTCATGCTGGAGAAACCTGAACGCACGGATGGCAGTGACTACTGCAGGATCACACTGTCAGGACAGGATTGGGAGATTAGGATCTGGCTTCTTGGTGCTTCCCTCAGAAAGGCTGGAGCAGTCGTTCTCAAGGTCTTTCATCCAGGATCCAAAATCCATTCATAATTGCTTCCCCACAACCCCCTGAGATCCCGCAGCCTGTCAGATCTCTGCATAGGCAGGTGGGGAGGCTTGGTGGGGGCTGGCAGAGGATGACAGGGGGAATGAACGGGTTTTGGATGGGTGCAGTTTTCGGCAAGATAGGAAGCATGTTAATTCTCCTCCTGGGATCTGCTCCAGCGGGAAACCCTGTGGGAATATGATGATTTTGCTGTCCTTAATGCCACTGGAAGTAACATAGATGATATTCCCTCTGATTTGGAAATTTTCAAGTGAACTTGAAAGTGAGCAATCCTCAGTTCTGTAGGATTATGGCTGTTCAGGGCTCTGCAGGCAAGGTGAGTCTGCTGCTAGGCTGATAGCAGGGAAACAAATAATCCACAGAGCCAAGAACAGGAGAGAGTCGTCCCAGGTGTCAAGCCCAAGTGATAGTCTTTTCTTTCTTTTGTTTGTGATATTTCTTTGACCTACTGTATCCTCATGAATGTCTTTGGTAACAGGCTGTGCAGGCTAAATGCAGTATTCAATGCAAACAATGCAGTCTCCAAGGGGAGAAAATAAACTCTGACCAAGCAGGAAATACAATGATAAAGCTAAAACCTTTGCCTTTACTATTACTGATCATCATCTGCTCAACCAATATTCTGTCGTCAATTAGTAGGTACTGGAATTTCTTAGACAATCTCAATATAGATCTTTTTTTTTTTCTTTTTTTTTTGTTAGAGCTGGCCCAGCTGTTAGTTTTTGAAAGCCAGCTTGACATTTCAAGTTCTGCCTGCATTACAGAATTTGTAATAAACCTGTGGCTTAACAAAGGAGTAGTAGTAAAAACAGGGAAAAGATATAGGATGTCAATGATGAATCTAGTTTTCCTAGTAAAAATCAGAGTGATTATGCTGTCAAGAATTGGGGATACACAAAATATAGCTAGATCAATGACTTTGGCCTTTCAAGTAGATAGGAAAGGAAAGCTAGCAGAAGCAAAAGTTTGCTCTAAGAGGCTGAATGGGGAAAGCCAAGACTGGATAACAGTTCACAGGCCTGTGAGATAAACTTTTGGCCAGCACGGAGATGTCCAAGAAAGAAGAAAGGCCAGAGGGATGAGCCCCATGGCTCCCCTGAGCAGGGGACAATAAGAGCCAGCCGGCCAGCTTGTGTGAAAAGAAGCTTGTGTGGAGAAGCGAGAAGCAGCGTGAAGCATGCACCTTCCCTGCTCTCTGTAGGAAATGTGTCCTTACACGCATTGCCGCACGCAGCCTCCCTATCACACGTAATGAACATCAGACTGCTGTCTGTGAATGGGTAATGGTTCTTCCCCACCACTTCAAAGTCTATGTATTTCACTATTTTTTTTTCACTGTGATGTTGAAAGAGATGAATTTTCTCCTCTAAAAACCACAGCCACTGAGAAGTTAATGAAGGGTGCTGTTTTTGAAACTCCCAGGGGGCTGATCCTACCTCTTCCAGCTTCGCTGTGACTTTTGCTTGGGAACCAAGCGCTGGACTGGATCCTTGCTGCTGATTGAGACTCATAACCGCAAACACAAGTGGCTGAGAAAATGTGATGGAAGAGTCAGCACCTCATGTTGTATTGGCACAAGAAGAAGACACCAGTCTCACCGTAGGTTTGTGTGCTTCGTTGCCCAGTGGTGCAGGGCACCAGAGGATACTGATACTTCATCCCTTGGGCCAGATAGCTTTACATTTGCTTGTATGCCTGTTTTGCTACCTAAAGTTTTAAAAGGAAGGGCAAAGGTGGGAGACATGGAAAAAACATCCTTGGGTTGCCTCTTGTCCATCAGTGTAATGCTGCTGACAAACCTCTGGGTCCATTTTGTGCCAAAGCAGTGAGGCAGTAAAGTCCTGTCTTGGAGGGGTCACATCGAGACAGCTGAGGACGATAAGAGGGAGTGGGAACCAGCTGAGAAAAGAGCCATGTTAGATTGTGGTTTTGTTTTTCACTTAAAAGCAAGGGAGCTTTAGGCCTGCTGAGTCCCGTAATAAGTATATTAAATAGAAGAAACTGAATAAAAGAATGAGGAAAGGAGGAGCGGTCATTGACAAGGGGTCAGGAAAGGAGGCTGAGTTGAAGAAAAGCATCTTGTACACTGTGGAAAAGGGCTGTGAAAGGCTGTTGGCCCTGGGGAGGTAACATCCCCCACCAGTGCTGCAGAGAGCAGCCTGGTGTTGTCACCCGTGCCTGACTCCTCCAAGAGCAGAGGCTGCTGCCACCTCTTGCACCTCGTGCTGGTTTCCCTGGGGTGCTGACTGCCAAGCTGGTGTTGCTGGGAGGAGGAGGAGGAGCCCTGGGGCCACAGGGAACTTGTTGCCTCCCTTGTACGTGTGTGGTCTCCCCTACATAAGCCCGGCCCCGAAGGCTTTTGTGGAAAAGGGCAGTCCCTGCTAGGACATGTTTCTGCTTCTTTATCAGTTGCCGTGGCTGTTGCTGGTTGCTTTATTGCAAGCAGATGCCGTTTGCTCAGCTTATTGACTGGAAATTACATACAGCTGCACCGGGGAAGAGCAAGCCTGAATTATCTTACCTGCGAAGCCTATTTAAATGGAAAGCTTCAAACTCCATCCTCCTATAACACTATTTAATTTATAATTGAGACCCAGATTCAGAAAGCTTTTGAAACATGTGCTTATAGGTAGTGGTGAATTGAGATTTGGGCAAAACTGATCTTCCCTTAGTGTTGCTTTGCAGTTACGTGTCTCACATATGGCAGACAATATGGGATTATAGAGCAACCGATGCTACTGAGCCTGCTGCTGTAAAAGAAGTAATGTACTCCTTTTCATTAACTTCTTCAAATGCATCAGGTCTATTAGCTACTCCCCTCAAGTCATATCACTATCATTGAAATAGTGCTTTGAAAATATGTGACTGCAGAGAATGGTTCTCCATTAATTTAGGAGAAACCATATAGCTACGGTCACAGTGTGAACCTGACTCACCACTTTTTTAATAAAGTGAACTATTTTGGCATTGAAGTATTCAAGCAGAGGAGAGTTCAACTTACCCAGAAGAACATAGTTTCTTCTGATGTGTTAGAAGACCTGATTTATTGTTTGCTTAAGTTAAAGATTTTAATGAGAAAAGTTAACTCAGACTGTAGTTACCACATCAGCACTATAGACACATCTGTGTTTTTGTTCTTTTTTTTTTTAAAAAAATAAATAGTGGAGCATGATTTTGGGGAGGACACTGCTGAACTTTCCATATCTAATTCAAGGGTCTCTAAGACAGGGGGCCCAGGCAATTAGTGGAGAGCAATAAATTCTTACAGAGGGAAGTTCAGGAAATGTGAGTTAGAACCCTTCTCTGGAAGCATGAGGGGTCTGATGTTAGTCTGAAGATTCTCTGTAAGTAAGCTTTTAAACAAATTTTGAATCTACACATGTACATCTTGGTTTTGAACATACAGTGTTCATACAAAGTGAAGCAATATGCTAGCGGTCTTGGATTTTAATGGGTCTGCTTAGTGAGGTTGGTGCAGTTTAGCTCGGCATGTTCTGCTTAGTAGAAGCAACAGTTGCCTTTAGTCCAGGTACCTAATAGAAGCCATTTCCCTGAAATGGGACTTTCCTGGCCATTGTAGTAATCATTTCTGTAAGGTAACGTTCATGTGGAAGTTACTCTCTTCAAAGACATGTAGTCTTGCCAAATTCTGCCTATCCAGTGGAAAAGCTGGAAACAGAACTTAAAAAGGCTGAACAACTTTTCCAAGAAAATGTTAATCTCCTCTCTGTCGCAAAATCAGTTCTCAGCCTACATTTATATTCCAGGCAACAGGTTAATGCATCACTGAAATGTCAAAGGACACAATGTTTCTGGTACTTATAAGAAGAGAATTACCAATATTACTGGTAAATGGGTAACCTCTGTGTTTCAGCTGTGATGTGCTTAGATGCACACAGAAACAGCCTTAAGGGACCTGACAATAAAAAATAGCGGGAGAAGATGAACACAAAGGCTTATGCAAAGAAGTTAAGGAAAGTATTAACTTTTTCTTCTTCCCTAGAGTAGACCCAGACCTTTCAAAGGAATTCTGACCTGTAGTTGTTAAACAGATAAATCCTTTTCATCTTATTGTTTATGAGAAGGAGAAGAAGGCTTGTTGGAATAGCCTGGCAAAATTACAAGGATCCAGTGTCTTGTCCAGTCCCTGCCATGGGATTCCCTTTCTCCTTACTGGGTGCATCAGACTGGTGTGCTGCGTGCACTGAGACAGCTCCGGTGGGAGTGGTAGTCTGTGTTCTGAATAGCTCATGGAAAATACCAGGATGCTTCATTGCTGAATATTTCAGTAACGTGCCTGTGTAGAGGAGTAAGCAAATATATTTAGTACATTCATCTGTTTTCTTAGAAATTGATGCTGCCTTATAGGATATGCTGGATTGTGGCCTACTGCAAGCAATTCAAAGAGTAACACAGACCTTGACAAAATAAGTGTAATTATAGCATATGTAGAGTTCTTGGGTTTTAAATGCCACGCGTTTGGAAATATATCTGTTTCAATAGACCAGCACAGAAGAGAGGATTTGCAAAAGGTCACAATATGAAGCTACAGGAGTTTTCCAGGGTGAGAAAAAACTCTGCCTTTACCTACACCACAGCAACTCTGTTAGCATCACCTAGAGTTTTGTGGCTGCAACAGTAACGAAACAAACAAAAAAGCCGTGAATAACTACATAGGCAGGCTGCAAGGAAGAGGAAAACTATACTTGGAGATTACAAACTTTCTTTCAATGTAACTGTGCAGCAAATGCAAGGAAGGAATCAGGATATTTGGAACTTTTTGCCCAATGGACACAATAAAATACAGCATTGTATAACTAGAGAAATTCACACTGCTGTTTTGGAGAGGGAAAAGGAAATCAGCTCTAAATGGCTCAGAAGTCTAGCGGAAGAAATGACTACTGAGGTCCCTTGGGGAATTCAGATGCTGCGATTCCTCAGGTAGATGTTAACGTGAGGTTTGTGATGGGAGAATGGAAGCCATAAAACGCCCTCCTGGGGGAAGCGGTACTGCCTGTTGGATCAAAGGCCTGATGGTCCATCATCAGCACCACATTCCCTGTGGCTCCTGCTGCCCCAGCTCCATCAGGTCAGCACTGGACCAAGAGTGGAGCTGTGAAAGCAGAGCTGCTACAGACTGGTTTTGCAGAAGAGGGAACTGGGGGTTTTGACTACTGATTTACTGAACTTTGGGACTCTGCAGAAGCAGGTTTATCTCAGTGGTCCTTTCCAGGACCAAGATGAGCACCTGTTTCATTCCCTGCTCTCTTGTTAGTTAGTACAAGTATTTCAGGCTCTGTCCCTCTAGTTTGTAATGTTTACTACTGCACGCTGAAATTCTAGGTATTTAGAAAAGTACTCAGAAATATTTGCAGCTCATTTCCGCCAGAGACAAGAACAGAAATTACTGGGAACATTTTCAGGATATCTGAGACTATTGGATTTCCAGCTGGCTTTCTGTTTCAGTGCAATTGTCCCGCTACAGCAGGAGGCCGGAGCAGGGTGACATGTCACTTGGAGAATTCTGGTTTGACTGGGCTGTGGCAGACATGATTTTCTGTCTTCATCCTACAGCATCCTGGTAAAAGCTGCTGGGTGCTTGAGCTGTGTGTGGACCGTGCACTGAAGAACTCTGCGCACCTCTTCACCTCTTCCCAAGTGGAAGGTGCATCATTCAAAGAGCAAAATTAGTAAGTGACCCCCTCATCCCTCCAGGCCATGTCATGTTTTCTCACATCTCAATATATAATGAGCTGTGAAGCTTGAGGCCAAAGGTTTCCAGCACTAGTTAAGGATGGTTATCTCCCCAAACTCATGTGCCCTTGAGGCTGTGAACATTCTAGGACAAAAAAGGTGATTAAAATTAATTCTGTGTTTTTTAAACAACCACTAAGCCATTAGAGAGATTTTAGGAAACGGTTCCAAAGGAAGGCTGAACAACAGTAACATTCAAGAAATGGGAGGTGGGCAGGCTGCTTTTTAACTTCAGCAAAAGCAATCCAGCTATAAACACCGCAGCAGTAGACAGGAGCTCAACATCAATAGCAGAAGAACACACAAGTATTGTATGATTAATGGGGCACTTGCCACACTTTCTGCACCTTGAGTAGAGAAGGTGAGACAGAAGTATATGTTTGTCTTTCAGCTTTGTGATCAGTACATTCATCCTTCCTGAAGCTACCGCTCAGCTCAAGTCCTTGTGTTTTCATCTTCTTTAGATCTGATGATTGCAATCATTGCACCACATAACATTTGAAATCCCTCATCTTTAGATTTTTATTTTTAGGCTGACTGCATGAAGAAATGCTCACGCTCTGAGTTGGTTTCCAGTTAAGGAACTTATCTGCAAGGAATGGATGGGTGTTATAGGAAGATTACATGGCAGATGGAGGAAGGCATGCATTTCTATTTTGATGTAATGGTAGATAAAAGGAATGCGCCTCTAAAGCTTCTCACTTGGGAGTGGGATTGGAGCACAGTAAATGGGGAGAATGGACCACTGGATCTTCATCCAGTATCAAAAGAGGGGCAGCATCACTTGGACAGGAGAGTGTCTGGAGTTTGCAGGGCCATCTGTGCTCTCCTTTGGTGAGAAGAAGGTACAGTAGAGCTCAGTATGTAGACACACGTACATGTGCTCACTTCTGATAGAGCACAATCACCCAACAAGAATAGCAGAACCGAGCAACTGCCCTTCTTTCCATGCAAGGCCCAGGTAGTTTGCAGTTGTCTGCAGATCCTCTCCTTCAGCTTTCCCAAGCTGTGCTGCAAAAAGTTCTTCCCCAAGCCAAGAAACACAGGCTTGAACCAGTTCAGAGTTTCTGTCAGCAGCGGCAGCAGCCTGCGCTATCAGCGCTGGGCAGGGAGCTGGAAAGAGGCCAGGGCTGCGGCGCTTCCAGCTCTGCTCCCAACTGCAATGTCTTGAGCGAGTTCAAAGTTGGGCAAAATGCCTTTGCATCTGTGAATATGAGCTTTTTGCTTTTTTCTACAGCCAAACATGTTTCTACATGAAAATACTGCAAGTCTGGTGTTAACAGTCCTATCTGTTACTATAAAAAAAAATATTGTCGTTACACAAAGACCCAGGTAAGTTTATAAGGAACCATCCCCAAACCCTAGCCTGATCTGTGCTGGACATCTCTGTAGGAGGTACTAATGGGGGAGCAGAAGTCATCACCGATACGGAGACCTGCTTGTGAGCAAAAGCCAAGTGCTGTCTCCTTGAATGGGCACAGCTGAGCATCTTTTGTTCCCATCGATGTCACCAAAGCTGGAGCCCCTCAGCATCTGCAAGTACGTGTCCCATAACAGACTGCAGTTGTGGGTGTGAAATATTTTTATATTTCTCAATAAGGATGATGCTATTGCTTGGATCTGATCTTGTGAAACAGAGGAAGACACCAAACTGTCAGGCTGATCATCTAATCCCTATTCAGATATTAGCACTGGCAGTCTAGTTAGGGAAATGCAACGCTAAATCTCCTTTTTGCTTTATATTGCAAGTAACAAGATATCTGTGGGTTTTTTTCCCCTAAAATCCCAAATGATCTTCCTTCCAAGACACTGTCTGAAAACCTACCAGAATGATCTTACAGTCCCATCTGCCCTAGGTTTATCACTACCCCTGCATACTCAAAAGGTGCTTTGTTTTGCAGCACCTATAAAATAAGCACAAAATTTCACAAACTGAGGTATGTGGGAATCCCCTAATGTAATGCCTATACATTATATAGCATTCCTGTATGTTGCAGAGCTGTGAATTTCACCTCTTCCACAAATTCTGCTTCCACGTTTTACATGAGCGGTATCAGGCCACAAAGCCTGTCGTTTAGGTAGGTAACATCCTTTAGAAAGATGCCATTAGAGACATCATTGTGACAAGAGGGAATTCTTGACTCTGATAAACTACTCCCATCGATTTTTCCAATTAGGGTCATGATTTGAATCTTTTCTTTTGCTCCATCATAGTGAAGAATCCATCCATTTCTGTTCAGTAATGATTTTTTGGTTTTATCACTGTTTTTAAAAAGAAAATGTTGGGGTTTTACTTTGTTCTTACACAGGTACATGCAAATTTGAAAACAGATTTGAAAAAAAATGAAAACATCAAAATAACTGAGAAAGAAATTTGGATCTTTTTAAATTTATTGTCAGAGGAACCATTTCAAACTATGTCTTCCCAGTGCTTCCCAGTGCTTCCCTGAAGGTCCTTAAATTTTTAAATGAAGAATAAAAACACCAAGATTTGCTTCTATATTAATGTGTATTAACTTTCCTTAAGATAAATCTCAGAATAAATTAATTCTGTGCTAAGTTTTGACTCAATAACTCAGTGTTAATATGGAGAGTATGATAGTGATCTACAGGTTGTAAAATATATGGAAAATAGCTCTCAGAAGAGCTCTGCTTACACCCTGATATACATTGCTTTTCCCTTGGCTTTATCTCTTCAGCTGATTTCTTCTTCCTTTTAACTTTAATCTGTTGCTCCAGTGGCTCTTTTTTTTTTTTTTTTTAATATGGAATTAAATTTATGAGACTGTTGAGCACGGTGTGGATGGAGACCTCACACTGAACTCCAGCAAGTGGTGCAGAGACTGGGAACTCCTCCGATGGTGAAATCTGACTCGGGCACTACCCGAGGAACCAAGCCTGTTTGCTTTGTGCTCGATTCCCACTGATGTCCAGAGGATGGTGCTACTTGTCTGGTTAAGAACTTCTTGTCTGAGTAAGAACTGCAGAAAATCTCTATAATATCGTGGCGTTGTCTCCTCAGCATCGTCTGTTTGTCAAAACCAGCCAGCACTCTCATTCCCAGAAACGAAAAGTGATTTACAGCAAATATTGACATGTGTCTCTTCTGATCGGTTACAGATGAGTTTTAAGGGTTTTGGAGGGAAATTTGCATTAGGAATAAAATTAAAATGGGGACATGCCACTGTAGTGGAAATTTTAATTCAGTATATTTTTCTCTTTCTTTCCAGCAGCCCAGGATCCTTATGAGAATGTGTTTCCTATAATACACTGGATCCCTTCTTGTGGCAAGTGACAGCACCATCTCAGGGTGGCCTGGTCCAGATGCATCTTGTGTTGACCATAATGAGGTCTTGAAAGCTGCTACTTATAGCGTAGGATGGGGTGATGTGAAATGAGCTAATAATGCATTATAGGAGTTTTAGGGACACTTTTTTTTTTTTTTCAATGGAAATATGTTTATTTCACAAAAACTTTGTTTTGGTGAAAACTGAAACTGTAACAGCTTTGACAACTTGTTTAGATTCCCCTTAGTGTTGGATGCAATCTGTGGAGTAAGGAAACGAGCAAGCCAGCTTTGTCATCCCCCTGGAATCTTCTGGCAAATGATGTCAAGGAGAAAACTGGAAAATGTAAGTTTCCTGCCTCTCCCTGAACTTGGGACATCAGCTGTTGCTAAACTTAAACAAAATCCATGACTAAAAGCGGTTTGGACACACGAGGCTCTTAACCTTTTGGTGTTTGCAGGGGATGGCAGCTGTGGCTCAAATCCTCCTGTCTGCTCCGCCAGGCTTGTGAGCGTGCTGCATTTGGAAATAATGTAAATGAAATGGGTGGATACTTCCACACATCCACTGCCAGTGAGAAATGCCTCCTTGCCAGAAGCACCTTTATCAGAGGGAGCTTTTGGCCCACGAGGTCTATCTGAGCAGGTCCCTGGGGCCACTGAGCTGCGGTGGGGGAGCAGGAGCGTGGGATGCCAGCAGCTTCCCCTTCCTTCCCCCCAAAGGGTAACTTTGGACTCGGTGACCGACCTTAGGGTCCTTTACATTAACCGCTCTTAGCTGGAAAGCTGATGACTCCATTTCAGATTCCTTTCTTTCACCCTCATAACCGTTTTCCTGGAAATCAGTAGGAACCACCAAGCTTTCCCTGAGCTGCAATGAGATCAGAGGTGAATGCAGTCATCGTGTCCCTTAACTCCTCCATCCCTGCTCATTCCCTGTATACAGTTTTCTCTTTCCCTCCAATTTCAGGAACATATGTAAATAGTTAACTTACAAATTATACAAGCTTATCACACTATATCCTAACAGATGGAGAAACACCATTAAGTTGATTTGTTCAGGCAGCCACATGCTAGACGCAGATCCAGAAAAAACAAGGAAATGAGAAGTTACCACTCTTAACGGTATGTAACTGATCTCATGGCTGCTATTGCTGCATGTGACATTACAGCCCATTTACTGTAATCTTAACTCTGACCCACCCAGCCCTTTCACCATCCTCTTTCCCCTATCAAATAGCTGTTGTGAAAGTTTATTTCTACTGCAACAGGGTGGTGTAGTTGCAGCATGTATCCAAATCATGTGTAACCTAGCTGGTTCACGTCACCCTAGCAATCGCTCTGAGATGTGGGCATCGGTCCAGTCTCGCTCTCAGTAGCTATTTTAGAAGCGCTCCCTCAAGCATGGCTGGGGATTGCGACTGGTTGGCTTGACATTTAGACCTGGTGAACTCGCATATCAATCTTGCCCACTAATAATAGTGGTAGGTGTGAGACAAAGCTGTTTTGTTGCTGGGAAGTGCTCTAGCACTGGGACGTGCAGAGAAAGGGTTATGTAAAATGCGCGTGTCACTTAGATTGGGAAGAGCTGCCAACTAGAATAGAAAAAAAAATGTGTTTAATTTTTTCAAACCAACTTGCAAAGGGTAGTTCTTGCTAGAGCAACAGAGATATTGAAGCTGGGACTTTAATGACAGCAAACCCATTTGTTGTTGCATGTGATCCAGGCAATGGCCAGAGGAGAAGCGTATGCTTTGCCAGGCACAGCTCTTATGGAGCATTAACATTTCTCTTGATTTCATTTGCCAAGGAAAAAAAGCTCATCACTCAGGTAATCTAGTCAATCACTTGTAAATTTGAAACCTGTCTCTCTTGCTTGACAGCGAATAGAATAATGCAACACTTGGAAACTGAGAAATTCTTGCTTTTTAGCAAAAGGACACTGTGCTGCTGGGCATCCGCTATTTTTCTTTGGGAATTGTGCCAGGATAGCACAGCAGTATCATGCAGAGATGCCCGATGGCTTTTCACTTGCTGGCTCTGGTATCACTTGCACACTAGCCATAGCAGGGCACAGCTCAGGTGAATTTGCCATGCCTCGTAGCGTGGGCTGCAAAAGCTACTTTCATCCTGTGTTACTGCAGGTAAGCTGCTCCAGATGGCCCTTGGGTACCCAGCACACAGGCAGCGATGGAGCAAGTAAGCGCTGAGAGGAACCGTTCCCTTTGCCTTCACTGTGGCCCTTGGGCCCAACCTGAGGATCTTATAACTGACCAGTGCCACTGCTCTGCACTTGCATTGAGTACTGGGATGATTATTTTGTATAACGAGCTTTGTATCTTTGTTTTGGTGCAAAGCCGAATTTGTGAATATCTTACAGAGGGAATTTGTGCTTCTACACTTAGGAATTCTCTTTTTTGAGTGTTTATTACTGTGACAAGTTTTTCTGCTCTCTGTTCCCTTCTGAAGTGGTCCGTGTAGTCTCAGTCCCCCCCCAGAAGGCAGCAATGTCATGGTGGGAGAGATGATGGGACTCTGAAAGCACTTTCTGTGTGTACATGTGGGCAGCGTGTGCAGTCTGTGGCGGTTTTCTGACATGGGAAAGCTGCTTATCAAAGTCTTTGCTTGGCTCTACACTTCTGCTGCTAACTCAAAGTCAAGTCAGTGAGGGGGTTTCACTGCTTTGGAGATGCCTTATGTATTCATAAACAGTCTTTGGTTGGGAATTTGAAGCTCTCCACAGTTTTAGCCTCTGGGCTACTCTCTTTCAGTTTCTCCAGGGTTTTTCCTAAGGATTTTCACCCTGACCACCTGGGAGAAATACTTCACAAAATCACAGAATCACAGATTGGTGGAGGTTGGAAGGGACCTCTGGAGATCATCTGGTCCAACCCCCCTGCTACAGAAGGATCACCTAGAGCAGGTTGCACAGGATCGCGTCCAGGCAGGTTTTGAATCTCTCCAGAGAAGGAGACTCCACAACCTCTCTGGGCAGCCTGTCCCAGTGCTCGGTCACCCTCACAGTGAAGAAGTTTTTCCTCATATTGAGATGGAACTTCCTGTGTTCCAGTTCGTGCCCGTTGTCCCTTGTCCTGTCGCTGGGCATCACTGAAAAGAGTCTGGCCCCTTCCTCTTGACATCTGCCCTTTAGATATTTGTAAGTATTGATCAGATACTTGTGCACTATTTACTTCTTTTCTTTCTTGTCTCACTCTTAAGCAAGCATTGCCAGGTGACAGTATGATATCGCAATCCTAATGCACCCAAAGATTTGCTGTTTCTGGTACCTGCTGCTACTTCCCTAATTCCAAAGCTTCTGTGCTCATTTGACATAGCTTTGCTTACATCTCCTCCACACTACATTTCTGATATGAAAGCTTCCCTCCGGTAGTTTCTACTCTGCTGCTGAAACTCTGCTTTGACACTCAAGGACCATCTGAAGGGATGTGAAGCTGGTTTTTGGGCCATCCTCCACTGCTGCCATCTCCCAGCTGTCCTATTTTCAGACCTCCATCCCAGCACGCAGCACTTCAGGTAGCATCCCTGAAACCTCGCAAAATCCCTTGTTTTCCCCCTGCTCCACCTTTGGAAATGGAAGTCGGGGTGTTTCTGACATTGTTTATCCAAGTCCTGTGCAACAGTGCAAACGTGAGCCAGCCGAGCCCAGCCGAGCCCTGCGGCCACCGGAGCGCTCCTCCCCCGCCAGGGCTGGGCACAGCCGGGAGGTGTCGCAGCTCCCCCGTGGAGCCAGCCCTGCCTGCGGCCCTGCCTGCGGCCCTGCCTCTGGCCCTGCCTGCGGCCCTGGCTCTGGCCCTGCCTGCAGCCCTGCCTACAGCCTTGCCTACAACCCTGGCTCTGGCCCTGCCTGCAGCCCTGCCTGCAGGGGTGAGCCCACTGCTGATGCCCAGGTACATGTTTAATGCCAAATCAAGTGTGCGTTTGGGCTTGGCCTATTTGGCGTGCAGTAGCCTCCATTTAGCTTTACGAGGAAGGGCCATGTTATTTGCTGGTAATTAGTACCCTAAGCGCCGTGCTGAAATGCCACTGAAATACCAGATGTTGCTGGGCACCTCTGCTCTGCTTTTGTCTGTCAGGATGGTAATGAGATGATTCACACTCTGTGTCCTGTGCTGGACGGTGCTCAGCCTTCCTTCTCAGCGAGACATACCTTAGTGGCTCGCTTGTGCAATGTCTGTTCTTTGCTGTTACTATTTGAGTTACTCTGTCATTACTCCATGCAGCTGGGACAGTGACTTTATTGAGATGTATTCCAGGCAATATTTTCAATATAAATATTTATGGGTAGAATTTTCAAATATTGTCTACGAGCACAAATCCTGCTGAATGTCAGTGTGACTCATATTCCTACAAGAACATTGGGAAATGCTGCTCCTCACATTAATAATGACAAAAAACTGGCTATTGCTGTCATTCGAGTAGATGGCACGCTAGTATGAATTCCCTGTAGAAACACCTTTAGCTCCAGCTAGGGCTATATGCTTGTATGCTGTATTTAGCTGAGAATAAAGTAGATTTTTGAATTCTAAATTCTGAAGTTGCAAAGTAGCATTTGGAAAAGAAAAGAAAAAGTATTATTATTCCTAGCTTTTATTGAGTACAAAACCCTACTGCTTTTGAGATTTTTCCAAAGCTTTCTTTTTAGTGCAAGATACTAACTACTTTTTTAAGCCTTTAAGCTTTCTTTTCAAAGCTGTCATGATTGCCATTCTAACTAGGAAGAGAAGTATTTGCAGATCAAAAAAAAAAAGTGGGAGTGATAGTTGCTCACAGTGTCTGCATCCACAGCAGAAGGCTGGGAAAGCAAGGGAGAAAGAAAGGAAAAAGTATTTTTCCTGACTCACTGTTTAAATGATAAAATGTCCATTAATACGATCATATTATAGAATTATAATTCTAACCTTTTCGAAGGGTTTCCATCATTGCAGATCTTGCAGCTGGTGCAATTACGGTAGGGCATAAACATTTTGCTGGAGAGTTTGATTTAATTATAGGAAGACTATTTTGTAAGGTCAGTGCTGTGGTACAGAACTTCTGTTCTTCAGGCATTCACTTTAATTACAGTTTTGTTTTTGATGCTGGGCCTGACTGATCTTCATGTCTTCTGTGGAGTCACTCCTGTGCTGTATCAGTGTTAGAGAGATCACTCACTGCTTAGAAATAATGAATCTAGGATCTGGTTTTATATCTGGGACAGCTACTTGCTTCTATTTTAGTGTGTTTTTTGTTCTTCCAGTGGGTGAGACCTCATGTGTCTGGTCAAATAATGGGGGATGCTGGGCTGAAGGTGGGAGTATCATGTTGTAGAAGTGTCACACTTGTAGTAAAACTCAACTAGATGGCATATCCCAGGTGCTGCCTCCCTCCTGCACTGTGACCCTGTGTGCCCAGTGCAGTTTCTTTGTGGATCTGAGTCACTAGCTGAGTTTCATGTGAAGGGGCCATGATGCCGAAGAGAAGCCATGGTGCTGTCCTATTCATGCATAAGATACAGGCTAAGCATCTGGCAGGAGTGAGCTCTGTGAATCTTGATGCCTGGTGGGTGAGATTTTGGCAGAAGTCTGCAGGCCTATGGGCATGGTTTTGTGCTTTGAGTCTTCCCCTATATCCTGTAACTCCTTTGCAAAACCACCCACTTTCCCGCTAGTGTTGGTTTTGATAAGCCCCTTCTAGATCCTAATGAAGACATTGCATCAGACTGACCTCACAGCACTGCCTGCAAGTTTTTACCCCTTTTCAATTATCTTTTTCTTTGTAGGGGCTTCCTGTGACATAACTTGTTATTTGGCCTGATCCAGAATAATTCTTTCCAGAAAGATTTTGCAGTGCACTGAAAATGCAGGAAGCAGAATGGGTGTGTGAGAAACAAATTGTGCTAGACAAGCTCAATTTTCTTTTATTTTTTCTATATAATTACAAAATTTGATGGTGTTGGGAGCTGAATAGGCAGGATAGCTGATGCATCAATATAGTATATGTGTTCTAAAGACAAATGGAGGACAGTGAGGGGAAGAAAGGGTTCCAGAGGGCATGGACATTGCAAAGAGGAGGGAAGGAACATGCTGTGGTACATGTGCTTTGTGTCATGTCTCCTTGACCATTTGCACTATGCTTGGTAGTGCTAATGGAGGGTTACAAACATATCCCTTTGCATGTCATCTATTATCCCTCTCCCAACAGAAAAATCCCTGTGAAAGCCACCTAGTCCTCCCATCAACAAGCACGGTGTATCTAGGTGTAACAGTTACTTCTTGCCAGTTAAGGATTGTGCTCTACAGCATATTTCCTATGTATTCCTGCACATGTCATCTTGTTTTAAATCATAGAATAGAACCATATAATTGTTTTGGTTGGAAAAGACCTTTAAGATCATTGAGTCCAACCATTAACCTAGCACTGCCAAGTGCACCACGTCCCTAAGCACCACATCTACGCATCTTCTAGATACCTCCAGGGATGGTGGCTCAACCACTTGCCCGCGCAGCTTGTTTGAATGATTGACAACCCTTTCGGTGAAGACATTTTTCCTAATAATTTTTCTAAACCTCCCCTGGCACAACTTGAGGCCATTTCCTCTTGTCCTATCACTTGTTACTTGGGAGAAGAGACCAACACCCACCTGGCTACAACCTCCTTTGAGGTAGTTGTACAGAGCAATAAGGTCTCCCCTCAGCCTCCTTTTCTCCAGGCTAAACAATCTCAGTTCCCTCAGCTGCTCCTCATAAGACCTGTTCTCCAGACCCTTCACCAGCTTCATTGCCCTTCTTTGGACATGCTCCAGCACCTCCATGTCTTTCTTGTAGTGAGGGGCCCAAACTTAACACAGGGCTTGAGGTGCAGCCTCATCAGTGCTGAGTACAGGGGGACAATCACCTCCCTAGTCCTGCTGGCCACATGATTTCTGATAGAAGCCAGGATGCTGTTGGCCTTCTTGGCCACCTGAGCACACTGCTGGCTCACATTCAGCTGGCTGTCGACCAGCACCTCCAGGTCCTTTTCTACCAGATAGCTTTCCAGCCACTGTTCCCCAAGCCTGTAGCATTGCCTGGGGTTGTTGTGACCCAAGTGCAGGACCCAGCACTGAGCCTTGTTGAAGCTCATACAGTTGGTTTCGGCCCATCAACCCAGTCTGTCGAGGTCTCTCTGTAGAGCCTTCCTACCCTCAAGGAGATCAACACTCCTGCCCAACTTGGGATATGCATAGATCTCTATCCCCTACCTCTAGTGAGATGGCAGACCAAAGGACCTTGCTAGCACACTGTTCCTCAAACATCGACATGCTGCCCCCAGGCTTATCTCTAGTGAGCCTAGTTTTATCCCTTTCCCCCATCAAATCTAGTTTAAAGCTCTTTCAATGCTAACTCCTGTGCAACGATCATTTTCCCCCTTTGAGACAGATGTACCCCATCTGTCACCAGCAGGTCTGGTGTCATGTAGACCGACCTGTGATCAAAAACCCCAAAATGTTGATGGTGACACCAGGCTCAGAGCCAGGTATTGATCTGCTGGCTCCTTCTGTTTCTTCCCTCATCATTCCCTGCAACTGGAAGGATAGAGG
Source organism: Grus americana (assembly GCF_028858705.1). Lineage (NCBI taxonomy): Eukaryota > Metazoa > Chordata > Aves > Gruiformes > Gruidae > Grus > Grus americana. Next base: position 12,299,113 of record NC_072853.1, on the reverse strand, counting down.
AGAACACTACTTGTGTTCCTGATCCCTTAACCAAGTCATCCCAAGGTCCTGAAGTCTCTCTTTGCCCTCAGACTTCTTGTTGCAATTTCATTGCTGCCTACCTGAAAAATCAATAATGGATAATAATCAGAGGGCTGTACAAGGGTAGGAAGTTTTCTCTTCATATCTCGTGGAGGTTGTGGAGGCCCTCTCCCTGGAAGTGTTTAAGGCCAAGTTGGATGGGGTTTTGGGCAACGTGGTCTAGTGGAGGGTGTCCCTGCCCATAGCAGGTGGGTTGGAACTAGATGATCTTTGAGGTCCCTTCCAACCCAAACCATTCTGTGATTCTATGATTCTATGATCTTTAACATGGGCCCCAGGGAGGCAGCAGACTTCTCTAAGAGGTGGGTCAGGTCTGCATATTGGGCCTTCTGTTCCCTTCAGAAGGGAGTCTCCTATGACAAAGACCTATCTTTTTTTCTTTATGGAAGCAGTTTTGATGCAGAGTGTAGGCTGACTTAACCTCGGCGACACCTCCAAGCTAGATGAACCATTGTCCTGGTTATTGTTCAGTTCCGCTTGGAAAGTCTCGTACCTATTATACGAGGGCACCTGGGAATGTTTCAATCAATTGGACTTCTGGCACTTCCCTCAGGAGACTATTCCAGTCTTGCACTAAAGAAAGCAGCATTAGAATTTCTTCTCCAATAGTCAGCAAAATGTTTCCTTTGCTAAGCCGGGGAACGATGTTATAGGAGAGGGCCTGTGATGGCAGAGGAAGAAAGGGTGAAGTGAGGGGGGGAAAGTAAAGAAGTGAAAAATAAAAAGAGCATGAAGGAAGAGATATTGATAACTGGCTGGACATCTGAGGCCCTGGTGAAATGAAACATTTAATCTTTATTTCTTGCGTCCTCTACTTTTCATAGCAGTAGGAAGGAAGAAGATGTTCTTCCTTTAAAAAAAAGGAAATTAAAACTCTACTGATGTTCTTTTCTGGTGCTGAAGAACTCTGAAGTGTAATGGTAGAAAAGGGAAATGGGTTAATATCCAAGGCTGGCATTTTTGAAGGTACCTAAAGAACTTTGGTGCTGAGCTCTCCCTAAAGCCCTGGCAGAGTGGACTGACAAGCTGCATAAGCTCTTTTTCAAAATCCTCTCCTTAAAGAGCATATTAAAGCAGGGGTGGAAAGCAGAAGGCAGACAGAGTGGTACAGATATCCATGTAGTCATTAGTCCTGAGGTTGGCAGAAGTAATAATTAATTATTTGTTCTGCAGCTTTGTCTATGATCTGCATGTTTGTGCCAAGGCGCCACAGGGCAAACACACAGGGAAAAGAAAGTCCCAAGGAGCTTGCTTAAATGTTTTATTCATTGCATTAATTTTTGCCTGAAGAGTTTTTTTTTTCCCTTGGGGATGGAGGACTTAAGATATGGTTCAAAGGAGTGTGTGGGACTTAGCCAAGAAGCTGTCCCTGAAATTAATGACAGAGTTGGACTAAACCCTTTGTACCATTTGGAAATCAGCCACTGACACTCAGATAGGTTTGCTCCATGGTAAAAACCTTTTACTTCCTAATGATTGAATTGGCCTTTTGGGTTTACCCTGAAGGGTAAACATACCCCACAGTGCTATTCAGCACTGCATGTGTATGGCAGGCAGGAGCTTCAAGAAATATGAGGTACTATGGCCTTTTATATAAAATGAAGCTGTGAGGAGTGTTTGGCTTACAGATGCTGGTCCAGTCCTTCAAGTTTAGACACATCAGTACAAAAGCTTAGATTTCAGAGCAATGCTGGTGATTGAATTGCAGCTCAGGACTGGGAGCTGCTGCTGCTGTTTCTATTCAGGGAGTGTAGAAATCTTCAGAAATGTTTAAAAGATCAACCAGGAAAATAGATGTTTGAAAACAATATCAGGTGGATTTAAAGTCCAGGTAATGCTGTTGCTTCACTCTGCTTTTGCTGGCTTGCCCAGAACAGCTGTGTTTGATAGCTCCCCACAGGCAGGACAGCTTTGAAAGTCAAGTAGTGCAGTTTTGTAGTGTCAGCCTTGCTGGCATGTCTCAAGGATGTGGCTGCTTTGGATGGCATCGTGGGGAATATGGGAGCTGCTGGGGAAGCTGAGGAACTGTGGGCATAGACAGGAGAGGGGGAGGAGGAAGCGGGAGTGGTCTTGGATGTGTCTGCTAACTTTCGTGGCACTGCTTTGGTGGATGTTTCTCATCTTGAAGCAAAGCCCCCACTGCTAGTTAATGAAAGGTGTGTCAGGGGGCAATATCGATTTGCACATTGCTCAGGAAATCCTTGTGGGTGTCAGGATGACAGCATAACAAACCAACTAGCTAGAAAGCAGACAACTGGGGGGCATGGTCCCATGGCCCAGAAGCTATGGGTTCTTCATGTATGTGCATTTCCCAGGGTGTGAGACACTTAGTCAGGACCTCATTCCTCTTTCTTGATCTCACGCTCCAGACATTGTTACTCAGTAGAGAACATGAGGATTTGATGGGCTAGATGCTGTAATTTGGGCCAAGAAGCAAAAGCAAGTATATCCAGGCCCTATCAACACTTGAGAGAAGGCACATGCGCTGGAAAGAGGGAAGAGCCTGGAGGTTGTTGTGAGTCTAACTTGTTAATAGATATTTTGTGTGCAACCTAGCCAGGCTTTAGGCTCTGTTGCAGTGAAGGTGGCAGACCCCTTCCTGGCTCCTGAGGGCAGACTGCCTGCACAGTCCAAAATTTATGTATTTTCTTAGACTGCTCTAAATTTGATAGGACTTGTGGAAGGCCAGTGCAGGGATATTCTCCCATTTTAGAGTCACTTAAGCAAGGAGATCCTGAGATACAGCTTTCCTCTCCCCTTCCTTGTCCTTTCTGTCTCCATATCCTTGTTCCCTGCCCCAAAAGACAAATGAAGGGAACCAGCACCACTTCCTTAATTCTTTCCTCTTTCTGTGCTTGAGAACCAGACCTTTGGCTTAAATGTCCAGGGCTATGACTGTGTGTCCTGGAGGAAAATCCTAACAGATTTCTAGCCTGGCTGCTCTTGCACGAGCTGAGAGGACTCCTGCAGGCTCTGTCTGTGCTAGCATTGCTGGTGTCGACTCAAAGCCAGCATGGGCAGAAATCTAGGAGGGGGAAATAGGAATTTTGCTATGCTTCTCCCTCACAAAGACTGTTTTTCATGTTTGTTTTGTTTTTTTTGATTGCATTCTGTGGGAAGTACAGAAACCCTGAAAGCTGTTTTCAAAAAAAAAAGAGGCTAAGGGCCTCTTGAAAATTTGAATGGAGTAATTTGGATGAAAAATTTGAAAATTTGGATGGAGCAAGAAAGCAGGACAGTGGAAAAGATTACAGTGAGGGAGCTCTGGTTAGTCTTTCAGGTTCCTTTCTTTAGGTGTAAGTTAAAGGAGTGGAGATGAGAAGAAGAGGAATGACAAAGAAGGACCCTGGAGGCATTTGAACCTGTTTCCTGCCCTCTCCTTGGGATAAAACGAGATACAGAACTTTCAGAGACTGCCTCCACCACCCTCCCTGCATCTCTTATGAACAGGGATCCAGGGGCCTGGTCTGAGTGGTGTGAGACAGGCTTCACCTCCATGTAGTACTTGAGGTAGAGAAGGGAGATGGTGGGTAAGCCCTCCTCTTTCCACCATCATGTGCTGGGATGTGGGTGATGCTGGAGTCTTCCTGCCCCTTTGTCCTCAAGCAGGGCTGCTCTTCTGTGGGGACAGCTGATGGCAGCAGGTCTGGCAGGTCCCTACAGGGCTCCCAGCCTGGCATGAGGGGTGGAGTGAAGTAGCCTTAGACCGACCTTCTCTGGCTGTATTCTTCTTGTGGGGCAATCTTCAGTGGGCCACTTCTCATTCCCCACTGCAACCAAACTGACTGTTAGCCAAAGCAGCTGTTAGTTGAAGGGCAAAATCTCTAAATGGTGGGGTCCTGGTCCCATCTCATGCCTTTTTACAAAGCCAGTGTGACAAAAACTCCAAAGAACTGGCTTTCACCACAGATGGAAGCCATCTTATGAAGATTTACAGTCTCTTTGTCTTGGTAAATAAGAGGCCACAGGATGCTCTTTCCCTTTCCTATTGTTAGACACTCGCTTTGTACCCCTCTCCTGTTAAAGTGCCACAGATGCTGGGATCTCTTAAAAGCTACCTCACTGTATATGGAGATAAGACAAATGGACATGACCAACTCAGATCTTCCTGGGTCTGACAACCTGGATGAGGCTGATGTTCAACCAGCTGGAAGGCTGGCAGACCAAATCCTTTAGCAGCTCTTGAGTCACAGGGCTAGTCTTATTCTTTCCTTTACCACTAACATTTGCCTTTTTTGTTTGTCTTGTTTGCACCCTAATTCTTGATTGTTTCATCCTTTGCATGGGCAGGTGGGAACATCCACTGACCCTTACTGGTGGAAGCCTTTTCTAATCCAGTATACATTTCCCACAGTATTCTGGTGAGTCAGACTTCTTTCAGGATAGGACTGTGCTTGCAAAACTTCACGCATTGTTCCATACAGCAGGACAGACCCTCCCTATGGATATCATGCTTCAGTGTTTTACAGTGGCGTATCCTTCTGCAGTGAACACACGTGGGCTGAGCCACAGCATTAACAATGTCAGTGTTTGTTTTTAATCAGGCGGACCAAGTGCCACCTTCAGAACCAGCTCCCCCCTCTCGTCAAAGAAGGCAAAGCGTAGGGCTGAATGTTTATTTTCGTCACTGATTAGCTCTGTTCTCTTTGCATTCCAGACAAACAGCATCCCCACTGTTCTCTGACTCAAAGCAACATATCCCGTTAGCATGTGGCATGCCAAAATTAACCCCTGGGCAACAAAGCGACAGGAAACAAAAGGTTTTTTGTTAAACAAAAATCTGTTTATGCAGGATCAGACATCCAGACATGGCAAAATAAGTTCCTATATTTATCAGCGATTGTGTAATCCTACTTTGAAGCTGTGATAATGAACATATAAAGATGAATGTATTTTTTGTGTAAAAAGATCTGTCTTTGAAACAGATGATTCTGCAATCAGGACAGCAGGTAGAAGCAGAGCCAGATGTTCAGCAGATGAAAGTCAGTGTAATTCCCCTCAAAATTTCTGGTTATATCTACACCCACTGGAAATCTAGCTCAAAGTGTTTTAAACTTTAAGCACTGTGCCAATTTGAAGAAAGTGATTCCTTATGACCAAATCTGACTTTCTTCATTTTGTTAGAAGGTTTTCTGTGTTGGAAATAACAGGGTGAGCTTTAATGTATTTAGATGTTGCCTCATATATGGACTCTTAAGCTGCAAGCTTTTCCTGTTGAAAGGCTGGCAGAGCATCCGTAAGCAGCAGGACCAGCAGAATCAGCCCTCCCTGCCTTCCTTATTGCCTCAAGCTGAAAATTCCTGTTATGTTACATTTTATACACTGCTCAGTAAGACCTTGAAGTGCCATTGCTGAACACACTGTTAAGAAAGTTTCTCTCTCCTCTTGTTTTTTATTTCCCTGTGCCTTGTTCTACTCATGAGGTCTGCTTTTTAAAATCTGACTGCTGTTCTGGCTTGAAGGAATTCCCATTTTTCTGGGAAAGAATCCATCTTTCTGAATCCACTTGTTGGCAGGTAATGTCTCCTGCCCATTGCATTAGTCCAGGTGTCTGCCGAGTGTTCAGAGCTCCTTGAGGATCGCATGGATATAATAATAAGTATGAAGAGGAGAAGTCCTGTCTTGGAAAAGAAACAGCAAATTGTATGTTGCTATTTTATGCTGGAAAATTGGAAGAAAGGGATGGCTTAAGAATACATGACCATTAAGTGACCTCTTAAAGTCCTTTTCATCTCCATTTTCACTTAGTCTGTGATAAACACATGTTGTGACACATGTGCATTGTGTGTATATTTTATCTCTATGTCCCCTTGCAAGGCCTCTCCTTTAAGGTCTCTCTCTTGCCTACTTTTTCTCGAGCACAAACTCTGTGGGGGGAAAAAAGGGAAGAACGTCTGTTCAAGTCTGTCTTGCATGTCAGTACTGTCCCCTCTCCTCTCTCAGTAATTGAACTTGAAATGGCTGGTGAGAAAAGGCTGAAGGTATTACATTAGGGTGTCTTGCACTTCAATGAGCTGCCTTGATCTGAAAGGGAGTGAAAAGGCAGAGAACTTGCATTCAGAGATGATGAACCTGATATGGAAGTATCATTTTGGTGTTTTGCAGGTCATGCCACAGAAAAGTCTAAAAAATGAGTTGATCAAACGGATGAGCTTTCTTCATGGTGAAGGAACCTCTAAGCAAGAGTTTTTTAGAGGTGTGTTGAGGGGCCAGGGAAATGCTCAGTAAGTTAAATATTGACAGCTCTATTCATTACTTGACTTGACTTACACTGTGCAGCGCTTAGTGATGTGCAAAGTTAGGACTTGCTGTGCTTGGCATTGTATAGAGCAAGGAAAATTGAAAATTGCCCTTGCAAAGATTTCAAAATTGTAATGCGTAAGGAGCAAATGTGCCTGTAGCTTTGGGGTCAAGGAGCTTTGCTGTGAGGGAATAAAGGATAAGCAAGATCAGCTTTAACCTGTTAAAATGGATTGATGAGATATGCTGATGGGGTGAATGGTGAGAATTCGTTTCAAAAGACAGAAGGTGCGGTGGGACACAGCTTTTGACAGTTGTAAAAACTCAGCAGGATGCAGTCTACTGCTAATTTGACACTTGTGGCAAGCAGCTTTTGGATCTAGAAGTTAAGTATCTTCTCCTGTTCCAGAGGTGGGGGGATTATTTAGGAGGTGGAGACTGGGGGGAGATGTGCAGATAACATTGCCCATGGTGGCATATCTGGCCTTTATAAGCTTTTCACACTGGAGGAAGCAGTTCTTCAGTGATGTTTGGTGAGATTTTCAGCTCTTGGGGTTGCTGTGGAGCTTAAAGCAGCTTGTGAAAGATAATTGCACAGTGTGAAGGGAAGGAAGAAGTTCTGAGCAGGTGGAGAGACCAAAGTACACATCTCCTGCACAATGGGAGGGAAAAAATATTTCACCAGAAAAAGAAAGACATGTGAGAAATATTTGTAGTTAGCTTGTGAGAACTGGAAATAGGAAGAAGCTATGTGACCAGGGAGAGAAATCAGTCTGTGACAAGGCCTCTAAATGTACCATAGCAAGAAAAGGCTATAAAGATGAAAAGACAATAGCCACCAACAGTATTAGAGAGACCAAGGTGCTGAAAACTCACAGCATAGGTATCTATACAGATGTTTCTGCCTGAAAGGGAGCACTGGGGATCTTTGGAAGATAACAGGCTGACATCTTGTTGGAAGAGAAGTTGCTATACACAGTCTCTGAACGTGGAAGAACCATTGCTCAGGAGGACATGAACTGGAAAAGTAGATAATTTGAGTGTCATTGCTGGTGGTGCTACGCCCATGGTGTGAGCCTCCGGAGATTTTGGAACACAGGTTATCTGTGGCTTGAGTGAATTATAAAAGGGTGACATTTGAAGTAGTTAGCAATACTGATACATGACCTCACAGTCTCCTTACTGAGAGTGAGGAGAGGTTAATGAGTTCACATAGCTGTTTGACAAGTTGCTATTGTTTCTTCCAGTGTAAATCATCTTGTTTATTACCTCTGTTGGTTTTGCCTGGTCACTTAGCTTTGTTTTGTTCCCCTAGGCTTCAGTACTGTTGTGTGCATGATTTTCTCTCAGCAGCTGATTTTGCCACTTAGCAGATCCCAGAACTGAAAGCCATAACCCTTTCGGGGAAGTGTCAGGAGTGGTAAGTTAGCTATAATATGTGCATTTAAAGGCTATGGTACTATGTGACAAAACTTCCTAAGTTACATCAGAAGAAACAAAGGTAGGAGGCTAGAAACTGGCATTTCTCCCATGCCAAAAGACCAGCTAACAAGTCACAGGTGGTCACAGCAGGAGCATGGGAAGAGCATGATTATGATGGGTTGCGGTGATAGATTGTGTGCACTTGCACGTTTCACCTGCTTATATTTCCCAGCAGTTCTTAAAATACTTTACACAGCTTGCTATTTTGTTCAGGTAGAGTGCAAATTGGGAATTACCAGAGTGCAAAGTCCATTTTGATTGCTTGACTGGGCTTTACTTTCCTACCATCCTTTTACTTTCAACTTGGTCTAATACCCCTAGGGGGATGCTGGCCTTGCTGCAGTAATCCTTTCTCACAGCACAGACCTACTGAGGTGACTCATGAGGGTGTTCAGTGAAGATCATTGACTTGAGAGTGCTCCCACCGAATTGCAAACACTCCAAACTACTGGCTTGCTTCTGCTCAGGAGAGAAAAAAAAGTGTTTTTCATGTGGGAAATGACCTGGCAACTAAGCCCCTTATTAGAGGCTGAAGCTTGTTACCTGAGAAAGAGGGCTGTGACTCTGCGTTTGGTAGAAGCTCCTCTAGATGCTCTGTTGGATATTCTAAGAAGGGAAGGAGGAATCTCTGGATATATGAATATCCAGAAGCATGAAATGGAGGAAAGAAATTTTGTCTTGAATGCAAATGGATCTTTGAGGGCTTAACAGAGCAGAAGCCTCAAAATACTTGTTCTGCCAAGGAAAGTGCAACAGCGTGCTCAGATTCCCTGCACAAAGTCTCCTGGTTTGCTTACATGGGATGAGAAACAGACTGTATCCTATAATATTGCTCATAAAACTGACCCAATTTTGTCTTAAAATGTCTTGTTTGGTGTTTTTGGGTGGGGTAAGGAGGACATTGCCATTGTTACTCCTATCACTTCTGTGCTTCTGGAGAGATTGCAACACTGGACTAGTGTGAAGGTGGAAGTCTGTTAAATTGCAGACAAGCCTGAGGAGGAGAGGCAGTTGGACCACAGGTCCCAGTTTGGAGGGAAGGGTCCTCATCTAGATGTGGTGAACAGATGGGAGGAGGGAGAAGACTACATCCGTGGCACCGACTCTCTGCATTGGCTCTCAGTTGTCCATACTCTGTACCCGAGCAGTGGATCATCTGTGCCACAGAGGAAGAGTTTGCCTGGATCTGGCAGGGCTTCTCAACTGAGTTGCAGCACTTCACCAGTCCAGAAATGCTGTTTGTTTGTCTAACTCAGCTTTCAACACATTACCAAGACTAATAAACAAATCTTTCTGGATCCAATTCAGGTGTCTCTGCATCATATTTCTAGAACAGGAGTGCAGCTAGGGCCACTCTGCATTTAATGTTGATTCTAGTTTGGTTTTATCATCTGTAGCTGTGCAGGATCTGAGGTAATTTCTCCCCAGAAGCTGTGCCTCTGCACCTGCTCCCCAGCTCTTGGCTTGGAAAGCTGCTTGGTTGCTGTGTGCTGCTGCTGAAGGCAAGGAGTGAGCTTTTGGGTTGGCCTGCACCAGACCCCACACAGCTGAGCAATGGGGGTGTGTTGTAGAGAGGCTCTAACCTCTCAGCAGCAACCAGCAGGACCAAGTGAAGTGACGAAGCCTGGCAAAACTGATCCTTTCTGAGCACCTTACTAGATTTCCTAACTTATTTTAAAATACCCAACAGATTTCCTACTATCTAAGATGCTCCAGCCCACTCCATGACTGTGAATTACAAAATGATGTTCTGCAGGTTTGAATTGCAACACCAGCTTAGTCAGGGTATCAACCCGGACTCAACTTGAGTCCTGTAAAAGTGACTAACATATGAAGCATCCACAATTTCCAGTGCTCGAGATTGTAGCTGACCTGCACTTCTGAAAATGAGGTCGGTTTGAGCTAAAAAAGAAAAATGGAAAATGCTAGAGAAATGGCTAGTTGTGTGGTTTTTGTAAAAGAGGGAAAGAGGGAGGGAAACTACAGTGTAACTGTGCCTGGACAAAGGTGGGAAATAATCATTCAATGTGTAATGATTGAGCTGCCTGTAAGATACAGTGTAAAAATGCTTATTAGGAACACATTTCAAAAGACCTCTCATCTGAATTACTTCACAATATAAAGAACTTGATAAGTTGTTAAAGAAATAAAGAATATTCTGCACAGGCTTCTCTAATTATGCTTAACTGTAAGTTTTAACTGAGCAAGGAGCTCCATCTGCTTCAACAATACGATTTATGATACAGTAGCTTGGCATCCTCCGAGTGCCTCAGAACAGTGTAATGCAGTAGCATATGTAAATACTTCCTAATTATGCACAGCAATGGGAATTCACAGATGGGTAACACCATGATCTACCAAAGACCTGCTACCTATAAATTCTCCTTGAAACAGTCTTGTATTACAATGGATTCTGGCAGTTTTTGGGATGGATTGTTAAGATTCCATTATCTAAATTGGGTTTCAGGCACGGATGGGCTCAAGCTTGCTTTTATAGGAGGACGTATTGCAGACGATGGCATGAAGTGCTGAACTGCACTGCAGAATACGGCTGCTACTCTACTGCTACAAAAGCAATGTTTGCTTTGTGGTGATGGAAATAAGAATTTACGCGGATGCAATAGTGCTGTGCTTAGACAAAGAAACCAGTTTAATGGGCCCATTTCTTTCTCCTGTAATAGGATGAAATACCAATGAGTTTTTCACTCAGTTGACTGTCAGATACTCTTAAGATAATTAGGGGTGAGTTCAGAAGTTGGGTTAATATCAGTAAGTCTGGGCAGCCAGTTAATCCTGTAGTGAATAGGAAATAGTGGAACTGGAACTCAGAAGGTAAACCCTTCTGAATCAAAGCCTTCTCAGCATCCTCGGGTTCAGAGACTGTTAGCATTTAGTCTGACTAAATCTATCATTTGAGTAATTTTGCTGTAAAAGTATAGTTGAATGCAAAGCATTTAAACTGTTAAAAATCTCAAAAAAATTGAAAGGATTTAGAAAATCATGGACCTTAGAAGAGTTCATGAAAGGTCAACATTATTTTCCAGCAACAACACAGCATTGACTTTGTGTACAGACCAGCTTGTTACTTACTGGTTTTTAAAGAGATGGCCCTGTTGATTAAGTAAAGAGGAGGCAAACCCCATTCCCCTGTCTGCTGCCCCCGCCCCTCCCCTTATCTTTTGAAGAATAATAAGGGCGTGAATTTAGGACTTCAGTGATCTGGGAATATGGAAGAAAATCTTTAATAAACATAGCAAAAATAACCACCAATGGAAGACTTTTTTGTTCTTAAGTGCAGTAAGCAAGCTTTGGCATGGTGATATGACATAACAGCATCTGCAGTGGACTTGCCAGAGGATGTGCGATCATCTGGGAGTATTTTAGGAATAGGTTTCCATGATCAGGCCCTGGATCCAGTGGCTGAGGGGAAGGCATCTTCAAAACTGTCTTGCAGTCCCCTTGGTGACAGTAGTAACTAAAATCAGTTCACATTCTTAAGCCCTGAGGACGTGACTAAGACAAACTAAGAGAACCATAAGCACAACTACACAGGTACAAGTCCTGCCTCCTGTCTTGGTCATTTTCTGGTAACAAATGCTTAAAGCAAGTATATTGCTGTGGTTTAACCCCAGCCAGCAAATAAGCCCCACGCAGCTGCTCACTCACTCCCCCCATGGTGGGATGGAGGAGAGGATCGGAAGACTGAAAGTAAGAAAACTCGTGGGTTGAATATAAAGACAGTTTCATAGGTAAAGCAAAAGCCGCGCACTCAAGCAAAGCAAAACAAGGAATTCATTCCCCACTTCCCATCGGCAGGCAGGTGTTCAGCCATTTCCAGGAAAGCAGGGCTCCATCACACCTAACGGTGACTTGGGAAGACAAACGCCATCACTCTGAATGTCCTCCCTTCCTTCTTCTTCTCCCAGCTTTACGTGCTGAGCATGACATCATATGGTATGGGATATCCCTTTGGTCAGCTGGGGTCAGCTGTCCCGGCTGTGTCCCCTCCCAGCTCCTTGTGCACCCCCAGCCTACTCGCTGGTGGGGTGGGGTGAGGAGCAGAAAAGGCCTTGGCTCTGTGTCAGCACTGCTCAGCAGGAACGAAAACATCCCTGTGTTATCAGCACTGTTTTCAGCACAAATCCAAAACACAGCCCCATACTAGCTACTATGGAGAAAATTAACTCTATCCTAGCCAAAACCAGCACGTAAAACAACTGCATTCCAGGAGATCCCGTGTCTGGGTAATTTGTGTTTGGTGGATTCTCTCTGAATTTGTTTCATCCCTATTTGAACTTGATTATAAATCACCATATCCTGTGGCAATGAGTAGTATAATTTAATTATTGCGTTGTGTGTCTTTCTCAGGGGTGCAAAACTTCTTTTCGTTTATTCTCAGCTTATCACCCAGTAACTTTGTTAGTTGATTCTGAATTTTTTTATAGTAAGAAACAGTGGGTAATCATTCCTTGTTTCTCCTCCTCACACCAACTGTGATGGTATAGATGTGTATTCTACTTTCTTCCCAGTTGTTTCTTTCTTCAGTTGAGGAATTTGAGTCTAATTGATTTTTGCATGGAGCTACATACTGAGAGTAAATCAGATTCCATGGCTGCTGAGTGGAAAACATCAGGCCACTCACTTCATTTGGCCCCTCAAAATAGGGAAGAAATTCAGTGATGTCAACTACTGCTACCCCATGCGGAACTCAGGTTATTTCAAAATGCGGTGTGTCTTTACAGCTTTTTTATTAGGGCAGCTTGTATTTTCAGGAATTAATTAGCCTGTTCATATGCCAGTGCAGTGCCCTGACTCTCACCAAGGACAAATCATCCCTGGCCCAGCCTGGAGCATGGACTGAACTAGCTTGTCTCCAAAACTCCCACTAGCAATAGGGACTATTACAATATAAATAAGGAGGGCTATGCAGTCCTAATATATCTTTCCCAAAGGTTATTAAATTGCTCCCATAGCATTCAGGGGATGCATTATAGTGCCTACATTTTAGTACCTTGGAAGCTACTGTTAAATGTAAGTAAATCAAGGATAAATGTTGCAACTCAATGCCAGTCAGCAAATCAATAGTGTAAGAAGGAAAAGGCATATATTTTAGCTAGTGTCTTAAGTTCAGGGGGATCTACTTCTGCTTCTCAAATTTGTTATTTTCTGGAAATGAGAAGTGATCAGTTTGGTACTTTGTTGTTGGATAAAAATGACCTTTGATTTACAATGTTGGCACAACAGCCGTATCTGAAGTCACTTCACTGAAACAGGGCAAGATAATATAAGGCAACCCTTTCAGTATTACCTTGGGTTTTTTTCTTTTCAGTTTACAGTCTCAGATATTTCTTTCTTCTTGGATTTCATGGGTGTTATTAAACATAGCAAAGCAAACTCTCTACGGAGATCAGATTCTGTTAAAGCTGATTTGCCTGTGGCCGTTTAACATAAGACTTTTGTTTGGCTTTTACTTGTTAAAGATAGTCTTTTTTCTCCCTCTTATCTACTAGAGGTGACATTCTAAAGGAGTAGTTTCCTCTTGAAGTTTGATTATGAAATGCAAAGCATTTGATTTAGGTTAATAAATGATCAAAGATTAACTCTAACTTAAAATATTCTGAGGAATTCAAGTGTGGTGGGAGGCACCTGAAGTTAGCCCATGTTAGGAAGCTCGCCTTGCCCTGGCTCTTTTTGTATAGAGGGCCCTGAATTGCCCTCTACTGCAGCTGCACTTCAACAATTCATTTGAATCACCTTCTGGAGGGATCTGTGTCTCTGCATTGACTAGATAAGGAGCCTAGGAAGACTAATCATCTCTCTTTAAATATCCAAACAAGTGTGAGTACCCCAGTCCCTGGTTGACCCCAGGGATGGGTAGGATTTTTTCCCTGAGCAGGCTGGTAATGAACACTAAATTGATCAGAGAACATACAGCCCTAGAGGATGAAGTTGCCTTCTCTGGCTCCTGTGAAGTCCATTCATTTCAGGTTTGATCAATATCAATGTGAGAAAGTTTCGTGAAATGTAGATGGAGACCAGCAGTTGAACATCATGGAGAACTGAACCTGCTGCTCTGCATGATCGAGCACATGTGGGCTTCTGATTAAACCTCCTGCTTCAGAGACCACTTTCATACTAATAAATCATGCTTGGTTCTGCTTATTGGTACTAATGGCCTGTGTCCATGCTATTAAATGCCTCTGGTCTCCAAAACAGAGTAGCCACATTGAAACTGTGCATTGGGAAAGGTCCTGGATCTGTGTCAGCTCCTGAGCTATGCCTGGGAATTGTTTGGAAGACTGTTAGCTGGTTCTGGCCAGAACCATCAGCAGGACATCCCTCACAATTTAACATTGCTATGATTGAGTCCTGCTTCCTGGGATTAGTCCCAGACACTGCTCAGCTTACTTGTGTAGTCATACCCAGAAGCTCTGGTCCAAGCCTCACTCACTGTCATCCAGCTGGGAATTCTTGCGCTAGAGTTAGCTTTCCATACTCAGCTGTTGGTATGGGAAACACAGGATTATAACTGAAAGGCTTTTGGTTCCCACAGCCTTAGCTTTCCACTGTTCTGGTGCTTCCACATCACGTTTTGTCTATGGCAGATGCCTTTTCAGCTGGGGAAAATAGGTGTGAAGAGGTCGAATGTGTCTCTGATTTTAGTGGACTCATCCGCTAATGATGATGGCATTAGCCATGGAATTTGATAAAACACTACAAACATGGTTAGGAATTTGGCATTTCATTAAACCAAAAGGTCAGTTGCAAGTCTTGGGAACACAGTTTTGCTTAGAGGTTTAGCTCAGTTTTGACTCTGGGCTGTAGCTGTAGGGGTTATGGTACAGCAATAGGAAGAATGATGAAGGCATGGGGTTTATTCCTCCTTGTTTCCTTTCCTGCATATTCCTGTTTTGATGAGCCACCACTGTGGTGTTCCACAGAGATCTTGATGTTTTGCCATGTCAGTGGCAGAACTTCTCTGCTTTCTCTCTGATTTAAGGGAATGGCACCTCCTTAACGTGAAATGTAACCCCTCACATCATTGATTACAGCAGTGGTAGGAAGTGTGCAATCAAACATGTACATGATTCTACCTCTTGGTTACATAAAAGAAAATGAATGTAATTTTCACCTACATACTTTTATCTTTTTATGAGTGGAACTTCTTATAAGCCAAATAAGCCAGAAGGCAAACTGCAACATATTAAGGTGAGAAAGAAAAAGAAAAACAACCTCAATATTTTCAGAGTAATGTGTTAAATTTGAATACATTTAAAACTTAGTGATACATATAATTAGTGCTGGTTTCCATGGTTACGGAGTCAAAGATACAGAAGTTGCAGCTCCATTTCTTGTCACTGAAAACTCTGCTTAAATCAGAAATGGAGTGTATCCAGGTGGCAAATATTCATGTGCTGGAACTGGCGTCACCCATCTTGTGTTCAATCTGTTAGTCAAAGTCAAGTAAATTAGAATGAGTCAAGATTTGTGGTTTCTAATTAATATATTTGGTAAGTAAGAATGTAACCACCACTGAAGAGGAAAGAGGACCCATTTTATGTCTCTAAATGGCCCCCATGAGAGAGATCCTCTAGTTCAGATTTAGCTCCAGTATATTTGGCTGTATCTTCCTCTTTGGCTGTGTCATTTTCAGATAATTTGAAATGACAAGCAACAGAAAGGTTCCTCCAGATAGGACCATTCAGGTCTATGGCTCTTTTAGGGCAGGGCTGTGTCTTGCTGTGAGATCCCTGTTCCAGTTGCTGCTACTTGGCTCTTGTTAAGCTGTTGGGACCTGCTTCATTTCAGGACTAGTGTCACATTGCCTGTGAAAGAAAAGGCAAGTACCTGACTTATTACATGAATGTGGGCTTTTTATTTATAACATCTGTTCATGTTGTCTACTTCAATGTTAGCATGAAAAAGAGAACCTGCAGTCTTCAGGGAATATGACAAAATATGCAAAGAACAGAATTTTTCGTACTTTACATAATGGACAAAGGTTAAAGAAAAATAGCTTTGAACTTGCATCATTTCAGGGCTTTTTGCATAATTATTAAATAATTTAATGCACAAATAAAAGCCATAATCATATACTGGGCTGGTGTTGCAAGTAAAAGTAAACCCTGATTTTCAGAATATTTAATTTTGTGATGAATGAGCTGTTAGCCCAGTTCCTTATTTTTGTCCTGTTTTCTCTTCATGCTGTTATTTAAATAAAATAAGCACCACATTGTACCATAAGAACTGATAGCAATAGATTTGTTGAGATATAAAGAATAAATTCATTGAAGTCTCACCAGGCTCAGTGTATCTTCCTCCATGAAGTATTTCTGATAAACGTACAGATAATACTTTAAAATCAAATGTATATTTGTGTTCAGATGAATCCCTAATACTTTAAATTGTTATTTTAGCTTATAGAGACCTTTAGTAATTTTTTTTATTATTATTTTTTTTTTAAGAATGCTGCTCTCTTTGCAAGGAGTACCAGCTCATTTGGTGGAGGCTGCTAGAGGAATGCTTTGGGGTCATGTCATTGGTGGGATTAACAGACATTTGAATTTCAGGAACAGGCTGACTGGTAGTGCAAATGAATATTCTTTGGAGGAGTCACTGTGAGTTTTCGCAGAGAAAATTAAAAATATAGTGTAAATACAACAAAAGAACAGCAAGTAAAATATCTATATTTACTGTATATTTTTAGGGCAGCCAGAAGTTACGGACTAGTGAACTTTCACTTTATAATCCGGTTCCTTCAAAGATACAATCTTACTAAAAAGGTAGTCCTGTGTTGCTTTCTTTAATTGCCAGTCAGAAATACGTTAGTGCTTGATGCCCTGCAGAAACGATTACAAGCATTGATTTAGTGCCCATCACCATGATAACTGAATTCCAGCTCAAGATGGAACATACAAGGGATCAGTAAGACATCAGCCTAAATGCGTTGCCTGTTGCTTGCTCGTGACACAGGAAAAGGGGGTTAAATCCAGTAGGAAGCATTGGGCAGAAAATCTCTTTTTACAAGCAGTGGGTTTGTGCCTCACTGTATTTCTCTGAGCCTGGGCCTTGCTGTTGAGAAGGCTCTGCCATCAGCATATGTTTAGATAATGGTGTTTTAGACTAGCACTTTTTGACTTCAGCAAAATTATACCAATATTGGAAGGCACGGCCAGATAGGGCTGTTTATCATATTTGTATTACATTGCCTTGTGAAAAATACTTGTAAATATGCTGGGAATAACACTTAGGGAGAAATTTTCAAATGGTCCAAATGTGAAATCTGAAAAATAATAGTGGATGCCTTAGAGGTCCATTGTGTAAGCTTAAACATTATTTTGAAATATGATCTCTTTATTTCTACCAGAATGAATTGTGTGTTGTTTGGGTTTTTTCCCCTAGCTATTATATTCAAACCTTTTAAAATGTATTCAGTCCCTTTTATTGAAATGTGCATGTTTAGGTTATGTAGCAAAATATATACCAAAAAATATTGGATGCAAATATAGTGCAGGAAATATTTTGTAACTAATTATTATTTTTTAAATAGTGAAATCAAAATGATTAGCTACATTTTTACTTCTCCTACCATAAAATAAGCTCTCTATGTCTGCAAAATCATGTACTTTTTTTTTAAACTTGTAAGCTTTAGTCCAAAGCAGGGCTTTTTTCACTGATGAGTTCTAAAAATTAGGTTTATCATGGAAACCCTGTCATTTGCTTAACTACAGAGGTTCAGAAACCACTATAATTAGACCAATGACAGCAGCAGATGAGATGAATCTGGCATTTCAGCATCTAAGTGTTTTGCATCAATTCTTTTATAGCAATGAACTGAAAGGAATTTTTTTTTTTTGCAACTGGGTGCTAGTTTTTTATTTGATTTTTTTTTTATTTTAAAAAACCCCTTTTTCTGATTCTTCACCATAGAAGCCTAAGCTACATAGTTCAGATTCCTCCAGGGATTCAGACTTAACCCATTAAATGCAATGGTGATAAAGTGGTAGGGTAATGACCTGTGGAGACTGGCTGGCCCCACACTCTCTTAAACTCCATGAGAGTCTTCCTTTCCTTTTTGTTTCTCTCTCAGAGCAGCTGCTTTCGGGATGGCTTATACCTTTCTGCTCCAACTCCTGCTTCCCTTGGCCCAATCTTCTTTTACTCATAGTATTGAAAAAATGTAAAGATCCTTTAAGTTGTTCCTATATGGAGGTTCCTTTAAAAATAAATACATTGAAATACGGATGATTTTTTTTCCCAGTGGAAATCCCTCAGAACCAGCAGAAATGAAAAAATACAACTGAAATGCTGAAGTCTTCGATGAGGGAGCCAAAGTCTTATTTCACAGCTAGTCCCAGATAGAAGCGCCGCTTTGCCTTTCTGCAGTAATCCTTACAGCATGAGCAGAAGTAGATCCTCCAGCCTGAATGGCACTGTTGAACCAAATGTGTATCTGGAGTGATGCAGGGTCCACAGGCAACAAGAGACAGGAACTGCAAGGGCCTTGGTCTCAGTGGTTAACAATCAACACAATAAAAGGCAAAGATCATTTTTTATTTCTGCTCTGAGTTCTACCTTTGCAACGTCATTGTTTTTATTGAAATTGGCCCTCTTAAATATGAGTTTGTGAGAAAGTTGGTCTTACGTCCACTGGATTTTCTAGCATCCAAGTGAGCAGGAAAGAACTGCTGTTCATACCAGAGAATGTCTACTACCAGGACCAGTATCCTGTGTTTTGCTGGTGGCCCAGCTAACCCTTTTGGTGGTGGCTATTGATTTTTTAATGACAGCAAACAAGGAACTCAGCACCTTGCACCTTTAACAGATAAACTATGTGGGAAGTGATCATGGAAAGTTACAACAGAGGGCCTAAAATGCTCTTGCATGCCTTGACATTTTAAATATACATCTCTAAGAATAACAACAAACTTGGTGCTTTCAGAGGACTATGTGGTCTCTTTCAAGATGCATTGGGGATGGGTTAGGAAGAGAACTGAACCTTTCTAGCATTATCTTCTGAAAGTTCTGGCAGGGTTGTGACTGAAAATATGTTTTCAGACCATCCCCCAAAGCATATGCTCATGCAGTGCTGCATGGGAACTCCCATAGGCCAAAACCTCCTTTCAATTTTGCACAAACTTGGAGAAAATGGGACTGATGCCAGTCTCTAGCATAAAGACAACTTGAACTGAATTCATATGATCTGGGATTTATGCAAGCAAAGTGGAAAGAGAAACAGGCTCCCCAGCATGGAATTTGGCCTTTGGTGAAATAATCTGTAGATAAGTCAGAAATTTCAGACTGAATGTGGAGAGTGGAATTGTGTTTTTCTTATTTGCAATTTGAAGATTTGCAGCAACATGAAGATGTTTTAAAAAATAAACTGACTCAAATACTATGTGAAGGTCTGTAGTAATTAGTCCAGTACCTGCTGTGGTGGGACCACAATGAGATTGCCAATGTAGGCTGGTAATTGCGGCTCTTTTAACAGTGGGAACTCAACTTCACATGAACTGCTAAGGGCCACGGGAAAAAAAATAACCAGCCGTTGTTCTTAAACTCAGCTAGTTCCTTGTAGCTTGAGGTCAGAAACAGGGAGAGCAGAGAGGGGTCTGGAAGATTTCTCTAAAGAGGTGGACAAGGTGACTTTGAAGAAAAGCACCCCTTTTAACAGCAGTGATAGTGCCCTAATGGGAAGATGCAGCCCTACTTTGTTTTTAGGAAGCTATGGAAACTGTTTTGGTTTTAAGGAACAAGGTGAGATTCATTGCCTCCTCAACTCACTCCCTTTTTCTGTATAGATACAAAAGGCAGAGGAGATGCCCCCTACTTTGCTATAGTTTAATAAAGAGGAGGAAATAAAGAATTAGAATAGCAAATCATTGTCTTTAAAACCAGGACAGCTGCTTTTTTTTGCTGTTTAGCCTGAAGGCAGACTGTGGACTGCAGCATTTATTATTGCCTTTTGATAACAGAATGAACCGGGGCAAAATAAATGCTTTTAATTATTTATTTATTTATTTATTAAAGTGGATTGAAGACTCTACCAGATTTGTCACCGTAATGGTTCCAAGAATGCCTGGGGAGCTGCAGTTTGTCAAGAGTGGCCAGTGAGTTATTTATTGCAAGGACTATAGTAATGCAAAAAAAAAAAAAAAAAAAAAAAATTCACCCCACTGAAGGTTGCTTCTTCCCTCCAACATCTTCTATTTGTGCATGGAAACCAGAGAACTGGTTCAGGCTGTGACCCAGAAGATTATGGGTTTGGATTTGCACCAGAGGAGGAAGGTTGGTCCAGTCATCAGGCGACTTGTCTGGAATATGATGTTGTTTAGCTTTCTTTTTCCTCTCCCAAACTCCTGGTGCCGTACAAGACAACTGAATTACCCCAATGCCATGCAGTTGGATGGGACTGGAAGGCCTTCATCTGAAAAGGTCATCCTCAAAACTTCAGCTACTGCCTAACTTAATAGGTTCCATCCTTATGATTGATTGTTCAGTCTGCCTGTCTGTCTATCTATCTAACTATCCATCCATCCATCCATCCACCCATCCATCCATTCATCCAACCATCCATCTAAAAGTTAGATGGATCTTGTCCAAGAATTTCTTGGTCTTCTCAGAGCTGAAGAGTTCATTACTTATCTCCTGTCTTAGTGCCAGGAGAACCCATAAACAGTTTTCTTATTTCTCAGAATTAGCTGGAGGACTTCACCCAGAAAGTACATTCTCAGAAATTGCCCCTCACAGAACATAAAGGGTCATATAGTGGGGGTGACACCACTCATGCTTTTGTTTGCTAGCAGAGAAGTCAGAGCACTCTTTATCTGGCAGGGTAACTCTCTGAGGGAATTCAAATACACCTTTCCAGGAGTGAGGACAGTGCCTAAACAACGCAGTTACAGGGAACAGACTGAGATGCCCAGATGATGAATCTAGTCAAGGCCAAGCTACAAGAACTAGGACAACATGAATTTTGATGGTAGGAGGTATTTAACAGGAATGGGGGGTTCTTGATTCCAGTCCCTGCTACAGAGGCTATTCTCATATTTTATCCAGTGTTCGTTTAATGCACTGTCCTTGCAGCAAGGATCTGAAGCCAGGTTCCCTCCAGAAAGTAACAGCTCTGGCTGCACTGAACACATGTTGTCCCTTGCTCTCTCTGAGGGGCCTAATGAATCATTTGTGTATCTGCCATGCAAAGAAGAGCTTCTTCAGACGAGGCAGAGGAACCAGGAAATAAACCCAGGTTTCCTGCTAGCTGGGCAAGTGATCCTACATGATGGCTTGTAGCAAAATAGTGACCACCTGCACAACCATTGATGGAAGGCTCTTAGGAAAAATAGCTACTTCCATGAGCAAGTGTTAAGCTCCTACTGCCAGCTTTGGTGGGGGCTGAAGCATGGGGAATGCTTGAGAATGAGACCTGGTGCACCTTGTACCTAGTGTTGTCTCTTAGGTACACTGAGTAGGCTCTCTGCTCAGTGTGTAAGGATTGTGCTTCCTTATAGTAGTGCCTAACTCCCTCCATAGCCTATGCTAGAAGTCTGAGCACCTCATAGTTGTGCTTGGGGCTGTTTCTGAATTGCAGATATTTCCTAGCAGTGCAGTAAGCCCTAAGTTGCTTATTTTAAAGTAAAAATTCTGATACTTCCTCAGGTCTCCTCTTTGGAGCAAGACCTTAGTCTCTTTGCTGCCTGCTGCATCCTAACTTGCTGCTTAGAGCTAAGACCCTCCATTAAGGGGAAACGGACAGCTCTGGTAGGCAGAACTATACTCAGCCATTACAGATCCCAGTGCAGTGGGTGATTACAGCCTGGAGTCCTTAGAGGCCTGTTGACCCCAAAGACACCATGCCTATGTCTAGGATTTGGTCTCCCTCCCAAGCTTTGCTGAATTGTTGTTTAAATGTCTCTAAAGTGAACTTGAAGGATTTCTGCTCTGAAGTGCTATTTAAAGCAGTTTTGCTGTTCACATTTTCTTTAGAGAGAAACAGGAATGTTGTCAGACAATTAATTAGACCTGCACCTTGTGCCCTTTCTTTTAGAGGCTGGGGTATCAGCAAGGAGACAAGGAGCAGAGATACAGCTTTTTAAAAGATTTTTCTCCATGGAGGATGAAAGCAGAAGTCACTGTGCAGCTATGCTGCGAATCCTACACCCATGGGAGAGAGAAAGAGAAGGAGGGAGAGTGGAAGCTCTTTGGCAGCTTTGCACACAGATTTAACAATTTCTGGATAAGCTTCTGCTTGAGGAGAGAAAAGCAGAGCTTGGATGTTCTGACAGACAGAGCCATGTCCCCATCTGTTGTGCTAAGGGGTAGCCACTGACTCACTTTAGGATGTTTCTTGCCTCTGTTGAATTGGTAGCTGAACTGTTGGAGAAAAGATCAACCCATTTAGTCCAGTGATTCAAAACATTCTTTAACTGCTATAAAAATTCTGTTTCTAAATGAGTGCTGTAATGATTTTCATTAGCATTTAACAATCAAATGAGGTCTGTGTATAGTCCAATAAGTCATCTGAATAAGCATATTCTGAATTTATAGCGTGGTTTTCATTTGGAATGGGCCCATAGTGTCAGATCTTTGGTCCATTCATTCTAACAGGTTGCTTCTGGTTGGGAAATAAAGGAAAAAGGCCTGGGAGGTGCAGGAGCTACAGGATCTCAAAAGAAATTTCTTCAGGTTGGAATCATAAATGGGGTTAGAAGCTTAAATGACACTTTGAGTACCTAAATTGAGTGCTTTGGCATTGTTGAAAGCCTCAAAGCTCCTGCAGCTACAAATTGGTCTTTAACATCCCAAGACATCCACAGTCCCACTGCGGGAATCCAGAACCACCCAGCTATGGCTCCTTCAGGCTTTCTGATTAGCTATCCCCTTTGTTTTTCTCCTCTGTGGTCTTCTGTAGCCTGATTTAGTAGCTGTCATTGGATTGATCTTTACATCTAAAGCTACCGGGAACAAACAACCCAAGATCTTTGGAGGGCGGACAGATAAGTGTTTGGCTGTGCAGGCCTGATGGGTTTTAAGGGACTCAGGTTTGAAACTGTGCTCAAAAATTCAACCCTGGGTCTTGCTGCTGTTGGAGAAATGCTACTGAGGCTCTCATGACGAATCTCACTTGCTGAAGGTATTTTACTTCTTGCAAAGGATTCATTATCCCTTGGAGCATGGTCTTGAATCATCCTTTCCCAGCCATTTACTTTTCCTTCTTCTCTGGCCCAGAGAATAATTTTCTGGCAAAGTGTAATGGCTTCAGCAGAGCTTTAGAAATCCTGGCCTGTGAATGCTTAATAGACTAGTGATAAGGCACCCCTTTGGGTCCAATGTTTTGTTCCAACCTGGGCATAGCAAAGACTTGTTTACAAGTCTCTCATTGCTATAGTTCAGGGCCCTAAGCTATTAGGAAAAATGGAGCAGGCTTTCTGTAGTACATATTTCCAAAAGGTAGGTCCACTTTGAAGGTAACTGGGAGGCTGGCCCTGTAGGAAAGTGAGGCAAGGCTGTTGTCTCAAGGCTTGAGTTAAATTTCTGAAAACATCATGACATCAGAACTTAGGTGGTTTAGTCCACAGGTTCATGAGGGGCCTGAGGCATTTACTGCTAGGATCTGAAGATCTGAGTGGGTGTGCCCTGGCAGAGTGAAGGACAGATCTACAACAGGGTGTTTCAGGTTCCTAAACTGCTCTGGGTGTTGTGTTTATGAGCCTAAGGAATAAGGGTGCTTTTCTAAATGCTATATCCCTCAAATCATGAAGGCAAAAGTTCCCTGCTACTTCAGATTATTCTCTGCTCTTCTCATGTTTCTGATGCCAGAATGACAGAGATAAATATAACCAATAAAATGGAAAGTCCTAAAGGAATCCTGATCACCACAGCCTGATGCTAAGTTAAGGTGTGATCCCACTCCCTCCTCTGTTCATCAGTGCTTCCGTGCTGTTACTGTTGATTTGTAACTGTTTAAAGATACAAACAGTTAAACTGCTGCAGGTCTCTTGATCTTCCCTGCAGCAAATCTCAGCAGTGGTGGTTTTTTTTTGTTGGGTTTTTTTGGGTTTTTTTGGGTTTTTTAACATGCATAGAAAGGTAGAAATGCCAGAGCTGGGTTTTAGGTGACAGGTCACCTGTATCCTTGGATCTGCAGTTGGATACAGCAACCTCTGTGTGTGTGGCAATGTCAAAGATGTTATCTGCTGGAGGGAGAGTGAGATTTGAGGTGGAAAACTCTTCCCAAATACCTGACATCAGGTTCTGCTCATGCAAGCCAATGGTACTATTTAAAAAAACCCCACAGAATTATTTTTACATGAATTTTTGCAGAAGTGAGCCCTTGCGATGTGAGCCCTCTGAGGCAAGAATTCCTTCCTGCTTCAGCTCTTAGTTGTTACTTTCTGGTCACAGTGTAATAAAAGTAACTACTGAGGTGGCATCCCTTGGGCTCTTCGGCTGACACTTGCGGTTTATTGTCTTTTGGAAAAGGTGGGGAGATCAGATAGACTCATTGCTGTAAGTTCATTAGCTTGTTGTTTATCATGATAGAAAGAGTATAACTCATCAGCAAGGCAAAACTCTTTCTTAAATGTCTTGAAGCAGTGCTGCAGACGGCAGTTGCCCCTGTGCACATAAAAAGTTTAGCCAAGTTTCCATGGTGTTGGTATCCATACTCTGCTTGCTTATAGCTACTCATCCTTTCCCTCATTCTGCTCAGACTCTTTGCTGTTGCTAGATTCTTTGTGCATGCTCAGATACTGGCAAACTCACAGGGCCTTTTGCAGCTTTTCATTATGTTTCCTTTTATGCATGCAAAACCAAGAATTTGTGTTTTTGTGAGGTCTTGCAATCGGTATAAAATAAATCAAATTGTTTAAGAAAGCCATTACCACTGGCTTCTTATCAAAGTATACCAAACATTTTGCACAACACGACTACAGTTTTATGTACTAAATTCTTAATACGAAATAGCTTTGCTAGACAGCAATAAAGCTTTCATTTTATTGCTTCTTTTTGATTTACTTCTGTACTCAGGAGGAAAAGCATCTATTTCTATTCTAACTCAGCATACCACCAAGCATTCTGGGGATATGGTTATGGCGTTCAGCATAAATATGAATTTTTGGCTAACAGTGCAAAGCTCTGGCTATTAAAGAGCTGGCTGAGCCCCGCTCCTGACATTGAGTGCAGCCACACCATGTGCAGATACTACAGAATTAGGTTTCAATTTTTCTTTTTTAAATCAGATCTTCATCTTGGAAAGCTATCACTGAAATGTAGGGATAATGGAGAGAACTCAGAATTTCTGACACTGGGTTGATTTTAGTCAGATAGTTTATGTGTCAAGGAATAAAAAACCAGCACTGAAATTTAAGTTTTCCGGAGTTCACCTACCTGCAGGACATGTCTGAGACCCCTGCTTTTCTGCATCCCTTTTCAAGTATAAGAGCTGCCTATTTGAGTAGCGCATTTGCATTCTACTATGAAAATCAGGAAATGAGCACAAAAAGACTTTTTCTTAATCAGACATAAAAACATGGCCTGTGATATTTCTGGAAGGTGCCCGCAAGTCTGAACACTTTACAGCTTCTTTCACTCACTGCTATTTGCAGCTTCAGAGAACACCCTTAGGAAAAGGTAATTATTACATTTTTTAGAATGGTTCCATAAGATACATGGCTCATCCTTCAGGCTAGCTTTCCACTGATCTGGGACACATGGTTTGAGATACAGGGTATTGCAAGTTACAGATGGATGGAGTAACTCATAATCTCATGCTCTTCACTTAATTTAGAGAAGAAAGATGTCTCTGTGGTGTGACCCTGGACAGTTGATTGGATTTCAGTTCTCCTTTTCAGTACAGAGTTAGTATGTTCCCTTGGGAAATTTCTGCACAGCAGTGGGAATCACACAGCTGGCATTCACCAGGATGCTCTGTTTGAGCCTTATATACTGTGTTCACAGACTTTAAACTTCTGTTAATATATATAATCTAGAACACAGGATTTGAATTTCCCCTTGTTATCTTCTTGCTCATGTGTTGTTTCATCTCCTTCGCTTATTCCTTCTATTTTTGTTTTTAAGCCTGAATCTGCCAGCCAGGACCACCACTCTGAGCCTGGACAAGCAACACTTTATCAGGTCTGATACTGCAACAATTCTGCCAAGTCTCAGATTGACCTGTAAAACTGAGTGTTTTGCTCAAACTTAGTAAAAAAAAGTGAGCTGCAAGAAAGAGCCATTATCTGAGATAGACACAGCATTGATCTTTTCTTTTTTTCCTGCTTTTATGTAGTTTGTCTTGTTTTCTCTTCAAGGAAAGTGGATCAGATTTTAACAAGAGCAACAACAACAACAACTCCAGACCTTTACTCCTCTCTCCAAAAAGGACATTAGTTACAATCTTTAGTATAATTTAAAAGCTTCCAGGAGTGGTCTTTACAAGCCAAAGAAAAATGAGACTTATCTGTGAATATGTTTACATTCCAAGTGTTTTTAACAAATTCTTTAAGAAATGTTGGTAAAGATTTCTAGTAATGGCTGTTGGTTTAAAGTCCCTACACTCAAAATATTGGACCATGTTTAATCTTTTAGTTCTATAAAGTAAGAGCATCACATCAATATTCATCTGAGAATTTATCTTCCATTAAAATTAGTACAATATTTTTCAAGCTTGGGATACCACTTAAGCATCTCATTGGAGACTGGACCCTACTTTGTTGATGTTCTTGCACTACATCAATGGGGCTGTTCACGTTGGTGAAACAAGCAACGTTTGGCCCCTGGTAATGAAACGAACATCAATTACATATACGAGACTTGGCTCAATAGAATTATCTTACTGCTTTACTTCTTTTTTTATTATGAATTCCTCATCATATTGAATAGCTTGAAGCATTTGAAAAATAAACTGTAATATACTGGCCATAAAGGATGAATGGATAATGCTTTAATATCTGGTGTCATAAAGCCAAGTCTTCAATTACTGTGCACGAACAACTTTGGTTCATTTCTAACAACTGTGAACCTTATCCGATAATCATATATTCTGATTACTTGTCAAGTCTATCCAGCATATCCTATGACCTGATGGGGTTGTGGCTAATCTAAGAGCAATGTTGTCATGAATTAATACATTTCCATACTAGAGAGACCTTTCTGATTATCTAGCATGACCCCTTGCATTTCACAGGCCATGGTTTGTCAACCACGCATACCTGTTTCAAGCCCATCTTTTGTGGCAGCTGCTAAGCTCAGTCTTCCGCTGAGGAACACAGGACACATTGCCTAAACTTTGTGGCTGTGACGTAGCTCCATTGCAGTCACTTTCAGTTCACACTTGGTTATGATTTAATCACAAATTGGAGCTCTATGTTAATGTTAGACATCCTTCATTAACACGCTGGTAAGTAACATTGTTTTTCAAATTCTTCTTCAGTTCTTGAGGATTTAAATCTGCTCATGAGCTGGTGCAAAGTGACTGTTGTCAGCGTTTCACAGAAATGAATGGCTTAACTTACAGAGAAATAAAAAAAAAAAAAAAAAAAGCAGAATTTAGTCCCCAAAATATTTTTCTGCTTGATGGCTTCTTTTATGTTTTTATTTGTACTGCTGCTGAAGGAATATCACAGACAAGAAAAGCATTTACTTAGAAATTTCAGGGGTCTGACTGAGCATCTGCTCAAACTCATGTTTTGCAGTTTGCAGGTGAGGAGATATTTTGCAGTCATTCAGGAGCAAGGATGAGCCGGAGCTGGTTCTAGCTGGGTTTACTCACTTAGGCTGGTGCCATAGTGGGTGCTGGCATGGCCCACCCTTGGCAAAATGGCCTGGAAGACAGGATGCACTGAGATGTCCCAGTCAACCCAGTTTGCTTCTGAAGCCCAATTTAAAGCAAACAGCAGCTCCAGCAGCTGTGATGCATAACTTGCTGATGCATGACAGACAAGAGGTTTTCTGGGGTGCAGGAGAGGAGCTGCCCTAGGAAATGGTAAAGGTCACTTTCTCTTTGGCTCGGCAATTTATTTTACAACTCCTCATCTGACAATGGGGCTTCTGATTAGACAGCATCTCATATGCAGTTTTAAAGGAATTCCCAGGTGGCCCATGGGAAGGGCTTCAAATAGCCACAAGCAGCATGAGGACAGACTCTGCTGTTTGCACTGCTTGCTCACCCATCTGAGCCGGTACTCACCGAGCAATAATAGCCGGCTCAAAATGAGCAAAGACATCTGGTGAGGTCATCTCCCATCCCTTGGAGGCCCAGCACCCTGCGAGCTTTATTTATTGCCAGAGAATAATTTCACTCAGGAAGGTGGCTCTCACCAGGCTCCATGACTCTGAAAGTTGTATGATTTAAGCAAAGGCAATGCCTAGCTGAATAGTCATAGACTGGCTGCTAGTAAATTGCCAGAGGAATCACTTTGTACACATGGTATTGCTGCATGTGTTTTCACAGCTCAGGCAAACATCAGCAGAAGGAGGAGGCACAGGGTGTGAAACAGGGAATCACTCAGACTCCTGAGAAAAGCCGTTGTGTAGCGTTTGGTATGAAATTCCAGGGTAAGTTTGCCACCAGCAGAATGGTATGGGGTAATACACAGTATGTTATCTTTGTCACTCAGGTGACACTGCATGCTGAAGGAACTATGATGAGGAGCATTTTAAACGTGGTGGAACTTGCTCCAAGGAATTCTGATCTGGTGCTCATGATGAGCTGTCATGAAAGCTCCCAACTCTTTTCTTGCTGTCCCTTTGTTCAAACTGCAATTCCAGCTTCGGTGCTGAAGTGAGCTCAGCTAGGGCAGCTGCATCTGTAAAATAAACAAATCTCAGGAAGATGTCAGAGGAAAAAGAGAAAATTACTACGTGCTTTTGAGTTATAAGGCATTTGAGCAGTGATAGAGCAAAGTGCCTCTCTCATCTTGCATGGTGTTGCACACTCCTTGTTCCTGGTGTCCATCCCTTTTTCTAGGCAGAGGATAGGGCTTGCAGAGTGTATTTGTCTCTGCACCTGGGCCACGCCGTTCATTTTTTTCCTAGGAGTTCTTAAGAGCTTGTTAATCTCTGCATCCGCTGCTCCTGTTCTTTCTCTGGAGAAGAATGGAGTTATTCCTCAGTTCTTTGGTTGAGTTCCTTCCTTCCCTTCCAACACAGACACCAGAGATATTAATGAAAGTTATAGAGAAAACACGATTAAAATTTCTCCCTTGAAATGCAGCAGGTTGCAGCAAGTGCCAAGCAGTTTATAAATGTGTTTCAAGAAAAGAGATGCCTTTTCTCCAAGCTCTGTGTGTGTCCACGTAACCTTCAGCAGACACTGCAGAAGATGTGGGTCTGTGCTGTATTACTCGAGCAGCTGATTCTGCGTGGCAGCGCGCACACCCAGCCTTGTCTCCCTCCCTTCCCTCCCTATCAGGAATGAAGATAAATTCTCTCAGTCAGTATATGCATTATTTAGATCTTTTGCCAAGTCATGCTCTGTCTGGTTATTTTTCCAGAAAATATTTTTTTATTGGTGCTATTTGTCTCCCATTATTCTGGGAAAACCGAGAATGGATTCCTGCTCTGTTATTTAAGCTTTTGATTGGTTCATTAATCTGATCAGTTCAGGTATTGACTTGGGAGTGCTCAGTACTTCTAATCATGTATTTAATTCCTCAGGATTAACCAGTAAATGGGGGCAGGCAGTTGTTTTTGGGGGAACCCATTGCTGCAATGAGCACAGCATGTTTCTGAGGTTGGGACTATGTTGTTCTCATATTTCTGGTTTTCATGCTGCTTGCAAAATGACACTCCCAGGGCTACTAATTTCCCTGGAAGAAGCTGTAATGGTGATAAGTCTTTTCTCTGATTTAGTTCACACAGTACTGCATGCTGCTTCGAAGAGGAAAAAAGAAAAGACATGCACCACCTTCTCCTTTGGGAGTATTCACCTCCTCTGGTTTCCACATTTCCAGTTTGCGAGGGATGGTTTTGTGCTGGCAGATGCTAAGTGCAGCTTTGCTTCCTCCTTCACCTTTGCCACTTCTCATCTGCAGGAGCACTGATGAAGACAGTGTGGCTTTTATGGGGCAGAGGAAGGAGAGGTCTACAGAGCCTTCATAGTTAAATAACACACCTTGAACGACATTACTGACTTGCAATTTGTCCCACAGCCTGGAAGAATTTTTTTCACTGCTAGTAGCAAATTTGGTTTTAGACTTTGCTTTAGCAGCTGTGCTTGCAAGGTGGGATCTTGGCTTTATTATCTGAGTTTTCACCTCTGAGGTCTCATAAAAGATTCTCGACGTAGTCTGATGCCACAGTTATTCTGTAGACTACTGAGGACTGTAAATGCAGCAGAAGAGTGTTGCATTGTTAGTGGGACCTTTATCCAATGTAATGGTAAATATTTGAGCACATGATATTTAAAGTTACCTTTCTCTTTTTTGCAGTGTTCATTTGATTACAACTTAACCATGCAGTAAACAAGATTTTGAGCAACAGTTTATATTAAAAAGCAACAAATATCTTCAGGCCAAATATCTCTAGAACACAGCAAGAGCAATAGTGTTACAAGTCAATATTGATTTCTTCTGAAGCATTTGGTCCTCCTGTATCAAAGGATGTGTTGATCATGCTTATGAGACCCACATGCAGAGAGAGCTCATGTGCAGAATCTTTCCTTTTCTGCAGCAGAAGAGATCTCAGACTTCTCAGAAATGCTTTGATGGCTTTGCACAGTTTAAGGGATTTATGGACATATTGTAAAAACAAAGATTGGAGTTGAGAGCTTCCTAAGTTCCTTCCCAGCTCTGTGAGGACATCCACTTCTTGACATTGCAGACCAAGGAAATGGAGCTTGCTGGGTTCTTATCTTTTACCCATCTGTCTCTCTTAGATACTTGCATGAGTATTCCTAGAGGACTGGAATACTTCCAGTCGTTCATGTGTGTATTCTTATAAGCTTCCCTTCTATGCAAGGTAAGTACAATTCCATAACCCTCAGATGTAGGTCCCTGGGGACAGGGGAAGCTGAGATGCCCCACTGAAAAAGCAGAGGACAAGGTCATGGCTGAGCCTGGGGCTCCATTCACCCCTCTGTGTGTGTTCACGTGATGTGATTGATTTAAGAGGTGCAGTTACTGCAGCTATAGAGAGGATAACTGAGACCAAGGTTGCTTAGGGGTTGGGAGGGGGAGAACGGACGGAATCACATATTCACCACTGGAATGTGGTGTTTTGTTTTGTTGGTGTTTTTTTTTTTTTTTTTTTTTCCAGAACCCCAGTGAAGCTAGTAATATTTCAGTTACCTTGATATTTTCTACAACTAAATTCATACACCATGTCTTTCCCAGCACAGACTTTGCGACTACGCTCCTGTAGCTCTAGAGCCTCCAGCCTGTTTGTAGCATCCTCTGTTACATGACTATATTGCATTTTTTTCTTTTAGCCTGTCTAAAAGCATAGTTCATACTAAATCTCTGCATGCAGAGATTTACTTGAGAGCACTGGTGCTTTAATCCTGATAATCTATTCTATTCCTTCAAATACAATGCCATGCTAAGGCAATTTGTGATTTCTAATGACTCAAGCATCTCACAAGTTAATTTCATCTTTTATGCTTTGAAGACTCAGAAGAAAAAGTAGGATAAACAGAAAGGTTTGTTTTCACTCTCTGGCTTTCATCTGTTCTTATAATCTGAAGTGAGGTCAGATGTTAGGAATGTTTGGCAAGCAGAACATTTTGCTCGTACAGAGTGATTTGGGTTATGTGACTTTTCCTTGTCTCCTGAGTCTAATGTTTTAGAAAACTCAAGAAACAACTAGTGAAAGTAAC
Source organism: Grus americana (assembly GCF_028858705.1). Classification (NCBI taxonomy): domain Eukaryota; kingdom Metazoa; phylum Chordata; class Aves; order Gruiformes; family Gruidae; genus Grus; species Grus americana. Next base: position 12,267,495 of record NC_072853.1, on the reverse strand, counting down.
TGTGTTGAACTTTGCTGCTGCAACCCCCCCTCTCCTGAGCTGCTCGGTACCTGGTGCAATTTCCCCCCTTTTCTGGGCCACACACCAGGGCAGCAGGCCAGAGCATTAAGGCACCCCTTAACGAGCCTGGATCTTGCTTCGCTTGGGAACGGTAACAGCCTGGTACATCTGTACCTGGATCGTGACGCTCTTGCCTCCCCTATTGTTTGGGAACAATGATGACAATCGATCACCTCTGGACAGCCTGGTGGTACACCTGTACCTGGGCCGTGGCCCAAAACGGGGAGATGCCAGAAAAGTTCTGAGTCTGCGCAACCAGTGGAAAATACCAGAATATTTCGCCATCCGAGCTGGGCCAAAGTGGAAAAGTACCTGACAAAAGTCAATTATCTCGGACCCTATAAACAGCGATTCTAAGCGAGACCCTCTGAGCTCTCCTGGAGCGCAGCGGGCTGTGACCAGCATCTGCCCTGAGCTGGGACACCACTCGGGTACAAAGTCCTTGAGGACCGTCTGCCGACGGAAGGCGGGGGTGAAGTCATCCCCTTCGAGTATCAACCATCGCCCGTTGAGGAATGCCGATGCGTTGTGAGTATTTAAACTCAAAGAGGGAAATTTTACCTAGAAGTTAGCTTCCTTCATCCCCCTCTCTACCTCTCTATGTGTTGTTATATATGTGCTTTTGCCTTCACGAGCGTGGGTGTCATACATCACCGGGCCCAAATATTTCTGTCAGTCTCTGTGTACCTGCGTGCTTTGTGTTTATGTCTATATCTATGTACCTATACACTTTGATTTAAGATACCTGATAGCAAGTTAGTGTGAATCTTGCCATCTTTGAATCCGTAATTAAGTCTCTGTTTTGATCATAATGTATTTTAATGAATTACTTGTAGATCTTTAAATTAGTCAATCACTGAGTGCTGCTAAAATTTAACTCTTGATTTAACTCATCCTATTAATAAATTTTGAATTGACTAAATCGTAACCGTGTCAAACACCTTCATCCACAACAACCTGAGGATAGAAAAGCCCTGCTGTGGATCATTTTGCATGTTGCCTAAACATTTTGGCTTTTTTATGTTATTTTTTTTAATCTTTCCATTGCATACCACTGCTAATAAGGATTATTAACAGAAACACTTCCTAGACTTCAACCTTTAGAAACAAGGATGGTGCTGAAGTAATACTGGTCTGTAATTCAGGATTTGTGAGGCATCACCATTGGTAATATCCTACAAGTATTTGCATGACGGAGCAAGTGCAGGTAAACTGACCTATTGAGCTAAGAAACAGATTTGTTTCTAGTTAATTGTAGCAGTGAACAGAGGTACATTAGAGAAGGAGGTAGTGGGTAGATGGCTCTGTATAACACTGGTGTGGTGGGTTGACCGTGGCTGGAGGCCAGGTGCCCACCAAAGCCGCTCTATCACTGTCCATCCTCAGCCGGACAGGGGAGAGAAAATATAATGAAAGGCTCCTGGGTCAAGATAAGGACAGGGAGAGATCACTCACCAATTACCATCATGGGCAAAACGGGCTCAACTTAGAAATAATTCATCTAATTTATTACCAAGCAAAACAGTAGAGTAATGAGAAATAAAACCAAATCTTAAAACACTCTCCCCACCCCCTCCTTCCTCCTGGGCTCAACTTCACTTCCAATTTTCTCTCCCTCCTCCCCCCAGCAGCACAGGGGGACGGGGAATGGGGGTTGTGGTCAGTTCATCACAGGGTGTCTCTGCCACTCTTTCCTCCTCAGGGGGAGGACTCCTCACACTCTGTCCCTGCTCCAGCGTGGGGTCCCTCCCGCAGCAGACAGAACTTCTCCAACATGACTCCTTCCCATGGGCTGCAGTCCTTCACCGAACTGCTCCAGTGTGGGTCCCTTCCATGGGGTGCAGACTTCAGGAACAGACCGCTCCAGTGTGCGTCCCCCATGGGGTCACAAGTCCTGCCAGGAGCCTGCTCCAGCATGGGCTTCCCACAGGGTCACAGCCTCCTTCGGGCATCCACCTGCTCCAGTGTGAGGTCTGCCATGGGCTTCAGGTGGATATCTGCTCCACTGTGGACCTCCATGGGCTGCAACAATGGGACAGCCTGCCTCACCATGGTCTGCTCCAGGGGCTGCAGGGGGATCTCTGCTCTGATGCCTGGAGCACCTCCTCCCCCTTCTTCTTCACTGACTTTGGCATCTGCAAAGTTGTTTCTCACATCTTCTCACTCCTCTATCTGGCTGCAAAAAGGGCTGCACTTTTTTTTTTTTTTTTTTTTTTTTTTTTACTTCTTAAATACATTATCCCAGAGGCACTACCACCATTGCTGATGTGCTCAGCCTTTGCCAGTGGCGGGCCCATCTTGGAGCTGGCTGACATGGAGGAAGCTTCTGGCACCTTCTCACAGAAGCCACCCTGGTAGTCCCCCTGCTACCAAAACCTACCAAAATAGCTGGAAATGTGCTTGGCTAATTGCGCAGGCACCTGTGGTTGGGCAGATGACAATATCTGCACTGCAGCTGTAATGTTCATGGAAGCCCTGCTATCCCTGGCAGAAGCAGCTGTGGCCTTGGGAGAAGGGAGAACAGGAACAGCTAGAGCTGGTCTCACTTCTGGGTTCCAAGTTACAGGTCGCTGTCCCCTTAAACTAGCTCTAACATTTCACACCATGCTTCAAGGCTTGCTGTGTTTTTGTAGCTGTAACAGGCAACAGCAAAGGAACAGCTGAAATATTTAAACCAGAAGAAGCTGCTGAACCCAAAGGAACAGAACTGATGCAGCATGGAGTAGTCAGCACCTCCTGTGACATGGGATGTTTTGAGTTCTTTGTTTCTTCTCCTATATTACATATTTAAGTGAGTGTGGAGGTTTATCAGATTTTATTTCAGAAGTAAGGAAAACCTGTATGTTTTTAGTTTGTAGGTTCCCTATTATATACTTTTAAAGTCTTGGTAGTTTGTGTCTTCTGCCAAAAGGCAGTGGCATCTCTAGCCACGTGATTATTGGAGTCAACTGACTCTGACCATACAGGCATTTTGGATTACTTGATTTGATCTAGAAATGTGATTTTAGTTTCTCGAATTCAATGCTGGAGTTTTTATTTTCAAGGGCAACAAAATTGGGTGATTAGGGGAGGAATGTTTAAAATGCGCATCTCCTCCAAGTCCCATGTTTGTCTTCTCAGCTTCGTGTTCTGCTCTAAACCTTCAGCTGCAATTCTGTGCTTGCTGTTTGTTTTGCAGGAAAACACAAGTTGTCAGAGCTGTGCAGCCACAAGAAGTTAGCCTTTCTTGTAATGCAGGGTAATGTTGAAATGCTGGATTTTGAGGAAGGCCGCTTGGATACTGGGAATATGAGGTACAGGACAATCCTCGGAAGGACAGGACGTGCAGCAAGTCCTTCTCTCTCTTGTGCATGAGAAATATTTGGCTGGTGTAAAAGTGATGATGTTTAGAGTTTGTCCTCTTGGCCTTCTGCATAAGGGCTGCTTCTAGGAAGTGGTTGTCATGTCCATGTTGTTCCTGAGACCTTATAATAAAATGACAGAAGTAGGGGCATCAAGATGCTTGGGAGCTGGAGCACATGACATATGAGGACAAGCTGAGGGAGCTGGTCTTGTTCACCCTGAAGAACTGAAGGCTTTGGGGGAACTAACAGAAGTCCCTTGGTACCAATGGGGAAGTTATTGAGAAAATGGAGCCAGGCTCTTCAGAGCTATGCATGGTGGGAAGATGAGAGACAACAGGCATAAGCTGAAATAGAAGAGGTTCACACTGGTTATAAGGGAGAAACTTCTTCCCCGTGAGGGCAGTCAAGCAGTGGAGCAGGTTCTCCAGAGATGTGCAGCCTCTGTACTTGAAGGTTTTCAAGATCTGACTGGATAAAGCCCTGATGACCTGGTCTGATCTCAAACCTGACCCTGGTTTGAGCTAAAAGTTGGATTAGTGACCCCCCTAAGGTCCCTTTCAGCCTGAATTATCGTATGATTACGTGATTCTATGATTTTTTCCTTGGCACATGTTTTATGTGAAGCATGAATTTTGAGGCAGAACCATTTTTGGGGCTTAGCACCAGCATCAGGGAAATGGGAATTCACAGAAGAGCCCCTTTGGCTTCCTATATTTCACCAGCAGTCTACACAGCCTGGAGAACATTGACTTTTGATGGGTCCCCAGCCACAGTACAAATTACATAGATATTACTATTGAGGATTCATGAGAACACAGGACAGGAAGGGAGCGCATGAGTTTCTGACCATTGACCTCTGTTATCACAGGCAGCCATGACATATCTTCCCTTGTTAAAAAAATATCCTCCTATTTTAAAATCAAATAATGTTTTACTGCTGTTACTCCCATGGCAAGCCTCTTCAGAATCTATACTATCCATTTGCTAGAAAACTTCTAATTTATATCTTAAATTTATTCACAACCTGTTTATACCCTTTGTTCTGCTGCCATCTTTTCCCTATGGTTTAAATAGCTCTTCTGGCACTTATTTGCTGGGTATGTCTGTAGAAAGCAATTGTATCTATCTCAGCTTTCATCTGGGAAGTTAAACAAACCAAACTCTCCCAGGCTTCTCTCATAAGACAGGCTTCACATTCCCCTTGTCATCCTGCACTGCTTCAGTCTGAATTAATTGACCTGAGACTGGATTACCAGTACAGTACATATTACTCCAAATGAGATCATTCTAATGCCCCATAGAATGCTGTTAATATTTGCCCATCTCTGCTGGAAATACTTCAGCTGATGCATCCTATGATTGCTTTTACTTTTCTTGTGACCATCATGACTTCTTTGGCTGCATCTGCTTTTACAACAGCTTATAACTCAATGCTAATGTATCTTCCTGTGCATTATTTTTCTATGATAATTTAAACTTTTAACTAGTTCTCAAGGTTGTCCAGTTGTCTTGCTGACAGTATCCTCCATCTTTGTGTTGTCAGTCTCTCCTCTTTTCATCCTTTATAACTGGTGGCATGAATCCATTCCTGAAGAACTCTGCTTTTGTGGGATGCCTTCCTCCAGCCTTGTAGTTCTCCTTTTCACTACAACTATTTCTACTTTTGCTAGGTCCTACCTACAGGGGTGGTTCCTGTGCTAACCTCTATCTTCACAAATTTAATTCATAGTGCTTTACAGAAGTCGAGATGGGTGAAAGCTACTGCATTTTCTTGAAGAAATAAGTTCTTGGAAATATTATGTTTCACTGGCCCAACATGCCCTTCCTTATTCTTCTCTGAAGCCCTGATGCTGCTGGAGTCAAGCCCAGCTACTGCTGAATTGTGCACAGCACAACAACAGAGAGCAGAAAGGCAAGAACAAAAGTCCTGTGACCAGTTAAAACCATGGGAGAGAATTCACCAGGTACCTTGCATTTACCTAACTTGGGCTATGTCCAAGACGCACAGTTAACACCCCTGTCTTCCCTTTGTTGTTAAAAACCAGTCAAGGCCTCTCAATTTTGCATTGACTCATTTCACAGTCAACATGAAGGTGCCAGCCAATACATTGACTGATGGACATTGATTTGACATTGACTGATGGATAACTTCTAGCTCTTTCTGCTAGTCATGCTTGTTAAATGGCACTCCTGCTTGATAACAAGAATAGCAGCTCACAGGCAGGTGATGCATGTGCAGAAGAAATCTTGGTTGCTAAGCTTTCCTCCTGAGACTCCTTTTCATAGGGCACCAGACATGTAATTTATGTGTTGCTAATATTTTTTTAGATTGCAGGTAATCCCCACATAGCACTTCCTGTGAAGGGACAGAACTAGGTACCATCAGAAGATCATGGCTTGCAAGAAAATAATGATCCAGGGCTGGAGGTACTAGAACTTTGTGCTCTATCATTTTTTTCTAAAGGATAACAAAAGAAATGAGACTTCCAACAAAGTAAATGATTTCTCCCAAAGGCAGTAGTGTCTATTCTGTGTGGTACTTGCTCCTGCTGTAACTTCACATTGGTCTCTACCAAGTAATCCTGAAGTTTGTTTTAGTGGTCATAGCTGGTGGAGAAGCTACTTGGCTATACAAAGCAACAGTTCTAGGGGCCGAATGTGAAAACCTTCCATAGAACTTGAGACCTCACTTAATCCTTAGGTAATTTACAAATTGACATGTTAATATTGAGCTTATCTGGCTCCTCTGGTTAAGATCCTGTTAGGTACAAGATCAGTGATTTCTGAGAAGCATTAGTGAAGTTGAACGTTAGGGATGTTTTTAGCTCTAGTGGCTCCCTTGATGTTTGATTTGCTTTTCGACTGAATATTTCCCTCATCTGCTGCAAATGCCTGCAGGTAGGCTGGATTCTTCTTTTAATGGAAAATCCCACTGGAGTTAGCCAGAAACTGTGCCAGTGTGAGACTATGTGCATATGCTTAATGCTGCTTTCAAAATTGCCGCAGGTTTTCTCCAACAAAATCCAACACCACTGAGACAAAAAGTATATTTTTCCCTGCTTTCATTGTTGTTGAGAACAAAGAACTTTGGGCATTTTGGCTTTCAGCAAAAAAAGTTGTTTTTAATAGAAACCTGGACAATATAAATGAAAACATTTTCCTAAAAAAGTTATATTTTCATTTAAAAACCAGCAAAATTTCAACAAAAAGTGCAATAGCAACTCTGCGTTCCCTTTATTCTCTAAAATAAATACCAGTTATGAGTTTTCAGAGGGCATGGGGGAAGGAAGAAGAGGGCTGGGTGAAGGCTTGTTGCTTTGGCTCGCTCCATGTACTGTGCATGTGCAGGTTGTGTGATATGGCTGTGCTCATATGGCTCAGAGACCAATGCCACCATGCCCGGGATATTTGACAGCTCCTATCATGACATGGAGGTGGTAGAAGTGCTGTACTCCCTGCCTCCTAGTACACGTTCAGGTGATGAGGCTGTACTGGGTATTGGGGAGAGCGCTGGTGGTGGGGCTGCAACCCCCTGTAAGTCCCCAAGATCTTGTCAATTAAGATGCAGTTGATTCAGGACTTTACACTGGTGATTTCAGGGGAGCTACAATAACCTGACAACCATGACCGAAAAATTGTGTGTGCTGTACCTAGTGTTTCTATCAGGAATAGAACTAAAAACCATGATGATTTAAAATTCTGCTGTTTTTTTTTTTTTTTCCCCAGGAGCCATCTTTAACTAGAGTGTAATGAGCTCCCAGCAGTAGGCACAAGAAGGAGTGAAACACGCACACAGCCCACTATGCCAATTAGTTTGAACAAGGTGACAATGAGGGCACTTTTTATCAAGGTTTTCATGAAAACACTTCAGATACTTTTCCTTCCAGATTCTGAGATGAGATAATCAAATTGTGCAATGGAAAAAAAATCTGAGATTGTAGAATCCATATGGGGTTTTGTGTCCGCTTAGTCTTCTAGCCAGATAATGGGGTTTAGGCTTGTTAATATCAAAATAGTGGTCTTGGTGGATTGGTAACAAAATGATTCTGTGCTTGAAGGGTGTGCTGGTTTTGGCTGGGATAGAGTTAATTTTCTCCATAGTAGCTAGTATGGGGCTGTGTTTTGGATTTGTGCTGAGAACAGTGTTGATAACACAGGAATGTTTTCGTTCCTGCTGAGCAGTGCTGACACAGAGCCAAGGCCTTTTCTGCTCCTCACCCCACCCCACCAGCGAGTAGGCTGGGGGTGCACAAGGAGTTGGGAGGGGACACAGCTGGGACAGCTGACCCCAACTGACCAAAGGGATATCCCATACCATATGATGTCATGCTCAGCACGTAAAGCTGGGGGAAGAAGAAGGAAGGGGGAGGATGTTTTGGGTTATGGCATTTGTCTTCCCAGGTCACCATCAGGCATGATGGAGCCCTGCTTTCCTGGAGATGGCTGAACACCTGCCTGCCCATGGGAAGTGGGGAATGAATTCCTTGTTTTGCTTTGCTTGAGTGTGTGGCTTTTGCTTTACCTATGAATCTGTCTTTATCTCAGCCCACGAGTTTTCTCAGTTTCGCTCTTCTGATTCTCTCCCCCATCCCACTGGGGGAAAATGAGCGAGTGGCTGGGTGGTGTTTAGCTGCTGGCCGGGGTTAAACCACTCCAAAGGGGCAGAAAAAAATCCTCATTAGGAAGGAGTTTCTGTCGCATGTACCTAAATTGTGTTACAGAATGGTGATGCTGCCATTACTGTTTTAATCTTAACCTGGCATTAACAAAAGAAGGAAAAAACCTCATTCTGTTTGTTCATTTTTGAAGGAGAAAGGAAACCAACTGTATTATTAGAAAAGCCATAACATAAACATGGTGTATATGGTGTAGGGAACTATTTCAAAACTGAAGTAGGAGATCTAGCCAACAACAGTAATGATTCTTTAAATCTCACCCTATGTAAGTATTTGAATGTGTTTATGCAAACATGCATGTGTTTGTGGGTGTGTGTGACAAAGAGAGAGCACTTTCAAAAATCAAAACTTTTGAATGATGAGGAATGTCTAGGAGTTGAGTGTTCTTATGTGTAAGCAGCAAGTGTAAAACTTGTTTCTAGAGAGAAAGCCAGAACACTTGCTGTATGCACAACTCATACCCTATATATATACAGTCTGATGGCACATACATGGTAAATATTCTTTTTCAGGCCCTATTGGCAGAGATAAGTCTCATTTTAGGTCTGAGTCTTGCAGTCACAGAAGTTATACTTACAGGATCAAGCAGTGTGGCGCAGTAGGAGCAGATCTTTAGAATGAAACACTGGATGCCAAAGACCTGCTGTTAACCCTATATGTTCTTTGGGGTACAGAGGTGTGTTGGGTTTGCGTGGCAAGGTTTTGGTAGCGGGGAGGGGCTACAGGGGTGGCTTCTGTGAGAAGTTGCTAGAAGCTTCCCCTGTGTCTGATAGAGCCAATGCCAGCCGGCTCTAAGACAGACCCGCCGCTGGCCAAGGCCAAGCCAATCAGCACCTCTGTGATAACATATTTAAGGAGAAAAAACAGTTAGAGAGAGCTTTTGCAGCTGGAGAGAGGAGTGAGAAGATATAAGAAACTCTGCAGACACCAAGGTCAGTGCAGAAGGAGGGGCAGGAGGTGCTCCAGGCACCGGAGCAGAGATCCCCCTGCAGCCTGTGGTGAAGGCCATGGTGAAGCAGGCTGTCCCCCTGCAGCCCATGGAGGAAGGATGAGGGGGTGTAGAGATTCCACCTGCAGCCTGTGGAGGACCCCACGCCGGAGCAGGTGGAGGCACCTGAAGGAGGCTGCGGCCCGTGGGAAGCCCATGCTGGAGCAAGCTCCTGGCAGGACCTGTGGCCCCGTGGAGAGAGGAGCCCACACCAGAGCAGGTTTGCTGGCAGGACTTGTGACCCCGTGGGGGACCCACACTGGAGCAGTCTGTTCCTGAAGGTCTGCACCCCATGGAAGAGACCACACTGGAGCAGTTCCTGAAGGACTGTAGCCCGTGGGAAGGACTCACATTGGAGAAGTCCCATGAGAGGGACTCCATGCTGGAGCAGGGGAACGATGAGAGGAGTCCTCCCCCTGAGGATGAAGAAGCGGCAGACACAACATGTGATGAACTGACCACAACCCCCATTCCCTGTCCCCCTGTGCCGCTGAGGGGGAGGAGGTTGAAGCCGGGAGTGAAGTTGAGCCCGGGAAGATGGGAGGGGTGGGGGGAGGTGTTTTAAGAGTTGATTTTATTTCTCATTCCTCTACTCGGTTTTGCTTAGTAATAAATTAGATGAATTCCCTCTCTAAGTTCAGTCTGTTTTGCTCGTGACAATAATTAGTGAGTGATCTCTCCCTGTCCTTATCTCGACCCACAAGCTTTTCATTATACTTTTTCTCCCCTGTCTAGTGAAGGATGGACAGTGATAGAGTGGCTCTGGTGGGCACCTGGCCCCCAGCCAGGGTCAACCCACCACAAGAGGCTATTTTGGACTAGCTCCAGACTGTTTCCATGGACTGAATGCCCATAGGAGTTTGGAGTGCATTAGGTGCACTCTTAAAGCACAACTTCCACTTTAGCTTCACCAGGAACCCAGTTTATATGCTCTGTAACAATTCTGCATTGGAGTTAAAGCAAAGAAATGGGACTGATGTGGAGATTCAATGCATGAACTAGCTCCTGATTCAAATTAAAATGTTCACACAGACTCACACTCTGATAAGTCTATTTAGGTACATGCAAACCCCATGCAAATTCATGCTTAGGTCCTTGCAGAACTGAGTGTCTGTAGAAGCAAGAGCAGTCTGTCCTGGTTTCAGCTGAGATGGTTAATTTTCTTCATAGTAGCTAGTATGGGGCTGTGTTTTGAATTTGTGCCAGAAATAGTGTTGATAATATAGAGATGTTTTTGTTATACAGACCTATTGTTGTTGAGCTGTGCTTACACAGAGCCAAGGCCTTTTCTGCTTCTCGCACCGCTCTGCCAGCGGGATGGCTGGGGGTGCACAAGGAGTTGGGAGGGGACACAGACAGGACCCAAACTGACCAAAGGGATATTCCATACCATATGACATCATGCTCAGTTTATAAGGAGCTTGGGGAAGAGGAAGAGTCGGGGCAGTGACGTTCGGAGTGATGGCATTTGTCTTCCCACGGCACCGTTAGGTGTGATGGAGCCCTGCTTTCCTGGAGATGGCTGAACACCTGCCTGCCCATGGGAAGTGGGGAATGAATTCCTTGTCTTGCTTTGCTTGCGTATGCAGCTGTTGCTTTACCTGTGAAACTGGCTTTATCTCAGCCCACGAATTTTCTCACTTTAACTCTTCTAATTCTCTCCCCCATCCCAATGGGGGGAAGTGAGCAAGCAGCTATGTGGGGCTCAGCTGCTGGCTGGGGTAAAACCACGACATATAATGCCAGGTTTCTACTAATGGTCATTGAATTGTTTCTCACCCAGTAAATATTGTGGCTCCATATTGCATTAGTAAAAGTTATGGTAATAAAATGCTTTATAATTAGTAAAAGCAAAAGGCCCATTGCAATCACTCAGATAAACCATGAATGTAAATATCCTATCTAATTAAGCTCATGATCTTGTTTACAATAAGACAAAAATAAAAATCTGAAAACAAGTAATTTGTGAGCAGTAGACTAATGAAGCCTGATTTTGAAACAGATTTGCATCACTCAGCTGAGTGACAGAGCCCTTTGCCCATGACTATGTCCAGATTGCTTTTGAGTATCTCCAAGCAGAGACACTCCACTACCTCTCTGGGCAACCTGTGCCAGTGCTCCATCACCCTCACAGTGTAAAAGTGTTTGCTGATGTGCACACGGAAACTCCCTCTTTCCCTGAAAGGGTCTGGGGGTATTCCCATAATTGTGCCTTGCAGGCACCTTTTTGCTTACATGCAAAGTTTGAGGTGACCCCACTTAAACCCTGTTTTGTTGATTTTTGTTTTCTCTTTTGTTCACATCACCCCAGGCCCTATACTTGTCAACCCTGCCCATCACTCCCTCACAGAGCTGCTGGAAATGCTTGTCTTTCCCCAGTTATTCTAGTTTAAAGCTGTTCTTACCAGGTCAGCTATCCTGCTGGCAGAGACACCTATGCCCCACTCAGTGAGGTGGATCCTATCTCTCCCAGGCAGATGATGATCCTCAGAGTACCATGGCAGTAAAAGCTCTCAGGCATCTCAGGCCTTGCCAAGCATCAAATTTCTCTAGATGACAGGTCACGTCAGCAGATGGATCCTCTGTCCCCCATAGCAGGGAGTCACCCACAATATCACCCACCATTTCCTCCTGGTGCTCCTGCACAACTCTGGGCTGGTTGGCCCAGATGCTTCACTTGAAAGCACACTTGGCTCCTCCTCAGCTTTTAGGGACATGAACTTATTCTATAGTTGCAAGTTTTCAGGTAGTGGAGCAGAAGCCTTCCTCCTGGTGCCAGAAGTCACCAGCTTTCAGCCTTCACTCACCTCAGAGTTTGCACTTACTATCCTGTTAGGGACAGATTCCACCTGTGTCTCCACTGCACTTGGGGTCTGGGGCTCTTGAAGCCACAAGGTCTCTGAGAAGAACCTGTCTACCTCTTTCATCATCTCTGATGCTGACTCCTTCTCATAACTCCTCCACTTGCTGGCACAGCTCTGCAACGACAGCACAGCGGGAAAGAAGACCATCTCTCCCAGCCTCAGGGAGAGGTGCCAGGCACTCCCTGCAGCCAGGGTCCTCCAGGTCTGTGTCCACCACCGAAGTTCTGTCTGGGTTGACAACTCCGCCAGCAGGGACATCTGCCACTACACCTGCTGGGGAATGTGCCCTGTAACACGTCACCACCATACCTGAGAACATTTATGCTGATCTGAACTAAGAGGATGAGACTTTCTTTGTGCCCTGTTCCAAAACACAAAACCTGATTTCAATAAATCAAAGACTGTATTAGATTTTTGCTATAAACCAATAAAAAATTTGTAGGCTTTAATGCATCTTGGATGTGTTTTTGAAATAAGATAACTTGCATTCACTCACTTTACCTGCTATATTTATATGTAAGTGTTGGCAGGGTATACATTATTTTAAAAATTAATTTTCTCGGTTGTATGCAGGCAAGGATTCAAAAAAATATATAAGTGAAACAAAATAAAATATAGGCAAAATGTGTTAGAAATATAGTTGTTTAACTCCATCTAGCTGATAAGCTGAAAACTCAAGCAAAGGTGGAGAATGAAGAGAGAAATCAATCTATTTTTACAAGCAGTTGTTTCCTTATTTACCCAGTAGAGATCATAAAATCATTTTCCCTGCTGTGTTAGCATGCAATGCACCTGGGTTCAGAAAGTTAGTTCAGGACCTGTGCACCACTAGAGAGTGTTCAAGTACACAAGTGAGATTTGCCCAGCTCTTTCTGACTTGCTGTGGGAATCCAATGTCTTGAGTGCTTGGAAACCCTTTAACACAGAAATGCTGCTTGTTCTTTGCTTGAACAGCACCAGAAAGACTCAAGGAATATGTAGACTTTAGTAGTCCTTTGCAGTTTCTTATGCTTTGCCACTAAGATAATAAGTGGGGTGAACCGTCTTGTTTTTAGAGTGGTTGTAGTTCTGCTGTGTGTCATGCTTACTGCATAAAGAGGCAATTTCCCAGCTCATGCTGACTAAAGCCTTTGGCCAAAGTCCATCTTCCCTTGACCTCACTATTGCAGGAAAGAAAGAAAAATCCTGTCTGTGGTACTGACAGCCTCACTGACATAAACTGAAGCCACTGTTGAAATTTCAGATTCCTGTTTAGGTGTGCAGGTGGGGACAATGGTTGACTGCTGTTCTACAATCCATTCCTCTCACTGTATCAGCTGTAGCCTGAGACCTAGAAATTACCAAGCTGGGGATGAAATTTTTCCCTTGCTCTCATTAGACCAGATAAATGGCTTAAAAGTTGAAAACTAGCTGAGACTGCTTTTGGTGTGTCCTTACAACCCTGAGTTGGGAATAGATGAATCTCAGGAGAGGGAAAAATTCTCCAGAGGGCACCTCTGGCAGGTTGCTACAACTGAGACAAGCCTCAAGGGATGCTGATGGTATGTTAGAAGACTTATCTAAGAAGTAGAAGTATCTGGAATAACCCCTAGTCTAACTATCTAAGAAGAAGTATCTGGAGTAACACCTGGTCTGCAGAGGGCAGAGGTGGCCTAATGGTATCTATAGTCATTACTTCTCTGGGGCTATAAAATTCATGCTGTGCCTCTGAGAGGTCTTTAGCAAGAGCTAAAGGGAAGTGCCATAGGGTGACATGTTTTTTGTTTCTCCTGGCGTGCGCCTTCCTTCTCCACGTTAAAGGACACGAAAGCTTGACTGCAGATCCACAGCACATCCAAGTGCATCTGGAGGCAAGGGGTTTTGCAGAAAGACATGGGACTGTAAGAGATTTCTTTAGGAGACAAGTAAAGAAGATTAAGAAAGCAAGAGCAAGCCTAACTCTGGTTTTCTGTATGTAGGGAATTAAGAATTATCTGTTCATACTGCACTTAGGATAATGGTGCCATGATCCTTGTTGGAAACTGTCAGTGCTACTAGAATGTGAGCAATGACTCTTCCATACACTTATACACCTGTAATAGAATCATAGAATCATAGAATCACAGAATGGTTTGGGTTGGAAGGGACTTCAAAGACCATCTAGTTCCAACCCCTCTGCCATGAGCAGGGACACCCTCCACTAGACCACGTTGCCCAAAGCCCCATCCAACCTGGCCTTGAACGCTTCCAGGGAGGGGGCACCCACAACCTCTCTGGGCAACCTGTTGCAGTGCCTCACCACCCTCATAGTAAGGAATTTGTTCTTAATATTTGATCTAAATCTACTCTCTTTTAGTTTAAAACCATTACCCCTTGTCCTATCACTATCTGGCAACAGATTCCAGCTCTCTGTTTCAGTGATAGCCATACCCACAGCTTCAGTTCAGGATGACCTTTCAGCGAATATCGTGTTCTTTCTCTGACTGGGGAAGTTCCCTGATCCAGGATGTCTTTGGCAGCACCTAATTTTCTCCAGTTACAAGTAACTGCAGTGAAAATACAATAACTAAAATGAAATCAAGAATAATGATAATAACAAAATTAATGGACAACACTGGAGTCTCCTTTCTCCTTTCTTGTGCTGCAACATACCTTAGCAATGATGACCATAGTTATAGTTAAACAAGAAAAGGAGTATGGTAAAGAAATGTCTTCTAACTGGTTTTCTTTCTTCTCTCAGGAATTCCAGGCAAAATAATTGCTTTATCACAAGTGCCCAAACTTCAGACTGAAGTTTGCCAAAGGCTTGGCAATCAGGAAACAGACTTCCACTTCTGCTATGGTAACTTTAATTTGTATTTTAAATGTAATGGTGATTTGGTTTTGTTTTTCTTTTTAATTTGGTGGATTTCCCTTTCACCTTTCACAGTTGTAATTTACCTGATGACTTGCTCCCTAACTTCACAACTCACTGAGCTGGATTAATTGATGTGGTGGAATGAATGCCAAGTCATGTTGTTGCATTGGGGGTGAAACTCTAGGAATTAATAGTTGGGAAAAATGCTGCATCACAAAGCGATGAGGAGGAAAGTGATTTTAACAGAGAGAATGACTGCGATTTCTCCTCTCCAGGATCCCTTTGGCTTAAAGCTATGGTACTCCAAGCAGCTGCATACCTGCAGTTAAATACTTCCTCACAATTTCATGGCACATCCAGTTGTATACCTTTGCACATTGTTTACAGATATTGCATGGTTTCAAATCTATGAAGCTCTGGGGGAGAAATCATAATCACCTGCCTTGGGTGCAGTTTCTGTAGAAAACTAGGGTGAATGAGAATGGCTTTGCTCTTTTTCCAGCAGTATCTTCAATAATGTTAGCCAGCTTTGGCCAGTGAGAAGTGAAGGGGGAGATTCTGCATTAGAAAACGTGTTTTTAAAGGTGAGAAGAGAAGATTTGTTGGGTGAAAAATGAAGCTGGAGCAGCAAACAAATGAACAGCCAGGACTTTGGACACTTTTGGTAACACTTGGATTGTGGGTGAAGCTTGTTTGAGAAAGAAGCAAACTGATGAATCTCTGACCAAGGTATGAACATTCACCAGCAGCTTGGTGAAGGAGAACGGGAGGGTTTCAGATTAGATGGCAGTAGTGTAGTTTGCAGACAGACTTTAGAGAGCCTAGGAAGTCTCCGCTGCCTGCCCACAGCTGCAGATTCCTGCAGCTTTCCCAGGCCAGGTCCATTGCTAGCAGCCGAAGGAAGTAGGAGAGAGAGGAGGGGTTTTGAATGCATGGCTTTAACTCAGGCCACCCTGGGCAACAGACAAAACTTTTTTTTAATTATCACTTAATGAGATCAAAAGATTTTCAGGGAGGCAGTATACTAAATCAATAATAGATATGACAAACATAACTGCTCATTCTCTAGTCTCACTGTTCCTTGGATTGGGACTGGCCCAAAGTTTCTTGCTGTTGACACAGTGTTTGTCTTTCATATGGTCTCCCTAGAAAACAGCTATGGGTTCCCCTTTTGCCTCCTGGAAAGCTGACTGATGCTCCTTGCTGGATGCTCCTAAGGTTTGCAACCACCTGGAGGTAGAAAGTGGAGTGCTTGATACAAAGAGCTTTTGAATGTCTACAAAAAGCAAAACACATTTTCTCTAGATCTCTTGGGTAGCTTTCTTATTTTCCTGTTACCCATTAAGTTAGGCCAGGGAATACTCTAAAATTCTAATAAGTAAGTACACAATAGTTATGCCAGGGTACAGATCCTTTATAATTTTTCTAATATTATTATGTGTCAATGTTAATGAACTGTAGGTTCTATTCCAATGTGCTCCTCCTGTACCTGCTATTCCATGAAGAGTTGTAAACAAATGAAAAAATGCAAATCATCTTGTATCTGGTTATTGTTATTGATTTTTTCATGGAGGCCGTCCATCCACTGTTTGACCTGAGGGAAAAACCCAACAACCCAACATATTCACTGAAGGAAACTTTCTTCTTGAACAAATAATATCTGGACATACTTAGTACAGAGTTATGACCAATATTTCCCATACATTAGATAATTTCCATACAAGGCAGAATCAGAAGTCCTGAATAAATGCATTTTTGAAGTAATTATCCACTGCTAAGTTTTTGTGCGTACACGCACAAACATGCATGCACGCACACATGCTGTAAAAGCAGCTCATTGCATTAAGAAATGAATTACTATTTCTAATTACTTCTAGTAGTTAATTACTTCTAATTATTACATTGAGTAATAAATTGCTACTTCTAATTATGCTGTGGGTACAGTCAAAGTAGTTAGAAATGCAATTTGCATGGTTGTTTACATCACAAGCATGTTTAAGTAATTGTGCTCTCTTAATTATACGGAACGGTCGATGTTAAATAACATAACACATTTTGCAGCTTCATCTGCAGTGTCATTTGTCTACCATTTATGGTGGCTGGGTTTCAGAGAACCAGGGAATAGATGCTGTGTGTCACTGGGGAATAGCTATTTTTATTTGATGCCTACAAGCACTGCTGAGTATCTATGACTTGACAGGCATTTCTGGGAACGTGCACTGTGTTGTTAAACTTACATTACAGCTTTAGCTTCTCAGCCTAAGCAAATCTGAACCACTTGGAGACACTGACCAAATCCTGTTGTCCTCAGTCAAAGTCTCATTTCCCGCTCTCCAGGCTCTCTGACATCATATGTCAACATGAGGATCTTCACTTGCCCTGTTACTGGGAGTGGGTACTCTCACCTCAGCTAAATTTTTTCCCAGCAAAAGCTATATTAAATTTCCAGATAATCTCTGTAGGTTTGGTGTGTCCCTGAGCTCTCCAGGACCTTCCAAACTTGGGTGTTACACACTCCATTTTGGGGATGATCTTAACTCTTCCACCAAAGAGATGATACAGCAGAGGAGACTGACTGTCTTTGTGGAGGAAGCAAATGTACACTTTCTTTACACGGCTTTGAAAGCATAACCAGGACTTGAGGTCTTCCTCAGGCCTTCCTCCTCTGTGTAAGTTCACAGGAATTTGCTGGGGCTTAGGAGTTGCAGGACTTTGCCTTTTCCTGTGTTGTGTATGTTTATTTTCTTCTGTTCACCATTTTCTATCATCTCAATTTATAATAATACTCGATGATATTAGAATTGATTGTAGTGGGAAATAACTGTGTCCCAGCAGAGGTGGACAGCCTGCCATCAGGCAAGAGTAAAAGAGGCAGGAAAAAATAAGCTACAGAGACTCAGAAAATATTGCTTGCCATTCACATGTCCTTGGAGAGGGAAAGAATACAGGAAATTTTGGACACAAAGAATACATTGCTGTTAAACATCATTTTTCAAAGTTTTATGTGGGACGCCAGTGGGATGTAAAGAGCTGGAAAGTTCGCTCACTGCCTACACACATGATAGATTTGGAAGAGTGGGTTTTGCTATCTGAGGAGTATCCTTGGCGCTGGTAAAAGCAGTCCCCAGCTGACACAAAAGCTTTGTTGTTCCGAGTAGAATCTGCTTCAGTACAATAATGTGAAAAGATTTTTGGGGTAAAGTATTGTGGCTGCTTTGGTGAGAAAAGAGCTTTAAAGCAGAAAACAGCACTGGAGGTGTGGATTGCTAGAAAACGGACCGTAGAACCACCACTATGTGATATGAAAGCTGGTGTGCGGCAAGAACTACGAAAGGGCTGCCACTGTCAAATGTAGTGTTTAATACCATCAAACATAGTGTTTAATAACTTTGGGGAGTGAAATTAAAACCTTCATCTTAGATGACACACCTCAGCAGCCAAAAACCATCAAAATCAAGTTTTAAGAAGCATTGCTGACCTTTCTTGCCTCTGAGAGGAGCTGGTTCTGGATCACTGAGGGCTGCTGAGGATTCAGAACTTCATTTTCACTGAAAATGGTTATCGTCTCAGAGCCAGACCCTGCAAACGCTGCCACAGAGCCTGCAGGATCGGGCCCTGCGTGGACCCTATGCGTGGTACATAGCACTGTAACAGAGCTGTAATGGAGAAAGAACTGAAATGATGTTAACAATCTGCCTTGCTAAATTACTGTTTTGTTCTGCCTTTTATGCCCCGTGGGACTCAAATTCTAATCAAGGTGTTTGACTCCGTTTCTCAGGAAGCCGAAATGGAGAGTAAAGTAGGTGGTTATAAGATTGTGACTATTGTACTCCCAAGTGGGGAATGGAGAGCTGTAATTCTGCTAATTATCATAACTAATTAGCTGCATTCAGAAGTGAAAAATCAGAAGGGCTAGATCACCACCTCCAACTGTTAATAATAGGTTATTGAGTTGCAGTACATGAGACCAGAGGGACTGCTATTACCACCAGTGATGAGCCTGGGATGTGTTCCCAACACCATAAAATAATTCAGCCCTGGATTTTTCAGAGTGCTCTCACAGGGTGAAAATACATGTCGTTCCTGGAGTGCAGAAAGATGAAGTTCAACCATGAACTCAGTCATCAAGCTTGGACCCCAAAAAAGAGTACAGTCACTCCTGTGTGTGGAGGGGGTTCACTGGGACCCCCTTGGACATGAGCTCTGCTGGCTCCAGGGGATTCAGACAAGCCATGCATCTGGCCCTGTCTCCTCAAGCCTGGCATCCTCTGGGCAGTGAGGACATGTGTCTGCAGGACAGGGCTGCGCTGTGCTGTAAACTAGCAATGGGCAAACTGGAAGTCATCTTGGTGTAAAGCTGGGCCTGAGTTAATTAGCTCAGCTGATTAGCTCGGTTGGATCACTATTCTGCACTGGCTGTTATTACGCCTGTTGTATCAACTGCGCATAGCATCACACAACGCTGTGCAGGTATGCCCTTTAGGCCAAATTCTGAGAGTCATTTTAAGTACCTCATGTTGTTGACTGGCATGAAACGGATGGCTAAAAAGAGGAATTCAGGAGGTACAAAAGTCAGCAGGGCACAGCCCCACCTGTGTGGTCCCAGAAATCTGAAGCAGTAGAAAGGCATGCAGGCTGTGTTTTGGTAGAATAACTGAACTACTTGGAATCAAGTGGCAATCTGAGCTCAGATAATCCCATTTTGGCTTGAATAATTTCAGCATGACTCCCCTGAGATAAACTAAGATCTTATTAGCCCAGCTGTGAACATTAATGTGGTCAATTCAGGAGAAATTCCAGCACAAGGGAAAAATCTTTTAATGAGATCCATACAGCACAGCTGGAATTGATGGTGTAAGTGATCTAGGAATAGGAACCGCTGACTGGTACACCCAGTGTTTGTCTGGGTTATTGGCAGGATTTCTAGAGTTATGTTGTTATTATACTGTTATTGTATATGGGTTTCAGAAGGGTCCTGGAAGACTTTTAAGGTATCACAAATTTCACAATTCAGATGTAGTTTAGCAGACTACATGTCCCCTCTGTTCACCTGTACAAGTGCAAGAGCCTTCCACCATCACAGGGATGCTCAAAGGGAGCACACAGAGATTGGCAACAGCACTCTGAAAACCTATTTGGCTGAGCTTGCCTGTAAATCTGATTTCACATTAATCATTTTGTATCAGGTGGAACAGAGTTTTATGCAATAGTTATTTTTAAAATCCAAATATATGCTTTTTCAGTGTTTTTGTAGTGAAATATTTGACTAATGTTGATCAGTTGACGATGAATGACTCATTAATCAAAACAATATGGCTATGAAAATAAACCTTGGGCACAGGTTTGATCTCTGGAATGTTAGCAAGAATGAGTAGTTATTGTAATTAAGTAAATGGAATTTCATAAAGTATTATATCGACCTGAGAAAATAATGAAGCACACTTAGATCCCTCACAGCTTTCTCTTGAAATTTCCCACTGGCTGGTGTGACTGCACTCTCTGATGTTAAGATTTACCCTGATTTCTCTTTTTGACACACCGGTCCTTACTTCACCATTGCCTAGAATCAAATTATGACGGTGCGTAATTCCCAACCTCATGGAGCGCTGCGATAGGGCCCATATGTGCAATTATACCTTTACATAAGAGGACTGAGTTAGAAGTGCCAGCCAGACCTTTAATGTTATTTTCTTAATCTTGAGCAGCTGTTGCTGGAGATACAGGGCTAGAGAGCCAAAATGGTGAGCTTCAAACACAGTCCAGCGCTCCAGGCCAGGAAAGCCCATGGTTGTCATTCCGGAGCTATCAGATCTGTGCTTCAGGAACCATTCAGGCTCCACACTGGTAATCACTGGGCATCCCACGGCTTCTCAGTGGGGCACAGCAGGTCCTCCAAATCATATGATTGAGTAGGAAGATGCTCCAGGGTTGCACAGTACTGGCATTTCGGATCCAGAGGCAGAGTGTGAGGGCTCTGACACTACCCATGGTGCCTGCAGGTTGCCTGCAAATAGGAACCCCTCTGACAGCCTCAAGTCTATTTCACCTTGAACCCAAAACTGGGCCAGACTGGGTCCTGCAATAGGAGAAGTGTGCTGAGGAAAGAGATGAGGTGCCGGGTGGGACCTGGAGAGGGGCTTTGCAGGACTTCTTGGAGGATGGGGATATGAGGCACTTCCTCAGCTGAGGCCACGCTCTGCCGTCTTGCTCCCTCCCAGTCACCCGACAAGCCCAACAAGGTTGGTCAGGATTCTCCATCAGATGCAGGACTGTGAGGAAGCACCTCAGAGGATCCAGCTGAGCGAGTTCCTCACCGAGGGGGTTGCCTGTCCTTACTCAAAACAATCCTCTGCTGTGCTCCATGGTGCGGATGCCCAGCTGGCTGGGATATTTCTTCCATGGCACATAGGAAGGGTCACATCACCCCTATCTCTCCCCATCCTGCCCAGCTGTGTAGCACATTGTGGTGTGTGTTAAACAGTGTGGTGTGACCTGTGTTGGTCTTTTTAAGCAAGTATCCCTGCATGAAATGCAAGCATGTGCTAGGAAGGGAGAAACCAGGCTGGTGGCTCTGACAGGGAGGGGGAGAAGTAACAGCAAAGTGTCAAAGATTTGAGGATATCATTGCTAAAACACAGAAGAAAAAGCTGCTGCCTGCACAGGAAAGCAAAATCAGCCGGAGACTGGGAGGGAGTTGGCAAAGTCTTGCTTCTGCTGGTGGTGTTTGTGCTAGTCCTAGGTAACCATCTGCTGAGCTGTCAGACCCGACTGGGCTTTTTTTTTGTTTGGGTTTTATATTATTTGTTTTTCTGTTCTTTTAAAATTAACTTTGCTGAAGGAAATAAAATCATCTTGCTGCTTCAGAAGAAAAACATCTGAAAGACAATTTAGGCTGCGCACAGGGAGCATCCTTCCAGGAGGCCGGCCTGCCTGCCTGGCACGAGCGCAGCTGCAGCACAGCTCCTTGGCCTCCCTCCCTCTCTGTGACTGTCTGCCAAGTGCAAATTAAAGGATCCACTGACCAACAAGCTGTGTCTATTCAAGTATTTCCCCGGCTCCTGGCATGTTTTGGATCTTCTCTATACAGACTAGCAAGCCTTTGTGTTGCTCTGACTTCATTCCTTCTGCATGGACTGTGATAGTTTCTATCTTGCTGTTTGCTGTGGTGCAAAGATTTACTCAACCCCTCTCATTTAATGTGAACTGTCCTACCATTTGCTTTGGTTGATGAGAACATACCACCACATCACAAGCATGGAAAGACAGAAGTGACTTAATGAGCCAGTTTTGAACCTAAAAAGCTGCATCTGATAAAAGTAGTAAGGCAGAGGCAAAAAGGTTGGCGTGGAAAAACCCCTGCAAGCAGGTCGGATAATACAGATAGCCCAGGGGTCCCTGGCACTCTCATGGGGTGCTGAAACTGCCAGGTCCCCAAAGACGGAGAAGCATCAAGTGCTGCCTCATCTCAGTCAAAGAGCACAACCCCCTTCTGAGCAATTAACCTCAGTTAACGAGGCCGAAGTGCTTTTGTCATATTAGCTCAATATGATTTTATCAGGTATCTCGGTCAGTCTCCGCTCTGTGCCTTGGAAAGACAGCTGTATTTCAATCACTGTGGTGCTTCACAGGCTAGCACCTGGGCGTTAATCTCACACAGGGAACTAATACGGCAAAATAGAAGTCAATTTTGTCCAACGTGAAAAGAAAGAATGCAAGATTAAATAACCTAATTTGAAAGCACAGCCCACACGTTCCCTGCTTGAGCTGCTAATAATGGTTCAAATGACTCAAACTGAAGTAATTATTAAAATGTAATTAGTTTACACTGTTGCTGCATTGTGTTTGTTTTTGGCACCTCTCTTGACTTGAAGCATTTTCAACGCACCAGTCCTACAAAGGCCTGCCTTGTGATTAAGACATGAAGCTGATATTCTGGGAACCTGGGTTCAGTTCCTGGCTATACGATAAAATTCCTGTGTGACTCTGCTTGGTCTTATCACCTCTCTGTGCCTCAGTTCCTTGTCAGTAGAACAGATACAAGATACAAATGCATCCTTTGTCTGGCTGCTTTCTCTAGTTAAACTAAAAGCCCTTTAGGTCGCAGATTGTTTTTTAATGTTTTTTAATGTGTTTATACAGTGTAAGATAATGAGGACTTGATCTTGTTTGAACAACGAAGTACCAACTGGTAGATCACTGTGTTGATATATCAATCCAGAGAGAATTTTTTAATGCTGTTCCCTGCATGATAGAGGAAGAATTTAAAATTATTTTTAACACTGATATTATGATGTATAATATTCCCTAGAAGAGAAAACATGTAATAAAATAGTAGTAGGAGGCTTTTGGATGCCTAGAAGTTACTTTCTTAAAGATCTTTGTGAGGAAATAGTGCTTTGGAATAAAATAAAATAAAGCCCGTTGTTTTCCCACTGCATTACAAATGTACCAAGTCCCACATTAAGATCCAGAAATGGAGGAAAGCAGTTGACATCATCTTCTCTGTGAACAGGCGGTGCACCCACAGTGGAAAAGATCTTGCTCTGATCCCCGTACCTGCATTACCAGCTCCAACCCTGGCAGCCTATATTAACTTATATTAGTTAGGAAAATGGAGCTGCAGTGCCACTTTGAGCACAGACTCTGCATAAGACCAGTTTGCTTAATTACTGATAATCTCCCCAGCAGGATTTTGACTTGCACTGGCTAGTGGTTCCCAGACAGTACCTGTGCACAGTTTGGGGAATAGCCCATGCCAGGGAGATTCCCAAAAGACAGTCGGGACAAGGCTGCAATAGGTTTGGCTCACTCTCTGCTGTACAGTATTCTAGTTGTCTCCTACCAGGGCTTTGCATCCTCAGGACGCTTCCATATGCCCTGGTGGCACATGGGCATGTCCTCAGTTGCATGACACAAAACCACAGCCCTCCTGGGCGACAGCACAGCCTTTACAATATTTCAGACTGAAAAAAAAGAAGAAAAGAGCATAAATGTTGTGATATCTTATGGCTTTTCATTTTAAGAAACAATATCTACTCAAGTAACACAAAACAATCCTTCACCATGGTTTTTTTAGTGGTGTATATATACAGCATACAGCCTGCATGACCACTTGATGTGCATCTCTCCAAACCAGTGGGGTTCCAGCCTTCCAGTTCTGCTTGTATCTTCTGGTGCTGAAGTGGTATGAAATCTAGTGCAAATTAACAGTCATCTGCTACTTTGATTGGAGATGGAATGACTTGAACCTTTTAGAATGGATTTTTTTTTTTAAAGAAAAATAACTTTAAGCAAAATGGAGGTTCTTGCATGAGAAATCTCATTTTTTCCTATATTATTTTTGATGAAGACCGAATGTAAAAAACATTCTGTTTAATTAAAATTCCATCCTGTAGGAGGGGAGTCAATTTTATGAAATAGAATTTAATTTATTTCTGGAAAATTATGGTCATGGTACATTTTAAACCACAAGTGTTTTATTTGAAGTTTCCTATGAAATTTAAATAGGATTTTGGTTGTCTCTTCTACTAAGCATTCCTCAGATTGTTTTACTTTGTTATGAATATTTACTCAAGTCTGTGCTTATGAAGCTACTTAAAGTTGTCACCTGCCTGTTTTTTAATATCTGAAACAAAACCTAATAATTCTTGCATTGCAGAGAAACTCTAATGATTAAACAGTGATGATGAATTAATGATATAGTAGTAGTAGTAATTTGCAAGTAATTCGATCTTTCACTTAGCCATGAAAAAATATAGTTATGTTAAAGAAATGTATGTTTGTTTCCCTCGAGCAGCATAAAAATATCTTCGCTGCTCAAAATACGCCGCTAACACTAGCCCTGCTACTGCAAAATGTCTTGAACCTGCAGAGCTACATCTTATTGCAAGCCAGGATGCTAAGACTTGAAGAGAGGATACCCATAAACCCTCCTCAGTACATAATGGGGGAGAGGGGGGATATGTGGTCTTTAGTGTCCGTTGGAGAAGATCCACTGAGAAGCATACTGGGGAGGGGGAATATGCACCTCAGAGAGATGCCCCCTTCTCATCATTTCCATTAGCAGGTTGAGTTCTCTCCCCAGCTGTACCCCTGCCAGTCCCTGAGTCAGGTCCCTGCATTCCCGCACTGCAGGAGGACCCTGTGTCCTTAGTTCAGGACTGCCAAAAAGTGGCCATGTGTCAGAGACTGAGGAGTTGGGGGGCACTGAGTACTTTACAGATTTCACACAAAGGCCTGATGGACTGAGGTAATGGATGTGCTGCTTCTGCGTTCCTGCTTGAAATGCCCCTTGGGAACAAGGCACCTACCCTGTCTCCCAAAGCTGGACATCAGCAAGCTTCAACTGAGCTCCAGCATTCAGGATCCTGGAATCAGGCAGAATTCAGGAGGGAAGCAAAAGCGCCTTGAATATCAAAGTGGAGCAAGTGGCAAATTTCAGCCTGTTTT
Source organism: Grus americana (assembly GCF_028858705.1). Lineage (NCBI taxonomy): Eukaryota > Metazoa > Chordata > Aves > Gruiformes > Gruidae > Grus > Grus americana. Next base: position 12,242,278 of record NC_072853.1, on the reverse strand, counting down.
GCTGCAAAGAAGAATGAGCAATTTAGACTCTATGATGCAGTGTCATCTACATCTTAATAGCGGTAATGCAACAAGAGACTACTAGGGCTAATCTAATTTACCGTGTGTTTATTGAAATGCTATATAACAATTTCACCTACCTATAGCTACAGCTTGCATATAGATGGCCTTGGTTTTTGTGCAGTGCAGTGGGTGCTCCAATAGAGTTTCTAATGAATAAAAATCTGCATACTGGCATGATCTATAAATAAGAGGTACTGTCCAGCAGCAGAACCCTGAAACTGCTAATAATTCTGGAGAGTAAACAGTTGCTGAATGCTAGCATAAAATGAAATGCTTCTTAAGCCATAATATTTAGTGAAGAATCCAAGTCACAAAATTCATACTCCACCTCCAAGCTTTAATAGGTTTTTTTTTTCTTCTTTTTGGATATGGGATTTTGGCCTGGCACAATATAAAAGAAAAAAAAATCAGTTTATGAAGATTGGTTTCGGCTGCAGTTGTGGGCAGTTGCGTTTGAATTTGGAGACATTAAGCACAGTGCTTCATAAAGTACATCATCCTCATCATAAGCCTGTTTTCTTCCAGAGTGAAAAATAGCATTCCAGCAGTGGACTAGCAGAAAGTGCAAGAGTGGGAATCCTGGGCTGACAAGTGTCTGTAAGATAATCTTGGGATTCAATTGAACATGTGAACCTGTTTCTCCTGTGCCTTTTCTCATAGTGTGCACTCTTCCACAAACACTAGAAGGAAATCTGTCACTTCTCAATTTCACCTCTATGTCAAAGCTATGTCTTGAGGTCATTCATGAAATACACAAAAAGACACTGGGGGAAAAATCAAAAATCAAACCCAGGCTCGTATGAAGCCACTGATGGTTGCACTCCACCTTTGTTTCTACTTTCACCTCATACAATATCATCTCACCAATATTTCAACTCAAGCAGAGGAGAAGAATCCCATTTTTCTGCTGCACTCCTTTTAGATGGAAGTTAAACTGTCTAATTAGTGCTCACTTCAAAAACTGGGTTTCTTGAATTATTCATTGGCCTGGTGGTATGGGGCAAGGTTAGCAGAGCCTCAGGTATTCTCTAATTTTTGTTGGAGAAGTTTTTCTAAAAAGCAGCAGAAAAAAAGCTGTTCTACCCTGAAAACATAAAGGAGGGTAATAGAAAAAGCTGTTATAAATTCAGATTTATGTAATATATCTAAAGTTTAGGGCACTCTGAATGATGCTATTGTGGTAGAATCGGAGGTGGCTGCATTGCTCTTTTAAATGACACCAAGAGAGAGCAGATCTACCTAGACTTGCTGAGAGTGGCCAGGTAGGACTCCTGCCTCTTGTTTACAAAATTTGTGCCTTCCTCAGCTTGTCATGTGAAATCTTAATATTCACCCAGAGCTGCCCAAGGGACATATAGGAGTTAAAGTGTTAATTGTGAGGATATTTTTACCCCCAATTTGCTTAAGGTTGCATGTGAGAACAGAGAAGAAATAGTAGAAAACTGTTCCACTACCAATGCCATTTTGTGATGCTTATGGGCCCTTTAAAATTAAATGACAGATGTCAGCTGGCTATCAGACACTAGGGTGATGTGAGCTGCTGGATATTCTTACCGTGTCTTCAGGTATTTCTGATGGGTAAAAACTTCTCTGAAGTAGCTGCCTATTTTGCATTTATCGCAAAGTGTTAATCAGAGTTTTTAAAGAGCAGAAGCTCTTTGCCTTTATATACTAGTGAGCCAGAGGATGAGACAAAATGAATACGACTGTATTTGCATTTTGCTATGCACTACTCCTATATGAATATTAGGTTATTTTCCTAAACTTCAGTTTTGTGTGCAGCTGATTGCTGCTGTCCTTGTAGCAAAATTGTATCTTTATAGAAAAATCATCTAAAGGTACTTTTAATGTTCCCTGAACAGGGAGTCAGCATCACATAGATGGAAATTATGAATATATGCAAAAAGAAGTAGCTGGAGATGAACTTCCCATGAGTCATTCAGAAAATTTTGAATCTCTGTCATGAAAGCGGCTGTGGAAGATGGAGGAGATAAGGTAAATCATACATCGAAGAACTGTCTATTGAACAGTCCTATTGGAAAATTGTGAAATTGAGACAAAGGGCTTCAGGGGGTGACATTTTAATTAATAATTTTTTTAGCACCTAGATACTGTCATGTGTTGCACAAAAAATAATGCCTGTATTTGCTTTTTGTGAGCTGTCCCAGACACGAAAAATAGGCTAAAGAACACAAATGGCTTGAGGATGGATGTGAGACAGTGCAATCCCTGGCCTTTGTGGCCTGGGGAGGGGTCCTTCACAACCTGTGGAGGGAGAAAGAATCCAGGGGAAAGAAGAAACCAGGGAGGTGGCTGAGCTGTGAGAAAGAGAGAGATGTCTTTCTCTCTGACCTTGCAGACCTTGTCTCTGTTGTAGACCCTTAGATGTGATCTCTCTTCTGGCATGGGGGGGGCAGGAGATTTCCTGCCCATGGGAAAAACCAATTAGACTGCACTGTAACACATCTGAGAACAACTTATATCTTTGCTCTGTCTGCTTTGAAGCAGGAAAGCTCTTAGGGTGGAAGTCAGATCCAGATAAGACACCTGTAGATGTCTAAGGTCCCAGCATACCCAACATACAGTCAGCAGAAATTAGAAAGTGTTTTACCTTCAAGCTGCAGGGAATCAGGTAATGGATGCATATGGAAGTTGCAAATGAACTTTTTTTCTCTAATAGTTGCCTTAAATCCTCACGAAACAGAAGTGGTTGTGGCCTACCATAAGGCACCAGCTCTGGTTCAGCCTGGATGACAATTAGATGTTTGACCTGGAGGGGTAGAGGGAGAACTTGTCACCTCTAGTCATTAAAGTGCATTGGTCAAGAGAATTAAATATTATGAATTATTGTAGTCAGAGCGATGGCCATGTGTTAATCACTGCTTTATTTTATGCTACTGTCAGTACCTAGCACTGTGATAGTTCAAAAAGGACTAAGTGATTGTTCTAAAGCCCAATTTAAGGAATAATCAGAAAAGGATTAGTTTCCTTTAATATGTGATACAAAAAAATTCCAGCCATGGTGAATAGTGTCTAGCAGTTTAGTGAGTGAGGGAAATGTGAAAGAAGTTCTTGCATGCCACACTTCAGGGAACAATCATATCACTATAGCACATACTCTGAAGGTGGATTTTCCAGGAACACAAAGACTTTTTTTCTTCCACTACACGACTGTGAGAAGGGACAGGCAGCCCCAAGGATCTGTAATTTTTATAAGGTAACATTTTGTTGTAATGCTGCATAATGAATAAAACACTGGGTTTAGCTCGATGAATATAAATGAAAAGACATAATTTCTTGATCCATGAGACTAAATGATTACGTATGACAGTTCACCACCTTTTACCCCTTCTCATTTTCACTACAGTTCTGTACTACAGCATGCTAAATTGGGTTTCAGCAGTGAGCAAACTATGATTCATTCAATCTACAGTCTTCTGTGTCTCTCCACCTTTTTTAGCTGAGAGACTTACCAGCCTCACAATCAGTGCCTTTTATACCTCTGAGCTGAACCAGGTGAGATCTATTCTAAGTGACTGATAGAGAATTTTATTAATCAAGATGTACTGAAGCCAGTGGTACAATCCATAAAGGGACGATTTTCCCTTGGATGACCACAGCTCCTACTGATCTCTCAGCATGGTTAGCCTTAAAAGGTTGAAAGGATTGTCTCTGTAAATGGGTTGGTATGGACAAAAATATACTAAGAGATAGTCTGTAAGGCATGCCTTATGCTTTGCTTCCCTTGTGTTATAAAACTCCCTTTATGCCAGGGGAACACACACTGAGCGTTGAGGTTTTATGGCGTTTCCCCAGGCTGCCCTCTTCGATCCCAACAAACTCTCCCTGTTTGCCTGAGTCCACTGGAGTCAAATGGCAGGAGAAAACCTAAGAGACACACTGTTAGAGAGCAGTTAGCACAGAAATTGTCATGAATGCCCAGGCTCAAATCACCAAGATATTTCAGTTACCTCTTCCCCACACCATAGCACTCTGGGGCTTTTGAGACTGCAGAGTAAAAATTCCTGTGTGGAAGATCCTGTACCTTGGATGGTTCCTTTGGGAACTGCAGCTCTAAATTTCATGTTGCAGGGAAAATTCAGCACATGGAAGGACCAGGGCATCTCCTTGCATTACTGTTGTCTGTGTTGTAAAGATCACAGGTCTTGGACCTCTATAATTTCAAAACAGCTCAGGAGATTTTCACAGACACGCCCTTCCACAGCTAAAGTTCAAACCAGTGGCCTGAAGCTTCCCTGAAAGTCATTGCCTTAAGATTTCCAAAACATAAATTATGAGGTACTTTTATCTCTATCCTTGGGCTGGACAGGATTATAGCTCCAAAATCTCTTTCCGTTATTGCTATCACCCAGATAACTGTTCCTCTACTCACGTCTACTTGCAAATATCTCTTGTGGAATAGTAATGGGGATGATCAGTTCACTAAAACAGTTAAAGAACCCAGTCCTGAGGTGTTTAATGGGTACATCCAGTGCAGGACCACGAAATCTTCTCCTTTGTCAGAATGAAAGATGTAAAATGAATGGATGGATCTGTCAACAAAAGCCTCATGGTCTCAGGTCATGCCTATGCTGTAGGCAGCTCATGGCAAGTTCGGACATGGCCCCACACTGGCACCAGTGGGACAGTGGGATGGGGTAATGCTGTACCTGTTGGGACATTTAGTCCTCAGCTGAAGCAGAAATGAACCAGCTTGAAGCATTGCAAAAGGCCTTGATGAAATGACCCCCATGCTTAAATGGAGCAGGGGAGCTACTTGTCAAATTCCTTGAGATCCACCTCAGTATCTCCTGCTTCTTTTGTCTTTATAAGATAGATGATTTATGCCTCATGGCTTTTGGACAGTCTGATATCCCATCAGTACAGTTGGTATTACCCACATGTTGATGTAGGACACGGACCCCACCTTGTTTCTCAGTGTGGATGGCTCACCGAGCTTGTAAAAGAGAAATGTATAACATTCCTCTTGGCACCAGCTATCAAGGCTAAGAGAGAAAGCACAGGGCAGGCAAGTCAATTGACATCCACTTGCCTGATAACCGAAGCAGACCCAAAGTAAAAGATTTTTAGGCTCGTTTTCAAGCTAGGCTAAGAGGATCAGTGCCACCTGTCAGCAGCAGTGGTGAAATACCTGGACCTCTTGTCCTTGGAGACTTCAACATGCAAGATAGCATACAAAGATACAAGTGGCTCAAGCTGCACAATTACCAGCATCCTGGATCTGTGTTTTGACCTGAGTGCCAGGATGGAGGGACAGCCCACAGACATCACCCTCAGCTGTCTTGCCGTGCACAGTGTACCGCTATGGAGCAAGGTTCAGACCAATGCTAAAGATATTTTTGAACCTATACTGTCTGTCTAGGTTGTGTGACAGTGTTCATCCACATTGCTTCATTCACAGCTATAAGAACTCAAACACTCTGTGGATAAGCCTGGAGAGAAAACTACTGAAGATAATGCAACCCCTCATCTCCAGGGATGGCAAATTCTCCAGCCTCATGTTTCCACTATACCTTTCCCGTAAATGTTCGACCAAATGCTCTGCTTGCAGCCACCCTTTCAAACTCACTCAGGTCTGATTCTGTTGAGCAGACATACGTAACTGATTTGGGTAGGTTCAGGTCCCTGCCCAGTGGTGGCTCTAGAATATTTTATCTGCAATATGTCTTTGCCAGCCATATGATCATTAACGAAAGAGCAGTTCTGAAGACATCCATATGTACCCTATTGTGGCTACCAGGCTGTTTCATGAAGCTGCTGCTGCTGCTCTTGAGCCTCTTAGTGGAAAGTGCAAAAGGGTGTTACACATCCTACAGCACAGAGACAGCCGTGCACAGTGGTTAGGTAATATCATGTTTGGTCTCCTTTCTGAGCGGCTCAGCTTGGAAGCACTTGCAGCCCTGCAAGGCATGAACATCACCAGCCTTGTGGAAACCACCCATCCACTCCACTCTGGACTTACACCATGGCACAATATGGTTGGTATATGGGAGCTGGAGCAACCTCTGCTGGCATCTCAGCTGTGTTCTGGTGAGATGAAGAACTCTACTTTCCCTTCCTGGTAGTAAAATTTAATAAAGACTTTTCATTAGCTGTGATTAATCATAAGAAATAAAAAGACTATGTGGTTACTTTTTTAGTTTAGGTATCACTTGAGCAGTATAAAGAAGTTCTAACAGCCTCACTAAAAATCAGTCATGGGGCATCCATTATTTAGTGCCACTAAGGATTGTCTCCCACTATGTCTCATTTACTGCAATTTTGAAGATAAAATCTGGGAGGTCAATTTTATACACGCTATGAGCTTCCATGGAGTTCCTGATTATTATTTAGGTTAAAAATGTATGTCATTATTTCCATTTCAGTGAATATTTCAAGTGTTATATGAATACTAAAATATATGATTTGATTTAAGCTCTTTTTGGTGAAACAGAGAAATATTGTATTTAACTTGGTTTTGAAACCAGAAGTGAGGCAGGAGAGTAAAGAACATGTATGAGAGGGTCATACGTATGTGAGGGTCTAACTGTGAAATGTGGGTCTTGGCTGAAATTTGAAATTCCTCTAAAGGGACAAAGTTTTCCCAATGGAAACGTTACAGGACCTCATTTCTACTAGTTATTCTGTTCATTGGAAACAGCTTGGTCAATAGAAACAGACTGGTCAGTATTTGTATTTTATACTTGTAGCTAATCAATTCCTCTTATTTTCCAGCACCCTCACTAAAATCAAAGGGTATATAACTTTGCTTATTATTTGCTTCTAGAGTTATAGGAAACTGATGTTGAATTAGCTTTTGTTTCAGTTAAATTTTAAAGCAAATTTGAACTCACCTTAATCTTCCTCCATGAAAAAGTTAAAGGGAATTTTTAGTACAATACTGTGTAATTCATGCTCTCATTGTCACTGCTCAGTCTTTCTCAGACTATAGAAATAATATTTAGTATCATGATTTGAGGTTACACAAAATATCATAGAATCGGAGAACCATAGAATGGTTTGGGTTGGAAGGGACCTCAAAGATCATCTAGTTCCAACCCCCCTGCCATGGGCAGGGACACCCTCCACTAGACCACGTTGCCCAAAGCCTCATCCAACCTGGCCTTGAACACTTCCAGGGATGGGGCATCCACAACCTCTCTGGGAAACCTGGTCCAGTGCCTCACTAACAGTCAAGAATTTCTTTCTAACATCTAATCTAAATCGACCCTCCCTCAGCTTAAACCCATTACCCCTCATCCTATCACTACACTCCCTGATAAACAGTCCCTCTCCAGCTTTCCTGTAGGCCCCTTTAGGTACTGGAAGGCCGCTCTAAGGTCTCCCCGGAGCCTTCTCTTCTCCAGGCTGAACAACCCCAACTCTCTCAGCCTGTCCTCATAGGAGAGGTGCTCCAGCCCTCTGATCAGCTTCACGGCCCTCCTCTGGACTCTTTCCAACAGCTCCATGTCTCTCCTGTACTGGGGCCCCCAGAGCTGGACGCAGTACTCCAGGTGGGGTCTCACCAGAGCGGAGTAGAGGGGCAGGATCACCTCCCTCGACCTGCTGGTCATGCCTCTTTTGCTGCAGCCCAGGACACGGTTGGCTTTCTGGGCTGCAAGCGCACACTGCTGGCTCATGTTGAGCTTCTCATCAATCAATACCCCCAAGTCTTTCTCCTCAGGGCTGCTTTCAATCCATTCTCTGCCCAGCCTGTAGTTGTGCTTGGGATTGTGCCGACCCACATGCAGGACCTTGCACTTGGCCTTGTTGAACTTCATGTGATTTGTACGGGCCCACCTCTCCAGCCTGTCAAGGTCCCTCTGGATGGCATCCCTTCCCTCCAGTGTGTCGGCTACACCACACAGCTTGGTGTCATCGGCAAACTTGCTGAGGGTGCACTCTATCCCACTGTCCATGTTGCTGACAAAGATGTTAAACAGTGCCGGTCCCAATATCGACCCCTGAGGAACGCCACTCGTCCCTGTTCTCCACTTGGACATGCAGCCATTGACCACAACTCTTTGAGTGCGACCATCCAGCCAATTTCTTATCCACCAAGTGGTCCATCCATCAAATCCATGTCTCTCCAATTTAGAGACAAGGATGTTGTGTGGGACAGTGTCAAATGCTTTGCAGAGGTCCAGGGAGATGACATCAGTTGCTCTTCCCTTGTCCACCAACGCTCTAACCCCATGATAGAAGGTCACCAAATTTTTCAGGCAAGATTTGCCCTTAGTGAAGCCATGTTGGCTGTCACCAATCACCTCCTTGTTTTCCATGTGCCTGAGCATCATTTCCAGGAGCATCTTGCAAGGCACAGAGGTGAGACTGACTGGGCTGTAGTTCCCCAGATCTTCCTTTTTACCCTTCTTAAAAATGGTGGTTATGTTTCCCTTTTTCCAGTTGGTGGGAACTTCACCAGACTGCCAGGACTTCTCAAATATGATGGCAAGTGGCCTGGCCACTTCAGCTGCCAGTTCCCTCAGGACCCGCGGATGCATCTCATCAGGTCCCATGGACTTGTGCACCTTCAGATTCCTTCAATGGTCTTGAACCTGATCTTCTCCTACAGTGGGTGGTTCTTCATTCTCCCAGTCCCTGCCTTTGCCTTCTGCGACCTGGGCAGCGTGGCTAGAGCCCTTGCTGTTGAAGACTGAGGTAAAAAAGTCATTGAGTACCTTAGCCTTCTCCATATCCTGGGTTACCAGGTCTCCTGTTTTCTTCTGGAGAGTGCCCACATTTTCGCTAGTCTTCCTTTTATCAGTGACATACCTATAGAAACTTTTCTTCCTGCTCTTGATGTCCCTGGCGAGATTTAATTCTACCAGGGCTTTGGCTTTCCTAACCTGGTCCCTGGCTGCTCGGACAGTTTCTTTGTATTCCTCCCAGGCTACCTGCCCTTGCTTTCACCCTCTGTAGACTTCCTTTTTGTGTTTGACTTTGTCCAGGAGCTCCTTGTTCATCCATGCAGGCCTCTGGGCATTTTTGCCTGACTTCCTCTTGGTTGGGATGCATCCCAAGCACAACTACAGGCTGGGCAGAGAATGGATTGAAAGTAGCCCTGAGGAGAAAGACTTGGGGGTATTGATTGATGAGAAGCTCAACATGAGCCAGCAGTGTGCGCTTGCAGCCCAGAAAGCCAACCGTGTCCTGGGCTGCAGCAAAAGAGGCATGACCAGCAGGTCGAGGGAGGTGATCCTGCCCCTCTGCTCCACTCTTGTGAGACCCCACCTGGAGTACTGCGTCCAGCTCTGGGGGCCCCAGTACAGGAGAGACATGGAGCTGTTGGAGAGAGTCCAGAGGAGGGCCGTGAAGCTGATCAGAGGGCTGGAGCACCTCTCCTGTGAGGACAGGCTGAGACAGTTGGGGTTGTTCAGCCTGGAGAAGAGAAGGCTCCGGGGAGACCTTAGAGCGGCCTTCCAGTACCTAAAGGGGCCTACAGGAAAGCTGGAGAGGGACTGTTTATCAGGGAGTGTAGTGATAGGACAAGGGGTAATGGGTTTAAGCTGAAGGAGGGTCGATTTAGATTAGATGTTAGAAAGAAATTCTTGACTGTTAGTGAGGCACTGGACCAGGTTTCCCAGAGAGGTTGTGGATGCCCCATCCCTGGAAGTGTTCAAGGCCAGGTTGGATGAGGCTTTGGGCAGTGTGGTCTAGTGGAGGGTGTCCCTGCCCATGGCAGGGGGGTTGGAACTAGATGATCTTTGAGGTCCCTTCCAACCCAAACCTTTCTGTGGTTCTCCAATTCTATGATTCTACGAATGTGTGTGAAAAATCAATCCCTTTATCTTTATTCACCCATAAAGATACCATGTGAGATGATCTCTGCTTGTATTATTTTCCTTCATTACAGGGAGGGGTTCTTTTATCATAGAGTGCGAAGAGTTTCTTGTGATTAGTCAGCATTTGACAGTGTAATCAACTTGATAGAAGCTCTTACAGATTTCTCATATGGAAGAGGAACTTACTCCATGAATACTGTTTTCCAAGTCAATGGGACCACTTGTATCATAAATATTTTCTCCTGTAATAGATCAAAGTCTCGACCTACATTAAAGCTATTTTCATCTTCTGTTGTTTTTCATTGTGACTTTATTCTGTTTTCTTCTTGCACTGTGGGTGTGCTCTCTCATTCGTTTGGTGGAAAATATTCAAGTATTTCAGTTGAAGATGTTATTTGCCGCAGAGACCTATGAGCAGTGAACTTCAGAGCATATCTTGTACCCGGTTCATTACCTCCTTTGGTGATGCTTGATTAGCTTTCTTAATAGACTTCATGTGGTAAATTGTTTGATTTGACTTGCCTCAGGTTCTAATGGCACTGTACTTTTATGGGGGAGCCTTGATTATGTAGCAAGGCTCTTAAATCTTTGTCCCTGAAAAGGTCAGATGTCTCTATTTTAATTATCTGAGGAATTCCACAAAATAACTTACTTAACAGAGGGGCCTTATAAAGCACACTGTTTTTCATCGTAGGCATTGGACATTCACTGCAATCCATATTCCATCCTTGGCATCTGAGGTTTCCTTATTCCCGGTTTAGTGGGGAAACAAATTGAATTCAGCCTTTATTCTTCCTGTGTAAATATGCACTGGAACTTCATCATGTTTTCCGTAATTGCTCAGTTCTAAATATGTGCATGCTGGATCACTTGAACCAAAATGTAAGTAGAGGCACAGCTGGACACCTGAGTTTCAGTGTTGGCAGTTGTGTTGTTCTTGCTGTTGCTTTTTTCTTGTCAACATTAAAAAAAACCCAAACAACAAAACCAAAAACAAAACACCAACAAAAAAACCCTAGAAATTCTTGGTGCTTTGATTTTGCTTAGGTCAAGAGTCTACTTTCCAAAGGATGGGTAGAAGGTGGACACATAGAACTGCAATATCTTGAGTCATTAATTATTTCAAAAATGTTTATATTATATTTTCATAGAATCATAGAATGATAGAATGGTTTGGGTTGGAAAGGACGTTAAAGATCATCTAGTTCCAACCCCCCTGCCATGGGCAGGGACACCCTCCACTAGACTAGGTTGCCCAAAGCCTCATCCAACCTGGCCCTGAACGCTTCCAGGGAGGAGGCATCTGCAGCTTCTCTGGGAAACCTGGTCCAGTATCTTACCACCCTCACAGTAAAGAATTTCTTCCAAATATCTAATCTAAATAGGGTCACCTAAATCTAAATACTCAGGCAGAGAAAAAGGCAAGACCAATACACAGGAAAAACTGCAACCCAATGTGGTAATTTGCATGGGGGATGGCAAGGAGGAGTGAGCACATCCCAGTGGACTGCAGTCAGCAACAGCCCTCAGCCCTCTTGGATGAGCATAACACCACCCAAAGTGGTGTGAGCAGAGTGACAGGAAGATCTAAGAGTTGCTGGTGAAGCAGCTGATAGCTCCAGTGTGGAGTCCAAGCCCAACCCAGTAGGCAGTGGATGCTAAAAATAAATGATCCGTTGACACTGAGCCAAAAGCCTAAAAGAAATATCCTTGAATGAGATCCATCCAAGGCCAGTGGGTGCAGAAACACAGCCCCCTGCACGAGAGGCTGCACAGTGTGTGAACACATGCCTGGCTCACATTAGGAGAGCCGTCACTCAGCAGCCCTGGTCCTGGCATGGCTAGTAGTGCTTCTCTCTGGGAGAGGGAAAAGTGGTATCAGAGTCACTATTAAGCTTAAAAAGCTTAAGCCTGTAGGAAGGAGAAGTGAAATGAGCTGCTGGGGTTTGATACCAAGTGGACCAACGATTTAGCTTACTGAACGAAATTCAAGCACAAGCTCATTTGATCACCCTCAGACTGTGGATGCAGTTGGCACTAGCCTTAGCTCCATTGCAATGCCCCTCTGGTGCAGCTCTGTGCGCTACAAGTCTGGCACCCGTAGGGAAAATCTCAGCCATGGTCATTGTCATTGCTTTGACCTTTGCTTTTCATGTCATGTGTACCTTTAAACTTCTACCACAGTCCTACCATGGGATATATCTAGTTCAGAGTCCAGAGGAGGCACATACCAGGACTTCTCTCTGGGCAAATTTACTTTCATTCTCCTCTGGTCTGTTAGTCTATTAATATAAAAATATTAATTATTTTGGCTACAAGTATCTGCTTTACTCTTTATGACTGTAAAATTGTAATAGCAATCAACATGGAAAAGGAATATATTTCTGATATTTCCTGAAGTTTGTTAATATTCCTTTAATAGTTCTGTATCTTTAACTCCCCACTCATCTTCAGAGCATCTACTAGTGCACATCAATAAAGCTGGATTTAGTTTGCCCTTAGGCAAAATGTAACCTTTCTCTCACTGCATTAGCAGCCATGTGTACATGTCAGGAGGCAGTAGTATCTTTCTAAGATGCAGTAACTCAGCAGAGCTGTTACATAGATTAGTTAACAAAAAGGAATGAAAGCAGATTGTATTTGTCAAATGATTTATTGTCTACATGCAATCTGGCTTGTCAGGCTCTGGTTGCTTTGCTGTCAGGTCATTTTCTTACAACAGATGGTTATACTGAATGATATCATTAAATTATGATTAACTCCAATATTGCTTTAGTTTCCTCAGTATCTTCATATGTTATGCTATAAAAACACATGCACAATTTTCCTTTCCTTCCCTTAGACCTAATGTTTTAAATTGAATGATAACAGAAACCATTGGGTGAAGATTGTTGCACAAGATAGTGAGCGGTTGAAATTGGTACTGCTTCAGGCAGTAAACAATTTGACTTAGTAATGAACAAGTAAAATGTGAATAAAGTTTGTAGTCCTTTGTCCCAAGCATGTCCAAGTTTGGAATTAAAATTCTGCTAAGAAAGTTCCTTAAACTATAAGAATACTTGTGTCCTGGTCCAGCTTGTCAGCTATCTAGCTCTTCCTCATCTCCAGTAATAAAGATGCTATTATCTCTTGCATAAGTGGCTAACTTGTAATGCTTTCTCTTGATGGCACAATACTTATTTCCAAGTCCTACAGGCTTTCTGCTGATGCCTGCTCAGCACAATTTACTGTATTGAACATGACAGCAGAAGAACATGTTGCATGATTTGATTGCTGTCAAGAGAACTGCAGGCTTATTCATGCCTCGCATATACATGGAGTTAACAAAATAGCTGCCTTGGTGAAAAAGATAATTATTGATTCATTTTCTTGTTATTTTTAGAAATAGCACTTTCTACTCCATGTTTTTCCATTGATTAATTTCCATTCTAATATATAGTCACTGGACTCTCTATTTCTGCCAATGTGGTAAACACAGTTCCAGCTTTCATTGATAGAATTATTGTCTCCACTTTGCTTACGCAGAAACAGTGAGACAAATTACACCTGAGCATTCCCACCGACACTAATGACACTGCATGGCTGAAATGTAGTTAAGTGCTGCTATTAAAAATCCAGTCACTGCTCTGATGAGTCTTCTGAAATGTTACTTTAAGATCAAATTAAGCTCTTGGCTATACTTCTGTATATTTGAGGTAACTCAACTGAAATCTATTGTGTTTATAGCTAACCTGAGCTCTAGCCATAGAGCTGGTGAATTGACATTTGACATCTGATTCTCCCCTCCCCTTGATTTAAGACTATTTAAGTGTAATTCAAGAGTAACTGTTAATCTAGTTGGTACTTCAATGGTTAAAGACCAGGGAATGACTGGAGAAAATGCCATAGTTTACAGAATCATAGAATCACAGAATGGTTTGGGTTGGAAGGTACCATAATGATCATCTAGTTCCAACCCCCCAGCCCTCTGATCATCTTTGTGGCCTCCTCTAGACCCGCTCCAACCAGTCCATGTCCTTCTTGTACTGGGGCCCCCAGAGCTGGACGCAGTACTCCAGGTGGGGTCTCACAAGAGCGGAGTAGAGGGGCAGGATCACCTCCCTCGACCTGCTGGTCATGCCTCTTTTGATTCAGCCCAGGATACAATTTACTTTAATGTCTTCTGTTCTTCTAAATGTATTAGAACATGATGTAAAAGGAAGTGAAAAACTGCAGCAAAATCCAGGCATTGGGAACAATACCCCCACTTATGTTGAAAGTGACAGCCACAGGCCAAATAATTTGTGACATTATTATTTGTAGTCATGTCTATGAAGGCCCAGAGGCCCTTGTGAGGGATCAAGACCTTAAGACACTGGTCAAAGAGCAGACAAAATAGTCCCTTTAGCCAAGGAATTTGCTCTTACACCTGCTCGTTATGGTGTACTCTATACTATGAATAGTTTTGACTATAGCAGACAGAGAGAGATCAAAAGAGGATGTATATGGTTTGCAATAGCAATACAGTGGAAAAGACAAAATCATGTTCAATATGAGAGGGAGCAAAGAGAGTAGACTGGTGTCCTTAACTAAGGCTGGGCTGCTTTACAAGCACCCTGGCTGACGAGCCATTCACAAGATGAAAATATTAAAGCTTTGCAGATTTTACAGGGAGTTCTTCTATGGATGATGGGCAGCCTGGGAGGAAGGCGATGGTGCTTAAGCATAAATTAGATTAATGGGCAGTGAAGGCTGGCCTTTTTGGCACTGCAGAGACAGGAGCTGACAGCTTGAGAGCAGAAGAATTAAATTAAGACAAGTTTAAATTAAATAACTGTTTAAAGCAGCAGCAGAAGAGCTTGCTCACTCGCAGATGTTGGTAGATACGCTGTCTCTCTCTCTCCCCAGGTTTTCTGAGCTGCTATATAGCTCAGTGTGGCAGTACTGAGCATACTGTAATAAACAGTTACTTAAGGAAATGGTCTTGTTGCACCCGCTGGATACCTGACCACAGGTATAACTTGCCTGGCCCCAGGAACGTTGGTCACAGGGGACAGAAAGGAAGTGTGTCCCTGCACTGGTGGTTTAACCTCGGCTGGACACCAGATGTCCACAAGCCGCTCTGTCACTCCCCTCTTCAGCAGAACAGGGAGGGGAGAAAAATAAAATAGAAAAAAGAAAACCCCAACAACTCGTGGGTCACGATAAAGGCAGTTTAATAAAGCAAAAGGCCACACACAGAAGCAAAGTAAAACCAAAAGATTTATTCTCTACTTCCCATCAGCAGGCGATGTCCAGCCACTTCTCAGGAAGCAGGGCTTCAGTACACATAGCTGTTGCTCCAGAAGACAAATGTAATAAAAAATTAATGCCCTCCTGTCCTACTCCCTTCTCTCAGCTTCTTATTGCTGAGCAGACATCATATGGTATGGCTAATCCCTTTGATCAGCTGGGGTTGACTGTCTTGACTATGTCCCCTCCCAAGATCTTGCCTGCCCCCAGCCTACTGGCCTTTGGGGGTGAGGGGTGTTGGAGAGACAACCTTGATGCTGTGCCAGCACTGCCCGGCAGTAGCCAAAACGCTGGTGTATTATCAACACCTTGCTGGCTACCAATATGCAGCACAGCACTACAAGGGCTGCTGTGGGGAAAATTAACCCCATCTCAGCCAGACCCAATACATCACCAAATAGTCCATCCATCAAACCCGTATCTCTCCAATTTAGAGAGAAGGATGTTGTGGGGGACTGTTTCAAAAGCCTTGCAGAAGTCCAGATAGATGACATCCACAATTCTTCCCTTGTCTACTGATGTAGTCACTCCATCATAGAAGGCCACTAGGTTGTTCAGGCAAGACTTGCCCTTCATGAAGCCATGCTGGCTGTCTTAAAGCACCTCCCTGTCCTCCACGTGCCTTAGCATAGCTACTAGGAGTGTGAGGAGTCCTCCCGCTGAGGAGGAAGGAGCGGCAGAGACAACGTGTGATGAACTCACCACAACCCCCATTCCATGTCCCCCTCTGCCACTGGTGGGAGGTGGTAGAGAAATCGGGAGTGAAATTGAGCCCAGGAAGAAGGGAGGGGTGGGGGGGAAAGTTTTTTAAGATTTTATTTTATTCCTCAGTACTCAACTCTGATTTGGCTGGTTAGAAATTTAAATTAATTCGCCTGAGTTGAGTCTGTTTTGCCCATGACAGTAATTGGTGAGTGATCTCTCCCTGTCCTTATCTCGACCCACAAGCCTTTCATTAGGTTTTCTCTCCCCTGTCCTGCTGAGGAGGGGAGTGATAGAGCGGCTTTGGTGGGCTCCTGGCCTCCAGCCAGGGTCAACCCACCATACCTGCTCTCTGCCACTTTCTCCAGCTCCAGATGATAGGCTTTTTATGTTATCACAAGTGGTTCTTTACCCAAACCAGTCACATCGCTATAGGATTCCACCCCTTACCCCTCCACTCATGTTAACCCTTCCCAACAATTTGCCAAGTAAACGACTGCAATGAGAGTGCAGACATTTTCCTGTTTCATATGGTTTCACAGTAGTGCTCAGGGGTGACTTGGCCTCAGGAGCTACCGGTGGTCTGTCAACCACAAGATTTCCTCAAAGCACATTTTCCAGATGTCTCTGCTCCTCAAGAGGGGAACCAAAAATGTCAGATCTTTGAGAAGGCTCTTGCAACTATTTTGAGACCTATGTCCCAGTCATCCAGCTCCACCATCTGTCTGGCATCCATCCTGCCCCTGTTGTTGCAGGACCTCGGCATCTGCCAGGTGGGTCAGTTCACCTTCACCACACACTGCAATGCAGACAGGGAACCAAGGCATTGATCGACAATGTATGGTGACGCAGGAAGATTTGTAGAACAAAACTGTGCCCTGTTTGCCAAGTGTAAAACCAGTGGCCGTTTTTCCTTCTCCGTCTTTTCAGAGCACTTCCCCAGAGCTCTGGCCACAGCTCCTGCTCTGTTCTCATGAATAGGAGGAGACTTACTCCCAGCCTTGCTCAGGGCAGCCCTGTATTTTAAGTAACCAGAAGCATGCCTGGAATACATGTAGACACACTTACACTGAGATCAACAAGACGGTAGCTGTGGCAGCACAGTCTGTACAAGTTGCCATCTGGGAACACACAGAAGAGGTTAGCCTGAGCTGAACTGAGCTAGATAAAGCTAGCCTGGGTATGCCTGCACATCCTGAACTCTTCTTTCTGATTTTCAAGTTAGCCAGAGCCATCTGTGCTACCAAAGTAAAGCAATGAGGGCCGTCAGAGCTGTCTTCAAGAACTGGTTCATTTTACATTCTTCAGGGAGAATCAGTGCGATGGGCTGCAGACTGACTGCATGAGCTAAATTGGTGTGTTTCAACACAACCGTAAACTTCACCCTACAAGAGACTCACTGCACAGTGTGTGTGTGGTTGCAGCTGGTGTTGAGCCGGACTTCACTTGATCTACCTCCAACAGGGGTTAATGGCAGGATAGAAAGGATTAGTCACACACATACAGCCTGAATGCTATAGCTCCTAATTTGTCATGGGTCTTCTTTCAGCCCCAAAACTGGAGCCATATAGCATGAAGAATTTGTGAGACAGTCTCATACTAAAAAATTGCCCTACTGCACCTGTATAGTTTTCCCACCTAGAAGCTGTTTCTGATGCTCTATGTGATTATTAGCAGAGTGGACAGGAGAGTTCATAGGAGAGTGCCAGGCAGGTTAAACGGGCCCCCCAGTGAACAATTTGATTGCTGTTCTTCTGCCTCCACGTTGTACGTCAGGCTTTAAATGGTTAACATCATCCTTGCTGGAATAAAAATATTTGCCGCAAAAATCCCATGCTTTATCTAATCAGCTTCAATGAAAGTGCTTTCAGCAGTGACCCTCTTTCCAAACACAATGAAATTGCTCAGAGACCTTGTTATTTTCAAATGAACTCCTGCTTGTTTATTATTATTTTTAATGCAAACAATTCAAGTTTCTAGGGATAGTGTTGAAGGCAGCATGAAATGCTTTCATAAATAAAAATGAAATTTGTGAAATGCTTCCATAAATACACAAATAAAGGTGCTAATTAATGTAAAAATGTTATTCTCCTAAAAGGTTTGGAATAAAAGATGATCCTCACAAAAAAAAACCTCATAAAAGAATCATTATTGCAGCTGTGCCCCATCACCTCTCTCTGGGCAAGACACTCCTCAACAGGAGGAAAAATTTAATCTCTGGTCCAGCTCACGAAGAGTCACGGGCATGTGCACATACCACTCTGGGATAGCATTACATTTGTGTAAATTGCATGCCATTACATTTGTGTAAATTGCTGTGGAACGAAAAGTTTCCATGAGAGGCACTCATCCTATCTGACTCTGTGTGTGTGTATATATCTCTAAGTGACCTAGTCACTGCTCCTTCTCCATCCAGTAGAAAGAATATGTAAATCTAGGGAGCAATTCATCTGACATATTCTGGAGAGCAACTTTAGGATGAGAAGAATTGAGTGAACGAGCCCTGAGTGACTACCTTATACCTAAACAGAGATAAAAGATACTTATATTTGATCAGATGAATCTCATCCCTTGTATCAGTCACTCAGCTGTTGTCCTCCACTTGCCTTTATCACATGGTTCTCTGCAATAAGCACAAGGTATCTCACCCCTTTATTCTTTAAGGACTAAAAATCCCCAGAATACACTGTATTTACTGTAGGATAGCACTGAGGAGGAACATGTGCAGGGACAGTTATTGCAAAGCAACTGATTTACAGCTACTTTTGATCCTAAAGTAACTTTTTTGTGCATCATAACCCCAAATCATGCAGGTCACAGAGGGTATGTTTCTGCCCTTTGGATTCAGCTGAGGTTTGGGGCATGGGTTTAATCATTACTCTGAATCTGTCAGAAGGGAAATGTGAATATGAATTTCCTGCATATGAATCATTTTCTAGATATGGCTTTCAATCCCCTTTGGTGACTTGAGTGGATGGCACATGTGGTTTAGGGGGGAGAAATTCATCCGAGAAGCTATGGCTGTGAGCAATGTAGGTGCACATCTGAACAAGTCGTGCTGGACTCCCCTTACAAGTTGTGTTGGGTTTGCATGGCAAGGTTTTGGTAGTGGGGGGGAGGGCTACAGGGGTGGCTTCTGTGAGAAGCTGCTAGAAGCTCCCCCTGTGTCTGACAGAGCCAATGCCAGCCGGCTCTAAGACGGGCCCGCCGCTGGCCAAGGCCAAGCCGATCAGCGCCTCTGTGATAACATATTTAAGAAGAAGAAAAACACTTGGAGAGAGAGATCTTTTGCAGCCAGAGAGAGGAGTGAGAAGATGTAAGAAACTCTGCAGACACCAAGGTCAGTGAAAAAAGAGGGGCAGGAGGTGCTCCAGGTGCCGGAGCAGAGATCCCCCTGCAGCCCGTGGTGAAGACCATGGTGAGGCAGGCTGTCCCCCTGCAGCCCATGGAGGAAGGATGAGGGGGTGTAGAGATTCCACCCGCAGCCCGTGGAGGACCCCACGCCGGAGCAGGTGGAGGCACCTGAAGGAGGCTGCGGCCCGTGGGAAGCCCACGCTGGAGCAAGTTCCTGGCAGGACCTGTGGACCCGTGGAGAGAGAGGAGCCCACGGCAGGGCAGGTTTGCTGGCAGGACTTGTGACCCCGTGAGGGACCCCACGCTGGAGCAGTTTGCTCCTGAAGGCCTGCACCCCGTGAGAGGGACTCCATGCTGGAGCAGGGGAATGATGAGGACTCCTCCCCCTGAGGATGAAGAAGCGGCAGAAACAACGTGTGATGAACTGACCACAACCCCCATTCCCCGTCCCCCTGTGCCGCTGAAGGGGGGGAAGGTTGAAGCCGGGAGTGAAGTTGAGCCTGGGAAGATGGGAGGGGTGGGGGGAGGTGTTTTAAGAGTAGATTTTATTTTCTCATTCCTCTACTCTGTTTTGCTTGGTAATAAATTAGATGAATTCCCTCTCTAAGTTCAGTCTGTTATGCTCGTGACAGCAATTAGTGAGTGATCTCTCCCTGTCCCTATCTCGACCCACAAGTGTTTCATTATACCTTTTCTCCCCTGTTTAGTGAATGAGGGGAGTGAGAGAGCGGCTCTGGTGGGCACCTGGCCTCCAGCCAGGGTCAACCCACCACACAAGTGAAGGAACAGCTAGCTGAGATTGCCAGTGAAGTCTAGACTATGATTGCAGCCCTGAGGAGAAGGACTTGGGGGTGTTGGTTGATGAAAAGCTCAACATGACCTGGCAGTGTGCGCTTGCAGCCCAGAAAGCCAACCGTATCCTGGGCTGCATCTAAAGAGGTGTGACCAGCAGGTCGAGGGAGGTGATCCTGCCCCTCTACTCTGCTCTCGTGAGACCCCACATGCAGTACTGCATCCAGCTCTGGGGGCCCCAGTACAGGAGAGACATGGAGCTGTTGGAGAGAGTCCAGAGGAGGGCCATGAAGCTGATCAGAGGGCTGGAGCACCTCTCCTGTGAGGACAGGCTGAGACAGTTGGGGTTGTTCAGCCTGGAGAAGAGAAGGCTCCGGGGAGATCTAATTGCGGCCTATCGGTACCTGAAGGGGCCTACAGGAAAGCTGGAGAGGGACTGTTTATCAGGGAGTGTAGTGATAGGACAAGGGGTAATGGGTTTAAGCTGAAGAAGGGTCGATTTAGATTAGATGTTAGAAAGAAATTCTTGACTGTTAGTGAGGCACTGGACCAGGTTTCCCAGAGAGGTTGTGGATGCCCCATCCCTGGAAGTGTTCAAGGCCAGGTTGGATGAGGCTTTGGGCAATGTGGTCTAGTGGAGGGTGTCCCTGCCCATGGCAGGGGGGTTGGAACTAGATGATCTTTGAGGTCCCTTCCAACCCAAACCATTCTATGGTTCTCCGATTCTATGATCCCTCTCATTCCTCCTCATCACATAGTAGATGTCTGCCTTTGGTCAGATAAATCTCACCCAGGCTCCCCTAGCTGCAATGATGATATTTCTGTTGAGTGTAATGGGAGCCATCTAGCTTAGACGCTGACATCTGCATTGGTGACATAGTTAGCTGTGAGGAACTGCAATCCTAGCATCTCGGTTAAGCAGTAAAAGCATGGTAAGATGAATCTAGCCAAGAATAGGAATTCAAGATGAAAAATATAAACACCATTCACTGCCTGCCTCCCACCATGAGGTCTCCCCACACATAGCTACTTGTTCATGTGTTCTCTGTGGTTTGTAGAGAAAGGTAGTCTACATGCTGGAAGAAAAATCCAAAATTCCAAGTCAACCCATTATTCCTGGGTAATTTTTAAAAATAACCCTCTTTTAAAGACATGACACTATGCCCCTTCCTGTGAGTGAGTGACACATTTCATAAATTAACCCAGACAAGTTTAGGATGCTTGTTATATTATGAGCTGTGTCTTATTCTTGTATTGTCTTATAATTATTGTAGTATACCATACCTCTCTCTTCTCACGCAACAATTTTTCCTGGTATACATATCAACAAAGACTTTTGACTAGAAATCTGTAGAAGAGCTAGAAGCTTTATCAGACATGTTGAGAGTGGGTTGATGTGGGACAGGGAGTACTGAATTTTTTGAACCAGCTGTTTCTTAAGGTCTCTGATTACCAGGTCCTGGTAAACATAGACAAAGTGAGGGAAGTTGTTAACAGTGAAGCATAATTTCCAGAAAGCAATAGTATCCAATTAAGAGGGTCCTGAGAAGCCACCCTGCAACACGATGAAGAGATCTCCCATCTTGACAGAAAAGTAGCCCTATCATTTTCAAGGAAGTGTTCTATAAAACTAGTGCTATAGCTGCAAAAAGGAAATATTTGTGGCCTCAAGAATGAGGTTCTCTGTTTGACTGAACTAGCTTCAGCAGAAATAAATAATCTTTTTCCATACCACACCAAGATTTAATACGTGGAAATATTCTTTTCTTTCTTTCTTTCTTCTTTCTTTCTTTTTTTTTTTTTTCAAAAGGAAGACAAGAAGGTTTTCCTGACCTTCTGAAAGTCATTGATCCTCTACAATGTTCTTACAGTCATAATGACATTTTGCCTAAGGGCATGAATTTACCACAGGGACTCCTTTGAACTGTTTCAGGGACAGTCAGAGATGAAGAGTTATTTTCTCCAATTGGAGTAGTTTAAAATACAGCTGACCAGGCAAAAGAAATCTGTTTAAAATTGTCCCAGAACTTATATTTCAATATGATCTGTAACTAAGTGGTGTTGTCAGTAGATCATAAAACCTCTTTTTAATTGAAAATGAGAATGTTGGGGCTTGATTAAAGTATCTGCACAGATCCAGCTAATGAGTGAACAGCTGCAAGTGAGATGCTGGTCCAATAAAAACAGAAGCAGTTCCAAAAGTAATGTTTCTAAAGACTTGCTGCCCAAATAAGTGCTTCTGCCAAGTAGCTTTGCTATAATGTCTAGCTATATGCTATGGGAAATAAGGAAGACCCTGAAAGTCATTTACGGATGGTGTATCTTCCACAAGTTTTAAAATAGAGAGTCCTGGACTTGCTAATTTTTCTTTCCTCGCTGTTGAAAATCAGGTTATTCACCTGATTTTTGAGAGCTTTTGCAACTCCTTGAAGACAGTTTGTCAAGCTCAAAATCAGAAAGGACTTACTGAGAGACACTGGTAAATGTGTGGGAAATACATGGAGCTATTGACCTGCTCTCAATGCAAACGATGAGTCCTTACCCTTGACAGACACAACAGACTTCCCCATCAAACCTGCAATTGTTTCCAGTCCTCCTAGATACCCCCAGCATGACAGGACAGCTCCTAAATTCAGATACAAAGGATCTGAACACAGACTCTGTGAATGTGCTATGGAGACAATCACACTGATGTATTTTCAGTGTTACAGCTGCAAAAAAATTTACAGTGCAGTAGGTATGATTGAAAAAGTTTCTGGTAGGGCACATCAGCCAAATTAGAAACATTCTGTAGGAAGGTGCTGATCTAGCTACAATTTTCAGAGGGGAACCTTTTGCCTCAAAATAGGTAATATTTCACTGTGATTATCTCATGCTGATTCTCACTTGAACACCTAACTAAAAACCTAAACATGTATTCATCATTTTTCAGTATTTGGATACAGCAAAATAAAACATTTTAACATGATCATTCCACTGCAGAAAGAAATATGGGATGTTGTCCTGGTTCTGGCTAGGATAGAGTTAATTTCCCAAGGAGCCAGGACAGGTGAACCAAGCTGGCCAGGGGGCTATTCCATACCATGTGACATCATGCTCACCATAGTCGGGGAGAGGCGGGTTCGAGGTGGCTCGGTGATGGCTGAGCGTCAGGTCCTTGGGTCGGTCATTGGGTCGGTAAATTGCTTTCTGTTATCACCCACTGTTAATATCTGTTATCAGTACTGTTGTTGATTGTTTCCCTCTCCCTTGCTGTCCCAGTAAACTGCCCTTATCCCAACCCATGAGGCTTTGCTGTTGTTTTTCCGTTCCCCTCCCCATCCTGCCAGGGGAGGGGTGAGCGAGTGCGGCGTGGTGCTCAGCTGCCGGCTGGGGCTGAACCACGTCAGATGGCTGTTTTGTGATATAATCTGAACGGCTGCCTTTCTGAAAGGCAATTTTGAAATGTTGGCATTCTGATTGACAAAAATAATTTCTTCATGGTACTCCAAAATGTAAGACTAAAGAGGAAGACCAGAGCTATGGGAGAGTCACAAAAATGGTAGTGAAAATGACCTCACTTGGTGGTGAAATACACTGATTTGCTTCAGGTTGTCTTGGGAAGCTTCTTCCACAGCTGCAACCTGAGTACGAACGGGCAGTCAGGTACAGTTGATTGAATCTAGGTCTTATACACAAACAGCAGCTTCATAGGAAATGAAGTGAGCTAATTAGAGACATCAAGATGGAAGGCAGCCTGGGCTACAGTGATCATGCACTGATGGAGTTCAGAGTCCTGGGGGATATGGGACAGGCAAGGAGTATTCAGGACCCTGAATTTTAGGAAAGCAAACTTCCAGCTGTTCAAGAAGTTAGGCAATATGACCTCCTGGGAAATTGCCATCAGGGACAGGGCAGCAGAATAGAGCTGGCAGATCTTTAAGGACACTTTCCATAGAAGACAAGAGCTCTTGATCCCCATGTGTAAGAAATCAGGAAGAAAGGCAAGAGACTGGTATGGATGAGTCAAGACCTGCTGGTCAAACTAAAGGGCAAGAACAAAATGCACAGGCAGTGGAAGCAGGGACAGGTATCCTGGGAAGAGTATAGGGACATTGCCCTGTTGTGTAGAGATAGGGTCAGGAAGGCCAAGGTGCAGCTGGAGCTGAACTTGGCAAGGGATGCAAATAATAATAAGGGCTTCTATAGGTATGTCAGCCAGAAAAGGAAGGTCAAAGAAAGTGTACCCCCCTAATGAACGTGACTGGTAAACTGGTAACAATGGACGAGTAGAAGACTGAGTTACTCAACAAATTTTTGCATCAGTCTTCACTGGCAATCTCTCTTCCGACATGTCTCAAGTGGATGGACCTCAAGTCAGGGACTGGGGGAGCAAAGTCCCTCTCACTGTAAGAGAAGATCAGGTTAGTGACCACCTGAGGAACCTCAACATATGTAAGTCTATGGGACTTGAGTCCTGAGGGAAATGGCTGAGGTAGTTGCCAATCCACTCTCCATGATATTTGAAAAGTCAGGTGACTGACACCAGGGACTTCACCCGACACCTTCAGCAAGTTTGCAGATGACACCAAGCTGAGTGGTGAAGTTGACACATCTGAGGGACAGGATGCCATTCAGAGAGACCTGGACAAGCTTGAGAAGTGGGCCCATGTGAACCTCATGAGGTTCAACAAGCCCAAGTGCAAGAGCCTGCACTTGGGTCAGGGCAACCCCAGATATCAATACAGGCTGGAGGATGAAGGGATTGTAAGCAGCCCTCCTTAGAAGGACTTGGGGGGTGTTGGCTGATGAAAAGCTCAACATGACCTGGCAGTGTGCGCTTGCAGCCCAGAAAGCCAACCGTATCCTGGGCTGCAGCAAAAGAAGTGTAACCGGCAGGTCGAGGGGGATGATCTTGCCCCTCTACTCTGCTCTCGTGAGACCCCACCTGGAGTACTGCATCCAGCTCTGGGGGCCCCAGTACAAGAAAGACATGGAGCTGTTGGAGCAAGTCCAGAGGAGGGCCATGAAGTTGATCAGAGGGCTGGAGCACCTCTCCTATGAGGACAGGCTGAGAGAGTTGGGGTTGTTCAGCCTGGAGAAGAGAAGGCTCCGGGGAGACCTTATTGATGCCTTTCAATACTGAAAGGGGATTTATAAGAAAGATAGGTACAGACTTCTTAGTAGGTCCTGTAGCGATAAGACACAGAACAATCATTTTAAACTAAAAGAGAGTAGATTCAGACTGGATATAAGGAAGAAATTTTTTATGATGAGGGTGGTGAAACACTGGAACAGGTTTCCTAGAGCGGTTGTTGATGCCCCATCTTTGGAAACATTCAAGGCCAGGCTGGACAGGGCTTTGAGCAATCCTGTCTAGTTGAAGATGTCCTGCTTATTGCAGGGGATTGGTCTAGATGACCTTTAAAGGTCCTTTCCAACCGAAACCATTCTATGATTCTGTGAAGTACAAGGAGGGTCTCCCACAGAAAATGCTGGTATTTAAAAATGGTAGATCTAACCAAATGAAGATAAAAGTCATGGGAGGTCAAAAGTAAGTAGGAAATCAAGATAGCTAAAAAAAGAATTTGGAGAGCACCTTGTTAATGATGCTTTATCTGAGAGCAAAATTTTATTTAAATACAAGAAAAAAAAGAAACAAGTGAGGAAATTGGTTGGCTTGCTTGATGACCATGGTGTTAAAGAGGCACTGAGAAGTGACAAGGCTAGGGCAAAGAAGCTTGATAATTTCTTTGTAGTGGTTCTGACTGCAAAAGATGCTGGGGAGGTCCCTGTACTCAATGTATTCTTCATAGCAGATCAGTCAGAGGAGCTACACTTATTTTAGGTAAATATACACAAAGTATTAGACCAAAAAAATATGTCAAGATTTCCAGTGTTACTCTTATTTACAAGGAGGATTTCTATTACCAGTAAGATGTAAGAGTACTTGATGATCTTAGAGGTCTTTTCCAACCTTAAAGATTCTATGATTCTATTTGGCGTTGGACTTGATGATCTTAGAGGTCTTCTCCAACCTTAAAGATTCCATGATTCTATTTCACGGTTGGACTTGATGATCTTAGAGGTCTTTTCCAACCTTAAAGATTCTATGATTCTATTTGATGGAAGGAAGGAAAGAAGATGATCATGGGGTGCAGAGCCTGTTGGAATGGCATCCCATCCTAACACTCCTGTAATGGGAAATCCTGCCTCACCAGCCTGCTGCTGCTCTACCATGGGTTCAGCAAGTGTATGCGTAAAGGAGACCCAGTGGATACAAGAAATGTGGATTTTCAAAAGATCTTTGACAAGATTCTGCAGCAAAAGGTTATTGAGATTACGAAGCTGTTATCAATTTGGAAGGAAGGTCTTTCTATGAATTTACAGTTGGTTAAAGGATAAGAAAAGAAGAGTAGGGCTTAGTGGTTTTCAGGCTGGACCACTCAGCAGTGGGTCCTACTGTGGATCAGAATTGACACCAGTTTTATTCAATATCTCATCAGTGACCCAAAAAGGGAAACATATGGTGAAATCTCGAAATGTGAGGATGGTATTAAAATCTTTCAGGTAGCCAAAAGCTGCATCAATGACAAGGAATTCTGAACCTTGCTGAAACTAGCAGGAGATTGACTTAAAGCAGGTTAAAAGAAAGGTACAACTTCTGGGACTCGCTGCCACAGGAGGCTTTGGAGGCGAACTGTATCAGAATATTAAAAAATGTAAATTCATGGACAACAGATCCAAAACAAATACTAAATGAAGGAGATGGAAATGAGCCCCTAACATGCCAGCAGAGCTATTTTAAGTGCTAAAGGAAACCATGGAGAGAGGCCAGACTTTTGTCTTCCCTCACAGTACCTCCTTCTGCCAGTGTCATAGACAGATCTGGTATTGACCTATACATGTATGAATGGCATTTCTTACATTCTTAGTTCTCATAATACAGTATTTTAAGGATTTACTAACCCCAAGAAGAAGAACAGTTCAAAAGGTAGGCAAGTGGATAGGGGAAAAGAGATGCGAAGTGCTCTTTAGGCAGCAGGGGGGAAACCTTGAACTCTAAAATTGTAAAATGCCAATGAGCACATTAAATATGCTCACTTAATTACACATTGTCTCTAAAATTTATCCACTAAGGCCCTACTTGAAGGATAGAAAATCTGTTTTGTGATGTCTCTTCATGTTCTCTCTCTCTCTTTTATCTGGGTGTTAAGTTATGTAATTACTGACCACTTCAAAAAGCTAAACTTTCTGAATAATTCATACAACATGGCAACGTGAGGCAAGGTTAGGGGAGCCTGTGGGTATCTCTACATATCAAAAAGCAGGCATAGAATTCTGATAAATAAAGGGATGGCATTATATCATAAAACACCAGAGGAAGATAAAATACACAGCTGGAAAAGGGAAAAAACACGAACAACTGGCATTGCCCAGAAATCATTATTCTCTCAAGGATTTGGCACCGTGGTAATTGGTAAAAAAAGTGCAATTATTTTCAACTCATATAATTTTTAATTGGTTGACATAGCTAAATCCTTGATAGAATAATGAATTAAAGCCAAAACCAATCTTTATCTGTCAGTTTGATTGCACACCCTTAACAGTAAAGTGATCCCGTTGACACAGTTTTAGAAATACATCAAAAATTGTGCTCAAAGTAAAAGCTTCAGCTTTTTTTTTTTTCCTCCTTTTAAAATTTAAAGCACTACTAAATGCCAGGTGTATCAGCTGCTGCAAATCTGGTGCATTTGCTATCAAAATGCAGGCCGCTTAGCAACAACTGAATATTCTGGACACAGGACTGGGAGACAGGAAACTCGTTCAACTTTTTGCTTTCATATCAAATCATTCTGGTATTAAAAGTCACTCAGATCCTTGACCTTACTTCTCCTG
This sequence comes from Grus americana, assembly GCF_028858705.1. Classification (NCBI taxonomy): domain Eukaryota; kingdom Metazoa; phylum Chordata; class Aves; order Gruiformes; family Gruidae; genus Grus; species Grus americana. Next base: position 12,214,433 of record NC_072853.1, on the reverse strand, counting down.
CAACCAATGGCACAACCTCACAATCGTATAAAATACAGATCTTAACTATTTTGCATATGTAATACAGAAATAAAAAAATATACCATCACAAATGACTCAACAAGAAGAATCAGCAAATACTTGGTCACAACTTTTATGTTTAATATTAAGAAATTATAATGTTGATGACATAATTAGGGAGTATGAATCTTTCATTCTAATTTTATATTTTTTTATAATTTTATATTACCACTTGAGAAGTACACCATTAGTAGGTAGTGAACTGCTGAAGGAAAAATTAAGATAACTGAATTGTTCTGCAGCACACAGGCAGTCTTTAATTTGTTGCCATGTTCATGAACCCAATAGTCCGATGATCCTACAAAGCAGATGAGTGGAATTTCTACCATATCTAAATGGGCAGAGGGAGACTTCCAGATTTATCCCCATTATGCGTGTGCTTATGACACACAATACTCAGTACTGGAAACAGGAATGGAGCTATATGAGCTTCGTTAGGCCAAGTCCTCTTCTTTAGCAAGGAAATCTCTAGCTGATTTTCAAGGCACATGGACACAGAGCTTCTGCAAACTGTTTCCTGCTTCTTAGTGATGGAGATGGTTGAGAAAGAAAAAAAGCTCATCTGCTCATCTGCTTTTGTCATGGGACTTATCATAGAATCATAGAATCATTATGGTTGGAAAAGACCTTTAAGATCATTGAGTCCAACCATTAACCTAGCACTACCAAGTCCAAACACTAAACCATGTCCCTAAGCACCACATCCACACATCTTTTAAATACCTCCAGGGATGGTGACTCAATCATTTTCTTGGGCAGGCTGTTCCAGTGTTTGATAACTCTTTCAGTGAAGAAATGTGTCCTAATATCCAATCTAAACCTCTCCTGGAACAGCTTGAGGCCATTTCCTCTTGTCCTGTCACTTGTAACTTGGGAGAAGAGACCAACACCCACGTGGCTACAACCTCCTTTGAGGTAGTTGTAAAGAATAATAAGGCCTCCCCTCAGCCTCCTTTTCTCCAGGCTAAACAACCCCAGTTCCCTCAGCTGCTCCTCATAAGACTTGTGTTCTGGACTCTTCACCGGCTTTGTTGCCCTTCTTTGGACATGCTCCAGCACCTCGATGTCTTTCTTGTAGTGAGGGGCCCAAAACTGAACACAGGACTTGAGGTGCGGCCTCACCAGTGCTGAGTACAAGGGGACGATCACTTCCCTGGTCTTGCTGGCCACACATCATGTGCAAAGCTACATGGAAAATGAAACTCTCACTCTGCAAGATCTTCAGAGACATTGCAGGCAAGCAAAGAAGACATCATTGCTGTTATTTCTCCTTTAAAGGTCTTCTATGATGCGCAGAAGCCTTGTACATGGAGGACTGGGTAAAAAGATCCAGACAGACTTTTGGGTTTTTTTGTGCCTTTTTCCTGGTAAAATGGGTTTGACTGCGGTGACCAAACACTAGTATGATAGCTATCAGTGATACCACCTAAGAATTCTGTATTTCATCAAAGTTTGATGTTTTAAAGAAAGAGGAATAAAGAAACACCAGCCAGAAGCACAATCTCAAACCATAGTTTTGGACCCAGGATCTTTCACAGCTTGAGAAATGTCTGCTAGAAATGTTGGCTGTGAAGAGGCAGCTCATCAGATCTCAGTTCAGATTCTGACCTTTCTTCCCTTACATCTTTTTAAAGGCATTGTTTAGGGCTTCTCTGGGGAAAAGACAATTGCTTTTTTAAGCTAAAAAGTCCTGGGTGAAAGTCAAGCTGATGGGTCTCAGAGCCACATCATTAGAAAGCTTATTACAGAATTTAACACTGATGTTAGCCTAAAATTACTTTCCTTCTTGTCACTAGAGAGCAAAAGATTAATCCCATGACAGGCTTAGAGATGAAGAAAATGTTAACTATGCCAGTATTCCTACAGGGCTGACAGATAAACTTTAGTCAGATCTATCGTAAATACTTTGAAGTGAGGGTTGTTCACAGGCTATTGTAAGATATCTGCAAAGATAAATGGAAAAACAAAGCAGTGTTATTGAGAGTTTTGCCTCATTTTCATGCTCTGATAAAACATGGACCTCCAGCTACAAATCTTCATTGATTTTAATTAGGTTTTACAGGTAACAGTCAGCTAAGCAATTGCATCAGTACTGCATACCTGAGTAGTACATTATATCGCAGTTGGAGCTCGGATTTATCAGTGTCTCTGGGCAAAATATTAGCCTGGGGCAATAAAGTCAGGCTGTAATGGGAACCATACAAGGAAAAGAAAAGCTCTCTTCTGTCATGCCTTTAACATGTCATTCATAGGAAAACACCAGGCTTCCCTTGGCTTCATATCGTTACAGTGAATCTGCCACATCCTTGGCAGGCTCTTTCAGTCCTTTCAGAAATAAAACAAGCAATAAAGCAGCTGTTGCTGCAGGTCTCTTCTGGCAGAATTCAGTTTTCCAGTGATGGTTTGAAGATTCTTTCCCCTAGATGATTCCCCCAGTTCTTTCTTTGATATTTTCTTTTTCTTCTCCGCCTTATATTGAACATCAAGGAGGACAGGCTTTGTTTCCCTTTACTGCTGTTCTCTTTCCTTCTTTGTTTGAGCTGAAGCATAATTTTTCTTGCTGCAAGCGGAGTGGGGCAGGACCATGCAGCCTGGTCCGTCCAAGCGGAGCTGACCTGTGCAGGGGTCAGCAGTTGGTAGGAAGAAGCTGAATGACATGTTTGTGGTTCTGGAATTCCCTTCTCCAAAACCTTGTCTTGACTGCACAAGCCTTTGCTGCTTTAGCTGTTCTTCAGGATGTTCTCCACCTCAGTCTATTCTCTTTTAGTTTTCCCTGTTTTGGGAGCTCCAGAGACACCACATATTGAGTGCCAAACTGGCTGCTACAGTACCCAAGGAAATTCAGGCAGAGCTCAGGCGTGACCATCCTGTACAGCCCAAACAGTTTCTCAGTCAGACTTTCTAAAGCTGTCAGCAAAGAAGCTGCTAAGATTTCTTATCTTCTCTGGTATCTTCCCCTCCCCAAGAAAAGGGCAGCTGTTACATGCAGGCTCATCACTACTGTATCCAAACACAGGAAGAAATTGCTCGGAAAGACTTGGCTCTGTCAGGGCATAGCAGGATGGGTGCTGGTAGCACAACCTGTAGAGTCACATGGGAGGGATTTCTTCTGTGGGAAGTCCTACAAACTGTCATTTGGGACTGTTTGCTACTTCTAGATTATAGAGAGCTGTTTCGCAGCTCTACAGACTACATTTAACAGCAGCACCATCTTACCAGGATTTTGCCCATGATTATTTTTTCTGCCCCCCCCCCCAATCCTCTAGTTGCTAGATTTCTTCTCTGATGTTATTCAGATGTTTCCTTACCCATAATAGACATTTTTAATGTGTTAATTTGTACTCACATGGGGCTTCAATTATGCATTCAGTGCAACAAGTATCTATGAAATGCTGTCTACTAGAGGGGTAGAGGATGAGCAGATGTTTTGGTCTAATCTGTCTTGGACCACATGCAAGAGAGGCCCTCCCCAGAGGTTATCCTGGCTTCAAATGTTTGGAACTACTTTCCAGTCTCCCTTCTCATATCCCTCTCCAGCCAACATATACAACTTTATTAATAGACTCTGGGTTTGTCAGGGTATGGCACATCCCTTCAGGAGCTCCCCTATAATATTTAGGTTTTTTTGTGGATAAACCTGAAAGACGCTGTTTCCCCAAAGACCCTGTAAACAAGTGTCTGTCTGGATTAAATTATGCTAACTAACCTGCTTAGATTTACTCATGTCAACTACAACTACTTTTCCAGACCTCTTGGGATGTTTGAGAAATATATGAATCTCTGAAATTTTCAGGGCAGGTATATGCAAATTTAGAAGAAAAACCCATACTTTCCTCTATAGCATATGCCTAAGCTTAAAACTACTTTGGTAATATTGTTCTGTAGTTATCATTTAAATAGGCTGTGACCAACCATTTTGCACCAGCAAGGTGAATGCCTGTCCATCACTGGAAATAGAATGTATTGTGGCAATTACTCAAAAGAAAAAAAAACAACCCACTTGTTGCTTGCACTGACAAGTGTGTTCATGGCACATAATCCTTACACAGCACTTTCTGCTCAAATCCTTTAGCGGACTACATTCTGCACTAGCAAAGACTCTGGATTAAGGCTGAGCAGCCCCATCATTTAAGTTCTTATGCAAGGAAATAGAGTGTTGCTCAGGTCTCAAAAAATGATTATTTATATTGAATGAAATAACACTGTATTAGGCAGAATAATTGTATTTCTCCATTTCATGCCAGTGCATAACAGATCTTGGGATTAACTGGTAGAAATCAGTGTTTCCAAATTCTGTATGCTCATAATTTAGGAAGCAGTTCACCTCATTCTAAAATAAACATCCCTTTTTTAACAGATGAATTGCACCCCAAGATTACTGTAAAGGGAGCTTGGATAACTCAGATAACAGCTACAGAGCAGATGCCTAAACTTAGGTGAACTGAATCTAATCCCTACTTTCATGTAATGTTTTCTTCCATTGAGTGACCAGCAGTGCTCTCCTAGGAAGGATTATTGCTGAGAAAGTGGCAGGACCTACACATCACATTTCTTTTTCTGTCTCTTATCTCCAGGATATAACCGTTTTTTCCCCCCACGATCTTTGGTTTCAACGTCATGAATGAATGAGGCTGAAATGTAGATTGAATCCTTATGCCTTGTTATGCCATCAATAGATACCCATGAGCAAAGTGAGAGGTTTTGTAGTGTACACTGCAGAGGAATAACAGAGGAACAAAGCCTTAAGGATGCTAAGGGGCAAGGACAAGAAGAAAGACCTTTCTTGATGGAATTATATTCAGTAAATAAATTGTTTCTATTACTTGGTGCACTTGACACCAGTATTATTAAGACTTCTGGAGGTCAATGTGCCTGTATATGTATTTAAATCTCATACCATGAAATCAGTGAGAATAATATCTCAGTAGATAGCTTTCTATATATAAGTACTACTCAATAGTGCAATATACTTGCCTTTATGATTGGAAAGTTTAGTGAATTAGATCAGCAAATCTTATCATCTGACCTTTGGTTTGTCTTCTTTAAATACTAATATTAATTTTAAATAAAATAATCTTTATTCTTCAGCCAGACATTCTTAAGAACAGTCATACCAAGGGACTTTTTTTAAATTTGGATCAAAATCTGGAGGAAACTAGCTCTTTTCTTGCACTTGACTGACAGTAAGTTTGAGTCACACTCTTTAGCTGTCAGACATTCGTCCACCTTCACTTTGTATCATACAGAATCATATTACTTCTTTAATATATTTGAATTTCTTGCATTCCCTGGTTGATAATATTCTTCTCATGTACAAAGACACTCAGGCCTCCATGACACTGACTGCTCCCAGTACCTTTGTTTTCCACAGGGGATTTTCTTTCATCATGCTTCTTTTTCACTATACTGTTTATTTTCCCAGTGACTCATACTTTAGACTACACATAAAATATCTTCCCACACTGCATATATGGCCTGTCAAAAGCTATCATTTGTGTCTCTACTTGAACATGCAGCATACCTTTTGATGGCCTTTAATTTTAAAGGTCTGTGTGAAGTTTTGTGACAACTGAAATATAAACATATGTTTAATGTTGTTTTCTTGGTTGGTTAAGCCTTGCTTCCATATCCTGATAGAGTTTTCAACTGGTCTTGAGCCAGCAGCCTGTCTCTGAGGAGGAAATAATAGACTAAATTGGAGTTCACTCCTGGATAAATTAACTGCATTTTATGTTGAACAGCAAACCTACATCAGTTATTAATTGATATTGTCTAAATTCAGACATATTTTGGAAATGACTTCCAATTCCTTCATATGATTAAAGTTCCCTCCATTTCATACAATACCTGCTGCCATTTCTGTCATAGACGCTCACATACTGAGATTCAAGTAGATTTAGCTTGTCTCTCTCAAACACTTCCTTTAAAGCTTTGCTTAGAAGGGATTCCTACCAAGAGAAAGTAGTCATCATGGAAGGACATATATCCTGCCTTTGAATGATTACATAATGCAATGTTTGTCAAGTACACATAAATGAAAAGATTTTGTGACAGCAAAGGTTTCTGCAGTTCCTTACCAGGAGCTTGGTTGCTGTACCGTATTTATGTTTATAGTCCTTGACCTAAGAATCAAACCCAGATACCTTGCATTGTAGCAGAAAAGACCAAAATGTCCTAAGAAGAATCTTATTTTCTGCCCTCTTCGGTTACAGCAGTGTTAACATCTTCCACATCCTGAGCCAGCTGTGGGACCTGCATCCTCTTGTGGTGGGTACCTGGGCGCTCAGACCTCACCTGCTTCCCAGACTTATTTTGTCTCTGTCATCTCCACTGGCTGCCAGACCCATTGGCCATGCCAGCCCTACAGCTACAGATATACCACGGACTGAGGCCTTTTCAAGTGCTGCACAGCCGCCCACCTAATACTGGCACTTCTATTTGAGCTAACCAAAGCTTCAGAGGTTGTTTCTAGTCACATTGCTTCGTGGGACTGAACGCATTCAACCACGGGGAAAATAATGGGAGAAAATTTCATAAAAGGTTGCATCTCTTGATCATTCCTTCACAAATCAAAATGGAGATTTAATGATTCTTTACATGAACAGCCATGTGGGGTCCTGAATTATACCAGCAGGCTAAGAAACGGATCTGAAAAATAATTGTATGTCAACAGATGGCTTCTGATGTGTAATTATCAATATATGTGATGTGCTGTTTTTGTGCAAGGCCTGGTTATCTGGCTCGTCCTAGCTGTTTATGTATATCATGCATTTCCCAGGTGCCTGTAACTACTATGACTCAAAGGGCAGAGAACAATAAAAATGTCTATTTAAGAGTATAGCCACTCCAGACACTAATGGGCTGATGGGAGCCTTTGGCAGGCACGTCTATCCAGCGCTGAGAGCACCAAAAATGAGCATGGATGACAAGAATGGATTTAGCTGCCAGCTACATTTTACAAGGCCATTCATTCTTGCAAACACCTAAGACTTGTAACATGGTTTCCAGCTGTGCAAAGTAATTAATTATAATAGAGCACAAATAATAATCTGTCGCTCCTCACTCACAGTAATTTTCACTTGCTAAAACCTGCGTGCGCCCAGTTTGTGTGGTTACTGCAAATGATTTTTAATATCCAACAGCGAGATTTAGATGAACAAACAAAACAAACAAACAGGCAGTTTAATTGAAGGGGTGGTAGATGCTGATGTGTCATGCAGAGTAAGAATTTCAGGACAGCCCACGCCCAGCTTGCTAGTACAAATATTAAGGTGTCTCTGCACAGGCTGCTTTGCAGGCAGGGACGAGGCAAGAGAGCCCAGCCAGGCGGTGAGTGCTCCATGGTATTGCAGGGGAGCAATAACAAAAGCTATTGAGACCCTAGGTGCTTCAAGGAAAACTTCTTCTCTGAGCGCCAGGGTATTGAGCCCTAGTAGTTTTAGAGGTGCCCTCTACTACCTGGTGCTGGCACGACACAAAACTTTACTGCAGGGGAAGGAAAAGTCCCTTTGCAGGGGCAGAGAGGCATGAGTAACATGAAGAGCTCACCTCTGCCAGCCACAGCCACTGGTTCTTGGTAATTATCTGTCTGGTTTTGTTGTAATGGCAGCAGGATCAAGAAACCCACAACTCGCTGCGGTGCTGGAGAGGGGAAAAAAACCAACAAAAATCTCAACCCCCTCCAAACCTGCAGGAGGTGTTTGAGAAAGCGAAGTGAACGTGACACAAAAGACAACTTAAAGCTGAGAAAAGACAACTAAAGGCAAGATTTATGACTGCGCTGAGAGAGGTCATACAGTTACAAGCCTCAGGCATTATGGTTCTGTGTAAAGAATATGGATCTGTCTGAGGAATATCATGAAAGTACAGCAAAGCAAAGAAAAAGAAAAGAAACAAGCACCAAATTGATCATCAAACATTATAGTCTGGATCTGTGCTCACTTCACCATGGCTGAGCAACTCAGCATCTCACAGCAGGCTTATTGCCATGCTTCCTCCACAAGGGAGCTGCAGCAAATCTTCTGATTTCTGAAATGTATTTTTGCTCTGTTTCGTTTTAACAAACAGAAGAAGATTATATGTTTCACTGAGCCAGGATGCAGTCTTTCCCTTTATGATGAGGTCCCTACTGCTTCAGCTCTTCCTTTCACACTGATAGCTTATCCAACAGTTTCTGGGAACCCTGCTGTGAATCTACAAGACCTTCTCTTTGGGCTCTTCCCTGTGTAATTTTTGATATGATAAGTTTAGAAAAACTAAACTCAAACACCTCTTCCCTCAGTCAGTGGTGCATCTCCCTTGGACGCGCACATGCTGTTGCAGAAAGTGTAGTCCTTAAGGGTTGCACCAAGGTTTGGAGCAGAACTGAATTAAAAAATCAGTCTGTAAAGAAAATGTAAAAGGGATTGTTCTGAATGGCACAATGATTCAGAATTGATCAAGGAAGACAACAAGGTTGTGTGTGTGAAATAATCTATAGAAAAATGACAGTATAATAGTTAACCAAACTTTTGGGAAAGTTGTATTTAAAACTCAGGACTGCTGTTTTCTTTTCTCTCTAAGCAGGTATTTAGTGACACTTGGTAACTATACATAGGAACTCCTGCTATAGGCTGATGTCTTCACTGGAGGTTTCCCCAGGCAACTTCACATGAAGTGTCATCAGGAGCTTACCTGGCTTCACTTCTTTACAGTCCTTCATGTTTTCAGATTAAACTTTGAAGTTCTTTTTGATAAGAACCTTTGGGAATGGCTGTATCTGTCCTTAGGACTGGTTTTCAGTTCCATAACATACAATGAACCACCTTCATTGACCATGACTCCTAGGGGTACATAACACTTTGTAGTGGGCAGAGGGATAAGACCATTGCTCCCATGCCATGGAGTATTTTGTTTCTCTCTGGTGCACTTCCTACTCTCTCAGTTTTGGCATCATAAGTGAATGTGATCTAAAGAAGATTTTCCCCCACCTTCTTTTTTAATGAGACCCATACACAGCTGCAGTAGGGTCATTTGCAGCTTTATTAAGGAATTCTCACTTTCCTCTCTGCATTTGACTTCTGTTTGGGGTGTGAATTCATAACAGGTGTGTTGGGTTTGCATAGCAAGGTTTTGGTAGTGAGGAGGGGGGGCTACAGGGGTGGCTTCTGTGAGAAGCTGCTAGAAGCTTCCCCTGTGTCTGATAGAGCCAATGCCAGCCAGCTCCAAGATGGACCCGCCGCTGGCCAAGGCCAAGCCGATCAGTGCCTCTGTGATAACATATTTAAGAAGGAAAAAAAACCCCAACAGTTAGAGCTTTTATAGCCGGAGAGAGGAGTAAGAAGGTGTAAGAAACTCTGCAGACACCAAGGTCAGTGCAGAAGGAGGGGGAGGAGGTGCTCCAGGCACCAGAGCAGAGATCCCCCTGCAGTCAGTGGGGAAGACCATGGTGAAGCAGGCTGTTCCCCTGCAGCCCATGGAGGAAGGATGAGGGGGTGTAGAGATTCCACCTGCAGCCCATGGAGGAAGGATGAGGGGGTGTAGAGATTCCACCTGCAGTCCATGGAGGACCCCACGCCGGAGCAGGTGGAGGCACCTGAAGGAGGCTGTGGCCCGTGGGAAGCCCACACTGGAGCAAGTTCCTGGCAGGACCTGTGGACCCGTGGAGAGAGAGCGGCCCATGCCAGAGCAGGTTTGCTGGCAGGACTTGTGACCCCGTGGGGGACCCACACTGGAGCAGTCTGCTCCTGAAGGTTTGCACCCCATGGGAGAGACCCAGGCTGGAGCAGTTTGTGAAGGACTGTAGCCCGTGGGAGAGACTCCATGTTGGAGAAGTTCATGAAGGACTGTCTCCCGTGAGAGGGACTCCATGCTGGAGCAGGGGAACGATGAGAGGAGTCCTCCCCCTGAGGATGAAGAAGCGGCAGAAACACCGTGAGATGAACTGACCGTAACCCCCATTCTCTGTCCCCCTGTGCCCCTAAGGGGGGAGGAGGTTGAAGCCGGGAGTGAAGTTGAGCCCAGGAAGATGGGAGGGGTGGGGGGAGGTGTTTTAAGAGTTGATTTTATTTCTCTTTCCTCTACTCTGTTTTGCTTAGTAATAAATTAGATGAATTCCCTCTCTAAGTTCAGTCTGTTTTGCTCGTGACAATAATTAGTGAGTGATCTCTCCCTGTCCTTATCTCGACCCACAAGCTTTTCGTTATACCTTTTCTCCCCTGTCTAGTGAAGGATGGACAGTGACAGAGCGGCTCTGGTGGGCACCTGGCCCCCAGGCAGCGTCAACCCACCGCAGCAGGGTATCAGGAAAATGTGGATGCAAGAGCGTAGTGATGACTACGCGGCACACATGTTGTAGTGTACACCTGGCACTACCCTGCTCACCCTTTTTCTCGGGTTCCCTTCTCTTACTTCTTAACTGAGGACAAATCCCTTTCCATATTTTCAGGGTAAGTGGTGTCTTCTGATGCTACTCAGCACGATAATCCTGTGTTTTAGGATCTTGACATTGGACTAACCAAGGGTTATTTCTTTTCCTCAGATAGAGCAAACAAAAGTCCTTCCCTGCAGAAAACAGGAATATACTCTAAGTTTCTCTGGCATGTTGTTAGAGTGGTGACCACTGGACGGGAGCTTGCAGAGCTGATTCATTCTCAGTTGCCCTTCCACTGCAGCGGAGATGCAAAGTAACCTGGAGCACTGTTTCTTATTTACAGCACATCCATCACCCCCAGGGAACAGAACACTCTCTGTGGATCTTGTAGCATTACCACCACGCAAAAACCAAACCTAGCTGGGTATTCCTACTGCACACGTGTTCTCTTTCTTTGAAGCCAGACTTGGTGCACTTCTGTCTGTTAATGTGCCAAATAAAACAGCATGATGAATGCTTTGTTTTTATGCTTGTTAGAAATATCAGCTTCCTATGCACATTGCTGTGGACACTAGTAGCAGTTTTACCTTAGAAGCATTACCCAAGCCTGTACCAGTGAAAGGTGGCTGGCTCAAAGGGTCTGTGCACGTAAGATCACTGCAGGAGCCCTCTGCTCTGCTCTGTGAATATTCCCTTTATTTTCTGAGCCTTCAGAGTCAGTAGTCATCAAAGACTCAGTGTAACAAACATGAAAAAATTATTGTAGTATATTTATATCCTCATTAACAGCAAAAAAATCACTCCATTGTCCTAACTTCTTATCTTCCTTCTCTCCTATCATGCCACAGCTCTTCTCCTGCCTTTTTCACCCTATAGAAGTCAATTTGAGACATCAGTGTCAAGGTAGGGTAGTGTAAGCCGAAGGCCAGTTCAATTTTAAGACCGCACTTGATCCTTGATGCTAGGTTACTCATTTCCAGAATACGACTGTCCTAGTAGAACCCTGTCTGTCCACATCATGCCAGAGAGTGATGGGAGACTTTAGAGTGTCTGGCACTGACACTGGCTGTAGTGTCTGGGAGGAAGATTTCTTCTTATTCCCCAACATTTCAGGTGCTAATCCACTGTATAAAATCTCAATAATGCTTAAAAAGCTGGCCTTTTCTTGGCTGTGGCAGCAGACTCTTACAGATACACAAATTACTGCTCAGCTATTTAAAATCATGTAGTTCTGCTTTGTAGCTCAAGTCACTCATTTATATAAAAATATAGAATCATAGAATGGTTTGGGTTGATATAGCCTCATTTATTCTGTAAACCCCAACACTGAGCCAGACTGGGATGATATTTGTTTCTCAATGGTAGAGAAGAGTGCTTCCCTCCATTCCAACATGAATTTAACCTGGTCAGCACCTGAATCTTTGGCATGGTTATCTTAAAAAAGCTTTTCATAAGGCACAGCAATATGGAAAGAAGGTATTTTACTATGTGTTATTATTAGCCTGGATCATACTTTTGTGAATCATGAAGAAAAACAGAAACACAGCTGGCTAAGCATTGCCCTTTAAATGTCAGGACAGTGTGTGTGCATCTCTGTGTGTGTATATATTTACCAAGATTTAAATTTTAATTCTCTGATGTTTTCTTCACACTGTGGATTTCAGATGAGGTTATAAATAACATGCCCAATCCATGGTTAGTTGTCAGGAATTATTCCAGAACAACTAGCTGGGCACTTAATTGTTTTGGGTTCTCTGAAGTATTTTTCTAGGTTTTGCTCTTTGCCTACCTCATATGTATATTGGGAACTTCAGTCTCTGAAATATCCGCTTGGGGGTCACACCTGAGCTTTGTGTGCCGATAAAAACTCCTGCCTGCTTGAGTACTTGATCTGAACTTTTTGCCAGCTACCATAACAGATTCAAATATATTAAAGCTTCATCAGTTTAGGTTAGGATGGGTGACCATTTACCTTAGGGCATCTGTAAACTTCTGGTTGTGAAAGCTTCTGTCTTTCTATGCAACAGAGTCTTTCCATGATGGCCTTTGGATGCAGGATACTTTCAGTGAGACTGCTGGGATCTCTTGCACAATAGGATTTCCAGGTCTGCAATAAGGGTGAAGAACAAATGCTGCAGATGGGGATACTCTGCAATGCCAATCACCAGATCATGGATTTTAGAGCATCACAGACTCTGCATTCCCCACCAGGTACCATTACTAGCTGCTTAGATTGTCAGACCAGCAGCTCGCCTTTCTCATAGTTTTCCATAGAGGAAAAAACTCCATTATCTTGTGCCAATGAAAATTTTTTTCCTTAAGTCTGAGTACTTGATATCACTATTGGAAAAATGTCTCCTTGGTCCTTAATCTGATGCCTTGCTGGAATCTCTCACAGATCAAGAGTAAATAGGCAGGCAGATATTTTATGATGAAATTGTACAGTTGCTTCCATGTACCACCAAAGAAATTTTTGCTTCAGTTCTACAGGAAAATCACAGAATCATATAAATTGAAAAGGACAGCCTGAGGTCATCTAGTCCAACCCATCAACTCAGGCAGCATCAGCTAGAGCAAGTTGCCCAGGACCATGTCCGGATGGGTTTTGAATATCAGGTTTCTTCAGATGGACACTCCACTATAAATGAGGAATTAAAACTAGAAGCAGCACGTTAGACCAGAATCTAACTCCTTCCTCTTCTGTCAGACCTTCTACACTAAAACACAAGAAAGAAAGGGAGAAGATTTCCTCTGTGGATTCATTCATATTAACTAATTTTCTTTGTTTTCTGACTTACATACTGCTGTTTATGAAAGTTATCTGTTTCAGCAGTGGAAGAAGTTGTTTTCTGTGTAGAAATGTGTGTGGATGTTTAAACTTGTCGAGTGTTTCAGAATCCTTTGGGATGAAAGGAACTATATAAATGTAAAATACTCTGTGATTATTTATTATTTCTTTACACATGGTATGTGCTCCTGGGATGTTCTGTTTGTTGTAGTTGTTGTGATGGTGTTATGTGACCTGGCATTGCAACTTGCCACAGCACACAAAGATATATTTCTGAAGAAATTAGATTAGCACCCATCCATCAATCTTCCACTAACACAGTATTTTACATTAGATTTATCTGACTGTTTTATTTCCCGTCCTTATTTTGTGAGGCATGTGGAACTAACATTCTCAGATAAATTAATTTGTCTTATTTGTTTTCCCTCAATTTTTCTCAGTGTCATGCTAAAAAACTGGTTGGTAATTCCAAATATTAGACTTTTGCTACATTTTGCTTAGGGATCCACACTGCTGCACCAGTTTCTTGCAAAGAGAAGGAATAAAAGAAACAATAGACAATTTTACGTGGGAAGGAGTAAACACATCAAGCTATGTTCTGGGTTTTGACAATGAAATTTTGTACTAGCATCTGTAGAAAGCAATGAGTTATTTGGCTTTCTCATCCCAATCCAGGGCCAGTGAAGAAAAGTTACAGGAACACCAAACCATTTTAAGATATGGTCATAAACGAGTTGCGAGGGTAGATTATAGTCTTTTTGGTTGAAAACTACAATTTTAATGATTCCTAGAACTACAGACAAAAGCCACCTCCTGATTTTTCCTTCATTCAATGAGTTTTACGCTTCTGCTTATTTTAAAAGCGCTACAAAACTCCACTTTCTTTGAGATCTTTCTCCTGCAATTTTCAAAGAAATTAGTTAAGGTAGAAAATTGTTTCCAAGCAGCTAGAGATGTTCAGATTTTGCAGTAATATAAATATCAGGATAGAACCAATTTTATTTTTGGTGCAGTAGTGATATTTACAAAAAAAAAATAATGTAAGAAGGGATTGAAGGTGAACTGTTACTATTTCACAGGGGATACATGGGAGCTGTAGTAGGGTTTTTATTTCTTTTTCAAGCATTGTTGTTACTCCACTTTGGAGCTGAACTGTGAAGGTTGGGAACAAATTGGTTCACTAGAGATGTTCTCCATATGTCTGTTGGGTTTGCGTGGCAAGGGTTTGGTAGTGGGGGGCAGGGGGGGCTACAGGGGTGGCTTCTGTGAGAAGCTGCTAGAAGCTTCCTCTGTGTCTGATAGAGCCAATGCCAGCCGGCTGTAAGACGGACCCGCCGCTGGCCAAGGCCAAGCCAATCAGCGCCTCTGTGATAACATATTTAAGAAGGAGAAAAACACTTGGAGAGAGAGAGCTTTTGCAGCTGGAGAGAGGAGTGAGAAGATGTAAGAAACTCTGCAGACACCAAGGTCAGTGCAGAAGGAGGGGGAGGAGGAGCTCCAGGCGCCGGAGCAGAGATCCCCCTGCAGCCCCTGGAGAAGGCCATGGTGAAGCAGGCTGTCCCCCTGCAGCCCATGGAGGAAGGATGAGGGGGTGTAGAGATTCCACCTGCAGCCCATGGAGGACCCCACGCTGGAGCAGGTGGAGGCACCTGAAGGAGGCTGTGACCCGTGGGAAGCCCACGCTGGAGCAAGTTCCTGGCAGGACCTGTGGACCCGTGGAGACAGGAGCCCACACCAGAGCAGGTTTGTTGGCAGGACTTGTGACCCCGTGGGGGACCCACACTGGAGCAGTCTGCTCCTGAAGGTTTGCACCCCGTGGGAGAGACCACGTTGGAGAAGTACGTGAAGGACTGTAGCCCGTGGGAGAGACTCCATGTTGGAGAAGTTCATGAACGACTGTCTCCTGTGAGAGGGACTCCATGCTGGAGCAGGGGAATGATGAGGACTCCTCCCCCTGAGGACAAAGAAGCGGCAGAAACAACGTGTGATGAACTCACCACAACCCCCATTCCCCGTCCCCCTGTGCTCCTAAGGGGGGAGGAGGTTGAAGCTGGGAGTGAAGTCGAGCCCGGGAAGATGGGAGGGGTGGGGGGAAGTGTTTTAAGATTTCATTGTATTTCTCATTCCTTTACTCTGTTTTGCCTAGTAATAAATTAGATGAATTCCCTCTCTAAGTTCAGTCTGTTTTGCTCGTGACAATAATTAGTGAGTGATCTCTCCCTGTCCTTATCTCGACCCACAAGCTTTTCGTTATACCTTTTCTCCCCTGTCTAGTGAAGGATGGACAGTGACAGAGCGGCTCTGGTGGGCACCTGGCCCCCAGCCAGGGTCAACCCACCACAATACAAATATGAGACCTATTGACATAGAAAAAACCCAAATCTATATTAGAAAGAAATAAACCTTTGGAGGGAAGAATATTATGTGCAGAGTGTGTAAATACCTCTTGTAAGACTTCCAGAATAGAATTTTTTTTCTAGATTCCTTTTAATAGGTTGCAGTGTGTGGAACTTGTCAGGAGTTTTCTGCAGAAGTTTCTCCATCAGAAAATGATGTTTTGCTGAATTCAGAACATTCCTTGATAATTTTTTTTTTACAATATTTGATTTCATAAACAATTCAAATTGCAAGACTGTGACTTTTTTTAGAAAGTAACACCACATTTTTATTTTTCCAATGAGATTTTGATTATATTACTACTGTCGTGCAAACAGAAAATTATTTTGTTTGGTTTGACCTTGTTCAGAAAGCTCAGATTTCCAATAAAACAGTAAATATCATTCATATACAAATCAGGAGCATCCTAACTGTTTTTCCCTTTTAAGAGACGTTTCTAAGGAAGAGGAACATTTTTATCCACCAGACATGACATTTAATTTGACAATATTAAATGCACCAATCTTATTTAAAAATTAAATGTAAAACTATTGCTTTTTAACACTGCATTTTGCACCATGCAGCAGTATTATCCATCTGTTGGGGAGCTCTTTAAAATATTTAAGGCAAAGTCTTCCCATCAGATGAAGGGCAGTAATGACAAATTATCTCAGTCTCAGTGTGAATATAATCTTAGTTCAGGAGAATTTAGTTTCCAAAATGCAATTTTCAGTAGCTGAGCCCTGAGCAACTACATGGATGAAATTTCCTGAATCTGCATTTTCCAGACAAAGAAGATGCCTTTATTTCCTCTTGTGAAAAACATCCTAGGAGTACTACTCAACTGAGTTGTTACCATTCCCACAATGAATTTTTGTGACATATCACACAGGTGTCATTATTATGGCAGGAGATTCTGCATCTATGTTTTACATAAATGTCTGATGGTTACAGTTCTGCTGGGAAAAAAAAGCATGAAAATGAGGCCTTAAAATTGGAAAATGGGTGTTGGCATGTGGGGATGGGTTGAAGCAAGTCCTGTATATGCTGTCCTTTAAGGGTTTTTATAGATCAGAAATGCCTGTAACACCCTTCTAGCTTATACCAAATGCACTCCAGTGGAGATGGTGTAAGTGGACTGATGGAAAGAATAAATGGAGATGTGTGACCAGAATAAGGTGATTGTAGATCTTTGTAGGGGCAGAATTTGCTCCTTATAGATAAGATAAAGGAAAAAGGAAAATGCTGAGTGCCATCCAGGAAGGGTCTTCTGGGAGGTGTGAACTGTGCTATCACCAGAGCCACAGTTTGGAATTGGCAACTCAAGAGCTCTTTGAAGGACTTATTGGAAATCCTGGAAATCTTCAGGCTCAGGAGTTAGTGAGGGTATGGGTTGGGTGCTGTGTTCCCAATTCTTTCTACAAATACTGCTCAGGGCAGCACGCTTTATGTGACACACATTCTAAAAAATAAGCATGTGTGTCCATGCTTCCTTTATGCACTGAGAAAGAACGCAGCCCTGAGGAGAAGGACTTGGGGGTGTTGATTAATGAGAAGGTCAACATGAGCCGGCAGCGTGCGCTTGCAGCCCAGAAAGCCAACCGTGTCCTGGGCTGCATCAAGAGAAGTGTGACCAGCAGGTCAAGGGAGGTGATCCTGCCCCTCTGCTCCACTCTTGTGAGACCCCACCTGGAGTACTGCGTCCAGCTCTGGGGGCCCCAGTACAGGAGAGACATGGAGCTGTTGGAGAGAGTCCAGAGGAGGGCCGTGAAGCTGATCAGAGGGCTGGAGCACTTCTCCTATGAGGACAGGCTGAGACAGTTGGGGTTGTTCAGCCTGGAGAAGAGAAGGCTCCAGGGAGACCTTAGAGCGGCCTTCCAGTACCTAAAGGGGGCTACAGGAAAGCTGGAGAGGGACTGTTTATCAGGGAGTGTAGTGATAGGATGAGGGGTAATGGTGTTAAGCTGAAGGAGGGTTGATTTAGATTAGATGTTAGAAAGAAATTCTTGACTGTTAGTGAGGCACTGGACCAGATTTCCCAGAGAGGTTGTGGATGCCCCATCCCTGGAAGTGTTCAAGGCCAGGTTGGATGAGGCTTTGGGCAACGTGGTCTAGTGGAGAGTGTCCCTGCCCATGGCAGGGGGGTTGGAACTAGATGATCTTTGAGGTCCCTTCCAACCCAAACCATTCTATGATTCTATGAAAGTCATGGTGGAGAATGTATTATGAGATTGAAAGAGTACTTAATGCTGGGCATTTACTAAAATGGTACTTTTGAAGGGTGTTTTTCTTGTCATTCTCTTCACACATGCTGGCATAGGCTCTAAAACTTTGAACAGAGGCATAATTATTTCAGGGCTAGAGCTGTTTGCGAATACTAGGGGGAATCCATTTATTTTCTGTTAAACTTACCTAAAAAGGAGCAGAGTGCTCTGTTGTGCCAGATGAGTCTGTCACAGTCCAATCTGAGCTCATGTTCAAGGGGAATCCTCCAACACTGGATGTAAACAACATCTGCCACTTTGCTATGATTACTACACAAAAATTCAGACCAGTTACTCTGTAGCTGCTTGAGGCCACAGCTCTCTTGATTGCCAGCCAATGAGCTAGTTAAGGCTTATTAATGTGTTTATATCAGTTGTTAATGTCCTTCTGATTTGCCCTCTGTGCAAATTAGTCCAAGACCTCTGAAGTCTGATCTCTTTGAGGGAAGGTTGCAACAAAAACACAATCTACCTACTCATGTGAAAAGCTTGAAAATTGTGGTGATCTGGATTTGCTTTTGTAAGGTATTATGTACAGTAAATAACCTGGGGTCTTGTGGGTGAAAAGCACTCTGTCATTCTCCATCAGCTTCATGCTTTATAAAAAAGTTTGAGATAAAGAAAAAGCAGAATTGCATAGCTTTTTTATCTTGATTTAAAAAACCTTCTCAGACTGAAATTGCATCCCTTGTTCCTCATCCTAAACCATCTTCTTATTCTGCTTTTAAAATTTCATACTCCCTTTCACAGTGGAAAATAATTGTATTGAAAATTTGTGAGGAAATTCTCTTTAAAATGGAAGGGACACATAGTCATCTATCTGGAATCACTGCTGAACAGATAATTACACATTCTTCTTAGAAGGGCTTGGCTGCAGAAACATTTAAAGGGAATTAGCATTTTAAACACAGTTTTATTCTGACTTTTATACTACAGACTGTGAAGGAACTCAGTTAAATACCATGATGGAGGATAGCTATGCAAATTGCCTTAAAATCTAAATAGCTGATACCAATATTTATTAAAAATACACTGTTGATGCTATAAGTGTAACAGGACTTCCAGTTCCTATTCCAGCTCAAAGTTGAACTCACACGTCATAGCTTAGTAATTTTCCATACAGTAAGAAATGCAAAAACCCACAAATTTCTTAATGACAAAATTCGATGGCAAGGCTGGGTACAACCACCAGTGCAGGGGAGGAGCCTGGTGCACTGAAGTGCTACAAAAAATATTTAAAAGTGGAAAATCTACCATTTTGCAATTTTTTTTTTGGTTATGTTTCTCCACTCATCACTTGTGTGACAATGCCTATCCCTGGGTTGTCTCTGAGCAGCCATTACACGTTCTGAAATCTGTTACAGCTTCTGACTGTGGCACCTAGGACCTTTTCATAAGTGATGAAGAAGGCCCTGCTATGTCTGCAGCATTTTCTCTTGCTTACCTGGATTGGACTATTCCGTCTACATGATGATACCCAAAAGTGTCACTTTCTCTGGGTCTTGGTGAGATGATAATTTCACTGTCTTCCTGTTGTATTAAGATCTCAGCCTAGAGGACCATTAACTTTTTGAAGCTGAATGCTGCCTGACTTTTTTTTGTCATTAGAAATTACTCTTAGGATCCGCTTAGTCTCTCCAATGTCAGCTTCAATGAGATCAACTTTGTTCCGGTTATGAAAGCTCAAATTAGAAATCTCAGTGCTCTCTGAGTCTGAAAACTCAGTAGTAGAGAAACATGCTAATAGCAAGACTGAAAAGCAGAACTTTGCGTTTAAACAACTCTTTCAGTTGTTTCATTTGCTTCCATGAATGTGATAATGCTGAAAAAAGTATACTATAATCATTGATTTTTATTGTTTGTTTTCCTTGCAATTTCACAAAGTAGAAAGTTTTCATTCATAGCACATTTATTAGTGAAAACTTGAAACTTTGTGCTACTGGTACACAGTTGGCTGTTCGCCTTTTGTCTAAAAAATCATCTTGCCACTTTTTGCATGAAATCACATCTTAGCATCAATCTGACACAAAATTTGAGATGCTCGCTCCCATTTAGAGAGCTCTAATTCCCAAACAGCAGGAGCACATGCAGTTGGCATGGATTTGGGGCATCGCACAGAGTTCCTCTCTAAGGCGAAGAGGAGCACACAGAGCGAGGCAGGACAGTGAAACTTCTGACTGGTGCAGCTGAGGTCGTAATCAGGCAAAGAAACAAAGCCGATGAAGTCTCCTGGCGTTTTGATCGTTCTTGTCCTGGGATTCAGCTATCAAGGCTTTGGTGCAGGAAAACCTGCTACATTTCCCAATCATGCTTTCCCTAGTATATGTTCATGACCGTATAAAAAGACATACGGGTCAGTGCATGGGTGGAATGATGTATTTGGAGTTCAGGATTATTACATTGCTGATACTAGAGGACTGAGGAGGGACAGAAAATCTGATATATGCTTCTTTTATATGAAATCACTTTTGATAATTATTTTTATAGCCTTATTGGGCCTCCCAGGAGCATTGCAAAGACTAGACTAGGAGAGGATGAAAATGGTTTCTTACACTTTCCTGTGTTCAGATTTCTTTTTTAATGTTGCAAGATTGCTAGCGTCTAGAGCTTTTCATTGTTAGCAGACACAGATGATCTAGGGTAGCCTCTGGCATTGGTAGACCCAGTTGCCTTCCCGAATTGCTCAGAACTTAAATGGATTACAGAAAGGAAGCGCTGTTACTCTAATTTTGCATACAGGGAGCTGAGGCACATTGCAATTATATAATTTACCGAAGTAGCGCTGTGGTAGAGATAGGAATGTTAAAAGTCCCAGTCACAAGAATTTCATTAATAGGTTAATTACACAGGTGTGTAAATACACACAAAAATCCCTTCATGGGTTCATCAATTGACTTAAGACTTTCTGAATTTTGAGAATTTTTATTTCAAGAACTACCAAAATGCAACTGCCTGATTAAGAAGAAAACCTGGTCCTCAACCCCCCCTCCCCCCCCCCCCGATTTTGAATTTCAGTCCTGATTTCCAACTCCTACTTGTTTCTTTTCTTCCTCTAGATCCTCAGTTACACTTTGTATTTGCCTCACAGCAATTCTGGGGATGGGAGGAGGGGGAAATGTCAGAGAAGTTACTCATGCTAATATACTTTCTGCCATATGTTTAAGAAAAATCTCCTATGCAACTTTCTCTGTGGAGCACTCTTCTTGAATATTTTGCAGTGGAATTTTGAAATACATATACGGTGCTAAAGTCAGTCTAATCCTGCCAGCAAGTCTAGGGAAATAGATAGTTTCTTCCTACAGGAATACATTTACAGTATTTAAAGTTATACTCTATCTAGTGACACATCTCAACGCTGAGACCTCAGATATCTTTATTGTACATGCATGACTAGTGGCCTGTGATGCAAAGGAGGATGACAGAGATTCAGTTTATGAGACTGTTAAACCTTCTTCCTTGATCTTTCCTCTGGTAAATATGATGTCAGAATTTCTAAGCAGGTTGCAGTGGTTCCAAACTAAACCTCTTTTCAAGCACAACATAGTCCAAGTGCTTGTCCAGTCACAGCATTTGTGGAGCATATCAGTACCTATGCTGGATTAGTTTGGAAGCTTTTCCAAAACTGGCAGTCTTTGTAAAAATCCTTTGTAGATATAATTCTAATCAGACTCTTCCTAGCAAATGCCGAATAAATCCTGAGCATCTGTCAGTTTTACCTGTACCCCTGAGTGAAGCATGACATTAATATTTTTGTCTCTTGATACAAAACCAATTCCAGCCATTTTCACAGTGATAGTTAAACACACAAATTGCAATCCATAGTCCATTCCAGACAAAGGAAAGGGAGTAACAAAAAAGTGGGAATGGAAAGGTAGCTTGAGTTTCATCATCATCATGCCTTCGATAATATTAAACATATTTTGTGTATCTGACAGTTTCTATGCAATTCTTCATTGTTGTTATATTATTATTATTTACATCTCTAACTCCCAGTTTTATGTGTATCTAATCACATGCTCCCATTTGATGTCTTAAATATGGGGTTTATGGGTGTTTGAACACATGGATAAGTAGTTAATTTGTTTGGCTGTTTCAGGACCTATTCAACTGCTGTAATTCTGCCCTTACACCATTTTCCTAGTACATACTGAGCCTTGGCCAGTAACTACTGTCTGAAGGTTAGAGGAGGTATGAAGCTAAAGCTTAAAGAGTGACCCATAAAGTCTTTTTTCCTGACATCCAGTCCTTCTTCCTTTCAAAAACCCAGTCTCTAACACTAAGCTATGCCCTATCACATGTCATTTCACAACAGCCAATCTGTCCTAAAATCATTACAAGTCATCCCAACCTAGGCATCCTCTCCTTTTATGCATTCTTCCTTGGCTGGTCTATGTTCAAAGCAACTGTTCATACATATCTCAACTCTCTGTTAATGAGAACATGGGGTGGAGGATGTCCGGTTTTTGTGACAAATTCCAAGGGTTCATGAAAATTTTTTAACAGTTTTTTGAATAAGAAAAGGAATAGGAAAAATGATATAATATGGTTATACCTTATATAAGAAAAGTAATATTCATGCTTATGTATCTTTGAGATAATGGCTTATCTTTGGTTACTTTTAGCTGTGACTGAGAAGCACAGTAGGGTTAGGGTTAGGGTTATTGGAATGAGGGAGATAAGTGCTATAATTATGGCTGTATATTGCAGACTGTGCTTTCATAAGAACCACTTCTTTATAATTGTATTTTTCTTTCAAGTTACACCTGATGATTGCAAAACAGCTATAGCAAGGTTAGTGTTAATTTTCAAAAAGTGAGAGTAGATCACTATTGTACTGACTTCAGACCTTCAAAGTAAAATAATTTCAAATTGTTTGGCCAATGGATCATAGTTATAATTTTAATTCTTATCAATGACTGAGCAATATGGAAATCTAGAGCTAAGGTTTAAGTTAGTATTAGGGATCAGAAAATGAGGAAGAGAGACGATTTTTGTGGTACCATTTCTAGACTACAGAAATAAAACAAGTATATGAGCCAAGTGACTCACTATTGTTTCTCCAACTTGTTGGTATGGCTGGAAAGTAAACAGTGAACAGGGGTAGAATTAGAGCTATAATTAGTGTAAAACAAATGAGCATGGAAATATTTAAAATTTGTGTGGTGGACTGTACATAAAAGAAAAGAAACCCAGTTCTGCTTTTATATGAGGCTTAGATTATTGTTATACCCTTTGGTTTCCGGGTCTGACAGTCAACTTTTAACAGTGTCACCTTTAACAGTCAGCTTTACTAGTGTTAGGGGTAGGATAAAGAAGATAATGGAAATATAGTTATCCTTGCATTGTGTGTAGACCACTAATGTAAAATGTGGCTTGAGTTCTACCAGTGAAAGTATTTTTTTCTGTCTCAGGTCTGGTTACCATTTCTGGGACTTCTAGGAGCAGATCTTGTCTTACAGTTAGATTTCAGTTAGCTTTAGGGATAGTCTAGCTTTAGGGATTCCTTAGATGAGCAAATGAAAATTTATAGTATTTTTAAAAAGACACCATGGTTACTTCTTTTAGTCTCTGAGTGGCTGACAGAACAGAGTTGCAGAGCAGAAAAGGGGAGAGAGAAGAAAAGAATTGTGTTATTTATTGTACACAAATGTAAAATTTATTTTAAGATACTTGTACCAATAATATCTACTTTTATGTGTATTTTATTTGTATTTTATTTATATTTTATTATTTTATTTTATAAATTATGGTACTATTGAAACTCATTTTAAGCATAGGGTTAAAAAAAGAGACCAGGAAGAGGTGTATTTGCTATATTATTTTTAATAAATTGCCAAAATAAATTTAGTGCTGGTCAGTGACTTATCGTTATTTTGTGTTATTTCTAGAAGAGTTTGGCAACAGTGACTAGAGTAAGATTAGACTAAAAGCTGGGATTAATGTTAAGCACACAAGAGAAAGAAATCCTGGAATTATTGTGTTGTTGTGTAAAGGCCTTAAAAGTAAAATCAAAGTTGGTGGTATATAGGACCAGAGGTTTGTGTTTGTATGTGTATGGTTTTGTGGATTTGCTGACTGAGTTCTTTACTATCTCGCAATGAATTTTATCCACTCCTGTCATAAGCAGTCCTTCCCTGCCCTTCTTAGGCTTAGAGGATTCTCTCCACTCTCTTTAACTGACATGCTATTATTTTTCATAGAAGAGAATTGAATAAGAAAAGTCCATCTTGGATAGAAGACTTTCACCCAAGCTGGAACAAGCACTACTGTAGACTTTCAGGCTTGCATTATTAAACAGTTGATGGTTTTATTCCATTCATCCTTTACCCTACCGTTATACTAATCCGACTTTTAACAATAGCTTCATAAACTCTATCCAGAACTAATTGCGAATGCTACAGTCCATGCAGCACCATCCCTTGTAACCATTCCATCCTCGATGACCAATAGTTTCAGTCGTACTCCTAACCCTAATTGTGCCTGTAAAACTGGTTTTATCTTTCTGGTCCATATAGAGATATGTAATAGTGTTAAATTCTGCTGGTACTGAGTCCACCCTAGCATTGAAATTCTTGGAGAATCCAGGAATGAGTCACCTTCTTCAGTTCTTACTGCTCCCAACAATATTTTTGTCTCAGCCTTTACAGTAGTCCACCCAAATAGCTCAGTTATCACTAAGTATGACATGCCTCTAATCATATGCTTCATCTCAGCGTTAATCTAGCATACCATATCCCAGTAGTCATCTGGGGTTGGCCCTTTGGGGAAGGGCAGAGAGAAGGAACCAGCTTCCTCCATTTTCCTATCCACCTGGATCAAAAGAGCTATGATGCTTTTACAGATCTGCTTATAAAAAACTAAGAACTCACACAAGAGCTTAGGCAGGATTCTTGCTCCCTCCCACACTTATTAGGCCTTAATTGCAACTTAATTATGTCTTCTCATACCCACCTACAGACCCCTTTAAAAAAATGACTTTGTAGCTCTTCATTCTTGACCTGAGGTTCATAAGACTCTCATGGGCTTAAGAGGGTTCTGGAACAAGCTGAAATTACAGTAAATTCTTCAACTTGTCTTATTAATATTATTATGATTCCTATAAATAACATTAGGAAGTTCATTGATCCTGCTGTTTCAAGGCAGCTGATATACTGTCTCTGATAACAGATACTGTTTCACTCAGAGAAATTACATGAAGTATGGGATTCAATGTACATTAAGACACCTACATTTGAGTATCTGGAAAGTATAATTTAGTTAATCTGTGCATGCTGTCTGAGATCTTGCTATGGTCAGTGAAGATGCAGGGAGTCTGGTTGGTGGAGTCCCACAGGTATTCAGCTGACCCACCAGCGTGTGGCTCGTTAGAGTGAATCAAATCACTCCAGAAGCACCATCAACTGGAATAACTAGAGACTTGATTCACTTTCCTAGATGTAGAAATTACCCATCATTTAAGATAGGGTAAGGCATTTCACCAGGTCAGAGGCCACAGGTCTCCCACAGACCCTGTGTCATATCTGCCCACCCCACCGGTAGGTCTTGGCTACTCTTGAGCATTAGAAGTGGCACCAGATACCTATTGACTTTCAGCTTAGCTCTGCATTGATTAGACAGGGAGCTTGGACACTTAGTTTGAATGTAGGCAGCTACATACAGACACCTACATTTAAGTGTCCTAATCTGGAACTCAGCCCCACACAAAGGGGGAGTTGCTTGCATGGACAGAAGTGTGGAGCACTGTTCTGGAGGCTGTAGGTTATGTGGCCGCCAGCTGCCCTACTCTGCAGGCCCAGTTTAATTTCTCTCAAAAGTAGCTAGGTATATCAGGTACCTTAACACATCAGGAATACCTCCAGACACTGGTGCTTTAGACAACTGAAGTATGACATAAGCATCAGACAATTTTTGATGGTCATCTTTGAGATAAAGCTCTTAAGATTTTACTGCACAAAAAAAAAAAAAAAATCTTAAGATTTTTTTGACAGAAATTTTCTTTATTCTAAGAGAATTACTGTGCTCATTCAGACTAGGAATATGTTTGGGTAATTTAAAGGTATAAAAAGCATTACATGGTTGTAATAATTATCCCCTTAAAATGTATTGTACTATGGGAAATCTGGAATTGTTTACATTTTCTAGGATTCCAAATGTATCATGATATGAAAATACACAAGTAAGGCATCTACACTAATTATCATACTTTTGGCTGGTTTGCAGTAAAACTTCCAAAATTTCCCATCAGCTGGCAAAAGGATATATTTTTTTAAATAGATGCAAGCAACCTGGAAAAATCATTGAATCATAAAACAGTTTTGGTTGCAAGAGACCTCAGGAGGTGATCTACTCCAACTGGCTGCTCAAAGAAGGGCTACCTTCAAAAACCAGGATGGACTTAAAATGTGGTGAGCAGGCTCAGAAAACGTGGCAAAGGACTCGGCAGGGACTACTAGGTGTTTTCTCAAGACAAAAAAAGGTCCAGTCCTTTCTCTTGGGTGGAGGTAAATAAGGCAGACGTAGCAGAAGCAAATAGCTAAACAAGTACAGGGTCTGCATTTACAGAGACAGAGCCTGCCTCTGTGAAGCATTGGGGATTTTTAATACTGAATTAATTAGAAGAAGAGTTGGCCCTTAGTTAAAGAGTGCTCTTTCAGGACTAAGCAACTCAGGAGCTGCTGGTATATTTAAGGTTGCAACTGGCAGCTGCGACCTTACTGATTATTTTTTTTTAATAAAATACATGTGATTGTATCTTTTTTAGTATCCCCATGGCCTGAACTACCAGCAAAAATATGTGCGAGTATTTTTAGTTGTATTTTTTTTTCCTAGACCAGAGGATATTGATGGCTTCAGAGAGATGGAATAAAACAATTTATTTAGTGTTCTGATGTTATTCAGCGTTTGCTTGAGCCTCTTGATATACAAATAAAAGATTCTCGTAAACATGAACTCTCCAAGAGATTAAGGCAGGAAACCACACCCGCCCAAATATGCACACATTTAAGGTTATTTTTAGAGATCATTTTTCTTTTAGCTGCCACCATGCTAGATTGTATGTATCTGTGGAGAATTACAAGAATGTGTTCTGATTTTCCCATGTAATGTCTACTTCTATATCCCTCTGGCAGACCAGGAATATAAGCAATAGGCAAACCTCTTTTACTCTCTGCTTTTCATTCTGGCCACAAAGAAGGAAACAGAAATAGCTTAACAGAAGAGAAGAAGATTCTTTAATTTTCTACTGACCTATTGTGTATCTGTTTTAAATACTTGCCAATAGGGAAATCACTGAAATTAAACATTTGAAAAGCAGTTGCTTGTGCATTATCCCTCTTTATCAAAATGTTAATTTGCTATCCTAAACAAATAATTGCATTTTAATCTTTCACACAGTTAATACATCAAAATTTTTAATAGTAGGTGGAGGTCAAAATTAATATTGGATTATCAAAGGATTAATCATCAACTCAAGAAAAGATTTTTCAGCATTCACATATAAACAAATAAATGCATATAATGTCATCCTTACTTTAATAGACCACTGCAGTCCATTTTTTGACTAATATACTATTCTGTATAAACAGGAGTAGTATAGCTCTGTCTCTAATATCTGGCAAATGCTCATCGTCAGTATTGTGGTCTAACATTAATAAAGCTCTTCTGGATCTGCATTTTATAGTGGTTTCCTCAGGGCATGAGAAGACTTGGGGGCTGAACAGAGTCAAATCAGTATGAGCTTGTATTATGCAAGCATAGGACCTGTGAGCTTTCAGATGTGTGACAATATTTATATAAAGTTTTAGCATGATATAGTTTGTAACTGCAACAAGTCATTGAAATCCTCCTAAGGAGAGTGAATTATAGTCCTGATAGAGAGTAACTTGAAATTATGACCACCTGAGATCTGTTCAGTGCTCAATTAAAGGTCTCTGTCCCATTTTAATGGGACATAATTCTTTACTGCTGGCACCATGCTGTGTTTTTGCTGGCATTTTCTGTGAAGACTGAAGACATTGGTAGTTAAGCTATCCTCCCCGGGTTTAGGATAAAAAGCATTGCTGGCAACAGTATGAAAACTTGGACTTCTGCTACCTGACTTGATCTCTGAAGAAAGCAACACTACACTGGACTGAGATCCCAAACTAAGTTTAGATCAAGCCATCCTTAGATTTTTATTTTAAAAGATAACGATGAGTTTTGCCGAAATGCAGAAAAGTGAGAGATTTTTCTAGCTTTCAGTCTCATCTTCTTTTGTGCTTTTTATTGTTCCTAAAATGTAACTTTTGAAGTTATTGGGTATTTGAGCATGACACTGGTGTAGGTTGCCTCCTGAGGTCTATTGCAACCAAGGTGTGTAGTTCTGTTTCCCAAAAAACCCTAGAAACCTGCACAGGACACACAGATAAGCCATGACTTGTATCGGAAACAGTCTCTTTCTGTAGCAGTACATGAAGGCCAGTGGTGTCTAAAATGGCACTGGGCACCTCTGTGTAGGTACCTGGATCATGCACTTAATGACTTGCATTCTCCCTCTATATTTCTTTTCTAGCCAAAGAACATTATGCAATGAAGCCTAAAAAGGGATTTTTGAGCTTTGCCTGCCGACCAGTTTTGGACCAGCCCTCTATTTTCCACTGCATTGTGCAGAAATGTTGAACCCCTTTATAGGTTTTCATGACCTTTCACCTTCAGAGTGTCCAAGCTAACAGGAGAAAGAGATTATCCAATAAATTTAAAAATACCTCATTTTCCACATGAGCTGGATTTCAACTCACTGTGTGCCCACCTTATTCTGTACAGAAGTAGGATAGCTCACGATGTTGCTCTGATTCAGTATCTCTGAGCTTGAATAATTCTGCAGGTCACACAATAACAGCTGCTGTGGAAATCAAACAGAATCAGGCTTTTTCAGAAGTTAGACAAGGTCAGTGAATGTCCGTGCCATGCAACAACACATTCATCTTGGCTCCAGCCTGCTCAGCCAAAATAACACGGTGCTTTGAAGCATGTTAATACAGCTGTGCTTCAGTGTATGCTAATAGCTTTTCCTCCTACTCTTCTCCTTCCCATTCCCTTGGCACAGAGCAGCAGGAGGGGAAGGAGCAGAGGTGAAAACACTTAAATGAGCCAAAGCTAATGTGCTTCAGAGCTTCTGTTTCCCTTCAGATTTGCTGAAGGAAAGGAGTGCCATGGGAAGGAAATGCAAGCAGTGAAAAGGGAGTAACGGAGGAGATGAGAGGGTATGATCTTAAGGAAGCTGGAATCAGGGAGCTATAAAGGGGATATACACCAGGTTGCAGAGGAGTAAAGTAGTCTGGAAAGAAAATAGAAAACAATCGGTGAGTGCTGCATGGTGATGGAAACCATGAACTCCAACACTGACTTCGCTGGGCAGATTGGGGTATCTCATTTGAAAGTCTCCTCTTAGCTACCACTTTGGCTCACTGATCAAATTTAATACAACAATACGGGGCAGTACTTCATGAAATTAAAGCACAGGCCTGGAATCAGGAGACTTAGCCTTTTAAGGCAAGATAAATGCCTGTGCAGAGATACCGAAGTCACAAAAAGCAGTAAAGCCATTAATAGCTGTAAATTCCACTCAGGGTAACAGTTATTGTTTCCAAGCTGGGCTAATTAGGTCAGGGCAAACTCCATGCAAACCAGGACATGCTGCTTCTGGTAGCTAGTGAGACAATCTCTACACGGTACTTCTGCCACATAGAGTCTAAGGTTATCCCTATTCTGGGGGTATAGCGCAGACTTACAGACATGGAGTCAAGAGCACCTAAATGTAGATATCGATGCACGGGAGTCTACGTGGGCTGCCAGTGCTTGAGCTTCCATTACAGGCAGTGGAGAGGTAGAGTGGGATGCAGTTTCTTAAACCCGGTCATTTCTGGTTTTTGTGAGGTCGTAGGGTATCCTACTAACATAGATCTGTCAGTGCAGCAGAGGACTGGCAGCTATGGCAGAGGATTTAAGGAAGAGCTGTACCCTTTGGGAGAACAGCTGGAGGCCAGGTGGCATATCCTGATGGCACTAGATGCCTGTATTTAGACAACCAAATCAGGCACTCCTCCCATTGACTGATGCCACCAACAGAGCTGACCTGTCAGCAGGTATCTGCTTTAGAGAGAGGTCTTTGGGTTCTCCTGACTAGAATGATTTGGGGCTTCAATCAGGTGGCCACACATTGATTTCTGGTGCCATTTGTGAGGCCCTAAAGATATTTGGCCAGAAGATTAAGGCCATATTTCTGTCCAGACATGTTTCTGGCCAGATATCTTTCTTTTTGATTATCTGTATGTGTAACAATTGTCTAAGGGTTATACCTGCTGAGGAAAGATAAGCATTATATAGGGTCAAATCAGCAGAGTCATGAATATATCTGACTTTTAACAGAGGTTCAGCATGTAACCTGATGGCATGATAACTCCCTGTTGTTTGATTATATTTATGTGAGCATAAATCTGTACAGGAGTTTGATTGGGTCCTAAACCATGAAGTTCAAAGGGAGTCCCCTTTAAAACACTGAAAAATAGGGATATATTTTTCTTTCCCCTTTCCAATCAGAGCCACATTTCCAAGTATTCTGATTCAAAGCTTTCATATATGATGAACTGGTTTAGCAAGGCAAAGAGATATCTGGGATGGTTCTGGTTGCCATAAATATTTAGAGATAGATCAACCACAGATGTTACCCCTTAAGGGAAAAGGATCATTGGCACTAATTCTATTCATTTATCCAAAACAAGCTCAGTGGCGTACATTCAACAATCCCACCCCTTACCCTCTGCTTTGAAATATCTCCAAATTATTTTGCTTATCGTCTTCCTTTCCTGTGAATTTTGGTTTATATTGACATGGATATTACCACATGTGAAAAGGACTTCTGTACTGGTAGTCCTGTGGCAGCTTTCCCTCCTCCTTTTTCATTTCAGAGTTGATCTGGATGGTCAGCAAGAGAAGAATTAAAGGAAAAAAAAGAATGCTGCATATATTTGATGGCATTTCAATGCAAAATATCAGAGTAGTAGGGAGAGCAAAGATTGGGAAGAGAAGCTTTCTCTTTGTGTGCTCTCTGTAGCCCCATGATCTGCACTCTTGTTCCCATTCTGTACCCCTTTCTTTGCCCACCTTCCCACGAATGTGGGTTAGGATGTCTCTTCCCTCTTTCCTTCACAGCTGTTAGAAAAATCTAATGTTTGGGAACACTTGCCAGAGGTAGGAGATATGGATTTGAACACCTTCAGGATGAAGATGTGATTCAAAAAAGGATTTGTCCAAATAAGCGCTTTAGGCTATCATACTAAAAATTGATGACCATCTCCTAGTTCCACTCTTCCTTTCTTTATTCTGGTTACATTTTTCAGTGGAAGTAGCTGAAATTACTGGAATTTCATACTGAGATCAAGGAGGGAGGTAGGAGGCCCCAGGGGATTTTGGCAAGGGGTGCTACAGGTTGATGGGGGTATGTATGTGAACAGGTACTAAGACTTTCTGTGCTATCATGATGCTGTGCATGGCAGCAGAAGGTACCGATTTTCTGTCTTGGTGAAACATAAGTCCCAGGAAACATCCTGATGCTTTAGAGTTTCATCAAGCTTTCCAGAGGTAGATATCCAAACACCATCTAAGTTGGTCTCCAAATGCCCATGGTTTTCTGTTTTATTTACTTTTTGTTTCTGGCTGTTTAATTTGAGTGATTTTTGGTTCTCTCTTTTGAAGTTTATTGAAACCTCACAGAAATTTTTGGTCATCCTTAAGTTAAATTCTTTTATCAACTCTAACAGATTTTCAAGCAGGTTGGACACTCAGTTTCAGAAAGTTTCATTAAACCTCAATAGCTTAAACATCCTAAGTAATTCAGATGCTTTTAAATGTCTTAATATATGTACCATTACAGGCCATCTGTAATACTGACTTCTGGTGATTCTCAATGACATAATATTAGGAAAGGAGAAAAAAAAAAATCAGTCTCATTCTTGACTATCTGTGCTACAGGCTCAATAAATATAAGGTTTTTAAAATAAATCTGGGGTGTTAATCAAAGCTCTGTACACATGCCCATCTGTCATGATCTGTGATAGTAAAACCCCCACCGCTAAAAGTACGCAGAGAGATGCAATTACTTGTCTTATAACTAGAAATATTAGCAAACACTACAGGATGCAAAAAGCAAATAAAAGGACAAGCCAGACACCCACAAATTATTAATCTATGCATATGACCTTCTGTTTACAATTAAAAATCTAACATTCAAAGCACTAAAATCACCCAACCTATCAGAATATGGAACAGCTTCCTGTTATAAAATGTATCGGTCTAATCAGATGTCTTTTTTCGGACATTACCCAAAAATTTACCAGGCCTTTGGAATTAGAATCAGAAAGACAAACACAATTTATATTCCGATCAAACTGGCATATATGACATAATCAAAGACGAGATGAAGCTGGCCATCTCAAGCCTCTGAGCTGAGCTAATACTGTGAAAACCATTGGTAGCTGACAAGTCCATTTTATTTTATTGGCTTTTTGCAGAGGAGGAAGGAGAGGGAAAGAGGGCAGTTAAGTGCTGCCAGATGACAAAGCCATAACCTACAGAAAATTATTCAGCTGATATAGTAAAAATTTGATATTAAACCCTCCTGAAAAATCTACAGAAATAGATGAGTACCACACCTGAAACTGTCAACCAAGATGCAGCAACACCTAAAGCTGTAAGAGACAGGGTTGGGATGTGAAAGTTATTAAACATCCCTGGTTTTGAGGTCTCCAAGAACCAGCTACAAAGTCCTATTAAGGAAGAGGTGGACGCTTTATAAATCATCCTGTGATAGCAGAAAAAGGAAAAAAGAGTGGGAGATACATAGCTGGCGTGTTCCTATGGAAAGACTAGATTCAATTGTGTCCTTCCTGACAAAGGACAGTCCTATGGGGTGATCAGCTTATCAGCTCTGCGACGTCACCAAGATTGTGTAACAGACGAGAGATGCCTGCATGGGCCGAGCCAGATCTGAGGCCAGCAGCTGAATTGGTGTGATATGCAGTACAAATGAGATGGATCTCTTACTATGTATGAGAGAAGACAAATAAATAAATAAATAAATAAATAAATAAATAAATAAATAAGAAGGAAAAGGGATTTTGGACAGTTAAGACATTTCCTGAATATCTTATCACATATTCTATTAAGTGAATAGGCTTTTCAGTATCAGTTTTCTAACAGTAAGCCAAGCAAAACCTGAAGTCTAAACAGTTTTAATCCGGATTTTTTTTTTTATTTATTTTAAGTAGTTTGAGTTCTTTATTTTAATGAAAACACCAAGATTTCGTTGGTTTGGTTTTAACTTTCTGATACAATTACTCATTCAGACCACTTGAGATCCAAGCCTTTTGCTTTATATATGTTCGAAATTACTATGGCACAGGAGTAAATAACAAAGAAATCCATGTCAATAATATGTTTGAGAAAATAACCGTATTTATATAGCAGTAAATATTTAAAACTGTAACATGTACTCCCTAGACTTAAACCATAAAATAATATTTTGCACAATATATGGAGGTAATTTGTTTTTTCTTCCTTCAATTTATAGCAACTTCATTGACTTCAGTAAATTACTCTCGGTTTGCACCAAAGTAACAGAGCAAAATTTGACCCAGGGATTTCAACATCTCTTTTAAGTCTAAATTTATAATAAAGCACAAAAACTTCTAATGATGAATTGTTTTGTTGCTAGGCAGTCTGGCCCTGATGGGCTGGTAAAGTTTGATTTACTCTGCTGATCCATGACCTCTTTCTCTGACAACTCATTTTTTATGATTATTTATTTATATTATAGAAGCACGTAGAGGCTTCTGAGGTGACCAGGGCTTTATTGTGCTATTAGGAACTGTCCAAACATGCATAAAGAAAATCTCTTTATTCTGAAGAGTTCATTATTTATGCAGTGGGTATAGTTTTTTAGGGAACAGAGTGAAATGGAGGACTGAGCCTAGCTCCCCTGAATTGCATTTCCCTGTGTGCCGCGCACTCTGCTCTGTGTGGGAGGGATGCAGGTGCTCGGTAGCCATCCAGTGCACAACCACCTGCACCATACAATGACACAATGAGTTCGAGGGGACTAGACATCAAAGCTTTTATCCGATCTTACTGAGAAAGACAAGTTGTTGTGTGTCCAGAAGAATTAGTTAAATTAGTTAAACGTGATGAATTTAGTTGACATATAGGCTAAATAGTACTAAAGTCACTGGGAGAGAGGGAACAAAGATTCCCACAACCACACATGCTAAGTGTGAGGGAGATGATGTTAGCCTCAAAACATGTTGGCATGAATGTTCAACCCAGGAGTCTGTAATTATTGAGGTTCCTGCCTTGCACACTCCCCAGCATGACAGCTACTGACTGCAGAGCTGCTTGTGAGTATGGGAGATCAAGCATGGATAAAAAAAACAAAAAAAAAGAAAAAGAAAAACAGCTGTGCAATATTTATTTTGAGAACAGAACAAACATGCAAGTATTGATTTCCCAAAATGGTACAAGACAAAAAGGTCATATTTTCAGTCCTCAAAACCTCGGTGCCTCACTAAGGTTCTGTGAAGCTATTTCACCCGAGGTATTTGTGTTTCCTTAGCCGAATGCCATTGCCTCATATCCCAAAGGGGCTGTGCTGCAAATGGCATATGAATATTGATTGCTGAATTTCTGCCTGGCTCTGAGGGCTCTGCAGGCAGTGCTGTGCGTGAAAATGGTCAGCCACTGCACGGGCCATACCGGTTCGTTGCAACACCAGCTTGAGTTACAGACATGGCAGAAAGGGAGCTCTCCATCCACAGATACAACCACCACTTGAGGGGGGGGAAATCTGACAGGCTAATTCAGTACAAAATTAGGTGCAGCAAATCTCACTCTCTTCAGTACACTGCCTTTTTACACAATGTGTCTTGCTTTTAGACCAGCTTTTGAGGTGTTAAATAACACTAGTTTGGCAGAGCAGAGGCCAGTGTATCCACACCTGTCAAGACTTTTCTCTGCTTTTTCTTTTTTTTGGCTCACCTTTCAAAGCAGACTTGCTGTTCACAACAGAGCATGACAATCCAAAACCATGCAAGCACCTGGAAGTGTGAATCTCAGCTACAAGGCTTAGCTTTGCCTTGCCTGATGCTCCACTTGAAACATTAAAAAACCCAAGAGTTTGGTCTTAATCTTACTTAAGATGATATAAATCAGGACTTATTCCACTGAGGTCAACGTAAATTTGTGGTAAAGCCAATCTGAGTGATAAATATCTAGTCCCCAAACTTGAACAAAACAAGTTGGGCTAGTAACTGAATAGGCTATCATGAGTGCTCTGAGCTACGTATGCTGGAAAAAACACAGAATGAACCCATGGTCCCTTCTAAGAACAATGATTTTCCCTCTTGACTTTGTCCACTTTTTGCAGCGTTGTCTCCTATACCAGTTGGTTGCTTCTTTCCCCTGCTCCATTCACACCTTTGTTCAGGCCACAGTTTAGCTGTCTTGTGTGCTGGTAGTTGGTATTTTGGACTCAGGGTAGAGTTACATAAATATACAATAGTTGACCATACAGGGCCAGATGCTCAGTTAACTCAGTTTGCACAGCGCTGACTTATTCCCGCAGACGAGTCAACCTGGTGTCAAACAGCCACACAAAGACTTATTACATCTGTGTTTTACCCAGAAAATGGGCAAAATTTTTTTCCCCTTTGACACTGCGTGCTCATCTGCCAGCCAGTATGACTGCTCTTCTCATTCCAGGTAGGTCTGTGTTTCAATCAAAGAGATCAACTTCTGCAAGATTTTATCCGCCACCTGCATCTGCCTATTTGCTATGTCTATCCCTCCTGTTTGCCAACTGCTCTCAGCCACCAGCTTTTTGATAGCCACAAGATTCAAACTTAAAAGCTGCTCACACTCTTGTGGAGTACCTCCATGTTTGGGTTTTTTTCCTCCCCTTTGTATCCAAGCAAGCGCACTAGACACAAAGACCCTGGTGTTGCCTCCTCTCTGCCAGTCGTGCCATGTGATTCCTTTTGAATGATTGTGATCATGGGTCAGGATTCTTATTTCTGTGTTTTTACTTTCTAGATACATCCAGCAATTCCTTTCTCAAGTGGAACATTTCAAGACAGCACAGCAAGACGTGGCAAA
The DNA here is from genome assembly GCF_028858705.1 of Grus americana. Taxonomy (NCBI): domain Eukaryota; kingdom Metazoa; phylum Chordata; class Aves; order Gruiformes; family Gruidae; genus Grus; species Grus americana. Next base: position 12,178,414 of record NC_072853.1, on the reverse strand, counting down.
GTCTGCAGAAAAGAATGGTCTGACAAAGATGACATGAAAGGAGGTTTGAGGTCGGGGAAAAGACAATTAAGGTCAAAGGTACAATTACCTCCATGTAGAGGTATTAATACTGGGCACTGCCTTCAACTTGTATCTGAAGCTCTTAATATACGCAGACACACTAACATACATTTCTCTGCCTGCTTTCTGAGCCAGGCAGCTCTGTAAGCAGGAAGGGACTGGTACAGGACACATTACAGTGAGGCATTACACATTATAAGGATCCACTGTGAGCCGATCTCATCAGCATGGGCACGTGCAAATATACCTTGGATGTTTCCTTCCAGTACCCTAGGCTTGCGTCTTTGCCCCTTATTAATGAGTATCCTAATGCAAGAATTGTATGTACTTTTATCTCTTCCTCTCAGATGAAATCCACGTTTTCTCCATCTCTGTCACAGGCACAAAGAGCAATTCCACACCTTCCATGTGATCCCCAGGAGCTCTCAAAGACTTGTGGTTGCATTCATTCCAACTCTTTTGATTATGAGAAACTCGTACATTACCTATATGATTTTACCTTCCTTTACTGTCATGAATACCCCAGATGATCCTCACTCTGGGATTCCTTATCTGAAGGCAACAGGACTTGGACACTTAAACAGATGCATAAGAGTATGCAGGATTTGAGCCAAGGTTGGATGTCACTGTTACACAGAGGAGGGGGAGGGACACATTATATGTAACTTTTAAGAATACATGGGATTCTTAGGTCAACCTGGCTGTGTATCCCCATTCTGTGCATCACATAATCAATCACTAAATCACTCTATGGACTTTCAACAAAGTTGTAAACATATACATCGTGACATATGAAGGGGAAGAGAGAATAACTGTGGTTGTGTTAAACATGAAGAGTTCTCTGGAGAGGACACTTCCAAGGTCACTTGCATCAGTGTGTGAGGATATAAACACCACCTCACAGCTGTTATCTTTGCAATTGCCCATGAGTAGGGGCATTGAAGGCATGGGAGAAAATGGCCCTGTGTGTTCTTGACTTCCCCTGGATTTTGCATTTTTGTAGTCAAGCATAATTTAACCCACTCTCAGGGCACTGTGTTGCTCTCCTTGAAGATAATGGGGAAACTCTTTTAGCATGTTGGAGGAAGACCATGTCTATTATTTATGGTGGCCAAGCATGAAAATGCTTCAGTGCCACTACTCATCAGCACAAAAGGGAATCCGGAAACACGGGTTTCAGTATAATCTGAAGGTGCCTAAAAAATTTTTGTTTCAATCGAACACTTCATCTTTCCCCATAAGCTGCCTAAATGTTGAACAGCAGTTCTGTGAATGGTGTATTTATAATACCTGCATTGCATAAGCTTTGATGTCAGTATCCCATTTTGAAATCCTTGGCTTCTCTGTTAGTACAAAGAAAAATGATTAAAAGACTTTTGACTGAAGCTTTCTTGACACATTATGTTAAAAGATTTCCATCCTTATGTTTCCCAGTTATGGCATGAGAAAGACAAGGATTAGATGATTAATCAGCACTTAGGCCTGAAAAATACCATTTTGATAATGCAACAGTACTTGAAGTACTGATGTGCCAGTATTGTTATTTTGATATGATGGACTAATACAGAATATCTGTTCCATACTTCCATCTGTTCAGCTTCTCTTGAAAGGAAAGTAAAGGATGAGAGACTACAAAAATATATATTGTAAACATGACTGTATGAAGAGCCTCAGAAAAGAAGAAAGAAAGTCAAGTGTTGAAAGTCTGATGATGTTTCTTTTATTCTCTTCTTGAGTGAGTCAAGCAAACCTCTGTCCTTTCTTTCTCCTCCATATATTGATTTATTGCTTGATGGTGTTTATGAAATTCTAAACTTCCTTGGAGCAGGTTTGCTGGCAGGACTTGTGACCCTGTGGGGGACCCACGCTGGAGCAGTCTGTTCCTGAAGGACTTCAGCCCGTGGAAGGGACTCACGCTGCAGAAGTTTGTGGAGGACTGTCTCCCATGGGAGAGACCCCACGCTGGAGCAGGGGAAGAGTGTGAGGAGTCCCCCCTATGAGGGGAAAGGAGTGGCAGAGACATCAACGTGTGATGAACTGACCACAACCCCCATTCGCCGTCCCCCTGTGCCACTGGTGGGGAGGAGGGAGAGAAATCAGGAGTGAAGTTGAGCCCAGGAAGAAGAGACGGGTGGGGGAAGGTGTTTTTAAGATTTAGGTTTTATTTATTACCCTACTTTGATTTGATTGGTAGTAAATTAGATTAGTTTTGCCCAAGTCAAGTCTGTTTTGTCCATAATGGTAATTCGTGAATGATCCCCTTGTCCTTTTCTCAACCCATGAGCCTTTTGTTATATTTTCTCTCCCCTGTCCAGCTGAGGAGGGCAGTGGTAGAGCAGCTTTGGTGGGCACCTGGCCTCCAGCCAGGGTCACCCTACCACTGCAATCCAAGTTTTGAGGAAGGTTGTAAGGTTATTCATAAATGATGGAGAATTCTGCCATCTACCATCCAAACACAGGATGCACGAGGAGTCTGTAGGAGTAGGGAGCAGCTGCAGCATGGGGGAGGTCCTCTGTATTTTGTCACACCTTTGTCTACCGTCCAACACAACTGCATGAGCCAAATGTATCTGATAGATTGGTTTTCTCCTTAACCTCACTGGCAGTGATCATGTCGAAGATTAACTCTGCACTGTTGAGAGTGACAGATGTAGGCAAGCTCTGCCTGCTCACTCAGCTCACCAAGGGCAGCGTGATCACAACAGTGCAATGCAAAACTCAGGTTAATATATTCTGCTAAAAGGGAAGGATATATTAGCTGGGGCTTGGCTCCAGGCTGACAGCCAGTTTTGGAGTGAGGCTGGCTCATGTCTCCTGCTGTGGTCTAGAGGGCAGAGCAGACTCACGCCAGCTTGTAAGAAATCACGTGGACATATCCCACGCTGCCTCTCCGTCGAGCTGGTGCAGCCACCAGTAGTGCAGCCATTCCCGAGGGGTTTGGAGTTGAAAGGGAGCAGGCAGTGCTTGGCAGGCTGGAAGGTTGAGGTATTGGTTAATTAAATTCCTTGTAGGTTTTCCCTTCATAATTCTAAATCCAGGGATAAGTTGTCCTGGCAACAGCTTTGGCTACTGTTCTTCCCACCCTTGCTTTTACGCTTGTGATTAAAGGTACTTGAGTATGTAAATCACCAGCTGAGGCTGGTGAATTTATTTATTTATTTCACAGAAAGTAGTGCCCATATTAATTGATAATACAGTGCACTTTCATTTGCTTTTGAATAATAAAACAATGTACTCACTCTTCAGAGCTCAGTCTTTAGCCAACAACATATATGATTCATTGTTTCAAAATGTAATAAAGATACGTACTTAATATCTGCTTTCCAATTAGACTTTATGAGTAGGGGCTGACTATGGTTATATTTTTTGGCTGTGCTTTTTAATTTTCTCCTAATGCCTCCTCGGGAATTCAAGAGGCAGCTTCGAGCATAAACATGTTGAGTGTTAAAGTAGTATATTTTATGGTCAAAATGTTATTACACAGATTTGTGGGACTATCAAACGTGGTGACTGAAAGTAGGCATTGAACCTGCTTCACTTCATTTCTCCAGCAGGCTTCATCGTTTGCAATTTTAGATGGAGCCGGTGGCACCAGAGATAAGGAGCCTGGTCTTATTTTGTTTGAGGAGTGGTGTCTATTGACTGGTCGAAAACCATGGATCCTTGGTATCCCTGCAGATGCAGTCATTTTTGTTGATTATTATTATTATTATTATTAGCCACATTGTATATTTACTAAAGATTCCTCAGGCATAAGTGAGATGTGCTACCACAAATTTATGTCCCTTGCTTTAGTTAGCTATGTTAATAGGTTGGATTCTTTATAAAAATGATAATTTTAGTCAGAGGTGCTTCTTCTGGGGCGGGGGGGGGAGGCACTGCAACTGATTAAAATGGTTCCCCAGTGTAGGCTTGTGCAGGTGTTTTTTCTCTCTCCATTTCGTTCTTTCCATGATTAGGTGCTCATGGCAGATAAGACACTTTTGCATGCCTATGAATATGTGTGGCTGAGACCTTGGAGACAGAGGTCCTCTGCACTTTAGGGGACAGTCCCCTCCTGCCAACAGACTGGTGGAGCAGGGCAGCAGGAACAGCAAATGATTGATTGCTTGGGGTGCTTGGGTTATTTACAAAATACTTTAAGATGGCATATATACTTTCCTTCAGGTGACACACATATTCTTCTGTACACTATGACTTCAGATGGAGCAGTGACGGTGTCCACAACTGGTTTTCCTTCCTGCCCGAAGTCAGCAAGGACTTCATCCAGAATGCAAGTCGGTGGCTGTACTGGAAGAAGAGATCAGAAGGACAAATGCAGATCCCACATGTTATAATGACTAAAGAGTTCCTGAATAAGGAAATGGAGGACATAACAGTTTTGCAATGGCAAAACTCAGATAAGGAAATTTCTACTGGTCAGTTCAAACAGATGTGTCAGTGTGTCAAGCAAGCATGCAACACGGGTCAAGGCAGATAATAGCGGTTGTGAAATAGAGGTATCCAGATCTCCCAGTGCTAAGCACTGTGCGTAGCTGGGTGTGTTGTGAAGGCACATTCCTTTGATGTGTCTGGAGCCGAGGCAGATGGAAAGGGCTGCTCCTAAGAATCGCCTTCCTCAGGTTCATTATTTAGGTGCCTGAATCATTCCCTGAAGGGATTTCTCTTTTTCATGTGGCTACAGAGGAAGCCTAAGGAAATTTGCATCAAAACTCAGCCAATGAAGTTATGTATGTGGTGTACAACCCTTGTTTATAGCTCTTTCAGGTCACCTAGACAAAGAGGAGAAAGAATAGGAGGAACACAGTTTGAAGTAACCCTGCTATTTTTATATCTCCAGTATGAAACCAGCAGAAAACATTTCTGAAGACACAGCTGGTTGACTGAACTAGACAGCTCTGAGATGACATACCTGTGGCTGGCTGGCAGCCCAGACTGCAATGCAATTGAGTGTGCCTAAATGGAGATCTCCAGCAGCCTAAAGAGAAAAGGTGCTCCGGTTAGGAATTCTGTGCCAAAAAAAGATAGGAAAATATTTTCAAGGAGCAAATAAACAGGAGTGTGCAATTTCCAGAATGATAATAGGAAATGGGAATCAAGACTTGGATAGGCTTCTGGCTATGGGAGGCCGCGGATCTGCTGGCGATGATGGGTATTGATATTGGCATATGGAGATAAAACCAAGGGAGCTCAGTAAGCTTCTGAAAAAAGGGAAATCAAAGTAAAGAAAGAGCGTTCTGGAAATGAGCAACTCACCTGGTAATAGGGGTAGGTTTTTGTTGTTGTGGATTGCTGATTCTCTTATTAAGGAGACAGGGGAATAATAAACTTTCAATCCTCAACAGCAGAAGTGCACCCAGTTTTCTGGGGAAGGAGGCTGTTACCAGAGGAGTTAAATAACAAAATGGATTGAAATGAGAACTCAGCATAATACCAAAAGATGTTGAGAATAAAATTAACTAAAGCATCAAGAGAGATAGAGAGAATATCTTTGATTAGCTTAATTCCAATAACTGGGAGATGAACTGAAAAATAGTAACAATTTCAAACTATTTCTTTGTCAGAATTTATTAACCATGTGAACATTTATAAAGCCTGATAGGAAGGTCTATTTGACTGAAAATTAAAAAACCAAAAAACAAACAAACAAAAAACCCCCAAAAAACCCCCGCAGTGGTTTTGGTGAGTGGACTCTGTAAAGGAGATAGGTACTCTTCCAAGCTCACTTATGAGTTGCCAGACCAATCGCAACCTGGCAATATTGGCAAGAGACTGCCAAGCCAAGCAGCGTGCAGGATGACTAACCTCTCCTCTTACAGCGGGGGAAAAGCTGCGCTAACATGTACGGTGAGACACTGCGTGAGGTATGTTCGAGTTCTTGTGCTGAAAGAAACTAAAAGTTCTTTAGTTTTAGCATCTAAGCTTGGGGAACTCTAACTTAAACACCTTCCTGAAAGATTAAGAGAAATAGATCACGAACCTGAAAGATATGGTTGCTTAGGTACAAATGATTTTTACTTGATTACATTTGCAAGCAAAATAACAGAACTAGGATCAATGGACTAAAATAGATACTTGATTTTTTAAAACATTCTGTTTCACAGAAATGAAAACAATTAGGAGGTAAATCGGCTGGGGAAAAGACTATCAACAAGCTGATGAATTATGATTGAGAGCAGTTGCAGAACATTTCACTGGATGCTTCAAAAGCCACATTCTGACAGTGGGAACAGAAGGCTTTGCCTGCTACAAAAAAACCCCAAACAGTTAGAAATTTGGATCAGGGGAGAGGTGAAAGGACTTGATAAAAGCAGTATAAAGAAGTGGGCACTGATAGGAGAGAAGATTGATATATATGGGTGCAAGCAGGTACCATGCATTTCAGTGCAGCTATGTGCAGTCTATCATAATATTTCTGTAGGTTTTATCACAACAGTAAAGCAGTAAGAGTAACCAGCCACAGGTACAATTTAGTAAGAGTCGCCATAAAATTTCCATTGCAGAAATCTCAACAATCAAGATTTCTAACACCAAAGCTTTAGTTCAGACAGAGTTAATTCAACAAAGTGTTATGGTTCTTTCTGTAGTTGGTAAATTAAACATTGCAATGTTTTCTTTTGGCTTCATAATTTATGAATTCAGTCTAAAAACTTTGTTCAGTAACTTCATAGGATAACTAAATTTACCATCTAATCTTGTTAATAAAATATATACTACTCTTGCAAAAAATATTCTTAAATGAAACCTTCTGAAATGTTGCTGTTTGCCTCATGTGTCGCTTCCTTAGTGAAACAGCCATGATTTAATATGCCCACAGAGCCTTCAACATGACACCCTTAATTCTCCTTCTTGACAATGAGCAAGCTACATGATGAGTAGTTGAATTACCAGCTTTTAGAAACTGCTTTTCTTCTCTGTTACTTTTACTTAGTGCAGATTCTTGAGGAAGCAGGGAGGTACGTGGCCAGCAGAAGACTTGTCGATGACATGCAGTAGAACAGTTCCAGATGGCAAGTGAGATAGGAAAGGAAGACCGAGATGGCTGCTGTGGGGCATCTGGAGAAGGAAAACCCAACAACCTTATTCATCTTGTGTGTATATGTAGAGCTGTTCCTCCTCTTGTTTTTTTTTCAAGGGATCAAAGACATTTGAGGGCCTAATGCAGCATCATTGTCTGGTACTGAGTTCATAGTTCATTACAGGGGAAAAGAAGGAGCCACAAATGCTAAGTAGAAGAGGTAGATTTTTTTCAGAGTGGTTGGTTCTGTTTTCTGGGATGTGTGCATATATATTGCATTTGTGGACTTTGCCAACCAGGCAGCTCTGAGCTTGATTCAGAATCCTCTGTGGAAAACATTTGTACTGTAAGGTCTTTGGAGCAGACATTTGTTTCTGGAAACCTAAAATATCTGCAGAGTCTGTGATATCACAGGAAAATTGAGTTGTTGGAGGCATTCACAAGACAGGATGAACATAAAACTTATCTCTTCTTGTAAATAAACTTTTGTTTAAGTTACATCCTATGTGCTCTGAATCCTATGCGCCTCTGTCTCTTTCTCCTCACAGCAGTTTTTCTTGGTAAGATTCTTAGCTGAGGTTATTGGCTGAGAAGTTTAGTGCAAAAGTCAGCATCTAATGACTTGCTAAGACTGGAAAACAAACTGAGGGATGCTGCTGCTTCTCTGGGCTGTCAGACAGAGAAAAAAGCATGCTGCTGTCTTGGAACTGTATCTTTGTTTCAGTTGGATTTGTATTGCTTAAAGAGATGGTTACAAAACAGAGAAAACTAGCTGGGGTCTAAAGGACTCTCCTTGTTTGCAGCCTGGCCCAGTCTGGGGTACCCAGCTGCAAGCCAGCTGTGCTGTCTGCAAGACCAGGGGAGGAGATATTACAGGGCTTTTGCAGACACTTTCATATTTCTACTGTGCAAAGATAGCACAGCTTATATGCTGGGGGATACATGTGCTTCTTTTAGGGATGCTGAGCCTCTGCTACATCCTCCACTTTCCCTCTTCATCTGATAGTTGAAATCAATCCTTCAGGGCTAATGTTCAACTAATGACAACTGCCCAGCAAAGTGGCTACCAGCGAACTCTCAGTGTCTCAATAAAGATTTCTCAAATAAAATTTAAAACTACAAAATGTAGTAGCTGGCATTATGCTGCTCGTACAACCCTCTTTAACTTCCCCTTTAATATTGAATGCTTTCAGTTAGAGAAAAAAGACATCATCTCTGAACACCCCTTGTAGCCCATAGGGTAACTCCAGCTGCCGACCCTTGTGGCTACGCTCTGTCGAAGGCAGCCACGCTGCCCACCTGCCTGCTGGTGCCCGAAGACCCGAGATGTGTTGCACCAGTACAAATGGTGTCTGCTCCGTGCACGTTCCCTGGGGTGAGAGTGGCTGGGCCACCTCCAGCCAAGGCAATTCATCTGGCTTGTAGTTCACTCCCTTCTTCCCCAAAAGCATCACCTGGGCATCACCTCCTGGTCCCTCAGGGAAGGAGATGGGTAACTCAGCAGCACCCTGATCCGGGCTCCCAGGCCCTCTCTGCTCCCAGGAGCCTGGTCTGCCTTTCTCATGGGACAGCAGGGCTCGCATGAAAAATGGTGTCTGGGAACAGACTAGATGAATTATCCTCTAGTTAACAACACTAGTTATTTCCCATGGGCTGTAGACTGGTCATGCATTAACCATCAGAAGAGAAGGTTCTGGAGAGAAATGTAAACTTCTCAGGTTCATGAAGTTAAGGAAACGTCTTATCGAATTAATTATAAGTGACGGTGTGACAACAGCATCTTCCCCTCAATCCAAAAATCAGAGAATGGCAGATCATGAGGTGGTAGACTGCCCACCTTTAACTCAGTAGGATGGCGTCCACCATAGGGCACTGTGCTACAAACTACTTGCAAGCTTTCCAAACACTTTAATATGCATGCCTTTGTGATTTCATGGTTATGTTTTCAGGCATGCTACCCTGTTGCCATTTTCTCTTTATATAGGTATTCCTGGCCTTCTTTTTTCTTTTGCTAAACTTCTTACATTTGGGCATTAGGCCTTTAATGACCTTATTCAGGAAGTTTCGGTTCTTATTCCTTTGTTAGTACTCTCAAATCCCAGATTTAATCTCTGAGATAGTTCACTTCATTTGCAAGCACAATCATACCTTTTGTTTTTCTCTTCAGACAGATCCTCATGCTTTTCACTCTTCTTTCCCTCTGCATAGTTATGTTCCCCCATGAGCTCTTTCTCAGGAGCTTATTGTTTCCATAAAACCACTGTTTGGATGAAATCTGTCCCATCTGGATAGGCTTTTTGTATCTCAAAATGACATTTGCACATGACAAAAGGAAAAGCTTCCTTCTTTTTTCTTTATATTAGCTCTCCAGTCTTTTAGTGAAGTCCCTGTTCTGTCCTCTCCCTCTTTCGCTGTGAATGAGTAGTATGTAATACTGCAGAGGTTACTTTTACAAAAGTCACCCTTTGTCCTACAGCTTATATTAGTTCCTCTAATTTCTTGTCTGACTGTAGTCTGGACCTGGTGACCTTGGGGTCTTGAAGTGTGGTGTTTGGGGTTTTTTTCATGCTCATAACTTAGCAGATATTACTGCTCTATTTGGTTTACTGGACCTTACTTTCTTTAACTCTGAGGCCCCTCTGTATGGTTCTGGCAGGCTCCTTGCATCAACCATCCACTACAGACATGAACAAAGCATTTAGTAATCAGTGTTGACTCAGTCAGGAACTTCAGCTCACTACTTGCACTAGCTAGGACAAAAATACATCAAAATGAAAGGCAACAGCTAAGACAATGATACACAGCTAAGAAAAGGAGTTCCTTCTAATGTAAAGCAAAATTATTGCATGGCGTGCACTACTACAAAAATACTGTGGTGGTTAAATGATTAATTCACTTTAATGTAGGGGGGTTTATGGTGTCGTGGATGAAGGTGTTTGACACGGTTATGATTTAGTCAATTCAAAATTTATTAATAGTGTGAGATAGATCAGAGGTTAAATTTTAGCAGCGCTTAATGATTGACTAATTTTAAAGATTTACAAGAAGTTCAGTAAAATATATTATGATCAAAACAGCAACTTAAATACAGATTTGAAGATGACAAGATTCACACTAACTTACTAAAAGGTATCTTAAATCAAAGTGTATAGATACATAGATAGATATAAACATAAAACATAAGACAAACAGATACAGACAAACAGAAATATTTGGGCCCAGCGATATATGCCACCTACACTCATAAAGGCACATGTACGTATTTGAAGATGTATATAAGTAGAGAGGTGGATAAAGGGAGCTAGCTCATAGTTAGGATTTCCCTTTTCGAGTTTGGAGTAAATACAATGCATCATCATCCGTCAACAGGCAGTAGTTGATACTCGAGAAGCCTGGCTTCGCCCTGGCAGATGATTCTCACGAAGTCTGCACCTTGACAGGTGTCCCAGCTTGGGGGGGATACTGGTCACAGCCCGCTGCAATCCAGGAGAGCTCAAAGGGTCTCACTTAGAATCGCTGTTTATAGAGTCTGAGATAATTGACTTTTGTCACATCTCCACTTTGGCCCAGCTCGGATAGTGAAATATTCTGGTATTTTCCACCAGTTGCGCAGACTCAGACCCTTTCTGGTATCCCCCTTTTTTGGGCCACGGCCCAGGTACAGGTGTACCAGGCTGTCCAGAGGTGATCGATTGTCATTATTGTTCCCAAACAATAAGGGAAGAAGAACGTTACAGTTGGAGCAGAGATGTACCAGGCCGTTCCCGTTACTAAGGAAGCAAGAGCCAGGCGCATTAAGGGGGTTCCTTAACATTCTGCTCTGCTGCTCATATGGCCCAGAAAAGGGGGGAGAGATTGCACTAAGTATCGAGAGGCTCAAGAGAGGGAGGGTTGCACCACCACATATGGACATTAAGAACATGGGGATTTTTAAATGGGAAATGAAAAAGTGAGTGAGATGATACTCAAGTCAACCTCATAGGCAGAGGGACTGATCACTTTCTATGTCCGAGTTCACTTCTTCCCACCAGGATCCAGGCATGGGCATGTTCTCACCTAGCCTACCTGGACGGAGAGAGCAGCCGTCACCTACTGAAAACTCTGCGACTTGCCAAGTTGACAGTCTCTGCTTGTCTTAAGGCCAGGAGGAAAATTCCTGAAGTGCAGGGCTCTGAGCACTGGAGAAAGATCCTCATGGGGCTCTGGTCTCACTGGGTATCTGGTCTAGCATTATCACTTTGATGTTCCTCCATGTCAAAAATATTAGCAAAGATGATTTGGAAGGACCCATGGGCTAGTAGTATCTCTTTCTGGCAGTGTCTGTTAGAGAGTGCTTGGGAAAATACTATAAATTTATACATCAGTACATCCTCCTAACCAGCAGGGAGGCTTCCTGATCTGGACTTCATAGCTGAATCTTTATGTCTGATTTCTCATGGTAGGTTCATTATTCTTGCACGAACATATCAGCTAACATTTTTTAACTATTGAGTCTCATTCTGCAAAATCATTTCATTAAAGGTCTCTACTGCAGCTTCAGGTGGCAAATCCCTTCAAATTGCCTTCTTCCGCTATCCAAGGGCTCTGTATTGTCTTTCCACTACCCTCAGACAGATGTCTAATGTTCATTTAATCCAGGAAGAGAGTTCAGGAGTGACTGCAGCAAAACCATGGTAGAGTTGACAGTTATGGCCCCTATAACAGCCACAGAGGGAATGAGGCATATCTAACTGACTGATTGTTATACATAAAAAAATCTTCAGCCATCATAGATTATTTGTCTGCAATTCCACTCTCATTTTTCACTAGTAATTGTTAGTGTTATTTGACATTCCATCTTCCAATTTGCTGTCGTAATGGACTCAAGGCTGACAAACAAAGTGATGAAATACTGCTTATCTCGGTTTTATTTCTTCTCTGAATAAAACCCTGGTGGACAAAAATGTCTTGTACAGAAAACTACTCTCAGCACCAATGCACTTCATGATCATTCAGCATCTCAGCTCTTCAGAGCTGATCTTATGGCCCAATTTTTTTTCTATATTCCATCAATATCAAATTTGTGAATTGTCTTACATTTTGGTTGTATGCATTGTTCACTGTGTTGAGAGAGGGTTTCCTACTCTTCCAAGTGTATGAGATTTTTAGGTGTGTTCACATCTGAAAACTTGTCAGTCTCAAAGGTTCCTCAGGCATTTATCTTTGTTTATTCATGCAAGGTTTTGGTACTGGGAATTGAGATAGGATCACCTAGTGCTGTGGGCCATGTCAATGTTTGCACCTGGGTTAAGCCAGGAGGTTTTCCATGTGACTGGATGAGGGTTGCACAGTTACCAAGTTCAGCTGCATAGACTAATGGTGGAGATCATGACTTTTCTGCTGCTTTGTTGGGAGGGGGAGAAACTGTAATTCTGGCTGAAAGCTTGGGTAACATAGTCCAAATACAGCAAGATTTCACAATACCGTATTTTCTGGGAACCTTTCTGAACTGTCATCAGTCAGAAGATTCCTCCGGAAGAGGCTTCCCTTGTAAAAGAAAAGTCTGAAAAGGTAAAGTGTATATTCATTCAGTTTTCTTGTAATTAAACTGCCTTAAATTAGGAATTATAGGCTTTTATTCTCTTTATATCTAGAATGTAACTAGCTGGCTTCTATCCTGCCATAATCTACCCAAAGCGCTGAGCACTGAATAATGCTGCACATACGGTCTGTGTTGACATATCTTGAGCTTCACTTTTGCACCAAGTGATTAGGCTACAAGAAGCTAACTACTTACAAACTTTCTATAAAAAAGAGACAATTTAGCAGAAAAAGGACCCAGACATTTTGATTTTTATTTCTGAATTCTGTTTCTGAGGGATTTTTTTTTCCCAGGTTTTTGAATTTTTGTGGATTCCTGACCAGTTATACGCCCTGTTTTGTGACTCCTTTGCTATGTGTGGATCTGAGGATTGTGAGAACACAGTCCCAACTTTGTGTCCGGCAGAGTACCTGTGCTATGCTGTAATGAAAGGATTTCCATGAGATGCAGGAAAAGAACCAATTATTTTACTTTGTCTTTCTACCTGTATCTCTCAGAAATATGTTTTAATTTGTTTTTATGTGGACCAGTAAAATTTAAGAGTTATGATCAATTCTATGAGACTGACGTAACTTCAGAAAAGTTGGACGAGGTAACTGAAAGTGTTTATAATGAAATGATTGTTTATCCTTAATAGCTGAAGAGATTAGCATTTTTGTGTAATACTGTGAATTCATGCCTGATATGCCAGAGGTGGAAGTGTAATAGAAACATCTTCGTTCAGAGGATGACTGCATATTCTTTACTGCTGTGTTTGATTGCAAATTTTTTGAAATGTTGAACATTTAAAATTGCACAATACACAGACACAGAACCAATGATATCCAGTTCAGAGAGGTTTCTGGAGAGTTTTTCAGCTTTTTGGAGGATTAGCATAGAACTTGCTCCCAGCATTTACAGCTGCTTTAACTCATTTTTTCCTTGACACTACATGTAAATTTACACCAGTCAGTCTCTGCACTGGCAAAGCTTAAGAGATTTAATCTGCCTGTTTCTATCCAGACAGAAATATGCAGTGCAATTCTCTCCCCTTTTAATCAAATTATCATCTCGTGTCAACAACATATATAATATTAGCTTTAATGTCAAAATGATTGGCGTTACATATTCTTAAAGTCTATTTTGTTTGTTCATTATTACTTATAACCATGTGTTGATTCTGGCTACTCATTAAGGTACCATTTCTCCTCATCTTCGTTAAACGTATTTCAAAAACTCTCAAGAAAAATCTCCTGCAAGTATACTTGGATAGCTCTATTTGGGCATCCTCTATTGGTAAAAACTCTGATGAGACTAATGGGATATTGGCTACTTGAGGGCTCTAAATTCAGCCATTGCCTTGCCAAAAGTGAGGGTTGCTCAGAGCTTTTAGACATGCATTGCTGAAATATTTCCTTAGGATGGAAATTAAGTCTCTGCAGGCTCCCGGTCTCTTACCAACACACAATCTTCACTGTTAAGTAGCAGGAGGTTGTCTTCTCCTAGTTTGACAGCTCAGGAAGGAAGCAGCTGAGATACACAGCATCCTGCCCCAATGTTTCTGATTAAACTCCACAACAGCTCATGGTGGAGCAATAGCTGAAGGACTGAGGGCATGGAGACAAGATGCTTAGCTCACCACCGGAGACAAGACCTGTGCCAGCACTGGAGGAGCTTCTGATCTAGTCGATGCTGGCTACTATTTATTATGGAAAACTTTCCACCTCTTGTGGAATGACAAAAGTTAATTGAGAGGGCTGCATGGGCAGTGGGCAGAAAAGGGATGCCTTGCTGCAGGAACAATTTCAAAATTACAAACACTCACAACAAGGTATATGTGAAAAAAGGGGGGAGTAGTGCAAAAGTCCATGGGAAGCATAAAATATAGGTATGTATAAGGGTGCAAAGAGGACTTTCTTCAGGCTGGTAAGTTTCACAAGAGGAAAATAAATGTAATAATAGTAATATATAGAAGATTGCAAAATATTTCAGCCACAATAAATGGTCAAAAATACCTGGTCAGCTGTCATGGGCAACACTTGGAAAAAGAGGAAGAAAGTTTTCCTTAGTTCTTTGCACTTCCAGGCATGTGTCAAACACACTCACAGCACTTCCCCCCGCCGTGAACATAGAGCATTTGGGTTTGCTTTTTATAAACAATCCAGTATTGGTGAGCTCTGCAGCCATATTCTCAGCAATGGCTGTTCTTGCTCTGTCTCCAAAAGCACTGTGCCTACTGGAAACAAAATGCTGTTAGAGACTGAGGAGAGAGGCATTATACCAGCTGCTCAGTCCCATGGCACAAAATATGCCTTAAGGGATGCTAAGAAAAAGTTAATTCTCCTCTAACTTTTCAACTCAAGAGCTGAAGGCTGATCATGTGCATAGTTGTAATTTTCCACTGCAAAATCTATGTTTGCTTTTCAGTTTTACCCACAAAGGGATCAAGTTTGGAGCTGTTGCAATCACTTGTTTTTATATTCGTAGTGTAAGACCCCAAATCTTTAAAAAGAAAGCATTAGTTTAGAAGTAAAACTCTTTCCTGTTTGTAAAACTCTAGTCTGTTTCTTTCAGACACAGGAATTTCTAGCACTTAGTATGTAGCTTTTAATTAAGAGCAACTAATCTCCGCAAGCACTGCTTCACCTAAAATGGGGACTTTAATTAATGGTTGGGAAGGAGTTGAAAGGAAAATGTAAGGGTCTAGCTTGGGACAATTTACCTTGAATCACACCTGGCCTTTTTCAGTTATTGATCTAAACTCCTCCAGCTTGAACAAGTTCTGATCAAGACTTTGAGTCTTGTGAAAGGATCAACTCTTAATACCCTTAAAAATCAGTGTACAGTTGAAACAGTGCACATGTTCTCGTTTTCTGAAGAGCGTTCTTGGTTTTCTTAGGCTTTAGCTACAAGGTGATTTGTCCCAATTCTAGCTATTGGTGCTTAAATCCTGGGGTTTTTTTTCTAAATTCCTGCAAAATTACAGGTGTTCAAAACTCATGAGGCAGGTTCCCACAGACCCTGAGGTTCTTAAAGTAAAATATTTCAATTTTCCATGTTGTTTCTGGTCCCTTTAATTAGACTGAGTTCCTTGCATTTTGCTGGAGTACAGCTTGGAAAAGCTAATTGCAGGCTCCAAAAAGAGAAGAGACAAAAATGGGAGTGATGCAGAGAGATGAAGATTTTTAAAATTGTATCTCACAGAGCAAAAAAGAAAAGAGACCATAAGAAACGGAAGGCAAAGAGGACATGGTTTTGATCATAGGTTTATCTTGATTTATTTTGGTGGAAAAATAAGGCCTTGTTCACTATGCTGAAAACAAAAGACTTGGAGGGAAGCTGTTTTTTAATTTAAATATGATTTTATGAAAAACCAAAAGTACAAAATGGCCAGAGATCTGTGGAATTAAGATGTACCAACCCCATTTCTGACTCAGTGTTTTTTCACTTGCAGGAAGGGAGTTTGCCTAATAAAGTTGGAGCCAGTCCAAAACAAAAGAGGTTATTTCTTGTACTCATATCTAAGACCTATAATATTTTGGCTGCTCATGCCTGGTGGAAATCAGGGGACAGCTATCACGTATCTTGCTATTACACGTGCATAGTTTACCTTAGGAGAGATAAGAATGGATGGATGTAATTTTTATCTGCTCATGGCAACAAAAAACCTTGCACCCACCCTGCCAATGCAATCTACAAATTGATAATAGGATTTTGCTTTTCTGGGGAGGGAGGGGAGTCAGCAAGGCAGAAATGCTTGAGAGATGAAGTGATCCTCACTTCTAATCAGAAGAATTTAGACTCTCCAGACCTTAGCATGGAGCCAGATAGAGAATTTGACGCTGTCTGTGAAGAACATTAGAAGAAGGGCATGAACTTGAAATGTGCTCTGAGGAATCTTAAAACTGCCTTTCCACTGGGTGGTACTGGGTGAAGCTTCTGACACATAGCAGAGAAATCTTGGGGCTTCTCTAAATGCTGCTGGCTAATAATTGCTCTGGAATGGATGTTACAACTAACACTTGCCAGAGTGTGAATTATTGTGGCTGTGTCTGATCTTGACTCCAGCTGGGGGAGTGGAGAAGGAAAGTAGGTCAGCGAAAGACAGCTCAGATGTATATCACACTCAAACGGGTGACAGCATCCCTCTGAGACCACCCTGTGCACAGGTACTAGGACACCTGATATGCTTTTTGTGGACTCAGAATAATTTAGGTTGGAAGGGATCTCTGCAGGTCCTCTAGCCAAAGCTCCTGCCCAAAGCAGGACCAACTGGATCAGCTTGCTAGGTGGAAATCTAAGAGGTCATTTCCAATGCAGAGGGTTGCAAGTACTGCTGAAAGTCTGAGTTGGTTGGCTTGATTTTCAGTATTAAAGCAGCTCCTTTGAATGACTTTTATTGCATTATGAGGTGCTGTAAGACAGATGTTCAGCATTTAGATACCTTGGGCATGGACTTGTTCTCCTAAAAATCCTGCATAGGACTTTTATGAAAGCCTCTGTTGTGACCAAACTGACACGTGGTAATAGAGGTGTAAAGGTAAGGGTAACAGCGTAACCTTAATTTTCCTGGCAAGATAAGGAGACATGTACTGACCGTTTTTCGAAATATCAGCTTTTCTTAGACTCCATGGTTTTTATCAGGTCAAATGAATAGCATAAACCCTACATTTGGGCACTCTGAGTTCTGGTTTACTAGGAGTTTGCACATACAGAAAAATGAAAAAGAAACACTTGGAGGACTGGAGTCCTCAATTTTAGAAACTTGATTTCAGGTAGGCTTAAATTCCAGTTTTAAGGAGCACCTTTCTCATCCTTCCCTATATTATTGAATCACTTTACCCAGCTTACACTTGAATTCAAAGAAATTACAAATACAGTGCTTAAGACGATCATTTCACCACCTATTTTACCCATAGATGCTCGCAGAACATGTAAACGTGATCTGACAGTGAGTGTAACAGCCTGAGCACGCACGCATGGTTGTAGGAGAGAGGGAAGCAGCCTGGTTGAAGTGAAGTAAGAGACAAGCCTGCAGGCTTTCAGTCCTTACATCTGAATGGGTATTGAAATCCAGCCCCTGAACCCTGTTGTATCCAATATAGGACATCCAAGATTTGCTACAGCTGTAAGTACTTCGAATCCAAGGAATTTGTGCATTTACTGGTGTCTGCTCTACATCTGCCGTTGACCTTTCCCCACTCCCTCTCTGCTTTATCTGTCTGGTATTAGCCACTGCAGAATAAGATATCAATCTTTGTTTAACAGATACCGCTCACAAATTCTGTCTGTCTTCGTGGTCAATGTGAGATATCTTCCTGGGCCTGACCACTGGGTATGTGAGCTGCTGAAAGGCACATTTCTCTGCGTGGCTGGATTCCCATTTACCATTCAGGTCTCCCACAGCTGATGGGACCCGCATGGAGGGGAGAGCATGATGGCCCGCGTGGTCAATGATGCTGTATCCCAGCTAAGAACCAGCATGTTGACATCCAGACCTGAATGATCCATCAGATGGACATTTTCTGTGATGAAACTCCAAAATATCAGCTGATGTAATCCTGCATGGTTTTTTTCAGGATATGTAAAAGTCATGGACAGAATTACTACTTACCAAAAGGCATTTGACTTTTTTTTTTTTTCTTTTTACTTTTCCTACAAATGCATCATTTAGCTTCCTTAGAAGAATCTAGAAACATTTTCTGGGAAACACACTGACTTAAGCACACCTATTTCATATGCTTTTGCTTAGAATGTTCTGAGAGAAAGTTAATTAAATTTCCTGAAAAAGATTCTTCCACTTTCATGCATGCCTTCATTCAGAAATTCAAAGTTACTGAGCAAATGTAATAGAAACAGTAGTTTTTATAGGGAGTTGCACAATATATGGTAGATCTCTAATTTGTTTAACAAGGGTTATATTTTTCATTCAAGTGTCATCCTTGCTTTCTGCATTATAGCTCCAATGCACAGGATGACACATTTTATTCTGCAAATAATTGCATGATGATTTATCCTACAAAATATCCGTTGCCTCCACGAAGCAGAGTAGAGTCAAACAGGAGCCCAAGCCCTCTGTGATTCTTTGCCACAAATGTTGCACTAATTTGCCCTCAGCGCTGAGGACGTGTCCACTGATTGTGCAAGGAAGCCTGTGCCATTCTGCTGCCGTTAGTTGTGAATTTATTTGGGTGATGGCTCAGACTGCATCACTCGATGGGAAAGCAGAGAGGGCAGACACCGAGACACCTGTAGGACATTCCTAGTGTTGTGCATGGGCCAGACCCTAAGGCCCGTGGAGCAGGAAGGGTGATGGGCAGAGTATTTGTTCTCAATCTCTTTACTCAGGCATTGGGGAAAACGGAAATTTTGGCTAGTGGCAAAATGTTTCCAAAGCTGGGAGAACTTGGGAAGGCAGAGTTGTGTGGTTGCCATAGGCACACTGGTGCTCTCTGTATTTCTCTCCATTTCCATTTTACTCTGCATCTCCCTCTGTACTGTCTTTTTACATAAATATCTACATATGTCAAAGATCTCTTAAAGGTTAAAGCAGTCTATGCTGTGTTTATTCTATCTGTCAGTGCTACTTGAAATGTGAGTTTTGCTGCCTCTGGAGCAAAGGGTCTCGATGTATCTGAGCAGGGGGCTACACAAAAGTATTTGCCTAAAAACTTTGAAGCAATCAAGGCAGAACAATATAACCAAGGACTCCCCATAAGCAGGAAACCACTGTAGCTTCATATAAACTGTAACTACTATTAACTTATTTCATTTTACTCCCTTTTTTCACCCTGCAACCTTTTCAAGGTCTGATTTAATTGCTGGAAAGCAAACAAGACAAGTTATTTCACAACATTATAGCAGAAATACCTAAATGCAGTGTTATGAGCATAAGAGAAACCCACAGTTGGAGGCATTGTATGAGAATATTAAGAGCATATTTCTCTTCGGAGCATTTTGAGGAATGTGTAGCAAGTGTGCCAAGTGTGGTTCTTTTTGTAATAACAACACTGTCAAGCTGGACTCAATGCATTAATAGTGTTACTCTGTCCTTAAGAATCTCTCATAAGCCTGCAAGACCATTTTTATTATTTTTGCCATGCCACACAAATGAAATCAATGGCATAGGTATTCTATAATTTTCTGTAGGACTTTGGAATCATAGAATCATTTAGTTTGGAAAAGACCTTTCAGATCATTGAGTCCAACCATTAACCTAGCACTGCCAAGTCCAAACTCTAAACCATGTCCCTAAGCAACACATCTACACGTCTTTTAAATACCTCCAGGTATTTATCACTCAGCTGCTTCCCTGGGCAGCCTGTTCCAATGCCTGACCACTCTTCCGGTGAAGAAATTTTTCCTAATATCTAATCTAAATCTCCCCTTGTGCAACATGAGGCCATTTCCTCTTGTCCTATTGCTTGTTACCTGGGAGAAGAGACCAACACCCACCTGGCTACAACCTCCTTTCAGGTAGTTGTGGAGAGCAATAAGGCCTCCCCTCAGCCTCCTTTTCTCCAGGCTAAACAACCCCAGTTCCCTCA
Organism: Grus americana; assembly: GCF_028858705.1. Classification (NCBI taxonomy): domain Eukaryota; kingdom Metazoa; phylum Chordata; class Aves; order Gruiformes; family Gruidae; genus Grus; species Grus americana. The sequence continues at coordinate 12,158,229 of NC_072853.1, read as the reverse complement.
GCTGCTCCTCATGAGACCTGTCCTCTAAAGTCTTGTTCTCTTTAGTCTTCATTATAAACATTTAAAAAGGTTAATTACAAAGTAGTGAGTTTTTAATGTGCTGCTGGTTACCTTTGCTTACAATGCCAAGGTCTGGGACTCTTCTGGCCAATTAAATTGCATATTGTAATCTGTGGCAGTTTCTTGATTAACTCATTAGAGCTTAAGAGTAGTTGTATATTGTTTCCTTGGGTTTTTTCTTTCTTTTATGAACTCCATCAGATCCAAATTCCGTGCCCAGCTGCTCCCACACAAGAAATCATTGTTAGTCCATTGGAGCTGTGACCCTTGGATGTGGAGGATGGGGAGAAGCAGGAACTCAGCTCTCAGGCTGCTGTGAATCTGTAGTGTTTCTAATTATGCCATTCAGTTACTCCACTTTACACTGAAGCAATTAAATGCAGAATGTGGTCCATGACCAATGAAATAGATTGGTCTATAAATAATTCATCTTAAACTAGTGCAAGTAACTAAGGTAATAAAGGTAGTCACTGTCTCTTGCTCTGTTCTGGGTGATGGAAACACCAATTGGTAAATTTTTACATGTTATATACTCACTGTGGGTGTGGGTGGGTCACTCATATGATATATATTAAATAGATAACTTACATATTATTGCATCTGATTAGAGACCTGACTCTCTCCATTTGCTTTATAGAGACTTTGCATCCTTAACTTTGGTCACAGTGCAGTTAGACACCTTCACTATTAATAGTCTCCAATGGCAAGTGTGAACTCCCCTCCTCATTGTGTCTGACAATGTGACTGAAGGACATTTGCCCTGTATTGTACATAATGCCAGATCAATGCTATCACCGTCCTCCACCAAGGACACAACATGGGAATGAAGAACCAAACTGTCAGTCCAACTTTATTTCTAGCTCAAAGTGCTTGGGAGCCATTGCTCTGTCCCTCCTCACTTCTTCTCCAACAACATCACATATGACTTTTCATATATCAGGTCCTTAATATGCAATTAAATGAGAGGCTGATCTTGTAGTGACAGGACAAGGGGTAATGGGTTTAAGCTAAAAGAAGGTAGATTTAGATTGGTTGTTAGAAAGAAATTCCTTACTGTGAGGGTGGTGAGGCACTGGAACAGGTTGCCCAGAGAAGCTGTGGATGCCCCCTCCCTGGAAGTGTTCAAGGCCAGGTTGGATGAGGCTTTGGGCAATGTGGTCTAGTGGAGGGTGTCCCTGCCCATGGCAGGGGGTTGGAACTACATGATCTTTGAGGTCCCTTCCAACCCAAACCATTCTATGATTCTATGATCTTGGTTGCCTTTGTCTTTTTTTGAGCCTTGCATTATCTAGCTTTCCTGTGTGACCCTAAGGTTTAAAACTTTCTCTTTTTAACAAGAAAAAGAAATTCTAATGTAATCACAGGATGCTGGGAGCTGGACTTTGAGGGAAAACACTGCATAGTGGTACACTGGTGACATAATTAGAAAAGTCACTAACTGAGCTTCTAGCGTTGTAGCATTCCTCTCAGCCTTCCTCAGCTCTGGGCAAGAAAACTCAGCTTCTCTGAGCCTGAAACCACACACCCAGGGCTTTCCTCAGCTGTGTGCAGCAGAAGGGCCGGAACCCTGGGGTCAGCCTCTCCTTCTGTCCTGCAGCTGCAATTAGGGAAAGCATCGGCTGTGGCATGGTACCCCCCTGGAGAGAAGGTCGCTGCCGTACCCTGTCCACACTCAGTTGCACAGCTGCTGAGGGCCAGTGACAGTGTGGCCCACTGGTCACAGGCATTTCCCAGTGGCAGAAGGCTGTATGCTATGAAGTGAAAAGTTTTTAATTATAAACACTGTTGTGGATTAACCCTGGTAGGCAACTAAGCACCACACAGCTGCTCACTCACTCCTCCCCCAAACCCAACTCCCAGTGGGATGGAGGAAGAGAAAAGGAAGAGGAAAAGTGAGATAAGATTAAAAAAACCCACTTAATAAGCAGAGGAGAAAGGGAAGAAGAAAGCAAGGAAGGAAGGAAGGAAGGAAGCAAGCAAGCAAGCAAGCAAGCAAGCAAAACAAAATAAGTGATGCAAAGGCAATCACTCACCACCTCCCACAGGTAGCCCAATGCCTAGCCAGTTCCTGAGCAAAAGATGGGGAACCTCCCTAAACCCCCTTTGTCTCTGTTTTTGTGGCTGAGCATGACATTACATGGCACGGAATATCTCTTTGGTTAGTTCAGGGCATCTGCCCGGTTCTGTCCCCTCCCAGCCTATTGCACATCCCCAGTCTAATCACTGGTGGGGGGAGAAGTAGGGTAAGAAATAGAAGGCTCTGATGCTGTGCAAACACTGTTCAGCAATAGGTAAAACATCAATGTGTTATCACCATTGTTTTGGTCACAAATCTAAACCACAGCACTACATGAGCCACTATGAAGAAAATTAACTCCATCCCAGTTAGACCCAGTACAACCCCCATCTTTGAAAAGAAAAGGTTAATCCAGGACTACTGTTAAGAAATGTTATCAATGATTTCAACAGAATTTAGTACCCGCTCATTATTATTTTCCATTGGTATAGCTCCTCTGAGCTGCATGAAAGGATTTGAATAAAAGAAAAAGCAAAGTAAACCCCCATCCCCCTGGGACAAAATGTTCCTGCTGTTTTCCTCCTCTTTTACCTCAAAGCAAGAGTTTCAGGAACAGCTACAGCACTGAGTATTATGAACCATGAGTGTACCTACTGTTATTCAACATAAAGTGTGTCAGGAGAAAGTAATCCAGGAATATCAGTCATTGTTGTCCTGGGAGAGGGGAGTCAGACGGGTGCTTGCTGTAATACATCACTCTCTGAACAAGTCGCAGGCAGGTTCAGAAGTGAACGTGTCACTCCTGGCTCCGCTTGCTGGCATGATTAAACATGAGCTGGCACTTCTGTTGTTCGGTGCCGTTGGGTCATGCTCCCGTGGAAATCCAGAGGATTTTGGCAGCAATGCTTGAGTTTGGAGTGCCACCTGTGTTTCCCGTTACTTGCCAAGGTGATCATTGCATTTGCAGAGTCTTATCTTGACCTTCACTCAAGACAAGGCTGGCTGATTTGGGAACAGGTGGGTTCTGTGTTGGTTGAATTCAAGTTGTGTGGGGTCTTCTTCAGTGAGCCATTTCCCAGGATATTCACTTGAGCTGTTGGTGAAGAGTTTTAAAGGACAGCGGTGGGGTCGAGGAGAAATGTGAATATTTCTCAGAAACAGTGTTTTGGATTTTATAACTGTGTGTTCGAGCATGTGTGTGTATATAAGATACCTACTGTATGATTTGGATGATACTGCACGGTCACTTGGGTGCAGTGACTGGGAGATTTGTCCCCTGTGGTACTACGGTCCTGGGAACCATTCATGGATTTATTACAGAACTGAATGACAGTAGATTTGATGTGTTTTGGTACATGATCCAAGCTCATAGCCTCCTCCCTTGCAGCTGCTCGGCTCTCTCAGGAGCCCTTGTTCACCATCCTCTTCAGATGTGAATAACGTGTCTGGTATTATAAGGCAGACAATGGACACTCTTCTTGGGTCAAAGCTGAGCACCTGTTTTGATCAGAGTTAGGGCTGAAACAGGGCCTTGCAAAGCCATCTGTGAGTGCATCCTATGGGCGGGGGGAATTTTTATACCAGTCACGTGAAAACGTCTGGGTTTGCTTTTCATTACCTGTATATTGTGCTATGGGAGCTCTGTGATCAGCATCGACCGCAGGGGCAATGCGTACCATGGATGTTGCGCAAACTAATGACCCATGGTGAAGACACCACAGAGGTTTCTCTGCATGGCATCCTTTAAAACTCATTCTTTTTGGTATCAATATTGACAGTTAAAAATAGTAATTATACCACAGAAAAGCCTGGAGTTTAGAGAGTATCCACAAAAGGAGCAAACCTGACTGAAGAAACTGAATTCCTCATACCTGTCAGGAGGCTGCACTGACCGCATTTACACACGACTGTGACTGCCCCCCTTCTTACAGGCTAAGAAACCCTCAGCTAGGGACACTCATCAAAAAAAGGCTCTTCAAGGATCTGCTTCTGTTAGCAAGGAGAGAGATGGCATTTACTGCTTTTCTTAAATGAATGTGGTTTTCCTTATATGTATAGTAAGGGATTGCTATCTCTCTTTCTAAAGAGCATAGGCAGCATTTATGGCACTTAAAATTGTTTCTTTCAGTAAGGAGCTGCAGGATTAATAAACCCTTCAAGAACTATCATGGCAAGATTCCTGTTACGACTCAGGTAGCATGTGAGCTGCCAGAAGCAGGTGTTGTGAAAGTTGCAGAGAAGAATCGATGTTTAGTAGGGAAGGTAGAAAAAGACAGTGATGAAAATAAATGGAAAGAAATTGTCTCAACAAACATTTGCCAAGAGCCCAATTTTTGTGGTGTGGACCAAAATTGCTGCTGACATTTTCTGTAATGAAGTTTCTTCTGAATTGCTCAAAGTTGCCATCTGCACTCTGACTCATCCACTTTATTCCCAGACTGGGTGTATAAGACAGACCTCCGCATCTGCAGGACCCTGGCGTCCTCCCACAAAATGCTCCTTCGAGGAAGGGCTGGGCCGGAGGAGTGCATACAGATCTGGGGCTACACACTTAGCACTGTAACAGCAAAGCCCTGACTGAGAGCAATCAGCTTTGTGTCTAGAACCTTCCCTCTGGCTTCCCGCCCCCCCCCCCCCCAACATTAAGTGTTGTTTAAACTTTGTTCTGAATGCTTAAAACAGTGGATATGTCTCATCTCTCTTTTTGCTTTTCTGGCTGGATCTATAGGTGATGCAGGTTGGCATAGTTCTATTGAAATTAGAAGAACTAACACAATTTCCACCAAATAAAGATTTGGGGCTTAAAATGCATATTCAGAGTAAAACAGTCCTGTACAGAAAGTAGCTGTGGGTAATGAGGCAAGGATTCCAGCTAGAGATTTCAGAAGCGTATTTATGAGCCTTAGAGCCACATTTCTCATTGCTAGGAAAGTAATATCTGATCTGTCACTTGTTAATATAATTATCCTCTATTTCAAGAGAATTAGCAAGTCACAGTGCATTTAGAAACTGCTGCATTGGTGTTTTGTAAAGTTGAAAAAAGGAAAACATATTTGACACACTTAGCGGTCCAAATTGTGTGTCGCCTTTGTCTTTTGAAAAGATTCTGTTACCTGTCCTTCTCCACAGACAATCATTGACCCATCAGTGTGAATAATTTGTTTTGCTCTGGAAAATTTCAGCCGCTGCTAGGATTGACTAAGAGGAATTGTTGTTTCAGCAATAATCTCTATTGATGTGCTGTGTGTTAAGCAATAAGTGGCTGCTGAAATTGATTAATCGTCGAAGTGGAGATGAGATTTTTAAGGCAATTTCAAATTCTGTTCATTGCACTAATGTTTTTTATTAAATATCCCCTTGTTGTGGTGTTATGCTACAAGATGAATAGAACTTTTTTTTTATCAGACTTCTCGGTGTCATACATTACTTTCTAAACATTTGGGATGTTTGAAAATCCCTGATATAAGCAGCTCTATTTCCAAGCTTTCATGGAGGAAGGAGAAAAGGATAACCTTGTCTATTAAAACATATTTGTCTGTGGTTTCTTGGGTGACAGCAGACTTTTTTTTTCCCACTTTGCAATATATAGGACAAGGAGAATCGCCAGAGCAGGTTAGACCCAAGGTTTATGAAGGTCAGTCTTCTGCAGCTGGCAGCAGACAGCACCAGCTGCTTCAAAGGAGGAGACAAGAAGTTTCACAGCTAGTGGCAATTTGAAAATTAACCTTTGAGAAATTTCCTCCTAGCTTCCATGAGTGAAAAATTCACTTATGCCTGGAGGCAGGAAGGTTTGTAGGTCGTCTTCTTCTTCTCCTTTTTTTTTTTTTTTTCTTTTTTCTTCCTTTGGGTTTACTACTATAATACTGGCATGATACATCATGCCAAAAGCTTCCACTGATGAATTGAAATTGGTGTGAAACTGTCCTTGTATCAGTACAAAATATGTCACCTTCCAGTCTCAGCAAGTGTATTGTGTTTCTAACAGTTTTTATTATCAGTGCCTGGCTAGTCTCAAGCTTTAGGCTGCAGTGGTTTGTTGTTTCCTTGCTGTTATTCTTTCCCCCTTTTTACCTCTTGTGTCCTTGGAGTGCAAGTTCTCCAAAGCAGGCTCATCTCCTTTATGCAGCTTTTATACAGCACTCAGTTCACTGTGGACATCAGCTATTTGCAAAAGAAAAATATGCATTAATGTCTAGTTTAAGTTACTTCTAGAGGAGCTGAACCCTATTCAGGTATTCTTGCTCTTATTTGACTCAATCTGAGTAGAACAACAAAAAAAAACCTGAACAAAATCAGCACCTCTGCCCATCAAATGTGTTACCATGTCACTTGCTAACAGTGTGTACCAAGGTACAAAGTCTTCTGATCCACCAAAGACTTGAGGTACCTGGAGGAGTTGTGAGGTTGAGGTATTTTGATGGTTGTGCCTTGCTTCAGGCCTCTGCTACCCACATTTGCCAGGGTTTCTTATCTCTAATGGTGAATGATCATGAAAATGATGGCATATTTGAGTGTATGAGAGTGTTTTATGCTGACAGACTCCTTCCACTGAGTTTCCTGGAGCTGCTCCTGTTTGCACTATGCATGGTGAGATGGGGCACGCAGAAGTACTGTGTTGGAGAACATGAACTTCTTCACTGTTTTCCTTTATGGCTGATCCCTGAACTTCCAAATTTACAGACTCTAAGGCTTTGAAGAACCACTAAACTTGACATCAATTTCTGCTTTCTCTCAAAGTCCTTCTGATGAATTTGACTTACAAGCAATAGGCTTCATGTTAAGACAAAACAGTCTGTCTTTATTATCTCTTTGTAGGAGATTAGATAGGTTTGCAGCAGAGACTGCATAGAAAAGCATGGTTTTCTTTTTGTTTAAATCCTGATCAGCGGGAGTGGAGTTGGAAAGACCTACTGAGAGAGCAGAAAAAAGGCTAGCTCAGCACTAAGTGACGCGTTTTACTGTTTTAATTTGCTATTTCTCTTTGTGAAGAGATACATTTTGATTGTAGTATGGTGGTTTCCTAGAAAGGCATTTCACGGGAGGCTAGATTGGATGGAGTGAGCTATAGGTAGTAAGTGCCAAATCTGATGGAAACTTCAGTTTATGTAATGTCACCATTATAAACTCAGTACTCAACACTGCTTCTAAACAGATGTCTGACCACCACTACAGTTTAAAAAGAAACCTGGATCCTAAAGCAGCTTCTTTTTATGCAGGCAGAGACTCCTCATAACAACTTCTACAGCAGAGCTTGCCACTGTGTTTAGTTTTCCTGCAGTCCTAACTGTCAGATGAACGTGGCGTGGGTACACGTGCATAATAGATATAACGTCTATGTGTGTGTGGAGAGGATACATGTATATGTCTAATCATACTTGTGAATTTGTGTGTGAGATTAGATAGGCCAATCACGATAACTATGTTCTAGCTGATGTTTAAAGCCAGCTCTCAGGCTATATTAAAATCCAAGGTGAATCAATGCCAGTCTTTTCACTACATCTTCTAATCCAATGCAAGTCGAAGTAAGAGCATGGTCCTGTACAAATGAAGTAACTGATTGGTTTCGTTCGCTGTCAGTAGCAGGGCAGTGATTTATACCAGCTGAAATCAGACTGGGTGACACTGCTCACAGAAACATGGCATTTCTGGTTTCAGATGGAGGTGCGTTTGTTGTGTTTGTGCCACAGCTGCCTGTTTTCAGAGTGCTACTTTGTCAAACAATAGCCATTTCGGTGCTGGTTTATCAAGTCTTCACAGATTTGTGCTGATCAGTTTTTGTCAGAAAGTAACATATTTCTTTTCAGCTCAGGCAAGTAATTCCATTGGAAAAAAAAAATCATTCCATTGCCATAGTTTATCTGCATGATATTTGTCATCAGCACACAGCAGTGGCATCTCAGGAGATATTAAATGCAGAACTTGTGATAGGAAGAACATAGGAGAGCTATTTTTTCTTGTTAGTTACCTTTAATTTTTTTCTTATTCTTCCCATTCTCTGATGAGGGCAGTAACCTTTCTCTGCACATGCCTGTGGGCCTCTGTGCATGCCGATCGGGGCTGAGGTACCTGTGCTAGAAGCACTTTCTGTTCAGGTAGAGACTTGTGGAAGGCCTGGGAACCGGTCAGCACTTCCAGCTCTTCAGCAAGATGGGAATGACAGATGGCAGCAGAAGGACGCATAGGTGAGGCCAACACTCACAAGGAGAGGGGCAATATTTTGCTGGGTATCACGAACATTTTCAACGTCTTGTGTGACGGCACAGTTCTGCCCAGCAAGTCTGCCCTTGAATGCTTCAAGCAATGGGCGCAATTTCAGATGAATAAAATGATGTGATTAGTACCGTTAACTTCCACAGAAGAGTATCTCACTCATAGTCCAGCAGATCTTGCTAGGCCTGGAGGAACTAAAAAGAGGCAAGTAGTGCTTTCAGGGAGGGGAAATGATGTAGAGGTATTGATTAGGAAAATTCCTACATCCCAGGCCTATTTAATTTCTCTGTTTATACTATCAAAGCCCTGCACAGTGCTTTGTCAGTCTCCTTGGCAGAGCTCTTTCGTTTGTGGCAATCTGACTCTGCTTCATTTTTATGCCCATATCATTGGTTTATTGGATTGGACAGTTGACTACAAGCCATCCAGAGAGACTGTCAGCAGTAGAATATCACATTACTGAAGTGAACAGAAATTCAGCTCCTGTACATTTTGATGCTATTTGCTGAACTAAACAGAAACATCCTGAAATATCTCCCAGGAGAAGACTATTTTTCACTTGGATATGGCCATGCTATCAACAGGCAACTGGACGTTGCTAAAATAGTGCCCTCAGCACCATATAAACTCACATAAAACATGAGTTAAGGATGTGTGAAGCAGCTGGAATATGGCATAGCTCAATCTAGTTTATACCCCTGGTCCCAGTCTGGCTCTGCTGATGGAAGGGAACATCAGCATAACCATGAGGGGAACATTGCGGACAGGTTTGGGGGGCCTTGCATTAACCACAGGCTAAAGGTGTACCTAACAACTGCACTCTAAACTCTCACCCCATTCCAAATTCTCCTTGGGACCTATGATCCAATAGGTCATTGCATCAAAACTAAAACGTTTGTATTCAGTCTTGGCTTTTGACTACAAATATGAGCTGAACAAAGAGCTATAAAGCTTAATTGAAGCAACCCTCCCTACTTCAAATCCTTGCTCAATTTGAATATTACTTACTGGTGCAAAATTTCTTAATTTCATGACTGGAGGAAAAACAGTCTCACTTTTTAAAGAGGGGGACCCACCTCCTAACCAGAAAGCAACACAATACATTAAACCGACATCAGTTTTGTAAACAGTATTATCTTCATGTAGTTAAACAATCAATCAGCCAGCCACATTTTTATAATGAGAATTAGCTGGTACTGTACATGACATTAAATAACACCTCCTGAGTGGAACAGACAGAGTGGCAGGGAAACCAATAACAACTTCATTCCTTTGATCAGTGCAAGATAAGTTTATTGTATTGGCAGAAACACGAAAAAGCAGGGTGGTGAACGGGTAGTCAGGCAGACTGATATTAGAATATATAACTAGGAATAATGGGGTAAGTTAAACAGAGAGACCCTCATAACATGAACATCTTGCACTGCAAAACAGTCTCCCCTAGAACAGGAAGGAATAGCTAGCTTATTAAATGAGTAATTTAAAATGATTGGAAAAAAATGTTGGGAAATATACTGTAGGGAACAATCCTGGAGACAGACTACTAGATATTTCTCTTCATTGTCTGTGACTATCTGCATTCATATTTTTTTACTGATGTTCAAAAAATGGAAGTGAGGTAAATGGAGGTTATGCCTTTCAGTTGCCCAGCTACACAAGCTGAAAAAATGTTTTTTGATTTCTTAATGACATTACTTAAGTGAAGAACATTGACCTTTTTGTTAAAAAGGAGACCAAGAGACACATTTATAAACCAAAAAGGCAAGGAACTGCCAGTATGTGAGTTTAAACTCAGGTAGGAAGATCAAACATTGAATTCCAGTGCTATGACAGGAATACCCCTCAGACACCTCCAGCAGTAATGTATGTTTTATCAAGGGGGAACAATTTTTTTCTTGTACAAGTGCTTGGAATTTCTCATTAATTTTCATAGAATCATAGAATGGTTTGGGTTGGAAGGGACCTTAAAGATCATTTAGTTCCAACCCCCCTGCTGTGGGCAGGGACACCCTCCACTAGACCACGTTGCCCAAAGTCTCATCAATTTTGTGCAATATTTATTAAAATCTTGGTTAAGGAGCTTGCTTTGTCATCCTTTTTACTGTCACTCTACTCTTGAGTATTCAAAGAGACAATTTCTTTTTTTGGATGCTTTGGGTTTCTTTCTCCATTAAATGTTATACCTCTTTGGTGATGGGGAGTCATCTATACACGTGAACAGAATAAACTGCACTTCTATCCACTTGATAGAGTCTGTTATGCTGCTAGAATGGTCTACATGGTGGGAATATACTTGATAATTGAGTCACTTCAACTTTTTAGTGATTTAAATGCAAAAGGATGTTTCCATTCCTGAAATAAGTGGAATAGTTATTAACTTCAGTTAGGACAGTCAGGAGAAAGAAATTTAATGCTCCTTCTCTCCCCCATCTCTTTGTAGGAGACTTTAAATTCCTTTGCTGAAAATTGCACATTTCCATTGACTCCCATAGGTCAAACCCAAGAGAAAAAAATGGGAGTGAGATATGACCCTTATTCACCTGGAATAGTTCTTCAAGCCACTCAACAGCTGTCTTACGATCTTTAGGCTGTGGTTGCTCAGTATACCGTTACAATAAAAGGCAAAGTAGTCCAAGGCTGCAGGAGGAGCTCTGGCCCAGAGGGTGAAAGGGACCCACAGGACCTCTGAGGACAGTGAATTCTGGTTAGTAGCAAGTTGATCCCACTTTGCTTTTCATGGGAAAAGGTGCCAGGTTGTATAGATTCAGGTTTGGTAACTCAATGACTGGTAAAGACAATAAAGTGTTTCCTCATTGATTATTTTTTTTCAGGATCAGATAAGCAGTGTGTTAGACAGTAGTCAGGTGCCTTTTCTTGCAGGTTTGACACTGTTGCAGACAAAGTGAGCTGCTTTTTTGTTTGTTTGTTTTTTTTTTCTCTGAAAGACAAAGGAGGTTTAGTGTGTGCATGTATGTATTTGTATGCATATTTATACTTACACATAAATATAAAATTGCTAGTCTATCTGCATGCATACCCAAGGCTCATGAAATAGAAGGCAGGTGTCACAGAGACATCAAAGATTTGGACTAATTTTAAGCCTAAAAGCTTTAACAATGCTCTTTATCTCTGGATAAAGATGATGATTCAGATTTAATGCTTCTAATTATTCTTCTTTTCCAAAGACTGTGTGAATGGTGGAGACTAACATTTTTCAGATTATTGAAGAGAGTTCCTGCTCACACATGGGTGTGATTATTTATGAGAGAGCAGTGAGTAGTCAAGTAGACCGCTCTAGAGCCAAACAAAATGGTTTTGTGCCAGGTACTGCTCTGCTGCATGACCCTCATGTCCATTAACTTGAAAGGTGTTTGGAGCCAAAGTTAATTCCCCCTGTATATCAAGCAGAGATGCTTCCCTGCTGGGAAGCTCACCGGGGGCCTCTCACTGCTGCTGGGCTGCCAACAGCGTTAAGAAACCCCCAAATGGCACAGACTGAAATGTTGCTTAAACCCGTCAATAGTTTAAATTCCTCTTACGCTGCTAATCCTCGGGTTTTAGGGATGGCCAAGTGTTGTTACCTTATCTGCCACCTATAAAAATGAGAGGCACCAGATGTGTGAGAAATCTGGGCAATGTCTGACTTCTCCGTTCCATACCCCTCCTCCCAGCTCTCAGATAACACTTCCCACAACTCTTCCCTCCCTTCCCAAAGCAAACCCCTAGGGTCTCTATACCTACTGCCCTACACTGCACCACTCCCACCTCTGATTTCCATGCCTAACCTACTAACCCTTATTTTGCTGGATCCACAGAGGCGAGTCTGGCTAATTCTTACACACTACGCTCTGAAACAGGTGTGCAGCAAACAAGGGAGCCCTGACATGCAGCCTTGGACGGGAGACAAGTTACTATTTTTAAGTCTCTGCTTTATGACTATGTATTTTGCTCTTCAGAACCAGTTTGGTGGTATCCAGATGGCTTTGCTAAAACACACATAGCTCAGAAAAAATCCAAACACTCACTTGTGGTCATAGTGCTTGTAAGCCGCATGCAATTTATCTCTTCATATAGTTTGATTTGGTCACAACTGTTAGTTCACAAAGGATCCTGAAGCATTTCAGATGTAAATTAGGCTCCCCAAATTTGTTATTCTTGTGATGGAGAGACTCCCTTGCATGCCACAAAATCTAGTTAAAAAGTCATCTTTCCTTCCATTTAAGATGTACATTGTTTCTCTTTTAAAGTGACATGGGAAAAATGCTCACATGCTGCCAATAAAAGCTGTATATAGGAAGCCACACCAGTTTTTTTATTTTCATGTCTGGTTAAAGGTAAGGTTAATTGTTTTATTTATGAACTTTATTTATAAGGACTGCATCCTTAAGGGAACGTAAAGTCACCAACTAATAGCCCAAGTTTTATTCAGAAATGTATCTGGACATTTGTTGTATCTGATCATAAAAGTGTTTTGACACTGAAGGAACTAAGAGGCTAATCCCGCTTCAGTTAAAAAAATAATTATAAACTGATAATAACTACAGTCTTGCATAGACCTGTTTGAATACCATTGTAATTGTGCAACAGATACTTGGAAACAGGGTACAGCTGATCTCTGCGGATAAAGCATTATCATGCTGCAAGTGAAGCTGAGTATCGAGAGTCCTCAGCCAGCCCTTTCAATCTGAATGGGCTATAATCCGGCCAAAGAGGCTCTGAGGCTCACTGTGGGGATCAGGCTGCGGGGCTGTTTGGAACAGAAAGCCCAGCTCTCAGGATTAAAACAGACCAGAGATTTGGTCTGTGCACAGACTCTCTCCCGCATCTTAATTTTTATTGTGGGCATTTGTCTATTTCTGTGCTTGGATCAGTCTGATTAAGCATCCTCAGGGTGAGTATCTTACCGTGGTGAACTCATGGCTTTCTAAGTCCTGATATGCCTTGATACGTGGTCAGAGCTTCAAAGGGAGGGGAAACCTTCCCTTAACAAACCTGGTATCTTCTCTCAACGTGGACAAGAGCAGCCGCAGCACAAACAAAACCACTCCTGCCTCCTTTTCTCCCAGTGTGGCTTTGGCAGCTGGTACCCAGCAGGAGCTGCGCTGGGAGGAAGCTTCCGCACGGCGCTGGGAGCGGTGCACGGGGTCTAGGACTGCAGGAGGGCAGAGGGGGTGGTGGGGCTGCTGCTCTTCAAATCCTCTCACCTTCTCATTCCTTGGCCCTAAAAACTTTTGCTTGTTCACATCCGACAGTGGGGAGGGGAATGGGTGAAATTCGCTCTGGTTCCTTCAATCTATGCCGCATGTGGGTCCTATTACCTTAGTACATGTGTTGTTTTATAAAATTATCAGGTTCTTTCCTTAAACCCAGCTGTAGTTTTTGTCTCAGTTCCATCAGTAACAGCTGGTAAGGAATTAATTTCTTGCTGTATTTCAATTAAATATTTTGATGGTTTAGCTTTTCATTGGAGGTTCATTTTTTAACTAAGCTATTTTGGGTTTGAGTTGTTAAAAAGAAGAAAGTAAGTTTAGCTTTTTCCGTGAAAATGCATTCGTATCAGGTGAAGGCATGAGGATGGTTTGGTTGCTGAAAAGCTGCTTTGCATCAGACCCCATGTATATTACACCAGTATGACGTTAGCACCCTGGAACAGTTTGCAAACCTATTTATTTTTGTATGAAGCTGTTATCTTTCATAGCACATCAAGTAAAGCAGCAGCCTTGGAAAGACTTTTGCCCTGAAAAAACGAGAGGCTTTTCTGTCAACCTCCCACTGAGTGTGTACAGAGCCGCGGCTGTTACATCAGGTTTTGAGAGATGGTGCCAGATACGTTTCTGAGATGAATGAGCGTGACATGGTGCCTGCGATAGTGATGGATGAGGCTGCACGACCCAGGCTTGCCTTGTGGTGTGCCTTGCTATTGCAGGACTGCAACTGCCCTGCAAGGCTGGCTGCCGCGGGCTGGGAGGCAGAGCCTTTCTGGGCCGCTGGGGCACGTGGTGGTTGTAAAACAAGAATTAAGTAACACGAACTTTTGTCATATCCACAAAACGAGGATCCAAGAGCTGTGGGTAAGCAGCTGAATTTCCTTTAGCAGGAGGGATAACATATAGGGTTTTGCATGATAAAACTTTATGCCTCTTTGTCTGCAATCATGACAGGGTTCCGCTTCCAGAAGCAGTGAGCAAACCTCCTCACACCTTATTTTCCAGTGAGTGAGACAGGGACGCGCTCGGCCTGCAGGCTGTGCGTGGGTTGTGGGCTGCTTCACTGGCCCCATGGCAATGGGGAGGGTGAGTCACAGTTACTGTCTTGCTGCACTGCAGCTGTGACCCCTCATGCAGGACATGGTTGAAGATAGAGTAGGCCAGTGCGGTGTTAGGGTCCTGGAGTGGGAGAGCGGCTGCGATACGGCTTTGCCCGCTCCTCAGAGCCAGGCACCACTGCTGAGGAAGGCGAGGTGGGACCTGGCAGTATGTGCATTTCTGCCCCTCGCTGTCCAGAGGGCTCAGTTTCTCTGAAGAGTTTGTAGTGGTCTCTTTTACACGTGACACAGGCTGTCTGGTATGAGATGGCCTTCCTACCCAAGGCAAAGCAGCCCCCAAACTCCAAAGGCTTCTCTTCATCACAGCCCAATCCATCCTGTCCCTGCTGATGGTTACAGATGAATCCCCATCAGTCTCACCCTGCAGGGTGGTGTGTCCTCTGCTCCAGAGGGAGTCACAGGGCTCACCATGTCACCCATGAAGGTGCAATGGTAAGAAACCTGGAGGATTTGTCCTGTCTAGTGACGGACTGTCCATTCAGACAGTGACATGACAGGTTGTGCTGGTGGGGCCTCCATGAGGAAAATGCAGGCTCCAGCCTGCCAGAAAAGCATAGCCACCATCGTTGACAGGGGAAGGTGATACACTCATCTTCTAGCAGTGCCTAGAGTTAGGGTGTGGGGCAATTTTCATCATTTTCGTTTGATGGGTTTTTTTGCCTTTTCTTATTTCATTTTGAGCGAGGAAATAGCTCATAATTCCCAGAGGCAGAAGTTCTCTCCTCCTTGAAAATTTAACTTGAAACATTGAAGTAATCTTCTGTTTTAGCCCCTCTAGACCTCAGGCATAAACGGTTTTCATTTGGTGCCCAGCTAATTAGCTTGTTGAGAGATGTTAATAGTTAAGCTAATAATTACTACACCTTTGCAACTGACCTTGAGGTAATTTTAATGCAGATACTTTAAAGATAAAAATAATTATTTCTGGGTATTTTTTTAATTAGAACAAAATTATTTGTATATTCTTTCCCTATTTCAGGTGATAAGTATGATCAAAAACACATGAAAGTTCAATAACTGTTGACCATAGCGAAAATTGCCATGCTTCAGCATGGCTGATAAAGAAGGTTGGGAAAATGGACTTCATCGCTTGGTGTAGATCTTTTTTGGGTTAAACTGCTCCTTCAGTTGTTAGGAACAAAGCACACACAACTTTATTCACACTGTCCTCTTCTACCCGAGTTGTGTTTAGCCAATAGTGGCCAGCGGGTTTGGGATATGCCGAGTTGGCAAGATAGAATAAGAAAACGAATGCTGCTGCAAGCACAGAAATAGAGAAAAACACCCAAACTGCTACGTGGCTTTGCTCTTCATCATCACTTTCTGCTTTCAGAGCTGCACATGCTTTTGATGGACCTTCTCCGGCAGAAAGGATAGTGCAACCTTGGGACAACCCCCTTTTGCAGATGGGGACATTGGGGCAGAGTCATTAAGTTGCTTCCCTAAACCTCACCGTGACTTGTTACGCATGGATGGCAGAGCTGGGCACCAAATGAAAACCATTTTTGAGAGAGTTCATGTCTCACCCCTCCTGGCAATCACAAGCAAAATGCAGAAGTAAAAGACTTCTCTCTGTTTTGGAGCTGAGGGACCTTCCTTCTGATCCCAGCGCTCTGGGGTTATTGCACAGATGTGATTTATGCAGTAATTAAATCTGCAGAAGATAGTTAGGTGCCTAAATGCCTTTTAAAATGGTATTTAAAAGATGAGTCCTTGAGGCATGACATTCGGAGGCACTGACTCCCATCGGTAGCCACTGAGGCCAATGGGACAATCGGTGCTTAAGCCACAGCGTGGCCTTGAGCCAGAGTGCTCAGCACCATGTGGGAGCAAGCGCAGAATGGCTTTTTCACAATGTACAGCTATCTATTTCACGTTAATTTGTATGACTTTGAAGTGGGAAGATAGCGTGGGACAGTCTATCCTCTTGCTGAATAGCACCCTGAAAATTATCGCTGTAGGTAGGTACAGCAGGACCAGCAAGCGAAATGCTCTTTTCTCAGGCCAGCCAGCATGCCAGCTTGCCGATTATTTGCTGTATTTGATCTGGCATATATCTAGTGTGATTCATTCTCTGCAGCCCCAGGAAAATGTTCTCTATAAGCATTTTAGAGGCTCTGTTGCTCAGTGTTAGGAAACAGAAGGAAATTCCTTCCGAATATATTTCATCAAAATGGTGGGCTAGATTTTCTTAAGATGTCAAGCCTGTTAGGAAAAGGGAGGAAAAATGGCATGCTTGTATTACCATGAGAGAGGCAGAGTGTAGTTTGCAGGCAGAGGCTGAGAGATAGTGAAACCATGTTGTATGGAAAAATAACATTTTTCTAAATATGCCAGGGAGTAAAGGATTTCATGCTGGCTCATTAGCAACTTGTCTCGCTCCCCACTTGTTTCCTGCAGAGAACTGGAAATTCTGCTCTTGCCTTTTAAACCAGAGTGGATGCTGTGGTGCCTTTACTGCCTATATTCTGTTACTGTCTGGTTACCCACACAGGACATAGCATCCTGTGATAGGAGGTGAGCTGGTGCATGGACAGGCTCCCCGCTCAGGTGTCAGACAGGACACGACACATCATAAAAATGAATCCACCCACACTTGAGCCCCCAAACACCATTTGTATCTGGTCTTGATGGATCAGGGTTGGACAAGGTAGCAGACCAAACAGCTGAAAAGCAGACTGGCCTAATGAATGCTCCACATTATTCAAAACAGAGATGGTTATATTCTAATGTAAAAAAATCTGCGTTGTTTAAGCTGAACTAGACAAATGGTTCTACCGCAGTGGTGTGTGGCAGAGCAGAATTATAGCTACCTTTTTACCGCTCTCTGGTTTGGGGTGGTGCTGAGTGTTCAGACCTGTAACAGCATATGTCAGCAAAGACTCAGCTTGAAAATTATTTTTGTCCGTGTACCTGGGGAGTAGGGAGGAGCTGATGGAGATATTTGGGCCAAGCATACACTCTCAGTCCTTTTTTTGTTTTCTGTTTTCAGGTGCTACTGGTTCAGGTACTAATCAGTACAGGGATGGGACAAGTCAGCAGGTTTAAATAGCCCAGGATGCCGCAGTGAGACAGGCTCTCTTCCTCCCCCCCAGTATTTTCCCATGCCATCGCGGGCAGAGCCTGTGCCTCCCATCTCCCATTCACTCCAGCTCCTTCCAGGAACTGCCCTTCCCAGTCTAGCACAGAGGACCAGACAGCGGTTAGTCGAAGCAGGCTGGATGGAAGATTTAGTAAGAGGAGGGATTTAGGAAGATAGGAGATTTAGCAAGTTTCACCTCTGCTGACCTCATTCCCAGCCAGGTTTCTTTTGTCTGGAGCCAAGGCCCCATGCAGGGCAGATTCTCCTGCTGCTAGTTGCCTGCCTGCAGATAATCTGACCTTTTCTTTCTCCAGCACTTGTAACACTCAGAAAAAATGATAGATTGGATGGCAAACCTTAGCTTTTATTGAAGGTTTAAAAATATCCCATAAAAATGGGACCAGGACAGTTTTGGGGAGCAAAGAGGAGGAGTGTGGGCAGGCAAGGCTCTGCTGCTGTGGCGTGGTGCCCGCTCCTTCCCAGGGCAGGTGGGCACGGCTTCCCCGGCGCTGCTGCTGCAGAGCTGATGGGGGATCTCATCACATGTACTCCTCAGGCGCCGAGCCCTGCAGGCAGAAGGGATTTCAGCTTAACTCCCCAACACATAACCTGACCAGAAATAATTTTAGTATCCTGCAGGTTAAATCTGAGTTCCTTTCTTCCTTCTTTGCGTGTTGTGTTCTGACCAGCGCTCCTTTGTCTTGGCAGGCGATTGCTATTCCTAATTTGTATACTAAAATCTGTTGTCTCCTTGGACCAGAAGTTTTTCTTTGAACTACATAGACATCGATTGTTACTGAAATGCGTGACATTCGTTTTGTGTGTTTGTTCTCAGGAAGCTAAATGAGCAGATTTTTCATCTTGTTCCGTGTGGTTTTGCCAAGCTAGCAGGCCATATTTTATCAGCACCAGATGTGTAAGCATCCGCTCTTTTGACAAATTTGAACAGAATTCCTGCTTTCCTCAGTGTAAATATGGAAAAAAGAAGCAGGAACTGGGCATCCACTCTTTATCATGTCTCATTCTTCCTATACGGTGATTTGCATCAGAGAGGGGGACGATGTTATTATACACATTTTTACAGATGGGAAGGCTGAGGCATGGCTTAGTGGTAAAGCTGGAATAGAGCTGAGATGCTGGGAGTCCAAAAGCAGTGCTGTTTGCTATGTCACACAGCCCTCCTCACAGAGCTTGCATTAACAGGGCCTGACAACCTCTTAAATGCTGCTGAGTTTATCCTTGTAATGCATCCATGGAGTACTGATGATGCTTTGCTTATGCAGATGGGATATTGAAGGAAATCTGTATGTGCTTTAGGAGCAGGGGAAAGAGCTACATACCTACACGTGGAGAAGGAGGGAGAAGCATATTGTGAACTCTGATCCAATGGGGAAGAAGAAAACTTGATTAATTTTAAACATTCACCTTCTTGCTCTGCTCAGTTGGGCCCAAAATGTTCCATCCTTAATATGCCTGTTATTGACTCGAGGCCCTGGTCTTCAGTGAAACGTGTGGTTGTTCTTAATCGGGACTACTAGAGCGAGACTACCAGCAGGCACTGCTCAGGGTTGAACACGGGCATAGCAGCTCACAGCATGTAAAGGTTTGCAGAGCTGTGTCACTGTTTTTCAGTGCTGATGGGGCTCTTTGGGAGTGGGGAGCCCTCCCATGTCCTGAATCCTGCTTGATAAAATGTTCAGTCCTGGTAGCCCCGCAAAATAACCCTCATTTTGCACTGTGGCTGGCTCTTTTTGGAAAGGACTGCTCCAGGGAGCGCAAGCCACCTGCAGTGGAGAACAAGTGTGGGAAAACTTTCGCTGGTATCATGTAGCTGGTCCAAAACTTTGTACCCGTTTACTCACTTCCTAGGGAAAACAGTTTGGAAAACACCACGGGGATACCTGGGTACCTCATGCCCACCGAAAAGAAGGTCCTCCCCCTTAAAATGCTTGCTGGAGTAAGGTGAAGGCACATGAAGCTATGGACTTCTATTTGTAAGGACACAGTAATCTCAGGGCTTTAAAAAACTGATGTGGGAATGTGGTTGCTGCATGCTGAGGGAGAGGGCGAGAGAGCAAGCAGCTCCGTAGTCTGGCTTGTGAATTTGTTTCACCTCCCCAAGCATCCTCTCCCCTCATGCAGAACCTGATTATGAAAGGTTCCTGGGGCTGCAGTGAATTTCAGCCTATAAATATATTAATTTTTGTTTTGTGCACTTTGCGCATCATTGCAGTGCTTCAAATGTTGTCTCAGCATGTTGTTCATTACTGAATCACTGAGAACATATAGAAAGAAGTATGTGGGCTGTGAAACATTTTGTTTTTGTAATGCTTGGCTTGAGTCTGTGCAGTATTTAACTTCCAGTCTATGTTTGAAGCATATAGGTTGTAATAATGTTTGACATGGGTGTCAAATCTGTTCGTCTAGCTAGAATAAATCCTAGTTCTCTTCTGCATTTGTCTTTATCAGTCCAAAACTATGGGAAGGTTTCTGTCAAAAATGAAGGCAAGGAGTTTTCTTTCGTCAGAAAAGGACAAAATAGAATATCAATTAATCTATTCTAAGGTCAAAACTACAAGAAAAACGTGGTGTTATCATAATTTTGACAGCTGTGTTATCTTGTGACAAAAAAAAAAAGAATTTTCAAAGAATTTTACTTTATTCCTTTCACTGAATACATCTATATGTTGGAAATTATGCTACTAGTGGAATTTAAAAAAAAATTGTAATCTTTCTTTTTCATGCTAATATGTCAAACTACTTTGAGAAAAAAAGAAGAAAGGAGAAGCAATGAGCAATTCAGCTACCAGAATTTGATTTTTAATTTTGAATATTGCTAACATTGCTGAAATCTAGCTATGTAAGTGTACAGGTTACAATTTATCTCCATATTTATGCTTGGGAATGTGAATAAGAGAATGCTGTAAGTGACGCTGGCAGCAAAAAAGAAAGTGGGAGATGGAAAATTATTGTCAAAAGGCTGGCCAGAAGCTGTCCCTCAAGATGTCTATATAATGAAAAATATGCTTCTATATTTTGTGATTTACATTTTTCAAACTATCTTGGAATGAAAAAAGGCTGTCAAAATATGTAAAATAGAAACAAATTTTTTTCAAGCAACTCTAGTGTTTAGTCCTACCCCAAAATGCCAGTAACTAGTGTCTGTCTAATCTTTAAAAGCTTCTCTTATTTATGTGATTTCTGATTCTATTTTTCATATTTTTTATGAGGCTCAACTAAGAGACAACACGTGAGGCTCACAGGGTCACTGGCGGAACTGCCCGTCTGCGGAGAGAGTCACCCAGCGCAGCTCCAGCCGAGCTCACACAGCCAGAAAAGGAGAATTTATCTTGGCTTTAATCTGGACTGAGCTCCCTGGAAAGTCAAATTGGAGCTGGCTGCAAAATGGAGACAAATTTTCATTAAAAAATTGGCAAGATAAAACTTGTCACCGTTCCCCCCCCCCCCCCTCCACCCCCTTACCCTCAAATTTCAGCAGTGGTAACGTGAGCAGAGAAATTGCCAAGCTGAGTAAATGTATTTAGAGGTTCACTACAAATGTAGTCCTGCCTGTTTCCTTTTAAAGCGTGGAAGGATGGATTTATACAGGAACTCCAAAAGACCCAAAACCAGCTCCTGTTTTGGTGGATAAGAACGGATGCCAACAATCAGCTCCAGTACTTAAGTTAATGCTGACCTCAGCCAGCTGCAATTTATACAATTCTTCCTTTATACCTCCTAATGCTGGAGAGATTATTGTTCTCTTATGAAAAAAAAGAATACATTTTTCTCAATTTAAAGCTACAGCTCAATGCAAACACAGAAGAGGGTCGCAGAGGCTTTCAAACAACCGGCCAGTGAAAATGAAGTGACACACTTAAACAAGGATATTTTTCATGAAAAACAATAAGTACGGTAGAAAGTCTTTAGCGCTGACCTGACTGCACACACTGAAGATGTTATCACTGCTTTCCACGGGAAATGTTAGACCGGGGGTAAGAGCTTTTGAAAATCCTGTTCTAGAAATAGAGGTTGCTTCTCACAGAGCCTGTTTCACCAAACCTCTGCTCCTTGCTCGCTTATCACTGAGATGAAAGACATCTCAAGTCGCCCATTATTGCACTACCCTGCCAAAGCCACTCTGGAGCTGCACAGACCTGAATGTATGCCAAGGATGCGAAATATCAGTGGGGATGGTCCAGATGCATTGTCACCTCTTCACTGTGAGGCTTAGCAAAAGCAATAGAAGACCTAAAACACCCGAGCTCTGTTTTCCACTTGGTTTTCAGCTCTAATAACATCTTTGATAGGACATTTTGGGGTTTTTGGCTCTGTTCTGAAAACTTTTCATGTGAACTCAGCAAAAGCAAAGTCCTCACCGGGCTAAATAGAATCTTCTGGGACACAGCCTATAATTCCTAATTAGTGTCAGAGGAATTGGTACATGAAAACTGAGGTCATAGGCTATTTCCAAGAGGTTTTTGCATGTCAAGGAAAATTAATTTTTCACTGACAAATAGAATGAATGCCAGCCCCTGGTAATGAAGGAGAGATTCTTGACTGAAATGTCAAATATCCAAACACAGCAGATATAACCACAGCTGATTTGAAAGAACCCTCCTGTATTTGGCTATACTGGGAAATCTTGATTAAAAAAAAAAGTGTATTCAGAATTCCTTTTCTTTCTCAGTGATTCCCAAAATCAGTTGATTTCATTCCACAAATGCAGCAGTACCGGACCAATTGCTCACCTGAAGTTATTTTCTTCGTTTGGGGCTTTAAAAATTTATCCCTGAAGAGCTCAACGTGCAGTGCCAGAATTAATCTCAGTTCTGTCATCTGACTGACAAATTATGACTTCAGAGACACCTGTCCGGCTATTTTTTCTTCAGCAAATAAGCTCAGCTGGATCTGGCAGAACATTAGTGAGCAAATCAGTGGTAAATGGAAAAGAATGAACAGAACTACTCTTCTTTTTGTCTCTTGGAGCTGCAGTGGGTCTTAAGGGTTGAAAGCAGAGAAAAGCATCAAATTCTTGCTTTCATCTCTACAGCTTACAGAAGCAACCTGAAATGCAACTCTAGAGGTGTCAAAATAGGATGATGCTATTTTTACAAAATTGTTTTCTGAAAGTAGCAGCAGAAATTTAGATTATTTGCATTTATTTTATTTTTCTATAAATGGCAGACAAGGATGGCCACAAGAACTTTGTCTGGAAGGGGAAAGCAGAAGTCTGATGGAGTTTCTTTTTGTACAGTTTTAGGGTGCATCTACACTGAGGTACCTGGGTAGTCAGTACAAACTCCTTGATTCAGGATTAAACTAGCTGGTTCAAGTCCTAACTACAAGCTAGCTGCACCTGTATGGAGAGTCACGTGATTTAATTTACTTTGCTGACCCTTTGCATCCTGGCAATCTACAGGTTGCTGCTACCAGCTTCTCCCATTTCTTTTGCTTTCAGCTTGGTGTCTGCCTTGTCCTGGGCTTCTTGCCACCAAAGGCTCACAGCTTCACTCTTCTTCCATAAGGTTTGGAGATCCACAGAAAGGCAACATTGCTGATCTTCCCAATCCCAGTCTCAAGAAAAATGGGGGAGGTGTCACAAATCATGAGTCTGTTTTTGAACATTGGAAAGTCTTAAAATAATAGATAACTAATTATTTTCTTCGCCACATTTTTTCAAACATCTATGGTTTATTCACATCTGAGGATTCAGCTTTGCTCTGCAGCCATGAGAATGGAATACCACACCTTCTTTTTTTCCTATTGAGAGCTAAGATTTGGTCTTTGTTCCCTTGCTCCCAGGAAGCTGCTGTTTTAGAGTTTAAATTTATCTTTCCCTACTAGGATTTGGTCCTACTGGTTGTGGTCCATGGCAACAATCTATCTAGCACTTCCTATTTAATTTATTAAGTTTCAGATAGAGCTTTCCAGAGCCTTACACTGAAGATAATATTTTCCTCTTCCATTTCTCTTTTTGTCAACTTCCACATACATGGTTTACTTCATTTTTTTTTTCCAAGATGAAGCAAGTATCTTTTGTCTCTGATCTTGCCGTGTTTTTCCCATTACAAAAGTTCTTCCCAGTATATCAGGTTGGGAAGATGATATTCTATTCAAAATGAAGAACACATCTCTCTTAACTTTGAATAAAACCCTAGTGCTATGGAAATTCTGGATGAATCACAGTGGAATTTAAGTGGAATTTTGTTCATCTGTGCCCGGTTTGAGCGTTCTAGAGTTCTCTGCCTTTCTTGTACAAGAAGTTGTTGCTCTATTTGTTCTGATATCAGTAGAGTTAGTTTCCTGGGAAGGGTTGTGAGGAGGTGATTCACAATCCAGTCCACTGCCATTTTCACCAAATCTCTCTCCCTTGCAACAGATTGTTAGTATTTTCACATAAATCACAGTAAATTCTTGGAAGTCCTTTTTTATACTGGCTTGCAGTCTTGTGCTTCTTTATGCAATTACAGTGCAAAGGACAAAGATTGGGAGTTTCCTTTCTCCTTTTCCCCCAACCCTAGATCAAGGACATACTCAATGACACAAGGAGATGGTAAATTCAAAACTGCATAAAGAACATATCTTTTCATGCAGCTTGTAATTTAAGCTGGAACTCACAGCTTCACCATGGCATAGAGGCCAGAAATACATAGATAGGTCACAGTAAGGATTGAAAGTATATAGGGATAATAAAAATACAGTCATATGCAATTGTAAAAGCTAACATTTTGGAATACATTTAGCTTTCTTTTTCTCTCTTGGACTTGAGCCAATCAAACACTATTAGAGATTAGAAGGAGACCCAGAGGTTGGAGGTATATTAAAAAACATCTGTCAAGTCTGGGATGGCTTTTACCTTCTTCTGAAACATGGGATACCATCTCCTATCCGAAACTGAATTGATGGACTAGAGCGCAGTGATTTCTGTTTTCCTATCCTGATATGATGAAAATAACTGCAGACTTTTGTATGTTTGTAAAAATGCATGCTTATGGTCTTAGAAAATTTATTCTTCTTTTTTAATGAACTATAGGAAGCTTGTCTTCAGAGCGCAAGCACTCAAGCAGAGGGAAGATGGACAACATATCACAAACAAGCAAAGGAAGTAAGTTAGCATAATGACACCACTGGCTGTTTAATTATACAAAGAAATGATCTTCTCCACTATTTGTAAAAATGAGCTTGCTACATTCAGATTTTAAGTAGCATATCCATAAATTTAAGTTTAATGCCACTGTACAGAGGCTTTCCCAGATAATTCAAAAGCCTATCTCCTTGAAGTCATTGAGACTGTCATTCTGACTAGACAAATTTTATGTTCTGTGTGTAATAGCAGAGCTGGATGATGCTAGCTGTGCCGAGAGGGCTTTCAAACTTTAGGAAGGTCTGTGTGGATATCTGATTTTGTTTTGTGATTTTCCCCTCTTTATACACTGATATCAGAGGTTTAAATGCAGCAATGTTACCTCACACCTTCTTCCTGCTGTGTTGAAACTAATATGGATCACTGTCATTCCTTCGAGTTCAAAAGAGTCACATTGGTTTATACTGCCTGAACATCTTGCCCTGCTAAGGTGGAAGCCAAGGCAATTCCTTAAACCGAGCTGAGCGCTTTTTATTTGCCTGAAGTTTCATCTCAGTCTAATTTAGTTATCCATTAATTCCACAAGGATCACAGCACCACGGTGACTATTAAAGGTCTGAATTGTGCCATTCAGCTTGATCAAAATTTCTCTGTCAGACACAAAGAGGTTGTTACCCTCCACTTCCGAGTGGGCAGCATTGCATCAGTGAAATGATTCTCCTAGTTCTACTGGGACGCTTTGAGATGCAAGACACCGGGGACACTACTGGCCTTGGAAAGGCATGGGAAAATACACACAGTATTTAGCATCTGGAGGGGGAAAATCATATTCAAATATAAATATTTGTTTCAGCACCCTGTTGCAAATGTTCAACACAGTGCATGGGGATTTACTTCCTCAGCTCCCATCAAATATATATTACTGGAAGTTGCATAGATAAATCCCTAAGCTTCTCTAGGAACAGCTCTTCTGTATTTATTATTCCTCTTGAATTTCAATGTGCCTCAAAGATTAAGCAACCTCAGGTTTTATTTTACTTTTGTGGGAGTTTGAGTAAGTCATGATAACGTCCTGTGAACGTGACAAGTGTGATAAAGACCATGTTCTTTACTGGACTGATCTCATCACTTGCATATTGAGTGAGAACATTTTCTGTTTCTCAAACTTCAGTGTGTGCTGATGCAGTATTTCCATCAGCAGCTACCTACAGCTCCCTAAGAAAGAAGGAAACTGTGAGAAAGAATTCTTAGGTTGTTTGTTCTTAACGGTGAATTTTTCCAGTATTGCCATGAATTCTCTTGTGAAATGCAAACTGATTAATATAAAAAGAAGAGGTAGATTGGGCAATATCATAAGCTCTATGACTGTCAAAGGTTAGTGAGGTTAACAGCTGGTTTCTCCAGATACTGGCCCCCAAACTCCCCTTGAGCTTATCCCACAGTAATTGGTTCTTAGTTCTATGCCTTTGATGAGTTTCCCATGAATGCAAAAAACCCCCAAACCCTAGCGGTGTTGGTTTTTTTTTTTTCTTCTAACCGATGAACTTTGAAGGTATAGAATAATCTTTCAAATTAAAAGGTTGCTCATAGTAACTGGTAGGTTAGGAACAGATTCTACACTACCTTAATATTGATTAAGGTCATGTTCTTCCTTTCCACCAGTTGCAGTGAAAAGATGTCTGTGGGCTGACTGCTTTACTCCTTTATTGATTCAGTATTATGCCAGAGATGAAAAAAATATGTCTGCTCGTCATGTTCTTTATTCTCTTCCACTCTCAATCTTTAAACTCAATTTTCATGTCTTTGTAAAGAATTTCTCCAGTTCATCCATGCTTTCTGGAACTGCTGAGTGAAAATATATGGTCCAAACTGTGCATAAAGACAAGCCAGATGGTGCAAATGGTCTCTTTAACCTATTTATCTATGTACACTATATGTAGGTTGAAGATGGATGTTAAAGAGAACATATGCTTTAGACTCAGTTTAGCCTACAGGGGACAGATTTCACCTGTTAAACCAGATCTGAATGGCATCACGTGACACTTTCACACTGACATTGCAGCTCATTTTACCAGCATTCAAAAACACTTTCCCTCCGAGATCAGGAAATAACGTGTCACAGGAACAATCTCTCAGAAGCAAAGCATTCTTTGTTTGTCAAACGCTATGTCATACAGAGCACAATGGGTAAAAGCAGTAAAGACTTATCTGGTGATGATTCTCTCATCCAAACTGTAGCTCTTCTCTCAGACAGTGGACTGTCTTAAAAGCATGTAGGGCTTAGGATCAGACAGCTTCCTTTAAATTGCCTGGTCCCTCTCTAATCACATGTACCTGACTTGGCTGAAAACCCTGTAACCTGTAGGTTACACCTACACTGGTGCAAATTGTTTCTGGCTGTATTGCTGTTAGCTCCTTTAGGAGCAGAATGGCTGCATTTACCTTACACAGTACTTGGCCCTAGGTGTCTTCTAAGTCCCTTGTGATGCCTCTGTGATTTTAAAATGCAATTACATTTTTGGGTGAGATTTTTTCATTTCAGTGTTCAAAAATAATGACAAATGCCTGAGTGCTGAAATATCATTAAAGCTTTGCTTGAAGACAAACCCTGCTGCGAAGGCAGTTTTTTAAGTTGTTAGTCCCTCCCTCCCTTCTCACTGGTGCTAGATTGTTTTGTTTTGTTTTGTTTTTTCCTACTTGGCATTTCCCCAGAATTACCCATGTTTTCTAGGTTTTTATTTCACCTCCCTCTCTAAAGCAGTGGGGACCCAGGAAGAAGCAACACAGTAATTTAGGTGTACTGGATATGCTTGAGTTTGTGGACACCTACACATGATACAGGACAAAGAAGGCTTTATCAGCTTGGGTCTGGATGCGGCTTAACTATGTTAGCACGGTGCTATGTCTGCCTAACATTGTGGTAGCACAGAAAGGTATTTCCACACCCAAGCTGTTGTGCAGAGCCATGTGAAATGACTTACCCCTTAGGAATCTACTTGCTCAAGAATTTCTGT
Source organism: Grus americana (assembly GCF_028858705.1). Taxonomy (NCBI): domain Eukaryota; kingdom Metazoa; phylum Chordata; class Aves; order Gruiformes; family Gruidae; genus Grus; species Grus americana. Next base: position 12,130,434 of record NC_072853.1, on the reverse strand, counting down.
ACCATTTTGCATTTTTCAGGTAGAGACTTAGTGTTGAGGATGCAGTATGTTCTGTTGAATCATTACCACTGGCAAAGATACACAAGAAAGTAAGATCTTAGTGTGAGCTCTCAGATTCAAAGTAGAGTTTGCACGGAGGGTTGTACAATATTTATAAAGTCAATGTGTTTGATCTGGAAATCATTGAGAAACAGCAAACACAGAACTCTGTCGTGCCATATTTTTTTCAAAGCTAAGCCATACTCCCTAGTGTAAAATACCCTAAAATATGTTTAAAATTCTTTTTATTAGTATTACTGTTTACAAAATGAGAAATGTAGGTATACAGCAGAGTCTGTTCAAATCACCAGACAGCAAGAGCACACTGAAGCTTGCTATGCAGTAAAGAAGCAGTGTAGGATATTTATTGGTTTTTTGCAAAGGTATAGATACCAAGAATTTTATTTTCTCAGTTTTGATGTAAATCATGACTAATTCTCCATCAACAGTCATGCCATGTTTGAAAAAAAGAGGCCAGCCCTTTTGTAGGGTCTAGAGGTCTTAGAAAACATGTCAAGTGTAAAAATCTCCTTGTACGAATCCCAAGCATTAACACAGAGACGCCAAATTCTTCCTTCCTGCTCTAGCAAGTCAGAAGCTTGCAGGAAATGGACAGCCCAATGAGTATTAGCAGGTCTCTGCTATTTTTATAGAGGAAGATAAGTGAGCTTTCAGAAAGCCTTGAATTTACTGACCTTCTCTTCCAATTTGAGCTAATTCATTAGCTTCATAAAAGCCTTTCAGCACCCTCTCAATAATTAATTTTTTCTACATAGTTGAGTTCTGAATTCGTATTCAGCTCTCTGAAGAAAAGCAAGCGTTATAAACACTCTTTCTAACGGATGGAGCTGAAAATCACTTCTTCTGATGGCTGAAATAGATCTGTGGGGAATTTTATGTGATTCTTTTTTGGATTCTTTTGTAGGACCTTTTCATGCTTTTATTTTCCCAAGTGTTCAATCATAAGCAAGATTAATACAGCACTAGTGCATGTGGTCACTGCTCTACCATAGCCACAGGTTTTTGTTTTGCTTCAAGAACTGGTGTGAGAAAAGTTATCTATGTGGGGTTTTTTTGGTTCCCTAAAGGCAACTTAGTGATACCCTGAGGCTGCCTGGCTTGCTGTATTCATACAATGAGATCTATGATGACTAACATTTCCATACTTACGCACCTCTAAGCCTTCTTGAATGACTACTTGTAGACAAAGACATTCTCTATTTCACTTTGCCATTTGGCTGAGAGATGCCATATTTCAATCGGAGTTGGTGGAGTTCTGCATCTTTCTAATGACAAATGCACACTCCAGTCATTAGAAGATGAGCCATAGCTATCCTCTCGTTTGCTACAAAGCAACCATATATTATGGCTATGGCACCCAAACTATTTGTTACTAGAACATCACTAAGGTTGCAAAGCTCCAGTGAAATCTGTTCACTTTAGATACAGGAAAACTTGGATAGATCTAAGCTCTGTTGCTTACAGAAGCTTTTTATTGCCTGAGATAGTCCGTAACGGAGCACGCTGCCTGATAAGGTCTCACTACCACCCTGTCTCATGTAGGTGTGTAAAACAGATGCAAGAACTAGAGATGCCTTCCTTATCTCCACACTGCTACGCTGGGAAAGAGTGCTATGGAGTGGTTTGTTGCTGTGATAAGCAGTCTGTATGTGAAACCGAAAAGCCTGACAGATGAAAATTGGGTATTGCCTACATTTGCCTAAACTCCATGGATCTGTTCTAGCTGCAGCCTGGTTTGTTGTCTAAGCGCTATTCCTCAGCTGATTTTGGACACCATTCGATGTTGATATCCTGGAATAGGTCTAAAACTCTGGCAAAGATAAAAATAAGATCATTTTTATCAAACTCCTATTCCTACTTTTGCCAAATTATGAATGTTTTCAACACTACTATCAAATCTGATTTATTCCAGAAGTTTGTGTTTGTCGTGGTTACAGTATATCCAAAATAATTCATAAATCCTGCTGGAAATGACTGTCTCCTTCACTTTAGAGTAGTATTGCTTCAAAATAGAGTAAGAACCTCAGAGTTTGGCCTATGAATCATCACCTTTCCTTCTGTCTTCAAAAAATAGTTTCAGTTTCTTGTATATGTATGAGTGAAAAACATGTTTGAGACTATACCTGATTTTTGATCCTGCTCTGTAATATTATTTGTGTGTGTGTGTATGTGACTGCTTGCACGATTATAATTAATTTGACATTCAAAGTTAATGTTGTGGCCTGAGTGGGAAGATGGGTATAACCAACATTGCACATATTATCCTAGTGATACAACTCCTAAACTGGGCTGTACTGGAGTTTGCACCTGCCATCAAGCAGCTCTTAGCTCACAAGACCAGTGTAGATGTATTTAAAGCTGACAGGTCTTTTTCAGCCTTCACTGGAGCTAACTGAAGGGAACCATGTGAGGGTCGAGTACTTCAGTGTAAAGAAAAAGTATGAAAAGCCACAGCTCCAGGAATGGTGGCACCCAGCAATAGGAAAGCAATAGTGAGCATGGGAGAGGGGTCCCTGACACTGGGTACAAATACAGAGGCTAAGAAATTGTTTGACAAGTTGAATGTGTGGGAGGAAGAGAAGACAAAACCAGCACAAAACTAGAGAAACAGCTGTGAGCATATCCCTGAGGGAAAACAGCAAGGTAGTGCTTTTAGGGAATGTAACGCACTGGAAAAATAGGTTTGGAAATTGTGAGTGAAAGAGTTGTATGCTGTCATTTGTTTCTGCCTGTTCGGAGAAACTGAGCTTTGTTCACCCTTTGCAAAGAAACAAGATTGCATCAAAGACTATAACCTGTTTCAAACCAGACATTACTATTTCTTTAAATGGAAATAGTCCAACAAGTTCCCATTTACTTACTGACTGCTCTGGTCAAAGTGATAACAATATTTAACTCTTAAGGAAAAGTACCAAAGTGACCTGGGGAAGACTGTTCTCCTTTCTTTTGATACTGCCTAGCAGCCGCGCATGTGTGTGTGTGCACGCGTGCTGGTAATTTACTGCAATGAGCACTACCACTACAATTGCTCAGTTGCAAGCTTTTGATAAATGAGGGTCGGGAGCTTGTGTGGATGTTTTAAAAGAGCAGCTCCTGCAGGTAACACTTTTCCATATTTCAAGCTTTTGTGGAATGTCTGAACTACCTGGCAACGAGCACAATGGATTTACAGCGAGGCTTACCTTAAATCACTTCTTTTTACATAGATATCACTTTTAAGTAATCACATGCCTCTTATTTAATTGTACAGCTGTTCTCTAAAAGGAAAGCTATGCTATTTGATTTACTCCACTGGCACTTAAACAATACTGATTGGGTTTTATTCCCAGTGCATAATATATGGACTAAGCAGGGCAAAGAAAAGCAGAGATTTTTAGTTTGCCTCATTATGAACCTCCTTAAACAATATGAGGAGGTTCAAAAGGTCGACTTGAATGTGAATGTTTTTGAGTACACAGACAGCAGTTCAAAAACAAGTGATAAAGAGAAAAATCATGAAGATCTAATCAATATAGTTAATGGAGCATTCAGCACACTCTTCAGGAGGCAGCAGGAGCGCAATCCAGCTGACTAGATATAGGTGTCCAAGTGCCAACTTACGCAATATTTGTTAGCCCCATAGGGCTGCCTCAAATAACCAAAACCATGTCGAATAGCTCTGGACAGCTATGTTAGGCAACCAAGCTGAGCCTCAGCCAAACTGCTGCATGTTGTATTGACAAGGCCTTCAGTTTTGTTCTCCATCAATATGCATTTCTTACTGTTTGAGATATCCTGTCTTGCTCTGCCTGGTCTCCATCTACAGGTCTCCCATAGGTCCTGTGCCACATCTACCAGTCCTGTGCAGGTACCTCAGGCAGCCTAAGCATATCCTATAGCTTTATACCTATGTGCCTGGCCAATTGAGTTGAATGTCAGTATATATGTCTTAATTTCAGCTGCAGCTCACCTTAGGTATCTCAACTCCTGCTCACCTCTGTGGCAGAATAGGCACCCGATGCCATCACTGGCAAATGCCTGTCACTGAATTCCTCCGTCCTGGCATATGGTTTGCACAGGAATGCTGGGGGTGAGGGAGAGGAGGGCCGGTTCAATGTACCTCGTGAGGTTCCTGAAAGAAGGCAAAGCAGTGAATGGTATCGGGTGAGGGGAGCTGATGCTGATGATGGGCTCTCTTTTAATTGTACAGCTGTTCTCCAGAAATAAAGCTATGCTCTCTGATTTACTGGTGCCACACTTAAACAATACTGATCGAGTTTCATTCCCAGTGCATGGACTAAGCAGGGCAATATATTCTTAGGACTGTATTTTGTATTGTTTCTTTTCTGGGGTTTTCCGGGTTTGTTTTTTTTTTGTTGTTGTTGTTTGTTTGTTTGTGTTCCCTTCCCCCCCCCCCCCCCCAAATTCTTTGAATCATCAAATTTCAAACAAGTAAGTTTATGGTGTTATCATGATGAGGACTGAAGAAACATATGTTAAGGTATGGTCCACTCCTATGATGACCATTACTGTTGAAAATGATGGGCATGACAAAGTGGGGCCAGGGACAGGTCTAGATCCTCACTCCAGCTGTACAGGAAGCTTGCACTGGTAGGTAAAACTGGTAGAAAAAGGAAAAGAAGTGCACAGTAAGATTGCAAAGCTTCTGCCCATGGACCTTCCTCATAACTGTGTGGCATTTTTTTTCTACTTTGATGATTTAAAACAGACCTGACAAAAAGAAGCGATGCTTTAAAAATGAAGGCAGTAAATAATGGATGCATTATTGGAAGCGCAATAATATATAGAGATAGCACACATTTACTTCTTGCAGCCATTTAAAAGAGAAGAAGAACAGTCCTAGACAAAACAGGGGTAGAAAAAGTGACAGAAACCGTTGCCATTAATACCACATTAGTCTGAATGGCAGGCAACACAAGAACGCTTGCCATTTCAAACCATACCAAGAAATCTGGCTGAAACTAAGATGACATTCTTGAGAGTTGTTACCGATGTGGAGACACCGCTCTTTGAAGCTGATTTTTCCATTTGGCATATTTATAGTTCAATCAAATATTCTTATTGATTTGGGGATGTGGTATTTTCCTTAGGAAAGGGATAATGAGAGAAGGTGTCTAGTAAACCCTCCAGAGATTTGAGCTGCCTGGATGCTGATTAAGGCTGACGCTGTTGGAACGCTGACTGTGTTGCTCTGCCTGGCTGCCCACTGTGGCATGCCTTTAAAGATCAGGTTTGAGACCAATTAGTTAATTTTAATTGTGCTTGTATTAATTTCAGTTAGCCTATCAGATGTCAGAAAAGCTAAGACAGCTTTTTACTCTCATTCTAAAAATAAGTACATAAATGAATCAAAGAATGTCTCATGGAGTGTTGGTATTTGCTTCAGAGTTTGGAAAGGAGACAAAGCATCAGTCTTCCTGGTCGTAGTCAAAGAGTTGAAATGAGACTTTAATAGAATGAGACTTTAATAGAAGTCAATTTTCTTATTTCCCAGGTGATGTTTCTTTTTTGTTCATTTCTTTACTTCCATTGCAAATAAAATCATTGGCATTGTGTATGTGATTTAAGAACTTACATCTCATTTTCAAAAGCTAGCTTTGGTACACTAGACCGAAAGTAGCAATGACTTGCAGTGAAGCTTTGGGTCCAGATGAGGTTGTCTTAGACAAGGACATTCAGCATCTCTGAAGATTTTAGTCTAAGTCCCTACATGGTATTGTAGGACCCTGCTCCAGTGCTTGCTCCTACCTGCATTGGAGTCTGCAGCCAGGGCCCCGCAAGTCTGACGCAGTGAGACAGTCCATGCGTTTGGACTGCAGCTCTCAGCTTCTCAGTGTATGACTCTGTCTGGGTCAAACAGTTTATGTTGTAACCTGGACACTACCAGAAAGTCAGCGGACAGCCTGCTTTTCTTTGTGAGAACATAGGTAGGTATGAAACTAATGCAAGTTAACTTTGGTGCTGTAAAAAGACCTCCTAGGATCAAATTCTGCCTTCTTTAATGTCTTATTCCACTGGTTACTGACATACTTTATCCTGCATTTTGCATGTACTATTTATCACTGGAAGTCCCGTAGTGAATGACATCATTGCTAATATCCTGTGGATGGAGAAAACCACACCTAGACCTGCTGAATACCATGCGCCTGTAGCTGAGGAATATCTAGTTTTCATACCGCTCCAACTCCACGGACTCCCATGAAGTTAAGCCAGCAAAACTTCCCGTGATGTTTAGCTCATTAATGGTGAGCAAAGCAATTGAGCTTGCATTGAGATATTTGGTTTATATCTAGTAGTAAAATGTTGCAGTTTTCTCTACCCCAACTTTTAAACATTACAAATGTACAAATTTCTGTCTTCCTCTGTGAAGAGAAAAAAACGGGTAGCAGTTATGAATGTTTTTTGCATACAAAGCATCTGTTTATGCTGACACAGATTATTCTTCTCACTGATAAGTAGGTAAATAAATTAAAAAAATAAAATTTTCTGCCTGGGAAGAGATTCAGTTGCAAAATACAGTAAATTAATTCACTTATGTGGAGATACTTCTTAAGTGGTTGTGAAAACTAGACCCATACCTTGAAATGACGCACAGAGCCACCAGAGGGTGTTGTGAAGACTGTCTGTACCTGAACTCGACTCACCAGGAGGAGACGTTTCAACTGTACCTTCAGATTGCTGTTTGCACTACTAAGCAGAAAGTCTTTTGCTCAACCACTGATAAATCTCAGTTATGACAATTTCGTTTTCAGAAGCTTTCTCTCTTGGAATTGGAAAAAAAAAAAAAAAAAAAAGGAGCCAAATCCATTAAAAATCAAAAGTAGAAGCTGCAGTGCAGAAGCATCCAAGATCACAGCAGCTGGAAAACACAAACTCCCAGGGCTCCACATGGCCCTTGAGGAAAGCTGGAGATGATGGCCCCAGCCCCAGGCTGCAGCAGACTTGTACCCAGCATGGCCCAGCCATAGGCAAATAAAGCTGCAAGTCCCAGGACTGGTTTAATTTACATGGGGCTGCCAATAGCCACTACTGACAGAGAAAACCCAATGTGTGGGATTGTGGATGTCACATCCCTTTCCCAGAAAGAGTAAGTGATAGAAAAGTCAGAGGGTGTTGTGGTTTAAGCCAGTCAGTAACTAAGCATCATGCAGATGCTCATTCACCCCTTCCACCCTGAGGGGATGGGGAGGAGAATGGAAAAAAACCTCGTGGGTTGAGATAAAGACAGTTTAACAGGATAACAAAGGAATAGAATAATAATAATAGTAATAACAATAATAACAAAAATAACAATAATAATAAAGCAAGTAATGCACAAATGCAATTACTCACTGCTTGCAGAGAAAAGCAACCTGATGTCCAGTCTGTTCCCCAGCAGCGCTCCTGCCTCCCAGCTAGCTCCCCCAGTTCTATCCGGAGCATGAGGTTCTATGGCAGGGAATATCCCTGTGGCCAGCCTGGGTCAGCTGTCCTGGCTGTGCTCTCCCAGCTTCTTGTGCACCTGGCAGGGCGGCATGAGAAGCTGAAAAGTCCTGGACATAGTGCAGGCACTACAACAACTAACAACAACTAAAACCATCAGTGTGTTATCAAGATTGTTCTCATACTAAATTCAAAACACAGCACTGTACCAGCTACTAGAAAGAAAATTGACTACCTCAGCCAAAACCAGGACAGAGGGTCATGTGCCAGCTACAACTCTAGAAAACCCCTCAGCTCTGGATGCTCTATTGAGTCAGTGAGACTCCTGTGTAATTTGTTTTACATCTGCTGTTGAAATGGGATAACTTTTTTTTTTTTTTCATTTATCCATGTTTATTTGTTTTAAAGCCTGTGCTAAACCTTGCTCACTTACAGACTGCGCTGCCAGTAAGGTGGCTTTACTGACTATGGGCAATAGTTCACTAAATGGAATTTGTGAGGTCCTAATAAGCAAAGTTTCAGCAGCTTGAGAATATAAATGTTTCAGGATGATGATGATCATAATAATAAGGTGTGAGGTAGGAGCCTGACATGCTCTAATACAAGGGGAAATAGTGAGGGACAAGCTCATGTTTCCAGAAGGTATCACTGAAGAGGGATCCAGTTCTCATACAGCCTCTCCCTGTCCATGTGAGCAGAATTATGTGAGGATGGATTGAAGCCCAGGCTGAGCTCATACCAGCATGAGCTGGCTCTGGATATTTTCCCTCAGAGCAAGGGCCAACATATTCAGGAGATGGCATCTCACAGAGAGGCAAGCTGCCATTTGGGCCAGCATCCTGGGAAATGGGCCAAGGACCACAGCTTGGTCAGAAGAGGGTCACTTTAGCCAGTGGGTTACCAACAAGCCAGAGTAGTGACAGCATCATGGCATCCGCTTTGGCTGAGTATACCCTGGAGATCCTGGATTGCTACTGAGCTCTGCAGATCTTGTTGAGCAACTAATCTTTCTGGGTTTGCTGCCTAATCCACAGAGCTAAAGCAACATGGACAAAAAGAGTGGGCAGAGAGGATAAGTGAATGCTTTTCAGAGCCCTGCATGGGTTACCTTTGGGGCTGTAATTTGGATGTCAGCCGCAGGTTAGGTTTTTAGCAGCTAAGATTTTCAAAGAAACAAATTACAGCTACAGCAAACTGGTCTGAGAGCTTTTCTTTTCTCAAAGCTTACTGTTGGTTTATTTATTTAGTATTCTTTCTCCTTTCCACCTATCATTGTGTCAGGTTTAATATGGCCTGAAAAATGTGACATCAGAAAACAGTACCGGCAAATCTGATCTAGGTGTGATTAGCCCTTGGCTACTTTATCTCCAAATTGAAATATATAAACAACATATAGATGTTACATGAGCGCTTTGACCATAAATAGCTTCAGGTGCAGTAACATAAAACAAAGCTGGAAACCACCATATGTTCATAGGCACAGCTAGCACCTTTTAAAAAAAATATCCCTGCATTTTGAAGTATATTACCATGCAGTGGAACAAAAAGGCCTAAAGCAACTCTTAGAATATCGCTCTGAAAAGCAAATGATAAACATTTTACATGCCTTAAGTAAAAAATGTTATTCCTGTAAGCCATTTTTCATGTACTAATTTCCCATTCATCTCATTGTGTAACATTAGTAGGAAAAAAATCCCAACAAAATCACTTGAAGTCTAAAAGTCTAGTGATAAACTATTCAATTTGGCTAAAAAAGTAATTATTCTCATGACTTTTTTCTTTAAAAATAATATTTGCTTGGAATGGCTTTTGCTATTACATTGTTAGAACAAGCATAATGAAATAATGGGCCAGTTAGTGGGCTAATGTATTTTTCACTTGCTTTTTATCATCTTTCTTTAAAATAAATAGAAATGCACTGCTGAGGGTGAAATAGTATAATAAGGTTAATGAGTAAAGAAATAACACAAAACTGCTTTCATCACACTTAGCAGCTCTAAATCACAAAACAGGCGAAACAGATGCTTTGGAATGCAGCCGAGGAGTTGATCAGTAGAAGCTGATTATCTATTAATGAGAGGTTTTTAGTGGTGTACCCTGGTGTAAAAATCACTAGACTCTATTCAGTCAGCCATCAGTTGCAAATACCATGTATATGAATTACTTGATTGATGTATGAAATTCAAAACAGATTTTCCCCAGTGCCCTATGGGTTGTCATGCACTGATGCTCTCCTATCTGTTTATGTTAATGAAACAGGATTTTTCAGTAAGTAAATATGTGTAGTATTTAATTAAACTCACTGCTGGGGTCTGTGTGAAAATGTAGCCCCATTGTTCAGAAGTGCTATTTGACTGCAATTCTTTGTTTTCACCCCTGGATTTCCTTCCCACTTGCCTCAGTCCCCTGACTAAAGAGGAGCCAAGACCTTGTGAGCACCAGGACGTTATGCTGCAGAAGGACTGCCGACACAGACCCATCCCCAAAGACCAGTGGGAATTTGAAACCTGAGGGTTTGTGCCTGCTGTCGTTGAAGTCGAAGGCACCTTCTGCTTGAGGTCTTTGGGGATGGGTTTTTGCACAAACCCTCAGGTTCCCCTGCCCGGCCCCACAATTAGCAGGATTGCAAACTGGAGAGTGAACTGCATGGTGCTCAGCAAACTGCTCTGCCTCCAACCACCTTTGGGGTCTACGTGATGACTGGGGAAACTGTTTTTTCATGCAGTTTGTTGCCCCATTTTGGCGATTAAAAAGTTCCTTTTCAAAGTGTTTTGAGACCGAATGGTTAAACATGTTTTCTAAAAATATGTATTATGATCAGAGCAGGAGTAAAAGCTCCTGATTCCTACTTCAAGGTCCTGCATGTGGGCAGGACAATGCAGAAAGAACTACAAAAAGAATAAAAATCAAACTTAAGGTATAAGCCTGTAAAAATATTTCACTTAGCGCAAAGAAAGATCTTATACCTTTTGTTAAAGAGGAAGCAAGATTATTATTAATATTATTATTATTATTTCATCTCAATACATTTTTCTGCCTGATTTTTTTTTTTGTCATTGTCATGATTATTTTCCTGAACAGAAATAAAGCAGTTGCCGATACACTCTGCAGCACTCATGGTAAGTCTTGGCATGATTTGTGGCTTTATTTATTGAAGAGCTGGTATTAATAGTTTACATTTATTAGTGGCTGCACGCCCTTTACTGCGGCATGCGTTCGCAATTTAATGCTGCCATGTATCAATGATATTTGCATGTTCGGTATTTTAGTAGCCACCAGCAGTGCTCATGCATTTTATTTAGATCATCCTGTAACTTTCCCCATCTGTTTGTGGGTCTGTACATAGGAAAGGCTCAGTGAACCAGTTCTTGTCCGCACATTTCCAAGAGTCCAGAAGCTGCACAGGCCGTGGCCAATTCAGATCTCTCCTCCTCTTTCTACCTGGTAAGATATTAAGGATCTTTCTCAGACCAATAGGGTTAGGAAGATTTTGCTGAATATGATCTTTTCTCTTGTGGCATCATTAATCAACTGGGAAAACAATTTAAAGGGAATGCTGGACTCTGCTTTGTCTGTTTTGTCTGTTTTTTTCAGAGGTTTGATGCAGAGGGTCCTCGGAATCCGGTTAAGTGAAGTTCTTGATATGTTCATGAAGAGCTGCTCCTTCTGCCATCATCTCACTAACACATAAATAAGTATTTGAGAAATCCTCCTTGCTCATGGGTACTTTTCTTTTCTTTTCCTTTTTTTTTTTAATAAAAACAACAACAACAAATATTTTCAGCATCATTCCAGATTAGTGATACAGAGGACATGACCAAGGGAAGCAGAAAAGCCACCTCCAGCCATGGCTGTGCCTACGCTCTGTCAATATGTATGAGAATGAAGGCTTTGTTTCTACAGACAGCAGACCTTTCCCCTAAATGAATAATCATGCTAACAACACGTCCTTCTCTCATGCTGCAAAAGTTCTGCTTCCACAGAAATGGAGAAAAACATCTCTGAAGGATATATATTCTCTTTCTGAAAGTACGGTAAATACACCAAGCTTAACATTAGCATCAGCTCAATTCACTTGTTGAGTTACTACCTTCCAACAGATTTGTGGGGACTTTGAAAGCTGCTTAGAGATTGCTGAGCAGAGCTGGTGAAAACGTGCTGAATATTACTTGCAAAGTAGTCTCAAAATTAAATTCCCCAAATTGCCTTTTGCTGTGTTTTTTTAATCACCTAGCGGTCTTGTTTACGAACCTTCATGCAAATGGCATATCAAAACATGGTTATTTATGAACAAAACAAATCATCCAAACCTTCCAGTGATTTCATATCAAACGGAATATTTTTTACATACTGAATGCATTCTCTACTGCCAGGCCCTGAGTTGTCGTGAGACTGGCTTACAAGTCTTAAGGCCGTGGTGATATTTTGTTTGAAAGATCATGCAGTTAGTGTTCACTTTATCTGGTTTCAGAGCTCTGTAGTATTCACAGTTTTAAGCTTTACATGCACCTGTGTGTATTGCATGTATATTGGAAAGAAAGACTTTCATAGCCCTCTGCCTCCTGAAAGATGAAACTCAAAGGTACCAAAAATAGTGTGTTCTTAATGAGGAAATCATTAAATTTGGCAATTTCTGAAACCTCATGAGATCTACAGCAAAACCTCCACTGACTTTTTTTATGTAGCCCGGATTTTGCCCCATGTGAAATCAAGTATTTAATCAAATTCTGCATTACAGTAAAAAAAGATGGCAAAATGAGGACATCTGTGAGCACATCTATAAACATTTTTGTTGCTGGATGGCCACAGTATGCATCCGAATCTGACATCTAGATCTTCAAAATTCTTGTCTAACGTCTAAAGCACAAAAGCCAAAATCCTTGCATTTTTTTTCTCAGTCCTACACAGATTCAAAGTCTAGATGATCTTCCACTAAGATTCTTGAATATAGGACCTGAACAGAGAGATAATAGTCTCATCTTCTAGTTTAGGCTTTAAACAGAAGGACAACAGTAGAGGGACACTAAACAGTCATGCAACCATGAAGCTTTTTAAAAGCTCTGATTGAAATTCAGTCTGAACACATGATGTTTCTATGTTACCAGTATGACAAAATTTCAGCAGAAGTTTCCAGAGTGCCCCAGCCCATTGAAGCATTCTCAGGTGGCTCTCTCACAGTCTCTCATCTCAAAAGCGTTTCCTATCTAACAACTAGTTTAAACATCATTGAATCTGGGACAGGAATGTGAAACTGTGGGAATTACGATGTTTCTAGGGGGGAAAAAACCTCACACCTATGGTGATGCTGGGCAGGAGTGGTGGGATCAGTCCTTAAAAATCTCATCACCTTGAGAAACAGCATTTTTTTCTGCTTTCTGCATGAACTTGTTGGCTAACATTACACTCAGCTAAAATAAATTTACTTTGTCTTATGAAGAAGAGACTGAGTTTTGTTGCAGAAGAGCCCCAATTTTTTGCAAATGAATCAGAGTGATTTGTCCATTCCTCCAACAGGATCTTGCTCTTATGACAGTGAAAGATCTTCAGCATGATCTTCTTCATCTTTGCCTGTAATGGGGATAAGGGAATTTGAGGCAGATATTAAAAAAGTGCTGGGTCTTCAATGGGTGAAAGTGATACCACTGGGAAAAGACAGTAATTCAGAACAAATTCCTCAATTTATTACAAGTTGCCTCAAGTCAATATGGTAACTGAAGATAATTTTCCATGAGTGTAAAAGGAGAATGATGAATAAAGTGCATCTTGATGTCCATATACATTATAGGACCCTATTTTTTTTTAACCTGTCGAAGTATATAGGAAAGTGAGATTAAATTAACAAGCCCATAGATGCGACAAGCCCCCATGACAGGGCCAGCCAGGACATGGGATTAAATTCTACTTTTGTTCAATATGTATTTCTTGGAATTCTATATCTACAAACATAAAAGCATATATACACTCTGAAGTTCTGTGCATTTAGGTTGGGCCTTGAAGAATTATTTTATATCTAGTTGCTCTTTGTTTTGAAGTAGCATGAGTCACACACACACAAAAAACCAGGAACAAGCAGCTTGTGTGCCTTTAATTTCTATGTTCATATGGGTAAGGAAAGGTAAAAGGGTTACTTGCAAGAATTGCATTTCTTGAAAGAGAGAGAGAGAAAGGAGATTGGTTTAGACCAGCAGAGAAGTTCCTGTACAGAACAGTCTCTGCCTTGAAGAGCTTGCATCTGAAACAACTGAATGATGAAACCCCACCTCTAGCACTTAAGATCAGGAACTCAGGTCACAGGGAGTGACATTGTCAAAGGTGTCATAGGTATCCACAGGGCTTTGGATCTTTGGAGTGCCTGTCTAGCATCTGCACCACAAAACTGATGAAGAGGAGGCCTTCCATGCTCTGACTTCATGGAGAGACATGAGCTGGCCCAGCCCTGTTAAGTGCTGCAGGCAACTTGGGAGGCTCCTGACGGCTTACAGGATCATGCCCATGGGCAGGCAGAAAGACAGCTCAAGATTAACCATCAAAGACTAAATTGCTTTACTCTTCTTTAACAGGAAGATAATACAATTGCTTTTGATCCTTAAGTTTTAAAGGCAGTTGGGAAGCTTTAAAAAGAGAATCTGAGATGATAGCCTGCTGAATCACTTTATTTTGATAGAAAGAATCATACTCTTAAATTCACAACCCTCACTGAATTGTTCTCATAGACTTTCCATAAAAGGTGTAGCATAATGATCTTAATTTTTAGTCTTTCTTTCTTTGAGTGGTTTCTCATCTGATAGAGACGCTACAGTTCTTTAATAGCATCATGAGGAAAATTATCTCTTTCAGACTGTCTGCATTAGAGGGCAGTCCCAAGGTATCAAGGAAAAGACAGATGCGCTAACTGTTGCTGGTGGCTAAGGTGCAGCCTAAACTATGCTACCACCTGCATCTGTCTTTACAGGGAACAGGTCATTAGGTTTGGGAGTCAAAGCAAGACCCGTGAGTGTTGAGGTGTGCACACCTGTGAGCAAGGAACCAGAACACACAGAGAATAGTTAATATGCTCCTCCATATAACAGGCAGCTGCCGAGCATCCTCTTGTATATTGTAGAAACTATATCAAAATAAACATCCTCCATCTAGGTCTCCTGGGTACTGGCCTGTCCCCGCTGTGATGTTGTGGCCATTCCTGACTGAGAGAGTGGAAGTACGAAGAAACCCAAGCCTCTTTTTTGACTCAAAAAGGATAGATATTGGCAGAATTGGAGGAATTTTCTGATAAACAAGCTTCTAATCATTCTGGTAAAACCAAAACTGTTTTGTTGGGAGAGGTCAGAACTATTCCAGAAAAGTTCTCCATGTTCCAGATGGCTTAAATCTTATTTTTTTTTTTGTATGATATTCCATTTTGACAGATGAAAAATAGTTTCTTGCAAAATTCAAATTCATTGTAATAATTAAGCAACATTAACAAAGACTAGTCAAAGCAACATCAAACATTTGAACTAAACCCAACTGAAATATTTTGGAACAAGTGGGCTTTTGGTTTATTCGAGATTTTGTGTAGTAATTTGGGGAGATGAACGTGTACAAAAAGAACTTAAAACCCAAGGAAACAATTTTTTGTCCAGCTGTATGAATGTGTTTCTGAATATTCCTTGTTTATTTTTTTTTATTCCAGTGGGTTAATTTCATATAAAATCCTTCTGATTATAATGCAAATGGCACACAACTGGGATACATTTCTCACTGTCCCTTTCTCTGTATTTAAAGTTTGCAACATTTTTAACTGGTTTTGTAGTCTCTTTTTTAATATTTAGTATGATCACATCAACCAGGAAACTGTCTGACAGTGACAAACTCTGGTTTATTACAGGCTCTTTTTCATCACAGGCAGCTGGAACATATCTGGTGCAGCTCCAGATTTCCCCAAACATTGCTCAGCTGCTTTCAATGATGCCAGACTCTTTTTGGAGGCTGGACCATAGAAAGCCAAATGTTGGCTTAACAGTGATGTTATAATAGGAGACCGTAGAAGTTATGGATCCTTTTTACTCAACCTACTCATACCAAAACTTGTGGGAAGCTGAGAACCAAACTACAAGGGAATGCCAAGCTAAGACACTTGTAACCAGCAGAAACACCTTTTCTGGGATGTTGGGCTGTAACCTTGATTCCTCTTATTCCCCTCATAGCAATGAGCTCTGTGAGGCCTGGGTTTCATGAACTGGCTCTTTTATTAGGAACCCTCCTATGGCCAGACTTCCCTGCAAGGCTCACAGACACAGATAGGGTAAAACTGGTTTCAATTAATGTTGGGTGTGTGGTGCAGATGTTTGCATTTGAGGTAATTACTAGGGAGCCTCTATAATCAATGCAGAGAAATGTGTCTCTCTAATGCATGAGTCATCCCAAGCTAAATTCCTAAAATAGACTAATTGCACCTTGCAGATGCCTGTTTCTCCCCATTGACTGTAGAAAGAGTTTAGATGGCAAGATGCTCTGAAAGTAGATGAAGTGGGTACTGATGGAGAAGTCTTCCAGCACTGCACTGGAGACAGGTGTTTCTCCTGATCCAGCTTATCTCCAGATGTAGATTCAGGCCTCACATCCCACAGGGCAGTGCACGGTGAGCTCTTCACAAAAGTCTTCCAGCGGAAGTTATCACAGCATGTCCTGATTTCCAGGACAGGTTGTAGTACATTTCCCTGGCCAGAGTGGACGTCTCTGCTGTGCAGGTGGACTAGGTTAGAGGCCTAACCTAAATACAGTATTACTGGTGTTTCGGAAGTCACTGATATCAATACCTTTTTTTTGTAAAGTTTATTATCAAAAAAGTTGTAGAAGTTTGAAGCCTAAGTTGGAGTTAAAAAGTCCACTTAATGTTTTGTTCTTAAAAAAACATAAAATGTGTGGGTGAACAC
Organism: Grus americana; assembly: GCF_028858705.1. Taxonomy (NCBI): domain Eukaryota; kingdom Metazoa; phylum Chordata; class Aves; order Gruiformes; family Gruidae; genus Grus; species Grus americana. Next base: position 12,114,037 of record NC_072853.1, on the reverse strand, counting down.
ATGTACACACACACAAAAATTCAAAAGAAAAGGGGTTTATTTAACATAGTCACTTCTATAGTTGAACTAGAGCATGATGCCTGAGGAAATCTATAGTCATGGGTTATATTATCTGGAGATACTTACCCACTGAAGGCTCAATTTTTATAAGACCTAATATAAAATAATGAATATTTGTTTTAAGCCAAGTCAGGACCAGAACTTATCTCCCTGGGGATATGCGTAATTTTTGTGATAACTAGGAAAGGCCTTCTTCCTCTGGAGTGAACTGTACTGGATTTAGTGCTGCATTAGTAAGCTGAGCATCTAAACTGTGCTTATTGGTAATTTAGCTTCTTTTCAGCAGAGCACTAGGGTGTTTCTTTTCTTAAGCATGCACGTAGTTGCAGAGATTGATTTCAATGGAACTACTCAGGAAATCAAGATGAAAATTATTTCTGCTTATTTCACAGATCTAATACTTCTGATTTTAGAGGAATAGGCTTTTCTGAAAATTGTATTTTAAGACCACAATAATAATTTTTGGTTCTACTTGTGGATCTCAAAGCACTACGTGAAGATGAGTACTAATGGAATCAATATTAGGAAAATATAGCTGCTCATAAAAATTAATTTTATGAGAACAAATTATGTCATTTATCTTTGGATTAAACTTGCAAATGTATAGGAGGCCTCTTGTATACTTAATACACTGTATACCACAAATTATTTTCATTATACTATTTCCTATACTGTAGCCACAAGACAGGAAAAGTTTTCAGGTTTCAGTTTTTGCTCTAGTTCAATAATTCACCAGGAATGCTCTAACCCTTACGAAAAGGGGTTGTTTTTATGCAGTTTAAAGAAGCTGGATCTCACACTACAGGTTTATCACCTCTCTCTTGGAGAAAGGCTTTGGATGGAGTTCTCCCATAGTCCTGGGGAGTCTTCTACTGAAGAGAACCTATGGGGGAAGGCAAACTACCACTGCCTCCTCTGTTGCTGCTACTCAGGGTTTGGTACTGAGCCCGAGATTGTTTAATGCCTTCATTAATGAGTGGGATGATGGGACAGATAGCAGCCTAAGCAAGCTGGTGGGTGATACCAAACCGGGGGAGCAATCTACATCTGAAGTCAGCCCTTCTCTGAGCGTGGCATTGGCCCAGAGGGCCTTCAGGGCTTCCACCCAACCTGATTCACTTGATGACTATTTTTTTGCAATGAACTGGGAAAGTGTTGCATTTTAGGAAAAGTTCTGGTAATATTAATCTCAGTTTGACATGAAAGCCCCTATGGGACTGACTTTTATAATTTGCTCCCACTCTGTATCCCCTAAAACCTAGGCAACAGCTTCATGCCCTTAAGTTGACTCTTTTTTGTTGCTCCATGGACCCTGAAGTCTTCATAGCACTTTCAACAGGACAGGTCTACTTACCCATTAACATCTCATTCTACAGCTGGTGATTTTGGTCCCCCAGGTTTGCATTGCTGTAGAGGAAGACAGGCTTTGAATCCAGTTGACCGAGCAGTCCAATGTGGGAACATTCCTGATGAGCTGGCCCTGACAGAGCCCTAAGTAATGACAGTCAGATAGTGATGTAAACTGAGCTGGATAACTTGGTAAGCTGAGACTGCTGAGATAAAACATGTATGATACCATCAAAACCACAGTGATGTTCTTTGGAAGGAGAGAGGTAGGAGACAGACAGATTACCTTATTTGATCATAAAAGAGCTGTGCCACCCATCTAAACGCAAGGTGACTAGCCGATGGATGGTGGCTGGATTGCAATTTCAGACTTAATACCTAAAACTTTCATTTGAAGGGGATGGGAAGTAGAGGAGGCAGGAGAAGGATTTGACTCCAAACCCTCAAATTTCTTAGCCCTGTCGCAAAAAGTGCAATAAAATTCTAAATCTCAGCTTTGCCTTAAAGTCACTGGTGGCAAGGACTTAAAAAGAAAGAGAAAACCTTCCAGTGACCTCTCTTTTGCTGCCATGTTCCTTCAGAGCTAAAGGGTGATTAGCAGCCACCTGAAAAACATATGCAAGGAGGGTGGCATAAAGACTCTATTTAACATTGTTGTGAAGCAGCAGGGGAGAGAGCTGCAGCTGCAAACGAACCTGCTCTTTGCTCGAGTGAAAGTTTTGGCACAAAGATCAATACAGTGAGACCACAAATGAATTGCAGTTATGCTAATATAATATGGGAGGATTAATGCAAATTTTTCTTGTTGAAAACTAGGTTTTGGAGCCCAGTGTTTAAAAACCGTCTCCTTAATAAGATGCCTGGATTCCATCTGGACACTGATATTAGCATTTTAGAGGCAAAAAGCAGACATTTATGCCTAGGCTCTCGTTTCAATGCGGGGTCATACCATTAAGAGCTGCCTGAAGACTGGATTCTCTGTGCAGCAGCAGCTGGAGCTAACTGACTTTATATTGTGTCCAAGCCACTAATAAGAAACAGGAGTGGTAAAACCCACTTTTGTTAGCAACACCCAGAAAACACTCTCCTCTTGCAGTGTCAGCTGAGATAGAGCTAAATGACAGGAGTCAAAATTAGTCAACAGAAAATAAGTCTTGTTAAACAAATCTGATTTTGTTCTTTCAGCAGAATGTTTTTTTCTGATGAAGTTATTTGTACTTAGAGGCAATGTATTTAATGTTCCTACACAATATAAATAAGGCATATGTTAAAATGGATAAAAGGAACCTAACAAAAAAGGCTGTCAGTAGTGAATTTGGAGATGTTGCTAGGGTTTGACGTCGTTGGGAATTGACAGCCTGTCTAAACCATTGGACATTTTCACAGATGATCTGAATACCATAAATATAAACTCAACCATTACTAAATGATTGTAAGCTAATTACATAAAGACGTTGCGGCTACTTGTTCCATTCAAATACGATATGCTTTAATACAATTAAATCCAAAAGTATGTACTTAGGACAGAAATTCAGGCATTTGATAAAGAGTGGAAAAATGTCTCTTCCAATGATGTGACTCTGAGACAGTGCTAGGGGTCACAGTGAGTGAGCAATTCAGCATCAGTTTCCCAATATGATCTGTAGCAACAATAACAAGACTAAATGTGATCTTCTAGTATATGAACAGGGTAGAGGAGTGTATGGAAGTGAATTATCTCTGCCTGCAGCATTGGATGGATTGATATTGAAATATTTTTATATTCTGAGAGTCTGTGTTATTTGAAGGATGTCTAAAAGCTGGAGTGTATGCAAAAAGTATCCACGAAGCAGTGGCTCAAAGACCTGCAAAAAATTCCATGTGTAACAAGGTTGGAGTCTGGTTTGTCAAAAGGTGACACCAGAAGTTAAATGTTTGTTTAATGCCTCAGGGGGAAGGGTAGCAGAATCTGATGTCTGGAAGTTGAAAGGGGCACAGTGAAGTGAGAAAGAACAGAGCATCGGGTGCTGGGACACACTGTTGCAGTACTGGTGAGGTTGTGTCTCAAAACAATTCAAAAGTTTTCTCTATTCAAAAGTAGAATAGAGAACTTTCCTTTGAAGATGAAACTAAAAGTGCCTGGCATATTTAATTTAAGGATGTACGTTTGAGCAGAGGATATAAAAGAGAATGAGTGTACTAGGGCTTGAAGAACCTTATGTGTATATGAACTGATCGTAGGTAAGTGCAGGCTGGAGATGGGTGAAAAGTTTTAATTATTATAGCAGTAAGGTCCTAAAATGTCCTTTCATTAAGAGTAACAGGGATGCTCTGAGGAGGCTGTTTAGTTTATTAGGACAATTTTGTGATATAGCGGCCCGCAATAATGGATGCTGGACTTACTTAAACATGGAGGTTCTTTTCACTTTTATGTTCTAATGAAGCACAAGAGAAGTCATCAACTGGATGGAGCTTTTCATCTGCATGCTTTGCAACTTAGTAGGATGGAGTGTGCACACACTTCCTGACACAGACAACTGGCTGTGGTACAGTCTTCCATTAATTTTCATCAGGACAATACCCCTTTTTGTAGTATTTCATTCCTCTCTGTTTTGAAGACCAGCTCATGAGAGGACAGAGCACTCAAGACCCTTTGATCTGAGACTCAACATTTCTAAAATGCAGATGAATTATTGCAATGGTTCTGAATATTTTAAAAATGGAAATGTAGTAAAAATATGCAATCAGAAAGTATTATTGTGAATATCATGACTACCTGGACAAAGGTAAATAACTGTAAATTTCTATGTGTACCTGATGATCCAAATCTCTAGTATCAAATAGCAAGGTTGGCATGCCAAATAAACATTTTCACATGAATTCTAGTTTTTGGTTTTGATACAGCTGAAGTATCTACAGAAACTGCCTTCTTCCTCTATTTTGACATTCCTATTTAAACTCCAGCTTGAAATCAAATTCAGAGATTACTATAGATGATATCAGTTAGCTATGCACTTTTCTCCATCATTTAAACAGTTGGTCCAAATTTAAGCAAGTGCTTAGTTTAATTAAATCCTTTCCTTGTCATTTTCAAAAAAAAGTTCTCTCAAAACAAAATCTGTCTGTTTTTGTCTGTGACACAGGTTAAAATCTGCATCTTCTGTAAGATTTTAGTGCTCCTTCTGCTACCTGGAGGTCTAGTTTAACACCACTGGCTTTTCAAATGTCATGCTCAACATATGCTTTAACTTTCTAATGATGAGCGAATACTGTTGGAGGTAAGCCATCAGTATAGCAATAACCATAGCTTTGACTTAGCCAATTAACACACTTCTATAGTCAGCACCTCCACCCCCAAGAATATGGTGATCATTTATTTATACTAGCCTGTGCATCGCATATGAGGCTGTCAGAATTTATTTCCTATATTCCAAGTCTGTAAATTGTTTGAAGAGTATTATACCACTAGAATTATCCCTAGAACTAAAATTATTTCACTGAAGTGTAGTCACGATAGGAAAACAGCATTTTGTGGCTTTGGAAACACAAGAAGATGCGTGTGTTAACCTTCTGAGTGGCCGGGGGACTGTCTAAAGGCCTTGAGCAGGATACATAGTTTAATGGACAGACTAGGCAAAACCAGGTAATCATGAGGATATGACATTATCCTTGTGAAAAAACTATGAAGATCATATCTTAAACAGAAAATGCTTAAAATCTGTTTTCTACAGATCTAGAAAATCCACAGTTCGAGTGGATTTCGTGTTCACCTTACAGAATATCAGCTTTAATTATAATGAAGCTGATGACCTTTGTGATGTCCTGATAGTCTCCAAAATGTAAACCTTCAAAAGATGCTGAAAGAATAATAAGTGAGAACTTCCTTTTCTTTTTCTCAGCACTGGTTCTAAAGCCCAGGTATGTAATTTAAGCATTTAAATTACAACCACAATGTTAACTGTCCCGTCCTTTTGCATGTTACAGGTAGCAGACTTGTTCTGCTGTTCCATAGAGGTTCAGAAAGTTTGCACGAAGCCACAGCTGAATCTTCTGAATATTGAAAAACAGTTATAAAGGCTGGAGAGCGTACAGACATAGTTTCTTCTGTAGAAAATCTCTCAGGTTTTAATGTGTCCCAACAACACTATGATAAAGGTATGAAGGAACTTTTATTTCATTTTGAAGTGGATACTTAGATCACACACAAAGGTCTCAAGTGGGTGGATTCCAGCTGAAACTGCTTACATCTAAGAGCCTGAACACATTTGAAAGCTTGGAGCAGAAAGACTTGTGTACCAGAAGCCTGCAGAAGAATACAGGTGCTCCGCCTGTGACTCCCAAAAGACACCCCACATCTAATTGATTTGTCTTTCACTTCTGCTAGTAGTAGTAGAAAATCGTGCTTAGTATGGTCAGTTTTCAAAATGCTTGCTTGACTAAAATTAATTAGATACCACAGCATCCTCAGAATAACTTACTGTTCTCTGTTTATTAGCTAGTAAACTGAAAGGAGGAACTGAAATTACTTTGCCAAAGCCACACATCAAGTGAAGATTAGAACCTGTATTTCCACATTCTCAATTTTGTGCTGTAACAGTCTGATTATACTGCCGGTAGTTTATCACCTTACCAGTGCAGTACTGCTCCCCTAGGTCTCCTTCTTCCTAATAGTGGTTAACTTTCAGACCATGTTAAATGCTCACTGGAAATGTGGATGAGGGGGATTTGCCAAAACTCTTTCTCTGACTTTCTTTACAGAGTTTTTAAAGCTAACATAATTTTTTTTATTCTGTGGACGCCTAGAGCTAAGCACCATTATACACCCAAATTAAGGTAGACCTGAATTCTTCAGAGTTAAGTAACATAACACTTAATTAAATCAACAGAGACATTGTTGGTGAGCATCCCTGAAACCCAAGACACTTTTATTTAGCTGTCTGAAGGTGGGCACTTAAATCTAAAACTCATGCCCTGACTTTTAATTTCTAAGACTCATTATCAAGTGAGAAGAGTTTTCTATACAGCATGTTTCAGAGTAGTGCTGGGAGATTTTCTTTTTTTAAAGAAGAAAAGACAGATTTCCAATATATTGTGTCATGTTCTTAAATCTAGTCAACTAAGAATAAATGTGAGGTTCTTTTCTTGGATGAATTTAATTTGTCCCTAGACTTGGTAGGCAATACAGAATGCCTGTTCTTATGAGAACAAGGAATATATCTGAGAATAATTCTTCTAGATGCAATGAGGCCATTTGTTAACACTTTCCCCAGAAAACTGCTGTAATCTTTATCAGTTATGGGGACTGGCTTTTGCTTTACTGGGCTGACCCACTCCTAGTATAGCAGTTCAGTAGAAAGGAAGAAAACACATGAAAGTAATGGAAGTTCAAATACATGATTATAGCCTATATATATCAATAAAGAAGTAAGATAATGCTAAATGAAAAAACCCAAGGATTATTTGGGGCCAAATGGAAGGTTTCTGCCCTGTGTCTGCCTATGAAAGCTGAGAACTAGCAACTCAAAGCTTTAATGCAGAAGCAGTGCCAGTATATCATAGGTGGGCCCTAACTGTGATGGGCTGACAAGGAAAGAATAAGCACTCTTGAAGTCAATAAAGAAAATCCTAATAAAATTCTCACATATCTTAGGTCTGTGGGATGACAGCATTAAATGTCATCCCTGTGCCTCCTGCCATCAAGATGTCCAGTTAAAGACCTGACAGCTTGCCTTTCACAAAACTGACTTCACAAAGCAGCAGTTTAAGGATGTGCTTTTTACTTGCGTTTCAGTTTTTTTCAAGACGCAGTTATGAGAAAAGGAGATTTTTTACATGTACTCATCTGTCCCAACCACCCCAGGTAATATTGCTGGGAAAAAAAAAAAAAGACTAAAAAAATGAGTAAAAGTATGGTCATGTCCATCAGACAATTAGTCTGGAGAAAAGTCAGGGCCAGTACCCAGGGACAACTGCACAAAAGCTGGTGGTGCCGGTGACACTAAGGGGACGCAGCTGCAGGACTTCAGACCTGGTGCAAAAAGTGGGTGACCAGCACCCAACCCAGGGCACATGGGAGTAGTGCAAGAGACCAAAGGGGTGGGGAAAGGAGACACTTGCACCCACAAATCCAGTGCCAGGCTTTGCAGGGATGAAAAAGGGCTCATGCCTTGTTATTCTTTACTCTGTACTACTCTTGCCCTGTTTAGAGGACCACATGAAGTCTCTGCATTGCTAACTCTTCCTTCCTCTGGGCTACAAAGGTCAGCTGTGCTTAAGAGAGATGAAAGCAGTGGTTAGACCTCTCCGCTGTGCCTCAGCTGCAGCGAATTTCCCCGTCGGCGGTGCTGGCAGCCCGGTGATGTGTCGGTGGCCCCCGTCAGCCCGCGCCCCAGGGACTGCTGGGTGCGTGGAGGCAGTGGGAGGCATGAGCGACAGTCCTGCTCCCTGATCTGAAACCAGGGGCAGGGGCTGCCAGGCCAATTTCATCATGTCAAAATGGGATTTTGTCAAAGACGACGAGGATCTAGGATAAAACTATGATACCTGACCAAAGCCAGCCCAGCAGAGCACACAGGCTCACTGAGGTGCATTTACCGGTGCAGGTAACAAGTTTTCCGTTAGTTCACCCTCGGCACAGGCGCGAGCAGGGAGATGCTGTCCACCACAATCCAGCTTTTTCCATCAACCCCTTGCAAGCAGCGTTGCAACTATAAACACAGCTAGAAGCACAGCATATAAAGCAGCCCTGTAATTACAGTGACTTAGTGCTCCTTTGCAGTGTGAATATAATCAATTGTGGGCACGCAGCAATACGTCCCCGCTGCATGCAAAGTGAGGCAGGAGACTGTGGGACGTGGCAGCAGATTGTGGCTGCCCCAAGGATAGATACTTTTGTTTTTCAAAGCTTCTCCCTGCCCAGGATGATGGCTAATGAGCTCTTTGCACCCTCCACACAGAAATGACTTATTTCTCAGCATTACTGAAACAGTGGACAAAAAAAAAGGCAAAATCTAATTAGCTAAAGGTTCCTTCCTCTGCCCTGTGTTTTAAATAATCTTGCACACAGGGATTTTACCTGTTTTCCCAACCATTGCTAATACAGTCTGAGTAGATATGAAAGCAGCAAATTCAGTGATTAGATATACCAGTATTTTAAATGAAATCACATCAGTATCCATGCATCCCTTTTAGGCTTACTTACTGTCATACCGAAATAGATGTGGCTGGATATTGCAGGCAAACTAACATCCAGATAATATTTTACATTGAGGTCTCATTCTAAGGGGTCTGTTTATTCAGTGAGGCATCAGAATTAGATATTTGACTTATGTGGCATATCAAAATGTGTCAGGCTAAATTTTGAGCTAAACTAAATCAACACAGTTCCATGTTACCCATGGACCATGGACCAAAGCTGACTTTGACAAGTGGAGAATCTGTCCCACTGATTTTGCAGGCCTTGCAGTAAGTTTCTTCTGAAAAAGCTCCTAGCCAAGAATTATTCATAGGAATTGGAAAATAATTTCAAATATAAAATAAGTTGGACAGAACAGAAATCTTTCTGCATTCACTCAGTGAACACAATGCAGAATTCATCATTTCTGAGGGAAACTTGCTTTAGCCAGAAGTGTCTGCCTGAGTGCAATCTCTGCCAGGTAGCAATATCATTGCCCCAGTCCAATAGCTGGATGGCCAGGGCATCCTTCTAGGTGCTGGGAGATGTGGATTCAATTTCAAATACACTGAGGAGGACTGTTGGGGCTGGCAGTGTTCCTTTTGGTTTCAAACCGGTCCCCATGTATCACAGCCCCAGCAGCATCTCCCTGTGACACAGCCAGCTGGAGCAGGCAGCAGCTGGATGGGTTCCCACGTGGTCCCTGAATAACCTATGGGTTGTTTTCAATGTGCTGGGTTAAAATGACTAGGTGTGTTACGGCTGACTTACAGCAAAAATGGGAAACTATACTCTTTTACTGAGATGCTGGAGCATTTTACAAAAAAAAAAATCAGAATTGTCTCTTATTTTATCGAGATGTTTGGCAACTCCACTTGCAGCAGCTGGCTCGCAGGCTTTGGCCCCTAATGGACTATTCAGAAGTGCCCAGCTCCTAAAATTTAGGTCATCCGTTCTTGCCATTGGCTTCTTCTGTCCGACTGGCGCTCCAAGGCCATTGCAGCAGTATTTCCAGATCATTATAATTCCAAAAATCTAAGTCTACTTTTCTTAAAATTAGTTATAATTACTTCAGTTGGTTCAGAGTAACTTCACCAAGGTAACAGGACTAAGACAATTTGAATAAGCAGGTTTCGCATTTGCAGACTAACCCCTCCTTCCTCTGACTATCATTTTACTGAAGTGAATCACCGGCTTTTGACTTCCACCATCACAAATATTCCATTTTTAAGCCAACCACATGTATTATGTCTATTTAAACACCAAGCACACAGTTATCTGAAGCCCATGGCACTTTCAGCTTATTATGAATTCTAGCATGCAGAGAAAAAATAAAAGAGACTGATCTCAAGCTTAGAAAATCCAACCACCAAGAAAACAAATTATTTCACTGAGGGCTATCTGATCTCTCAAGAAATAAATGCTATATCTCTTCATTCTGCTTTTGTGTCCATGTCTAGTGCTCATGTCATTTATAAGGTGAACTATTTCTACACGTGACTAGGCTTCTTCTTTATTCCTTGTTTCTGATGTCTTATTACAAGATGCCAGTTAAAATTCTCTTAAAAATCAGAAACTTATCCCATATGTGACCTTTCTTTATACTTAGTAACAAAGACACCTGCCGTTCGACCTTGTCATATAGACATTTGTCGCTGTCAGCTTGGGATTCCAAAAAGGTTTTCATTTTCTTTGAAACACTGCCCTTCTCACTTTTGCAGTGAACCTATGCCTTGAGAGGCCAGCATGGGCTATTGACACTTTCACAGTCACCACAGATCAAAATTGTAAATGTTTTTTGCAAATCAAATACTGAATCAAATACTGCAGCTGTCTCATGAAATTCTACCTCACTGGGAGAAAATCTACTGATCTTTCAAAAAGTGGAGAGCCAAATCCTCTTCTTGAGTAAATCAAGAGATCTATCAGCTCAACAGGAGTTATTAGATGGAATTTTCTGGCCTGCATTATGCAGGTCAGACTAGGATGGTCTAATAGACTTTTTTCATCTTAAAACTGATGTCTCTATCAGCCATTTCAGTGGAATCACCTGAAATTACATCAGTTGACGTTCTGACCCATTTCTTTCTTTTATCCTTTTTTCTGGGGCACGAATGTTTTCTATGCCTGTAACTCCATTTAGTAACCTTTTTTTTTTTTTTTTCCTTCTTGGAGGAAAAAGGAAAGTTCCCCATACTCGGATACACTAAGTTTAATTATTCCCCAAAGATCAGTAGGTTTTTGAAAGGGGAAAGGACAGATAAATGAAAAGGTCACAGATTTATCCTGTATTGGCTCTCACGAATGCACACAGTGTGCCTAACACCTTCTGGAAACTCTCATTGTATACTCAGTTTGGTATGTTACACACATGTTGTCTCAGCATTTCTTTTATTCAGATTATCATATTATTCTGTTCTCAGTTACAAAACTGTGTGATCTTGAAATGGTTTCTAATGGATATTTAGATTTCTTTTTAACATGCCTACATATTTCAAGTGCACTAAGAATTCTGAATCAAGCAGTGGCTAGACTAACAGTTATTCGCAAAATATTTGAAAATAACTTCTTCACTCTGTAGACCTCCAGAGACAAACACACGCACACAAAATGAAAAATAATGCAATAAAATTGAACTTAATGTTTTAAAATACTATTTATAATGAAAAAAAAAAAATGTTAATGCTACAGTTGTCCCCTAAGCAAATAGCACAAATTCTGTAAAGTCAGAGTTCAAGTTGAGTATGAAAGAAAAGGCAGGTATAGAAATGCATAGTTAAGGCATCCAGAAAATCTTAATTTGTGTCATAAATACTTTGGTTTTGATCCCAACTTGTATTGATTTGACTTAGCAGACCTATTAAGGTTTATTTCCCCCCTTTTCTTTTTCTTTTCATGATGTCACTGTAAAGTAGAATTCAAATTATTTTGATATCTTATCTTTAAAAAGTCTGATTCACTATGTTTAAATTTTAATTTTTTTTAATCAGAGTAAAATAATTCATCAAGCCCAAAGAGCAGATGAGAAGTCACTGAAAGGAAAAGACAATTGTATGTAGCAAACTGCAAAGAGTGGGAATGAACACATGAGATTGAGCACTGATCAACTTCCCCGTGTCTTCTCCCCATGATATCAAAATCAAGCACCTTTATGGACCCTGGTCAGAGATAATCTAAATATCTTCATCACCATCAAGGAATTATGAAATTAATTCCTAGCATACAAGTTATGCGTAAAATGACTATTAAATTTAAATTTTTACTGCTTAAGTACTGACTAGGGGGTTGTGATTTAGATTGTTTGCAATTTCAGAATCAAAGTAAATAATTAAATGTTACATTACAGCCACTGGGGAACATTACCTACATTTTAAGCAGAAAGGGGAAAAAAGTTTCAACATATTAATGAGCAGGTGCAAAGATTTATGCCTTCACTAAAAGAAACAGTAAACATTGCCATGATCAGATAAATCTTTTTTATCTAGAAGCATTAAGAATGGAGCATATGCATCCATTATATCTAAATCTTTAATAACTCTTGGCATATTTCACCTTTACTCATGCAAATCCCATGCCTTGCTGTATTGTCAACTTCAAGGTATGGTTTTTAGCTAGTTGCCACCTGTTGAACAGTAACACACACCATTTATTTGGACTATATTGCAAAAAATTATCGCAGTTCAGTTCACAGATAATTTAGAATTATGTTAAACAACTCATTTGTGCTTCCTTGGTTGCTTTTGCACCCGTGATTCAACAGCAATTTGCTCTTTTACTAGCTAAACAAAATTTTTGTTACCAGGTGCAATCTTTTCTGTTTGGGCTCATAAATAATAAATTTCTGGACTGTAATATATGTAAATTTTTTACCAGTTAGAGAGCTGATTCTTCTTTTTAAAGTAAGTATTGGAATTAAGTTGGTACCAAGAACATTATCTGGTATGAATAAATTCTCTGTGTATATACATTGCTGTTCAGAGTTCGATGTTCTTATTAGAATGCATGGGGCTTCTTTCTGACCGGGGTAAACCAGAAATATAAACATTTGCATCATAACTCTCAGCACTGTAGACACAAACTTATTTTTTTTCCTTAAATTATATGAATATATAGGATGTCACATCTTATTCCAAGGCCTTATTTTAATTCTTTGACTGTATTTCAGCCTTGTGAGTTAAACTTAAGCAACTATACAATAACTGAATTCTCACTGGTGATCAACTGTGTCGGTTGTTTAGACGCAACAACAGCAACTACCGAAAAGAGGAAAGCTTAAACCATAATTATTCTTATTCTTATTCATTTTTTTTCTCCCCTTCATTCAGTTCCTAGTCTTTTCTTAAGAAATATATCCCCTCTGGCCTGAAAACCTGTTCTCTATGTCCTCTCATTTGAATATTGCAAGTGCCCTGAAAATAAATTAGTTTAAGGAGAAAAAACAAACCAAGCAACTCCAAAATCATTGATAGCATAGTCAAGTATCTCTTGCTATTTTATCTCAGAGGCCCTTTTTAATTTTTAATAAGCTTACTATTGTTCCCAGTCTTTTGGACTACAGTGCCATTAGTAAAATATCATTTGGCATTAAAGGAATGTGAGGAATAAGCAAACAAAGAAATAAAATGGCCTTTTATGAAATAACTGCAAGGCTTTCAAGCATAACACTGGAAAATAATTTGCAAAACCATTTTTCCTGCTCCTTAAAGAACCTAAGTGGAAATTTTCTGTGTGTGTACTGCAGACTGAATTCTGAATGTATATAAATGTGCATTTTTCATGTATAACTCTTCTTTTGCCAACTTGTCTCTGTGTTACAATACTAAGATACTATTTAATTCTAGATAGGTAGTACTGAAAAAAATTGCTCTTTTAGTTACAACTCAACTGCAAACATCTGTCATGAATAATGACCATGATCTAGGGCTTCTCATGATGTGGATGAACAGTTTTGCTATTAATATTATAATGATTCACTTTCAGTTAGTTCTCTGCATCCCCGATGATCCACTATAAAATCAGCAGATGCATGTCTGTAGTTTCAAAGATGGTTACTACCAAAATATGGGTACATAATTCTGCAGGCGAACCAAGAAGAAATCTTTTTAGGAACCCAGAAAGGGGAACAATTATTCTTTCATGTGGAGGTATTGCTTAGGCAACCCTGTTGTGACCAGATCTCTGACCATGATGTGCAAACAAAGAACAAAGACTTGTTATTTGCCCAAAACCACTTACGGTCTAAGGACAGCCCTCACAATATTCACCAACTTCCCTGTGGAAGGGAAAAAGCTACTCCTGAGACATGGATAACTTGATATAAAATGGGAATATATTATCTTCCTCTGTTAATTCTGAGAGATATAAACATGCTATCTAAGAACCATTATTTTATTAATTCTTATAGTCATTTAAGTACAGGAATTGCAGAACCTTTTATCCTGTTAAAGTCATTCTCTTCCTTCTCAATGCTCTGATTTATTTAATGTACCCTGGTGCCAGCATTACTGAGGGATTTATCCTAAAGGATATTTAGACATGTCAGCCATGACATATAACTTCTGTTAAGAACTTCAGCTCTGACACTGAAATAACCTTGGAAAGTCACCTTACATATCAGTTTTTCTCACCCACCCATTGTCGGTCTTTAGAGAGTAGGGTTTTTGGTTTCTTAATCTGTGAGGGTGATATGTGAAACTGGTAAGTACAACTCCTAGCTCAATGCAATCTTTGCCTCCGGTGGGACCAAAAATATCCATTATCATTCTACTTACTACCAGTAAGAAGACAGGCAGTGAAAACACTGTGCACCAATAAATAACAAAATGCCAACCAATGATACCAAACTGAGTGGGGAAGTAGACACTTTGGAAGGGAGAGCCACCCGGCAGGAAGACCAAGATAGGTTGGAAGAACAGGCTAACAAGAACCTTTTGAAGTTCAACAAGGACAAGTGTAAGGTCTTGCACCTGGGAGAACATAATTCAGGAGTGCAGCCCGGGTTGGGATACACCTGGCTGGAGAGCAGCTCTGTGGAAAGGAACCTAGGAGTCCTGGTGGACAACAAGCTGAGTGAACAGTGTGCTGCAGCAGCAAAGAAAGCCAACAGGATGCTGGGTTGCATCAACAAAGGCATCACCAGCAGAGAAAAAGAAGTCATTATTACACTCTACTCAGTGATTGTCAGGCCACACCCGTGTTCAGTTTTGGTCCCCACTATACAAAAAAGATGTGGACAGGCTGGAGAGGGTCCAGAGAAGGGCCACGGAGGTGATCAAAGGACTGGGAAGCCTGCCATATGAGGGAAGGCTGAAAATTGGGTTCATTCAGCCTTGACAAAAGAAGGCTTAGGGGAGACTTTGTCACCATGTTCCAGTACTTAAAGAGCAGCCATAAAGATGACAGAGACTCTCTTTTTACAAGGAGTCACACTGAGAAGATGAGGGGTAATTGCTGCAAGTTACTCCTGGGGAGATTCCGTTTGGACTCAACAGGAAAATTTTTCACAATGAGAACAACCTCCCCTGGGAAGTGGTGGATTCCCCAACATTGGACACTTTTAATATTCAGCTGGACAGGGTGCTGGGCTATCTTGTCTGGATGGTGCTTTTGTCTAGATGGAGCTTTTGCCAAGAAAGGTTGGACCAGATGATCCTTGAGGTCCTTTCCAACCTGGCATTCTATGATTCTATGATACAATGAAATACAGAGGCCAGTACTTTCACAGTGGTCTTGACTTTATAGCAACAGCAACATTATAGGAGCCCATAAACCAGGCATAGCTAGAACTTCAAGGCATCTTGAATTTCAAGAGTGCCATCATCTGCACTTGAGAGTCATTTGAATTTAAATTATGTTTAATCTCTTTACATTATCTTCCTTTGGTATGCAGTGAAAAAAATGGACTGCATCTGAGAGTACACATTACACGGCCCAGTAGTAACAAACTTTGATCCATCTAAAGATTTGTGAAGGGCTCTGGGTTTGCCAGCCCAAGTGCCAACAGTATTTCACTGGAAGCCTTGAACTTGCAAATAATGCTTGTTTCATTTATTTGGGTTGTTGTGTGGGTTTGGTACCTGCAACAGTAATTTCCTTGTTGTTGGTATCCTCTAGTGATCTGCAAATGCTACTTCATGTATGATCACTGACAGCATCTTTCTTTGTCTGCAAAGCCTCCTGGGTTCAGGTACCAGTTTTCTTTTGTTGTTGAAACATTATTTTGCTCCCACCTCCCTCACATTGACTCTGTAAAGAGGCACACCTGCTTTTGTTTATTATGCCATTCATGTTAGCTGTGTTTTGCTGTACATTTTCTTTCCTTGGCTACCTCCCAGCCTCTGTGTTTGCAAAGGGGAGCTGAACAGACCTGACACGCATTGAGCCAATTACCACCCTGTCTTGGGGACTTAGCTGGCAGTTCAGCCGTAGTACATGGAGCATTGTATAATCCTGAGAAATGTCACCTATTCCTTCTCCAGGACAGAAGAAATTGCCAGTACAATGAGTAAGTGTTTTAGCAGACACCAGAACATTTTGAAGTCATTTTCTTGACTGACTTTTCCCAGTTTTTGTCATGAAGAGTAAAAAGACAAATTCCTATAAAAAATATTCAAGCCCCTTCAGCTGGCTGTCAGTGGGATCAGCTCGGCACCTGTCCAAAGCAGGAATATATTAACTTTACACTGGGGTAAGTTCCTGGCCCACAGGAAACAAATATCAGTGCTAAATCACTTGGGGTCATATTTGTCTGCTGAACGTGTTCACCACACAGTGGTCTTCCAATTTACTCAGAACACAGGTAAAAGATATCCTACACCATGATATCTTCAGCTGTCACTGCTGCTAGGCATCATAAGCCTGCAGGATCAATCCCAGTTTGCACACAGGTGATTCTCTACGGGGAAAATGGTGGCAATGACTCACTATACCTTGCTCTTTGTACCCACACAGCGTGTCATGGTCAGATGTGCACTCAGGCAAGAGAAGATGTTATCCGACAAAAGGAAGAAGAAGGGAGAGCCCTAAAGCAACTTGTAGTGCTGGACTCCTTCCCCGTTGTGCTGCACCTGTGACACACACTCTGGGACATCTCCCTGGTGTGGGACAGGGCTGGCCATGACTGGTCCTACCTCCTGGGCACTGCACTCATGCCCTGAAGCATCAGAAACAAGTTGGGTCACTGCTACAGTGTCATCATCCAAAACCTGCTTCTTCCAGGTAAATGGGGATAAGACTTGATCGTTGTGGTGAGTTGACCCTGGCTGGGGGCCAGGTGCCCAGCAGAGCCGCTCTCTCACTGTCCATCCTTCACTAGACAGGGGAGAAAAAGTATAACGAAAAGCTTGTGAGTCGAGATAAGGACAGGGAGAGATCACTCACTAATTATCGTCACGAGCAAAACAGACCGAACTTAGAGAGGGAATTCATCTAATTTATTACTAAGCAAAACAGAGTAATGAGAAATAAAATCAAATCTTAAAACACCTCCCCCCACCCCTCCCATCTTCCCAGGCTCAACTTCACTCCCGGCTTCAACCTCCTCCCCCTCAGCGGCACAGGGGGACGGGGAATGGGGGTTACAGTCAGTTCATCTCACGGTGTTTCTGCCGCTTCTTCATCCTCAGGGGGAGGACTCCTCTCATCGTTCCCCTGCTCCAGCATGGAGTCCCTCTCACAGGGTGCAGACCTTCAGGAGCAAACTGCTCCAGCATGGGGTCCCCCACGGGGTCACAAGTCCTGCCAGCAAACCTGCTCTGATGTGGGCTCCTCTCTCCACGGGTCCACAGGTCCTGCCAGGAACTTGCTCCAGCATGGGCTTCCCACGGGCCACAGCCTCCTTCAGGTGCCTCCACCTGCTCCGGCGTGGGGTCCTCCACGGGCTGCGGGTGGAATCTCTACACCCCCTCATCCTTCCTCCATGGGCTGCAGGGGGACAGCCTGCTTCACCATGGCCTTCACCACGGGCTGCAGGGTGATCTCTGCTCCAGCGCCTGGAGCACCTCCTGCCCCTCCTTCTGCACTGACCTTGGTGTCTGCAGAGTTTCTTACATCTTCTCACTCCTCTCTCTGGCTGCAAAAGCTCTCTCTGTTTTTTTTTTCCTTCTTAAATATGTTATCACAGAGGCACTGATTGGCTTGGCCTTGGCCAGTGGCGGGTCCGTCTTGGAGCCGGCTGGCATTGACTCTATCAGACACGGAGGAAGCTTCTAGCAGCTTCTCACAGAACCCACCCCTGTAGCCCCCCCCCACTACCAAAACCTTGCCACGCAAACCCAACACAATCGTTTTTTACAAAAATCATGTTCTGTGCACTGGTCTTTGCTGCAGGACAGGGAAAGTGGTTCTGTATGCCCTACTGACCCTCCAGCAGAGAGGGCAAATATCATCTTTCAAGCACGTGCTTGAGCAATGCTGCCAGGTCAAAGCATGCCTGGTGTTCAATTGGCCTAAATGCAGAAGTTAGAAATGTTAAAAAAAAGTCAAACAGTGGAAAGAAAAATTCATCTGGTCACTTTTTATATTGCAAGTGTATTTTATATGCATTTTAAATAGACTACTAACTGCTTAATAGGGGTTAGTGGCCTCTTACAGATGTGAACATGCAAAATTATACCTGGAGGATAAAATACTGAAAGACTTAAGCTCTGATTACAGCTGTAACCAGGGGGATCTGTAGCAGTATAAAACCCCTGCATTCTGACTTCACCAGTTTATAGGAACCATGTATGCATGCATTTGACCACGTAGCTGCCCGTACCTGTCTTCAAAAAGTGCAAGTGTCTTTTTCGAGCCATTGCTCCCAACACAGCGAGGTAGCTGTCTGGGTTATGTGTGTGCCTGCAAAACCTGCACCACATTATTCAGTTGTGCCAACCAAAAAAATATGGAGCTCACACCAGGGATCTGATGGACTAACATGAAAACTTCACATAAACCCACACTACTTTATATTTCAGGTAGTTTGAATTTCATCACTTACTGTAAAAAGAAAGCAAAATAATCTTCTAATACTTAGTCAACATTCTTACAAATGTCTTTCTACCAAAACAGTTTGAACTTTTTGTGGCTGAAGTTAGAAATGCTGATGTGTCTTTAATAACAAATGTCCAGGTATCAAAGATTTTAACATCAGACAATCCCATGTCAGGTAACTCCGTATTCATAGCACCTTCCCTTCTTTATGTTTTGTGAGCCACACAAGGAAGTGCACTGATATCCCTATGGTCTCCAGCATGCAGAAGTCAGCAGAAAAGACATGGTAAGGCACAAACATAAAACATACGCAGACATACTGTGGAGATGCAATGGCTCACAGATGGGTAGCAACATCAAACAGGATTAGAAGGTTTCACACAAAGTTCAAGAAGTTCAGCAAATCTGGCTGTAGAGAAGAGAGAGGAAAAAAAACCCCGCTGCACATGATATTCCAGTTCCAGACAATGACTGTAATTATAATAATGAATAAGCCATAGGTAAATGCATAACATCTCCCCAAGTGCTTAGAAACTATCCTGGGTCAGGGATTTCTCATTAGAACCAAAAAGTGCAAGTACAAGTAATAAAGATGATTTTATCAGAGGGAATGCTATTTCCTGTTAGGTACTTACAGCATCTCCACAACATTAATTCCAGCCTATTGACAAGGTCCACTCTACATTAAAATCAGCAGCTTAGCAATTAAAAAAAAAAAAAAAGAAAAAAAGGCTGTGTTGGCTTGCAAAGAAAATGTGATTTGTGAAGCTCTCAAGGTTTCAGTCCAGGAGTTTAGTTCTAAATGTGCTGCCTCCAACACTTTGAATCCTCACATGAAAACAAAGTGCTCTTCTAATGTGACATGTCATTTTGCATAGTGTTCTGTTGGGTCCATTGCTCTTATTATTGTCTTTCTAGGAATAATACCAGTGCCTGCTTGAGATTTGGAAGATTAGCATTAAAAGGATAGAAAAGAAGAGGGCAGCTGTTTCATGATGGCATTTAGATAGATGATCTGTCTGCTGCCTAATCCACATATCACCTACATATCCAGTCAGCATAAGGCAACCTGGTAAAGAAGTTTATGGGAGAAAAACCCTCCAAATCTAGGTGTGTCAGCTTGTCATGCTCCCTCTACCACGGACACAGAAAAATTACTATTGTGTAATTTCACTAGCCATACTGACAGCTTTCTTCAGCCTCTTGCTATAGGATAAATTTTGGCTGTAAAACTCATGTTTAATAAATTCTGTAATAGTAAATTCTCAGGCTTGTGAGGCAGCGAAAAGGCCTTTCTGGTTAAGCATTCACACTTTGGGGTACTTATATCTAATGACTCATAGGAGCCTGTGAGATTGTCTTGTTGTGATAGGCACAGTCACAATAATCGTAATACCAAATTGTGATGCCTGTGAAAGGTTCCCTGGGGAGTCAGGAGCTCAAATATGGTTAATTTTAGTTGGGTCCGTAAATCTCAGGAGCCCTCTGTAATCTCAGTTTATCTGTTATGAATTTATCATGAAGTCTGCTGTCTCTTGCTTATCACTATTGCTGGGCGTGATCAAGTTCTTTAGACAAAAAGCATCTTGCGATCAAGAAATGCTTAGATTTTGTTGTGGTTGTGCATTTTGGGTTTGGTTTTTTTTTTCTGTTTGTCTTAACGAAACCATTTCAATTTCAGCAACCATAGGGGAAAAAATGTAACCAGGTCTGAAGTCAAACAGCGTAAGCAAGATTACTTAGGGCAAAGTAAAGGTCAGTAAAGGAATGGAACGATAGAAGTTTTCACTCAAGTGGAAAACTCTTAATTATACAGCAGATTTCCAGGAAAGGAGACTGGAAGCTATTATAATTTCTCAGCATTCAGTGCTTCAGGTCCTGTACCAGCCTGACATTGCCATGCTTTATATCTTTTTAGAATATAGAATTTCACCTGCAGAGAAAGCATGTAACCTGGATTGACTAAAGTGTGGGGTTGCACACAGAGATCATTCATTCCTTCTTAACTCCTTGCAGCCTTTTTGCAAGAATTGCTGCACTTCAAAAACCCATGTACCTCTCTTAAAAGCCCCAGCCCTCTTCTTTTTTACTACTTAATCAAGGGGAAAGAATATACTAATGAATAAGAATTGTGAGCCTAATGAGTAAGAATTGTGTTTTCCTTTCTGTAATGATTCGTTTACTTGCAGCATGTTATTCAGCTACTGCACAGCTTTGTACACAGGGCTCCTGGCATAGAAAAACCCTGGTAAACAAGGCAAACAAAGCCAGGCTTCATGCTGTGTGGAAACCAGCTTGTTTATGTTGGTATGCTTAGTAGATATTTTCTTTAAAGCATACCTTTGGTTTAACAAGATTTAAAATTCCGTGTATTATGACATTCTGCTCTCATTCCTTGTGCTTTTGTTAAATTTTAAGAAGTTGCTTGAATAATGCATGATATCATATGAAGCACAGAGTAAATTTGTTAATCAATGAGTATGAAATTAGAGATGAAAACAAGATAAAAACACCTTTTCAGTCATGTACTCCATATCCCTGTCAGAAGGGATTTTTTCCCTTCATCAGCACTTGGTCCCAGTGCTTTTTCAATGTAGTAAGAACTTGGAATGACACAATTGCATTTGTGGGAATGAATTGGAATTTATTCTTTGTACAAAACCTGCATTTTGCCATGCGTTTTGTACAGTATTTAAATTAGATCTCATTTGGATATGCCTCCACAAATGACATTTCATACAGCTTCTTCTGTAGAAATGTGTCCACTCTTCCATTGGCATTAAATCCCTTCAAATGTAATCTGAATCTGCTATTTATGGTTCAGAAATCTGTGGGAGCTTTGCTTCTACACAGTGAGATCTGCTAAATAATTAAACCTTAAAATGCTTTTCAGAGAAGCCTTTTTGAATCACATCTGTTACTTCTTGTAGGAATTTTCCCTCGCAGATGTTATCTTTTTTTCTTGTTTCTTTTAGGGTGCTAATGACATCTTAATCGCATTCCATCTTCCACTAATAAACCAAATCTTCATTACAAGCTTGTCAAGTCATAGAAGGACAACTACTACAAGAGGCCAGAAGTTGCAGACCCTCTGCCCCCAACTTCCAGCAGAAGTCCCACCCCTGCCAGCTGTCAGTGTCCCACTTGCCCCACAAGTCCCACCCTTCCTAGTCACGTGCCCCATTTACTCCACCTCTTTCCCCCTGGCGTTGCCATTTTGTAAAACTTCACATCACACGTGTTTGCAGACTGCCCTCTAACTGGCTGGCAGGACCGGCTGCCCCTTCCAGTTTACCTGCAAGTACATCAGAACAGGAAGCTCCTGCCCACGAGGTAGATGGAAGCCACCATTTTTGACACCATCTTTCCCCACATGTTTTCGTACTGCTTTGTGATTGGAAGGCTGCCATTTTTTTAACCCATCATACCCAAATGATCTGACAGTACCCTTTGATTGCCTGTTTCCTTTGGATCAGGAAGTGCTCATATATAAATATATATATTATACATATTTATAATCAAAGAATAATAGAATGGCTTGAGTTGGAAGGGAACTTAAGGATCATCTAGTTCCAACCCCCCTGCCATGGGCAGGGACACCCTCCGCTAGACCAAGTTGCCCAAAGCCCCATCCAACCTGGCCTTGGACACTTCCAGGGAGGGGGCATCCACAGCTTCTCTGGGCAACCTGTTCAGGTGCCTCACCACCCTTACAGAGAAGAATTTCTTCCTAATATCTGGAATGTTGTGTCCATTCTGGGCTCCTCAGTTCAAGAAAGACAGGGAACTACTGGAGAGAGTACAGCAGAGGGCTGTGAGGATGATGAGGGGACTGGAGCATCTCTCGTATGAGGAAGGGCTGAGAGAGCTGGGTCTGTTTAGCCTGGAGAAGAAAAGACTGAGAGGGGATCTGATCAACACTTATAAATATCTGAAGGGTGGATGTCTAGAGGAAGGGGTCTGACTCTTCTCTATGGTGCCCAGTGACAGGTCAAGGGGCAATGGGCACAAACTGGAACACAGGAAGTTCTATCTGAATATGAGGAAAAACTTCTTCGAGAGTGACCAAGCACTGGAACAGGCTGCCCAGAGAGGTTGTGGAGTCTCCTTCTCTGGAGATATTCAAAACCCACCTGGATGCAATCCTGTGCAGCATGCTGTAGGTGATCCTGCTCTAGCAGGGGTGTTGGACTAGATGATCTCCAGAGGTCCCTTCCAACCCCTTCTAATCTGTGAATCTAGGTAATACCTAATCTAAATCTACCCTCCTTCAGCTTAAAGCCATTACCCCTTGTCCTATCACTCCATACCCTTGTAAACAGTCCCTCTCCAGCTTTCTTGTAGGCCCCTTCAGGTACTGGAAGGCTGCTATAAGGTCTCCCCAGAGCCTGCTCTTCTCCAGGCTGAACAGTCCCAACCCTCTCAGTCTGTCTTCATAGGAGAGGTGCTCCAGCCCTCTGATCATCTTTGTGGCCTCCTCTGGACTTGCTCCAACAGCTCCATGTCTTTCTTGTACTGGGGCCCCCAGAGCTGGATGCAGTACTGCATGTGGGGTCTCAGAGGAGTGGAGTAGAGGGGCAGAATCACCTCCCTTGACCTGCTGGTCACGCTGCTTTTGATGCAGCCCAGGATACAGTCCCATGGACTTGTGCACCTTCGGGTTCCTTCAATTGTCTTGAACCTGATCTTCTCCTACAGTGGGCAGTTCTTCATTCTCCCAGTCCCTGCCTTTACCTTCTGCAACTTGGGCAGTATGGCTAGAGCACTTGCCCGTGAAGACACACAGGCAACACAATCTGCGAATATGGAAAATCAGAACAAAATGCCATCTTCAGAAGCATGGATATATGAAGACAATAAGGAAAAGTCTCAAAAGGATTCCCAAGAAAGACCACATGAAGCAGAAGAACTGGACAACAGGTTTGTGAGTTGGAAACTGTATTTTGAGGTAAGAACTGCGCAGAGAAGGCAAGTAGTGGGGGAACTCCCTTTGCCACAGCTCTGGCAGAGCACATAGCTCCCTGTAAGACAGTTATGGGTTGCAGGCTGGTTATGGGGCGCTGGCAATGAGTTTCATTGCCTTTACGTTGATGACCTTATAGAAAGTTTCATGAGCTCTGGCTGAATGACCAAGGAGGGAGGAGGCAGGAGTGTGCTGTGATCTGTTCATGTTGTTGTCCAGGCCTGCTGCAGTCAAAGAAAGGAGAACAGTTGTAGAAGGAAAAGTGGAAGTTGAGTTTGAGGGGTAAAAAAAGGCTGCAGAAGCCTGACCAGCGATCAGCACCACTTGTACTCTGTGGCCATCCTCTGGGAAAGATGGCCCTGATCTCTGCTGAATGCCTCCCTACGCTGCTGGGCCACCACCTTCTCAGACAGCCTGTGTCCACCCACAGCACATCCTGCTTCTACCCAGATCCCTTCCCCATGCTGGGTCCTGCCTGTCTGCTGCAGAGAGCCCCACGTTGTCCAAAAGCATGCCCCTTCCCCACGCCAAAGCCCTGATCCCAGAGAGCTAGGCCTCGTCCTTCAGCCTCTCTCACAGAGACACCGATCTGAGGGGGTTTCCTGTGGAAAGGTGAGCTGGCAGGGTGGACTCAGTGGTTATTTTGAAACCAGCCTGAGACATCAGGCTTCAATTTCAGGCTTTGCTGCAGATTTCTTGTATGTCTTCTGGGTGTCCTTCTGGTTCCAATGATGTCCCTGCAGGTCAGCTGAGGGTGGCCCTGGTCGGTTGGTCTTTTTTACAGGGGTATCCATTTGGAAAGCCTATTCCCCCAGCACACACACCACCTGTAAGTACTTCAATGAGGAAAAGCAGGTGTCTAATTCAGGCCTCTATCTGCCTCTGGGCCCAGGCACCAGCACTCCTTTGTGAACCAAATATGCCAGTTTACTTCATGAAGGCCGGCTCCTTGCACCTGGCAGCAGAACAGTGCTGGTCCCTGCTGCCATTGATTTTTTTCCTGTTCTCTTATTTACAAGCCATCCATCTTTCACCCAGCAGTTGGGTATTTGAACGGAGTGGACACTGGAGAGACCTCCAGCCTTTGGTAGTGAAAGTTTCTGGAATTTTTGCCAGACCTCAGCATTAATTTCTGTAATTCTGCAGCAGCCCTGGATCTGTCTGGGTTGTTTTATTCTGTGCTGCTGTAGTAAGCACCAGAGGCTGCTGAAGTTGCATAAGCTACAACGTAGTGCAAACATGTTTTTGTGACGAACATGAGAAAAGTACTGAAATAAAATCCATTTTCTGCTTCATTTTGAAGACAATCCTCCCCTGCCCTCGTGGCTTTCTCATCCACACTCAACTAAGCATTCTCTATATCACGGAATGTGTCATAACAATTTATTGAAAGTGTCTACCACATTGCAAATGTTAATCTTATCTGAGGTCTTTGGATTGTACTGAAGTGGTGATTATATATTATTTGTAGATCCTTATCTCAGGAGATAAAATAGCTCAATATACCAAACAAGAAATATCCCTCATAACTGGTAGGTGGGCTGCAGCTCTGTATGTCAGATGAGGACAGCAAAGCTGCCAAGTGTGACACAATTCTACCATGAAAAAGACATCCTGTATTTTGGCTTTGCAGGTTAAAGTTGTGTTCAGTCCTATGGTTGTCAGCCTATGGAAGCTGGGGGAGGGAAGGTTTAACATTCTTTAAAAGCCACTGAAAACAGATGAAATTTCTATAGAAAAATCCAAGAAGAACTTTTGGACTTTATTTCCATTTCTCCCAAATGGATGAGACAAAAAATAGGCTCAATTCAGGGAGTTTAAGCAAAAGGGTAAAAGTAATTATTGAAACAAAAACTGTCATCAGTTCCAGCAGAACAGAGCATCTGCTCAAGATGGATATAAAAAGGAGATTAAGAGATGATGAGAAAATTTGAAGAACAAATTATCAAAGCAAGTGAGAAAATACAAAGTACTTCAAGGCTATGAAGACATTAGGAAACTGAGTGAATCATTACAAGTCAAGGCTGTTACAGAGGAGATCAGGAGAGGACATGCTGGAATAAGGGAAAATTCTCTCATCACCTCGTTCATGGCTATTTTAAACATGAAGTGGTGGAGCTAAGTAGTGTAATTAAACTCAGACAAAGTAATTGAACAAGGCAGCACTAATCCAGCGGTTTTGTAGGAAGTACAGGGCAGTCACTAAACTATTACCAATAACACCCAGTACTAATATCAGCTTCTGTGGGACTAAGTGTCCCAAGAGACATGATCCTTCCTTATCCTCACAGCCTAGCTGCAGCGGAAGGATTACTGTCAGAAGACTAATATCCTCTTTGAGTTAGGCAGTAGAGGGAACAATTTGGTACTGGCTTATATTTGACGAAAAGTGTTTTTATTAAAAGCTTTATTTTAGAAAGAATAGACTTAAACATCCTCCTGTATCTCAGATATTTTCATATCCACCATTTTCTCCTTTAAGTATTTTTTCTACTCTAGAAGCTCTCACTACATTCATGTAAAGCTATAGAAACTGCTCAGTACACAACCTTGGATGACATACATTCTTTCACCCAGCTATTCCCCTTTTTGACTTGTCTATGAACTGCAGCAATTTTCCCTGTTTTCTTGCCTCCTTCCCCTTCCCTGAGCAGCCACTTGAACAATAATCCTCTTCTAATTCTCTGACTCTATAAAGGAAGGATACCTTTTTTTTACTTATTGTCCGGGTAAAGAAAACCAAATACAACACGACAGTGAAATGCAACAAAGATGCGACAACTTGTCTTCCATTGCCACATTTCTACTGTTATGAGATGCCTTTGGTAATCAGAGTGTACTCAGTCGGGCTTATATGAGTCAAAATGGCACCTCTATTAATTAGCATGTTTTGGAGAGCTTTTTAAAAGATGTGGTAATGCACACTATTGCCACTGTGGAAACTAGAACAATTAAATGTGTCTTTAGGCTGCTTTCTGCCAACTCCTTTCATCTGTGCTCCTCACACAAGGACAAGGAGCAGGTCATGAGTTGGTTGAGTTTTTCTTCCCACCTCATGCCCCCCTGCTGCATGGGCAAAAGCATGTTTGCATGACCAGGATGTGTAGGAGTTCCTTCTGTGGGACCTATACGTGTGTAATCACACTGATAAATGTTTGCATGGCCCATCTCCCAGTCAGCTGCAATCTGCAAGTGTAGGAATTCCCGAGGCACCTGCGATGTTAATGACAGAAAGATGTAGGACAGAGGAAATGACTGTAGTGCAAAACATAGAGAGCTTTAAAATATTTGTATAAGTTTTCCTGATGGTACAGTCTCTGTGATTTTGTTTGTGTTTGTTGTTTTGTTTGGGGTTTTTTTAATTGCAAATATTCACAGTTTATTTGGGAAGGTGAAAATATTAGTGAAGATAATATCTGTAATGCCCATTATGAGGTTATGGGCACATCACTTTCTAAAAGTACTTTTGCGTATCTGCATTAGATTGCAAAGAAGGTACCTAGTAGAATTATGCTAGCCCTTATGTGTTTATTAAGATAAGCTTGTTGCTAAAAATTACCTCCTGGTAAATAATAGTGCAGTACTATGAAATAAATTGAGAAGCTATTCAAATTTTTAATCTCCAAGGTGACTATGGCATAAGATACCAGGTATTTTTTAAGAGTAAATTGAAGCTTTTTTAACCTGCTGGAACTCATTGAAAATGTTGAAAGTAGTGGGTGAAGGAGAATGGATGAGTATAATGTGTTTAAAATTGCAAACAAAAGACTCTGGCTGAAGGTCTTCACAAGAGACTATTAAGAAACTTTGGTGGTCAGAGGTTACATCCTGCCATGGATTAAAAGTGGTTAGAAGATAGACAATGAAGTAAAAATAAATAACCAATTTTTCAGAAGAAAAAAAGGTTAATAGTGAGTTGCCCTAAAGCTGAGCATTAGGAACTACCAGTCTGTGATGAAATATGTGTACAAATGACCTCAAGAAAGGATGAACTGGAGCATTAGTTGCACAGCAATTGCACAATTATTTTAGTTAATCAGAAGAAGATGGGACAAGCCTTGACATTTTGAAGACAGAAAACACCGTAGATCAGAAAGGATTGATAGATAAACCATTAAACTGTCAAATGGGAGATACTGGTTCCAGTCTATAACAGGAGAAAAATGAGTGAAAGTATTTCAGTTAACATTGCCAATATGCATTTATGTTTTTTCAAACTGTTTGCACAAATCTGCTTGTTCTGAGGAAATTTGTTTGGAAATATGATTTAGTGTTAAGATTTAATTTCTAATGTAATTTAGGGGCTTATGCAGACAAGCAAATAGCCTGGTGATCAAAGTGCCTACTTAGTTTGTAGGCATTGTGTCCTTCATTCGGATTTTGCTTTGTCTTTGTTTCACAAGAAGGTGAACAAGTCATCAGATTACTTTTTTTTTTTTAAATTGATATTTTGAATTATGTGTATAATGCTGGCTATAATATTTTTTTTTGTAAGAAACTTTTCTCAGTCTTA
Organism: Grus americana; assembly: GCF_028858705.1. Lineage (NCBI taxonomy): Eukaryota > Metazoa > Chordata > Aves > Gruiformes > Gruidae > Grus > Grus americana. The sequence continues at coordinate 12,086,029 of NC_072853.1, read as the reverse complement.
GTTTCATTATACTACAAAGTTGATTTTTGAAAATTTGGAAAGTCTCAACTTAGGAAATAGCAAATGTAGTCTTCAATGAGTAATTTCCAGCATTGTGTTTATGTCTGAGTCCCAGGAGGCATCTAAAATCCTGCATTCATGTTTGGTCACCTACTTTCAAGAAATACTTGTTTCTATAGCAAGAATTTCAGAGAAGGCTTTTAGAATGAATAACTGGAATAAGTCTGTACTGTTGCAGAACATAGATTTGAGGTTTAGCCTTCACCTGAATCATTCTCCGATCTGATTCATTGTGTGGCTACATCAATGCACGCACACTCTGAAAAGAGAAGGCTGTTTTCCCCTCTATAAACTGGCCGTGATTTCTGCTGAATTGGAGCATAATGAACCCAGAGCCTCAGAACAGAAGAACTTGGCTTGACTAGATCAGAAAAATAACTGAGGAGGCATATGACTGCTGTCTATAAGTGCACAGGAAAGGCAAATGCCAGGAGGGGAAAGACCTATCAAAACTACTGCTACAGGTATGAGTTGTCATGAGAACTAATCATATCTGACTAAATTTAGATGAATAATTAGAAGACAGTTTCTGGCAGGCAGAACAATGGAGCTCTGGACTAGACTTTTGGGATGGATAACAGAAGATTGTGTTTGCTTCATGGTTAGTGTGAATGTCCTGGATATTGCCTATTCTGTTTAAATGACTATGGTTGTATTGCACTTTGGGTCAGACAGTATCCTCTAGGAGAAAGGGGCATAATGCATATTCCCTGTGAGCACTTGCATACTCTCAGGTTTGGAAACCATACTGGAGATCAGAGATGAGCAAGCATGTGCTGAGGATGGAGCATGGAGGGAGCCTGCAACCTCAGCACAAACAGTGAGGAGGCCTAGAAGACACTGCAGTAGGGACCAGGCCACAGACTGAATCTGGGAGGTAATGGACAGGAGACTTTCCTGGGAACCCTTTTCTAGGATTGGGTGAAACTTCTTGAAACCAGGACACCACTCAAAGTTACTAAGAAAGAGGGAAAGACTGATTCAGGAAGGGCACAGTGTCAGATGCATTATATATGTGTGTGTATGTGTGCACATATATGTGTGTATGCTTGTGGAATCTGTACTGACCATTTTCATCTGTGTCACCCACAGTATCTATATTTTTCTAGTTAAAGAGGAAGTGATGAACATCTTGTATTGCATCACCTTAAGATGAAGGCATGCAATTCCTTTGTGCTTTGGATTTCTTGGGATCTGGCCATGCCTCCAAAAGATGCATGAGGAAAATCATCCACACCTGATTTCTGAGTGTTGTTAGCAGGCTGTGTGCAACCTGGCTTCCACACAGAAAGTCTTTCTTTCAGCTTATTTTGTGTGGGACAGGATAACCATTCCTCACTGACTTATTGTGACAGTTCTTGTACTTTTCTGGTTTGGATCAGCAGTTTTATGACATTAGATCTTTACAATGGATCATCTTTTACTATATTTTTTATTGCTTGCATCAAAAGAGATCAGGGAAGGTTTTAACATGCCATGATAATTAAAATGATTGAAATGTTGAAAAGCACTTGATGTTTCTACTAGTATGCTGTCAAAGTCAGAAAGGTAAATAACTAAAAAGAGGAGGACATAAAATAACCATTTAATGTAATGACGTCAGTTAGTGGTATAAGATGTCCTTCACTTGACTTCTATTTGATGATCACTGGCTCTCCAAAATAAACTAGAAAGCTTGATAGAAAAATGCATAAGGACTCAGATGAACAATACAGGTCTTCAGAATAAATAAATATGAAAAAAGGTTAATACCCATAGTGTGTTGTCCTCGGTTACTACAAAGAATATGTTGTATTCTGCTTCCTCTGAGTAATCCCATGCACTTCAGTATAATTACAAGTAGATCGTGCAAAAGCATACCAGCCTTGGTAGGAAAGGGTTTTATTTAGAAGTGATGGAAGAATTTCAGGCAATGGATGGTGTAAATAAAGGTGCAAAGATGTGGAAAAGAGAAAAATGTTCAATAAAATGGAGTTTACTCAGATGTTTAGGAAATGATCTGTGGTTAAGCATTACTCTTTCCCTGCGGACAGCCCTACTTGTTGATTCTTCCAGACCAATCCACACAGTGCAGTATCAGAGGAGGCAATGAACATCCACTGAGCTTTAGCAATGTGATGTCTCAAATCTCTCAGAGGAAAAAAGAAATCAGTGTGTCGTGAAGCCATTCCCTCGGGCAGGCAGTTAATGCCCGCTGTGCCGAGGACAATATAGTTGACTAAAGAAGTATTTGGCAGACCAATACACTGTAGAAATTTTCAAACGTTGCTGAGGAGACGGGCACCCAGCCCTGCAGAGGGACTGCCTGGAAGGGAGGGAGGGAGCAGTGTCGAGGTGTTTGAGGTACGGTTTGAGCTGGCTGCCTTGGACTGTAAATGTGCTTCTGGGACACTCCTCTTGCATGCTCCTTGCTGTCTCCTCTTCTGTGATTTCTCTTTGCTTTCCCCACAGCCAACGTGGTTTTTAATAATTCTTTTAGACATCTCAATACTGTATGTACAGCTGAAAAGTGCTCTGTTCCTTTCTTCATGCCAGTAAACAGCAGAGCTGGAGAGGGGGCAGATCCTTGGCAAAATTGCATTCCCCTTTTCTTTAAAGTGGCTTATTCTTCTTTCATTCTGCTGTTTATCTTGTGCCAGGTATTGAATGCAGAGGGGAAAATTCAGCTTTTACAACAGCCATTGGGAACTTGTCTTGAGGGAGCCATTACCAGAAACACACACACACACACAAAAAAAAAAAATAGAGAAAACATCTTCTGCTCTTTCCTTTAGTGACTGGATGCAGAACAGCTGGATCCCGTTGTTTCTCATCTCCTAGTGTCTAGGATACTGAAACAAAGGTTTCAGCACTCAAGATACTCAGATACTTCAGTCACTCAAAGAAAGATATAGGTACCCTGGCAAAAAACTAAGGGGATACTTTTTCTAATATAGAAACTGTGAAACTTCCTACAACAAGTTAAAAGCTTTATAACATTTCTTAAGGATTTGGTAATTTGGGTACTAATAATATCTGCAATTTCAGAGACAAATAAGAGCTTGTCTCTGGCATATGTTCTAAGAAAAATGAGACTACACTGGGATTTCAATAGATCTGAAGTGTCACTATATTAAAAAAATTATTTGGGAGTAAAGCCCAGTATAGGTTAAAGCTATCCTGGGCCTTTGCAGAGCAGAGAGCCTGCTAGCAGAGGTTGTTCACAAGCAGTTGTTTTTAAAAATGTTAAAAACCTACACTGGGAAAAAAATAACTCTTCCTTTTGATTTTCAACTGCCCTAGTCTTCATCTATCTTTGTTTTTGTATTTTTCTCCTCCTTTGCACTTCAGCCTCATCACTTCAACTTCTTTCTCTCCCTGTCCTCCTAAGATGCAAAGACTCTGCTCCTTCCACGAGGTCTGTGCTAGATGTAGTGGTTTTACCCGTGTCAAGCCTAAATAGGTGAAGACACTTGCCTTCTCCTCCTCTAAGTATGAAATCAGCTTCGTAGGAGTAGCTGTCAAAACACAGGCTCAGTACTAAAGTGTCTTCTCAGAGAGTAATAGAGTGTTTTTCTCTTAATATAATTATTGAAAAGGATCTATGCAAGCATATAAAAGTTGCTGTCTACTGTGGCTATTGGACAACATACAGGAAAGGAGGGATGGCTCGTCTCTGAGTACAACTCGCTCAAAACTTGTGCTAGCATTAAGGACATATGCCCTCCTCTTAGTTGGTCACCTTGCTTCTGGCCCTGCCTTAGAAAGTTGTCAGGAGGCCTTCGGAGAGTACTAGGTGTGCGGGTTAAAATGAGATGATATTTTCTCCTCTCAGAAAAAGAGATGCTCTTATTTTTCTGTTTATTGGCTTGATTTGTTAAAGTAATAAAAATCTGGTTTGGCTTATTAAGAATAGAAGAGAAGCTTATAAAGAATCATAAGAGATGAAACTTTGAATTTCTCTTTAGGTAAAATTGGAAAGCAGGAAGGGCTGAAGAATCTGAGAGTGTCAACACAGGGAGGAATTATTCTGGCAAACAGAAGTCTGTGTACCCAATTCTTTCAGTGTGTTTATTTATTGCTGATATTCTTGTGCAGTAAAGTAGTTTAATATCACTGCTGCCTAGTCATTTTTCTTCAGGAATGTATGAATCAGAAAGACTTTTGCTGAACCATTTAAATGGGTGATTGCGACAGAGTATTGCTAGGGGTCTGCATTGCAGTGGGATACTGTGAGCTTTATGGTATGTTATGGTATGCAATAGTAATATATGGGCTCTTTTCCTACTAGACTATTTTCTTTTAATGAAAATAATTAAAATACAGATGATCCAGTTGAAGTTGTATCCTACCTGGCGGGTGTAAGAGCCTTGTACTAGCACTGAGATATTGGTAACTGATGACTTTAATGTACTGTACTAGAACTAGTACACCAGTGGTTTTGCTTTTCATTTGTTTTGTGTGGGACAACTAGTCACTTAACCAATCCATTACTTCTTACGTTGATTGAGCAGTTTGATATGACTTTTCCTTTTATCAGTCTTCTTGAGCTGATAAACAGGCTTGTTTGCAATAAAGGGAGTATTCCTGCTTTATTGTAGTAACTAATTCTCTGTCTTTGGAGTTGACAGCAACTCCTTCATGCTAGGAAATGAGGTAGACAGAAATCCCTAGGGCATCCTACAGCATTTCTACAACTGGCCACATTAAAAGTTCTGCTTCCAAAAGATGGGACATCATGTCATCCCTTAAGAATCTTGTATGCAAGAGACTTTCATGTCTTTTCAGAGGATGACAAAAAAGATATGAATGATGTAAAAAAATCCAGTTCTGAAAATTATTTGTATGAGTAATGCCTGGAACACTCCTCAGCTTCCTAAGCCTTTCCAGCCCCACATCAACTTCTTCGTGAATCTCTGTGCTTATGACCTCCTCTTTAGTTCTGTCTTTACTCACTTGTTCCAGGCTTTCAACAAAACTCCACAGAATGATTGTAGGTGGGCAGGTGGTAAGCAACACATATTTCTTGTCCTCTGTTTTCCTTTCCTTATTATTTTCTTCACTGTGTTTATCTCAGAAAATATCCCTCCCTTTCACAGCAAACCTATGGATAAGTAACCAATCTGGTGATGAGTTTCTCATCATGTTCCTTATATCAGTCCAACTCTCACTCATCACTTCGGGGTCTGTGAAGAATTTTCTCATCTCTGTTCATACAGCAACAGCTTGTAACAGTAGCTTCTTGGTTCCAGTGGAAAGCTGTGGCTTCCCACCTGGAACATAATTATTCACTGATTAGGCCCCTGCCTTAAGCAATGCACAATCTAAGTTAATGCCGGGGCTGGGATAACTGGTGATGAATGTTTGGGGCTAGAGAAGGAAGTTGAAATAACGGTAAATAGCATGGAGACTAGCACACAGGTTTGTGTCTGTCTCTCTCTCGTCCTCTGGAAATGTTCCTGACTGGAGTTGCAGAAGAAATGACAGTTGATTGAGGGTGTAGGGTGTACAATTTGGGATTTGTTGAGCTAGGGCAGATCTGTGTTTAGGAAGAGTGTAAGGAAGCTTGGGAATGTTTGGGTGGCATCACTGGGGAAATTTTGATACACATCAGATCACAGGTCTGCTTTAGCCTGTTTCTAATTCCTTCACTACATGAAAGTGGAACTCTGGATAACTCTTTTCTTCTTGTTTACACATACCTCTGAGAGTTAAGAAAAAAATCCTGCTATGTTCTTAGCTTTGATGATATAATGGACTGTAGTAGGTAGAAAGAACAAATCTGAATACAGTCTACCTAGGAAGGCTGAAAACTGAGGCATATACTACAACATTTCTCTGAAACACTTACTGCTGACCACTGGGAAACACAGAGTACCTCAGGTATGATCCAGTATGGCAATTGCCATGTTCCTATAGAATTTTCAGGTTTAAAGGATTATTTGCCGATCTGTAGTCTTCAGAGATATATTTCTAAGTGCAGTTGGACAAATGAATACATACAAATGTAGCTGACCCTCCCCTTCTCCTGTTAATGGACCACTTTTGATTTCAGCACATATAAAGAGTTATGGAACATCATAGAGAACCACACAGGTTAATTGCAGATAATGTCTTCAACAGGTTTTTCATGAGCTGCTTCTTTTGCCAGTCTGCGAATGTCACCTGAATCACAGCACCTTGTTTCTACTCTTTGACTCAATGACCATTGAGGGATTAACACAAATAAAAGGTAGGACAATAATGAATAAATGTGGAAAATATAAACACGAAAAATCTTAACTGGTGCAAATATCTCTGAATATTTTAGGGCTGTAAGCACTGAGAGATACATTTATTAGCTGACTGAATTTGAATAAAGATTTGCAAGCAACTGTTTTTCTTAGTGAATATCTAGCTCATCCCTCTAAACTTTTGGGGAAAGAGGTGAAGCAGAACAAAGGACCTCCTGAAGTGAGGTTTTGTGACAGCTTTAGCTGATTTTAGGAAGCTTTTGAGCAGCATGTATTGGCATCATCCAGTAAGAGGAAGCCAAACATACGTGCTTTGGAACATATGTCTCAGATCTGAAGAGAGTTGCTCTACACCATAAATCATATCCTGGCAAAAATCAGAATGAAAGCTAGAAATAAACAATTTCAGAAGGAAAATAATAGTGCTTCAGAAGTTAAACTTATGTATCTGTTGTTCAGTAGCCAAGTTTAAAACTACTTAATGAGTGATGACTCGGGTTTTTACCTGCGATGTGCCTTAGGAAAGCTGGAATCTTAGTTGAAGTAATTTCTTTAATGGAAGAAAGATGGTGCTATTTAGTATGTGAGAGATAACAACATCTTTGTGGGGGGAGAAAGAGTCTGCAACCAAATTACTTGACTTTGCATAAGAAATTGCTGGCTCACATTATGAATTCATAAATATAAAGTTGCAGGGGGCTACCTCATTAAATCAAATAAAAGTGGAGGGAGTGGGGGAGAAGAGCATTGAGAATCACTTTCCCTGCTTGAGGCCCATGGGAAAAACAGCATCATGTGAGCTGGAACACATTCTGCATTCTAGTTTTTGCTTCCTTTATGTGTGTGTTAATAATTTAAATAATTTTGAACACATAAAGCCAAAATTCCAGTATTAGACAAAGCTGGAAAATAATTTATCAACTGCAGAACAAATAGTTGCCTTTAATTGAAAGGAATCTTTCTGCATTCTGCAACAATAACCCAACCACTGGGGCTGATAATAAAATTACCTGACTTCTTTAAGCCAGTTCTCTAGAATAATCTAATATTCTGATATTTACATTATTAATTTGTTTATTCTCACAATTCATTTCGATATAATTGACTGAAAACTACCTAGCTAGCTCTTTTCTCCCTCATTCTTAAATGTTGTACTGATCTGCATCTCTTGTTTAATATTTGTACATATATGCACACATGCAAGGACACGTGGCTGTATTCCCAGCTCAATACACCTCTTATTTTCCTGGTATAACTTGTCTTATTTTATAACATTGGATTGTAAGCTCCTGCCTTACTGTGTATTACACTGTGTGACCCTAACTAACACTGGCAAATGGAACTCAATGGGACTACTTGTATTCAGTGAGACTGCTTACCGACTTATTAACACTAAGCATTTGCACAAATCATCACAAGACTTAGCAACGACAAAAAAGCACGAGAAAGAAAGGAAGAGAGAGGAAGAATGGTGATGGATGTTTAAAAACCAATCACGCATCTGCATAAATGATTTGTTGGAAGAAGGAGCTGATCATCACCCATGGCAATAGCAGTTGAAATTTGCAAAAAATTTGCATTTTTTTCCTAACAGTAAAGTTAGGATTTTAAAATTTTTTTATTACTTTATTTTTCTTTCTGCTATGGTTTTCATTGTGCTAGCAGCAGGTTGCTTTTGTAAGGACAAGCTGAACTTTGTAGGAGACTGAAGACCTCTCCACCACTGAGCACTGCAGCAGTCCAGGCAGTAGCAGTCCAAGCCTACCCTTGTCCCTGTTTAACCCTGAACTGGAGAGTTAACCTCTTAGCTTCTCTTTCCTGTATCCCAGTTTATGGGCAGTTTTGTGCCTGACCTTTGTGTTGAGATTGTAAGAAGGATGCTCATTCCACTGATTTTTCTTCTGCTACTGCTTTTTATATGTGGTAGGTGCAGTGATAAATGCCTGCAGGTATGAGCTTACGTCCACTAGCATCTGGGTTGAGGCCACCAAATCCGATCATCATTACAAGTCATTGAGTTGCTTCTTCATCACTACCATGGAGTTAAAAGTTTCGTTTTCCTCTAAGGCAAGAGTGAGTCACAGTTCAGGTTGATTCTTTGCCGCCTCTAGTACATGCATGGGAAAAGTGGAAGATGTAAATGACAGAAAGGTTAATGACTGAGGATAGATGATCTTTTAAAGCTTTCAGCTATTAGTATGCTTTCAAACTTTCTATCATGCTTCAGATAAACAATTCAGGGATTTTTTATATAGCTGCAGTCACAAGAGCAGGGCTGCTTTTGTGATGCTTGCTGACTCCCATGTAAAAGCTCCAGGCATTTCTGTGGACATGTATTCCTCTTGTGTTTGTTCTCTCTAGAATGATGTTTTTCCAACTGGGCAGTAGAGGATATCAAAGGGAGCTTAGGCCCAATGTTATGTCAGGCTGGCAGCCAGTCGTGTGATGCCAGCATTTCAGTGCCTGTGAGATAGATGGCAAATTGCTGACCCTTTTCTGAAATGGCACTGGCAATAGCAGAAGGACCAGACGTGGCTACATGTCTCTTTTAACAAAGCAGCAGGGCCTAAGGTGGGTGGAGCCCAAAGGCACTGTTAGAGACAGCTTGCTCTTACTGCAATTTGCCATGAGGTTGGATGTCTTTCAGAGTAAGCTTCTTTCCAGACTAACAGCAGACAGGCAACAGGCTGCAGAAACTGTGGTGGAGAAAAAGAACAAAACATAGAAACAATGTCATAGCAAGGCTGGTGTAGGCAGAATCACAGCCGACTACTGGGTGTTGTTCAATGACATTCTTCAGGGGATGCTCTAAAAGATATGTAGATGTGTGCCTTCACTTCCTCATAAGCAGGTTCCTGCTGTGGCCATGAGGGATGGTTGAAGTTACAGTAATTACAAAAATGAGGTATGGAAGCCTGTTGTAGCTGGATGATTCTGCAGTTGTATGGGTGCTGCTGCTGGTGATGCTGTGGAAGTGAAATACAATACAAAATTGGTCAACATGTGCAAGAGAGGCATATGGACACCTCCAAAAGTCAACATACAAGCCTGGCATCATAGTGCTTGTCCAAATGTTTCCTTCTGTTATCCTCTTTCTCAGACCATGTTTATTTTCTAGATACATTTCACTCTGCAGACTTTCCCCAAATTTATATTCCTCCAAATCATACCTTATTTGTTAATGACACTATCTTACCATCTGGGGACTTACTGCTAGCAACGTGAACTGTATATTATGTTCATTCATTTGTGATCTGGACATAAAAACTATAAAGATTAACATAGCAAAATGGGAGAGTCATCTATGGAAGATATCTTTGGTGGTACAAGAACAGAGCCCAGCTTTTTGCTCAAAAATACATGATTTGCATATTTATCGTTTGTCTTCTGTTAGTAATTAGCTTACTAACATACATACTACTATTCCACTCTTGTGAGACCCCACCTGGAGTACTGCGTCCAGCTCTGGGGGCCCCAGTGCAAGGAGGACATGGAGCCATTGGAGCAAGTCCAGAGGAGTCCATAAAGATGATCAGAGGGCTGGAGCACCTCTACTGTGAAGACAGGCTGACAGAGTTGGGCTTGTTCAGCCTGGAGAAAAGGCTCCGGGGAGACCTTATAGCAGCCTTCCAGTACCTGAAGGGGCCTACAAGAAAGCTGGAGAGGGACGTTTTTACAAGGGCATGGAGTGATAGGACAAGGAGTAATGGCTTTAAACTGAAGGAGTGTAGATTTAGATTAGATATAAGGAAGAAATTCCTCACTGTGAGGGTGGTGAGACACTGGAACAGGTTTCCCAGAGAAGTTGTGGATGCCCCCTCCCTGGAAGTTGTATGGGGTTTTGGGCAACGTGGTCTAGTGGAGGGTGTCCCTGCCCATGGCAGGGGGGTTGGAACTAGATGATCTCTGAGGTCCTTTCCAACCCAAACCATTCTACGATTCTATGATTCTATATCAACAGTTATAAGCCAAATACAGTGTGGTTAAAATATATAATTCCTTCTCTCTCCTTTAATATTATTTTCTTTTAAATAATAAGGTTCCAACTCATGCATGCTAGCTGATTCATACTTAAAATGTCAATACAAATAAAAATTAAAAAATAACCAAGGAAATAATTCCAAACTAAATTATGTAATGTTGTGTGAATCTTGGGCAAAGGAATGTCCTACATCCTTTAGAAATAATTATACTTATACTACTTGTGTAAATGACTGATGCGAGTTTGGATGTTGTTTCTAAATAGTGGACCAAAGTAGCCTCTGGGGCCCAGAAAGGTCGGTTGAATATTCATAAAGGAACTTGATTGTTCTGCTGAACAGATGTAGTGATGGAGCTGTCTAAAAGCCAATGGCTTTAGAGTCCATGCTGCATGATGACATTTACATTTTAGTGCTACTCTACACACACATGGTTCCCTGAGGCTGTGACATCTGAATGCAGATTTTGCTGAGTTTTAGGAAGGAAGTTCTGACTGTAGGTTTGTTTTTCTTTTCTATCATAAATTTCAAAACTTGTCAGAGACATCGAGTGTAAAATAAATCTACCATGAAGATGGCCAGGAGTGCAAAGAGCCCTGTAGAAAATTCTATAAAGATTTCAATGTAACAGTTATGCACAGATTCACAGATTCACAGATTGGTAGGGGATGGAAGGGACCTCTAGAGATCATCTAGTCCAATCACCCTGCTAGAGCAGGGTCACCTACAGAATGCTGCACAGGATTGCATCCAGGTGGGTTTTGAAAATCTCCAGAGAAGGAGACTCCACAACCTCTCTGGGCAGCCTGTTCCAGTGCTTGGTCAGCCTCAGTGAAGAATTTTTTCCTCATATTCAGATGGAACCTCCTGTGTTCCAGATTGTGCCCATTGCCCCTTGTCCTGCCACTGGGCGCCATAGAGAAGAGTCTGACCCCTTCCTCTAGACATCCACCCTTTAGATATTTATAAGCGTTGATCAGATCCCCTCTCAGTCTTTTCTTCTCCAGGCTAAACAGACCCAGCTCTCTCAGCCCTTCCTCATATGAGAGATGCTCCAGTCCCCTCATCATCCACAGAGCCCTCTGCTGTACTCTCTCCAGTAGTTCCCTGTCTTTCTTGAACTGGGGAGCCCAGAATGGACACAATTTTCCAGATGTGGGCTCACCAGGGCAGAGTAGAGGGGGAGGGTAACCTCCCTCGACCTGCTGGCCATGCTCTTCTGAATGCACCCCAGGATACCATTGGCCTTCTTGGCCACGAGGGCACACTGCTGGCTCACGGAGAGCTTGTTGTCCACCAGGACTCCCAGGTCTTTCTCCGCAGTGCTGCTTCCCAGCAGGTCAGCCCCTAACCTGTACTGGTGCTTGGTGGTGTTCCTTCCTAGGTGCAGGACTCTACACTTGCCCTTATTGAATTTCATTAGGTTCCTCTTTGCGCAGTTCTCTAGTCTGTCCAGGTCTTGCTGAATGGAGATAGGAGTCAGAAGAGCACATCAGGACTTCAGCAGAGCAACACAAGATAACTAAGAGACTGTGTATGTAAATTAAGCCTTTTAATGATAAAAACATGTATTTAAAACCAAGGTTCTCCATTAAAGTGATGGAGAGTGAAACACCCTTTTGGATTTGTCACGCTGCTTGGAAAGGAAGAGACATTTGTTCGTAACAAAACCAAGACCTCCTCTCAACAAACCTGTTTTATTCCTCCTAATTACCTAATGGAGGTGTCACTTCTACAGAACTCAATAAACTAGGAGGTTTATAGGACAACCTATTTAGAGCAATGTGTTAATAGTACACTGCTATATTCTCAGACTATTTGCACAGGAACACCTCTGAGTGCTCTAAGATGCAAATGGATATGAATAAATGTCGAGAAGGCTGCCCTTCAAAACTCCTATTGCTAATTTGGCAACTGTTCTAGATCAACTTGAATCATATATAATTATATGAAGTTAACCCTCTCTGAGCAAAAGGACCAGATGGCCTGACCTAGAACAATAATGCAGCCTGGCAGAAGTGCTCTCAGTCCTGAACTAAGACCTAACTCCATCCTCCTAAGATACCAGCAACTTTGAAGTGTATTCTGCTGCTTTGACTTTTTTAAGTGCTACAGGACTTCGGCATGGTAATACACACACTACTGTACCAACCAGTGTACTTTTTAAATGGAGACAAAATAAAACAGGCAGTAGAAGGGATATTCTTGCTATGACCAGGCAGACCTCTAGTCATCAGTAGCACTGGGATTTCTAAACTGTGCCTCAGCTGAGATGCTATGTTGATTGTTTTTCTGCATCTGAAGAACAATGTATTTGAAGAATATTTCTTTTCTCTATTTAATGGCAAATGAGAAAATACCCACAATAATTTTGTAATTATTGTAGTAAAATTTGAGGAGACACTAAAGCACAGTATCTTAGAGAATGACACTTTCTGCTGGTTTTGGCTGAGATAGAGTTAATTTTCTCCGTAGTAGCTGGTATGGGGCTGTGTTTTGGATTTGTGCTGAGAACAGTGTTGATAACACAGGGATGTTTTCGTTCCTGCTGAGCAGTGCTGACACAGAGCCAAGGCCTTTTCTGCTCCTCACCCCACCCCACCAGCGGGTAGGCTGGGGGTGCGCAAGGAGTTGGGAGGGGACACAGCCGGGACAGCTGACCCCAACTGACCAAAGGGATATCCCATACCATATGATGTCATGCTCAGCATATAAAGCTGGTGGAAGAAGGAAGGAAAGGACATTTGGAGTGATGGCATTTGTCTTCCCAAGTCAGCGTTAGGCGCAATGGAGCCCTGCTTTCCTGGAGACGGCTGAACACCTGCCTGCCCATGGGAAGTGGGGAATGAATTCCTTGTTTTGCTTTGCTTGTGTGTGCGGCTTTTGCTTTACCTATGAAACTGTCTTTATCTCAACCCACGAGTTTTCTCACTTTCAGTCTTCTGATTCTCTCCCCCATCCTGCTGTGGGGGGAGTGAGCGAGCAGCTGTGTTGCTGGCTGGGGTTAAACCACGACAACTGTAAGTGGGTAATATAATATTAAATATTAAAGTTGTCTTACATAAATAAGTATAAAATGGCTGAGCAATGATTTTTTGGTGAATATTTTTCAACACTGAAGAAACAACAGGAGACTAGGAAATACTAAGTATATTTACGTCACATAGAGGGAAAAGTCTGGGAAAGATGATGAAAAGTAAGTTAATTAAATCAACCAACACTATCGAGACATTTTTGTGGTAATGTTCACAGAGAGTTTAAAGCTGTATTTGGAGAATAAATATGTAATAAGAATGAGTCAGCATGGGTTTGGGAAGAAGAAATTATGACAAACAATTCTGATTACATTTTTAAATGGAATAATGATTGGCTTACATAAAGAGAAACCTGGTAGACATTTTATAGATGGATTTTTCAGGAAAGCTTTCAACAATGTTTCACATGATGGATTACTGCATAAAGCCTTCTAAATATGGATTAGGTGATGAATGCTTAAGATGGCTAAGGAATTGCTTAGAAGATAAAAATGAAGGAATTAAAAGTGCATTTTGTTCACTAAAGCTAGGATCTTTTATGGGAGTCCTTCTAGTGGCTTCAGCAGGACTTACATCAGGACTGTCACATGAAGCGGAGGCACACAGGGCCCTTCACTGATGGCTGTGTGCCTTCATATTGATAATTTAGATGGTGGTGTAATATGGGAGAGACATTTTCAAATAGCTGACATGGACTGTTTTAATACCACGTAGTGTGTTGTAATTCAAGGGGCTCTGAATCAGATCTGGACACATGGATACTTCCATGTTGCGCAGGGCAATGCTGTGCAGAAGTACTGGTGTGGATCTCCAGAGGGTTTCATAGCCCCAGTGCAGTGTGACTCACAGTTTACTGAGCCGGTGAGCTCAGTGCAGAACCACAGTGATAGAGCTGTACTGTGTTGGGCTCTGGACTTACCTGATGGTCAGCTAACTTGTATGTCATGTGTTTCCTCAGCATGCTGCATCTTCTTTTGCAGAATTGCCTTTCTGGGTGAGCTGGGTGTTCTCAGGGGGAGAATTTGCAGGTTAACAGGCCACATCCATGTCAAATGATGGCACCTTTCAATGGAACAGCACTGGTTTTTATCAGTTCTTGCCAAGAGCGCATAGTGAGGGAATAGCTTATGTCAGCAAATGAACTAATATGAGAGCACCAGAAATCTGAATCTGTTATAACTGGGAAATTCACATAGGGGTTGTAGGACTCTATTTTAAGAAATTTGTATTGTTCTCCATTTAAAGCTTAGGCCAGCAGGCTGTATCTCTGCTTCTTCAGTTAGATCTCTCTGGGAAAATGTGTTCTACTTTGAGTTTTGGTCTGACATACAGAAGAAAGATGAACACTTTAAAACACTGTATCTAAAGCTCATCAGAATAGATCATTACCTTCCAATACAGCTAAGGGAACTAATTCATAGAGAACTGAAACAATTTGCCCCACAGGTCCACTGCAGTGTTGAGAATAGAATTAATGTCTTATGAAGTCTGGTACAATGCCCCATTCACTATTCTAATTAGAAAATTATATTAGTTTAAGAATGATGAATGATACAGGCTTAAAGATGATAATAGAAGTATGCACATTTGGCATATAGCCCCATCTCCAGAATGCAACCAAGCTTGTGAGAACCGGTGTGATTTTGATTTGCAAAAAGAAATTTAAGTCATGGCACAGTGTATTTGAGCTACCTAAGAACTGGTGCAGATCTTGAACTTTTGAAGAGATCTGAAAGAAATAAATTAAAATATAACTCTAATCTGTTCGATAGTTCTTACATAGACATAGGAAGAAACTGTCTTTGCCCTTCTGAACTTACATTTTGAAATGCTGCAAAATCTAAGGGAAGTAT
The DNA here is from genome assembly GCF_028858705.1 of Grus americana. Taxonomy (NCBI): domain Eukaryota; kingdom Metazoa; phylum Chordata; class Aves; order Gruiformes; family Gruidae; genus Grus; species Grus americana. Next base: position 12,070,889 of record NC_072853.1, on the reverse strand, counting down.
GTGGGAGTGTCAGAATTCCTTTGATTTTCCTTATGTAGTTCTGAGCACATTGGCATGCCATGGGATGTAAGCAGGCCTCTTAAAAAGGAGTTAATTTTACCTAAACCATGTCTTCTGGTTAATCATCTTGTTTGTCTTGTTCAGTTATTTCCTTAAAGGTGTTGGGTAGTTTGGGGATAGTTTTTACCTGAAAGCATGCTTCATTCTATTAAAATACTTCACATTTAGGACAGGTCTTTTGGAAATGTGAAATCTAGCATTACCTAAAATATAAAACAAGGAGTAGTGGGAGAAGGGATGGGCGGGGAATGGGCAGGTAAGCAACATGTAGGGAAGATTTAGGGAGAAATTTGTCCAGAACATCAAAGTACACTGATTTAGATCCAAAGTAAGGGGAAAAAAGAACAACTAAGGTTATTTGCAGAGAAAATAACCTGGGAAATATTGACATATTACATGATAATGTACATGCCAACCATATCCTCGGCTGCATCAAAAGAAGCGTGACCAGCAGGTCGAGGGAAGTGATTCTCCCCCTCTACTCCACCTGGAGTACTGCATCCATCTCTGGGGTCCCCAACATAAGAAGGACATGGAGCTGTTGGAGCGAATCCAGAGGAGGGCCAGGAAGATGATTAAAGGGCAGGAGCACCTCTCCAGGCTGAGAGAGTTGGGGTTGTTCAGCCTGGAGAAGAGAAGGCTCCGGGGAGATCTAATTGTGGCTTACCAGTACCTGAAGGGGCCTACAGGAAAGCTGGAGAGGGACTGTTTATCAGGGAGTGTAGTGACAGGACAAGGGGTAATGGGTTTAAGCTGAAGGAGGGTCGGTTTAGATTAGATATAAGGAAGAAATTCTTTACTGTTGGAGTGGTGAGGCACTGGACCAGGTTTCCCAGAGAAGCTGTGGATGTCCTCTCCCTGGAAGCGTTCAAGGCCAGGTTGGATGGGGCTTTGGGCAACGTGGTCTAGTGGAGGGTGTCCCTGCCCATGGCAGGGGGGTTAGAACTGGATAATCTTTAAGGTTCCTTCCAACCCAAACCATTCTGTTAGTCTGTGATTCTATGATTCTATTATTCTATGATTCTATAATGAACTGTCACTTTATTTTCCCCTTTAACAACAGTGGTACCACTGCACATACAGAGTTCAGTTTGCTGTTGTTTTGTTGTTGGGTTTTTGGTGAACAGAGTCAGTTCGATTGATTTAAAGAGTAAAGTCAGGTCTGTAAATACAAAGCTCCAAATTTTACATCCTCGTAGAAGACTCAGCTGTTTAATATCTAGATCCAAACCCCATAAATACCTTCTAATGTAAATCCTGCTTTGACTTTGTTCATACATCTTTTCAGGTATCGATGATGATAGAAAGTTGCCTTTCATATGGAGAAACAAGATTACACCAGCTTCATTGCAATGATCTCTGAACTGGTCATGAGTTTAGGAAAAATATTTTAACTGTAAGAATGATCTGGCACTGGATGGGGTGCCCAGAAAGATTGTGTAATCTCCATCCTTGGAGATTTTCAAAACAAATAGTGCCAAGGCCCTGAGCAACCTGATCTAGCTTTCAAGGTAGTCCTGCTTTGATCAAGAGGTCCTTTCTAATGTTAAGTTTTCTGTGATTCTGTGACACCTGGATTTTTTTTTTTTTTTTTGGAAGCATATCAGCATCTTTGATTCATTTCAGAAGAAAACAATTGTAAAAATATTTATGGGGTAATTTTGACAGACAAATTTGCTCAGGATTGTACATTTTGAAAGTATTTTGAGGGATTTCTTGGTTTTTGGGGGGGCAGTAACCATCTTTAAGTTCTCTTTTAGTTTGACACTGAAGAGTTATAATGTGATCAGCAAGCAGTCAAAACTGCCTTTTAAAGCTTTGAGCTAACTGAAATTTGCTTTGCATGTGATCACTTTCAGTGGAATGATTGTAATGTCATTGCCTTGCAGTAGTGAAGCTCTGAGTTGAGCCATAGATAGTGCTACCCCCAGCAAAAAACTGGTGATGCTGTGAATGTGAGACCTGAATAATGAACTGGCAATGAAAACATAATAGCCCGTGGCCAATGGCATGTCTCCCACAATATGTTCCTCTGCACTGGGTAAGGCTGTACATATTTCAGTTTCTACTTTAAAATGCTCATTCCCTATTTTCCCATCTTTCTGCTTCTCAAAAATCTTACCCAATAATCTCAAAATCATTTTTGAATAATTGCATCAATTTAAAGGAAATAAACACTGAGCATCAAATAGCAAAAATGAAGTTTTTCAAGTCAAATGGCTATAGAATTATCTGTAAGAATCCAATGTTTGAATCCCCACTGACATGAACTTTAATAGAATCTCTTGCCAAATTGCAGTTGTGATGAAAGTTTTAAATGATATTCAATATTCACCAGCCAGCAATAAATATAGTGCAACACTGTATGTTGACCTTGCAAAGGCATCTGATAGAACAGATTGTAGTCAGCTGTAGGGATTTACTTGAAAATTGTAGCAAACTAGATGTGGAAGAGGCAATGGTATAGCATATACTCCCCTCTCTAGATTTTGAACAGATCAAAAGGGAATACAGTCAACATTCAAATGTTTCTTTATTGTCATGCATATTAAAAGCCCAGGGTAAAACTTTGCATTTTTATTCCTGACTGTATATTTAGATAGTATTATTCTCCAAATGTGCAATATGAAAACTTGTCTGCATCAGTCATTTTGAAAGAATTGCTTTAATTTGGGGCTGTGGCTGAAAGTGAACACAAGGTTGGTGTCATCTCCTAGCAGTCGCTTTTTCAGCAATTTCCTTTTTTCCAACTTGACAAGTAACAAATGTTTGGTAGTAACTTTAAATTTAAAATTCATTGCCAACCAGCTGATAAGAAACATATCAAATATTGGATTTCACTATATAAATAAGTATATCCAGAAGAACAAAGAAGATTCCGATGACTTTCATTTGTTGTACTGCCTTGGTTATCAAATTTCCCACTAATCAAAACTTCCATTTCTGTCATGTCCCTGACAGCTTTACATATCATATTTATTTATCATACACCTCTGTTTATCAAAATTCTGTTTATAACATCTCTCATGTGGAGGAATGATACTCTGCATACACAAATGCAGCTGGTATTTGAGATTTTGACTTGCAGTCCTGTGTTTTTTAAGACAAGATTTAGAGGATAAAGGAAAATTGCCATTGTCTGTGAACATGAGAACAAAATGCCTTTGCTTCCTCTGAGAGATTATGAGCAATGATGGAAGAGACTGTAATGCAATGTGCTTAGAAATCCCATTTGGTGAGTGCTAGAGAGCTAACAAAGGAGTTTGCACACATAGAATAGATGCTGAGTTCGGAAACAAAACTTGGGACTTGATTTTTAGAATGACTTGGTGTCATTGGTAGGATTAACTGCATCTTTGTCATCTTTGTCTCTTCCTTTGGTTTCTCTGAGCTCTCATGTCTTGTGCTTTCATACATCTTAGGATGCTTTCCCTAGTCCTTTCCCAGTCTCAGATGTGGCTCACAGGAGAGTCTCCACCACAGTTGCCAACAAGGCAACTGGGTTTTGATTCCCATGGTTTTATGGGCAATGACCTAATTGGCCCGTCATAAAAAGAGCTTAGTTTTAGTAATAGAAACAAGAAAATTAAGGGAAAAGCTTTTAAAAGCAAAAATTGGTACACAGGTTTGTCTTACCTTGGTTTACTTCAGGAAGCCAGCTGAAGGCCATATTGTGTAAGCTTTTAATTGTCACTTTGTGTCTCCCAAACCTATGTGCTCCACTGCAGCAGTGTTCCCTTTCAGTCTTCTCAGGTCTTTTGATTCTCCCTCTTCCTCTGCACTGTCACACCTGCATGTAAAAACACAGCCAAGGACTGAGTTTTTCTTAGGAAAACCAGCTTGTCACCTGCTTGTGATCTCCATTCACTCCACACCACATGACTCTAGGCTCCACACAGTAGGGAAAAACCCATCATTTTGGCCAAAACCAGCTTTAGGTAGAGAAAGCAGATGGGTACACACAGTGATGACATTGGAAGGTGGCAATGAGATGGTACTGGTGAGCATGATGTGCAGTGTGGAATTCATATTTAAAGAGTTAAAATTTTAGTTATTAAACAGTTAAGTCATCTTTCTGAAATCTATATTGGATTAAAAGTGATCAACAACCATTTCTTAATATATTAATATTCTTAATATTCTTTGAATATCTGAAGAGATTGAAAACCCACCTGGACACAATCCTGTGCAACCTGCTGTAGGCGATCCTGCTTTAGCAGGGGGGTTGGACTAGATGATCTCTAGAGGTCCCTTCCAACCCCTGCCATTCTGTAATTCAGTGGTTCTGTGATTCTGTGATTCTGTGAATGGCTCATTTTCCATCAGTTCTCTATACTGGGACTTGCACTTTCAAATGAAAATTAGGTTCCTGAAGGTAGTGAAAATGAAGGAGAAACAAATGCCTTGTTTCTTCAGCCCCTTTGAAAATCTGGCTGTAAGTTCATTTAAAAAAAAAAATAAATAAAAGCAATGTTTTAAATAAAGTTAAAGCATTTGCAACTATCTTCCTTGATGAAAAGCTGTAAGTTCCAAACTTAAAAAAGGATAATCTAGAAAGCTGAAAATAAGAAGTGTCTGACAGGACTTACTGTTCTTTTTCAGAGTTGAAGGGTTACTCAAATTTCTCATCTCTCTTAGGTAAAATCTCCAGTTATAAGCAAAAAGTGCCTGGTACTTGAACTGGCAGATGTCTCTAATGTCTGCAAACAAGCCCTGCTTACACAGCTTGGCAAGCCTGGGTGTTGAAAGCGAATTTGATTGTGAAGATGGCAAGAAGACCTTGTGGAGGAGTTCAGGGAGTTCCTTCGTGAGAAGGAAGCTGTATGGCGGGGAGTGTGTGTGACACTGATAACATGGAGATTGAGCCACAGTGCAGGAACTCAGCAAGGACATCCCCACTCTTGCAGACAAGATAATGGGGTATTTAGTGCATCCAAGCCTCATTTTTTACATCACCTCCAAAAGTTTCCCTTCAATAATGCTATAGTCTCAGAAAGATGTTCAGGGATTTGTCCCATTGCAGAGACTTACTCTTACACTGCTCACCAAGGGGTATCCAGTCTGAGGAAAGAGCAGTAGTTCTACTTGTGTAACACATTTTTAGTAAAATTTCTACGATGATAAATTATTTACATGATTACAACTGAAAGCAATAGCAGATGTCTTAGTACTTTTATGCAGAGATGGATCTGAGTCAGTATTAAATTTTAGTGATTCTTGATCAGCCCTGAACACAAGCTGAAAAAGAGGATTCTAGTGAGCAGGCATGCATTGCTGCTTAGAGTAGATTCCTCAGGCAATTTATACTGATTGAAGGTACGTGCAGATCTTAATGTGGCCTGGTATTGAACCTGAAATCCCTGTTTTCATATAAGATTTTGTAGAACTACAGTTCTTGGAAGAGCCAGTTATATAATCTGGGACTCCCACTTTTCTAGTGGAATGTGACATGACCATAGCCTAAAAGATGGCATAAGAATTTCAGCTGTGGAAACTGCATTTAAAAGTTTGCTTCATTCTCTTAAACTCTTTTGGTCACTCGTTTCCATGTATTAATGGATATTACTCATTTTAGTAGGTGACTGTATATTTTTAATTTTCCGATTACAGGTTTAAGCTGTTTTATCCTAAGTTAGCCCGTGAACATGCCTCTTCCAAATTTATTCTCAAAGGCAATTTTCCAGACATTTTCTTTCTTCATTAAGAGTAATCTCTAATAATCAAAGCCTTTTTTCATTCTTAAAGGTGTCTTAAATTCATCATAATTTCTGAAGACAAGAAATTTCTTTTCTTTGTCTAGCCTTACTCTTGTTCAGGATAATTGCTGATCAAACACAAATTTGAAGGAGCCCTCATTTGCAACAAATTCTTTAGCTTTGTAGCACTTCTCCTTTTTTTTTTTTTTTTTGCTACTTTATTTCATCCTTTTCTGCTAATTCTAGATGCTGTAAAACCATAGCAAACAAATTACAGCTTATAATGAACTTCTCTTGCATGATAATTATGTTTTATGAATAAGCAAATCACTGATGGGCTGATCTGCAGAGGACAGGCTAGTAAAAATCAGAGAGTGAGAAGCTCTTTCTACTCTTTGATCTAACTTTTATGGTATGTGCATTGACTTAACAGGTCATTGAACTAAGAATCTGGATTTATTGTAAATCAGACACTACTTTATTTCACTCAGCCTTATACAAATATTCTATAAAACACTATAGATAAACTAGGAAGAAACAGGCAAGTGCAAAACAAGGGAAGAAACTGCACCCAAGGAGCAGTGATCAGTTGTCATTTTCCAACTGTAATTTTCCTGAGAACAACTACATTGATACCTTTCCAGAGGCCAGTGCTGTTTAGTATTTTCATAAAAGTTTGACAGCATTAAAAACATGTTGCTAAAATTGCATAATATCTGGAGCTGGTAAAGGAAATTAAGGACCAGGTCAGAATTCAAACTAATCTTGAAAAACCGGAGGAATGGTCTCCAAAAGAGGAGGAAATTCAACAGGCTCAAGAGAAAGACATTGAACGTAGGCAGGGAGAATGAACCGAACAAATACAAACCAGACAGCAGCCTACTAGGTAGCAATTCATCAAATAAGGCCCTGGGGGCAAAGAGAGGGTAGAATAAGGTAAATACATGTAACAATGTCATGTTATTGTAAACAAGGTGAGCACCACGCTGAGATCTATAAACAGAAGGGATAACAGCCCGCTGGAACTGTGAAGCGATCTTTTTGCACTTTCCATGTTGATAAGAATAGTAGTGTCTTCAGCTTTGGACACTTGCTTCAAGAAAAATATGGACCAATTTAAAAGAAGATAGAAATGAAAGAGCAGAGGTCTAGAAAACATGAGCTAAGAGAAAAGGATGAAATAAATGGAGAAGATTAACAAGAAGAAAATAGGGAATGTAAGACATGAGTCTTAGAAAATGCAGGAATATCTCAGAGGGAGAAAATTATCCATTTTTCATGTCCAGGATGGATGGGCAAGAAGTGTTGGCTTAAACTGTAAAAATTGGGAAAAACTTTTCAATAGTAAAACCAGGCAATCCCTGGGACAGATAGAATGAGAATCTCCATTGTTGGAAATGGGTGTGTACGGTCTTGCTACTCTGCTATGGAGCAAGGGATGGCCTGGACTGCCTGCTGAGTCCTTTATTGCCACAGTTTCTCATGATTTTGTGAAAAGGCAGGAGCTGGAATAGATATACTGTTGTGAGAAGGAAATGTGGAGTTGCTATGAGGTCAAGGGCATAATTTACTGAGGATTGCATGGTGCAGGATTTTATGCTGCTTTCCTTGGAAAGTCATATAAAATACAGCCACACAACTACTAGTGTGTCTCAAGAGCTTCCCACTAGGATGACTGTGGTGTGTTTTATGGACTTAGAGAAAAAACTGTGAGGGGAGCAGTGACTGACTCTTGAGCTGACAGTGCCATCTGTGGAGCTGTGACAAACTGCTCTGAATGGTGACTCAACCTAAAAGGAAACATGGACAGACCCAAGACTTTGGTGAGCTTATCAGAGGAAAGAGACCACTTTGTAGGTGGCATCTTTTAGTCAGGGAATGAATATTTTCTGAGTTCCTACCAAAACCTGCATCACCTTGGATACAGTTTATAGATTTCTCTTTCCTTGCCAACAGAGCCTAAGTCACATATTAAGCCCGAGTCTGGGCTGCTGTGGGTTTGATGGCTGGTTGTGACTGGTTTGTGCTAGCTTTTTTTCAGGAAAGGCTCTGAAGTCATTTGTTTTCCCAGACTCTGAAGAATCTAGGTGACATGCTTGCTCCAGTCATGCTAGAAAGTCTGAGAAATCATGTGTGAATGAAGATCAAAGAGGAACGTGTCTGTTACTGGATAGAAGCGCAAAAGCCTGGAGAAAGCTTGCACCTAAACTGAAGGGCTTGAGAACAGCAAAGGGAGAATAGCAGTCCTGCATAATACTGTTTTAGTATCTGTTTAGTATTTTAGTTTAGGGGTTTTGTGTGTTATTTTTCTGTCCAGCACATATAATGTAGCGTACGAAGGCTCTAATCAAACAATCCTTTCCAGATGATCATACCCAAAAGTGCCCCATCTGTTTCTGGACTTGATTTATAACTGCTGGATTGGCTGAGCAATCACGAGGGAGCCAAAAACATCTCAGTTGCTGCTGTGCTGCATTCCCCAGCAATGCAGTATTTTCCACTGCTACTGGAAGGCACACTCTCAATCTTCCATTTGTAAAACTTGGCCTTTAGGAGTTGGATTGGAAAGCAACCTCTGTGACACTAAATTGATCTGAACAGGGATTGTTCTCTGTGAGTCCAAGCAGCATGGCAATGCATCACCTCCATCTGCTCAAGCTCGCTCCCTTTATCCCCCAAACATGGTACCCCTGTCCAAATTGCCTACTGGAAACAGTCCTTGGCATCTGGTATCTTCTGCGCTGTACCTGGGTGTTGTCTGGGCAGTACTACTTGGCATGGCCCAAAACCATGCAAGAGGCTCTGCTAACAGTTAGAACACAACAGATGATTTCAGACCATTGCCAGTGTCTGTGCCTTGGCCCTGCATTATTTACTTGTATTGAGGTAGCCTAAGAGAAGCTCTGCTAATAAAACAATTGTTATGTACAATACAGTAGGTCTGATTAAAGCCCTATGGAATTATTTTCAAGGGACTAGAGAAGCTGCATGCGTAGGTCAACATATGTGGCTTCCAGAACACAGCTGCTCTGTGAACCAGACCATCGGAGGTGGAACAACCAGATATTGAGTAATCACTTCACTATTTGCTTTTGGTGAAAATAAATTTTTCAGGTAAGTTTTCACCCAAGTCACATCTCTTCTTGAGCTCTTGGTGCAGCTGTGTGAATTCATGTATCTACACAGGGCAGGCACCTGGATTGCATGACTGGGGCAAGTCTGGGATGACCTCTTCCAGTGGAAACACAGATTTTGATCATTTTAAGGAAATCATGACATGTCAGTGTCAGAAAGTTGTGTGCTGTTATGTCCCCTCAAGATCTACTTGTTGCCCTGGCTCCTGTAAGAGACCAGCCAGCTGATATGCTGGCATATATTCATTTTTTAAAATATCTAAGCGTGAAAGCAATGAGATTCTTAGGATGAATGAAGTTAGGAATATACATAAATGCATGTCTAATTAATAACAATTACTTTATTTGGCAACTGTGTTAATATGTATATTTTATCTATAACTGTTAAAATTAAAAGCAGAAATATCGCAATCAGTATTCTAAAACCAATTTATGCTGTGTCTTGGTTTTGAACCCATTTTTTGTATTTCTCTTTCAAAGTATCAGCTCTTAAGGCTGTTGAGGCCTTCTATTTGTCTGTAGAGAGCTTAGTACACTTGTGTGTCCATTTTATTAATATAAGTAATCAAAACAATTGTAATATGCCACTAAACAAATGTTAGCCAACTAATTAGTGAGGAAAAAGTTTCAGTCCTCTGCTTCTAATCTGTAGTTGGCATGCTAGCTTTTTTCACTACATATTCTGGCTTAGGTAGGCATAGTAATAGAAATTAGTAAAAGCAGCATGTGTATTTTTTAGATTCCTTTGACTGTGTGCATTTCTCAAAAATAGCAGATGACTATTTTGACATGTCACAAACTTGCTTTCTTTTACCCTGCTTTTAAATCAATGTCTGCTCTGAAGCCAATTTATTCAATAGAATTTTATTGCCTTCCAGGGAATTTGGGTTTCATCCTGGAAGACAGATAACATACAGTACAGTCCCTTTAAATAACAAGAAGAAAGAGGTTGTTTTGTGGCTTTGCATTTCTGCCAGGTCTTCTAGTATACTAGTCTCCTTCATCTTTCAAGATTGTAAAACATGGCACGTGGGAAGAAGAAAAGGACAAAGGTAGCAAACATTTGTCAAAATAGTACAAAAAACTGTTAATAATGCTCATTGATATATTTTAAATAGAAATAACTAGATTTCTTTTTTTCCCCAAGAAAGAAGCCGACTGCAGAATCCCATATAGGTAATTTTCCTGTAAAGTTCAGTAAATACTGTACTGTTTAAACCCAAATATAAAAACATAGAGAAGGAAGAAACTTTCTAGTGTCAAAAAGTCTTCTGGTATGTCACGAGGAAAACCAGAACAGATTTTTTTTTTAATATTAAATTTGAAAAGATCTTCATGAAACTGAAGCTATCATGATAAATTCATGGTCCCAGCAGGTCTGTCACCATAGCACACATGGTATCTTCCACAATTTCATGTTGATAGCAGGATGTTTAGGTTTTCCATAGACATGTATGAATCACAAAACGCCATTGCCACTGGTACAGGTAGCTTGTGGTACAGGGGCATCCAGTGAGCAGCAGTGGGTCAGGGCTGTACAGAGGATCCAGATTGATCTGTACAGGAAGATGACCCTCTCTCTGATGCATTAACAGTCTAATCTGACCATAACCAGACCTAAGATGGCCTTGGTGTCACTCTCAGAGTCTTGATGGACATGTCATCAAATGGATGTGGAGCTAAATAATAACCCTGTTCCTCTGAGTCATAGATGAGGCAGTATTTCCTTCAGCAATATATTTTGCCATTTTCCCTGGCTGAACATAGCAGTACTTTGGATTTCATTTTCAGGATTGGTGAACCTAGCAGTTTTCATGATCACACAGATCTAGCGAGAAGTAGAGAGCTGAGGTGCCCTATAACTTAATAACATCATCCTGAGATGATGGGAGTATTGTATGACACAGGCTGACAAGAGACACTAAATTGAAAACCACACGTCTGACACTTCATTTTCCTTGGAGATTTGCAGCTTGTACACGGTCTGTGATCATGCACTGTTGAAAAATTTCTTGGCGTTGCTGACATATTGTTGGAAAGTAGGGGCAAAATGCCATTCTTTAGTTTCACTGTTTTTCCCCAGTTAGAACCGTGGTTAGTTTCTTTTCAGAAAGTAAGTAAAGGACCTTATTTAGCTGCTTTCATATAGATATTAAATTGATAAACAATCAACCAAATGTTATTACTGTAGTATGTTAAAACTTCCACCATGTGCTAGGTTTTCACTATTCCTCTGAGAAGAGAGAGTTGGTGGGTACCACCTGAGACATGAACTTAAGTACTGATCAGCACAACCGGCAGTGGCCTTAGCAAACCAAGACCCTACTTGCTGTCAGGAATTTTGGAAACAACGCAGAGAGGAAGTCTTCTGAGGTATGCTTTGTAAGATGATAAGTGGTTTGGGACCTGTTCATGAAGATTTCTTCTCGGCAATGAGGGCCAATGTGGGATTCTCCAACACACAAATCCCCCAGTTTCAAAACTGGAACGTGGGTAGTGAAGCTGACTGGAAACAGAGGTTGTCCAAACATGTTGGTTCAAAAGAATGGTTGGGTGTCTCAGGAAGGAGACTGCTCATGCCCTCTGAAACTCTTCATCGGTGAAGGAGATTCCAAGGACGGCAATTGTGGTGGACAAGATGGTCATTGTGGATACCTCATGTAGAGACTGTGGTGAGGGACAGGGATGAACCAGCCACCTTCCACAAAGGACAGAAGAACATTCTTAGGAGCCTGCAACTTGGTGAGGCAGTGAACTGCTGAAAGCAAGACCCTACAATGGGCTGGGGAAGGAGCAAGTTCAAACCTTCTTATTCTGTTGCATTGGATTTTGTTGCTTTGAGTTTTCTTGACTTTAAAAGATATTTTTCTAGGTTTTATTAAATAATACCCAGTAGTTTGTAGTTGGATGAAGCCTATTAGGGAGAGAAAAGGGTGTATTTGCATTCTAAAGCCTCCTGATCTCCTTTGGGATCTCAATATAAGGAACAGATTTAAGCCTATTCACATCATTGCTGTGGCTGACTTGGGCTCTTGTCACACAGACCTATTGAACACAGACAAAAGCTGACATCATGAGAAATGAAAGGCAGTGGGCAAAGTGATAAGATCCCTGAAACCAGATGATGTACAAGGGAAGTGGGGAGGGTAGAGGTGCTGCTGTGGAGGGATGAAAAGATAAATTCATATAGCAAAGCAATAAGCCAGTAAAAGTAATCTTTGTGGTAGCACCCTAAGTTTTTCTGAGGTGGAAAAAATTGTATCCATCAAGATCAGTGAAAAGTGGTGGACCAGACCAGAAGTGGTGAACTTAAATTGCATCTAAGTTAGATAGGTGGATGTCTTCCTATTGGTCAGGATAGTGAAGCACTGGAAAAGATTTCCCAGGGAGGTTATGGGGTCTTTGTCACCCAGAACAGATTAGGAAAGCATCTGTTAGGTATAAAATAAATATATTTGATCCTGATTAAGGATTGGGTAAAGCAGGGCAGACTACCTGACCTCTTGCAGCTCCGGTCGTTTGATTGCAGCACGGGAGGATAAGAGCTTGGATGGAAAGATGGTGCTGTGTGGATAGATAAGAAAAGCTGAAACTTAAGAGATTTTCTGCAGTATGAAATCTCAGTTATGACTGACATGTTAATGATGCTGAGACCAGAATACCCCTTCTGAGCTCCAGCAAGGATGAGATATTGGGAGTTTCTGGGTGCTGGGGGGTAGAGACAGGGGACCCAGACTGGGGATTGTCTAGGTTTGAATTAGAGAAGAATTCAAACTGTAACCAAGAGAATCAGAAAGGTAGGAGATGGCAAGATGGAGCAATAGCTAGAGAGAGAAATGGAGAAATTCTGGGATTTTAAGATGGCAGAGAGATTAGGAAGAAGATGAAGAGAGGTAATCGGGGTGTTCGCAAAGGGAACTGTCAGGAACTAGGGGAATGGGCAGGGGGGTAAGAAGAGGATGTAGAAGAGTGAGTATAGGGAAGTGAAGATAACCAATTTCTCTGTCCTTAACAGGAGAAGAGCAAGAAGAAGGAAAGCAGGGTAAAGAAAAAAGGATGTATTCCCATGACTGCTGTTTCTGAAGGCTGCTTTCTCATGTCAGTCTTCACTGGGACTGCTTGGAGATTCTTATTGAAAAAAACACATTGTGATCTGACCTATGAAGCTTTCTGTTAACATAATGGACTGCTCAGGAAGGCAACTACAAAAATTATTTTTTATCAGAAGGTGGAAAGTGTTGTTTCGTAATGCAGAAGTGATACGGGCTTCTGTAAAAACAGGCCTGAAGCAGCTACTTTTGATGTCAGCTGCAACTGTCAAGCCTGGTTTTTAGATAATGTTGTGATGCTGTTGGAGGAACACTCAGCCTGTTTTTGTAGAAGCCCTTTTACAATCCTGTAAGGTTGAAGAAATCAGATGATAATGCTTGAACTTGCATGACGATCCATCTTGCAGATCTGCCACGGGCTGTTAAGGGCATGTTTAAATCAGGCATGTTCAAACCCAGTGTTTAAACATTGTTACAGTCCTGTTGGAAGTATCTCCAAGGGATTTTTTTTTTTTTCCTATAGAAATTCTTGTGAAAAGAGGTTTTGAATTAAATGTTGCCCTCACAGTGTGTGCAACCAAACTTTACCAAATACACAGGGAGCAGAGACAGAGAGAAACTTGTGAGACTCCTTTTGCAGAAGTTAAATGTGTTTTCTGGATGCAAACAGGCACCTGCTAACTCCCCCAGCACCACAGTCTGCTCTGCATGGGTGGAACCCTCTGGGCAGCACTGCTGAAGTAAATGAGCTATGTGTGAGCACAAGGTTGCTTGAAGGACAAGGTGCTAATACTGAGAGAACTAAAGCAGGTTTTTAAAATCCTTCTGGCACTCTAAGCAGCTTTTGCAGAGCAGGGAAGGCTATGTGGGCTTTTGTTTTTGTTTTGTAAATGGGGGTTGTGCACTCCATAATTCGCTAAGAAAATTGTTTATTATTGCGTGAAACTGCTTTCAGCTATGCACATGCAAAATCCGCTTTTCTGCCCATGCTTGGAGGAACCTCATGGCTTTTCTACCTCTACAAGCCTGGCTGAGGGTTCCACAAAAGCAGGTTGGATTGAGCAGGATAATATGCACCTTTCTCCCTGTTTAGTTTCCCCAGATACGCCTAGGAGACACGTATGTTTTGCTGAGCACTCTCCACTTCTTCTATTTATACGCTGCAATTCAATAGGAATTACTATAAGAATCCTTCTCCTGGGGAACTTGGCTTTAACCTTTTGTTAGGTTAAGTATGGATTTTGAAAGCAGGTTGTTTTACACTCTTCAGATAATCACTGATGTTGGAAATATGGGAAACAGTGAACACTGAAAATCGGAAGGAACCTCTTTTATGAAGTGTTTAGTTCTCCTGTATGTACTTCAGTGTTCAAGGAGAAAAAAAATATATTAGAAAAGAGATGAACTTTGGAGTGGAATCAAGCAGAGATTCTTTAGACGTCGCTGGCTAAAATTTGCCAAGTTCATACCTCTGCTGAAAAGCTGTATCAGTGCCATTACAATTCCGGTGGTACTGTACAGCCCAGGGCACCTCAATAGCGCGCTGGCTATGTTTACATCGCTGAACTACAGAGTGAAAGAAAGTGACCTTGAACACTGAACGCCAACTGCTTTTTCACTTCTTGCCTCTGTTTCAGAGACTGCTTCAGCTAACCGTCTCCAAAGGAAAGGCTCCTCCAGGTTTGACTCTCTGCAACCGCAGGGGCATGGTGTACATACCCTTGGTGTCATGCTGCAATACACCAGTCTGGTGGACTATTATGGACCCCTCATATATGTCATTTGAAACACTTTTAATGGAAAAAGCATACAACATATTAGCTCTTAGTGTCAGAGGGGCACCACAGACTCGGAGGAGATTGAGGGCCAGGTGCCATGCAGTGGGGATTTGGCCACTGTACTCAGGAGAGGCTTCACTTCAGCCCTCCTGAAGCAGTGAAGGTGCTGATCAGTCCTTTAGAAACAAGCCTTGTCTGGGACATGCTTTTCCTTAACAGTATAGGCATAGCTGTTAGCTTGGTCACAACACTGTGACCTTTTATACTTGCCTTTTATACTGGAATTGCTTCAGATCTGCCCAGCAGAGAGGATGAGCAGAGAAATTCAAGCCTGTGGGTATCCTTATGTCCACGTCATCATGGACAGGGTTACAGTGTCCATTAGTATTTTGTTCCCTAACACTTCCTGTTATGAGACCATGGTTTTAATTGTGGGTAACTTTGCCAGATTATTCAGGATGAAGTTTTACATGCCAGTATCCTGAAGGTTTTAACCAACATGATTACATTGTGTTGCCCATTTTCCAAAACAATCTGGTATTACTGATATTGGAAAGATATTGTTCATATTTTCTTTGAAAAAGGGAAATTGGGGGTGAGTGGTGATGGAAAGAGTTGTATTTCATTTACTTCGGTGAAATAACAATGTTTTAAGAGGGAATGGATATAAATGAAAGCTTTCTGGCTGCAAATCAGGATTTCTAACGTTTACAGGAGCAAATTTCTGAAACAGCATTCAGAGAGAGTCATAATTTAAATTGTTTCTTGTTTACAGAAATAATTATTTATACAAAGAATTACAGTATAAATTATTGTATTTACAGAAAGAACTGTTATATGATTACTTATAATGATTAAGTGGCTCAGGACAGCCCTTCTAAAAGTTTGTTTGTATTTTCCAGTTCTTTCTTCTGCATTAATATAGTTCACCTTTATAGCTGTATAGTTTCATCCATTCTTGAGTCTTGATGGGTTTAATTATTCTAGTAGTATTCTAGACCCCAAGACAAAAGATTTTCCTATTTACTTCCAAGAGTAGACCTAACTGGAAAATACTATTCTTTTCTGGTTGTTTCTGTTTAAACAAAGACAGATGACAGAGAACCTTGGTTTTGTCTTTATGTTTTTCTACAGTTTTAAATTAAGACCACAACTTTGCATTCCATCATGTGAAAATCAGCAAATACTGTGTGTTTTCTTTGCAGCTCACATTTTGAAAAGATATTAGATTGCTGTGGGACTGCTGCTTCAGAAATAGACTTCCAGCAATATGATGATGTATTCTGTTTAATGAACTTGAAGGAGCTCAGAATCATAGATGCAAACCACTCTGAATAAAAAGAGAAACATTAACAAGTGTCTCAATCAGTTCAGTGTCTTACATTTATGCAAACTAAAAAAAAAAAAAAAAAAAAATAGAAGGGCAAACCTTTCCCCACCTTGTCTGCAAGAGTACTGTACGGTAACGCAGCTCTATGGGGGCAACTCTTTTTAACTATTCACCCCCGTTTTGAACCCAGTTTTGTTTCAGCATTAGGAACATTAATTGGGGAAGATCAAAGAGGTCTTTTAGGGCCAGATAAATGGTATTTCTCTTTGCTTGCCCTCTTGGCTGGCCTTTAGGCTTATCAGACTTGAGCAAGAAGGATCACGTCACCAGGAGCTCTGTAATACTGATGCGCTAGTCCCGCTGTATGCCACACCTTTATGCATTCGAAAGTTGATGCTGATACTGCCACTTCAAAGGCTCCATTTTGCTTCAGGGGATTCTATCTTTAAAGCGCTCAACATCAGTGGGAGGATTTTCACATCATGTCACATCCCACTTTTGAAGTTTCTTGTTAATAGGGGTCGCCTTTGAAGACTTCCCACTCCTGAGAGGTTCTTCTCCCAGTTCTTCTTGTTGCGGGAATGTCTCTCACCAGATCTTTTTAGCATCCCTCCTGAGGATTTTCTATCTTTAGGAATATCCCTTAAGAGCTTCTTATTGTTTAGGTCTGGGCCTTTAGAAGAGTTTTGGTGTCCTTTAACAAATTCCTGCTTGAGGGCCAGATCATGCAGCCTCTACTCAGTGCTGAGTTCACTGTAACTAACTCACCTGATTAAGATGAGCATGACATGGACAAAACTTTATGAGCAGATTTCATCCTTCTCCCATTACTCAAGTCTATTTAAGGAGAAAATATTATATATCTATTGCAAAAATGAAGACAAACTGCTTGTTATAATTACCATTTTAATTAGTGATGGACAATTCCATTTTTATGAAAACAGAAATTTTTGTATGTGCAAGAAAAGGCAAACATGGATTTTAAAAAGTTTAAAAATCATAAAATATAAAAATATATGTAAATTACATAAATTTATAACAAGTGCAGATATTCTCCTCATCCCAATTTCACTTAGGAATGTGCTTTTAGAATTCTCCATTGTCAAATGTCTTTCTTCTAGTATGCATGTTTTGTTGGTTTAAGTTAGGACCTTTCTGGCATTGTGACCTTGGAATATGTGTGAAAGGGGGAAGAGAAGCTACTGTGAAAAGCTGCAAAGAGAAAAGATGTTACAGAAACAATATGCAAATCAGGCTGTAAAAAAATTAAAATGCTTTTGGAAAGCTTAATGGAGAAGCAAATAGTTACAAGAGCATGGGAATAAACGCAATCTGGTGTCCAGTGGGTTTCTATCTTGTGACTGATTCACTTTTAACTGAGAAAAGGGACAACAGGTGCAGTCTGAAGACCTTGGGGGACCTTCACTAAGACTCGGATCAGTGATGGACATTTCACTGGAGACATGGTCTAGGGAGAGAACTTACTGAAGCAAGGAAGAAAGAGAGGTTGGCTGAGATGTGTTTTGAAGTACCTGAGAGGAGAGAAAGCAAAGTAGCAGCTCTAGGAGTTGCAAAGCAGAGGTGTGTGGAGATGCTTCAGAGCAAAGGGCTCAGAGGTAGTTAACGGGCAAAACCCTTGCAGCTAGGGAGAAATGACTTTGAATGAAAAGAAGAGCCATACAAGGCATACTAGCGGGAGATACCATCTTGAATAATGTCAGAATAATTTCTGAAGCTAAGAAAGAGAAGATAATTTGGAGCAGAAACAGCTAGTTGGTAAAAAAAACCCTGCCAAAAAAACCCCAACCCAAGCACGGCTCCTGACAGTGTTATCTTGAGCACTAAAATCTGCTTGTTTAAGGACCTATTAATCATAGTGCAAAATGCTGCCCAATTTACATAACTGAGCAGCAGAAAATAAAACTTGGCTGAGGTAAAGTGAACATTAATTAGGCAGCTCTTGTAAGTGGCAATGAGCTTCTCCGTTCTCCCTGAAATTTTTAGTATGTACCCAATAATTTCACACGGGGTTTGGGATGTCTTGGAGGAATTAGCTGGCACTTGTCTCCTGGTTTCTCATCTCTGTTGTGCCCTTAATAATGCATGTTGCAGGGGACACGGTTCATCTTTGCCAGACCCTGCAGACGAGCACCGAGAAGCTCTTCTCTCTTAGAAGTTGTAGGTTGCATCTGTTTGAAGCCTGATATGTGCCTGTGATGATTTAAAGCCCACGCTGCTGGAAGCAAGCTTGACAGTCCTGGGCCCTCAGAGACTGGCCCCGTTCCCAGGTGCTCCAGTGGATATGTGCATTTCCAGTATACTGACTGCACCTGGCACTGGGATCCGAGCGCGGTGCTCTTTGCTCTCCTGCAGCCTACTTAGATTTTATTTGCCTGTGTTTCATTTCAAACAACATGATAAAAAATCCCATGACATTGTAATTGTTGCTATACATGCCATGGCCACCTGGTACCTCACGGTAAAAGCAGAGGGAAAACCCTGATCCTTGCAGTCCGCGAGGACTGAGTCCCAGCCGTGACATTGACTGGGAACACTGGGACCTCTCTCTACAGGTCAATTGGTAAAGCAAATATTTTGCACAGATATTAGTTCATATTTGCATGGGTTTGGTTTTTACTTTAATTAGGGCAATTCATCTTTGAGAACATCTTAAGTTGCGTAGTAATGTTTTCATTTCAGTTCCTTTGAAGACATCGCAATTAGTGTATTGAGTTACCTAATGAATGATTAGAAGCAAATAATAGCTCACAGTTATTGTTTCTCGCTGAGGCAAACATCGCTGCATTGTTTACAGTTCATTGTTTTGAAGGTTATCTCAGCGATCGCTAAGGTGAAAGATTGTTCTCTTTTGTTATGAAATTAAAGGTTTAGATTTTGGGTTACAGGCAAAATGGCAGAAAAAATGTTACTTTTTAGCAGAAAAAGTAACATGCTGCCAGGTTCCTTTAGGTTAACACAAACCATTTGCTGTCCAACATCACCAGAATAAATGTTAGTGCAGGGACTGGATCTTGATTTTTTCATGCCAATTTCTGGCTAACTCTTTTAGACTTATTTCTTAAATTATCTTTAGCTTTGACTATAGTTTTACAACCATCAACAGGAAACTACTGTAAAGACAGTAATTGTGGATTACAAATTGTTCAGATAGAAAGACAAAATGTTAGTATCTGTCCTAAAAACTAATAATTGGAAAGCTTTTGTATTAGAGAAAAAAAACCCCAAAAATATTTCTCTTCACTGGTAGTTGGATTACATTATTGTTTTAGAGAAGTAATATTGCAAATATTATAAATCATTATACATATTTGCATTCCATATATGATTCTGTGTCTAATACTTGGATTTTAGTTTTGCTTTAAAATACATTATGCAGCAAAAAATTGCTCTCTGCCAAGATCAGGTAGTAATTTTTTGAATCACTGATAATTTAAAGATTCAAATTGATTTTTAAAATATCAGCAACAGAAGTTGTCCCCAGAATTACAGTATTTGGGTCAAGGCCTCAATATATCCCTTGCTTGGGCAGATGTAGTGATATGAGAGACATTTTATTAGTCAACCACTTACTTAAGGTAAACTCTTTCTTACCACCCTTTTGTTTCACCAACTGAAAAATCTGGAGACTCATATGAATCACAGACTGCTGTGCTACATTGGCGGAGAATAATCTTAAAAGGTCCCTCAATCAAAATTCTGTTTAGGCATATGATAAACTTTCATCGTGTAGGTTTCTGGATACAGTGGTTATATCACTAAAAGCAACATAAATATTTTGCATAAATATGCATTTACATTTTATTGCTTTTGTTGTATCACCAGTGTGACACGTGCTTCCAAATGCTTTGGGGGTAAACGACGAAGCAGATATTAAATGGGGTACACGGAACTATTCATTCTCTTTAAGGTGTCCCAAGCGACTGGTAAGGGGAATGTGGAGGAAAAACCCACAAAAGTGAGGAATGGATACAAACTGCCAGGAATGCAGATGTTTGTACACATCTGGAACAGGTTTTATTTCTGCCAGAATTGTCTTTACTGCTTAGGTGTTGCCCACAACTGTCCTATTTGCTGTACAGGGCAAAGAAACTAAAATCCAAGTCCTGAAGAAAATTATAGTCTCACAGTAGCAAAGGAAAAAAACCACCAAGTATGAAAAGATGGGCTAAAGAGATAGAGCATGCCAACTGACATAAAACTGGTTCCATGATTATGGTAGTGTGAATTGCTTATCTTTAGTCGGACTGTAAATCCATGACAGATCTCTAAATAAACACTAGGACAAAATTATCTTCCTTCTCTCCCCTTGAGTTGCTCTCTTTCTGCTGTGACAATAAATGATGCGATCTAAGTATATTTCTGATAACCTGTAATTAACATCTCAAGCTTTTTTTAAGAGAGAAAATAAACCCCCCACAAACAAAACCAATATATTTTTGTATGCAAAGTCTCATGTAGCCCAGAAAAACATCCTTGCAGCTAACTATAATGAAACTTCACCGTCCTGCCAACAGGCGCCACTCGAGGGATCTGCCTTTGGTGTGGATAATAACAAACCCTATGCAAAAATCACATCATGCATGCATGTACTAAAGCTACTCAAATATGAGCAGAACAAGCACTGACAATCCTGGGCAGGAAAGTGCACGATGGGTATTAACAAAGAGAGGGTCCGTCGTGTGTCCGCTCATTGCTGGGTGAAATATCGTAAACATGGACACAGTGAGGACGTCTTGCTATCTCAGAGGCCTGAGGTGACTCTGTTAACAGCTGGGGAACATATCTTGCATACTTGATGTTTTCCAGGTGGTGCAAGCAATGTACAAAAAGTAAGAGGGGTTTTTTAAGCCAAGGTATTTTTTGTTTGGTTTTGATATGTGGAGCACATACAGAGTTGCAGGCAGTGTCTCTGCAGATCTCTGCTGTTGCTACAGTGCGGAGCTTCAAGCTGTGCGCTTGGTCTGTAATTCTTCCTTCACACTCTGTTTCTGGTTAATAAATGAAGCACAGCGTTGTTTCCATTTTGCGCTGGGTAGACCATGTGGCTCTCTCTGCAGCAGTCATGGAAGCAGAAGGGAGCTGGGGAGGACACGGGAGGCCGTCAGCTGCAGAAACACCCATCAGTTAAGGGTCGGCTGCACTGCCAGCAGCTTTCATCGGCCATGTCCCGAGTCCTGAAGCAGGCTTGGGGTGATGCTGCAGGAACCTGTCTGCCAGGTGCCACGTTGCCTCTGGTCAGATGGAGACCCCTTCCAACACACAAGTCATTTCCCAGAAAGCTGGGAAAAGGAAGGGCCCTGAGGGAAGTTTTTAAGAGGAACAGCTTTCTGTTGAACCTCCACTGGTGGATAAGGAAATGCTGAAGCTGTTATGTTAGTGTCTATCAGAAAGGGGAAAATAAAATACATTTGGGAGTAGTGTAAGGAAGAGTTTATACATGTAATATCTCACCAGTCTGGAAGCCTGCCAGGGCTGGAGATTGCCTCTTGACCAGTTGCTGATCTTCCATTAATATACTTTCTGCCCTCCAAATCCCTTCAGTTCTGACCTGTGTATCATCTTGTGACAGTAAGTTCTGCGGTTGAATTTCGAGTCATGCTAACATCAGTTTAAATTTGTCACCAGATAATTTCACCGCACCTCCAAGTTTGCACCTTTCCCATTCCATTCATGGTTTGCCACCATTTCCCTTCCTGCCATCACTTTCACCACGTTTCCCTACCTACTCATGTGCTTTCCAAGCAGAGGTTTTGTGTGGAGGTTTTTCGATACCCAAAATCATCCCTGCTGCCCTTCTGTGTATCTTTGCTGTCTGAAGCCATGTTGCAAGGCTGCATGCCACACCCAGGATGTGTCACACCATGAATTTATGCAGGGACCCAAGGAGAGAATGTTTTCCCTGTGCCTTTCATAATAATTCTAAATGTTTCATTTGCCTCTCTGACTGCTGCAGGGCATTGAACTGATGTTTTTAAAAAAGCCTGTCCTCAATGACTTTCCTGAGTATATCAAACAAAGGAAGTTTTAACAATAGAGAAAAGGACACAGCAATAATTTATTAAAAGCACCACAACAGTGAGTCACCAGTATAAGCATGCAAATAAGCTAAACACTTGCTCCCACAGTATCTGCATCCACAGCTTTTTGCTATTTTGCCACAGAGTATCTCCTGACAAAATGTGCTTTTTTTTGCCCTTTTTTTTTTTTTTTTTTGGTGAATGCTTTTTTCCCCTTTGGCTTTCCACTGCCCTCGGTGAACAGCTTGTTCCCATCAGCTGATGAAGCCACTGGGAGAAGTGTGTGTCATGCCTTTTGTCCAGTCCTGATGCGTTGTTCCTCCCCAAAGGCTGTCACCCAGCCTACAGCTGGAATCTCATCTCTCTGTGGGTAAATGAGGGTGGCAGAGGGAAGTGGGGAGAGTCACTATAGCTGTTCACTCAACTTTCTTGCTTCGTCCACATGTATTTGAAAGGCGCAATCTGCCACCAAGCTGCCTTTCTTTTATCGCTCCACATCTGAGACTTCCAGCTCCTACATCTCATGCAGTGAGCAGCAGCTCTTCTCCTCTGGTGATGTGCGTCACTTCGTCTGAGTTGCCTCTCCCAGTGGTACCGGTATTGGGTGTCTTCAGCTTTCTTGTCCGTATACAGCATCTGTGCTCCTTGCAAAGCTTGGCTGGCATCAGGGCCGTGTGCCTACCTAAATTTGTTTCACTCTCATTCCAGTATAGAGATTAAAGATCCTTGTGCAGAGCAGTTACAGCAGGGATTATCTCCTCCCTAGATACCTCGTCCCTTTTGCCTGCCCTATCCTATAGTAAATGAAAATGGCTGATGGGTAAACCCTGAATTCATATTGACTATGTCTGTGGGTCCAAGCAGGTGTCACTCAACATGCTCCAAGCTCTGGGCCCCAAGCACTCAGGTCGAGGATCTGTTTGATAGCACCTGTGTATTGAAATCAGGACGTGGGAAACAAGGGGTAAGGAGGAAGGGTCTGGTTCATACCCAAGTCTTGCCATAATACAACGATAAGGTGTGGGTGGTGTGCGGATCGAGGTTATAAAGGCTCCCCAGGTTCATATCAAGTCCTTTTTTATGGTCTACTAATAGTATGATATGATTTGATTTCCTTATCTGTATCATCAAAGTTTAAAATGATTTTAATCAAAGCAGCCCTGCATCAGCACACGTAGAGGCATCTATGCAAACGAACTAGTTTGTTCCCACCTGTCCTCCGGTTCTTCAGGTAGCAGAAGAGATTTCCCCCATGAGCTTCAGCATCAATATGCTACTGTTAAATGAACCTTATGAATAGTATATTGCCATAATTAATAAGTGTTTCAACTTGCTTTGCAAACATGCACTAGGTCGGCTTCACAGTTCTTCACAGGTGAATGAAGGGAGAGAAACATGTAAACTTCTTTTTAACAAATACCCTTGTTTCTAACACAACTATAAGCAAAGGTATCATTAGCAGCACTTGGCATTTTTGGGTTTAGCATTTTGTTTTCACAGCTACATTATCAAATAATGCGTTAACATGGACTCAAGATGGCCAACAGCAGAGGAACGGAGTTCAAGCCTGCAGGCTTGACTCACACAATGTTTTCCTGTGACATGTATAGGGAATCCCCACCCCAAAAATCCTCATAACCTTGATCCTGTCTAAACAATTCTTACAAGGTGAGGAACAGATGCACAACCCTCCACAACAATGTGGTTTCACAGGGAGGGTGCCGTATACTGCATTGCGTTCCTGAAAACAGTCTGTTGTCGGAAATGCTAGGCTTTGATTTACGGGCACAAATGTGGACTATTTCTTTGTGCTCTGAGAGTGGAAACCAAACAAAGTACTCTGTGAGGTGCATGACACACCAAAACCTGCTGTTTCTGCTGGCTTGGATAGTGCTACTCGGAGCTGAACCGCTTGGCCTCCCTTTCCCCTGCTGTTACTGGTACCACTTAAGTGAAGATGCTGCCTGCTGGGTCTGAAGCTAATTTACACTCTCAGAGAAGAGGAAGTGTACTGCAGTGCACAGAGGCACCACTCCAAAAAGCAGTCTGAAAGTAAAGGTTGACTTTTGATTAACCAAAGCTTCCTCTTCCCTGAGCACTCCTGGAGACAAATGTGTCCATCCTCCGGGCAGGACATGAGACGGAGGCATAGGACACTGCTCAAGAACTCAGCAGTTTAGCTTTATTTAGATGAATACCTCCCACTGAAATCAATGGAAATAAGTTCTATAAATATCACTGAAGATCAGGGCCATTGAGGCAAGACAATCTTAAGAAACTATCCAGTGAATCTTTAAAATTGTTTTCTATTAGAGTTAGGCGGTAACTAATGCTCCATTACCACGGCATACTGGAGTCCTTGGAGAACTTTTTAAGTACTCACTTAAAAAAGAGCTGCTTAATTCTAGTATGCAGCGAGTATTTGGGCAGTTCTTGCCTTTGTCCCTGGACTCTCGAGTGTGTCGTCTACTCTTATAGTCTCTGTTCCCACCTGTAAAGTGGGAGAAAGTGCCACAGAGTAAGGCACTCGGGAGTGCTCAGACGCTGTGATGATTATCACAATGAGGAAGGGACATTTAAAGCATCTGGATAAATCAGAGCTAGATGCTACAGGAGGGCAAGCATGGCGTTTGTGCCAGGTGGTATTTGTATAGTGGTTCCTCCCATTTCCCACTCCTTCAGGCTGGAAGTTCAGCTCTGGGATTTTTGTTGCCTCCTTTCCAGGTTTCGTGCCTTGTTTCTGAGGAATTATTTAAAATAAATTAGACCGTGATGTAAAAAATGTAACTCAAGGCCATTCAATGTATTGACAGATTTCTTTATTCTGGGTACAAATTAACAGCTCTTTCCAAAACACCTTGTATTTCCAGTTACTACTGGGAACTCCTGTTTTATTTATTAATTTCTGAGGATCAAGCCAGATTGGGGCAGAGACAGCATACAGAATTTTTACTGAACTGCCTTGTCTTTAATCTGGGATACCTGCTTACAGTGTTAGTTATTCTGTGCAGAAGTGGGAGAAATATTCATCCAGGTCTGATATTCATATGCTGTGGCATATTTACAGACATATTAAGAATGGCCAAATCTCACACCCCAGAGAACAACTCACTCAGTTGACTCCCACCTCTTTCAGTGTACAACCTGATGTGTGACCATCATGCCTTAAAGCAGAAAGACCATTGCAAGCTTTGTGCATGTACAGTCTGTCTGAATTCCGCCACTCTCCCACTGTCCTACTGCAGATCAGCTTGACGATCTCTTCAAGACAATGCCTCCGTCCTCACAGCGCTCCTTGCCTGATCTCATCCAGTATCTGCCCGAGGTTTGCAAAACATGGGCTCAGGGAACAGAGCTGAAGGTTTCACGCTGTCTCTGCTTATGCACCGAGGCCTTTTCTGCAGTGTGCTCCTGTTATAAATACGGAAATTCAAAACAAGTGTTTCGAGCCATGTTCCAGCCTGCATGCCTGGGCCTGCGGATACAGGCTGCTGTTTGGCTAGCAGCGCTAATCAATCAGGCTTCAGGAGTGGACAGAAAGTATTTTCAGCCAGCAGGCTGAGCCATAAAATCTAAAACTCAGCAAGAGCTGCTTATAAATAGTATGAAACAAAGTAGTGAAAATTAATCTTGTGTATCTGCGGGGGTTTTTAGGTTAGATCCTTTTTCAAGATAGAAAACAAAGGTCTATTTCTGCAGCAGTCATGAGGGTTTTTCACTTTGACTTATCACATGTAAGTGATTTCAGATGAAAAAAATGAAAGGTTAAAAAAGAATGAAAGAAAAAAATCACTCCGGCCTTCTCTTCTTTCTCCTTGCTGCAGCCTCGGTTAGATCATGGCAGCACAAAGAGTAGACGTGGCATTTGGCACAACCAAGGTGATGAGGAATCTTGGTAAGTGCAAGTGGGCAGCAAGGTGGGTGTGTGGGGTGCGTGCTAAGGAAGATCAGCCACTGATGAAGCAAATTTTTCTTCTGCCAGCAGGTGATCCAGTTTGGCGGTTCCTGCCCATTCCTCTTCGTTCCTCAGAAAAGGTTGCTACCACCGCCTCTGTGCTGGATGCCAATGAGATCTTTGTGTACCTGCCATCTAATCATGCTGGTGGAAACCTGGAGGGAGAGCAGGACAAGGATCTGACAACAGTGGGGAAAGAGGAGCGTCTTAAACCCAGAAAAGCGAGTCACCCCTTGGTCAAGAAAATGTTGATGGATGGTTTGTTTCTCATTGAGCAGCACGAGTACTTATTAATGGGAGGGACCAGCTAATGAAACTGGCCTTGCTTGTATGAGCAGGGAGTACCATCAAGAGCTGTGCTGCACCCGGAAGGTGTGCATAAACATTGTGTTTTATAGCCTTTTCTGTAGCACATTCAGAAGTACAAAGACAATGACATTGGCTGTGTGGGAAATTGGACAGGTAGTAGATGGGCTGGCAATAACAGTGCTCAGGAAATAGAGCTCAGCCTGGCATCACTTCTCCAGGAGCCTCCAGGAATCTCAGCAGGATGGGGCTTTTAGGGTGTGTCAGCAAAAGGGAGATTATGTCCCTCAGAAATAATTGGTGTTTGTTTAATAGCTTCCAAGTGAGTTTCGGATTCAGCTCCATGCTGTTATGAAACATGAAATAGGTGCTAATGCGAAGGAAGGAGGAAGCAGCTGTACACACAGTTACCGCACCAGCATTTTCTAACCTTTTGAAATCTTTTATGCTAGATGTCTAATGCTGGCAGTGTCCAGGAGAGAAAGGGAAGGAGGGTGCAGAGAAAAAAAGGATGTTTGCATTGGCATTGGCTCTTCCATCAGCATCAGCAGCGGCTGAACCGTGCATGTTAGTCTACAAAAGAAAGAGGGATCGAAGAGTGAGGGAAGCATTTGAGGGAAAATAAATTTAGCTATCAATTCCACCCTCCTTCCTGTCCTCAGAGGATTTTGATTAGGCTGCTGTCTGACAAGCCTGAAGGAAAGACCTCTGTTCATCTCAGCCTTATGGATTTCTGCCAGGTTTCTGGTCACATTTATACTGACTTGCCCCTAGCAGGATAGAAAAAATATTCTATTTTTAGCAAACACAAAGATCTAGCATATGGCCTGCAGTCTATCACCCTGAGCCCTGGATGCCACTTGCATAAAAGGAGCAGGGTTATTCGGGATCACTGCCTGGATGGGAAGACCTCCAAGGACAATCTCTGTGGTGTCAGTGTTTGAGGAGGTGATGTTCTTTCTTCTGAGTCTGTGCGTCATCTTGTTTAATGACACTAAAATCTCATGTGAAACAGAAGTCATGGTCCTCGCTACTTTTGGTCAGGTTTCAAGTTTTACAGCACCTGCAATGATTTTCCAAAGGGTGCCTCTGCTTCCTCAGATAATGGTACATTATGGCCATACCTTCTGAAAAGCTGGCTATGCGGTGTGAGCATTTCTTTTGAAAATCTGGTCACTTGCTTGGTATCTTGTTGTAAATTCTGTGATCATTCTGACTCTGAAGGATATGAGATGTTTTAGGAAAAACAGTGATGTGGACCATAAAATGTCTTTATAAATGCTTTAACTATACCCACCCTTGTAACTTTGCCATTCTCTACTACTTCTTGAATGTGTTACCCAGAAAACAAGGGCACTGCAAATCCATTGGTTACTACTGCCATAAAATTGAAGTATTATCATGCAGAAGCTAGGGAAAAGTATATTTTGACCTAATTGCTGAGCTGCATGGATGTAGCAGAGCACATCTATGATGTGAATGTTAGGTAATGCCTGTAGATGGCATTGCTGTGGCCTGTTCAGGAGCTAAAGGGCGATGCATAGATGGGCTGAAGTGCTCAACTCTGATCTAGATGCTTTCTCCTTTGACCTGAATGTTTTTTTCTTAGTAGATCCAGAAGTCCAAGATTCACCAACCCACAGTGGCTGGATGTGACACTAAACCAGTAACTTCTAACTGTGTCATCATCCATAGATGTTTTGTATGGCATCGGTCTGTTCAGGACAAAAGGTCTGTCAGGG
The DNA here is from genome assembly GCF_028858705.1 of Grus americana. NCBI lineage: Eukaryota > Metazoa > Chordata > Aves > Gruiformes > Gruidae > Grus > Grus americana. The sequence continues at coordinate 12,042,801 of NC_072853.1, read as the reverse complement.
AGACTCAGCCTTTAGTTTAGATATTTGAGGCCTCCTTCTTTAGATGTTGGGGAGATGCTGACACATCTCAGGCCATCTTGTCCTAAAATTCACCTATTCCTAAAATAGCGATGATATGAATTTTGCTCTGGAAGTGACCACTGATTATGAAGATAGTCTGTGATGATTACTTTGGGTTAAAATGTCTTCTTCAAAGCTCTTTATGTTTTCAGTGAAAATGATAAGGTTAGATGAAGTCAATTTCATTTTCTTGCTGTATCAGTGCTGCAAACTCTGAGTTTGGAGTCATCCCGAGGTATTTATGAGCAAAAACTTTCCAAGCATTACCTAGTTTGGAAAGAATGATTATGATAAATGGATATTCATAAATATTTGTTAAGAATTTTTTCATTCCTAAGAGAAAGGTAACAAATGAAGAAGTGTGTGTTTTTTCTCTTTCTTTCGACCATGTCCTCTTTCCATGTTTCATTTTCTATTTTATCCCAATAAGTGTCTTTACAAATGTCTTTTATCTGCATACTATGATAATCCGTAGCTACTGTTTAGGGTGATCTTAATAAAAATAACATAAAAGTTCACTTCTCACAAGCTGCAAAATCCTTGTATAGAAACTCTCACAGTGCCTGAGTTTCCTAAAAGTGCTGGAGGTTTTTTGTTGTCATTAGAAGGGATTTTTTCCTTTCTTTGAGGGCTCTAGGAAATTTTCTGTATACTTCTTCATTTTGTCCATGGACATGTGCAATCCTGTTTTGTCTACAACTTTCCTGCATAGACCTCACACAAATAATTTCATTGATTTAATCAGTGCTCCCTACGAGGTCTATTCCATCACTTCTGAAAGGTTTTTGCCTCACCTGTGGCAGTAATCTTCTGACTAAAACTTCCAGCACTATGTGTCAAAATAAACCTAAACCAATTTTTACTGCCCTTAACTTACCGAGTTAGGATTTTATGGTGATTCAGGAGCTGTTATTAAAACAGCTGTGTCACGCCAGCAATACAAATCAAGGGAAGGTCTGGAAGTGGAAAACTTAGAGCTCTCCTAAAATGAGCCATCATCACTTTTAAGCCAGAGCTCCAGACTGTGAGCGAGACACTGGCCTAAATCTGCCACCTGTATATACAGTATGTACTGTATGGGCTACAAATACTCTACAAACAGCTTCAGTTGAGCTCAGAAGCTGTCCAGCCCCATTTGGAAAGTTCTGCTGAGCTGCAGGTTTTGCTCTTAAGTCTTCCCACCAGTCCTGTCCATGCCTACACTGTGTTCAGCACATTCTTGAAAACCATGGCTTGTGAGCAGTTGCCATTAGGAAACATCTACCCTACCTCTCCTGCTCCTGATTTTCTTCCCTTCTACACCCGACTTCTCGTCCCTGTTGTCCACTCAGAAACAAGCACAGAGGACGACGCAAGACCAGTTCTGAGAAGGACCTAGCACAACGGAGATTATTGCAAAGTAAATATCCGTTATAAATGAGGGAAGAGCAACTTACCAGTTTGATCTGGGTGAGGACAGTTCTCAAAGTTGATCTGAAACAGGTAGACCAACAGATTAGTAGACCTACCTTTAAGAAAATCTGCATGGGCTTTCAAACATTAACACCTGAGCGTTGCTCTCAGAGAGGCTTCACTCTGTGCTTAACATCAGGGGTATACTGAGAATTTATAACCAGAAAAATATAGCGTGTCTTAGAGATGGAGACACTCCTAAATACCTGAGTTAACCTCAAGTGAGATGCACCTAAATACAATAACGGCTCCAACCAAAGCACCTTATGGTGACCATATCTGCTCTGAGCTTTGTTGTTAAGGCCTCCCTGTAATCTGCAGCATTTTCAAACTTCTCCCTTGAAAACTCTACACTCCTCCTTAGTCCCCCCACTGCCCTGATGCTTCCTTTCAGCAACAGCAAATGCTGTTTTCTTCCTTCTTTTGTCTGACTGTTCAGCAAACTCTCATTATCCCTCCTTGCTTTTCCACAAACCTTGAAAGGCAACTGGGTGGCAAGTAGTTATTGTAGATGCCCATCATGGGGCCCATCGGTTCTGCCAGCTATTCCCGCGCCCCTTTGATGTCGTTGAAGTCTAATTCCTTGTGCGAGGGGGGCTCCACTCCCCAGAGCACATTGTGCATCCCAGAGAGAACAAGCTCTGATTGTGCTGCCAGTCAAAGCACAGTGGAGATGCTGCTGGGGCTGATAATGGGAGCTACAAAGGTGGCTGAGATCACAGGCTAAGGAGGGGAGGGAGAGAAAGACAGACAAACCATATTGGAGTCAGTGGCTGAGAAGAATAGCCAGGCTCAATTGGAGGATGGTGGAACAGAAAAGGAGTTTCCATAGAGGTGGTGGAAAAGAAAAGGAATGGCGTTTTATCAGTTCAATAAAGGGCTGGGATTTTTCTTTGAGCGTTGACAGACCTTCTGTTTTTTGAACTGGTTCATTGGCTTCTAGCCCAACATTTATGCTCCAAGGCAAGTTACTGCTTGCAGTGCTTTTGAGGCAGAGGGAGCATGTTAAAAATACTGGCTTTTTAGGATTATCAGATGACTTCGGCATTGGTAAAAATTAAGAGTTTGTCTCTTTCTTTTTCTCTTTCTTCTTTTCCCTTCCTCCTCCTCCCTCTTTCTCAGGGTAACCAGCTGCATTTAGTTAGCTAAAAATCAAACAACTTTTTTTCCTGTTTCCAGCTGGGGAAAGGCCTTTGAACAGAGGCAAGGCCACCAGCCATTACAGGGACAGAGTGGAATAAGGGATTATGAAAAGGTTACTGATGAGCTGAGGGACTTATATTTAGAAACAAAATGAGACGAGAAATTCATTGAAAACTAGGTTTTTAAAAAATAAATTCAGTGGACTTTTCCTAGCTTTTCATTGTCATTTTTTCCATGCTCTGTATGCATTACATAATGTCTTTCTGTGTAATTGTATGCCATTAACCAGATGTACTGTGAATAGCTATGTTGACTTTCAGGTCCATTTAATTTATCCAACAATAAGTATATGGCAACATACACCGTACTGCATAATTAATAGAAACCTGAGCTGTAAAACTAGGCTTAGATTTAAACCTCTGCTTTTTGGAGGTGACAGGGTTTGAGATTCTCTTCTTATCAGCATTTAATAGGGCTGAGAATGAGGCAATTAGTTACAATTGAGCACATATAAAGAGGGTGAGAAAAGACGAGTGCAGGCCCTCTGATGAAATATGACAAACTTGTTTCACTAAAATGATAAAATAAGGCAGTTTAAAAGGTAGATGATAAAGAGTTGGAGGAAATAAAAACCCTCAAAAAAAAAAAAAGTTCTTTGAAGACTCGGGTTTTATTTTCAGTTCTTTCTTTAGGTGCTTCAACGGTACTCTAGAAATCACCTCACATCTGAATTTTCTAGGTCCTTGGGATGGACCTGGCTACCTGCCCCTTAGGTCTGAATACATACAGGGAAGATACCAATGTTGATAGGGATCTCTAATAATGAAGTATGGTATAGAAGTTAATAGGATGAATAATCAATTGTGTTCCAGTTCTTACTTTACATTATGTACTATACCCCTTTGCCTCCCTTCACAGGTTTTTCTTTGTAATTTTGTGGTGCCCTTGTTCTTCAGACTCACTTCAGCTCTGAATTTGAAAATCACCTAGCACAGTTAATGGAATGGGACAATACGAATAACAAACTCTGTAGATATGAAAGGATATGCTGAACAAATGCATGTACATTTTCTCTCTTTGCATACACTTTCTTTACAGTATGTATTTCAGACTGATCAAATATTGTAACGGAATTCATTGGATAACTTATGCCATAAAAAGAAAAGATATTAATATTTAGAATATTATGCCTTTATCATATCCACTCACTTTTTAAACTATATTTGAATTGCATTATGAATTTTGGCATTGAATTTTCTGGCATTGTCAGATGACTAAACAGGTCAAAATCTCTTTATTGCAACTAATTTGTGCTGGAATGATCTGTAATGCCATGGCAGAATTGGTTTGTAGCACAAATATATGCATCTGCATTTGCATACAAGCATTTCAGTTCTGCCATCTGGCACTTCCTTCAACAGAAAGTTAACTCTTCTTATTCCTTAAAACATTGACCTATGGCCTGTTCAACATCAAACAGACTTGCAGTTAAGACTCCTTGAGACCACGCTTTCCTCTAAAATAAGAAAAAATCAGCTTCTTTAAAACCACTCCTTTGGGATCTCTGCCACCTCTCTGTTGCCTTCCAGAGTGGTTTCTATGTGATGGGATTGTTATCAGATAGTTTGGTTTTAAATAGTGATATATTGGATGAGAAATGGCAGGCATTTGAAAAAATAAAAGAACAAACAAATTTCTAAAAGTATGTACATGTGAGAGAGTCACCAACCTTGATAACGCCTCTTTAAAGTTTTACTGTGGTACTTTCGCTGTAGTGCTTTAATTTGTATCTGCACAGTGTCTGCTCTGACAGGTCAGCCCTTACCAGTTATGGTGAGCCAAATGTGAGAGTAGTATCCAGTCACGTAATTCTGTGAACGGCAGTAAATACTACCCCTTAACTACAGATGAATTAGTGGCACTATTGAACTAATGCAAACCAGGATTTCTGGGGGATATACAGTTGCACAGGAGTGGTGCTGCTAATAGACATATTTTCTTGCTGCACTTTTCAGCAAAGCACAAGTATTTGAATTCCTTGGGCTTGGCTTGTCAAGCAGTTACATCACCAAGCAGGTCTCCTCATGCCTTGGATATACCAAAACTTGAGGAAAAAAATGTTGTTTCTAAAAGAGTGACAATATGATATGTGATTGCATGGTTTTTAAAAGTGATATAATGTGGGTAGTTGTCTCTGGTTTTGTCTCCAGAAATAACAACTGAGAAGGCTGTGTGCCCTGTTACCTGAAGAGCTGTTACTGGAAGGGCAAATTGCAGCCTAATACCCTTGGATGTTGTTAGAGTGATTATTTGACCCCAACATAAAAAAGTAAATAAATTATGCATTACCTCAACATGGATTCATGTTTTGTTCTACTTCCAGGTGCTGTTCTTTCTATCCCTGTCACTGGTAGAGTGAAAGTCTTTCTTGAATGTAGTTCTGTTTGTGCATACAGAATGAAAGCTCTCTCTTCTAATTTTAACCATTTAACCATTTAACCATAAAAGATCCCACAATACCTGTTGCCATCAGGAGACTGCCAGCTGCCATGCCCTAGACAGGATCCATCAGGACTAATTAAATTTGACTCGCCCAAAACTGTCCATAAACCTTCTGATGAAAAGTTTTTCTATATTTCTCCTAAAACTTGACTGTGTTGTGACAGCATAATTTCCATACTCCAATCAAAATGTTCTTTAATGTTGTGTGAGTTATCACCCACATATGCAGCTGTTAAGAAAGCACTTAGCAGCCTTATGGGAGGAAAAGCACATAGTGTCACATGCAAACATGAGTCGTGAGTGAAATTATCACAGAACGAGGACAACTATTGATGTGGAAACCATGAACATGTGAAACTCTTAGAGAGGCCTTTCCCCTTTGATTCTCAAGGATTCATCTGGCTTTGAGCTTCTGGAAATAGAACTTTTCACAGTGTCATAATAGCATGTTTTCATGTGGTCATGCCTCACACAGAAATCTTACCCTTTTGCCCTTCTTTTCTCCCAAATGTCTTCCTCCAGGTAGAATCATAGAATCATTTAGGTTGGAAAAGACCTTTAAGATCATCAAGTCCAACCATTAACCTAACACTACCAAGTCCAAACACTAAACCATGTCCCTAAGCACCACATCTACATGTCTTTAAATACCTCCAGGGATGGTGACTTAATCACTTCCCTGGGCAGCCTGTTCCAATGATTGATGACCCCTTTTAGTGAAAAAATTTTTCCTGAGATCCAATCTAAACCTCCCCTGGCACAACTTGAGGCCATTTCCTCTTGTCCTATCGCTTCTTACTTGGAAGAAGACACCGACCCCCACCTGGCTACAGCCTCCTTTCAGGCAGTTGTAGAGAGCAATCAGGTCTCCCCTCAGCCTCCTTTTCTCCAGGCTAAACAACCCCAGGTCCCTCAGCCTCTCCCCATAAGACCTGATCTCTAGAACCTTCACCAGCTTTGTTGCCCTTCTTTGGACATGCTCCAGCACCTCAGTGTCCTTCTTGTAGTGAGGGGCCCAAAAATGAACACAGGACTCGAGGTGCGGCCTCACCAGTACTGAGTACAGGGGGACGATCACTTCCCTGGTCCTGCTGGCCACACTATTTCTGATAGAAGCCAGGATGCTGTTGGCCTTCTTGGCCACCTGGGCACACTGCTGGCTCATATTCAGCAGGCTGTCGGCCAGCACCCCCAGGTCCTTTTCCACCAGGCAGCTTTCCAGCCACTCATCCCCAAGCCTGTAGCGTTCCATGGGGTTGTTGTGACCCAAATGCAGGACCCGGCATTGAGCCTTGTTGCACCTCATACAGTTGGCCTCAGCCCCTCGATCCAGCCTGATCATGAGAATTGTTAGTGACTCCCTTTCTTTGCCTCCTGAAATTTGGTTAATACTTTCAATTTTTTCTCTTTAAGCCAGTGGGCGACAAACTTCCACCCTGAGGATCTCTGTAATTAACCAAGTCCAGGAAATAATGTTTTGGTAAAAAATTTTTTTACTGACAATATCCTTTTTGTTAAAAACGTGACCTTTATTTAGGAATGTTATTAGCCTTTTGAAGATTTGTGGCTTCGTTCAGCACTGCATTGCAATGCCTTTTGACCATGATTCAGAAGTTATTTGAGGACACGCCTGCAGCTCTGTGACTTCACAAATTCCATATGACTAGGCTTATCAGTAATGCTTATTCATATAAATAAATGAGTGCAGATCTGTGTGCCTATAATTAGGACTCTCTTGAAGGATTCAGCTAAAGGAGTGTGTGAGACTAATATAACTTTAGTAACGTTGACTGGCCAGCCTTGACTATGCCTTTCATATTATTTTTTTCTTTCTACTAAAGGTTAAGCTAGAGATTAAAGATTGATTGCAAGAATATAGAAAACAAATGTGGAAAATGAGCCAAGTGGAAAGATAAACTGGTAAATTTTCAATAAATTGTGATTCTTCATTATGTGAGCTGTAATATTGACCCCAAATATGAAATACTATAGCCTAAACTGAGTCATTTAAAGGAGAAACACATGCCCAGTTATCATTCAGACATTCAGGCATCTCATTACATTGCAGCAATTTTTCTTTTGTCATAATTCAGCAGAAAATTCTATTTGCAATAGAAAATTAATTTTCCTAATTATGATCTGCTACAGACATTATAATGATTTGTTGTCAACATAAATTATCAAGAGGTGTTACATTGTGCAAAATTATTTAATATGTAATCATACTTTATAGAAAATACAGGATCTTCTCATATCCTTTACCTCTGTGTCCCTGTAAGGGAATTTCATTTGGTTGATATATAGTGGCAGAGGGAAGACGATTACTTCTGTTATTTTACTTTCAGGTGCATCAGTTCTTGCCTATTAACTCTTTGAATAAGATTCTAAAGCTTTATTTCATTTGTATATGCCTTGCCAGATCATGCCAGATCCTAACCACATTTAGCTTTCACCTATTTAAGGATTTAATATACTGACATTTTTATGTGGCAGAATATTTCCCTTGCTTTTCTTCTGGTAAATAATCTGTTAATAAAATATAATCCAAATATAATTAATGACTGAAGTCGTCATTTGAAAGGCAAAAACATTCAATCTTAAGCAACTATGCCAGCAATTCAGTAAAGTATTTGAGTAGGTATTTAAGTAATGGGATAGATAGCCTAGGAATGTGATGGAGCCTTTAGTGAAGGCTTTTAAGACTGATGGTTGAATAACCACGTGGGAATGATGACATGGAAGTAGCTGATTCAGGATGAAGGCAGAGAGCTTAACTAGATGATCATTTTGTCCAGCTGACACCCTCTACCATCCAGTTTTCTGTGTGAATAAACTCCAGTGCAGAAAAAAACCCCAACAACTAGGCAATGTCTGAAAGAATTTGAACTAAGTCTGTCTGGCTCAGAAAAGCAAACTGAAAGAGTTTGCTACCATGTAAATGAGCTTTGTTTGATTTGATGCACCCAATCTTGAATACGGCCTCAAAAGAAGGAAAAGCCTGAAAATATTAATCAAGGAAGTGAGATCAAAGGATATTGTGAATATCTTGCATTCAGTTTATATTAACCAAAAAAAGGGAGAGGGCAAGTGTTTTTTAATCTTATGGGCAGTGTGTTTATTTGTTCACTAACTCCTGAAAAGCAGCAAGTCCTGAACAAATGGATGACATGAGGAAGAATGAGTGAAGGGTTCTTGCATAAAAGGTTATAAACTACACAGATTCTAATTTAATAGCAGAATAATAGGAAGCTTTAATAAGAATTGATTCTTGTTTGTTATAGGTGTTATCGAGTCCTCAAGGAGCCATCTGGAAAATAGTATACACCACAATGGAATATTCATGGATCATGATAACATACAGTTCTGTTTGCTATTTTTTTATAGTGAAAGCAGTAGAGCTATTTAAAAACAAAAGTCACAGCTGATGAGTTTCAATCCTTAATTCAGTTTCTTTTAATTAAAAGCTCAATAGACAAAAGCCTACAGTAAGTTTATCTTCTGGACTAATGGAGCACAACATTTCATTTGTTAGAAGTAACTCAGAGGACTGCAAAATAACAATAATTAAAAATTTAAAAGTTAAAAAATGAAACAAGTTTGTTTGAAGATATTTGCATTCAGATCAATCCAAAATGGTGGAGTATTTTGTATGTTTTCCATAGACCTTGAACCAAATCCCTAATCGGTGCTTAAACCTAGCATCAATTCTGTTTTCATGGCTTGCAGTTCATTTTGCACTGGCTGCACTGATCATGAGAAGCTGAGTGGCATAAATCAGTATGTCCTCTTCACCACTGAAGAATATCAAGCCAAACCTGCACAACCTTGACTGAGTGAAAATATGGGCCAGTGAAGAATTTCTAATCTCCCAAGCAGAGAGTGCTTTTGTCTGTTATGTCTGTTCTTGCTCTTACACAGAAGGTGAGAGTTACACAGCAGTAAGAAGCCACCATCAAGGACAAGGGCCCAAATCTGTTAGTGACTGCACAGACGACTAACACAAAAACTAATCAAAGATTAATTGTAAAATCAGTGATTTCAGGCAGAACCTGGCTGAGGATTGCAAGAAATCTGGGGCCTTTTTGAGTAACAGAGTAGCTGTCTAGCTACATGCGCTGTATAATTGTTGTCCTCACTGCACATCATTTCCTTCCTCCTCGTTCCTAGTAGTGATACCAGTCTGTAGTGTTATAAAGTTAAAAGTAAACTAATATAAATATACAGGTCCACAGCAGTATAAAGTTGGGGGGTTTTAACATTAATTCTCTCTCTGTTTATGTTTATGCTTATGCCTCTTTCCCATCTTGAGAATCTTTTATCAAGTGATAGTAGACTTCAGAAAGGTCACAGGGCAAACACTGTGGCAATTTTCATTGTAAAATCAAATGTTCCACAATCTTATTTCAAGACTTATGAGCAATTTTCATAACATCTTGGTGATTGGTGCTAAAATCAGTGTCCATTTGCAAAAGAAATACAAAAATGTTGCTTTCAGTTAGAGGTCAGACAGTGAATATGTGCACGTATCCATTAAAACCACCATAGCTCAAAAAAAGAAAAAAAAAAGCAAACATTACAAAACCAGGAGTTCAGGTTGCCAGCATTCAGATACCCTTGCTACTGCTGTGCTAACTGTGGAGCAGACCAGCACTAAGTGAAAGGTGGGTCTGGGTGACCATCCCCTTGTCGTTGGAATACAACTGATTGAGTTTCAACCATGAGCAGCTTCAGCATGTACTCTTTACACATCACCTGTGTGAAGGCCCCCAGTATTACATAGATGCTTCTGCACATAGCTCCAGGACTTGTTTTCTAGAGATAGGATTCTGGTTTGGTCACTTTGCATACTGCTTATACAACTAGAGAAGGCAGGATTCACGGTATGACAGTGTCCCAGCTGCATCCACAATCCCTATGGTAGATTCCCACATGTTATATCAGTAGGAATTGGGTGACTAATTTTGGATATTTTGTTTTTCACAAAAGAAATATCCATTTTCAGGATAATATAAACAGTTCACAAATATCTTTAGTTGGGAACTAGAATGAGGTGGGGAGGAGCTGAAGAAGTGGAGAGTGTAGGTATGTACATTCATACAAAGAGCTTCCAGGAAACTTTGTTCTCAAGATTTTTTTCCCCTCCAACACAAGGGAAAATTGCACAGGATCATTGCTAACAAAGGAAAGGAAGTAAGTCTTTGCTGAACACATCTTTTTTTTGCCTTATGGAATGCATGGAGAAACCTCATTTTATTCATTTTGTAAAATTAACCAGTAAATTTTGAAGACAGTTCTTCTTTTTTTATAGACCAATCTTGAACACTCCACTGTAAGTATTTGCACCAGGCAGATTGCAGCTGAGCTGGTTAATGATAGAAATCATATACGCACAGTATGTAGAATCATAGAATCATAGAATCATTTAGCACCACATCTACACATCTTTTAAATACCTTTAAATACCTCCAGGGATGGTGATTCAACCACTTCCAGCCAGGATGCTGTGGCCACCTTGGCCACCTGGGCACACTGCTGGCTCATATTCAGCCGGCTGTTGACCAGCACCTCCAGATCCCTTTCTGCTGGGCAGCTTTCCAGCCACTCTGCCCCAAGCCTGTAGCGTTGCAGGGGGTTGTTGTGACCCAAGTAGAGGACCCGACACTTGGCTTTGTTGAACCTCATACAGTTGGCCTTGACCAAGCCCATCCAGATCCCTCTGTAGAGCCTTCCTACACTCAAGCAGATCAACACTCCTGCCCAACTTGGTGTCATCTGCAATGCAACTGAGGGTTCACTTGATCCCCTCGTCCAGATCATTGATAAAGATATTGAACTGAACTAGCCCCCAGTACTGAGCCCTGGGGAACACCACTTGTCACCACAAAGACACAGTGAGTGCTGTATCTCTTCTCTTCATGGGTGAAAACAACCCAGGTAATTAGGAAAAAGATGAGAATAAACCTCTGGGGAGATAAGAGGGAACAGATAATTAAGTTTAGTTTTCTGGAGTGAGATCTGGTTTGGGGCAGGCAACCACTAAAAAAAACCCCCATGTTGTAAATAGGATTTTGTGTCCTTCTCCTGGTAGAAGGCGAGATGCTTGCACCTGGGGCTGAGAAAGAGAGCTGTGTTACATTTCAAACCCTGAACTGATTCTGTTCAGGATCTTCCTTCTCTACACCACTATCACCCAGCAATAATTTAATATCCCTCAGCAGACCTTTTTCCCTGCTGCCTGTGGAGCCACTGGTACTTACCTTGTCAATTACTTTTCTATCTTTAAATAGCAAAAAGGGAGGGAAAATTCCCCAAAACCCAAACTGAGTTTATGCTGGTGAAAGCATCTTATCCGCTGCAGACACATTCACTGGGAAGTTTACATGAGTGCTCCAAGTCCCTCCATCCTTTCATGCCCGACAGGCTTATGAAGCCAGTTGGGTACAGCTCGCTCTGTGGCTTGATTGCCTCAGTAGCTTTTCAGGTAATGCTGCCTCCCTCCGAGTTTCAAAGCATGAAAATATTAATTACTCATTCATAATGTAAACAACGTGGTTTTATTTTATTCATTGCAAATTTACCACCAAATAATTCTATCTCTGTTGTCTTTTACTGTGCTTTTTATTCTGGCATAGGAAATAATTGGTAAGCTGGCAGAGCTGAAGATGACTCACAAGAACCAAGAATTGTTTTCATTTTGTGTTTTTTCTCTCCAACATAAATATTTTTACCCTTTTCAGAAATCCGCTTATTGGGAGCACCTCCCCAATTGCTCAGTCAGTACTGAAGGTACATACAATACACCCCACATTACAGATTATAAAAAAAGAATGCCTGTGACATTTCATCTACTTATTTTAGTGTCTGTGATGTAAAACTCACTGATGACATCCAAGGTGTCTTGCAGAGATAAGGCGATACTGTTTGCTCATATTTTGAAGGAAAATTTTGCTGGTTTCAATTTAAATATTTACAGTGAGTGCATTCATCAGGACAGCTGCTTTCTATAGAGAAGCACAGCTGGAACGATGTGCTTGCGTGTTGGGTAATTTATTTTACATTTTACAGACCATAATTTAGGAACAGAATGCTAATTTCAGTCTTAGTTTTCAGGGGATTGCAGGCTTGCAGGACACGTGGTGTCCTTGACCAGCATTACACAGCTAGTGAGCAGATCACTTAGGCAGAAATGTTGTTTTAGGATTTCAGACTAAAAGGAAGGAGATTTTTATCCCTCGAGTTTCCTCGAAAGAAAGATAACTCAAGATACCTCAACAACTTTTCTTCAAAGAACAGTTAGATCTTTGTTCCAGACTGTATCTTCCAAAGTTAGCTACTCAGACCAGAGAGAGAGTGGGTTAACCGCTTTCACTTTATTGCTAATTAGAAAAGTATTTCTGTGCTTTAAATGAACAGAGCCTCCTCAGCAAGTCATGCCTTCTCTTGCAGACCTTGATTCATCCTGAAGGGAAGAAGGTCCTTCCACTACTTCTGCCTGCAGACCTGAACCAGCAACCATGATGAAATCTGCTGCCTCAGAAACTCAGTGGTGCTTCTTGCAAACTTCCGAGGTGCTACAGAAAGGTTAGGATGGCTCTTCAACCAGATGGGCACATGGTGGGTGTCAATCCCAAACTGATCAAACTCATCAGAGACATTAGCTGTACAGTGAAGAACAGAAGTGCAGGAGCCGAGGACTCAGTGATGATCTCTCCGATCCATCCAGCCCAGCCTACAGGCATGAGTAGGGGACATATTCATCCTAGATTTAAATACATGGGCCCTTGGAATGGTGCTGCCAGCAGGACGTTTGTTTTCTTGACTAGAGGGTGGTGGTGTAAGGAGGAAGAGTGCCTAAGAAAAATGGGAAATAGTTCCCTCTGTTACAGATTTCTTTGTGAGGAAAGCTATAAATGGGGCTGATATTGTTACAGCCCCAAAATGTGACCTAGATATTGATAATTAGAAAAAGGTTAAAGGAAGAAAAACAGTGAGTCAGTCTGCTGAACAGGTGCAAGAAGCACGGGGAATAAACAGGGGAATCTGGGGATCTTAATTGTAATATACTGAACTGAATTGGCAAACCAGAAAGCTGGAGGAGGCAAGTGCAAATAACTGGAAGTGTTACAGCATCTGCAGATGGTTGGTGCCTTTTTCCATAGAGGGATTGCCATTTCCAACATATTGCAAGCTTAAAATTTTCCCCCAACCAACTGGTATCCTTTCACCAAACCAGGTGCTCTAGAGGAGTCTTTGAACTGGGGAATACCTCTCAGGCATTTTTCTGTGAGAAACAGCAATGATTACACAGTATCCTATGGACCAGGTTTCTGGCACTCCTGCACTTAATGCAGAACCACAACAGCTTGAGGTCCACTCAAATATGAAGCTACCCCTAGCAGCCTGTTTTATATATTCATGATTCTCCTTCCTTCAGACAGAATTTTGCATCTTCCTTTGTTGGGTTTTATAGGAATTAAATAAATATCAGTGTTGATATTTGAATTATCTTCATTAGATTTCAGAGTGAACAAGATCCTGAGGTGAAGGAAAGCAACTCAGACTTCACAGAGTGCTTGTCTTACCTGTTCATAAACTCAGACTGAACAGCTTTCACTGTTTGCATTGATTTGCATTTAGAAAATAACCTTTTCAACCACAAATATTAGGGAATAACACAAATTTTCAAACACTGATCCTTAAGCACTTAAATCCAAAGCCAGAGGCTAAGCATTTGAAGTTTGTACTGCTCCTACCCATTCATGTTAAATGAGAGGCCACTCCTGAAAATATGCCTTTTGCAACATGTAGATTCTAGAGTACCAAATAGTGCCAGAGAAAACCATATTATTTTCCCAGTGTGATACAGGCTTGTTTTAGCAAGTCTATCAGCTGCGAATCAGCTCATTTCTTTAAAAACCTGGGAGTGGTATACAAAAAGTAGGCATTGTTCCTGGACTGACTTCTTGAGCTAGCCTGTTAATACTGCAGTTCGTGTGCATGCAACATCAGTCTGGAATTTAGAAATAAGAAAGGCACTTATGTAAACTTGACATAACGAGTACTAGTCTGTAGCAATCTGGAGCAGATAGCAGAAGAATAATGCTAATGGAGAAGTGAGTGTTCTTTAAGACAACTGATAAAAACACTCATTGAAAGCATATGTTCTCATCTGTCTCACTCTCATCCCTGAAAAGGTATTTCCAGTTGATTCTCAGAGAAATTTTAGATGCTATCTTTGTAAAGAAAATGTTAACTATTTTTTTCTTTCTATATCTAAGCACTTTTGCAGCTGTGCTTGTTCCTTTGCTCTTTATCTTTGGCACTGAGTTGACAAGTGAGACAGCCATCATATGTGATTGAAATATCTATATCCATGCCTTATTACTGTGTCCTATCAATAATGCCATATTTCGTGATGGAAATCAGTCATTCCTCCATTTTAGCTCTTTATCAACAGCCAGAGCTTCCTTTTGGTTTGCTTGGGCGACAGCTCTGTCTGTAGCACAACATCCATCTGCAGCACACTTTTTAGTCTGGCAGATTAATAAGTTAATAAATGTCTAGATGAAATGAAGTCCAGAACACATCTTGGGAATAGTTTTCTGAATGTTTCAGCTTCAAAGAGCTCACTAGGTTGTCACACGATCTGATTGTTCACATTAAACAAATCTAATCAGTTACCATTGTCCTTGCTTGCAGTAATACATAATATCTCAGATACCAGTTTTATGAAGGTTTTCAAAAACCTGCCTTTGTTCTGGGCCCTCAGAATGAAACAATTTTCATTGAGACGGTTTCCTCACCTGCCAAGCATGCGAATCAGGATTACTCTAAAATTTTTACTGTTTTTAGAGTTTGGTCTAGGTGAGGACTGGGGAGGAATCTGGTTTCCTTATGAACACATCATGTAGCCAGGCATGCCTCAATCTTTGCCGTTCAGCCAGGAAATAAAAGTTCTGTAGAGTCATACAGGGTCATGTGAAGGAGGTGTACAGCAACTTAAATATCAGCCTGCAAATCTTTACCTTATGCCTCTTATTTTGTTTTCTGAAGTCACTATTGTATTTTAGGTCACTCAGAAGCACATTCTCTCAAATCTGGTGTTCATATGTTTCTCATTTGCATGCACAATAACTAGTTAAAATATCGAATGGCTGATTTTATTACACGGGACCTTCAAGCCATGTGATTTTTCCCACGTGTAAATCACCCATTGTCAGAGCACAGACAAAGCAGCACCGTGAAACAATTCATAACTGCTAATTCAACTCATTATTGACCTAACATTCAAGGCAATGAAAAAATTTCCAGGGATTTGGGGGGCGTTAGGTATGAACCTAAGGGTTACACAAAGTCTTTTACCTTCCTTTTAAAATACACACAGAAGACTTGCTTGTGCTAGTGTTTAAACTGCAGTGGTGAGGGAAGGGAGAGGGGGCAGAGAGAGCGTTTTCGATAGAAAGATTTCATTTGCAACTTCAAAGCTGTCAGTAATGTCCTATTCTGTCAATTCAATTTTATATATGAAACTTTTCACTCAGCTCACTGAATACAATTGTACCTCACAGTGGGATCTCCCTATAGACAAATGCTTGGAAACATTCAGCTCTGCATTGGAAAGACTCACAGGAAAATAATACCTCCGATTAGTCTACGATCCCTGGGAGGGAACAGCAGAGCTACAGGTTGAACACAAAGCTGTGGCAGGAGGAGATGCCAAAAGAAAAAAATCAACAGTTTAGTTACATGGTAGCAGGAAAGGTTTTAGGAGCACACAAAGCAAGTCTTTCAGGCTGTCTCATGAACCATGAAAAAGTTTCCAAAATGGAGATCCAAGTTAGTTAGAAGGGACGTATTTAACACAGGGACAGAATATCTGCAGCACCAATGGTCTAATTGTGCAGCCCCAAGTGTTTCCACTCTCACTTGTGTGGGACACGCCTTTGTGATCAGTAAATTTGATCAACAAATGCAGTTGTTTTCTGTTTGGATTACTCACAGAGGTCACACTGTTCCTCGATGGAGAGACCAACTACCAGGTGTGTGTGGCTTTTACCCCAATGCCTCCCTGCACCACATCTTCCACCAGTAAAGGCAGGAGAACCTTCCCCATGGAGACAGGTGACAGAGGTGTAACCCGCTGAACTGATATTACTCCTCTTCCTCTTCACAGAGGATATAGTGAATCTTTCGGGGTTGTACCTGGACGATTTGAGTACGGAGTACAGCAACTTTTGCTTTTCAGTCTGGCTGAGCCCTCAGTGCCTCAGAACAACATGTGAGCTGCCACAGAATGGGCATCCGAGCTGCTGGGGGATTCCAGCATGCAGGGTGGCTGTTCTTTGATCAGAAGAAATGCCCAGTGATCATAGCAACTACTGCTTGATTTTATGGGGTTTTGCACTGAAGCAAGGAATGTTTACTCAGCTTAGTCTGGAAAGCTTCAATAATCATCATAAGGTTTAATTTCTGTGTGCATGGAAGCATAGCATGCGATGCCTGTTTTCAAAAGTGGCGTTCAAAGCAAAGCCTCACTTATCTGGGTTCTTTGTAATCCATAACACAAAATGCCCAAACAGAAGATTTTTTTTTCTCCACTTTTGAAAAATAGTTAGGGTCACATAAAGGAAGTAATATTGTGATGTTTATGATTTTCATTACATTCAAAACTGGGCATCACAGGCTTTCTTTCAAACTGGAATTTGCCTTTTTTTCACAAGAGAATCACTAAGGTAATGCTGGAACCGCAAATTCAAACACCAATAAACCCCAAAGTTTTGTAGCTTCTGAGCTTACCCCACTTGAAATAGAAAATATATTATTTGACTCTGTGATAAGACAATTGTTGAGACTGGATATCTGCAGTGGATGGTATCCATCTGGCCCAGGAGAAGCACATGCCATCAGCTATAGAGTTCACACATCTCTAGTTAGCTTCAGCTGCAGCGTGGTGTACTCGCTTGTCCGTGAGCGTGCTGACGAATCTCCCATGCCGCACGGTAGCCTGCCCTCCATGCCTGCCCCGATGTCATGGAGGGATCTACATCTCGTTATCATCAGTGCCGGTTCCAGTTCTCCCTTTTCTGACCGCCATATGGACTTGTCTAAGGAGTGACCATGCTGTGTAGTCTGTGCCCTATGCCCTTTCCTAACAGAAGCGAAAAATGAAGATGACTGCAGACTTCCAGGTTTAACAAATTTGATCTGGCTAAGGTAGGTCATCAGCTGGTATCAAGGGACTGTGGCAGTTTTGATTTTGATGTGAAATCCAAATTTCATCTGACTATGGCCTTAGCCTTCAACAGAAATAGTTAAATTAATGAGTTTCATATTATAATTGGCAAAGACTATGAGCTTTCTCAAGGTCAGGCATGGCAGCTCAGTTAATGAGCTGGTCAGGCCATGAGACTACGTTGAAGAATTGCCTTATTAGTATTTTATGGGTTTTTTTTAAGAAGAAAGGTTGGAGTGTTCTGCTCAGAGTCACTTCATTTCTTAAGTAAATACCCTTCCTAGACTACATCTGGGAAACTTCAGTCTTACAACGTTATTTGAGAGAGTTTGAACTGCTCTGCTGCTTGTACATACAAGGAAGATCCCCTTCCCGAGATCTAGTATGTATATATATATATATACAGTTCCACTGGACCCCATATAGTTGCAAGGACCTGAGTCAAGGATGTAACTGCACAACTGAAACTTTTAGACACAGTATTTCACTGCCCTTAGCAGTTGTGTTACTCATATTTTAGATAAATTAATCATTAAGTGGGAGTTAGCATCAAAAGTATGTGATTAGCTAAGTAGTGGATGTTCCATAAACCATTATTCTGAAGATTTTTATAAGAAAGGATTTTTTCTTTCTTCAGAGTTCATGAGAAAGTCTTGTACTCATTCTTACCTTAAATATTAGAAAGATGAATATCAAAAAGTGTGGAAGTTCTAGCTGAATAAGCCTCCTGCTCTCTCCTCCCAGGTGCATGCTCTTATCAAGGTACAAATCCCATATCTATATTGTCTTTGCTACCTGTGCAACAAAACACCCTGAAGTTCCTGATCCTAGAGCCTGGCATCAGATACTATGGAAACCTCAGGGCCTTTCAGGTCACATGGGTCATGTTCAAAATCCGTCTTGGAAAGTTGTTCCACATTCTGTAGCTCTCCATGCTTCAACAAAGCTCATTGAAGGCTCCTTTCTTTAGCTCAGCTGCCTCATGCAGAAGTTGTAATCATTGCCACACGTTCTGTAGGTGGGATCATATCCACCCCAGACCCTCAGGCTCTCCACCAAATTCATTGCACAGTCATTCTCCCTGTTGAAGGGATTTTAGTGAGAATTATGTTCTAGGGAAATCCAGATTCTATCAAAAAGAGTAAAAGAGCTAAAACACAATGGATTCTCAGATCCATATTGTGCCTTTCAGTAAGAAATAGGTCTGATCCACCTGAGATGTTTTTCTCTCCTTTTCCTATTACCTTTCCAGTACTGGTGTGGTCCAACCCACCTCCCTCTTGTCAAGTGATTTCTTGGCAGAAGGAAGTCTGATTTCACTTGCAGGATTGCATTATCCTCTGGACTAAGTGCTAGGTGGAGGGTGGTGTTTGGCTGATTACAGAATCGATGAGGTTGGGATGGACTTCTGGAGCTCTAGTTCAATCCTCAAAAGAGGGCCAAGTAGAATAGGTTGCCCAGGGCCATGTATGTTGTTTTGCAGGCAAACAAAGGACATTCTACTGTGGACAGTCCTTCAGTGTGGATGTGACAAGGCAGGGTGGGATAAATTGCTTCAGACTTTCTTCAATCTGTTTTCTGCCAGAACCTGTCCAGAGTATATAACTCCTAACTTCTGCCTGTGTATCCCTTCCTTTCTCCCAGAGCACACCAACCAACATGGATATTGAAATGAAGGCACTGGAGCTTGTTTCCTGCACCTCTTGATGTCTTCCTGAAGACAGTGAGGAGGGGCAGTGTAGGCCCCAAGTATTGCAGGGCCCATGTATGGATGCTCTCACCTGAGAAGTGACCCATGAAGAGCTTACTAGTAGCCTCTCTGCTTCTCATGTGAAGCCATGTCCTCATAGACTTGGCACATATTTTACATTGCATCCGAGGACAATCTGCTCTCCTGTGGCTTGCAGTGTTAGTGACAGGGCTCCTGCATTCATGTGAAGCCAGCCTGTGTAGCTGGCAGGGTGTGTAAAACCGTGCACGGAGGCAAGGTTGCAACAGATATGAGTCAGGACTCTGGTGCCCTCTGAGCCTCGGGTCATAGTCTTCTGCAATACACACTATCTCCTCAAGGAAGCACGGTAATGAGGAAGATATTTTGTAGGTCACAAGAGGTGACTTTTGGAGTATGACGCTAAGATGGAGTTTGTGGGCATTGTGGTAGAGGCAACTGTGCAAGACTACGTAATTTACAGGGAAACCTTTGGAGGACTGGCTGACTGAGAATAGGTAATTTTGTCATGAGCTATATCCATATTGCAGATAGGGTTTAGGGTGGCCACTTAGAGCACATCCAGGAATCTATTTCCAGGGAACTACTTACTACATCCCAGTGTTTCCTGATATATATGTCTATACATATACATAAGTAAATATATATCTTAAGTATGCATTTATGCTCGAGTGACTGAGGTCCTACACAAAAAGGGAAGATGCTCCAACGTGACTTCATAAGCATGCTTTATGAGAGATGACTTCCCCCCGTCTCCATCCTTAATTGCTTGCAGAGCCTTACTCGCAAAGGCCACTGAAACATCAACACAGCGTATTACCTGTCTCAATCAACAAAGCCAGTGGCTTCTGAGTAACAGAATTGGCAACGCAGAGCTAAGTACAATAAAATGAGATGGACAG
Organism: Grus americana; assembly: GCF_028858705.1. Classification (NCBI taxonomy): domain Eukaryota; kingdom Metazoa; phylum Chordata; class Aves; order Gruiformes; family Gruidae; genus Grus; species Grus americana. Next base: position 12,022,781 of record NC_072853.1, on the reverse strand, counting down.
TAAATGACAATACTGTTCCTCAAATAATATTTCTCAGTTTCTTCAGGGTATCTCTATTCTCTGAGAATGAAATATGCTAAGTAGTGGACAAAAAATGTGTTGTTTGATAAAGGAGAGGAAAAAAAAAGTATTTTGTTAAACTCTCATTCCCACCCATGCAGATATTTTTATAGTAAGATATAGATAGCTTGATCTATAGTGTAGTTGCAATAAGGAAACTTAATATAGAAATAAAAGTATAAATTGGCTTCCCACTGCTGAACTGGCCTTATTTGAATTTAATTTACATATGTTACATTAAAGTAAAAAATAGAATTGTATATTAGCACTGGATTACTTCTGACTCTAATTTTTCATAACTGTTAAAGGATTTAGCAGTAAAAATCCTCTTTGAGGAACTCAAGTGTTCCCCAATAAGTGCTTACAGTTGGCTGACACCAATTCTACTTAATACCAGTAGGCAAAGAAAGTAATCTGCTTTATTTCATGCTATCTGGTCTCCATTGTGCCCTGCTTTTTGGGCTCGTATTGCTTTCACAGTGCCGTTAACTGTGACTAGTGTGCCACTCACTCTGCATAGCTCCGTCTGCCAAAGCGACAGAGTGACATATCAGAATGATATATGCAATGATGGGGACCACCTTAATGAGGAGAGACAGCACGAAGCTAAATTCTTTCAGAGGGTGGCACATTTAACATTCTACTCATCATTTTAGATTCTGACTGAGGTGAAATTTAAGTTAAATTTAATTTAAGTGGTAGCTAATGGGGTGATTTAGTCTTTCTCATCTGTTCTCATAAACAACAAGTTAATCTCTAGGTGTTCAAATCCTATTTGTTTCAAACTTGTCTTGTTTTCTTGCTCTGGTGATTCACTGTTCATCAGTGACAGGAAACCGTTCTGGTGAGCTCCTGAAGAACCTTCAGACATTTTCAGTACAAAAAATATGAGATGCCTGTGACCTGTGAGAAGTTCAGAGGGTAACAGAGAGGGAGAGAGTCAGAATATTCTGACTGGAAGAAAAAAAGCTGCTTCCTCAGTGTTTTAATCACACCTTTATGCCTTAACCCTTACATCTTTCATCTAGGGCAACAGAAAATGTGGAGATACTCTCAGCCAGCCATCTTACAGTGATGATGAGTTTTCAGCTCATTTTTTCTCACTATGTAGCAGATGTTCCTATTGTTCTTTCCATTCTCTATTTTACTTGCCTTCTTCCATTTCTTTACCAGCTTCTCTCCCTTTCTGTGTCAGACTTAACTCCTAATTGGCTCCTTGGACTTTTCATGTAGCCTTGAACTGCTTTTGACCTCCTAGCTCTCTATCCTTTTTTTCTTGGTCCACAAATAACTTCTTTGTGCCATACCTGACTTTGTTTTCTACTATGCTCTTCCTATGTGTCAAACCACTTCACTTCCCATCTTATATTTCTTAAAGTGCTCCCCAAAACAAATACCTGTCTCAAAACTCACAGGTGTTAGGAAACCTCATGAGTAAAAATCTCATCATTGATTTTTTTTTGGTCACTGATAAATTACAAGGAATAAAATTACAGCTTTAGGTATTGTCTTCACAATAAGAAGATCTCTGATACAGATATGATATTCTCTTCAGTATCTTTCATCATCTCAGTCATTGCAGCAGCAGTTGAAAATGACATGTTTTGTTTCTTTATGCTGGTATCTGGAAGGAGTTTACTTTTCTTTCTTCCTATTATTTTCACAGAGAGAGAGGTCTATTCTGTTGTGTTGATGTATCATCTTGGACTGATGCTAGCTGAAAAACCTGCACCATACTTCACTACATAATGTAGTCGTACCCTATAATAGCTATGAAGTTAGAGTCAGAGATGACACCACAAGAAAGAAAAAGGTTCAAATGGTTGCCAACGGGGAAACTGCGGGGCACCCAGGCTCGTTAGAGAAGAAGTGAAACCTGAGGACAGAACGCTGGCATCTGAGCACAGGCTCCAGGATAGTTACACTCAAAGTGTTTTGATTTTTCTGCTTAAAATTACATACACATATACACACAGGAACAATTTATTTTTGTGCTGGGTTGACCTTGGCTGGCTGCCACGTGCCCACCAAGCTGCTCTGTCACTCCACCTCCTCAACAGGACGGAGGGGGGAAATTTGATGAAAAAACTCGTGGATCGAGATAAGGACAGGGGGATCACTTACTGTCACAGGCAAAACAGCCTTGACTTGAGGAAGACTAATGTAATTTCTTGCCAATTAATAACATAGTAAGTTAGTGAGAAATAAAACTAAAACCACCTTCCCCCCACATCCCCCTTCCTCCCAGGCTCAACTTCACTCATGACTCTTCCTCCTCCTTCCACACAGTGCAGGGGGATGAGGAATGGGGGGTGCAGTCAGTCCATAACACTTTGTGTCTGCTGCTCCTTTCTCCTCATGCCTTTCCACTGCTCCAGCATGGGGTCCTTCCCATGGGCTGCAGTTCTTCACGAACGGCTCCAGCGTGAGTCCTTTCCATGGGACATGGTCCTTCAGGAACGGACTGCTCCAGCGTGGATCCCCCACAGGCCACAGTTTCTGTCAGAAAAACTGCCCCTGCGTGGGCTCCTCTCCACAGACTGCCATTCCTGCCAGGAGCCCGCTCCAGCATGGGCTCTCCATGAGCTGCAAGTAGATATCTTCTCCACTGTAGTCCTCCATGGGCTGCAGGAGAATCTCCGCTCCGGCACCTGGAGTACCTCCTCCCCCTCCTTCACTGACTTTGGTGTCTGCAGGGCTGTTCCTCTCACATGTTCTCACTCCTCTCTCACAGCTGCTGCATGATGTTTTTACCCTTTCTTAAATTTGTTATCACAGAGGTGCTACCAATGTCGCTGATGGGCTCAGATTTGGCAGGTCTGTCTTGGAGCTGGCTGGAGCTGGCTGTGTCTGACATGGGGGCAGCTTCTGGCATCTTTTCACAGATGGCATCCCTGCAGCCTCCCTGCCACCAAAACTTTGCCATGCAAACCCAATACAGTTTTCAAGTTAGAGGGAAAGCAGAAAATCCTTAACAAGCTGACTCTTTTGAAAATGTTGGCTCAATATCCAATGTTGGTACTAAGTTTTGGAAAATCAGATGCAAATTACCATGTTGGTGTTTATCTTAAAGTGACTACAATTCAAATTGATTGGATATCTACATATACAATCTCTTTGATTTCAGAATGTTTCCTGTTTTATCAGCAGGCTGTGGCCCTAAGTTATGCTCACATTTATCCAGATACTTGTTCATTTATCAACTATTCATTTAAAACCAGTGCACACATTTTGAAATGAAAGTACAGAAAAAATGTGATTGTGTGCATTTGCTTTTCTCATGGTTCTTTCCTCTGTTTTCCTTCCCCTAAGAACAAAGATCTTTAGTGAGTGTGGAAGATAAAATTTCTTCTTGAGCTCCCAATTAAGTCTTTCAGGGAAAAGTTTGCAGGTGGAGAAGGTGCTGTAGACCCTCCCTTCAGCCGTGATGAGCTCTGCTAACCTGCTCCCTACTCATCGTCTCTGGTTCTCCCAAGGGCACTTACTGGGAGCTGCCCAAGAGCTTGGCTAATACCAAGACTGCCAGTGTGTTTGGGGTCCTGTCTGGGTGCACTGGAACAGATAATTTCTCGACCATAGTCATTGGCACCATAGAAATTTTCTGGCCTGCAAAAATGGCAGTATCCGTCGTGTATTTTTATTTCCTCTCATTGCATTCTACAGAGCTATCTCAACAGTACAGAGAAGCTGGAGGAATGCTAGTGAGAAACTGCAAGCAAAGTGTCAACACCTTTTTGAAGCTGCCTGTTACTGTGGCAATGGTTTAATTCCATAGACGGATCAGAAAGTTTTGTGGAAAGCTGGTATAAGCACAGAGCTAGTACACGAAATTCTGCAGTGCTGATTTTCGCCCTCCTCATTCATCCTAGAGAACAAGGGGATTAAGGCAGATTGCAGTGGTAGCCCTTCCTGAGATTTACCTTTCTTGACATAGTCTGAAGTATTTTTCTTGTTATGTCTTTTCCCTTTGAAAAATAAAAGCACAGAGTTGTTTGAGTCAAAGGTGGAATATATTAAAGAAGTGTTTTTAAACTGTTGAATCTGGCTCACATGCTGGTGCTGATCAGCTAGACTGCTCTGAATATCACAAATGTGTGTCTTATGTTTTCCTTGCCTAAGAAGAATTACTATTTGCTAGTGTGGGACGGGACAAACAATCTGCTACTACAGATCCTCATGTAATTCCCATTAAGTTAACAAGGCTTGTACTGCGCAGTTCAGTAAGACAATGTCTTACAGGGGATATTATGTCACTCTTTAGCAGATGGTGTAGTAATTTCATTTGCTGAGAGTGTTACAATACAGCACAAGTATTTAATCCTCCTTAAATGATAGAGGGTTCATTACAAATAAATCTGACACTCACTTCTTGTTTTCCACTCTGTGATGGTAATAGTGCTACATTACTATAATATATCAGGTTTTTTCCTATGGTTTATGTGAGAGAGATATCCTATGCAGTACTGGAATTGAGTGTAAGTTTCAGCAACAGAATAAGTAGAACCAAACTAAATAAAGCAGTCTCACCAACATTATCTTTACTAAAAAACCCCAAACCAAACCAAAACCAAAAACCCCAAAATGAATTTTTAAATGTAAAACAATTGCTTTTGCATTGTGGCCAAGAGAGAAGATTAGTTCATCATTTTAGGGACCAAATTATGAGAATACAATTCAGTTCCTTTTCAGTTAAAACTCCCAAGGGATCAGATTTGGAGGCTGTTCAAGTCAACCAAGCTCTACTGAAGTCTGTAGACTTGCTTCTATTTAAACCAGAACCAGCTTAGCTGAGAATCAGTTCCTGTGCATGTGAAGAGTGAATGGGAATGTCCAGATGGCTTATTCATCACAATTTATGTAAACAATAATCTGTGTGTACTCCTTCTAAGTGCTAGAAGAAGATTACTCTTCGCTTTCAGTTCCTTTACCTTCTCCAGCTCTTGCTAGCAAAGGCCCTTAGCTTTAAAAAAGCAAACCAGTCAAGCCTCTAATTGTCTTGATCACCTGGAGCTACAAACTGGATGGACTTCAGCAGTTAAAAGCAAAGCCTGCTGCAATTTCAGATGAAATTACTTGTTTGGGAGCTGTTAGAAATTAACGGTTGTTATAACTGAGGACACAGAAGAGGCTCTCTGATACACACCATACTGCAGGCCAGACCATTCACAAATCTGTGCTGAATTTGCCCAGCTCAGAAAACCAGACTGTGACTTTTGGAAACCTGAGGAATTCATATCCACGATACTCAATTAATTCAGACAGAGATGGGTACCTAACTTACAGAGATTTCTTTTGTAAAGGGAGGATTCAGGACTCTCCACTGAACGAATTGTAAGGAAACTTTGGTAGTAAATGTACTTGAAATGAGAGAAATATGCACTATTCCCAAAATATAGCAGGAAACTTTGTTACTTCTTTGCCTGCCATTTTACAATAAGGTTCTTTAAATTGTGGCCTGTATTTTCAGATAGTTAGTTAACATCTATTTTATTGGAAGATCTTATTTTCTGATGGCCAAATGAATCAATTGGGAAGCAGAGTGAGTGTGATTAGCACAGGAAAGCAGATACTAGCAGATACTCTTATAAGTTATTCTGCAGCATTAATTAAGAAAAAAGCTGTAGATTGTTTTCCTGAGGAAGTAAGTGCTGCTTCATTTCTCATGCGCACTCACTGTCCACAAGAGCTACAAAAGCTCCATGTGTAGCAAGGCTCACTGCACAGGGGTTTCTTTGTAATTTAAACATTCAGGAAAACGGTTCCTGAATGCCAATCTAACCTATTGGGTAAACAATAAAGAACAGCCTAAAATAAGGAGGAAAGGAAGAGGAATGCTATTATTATAGAATCATGTAAAACAGAAGGTTTCTGCATTTCTCTATCAACTCTTGATGTCATTGGTTTTTTGTAAAGTTTTTTGATGAAGAGTTATCATAGTTCCTCCTGAGGGAAGAATTGGGAATAAGCTTTATATGGTTATGGTAATGACATCCCAGCCAGACAGCTTTGGGCAGAGAGCAACTCTCTGTGTTGTTTAGTTAGTGGGAAGAAAGACCACTTCAGCTTGTCTCTTGATTTTGGTGGGGTTTTTTTTTTTTTTGTTTGCTTTGGCCTTTTTTTGTGACAAAGTACACTACTTTTTAAGGACTGTGTCTTCAGCCATCGGTTCCTATGAAAGTGTGGGGGGCTGTTACCACAGCAGTGCGTGCAGTAAAATTCTGCTACCATTTTGTGTGCATGCAGAGACTCCCCATCTCTGCTGCAAGGGCACTCATGATAATCCTCTGAACTTGTGCCTCCACCACTGGAGGATCCCCTTCTTGGCTGATCTACCAGATATCTTCACTGCTAAAAAGCAATTCACTCATTTGTCTTGCATTAAAGGTGAATTATTGAAGGTCCAGTCTTTCCGATGATCCCCCTCCTTTCAGAGTCCACTGGTCCCCATCTAAACCCTAGTCCACCTTCAGAATTCCTTTATTTTCCTCTGAAGGCTCCTCTTAGAGCAGCGTCTGTGAAGGCAACACACCCTCTCCAACCTTCCTTCAAGGGTGGAGGGGCCTTGCGGAGAGATCTGGACAGACTGGAGAACTGGGCAATCACCAACTGCATGAGGTTGAACAAGGGCAAGCGCCGGATTCTGCACCTGGGAAGGGGCAACCCTGGCTATACATACAGACTGGGTGATGAGACGCTGGAGACCAGCCATGCTGAAAGGGACTTGGGGGTCTTGGTCGACAGCAAGTTGAACATGAGTCAACAGTGTGCCCAGGCTGCCAGGAAGGCCAACTGTATCCAGGGGTGCATCAAGCACGGCATTGCTAGCCGGTCTAGGGGAGTGATTGTCCCACTCTACGCTGCACTGGTGCGGCCTTACCTTGAGTACTGGGTGCAGTTTTGGGCACCACAGTACAAAAAGGACATAAAACTATTGGAGAGTGTCCAAAGGAGGGCAACAAAGACGGTGAAGGGTCTAGAGGGAAAGACGTATGAGGAGAGGCTGAAGTCCCTTGGTTTGTTCAGCCTAGAGAAGAGGAGACTGAGGGGAGACCTCATCGCAGCCTACAGCTTCCTCACGAGGGGGAGCGAAGGGGCAGGCGCTGATCTCCTCCCACTGGTGACCAGCGATAGAACCCGAGGGAACAGAATGAAGCTGCAACAGAGGAGGTTTAGGTTCAATTTCAGGCAAGGGTTCTTCACCGAGAGGGTGGTCGGGCACTGGAACAGGCTCCCCAGGGAAGTGGTCACAGCTTGACTGAGTTCAAGAAGCGTCTGGATAACGCTCTCAGTCATATGCTCTGATTCGGCTGGTCCTGTGTGGAGCCAGGAGTTGGACTCGATGATCCTTACAGGTCCCTTCCAACTCAGGATATTTATGATTCTGTGATTCTCTCTTATCTCAACTGCTCACTGGAAAATCCTTCTATATTTACCCTTCCTGGAAGTGTTGAAGGCCAGGTTGGATGGGGCTTTGGGCAACCTGGTCTAGTGGAGGGTGTCCCTGCCCATGGCAAGGGGGTTGGAACTAGATGATATTTGAGGTCCTTTCCAAACCAAACCATTCTACGATTCTATGATTCTATGATTTTCCATAGCTCCTTTCTTCAAGCTGCAGCAGAGAAAAGTGACAGCCAAGCACTCAGAACTAGTCTTTTGTTGTCAACTGCATTTGTTGTAAACCTGCACTGTGTGTTACCTTGTGGTAAATTTACTTCTCTGGCTCTGGAGGTCACCAGGCAGCTCTGGCATCACTCAGAAACAGTTTGCATGTATAGCAGAGGGAGTGAAAAAGTTCCATTTAAAGAAACTGTGAAATAGGCAAAGCCATTAAAGTAAAGCTGAGATGTATTTAAGAAGGTTACACATCAATGTAAAATGTCTGTGATATAAATTGTCCTTCTCTGATGTGTCTTCAGTCATTTAGCATTTACTAGGAAAGACACATCTTAAGGGGGAATTTTCTCTCTTATACAGGTAAACTTCAATGCAAATTAATTCTAATCATAATTTATGGTAGAAGACAATGCTTGTTATGGAAAATAGGCTGATGGTTTAATTTAGGGCAAGAGTAATCAAATGGATCTGGCTGAATTTGTTTTAGAAAGTATAATAGATGGAATGTGGGTTAGGTAATGTAGAAAATGTTGACAATATGTTTAATATTTGAAGTGTATTATTTACCAAACAAACAAATGTAGCTCTAAACACCAGTTTATTTCAAGGGAACCTGAGGATAAATGTTTAATAATGAAACAGAGGTTTTATGTTTCTTTTCTCACCTCATCTGAAATTAATGTTCTAAGTGATAGGGCTGTGACTGCAATCTTGGCAGTGTTGGGGACAAGTGTCTACTTGGGATATTAGGGAAAAGAGGGAAATACACAGTACCAAAAACATTTTTTAAAGCAAACTGCTGTTTCTCCACTTATTACCTGCTATGCAGATTGGAGGATAGAGACTCCTATTCAAGCTTCTTTAATGTAATTTTTTTTTTAAGGGTCAGAATCTAACTAAAGCACCTTGGATCAATCCACAAGCCAATATACTTTTCCCAGCCCAACTGTATTTCTCCTACTTTGGAGGAAATTGGAATGAATGGTTGTCCTACTGCTCATTACAACCTGGATCTTCAAAATGGAAGGGACTTACAGAGATGTCCTGTTCAGCAGGTAGATATCAGATGCTACATTCATCACCAATGATTGTAGAAGATAAAGTGTGCTGTAGCAATTGAAAAGGGAGATTAACAGCAGTCAGTGGATGAATAGTGTGCAATGTCACCCACAGCATCATAATCAAGCCCTCTAGGTTTAAGAATTACTTTCTGATTTCATGTGGAGTTGATTGGCTACTGTTTCACAGAATCACAGAATCACAGAACAGTAGGGTTGGAAGGGACCTCTGGAGATCATCTAGTCCAACGCCCCTGCTAAAGCAGGATCACCTACAGCATGCTGCACAGGATCATGTCCAGGTGGGTTTTGAATATCTCCAGAGAAGGAGACTCCACAACCTAGACATCCACCCTTTAGATATTTATAAGCGTTGATCAGATCCCCTCTCAGTCTTCTCTTCTCTTCTCTGGGATAAACAGACCCATGTTTCTCAGCCCTTCCTCATAAGAGAGATCCTTTGGTTTGTGTGTGGGTTTTTTCCAGATTTCGTGATTTATTGGATTCAGTGTCAGATCCTGTGAGCTCTATTTTCTAGGCATAGGCACACAAGAATAGAAGATATCCTTCAGATCCTTTAAGCATGTATCAGTGGAGTTTATTTGCTGGTGTTTTGCCATCGCTTTTCTGTACATATAATCAGTATCTTCTATGTTTAGCTTACTCAGCACTGCTGCTGCTACAAAGTTGACTTAAATGGCTAGCACTTCTGCTGAAAAATTCAGCTCCCCATCTGTCTGCTGGAACAGGCTTTCATCTTTTGTTTGCTGGACACAAAAGGTACTGCGTAAAATACATGATCTGTTTTATCTTCTGTAGGTTCTTATCTTGGCCTTGACACTACCATATTTGAGTGCCTTCCACTACTGCCTTAAGCAAGGAGCTAATGTGAAACCTCCTTGCAAGGCTCAGTCATCCTCTTCATTTATATGCAGCACAGCGCTTTGTTTCAGGAAAAGCGCAGCCAAATTTGCATGTTAGGAGCATGTGTGTGATGTGCTTTTACACTGTACTGCTGTTTTGACTAATGAGTGTCTTGCTTTTCCTTCAAAGCGCTTTCTACGTCACAGAGTGTAATGCACAGGGCAGGTTAGCGGGATGAGGAAGGTCAGTGCAAATCCCTGGTGTATAATGTTTTCCCTGTATGAAACAACTTTATTTCAGAAGCATACAAAATATTTCACAAAGACACAGCAGCCAGATGGGCAACACAGCATTAAAAGTGCACAAAAACAACTGGACAGTTGCTAACAGTCAAGAAATAGGGACAAACATCTGCTTTTTGGGTATGTCTTGTGACAGCAGAGGCCCCGCATTAATGTCTCCCAGGGGTGAGCTGCTGCAAAGCAAAGCAGGAGGATCAGGCTATCGAGGAATGCAGGGACAGTTCCCAGGTGTTTCAGTCAGTTCTCTCCTGGTGAATTTTAGGAGAATTTGTCTGCACATTGAGGCAGGAGGTAAGAGAGAGGAAAAGGGAGAACTATGAAGCAAGTGGGTAATGTTGGAGAGCTCTTCACAGGTCACTGTTATAGCCACATCCTGGCTGCAAACTGAGAGGTTACAAGCATGAACAACGCTTGAACTTGAGTTCAATGCATTGCTACATTCAGACTATCCAGTTTCATGCAAAAAAGATGGGAACTAAGAGCAAACCCACGTACGAGCCTGAATTAGCTCTTACAGAAGTGAGGTGGCCTCTGAACAAAAGTTTGTGGAGAGTTGGGCAATACTCCAGCCAAAATGAAAATGAAGGGAAAAAAAAGGGCAAACAAATCTAGCAATTTTGACAGTCTTTAGGGTCAAGTTGAAATGCTTTATTTCAAAGGAAATTTTCATTTTCAGGCTATTTAACCTGCTTTTGATTCCCATGCCTTTTTTTTTTTAACTTTAGCTTACCCAAATGAAAATGACTGTTTCAAAACAAAAATCTCACAACGTTTAAATTGAAAAACATTGAAGCAAAGCATATCAGCTTTTCAGAAGTGAAATAATTCATTTTGAAGACGATGAAGTGAGGATAATATTTCTAAGGAGCATCTTCTGACTGCATCTGCTATGAGAGTCGGTGTATGGGACGGAAAATCTGTTTAACAATGCTGGTAGAAATGCATGTGTCTCTAATCTCCTTTCTTTTGGCATGATTAGTATTGCTATGCTAATGTGCTGTGTGTTGGGCAGCTGTCTAGCATCTCTGATGGTTCTGAGTCTAGAAATAATGTCTCTTCCAGATGTCACATTTGGGGATAGATGAGCTTACAAGGAAGATGTTAATCAGGAAACTTGTGTTTCATTTGATGGTGTCGGCATCAGACAAGACTGCTTCATGGAAACTCTTCAAATATATGTTACATAAAAAAAAAAATCAACATTAAAAAAATCAAAATAAAAACAACAGAAGCTTGTAAGGGCATGCATCCAAGCATTAAGAAATGCCAGATTTTAGTTTTATTTGGGAAACCTTAAGTCACTCCCTTTGTGCAAATAACCAAATCTTTACTAATGTATTTTAGACTTTTTCCATAGAATTTAAGCTCCACAGGACAGGCTATGCTCTGTTAATGATCAGCTCGTCAATATTTTGGATGATCCCCCACACTCAGTGGGTGACCTTTTTTGCGCTATTCTTTGCTGCTTAGAAATAACTCAGAGCCAAGACGCCTGACAGAGGACCAAATTCCCGCTGATCTGTACAATGTGAGCCTCTGCATAAGACAACAGGTTCCCACTGACTCTGTGACAGCTGCTTAAAGATACATTTCCCTGCTCCCCAGCTCTTGCTGAACGTGAGTCAGACCTCGATCTGAGGACAGAATTACTAATTTATCTCGGCATCAGTGTAGTACCTGAATACTACACAAACAGTAATTACTCAGATCATTAATTTCTACAAAATACCTGCAATGTGAAGACAGATCATTACCCCAGATTTACAGATACAAGAAAATTTTGAAAAAAGCTTCCTCTGATTTTCATTAAATAGCATGAAATGTTCTATGTTACCATTTGCTCCATGCAAGACCCCCAAGGGGGCTGGGATTCATAACCCATTTAGGGTGTCTTCATGAATGCTGACACCTCCCACCTCTCTTTTACATATCCCTCTTCCCCTGGCTTTTCTTCCTCGCCCATTTTCTTTGCCTTCTGTACTTCTTTCTCCACTTGGAGATCTTTCTGATTTCTCATATCCTGTGCCCAGTTTGTCTTAGACTTTTCTGAAGACCACATTGTCTGGGTTTGTTTGTCCCATTCTGCTCCCTGCTGTCCTAACAATATTATTTTTTTTTCTTGCAAATTGTAGGTGTTCTCTTTTCCAAAATCCTTGTTAAAGTGTCTGCAGACTCTTTACATACCCTACTGATTCACAACCTACTTTTGCTTGGACATCCCTTGGTTGTTTATATATTTAATCTCATTCCATTGTCTGTCCACCTTTGCCCACTTCCACTGTCTTCTTCCACCACCTCACTGCATTTGTCTGAGAAGCAATTGCAACTTCAAGTGCTCTGTCCTCCTCACAAACATACTGACTGCAGACCCCGTCACTTCTGTGGCTCCATTTTGGTTTTCTTGTGCCAGGAGCTCATGGCAGTGCCTGGAGGCATCCTGGCAAAAAGGAACTGAGGCATTGCCCTAAGACCTTGATTTTGCAGCCTAGTCCAGCTATGGTGAGGAGGGGATGATGTGCTAGCTTTGGCTTTGATACAGTTAATTTTCTCCATAGTAGCTGGTATGGGGCTGTGTTTTGGATTTGTGCTGAGAACAGTGCTGATAACACAGGGATGTTTTCGTTCCTGCTGAGCAGTGCTGACACAGAGCCAAGGCCTTTTCTGCTCCTCACCCCACCCCACCAGCGAGCAGGCTGGGGGTGCACAAGAAGATAGGAGTGGACACAGCTGGGACAGCTGACCCCAACTGACCAAAGGGATATCCCATACCATATGATGTCATGCTCAGCATATAAAGGTAGGGGAAGAAGAAGGAAGGGGAGGATGTTTGGAGTGATGGGGTTTGTCTTCCCAGGTCACCATCAGGCATGATGGAGCCCTGCTTTCCTGGAGATGGCTGAACACCTGCCTGCCCATGGGAAGTGGGGAATGAATCCCTTGGTCTGCTTTGCTTGTGTGCACGGCTTTTGCTTTACCTGTTAAACTGTCTTTATCTCAACCCATGAGTTTTCCCACTTTTTTCCGTCTGATTCTCTCCTCCATCCTGCTCTGGAGGAGTGAGCAAGCAGCTGTGTGAGCATCAGACTCAGGGCTTCAACATCACACAGAGCAGCTCCAGGCTCCATCCCTGTCCCAGTCACCACTAGGGATGCAATTGGTGGCTTGTTCTCCAAGAAACAGAATCAGAGGCTAGTACATACAAAGCCACAATGTATTGAACATGGGTAAATCTGTAAATCCCTTTATGTCAGTGCTCTGTGCACTAGTACTTTCCAGAGGGTGAAGGAAATACTGCCCTGCTCTTCAAGAAGGGGAATACAACCACTCTTTGCTTCTTGAACAGCAAAAAGAGCCAGGCAGAGGGCAAAAAAGCTTAGCCTGCACGCATCTGGCATTTGCCAATGGTCATTTTCAGTATGGGTACCAGTCTTTTGTTTAACTGGTCACTTTGTTTAGCATAATTGTGTGAGCCAGCAATAGAAAGAGAGAAATAGCACAGTGAGCGCAGAGCAGAATAGTCCAGGTAGCAAAGACTACAACTTACTGCATAGTAACGATGTCCTGCAGAAAGGAGGGATGAGGTGGTTCCATGTATGTATACCCATCAACAGCTTTCAGAGGATATGAGAAAAAAGTGGAAAATGTCTTTTTTGTTGAAGATCTTGTAAGGCAAATTCTGAATAGGAGTTCTCTCATCAAAGCTGGCAATAAGCTTATGAAGATGTTTATGTGGAGGAAATAGAAGTTAACCCTTCCTGAGAAGGCAGTACAAAGGACTCTTGAGAAGGATGGTCATTGCTGAGAGGATAAAAATGTACTGAAACACTGCTGCTGTGATAGGAAGGGAATGGGAATGACAAATGAATTTCTCTAATGTATCTGCAAGTGGTGCTTTGTTCTGTCTTGGACAGAATCTTTTCTTATGCATATTTGGGTTAAATGCCTTTATTTCTCTTTGCTTTGCGCTGTGCAAATGTTTGTCTTTATAATTCTGCACACAGGAGCAGCATTTTTAAAAATGCTATGTGGTAAAAATTGAGTGATTCAAAGTTAAAAATGACAGCTTAGCTATCTGCCTGGAAATGCAGGATAGTCCTGCAAACATTTCCATTCTTGTTTGACACTTGTGAGTCATCCTTCAATAACTTGCCCAGGGTCACACAATAACAATACTGCCAAACCATAAGGAATTTTTTCATATATATTTGTAGGATCCTGTCTGTCCAGAATTAGCTGAATTCCAGAGGAAATAACTTTCTAGAAAGCATGCAGGAAAATATTCACAGTGAGAGATTTACTGTACATCTTTAGCCTTTTTTCCTCAGGGCAAATTTCTGTTTACACAGGAATAAGACTTAGGCAGCAGCAGTCATGGTAGTAGTTGTGTAGTGAATGGCCAGAAGCAGACTGCTATTGCTGTAACTCTGCCTGAGCTTTAAATGCACTTGAAATATTTAGAATTTTTCATAAATTTTATTTGATCGTCTGTTCAAATACCAGCAGCACATAGTATCCAATTTATGATTTATTTTCTGCTTTTTATTAAATCACGAATCTTTCTCCGGGCATGGGTTTCTTCATACAGAAGCATACAGCTTTCTGAATTTGTAGGTGAGCTAAGATACATGGGAGTGGAATAATGGAAGCCTTATTTTCTCATAAAGCAAAACATAGAAATTGCTGTACCTGAGCAAAATGTAGCCTGAATCACTGGTCAATATTCAAAACTTGCAGGCTTGTTTTAATTAGCAAGATGAATTGACTTGAGAAGTAATGTAAATTCTGGGTGTAATCTTGTTTGAAAAAACCTCTGTAGAAATAAACAACAGGATGAAATTTCCTTGCTCACAAATCCTCAGGCCTGTCTTTCCAGGGAGTTCTTGGCTTAAGAAACACTGTCCTGTTTCTCATTCTAGTTATGGTGCTGTGGCTTTCCTCCCCCGGTGCACACATCCTGCAAATCAGTATTCTAACCCATGCACTTGCAGCCAGGGAAATTGCTGTGGTTAGGTGTCCTCAGGCTGTGCCTGCAGTTAAATTTGTTGGCGAGCAGATTCTTTGTCTATGCCTGTTTCACTTCAGGAAAGGGTTTAATTGCTTGAGTCTGAAAGATGTGCATGGCAAATCCATCAATTCCAGTGAGGTCTGTGTTTGTCTTTGGGTCAGCACCCTCAACAGCAGCCATTAAAATCTTTCCACATATCTATACGGCCAGAAACAAATTTCAGTGATTGAATGAAGATAAATGACCTGATCCATCTGAACTTCTGGAGTCAGCAAACCAGGACTGGGAAAACCATCATACTGTCACATTTCTGGTAGTTACATCTGCTTAGGGCAAAAAAAGTACCATAAGGACAACCCTTCACATTTTAACACTTCAGCTTCAGAACCTGGCAAACATTAGGAAAACAGAGGCAAGGGGGATAAAGAAAAACAAATGCAAAAGACTAAATGCATAGTCCAGTGCTTGCTTCTAAAAGCACTGTGAAGATTTAAAGAATGGTTATCCTTCTGTACCTTATGAACACCCTTCTCTTGCTTCCTCCCATCCCATCACCTGAGACACCATATTAACTCTGTGATGCTGTGAAGGTTTAATTGAACCTCTTGCACTTTGCACCATTATCCTCATAGCATCACTCAGGCTGTGATGCGGTGATGAAGTGTCTCTCTCTGTAAAATCCTCTCTGCTGGATTAGAAACTGTGGTCAAATTTAACTAAGTGTTCATAGAGTATGAATTCATGCTGTTGGGTCAAATTTGTTCAAATGGATGCAGTTGGGTTAATTTTTTTCAGCATATTTTAGACCACATCCATTTTATTTCTCTGCACCATTCCCAGTCATATCTGTACCTGTCTGTACCAGGCTGGATTCGGTGTTATGTCTGCTTCCACAGCTGGTATGGTTGCATGGCAATGACTGATTCAGATCAAATCTGTATTGCTGACTGATCTATCAGTACATAGGTCTGGTACTAAATGTCATTATCAAAGTATTCACTTTCATTTACAGACCAGGAAATAAATGGTATAGAGAGTGAAGACCTGTGCTTTGTGCTTCTGGACTTGAAAAGCACTGGGGAAAGTTCAAGAACGCCCTTGGGTATTCTTCTCTAGTTATAATGCTTGGAAAATAGGAATATGGGTATGAGCAAATATTCTGATAGGTGTAATCAATCAGTGCCGGCCACATTCAATAAGTTGCCACCAGTCAGTGGACTGGGAGTTAAGGACACTGCTCCCATTTTGTGGGTTTAAGTGGTATTTCCTCATTCAATTGTAAATATGTGTCATTCACTTTAACGGTATATCTGAGGTGCAGTATGATTACTGGTGTCACTTTTGGCCTAGCTGCAAAAGAAATGTTCTTGGTTCTTAAGATTCTTCTACTTTTAATACAACAGTCTCTAAAAGTCCCTCAGCTGGGGATGTTCACTTGTGTGGGCCGGGCACAGCAGAAACAGGCTAAGGCACATTCAAATAATGGTCCTGACCAATGAAGATCCAGCTCCCTTACAAAAATAATTTTGTATTTCCATCTAGAAAAGATCCCCATTAAAATGTTTGTTATGTTTTTCTTTGAGAGCACAGATTCATAGTTATATCTTCTCCTCTCTTCCTGCCTGAGATGATAGGTGACATTTCAGTCATTCAGCTTCTTTGACAGAGGTGCAAACTGACATTTCACATGCTCTGCTGCAATCTATCCCTCTGACTTTTGCAGCACTGAGGAACTAGTCAACTTTGTGATGCTTATGCTGCCACAGAGCTCCTTTAATTCAACAACAGAATTGACTAGACACTGATTGTATCACATTATGGGGACTGTTTGTCACCAAGAAGAGCCTCTGATTGACAGTTTACTTTCTTTAGCAATATGATTGAATGTCTGATCAGGAGATACTGAGCCAACTTAAAGTCCCAAATATTTAGTGGGATGTAGCCCCACTATTTCAGGGAGAGTGAGGATAGAGGATTACCATGTATTTGCATTGTTACTAATGACCATAAAAAGGTTGGGGGTTAGTGTTCAGGGCACTTGTGACTTCCATTTTCTGCTTTCCTATACAACCTGGGAGATACAAAGGCACCCAAATACCTAACCTGTTTGCATTTGCAGCCTACTGATCTCCAGTTGTGCATACACATGTGGAAAATCAAGAGAAACAGTGCTGCCAGAATTGTGGAGGTTTAAAGACACAACAGATTCCAAATTTGTAGTGAGAAATAAAATCTTTTATTAGAGCCATTAATATAATTTGAACACACAGACTAGCTTTGGGGTACAGACTAGCTTTGGGGTGCAGACTCCCTTTAGGAGGGGAAAACACAACAAATTCTTGGGTAAGAAGTATAATTGGCTAAAGCACTACTTAAAAACTTTCTGTTCTCCTGCAAGAAAGTGCTTTTCATCCTTGATGCCTGTAGCTGTCCCAGAGCATCCAAAAGCAGGGCATGAGAAGTGAGGAAGGCAAATGAATTTACACTCAGTTCCCCTTCTAGCTCTTTGTCACCAGAAGGAGTGGGCAGATTTGACTGAGCAATTTTTGCCCATCGTTAATGAGAAAGAAAACGTTGTGAAGTCAGGAGGCTTGAGAACTCATGCAATTCTGCTGGTTGCCTGCAGGGAATTGAAACTACAAGCAACATAGATTTTATTCAGAGTTTTCCTAATTTAGGACTACATCGTAGAGTGGAATGCTAAGCACTGAGTTGTGCTTATGGAGCTGGAGGCAAATTGGAATCTTGATGGAAAGGGATGAGAATGGCTAATACAATTTGAAAACTGCTTACTCAGAAATTAATATGTTTTTTCTTGCCTGTTCCCTGCTGCTGTTACCAAATCCCAGAAAGGCGCTTTTTAACAATAAGGACTGCAATGCATTTCACATATGTTAACAGTATCTCAGGGGGTAGTGAGATGTTGCTGTGCTCCAAGTAATAAGATACATATTCGAATGAAAAGAAGAGAGATGTAATTATTTAAGCAAACAGTCCAGTAGCTGAAAAATTTATCTGTCATCCAGCTTATCACTGAGCCCTATCCCCAAGCTGAGGTAAAGTTGCGTATTTCTGTTCACTTCAGTGGAATAAATCTGATTTATTTCAGCTGTTGATTTGGCCTTTTACCCAAAGAACTAGGCTGTAAGTCAGCTAGCAGAAATGAGTATCTAAGGGGAGGAAGAGTATGGCAAGTTGACAGGGACAAGTTTTACCAAGTATATGTAGAATGAAAATGGTCTTTTTACGAAGTTAAGCACCAATGATGCATGGATCTTGTGGCAACTCTTAGGAATAGAGCTGTAAATCTCATTCTCTCTGAGTTTCAAGAAATACAATATCTGATCAATAAACTGACCAAACACTGATTATTTGTAGTGGAAAATTGCCTCCCTGGCTACTAATATTGTGGAGCAAAGGTTGTTTCCAATTTGAGGAGGCACTTTATTATATGTGTAGCCCAAAGAAACAGATCAATCTCCTATCCCTAAAGTCAAGGAGCCTGGAAACAGTGAGACATAAAACCAGGCCTGTCTTTGCAAGACCTGCATTTATTTGGCCACGGTAAGATGCATTCCTTACAGCTTGATAATAATTTGCCTGTTTGGGGGTAGGAGACAGGCAATCAAGTGCTACACATAGGCAGAATATTTTTATTCAATGCACAAATTCCTCTAATGGTTTCCCATTAAAAAAAAAAAAAAAGACAAAAATTAAAGTACTTACAGGTGACTTAAATATGGTTTTATGTTATTTTGATGGTGATGATGATGGTAGTGTTGATGACGGTATATTTCTTGAAGTTCATTTGCCCAGTTTCAAAGAGGAAATTGGATCTAGGATCATTCAAAGCTTCATCAAATGGAGAAGCTGTAAAATAAAAATTACTTCCTGCCACAGTTCTAATAAACTTCCCCTTCCTGCATCTCCTACCCTCCATGTATAACATTCCCTCCATAGGTTCATAATGATGATTTAATCTCCCTTCCTTTTGCTTTAAGGGAGCCAGTAGCTGGAACTCTATTTAGATTGATTGTTCTTCACTTGTTGTTAACAAGTGCCAAATTAATAGAGATGAACAAAAATGAAAGAGGAGATTCAAATTCAGCTTCCTCTGCACCACAGGGTTTTGATTTCAGACAGTTTATTCCTAATTTGAGGACAATGACAGTGAATTGATAACATTCTGGGTGTGTTAGAATTCAGTGTGAAAGCTGATAAAGTATCATCTCATGACCTTTTTGATTCAGATTTAATTATCCCCCAAAACAGCTCTTTATTCTTCCCTGCTGATGCTCCCCCCTGGCCTCTTTCCCCTTCACTTGGAAAACTTCACAGAGGCTGGCTAGATTGCAATGCATAGTGCTATAATTATTCCTAATATGCCAGTTGTAGCTTTTGCAATTGTTTCACCACTGGCGCTGCAGACAATTTCTCTGCTGTACTCAGTAGAAGAGACTGGACATATCAATTTACAGAAAATTTTTAAGTGTTTCTTTTTCTTCCAGGATGGTGAAAATTTCCTGTAGTAGTTTTCCGGCAGAGGCCAAGGACTTGAGGGAGCTCTGTTCCCAACTCTACTGTTGATGCAATGGGAAGAAGCCAAGAAACCTGCATCTCAGCATACTTCCTTGCGGGTTAGGAGGAGAAGCCTCACGTGGGTCTGTGGGATCTGGCCCAGCGCTGTCTTCCAGACTCTGTGCTTCAACAGGAACCTGGGGCAATCTCCCTGTCTTTTGCTCCTGGCAACATCAAAGCTGACACCTTTGAGCAGCTTCCTCCAAGCAATGCTCAGCAATATGTACTGCTGTCGAAACAGGTATATTTTGGTTTTGCAGTACCTGCAAACAAAACTGTGCTAAAACCAAACACCACCGTACACACTGCTGCCAGAGCAGAGTGAGAGAGACTGTCAACCACATACAACAGAGGTTAGCTACATGGCCTAGTAACTGCTGAAGACCACTTAGGTAATAAGTGGATGAGGACTGCCTAGAAGACTCTAAAGAGTCAAATAAAGTATGGGCTGGTTTGCTAAAGATGTCTATAACAACAACAACAGTAATGATAATAATAATAATAGTTATTATTTCTGCTGTAACCAAAATACAAGGTTTTTTGCACCACATTTTCAAATGTGACCCCTGTCCAGAGGAGCACTATTTCAATTTTCGGCTTGACAATCTGCTTAGAAAAAAGCTCAGTGAAGAGCTTTTTTCTGGTCCTAGATTGTTCATGAAAGGAATACTGCAATTTTGAACATAAGGAGTTAGCAAAGTATCACACCTTCTACGGTGGCACTGTGCTTCAAATAGGATGGATTTCAGCCTCTCATTAGATTTTCATATTTCCTTTCAGATTGCTCCAGCCACTTCTTCTTTAACCACAAATTTGAAAGCTCCTCATTTTTCTTGAATAAGGAAGGGAGCAATGAACTCCTTGATTTTTATGGGGAAATGTTTGTGGATACTTTTGCAATACTCACTCCACTTTTAAGTCAGCCTCTCATGCTAACTACTGGCAGTCAGGTGCTAGCAAAGAGATTTTAATAAGATTTAACAGCTCTCGAAATAAAACTTTTTCAGATCTAGGAAAAGAGTATAAAAGCAATTGTTAGGGAAGCAGCTCATTTGTGTCCTAGCTCACTTTAAATATAAACATGCGATTCACAAACCCTTCTTATGGGGGCTATAATCATGGCATTGAACCTGTTACAATACCTGTAAATCTAATGAAAGATTTCCAGCCTGATTGACCATTCCCAGGGTCTTTACAGTCCAGCTCCCATTAAATCAGTGAGGATCAAGACCATGGCAGAAAGCATTAGATGAAGAAGACAAAATGTAATTCAATTAGAAAGCAAACATTACTATCTTGCTTACACCAAAGATGAATGCACAGCAAGTGAATTGTTGGAGAACACCAAAAAATTCAGGAAACCTACTTTTCAATCACTGTTGCTGGAGCAAGATACTGAAGTAGAAGTTTCAATCCAAAAATGTCTTCAGATATCTTGCAGGAGTGATTCAGCTGAATGTTACCCTCAATATCACTTTTCCACCTCTGACAGTTGTGAGATTGTAATGGATTGTGTGGGTACTCTTTATCTGGAAGGTAAGAAAATTAAAATCTTTATTGATGGAATGGAATTAACAGTAATAGTTGAAACTCAAGCTGAGTGCAAGGAATTCATTAGATCCACAAGATACTGGCTGTGCTATAAAAGGCAGATGCAATTCAGTGCTGATAGATATAAGATAAAGCGCATGGGAATACACACATATACCATCATGGGCTCTAAATTAGCTATTGCCATCAAGAAGGAGATTTTGGAATCACTTTGTATAGTTCTCTGGTGGTCAACATGCAAGCAGAAAGTTACAAATTGTTGGGAAAAGAATAGGGAATAAAGCAGGAAACTTCTTAATGTAACTGTTTTATACACCCATATCTGAGACTGTGTCTGCACCTACCTAAAAATCTGTGGAGTAAAAGATCAGAGTATAAGTGAAAAAAGGGAAAAGAAAAATGTCAGCTATTGTGAGAAGTAAGAGTGATTTTGATCTGAGGAGAGACCAAATACCCCAGAGTCCCTCAGACTGAAAAAGAGAAACCTGAAACATTACATATTTAGGCTTTTTAGCATTGGAAATGTAGCAGAGACAGTGGGATGAGAATGACCATTCATAACGAATCATAAAACACGTGCTAAATGACACCAAGAAAAATTATAAGGCTCTTTCATAGAATAAACAAAGTATACATGAGAGAAAGCATCACTCTATTTGCACTTATCTTAAGCTATTTCTAAGTGTCTGCTCCTGGCTATTGCCAAAGGAAAGGTGGGTGAGGGAGCTGGATCTTAGGTTAGAGACAGTAATAGGCCATTCTTATATTCTTCAGTTGCTTGCATCCATGCTCTTCAAGTAGGTAAATCTCTCAGTATATCCAAGGGGTGTTTAACTTGCAGTCCTAAGGCTCTTCAGCACTTACATTCCTTTAAGTTTTTTTGGTTATCTCATAAATATAGTAGCAGGTCCTAACTAGTCTCCAAACATAATGCACAAGCCTTCTAAGCTGGTTTAACTTGATTTAGTGGAAAAACACATAGTGCCAGATAAGATTACTGCTCACACATTTTGTGATGCACCTGGCTAGGAACAATGCCAGATATATGTTTCAGCAGACTTTGTGTTAAAATTCAATGAGAGAGGAAGCATTAAATGTATCAAATTCACTCTAATGTACATTCTTCTGCAATAAGACATTTTGTGTACCATGGAATAATATGTATAGTGAGTCTTTTTTCCTATGAGAGGTGCTGGAGGCATTCCATATATTACATATAGTGTATACATATATTACATAGTATATGTATTATATAGCTCTTTGTTCTGAACTCTGAAAATATTGGCTTATGTTGTTTGGAAATGCCATTGTTCAGCTTCATTATTTCTTTTCTTTTTCTCTCTTTATTTTTGATCCTGATTTTTTTGTTTCTGCTCTGTGGTTAGCCTCTGTAGTGTCCTTGACATGGCACTTTAAGAACAGATGTCTGAACCAGATAAATATGCTGTAATTGAGTGTTAATAGAAAAAATATACACAGGCTTTATGACAGACTTGTCAAGGAAATGGCAACAAGCTTTCTTGTCTTGGCATCTTGATATCAGATTCTTAATGCTTAACTCATTTTCCTTTTCTTAACATGAAACAATTTAGTATATATGATCAATTCAGTTCTTCTGCCAATATTAATATGGACTACATCCATACAGAAGTGGGTAGATCATATGCTCTAATTTATTTGAAGCAATGAGCACATTGTACTGGGAGCAGGAAAAACCTTAGCAGTGGAGAGCTGGTGATCCTCTGCTGGGTTTACTTGGAGCAGAAAGGCAACCTTTGCATGGGTCCTTCTGCGGGCAGAGCTGTACCGGCTGCCTCATAGGCTTTAGCAGAAGGGCGGTTTCAAAAGCTCAGGGCAGCTGTGCCTCCATCCAGTGCAGCTGTTTGCAAAGGGACCCTCTATCAATGTCTTTCGCATTATTCCCCCATAAACAGCACTCATTTTGCATAAGCCTGTGTAAAAGGCCTTACCAAGGCCACGTTCTCACAGTATGCCCACTTTGGAAGCAAAGCCAGGTGAAGGACCTGCTCTCCTCTCCTCATCTCTCTCCTCTGCCTGCTTATTTGTGTCCCAGATTCCTGTCTCAGCTGAGCTGGCTCGAGCGCTTTGGGGACTGTCCTGGAAGCCAGATAACCAAAACAGCTCAGTTTAAAATAAATCACTTCAAATGTTTAATTCTGGAAAGCTTTAAACACAACCTTTGAGGAGTTGTCCCAGCACAGCTGAGAGGGCAGCCAGCTGGGGTGTGAGGGGAAGGCATGGGTGGCTGGGGGTAGTAAGAGGAAAGGACAGGAAAACTTTTAAAGCTGGTCCACAGCTAAAACTAATGTCTGGCTGCACTACACCTGATTGTTGCAGGAATAAGCCAGCAGCGAATTACTGTTCTCTGAAGCGAGGGAGAGTCACAAATTATACTTCAAAGAAGTCATTCTTCCTTCAGCTCCTCTTGCAATAGTGCAGTTTGGCTGCTGCCACTTGCACCAGGCTCACGTGGAGGCTACAACTGTCTGTCACAGTGCTCCACATGCATGTAGGAACCGAGATGTGGGGCTGATTTTTCTGTGGGAGTCCCCTGGCAGGCTCGACGTGGGGCCAGGCAGAGTATCATGATAGTGCTGCCTGCATTGCCTGTGCCTGTGCCACTGGCTGAAGGGACCAGCTGCCTCTGCTGCCATCACCAAGGCATGGGTAAGGATGAGATCCCACACATCCCCCACTGCAGCTGCTCAGGGCAAGGTCCTCCACCTTACCCCAGGATGGCAAACCTCTCCTAGACAGGTATGCCACTCTCCATTTCAGACCTAGCCTTTCCTCCCCCTTCTCTTAACCCTGTTCCCTTTCTCTGCTTTTTCTCTTCCTCCCTCCTTTCCTGTAAGACCTTGGATGTGATCATCCCACCTGGTGCAGCACTGGTAAAGCCTCAGCTACAGCACTGAGTCCTGTGTCAGGTGAGAGTCCAAGGCAAGCAGCACAGATGATCAGAGATCTAGAAAACAAGCCACAAAAAAAAAAAAAAAATGGAGTCACTTAGCCTAATAAAGAGGAAGATGCAGAGGCAACATGACATCCCTCTTCAAATACATGGAAGGATGCTGCAAGAGGAAGGCAGTAATCCGTTCCCGATGTCTGTGGTGGAAAGGCTTGACCTGCAGCCAGTCTCGTGGGCGCTTTGCTGTGGAGGACAAGAAAGGCCTGATAAACACAGCCTGGAGGAGAAGGGGGAATGCACCCTGTGTGTCCTCTCTTCTTTGAAATTTTAAAGAACAGATTTGGCCACAGCTGCTGCTCTGTGCCCCTTCCTGACTCTTGGGCTGCCATCAGACGAAAAAAGGAGAATGTCAGGAGAACCTGCTCCAGCGCAGGCCCTTCCCCGGGCTGCAGTCCTTCAGGGACAGCCTGCTCCTGCCTGGCCTCTCCACGGCCGCAGCTCCTGCAGGAAATACCCCCCTGCTGCGGCGTGGGGCCCTCCCTGGGCTGCAGGCTGGGTCTCTGCTCCAGCGGGGTCTCTCCAGGGCTGCAGGGGATCCCTGCTCTGGGCCTGCAGCACCTCCTGCCCTCCTACTCCAGCCTCGGGGTCCCTCTGCTGCTGCTCCCTCCTTGGCTTCCTCCTCCTCTGCCTGTGCTGCCTTTGGCCCTTGCTGAAACCTGTTTTCCCCCCGGTGCCCCCAGCTTGGCTGAGGGGCTCAGCTGTGTCCTGCGCTGGGGCCGTTGGAGCCGGCTGGGAC
The DNA here is from genome assembly GCF_028858705.1 of Grus americana. Lineage (NCBI taxonomy): Eukaryota > Metazoa > Chordata > Aves > Gruiformes > Gruidae > Grus > Grus americana. Next base: position 11,998,024 of record NC_072853.1, on the reverse strand, counting down.
CAGCTGGAACCAGCTGTGTGCGGCACAGGGCAGCCCCGGCCTCTGCCCACACAGGCCGCCCTGCAGCCCCTGACAACACCTGGGCACCGACACCTGATATGCAGAAGCAGAGCTGTTCTGCCTTGGGCAGGGGCTTGGACGGACAGCTTGATCTCTCGTGGTCCTCTGGGCAAATGAGATCGTGGTCAGGAACATGGGTGTCTATGTCCCAGAGGGCTGGGAGAGTAGCAGGACGGCTCCAGAGGAGCATGAGGTGAGAAAGGGGCCCATAAGCAAGTGCAGGGGTGGGGAGGAGGGGGCCAAGGGACCCATGCAAATCCTCCCTCAAACTGCTGAGATGCCTGGAATGCCTTCATTGTCATGTCCCACAGAATAACAGAATCACAGAACAGTAGGGTTGGAAGGGATCTCTGGAGATCATCTAGTCCAACCCCCCTGCTAAAGCAGGATCACCTAGAGATGTCCCCACCTTTGAAGAAGCAAACGGTTAGTCCTACAGCCTCAGGCAACACACCTCACAAGGGAGGAGAGTTTGGAATGAGGGTCCATCGGTTATTTGGTGTCTCTGCCTCAGTGCTGCACACACTTCATTTAAACCCAAATCGATGGTCATATCGTGGGTCTTCATTCTGTTCAGTCACCGTCCTCTACCCTCTCTGCATCGGAGTTTAAACCAGGCGCTGCTTGGCCAGCCTCTGCACGCCAAATTTAATGACGAGGGAGAAATCACACTGACAAAATGTGTACACAGCTCCCCACGCTAAATCACACAGACTAAATCACACACTCTGCCAGCCATGCTCAGGATGAAAAGTAATTCACTTCATAAACACTCCCCTTGATTTAAATAGAGAGGTATGCCAGCTAGTTTTAATTTACGAGTCCCCCACGCAGCTCCCGGTGGCCACTGTTCGTGGTATATTGTTGTGATGCACTAAGCATATATTAAAGCTTCCCAGCTTCCTATAACATAAATTCTCTGTGTCTGTGCTGTTTGTAACTTTGACAGGCATCAGTTGTGGGGTCTAAAACTTGCCATTCTTCTTTTCATCAGACTGTATTTCAGCAAATTTACATTTGTGACTAGGAGGATGTAATATTCACTTATTTTTGCAGGATACATTGATGGCATAAAAAGCATTTACAACAGTCAAACCACACTAATAATGTAACCATGTTCTGTATTTAAGAAAGCTAGAAGGTGAGTTCCCATCTCAGAGAGGTATGTTGGGGGTTTTTTTGCCATTTCAGCCTTGTCTATATAATGGTGTCCTCAGCAAATGTTTGCTTGTTAAGGACTGCATCTCAATTAACCTGAATGGTTTTCAAATTGAAATAGAAGAAGAAGTGCACGAAAAGGCCACCTATAAGCAATTCAGAGTGAATAGCTGCAATTTATTGCCAGCTTGAAACTCTGAGATGAACTAAAGGTAAATAACTGCATTCCGAAACCCAGAAAAAATGATCCATGATTTTTTCCCTCCCTGTTGAATTTGACGATAAACCAACCTAGCTCCTGAATACACAGGAGTCAGTTGTTCTACAACCACAGAACGTTTTTAGCTGTGTGAAGACAAAGCAGTGCTGTATGATTTTGTCCTTATGCTCGTAGCCCTTCCCTTCTTGAATCAAGGGCTGAGACTCTTTAGAGACTCTCTTTATGGCAACCTACCCTATGCTGAGCTGAAGATTCAGCATGTTCCCTCATCAAAGCAGCAGGAACTCCTCCTGCCAGAGCTTTTACATAGCTGCCTGGCTACAGCACCAGGTAAGATTTGCTCCAGCAGAATAGACCAAGGTTCTGCTTGTGAGATGAGTCTGCCCAGTGGAAGCTGACACTCAGAGAAAGGTGCAAAGACAAACTGAGCTAATTTGATCTACATAGGACAGTCTCACACCCAGGGAGATCTGATCTTCACCCCTAATAACAAGAAACGCCCTTCAACCATAAACCAGAGTTTGTTCTTAGAGTCTTGCTGTGTTGTTAGCATCGTATGCTGTGACAAACAGTCCCCTGTGTATATAAACGCCACAAGTGGAAGGCATGCAGGGCCATCAGAGCAGGGCAGCCCCTACTGAAGGGGAGCCTGGGAGGAGCAGCTGGCTCAGTAGCTCCATTCCAATCAGCCAAGTGTTATCAAAACATGCAAGCAATTGCTGTCTTTTTTCTGTTTAATGTTAGGCAGAATAAATAATAATGCTGTAATGTAACAGCTACTCGACTTTCATTATTGTTAAATTAGGAGAAGCAAGGCACCTCAAAATCAGAAATGTAAAGCTATGATTTCTGTAGCAACCAGAACTACACTAAACATGTTAGAACATCTCAAAAGAAAATCTTTAATCTAAAAAGCTTCTTATCTGGAAGACTACGAATCCAAGTTTTTGCACGTTAGCTGTGGCCAGTTTTCACATTGCCTGATATTACGTGAATTGCAGGAAGCCTGCTTTTAAAGCGTGGCTGTACATCCAAACTTTGCAGATGAGTCAGGAAGGAGTGCTTGCGTCCTAAACTTGGGAGAACTGGACCAGAATCAAACATGAAACAAAATGCGTGGACCATATTCAACATAGAGCATGCAACCCTGCATGCGTGCAGCGGAGACCTCTTAGGTGGGGTCAGACTGGAATTTCCTGACTTTGTTAAGAAGTAAATGTTAACCCATGGAACTTCATTAATAACTTTTGTGCTTTCAAGAAGGAATAGCCACAAAGTGAGAAATCGAATTTCCCTGACAATGGGACAGCTTTTCTTGAGCTGTAGCAGTAAATTTGCTCCACAGGTCTTTGCCGGTCCTAGGATCCTGCTCACTTCAGACTATCGGTTGGGTAAAGTTCAATCATCATTCTCTAGGACCCTAAGGAGCGTCATTTTTTTTTGGATGACAGAACACTGCTGTTTTTTCTGAGTTATTCCCTGACTTCCCACACTACAGTCCTCCCTCCATTTCCCAAAAGACTAACAGATCCCAGGAGCTACATTATGTGACTCCTTTAAAAGTGCCTGGCACTGCACTCTACTCCACGCTTGCTCCAGTCATGCAGTTAAGGCAAAGGAGACATTTAGGCGGCATGAGCAGGAAATGGGACAATAACAAAGATGAAATATGACTTGAGGAAATTCCAGAAGTCCTTGAGGAAACAATGGGGAGGATCTTAGTTAAGGAATACCTATTTGTCTGGCTCCAGTCAGGTTAGCAAATAAACCCCAAACCTTGATGTTCCTATCTAGAGAGAAGAAAGGAGAAAGCACAAGTGGCCATGGCTGGAAATGAATGTCTGATAAAGAGAAACATAGGTACCTTTGGGTGGGATGTGACCTTCAAAGAACTCAGGGCGAGGGAATTTACCTAAGGCAATGAGATAGCGTGCATTAGGCATATACAGTTTTGCTGCTGGGATTTTTCTTTCTAGTTTTTTATATATATTTTAAAAAGCAGACGACTTTGTTTGGAAGTGGGTCTTTTAGCTTCACTCAGCCACTGTTCAGTCTTGAGAACAAGCATTTGGTAGTGATGGGAGCTGAAAAACCAATTATGCTCCTACAGCTGGAACAGTCTGCTGGGTGGCACTGAGGGTATTTGAACCTTGGAACTGCAATTGACCATGGATGTAGCGATGAATGAGGCTGGTTTTGACACAAGAGAAACACACTCCAATCATCCTGAATACTGGTCCTCAATGGTGCTCCTGAAGCCCCTCCAATCATGCTGAGTACTCCTTGCTTTGTAACTATCATGCTCAACTTCATGTTTAATTTCTGTCCTCACTGTCTTTCTGTCTGGGATTAAGCAAAGGAAAGGAAGTGCCTTCCATGGGCTTTAGTGCATAATCCTAAACTGCATAGCAAGGAATCATAGACAAAATATGACCTTTCTAGGTGATCAGCTATGGCCACAAGAGAAACTTGGGTCGTTGAGGAGCAGTTTGTGATTCTAGAATTGCTATTTCCCCTGCACTCATGTTGCTGATTTCAGCAAGGTTTTGAGACACTGTTAAACCTGATGGAAATATCTACACTTTTGCACAAAAAAAAAGCAATTTCAAGTCAAATCTGATATTTGCTGGAACAGATCACACTGGAAGTTTCTGTCCCCACAGCAGTACAGGTAGCTCCTTTCCCAATCAGTGAGGCATCTGTTTGTGCTGTTTCCAGGTTTAGGCAAATGACTTAGTGGGTTTTGTGTCTCTTAAGAAATTTTCCATCTGTATTTCCACCCATGAAATATATTCTTAAAGACATAGGCAGATGTGGGCATAACTATGCCTCTACTATGTGATGGTACATAATGACATGTAGCCAATTCTAATTTTTATTAAAACTCACTACATTGAAAAACACAAGGCACTGCCAAACAAGATGGAGGGGAACACCAATCCTATTTTAGCTAAGCTTTTTTTTTTTGCTCAGTTTTCTTCCCTTCCGTGTTGCACATCACTAACATTTCTAGCAGCAGTTGAAGAACAATGATTAGGTTACCCCTCCCACTTTGCTTCCCCCTCTCATCTCTCCTTTGTCCTTTCTCTAGAATTGCAAAGCTTGTTCATGCTAAAAACCCATAACTTCCTTCTGTCAGTGTCTAAGGTCCAGAAACTCGGCGCATTCTACCTTCCTGCTGAAATAACCTCACTGTTACTGTCGACAAGTGAGGCATTGTAGCAAACAGGCTCAGAAAGCCGCTGCAGGGAGTGGATTCTTCCCTCTTTCCCACTGTTGTAAACTGGGGAGATACTTCACTGATTTTACTGAAGTGAGAGAAAAATCAAGCACCACGTTCACTATTCAGCATGGATCATCCACTGTCTATTATGAGCTGAAAATACCATTATAGGAAGCCTTAAGATGGCATAGCTACTAGTAATGAGCATCTGTGTATCTCTATTATATTGGTTTTTAGATAACAAGACACAGTGAATGCAAAGGGCCTCACCCAGGCTGCCAAAAAGAAAAAAAAAAAAAAAGAAAAGAAAAAGAGGAAAAAAAGAAAACTCTGCCCTAAGTAGTTCTTTTTCTTCTTGAAGGCTGTTAATGAAAAGGGGAAAAAAAAATAACACTTGAAATGAAAGACGTGGAGGATCTGCTTGTCCTCGTGCACATTCACTGTGTGCTGAAGCCTGTAACAATGAAGGGAAATGATAGCAGAGAGCAGCATTGCCCTCCCTCAGACTGAGAAACTTTCACTGCAAAAGCATTTTAAAAGAATAACCCAGAGTACAGTAATTAAAGCTGATTCGGCTTCTCAAAAGACTGCTTCAAGCTTTTGTGCTGAACCTTCACAAATTCCACAGGGCTTTATTATTAATTGTGCCCCCCCCCTCCCCCCCGCGCCCGGCTCTCTTTGGGATGTTTCTGCTGTCACAGGTTCAGTATTTCTCACAGGCTTTCTGTACATAACTGAGACTTGTCAGGAGAGGGAAATGTTTTTCCAAGCATTTTTCCCCTTTGTCCTCCCTCATTTGTGCCTTGTTCCCTTGGTAATTTTTTGTTTGCTTGCTTTTTAATTTTCTTCTACATTTTCTTTCAAAGAGTCTCTGGTGGAAAGGAATGACATGGGGGCTGGATGCCTTTCTTTCACCACTCTGAGATCATATGTCAAACCCACCTGGGATCATTGCTCCTGAACCTCTGAACAACTGATCTCTCCCAGGAGCTGGTAGATTCACTCCAAGGCAGGTGGCCATGAATGCAGCTGTGGGTGTAACACACACATCTGCCCTTGGATCCAGATTCCTCCAGACATCAGGAGAGAGAGATATAGAATTTGAAGGTTGCTGCTAGACAAGGGAATCTGGGTTGGGAAGCAATCTGTGCTACAGGGGGATCAGCCCTTCGGCCTGGAATTTATCTTGCAGCCATTTCTCTTATTTCTCTCTGTGTTATTTTGTTGTTGGTTGTTGTTGGGTTTTTTTGTTGGGTTTGTTTTTTTTTTTAACTTGGATAAGTGAAAGGCTAATTCTTTGTACAGATTGAAAGGCAGGCTGTCTAGCCTGGAATAAAAGTGAAAGGCAACACTCTTTATTGCAGTCCAAAGAAGTATAACATGAATGGTAGCAACCCACTGCCATTTAAAGTTTCCCAACCCACTGCCCCTAAGTTTCCAAACTTACTGTTGCTACTTTCCAGATAAAAGTCCACTGCTAATATTTTTTGCTTCTTTCTGTGTTCACTTGTAATAGCTTAAAATCATGGAAAACAAATAGATTCCAATTTGACTGGGGCATTTGTTTTTTTAACACATGACATTCATTGCTCAAGGATAGCCAGCAGATCCCTGGAAATGTTCAAGGTCAGGTTGGAAAAGGCTCTGAGCAACCTGATCTAACTGAAGATGTCCCTGCTCATTGCAGGGGGGTTGGACTAGATCACCTTTAAAGGTCCCTTCCAACCCAAACCATTCTATGATTCTATGATTCAGATCACCTTGTAGGGCTAGCAAATCTGCCACAGCACTTCATGGATTCCAGCAAAGTAAACAGGATAGATAAAAAAGAAGGGAACCTGATGGTGGACTGCAGTCCTTTCCCTCTGAGGAAGAACTGTTTAAACCACAAGAAACAGAAAGTCCCTTTGCCATCAAATATATTGATTCATCCATCTAATGACCTGACTAGTATCTGACTCTGCTTCAGGAGGAGGCTTCCATTCATGGGTAGAAAATGAACTTTTATTATCCTCATGTGCTTGTCTTTGTTGGGAAGGTCAATGGTTCTTTAGATTCTATGGATTTAGTCAGCCAAATGTACGTGTGCACATATAGGCATCCACTTGTGACCTAGTCATCTATCCTTCCTTTGTGAATAAAAGAAGACATTTCTCCTGCACTTTTCTGCATTTTAAACAAATATTACACAAAGGTTGGCTGGATCATGCTGTTTGTTCCCATTAACTCCTCAGAGAGGTAGGGTGACCAGTTTAGTTAGATAAAAAAATAAATGCCACTCCCTATCTTCAGGAGGGGAAAGAGGGAGGATCTGAGAAACCATGGGCTGGTTAGCCTCACCTTGATCCCTGGGAAGGTGATGGAACAAATAACCCTGGAAACCATTTCCAAATATATTAATGACAGGAAGGTTACTGGGAGTAGTCAGCATGGATTTATGAAGGGGAAATCATGCCTGACCAACCTGATAGCCTTCTACAATAAGATGATACTGACTCCCATAAGCATCCTCACAGATAAACTGATGAAGTATGGACCAAATAACGAGGCAGTAAAGAAGACAGAGGCAGTTTCCTCTCAGTTGTGCTCATTGAAAGGACAACAGGCAAAAGGCACAAACTGATATGAAATTCCTTTTAAACATAACAAAAAACTTTTACTATGATGGTGGTCAAACACTGGAACAGGTTGCCCAGAGAGGCTGTTGAGCTTCAGTCCTTGGAGATACTCAAAACCTGACTGGACACAGTCCTGGGCAATCTGTTCTAGTTGACTCTTCTATAAGCAGGGAGATAGGACTGGATGGTTTTGGTGGGCTGACCTTGTCTGGCTGCTAGATGCCCACTCAGTCACTCTCTCACTGCCCCTCCTCAACAGAACAGGGAGAGAAAATAAAAAAAAAAGCTTATTGGTGGAGATAAAGACTCTTGAAATGTAAGTCATTTTCATTTGCTTGAACCAGAGGCAAATTTCTTTTCTCTCCAGTTTAAAGGAAATCCTTCAATACAATTTTCATCTTCATAACAGAAAATGAGAAAACAATTACCACTGCACAGCTCTTTCTTGCTCCTACTTTTCTATTGTTTGCAAAATTATTTGAAAATTCCTTTTCTTTCCCCATATACACTAGTAAAAGAATCTATGTTAATGTCAAGGCAGAAATGTCATTTTCTTTTCTCCCAGCCAGCATGTTTTTCATTTACTAACCTACCAATGATTGACCCAAATGAAATTGTAAATTGTAAGAGTGATGTGATATGTTTTGAAAATCCAAAGATATCAAACATATTAAAATCTTGTTTGTTTATCCAAACCCAACATGCTACCAGAGGAATGACAAATTCTGGGAATAGACTCCTGAGCTTTTTTCCAGGTCATTTGTTTCAACTCCACCGTAGTGGAATCAAACCAATGCTCTCATTGACTGCAAGCTCTGCACCCAGGAGCATTTAAAAAAAAAAAAAAGAGTGCCAAAGTGGGTAGCAATGCCTTGGATTCTTCCTGGCTGTTAGTATATGAAATATAATTTGGTTTCTTTTTTTTAAAAATTGATTTCTGATGTATCAGGTTAAGATAATGAGATCTGGAGTGTTCATCGGTCTAACAGATGTTTGCCAGGAAGACACGGAGATACGTTAGCGTCACATAGACATGACTGGGTTTGTGCATAGTACCATTGACAGTATGTCTAAGACAGAATAGAAGTCAGAGATAAAGTTGAGGTTGTTCATGCCTGAAGTTAATATAGAATTTTTTCACTTGTCTCTAGAAGAGAACACTGAGCAGGAGAGTTCAACTAGTTTTTCATTTATGAAAGTTTTTTTTTTTTCTTCTCAAGGGCCAGAGCAAAGGCAGACCCCTGTAAAATGAAAGGAACTTGAATAATTTCTTCTGTTTCATGATGCCCTCTCCAGGGAATGTGCCCCCTCATCTCTCCCATAGCCTACCTTATTTTGAGACCTGGGGCTTCCGGATGCTCAGAAAGATATGTCAAAAAAAATACTAATTCTCATTGTGCCTGGGTAGAAAATAGCATCCTGTGTTCTCAGTAGCAGACCTGGCTACATCAACCAGCCTCTGCAACCTCTAGGCTTCGAGTTAACAACAGTGAGGAAACACTGCCTGCTAGGGCTTCAGCTGGTACAGACTGCAGGAGCCCATCTCACTTTGTCTCATGGGTCACTTCCTCTACAGAAATTTCTGCCCCTTTCCCAGCTCCCCGGCGGCTGCAGGGTCCGTTTCAGTGTCTCCAGAGCGGAGTTTGTGCCTGACATTCCAGCAGGGCTTGTTGCTTCGGAGCAGTCACTTAGGCTAAAACAAAAATGAATTCCAAAGTGACAAGATAGCTCAAGACACACCAGTGAACTAGAAATAAGTGGAAAGGTCAGTAAAATATTCTTCTGCTGAATCACAATGTCTGTTATTAAAGAGTACATGAAAATGGAGCTAGAGTTAATGCTTCACTGTTGCACAATATATTCTACTGAATTCCTTATCTCATTAACACACTGAATAGGCATTTGCTTTAGGGATGCACCCAAAGACCCATTCTCAGCAAAAATAAAATAAAGGAAAAGTACAAATAAAAATGTCCCAAAACCCAAAGACACAAAAGTTTCTTAAAAATCCTTTTATTTCTCTTTTTTTAACTTCAGATCATAATCTTTAGGTGCAACATTTCACAAATTTCCTGTGTCCTAGAAGCATTATTAATGGAGCACTGAAATGTTCTTTTGAACATGCACCAGGTGCCAGACTTTTAAAATTAGATCATTTCAGTTACTGCTGCATTTTCCCCTTTTTCTTACTACAGCATGGACATCATTTGAACAGAAAATATTTTATGAACTGACCCACTTAGAGACAACGCCATGCAGTGTTTGAAGCTGGTATTCTGACCCAGCACATACTTGCAAGTGTTGGTGTCTATTCTAATATCTCTCTACATCTACTGAAATCACTTCACAACGGAACTGGGCAAGAAAGGCAAGGCTGAATGTGATAAAATGCCCCTGTAAACACAATACATAGCTCAGTGTACTATTGTGCTCCACCCCTTAACACAAAAGTTAATGCCAACAGCTCCAGATCCTGTCAAAAGAATTGGGAACAAGGCTGGAATGAATGGTTTATTAGGAAAATTGCCATAATGAGAGGGTGACTAAACCAGGACTTGGGTTTACTCTCCTTTCCTTGGTAGATCTTAAGTCTTCCTAGAGGCACCCCTTCTTTGTGTCCCACTTTCCCACTTGGAGCATGTGGATCACAGAACAGTCCTTCTCTCTGGAACAATGACTGCAAAGTTTTCAAAACCAGTGGTAATGATGGGATTGGGAAAATACCTACAATTAGGGAGCGGCCGGGGAGGGGGATGTAGCAGGCATACTGTATTTCTTCATCAGGTGCTTTCAACCTTGGAGAAAGCAAGGGATTCTTCTAAGAAATCTTTAGCTGCCCTGCTGGAAGAACCACCACTCCAATGTTTGTCTGAGGGTGACATCCAGGCTAGCTGCTGTTAGAAGCTCTGCTAGTTGCTTATACAGCACTTGAGATATGAAAGATGCCCAAACATTGAATCATGCTACAATTATAACAAGCTGCTGAGTTGTTCCAGAAAACATCTCAGTTTCAAACCATCAGTTTTTACATATTTGGAGTACATTTTACTCTAATGAGCTTGTTCGTCTAACAGGCTGGAAAATCTAGTAGAAACTGCTAATTTTTACACATTTGCCACTAATAAGCTTCTTGGACACTGTGGAGGTTTCTACAGTTGTGTATCTGTTCATGTGGCCTCACAGTCACTCTCTGGGAATGGTCTTTAGAACCATTACAGCCAGCCTCAAAATTATGGTTAGTGTTATGGGTTGTAGTGGCTAGCAAAATTGTCAATATCCAAATTGCATTGTGTTAGGGCTGTCCAAAACCAGCCAGAGACGCCCCCTCTCCCAAAAACCAACAGTCTTCACGTATGGAATGAAAAGTCACCATCTGGTGTGTATCTGGCAGCATATAGGAGGTGGACTAATAGAACCAGAGCCAGATCTTGGTGGATGAGTGTCATCAGTGAAAGGGCAGTAATGAGCGCAGGCTCCAAGATGCACCTCACTGGAATGGATGAAAACTGTTATGAGATTTAGATTACTAATTAATTAATAATCTCTATTTCAGGTTCCCAAGAAAGTGCAGATCTCTCTGCATTCTCTACATTTGCTGAGGGGTTATGTCTGTAAAGGAAATCTGCCCAGTAGGGCCAGATCTGATCTCTGGTGGGGTTTCTCAGCACGGTGGAAAATTAACTACTTAAATAGGATCAAATTTTCATCTGAGCTCTTCCACTTCAATGCAAGGAAAAACTCTACTAAAATAGGACTTCGAAAAGCAGTATTCTCTCCATTTTTGGTAGTTCCATTCTAGTCCATTGGGGTCTTAGGAACTAATGTCAGCTGTCATTAAAAATGACATAAAATACCATCCTCCTACTACTGCAGATAGGAAGCAGAACAAAGGATGTTGCTTCATTCTGCCTTCTGATAAGGGTTATTTGCCTAATTGTGCCTTTCAATGGCAGGAAAAAAACAGGAGGAGGAGGATCAAATCACCTTCATCCTGGTAGTCCTAGAAGTCTAAAGTTTAACAATATTAGAAGGTTAACCCAAAGTCAGCAACTGGTTTACCAGTATGTAGTCATTTATTGAACATGGGATCAATTTGATGACCCCAGAAATTATTGCATTGGGATCTATTTTTAGTAGTTTGATTAAACTTACTTAAGTATGACAAGAATGGAAATTAATAAAGCTAGTGTTCCAGAGGGGACTCTGTAGTACTGTATCATTTTTCAGCACAGCAGCAAAAGTACTTGTAGTCTATCCTTAAAGTCAATTAAAGCAAAATGCAAGACCTTCATTTGTTTGTATGATGTAGTTTATTTCTCTACATTGTTTTTGTGCTTTGTAACATCAAGTTTTTTCCAGGTTTGTTAACTAAGTATGGTCAAAAAGCAAAAGTTATATCTTGAAATTCCTCAGATGGATTAAAACCAATGAGAGTTTTAAATGTGTATTCTGTTTAATTGTCTTTTGAGCTGTTAGAATTTAGGAATTTCATCCTTTTGGATTTAGTATTTAACTTTTCCCACCGCAAGCAAGAACTATAATTCTCGAGAATTCACAGGACTCCAGGAGACAGGGCTTATGCATCTGAGAAGGTGAGAATACAAATGGTGTCAGGACTGTGGTGGGCAGACATTTCTACCAGTGGAGGATTCATGCCTCTGTAACCTGAGAATTCCAGACAAGAAATTTCTGGTGTCCCATGCTGCAGAAAAAAAATTTCACATGATTCTGACCATTGAAAAGAAGTCATCCACATATTCGGAAGGGGCCTTATTCCTCTTCATCACCATCGTTTGCTTTATTTCTACATGAATGTGACTAAGTAGTGCACACCTGTACCTTATGTTGTATCTCTGTTTTTGTAATATATCTGAGGAGATTTAGGAATTGCCATTGGGTGAATCCTTGCTGGCCTTAGCTCTAAAGTGGTGCTGAGAAGTAGCTTAAAGCCTTAGTTTTATTGGAACCCTGGTTTTGTTCATTAGAGCTATGCATTAGAACCCACAGTTTGAATAGAAACTTGGGAGTAAATTGCCATGTTGCTTCAAAACTGCTAAAGTGTAATCTCATCCAGCTGCAAGGACAGCTTGTCCACAGCCTGACAGCTCTGCTTCTCAGATTGCTTTGGACTTGTCCATTTTCTCTCCTGCTTAGCATCTTTGCTCCACTGACAGCCACTTGGATGTGCAGCTCCCATCGTTCTGTCACCTCTGCAGCCAGACAGCAAGCATTAGCATCAGTCTCTGCACTGAAAGACTGATAACGTGGCATCTTATTTTAACTCTGTAGGGAATACAAGGTAAAGCGGTTGCCTTTTAGTGTCATCTTGATTGTTCTCTGAGCCATTTCTGTAGAAGGAAGAGGGTTTTGATCCCCCTTTAGGATCTTTTGAGGTTAGATAGAATCCTGCAGCCTGGAATTAAGAGCATGAATCTCCACCTGGGCTCTGCCACGAAGAAGAGATTTCAGCCTTCATTCTCCTAGTTTTAAATGCCTGCAGGGAAACAGCATCAAAATTATTTCCCCACAACCCATAAGAGCTGGTTTGAAACCCATGTGTTTCAATCAGGTCTTTATTCTGTATTTTCTCCATGGTGGTTGTATCTCTGGAGACTGATGTGTATTTGACCACAGAGATGGTGAGCTCCACAGTCTGCAAATCCAAGGGCATTACTGGGGCAGACTGCCTGGAGCCCTACTCCTGTCTACCACTGTCCCATGCAATGTGTTTGACCTTTCCTTTGCAGTCACTTGTCCCTGCACTCCAGCCCTTCATTAATGGAATAATTGCAATTGATTATCAGCAGAAGTGCAGGGGAGATGGGGACCTATTGGCTTGCCCTTAAAGAAAATCTTAGTTTCAGTCTCAACTCTGAAACAGATGTTTTCTGGGGGCCTGTTAAGATCCTTACTTCATTTGGATTGAATAAAATACCATAAGACTATTAAATACCAGAAAATACTGTGGGACCAGTGTGATAGTTCATTTGTATTTCCAAAACTCCTCATGGAAATTTTGCAAATGTTCTTCATGGAAATTAAAAAAAAACCACTATCAGAGAGGGCAAGGCATGCAGGGTGAGGAATAAAAGTGTCAGAAAAAGAGAAACATCTTTCTCCTTTGAACTCTTTTGCACTTTACCATCAGTTGGGTCCCAAGGGTTAGGCAGTTTCTGTACTACACTGCTGTCTGTAACAGGGACCATCACAGTGCCACAGAAACACGGGCTTCTGTCCATGACTATAACATCCATGTCCTTTGCCAGTGAGCTATTTAGGGCACGCACTACCTCCTCTGGTGTGCTGATCATGCTAGAGGAATGTTGAGGTTTTTTCTGATAAAATCAGCACAGCTGGCTATTTTATCAGCTGCTTTTACTACAAGGACATGGGGCAACAGGACAGGGGATTGCAGAAGTCCCTGCTGAGGGAGGCCTTTGGGAGGTCCAGCGAAGCTGGGATCAGGACAAGTGATGCAAGCAATGCACCACCAGTTCTTTCACTGTTCTCCTGGTGGAGAGAAAGCAGTCTCTGACTCGTTAGCCCTGGAAGAAACCATCTAATTTACATTACACATTGCAATTTTCTTCCTATTTTTGATTTCTGGTTTCAACAATCTGTTGTTTAGAAATATTTTTTGCTACTGCATTCTGAGATGTCTTAATTTGGAAGTTTTTACATGAATGTATTTTTGCCTGTGCCAGATTCCCATTACAGACAAATATAGTGTCCTGTAAAGTCATCCAAAAAGCAATTTTTTTGATAAAGCATTCTGTAGTGTGTACTTATAAATACAGTTGGTTTAATTACCTCTCTAACTGTTTGACAGTCACAATATTCTTACAGAGCAATGGAAAAACACTCCTCTCACCCTCTTCCTTTAAACTACCTGAACAGGTCTAGTGAGAAAAGGAGAAGCTTGGAAACCTGGGATTTTCTGTGAAGTTTTTGAACCAGAGAGTTTTTTAGAGGGTTAATGTATATTTAGAAGAGAATTAGAGATTACTGGAGGGAATCACTGGGCATAGGAGTCAGCGAGGAATAATTTTTGCCAATTCCCGATGTTGGTAATCAGCTCGCTGGAGGTTTGCACTCTGAGAGGAGCCATAGCCTGGTTTGGTCTGGTTCAGGAGAACGGGGCTAAAAGACAGTGCTGTGCTAGAATGAGGCACTACATCTGCCATCCAGAGGGACCTTGACAGGTGGGCCCATGTGAACCGCATGAAGTTCAACAAGGCCAAGTGCAAGGTCCTGCACGTGGGTCGGCGTAATCCCAAGCATGACTATAGACTGGGCGAGGAATGGATTGAAAGCAGCCCCAAGGAGAAGGACTTGGGGGTATTGATTGATGAGAAGCTCAACATGAGCCGGCAATGTGCGCTTGCAGCCCAGAAAGCCAACCGTGTCCTGGGCTGCATCAAGAGAAGTGTGACCAGCAGGTCAAGGGAGGTGATCCTGCCCCTCTACTCTGCTCTTGTGAGACCCCACCTGGAGTACTGCGTCCAGCTCTGGGGGCCCCAGTACAGGAGAGACATTGAGCTGTTGGAGTGAGTCCAGAGGAGGCCACGAAGCTGATCAGAGGGCTGGAGCACCTCTCCTATGAGGACAGGCTGAGAGAATTGGGATTGTTCAGCCTGGAGAAGAGAAGGCTCCGGGGAGACCTTATAGTGGCCTTCCAGTACCTGAAGGGGCCTACAGGAAAGCTGGAGAGGGACTGTTTATCAGGGAGTGTAGTGATAGGACAAGGGGTAATGGGTTTAAGCTGAAGGAGGGTCGATTTAGATTAGATATTAGAAAGAAATTCTTGACTGTGAGGGTGGTGAGGTACTGGAACAGGTTGTCCAGAGAAGCTGTGGATGCCCCCTCCCTGGAAGTGTTTAAGACCAGGTTGGATGGGGCTTTGGGCAACCTGGTCTAGTGGAGGGTGTCCCTGCCCATGGCAGGGGGGTTGGAACTAGATGATCTTTGAGGTCCCTTCCAACCCAAACCATTCTATGACTCTATGATTCTATGAATCTTGCTTCTTGACAGGTCTTGCAAGGAGCTTGGAAGCAGTATGGACAAAAGTGGCTTGAGTTCAAAGCTTTTGTTTGTTGGATTGTCATGTGTTTTCCAAAGAGAATGCTTTTCCTCTAAATAAACAGCATTTTGCTGTGCTAAGCTGAATTATCAGAGGTTAAGCCCTGTTCTCCCTGAGGAGAGGTGCTGTACCATGGCTTGAAGAAAACACAAAGAATGGCAATAAATTGTGAGACCTGGAGTCACAGGATTAATCCTGGAGGGAGGTACCACTCCTTAGGAATAATTCAGAAAAGGGTCTGCAAACCCTGTGTCCTGCCTGGGCTCTCAGAGGGGCCAGGCACCCTCTCTTGCCCCCCCATGGGACAGACACAGCACAGCTCTGCAGGTAGGTCCAGCACCACCCTTGGCTTCAGTGGAGCCAGCTCTGCTCACAGGAATCAAGTTTAACAACATCAGGCCTTAAATTTGAAGGAAGACGATTACAGTCTATTCAAGCAAAAGATATGAACGTAAGCTGAACTGGAAGGGCAGAGTTAGTCCGCCAGCTTCTGTGAACTACATATACTTCAGCTTTACCTACAGGTTTTATGCTAAGGCAAACATGAACTTACCAAGCATTTTTATTTCCACCATGTCATTTTGTTTTCCAGTTCAGTGAAAGGAAAACACCCTGACTTAACAGAGACTTCCCCGGAACAAGCAAAGCATAAAAGGAACACAAGGCTATACAGCGCATGGAAAATTATATTCTTCCATGCTGTACCTTGGCTTTCTCTTTTAAACGATGATTGATGGGTTTTTGATTGAAGTTCAGTGGCTTGATATCAAAGACAGCAGCTCATAAGATCAGAGAGAAATTATGACTGTGTATTAGTGGCTGGTTATTATTTAAAAACAAAGCCTAAGCCATATTGGTTACCCCTTCCTTCATCAGACACACTCTCATGGGTATTCTTTTATGATTGTTCCATTTTCTGAGTCTCACAAAACAATTTAAAGTTAAGCATAGCAGAGCTTATTCTGCTTAAGATATCAAGGGAATTTACATAATGACTAATTTAAAAGCACACGCACAAATTAACTAAATTCACACGTAAAGGAATATGCTTCAAAAGTTAGCACATTTTTTGCTGGCTGGGATTCAGAGGATAATTAAAAACCCTCAACCCTCTTGCTGATCATCAATCCAGAAAACGTATAAGTAGGTTTATAGAACAAAAGGCAAAGGCCCTGCTCTTGGCATCCTGTCTAGACAATGAGTTGACCTTATTTAAACTGGTGCACTGGGGGGCATCTCCCAGGACTTGAAATCTATGAAAGTGAAGGGGCTAATTGCTTGAGATCAAATCAGAGATGTCTGAATCACAGTGTCCAATAGAAAAAGGTATCCAAAATTTGTATGTGCTTTGGGAATATTTTCAGAGAGGGAATAAAACTGAAGAACCGAGGAAGGGAGGCTGCTTAAATGAGCATCTGCAACCGCTCTCTCTGTTGCTCAGGCCTGCTTGTTCTTCTTGTGCTGTGCTAGAGCAAATCTTTGCACAGTCATGTTGTGAGCCATATTGGGGAACTAAGCCTGTTGAAAGCTAAAACTTTTTTTCTTGGGTTGTTTTCCAGACAGATCAGTTCCTCAGTCTGATTCACTGTTGGACCACCAAAAGGTCTTGCGCAGGCACAGCCTGAGGAATGATGCTAGGACAGGAAGGAAGAGCAAAGAAATCAAAGTGAAATTATCTCTTTACTGACCATTGAATAAATCAGTCATGTAATCTCATGTTGTGAAATATGTTTATTTCAAAATTTGATGTCTCCTTGTCTTTCAAGCTGACAGGTAACTATTGTAATAAGCTGCTATAGGGTTTAATGCCTTCCTTCTCCCCAGCCCAAATGTAAAGACCAAGATGTTCAGCACAGTGCCAGGAAAAGAGGATACACTTAAAAAATCTGCCAAAGTTACCTCATACCTCAATAGTTACCTAATTAACCTGTTTAATTTGATGAGACTAAAACCATGATCAAATTGCCTGTCATCTAATTATGCTCTTTTCACTAATATTTTTATAATATTTCTTATTTGCATGACATAGCTCATTTAGTGTAAACTATGGTATTTTTTAATAAGCTGGGATTGTGGGAACATGTAAAATGATCTTTTTATGGTTTTTCACTGTATCTTTCAGTCTGTGTTTCAAAATCAGCTGTAGTTTATGATTGTAAGGAAAAGGAAGTGTTTATTATGAGGATCTGGGCTTCTAATAACTATTTTCTGCAGGGTTTTGAGGTGCAGTTAACCCTCTTGGTGAAAGCACAAGTCTTAGGATGATCTATAGTACCCCTGTGAAGATTAAATATCAATAGGAGAAGTAATAATCAAAAGCTTGACTTGAGGAAGGTCTGGATGTTTTGATTCAGCAAAAAGCTGCAGCACACAATTTGAAAATAGGATACATTTTAATATCCTGAAAAGTAATTTATTGCACAAAGCAAGCAGTAAAGCAGCATGTATATGAAACTACTCTGCTTGTATCTGATTTCTTGTAGCTATTTCAGATTAAGTCTTGAGAAAATCTGAATGATTGTTTTAATCAGTATTTCTTCAGATAACATTATTCTCTATGGGTTACAGTAGTAACAGGAAAATTCCGAAAACATGAAGGTTTTGATTTTGGGTTAGTAAACCTTGATTTTGCAGCATAAATTCCACTAGTGTCAGATTGTGGATGAATTTAGATTTGTAATGAAGTGCTTGTTCTAGACTTTTGAGGTTTAGATACTTTTGGAGATGTATCATCTGAGTTAGCATCTTCAATAATATCTTTTCTTTACAATCACTTTGAAAGCCTGATCTTTATCCTGTGCCTCCACGTTGCTGCCTTATTCTACTTATATGGCTGCAATAAGAATTTTTTCTTACATGGGAGATTGCTTCCTTCATAAGCAAAAGATATTAGGATTAATGCCCACCTTCTGAGAAGTGAGACAGCCTCTGATTTCAGAGACTTCAGTTCAATTCTGTGCTCTGTCACAGACAGCGGGACCATTTGCCTCTGTAAACAGGTATTAGAGTACTCCCCTAGCCACTGAAATGGGAATATAACAGGATTACAATATCTACCCAATCCTCTTTTTTTTCCTCTTTTTTTTGTTTGTTGTTGTTGTTATTGTTGTCTAATTGAATAGGAGGTAGAGTGCTTTGGGCCCAGAAAACAGGAAACGCACCTCTGCTTGCCTTAAGCTAAAAACTCAGACCTGTTAGTGACCAAACACCTTTAATTCCAGGACTCTTTCCTGCGATGGGGCACAGAGCAGCAGCTGCCCGTGAGACTGTGCCAAGTCTTCGTACCAGCTGAGATCACCGCCTCTATTCTCCCACTTCCATTACATCCTTTTTCTCTGCTCTGGCTGCTGCCTTGGCTTTGCATGCCCCGGGGAAGAGTTGTTTCGTACATCCTTGGATCATTTACGGTGTAGCTGGACCCTTCCAGTGGCTGAAGTCCTTGGGGGATCTACACTGCGTGACTTGAAGCACCCGGCTGAGATGTTTAAATCTGAAAGCTTTTTTCCCTTGATTGTGTGAGCAGTCAGGGGAGGAAGAGGAGCTCTTGCCTTTCCAGGCTTATTTAGGCAAGTAAATTGAGCTCTTGGCTGAATTGCCCTCTCTCTCCATTGACCACATAGGGAGCCTCATGAGACCTATGTCCTGCCTTAGGCATCCAACATCAGATGACGACAAATTAGCTTTGTGTGCTATCATGATTACAGATTTTTTCCCCTCTCCAGCTTTATTTATAGCTTTAATCATTTCAGTTATTGTTTGTGCAGTTTCTATGACCTCTCTTTTTGATAGCAAGATGCACTTTTAGTTTTTTTACCTTGGCCATCTAGGCTAGTTTTCTTATTCTAATAATAATTCACATCAAAGAGCCTTCATCCACAGTTTCCAATCCACTTTGCAAACTGCTCTTAACTACATCCTCCGCGGATCCTATGTAGTAGGACAGGAACCCGTAACACCAACACTGAGAAGATCCCACTGAAATTACCTACATCTGAGATGGAAAGTGTTGTCTGTTAAATGAAAACACTGTGAAGCTACAATTTCACTGAAGTCCTGCCAATTTAAAAAACATCACTGGCGTGAGAAGTGGGTTAAAGCTGAGATGGCTGAGAAAGTCAAGTCGCAGTTAAAGCTAATCTGGGGGAGTAGAATTAACCCTTCTTTGCTTATGGAAATCCTGTGGGAGCTGCACTGAGCGGAGAGCCCAATTCTTGTTTGCTGGCTGGTTGGCAAATTGTCTGCGGGCAGGATTTGATATGATATCTCATATGCCGATGCTGTCCCCAACTTCTAGTCTGCTTGATGTTTCAAACCTGTATAAAATAAATCCCCCCAGGTTTCTCAGCATGGTGGAAAATTAACTAGTTTTATACACTGGCTATTTTTTAATGAGTTTTGTCCATGTGTTTTAGTCACTGTTTTCTGGACATAAACCTGTACTTAGGGGTTTTTTCATGTTAAGCGGGCAAATTGTACACAGCGAAGCTAGACTGCTCTCAGACATTAAGTGCAGCTCCCGAAATTAGTGGCTATCAATACAGCCCATTGTCAGAAAACCCAAAGAACAGCAAGTGCCTGAACTGACATCAAAAAGGTGTCTGTAACTACGGTTATCAACACATCTGCTATTTTATTAGGGATTGTCCATTCCAGGAGGGACTGCCTTCTACCTTTGTGCTAGCTATTTCCCTTGCAAATGAAACAATAACATCATCATTCTTAACTCAAGTCATTTTACCAACCTTAAGAACAGGAGCAGATTTGATCTGTTAAAAGCGATGTGTGATTCATATCATTACATTGCGGGTAGGATGCATTCAAATATTTTTATTTAAGGTCCAACTAATGCCAGTTAGCTTATTTTTCACAGTAAGGGCTTACATCCTTTACATTTTAAAGTATGCTTGCTTGCAAAACATATTTAAAAAGTACTCATGGCTTCCAGTGTATTTAAAATAAAAATGAAAATTTGTTATTTTTACCTACATCTGATTAAAATTTGAAGACAATTAAATTGCTGCATGAAGTAGATTTCTGTGGACATAGAAGGCAAGAAAAAAAACCCCTCCTAGATGAATCAGAAATGTTTTTGATGTTTCTACAGTTCATACTTTGTCTTTAATTTTTCTGTTATTTTTAGAACCTGTTCTCTGGCGTATAGTTTCTAATTCAGTAAGTATTAGCTGCTGATTTCTGTTCATATAAATCTTTAGGTAAAGAAGAAGTTAACCACCTTATCCTGCTCCCTGCCAACTTTGGGGGCAGCATAGACCTTACATCAGACCTTGTCCTTTAGCTCCACGAGACCAACCCAAAATTCTGAATATTTTACAGTCCTTTAATTTATTACGGTAAAATGCCACAGCTTGGCTTTGCTTCTAGTTTTAAAAATCTTCTCTACTGAAATAAGAGATAGAAATGGAAATCTATAATTTGAAAGACCTGCTCTGTTTCTACAGAGTTAAAGCTGTTGATTGCAATGACTACAATAAATTTTAACTTCCCTCAACTCTGTAGAATTTGTGTTTCAATAGGAATAAGTGATGGCTTTTATCTTCTTCTTATTAATTTTATTATTTACTAAGTGTCACTGCCAAAAAGGGGTAGTTTGTAATGGCCACTAACATATATTGGGTTTTTTAAATGACAACTTTTCTCTTTCTTTGATCAAAAAAATTTAGCTAATGTTTTATGTTTTTAACATAATGAGGGTGAAGTTGAAACAAGACATGCTTGGTTGAGGCTAGTTGTCAACTTTTTCAGAATTTCTAATTTGCAAAAGTTTCATGGTCTTGAATTTTATTATCAATATGTGATGGGAAAAAAAAATCAGGATCTCAACAATCAGTTACAAGATGGTAAAAACAGCTAACCTGACAGATTGTAAGTTGAGCTGACAAGCTTAGAAGACAGGAAAAGTTGGCCAAGTGAGGGTTGTTGATTAAATATACTTAATGTATGAAAGGACAATAAATGTGTAATGCTATCATGGCATTTTTATACACTCGATTTTAAAGGAGAACTGTAGTTTAATGAGATCTTAATTTAAACAACTAGCAAAGAATTACTCCTCTCCTTCTTCCCTTCCTAAATTTACAGGAGCTAAATAAAACTAGAGCCTTTCTTCGAACATTTTAAAGATTTTACTACACTTGGACTGCCTGGATGCTTGCTTTTATTAATATTTTATCCCGCCTCTTCCCTTGAATTACACTTTTTGTGGCAATGCTTTAATTAAAGGAAGCTGAGAAGCAGAAGAATTGTTCTTCAAATCTTCAATGAAATAAATCTGCTTTTGGTGCTGTCAACTTGAGACTGGATGGTTTACTCTTGAGGTTTAATTTATATCAATTATAATGACTGTCCTGTGAGTATAACATGGATAAATGTTAAGCAGAAAATAACTGCTATGATTTTTCATACACAGGTGTGTATAGTTTGCAGAGTCTTTAATACTGGCTAGCTAAACAGATATTAATATTGTGTGATAACAGCCACCCATTTGACTCAGGTTGCAACATGCCATCCTTACCAACTCCGGTATGTCCTTCTTGCATGAGAGTAAAATGAAGGGAACATAAATATATCTGACAAAGTCATCAGGGATTAGAAAACAGAATCCAGCAATAAATATGGTAATTAGGCAATTTGAGACTTAAAGCACAGGGTTCTTTGAAAATGCAATTTCAAGACTGAGAACCAGCACTGAAATTTTCACCATTAAGGAGAATTATGATAGAACTGAAACTTTTTAATGACATTTAAACATTTTTTATTGGGAATTTAATAACTTTTCTGCTCATGCTAGGGAAATTTTAATGATGAAGCTATGTAGAGAGAGTTTTCTGTGCACACTCCGTTTCTCCCTACTCCGTCTGATCTCCAGCAGCTGATATTTGGACTCCTCCAACATTCTTCTTTCTATTGCTGTATGACGATGGGGGACTACTTAGTTAGCAATGAGAATGTGGAGTTTCTTGATTAAAAGTAATTTTGGACAGATAACACTGTAACTAATTTCATGGATTTGATAACTTTAAATAAGTTTTGCCATTTTACAGTATTATGTTCCTCATTAATATCTACATACATTTTTGTGGATAATGTTTGCCATTATGATGGCGTGTTAATAAAGCTAATAGTTTGAGGGTTTGTAAGTAGGTGTTTCCTATTAAAGAAGGTACGATGACTTTTTGGAGGTCAAATAACCAAAGATGCAGAGTCTAAATGCATGGTAACAGCAAAAGTTTCTTGTCATCCATGACATTTTTCTGCCATGTCACTGTATTCCCTCCCGCTCTTCAGTCTGCCATCAGCTGCCGAACGGCTCCTCAGCCTGTGGGGAAATCTCTTGGTCTTTCAAGCAACGTCAAAACTCAAATAGGAAACCTGTGCATGGCACCTTTGGGTAATGTATGATGGTAATTCGGTCTTGGTGATGAACCATAAATTCTCTTGCACACTTGTGGGGACCATAGCGAGTATAATTGCAGACTTATATCCTTTCAATACTCCAGAGAATGAAGGGGCGGTGAAGCCTTTTTCAACGGTATCTGCAGCAGCGTTATGCTTAATTAGGACCCATTACAGATGAGTAATAAAAACATAACTAAGCAAGCCTCATTGTAACTTGCAAAACTATTAAAACTAGCCTTGAGAGCTGAGGCCGAGGGAGGTCTGGTGGGTAACGATCTGTGCCGTGCATCAGTTGCATTTCCCCTGGATTTGGCTAAACATAATGCGAGGTGCTCCAGCCCGGGGAGCACTTGCACTCAGCTTGGCAGGGCAACGCTAGTCCCACGACACCACCTTATTTTTGCAAGAACGTCTGCCTCATATGTGAAATGCAGGTGTTGTGGCGTAAAGCGCACAGGTGTGGTGTGCTGCTTTTGAAACTGTGCAATTAAAGATGAACACTCTGAACTGCTTCCCAGACCCTAAATCTGTACACAGAAAATATACAGGTAATCAAACCAGGCCGTTTTGAACCCTTTCGCCATGGGCAGGATAATCAATATATTTGTCCCTCCGAAATACCTTTTCCTCCCATCTGGTTGCAGTGCAGGAGACAGGATGGAGAGAATTATGTGCTGGTAACAGTTAATGAATACTTTGTGTATGCCTCAGAGAACAGACCCCCTTGATTTTAAAATCTCTTTTGTGTCACTTCAGCCTCCCAGACCGATCAGTATCTCTCAGACAAGGCTTTGTCATCGGATTGCAGCCAAAGCATATTTTGGCATATGCAATACTAACAATCTGTTACTCTGTGGATAAATAAACATTTGCACCATTGTGTGTTTAAAAACTAATCCTGAAAGGCATTAGCTTGTATTTGCAAATGTCCTCAGTGCCAGTCTGGGTATTCCCGGTGTCCTCAAGACAGTTTTACATTGAGCTCCCTATCCTGGCATTTCACAGCATGCATGATTTCTGTCTCAGCACTGTGTGGTACTCTCTTCTTTTGCTTTTTTTTTAACATTAAAAATCCCAAACTGAACCATGTCTGTGTAATGCAGCTATCTTTGCTGTGACTGCTTTTGTGCAAAGTCAACGCCAAGTTAATAATGAGACCAACTGGACAGCAAATCTACATATATATTTTTGGACTGCTCTTTTCCATTAAAGTGCAGCCCAAAGCAGAGGAACAATACAGTGATGACAGCAACATTTTTCGCTATGTGTATATCTATATACATTGCACCATTACAATTTTCAAAGGGGCTTTTCCATTAAAAAGGATCATTGACCTAGACACCTCAAAACCTTCCAAACCCCTAAACAAACCCGTATCTATCACCAGCCTGAGCTGATGCATGAGTTTTCCCTTGAAATCATGGTGCCTTGTTTTGTTGTCTATAGGTAAATGTTTTATGATACGGATAACAAACTCAGAGAGGAGGGGAGCAACATCAATCCCAGAGCTTCCTGGAATAAATCCTCATAAACTGATAGCACTGTGATCTTGTGTTGCTTTTTGTCCCTCAATTTTAGCAGCACGGCAGTTTGGATTGCCATATCCTACTGTCTCTGTGAGACTGTAGGTTCATAAACCAGTGAATGAATTATATTCACCCATTTGTTTAGTTTTATCGTCTGTGGCAGATATCATAAGGAAAATAACTTTGTGTAATAAGGAATCTGTGGCTGATGCTGTGTAAGCTGGAAATCATATAATTCATGGCCGGTCCTTGGTTTGCTGTGTGTGTAACTGAGCCCAGTTCGGTGTAAAGAATTCATACAAATGCACCTGATTTGTCATATTTCTGCAGCCAGGAACGGCTGCCAAATTTTATGACTGTTTCCTTGTTCTCGGTGCTTCCTAACTGCTTCCCCCATTTCTCTGATGCTGCTGGTTCCTGTTTGCCCTCTGCCCACATGTCTGCAACCGCTTGCTGGCCGCAGGTGGGGGCAGGAGCTGCTGCAGGAACCAAGCACACATGTCCCCAGCCTGGTGCCTCTTGCCCCAGCCTTCCAGCGGAGCTGGGCCCAGGTGCAAGGGCCTTTCCCCTGCATGGCTGCATGCATCTTTTTCAGAAAGGGTTCTGCAGTGGCTTTGTGGTACAGCAGGAGTGGTCACAACTGGTCCATGGAGAGACCCCGCTGGGGCAGAGACCCAGCCTGCAGCCCAGGGGGTATTTCCTGCAGGAGCTGCGGCCGTGGAGAGCCCAGGCGGGAGCAGGTTGTCCCTGAAGGACTGCAGCCCGGGGAAGGGCCCATGCAACAGCTCTCTTCCCCGTTGCATGTCACAGATTACTTTTGTGTGTTGAATGCCTGAGAATAATCAGTGGTGACCGGTCACTGTAGAGACAGTGATGCCTTCAGTGGGCATCCCTAGTGGCGTTCGGGACAGCTGTTTCTCTCCCTGATCACTCAACACACATATCACACTAATGAAAGTATCACACTAAAAAAGTATTTTAGGGAAAAGTCTGAGGGATATTTTGAAGTTTTTAGTTACTATTTGGAACATTTTTGTTCTACCTAATATTACTTAATTACCTAATAACCGTCTTTCCATCCATAGAGACAAACCGAGCTAGGGCAATAGCAGAAAATACACAAGGGTCTGAAAGTGATTTCAGGAGTCTGGCCATTATACATTGAGAAAGGTAAGTGCATTGGGGGCATTTGGACTGGCTTGTTTACAGAGTTTTGGCTCTGAATGGGATTTAATGTGAATACATGTTCCTATTTAACCCCTGCATACTGGACCTGAAAGGAGGTTGTAGCCAGGTGGGTGTTGGTCTCTCCTCCCAAGTAACAAATGACAGGACAAGAGGGAATGGCCTCGTGTTGTGCCAGAGGAGGTTTAGATTGGATATTAGGAAAAATATCTTTACCGAAAGGGTTGTCAATCATTGGAAGAGGCTGCCCAGGGAAGTGGTCGAGTCGCCATCCTTGGAGGCATTTAAAAGACGTGTGGATGTGGTGCTTAGGGACATGGTTTAGTGGTGGACTTGGCAGTGTTAGGTTAATGGTTGGACTCAATGATCTTAAAGGTCTTTTCCAACCTAAATGATTCTATGATTCTATGACATTGTGCTATGACTTTGTTATTGAGGATTGGTTCAGTGCTGGAAAGTCAAACCTTGAACTCCAATACTCAGGTTGTAAAGAAATGAAAAAATTTTGTGCTAATACAATGTATTTTACAGCAGTTCTTGGAATATGAGCGCTTGGAAGCATGGTAGCCTGCCTGGAGGCCAGCATCCCTTTTAGTTCATATAATATAATTAATCCTGCGTGTTTCGCTTGGTCTCCAGGCATTGCTCTAGCTGTTTATCATGAGGAGAATAACACTGTTCCTTTTGACCAAGCGCAAATCATCCAAGATTTTATAGGCTAAGACCAGCACCTCAGTTTCTAACTGGAAGGTAAATGGCAAGCAGTGAGGACTGTGGATTTCTAATCTTACCATGTCCCCAGTGAACCACTACATTTAATAATCAAGCTGCATTCTGCCTTCGCTCCAGTGCCTGAGCAGTCCCAGAGCAGAGCCCTGTGCGGAGCGTAGTTCAGCAACCTCACTAATTTAGTTAAACTGGTGGAGGAGCTGGTCAGTTAGAAAAAAAAAAAAATACCCACAACACATATTGCTGTATATGATTTGGATGTTAAGGATGGGATTAGAATGAACAACAGCTAAGACTCTTCAATACATTTGCATATATTATGCAAATATCATTGAAAATATATTGACATATATTAAAGATGTGAACTCTGTAATTCGTGGTACAATCTCTTACACTAGGGGAGTTTCTATATGGAAGCTAGTTAAGTTTAGCTTGAAAATGTGCATGGAAAATATTTATATAATTAGCCAGACACAAACTGTAAGGCTAATTAGTTTAATTGATTAATTTCAGTTGTGTAGACCAATTCTTAGAGTAATTACTTGAGAAATCTTAATTGATTAGTTTACTTTTTTTGAAGGCATTATTAAAGCTACCATCCCTGGGGGGCGGATCTTCATTTCCAAGAGAAATACATATCATATACAGCTAACGTCCCAGGCACGGTCGCAGCGCACGCTGCTCGGGGCCAAAGCGCTGCCAGCCCAGGGACTCTTTCTCACCAGCCAGAGCTCAAGGGGTTCAGCCGAACGGCGCGGAAAACAGCTGCCTCTGCAGTGAGTAATTCTCAAACACCCAAGTGCCCGTCTGGGCCTGGAAATGGCTGAGCAAAGAGCAGGAGCTGCTGCCGCATGGGTGTGTGTGCAGAGGATGTGGTAGCAGGGAAGGCAAAAGCTCTGTTTTCTGCGTAGGAGCAGCCTGAGCTGCATAACTTTACTTAAAATGTAAGGTTGCGGGGAGCTTCACCAAGGAAACAATACTTTTCCCAGCAAAATCAACAGGAAAATATTTCAGCTGTTTCAGTGGTGGTAGCATTTTGCCTTAAATCTTTGGGTCATGGGTGGAATATCTTTATAAAATAATGCTGTATATCTGCTCCATGAGTATTTGTGTGTCTGTGCGCATATATACTAGCTAAAATTTCCAGAGGCAAGATATTAAAGTTTCTGGTTTGTATTTTCTGTGGTTGTATTAGTTCAAGATATTTTATGTCTTTAAATGAATTGTTCTAAAAATGTAGAGCTCAAAAGCCAGTGCTACACAGGAAGGTACATGCTTTGTTCACAGTGGTTTTATTGTTCGTGAGATTGGCTCATGGATTTAAAGTTGTGAACCTGTTAATTTAACTCACTCCACGGCAACCTTCCTACCAAAATGCAACACTCTTGTCCCAAATGCAAAGACTTTACAAAAAGGAAATGAACATTAGGAAATATATTTATTTCTTTTTTTGATTCTCAGAAGTAACAGAATAATTTTCACTGAAAACCAGGGAGGAAAAAATCAATCTGAGGCAAGAAGCAAGCATGAAATGGTTTAGCCCAAATGGATAAAACGAGATATAAGCAACTGAAAACAGAGACTTATCATGGAAAACGTTAAGCAACCTTATCTCTCTGTGTTGCTCGCAGCTCCATCTGTTATACACAGTAAAAATACTGAAACCAGAAAAGCAAACACAGCAACAATCAACTTTATTTATTGAAACAAAGATGCATAAAACAACACTGCTGTATCAAAACGTCCTAGAGGAAGAAAACCAATCTCACCAGGCAAGGTTTCCCAGTACTGAAAGAACTGTGAAGGGAGTTGCTGGAGGCAAAGAGCTGCTGTTTTGTAGGAAGTGATACGCCCTGAGATACAGAGGACAGAAGGATTTCTAACGCAAGAGGCTTTCTATAAAATATTCCAGTTTGCATTTTCTATGGCAGTATTAGAGACCCTGGTGATTATATTCTCTTTTCTTGAAATGAGCTGTTCTGAAAGTGTACTGGTCAAAGTGATTTGCCCTTTCCCTAGGAGATTACAAAGTAGGAATCTATTTTGATGGTTAATCATTAAATGGAGTCCTTTCCGTTTACAGGAACACAATGTTTCCTAAAAGAAATGGCAACTGAAATGAAATGCTGTGTATTCAAGCAACCTTGGCTTGCAAATAAGCTGACAGTTATGCAGGCAATGGCACATGTGAGTCAAGTACTGTCTCAGTACGGAACTGGAACCATCTTGTTTACAAATAGTGAACTGGCACCTTAGGAAACGGATGACCGCTTCTGTGTCGGATGTTATCAACCGAGTTATCTAAAATATGTTTTCTGCTGCGCTTGTTGCAGATGACATCATTTTTTGGTTCTATGCATTCCTAGACAACTCGCCTAAACTGGAAGTCAACTTACGATGTCAATAATCACACAAAAGCATAATTTTTTGTTTTCCTGGAAAGGAGTTGGCATTCTAGGTGAACAGACTGATTCAGTTCCCTTCTCCAGCATTGCTGAAATGAGGCTGCAGAAACTGTAATAAGCATTGATACTTCCATTTGCAGCATCTATTGCAGATTCCCTAAATCAAGGATTTAAATCAAATCAAAACTTTGCCCAAGGTAAAACTCAGTCCTACAGAGACAAATACATCGTTGTGTTTGATTCAGGGAACTGCCCATCTTCTGATCAAATACAAAAAACATCTTCTTCCTGCTAACCAGTTCCTTTCACACCCAGACGTTATCAGTATTTTTATAAAATACTCTACATAGTTGTGCTAAATTTTATAGCCATCTGCTTAGCTGAAGCAAATTTTGTATTTTTAGGTGGAAATATACACCTAAAGAAATGTATATGACTTAAATGTTTGCAGGACTAGTGCTCGCATGTCAATATTTGTATCCTTGTCCAGGAAGTTTTTAAAAAGAGCCCCTGAAATGATCTGAGTTCCAGTATAACACACCAAAACATGCTGAATTACTTAGCTGCATCACCAAGCGCGGCTGGTGTGTGTGGATATGTATGTGTGTGCGTAGGGAGCAATTTCTATCAGATTAAAAACAGGAAATAACAAGGGTCAAGGGCTCCGCTCCACCAAACAGCTGTCTAACCCTGAGAACCCTGGCGATGACTCTGCTGAGGTTCAATGCAGAACCCAGGTGCAGCCCTGCAATCCAGCGTCAGCTCCCCACACCTGTGGATGTGTCTCTGAAGACACTCCGTGCTTCCTCTCGTCTTGCAAAGGCCTCAAATACCATGTTGCGACTGAACTCCAACCTGATTGCGTTGCAATGGGATCACAGCTTGAAGGGGCCCTAAAGCTACCTCCATGCTCGTAAACAAAACAGCGTCATGGCACAGGGCTGTGCTCTATCCTGCAGATACCCACTCTGTTAAATGATTGGCACGCGCCTTAGCGTGGTTTTGGCCCACACTTATTAGTGGTCGCCCACAGATTGCTCTGGCACGGTTTGGGGCCAATGTAGAGCAGCCGTTGTGGGCTTCAACATCTTATGCTGGGGCCAGGGGCTTGGGGTGGGGGAATTAGCTGTATGGATATAAACTCCGTAATACCACTTACTGTACGTACTAGGGCCAGAATGGTCCCTAGCCTGTTTTATTTAGAGACACGATCTGAAAGGTGTGAGGCCAGATTTTACATGTAGCTTCTGCATCACTAAGCCTTGAAACTTTAAAACCCACTTTAAACAAGAAAGTTGGGGTTTTCCTCCTATAATATTACCCCTCCTCACCAGCATGAATAAATCCAAATGAACTCTTACCTTCCTTCATATCAACACTTGGGCTGCGCTCACTCCCATCATAATTCAAGGAACTGTTCTGTATTTTGGAATGAATTAGCTTTGTTGCCAAGGTTCATGAATCATTTTTAGCTCTAGGAAGATACTGGGAAATGCCAATGTGCCATGTTGCTCAAAAAGTCTTTATGCTCATAGACTGCTCACGTCAAGTACTGTAGTTGGTGTCCAGCAGCAAAGATCTCCCTGAGCTTGCACAGGTCATGGAGGTTGTTGAAACCATCACCTTTTCTCCCCATTTCAAAGGTGAAAGCACATTTTTTCTCATGTCTGTCTGTTATGCCTGCATTCTACAGATAACCCTGCTGCCCTGGCTTTAAGAGTTCAGATTATTTCTTTGATTTTTTTTTTTTTTTTGCTTTCTTTTCCCAGCTATCATTGATGCCTGGTCACCATAAAAGAATGAACCAAAGTTTTCCTGTGAGATTGGTGCTCCATGTAAATCTTCCAGGAGTTCATTTGATTGAATGATTTACATAATTTCTTGCACTCACTGATGTATAGGCCACTCCAGTTTCATAGGGATTGGTTTAAACTTGCCTTGTGGATCCATATCAGAAGCATATATTCCTTCAGATGTTGATGAACCTGTCGTGATAATTTAATATAAGTAACATCTCCAGTGCTGAGAAGTGCACAGGATCCTATCTGTCCGTGATGAGGGTAATCTCAACCCAAGTAAAATTCTATTGAATCTTCTTGTTTCACTGGAAAATTTCAGGTTCTTATGACACCCCAGCGGTATGAACGCCATTTAGCATTTGCACGGGCAGGCTCCCTCACCCCAGTTATCACATCCACCAAACTACATTTTCAGAATTTTTGGCATTTACCTCACATTTCCAGGAAACCTTCAAGCTGGGGACTGCAGTGCTTATCAGATTTATGGACTTGTACCTTTGTAATTCTCACAGAGGTGGATGCTCTTGAGTTGCTCTGCTCATGAACTCTCCAGGCTCAGTGCATGGAAAAGGTTTGTAAATTGCTTTCTTCCTTTTCCACTGGGTTTAACTTTGATTTCTTGAGGACACCATTAGCAGATACAGTATGATTTTGGCTTTTTTGTTGTGACGGGATGAACACCAACACATTTGCATGGATAGCTTCCACACGGGTAGGAACAGGCCTGTCTCTACAGGTGCCTGGTTCAGCTTGGTGTTGCTGATATGAATGTTTACTGGTGAGAGAAACTGCAGTTTCTTTACAGCCTCCATTAGAACTACTTAGTTCCACCACTGCTTTTTCAGTTGCAGTTGCTTTTGTGTACAAAATAGGGTACACTGACCCCTCTGTCGCTCCTCCTCAGAAAAAAAAAAAAAAAAAGACTTTTTCCTTTTCTTGTGTTCTCTGAGGGTGCAGACCACCCTCAAGGCAGATGCCAGTTACCACCTACCAGCTGTGGTCCTGCTCTTGACATTGGTATGATACTTGTAGATAGTTCACATCTACAAGTTCATGTAAAATGAACTTTTGCACTAGAAACAGAAGAACCTGGGGCAGGAATCATGATCTTCAGAGCTGGTTTTGTGTTTTGCTTTGTTTAGTGACTCTGTGTATCCCTGAATTCTGACTTCTGCTTCTGTCGTTGCTAATCCAACATCTTTCGGTCAAGTTCTCTTTCCCTCTGTCACATAAAGCCTTTGAAGTCTTTCATCACTAACACTGTACAGCTGCACTGAAGCATGGTCTCCAAGACATTTCTAAATACATGTTCATTTTCTTTTAGCTGTGGTATTAATCTCCTGTTTAACTTCCTTATTCTATTACAAAATTTGAAGATGTCTACAATGCTGCCTAGCTTTGGGCATGCAGAACTCTGCTGAGATCTTTTACAGGTCTTGTAGACGTATGGTTCCTGGTTTTTGAGATTGCAACAAGGCACTTCATAGGGCGTTAACTTTTACTGCCACAGATAGTGAGGAAAATTGCTTTCTGTTTATCTTTATCTATAATCTTATTTGTGAGAAAATAGTGGCTCAACCTTTTTAACCTTCTGAACTTCTGTATGATTTCAGACAGCTGCTATGTTTTGCTGTCTTTTTTCTAATAAACCTGTTCATGAAGTGTTATCTTCTGTTCCCAAACAGAATTTCATTCCTCAAATTACTGGGACCGAATGCAAAATAGATAATGTTTGATCTCTGCTGTATGAGTAACAAACAGAGTATTCATCTATCGCTGGTCAAAGTGAGTGCTGGATATGCAACATGAGGTTTTGTTTTTGGTTTTTTTGGGTTTTTTTAAATGGATCTAGTTTGGGGAATGTGAAATATCTTAATATCTTTTTTTTTTCTTTTCATTCTGAACTGCTGCTTGAGCTCATGGTAAATCAATCAACTTCACAGGCTGAATGATGGAAATACCAGTAAAAATGCAAAAAATAAGGCATTGCTGCTCATATACATAATTTACAGTAGGGTATAGTTAGGCTAATCTTTTTTCTTGTCCAGCTTTTGTTAACCTGTTTTTCCACTCTGTCTGTTTATACAGTTATACATAAAATGTTAACTAATGCTACACCAGGCTATTGTGGCTTGTGTACATCATAGTATATCACAGACCAGATGCTCTACAGATGTAAATCAAGAGAGATTCAATGGCATCTACAGAGCAGTATTGGTTTATTAATCAATATATCAACCAGAGATCTGTCACTTTATATGTAAAGGTACATTCGTACATAAAAGAACTGTAGGTGAGCCTACATATCCTGTATATCTATGGTCATTGAGTTGTCAAGTTCCTTACACTTGAAAAGGACAGTTGATGATAGATGAGGTATGATCAGTGTCCAGGTGATGATGTGGAACAGTGCTTTTATTTTACAATTGACAGCACAGATCAACAAATTCAACCAAGACTGCTCCACAAAAAGTTCAATCCTGACAAGGAATGTGTGTAGATATGATATGATATGAGTATGTGCATGCATGTGTGTGTGTGCGTGTGCATAGGCAAATGTGTCTTTAGAGTGATGGTGTGCGTACATGTACATGTGTACTATGCAATATACACATAATATCAATTAGGGTATCAGCTTGCCATACAGCAGAAATGGGAACAAGAACAGGAGCAGAAAAATGTGTGAAAACAGCTGTCTCCAGCCAACTGCAGGTTGCCGGTGTTTCCTAGAGACTGCACAAGCTACAAGGTTGTGCATTATTAAAGAGGAAGGCACATAAATCCCTCATGAGGATTCAACACGAATGTGCTCTTTAAAGAGAGAGGTTGATGATGTCTATGCTTGAATGTGTTATAAAACTGCGCATGTGTTGAAATCTGGCACTTTTCCGTGCCAGCACAGTACATGCACTGAGCAGTCATTCGATGCCTTAAAAACATCTGTGGCAAGATACCTCATTCAATTTAATCCTTCACCTTGCCAGGATTTTTGCAAGGCATTTCATGATAAATACAATGTGCCCTTCAGCTTCCTTTCTGAAACCATTGGCCAGCCCTACCAAATACTCCACTGCCCATATTTACCGGAGGATATCAGCTATAATGTAGAAAACGTGACAAAAAATGTTGTAAGAATCCTCATCATCCACACAAAGCAAACAGGGACTTGGTCTGTTAGGAGTCTTTAGCATTTGCCATATGCAAGGATAGTCATGGTACCCCCCAGGCAGTGTATGGAGGTGGAGGAGGTCAGACTGGGGCACCAAACTTAAAGACACCCAGCAAAATGTGTTCACCGCAGCCTGCTACAGACACAGCTATAGCTTAGCAGCCCTCTTTTATGGTGCTGTTTAACATGCTGCTGAGAAAATTGCATAGCCATTTTGAGTCTGCCAGAACCCAAACTTTACCTTCAGGGCTGAAAAGTTTCTTGACTTACAGGATCTGTTTGCGGCTAGTGTCATTGCTTGTCATGTGCGGGTGCAGTTATAAAAGTGTTTTCTTCCTGGCTGTTACCAAGACAGTGGTTTCGCTGACTAATCATTGAGTTTCTGAAATTGTTGGGGTTTTTTTGTACATTTTCTGCTTAGAGATTAAGCCGAGCAGAATGACAGCCCTTGATCTGCTCTCTGTTCAACATGAGGGAGGCAAATTAACACAGGCGTGGGTGGAAGAATCAAGAACTGAAGTCTAAATCAAGAGGAAAGGCAGGTTTTGAGATGGGCTGATAACAAGTCATACAGCAGGTTATGAGCAGTTAGGGAAGGAGGATGAAGTAGCACAAGAAAGGCCATCTCACATCGTTTGGTGAGCGCCTACTGTTTTTCATTTTGGGTTGTTATGACCACCCCTTGCTGCTGCCTTGCTGGGACATCTCAGAACAGACATCCAGTTCGCTACTTCCACTACTAGATTTGATGTCTTAAAGCCACTGAGCACCACTGCATGTCATATCATGTTTATGTGCTGGACTAAACATCTCCATGCCCCCTAGCAACTGATTTATCTCTAGAGGGAGAAGACAAAAATTTCATCAACATTGCAAAAGTGCTAATGGGCTAGAGAAATAAATTAATATCAATAGAGTGAAAGTGGATCAAGTCTGGACAAACTGCAATACTCCAGCAATGAGTTTGAAACATTAATACGTTTCAAAGGGGAACACACGAAACCAGCTGCATGGAGTGAGGGAGTTAACAGAGAAGTAACTCACTAGTGACACAGAGATAAGCCACTTAGGCTGTCAGCCCGTGATGTATTCATCAAGCCATCTCAGTTTAGATATGCTCAGTAAACCTTTACCTTCTTAGAGTTTTTACCATCTATGCAGTTTGTTTTGGCTGTTTTTTCAGCTCCTCCTAATTTCACAGGAGTCAGAGAGAAGAATCTGCTCCAGAGTGTGACCTGGTAGCTAGAGGTCACCTTTATACCTGAATAGCATCCTTATCAAGCTAAACACTCTTTTTTTCGCAAGCATCAAAGCTTTGGCATGATAAGACAACCTGAGTTGAAAGTTCATATTGAGGAGAATGACATAATGGGCAGCATACAAGCAGGAAAAATATGTAGTATCTATTTTTTTCTCATGACTAGAACCCCATTTTGTTTATGGTCATTGGAAGTAACCAGCACCACTCAGTGGTAATAGTAGTGATGGCTCTTCAAACATCCAAGCAGCGCTAGTGGAGTGTAAATCTAAGGACACACACCAGGGTGAAAGTTGTTGTGGTGTCTATAGGTTTCCATAGCAGATACAGGCTTACCCTGCAGTAAAACAAAGCGAATATATACTTACTTAATAACCTAGAGCTGTCTCCTTCTGTTGGAGTGTATTAAAAGGATGAGGAGAACCGCAACTACAATTAGTGGAAATAGTTTCTACCCACGCTCCAATATTTACTCTTTGATCTTTAGGTGACACTCTGAATGGAAGATTGGACATAATCTCTGAGGCCCAGCAGCCACGTTCGTATGAAAGGATGAGGGGGTTGATTTTGGCCAGTGCTGCTGTGTCTGTCTTGTATTCTGGATCTCTGTTACAGTCACTTAGTGACAGCAAATGCAGTCAGAGCTGCTTAAAAATCACTGGCTGCCACATGAATACTAGGGACTGTGCGCAGGATGTGGAGCTGGCAGTTCAGGGATATGTGTGTCACCTAAAATTTGGTGCTCTCTTTTATCCAACCTGCTTTGGATTTTTAATTAGAACATGAAGGGAAGACAGCAATCACTCTAATATAATATTAACCACTCTTACTGGGATAAAATGTTGTGCAGCTAGACAGCTTTTAACTCAAGAATCACCAGGAATTCCCTTAAAACCTGTGAGCTGCATTAGGTAACTGGGTAAGTGTTTGCAGTAAGATAAGCATGGCATTGTTGATGTTCATGGTATTTCTTATGCGGGGAAGAACTGCAGACGCAGACTTTACCTGTTTATCTCTGGTTATATTTGGGAATCTTGAAAGATCATGGAACTCAATGATAAAAGTCACACTATGATAACCATAATATTACTACAAGGTAAAATGCTTTGTGTTTATCTGATTGAGATGGAGTAGCTCCAGCCCAAGTTTGTCTGTAACTAGCATTCAGTAGGATATAGATTTAATTTCTGTCATAACTCTTGCAGTGACCTCCAAACAAGAGTCAAAATATTGTTCTCTGGCATGTGGGAGGTCAACTCTTCTTCCCTGAGCACTGAGCAGTGTGCATGTGGCTCAGTAACGTTCATGCATTTTGCATTGGTAACAGCAGAGCTTTGTTTCCCCACGTGCTCAGAACAGAGCTGAAATGCAGCCATCTCCAGGTCGGAGAGGACCGATGTGCTAGGGCACAGCCCAGCCTGGAGGAAGAGATCCGGCTGGTCTAAGGGCATTGCAGAAGAAAACCCCGTGCAAAATGGTCCCATGGGAGCATGCAGGGAGATCCAAGTGCTGATCAAGGGAGGCTCTGACCGGTCCCTCAACTGGTCTGTGGAGGGCAGAGGTCATGGGAGCTGTGCAAATTTACATGAGCTGAAGAGGTGACTTCATATCTCCCAGGTATGAGATTTAGTTTGCTGAACCATGTATTAACTCTTTAACTACCAGCTTCTATTTAAACCCATATAAATATTACTCTGATACGCTTTATTCTCAAAGCCTTACTCTGCTATGAAGCAAATCAGTGTAATTAAGTCAGAATAAACTCCTTTATGCCACATAGTTGTTAAAACAGTGAAAGAGCAGGATCATAATTTGCTCTGTCAAACTTCCACACTTTGATTTATCCCATGTAGGTGTGGGCGAGGGTCCTGGGTTCAGAGTGCAGCTTGCTGGGGACTGTTAGCACATGCACACACGCTTGCACACACATGTCAATGTGTGTAACCTATATACTCACAGAGACATATGTGTGTTTACACATATAAATCTTTCCTTGTGTGTGTTTCTGTGTGACTGTAGATACATATATATAAAGAAAGAGATTGAGTACATATGAGAAAATAATTCAGTTCTCCTAAGATCTGAAATGCCCTCTGGATGTGCTCGCCTCTTTACTAAGTACAGAGAAAACCTAGGGAGACTGAAAACATGCTATTTTAGTAATAAATTTCCTAGCTTGTGCTACCATTGTAACTTATTACACTAAAAGGTATTTGGAATTTAATTAACTTGGTTTTTAATCCTGATTGTTTGCTTTATTTTTTCTTCCACTGTGAGCAATGAAAATGAACCGTGTACTTTCACCTTTATTACCAATCAGTGTACAATCACTTTCACTTTTACATTCTCCGACACATATGCAGTGCTGCTGTGTGACAATACACACGTTTTTCCTGAAGTCAACAACTCTTTTTGTTAGCAGAAATAAGTGAATAAATAAAGATTCAGAGAATGTTTTTGCTGTGTAAAACAATGCATTTTATACTGTCTTTGTTGATCACAATTCAAAATATTCCAGTTCAATTCTGCCTTTAAAACTTGTTGTTTAAGATACTCCTGGACTTAATCTGGGGGAGATGCTAGTCCAAGGTCCACACAGAACACTTCATACCTTCTCCACTAAAATGGTTCTCACGGCTGTGGCTCAGTGCTGCAAGTCTGAGTCAAACAAGTGAATTCACAGCACCCAAACCTCCTTTCAACTCCAGCCAGTCCAGACTAGTTTTTGCACACTTTGGCAAACCTCAAATGTGGAATAAGTTGGCTTGTCTTTCCACAACAGGCACAGTGACACTGGGTACACAATGGGGCGCCTTCTAAATGCTCTTTCTACTTCACCAATTTTAACATTTTCTTCTCTTAATTTAAAGCCTGCATCTGAGATGACTGCTTCTTCGAGAAGGAGGAACGTTTTCCCAGTTCTGTCAATGGGTGTTGTCATTTAATATAGGAAGACTGTATTGACAAAACATTGCCTAAACCAATGTCAGCGTCTACCTGTTGATAAAGCTATTGTGGTAGTACATCTCCTTAAAAGAACAGGAAAAGTATAATTGCATTTAGTGACTAATTGACCCATGAAAATAAGGGGTTTAGTTGCCCCCTTTGCCTGGTCCCTGAAGCAGGGCAGAATCTCTCAGGGCTACCTACAGCCACAGGAGTTCAGTGCAAAAGGCTGAAGAACACACTTACCGCTCTGCTCCTTACTCATAGCACTCAGCTTGTTATTCAGAACCTGGTACGTTTCTGAAGATACCTATTGATACGCGTTTTGGTTCTGTTGAGTTTTAGCCAGGTAAATCGTATTGAATTTTATAACTGGTAATGCTCAGCTGACACAGACCAATTTCTCCCAAACCTGAGTGTTGGAATTGCTTCTAGATCTCAACCAACACATAAGTGATTTCCACGAATGAATGGCAAAATGCTGCTCACATTATCCATGGTGACACTGCCATGCAGCCACTAGCCTGACACTTCCTGACACTGTCTACAGTTCTGCTTCTTATTTGCTCCCCATTCCACTTTCCAATTTGCAGATGCTCCTTTTTGAAGGAACTGGAAAGAAAAAAAACCCTTAACTTCAAGATTGCACT
This sequence comes from Grus americana, assembly GCF_028858705.1. NCBI lineage: Eukaryota > Metazoa > Chordata > Aves > Gruiformes > Gruidae > Grus > Grus americana. The sequence continues at coordinate 11,959,582 of NC_072853.1, read as the reverse complement.
GGATTTGGTTCACAGCACTGTAGAACCTTTGACACAAGGAGATGAAATAGTGAGTACTGCTATCAATAAATAATCGTAGCTTCCAAGCACCCTTTCCTTGTAGCAGTAGCTTCCATTTGGCCTCTATTAGAACATACCACCCGTGCTGGGCTATGCTGTATTTTCGTTTCCCCGTCAGAGATACTGAAGTATACTTTAGTGCCTGAGCGGAAATCCCATGCGGCATTATTTGAAAAATGCTCTGTTAACTAAACAGTTTGTACTCGTTATCACAGAGTCTAAAAGGATATCAGACTTCTGAAAATTTATCTAAGGCCAAAACAGCTGCTTGAGATCAATGTCCAGATCGCAAACTTCATTTATTTTGCTTTTACGTACCAGGGATAACGATTCTCATTCTCTAGCTCGGTTTCTTTGCATGCACCTCAGTAGAATGGCTCATTTGCAGCCAAAAAGAGAATAAAGACCAATGAATGGCAGATTAAATTCTTGCAATTGGGTTTCATCATCCTTTCCTCAAATTTGCAAAACATTTTTGCTAACACAATGCTTTAAAATCTACAATATATATTTCAGCCCATTTGTAGGTGGGCTCCTTTATTAAATTACAAAACCCTAACTGCAGTATCCTATAATAATGGTCCTAAGAGTGGCAGGGAAATTACTGTAATTTCCCTCCTTGAAAAAACGGGCAAAACCATCCACAAATTCAAAACATATTTCTGTGAAAATACCAAACCTCCTTTTTTCATTCAAGAGCTCTATTTCCCATGCTAACATTACACACCACTTATTGGTACACAGTTCTTGTTTTTCAGGTGCTAGACAATATTACAGTTTTAAAATATGAAGCACAAGTTTTGTATAAATTTATGAAATTCTCTCTAGAATTACATTTCATACTATAATGAGATCAATTGCCCTATTTTCATATTTCAAAACAACGTTCCAGCCTGCCACAACATTAGCCTGTATAAAATATATAGGACATCAGCAGAGCTGCCAGGCTGCTGGGACCATGCTTCCACAGTCAGCTTCCTTACACTTTAAACGTTAACATTGCTTTAACCTTCATGCTTCTGCAAAAGCACACGAGGGATTTGAAACCTCTCACACCCTCCACAACCACATCATGTCAACGCACTGAAGTTTTTGCTTTTCTGGTTACCAAGCTAATGGAAAGAGGGAGTGAAGAGTGGGTGAATGAGCCCTCTGCTCAGATTCGGATAACAGGGAAGAGGAAAAAGCCTTGCCTTAGGAAGAGTTAAGCCTTCCTAGCCTAGCTTAGCATGGCTGCTGCCGTCACTGTGACTTCCCTTGCAGGACTGAAAAGTTCGACACCACTGTTTGCTTAGGGTTGTGTCCAAAAGCACAGTCGCGCCCTGTCAGGAGCTGCAAGCGTCGACAGCCTCCCCTCGGTGCCGGCTCTCTGTGCAGCCCCTGGGACAAACAGGGAGCACAATACCTGAGGGAGTTGGAGCTGGAGCAACAGCAAACACTGAGACGAGGCTTTATCACTTAATCATTCATTTACAGACTTTTGATTTAGGAGGGTTTTTTTAAGGTGTAGGCTTACAAAGGAGCAGTAACTTCCGCAGTGTCAAAGGGTGTTCTTTCAAGCGCACTTCCCTCTGTAATAGGCTTATGAATTTCCCGTCAGGTTGGTGCTTACTTAGCTCTGAAATTTGTTTTGCTGTAACAAAGTGGAAAAATTAAATTTGCCTAAAATGAATCGCTTCCAGGCCTATCAACACTTTAAAGTAAGACCTTGATACTGTAAAGCCATGACTCTGCTACTGCTGTTGTACTTTATCTTTGTGTGCACGTTTCAGTGTTTGCAGAGCCGAATTCTGTGTCTACAAGCGGCCTGTTTTTCAAAGGCATGCTGTGGAGACAAAGGTTGAAACCCAAATCACTTCACAGCAGTCTGCAAGTCTGCCTCGCTCTTCAGAAGTTGTAAATGTGTCTAAGCAAAAAAGCATTTCTCCTATCTGTAAATAATGGGCTTGGGTGAAATAGCTCAAATACCTGAAAAAAATCCTTGTTTAAAACAGAGAAGAAAATTCTGGTTCTGGGCATCAGCCTGGAATACTTTGGGGCTGGATTAGTATGCAGGAAGTTAAGAAGTGAAAAGGCGAACTGTGGTTTAAAAATGTCATTGCACAAACATGCGTGCATATGCTCTCAGGCCTTGCCTGGTGGTTCAGTAATGCAGCAGGCAATGATAATGATACAATTTCATAGCTCCACTAATCCCAGGGGATGCGCAAAATGCTTGACAAACGGATGTTTTGTATAAGCAATAGGCTGGGCCTTTCCTTCTCATCTGTAGAGGAGCGGAAAAGATTACAGTACAAATATAGCAAAATCTGTCTGGTAAGCTCAGAAGCAAGTTGAAGCATAATATATTCCATTCAATGAGCACATTAAAATTTGTATTAATAAAGAAATTCAGGCAACTTTACACTTAATTAACAGACAAGCTAGAATTGTTCCATTTTGTTTTGGGGAAGCAGAGCGGTGTAATAGGAAACAGAAATCACCTAGAAGACAGATAGGCTATTTGTGTGCATAAATCCCTGATTCAGAAGAGAATATGGAGGTCTCTGATCTCATTATATGGGAGAGAGAGAAAAATCCAGCCCTGGCAAACTTCATTTATGAACCTTGTTGTCAAGCTCTAATTTCCCCTACTGTTGTCTTTGGTTTTGCAGTTGGCTTACTATTTTATGAGTAGATGTGATCCTGGTTTATTAAATGACACCATGCTAGAATCATGTAAAAAATTTCCTAAGGGGTCACCATGTCTGAGCAATGGATTTTATTTGGGTAGGAAGTTGTGGTCTAGCAAAGTAGGCATTGTTTCTGGTTGAAGCCTCTAAAGACAGTCTGGCTTTGAGTGATTGGATTTGGGTGATTGGATTCATTCTGAGAGAAGTCTGTCGTTTTTCATAGATAGGAAACCTTGTCAGACCAAGTGTATCATTTGCCTGCCTAACATTAGGCTCACAAAGTACTTTCCTGCAACAAAAATGGCCAAATTCAGTTACCTTCTTGACTTGTATTAGAAAAAGCTTAATTTTTACTGCAATGTAGTTACATATTACCAGGACAAAAGTAGTGTTCATCAGCTTAATACATTGAGATACGTCAGATGCTTACAGAGTAGAACAAAAGGTTATTTAATAGGCCATCAAAAGCTTGCACAAAACTTCTTTCAATCTCTTACCATTTCTGGAACAAAGCAGTCCAAAAGGCCAAGAAAGGACATCTTGTGCTTTGAAGATCCTTAGACAGACAACACAGCTGCTTTGCAATGTTATCATCTGTTGTTTCCCCACGGCATATTTCTGCAAGTATCTTCAAAAGGTGTTTCTAATATCAATGAAAATTTCTCACGAGGAAAAAAAGAACACTTAAACTGTTCTTCATGGTCACCTTAAACTACAGTCTGTTCCAGGAGTAGGAAGGAGCAGCTAACAAGCATCTCTATTTCACACAAGAAGGGTGCAGGAGTGGGATGTTGATACAGATCCCTGTGCCCAAGGAATGGTATTTGTGCGGAGGAACCTGCAAGACTGTGAGGCTGAGAGCACCTAGTTCAGCAGTGAGCAAGGTAAGAGTTCGTGCTGGGTGGTGATTCTTCATCTAGCCCTCTCCCTTCTTCATCTAGTCTTCTTCATCTAGCCCTCTCCTTCCAGTACCTAAAGGGGGCTACAGGAAAGCTGGAGAGGGACTGTTTACAAGAGCAAGTAGTGACAGGACAAGCGGTAATGGCTTTAAACTAAAAGCAGATAGATTTAGATTAGATAAAAAGATAAAAATTCTTCACCGTGAGGGTGATGAGGCACTGGAACAGGTTGCCCAGAGAAGCTGTGGATGCCCCCTCCCTGGAAGTGTTCAAGGCCAGGCTGGATGGGGCTTTGGGCAATCTGGTCTCGTGGAGGGTGTCCCTGCCCATGGCAGGGGGGTTGGAACTCGATGATCATTAAGGTTCTTTCCAACCCAAACCATTCTATGTTTCTATGATTCTAAAAGCAGAGCTGAAATCCCAGGCAGAGCACACATCCAACAGCAGCTCCACTCGTCAGAGTGGCTTAGCCTCATACCTCTATGAAATCAGGCTAAAAATATTCATCATGGGAGCACCGGTGACAGTTGCAATGTTATGGATTGTTGAAGGTCTATCAGATAGCAAAGGGACAGATGCTGTGGTCATCTGCAGCATCCACAGACTGTTCATCAATGTTATGAATTTATACATCTACTGCAGGTTCTGCTACCAATTGTATTCCTGGTAAATTGGGTCAGACAAGGAGTTATAGGAAATACCTTCACTAAAGGAACTGCAGTTTCCTAGACTTCAGAAACTTCAGTTCCAGATGAAATATCCTATATTGATTTGATGTGGTTCAAGAAGGTGGCAGGGAGAGGACTAGAAGCTCTATAGCAAGACCAACTTGACTCAGAAGAGGGGCTGTATGCTGTGGATTCAAGACTCTCACGGTTGAAATAGCCCTGGAGAACAGCAAAGAAATATTCTTGGTCTCCATGTAGAAGTTGTTAAAGGTGTACAGAGCAAGACATTCTGATAATCTCTTTATTATTTGAAGGACCTTTTTTTTTTTTTTCATAATGCTTTTACTCCAGCAGCAATGCTACTGTTCCAATAGCTCTGTAAGAGCTACAGAGCTGTGGGTTAACCCTGCTGTTGCCCTGAGAGAAGAAGGTGGAAGCTGCAGAGCCAAAGCAAAGCCTGCGGATAGACCTTTTCAAGCAGCTCAGGGGAGAGGAAGTGACTGAAAAGCAGGCTAAGGGACACCGAATGATTCCCTGAGGGAAACTGCTGGTCAGAGCAATTAGTTATGAATCTAAGAAAAGCCATAATTGAAAGGAGAACAGAGGGTTTATTTTAATTCCTCAGTGTCTGGGAGCACTTTGGATGGGAGCTAAAGGAATACTTTTCCTTTCTAAGCAGATCCCTAGAAAGATCAACCCCATGATGTCCCTAGGATGTTAGGGCCACTCGGTGGCCAGGGTTGCCTCTGAGACCCAGCTCTTCATTCCTCATTATGGCACATTATGGGACAACAGGAACATTAAATACATTACATTCATTATGGAGAGCTATGGTCTATAACTGTGACTCTGTGGGATACCCGGTTTCTAGTGCAGGCTGTGAAGGGCTGTTCTTTTTTACCATGGTCAGGGAGGAGCTGGAAGGCTCATCAGAGACTTCAAAAAACCTCAGCCTTTCAGTCAGCAAGAAGCCCAGTGCTTTCATGTACCAAATTTGTTATAAGGGGAATGCCATGCAATATTGCCGGGAATAGTTATGAGGCATTAGCTGCCATCTGATTTCAAAAAAGTCACTCATTTCTCTGCTGCAGTTCACCAATGATCAGCTACACACAATACATCCCCGATCAACTGTCAATGGAAAGTCTTCTTTTGATTTCACTGGGCTTCAAATTTAGCTTGTGAGAGGCCAGGCCAGGTAATAGAATAATGTGCTTTAAAATGAAAAGTGATTATTAGTAACTATTTTCCTCCACTGAAATCAGCACAGAAGTTTTCTTAATTCTGTGTCCTTTAATCAAAGCAGTAGAGCATTTCAGCAATCTGTAAATATGGCCGTATAAAGTTACAAAACAGGGAAAATTCACAATAGTGCCATTTTTCTTCGCAACTCCTTTATCTCAGTGAAAGATATTTAAGCAAACCTGTCACAAAACACACTGCTGTACAATGATGTATAAATGGACCAATGTTCCTGTTAGGAATTCTTGCCATAAGTTTTGCAGCAGAGGATAAAGGGCAGAGCAGAATTGTGTTGAAAAGCATTGACGCTGGTGGTTAAAAAAATCAGTGCTCCTTTTAAAACCACATCTTGTGTCTTTACTAGGCTGTACCATGAGACACTTACAAGCTGTGTCATATTAAAATGTTTAATTAGAAATATGAGTTATGCCTTGCATGCTAACAGGAAACTACCATAAAAAATCAAATAATGTATACTCTGATAGTCTCAGACTATCAGAGCAGTCATGCATAAGTTCAAATCCCTTTTCAGTGGGACATTGATTAAATTCTTTGATGAATCTAGGCCCATGCATTCAGCAGCTTCTTCCCTTTCTCAGCATGAGTTTAGTTATGTGAAGCCAGAAACGGCCTTTGTATGTTTAGACTTTGGGAGCACATTCAGATGGAATCTAGCCTTGCACCTAGGGTTAGACCTCTGCAGTAATTCAACTCTGCTTGTTCTGGCTTTGAACAAAGACAAGCAAGGCTAGGGAGTTATGTTACTCACTACAAGTTGAGGAATCAGCTTTCCATGTGGCATTATCCTCCCACCCCCTTTCCCACAGGAACTGCGCAATGTAAGTTAAGCTTGTGCCTTTGCCATTATCTTGCTCTAGTGGCTCAGTTCCAACACGCGGCCGTGTATCACCTCATTATTTATCTCCTGCTAGCATCTTATTTAGTACCTCGGCTTCCATCACAAATGTATTGGGATAACTGCTTTTTCCTGGATAACAGACTCATTATAATTGCAGCTTCTCTGCAGGGGTCAGCACCTCCTCTCCATGAATACGATAAGGTGCTCTGAGTGCCACCTCACCTGCAAATGGTGTTTTTACCTGCAGAGTCACTTCCCAGAGGCTACAAGCTGCTATTGAATTTCTGCAGTAATATTTTAATTTAATAACTTAATTTAAGATTTAATGGCTTTCTTTCCTGTGCTTTGTAGTATAATTAATTCATGTGATGGGAACTCATTAGATTTGGGGATCTGACATGCATCTGGGCATGCAAGGACTGTAAACACATAAACCTGCGTCAGGGCATGTTGAGAGTGGGCAAATGCAGAGCAGTGCATGGAAAGGACAGACTGTGTTATCCTTAGGGATATCAGAAAATACTTTGTTAATGGTTGGGTATGCCTTTTGATCATATTTGTAGTTTGTATTGGTAGAACCAACAGAAGTCTGGTCTACTAATGTTTAAGGTTGCTAAGTCCTAGGCTTCCTGGACCTAGTACATCTGGTCCAACATCTCCAAACATCCTCTTGCATGCATGTGTGCATGTCTAGGAGCTGTGGGCACTTCTGCCTCTTGAAAACGTAGCTCAAGCAGATACTACAGAGACACTTTGAGCCTGACACTGAATAGTTCACTGTGGGACTTGGTCTCCTTGGCTTACTCAGAGCTGTGGTGCTGTGCATATCACATGGAAGACCTAAGGCCTGTCACTGTCATTGAAAATCCTGAATTCCTGGAAGACTTGAAGCCTTGGTTTCCCACATCTCCAGAGAACACTGTAACCACAAGATTGTCAGTTATCTGAAGGTGGAGGTTTCTTGTTCCCTGCTGGTAGTGCTATTGTGCTTTGATATGATGGGTCAAATATTCACTGATCCAGAGAATACAAAGGGCTCTGCCCCTAAGCGCTGGTTAGAGCTTAAGTTCTGTGTTCAAGACCATGCTCTGGATTAGCAGAGCAGAGGTTTGAAACCACTTTCCAGGCAAACACTTGAGCTGCCCACTTATCTGTGAGTCTGGGTGTGGGTATCTCATTTCTTCAGTTTGCAATGAGGGCTGAAGAACCCAGCTCCAAGAGACAGACTGTAGCCCAGAACACCATGGCCAGGTGTGCACACCAGCTTGCTCCACAACTGTTCATTTCCCTCTTCTGCAAATCCCTTTCATAGGTGCATTGCTTTCTTGAGGAGCTGAGGAAGAAATGCACAGGAAACACAAAGAGGAAAATACACAGCATCAGAGGTGTTTCATAGAGTAACACCTTTGAGTCTCAAGGATATGCTCCTCGCTGCGTACACAGTGCTGAGGTTCCCAGCAGAGCACTGTTTCCCTGTTGGACATGACCAACAGCTCTAGTGGAAGCATTGTAAAGAATCATAGAATCACAGCATATCTCAAGTTCGAAGGGACCCATAAGGATCATCAAGTCCAACTTCCTGCTCCTCACAGGACTACCTAACACTAAACCATACGACTAAGAGCATTTGTCCAGACACTCCTTGAACTCTGACAGGCTTGGTGCCTTGACCACTTCCCTGGGGAGCCTGTTCCAGTGACTGACCACCCTCTCACTGGAGAACTTTTTCCTAATGTCCAATCTGAACTTCTCCTGTCACAGCTTCATTCCATTTCCTCGCGTCCTGTTGCTGGTCACCAGAGAGAGATCAGCACCTCCTCCTCCGCTGCCTCTCTTGAGGAAGTTATAGACTGAGATGAGGTCACACCTCAGCCTTGTCTTCTCCAAGCTGAATGAGCCAAGTGACCTCAGCCACTCCTCAGAAATCTTGTCCTCAAGGCCTTTCACCATTTTGGTCACTCCAATAGTTTGATGCTATTCTTATATGGAGGCTCCCAAAACCGCACACAGGACTTGAGTTGGGGTTGCACCAGTGCCATACAGAGTGGGACAATCACGTCCCTTGACTGGCTAGCTACGCTGTGCTTGATGCGCCCCAGGACACGGTTGGCCCTTTTGGCTGCCAGGGCACACTGTTGACTCATATTCAACTTGCTATCAAAGAAGAGCGCTGCCAGCTGCCTTCTGTGGAAGCTGGATAGGGTGTCTATGAAGGCCTATTCTCCACAGACACAATTTACATAAGCACTGCACACATTTCTCTATGTGCTGTCAGGGTGCCTTGATCCTTCTCTCTGGAGGCTCATATTCCTCTGTACAGTTTCTGTGGTGAGCCAGGTACACTTGTGTACCTGTTTTGCTCAATTAAACCTTTTCCAGGGATGTGAGTCATCTATTTCATGGTCCAGAACATCCTCATTTCATTTCCTCTGCCCTCTGGTGATTGACGTGATTAATACTATATAAATACCTTGAGACCTCATTGCACTAACTACTGTACAGAAAGAGCAGAGCTTGTCCCAGAATGCTTGTTCTGAATAGGACAAGATGGAAGAAGCCCAGGAGCAAGGAGAAATTAGAGAGAACCCAGACTTTTATATGAACCTCAGTTAACTTGGTTCTTAACAGTCCCAGTTAATTTGTGTTTATGAACTTGATACAAGCAACAAATTCTAGTTCCAACAAAAGGAATGACCACAGTCCTTAGTGACCCAAAGCTATTCAATAAGACAAATGAGTTTTATTGACTGTTTGACATGGGTTTCTAGCAAGCTCCAGACCCTTCTAACCAGCTCTGCCAGCTCTTCCTGATCAAAGGGTACTTTAAGTTCTTCATTTCCATCTGACTCCTGGTCAGGAAACTCAAGCACCCTTTCAGCAGGCATTAGGGAGAGGCCTGTGTAACTGCTAGGCCTGGCGTACAGCTACCAGCGTGTGCCCAACAGATGCACCAGTTTGCACAAAAGGGGCCAGAAACTCTGCTGAGAACAACATACAGAGATGCTGCTGTTCCCCATATGGTCCCCCACGCCCCTGGGAGCAACTGTCCCAGCAATATCAGGGCATCTCTCAGCCCAAGCTCCTGAGGGAGTGTACAGGGTGTCAGTGCCCAGGTGCTGTCAGGGGCTGCAGGGCAGCCTGTGTGGGGAGAGGCCGGGGCTGCCCCGTGCCACACACAGCCGGTTCCAGCCGGTCCCAGCCGGCTCCAACGGCCCCAGCGCAGGACACAGCTGAGCCCCTCAGCCAAGCTGGGGGTGCCGGGGGGAAAACAGGTTTCAGCAAGGGCCAAAGGCAGCACAGGCAGAGGAGGAGGAAGCCAAGGAGGGAGCAGCAGCAGAGGGACCCCGAGGCTGGAGTAGGAGGGCAGGAGGTGCTGCAGGCCCAGAGCAGGGATCCCCTGCAGCCCTGGAGAGACCCCACTGGAGCAGAGACCCAGCCTGCAGCCCGGGGAGGGCCCCACGCCGCAGCAGGGGGGTATTTCCTGCAGGAGCTGCGGCTGTGGAGAGCCCAGGCGGGAGCAGTTTGTCCCTGAAGGACTGCAGCCCGGGGAAGGGCCCACGCTGGAGCAGGGGGACGTGTGAGGAGGGAGGAGCGGCCGAGAGGGGCTGGGATGGACCCACCCCAACCCCCATCCCCACCCCTGTGCTGCGCAGTGTAGAGTAAGAGTGGGGGGAAAAGCGTTTTATTAATTGCTATCTTTCTTTCTCACCACTCAAATCTATTTTAATTGACAATAAATTTAATTTTCCCTATGCTGACTCTGTTTTGCCCATGACAGTAATTGGTAAGTGATCTCCCTGTCTTTATCTCGACCCATGAGCTTTTCCATCTTATTTTCTCCCTCAGTAGGAGTAAAAGAATGACTGGGGGATTTGGGCTCTTAGCCAAGGTTGGCTCACCACAGGGAGGATGCGGCTCTGCAGGTATCAGGCTGCGGGGAGTTCCTGGGGCTTTTTGCTGGGGCTGGGGAATACAGGCTCCTTCTCTGCAGGTGTGTGCTGGGGATGGATCCCTGTCGTTAAGTAAAGGAGCTGCAGCAGGAGGTCAGCAGATTGTGCAGCAGAGATGATGAAAAGGAGGTTGACTGGATCTTCTCTGAGACCTGGATACAACAGGAGCCTGAACCTCCAGCTCTACTGAAGGAAGGACAGGCAGAGTCTGTGCTTATTGGATTGGAAAATAGAGACTCCAATGATGGTGATGGTTGGAAACGTCACTTTTGGAAATGGGAGGAAAGCTCCTGCTTTTCCTGAAGACTTGCAACTACAGAATATGTTTAGTGCCCTGGTGGCAGATGAGTGTCTGGGAGCTCTGTGCAATGAAGCACCTGAACCGGGTCAGCCTGAGCCATGTGGCAGCACCAGGAGGGAGCAGTGACAGCAGGGGGTGACTCCCTGCTGTTGGGGACACAGGATCCCACCTGCCAACCTGACCTGCTGAGGTCTGCTGTTCGCTAGGGGCTCAGGTCTGGGACACAGAGAGGCTACCGAGGCTTTTCCATCTCTCAGGCTGTTACCCCCTGCTGCTTTTCAACATGGGCACCAATGACACATCTGGGGACACCTGGAGCATATCACAAATGACTAAATGACTCTGGTGGCCAAGATCATGGGGGCCCAGGTGATTTTCTCTTTGATCCTGCTGGTGAGCAGAAAGGGCTTGAGATGAACTTGACAGACCCTGCTGGTCAATGACTGGTTGTGCAGCTGATGTTGGCAAAAGGGATATTTGGCTTCTATGGCTGTGGGACCTTCTTTGACGTTCAAGGACTGCTGGGAGAGATGGGATCCACCTGGCCAAGTGGGGAAAAACATCTTTTCCCACAGGTGGTCAGCTTGGTGAGGAGAGCTGTAACACAGGAATGATGAGGGAGATCAAGACCCACAATGAAGTGAGAAGTGGCAAACTGGGTGGTCAAGCAAAGGGTGCAGGCTGACATGGACAACAGAGGCCTTAAAACCAGCAGAATGGGACTGAAGGGGGCTCACCCAAAGTGGATGCACAGAAATAAGGAAGCATCGGTAGGACAGCTCTGTAGGGCAAGCTCTCCGGGAAGTAAGCATGCTGGAGGCCTCTCTGCAGTGCCTCTACATTAATGCACGCAGCGTGGAGATGACAGGAATTGGAGGCTTGCACACAGTTGCAGGTTATGATCTCACTGGGATCACAGAGATATAGAGGAATAACTCACGCAACTGAAGGCTGCAATGGATGGATACAGGCTCTGTAGGAAGGACAGACTGGGATGGCGAGGAGGTGAACTTGTCATTTACATGAAAACAGCAGGAATACATGGAGCTCTGCCTGGGGATGGGTGATAAACCTGCTGGGAGCTTATGGGTCAGGGTTAGCAGCAGACCAATGTGGGCAACATTGTGGTGGGTGGCTGCTACATATTGTCTGACTAGAAAGTAGATGAGGCCTTCTTCAGTGGACAAGCAAAAGACCCTCATGATTGGAGGCCCTGCTCCTCATGGGGCACCTGAACCACTCCTGTATCTGCTGGAGGGGCAACACAGCAGGGCACAAGCAATCCAGGAGGTTTATGGAGTATATTGATCACAACTTCCTGACACAGGATCAAGCCAATGAGGGGTGATGCTCTCTGGAGCACACTTACAAGGAAGAACTGTTTGGGGATAGGAAGGTCTGTGGCAGCCTTGGCTGCAGTTACCACAAGAGTGTGGTTCATGATTTTCAGAGGCGGGAACAAGGCAAATAGCAGGATCACAACCTGGATGTCAAGAAAGCAGACTTTGGCCTGCTCAAGGACCTGCTTTGAAGAATCCCATGGACAGAGCGCTGGAGAGGAGGTCCATAACACCTGGTTGATGTTCATCAATCTCCTCCTCCAAGCTCCAGAACAGTCCATCCCTATGCACAAGAAGTCAAGCAAAGGTGCCATGGATTATCAAGGAGTTCTTGACAAAACTCAAACACTTTAAAAAAAACATATAAGAGATGGAATGTTGCTTGGAGAGGTCATCAGTCTCCATCACTGGAGTTATTAAAAATCTGACTGGATGCAGCCCTGAGCACGCTGCCCTAGTTGCCTGTGCTTTGAGCAAGGGGTAGATTAGATGATCTCCAGAGGTCCCTCCCACCTGTAAGGATTTTCTGTGATGCTGCGAGTCTGCTGTTCCCTGCTCCGTGTCCCTGTCTCCCCTTCTAGTGCTTGGGCACCTTACTCTTGGCTAACAGGAACAGCTTCCTGCTGCAGCACAGAGCTCTTAGGAAGAAAGTACAAGGCAACCACTCTTCCAAATTAAAACTTAGACCACCTTCCTTTATAAACACAACCTGAGGAGGTGTTAGTGGTAGGCAGCCTTCCTTTGTACAGTATCCTAGAGATGCGAGCATAGTTTCAGGATGGAGGAAGACTGAAAATTGATTTCTTCTTCTGCCTGGGGATAATGGGTATTCAACCTTCCTATCACTTCCAGACTTTTGTGGGGTGAGGACTTTCAAGCGTGTTCTGCTGGGAGTGATCCACAGTGCAGAGAAGAGGGAACTGAAGAGAGAACCTCTCTGCAGAAGTCCAGTGGCTCAAAGCAGCCAGCCAGGAGTGCAGAGACCTCATCACAGCCCATGTTCCTGTAAATGCATTTTACATTAACCTATTTCTAGCTTGGGTGTGTTCTGACATAAAAGGACAGTACAAATGGCCTTTTTAAGAAGCTCCTCTGGTATCTGAGGTCATGTACATTCTGGGAGCAGCCCCTGGGATGAGAGGCAGGATCCTGCTTGCTGGATCTCCCTCCCTATGGGCACAGGCTGTGAGAGAAGTCACAAGCTGCTTATGTACTAGGAGAAGCTTCTGCGTGAGAAAAAGGCCCAGAAGCTCAAGACTCTGGAAACACTGTGGTAAATAAATAAAGAAGAAAAAAAATTACCAAACCAAGCTGCAGAGTTTAGTGGCCTCCAGTGCTAGGTGGCAGGTGAGAGGGATTTTCAGGTATCAATTCAGTCACACAACTCGCATTTTTGGTTCTTCATGTTCTTTTTCAGATCTAATATCGGACACCAGAAAATTCAGGTACTCTTGCAGTCACATAGAGCACAGCTGGGTGCCTCATACATCTTGTTCAAAGTCACCTAAGTCCATGCCAGAGCTAGAAATTAAATGTTATGGTGGAATCCCACCTGCGGCCCTGAGCCTTAAAAGCTGCTGTCTCTGTTATAAGGATTTGTCTCACTCTGTCACACCTGTGAGAAGGCTGTCAAGGACAGCTGCAACCCCCAGAAGAGCCAAGATCTCCACTGGTACTTTCAGCAGAAGTCTGATCTTGTTGCAGCTAAATTTCCTCAGGATGGTTTCACTCAGAGTACTCTTGTTTGAGCTGACTTGGTGCTTTTATGTGAGATGTAAATAGCTCTTTCTGGTCAGGATCTTAGGGAGAAGTACGGTTTGGTTGTTGTATCGCTTTTTTGTCACTGTGGAGGTGTGCACAGTGGAAGGCTTTGATGAATTAAGAACCATTACCCTATGGATGTAACATCTTACTACAATGAACAACCCTCATCATCTGCACTAAGAAATGTCCCTGCACCCAATGCAGGTAGAACATAGATCCCACTCCATCCCTGGAGCTTTCATGAGACAAAACATCACACAAACTGAACAGTTGTACAGATTTTCCAAAAACTCCCTGTGAGTTCTGATGTTCTCTCGTTTCTCCCTCTTGCAGACACTACATCTGTTCCTTTAGCAGTTGCTGGCAGACAAGACAAGCCCAGGTGCCAACTAATACTATATGATCTTCTGCTGAATTAATTTTCCACTTTTAATATTAAATTATGGGCCAGATCCTCATCGGATTTAATACAGCTATTGCCCACTGAGCAGCTGATGGTCTGGCCTTGTATAGAGATTATTCTTCCTCTCTTTAGAGCAAGAATATGACCATAGAGTTAGAATTTGATCTGACATGTGAAGTCAGTAAAAACATCGATTGTTTCGTGTCCGATGCATCCATCCAGAGAAATCACTAGATTTCAAAAAAGCCGTGGAAAAAACCACACCGTTCAAAAAACAAATAAAAGAAAGAAAGGTTGTAAAAGATACTATAAATCTTTTATTTCTTTTTTACTAGTTACTATGCAATGCCCTTCATTTTGAAGGAAATGGTACAATCAATGATCTGTACTTCTTTCTCAGGAAAAGAAGATATTTGCACTAACAATTCAACATTTACTGACAAAAGACAGCTTACAGAAAATGCTCATGGTGGAAAAAAAATCATATTTTGTGATTACACCTGTTATTGTAGATGATTCCATGAAGGGTTACAATGTCAGGAATTTCAAGTGTGCATTTAAAGAAAGCTTCTAATTCAGTATTAATGCAAAAGAACCATCTAAACCACCAGTGTTTGAAGTCACCCTGATTTCTTCCTATCCACCATTTAAAAAAAATCTAATCTGAAACTAAGCCCATTATACAATACACCTGGCCTTATCACTGCACATTGATTTATAAGAGTAGTCAACACATAATTAACAGTAGATTTCTTACAAATAGAAACTGCTGTTGGAGAGAATGTATTTCCTTCCTCTACTTAGTTACTAGTCTCTGATTTGTTATATAAAATTAAAATTTTGCTTTCAAAAAAATATTTGTTCCTACATGGCTGTTAGAATTATGGTTGGTGCTGTTAACTGTCAGAAAAGTACAGGTGGGAAACCACTCGACAACACACTTCACACACCCAAGGACAGACCTTTGGTGAAGCTTAACCAAAGGAGCAGAGAAAAAGAAAACCACCATTACATTCAAAATCTGAAATATATTCATCACATATTACCTATTTTAGTACTGAGAATGGAACATTGAATTTAAATGAACAAAACTGAGGAAGTTTGCCTAGGGTTTCATTTATACAAAACAATGGAAATTTACCTCCATAGTCTAGGGTCCTTCAGTCTGAAGAATATATTTTTCCAAGTAAGAAAATAAAATTTTTGAATTATCTTTTGGGTATTTTTCCCTGCCTACCCTGCAAATGCCCATCTAGTTGGCCAGGTGAGCTCTACTTTGCATTCACACAGAATCAGGGATAACTTGAAATAGTCTTCAGTTTCTGTCCTTGTTCACTGCCATGGAAGGTGAATGTCTAAATTGTTTTTAAAATTACTCAATCAAGAGATAATTGTAGGTTTTACTATAAAGCCTTTTCCAAGACAGTATTTGCATCAAACACACCAATACTCCAGGGAAATAAGACTGCTCATCTACATTTCCTAGCTGGAGCTACATCTACACATCTGGGGCTTAGTCTTGCCAGCCTTAACATGAGCATAATGATATTCACAGCAGTCATCCTATCAGTAGCAGTAGGTATGCCCAAATGAGTAAATTCATATAGATGATTAAGTGTTTGCACAATCAAAGGCCTTTTAAAACAAATGATATTAACTTTAAATGTTAAAAACGCAAGGGAAAGTTCAAGCATGACAAGACAGACAAAGATATCGGAGAACACTATGCAGCACCATCATCAGCTTCGTTTACAACTACTGTGTAATACACCTCTCTCACCAAATCAGTGCAGCTCCTGCATTTCCAGGGGGAAACTGAGGCCAAAGTTTTGGGCTGGATTCCATGAGCCTTGTGTGGACAAGAGGCCCTTTGAGAAACAGCTTTCACAGCACTACTTGTTCTCCCCCCCACCCCCCCACCCCGTGATTATGCAACTTCAGGTCCTCCATGCTCCCACCAGAGACCTCAGATTGAAATTCCAGGCCCTTATTCACAAAGAAATGTAAATACACACTTAACTTCAAGCACGTGAATAGTTATACTGATTTGCAAGTGGCTCAAGGTAGGGTCTACTCACGACTTCAAACTTCAGTACAGGCTTAGGACCTTTGCTGAACCAGAAGTTCTGCAGAAGAATTACACCCAAATTTCTGTATGTTAAAGAGCCGCAGAGAAGAACACTTTTATCTATTCTTTTCTCCTCTCTTTTGTGATCTACACAAAAGCCTTGAAGTAGACACATACACAACAAAAAGTCTGTTTTCCTGGGAGATCTTTTTCTTTAAAATCAAGCTCTAGAAGTAAAGCATAGTGACAACAAGAAACTAAGCAGTTGTGATGTGCTTCTACAGCAATTCTTGTTGTCACATCCAGCTCATTACGGGTCCGTGGCTTTAAAAAAACAGACTGCTTAGAAACGTTTGCAGTGGTGTTTAGTAGCACCTATTAAGTAACACTTCCTAATCAACAGGTAGGGAAAAAGGTCCAATCTGTTAAAGATTCAACAGTTGCATCTTTATCTGCTGGAATAAGAAATCCCTGTATGGAGGTATCCCTCTTCCAGACTAAATAAAAAAATTCCAGGCTTTCCCCCCACCTCTTCTACTGGTGCACATAATGGAATGGCAAGAGACAGAATAAGTCCTCAAACATAGCTTGCAGAGAAATTTAAGGATTCCAAATATCTATTCTATATACTGACACCTGGGATATACAGGTGTTCAGAAGAGCATATAGGCTTTACAACACAGCAGTCGGCATGCTAGACTCTGCTTTGCTGTGAGGCAAGCTCCCCCCTGCACTCTGTCCTAGCACGGCAGTGCAAGCGCTGGGATTCTTTGCTAAGGCCCCATGCCTGTGTAGGAATTTTATCCCAAAAGGCATGACTGGTACAGAGAAGCACCAAGATCAGCACAAGATATGACTTCAGTTGGTCAAAGAAGCTTTGCCCTCCATTGCCAAGCAAATTTGGTAATTTGGTCCTTTTTTTATAAAGCAAAAAGTGGAAGAAAAAGAACAGAAAAAGCCAGACTACGCAGGCTATCTCAGAAGGAAAGAAATGGCTAAGTGTCATAGTTCTGATGTTTCAGACACAAGGGAAAAATATTTTCACAACCAGTTTACTGTTTAGTACCCTGTAGATACATAATATTTGACATTTATAGCAGTTTCTATACTTTATGACCTAGAATATACTTTAGATCACTAATGAAAAATAAACCCATTCAGAGGACTGGAAAATAATGTGCATAACAACTTACTTTCAAATGCAAGGTTATGAAGGGATTATTATTTTTGTTAACTTTCAAAAATATCTGTAAGAAAATATTATTTTACATACCTATATTACAGCGAAATAAACTTTGTTATGTACAAGGTTTCAGTATGAAAGAAACCACAGCCAGACATTTACTCATGGTCTAGATAATCTCAGTTGTCTCGTATCAGTGAGTACAGAGAGATTCTCCTTCATTCTTTTTCAGACTGTTTCAGTGATCATTTCAGCTTTTAGTGGTTACGAGTAGTTGTATAAAAACTGTGTGCAGACATCCACATATTAACCCTATTACAGTTAGATATGGGTAGTTATGCTCTCAAAGCAAGGTTGCACATCTGCTTGACAACCACAGTAACTTGAGTATAACTCAATTGCATATTGGAGGGGAAAAAAAAAAAAAAGAAACAGTGCAGACACCTGAGCTATAGCATTCTAAGGGAGCTTGGTGTTAAATTCTCCTTTGGATTTGGGTATTTCACAGCCCAAAATGAGAGCATGTGAATCATTAAAGAAACGGTATATGGTATATTTGCATAACCCTAAAAGTTATTTTTCCTCCTGAAGTGAGGATGAAATAGTCTTTCACAGGTTTTTCCTAGCTTGTGTATTTTAGGCAGAAAACACAACACCACAATCTATTTGGATCGCATTGGCAAAGTTGCTTCATACGGTCTTGACTAATCAAAAGCCGGTATCTACCTATTCTTAAATGACAAACTGCTCCCGTCTCAGGGGTGGAAAGGACATGGAGTACTTAGCTATTTGTGGTATAACTGTAAACAACCGCAGGGAAGACAGTATTAACTATGCCTCAAGTTTACATCACACTGTTAGTTTCCATTATTTAAATGAACTCAACCTTATCTTCAAGTTCACCTCGTCACCATTGTGCTTTAAGGGGAAGGAATTTTGCGTTACAGACTGCCTCCAAATCAGCATTTGCTCACACACTTCAGAACCCAGGACAAAGATCTGACAGTGCTGCCTGTGTGGGAGACCAGTTCAAGAGTTGAAAACAAGTTCAGGGAATATTCAAGGGAGGCAGCACCACCCTCCCCCTCCCCTCCTGTTTAATGAGGGACTTGTGCAACAACTTTAGAGGCATGTCCTCTACTTTTCTCTAATGCTATAGCTCAGCTGCCTACCATAAAAATTAGCAAAAAAGTAAACATGAAATCCCTAATGAAGAGGAAATTGCTTTGCAGTAAGGAAGGAAAAAAGGAACACCCAAAACCCCCTGCCTGCGATGCCTTCCAGCCTGTGCTCCCTCCCATCACTTCCCGTCACAGTTGTGTTTACTGTGGTGCAGAACATGCGAGATGCTCATGTCCAGGAGCACCCAGCCAAAAGGGCATCCTCCCGAGGGACAGCTTACTCAAAAAATAGTCTTGCACATCACAGGAGCAACCTGCTTCTACTGCCTTGACGTGTACCACAGATGTAATTGGGAGCTCTGCCATTTGCTTTAGGGGAAGCCAGGCAGCCTGCAACGAGCGCTGGCATAGCTCAGTATCTGCCTGCAAGAGTCCCAGCACACACCAGTGCGCAGACTCCTCAATCAGGGTTGCAAACTTCCTCCTCCCTTGGGACTGGTAAGCAATAAATACATCTTCTGTCCTCAAAGCCACACACTGATAGCAAAGGAGGAGGTCCCCCAGCCCACCTGCTATTTCCTATCAATGAAGAAGGCACCCATTAAAATTAGGGGAAATTTCTCCTTTACACCTTCTGGGGGCTGGCTACCAATCCATAAAGCCTTGCACCAGGCAAGCAAGCAGCTTGTTGCAATACCAACAGAAGCCACAACTGAAAAGAAACGGGAAGAGAAGGGAAAACAATATCCTCCTGCTTCTCAGCTACCAAACTAATCATGCGCTCAGAGCTACATGGCCATGTCCTTAAAGTTGATGGCTCCTTCTTAATAGTATTAAATACTCTTAACTTCTGCTGATAAGTAGATGTCAAAGGCATTTAGCATCTTGTAGGGTCAGGCCTACTGGCAGATGGTTGAGGGGAAGGTTATGCACAAAGAGGGAAGAGAAGAAGGGAAAGAGGTGAGAGTGGAGAGGGGTAGAATTGCCCTGAGTTTTATCCTCTACGAATAAGTCAGTGGTTTTATCATCAAGCACTGAAGGAGTTAAGCACTAAAGCACAGACACTTAATCAGCTTTCCCCCTTCCTTTCACATGTGATTGGAATGAAGCTGCACCAAAGTGGCCCAAAGGGCTTATAACAGCTCAATTTCGCAGCCTTCAGTTTTAATCCCCATCACCCAGGCTAAGCAGCATGGTGGTGCTGAGGCTGCTACTCCACAGCAGTCTGAGCACCTGGATGATGATGGTCTTCCTCCTCCTCTTCCTCCTCCTCTGCTGCCTGCAGGTGGCTGGAGAGCTCCTGGATCACAGCAGCCCTACCAATCTGGTCATTTCTCCTCTTCTCCATAATCAGATCCTCCAGGCTCTGAAACTCCAGCGTGTGGCTGCGCTTGTCACCCAGCCGGATCTGCAATCGGTAGGGCTGCTTGCCTATGCGCAGCTCCCCGCCGATTTTAAACTCCCGCTTGCCGTACCGGCACCAGGCAGCAAAACACTCAGAGTTTCTCCAGCTCAAGTCCCGGTCTTTGCAACCCACCTGCTCCAGGGCATTGCGCACCACCACAGCCGGGCTGAGGGGTTTGTAGCGGTACAGCCGGTTGGCAATGCGGCCCCGTCTGCCCTGGCTGGCATCGGTGAGGAAGCTGTTCACCACCTCGAGCCTATGCAGGTGCACAACTTGAAAATCCCCGACATAGACCACCCAGTGTGGATACTGGGCCTGGCACACAAACTCCACCAAGTCACCTGGTTTGCATCTATTCAGCAGGTTCTCCGGGGTGTAGGTGCTCAGATGCCCCCCCCCACCTTCATCACCCTCCTCCGGCAGTGTGTCCTCCTCAGAAAAGCTCTTCTGGTAAATACACTCGTCCCGGTAATAGACTGAGCACTCCACCTCATGCAGCTGGGGATCGTAGGGCTGCAAGGCAGGGTGCTCACCCCCCAAGTCGTGCACTGAATCCTGCTGCTGCTCCAGGTCATCATCATCATTTGAAAAGATGTACGAGACCCCGATCCTGGGCCCTTCATCTCTGTCCATACCTGTCGGGTCGGCCGTGGGAACTTCCTTGTAGTTCAGATGGGTCAGCTTCTCCACCTGGTTCCCCATGCCCGCTGCAACGACAGACACACAGCGGGGCCATGAAGGCGGGCGCGGGGTGAGAAGCAGCGGGGTGGCAGAGCACGGCTCAGCCTACACACGCACCCCACCTCTGCCCGCTGCACCACAGCCCTTGCGAGAGCCCCTCGGGGAGGGGCAGCGGTGGCCGCAGGAGGGTGCGGAACCCCCTACCTGCACGGAGGAAGGCGAGGCGGCACCACCACCTGTTAAGCGGCAGCGAGGAGGAGGAAGGCGCAGGAGCCGCCGGGGGAGAGGGCAGGCACCGAGCCACCTGTTAGAGGGGGGCTGCAAACGCCGGGGGAGGTCTGGAGGTCCGAGCTGCGGACGGCCGACTTGCGTCCCCCGAAAACCGCACAGGCGCGCACCTGCCCGCCGCCGTGCCGAGCCGAGCCGTGCCGGGCTGCCGGCCAGGTGCGCCTCCCCACCGCGCCCTCCCCCGGCACCGGGCGGCTGCAAACTTACCCGGCGGGGAAGGCTGCGCGGCGCCGGGAGCGGCTCTACGGGGAGCGGGCGGCGGTGCGGCTGCTGGGGCTGGGCGCGCAGCGCGGCTGGATCATGGCACCGGCCCGGCTCCGCGCTCCCCGCGCAGCAGCAGCGCCCGTGCGCCGCGCTGCCGGCACTCGGGGCTGTGCAACAAGCGCCGGAGAGGCACGGCCAAGGGGAGGGAGGACGGATCCGGCTGCGGACGCCCCGGCGAGGGCTCAGCCCCCAGCATTTAAAGAGGCAGCTCTTTTTTTTTCCCCCCCTTTCTCCCCCCCCCCCCCCCGCGTCTCCTTCCTCCCCCCCTCCCTTTCCTCCTCCCCGCACCTTTTTCCCTCTCCTCTCTCCTACGCGCCAAGCGCTTTGCTTCCCGCCGAGGCTGATTTGCAAGCGGAGGTCGGGCAGCAGGGCTCTCGGCGCCGCGGCTGCAAAGCTCTTCGCGGCGCTTGGCGGCGGGAGCGTGTGTGCAACACACTCGCACACAAACTCGCACACACACACGGCCCCTTTAAGGGAACGGTGCCATAAGGCAGCCTAACCCGCCAGTTTGGGGGGGGGAAGTAAAGCAAGTGGGAGCCGGAGTTTGCCCGGGACAGCACCGAGAGGCGACGCAAAGCTTCGATGCGGGGCCGTGGCAATCACCCCGGGGCGCGGAGGGGCGCGCAACGGCCCGCGGCGGGAAGCGCCGGCCCCGCAGCCCCTCTCCGCGTAATCCCCGCCGGGGCGCCGGGAGGTGCCTCTTTGGGGCTGCACACAATAACAGGAAAGTTGTAAAGCGAACAAAATCAAAGAGTCAGGGGCTCTCCTGGGCTGACTTAGTGCCTTCGATTCCTCCATGAGCGGAGCGTGTAATTAGTTTTATTAATTTCTTTTCTTTCCGACTGCAAGAAATCACTCTCTTTTTCAATATAGAAGATTATGATTCTTACCCCCTGGAAAGGCATTATCAGAACTGTTGGGAATATTTTTCTTTCTGTGTTTTGGAGAATGCAAAACAATAATCTGCTTTTTCATTAATGCCCAGTTAGTCTACTAGGTGGGTTTATTATTTGTACTATTTTAGCATGCACCGGTAAATCCATGCTGTTAAAATAGACTACAGAGATAATTTATGGGACCTACGAGTAATGTCTTTAATTTTGTCTCATGTATTCCCTTTGTCTGCTGTCTTGTAATTTGTAAACCCAACTGCACGCTGCTGTTTTGAGGATTCACTAAACAGTGGCGAGTGAAGGAACAAACGTAGCGTTACTGGGGTGCTGGGCACTGCCCACGAACTCACAGAATACCGTTTCCATCACATTATATGCCTCTGTGGTTTCAAATACAGACCTGTCCCTTGGGGTGGAGAGGATTGCTGGGGCTGGGGAGACACGCACTCAGCTCTGCTTGGGATGGTGGGGCAGTTGCAAGCAATCGCAGTAGCTGGATCAGGACCTTTTTGTTTTGAATTTACCTGGTGACTATGTTTATGGGAGCATTTTAGAGAACCGAAAAACACGTCGGGGCTGTAGATGCTTCCGAAATGAGTCTCCCAAACACCCACCCCCAACACACACACACCCCCACACTTCGGTTTGCATCCCGGTATTGTTTTTAACAGCGCACACACATTCCTTTCACATTCAGCCAAACTAGACATACTTCAGCTGCAGGACTGGACCAACCCTAGTTGATCAAACCTCCAAAATGTGTTTAAAGTAGATGTCATTTTTCAGCACTGCCTGTTTCACTGTACAGTTCCTCTCTATAGCTGCTGTTGGACAAAAGAGGGCCCTGCTTCATAGTCAGAGCTTTGTGAAATTGCTTTAGTGATTAAGGATGGCCATGTGTAAAGGTGAGAGTATCCTAAAAGGAGGAGCTAGACTGAACACAGAAGTGACTTTTTTGTGTTCTCCCATTTGTATTGGAAGCTCTGTCTCAGCGCCATACCTTACTATCTTCGGAGCAGTTATATTTCTTGGCTAAAATGGTTTGGCAGCCCTGTGTGAAGCCCAAGTTTCCTTTTGAATCTGCTGCAATGTGTGGAAAGTTGTGTCTGTGCAGGAGCAGAAACTCTGCATTGCCCAGAGGAGTCACTCGTGTGTGCGTGCACATCCACACATATTTGCAGCTCTCTCTCTTGTTCTCTCATTTTTTCCTGTCTGCTTCAACTCACCCCAGTGCTTAATTTTCTGCACCTTGTCAGCTGCTTTGATCTCTTTGATCTCTTTGAGCTTCCTTTCAATGACTGCTCCTCAGAATCCACATTCTCTGATCAATCTGCTGCTTTCTAGGATCAGAAACCATGGGCAAGTATTTTTGTGTCATAAAACACATACATAATGGCGTACTGCACCTGCAGATAAGACATTGGGTGGAAAATCCACCAAGGACTTACTGTGCCTATGTATCACCTGGGCTGGTGCCTAAAATTAATGATGCTTAAAACTTTTGCGTGCTTAACCTCTAAGCCTCAAAGCAGCTAAACTCCATGGGCGCAAGAGATGAGGGCTGGTGGCAGTGACATGCTATCTCGGTGACTATGCTTTTAAGGAGAGCAATGACCTCTTGCATAGCTTTTGAAAAAAACTACCTTGGTGCTTATCTGCTAAAGATAATCCACCCTGTGGATCTGGAGTGGAGGGAGGAATGGTTGCACAGTTGCTTGAAACCTAAACAGTAGGGCAGAGTTGAAGACACACCTCTGACCTTGCTATTGGTGACTCCTTGATTAGGTGACTTCTTGCTCAGTGTGCTGGCATTTGCAACCCAATTTTGAGATACTCAGCTACTGTGCACATGTTGCAGAGGGAACGCTGTGGATACCGCAGTTACAGCTGTGTTTCAGCACTTCCGAAGGTCAACAGGGATGCCCACACTGTTAAATATGGTACCTCCCTGGGGTCACTCTCAGGTCCCAGTCACTTGCTCGGCCAGATTGCGTAAGTATTTGTTCCTTGCAGATTCTCTTTTGGAGTGAAAACACCCTAGACAAAACCCAGGTGTGGTTGTGAGGCTGGTCCACCTCAGGCAACTCCCCCATCTGAGTCCCTGCAAAGACAGCGAGGAAGCAGGGGTGAATCTACATGAAGTCTGGCTACCTCTGCTCTGCACGGCCCTCCAACACTTTCCCAGCTGAGTTTGCACATCCGTATGCTCTCAATCTATTGTTGAGTGCAGCAACACATACCTAGTTTCACATCATAAAAATACCATTCTAGCTGATATGATCCAGGGACCTTTGTAGTGCTGGCTCTGGTTGCTTTCAACTTAAGCTCTCTAGTTTTGAGAATTAGGTGTCAAAGATATTTTGTTGCCCCAATGCTATCTTATCTTTAGCCTTACACAACTCTTACACCCAGAGATTAAAAAGTGATGTTGATTTGAAATCACTATTCATCCTTACTTGGATGTGAAACGCTGTGTTCCCATTGTTATTGTTATTAAAAGATATCCAGTATGAGAAGAAACAAGTCTTCTTGTTATACATAAATATTTTTTTCTTAGAGAACAGTGCTTCTGAGTAAGACAAAGTTTAGTCTCATGTTCTGTAAGCATGTTGTGTTTTACAGGTATTCAGCCAGCTGGTGGCTATGACATCCTTGAATTATTTAATAGCTTCCATTTCTTTTTTCAGTAGAGTTTTATGAGAACTGAGATAAACTGTGCTCCATTTGGCACGTATGCACTCAACTGCATCATAGATCTAGCAAACTGAAGTGTTTAAACACCATGACGGAATTAGGGACACCAGAGGAATAAACCACTTCCTCGCGAAGTCCCTGGAAGTTCTTCCATGGAGTTCTGTAGAAATCAATCATGCCCTTAATTGAAGGAAATGTGTGACCTGAGAGCTCCTTGATGGATGGTGTCCTTCCGTGAAAGCCATAGCTAAGTCCACTAAGGAAATCTGGATTCAGAATTTGAACATTTTGTTTGTTGCCTCTTTGTCCTCCAGTGGAAGCTGCATGCCTGAGTCCAGCACCAAGTTCTTGTAAAGTCAGGAAAGCCACCTAAAATGAAATTCATCAAAGCCGGCATGCCTGAGGTAGCTGGTGGGGAATAGGACATAGAGTTAGCGTCCTCATAGCTGTTGGAAAATGGTGCTTCCTTTCACTCACGTTACACAGCCTAATGCTCTCCCAAGGTTAAGTGCTTTAATGAGGTTGGCTGTTTCTCACACACGAGAGGAAATGGTGCCATGTCAGTTAATAAAAAGCATTAATATTTCAGATTACTTCCTTGGGGTGTGAAAGACCAAGGTTGAAGTCTCTCATCTCACTGAAGGAACTTGAACCGATATCTCCCAGGAGAGTACTGACAACCACCAGACTGTAGGCTATTTTTGAGCAAGTCATGCTTTCTCTGTCCCACTGAAGCTGTTCAGCTTTGTATGGGCTCATTAAATACCCATTCAGTCAGTCTGATAAAAAAAAAGAAAAGAATGACAATGGCTCTTAGATCAGATGCAGGAAGGGGATGAGAGTGCTTTGAGGTCCTCTCTAATGAATGTTCAGATGTCTCACAATCATGCAATATCTTAATCAGGAGTCATTCAGACAGACCCACCAGAAAGATCTGAAAGTTTTGCTTTTAGGATCTGCTCATGGAAGAGTTTTGTTCCTGTTTTCTCAGGAAGACATTGGGCCTCTGGGTCTCACATATCCTGCATGACTGGTGTAACACAGGTGCTACTGGGTATCAGCTCCTCTTGGTTTCTCTTGTGTTGGAGCCATACCGATACCTCTGTTGAACCAGGCCTCATGAAGTGACCTAGGAAGGGGCACAGCCAGTTTGTGGCTAGAGTTAGGGCTTATGTGTGAAATAAGCATGGAGCTGTCACTGCTTGCTGGCTCTGCTTGTGTCTCCAGGGGAAATATTGGGAATTCAGATAACCAGAAAATTTATGCACCTCAAAATGTTGACAAATATCATGAGAGTGATGGTATTTCTAAAACTTGAGATACATGATATTTGGCATAACATGAGAGATATAATGAGCCTCTGGTGTCTGGAAGGTTTTATCTGCGTTTAGCCTGTAAACCTTTGATGACATCCACAAGAGGTGCTTCTGAATATATATGAACTTTGGTATTCCATATAATGTAGCCCACCATATATTCAAGACCTGAAAATTAGGGGAGCTGCAGATCAGAGAGAGACCTGCATCTTGAGAGCAGAGAGGGGAAATTCTAACTGCCGTGTTTATCACATCAGCAAACTCTGTTTTTTCTAAAACTCGCTGGAAGCTTATGGCTCCGTTAACTACTTTCAACATTGTAATTTGTGACTAAATGTGATCGGTGGCAAAATAAGTTGCTGAGATTGCCAAAGCCTCAGAGTTTTTGAGTGAAGCATCCAAGCTGTATCTCAGAAGAAGCTCTTCCACTGTGAGATTTTAATTGGTGCATTCCAGCAAATGAAAATGAACTAATTCATATGTCAGTAGAGGCCTGGATTCTTAGGAATTGCTATCAAACTGACTTGAGCAGCAGGCAACGCTTAATTAAAATGCAGTCCGGTTTTTTTCCAGAAAATAGCAACTATGTTTCAAAGATAACAAGGAAGGTCGCACAGCACATTCATCTTTCCAGCATGAGAACTACTAGTTCCTTGCATCTCCTCTCTCATGTTGAGCTTCTCCACCAGCAGCTCCTCCTTTAACGTGTCTTTTAGCACGGGACTGCTGGCTGCCTTGATAGCACTGTGTGTCCTCTTGTATGCAGCCAGGAAAGGGTGGGACTGCTGCGTTCAGTGGAGAAACTTATGACGGTTTGCAATACCTAAGCAGAAGCCATTACTAAAGGGAAAGAGTCTTTTCTTTGGCTGTTGCCATGTTGCTAATAAAACATTTAAGTATTACTGTGAGGTAAACACATCACTCCTTCCAGGAAATCTATGATGTGACTACAGGTTTCCCAGAGTTGTGGATGCCCCCTCCCTGGAAGTGTACAAGGCCAGGTTGGATGGGGCTTTGGGCAACCTGGTCTAGTGGAGGGTGTCCCTGCCCATGGCAGGGGGGGTGGAACTAGATGATCTCTAAGGTCCGTTCCAACCCAAACCATTCTATGATTCTGTGATTTCATGATTCTATGATTCTATGACTATGTGCGCATGTCTGCATTTTAAATGGGGAGGAACAGAGCAACCATTGAGCAAAGTGGCTCCTTCTGTGATGCCAGTGGTGTCTGTGGCAGAATATGAGGCTGATCATGTCAGAACATGTGGCCATCCACAAAGTGGTAACACAGCTGGGGATCTGTGGGGTCTGCTGTCTTTATCCCATGTTTGGATGCTTGCTGATTTGACCCAGAAGGAGTGCCCACAGCTGCTCCCCACAACCATCTCTGCAGGTCTGTGGTGGGTTGAGCCTGGCTGGGGGCCAGGTGCCCACCAGAGCCGCTCTCTCACTCCCCTCATTCACCAAACAGGGGAGAAAAGGCATAACGAAATGCTTGTAGGTCGAGATAAGGACAGGGAGAGATCACTCACTAATTATCGTCACGAGCAAAACAGACCGAACTTAGAGAGGGAATTCATCTAATTTATTACTAGGCAAAACAGAGTAGAGGAATGAGAAAATAAAATCAACTCTTAAAACACTTCCCCCCACCCCTCCCATCTTCCCGGGCTCAACTTCACTCCCGGCTTCAACCTTCCCCCCCTCAGCGGCACAGGGGGACGGGGAGTGGGGGTTGTGGTCAGTTCATCTCACGGTGTTTCTGCCGCTTCTTCATCCTCAGGGGGAGGACTCCTCTCATCGTTCCCCTGCTCCAGCATGGAGTCCCTCTCACGGGGTGCAGACCTTCAGGAGCAAACTGCTCCAGCGTGGGGTCCCCCACGGGGTCACAAGTCCTGCCAGCAAACCTGCCCTGGCGTGGGCTCCCCTCTTCACGGGTCCACTGGTCCGGCCAGGAACTTGCTCCAGCGTGGGCTTCCCACGGGCCGCAGCCTCCTTCAGGTGCCTCCACCTGCTCCAGCATGGGGTCCTCCACGGGCTGCAGGTGGAATCGCTACACCCCCTCATCCTTCCTCCATGGGCTGCAGGGGGACAGCCTGCTTCACCATGGCCTTCACCACGGGCTGCAGGGGGATCTCTGCTCCGGCGCCTGGAGCTCCTCCTCCCCCTCCATCTGCACTGACCTTGGTGTCTGCAGAGTTTCTTACATCTTCTCACTCCTCTCTCCAGCTGCAAAAGCTCTCTCTCTCTAAGTGTTTTTCTACTTCTTAAATATGTTATCACAGAGGCGCTGATTGGCTTGGCCTTGGCCAGCGGCGGGCCCGTCTTGGAGCCGGCTGGCATTGGCTCTATCAGTCACAGGGGGAGCTTCTAGCAGCTTCTCACAGAAGCCACCCCTGTAGCCCCCCCGCTACCAAAACCCTGCCACGCAAACCCAACACATTCCACCCCTCGCCTCTGTGAATCACATATTTAAGAATTATTAAAACATACATTCAACAGAAAAACTACACACACACAAATCACATCTACAAGGAAAAAGAAAAAAGAATTCCCCCCACCAGAATCAAAGCAACACTATCACAACACTAAACAAGAGTAGACAATACACACAGAATCCACCTCTCGTCCCTTCACCGCTATTTTGCTCTCAAGCTAAGTTCAGTCAATGTTTTGCCCGTTACCTCCTCCAATTACTGTCCTTATCTCGATTTTCTCATGCCCCACGTTGGGCGCCAAAAAGACTGTGGTCCTCCACGGGCTGCAGGTGGAATCGCTACACCCCCTCATCCTTCCTCCATGGGCTGCAGGGGGACAGCCTGCTTCACCATGGCCTTCACCACGGGCTGCAGGGGGATCTCTGCTCCGGCGCCTGGAGCTCCTCCTCCCCCTCCATCTGCACTGACCTTGGTGTCTGCAGAGTTTCTTACATCTTCTCACTCCTCTCTCCGGCTGCAAAAGCTCTCTCTAAGTGTTTTTCTACTTCTTAAATATGTTATCACAGAGGCGCTGATTGGCTTGGCCTTGGCCAGCGGCGGGCCCGTCTTGGAGCCGGCTGGCATTGGCTCTATCAGACACAGGGGGAGCTTCTAGCAGCTTCTCACAGAAGCCACCCCTGTAGCCCCCCCGCTACCAAAACCCTGCCACGCAAACCCAACACAAGGTCCGTGGCAGGGTAGAGGAGCAGGAGTCGGATGGGTAATTCACCTTGTCATTCACCCATTAGATTGGGAAACAGGTTAATATTTTTCTTCCCCAGCCGATGGGAAGCAACAGAGATTCAAAGCCTCAAACCACCTGTGAAGGTGATGTTTAGGGCTTTCCGCTGGTCCTGTTCCAAATCCAGCAGAGCAGGACTCATACCCTTCCTGCTCTCAATTGCTGAGGCTGCAGTGCCGCAGGGGGAGCAGCCGTGGGGTTTGTACGCAGCGGCCGGCACCGGGGAAGGCCTTGGGCTAACCCGTTCGCGGTGGGGGGGGGGCGTGTGGAAAGGGAACGGCGCACAGCTTGCCCTCCGCGGGGGGCTCTCACGAGCCTCGTGTCACACTTCTCGCCACAGGTGGATGCACAGAGTGAATCTGCACCTGCCCCAGGTGTGTTATGAGTACGCCTATGGGACAGGGATTTGCTGAGCAAGACGAGGAGGGAACAGGCAGCTGAAGGATCTGCTCTGGGGCGTTAGGTTGAGGCAGTGCTCGGGGAAGCTCGCAGGCTGGAGATTGCATCAGTCTGAGGCAGCTTTGCACGCGCTCTCCGGCAGACTGAGGCATCAGCAAAGTTGGGTGAGAGCAGTATGACACCCTTGAGAGCACCGAGGGTGCTTTAGCAATGAATTCATACTTCTAAAGAAATGAAAAGAGAGGATCTGTTCTTTCAGGCCTCTGACCTCCATTTGTGAATAGAAGCTACTCTTACCTGTTGCACTGAAGCACTGAAAAGATAAATAAACCTATTAAGGTCCTGAAGTGCTCAGAGTGCCTGCTAACAAGGCCCATGGAGACAGAGAGGAAAATTGCTAGGTAGGTGCTACATTTTTCCAGGCAGTAGGAGTGTCCAAATTTGAATCAGCCTGCTGATGTCCACAGCACTCAAGGAGGTCCTTGACTCCTTACCCAGACCTGCCTCTGGAAACGACGTGCAGCAAACTACCTGCAGCACGCACAGCAGACACCTTCTGCAGAGGTGATTTTCAGTTGGCTGCAAGCATCCCTCTCCCGTAACTCACCAGCGATGCTGCTGAGACCTCAGAGGCTGCAGGGGACCAGTGGAGCCTAGGCAGGCTGAAGTCACTCCCGTGGATCCGTTCATTACTACCTACAACCAAGAACCAGTTTCTGCCTTGGTTAAACACGTGACTCGAGACAACCTGCTCAGCTTTGTAGACAAACAGCAGGTACGGTGGCTGCTCTGTTATACAACTGCTGCCCCTTCGCAGAAGGCACGTGAGCAGGAGGAAGTGCCACTGTGCTGAGCATGAGGAAATGCTACTGTGCTTCTTGTGTAAGAAAGCATCGGTATTATCCTTGTCTTCCACTAAGCCCTTTCTGTCAGTGCCTGTGGGAGGAGAGCAAGGAGCAGATGGTTATTCCTTCAATCCTGTGAACTAGTTAGATGAAAATCATATTCCTAGTAGAATCTACTGTCAAGGAAGCTTCTGGCCTGCTGGATGGCACTGCTGGGTTGTCTTTATAAAGTGCTCTCTGGGTAATGATGTGTGTGCTCATAATAATGACTTTAATACCTGTTAGAACTGACAGCTGTATGCATTTGCCTTTCTGGAGACAGATGTTCTCCTGCCTGCTTATGTGGGTTGATTCCAACTGGGGAAAGAGGACAGCATAAGCAATGTGCTGTTCATTGCTATTTTATTCCCCCTTTTTTCTTCCCTTCCTCCCTCCCCTCTTTCCTTCCCTGGGATGTCTGCTAGGCTGGAGTCTGACGCGATTGCATCAGCTGCTGCAGGGAAGCCCCTTGGCCATTCCAGTTCATCCTCCTCCATCGGCTGTCAGAGCATAGGAGGGAGGCTCAGGGCAGGGCTCTGAACTTGTTGCAACTCGGCAGCACTCCAAGCAGTTTGATGCTTTCTATCCTCACATGTGATACCAGCTGCAGACTGGGCTTGATGCTCATGCTTACAGGCAGCGCTTAATTTCAGAGAGTCCCTGTATATGTTAAAGTTGTCAGCTCCACACCAAATCCCTTTTCTTGGCTCTTTCTGTGCAGTATGGTGTTCTCTTGCTCTGATTTCAGTGTTTTATGGTTCCACATGAAGGAGATAACAGCATGAGCAAAGCTGTGGGTAGAGATAAATCATCTGTAGGGGAAAACATGAACACTATTTTTTGGAAAGCAGTAAGGCCACCATGCCAAGGGACCAAAACACTTACTGTAGTAAGTGTCTGCAACAATCAGATTAAATCTCCACTGCCTCAAATTCAAAGTGATTTCAATGCAAAACCATTTTGCAGTGCGGCTTTTGTATTAGAATGAGCAATATAAAGAAACTCCTCTAAGGAAGATGCAGATTCCCATTTTTCATCTGAAACGTCCTTCATTTGTTGTTATAAACTAAAGCAAATTCATAGTTAAGTTGAGAGAAAGACTCCAACTGATTTTAAGGGGAGATGAATGAAATTGTGTGCATTGTGGTCTTCACACAATCACAGAACGGTAGGGGTTGAAGGGACCTCTGAAGATCATCTAGTCCAACCCCCCTGCTAAAGCAGGACCACCTACAGCAGGTTGCACAGGATCGTGTCCAGGCAGGTTTTGAATCTCTCCAGAGAAGGAGACTCCACAACCTCTCTGGGCAGCCTGTCCCAGTGCTTGGTCAGCCTCAAAATGAAGTTTTTCCTCATATTCAGATGGAACTTCCTGTGTTCCAGTTTGCGCCTGTTGCCCCTCGTCCTGTTGCTGGGCACCACTGAAAAGAGTCTGGCCCCTTCCTCTAGACGTCCACCCTTTAGATACTTATAAGCAGTAACAAGATCCCCTCTCAGTCTTCTCCTCTCCAGGCTAAACAGACCCAGCTCTCTCAGCCTTTCCTCATATGAGAGATGCTCCAGTCCCCTCATCATCCACAGAGCCCTCTGCTGTACTCTCTCCAGTAGTTCATTGTCTTTCTTGAACTGGGGAGCCCAGAACTGGACGCAATTTTCCAGATGTGGCCTCACCATGGCAGAGAAGAGGGGAGGGTAACCTCCCTCGACCTGCTGGCCACACTCTTCTGAATGCACCCCAGGATACCATTGACCTTCTTGGCCACGAGGGCACACTGCTGGCTCACGGAGAGCTTGTTGTCCACCAGGACTCCCAGGTCCTTCTCCGCAGTGCTGCTTCCCAGCAGGTCAGCCCCTAACCTGTACTGGTGCTTGGTGGTGTTCCTTCCTAGGTGAAGGACTGTACACTTGCCCTTATTGAATTTCATTAGGTTCCTCTCCACCCAACTCTCCAGCCTGTCCAGATCTCACTGAATGGCAGCACAGCCTTCTGGTGTATCAGCCACTCCTACCAGTTTTGTATCGTCAGCAAACTTGCTGAGGCTACACTCTGTCCCCTCATCCAGGTCATTGATGAATATGTTGAACAAGACCAGACCCAGTACTGACCCCTGGGGCACACCACTAACCACAGGCCTCCAGCTGGACTCTGCGCCGCTTATCACAACCCTCTGAGCTCTGCCGTTCAGCCAGTTCTCAATCCACCTCACTGACCACTCATCTAACCCACACTTCCAGGGATGCACTAATTCAACAGTCTAATTCTACTGGGTATTCTCCCTTTTTAGCATTTACAGTCTACTGATCCTAAGAGTATCTAATCATAAGCAGGACAGTGTTACTTTGCTGGTATAGAGTAGAAGATCAGTTAAAAGAATTCCTACAGTCTGTTCCATTTCTTTGTCAAAAAGTCTAGCAATAAAATCCAGGTGAAGGTAATGTCTTCAGGATAAGATGTCATGAACTGCAGCTTGATTACACCAGGAAAAATGAGAAATTAGTCTGATTTTGGATCGTCCAAAGAAGTTTCTCCATCACTGTGTCACACAGAACAGTTTTGTGTGTTAGTGAAACTCAGCAAGATTCACAAGTCTTGTGAAATGTCACTCTTTTCTTTGTCCTTTTTTTTTTTTTTCATTTCACTCTTCATCCATGAGGAACTCTGAACAATTCGTGGCCTTTTAGTGTCTTGGTTGCACTTTCTTTTATAAGTGTAGAAGGGAAACATTGCCACTTCTAGGTTTCCAGTGCAGACTAATTAAAGCCATATAATAGCCATATCTCAAGCCTGTCCTTCCAAGGCCAACTGCATCCTGGCTGTATTAATAAAAGTGTAGCCAGCAGGTTCAGCAAAGTCATCTTTCCCCTCTGTTCAGCACTTGTGAGATTACATCTGGAGTGCAGCTTCAGTTTTGGGCTCCCCAGTGCGAGAAGAACAGCGACAGACCCAACAGACACAAGTTGGAATCTGGAAAATTCAATTTTAAATTTTAAGATTTTATTTTTTTTTTTTTACCAAGAGGGTGGTCAAGTACTGGAATAAGTTGCCCAGAGACACTGTGTAATCTCCACTTTTGGAAGTGTTAAAGACTGGACTGGATACATTCTAGAGCAACCTGATCAAAGTAGACCTGCTTTGCACGGTGGGTTGCATTAGATGACCTCTGCAGGTCTCTTTCAGCCCAAACTATGATTCTGTGAGTCTCACAGGACACAGTAGATCTGCTTATTATTAATGCCTACTAGATCCAGTGATTCCAATTTACAGCTTATTTCCACTCCATCCTGGAGTCTGATTCAGTAAGAACTAGATAAAATCTTCTGCTCGATTTGAAACTCCATGAAGAGATAAAGCCCCTCAAGGCTCTCCTTGCCTAAATACTTAAGTTCTGATTTTCCTGGACTTCAGAGACAGAAACACAGCGGATATACCAGGTCATCTGAACAGATGACAAATCACAGAACTGCTTCCCCAGTTGTCCCCAAGCTGTATGTACTTCGTAGGACTGTGTGTGCCCTCTATCCATGGTGAATAGTACTTCTTGGTTACTTTGCGGTGGTACCCAGTGGACCTTGTCACTGCCCCATGTTGGGACAGGCTTGAGCAGTGATGCTCTTCGTCCAGTCAAGGGTTTAATGAATTCCCTTCCCCATTAGAATTTTTGACATACTAGTACTGATGGACTGAAGTCCAAAACCCAAGCTCAACATAGTACTAAAATGACTGCAGCATCAGGTCTTATGAAATATAGGCATTACCAATCCCAAATAAATGCATACCTTAAGGCCAGAGGTTGCCTTGATTCTGAACAGGATTGTGAGAAGGTGCTACTCTTCACAGAATCATAGAACCATAGAATGGTTTGAGTTGGAAGGGACCTCAAAGTTCATCTAGTTCCAACCCCCCTGCTGTGGGCAGGGACACCCTCCACTAGACCACATTGCCCAAAGCCTCATCTTGTAAGCAAGGCTGTGAGAGCTTGGCTTTCAAGGAATATGATCTCTTTGGTACTGCTGTGTTCAGTGCTTGTGAGGAAGGGCAACCGGGTGGCATCTTCCTTGCTGGAATGAAGTCACTGAGTGCCATGCATGTCTGGGGTCCTCTAGCTTTCTTGAATCTAGCCTTATTCATTCCATAAAAGAGGCTTTGAAAAGTTGATTGCTTAGGTTTTAACTTTTCCAAAAAGGTTTCTCTGTTAAAAGCTTCTGGTTGGAAATACCAAACCCTGTTGTTGCTAAGATTAAGGTATTTGTTTCTTAGAAATGGCTTATAAGCAGAGACCAGCACGTGGATTATTGCTCCCTCTTTAGCCAAGTGGAGCGAAGGTGCTTCAAGTAAATTGTGCTTCCAGTAGGATCAGGTTTGCATGTGATTTTAATAATGGCTTTGGGGAAGGAGGGATCAGATCTAAATTTTTATAGTTGTAACTCATATAGAAAAAGAAGAAAAGCAGTACTTACCACTAACATATTTGGGTTTTAGGCTGTTTTAAATGCAGATAGCAAAACCAGCTACTCTGTTTCAGTAAAAATTTAGAATGTGATTTATTTTTGCATACTAATGAAAAAATGCACCATGATCAGATTTATGGGTTTTGCTTTTCTGAAACAGGAATTTTTCCCACTTTATTTCTGTGTTGTTTTTTCCCCCCAAGGTTAATGTCATAAGCCAAATAAAATCCGACTAATTAACTCAGCCTTGGGAAGATTGTAAATACCTGTCAGGAAACAGAAGATTTTTGCTGTTGGTAGACAATGACCTTAACTGTGACCTGGAAAGATCATCCTTGTAGTTTGTGAATGAAGTCAGTAACCGTGCTGTGGTAGTTCTGGCCTTATTATGAAATGCTCATCACAGATTGTGTCTAATTGCACATGGTGGTTTTATGATATCTGTAGCTACTGAGCCAAGACTCAGATGTCAGATATCAGCATTCTCACTATAGTTAAATGCTGCTGCCATGTAATAGGTTCTGTTTATCTCTCCTCCAGCTTCCAAATTGCCGTGTCTTGGGTCAGTGCCCTAAGCTCATTTTTCATACATTCCTGACCAAAGTTATTAGCTCTCCCCTTTAACAAACAGGATGGAATTTCAGCAGAAGAAGACTGGTGGAATTACTTCAGTAGGGGGTGTCCAGCCCTTTGCTTAAATGAAGAGAGGAGTCTTCTGCTAGTGTTCACAGAGGTTGCGGGATTGCTTTATCTCTTTGGAAACCTGGCAGAAGGTAGAACAATGACTGTGCAGAACATATCCTCATTTCCCCCAGCCTCAAATACATGTCCCTGGCTTGAGCTCGAGGTGTACTTACAAACACAATGTGCAATAAATAGTGGATATTAATGTTCTGAAAAGTTCAAGGGTGTGATGCTGATGCCTCAGGCAGCATTGCCATTAGCATACCGACCTTAGTCCTCTCGGCCAGTCCTCCCTGTGCCTACCAGATTCCAAGCACCTTGATCTGTTTCTGTAGTGCAAAAGGGCTCTTGTGGTGCCTGTGCCTGGACGGAGCCTACTGCAGTGGCCTCTGTCTATCCCTCTCCCCTCTGACTTTCTCAGATCATGCATGATGCCAACAAATAGCACTATTTTTGCAAGGTCTTTCCACCAGCGACACCAGAATAAGCTACTACTGAGAGCAGTTGCGTGGTGCTCTGTCCCACGTCTGTTTTCCAGACAGTCATCGTTGCCTACAGCCACTTTCTGTCTTTGGCATAGATGGTGTCAGCTGCCAGGAAAAGAACTAAAGTGCTGGGCTCCTTGCTGTATTTTGTCTTCATGCAGCCCTGTACTGCTCCCAGTTTCCAGTTTCATAACAGTTTTTGCAGCGTGTTTTGTTCCTCTCTTATGCACTTGGTGCTGGCAGTAAAATGTGGGTTGTTCTCAATGTTTAGTATCAAGTCCTACATATGGAAGTGATTTATCAACAAGATTACAGGCTGGAGGCCTGTGGAAATTGGACTCCAAGGTCCCATAATTCTTTGGAAAATGCCAGCCGTGGTAGGTTTTGCCTCCCAGCGGCTGTCCATTATTGATAGCCTTATTCAAATATTATGTTCAGATTGTAAACAATGACCAGTTTCTCAACTTTATACTTATACAGGTGCAGCTAATTAAGTCTTGATCATCATACTCACCTCTGTTCTTTCATGTCAGTCCACTCTTCCTTTGCCCTCACAGTCTTTGTTTCTTTTATTTTATGCAAGAAAGGTGACATCTTTTCCCAAAAACTTTTTCCATACAAAGTACTGCCATAAGAAGTCATCATCACTACGATATTCTCCTGGAAACATGGAAATGTCAATGCCTAGAACATTCTGACGTGACAGATGAGATGATAGATAGATAGGCACTTGGGACAGTTGCACAGTACTGTTGAACCTCCGTGTCATTTATAGCTTGTGCTGCTGCTCAGTGGCTGAGAGAAAAGGACAGTGTAGTTCTGGGACATTTTTAATTACTGGACCTATGGCAAGGGAAAGGAATAATTAGTACAAATGCCCAGTGCAAGATATACAACCATTGGGTATTTCTTTCAAGGGAGGACTATGGGCTGCATTAAGAAACGAGCTCAGAGGGGTTGTGTGGCTGTTCTTGAGCCTGACAGCAAGGAATGAAATGGTATTTCTGTCTAACTTCCAGTGTTTCCCCCTGCCTTCTCTTATCTTCTTAGCTCCACACCAGAGCTTGCTGGCCCACGAACAATGGCGATGCTCTTGGTTGCTAGACAGTTGGCCCACTGAGCTGGAGGTCCTTAAGCTCCCCTGGGCAACATCAGAGGTCTCAGAGACAAAGTCAGCTGGAGGAACAAAGAAACTGAGAAACTTGAGATGGGTCTCCCATGGCCCCATGAAGCTTAGAGAGGTGCCTGGCTAAATTGCGCTTTACTTTTATTGTTTTATATCCTTTTTTATCTGCCTGTCAGGGCATTGTCTCTTTCCCTGAGAAAGTGAAGAACAGCAGGCACTGAACAAAATCAAAGTGGTTGACGATCATCTCAGTGAACTGCCTAGAGACTGCAGTCAGTGGTTGCAGTAAAGCTGGCTGGTGGGGAGGGAGGTGTGGAGACTTCGGAGTAAGAAGCTGAGAAGTGATCAAGGGTAAGATTTACCCCTAACTGTGCCAGCCCCATTTTAGACTGGAATTCTTTGATATGAAAATAGGCATCACAGACTATCCGTAAATATTTTGGAACCAGCTAATTTAGGAGGCTAATGTGATATAAATAAAAGAAATTTTGAGGGTCCTGAAGCAAGAGAGATTAGCAGAACTCCTACTGACTTCAGCAGGAACAAGTTTGGGCCTTGAGTTATTTGACTCGTAACTCTTCAGCAAGATTGAAAGAGGAAAGGTCTGGGATTTTTTTATCTAAGATTTTATTAATGTCCAAGCAGGATGCTGTTTAATCTTTAAAACAAATACCAGTACTCAGAACACATCAGTTGTTTGGATTCTGAGCTCTGTGTTACACTTATTCTTGGATAGGCAAATTACAATGAGAATAATCATTGTCAGAATACTAATGTGATGTAAACTAATGTAGAGATATTTATTCAATGGAATGCAATTACCAGCAATACTCTATTTTCTGAACAGTGTGACTGTAATCCAATTTAGGCTGTTTAACCCCTGGTGATTTGTTTCTGTTTGTATTGTGATAGGCTGAAAACAGGCAGGATTGCTGGGGGCAGCAAAAGGGAGAGTAAGGGGAAATAGCACCACATGTAATCTGAGATCTTAATGACTTTACTAAATCTACATAACCACAGGGCTGTTCATCATGGTTGTGCTGCTAATTGAATTTTAAAATAAGGGTAGATCCTACACTCACTTTCTCCCAACATCATTTCATTTTCTGATGAATGCTTAGTCACCAGTTTTAAAAAAAATCCTTTATGGCTTTAACCTAAAGTTACATTAGGACCTTGGACTTCGTACAAGACAGGATTCTCAGGTAGATGGTGGCAAGTGACAAAGAGGAGGTACAAGGTGACTTTTTCATGTCCAGCTTCTCTTAGCAGAAGTGTTCTTGTCTGGAGGAGTTGCAGCAGGATCCCATGGGTAGAGGACAGCTTCTCTCCTTCAAAGAGAGGGGGAGCATGGGAAGGACAGAGCATGGGGACCTTGCTGCAGGCAGTTTCTGAAGACTAAAAACCTTCAGCTAGATACTGGTACATTCATTAGCACAGAGGAGTCCCCCTGAAACTAGCAGTTTCTGTGCTTCTGAAACTAGCACAGGATATGTTGTCAGCACAGACAGAAGTCTTGATATCTGGTCTTTAAATAAAAGAAATGCTAGGATAATCTAGTTTTGAGCGGAGGGAGATACTTTGTAAGCACACAAAAATGAATGGGGAAGGCCTCAGTGTCCATCTGGTGCAAAGTTTGCTAATGGTGATGGCAGTTCCGACATTGAGCTGAGGGCAAGCACATGCAGACTGGATCCTGAAGGGTAGAGATGGTCCCAGTAAGGGGACCTGGGAGTCTGGAATGTTCTCCCTCTCTCCAAACACCAGAAACTAATGTTGAGGAATGAGGATAACCATCACTGGCAGGAGGATGGGCCTGTTTTCCAGAAAGCTGCACACAGCTCTGATGGCTGTTCAGATTGGAAGAGCCTAGGGAATAGCTATTCAGACCTTTTGTTAGTACCACATCACCACCCCCCCCCCCCCAACACCTCCAGTGAAATTAGGCCCTTTAGTTACAAAACCCAAAAGGGCCAGAGATGCAAGGTTTCATCACAGTGGTAGGTCAGTATGGAATGGGCTGGGACATGCACACTGCCAACCCTGGGTGGGTTTTCAGCTCTGCCTCCCTGGTCACCGTACCTGAATATCAGTGGAGGACAGCAAAGAAGGTGGGAGGAATGAGATAGGATGGAGGCTTTGCTAATGGTTTTGGACATGCATTTCCTGAAGGTCTGGTGATAAGATATATCAACGTTTGATTGCCTGGTTGGTTCTGTACAGAAGGATGTGTTCACCTCGAGGCAGGCTTAGGAAGGCTGGGACCCGGTATATCTCCTGGGGTTACCTTAGCAAATGAGTTATTCTTTACATCCCGTGTGCTTGGCCCTTGCCAGAGAGATGATGCCAGGTCTTGAAGGCTCACTGATACAATCACTCATAGCTGTGGAAGCCGTAGCTTCCTAGCAACTGATTTGAGAGTTCAGTATTATTAATGATGTGTATTGCAGCAGAGAACTGAGGCCCCAGCTTTACTGTGGTTAGCACAGTGTAAATACAGCATAAGAAAACTATGCGTGGCCAAAGGAATGGATGACTAAGGCCATGGCTATCCGAAGGTAATTTCCCCAAGACCGGAAACCTTCAAGCAGAAACCATTGCATAACTGCTTCCAGACTACAAAGCGCAGAAAAACAGTTCTCTCAACAGAAATGGGCCCTGGATGGGAACCTGAGTAAGATTTCCAGCTTTAGGGCATTTGCACTTTAATGTAGGTTTTTGTGTCATCTAAGCACCTATCTTGGGGAAAAGATGCCAGCTGGGGCTTACCCACATATGCTGTTGGTATGTCTGTAGTCTTGCAATGGTAAAAGGGAAGCAGAAATACAGTGAAAAGAGCAGGTAAGAATAGCACAGTTAGGACAGAGTGGTCCTAACTCCCAGGGATTCTGCACGAGAGATTTGCCAAATCAAACCCTTAGTATTTCCAACAGCCATTCAGCCATAAGAAGTTAAGCTGTGAGTGAAAAGCACACAGTGCAGCTATTATTTTTTCCAGTCCCAGTTGAGTTGTTTGCTTTTTCACTTTTAATTTTTAATATAATTTGTCTTGTGAGTTTGCATGAGGCGTCCCTCCCCAGTCATTTACCACAAGTGCTGCGGGGACTCCTGACAATGCAACGAGGGCTCACCACATCAGTGAGCTAAGGAAGAAGGCAGTTGTGTTTCTTACAACAGTCCTTACTTAGGCCTGATTGGATTTAAATTACATGCCGCTAGGGGCTTTGTACAAGACATCTGTAATAGCAGAAACACCTGCAGAGCAGAGTTTCAGGATGACAAATTTTCTCTGTCTCTGGACTAGCTCTTTCTCTCATCTAAACTGGATTCTCTTTGCTGACTTGCAGAGTCCACGTTATTTACGCTGGTGTAAATGAAAGGAGAATCAGAGCCTTTCTTTCCTTTGCTGGGAAAAAGTTATCCAGCATGTAGCTGCAAAGCTAACCTGGCTGCACGCTGCCCAACCACCGCCTCTTCAAAGTGCCTTTCCCGCTAAGCAGTCTGCTCGGCTTTGAACAAATTGAAGCATATGGCCTCTGTGAAAAGCCAGACCCTCTTTGCCACTTCTCATACTACTGAGCTTTGACAGGCTGATGTTTTACAGTGAAGCTGAGTGTCGGTTGCTATTCAATACATATGAACTTTGAAATGAATCATGGTTTCATGTGAGCCACTTCCCACCGATGCTAGACCTTCATCATTCCTACAGATTGACAGTATGGATTTCACTTTGCGAAGACTCAATGCACAGATTTTGAGGTAATGTTTTTGGCTGTGAAGGAAAGGCCAGGATCAAGACTGTGGGAAGAGTTAACTCCCCAAGTGCAGACTGATCCTCACTGGGCTCAGATTTCTTTTCCCTTGACGTGCTTTTGTCCTCCTCCAGCTAAGAAAGTGTTGTTCTTGACTCAGCACTTAATACACAAGAACATTGACTTAATTTGATTTCTACCTCGTGTTCCACTCACTCTGACAT
Organism: Grus americana; assembly: GCF_028858705.1. Classification (NCBI taxonomy): domain Eukaryota; kingdom Metazoa; phylum Chordata; class Aves; order Gruiformes; family Gruidae; genus Grus; species Grus americana. The sequence continues at coordinate 11,918,289 of NC_072853.1, read as the reverse complement.
GAAGTTTGATCCTGACCTTTGGCTGTAAGACAGAGATGGATGAAACTTATGATCTAGCATCTTTCATACATTCGAGTATCAGTTTTCTGACTACAAGAGCTTGTTCCTTATGTAGCAACCATCTTTAGCCTGTATGACTTGAGACTACATCCTGTAGTGGTTGGCACTGCTTTATTCATTGCTGCAGCTATGTAATTTTTTGTCAGCTGGAGCCCTTGACCATGATTGCCGTTAAATGAACAGGAACAGATTACTGTATGCAAGGGAAGAGAGCCTTCAGGATTTGAAGAGGTGGGAATTATTTTTTATATATATTTTTGCACAGGAAAGGAGAGTTCAGCAGGATTTGTTTCCCAGTAACTCCCTGTCTTTATCAAGCCTGCACTCACTATTTTGCAAAGTCCCTAGAATGATACTAAGGAGACCTGCCATGCACAGACATGTGTAATAACCTCCCAGTAGTGTCATCTAGGGTATGGTGTAGTCAACGGTAGACTGCAGTTAAGCAAGAGATTTGGTTGAGAACAGGCCTACAGTACCACTAGACATCTTGCCTAGCCATGGACTAAGTATTTGATTTGTTGTTGTCATTACCCAAGGCACATAATGATTATCTTTCTACTTGTCCTCCCTTCTTTATTTATTTGCTATCTCCATGTGTTGTTGGTCATCACAGCACATGACTGGATACTCTTTAGAGTCCTTGCTGGACAGTTCAAAAAACTGAACTGTAGAAGAAAACAGCTTCAGATGTTTTTCAGCCTGCAACCTTACTGCAATTTCCAGTGATTAATTCCTATTTTTAGAAGTGAACATGGAGGCTAAAATCCTTATTTGAGGGATGGTAGGAGCCAAAGAGCCACATTTGGCACTCAGTCAGATCTCAAAGTTCTGCAGTCCAAGCAAATTCTGCAGCTGGGCAAGCCAAGTGCTCTGCAGAGGCTTAAGTGGGAATGCGTGACTGAGAGAGCCTATAGAGAAAGAGGTTACTAGGCAGAAGGGAAAAGAAAAAGAAATACATTAGTAACATTTCAGATTGTCCATGCAGAAGCTCAATAAGGTGGAAGAAGAGGTAAGATTTTTCTATGTCGTTCACCACTGTCATGGTCTGAATGATGTTCCAGGTCATATGAGGGAGCTCCCTTCATCTGCACCCAATATCCTTGTTCCAAGCACAGTTCCTCCTCATCCTTTCCCTTGTTACTGATGGGCGTAACGCTGCAGAAGTAGCTGCAGGGGAAGTGTTTGTCACTTATTTGGTAAGACAGAGTTGAACGTGGAAGAATCCTGTACTTTTGCACTAAAAGGGCTAAAGAAGCACTCCTCACCTCCTCGTCCTTCAGCAGAAGCAGCAGGTGAGGACAGTTGAGGAGTGACATAAAGGTGATGAACTACTGAGAATCTGTGCACGTCTATGCCTTGATACACACCTATTTTCTGGAGATGTGACCATGAGCTTTGGATCTTTGCTGCTTTAGCACTGGGGCACTTTTCATCGACCTTCCCTCTAAGGATCCATTCATAAATCGCTTGTGGAGTGTGAATAAGCCGTGGGGATGCTTTAATAAATGGCTTCTCACATAAAGTTTTATTCCCCAATAATAATTAGCTTATTAGTAATTCCCTAATGGCGTTACTAAAGGAGGTCATTATCATTATCCCTGTTTTATATCTACAGAAACTGAATCAGAGAAAGGGAAAGTCACCCACTAAGTAAGATTTGTGGATGCAAACTCCTGAGTCAAGGCAAATGCTTTATTCAGTAGGTCACAGGACTAATAGGTACTTGAAATAAATGGTTAATCAACTGGTGTAAACAGAATGTAATAGGACAGTGATATCTTCTGGGAAAATGTTTAAAAATATCTGGTTACTTGTGTCTGTGATTGGTTGTCAATATTTAATAGCACTAACTGTTCATAGAGGCCGTCTTAATACACACATGGCAAGCTGCTGTAGTGTTCATCTTTAGGAATCTGCATGCTTTGTGTACCATCATAATTTGTGCCATGGTCTCCTGAATTGTTCAAAAGAAACTGGCATGCCATTTAAGTTTTTCACTCAAAGATATCCTTTTAATTCAGCTTATTCCTGATCATTTTGAAAATCGTGCTAGTACACTTGATTGTTTCCTTGAACAGTCCATTACTGGCCATAGAAAAATCTGCTGCTGTCTCAATACATGGGACAACAAAATGCAAAGTGGACTTACATCAAAATGGATGTCACGAAGGCCACTGCAATGAGTGCATCATACAAGGCAGTATGCAATTCAGTGAAAGATTTTTGCATGCCTTTTTGTGACAGCAGCCAGGGTGGATTTCCAATATATAAGGATTCTTCTTGAAATGAAAACCTATACCATGCCCAGCTATATATGGGGGAACTAAATACTCCTTATGCTGGAGGGAGAAGTTTAGACAGACAGTGCTTCATGTCAGCAATGTATGATGATGCTGAGACTGCAGCTCCTCCAAGTTGGCTCATGGCTTTAGGAATTCACAGTATTGTAAATTCAGTACAGTAAAATTAATGTAAATTCAGTACATTACTGAGCAACTTCTCAATTCCCTGTGTAATGAATGGTGGGGAAAATAAATGCTTTACCATGTGATTTATGACATCTAATGTGCTGAGCACTGGGTCCTCCAAACCAACCAAGAGGCAAACCAAGAAAGGAGCGTTTGAGACTATCATCTGGGCTTATATGCCCTGGGACTCAGAGCCTGAAACTTCTCTTAAGTTAAAGTCATATATTTGGAGACTCTTTAAAATACTTCTGCCCCCATTTTGCCTGCTGACCTAGTGGTTAGAGCACCCACTCAGGAGGTGGGGTTCAAAGGTTTGGAGTTCTTCTCCACCCGAGGAGATTTGACTCTGTGGCTTCTGCACCCCATGAAAACCTTGAACACCAGGGTGTGATAGAGTCTAAGAGACTGGTGGGGTGAGCAAAGGTGCCCTTTCCTCATCACCAAGTCACCCCAAGGGTAGCCAGGGATTCACTGCTGCAATAGAAAGACCAGTGCAGAGAGGGCAACCTCCACAGCCGCCTGTGCCAAAGTTCCTGTCCAATTCCTGGAGCTCTGCTTGCTAGTCCTAGATCGTTTTCCTGGTTACTGTTTTTATTTCTTCAATCCAGGCTCTTTAATGAGGAATGTGTAAAGAGTTGTGGGAGCAGCATAGATTCCTCAGGCTGTCCCTTGACAGCTGAATATGCAGAATTCAGCTGAATATGCAGAATTCACACACCATCCATGTTGCTCAGGGGAGCTGGTTAAAGTAGGTTTGTGTGTATGAAATGGGCATATTTAATTCCTGTGAAGTATTTTAAAACATCTAAGGACAACTCAGACTCGAAGCCTTCTGCTCCAGAGTGCTGCAGAAACCTGCAAGACCCTCTAGGGGCACTTTTATCCCCCTTGGTCCGAAGACTGCCAGCAAATTGATCCCTCCAGTTGAGGTTTTGTGTGCGTGGGTAGCTGACCACCCCCTGCAACACTAAGCAAAGAAGTGCAAGGCAAATACCAGTGCTCAGAGTGTGACATGAAGAGTTTGACATGCTGGTAAGAAAGCCATACATCCCTGTAATTACTTAAAATTCCATGCCTGGCAATGAGGTGCAGGGGGTTAATTAGGCTTAGAAGCTGGGGGAGCAGGGAGACCTTTGGGACATTCTTGTAGACAAGCAGCAAAGCATGTGACCTCATTTGAATTTTACTATTAGATTTCCTGCAGAGATCTCAAAAGCATCCTCTGATCACTGCCTGAAACTTTATTTAGCTTTCATGTTTGCAAACACAAGGCATCTCTATTATATCTGAAGCTGTTGCGTATGCTTTAAACCATCAAACTGGTGATTATGACAAGCAAATAGATCCACTCGCCTCCTTTTGTTCATTAGTACTAATGACTCTCCTGACTTTTGTGGCAAACAGTCTCCCATTCTTCCATTAGAGCCTTGTGGTGCTGCTGGTTGGGGCTGAAAGGGTTGAGAGTGGCACTGCCGGACACAGGGCTATTCTTGTGTAAGGCTTTCTAGTCTCCAAAAAGGCTATAATAGGAGCCTGATCTGTGTCTCCACAATCTGCAGCTCCTTTGGTTGCAGTGGGCTTTTGTACAAGTCCTTGGTGTTGCTTTCCCATTCATAACTCGGTGTACTGTTCTCCTCCGCCACCAGTTTTCTTCCCAAGACAGAGCTATGTTGCCAGTACAGCACCTCTCAGTCCTGCAGCATTTTGATTGGGGTAGGGGAGATTTCCCCAGACTACACTGAGGCTAAAGTGCAGCTAGTCTGTGGCTATCAGCCTTTGCAAGGCTTTGTTGGAGAAGGAAAGGGAGAAGATAGGATCGGGCCATAACGTGAAAGCCAGCCCCAGTCCGTCTCCTGACCTCCCTCAGTCCTTTCTCCAGCTGATGCAAACCCACTGCTGCTCATGGGGGTCTTTCCACTGGCCGTAACAATGACTGGTTTCACATCAGCAGCAGCTTGGGGGGGCACGGGAGAGGGGGGAGGGGGATTACTTGTTGCTGTGTCCAGCTGCAACACATGTCGCAAAAGAAGTGTAAGAGGAGGCTCATTTGAGTGCCCCAATCCCTCCTGTCCCAGATGTACGATCGATCTGCTTCTGCACGCTAAAGAAATCCTTGCTTTCAAAGGGAGCGGATCCCTAGTGTCCAGACGGGAGCAAATAATAACCTTTACATCCGTCCAGGCAGAAATCATGCTTGGAATAACTCACTCTGAGGGTTACAGTGAGTTTCATTATTACCGCGGTACCTGTTTCTTGTGACGACATCAAGAAATTCACCTTCTGCCTTTTGGGCACCGCTGTGCTCCTAAGTAGCAACCTTCACCGTGGATTGCATGCAGCCCCCATGGAGCAGAAACGTCATGCTCACCGTGCGTTGCCGTATTTCCATTATACGTGTGTAAGTGAAATCAAACCTGGGGGATTTCTTCCTAGCGCTGCAGACATGCAACCGCATCATGGAATACAAATGCGAGAGCCGGGCTGACGCACGCGTGAGGAGTTCAGCTCTCAGCCCCAGGGACTAGCAACAGGCGGGCAAACCTTGAAGGGCAGGACAGCTCGTTAACTCAGTGTTTTAAATAATAGCAGTGGTGGGGATGCTGGTGATGTGTGTCCCTGTAGTGTGTATTTGTGTGTGTGTGTGTGTGTGGTTTGACAACAAGCGTGAAACAGCACTTGCTGCTTTGCTCCTCAGGCAGCAGCCCTGTGGAAAAGCATCAAGGAGGGCATAGGAAAAAGGTTTGGTTTTTTTTTTTTTCTTCTCCTTGGAGATTTTGAACTGATTAAAAAGCTATTTTTGCTAGGAGAGCAACAAGGAAAAAGGATCCAGCCATATGTGGCAAGGATAAAAGCATGCTTGACTCTTCCGATCAGTACAATAGCATTTAATATCTTTGCTGCTTGGCCCAATATTGTATCACAGGCATCACCGGTGTTGTGCTTCCCAGCATGCCCTAGCATTCCTTCAAACAAGCGTTCGCTGTAGCAGAAAGTCCAAGAAAAGGCTTACTCCCTTGAGGATCAAGAAGAAAGCAACAGTGAAGAAAGGTACAGTAGCTATTAATATTAAAGGAAGAGGGGGGACGGAGGAGATAGGAGCAGTGAAAAGACGACTACTTATGGCTTTGATGTGTTCATTTCCACAGGACCGATAGCAGCATGGAGAATACGGAAAGCAGATAAAGAGGAAAATAAGGAGGTGGAGGTGAGCAGAAGGCAGCTTAGAAAATTGCACAAGCTGTGGGGAGTTTTTTCGTCTAGACACTCGCACACAGCAAAGGGAGCGACTGCCATCTGCATCTCGTCCGAAAAAAGGAAGGGAGAGAAGGGACAGAGCTGAGACGAAAAAAGAAATCCACCTGCGTGCCTCTCATTTTGGCTGTGGTATGGCTGATCCACGCTGAATGCCTGCTGTGGGAGAGGAGAGAAAGCCAATGGAGGTATTGTTGTGTCTAAGGAGGCACAACATTAGGGAGCGTGTGAATCTTCATGCATGGCTCTGTCCTACTGACACAGTGGGAAGAGGAGAGAGGGAACTATTTTAGTCCTGTTGAGGCTGCTAAAGAGTAAAAATGGAAGTAATTAAAGGCCTATTCTAGTCTCACTTAAATCTCTGAATCTTCAGGCCAGACTTATTTTTATTACATTGCTTTAATGGTGGTGCATTGATGTTTAGCCTGGGTTGGATTTTTTTTTTTTTTTTTAACCTGAATTTAGGAAATGAGCCAGCACTTTCTGTGGCAATGCACTCACTTTGCTGAAATTTTGCCTGCGAAAGATTGTTCCAGTCCCAGGAGGAATTTTGCTAAATCCCGAGCAGCCCCAGCACAGCCAGTGTTTGGGCAGCTGGGTTACTGCCTTTCCTTGTGGAAAGTCCCTTGAGTCCCAATGTTAGCTGGTCCAGAGCTAGATGGCAGATAAGAATGATTCCTGCACCTTAGGTAAAGTGATTGCTTGATAATAATGACCACAGAGTCATCTGATCCCCTATTTTTTTCACTGAAAAAAACCCCCTCTTCAGTGGTTAAGAACAAGAACAAAATCCAGAGCAAGAGCAGGAAAGGTTTCCCGTGACAGCACCACTGTTCGCTGCCCATCTTGTCCTCGGTGAAGGATGCTGTGGCTGTAAGCAGTGACAGAAACTGCCTTCTCTTACTGCCACGTTCTTCCCCAGTGAAACTAATCTCATCTCAGCATCACTTTTAAACTTTCTGCTCTCAGGTCCCCTTGTGCAGCCACTGCAGGCTTACGTGGGTTTATGGGAGGTCTCATCTGAAGTCTTCTGAGCTTGTGAGTGCGCCTGCATCACCTCGGTTGGCACCTGTGCAACGTGGGACTTAGTCCACGTCTGCATCCTTGCGTGGCCTCCCGACACTGCCGGGTGTCATCAGGAAGTGATTGGGCTCTTCCCCAACACAGATATCTGTCCTGTGCAGGCTGCCAGGATCTCACCACAGATCCTGCAGGGGAGTCAATATAAAGAGCAAAGAACTTGATGCTTGGTTTTCTAAAAGAAGCAAAATCAATGTTGCTAGCCTCCTGCGTTAGACCTCACACGGCTTTTTAAGAACTACCAGTTCATATAAGCAGAGACACAAAGTCCTCTGATGTCAAAGTCAAGGAGGACCCTCGAGCCAGTGTCCATTACCTCTGAGTGGTCACAGAAAGCAGAGCACGGCAGGAACCTGGCATGGGAGAACTGCCATGGGAAGGCCCCTCTCCTCCCTCGCAAGTGGGGGTGAGCTTCACATCCCAGCAGAAACTGACAGCGTGCCCACATCCTCTCAATCTTTCACTCTGGAATAACCACTGAGGATCATTCCCCTGCAGACCAGGTACCCCAAAGACAGAAAGGATGCATTTAACCCACCCCAGTGAGAGGTACAGACTCTGTTGCTGTGCTCACGGGGGGCACTGTGGTAGCTGTGCTCTGGTAAGGGTACCACATGCTCACTTAGTGATGGGGAAAAAGCATCTCCCCATCTTCCCAGAAACAAGCAATAAAGATCGGAAAGGACTGAGCCATTGGAGCAGTGGCTTGGGTCAACAGAGAAGGAACTGTGTGGGCACAGTGAGGGGGAGGATAATTTTCTGGTGTGTAGCGGGGAAGTCAGGTCAAGTACTTTGGACCCCAGCCTACATATTTTCACCTGTAAGTGGTATTAACTGGTTATATTCATTTGCAGTGACGGACTGAATGCTACAGATGTATTTTAGACCTTAGATCATTCTTGATACTCCACCTTGATTTTTTTACAATTCGTGTTTCAGTTCCTGAAAGCTATTTTTCCAACTGGACACAGGAAAACTGCTGAACTCTTCTGGCTCTGAGCAGAGCAAGAAAATTACAGACAACATGTCTTACGGGCAATTCTCCCCTTGATTCATCTCAGCAGGGAGATGGATTATGTTGCATCTCAACATCCCTTCTGAGCCTATTTTCTACAATTTATACAATTCCTGTAACCCCTCCAGGGATACCAATCACTATCATGTAAGCTTATCAGACTTGGTTTCTTACTATTGCCATTCCGCGTGTTTCACACTTCCATAGGTGTACTGAGAAATAAATGACCTTGCTCTTTTCCTATAGCTGCAATCTACCAACCCCATCTAATTCATCTTCATAAGCACTTGGCCAGCAAACAATGTCACCAAATTCCCATGGCTGGCCATGTTCAGGCTCTCTTTTGTCCCCATGTGTTATTTGAGAGCGCAGATGCGGCACGGCGTGGTGAGCGTGCGTGGAGGTGAGAGCTTTGCTGGGCCAAGGATGCTCCCCAGGCTCCCAGTGGCAGCAGAGAGGCGAGCGGGGCTGCTCGCCCCCTCTCAGCAGTTGCTCATTCCAGCGGATTAAGGCTGATTATTCCCTGGTTTGGCTTATGGAGTTACTCTGTTCTTCCAAGCATGGGTATTTACAACAAGCTAAGCAAGCATTTGAAGAAAGAGGGCGGCAGGGGCACTTCTCCTAGTCGGGGAACTGCTTGAGTCAGTTTATTGCTAATGAGCCGTCAGTGTCAGCTACCCACGGAGGAGGGCACGTGAAGTACCCCCGGTAGGCTTGCTGCTTGCAACAGCCTGCCCTTTCCATAGGACAAGACTCAGCAAGACGTTTAACCTAAAGCAGGTGAGTAATCGTGTGTGTCTGTTTGTAGGCTGGCATGAATGATGAAGGCACATGCTCAAATTCCTTCCTGAATCAGAGCTACGGCTACATTTCAGACCCTCTTTAAAATTCACCTCTGGCTACGTTCAGCTGCACGGTTGATACAAAGTGGTCTGTTTTTTTAGTACTTTGCATTAAAAGCAATCCTTCTGTCCTGCCGCCGAAAGAGTAAGACACAATACACACTCGTCTCTTCTTTGTAAAAAGTCATTTTAGATCCTTGAATGTGCAAACGCCAGCACCTTGTTGCCATCAAAACCCAATTAACATAACTGATGAGTGACAGGAAATCAAAATACAGTCGGATCTAACAGCCCCAGAGTCAGGAATGTAAATTACACAGTCGCATATTTTTCTGTAAGATGACTCAGTTTATTCTCTTTCCATTGTAATCAAAAGTGAATTATGATCTTGAAAGGTTCTATCTCTCCCAGATAAATGAAAAAAAGCTAATTAAAAACAAAAGCCACAGATGTAATCATTGCTTAATGCTGTAAGCATAACATGACCTAATGCTATTATGAGTTCTGAGCAAATTTCAATTAGAACTCCAGCTGGTAAACAGATAAATGTGATAATGACATTTTAATATTACATAATCGCTTGTTAGTAAAAGTAATTTTTATTTCAGCCATTCATAAGTATCAAAAATGAGTTTGTATTTAGATACGTTTTTCAATACAATTACAGGATGAAAAATGTTTGAATTAGTAACATTTGAGAAGATCCCCCTCAGGGGTGTGTTCTATTTTTTTGTTAATCAATTTTTTTTTAATACAGTCACCATCACTTTGTAGCTTGCTAGTGATTAACACAGTTTCCACATCAGAAAAGTAATTCAAACGTACTTCGTATTCTGCACTCTGAGGAATCACTTCTAAGTTGCATTGGCCTTTTGTTGCTCAAAGTGCTTTGTTATTTCTTGTCTCATTGAGCTTTAGGGAATGTGGAAACTCATGGCCCATGATGGGGAGTCAATGGGATTTCAGAACGTGGAAAATCTGGGGGTGCTAAACCGTAAGCTCTTTGCAACAGGGTACGTATTGAGGCAGTTCTGAGAAGAGCATAATCAAGAGCCTGACTGGATCCTTGTGCTAAGTAAGGATGGTCCATGGCCAGAGTGCTAGTGTGGCTTTGGAGAGCCAGGACCAGTTTGCAGCTCTGCCAAATTCCCGGTGAAAGGCAAATAAAATACTCAATTTACTCATGCCTCAGTTTCCCTCCAAAAAATATACTTGCGCAGTAATTTGAAGTGTCTCTCCTGAGAACCAGGAGTGCAGAGGGAAACCACAGCCAAACTCCTGCCTTTTTCTTGAGAAGCAAAGGTGGAAAACAGCAGCTCTGGAAGGATGCTCTCTCCTGCTAGGGTGGTGTCACACTTCTCTGCTGCAACCAGTGCTCAGGCTCAATGTTTGATTTCAAGACAGGTGTGGAGTATCTGCCTGGTAGGATGGTGACAGCTTATTCACCTAATCAGCATACAGTTCCTCTCTCTTGTGATTTGAAACACGGATAAAATAAATTCCATCACTGGAGGAGCATACTGGCCTGACAGCACCGAGGGAGGAAATCCACTCCAAAATTAAGACAGTGAGGGAAGGTGCAACATGAGGCTCTCCCCGTTGTGCCGTTAACCAGCCTTAACCTTGTCCTCACGGGACCATCTCTGATGGGGGGAGCACTCTGCATCCACCACTTGGCTTCTGTGCTGAGGGGACCAATCTGCCACTCTGATGAAGATGATGCACATGAGGTGGACACCTATATTTAATTTGACTTCATTTGCATGCAGCAGTCCTCCTGAGTTCAGAGTTATTTGATGGCAGAGACAACAGAAGCTGTCACTACCCTGAAATAAAATTCTTGCTATCCCTCTGTGACATGATATTTTTTCTTCTTCCTTCAATTATCCATTTAAAATATTTATTACATACCCTGTAGGGTTACTTTAACTCCGGAAAGAGCAAGGGTTAAGCTTCTGGTTTTTAAACAAGAAAAAGCATGTTGAAATAAATCACCTTTTTTTTCAGCAGCAACAGCAATAATACACACCAAAAAAAAAAAAGAAAATCCAATATGAAAACATAGTATTCTTAGTTAAAATGGCAATCACTCTTGGGACTGAAAGCTCTCCTGACTAGCTGCTGTGGCTTCTCCATTATTTACTCATATCATAGTAGCAACTGGAGGTTTGAAACAAAACACAAGATTGGATGTCTTGTGACCGGAGCTTGCTATCTACATAGGTGAGAGAACAGTCGAGGAAGTGGAATGTCATTCCATCCATGTGAGATGCACAATGCAGAGCAATGAAGTGACTTTGTTACAGAGGAGGTGGCAGATGAAGTCTGTGGTGAGGTCAGGACTGAAATGATACCCTTGGACCATTTGTATAGCTGTGAGTTCATTCTGCCTCCTGGATGTTTATGTGAACCTCCTAAGACCTGGGTTATCACTCGGATCCCCATATGTCACCTTACTCCTTCTTATTATGGGTCATGTAGCAAGGACCTAATAGTGGGATGCTGTTTATTGAATCGAGATTTCTAAAATATAAGTGTTTACCTTTGAGGCAGATATCTGGGCTTCAGCTGTGTTTACGGAGAACCAGTCAATACTGTCCATATCACCTAGGGCATGATTCATCTGACCTCAGTGTGGGTGTCTACTTTAGAATAAACTGACTGATGCCTTACGGCTGTATTGACCAGATCTCCAGCAACTCTAACGGGAACCCAGCCAACAGAGACAACTCAATTTAAAGAGATGAATAACGGCCCGTTCAAGTCTGTGCACAGCGATGCTTTGCAAAAGCTGTCCTGTCTTGACAACTGCTGGTGTGTATGCCTGGTACACTTCAGGAAGTTGGGCAACCATGGTGCTGGGATCCTAAATGAATGCAGGGATCTGAATAGACTGTAACAAAGTTAGTTAATGGGAGCCACTTACAGTTTGCCAGAGACAGCACACAAGCTGGAAAACAGCCTTTAGGCTGCTGCAGTCTTCTGTGTAGCGTAGGTGTATTTTTTATTGTCTGAAACTGTGCTTGGCTGTCTTTGAGTGTGCCCTAGCGAAGCAGGCTGTCCAGACAACCAGAAGCAATTCAACACAGCTTGAGGGTGAATGGCAAATGGAGGCTATTCATCATTTTGACCATCTGTCTGTGCCAAACTTGCCTGGCTTCAGGTAAAATAAGGTTCATCTCTGATGAATATCCGTATGACTCCAGTGTTTTGAAAGCCTGAACAAAATGCTTGCAATAAGTCATGATACTGCCCACAGCTGCATAATGTCCCCTCAGACAAAGAGAAGGAGCCCAATGAGAACTGGATCTGGTCTTTGGTGCTGCCCAGAGCACAGGACTGGCATATGTCATTCATGGAGGTCTTGGAGAGTGAGGTAGCTCCAGCATTGCTGTCCCAGCAGTAATTTAAATAGGATCCCATGGCAGTTTCCTTCTTCAGCTCTGAGTTTAATTCTTCTCTTGCTTATCCTCATTTTACGTCTCTGGTGAAGCCTACTGAGGTTCATTCATGTGAATGGGCACACATTCCTGGAGAGAGGTCATTTCTTAAGCCTTTGCCTCCACTTTGCTCTCCACACAAGATTTCACCAATACCTCTCCGTATCACATATCGCATATCTGATAAAATATAACCAGCAGTTCATTCCTTCAGTAACTCTTGCTTTATCTAACCCCTACTGTTTGTTTGCTGTCACTGTCCCAACCTATTGCCTGTTTTCCTTTTATCCTATTCTCATCCCCTCCTTCATGCTCTTTCTTCTCTCAGTGACATCTTTTTTGTAAAATGCAGCCCTGCTTTAGTTTTAATTTATCTAAACCCATTGCTTTCAACTCTACACACTTTAAATGCAGTACTTACAGTCAACCTTTGGAGATCCCAGACCCTTCCTCATCCCTTCCTTCAGCTCTGCTGGCACTGCCCTCACCAAGGTGACTAATGATCTTTTCCCAACCAGCACTCCACCCGCAACTGTCATTGACGCCATCGGCCATATCTGCTATGATGTAATTCTCTCATACTTTTCTCCCCATCTGTAACTCTCTTCTCCATATTTCTCACTTGCTCCCCAAAGTGGTAATTCTGTTCTAGAAGCAAAATATTTGTGTCCCTCCTCCTGCCCTATTAATTTATCATAAAGGTACAGCAGCAAATCTATTTTAGTAGAATAGAATATATGTGAGAATATAGAATATATTATTGTATAGAATATATAACTCAGCTGCAGTGGCTGTATTTGACCTCACAAACATTGCTGTGCCTTGAATATATTCTAGAATTTTTATTTTATTTTATGTGCTTCTTCAAACAGTTTTGATGCTTCATAAACCCCCTGAGTACCTGTGTAACCACTCAGTGACCATAAATCACAAACAGAAAAACTTGACACACTCTCTCATTCATTGAAGCTGTTTTACTACAGATTAGCTTCCTTTTTTCAATATTTTTAGGGTTTTTTTGCCTATCTTCACATTGGTTTCTGCAAATCCTAATTAATTGGACCGCCTTTAAGTACTGTTTCTTCACCAGGGTATTCACAAAGCCCTAAACCCACCATATTAATTAATATTGTTGAAAAGCTGGCTTTGTAATGGTCAATCCTTCCTCCAATTCATCTTTCCAATCTTTCAGCAAGGCTGGTTTTATGCTCTGGCAAATGATATAGATAATTAGTATACCTGTTGTTAAACTGCTCTTACATCAACTGATTTACACATCAAAGGTGGAGGTAGGCAATTATTACCATCCCCATCTTTATCAAGGAGGAAAGAAAGGGCAGTATTCACAGAGCACTGGGAATCTCCCTTAGGTTAGTCTCCCCAAGCTCTCTGGACAGAGAGAAGCTCCTCCAAAGGGCAACATTAGAAGAGCCTGCTGAGATAAGCCTACTAAGATGAGTCAGATAATTCAGCTGGCTAAATTAGACTCTTCAAATGAGTCAGTCGTAACACTCCTAACGGCTTCAGAGGATGTATATTCCAGCAATTAACCACAATGTGTAACTGTAGTTCTATATAATTAGCTATACAAATTGCAGCAATATACAATAGGTTGCTATGTCTTAAATAAGCAATGAATAAGTACAGTGTGACTGGAGCGCAAGGTTATTCTTGTCTTCATTTACCTCACTACAAGAAGCCTGCAGGGCTTTGATTTCCAGAGGGAGATGAAGCTTGTCTTCGTTAAGCCTATTATAACCAAATGATGATTCTTTGAGTCTAGCTTAGTATTCAACTTAGGCATGTCTTTTCTGTCTGCCTCATATAGTCCTTGATTCTTGAATCTCATTGTGTGCCATGAGATTTCTGATTTTCTCCCTACACCTCATTTCTATTATTTTCTAAAATCATACAATGATATAATTCAAAGGGACCTCCAGAGGCCAAAACAGGGTGGCATCAATGTTAGGTCAGGTCCTCCGGGGCCTTTGTGTTGTCTTGCTTTGAATATCTCCAAGGATGGAGACTGCACAGCCTCTCTGGGTCTCTGTTGTAATGTTTGACCGCCCTCACTGTGAAGAATTTTTCCCTTAGAGCTAATTGGTATTTCTAATTTCCATTTGTTGTACCTTGTGTCTGTCAGCTCTTAGTCTGGCTTCATCTCTTTTTTGAACTCTCTTTAGGTTGTTGAAAATATTAAGCTGATTCCCCTTAGCCTTCTTTTCTTGCAGCTAAAGAAGCTCGGCTTCTGAAGCTTCATCTTGTACATCATATGCTTTGGTCCCTAACTTCAGTGGGTCTCCGGTGATCTTGATGAACCTGTACTGGGAAATCCAAAACTGAACACAGTACACCAGACATGTACTCTTCACAAGTGCAAAATAGAGGCGGAAATCAGCTTGCTCAAACTGTCAACTGTGTTCTTGCTGATGCAGCCCATTGTGCAGTTGGCATTTGTCACTGTAAGGCTGGTTGGCAGACTCCCGTTCAACTCCTTGTCCTTCAGCTCCCCGGGTCCTTTTCTGCAGGGTTGATTCCTAGTCAGCCAGACCTCAGCCTGTACTGGTGCCTGAAATTATTCCAACCCACGTGCAGGACTGTGCCTTTGTCTTTGTTTCCAGGAACAATTTCTAAACCTTGGTCTCAAGGTATATCTGAAGTACACAGGTTCTGAGACTGCAGGTCAGATCCATCACTATGGCTGTTGGCAGGGTTCTGCTGAAGTGAATGGAATCGACAACATTTATATAGCAAAAGCTCTTGATCTTGCTTTCTTTCTAATCATGACTGTTTTTTCTCTGAATATCCTCCCCAACGGTATAAACATCCAATCTTCATTTCTATTCTTACTGTGCTTTTAGCTTCAGTATTAACTTGTGGTAATGATTTAGTTTTGCCTCTTTTTTAATCTAAGTGAGAGGCTTGATTCATCTTGCTTCGTTCTTTAACAGGATCTTTATTTGCCTCTGCATGTTGTAAATACACTGATAAATGTGTTAATTGAAATGACTGTCAGATGTACTGAAAATGAGTCATTTGAGGAGTCCTACCTTGAAAGTGTATTCATAGTGAAGTCTGAAGCATGAAGCTCTGCAAGTTAGACTCTTTTTTACACTATAAAGAAGCAGCAATGAATACTTTGCAACAAAGCACACAAGCACACATGCATATGGATGCACACACCAGTGCACACTCACAAGGAAATAGTTCTAGGTAGATACATTATAATGGTGGACAGAGTGGGCAGTTTTGTCAGTCAGCTGAGCTCTAATCAATCTGTCTAATGCCTTTTACAGTATCATATCATTAGAGGCTCAGAATAATCATTCACTCATCTGCTCTTCAGCTGCTGGGTTTGATTTGTGTTCTTTTATTATGGGAACTAATGTGTATCCCATAAGATCTGGCCTTTTTGAACATCTCTTATTTATTGCTTATGTGCTAAGAATATGTATTGCCTTTATTTTATAGACATTAGAGGGTGAAATCTAGTGGGGGATTTCTACAGAATATGGTATATAAAATAGTTAAGTTCTTATAGGATTAAAATGGTTAGATTATTCACTGAGTTATCAACCATCTTCCCTTCATGAACCAGGTTAATTGACATCCTGCAGAAGCTATTAGGCATTTTTTATTACAACTCTTCAGGCTGTATTCCACCTTTATTTAGACCTCAGTTTTCAATGAGCTTAAGGATAATTTGAATGAAGAAGTGGCTAGTACAAAAATCTGCCTTCTATTTTCAACGGTCTGTGTCCAACTAGAGAGAACAGGGTAGAGTGGGAGGGGAAATGTAAACAGAGGTGGGGAAAGTTCCCACTGATACAGAGGAAAGCATAAAGAGAGCAGAACAATGGAAAAAGCAGCCCCCATTAAGGAACAAGGAAACCCTTGGGCCAGGGCGTGTTCAATATTCCTGTTATCACATGTTGGTTCCTGTCCTTTAATCAATTACCCTTTTTTTCCCCTAATACTTCTGAAATGTCATTCTAGAATCTTGTCCACCTTGGTAACGATGTTTACATTTCCCTCTATTTGCATGCTACATTTATTCACATCCAGTTTGTATTTATTTGTTTTCATGTCATTAGCTGAACTTATTTAGACAACATACTACAACTGCCTTGCTGAGACATCACGGTACTGCCATAAATGATGTGGGTGTTTCGCGTGACTGAGTTACTGAAGCTCCCTCTAAACTGTGAGCCTGTTCAGGATCCTCTGCACCCTGGTTCACTGTGTCTCAGATCAGGGCAGCTGCCTGAGGAGCTGCAACTCAGGCTTTGTGGATCAGTGAAAAAAACCAACCTTTCTCCTTTTGTGTCGGGTCAAAAACCGGACCACAAACCCCATGTTGTCTGAGGGAACATACTTGATGGAGAAGGAAGAGGAGGAATCATCTACAGCTGCATTTTGCCTATTGCCTGCTGGCTAGAAGGAAGCAAGTCTGGGACCAAGACCTTTGTCTGCCTGAGTGAGGTGCTGCAGCTCTTGTTTTCTAGGGATGCTTTTCCACCAAGTGTGATCTATAGTCTTGATGGGACTATGCTCCTCTCTGCTGTAGATGGGCCACTGTGCAAAAAACAAATGCATGATCTGTGAAGCCAGAATGATCCTAATCCTGTAGCCCATTTAATGGGGCTCTGGGAGAACGGTGCTGGGTTCTGGGACCTATTTCCAGTTCTTGCGTGTGTATTTAATGTAATGACTTTTTGGGGTGAAAAACGCATGCTGTTTGTGAAGCAGGCACTATTGCTGATTGCAAAGTGGCTGGTCATCAGCTAAAGCAAGGAATGCTCCCCACCCGTGGAATTATTACAGGGTGGTTTCATCACTCCTAGAAGAGTACCATTTACACCACCTTTGGTGGAAAGATGACTAGAATTTGTGTTTCCACCTCATCAGTCAGTTGTGTGACCCCAGGCTTTACTGCAGGAGATGCATCCATCCTGTGCTCTCAGCTCTACTCAGTACAATTTGAGGTCTCCTAGTGGATTAGTCTTTCAGAGGCTTTTGGTGGCTCTCTGTCCACCTCTGGATTGCACCTGAGCAGCTTTGTTCTCCACAATGAAATGGCAATGCCCCTTAGCTACTGACAAGGACTGGTAGCAGTTCCAGTGCTCAGCCTTAACATGGGCCTCAGACTGTCCCTTAGGTACTTTTTATCCCTCGGTGGTATTTACTGTCTGGCAGACTTAGTAGAGACAGTGATACTCTCTCCAGTATTTTTTTCTCCTCTAAGTCAGGATCCCTTGGTAAAGTTAAGAGTCTTCTCTGCCCATCCCAGTTTGAATTCAGCATTTCTGAATGTGGTTAGCTAGACTTACACACTGCATCCCACACAAATTTCAGCAAAGCCCCACATTAATACTTCAGTATCTCTCCTGATATAACCAGTCATCTACTACAGTCTCTCCTGTCACTTAAATCTCAGGAGAAAAATGTGCTTGTACGAGCAGGTCACCCAAGTTGTTTTAGATTGTACAGCTAGATGGTAGCCAGCAGATCATAAAGGGTTTCACTAACCTTGGCAACGCTGAACACCTCTTGATTTATTTGTCTGATATATTACTCACAAAAATACTTAAAGCCAAGTTTCAGACTTTTGCTATTTACAGAAACCAGTTTTTCTTGCCTCAGCCATTTTCCGTGGATTGTGAGGGAGTTATCTCACTTCCATCCTTTTCCAGCTTCTCTGCAGTGCTGATACAAGTTGTCATTTTATTTTGTACCTACAGAGCTTTCTTGTTTTATAAGGGCCCATGGTGATGCTCAGCAACTGATGTCCAAAGCATTATTCTGTCACTTGTATCCTTGGTTTGAGGAGATATAACATTAGGTTGTCCTCTATTCCATTTCAAGGTCATCTGCTGATTTTAAGATGTGTAGATGTGAAACAATGGTACATGTAAGAGAAATTATTAAAATTCTGTACCAAATGAATTTATATTACCCTAAGTATAACCTAAAAATCTTATATTCGCACTCATAAATGTCGCAAATTTGGGGCATAGCATCCTGGGGCAAGAGGGGTAGCAATAACCCTGGTTAATGAACTTGTTCCATGAGAACTTTTGATTTTCAAACTGATACCGTATGATTAATGGTTCTTTGGACTTTGTTCTTTGGTCCAAGCCCCTCTTATCTTTCGGTCAGTCTGCTGTATTGTATACAACAATGAAAACACCCTAAGTAGCACTTGAACATTTACCAAATGATTTAGAGTAGCCTGCAGCCAAACCAGCTGAAACAACATAATTTCATCTTGGGAAGCAAAGCAAGGGTATAAGCCCTTCAAGGTAATCCCAGTTGCAACAAGCAATGGTGACCTTTAAGATTCCTGCTTCAAACAAAGTCAATACTTGAGTTTGGCCTAAGATGAAATTTTGAAGGCAATGCAACTACCTATACATTAAGCTGGAACCTATCAAGTTATTTTTGCACTTACTCAAATGTTGATAGAAAATTCCCTGTCAATGTTTTTCCTTAGTAGTACCATTTTGGTGCAGCTCCCAGCAAACCGAAACAGAAAAGGTAACAAGGAAAGTTTCCATGTTAGGTCTTTTTTTTCCTTTCTTTTTTAGTTTCAGACTGTAATATTTATTCTTTAGCAGGCTTCGTTGATAAAATACAGCTGAATTTTTCAGAGCTCTACTCTCACTACTAAGTCCAGAGGCTCCAAATAAATCAACACATGGGCTTTTAAATTCTACCTAAAAGGATTATAGTGGAAACTGTTAAGGCATTGGGCACTTTTGAACGTCTGACCCCTACACAGGGGCTTAAAGACAACAGAGCTCTTCTGAAAAATTCATTCATACCTGAAGACTCTTGGAGGTCTGGCTTCTCCACTTTTCGGTGGCTACTTGTTCTTTAACCAAAGGCAGGATCATGTTACTGAGGCTGAGACCTGCAAACTCCTGAGAATGGAAGTGAGAGGCTAAAACATGTTAAGTGATTGCTTGCCAGAAGGCTAACTGCAGGAATGATTTATAAAATGCAATTCTTGTACAAAATCTGTGATGCTTCTGAATTCCCTTGCTGGAGGAATAGCAAAGGTTACGTGGAACAGATTGAAATCTGGCAGGAAAAGAAGGGATTATGGCATGCAGTGAACGACAGCAGGGAGACAGCCATGTCAAAAGTTCACATGCAATATGTGATATCAATAATTTACAAGGCACTTCCATTCCATTTTCTTTATCAACAAAGCTGTCTACAAGCCGTTTGGAGGGTTTGCCTAGTTCACTGGTTTTGCTACACCACAAAGGGATGAAATATCCTTGCATATAACACGATGCTATTTCATGTACATGTATCTTTACCATGTCTCCAATGCAATGCAGCAGTTGTATGCAGCTGTGCCAGGTATCATCCCCTGACATCAGCATATCCGTGGCTCTGTCATCATTGCTGTGATCTCTTAACACTTTGTCTTTTTTCATCTGCCCATCCTTATGCATCAAGTGATAGGAGAGTAAACCCCTTTGAATATGTGTGCTTGTGTGTGTTTGTGTCAGAGACTGCTGTGGGGGATATCCTTAGGAGTGTAAAGAAGTTGCATTAATTGCCTAAGGCACTGGAGAAGCAGCCCGGTTTGACAAGTCTCCTAGAGACGGTTTTCAGTGAAAGGGCCTGGCATACAGGTTTGCACTGCTTGATTCCCTATGGCACAGAGGTTTGAGGAAGAATAGATTATATTTCCTGTCTTTCCTTCTGAGTACTGTATTGCATGGTGCACAAGATGAGATACTGATGGTCTAAGGACAAGGCTCTCCCAAGACCATCTCTTTGAAAACATTATCAGTGCTCTTTTGGGGTTGAATAACTGAAGAGCAGGAATTAGCATCTAGATATGACCTGGGAGGATAAAATGGTAAATCACCAACTTGTCCAACTGTGACATGTTTAGATACATTAATTTTGAAATAGAAACATGAAGGATAGCCTGATCCATTCTGATCTGTATAGACTGCCAGAGTCTTGGCTATTATAGGCAGTTTTAATTAGGAGGAGAAACAGGGTCTGAGGATCTTGAATGCAGTTTGTGTATTTGCAAGAATGTACTAAGCCTGTTATCCCTGAGCATGGGAGCAGAGACGGTTTCCAGGCCAGCTCAGCAGTCCCAGCCCAGCCCCTAAGTTCTGGGACCCTCTTTGCTCACTTCCCATCCTAGTCAGCTTATTCTAGCTGACTTACTCTGCTTGTTCAGTTTTCCTTATTATATTCCTGTGCTGCACTCTCCTACGCACACTCGCAAAGAGAGACACACACCCACACACCTTTCCCATAATAATAGTCACTGAAACCTGTCTGCTCAGAACACCGAAACTTTGTGTTGGGTGGATACGTGTGCTTTACTCTCCTACCTTCACATCTGAAAAGAAGGAGAGTCATAATATCTCTTAGGCTCTAAAATGTTCAACCTGACCTAAAGCGATTTAACCTGCAAACCTTAACAGGGAGGAAAAACTCCTTCTGCTCCCTCCTTCCTTCTCCTGCTCATGCAGCTACCTTGTACGTGAGGCAGCCGTCCCTTCTTTAATGAATTATTTTCCCACTGCAGTTACAACTTGAGGGGCTGACCCTTGGGCAGTCCCAGGGAAGGGGCCACCTCTATGAGAAGCTGACAAGCGGGATGAACTACGCACTTGTTCAGGTATTAGAGGACTTGGGATTAGATCCCAGAGCTGTCCCAAACCCTTTTGTCACTCTGCATAGACACATCTGGTGTGGCTCTTCAAGGGCTCTTCAAAGGTAGAAGTAGTTGCCTGGGTACCTCTGAGGCTCTGGACCTCTGTCCGCTTCTCAGCGGATTAAAAGAGGGGGATAGTGTTTTTCCCAGAGCTTTGGCAAGATGGCAGTGAATGAAACCAGAGAGACAGGAAAAGACTGTGAGGAGAGGATCTCTGTGTTTGGCGGGAGCGGGCAGAGTAGGTGAGCAGGGTTAAATAGCAAATGCCATTTTCCCTGGAAAATAATGTTCTGCCTCTGTGTACGGTCATATTATGGCATCTCTGATCTTGCCTTCTTCTGCCACACGTATCGTATCATTATCTGACCACTTATTTCTGATCAAAAGATGACCTTGGAAGAGTAAAAAGAAAGAGGAAACTAACATAAAGAAAAATCAGGGAGGTTTTCTGGCCAGCAGGATAAAAAAAATTGCACATATAATAACCCTCTCCAGTGCTGATGATACAGTCTGTGAATTGATTTAGCCTGGCACTGCTCTGCTTGCTGCCATGGAGCTACTGTAGCTGAGACCACATGGGGCCTGGCCTTTTGCTCCCAGCATCTGCTGGTGTGACACAGACTGACAGGGAGGACAAAAAGAGCATTCAGGCAAACGTTCAACACCTTGCTCCATTCTCACTGGCACGGAGGTCCTGGCAAATTCATGAGGAGTTTTAGGAATGTCGGGAGCAGTGGGGTCCCTGGTGTCCACGGACCTGTTTAAAGACACCGAGCATGGACTTCTGGTTACGTTGATTTAATAGTAAGTCCAGACCTGGCCTTCCAGATCTCTGTCTCTGAAACCAAGCAGCACCATTTTTGCAGCAGTTTGTTATTCGTAATGAGTCACAGGAACGTAAGGATGAGCAGAGCATGGCAGCCCCGGGTGCACGCAGCCCGAGCCTCTGTCTCCGAAAGTGGCCCAGGGCAGATGCACAGGGGGGAAATGTAAGACAAAGCAAATGGTTTTTCCTTCCCCAGGACACTCTCCCACCTTCCACGTGATTTAAAGTATAAATACTGATTTGGGTTTCATTATTCCATTTGCTTAACTCCCCAGGACATTTCCAACTGAAGAGCATCTTTTGTGACGGTCAGGAAGTTAGGCAACAAACGAGCCCCATCTGGCAGGCTGGTCCTCCCTACTTGCTGACGTAAACCCCCCCATGGCATTTGCCACTTTGCCATCATTGCTTTTTTAGCCTTTTCAGGTTTGGGGTTTTTTTTTCCCCCATTATCTAGCATTAATTATTGTTTCACCAAACAAAACACAGTCTCAGAGATCTGTATCTGTGTGGCCGCATTTCATGTTGAGAAAACCGACTCACACGGTGCCAGAGTAAGGATGAATTCCTCTGCTAGTGACTAATTATATTACCTAGTGCACATTACAAGCCAATCCTGTTAGACTAAACCTTGAACTATTCATAGTCATGCCCTTTAATGGGGTCCCTAGCTATTGCAGGCCTCCTGACCTAAGGAGGTCATTAATTAATGTCTACGTTTCTGCATGTGTATAAATATGCATAAAATTTAGTCATTCTGAAATGAAAATCCAGTGTCTTTCACCAGCATATATTTGCACTTACTTAATACTAGATAGAAAGATACACAGTACAGAGACCTTTTAAACATACAGATATACTGCAGATTAGGTTTAATTCTTTACAGTTTGCCTAGGATTGAATTTTTTCCCCCATGTACTTGATTCGTTAATAGTTTTGCTGCATATCATTGCAGGCATTGCTGATGTAAGTGTTTTGAGTACAGGAAGTTGATGTTGTTTTATGAAAACTAGTTAGCTGGAAACAATGAATACTATTCTTCAGCTTGGACTATCACCAATAATTGTCTCCTGGCTACTATGCAAATATCTCATGTCCTAATTTCCACACTTGTTCATTTAACACGTAAGCTCATTACAGTTTAGATGTTTATTTAAAGGCACTGCAAATATCCGAGAGCAAGTTGCTCAAAAGCTTTCTAAATGAGAAGTTTTTTTCACTGGCAAATTTCACTTTCTGCTGCAGACATGGTCTGCAATCCACAGCTATCTTTTCCTTAGTCTATTCGGAAAGGACTCCACAGCTGGGCACGAGGCCAGATTTTGATCCCAGTCTCTTTATTGGTTTCAACTGAATAACTCCAGATTTTGACTGGTTCTCTGGCAAACTGAGTCTGTCCTTTCACTCAAGTGTCAGCCCAGCGCTCAGCTGCTAAGGGGAAAAGCATGAGGAAATAACCCTTGTTTGCATTTGACACCTGACTTGTTACCTTGCTTCACCAAGAAAACTAAAATCAAGAAGAATGACACATATCCCTTCTCTATTTCCAGGCACTGCTGAGCACAAAGGCATACTCAAACTTCATCGCACAATGTCTGCGTTTTTAGCGGCTTGTGAAGTGTACCCCTCGCAAATTGCCCGTGGGTTCAGAGCACGCACAGAGGGTTGTGTAAGGATTGCAATGTCTTGGTACAATACCCAAGGGTTGACCGCAGTCAGTCACATGAAGTTAGCAGTGGTCTGTTTTGCAGATCGCCTTTCTGGCCAAGCCCTGCCTTCATTTACAGTCACACAGCCCTAATGAGGTATCACGTGTGTCACCAAAGCCAAAACTTGGGCTTCAGCAATGGTGCCTGCACTATGGTTTTGAGCAAATCGTGATCAATTTTTGAGGAAAGCTGATCATAATGCTCCAGTTGGATCTTCTCAGTGTTTGGAGCAGGACCTTGCTGTCCATGCAAGGGGATTTGCAAAGATGTTTGGTATAACATGGTGCACAGCTGACAGCTTTTCTAACAAAGACTCAGTAAGCAAAAAAAGAAAGAAAAAAGCAGTTCACACATTCTTATGTCTTTTCTCCGTCCCGTCCCCTCCTCCTCCTGGAAATAACTAAACACAAGAGTCACGACGAGGGCAGCATCCCCTTTGCACTGCAGTGCTGTGCACTCAAGTGTATCCAACCA
Organism: Grus americana; assembly: GCF_028858705.1. Classification (NCBI taxonomy): domain Eukaryota; kingdom Metazoa; phylum Chordata; class Aves; order Gruiformes; family Gruidae; genus Grus; species Grus americana. The sequence goes on along the minus strand of NC_072853.1, from coordinate 11,894,422 downwards.
TTTGTCTGAGCTGCTGAAACTGTAAGGGGACAGGAATGTGGGGGGAGGAAACTAGCCTGCAGGCTCCTCCAAAACCCCTCCTCCAGTCACTACGGGCAGGCAGTCCTCCCTTTTTGCTTATCCTGCACTCCCTTTCTGGATCAAACAGTGAAGAAATGTCAGCCGGAGGTCCCAGAACAAACTCAGTTGCTGGCTCCTTCCCAGTTCTTATCTTTCAGGAATGGCAAAGGTCTTGCCCAGGCATTTCTTTGTGTCAATCTAAGCCCAGAGCCTGAGTTTTGGGAGACAGCCTGGGTCCTGATGAGAAACCCACTGTACGTGTTGCTTTGGCTACCACATCCAAAACAAAGTCAGTCTGTTATTTCCTATGGGTGATGTGCTTTGAGGTTTCCAAAGTCAAGGTGGCAGGTAAATGAGAAGTAACTTGTGTTTTCAAGGGTTTGTGACAATCGTAAGCCATAATAATCCTCAGATTCTTGATTGTCTCTGTGCTTTCCTAACCAGCTTGGAGAATTCAGCCGCGATTGTCCTTTCCTGCCACACTGCAGCCAGGGTTGTAGGGCTGGAGCATCAGGAAGGGGTGCGATGGCAATGTCCCTCCTGGACACCTCCGCACTCCGGAGATGTCAGCTTTAGATATGGCTCTCTTCAATCCAGATTCATACAGGCGCAGAGAGACCTGAGAGGTGCTTTCTTCCAGCCCTACCAGCTGGTTTGGGGTGCAGCCCTTTTGTGAGCTGCCTCAAGCTTATTCAGCACTCGTGGGCTCTAAATATAAATTCAGAGGTTGTTGCCATTCTGTTTCCAATGCTCAGCATGAAGCAGAACCACTCCTCGCTGCCTTTGGCAACTCTAGGTGTATGGCCCTGCCCTAAAGATTATCTACCTAAATGTTAAATATGGCAGAGATACCGGCAGCCCAGGGGAAGTGATAGCCCATTATCAGCGATGCCAGAAAATGCTGAAGGGAACACACAATGCGGCATCATTTGGTTTACAACAGCCCTTCTGGAAGCACAGTGATCTATCACAGAGTGACTATCTCTGCTCTTGAGTAGATCGGCACAAAGAAAGGTTAAGGCAGCACAGTTAGGTAGTTGGCTGGTGTCACATAAATTGAAGCTTAGAAAGCTGGGAGAAGTAAAGCAAAACCAGACCAGAACACACAGCAAGTAAACTTCTCTAAAGAATGCATGGAATAAATACTTACCCTTCTTGCAACCCTAATAAACCTAATCAAGATTAATTATGATGTCTTACTTTAAAAATTTTCCTTGCCAAATGTCCATTTTTTTTCTGACAGATTCCTTCCTTATATACCTATATAGCTGAGGCAGCCAGGTTTCAAAGCCAAAAGGCTTTTTCTAACACAAAAATCCCCAATACAACCAAATAAAAAAAAAGATCCTGTATTTTAGCTCCAAACATCTCTTTCCTGATTGATTTTGAGCCCCACTAAACACATTCATGTGAAGGAAAACAAATACCAGTCTCTGTTGGTTTAATCCGTGGCAGCGAACCAGCTGGACTGGTTCTCACTGCAATCTCTGGACACCAAACTGGGCCTTTCCCCGGAGGATCTCCTAGCCCTTCAGAGGTGTCACTGTGGTCAGTTTAACAGAAAACCCACAGATGAAAAAAATGATAGGGGTTTGATTCCACCCCTGGGAGGCAGACTTCCTGTGTGGGTAAATCCAGCTGGTAAATGGGCTTCAGAGGAAGAAGGTATCTGCACCCACCAGTGCCCAGTGGTCCTGTCCTTGTTCAGTGCTGACATAAAAGTTTATGTATGTGCACATAGAATTAGTACCAACTGAGCAAAACGGAGCAGCAAACAAATGCTTAAAAAAGAGCCTTTCCTGGGCAATTGGTACTAGAGGAGCGAGCTTTAAGGAACTCATAAATTCCTTATTTCCAGTCCTGTGATTAGTCCACTCCTCTATCTATGCAACAGCTGTCTCTAACCCGCAGAATTCAAGCTAATAGTAATATTAAAGAAAACGTGGGAACTGAAGTCCTTTAATTGGTATAAAAATATATTCAGAAAAAATGATGCAAGACTCTCTTCTCAGACAATGCACAATTAGCCTGAGGAACTCATTACCATAAGATATAAACTCTAAAGAGTGTCATGAAATTCAGAAACAGATTGTTTGTACAGAAGACAGTAATATCCAGTATTAATGGCAAACAGTTGCTTTAGAAAGGCTCAAACTTAATCTTCATGCGAGTCGTACATTTTTTTCCCCAAATATTGACAGGTAAGGACCTTTCTTCTGGGCAAATTTCTTGCTCCTCCCCTCTGAAACCGATGGTGCTGGCTGCAGATTTGCTAGGGTACTCGTGGACTGGAGGGATAGGGTTGCTCTCATCTAGTTTTATCCCTGTAGTAACTGGTATCAGTCTAAGCTGGCATTCTGGGTGTCCTCTTGAGTGAGCGCACAGACACAGGTACCTCCAGATAGTGACTCACCCAACTTCTCCTAGATAGCAGGTTGTGGTGAACCACCCCTTGGTGCCCCCATGTCTCTCTTGATAAGAGAGGGAAATTGGAGGTGGAAGACAACTCCAGATTACTACATCTACAGATGGGTGGCTCCACATCCATTAGATGTTGGAGGTCTGTGGTGGGTTGACCCTGGCTGAAGGCCAGGTGCCCACCAGAGCTGCTCTCCCACTCCCCTTATTCACTAAACAGGGGAGAAAAGGCATAACGAAATGCTTGTAGGTCGAGATAAGGACAGGGAGAGATCACTCACTAATTGTTGTCACGAGCAAAACAGACCGAACTTAGAGAGCGAATTCATCTAATTTATTACCAAGCAAAACAGAGTAGAGGAATGAGAAATAAAATCAACTCTTAAAACACCTCCCCCCACCCCTCCCATCTTCCCGGGCTCGACTTCGCTCCCGGCTTCAACCTTCCCCCCTCAGCAGCACAGGGGGATGGGGAATGGGGGTTACGGTCAGTTCATCTCACGGTGTTTCTGCCACTTCTTCATCCTCAGGGGGAGGACTCCTCTCATCGTTCCCCTGCTCCAGCATGGAGTCCCTCTCACGGGGTGCAGACCTTCAGGAGCAAACTGCTCCAGTGTGGGTCCCCCACGGGGTCACAAGTCCTGCCAGCAAACCTGCTCTGGCGTGGGCTCCCCTCTGCACAGGTCCACCAGTCTGGCCAGGAACTTGCTCCAGCGTGGGCTTCCCACGGGCCGCAGCCTCCTTCAGGTGCCTCCACCTGCTCCAGCGTGGGGTCCTCCACAGGCTGCAGGTGGAATCTCTACACCCCCTCATCCTTCCTCCATGGGCTGCAGGGGGACAGCCTGCCTCACCATGGCCTTCACCACGGGCTGCAGGGGGATCTCTGCTCCGGCGCCTGGAGCTCCTCCTCCCCCTCCTTCTGCACTGACCTTGGTGTCTGCAGAGTTTCTTACATCTTCTCACTCCTCTCTCCGGCTGCAAAAGCTCTCTCTCTCTAAGTGTTTTTCTTCTTCTTAAATATGTTATCACAGAGGTGCTGATTGGCTTGGCCTTGGCCAGCGGCGGGTCCGTCTTAGAGCCGGCGGGCATTGGCTCTGTCAGACATGGGGGAAGCTTCTAGCAGCTTCTCACAGAAGCCACCCCTGTAGCCCCCCCGCTACCAAAACCTTGCCACACAAACCCAACACAAGGTCCCACTGCAGGAGGAGGAGATCTAGTCATTGGTTTGCATCCCCAAGCAGAAAGGACCATGCAGGTAGTGACAGGATTGCCTTCCTCTTCTCTTCTCTTCATCTTGGGTCCCCATCAGTTTTGTAGGCATGCCAGCCGTAACTGAGAGGACATTTCTAGGCAGAGTAGACTTCTTCAAAAGGCTGGCCTCCTTTCACTGGGGTTGCCAAAGAGCTTTCAGATGTTAGCCAAAAAATAACTCACTAGCTGGCCAGGCTGGGTTGTAGAGGCTGCAACTGCAGACTGGCCCTTGCTCAGCGCTGATTTCATCAGCGGCACAGCACCGGTGAGCAGAGCAGCTTAACAACCAGCGATGGCCGTGAGAGCTAGAAATCTGCATCGAAGGGCTTGCTGTCAGCTCTGGTTTCGATAAACATTTTCCTTCTAACCCAGATACAAAGTCAAACTAGCAACAACTTGAAAGGATAACATCTATTAGAACTAATAAGCACTAATCTAGCACGGAAGAGATAGCAACCAATTGAGTCAACAGGCAGAGAGAAGAACACAGTCTGGCTACAGCACACTGAGAATCTGTACAATTATAAATCATAAATTATAAACCAGCTCACTGCAGAATAAGGATACAGCCACAGTAACAGTTGTAATAAATATTTGAAACAATGCCTTGGTTTGGTTAGTGTTATAAAATCTGACCACGAATCAACTCCTTATACCTACCCACAAAAAAAAAAAATTAAAAAAAAATCGTTACCTGAATCTTCTGTTACTAATCAGAAAGGCTTCCTTCTAGACAATCAATTTATTAAAGGAATTGGCAGACAGTTGACTGTGTGTATGTGTCACAATTTTGAAACTGTCAGAGCTGCACTTATTCACTAATCATACCCATGTACCTACAAGCTACATTTTTAAATGGTATGGATGAGTAATCTCTTTGCTCTTGTAGAGGGTTTTTTATGGCTCTTCTAAGCTGTGCATCTATTTTCACTTGACTTTAAAGCAATCAATATGCTGGCACAAAGGCTTTGGGATAATTCATAGCAACAATCTGTAGCAACTTACAGACTGATTTGGTTCCTTTAAATTGTTCTGATGAAAAAACTACTAGAAGATTCCAAATGCCTGGAGTTAACAAAAAAAAGAAGAAAAAGAAGAAGAAAGAAAAGAAAAAGGAAAGAAAAAATTCTGTATGTTATAAAATCCTCAGGAGAGAAATTCTATTCTCCTTAATAAGGACGTAAGTCAAGTATGACCCTTTAGTTTTCATGGAGGCCTTCCAAATTTCCTCCACGGTGGCAAGATGAGAATTTAGCCCCAGAAGTAAACCCTGCTCAATGGCATGGATTTCAAAGATGTAGGGAAATGAGTACCAGCTTATAGGTCAGTTGCTCTGCTCACAAAAAAATTTGAAAAAGGCAAAGAGGGGCACACACTCCTTTCTTCTGCTTTTATTGGTGCTTCTTTGTACTGAGCCTCTCGGAGCTGCCTTGGCAAAGACAAGCAGCTCCTGTTGGTTATGTCTCTGAACGTGGAGGCCCTGCACAAACACTGGAAAGGGAGTCAGAGCAGAGCACTCCCCAGCCTGCTGCTAGTGGCACACCTGGCACCTGATATTTCTATATACGGAAGATGATTGCACTAAACCCACTGGCATCTGCCTCATAGATGAGAATTAAACAAAACACGTTGCTTTGCTATTACCTCACCCATTGCAAGGCATAAATTAGTCGGTTGATGGATTTCGTTGACTAACGTAAGCTATAAAGAAGCAAAACATTGCATCTGTGTTGGCTGGGTAACAATGGCTCTTTGTAAAGGCTCTGTTCTTGCCAACATCTCCAGCAGTCATGACACAGTCATTTTGCAGCATGCACCAGGAGGAGGCAGGCGTGCTTCCAGGCTCTCTGAAGTTTTATCAGGGTAAGGAAGTACTGGGCAGCACCATGGTCTCCCTTACACTTGAGCTGCAGTGCAGCAAATCAGTCCTGCTGAAGACATGGGCAACTGGTATGAGGGAAAGGCTCTGTTACATTTGTAGTACATCAGACCTTTCTTAACAAAGCTCTCAGGGCATGGCCAGACATTTCAAGAAGTCCAAGCAATGATGAGAGCTGATTTTCTTTCTTCTTTATATGCATGGAGACCTCCACAGCTGCCTGATCCCTTCCCTTCGGCGTCCTCTCTGCTTGTTCTGGAGAAGAGGTGGAGCTGAGAAGGGAGGATGTGGGTCAGAGATTTGGCATTTACACACCATCCTTCACCTTAAGCTCCACTGACGTTGTGCAGTAAAGGTAATTCTGGCCCTCTGGAGGTACCTGCTAAATAGCTTCCCTACAAATGTGAAAGCAAGAGGGTTTTGGTTTTATTTTTTTTTAAACAATGAGGAAGTTGAGGATTTTAGTGCAATTGGTCTTGGATTTCAGCAAACACCTTATTGAATCATATGTTCAAGAGTACTGACTGTCCTGTGATCTCAGAGAAAATTTGTGCTGCCAAACAATGCCATTCATTGTGTGCATGGCCCACACAACTTATCTGACACCACAACAATAGTTGATAGCAGGCAATACAGCTTTTCTCTTGCTTATTTGTGATTTTTATCATTTATAACTGATATTGGCACATCTGAGATAAAACTCAACTAGGCTATACACTGATGGGAGAAACCTAGCATTTGCTCTGGGGATGGTAGCAAGGGACAGTAATGAGCAAAACAGAGGTGGTCTGTGGCTGGTGGAGCTAATGAGCTGAGTGAAGATGAGTTGGCGATTCCCTGCATTCAGTGGGGGTACTTTAGGACTGGGATAAGGTGCTGGTAGGTCCCAGATTGATTTGTAAAACTGTGCTGGATATTTGTTTTAAGAAATAAGGGGATATGAATTCGAAGACATAAAGTTTTAGAAGGAGGAGCCACTAAACCTTTTCCTGAAAGCAAGATGGACTGCTGCACAGAGTCCCCCTTGCAACTTCTGCAGGTGCTGAACTGTGGACTGAATGTCAGCTCAGCAAGAGAGCAAGCTGGCTTCTTCCCCACAGGGAGCAAAAAGGCAAGGACAGATAAAGGTGCAAACGAAACCACAACCGTCCCAAGGGCCTGGACAGAGGATAACAAGAAAGTGGTGTCCCACCTGTCTGGGAAGCAGAGTTATTGCACGGTGAGAAGCTTTCCTGGGGACAGCAGTTGCATCAAGCTTGGTAGATTAAATACGTTGTATTTTTGGGCAGTGAGAGCAGCTGATGTGGGACATCTCACATCCATGCTGCTGATGCCTTGGTCCCTAAGTCTCTGAAACGGCGTGGCTCCACGTATAAAACCTTCCAGGAATGGCCTCTGGCTGATGCTAACTGCTGAGCTGCACCTGGGAATGGTCCAGGAAGATGTTAGTTGCACCAGATCTGAATCAGGCCAGGAGCCACTGTAATCATTTAACAGCACAGACAACTCCATTCTAGGCTGGGGGATATTCCCTGTATTGTTTATTTTTCAAATAAAGTAATGATTCCTGAGAGTGTCCTTGGTTTGGTATAGCCAGCCTCAAAGTGAAACCATACCCTGTACAGTCTTGCTCTTACTATCTGTACTTTGTTGCTACTTCTCTTAAAAAAAAACCCCAAACCCAACAACTAAAATGGGCACAGAAACAAAACGTCCCTCTCTTTGATCATGGTAGTTAAGAAAGCTGTCAAAGCAAATTTATTTCTAAAACCATGCATTAGAAATGCCATCTCTTTCTGGATTAATCAGCTGTCCATTAACTGGTCATCATTTCTAGAAAAATCAATGTTAGTCACAAGCATCTGACAAAGAGTTTGCATACAATAAAGCTTAGCATGGGGGATTTGTCAGCTGGTTTGCGCACACAGTTCATTATTCACTGTATCGTGTGACTAGCCACTTCTAACATGTGATACAATTCCTTCTTTTTATTTATACAGAGAAACTATAAACAGGAGAAAACCAAATGGATACATAACTATATACATACATATATGTTAGCAACAATGCTAAATAACTAACTCTAATTCTACAACTGTTCATTTTTGCGAATCCCCAGGTATCTTTGAAAAGACATCTGAATAATTAACAGCAATGACTAACAGCACATGGTCATGAGCACGGCCTATTTATAGCAATATTTCTAAATTAATCTTCTTCTTAATAAAGGCAGTAGTAGCTGAAAAAAATCACTGCATTAGGCATTCCTTTGGATAAACTCATACCTGTAGTAGCACTTTTCTTCATTGTCGCTGCTCTCAGTCCATGAGAAACTCAGGGGAAGAAAAATGTAACATCAAGACTCGAAATTTTTCAAAGTCAACAAAGGCAGTTAGCCACTAACATGCTCATTGAAATTAATGAGTTGTGTGGCTAAATTACCTACTAAGCTTTGAGACTAATCAAACAAGATGTTTTTAATCTGTACACAACTGCATGACTAATTCTGATAGACCGACTGAGATTCTCAACACAGAGATTTTTGGTCCACATATCCTCCTGTTTTTTCCACTTGTCTAACCTTTCCGTGCTCTGCCTTGGCATTCTGTTCATGTGCTAAGTAATGTGTTTTCTTATATCAGATACTGTGGTCTTGTATCACTTCATCTCAATTTTAGGGGCAATCAATTGAAGTTATAGAGAGATATAAGGTTTCTACATCACCCTGCTATCAGATCCACTTTGCTGTTTATCAATTAAAGGTCAGACACAGGTTAGTGAGAAAAAACTCTCTGAAATGCTGGCCTGATAGCATTATTACAGCTTGTGCTTTGGCATGGGGTTAGCAATATGTCAGCTGTGTAGCACAGTGTTTAGAAATGGAAGAGAAATGGTAGGTTTCGATGCTAAGAAGTCAACTCTGGAGCTAAAATAGGCATAAATAAATGTGCATTTTCAATGTTTTGGGGACAAATCTTCTGTTAAAAAAAGGGCATTCTGATACCACTGCTTCTACTGATTTTGCTAAAAGGTGCAGACAAAGATTTGTGTGGGAGTGTAAAGATATTTGGCTTTGCTGATGGTGTCATGGCTCTGCTAGATGAAAGCAGCTGGAACAGCACCCATTGTTGAAAAATTTGCCACGGGGCCCGTTTGCAAATCTCACCTGATCTTCAGGGAGACCAGGGCCATATGTACAAAGCATAGATCCCTCTGCTGCAGAGTACTAGCAGCTCCGGCCTCATCCCTGGCAGGGATGCTGCCACCATGTTCTCCTGGGTAAAACTCCCTCAGAATCATAGAATCATAGAATCATTTTGGTTGGAAAAGACCTTTAAGATCAAGTCCAACCGTTAACCTAACACTCCCAAGTCCAAACACTAAACCATGTCCCTAAGCACCACATCTACACATCTTTAAATACCTCCAGGGATGGTCACTCAACCACTTCCCTGGGCAGCCTGTTCCAATGATCGACAACCTTTTTGGAGAAGAAATTTTTCTTAATACCCAATCTCAACCTCCCCTGGCACAACTTGAGGCCATTTCCTCTTGTCCTATCGCTTCTTACTTGGGAAAAGAGACCAACCCCCACATGGCTACAACCTCCTTTCAGGTAGTTGTACAGAGCAATAAGGTCTCCCCTCAGCCTCCTTTTCTCCAGGCTAAACAACCCCAGGTCCCTCAGCCTCTCCCCATAAGACCTGTTCTCCAGACCCTTCACCAGCTTCGTTGCCCTTCTTTGGACATGCTCCAGCACCTCAGTGTCCTTCTTGTAGTGAGGGGCCCAAAACTGAACACAGTACTTGAGGTGCAGCCTCACCAGTGCTGATTACAGGGGGACGATCACTTCCCTGGTCCTGCTGGACACACTATTTCTGATACAATTTTTTTTCCATTCTTATCATGAAGATTATTCATTTTAACACCACTAGCAGACTTATATTGAAAAGGATTTTGTACATGCAGTAGATTTTTAGAGTAGTATTACACTTGATCAAGGATTTTACATCTTGTGGCCTGGGTTGTCATGAAAACTAAGAAGAAAATACGTGTTGCAGAGCAATAAAGAGGTTCCCTCAAGCACAATCAGAGAACTGAAGCCACAATCTGAAAGGATGATTGCTGAGACACTTTACAGGTTATGCGTATCACCCATACCAGGGATATGGTTTGTCCAGCACCCACGAGAAAAGGGAATCAGGGCGCTAAACATTGTGTAGAGTCAGAAGCAGAATGAAGGTTTTCACTTCCATTGCATTTAAGACACATCAGTTTTGGTAAAGCCCTGTGCCTAGTTGCAAGGACAAGAGAGAGGCAGAAGGAAATACTGGAAAAGGTAGGCCAACCCAGAGACAAGAAACAAAAAGTTGTGTCACTTTTTCCTCTTAAATTCCATTAGATTGGTCTTGTTGGTGAACACTGGACTCAAGCCCGCACCATTGCCCTAAGCCTCGAGTGCAGCCCTCGGGGCCAGCCCTGATGGTCATCCTTCACCGTGGAGCTGCAACTGCCAACAGTGCCCAGGACCAGCTTCATCACAGCCGTTTAAAGCATCCATGCCAGGACTGATCGTGATGAGCCCCCCATTCCCCTTCTTCACACACTCTCTCCTCAACCTTCTCAAAACACCCTGAGAGGCGAGGCAGGCATGATTTACCCTTACGAGTGCTGTGTTAGTATGTCCCTGTCACATTAAACACATCTCAGTGCTTTACAGCTCTGCCTTCAGAGATGTTAACAGCTATTTCTCCTGGTACTGTCACAGCTGTAACGACAAGCCTGGCATGAGGTTGGACATTGTAGTTTCAAGTTGTAGTCACTGCTGTTAATGATCCACTGTGTATTGGAGTGTTGCAGCTTTGGTACTCCAGGCTTTCATTCATCCCTGATCCTCAGATAAATAAACCATCTGGTTCTTGTGATATATTGCAGTTTAGATTCTCTGTTAGTTGCTGCTCACTCCTTCTTCGCTGTAATAGATGTGATTGCACCTTGATGTGAGAGATGGCTCCTGTTTGTGCTCGGTCGTGTCAGAGCCCTGCTAGGAGCTGTGGGCAACATAAGAGCAAATTCCTCTGCTCTGTGTCTCAGTCCATCCTGTTACCAGGTTAGATGCATGGAAATGCTGCCCCATGACTCATTTTTAACTGCACCATAGACACAAGCAGAGTATGAGTGGATTTCTTCACCAGCGGTCTGAGGTTGATGGAATAAAGACCTTAGGAACAACAGAAGCATCTCAGGTCATGGGGCATGTTGGGGATCATCAGCATCAGAAAATGCTGACTCTGTCCATCCCTTGTTCCTGACTGGGGGCTGTGCTGTAACTGGCTTACTGAACTGACTGGTGCAAGAAAAGACATTTTTCCCCAAAGCTGTGCTGACTGGGAACTCAGTAAACCAGCATTGCTGCTGAATCCTCCTTCTTATCAAGAAACTGCTATTTTAGGATGCCCAGTCTTTTTGCCAGCCTAGTGTGTAGTTTATTTGAGGACCAAGCAACAACACGCTGCAGAGGTATCTCCAGCAGGGATAATAGAAATGGCATTCACAGGCCCTTCTCTGTCTGCCGGGGGAGGTGTTTGCTGATGATACCTGTCTGGTTATGTGCACTTAGTCGCTAAGCCTGAGCTCCATTGTGCATGGCTGTCCATGATGTGATATGTTCAGGTGGGCCCTATCTGGCAGATGTGTTGCTGTGTAGTCACCATGTTTAGCTTTTTGGAAGTAAGGAAGAGGATCTGGGATCCTTCTGTCATCAATGGATCTGGGCAGAGACCTTTGTTGTTTGCAGACCCAAAGCATCTCAATTTTTCTCTAACCAGGCTTGTGGCAGGCTGTAGGAGGATTACAAAGCCAGTAAGAAAACCTGTGAAGACCCAGCTATGGCAAGTTATTGGCAAACAATAAAATGACTCCAAAGAACTTCCTCTTTCACTGATGCATTTGAGGAGGAACACTTGGATTTGTGGCACTTAGTGTCAGGTAAATACTTATAAAGGGGAGGAAAGGGAAAAAGAAGGATGCTCAGGGAAGAAGCATCTGACAGGTATGCTGGGGAGTGTTGGTGTGGGTATTTTGCTGTGTTAAAGGATGCCAGCTGTGTAAATCAGGATTTAGCTCCGCCAATCCAGGCAAAGATGATGTCTCACTGTTAGTTTGTTTTACATTTTTTATAGAAGCAAATCAGTAAACACAGCTGTACATATAGGGAAATATTTTATTCCAGCTAAAAAAGTCACAATGTACACAGCTGTACCTCAGCCCTGTCTGGTTCTTGATGCCTTTTATGTTAAGGACTGCTATCACTTTGAAAATAACCACTTAGATTCCTGGAGTAATTCACTTTGGAAAAAATAGAAAAATATAATGGAGATCTATCAAAATTACTCCAAAAAATCTAAAGTACTAAATGGAAAACATTATCCTTTCTTCAGAACTTTTGAACCACCTTTACAATTCTGCAGCAAGGAGATAATTTTCTATTAGATGTTACAGATGAGGCTGTTAAGTTCCATCACATTACCGTAACAACGTTTTAGAGTGAATTATTCTGAACCGTTCTCAGAATTATTCTTAAGGCAAAGGTTCATGACAAGAGGAGGACCTAGCATTTTATTTTTCTTCTTCTGAAACCATTTTTTTGTCCTCTTGCCTTTAGTAGTTAATCACCTAAAAGCCCTTGCTAGAAACCTGGCTTATGCTGTGCTGGGTCTACTGATAGCACCTGGGACAGTTTTCAAAGCTGGCTGATGGGATGACTACCATGGCAAGGTCCTGCTTTGCCTTTGGCATAGGTACAAATGAGGATTAAATCTGTTGCACTGCATGACTTTGGCACACCAGTTTAAAACCAGGAGCTGACTGGAATGCCATGAAGTCATCTCTGCACTGATGCCCCAGCAGATACTATCGTTGACAAGTGTCTGTTCATCCATTATTCCCCTTACTGCACTGATAAGAACAGATAGGCAGGTATTGTAGAGAACTAAATCTTGTCATTTGTCAGCAAAATTGCTGGTCTTGTGGTGAGGAGATAACAGAACATGTTGGCATTTTTGAAGATAATTTCAAATATTTACAACAGAGAATATGAATATCTCAGCAAAAGATGTTGAAAAAATCTTCTCTATAAGGGACCAGTTATGAAATCACCATTTTAGAATTGTCCAGAATAAAATTCTTCCTCCCAAACAGCCAACTTTGGCAGATCTACCCCTGGAAAAACAACACCTCCCAGTGCTCTCAGCAGAACAAAAGATAAGAGATGGAAAAGATTTATCAGGTCCTCCAGCCTATCTTCCTGATAATACAGCATTGTTTTCCTAAAGTGTACTTTTTCTAATGCTTTGACTAGTTTTAGAAGACTTAAGTGATGGATGGTGTTTTTATCATTAACCTTGGGAAACGGTTCCAGAGCCCAACAAATCTCAGTGTCAGGCTTCTCCACATTAGTGCCTCTGCTTTGTCAGTAATTTCATAGGTTTATACTGGTTGCTTTTTCCCCAAAGTGTAAGCTCCTGCAGAGTTTAAGAACAGGATTAGATATTGTGGATAGATCTTGCCTACCCATCCTCATGCAGGTGGATTGCTTCTCCTGGAAATCTGAGAGTATTTCTTCACCACAGTGAGTAAGGGGAAATTCCAGTCTGGCCCTGAACTGAAAATTATTGTCACACCAGCTGAGTTGCAGAAAATGACCTTGTCCATGATCCCAGTGCATTGTAATGGGAAATAAAACTTGGGATAAAGCTTAATTTCTGCAGCCACAGAGGTTGACCAGCTTGGCATTGCAAGGTTGGGGAACACACATGCTGCCAGAGATCAGCTCTCAGTTGCCAAGGTGGGAACATTGTACAATATGGCAATCATAATGTCTGACTGTCCTTTGCCTTGTTTCCATTGATTTAAGCATTTGCTTATCTTTTAAGACCACTCTTCATTCCAAGGGATTTGGACACTCTATGATAGAAGAGCCAGTGACCCATAGTCAAAAAAGATGAACACCACCTGGAAAGGGGCAAAAAGGACTGTGGAAATAGAGAGCTCAGTGTGCTCCGCAGGCACCATGAAGACTGATGGGATACAGTTTCTGTCCATACATGCAATGTGAAGGCAAGCATCAGGAAGAAGATAGGTGTTCCTTGGCCTTCAGGACAACACTGTCATGTAAACAACGGGTGAAGACTGGTTGTGAATAAATTAATGTTGGAAAATAGAAGTGTTCTCTTCATATGGGGAGGGGACAGAAAAGGGTTTTAAGAGGCAATTCAGTGACTCTCTGAAAGGGGTTGCCTGATCTGTGAGAAATGGGAAGGAATACCCTGTTCAGTGCATTAAGTTAAAGGACCGAAATTTCTAAGTTAGTTTCTGTCAGCCTAACCCAAACGGAACAAAACAAAGATTCACACTCTGCTCTTTCACTGTTTCACAGATCAACTCACATTAGTAAACACAAACTTCCATTTAATTAAATCCATTTGATGCAAAATTGTTTCCCTGTTGCTCAGAGGCCAATACAACCTTTTTCACAGTATGCAGGCTTCATTTAACATATCATTTGCAGCAAGGTTTGATTTCTGTAAAGTAAAACAGAGTTTCCGGTGGATTGTCAGAATTAAAAAAAAAAAGAGAACACGCCTGCTGTGCTTACAATGTGTGCAGAAGACATCGATGAAAGTTTTAACTCCTGAAGAAAACCAAAATAAATATTTTGGACCCACCAGCTCATTTTGTATTAACAGTTTGCTTTGTAGTCCTTGAGTTTCCCATTTGCCTTTGCATTTTTAGCTTGTAAGTAAGGTAACTCATAAGCAAGGGGAAGAGCTCCCCATAGTTTCTCTTATTATAACATTATTTGTATCTAAGACTTGGGCTTGAGACTCATGTTGAGAATGATGCCTCTGCACAGGGAAGGGACAAGCAAGATCTTAACTCTTCCTGAGCCAGGGACCTCTGGTCTGCCCTAGGAGCCATGCTTCTGCTTACTCCCATCACTTCAGCATTGCTTTATGGTGCAAAAGAGAGTGGTGTGCATGGGTACACTGCAGTGGAAAAGCTATGCTCTTCCACTAGAGGAGAAACAAGAAGTTTATCTTTGGCCTGCATCTATTGATAGTAGTGTTGTTGTGAGGAGAGAGGCGTGATTGAATTGTCTTCTCTCCACTTCAGATGAAGAGCCAAACCTAAATGGATTTTGCCTAGAGTGAAAGGGGAGAGGGGGAAATACTGTGCTCAGTTAAGATGACTTAGTTGACTAAACATAAACGTCTACGTTATTTGCGATGCCCTTAGACATCTAAGACATCTTCCCAGGGGTGACCAATGTAATACAGGATATAGAAGACACCTGTGTTTTTCAGAAGCCTGAGCTGGAAGCTGAGAGGACTACCCTGGGACATCACAGATGGCAAATATCTATATTTAGGTAACGACATCCAACCAACTTTGTCCTAGTATGCGTCATTCGAGGCACCAGTACAATAGCAAATGTGAGATGGGAGAGGAACATTACCCCTGAAGACCAAAGGGAAATGTAGCTGTGTCTTATATTAGAGGAACCCCAAATATATATGCTCCAGTTAATCTGACTCCAGTTCTCTCCTCATGTATAATGTGATTCAATATGTGTGGTCTCTCTATCCTTAGAGATATGTAAAGCTTGGCTGGACAAGGCCCTGAATAACCTGATCAACCATCAAAGATAGCCCTGCTTTGAGCAGGATGTATGGCCTCCTGAGGCCCCTTCCAGCCTAAGTTATTCTGTGATACTGTGATTCTTCCAAAGATGGGAAGGAGATGGAGAGGAGGATGGTGTTGAAAAGCAGAGGATCTTTATCTTGGGATAATGCTCACATGCTATCTGCCAAACTGTCTGACATTCAGATAGTAGTAACCTCTGAGAGCTAATGCTGGATCTATCTTTACTTAAAATTAATATCAGGTAGAAATTAGTGATGCAAATCAACTCTTCTGGCTGACATAATATATAAAAATGCTCATACAGACATGAGAATTTCAGCATAAGCTCTCTGACAAAGGATTAGATAAAAGATAGGAAAGAGAAGACAGGAATAAATGATCAGTTGTCATAGTAGAGGGACATGACCAGTGGAGATCCACAAGGAGATGTGCTATGACCCATTCTGCTCAACATATTTATCAACAGTCTGGGAAAGAAGGGCAGACAAAGTTAAGATAACGAAAACAAAGTCCAACTCAGAAGAACTGCAAAAGGGATTGCCGTGGCAATAAAATGGCAGATGAAAATCAGTGTGAATAAATAATGTACATGAGTAGAAAATTGTCCTGATCTTTCTGTATGAAATGATGAGCTGATACCACTTTATCACTCAGGAACGAGATCTTGGGGTATAGTAGATAGTATCTTTGTAAAAATTGTCTCAATGCTCAACACACTTGGAAAAACAAATCTAATGCTAGGAGTTTTTAGGAAAGGGATAATGAACAGAGTAGATGAGTATGTCTCTATATAAATACCACATCTTGGTGTACATCTCTGCTCCCTGTGTCTCAAAGGGGATATAATAAGACTGAGAAAGGCTCAGAGAAAGGCAAGAAGGATGATAAAGGTATGGAAAAACTTCTCTGTGAGGAACAATTAAGCAGATTAGGAGACTTCAGGGACTATTGAGGGGATATATGATAGAGGTCTATAAAACCATGAGTGGTCAGAAATGGGTACATAGGTAATTATTATTCCCTGTCTCTTCCAAGAAAAGGATTAGTGGGCATCAAATGAAGCTGGTGAATGACAAGTTCAAAGTGTACAGAAAGAGATGGCTCTTCAGGTGTTGTGTGGCTGAGCTGTGCAGCAACACACCACAGGTTGTTGTGGGTGTCTCGTGTATTCAAGAGCTGACTAGCAGATTATGTAGATTCAGAGGGAAACAGGATGAGTTTATGGAAGAAAAAATCCACTGAGGGCTACTGAACATAGAGATGTGACTGCTGTCTCACAAAGACTTTGTCCTGCTAACTGTTGGCAGATAATAAAATGTTCAGGGAAGTAGCATTATATATTTGCCCCCCATGTTTAAAACTTTTCCCTAGGAACCCTCTTGGCCACTTGCAAAGGCAGGAAACTGCTGGAGGTGATCTGACTCAGTACAGTGACTCATGTTCTGATATTCCTGGAGTCCTACAATCAAAATACTTAGCAAAATGCTTTGTAAAGATGTCCACAGTAAAGGTGTCCATAGTAAAGATAGTAAAGTTTGTGTCTTCTCACCCACCAAATTTGCTTAAAGAGCAAAACATGCATAGTTTGGGAAATCACTAGCAGAACTTCCCTTATTAAACTCATCTATATTCAGTTACTAAGCAGGCTAAAGTAAAATTTGCAACCCAGCCTAGTACAGGACAGAACACAGCTGCACTGCCCTAGGGGCAGGGCAAGAAACAGGCTGTCAGTTAAACCTGACAGTCAGAACACAGCACAGCATGTTGGCTAGATAGTCGTTATCCCTTGTTACTTAAATAAAAAAGGAGAGCACTTTTTATAATAAAGGAGTAGTTAATTGTAGTTCAGCACTGTTTTCTGACACATAATCATTACTAATTTGCCAAAATAGAAAACAACTATCCTATGCAAGTTATCTTAAAATCTGCCGGTTTTACCACCTCATGCCTTTTTTTCTTTTTTTACGATAGGTTGTGATAGGTATCAGATATCTGAGATCTGTCACAGCAAAACCTCTCTCTGCTTGTGAGAGCGGATGCGCTCCCCTGTGACTGACCTAATCTGTCCTGCCCCTCCCCAGGGGACACCACAGGCTTCCTCCAGGGATGAAAACTGGCTTTGAATGTTACTGCGCTTTTTCAGCTTTACAGTCACATTTCTCTCTAGATAGAAAGTCCTTTTCTTGGTATGGTTTCCTCAACTGAAAACATCTGCAAGCCTTGTGGCCAGGTGCACCTACCAATGAAGATAAGTCATCAGCTGATGAATCCTCAGTAAGGCTGCTCTGAGCACAACTTAAGAGCAAAAGTCAGGCATGGGGATGGAAGATGTTTGGTGAAGGTATGTCACATATTTCAGGTTTTTTCTTGGTGTATTGTAGATTGACCCTGAGCTTTTGAGTTTCTTCATGGAAGAAGAGCTTTTTTCTACCTGAGATCATCCCAGGACACCCTCACTGGAGGCTTTAAACAACAGTTAAGACAATCTTGTGAGCTGCTTCAATTCCGCTCTGGGACATGAGGCTACGTGAATCTTTGAGGTCTCTTCCAGGCCTATCTTGTGCAATTCAAGGATTTTCCAGATCAACCCATCCAATGTATATTTTAAAATGGAATTTCACACAAATCTGCTTCTATGTCTTTTCTACGCTGACTATACACTCATGGATTTTTTCTTTCAAATCATTTCAGTTTTATGTGCTTTCAATTAAAGTGTTATAAAACATTTATAGCTTCTTGCTGCAAAGCACTGAGGACGTTTACATTATAAAAAGACACTATCCATACTGAGTTTGTGGTGCTCACTGCTGTATTGCTTGCAGTCTTGCCTGCAGTTCTGTATATTTGCCAGCTGTTTGCAACACAGTCCTTGGATTTCATTGAACAGTCCCATATGGATGCTTTTTGGAACCGAACCCTCTGAGTTTGAACTGTTTGTTAACGAGGTGATAATAGGGATGATCTGTATTCCTAAATGCAATGAGGTGATGAACAGTTCGGTGATGAAGGATTTTAAACAAAGGCATGGGGTCTAGTGCTTGTTTTGCCACAACATTTCCATATGGCCATATGAATTTGCATCTTAGTTCCCAATGGGGCAGTTCATGTTCTCCTGCCTCAGAGAGGTTTCTTGGGGATGGGCATGTCAGGACCAGGGGACTGGCTCTGGTGAAACAGGGATCAGATGAGGGCTGTGTGTAGCTGTGCCAACTGATCAGTGCATGAGTAGAGAGTAATGCAAAAAACTGGACACTATGATATATATTGTATGCCCAGCCTCTCTATAGTGCTTGCCTGTGTCCTTTTTCAAATCAGTTAGGTCCAGGTCCTCAGAAATATTTGGGCAATGAATCGACGGGAACTTTGACAAGCTATGTTTTAGGTCCCACTTTTGAAACCTTGACACCTAAACACCTTCTAGTCTGACCATTCACTGGAGATAAATAACAACAGATATCCTTTCCCATAGAAAACAAAATCCATGACCATTCCGGGATCCCACTCAACTCTTCTCTGACATACATTCACCATGAGCTTCAGCCAAGAGACCTCTATAAAGCTCCATTTGCACACAACAAGGTTCTGTGAAGCTGCGGTTCTCTTGAAAGTGCTTTTGTTATGTATCTGTCATTTTGTTATGTATCTGTCATTTTGTTATTTATCTGTCATTTTCCTTCCAAACCCACACCCTGAACTATCCCATCTAATTATACTCACTGGCCATCTTTCCCCTTTTTATTGGCAATATTTTTCTTGTTAATTGTGCATGCTTGGTTTTAAACAATGGTGTCTGCCTTTCCTTATGTGGCTCTGCAAGGAATATTTCTGCATCCTGGGTAGTTTCTCTGACATGTTTATGCCTTGCTGGCTACTGTAAAAAGTGCAAGACATATTACGTACTGCTGAAAACCAGGCTGGCACTTTGCAGTTTTAACGTTGTGCCTTATTGTATAGTTAAAATAAATGTACCTGATATCAGCTTTATTACTCCTATTAGACGGTCTAATGGCTTGATGTGCAGGAGTTCTTCCAGCAGGATGTTAAAGGGAAGGCACCGACTGCTCAGCTCAGCCCCCGTACTCAGTAGCACCCAGGGAGCAATCAGGGACTCTGCAGAGCAACACATGATGCTCAGCTGGGGCTGTGTTAGGGCTCCAAAGTCAATCTCTTCCCTCCAGATACTACATTTAACATGTGATAGAGTGTCAAAAAGAAGTTAGCACAACAGAAAAAAAGAGAGAAGGTCTACAGATGCTGTTTACAGTCACTGTCCATTTCAAATTTTCATTAAAAATACTACATCTTGGATGCTGTAAAGGCTCCCCTCTGAGTGATGCTATAGCAGTCACACAGGACAGGTTTATTCAGCACTGCTGAAATTTTGTTCAATAAATATGCCTGTGCAGTTTGAAATGTGCTATAATCATTCCTGACTGACAGCTGTGTAAAGGAACGAATATGACAATTCAGAGCTCAGTAGAGTTTTGGGTCTCGCGAGCTTCTCCACTCCCTCATCCTTACAGTGCCTGGATGGGGGTATCTACAGCTGAGCAAGCCACCCTGGGGTTGCTTCTTCAGTGGTGTTCAGGATGCAGTTCACCTCTGTGCATGCCTACATTCTACATTTGGTCAGATGAATCACATCAAAATATCTGTTGACTGTACTGACTACATCTCCATTGACCATCCACGGACCAGACGCTACCTGAGATACAGACACCTGCATCAGAGACATGTATGTTAGGCCAGATGAGTCCTACACAACACGTGGGATTTGATTTATGTATATTCACTAAAGATTCAATTTGATCTATTTGTCCTTGGGTTTCTTTGACTCTAATTTTAATTATAGTAAAGTGAATACACTGGAAACACCTCTATTTGGTCAGAGGAACCCTGCTTTGTGTGTCTCTGGTGGAAAGTAAGTGTTACGGAGGCTTGTTATTATCAGCGCTGAGGAATATACTGAGGGTGAGAGAGGGTGTTGAGTTAACTGTTTAGCCCAAGAAGATCTCAGATGGGTTGTAATCAGAGCAGGCTGATATGAATGCACTTCAAAATTTCTCCTAAGCAGAACTAGTGGCTTACCGCTACTTCTTAACAGAGATGCTGAAGTTTTGAGGAAAATGCTGGGGGCCACATGACAGCATAAAGCATGCTGAGGGTCAACTAGTCATTTTTAGCTGATGTATTTTTTTCTGCTCATGTTGGGTCTAGAGGTGAGAAGAAAGCTCCTGTTGGCCATTTGAAAAGCCCCATGAATACTCATCCATATATGCGCATCTGCACTCCCAGGTCTGGGATACTTCCTATGGCAGAAGGAAAGAGGGAGCTGCCAGGATGTTAGTCCAGGAAAAGGTCTGACTGATAAGCAGTAAATTATATTTCTAACTAAGATCTCTGGAGGAGCCTAGCAAACAGGCCCCGACATTGAAAAGATTAGCTTTGACCATACGGAGCAGTGTCTCTGAGCCTAGGTTCTGCTAAGCATTTTTATAAAGAAGAACTAATTTTGTTAATTCTACCATCTTACCCAGGTTTTAATCAAATCTTGTGCTCAGTTGAGCTGTTTTAGCCACTGTAACTTACGGGCCCAGGAGAGCTCAGCTCAGTTGCTGTGTTTGATCTGCAGTGAAATTGTTCTTTTCTCTCAATTTCCCAGCTGGGTTGCCTCTGGCACAAAGGGTCAAATGATTTGAGCGAATTGTCCTTGGCTCATTCAGGATTAAAGCACAGCTTTTTCCTGGTTCCGCTTCTTTCCTCCACCCACACTGTTAAGGGATCACGGAACCTTTGGTATCCTTTCCCGATAAGTGCAATAGGCAGTGATAATTGACAGCAGCAAAATACACCCCAAGAGATTTCCTTTGGGCAGACACCAGTGGATAAATTGAGGCCTGAGAAAAGACTGGAGGTAGAGAAGGGGGTGCTTCAGTCTACCCAAGATGGAGAAGCAGATGCAATGTGTGTTTCCTGGGTAGGCATGCTACTGGAAGACAGGGAGTTTGTCCATGGTGCCAGGGGAAGGTGGAGAAGGAAAGGACGTGCGGGTTGGTGCTATGCAGGTAAGGAACTCTGAGCTCTCTGCTTTGGTTAACACTGTCTCAGCTTGTGTTTATAAAGGCTGCTAAGCAGAAGTGTGGGTGTTTCAACCCATCTTGACTTGCCTCGTTGTGTAATTCTGGGCAAGACATTGATCTTCTGTCATTACTAGGAAAGCCATGAGAATATTTCTGTGTCTCTGAAGTAATCATTGTCAGTAAGGTGTTATGGGACTGTCAGGAAAAGATTCGTTGCAGGTAGTACCCCTATTTATTTTATTAGACTCTGTAGTGCAAGCATTGAAGAACTTTATGTTACTTTTTGAACATCGCAGTGGTCACATTGTGCCCAGAGAAGGATCAAGTGTAGAACACTGAGAGGACAGAGTATCTTCAGAAAGAGGATTGAACATCTCATACTTTCTAAGTACAGCTAGTGCTTCTGGATGAACTTAATGTCAAAACTCTAGAAAGGCCATCAATTTTCAGAAAATGAGGATGAGAAAATCTAGACACAGATATGACTGGTGTCATTTCTGCCATATTCTACTTTCTAAATTACCTTTTCTGTCTAAGCTGAGGGACAATTGAGCTGTTTTGCAGCATCCATCTTCTAGAAGCCTTGATAGATCTGAATCAGGCACCTACTGCTGTTTTCAAAGTGATACCTCCTTTCCGACTGTACCAGTAACCAACTTGCTTCAGTTGCAGTGGATTTTGGGGAAATGCAGGCCTAAGTTTTGTCCTTTGCTTTCTCAGCTGAGAATATTAACCATAGGCTCTAGAGCTATTTCCAATATTTTTTTTCTGGATATCTAGATAATTTATGCAATAAACCATTCTAACAGGGAAGACCTTCTCAAAATGCTGTATTGGCCAGGTTCAACATCTGCTCTGGGCAGTAGAAGATTTTGAATCAAGATCTACTCCAAAACAAACAGAGCAGATCTGAAGAACCCAGATCTCTTCAGAGCTCTAACTCATCAAGTTTCAGCTGCAGGGCAGAACGTCCTGTATGTCAGCCTTCAGGAGAGGCCTGATCTAGTGTTTTCTGAAAACACTAATGGAGCTGGCCCTAAAGTCAGGACAGTCAGAGGAAATAGACATATATCTCCATTGTATTATGAGGCCTTGGGTGGATCCACAAATGTTCAACAGCAAAAAAAGGTATATATCTAGGGAATTTCAGTTCTTCCTGGGTGTACAGCAGCTGCATGGGAACTTGAAGTATCTAATAAGTATTTGAAATAGGTGGATGTGGATTAATATTTGATCCAATTCCAAAGATTTTAAGAAAGCGTGCTGAAACTTGCCTACACCAAGAGAGGGATGTGATACCAAACACACTACACTTCCAAAGCACAGAAGGATTTTCCAGTCAGAAGGTAGGATGTTATTTGAGTGGCCTATCTGAACTGTCAGAGCCCGTGTGCATTTGGCCTAGAAAATATCCAGAAATACAATATTTCATGGCATTTCTTATATTTGCTTCATGTAGTCACTCCTTTTGCAAAAAGAGCCCTCTTTCTGTGGTGGTGTGTATTTCTCTGATCCTTGACAGAATGTCAAAGTAGAAAGGCTCATGACAATACAAGGAAAAAGATCATTAAAATAGTTTTGACTCTAAAAGTTCAGGGTTAGTTTGCAGTGAAAGTTTGTGAGTGGGAAATGATGCATTTCTCATTAAGTCCAAACCAGTTCTTCTGTCCCTGTTGATGATCTGCCCTTGTTTCAAACCAATTAAACTGGAGCTAATGTCTCTGTTGGTTTGAGACATGCTGTCTTTGTTACATACAGCTCCTTTTGTGCAAAAAGTCCTAATGGATTTTTTTGTAACCTACATCCATATTGGAGAATAATCATCTTTGTACAAACACAGAAGATCTGGTTCCTGAACCAGACAACTTTGAACTTGATTCAGGGCCAAATGAGAGAAAACTGAAAGGCTCCCATTGACTTCACTGCGTATTAGATCAGCCTGTCACTGTCTACATTCAGTCAAGGACATATAGTAGCTAATTTAAGGCTATATTGTGAACGGGCTGAAAAGCACAATGAAGATGCAGTACATAGTCTTTTTAGCACCTGTCTTTGGTGAAGTGTGGCTGAAAAACTTTATGGAGGAAGAGTTTTTGGAAGAAATTAGGAAGAATGAGCATTCAACATTGCTTGACTCTAAAGGAGCTCTCAGAAGTGCTTTTTTCTGGTGAGTGGATAGAGTATTGAAAGATTATTTAAAAAAAAAACAGTTTGGGAGATGAATCAGATGGACAAATAAATTAAATTCTCTGTGTGTAACTCCAAATACTGCTGCATTTGGATATACCTGCTGAGAGATACATCTGTTGTTAGAACAACTCCAGGATATTTTTGACAGGAAAGCCACACAACCCTCTAAGCAAAGCAGTTAAGCAGTGAGTATAAATTCAGAGGTAAAGTGGGCTTAGAGGGCTCACTCTACAAGCATCCTTGGAAATGCGCTGTGCTGTAAATTTCCAGCTCCTTTAACCAAGTAGTCAGTTCCTGGGAGTCAGACCTGAACATCGAACTCACGGTGATACACCACCACCGTGTGGTCATTGCCAGAAAAATAAACTGCTATGGAATCGTTGGGAGCAACTTGAGCTGATGTTTCAAAACTTGGGAGATGTGTAGTTATTGTGGTAACAAAAGATCTTACAGCACTTGGCCACCAACACTGCTATAACATGAGCACATAACATACGTATCTGTGACACCGACACAGAAAATCTGTGCTTCGTCCAAGTTCTTGTTCCAGGTCTGAGGCAAAGCCAGGCACAGAAGGTGGCACTCATACACCATCAGATGAAGCAGTACTTCAGTATTTTAACCTGTCTGGATGTGCCCGTTGTAGGTTCAGCTATGGCTGAGACATGACACATACATACATATATACATAGTGGTGTAAAGAGGTTGCCCCTGTTGCTGGGAGTAGCATGGGGTATTTTTCTCAAGGCAGAAATTATGTTCTTTGGAAAGCATTCTTTAGTACATGCTTTAGAGGAAAGTACTGCAGAGTATAGAAAAGGATGACACTGTTTTGTTCTGGCTGTCCTGTAGAGTTTCTAATTAATTTTGAGGAGGTTTTTTTGTGGAAGGGAGGTTCCAGTGGGGTATCTAGGAGAGTTCAGGGATGTTGCCCCTTTCATTAGGACTGGGTGCAAAGCATCCTTTTCTGAAACAGCACTGAGGTCACTGTGCAGAAGGCTGAACAATCTGTTTCTTTTGGTTTGCATAATGGGAGGGATCTCATTCCATATTCTGCTTTTGCCATAGTATTGGTTTAATCCCTACTCAGATCTGTAGGGTCTTCCAGAAGGGAAATAGTCTCTATAGTAACTTTCTGCAACATTCAGTTCTGCCAGTTCTCGCTTGTGATTAGTAACTGCAGAGGGACCAAGCTCCTCTGGTCTTTGAGGAGATGCTCTGGTTGGGCCTTAATTTTGTGTACAAAGTGAAGGCTGTTGGCTCCTTGTCTTATTCTTCCCCCTCTCCTTCTCACAAACCCGATCTCTTCTTTATTGGGAGTTATAATGAACCCCCAAATGAGCATCTGGGTAAAATATTTTGGTAAGGCACTTGTATATGATGGATCCAGATGTGGCTGCCAAGCAGACCAAGGCAGCTGTTGCTATATTTCAGACTATAAGTTGTGTAAGAGCCTCTAAGCAGAGACCCTGAAAGAAAAGCACTCTGACAAGCTATCATGCAGTAGAGTCACGCAGGGATTTTTACCTCCTGAAATATCACTTGTGCAGGTGTGTAACAGCAAAGGGGAGACAAGTAACCATGCTCCAGGAATATATTCAACCACACCAAGGAATGTGTCTCTCTAAATTATTTATTTGGTCTTTTAATAGCTTATTGCTCTAGAATGTATTTTCCTCTCATCTTTATCAGCCTAATCCTGAAAGGTGCTGAAGCACTTGGTTTTCACATGCCTGAGGCTGTGGAGCCATAATAAAGTTTTTCTCTGCTCTAATAGCTTAAGATCTTTCTCTCTGCAGCAGTGGTACAAGGCAATAAAAGCGCTTAGCCATGGATGGAAAGCTCTTTGAAGAGCAGTATCACCTCAGTCATGTTTTCCTCTAAGTGACCCTCTTAGGAGGATGCTCCTTCATGACACCAAGAACTTCACTGTGGCTTCTCTGTCTGACTCTCTGAATTGTAATTTGTGGTGCCTGCAGATACCAGATATTCATTTGGGATGTAAAGCACATGGGACAGGAACTAGAGCACTGCTTTTGTGTATGGTCCCTCCACAGCCTTCAGCTGGGTCAGAGGTTAAGTGTAAATTCCATGGAAGTATACCAAGACTCAGACTATGCAAAATTAATCTATTTTCTGGGATAATTTCCAGCCCGTATATTGAATTTTTGGGAAGTTATGGATCTGATCAACCTACTGTGCAGTAACTGACTTTCACAGTAGTTGTAGTAGCAGTGTTTTCGGGACAATAAACAGTTACCAAACAGGGACCATATCTTCCACAACAGGCACTCTGGAAAAAATGAGGAAGGAGGGGGTATTAGGCAAGAAATCAGGGATGAAGTTCTGGTGTAATAGTCTAGTATAAAAATACTAGAGTAGGACTAGAGGCATTTTGCCTTTGGCCCCTCTTGTGGTGCTACAGGGGTCCTGCATTCATTTCAATTGTCAGGGTTTTAAAAAGAATGTTAAGCGAGACAAGGTAGTAAGGAACCATAAATGCTATTCAAAGGCTGAAGAATGATGCTTTTCTTGACAGACTTGAAGAACTCTATTTACTTAGTTTATCCAAAAGGAGACTGAGAGTCCTGGCAGAGCATCCTTCTGAAGGACTCGGTCAGGGGAACACATGAACTGATGCAGAGGCAAGAGGGAGGGAGCGATGTTGCACTTCATAGAGCTTTCTGTCCATCGCTCTGCACGTGTACTGCATAGTACCACAGCAAGAGACATGGTCAGAGTGTGTGATCAACTCTCAGAGGAGAAAAACACCAGGTTTAGAAGTCTCTTTTGTAGAAAAAGGCATAGCAAGAACTCATGGTTAAATGCAAAACCAAAATTAATTCAAATGATAATTAGACAAGTGCTTTTAATAATAGAGATTTGCCACTGGAATGAGCTGAAGAGAACAGTGGATCTGCCAAATCTTGATACCCTCAAATCCAAACTGATTATCTTTCTGGGAGACAGACAGAAGCTGAAAAGAAGTCACTAGACAAAATTCGAAGACAGATGGGAAGAAAAAGCAGTACTTGGATGCCAGAGGAGAAGAAATTACATCTCCTAGCTTTAAACTGTATTAATGCTCGAATATTCTAGGAAATAGAATATTTTGAGCAATGCCAAGCTGTTATGCTATTGGTAACTGCCAAAATAAACACCACATGTGCATCTGCTTTTCCTCTGTCTCAGGATTTTCAGGGGAAGAGTTAAATATCTGATTAAGCCACAGGGGAGACCTACCTTCATTATTTCTTCAGGCACAGGTCACTCTCTCACATGTTCTTTTTCTCACATTCAGCAGTACAAAGGCAGACAATGTTGGAAGATCTGGAAGCTCTGCAGAGCTCTAGGTGTCCAAATCAAACTTCTGGCTACCTTTACTTTTCCTTGCCTCCATGAACAACTCCTCTGTTCCTCCTCCTAGCTTTCAGATATGGGTCACAGAAAATCCCTGAACCGAAGGTCTATCATGCTTCTGTAGATCTTGATGGATCCATCCTTCAGACATAGGCCCAGCTCATCTTTAACACAAAAACCCCTCTGGAAATTAATTTCAACATTTAGCGGAGGATGGGAGATGTGAGGAAAAGGATCACTTTCTGTTTTTAAAACTGTGGCTTAAAAGCATTTGGTGCCCATAGTTCTTGTGATATGAAAGCCAGCAGAGAGTGTCTCTCAGCTATTCTCTCCACATCTTCCATGATTCTGTGCATCTTTGACTATTTAATTGTTTCTTGTATGGAAACTATTTATGCCATTGATCATCTCTGTCACGCTTCTCCGCATGCTTTCTGGTTCTACTGTCTGTTGTTGAGCTGCGATTGCCAAAGACACAGGCAGCTCTAGACACACCAAAGAATTTGAACATCATGTCATAATAATGTTTTGTTTAATCTAGTCTTTCTTCAGTGATTCAATTTTCCTTTTCCAGAGTCACTGCATGAACAATCACTACAAGATCACTTTTCTGAGTGGTAAAATCTGATTTAGAGGCTATCACTGTATCTAGATAGAGTTGTATTTGTTTTTATTTATGTTCATTGATTTGGATTTATTTAAGCTGAATTACATCTGTTATGTTATCACCCAGCCACTTAGCATCTTATGATTCTTCTACAGCTCTTCCAGGGCTTGTTAATTTTAGCATAACACCATGTGAACAAAAGGCATCCTGTTTGCAGTTAGCTTCTGTTCAAGCAGGGCACAGAAAGTGCAGAAACTTGCATCTACCTGCATTGCTTCATGTGCATGTACCTTAAAAAGCTCTCTGTATACCCTGATGGTTAGAGAACTGTTGGAGACAACATCAACAACTTGAAGTAAAAGAGCAGAAGAAGAAGGAAAAGCCTAAATTTACATAAATAGTTCTATTTCACTCCAATTTTCTGTTTTTCCCAGGCAATCTGGCCTGATCAGTGGGTAGTTGATGTGCCTCTTTGAGGTTAGAACCCATGATCTGACTCCAGAAAGTGAATAGTTTAGTGACTCCAGCGAACTCTGAACTGCTCACTGCACTCCACTAAATCCTGAATCTTTAAGAAATATACTCTGTAGTTCATCAAATTCATCTGCACAAAAGGCACGTGCAGGTTCTGCACTGCCCAGTGCTTATTTTGGTCACCGCACATGAAACATGCATGTTCCCACCATAGCACCAGCAGACTTTTCTGGCAGCATAGGATGCAGCTTAGACAGGGTAAACAGAAATCATTCCTGGTGTGACAGAGCTGACAGGGTGGCCGTGTCCTCACAATGTGCATAAAACTTAGTAGGATCTCGACTATTTGAATTCATGAGATGCTACAGCCTCCACAAAGAACAGATGATAAATGGAAATAGAAATTAGCCAGTGGGAGAGAGGTCCTATCAGTCAAGCGAGCCAACTAAAATAATGCTAGAAAATAGGACTATGCCACTTGAACTGAGCTTGTTAGCAATGGCGGTGACCATTTGGGGGTTAAAGTAGCTTCATAGAGCATTTTGGTAAAAAAAGCATCCTTGCCGTTAGAGGGCACCAAATCACTTTTAAATCTGCCTTCTGGCCCGTGAGTCTAGGATTTGTACCCAGCCTATGCAGAGCTTGAGCCCTGAACTGCCTAGCCACAACTCAAATGATTTTGCAGTTGTACTTGTTGTTTCTCAGTGTCCTCCACTAGATTGCTACCGTTTTGGCCCCAAATCCCACC
Organism: Grus americana; assembly: GCF_028858705.1. Classification (NCBI taxonomy): domain Eukaryota; kingdom Metazoa; phylum Chordata; class Aves; order Gruiformes; family Gruidae; genus Grus; species Grus americana. Next base: position 11,865,650 of record NC_072853.1, on the reverse strand, counting down.
AGTGTAGCTGGCAAGTTTTCATAACTGTCAGATTTCAGAATGGAAGACGTGCAGCTGCCTGCCTGCCAGGGGGAACACGGGGAAAATCTTATTTACATACACTTCTTTCCCTGTCAGGCAAATAGCCTTTGGGGATGGAAGCTACACTGTGCAAACAGCAATAAACTTGTGAGGTTTGAAGGGCATGACAGGGAATGTCACCTATTAAAAGATAAATAGACTGAAAAATACGGGAGCGGATGGAGTACAGCTGTTAGGACACTGCCTTACTGCTGTTATCCTTAGAGTTACCCTTCTCAGCTACCACTCACTTTTGTTGCTATTTGTCTGTGGTTTACCTTTTTCGCCTTACTCTTGGGTGCATTTTTCTGTTTCTGTTGTTTTGCTCACCTTAATGCTTTTTAGTTTTTTCCTGGAAAAAACCAAACCAGATTGAGTTGGAGTGGGGCTGCCAAAGGAAGGGATAGGCTGCACAGAGAAGTCTCCCATGAAAACTTTTCCATCCGGGCCATGCCTGAGGATCTTGGGCTAAGATTCATTCAAAGCCTTGATTTAGGCTTAGAATTAGGATTAGGACAGAGCCAAAGCCTACAGTTGCAGTTGGGGTTGGGCTGCAGAGGAGCTGCTGAAGGATGCTCAGTTTGTTAAGCATCTTCTGACAAGCGATCCGTAGGTTCCTGTTAATATTTGATAGAAAAAAAAATGGATGCTTCAGTCTTTAGGGAAAGTGGAACAAGGCCAAGCAATTAGTTAGACTGCTGGGAACCTGGAGTAGCTCTGCTAAAATTAAATGAGTTGCTGTGGCTGTGATTTACTCTATTTCACAGCCTTTTAATTCTGTTGAGTTTGGCAGGGTTATCCCAGATCTATACCAGGGTGAAAGGTCCTTTGACTCTGCTCCCAGAGCAAAGCGTGGTGCAGCTAAGCATACGGAGAGCAGTGTGTTTTATTATAGAACTGAGTTGTACAACCTCTAAATTATGTCACCTGCCATGGATCTTCTCTGTAAGTTCTTAAATATTTGAATAAAGAGATATTTCTGAAACATTTCTGGCTGGTTGTGAGGATCAAAGTGTGAAGTTGACATTAGTATTCTTTGAAGGGGGGAACTCATCACAGTGTTTGGGAGCTTTTTCCCTTGCTTCCCTTCTTCTGGGTATGTGAGATAAAGCAGTGCCAACTTCTTTAAAAAAGGAAAAAAAGAAAGAACTAGCACTTGCATGAGCATCTCTGAGAAACTCTGAAGAACTTAGGTTAATCCCAGCTGAATTTGTAGTGCTAAAAAATATCTCTTTGTGGAAGGACCAGCTTTCCTCTTAAAGCTGCAACCAACAATGTGTAGAGGAGGTGAGAGAAAAGTATGGGATACAATGGTGTTGGCACCGAGTTAAGTGTACCCAAGTGCAAAGAATGATGGAAATTTACATTTTAGCTTTTAATAACAAGAATCCAAATGACAAGCTTTGCCCTTGAGTATAATAAAAGATTTATCTAGAAAGTGTCATTTCATTTGTGTGGGATTTATATCTACTAATTTTAGGTGTCTACAATACATAATGTGTGTGTGTGTGTGTGTGTGTGTGTGTGAGAGGTGTCTAAGCTCTTCTGAAATTCAGTGGAGATCTAGTCAACAAAGTCAACTGCATTTAGGATGTGATTCACTGGACCAGATGTGAGAGAGTATTTTACTATGAAAGCCTACCCTAAATTACATCTAGTAACTCAGCACTGACCAAAAGCTGCTTAGGCAATGAACATAAATGTAGATGCTTACACTGTGAACACTCACATCTAGTCTGATGAAGCCTGCTTTTAGCATCTCTGAAGCTGCTTACTTGGAAGAAATACCAAACCATCAATGCTAGAAAATGTTTTCAGTATTTCTTATACATTGGTTTTACAACACAGTGTAAATAGTAGCTTCGAAAACATTGCTGAAGAAGATGGTTACTAAGGATACTATGACGAGAGGTTAGATGTTTCAAAAATGTAAGTCTAAATTGGGGTGCTTGGACAGCATTCAAATCAAAGACAGACTGTCAAAGGATAGGGTCCCACTTGCATGGGTCTGGTAAGCTCTGAGATCTGAGTAGTAACTACAGCTATAATGTTCTGTGTAACTGAAAAAAATAAAAAAAAAAAAAAGAAAAGAAAAAGAGACCTCTTGAACAAAGAGTTTGAATTGGTAGATCTTGGCTTTGAGTCTAACATCTTCTTTCTCTTCCCAACACGCTATCAAAAAATTGTATCTTCAGCAGATCTACACTGCTGAAAGTCAGGTTGATTCAACTCCCCAAACATCTTCCAAGGCCCAGAGTAGCCATCTAACCATTTCTGTGTATTATACCAAATACCTTTCAAGACTAAGAAGTGGGAATTGTGGTGCTGGCATATTGAAAGTCACACAACATGTGACGAGTCAAGCACTGTGACTTCAAACTCTTAGTCCACTAAATTACAATATTATACCTAGCAAAAAAAAAAAAAAAAAAGAAAAAAAAAAGAAAAAAAAGGACAATGTTGGTTAACTCCTCATACCACTGCAAGATGGAAAGGCAACCTCGCTGCATGATCCTTGTGCTCACGAAAAGGGTTCATTTCTAGGTAGAGCTTGTCTTTTCTTAAGGGTAGACAAAGTTCTGCAAGCTTGCCCAACTTGTCAGGCAGGCTAAGTTCTCTGTTTTGCTGCGTTTTTAACCTTCTGACTTTTCCAATACTTTTCTCTACCCACGCAGATGCTAGTAATGGACATGACAGTTGGTTTCAGACAGGAAGATGATATCTATCAGTTAGTATCTTAAAGCATTCCATCTGAAGAACAGAAGATGAACTCTTTTCCTGGTATCTCAGGTTTACTTATTCCTGGGAGGATGATGGTTGCGCTTTTTCTGATTGTGTGCATTCCATTTTGAGAAAAAAAATATGCTGAATATAAAAAAAGCAGAACTGGACAGTCTTGTAATGTCTCATCCCACCCCACATCTTGTAAATCCTGTAGGCTAAGGAAGAGGTGTCTGTTGTCTTGTTCATATGCAGATGCGGATAAAATTTCCTTTGACCAACTGACATCAATGGATTGGCTCACTTTAGGGCTAGAAATCTCAGAACATGGCCTCTGGAGTTTATTTCTACACAAGCAACTTTGGTGGTAAGATAGAACAAGGGTTAAGATGTGGATGTTATAAAATAGAGGCCAGTTGAAGGAGCTGTTCTAAAAATGTAAGCTTAAAATCAGCTTCTAAAATTTGAAAAAATATGGTGGGGCATATTTCCAGAAATGCTGAGTACCTGCAACTTTTATTGGCAGTCTAGAAAGTAATGTCTCGAGCTGTGTAACCAAAATCAGGCACTGTCTAAAAATTTTGAAAATCTCCTTCTCACCAATTAACCATCCTAAAACTTATATACCACTCCCTACTTCAGGATGGTATGTTGTGACTTTGCAAATCAATAGTTTTCAGCTGGGATGATACTGTGGTAGAAAGACAAATCCTATAAACTAGTGACTCCCAACCCAAGCCCCATTAAGATGAGGAAGAGCATGACAAACTCAGTTTTCAGGCACACTTCCTAAGATCTTGGTGCAGGCTAGAGAGCCCCCAGAGTTAACATCATCTTGGAAAGGTGCTTCTTTCTCTTCTGACCCCCATGATACCTGCTCCTTCCTGACTCACACTTCCTATACAAATGCTTTTGGTTATTGTTTTGATTCTCTGGAGAACATGCAAGGAGCTGAGGCATTTACGGTCCTCCTGCTTATGGAGTCAATACAGTCCTGACAGAGGACTGCCTTCTTGTAATCCAGCAACTCTGAAATCATGCTGACCTCAAGATAAGGAAGGTGAAAGACAAATAAATGTATTTCTTCACAACATCCCACATAGACAACGTTTCAGAACGTGATAAAGAAATGACAGCAATCAAACAAAACACTTCTGGTCTCTAGATATTAAAACACAAAAAGCTTCCTGCATTTTGTCTCTTTTTATCTAGCTGTCTCATTATGATTTTTCTGACAGAGGGTAAAAAGAAATTTAAAACAGTATTAAAATTTATTCTTTAGGGCAATGCACTCCTGCATTGTGCTTAGGTACGTTTCTTCAGATCACCTCCGACAGGCCATTAGTTTGTGCCGAAATCCCGTGGGAGGCTAAACTGGTGGGCGCTGGAAGTGGGCAGCCCCTCCAGGACATCCTGCGGGCAGGCTCCCTGGGAATGACACTTCATTCTCCTGGCTTGCCCAGTGTCTGCATACGCATTGCATATTCATGACTGGCTATTCTTTCAGGCAAAAGAAAAAAATTTCTTTAGAAAATTGCAGCAGCATAACAGGGCTGTGCTTTCAAGTATTTTGTCTTTCCCAAAAGAAAATAGCTGATGCCATGAAAAGTTTTGTGCAATGTTAAACGTGCTCAACTGTGCTATAATGTTTCATAGAGGGGGAATTTTCTTTCCCAGCTCAGCTGCTGAATAGTTTGTGCCTCCAGGCTCCATGAGGAATTGAGAAATAGGACCAGGCATCATACTAATTTTTATCATTTTTCACCCCATTTGCAATAATCTGGGACACGGAAATTCCCCTGTGTGACAGAGCATTCCCCCCCTTCCTCCAGTCTGAAATCACATGTGCAGACACACGTACACACAAACACACACATTTGTAACTCATCTCTCCTTCAAGACATTTTAACGAAGAAGTATTCTGGAGGAAAGCCTCCACACCTAACTTCACACAACAATCTGATTGTTTTTAAAGGGCATTGCTGTCAGCTTGGGACTAGTGCTGACTGTAAGAAGGTAACACTATATAAATGAACATGCACTTGTTTAAGTTTCCACTTCCTGCTTATACATACACTTAATGTGGCTTTTTGTTTTCAGCAGCAAAATGCTTCACTCAGTAAAAAGGGATCAGCTAATATGGAAGTTGGGAGATTTGGGATTTTCCCCTTATGACCAAGACATCCCACGAGATGAGGGGAACATTTCGGAACTTAGATTTGCCCTGAAATGTTCAGGTTGTCTAGTCTGATGCTCAGCCATTGACAATGGAAAGCAAAGCCTTCTTGTGTTAGAAGGAAGTGTAAAACTTTTGTAATAGGCAATGAATTAGGCACTTATGTGCAAATAAGATAATTTTCCTAAATTCAGCTGAATTGTATTCCTTGGCCTTGAGGATAAAACTATTTAAGTTTCCAAGAGTCTCTTCAACAATGTTTCCTATGAATCCTTGATTATTTTTATCATTTTTCTGTAGGGATGATGTTCTACTTCAAGACCAAGACTATCTTCCTAACCCTCCTATCTGTTCCGTTGCTTTTTGTCATAGTTGTACCTGGTGACTCTGAGTTGCTCATTGTCTTTCGATGCAGAGGGATGGACAGATTGATGAAAGCCATTTTTAGTGCTATTCTTTGAGTTTCCATGTTCCTCTCATTCATGGGTGACGAGGCTGTGTGAATCAAAATGTTCATTTTTTACCCTTTCTGTATTTTTCCTCATTTGTCATGTTTATCTTGCTGTCCCTAAGACACTGCAGGAAGGCGCTGTACCACAGAGCCCAGGAACTGCATCCATTTCCTCACTTTCTGCCACCACCCAACACACCCTTACCACTGTAAAGGGCCACAAAAATGTCTTCTTTCTTTTTGGCCTGTTTTGTAGAAAACCCTGTTTTGCACTGATACCGGTTTTAAAACGGCAGTTGATGTGGGTGATTTCTTATCTGCCTCTGTGCTTTGCCTCAGGAGCTGATCTCTCCATGCACTGTAAGAACACAGCTCACAGCTTTGCAAGGTCTCCAACAGGCTGCTGCTCATTCCTTCACGTGTGGCTTGTGGGGTATGAGAAAGCCGCTTCACAGGCTTTTGCTTTAGACCATCAAGATTTCTTTTTTCCATCATTAGAATGACCTTGGAGCTCAAAGACACATTCCAGGGAAGGCTCCTGGTGCTGAGGAACTTGTCTCTAATGAGAGGAAGGAATTTGTCATTGCCTAACTAGAGGCTCCTTTGCAAGTTGAGACTTACTGCTCTGGGAGGGTATGTTCTAAGCCTTTCACATTCCCCTACTGATTTTCACACCTAAGAACAAGACAGAAGCAACTGTCTCTTGCCCCCAAGATTTCCATCTACAGTAGGAGGGTGATTGTGTATGGGAAGGCTTTGAAGTGACCAGAGACCTGCCAGATTATGTCTCGATCCTGACTTTCTACATGAAATTGATTTATATTTTCCCACATGCTCTAGCACTGATCAAGGCATTTGTATTATAGAACCAAGCTTTATGAAATAGGTCTAAGGAAAGAAACAGGTAGGGCTGAGAAGTATGTTCTTTATCTGATTTGTAACATCTTGAACTCACACATTTATAATGGCATCAGCTATTACTATAACTTACCAGAGAACAAGCACACTAAAATATTTAATAATACAAATGGGTCCCTTGCTAAGTCTACATCTGTTACTCATTGGGACTATGCTCTCTGACCTGAGCTGCATGTGTCATTACAGCAGCAACAAGAGGCCAGTGGCTCTGCTGCTCACAGCTCCCTTTACACTGAGCCCTTGCAGGAAAGATCCCAGTCCATTTCTCTGCCCTGTATTGAACATGTGATGCTGCTTGCAAAGACTGACGTGATGTGGGAATAAAGGACTCAGCCAGGATGGCCATGGCTGTACCCAGGCAGTGCCCAGGGTGCATTGGCACAGCTGGCTCCAGGCTGAGGCGGGGGTGTCACAGCTTCTGCTTTCCTTCTCTGGTACTCTGCTTGAGCAGGCTTCTTTAGAAACAGCATGTATGTGAGGTGAATATGAACTTAGATTGTGCTATGGAACAACCTTAGATGACAGCATCTTCATACTTTCAGTGCTGGTGCTTCATTATCTGTCAACATAAAAGCTTTCCTGAAGCAAGGTTTGTCTGTGAATACTCAATGTTGCAGAGCGTTTCTAGGGTGTATCTACAGAAAGAATATAAATGCCTCCCTGAACAAATAGAAATGACAAATTTGAGTTAAAAAAAAAAAGAAAACCTGTTTTCAAGTAAAGTGTAGAAGTGTATTCATCTGGTGGCTGAAAAAACATAATCACTTTCTTGCTGTTGCAAGATGACAGGGGAACCAGCTGCATAAGGGCCTCTTCAGGTGTCTGGAAGAGAAGATGCTGAAAGATAGGTTCAAATATATAGGGAAAAGAAAACTATCCTGGAGACCTACAGGGATGGATTTTGGTTGGATCATAATTCTATAAACATTGGAGCTGGAATTGAACAATCCCTTAGCTTTCAGTTGTTGGGGAACAGCCCCATGAAGAGGCTGTGATCTACAGTTAGTGAGATTAGCAGGAGCTTTGGTCAGGTCCTTGCAAGCCTCGCTTTTTGCCTATGTTACTGCAAAGAAGAGCACAGACATCTGTGCCCATGGTCCTATGAGGACAAGGGTTATACATGGACCAGAAGTAGTTGCACTTTGGTGGAAGTTTTGGTAAATACAAGCATACATTGCTAGAGTGCCATAGGGTAAAAATCATGCAAGTGTCAAATATTTTCATTATTCTATTTTCCATAGAGTACTATTGCCATCTAGTCTCTAGCTCAAAAGCTTTAGTGTTGTTTTGTTTTAGGTTTTTTTTTTTCTTTTTTAAGATTGCAATTAGAAAATCGAATAATCTTTGCATGACACTTCTTGTGGCCATCATGCTGCAGGATTTGCAGATTCCATCAGTAGTGTAAAATGCCTGTCAGCTTGGTGGCAAGTTGATAAGAAAGGGAATTGGATATATATCTAGTCAGACCACTGTGAAGCTATCAAATGTTCTGAAGACTACTGTACCAAAACTGCCTGATACGAATTTGGTGTAATCAGCAGAAAAACTGTTATTGGATTCTGTTGGACACAGTCTATAATTCATTTTTCTTAATTTCTGCATTTCTCCTTTTCCCACTTCCACTTTGTCCCAGAGGGAGAACTGCTGAAAAGCCACAAGAAAAATTACTTTTCTGTTCTTTTAAGTACTTGCGGGACAAGAATTTTCAGTAATTTGATGATTTCTTCCCTGTAGTCCCAAACCACGCACCAAGAATGACTCTTTACTAGTTTTCTCAGACCCAGAAGTTTTCAATAGTTTGGATAAACTTCAGGTATGCGTCAAGTTGACAGGACTAAGTAATAATCCCAAGGCCCTGTGATGAGCAGTTCCTATACAGTCCTGTGCTAGAGTGGTGTGGCTACAAACACCGTATGATTAACTGCTGTCATAGGAGCAAATCATATGTAGATACTCTTCAAGAGCACACTATTTGTTTTTCAGCATTATGATCTTTTCTATGGCTTTGCCATTTTTTCAGCATCTGAAGAATACTCAAAGCAATTTTAGGTCCGCTCCATGCCATCTTTGAATTCTTCTGTCTTTGCTGCCATGTATGGTGTTCCTGAGAACTGTTCTAATGTAAAGAGAGACCTATAATTTTCAGGATAACTGTGACTTTCAGATCCGTAAATCCTTTCTCCCACATCCTGATGATTTTCATTATTTTTTTCTTTTCTTCCTCTTCTTGTTTTCTTCTATTTTTTTTTCTCTTTTTATGAAGAGACTTTTAATTAACTGGTGCATTTCTATGGCTATGTGAGTATCAGCAAGGTTTGTGGACTGGTAGGAATGAATCTGCATGATGAAACAGCTAGTAGTAAGGACATAATGTCCATACTATTCACATTTCAGGGTTATTCTACTCTGAACTAGCTCTAGTCTGGCCTTGCAGAGCCCTTTGTTGTGCAGTGTAATGAGGAATACTCCTAAAGCACACTTTGCACTTCAGTTACATCTGACAGGAATCTGGCTCATGGTCTCTAAGACAAATTCACGATGGGAACCAAAGCATAGTAAGTGGGGATAATGGGAGATTTACTTCAGAAGTGTATTCTTGATCCAGACTAAAGCCCTGATGTAGATACATCCTGAGTGATCCACTGGAAGGATTTGGAAGGGATGAATGAGGTGTCAGGCATTAGACAGCTAATGCCCAGGATGGAACACTGTCTCAAACAGCTTGCATTGCTGGAGGGAACAGACATAAGTTTTATGCCCAATGATGCACTCTGAGAAGCCACAAGGCATCCTACATATTCACAGCAATGAAGTCCCCGGTGAACCAAAGATGTTAATCTATTTCCTTCCCCATTGAAAATGCAGTCCATATGAATTTTCCTCTCTCAAAAGTTCTGCTAGCAAACTGTGGAAAATGCATGGTTACAAAAAGAAGCTGTGTTGGGAGATGCATGTGTTTTGTTTTCAACTAAGTAGGCAAATGTCTTAGAGCGTAGGGGTCTAATGCATGGTTGGACAATGTGATTTAATAAAAATCCAGAGTTTCACAGAGGAAGACCATTCTGAAATAAGTGACACACACAGCAGCTGCATTCTGCTTTTCAGTCATTTTTTTCCACCATTTTAATGAATGTTTTACGTTATCTTTTCTTGCTGCCTGATTGTCCCAGCTCCTGTTACTGAACACAAGGGCCGCCTTTCACAACCTGTATCACTCCAGACTGACATAATATACTTATAATTCTGGAAATTCCAAGGCGCATATACACTTCACGGTAACTCCCAGGCAACTAAGCCCTCTTGGAGTTAGTAATTTTACTGTATTTCATTCCACAAAGGAAACTCAACTCCCAAAGGAAGCAGTAAGCTTTGGCCACCCCTATAGCTGATAACAATCCAAGACTTTCATCACATTTTTTGACCCATTCTTGGCTTTCAGGAATAACAACAGCTGCTGAAAGCAATACAATTTTTAGTTGTACTTCTTTACCTTCCCCTTAGCAAGCATCCTTATGAGAGGCTCAGAGATTAAATAGCCTTGGGGTAAATCAATCTCCAACAGCTGTTGCCTCCAGCATTCTTGACTGTCAGTGACTTCATTGAAAACATATGAGTGATCTTTCAACATGTTCACAAGTGGAGAAACGTGTCAACTGGGAAATCTCCCTCCCCCAATCCCATCTTCATGAATGTACATGGATGGTTGAATAGTTTCTCAAAATTCCCAGTGGTTTCATGACATTTCTGTCTTTATCTCCTCAGTTTTGTTTGTTAATCTTTTCTTTAATGCAAAGATAGCTCTAAAAAGGATGAGCATGAGTTATGTTTTGTCAGCCTGAATTTCCCCTTCGAGGGCCGTTTGTTTGGATATGTAAATCAGCTTTCATAATGCAAGAGGCTGGGGCAGAACTGACTTGATGAGGACTGAAGTCAGGAATGTGGACTGAAAACCAAATACAAAACTGGAGACCACCACAGGCAGTCCCCGTTTCTCAGTAGTGTAGGCAGCTTTTTCATTGGTAGTTGCTCTGTAGCACCACTGTTCCTGAGCACTGAAGACACAGATGGGACGTGACCTCTCTTTCCCTAAAGATGACCTCACAGCAGTGCTAGCTGGCACCATGTCTACTCAACACCATGTTCAAGACAAAGGCCCATGGCTGTGGGAATACCTCCAGCCCATGGTCCAACCCTGCTTCCCTCATGCTGAGGCATCATTGGCACAGCTACTCCCACCCTGGCAGCGGGGACAGGAGGGGTCATGGAGGCAATGCACAAAGTGGATGGAATGAGGCTGTTTCTTCGCAAAGATGGAAGGTTTGCATTGGTTTGACTTACTAATCCAGTCTGAAATAGTGATGTCTGGGGAATCTACTCCATTTGATTTTGCTGCTCTAATCACTGTAATACCCACGCTAGCAGCTGCATACTTTGTGTGTACCTGAAGCTGTCCCTGATCCCATTTATATCTTGATCAAGCTCCATCTTAAGTTTATTCCCATTTTCCTACTTAGGAGGCTGTTAAAAAAGCTTACTCCTTTGATGGCAGAGACTTGCTTCTGCTTTCTAACTAAGTATATCTATGCACAATTTGCATGCATTTGTTGTTATAACATTGTCTTTTAGCCTAAGTGGCTTTTGTCCTTCCCTGATTTCTGGTATTGGCTTTTGTACATCCTTGATTTTTGGTGCATCAAAGATTACTCTTGCTTTGTCTTGTCACCTTGTGACAGCCCACTTTCAATAGAGCTGCTATGGTAAGTTAGATCTGCAGGCTGGGACTGAGTAGGACTTTTCATAGGGATGAATCTCTGTCCCAAGAGAGGGTTTCTTTGAACTTGAACCGCAACCCTAAACTTCCATTTGAATTGACAATCTGAGAATTCATTTCTATTTTAAACTTGCTGGTTTCCTCTATGTGGTAAATAATGAAAACCCTCTTAGGACTGCATAAACTAGACATGTTTCACTTCCTGCAGATTTTGAATTGGCAGAAAGACTCTTACTTGGTCATGGTCTTGCTTCTTCTCTTCTTCTGTTAAGGTAAAAGTCACCTTGTTTGAAATGTTCTCTTAGGCACTTGCTTTTACTAAAATGCAACACTGGATGCATATCCCCTTCTGAATTCAAGAGAAAGTAAAGGATCTTTGGCTATGTCTCACTTATCCAGCTACATAACTTGACACTGATATTCTGTGCCTGAAATCCTGGTCTCACATCCATCGGCAGTGAAACACTGATTAGCTTCAACAGAGTGAATATTTAATACTGCAGGTTTAAGAGATGTGAACACCACAAGGTAATTGTATCTCTCATAAAAATAACCAGTCCCTTTCTCTAGAATCATAACTCAATTAAGGATTCAGAGGATGATTCTCTCTTCTAAAGCACTTTTTATCTCTATGTCTTTATGTAGCTTGAAAAGCAGACTCGAGCATCCTGTCTTCCATTTTGGAGTCTGGGAACTGCTGTGGCCAGTTTTGGGGAGGCTGTGTCAACCAGTCCTTCCATAATGCTTGACCAGACTAAATTTCTAGTTGTGCAAATTTTTGGCACCTTGGAAGTGTTTGATGTGATTCTGCTGGAATTATTGGGTTATCATATCACACAGAAACCTGGTGCAATCTTTGACAGCTGTATGAAGGGTGCAGAACCAGAGTGGATCTCTGCTCTATTGGCTGAAGATTTACCAGGCTACCACGCTTATCATGCTGCTGCACTGTAGTGAGACTTGCATGCTGGACAGGAGGCAGATCTGTGAGCTGGGGAATTTCTCTTGAAATCACCTTTATTTTCTACTACAGTGTGATGCTGAGGTGAAAAAATTACAAGCTGATCAATGAGAGACACCTGCACTGTACTGACTGTCCTTTATTAGGAGATTTGAGGTCTTTTGAAGCATTAATAAGGAAGGGTCAGTTATGCTAATTTATACTTCCAGTTCCCAAAACTGCCCAAGCATCTCCTATACAGTGCTTTGAAAGTACCATGAAGGCTGAATACAAATTGCTCAGGAACTATTTTGACCTCTTGACTGAAAGAAAAAAAAAAAAAAAGGATGAAAGTGTAAACTTTTATGAACAGATGCCATGGAGCAAAAGAATTATACTGTCTAAATGATGGAGCAGAAGGAAAGGATAATTTCATCCATTGATATAATATGAGTGCAGTGAAATTTTGCAGCAAACAGTATTTATTATGCATAGGACTCTTCCTGATTCCCCTGCAGCCAGAGAACTGTCATTCCTGACCATAAGATACCTATTGCATGGTGTCACGATTACCAAGTAAAGTGAAATAGAGAGTGGAATTGCCTGGCTTGAGGTCATGCTGCTGATCAGTGGGTGTTGGAGTTATTTATAAGAAGCACAAAGAACTGCTCATTATGTTCCCACTAGCACAAAGAGCTCCAAAGGGACTTACAGCTTGCAAGTTGTTCTCTCTTCATTTTGGGCTTGAAAATTTTGTCCTTGGGATATACATTTACTTTTCATTATTATTGTGGGAACAGGAAGAGACATTTACAAACTGTAGAAAATATGTGCAAGGGCTTCTCACACTGGAGATTTTAATTTTTGTATTTGACACCAATTAAAAAGCAAAGGTGAAGTCTTTGTGGAAAAGAGATATCTTACCTCCATGGTTCAAATGAACTGTCCGCAGTATATCAGCAAACAGGGTTCTTCCCAAGTACTTTCATGAATGTCAAGGTGACAATGTCTTTCACCCAATTAATCCCACAACTCCCATTTGACTGTGCTCCCACTCAAAAGACCTTAGGCCAGCAGGCCAGATTTCTTCTAGTAATTAGCCTTTAACCCTCCCAATCTTTGCTTTTTCAATTGCTACCAACTCTGTGTCAGACAGGAGTTTTATGCTTCTCTTAAAGCCTATTTCACAATGGCTCTGGCTTGACCTTTGGAGTATGTGCATTTATAAGGAAATTGTTTGAGAGAGACATTTTAACCGCTATTTAAGAAAGTAAGTGCTGGGACTCCCCTAGAAAGGTAACATAATGCTTGCCTATATCTCCAGATGCAATTTTGTCCTCTTGACTACTTTTTATTTTGTTCTTTTTTTAATGAAGTATAGAAAACTATATATCTTCTAACAATTTTTACAATTAGTCTTTATATATTAGAAGAAAATAGCAGGCATTTTGCAAGTTCAGAGATAACATAATGCTGTTCTCTGAGTTCATTAACTAGTCACTCCCGTGCCCACGTTGTAAATAAACTTGTGTATATGGAAAACATTCTTCTATATTGGACAGAATCAGAACAATTCAGCTATGTATCCTGCACGCTCCATCAGTAATGGCTTCCTGCAGTTATCAATGGACAGTAGCAGAAGTGGACCTGTGGACTTGCATTGCTTTTCCAAAGGCTGTGGTCAGCAGGATAACGAAATTCCAGATGACCATCAGTTTCAATGCTGGATAAAAGATTTCACTCAGAAACCCCAGTGGCATTTAGGTCTCCTGGATACAGAAGCAGCCTTTCAGCAAGACATTTAGTCTGGCATTTCAACCCCAAAGAAGCCCAGTTTGAACAAATTCCAGAATGATAAGCTAGCTTTTTTTTCTCATTTGGCAGGGCCTTCTCCAGCTCTAGATGCAGTTCTGAAGGTTCCTGACTAAAGTTGCTGAATCTAGATGTGTATCCAGATTCCCAGAAACATGATGGAGATCCCTGGGTACCCAGCTGAACCAGACTTATTTGAATGTGGGGAGCTGATGATAAAGTTGGTGTGATGTTCTTCCACAGTTCCCTGACACATTTGTTCACTACAATCAGATGGTTTCAGGGGTGTCACACTTCCCAATATTTTCTCTCTGTTTTCCTAAATGAGACAGATAAGTGTCAAAATACAAAGAAGTGTGTAAGAAGAGCAGAGGGCTTTATACTCATGGACCTTATATGGAATGCTCAAATAAGATTTTTAAATCACGGCAAATGTCATCATATCTGAATTCAGCCTGCACAGAAATTCCCACAAGTGATACAGGGGCTCCCGTAGAAGGACCCTGGACCTCCTGGTCTGTTGTCAGATGCCCTCTACACAAGGGATGGTAGGATACCTAAAGGCAACTGTGTCAAGCAAAGAAGAGTAGGATCCAGGCACGCATTGAGTGTACACTTGCATGTGTCCTAATGTCTTGGTGTACACTCCTATACAGTGCTTCAGAGTTGGTCAGGAAATCACTACAGCAAGGAAACAGTGTGGTTCAAGGTCACTGTTAAGCTACAGTGGGGATGTAGCTCCTGCTTAAATGAAACTATAGAAGCCTCTATTGTGCAGAGATGGATAGATCATCCAGTCCTAAAGTTCATAGCCAGGTACACTTCTGCCCTTGAAGTACTTCCCTAGAGCAGGGAGGATAATTTGGGAGGAAGAAGTACCAATGAGTGCAATGCTAAAATACTACAGGCCAAGCCTTCTCAGATAGAAGGTAACCAGGAACCCCAAGTAACAGAGCCGTAGGATCATAGGAAATTCAGGTCAAATGAGCCCTCTGAAGGTCATCTAGACTAATCTGCTTAAGCAGGGTCAGCTACAAGGTCAGGTTGAGTTTCTCGGGCCTTTATCCAGCCTGTTCTTGAAAACTTCCAGGAGGCTGCATAGCCTTGCTAGACAACCTGCTCCCCTGTTTACTGTTCTTATCATGGAAGAGTTTTTCCTTATACCTTGTCTGAACTTCTCTTGTTTCACCCTATCCCTGTTGTCTCTTGTGTTTTCACCATGAACCACTGTGAAGAGTCGAGCTTTGTCTTACTGATGACCTTCCTGTAAGCACTGGAAAGCTTCTATTAGATCCTCCTGGCATCTCCTTTTCCCCCAGCTGAGCAAGCCTCTTCTTACAGGTCAAGCACTCCAGCTTGTGATCATCTTGATTCTTCCAAAAGGTCCTGGGTTCTGCTCAAGGTGGTGTCCTGGCTGTAGATCTGCTCCATGCCACATCATCTATTTTCCCCAAGCCAGCAGAATTGTAATAGTAGCTGTAGGTGATTGCATAGAGTCGTTCCCCCCTCCCCCTGCCCCTAGACAATCCATAACCACAAGTACGTATCATTGAATTCTGACATGACAGAGATTATGGTCCTGAAAAAATCAGATTTGATCTCCAAAGCAGAGGCATAACTAAAGAAAAAGTATGTACAAAGCCACTGTTGCAACTGAGCATTTGTCTATGAAGTCTTTAGGTTGCAGTCAACCGTTAGCCATCAGTCATTAAACAAATTGGTTGGCGCTTAGTTATTTTGTCCTGAATGGCAGATATGCTTACCTTAACAATATAATAATAATAATAATAAATAAAACCAGTTCTTGCTAAATACAACTACTACTATCACTCACAGAAAGTTTCAGAATGATCCGCACAGTCCTGGAAATTAATTCACTCCCTGAAGCATTTGAAATGGAGCTGGGCAAAACCTATACTGTGTTTTGTGAAGGAAATGTTGAAATTAAACTACTGAAAAATGGTGGTAAGCAAGAAGTAAATTAAGTCGTCTAACTGCAGATAAGTCTTTATCTTTAGCATAAGTCTTTTTGATAACTTCAAAGACCATTCATTTTCTTAGCTAGGGTGCTTGATTTGAATGACGCAAGTTTCAAAGTAACAATAAAATAATATATTCCAGTGTTTTTAATGATTTTTTTCTTTTAAGTCCAGTGAAAAATGTGCATAAGTAGCATTTCATTTGCTTAGAAGTACATTGTTGTCCTTGAGTTTCATTTGTCTTCATTAATACCACTTCAGACTTTTGCAGAGTATCATTAGACGCATTTTTTTCCCTAATAGGCAAGCTCTTCTGAGTTTGGTGTTATACATCTGCTAAAATGCATGAAATACACTAAAATACACTAAATCTATTTTTGTAAAACTGAATTTGTGAAAATACTCCAATTTTCAAATGCATATTCCTGAATATTTAGAGTGAAGATGATAGCATATTTTCAGAAAGCTCACTTTTTTTTTTTTTCCCTATGAGTGTCATATTTCTCCTCCTACTGTGGGGCGGGCAAGGGAAGGAGAATAAATGAGGCAGTGTCTCAAATTGAAAATCTTTCCCGTAAATAAGTTTCTCTCTATTCTTTGTTTCACCAGTAATGGAATTTAGTGGAATTATTTACGAGGTGCCTAGTTCACCTCAATATAACCACAGACATTATTTAGACAGCGGCATAATTGTGAATAGTATTTTCAGAGAAGTAAAGGTCACTGTCTCTAGCAAAGAGCTTCTCACCTAAATTAAGATGTGAAAAGGGAAGTTATCAGCCTTCAGCCATTCTGTAAGTGATTAGAAAAGTGAAGCCATATGTACAGACACTCTCGCAACTCCTGCCTCTCCTCTCAAAGGAAAACCCTGGGAGAAGGAAGGACATTTTGGAGAAGGAACAATGCGTAGCAAATTGCAGTAACTGGGGAACGGCACAGGTATGGCATGGTGAGGCAAAGGCAATTACAGCATTTTGGCAACTGGTAGACTTTGTGCGATTGCAGTGCAGATAAGCCTGAAGTGGTGAGCCCTGCAAGGGGCCCAGCATTCAGGGAAAGCTGGCTTTCCTCGCTTCTGAGCTGGATGCTAGAAGCCCAAGCTAAACTCCAGTTTGCCACAGCTCCTCTGCTGTGGGTAAGCAAGCTGGTCTGTTTGCCCAGAGACTCTTACAAGCAGCAGTTCAGAAAGCAATGTATGCTAATCCATTTCTCTTTAACTGGCACATCTTTCCAAAGACTATTCAGATCAACATCATCACTTCCAGGAAGTTTATTTTCTTTCCTGAGTAATCGTTAATGCCTAGAGTGGCATAATGCGCTTTATAGTTACTAGCTTATGAATCAATACAATCAGGATTTCGAGGCCAAAATCTTTCCTGGTTCGCAAATAACCCAATCTCATTAAAGCCAATGAATTTCCATGGGGAATCTATCAGGAGCAGTTTTGGCCTTGAGTTCTCATATTAAGTAGAAAGCAATGCCTAGAGCCATGCCTCTTGGCAGAGTCTGGCATTCCATCAAAGAGACAGACAATTAGCAAATGATCAATATTCACGAACCACAAGAAGAAGCCAAAAATTCTTTTCTAATGGGATACAATGACCTTATTGGGGTAGATTTTTGCAGCACTGACAGTTCCAGTGGTCAGGCTGATCATGCTGGGGGCCATCTCCCATTGACTTGTCAGAGACAGATACTTTGCAGGAGGGTGACTGTGCCTTTACTTATGGCAGCAAGAGGTAGGCAAGGGCTGGGTGCCGTGGCAGTGGGCCTGGGAAGTTGCCCAGGACCCAAATACTCTTCTATCATGTAGCCTATAGGGTGGGTCCTTCTGTTGAAGCGTCTTCTTTTGTGACTGGATGGCTCTGTTTATCCACTAATTAAAAGGCTCCATATATGATATATGATATGTGATATGTCATATATATGATATATAATATAGTGCAGACTAGACCCTAGAGGAGGCTTAGGCATTGCATCACTTGTCAAAGTGAATAGTGCATATGTCTAGGTAGTGACTTCTGGACTACAGAGCTTGGTCCATGGGTTTGTATATGCATTTTACACTGAATACTCCACTGACAAAAAAAGCATCAATAATCACTAAAAGAAAAGACTGGAACTTGGGACTCCTCTGCCAAGTGAGTGATCTCACAAGGCTGTGGTGCCAGGTTTATTTCTGCTTCCTTTATGTCACCCAAGAGTCTTGAATTCTCTTCCGTACAGTAGGCCAGCTTCAATAGGAAGCATGAATAATATGTCAGCTCCAAAATAACCTCTAGTCTGAAGGCTAGAGGGATCTGTTGTCCTCAGAAAAAACTATGCCATAAAAAATAGGATAAGTAGCACTTCTTCCCTAGTGGGACTTAGTCTTGAAGCAGAGGCCAAACTGCACAGCTCCAGCACAACCAAGGTCCTTCTGGACTCCAGGGCTCCATCAATATGAGCTCATGAAGGAAAGCCAAGTCATGTACCCAGGCACTGGGAACTGAATCTCCACACTGGTCCTAGGTATGGTTTAGATGCAGCTACTCTGTTCTGGAGCTTGTAAGAGTTGGCACGAGGCCTTTTATGTGCCATTTGGCCTCAACAATACAGAGACCCTGGAATATTTAATTATATGTACATCTAATTTTGATGTCAAAGATGGACAGGCTGACTAAACCATTGAAAGCTTTCTACTGGCTGTCAAGAGAACCTAATGGGTCAGCTGAGACCAGAGAGTTAAGTTTTAGGTGGATAAAGTCAGATGAGTTAAGCTCCCATCGATTATTATGGAGGCTGATTGGGTATCATGAGATGATTGGTGGGCAGCAGCCACAGTGCTGTCAGCTTTGTGTTCAATCACAGATTAAAACTCTGGCAAGAACTGATAGCCTGCCATGGAGCACTTTAATTTTCTGTAAAGGAGTTCCCCAGAGGCACACTCCTTGCACAGTGTTTGCTAGCAGAAGTGTTGGGCCACTTGAGTGCGAGACAACAGTACAGTAATCTTTAGCAATGTACAAATCTTGAGCAACTGTCAGAGAGCAGCTGGAGCTGGGAAGCCAGGAGGAAGATGTGCAGGATGTAAATAGCTAATGGAGAAACCTGCATAATATTATGTGAATCAGGGCTAACACAAACACATAGCAGTGAAAGTCAGAACATTTACACATGGCTCCTCCCTGAAGTCACTTCAGCTTTCCCAGGAAGTTAAAAGCAAAGAAGCTACTCTGTTCGGTAGCTCAATAGCTTTGAAAGGGCTTCATGGCTGAATCCCATTTCTTTAAAGTCCAAAAGATAAAACAGAATACAGAGGCACTTTGAGGATGCTGCAAGCACGTGCCCAGAGACCATTAACTTAAAGAAAGCAGCCTTGGCTTGCTGGTGTATTGCCTTCCCTCTCTGGGTTGCTAGCTGAAAGACAAGCCAGTGGAAAGCAACAGCATGGAAGAGAGCAGAAAATATTACAGAAAATATTATTTCCTCACCTGGAAGTCTACATCCTGCTGTAGTGAGATATAGCAAAAGATGGAGACGGGGAAAAGCAGAGGTGGATGTCAGAAATAATCAAAGGCATGGAAAATAGTCCACACGGGGATGGAGGAACAGATGCACAAAGGATGTCATCCAGCATCTTTCTATAGACTTTGAAGGAGCACGTAGGGACTCTTGGAATAAAATGAAAGTGGTTGCTCCTTCTTACCGCTATTATTGGTCAACAGTACACAGACTTCCAATGGCATGGAAAGACAGTGAGTTTGAAGTTGACAAAGGAACATTTTCCTAAGTTATACTGAATGCTAGAGGGAGAGTGTCAGTGTCACATGACTCCTGTATGCTTGGAATTATGCATTTGAATTCATGCTCAGGCATTTGTATTAACTAGAGTTTTTAACATCCATGTTCAAAAATACTGTCCTAAAAATAATTTGATAGGAGATGACTGACAATTCTGCTAGAGAAGACAAGAGTTGTCATTGAGATATGGAACCAGCATGTTCTGGGTTAAGGAGCAATTTATTTAGGGACAGAATTGGCTACATATGCGGCTGTGTTCCCTAACACCTACAGCACAACCTGTCATCACTGTGCTCTGTTACTAGCTTGCTACTAGCTCGTTACCTTTTACTCAGTGCTTCGTTACTGGCCTTGCTGCCTTGCTAGCTGGCTGGGGCATGTGGAGTCATCCCAAGTCACACATGAGCTGTCCGAGCCTCAGGGTATTCAAGTATTAAGCAGAGAACGGGAAGCATTTAGAATCATAGAATCATAGAATAGTTTGGGTTGGAAGGGATGTAAAAGACCATCTAGTTCCCATCCCTCACCATGGGCAGGGACACCCTCCACTAGACCAAGTTGCCCAAAGCCCCATCCAGCCTGGCCTTGAACACTTCCAGGGAGGGGGCATCCACAGCTTCTCTGGGCAACCTGTTCCAGTGTCTCACCACCCTCATAGTCAAGAATTTCTTCCTTATATCTAATCTAAATCTACCCTCCTTCAGTTTGAAACCATTACCCCTCATCCTATCACTCCATGCCCTTGTAAACAGTCCCTCTCCAGCTTTCCTGTAGGCACCTTCAGGTACTGGAAGGCTGCTCTAAGGTCTCCCCAGAGCCTTCTCTTCTCCAGGTTGAACAACCCCACTTGAAGTTTACGGATAAGAAGCGCTATACACATGCAAGGTATTAGCAAAAAGATGGAGACTGTCAAAACATTGACTGGTGCCAGGCCTAGATCAGCTGTTATTGGGCTCTGCAAGTGCTGTCCCTCTGAGCGTTCCCAGAAGCAAGGGGAATGTAACAGACTTGACGATAAGCTTCCCTTTGCCACTCAGTGACCTTACCTAGCAATTCAAAGGGATCCTGAAACATCTATTCTATTCTTTATACAAAGTATTCATATCCTTCCTAATTACTGATCTATTCCCACAAGCATCTTAACTTCCTTTTCTTAATAACCTTCTAGATCATTTCTTATTACAGCAAGTAGACACTGAAACAATGACTGCTGTCACTTTGTGCTAGATGCAGTATAAAAATAGAACAGGAGGCAAACCTTTCTTGGAAGACATCAAGATCTAAACAGATTAAAATAAATTGTGGAAGGGGAAACACTGGGGAGGAGGATGAAGTGACTTGCCTAATTACAAAATCAGTCAGTGGCAGAGAAAGGAAAAGTACGTGCAGATTCCTACCCTTGGGTATCAAGTATAGTTTATCATTTAACTTGCTTTGTTTCTGTAACTCATTCTGATGAACAGGTTTTCCCTTCTTTCCCCAGAACAAGTGCACCTACCCAATGTGCCAACAATTCCACAATATTTTCTGCCTGAGAGGAAAAGACTGACTCTTCCTTCAGAAGAGTCCTTCCTTCCTGACAACCCCCTCAGGTTGTGCTGTGCAGCCATGATACCTGATCTTTAATCATAGTGACAAGCAGAGAGGCTGTATGCAAATGTAAGCAAATAGTGTTTGACATTTATATGAAGATGATAAAGACAAAGATTGGGGGCTGTTTTGAGGGTGGAAAATGTTTACGCTATTAGTACAAGAGAACATGGAGCTTTAACCAAGCAATACTCCCAAGTCTGAGCTGACAGAGTTCAAAGATGGAGTGACCTTGATGGCCAAATGGATGCTCCACAGGCTGTTAAATACATTAAAACTGAAAAGCAGCATCTGGCTTAATATCACTCTTCGCAGGATACACCTGCCTTTGTCCTCCTTCTTCCACCATCTTTTCTAGCAGATCTTCTGCATCATGTTAAACGTCGTATTGGTGTTTTTGTTTGTAAGTTCCCCCCATGTGGATTTAAAGAGAGACAGAAAGGAGTTATGAATAGCTACCACTTGGAAACTTCAAGACATCTGTGGTTTGATCTAAAGTCTATCAAAGCATCTTTCTGTTGACTTCAGCAGGGACTACCTTATCCTATTTATATAGCATCTAACATACTTGTAGACAAATCTCAGAGGAAATATGTAGGCACTCCTGTAATACAATAGCAACAATAAAATAATAATAGCCTTTCTGAATTAAATATCATTAACAGTGCTAGCTACACGGGTATGAGTTGTCCAGCTGCTCTTTTTCTGTGGATGTTGCTGATTGCTGCATTTCCATTTCTAACCTGAATTAGAGGCAGAGAAGCTGAACACTAAAAGAATATTTCCACAAGTCTTTTTGATGCACATTGATTAAATGCCTCTCTATCACCAGATTAAACCCCTTTCTGCTTCAATCTTTCTTCAGATAGTTGCAAGGTGTACCCCTGCATTTGTAATACTGTTCTTCAACTGGTGAACAGTGGAGAAGGCACGAGGATAAGGCTTACACGAAGATTCTCTTGCAGGGGACTCTGGGTCTTGTACGTACAAAAGTCTAAGATAACTCAGTTCTGTGAATTGACTTCATTACAGTTTGTAGTGATTGACTGGAATTTCTCTAGTCTTTGTTATTTCTGTTATCACAGATGAGAGAAGAATTCAGTCATGAATTCTGCGTCATCTTCTTTATGTCTAGAGATTCGCCTGCTCTTCTCCAGCTTACTTTATTAAACTCTTTCTCAGCATCTTATGCATCATTTCCTGCAGAGATGGATGCATTACCCAGGAGACAGTAGGATGCTGTCAGATATTGGATGTTTAGATCTTAGTTGTGTTGCAGGGTCCTTTACCAGAAAGCATTTGCTTTTTCTCAGGGGGCTGGTAAAACAACAAAGTGGCTGGAAAAGTTTTGTCCCTTTTTGGCAAAGCCTATCCTATGGCTGGATATTGATCTAAGGATGTTATTGTCCTCCATGTTTTATGTAAACAAGTGAGGATTTATCATCATAGAGTCACAAGGTGTGAACTATCCTAGCCAATCTGTAGGAAACATTTGGGCTGTTTCTAACCATTTATCATGCAAGTTTCCCTTCCTGTTGGTCTTTTATACATTCTTTCTGAATGCCCTACACCATTCAGAATGAAAAATAACGGCTGTGGAAATGATCATGGTGTAACATACACAGCAAATCTTTTTTTTTTTTTTTATTAAAGTCCATCTATCCCCATAAAGTGAAGTTTTAAACAGCCTTGTCACTCATTGCCTGGGATACGTGTCAGCACAGCCAATGGGTGAGCATTCCTCTTGCATTTAATTGTCTCATCTCCTCCTCATTGCTCTGGTGCCCACTGAACAATAAATGCAGTTGTGCTCCTGAACGCACACCCTGCTATTGGTTTAACAAGTCCATGTGTTATGCACCTATGGGAATGTGCCACCAGCTAGAAGCAAGAGATAGGCCTGGAGTCCAGGTTTCCCCTGTTCTGGAGAAGCTGGGGGGAAGAAAGAGAAACGTAACTCCAGACTTGCCTGCCCAGCCTTTCTTTCCCTCACCTGTGAATCTGTGACAAAATTTAGGTCCTCCACTTTGACTTTTTTGACTTTAACACCTAAGCAGAACTGTGTGCATTTCAAGCAGCTACGGTTTATCATCCAAGGAACTGCTGCTCAGTCAGTACCAAAGTCCCAGTCACCGTGGTGGGTAAGCTAACTTGCAAAATCCATTCTGACCATGCAGATGAGATCCCTTGTTATATGCATGGAGTTGCTAGCTAAGAAAATGGATCTCTGATCATGTAATGAATATACTACGTGACACAGCAAACATTATGGAATCTGGTTTTCTGAGGTATATTGAAAGTATTGTGTTGACTGCATCGATTGCATAGGAGAAACAGAGTTGGTGTACCAAGCTAGAAGGCAACTCAATGGTTTGGATAAACAACACTCTAATACGCACTTGAGGGCAATAATAGGACAATGACTCACAGCCCAAAGTTAATGCCAAGGCTGTGAGTTAATAGATTGAAGGACTATAAAGAGATAAAAGCAACTGAAGATATAAAGGCAGGCTCTCACTCCAAGGTAGCACTTCTCTTATAGAAATCCACTTCCAGAAAGCAATTCAGCCCATCGTGGCTAAGGCAGGTGAAATGAATCACCCTGTAGATATTCCTCACTTTATCTTTAAAATAGTGGGAGCCTTCACAATTATCTCTGATTAGGCAACCAGCTTTAAGGTATTAGAACTCATGAAGAAGGATGATCAAAAAATACTGAATGGTATTTGAAGAATATTCAATATGAAGAAAAGGTAGAGACCAACCAGAACATGTGTAAATTCAAGAAAAGTAACAATTGCAACTAAAGGTAGTCCACTAAATACACCTTTTTTGCTGTGGCGGTGTGACTAAAGGATATTGTTTCAAGGTTACAGCTTAGAGATGCTTTTTTAGATCACTGACCCAGAAGAGCTTCACAATTTCTAACGTAGCTGTTAGAATCTATTACAGTAGATAACTTAGGGAACCTTGAGTTCACAAAATCAATGTCACAATAAAATCAAACAACTCCTTTCCTACTTGTCATAGTTTATTGTATCAAGGCCCTACTTAATGTAGTTTTAGTTGGTGTGTCATTGATCCAATTGATTGGAATGACTTCTCTTTAGCTTTTAATATACACTAGATCTTGGTGGAGGAGAGGCATTCAGCCTGAGTACTGGAATATACAGTAAAGAGTAATTCTAGTTAGACAGGAAAGTGATTTATTTGGTGGTTTTTAGGTCTGATTTCAATGACTGTGAGATCACATGTATGGACTAAAACCAGTTGCAGTATCACTGAAGGTAGAAGCACTATCGGTTGTTGGACTAACGTAAATAAGATCAGAAGAAACTAGTGAGTCTTACGTGCAAAAAAAAGCTTCTATTAACTGTGACTTTCCGTACACAGGGATCCATACATCAGATACAGACCCTAATTGTTCTGCCCTGCTCTGATGGACCAGAGCAGCTGCAAAAGAAGTGTATCCAGTTCCCTAAGCAGGGAGGGAACTTGCAGTGATGTGAGCTTTACCTTTCATTGTCATCTAACTTCTGTCAGAAACAAGACTGGAGTTAGGAGGTGGAAAAGTGACCTACGGCTGTTTTGCCCTTTTATCTCTCAGGTTCATCTTGGATGTGGGCTGTGGCTGGAGTGGCAGGAGGATGTAGTAAGCCGTTTACAACAAACTTGTTCTTCACTGTATTACTTTAAACATTCTAACTGTGGATTAGTCAGTGAAAGCAAAATCCTTAGGGCCTTTGGGGTGCTCTGGATTTCATTGACTTACTGTTGTCATGTACACCTGCAGAACTTCAGAAGCAGATGGAAGCTCTAGGAAATATCTCACAAATGGTTTTATTTCCATCACTTCACAGCTGAAGGAAAATGCTAGGTGCATACAGGTATGAATAGTTTCTTTATTACTTGTAACAGGACCAATTATTTGAACTACTATTTGAGCACTTTAAAAGCTGGATGTGTGGAAGAGGGTATAGCCTAGCTTGGATTTAGGTATGAGCCATAGACACACTAGGAAACTCCTATGATATGACTCATCTCACCTATCTGCAAGTTAAACATCCAGTTTCCTAGTCATCTAGACTCCCTGCAGAACTTATGAGATAGGTAGCTATGGCTGGTGACAAGAACCTCTCTCTGGAGGTGTCTGTTTTCTCTGCATTAATGACAGAGAGAGATTAAACATCTTGCTTTCAGACTTCATTCAAAAGTGAATGATAGATTTTAGTAACTCAAACTAAAGAGATGCTCCCACAACCTGATAGAAGTATATTGCATTTAAAATAATTTGCTTCCCATTCTAGGGTGGAAGAGGGTGGGATGAGGCACAAGAAATGTGTTTAAGCACAAGGCTATACAAAATTTTCAGGCAAATTCCAGATAACGTTAAAGCATAGGCAAGCCAGAGTATTGGAAAATCCTGAATTTCTTACAGCTTTGTTGTCTAGATAATGAAAATTTTTAAAAGTTTACTTCTTTTGACATTTGAGTTTAGTAGTTCAATTGGCCAAATTCCCTGCAGCAATTTGAGGGTTCAGACCTAAGTTAGGCAGAATGCTTCAAAGATTGCTTAGACTGCCTTAACTTTAGGTCTGTAAAACTTATTAATTAATAACTTAGAAATTCTTTCTTCTCAATAGTAGCAGAGGGTTATAAAAGCAAAAGCTGTAGCAAAACCTATATCCTCTAGGGATAACCCACTGCTGACAGGGGTAAATTTGTTTCAGGCAGTAAACAAACATGAAATTAAATCAACTGCATGCATTTAATTACTTGGCTAGGTCCATCGATGTCCCGAATACAGTGAGAGAAAGGATGGTGGGAAATAGATAACAGATTCTTCTTTCATATAATTAATAATCTGTGGGGGAAAATGAGAAAAACATAAGAAGAACATTTTCTTCATAGAAACTTCTTCATGAAGTCTTCCCAAAACTTACAAAAATTATGAGGGGAGAACACAGGACAGACAGCATCTTTTGAGGCCCCTACCCCTCCTAGTATGCTGAACAGAAGGGTAAGAGAATTATGGAATAGCTTGAACAATGGGCTTGTCCCTGAAATACATCAGCCATTACTGGCTGACAATCAGAAACTTGTACTCAGTAGACATCTTCATGCTCTAGAATGTTCCCTGTTTTGATTCTCATGCCTTTGTGATAGCAGGTTACCAGGAACAATAGCGCTCAAAAAGTATGGTTCTGAAATCCTGCAAGATATACGACTTCATGACATATTTCTCCTGGAGGGGAAAAAGAAGTAGAGAAAACCCTGGGAAGTTGATTTGGCTGCCTTTCTGAAGCCAACTCAGCTGCCAGACTTTTGTTGTTGCTCAACTGATATTTCAGCAAGGATTATATTTATTGTAAATATATGAAGTGGATGAAGGCAATGACTCTTGGACTAGATCAGATCAGAAAAAAAAAAGAAAGTCTTGTCATTCAGATGATAGCTCTGAAACAGTTCATACAAGACAGTTGTTAGCAGTATTTTTTTTATTATGACATTTTTTAATTTTTTTTTTCTTCATTAGAGAAATCCAAGGGACAATAGAGCCAGGAAGACAATAGACATAATAGAAGCACACGTGGAAGAATGTTATGAGAATGGAAAACCACAGAATTCTGGAAAGGCAATTGTTGGGCCTATTCCTCTACAGGTTTTGGAGGGCCAGCAAAGAAAAACATTGAAGATTTGCACTAGTGAAGACCAGAGTTTCTTTAGTCCTTTAGTCCCAGTCATCAATGAATTTGACTTTCATGTTTATTCCATGGTTTTATCTGAACAGTAAACTCATAGAAGATAGAGTCTAAGCTTTTCATGGCAGAGACTGACTTTGCTTTATACAGGACCTATCAAATCAGCCATGTTTGGACCTTTTTAGAAATTACTGTAACAACAATAGTAGTATTAACATATCAAGTGCCTACTTGCTTTCCCAAAATCATGGCATTTCTAGAATTTCTAGACAAGTTTAAAACAAATTCTAGCAGATCTTTTAATTTATTTCAGATTTTTACCCATTAGGGTTTATTGTGTTCATGTTTTCCATCTTTTTGTGATAATTTCAAGATCAACAAAGTGAGTTTCTTTTACTTTATTTTATGAATGGCAACTATAATTCTCACTGTGTTCACAAGACTCTAGGATCTATGGTTTTAAGCAAAATGCCAATATAACATCATGAAATGGCGAACACTGGTAATTATGTGTTGGGAAAGCAGAAGAAGATGAGGTCTCCTCACCTTCAAGTTACTATATATAAATGTACATTGTGAAGAGGAAGTGTTAACTGCTTCTAAATACCAAGATGAGTCAAATGCTGTGATTTTGTGTCAGCCTTAGAGGCAAGATCCACTCACTACTGTATATAACATTTAATCAAGTACAAATGGGTTCATGCTATTCCTTCTTCCTAGCTCTCTGTCTCTTTGCTTTATGCCTTGGGGATACTTCCCCTCCTCTGCGAGAATATTAAAGTAAATATATATTCTCAGATTTCAGAGAGCAGTAATTACAGAATAGAGAGATCAAATTTCCACAGCTTGTAATTTTCATTACTTCATCCCTTGCTCAGTGATGTGAACAGACAAGCTCCGAAAAACAGCTGAAGCCTAGTGTGGAGGGCTGATTTTACCATGAGAAGAGGAGGGGGGATTAAGTGGGGTGGAAAGGGCTTGCGACTGGATTCAGATGTACAGAAGAGATGGAGAGAGGCAGAGGGAGTGATACAGCAGAGGGAGGTGATTTTTGACATAAACCCAGAGAATTTACTTCTCTTTTGGTCACCAGGCCCATCAGCACCCCAGTTAAACTGGTTGGAGGAGAAAAAAATGATGGTGAAACAGCCCCCTCCCTTTGTCCTTTTGAGGTGGTGTACGGTGTCCTGTTCTCCTGTTCCCAAACATGACCGTGTTGTTCCTCAGAGAGAAAACTAATAGAACTGGGATCAGCAGATTTTTAGATACATGCATTTGAAAATGAGCAGAAATTAAAAGACAACCATCACCCATCTGTAAGCTGCTGAAATCCCACAGCCCTCACTCTTCCTTTTGAATTCAGCAGGGTTAGAGGTTTCCGTACAATTCTGTGTGGTCTTCCCAAAGCATCAGATGGGAATAGATGGTGAGGAGACATTTAAGCCCTTGGTTCCTTCATTCCCATCAACACTGTCTGTGAAGAGAAATGATCCCACCAGATCTCTGCTTGCTTTGAGGCGTTCCGCACTTTCTCCCTGAAAGTTCTGCTCTGCCGAGAGTGGGAGAACAGTGCACACAGGAGAATTGCTGTAGGATGACGAGTCTAATTTAGCCACTGTGAACATGGTCTTCCCATGGCCTCGATCTTCCCCACTTTTATGGGGGTCCTCAAGGACAATGGGCTGTGCTGCATTTAAACCCCCAGAGGCATTGTGGAGCAGGGCAGTAGTTTTGGGGGTTTTCATCAAAAAAAGGGCAAAGCATAATTCAACCTAGCTGAAAACTTTCCATAAGACTTTGTATTGCATTTTGAAGTGCCTGTGAGTCCTCAGTCCTTGGCCTCAAAGCCCCTCATCACCAGGCACTGGCAAGCAAAGGAAAATGCAGAACAAAAAGACTGTCTCAGACTGCAGCTCAATGAGTCCTTTAACGCAGAGAAACCCAGTGTTTGGACAACTGAGTCCTTCAGAGGAGGCACTCAGGGTTCCTTCCTGATGAAGGGTTTGAAAAATAAGGTACAATTTCCTGCACTGGGGAGCATTCCTCCTGCGTAGGTCTACATGATACCCGTCTGGAATTTGGAATGAGCACAGCTCGCCTCCAGCAAATTCCACTCCGTGAAACACCAGCGGGCCCCACAGCACAACAGATGGCCCAAAATGCCCTTGTCCCATCTTCCCTCTTACTCCCCTCAATGGAGGCTTCCTTCCTTTCATGTTGCATTGGGTGTGTTAGTTGGTGGGTTGGCTGGTCTGGGTGAGACACACTGTTTTCCTCCCTGATCTACATGCACACTCAGATTTGCAGGATGAGATCTGCCAGCATATCAGCTGGAGTTTGTAGTTATGGTTTGTCACTCTCCAGGTTCAGTCTTGCTCTGAAAACTGTTCAGAGATCACAGATGGGGAAAAAACCCTTCGCTTTATTCATTAGTCATAGAAAATCCCTGACCTCAATTACCTTTGCTTTGTGTTTCATTTGAGATCTTGACCCATCAAGAATGAATGTTTTCATGTGTATGTACAGTTACAGGTAAAGTTGACATCCATCGTGTCATGCAGGACTGTCAGACCTCTTGCGATGGACATGCAAGATCCATTTGACTATTGCCTCACACTTGCAGGTAAGGCAACACCTCACATCTTCCCAGCAAGGAAATATGGCATCTCCTCCTGTGCCATGCTCTGTTGGACAGCAAGTTGGATCATGAAGTTGGAGATAGCTCAAGGTACTGAGCTGTTGCTGGACGTCTGCCACTTTGAAGGTTCCTGTATTTAAGACCCTGCCTCACTGTGAGCTCCCACGTAAGCCAGTGTAGCACACGCATCCCTGACACCATGCGTCTCAGGATACGGTTTGGTTCCTGCTCTGATACATCCTATTGTCTCTTCAGTCAAGCTGGCACTGCTTGCAGTGCAGTTACCTGGTGACCTGGATTCAGGAAGAAAACTGTTTGAAAATAAAACAGGTTGACATACCTAAGGGTCAAACTGCAGACAGGGAAGCAGAAAGGGCTGGATTGAGTGGTGGAGAGCAGGATGCGGCAGGAATACCTGAGCTGGTATCACCAGCTCCAGTGCTGGGATGTATGTGATACCATGGTGTCAGGTACTGCCAGGCTTGTCCTGCATAGTGACCTCCATTCTGTATCAGGGATATAAACGGGGGGAGTGGTTGTGGATGAATGTTCAAGGCTGTGATTTCTCAGGTATTTTATTTAAATACACCAGCTTGCCCTTAGTGGGATCTCCATGGCTGCTAAACTCTCACTGATTTGGGGGGATCCGCAGCTTTGAAGAAGAGAAATGAAGTTGACTACCATGGGTAGTGTGACTCAATAATCATTAAAAATTCTTCAAAATCTTTAAAAATCAAGTCTTTCTCCATCCTTGCCAAACAGAAGGGGAAGAGGAAAAAGAAACAGAAAAGGGATTTAAGCAGGAAAGGCATCCTCCCCTTTCCCTTCTGTAAACCCCTTTGCTGTAGGGAACCTGGGCAGGAGGGTTAATTGGGCACAAAGGATCTCAGCTCAGCCACAAGGGTTGCAGAGCAGTGGGGTACAGAGTCCCGATAAGTCGCGGGGCACCGGACCCCAACGCCCCCTGCTCGGGATGCTGCGGCGGGGCGGGCGGGGAGGCATTTCCCCATGGCCCCCGCCAGCAGATCTGCTCCTCTTTCCCCCCGGAGCATCTTCCGAACCCCGAGGGAAGCTGCGGGGGGTGGCAGAGGGGGCCCGAGCGCGGCGCGGGGCTCCGGGAGCGGCGGTTCTCCCCGTCCCCGGGCGCGGAGCCGGCGCTGCCGCTGGATGGCAGCATGTCCCCGCCGAGGGACCGGCGGGCGCAGCCGGGCCACCCGCCCTTCTCCTCCCTACCGACAGCCGGGGAGGCGGGAAGGAGGGGCATGAATAAAAAAGGCAAAAGTTAGTGTTTTCCTTTGCCAAAGTCCTCCTTAAAAGCAGAGTGAAAAGATAATTGCTTTAGATGTTTTTAAGTATTCAGCGTTAAATGTCATGAAACAAAAAAGCCAATGCATGTACCAAGTTTTCGGACGCTGCCTCCTCAAAGCACTGGCTTGGGTCTCCTGTGGCTGCTTCCCCATTGCTCACAGCCCCTGACCTTGTGTTGGGTGGGGGATCCTGGTGCCAAGCAGGCGTGAGAAAGGATGGCTTTTCTCCTAAACTGCTATGGAGCCGAGAGCCGGGGTTTCTCCTAAGGAAACATGCCCTGCTTGTAGAAACCCAGCAGGTCCAAGTCTGCTTCTTAGGCTTGGGGCAAGAAGGAAGGAAGAGGACACACAGGCCTTTCTTCACTTTCTTCTTCCCCTTGCTCTTAGGCAGCCTGGGGCTGTCCAGATCTTAGAGCAACTTTGAGAAGAGATTAGCCAGAGCACTCTGGGCTGCAGCTGCACCTTCCTTTACCCCCCGCCTGCCTCCAGGCTTTCCCAGCCAATGTGGGGCTAGGAGCAAAACTGTCCAACATCAGCTCTGTCCTGCATCACTCTGCACCCTGCAAAAGGAGCACTGTGCTAGGCAGGACCTACAATGGGACATGTTTGCTCCCCCTCATCCCCTTCTCCTAGCTGTCACTGGCATTTTTTGCTTGCCCGTGACCACAGCTCAACCTGTCATCCTAGACCACACGGCAAACCTGTTTTGCTGCAGGGGGATAGCAGCAGCCAGCTGGACTTGGATATATTTGTCCTGACCCTTCCCTTTAGACAGACTTTGAGAGGGTCAGCACGTTCTTCCTTGCCCATGCCCTTGCCACAGCCATCTTCTTATGATCTGTTTCTGTCCTTTTGGCTAGGTCACCTTATGTTGCCAAAGCTGCAAAAAAGGGGCTTTAGTGCAGTTTGAAAGCAAATCCAAATTATCCTGCAATTACCATTTGTGCTTATAACAACACGAAGGAATGCACTCCTTTGCCCCTGGGCAGTAGTCCAGCCTGCCCCTTGCTTCCTCATCTGCTGCCACCCTCCACTCTATCAGAAGTGGCTGCCAAAAGCAGGATCACACCGGAGCCATCCTAAATTCCCCCTGAACTCTGAGGGCTGGGGGGATGTGTCTTGCAGCAGCTGCTTAGATTCAAGGGCATTAAACTTAATTAACTGCAGTCTCAGAGGGCAGAAGGTGGAGGGGTGGGAGCAATGGATCGCTGTGTTCTCTGCTATGTTGATACCTCTCCATGGTCATATCGTCTGATCTATATGGTTCCTTTTTTACTTCTTGCACAGACAGATGACTCGTGACAGCACTGAATGCGGAAATGACTGCATGAATTTCTATGTCTTCCATCATTCAGGTCAGATCTGATGGCCAGAGTCACCCCTCTGGGCTTAAAACTGCACAGTGGTTTGGGATGTGAGATTCAGTCAAAGGAGCTCTGAGGCCCTTGCACATCTTAGTTTCACCCATAATGCTTATGTGTCATGCTAGGAGAGCTGGAGTTGACAAAATTGGCCAAATACTGACCTGAATGAAATGGGATTAGTAACAGCACATGTGGAAAAAACAGTCATCTAGCCGTCATGCCAGCCATCGTCTCCAGCAACCAAATACAGATCTTGCCTTTGACGCAAAAGGCAGAGCTATCTGTTGTCAAATCGCAGGGAAAGGCTTGCTGATGAGTGAGTGACTACTCAGAGTAGGAAAAAAAGAAATAAATCACTGCAGCACATGCACTCGAGGAGCGGGGCCCCATTGTGGAGATGAGGCAGACCAGATCGTCCACAAACTGCACTAACCAGGTCCTGAAGCAGGAGAGAGGCAGTGGAAGAGAGGAGCTGTGCTGTAAATGAAGGAGGCACAGACGGAGATGCCAGCAGGCAGCAATATCTGGGGGAGGAGGATTTGGCTATGTGAATCTCACACTTGGCACATGAGTCTTGCAGGTCTTGAAGGGGAGCTGAGTGCTGCCTATATATGATACATCTGAGGACAGCGCTTGGCTCTAGTGAAAATCTTCCGGGGTGTGGTTCAAACACTCTTCTCCCGTAAAAATGCAAGAGCACTCAAAAACGCTTCATCTGGGTGCTCTGCAGTTTCTTCTGCCCCTGAAAAGCCAGAAGTAGCCCCGAGGGATAGTGAAAACTGAAAGGAAAATGTTGCAGCTTTTTAAAAAATACCAGCTGCAGTTTGGAGTGGCAGCTAAAATCTTACTACTGCACGCACCCGGCAGTGTAAGGTGCCTGTGTGCTCGTTATATAAAGCAGCTATAAAATCACGGAAGAGTGAACAGACGAACAGAGGGAGCATGTTAGACTCCAGGACTGCAAGCTCCAACACGTTCCCAGCCCAGCGAGGCAGCTTGCTGAACAAGGGATATTCAAAGTTTCAGTCTTCTCAGCACCCTTTTTACAGTTGTTTCAACTGAAAGACTTGTCACAATTTTTGAGCTGTGAGATGTTTGCTGTTTGTGGAGGCTCCCTTCCCCTCTTTCCTCACCCAGTGTGGCCTTACAAAGTGACAGGCTCAGCATTAAGTGGACCCTTACTATTCTGTGGCTCTACCCTACTCATACCAACTGAGGTGGTTGCCTTAAAAACAGCTCTCCAAGAAAGGTATAACATATAATATTTGACATCTGTGTCCCCGAATTTCCTTGCCATCAAAATTTCCAAAATTTTGCCTAAAAGAGCCTGCTAAAGTCTCCTATCTTCAGCACTGAATTCTTAGGGGTTGAATAACTGGAAATCAGAGCTGAGAGTTGCC
Source organism: Grus americana (assembly GCF_028858705.1). Classification (NCBI taxonomy): domain Eukaryota; kingdom Metazoa; phylum Chordata; class Aves; order Gruiformes; family Gruidae; genus Grus; species Grus americana. The sequence goes on along the minus strand of NC_072853.1, from coordinate 11,832,038 downwards.
CCAAGCCTGTACTACAACAGCAGGTAAGCAAACAAACATTAAAAGAAAGAGTCCTGGATGGAGGAAAAAAGGTCTGGATGTTTCTGTACGACTGCTAATGTCAGCTATCAACTACTGAATTGAACTATTATGCTGTACTGTTTAAACTCGAGCATATTAGAGAGACTGCTTATATTGACATTGTCATCCAACTTCTTCAGTCCCTCTGTCGTACTCACCAACACCAAAGCTCAGCGTCCTACAGGAGCAAATCTTACAAGAACGAGGTGGCCGTTATGTCATTCTGAGCACAGTTCAGAGTTCTGAGTGAGACTCTTTACTCGCTTAAGTGAGAATCAACTTATTTCTGCAGCATTTGAATTTTGTTTATGACACCTTGCTGCTTATCTCTTGAAAGAAAATGTATTTCTGTATGTACAAAGGCAGATTTTATGTGACTTCCTCTGTCAAAATTGAGGCATGTATAGAGTTTTGGGTGCTTCCAGGTGGATAACAGCTGAGCAGAGGGTGTAAACTATATCCTGCGAGTTGAATCCCTAGGTGGGATCCAGCCGTATGCATCCTTCAGTGGTTGTGAGGCAGGGCTATTTGCCATTCCTGAGGGCAAATGTGTGATCATTGCAGAATGCAGTGACAAAGATGAGAGCAAGAGCTGAGCAGAAACTCCTGTGTCATCTTCAGCTATTTTTGTTTTCTGTGTATCTGTATTGTTTATGATAGTTTGCAAGAGGAAGATTTTCTGATGTTTCCACTGATGTCAGCTGAGCAAGGGGATAAATGGAGATTTAGAATGGAAACCAGGCAAAAATCCAGCCCTAGCTTTTTTTTTTTTGTCCTATTTGGAAAAGAAACAAAAAACAAATTACTGGTGTCAAAAATAACTACATCCTCTTGGAACCTCAGCACAGCATACTGAGTTAAATTCCCCCAGGTATAATACATTAAAGTATGCACTGATTTGCTTATCAAAACAAAGAATGAGTATGCACACACCGGGGTGGGGCGCTGAGTGGTGAAGGTGTCTTGCTGTGGGATGGAAACTCTGAGTTTGAGTCTTGCAGGAGACCCATGCCAAAGGTCGCTTCTTGTCTCCAGCTGTTCCTGGTCTTGCAGGGTAGGGAAATTCAAACAAGCCAGATGTTGCACTAGTCACATAGTTCTCCTGACTCCTCTTGATGTACATTAACATTTCTAGCCTGCACTGTATGTAGGCTTGAGACTTTTGTCATAAAGGCTGAGCTAACATGAATAAAATGGCCTTTAATTGCCCAGAGCTGTAGTCACCCTCCTTCGTGTAGTGTGAAGTTGGTCCTGCTTGTGCCTGGCACACATTTGTCTCAAGCCCTTGCTCTTCTTTGACATAGAATTGTTGTATAGCCACATATTTCCTTTTGTCATTTTCTCTGCTTCTGCTCCTGTGCCTGCCCCTGGCAAAACACAGGACAAGCACAGAGCTATGAACAGCCATTTGGGGAGAAATCACTGGAAGTTTAAAGCAGAGAAACTTGGGCTCCCTGATCTCTGTTGAATTTCTGCATGTGTGGCACTTGCAACACAGGCCATTCAATTCACTGTGGGATGGGACTGCTCTGGCTTACCCTCTTCCATGTAATGAAATTGTACGGGATGAAAATGCTGGTCATTCATGTAGCGGTTGCTTGTGCGCAGGCCATTGCTACTTGCCATATACTACAGATCTCTCTGATATTTTGTTCTGATCACAGATAATCGAAGGAGTTGGTGTTATAACAATCCATTTCACCACTGACCCAGTTTGGTAATTACAACACCACTGAGTCTCTCTTGGGTTTGGCAATGGATGTCATGTGCTTGAGTGATGAGTAGCCCCAGCTGCTGTGTTTCACTTTATTTATTTAACGTGAACTCATGTGAATTCAATAACATCTAATCTACCGAGCACTGAATGAATCATGCAGAACAGTTTGTAAAAATCCTGGATATAGCTTCAGAGTACGCAAGCTATTTTCCTGGAAGAAGTTGCATAGAATTTCATTAGCTGCATGAATCTGGTAGGAAGCTCTTCTTGTATGATGTATTGTGTCTCTGGGATTTTTAATGTGTTGTGAAAGTCTGCTGATGCAATGCTCGTCCTTTAATTTGACATTATAAAAAAAAAAGGAAGTTATTTTTATCCTGAATGGTTTTATTTGGAAAATATTATCACCAACTTATTATTTTTGTATAGCATCTTCAGATGATTTTATGTTGCTAAACACTTCTGTGAACATGCTTTGACATCAGAGTTTATATATTCAGCCTTTGCAGGATGAGCTACAGATGCCCTGAGAGGATACTTTAGAGGAGAGAGGTGGCTCATGGAAAAATATCTCATCCCTCACAACATGAGTTTGCCTTAATAGAGACCGTAGAGAACTTGGAGCGAGAACACTAACCAGGATAATTCAAAGCTTTTTATGGCTGAGGACAGGACATGATGTATTGGACAGTGGTCTATTTCCTACGCTATGCTGTAGATGTTCAGCAGTGACCACCCACAGTAAAAGTAATTTTGTTTGTTCATTTTTCCTGATGGTTCAGGGCTGTCCTTTCTTTTAATTGTTCTAGAGCGTGGTTTTCGGTGGGGTTTTTTTGGTTGTTTCGTGTTGGTTTTTTGGGGGTTTTTTTGGTAAAATCATGCCTCACAGTGATACCCCTTATTCTTTAAAAGATGGGAAGGATGGGAAGAGGACTGAAGGTCTTAAATGTCTGCTTGTTAAGACTGCTTGGAAAGCCTCTCTTGATTCTAATACTTCCTAAAGGTCAGAGCCCAGGTAGCCAAGACATTTTTTTTTTTATGTCCATCAAAGTTGCAGAGAACCATAAGTTGCCTTTCAAATGGGATCACTGACACAACTATCCTTTCCCCTCTGCTCCCTCTTTGGGACCTGCAACTACTCCAAGCTACTGGTTAGCAAAGCAGGATTTGAAGAGCCAGTGTAGGGTGACAATGTTTGGGTTGGGTCATGGTGTGGGTCATCTTTTCTGGATTGCTTCATATATTTGAAGTAAAGAAACCCAGGCTGAAATAGTAGTCAGGAGTGTGATGTTATTTTTGGGAAACACTGTGCTGGAAATCACTTCTCCCGCTGACCCAGCAGCATCCAAGACAGCCATTTTAAAAGCTATTCTTCTGACTTTCACCAAGAAGCTCAATAGGAACCAGCCAGCAGTGACAGAATTCACATATTTCTACTAATATTGTCCCAGAAAAACAGCTGAAAAATGGCTGTAGATTTCACAAGCCAGGTACTCTTATCTTTTAAGAGGATTTTGAGGGACTGGTAGTCCTGTAATCAGCATTGAGACTATAGGCCAGTTTCTGCTTTGGTGATACAACACGGTCCGTGCTTCAACACCTGGCTGGGCAGATTTTGCCATCTAAAAAAAAAAATTAGTCATTTTTAGAAGTGGCTGGGAAGGAATCAATTCCTACCTAAGTAACAAGGGGTGTTTTCTCCATACCAATGCTTTTTAAATAGCCAACAAACAGGCAGAACAGTCAGGGACAAAGCTTGTCTGCAAGGTACCAGACTGGAAAGTTGGCACATTAGTGCTAGCTACTATCTCAGCTTTCAAACACTTTCTGTCATAAATGTTTAATTTAGTTTTTTCTTCAATTACATTCCTGCACAGGGAAAAAATGTCAGACTTGCAACATATTTTGACATGGTAATTTCCATGGGACAAAAATCTTGCAGGAGGCCTCTCTGGAGCAAGTGTCTTCAGTAACTAACTAAACCGATGAGCTTTTAAAGAATTAATGATTTCATGAACCTATTTTTCTGAGGGTGGCTTCTGATATTTTGTTGGGATGTCTAATCTATTTTTTTTTCTCCCAAATACCCTAGGTTTAATAACGGAGAAATGTAAAAATTTTAAATTATATTTCAGAATACAGATATTAGGTCCTTACATTTTAGAGATACTGTGTCCTTGTTGATGAGGGAATGAAAAGCACAGAGCAAGTAAGTGGCTACCCAGGAATGGGAAGTCACTAACCTAGTAGGATGCAGAACACCAGCCATGCTTTAAGGTGAACACCTCTCTCTGTACCAGATTCCTCTAGAAAACATAGAGGCTCTCATGCATTTTGAATATTCAACATGTCTTCCAAAAGACCTCTCCAAACCCTGCTCTCCAAGGAAAGATTTGGGACTGTAATGATTTATATTTTCCAAGTGCACATCTGTAACTTACGCTGCTTATCCAGGTTTCAATCTGTCACACAGCAAGGTGATAACTGTGTGACACTGAAAGCAGCCTCTTCTGTAGCAGTGAATGGCTCGTCACATTTGATGTTTTTCTGTCCAGTCAAGCACAAGGACAGACTGACAATTCACAGAAACACCTGGAGGAGCAATGACTTCACATCTTGCCTCCAGCTTTTCTTTTGCTGTGGAGCACAGAAAGCTCTTCCTATATTCTGGTTTCTCAAAAGCAGGCAGCCCATCTCTCAACTTTGCCAATATTTACCTGCTATGCGGTATAGAAAGACTGAACTGCTGTCACTTCTATTCAGGTGGTCCCAACCATCCCCACTTAACTGTACAGAAACAAAATCACCCTTGCTCCAAAAAATGTCATTCGGAGTGGTAAGAGGCCTTGGGGAACAATGGAAATTAAGATAGTCAGAAATGGAAGGACTTTGAAAATACATATCCGTTCTTCAGCTAAACTCATATCACTTTTTCTTTTGGCAAGTCTGATGTCATCCTTAATCCGTCTTTAAACCCAGATGATCAAAGAGATTGCATACTTTGTTTCATTCTCTCTAAACTCTTGGATTTAATAAAATGAAATATAAATGACATGCCAGAATTCAGACTCTTCAGATTTCAGCTATGCTTCTCCCTGGTGTTCTGGGGGTATCTTCCACATGTTATAACCCTTCTGCTCAATGCCAGGTTTACTTCCATTTTCTACTCAAAGCAACACAACTCACTTTCAAAGCACCCAGTGACAAGGACAGTTCATGAGGACAGCCGTGCTCCGTGAAGACAATTTGGCTGCATAAGTCTAATTCAGTGTGCACAGAACTGGAAACTTTTGGTTTGAAGGACCTGGGCGTAGAACTACATCCTGCAACGTGGTAAAAAAAGCAGAATCTGGACTCCTTTGAATAATTCTGTTCATCTCAAATTTTGGATATATAGAGGGAAAAGGAAGGCCTGATTTAATATTTTCTTATAACTGAATTCTGTACTCAAGAGAGAAGTACAGAGAGAAAAGAGGAAAAAAAAATCTCAGTACACTAGCAGCCTCACTGTACGTATTTCAGTGAATAAAACAATGATTACTACAGAAATCAATGAGGTAATGACCACCGAAAAAAAAGAAAAAGCAGACTAGCCTTAGATCTGAGGTTTTGTGTGGTTTGAGTCAACTCAGCTTCACAAGTGAGACACTCTAGTAGTATATATGGCCAGCTCCCACTTCTCAGCTAATGAATGATAATCTTTAATCAATAAAGCAATAAATCGGTTGTTTTCATGCATTATTTTTTCCCTTTTCCCAATTCATTGACAGTGCCAGGGTCCAGTCAGGAAAGGCCAGGCATAGAAAAAAGAGAGATTGAATTAACTTCTCAGCTGAAGGTTTTTTCTTGGGCAAGGCTGAAGTGCACAAGTAAGGTAGATAATCTCACAGTTTCCATGCTCGCTGAACAATACTGCACTTAAATCTCCCATGCAATAACTTTTCCTAGCAATGCATTCCAGTTGTACATCATGCAACAGATCAGATTTTGGATCTAGCCTGACTGCTGTCTCCCTGATTAGACAAGTAAGCAGATTTTTCTTTTTTACCTTGGTCTATACACATATTTCTACTGATGTGAAGCAGCAAGTTATGGCCAAATTAGGGAGAAAAAGAAGTTCTTCCACTATGGTCTAGTTCAGTCAGAAGACATGGGCTTGTTGCAATTGGTCCTGGATGAAGTTTTATGGTGCATGTGATCCAAGAGGTTACAGTCTGTAATGGTCCTTTCTAGCCTTAAAAGTCTGTGACTCCCTCCTCTACTCAGTCCTTACGAGAATGTCTTAGTCTCTTACTGTGTGTAACAGTCAAAACATGGGTGGAATTGAATCCTTCTATCTCAAGATGTAAATTTATATATACATATCATGTATGATTTATGCACAAAAATCACACTCCAGATAAAATAAAGCAAAGTGTAGACATTGATCATTTTTTTCAAGCAATTGCTTATAAATTTAGTAAGCTGTCTGCCTTTTTATACTTTTCAGTCTGTTCTCATTACAGACATGGCATAAGGCTTTGTAGTAAATTTGGAATTTGCTGAGTGAGAAAATGAAGATTTATACAAAGCTGAATTGAACAAATGGTGAATAATTGATTTAACTGACCTGACAGCTCACACTGTGCTTGTAAATAATACATAACTTTGTACTGTACTGATAATTTAGTATTCTGTGCTTCCAGATTCCTTTCAGTAAGTTACTGCAAGGAGCAAATGATCTTTGACCACCCTAAAAAGGCAAAAATCTGCCTACCAAGCATATTATTGTACCCCAGTTGTAGATTGCACTAGTCTGATACCATGCTGATAAAACATCTTCTTAAAGACTCTCTGCCCTTTTGTCTTTTGTGTCTAAAATATTGTTGGAGAGATAACATCAATATAGCTATTTCATACTATTCTGCTAGCCACCAGCTCCTGGAGTCAGAGAGTCTCCGTGTAAATTTACCTAGCACGACTGCGGTGAACAGGATCACAGTTACTTGTAACAGCAAATGCTCATGCCTATTCTGCATTTCCTTTTCTTTGAATGTATACGTTTGAACTGTTAATCAAATGCATAAGCACACGCTATTGTTAAACTGGTTCTTGAAGTACACATACAGCCCTAAGCTAATATATGTGTCTGATAGCTTCATTGCCTTGTAACTACTGTAATAACCTATATAATAAGGGTGTGAAAGCCAACCACTGGGATCTGGCAGCCTTCCATACCCACCTTGCAGGAGTGCAACTGGTTACAGAAAAGCACAGAGCAGTGGAGTTTCACCTGCTTTCTATTAGGATCCATGCTCTTACCATTGAAATACATCCACTTGGAGAAGGCAAACATCTCTTTAAGACAGCAGGGAACATAAAGACTTCAGATACAGTGATACTGCATCACATATGATAATACAAACCACTGTCAGAGTGACCAGCTGAAAGACCTGAGAGCTGCGTGCTGTCCATGAATCCAAAAGAAAAGTTCTCAATAAAGCCAGTTGGAAGCACATACTTTTCCAAGGATGGACTACAGATCTCACTCTTGGAGAGAACTCATACATGTTACCACTTTGCTGAACCCTTTCTAACAGCCTTATCTGTGGAAAGTCACTGTTAATACACTGTGGCTCTGAGCTGAAGCACACACACAGCTAAGAACTTCATCAGTTTAACAAGGACAAGTGCATGGGTCAGGGCAATCGCCAACACAAATACAGGCTGGGCAAAGAATGGATTGAGAGCAGCCCTGAAGAGAAGGGCTTGGGAGTGTTGGTGGACAAGTAGTTCACCATGAGCCGGCAGTGTGCGCTTGCAGCCCAGAAAGCCAACCATATCCTGGGCTGCATCAAGAGAAGCGTGACCACCAGGTCGAGGGAGGTGATCCTGCCCCTCTGCTCCGCTCTCATGAGACCCTACCTGGAGTACTGTGTCCAGCTATAGGGCCCCCAACATAAGAAGGACATGGAGCTGTTGGAGTGAGTCCAGAGGAGGGCCATGAAGATGACCAGAAGGCTGGAGCACCTCTCCTGTGAAGACAGGCTGAGAGAGTTGGCATTGTTCAGCCTGGAGAAGAGAAGGCTCTGGGGAGATCTTCTAGCAGCCTTCCAGTACCTGAAGGGGCCTACAGGAAAGCTGGGAGGAACTACAAGGGCATGTCATGTTAGGACAAGGGGTAATGGCTTCAAACTGAAGGAGGGTAGATTTAGATTAGATGGTAGAAAGAAATTCTTTACTGTTGGAGTGGTGAGGCCCTGGAACAGATTTCCCAGAGAAGCTGTGGATGCCCCCTCCCTGGAAGTGTTCAAGGCCAGGTTGGATGGGGCTTTGGGCAACGTGGTCTAGTGGAGGGTGTCCCTGCCCATGGCAGGGGGTTGGAACTAGATGATCTTTAAGGTCCCTTCCAATACAAGCCATTCTGTGATTCTATGAAATGTGAAACTGCAATTCCCAGTGCAATTTTAACCCAAACTGCTGCACTTCTTTCATTTTAATACTGTATGACTTTTACCTCTTAAGGTTTCTGTGCCGTGTGACTGAGTTATGATAGCTGCAGAAAATTTCTGGGCTTGATTCCAGCTGCTTTCTCTGAAAGCAGAAGTCACCATTCTCCTCTCTGTCAGATGATGTTTATGTAAGGATCTACCTACTCTCCCTATTGCTCATTCTGCCCTCTGACTTCTCAAATTTATCAGTCCTAGCATGTGCAAGTACCAAAGTAGACTGCATATCTGGCATATGCCTAGGTAAGGAGCCTGGCATTGGGTGCAGCAGAGAAGCGTGGCTTTGAGGATTGGGTCCCATGAACAGGGAGATGTTGCCTGGCTGCAGCCAAGTGCTACAGCATCTCTCCTACATGTCCCCAGGCAAATTAGGATCTCATAGATGAGTTGCTGAGCAGAAGAGAGGCTGCAGTGTGGTGTCATGTAATTGTGTGAACTCTAGCCTGAAGAGCAGGTGGAGGGAGTTCATTGCACAAGCCTCACCTTCAGTGCTCAAGACTCAGTCGTGATCCCTCTTTTACTTTTCCTCCTTTTGTTTTCTCCTGGTTTTTTTTTGTTTTGTTTTGTTTTGTTTTGTTCCTGGCTTGTCTGTTTTTTTCTTCCCCATTCCAGCCTTGATGAGGTTTTTCTTTAAACATCCCCAAGAGATGGAGAAGAAAATTAGGGCTTACAGAGCTAGTCAATACCTAGACTCAGTGGCATCAATGTGATGCTGGTAGAAGATAGAGCAGCCAAAATTAGAATGACCAGGCTTATGATGAGCCAGATCACTGCAAGAGCTTTGATTAAATGGGGCTAAAGCCCAACAGAATGGACCTACAAAGCAATGGACAAGGAAGAGAAGGAAGAGAGAAACTTGCAGAAGGGAGAACTGTAGAGGTCTGTGCTCCCTCTGTGTACCCCATGGACACCCAGCTGCAGACCTCTGCAAACCCTCTGCTGAGCCAGACCTTCCCCCTCTGGCAACAGGTTCTCAAGGGAAAGTCCATCACAAACTAGTATCTCTTTTGCCTTCTTTTTTATCATAGTCTGGGTCAAGTAGATTGGGCAACAAACATGACAGGGCCAGCTGACTTTGCAATGATGAATTTTTCATGCTGATTTCTCAGCAAAGATTAGCAAAATATTCTGTGTTTGTTGCAACAACTTTTTATTTTATGTACATACCTGACGTTCTCCAGTACACTGTCTTGTATAAAGATTCCTGCTCTTCTCACTGTAAATTAACATTGTCTTGTTATCCCATATCCTTCCCTGTGTCTGATTTCATGCCTGATTTTTAGGGTCTCAGCTGCAAAGGCAGTTCCTAACATGGTAGGTCCCTTCCTGCACAGTAGCATGAGCAGCAGTAGCTGCTGGCAGACTTCAGTGTGAGTTGCATGGGTCTAATTCAGAATTAGATCAGTGGGGGTAAATATCCAGGCTTGTTTCTCTAGAGTAGGTCTTGCTTATATTTATAAGTGTTTATGTTTCCTGATTCCCTGTTTGCAGGCTGGAGAGAATGAACAAAGTCTAGATCCTCTGGACTCTGACCCCAGAGAAATGACTGCTTCCCCTTTATATAGAGAGTTTGCAGTAGCCCAATATTCTCTTCCTTCCCCAACACAAAGGTGTGCTGTTCTAACAAAACAGATGTTTTATCTAAAAGCTTTTGAACCTTACAAATGAATCCCAAATGCATCGTCTACTTTAACTAACAAAAGGAGCTAAAACATTAGGAGAGTCCTGAAGAGGGGAATGCTCCACTTTAATACCATTGAGAGAATGACAGGGAAAAGGATCTGATGCTATCTTAAAATCACAGAGGAAAGGAGACAACCTGCAGTGGTTTTCTGGTCAGCCTGGAACAAGAAAACAAGGATTTAAGAGGACTAAAAACATCTTTTTGCACTTTTAAAAATCCTCCCAGCAAAAAACTAACAGATCCACTACCTTTTTTCTCTGCCTACAGACAAACCACAGGCAGCAATCAAAAGCCTTGGCAATGGCACCACATGCAATGGTGGTAGCAGTGCTCACACCAAAAGCCTACTTCCAGAGTCAAAAACTATATTCCCTCCTCTTGTTGTAGGTGGGGAGATGCTTGACCTGCAGACCCAGCCAAAATCCCCCTTCAGGTGTTTCTGTCCTCCATACATCCCAGAGACCTTTGTCTCTTATTTCAGTGTGGTTGTATTGAAATAACTTACCTGCTCCAGGCCGGGACACAACCATGTCTCCATTTTCTACCATGCAGGATGTTTGGGGTAAGATGATGATCTGGATGAGTCTGCCTCCTCCAGGACAAGTATACAGCCTGCCAAATCCAGATGCTTTTGTCCACCCTTCTTCATTGAATCACATCAGTCTCTTGGAGGCTATCGGTTGTCTTCTCTCTCAAACGTTTCATGCAGTCTCTTCCTCTGGTGCCAGCTGCCTTCAACTTATTCCCTAATTCAAGGGCAGGGACATGTTCCTCTCCCTCCCTGCTTAGATAGGAAGCCTCCTTGTCCCATTTTCACTCCAGGGTCACCTCTGCTTTGAGAGTGATCTTTGTGTTGGGAAAGGCAGCAGTGAAGTACTCTCCTACTCGTGGTGGAAGCCCCCATGAGTAATTTGGGCACCATTCTGCACCTAAAATGCTTTCTTTCCTCACAAGGTTTCCCTGGGTTTCCAGACATTTCTATTTAATTACAGGCATCTTCATTGAATGGGATTTTATTCTGCCTTGACAGGGTAAGATTACTTCTCAGAACTCCATTTTTCACTTGTAAAGAGATGGTTTATTAATTAGTATAATTTAATATTTATGCAGCATGCTAGAAGTGTCTGGTGATTTGCCAACATAAAGAAGGCAGTCCCTGGTCTTAAGCGTTTACAATATTTTTTTAGATGACACTGTAAGAGACAAAAAAAGTCAAGGCCAAGGTATAATCTGAAGTATGAATATGTGAGAACATGGGAACGTTGGATGTTCAATGTATATGTCTTCTTGGTTTTATTCTTCTTTGTAATATAGATTTGTGGTTTATAAAAAGGTATTTTAATATGCATATATCACTTAGGAGAATAACTGGGCTGGAAACGTGTCACCAAAGCAAAATAAAATAAAGCTGCTATCAGACTTTCAGAAGTTTTAGCACAATAGAGAAAGCAATTCCTTCAGAAAGAATAATCCAGATGACCTCAAGAGTAGCTATGTTTCCACAGATCATTAAATCCTTTTTAAAACGGTAAGCTTTTCCAAAAAAATACCTTTGAGTGCTTTTTATTTGCACCAGGTTTTCTGAAGCAGTGTTACATTTCATAGCTTTACTGAAAAAGCCTGAAGTGCAATACCCGTTTTTTTCTCTGTAAATAGGAGTGGTGATTCCAGGGTTTACATGTTAATCCAACCTTCAGGCTGTAAGGAAAACATAAAGTTTATGGGACTACCAGTAACATTCTTGCAATGCTGAACACAAAATTGTGGGAAAGGAAGAAGTGTATTACATGTGAGTGAGTGAATGAAAAAGTAGGACTATGTCAAGTGGGAGTCTGAGTTAACTGGGGGTAAGTAATCAAGCAAAATAAGGCAAGTAAAACTAATGGCAGCTGTAAAAGAATTAGTAAAAGATGTAGTTTTGTCGCAAACAAGCGACTGACAAGGATGGGACAAATTTAGATGAGCTGCAGAATTCCTGGGTTTCATCTGGAAATCATGTCAGAAAGTATTTATAGTGTGCAGCCGGAATGGAGCAGTAAAGAGTTCAGCATATTTTTAAATTTAAAATAAATAAGGTATTCAAAGACTTACGGGCTAACATTGAAAATGTAATACAAATTGTGTAGAAAATATTTCCTGAAGGAGAAATCAGGGGTCATTAAAAGGTTACTTTTAACTAATGCTGCTTGATTGGTTGTTAGTGTTCAGCTTCCTCTGAAGTGACAACGCGTTAGGGTGACCGTTGCCCTCTTCCAGCAATTATTGGTGCTCTGGCAATTGCACTCAGTTTTAATCAGCTAGAGTCCTGAATGGTGCTTTTCTTGGTTTCAAACAAAAGAGTTGACTGTTGGATCAGAGATATCCACTTCTTTTTGGCAGCTTCCTGTTTTCTTTCAGAAAATTTTTGAAGACCCTGTCAGGTTCAGGAATGATCATGATGAATCCCTTCTCCATTAGTATGGGACTCATTATGTGATCTGCATTCCAGCAGAAATCTATATCGTCAATAGAAAGCAAGAAGACAAGAGCTGCCGTCCTGGAGCAGAGCAAAAGTCCATCTAGCATCTGGTTCCAAATCTCCACCAAGGTGTGGGGATGGCTGTCTTAGAGAAAGATTTAAGGATCTCATAGCTGGGAGGTAAGGGATAATAGTTCTCCTGTTTTACCCCTCTTCTACTCCAGTAGGTCTGTTCTATATCCATAATACTGAGATTTTGGCTTAAACTTTGAGGAATGAGGTTGAACGACCAGGATGTATCTGTTAGCAATATTTATAGCTCTGGATATTCTTGTTATCTGTATGAATATAAATCTGATCATAACCCCACTTACTCATCTCTGGCAGGAGTTCCCAGGTTCAGGTGCATGTGTCATTAATGATGCATAAGCTATCTCAAAGACAGAACAAATGCTGCCTCAACAGCTGAACGTCCCCATGGAAAGCATCCATGAATAGCCTTGGGTGGACATGGCAGTGCTGCACCATTACCCAATGTCAAGTGGTAAGCCAGGAGACTCCTTGTCAGAGGCAAACGCTCTGCGACACTGGTTTCAAAATACAGTATTCACCAACAGGATGAGTTTGAAGTATTCTTGTTTTCCTACCATGTGTTCCTGCCCCATATTTTAGCATTATGTCTTCTCAGCTATGACAATGCAGCAGCTTGTGTAGTCATGTTGCAAAGTGGCTCTGGGAACTGCTGCAGCTTGCAGAGGACCAGGCTTGGGAAAGCTGGATTACTTCCCTATTCCAGTTCACTGCACAGCCAAGCAAACAGCTGTGCTTGGACAACTAGCTGAGACTAGATGGCTAACTTCTCCACTGCTGTTGTTTCATGATATGAATCTCCTATTGTTTCCCTCCACTCACCCATCCGTATCCATCTATTGTTGTATTTAGAGTGGGAGAGCGCCCTTTCTGTTGGTGTCCATAGCAATTTGAGGACAATGAGGTCTGGTCCCTTCTTGAAACTCCTTCAGTCTTGCATTAATAGCAGTAGCTGAAAGACTTACCCCAAGGTGTATTGGAAAACCATGTGTTATAAAATGAAATCCTTCCAGAAAAGTCTTTTTTCTTCCTTAAGTTTATTAATCTAAATACCGTCTTCTATGTAAATCTGTAGGTGAAAATATATGCATATATTTTTGTATGAAAACCCACTAGTTTTATAGAGAGCCAAATACACAGTATACCATTGTAGATTAGACACACAGTAAGTAGGGCTCAAAAAAATGACAAGTCAAGGTAAAAGAACCAGAACAGTAGAACTGGCTGAACATTTTCTGTGAACATTTTTATTTGATTTCCAATTTGAAGGGGATGTTTTGTTCTTGTTAAAACCAAGTTTAGTTTTGGGATTGAGGAAAATTTAAAAACTCTTTGAAAGACTTATTTTGATTCAATAACAAGGAAAGCTTTTTAATCATATATTTCCTTACATTCAAAGACTCCTGGTGGACCTCTGCCATCAAGATGAAGTGAGTTTTTAAAACTTAGATGAAAAAAGGGAAACTTTTGAAAATTCAAAAAGAGAAATATTTGCCAATAAAATGGAGTCCACTTCTGAGATTTCTTCTGGAATGCACTAATATATAAGATAAAAGGAGCAGAGAGCAGCAAAGAAGTTGGGTTTGCTTTTTACCAGTTTGAGGATATATTCAGATGAGAATCATAGAATCATGGAATCATAGAATGGTTTGGGTTGGAAGGGACCTTAAAGATCATCTAGTTCCAACCCCCCTGCCACAGGCAGGGACACCCTCCATTAGACCAGGTTGCCCAAAGCCCCGTCCAACCTGGCCTTGAACACTTCCAGGGAGGGGGCATCCACAGCTTCTCTGGGAAATCTGTTCCAGGGCCTCACCACTCTAAAAGTAAAGAATTTCTTTCTACCATCTAATCTAAATCGACCCTCCTTCAGCTTAAACCCATTACCCCTTGTCCTGTCACTACACTCCCTGATAAACAGTCCCTCTCCAGCTTTCCTGTAGGCCCCTTCAGGTACTGGAAGGCCGCTATAAGGTCTCCTCGGAGCTCTCCAGGCTGAACAATGCCAACTCTCTCAGCCTGTCTTCACAGGAGAGGTGCTCCAGCCTTCTGGTCATCTTCATGGCCCTCCTCTGGACTCACTCCAACAGCTCCATGTCCTTCTTATGTTGGGGGCCCTATAGCTGGACACAGTACTCCAGGTAGGGTCTCATGAGAGCGGAGCAGAGGGGCAGGATCACCTCCCTCGACCTGGTGGTCACGCTTCTCTTGATGCAGCCCAGGATATGGTTGGCTTTCTGGGCTGCAAGCGCACACTGCCGGCTCATGGTGAACTACTTGTCCACCAACACTCCCAAGCCCTTCTCTTCAGGGCTGCTCTCAATCCATTCTTTGCCCAGCCTGTAGTTGTGCTTGGGATTCCCCTGACCCATGTGCAGGACCTTACACTCATCCTTGTTGAACTTCATGAGGTTCACAGGGGCCCAGCCCTCAAGCCTGTTAAGGTCCCTCTTGATGGAGAAGTGTATGGGCTGACAGCTTTAATTTAGCAGTTTGTCGCAGCTCCATGGGGCACAGTTTCACAACTACCCACCTTTACCCTCTATTTCTTCTGTTGGCACAAATGTGTTTGCGGAGGTGCAGAGTCAAAAGAAGTGACCTGAGTGTAAACTATTTTGGCAAAGAAACGTGGTACGAACGAGGAGAAAGATGAGGAATGCCATGAAAGAGGTGTTTTCAAGAGGACCCTTCCCTCAAGGACCAGCCTCTGTTTCAGATGGCTTGATGTGACTGTGGGACTGCTATGGCTGCCCAAGTGAGAGTTTTCTTCCTGCCACACGATAGCTTAAACTCCTCTGGTGAGAAGTGGCTGCTTATTAAACCACAGTGAGTCAAACACTGCGAATCTGTCTATAGCTGAATTCACGACCAAAAGCATCATTTCTGGGAGTCTTGCAGGAGAAACCATGTGTCCAAATTTTATGGTGCTGTGTAGCCTGTATAAACTTATGAGCTTAAACTTAAGATTTAGGAAAACTATAGTTGCTGTATCTCACATTTAATGCATGAGTAGCTCACAAGGCAGTGTATATTAGGGATAAAAAATCAGATAATAGGGAATTCAGTTTAACTACTCCCCCAAAATCAAAAAAGCCTGTTCTTTTTCCTGTTCTCCAGCATACCTTTCTAACCAGATTCTCCCTTGGCACTGGAGCACCACAGTCCTGGAATGCAGCCTCCTTTTTTTTTTTTTTTTTTTTTTTTATTAATTGAAATTGCTTTAGCAATGTAAAATTCAGTGGTACCCAACTCACAGGTTCATCGCATTTTTGTCTTTAGAAAGCTGGTGGTTATAACAAAAATAAATTAAAAACCTAAACCTCAGAGGTCTAAAAATAACCTTTCAGAGAGACAATCTCCAGTCTCTAGTTGTGAAAGATTTGGTAGGTAACTGCCAGAACATTCAACTTTGTGCACTGAATGGTTAAGATGCGGTAAGCTGTATTTCAGGGAAAGGAAGCCTTTAATTAGCAAATGAGTCTTTAGAGAGTTTTCTATCGACACCTGGCACCAGCAGGAACACTTCTGAGACTGACCTGGACACTGTGTTTCTTCAAGGTGAACTGTGAAGTGGTGAAGAGATCCTTTTTATTGCTTTACAGCACACAAAGAGTTCTTGGTACCTGCAATGTCATAACTTGTTCTTCAAAAATAGTCTTCTAGGGAAAGCAGACAATGAATGTCTAATTGAAAAATTAAAAACCTCCAACCTCCAAAATCCCAGGTTAATTCTTGCAGGAGGAGAGGGGGCTGTAACTTAAGGTAGGGATAATCAAGATGCATCAGTATTGCTGTGTATTTGTATCAAACACCAAGACAGTTCTTATGTTATCAGTAAAATATGGGAACCTCCTCCCAGAAGAACATACAGTCAAAATGCAGAGTGGCATGTCTGCAATACTAATTATTGCTGCATCGTAGGACCAGATCCAGACAGCATGACAGGTTGCATCAAGGACTCAATGTCTGCACCTAGACTGTGGACTGAATCACAGTACTTAAGCTGTGGGTAAATTTTCCTTAGCCTTTGGTTCAAGGACAGTTTCATGTCCCACACTTAAGCCTAGAAGGTACACTCGAACACAGATGTCAAACAATTAAGCGTTTCCTTCCTGTGTTGGTTTTCCAGTCAAGATATCTGTGTCTAAAGAGTCTCAAAATAAAATAATAAAATAAAATAAGTTATTCTGATAAGTAATCTACCCTTCAGTAGGATAGAAAAGGGAAGCCTTTTAAGGTTTGACTAAGAGGCTTCTCTCTGCTGCATAATAGGAATTATCTCTAGGGGATAGGGAAATCTCTAATCTTCATACAATATATCAGTAGGCTCCCTTTTCTCTACAGATGTGGTTTTTATCCCTCCAAAAATCATTGGGTCAGATCCTAAAGCAATCACTGCAAATTAGCATTGATCCAAGATTCAGTCCACTGCACTTGTGCATGAAAGTAGTTTTACCTTACAGATCATGGTGTTATGTAAATGTTTTTAATACTAAAAAGTATTTTTATTTATTATTATTATTATTTTACTTATTTAATGCCCAATTCTCTTTACAGTTTTGATGGCATAAATCTAAAATATAATTATTCTACATTTATAGTCATTCTTCTGGGTCCTGAATTTGTTTCTCTGTGTTTGTGTGAAGAATATCTGTCCCGTGCTTCTTCAGATCTCTTTTTCCTCCCTAGATAATGTACATAGAAACAGTGTAAGAATTTCAGTGGAGCTTTTCTGATTTATGCTGTCATTCTGAGTGGAAGCCCCTCTGTCTGTGAGCATGGACATTACACAAGTGGTAAGCCCTGCATGCCTGGGAAATGCAGAAGGGAGATGCATAGTGTGAATTGTGAGACCCTCCCTCACACGTGCTCAAGGCTCAGTTTAACATTTAATCGTGAGTTTTAATAAACTTCCCCCCCCCCCCCCCATGGCAATCTAGAATATTGGAGGGTGAATCAGGAGCTATAAGGAAAACATGAAACAGCAAATCTGTGGGAGAG
Source organism: Grus americana (assembly GCF_028858705.1). NCBI lineage: Eukaryota > Metazoa > Chordata > Aves > Gruiformes > Gruidae > Grus > Grus americana. Next base: position 11,814,540 of record NC_072853.1, on the reverse strand, counting down.
AGGCTGAGTCCGGGTCAATTACTAAAGCTGTGCTGATGTGACCATGCTGCATAGCAGTTTTCAGAGTCAGAGTAGAAAAGGTCTCACCACACACCCATACTGTGAAACCCTTAGACAGGATTTTTCTTTACATTTTTGTTGGTTTCTGAGGGCTTTGGATCAAGCCTGTGTGCCATAGCTTACCATGTCCTGGGAAAAAAATAGAGAAAGACAGTGTTAGCTTGACTGCATTGGTTGACAGTCACCTTTGCAAGACCCGGTCTCTTGAAAATCAGTGAGAAGCTGCCGGCGTGACCTGCTGGTGAACTGCAGCGAGGGGGGAAGGAGCAAATATTCCAAGGAGATGAAGCAGGAGAGGCACTTGCATCTGATCCGAAATAACTGCTGTATGAAGGAAAAGTGAATGCAGCCGGCATAGCCAAGCTGGTATTTCATGACCTTCTGATTGCAGAGTTCAAGATATCTTAATTTCTTTTTCGCTGGAGGCTTCTAAGGTGGGGGAGGAGGAGTTAGCAGTGGTGAAGCAGGAGAGAGTAAATTTCCTTTCTAAAAAATATTCTTCTTCCGGTGGAAGCAGTGTATTGTTTCTTGAAATGGACAAAGTTATTTTCTAACTTCCCTGTATCCTGTCACCTGGCCCTTCCTTCCTCCTCCTGATACCGCAGTAAAGTACACAAACATACGAGCTATGCATTATTTGCATCACGGCAGGATTTATATTCTGATCAAGGGTGGTGATTTATACTTGTCGGATTTTCTACAGACCACATTCCAGATGTGGAATGAATTTTACTGGCATTTATTAGTCACTAGGGGTGGCTGAGGATGGCTTCCTTTATACCCCTGACATTTATGCTCTGATGTAGCTTCCCTTTTCCTTTCAATAATGTTTTTCCTTTAAAAAGAGTAAAAACAAAAGGAAAACAAAAGGAAAAGAAGTCCATTCTATAGTAGTGCAGACCTAATGGGACAGATTATGTTTATGGAGAAGGACATTCGGAATAGAAATCCCATTCTTCTAATAAGAAAAAAAAAAAAAGAAAAAAAAAAAGAACTGATTACCTTTATTAACAAGCTGTTGTTGATGCTTCCAAGATTTTAATCACCTTTACAAATGTTGTGGTGTCAGCATTGACTTTCTAAGCTTGTCTGTTCTAACAACCGAGCTTTAAGTCAATGTGGTAATAGTGAACCCTTAACTATGTCTTTACAAATTAAGAGCTAGATGAAAAATTTAACCTAAAGGAAAGCTGTGAGATAAGTCTTCCCAAAAGAATGTGAACCTACAGCTTCTTGGGTATTTTTTTCATGTAGAATATAAAAAGGTTGCTTATATGGCTAGAGCAAAAGAAATTTAGGCTTGAGACACTCCACAAGCTGCATGAAACAAGTACCATGTTCAGCATGCCTGTTGTGGGGAACAGAAGTAATGTAAATTCAAAGAGCTATAATGTGAAGTCCAACTCCCACGTGGGTTTCTTGAGGCTCATGGGAAACAGAAGGGAGCTGTTCTCTCCTCTGTGAGCATAGTCACTGTGTGTTTTTATCCTGTGATCTGAAATGCCATTAAAAACTGATGGGTGCCAAACATGACCCAAAATTCACAGAGGAGCAGAGGGAGTGACCATGGAGAAATCGAGTGGGAGAAGGGGAAAGAACTCCTGGGAGAGAAAAAGTGTTTTGATGATATCAGACAGGTTTGCTAGATAGAGAGATGGGATTAAAAGCCAACCTGTGCACATGGGGTTAATCCACCCGCTGCTATTCCTCCCAATTTGAAATTCGAGCCTCATATTGCAGCGACTCTTGAAGTCCTGCCTGAAATGTTCTGTTTGCTCAAACCCGGCATGCCAAATGCTAAGAAGGGTCTGTCGCTGGGTTCAACACTGTGTCTGGAAGGGAAGGTCTAATGCAGTCCTGTAAAGCAAGTTTTGCTTTCAAACTAAAATCAAACTGTATAATTCTGATATAACTTGGGTGCTTGCTGACGGCCAGAAGATGCTTGACTTTCTGCTTGACTCAGCTGTGCACATACTGCCTTTCTTACACTGCCTTTTAGTGGGGAGATGAACTGCCACAAATATAATTCCCAATGAAATGGGTAAGAGGGTTTCCATGAACATTGATGGGGGTTTGGGCCTGGCTCTTGCACCACTAACAAAGCCCAGAAACGGTGACCACAGGAGACAGGTAGAGCTATTTTATGGCATGGCTTCTTTAAGAATGTGCAATCAGTTTAGGTGAGGTAAGCCCTGTGGAAGCAGAAAACAGCTCACGGAAGTTTTTCAGGGATAGACACAGTGTGAGAGCACAGGATAAATATAAACAAATAAGTAAGTGAAGAAGTGGCTGGAGCAGATAAGAAGAACAGCTCAGGGAATTATTTATAAGACATGAGAAAACAGACAGCATACGTGATGGGTTTAATTCTGATGGACCCATTAGCTACAGGCAGTACTGACTTTAAAGGGTCCAAAATCCCTGTGACAGCTGAGATCAATGGGAATCTGTTCTCTCTGGTATTTATTAGAGGAAGGTTAGGTTAATGGATTAACTTGTCAGATGAATTTGATAGTTGGTTCATATAGTAAATACTATCCCTTACAGGAAAATAATAGCTGACTCTTTTGACCACGACCTAGCACATTAAAATAGGGCAGCTCTTTGCCCTGTGTTGCTTTTCAGAAAACTATACAAAATGTGCAAAGTGGGTTTGACAGTCTGATGCATATATTTGTGACGTGGACGAGATTATTTCTCATGGCCAATAACCAAAACAATAATAATAAGAAGCAAAAAACCCCAAAGCACCTGACACTGTGATTTACCCTTACAGGGACGGACTCGAAACAAGCACGTTGCCACATGGGGATTGATTCACTGATCCACCAAGACCAATGTGAATACTCGTTATCATTTCAACAGGCGCTAGATCAAACCTCAGCTTCTCAGACATTGTGCTTCAGCTCCGCTAGTGAAGTTGCTTTTCCCATTACAGTCTGTGGGTCAGAATCAGGGTCAAAGTCAGGTACTCAGCAAAGCAGATATCTGACTGCTGGGTGCAAAAATGCTCACGGTGCTGGTGCTTAGTTTGTGTACATCAGGACATGGGACAGGCAGGCTGAGGTCATGGGAGGAGTTGGGATACCTGTGAAAGGAGAAGGAAAAGCATCACTACTCTCCGTGCATCTTATTACTTCATCTGCATCCCCCCAGCGCAGCCCTGCATCCCCGCTCACGTCCACCACTTGCAGCCAGAGCAGACACCTCTCAGCCCTCTCGGATGGGGCAGCACAACTCTGTTCTGTCTCTGAAAAGCCTTGAGCAGGACTGGGTTGGAAGCTGAAGCTGCTGTGCTAAAATCAAGGTAGGACACTAATGTTTATCTGACAGTGCTTCTTAGCCCTTTTATTTAAAACACAAGGCTAGTGGTGTGCAGTCAGTGATGAATTATTTCTTTGCTTCTGGACTAACAACCCGTGTCACAAGTGTTGAGAATCCCAGTTCCATTAACAGCTGGTTCAAGGTGCTGCATGTTTTAATCCTGTATGTTTTATGTATTAGCTCTATCACAGTCTGCAATGCTACACTTGTGTTTATAGCCATCTATATGCCTGGTGTGTTTTCCATATTTTCCCCCTGCTGTGTGCCGTGGTAGTCAAGATAATGCTGCCTTTAAAAAATACGGTCCTGAGATGCTGAGATCTCCAAGTCCTGAAAACGAGCAGAGTTACTAGTAGGGATTGACCAGGCTTTATGCTTTTGATGTGAAAATTGCAGCAAGACAAATGTTTTTAATTGTCCCCAGAGGACATTTCCAAGGCAGGAAGAGCAACAACTGGCCAGTCTCACTAGGAAACCACTGGGAGCAGTCAGTCAAAGAGTCTGAGGAGAATTTAAGGTCTGAAAGTGAACATACACAAGGCAATGCCTGCCCATGGCAGACCACGGCAGTGATGGCCTGCCTGATGTCATGAAGCACTTTGAGCTGGGACTACCATCAGAAGGCTGGCAGGGGGTTGTGCTGAACCCCAAAACACAGGAGGAAGCAAACTAATAAAGTCTGCTGGGGCTTGCAGCTCTCTGCAGCACTTCAGCGCGGTCCCATCCACTCAGGACAAGTGATCTGTGGGATATTCCCAGGGCTGCTGTGCTCCTCAGCTCTCCAAGCTCTCGTGTCTGTGTCTGAGTCTTTTGCTATTCGGAGACCTTGGTGTGTAGATCACAGGGTTGTGAAGGCTGTTCACCCTTGTACTACGTCAAGAGTATTTTTGAAGGAAAACAACTTGGGGAAGCCAGTGGAGTTTTTGTAATCAAAAAGAAAATAGCAATATCTGAGGCTGTGATTTGTAAAGAAATGCTAGCAGTAGCACAAAAAAGGACACGAGAGACTGACCTCTCCTGATGACAGGCTCAGGGCCTCGGTAGTCCTTTCTGCATCTCGTGGAGATCATGGCAATGGATGTAGCTTTGACATCCTTGTTTGAATGGTTTATCACCTGCATCTCCAAGCACAGACTGAAAGGACCCCAGTCTGCAAGGGGCTGTGCAAACACGTAGACATCCCTGTACCAGGAGATTACCATAGTAGTGGTGTGTCTAAGCAGACAAGCAAGGCAGTGCTTTATTCACTCAGATTGCCCTCAGAGTCAGCCGGCTTGTGGCATACCTTAAGTCAACTTTATACTGCATACTGCATTTCTTATTCTCATCAGAGGCTGCAGAGGTATAAAACACAGCCTTGCCTGCTTTTGCTAGACTTTCCCAGGCTTCCTTCAGAAAGATAAGTAGGGCCCTTGGGGTATTAGCAGAAGTAGGTAGAGTGTATTTCTCCTTTGGCATATACAGCCAGAAGCCAGCCAGCATCTGTCCTGGAGGTGAGTTAGAAAAGGATTGTGACAGAGGAAGATGCAGAGGCATGACCCAGAAGAGATGACTAATAAAAAATGACTTAAGAGCTCTTCTCCAAGGATCAAAGGTTAAGTCTAGGTCAATTGTAATAACTGCATTGCTTCACCAGTCAGGACATGTGCAGTCTCCTAGAGGAACATCTAAAGTATGTTCTCAAATGGCATTAAAGTGGCTGCCATTTGCAAAAGATTTGACTCCCCTCAAATTTGGCAGGTGTAGTTTTACACCAGCCTGAAGCTTCTCAGTACCAGGGTCACAGGATGATTTCTTTTCTCAAAACCTTCCCAGTGAGCAAGGAATTTTCGCTGGGTAAAGCCAAGATCACAGAGTTCCCTGCAAGCACCATCCCCTTCAGCCTTGCAAACCACGGCAAGAGAAATGGGGAAATGTTCTCACTCCCATGGCTTAGACTATTATTGCTGCTCAATAGGAGCTAAGCAGTGTTTATTTACTTATCCTAAAAATGGATAAAAGAGTGCAGGAATAGCAAAGTGGAGGGAGAATGGATGAATAAAGAAAGTAGGAGTCTGTCTGTCTGCGCTATATAGAGGGGTGCTGTGGAGAGATACCCAAGCCGATGCAACATAAGCTACCCAAAGAATAAGAAGTAGGGCAGCATCCTATACAGCAAGGTTTTAAACACTAGGATCCAATTCAACTTCCAGGGATCCTTTGTTCTCTGCTGCAAAACTTGGCAATGCTGCTGCATGTTTCAGTTTCACACACTGGTTTGGGAAGTGCTGATTCAATGAGATGTTTCTCCTGCCAGTGCCTGAGCTTGCTGCCTCGCTGTAAATGGGAGTTTAGTCACAGCATTTTGCCTGACACATACCTGCCCACCCTGTTGTCATTATCAGTTTAAGTATTTCCGTCTCACACAAGAGGCACACAGTAAAAATATATTACAAAGGCTAAAAAGATTTAGTCATCATCAGCAGTTCAGTTAAGCCTGCATAGCTGACTGCTCAGAAGAAATAAGATTCTTAATTGGATAGTTTTCTATTTGAAAAAGCAGTACGGCTTAATGTGGAGCTTATCCTAATGAAACAACTGTCCAGAAGCATTAGTGGGCAGCACAGGGGGTGGCTAACTAGTCACTACAAAACCCTTCTGTCCATCAGCTACTTACCATTATCTTTTTAAGGACATGCTTTTTTTCCTGTGAAACATTGATTAGCACTATTAGACACCGCTCATTTGCACATTAATAGGAGAATATGTTTCCTTTTGGTCTGGCTGGATGATAACCACATGCACTTTCAAGGTGAGCTATCTGCAAGGCTACTTCTAGGATTTGACAAAGAAGATGGGTTAATAGCTAGATGGAGCTATAGTATGGGCAATTCTTCTGGGTTCTGCTTTGCACACTTATTTCTTATGCCCATTTGCCTTTGAACAGCCTTTTATTCAGAAATTGTTCCAGCCATGTTTGTGTAGCGTGTGCTAAATCCTATGTGTGGGGCAGAGGAGAAACAGGTTATTCTTACCGTAAGCACTAGATACGGTATGAGGGAAAAGGTCTTATTCTGTTCTTCCCTGTGACACTAACCTGGGCTGGGGACCTCACTGGAAGTGACTCTATTTCATTGTGAAACTGTGATAATTAAAATGTCACTTAAGCTTAATTCTCCTCACAGAACTATTAGTCAAGACTTTTCAGACCTTTTTCTGGGGAATTTTTGTTTTCATTTACTCCAGTAGAACAGTATTTGGTCAGTGGTGAGTGCTTCTGATAATCTCCCTATAAATATCTGTGAGAGGGAGTCAAGAGTTGTTGGCAATTTCTTCACTATGTGTGGCATTCATAGGATTATTCCAGATTTTAAAGCAAATTAAAACTTGTCTTTAGACATTACAATGAATGATATAGAGAACTGAGACCATTTCCCTTTATCCTAGTTAGTTAGAGAACAAGCAGGTATTTAGATCTTTATTTGCTATTTCAATTCAATTAAAAAGAATGTTTTACCGTGCAAGTGAATGCCAGACCAAAGACTGTTCATCAATTACGTATGGCACATACTCACCACAGACACTGATAATCAGAAATCAGTATGTATAGTGTTTTTCCTGGCTACTGGAACTATATATAATTTTCTTTCTTTGATTTTAAAATTTTGTAAAATTTTATAAATTGGCAGAGCCCTCCAGCAACTTGATGTGAGAAATTATGTTCTCATAGAGGAGGAAGAGGAAGCATGTGTGTATAGGAAATAACCAAGACTAAGAAATTTGAAGATATGTAAGCCCTGTTCTTTATTCTTTTACAAAAGGAAACAGAGAATCTAGAGATAAACTCTGTGTCTGGTTAAGCTGTATCAGTCCCAGAAGTCCTTCCTGCCTGGCAGAGGGGTGGCAGGAGAAAAGCTAAAGCACTTGAAACACGTTATTTATTGGTGACTAGATTTTATGTATGTATATTTTTTATAACAGTCTTTTCCCACGATTGCCTCTGCATGTCTATGTGCAGTACTGTTTATGATGCCTTTAATCTTGTATAACTATCACCCCATTTGTGGGTGAAAACACTGAAATTTCATTTTGGGCAATTTCTTTTTCCCAGCCAGTATCAGGTTTGGGATTCACAGATTGACAGATTGGTAGGGGTTGGAAGGGACCTCTGAAGATCACCTAGTCTAACCCCCCTGCTAAAGCAAGATCACCTAGAGCAGGTTGCACAGGATCGTGTCCAGGCAGGTTTTGAATCTCTCCAGAGAAGGAGACTCCACAACCTCTCTGGGCAGCCTGTCCCAGTGCTCGGTCAGCCTCAAAGGGAAGACATTTTTCCTCATGTTCAGATGGAACTTCCTGTGTTCCAGTTTGTGCCCGTTGCCCCTTGACCTGTCACTGGGCACCATGGTGAAGAGTCTGGCCCCTTCCTCTAGACATCCACCCTTTAGATATTTATAAGCATTGATGAGATCCCCTCTCAGTCTTCTCTTCTCCAGGCTAAACAGACCCAGCTCTCTCAGCCTTTCCTCATACGAGAGATGCTCCAGTCCCCGAATCATCTTTGCAGCCCTCCGCTGGACTGTCTCCAGTAGGTCCCTGTCTTTCTTGAACTGGGGAGCCCAGAACTGGACACAATATTCCAGATGTGGCCTCACCAGGGCGGAGAAGAGGGGAGGATAACCTCCCTCGACCTGCTGGCCACGCTCTTCTGAATGCACCCCAGGATACCATTGGCTGCCTTGGCCACGAGGGCACACTGCTGGCTCACGGAGAGCTTGTTGTCCACCAGGACTCCCAGGTCCTTATCTGCGGAGCTGCTTCCCAGCAGGTCAGCCCCTAACCTGTACTGGTGCTTGGGGTTATCCCTCCCTAGGTGCAGGACCCTACGCTTGCCCTTACTGAATTTCATGTGGTTCCTCTCTGCCCAGCTCTCTAGCTTGTCCAACTGCCACTGAATGGCAGTGCAGCCTTCTGGTGTGTCGGCCACTCCTCCTAGTTTAGTATCATCAGCGAATTTGCTGAGGGTACACTCTGTCCCCTCATCCAGGTCATTGGTGAATATGTTGAACAGGACCAGACCAAGCACTGATCTTTGGGGCACACTGCTAGATACAGGCCTCCAACTAGACTCTGCATTGCTTATCACAATTTGGGATCTCCCAAGCTAGTGTGCTATAGCTCATGAGAGCTCACTACACTCCCTATGTGTTGGCTGAAACGTGCCTGCCGTGTGCTTGGTATTTTCCACGTGTGATTGAGTTTAGGCTTGCAATTTGCAAGTGGTTAATGCTCAATAAACACTTATCTATCTCTACGTCAGTTGACCTGCTGACTTTCTGCTTGTTCAATGACATATCGTCTTGCTCACTGCTTCTTGTGTCTGATCTCCACATGCTGAGATTTTTCCAGTCTTTTCCCTTGCATGCTGCTTGGTAATGTCCTAGAACACAAACATCAGGTGACTGAATGGACTGAGCGTCACGGCCACTACCTCAGACCCTACTCGCAGAAATACTGCCTGTGGTCTTAAGTCTCATCTGAGTGAAGCAAGGGAATCTGATTAGAAATTTCTGCTGGCTGGAGGACTTGATAAGGTCTTCAAGATCCTGAGATCTTTCTGGAAATTACCCTGCATCCTGGTAAGCTTCCTGCTAAGAATAATATCCAAAGAGCCTAATTAGTTTATTTATCTTTTCAGTTCCACAACTCTAAAAAGAAGTTATAGGGAACTAGCATGAATGGTGGCAGCATCGGGCTGAGAGGAGGTTACCTGGTAGGTACAGATACCCAAGGCAGGATCTCTACCCAGGCCACTCCTGACAGATGTGCATCTGATGTGTTTTTAAAGACCTCCAGTATAGAGGCGTCACAGCATCCTCAGGCAATTCCTGTGCTTTGCTATTCTTATCATTAGAAAGTATTTCCTAATGCCTGACGTAAATCTTCCTTGCCACAAGCTGAACTCATTATTCTTGTCCTGCCCGCTACAACCAGAAGCTACTTCAGTAGTTACCTGCTCACTTCCATTCCCACTGAATGCAATTTTGTCCTTTAATTCTGATGTAAAGCTAGACAGTGACTATGTTCATAGAAGTGGAACAGATGTGTTTACAAGTATTCCTCAAAGTTTTACTATTTCTTGGCATTAGGAACCAAGGCCATCATCTCTAGTGGTGCTGTTTTCAAAGTGCAATTCTCTTCACATGTACGGGGATTAGAAGAGACTTTTAAGGCTAATGCAGGCATAGACAGTACAGGTGGAAAAGCAAACACCCAGTTATGTAATGCCAAAAAGGTAGAAGGTTGGTTTATTTTGATTGGTTGTGTATATTTGGTATCTGCTCAAAAGTCTTCTGAAGAGTGTGAGCATGTGTACTTTGTCACTTAAGACGGGACCAACAAATCTTTCAAGACTTACCTGCACCTATAACCGTTTGTCAAACCAAACCTGTCTCTTGGAGCAGCAAATTCTGCGTATGTTGACTACCATAACATGAGCTCTTATTCATGCAGCCTGGACTTGAACAGTCTTGAACGGCACATAATACACCCATTCGCTATCAGGTACCTCAGTCTTGACACTTCCTAGCACAGAGGTTGTGAAAGGCATCCATCTCTCCTAGCATTAGGTGACAACAGTGTAGTTCCTACATCTGAGCTACTTATCGTAGAATCATAGAATGGTTTGGATTGGAAGGGATCTTTAAAGATCATCTAGTCCAATTTCCCTGCTATCGGCAGGGACATTTTTCACTAGATCAGGTTGCTCAAAGCCCCATCCAACCTGACCTTGAACACTTCCAGGGACGGCACATCCACAACTTCTCTGGAAAATCTGTTCCAGGGCCTCACCACTCTAACAGTAAAGAATTTCTTTCTTATGTCCAATCTAAATCTACTCTCTTTTAAGTTTAAAACTGTTGCCTGTCACTACAGGTCCTGGTAAAAAGCCTCTCTCCATCTTTCTTATAAGCCCGCTTTATATATTGAAAGGCTGCAAGAAGATCTCCCCTGAGCCTTCTTTTCTCCAGGCAGAACCACCCCCTTTCTCTCAGCCTGTCTTTATAGGAGAGGTGCTCCAGCCCTCTGATCATTTTCATGGCCCTCCTCTGGATCCCATCTAACAGTCCATGTCTTTCTTGTACTGTGGACCCCAGAGCTGGACGCAGTACTCCAGGTGGGGTCTCACAAGACCGGAATAGAGGGGCAGAATCACCTTCCACCACCTGCTGGTCACACTTCTCTTGATGAAGGCCAGGATATAGTTGGCTTTCTGGGCTGCAAGCGCACACTGCCGGCTCATATCTAAATTTTCATCTACCAATATCCTCAAGCCCTTCTCTGCAAGACTGCTCTCAATCCATTCATGACTCTGCATGTAGTGATACTGAGGATTGCTCCAACCCCTGTGCAGGACCTTGCACTTGGCCTTGTTGAACTTCATGAGATTTGCATGGGCCCACTCCTCAAGCCTGTCAAGGTCCCCCTGGATGGCATCCCTTCCCTCAAGCCTATCAAGTGTACTTGCTAGCCTTTTATCAGGGGCTGTGTCAATACAGTCAGTCAAGTTCACATGACCAAACACAGTCATCCTGAGCTCCGTTGCACGCAGTGTGTGTTAATTGCATTGACTAATTCTCTGTTCACTATGAAAGCAGCCCAGGATGACTTGTGCAGATGTAGATGCCTTCACTCAAGACATCTACAATTAGTCATATATATTTCCCTCACGTAAAATGAAACCACAAGTATTCAATGCCAAGCCAAAGCCAGCAATATTGATAGAAACTGTATGAGTGACAAGGTTCGCTGTTCTTTCACTTGCTCTTGACTCGATAGCACAGGCACAGATGAAGAATCCCTCCATTTCAGAGGGCTCTGCATAGGAGCTAGTTCACAAAATTCAGTTTGCAAACAGTATGTTTGTCTTTGAATGAAAAAAAAAATGCTTTGTGGAATAATTTGTAGTACAAGGGTGACTCAGAGTCCCAGTTAAAATCTGAGAATGGATGTGCAAGTTTGAGGGCTTCATTTTGCAGAAAGGCAAACTTCACTAGCAGCTTGATTCAAAAGTTCATTTGAGTGGTTTCTACATTGTAAATTTATCTAGGATTAGTTTGGTAAGATTTAGCTACAGAACAAGAAGTCTTATGATTGTTTACATGTACATTGCAAACTGTGATTGAGAATAAAGTGGAAATATTTCGCGTGGTAGGTCCTCCCTGTCATCTCACTTTATTTTGAAAACAATATGAGACTGAAGACCCTAAATTTCTGCCCAGGTATTTTCGCAGCTGTGTTTAAATCAAACATTAATGTTCTTTCAGCAACACAATGACTATGTTTTTGCAACCATTCAGTAAGTCATGGATGTTTCCTGGAAGAGCAAGCTGGTTACTATCTGGTGCTTGTTTAAATTAAAATGTTGTTGTTGCATTTTCCACCATGGGAGGGTTTCTCTGTTTGTCTGTAAGCAGGTAGTTTGGGTCCTGTACATTGGGACTCACTCGTTTTCTTCACTGTGTTTCAAAGCTCATTTTTTGCAGCACACTAAAACTGCTGCAGAAACTTCTATTCTGTGAGGCAGTTTGCCACCCATTTAAGTGGAAAAATCCCAAAGTCTAGAAATACAGAAGAAAACTTTTCATTGAAGAGTTAAACAGATCCAAGCAGAAAATCTCTGTGCTTTCTGCTTTATTGCATGCAGAGGCCAGACATACTATCATTTTGTTAATGCTGCTGTTTAGCTAGATCTTGTTGGATGTACTCGAAGCACTAAGTATCTTGATTCACAGATATTTTCCAAGCAAGGCTATTTCTGTGACATTGAGTTGAACTTGAAATTGGAAGTGTCAAATGAAGTATTTTGCTGTTTTCTATCTAGCTGGCTGCAATTTATCTATATGAAATCTGCTCTGATCATCTAAGGACCCTAACTGGAGCAAATGAAAATTTTTATCACCAGGAATTACTTCAGATGACTTTCCAGAAGGTGTAAAAGGCTTCTCTGATGGACTGTCCTCCTTGTAGTTGTGGATGAGATATTTTTGCAGCAGCAAATCTGCAATATTAGGGTGCATGTTTGTCTTCTCTTTGTCTGTCCAGCCCTATGGGTTTCTGCTAGGAGGTGAAAGCTCCTTATTGAACCTATGCTTTTATTTTGGCCCCCATCCAGCGGCTCCCAACCACTTCAAACTATGAAACAGAGTAGGATGTGATCCCCTGACCAGTTCACAGTGTACTGCTGCCCTTTTTGGCACTGCCAAGAGGAGGGCAGAGCTGGCTCTGAGGCTCCAGACTCCTTCCTGGCACAGTACTAAGAAATCCCAGAAGCTGCTTCAAGTTGTCCCTCATCTCACAATTCCCTTACTCTTACTTGACTCATATTTTGGCCTGACATCCAAAACTGATTTTATCAAATCTTTCTCAGCCCAAAACCCACTCTCCAGCTCCTTTGTGCCCCTGCCTCTTCCGAACCAGCTTGCTCAGGAGAGGTTTGGGCATGGTTTCCAGCTGGAGAGGGTGGTTTTATCTTACTGCATCTCCTCTGTTGGTGAGTGGGCACAAGGGAGGTCGCAGTCTCCTGTTATTAGCCTGGGACCCAGCCATCCCTTTGCTGTCTGCCCTCACATTGCCTCCCAAGTGTGACACCCACAATACAGCCTAAGCTAAGGTCCTGTGGGGCTGAGAAAGGGGGAAGGAGGGTAGATTAATGTCTCAACATCTGAATTTTGTTCATTCTCTCTTTTTTCTCAGGAAGAGCAATTTTATAGTTCTGAGGAGAGTCAGTCCTTCTGGCCACTCCTCTTTGCTGTTGCTTTATGTCTGAGCTCTGGGAAAGGGTGAGAAGATTAAAATGATAGTCGCCATCACGTGCTCAACTTGGAAGTAGGTTGATTACTTCAATCCCATCCCCAGCACTGGAGAAGGGCCTCAGTCATGACTTCAGGTGAGAGGAGAACAGCTTCAAACCTGCCTTCATGATGCTAAGCTCAATGAAAACAACATTAAACCACAAGACAGAGTAAGGTTCAAGTTGCTCCTCAGCTGGAAACTCTGGAGAAACAGTAAACACAAAGCCTGCCGCTGCCAGGGAGGTGTTTGTTTGTGTTTTTCCTTAACGAATATGCTCGTTAGAACTGAGCCCTGCACTCCCCATGGTGCAATGGTAGCCTTAACCACAGCCCCTGTTGTGATAAAAACAGTGCTCGGAGAGGGGCAGGATGTGGCAGCCACCCATACCTCCAACTGTGTATTTTTAAACATCAATAAAGAGATGCTTTTCAGGGGAAAAGGAGTGTAAACGAGCACAGTTCACAATGCCTTCCCTCGAGGGCACGCAGCTGTTCCTGGCTTTGGCTGCCCGCTGCAGACACAGCACAGGGGAACTGTGGCAGCCCGCTTTGGCAGTGGTGGGCAGGTGTTTCTGGCTCCCAGGTCTTGTGTGTTTCCCACAAAGCATCTTGCTTATTTAAGAGGCTGGGACTGTCGAGTTCATGCTATGTTCCTGCCTCCTGTTGAAGTTCCCAGCTCTGCATGGGGTGAAAATGTCATCTCTCAAAAGGCAGCCTCTGGTATGCAGGATACACTTTCATGGCAGCATTTCAAATTTCCCATTAAGTATGAGAGCCAGGGGCTTCTTCTGAGTTTAGCAAGGTCCCCCAAAATAGTTTTCTCCACCTCTAGCATCAGGAAAGAGCAATAACTTTTTTTTAACACTTACCCCAGATATCTCTATGCCAGAAAATAAAAAAAATCTTCCTGACATTCCTGTGTGTCGCACCCTCATTATGACAGCCTTCTACAGAAGCATTCCTGTGCGTGAGAAAGAAAAGTGAATCTGAAGTGACTTTACTTGGTCTAACTCTGGCCAAAATTTCTGCCAGCAGTTACTCCCACGCATAGCCATTGCTCATAGGTAGACGTGAAACTAGAGTTAAGGTTTATCTTCTCCTGTCAAAAGGGCTCTAAACGTCAGAGTCAAAAGACTATGGGCAAGAGAGGAACACGGTGTGTGGTGGTGAGTTTGCTTAACTCTCAAGTCAACAGCAGAAATCATTTCTATGCTAGGCACATAAATACCTTTCGCAAACCATCCCAGTGATTAATACACTGAAGAATGTGTCAGTCGCAGCTGGAGCCATTGCAGAGTTACAGTCACTGGAGGGGCTGTCATCTCAGGTGATGATCTTAGGGGATATTTCTCAACTCTGCTTTCTGGAAGGGTGGGCTTACACCAGCCTCCTGCCTCCTGCGCTCCCGCCGGAGCACCTGGTTGCCTGCGTGTACAGGGATGCTCACTCTCTCTTTGGGAAGGGAACCTCTAGCACAAGGCTGCAGTGCCAGCCCATCGGCATGTTAAATACACGGTGGCTGGAGTTTCACAGATTTTCTGTCATTTCTGTCAGTCTGAGACTTTGAACAATGGCTGTGACGAATGCTGAATTTTAAAACAGGTTTGTGATTTCATTCTGTCTATATCGTCTTAGGAAGTTTGAAAGACACTCTCTCTACTCTTGGTAGGAAAAGTCAACACTTATAATTTGGTAGACATACTATGTGCCTTCCCTGAAATAAATACTGGAAGCAGAAAGCCAGGTGGAATCTAATCTTTACCAATGTTTGGAAGCTGGGTACGTTGTTCCTGTGAAAAGGGACTGTTAGATACATTGAAGGGCTAGCACACCCGTAGAAGTATACAATGACACAAAATGTTCAAGGCTGACCAGTCTCCTTTGGAGGTGATGTTTTTCCAAGATGCTATTTTCAGGCTGCACAAGGAGCAGGAATCTCACATGTACTGCGGCGAAAGCTACCCCTTTAAAAATCAGCCTTGTGATGCTGCTTGTCATGTGAAAGTTTCAGCTGAATGCTAATGAGGAAAATCTGTTTTCAGTTAAGCCAATGTAAACTCAGGGAAATTTAACTGGGATTGGTGAAGTCACTTCAGATTTGCACCATAGCATAAGTTTGATTGGAACGTTTGCTTTCATGTAACTTTTGCGGCTTTATTCCATTCATTATATATGACCATAATTTATGGAGGTTCCACATGCACATGCAAGTTAAGGTAATTTGGTTTCCTTTATTAAGCTATGAGTCTGTTTTATAATCAAAGTAAATCAGGCTCATTTGCACACCAAAAAATCTTGGTGTGGATTTCTGTCTGTGGGAGTGGAGACAAAGTATCTTGCTTGCTGACTCTAGCTAAACTATGCATTTAGCTTACCCAGTCAATTTTCATGGTGACTCAGTGCAATTCATTTGCTCTAGTGAGATATGCAAATGCTAATTTTTCAGAGCTGTATTCGAATTTAATTCTTACCAACGCATGTATGAATTAATATGAAGGACTTCTGTAATGTTACACTGGAGTTTTGCCATGATAATTAAGAAGCGAATATGGCTTGACACAAGGGAGAGGAGAAGCCACAAAG
The DNA here is from genome assembly GCF_028858705.1 of Grus americana. NCBI lineage: Eukaryota > Metazoa > Chordata > Aves > Gruiformes > Gruidae > Grus > Grus americana. Next base: position 11,798,740 of record NC_072853.1, on the reverse strand, counting down.
TAGATCACATCACAAAGCTGTAAATTTCCACGTTAGCTTTGTCCTGGCTGTTACTTAGCACATTCTGACTAACTGACTGTCCCAGAGCAAAAGCACCAAGTGAAGATGGCTCCGTCAGTACCACTTGGCTTCCTTCCCCCAAGGTCTGAGTACTGACATGCATGACAGGAAGCCTGAGGTCCTATCTCATCTCTGACCCTTTAAATGCTGCATTGAAAAAAGGCATAAACCCCTGTTCTTTCGAGTCTGCTGCGTGAGCTAAAACACAATAGCTCCGAGCTAGTCGCAGACTCCTTGTGGTTCTGGCCAAATGACTGTGTTTCACTACGTTAAAGACTAAGTTATTCCTTAAAGGATGGATTCTGTACTAGGAATAGTAGGAGTTTCATTGCTGAGGAGATGGGTCCATCTGACTTTTAGCTGAAGGGAAACAGCCTGCATCCTTATAACCCTTCTACGCAAAGAGGAAAGTTGTGCCCTTCTCGCGATGTGCTGCATTCTGTTTACCTGTCCCTGCCCACTGCACCCACACCTGCCCCATGTGTCTCCCAGATGGGAAGGAATGGAGCAATCCTGTTTTTCCCCTCAGCAGCACGGTGAAAGGCTCCCCACTCTAAAGAACTTGGTTGGAGTTAGCTGATCCATGTTGACAGAACTGTGAATGCATTTGTGAGTATAGTTTAGAAAAAAATCTCTCAGAGGTGTCTGAAATCTCTTTTTTAGTGACAAGTTATCGTAGATAAAGTTTTAAGAATTGGCAAGCTCTCTGTAGACCTGATGTCAGATTGCTATCATGTCAAGGATGTTCATACAGAGGTGGTGTACTTCCTTCCGGGCTCTGAGGCCTGCAGTACCTTTCCTTCTTTATCAGAAACTTTAGTCCCTGCTGGTCTCTGGTTCCCCCAACAACTCTTCAGCACAGAGGACTCTGTGGGGATGTCTGTCCCACTTCTGTGTGGCAAAATGGGTTTTCATTCCTTTCCACTTTGTGATTAGTATTATGGAGCCTTCATTATAGAAAATCTCCACCCTCTTCCCAGGATAACAAGGAGAGGTTAAAAGACAACCATATTCAAATGTTAGAGACAGCAGAGAGTTTTTTATTAGTGAAGGCCTTTTTGCTCCTTGGGTACTCTCCTGAGCGGGGTCAACATCTGACCATTGCTGCAGATGGCATCTCAAAAAGCAATTTACTAATGGAAAGGCATCTTTCCACAAAAATCATTCAAAGATAGCACTGTCTATCAAAACAATGAATATGTGAACAGATAAAAATGAAACACCATAAATAAAACATGCACCATCTTATTTCAGCTTGCCACAGGTCAGCCTGAAAGAGTTGACAGCTCTTGAAAAGGCTTTGCAAAACATTTCACCATTAAACAACTGTAGCTTTGACTCCTAAATGCCTTTGTTTATCTGGGCCAACATCCAGAACTCATACAAAATAATTATCTACCAACACACAGACTGTTTTCATGCAACCCCTAGACATACACATAGCCATATCAGATCCTTATTTCTCCTCTTAGAACTGTCCTGTAGAGTTGACTGTTGCCTTTGAAGAAGGTTAATGAATGCTTGATCCTGAAGCTAATGGCAACTCCATTCTTGAGCTAGGATTTTTCAGATAAGACACCCTATTTTATCACTGAGAAACAGGTCAGGAGAAGATATTTACAAATTCTGAAAACTTGACATTACCCCTTTAGAGTAAATATTTTAAGTGGATGATAGAGCGATGTAATAGAGTACGTTGCATTATTTGCTGCTTCCAGATACTCCTGCTACATTGGTGTTAATGTGTCTGTATAATAACAATAGTCCATACTGATTAGCTTATACCCCCTTCCAAATGTTTGTGACTAATATTCTGCAGAGGAAGAATTATGCATTCGGAACCCTGCATTTTCCCCCTGTTTTTTTTTAGCTTACTATTTGCAAAAACTGAGGACTTTTTAATGCCAGCTGGATAAGAAGTTCTTCATTCCTGACACTCCACCTTGCATGTTGCTTTTGTGCTTTTTTGTGCAGCCATGCTGCATTTCAGGGATGACATGTGAAGTGCTTACAGCACGGATGTAGCTGTGTACACAGCACATAGGGGTCTGGAAACCATCTTGAACGATACAGAAAGACAGTGCAGCACAGTGTGTATACCACTGGAGTAGGATCTAGGAGACCTGGTTTTTATTTTTGGCTCTGCCACAGACCTCCCATGTGACTTTAGGCAGAGAAGTCACTTCAGTTATGAGCCTCTGTCTATTCCATTTAGGCCGTAGAATGGTTTAAGAACTCTGATACTTAGCACAGTACTTAAAATGATGTGTCATCTTCTCAGATGGGTCCTCTGTACATGACATGGCTAATGGAAATCTCGTAGGGGTCCATAATCATGCTGATTGCTCATTCCTTGAATTTAATACACCATTATCATCATAATAGTTATTACTGTTAAATTTTAGACTCAGATTTTCTTTAGAGATATTGTTCCATTTTCATTGTTTTTTTACTCAGTAAAAAGTTCCTTTTTGAAAACTGGTAAGACACCAACTGCCCTGGGTGAAGAAGATATGCCATCTAAAACTTTCATCACTACTGAATTCCCCACCAAATAAATGCTATAGCTACACTGTTGATGCAAAAGACCTAATGTCAATATGAAATGAGAAATAAAACCAACTGCAGCATACTGTATAGTAAAGAAAAGTGTCAATATAAGTTTGGAATATCATAATTGTCTGTTAAGGGAAAGAGCATGGCTAAGTCCTACCATGCATTTTGTTTCACGCACATACAAATGGCATGCTGGGCAGAAGAAAGACATATGTGAATCATGTGAGAAAAATTTTAGAAGCCCAGCTAATTGGCAAGACAATTAAAACGGGGAAAACAGGTCAGAACTAGTCTGAGCTACTATTTGTTCAAACTCTCTAAAGGCAGGTTTAAGAAGAGAATAAGCTACCTTCAGGGCAAGGGCAGGATGGATTTAGGTGTGCTCAGAATGCGTGTCATTCTCTGTAAAAGAAATCACTAACAGGGCTATGGCTAATAATGAGCCAAATCCTTGGCCTGGATTTCAAGGCACACATGAATACGCAGGGATGGGGAGAGCCTTTGAATTTCATTTCTCACTTTTCTGTGAGAGCTTTGGAGGTTTCTACAGATGTTTCATTCAGCTGGATAAACATTAATACCGTGGGGAAGCTCTGTCTCAGGTATAAGACTTTCAAGATACAGCCTCAGTGTGCAAATATGGTGAGGTTATAGACTGCTGTTAGGATGGGATTTGTGACCATCTCATATGGGTCCTACTTGGCAACTAGGCAATCTAGCCCCTTTCCTGACATGATTTTCATGGAGTCAAGTAACAGGGCAACATAGTGAGATGGCTGTTGAGATCATATTTGAGTAGAACTTGCAGGACTTGACCCAGGAACGTGACACATCACACCACATGGACAGAGTACAAAGCTCCCATCTGATATCAGCATTTTTATTCTGTTATAAATTCCTTACATCTTGAAAGCTTCAAAAAATTTGCAGTGATTTTGTGGAAAGTGGCTTGACTGGTGCAAGATTTGTGGTGAAACCACATAACGTTTGTGGTATTTTCTGTTTGAACAGAAACCTCAGGAAATGTAATTTTAAGAGTAAGTCTGAATTTTTCAGAGCTCATTCAAAATTTAAATTAAGAAGCAAATGTCCAAAGATCCAGCTCAGAGGTTACTTATTGAGGTTTTGCTCAGCCCCACTGCTGTAAATGCTGTCAAGCTGCAGTTACACCAGTGTAGATCAGAATGAGGTAAAGTCATAGGAATGAAACCTAGAGGTATTCCTGAGATCTCAGTGGGATCTGTCTCAGTTAAATGTATGTCAAAGATGCATCAAATGGTTCTTTAGCAATAATACATTTCCAAATCTCTTTTGTCTAAAAAGGAAACTCACTGATTTATCATGCTGAGACATAGTCTGTCTCTATAGATCATGAAAATGAGAACACTTCTCTCAACAGTCATATTTACCAACCTCTATCAAAAGTATGAAGAATACATCTTTCTGAATTCAGTCATTTTCCTATTACGATGTGTTTGAAATCAACCAAGAGACCCAAGCTTGCTGTGTCGCGTGAATACTTGGGAAAAGCATTTACTGCACACTCCACACAAAAGATATAGAAGTCATTGATTTCACAGCATAAAGACATAAATAAGAATTTTAGAAATGATCTTAAATTATGTGGAATAGTAAAAAGCAATCTAACATACTCCCAATTTATTCCTGTGATTATCATCTTAACTGATGACAATCTTTCATTCTCTTACTCACTAGTTTTTGAATACAAAAGTCAGCTGATTATGATGCTATGGCAGGAGGGAAGAAAGAGAAAAACAAATCAGATGATACATTTTTGCACTGGATTACAAAGTCTTCATCACTGAGAATGTGCAGCATATTATTCCCTCAAGTTTCCATATATGTTCAAGATTTACTTATTCCTCAATTATCAAATGCTAAGGATAGAGCACTTACTTACAAAATGAAACAGTTCAGTCCATCAGAGCAAGCCCTGTGGTCCATGTAGAGGGTAGACTTTTTAACTTGCGTCTTGTAGGGAGAAATCTTGATGATACCTAGTGAAGACTATTTGTCTTAGGAAAATGAAAACTATGATGAGATGAGGTGGGTAGCTATAAGTATATGTTGGTAATCAGCATGAGGATGCTATTTATGCTAAAAGAAATACCAGTATCAGAATAACTTAATGTTATCCTTAAACACCTTAAGGCTAGAAATGAGAAAGTGATTTCTAATCTTCAGTGTAGTAAGATCCTGGAACTACCTTTTAATCGCAGTGATCAATTAAACCCTTAGTGTTGTGAAAGGTGCTGTGTCATTTTGTAGAAGTCCCCTCAAGTACGATTGCACCTGAAGAACACAGAGGTATCCTTCCAGTCCTTTTCCTAGCAGAATTTTGGTTCAGCACCACATATTACTATGTGCAAACAAGTATTTGAAATGTGGCTGGGGATGTAAGTCCCCATATGAAGCTGATGGGTGTTAATTTTGAATATTCAAGGTTTTTTTCACAGAAGTAGATTGAAGGATCTTAGTAGGGAGGAGCATAGGCTTGCAAGAAACCGGTTACATTGTGGACTAGTTGTGATTTTATTTTATAAAAGCTTATATAAGGTCCTTTCTCCTAACCTTTTGGCTAATTTAATTTTGAATTCTTTATTAGAAAGTGCTGAATGATATTGAATATGAAAAGAGGACAGATTCTCATGAAGAGAAGATTTGAAACCAAAGCTCATTGGCTTGACTGGAACTGAGCAAATTTAGGAAATTTTATATCTGCATTTGGTTGCTAGACAGTGTTTTGGGCTCACTGATGTTCAAAGGACCCAAAACTTTGATTTGACGTGCCAAACTCATAGACCATTAGAATCAGTGAAACTCTTCTTGTTGCCAGGCTGGTGTATAATCTGAGATGAGAGGCTGATTTAACTTGCACTCTATCTTAACTGTAAAATGACATGATTTGAAGAGAGTGGACAGTTGACTGGTGTTTTGGTTTTTATTAGAAAAATCTCAATTCCTAGAACTGATGGAGCTACAGGCAAAGGTAACACTGATAAATGTTTCAATATGAAAATATTTAGGAAAAAAGTGGTAGTTGTGTTATTTTATTTCAAAATTTCCAAGTGTCATTGACAGAAAGAAAAATTTCCAGTAGAAAACATTAGAAAGATTTATAGTCTAGTCATGGCTTAGAATAATGATTTAAAAAGAAAAAAAAATCCAATTTTTTTTTAGAATACAAACCCCCTATTTTTTGCCCAGGTCAGAAGAAATAACAAAATTTTCTAATGTCAATTCATTTCTATTTGGGATGTAAATGAGATTCAAATTCAAACAACAGAGATACAGACTTTTTTTTTTTTTTTTTTGAAAATAAAAATTACCCAGCAGTTCTGCCACGTAAGTAATGGTCTGTGATGTTATTAGATGACACATTTAAGTTCAGTGAAATGTCCTGGGTTGATATCAGAAGGGGTTGCATGTGAAAATGCAGTCTGTAGCTCAGAGAGTGTGAACAGCTGATGATGATAAAGACTGACATTTCAACAATATTTATGTCCTCTGTGTACGTGGGAGAGAAAAAGAAAGAGTGCAGCAATAAGGGGCCAGGTTATTCCCTACACAGGAAAAACCTGCTTAAAGGACAGGAAATTCCCATGGGTTTCCATTCACAACGGTTTCTTCAAAGTTATCTCACTGTGGGCAACAGGTTTTGCTGCCCTGTTGAAATTCCTATGGGTTCAACCTGCTAAAGCAAGGGACGTGTACTCAGCCCTATATTTCCTTCCAATACCCTTTCCTGCTCCACTGTCTTCCCCTGCTAGCAGCACAGCTCTTGTACAGCATGTCTTCCTACAGGCTGCCTTTTTGAATATGCAGCATTTTCAGATCCTTTCCTACATCCAAAAGTAGGTCCAGGCATTTCAAATGTGTCCTGAGAACTGATGTTCCTAGATATGATGAAGTGGGCATTTTTCAGCTGAGGAATCAGACGTAGTCTGGGTTGTCTTCTGTTAGATAGGGAAGAGGAATTCAACCAACAGAATGCAATCTATCTGGCTTTTCTGTATTTTATCCTGAGCATACTGACAAAAGTGAAATCCGAGGAAAGGAGAAGTGAACAGGTTCAGTAGATATGCTTTTTAACCCTGGTTTCCTAAAGAAGAAAGGCTTGTAGGATCTTGTTTTTTGTTTTAGAGGCCCCACTGTTTCCCTCAGATTTGTCAGCACATTAGCAAGCTGAGAGATGTTATATTCCTACAGGATTAACAGAAATGGGAGGATGCGAGGCCATATAGAAGAGAGCCTGTTGACGTGACAGCTGAGGAAAATGCTGCAACATTAACTCCTCTGCCAAAAGTTTCAGTCTGAGCTCACGCTGCCAAGAACCCCCGTGAATCCATCTGACCATGACACAAATTCATAGTAAGCCCAACCTTATTTGTTTCAGTGCTCACAGATTTAATTGCATGCTTACAAAAAACTTGTATGCAACCCCCAGACTACTAGGTTTTCCAAAGTCCTTGGTGTAGGTCCCAGCCCTTTTCCAACAGGGCCAAAAGAAATTTTTACCACAAAGTTCAACAGACGCCTTGTGAGATGGAGGTTATAGTAACACACAATTGTTTTACAAACACTTTGAGCATGTGAAATAGTTGAATCAGATATATTTTGAACAACCTGATGTGATGTGTGCCTGTGCTGCAGAAGGTTTCTCAGCCTAAGAATGAGGTGGTAGATGCACACATGTTATTTGTATGGGCAAGGAATTGTTTATATTTTCTAAAACCTTGTTTATCTTCACATTCCACTTCTTAACTGGCTTTCTCTTTGCTCGGTTGTTAACCTACAGGACCAGTTATTAGCAAATGGTAAATTAAAGACAACACCAACAAAAGGTCAGGAGTATATTCTCTGAGAGCTATTTCATATCCAATCCAGAGAGTTCCTCTTGCTCCATTTACTCAGAGGAATTAAGAGCAGGTGAAGGTAGGGTTGTGTGCAACTGATAACATCAAGAACACCCCTGAAAATGAAGTCATGAATGAGTAGTTTGGCCTGATTGCCCTCAGTCTGCTGGGTATTGACCTGCTTTATCTGAAGTAAACCTGAAAAGAGCCATTCCAAGCTAAGGAAGAACAACGTTATGGAAATGCCAAGTTACTTATTGCTATTATTATTGTGTGGCAAATTGGAACGAGAAGAGCAAAAACATAGAGTAGAAGCACCCAACAATAGTTTCAGGTTGTCCTCTGTTGCCTTCTGTTAATCAGCTGCAGTGGTTTGCTTCCTTCTGGTTAGTGCACTGTATTGTTTGTATACTGTAAACAGATGGCAAATCAGACTTTGTTGTGTTGTGTGTAAGTCTGGAAGGCTCCCAATAAGTCTGAGAAATAATCCTGCTAAGTAATTGCTTAAAGAAAACACTCAGATCTGTTTCTTCTTTTTAAGACGGTTTCCATTCTGTTAAACCAGAAAATTTTGATGTAAATGAATGAACATCAGGATCTAGTATGCAAATTTTGTCACCTTCTTCCTCTGTTTTTTATAAGATTGAAATATATTGAGGAAAACACCATTTTAAATGTTCTTAATGACCATTCTGAGACACTTCACCCTGACCAAAGCTAAGCTCTGGTTGCTCTCACAGAGAAGGTACCATCTCACATTCACAGTGCTATATACGGACAGTGGAGTCGAAGGATAAATTAAAGTATTGTGAATAAACCCCCAATGTAAGCTGGTCTGTTCACAACGGGGTTTTAGTTCTAGAGAAAACCAAAAACTTTCATGTTAATAGGTAGTGTACAGCCAACATTTTTTCTTTTCATACCCATTTTCACTAAGTGACAGACAGTTAACTATTATAAATAACTGTTACATGAGAATATCCATTGAATCGGTGTGTAAAATGTGAAGAGGCACAATTTCCCAGTGTCAGAAGCCTACATTGTTGTCATTCCTCACTTCAGAAGCACATACAAAGAAAGGGCAAATTAAGTTTGACATTGCCATCAAACTGCAAATTCCTTTTGACTTTGCCTTAGTAATTTATTCTTTTCCAATATGTGCATTAGCCCCTGTTTTAAATGACTCTTAGACTATCTCCATGTGCTGAAATAGTCCCTTTACTTTGTAGCAAATATTTTGACTGTGGTATTTTTTAAAATGAAAACATACACACAACACAGATGTTAACGTTTTATCTGGTGATCATCTAATGTTGCAGTCCAAGCTGAAGGCAGTCGGTACCAGTCTGTAACACGCGCTGCTCAAACTTAACTTATCAGTCTGATGAGTAAAACATGCTTTATTTCACATACAAACAATTGAAGACTCTGAGAACAACAAATACAAAATGTTAATGAGTGTAGAAATGTCAAATATTGATCGGGAAAAGTCTTTGTGTACTTTAAGTACAGAGTTCCCCAACCAGTCCTTTCTTCTTGTCTGGCGCAGGGAGGGGAAGGAAAGCAGGTGTACATTATAAAGAAAGGAGTAAACACAACTTTTATGGGTTAAGTGATGTAAGTAAAGAAGGCAGCTAATAAAACATCCTAACTTTCAGATGGTTAGGAAGATTATTGCTAGCATAAATATCCTTGGTGTATGAAGCAATCCTAACTCTGTTTAAAAGTCTCTATCTCTCCATGTTTTGAATATATCCACATGTCAAACTGATATTTTGTCTGTTTTGCACAATGCTGCTTTCATCAGACAACCTGCTTTATAGTTTAGAAATGCCTTTACAAAAGTATTCATTAAAGCCTCTCTGTGCATGGCATGTTGCTTCTTTGTTTAGATTTTAATTTACCAAAGTTTTTTCTATTGAGACAGATCCTCACAAAGTTTTTCTGCGCTGAGTGAATACGCTGTCTGCTTCAGTCAACTGAAGCAGTGTACAGAGTCTGGAAGGCAGGAGATTATTGGAATTTAATCAGCCTCAAGGACAGAGGTAAGGCTGGGTTTATCCCCTATGTGGCAGATTTTGAACTGTAGCATACTGTCGTGTGAGAAAGAGACACTGTGTGGAAAGAGAGTCTAAGAACATAGTGAAGATTTCTTAGCTGGAAAATCCAGTGAGGTCTATTACACATGGAGACCTCAGCACTGCTTCAGCTAGTCTCTGAGCTGCAGATTACCGAATGCTGGAACATGTACAGGGAAGTATTTCTGGAGGGTAGTCTGTTTGATGTCTCCTCTGCTTTCCTACCGCTGGTCTGAGACTATTTCTTCATCTCCAGCTTTCTCAGTTTAAGGCTAACCGTTCCTTTTCCCTTGCAGATGCTGCCCTTTCAGGAAGCACACTTACCTCTTTCCCATTTTTTGGAAAGAACAGAGAAAATGATTGATCCTTTCTCCTGCTTTAGTATCCACGGAGCCTGGATAGTATCAGCCTGGAGACTGAAAGGGCAGCTTGGCTCCGCACCCCAGCATTTCCAGAGGATTTGAGCCCAGCCGCCTGCACCCAAAAAAAGACAAAGTTGAGACTGCGATGTCAGACTGTAGCTCTAACAACCCTGCCATCTGAATGGTGCCAGAACAAAATTTAACCAGAAAGTGTGACCAAGTAAAATGCATTGCAGCAGAGAAATAGTTAAAGTATTTAGACATCCTGGTCTTGCAAGGTATTTATCTCTTGCTATAGAGTCCCCAAGACTTTTCACGTTGGCATTTCTTGTAAAACCCGTTACCATTTGCTGCTGTCATATTGTTTGTTACGAATGCTGGGGTTTTTCCCCCAGTATGGACGCAGTTTCATTATAGCTCCATGGGGGAAGTCTGAGAGCCCATGGGTTAAAAATTGTAATTAAATACTCAAGATTTCAATAATCACATGTAATTTTATTAGGTGTCTCTCTCAATCCAATTTCTGCTCTGTGAGAGGGATTCTCGCTTGTTCTATGCATATGCAATTATGTATGAGAATTAGTTACGGTACCTTCCACAGAGATTTAATCCTTCACCTTTCCCCCAAAAATGAAAACACAAGAAACCCCCAACAGAGCATGTCTGAGTAACATGTCAGTCACTAATGTGAACTGTAGTTTGTTCAGAAATTTTAAAAACCATTTCAGTCCAGCACAAAGCGAAGCTCTGTGCATGCCAGCAGCATTAGGCAGAGTCCAGTGGGGGCAATGGATCTGCTGGTGTGCTAATTTCTTAATGAAATTTAATTTTTACTTTTGCCTTTGCAATTCCCCTCTCTCAGAGACCCTGTTAGCCAAAGAGGGTACTGGGGATACTATATGTTTAGAATATAAGATATTATTAAAATATCCTATGACATTATTTTTAAAGGCTGATGGTCAATTCCTAAACATATTTATTGAGATCCTTATAAAGTTTTGGTACTGAAAAGCTTAGCAAAATGACTCCTTAGCACCCCTACTGTTCTCCCGGTCCCACAATACCCTTCATTTGCTTCCACACTTCATGCACGTTAACTGCCCTATTTAAATAAAGGCGTTTTGCCTGAGTAAACCATTTGAGCTGGTTCTCTTCCTCTGGTTCTCATTCATGGGAAATCTGGGATCTTACAGCCCCAGTTTGAGAGCCTGGTCCATTAGTATTGTGGCTGTAGAAACCCACACCATAGGCTCCCCAAAGCTTGTTTCAGTGATGCTGATATTGATGAGTTTGTTTTTTTTTTTTCCTCTAGAAGGAAATTATGGTTAAAAAAAAAATCCTCTAAAGTTTACTTCCACATCAAAATTGGGTTTGGTTTTTTTTTCTGTTTTTTGGTTGAAATGGTTGGTTGAAATGCTCACTTCTCTGCAAAGGAAAAAAATCACTTTTGTTTTTTATAAATGTATTTTTTTTCCTAATTTTCTTTGGTTTATTTGCTTGTTAAGACAGTTCTGTCAGCTGTTTGTATATGGATCTTCAGTGTTAACTATCATGATTTAAACTCCAATGAGATCTTATTTTCATAAGGCATAAGTGTAATAGTGAATTTGATATCATCAAAACAAGTCACCTGGACAAGGTCTGAGCTTACACAAATTGCTTGTGAATTAAAAGCATTATGGGCCTTTTTATGTATAATCACTAATATGTCTGGTTAATCCTCTGGACTACCTGTTGGTGTGGAAGAGATAGATGAACAGGTCACTTCAAAGCCCTGAATTTGATGTTCAAAAGTTTTCTTGAGCCATTTTCAATCCTATGTAAAAGGAGGTGGATATTAGGCTGGAATTTTTCCAGCACTGAGAGAAATCAAGCTGTGAGCAGGTCTGGCAATAGATCCTTCAGAAATTTCAAATATTATTTAGGAAAACCAACTATTTTTATTTTTTTTTAAGCATGCTATGCTATTTGTAGCCTTATAAGTATACCGGCAACTTGCAGTTAAAACACCTTATCCTGAGAATCTTAATGCTATAGGCTTGAAAATGACTGAGTTAATTTAGAAACAATTATATAAATCTATAGAAACTTCTTTTCCCTTGGGAAAAATGTGATCTGTTTGGAGTAGCCAAATTGTCTATCTCTATAAAGTGAGGTCTAATTACGTGCGTGGGTGAAGTTATAATAACATATTTTTTAAAATATGTGATTGTTTTTGTTCATACAATTCTTATTACAATAAAATGGTCAGATAATGGAGTGAGAAATACTGTGACAGGAAATTTCCTACCCATGATTAACATTGGCTTTGGACACAAACTGTCCAAGGCTATATTTTTTGGATGGCTTGGCACTTTTTTGATAATACCACATATGTAGATTAACTCTCACAAAACAAAACCTCTTCAGTGAAACACATATAACATCTTTATCCCCATTGTTAAGCAAGGCATAATCTTTCAGAGTGGAATCTCTCTAGAACTCTCTGACCTTTGCATCTCCTATAACACTTAACAGCAATAATTAATAATCATGACAACAAAAAATAATTGCTTTCCAGGTGAGTCTTCCATTGTGATCCCATATTTCAGAGTATTTCTCATGAAAGATGTACCCACGGTCTTCATTTTTCCAGATCAGAATGCATTACAGTATATCTGCTTCACAAAGATCTTACTGATTATCAGTCCAGTGTGTTTGAGAATATTTCCCTGACATGAATAGGACTGGACTATCCTTGTGCTTAATCATGTGTATGAGTATTTGCAAAATTAGAGACATAACTGTTTCAGCTTGTTTTGAATTCATAGTTGATGCTGACAGGACACCTACAGCCTGTAATCAATACCTGTTTGTTACTGGAAATTTAAATTAAACAAAATGTTACCTAGTTTGCAAATAATATTATCTGTCTTAAACCTCAAAAAATAAAATCTAGCTTTCAAATCTACAGCAAATTTAGCATTTTCCTCATTTACATTTGTTATCCAGACTCCCTACCAGGCAAAGACGACACACTGACTTGCCATGTTTCAGGGCTGCGTTAAAGTGGGCTATATCTATTTAATATGCCTCCCAGTGTGCCTGATTTGCTTTTCTAGGCAGATCTAATGTTTAACATCTCATTGTTAATTTATAATAAAAGGATATTTTTACTCCTTTATCTTTTGATAGATTTAACACTCTGTCCTTCACAATTTAGTACTCTATAACCCTACTGCTGAACCATTTGTAGATCCTGCAGTTTAATCACAATATACTATCAAGAACACTATAATGAAGCCAACTGATGTACTGAAAAGAATAAGTCTTATGACAATGAGTCCATGTAAAGAAAACACTTCAGCTGTTGCCACTTCTCTTGTTGAAGTTAGCATATTCTCCTCCAAGGTTATTTGATTTTTAGCAGATAACTTGCAGTCCAGTTAATCGTCCATATAAAATATACCAATTTCTTGGATAGAAAGAGCAAGCTTTCATCATAATACATTCATACAGTAAATGAGACAGAAAATGAACTCAGCAACAATTATCTTGTCCCTTCTGCAGTTGTCCCAAGTTGTTCCTCTAACATTTCTACACTGACAATACAAATCTTGTCAGCCTGTGCTTTTTACTGTTAGACCTTGACCTGAAATAAGGATGAAGACATTTCAGCATTTGCTCTTATTTTTGTAAGAATGTGTATTGCTCTGATCCGCATTTTCTCTTGGGAAACAAAACAGACATTCACATACTAGGTATAGCTGAGCCTGAATTTCATAATTCAGCAATGACCTTAAGATATTTGCAATTAGATTTAGTATTCTGGTTCTGTTACAAGATGACTTTCTAGTTCTACAAAACAGGACGATCGCTTGTTGAATATCTTTAAAAAATAATTCTATGTTCTTTCTGTTCAGGATGCTTTTTGGTGCAGTGGCTGTCTTCCCTTAAACAAAGAGTGCCAGGAATATTAGATACTGAGTGTTCTCATATAACAAATAGCAGGTAGCAACATGTAAAATGGACAGTTGAAGGTGTCCTAAGTTCACCTTAGCTTCACCTAGAATTTCCTGCGCGATAGATGGAACACCACTCCTGCTCTGCTCCTCTTGGCTTTGCTTACACCATAATTACAAATCAAATTACGGTGCACTCACTTCAGATGTTCTTTTTTTCTTGTGTGCAGCAGACCAGATCGTATTAACATCATGACCAAAGGAACTATTCTACAATTGCAATTCTTTAAAGCTGTCATATAGTTCCCTAATGAGTTATGAAATTATTTTGATCTGGATTATACAGGCAAAACCCAATTTGTGTTTGTTAGTATAACTACATCCTGGCCAAATTAAAATTATTTGTAAATGTGGTAGATGGTAGAGTTTAGCAAAGCAGGTGACCTTCTCTCCAATAGGGTACCTGGGAAATGCCATTCAAGAGTGAGTGGAAGACTTTAAAAGGACAAGTGGTTTTACTCCTGACAAAATAGTCTAGAAAGATTTGGGACTGTAAGAGTCACAATATCATATGTTTAAGCTAAGATATATCTTTTTCATCCAAATATTTGGAAAACAATTAATAATCTAATTAGTAGTAGACATATTACAGAAAGACTATAAGTTCATTGAAAATAGATCAAGCTTTAATGCATCTTATTCTAGACACATATGTTTTTCCATCATTCTATTTTATGAGTTCCCACTAATCTTTCTGTGATTGAACCAGCATTTAAATCAGCAAATATTATTGAGAGCAGCCCTGAGGAGAAGGACTTGGGAGTGTTAATTGATGAAAAGCTCAACATGAGCCGGCAGTGTGCGCTTGCAGCCCAGAAAGCCAACTGTGTCCTGGGCTGCATCAAGAGAAGCGTGACCAGCAGGTCAAGGGAGGTGATTCTGCCCCTCTACTCTGCTCTTGTGACACCCCACCAGGAGTACTGCGTCCAGCTCTGGGGGCCCCAGTACAGGAGAGACATGGAGCTGTTGGAGCGAGTCCAGAGGAGGCCACGAAGCTGATCAGAGGGCTGGAGCGCCTCTCCTGTGAGGACAGGCTGAGAGAGTTGGGGTTGTTCAGCCCGGAGAAGAGAAGGCTCCGGGGAGACCTTATAGCAGCCTTCCAGTACCTGAAGGTGCCTACAGGAAAGCTGGTGAGGGACTGTTTACAAGGGCATGGAGTGACAGGACAAGGGATGATAGGTTTAAGCTAGAAGAAGGTAGATTTAGATTAGATGAAAGATAGAAATTCTTTACTGTGAGAGTGGTGAGGCACTGGAACAGATTTCCCAGAGAGGTTGTGGATGCCCCATCCCTGGAAGTGTTCAAGGCCAGGTTGGATGGGGCTTTGGGCAACCTGGTCTAGTTGTTCCCTACCCATAGCAGGGGGGTTGAAACTAGATGATCTTTAGGGTCCCTTCCAACCCAAACCATTCTATGATTCTATGAAATAGAACAAGGATCAAAACTGAACACTGGACCGGTCCTGGAGTACACAAGATTTTGGTTTTGTCTCAAATCAGAGCACAACTCTGAAATTTTCAAAACTTTTGTTGCTATATTTTTTTAGAATTTCTATTTGCAACATCAACTTTTTTGTTGTGATATTCTGGGTGAGATGAAAAGTTTTAGTATTCATAAAATGTAAATGTTTTCCTTTTAATTAATTAATTTTAAATACTTTTTTCCCCAGGTATTGTATTCACCACTATCATTTCCCATAGTGGTAAAATGCCTTGAAGAAGCTAGTACCAGGGAATCTTAATTTTTCATTCTTCTTAGAAATCTGAGTAACCACCCATGAGTCACAGGAAATCCACAGTGTGTTGTGAGAAACACAGTGCTCCAGGAACCCAGGCAATAGGATTGAAGGGGGACTTAGATTACACCTCACATAACTCAGTATGCGATCAGTATAGGGAAATGAAGTATAATGATTTATTGCACTGATACAAAATAAAACATGGCTTATTAAAAAAAGAAACATTCTGATTTAGCTTCAATAATATATTAGAAACATTTTAATCTGGGGAAAACTTAATAGAAATGTTTTGATTTTAATAGATGAGGCTTGAATTACTGAGGTTTCAAGAGGAAATTGTCCTGGTTTATGGAAATTGGTAGATCATTACCACTGAGAATTTCTCTTTCTTTGTACCACCAAAGAATTGGGACTCTGTGTCCTCTGGCTTCAGGCATTCAACCACATTTCCTCTTTCTCAGACTTTAACTACACCTTTGGAATAGTTTGTACCCAGCTAAGCAAATGCTATGCACACTAGGGGCATGTTGTGTTTTGTGCAGAGAAGCATCTGGAGCAAGAGATAAACTCGTGTTGCAACACAAGGTTTTCCTGAGGGAACAGACTCCACTGCTTGACAAACCTCTTTCTCATTCTTGTTAAGGCACCGCTTTTCGATCCTTAGCTTTCATCACATTTGGTGTACCACAGATTTGGGTTTCTTTGTATTTGGTATGGGGAGGAGACTTTTTATAAAGGAACAATAGCATCAAGAACCATCAGGCATCATCACGCCAGTGTAATTCTTGCACAGTGGCAAGCTTAGTGATTCACTGTGTCTCCTGCCAAATGCTTTGAATCAATGTGAAGCAAGCAGGAACAGTAATCTTGTCCCAGTTTTGTCCTAGAGCATTCCTCCTGCTGTCAGTGCTCCTCAGCAATGTCTTTTGAAAACTCAGGTTAGTGGAGCCAGCACAAGCCACAGCAGCTCACACATGCTCCAGGCTGCAGGGATGTTTGAACAGTCACGATCCCTGCGCTGAGTACCTTTTGCACAACTCTTGAAAGTACCTGTTGCGTGTCTGCACATCTTGTAAGCATTTTTTAACAGGCAGTTATGGGACCAAAGCAGAAATGAAGAAACTTCTAGCATTGCCACAGCTAACAGGAATGGAGTGAATGAAACATATGTCTGTGCTGTTGAAGCTGGCTGAGAGTCTTTTTGCACAAAAATTCTGACCAAAGGGCTGCTGCAGGCATAATCCCTTAACCCAGATCTAATACGAGCCTCAGAGGAGTGCAGGACCACGCTGATATCCTTTTGAAATCACCAGCATGGTCTCTTTCTCTGCTGTTTTGATCACCCACTCTGCTCGCCATGGCTGCTGTTCCCTCACCTGAGTCATTTATCATCTCTTTCCTTGGTTAGGCTGGAGCTTCTGCCACCCCCTCGGTGGTAGCACCTTTCTCCCTCAGAGATCCACTATCTTCCTGTCACTCCCAGCTCTGAGTCACAGCTCCCTCAGGAAGAAAGTGGGAACCAGCTGCATGCACAAAGCAGGCAGGCACGCAAAACAGGCAACAATCACCTGCAGACATGGACTTTTTTTAACTCAAGAGGTTAAGCACTGTTATCATCACAACCTGCACCTGCACAAGGAAAGATGGTAGTTTCAGCATTGCATCAGTGTAATTCATAACTTTCTAATTTATCTTTAGGGAAAATGATGCCTTTCCCTGTCATTCCAGAGAATGGGGAAAAAAATAACTGTTGCTCATTCCATGATTGCCATGAAGCTTTTAGGTTCAGTTAAGACAAAGCAAAAGATTATAAGAGCAGGCAACATTCTCTCACGCTGGGACACTCTTTTCATTTCAGTCACCTCTGCGAGATCCTGCAGGACCATATAAAGGGCTTAAAAGAAGGGTGAGGAGGCAGGACAGAACAAGGCAGGGCACATCAGTACACTTGATAGCATTTACCAGCATCTGCAAGGTCATTGTGGTAAGGATACAAAGCATAACATTGCCAGGACCTGTGGCTGGGAAAGATGAGAAAAGGCAGGAGGAAACCAGCCCTGGACATCTGGGAACAGGACATGCAGGGCTTCCCTTTGATCATGATACACAATCACAAAATCAGTAGTTGTGGTTAGCAGGGATCTCTGGAGGGCATTTGGTCCAACCCTCCTTCTCAAGCAGTGTGACCTAGACCTGGCTGGCCAGGACCATGTCTAGTTGGGTTTTGAATATCTCCAGGGATGGAGACTCTACAACCTCTCTGGGCAAGCTGTGCCAGTGTTTGAGCACCTCACAGTGAAAAGGATTTTTCTTATATTTAAATCCACAGGTCTTGAGGGAACTGGCGCATGAAGTAGCCGGGCAACTCTCCATCATATCTGAGAAGTCCTGGCAGTCCAGCGAAGTTCCCACTGACTGCAAAAGGGGAAACATAACCCCCATTTTTAAGAAGAGAAAAAGGGAAGACCCAGGGAACAGGCTGGTCAGTTTCACCTCTGTGCCTGGCAAGATCATGGAGCAGATCCTGCTGGAGACCATGCTCAACGCACATGGAAAATAAGGAGGTGATTGGTGACAGCCAGTGGTGGCTTCTCTAAGGGCAAATTGTGCCTGACAAATTTGGTGGCCTTCTATCATGGGGTTACAGTGTTGGTGGACAAGGGAAGAGTGACAGATGTTATCTACCTGGACTTGTGCAAGGCATTTGACACTGTCCCGCATGACATCCTTGTCTCTAAATTGGAGAGACATGGATTCAATGGATGGACCACGCGGTGGATAAGGAATTGGCTGGATGGTCGCACTCAAAGAGTTGTGGTCAACGGCTGCATGTCCAAGCGGAGAAGAGGGACGAGTGGCGTTCCTCAGGGGTCGGTACTGGGACCGGCACTGTTCAACATCTTTGTCTGTGACACGGACAGTGGGATCGAGTGCACCCTCAGCAAGTTTGCCGACAACACCAAGCTGTGTGGGGCCATCCACAAGCTGGAGGGGAGGGATGCCATCCAGAGGGACCTTGGCAGGCTTGAGAGGTGGGCCCGTGCAAACCGCATGAAGTTCAACAAGGCCAAGTGCAAGGTCCTGCACGTGGGTTGGGGCAATCCCAAGCACGACTATAGGCTGGGTGAGGAATGGATTGAAAGCAGCCCTGAGGAGAAGGAATTGGGGGTGTTGGTTGATGAAAAGCTCAACATGAGCCGGCAGTGAACGCTTGCAGCCCAGAAAGCCAACCGTGTCCTGGGCTGCATCAAAAGAGGCGTGACCAGCAGGTCGAGGGAGGTGATCCTGCCCCTCTACTCTGCTCTTGTGAGACCCCACCTGGAGTACTGCGTCCAGCTCTGGGGCCCCCAGTACAGGAGAGACATGGAGCTGTTGGAGCGAGTCCAGAGGAGGCCACGAAGCTGATCAGAGGGCTGGAGCACCTCTCCTGTGAGGACAGGCTGAGACAGTTGGGGTTGTTCAGCCTGGAGAAGAGGAGGCTCCGGGGAGACCTTAGAGCAGCTTTCCAGTACCTGAAGGGGCCTACAGGAAAGCTGGAGAGGGACTGTTTATCAGGGAGTGTAGTGACAGGACAAGGGGTAATGGGTTTAAGCTGAAGGAGGGTCGATTTAGATTAGATGGTAGAAAGAAATTCTTTACTGTTGGAGTGGTGAGGCACTGGACCAGGTTTCCCAGAGAAGCTGTGGAGGCCCCATCCCTGGAAGTGTTCAAGGCCAGGTTGGGTGAGGCTTTGGGCAACCTGGTCTAGTGGAAGGTGTCCCTGCCTGTAGCAGGGGGGTTGGAACTAGATGATCTTTGAGGTCCTTTCCAAACCAAACCATTCTATGATTCTATGATAAATATAATTTCCTATTTTTTGCTTTGTGTCCATTGCTTTTTGCCCTGTCACTGGACACCACTGAGAAGTTCTGGCTCCCCTGCCTTCCTTACCTCCCATCAGGTATTTATCCACATAAATAAAAAGATCCCCTCGGAGCCTTCTCTTCAGCAGGTTGAACAGGCCCCGCTCTCTCAGCCTCTCTTTGTATGAAAGACACCCCAAGTGGGGCAGAAGGCTGTCTTGGCTGAGCAAGGATCTTCCTCTA
The DNA here is from genome assembly GCF_028858705.1 of Grus americana. NCBI lineage: Eukaryota > Metazoa > Chordata > Aves > Gruiformes > Gruidae > Grus > Grus americana. Next base: position 11,778,983 of record NC_072853.1, on the reverse strand, counting down.
GGATTTAAGCAGAAAAGGAAAATGTATGGGCATTGGAAGCAAGGACAGGTGACTCAGGAGGACTACAGGGATGCTGTTTGCCACTCTAGAGAGAAAATTCATGTGAAAAAAGCTCAATTAGAGTTCAAGCTGGCCAGCACTGTGAAGGACAATAAAAGAGCTTTTTAAATATGTTAACAGCAAAAGGGTGATCAAAGATAGCATTGGTCTATTACTTGATGAGGTCAGTCACCTCACAAAGAGGGATGTAGACAAAGTGGAGACATTCAATGCCTTCTCTGCCTCTGCCTTTAACACTGATGATGGGCTCTGGGACCCCTGGAGCCCTGTGTAGGAAGACCATGACTGGGGGGATGATAAACTCCCAGCCAACTCTGAACTTGTTCAAGACTCGATGCTCCAGCGCATGTCTACGGGGCCTGAAGGGATACAGCCCAGGGTACTGAAAGAGCTGGCCAATGTCATCATGGGACCTCTCTCCACTATTTTTCAATGGTCTTGGGAATCTGGAGAGTTTCCAGTCAACTGGAAGTTGGCAAATGTTGTCCCAGTTTTCAAGAAGAAGGAACATCCTCGTCAGTCTCACTTCAGCGCCTGATAAAATTATGGAGAAGGTTATCCTGGGAGTTACTGAAAAACACTTGAGAAACAATGTAGTCATTGGTCATAGCCAGCAAGAGTTCATGAGGGGAAAGTCCTGATTAACCAACTTAATTTCCTTTTATGCCAAGGTCGCACATTTAGTTGACCACTGGAAGCCAGTAGATGCAGTAGTTTTGGATTTAGCAAAGCTTTTGATATTGTCTCTCACAGTATCCTTCTGGACAAAATGTCCAAAATGTCCAGCACACAGCTAGCCAAGTCCATAATACATTGGGTGAACAAATGGCTGATGAGTCGGGCTCAAAGAGTTATAGTAAATGGGCTTACATCAGGCTGGTGGCCAGTCACCAGTGGGGTTCCCCAGGGCTCAATTTTAGGGCCAGAACTTTTTATATTTTTTATAAATTATCTGGACACAGAATAGAATGTATATTAAGTTTGACAATGATACTAAACTAGGAGGAGCTGTGGACTCCCTCAAGGGTAGAGAGGCGTTACAGAAATATCTGGAAAGACTAGAGAGCTGAGCAATCACCAGTCATATGAAATTTAACAAGAACAAGTGCCAGATTCTCCACCTGGGGCAGGATAACCCTGGTTATACATACAAGCTGGGATATGAGAGGCTGGAGAGCAGCCTCATGGAAAGAGATCTGGGGGTTTGGGTTGATGGCAAGTTGAATATGAGTCAACAGTGTGCCCTGGCAGCCAAAAGGGCCAGCCGTGTCCTGGGGCACATCAAGCACAGTGTAGCTAGCTGGTTGAGGGAGGTCATTGTCCCACTACACTGCAATGATGTGGCCCCACCTGAAGTCCTGTGTGCAGTTTTGGGTGCCTCAGTATAAGAACAGCATCGAACTATTGGAGTGTGTCCAGAGGAGAGTGACCAAAATAGTGAAAGGCCTTGAGGACAAGATTTCTGAGGAGTGGCTGAGGTCACTTGGTTTGTTCAGCTTGGAGAAGACAAGGCTAAGGTGTGACCTGATCTCAGTCTATAACTTCCTCAAGGGGAGCAGCAGAGGGGTAGGTGCTGATCTCCTCTCTCTGGTGACCAGCAACAGGACATGAGGAAATGGAATGAAGCTGTGTCAGGAGAAGTTCAGATTGGACATTAGGAAAAAGTTCTTCAGTGAGAGGGTGGTCAGTCACTGGAACAGGCTCCCCAGGGAAGTGGTAATGGCACCAAGCTTGTCAGAGGTCAAGGAGTGTCAGGATGATGCCCTTAGTCATATGGTTTAGTGTTAGGTAGTCCTGTGAGGAGCAGTGAGTTAGACAAGATTCTTATGGGTCCCTTCGAACTTGAGATATTCTATGATTCTATTAATCATCTTTTTGATCTCCAGTGCATCCATGTCTCTATTGTACTGGTGAGCCCAGCTCATAACTTCCTCAGGATGAAAGTTGGAACCCAGATGTGCCTCACCAGGGCACAGCAGAGCGGAAGGATCACCTCCCCCGACCTGCCGGCAATGCCCTGCCTAGTACAGCCCAGGAGTACAGGGACTTTCAAGCTTCATTTTGCTTCATAGTCAGAGAAAAAAATTAATATCTTTAAATGAAAAGGTCACTGCATTTTGGGAGTTTTGTGCCTTCTGCCCACTTTTCTTGTTGCCAAGTACCCGTGAACTGTAGCAGAGTGGCAAAGTTTGCATCACTTGATCTCAAGGCTTCATAGAAATACATCATTGCAAACCTGTCTTCATAAAGAGCTCTTTCAGAGTTGGTGCAGCACTTTGGGGTTGGGATTTGCCACATGCCAGCTACAGCGCGCTTATGGTCTATTGTAGATGCTCTTAGTGCACAGAAAGTATGAGGTAACTTACTCCTCTTCCAAATTGTAGCTTGTAAATGCTCATCCTACCCTTCAGCCCATTAACTTCTCCAGGAGACAAGCCCTGGAGTGAAAACGCACCACACTGCATTCAGCTGAACAGTGTGAAAGCTCAGTTGGTAGCAGGTACCCCACAGCAAGTGTAAACTGTGAGGTAAAACCTGCCTCCGATGAGACATCTTGCTAAAAAGCAACATGTTTTGCCCAGAAGGTCTGGCAGTCTGATATACAGAGTGTCTGACACTTAATATTCACATCATATCCCACAAAAAGATCAACACGGAGCCTTTCAGGGTTGATAACGAACAACCCCTCTAGTAATTAAGCTCTGTGCACCTTTTGAAAACAATTTGAAGTCTTCTGGGATTCTTTAATTCTCACATGCGTCACTGAAGCACAGGTTCAGTATTCCCACAGAGAGCAGCGATCCCTCTGATTTACGGACTTCCCCACCCTTGGAACCGAGACACTGACATGTTCTGCTCCAGGCACTGAAAAAGCTCAGCACTGCTCACTCTCTTTTTCTTTCCTTTTTTTTTTCTTTTTTCTTTTTTTCTTTTTCCCCTAAAGAAAGTGTTTCCTGTCAAATTAATGTTCCCAATTACAAGTGGATCTAATCCCTGGTGATTACCTACCTACCCTAATTGACTGTCTTGTTCCAAACCAAGGCAGGGAGTTTGAACAGACAAACAAAAAAAGGCTCTGATTTGCTGAGACTGTGAGAAAACACTTACCTTCAGAAAATATGATCTAGCTTTCTCTCTCCCAAATACTACTCTTCCTCCTTTAAGCAATTAAAACTGTTTTGAAAAGTTTATGGGTTCCAGAAAATTTAGTCACATATACAGTCTGCTGGTCTAGCCAGTCCCTGTGCAGTTGGTACTGAGATACGACTCAGAGTTTTCTGAAGTGCTTTGGGAATTAAAGCATTTCAAAAAATTGCTACTTAATTCCAAGGCAATGTGCTTCCCTTACTGTCTAATTCCTAATCTCAAGATATTGGGTGCTAGTTTTTTGACTGATAGGCACATAGGCTTTAACACTCCCAAAATGATGTGTTATCTCTAATATCATCCCATATTGGTTTCAGAGGTGTTTTGCAAGGAAGAAACCAAGTACCTGTTAATCACAGTAAGATTTTAGCTAACTATTATGTAAGTTATTTGCATCCATCTTATGTACTAGTCAGAGTAAATATGGCAAATCAGGGAGTGCGAGATATGTAAACTAGCACAGAATTTCTGCCTGTTTGGGGTTTTACCTGTTGGTATAAAATTATAGAAGAGAAGGACTATTCTTCCGATGTTTTAGCAATGTCCTTCAATGTATCAGAGGCAAATAGAAAGAGTTGTGTCTCCTAATGGGTCGAAAAGAAAGTGTGTGTAAATTCTCCCCTGCTCAATTACAGCAGCATATAAACTAGGAACTCTTCCACCACCTACAGCACCACTGAACACCATCCTTCCTTCTACCAGAAAACTTATAAACATCATGGTTCAGATTGAAATCTGGGAGGAGCTGACAGTTCTCTACTGACTTGAAGAAAAATAGTCTGATCTACACTACAAGAGGATTTTCTCTGTATTGGAGAGAATGTAAAAGGCTTGTGAAAAGATTTCTGAACTGCCCCAGCATCCTGAGCAAAGCCCTTCACCAGCCCCACGCTTGCCAGCAGTCAATCCAAGGAGACATTTGGATGCTGTCAGTACACTACAGCAGCCAAGAAGAGTGACAGGGACCTTGACGTATTGTTTTTTGTTAGCATAGGAGAGTCACAGGAGAGCCTGATGGCAGAAGATACTCACACTGACTGCTGGTTACAGAGTGATTTATCAGCTTTGTTTAAGTGGAAATGTAAATTGAAGGGGAAAGGATTTAAGTGTGCAAATTATTCTTAACCTTATTGTCTTATATGGGAAAGCAAAGTGGGAAAAACATGGCTAAGAAATTATAGGGTAGTATTAAAGTTCCTAAATCATCAAAATATCTCCCAGGACATGCTTTTCCATGAGTAATTCAGTGAGTGCATGCAAAAGAAAGGGGAAGCAGTGTAGGAAGAATAATAAGGAGCCAGTAAGCACGCTGCACATGTTTCTGACTCAATTCTGCATTTCAGTAGCTGGTGTTCTCACTCAGCATCATCTATGTACATACCTACATTGACCAGCACCAAGAAAAAGGGGCACTTTTTAGTCTAACACATCTGAAATAAATGTGCAGATGCAGACATATATGCAACAAGCATACAACCATTTGCTATGTCAATGCTCCACTGGATGCAGTTCCTTAAAAGAAAATATCTTTGATTCTAAAATGAGCATTCACCTAAATTCTGTTAAAACCAGAATGAAAAACAGCCCCAGACAGAATAAAATTGAAGTGTGCCTTGTCAAATGTACTGTAATTTTTATCTCAAATACACTTTAGCTCTTCTTTACAATTACATTTTTGAGAGTCTTTTACATTCATTGTCTAGAGGAAAACCAGTGTATCCAGAGATGGTGTCTTACAATCACCTCAAAAGCCGGTATCACCCCCTGAATATTTTGGTGAAAGTAATTTTTAATCCTGACTGACTACTGTTTATGAGCAGTGTTCATTATTCCTTCTGATACTTTTTTTATAAAGCGCATTTGTTAAAAGTATGAAATTGGTCAGGATTACAAATAACTTGCCCTGACAGCTGGAGGGCAGCATTTCTCTCACAATGAGTAATGATTTGTCGGCAGTGAAGGCAGATGCTAGGACAATAATTAGTATGTTTCAACTGTACAGGACCAATAAAAGCACCCCGGAAAGATGGAAATCTGAATCAACCCCATGAAGAGTTTGGAGAAGCAGGCATACATCTAGCTCTTGATCTGAAAGCAGATGCCAGTGCATCAGAGGCCAGTGGTGCATGTTTGGCATCCCTTTGCTAGAGAAGGGGAGGCAGAAGGATGGGTGAGCACCCCAGACAAGACCTAGGGGCACCACTGACATTGCAGGGCTGCTCTCACACAGTGCTGCCCAGTCCCTCTGGGGAATGGCATGTCAGCCATCCTCTTGCAAGAGGCTCTTCCCATGCAGCAGGCAATTGCCAGTGGCTCCATGGCATGGCACAGGCTACTGGGGAGAGTGCCTGGATCTTGAGGGTCACCCAGTAGTTTGCAGCAGATGGTAAATCCTGCACTGACCATCAGTGGTATTTCATGAAGAGATTGGTACTGCCAGATGCTGCAGGCACTCATTTGTTTTAGTCCTTTTCTAGCCAAGCCACTGCTACACGCATATTCATTCATATGAGTCACATCAGAGGTCATCTCTGTCTCCACTTTAACACCCATCTAAGAGGAACACGAAGATCCTGCTGATGTCCGCTCACAAGCATCAGGCTGGGCAAGTGGTTAAAAACCTTTCAGCCTAGGTCCTCAAGTCATGCATAGCCTGGCTATGAACTTCATGGGCTAGGTCAGGCGGTCCTGAAGTGTACCTCATCCACAGGACACAGCAACTTTGTTTGTGAAACAGAGGCCTGCGCAAAGCCCAAACTGCTAAGCTGATTAGGTTGGGCTCTGTATTGGCATTCCTGCTGTCACTGATGGGGAGGTGGAAGTGGGGTGGAAGAGAGGGAGGAGGAGGGAAGCATCAGGGAGGCAGTGGTGGGTGGCTGGTGGGAAGGCAAAGAGGCAGCAGTGGGAGCCTGGGGTGCACTGACTTAACAGCAGAGGTGAGCCTGAACGCACCTTTCATCCTGGGTTTGAGCTGCCTCCTCTGTGGGAGTGAGTTCACACCTCAGGCTATTTCCGCACATTATTAAAGTGTCATCAGTTTAGGGATACAACCCACTTCATTTTCGTGCACCCACGGGTTACAACTGAAATTATCAGCGATCTTTTGCAGGAGGTGTGGTTTACATGCAAAATAAGCACACATGGCATTGTCTTCAATATTTGTTAATTAAGTTCCAAAAGGCAAATATTAAAGCCAGTTTTAATTAACGTGTTGCATAATGGCAAGTTTAGGTTACAACAGCGGGGGCTGAAAAGCTCTCAGTTCACTCAAATTAAATGTCATCAGGTTTTAATCCCACTGAAGTGAGAAACATCTTAACCACTACCTAAGACTGAGCATTTCTCCCAAGATTTATTTAGTATTAACAATAGTAATTCTGAATCTTTGTTATCCATATAATTGGCCAACTCCTGTCCAAAAAGTACAGCCAAATTGTTAGTCTGCCTCCAGTCCAAACAGTAGGGAGACACTGAGTGATCGCATCACCAGTCCGTTACACAAGAAAATCTGGATGAATGTTAAGCTAGTGGTATTTTAGCAGAATAAACTAAAACATAGTGGGATACTATGAATAGGATTATATTTATTGCATTACCTTTTTTTAAGAACCATAAATGCTTTATGATATTTTTTTTTTGCCTTCCCTGTTTTCAAACACGTAGACTATTGATATTAGGTTCCAGCCACCTCAAGAAGCAATTTCAAAGAAGCCCCCGACATGATTTGTGTTCCTGTGGTCAATTGTTCTATTTTCTCACAGAAGGTCATTGCTAAGACAAATGCCTGACAGAAATCTGCTGTCTTTCATCATTAGCTTTTCTGAGTTGATGGATTCCTACCCAGGGAAGCTTTACACATGCTGCACCAAGAGAGGCAGAAAGACTCTACTGTGAATTTTTACCATTTGCTTTCCAACTCAATTCTTTCCAAACTGCATCTAGAGCGGGGAGCCAAGTCTTCAGTGTACTGGGTTACCTACCGCTTCCTTTTCAAAGGAGAGGTCTAATGCAGGATAGGATTTTCATTTTCAAATTATTTTTTACCTCCTTCTGGCTGAAAAGTTAATGCCAAACTGGGCATAAACTGAGGTTAAGCGAGTTCTTGAAGCCACCTTTGGGGCATAAAGAATATTTCTTTTTTGTGAAGGTAGTGCAGGAGTTGGTGGAAATCCACACAGATCCAGTACTGACAGCACACACACCTATGTTGATTTACACCTTTTAAGGACTTTGCTGCTTCCTACATGGAAATGCTGAGCAGCTTTTTTTTTTTTTTTTTTTTTTTAAGGGATGTGAGCTTTTAATTATTGTATTAACATTGTCAACTGTCAAACACTTTGAAATAATTTAATATTCCCAATCTCCTTACAACCTGTTTATTGATATTCATGAAGTGAATCCCCTCTTGAGATGTCTAGACTGAATGTCAATATGGTTTATAGATGAAGACATGGTTTATAGATGGAAGGTATTAATAATTGAATCCTGAAATTGTTTAATTTTACTTCAATAAAAGGCCAGGCAGGACAGGAACCAGTATGCCCTTTTACTAAATTGATGCACAAATGAGTACAGACAAACAGAATCATTTCAACCATCAATGATGAAAAGAAAAAAAAGAGATTGACTTGGGAGGCATATTTTAATAAATAAAATTATTTTGTTGAAATTATTTTCCTAGGTGAAATTCCTTCTTCCCACATATGACAAGTAGAAATACCTCTTTATAGTGTCTACATGCACTAGACATAACTTATGGAAGACATATTTCAGCCTTCAACCTCTCTTTGAAAGTCATATCAGAAAGGACTAAGGAAAGACATGTTCCTAAGAATGATCATGAGAGTAATATTTAAGTTCTGTGCAGGAACTGCAGGATAAATATTGTGTCTCCTGTATTATTCATAACATAACAATAGCTGGTCATAATGCTCCCTTCTGTCCTTATGAAAGATGTTTATCCAATAATCTAATCAGGATGAGTAAAGGTCTGGGAATATCTTGAGGGAGAAGATTAGTAGTCTTTTGAATACAAGAAAAAAATTCTTTCATGGACAAGCACGTGACAAACCCAGACCTAGAGGAAGGAAGAAATGATATTCAATCTGTAAATCACAATAGTTCTAATGGAAATGTTGGGGTCCCAAAGGTGCCAGCAAGCTTCCAAGGAGAGCTCTTGGTCAGTGCCTTGCTTGTCCATTATCTCTGTCAAATTTTCTACCTTTGAGGACTCATTTTTTATGTATCTGTAGTCTGATCCTATGCTTACTGAAGTCGTCACAACTTTATTTCTTATTAGCGTCAATGGATATCGTATCTCAGTCCTGAAGAAAAGACCTATTTATATCTTGCTCAATTACATTGGAATAAGTGATAGACCCAGTATTTATTGTTTATTAGCACCTTAGGTTTCTACAACCTTTTTTATTTTTACTATGAATAGAATCATAGTTTGATTGCTTTCATAAAGGGAACTCAGCGAATGTCTGGGTGCACATGTGGTAGGAAGGAAACGTTACTATTGGTTTCCTGGTCTACACAGGATCTCAGTCATCATTATCTCTTTGGAAAAGGCATATATTACATCCTAACAGATATTCTAGATCAGTTCTGTGCCAAGGTAACATGACTCAGAGTCAACTTTAGCATAACATCTGACCAGTCTGAGTATGAACAAAGCTGAAAGATAATTTTAACTGAAACTGAGAACCTACTTAAACTACAGGTACAATTTAGCCAAGAAATAGATACATAGTACAGAGGTCTGACCATGTGTGACCTGCTAAGATCCAAGATTCACTAAAAGCCTCTCATTAGGATGCTCATTAAGAGCCTCTCATAAGAAAATGCCATGTCACTTTTAGTTTTACAGAGCATTAGAATGCTACCTACCTTTGGATAACTATGATTTAAAGAGACAGATGTTCCTGTTGTCATCATAGTAACAAATAGGCAATACTTAACCTCGTGGTAGAAATTTAATTCAGGTCTGTGCAAAAATGACTAAACGTTTCATAACTTCCATCTTCTAAAGAATTATAAAATCATATAAAAATGCGGTAAAACACAGCTTTCGTCACAAGAATTGAAGCAATTTAAATATTGACTCCTGTCAATTTTATGTGTGAAGGACCATCACCTACACAGTGACACCCCTGGAACATATTGGTGTTTGCATTAATGGACCCTGTTTTCCAAACATCAGTCAAAGGTGTTTCCTTATCGCCAAACAGAATGTATAGGTGCCCTGGCATTGAATGGTCTTGGGTTCAATGTTTTCTTTCATTTCAGGCATCTTTGTGGGTCTTCTCACACCTACCAGTTCTTTGCCCTTTCTGTCACTGAAACTGAAGCCCCTTTCTATATCCTTTTGCCAGTAGCCATTGGGCACCATGACAGACACTACCTAATTAAGCAAGTAGACTTCCAACAGTGTCCTCGGAAGCCTCCTACCCACCAGCTCTGAACTCTGTGAGAGGGGCCCTGGTGTCTCTGACCCAGGAGGATCACACAGACATCCAGATCCTCATCTTGGCTGGGACTCCTAGGAAGCCTCGTAAAGCAAGCAGTGGTCTGTCCAACTGTATAAAGTGTCATTTCACCAACCTAACCAGTTTGCCTGAAGGGTCGTGACTGTTTATTTGATATTCATGTGTGCATGAAAGCTTTTCAATACCCTTTCCTAAATATGAATCCCCGCTACTACCAATATAAATCATTATCAAACACTGTGGAGCACTGTATCAGTTACTTACATCTTTATATTTTAGTGGAGAAAAAAGTCTGTTTGAATCTTTCTGCTGTATTCAGATGGGTTGCTTAGGGGGAATGTGTAAGAGAAAAAACAATTATATTGTTATATCCATGGGTAACAGAGAACTGTGGGACTGACAATTCTTTAATTTGATTGTTGAGTCTAATCTTCTCATGTCAGCAGACAAATATATGATATGCCCTAACATTCCTGCACTGCTGATCCGGAAATGTCACTGTTTATAGAGTGTAATGAATCCTGAGACTTGCTCCACTGGAGGGCTTTTCCTCCACCCACTAGATCCACTGTCCTTTTTATTTCAATCCCAAAATATGAGCATATTTTACCACAATGTCAAAAGTCACGTCAATTAGACAGCATGAAAGAAGCAGGAGGAACTCAACCTTGACAATTCATGATGGCCCGTGTTCATCTGAATTGTAAGTAGGACTTTTATTCTAAAGTAAAAGAGTTAGATCTTCTAAGCTGTAGAGACAATGATACAATAGATAGCCCCAACTCAGATTTCAGATGTTATAATGTAGATAATTACTCATGAAATAAAGAAATGAAAAGCATGGTATTTGCATATCATTATGGGATAACCATATGTAAGCATATAGAATCACCTCTGAGTAAAGTTTGTAGTTATGAATAATTTTTTCCATTCAGAAACTGGGAAACACATTAAAAGATTATGTTATAGTAATTTTTGTTTCCAGTTAATATCTATTGCCAACTGTCTCTATTTCTATTGCTCATTTTTGCTCTTACTGGACAGCGTACTTGTACCTGCAGTGTGATGTGGATCAAGAATCATAGAATCATAGGGTAATTTGGGTTGGAAGGGACATTTAAAGGTCATCTAGTCCAATCGCCCTGCAATGAATAGGGACATCCTCAACTAGATCAGGTTGCTCAAAGCCCCATCCAGCCTGACCTTGAACGTTTCCAGGGATGGGACATCTGCCATGTCTCTGGGCAACCTGTTCCAGTGTTTCACCATCCTCATTGTAAAAAAATTCTTCCTTATATCTAGCCTAAATCTACCCTCTTTTAGTTTAAAACCATTACCCATTGTCGTATCAAGAAATTGATCTACTTTAAAAATAAAACAATTGCCATTGCATTTAGGTTAGATGACCTGAACAATGTATGCACTATGGGATCACAAACAAGCAGAGGGAGGTACAGTGCCCAAACATCACCTGGTATTTCAACAAAAAGCAAGGCTTTTGATACTGTCTCTCATAACATCCTCGTTAGCAAGCTTAGGAAGTGTGGGTTGGATGAGTGGTCAATGAGGTGGGTAGAGAACTGGCTGAATGGCAGAGCTCAGAGGGTTGTGACTAAGCGACACAGAGTCTAGTTGGAGGCGGTGTGCCCCAAAGGTCAGTGCTTGGTCTGGTCCTGTTCAACATATTCACCAATGACCTGGATGAGGGGACAGAGTGTACCCTCAGCAAATTCGCTGATGATACTAAACTAGGAGGAGTGGCCGACACACCAGAAGGCTGCGCTGCCATTCAGTGGCGGTTGGACAAGCTAGAGAGCTGGGCAGAGAGGAACCACATGAAATTCAATAAGGGCAAGCGTAGGGTCCTGCACCTAGGGAGGGATAACCCCAAGCACCAGTACAGGTTAGGGGCTGACCTGCTGGGAAGCAGCTCCGCAGATAAGGACCTGGGAGTCCTGGTGGACAACAAGCTCTCCGTGAGCCAGCAGTGTGCCCTCGTGGCCAAGAAGGTCAATGGTATCCTGGGGTGCATTCAGAAGAGTGTGGCCAGCAGGTCGAGGGAGGTTATCCTCCCCTCTTCTCCGCCCTGGTGAGGCCACATCTGGAATATTGTGTCCAGTTCTGGGCTCCCCAGTTCAAGAAAGACAGGGACCTACTGGAGACAGTCCAGCGGAGGGCTGCAAAGATGATTCGGGGACTGGAGCATCTCTCGTATGAGGAAAGGCTGAGAGAGCTGGGTCTGTTTAGCCTGGAGAAGAGAAGACTGAGAGGGGATCTCATCAATGCTTATAAATATCTAAAGGGTGGATGTCTAGAGGAAGGGGCCAGACTCTTCACCATGGTGCCCAGTGACAGGTCAAGGGGCAACGGGCACAAACTGGAACACAGGAAGTTCCATCTGAACATGAGGAAAAACGTCTTCCCTTTGAGGGTGACCGAGCACTGGGACAGGCTGCCCAGAGAGGCTGTGCAGTCTCCTTCTCTGGAGAGATTCAAAACCTGCCTGGACACGATCCTGTGCAACCTGCTCTAGGTGATCTTGCTTTAGCAGGGGGGTTAGACTAGATGATCTTCAGAGGTCCCTTCCATCCCCTACCAATCTGTGAACCTGTGTAAAAGGCCCAGTCTCATGAAGTCCACAGACTAAAAGGACCAATATTAATGCCAGATCTGCCCATAGATCATGATCCAAGCCAAGTTACAGACCCTGGGAATCTTTCTGTCAGTTTCAACAGGTTTTAACTAGGCTTATAATAAGTGCACTGAAGTGAATCTGTGTGCTCTGATCTGTTAACACAGCATACATTGCTTATTTTATATAATACATAATAGTTTCTTCGTCCACAAAACATTTAAGGCAAGCACAGCAATGTGGAACATCATGAGAGCCTGAAGTAAATGAAGGTTATTTCGCCTATGGGTGTCCTTAAATTGAGACCATCTGTTGGCCTAATGAAACAGGTGCTGAGCGTTTGCAACTCCACTGAAGCACAGGGAGCATGGTGGAGTTCTGCACTAGCTGAAAATCATGTCACTTTTTTCAGTTCACAATTAGCTATGAGCCAGTGTGTGCTGCCATTAGATGAACCAGACCAATACAATCTCATAAACAGAATCAGTTTCTTTACAGATCTGAAAACATTCATGTTTTTGGAACTGATTATTATTTAATCCCTTATATTTGGGGTTTATTTACTGTAATGGTTTTGGCAAGGATGGAGTTAATTTGCTTCCTAGCAGCTGGTATAGTGCTGTGTTTTGGATTTAGGATGAGAATGATGTTGATATAACACACTCATATTTTAGTTGTTGCCACGCAGTCAAGGACTTTTCAGCTTCTCATACTGCCCTGCCAACGAGAAGGTGGGGGGTGCCCAAGAAGCTGGGAGGGGACACGGCCAGGACAGCTGATCCACATTGGCCAAAGGGATATTCCATACCATATGGCATCATGTTCCGTATATAACTGGGGAGTTGGCCGGGGGGTGGGGCAGCTCAGGAACTAGCTGAGCATCGGCTTTAGGTGGTGAGAAATTGTGTTGTGCATCACTTGTTTGGTATATTCATTATTATTATTAATCTTCCTTTCCTGTCCCATTAAACTGTCTTTATCTCAGCCCACGAGTCTTACTTTTTTTTTTTCCTTTTCGATTCTCTCCTCCATCCCACTGGGAGGGGGAGAGTGAGTGAAAGGCTCTGTGGTGGTTTTAGCTGCTGGCCAGGTTAAACCACAACATCTACCCAAGAAGTAAATGCAGTAAAATACTATTTCTTTGAGCTACCGGCATGCTAATTAACAGCAAGAAGTGTTGGAAAGAATTACTGTATTGTCAGTCTAACTTTATTGACCAAATATATTCAAGCAATTAATTTTAATATGTTCACAATTTTATTCACTGTGGCATGCAAAACAGAAATGAAATAGCACATAGCTCAAAACAGGGAATAGTTCCTCAGCTAGGGTTAAGTGACATTACTCTTTTTAATTTCAGTTGTTCTTTGCTAATTCATGTAAGCTAAAGATCTGTCACACAATGCAGATTTGACCCATATATATATAGAAAACCAGGATTAAGTCTACTAGGATACTTTAAGCCAATAGATGCAAGTTGCAGGCAAAAGCGACCTTTTCCTGACATAGTTATATTTCCATGGGATGCAAATTCCCTGGGCACATGTCTACTAGCTAAAAAATGTTGCCACAAGCAAACGTTAGTTTTAATGGTATTGTTGCATGGGGCGGACAATCTACTGAAATGGCTGAGAGGTTTAGGAAGCTTATTCCAAACCACTAGAAAATTGCTACAATAATTTCTGCAGAATTTATAGTTCCATTGTAGCCAGTTTTTCTTTATACTATCCACATTATTGATTCAGCTGTGCTAGTAATTGTAAGGGATGATGTTATAATAATGTCATTTTGGCAAGATACAGTTCTATTTAGCTAATACATTGCTTTCTAAAAGGATTCCTTTTAGAAACCGTATGTTCTTACTGTATCATTTACTCCTTTCTCCCTAGCCTTTGAATACAAACATAAATAGAAATGGCAGGAGGTAACAAAGCTTGTCATATACTTTCTTTGCCCTTAACCTTTATTCAGGATGATCCCTTCAACTCTTGACAAGTCTACTTTGGAGCAATGTGAAATGTTTGTTGGGAAACGCAAAGCAAAGTAAAATTCAGCTGTTTGCTGCTTCTCCTACAGATGTAGTATCCTGCCCATGTTTTGTCAAAAGGTTTGAGTCTTTTGATTAAACCTGAGGCAAGTTATGAATGAAGTGGAGCCAATTTGTTGTTTTGTATCAAAAGAAAAAGATAAACACCGGGATTTCACATGCTTCCAGCTACAGATTGACCAAAATCTGAACTGTGAAATTCAAGTTCTTGCTTCAAAGACAGAAAATGCCAGAACTGAACCCTGGAGAGAGAGGGACTGTGATGAGCAGAAGGGCTGCAGGCAGAGGGTCACAGCTATTCTTTTACACCCTACACCACTGTCTCTGAGGGAGACTGTCCAGATTCCTGACTTGCATCCATGCCACAAATGAAAAAATGAACCAAAGATGCTTCCCAGAGCCTAGAAGGTTGGAGCAGCCTGCAAATTTTCTCAGTCTTCTTTTTTTTTTTTTTTCCTTCCCCACAGAGGCTACAAACAAACCAGCAGAGCCAATTACAACATATCTCTGTGATATGGACACTTCATCACTTTGTCCTGGACAAAGCCCATGGGCTCATTTAAGATATATAATGAATAGTTGTCATATAGCTTTGCATTTATTACTAAAATGGGAAAGTTGCAGGATGAACTAAGCAAAGAAAATTTCTTAAACTCTAAGCCTTCCAACATGCTGCCATTTCAGTCCTAGAACTGGCCTGCAGTAAACTGCATTGGCCTTTCAGAGACAAATATAAGGTGCAGGTGGGATATTCTAAAGGATCCCCCAGGAAGCCAGCCTGTGCAGATGGTGAGAATGTCAGCTGCAGGTACAGGAAAGACAGTAAAAAGCCATCTTGGTTTTAGAAGCAAGGAGCAACCACATGTTATTACACAGCATCTAATCACACAGGTGATTAGCTGCATGCCCAGCAAAGCAAGATGGTTGACCAGCAGATGAACCAAATAGTAACGAGAAACAGGGCAAAAGAAGAATCCAGAGCAATGGGAATGAAGAGCTTCCAGAGAAGAAAAATATTGCAAAAGCCTTAGAGTACTGGAAAGAAGAATCCTGTCTCTATAGGGGGTTGCCTAGGGAGACTAAAATAAAGGAATAAAAGTAAAACTTTCATTTCACTACCTCATGGGAGGAAAAGAATAAGAAGTGAATGTGACTTTGTAGCTAGGCATAATAGCAGATAGTACAACAGCTGTAAAAACCGAAGGGGAAGGACAGATATCCCAAATGATCAAGTGAGACAAGTTGAAGAAGTTTTCATCTCCTCGGCTACATTTTATCAACCCCCCAACTGAAACGTGATCATTGATTTTGTGAGAAGCCCCTTTCACCCAACATGAAGTACAACAGGAGAGCTCAAAGCACGCTTCACAGCACTTTTCAACACTACATCTCAATATCTATTATAAAACACTTTAAAGGGTGTCGTGCAGTTTTGGAAACATAAAAGATGTCCTCATTAGAAACAAGATTGCTGAGAGCCACATGATACCTGCATATAGCTGAGAGAAACTGATCTTACTCTAGAAAAATGCCTGAGGATGGCAAGGAAAGCAGATGTATCCACAAAATAATAAAAAAAAATACGTCAGGCACTTAGGGTGGCAGAGAACCCTACAGTAGTCTTATGGTCAACCACAGGGGAAAGCTGGGATGGGTGGGACTGTAAGCACAGGTGTGGAAAAAAGAATAAACAGGGAAAGCAAAACACCCAACTTGTACGAGCAGTGCAAAAACATTGGGAAACTGGACCATGTAATATCTTATTATGACAGCTAAGAAATAAAGAAGCTGAAATACTCATGATGGTTTCTAGTGAAAGAAGAGGGCAGCTACAATGTGATGGGCAACTTACATACACTGCTGAAAAGGATGCCAGTATTTGTCATGGACAGGTAAGCTGTTGGATCACCAGTCAGTTCAATTTGCATCTGAACTACGGAGTCAATGCAGCACCAGTGACAAGTGTTCCTTTTAGGGCAGATGTTCCATAAAACTATTTTCAGATCAATGACAATCAAAGGTGGGATGTTATAGTTGAGAGCTCATGATGCACACACTCAAAAGCAGCAGGGAAATGCAAGTCTGGCATCTGGCATCATGCATTTACTCTCTCTTGACCAGAGGAGACAGAATTATCACTATGGGTTTTGTTCTAGCAGTTCAACAATAATTAAAAGGCGATGGAGCTTGGAGGTACACTGAAATAAGAGTTAACCCTGTGCTACCCCATTAGATTACTGAAATGCAGAATTTCACTTTTAGAAAGGAATTAGAAAGGCTGCACAGATATGAAGCAATGTCGGACCTCCTTAGACTAGTTTAAAGGAAGGCAATGGCCCAATAGTGGGCATAGCAACAAAAAACATGGAGAGTTTAATAGCAAACTGGTAAGAAATTTGTTCCCACTACTGATGACTGAGGTCAGATTTATTAACAGCAAAAATTCTAATTGTAATGCCAAAACCATTTTTGGCATGCTGAGCTAAATGAGGCATCCAGTCAAGAGGCCAGTGTACGCCATAGACCTGCTGGTCTAAAACTTAAAAGCACCAGTCTGGTTACAAAGGTGTTTTTATGTAAACTGAGCCTCACCCTAGAGAGAATGCCTGGCATCTGGCAGATGCTGGTGAGTAGCTCATGGTAGTTTATATCCCAGTAATGTCCAAAACGAAAGTGAAGACTGTCATAACCTCCTATATGAGGTGGCACATGGGTGCAAGATAGTTATGTTTAAAGCAACCCAGCAGTAACCTCAGCAAAAGGAAAAGCAGGTGTCATAAAAAAGAAACATGCCCCAGTAAAAGCCAAGCTTGAGATGAGCTAAAGCATGTGTTCTGCCGGCCAGGAATAAACCCCCTTGCTGAGGACAGAAATGAAATAGAACAGGCTGTCCAAAATTTTCCTGTGCTTAACCATCAAAAACCACCTGAAATCCCAGACAGCTCTGGGAAAACACTCAGCAGATCTGTTCACTTCTTGTGAAGAGAGTGGTATTAAGATGGAAGGTAATCATCCCTCTTTCTGGAGGTGGGGTAGCTAATGGATGCTTGTGCATGGACAGTAATCAGAAAACTGAAAACACATAATCAGACTATCATAAAAATACTCGACAAAGGAAACAAAACTTGAGGCATCTACTTAAAGAAGAACAGACCTGGATCTTTTTTGTCATGCAGACATACTAATTGCAAGCAAAAGGTAAACCTAGAGCAGGGCAAAGACAACAACAGATTCAAGAAAGCTGTGGAAATTAAACTGAAGGCAATTGCAAAGAGCTGTCAAACAACCTGCAGTCATAGGCAGGCAGGCCCCAGGCCTGACTGAGAAGCACATGAGAGCTGCTGCTTCCAGGTTGCTTTCTGCTGGAGAGTCAGCCCAAGCCAGACCTATGAGCAGGGCACAGGAGAAAAGAGATGTCATCCAGTTGAACCACAACAGAAGTAAATTTCCACCAGCAGCTACAATGCAAGGTGTTTCAACATTTACTGCCTGAGGACAATAGCTGTCATGAAAACACATGGCCCTGGGTGAATGATGTAGCAGTGACCTCTGGCTTCCAACTGAATGACAGCAGAAGGACCACAAGCTGGATGGAGGAAATAAAGGCTTTGCAGACCTTCATCCCAGCTAACTTTTAAAGCTGGGTGGAAGCACTGAAGCAGCAGTTGCTCTGCACAGATATCCTTGGAGGGCAGTTTATTTGGCGTCTAAGGTTAGCTGAGATGGATCTAGCTGAAGGAGGCTTATGCGTTGCACACAGCTGAAAATCCAGCATTTCCTACCTAGTTCTCCTAAGAAAGAGCCAGATTCATTTTAGAAACTTGCATCCTCTCGTGTTAATAAAGGTGGTAAATGAAACAAAGACCATTACTCTTGCCAGTGACTTCAAAGAGCTTAGATCAAGTGTCTAGTGAAACTGCATTTACGGAGAAAATGATTGAAATTCAATGCCGAGGCCACTCCAAAGCAATTCTCTCTGCTTCTCCTCCTATTTTACCATTTTGGTTGAGCTATAACAAAGCCCTTTGAGTATCTATAGTACAGTCTATATGTTGCCTGTCCATGTCCTGACATTGCATTAAAATGAACAGTGCTGTATGAAACCACCAGCGCTGCATACATGTGCTGCAGCCTTGTCTAGGCAAAATATTTGTGCTTTCTGAAAATGCTGTATTGTACTGTTTGACTTGGCTTTCCTTGACATAGAAATGTTAGGAAAGCCAGTATTTTAATCCTGTGTATTGTCATCAGATCTAAAAAAAAAAAAAAAATTATTATGCTGAAGAGTTTTTTTTTCCAAAGAGATAACATCCCACAGTGCTGACAGGCTTTTTTCTCTAATGATATATGAATTGGAGCTAACAGGGGGAGACAATAACTGCAGGCCCTTTGATTAATCTATTTTCTTTGGTCCTCTCTTTAAAATGATAGATTGGTCCAGGAGGACAGTTTGCCATAGATATTTGCAACAGAAGTGTGAGCTCCAAACAAAATAAGGAACCAAGGGTTGTTTAATATATTGTAGACATCTGGTCCATTTTCACTAGGAAATTAGCATAGCGTTATCATCCGATTATTGTCGTATGTGAAAGGCTTAAAAAACAGTCCAGGTGTATCTGATGGCACAGGAGTGGAAAAGAAAAAAATTTCCTGTAGCATAACTTAAGAGAAGAATGTATTTAACACTACAGTTTAACTTTAATGATCCAAATCCACTCAGATGCACAAAAGAAAATAGGCAAAGAAAAAAGTATCCCTTTCAAGTAGTAACATGCTCATGATAAGTCTTTCATAACATCTCAGTTGCATTACTTTTGTCTGTTGAGAGTCAATGAGTTGCCTCACTTTGTAAAAGTAAAGACAAGAAATAGGACAAACTGTACTGGATAGACAACAGCTGTACAATCTCTGCTTGTGATGGTGTCATACTTTATTGTGATAAAGTTAAACCAGACTCTACTCAGAACAAACTATAACAATTTCCATGTCTAACTCCGATCTGACAAATGGCATTCTGCAAAAAGGAAGTTTATAAAGCCTTTTTGCTAAATAACTTTACTTTAAAAATTGCAAAATGCCTTTAGAAAATGATTGTAGGAGCCATGCCAATACTTGGTAACTGTAGTTCATTAGAATGGACTCAGCAATGTCTTGAAACATTGTGTGTCTCTAACCCTTCTCCAACGGCACAGTCTCAAGTGTATAACATGATGTAAGGTATATTTAAGTACTTCTCTGCACTGAGGTGCTAGCAAACATACACACCGACTAAGTGAGGGGATAGAGGGAATGAGACATTGATCTGGAGTAGCAAATATCAGGAAACGAATACACAGCCTTATTTACTGAGTGCACCCTCAGCAAGTTTGCCAATGACACCAAGCTGTGTGGTGCTGTCCACGAGCTGGAGGGAAGGGATGCCATCCAGAGGGACCTTGACAGGCTGGATGGGTCCATGCAAATCTCATGAAGTTCAACAAGGCCAAGTGCAAGGTCCTGCACGTGGGTTGGGGCAATCCCAAGCACAACTATAGGCTGGGCGGAGAACGGATTGAGAGCAGCCCTGAGGAGAAGGACTTGGGAGTGTTGGTGGACAGGAAGCTCAACATGAGCCGGCAGTGAACGCTTGCAGCCCAGAAAGCCAACCATGTCCTGGGCTGTATCAAAAACAACGTGACCAGTAGGTCAAGGGAGGGGATTCTGCCCCTCTACTCTGCTCTTGTGAGACCCCACCTGGAGTACTGCATCCAGCTCTGGGGGCCCCAGTACAGGAGAGACATGGAGCTGTTGGAGAGAGTCCAGAGGAGGGCCACGAAGCTGATCAGAGGGCTGGAGCACCTCTCCTGTGAGGACAGGCTGAGACAGTTGGGGTTGTTCAGCCTGGAGAAGAGGAGGCTCCGGGGAGACCTTAGAGCAGCTTTCCAGTACCTGAAGGGGCCTACAGGAAAGCTGGAGAGGGACTGTTTATCAGGGAGTGTAGTGATAGGACAAGGGGTAATGGGTTTAACTGAAGGAGGGTTGATTTAGCATAGACATAAGGAAGAAATTCTTCACCGTGAGGGTGGTGAGGCACTGGAACAGGTTGCCCAGAGAAGCTGTGGATGCCCCCTCCCTGGAAGTGTTCAAGGCCATGTTGGATGGGGCTTTGGGCAACGTGGTCTAGTGGAAGGTGTCCCTGCCCATGGCAGGGGGGTTGGAACTAGATGATCTTTGAGGTTCCTTCCAACCCAAACTATTCTATGATTCTATGATTCTATTATTTTTGAGATGTGTTGCACAAATAGACCCCACAGAAAGACAGGTGGCCTCCACACAAAAGAGAGGATTTTTGATTGCCAAGGGTGCGCTCGATCCCACTGTCCATGTCGCTGACAAAAACATTAAACAGCACCGGTCCCAATAGCAACCCCTGAGGAACACCACTCATCATTGGTCTCCACTTGGATGCTGTGTCATTTGCTGTTGCTCTGGAAAAGGTGATGAAATGAAATGGTTCATCATATTACTTTTTTTTAAACCATTCACAAACTGTTTTGGTGAATCCAAATCTGCATTTTTAGACAGTTATAATGATTAGTTATAATAATTGGTTATAAAAGATACCTGATACCAATGACAATTCTATTGTAACATATATTTTGCTAGGAAAATATACATTTACACTGAATCTTTTGATTGAGGAGCCCCTTTTATGGCCCACTTTGGGCCATGACACATAGGGGCTGATAAAAGTAAATCTGCTTTTTACTGCTTTGGAGCCACAGACCTGAGTAACAAGGAAGGGATATAACCTCAGACAACAGCTGTGTCTAAGGGAGATTTTGCTTACAATAGAATAGTTTATCTCTGGTGTGTTTCCTTTTATTTCTTGTGCCCTTATCTTTATACTCTATTCTCTTTCTGGTTTACTTACAAGTGTGTTGGAATATTCAGATGACAAGAAAACACACCATCTTGAAATGAAGGCATTTAAGTGGAGACATCCATAGCATTTCACCATTGCCCTCTGGAAGTTAACGTGGCCAGTCTCAGTCATCAAGGCTTTCTTTATACTGCAGAGAAGTAGTGCTACTGCAGAGAAATTTCCAAGGGAAAATTCATCCGACCTGTGTTAGGCACCTCTTCTGAGAGCTTCGTCAAATCAGGTCCCCAAAGAGGAGGCAACAAAGGAGACTGAGTTGCTTGTTCCTACTTTTGAATGGAAGCTGTCTTCCTATAACTGAGATAGAAAATGAAAAAACCCCCAAGTTTTTAGAAGCAACGGAACAAAGAAAAGATATGGCAGCAGTATAATTCTGCCTGAAGGTAAGAAATGTGTTGTAATGGGCATCGAGTTTTTCACAGAATTAATTTGCATGAATATTGCACAGGGAAATGTGTATGTGCTATGCCTTTAAATGTAGATGCTTCCCAGAATGTTATTTGCATATTCACAAATTATGTATTCCCATTATACCATGTATTGAAAAACAAAAATAAATGTAGTTGCTACAATGGAGGAAGGTCTTTTCAATCTTTATTTAAAAATTAAATAGAAGTATTCTTTGATGATGTCAATCTCTACTTCATTAAGGACCAGATCATAATCCAGTAGCTATGGCAGACTAGGATTTACTGACTAATTAAATAAAAACAGCTAGTATTGATATATAAGAATAGTCATGCAACTCTAATTAAAGTTGTAACAAATTGGTTTTTAGTCATTTCACACGTTCAACAGCAACCCAAATTGCACTTATTTTGCAAAAATCCAATTTTAGTCTGCCTTATTGAAAAAAGCCAAAGACTGAGCTCTTTTACACCCACATATGCACAGATACACTCTACGAAATCTGTTTTGACAGCTTCCTATAATATTTAAGCAACGACGACAGGCAAGCTAAAGAATCAATAACTAAACCTTTGGTGCATGTTGCAATCACAAGCAATTATTTACATGTCATGTTGAGTCATTTGGATGGTGAAGTATTGTTCAGATCCATCATCTAAACAGGCAACTGTATATATGTGCTTTCAATTGGCTCCTTGGTCCCTTGGGACTTTAGTTGAATTATTCTGATGTGAATATTCATGAGGTTTGACAGTAGTGTTTACCACTTCATTATGGCAAAGATTTAAGAGCTGTGCTACAGTTCTTGGAAGGGAGTAGCCATGACATTTGGGAAACAAATAGCTAAGGCAACGCCACCTGCATAGCTCATATGTGGAGATGCTGCAGTTGCATCAAGACGGCTCCAAGCAGCTGTGCACAGTGGGGTGATGGTATTTATATGGAAAAAACAATGTTTTGTAGTGATACCCAAAAGCCAGTGGTTGTAAGGAATCCCATAGACTACCAGGTCTGCCCATTGGGCAGCCACCTAGGGCAAGTCACATAACACATGACTTAAAAGCTTACCAGTCTAAGCCTTGAGGTACCAGGCTGAAATATTGTGAGCCCCTGAGGTTGAGTCTGACTGCCCTAGCTGCTTAGCACTATCAGCTCTCATTTAGCTACACTTCTCACTTCTTGGCACTTTTCAACATGAAGTATCTCAAACTGAGCAAATAAAAGCTGAGGCATGGAAAATCTCCAGGAACTTTTGAAATAGCTGGATGTCTAGTTCTACTGATCATAAAATGGTCAAAGTAATTCTTGTCCCATTTATCTAACCCACAGCTACAGTCTCGTTATTGATAAAGTGCAGGGAACTTTGAGCTTGGAATTCAGCAAGTCACAGTAATATTTGTGCTCTTTTTCACAATTATTTTACAGGCCTCCCGTGAGGCAGAGACGCAGTAAGTTCCAAGAATGGAAGAACAAAGCGCTCAGCACCTCTGCTGTGATTTAAACTGGATTAAAATCTGAACTCCTGAGATGGTACATAGCTGCAATATTATATTGTGACTATATGTTGTGGAAGTTGCACAATAGTGCAATAATGGTTTACAACTGTTATCAGTTTGATTTTTGCATTGGCCACATTCAGAGATTCAAGAGCGTCTTTGAAGTTTAGGAACTCACATCTCAAAAAGGTGTTTCAGCTTTGCCAGTTTACTGACTGTCAATGGGACATAGACTGCTAATTCATTTAGTTACATCTGAAAAAATGTGCCTGTATTAGCTCCTAAGTGGACAGAGGTGTACAATAGGCAAAAGTTGTATAGCACTGGTGATGTTGGGTGCCATATACACTGGTACTGGTGTGGAGGGATAAGTACTTGAGCTGGCTTGAAAATCTGAGGTATCTCACTCTGAATTTCCCAGACTTGAAGATATCAGTCTCATCAGTTATTTTGGAAAATCTTGTCTAGATGGATCTTTTCTAACTGTGGTGCCAATACTTGGTAGTACATGAGGTTCTTCAAAACAGAAAGAGACATTACCCATTGAGCTGACGACCCGCTTCAGTGGGTGCACAGGGTGTGGAAGTGGAAGTTAGCTTTACTGCTACAGCTGCCTTTAGTGACATATAAACCAGGTCCCATCAGTGCAAACCCTTCTTAGCATATGTCCCTTCCTTTTCTAAATGGCATCTTCTGAATACTTAAAAAAAAACCCCAAAACAACTAGTGAATGGCCAGGATCACAAAGGTAAAGAAAGATGTCTCTAAACAGCATAGTGTTTCAAACAGCAATGGCTCTTTCATGGTGGTTTAATCAGAAAAAGGACACCAAAAAACTCCCCTAACAGTCACTATGATACAGAAGGTCAGGAAACTCAAGCAAAGAGCCTGTGGAGCCTCACCCATTGAAAGCCTATTAATAGTAGAAGATATTATTCACTGTTATCAAATATAATTACAGGCATCAAACACCCTGGAGCTGAAAGACCATTTATTTAACATGCAGAATAAGCAGATGTAGCTGTATGATGCGCTGCTCTGCAGCATTTTAACACAAGGCTTCAGGTGGCAAAAGAAACTACATTACTAGAGCTATAACAGTGCATGGATTTTATGTGGCACAAATACTCAAGAAAAAAATGACCACCTTACTATTTGTGCAATCTTAATGCATTTCAATGAGTATCTTATCTACCCATCCATCCATTTTATGTCTGCAACTTCAGGCCTAGGGACTGAAATATTCTGCAAGAAATATTTTTCTGCATTTTTTAAGGATTCCTTGTGTACTCAGCGAATGAATCACACAAGCACCTGGACTGGGGCTTGTCTTTCTTAATCTGGAAGTTAAGCCACAACTACAGCCCAATGCCTGGGTCCAAACACAGTGATCACTAGATTTAACTGAAAGATTACTACTGACAGGTTTGAATCAGATCTTTTGTATTGAAGGAGTATCTCCATAGACAAAGGCACAAATGCAGATGGAAAACACATGGTTCACAGGGTGTGTCTATTTCTGTCAAGTATTTTATCTGACTGGTTCAATCTTAGGTCTTGGCATCCTCACCACCTACACTAAACATACATTAGCTCATTCTTCAGTAAACTAACTCGTTCCCTCCAGAATAAATCTCTGGTGTGTAGTGAAGACTTCAATCCCAACACTACTCTTCAGAGGTGGGGCGGACAAGAACTGACAATGTGTGGCCCCTTCCAACTTACAAAGGTCTCCAACCCCACCCTTACTGGGATAGAATATAGATATATAGGTATATTCATTTCTTGCCCCACTTATGCCACTTCTTGGGCCCATTCTTCCCTTGATGATGTGTTCACAACCCAAGCGTGCTCACATCATCTCCCTGGCCTTGGGGGCAGGCAGGGGAGGGACGGGCTCAGATGAAAATGCATGAGATCTCCTTGGCAGGGCATACGTTATCCAGACCTCATTAAACTGCCAGACCTTTTCCTGTGTTTCCATTCTCATTGTCGCTGGTCCTCAAGATACAGATACACAAAAAGCTTGACAAGCAACATAGAAAGGCAGAAAACACATATGACAGCTTAATGGGTTTGAGAAAAAAACCCCAAACAAACATGCCAGTGTTATATTTGCAGAAGCAGGCAGCATGTCTTTAAATGACTTAATGGTCTTCATTTATTAGGGCCTTTGATTGGAGGTCTCCCATGATTTATAAACCAACAAAAGCCTCATCAGACACTAAAGAAAATTATTATTATTGTTATTTTATTATTATTATTATTATTATGTATTTATACTGCAGTCACTCCTAAAATCTCCAGACAAGGATCAACAGCTATGCAAGAAACAAAAAGAACAAAATGAAACAACTTTAATAGCAAAGGTCTGAGTCACAAATAGCTTAAAAACGAGGTAATTCACAACATTTCTTCTGCCAGATGCCACCCTTATACACATGTATAAATATATATATGAAAATATATATGAAAATTCCTCTGGTAGAGAGAACAAGAGCAGAATATTTTTTTTTCTATATTTCAGGATAAAATATATGACAGTTATCTTGTTTGCTTGAAATACATGTGCATTGTTATTATCATTTACTGCTTCCAAAGCTAGAACTTCTAGGTAAACTAAGGGGTACATATGGGACACACAGAATTATATGGTATCTAGTTATTAATTTTGTATGAATTTTATGAAGTGTTGCAGAAAACCATTATCAGTTCCTTTAGAAGTTTTTGGTATTAAAAATCATTAAAGCGAAAATAAAATTTTACCTTTTTTAGAAAAGATATCAATCAACAATATTAGCATCTTTTTTTTTTTTTGTTTTGACTTATACAGTCAATTTTCCCTAGCACATCTTTGCAGTATCTGGCAGATGTCATTGTGCAGTGTTTTTATTCCATTAGTTTTATTTATGCTGCTTCCTATGGGTTTTTAGGAACTGCACCAATATAGGCAAAGAATGGTGTAGGGAGTTGAAAGAGAAAGGATATTTTTAGAGGATCTGAAAAGGCTGAAACCACTGCTAAACATTCAGGCTAAAGGCATTCCATAAATGTAGCAATTGAGTAGCTAAAAGTTTGTCCTTCAAACTATCAGAGTTGATAGTAGCCCAAAGCAAGATGGATGAAATGGCTAATAAATAAGGAAATCAGAATTTTTAGGTTGTGGTATTCTCCAAGCATTTTAAAGACCGTGAACAGATTAGGATATTCCATTTCCTCAGGATCTTAGACATATTTTTCCTGAGTTAAAGGTTAGTAACTGAGTAAACAGAGACAGATATATCCTTCAAGAGGAATAAAATATAAAAAGCCAGGTCTTTTGCTGACAACAGCAGCGCTACTGACTCCAACAGAGTCACTCTGACTTACATAGGCTATGAATTTGACCCAAATTTAGGATGACTTTTGAATTAAGAGATGTTGAGCCAATGATCAAAATGTCCAAAG
This sequence comes from Grus americana, assembly GCF_028858705.1. Lineage (NCBI taxonomy): Eukaryota > Metazoa > Chordata > Aves > Gruiformes > Gruidae > Grus > Grus americana. Next base: position 11,752,333 of record NC_072853.1, on the reverse strand, counting down.
AGAAAAGCAAACAGAGAAGGAGAGGTGGTGTGAAAAAGGGAGAAAGAAGTGAACATGAAGAAGTTCTTGCAGAAGACAAGGGAGACGAGAATACAGCACCAGAGACAGGTGATTAGGTGAGATGATTACGAAATCTTTAGACAACTAGAAACAGGACCAGGCTTTGTAATCCCACCTGCCACGATGGACTACATCCCTGAACATGCCTTCCTTCTTTATCTCCTTTGAATCATTCTACATCCCACAAAAGACAGATGAAGTCCCAAGTCAGGATCATCTCAACAGATATATCTCAACACAAGCCAGAATTATTCAATACAGAATGTCCTTTCTACCCCAAAATTGCACAATCACACCAATGCAGGAAACAGCCTGGGTGAGAGAGTCCAAAATGCATCTATTTCACTAGTATTAAAGATGGAAGAAATCTAAAAGCAAGTAAGTTGGGTGTTTGTTTAAAGAAACAAGTGAGAGGTGAACTGATTGAGTAAAATTCTGGAGAATCACTAACCCATGATTTAGACAACATCGAGATCTCTGGAAGAGAAATTAAAACAGTGAAGGAATACCTGAGGTAAGCCAGGGCTGTAACAGAGTGGGAAGAATAGAAGGAACTGCTTTAGGAAGTCACTGTACAGAGGCTATAGTGTGTGTAACAGGAGTCTGTGGGAGTTGATGGATTGCCACTTCACAGATGCTGACAAAGAGGAAATCTGGAGTCTAGCATCAGAAAAGATATTGAACTGAATATCAATGACTGTGATAGTTACATATTTGGAAGAATGAGACCAAGAGCAGGGGCAAATCCAGTATTAACTCTATTGGGTTGCACATAAAGAACTGGGCTGTGGCTTCCAAGGCATCAACATTTAAAACAATAATACAACACAACATAATTAAAAGCCCATGAGAGTCATCTCTTTTACATAATGTGTCTTTTTTTTCCTGGTGAATTCTTTTGAGAGATATGCTTCATTACCAGTAAAAAATAAATATTCAAAGGGAGGAAAAAAAAGTGTTCTTAATGAATTAGTCTGATTACTTTAATTACATTTACAATCTGTTTCTTTTAGTGCATGCTTTCCAAAAATTGCATATTTGATGAAGGATTGTGCTCTATTGTTGAGTGTGGATGGGAGAGTCTGATAGAAAAAACCTATAAGCAGTGTGTTTGTGCAAACATATTGGTTGTATGTCTATGCACATATTGCTCATTGTCAATTCATTGAACTTGTTGGTTTTACTCTGTGAATTAGAGTCTCTGCAATCATCTTTTAGCTGCTGAGACTCAGAATAAGATAGCTGTTGTCACTGGAAACAGACAAAATTTTAGAAAATGTAACAATGAAATATGTAAGAAATAAGGTAATACAATTTATTTGGGATGTATATAGAGAGCACAGCCCAGCTTCTGAAAAATTGTCAAAAACTGTTATGAACTGTGTTGCATTAGATTCTTTCAAGTGATTTTTATCGGCGTTGTTGGACACCGAAACTATTCTATTAATGGGAGGAAGTATTTTTTCTAAAGTGTTGCCCGCTCCATGCGTGCCCCAGTGCTCCCACCCAGGCACAGAGAAGAGCCACCCTCTGTGTTGTACTGCTCCGGCTGGGAGCAGAGCCGAGCGCGGGGCTCGGGCTCCTGGGCTGAGAGCGCAGGTAAAAGCCCAGCTGTTCTGCTTGGCGTTCACTCCGATGATTCCTGGGAAATATGCCAGGTTTATGCTCAGCTGTCACAGGCTTTTTCCATGCAGACTGCAGGGAAAAAACAGTCCTCTGTGAGTGAAACAAAGGCAAATCCACCAAATCTACAGGGGGATCCTGAGAGGGAAAACTCAGAGACTTTGTATCCATCTTCCTTACAGCAGAGGTAGTTCAAGGCTCATTCTGTATTGCAGTTGGAAAAACAATGAATTAATTATTTTAGCATGGTGGTTTTGATGTTTGGGTTTTTTTAACAATCCCTTAAATTTTTATGAATGTGCACTTCTAATGAAAAGTTTGAAGTAACATTTTTTTTTTACTCTAGAGATTCTCTGGAAACTCTTCTGTGCTACTTGTTCTAGGAACATTTACTTGGGGAAGATAGAGCCTGGGTTAGCTGGGCATGTGATATGTGTGACGAGCTCTGCTTCCCAGGTTAGGAGCTAACAGATGTGCTGCGTGCTCCTTCCAGCCTGCATGATTCCCTTCCCATGGGAACCAAGCTTTGGAAGATGGATGACAAGTTTGCAAATACCTATGTCTCATCCTAATATGGAGTCTTGAAAAATATTTTTTCATCCAGGATCTGGAAAGTTTTCCCAGGTCTTGCTGTGCAGACAAAATCTTTAGCAGGTAGTGGCTCAGGCATATAAGCACTGTGACGTTGCATGCATTCCCTAGGTGGATTTCTTCTTATCTACCCTACACCTTCAAGGTGGCAATGTGAAAACTTCTAGTGTAAATATTCCAGGCACACACTCCCACACCCACACACCTGCAAATATTTTTCATGCCTTCTTTCCATGAATATTTCTGTGAATGAAACCTCACTGCAGCAAATATTCACAAAAAAAAAAAAAAAAACCACCCAGAAGTGGTCACAGTCACTGTCTGAGTGAACTCTTCTTTGATGCTAAAGCAAACTTTAACTGGCACTGTTCATCTCTTTACCCCAAGGTCCTTTGAGTCTGTAGGAGTTTTGTCCGTACATGGACTACTGAATTCGGCCCCATAACTCTCCCTCCAGGAATTCAAGATTAATCCAAAACTCTAAACCAAATTATTTTAGCTGTGACATATGCTTATTTCATTAAAATTTCCAAAGAGGTCACTTTGCAGAAGAAGAAAAAAGGCTTTGAAAAGGTATTGCCTGAAAGGTTAAAATTTACATAAGTCTAGCATTATTATCATTATTAATACCTACACATACCCCTCACAAGCCTCAAGGTGCTTCACAGAATTAAATTATACCCATTTTCAAGGAACTGGGAAAAGTCCTGTCACCTACATGATTTGAAACGAAATTTTTCAAATCCCTTAGAAACATTTAGATGGAAACATTTTTGCTCCACTGCAGGCACAGAGAAGAGGAGCTCATAATTTTTATTGACCTTCAGCTTCCCTGCCTGTGCTCTGGAGAGGCCCAAGCTAATTGTACTCATCCCTGTTCACTTTTTCTTACGTTCCCCTCAGAGATGAGGTTCCAGCTAAGCTGATTTGAGTGAGGACATTCATGGTGCAGGGTCTGGTGTCCTACGTTCTGGGAGCAGGTCAAGCATAAATGGACTTTTTGAAGGTGGTCTGCTACACTGTCTGTTGGTATCTGATAGTCAATCTTTGACCTCTTAGTTTTCCCCACTTCTTACTTTTGGAAGTGTGGTTGGGGACAGATTTTATTTTTCTTTGTTTTCATGGTTGGATTTTTGCAAACATATGAATTCCCAATGTCTAAATTCTGAATTTGGTTGGATTCTTAATGTAGTGTAATGCTGTTAAAAGAGATCAGGCTAAAAGAGATCACCAGCAGGAGCATTCTCTGAATGAAAGTGGAATAAAACCTGGGTGAAAACAGAAGGGTCTGGATTCTCTGAATAAATAAATACCTTAAATGCAATGTTGAAAGCTAGCCATGCTATCACACAGAGCTATCAGTTAGCGGAGCTGAACTCTCTGTGGAACCAGCAAACATGTTTAACTGAATTGTAGCCCATGCAAATCACTTTACGTAGCTTTGAACTTAACTCCCCTTCATTCCTTACCCTGGTTTCCAAGGAATTTTCTTTCTCTCCATTATTTGCTTTTGTTTGGTTTTATTCTGTATCATGGCATGATCTCTGCTGTAGGAGGGGCAAGTTCCACATCAGAGAGCTGTTCCAACCAAAAAAAAACCCAACACCCCCCCCCCAGAAAAAAAAAAAAAAACCAACAAAAAACCACCCAGATAAACAAGAATCTAATCTGGAGGCATATGAAAGTTCTCCAGACAAGGTCTGCTCCCTGCTTGGGGTTCGTTTTGCTTTCTGGTTCTCATATACAGAGGCCTGCTTGGGAAAATCAGACAGACTGTGTCTGCTTTGAATTTATCAAGCGAACACACACAGAAAACAAGAGTGTTTAGAGTCCAGGCTGCTGGTGAATGCTCAGAATTCCCCACTGTCCCAATGACTGTAGAGCTAGTTGGCACATCTTCAATAAAAAAATTACATCAGTGATGCTCTGGAAACTCAATCGAATTATAGGAATGACAAGAAAATAAGCAAATCCTCAGTGAAAACTTTGGCAAAAATTCTCAACTTCATTTCAAATGTAATAGCAATCCTTGTCTCTAATTTCTGTTTTATTTTTAGTGACAAATGAATTACTAGTACAGCTCCTCATAATCTATTTCTTTCCATTTCTCAGACTCTTTTGGGGAGCGGTATAATTTTAGACTATAAAAATATAAGCCATCTGGTTTATATATATAATTGAGCCACTCATACACACATTTTTTAGATGTAAAGCCATGCCTGAGACAGAACTTGAGAATGGCTGTGAGAAGTTATGCATTGTTGAGAGCCATTCGGACTCTATTTCATTGCCTGTCGAGGCGTGCCTCCCTACTGACCATGGTGTAGACTCACTGGATCGCGTCACCTTGGGTGAGAAGTGACACAGAGGCAGGGGGGACATCCATGCAGTGCATGGAAATTACTATGATGTCCAGACAGGCACTTAAAGAAGCCCGTTTTAGGCTACCAGCCAGTGTACGAGATTAAGCATTTGAGCAGAACTGCTGATTTTGTTGCGCTGTAAGTGCTCCAAAGGTAGGTAGGTAACACTGTCTTGATTCTGTCTTCCCCATCAATTCATGGTCAGTAAGCTGGACAGGATGATCAGCTGGTCGGTAAGCCCTGTATTTGGGATTGGTAAGAACTGTGATATACATGATGAAATAGGGCACTTGTAAGAGCCAACTGCCCATTTTTCCTCCTGCCTTCCCCCATTTGCATAGCTCAGTGCAAAGGTCCTTCCTGCTTGTGGGTGACAATGCAGCTGTATCACGTGCTGGTTTTGATTTACATCTTTGGCTCAGCATCCTCATAAAATGCAGTGGGAGCTACTCAGTGAGTAAAGTGTCCCTTCCCTACATTTGTTTCCTTGCACACCTGGAAGGGAGTGATCCCAAAGGTATTTGCTTTTCCTCAGGCAATACCCTAATGATGTTATTTGCTGTACTGTCAGTAGCAAAGGACAAAGCTGTGAAGTTTGGATCTAGTTCCCAGTTTGATCCCAAAGATCATAGCAAGTAAGCGATCAAGGCAAGAACAAATAGCACAGTCAAAACAGTGAGCAAATGTGCTGAGCGTTGGTGGTTAATGAAATACAGTTGGCTGTCACTGCCATTGGGCAAACACAGATTGGAGGCTTTCAGCACAGCAATACTATATTTGCTCTAAATGGCTTTACAGCAATAATTGAAACACAATATGCAATTAAAGCATATTTACTGCATCCACTTGAAACTTGTGAAACCGATGAGGAACACATTCATTCAGTAAACCTATCTCACTCTGTTTGCAGTGCTAGCTGGGCTGGAAGAGACACAGGCAGGAAAATTGCTCTGAAGAAAAAAGCTCTGCCACTGAAAAATGCATATTCCATCATCCTAAAATGCCTACTAATGCAATCACCAGGACAGGATCCAATGAAACATCAAACTGATACTGGCTTCACACAGGTTTTTACATCTGCTACCAATCTGTTGTCCATTTATGCCCTGTTTATGGCCCAAGGGAGCAATTTCTGTGTGCAGGCTTTACTCACAAGACTACTGCTTTGGAGAATGGCACTCTGAGGGTGCGCATGAGCTGGAACGGGATTTTTTTATCTTATATTCTACTCAGAAACAACCTAATTTAGTGAAAGGGTTATCAAGAATTGGAACAGGCTGCCCAGGGAAGTGGTTGAGTCACCATCCCTGGAGGTATTTAAAAGATGTGTAGAAGTGGCGCTTAGGCACATGGTTTAGTGGTGGACTTGGCAGTGCTAGGTTTACAGTTGGACTCAGTGATCTTATTAAAGATCTTTTCCAACCTATACTATTCTATAATTCTATGATTCTATTTCAAGGCTCTGGAAAGATAACTACTGACATAAACATGCATTAGATCAAACCCTACCCAACCTACATATTGCCTAGATGCTGGCAAATAACTGAGAGAACTCGTGCAACTGTTTTCAGAATTTGTAATCCCTTAATTTCACATTCTCTCCTGCCTTTGTATTTCCACTTCCTGTCAGTGATTGTGCACTTCATCTTAATAGTTGGAACATACCTAGAAAGCTGACTTGGAGTTGGAGTGCTCACTTGCTGAGAATATGCACAATGTGCTTTCCATGGACATTTGTGACAGCTCTCTGGTGATTACAGACATGCATTCCTCGCCTAATCAGGAACAGGCACACTTGCCATTTTGCCAAGTAGCAGTAATCAATAAGGGAGACACTTGAGAAAATATAGAGCTGCTCATGCCTCCAGAGATATATGAAGCCTGAAACAGAGAAACTTCTTTGTTAGTGCGGTGCTCTCTGTTCTGCCTCTCTCTAGCACTGTTTCTCAGGAGCCTGGCAAAAGATCTTTGTGGAATAACCAGAGCCTGGGAACTTCTTGCCTAGATTTCCATCCCTTGTACTTCCCAGGCCCCAGTGACTACAAAGGATAGGAGCTGAGGTGAGAAGGCATCACAGAACATTTAATGTGCAATGCCACCACGTGCCCAATGAGCAGGATGTTTAAAACTCCTCCCTGGTGGAATATTCCCAAATGTTAGATCCTTGGATAGTTGAATTATTTATTCCACCTTTTCCCATCATTGTCCACAGTCAATTACAGACTGAATAATGACTTAACCACGGAACAAGCCAATAAGGCAAGAAGTCCTGTGTCTTATCAAGTTACATGACCTTATCAAGTTACATTGCAACACATTGAACAGGGGAAGGTCACCTCCACACTGCTGGCCAACTTAAAGGGATGCAGAAATGTATACATAAGCTCCATGATCTTAGGGACAATTTTCATTATGTACCATCTCCTTTAAGCACAGCCCCATCAGTTGCTAATAAAAATCAACAACATACAAAACCCTTACATAAACCTATTTCTCCTTCAACTCTGACACAACATTCCTCCCACTGTAATACTAGACTAAGTGCTAATAATGAATATCATTAATTAAATTGTCTTTTAATGGATCAGGAGGTGAAATCTGTAAAGAGGAAACTTGGATTTAGACAAAAAAAGGGTTGATTTCACCTCATTTTAACCATCTAAAAGATGAGCATCTGGTCTAAGGTTATAATTTGTGTTTCTGTCAGCCCTTTTCAAACAAAGGAGAGAAGCAGATGCTTATAGAAGATAAAGTTAGATTACCTTAAGTGAGAAGTGATTTTGAAATACTTAAGTATTAAAAGACAAGGACAGACTATACGAAGATCTATGTGGAGAGTGAGGAAATGTAGTTTTTTCCCTTTATGGAAACCATAGTGAGAATAGAATAACTTCTCAAGGCTTCTGTCTTCCTCAGGGTCTTGCTTGCCAGAATTTGAAGATGATCCAACAGTTGCAGATATTACATGTAGTTCATTGAAAGTTGGAAATAATAAGATGCACTTCTTTATTCTAACCTGAAGAAACAGCTCACTTACTTAGACATTTGTTCCTGGAAGCCAGGAGCAGGACTAAAGTTCGGCTTTGTAAGCAGAACAAAAAAAAAAATGGGTGTAACATGGCAGAGCAGAAGCCACGACATAGTACCATGGTCCAGGAATGGAGAGATCCTTTGGAGTCTGGGCCTCGTACAGTTGGGACTCATAAAATTGCCTCTGTCTTACTTGGCTGAGCTTCACATCTGTTCACCCGAAAGATCACTTGTTCAGACTATCCCATCAAATCTGTGTGATGCTATTTAAAATCTCTGAATTCCTGCCAGGACTTGAGTGCGTTTTTTAAATCACCTCTGAAAGTCTTTCAGAAACAAGAATTTCACTGACAGCATAACCTGTGGTTAACTTATTAAGTGGTGGGCTGAGAAACATTATAGAATATGAAATGAACAATTTAGCTAATAAGGAAGAGTTTTGACTATATGATATGAATTAACAGATCATCAAAAATGCATAGGTATGTGATGATTTCAGTACTAATGTGATTTTTATTTGAAAACTGTGATTCTCTGGCAGTCAGAGAAAAGAAATTATAAGAAGTCTTTATGACTGGTGCATCTTACTGCCCACATACCATCTGCTTCTGTGACATCTGATGCAGGGAGGGTGAACACGCTCTTTAAACCCATCTTCCATTATCACATCTCACTATGTAGCTGCTTATTTACAAATACAGCAACCTGATGGGACCTGTGAAACCACTAAGAGGGGAGATGTCTGGCAAAACTGCCGAAAGCGTAATAAGAGCAGAGAATCTAAAAGATAACTAAGTAGTAGTGGGGGAATGACCAGGAGTGTGTATTAATGCTGCTGTGAGTCTGAAATAGAGCATTTTCACTGCATGTAGGAAATAATACACTGTTGTTTGTTTGGACCCCTTATGCCTTTGCATAAGACCTTTTGAAGGAGTAAATAAAAAGCATTCCTGCTTACATTAAGAGGTCTGCTAGCTGGGAGGCACAAACAAAGTTAAAACCTTTTATGTGGTCCAGTCAGTAGAGGTGGAAACATGGTTCCAACCTTGGTAAATGTTAAGAAAAAATGTATCTCATGGACCTTTTTTTTTTTTTTTTACAGTTTTAGCCTTGCTTTTGTGACAGTCGGAGACTTTTGAAATGGTTATGCAAAAGAAAGAGTTCAAGAGAAAGAATTCATGGAAGAGAAGAAGTCCAAGCAACAGGATTCTTGGGAAAGTCAAGCTCCTCCTTAAATAGGAAACCTGGGTTCAAAGCCCTGACACAAATTTACATCTGCCTGACTATCAGGGATGGAAGTCTGTCCTCTCCCTTCATCTCATCCATACCTGAAACTTCATGGTGGACCTAAAAACTCCTATAAATTACATTTATGCCAAATCTAGTACTCCCCTGTAAAGCATTATGCCATTTACGAAGCAATGTTTTTCAATTAAAAAGGTCAGTTTGGGGAAACAAATGGGGAGGGGTTATTTTGCACTTCTTTGGAAGGGTCTTTCCACGATTTCTCACAGTTCGTTTTCCCATCTGAATTGGATGGCTCCTCTGATCTCAGAGATGTGGTGAATAACAAAACTCTCCTCAGGTTACCCAACTGAAAAAGGAATGCCTAGAGGTACAAACAGAGAGTTAGGACTTGCAGTTCCTTTACCAGCTTGGGGTGAACTTCTGGCTGCATCTCTATCTCCACCACACGTGGACTCGCCTTCCCATAACTTCCTTACCTTGTTTCCATGTCGTGAGACTCTGTTCTTCAGGTTTGTAGTGTAGGATCCTTTGCCCTATGCAAAAGTGAAGCATTATATATTATGACTTTGTTTCTCAGTGGAAATAGTTTGGCAGACATCTCTTCAAGGACAGCAACGATGGTCTGTGTTAAGTTACCATTCTTTATCTTTAACTTTAACTTGTCCTGTCAGTTTTCTGGCAGGCCACAGTAAATCTAAAACATTTGGAGTTGCACAAATTATTTTCCAGACTGTCCTGTCGCAGTCCAGGGTTGGAGCATAGTAAGTAAACAGATGTGATTTGGAACTAGAGTTGTACTGTTGGACCAGCAACCTGAGATTTAACATTCATAAATATGCTGTATGCACTTGCTTTGTAATTTTGTCCTTAAACTGTGTAAGAGCCAAGGCAACAGTGTGCTGGTCTGTGAAGATACTGCTCAAGTGAATAGAAAGACACTTATTTACATCACCTGACCAATGTGCCTTGTGCAATTACTTTCCTATCCAAACAAAGAAAGATGTTTAATCAAATGTTCTACAGGTTTGCTTCTGAAAATTGTTTGGCACCTTCAAATGGGCAAGAATACCATAAATAAAACAGGAATCTGATACAATGAGAAGCAATGATATCTTTTCCCAATGGAAGGAAATCATAAAGAGGGAGTTAGGATTATTTTATCATTCATAAATTGTAACAAAATGGATTACTGTCTCTAGGGAGGACCTGTGGACTTTAGGTATAAGCAAGCATTGAGTAGGTCGCTTGCTATTTCTTTTGTTGTCTCTTGGAGAAGTAAGTTATTAGTGAGTAGTAACTCATTCCTAGTGAATATAAAAGGACAACATATTGAAGACTGGTGATTTTCTGACTTAAGGACTGACTATCCTCCCATTTCACAGTATTAAAAAAAAAAAAAAAAAAAAAGAAGAGATGACACAGGATGCATAGACTTGTGGGGTTTTGCTTTAAAAATAAAACTTCGGGGGGGGGGGGAGGGGGAAATCACATTCCCAGGTTGTATAACCTCTGCTAAACTGAGAAACTTTTAAAAAAAGGGGTAGTTCAATTCAGCTTAAAAAACCCCAACAACAGTGGTCTGGGTGAGTAGCCATTAAGGCGTTCTCATTTCAAATCAAGTAGAAGGAAAAAATTGAAATTAAGAACACGGACCTAAAGAGCTGAGCTGCCTCTCAGCCAGTGCACAAGCTCCCCTATGAAAATCAAGAGCAAACAGCCCTGTGGTGCTTTGTCTAAGATCTGCTCGGCAACTCTTTTCTGCTATCAGCCCCTACCCACTGCTTCAGCAGGAAACTCTGAAAGAAACTGATGGAGGTTATGAAGGCATGATGCTGAGAAAAAAGATTATATAGGATACTCAGTGAGTTACTGCAGGCTTTTGGTTTGTCTGGATAGACATGCAGCTGGGTGACCCTCACTCAAAGTTAATTAAATTCTATGTGAAATAATCAGCACAGCAAAGACATTGGATGATCATGTAGGTTGGACGTAAGACTCTGCACTCCACAGCTATGTCCAGGACCATTCTTGAGCACCAAGCCCTCCTGGTACTGAGGAGTCTGTGTCCAAACCGTGAAATTCCCTTCCACACCAATATATGTGGCTACATGCAAACAGTCTTGGGAATGTCCGGCCTGTGCTAACATCCAAAATTGTGTGTAAGACCTGTTTGGGAGTTGGCAGTTTTGAGGAAAATCATGCCAGGGGCCATTCTAACAATTTAACAGTAGCAACAATAAAGTTCTAATGGCCAGAAAACAACCTTAGGCACTGAATTTAAGGGTAGGGCTATACATCATGAAAATCAGATTATTCTGTGCTTTTCAAAACCATAAATCCATGCTGCAGTCCTCGCCCTTCCTAACCCTATGATTTCTGTGGGAGATTTTTCTGCACTCACTCACCTGTAGCCTTTAAAAGCTACTCTGAGCATGCTCCAGTATTCTTGAGCTGGTCGGTAGCTACAACAAGATAAGATATAAAAACACTGGGAAGAAAATAGAAAGGAGGGCATGATGCCAGTATAGCAGAGCAAGAATCATGGGATTTTTCTTCAGTGGGGCTTCAGTCTCTGTTCCACAAGTCAAAAACAGCGAACACCTCATGACTTACCCTCACGAAGAGACTGAGGAATGGGGTCCTCAACCTACTGAAGAATCAGCCTTCCTCTGTCTCCTAATTCTGCATGCTGCAAGTGGCTATGAGCCAGAGTGCCACACCTGGGTGCTGTCTAATGCTGCCACTCCAGTCCACTTCCAGCACAATCTGCAATAATATTCCACAGTATACGCCAGACGTCATAGCAGAAGTATCCATCAAAATGCTAAAACACACAGACGGCAACAAAATACTTTTGATATCTTTCTACCAACATTCAAAATAATTTGGAGCATTTCGTGCATTTAAGGAAAGTTATGGAAGTCTTGCTCAATGTCTTTTATGTTTTCTTAGTCTTTTTTTTTTTTTCTTTAGTTGATGGAGTACATCTATGTTTTTATAAACTCAGTGCTGTTTTAGGAATGAGATTTCACACACTTAATAACTTAGTAATGAGGTTTCTATAAAAGCCTAAAGCTTACTCCTTACGAAGAAAAATAATGCATGTAACTGATGGACAAAGCAAATGGAATATAGAAAAATACTCACTCCAGGAACAACCATTTTTAGCATTAGTCGTTTTCCTAGCAGCTTGAGGTCAAGGTAGGAAAACAAATACATTTCTAAAAGCCAACTACTCAGCTGGTACACACTGGTGCAAGTTGGCTAATGTTGGCAGAGCTACATCAGAGTTTATAAAGTGGAAAAGCTGACCTATACCACCAACTTTGACTGATGAGTGGGCTTATTTCTTAATAAAACCTAAAATAATTTTGAATAATGTTTAACTATTTATGTGCATATACTGGTGTTTGCTTGTCTTGCTTTCTGTAGTAATAACGTAATGCGAGAATTGCATACAGCAATTCATTGCATATTGGCACTTCTAATGTAACTAGAACAAAAATCCCTACAAATATGTGCACATGGATGTGTATATCACATACAAAACATGCAAAATTATGGGTATAGACAGAGAGTTAATAATTTGATGCCTATTTGTAGGATGAAAAAATGTCCAGGTAAGACCCTGAGAGACAACTTCATCAATTTTGTGTTGTTTATAATGTTACAAGTAATATTGTTACATGCAAGACATTAACCATTTGGGAATTTTCCTCCTGTGGAAACCCCCAGTGGTAAAGGCAGGCTAAAATAAACCAGTTGTTTCTTTGCCTCATGCTCTGCTGATGCTCTGCAGAGGCATTTCAGCAGAGGACAACTATGTTGAGGTTGATGTAATCCAGAGAGTTTACTGTGAGTGAGGACAGACACTGCAGAACACACTTGGGCCAGAAATGTGCTTGAGTTAAAGTTTTGCCATATTTTGGACAGGTTAGGAGACTTGCTAGTTATGCTTCCCAGAAATGGTAGTTCTGGACAAAGTGCCTTTGCATGTGAGCTACAAGGACTTGACTACGACAAAGCAGTAGTGTGCTGAGGTGTGTGCCTGTGCGTCTTTCCAGGTAAGTATATATATATCTCTATATGTATGTGTATATTCAAATATATATAAAGCTCTTAACATACTGAATTACTCTTCTGAATGCTGCTATTTATACAGCAAATATTTACATTGACCTGCCTAATCATATTTTATTAAGAGGAGACCTAGGCAGATCTCTTAGTCCCTCTCCAAGCTTTGAACTGGGATCAAGTAATCTTTGAGAGATATTTCTCATATATGATCTTAACTATCTGCAAAGGCAGAGATTCTGCAGGCGTTCTCACAATCATTTCTAGAGTTTAAGGTCATAAAAATCTCATTCCTGAATGTGTAAGAACCTCACAGCACACAGTTCAAATTATTTCTTCCAGAGTACATTAACTTTGCATTTGCACAGAAACTCTTTGGCCAGCATAACAACCACTCACTTGGTTTTATTACATCCCTATAAAGCTCTTTGGTGCTAGCTAGTAACACAACTTATGTAAATACTTGCATAACCTTCCAGATTTGCTACTTCACTGATCACTACCAGCTTCTTTTTTCAAATTTCCAGGGCACCTAACAAATATTGTGAGTGCAATGCAGTCCTTCAGGCTATCTAGTGCTTAATGTTGTGCTGTACTGGAAAAAGAAGTCTTTATTCTTTGTTTCTAACTTTTTTGACAGTTCCAAATTCATGAAAGAGCCTGACATCTCATGCATGACTATTTCAATTCTTTAAAAATTATCCTGCAAAGATTCTTCTGAGACCTTTAGAAAGACTGATAAATTGTAACTACTACTGTTCCTTTATCCACTGTTAGCTGATATGTTCAAAAGATGTACCTGTCACTATTTCCTTTTGCAGAAACTGCTTGTATTAATCTAGACCATATGAAGTTAATGCAGGTGCTTGAAATCAAATTTTTCATTTTTTTCTCAACCAGTTCTTTTTCCAGTCATTTTTTATCAACTTTTAAAAATAGTGACTTTTGAAGGATCATAAATAGCTTCAATTTGTATTCTGCTTTCTTACAAAATTCTGTATATGAAGACAAGTGAAAATGCTGTTGTTCCCTTTGAACACATCTTCTTCATTTGACATTACATATCTCGTCTGGATAACAAAGATTATAAACTTGTCTACACAGCATTTCATAAAAGATTCAAGAACAGAAGAACAAATAACAAAGACCTGTTAGAGTGTTTATTAATTCACATAAAAGTATTCATGTTTAATTCAGATACCTGACCAAGGACTGGGAAAAGAGAATTCTGTGAAACAGTCACATCCCCAGCTTAGCAACTGAAAGCTCAGAAATCACTATCCATTGCTTAAATAAGACTTCATATCATAGACAAATCAAAAGAAAGGGAAAAAAATTCCCCAAACAAAAGACTTTATAAAAGGGAAAAATGGAGAACAGTCACTTTTAGGCCCCTCCTGGTAAGGAAGAGAAAAAGAGCAATCATCTTCATTTGCCTCTTTCCGGGTCACCTCCAGCATTCCTCTTGTGTGGGCAGGGTACAGATGTTTTACCCAGAGTTTGGAGCTGCAGTTTGGCACTGCGAGAGATATGCAAAACATCTCAGGGGCTGCAGGCCTTCGGAAGTTCACTCGGTGCTGCTCACGTGGTAAATCACTGGTTTTTGCATGTCAGAGGAATTGCCTGACAGCCGGCGCTTCTCCCCTCCAGGCTGCTGCCGGAATTCTTCTGCTTGCTTACGAGAACATATGCTTAAAAAAAAACCAAAAACCACCCTTCTCTGCTATTTGGCACCTAAAGCCTTATTTTAATTTCTGGGTGCAGCTTTTTCTCTGAACATATTGCAAAATACCAGCGCATTACCCGTCTGTTCCAACTTGGTGTCTTCAGGGCTGAGTCCTGTAGAGGAAAGGTTATCATTAACTTGCCTTAAAAAACTTGATTTGCTTACAAAAACAATAAGTGGGGAAATTAATTGTATTCTATTCACAGTGCAGGTTATTACTCCTCGTTTCAACACAAAGGGCTCAGGGACAAAATCCTCACTGCAGCCTGAGGAGTTTGAGGAATCCAAACCAAATCCGAGAAATCTTTCCGTCCTTTTTGGTTCAGGTTTATCCTCAGTGCAGGCTTTGAGGAACCCCAAAACCCCAGAAAGACCTGGGTTTTGCAGAGTGATTATATGCACACGAGCTGACCGAGGAGTCTTTGACGTCAGTGAGCCTAACATAACTGAGCGTGAGCTTGTAAAACTGCTGACCTCCACACCAAATCAGCACGACACAGGATTCTCAGAACGATTCCTGACACAGCTAATACAGAGAAAGATCTACGGATGGTAAACGGACCAACTGAGTTTCAACTGGTTTAGCTCACTTATCTCACTGGAAGTTCTCAGGGATATTAAGTTTCTGCTTTTTCTACAGGCATGGCATCCCTGCTGGTTTGGGGTCTGCAAATC
Organism: Grus americana; assembly: GCF_028858705.1. NCBI lineage: Eukaryota > Metazoa > Chordata > Aves > Gruiformes > Gruidae > Grus > Grus americana. The sequence goes on along the minus strand of NC_072853.1, from coordinate 11,736,943 downwards.
TTACCCTGTTATTTTTACAGCCCTGTATGAACTTGCACAGCCTAAATGAGGCATATGACATTGCCCTGGGCTCCTCCTGGCTGCCGGTGAATCACTTGACAGTGTAGAGCTCTCTGTCCAGGGATGTGCAGAGCTAGACAGGCGCCCTGCACCACCCAGACCAGGCGCTCAGATCCACCAGCGACCCTGACACAGGTGCTTAGCCCAAAAGCATTCACAGCAATGGCTCCTCCGGCTCCAAACAGCACAAGACTCTGACATCCTACACCCAGTCAGGGGACCAAGAGTTTCAGTGTGTCCCAGGGACAACTTAAAAATGTATTAAATAGAAATGTCCAGTTGATCCTAGGAAATAAAACTCTTATCTTACTTTAAAAAAGGACAAAACTTCCCCTGAAATACTGTCAAGCATTTCCCTTGTGACTTGGGAAATTCTTTCTCAACCGCATATGTACGGGGAGCTGTGACAAGATTTTGTAAGTTTTTTCAAGACTTTATAGTAAAGAAATGACATTTCCATGTTCCAATTCTTTAAATGCGTGTATGTGTTTAAGTATGTGCGTGTATATGTGTATATGCACGCATACGTTACATATCTAAGTGTATATGGGTGTGTGCATGTGCTGGTGGGTAGGTGCTTAGGGATGTGGGGCTACATCTTTTTACCAGTCAGTTCAATCCCATATAACAAAAACAGGGTCATTTCAAAGTCATTACATTCCCACAAGTGTTATGAAAATCAGAAACTGGGTGGAGCAAAAATAGACTATGGCTACATCTACAGTAGTGAATTAAACATGCCTCGTACTGTTCTCTGCTCCTGAAGCCAATTGGCACAGAACAAACAGTTTCCATACTATTAAACTCTCTTACCCTCCCAAAAAGCTGACCATGTCCAAGTGCCTATTTTGGTGGACTATGGCCTTTTCTAACTCCTTAGCAGTTCCTGGGAATTGTTTATCAGAGTGCTAGTTTTCTCTGGTCAAAACTATACCAGCCAATATTCTCACAATTTAACAGCATAGTTGGTCAAGTTCCAGTGCTTGAGAACATTCCCTAGTATTGTTTAATTTATTAGTATGGATGCAGCTTATGTGTGCACCCAACCGAGAAGCAGGCTGTTCTGTTAATTCAGGCTTTATTAGACACCAGATTATGCCCAGAAGAGCGATGTTGTGAGTGCCCCAGCAGCGGGGAACAGCTAGGATCCGAACTCAGACTTTGCTAGATGTCAGGGGAGACAACTAAGCGACGCAAATCTGTAGGAAACTGTGCTGCATTAGTTCCACTGCTCACAGACCGGCTTGTTCCTTCATGTAACCAGGCACTGCATTCGCTGCAGGGAAGGCATGCAATCAAGGTTGAGAGGGGCTGTCAGATGGGCTCTGAGAAGCGCTTACACCAAAATGGCTTGTGATTTCCCAGGGGTAACAGAATCCCCTTCTCTGTGCAGAGGCTGCCTGGAAGTTGGCAGCACAGACATCTGGTTTGCTTGGGTGCTGTAGCTTTTTTTTTCAATGACTGTTATGGGTAGTGGTACAGAGCACCTGAAAGTGCCTGTTCCTGAAGAACTATGCACAGAGTGGCAGCAAAGCAGTCAAACATAGATCTACAGAAAAGCTGAATGAATGGCCTGGATCGAAGCTGAGAAAATAGTGGGTTGGCAGGGATGGCCACAAAAGGGACAAAACCCTATGAATTCTCAGGGAATGAGGATGCCCCTGCTGTCCCACCAGCCCTGAGAGCACTCCCTGTCCTTGTAGTCCTCCAGCACTTGCTGCACATGGGAGCTGCTGTTTGCACAGAGGAGATACCTGTGCAAGAAGTCTGTACCCCACAGACACCAACACAGACTCACCAGACAGATGTATTCACAGGTCAAAATGGGAAGCAAATGAAGAGGGTTATCATCTAAATAATATCATGAGAATCTTAAAGCTGAGTGAGTCTAGAGACAGATGCTTCTAGGACCTGAATGCTGGGAAGATATCAGTCAAAATACACAGTTATTTGTAGGACAGTGGTGGTGAGAGGCCAAAACAAGAGCACAGTCCCCATATATAGGCCAAGAACCTACTGGGCAACAAAGGCAAGGTCCCGTGCTGAAGAGCTTGTTGTCTAAAGAAATAGCTCTTGCAATAGTTCAAAGGGAAATGTGTGATAGCCAAAATTATATGGCAAGTCAGTCACAAAACCAAAACTATGGTTTCCTGACTGCCTGTCTAATGACTAACCCACTTGCCTATCAAGAGACAGAGCTAGACACAGAGACATAGAGACAGAGAGATAGACGCAAATACAAGCGTACATACAAAGGAAATATTGCTGTTCCTGAGCTGGACACTGAACTTACTACTATTGGGGCTAATGGAAAACTTTCCAAAAGAAGAGATTTCAATGGGAAAATGATCCTCAAGATCAGAAGTTTCTGGGAAAACATCAACTTATTTTAAACGTGATAGGAAATCATAAAAATGTAGTGTTTCAACTTTTTAACCTCCTTTTCTGTCATAGGTTTTAGCTTTCAGGATGACAGTGATTAATCTGAAGTCAGAACATTGCAGTGAAATAGTTTCAGAACATGTAATTTCTAAAAAGTTCTCGAAACACTCTTCACCTGAGTCAGGACAACAGTGAACTGAGGCTCCAGAGATGTCTTGGGATTTTTTTCATCAGTCAACTCTAGTACAACAAGGGGAAATGTACAGCCAGGGTGCGCCAATAAACCAAACGATCAAACAAGCTGCACAGGGATATGTGGCCATACCCTTTGCAAACAAGGCCATGCATGTACATGCCAACACAATTACTTTGCTTGGGTTTGCCAGGAGAAAATGGAATGTAAAGTAGTCTGTAAATAGCCAATAAATCTTGATCCCAGTGTTTTATGTGTTTCTACCTTAGTCAGGAAGGAACTTGTGCTTTTTTTTTTTTAAACCTAAAGTTAATGCAACTAGCTCAAATGAGGTGTTTTAGTGGAAGAGAGAATGGAAAAGGTTTTGATTGTTCTGCCATTCCCTAGAGGGGGGTCTTATCTCCAAATAAACCTTTTTAAGAGCTTCAACCTTATTTCTAAAGAAAAACAAACACATCCAGAAACTTAGGCGGACTCTTTCCTGTTTAGTACAGCAACACTCCCAAAAAGTAACACCAACGGAAAAAAAAGACTGTGACAGGTGTTTAAAACAGTCGGTTCTACAGCTCCTCTCTCTAACTCCATAAACTGAGCCAAACTAGTTGTAAACTCTCTGTATACCTACAATGAACCACCTGATGTAAAGATTAATTGTTATTTTTAACAGAAAAAGAGACTACAATAAGACTGTACATTCTTTAAGGTCTGGGCAAATTTGGGGATAAAACTTCCTCCACACCTTCATCCTTCTCCCCTACAAAATAGTTCCTGGGTTTTCACTGAGACTTGTAGTACTGAGTCCAGATATGTCATAAAAGTGGTGAACATGCTGTCTGCCCGGAACAGTTTGTTCAGCTCTGGGTCTAATTCTGTGTTGCACTGTGCAGCACAGTCAAAAATTGCCACAGCAGTTTATAGGGAAGCTCTGCTAATATTGAAGGACTTTTTTTTCCCTTTCCTTGCAAGGGGAAAAGATGACTTTGCTAAAAGAATGATTCTACTAGGCAGCATTAAAGACTGAATTGACTGTAATGTATAGTTGACTTCAGAAGCCTAAACAGTTGGTGCTTCGTCTTTCTGCCAGGACATTCGTCTTCTCCTAAACCACTATCAGTCTCTGTTTGAATGTGTGCACAGCTGTAGTGTTTGACGACACTGGGTGAAGTACCTTGTACTAAACATTTGTAATTGTTTTTCACTGGACGGTGACCTGAATTTAGTAATGTCTGACTGATGGCTACTACCAACAGGATATCCCAATGAGTGAGAGGAAGATCCTGTGTCAGTGCATTTGCTGCAGTTAGACCAGCTGGGTTTCTTTTTTGTTTAATGTGTTCAGAAGTCTGCAAGGAAATCATCTGCAATGGGGAGAGTGCCAGAGCTTATCAGAGAGATAAGAACGATACCTATGTTTCCTGGACTTCTCCATGCATGCGAACACTCGTTGAGTGATTATGGCATACACTGGCAGAGTTGGGACAGTAAAAGCATCCGAGTCTGCAAATCTGTCTTGCTGGACACTGTGCGGTCCACATGTTTCCTATTTCTCTGGCACACATGACCCTTCAGTCAGGATCAAGACATAATGTGAAGTGAAATTCCTGTGTTATTTTTATCTCTGATCCTTTTCTCCAAGGTGAATTGTCTTTGTAGATAGTTCTGGGACTATCAAGCAGTCTTATCCAAGGCTCATTCTCTTTTTCTGATGAGATGAGAAGAACTGGAATATAATAGCCATTAATTAGTCTTTTTCTTCAAAGTGCTAATGGTCAACTCAATTGGCCATCTCTCTACCACAATGACCTCAAAGAAATAGTATATGACAGGGAGTACAAAGAACTTATGCTTGATCTTGACCTGAGGACTTTGGAAAATAGTTTAGGAAAGACATACGGTGTGGCTGTTTGCAATAGCGAGAGACTGGACTCATAACCCGAAGGGCACTGACCTGTTTCGTATTCCTAAGAAAGCAAGGGCAGATCTGCCCCAGTTGGAAACCTTCTTTGGTAGCAACACTGATGTCTTCCTACAAGGCCTCCAGCCACGTGAGGGCAAAAACAATTGCAACAGGACTGTGTGAAAGTGAAGGACCTTTTAATGAACTCTTGTTTTTGGACTGTGCACAGGGCTTGATTCACATCCATGTATTAAAAAAGGTCACCACATTTGTTAGGAAAGAAATGAAATGTACATCTGTGCTCTACTTAATCGTAAAGCCAAGAGCTGTTGAAAGAAACTAAGTTGCATCAATTTACTGCTTTGTCAGACTGGCGAATTAGCAGTGCAGACTAAAAGATGATGAGAAAAAGAAATGGATCCTCCAAAAAATAAGTATTTCATTGGTATGATTACTTCAATTCTACCTAGAAAGCTTTGAAAGGTTAAAGAACTCCCGAAAATAAACAAAATGTTTTCCATACTGAAATGCTTTGTTTTACTTGAATTCCTTTTCTGACTGTTTTCAGAGCAGTGATCATAACAAAAACCGGTGAAACACACCACACTTTTCTTGATATTGACTTCCTTCATGTGTTTGCTTGAAGTATTCTTATGGCATTGCTCTTCCTTCTTCCAATCGATAAGCATTTAGTGAGCAAACAAATACCTTGCCCAAAGCACACCCACATCAGGGAGCAACATAGTCAATCAGTCAGATGGCAGGTCCAGAAATAAGCGCTAGCCACAAGACAAGGTGATATGGCATCTGTAGCACAAGATGAATTCTGTGCTTAGAGACCTCAGCATTTTGGTTTACAGCAGCAATGCACTTTTGAAATGAATCTTCTAATTTTTTCCAGTTGCTGCACTCTGGTTTGCATTGCAGAATGGTCTCAGAGCATGTGATCTGCATTTCTTTTGACTGAAACAAAACCAGAAGATTCAGTCTGCAAGTATACCTCATGTTTTCCAAGTGCAAACGGTTGTTCAACCAACAGGGCAAGAAAAGGGTTAGTCTGATATAAGACCTGTGAAATATATATTAATGCAGGCTTTGGGAACTCAGCACCCAGTGTTTCACTCTACAGATCTGCTGAATCTAGTCTGAATCTGCACTGGTCCCACTAAGCTCTCTTGGTAGTCAAAGGAGAGGAACAGGAACTTCTAGGACATGAGTCATCTGACCTGATTTTTTTGTCCTCTCACATTTACATATTAAATGAATCATGCTATAGAAGCACTCAATTCTCTCCCCTGAATCTAGACTCAGAGGTAGCTACTGGTCAGACGAAACCTGCTTTAGACAGTGTGGAAACCCTAGTGCACTAAGAGAACTGTAAAGACTTAAAGCCTGCTAACTTATTTATCAAATGCCTACTTAAATTGACTTGACTGATCCTCTCAGTGACTAATTTTACTTATGTGCCTTGCCTGCTGTGCCCCACACAGCAGTCATTTGTCACTTAACTAACTGAGATATTTGTCTATCTGAACTCCTTGTAACCTTCTCATGTGAGGCCTTGTCCATGATAGCAGGTCAATTCAGACTTACATCAATCCTAGCAATGACTTAAAATGCACCAATGACTTCTCTGAAGATTTCAGAAGTCTGAAGAGCAAAACCAGTTTTTGTTTTGGGACTTGTGCTACTCCTTCTTGGAAGACTCAGTGGGAAAATGATGAGGGGGACGTACTAGTCTTCCCTAGCACAACTAAAATATAACTGTATTGTTCTACTGGCACATTTATACTTTCTGCAGTTTTGATCCTTGCCTCGTATAGGAGAACCTGTTCTCTTTTTCATCGAAATCCATTCCCCCTCACCCTCCCATCATTCATTTATTGCATTACTGCTGCCTTTCACCAGTCAGATGGTGTCACTGTTGAGCAACACAAAGCTGCTCTTCCTTTCTGAGAGAGGAGCATACTGATAACCAAAGTGATTTTCTCATAGCGCAGGAAGTGAAAGACTAAAACCTGTAGTTTAGCCTCTGTGTTGGTAGTGCCAGAGCACATATCCCACTGATACAACCTGCTTCTTTTCCAGCTGTGATTGCTACTGAGAAATGAGATACATCTCAAACAAGTACTGTAGAACACCTGCTAATAACTCAGGAACTGACTTGAGTGTAGACCAGAGCTACAGGAGAGCACTTCTCCAGTTGAGGTCAAATGGGTTCCTTTGTGGACAAATGGGCCATCACCATGACTACCACAAAAGAATCACTGAGGAGTGTGCTTGGAAAATGATTTTAGATGAATTAGCACATTTTAGAATCAGAGGTACAGTTTTATGCACAGCAGTATGGGCAGAAGGAACTTGTTCAGGTTGACCATGTCAGACCTCTGATAGGGGCTCTGCCTTCCACAGACACATTTTAGGGTTGGGTCTTAACCACAGGTGAGCCAAGGAGAGAACTCCGTCCAATGAGATAATAGTGACCAATTAATGAAACAGGCTACTAAGGACAGATGGGGCATTGCTAGATCCTCTCACCTGGCATCTCAGACTCACCTCCTTGTCTATAGACAGTTCCCTTCTAGGCAAGATATCTGGCCAGGATCATTGCCTTCTACCACAGCAGTGATCATGAATTGCCTTAATGGACTCTAACCACCTTCTGTACAGTACTAAACTTCACCTCTCACTACTGATGCCTGTGCCTTCACAATTACATTTCTATCTCCATCAATTTCTATCACCTATCAGCTAGTCTTGTTACAGCTCCACCATGTTGTACTTTTTTGATGCCTTTGCAAGTGGCTGGCATTTTCTTCAGATGTGTCCTGTTCCTCAAACTCACTTTCCTTTTTCAGACTGTTTCCATTGTAGGCCTCCATTTTGAGTACTTTTTTGACCGAAAGCAAAATATATCAGGAGCATCAAAGTCTGCCTCCCAAAACTGCGTATTTCCAGTTATGGCCTTGCTGTATCATATGTAATTTGGACAGGTGTTTCAGGGTAAGAACTGTATGTTTCATGTTCATATCCAAGAAAACATACCTTTGGAGTCAGGGAGATGAGGTATTGCAGATCTGATAAAAATGTACATTAACTTCATTGTGACAATCCCTAATTAAAGAGTGAAACGTCTCATTCTCTCTAATTAGCCTAAGAGGTTTCTACATGCCCGTGCAATCTGCACTGGCTCTCCACATTGACAGCACAGTTACAGCAAGAGGGGCTCACAGTTGTCACCATTTGACACAGGGACTGACCAGGACTCAATGAAGAGTGAGTCAAAACATGGACATCCCTGTGCCAAGAACAGAGGCCTTCTTCACCCTGAAGGAGCACAGCCAGATAGACTTGGTCTCAACAGTTTCTGGGGTTAAAGCCAAACTCTAACAGGTTAAGTTCAGGTGGAGGAGGAAAAGTGAGACAGGAAGACAGAGACTGATGTTAAGTGACAGGCCAGTGGTTAGGGCACTCACTTCAGCTGGAGAAGACCACAGTTCACGTCCCTTCTTCAAATCAAGCTAAGCTGACACCTGAACCTTTGAATCTGCTGCCATAGCTGAATGGCCCAATGAATGTTTATGCCTAATCTTGATTCTTATCTTCATGAACATTTTGGGGAAACAAAATTGTGGGGTTTTGTTTCTTTTTCCTACCTTCAATGCAGAATTAAAACTGCTTTTGAAGCTGTGTCTCTCTGTCCCACCCCCACCCCACCCCCCCTTTTTTTTTTTTTCCCCTTTCTATTTTGTGAAAGAGAATTCTTGGGTTTGGACCAACCCCACCTCCAGTCAGCTCCAGTTAACACCACAGACCATTTGACTTGCGATGGAGTGGAACTGATTGCATCCCATAGAAAGCTGCATTGCACAGACACACTAGTCTGCTCCTGCTTCAGGATCCAGGGGGCTGATCCTCTGTGTGATAAAGGCCATTTCTTTCTCAAACTTCCCTTTCCTCTTTGCTGAGTGAAACAGCACTGTCCTTGAAGGAAGTGAAGCCTCAGATTACCCCTTAGTGGCATCCGATCCCTGTCTAAAAAAACACTGTTATATATTTTCTTGTGGCATTGCTATCGTCCAAGCCTCTAATTAGCTGCACCCATGGACTGTTTTGTTGGTTATTCTACCGTAATGAGCCTTAGCTGAGGCCACAGGTCTGTTGGAACAGACACCGTACAAACAGATCACAAATTACATGTTCTCCGTCCCAGTGACATGCCAAAGGCCATGCAAGAAATTACAGGCAAAAGGCAGAACCCAAACCTCCTGTATCCTCAGTCCAGTCCATTAAACAAAAGACCTTCTCCCTCTCTCAGTAATTCCTATAGCTCGGTGACAGTTTTTCCAAAACACTAGATGCAATAAATTACACGTGAGATGGAAAATGTGCATTACCAAGGAACAGAGCAGGGAGTACATCCACGTGTGTTGGTAGGAAGATTGTTTTTGGTTTTTGCTGACACAGAGGAAATGCAAAATAGGAGAAATCTGGTTAGCCTAAGATGTCACCTGACACACTGAGAGAAGCAGATCAATAAAAAGCTTTATGTTAGACCTTGCATGCCAAGACAGTAGCTATGAAAAGACAATGGGGTATCACGAGAAAAATAAACACATGGTTAAATGGGTGACTGGAAAAAAGAACTTCAGGAAGGTTATTGGAAATCTGAGGACGATTTTACTGAGAGATGGAAAAGAAATATTCACGTTCCAATGAAAAATAATTTGGAGACATTTTCACTGAAGAAAAAAAGTAAGCCTTCAAATAAAACCTCTCCTTTCTGCCCAGAGAAAGAATCAGCTTCAGGTTCTGAGGCAGAAACAGACAAGAATAAAATATTTATATCAATGAAATTGTCATTAGCCAAAAGGTTAATAAAGGTGATATCCTTTTAAATTCACCTCTGGGCCTTGCACAGGTGGGAGATAGTAAATTCTAGACCATCTCAATGAAGTTTGCATACACACTTCTGCAGACTGAAAGGGGTTTCCCCCTCCTCCGGGAAAAGTAATTGTGAATTGCACACGTGAGATTCTGAAACGTCAATCTCATGAACAGGCAAGGGCGAGATTAACAGAGCTATTGTAGAGAGGGTACTTGTTGATAAAACTGGCTTGAAAACCATGGAGAAGATAGAGAAAATGGCACCTTTCGAGCAGCAATCCAAATTAGAGAAGAGCTTGAGCCAGTATTTTTAAAGAAAAATTTACCATCATCCCGCTACAATCTCCCATAGGACGATGTTGTGGTTTAATCCCTGCAGGCAACTAAGCCCCACACAGCCACTCGCTCACTTCCCCCCTGGTGGGATGGGGGAGAGGATCAGAAGAGTGAAAGTGAAAAACTCATGAGTTGAGATAAAGACAGTTTAATAGGTAAAGCAAAAGACACGCATGCAAGTGAAGAAAAACAAGGAATTCATTCCCCACTTCCCATGGGCAGGCAGGTGTTCAGCCATCTCCAGGAAAGCAGGGCTCCATCACACCTAACGGTGCCGTGGGAAGACAAATGCCATCACTACGAACATCCCTCTCTCCCCCGATTTTTATGCTGAGCATGACATCATATGGTATGGGATATCCCTTTGGTCAGTTGGGGTCAGCTGTCCCGGCTGTGTCCCCTCCCAACTCCTTGTGCACCCCCAGCCTACTCGCTGGTGGGGTGGGGTGAGGAGCAGAAAAGGCCTTGGCTCTGTGTGAGCACTGCTCAGCAGGAACGAAAACATCCCTGCGTTATCAGCACTGTTTTCAGCACAAATCCAAAACACAGCCCCATACTAGCTACTGTGAGGAAAATTAACTCTATCCCAGCCAAAACCAGCACAGATGATAACTGCAGTATTTTGTCCCAGCCTCCATTCAGAGTACGTTTTGAGTCTCAATGCTGCTGAGAGATGGAGAAGTTATAATATTCCTGTTCAGTAGATGAGGAAACTGAGACAGAGAGAGACTACGTGAGCTGTGCAAAGTCACACAGGAAGTCCAGGGCCATGTCAGGAATAGCAGTCAGACTACAGGACTCCTGAGCCTCCACCCGGAGGTTAAAACCAGGGGTGTTATTTAACCAAGGTTGATTTTTAGGGTTGCAGGAGCAGATGTCCCAATCAATCTCAAAGTACAAGGCTTCCAGTATTGAGTCACACGACGAGGCATGCACTGGAGGGTAGACTCATGGCACATAGGGTCATGTGCTGCAGAGAAGAAGGAGTGAGAAGTTGCCATCCCAAAATCTTTCTAATATCACAGTCCTCAGCTGCTGCAGAGAACACCGCCACAAAACTTTGAGACAAAGCTGGATGGCTGTGTTCTCAGCGTTGTCTGGCATGTGGGTCTTACACAGAAGAGATGTCTCCATGTCCCACTCTTGAGTGCATAGCTGTTGCAGTGATAGTGCTGGGGAGGGGAGCTGCTCAGCGAACCTCATACATAAATTGTGAGATTTGTCTGTTCTCCACAGTAGCGGAACCGTAAGCCATATAAATGCTTAGGAGTATAAATCTAGCTAGAAAGAATAAAGGCTTGCCAGAAACCTGTCATGGTTTACCATCACATCTTCATTTCTGAAAGCAGTGAACACAACATCGTTTCGATTCTTAAACAGGATTCCTCCAGAAATAGAGCATGTCTTTATGTTACAGGAATAATAGGTTCTCAGATGAGATTTGCAACTTATATCAGGCCTAATAGAGAGGTGCATGAAATCTGAATTATTCTTGAAAATTTTCTCATCCTCTATTGGTGATAGTAATATAAGGCAGAAACCCAGCCAGCAGTGTAACTGATTAGTGAGGAATATCAGTGTATGCTAACAGCATATTGGCACTGTTGAATGTGCATTTACAGTTGGGGGCCATAGCACTCACCAGCACTCACCAGACAGCCCATTTTTTTATACCATGCAGTGCATTGCGTCCTTTCGGCTGTGTAGACAACTACAGGAACAGGGCTGCATCCACCCCAGCTTGCTATGGTGTATGGCACCAAACATTATCCTCCCTCTTTCAACATCATTCACTCTGTCTGCCTAATCAAGGAAACATTGCACATCTGTACTGACATGGATACGGTTATGTTTGCAGTTTTAGGACTGAGTTGGTAAGTGTGTTCCCAGTAGCATCATTTAGTCCCTTTCTATTCCCTAGAAAAGAGAAGGCCATAAAGGAATGCATGAAGCAATGCTTAAGAGGTGTGAGCATAAATCAGCAAGGACTAATCAGAAGGGGACAGACCAACCTGAATGCTGTTCCAGAATCTCACTCTGCTAACTGAGCATTTCGTTGTCTGTGCTGCTGTTCTCTTCCTCTGCAAAACCCCATCTTGCCCTGTCTCTTTCAAAAGCCTGACCTGGGGAAACTGCTTTATTAATCTCCTTGAGAGTGGATCATAACTTTGCATCAATTCCTTGGGCTAAAAGGATACAGGCCTCTCAGATATCAGCCTGAGCTACCCATATAATGGTTCCAAGCACCAACTGCAGTAATTTAGTGGCTGCTGCACAATCTGTTGCCATTTGCCTATGCTCCAAAGCAAGGGAGGGAGGAGAGGAAGGACTGACAGTCAGACCCTTGGCTCCTGTGGTTTCCTGTGCCTTGTCAAGGTCAGAAGGGCACTGGTCCCTCCCAAGTGGAGGGGAAAAGATACAGGGCTTCACAGCACTGCTCTGAAAATGGCATTTCATGCTCAAGGGCATGAATGAACCTGCAGAACAACACCCTTCCCTTCTGCGACGTGCCCATGGGATTCCATCAGTTCCTACCAGCAGCCCCTTTATCTTTCTTCCCTTTCCTTGAGCAAGAGTGACAGAACACAGTGTTTCCGCCCCAATATCAGGGCTTACACTGGTGATGCTCAAAACTATTGATTTCAACAACTCTTCAGAGGTCTTCAGGCAGCAAGGAGTTTTATTAGTTTCACAGGGTGGCAGGACCACAAAAGAACAAAGAGGAAAATGTGTTTCCATGTAATTGTGGAAAGAATGGGGAATGCAGAGTTTGAAAAGCAAAATTACAGCCCAAGGCTCTTGTAAGCATTGTTATGCAAATGGGCATGAAGGCATCTAGGATTTCTCCTCCAAGTTCCTAGAAATGCCCACAGGCACCAATTTTTAATTAGAAATTATCTGAAATGTTCAACATGCCCATATGTGCACTGAAACACCTGTGAGAGTCCCCACCCTCCACTGGGTGTGACAATACACAGACCAGTGCCCAGTTCCAGCATGGAGATACTCAGTGAAAACACTCCTACTGTGGTGAGCAAGAGAAGGGTTTGGAGGAGTAGAAGTCACCTGCGGAAGGAGTGTTGGATGACACATGAAGATCAGATTTGTTCCCTGTAGAACACACTCCTTACACATGCTGGGCTTGAAAGAATATTTTTGTTCAAGAAAGCAACAGTGACAATGCCTCTAAAAATCTCCAACAAGCTCGTTCAGGAAAACGATTAAAGTAAGCTCATCTTCAACCATTTTGTGCACGTATTGGCTGGGCTGAAAGCAGGATAGTCAGTTGTGCTGCTCCTTTCAGCTTTTACTCCAATGAAGATCAGCTCTGGTGATTCCTCTCACAGACGAATAAATATTCCAAGATCATCTATCTACCAGCATTTTCAGCTCTATCATGTGCTGGAGCATTTAAGGCATGCTGAAACAAATATAGCAAAGCTGTTAGCATCTATATGCTTTCAACATATCTTTTAATACTAGAAGTGTATTTCACCTAAAAAACTCTACCAGGTGAACTCACTCTCCACCTGACATTAAATTTGGCATTCCAAACATAGTTCTTTCTTGTTCATTCTCACAGGAACCCTGGGTCCATCCTGGAGCCATAACAGAAGGGTTGCAGCCACAGGCAAAGAAATGATGCTTCAGCTCTTTGCTCCCCTACAAGATGCTTCCATCTGGAGTTTTTTCTGGAACTGAGCATGCACTCAAATCCTCTGGTCCTGCTGTACCTTAGAGAAGGATTCCCTCATGAATAGCTCATGTGCTTTTTAGCAGAGGAAAATTATGTCTGTCATGCACAGATACTTTAGCCAGCTTTGGATGTGGATAGTGCCTTCATCCCCAAATACAGGAAAACGATCAAGTAGCAGGTACAGGATTCAAAGTCAGCCTGTAAGTAGAAAAACATAAATTGCATAAGGCTGAAATCATCCTGTATTCACAGTGAGTTGTACCTGACTTGCACTGGCAGGAATGCATTGTACATGGAGTAAAATAGGTGATTAGGGAAAACAGAAAGGGCGGAAGCTGACTGAGAATTTGGATCAAGGTAAAGGTTTCTGTATGACATTCCTAATTCCAAAGCTGTTTCTAGCTACCTAAGCAATTACTTGGACCTCATTATTATGAACTTTATCTCCATTACATCCCTCTAGGGCAAGCAGTATTCAGTTTCCTCTCCCAGATGGCAAATAACTGTATTAGATACCTAGTAAGTGACACACAGGAACATAAAATATCTGTGAGTCTAGGCTTCCTGCAGGTCCTTGTGCTGTCCTTTCCTCTACTCCTTGCTTCTTCCACAAGCAGAGTCAGAGCTGCAGCCTGAGCTGTCCCTATCAAAACCTCACAGATGTGTTTGCAGACTCAGCTGCACAGTGATACTGCTAGGGCGGCAAGGAAGGTGACATGCAGCTTGCTATCTGCCATGCTGAGAAGCAGCAGCAGCTTGTAGTGCAACGCAGTGCTGCTCTGCAGGGTGAAGAGCTGGCTGCATGCAGAGAGGCAGCCCTGTCTGTCGGCTCCTTCTCTGACTGCCCTGATAAACCCAACCAATTACACTAATGGAAAAATTGCATCGGGGTTCTGCCAGTGCTTTTGCTTTTCCATGCTTTGCACCCCTTCATTTCAAAAATAAATGCTTGGAGGTCACCCTAGCCTGATTAAATCACAGGAATATACAGTGTCTGCTTTCAAAATTCTGTGACTACTAATTAATTTATGTCATCAAACAATTATTTTCTACCTCATTAGCCCATGAAATGTGAAGACTGTGTCAGCACTTTTTCTGGCACTCTTGCACTCATTAGTTTGTAACCTTGGCCAAAAAAGAAGAGCGAGAGAGAGGGAGAGCGCACGACTCGACAACTTGCAATGCGTGTTTGAAGCAACAGGTGCTGCAAACTGGAGTTATTTTCACATTCCCCTTGGTGCTATATGACTGAAATACCACAGCATGGAAATGTCTCTCACTCATGATTTGATGACTAATATGTCATGAAAGGGAAGAGTGGGGAAGTGGAGCAAAGAACAGAGAGGAGGGCTGTTCTGGCACACACATACCACAACAGAGCGTCATCATGTGCTCCTCCTGGCCTTGTTTCTCAACCTCAGCAGCAGCACTCACACAAGGTATTTGGGTCAGGTGATGGGGGTTTCACTTCTCAGAGTATACGACAAGGATGTGAAACAGCTCTTCACATGGGAAACTGTGGGACGCCACAGTCAGTGCAAGTAGAAGAGGAAAGGAAGGTAAACTTGAGCTACCTGGCCCATCAAGACCCTGACTACAACCACGTACATCCAAGGAAGTTTCCCATGCTAAATATCTATAAAAATAGCAAATGGTCTTGGTGATCAGTTAAATGTTCATGAGTAGGAATCAAAATTCCTTTGTCCTTGACTGTTTGCTGACTTTCAATATGTTAGTTGCTCACCTGATTTATTTTTTCACATTTCCCTCCCCAGTTTGGTGTGGGGTTTTTTGGTTTTGTTTTTTTTTTTTTTTTTTTTAAGTTAATCTGTGTTAAGATTAATGTTTCTTAACACTTTAATTTTGAAGAAGCATTGTTCAGCAGTAGCACTGGCCTTTTAGCCAGTGCAGTGCAGAATTTTGCATGGGAAATAGTTTCATTAGAAAACGCCATTCTTAAAAAAACCTGTGAGGGACATCTGTTTGTCAGGCAAATTGAAACATTTGGCCCAGGGCACAATTTTTCTTCTTGCTGTTGTGCTTGATATCAGTTGAGTCCGAGTTCCCATCACCCCATTTAGGATGATCATTCTTGCTGGACTGAATCTTTCCACTGTTCAGGAGCACTACACAAACTACATTTCTTATTGATCTTCTCAGACCAAATGATACTTCTGTCAACAGATTTTTTTCCAGTCTAAGCTACAAAGCCGCAGCTGACCTGCTCTCATGCTGGCGACTGTCCTGCTTCAAGGAGAAGGTTGGACAGATGACTTCCAGAGTCCCTTCCAGCAAAGCTTTTATGGTTATGTAAATGTCTAAGCGGTACTGAAGTGACATTTCAGCATGCTTCATTCCATTTTCTGGTTTGTTTTACCCTAACTTGGAACAAAAAATAAATATTGACATATTACAATTCCCAGAGAACAGAATTTCTGAGCTTCAATCAGAATTACTCAGGTTGTAAACAGGAATTTGACTTGTTCTTATCTACGTCTTAATGGTCATGCCCAGTGACTAGGAATTCCAGTAAAAATAGCGATTTGAGGGGAAAGAAGGTCATGAGTTCAAGGTAGCACATGAGGCCCCAGGAGAACTGCCTTTGCCACAATCTGGGCAATCCGGACAGATTTACTCATTCTTTACTTATACCTTGTGCCCCTCAAAAATAAAAAAGGAGAGTAGTCAAACAACATTATTAACTGCCTAAGGTCACTGATATGAGCACTCTTCACCATGACATTAAAACACACTGGAACATTTTCAGTCAAATGAAATTCTTCCAGATACTCATGGAAGACAAAACACTGCTGAAGGGTTATCAGTGCATAAGGCCATTATTAAAGCTCAGGACAGTCTGATCTGAGGGAGAAAAAGACCATTTTTTTCCAGTGTTTTTTTTGGAATTTTCCATTCTATAAAATTTCTCCCGGCTTTTTGTCCTAGAAATCAGTGCCAAATAAATATGGGTTTTGAGGCTTGATAACTGGCACAGAATAGAATGGACAACATCAAAAAATAATTCTGAAGCTGAAATATCAAGTTTTCTTAATTACCTACACAGGAAAATTCCCCAGCTTAGTAGTTTAAAATCTAGAGAGATGTGAAACTCAGCAGTTTCAGTTCACAGAACGTAATGAAAACATTCTTAGATTTTAATTTGCATAGGGTCACATTTACAAAGCTTCTCTAGAGTTTCGTATTCAAAGAAATTAGACATTCAAGTATCAAAACCAGGGTAAAGTATTGTCTCCACTTAACCCAGTGTTAGCTTTGAAACTCATTGTTTAGTTGGCTGAAATCTGCTGAAACTGGTAAATTCATGTTGGTGAATTTCCCTGCAAGTCTTTTGATGTTACTACTGAAATGTCAAATGATCCACCTCATAGAGAAGACCAATAGACTTTAACTATAGTTAAATTAATAGTTAACACAAGAAATAAAACAGTCCCTGGTAAAAAAGACATAAAATCTAAGGAACTGTAATAGAGAATTATAACATGTCTCCACATTTTATGAGTTTGCTCATTAAGCTCCACAGCAGAGATAAACTTCTCTATTAAATTCTATTGTAGGACTTTAAAGAAAATCTATATTATTTTATCACACCAGTGGTTGGGTGTTCATGGCAAGATCAGGACACATTGTACTAAGTACTGTATAAGCATATATTATACAGCCCAACGTTTGAAAGCTGGACTTAACAAAAAACCCCACACACTCTATTTAGAACATTTGAAGAACTAAAATTTTTACTCAACTATACAATGCCCATATTTGTCTTTAGCACAGAAATTACTGAAAACCATATTTTTATAAAAAACATGTACTTTTCAAAAAGTATCTGTTCATGTGGTTTTTAAAGCAGTTCTACCTTCTTGCAACCTTTTGCTCTCTCAGGTTTATGTAAATATCCAACAGCATGTCACAAAATCTTTTACAGGAACAAAATTCACCTTGGGGCTGACAGTATGCCTAAGCAATATCACTCCAAAGAATTTTTTTGGTGGCATAATAAAACCATGTGCAAATATGGAGTTAATAAATCAGTATCTCTTTGACCACAATACTGTGTCACTTCTCTTCTACAGTAGGTGTTTTCTTTTTGTGGAAAAATAGTCCATTTTCTTAAGCAGTGGTATGCTTTTAGGAGTATGTGGGTGCTATATTAAAAGCCCACAGGTTAGCTTTTCTATTTCTTCCATAAATATTTATTTCCAGTAAATAGGCAGAATTTCTCAGAGTCCCCAAATAGTAACAGCAAACTGATGAGTCTTGGCAGGGATTGACGTCTTCAGCGCTGGAAAATCAGTCAGTGTGACAAGGAGATCCCCTTGTTTAAATTATGAAAAACAAGAGAGTTAATGAAGTTGGTGTTCGTGTCCCTTCCCCCACTGCGTCCCATGCTCTCGCCCTCCCAGCCCCCAACTCATTTGGTAAAAACAGTCGTAAAGAATAAAGGAAGTAGTTCTGTTTTCTACCATCACACTTTGAACCTACTTCGATCCTCCTTCCTGTGTATATTTTCTGATGTTTCTTCTGAGCGTTGTACTTCCTGAACTACAGAAGTGTCTACACATTCAGTTTCCTGTCATTAAGATGTGAATATAAGCTTTTACATAATTTGAGTGATCAAACCTCTAATGGCCTATTTCTCCACTCTCTTGCATCAGATCTTTCCCTCTATTATTGTTCAGATACTGTTGAGTTTTATCGGAGTAATTAGCATGAGAGTCAGGCCTAAAGACCTCAGGTGAACCAGCCTACATAAATTACGGTGTTTATAGCTATTCTTACTTCCGACACACATCTGAATGCATGTGATGTGGTTTGGGGTGAGGAGATAAGTATGCAGCATAACGTCCGTGTTGGAGGAGTATTATTTTAAGTTTATTGCTATGACTGATTTTTCCCCTTCAGCTGTGAATTTACCAAAATGTGCTCCAACTCATGAGAATTGTTTCAAGGCTGGTTCCACACACAAAGCAAGCTGAATTACACAACTGTCCTAAATGAACTGGGGATGGAGGTGGAAAATGTTTCTCTCTGTCTTCCTACTTCACATGTAACAGGATTTGGTGTGTCAGGTTGGTCTGTGGGACATTACAGGACAACAGCAGTGATCAGTGCTTGCTCTGATTCTGAGGCAACCGCCCACCTGATGCACAGAGATAAACAAGATCTCACCAACTGTAGATGTTTACTTTGGAGATATGACCTTCATGGGTGTCAAGCAGCATAGCTCTGCTTGATTCAGTAGAGCTATGGCACTTCAGTATGACAGCCAGTTTGCGACTGGAGATGCATGGTTCAGGGAGGAGGAGGCTGGACCATGACCTCCTCTTCCCACTCTCCTCCCTCCATCATTTGCTCATGAGATAGGTTTGTTCATGGGATGGTGCAGGTCTGGACCCCAACCCTTGAGTCCCGCTGTGACACAGTTACACCCCATGCTGTGCACACTGCTGGGAAGGTGTCATTTTCACCTGAATTTAAACAAATCTGCCAGTGTGCAGCAGGTGTCAGCACTGAGACACAGCCTTTTTTTTTTTGGAAGAAATAACCCTTGTTCTAAGAAAAACTCTGTTTTCCCAGCTCTAACCCAGAGCATAGTTGGGGGACATGGGAATTATGGTGGCCTTCTGCACAGGCTAAATCCCAGTTTTAGTAAGGACAGAGGCAGGGCTCTTTGGTGACCACTGTCTACCTGTAAAGAGCAATTTGTAATTATGATAGCATGTTCCCAGAGGGGTTTGTAGCAAAATGAAATTGAAGATCAGGAAAGAACTAAACAAAAGTAAAGCAAGATGGCTCAGTTAAACACTGAAATTTGGACAAAACCCACAAAAATTCCAACATCTTTCCTCTTGTAGTTCCCTGTAATAAACAAAACATAATACCATCAGAAGCTAAAAGATCAGTGAGGTTGAAACTGGACCAAAAGCCAGTACCAACAGAGACAGAGAAGGCCAGACCCAGTTAATGTACTAGGTTGTGGACAGAGGGGTTATATCTTGGAAAATCAGCTGAAAAATGCCAGGTAGTATTCCAGTATATCTATGTCTGTCCTGGTTCTTTCAAAAGAATTATAATCACATTAAAGTGTGAAATACTAAAACTAAATCTTCCAGCACGTTTTCCTGAGCAAAAGGAAAAATTAAGCACTGATTACCATCCACATTTTATCTACCTACTCACCTGCAGTAAGTGATCTTTGTAAAAGAGCAGGTGTAATATCATTAGGGATTTTTAAATTTTTATTTAATGGTGGTGAAGGACAAGTGAGCAGATAGTGCTCATGAAAAAGTTTAATGCCTGTTGTTTGAGGCATTCAGACAGGTTACATAAGTAGGTCCTATCATGTACGGAAACGGTCGCGACTGCAAACGCAAAGAGCAGTGACGTGGTGCCACACGTGAGCTGTGGGAAGGCTGAGCAGGGATGTCACTCTTCCCTGGCATTTGTGTTTCAATGCCTGCTTCAGTGCTTGGGTGCAGGATGTTGTTGGAATGCTTAGTTGGATATGTTATATAGATATACCCATAGATGCAGTTGATGCTAATGAGATTCAATGGATTCCCTCATCTTTCAAAAATTATATCATTATTGGCAGTCACTGTAGCCAGAGTTCCACCAGAAAGTTTTGGGACATTTAGTCTGCTGACTACAATGAAGGGGAAGTTCATTTTTAAATGGTATCTAATGGTGTGTCCCCAGTGTCTTTGTAGAAAGGAGTTTCATTAGCAGAACAGATGTAGTATTGCACCAGACAGGAACCAGAACTACAGAGAAAAGAGTTTATGTAATCCTTGCAAAGGGATGTGCTTTTCTAAGTTTTCCTGCTCTGCAGTGAGACACAGGAGACTTAAAAATCTTTCACGCATAGGTAAAATAGTAAATCTCCCACAGCATTTCAGTGGTGAGAACATTTGCCTGTGATATGGAAATTCCAGGTTCAAGGGCTTACTCTATCTAGTTCAGAGCAGGAACTTAAATTGCACTCTCATCCACTACAGGTAAGTGCTCTAACCACCGAATATTTTTTCTAGTGCAACAAATGTTTATTTAAATAAAGTTGGAAAAGTCCTGAAAAGAGGCTTGAGAAAGATGCATCTCAGAAAAGCCTAATGGTTTGAGTACACATCTAAGACAGAAAAAAAAGCAATTTTACATTCTGTTTTGAAGTGGGTAGAGCAGGAAGTTGGATTGGACTGCAGGTTTAGGGGGTACATGCTGTTTCCCAATGAAAGACATAGAAATGTTTCAGCCACAATGAATCATTATATTCTACAGGGAAAGTAAAAAAAAACCCAAAAACCAAACCAACAACAAAAGCCCCAACAACAATAACAACAAAAACCACCAAAAGAACTGGAAAAAACCCCACACCACTTCTTGGAAGGTTTCCAGTCAACTCTAGTATGTGCCTGATCCACAGAGTCTGCTGAATACTGTGGGCATATTTCCATTGACGATTTTTTTATCAGGCTCAGGTTAATCAAATATGGTTATTACAAGGGAATTACATGGGGAGAGAGATTAAGAGGGAGAAAACTGTTGATTCTTAAAATGAGAGGGAACAAGAAATGTGGTAAATCACTCAGATCACATTTGAGTCAGGAGCTATGCATTGGGTGTGGAGAAAACAGAGATCACTGGACTCAGTAGCACACTAAATTTTCCAAAGATACAGGAGGTAACATTCTAAAAATCGTTTAACTTTGAGTCATGGTGTTCCAGCTCTTGGAAAGGAGTGAAGTGTAGCTGATGAGGAGTAAAACCAATGGTTTCTTGGCCTTGAAACTCTCCCGTCCTTCTCTCACAGTGAAGGCATGCATGACTAACAACATAAAAGAGATGAGGGTTTAATATGTAACAAGGAAGAGAGCAGGAACATTTAAAAAGCTAACTTTTCACATAGATTGGGCATGACACTGGAAAGCTCAATGCATTTCATTCATCAAAGCTGATAGCAAGATAAATAGTCATGACTGATTCTTCCAACAGAAGTATTTCCTTTTCATTCATGGTGGGCCAGGGCATTACAGAGGAATCTCTCCAGTCTTATCCTTCATATTTGTGGTCAAAGCAGCTTCTGCCATCTGCCTCAGTGGATCGAGGATGAGGTCTACTGAGTCATCTTTATGGCTATTGAGTCCACGAGAGTGTAGAGAGCCTAACCATTGGGATCTCCAAATCACGTAGTAAAAGCTGGTTTATTCATGGAGAAAAATCAAACAAAAAGTCAAACAGGAGCAACAGGTCAACCATGAAAGGTCTGAGACATTGGTCCTAAAGAAAGCCTGAGAATGGAGACATACTGAAAGCTTGGGAACACTTCAAAGTTAGCTTGCAAGGCCCAGCCTTGCTGTTGCCAAAACCCAGTAATTCGTTGAAGGTAAAATGCTTTGAGAAAGCATTTCCAGAAATATTTGCATTGTTTTCCTATCAGTTCATGCCAGTTTTATGCTAGTTCTCAGGCTTCAAGCCTTCCAGCTTTGCAAAGCAGCGGATCTCTAAGTTCCATTCATTACAAAAATGTTGTCACCCAGAGAGGGAGCTGGAAGGCTCAAGGACCATGCAGGCTTTTGCAGATAACTAAGATAGAGTGACACTTTCCAAAGTATTCACAAGTCAGGTACTTAGAAATGCTTCGCAAATGAAGACAAGACTTGTGTTATTAAAAATGAACTGGGTGCAGGCAGCTGAAGAACTATAGAACTGACTTTTATTTAAATCATAGCATGATGTAATGAAACTTACTTGTCTTCAGTTGTGCTTACACTATAAACATTGATCATAAAAAGTGAAAAATACACTTTTGTTTAATAACAAAGAGAAAGCTCTGTGAAAACTCCATTTAGGATTTTTATTTTTATTTCAATCTGCTACTGCTGCCCTGGGAGTCTGAAGTCTTAGAAGACCAAAGCGTCAAAGAGTTTCAAGAGAGAACTAATGGGAAAGCAAAACTAGGAGTGCACCAATCCTGTGTTACCAATGTAGAGAAACAGAAACAGCAGAGTTTAACACCAGAAGCTTGTGATAGAATGAAAACTCTACCCATTTCCTGAGTCAGAGACTCGTATCTCACCCACAAGACCAGCATTCTTCTCTACAGATACTTTCCCCTTATCTCTTGAGGCTTGGTATGTTTAAGTGGATGAATTACATTTTTACTGTTCTGCTTTTTCAGATGCTCTCCATGAAGCAAGATGACCATGTATTAGAGGAAGGGTCATATTGCCTCATGAAGTCAATAGCAGAACTTCTGGTGATTTTGGTGATGGTCTACCACACACTTAATATTGCCAGGCAACTCCTCTTGCACAATGTGTGAAGAAATAATTTGTCCCCTTCAACTCAATTTCCCACTCTATACCTTGAAAGAAAGCAGTGTTTCCTTAGAGAGCACGTTCAGATTCTAGGAGGAAAATATTAGAAATAGATCACGCATTTGAATTTGGGATTATTCTTCCTTTGAGTTTGTTACCATTAGACCTGGGGAGGGAAAGGTCTGAATGGACTGGTTGCTGTTACATTGGAATGTGGGGAAGTTTTACTGAAAATGGCTGAAATTGCCCGCAACATCATGGAGTACCAATTGCTGTTGGGGGAGTGCTATGTCTTGGCTCTGAGTCTCTCCCAGGAAGAACAAAGAGGGTTGAAAAGGACACAGCCCCCATAGAAGGATGATAAACTCATAGCATCCTTGTCTTCTCCTCACCTCCTCCCAAAGTATGTGCAGTATATTTTATGCAAAAGTAATTCCTATGGAGCTAAACATAGGTATCTCGGCCTCAACAGGATTGCAAACAGTTAATTGGAAGAAACAAACTACTGTCCTAGTGCAAACGTGTGTGTGTGTGTGTTAGCACCATGTGTGCTCACAGGACTGGGTTTTCCCTAGGTGTCCTCTAGCGAACAGAACAGGAGAGCTTCGCCCAGCCAGAGGGACAGAGCTGGAGGGTGCTCTGAGCTTCCCTTGGGGTCTGCCCATCTCCTCCACTGATGATAAAAGGTGTGTACATTGACTCGTAAAAGGAAATGTCCCCATTACCTAAAGTTCAGTTTTATGAACAACCCCATCATAGTGTAAAACTGATTTGCAAAAGGGAGAGATGGTTCAGAGTTTTTGTGATGGAATAAGAGCCACAACATTATGGCCTGTATAAATAATGCCTTAATGCTTTCCATCTTCTGGCAGGAGGAAAGTGGTTTTAAACTCTGAAAAACACCTGAACACAAACCCCATCATATGGAGTCACAAATAGGAGGGCTTGCATACAAACAGGTCTGATTCCCTTTGCATAAATTGTGGAAAGCCATGTTAATTTAGACTGAATTTGCCACTTTGCAAGTACCTAACATGAGGAATGCAAAGCATAAGGAATGCAAGCACAACTGTGCTTGCCCACTTGTCAACTGTTGAATGGCCCTAACCACTGGATCAACAGAAACCAACAGCTTGGTGCATGTATAGGGAAATCACTCCACAAAATCCTCCATGTTTTGGATTTATTTTGTGAAATGAGTCTTGTTCTGTAGCTACCCTTACTTAGAGCACCGTTTCCCTCTGCTCCACATGCTCACACAAATACCCACACCTGTAAGGCTGGCATTGAATGCCAAGAACTCCTTTACTGGACATGTTCCAGCAAAAGAATTAAAACCTTTAAAAGAAAAAAAAAAGGTTTTCTCTTTCCCACACTCCACTCCTGATTTCAGGGGAAGGCAGGAGATAGATAACTTTGACCTACACTTGTGTTGCTGCCAGTTTCTTCGACACATTAGTTCATGTTTGCTCTGTCTTTGTTTCAGTGATGTGTTGTGTAACATGAGCAAGCAGAAAGCTAACTATGCACCAGCAGGAAGGCTTGGAGTACTCTGGTTTTTGGCATGATGTGATGTATTGTGAGCTGGGTTTTAAGTATCTGACAGTTAGTCCTTAGAATTGGCAGCTGTACGCTAGAGACCAGTACCCTGAATAACCTAACTCACAGAGTATCGCTGGGACCAAACCGTGACTTCATTCATCCCCTGTGCATACGTGCTCGGTGCAAGGAGCGTTCAGGACTCGCTTGAGTGCATGTCCTGCGCTCAAGGGCACCACCGCACTCTGCCCTTAGCATACGCTGCAGAGCTAAGACAGGTAGCTCCACACAGAAAGGTGTTGTGCCACAGGAGCATTAGAGATGATTGATGGACAACAAAGACTTGATCGTGTCTTCACCCCGCTCCACAAACACACACATACACGCACACACTCCTCTGTAACCTGGGCACTGAAAGCTAAGCACTCTGGTGCTGGAAATATTCAAGGTAAAAAAACTCAAAAGAACAAAACTAAGGAAAAAAAATCTGAGATGTCTTGAATCTGCTGGCCAATCATATATCTCAATGATAATCCCCCAAAGCTGTGAAATTGCTGTTTTCTGACCAGGCATCGGCAGCTTTGCCCCTGTATGTTCACTTCACCTCCACTGTGACCCCACTGCCTTGGGCTCAGCCCTATCCTCGGTTACAGACCAAACGGCTATAAGGAACAAAGAGCTTGCGACCCCATTTCCTACATGGGGAAGAATATATTTAAGGGTGTTTACCAGCCTAAACAAACCAGCCTAGCAGACAGCTATGAAAATTGCACTGTGTGTTTTGCTGCATTGTTAGAAGTCAAGATGTCAGTTCCTCATCAATAACAGGGACCAGTAGGATTTCCTTACTTTCCAGGAATCTTGTGAGGAGCTCAGAGGTTGCAGTAACAGGGCATCTTAGATGAGAAATTGACCTATTGTCTCTGGTGGGAAGAGCACAGGGCAGCTCCCAGCCATAGGGTTTGTTTCTCAGCTGATTTACTGCTTTTCTATTAATGCAGTTCTGCTGAGGTCCATGCCATGACTCAACCAACCAGCTGTGAAACAGAGCTTTGTTCCATAGGATTTCACCAGCTACCTTTCCACTGAGTCAGGGATAACAGGCACTGCACTCTGGGACATGCTCAGGGCATGCCTTTTCCTTTCATGTCAAGGAAACAGTCCTGCACAGAAAATATTGTTGAATCTAAAGACTCAGGTATGTTGTTTTACATGGTATGCAGAGAGAAGGGCTCCTGAAGTCAAAAGCTGGTGGTGCTTTCCAAATGAGGGCTCAAGTACCTGCTGCAAGATCCTCAAAGAGAGCTCATCTCATCACATACCTGGTCCCGAACTATAGCATCCTCCGTGCAACCGAAAGGCCTTGTGCAGCTGTAGCTCTCACCCAGTCAAGTGCCCAGAAGCACATGTGCTGTCCAGGACACGGTGCGCTCAGGCACACAGCAGCTCACCCAGCTCTGGATGACTGCATACACCATTCCCCTCCTATATGAAGAAGCAGACTGTGTTTATACAACTGCAGCCTCACAGAGACAGCTTAGCGCAACCAACTGCAAATTCGTGCTTTTAAGTCCATTTCATCCCTCCAAATGCACATTGCAACATAGTCATCATTAGTCATCAGATCATAACTGAGAATGGCGCTGAATTATAGTCAGAGGTTCACTACTTAGCATTTTAAATGCTCCACAGCCAGTAACTTGCCTGATGTGCTCAGTGCAGGCTCTGTTTTTTGGGGGAAGTTTTTGCAACCTTATTTAACACAGAGAAGCTCTGTCAGTTCCTGCAGGGACTCCTGATGACCTCTGCTCGTCACTGGCAGAGCCCTCTGTAACTGCACTAGTCTGGGTAGCTTTTCAACTAGCTGTCAGTCCGCAACCAGCAGAAGCCTTGAAGGAATTGATTGAGAGCCTCACAGTCAAATGGTATCAATCTGGAACCAAGGAGGAGATATTTTAATTCGAAACCCACAAAAATAGAGATCAGAATGGAAAAAAAGAAATCCGGCACCACAAGTTAAAGGTAATTGGAAAGGATGTTAACCTTTGATAGATGGATTCAAGCAACAGGATCTGTGGTTGTAGTTTTCTGATGTTTCTTTCCTGCCAGAAGGCAGAAGGGTGAACTCATCTATTAGAAATACATATGGGATAGTGCATACAGTAATTTTGCCTTTCTTAAGAGAAAAGAAACTTCTCAAGATAAATGTTATTTAAAGAAAACTATTGACAAATATTAAAAGATGTAATAAAATCTTTATTAATAGTTAACAAGGGATAGACTCAAGGCAAAAACTTGCATCCATGTCCCCCTCACTGCTGTAGTCTGGCAGTCTTTAATGTTGTTACACCCTATGAGGAAGAAAAGAAAGACTATTCCTCATTTCATTCATGCACAGAACGAGAAGTGACTCCCTTTCAAACAGAGAGGGTGAAGTTGTATGTTACAGGTCTTGTTCTTCTATCTCCCCAAACTGTCTCCCTTTTCTTTGCCAGATCCTGATGATCATCAAACCCTTTCCCGAACCAATTCAGCTCATGAAAACAGCAGAGAATTAACCTGGAAAAAATAAGCGTAAATACTTTTCTGCTGGCTTTGTGAGTTGAACTGGCCCATCCAAATGTCAGCGGAGCACCAAAGCATATAAAGAAAGGAAGAAAGCCCCATGTGCAGGAAGTGGAGTTAAGAAAGGAGGGAATGGGTCTTCCATTTTTTGGCTGCAGTCAGCTGCTGGATCAGCTCAGCTGTAACAAGTCAATAACTTCACTCAGAGACCATAACAGAGGAGGGAACTGAATCTGGTTAATGCCCTCGACATGCAGTCATCCTACGTTTCATATTGGTTATGGCCAGGGCTTAACCTCCTGTGGTCTGAGAAGGATGTTTTATGGTCTGAGCTTGCAGGCTTTGACTGGTAGCTGGAAGATTCATAGGCACTGTCCTTTCATGTGTGCGGAAAGATGTGTGTGTGAGAGAAGATCCTACAAAGTCCTGAGCAAAAGGGAAGTATGCATTTCTGAGAAGAAAAGGGAAATTTAGTCAAACACTAAATGTTACTCAGCAGCTACTTACTGTCAATGGCTATTTTACATCCTAGTGAGAAAGGAGGCCTTTTTTAAAAATCTCAGCTCCTTCATTAAGGCAATACTCTGAAGGTGTGACTACCTGAAACATGGGAGATGCTTAACTTTTTTTTTTTTTAGCATTATTCCAATGAGGTGCATTACTGCGTGACACCCCCCCCCCAAATCAGTTTTGTTGGCACAAGTGACGTGGTGGCAAACAAACAGCCAGCAGCCAGCCTCTTAATCTGACTTTTCCAAAGTAGCCAACATATCATGTAATGACACACAAAGAAAATCACACAGAAAAGCAAACACATCCCAAAGAAAGTCAAGCAAAGCTAAGAGGAAACTGAACTTCATGATCCCACTGTTTAACAACTTGACCATCTGTACTTTACTTGCTGACTGAAGGACAATTGGTGAAGAGCTTTGAGAGTCACAGAGGAGAGATGCTCTGTATGGAGAAATGACATGAATGTACCTTGTTCAACAGTCTTTGACAAGCTATGACTCAAATACGTCAAATGGTAAACTGAGTGAAAAGATGCTTTCTCTTCTCGGGATGTTTTTTTCCCTTCTGATGAATGATAGCTACACCTCACTGTCTAAAGTGCTTATAGCACTGTTCAAAATTAAAACCACAGCAGCAGCTGAAGGACTTCATGTGCTAATATAAATGTCCCTACTTTTTGCAGTCTATGTTCCCCTCCTGTGCAGAATATAACCTAGAAAAGGGTGAACATTTAAGGCTTTATTATGATGGTATACAGGTGCAGCACCACTGTGCCCTGCTCAGAAGTGACGGCAGCCAAATAGGGAAGAGAAACAGAACAAAAGGCAAAATTAGATCATAAACGTAACCTAAAAAATTTTAAGACAGGAAATAAAAAAAAAAACATGTAAAGGTGTTTTGTTTGCTTGACAGATGTTGATGTGTTCCACACTATCTGTTAAAATATGCCTCTTGCTCCCCTTTCTTCCCACCATACTGCAGGTACTGCAGCCACCCAGCCCAACAGCCATGCAATTTAGACAGAAGTAACCTTTATGAGCCCCAAAACTGCAGCCTCCCAATGTGGGCTCTTCACAGGCACTGAATGAATCATTTCCCACAGATGAGAGACAAGAAGTCAGTTCAGATAGATGGAGTGAGCAGGACCAAAGTGATAGCAGTCTGACAAGCAAAAGTAGCAGTATATCACATATCAAATTGGTTTTGAGAGTTTTGTAGGTGTTACAGGGGAGATTTTATGCTGTCTTTTCAAACTGGCTGTTGTGTGACATTTTAAAGAGAGGGACTCAAAGCTGTAATCCCTTTCTCAGAGCAACAGGACATGTTTTAGCAGAAAGAGCTGTCTGCTACCTGCCAGCTCCATCCACCGTCCTCCTGGGCTAGATTCAGCCATCAGCTCACTTAAGGGTCTTGTCCCTGTTTCCCACAATATCTTTAGTAGGTGGTTCTCTCTTCCTATCAAATATCTCTTTGTCCCAAGAACTCGGATCACTACAGAGCCTTATGAAACTTGCACGGTAACAGTGAGGGAGGTCACAGACTTTCTGAATCTTTTCCATGTCTATGTGGAAAATGTATGGGGGTTTATTATTATTTTTATTTTTTTATTTAGATAAAATTTATTTTATCTTTATTTATGGGGGAAAAAAGAGATCTTTTCCATAGTTGGAGGAAGAGTACTGATCCCAGCACCTGATCTGGGAAGCAAACATTCCCTTGGCCTTTCTGTCACATATTAATTCATCCTTTTAGCAGTAAACTGCTTGGAACATGACCCTACAGAGCTTGCTGGGTCCTAGTATCTCCTGAGAGGGTCTTGAGAAGGTGCCATCTCTTCAGCCATTGCTCAGGACTCTTAGCACCGTCCATTATCATGGCTGAATGAGAAATATCCTTACCTCCTTTTTATTCCCTTTTGGATGTAAGTATGAGGGAAGGGAAAAGCCAGCGCTCTTCACACACTGTGACTTTCATGCTGACTGCACAGGGAAGGACTCAAAAGCCTTTTGTAACCCAAGGAAGACCCTTGCTAAGACACTGTGGCTTTGATTCCTTACTTTTTAGTCTAATTTCAGAATACTCAATAATGACCCCAAGAGGGATTCCACCTTTGAACATCCCCTTTCTGTCCCTACTTAGCTCTTTTTACGCCTCATGTGTTTCACAAAATCCTATGTTTATCTTGAGCAGCAAGAGTTTGTTCCCCAGCAGGTACTCTAATGTGATACATTTTTTTTATGTCATCTCTGAATTTATCCCAGTATATCTGACCACTGTATTAACTACTTGGTCCTCTTTCTCACCTTCAAACAAATTCATTCCACTAATTGTGAAAGGGTCATTTCCCTAATTATACCATTTTACCCTCATTGCCCACACCACACCTCCAGAGTTTAGCAATTAGTCCTAACTGGAGAGTACAGATGAATCACCAACAGGTTCAATAGCTGCCTGACATTCTTCATTTGACTTGCAAGAGAGACCTTTTTTTGCTCATACCACACTACCAGACCTGCAAACTGCTCTTCAGCACAAACACTGCTTCATGCAATGCTCAGTTTCCCTGTCAGACCGCGGGCAGCAGAGTCTCATTTGTGTAGGCTGTCCCCGTTTTCACCTTGGGTTGCATGCTGCACTAGAATAGAAAACATGAGTCAGAAAGGTTAAGGGTTAAACTGTTAAAAACAAAAGAGAAGAAAATTCATTCAGAAAACTGTGGTTTGTAATGGGTGAGAGGAAGTACTGTACAATTTCTTGTAAAGTCACAATGGCCAGCTCATCAAAGGAAACCCCTCCTATCAGAGGCTTGTACAATGCCTCCTGAAGTCTGAACAGCTGCCAAGCCATGACCATGCAGTTAAGGGAGTTGAACAAAGAACCTCAAATCAAGAGCATATTTCCATCTTCCTGTCCAGCTAACTTGCAGTCATCTTCTTTTTTTTTTTTTTTCCTTCCCCTTGCATTAATTATTTTATAACAACATAAGCTTTCTTAGTGACTTTCCTCTTTTTTGCATTATTCCTCTGGCTTTCTTACAAGCTGGAATGAGAGCTTCTCTACATGGAAGCAAAGCCATGGTTTTCACGAGACATGCTGAGCAAACCTAATCACTCACTGATTTGGAAAGAGGGATCCTGCAGCAGCTGCCCCATTCTCTCAACTTGGCTCTTACTGCTTACTTTGAGGCTGATACTCACCAGACCTCCCCCTCCATGAACCCATTAACTCACTCGTCTGCTCAAAAATAACCCAGCGTAAAACCCAGCAGCTTTCTGCTGGATCAGCCCACAGAGATGGCACTGAACATCAGAACCAACATAGTGCTGGGGTGGGACCACGCGGCTGGTGGCCAGAGATGGATGGCCACAATGTATCTCCCTTTTGGTAGAGAGAAACCAGTAATTCGGCTCAGCTCTTTAGGAAACCGCAGCTTCAGCATGTCTGTGATAGATGCTCGTCCTAGATTACAGTGTGCTAAGCTCAGCACACTGTTTACATACATGCATTTAGCGAAAGGCTGACTCTGTAGGCTCAGAGATGGGGACTTTCCTGGGATTTCTATCTTGGTAGAATTTGTGGAATAATTGTTTTAAATTGGTTTGTCAACCCTCTTATTTCTTCCCTTTCAACTTCCCCTTTAAACCATTTTCTACCAGAGAACTTGCAAAAAAGCCAGTGTTGATCTCTCTTGACTGTACTTTGCCCTAAATGACCAAAGAGACTTGCACAGCCTTGCCTGATTTAACCCACGTTGGCTCCTCACTGCCGTTTTTTACTACTGTAAACTCTTTGGCGTAAGAATGGTCAATTCCAACTAATATGTTAGTATCCCATGTTTTACTACTTTAACATGAAAAATCAAGTCCCAGAAAGGAAGTTACATGGCAAAGTGTCCCCTCCACATCCTTTCTCCAAAGCTTGTGCTTTCCTCACCTGGTTGTTTAACTAGGTTCAGAGATGATGTTACCATAGCCTCTCCTACTCATCCTAGTCATCCATTCCAATCCTTCACTGTTCTGACCATGAGACTGTCCCAACATCCAGTGTGCCTAATGTTCAGCTTAATTTTCTGTTGCTGAATTTATGCCAATCAGCTCTTGTCCTGTCTTCCACAGACATGGAAAATATAATTTCTTACCTCCTTCTAGCAGTCTCTACATAACTGAAGACTGCTACAATTCACCTCAGTTTCTCTTCTTTAGGGTAAAACTCCCAATTGTCTCAAATTTCTCTTGCAAGTTCACATTTTCTACGTCTTTGGCTGTGAACAGTGAATATTTTTCACAGGTTTGCTCTGGAAGCTTGTCCATTAGTCTACCACTTTCTGAATGTGCTGTCAAGATGGACACAGCACTTCGGCAGTTATCTGAAGGTTCAGTAGATAGAATAGTTATCATAGATCCTAATGAGAAATATGAACTTTATCCTTTCCCCCCCCCCCAACAACAGACATTGTCATCTCATGTGAGGTTGAGGATGCAGTCTAGCTTCAAGAGATTTTTCTGGCAGAACTGCTGCCTGATTAGTTATTCCCCTCAATGTATATACATATTTCCATATGTATGCAGTAGACTGTTCCTGAGGGATGACACCCAAGTGCAAAACTCAGCATTTCTCCATTTTAAATAGCACCCTATTTACTTTGGCAAAATCCTTTTAAACCTTATTCTTGTTCTCCATCATACCTGTAGCGTCTTCTAGCTACCATGATTTGAGATTTAGTAAGTATATTTTATTGCAGAAGATATACATGTCAACACTACAAGATTGAGAATAGCCCCTTGTGAACCCACACTTAGTACAGCCTTCCATTTAGAAATCAATCACAAATAACTGTTTTCTAAAAACAGTTTTCCAGATAGTTTTGCTTACACCTTATTATAGCTCTATCTTGAACTATCTATATAGTATCTATCTTCTATTTTCTTGTCCTCTTTCATTTATAGAAAAGGCATATGAGTCAGAATAAAAAGCCTTACTAGAAAATTAGAATATTTATTGCTTCGCACTTATTCCCAAAGTGCCTTACACTGAGATGGAAGAAATTCAGAAGGGTTTGATAAGTTTTGTCCAGTTCTATTTCCCTTTTAGTTCCTTTAAGATACAGCACAGTTAATTCCCAAAAAGGAAGTATAAGTGTCCCCAAATTGCTTGAAAGATATACAGCAATATCGATACGCTCAGAGTGCTTTTCATAAGACTGTTTCACACGCTCCACAAGCATATCCAAATGAAGTAGAAAGCCATATAACTCGTATGCTGACAATACTCACAGGCTTTTCCATGACTCATCCTAAAGCTAACTTATTGGACAGTCCTCTGCTGAGTTATTTTTAGATTTTATCAACTCCTGCAATTTCTTCCTGCAAGCTGTGCAAATTTCCGCAAAGTCTCCTTAGAGCAGAGGTTGCAAATATAAAGAAA
The DNA here is from genome assembly GCF_028858705.1 of Grus americana. NCBI lineage: Eukaryota > Metazoa > Chordata > Aves > Gruiformes > Gruidae > Grus > Grus americana. The sequence goes on along the minus strand of NC_072853.1, from coordinate 11,704,118 downwards.
AAAAAAAAAAAGGAAGTGGCAAAGATTGCATAGCAGATATTCTTTAGCAATAGAGAATGGTAGGGAGGTGTCAAGAGATGCTGTGTTTCATGTTATTCCTAATGGTTTTAGGGGCAACAGTTCAGTTGCTGAGCTATTTTGTTGTGGTGCTTTTTTTTGGCTTTTTTTTTTAATTTCCAGTGCAAATTAAATGGATTTGGGGGATAGTTCGATGACAGGCAATAGTCCAAATGAATGAATCAGAGTTTGGTCTTCATTTAAAAAATAAAAATACAATCCTGATTCGATTCTGAGCATCTTTTGCAACAAAATAATTTTCACTGTCCTCACTGATTTAAACTATGATGATCGACATGCAATTATTCTTGCAAGCTATCAAGAAACAGTTGTTCAGGAAGTAACGTAGAACAATGACTGTAATAGTATAAGTTCTTTTCTAGGCCTTGACATAGATTTCCTTCCTGGCTTTGGATAAATACCTTTGTCTCAGGTTTCCCAGCTGTGATGTAGATACACCTTTTCTGGCAGTTTTAGGCTATTTCACTTCTAAGATTTTTTGAAGTGGGTATTATATCTCTTTGTCAGAACAGAATAGTCCAGCTGGAAGGGGCCCACAATGATCATCTAGTCCAACTACCTGTCCAATTCAGGGCTGACCAAAAGTTAAAGCATGTTATTAAGGGTATTGCCCAAAACACCTCTTAAACATTGACTTAAACACAGGTTTGGGGCATTGACCACCTCTCTAAGAAGTCTGTTCCAGTGTTTGACCACTTTCTAGCTAAAGAAATACTTCTTAATGTCAAGTCTGAACCTCCCCTGATGCAATTTTGAACCATTCCCATGTGTCCTGTCACTGGATATCAGGTTGTGGTGGGTTGACCCTGGCTGGATGCCAGGTGCCCACCAAAGCCGCTCTATCACTGCCCTCCTCAGTTGGACAGGGGAGAGAAAATATAACAAAAGGCTCATGGGTTGAGATAAGGACAGGGAGAGATATCTCACCAATTACCATCATGGGCAAAAGAGGCTCAACTTGGGGAAATTAGTTTAAGTTTATTACCATTGAAATCAGAGTAGGATAATAAGAAATAAAACCAAATTTTAAACCACCTTCGTCCCACCCCTCCCTTCTTCCTGGGCTCAACTTCACTCCCAATTTTCTCTATCATCTCCTCCCCCTCAGCGGCGCAGGGGGACAGGGAATGGGGGTTGTGGTCAGTTCATCACATGTTGTCTCTGCTGCTCCTTCCTCCTCAGGGGGAGGACTCCTCACACTCTGTCCCTGCTCCAGCGTGGGGTCCCTCCCATGGGAGACAGTCCTCCACCAACTTCTCCAACATGAGTCCTTCCCACAGGTTGCAGTTCTTCATGAACTGCTCCAGCGTGGGTCCCTTCCATAGGGTGCAGACCTTCAGGAAAAGACTGCTCCAGCGTGGGTCCTCCATGGGGTCACAAGTCCTGCCAGGAGCTTACTGCAGCATGGGTTCCCCATGGGATCACAGCCTCCTTTGGGCATCCACCTGCTCCAGTGTGGGGTCCTCCACAGGTTGCAGGTGGATATCTGCTCCACCATCATCCTCTATGGGCTGCAGGGGGACAGCCTGACACACCATGGTCTTCTCCTCAGGCTGCAGGGGAATCTCTGCTCCAGCACCTGGAGCACCTCCTCCTCCTCCTTCTTCACTGACCTTGGTGTCTGTGGAGTTGTTTCTCTCACATATTCTCGCTCCTCTCTCCCGCTGCAGTTGCTGTTGTGGAGCAGTTTTTTCCTCCTTCTTAAATATACTATCCCAGAGACGCTGCCACCTTCACCAGCCTTGGCCAGTGGGGGGTCTCTCTTGGAGCTGGCTGGCATTGGCTCTGTCAGACATGGGGCAAGCTTCTAGCAGCTTCTTACAGAAGCCAATCTTGTAGCCCCTCCACTACCAAAAGTCAGTGTCCAGATGGAGATCGGTGACAAGTGGTGTCCCCCAGGGGTCTGGACTGGGGCCAGTACTGTTTAATATCTTCCTCAATGACATAGTGAGATTGAGTGCACCCTCAGTAAATTTACAGATGACACCAAGGTGAGTGGTCCAGCTGACACACCTGAGGGACAGAATGCCATCCACAGGGACCTGGACAAGCTTGAGAAGTGGGCTGATATGAACCTTATGAAGGCCATGTGCAAGGTCTTCCACCTGGGTCAGGGCAACCCCTGGTATCAATACAGGTTGGGGGATGAAGGGACTGAGAGCAGCCCTGAGTAGAAGGACTTGGAGGTGTTGGTGGACAGGAAGCTCAACATGAGCTGGCAATGTGCACTTGCAGCCCAGAAAGCCAACCATATCCTGGGCTGCATCAAGAGAAGTGTGACCACCAGGTTGAGGGAGGGGATTCCCCTCCCCTACACTGCTCTCATGAGACCCCACCTGGAGTACTGCGTCTAGCTCTGGGGTCCCTAGTACAAAAAGGACATTGAGCTGTTGGAGTGAGTCCAGAGGAGGGCCAGGAAGCTGATCAGAGGGTTGGAGCACCTCTCCTATGAAGAAAGGTTGAGAGAGTTGAGGTTGTTCAGCCTGGAGAAGGCTCTGGGGAGACCTTTCAGTATTTAAAGAGGACTTATAAGAAAGATGGGGACAAATTTTAGCAGAGTCTGTTGCAATAAGACAAGGGGTAATGGTTTTAAACTGAAAGAGGGTAGATTTAGGCTAGATAAAAGCAAGAAATTTTTTATGAGGGTGGTGAAACCCTGGAACAGGTTTCCCAGAGAGGTTGTAGATGCCCCATCCCTGGAAACATTCAAAGTCAGGTCAGACGGGGATTTGAGCAACCTGATCTAGTTGAAGATGTCCCTGCTCATTGCGGGGGGGGTGGGGTGGGGGGGTGGGTGGACTAGATGACCTTTAAAGGTCCCTTCCAACCCAAACTATTCTATGATTCTATGAAAACCTTGCCATGCAAACCCAATACATAGGGAGAAGAGCTCAGCACTTCCCTCCCCACTTCCCCTCCTCAGGAAGCTGTAGAGAGCAATGAGGTGGCTCCTCAGCCTCCTTCTCTCCAAACTAGACAACCCACAGTCCTTGGCTAGTCCTCATAGGACATGTCTTCCAGCCCTACCACCAGCTTTGTTTCCCTCCTCTGGACACATTCAAGGACTTTAACATCCTTCTTAAATTGTAGGGTTCAGCACTGCATGCAGGACTCCAGATGAGGCCCCAACAATGCTGAACACAGTGGGACAATCACCTCTTCTGACTGGCTGGTTGTGCTGTGTTTGATGCTCCCCAGACCGCGGGTTGCCCTCTTGGCTGCCAGGGCACACTGCTGGCTCGCACTGAGCCTGCTGCTGACCAGCACCACAGATCCCTTTCTGCAGGGCTGCTCTCCAGCCGCTCCTCTCCCAATCTGTACTTGTGCCTGACCTTACTCTGTTCCAGGTGCAGAATCCAGCATTCGGTCTTGTTAAATTTCATGCCATTCATTTGTTCATACACCTGTCACAGAAGGTTCATACTGTTCAGCATCTCTGTAGTATAACTGTTGCTGTGGTTTAACCCCAGCTGGTAACTAAGCACCATGCAAGCGCTTACTCACCCATCCCCCTCCAAGGGGATGGGGAGGAGAATGGAGAAAAACTCATGAGTTGGGATAAAGACAGTTTAATAGGATAATAAAGGAAGAGAAGAATAATAATAGTAATAACAATAATAATGATAAACCAAATGATGCACAAAATTGCTTACCACATGCAAAAGTTAAAAAACCACTGATGCCCAGTCTGTTTCCAAGCAGCGAATCTGCCTCCCGGCTAGCTTCCCCAATTATACCCAGAGCATGACACTATATGGCAGGAAATATCCCTTTGGCCAGCCTGGGTCAGCTGTCCTGGCTGTGCTCTCCCAGCTTCTTGTGCACTGGGGGGGGGTGTGTGTGAGAAGATGAAAAGTCCTTGACTTAATGTAGGCACTACAACTACCTAACAACTACTAAAAACATCAGTGTGTTATCAACATTATTCTCCTACTAAATCCAAAACACAGCACTATATCAGCTATTAGAAAGAAAATTATCTCAGCTGAAACCAGGGCAACTCTTCAACAAAGATCTAGGCACACATCAGATTTGGGAAGGCCAAGGACTGAACGAAGGTGAGCTCCGCAGCCACACCGATAGCTGTTGGTGGTGCAGGGGAGCAGGATGCACCCACAGGATGTCGAAAGAGGAACGGTATCTGCCTTATTTACTAGCCTCACAGTGGCTGCAGGTGAAGATGCAAGGTCAGCTCTAAGTGTCTCATGTGAAAAAAAACCCCTTCCGCTTAAGCTGTACATTTGTGGAGGTGTGCACTGAGGCAGGATCTTTGCAGTGTGCCTATGAGTGATGTGGATAGTAAATACAAGCCCAAGTAAAAAGCACACTACAACAAAAACTAGGTCCCACGCTCATCTTCTCAGAGGTTAGTTGTGGCAGGGAAGGAGGAAGTGATGCTGGTGTTATTGATGCAAAGCTGTGAGCCAGTATTTGCTTAATTGTCAGAGTTCCCTACTGAAAAGTTTCTCAGCAGTCCCACTGTTTCATCCTTCAGGACTCTGCTGCATTACCCCTGAACCCAAAATGCTATGTAAAACCCATGATGTTCATCACTCAACACCTTTTTTCTGAGCTTCTCATCTTGTCAAGAGGGATCATTCCTAGATTCACATCAGAACTGGTTTATGCACTTGTCCCTAGTATGTATGTCAGCTAATCATGGAAAACTAATCATAGAACATAGAATGGTTTAGGTTGGAAGGGACCTTAAAGACCATCTAGTTCCAACCCCCCTGCCATGGGAGGGGAACAACTAGACCAGGTTGCCCAAAGCCCCATCCAACCTGGCCTTGAACACCTCCAGGGAGGGGGCATCCACAACCTCTATGGGAAATCTGTTCCAGTGCCTCACCACCTTCATAATGAAGAAGGTTCCTCCTTATATCTAATCTAAATCTACCCTCTTTCAGTTTAAAGCCATTACCCCTTGTCCTATCACCCCATGCCCTTATAGTTTCTCCCAGCTTTCCTGTAGGCCCCTTCAGGTACTGGAAGGCTGCTAGGAGGTCTCCCCAGAGCCTTCTCTTCTCCAGGCTGAACAATGCCAACTGTCTAAGCCTGTCCTCATAGGAGAGGTGCTCCAGCCCTCTGATCATCTTTGTGGCCCTCTAGACTCGCTCCAACAGCTCCATGTCTTTCTTGTACTGGGGACCCCAGAGCTAGACGCAGTACTCCAGGTGGGGTCTCATGAGAGTGGTGTAGGGGGGGAAGAATCCCCTCCCTCAACCTGGTGGTCACACTTCTCTTGATGCAGCCCAGGACACGGTTGGCTTTCTGGGCTGCAAGTGCACACTGCCGGCTCATGTTGAGCTTCCTGTCCACCAACACCCCCAAGTCCTTCTCCTCAGGGCTGCTCTCAATCCACTTTCCGCCCAGGCTGTAGTTGTGCTAATGAACCACTTCCCTATGTACGGAAACACTAATATCTGAGGAAAGCTGAGGTAGTGTCTCCAGTGTTTGCATCATACAGGTAGAAGAAATTCAAGCCGGCTCACATCAAATTGCCTTGGAGCAGGGCTCACTCTCTGGTGCAGCACACAAAAGTGATTTGAAGGTGTCTTCTGTTTGCTTCTGGTTCTCCTACCCAGAGGCTTTCCTTGTAACCCCAGCAGACTGTGTCTGAGGAAGGAGACTGAGCTGGGCATATGCCAAAGGCAAGACAATCCTCTCAAAACACCAAACCTCCAATCATGAAGGGGTTAGTACCCACATTACTGCCACACTTAATATTAGGAAATCTGATCATTCTGTAACTGGCTGCTGAGCACTGAACAATGAGGGTCTTCACACAGATGATAGAGTCTTTTGAAAAGTGCATGCCATTAATTTACTTTGACTAAACTTATTCTGACACTGGGACACAGGAATTGAAAGAAAAATAAGCATATGGATCAATATTTGCTTACACAATCTAACCAACTACTGTGTATTTGAGAGGTTCATTTTTCTGTCTTATAAGTTAATTAACATGGAGAAGAAAAAAATAGCTAGATTCATTGCACTAGTCATGCTCCTGCTGACAGCAATACAAGTTTTATATTGGACAGGAACAGTATTTGTGTCTAAAAACTTTCCCTGTAAAGTTAGAAACCATCTTATACCTGCACTTGGACAATGTGGTTCAGAGTGCCTGATGTCTTCACTTATAATTCAAGAGACCCATAAAGACTATCATGTAAACATCTCTCCATCATTATTAGTCTGTGTTTTAGGCCCAGGGGTCAGTACTGGGTGCGGTCTTATTCAACGTATTCATCAATGACCTGGATGAGGGGACAGAGTGTAGCCTCAGCAAGTTCGCTGGTGATACTAAACTGGGAAGAGTGGCCGACACACCAGAAGGCTGCGCTGCCATTCAGTGGCAGTTGGACAAGCTAGAGAGCTGGGCAGAGAGGAACCACATGAAATTCAGTAAGGGCAAGTGTAGGGTCCTGCACCTAGGGAGGAATATGATTATGGTACATGGTACATGGTTATGAACAAATGAAGGATACTGCTGCTCAAGCAAGCAGTTACACATGTGGAAGAAACAGAACTACTTGAGTGCTTAAGGCTTTGCATTTGCTTAGGTGAAACAAGTACCAAAGCACCTGCATGACTTTAGCTCATGGATTGTTCCACTTACTGACACAATACTATTTAATATGTTGATAAAAGATATTCTAGAAACTCTTCCTTTGCATTGATCTGATTCTTGACTGCTTTGATGCTAATGTGGCTATGTGGAAAGATGTGAAGGTGTGTATTAACTGCTGTTTGTGTTTTCTCTGGATTTTACAAGAGCCCGTAATTGCCAGGCTGAGTTGACAGGTTTGGGTGATCAGAAATGCCTGACAAGCCCAGTCTGGGGATGGGATTTAAGGTGGGTGGTAGCATGCTCCTGACCACACTTGGAGTTTAAATTGACCCCAACCCAATCAGGGTGTTCCCACAGCAGGCTAACCATGACTAAAGTGGAATTGATCCAGGATAGGCTGTTAGATGTGGGGTAAATCCAAGTCTAACTGCCAAATGGTAGGATTTCCACTAGGAATGCAGTTGATAATGACTTGGGAAGCCTGATCATCGTGTCACTAAGAAGTCACAGTCACAAGTACTGGGATATGAGGCAACCTGGAAAAGAAATTAAAAGAAGCCCAAGGACAAATGGGGGTCAAAAGAACATTTCTCTGAGAAATAAAGAATCAGCTCCTGTACTTAATCTCTTACTTTCATGTATATGACTAAAACACCTCAATAATATTAAAACTGGTGTTCAGTGTGATGTATAGCTGAATAGTATCTTTAATCAGTGGAAGCTAGACTTAAATAAATTTTAGTTCATGGATTATTGCTGGACCATGTAAGTTGAAAAGATAGGTTTTCTGCTGCCAAGATTTATGACTCATCCAAAGCCAGCAGAATAGATAAATTGATGTATCCCTTATCTACAACAAAGAAAACGATTGGGATAAATTCCCAAACAGGTGGTTATGTGAATGACGCAAAAGCCAAGATGTATGTACACACTGAAGGAAAAGCAGGTTGGTTTTGGCCCAGATTCAGCAAAGCCCCTCCCACAAGTAAAAAGTAGTTACTATGAAACAGATGCAGTGATGGGAAAATAGAGTAATTACCTGGAATTCAGCCCAATTAGTTTCTGTATATTCTGATATTCTACATGTACCAGGAACATAATGGAAGTGACACACGTGATAACACTTTATCTCAGCCTCAGTCAGCTGGGGCCCGTGCACACAAATAAGGAGCGGAAAAGGGTGAAGCAAGAATATTTTTAATTCTCTTTTTTAGATCAACCACAGAAGTCTGTAGGTGTCAAACCTCATGGTTTTTCAAACAACCTGATATTCTCATTATTTTTTTTTTCCATTTGAGAATAGAAACACACTGTGAGTTTCAAAGGACAAATATGGTCATTTGCATTGTTTAAGCAGCATGTACTACTAAGTATTTTCAGTACATTTTCATAGAAAACAGATACTTACAATGAAGAGAAAAAGAATCCTTTCCCATCATAGGCTAATTTATTAATACTTTGCTTATATAGAATCAAAACAAGAGAATACATTGTGGCCAGATTCTGAAATGGCATATATCACATTCAGTTTAAGCATTTTTTACTCAAGATTTTTTGCATGTGATTACGTGCAGATATTACTTAACCTCAGTGTTGATACAAGAGGGTTAGGGTGCAGCTGCAAACCCTAATATTTCTCACAATCAGGGAAGAATCATGAATCTGAATCTGTAAAAATAACTGAAGGAATTCAGTCCTAGATGGAGCTGGGTACTGTTGGACCAACAGGAACTAATGGAGAATGCATCAAAAGGGAGGGCCTTGATCTGTGTCATTTCTTGTAATGGCCATTCCTTATTAAAAGTTCCTTGCTTACTTACGTCACCCTGACATTTGTACCACACAACCTGAGTTTTCACAGGATGCCAAGGAGCAGATTTCCCCTCAGATCTTGGCACTCCTTCAAGGTCACTATGCCAAAATGTAGTTTTCTTCGCCAAATAAAAGTTTATTGGTAACAACTCATTGTCTGTCAAAGAGATATTATCCAATTAGTCCCATCAACATGACATGTTGCCTCTACATGAAGCAACAGGTCCCATACTTGGCCAGGGGTGCAGGACTACACAGCAGGCAGAACCTGAGATTTGCTGCTTGTTTTTGCAATGTCCCCACTGCAAAATCCTAGCCTGCTGTGCAAGAGCTTCCTGCACGCTCTCCATTGTAGGCATCAGGCTCTGCTTTCAGCTTTCCAGGGGAGCACAGCCCTGGAGCATACTCTTGGGTGGGTCAGGAAGCTGCACAGAGGGACACATAGGCAAACCTACCTCTCCTGTGAAGATAGGCTGAAAGAGTTGGGGTTGTTCAGCCTGGAGAAGAGAAGGCTCCGGGGAGACCTTATAGCAGCCTTCCAGTACCTGAACGGACCTACAGAAAAGATGGAGAGGGACTGTTTACAAGGGCATGGGGTGATAGGACAAGGTGTAATGGCTTTAAACTGAAGGAGGGTAGATTTAGATTAGACATAAGGAAGAAATTCTTGACTATGAGGGTGGTGAGGCACTGGAACAGATTGCCCAGAGAAGCTGTGGATGCCCCCTCCCTGGAAGTGTTTAAGACCAGGTTGGATGGGGCTTTGGGCAACGTGGTCTAGTGGAGGGTGTCCCTGCCCATGGCAGGGGGGTTGGAGCTAGATGGTCTTTAAGGTCCCTTCCAACCCAAACCATTCTGTGATTCTATAAAACCAGTGCAATTCAACACTTGTTACGGCTTTGCCAAGAAAGACAGCATATTGTTACTACGTCTACATTTGTTTCACACATGTCATGACCCTCCATGTCAGCCGTCCACACTCCTAAGGGAAGGATTTCTACAACTCATATCACAACACATCTTTCTGGTGCCTCCTAGTCTTCCACTGCAGCTACACCAACCTGGCCCAGTTAAGCCAGGGAATGCACCCCACAACATCTGCTGCTGAAGTGGGTGCAATTAAAGGCCTCTTGCTGGTCCTTGCATGCAATATCTTCCTTGTGATTCACCTTGATGGAGGATTCTGGCTATTAAATTAACAGGTGTGAATGGCACAGCAAGACCAGGATAAGGAAAGGCAGAGCTGTTTCTAGATATAAATGTAAATTATTATAATTTAAATGCATTTTCTTTTCAGGACATTGTATTGCTTCTTGCTGTGTTTTGTAGGAAACAATTTAAAGTAAAACTGAAAACCAAGATTCTAGCAATTGCAGAAAAAAAGATATACAGGGAAGCTCGTTATATCTGAATAACATAAACGTACTTGATCTTCAATAACTCGTTAACAACAGGATCGTACCGTTTATTTTTTATTGCAGTTGTGATTTTTAGGATTAGGCCTATCAATATTTATTCATGTTTAACAGAAGGCAAACATCCGGTCAGTCCTGGCAAATGCTATCCACTGAATGGCAATTTCATTACACTTTAGTCAGAGAACAAACAAAGGTTCGGTTTCTAATAGGAAGGCGAAAGTACAACAGGGGGAGAGTCAGTAACAAGTGTGGCTAATGCCCTAATAATTCATCTATTGCAAAAGACATATGAAGTTCTTGGAGATCCCAGTTATCTCCTGTCAATGTCACAGGCAAAATTTCTGTTCCTTGCATGGAGTCAGACTGAGCTTTCACTAGAAATGAGGCCTGGATGTGGGACTGTTGTTTCACAGATCAGGCAAAAGCATCTATAGAAACCAAGAGAGATTATTCTGCAAACAGCAATTTCTAGGTGAGGTTCTTCTCCCAGATATCTCATCTTGGTGTTGCTCAATGGAGTTGAATTGCTGAGAACTAATTTTGATCTTTTCAGCGGCATTTCTCTGAAAGTCTGTGCAGGAGAGACCCTGAAAGTCTCTTGCACTTTCCTGTCTGTTGCTAGAGCTGCTCAGGACTGCCCGTACCTCTGTAGGGTCCAATATCCAGTGCTAAGGGACTCTGATCTAATCAAAAGCTCTAAATATGACTACATGATATCAAAGCTAAACAACATATATATCAGATGTAGTCTGCTGAATATGAGACAGATTTGCCAGAGGAAACTGAAGGAAGGTTTGAGGGGCTCTCTGTGGACTTAGCAGTCTACAATTCTTTTTATTTTATAACTTCGTAGTATTTGAAAGATTGCCAATGAATTTATCCTCATAGCATCCCAGGATGTGGCAAAGAGCTGGGGAAAGAGAGGAGGTTAAAGGACCTGGCGAGAGGAGCTGCAGGGTTGCACAGCCCAGCACCACACGCTGCTCACGCCTTTCTGCCACCTTGGGAGCGCTCCAGCCACCTTGCCATCCAGACTCACAGCCCTTTCGTAACTCACCTCCAGCACAGATAAACACAGTGTAAGTTCTTGTAGTCTGAATTATTTAGGGACAGGTGATTTCATGTAAACGATGGTAAAAATAGTAAGGGAATTCCTAGGAAAACCTTTCTGTCCAAGAGACATGAGCATACGTTGGAGTGAAGCTAATCTGACTTCAGCGGTTTAAAGAGGCTTAATATGGTAGAATTTCATAAATAGCAGTATACAAAGTACAGACCACTAATAAAATAATAATAAAAAAAATCATTAAATAATTTTGGGGATTTTCCAATACTGTTTCTCTTATATACATTGTATGCTACTCAGAGCAGACACTACTTAGAGTCTGTTGCATGGATTGTATTTAGTAGAAAAACTAATGAAAAAGAGAAGTCTTCACTTACTATTCTGACTATCAAAAATACTCAGGGACGACACAATAATGTTAGAACTGATATTAGAGTGAGGAAAAATTACAGCATATTTTATACATTTATTTTCCTCTCGAGATGATTTTGACCATAGGGAAGTATTTGCCTATGATAGATGAACTGCATTGCCACTCATGTTAATATACTACTGCTTAATGATTTTTATTTTTTTTATTCCTTTAAACACTGTCAATGTTTACTTAGCAGGACATTAATAACACCAGGATATTTATCATATAGGAAATGGCTAACGAAATCTGCTTCATCTGTCACTTGATGTTTATGTTTCAAGACTGCACTGGATTGTTTATGCACGATTTAGTGGAGAATGGTAGTGTTTTGTTAGTGACTAATAATAAGAGGGAAGTTAAATGGCAATTAATATATTGTTTTGTTGTTGTTATTATGTAATAATAATATTACATTAGGAGTCCTTCAGACTTCAGATGATGCTTGAAGCAACTCAACTGCTGCTGAAAGACATAAGAGTGAGACAAAGTATGTTTGATAGTGATGGGGACATGGGAGTGGAACCAGAATTGTCCAGCTCTGCAAATAAGCTGATTCGCTGCCTGCTGGTCCCCTATAGTGAACCCTCCTGCAAGTAGCCCTTTGGCTCTGACATATCTCTTAAATTAATGAAGTTTATACATTTTTTTGTACATCACATGCTTATATTCAACAGTTAATCCAGGGCAAAACTGTGTCTCCTATTTTGATGTTTTTAGAATTACTCTACTCATTCTTAATGAGTTTTCTCCCAAAGGCTCTTCAAATTGAATAAAAATGTCACAATTTTTAGGCATAACATATATAGCTTCTGATGAGTTTTGCATTTCTCCACCACCTAAGAACTGGACCCCATGGTTTGAACACCAGTGGATTTGAGGGATTTCCTTCTGAAAAGCACAAACGCCTTTGCAATTTATAAAGCAAGTCAGGCATTTGAAAATGATACTTTACTTCTTCCTTTGAAAGTCAAGGTCTGAGTTCATTATTTGAGGTTTTCCTTCCTTTCTTGCAGAAAGCTCTAAGTGGTACATCCTTGTTGCAAGGACATGTGAGAGCTGCCAGATTGCATCACAACAGGGACAGGCATGAGCACGGAAGCAAGATCCCAGAAGAGCTGTGGAGCTGCACTGGTCTTTGGCCGTCCTTCCCCAACCCTAGGCTTGTTCTTCACTAAGAAGGACGAGTATTAATGCATCCCACTGATAAAGTGCATAGGTTTTGGTCAGGAGGCACATACGTGCATGTGGAATTTGGCCCAGCATGCCATTGACTGATGTCCAGTGATCTACCCTTTTCTCTTTTTATATGGTAAAAAAATTTTGCATATTGAAATCACCAGAAAATTGAGTCGCTCTGTTAATGTCATGGAAAGGAAAGTGTATCACCATAGCAAAATAGTTTCCTTTATTAGTTACTTCTAAAGAATGAAATGCAAATTCCAAAGGCAGTTTACCTTCCTCCTTTTTCCATTCCCCAGAAATCCCTGAGACTGCAGAATATAGTTCAGAAATGCCAAATCCAACCTCTGCTGCACCCCTGCAACTACCTCCAAAGTCAATAGGAGTCATGGGTGCACAAGGAATTGAGTGTCTTGTCAACATACTGCAATTTTTAATCATTATTAAATGTAAATCTCTCTAGCATCAATATTTATTCCTGCTAAATATGAAGAATGTTTAGGCTTATGACTCACCAGTTCTTTTCCAGTTAGCGCTTGCTCTACCATTTCCACCCTTGAATGGAACTAGAGATTTATACATGATATCAGCACGCAAAGTCAACTGTTAGGAAGAGGCAACCACGGAATAGCAACTGGGGAGATAACAATGTGCATCTGTCAGAGCCCGTGTGCCCCACCGTTGTCATTTCTCTGCTGTTGGTTTTGCAGCAAGCTTGAGCGGCAAATCACAAAGAGCATGAATAAGTACAGCAGGATTTGCTCACAATTTGTTCCATGCAAGCTCGAGGTTGCCATGGGAGACAGGAAGCATTTTTCGGGCACTCCCACAGCAATAAACTGTTGCCACTTTATTAACGAGTAGCAGCATGCTGTGTTTTGTTCAACAGCAGGCCTATGAGCTGACCAGCAAAAATGCTGGGGGTGGATAGAAAGCTTTTTCCCCCACTTTCACTTCCTACTTTGGATGCAGCTCAGGGTCCTGCTAAAGAGGGCAATCTGCTGTTTGCTGTAAGGCAGTAGGTTTAGTCTAGTTTCTAGTGGATGCAAAGTCTGCATAATAAAAACCCACGTTGCAATGTGCCACAGTAGTCCTAAGGCTGTAAAGGTGTTAAGGAGACACTTGAGAAGAAGCAGAAATCCAACAGCCAATTCACATTCTTCACATATGTTGTTTAGTGAGAGATTGCAGACAGAAAAAAGAATGCTTTCAGTCTGATTGTAGCACAGATCAGTGGCCACCAGCCCATAGTGAAGGTCTGCTGTGCTAAAAGGTCTTCTTCAGGTCAGAAAGGCTGGTCCCAGGAGAAGATGCAGTAGTGTTCCTGTTTCCTGGGATGAACAGTCCATCGCAGTGCTTCTGTAGCTCTAGGTGGTGACTGTACCAAGGTGCTGAGAGCCTCTCCTTGATCAGTGAAGAGACCTCGTTTCAGAAGGCACCACTGTAATCCTGTTCTTCTGGGGTAACAGGAAGAAGAGACAAAATGTTGGCTTGAAAGGTAGAAGGTAAAGCAGCAGCAGGTAGCAGGGGTTGTTGGTTGTCCTTACTGAGGGACTGAGAAACAGCCAAAGAATTGCACAGAGGAAACAAAAGAGAGGCACACTTCTGGGTAGCTTGAGAAACCTGGCTTCTTATCTCAAAGATCGGGCCTTGTAAGAGCACTGTGAAATCTGAGTGGAAAGGTACAGTTCCCCAAGCCAGAGGGACAGAAACAGAGGTCCGACAGCCACCATGACTCTCTCACTTCCTAAAGTGGTCCCCAAAGGTAGGAACAAATGCTCACAAGCAGGAAATCTTGTATCGCTATTGTCTTTATACAGACAACGGCATCACTTCCCCAGGTCAAGATAATATGCCTTGAAGAAATAAAGTATTTCTCTTACATCATCTTTTTATAGTCTTCTTCCTTTTCTATACTCTTCCCTGACTTGCCAGACATTTTTCTTGCCTGATAGCCCATGTATTCTCACATATCCGCTACTAATAAAACAGGGTACACCTGTCCCAGAGGAATGGTCTTACCTGGGTATATCAATACATGGAAAATGCTACTGTAGGCAACTGATTAACAACATTTGTTGCCCAGCCCTGACGATGTTGCTCTATAATGAGTAAATACAGAACCCTACTTTTAAGAATATGTCAGTTTTAAATAGTCTTTCCACATAACTGTGACAAGATCATATGCTAACCACATCCTTCACCTGCAGAACAGAATCGGAGAGCAATGCAGGAAAGCAGAGGAATACCAGGTTTTTGTTTTTGAGTATCTATCAATCTGAGAAAGTAAGAAGAATAGACTTTGATTTTCACCTAGATAATTTAAATCAATTAAGCTTCTCTTAGTGAAAAGATTTAATGAATGAAAACATCCTTAGAGCTAATTAACATGTCAAAGGCAACAGCAGAACAACAGCAGGAGAACAGCCCCCTGGAGATAACACATCTACTTAGAGCACACAGATACAAAATTACATGAAAAGTTTTGTCCTTTCCATCCTATTCCTTATTCACACCTACATGCCAACAGGCACTGCATTGCCTTCTCCCAGCTGATACATTCCCAGGAGGTAACAAGATCCCAAGTTCTGCTTCTACTTATACAGCAGCTCTGGATTTCAGAGAGATCCCTGCTGATTAGCCACTGTGGAGCACAGCTGAGTACTTTCTAGCAAATCCTTCATTACAAGCCAAACCAAGATTTCGGATCTCAGTGAGGAAAAGGAAACTTCACAATGCTCTTTAAGATTTTCCAAGCCTCTTGTTTTAGATACCTCCCAAACCTTTCCCAGGGAGATACTGTCTTCTAGGTAGAGAATTTTTTTTTTTTCTCAGAAAAGACTTGTTCTTCAGAGTTATCCTTGATTTAGCCTGTGGACACAACCTAAAAGCCATCGTTCCACTCTAAAGATGAAGGAATCACACTGAAGTTGCACAAGGGTGTCACAGAGCTAGGAAAAAACCCTGACGCTGAGTCCATTGTGCTAAACATCCCATCACATTCAGCAGCCACTGCAGTTCCCTTGCTCTATCTGTACACTTACTTCCCACTGACACATGTGAGTTCAAGATGCATCTGGGAAAAAAAAAAAAACCCTTCTTCTCTGAGCACCGGATTAGAGGTTTTTTTCTCATCAGCAAAGAGAGGTTGTTTCTTCTACTTTACTCACAATAGACCTGGTGGGCTATAGACTGCAGTTAATCTGCTCTGACTGCTGCAACTGTGTGGGAGCACACAGGGGCATGATGCCCTCCTGCATGGTGATTTTAACTCAATGAGTCCAAGAATAAATGTTCAGACAATGCTGACTTGGAGAGTTTTTTGGCATTTCATTTTTGTTTTGAGGAACAAACTAAACTGGTATCGAAGGCAGTAGCATGTTCAGTCAGTTAAAGGCACCAGGAGGAGTGTTTCCTTTTCCAGAATCCATTAAAAATCTCATGAAAATGAAACCACAAGAAATGAAGAGTCTTCAGAAAATATTCACCTAAATAATCAATGTGGTACAACTGAACTGAATGGAAGGACAAGGCAAAGCCAGCTGAGTTCAGGTGCATGACTGCCCGTGAGGCTGCAGGAGGACTGTCACTCAGCGTCCTGGGTCAGTGGAGAGAAACTTCCATGTTCAAATACGCAATGAAGAGGAGGGACAAACTGTACTCTCAATGTGCCTCTCTCTCTGACCACTGGAGAGGCAGTCTGCAGGACTGGCTTGAATTAGTCACTCTGGTTTAGTTTAAGTTTACATTTTACAGTTTATTGGGCAGGAACTTTCATTTATTGCTTTATAACATAATTAATGTGCATCTGATATTTTCCTTTTTTCTTCCTTCTCCTCTGTATCAGGGACAAAATCTGTTTTGCTCTGCCAACAGGATATGCAGAAATTTCAATGAATCCATTACTGAACTATTATATTATTTTTTTCAATCAAGAATTCCATTGCCCAACAGTGACTAGTCCTGTTTCACAGTTTTCCACCAATTCCATAAATTGCATCAAAGTTTCATCATTTCCTAATTTAGGTTTTCTCAGAAACATTACTCATCATTGAAGAATGTTCTGGTCATTAAGAAGGTTAAGAGATAATATTTTCTTACATTTTTGTGGCTGTTTTCTTTTTTGGAAAGAAAATATTATGGGAGAGGAAGTTTCCCTGCTGATTGCAGTTGCTCAGCTTTTCTGCCTTTCTACACTTTTTGTTTCTACAATTTTTTTCAATTCAAAATTTAAAAGAAGTTCCTTCCTTTACCAAAAAAAAAAAAAAAAAAAAAAAAAAGCTTGAAGCTGCAAAAATATTTTACTAAGAATACCATTGGAAAACCTAAAGGGATAAACCCTCCTTTGTCCTTCCTATACTCAAGGTCAAATGAAGAGGCAGGAGGGTGATGGAGGGTTGTGAGTAATGTTCTGAGGTACTTCCGTGGGTTTTGAAAGAAGAACATTCTATCATCTGAGCCATTGCTGACCCCAGAAAGAAGGAGAAGTTACAGGAGGAAATGGTCCATGCTTGCCTGCAGCAGCTGGACAGCAGGGAGGAGCACTGTTACGCAGCGTATTTATCTGAGCAAGCTGTGGAGCTTCTCCACTGTTAGAGTTTTCTTTCTTCTCCAACTTACACTGCTAATCTTTTCCCTAATAATTTGCTCCCCTTTTTTAAAAAAGGAATCTGATTTATTATCAGAGAATCCATAACAGCAGAAAAATCTCCCCTCAAGCTTTCCCTCCCTCCCTTCATGCCAATTTCTTAGCCTTGCTCCTTTTTCTCTTGCTTCTCTTGCTGGCTCTTCTCCCATGCCTTGCAGCCGGCAACTTTGAAGAAAAATTCAGGCTCCTCCGCCTCGCTGGTTCCCCTGGCTGTTCCTCCTGCTGTATAATGGTGCCCTCACTCCGAGATCTGCTCTCCTTCAGTGAACTCTGGTTGTCCTCATGTACCCTCATTACCCTGGGCCGCCATTCAGTCATCTTCTTCCAGTAGCAATGTTTTCTCCATGTGAGGGATATGGGTTCCGCGGGTGTAAGCAGATGTTGCAGAGCCTGGACGCAAGGCAGGGTGTGATACAATATGGACATTGGCTGTGCAGCTCTCTCCTGAACCTCAGGGGGCTTGTCCAGCTCTAGGGCTGCTGGAACCCTCCCATCAGAATTGCTGTTGTTCAATGTGTTACATGAAGACTAGATAATGCTGTTGGCTGAACTCACCACACTGCTTCCTGGGACTCCTGCAAGCCCTTTCCCGCTCTGTCAGAAATGTCTTTTGCAATCTCCCACCCCATGTCTCCACCCCACATGGGTCCTGCTCATCCCTTCCTTGCCATCCAGATTTTCCATATGTGTCCTAACCTCTGCCACTGTCCCCTGCTCTCCTTAATGCCCACTTTCACCCCTTGCGACAGGGGTTTTTTTCATGTGTTCCCCATGCTACACCTGCCCCAGCCCCTTTCCCACTTGTCTCCTACTCCCACTTCCATATCTCCTCTCAGTTTCTATCCCATATTCCCCTTGCAGCCTCTGGGTCTGACTTCAAAACACCTCTAGCCAGACTTTGCCTCACACAGCACAGTTCTGCCAACCCTCTACTTCTTTTTCCCTTCTCTGTCACTCCCTGTATGACTCTGGATATCCTTCTCCTTTGTCTCTAGGACCTTCTATCTCTAATTCTAATTTGTCATCCCTCTCCTACACACTGCTACAACTTCCCCACTCCTTCCTTGTAATAGGTTTTTTATTTTCTTAGGAGTCCAGGATACAGGCACTGTTCCTGGGAAATCTGTAACATGGTTAACACTAACGTGGTCAAGCAGCTTCAGGAAAGGGAAGAAGTTTATTCAACTGACAGCATCAGGAAAGCCGAGACTTTGATTTTTCTCTGAATCAGGCTTTTCCAGGGTTCTGATTTGTACCCATTTTGACAAGGTTGCTGATGCTAAAGAATCTTACTGATGCTAAAGAATCTCTTGACATTTTGGAATGGAAAATTACTGTACTAAAATCAGACGAAACCCTGTGAATTATCTATTTTTTATTCAGTGTCCTAGGCATCTGAGTGGGAAGCAGAAGAGCAGCTGGTACCTCAATGACTGCTTAGGTGGAAAATGTATGAGTCGCCTCTTCAATCTGAAAAGAGCAAACCCATAAAAAGACCCACCTTAGTCCTCAAGTGCATTCAGCAGCACAGGCATCAGCTTTGCGACCGTGGATGATTACAAGGTGCCCTCCCACCTTTGTCCCTGTGGATAATACCATTGCTAAAATATTATGGCACCAGAAACCTCAGCAGCAGAGCTCAGCAGATGCCGTCGCCTCCATTCAGAAACATAGGAAGAAGAGGAGGTATTGTTCCCCTGTTGCACAATGGCTTCTTTTTTGCTTTCCAAGGAACCATTTCATGCATCCCTTAGCCTGGGCCTCCTCCACGGAGCCCCCATATCCATTTTTTCTAGTTTCTCAGGTGCCACAGCTGTATGCCAAATTTTAAATCCTTAAGATTAAGGATGCCAGCACTACTAGTGCCAAATGGTAAAAAGTCAAGATTAAGGGCTCATCCAACAGTCTGAAAAATTCAAGTACTTCTGAAATCTCCAGGTGTGCTGGCTTCACATTTTCAACTGAGATTTTTTTCAAAAACACTTTGTTCCTGGAGCTGAGACTCTACAATATGCTTCAAACTTGATTTATGTTAGGAGTTATTTACCTGAATGTTTCTTTTAGATAGGATAAAATTAATCTGGAAAGGACCTCAAGTGTCAGAACAGTCCTCCTGCCTTAGGGCAAGATCACCTTTACCCAGGCTGTAAGGATGAAATTTTTCACCCAAGCTGAGGTATGTTCAACAAAGATGTCTACATCTAAAATGATCCCTCATTAGGCTTAGGAACTCTAATCTGTGTGGCAAATAAAGAACAACTGATCCACTCAAAACCTCTTGTCTACCTTAGGATGCAATGGATTTCTATCAGGACCCACTGATTGTACTTACTAAATTTCCACAGATCAGACTGGGAACAGGAAAAAAAAAAAAAAAAAGATCGAGTGTGGACACCTACCTTGTACAGTTTAAAGCTAGGGAAAGCAAACCACACTCCAGCCATTTGGATGTATGTAAACTACCTATCTGGTTCCAGTACAGCTGGTGACACCTTGGCTGGTAGAGGTTAGGGTGCAGTTTGTTCAGCCAGATGTAGACACCTTCATGTGATGACATGGGTCACACCCAAAGCCTCACTGACCAACCAGTTCTCCACTGCTCTAAAGGACAGACTGCTCTGATGTCAAAGCCAACACTGCTTAGTTGTTGCTAAGGGTCCTCACATTCATCCTGTGCAATCCATGTCACCACTTCATTCCTTTTACGTATTTCTTTTGTTTTCCACCCTGCCTCCCTCAGCTTCCAGCTTTCCTCTTCCAGTGAAAGCCTATCAGTCCATTCCCCATCCATTACAGACACAGGAAACCAAATATATCCCCCTCCCTGCAGCAGTCTTTTCCATATTTGAAAATTGTATAATTAAAATTATAAATTGGTAGAATTGGTGCTATTTAAAAAATTGGTGACTTAAATGCATGTGTCTTCATCTAATATAAAACTGCTAGATCTGGCCTGAAAACATTCTAATATGAAAAAATAATGAATAGAAAAAAAAAATCGGTTGAAAACTATGGGAAATTATTTCCATCTTCAAGATATTATACAGTGTGGGCAGAATCACATGTTTCTCTGCAAAAAAAAAAAAAGTTTCAAAGAAAAAACCCTGTATTTCTATAGTAAAGGTACTTTATAAGAAATTTATGAACATCCTAGAAGTCTGTCAATGACATTTCTAGCAAAAGAGCCAGCACCATAAAGTTTTTGTCAGTATCAGCTTCTGTTCCTTCTAACTTCTTCCTGACCGAGCTGTTCTCGAGCTCTGTATCTTAGACTAAGCTATAGCTCCTTCCTTAACTTCTGTGACTTTCTGTCCCTCAGAAATTACAAAATAAAGAATTACTCTCTCCATGGGATTTTGCCAACTTCTCCAAACAGATGTTGCTTAGCCCAGGAAAATTTAAACTAGTGAAAGTAATGCTTTTAGACCTATGCATATATTACTTTTTAAAACCTATATGTTTATTTCTTTGGATGGGTGTATAAACACATATAGAGATTTTTATGCATACACAAATAATTTTTTCCTAGAGTACTATATATTATGAATATAGTATGCATGTGTCAGTATATACTATATACTATGAATATAGTATATAGTAGTAGAGTAGCAAGAATAGCACTCTTTCTTCTGTTATTGACTATAATTTGCTTCAAACAGTCTGAAATCTTTTGTATGCAATTTATTGGTAATCAACTGATTTCTCCTTGTCTGTGTTTTTGTTCTTCCCAGCATTTAGCTATGAATTTAGCCATGAGTCAGTTTTATCCTGATCGTATTTAATTTGCAGTAATTTTCCCTTAAACTTGTTATTTATCAGGTCAACATTGCACTGGTTGAATTTATATTTTCTGGGGAGCTATTTACCTGGATATATTTTTTGGATGAAAACCACCACTGGAAATGCTAGTATTGGCAAACTGCTGTATATAAGTATGTTCCTACCATCTTTGCATTTGAGGCCATATTTACCCTGATGTACTGACCCTTTAAATTCAGCCCAGTTTGTTTTGGTCTTTTCATTTTTTATTTTTTTCTATTTTTCAAGTTTAAAATGAATGAGATCCAGCAAACAGTATCAAAAGAAAGTTTTCAAGAAGCGCCTACCATATGTGACTTCTCCACCAATATTGCCAATGGAAAGTCACATATAAAACAATTTCCTACTGCTAATAAATATTTTGTTCCATTTTGTGAGGAGGCAGCACACACATTGCCTGTGAAAACCCATTAAAGTTCCACACTCAGGCACATATGCTCTAGACCAATACTTGGAATGTTACATAGAAACACTTGATAAGTATGTCTGCAGCTCTTTTATCTGGGCAATCCAGTTGGATTACGCAGTAAAATTGCAAGAAGATCACTTGAAAAGGAGAATTGGTCAGAATGCTGCTTTGCTTTTTTTGCAGTACTATAACCATTCTGCTCTCCTTTTTCTAGCCTTTTATTTTGAGGCCTGCTGGGCATTGTTTTTTATGGGAACTACTAGATTAGGTCTATGTTTAGGAAAGCATTTAAACACATGCCTAATTTAAAAAAAAAAAAAGCAAGTATTCTCCTTGAAATCAATGGGCCATCTGCTTAAATATTTCTTGGCCTGGTTCTGCAATCCGTAACGCAGGTGGACTAACAGTGGTAGTGAGTTTCAAGATGTCATAATGACAAAAAAGCCTCCATTGTATCATTAATCTATCTAGATATTTATATGGCATCCACCTCTATAAAAATTGCAGTACCTATCTTAAAGTAGCCAAGAGTGAGGTTGTGTTATTCCCCTGATTCTAGCCTAATTACTGGGTCTTCATTACTGGCCTTCCAGGGCAATTACCTGAGCCACCCTGAATAATTGCATGAACACACTGCATCCACTGCAAAAACACAGCTGAGCCCACTGCTGCTGGCTGCTTACAACAAGCTCGCTGGCTTTGTATTGAAGGAAGAGGAGAGTTTGTCAAAGGCACGTTTGCTGCTCAGCTAAGGACAACAACCAGGAGTTGGGGACAAGACCTTCTTAAACCACTCCAGAGGCTGTCTCATCTGGTCCCACATGCCACATCCCTCCAAAGCAATGAACATGTTTCCTGAAAAGTTCTCCCTCTTCCCACCCCCAAAGTCTGTTGACTATAAATCATCCCGTAGATCACTAGTTAGCTGGCTTCATATTCATAACACAACAAATATTTCCCCTCCAGTGTCAAGTCATTCAGGCTCCACGGGGGATAATTCCTGAAGTAAAGCAGTGATCTTTGAGACAGAAGTTGCTTTCCATTCCACAAAGGAGAAGGGTTTGTTAATCATGCAACTATTTAGAAGTCACTCCCAAGATGTGCACCTGAGCTCAGAGCCTATAATTTATAATCTACACACCCACACACATACACTGCAATCAGATCGCTGTTCCCACAGAAAATAAACGTGCTGAAACACAAGACCCAGCACTGCTCCAAGCAGAGATAAAACATTTAAAGGAAAGATACAGGATGGTTTCATGAAGTTTCCAGGTGGCATAAGGCAGGGGCAAATGTACCCTTCACCTGCCACGGAGGGTTAACATGTAAATGTACAGATGTAAAGGAGAGTTTCCCTTGATCTCATCCCACCTCCTTTACAACTCACGGCTTGATATCATGAAAGTATAGTTCCCAATGCCAAAAGACAACCAGTGGTTTAAAAAATCTCTTAATGAAAGGATTGAAGGCTACTCAAAACAACACTGAAAAATTAACACTTCAACTCAACATGTCATTTTCCCATCAGAAAGTACCTCTAAAATCAAGCATATCTATGGGGAGGGAGGGAACCAACAACAAACAAGCCAATAAACAAAGATTTTGGTGGAACTTTCTAATGAGAAACTACTAATAAAATATTGCCTTTGGAATTAATGCCCACATCCAGTTGAATGACTGAGGAGCTTTGTGACAGTCATAGATCTTGATCATTTATAGTCATGTTCTTCCATATAATCTTGTTTGGCATTGAACCACACCTCCCAGGAGGCAGTAGTCCCTTCCCTTGGAAGAGTGTAGTACAACATTTAACAGCCAGTTATATAATGTGCAGTTAGTTCAACTTTTTACCTCTGTTTAGGATGAAGACAAGTGCTGATATACTTGCATTTTTCAAAAGGCAGTTATTCCATTTTTTCAACTAATTTCAAACAAGACACTGCCGACTTCCTGCTGGCATTCTGGTGTGTGTCCTCACCAAAATAACCATGAACTTGAGTGTCCTCTAGTAAGATAGGTAGCTAAAAAGGTTCCTGGCACTGGAGTACCAAAGCACATCATAAATATTAATGGAGTTATCCTTCCAACATTGCTATGAGGCTTTATTACCCCCATTTTGCAAACAGAGAATTGAATTTCAAAGTCACTTGCCCAAGGCAACCCAGGAATTTTGTACTGGTGCCAGGACTGAGCCCACATTTCTTAAGTCCTCATCCAAAGCGTCTTTTCTCTTTTACCCTCTTATGCTAGACACAAAAGCAATTTTTGTGCCTCAATATTTTCTATTGGCCTGGTTCTAAGCTACTTTCCCACACATGTGATCATTAAAGATGCCAAAGTGAGCTCTTATTTTGGTATACGAGATAGTGCTTCCATACGAGGGGACCAGGATTTAATTTGCAGCCTTGCTTTCTCCTTGGCTGTTGGTAAGCACAGCCCCTGCAGAAAAAAAGGAGTGCTCTGTGTTGCACATCCTACAGTGATTGCTCTGGATGATTAAGAAGTGGTATTAATACATTCCATGGATGAACTATCCAATCTTCCTTAGCCTGAGGGATAGAAACTAAAATCCCAGGTCTAGGTGGAGAATTCAAGAGAGCTGAAGAGTATCCCTGGAGAAAAAATTAATAGCACTGGCTTGCATTTGTTTGGCCTTCCTTTGAGTGCACTGACCAAATATGCAAAAACATACCAAATGCGTTGTAAGTAGGAAAAATAAGCAAATCTCACCCAAGGAGCCTTGCATACATGATGTTTTCAGTTTGCTTATGTTCGCATCTCCCAAGTTTTGCTCTGAATTTATTGTACTCAAAGGTACATGTCAAAACCTACCCAGAACTGTTGTATTTTACTTAGTTCAAGACCAAATATTCTGATTTTCCTACTATACCATAACTATGGCTGACTTTGCTCAAAATTTACTCCAGAATTCAGGCAAGACTTTTAACTGACCCAGAACAAGGTTGAGATTTGTCATTCTAGGCACAATCAGAAACATGAGCTAGAAGAACCTACAAAATCTCCAAGGTGACATCGCAGTCTTCACACTGCTGAGAGGCTATTAAGCATTTAATGCACAAAATAGTAAAATATTTATGTCAACATTTTAAAACACAATAATAAATTATGTATTTAAGACCTCTTAAACTGCATATGCACAACTTAATCATAAACTGGTGTTTTAGCAAATATTGCAGTAAATGAGATTTACTGAGATTTAGAAGCAAGATCCCATAGTTCTTTTTCTGGGGAGGAGAGCATGATGCGTTTGAGAGCCAAAACAGCCTGGAAATGTTTGCAGTAATGTCTAGTATTCACCTTCTAGATACTCACCAGAGTCTTATCCCCACTGTCCTCATCACTGGACATCTTAAAAAAAACCCATGCATGTTCTTGTGACTTCCAAGTCCATGACTTTTCTTGTCTCCTCTGCGCATTAAGCACACAAAAAAAGACAAGTTGTTTCCTAAACTGCAACTTTACTAGCAGCTTCTAGCCTAATGAGATAGAACTTTCTTTTTCATGAATATGAAGCTGTGAAAAGGTAAGAAATTTTTTAGTATTTCTTGGCTTTTTCCACCAGGACATCCAGATATCTTGATACAAATATCCTGATACCACCTGGCTGATGTTCAAATCAGATTTTCTGCTCTGAGTTTCAGTGTGGCCCATTACGGTGATGGAAACCGTCTGTTAAGCTAGAGTGTAGAATGAGTAATCTTCAGTATTTGAGGATGCTTTTGTCCTTGAACAATATTTGGTTTCAGGTCCTCTCTCCAGTAGTTTCAAATCACCCTTAGGAAAAATAACCACAGTTCCGATTAAACTTTGCACACACTTTGAACTCCTATAGAAACTGGGAAGTGTTCCTTTACACCAGCATTAGACAGAGTCTGTAGGGCATAATGCTTAGGTCATGTGGGGATATTTCTTTGCATACCTATTAATTAAGGTGTCATGAATTAATTAGGCACAATGCCACTAAAAAGCTATGATAAGCAGTGGATCTTATATGCTAATAGTATGGGCGTCTCTTACATAAGTGAATCATCCCTATTTCCCAAATCAGCAATTACGCTGTGCCCCATGGGTAAATGTCTTTCATAGAAATTATTCCCAGAACTTCTTCAGAGAACATCTGAGACAGCACAGGAACATCATTAATTTATCTTTCCACACCTATGTCAGAGCCATTTTGGCCAATTATTCTTGCACTCATGTCCCCACCCCAGGTGTGAGGTCCTACTCCTGCCTTTGAATTGTCTTTGGGATCATGGCCCTGCCACAGGTCCCTCCCTGCAGTCTGAAACCACTGCTCTTGATGGTGGCTTTGTACCTACATCCAAAAAGCAGTGCTCTGCTCTCAGAGCAACCTCCCTGTTTTCAGAAAGACTACCCAGGAAGGGGCACAACTTAAGATGAACTTGATTACCCATCTCTTTCAAAGCTGAGTTTTCTGAGGAGATGAAATAACAAGCTGTGATGATAAAAACCCCCAACTTCTAAGAAAGGTACATTGCAAAGAAAACTACATCCGAGTGAGAGAAAAATGCCTAAAATGTAACAAGGTTAAATACAAAAGCCTCTTACAAAGTTAGAGAGGTTAAACTGTCAAGTCCTGTCAGATATTTCAAGGAGTAAAAATGGCACCTGTAACTGCATCAGCCAGGTGGGACAACGCATGGGACAACAGTGTTCCAGGCTGTAGGCACCAGCTGGGTGGCAAGTGCTCAGCATCTCTGAAAATGAAGGTTGTCATTGAGGCAGACAGATGAGGCTGCCTCAGTCCTGGCAGTTTCACCCTGGTTTTTTGGGGGTTTTTGTTTTGTTTTGTTTTTTCCCGAGGCATTAATGAAATGACAGTAAGATAAAAGGTTGCCATGTTTCAGCTACTGCCCTGCTGTCCCCAAGTCCAAATGCGGTGTCTTCCCTTTCAGGGAGAGGCAGGTTTCTTTGTGTTCCCTGATGTTATGTATCATCAGCATCTCCTGAGGCTTGGAAAAAACTCAACTCTCCTTTCATTGCAAGGCACCTGTGGACATCTACAGCATGAGCATGTGGGACCTGAGGCACTTTGGCAAGCCTATAGGGAAAGAACTAGGCATCTCTGTACTATGAGGTACCATAGCAGTTAAAAAGATATTTTTGTGTATCATCAGCCTGAGGGATTTGGGCACTTAAAATCTGCCTCAACTGGAACTTGAGCAGGTAAGTAACTTTTCAGCTCCCATACAAAATTATTTGCGTGAGATTGCACAGGAGAGCTGCAAAAGTGAACTCTAAGCCTCTCAAACTGCAGTTAAAGCTCCTGCCGCTAACCCATCCTTTCCTCATCTATAGCTAACTTAATCTCAGTAGCCTGACTGCTCGGCTGGGATTGACAGTGGTGTAGATGACTGCAGTAAGGCCTCTCAGGAAGCTGCACCCAGTACATTTATACTCTGCTCACTAATACATCAAAGCAGAGAGACAGAAGACACAAAGGACATTATTACCATTGACCTAACTGCTTTGCCTAACAAGCATCTACAGCAAAGCCACGTGGGCTAGGATGCTAAGGAGCTGCATACATTGCATTCCTCTAAAGCCAAATTCAGTGTGGTCTGCAGGCATCTCTATTGATTTCAACGAGATTGATATCAGACCTCTATACCAAATGGTTAAGAGCTGCTGGGCAGGGTGAGTTGTCAAGGAAAGGATGTACTTACAATTGCATTTTGACGAAAAAGGGAAAACAGGCTTTCCAAAGTACGGAATGTTTTTACTGTTACTGGGATGCTTTCTAAAGCCCTCCTGCTCCCTCTGTGCTTTAAATCCTTTGTTACAAAAACCACAAACACCTTCCGGGCCAGGAAATTCAATATCTCTGCAAGTAATTATCTTTACACACAATAGACACAGAAAGCATTGTCACCATTTGAGAAGCACATATGGCTAAAAGGTTTACATGTAGATATTCCTGGGCCAACAGCGCAGGGTGAAGCAGGCTAATGAAAGACCTAAAAGGGAGAATGATGTAGATGCTTTTATATGCAACATATTTTTCAGTCTAATTTTTGGGTTTGTCATTAAATTAGAATTTTAGTAACCTAACCAAATTAACAGATCAGCTGTATACAGCCAAGTCCACACATGGCAGTAAGGCAGAGCAAGAATAGAAACCAGTAATCCTGCCAGCTCCATCCGTGAGTGATTAGTCAGACTCTCAGTTCTTCTGTAATACTTTTCCACGCCCTAGATCTCAAAACACTGTTTAAAGAAAAGCCATGGATCACTGTTACAGGAGAAGAAAGAAGCTAAGTCATGCCAAAGATCAATGTCAGAGTAAAATATAATCCTAAATCACTATTCAGGGACCTTAACTGTTCCTGACTGTGCCTCTTCATACTAGCAAAAAAAGATACATTTACTTTCTAAGATTGTAAAATGAAGAAAGCAAAAATACATGCTAATTAGTAAATAACCTGAATCCAGTTTTTGCTTCTCTGACTACCATTAGACATTACCTTAATGCTTGAAATGAGAGCTGTCTGATAGCAAAGTGCCATTCAAGAGGAGCAAATGTTCTGCATCTCTGTTCAGATTGTTCTTTAACAGCACGTACATTCCTCAAACCTGAATGGCCGCCTGGTCTTCTGGTCTGGTCTTCTGAACCATAAGCTGGGTACTCCATGGATGACTGCAAGGACGTAAAACCTGTCTCCATATATCCTTCTGCTAAGAGTTTGTAGGAGACATACCTACAACCAGGCATTCATTCACATACGTATGGGTCTGCAAATGGTTCATACAACCAGAGGCTAAAATTTAGAGTTCTGTTTAGAAAATGGAGCCCTGAAGGGAGATGGTGGAGATCTGGCCGAGGAAAAGCGTTGTTGGTAGAAAGGTATCAGAACTCAAATGTTAGGCAAAAAACTACTGGATAAAACACAGTTTGGAAAGTGGAGACTCTGCTCTCCTGAAGAGCTGGAGTTTCCAATGTGCATATGAGACCACACTCTTCTGGGACATCTGAGGTTTTGGGTGCCAGTGCTACTAAAGAAGAGGTCCTGACAAGTTGAATTTGTTCAGAAACATTGAGGGCATCCTAAGAGAGGATACCACTCTCTAAGACTTATGGGAAACTAGGAGCATAGAAGCCCTGAAAAGCCTGATTAAACCAGGAAGGTTAGCTTATATATGCTTTTTTTTCTACTAAAACATTTCAAGTCCTTAAAACAGAGCACGAAAAATGTAATTTTGGGTTTTTTTAGCTTTCTAGTCCATAAGAAATACACAACTTATATTTTTGTTTTGAAATAGCAAAGGGTTTGCTCGTCCTCAGCTCTAATTCATGCCCAGGGCTGTGTTATGCTAAGAGGCTATTCATTTAGTGGATAGACTCAGCCACATCTTTTTCTTTTTTTTTTTTTTTTTTTTGTTTCCCCTTGATAAACTAAGTAAACATGAGGTCACTGCAAGGGCTTGAAAACTACAGCATGGCAATGGAGTGGCAAGACACTGGAGTGTAGCACACAAGCCTGAAGAGAGTCTGCTTCAGTGCTGGTACCAGCTTTCATCTTTGAACAATATTCCTTACCCAGGTGTAAACACTGACACAATTTCCAACTCAGGGAATGCTTGAGCCATAAATCCCTGAAAGCAGATAGGAGGGTGGAATCACTGCATACTTACCCTGTTCTTACTCTCTTGTGTAGCCTATACTCTTCCTTTTTGCTCTTACTCAACCTCAGAGAGAGGATGCTGGGCTGGAGAGCCCTTCAGGCTGACCCTGTACAGCTGCTCTGATGCTCTTCTATTTATGCTACATTTCAGAGGAAGTGATTTTCTCTTATTCCCAATCATTGACAACAAATAGCAAACCCCTCCAAAGCCATTTTTGACAGAGTCAACCTAGGTGCTTGCATTCAAGGATTAGTCACACACTGCTGGAGTGAAAACAAAGAAAATGTAAACAGCTAATGCTTTTGCCAGAAGTATTCAAGAGTCTGTGTGGGAAAGGATATGATATAAGAGCTTGTGTGATCATACATTCTTTTATTAAAATAAAACCTCTCACAACAATTCCTAACATGATTTTTTTTTTCAAGTATCACTATTCATCAAACAAAGCTTGCCTGTGCAATTATCAAATATGTAAGGCTTGTGATATCAGGTAGATCCCTCTATGGGTGTATTTCAAATTGTTGTTATTTAATTATTAACTGACTCCATCGTGTTTTCTTTCGATACGTGTTCTTTATTTCAGGAATACATCCTGCAATATTAAGTGGAAAGATAAGCTCAGTTAAGAATCTGAGGAATAAGATGAAAATCAGCTTGTGTATGTTTTCTCACCTTCCTTTTCTCATCTATCCCATATTATCACCACAGCCAAGACAGAGAGAGGAAAGAAAATACGCTATGGAGTACACTGGGCTTTGGAGTAGAAGATACCCCCTCACCCACTTCCTTCTCATCCCTGCTGTAGTTATGTCACAAGTATGAGACAAAAAATATTGTGCCATGAAGGTTTAAAGAAAACACCACCTTGGAACTGACCACTACCACAGATATGGGAAAAGTTTATTCTAACTTACAGGGTTTTTTTTCAGGCAGTTGTTTGTCCCATCACAGTTCAGGTGATCTCTTCATAAAATGCAGAAGTATGATAAATAGAGAAATCAAGGAATCGTTTCATAAGTGTCAAAAGGGTTTGTCTCGACATTGCTAAGTCAGACTGTTTTGGCTTAGAATGGGGTGGAGAAACAAGGAGACATGAACGCTGTTCACAAAACTACCCGTGTGGTGGGGGATCTTGTTGTGGCATCTCTACAGTAAGGTAGCCCACTGCAATGCAGAAAACACACATTCACTCTGCTCAGAGTTTATCTGAGTCAAAGACATTTCTTTCTCAGAAGAGGTGCTGACTGAGAAGTTTACCACTCTTTCTGAAGTGGTACTTTCTTATGTTTAAAAAGTCACTAGAAGAACCACTGGAACCCATCTGTGCTCTGTTCCAGGTGAGTGCCCTTATGGCAGGTTATGATTCTGTCTTGAATGTAAATGTAAATGTACATGACTGTAAATGAAAACTTAGAGGTTGAAATAAAAATGAAAGCCCTTCAATAGGAGTGGATGATAAAGCACTAGCCCAGAATACCTATAGACCATCAGTGTTCACCCACAAAATGAGGTATCAGTTTTTAAATCCCTGCCTTATTTGAGGTAAAAAAAGATATTTAAACCCCTTCAAAATATCCTAAGTGAGGGTCTTAAAGAAAAAAGTAGAGCTACTTTGTCTGAGTTTTTTATTATCTTCCTTTCCAGAATAATTGTTCCAGGAAAAGCAAACTGTTCTTCAGTCCTAACTTTGTTTTACCAAAGGTTTAAAAAAAAAAAACAAACCCACGTTTCAGACGGACCTAAACTTTTGGCATGTTCTTGGCGTAAAGTTTCCTGGGAGATGACTAAGCCAAGAAAACCCATGAGGAGTATATTTTTCCTCTCTCTAAACCTCCTGTCCCAGCAATCCAACATGCACAGCAGGCTCCCATGTAGTCCAGACTGCCTCCGAAGCGGACAACTTGCAGATCTGCTTGGGCTCTGGAGTTGAAAGAGACCTCAAGAGGAATGAAGAATGGTTCCATCCCATCATGAGGAAACTTTCTAGGTGAGGGAGACTTGCTGCCCAAAGAAACAAACTTGTGCTTAATAGTAGATACAATCTGCACTTACCTAGCTTAGCAACTAAGTTTTCTAGATGTGGAAGAAAGGCAGCTGAGCAGTTTCAGTTCCACAGACCAATACCTCCTCATCAGTGAGATAAAATGCTTTTTCTTTTTTCTTGAAAACATTTTTTCCCAGACCATCTTCTTCCTTTCTCAACAAATTCAAATCATTTCTCACATGCTCAAAGCAGCAATGCACTGAATGTTCCCCTCTGTCCCTTCTGCCTTATCAAGTTTCCGATTCCTAATTAAATATATAAATTCTAAAAGTACATTTTAATCACTGGCAATTGATTCCCTTCGGAACAAAAAAGCCTCCCTTTACAGCAAGTTACATGAAATCACTTGACTCAACAAGCTAAACTAACTTCCTTTTGCCTAACCCAACCTTTTAGTGGTTGGCAATGCTCCAGCACTTCTGATTAAGGGAAAAGATGCTGAAGGGCCAGATTTTTTAAGGTGCTGAGCACCCACAGCACATGCTGATTTAAGCTGATGCTGCAGATGCTGGGGCCCTGTATCATCCTGCCCCATGACATCTTCAATCACTTTCTCTTGGTGTGACAGGATATCACTTTCACTTGTTTTTCTTTTCTTGGACTATCAAAGTCAAATTCCACAGAACAGTGATGTTTATCTCTTTCTGAGCTGAGCTGCAGAACAGTATTTGCATTTGAAACATCAAGTACTTCTACACCCACTTCTCCAAACAGAACCACTGCAGGGTTTTGAGTTTGCACCTGTACTTTCAATTGCTGCTTTGATTTATTCCAGCTAAAAGGAAAAATGAAAACTGGAGCTTTTTATTTCAAGTGCTGGACTGGTCCTCCAAACAGGTGGTTCAGACCTTGACTCTGCCATTCGTTCCTTGTGCAGCTCTTACACATGAACAATGCATCTGCAAAAGGGAGATGATGTGGTTTCCTTTCTCCTGTTCTTTCACCCTTTCTCTTGACTAGTTGGGCAGCAAGGCCTGCAGGAGGTCCTCAGCTGAGGTCTCCAGGATCTAATGCTATAAGCTTACAGCTTTTTTCAAAATTATGTTTATGGAGCTTAGTGTTTAAAATATTGTGTGTAACCCCTATGAGGACTTGCTACAGAAATATTAACCTGAAGGCCCTGGCAGTGCAAAGCTGTCACTGGGCACTTGGTCACGTTGCTATCATATATCTCAGGCAGACCACTTCTACTAGGAGAACAAATAGCATGTGCAGAAGAAGGGCTAAACAGAAGGAATCAGATTACCAGGAGCCAAAGAGACTAAGTGTCCCTGAATGACTTACTGCTTACTGACAGCTGAATCATTTCCCCCTTGTTTGGAGAAGTAGAAGCTCTCAGGACTAAGACAGTAAAAGTCTTTGTCATAAACCACTCTTCTCCTATAGGTTTTATAGAAAGTCCATGACAGGATTTAGTTTTGACATTACAAATGAGATGGAAAAAAAACCAATGAAGCTGCTGAAAAAGCAAATCATAATTCCTTAGAAATCACTGGGAGTGCCTGACTGAAAGCCACAGGGTCGGAAGGAAACAGTGAACGTTCATGTCTTCCTGTGCTTCAAAGTAATTTTCTTTCCGTTTGGCTTTAGAGATCGTCATTTTGGCTGGCTCTGTGGCTCTTGCATCAGGACCAATGGTGTGCCTTTCACAATGACTCTGTGCTGATATGCACCTGAGAGCTAGAGGGGAGCAAATGGGAAGCGGAAATGAAGCTTTAACTCAGAAGAAAATCAAAGGATGATTTTTTTAGCATATTCTTTTTTTTTCTTTTCTTTTCTTATTGATGACAGGGGTTGGGGGAAAAAAAGGTGTTGGAGTAATTGATTTTCAGAGGAAATAACAAATGAGCAGGTGAGCTTTGCAGTGCTAGTCACAGGAGCACAAATACATGGGAGAAAAAATACTCAACTTCATTGTTGCATGTTCCACCTATAACATAATCTCTTTCTAGGGCATAATAACAAGTCATGGATAATAATTTTCAGATAAAAGTCAACAAATAGGAGCAATGACAACATTGCTGCAACATTTAACAATACCCTCAGTACCATGAAATCTGAGCTACAGTAGTATTCAGTCTAAGAAGTACTGGTATGCTTACTTAAAGTGACAACTTTTTAACGCCAGTCATTTCAGAGTTTAATTTAAGTGAATGTCATCAGTGTAGGATCATAAGAGGCTGTAGGTGACTGCTCAGTTTGTACATTCAGAAACTCGCTTGAGTCAAGAGAGATGTTCATAGCTTGATCAGGCCAACTGCAGATTTCTCTTGTCCTGGGTAAATACATAGTTTTCAGATGAGAGGAACTTGGCAGAGGTTTTTGATGCGTGACTCTAAATTCTCTCTCTATGATTTACAATTTGGAATTTCTTGAAGTTCTTCTTTCCCAGCAGTGCTGAGAGATTTCCACGTGTCCACCTATCTTCCTGTAAGGGTAGAAGTCTTCCACAAAAAGAAAATAGTTGGTAATCGGATACAAACAATTTCAGAATGGGAAAAAAATTAAAAAAGAATATTTCTGTGCTTAATTCTAATTAAACAAGCAAATCCAGAAATTTTGGGTGCCATTTATTTATATCTTGCAGGCTAAATGCCATGGAGGGTATGTGCAGTGTTAGCATAAGTCAGGGGATGGTGATGTTGCAGATGGTCTTGGGGATCCTCATATGGTTATGTCAGAGGTAGACTGGGGGAAGGGGGGGGTGGGGGCGGGAAATGCTCCTCTCTAAACTGTGGTGCAGGTCTGCCAGGTGCTAACCATCAGGCTGCCTATGTCCCTCCTGGGCCAGGAGTATTTGCAGCTGAAGTTGCTACATTCAAGGTTGCATTGCTGCAACCAAAGAAAACCTGCTTTGCTGAGAACTAGCAAGTATGGGAAAATGGATGCAATTCCTCATGTACTAGGACTCTGCTCCAGGGGTTGGTGACTTTTTTGCAGGCAAGGATAAAAGAACATATGTCAAGTTGCTACCTGAGACAGTTGAGAAACCTCTGAGATGCTTAGATTGACAGAGAGGAAGAGGTTAAAAATGGACATTGACTCTTTTTATTTGCTGTAATATTATCTTTGAGGAGTTCCTTGAGGGTGGGCTGCTCTGCATCCAGCCTCGCAAGAGAGACAGGGGAAGGGGGAAATAAGGCCATAGTCCATCTCTCCCTCCCTGGTTATGAGGTTAGAGAGGTGGCTCTGTGTCTCAAACCAATATCCCATCTCACTTGCTAGCATTTTCCAAGACTGTAGAAAGAATTTAGGTAGCCAAACACCTAATTCTGCATCACCACAGAGGCCTGGATGGGGACTATATGGGGTTTCAGCTGGGAGCTCGGGAACTCTCAGATTAAACTGGCAGATCCCTATGAGATTAGGCAGTCACATCGCTGTTTGCAGCTTGACGGGTTTCATGTAGCCAGTTTGGGCTGGGTTTAAACTGACTCAGTCCTATCCATGGTCATTAGAGATTTGGGGGGAAAAGAAGAAATTATACTCCTCACTGCACAAAGAGGGTTTGGGACAGGCAAAGCTAATGCTTGCACAGACTCCCAGACACTCGTGAATGTCACTGCAGTAACAAAATACTTGTTAACTCCCACTAATTTACACTTTCATGTGCACGTGACTGAGATTTGTGCTGAGATTTTGGGATTGTTTGAACTTCAGATTCAATGTGAAACCTGTGGGTGAGCCAGCCTGGTTCATAACTAACTGAAGAGAAAGTTCATGCAGTATCCTGGGAAGGAGAACTGCCAGGTTTCACACTTTTCTGTCTCTAGCACAAAAAGAAACACAGTAAAAAAGCTTATAAAAGGGGAATTATCAGATTACAAGACAGAAAAGTGTTCTTCAAACCCTGGTTCATGAACCTTTTGACAAATATGCTCAGAGGTGTAAGTCTGAAGTGCAAGCACAAATCAGTACATTTTTTCATTATTCCTGTCATTGTCTTGCCAAATTTCCTGACAGCTTGGAAGAGCCCTCTGCTTTTATCTGGCCCTATGATTCTCACCCTGGGGATTACAAGCAGTTGGCAGATGACTCTCATCACCCTGCCTCCTCTCAGGATTCACCTCCACAGGAAAAATCCTGCAGTAGCAGGTGGGAACTTTTTCGATTAGCTCATCCACCAGAAAAATCACATGCTTAGACCCTGAAGGTCTGTCTTATAAATAGAGGGCTCAACACAGCCAGCGACAGGATACAAGGCAGGAAGGAGTACCAATCTGACCAAAGCCAGTAGCAGGGTGAAGGCGCCTTTACCCATTTCTTTTCTTTCCACCCCGGTGCCCTTCTCTGACTGTCTATCTCTTACACATCCTGAAAGATCTACCATGCCCAGATATACTTCTTTCCAAGGGTGACTATCTCTGGAGCAGAATCATATTATCATCAGCTGAAATCCATACCCTGGAGTTGTCCATCCTGTGCTGCTGCCTCAGTGGTGGGAGTGCACATGTCCAGCAGAGGAGTAAGGAGGGTAGTCAGACACTATAACCCTTTACTTGTCCGCATATGAATATTCAATTTTCAGTTGAAATATTCCTGTTTTCCATCCCTCCTTATTGTAATACTCTTAAATTAAAAAAAAAAAAAAAAAATCGTGCCCCTGTACTCTGCACTGGTGAGGCCGCACCTCGAGTCCTGTGTTCAGTTTTGGGCTCCTCACTACAAGAAAGACATTGAGCTGCTGGACTGTGTCCAGAGAAGGGCAATGAAGCTGGTGAAAGGTCTGGAGAACAAGTCTTATGAAGAGTGGCTGAGGGAACTGGGGTTGTTTAGCCTGGAGAAAAGGAGGCTGAGGGGAGACCTTATCACTCTCTAGAACTACCTGAAAGGAGGTTGTAGCAAGGTGGGTGTTGGTCTCTTCTCTCAAGTAACTAGCGACAGGATGAGAGGAAATGGCCTCAAGTTGCATCAGGGAAGGTTTAGATTGGATATTAGGAGAAATTTCTTTACTGAAAGAGTGGTCAAGCATTGGAATAAGCTGCCTAGGGAGGTGGTGGAGTCACCATCCCTGGAGGTGTTCAGAAAATGTGTAGATGTGGCACTTCGGGACATGGTTTAGTAGGCATGGTGGTGGTGTGTTGACGGTTGGACTTGATGATCTTAGAGGTCTTTTCCAACCTTAATGATTCTATGATTCTATGCTGCTCTTGTAAGTCAAAGCCAGCTAAACCTAATTTTCAGGAGCATTGGGCTGCCTTTAAGGTTATCTGCATCTTACAAGTATTTTAACATTTTTATGAGTGTCTGTTCCCCATCTCTAATAGGGGATAACACTCTTCTCATTTACTAGGATGCTGGGGGAATAAATATTTATGAAAGACATTGAAATGGTGAGATTCCACAGGATGCAGGGTCCACACAAGTACCATAAATAGACTGAAAATACATTGTGCAAAACAAAGGAGGTTTTAGCTTCTACTGCCTCCAGCCTAGCATGGGGAATTAAAGTGTGTTTAGCCCTCCATGCTCTACAGCATCTTGTGAGATCAGGCATGCTCTGTGTGTGTGTGTGTGTAAGAGAGAGAGAGAGAGATATTTCTGAAAATACCACAAAGCCAAATCTTGTCAGGATCTTTCATTCACTCCTACTTCCAGTCCCAGCCAAAAGGAGGAAGATTAGAGGAGCAGAAAAGCATACAAACCAAATGCAACTGAGCATTTGTGTCTCTATTAAAAGACTTTTTTGGGAACCAGCATGGAGGATATGGCTGGAGCAAGGTTTTGATTTCACCCTGGCTGGCTTCCGTGCCCCTAATTAGAACTGAGCTCTTTGTAGGTAAATAACATTTAAGTGGAACTATTTCTGACCACTGGGGTCCTGCACTCTGCTGTGCAGTGCCCTTTCATTAGAATTAGCTGACCTGATGCTGAATAAACACATAGTGTATTTTGCAAGAGCTCTGATGTGGTCTCTGTTAATCACTCGCTTTAACCTATTGCAATCATGTGCTGCTTAGCCGCACACACCACAGGACTGCTTGGGAAGGGGAAGATTATGGGGGATGCACAGAGAAATTCTTAAAGGGAGAGACAGCATAAAGACATGCTATGAAGTCTGTTTGAACTGGTGTCAGATACAATAATGAGTGGGTAGGAATAATAATAAATACATAGCACTTCAGGAACACTTCACATTCTCTAAGTGCTGTGCCAACATCAAACAATTACTTATATGACTAGGACCTTCTCTCTCACCAACACCCTTTTGACGCCACCAGAGACCAGCCTGGCTTGCTCATTTGCTGTTTTTTCTGCACTGCCCTTGGCAGTGGATTGTAATCGGAACCTCTCCCTCTCCCCTTCACCCTCAAATTACACTCCCATTCATGACAACCTATTCAAAGGGTGCTTAGATGCAGCTTAATGCTTTATTGCCGAGCTATCCTCAGAGGTGCCTAAGGGCTTTCATCGTTGTAACAATAAACTTAAAGAGTCCACCATCCTCCTCTTCCTCAGGTCCCTGTTCTGGACCTCCATCTTCTCGCAGATTTGCAGGGAGGCAGCCAGCAGTCACCAATGCAGTGGATCCTCACTGATCCAAGGATAGCTGTGCGTCAGTAATCACTACCCTATTTTCATTACCAGCCACTTTAATAGAGTCCTCACTTAGCTCTAAGTTAGGTTTATAATTATGAAATTTGTTCTGTCTTATCAGCTTCACTGGAGCATGTGAATAATCTGAACCTCTGAAAGTTCAACTACTTTGGTCTGTACTCCGATGGGAAAAGTAGGCAGAAAGCTGTGGGGTTTTGACATCAGTGACAGTAGTCCAGCAAAACAACTCCCTTGTTTAGTACTGGAGCAGTCTGTCTTCATTGGGTGTCTCCAGCAATACAATTATTCAGTAATTACAGCAACACCAGCTCCTCTCATCTAAACAAGACCCAACTTCAGATATCCTTGTTTAAGCACTCAGTAGCCTTTCTGTATTTCAATTCCCACATTGATAAAGGAGGAGGCATTACTATTAACACTATTAATTATATTAATTATTAATATCAGTATTAATATGTGCAAAGTCCTAAGGCTTCCAGATGAAAGGTGCTGGATAATTGTAAGGTGTTCTCCATATAGCCATGGGCTGTTAGCAACCAATTCAAATCAAAAAAGATTATCAAGTACACACACTTAGACTGGGCTGATCAAGTAAAGCATTGCCACGGGATAATGGTCTCTCACTGCTACAGAAATTCTGAAGCATTAATCTCTAATAAGTATCACAAAGGATCTGAGGCTTTTGTCTTTAAAGAGGGAGGTATTCACCTTGTCACAAACAGTGTTTGAGGGCTGTGACACCGTTACCTCAAATCAGTTTCTAAAATTGAATAACTTCATGCAACAGATGTCTGCAAAGCAGTCACAATTATTATCTGGCTGTTGTAGGAGTCCTTCCCATTAGCCAGTCAGAAACCCTGTGGAAATGCTGACAGTCTCAAATTCATTTTTTTCTTGAATATTTCAGTCTTGGTACAGTCCTAAGTCTATGTCTGCTGGGGGGGGGTAAGCTGCTATGAAACAGTCTAGACAATAAATAGGTGTATGTAGTGGCCCCTTTGTGGGAACACTCTTGTGATGCAGAGATAGGTATGTCTCAGGTGCCCTTCCAGCCTTGTTTTCAGGCGGCCCAGATTCAGCCTCACAGTTAGATTGTAGGCCCTCTATAGTCAGTGGAGACAGACAGGCATTTCCAAAGGGCAAGTTAGCTCGCACCTATGATGACTTTCCCTGTGCAGGAACCTAAATTCCCTGGGCTGTCTTCACAGGGCTGCAGGGGATCCCTGCTCCGGGCCTGCAGCACCTCCTGCCCTCCTCCTCCTGCTCCGGCCTCGGGGTCCTTCTGCTGGTCCCTCCTGGGCTTCCTCCTCCTCTGCCTGTGCCACCTTTGGCCCTTGCTGAAACCTGTTTTCCCCCGGTGCCCCCAGCTTGGCTGAGGGGCTCAGCTGTGTCCTGCGCTGGGGCCGTTGGAGCCGGCTGGGACCGGCTGGAACCGGCTGTGTGCGGCACGGGGCAGCCCCGGCCTCTCCCCACACAGGCCGCCCTGCAGCCCCTGACAGTGCCTGGGCACTGACACCCTGTACACTCGCTATCTGCATTGCTGATGCACCAGTAAACTTTCAGTGATCCTCATCCAGAGCTCTGGAGTCAGCTTAGAATTTAAGAACCTGTGAACAGTGGTCCATTAGGGTGGGACTAGCTATTCCTGAACATCTCCAGAAAGCTTCATCATAACGCTGTGAAAAGCTGCTCATGTTCCAAAACTTGGGAATGGCAAATTTCTACCTGATTCAAGGTCCCGCTAAGCACAGCACAGTCCTTGTGCGGGCAGACTTGGCCAGCTAATGTGACACTGAGGATGGAAAGCCCATCAGGGCTCACTGTGTGCAAGCATGTTCTTGAGACCATTCTCCATTTCATAATTCAGCCACACCTTAAAAGTGAGGTGGGATGCTCCCATAAACGGCCATCTCATCTAAACTGCTGCGCACATGCACTGTGTCCTTTGCATGGCACATTTAAGCCATTTCATCTTGGTGTCTGTCCACTCTCTGCTCTTACTACAGATTATTGAAAAACAGCTCTCAGACTCCTGGAAGGAAGTGGTGGCTTTGCAAAGAGATTGAAATGCTCTGGCCAGGCTTTGCATTCTGTAACAAATGGCTTGCACTAACCTTATAAGTAGGGTTTGAAGGCTGCATGCATGCATTTCTGCTTTTCGGACTGGTGGAGCTAATTGATTGCCCACAGCTCTAGCCTAGAAAGCCAGACAGCTGGAACCATCAAGGACTCTTCTGCCTAAATGAATTAAGTAAATGAATTAAGCAATCAGACACAAAGGAGTGGGTGTGCAGCAATTGCCTATCATTTGAAATGCAAGTCACAAGTAATTGATTGTGCAGTTATCGTACCACACAACATACATACACATCCCCTGCTCTTGTTTATATCTTTGCAATGTGGGAAA
Source organism: Grus americana (assembly GCF_028858705.1). Taxonomy (NCBI): domain Eukaryota; kingdom Metazoa; phylum Chordata; class Aves; order Gruiformes; family Gruidae; genus Grus; species Grus americana. The sequence continues at coordinate 11,664,020 of NC_072853.1, read as the reverse complement.
AAAATAATTGCAAGACACAGATAATAATTTGTCTTCCCCTGTGTGGTAGCAACATCAATAGTCATTATTCTAAACTCTTCCTTCAAAATACGCTGGACACTTCAACAGAAAAGCAATTCCTTGCCTGAAGGGCTCTCAGTCTGTGTTGGATTCTGCCCCAGTAGAATAACACCTAGCTTTGTCATTGGGGTTTAATGTAGGCAAAGCAGTCAGATATAAAAAAAAAAAAAAAATAGAACAGAAGTGAAAACACGACAAGCAGAAAGAGTACTTGGTTATTCTCTGCATGCTACCTGGTTGTTTTTATAGGCTATGTCTTAAATATATTGATGCTGGCAGGTGAGGAAGCACAGCAAAGCAAAAAGGAGGTGACAATTATGGTTGTGGCAATTTGGCCATTGGGATTTGATGACTGGCATTATTGACAGAGGAGATTGCAAGGGTCCCTGTGGAAAGAGACGATGGAATACACTGAATAAATAAGACATGCTGAGAAAAAGTTATGAGGCTATATATCTTGGTTTACACACAAGAGCATCCAACCCAGCTCCCCTTGGAAGCTTTCCACTAGCTATATGGAAGTTGGATGGAGACAAGGATATTTGCGCAGAGGTCAAGTTCTTTCTCATATATCATTTTTGTTTAAAAGTGGTTTCTTTCTGGAAAACAGTAGCTTAGGTTTCCAGCAAACAGAAACAGAATTCTCTGAATACACAGAAACACTACTTCAATATGTAGCTTCAGAGAAAAACAGAGAGATAAGTAGGGATGGAAATTATGTCAATTTGCACATAAAGCCATCATTTTTAAGGACAGCAGGTCCTTAGTGAGATGCCATAAAGCTGATTTCTCTTACTGTTATATTACCTCAGATGAAAATAATTAAGAAAGATTGAACAAACATCCAAACAACTCTGACAGATCACCTTTCCATGAATGAAATCTTTGGATTTTGGTTTCTCCTATCCAGATGCCTTTTCATCCACATCACCATAAGTTCTGCAGTAGTCTCTAAAGCCCAGTGTAAAATGGGGCTCATTTCCAAGACAGAAGACAATCTTCAACCCCAAAACTTAAAACATGAAGAGAAAAGTTAGACAAAGAGTAAGAAGAAAAAGAGTATTGTTATTCTGTACATATTGGAGTCTGAGGCCCAGAAAATGATATATAGTCTCAACCAATAGATCAATTTATGATAAAGGTGGGGACTGAACACTGCTCAGGAGAACTCCTCCATTTCAGTCATGCTACTTTCTTTCTTATACTCACCTGTATTGTCAGTGACTCAATGGGTTGACACACAGCCATTAAAGACAGCAAGGGGAAATGACCTGGTCATTATGGCAGAGAACTTAGATGCAAGTTGGTGTGTGTATGGGAAGGAACGGGGCAGTAAGTTTGTGTAGGACAGAATGTATTTGTGCTCTGCAGGCCTTGTCTAGACAGGTGGGATGGGAGGGATTTGATGGGAGCAATTTGATTTTAGATAGGAAACATCCAAGTCCTTATGTGAAGGTTGAGAACTTCAGCTCAAAGACTTCAGGAGCCTGGGGCTTAGGTTTGGTTATGGATTTCCTTCATTTGCATTTTCTTAAACTCTTTGATATTTGGCCAAACTTAAACAAGAATTCAAACATCCTTTGCCTCGCTAAGATTTCTTATGTATGTATGTGCGTTCACATATAGCTGTGTGACTCATTATCTCAGAGATGCAAAGGACTGTGGGATGGGGAGGTCTCTGCCACAGCTGATGATCCAGCATGGTTTGTCATTCACCACTGGGACACAGGCTGGGGTGAGAATGGAGCTGTTCTTGCTTTCCACAGTGCAAGAAGGAACTGCCCTGACCTCAGGTTAAAAAAGAAAGGAAAATCATGTATTTCTTAAGACAAGGAGAGAAACTGAGTTTTTGAGCCCATTTTGAGGGGTAAAATTGTGCCCACTTTGCCAGAAATCAGAGGTAAATCATTGCGACGCCCTGTCTCCCATAAATACACACATGCTGATAATGCAGGGTGGCCTCCGGCCAGTTCAGCCTGCACAGTTGGAATCTTTGTTTTTAGGGTTCGGTCAAAAGTGGAGTAAATATTTGCAAGAGAACATTTTCCTAACAGGGACGGTCTCAAAAGTACATTTGCTGGAAAAGAGTTCTGCCATCATCCTCTTTTATTGTACAGTCCTGCAAGCCCAGGGCAGGGAGGGACGGAGAAATAAATCGAGTGCTCTGAACCTGCATGTTCAGCCTTTACAGCAAACCCATGTAAGAGTGGCTCAAATGGGAGAGTGCTGATAAGGTGACCTGACTTCACAGAATTTTGAAGAGCCATCCTTTGAACTTTGAAAGCCTCATTTGTAAAAGATAAGATTTACAGCCCTAAAAAAAGCAGGAAAGAGCTGACAAACTGTTGTCACCTGGGGAAACCTTCCTGATAATTTTCCTTTCCAGTTCCAAGAACAGAGCATTTTAGAAACACAAGTGGACAATAACCTCTTTGCTGAGTCTATTTGACTTTGATTCCAGTCAAGTTGACATTTTAGGCTTTACTTAGGTAACTTTGATGTATTTTTAAATATTATGTCCTGATAGCAAAAGAACCTGTACACTTCAGCTGATTTGTCTATTTGTCTTTGTTCAGATGCTAAAAAAAAGGAAAAAAAATCTTCACACTTTTGAAACCAGCTTTGTCATTTGCTAGATACAAGCATTATTACTCTTTTGTCAGTATTCATATTTCACTTGTAGCCCCTGTGGAGATCAGGACCCTCTGTGATAAGTAGTGTTTATTAATGAGAGACAGCCCAGCCTGGATTCATCTGACCTAACTTGAGATGTTTAACTGAGAAGTCTAATTTAGGACCAAAATCACTTGAGGCTTCTCCTATAATCAATGGGACATTAGGTAGGGTGCTTCAGACATTTGTCAGCCAGTTGCCCTCTGGAAGTGTTTCTCTGCCTTGCCTATACATAAATAGCTTAGACACCTGAAGTGCTGAAAGATAGGTAAGATAAATCTAGGCCTTCCTTCCCATAGAAGGGAGTACAGTGAAAAAAACAAGGGAGAAAAAGAGCAGAAGATAGAAATTGTTAAATTCCCTGCCTACACAAAGAATCTGAGGTACAGAGCTTAGGTGATCTGCCCAAGGCCAGGGAGCAGGAGACAGGACCAGGTATTGAACACAATACTTTGAAAACAGCATCTTTATTATAAAAAAAATTACACCACTGGCAGTGGCCTCAAGATTTTCCCTGATATAAAGACAGACACCAGAACTGGAAAATGCTTCAAAAAATAGGTATTCATTCAAATTATTTATTTCATCTTTCATAAAAATATTGAAAATTATTATAGTTTAATGCTTGTCACATTTCCTGTGAAAGTTCTCGGAAATATTTTTCCCTCCCATAGGTTATCAAATATCTTATCACACAAAAGCTAATGTAGCTATGCTGAAGTCTGTTTCTCACCTACTGTATATAATAGTTTTGGCCATACACACAAAGGAGCAAGACTCCAGAAACCAGTCATATATCTGGAATGGAACTGGAGTTGTGTGGCATATTCCTGCCCTAAAACATGACAAAAAGTAAAAATCTTCAAAATTTCCATAATTATTGATTATTTTAAAAATTATTTAATTTTCATTTACTGAAATTTTGAAGTGGAAAATTGTCATTTTGCAAAGAACATATATGTTTCATTCAGACAATGACAATTTGGGCTATATTAACATTTTTTCTCTAACTGTTGTAGATTCCTTAGAACAACTCAATATCATGAAGCTTTACTTCTGATATTTTTTTTCATTTTCCAAGGGATAGATACACACAAATAGAAGAATGATTGCAGCAGATCAGAGCAAAGGTCTGTCTGATTCAGTGTGAAGTCCCTGACAGTGTCTAATTTTCATGAAAAATGCCAACTAGATTGAACAAGAGAACTGAAGAGCCAGAGACACAGTTGGCACAAATAGCCTGTGCACAGCAAATGGATTGAAATATTCATGCATAAAATATGCAACAAACAGTTCCAAAGTTGCAAACAAATGCACAGCAAACAGAGTTGGAATGAAACTAATGAAATAAATTATTTGCTATAAATACTTTGGCTGTTTCTTATGGATGTAATTTCTGCTTGAAGGAAGAGAAAGAAAGTTTCTGAACTATATTTATACAACAGAATCCCATTCAGCATTTGACAGTAAGAGTTTGAAAATGTATGATAATAGGAAGGAGAAGTTCACAGCTTAGCAAAAAAACCAAAAATTTGTTGCATGAGCAGTGGAGTATGGAAAGGATTTTGCTTGAGCACCCTATCTAGCTTTGGTGTCCACACTTAAAAAAAAAAAAACCCATGTATAAAGAAAACGCATGGAGGGTAAAGAGAAGAGCTAGCAAAATTATGTGAATATTACAGAAAATGCACTGCTGTGAGGTGCTGAAAGAGCTGTGCTTGCTTAGCTGCTTCCTCAAACTGAAAACAAGTGGTGAAAGACCTGACAGTGGAAAGTGTAACCACTGGGAGACACTCCTAAGGGAAAAAACAGATTATCTCTTTCTTGATTTCTTCTAGTCAATGTATGCATTACTGAAACACAAATTAGTTAACTCAGTGCAGAGTTGTGCAATAGGGGAAGCCAAGCCAGATGTTGCAGATATTTGTGAGGAAGATAGTGTTTGTTTGCTCAATAAAAATAGAGTCTAAACTGGCTTCTCCTTGCTAATCAAGAAATTTGGGTATCCAGCAGTCAGGGGGCCTAGAAGCCTGGCAGAAACAGGATTTTATGTGGACAAGCCCATAGTTTTTGCATGGAAGAAGGCTTGTTACAGACTTATCCTGCAGAAAGTTCAATGTCCTGCTGTACTTGAGTTTCTTCTACTTCTAAGCAGGCTTCAGCCATAGGTGAATTTGCAGTAAACTGGCAGCTGATCACAGGGAACTTTGTTCTGTGTTGACATCAGAAATACTCTTTGTGCCAGTGACCTAGAGAGCAAAGAATGCCGAAAGTGGCAAAACTGCCAGATGACTTCACCGCAGAAAAGGCCATGAGCACAGAGACCATTCATGTCTCCAATGATCTGTTTGTCCTTGGAAGGCCAAACATATGGATTGCCCAAATAAACACTGTCCTTTAAAAACAAAAACAAAGTCAAACCAGGCTACATGGTCCTCTACAAAACTACTCAGGAAAAGCATCCAGTTCCTTAGTAGCTTTGGGGCTTCTCACCTATCCACTGCTGAGAGAGCACTTCCACCTGTCTGAGAGGACTTGACTTTCCCACCTCACATAGGAATCTTAGACAGCACTGTTATTCCAAACACACCTGTGGAAACAATCACATGTTGGAAAGGAAAGTAATTAAGAAGTCATTTGTCCACTGGAAGAAGGAAAGAAGATAAGAGAAAGGAGAGAAAATAGAGGAGAGAAGGCATGGCTCTCTGGGTCACTGTTTAGTTTAGGTCACTGAATTAGGGTAAGGGAAATGTGAATTCAACTTTCCAGCTCCAATTTACATTCAGGTATTTAGTACAAAGAAGAACATGAGCAGCTCAAACCACTCTAAGGTCACATTAACTGAGGCTTAATCATTTGCTGAGAATGACCACCAAACTGTGACTTTCAAGAGAGATCTGCAGGGAACACTGTGAGTTTTCTGGGGATCAGGCAAAGAAACCTTTGGTTCTTCAAATCTCTATTCAGATAGTTCCTGGTGTTTTCACAGCAAAAACTCAAGTTAGGCACCTAGAGGCTGTAGATGCTTCTAGGTTTAGTGGATAACAGAGCAGCTGTCCTGAGGATCTAAATTTTGGACTTGGGCATTAAAAGTGGGAGCTTTGTAGAGCTCCGACATTATCTATTGCATACATTGTTAAAGTATGCAATAAATAATATTGCATTAAAGAGCTTCAGCCTTTCATTCTTACCATCTTATTGAATGGTCCTCCCATTCCATCGCTTCATGGTTAAAGCTGTCAGTTCTCTTATATTTCCTAATGCCTTTGAGTGTCCATTTTGCTCAACTAGAATTGTTCACGATGTTTCACTTCCAATACAAAACAGCCACTATGTCTTTTTTTCTCCATCTTTGCTTTCAGTATCCTTTTTATCCCCCCTTTTTTACTCTTCTCTGTAAAATATGCTTCCACATTGACCTACTACATGTCAAAAGCAATTTTAAAAGCAACTGCAGCTGAAGATAAAATGTTCAAATTATTTTGCTTGCTGTAGGAATACACTGATAACATTCTCTTCCTACACATGTTCACCTAAACTAGTAGGAAGTTATTCCTCAGCTGTCACATATCTGAAATCATAATGAAGTCATCTGGCACAGGACAAGTAGAGCTAAATGAAATAAAGTTTTCTATTCTATGTGAAACCTTACAGTTCTGATACTTGTGGTTATCCAAAATAAAGATTAAAAACTTTAAAATTGTCAATATATGTTGCAGAACAAAAGTGATATTTAAAGTTTTAATGCTGAAATGTCATGATACTTCTTTTTGGATGTGCCCCACCATCTCTGCTTGCACAATTATAGCATAGCACAACTTTGTCCTCCTCTGTGATCTGGCCAGATTTCACCTCTGTTTGCTTGCCACAGCCATAGAATCTCATGTTACTTAGCAAAAACTCAGGCAGGCTGAAGACAGGATCCCACTATATCATGAAATACTTATCTTTTCCTGTCCTACGTCTTTGTTTCTGTCTTCCATCTTCTCTCTGTGTTCAATCCAAAACTGAATTCTTCAGGGCACTGTCTATTTTATAACTGACTTCTATGCTGTTCAAAAAAACTGGAGCAAAGTTAACTATAAATGAAATAATGCCTCACATAGGTAAATAAGCTATAGAAATCATTCTGTTGAAAAAAATTCCTACAACCTTTCTTTCCTGGACCAAAGAGGCTCTAAAGCAACTTATTCTCCCCAAATGCCTGGAGAGCATATCCATGTTACATAGTTTATCTGCTCTGTCAACTTTCCCTACCAAGGTATTCCTTTTCAAGGAAAAGGAAGTTTTATTTAACATTTACATTAATTTCATTTAAATGTTTCATAACCATCAATGTAGCAACAGTCCTGGAGTTAGTCCACTGTGGTGTGAAGTTTCCTTGGATCTCAACTTGTAAGTTGCAGATGACAATGGATCTCTTCAGCTGCATGCCACCTTTGTAAAGGACAATAGCAGCTCTCCCTCCTCTAGTGTCATTCTCTCTTCTCTGTTATCTCCAGAAGCCATCATTTATAGAAGAAATAGCCATCTTACTCTCCTGTCCAGTAGGCAGAGAAAACACCAACTCAGGTTTCTTTTGAAAAGAAATGTAACTTCCCTCACCTAAAGTGAGCCATCTGTAATGTGGATATCTACATCTGAATGAGTTACCTAAGCTCCTTTCATAGACATTGGAAAGAAATTGGCAACTACAGAGTGTGAGATCCATCTTTTTCAGACATCCATCTGAATCGCTTACTAATGCCTGGTTTTCCTCACTGGTTTTGAAAGGAATTAATAAGGCTATTTCAGACAGACTCTAAACTGGAAATATTTACAGTGAGACAACATGGAACTGCTCAACACAAAAAGGTTTTCCTATTTTATCAAAAAAAATTAAGTCATAATTAATAAAAAATTCTGAATCCATGTTGGATTCAGAACATGTTGGTTTGCCTTTTACTGCTGGGACTGTAGATTTTAGTTATGTTGTTTCTGAGTTATAGTAACATCTGCAAAATCAGAGCCAAGTCTTAGATTCCCTTACTGTATGCAATAGCTACTGACTGATTTCATTAAGTTGGCCCCTCCGAAGACATTAAAGTTGACTGCAGAAGCCAAATCCTAGCAGGGTTCACTGAGAATTCACTAGTTGCTTTAGAATAAAATAAAAAGTACATCACAGGTGAAGATAAACTACTCAGGGTGATATGGATAAATTAAATACTCGGAGCTCTCAGTCTCCTTAGTGTTTGTAAATGAAAGCACTCTGATTTATGATTCTGAAAATACACCAAGCCTGAAGTTTACATTTTGAAAAATGGCATATTTAAATTATTCTAAAAAATAAAAATTTGCTTTGCTCTCAAGCATTGTTTAAGACATGTGAGTGAAAAATTAGGGGCATAATATTGGATGGCACTGTGTGAAGGTTTATTGTGTTCCTATCTAGGGAAAATACTGATTAAAATCTAGACCAAAATATCCATGAAACACACTAAGTGGCTCCCTCCCAGTATCCTGTGAGTTGTTAATGTCATGATCTTCTTGAAAAATCTGCTGTAGGGGACCTTCTTCCTCACTTCAAAAAAGAAACAAAGTACAGAGGATAACTATTAACCTGGTCACTCTTACAGCAAGGGCATTGGTTAACCTCAGTCATTTACTTCCAAGATGATTATATTGTCAGTGAGGCTACTTTTCATCTTAAAGTCACCCTGAACTTGCACTTTTTCAGGATGAGGCATGCAAGTATCTCTTGAAGAAGAAACCAAATGAGAATCAACTTTAGTTAAGAAGCTTGGGCTTGATGCTGCAAAATTTTCCCTGCAAATTCAAGAAGTGTTTAGAACTCAATGGGCAATGATGATGAACACCATTTCAAAAGGAAATAACAATGTACATACATTGCAGTTCCTTACCAGTAGCAGACCTACATGGCAGGTTTCAGGCTTTACAGTTAAGAGGTATAATTAAAGCCAGCACTGCATCACTAAGAAGCAGTACAGACTACTAGAGACCTGAGTTTTAGCCTAGGCTGTCCCACTGATCTTCCATCCTGACTGAATTACTTCATCCCTTTTATCTTCCTGTTTTTGTTTCTTCAGACTGTGAACACTATGGCAGGAAAGGGCTAAGGAACCTGCTGGGAGAATTCAGCCATGTTTTGGGTTGCTGATGGTCATGTACTTTTCTCAGGAATGGGCAAGGAGCAGTCTATAAGATGAACAAATTGTTTTAGTAGTGGCAGTCTTCTCTCTGGCCATTCTGGGATGCTGCAGCCACTACCTGACATGCAACAGGCACAGCTCTGGGCATGGGAGGGGTACAGGTGATGGAGCATGGCCATGAAAGCCACTAGAAGTCAGGTGGTCCACCTGGCTTGTGCTCTGTGCCTCTTATCTGGACTCCTGTGGTATAAATAGGTGGTAGTTTGTGAACTAAAGATCTGACAAATGCTGAACCTTCCCTGTAGGAAATGTTTTACTCCAGCCTCAGGAAGCTTGAACTAATTCCTGTGATATACATGGCCCAAACATACCTGTACCTCCAATTACATGTGAGTAGTGCCTAAGCAGAATTCTGTATTCAATCAGTCATGTAAATCATACTGATTTCCAGGCATCAATACTTATACATGAACAAATTTCTGATGAAGGATTATATTGGAAAGAAGGATATCCTTGAAGACAGATGCAAAAGTTCAGAACTTGCCTCTCTAACAGCAAATGTCAGAGAAAGAAAAGACTATTTAGGCTCAGCACAAATGGCTAATTAAGTTCCAAGAAGCCAGGAGTCCAACATATCTTCAGTAGAACTAATAAGGAAAATGGAATTTCCATTCACAGGAAATCCCAGCATATCAAAAATCACAGAATCACAGAATGGTTTGGGTTGGAAGGGACCTCAAAGATCATCTAGTTCCAACCCCCCTGACCTGGGCAGGGACACCCTCCACTAGACCATGTTGCCCAAAGCCCCATCCAACCTGGCCTTGAACATTTCCAGGGACGGGGGCATCCACAATTTCTCTGGGCAACCTGTTCCAGTGCCTCACCACCCTCATAGTGAAGTATTTCTTCCTGGTATCTCATCTAAATCTACCTTCCATCATCTTAAAGGCATTACCCCTTGTCCTATCATTACTTGCCCTTGCAAACAGTCCCTCTCCAGCTTTCTTGTAGGCCCCTTCGGGTACTGGAAGGCTGCAGAAAGGTCTCCTTGGATCCTACTCTTCTCCAGAAATAGAAAATAATATTATGCTCTTAGTATAAAGAGACACAGTTTCAAGCCCTGAAAAATAATTATAATTTTTTTTTCTTTTCAGTCTGAAATAGTTTCTTGAAAATGCCACCAAAATACATGGAAGAAACAATTTTTCTTTTCACTTATAACACCTGTAGTGCTAATATATATGTTAAATATAATATGTGGTTCTATGCAGTTATATGCTTATTTTAGGAGAAACATGTAAACATAATTAAATAACTGTTATAACCTCTAAGTTTAACATAGCCACATTGAAGGAAACTGGTTTAGAGGTACTGAAGTAAAATGAAAAAGTAGGAATTACTCTTTTCACTTGTTTCTTATTTTGCTTTCATCAAAATCAACAGGGTCTCATGACTTTCCACCATGACTTTTTTTTTTTTTTTTTTTTTGACGAGTCAGCTGCTACATTGAGAACATTTTGTTCAGCTCTGGACTTGAAACCTTCTTTTCTTGGCCGGTAATTTTTTCCTAGAAGCACCAAATCCCTTTTGCCGGCCTTCTCTGTGCAGATAAGCCACTGGACAAATATTAACTAAATCTTTTTTCCTAACTCTTGTTCCATCACAAGTGTTGGAAAGGCAAAGGACACTTTTTACTTCAGCACAGTGGATCTGGTAGGACATCATTAACCTGGACAGGAGTACCAAGCCAACTTGCACCACCACAAAGCAAATTCACAGTCAACACATTCTGCTAAGCTGACTGGAGAAATTCTGTGCAGCTGTACTGATCTGACAGTATTAGCCCCTTTAATCTTTTACGGTAGTTGCCTGCAAACATCAACAGAAAAGGAGAGAGGTTAGTTTGGATTTACAGGGAGAAAAAGAACTCAAATGCAGTCTGTGGTTGTTGAAAGAGATTGTTCTTTGGTTACTTGAAACAAACATTTAAACCTCTGGATTACAAGATTCACATTGTTTGATAAACACATGCAGCAGCTTCACCAGAGGCATTTTCTTTCCTCTCATTTAATAGTCAATAAAAATGTTACACATACACACATGTGTATGTGCACATGGTCTGTCTCAAGCATTTTGAAAACATGTGGGTGTATGGCTAACAAGCCACACAGAGGATTCTGAGGGAGTTGCTTCTTCCGAAATCTCTTTTTTTTTTTTCATTCCTTCTCTTTTTGATCATGGTTACAGGAGGAGTAGATGGGGAGAAATGACTAGTAAAAGAACAAAGTTGGAAATTTTTTGTTTATTGCCCAGAACAAGTTCACTTTATAGCCTCAGCTGACTTCATCTGAATTAAAAATGCTTCACTTAAAAAGGTTTCCACAGAAAAATTAGGCAGGATGGTTTTAAAAGGGGGCTAAGTTGGTCCAAGTGGTGGTCTGTAGAATACTTGGTCTCCTGCCCATGACTGGAGTAGTGCTTTAGTGCTACCCAGCACTAGCCCACAGGCTTGCTCAGTGCGTTGCTGCTGACCACTTCCATAACCAACACAATGTGTCTGCAAAGTGCAAAAGCTGGACAGCCCTGAAATGAACAGACGTGATTTTCTAAATCATGCAAAATGACATGGAAAGCCCTCATGAAGGAGAAAAGTACAACACTGGCTTTTATGAGAACACGATCAAGCCCCAAATAGCTTTAGAAGAGATCCAGTGCATAAACCATAAACTACTGTTAAATATTATGGAAGAACTGACAGCTCCTTTATTGGGAAGGTTTAGAGTCAGGTCTGGTAATGGAACAGTGCTCTCATCATTATGGAGGCTCATAATGTTCTAACACTGTTCCTAAACCTGGAAAATATCAATTGCTATGCCCTTCACATAGTCTTATTTCATTAATAAGTACAGATGCTAAGATCTTGGCCCATATAATGGCAGATAGTTTAACTAAATTAATCCCACACCTAGCAGCTTTTAGACCAAGCGGGATTTGTATGTGGGAGTTGAGCTGAGGAGACTATTTAGCCTTCTGTATTACAAGAAGCATTAGAGAAAGTCAGACTTAACAGAGCAAATGGAAAGGGAAAAAAACAAACCCAAACCAGTTAGCTATGTGCAATGGCTTTCCTCTTCACAGCATTAATAAAATAACCCTTGGAAGACAATTTATTGCCTAAATTAGAGCTCTTTATGCCTCCCTGCTAGGTAATGCTTAAAGGATGTAATTCATTCTCCTCATTCAATGCAGACTGAGAAAATGAGGCAAGGTTGTCACTCAGTACAGTTTGACTGGATGATAATTTTTTTAACAGCTCCATGTATGGAGTCTGGCATCAAAGAAAAAGCAGTAGCATGAAGAGTCACGAAGGATTTTGATGTCCTTTGGATTTGAATTCCTTGAGAAAACAATACTGGAATTTATGAATGAGGAATTGTGAGGAAAGTCTGGCTGTAAAACTTAAAAGTATTAGGGAGTCTATCCACATGTGTTAACATGCTTCTGTGCTTATTTATGAGTTCTTGGAAAAGCAGAAGGAAAAATGTCAGGACACAGAGATGTGTATTATCATGGGTACCACAGGAGTATCTATGGAATCAAGACCAGTGTCTAATGCAGTCTAATAATCCTGTATGACATACACTGAGAGACAGTCCCTGCTCCAATGAGTTCAATTTCTAACTGGAGAACACATTTGTTAGAAAGGGAGCAGACGATAGAGCTACTGAGTTACCCAAAACCTTCAACCCGCCAGCATCAAAGCTGAAGTTAAAACCCAAGTCACAAGCCAAATCTGAAGTAACACCTAGATACACAAAGGTTCATGCCCATGTTCTGGGCATCACTGGAGCATCACTACATCACGCCCTAGTTTTCTTCCAAATATGTAGATCTGTCACAATCAGTTTTTACAGGTATGCACAGTCACTGCAGGCTGGAAGCAGGGATATTGAGAGGAGTGGCTGATATACCCGGGGGGTGTGGTGCCGTTCAGAGGGACCTCGACAAACTGGAGCAATGAGCCAACAGGGACCTCATGAAGTTTAAGAAAGAGAAGTGCAAAATCCTGCACCTGGGGAAAAACAACCCCATGCACCAATAAGCTTTGGCTAAGTTGCATGAAGCAAACACTTGATTTTAATGGAAAAGCAAGAAACAAAGGCTCAATCTGAACAAAATTAACTCTGGGTGCAAAGGATGGAGTTAACAGGTATGGTAACCAGTAGCATTTGAATTACTCTAGCATGTCTTTGAGTAGACCAAGATCAGGGCACAGCCACTGGTAGAGAGCTGTTTATAGAAAGCTGTTTATGGACAGCATTATGTTCTGCTCCTGAATCAGCCCCCAGCACTGAAAAGACCTCATGCCCTGGAGGTGTGAGTTGATGTGGTACCTGGAAAGTGGATAAGTCTTGGTTACTTTTGATGAACACTCAACCCACCCTCTTCCCATCTGTTGAAATACTGCTAGGGCTACACGCTAGAGCAAGGCCTGTACGGCAGATACAACACACAGGGCTAATACAACGTGGTAGCTTCAGTCATGTAATCACCAAGGTGTCACTTCAACCATCCTGGCACGCAAAAGCAGTAAGTCCAACACTAAAGCTCCTCGCTGCAGATGACATTTGTCCTGAGCAAACCATGTACTCCACTGGCCAGAGCAGAGAGAAACAGCCTGTCCCTACAAGTGCTTGTCCCCTCATCCAGTCTGCAATTAGACACAATCCTGCCAGTCGGTGAGCAATGCAGCCAGGCATGCAATTCACTTAGTCCCCACTGAAATCAATAGCAGCTGAGGGGGCTTAATGATTTTTAGGAGAGCAGGATGAACTCCTGTACAGGAGCTAGCTCACAACATAGCAAACATTGACAGAGGTTGGTCCATGTAACAACAAACTGCTTAAACAGGGCATGGAAGAAAGAGTTATAAAATCCAGGATTACATACCCCATCTTTTCCCTTCTACAGTCTCCTCAGTCTCCACTAAGATTATCCCATGCAGTCCAGGAGGAAATCGGTCCAAGAGAAAATTTCACTCACTGCTTAGAAATATTGTTTGTCCAAGACTGTAAGGTGTCTGTGATAACAGTATCTATATTATTCATTAATCTAGGTATATGGAAAATCTGAAAAAGAAAAGCTCTTGAGACTGGTAAACCACAAAATGTTCATTTTGATTACCTGTAAAACATGTTTTAAACTTTCAAGAGTAAGTACTGTTGCACAAAGATCTGATGGAAATGGAACTGAAGCCCTGAACTCACATTCATTTGATAGGGATGGCCAGAATAAGCTAGAAAACAGACACAGTATTTTGTTTCTAAAAAAAAAAAAATCTTTCTAATAAGACAACTTATATGGAGGAGACAGAAAGAAACATCCAATGAAATAAGTTGTTATTCTGTTGTTTTCCTGAAATGTCAATTAATACAATTAGAGGTTTCAGAAAATATTTAATTCTTACATTAGTAAGTGAAAAAGTTTGCAATAGCATCTAATTTTTATTAAATTCCAATTATAACTGAAAAGCAATGTGTTATTATTATTATTATGTTACATTTCAAATAGATTTTTAAGTGTTTAATGATAGTGATTTGATAAAACAAAATACTAGAAATGGAAATCCAAATTAAATATTTGAACCCAAATTTGTTTTCAACTTTAAGTTAAATATTTTTCTTAAAACTTGAGCAACAAAAGAAACGAATGGGAGTAACAAAAAAGAAAGAAAGAAAGAAAGAAAGAAAGAAAGAAAGAAAGAAAGAAAGAAAGAAAGAAATACCAGCAGTAGAAATGTACAGTCCATACAATGCAAAGTTAGTGTCTGGAAGATCCCAACGGCAGAAGAAGACAGAGCCCCTGCCTGTGGTTCATGGCTTGCCCAGCTGGGGATCTAACCCTGAGCACTGTAAACCTCTAACCATCTAGGGCAGAGAGGAATTACAAACAAAATAAACTCCAAAATTTTTTGCTCAGTGTGCTTAGGCTGTACAACTCCACCTGGGAGCACATCTGGCAATGACTTGTAAGAATTGTCCACTCCATTTGCCCTCTGTGGATGCACTTACGCAGTCACCACAGCATGGATTTGAGTCTAATCTCAGGTTCTGACTCTTCCCCTGCTCTGTTTGTATGTAAGCACACATTCTATGTGGATGCAAGCCAAGGTCTAGAGTGCAGTAGAGCAAGAGCCAAGAGGAAGAGCCTGGCGGGACTGAGCAGAGTGGGCAGCAGTACACCTGGAGACGCCTTCTCCTCAGCTCTTCTCAAGTGCCAGAGTGAAGGCTCTGAGCCTTGACTGTAGGGTCAGAAGCAGTAGCTGGGAAGTCTGGCCAAGACTGAATTTCACCTTGTAGTGGATGCACTATTTTCTCTTATACTGTAAAATAAGTGTGGTCTTGTCGGTAGGAGTCACAAGTGCAAGGACAAGAAGGTAATCACAAACATTTAGTTTCAATCTACTAAGGGCAGATCGTGCTTGACCAACCTGATTGCCTCCAGTGATGAAATGTCTTCTCATGCTGATGAGGAGAGAGTGGTGGATAAAGTATACTTGATTTCACTCAGCCTTCTGACCCATCTCAACAGTTCTCTCATCTGGAAGCTGAGGATTCATGATCCACTAGATGTCATGAAAGCTGCCTGGACTGTTGATCTCAAAGGCTACCGATCAATGTCTTCACAACCAGCTGTTGGCCAGTAGCAAAATATCAATGATCTGGATAATAAGACAGAACGAATCCTCAGCAATTTTGCAGATGCTAGAAAATTAGGAGTGGTTGACACACTGAAAGGCAGAACCTCACCCAGGGTGGACCTTCATAAACCTGAAGATGGGGCTAACAAAAAATATTATGAATACAAATAAAGAAAAGTGCCATGTTCTGCACTTGGCTGGGACAACCCCAAGTTCACTGGCTGCCTGGAGAAGCCTGGGGAAAAGGACAAGTAGACACCAGGCTGGATATGAGCCAACAGAAAGCTGTCCCTGCAAATAAGGCAAACCACACACTGGGCAGCACTTGGAGGAGCGTGTCCAGCAGATCAAATTATAGTCTTCCTCTGCACACCTGGAATATAGTGTCCCAGTGTGGATGCCTCCCACCCCCAATTCAAGACAGCTGTGCAGAAGCTGGAGCTGACCCAGTAGAGAGGTATCAAAATGGTCCAGGAGGTAGACAACATAACATACAAAAAGCTGAGAGACCTGGCCTTGTTTTATCTGATGAAGAGGTGGTCATGAAGTGAATAGTCATACCGTAAAACAATTTGAAAGGTAACAAAGAGGTAATAAAGACAATGTAGGCAACCTCTTCTCAGTAGTGGGAGATGGTATAACAATGGGCAAAGGTCACGAGATGTGGCTTGGGAGGTTCAGATCAGACGTAAGGAAAAGCTTTACTAGGAGGGCAGCACTGGAGCAGGTACCCAGAGATGCCACAATACCACCATCCCTGGGGGTTTTCACGACTTGACTAGACAAAGCCACAGCTGAACAGCAGGTGTTGGCAATAGTCCTGTATGAGAGGAAGGCTGGTCCCAATTAACTCCAATCAGTTTCTCTGTGATTTTGTAAAATCTATCGTAAATTCAAATTCATTTCATTCTGTAATAATTTCTAATAAAGAAAACCCACTAATTGGTGACTTTACATTGCTATTTATAGAAAATGTAATTACCATATTTGTTTAGCTTTCTTTTGTCTAATGATAATTTAAGCCATTTATTTTGCTGTTCTGCATACTTCCAGTGCAATTGATAAGTGTATATGATTATATTTAGCAAAGGCTGTGACTGTATTAACAGCCTCATCCACTTGACATGGTTATCTTTCACATGAGGCAGCACATCATGGTCCTGATGACTCATTGTCATTGAAGATATTTCTGTTCAAATTATTCATGCCATTTCACATGGTTACTGTATGAGCCTTCATCTCTTCTCATAAAACGTCACGCACAGCTATTGTTTTCATATGTATTACAAGTTACACATAGTGGCCCCATTTGAACAGAAATCTCATTAGCAGGGAGCAAAACAAACTGCAGAAATATAAAGTGAGAGAAGAGTAAGAAAGGCAAAGAAACAAAACCACACATATGGCTGTCTGCTGATATTTCCTGCTGTTTGCCGATTCCCAACAGAGAGCTCCCTCTCCACAAGACCATGTAAACACTGATGATGCTGATGTGAACTGCTATACTTCTCTCCTGAGCTGGCTTTCCATCAGCAGAGGATGAGGTTTTGTGTGGAGTCTGTTACAAGCATAAAACAGTTTGGGATTCTCTGGGAAGCAAAGAGTAAAACTCTTTATAAAAAGTTTGAGGCATTGACTTGAGTGCTGAAGCACTTATTAATGACCTGATTCAGATCTAAAGAATCTCTCCAACAAAGGAGGTTCTTCTGCCAGTGAAGCACAATTTGAGACTCATAGCTTGTATACACAGGGAAAATTACCAGCATAATTATGCCAGTATAATTATACTAGCTTAGCTACGCCAATAAAATTTTCCCTCTATGGACACTGCTGTCCCAATATAAAAGTACTTCTTTTCTATGGAGCTCATCTTAACATAATTTAAATCAGGACATTTATCTTGAGATAAGAAGGGCATGGGAAGTTTAACTGGCAGGATATACTGGGACAACTATACCAGTAAAGTTAGCCATTTCCATATAGGCAGCTTTCACTTGTTCACAGGAGTGTGAGATTATGTCTTCTTAATGAAAGCTCTGGTTTAAGTGTTTTCACATTGCTTCATCTACTGAAGTCAGAATAAATAATTATAAAAGAGAATCAGCTCAGTAATAGGATCTGATAAGCATGTATCTCTGCTCAGCGAATTGCTGTGCTTGCCTCATTAGGATTAACCACCCTGCAGACAAAGAAGCCAAGTCACAGGTTCTAAGGAGGCAGCGCCAGATGGAAGTTCCTATTCAAAAACTGTCTCAGGAGATGCCTTGGCATCTGTTATTGAAGAATGTTATGGGTAAAACCTTAAGAACCACCCCTAAAAGGGGCAAACAGATGCCTGACTTGATGTTGTGGTTTAATCCCAGCCGGCAACTAAGCACCACACAGCCACTTGCTCACTTCTGCCATGGCGGGATGGGGGACAGAATCAGAAAAGTGAAAGTGAGAAAAGTGAGAAAAATCTTCTCACTTTGGGTTGAGATAAAGACAGTTTAATACATAAAGCAAAAGCCACACACACAAGCAAAGCAAGACAAGGAATTCATTCCCCACTTCCCATCAGCAGGCAGGTGTTCAGCCATCTCCAGGAAAGCAGGGCTCCATCACACCTAATGGTGACTTGGGAAGACAAATGCCATCACTCTGAACGTCTCCCCCCTTCCTTCTTCTTCCCCCAGCTTTATATGCTGAGCATGACGTCATATGGTATGGGATATCCCTTTGGTCATTTGGGGTCAGCTGTCCCGGCTGTGTCCCCTCCCAACTCCTTGTGCACCCCCAGCCTACTCGCTGGTGGGGTGGGGTGAGGAGCAGAACAGGCCTTGGCTCTGTGTAAGCACTGCTCAGCAGTAACGAAAACATCCCCGCGTTATCAACACTGTTTTCAGCACAAATCGAAAACACAGCCCCATACTAACTACTGTGCGGAAAATTAACTCTATCCCAGTCAAAACCAGCACCCTTGAGCAGGTGAAGCTTTTGTGAGGGTCTCACAAAGAAGTTCTAGAAGTTGATATTTTTTAGCTGAGATATTGCATTTCAAATGTATGTGTTATACGGCCCAATAGCCTGAGGAAAATCTGTTTATCTGGATGTTCGTGAGAAAAGCTTTCAGAGTCTTGCCATTAAAGCTTTGTTGGCTCAACTCTGCTCTGTGGTTAGTCACAGAGACTCACAGCTCTTTAAGATCAATCATGTTAAGAATTTTATTAGAAACTGAGAGTGAGTCCTGCAATGTATGAAAGAAATAAGCATCACTGGGCTTTCCCCTACTGCTTTTACAGAAAACACTCCAATACAAGCCTGAAGGTCTCAGAACATCCAGCATTCCCTGATTTCTGCACTACCCTAACTGGAACAATTTTGGGCAGGGATTTGTGAGAAATGCCCACTCCATTTGCCCTCTGTTGGTACACCTACACAGACAACATAGTGTGGATTTCAGTCTGTTCTCAGGTTCTGGCTCCTCTGGTTACTACACCCTCAGGTATGGACTTAAATCAAGGTCTAGAGTGCAGTAGAGCAAAAGCCAAGAGGAGGAGTCTGGCGGGACTGAGCAGAGTGGGCAGCAGTGCATCAGGAAACACCTTCTCCTCATCTTCTGTGTTAGATACAGACCGTGAGAAATGGAAGAATGAAAACCAAGGCACTGATTTGCTACCAAAAACTATTTCCAGCCTTTGTGAAGTGGTATGCTTGGTCTCCAAAGAATGTGTTTGATGGACCTTGCTCAAAGGCCTGGCTGTCTAAGAAGGAAACATTGAAATTTACTGGTTTGAATTTAAGAAAATGGTATCACATTTTCTTCAGCATTAGAAATGTAAGACCCACAGAAGTGACCATCTGCTTCCCAGAAGATGCCCACGGAGGGCAGCCCAACTCTCAGGACATGCTAAATTCCTCACAAGATAAGGCATTCCTACCCCCTTTTATAATTCATGACCCAGGACTCCTGTATTCAGGATTGCTCAGCCACTAGATGTCTCTGTGTACTACAGCGCAAGGCAGAGGAGATGAACTTCAGGCCAAATCCAAAGAAAAATCCAAAGACCAAGCAGCATGGAAGCCTCCCTATTTTTGTGTCAGATGTCTGCCTGAGTGATATAGCAATGGAATGATTTTCACTTTCTGTCAAGCTGTGTTGTTGTGAGCATACCTCAAGGAACGTGCTCCTTGCGTGCCCTGGCTTAAATTATTGAGCTGGAATTTGGGAATATCCACAGAAAAAGTGGGAAGAAAAATCTTGTCCTCTTAAATGTCTGAAGAGGCAGATCTGCACTCCAGTTTTTCCAAAAGAAGCTTTCCTAAACTAACCAGCTTCATCATCCCTGCAGCTGGTTCCAGAGTGGAAATAAAAGTCTACAGCAAAGGCTCTTACCTATTCTTTCCATTCGGTAGGTCATAAAAGGACAGCAAGTGTTCCCTCAGATCCTTTCCCTGTGTTAGTTCTGCCATGTGTACTCACATACACTGTTATTTTCTACCAATATTGTTGTGTTCAGGCCTTGTATTTAGCTCATCAGCACTTTGGGGCACATAAGGTCAAAAGCCACAAAAATAGGTTGTGCAAATCTGATCGGGTCTGCAACAAATGCCAGCCTGTGACCTGCCTGCAGAGGTAGAAATCAATAGATGAGGAATGTGTTTGAGTGGCTGCAGGATCCTTTTATCTTTTGCCTAGCAAACAACCTCTTTGGCTTGTGAGAGTAGGGTCTGTACCACCACACAAGTGCTGGGGACCCTGCACACAAACTTAGGGGAAAAAAACCAAATTTTTCTTTTTTTCTTTTTTTCCGTTTTCTTTTTTTCTTTTTTTCCCCAGAAACACAAACATTGTACTATAGACCCAGCTACACAAGTTGCTGACATCAGACGTAGGTTGGCAAGCTGTGCTAGTGCAGAGACTGAACAGCTACAGTACCCAGACACAACTGTGGATGTCAGCTTGGAAATGCTCTTTCAAAGGACTTAATTTTTAGAAGACAAGAGCAAGACAGATGTGTCAAACTGGGCATCCAGGGAAGGAAAGCTACATAAATCACACTTTTGACAAGCTTACCCAGAGACCTCATTCCCATTTTATGTTCCTAATCTCAGCTTGCTTGTAAGCACACAAGGCAGCACACGATGGGTCTGATCTGCAAACAACAATGCACTATATTTGCAAACAGAAGTTCTCTGATGGTATTAGAACCACCACACTATTTCATAGAAAGCTTTACATGCATCAGTGAGGGGATTAAAGTGTCAAATAAAAGGCTGGTACTTTAAAGGAGATTTCCAATAGTATATCTTATTACTCATCACTGACTCAGCTTGATAATGTAAAGTCAATGAGAGAAGTTGCCAGCATTCCTTTGTGTTATAATCATTAAAGAGCAACCGCCAGTGTTCCCACACTTTCAGCTTTTGCAAAATTGTTGCTCTTTGCCCTTTACCGCATCTGTGTTTGCATAACCGAGCAGTGTACAGCTTGTCAACACCTCTTTATGCCTTACCTTCCTCCCTCCAGGGGTTTGTTTATGTGTCATCAGAGAAAATCCAGTTCTGAAGATTAGAACCTCCTTTTCCATAGTATACAGAAGGGATCAATAATTGCCATATTAATTCTCAAGCATGAGCTCTGAAGGAATGAAAAAGGCCTGTACAATCAAATCCAATTTTAGGAGAAACAACTTGACTAATTGCCTCACACCCTGGACTGCGGGGGTTCCTTTCTGGTTATGTTTGGTGTCAGGTAAAACCACCCAGTATGTAGGCAGGCAGGAAGAAGACATCAGTGCTTGACCTCCAGCCAGGGTCACTGCAAGTCCAACACCAGTTCCCTCATCCCCATTAACATACGTGTTGCAGTGCCCGTGGGCTCAGGTCACAGGGTGTAGAAACATGCCACCACTGACAGCTAGAGAATTTGGGCCATGTCTGTCTGTGGTGGAATTTGGGTGCCTAGGGCCATGTTCAGTCACGTCCTTTGCACCCAAGTCGCTGTACTCTCCCATTGGCATCTGTCAACAGCTCCCTGCTCTGTGCCTTCCTTACATCCGCTGAATCACTTCTCACCAAGTAGGTGCAGGGATTGCAATTAATATAGGCCATCTCTGAAAACAACCTCTGGGTCCAAAGTAATGACCCAGTCTGGTATTTAGGACTGTATGATATTGGAGGTAGAGAAAAATCTATTCCACTTCTTGTGCTTAGAGTTCCTGAGGTGCTTCAATCTTTTCTCCTATGAGTGCTCAGGAGCAGCCAACTTTGCTCTAACAGGCGTCTAAATTGTTGCATCTCAGAGGCAGACAATGAGGCTCTGACACGCTACCTCAGAGAAGCCAGATTTATTAGATGTGCTCAGACTATGCCTAATATTGACAGCATCAAAACAACACTCACTCTTCTGACTCCTGCATACATCAGGACATTTAAAGACCAGACTCCAGTGCCTGTCCAGACATATACCTTTGCCTGCCGTTTCCCAGAAGTTAGCCAGATGTCCACTCAGTGTCTTTCAGAAATGAATCACACCTATAAATGTTCAGTAAACTCACTATATTGGCAATGAAGAGCAACGTGCTCCTCTGTTGAGTGCCTAAATTATCCACTGCCTGGAATCCTAGGTGCCCAGCTTAGGTGGCATAAAATACCCTGATGGATCAAGTACCTGCTAACTTTATCATACTTAAATTTGATGTCTACGGTAAAGCAGTTTGAACATGGATTTTATCCCTTATGCAAATTGTAGCGGCTTGTTCAAGCACTGGAAGTTCTGCATTCAGTCCTTGGTAAGTAAATACATGAAAGTTGGGGTGGTTTCCTTCAACCTCAGATTCTGAATTACCTTTTAGGGAAAACTTTCCTTGACAGCTCAACTATAGCTACTGTTCAGCAGTAGTACCTACTTCAATAGCAAGCAGACATTTTCTGGTCTTGATTTCTAAATGCTATTCCACCTCCTCTCTAAATTTCCTTTTTTGATGTTACATAGGATATTTGCATAAAATTGAGGAACAAAGCCAAATACTTCTCTTACCACTTCAAAGCTACTGACCTCCATGAAGCTGGACTGGTGTAAATGAGGGGAGAATCTGACGCAATAAGGTAGTTCAGTATAATTATAAATCCACTGTCCAATACCACCAGAAGCCAACTAGCTGCAGTTGTGTCTGGCCAAGCCCAAGGTAAGCTTAGACTCAGCACCATACTAACACTGTCAGGCATCTTCTGGATCACAGCTGATTCATGCCCTGCTGGCTAGAAGCATAGCCAGAACTTGCTTTCATCTGTCTACAACAGACTCTGGTACATATTTCCTAAAGATGGAGTTCAGACAAGATTTTAATACAAAGGAAGTCACAGTATGTTTCTTACACTTTTGCATCCAAGCTGCTGGGAATCCTACTGTTTGAGCTGTGATATTACAGAAGGTTGTAGTCAAGTTGGGAGGCAAACTAAATGCAGGAAATAGTTACAAATCTAAAATGGCAGTTTTGTTCTGTAAATCAGGAGAACCCCTCTGTTCCATAATTAGGAGAAGCAGTTGTTTTTCTTCACTTTCCTTAAAACAGGTCATCCTGGCTGATGTCTCAAGGTTGTCACACGAGCAACATCTTGAGTTTTTGCAACAGGAGAGGCCAGCTACACTGTCTCTAGTTTTAGTATGTTCCATACATAAACAGTAGCATATGGGCTGAGTGTGAAGTGCTGAATACTTCAGGTGTATTTCCTAGAAGAAAGTTAATTGAGTGTTAAATCCCTTCAGCCATCTGACAATGACAGGATTTCACATGACTGTACTATTTTGGTGTACAGCATTTCTTTGACTGCATTGCTCTGCACCCCCAACAATCAGTCAATAATTCCAATCTGCGAGCATAGTTCAGATTGATCTTAATTAATCTGATTCATACTATATTAATGCTCAATTCATCAGTGTATTTCAATATGCACAATAATACTAATAATAGATCTAGACTTAGATTTTAAATAGATCTGAGTTTATAAGACAGACTGCATGGTAGAAGACCATGTGAATACTGTGACCAAATAAGCCAGCCTTGATGAAAATTAAAATCCAGATTTTGAAATCACTTGTTCATGAATAGTAGGTTTGGGGATAGGGGTGTTACTGATTCACAGCCTGATACAACATCTGCATTTATTTTCAAATAAATTGAGATAAGACAACATCTATGAATGAGCAAATGGATCAAGCCTACAAAGTTTGGTTCCATGTGATTTTTTTGAAGTTACAATAGACATTGTTGACTCCAAAATCTCATGGACTGTGAGCCTGGAAACCCAGTCCTGCAGTCAGTATGGTTCCACTGTTCAGTTGCTTCTGAGATCACTTGGATTGATCTCTGTTTGAAGCTTTGGGTCAGAGATATTTTTGGCTATTCACCACAGTTATGGATCAGATAAGGGTCTGGCTCTTGAAAACACTGTATATATGTGTTTGAATGTGTTCAAAATTTTAAAAATAAACTGCAGTTAGGATAAAACCATATTCCATGACAGTGAATAGATGTTAAATTACTGCTACCTGCTGTTTTGATGTTAGTTTAATGGTTGTTTCCAACAAATAGATTAACCTATTAATTAACTGCAAATAAGTTATTTTACTTTTCCATAGCTTCTTTATATTCTGCCAGGTTCCCTATATCCTGTTATTTCAGGACATGGTCTTGACGTGCCATAGCATGATATAATTCATAGTGACACTATCAAATGTGCTACAGCAAAATATGAAGCTGGGGAAAGGAGAGCTCACACTATGATGACACGTAATTATTTCAGATAGCAAACTGCCACAGGCAAAGTCTGATATACTTTCATTAAGCATGAGCATGCATCCCCTGCATGTTATCCGCTGCTCAGGCAATGATGCTTTCTGGAGGGAAGACATGCAGTCTAACGGTTGGAGGAGTGGACTAAGTTTGGTTTTGAGTTCTTTACTTAAGTGACCTCATGCAACCCTTTTGCACTCATTCTGGTAACCGTGAAGTAGTGACAGAGAATACCAAGCCATCCTTTCAGGGAGCGTTAGCAGGCTTGACTCATGAATATCAATAATGCCTGTAAGGTTTTGGAACGTAACAAACTATTTGAGGAATGCATGAAGATAACAACAATAGGGATGTCAGGGAGCAGCAAGAGTAGGACTGCTCCACAAGGAAGGATGAGCTAGAAGCTGATGGTGACCTTGGCACAGGTCGTGCTCTCACCCACAACATCTAAACAGCGGCCAGAGCAAAGTGCTGCTTACAGGGTCTATTAACAGTCCCACACAAGGCAAAGAACAAAACAGATTTGGAGCCTAACCAGAAGTCAAGTCAGGAACAAAAGGATATACAACTGCAAGGTATGCCCAGTGTCCATCTAGGTACCCTTACAATACATATCTGGTAAGTACTGGAGGCCCAGACCCAAACTTAAATAGAGCTCAGAGCTCAGTGCGTAGAGGTGATGGGTGAAAGTCCAGGTGAAACTGGGCCAGTTAAGGCCATTTGGTGTAATTAGGGTTCTAACAGGGACCTCCTGGATCATCAAAAATGATCCCTGGTATCACAATGAACCATGCTCAGAAATTCTCTCTGCAAACTCTAGCTTGAAATATTAGAATTTTTTGCTCTTGCTGCTCATAATGAAAAACTATCCTAAGTCTTGAAGTTATGTACCTTCTTTGTCAAGATGAATTTCTACCTGTTGTCAGCTGATGGCCATTCATTCTCGTGCCAAAAATTGCCTTTAGTTGAAATGTCTCTTTTTGAACTTTCTGTTGTTCCCACTCCTGGCTAGTTTTGTGGTTGTTTGGGGGTTTTTTTGGTGGTAGTGGTGTTGGTTTTTTTTTAATTGAGAACAATGGTATCAGTACTTTCTTATCACTTACATACCGTATCTGCTATATGGCATTTAATCTTTTACAGCCACATCACAGCAGTGATACCTAATCAGCCTGTGATTGACTAGTGCTCACAACTCTTTCTATTTTCTGTCCTTTTCAATAGATGTGACCACAGTTTATAGTGGAAATTCTTGGGATTATTCGCTAAGCATATGACCTTGCACTTCATATAGTTACACACACATCCATTTCTGTTAGCTCACTCATCAAAATTCTTCGCTACCTCCCGTATTCTGATCCTCTGCTGTATTGATGATGACTCTCAGCTTTGTGTCAACAGCTAATTTCATTTGCAAACTCTTCCTGTTTATGTAAAAGTCACTAATGAAAAACTTGCCAATGTGTGTCAAGAGCAATCCCTGATGTTTCATATTAGTACCCTCTTCTCACGGAGTTGGTTGATAAATTCATAGAAGAATTCAATTTGGAAGAGATTAGTCCATTAGTCTGTTATTCAAAGCAGCACTAATATCAAAGTTGGAGAAGGTTGCTCAGCCCATTAAACCGCTTTTCACATGTCCACAGTCGTTTCATCTGGCTAATTTCTTGTGAATCCTGAGACTTTTAAGATATCTTTTTGTCATCTTTTCTATATTAAAAAATAGTTTTCATTTGGCATTATATTTAGATGTTTACTGAAGTCCAACAATCACAGCTCTGTGCCACTTCATTTCTCTGGAAGTTAAATATTTTTATTTACTTTCCTTTTAGCTACTAATTCTGAATACCTAAAATGGAGCTTTGGCTGGTCCAGTGGTATGGAGGTTTCTTTCACAGCCCCATTTTCTCTAGGGATTACGAGAATTCATGAAATGGAAAGGACGGGTCTTTGAGATCTCAGATTACTATAATTTCTTCCCTCAATCGAATCATATGACATAAATTTTTAATTCGTATTCCAATCTTAATTATTATACCCTCTTCTTCCTACAAATGCTGCAGTCATGCAATCTGCTTGTCCTTAAATGAAACTTCCCATTGCCACCCTGGAGACCAGCTTTTCCATTCTTGAGATTCTTTGTAAGTCAGCTGGAACCTACTAGGAACTTAACACCCACATACAACAGTCTTATCCAAATAGACCATTTCTCAAACTTCCCTGAAGTTTGATATTTTGGCAGAATATCAGGTACCTATTTCAGCAATACAGGGTCATTTGGGAGAAAATACCCACGCTCAAATAAAAAAAAAAAAAAAAAGAGAAAAAAAGAGCCTTTCTGACCATTATCAAACAGAGTCAGTGGATAATGAGGTTTCTAGTTTGGACTGTGCTTCCTGCTGACCACTGAAACATTTGCCAGTGCATCAGGCCTGTTCTTCCACTAGCATAAACCACCACAGCTAGATTAAGTTTATGCCTCTCAGCAGCCAGCAAAAGGTGCCACTAAATGCGAGCCAAACTGTAATTGCTGTGGATAGCTAGTAAGGGTTCAGACAGCTTGAAAGAACAGCAATGAGACCAGAAGACTTTCATCTCTATGTCACTGATGCAACTAAATGTAGAAGAGATCCGTGATGATCAAAGTCTTCTGAAAGTGCCTAATAGCAAACTGCTGGTGCAAGCTGCACTGCTTTGCTCAAAGTTACAAGGGCAACATTACAGTGGCAGAACCCGGTCAGATTTAATCCTGCTTGGTGACATCAGGATTGGGGTTTTTCAAGATAAAGATCATAAACTACGTGCAAAGTAGGAATAATAATGTATATTAAATGGTATGAGAACATGGCTTTCTCCTCTTAGGTGTGTATCCCAAATTTTTAAGAGATGTGGGTTCAAACCTGACACCAGATTAAGATTTTACAGATCATTCACAAAAGTCCTATTTGCCAGTATTATCCCTATCGATGCTAGTGTTCTGCTTTTGGGGGTTTGATGCCTGCTTTTTGGATTTCCATTTTCCTAACAGCTGCACAGCAGAACACAATCCCTTGGAGCCACCAGAGCCAGCAGAGGTTGTTGAGGCCCAAATCCCACTGCAGTACAAATTTAGAAGGAGCTGAGAACCAAGAGAAACAGGAATTTTGACTCCGTCATAGGGCTGGGGCAGAGCAGAAATATGTCCCAGCATAGTGGTAGGAAGTAAGCTCGTCCCTACTTGCTAAGTCGTCTGCTTGCTTAATGCCAAAAACAGGGAGGCAGGCAAAGCTCTATAACAATGATGGCAAGTAATATGGAAAAACTACCACAAACACTATAAAAACTAATGCAAATTGGATGCAATCACAGATGTGGGAGCAATGGACTGTTTGGTCAGAGAGTATTTTTGCCTAAATGGTGAGCACACTGGAAATAAAATTAACTTACTGTTTCCTACAGGTACAGCTAGTACACAGCTAGAGAGACCTATGCACAAGCAGGCACAAAATGAGGTCTATGAATCCATTTAGCCACCAGGCAGGAGTGAAAGATTATTCGAATACTGGGACTTGGGTTAAGCAAACAGGTGTAACATCAAACTATATGTTGGACATTTCTACAGTGGATATTTTGTTCTAAATCAAAGCATACTGCCAACTAATAAGGTAAATACAATATAGTTCAGTTAGAAAGAAGTAGGTTAAACCAGCTGTTCATTTACTTTCTCTGCGTCAGAAGCAGGAACTGAGCGAGTTCCTTGAAGTCGGCATTCTCTTTTCTTTCAGCTTTATATACATGCCTTCACAATCTCCTGCTACATTTCTTTTTTTTTTTTTTTCCTGCATACTGCAGGCAATAACTGTGAAACTCTTTAATTTAACAATATGTTCTTTGTCCTGCAACTGTTCCTGTTTTGCAACCAGATAGATTATATGTATGGGCCTGTAGGAATAGTCAAACAGTTAATAAGGGTAGGGTTTGGCATGCTTTCACTATGTACAAATTCTACAATCAAGTCCTGACAGGAAAGCACTGTATCTCCTGTGGTTCCCAGTCCTGACTAAAATATGCAAAATATCACTACTGGGAATAATCCTTATTTCCCAGAGAGCTGTAATACCAGTTTTTTCTTATCAATGCATCATTAAAAGGTATTTTGTTTATAGTTTATGCCATTTATTTTCCCAGGCATATTAGGTTTTCAAAAGCGACCCATGGTTCATTGTGCCTGTCAAAGGTACAGAGGTGTTATTTCAAATTGCATTACACCCTTAATACAGTATGAATGAAAGAACTAAAGAGAGACCTGTACCATATAACTGTATTAACCCTTGAGGTTAAATATCCAACTGCATGATTCTTTGGATCTTCTGTTTCCGCTGTACGCCCCTCTACTTGGGGGTAGTGTACATCCTTCAAGAAGGCAGAAATGCAGTGTGCAAAGGCCACCACAGCACAGAGGTACCACAGCCAGGATGAGAAGAGCAAGGGTTTACTCTGCAAAGCAACTGTACAAACTCAGTTACTGATCCTGCCAATGAGATGGGAACCAGAGTGAAATCCAGCATGTTCCTCTAGAGGTACATCAAGAGCAGCAGGAATACAAGGAGGGGAATGCAGTAAACAAAACCCACTTTATTTGTATCTAATGAAGTAAACAGTCATCAGTGTGAACATGTACAGAGCCCAGATCTGGAAGGTAAGGAAGTAATATCTTTGCATAATCCTTTTTTAGACAAGAAAGGTATTTAAAACCCTTCATGTGGGCTTGGGCCTTGAACCTGAAGACTTACTGAAGCAGAATATGAAGACAGAATTCAAATGTGAATTTTCTCCTCTTTAAAAATTGCCTTTTAGAGGCAGAACCTCAAAAGACTTGGAATTCTTGCTCTGACCTCAGAAGACTTTAAAAAAATGGTTACTTACTTAAACCACTGGAATGCACAGGAACAAGTCGTCTCGTGAGGTTCACAGTCAGCTCAAAACCAGAAGGTAAGAAAATCCAGTCAAACATTTTAGACTTCTACAAGGCAGAGATTTAAGTTTTAAAGAAATGTGAGAAATCTATTGTTTGGCTATGCTTTTGCTCATATTTTAAATAGGAACCCAGTTCCAAATTCAGTGAGGCTGGAGACCCTCACATCCTCTGTCAAGGTCCATCCAATCTGCTAACCAGGGTGAGATGTGCTCTCCTATGATACAGTGGCCTCTAACCCTGGCAGAGTTTGGAGGAACACCCTCATTGATTTTCTCCATTAGCATTCAGTTAGCTTTACTTTCATTGAAGCTCATTACATTTCCTGGCCAGTTTTCCATGTATACAGGACCAACCACCCTGAAAATCAGAAGCGCCAAAGAGCACAGAGTAACTCACTCTTCATTCTGCTTTTGAAATAGTTCTCTAAAATAAACACTCTAAGGAAAGGCAGTGAGAAAAGAGGAGCAGTCTAGTGAAAACAGAAAAAAAACTAACACAAGGGTTAAAATAGGTGGGAGCAAGAGAGAGACACCTCACCACACAGCTCATGAGCCACCAGAAACGATGGTGCAATGCTGGTCTGCCCTCCAGCCAAGGAGAAGGAGCAAAGCTCTCTTCTTTATAGCAGCAATGGGAGAGCCAAGCTCTCCCACTTTCCTTTTGCTTTAGGGACAGGTCCTGCTCACCATAAAAGTCTTCTCCAGGAGCTTACCAAGTCAGCACAGCCTTGGCAGTTTTGCTGTAGGAGGGAGGAAGAGGACAATTCGGGGTATGCTGTATGCTGTGTTCAACAGGTTCTCTGCCCCCAGAAATGCAAAAGGGTGGACAGGAGTATCCAGCTCACCTCACTCCCTGTGATTTGAGTGTGTGTGTCTGGTATGGGACTTGCGCAGATGCCATGTAGCTCCTGAATCTTTGCTAGTCGTGGGGAGAGCAAGTCTCCACCCCTGTGCTAAGCCCTTTTCCCTTTGGGCTTGGCAAAGGACATGTATTTCGCTCATAACGAGTCTGTGAGAACTCAGAAAAGCAGCATCTCTGAGCAGTGCCATATCTCCCAACTTCCCTAGACCTGCTGCCTAATTAAACCTGTTTCACTCCTATGCCCCAGGTTGTCTAGGGTCATTAAGCCAGAGCTAGCTGCTGCTCTTGCCAAAAATGCATGCATCCATCTTCTTCCTGCTCTTTCTTTAGATTCCTTCACGCCAGGGGACACAGACAGTAACAGAAAGTTACACCTCCTGGCTAATCCAGTGTTTTAATCAGTACGGACTATTGTTTTGGCTCAGTGGTGTTTAAAGAGTTAGCTTTCCTTTCACCAGACCTTATTTTCTTCTGGATAGATCTGTTACACAGATGAGCATATTTGCCCAAAGCACCACGAGAGACAGGTAGATATGTTCACTCAAACTCACAGCCATCACTGGAGATGAGCGGTCCCTGCGGAACTGTTATTTACTCTGCTGTGCACAAGGATTATAGCAATACTCTGAATCAGGATAGCACACAATCATCCATGATTCCTTTAAAAGAAACATCTGAAGGGTATTTGTATACATTTACTTTGGTCACTCAAAGGTGCCAGTCACAGGAGGTATGCAGGCACTACCCTTAGTGATTTCCTTCTAGAAGACAAATCAAAAGGATCTAACCAAATTACAAATATAAACAGTAGACCTTATCTGCTTATATCATTTGGCTGTCTTCCAAGTGCTTAGACTTAATATTCCTGACAGTTAGGAATATTGTTATCTGTAAAGCACCATGGACATTTATGGCGCTATATAAATGCATATTATTAATTAATAACTACAATATTTCATGATAGTATTTTAAACATTTACATGAGCAGCTTCATGAACAACAGCGCATGTCGCTTTTTTTAAGCTCGTAGTACAATCAGCAACACCAGCGGACCACAACCAAAGCCCTCTTTGGATATGTCACAGTCTGGGGGATAGCTTTCCCTCTCCCCACATTTCTCCCCACTCTGCACTCCTTCAACCTTGGCTTTGAGCCACTGCTGCTCTTGTTGCTCAAAAGCTGAGCCCCAGTCGCAGGCCACAAGAGCCTGGATGTCAGGCGTGCTTAGCCCCAAGGTCTGGTTCAGTGCCAGCACCCGCGGTTCCTCCCTGAAGCAAGTTATGATCAATGGCATATGCAGTGATCAGAAACTATTGTTTATTTAGTACTAGGAACAAAGCATTTAGAGACAAAAGAGATTCAGAACAACAAGCAGGCTACACATATCTATCTTGCTTTAAAATCTTTCTGTCCCCCAAGGGTACTGCAAAGTAGACCTCACATCTCTAGAAACTTGCTCTTCATCCAACCAATACTCGTCACTGGAGTCAGTCTCCTAAGACAGCGTTTGCTTTGAGACATATCCTTAGAC
Organism: Grus americana; assembly: GCF_028858705.1. Lineage (NCBI taxonomy): Eukaryota > Metazoa > Chordata > Aves > Gruiformes > Gruidae > Grus > Grus americana. The sequence goes on along the minus strand of NC_072853.1, from coordinate 11,632,309 downwards.
TCTCACCCTTAGCATTCAGAGCAAAGCACTTCAGTCTGCAAGTGTATTGGCGATAATTGACAATCCGTTGTATTGATAAGTGTTAATGCATTAATGGAATTTGATCCTGCCTGCTGGAGTCAATCATGAAATGATGAATTCATGTGAATGTGTTATTGACTGGCTACAGATCTGCAGTCTGAAAAATATTGCACACAGCGACAAAGAGCATGTTTATCTGCTAGATTTCTGATTATTTATTCTTTCTACTGCCCACCTTCACTTGAGCTGCACTGTGCAACTTAGTTCCCACCACCACCCCTATATCTTTGTTTTATGAACTGATTACCAACAAATCATCCACCAAATTCTCACGCTGTACAAAGACCCAGATAAGAGATCCTGCACTAAGCAGGACAGTGAGGAAGACCATACTGAGAGGTCTTCCTTGCATACGGAGGCTCAAAATTATCTCTCTTAGCTAACTGAGCCCCTTTTACCTAGAGGCACACAACACAGGTCCCTCCTGAGTACTGACTCCCCATTTTCCCAGGCTATTCATCCCACTCACGCCATGACTTTCCTTACAACAAGCAGAAAAGCCAGCCCCTCACTGAACAGTGCTTCTTTACAAACAGCCGTTTCAAACTCTGCAACAGCCCCCCAGGGAGCCCCTCATGGTAAAGCAGGCAGTTTAGCAAAGCCTCAGAAAAGACTTTTAACTGCTATCAAGGCATTTGGCCACAGGATCAATGAAAGGTGGAGCAGGAAGAGGGAAATTTGGAGAGCAGTTCAGAGGCATGTAACGAAGAGGGAAAAAGGGACTGCTGAGAGGAGCAGAGAGCTCCCACCTAGGGCTAGGCTGCAACATGTTGGCATAGCCTTTGCTTGCTGGCTGTACCAACCCTGCAGCATCTCCCTGCAGCACGGCAGGCTGTGCAGACCCTTCCCTTCCTTTCCCACCAAGCTCTGTGGCCTTTCCAGTGGTTCTGGTTCCTCTACAACATCTCCTCCTTGACACTGCTCCTCTTGGATGGTTTGTTTCCCCCGAGGCCTTGAATTCTCCGCATCTTAGTAATGACTTCATGCCCTTTGGATCAGGCCCTCGTCAGGCACTACCTGTTTAAGCGGAGAAGAAATGGGAGGGAAAGTAAGAGATGTACAATGAATGACGATGAACTTGCAGGATTTTGATTGTGTAAATAAGAGAAGTGTTTAGTCAACAGAGTGCATGAAGTTATGATACCATGGCAAAATGAAGAGAATGGATATATCTTTGCTTAATCCTAGTATAACCTAGATTTATTTTGGGACAAAATGTCTCCCTAGCATTGTCAGCTTGAGGTAATATTTGTAAAGTCATGAGGTGCCGTGCAGATTGCATGACAGAGTTGCATAAGATAACTTATGGAGTCAGCTTTTTCTGAGTTGTTATACATATATGTCAGATTAATTTGAGCTAGATGAAAGGTAGATTTTTAAGAGCTCCTGCCTCCTGTAATGGTAAATGTTAACACCTAGCAGACTGATCATTAATAAGATATAATTATATATAATAATGGGGTTGTATAAATACTGCAAGTAAAATGCTGAGGAAACCCAGGGCAATGGCAAGCAAGAGTCCCAGAGACGTAAGACTGATGTAGACAAGCAGATATTGATAAGCATAGTGCAGTGCATAGGAAAGAACTTGGGCAGAAGGACATCCATTTTTAGGTAAGCATGAAACCTGTCTAAGTTTAAGAGAATCCATGCAGACATTACTGCTTTTTTTTCTTCTCCCTAAATATGTAGTTTGTTTCATATAACAGCATTTGTGGGAAAACAGTAGAAACAGTAGGCAAGATTTTTACAGTAAATCTTCACAAGAACAATGAGGAAATAAAAATCCACTTCTTCCAGAAGGAAACAAATAAAACTAGGAAACTCAAATGGTCAGAAAAGGTCCTAAGTTCCAGACATACCTTGCAATGCGTGTCAGATTGTGGGCTGCTCAGTGTAACCACAAGACAGAGTGGCTTAAGTAGTGGTTTTGCCAGGATCTCTTAGGGTGTGTTTAGATGGCATAAAGTGATTCCAACACATTTCTCAGATGCCTCAGCATATTTATCCTGGCTACTGTATGCTAATCACCTACATATTTACTATAGGCCCTCAGCCCAAACTATAGATACGGCAACTCCAGCCTACACTTCTTTTGAAAGCAGACAAGATTCTTTTAAAATAATATTGACATGCATGATGCCAACCTCTGACTGTAGTCAGCAAAACGTTCTAGAGACTAGTCAGCAAATATGGAGACTGCATTCAGAAAAGAAAAAAAATCCCTTTGGATTAGTATTCAAAACTCAGCCTATGCTTGGAAGGAAGGCAAAGAAAACAAAGGAAATGAAGCAAGGAAGCAAGAAACCAGGATAGAAGACAAGAAAGGAAAAAAAAAAAAGAAAAATAACAGAAAGAAATTTTAAAAAGAAAGACATTTCCTACAGGTGGAAAGAAAGAAGTGTTTTAGTCCCTTTCTAGCTCCAGCATTAATAATTTCATAATCAGTCTGAAATGTATAGAAATTTTAAAAGCTTATTGCTGTTTCTGTCAGCCACTGGCCTCTATTTTTGACCATACAACTTTGAAAAGGAAGTGAAATGCTCTTTTTGTAGGTTTCTAAAAATGGCACATTTTCAGGCTCGTTATTGCAGTAACTCAGTATCCATACACCTCAGAGGTATTGTACCTCAAAAATAAATCCTGGAGGACTAGCACCCAGAGACATCTCTCACACAATTAGATGTGGAGCAGTGGTGGGGTGACTGGAGAGGAGCAAGAACAGATTGAGTGGGAGAAGAGGGTCAGTGGCAGGACAGCTACCCAGTGTGGGGTCGGAAAGAGGGAGGCTATTAGGTACGGAGCCATTTCTAGGTAAACTTATTTTGTTACTTACACAAGTATTACATATGCTGCTGCTGACCTAATGAAGGACTTTTGGTTTGTTTGGGTTTCTTTAGCAATTACAGATAGCCCAAAGTTCCACATTTGGAAATACCGTCATTCTTCAATTTCTTCTGTGGGCAATGTTGTACTAAGCGCTCTTAGATTGATGGTTTGAGTAGATTAGATGCATCTATAGATATGTGTAAAGCTCTATACAGCCCTTCTACCCCTTCTTTACTGGGACAGTCATATTGACAGTGGACTGGCTGGCTATAACCTACCTCTCGGCTTCTCCCAAGTATATTATCCCTGCTATGTATGTATGTTTTTATTAGCTTACTCTAGCCCAGAATTTCTCTCTGGCCTGGAGCCTTTGTCTGTGAACTTCCACTGCTCTACCTCCAAACAAACTGTCATCTCGATAAATGTTTACACTCCATATACAGAGAATATTATGTCACGGTTTCTGGTAAAACATTTCAGTATAGTGTCCCAAAGACATGTTGTCTTCCAAAAGCATAAATATGTGCTTTTTTCTTCCAACTCTGTCTACTGGAATATCCACCTAGAAAAATACCTGTTATCACACAAATATACACATTTCTCTTTGCTGACAATAGAAAATGTTCCCATCTTAAATGTTCCCTGCCTATACACAGGGAGAGAATTTTAACATCCATTTCTACCATTCCTTTGCACTCTCTACTGCTTAACAGATTGGTTGATCTATCTACCTACCTATCTCTCTTCTAGCTTTAGGGTAGAATAAAGCAGCCTTATGGTAAACTCTCTGACATCTGTACCCTGTGGAGAGCATCTCCATCCTCTGAAATATGTCCTTAGGCATGTCCTGAAGGATTTTTGTCCTCCCTTCTTCCAGCAAAACACCTTCAGCAAACTAAGAGCTTGACATACTTCTAACCCAGTACTTGTTTTCACAGCACTGTTAAAGTGTTGCAATTTACAGGTTATAATTTTTCCTACACTTGAAATGCAAATATATCCTGCAATAAAGATAAACACTTGCTTTTCACCACAACGCCTCCTGTTTTAATGCCGCTCTTTTCAGCAGCATGGCAGCTCATGTACTAGCATCTAGTCTAAAGTTAATAAACGGACTGCCTTAGGTAGACAGCCCTGGTGTCTTCTGCTACAGGGAAGTCCATGAGGAATGCCTGGAGCTCTCCTCTGAGCCGAAGTTCACATGCTTTCCTGCCCCTGAACTTTTTAGAGATATTTTGCCAGGCTACCAAATCACCACCTGGTCACTATAAAAGTCACTGTGGCCTCAGATTTAATTTGGCTGACAAATTCAAAACAGCCTTGTTGGGTTAATTCTGGGTCTCTTATTAGTCTCTGTCAAAGTTTTATTTTGAGTTTCAGTGTGACCCATTCTCTCACTAAGACATCCAATGAAGTTTCCCCCAAACACCTCTTCAGCATTAGATCAAAGTCACAATATCTTCTGATCTTGTCAGAAAAAAAGCTTCCTTTTCATTGAACCCCTTTTCTTTGACCGTTTGCTTGCATATAGAGAGTTAAGTATCACCTAACATCTCTAATTATCTTCCATAGTTCCAATGAGATTCCATTTCAGTGACAAGTTACTCAATTTTCCTATTAGGATTGTTTCTTCCTATATGCTTTTCCTCCTCTCCTCATAGCATTTGATGTCTAGCCACATTTGCTTCTTCCCGTGACACAATTCAAATTGCTTCCTCTTAAGAGGTAATATATTCCTACAGAGCTTCTCCCTCCAACTCCCTGCGTATAGGACCACAAAGCACTTTAAAGGTACAATTCCCAACCCAGTAGCAGTCACTTAAACCTGACATCTATGGTTTTGAAGTTTGCTTGTAAATGTTGACTAATCCCACACTAGCTCATGTCAAGAGAGTACTTAAAGAACAAGGGTTAGCATCTGCAATATCACATTGTGATTATTGTGCCTGGGACTTAAATGGGTTTTTAACATCTGAATTGTTATACGGTGAAAGAGGCAGCCTTTGGGTGGCAGCCTTAGGAAGTAGTCATGAGGCTGGCTGTCAACAAGATAAAAATAGTCTTAGACAACTTTTGTATATCCAGACAGAAGTCAATTTAAGTGAGCAAATAGATTAAACATCATAATCTTGCACAGGCCACAAGCAGGAGCACTGCTGCTTTATCACAACAGAAACAGGGAAGAAGAGGCCTTAGGAGTCAACTGATCCAAAACTGCTCTGGGCAATGCATTTGGAGCCAAAGTTACATGAAGTCCCATTCCTAAACGGTGGTATTTTTCTGTGGTTGTTTGTTTAAACAAATAATTGCCAAATTTGAGCCCTGCCAGAGAACAGCATGCGAAAGAACCCTCCCAAACCCAGCTCCAAAGAGCAGGCTAGATTTCAATCTATCACCATATCCCCAACAGTCAATGATGCTCATGTAATGCACTCCCTTCCTTCTAGTCTCTGTTTGATGTTTTCCAAGGTGCTCATAGCACTTGGATCCTTTTTGGAACCACAGGGTGTTTACTGTACCAACCACGGGAATATATTTCGTTATGAATTTCCCTGCCCATTTATAGAAAATATGTATACTGTCTGTTCTTGTAGCGTTAACAGGCTTCCTTAATAAATTAAAAAATAAATGTAGAAAAACAAAGCATTATCCTTCAATGACTTAATAAGATTTTGCATCATCATCACCATTATTATTATTATTATTATTATTAAAGTATCCCAGCAACAGAATAATAAAATTACACTGATGTGAGCAATTCACACACCTTTGATTAAGGATGTGTCAGCACTTTCCCGCATGAATCCTTATTTTTGGTGGAATGAGAAGGAGTGGGAAAGAGATAAAAATCACCTGCTGTAATTCTTTGTGGGCTGCTCCCTGGCAGATGATGTTTTAACAGAGGAGCCACTTCTTTATTCATCCAGCTTTACAGAATAAATTAGCCTGAAACATTTAGGTCCTGATTTTTAGGACTGTCTTTGCATTTAATTTGTAGGCCCCAGTGACTGCCTGATGGATCAGTTAGTTTGCTTGTCTGAGGGCACGTTTACTGATGTCATGTGTGAAGTCATGGAAACCAGCGTGCTTTAGAGGTGTGACCAGGATTGCACACATCCTTGTTCACCCATATGTATCCAAATCCAGGACAGAAAAAATCCTTCAGAGCAGACTCAGACAGTTTAAACCACTGGTGCTCTACAGCAGATACAACAAAAACCTGTATATGTAGAAGTTACAGTCTGGAGTGGGTTCTGAGTTACACCATCCATCTTCAGGTACCTGACTTATCTTCTCTGATGTCTAAGAAGTAGGTAGTTGGCCCTAGTAGAATAGCTCAGACACCTAGACTTCCTAATGCAAGCAAACACAAGATCAGACACCTCCTGAGGGCAATTCAGGGCTCCTATGTGCTAAGCCAGGAGTTTTCTTCAGCTCTTGGGTAGGAAATGGTTCCAGTGAGGAGAGGAGGAGGCAGACAAAACCTTCATCCTTCTGTGGCCTTAACCCAGGCCATGCAGCGAAAGCTCTTGAGCATTAAGGCCTCTTCTGAGAGCAGTGCCCTTGAAAACCAAACAATAACAAAATATCTTGAAGAAGGGACTCCATCCACTTTTTGCATGACAGTCTAATGGTTAAAGTACACTCCTGGGAATGAAGGGTCCCAGGCCCTCCTCAGCCTGAGGAGTTTCAAGCCTTTGTCTCCCACCTCTCCAAGGCATGGTCTAACCACCAGCCTTCAAAGCAAGCCACACGGTGACTTCTTGCACATCTGCTGTCCACGTTGGCATAGTTGGCACATCTAAAATGGTAACATGAAGAGAGCAAGAAAGAGTGTGACCCTGCAGCCATATGGGTGAAGCATGCTATTGGGAGAAGAAAAACCTGGTTTGGTGTCACTATGTTCTGGCTCACCTATACATTTACTACTAGATAGTGTGTCAATAAAACCCATGAGTAATCTGGGCTGTGAGTCAGAGCTAGTCTTGTTGATTGACAAACCCAGTTTACTGCTCATGGAATAAGATGTATTGCAAGGCAAGTAAGGGTACCAGTGGCTTATCTGTTCACATTTAGTATTTATATATACCACTCCTAGTGGTAACGGACAAAAAGCCTATGTCTATGCCAGCAAATCAAACAGTCCTGTGGAGCATTGCAAGACACCAGAAGTCCATCATCTCCACCATTTCATTGTGGAACAGCTCATGGCACATTTCTGGCGGGTGAGAAGTAACACATTCCTAAACAATTCCCCTGGAGTTAGCACAGCCCACTGCCCACTCCCAACAGGCATCCTGGATGCAGCCACCCCCTCTTCTAGAGAGCAAAAGAGTTTAGTAACAGCAGATCCATGACAGAGAAGGGCTGTAGACTTGTTTTTAGTGCTAGAAGTGTTTCCAGTAAGAGTTTCGGTGTGCAAGACGCGGTTCAAACAATTAAGAAATTGTCTCTGAAGAGAAAGAGACTCTGTCCTAAACAGTCTCCAGTTCAGCTGTGTTCTGGTACTTCTTAACTTACAGATGGCTCTTCAAAATAAATTCCAGAATTTCAGTAATTCTTTGTGCCTGTGGAACAGTCATGCAGTGGTGAGAGCTGATGAAAAAGAGACCAATGCAACGTCTCAGTTCAAAAGGAAAAGGGTGAAAATTCCAGATAAACAGAGATTGCCTCAGAAGGACACAATTCCAGAGGCTGCCCCACACGCTATGCTGCCAGTAAGGATGGACAGCTTAAAACCACAGTCTGAATTACTCTTCTGTACTGAGCGGTGTGATTATTGCATATGCAACAGAGCTTGTGGGCAACGCAGAGGAATCCTGGAAGTATTTTAAGCAGTGGTTTTCACAATTTATGGCTGTGACAGATACAGAGCTAATGAACAACACAGGGAAAGTGACTTTCTTAACTCTTTCATAGATTCTTATCCAAGACCTCTTTGGCAGAGAGAAAAGTCTTTTCCTTAAGCCTTTACGTAGATTTGAGTTGAACACAGTTCTTAGAGGTAACAACAACAACAAAAACTATTTCTAACGTTGGTAGGTATATACATCTCCTGATTTTCAAGAGGGTTCCCACTGGCCTGCAGGGATAAACTCCGACTGACAGAGTGAATGACTTGGTCCATCATGGCTTCCTAAAGGACTCTGGGGATCTCAAGGAATCCCAGAGCTCAGAGACTGCGAGCAGAAACACTCACCTTACAAGTGATAAAGCACAATACAGCTCCTCCTAAAGGGGATCATTGAGGCATTGGACAGAAGTAATTGGATACACAAGTGGCAGCAGGGAGGAGAAGGAGCACAGGGCTTGGGAGCTGGCAAGGGACTGCAAAACTCGAAGAGCCACAGGGTTGGATTACCTGACCCAGACATTACAGATGTCTCAAATACAGTTTCTTATATGAAGCCTGCTACGTTACATTTCAACAGAGAGCACAATACCTAACTGTGGTATTTCTCCAAACTGCATAAAATATAAAGCGGAAAGCATATAGCAATGCTTTTCCCATTGGTTTGTTATTTTAGTCTCAGTCTAGTAACTAACAGGTTAACATCTCACTTCCAACATACATTAATAGCTCCACTATAGTATTTTCATCTGAAAAACAACAGTTTCTAGCAACAGACACTGGTCTGCTCTATTTAATACCAGTAGCAAGCACAGAAAGAGTTCATGGATTTGAAACTGCCTTTCTGAATGTGGCAGACCATGCCCAGGATACCTCCCTAAATCAAAAAGATGAATGTCCTGAAGCATATGATACGCTCACTTCCCATGCCGGGAAGATGCAATCTTCACTCAAAGAGGAAAAGGATTTTGTTTTCTTTGTTATTGTTCCAAGTGACATAGTAACATCTACCTGAATGCAGACAGTAATTGCGACTGATACCTATCAGGGTAAGTAACACTATACAACAGGATTTGACATAGCACATAGGGAACACAGTCATTTTGTTAAGAGCTGGGTGGTTACCAAAAATGCATACAATAATTTAGGGTCAGGATTCTTGTCTGGCTGTATGTCCCTCCAGATAACTGTGTTACAGAACAGTTAGTTGCACTCAGAACTATGCAGACTGTGGACTTTTTTAATTCAAAAGATGAACTTAAATGTTTTGTGCAGTTGTCTCATATTAGCATCAAACATATTTGCCTGTGTAATTGCTTAGTAAAATCAAATAACTAAGTATCACTGGGAGGAGGGGTGTTGTACAACTAAGATGTCTTGTTCTACTTGAAACAAAACTTTTTACTTCATTTTACTAATATTGTACTTGCATTTTATTTCATGTTCTTAATTTTCCATTTTTTCCAATTTTCTAATTTCTTGTAAACTGAAAAATTCAAAGGTTCTTATTTTCTCTAAATCTCTGTTTTCTTATTTGGCTGAAAATAATCCACAGATTTAATCTGAGTTTGAAAATAATTTCTGTAACTCTCCAGCAAACTATATTTTTTCAAGACAGACCCACAAGCCATCCTGCGCAGCCGTATCCATGGCTCTGAGGGCTCCAGAGACGGCACAGTCTCACAGGGCGTGACACAACTGGAAGGGAGGAAGGACTTAGAGAGGCTGGTAGCTCCCCATTGCTGCCCAGACCGTGAAGAAACAACCCCCATGTATCATCGTGGCACGCTGCAGCCATCAGGCTTGCTGCCCCCACAGCAAGGGCAGCTGGCCAGACTCATCCTCGTTGTGGCATTTGGGCAAATTCCCCTTTCTGAGGAAAGAACGTGATGATACATGTTTCTTCTCTCTCCTGGCAGTCACTGTTATAAATGCCTACGTTTCACAATGAGTTCTGAATTATCTTCTAAAATTATACATGGCATCTCCCATCTGGCACTGATGTCAGCATGGCATATGTTTACCACGGGAACCTGAAGAACACTCTGAACTTCTACAAGGGGAAAATCAGCTTACTTCACTTTTAATGTCAAACCTGCAGCGGTGCGAGTTCTGCAGGTGGCAGACAGATGAAACAGCTGCTGATCCATCTCCTGCAGGCTTGGATGCAGCTCCCCAAGCTTCACTGGGACTTGATCACCTGGGGCAATCCAAAGAGGATCCAAATCTCCCAAGGCTTTCTTTGCAGTCCATCACTCAGCCCATCTACTGCCTGAAACTCCCTGGGGAGTGAGGAGGCGAGCCCAGACCTTCCTGTGCTGCTTCCTCCTGTCACTCTACCTGAACCAGCAGGAAGATACTGCTAAAAATCTCAAATATATATCAATGCTCGGCTACAACATTTTTACCCCTGTTGTCACAAGCCCAAAGCAGGCTACAAAGAGGAATTCAGTAGTCTCCACATAGAAACAGCATCCTTTGAAATAAAAACATTTAAAAAAACCCTAGGTAGCAATTTTAGTATTTTACAGTCATTTCAGTCATCTGTTCTGCATTATTTTTTTCTGTCAACTAGCTAGACATAGATAGTCCTGCCAGACAGTGATGGTTCCTGAGACAAACTGGTCCCTCGAGTATTTTGTGCGTTGGTCTGTGATTCTGCCTGACTTCTGGTACATTCAAAAGACTTAAGTGAATGAGGGAAAAGCTGGTTTGGTGTTTGCTTTTAACCTATTTCCTTGAAACAATAAATTTTTCAAGGGCAGGGATGGGCCCCTTTGTTCTGTTTATACATCACCTGTTTCAGTGATGCTACATACGTGAGATGGCTCCACTTACTAGTGGCTTCTTCATTTACTATTTGAGCTTGTTAAAGTCATCATCTTTCAGTGACTTTAACATATCTTGATACAGATTACACTGTTCTATTATCATTTACTACTCCACCCATCCAATAATAGTATATTATCTCATTTAAATAGGACTTTCTCAACCAAAGGGTGCCAACAGTTTAATGTAGAAATAGAAAATTAACCACATGAGGGAGAAAACAAGGTTTAAAGCACCAAAAGATCATTATAGATAATTTTAGGACTACCAGAAGTGAAGAACATCATAATAATAATATTAGTAGGTAGAGACACTCTCACTTTCATGTTATGCAGTCACTCATGTAGAAACAAAGAATATGTACCTAAATATAATAAATAATTCTTGAGGAGGTTCCCAATCCTGCAAGCTGACAAACACCTCCAGCTCTTTACATTCACGAGTTACATGTGTTTCTGTTCCTCACCGGAACTGACATGTTACGTTCAAAATCAAGAAAAAGGAAGAAAATAATGCAACAAAATTCTAGACCTCATGCCTTGAAAAAATTGTAAATTTTATATTTTAAGGATGCAAGAGTCTATCTGCAATCCTGAACAGATCCCATGCATACCACAGGTCTTTGGACTAATTCTTGCTTGGGGTCCAGTCATGAAAGTAGAGCTACTCACTATTGTTTTAAAACTGCTTTACTATTATTTGCAAATCACTTAAAAGTTCTCAGGAGTCCTCCCCTAGGTAGAAATTCAGACCTACTCTTAGATCAACTTTTCTGCAATGTGTTTGAAGCAGCCCATGTATCTGTAGCAGTCCTCCAAACAGACTGAAAACCAATAAGCTGGATCATATCTCCTATTTTAATTAAAAGCTTCCTAATGATGGACAATCCACAATAATCTTAGGAAAATGTTCTCTTGTTGAATTACCATCACTGTTAAAAATGTGTCCATTAGTTTCAGTCCAAATTTGGCTAGCTTCAACATTTAGGCTTCAAGTCCCATTAAACATTTGCATGCCGGATTGAAAAACCCTCTGTTTTCAAATAATTGCTCCCCGTGTTGGTCATCATAGTATATATGTGATCAAATTACACTGTAACCTACATGTATAAACAGATGAAGTGCATAATACAAACTCCGTGCTCAATATCCACTGATCGCCCATTGTTCAAAGAAGTTTTCAAAAAACCTGAACACAAATCCATCAAAACCTTCACTGAGTCCTGTGCTCCATTGCCTGGTAATTTGCCAAGAATGTGTTAACATACCTGGTTCCATATGAGCAATAACTCCTGTGATGGGAGTGTTTGAAATGTCCTGACAGGAAAGCTTGAACTGCGGCCAAAGGAAGCTTTCACTTCCAAAAGGCTGGGATTTGCGAGCTCCTGTGGTGGATTTAGTCACACACGGCGAGCCGTTCAGACTTGTCATCCATCAGATAATGAAAGCAAATGAGGAGTTCCAATCAGTGCTGGGGCCAACCACCAATGTTTGGAGAAGCATCTGAACTCCCCCTAAATTTCTGACGGGATTGGAGGCAGCGGGTAGGTTCACAGCAAGGATGTCTATTGGAAGCCCATTTCTAAATTGGACCTCATTTTTTTGAAGCTACCAGGAAATGCAAATAGGCATGAAGCAAAGCAATGAGATTTGTGTTACCGTCAACATTTGCATAACACAGTTACGCATGTCTGTGTGTATGGGTGTATAGCAAGCACATCTAATAGTCTGTAATTATGCCTTGGAAAATACACACACCAAGGAATTTCCAAAGAGTCTGACCCGGCAGAAAATGCAATCCCAGGAAATCTGTGGCACTTTGCTGAGATGATCCCAACATACACTGGAGTTGCATGGCTAAGAACTGGGTCGGTCAGATAAATCAGATGGAACTCTGCTTTTTCCCTGATTGAACATGTGTGCAATAAACTCTTGGCACAAGTATAAATTTTAAATTTGGTTTCCTCAGATATGCCCATATCCAACATTGACATTGGCTTTCAAAACCATCTCTGCCAGTAAAAATCAGCTGCTAAAATATTCCTGAAAAGTAACCACAAAGTGGCACAATCCTTAAACAAAACAGAATTGATTAAAAAACTGTACCTGGCAATGCCCACCTTTATACAAAATGCTGAGATGCTCTCACAAATAATTCAGAATTTTATTTGGTCTCTTGAAGTTTTCTCAGCTTTTCAATGTTAACAGAAGAGCTGATCCTCTGTTCATAAATGTCCATATTATTTCTTAAAAGCATGCTAATACACATTTGATAAAGCTGTAGGAAAATATTCTGCCACTGAGGTGGCTCCTCTGCAAATGCCTCTCACTACTGACTTCAGTTCCGACTCTGCACAAGTCCTTGGGTCATACAAGAATTTAAAAATGCATAGAATTAGGCACTTTCTGCTGATATTGAACAAAGATCTCAATTAGAATCAGGAAAACAATATCTTTAAATCTGTGTTTTTTGATTTCTCACTCCATTTTAGTTTTGATGAAGAATCATTCCCAGTCCCATTCTGTGCCCTAACTTACCTGCACACTGCTGTCTTTCCCTCATGCTTTCCAGACAGCCAGGGTTTACTTCCATCAGGACATTTTGTGATTTCTAAGGTCTTCCATTTGACAGAATTGTATTTGGGTTTGTTGTTTGGTTTTTTCCCCTGATGCTGTATTTATGATATCTCATCCCAGATGAAAAGTGAATTTGCTGTAATACAATAGATAGACATTTTATGGATTCCTCTACTTCTGAGAATAAGTGGCTATTTCAAATGACATTTTTCCTCCTGGAAATTATAGATATCAAGATATCCCTAGGATAGGTAAACCCAATGACCAGGTAGAGGAAGCGAAGAGCTCGTTCCAGTCTCAGATGTGCAGCAATGTTGCAGCAAATGTTTGTCAATATGGAAATATGGAGAGAGAGGAGACATACACACACAAATCATCCCACAATTAGTGACATGCATGATGTAGGAGGGAGAGCTCAGGCCTCAGAAGGATGGGGTGTTAGGTGGGGCTGGAGACTAGCGATTTGGGCAGCAGCTGTCTTCATCACCTGTGGGCTCCTCCTTTATTGCAACTGGCTCCGAGGCAGCTGCGACTTCTGCATGCCAAAATGACTGATGAGAGAAGACCCCATCTCCCTTTCCCCCGTACAAATGGGTTTAAGCAATTTGCAGCATGCCATCAGCTGATGAGAACAGAATAACTGCTTTGAACTGTTAAATGAAAAGATTATGGCTGACTTTATCATATCTGAGTTTTGAGGAGAAAAAAGCCAAATGTAATCATCACTGGTGTACTGCCCTTGTCTTGGAAACATCACATTTCTGTTCACCAGAAATTGTCTCTCTTTTTCTTCTTTTCCAAGACAGACTACAAAACATTTTTCCAATGCTCTGCACATTACAGACAGACAGATTTTTCCAGATTGTCCTCACAAGGACTACTGAGACCCCCTTCTTTTGCAGTTTAATTCTGTCGCCTGTCCCATTACTCTCTGCTTTTTGTTCTCCCCCAGCTTTTTAGTGTTGTCAAACTTCTGCATGAGTCTGCAAAATCTTCCTGTCTGATGAAGACTGAGCTACTTACATTATTTTTATGTTTAAGCTCATTCAATTTGCACAGAACAGTGATTACGGAAATAAGCATCCTTTTCTTTAATGAGTCGACATTGGGTCTTTATAAATTTAGATGCTATATGTATAAAGATAATGAGAGAGAAGTGTATCTTGATAAACTATCTTGACTTCTTTAGGGACAGGGAGCTCTGAAAGATTAATTTGATACAAAGTACAACATTCATTACAGAAGGAACTGCACCTTTTCAGACTTTGGCTTGGCAAAGTTGGAGGAATTTATTTATTTTCACTTGTAATCTTTATTATATGTCTAAGAAATCTAGCACTGAATGGCAGTTCCTTCCCATGATAGCCACACAGGAATAGTTAAACATACCAGAAAATACACAGAAATACATACACAAATACACAGAAAATAAATGGAGTAACAGATGTTTACACCGTTAATGTAGTCTCTTACTTCATGATGTGATAAGGTGACATGCTGCTTTGCTCACTGTGTTTCTCTCATTGTGGAGTTAATTGTTTTTGCTATGGGTCTTGTGTATTGACAATACCTCTAGCTGATTAGCATGTAAACCAAATGGCATTTGTTGTTGTTATTGCAAACTCTATTTTTTTGATAGTAGACACCTTTTCTGCAAGCTCAGGTAAGCTTCAGCACGAGGAGGAATTCCCAGAGTGGAGTGCACAGCACCAGATGAAAATACACAAAAAACTTTGGCTTGTCTGGTACGCTCGGCACACAGCCAGAAATAGAAGCCATTTGCAAAGTAGGTAGCCCATTGCCTGAAAAGGTTTGTTAGCACATTTCAAGTCGGCATGAAGCTCTGATTCACCTTCATTAGCTTACGCCCAGAGGGGAACTCAGCATTGTTGAGCTGCAGTGGTGTTACCAATGCAGGGATATATGCCTACATTGCACAAAGGTGTGACTTGCTAGACTAGAAACCACAGGCTATGACAGGCCAAACTCTCAGGTTATATCTCATTCTAACCGAACGTATGATGGAAGTATATGCAGACATACCCACTGAGCTTTCGACACTTTTATCCACCTTCAGAATAAGATCCAGCCCAAGTTCTGTGAGATTTGGATAGTTCTTCCCTTCAAAGTCTCAAGAGCAAGACTTTTCCTGTAAAACTTACAATGGGAGGTGCAATACCTCTTTCCTGGAAAGTCTCCAGCCAAAATCTGCAGACTCAAAAGATTAAAGATCACAGATAGGCTCATGGATGCAAATATGAACCTCTCAAAAATGTGATGCTGCTCCTAATAAGTTCAGACTCACCTCTAGTTCAGATGAAAGCTTCACCTTAGGGTGTTTATCCAAATTAAGTTCCAGTGACAGTTATTCAATGTCATAAGAGTTTTGCATTTACCTTTTATATTAAAAAATGAGCAAATATCCTTTTTGCATATACCTTTTATGTTAGAAAGGATCTTCCAGGTAACACTGCTAACCATTGCAGCATCAGTTCAAGGCCCAGCTGAGAGCCTACATACAAACACAGAAGAGCTGTAGCCTTTTGAAAATAAATGACAATGTAAACAGACAAGTCAAACATAATTGTGGGAGGAGAGCATTCGTAAAGATGTGACCTGCAGGGCTATATTGGACAAGTCAGCAACAGAGACAGTAAGACTCTAAGAACGAAATCCATTGAAGTCAAAGAGTGTTACCGTGGAGTTCAGTAAAGTCAGAATTTCAGCCCAGACGTCTCTAAAAAAGATGAAGTGTCCAGTATTTACTCCATTCTTTCAAAGCTAAGGAGTGTAATGGGTTTAGAATTTATTTGTTCTTCATGCCTGAGTAGTCACAGGCAAAACAGAAGATATGTCAGCGGGTGACACTAAAAGAGACACCAAGCCAGTTCGTGTATATCAATGGGTGCAAGTCAGTGTATTTCTGTTGATTTCTACTTTGTTACCCACAACTGTACTTTCCACGAATCTCAGTCAGCAAGTCCATAATGCCAGCAACTCAGTGTTCAGCATTACCATCTGACAATGATAACTCTTTCAGCTCAAGAGCATTAAAGTGCCTTTTATCTTGCTGCTTGTATTTGAAGTTATAGGATTGATTTAAGCTGTATTTTCAAGCTCTTGTCTCTGTCCATGAGGGTAGAAACCATTGAAAAACCTGAAACAGTATTTAGAAATGTGAGATTGTTACCTCCTGCAGAATTTCAGAATCCTGGCCTTGAAGAGAAAGTTGAAGTGTCACGAAGTGGAGAAATGGTAACTGCATTGGTGAGGCGGAGGAGTACAGGAAAGCAGTAACAGCAGCGGAAGCTTATGCATTGAGTGGAAATAGTGCAGGGAGATCACAGGTTTGGTTTTGGCACCAGGAGCTATTCAGAAGTTCTAATCATGAAGAATGATGTCCTAAGGCTGAACCAGCTGCCCATGTGAGCAACCAAATCCTTCTGCCCAAACACCTTCCCTGATACTCTTTCTTTGTTGATATGCTTGAATTGGTTGAAGTTTTCCAAGAAAACTGGAAACAACTTCACATACAATTTACAGATTTTTGCTTATCCTGCTTTCCCAAGGAAACTAGGCTTATGTGAACTTTTTGAATGTATTTTGTTCAGCTTCACCCAAATCTGACAGCAGAGTAGAGCTCTTAATGGAAACAACTTTCTACAAGAGGCTTCTATAAAACAGGTACTGATGTTGCATGTAGCCTGAAAAGCCACTTTGTCAGTCTGCCAGCATCAGAGGGACACAGCATTTATTTCAGTTTGTTTCTTAAAGTGTCTACTGCTCAGTCACCTATGCAGGTCTGGACCATCTGCAATATCTCTTGTCTCTTCTAGGTCAAACAAAAAGGAGAAGGAAGTACCATGGCTCGATCAAAAAGCTGCTTCATTGGCCTGCTGCTCATTTACTTAAATCACTGTTTCCAAACATCTCTGGTATTAAGCTCCATGTTTCAGTTTAATAGTAGAGCATGTTTTTTCCCAACTACGCATCATATTTCTCCCTTGTAATTTCTGCCTTTGAGCTACCATCTTCCATGTGTTACAGTCAGCAGAATGCTGAAATGTCCAACTGTGGGACATACAACTTCTCCCATAACTATTTGAGTTCATTTGCAGAGTGAAAGAGAAAATTGAGCATCTCCATGAGCCTTCTGAGACCTAGGATACATAGACAATAAAAACAATCATCACCTGGTAACAGAAATGGAGTATTTGTCTATTCAGAGATCACTGTATTCCACACTGCAACAATTCCACTCAGGATCAGGTGCCCCAGGCTACGTGGCTGCTGTGTAAAAAGCAGCTCCACACCTTATGAAAGCATGTAACCCTGTATGACAAATGGGAAATTATTACCCAATAATTATATGCCCTTGCAAGACCTGATTGCTGGTGCCTATCATTCCAAAATATATCTTCTAAGATTGCTATCAGGTGGCTCACACTGTAACAATCTCTCAACTTGTGCCCTCCCTTTAAAACCTGCAATGTGATGATTTTCACTGGCCCTCCTCCATTGAGTCTCTTTGAAGGATCTCAAAGCACCTGCAGAAGAAGAGCCTGGTGCCTGCAAGATGACTATGAACATGATGAAAAGATGGCCACAGCTGAGGCTAAAGAGATCTACCTCCATACCTTCCCTTTCCTCTCTAACATTGAAATAATACTTCTGTTTGAGCTTTCTTAGCTAGGTCTGTCCTTCAGGACAGAGAAATATCTTTTATTACACCAGATTTCTAGTACCTAGTGCAATAGTATCCTGAACTAAATCATACATACGGTCCTTATTGTGCTATGGATAAGGAATAGTAACAACCTCCCTGCCATTTGGCGCTGCACCTATGTGTATCAAAGGGGCTCATCATCACTAGCCGATTAAAATGGGTTGCTGCTAATCAGAGGCAATGAAGTTGTTGAGGGAGAAGTGCTGACATGGGGAAAGAAAGTGATTAAATATCATTAGCCATCTTTTATGATATCAGAACAGGTTCCCTGTCTGAGCCAGGTTAACTCCCACTTTCTCATTGATGCACTGGAGGATATTTTCTGAAGTATTCAGCCATATGGCTTTCATTCATTACCACTCTTCCTCCTTGTGTGAGCACTTCTCTTACCTGTCTGATATATCTAGCCAAGACATGCAGAGGCAACTGGAACAATTTCCCCATGCACAATCTATTTCAAAATACTTACAAGTATTTTGAATTCTTATGAATTTCATGGGGTATTTTTGTTTGGGTTTTTCTTTTAATGACTTGGGCTTAGTCTGATCTTCCAAAGTGCAAGGAAGGAGCGACATTTGGGGCATTTGCCATTATTACATCCTAGCATTTTATTAGAGGGATCTTTTAAGAAACACGCACTGCAGCTCAAAGGATCCATCTAGGATCAGGGCCCCATTGTGCTAGACACCATATACACAGAGTAAGATACAGTCGCCATCCTTTAAAAATGGCAATGGAGGACAAAAAAAAAAAAATCATGAAAGGGAAGAGGCTCAGCACAGTAAAGAGTATTTTGTAGTTATACAGCAGCTCAGGGGCCTAATCCAAATTGAACCCAGGTTTTGAACAAAAGAGAGCTGGCTCAGTTCTCCCCGTGTCCCACAATGGGACAGCTTTTCTCATACCAAAACCAACTTCATGCCACCTGTAGGTGGCAAGGCAAGGAACAGCTGGGTTCCAACACAGTGCCAGGCAGGCAGCGCTGTGGATACTGTGCAGGAGGGCCTGTGGTCAGACCACTCTCTTTTTCAGATCGTTATTTTGATAAAGAGCATTGCTTACCCATTACATCTGTGCTTCTCGTTCTTGGTAGCTAACAACACATAAACCAATTATTTCATACATAAGGATCTGAGGCTGTACATACACTATGTATTTAATGGAATAGGTGTTACATTTAACAGAGTCATCTGTGACCGTTAAGTTCCTGTTTGCTTCATCCCTACATTATTAATTTCTTTCCAATCTGTAGCAGATCTTATGTTAAAAGAGCACGATGGTTGGGAGCAATAAAATCTCACCAAGGAGATCAAGTTAGCAGTAAATAAGAAGCCAAGACAGGAGCTGAAGACAGTGATTAATTTTGGCAATGTAATGAAATGGCACTGAATTAAAGGAGCCTGTAAACGCATTCTGAGATTTTTCCGGCCTCCCTGCCTTGTGATTTCTTTTCTAATTTGGCAGAATATTTTCTAAATGCTGAGGTATGTCCTGGCTGTGTTTGTGTCCTCTCAGCTATTGTTATCAGCGGTCTGATAGGTATTTTTATTGTTATTCATCAGATATTGGTATCTAATGAATACTGTGAACACAAATGGACAAATCCTCACTGAAATCAGGTAAGCTTTAATAAAGTCAGATGAGCTCTGCTGATTTACATCAGCTGATAATCAGAGACAATAAGTTCACATGTACTTCAAACCATCAAAAAACATGAGGTTAGGGTGTGTAAAGACACCAAAATTAAATCCAGAACAGCATAATTAATCTTTCACTGCATCCCATACTGTACCAGGCAGCACCATTTTAGTTTGAACATTTTTAGACAAGCCAGAACTCTAATAATAGATGCTACAAGAAGTGCTGGAATGTGAACTCCCTGTACAACCTCTACCTTCGTGCCATGTCTTCAAGCTTTCTCCCAGCCCAGCCATGATGCCTTTAAAACCCTCTGTCCCACTAGGCAGAGAGATTGACTTATGACTCCTACGAATTGTACACACGGGTTAGCATATGTGAAAACATGCCCTTGCCACCATTAATTCATCTGCCCTCCACGTTCCACTCCTGCTTCACCCACTCACTTTTTAGATTAAAAGTGCTTTGGGGGAAGGGAAAAGATTATCTCCCAGGGGCAGATTGATGGAGGAAGGAGCCAAAGGATGCTGCATCCCCACCCCAGACTGCCTGGGGGAGGGACCGTGTCTATTCTAGCCTTGCGGCAGAAAACTACTCCCACCCTCCCAATCTAGCCCTTCTGTCTTAAATGTCTGTATGGCCTATTCTAATGACGGAGATCTGGCATCAGAATGTTATCACTTATAATTACTTTCTCTTTTTTTGGGGGAAGAGCATTTAGTAGCCAGAAATAATTAGAGTGATGGTTCTGAAAATATTTATAGTCCTAGCTATAGCCTACACTGCCACAGTGGATTATTTATGACACTTCCTTAGCTAAGCCAAAGACTTGTGAGATTATTATGGCCGTTGACCAAGCAGACATCATCCTGGATTTGTGTTTTTGTTTGTTACACACTGTATGGAGAGTCGTCCCTTACAATAGCAAGGGGATACAAAGACTACAGCAATGATGTTGATGATTTTTGGTAAAACAGTGGTCATTTCATAGGTGTCACAGCTGGAAGGAAAAACACATTTAAAATCTCTGAAAGAACTCTCATTTATTTTCAGTACCTGGGATTCTTCAAGATGCAGCATGGGCATTTGGGTCTCAATCTTTCATCAGTGGAGCTGTGCCATCAGGCCTGGGACCCTCCTCACAAAGGAGTCGTCAGGAGGATCGTGCCTTGCCACCCAGCCAGGGAACATGCTCACAGAGAGTATTAAAGCAGTCAGACCAGATCAGACCAGACACACCTTGTCAGCAATAACCAGCACCAAAGATGCTCCACAAATTCTTCCACATCCTGACAACTTATCCTCCTTATATACCTTGGTCTCCTTGCAAGTGTTTTGGTGCACCAGGGAAATCAAACTATCTTTGGTAGAGCCAGGATGGCACAGGACTACTGTGAAATGTATGCTACAAAACACAAAACTCCAATAACACTTCTTATCTCTTAATTGTACACAAGCTTGAAATTCAGACATGGTTTTCCAACAGTTACAATAAAATCCTCTCAGATTTTGAGAGCATTTCTACCTACTACTTAACACTGTCAATACTGTTTGTTCTGGAATTTCCATAGGTTTGGATTTTTCTTCACTTGAGTGAAATTTGGAGCTTTTGATTCAGTTTGGCACCATAAAAATGAATATTTGAGTTAAATAAACCCCCCAAGGTGCCAATCAAAATCAAGTTAACACGGCATAATAAGTTTCCAAGTGTCAGCTGAACCACAGTAACTGCCCACATATTCAATCACAGCCTTGGGCAAAGGTGCAGCAACTTATTAAAACAGAGGAACTTGAACTGCACAGTCTGAGCCCACAGTAAACCTTCAGAGGAAAACAACAGCATGAGACGAGTATCACTAAGTGATTAGTCAGTAGAGGTACACGTGATTTTGACAGAGAAATCACATACCCCCCCAGACTTTTTTGTTATTATTATTTTTCCCAGAACAGGATTATATTAGGGGGAATTGAAAAATGGGACGTAGAACCACATAGATTTTATTTTTACCATCAGCATTAATATTACCTTATAGTTGTGTACATCTATAGATATTACTTTGTATGCTGTACATAAACAGGCAAAAAAAAAAAGTCACAGTCCTTCCTCTGAACCACTTACAGTTTGTTGTGAGGAACAGCGACCAACCCCAACCTGCATCTCTTCTGGCAAGCACTGCAGAAAGCTGTAACAGAAAAAGGAAGGGCAAACCAGAAAGCATTAACAAAGCTGCCAAAATCCAACGCCAGCCTCCTCTCTGTATTTGAGACCCTCCCGATGGAGCCAGACCAGCTGCAAACAAGCACAGCACAGAGATGGGTCTCTGTTTGGAGGTTTGGAGGCGGATGTTTAGCTGCAGGCTGATGGGAAGGTGAGGGTAGGGAATCTGTATTACAACGTCTTGGTTACTCAAAGCGTCTGCTTTGACACCAAAGGCTATCGTGTCCTGTGGGATTCAGAGGAGAGAGAAAGGTGAAGGGGTGCCTGGGACTGCTGCCATTGGAATTTGGGAAATAATTTAGAAATAAAAGGCTTTAATAAATCATGCCTACTTCATCATTTTTCAGCTTGCCTCCTTTCCTCCTCTGACTTTCAACGAATTACAGCAGCAACTAGGAGCAACTCCCAGGCCCAAATCCTGGAAGCACTGGTTCCTGAGCAAACAAGGCTCCTTCCCATAGAGTGTGCAACCAAAAGGGAAGTTTTACTGATGCTCAGATTGAAACATAGAAAGATTGACATGTCCAGGTCACTCAATGACTTGTCTCATGGAAACTCATTGACAGATCCAAGGTCTGGACTCAGTCTGGCAAGAGTCTTCCCCAGGGCTGTTGTTCATAGATGCAGGCCCAGTGTTCAAGGCAATGCAGTGTCCACATGGCCTCTTGCCTCAGCAGTTCCTCAGCTACTCACGTATTTTTCTGTATATCTGAAATATATGGATAATTGCTTCGAATCTGTCCATTGTATTTTTAATGCAGCGAGTACTGAAGGATTTATTCTAGGCAATATGGCTTGTCTATCTATGTGCTATTATCTGATCTAACATCCAGAGGCAAAAGTTTTATGAGTCTGAATATAGCCAAGATTGAGCACATTGTGGTTTCACTCAACTCGCTCTTTTCCTCTGGAATGTATTTGCGGTGACATTTCCCTTCTTATTATCACCATCAAGGAAAGCCCTATTATTTAAATAACAGTTTTAAAAAAGATTGGAGTACATTTATTGAAGGTCACCCCAGGACTATATGCAGGTGACAAAAAGTGTCGTGGCTTTCGTGTCATTCCTTGTGAACCAATCTTGCTATGCTGGCCATGGGAACTCGGTCCCTGCATCCTTGGACATAGAGGACGGGAAGATAACTTGCCTCAACAGGTCAGAGACTTCTGATTTGGACAAGTCGTTACATCTTCAAAGGGATGTAGAGGGAAATTCCTTTGTCTACCTAGCCGGTCCTGGGATACGACACAAATTGCATAGCTAGAAATAGTCGTTCATTAAACTTTCCAGTGTTGGTCTTGTACCCACTCAGGTTGTCAGAAAATCGATAAATTCAGGGAGACCTCTATTCTCCTTATCAAACACATAAACCACTTCCACAGCCTGCAAAAATGGATGGAATTCATCTAGAGACAGCACAGGGGATGGCATATGAAGTGTTCCTCCATCAAAGAGGGCTAAGGTGTGGAAACAGAGACTGAAGTTAGTGCTATATATTTAGACAGCTCTTTGGGGAAATTCCAGTGAGTTGCCTGCTTGAGGACAGGTGTATTAAGCTCTCTAACACCTAAATGACAACTGGAACATGTTTACACAAAATGACAGTATTAGCCAAATAAGCCCTCTGCCTTCTCCTCTTCCTCATGTAACAAGAGAAGCCTGACTGGTGCAAATTTCTCCTTGAATTCATAAGAGAAACAAAGCAGTTCTGAGGCTGAAACTTCTCGTAGTTGTGTGACTCTTCTGCTGGCAAATCATTACATGACAGGACGTCGGGTATCATGCTTAGCCTAGGAGGGATTCCTTCTTACATATTCAATTCCTTTTTCAGGACTTGAAATACTTCCATCAATCTGACCCTGATATTAAAACAGTCTTAACACTTATTACACACCAATCTTAGATTTTTGCTTTGAGTGACTGTCACTTGATCCAAGATGGAGGTGCAAGGCACTTGCACCTTAAACCACTTATCAGAGTAACCTTCAAAACAGAGGTGTTCTCACCCCCAGCTTCTGAGAACTTTCTGCTTAGTCTTTTAGCACTGAGTCTAAGGTTCATCTGCTTTTTTGTCAGATTCAAAATCATGGAAGGGAGGTTTTGATGTGATTGTTTTCTACGGAGTTCAAAAATTCTGCAGAGTTCATGTCAAAGTCCCTAGCAAATAGCAGATTGTACAGTCAGATTAAATGATGAAAAGGCCCCTTCTGGCTTTAAAATCTGTATTTGTCAAAAATGGTCAACTGTAAGTTAAATATCATGACAGAACTATTCAGGTGAAGGCTAAAAGTGAGCTTGTAGGTCATCAAGGTAGACAAGTCAGGGGTTTATATAAATTAATATCAATTGCAAATCTGGCCCAGAAGGTGATCAACTGCATGACCTAAGTGACAGGTGAAGTGCTGGCCCATCACCTTTTCCATCTAAGAGTGAATTTAACCCAAAAAGTAGTCATTCAGTGTGAATACTGTGTAAAATAAGCAAGTTGTAGAGCGCTGTTTATGGTTATCAGACATACACAAACACATAAGAAAGCAGTTCCAGGCTAAAGAATGAAAGGAAACACACATATAAAGTTTCTGCCCTGTTATGTTGAGTTGAGCTATATTTAAAACAACTGGTGACATTATTCATCATCAGGAAGAATCAGGAGATGGGCTAATGGAGGAAATTAATGTCCATAAGGCAAAGGCCAGTGGTTTCCTTTTGCTTAAGCACAGCTGAGAAAATATCATGATAACGTTATCTTTCATGCAAGCAAACAAATCGGAAAGTGGCCACCTCTTTCTTCAGAAACCAGCTGCCCACGGAAGCTATCTGTCTGTCCACAGGTTTTCTATGGACTCTTTCACCACAGCATTTAAACACTTCCCCATGTAAATTAAGGATGCTTGAGTCAAGAATAACACCGGACTTTATCACAAACAGTGACAAAACTGGTTTTCAACTAAATAAATCAAACCTGTATGGAAATAGCTACACTACTTTTTTTTGTAGGAATCAGAAGCGATTGCAGTTCTGCATGATGCTTTTGCTAAGTCTCATGATAGGCAGGTTCACCTCACTGAGAAAGGGTCAGGTTTCCTTGAGTGAGCCTCACACTCAAAGGATAAAGATGTCAAAATAAGTCCTGCCAGAAGCAGCCATAACTGTCATAGGAGTAGAGGAGACATACAGCAGTTGCTACCAAGGCTCTGTTTTGCCTAAAGATTTTAGGCACAGGATGATAGTCTTTGAAGAAAAACATCTCTCTTGGAAACAGTCAAAACCAAGATAGCTGTGAAAATAAAATTACCTTTGACTGTACTAATTTGCAAATGCTGGTAAAGAGAAATTTATTTTCAGGAAAGGGACGTGACAAAAGAAGGGCATGGAAAACCTTTCATGTGAAAAGAGATTAAAAGGAACACATGCATGAGAAAGCAAAAGAACAAACAACACTCAACTAAATTAAAAGGTAGGATATCAAAACCGCTCAGGGAACTACCTCTTTTCATACCATGTGCAATCAAACTGTGGGATCCAAGCTTGCAGGTCTTCCCTGAGATCTAAAACTCAAAGGCCCAACTTGATTGGACATTTATATGAGTAACAATAATAGTTGGAATTTCATAATATTGAAGAGTAGCTAATTTTGGAAAGAGTATTAAATGCCCTATTTTGGGGATGAAGCTAATGTTGTCTTTAAGAGCAGACAAGTTCTTTGTGTCTTCATTTGTGTGGCACAGGTTGAGAGTGCAGATTATTTCACGTAGGAATACTGCAAGTATTTTTCATAACTTCCTTGAGTATAAAGCATTTTGGGCTGACCTCTACCTCTGTGCAAATATTTTTGGTTCACTAGCACTTCTGAAGCCGTAACAGAAGTCATATTTTTTTCAAACTATCTTCCAATCCAAATTTATTCTGGTACCAAGCAGTTTTTGCTAATAAAATTTAAGAACATTTCACAATAAGAAATCACTGCAATTCAAGAGAAATAAAAGCAGTTTGAAAACACTACCCAAAAATGTTATAAAAAAGTCACATTTTCTTAGCTCATTATCTTCTGCAAACCAGAGAAATGAAGGAAAACTAGGGAACAGTTTGGCACTTCCCAACTCATGGGGTTTTTTCCAGGTCTATTTCTAGCTGGCAAAAAGATCTAGCAAAACCTTGCATCTGGTCCCAGATGTGAACACCTGCATCTCAGTCCATCTGTAAGGAACCTTAGAAGAGCTACATGAGCTTAAAGATATGAAAAAACATACATGAATACAGGAACTGCATAGATCTCTGCCCTGTGCCTGTACCAAGGGCAAAATGTAAGTGATCTGCTGACCATTTGTTGTGGTTTTGCACCAGCCTATAGCTGAGCCCCACGCAGCCGCTCGCTCACTCCCCTCCAGTGGGATGGGGGAGAGAATTCAAAGACTAAAAGTGAGAAAACTCATGGGTTGAGATAAAGACAGTTTAATAAGTAAAGCAAAAGCCATGCATGCAAGCAAATGGAAACAAGGAATTCATTCCCCACTTCCCATTGGTGGGCAGGTGTTCAGCCATCTCCAGGAAAGCAGGGCTCCATCACGCATAACGGTGACTTGGGAGGACAAATGCCATCACTCTGAATGTCACTCCCCTCCCTCCTCTTCTCCCAGCCCCTTATATTCTGAGCATGACATCATATGGTACGGAATATCCCTTTGGTCAGCTGGGGTCAGCTGTCCTGTCTGTGTCCCCTCCCAACTTCTTTTGCATCCCCAGCCTACTCACTGGTGGGGTGGGGTGAGAAGCAGAAAAGGTCTTGACTATGTGTAAGTACTGCTCAGCAGTTAGTTGGCCAGTTGGTTGGTGGGGTTTTAACTGAGATCATTGCACAGCTCTAACAAAAACATTCCCTAAAACAGGGATCTGGACTGTGCAAAATTAAGGCAGATTTTTAGAACTAGCATCTTCTGTATCCAGTAATATTCACCATACATTGTTAAACTTAGTTCATAGAATGGTAGAATCACAGAATCGCAGAATGGTTTGGGTTGGAAGGGACCTCAAAGACCATCTAGTTCCAACCCCCCTGCCATAGGCAGGGACACCCTCCACTAGACCACGTTGCCCAAAGCCCCATCCAACCTGGCCTTGAACACTTCCAGGGATGGGACATCCACAGCTTCTCTGGGAAACCTGCTCCAGTACTAACACTAACAGTAAAGAATTTCATCCTTATATCTAATCTAAATCAACTCTCTTTTAAACCCATTACCGCTGGTCCTGTCGCTACGCTCCCTGATAAAGTCCCTCTCCATCTTTCCTGTGGGCCCTTACAGGCCTAATAATAAGGAAGAAAACACAATAATACCTGTATTGCTACAACTTTCGTCCTCATTATTTCAAATTTTATTAGTGTAGAAGATAGAATAGTCTCTCCGTGCCTAAAACGTTAAGCAGCACTCTATAACCCTGAACCTATGCACCAAAACTGCCTTCACAATTCTTTATTTGTTTTAAGGTCCACTGCTCATTTACAAGAACCTTTTTAACCAGTTCATTTAGTATCAAAGACATACAACAAAGCGAACATGCCTGTTAGTGCTGGTTCAATTATATCAGTTTTTCTGATCCTTATTGCCTAAACTGAATATAAATTAGTAGAATTCCACTGTAATTTTTTCTGCTTCATTTCTTACCCTAAGCTGGTATGGAGTTTTGGCATCCAGTAGAATACCATCTAACAGTATCCACTAAAAATAGCGGCTATGAATTCCACTATACAAAATTTTTAAAAAAAAAAAAGCTATTATTTTCTTTAAGGAGATGTTACTATATACATATATTTGTATATATATATATAAACACAGGCTCACACAGATTTGTATAACAATCTTCCTTCACAAAAAAAAAAAAAAAGACCATTTCCTTTTAGATGCTAAACAAAAATTATGTCAAACCGGTTAGCTGCTACCTGTCAGATACGCAAGGGCTGGCTCCCACTGCTGTTTCTCAATTAAAACTGTGCACATTATCAGTTCTCAGGCCAAAACCAATTCTCAGGTTATAAATGGGTCTTTTTGCATTTCCACTGGCCAGCTCTCCCTGCTACCCCAGCAGAGTGTATGCAGCAGGTAGGCATGTTGCCACTAGCGGTGTAAAGGACTTTTTTCCTATGTCATATTTAGCCAGTAAACTCTTTCCTCCTTCAAGCAGTAGCTAAGCACGTCCCTGACCCGTCCGAGGCCCCTCAGCAGTGCTGCAGTGCCAACAGCGGAGCAAGGCATGAGCAGAAGAGAACCGAACAGGCATGGTATGCACTGGGCTAGCAAAGACCGGTGCCAACGGGACCCTCTCTTGCCATTTAACCTCCCATTTTGGTCGTATGTCCTTCGAGGTAGGCAGGAATGGTTTGGACAAGATCAGGAATATTTGAGGCAACTGGTGAATAATAATAACTTAGTAATTTCAGAAAACTTGCAGCTTCAGGTTATTTTTTCCTCAGCTTTGGTTTCTTTCTTAAAAAGCAGATATGAAAGATTAGTCCTAGGTCTAGTCTCTCTATGTTATTTAAGAGGACATACCTCTGATGATTTCTCCTAGGTAATCATTATAATTCTCTGAACATTAAATGCCTTGGCTCAACCCAGTAATAAAATTAAATTCAACATGTTTCACCAGAATAGACCTTTAAAAATAACAACAAGGTTGAAGATTTAATGTACTCCTTATAGTAATGAACACTAATGGCTTTGGAGATTTAACTATTAATTTTGGACACCTTAAAAACGTAGAAGCAGCATCCTTTGAATGAGAAGGAAAAAGGCAGCTATCGTTACCTTTTTGGAATCACACCTGAAAATCTATGAGGTTTCGGTTCTCAGGTGCCAAAGAGGTTTTTTTGGAAATGGCAAAGACCACAGCTTTGGAAACAGCTGGAGCTCTTCAAGGTATGAAAATCCCAGCTGTTCAAGATCCCCTGTAGCCAGAGTTGCCACCCCACAGCAGAGCCACCAGAAGGTGTGGGGTGAATGTCACCCTCTGCCAGCAGAGTCCAGAGTCCCCCGGCAGCAGTTCCTGCTGAACTGACCAAGTGCTGCCCAAAGCGATGAGTGCTGATGAACCACGTATGGATGCCAACAGCAGCAGTCACCTCCAACCACACCAGCTACAGGCCCACGGGGATGTTGCACTGTGCCCTACATCACTCACACATTTCTGAAAAGGATGTCCTAATGGCTGCTAGAAAATGGATTAAGGTGCTTCTTGATAGCATCACTTCCCCCATTTTAAAACTGGCCCTGAGGCATGCATTACAGTTAATTGTGGATGTGTGATGGTTTTGCTCTTTTACAAAAAGCAGTTGTGCAACCAAACTTCTGCTTTGTTATCTGGAAGAAGCATTTGGCTGCTGTCACCAGATTACAGCTAATTTGTGCATGGTGAGGGCAGTAAAAGTGTGATACAGAAGAGGTTTATGATGGAATTAATGTGGTGGAAAGGCGTGATGCACAAAGGAAGCTGTTTCTTTTGCAGCCTTGTACAGATGCCAGTGTATAAATTCAGCTGCTAACATCATCTCATTTTAAATACGGCACACAGACTTTGTTCCTTTCTACTTGTTTATTTACTTTGGTTATATAAAATACATGTCATTAAGGCCACAATTGCTCTTGATGATGTCATTTAAAGCATTGATGTGTCATTGCTTCTAAATCTGTCTCTTTTATTAGCCTGGTATCAGATGTAATGGACTAATTTGAGGGCCAGCTCCTAAAGTCCTACCTGTCTTCCTCACAGATCAAGAGATGGATATGCACTGCCAGATGGACTGGACATCCCAGTACCAAAACTGAATGCAGTACTGAGGACAATGTACAAGTATTGAGGACAATGACCCAAGGAGGTGCTTTATGAAGAGATGTGCACATCGTGATTCACAGATAATACATTTATTGGCAGCTATGTTTTTCAAGCACGTGAAGACCCTTTGTGAAGTCTGGATGCCTCAAACCAAAGGGATCTGCGTCTGCTTCAGGGGACGTGCAGCCTGATTCTTAGATGCACAGGCTGACTTGGAGTTCTCTCTGGTGGCAGCTA
The DNA here is from genome assembly GCF_028858705.1 of Grus americana. Lineage (NCBI taxonomy): Eukaryota > Metazoa > Chordata > Aves > Gruiformes > Gruidae > Grus > Grus americana. The sequence goes on along the minus strand of NC_072853.1, from coordinate 11,602,495 downwards.
GAAGGAAAAACGATCCATCTGATTGCACAATGTGGCTGATGGAGACTCGTATCCCCTTCTCATGGATCTGGCACATGGGCCAGCAAGGCTGCAATGAGCAGCTGGATGGTTGCTCCAGTCTCACCAGGAACAGCCACTTCTGTAGGGGACATCTGGCAATGATGCTTGTTAATACAGTACTCCTTTAATAAGTGGCAGGCACAGCAATCGTGAATGGTCATTCCTTACCCATCACTGTTAAAATATGGTTTTTTTCTTTAAAAACTGATATAGGCTATTTAGGCAGCATTAGGCATATTTATTTTATATAACTTGTTGGGGGGGTGGGTTTAAGTAGTTTAAGTCATACTTTATTTTGAATCTATTTTCTGTAAGAATTTGTGTTATACTTTTACTTGTTTTCTGCATCATTTAGACTTCTGGGGAAAAATTACAAACTCTGTTACTAAACTCTGTTACAGAGCTAAGTTTAATGCTCAGCTCAGCTATGTCTGCACTGTGTGATCAATAAAGGCAGTATTGAGGTCCTCTGGTATTTAAAGGTATTTCATCTGTCAATGAAGAAAGAAAGGGAAAAAGAAATAATATCTTAATTTTTAAAAAGCTGTCTCTTCCTCACTCCACCTGATTCATCACCTTGGTGTACTATGCTTAATAATGAGACTATTTTCTTTAAAAAGCAGCACTTTATTTTTTTTTCCAAAACCCAATGACTTTTTTTTATTACACAGGCTTCAGCTGCCTGTTTTAAATATCTCTGCACAGAGCAGATATCTGTTATAATTCACCATAACACCAGGTAATTCCTATTCATAATATGTGATTTATAGTTAAGAGATATGACAGATGGACTAGGAAGAAGCCAAACTAAAACCAGCAGAGGTTGTGCAAATTGTTAACTTATGGGACCATGTGTGTCCCAGGGACCATTTTCTCTCCTACTTTGTCCTTTTTTGTTATTGCTTTTTTGTTGTGACTTGCCCTCTCTCTTATTGTAAGCTCCTTAAAGCAGGGCTCAAGTCTTCCTGGGAGTTAACAGAGCGCCTGACCCATCAACACCCAGACTCCCCTTGAGTCTATCCAGCGCTATCAAAATCATGGAGCTGTAATACCACCCCCTGCCACGCAAGTAGTGTGTGTTATTAAAAGCTTTCCAAACGCTTTAAAAAGGAGCAAATTATGTTACCGAGGTGAGTAACAGCCCACAGAAAAACACCACAGACTGTAGGCAAGTGATAGAGTTGGGCTTACAATACACTGCTGCTCTAATGCGCAATAGCCATTGAGCCCTATTTGCCTCTTGTAAGATAAAGGCAGCGATTCATGCTGAAGACACTGAGTGCAAGAATCACTCCCTAGCAAGTCCACAGGCACTAAGGTGATTTGTTTCAGTGCCTGCCACGCATCTCTGCTTTTGCTAGAAGTAGTGAGCAAGGGCATGTTCTCCACTCCTACAAGTACCTCTGACTCATCACAGGCATCAAAACACGCTGAGTAACATTAAAAAAAAAAAAAAATCACAAGCCTACATTTACATGTGTTGCAGTCACTGAACTGTGCTCATGTTTTTGTGGTCTGACCAAGCTCTTTTTTCCTGCAGTAGGCAGGAGTGCAAAGGGACCATACAGCAGAGAAGGGCAGATCAGAGTCAAGTCCAGCAGAGCAGTGCTCCAGCAGATGCTTTGAGTATGATGAAAATGAAAACTCTTGGCAACACCGAGCTAATTTGCCAGAACGCTATTTTAGTAGGCTACCAAAGCATTTATACAAAAAATAATGACCTGTCCTGTCTCAATGTTCTGGAACAATACATCTCCAATCCTTTTTTAAAAATTTGTAGCATGCAGGTAGTTTTTCTTTGTCCTGTTCTGATGCTTTCAATGCTCATAATGCTCTGTTTCCAAATGAAAACAAAACAGAAAGTGTTTTAAAGCAAACTTTTTCAAAATTCTAAGAAAATTTCAAAATATTCAGTTTTTACTCCTATTTTGTATGAAACAAACCCTGTGTCTCATTCTTGAAAAAATACCCTTTCTCAACCATACATAACTCCAGTTACACAGCAGTCACTTTGCACAGAACATGGATTCATGCTTTGGCTTTCTGCGTCACTTTCAGCCACCAGCAGAATTACAGCCACATGTCCACACAACACCAGGAAGCTGTTCAGAAAGGGAAAAAAAAACCAGTGGTGCTTAACTGATATACAGAAGTAATAAAATTGATGGACTATCAGAAGCCAGTCATAATTGCTTTGGTTTAACACCTCTGCTTTCTCTTTAATCGCCATTAGTGATTGCAATTGGTCCCAACCCCAGTCCTGCATCTCTCTGCAGGGAGGCCAGATCTCTCTTCTACAGTGCTGGAAAGCTGGGATGCAGGCGGTCCTCAGAACTCTCCAATTCAGCAGAAACAAAGCTTGCATGCTTTGACTGGATCATGACAGCCAGCCAGTGACTTTTTTTCTTGTATGTTATCTTTTCAGCCTGGCAAATTAGCTTACATGCAATAGGAAATAATATTATCAGGAGATCATTCAATTTTGGCTACTGTAGGGTGTGGAAATCACACACTGTGTTAAAAGCTGCATAGCGAAAATTATCATCAGAATTATTTTAAACGGATTAAGCTATTGCCGATCACTCATTCTCTCTGAATTGAACAAAGCTTTAGTAACTGTCTAAAAGAGCAAAGGACTTCAAAATCTTCTGTCTTTTCCTTGAGTAACTTAAATGAAATCTGAGCTGGAAGATAAGGATGTTACAAAAAGACACCTCTTCGTATAAGCAGAAAAGACTTGAATGGGTTAAGCCATATCTGGCTGAGTCCCAACAGACATAAAAATCACCTGTGCCTGCTCTGAAATAAATCAGTGTCCTTTTCTGCTGCTGCCGTTGTCTGGAAATAATGCAAATGCAATGGGCCTGCAGTGACATTGTGCCGCACTCGAAGGATACACATAATAAATTGTCCCCTAATACAGTTAAAGAGACATTTTCGTCTTACTCAGTAGCTTTTGAGGTTGAACTGTGCTACTTACTAGTTGAGGACTGTGATATGGTGTCATGCCATTTTGCTCTATTATTCATTTAGCCTCTTATTGCTTATATGCACATTTGGTTCTTGAGTCTCAAAATGCGTTTGCTGCTTATGCTCAATGATAGCGTGTTTGCTGGCACGCAGGAAAAAAAGCGGGGAGTTTTCTTTCCACTTTGTTGCTGTTGTTTTAATCATTTCCCTTCAATAGCAGCTGGAACAGATCGTAGATTCATATGATTTGGTTCTACTGCATTCATCACTGGGAAAAATGCATGGCTGTGTTAAAGGAGGACAGAAAGAATTTGTCTGCCCAGCAGGAAGCTATTGCTGTTCCATAATTGTTTGCTAAAAGGAAGCTGGAATAAAAATGGAGGTAAATGGGTATCTGTGTCAATCCAATCCATCAAAATGAGTTTGACTGACTGAGGAGTCACAGCTTAGGAGCTGGATGTGAAAGCTGGCAAACCCAAGATGAAAGGACACAATTAATTACTTACTTTAAATATTTTAAACCTTAAGAATAATATCTGATTGCATCATCTTCAGCACACAAAAAAATTAGTAGAACTACCACCAAGGCATTTCCTAATGTCCAGGAAATAAAGTCAAGTGAGCACAATCGTATAAGGACAGTGATAAGTAAGAGTTTAAACCACAGAGCACAGTTGTATTTGGTTTGTTTTTTTGGTTTTAGTTGGGTTTTTTTAATTTTATTTAAGGATCATTAAATTTCCCAAATGCCCAGTCCTGTCCTAAAATTGCCCTCTGTCTTGTACCAAGTCAAGTAGGCAAATATTTGTGTATCTCTGCAGAGAAACAGCCCAGGGAACTGATCCTGCTAGAAAACTATGCAGTAAAAGAAAAACAAAAAAAAAAGAAAGAAAAAAAAAACCCCAAACAAAAAACCCCAAAATTATTTTCCTCTGGGCTGGCTGCCCAATTCTCTTCATGCTTTTACCAGAAGAGAATGGCATGGGGCTGAGAACAAGTGCCTGTGCAGAGCAGATCCCTTAGTATTGCAACCCATTGCCCACTCAGCTCTCAGTATCGAGGATATTTTAAATGAATAAAAAGCCTATCTTGGCACCTTTCTGCCTCATTTTCATGTGTGAACACAACAGACAAAACAGAGACAATGAAAACCACTGAACCAGAGTAGTGGCAGAAGGGATTTGGCTTCAGGCATCAGTGCTGTAAAACTTGTAAGCAATATGGTTAAACCCATTAGTCATCTTCTGTACGTAAGTGTTTCAGAGGACAGGGAGCGATAGCTGAGTAAGGGCTAATGCATCAATGTTCCTCAGATGTAGCTACATTTTGGGCTGAGGTTCCTAGATTACAAAGCTAGAGAAAACCCACAGCCATCACTTAGCATGATCGTTTGTACACCACAGACCACAGGACTTGCTTGGCTAATTCCTGCTTCAAGCCCCTGATTTAGGACTGAACAGCAGTTTTTCAATCTGTGGGCCATGGACCTTGGAGAATTATATCCATAGAAAGTACAAAACCTGCCATTAGAAAAGGAGTTTGAATACACTATACAAAGATGTATCATTCCCCTTGGGAAATCCTCAGGGGTTTGCATATCAAAGACAACCCGAGACCACTTACTAGAGCACAAATATTTTAGAATATCTCCCGATATTGACCTGAAATTTTGCACTCCTCATCAAGGAGTCACTTAACATTGCCTCGTTTTTAATTGCCATTATTTCCAGTCCAATTATACCTTGCTTCAACTGCCAGCCATTGGATCTGCTATAACTTTGTCTGCCAAATTGAAGAACCCTCTATAATCATGTTTCTGCTCTCCAAGTAGGTACTCACAGACCAGCGACATCACCCTTTGAGCCCTCAGTAAGCTAATCAGACTATGTTCCTTGAATCTTTCACAATAAGGCATGTTTCATGGCCCTCCAAAGCTTCTCAGTGCTCTTCTCTGAACACTTGCTAATTTCTCAATCGTTCCTGAAATACAGAGCTAGACACAGTGTTGCTGTGGATGCTGCACCATTCAAGTACAGAGGTAACAGATGCTCTCAGTTTCATGCTGAGACATTGATATTCATATTTACAAGTCTGTATTAGCATTTCAGCTGAAGTGTCTGTAGCTTGTGTTCAGCTGATGATCTGACATGACCCACAAGTCCTTCCCAGGATAGAGTCCTCTTGCTGCAGAAATTACCTACGTTCTTTGCTCTTCATTGTATGACACCGTATCTACAAAGCCACTCCCAATAAGAACCCATTCTATCTTTAAGGTATAGTCATAGAAGCTGCACAAAAGTTAAAGCTTCACATGTGCAACCTCTCCAGATACCTCCAGCACCATTCACTTCATGCTCTCCTTAGCATTGCAAACACTTAACACATCTCCAATCTTTCTGGAAACAATTCCTATGTTATATTTATAAAAAGTAGACTGCAAGTACTCATATCCTGTGGGTAGGTCTGATGTAATTTTACAGAAAGAGCCTCCTAATATTTATGTCTCCCAAGGTCCATAAAGATTTAGCCTGTGGCTCAGGGCAGGATTTTTTGATAACATTTTGTTGTGGTTTAACCCAGCCAGCAGCTAAAACAACCACACAGCCGTTCGCTCACTTCTCCTGCCCCCCTGCCCTCCCCTCTCCCCTGTGCAGTGGGATGAGGGAGAAAATTGAAAAGAAAAAGGTAAAAATCATGGGCTGAGATAAAGACAGCTTAATAGGACAGAAAAGGAAGAGAATAGTAATAACAACAGTAGTAGTAGTAATAATAATAGTATTGATAATGATGATGATGATGATAATAATAATAATAAATAGAATATACCAAACAAGTGATGCACAACACAATTTCTCACCACCTGAAGCTGATGCTCAGCTAGTTCCTGAGCTGCACCGCCTCCCAGCCAACTCCCCAGTTATATACGGAACATGATGCCATAAGGTATGGAATATTCCTTTGGCCAATGTGGATCAGCTGTCCTGGCCGTGTCCCCTCCCAGCTTCTTGGGTGCCCCCCGCCTTCTCGTTGGCAGGGCAGTATGAGAAGCTGAAAAGTCCTTGACTGCGTGGCAACAACTAAAACATGAGTGTGTTATCAACATCATTCTCATCCTAAATCCAAAACACAGCACTATACCAGCTGCTAATAAGAAAATTAACTCTATCCCAACCCAAACCAGGACACATTTCACTTTCATTTTGAGACCACTGGTACCACAGTACTGGGCCACATGCTTCACAAGCTAGAGAAAACACCTCGCTTGTGTACTGCATTTCTGCAATGCATGATCCTTGCCCGCTTGTAACTGAGCCAGTACAGAATAAACTGGTTATTTCTGTACTTTTCCCAAGCCACACCCTTCTACAGGACTGTCCGTCTTCACACAGGACTGGAGGAAGATTACTGCTGTCACACGCAGAAAAAAATTATGCACAGAAGAGCATTTTCCTGCTCAGCTTGAAATTTAGTCTCCAGATATTTTGTCCACAAGGCTGCTGCAAATATTTTTGTGGAATGCTCTGTTGTTCGGGATTTCTTTTTGTTCTCTGAAAATGGCAGAAGTATTTTTATTCTTTATATTTTTCTGTGCTGTGCAAAATTACTGGGAAGATTAAAGTTCCCTCAGTAAATTCAGTTTCTAAGTCACAAAAATTCTTCTGAACTTTCTCACATTCTCTGCCATGGGAATGTTTTCAGAATATGATAAATTGAAGAGAGTAGAATAAACTAGATGCTGAATCTTCAATAATTTCAGCAACTCTCAACACAAGACTTTCAAATTAAGAAGCTTTTTAACATTAAAACTAACTCCTATCAACATGAGCACTAGGACATTTATTACCACAAAAACATAGGAGCCTCAAATTGAGGTATATAAAATGAACATATACTGTTCTCCCTCTAGCAGACATTCCCATCGAGAGCCCTCCCAGGCAGCACAGTGTTTGATCCTCCACTCGAATACATGCGTGCAGATCCTGCTGCTGACAGGGAGCCCTATGGCGAATCTATGGCTTCCTCCGGGCAGAAGTGTTTCGCTCCACCTGAAGCCTTTTCCGTGACTGAGACTTCCACAAATTTGAAGCCTGCCCTGTGAATTAGATTGCACTTCACAGCGAAGTTCCATCTACAACCTCTAAAGAGTAAACACAGGATTAATAACTTCAGCAAATGAAGAACAAAGTGTTAAGAGCAATCCATCAGGTGACGTGGTGACAACCACATTGTCTAGCCTTGTATTTCTCTAGCCTTGCACCTGTAAAGGACAGGGAATCTCTTACATAGAGCCCACAAAAATCACTTCACAGACTTTGCATGCACCTTACTTCTTTCTGCATTATTATGGAGTAGTACCTACAGTGTGGACAAAAGCGAGCCAAGCACATTTTCAAAGGCTGATTTAGTCCTCTACTGAAATAATCTCTGCTAATGCCCTACTCTGTGATAGCCCTGTAGCATTTGGGGCTAATTAGTAAACCATTCTATATGAAACCATCACATGAAATGCAATCACCAAATAATTATGCCAAGGAATAATTTGGCCAACTGGATAAATAATAGATCTTGTTGTACTTTATTATTTTCAAACACAAAAGCTTACAATATAATTGCCAGTTGCATTTCTGGCTTTATACCTTTCTGAGGAAAACCAGCAAGGAACCAGTATTTCAGGATGTAAACCCATAGAGACAGAGCCTGAGGAGACACTATCAAGAGGCAAGGATACCGCAGTCTCACACACACACAGAGGCACAACAGAGCTCAGGAAGGATTTTTGATCTTCAGTCCAAGCTGGTCCATGGCCAAAAACCTTCTGCTTTTCTAGAAGAGGTGATGAGTCTCCGCTCAATAGAAAAAAAACACCCTCACAATCCACCGTCATATCAGAGCCTCATGAAAAGGCAACACTCCACCCTCATTGCTCTTGCTTTAATCCACATTTGGTTGAAAACCCAACAGTGGCACTACTGCAGTTTCTTATTCATGGTACCATTTACCTTCTCAGCCTTCCTTTCACCAGAGTATGGTCTACATCACTTTCTAGCATTGACCTCACACTCAGAGTCAAGGTCAGATTAAGGCAAAGACACTGATATGTACAACAGTGTCCACATGTATGTACAGAAAGCCTGAGACTGTTGCCCAGAAGGGATGAAATACGTCAGTTTATCTCAAACAATGTTAAATCCTGGACTCTCTTCTCCGGAAGTCCAGCAACATCATTTGCCAGAAGACTTGTGCTTTGACTAATTATGTCTAAATTTTACTCCTAAATAATCACTGTCCGAGGGAAATAAGACATTTCTGCTGCTTTCTCCAAAAGCAAGCTTCTCTATGTAGCAGAAAGCTCCCCAGAAAAATCATCTTGCTTTATTACTGTTTCTGCAGATTTATGGAGGGGAATAGCAGTAGACAAGGAGCCATGGGTAAAAGAGTTCTGTGACGTGCCAGAAACACCAGGCACATTTTCCTGAAACTTTGCTAAATTTGTTGTTGACCCTGAAGCCAAAGCTTTGAACCAGAAAATCACTGAGGTCACTGAAACACATGTATCACCTTCACAGTCCTTGTTCCAAATCATTGGCAACAGCTGGACTCCGCAAAACAACGTTTTATCCTCAGAATCATTAAAAAGTTTAAATCAGGAAAGCGCTTAGCTGACCAGCGACAAGACAACATGTACTAATTTGAGGAAGTGCATCAACCTGAATGGAAGGCATGGCCAGAAAAACAAAATAAAGCAAAATGCCCAAACTTTGAACAAACTGGACTTCATAGCAAATATTCAGGAACATTTGCTGAGATGTCACTACTTGCTACCTCTTTGTAGTCAATGAGTTTTTTGCACAGGTCAGAATTGGGCTAAGACTTCTGTTTAGCTGAGCTTTTACACACTTGCAAAGTGATTAGTTTAAGCACTGCCTAAGATCTTGAGTTCGTTTGTAAAACCCAGTCATCAGCTGTCTTTAAGGTGAGCTCAGACTGAGAACACAAAGTCCAAGACTGGCATTTGCAGTTCTGTCATTGGTTCATTCTTGAACACAGTGAGATCATTTGTTCTGGGTTTTAGCACTGGCCTAACTTCATTATTTCTTAAATAAATGAGAGCATCATGGACAGCTTTAAAATGAGCCTGGTTGCTGTCGACACTAGAAGCCTTCAGGAAAACATTCAAGGGATATGTCTACAGCCTTTTGTAAGCAGATATAAGCTTGCTCTGCCAAAGATACAAGATGACTCTCTGTTGTATTAACTCAGTGCAGAGTCAGGATATGCAGACTCTCAGACGACTTAGCTCACTTTCAGAAACATGATGACTAGAGCTACAGGGCTTCCAGTTTGCTAACAGTACAGTCAGAGCAAGCTTACACTTGTCTGGAAATACTACAGGGACTACTTCAAGAGAGGATGCAGTTGCACCTGCAAACCTTGGATAACTTTATTCTTTCTCCCCGAAAACATAGCTATAATGGTAGAAATGCAATTCTGATTTGTCACAGTAAAGGCACTGATGAACTTACAAGATGCATGTGTTTATGCACCATGAATGTTCTAAGCAATTCCAATAGCAATTTCAGTGTATTTGTGGGACTCAGAATTCAGGAGAAAATGGTTTGTCACAATGCCAGGTACAGCCATTTCTTAAATTTTTTTTCTTTTTTTTTTGCTGTCTCTAATAATCTGTATGGAAGATGATAAAATATTTGTATTATAAGCAAACAACATAAAAACAAATCAACCATTTTACTAACTAGGACAATAACAAAAGAACAAAACTTAAAGACCAAGAACACATAGGGCTGAATTTCACCAAAAAGCAACTAATTTTCTGGTGCAAAAATAAAAATACATCTGCATTAAATATTTAGGAATAGGTGGGCCTAAGCAGAATTAAAAGCAAAAGAGAATTAGTCAACAACTTATTTTTTGTAAAAATAACGTGAATTCTAACTCATTTTAACGTGTTCTCGGTCCCAACTGGGCTCAGTTTCTTCCATCAACAATTCAGCCTTAACCCAACACCTGCATGTGAGCCCTTGGTTAAGGTCAAATACCTATATTACACTGCCCTTCAAGCAATATTGAATCGGTAAAGTACCTTTTCAGCTACAGTTATATTAGATATAGCTATTGACTTCCTTCTTTTTTATTGCACTATAAAACATGCTGTAGTGAAAATAAAGGTTTACTTTGCAACAGAGAATTCACAGACATTTATTACTGCTGACTCTTCAAATCCTTGGACATGTGTCTTACTGCCTGTGTTGATTGAGATATTCTGAAAACCAATTAACTGTCCTTCAACCAGCCCCTGACTTGTGTAATTAGTGCAGTGTTTCATGTATCTGTGTACGGTAGATGCTGAAATATTTGTCTGTGTCCCTTTGTGTATAACCAAACTATTAATAAAAGGTTTCTTTCTTTCCTGTTTTCTGAAAACAGGCAGAAAGCTTCCATCCTCACAGAAGCTTCAGGAGTTGGCTGCCTCCTTTTGATTTTAAAGATAATAGTGTCTCATCTTGATTCATCCTGCTCTAACAACTGAAGATCCAAGTGTTCTTTTGCCAAATACTGAGGTAGCTTTGAGACTGATGTAGCATCAGGAACAGGCAATTATATTCACTTTTATAAGCCTCAGGTAGAAGGTTTGACAAAAGAAATGTTCTATGATCCTCAAGCAAATAATCAGGGGCAAAAACAGGTTCAGATTTTAAAATTCCACCATGTTTCTAAAATGCTCTACAAAAGGAATCATTTAAGACTATTTCAGAGTGGTATTTTTCAGACACTTGAAAGATGCCTAAACTGCAGAAAGATCCCTTTTACGCTCAGCCATCTCATCTCTGGTTTCAACATCCCAAGACTGTGATGCGTTTGCATCTGGCCAAATTAAAAACAAACCAAAACAAAACAATTAACAAACCCCAGCAATACTACCAAGGGGATATACAAGGAAGGAAGATGTTCCATAGCATTTAGAATCATAGAACAGTTTAGGTTGGAAGGGACCTCAAGGATCATCTAGTTCCAACCCCCCCTGCCATGGGCAGGGACACCCTCCACTAGACCAGGTTGCCCAAAGCCCCATCCAACCTGGCCTTGAACCCTTCCAGGGAGGGGGCGTCCAGCCCCTTCACAGGGAAGAATTTCTTCCTAATATCTAATCTAAATCTACTCTCCTTCAGTTTAAACCCATTACTTCTTGTCCTATCACTCCATGCCCTTGTAAACAGTCCCTCCAGATTTCCTGTAGGCCCCTTCAGGTACTGGAAAGCTGCTATAAGGTCTCCATGGAGCTGTGCCAGCACTGTGCAGTAATAGTCAAAACACTGGTGTGTTATCAACACCTTGCCAGTCACCAATACACAGCATAGCACTGTGAGGGCTGCCATGGGGGAAATTAAATCCATCTCAGCCAGACCCAATACAACACAGTACTCCAGTTTGGGTCTCATGACAGCAGAGTAGAGGGGGGGATAATCACCTCCCTCGACCTGCTGGTCACACTTCTTTTGATGCAGCCCAGGACACGGTTGGCTTTCTGGGCTGCAAGCGCACACTGCCAGCTCATGTTGAGCTTTTCATCCACCAACACTCCCAAGTCCTTCTCCTCAGGGCTGCTATCAATCCATTCTCTGCCCAGCCTGTAATTTTGCTTGGGATTGCCCCCACCTATGTGCAGGACCTTGCACTTGGCCTTGTTGAACTTCATGTGGTTCACACAGGCCCACCTCTCCAGCCTGTCAAGGTCCCTCTGGATGGCATCCCTTCCCTCCAGTGTGTCGACTGCACCACACAGCTTGGTGTCGTCAGCAAACTTGCTGAGGGTGCACTCGATCCCACTGTCCATGTCACCAACATGGATGTTGAACAGTGCCGGTCCCAGTACCAACCCCTGAGGAACATCACTCATCACTGATCTCCTCTTGGACATCAAGCTGTTGACCACAACTCTTTGAGTGCAACCATCCAGCCAATTCCTTATCCACTGAAAGGTCCATCCATTGAATCCACGTCTATCCAATTCAGACACAAGGATGCTGTGCAGGACAGTGTCAAATACTTTTCACAAGTCCAGGTAGATGATGTCAGTTGCCCTTCCCTTATCCACCAACTCTGTAACCCCATTATAGAAGGCCACCAAATTTGTCAGGCATGATTTGCCCTTAGTGAAGCCATGTTGGCTGTCACCAATCACCTCCTTATTTTCCATGTGCCTGAGCATAATCTCTGGGAGGATCTGCTCCATGATCTTGCCAGGCATGGAGGTGAGACTGACCGGCCTGCAGTTCCCCAGGTCTTCCTTTTTTCCCTTTTTAAAAATGGGGGTTATGTTTCCCCTTTTCCAATCAGTAGGAACTTCACTGGACTGCCAGGACTTCTCCAATATGATGGCGAGTGGCCTGGCCACTTCATCCACCAGTTCCCTCAGGACACATGGATACATCTCATCAGGTCCCATGGACTTGTGCACCTTCTGGTTCCTTTGATGGTATTGAACCTGACCTTCTCCTACAATGGGTGGTTCTTCATTCTCCCATTTCCTGCCTTTGACTTCTGTGACTTGTGTGGTGTGGCTTGAACACTTGCCCATGAAGACTGAGGCAAAAAAGCCGTTGAGTGCCTCAGCCTTCTCCATATCCTGGGTAACCGGCTCTCCCGTATCATTCCAGAGGGGCTCAAATTTCCCCTCATCTCCCTTTTATCACTGACATACCTATAGAAGCTTTTCTAGTTGCCCTTGACATCCTTGGCCAGATTTAATTCTATCGGGGCTTTGGCTTTCCTAACCTGATCCCTGGCTGCTTGGACAATTTCTCTGTATTCCCCCAGGCTACCTGCCTTTGCTTCCACCTTCTGTAGACTTCCTTTTTGTGTTTGGATTTGTCCAGGAGCTCCTTGTTCATCCATGCAGGCATCTGGGCATTTTTGCCTGACTTCCTCTTGATTGGGATGCATCTCTCCTGATCTTGGAGGAGACGATCCTTCAATACTAACCAGCTTTCTTGGGCCCCTCTTCCTTCCAAGGCTTTGTCCCATGGTATCCTGCCAAACAGGTCCCTGAAGAGGCCAAAGTCTGCTCTCCTGAAGTCCAGGGTAGTGAGCTTGCTGTGTGCCCTCCTTGCTGCCCTAAGGATCTTGAAATCCACCATTTCATGGTCACTGCAGGCAGGGCTGCCCTTGAGCTTCACATTCCCCTCCAGCCCCTCCTTGTTGGTGAGAACAATTTAGCCTCTGAAAACATTCAAACACAGGCAGGTCAGATGAGCCTATATTTTCTCTACAGGCATTTTGCTTGCCTGGGTGCTGCAGGTCCAGGCAACATCTCAGATTGCAGTGAAAATAGAGATTTATAGTATTTGTGTACCTAGATCACAAATGGCTTTCATTTCCTACCTATCATGGAGGCACCTACAGGCCTGATGACCAAGATGTATCACAAAAGCACATATTGATGATTCCTATCAGGGAAGGAAGAATCAGATTTGCTTCTCTGCTGAGTGATATCTGGTGAGGTCTATCCACAACATGCAAAGAGCCTCCCAGTACTCTTGTTGTCTCCTAGGGTCACCGAAGAGGCAGGAATACTTATGCAGAGATCCAGGCCTAATTGCAGGAGACACCCAAGGAAACAACATAGGGAGTGGAAATCTGAAACATGCTCCCACTGTATCCCTAGGGCAGAGGAACAGTACATAATGTATCTATTTGAGACCTAAGAATTCATGAGCAGATGGGCCTGTCTGGCCTCCAGCAAAATTAGAGTGGGAACTGGTGAAGAGGACACTGGTGTAAGGTATGCAAGTTGCATAGGGATTCAATCTTTGCACGCTTCTAATGTTTTATTGAACAGTTCTCCTTCACTTAGAAGCAGGACAAGGAGATGTGAAGAACTAGGGTATGGTCTCATCCTTTGTAGTAAATCTAGCAATCATGAAGCAACGCTGAAATGAGTTCTCTGAAAACTGCCATCTTTTGCTTACAGGACAGGTGCAGAAGTTTCAGTAGCAATAGGGGCTCCTGGGTCACCTCTCTAGGCACAGCAGACCTCACACTCTGTCCATGTTTATGAAGACAGTAACTGAAAACCAACCAAAAGCAGAGCCAGACTGCGGTATTGTACAAACATCACAGGCAAGCAATCCTCAAGAGCTTGCAGTCTAAATAGACAACACAGATGCAGGGGCAAGGGTAAGAAACACAAGCAGAGCAAATGACATAATAGCAGCAAATGGCTGCTATTAGTTTCACAGTTAGTTCCCAAGCTTATTTTATTTTTATTCCTTTCTTTGAGGATGGGAGGATGTCCAAAGAAATAATTGAAAAGGAAGGGAAGAGGCTGGGATGGAGGAAAGCTTGGAAGAAATTTCATGCTGGAACAACTAAGTCAGGCTGTACATATTCCTTCACAATATGGCCAAGCTCATCAGGAATCACAGCCAAACACCACTGCAGTTCACAACAGCCCCAAAAGCTGCAGTGACACAGTCTGGGCAGGGAAGGAGAAGTGGGACATCTGAATAAAGAGCTAAAGGCATGTGTGGGTTCAAACCTCAACCCTTCCACAGAAGTTGTGAGTCAATCACCCAAGTTCATCCATTTCCCTTTCTGTCCGCTGAACTGTCTGAAATCAGACAGGCACTTTGTCTTCATATGTGTGTGTATGCTGGTACACAAAGCAATTCTTCCAGTACTGCAAAAATTATATCATTTAACCATTTAACAAGTACTAATTTACAGTAAACTGTCAAAGTTAAACCAGGCAGGGTAAGTCATCTGTCGATTTTTGTCACTGGTGTATTGAAGTGGCTGGGACCAGAAAGCATCCTGGCCCTGATGGGAGCCAGGTATGAGGTACCATGTGCTCCTAAGTAATGCCTCTTTACAGTGGGCCACACTCTCAGATGCAAACACTTGCCTGCTGGATTGTGCTCCAGAGAGGAAATATTTATGTGAGAGGGGAACCAGTACTGTGAAACAGTCTGCATCTAGACCTCCAGTTGTGTTTTGACAAGGCTTTGAGAACCTCATTGTGTGGGGAAATTATAGTCCGGTGAAACAAAAACAGTGAGGAGAGAGAGAGAGAAAAATGCCAAAGATTACATGTATTATGATCCTTCCACAGCTAAGTTTGCCATTTGAGTCTGTCACAATTTGTATCTATGTTTGCATTTTAATCATTCTGTGAAAATCTTTGCATTGGAAAAAATCCAGAAGAAGCACGCATGAAACATGCATCCACACATGGATACGGGTCTTGGGTCAATGCCTGATCTTCTCCAATGGGAAGAGCTTGCTGTAGGCAGCATCGCTGAAGATGAAACAATCTCTTTCTCCACTCACCTCAGTGAGTCAAGAGGGCCCTTGTGGTAGGAACTGCAGATGAGCACTCACCTGCTCAGGAAACCAAACAACTTATATCTATAAAAGATATCTAAACTGGGATTTAAGGGGCCTAATTCAGGTATCCACCTTTAAAAATACATAATTACATATTTCCATTTGAACCGCAGCAACGCCAAAAGGCCCCGGTGTGGATCAGCAACCTCTTGTGCCAAGAGCTGTGTTAACAGGAGAGTCAGGTCTTGCCCCAAACAGTTTACAAGACAGGCAAAGGAAATAATCACCATCTTGTTTTTCTGGCATGAAACTGAGGCCCAGGGCCAAACAGAATTGCTGACAATTGAAGCAAGATCACTCATTAAAAATAAATACCAGGCCAACAACTTAAATCAAGGCACTCTTCTTCATTGAACATCAACTCACTGATTATCAGCCTGAGCAACGTTCTGAGAGCTCAAATTCACACTGGGCTAAGGCCTGGACTTCTATTCCTCAACAAAAAGCTGCATTCAATGAAGTTTATGTGGAAGATTTATCAGACTAGAGGCTGGAAGTGAAAACTCTATATCCTTTCTCTTGGCATCTTCATAAGAGCACATTCCTTTGCCACTGTACCAAGTGCCATCCTCTCCACAAGAAAGGCATTTATTGTTTATTGACACCAACCACGTGAACCACTACGATTAAGAGAAGCTTTTGCAGAAGGAAGTGCTTTGGGATGTACAGCCTTGTCACAGTGTTCATGCCAGGGCTGTGACACTGTAGGGACAGCCACACTGTCAGGACAATGTCCTGGAGATTGGTTTTACCTCACAAGCCAGACCACAGCGGTACTAAGTCAACCTGGATCCACTGTGTTCAATGAAATCACATCTAGCCTGCGTATGGGAGGATCAAGACTGATGGAGGATAATGATTTTTGCTTCAGTGAAACAGTGTTGACTTGCAGTTTGCTTAGTGGGTATGAATTTAATTGCTGCCAAACATAAAGGGATGTTTTACTAAGTCATAAACAGATAAGAAACTCTGACTTACAGCCTAATTCTCACATTGCAAAACAGTTTAAGGGGGGTCCTTTAACAAAAAAAAAGAGGAGCCCCTGGTCGTTAGGTATTCTAATCCACCAAGAGTGTCTTTGATGTGGGCAAGCAGTGATTTCTGGGACTTTGCAAGCTTCACTCAGTAACCTAGATCTGTAAAATGATCCCAATCAAGAGAAAAAGTCTTAAAAAAACCCCCAACCCTCATTTAAAAAAAAAAAAAAAGTCAAAGGAGGGTAGTTTTGCTTTTTAACTCAGATTCCTTACTGAAGTGGGTGAGAAGTAATCAGACAAATGGTTAAACCTGCAAAACCAAATCGGAGACAACCTTCACAAAGAGCAGGGTGGGAAGGCCCAGCAGGCTTCATTTGGCTCAGCACTTTTCAGAGCAGTTCATCTGATTATGCCCTCAGCAAAAGAAGTGGGAGGGGTTTTTTTTAAATGCCTGTGGGACCTATTTGGGAGCTTGTATTCTTAACGTACTTGAAAAAAAACTTGAGTCTTTAAAATACCACCCAGCCAGACTGAAAAAGTCAAAATCAAGCAACTGTGGACAGAGAATAGTACCACCCTCTTTAACAAGGCTATTACCTGCCTTTAGGGAGAGAGGGGAAAAAACGAGGCAAGGGGAGAGAAATTTGTGAAAAAGTCAGTTTTTGTAACTCTGGGCTGCATCCTCAGGTAGGAAGAACTGCAGAAATTAGACACCCAGCATCAACTTAACTCTAAATAAGATATCTCTGAATAAGGTATCTCTTTCTAGCCCTGCTAATTAGCAGCAATCGGTTATGTAGCAGAAAGACATCTGTGTGTTCTATTGCACATACTTCTACAACAGGAGGTAAAGGGTTAAATGATATAGGACAGTTTCATTTTTTATATGATAACTAAGAGCTGCAATATCATTGCCTGATTTGCTCTATTTCATTAAAGCTCCTTTTCCTTCTACTTCAAAAGGTTAATGCCACTCATATTTCCTTTTTTTATTGTCTGGCTTCACATAATGCCATGGGACAAGACAAAATAAGCAGTTGCCTCAACAAACTATAATTCATCCCAGCAGAACAACGGCCGGCTGTAATTCAGTCTATTTTTAAATCCAACACGTAATGAAAATCACTAAAAATAATACATTTCCCAGAGCCAAGACAATAGACCTAAAATGTGTAATAATTAGCGCTCTGGCCCAAGTGCTTCAGGCTCTAAACTGTTTTATGACTGTGAGATCTGTTCTTAGCGATCAGCCCAGTCCATTGGTACCCACTTAACATCTTTATTATTAACATGTGTTTCTTGTACCATCTATGTTTAACCACAAGCTAAAAGCACCATATGCCTGCTTAGCAAAAATCTGTGCCTCCCAACTCTCTCCCTGACAGTTCAGGACACTCAGAGGTAACATAAATGAATTCATTGTCTAAAAAGGGAAAGTCTGGCAAAAAAAAAGACAAGGAAACTGCCTTGGCATGGTTTTATACATAACTACATTTATGTACCAAAAAAAAAAAAAAAGCAGGCTGTAGATCAAAAAACATCTAAAAAACATCCACCTTGGCCAGCTGCCTCCCCTCACCAGCATGAAGTGGCACACGACGATTGATCTCCACTCCCTCTCTTTTACAGTAACATTCAGTGATCTTCAGCAAGACCCTCTGTGCTGCGTAAGTTCAAAGTGTGTGTTAGGGCATAATAAATAGGCAAAAAACATGCTGAATGATCCCTGACAGCCTGCCAAAAAAACCTGCTACTGCAGCAGCGTTTTTTCATAATCTGCATATGTTTTTTCCTTTAATTATTAGCTCACACAATGATCTGGTACCTGCCAAATTTTTTAGTACCCACAGTTTTGCATCTTCAGAAATGGCTCTTTGGGGCTGAATGCATCATTTGGAATCAAACATGCTCTAAAATAAAGCAGACATTTTTCCTAGGGCATTTAAGTGAGTTCCAATGCTACTGCAATCAGCTGGGTCTGAAATTCATTCAGACCTCTGCTTTGATGGGCAAACAGGGTGATTTCTTTTCCAACCTCTAAGCTTAATTGAGTTAATGTGAAAGGATTGAAAAGGCCTGACATAGACTTAAAACTTAGCTAGTTAACATGCTTCACCACTCTAGCCTGGCTATTCTTTGCAGCCCCGTACTGCTGAGAGTCCCCAGCCCAAGCACCTCCATGCTCAATACTGTACAGAGTGCAGGGGGGAAGGTCCCTGCCCCAGCCTAGCAAATCATGATGAGGAATTTCAGTTGCATTGAAAAAACCCATGGTATTTGATATTTCAGAGTTGCTTTTGCCTGTCAGGATCTGTCTGGAGGCTGGGAGTCCCCATGATATTTTATGTTCCATGAATCTCTTTGACTCAGTGGTGCACAGCACCAAATCAAGGCTAAGCACTTCCCTCTAACACCACCACCACTACTGTAAAATCAACACAGGCACTTTCCACCTCCTTTCACTCAGATAAAACTCTCATCGGCTTACATCATGGGTTTACATGAGTAAAGAGCTTTGAGAATTTGAATGCATTTATTTAGGATGAGAGCAAGAAGAGTAGCACAACAGATTACAAGACAGGTGAGTCTTTATGTATGCAAAATGCCCACTGAGGTGGAGCCTTGCCTTTGTAAGAGGATTAACATCAAGTTCATTTATAGAATAAACTAGATACAGAAAAATAAGAACAGGGAAGACATCAATGGAGTTTCCTTACAGCGCGTCATGCCAACAACACTCATTTTAGCCCACTAGATTATGCCTCCCACTACACAGTGGTTTAGTTTGTTTGTTCAGTCTTATATCTGGCATGGACTCCACCATTGCTGCGACACCATGAGGGCACTTCGCACTGGTTGGCTTTAGTCCTCACATCCCTCACTCCTCCCCAGGGAGCAAAATACAACTATTGCTTCCTCAAAATACAACTATTGGCATGCTCATACAGACAGATACAAGGCCCAAGAGCTCAAAGGCTCTTAAATGCTGGGCTCCCAACTATTAGCACAGTGAGAGTTAAGCATCTTAATCTTTATGAGGATCTGGGCTTGCACCACGCACCCAAGGTGTTTCTGCAGCAGGCCAGGACACTGAACCTGTCTCTGCTGAGTCCCAGCCAGCCCTCCAGCTACAGCCCAGACACATATTTTGAGGCTTGCATTTGCACAGAGGTGTCTATGCAGCTTAAGAGTAATTTGTATCCAGATTATTGCAAAACATCCCTCGAGCTTCGTTCAAGTGAAATAAATTTTATGCCTTATCTGAGCTTGACTACAGCTGTCGGGCTTTAATGTCCAATCTTTAGGCACCAACTGAACTCACAACTGTTGCCAATATACTATCACCAAACCCTGACATTAAGACTGTGGCCATGTTCAGACCTCTTAACCACTACGTTAAAACTTTGTTATGTCAACCCTTAGAAGCCATTGAGCAAGCCTGCAAGTCCGGAGACTAAGACTAAGCCAAAATTATTTCCCTTCTGCTCACAGCATGTTCTCTGCTGCATCCATGTGAGTTGAGAAACATGAGGAGTCGGCTCATGTTCGTGTCAGCTCTCCTACTCTTCACTTCTTCCCACTCGCATCCTGCCTCCTGCCTGTCCTCAGGGCCAGCTGTGAAAACAAAGACCAGAACTTGATTCCTATAGAAGGGACCAGCTGCTGATCTGGGAAGTACAACATGGGTGTCCCTGCTGCAGCTTCACTGGTGCAACAGAGGACGGGCAGCTCAGGTGGCTCTGGTTGCAAAGGTTTGCCTTCAGGGTGAACACAAGTAGGTCAGCATGCCCTCAATATACAATAAAAAGCTGAGGGCCTCATTGAGCAGTGAGGGTAAAGACCACCCAAGGAGGATAGGGCAAAGTGCTGAGAGGCTGGTCATTAAAGGAGCATGAATCACCCTGAGCACTCAGCAAGGCAGGTCCCAGGGAAGAAATAGTTAGAGGCTGTTACCGACATGAAGTGGATGATCTGAAACTAGTCAAGCAATTCTAGAGACTGTTAACCTAAAATGACATTGAAAATGTTGTCCTCTTCCCAAATTCACCTACAGGCAGCCTGGCCAGGTATACAATTCTTGGTCTACCTGTGCATGGGTACGAGCTTTCTAGAAAAAGAAAAAAAAGCTCATAATCAATATTACTTCTGTGATAAAACCAAACTGAACTTGTATTTCAATAGGTGTAGTATCAAGCAATGCAGTATCTAGGTCCTCTGCTTGATTTGGACCTTTGGTATTGACACAGGAGCATTACTGGGTTATGACTTGTGGGTTGAAATTAAAAATTACAAGATAAGAGTCTATTTTTCCAGGTGTAAGTAGGGCTACTCAAGCACACAGTAAAAGGGTTTTTGGCATTTAGATCAGATTTACAGTCATTAAGGCTTTGTACTTTGGGTTCTGCCTACAGCAAACCTCAGCTTGACAAAAAAGGATTTTTAAATCAGTGTGTGCCAAACCAATGATTTCCTCTCTGTGGAGCTGCATAAATAAGATGTATGAAACGATGAAGCAGAGTTTGGGTACCTTGAGACTGTCTGAGTATTGCTAATTGATTGCTTCTAACCTTTCAAGCTTTTATGTTTGTCCAGTGACAGTTGCTTTTCAATAGTTTTGGCTCTTACATCAAAATGCCAAGTAAACATGGGGGTTTTGTGATAGACTACATTTAGAGATGAACATAGAGTATTCTGCTTTTCCGGTATTCGCCTTTGATGATCTGTAGTCTTAAGCAAATAATCTTCTCTATACTTGAATCTTGGACCTGGCTTTTCTCCTGTGAATAGAAAGAACTCGTCTGCAGTTTGGTTAAAGAGTTAATTGAGCACTGAAAAAAGAAAAGAAAAAAAAAAGAAAGAAAAAAAAGAAAAAAAAAGGCGAAGAACAAGGTGAAAAAGGAAAAAGAAGCAGTAAACACCACTCCTCTCTTCTGACATCCCATAACTAATATTTTAACAGCAATGAAAAACAGAAGTGATGCAATTATTAGGAAATCCGTCCGGGAAGCTGGAAAACAAGACTGATTTCCTGTATGACCTTGGCCAGTTATTTAGGGCCACGTTCAGGCCACCAACCAGAAGGGCCTATAATTAGGCATCATGAATCCTATGATGTTCAAGCAGTTCAGGCCACCTGTTGTGTACCAAAGACCCCAAAAATGACAGATGGAGAGAAGCAGTCACATCACCCAGGTTAGGCAGCTGCAGCCACAGTGGGGAGCAATAGGGCAGTGCACCCACCTTGGGTGTTGTGATTTCTCCTGGTGAGTCTAGGCAGGAGCTGTGATGTAGCAATGGGAACATGACACCTTCTTTCCTTCAACACAGACAAAACACCTTTTCCTATCTCACTTAGGCATTATAAAGATTAAAGTTGTGGTGGTTTGGTGCCTGGGTGTCAGTGACAAAGGGCAGGTAAATACTTGGGAGGCACGGGCTGTAAGTTGAGGTAGTATCTTTCATTAGACCAACTGCTAGAGATAAGTACCTGTACAGATAGCAGGCCATGGGACCATAAATATCCCACAGCTTCCAGTACTCAGCTTGTTTTCACTCTCAGGGTTGGAATCACAGAGCCCAGAGGATGGTGAAGAAGTCGCAAACAAAAGAAAATGTGTATTTTGCTACGTGGTATCCATTTTATGGTTCCTGCTCCTTGTGAGAACAACCGGCATTGGATGCTTAAAAATTTTCCTAAAAATGCCAGTAGAAGGTAGGATTGTCGCCTTGTACAGCTAAAAAGGCACTCTGCGCTTTTAGTTTTCCTGTTTGAAGTGTTTCTTAATCTCACCAGCTACAGGAAAGGTGACAAGAGGAGAGGAGTCTACTCCATTAGCTCCAACCCCAGACCTCTCCACGGAGCTCACAGCATGGTGCTGGATCACACTGCTTGTTAGCTGGGTCATTTGTTTATTAATAGTTGCACACACTTTAAGTCCTCGGCTGCTTGTTAGCTGTGTGCGGCAGCAATAAAGAGTTCCACTCTGCACTAAATTAACTCTATTACTCTACTTAAATGGTATTTTTGGTGCTGCACATCCAGGGTGATTGTCCACATAATATTAAGCTTTCTCCTAAGACCTCTCCAAATTATGTGTCAGAGGAGAACTGCTCAGCCAGCTTTCTTCACACGGCCACTGAGGACCAGCAGCAAATCTGGGATAAAACACACCCACTGACTGTAGGGCTTTGCTTCACTTTATCTGGTGTGCCCCTTTTCCACAAAGGCTCTAATAACCAAGGCTGCCTTCTTAAAAGTTTTATAGTGGCTGGCAAGTCCAGCAGAAATATTAGCCTGGGGAAAGCCGTAGGGGAGCCTTAACCTACTCTTGCTCTGACCCAGCAGTGCTGGCTGGTACCTGCAAGCTTCATTTCACGCAGTGGGGAGCAGCCGCCTTCCCCCATCAGCCACACCGCTCCTGTTCCTGACCCTGACGTTGCTGAGCATCTGTCTGCACACATTTCACTCCTGTGATTTTTCTGCACGAGCAGCTTTCTCTTAAGCTTTCCTCTGAAATCTTGTACCTCTCTCAGGGTCAAGATGAAGTTGGCATCATGCATGATTTTGTCTGGCTAGAAAATCTAAAATGCCCAACATCAATCAAACACCTTCTTGTGCCAGGCACTGTAACAGGAATCCAGTCCTTGCCCTGACGAGGAATCTGTCTAAATGCACAAGATAGGCAGAGAGATAAACATAACAAGGTAAATTCAGTGTTCCCAGCTTTCACAGCAAGGCAACGGCTAAGCCAGCAACAGAGCCAGTCATCTTCTTCTCAGACTAACACCTGACCCCTGGACCAACCAACAACAGCTCATAACATAACACGGGGAAGCTGCTTTGGCTTCCCAATTAGCCCTGTAAGAATGACTTGACAAGCAGTACAGAATACCAACAAAAGACGTTTTTATGGAGGCATTTGTTTACGTTAATCAAGCAAACAGTTTAATTAGATTTTCCTCATACATCAGATAAATACCATTACGCTCTGTCCTGTTCTGTATCTTGTGAATGATTCTTAGATGTGGTTTCCCCAAAGTCATTCCTTAAATTGTAATGATTAACCACAGCCGGGGTATTTTTGCTCATGTATTAAATGTCAAACTAAAGGCAAAAATAAGATTAAAATTATAATGTCATTTTGTGTTGGCTCTAAATTCAACCAGTTGGAATAATCTCAATGCCCATGAATGCAACCATTTTTCTCTTTGGTCAGTTAAAGCAGATGTCTTCGTCTGCTTTGCTTGTAAGCACAGAAGCAGAGGGACCTTGGCTGTGCTGTAAGCCATGGCGCCTGAAGCCTGCAACCTCTCCCATCGTGAGCTGTGGAGCACAGTACTGTAAGTCCCTCAGGATATATCACTGATCAGAAGGATCAAATTGTACATAGCAGAACAAAATGAAAGAGATGTAATTCATTTCAAGAGCGGCATTGGCTTCCTGCACTTCCTCCCTTTGTGCTTCATTGAGCCTTGGGGAGAAAGGAATGAGGAAGCAAGTAGAGCAATTGCTGAGACATAAAAGCATCGAGGCCAAAAATTAGGGAAAGAATCAGACCTGTGGAGATGCCAAGCTTTATCCCTTCACTGAATCAGCCCCTTCAGGATCACTTATAAGGACAGGAAATCTCTATTTGCATTTGCCACTTCATAGCACCAAAAGGGAGAGGGACAGTGTCTGGTTTTAATAAGATGCCCTCAGCACTGCATAGCAATATCAGATCCTGTGCATGAGCAGTAAGGCTGGTGGGACAGCATGTGCAGATGAACAAGAGGAAATCTCCCTTGTGGGGCAGCTTGGGCACCCAGCAGTTTAATTTGCCCTCTTACATGATTCAAGGAAAAAGGAGCAACTGTCAGCTAATCATCCCCTTCTCCCAGCCATGTGGATTTGGATGCAGTCTTCTGGCTGTAATGCAAATTAAGCAGCAGACCTCCAGTGAAGCAGAATCCATGGAAAAGGCTCTGTTCATGTCAGCTTTTCTGGAAGCTGACTCTTGATAATTCCTATAACCCAAAAATTTAGTTGACAAATTACTTCTTTTACGTCAGCCTCATGTCCAGTGGCACTAGTTGGCTATGCAAAGCAGAGACAGATTTTTTTACTATCTTGCCAGTACAAAATAATTCCTATTCCGGCATTGAGAAAGTTGGGCTGAGGTTTTTCAGTTCTTAGTGACTGGAAAGCTAGAAATGAAGGGGAAAAAAAACCCAGATATGGCAACAGCATGTAAACAATACATGTAAAATCAGTGGAAACAAACCATTTTTATCAACTGTTAAGTTGCAAGACTCAAAGAACTTCTGACCTCCTCTACTTTTTATGTTACAATATTACTGTAAGATATTAATCTGCAGCAATGATCTGGGGCTGTTCACCATGTTCAGAAAGGTGGAACAAAATAGTATCTCAACAAAAAAATGTGCACAGTAATATTGACTTAGTTGTTTCTGAAAGTTTTTGTCATTTTAGCTGCTCCAAGGTATATTCCAAGATATATGTTTGTCCTTAACCTTTAGCTAAGCCAGTTTTGCACGGAAAGTTAAGTTGGGGAACCCAAATGCAACACAGTTAGTCTGGGACGCAAAACCCCTTTTCATGTTTCTTGAACCAATTTACCGCCAGAAGACATCAGCTGGCACTTAGTATGTTTTGCAACTAAGAAGAACAGTCTTGGAATAACCTCCACTCAATACAGAAGAGATCTGAGGAAGAGTTTGTGTGCCTGGAAGTTTCTTTGAGATATGATTTCCCAAATATATCAGTTGGCCTAATAAGGAAGCCACTTATAGGCTTCCTCTCATATACTTGGCCCATCATAACTGCAACCATCATTTTTATTGCAATAAGGGAGATAGCTGTGATCATTACAACTGACATTTCACATTTTGAATGCTGAGTAGGGTTTTTAGCCAGCAAAAGTCACACTTTTCTTTGGAACCCTTTCAAATTTGTGTTCTTTCATTTTAAACAAATTTATTCTTCCTATCAGCTGCTTGCTATTCAAGGACAGTTTAAGGCAGGACACTCCAAGACAGGTCAGAATCTGAACTTTTCCAGTGACATTTAAATCCTAACCATAAAATTATTGCCATTTTTCACATGCTCTCTACAATTCAGCTCACATTTTTCTCAGTACCTATTGTATCATCACATTATTTAAAATACAAATGGTTCCTCATTTTATGAATCAGTAGCCCAGCAACATACATCACTTCTCTGATGAAATGAGAAATTTCTGGCACCGTGCTCTGACAGCTGGCACACAGTAATCTATCATGGAAGCTGCAGAAAAAAAGAACTCTGCCCAAAAAGCATGGGTGTGTAGCCATCATCTTGTGTCAGTAAAACAAGTCAGATTTACTACGTAGGATGGCATTGGATTCCTACAGCATCCCTTAGCCTTCAGTCAGAACCATCAGTGTTTTACCCTTCCGAAAGTTCCCATCACTATGTCATTTAAGCACCAGGAACAATATTGGTGCTAGAGAACAACAGACCTACATACAAAATAAGGCACATTGCATGAAAAAATATCAACTAGTCTTACACCTCAAAGGTTTCAAAATTATTAGTTTCAGTGAAATAATGATCCCTTTCTTTCAAGACAGCCCAATGAAGACTTCAGCTCAATGTGCAGCTACAGAAAAAAAAAAAAAAAAAAAGAGTTGACTAGACATTGCAAGCATGTGGAACAGCATAAAGAGTAGTGCAAGACACACAATGCATAATAAACCAGTTGCACAGCCGTTCCCAGAACAGTGTATGCAGCGCTTGTTACAGCACTTCAAAAGGGAACTCTGGAATTGTAGGGATCAAAGGAGGATAACAAAATACAGATTTGATAAAGACACGGATTGCTTATCTTTAGGAAGGTAAATCAGAGGGGGACATGAGAAAAGTATAGAGTAATGAATAGTCTAGAGAAAGTAGACCAAGAGTTTCAATTTTCTCCCAGGGCTACTTTTGTGCTAGAACAATTCAGAAAGGTGGCCCAATATCTGCTCCAGCCCTGAAATGAGCTGTGGCCCTCTAGTTCATATGCTATTGGCCTATAAGAACATGGGTATATATCCTTCTACCTCAGAAATGACAGAAAATTCAAAGACAGAAGATATTCTTTAATGAATAAGAACATTCAAAATGAAAAAAACCAGCACAGAATTAATCTGGAAGTGTACAAGGACCTCTGCTCCAAGCTTCAAGCCAACCTCTATTTTCAAGACATCAGGATGAAGAATGAAATGATGGAAGATAACTCTGTGACCTGTACCCTTGGTAGATATTGTGTATGAGCATCACTCCTTTCTCCGTTATCCTGCCAAAGTGCAGAAATGCAAGGTGCAGCTCCACAGCCACTGAGTTGTGTGTGCATCCCCTACTTGCTCAGTTCCTCAGAGCTGGATATTCAACCACACAGGTGAGCATGAATTCACCTCTCCAGGAACTAACTTCATGGTTCAAAAAAAAAAAAAAAAAAAATCCAAGCCTCTCAGTTGGGGAAATCCTCTGTGGATTTCCCTTTTGATTGGGCAGAAAGGAGGGCTCCTCAGAGGGCAGTGCAGAGCAAAAGCCTCACTCCAGAGCTTTGAATTGCTCCCTGAATGAGGTTCTCTATTAACTGCAGAGGCATCCTAAAGAGACTGACCTGGGAGGCTGGATGCTAAGAGGGTAGTGAGAATTCACTCACTGTCTACACACTACAACCATGCTTGGGGTAATTATTTTTTTAATAGGTTTCTTAAAACCTTCATACAAAGTTCCAGTCACCTTTGTACCTGAAATTGGGAATTTCAATCTGCAAGTTGATAACAACTTTAAAAACAGTACAATAAAGCTTACACTTCAAAAAAGAAGGCAGGGCAATGATTAACAGGATTAATCCCACCACCACAGAACTAAACAGACAGCACCATGCTGTAAAGCCCTGTAGATGAAACTTCTTGAGCAGAAATTAATAAACTGAAAATAAACTTCCAGGGCTTAATTCTTCTCTTATTTACAAATGTATAATTCAGAAGTAACTCGAATCAAGCCAGCAGACTAGTGCAGGAGTTGAACATGCAGAGACCAGACCACAGGCCACAAGGATATATGGAGAATTAAAAGAAAAACTAGTATTATGGCAAAGTCACAAAACCAAAAGTGTATGTATGATGGATAAACATTTTGCCTATATTTTTAGTGAGTAAATAGTAACAGAGTAGAGGAGTACCGCTTACAGAAATGCAGACTTGTGTCCCCCCACAAAAGACCTTACAGATTCGTTTGTGTTTGATGGATTTCCCCCATATCATGTACATTCATTTATTCTTTCGCTATTAAAAATCTCCAATAAACAATATCCCCTGAGTTGATGGGAACAACACAAAAGGAGCGTATTGCCACAGATGACAGTGAGACAGAATTGATCTAGACAGATTTATTCCCAGGTTTAGTAAGAAATTCACAATTACTGCAAAAAGAAAGGAGAGAAAAATTACTTTTGCTTGGGGCAGTCCACGGCTACTGCACTATCCCTTGCCTCTTAATCACTTGCTGAGGTGAAGCCACAATCAATACAGTGTAAGAGAGATCACAGAGGGCCTGAACCAGATCTCGCTAAAATCAGTTGCAGAAAAAAAAAACCTTCCCCAGGGAAAGTTCTCTGAGAGCCACAGCACAAGATCTGCAGCCCAAGAGCTAAGACCAAGGTGACTTTGAGCCACAGTTGTACTCTCCAATTAGGGCTGCTTCAGAGGGCTGAGACAGGTCCTCAGGGAATGCATCCCGCGTCAGGACAACATCCCCAGGCCACTGCAGAGGCATAGCACTACAAGTTTTGCTTTAGCCTTGCCTCATCACACTGCTTCCCTGACCAGGTTCCATAGAGAGCGCTCAGAAGACAACCATGGGGTGTCCTTCCATGGTGCTTCCAAAGCAAGGGCAGAGAAAAGGTCAAAGCTGAGGCATATGAGGCTCTGTGCTGCTGGGTGTCAGCCCCAGCCAAGCAGAGATGGAGCGGATACAGAAGGCTTCACACTTTCCAGAGACAGTAGATTGTTATAGCAGGGAAGAGAGCTGATTCAGGACCATAGCATTACTCCAGAGGACCCCACCAGGGGTGGGGAGGGGTTGACCACTAGCTGGCTTAAACTGTGAGCTCCTAGGATTGCAGTATGAGAAGAATCTCAGGTTTCTATCAAAATTGCAGGCCAGACACGCTGGAAATTTTGTCTTTATTATTTTATTGCAAATTAAAAAAAAAAAAAAGTTTTTTTCAAAAATTGTGTAACTAGACCAAACTGAAGTATGTACTCTGGCTTCTCTCCAAGGCTGATTACAAACCTGGATCTGCAATATAATTCAAAAATGAAATAATTACAAGGCTTAGAGGTGAAGAAAGGATTTTTAATGTTCCACACCCAGCTTTGCTCCTGATCCCTCACTGACCTCAGGCAACAAACCAAACCCAGCTTAAACTCCATCTAAGTTTCACCTCTGGAGGCACCAAGTCAGTAGGAGTGTTCTTGTAAAGTCAGACTAAAGGTCCATCTAATCCAATATTTTACTTCCAGCCATGGTCAGATGCCAGGTGAAGGATATAAGAATCAAGCAAGCGTGTAAATTATATTTTACTCTATATAGATCAGTCTATAGCAGTCTATGGTTCATGAACTTGCTCAGCAATGGAAGTATCTTTGCATGTAATAACCCTCAGTGCATCTTCTTTCATAAATTTATCTAATAATTTTTAAGTCTATTTGGCTCCCACAACCTCTTCCACCATTAGATTTTTTTAGGTGCTGCTTAAACAGAAGCCACTTCATAGTTTTGATCACTCCCATTGTCCAGTCTCTGCTTGCTTTCCAATTCTATTGATCATTTGAGTGATGGGAATACCAAAACCACACTTTGTTCTCATGAGGCTGTGTACACCACACAGAATATTTTATTCACTATTCTTCTCCTAAAAAATTGTAACATGTAGATTTGGTTTCTAATTAACATTAAGTTGATTTTTTCATAGAGTTCTTAAAGTTTTTTCTCCCAAGTTCTTGGTTATAACCCCAAGATCTCATTCCTGATGAGCAATGTCTACTCCATAGCCTGTTCTTCATAAGTTTTTCTCCATGTGTGTCATTTTATATTTGTTCTTTCTTGTTCAGTATCATGACAGTTTCCCTAATTTCTTTACAATGAGTTTTCATTTTAAAACTTTCAATAGTTTAGTATCATGAGCAAACTTTGTTATCTTACTATTTACATCCTTTCCTAAACCAGCTATGCAAATTCTGAACTGTACATACTGCCCTTGAATGTCTATGGGACACCAGTGGGGTTTTCCACCATTGACAAAGCTGACAGCTTAATCCTACCCTTTTTTCTTGTGCCTTTTAACCACTCTTTCATCTATGCAAGGACCTTTCCTTCTATTTTGTTGCAGCTCAGTTTCTTTAAAAGTCTTTGATGAGAAACATTGTCAAGGGCCTTCTAGAAACCCAAGTATCTCTTGGATCTCCCTTGTCTACTTGGCTATTGACACCTTCAAAGGATAAATTTATGATGCACAACTCTATAAATGCCACAGGGACTCTTCCCCAATATATCATATTTACCCATATGCCTGTTAATGTTACACTTTATTATAGTTTCTATCATCTTGCCTAGCGTGGATGTTTGATTTACTGGCCTGTAGTTCCCCGGGTTTTCCCTCACATCTTCTACTTTCCATTCCACTGACACCAAAATAGTTTTATGCCAGAGGTTCTCTAATAACCAGTCACAAGGTGTCAGGCAGAACTTAGTGCAGAGCAGATATAGCTGGGCCACTTATTTCAGGCACCAAATTTGACCTTAGGTTTGCAAATTTTCTAAAAACTCAAAATTCTATTGAAACTAAGGAGTGTCTAATGAATAAAGTTATTCCTCATATTGAACTCATTTTATTTCATCGATCTCAGTGATACAGAGACCAAGCCATTGAGTGAAGAAAATCATTAAGTTTTTTAAATATGTAGGTACCAAAACAAAACAGCATGGAAGAAAATATCCTTTATTTAACGTTGATTCTGATGTTATTCCCAGTGAAACAAGCAGAGGAATCACCAGCGGTTACACTGGTGGAGCATCAGCCCCTAACTGCTGGCACACAGAAACTCTCGCTGCAGAAGGTGACCCATGACTAGAGAGCCTGTGCACCTTCCTACACGTACAGGCCAAATTTAGTTCCTGAAGTCAGTGCTTGCTTTCAACCTAAATAAAATTGTCTCTGTCTTGAGGTCAGTAACCAGTCGCACTTGCAGCTCTGTCTCACGTTCTCAGTGTAAACAGCTGCAGCAGTTTAGGATATTCTTGCTCCTCAGCTGTTTGTCACTGCCCCATACAGTGCTACGGGAATACATGCCCATCACCTCTGCCACTGCTGCCCAACACCCAGCAGTTTAGTGCAAACCCACTTTTTCAAGTGTCCTAAGCTCATACAAGAGACCGTGAGCTGGAGCAGCTGGAGCATGGCAGGCTTTCTCTTGCTGTCATGGGGGCAATGGCATTCAGAGAAGGTGCAGATGTTGTGGGGAGGGTAACAGCTTCTTAAAACAACTACAGCAAGCTTTTCCAGAAGTCATCTTGCAGATGCCCTCAGTCCTGAAAAACACAGTCCTTCTTGGCTTTGGTACTGAAATGCCTATCCTAATGGTGCATAAACTTCACAGTAGGACCAGGGAAAAGTAATCATAGTATTGGATGTGCTACACTTCATAGGAAGGTAACAGCACCTGCAGGTGAGTAAACACTGGGAGGTTTGGGAGAAGCTGGAGAAGGAAACACCAATATAATGATCTCCACACCTTGTGCTTCTCGCTGGATTTGAAAGGGATGGCACTGTTCTACCCACACTGTAAAGGTAGAAAAGTAATTTCGCTCCACATCTGCTCTGAGATTATTTTTATGTACAATTCACTGTGCTATTGCTATTTACTTTTACTAAAAAATCCACTGATGGATGCCCGGGGAAAGATGCAGTTACAGAAACAGCTTTGCCTTCTAGCAGCAGTTCAACATCCTTTATAAAACAACAAATCCCAGCATAAACCAGATATTTTTACACTTGATTTTCAGTCTGTCTTTACACTGCAGAAACAGGATTGTTACTATAACTCTACAAGCTGTGACCTGTAGAACCAATAGATTGACAGAAATGTAAACTATATTTTTCATAACAATGTCTTTGTTGGATTTTTTTTTGCAATTAAATAGTAGCCTGCAAATTTTCAGGAAAGTTCTGTTCTTCAAAAAAAGGGGGAGAGGGGCTATTTCCAAATGAGACTTATGGAACAATTGAGAGTTATGGAAACTATTTTCTAAGTGGATCTGGTTAGAGCTACTGATGAGAAGAGAACTACAAATCTGATGCCAGCTCACCCTATTGAAAGTCAGACTGGGAGTGTATGTCTACAAGATCGTCTCCTAGTGTGTTTAATGCATTTTGCTGCTTTCTGCTAAGACAGATAGCATACTAAACAGATCCGAAGCGTTCTTCACTGCAACAGTGGAGCATTCTTTTTAATGGAAGGTATAATCTCATTACAAGCTCTGGTAATCATCTAGATTACAATCTTAATTGCCAAAGTAGGTAAAATAGATAAAACATATTTCAGCTGCTGTCCTCCTCCATTTCTTCTTTTTAAAGGTTCAGCAAAAGAAGAGTAGATTTTTTTTCTCTGTCATGAGCTTTTAAGCACCAGAAAGGTTTCTTTGTCTTTGTTATCCTCCACACACATCCTCTGCAAGATAAGATTTCATATTTCAAATTTATTATTATAAAGCCAGATTCCTGTGACAATCTTCCATCAGGCACTGAGAGCTCTCAGCATCTCACAGGAGGTGTTCAACACCTTGTAGGATTCACTTCTCATTACACTGAGTCCTGGAGCACATCTCTTGGTAGTTCAAAAAGTACAGTCTCCTGAATAGAAATCTCATTAACTCCATCATCCCCCTCAGCCCACAGTAACCTACACCATAGGCTATTACATTTGCAAAGAGCTGTATAAACACCCCTAAACCAGCCTCACATCACTCTGGGAAGGGAGATAATGTCTTCCTGCTAAACTTAGTTCATATGTGAGGAAATGGAGGCAGTGAGACATGAGATGAGAGACCCTTAAGATGGGGGGCAAGGAAATCCTGGTGCCGTGGCAGTTGTCTGCTGCCATAATCCTGCTGACGCCCTTGAGAGGTTGTGCATTTAAACAAGCATCCTAGGTCTTTATCTCACTGCAGCTGAGCTTCCAGCTGTGATCAGATCTGAAGCTGTGCCACTTCACACTGAAATGAGGTGTTCACTCAGGAAGAGGAGCTGCTGAGAAAATACAGGTTCATGAGCCTATCAAACAGCAGGAGGAAAGGGTCTCTCTCCAGACAAGCACTGTGGTTCTGCACAGTTTCTTCAAGATGGTTCCACCCAAGCGGCTCAAATCCCAGAGTAAATGACACCACTGATGATGTTCAGCATTAAAATCTGGTTTCCAAATTAGCCTTCTGGGAGATATTTTGTATCTTGGTGATACAGTTGCCCACTGCTGAGCAACTCCATCACAGGAAAGACCACCTAACAAGTTTTCTAAATCCTGCCATCAAACTGCTAAAAATCATGCTTCAAATGGCACTAGACCAGAACATGGTTTGCAAAGGATCTGGAAAGTGCTTAGCTTTTAGAGTCACGTGGAGGAAAATCGACCCTTTGAAGCATTCCAGCTGAAGAGGTGCTCAGACTGAAATATCTTGCTATGACATTTATTCCAGAGAAAGAGGACACCAGAGTCAGCCACACTGAGTTCTCCACTTCCTTCATTTCCCTTGAGAAAATGGCTGAGCTCTGTTTTCCAAACAGAAGGTCCAGCCACAGCCAGTGTAAAGACGCAAATCTCGGCAAAGACCTTCTTTGTTGAGTCACTTTCCCCAGCAGCACCGAGCTCTCGGAGCGTCCTGGCAAGGGAAAGTGAGGTGTAGGACAACCCTTCTCTCCATTACAAAGAAGTGGGATATGAAAAGTTTGTACTCTTTCTCCACTTTGCACTTGCAGTAAAAGACAAGTGGCTCAGTTCGGTTCGCAGACTAACCCAACCTGTGAATGCCACCATCTACTTTCCTTCTGCAACCAGCCCACCTTGTCCCTGATGTCCTACTCCAGAATCTCATACAAAATCTGAATGCTTCATGTGTGCATTTGTGGTCTTTCTGGATTCATGGGTGTATTAGTTGAAAACCTGGTGTTAGCATTAGTTGAAAACCTGGTGTTAGCATAGCTAAAACATCAGAGCAAACTTGACACATTTAAATGCTGCTCACCAAAAATTAGGTGATATATGAGATCCATTTATAGCTTTTTTGCTTGTTTCTTCTTGCTGCAGCTAAACCTGGGGTTTATATGTGTAAATGACAAGCTATTCTGCTGGGAAGGTGTACCTTGAGAATTATGTTTAAAAATGAAAATGAAGTTAAAAAAAAAAAAACAAACCCAACAACAACAACCAAAAAAACCCCAAACCAGTTAAATGCCTTTCAGCAGCCAGGAACAATATCTCCTTTTGCAAGTAAAATTTAAACAAAAGTGCTTCTAAAATGTATTTATTGAAAGGAACACATTGCTCTTCATTGGCTCGAACACAAGCATAGAAAAGTATTTAAAATCTTAATAATGATTTGTATCTCACAATTATAGTTTGCATCACAAGAACATCACAACTTTGACAATACTCCTGCGCAACTTCAAAAGCATATGATGTGGCTATGTTTGAAGGGGAAAGTTATATATATGTTTTTCATAGACAATAATTCCATTAAATTCCCAAACTAGCAGTGGCAAGAGTTACAGAACCAGAGTTTCAAATTATTCTCATTTTCCTTTTAAGCCACTACATGTATAAGCCACTTTCTCTGTGGGACATTGATTGCTCAAACTCTCTCATTTAGCAACAGGACAAGAAAATTTGTATGTTTTACAAGGCTGGACGTAAAGCAAAATTCTTTTGCCAGACTACAGCTAGCCCAAATTTCAGAAAATTATTTCCATTTGTCATTTTCATTTTTCACACTATGCTGGTTTAGCCTGTCTTTCATGCAGCATGTAAAGGTCACAAGAAGGTACAGGCATCTCAGTGCTGGAGGCTTTACAAGCACGTTGTGAGTGATAGCTCTGTTACTCTAAAGAGCTTTCAGTCCGATGGCTGAGAAGTCTATGCAGATCTGCTGCACCATCTGTCACTTTTCTTCTTCCAGATAACTGTTTACTATTTTCCATGTGATTTCTTATTCTCAAGGACTTGACATAGCTAAGTTCCCCAAGGACTGTCTGAGAACTTTCCACGTGAAGGTCAGTATCTTCTTACTTTGGAGTCCTCCAACCAAGACTGGAAAATGTGCCTTAAGATGAAATATTACGATCTACGCCTATGTAGTAAGTTATTCCTAATAGTCCATTCCATCCTTGGACATACTTTATTAGAGCTCACTTTCAGTCTAAGGCTAAACTATGCCTATAAGTGACAGTCCCATGAACAGAGGACAAAATTATCCCACTCGAGCAAGGAAAACAGAACTCCAGCTGCAGGTTTCCAGGACACCACACTTTGCTTCTATGCCAGCAAGTCTATACAGAGTGTATTCTTCACTTAGGAATCACCTGGAACGGTCCCAGACCTGCCTCGCTCTTTAGTCTGGAGCGCTGACATTAGATTTATCCTCATACTGTGCCCACAGAGTGCCTTGGATTGCAGTTCTGCATCCAAGCTGGATGGATGCTGAGCACAGGGCACTCCCTCAAGTGCTTGTTCTTGGAGCTGTGGATTTCAACAATATGCAAGACTGGAACTGGGCTCTGTGAGATGACTCACTAAAGTTCACAAGCTTTAAAAACGACTGGAGCAACAACAGATGTTTATAATGGAGATTGTGCCACCTATATTTTTTTAAGAAAAAAAAAAAACAAACCACAAACATTTCTACTCTTTTAAATAATTACAAGTCAGCAGTCACTTAGCTTATCTGTACTCTCACTAGGAAGGGATTAGGAGCAAGCTGGAATACGTATACCGTGTATAACACAAAAAACTTGCACATCCACCCAGGTGCATCTACATATATACATGTGCGCACACATGAGTGAAGGGGGGGCTAACAACTCAGAAAGATCTGCTTCATTTCTCATTCTGACATGATCCTCCTGAATTCAGATGCAATGCAAACAAGACTTAATAGGAAGCAGTTTCTAATGAAATGCTCGGATTAGTTTGTCAGTCAGAAGCTGCAAATCTCAGTCAGCACTAAAGATCAGTTCCTGCCAAAAGGGGTTTTTTTCATACAGTAAATTCCAAAGAGATACAGCAGTCCTAAATAGATCTATTGCTTTCTAAGAATATAGTGCAGTGTGCCTGCTAGGCAACTTGCCTAGAAATTCTTTTCCAATGAAGTACTGGAAGACACAATTTCATTTGCTCTGCTCCCAGCTCCTTGAGTGGCAATAGCTTCAGTGCACTCCTTCAGTTACCCATATGAAGGCATCGTGTTTCTAGAAATCACTGTCTTAATCTGAAGGGGGCATCAAGTCTAAGGGACAAACTCTGCCAACCATAACCCACCATAAACCACTGAAGGTGGTCTCATTAAAGACCAAATTACACCATTATTTGTGATTTAATCCAAACCCTACAGATATCAGTAGGAAACACTCATTAGCACTGATAAACTTTAAAGTGGCCCGGCCTGCAGAAAGGAGAGGCTATGGACCATCTTGTGCTCTTCTGCAAAGAAACTCAGGAAGGAGAGCCAATACGTCTAGATATGTTTGAGTTAATTCCCTGAGGTTTTTTCCCCAAACCACAAAGGCCAAAAGCAGAAACAAAACTTTCTTATCATGGCACTACACATGGTAGCACAACTCAATGTTGCATGTGTAAGATCTCCTATGGATTGGCTTGGGACCTTCAAACCCCAGTCTCAGATCTGGACCCTGGTTTTACAAAACCCTTGAGCCATGTGGTCCTGCACAGACAAAACAGTGGTTCCTCATCACACGTGTTGGGAAGTTGAGTTGTGTCATGCCTCATCGTGCCTCTCCATAGCTGCACTAAGCCCCAAGGACTCATGCTGCTCATCAGCTCCCTCCTTTTTAGCAGCAGGCTACAAGAAGAGATGGTGACATCTGAAAGCTGCCAAATTCAAGGCTTAAGCTGAGGAACAATCTTTATGACAATTATACATTTGCAAAGCAAGGTAGCCAACAGAAGTCCCACATGCTGGATGCTCCAGGGTGGGGGGGAGGGGGGAGAGGGAGGCAGAAATCAGGGTTTCTGGAAAAGCACTAATTGCTCATAGATAACGTTGTCTGACACATGTACAGTGCTTGGAGGAAAATAAATCACAAGGGAGAGTTACTGTCACACCTCATTCCTACCCTGCTGCCAAGGCAGCTTCTTACCAGGTTTGCAGAGTCACTTTAAGAGATTGAGAAACCAAAAATAAAAGTGTGCGTCCAACTTAGGTTTCAGCAGCTTTCACACCACCCCTCTCACAGTTTTCTCCCTTCCCTTTTTCCCTAGTAGGATACACCCAGGACAATAGATCCTAGTTTGTTGAGTGGAAAGTTGCAAGGAAGACGAAAGCACAGATTGCAAAATCAATTCCAACAGCCCAAAGCGTCTGAGAAAAGCTCTCTGGAATGCCTGCTTAGGAATTCCCCTTCTACTCCTGAGTGGCATGGTGCCAGGTAGTGCTGGAAGCTGCAGCTTTCTCATCAGCCAGGAGAAGGGGCTTCAGCTCCCACTCAAACAGTCCCTGTGGCCCACAGGCAGACAGGTAAAAAGTAGAGCTACATTCACAGATTCTTAATTTATTCCAGGGAATTGCCCAGGTATTTCTGCTCTTTATCCTGAGCTACAGCCAGGACAGCTCAGAGTCCTTGCCATGACCTTTTTCCTCCAAATAAAGTTTGCGTAGTGGTGACGACTAATGGGAGGGAAGAATTGTAATTCCACTGTGGTAACTCACAAGAATAAAGACATACCAGCTGACAAGTGACAATAATTCATGCAGAACATCCAGGCTGGATACTGCCCAGCTTCCACTTTTGTGATTCCAGTGTTAAAGCCATCTTCAGATTGTGCATTATCCTGACTTGGTGGAATGTCCAGCCAACTCATAGTAATGCAATCTTGGTGAATTATGCAATGCTGTTTTAAGTTCAATAGTCAATGCCAGAAAGTAACGCCCAATAATATGTTAAACGTACCACAAGCAATGCAAAAATACTGCTCTCACTTCAAGGAGGGCTGAGCCCCATAGACTTCTGAGGATCAAAGCCACAGACATCAATTACAAGAATCGGTCTACAATGGCAAGCAAAAAGCTTTACTTATTCTCCACTGCTGGCATCAGTGATGCTCAGCTGGCAGGAGGCTCATGGCACTGGTACAGCTCCAGGGGAGCAGACTTGCAGTGAAGACTCTGATTAAAACAGCAGGCTAAGGTTTTTGTTTTTAGTGTTGCCAATCATCAGCTACCATGTCATGAGATGTTGATCTTTTTATATGCAGCCCACAGCCATGCCAGCTCCTAGTGGTATGTCTTGCGTGGTGGAGAACATCAGGACAAAGTATCAGCTTACTCTCAATTCCTCTCTCCTTCCTCCCTCTTTTTTTTTTTTTTTTTTTTTTAAATGCACAGAAAATTCCTCACAAAAGTTTGCAGGAATTTATGATGCATGATCCAGGTAGGATCAGACAGCTGGCTGTTGAGTTCATAAGGAGGTGGGAAGAAAGCGACTCTACAAAGAGGATGGGCTTGTGGTTAAAGAGCTGGCCTGAGAATACAGACACCTGGATCCAGTTCGCAGATCCTCCATAGATTTCCTCTGTGACTTCAGGCAAGCCCAGCAGGATAAGCTGACCCATAAAAATGCATACCCACATTTGCTCTGCCCATGCCCTGGCCTGGACTCTTCTTACCGCCTCTCAGCTGGGCTTATTCACTCAACCGATGTGTGGTGCCCATTCACCCGCACAACCTTTGAACTGAAGCTGCCACATGTCTGTGCATGAAGCGAAACTTTCTTGCACCTGTCTACACCCAGGTGGTTAGTCACAACATCCATCTCCTTGTCTTCTCAATGCCTCCACAAGACTACCATTTGCCCTTCCTTGCTCTGCTTCACTCTAAGATGGACAGCTGGGGACATGAACAATTTTTTTGCATATACCTATCTCTTTGGGGCCCTATTATTAAAACATGTTATCCCTAATATGAAAGATATTTGCTTGAGAGACACTGTCAGCAGCAGCCCATCTGGTTACCTTTCCAAAACCAGGGTGGGATTTTTTTTTTTCATTAGTCCCAGCAGTTGAGTCTAGCCTGGAATCTCTCTAGCCATTTTAACTCCGTAACCTTTCACAGCAGCTTGTTCCATTGCCTAATTGTTTGAGTAGCTGAAACACATCTCCCACATATGTAGCCAGAATTTTCCTTTCTGCAGCTTAAATCAGTTTCTGTTGCTTCTTTCCTCTCTGACTAATGAGAATAACTGGCCCCTGTTCCCTTCATCACATCATTTCATGTATTTGCAGACAGCTATTATGTCTTCCTTCAGTCTTCTGTGCAGACTGAACATGCCTGTCTCTCTCAGCTGCTTCTCATAAGTCTGATTTTCTCAATCTTTTATTATTTTTGTTATTCTCCTTTGAGCTTTCTCCAATTTGTCAGTGTCTTTTCTTAAAGAGCAGCATCCAAAACTGAACTCACTACGCCAGCTGAGGCTTTCACCAGTGCCAAGTAGAGAAGAAAAGCAACCCTGCTTGTTTTACACATGACGTGCTCCCTATTTCTACAATCCAGAATATTTCATTGGAAAGCATCAATGGGCTAAATATGAGAACATATGGAAGGGGAACAGCTAAGAGGAAAAGAAATGCCTATGAGACTTCAAAAGGTGTAAAGACCAAAAAGAGGATTGTTTAGGTGGGCTTGAGAAGAAGGAGGAGGCTAAGAATAATGG
Source organism: Grus americana (assembly GCF_028858705.1). Classification (NCBI taxonomy): domain Eukaryota; kingdom Metazoa; phylum Chordata; class Aves; order Gruiformes; family Gruidae; genus Grus; species Grus americana. The sequence goes on along the minus strand of NC_072853.1, from coordinate 11,563,056 downwards.
GATGAAATGAAATCGTAGGCTGGATATCAGGAAAAATATCGTAACAGTTCAAACTGTGGAAAACTCTCTCCCTGGGGAAGTGGTGCAGACTCCATAAGTTGAGTCATTAAGAACTAGGCTAGACAAAGCAATGCAAACTGTATAGCAAGATGACTTAATATATTATTGGGATAGGGGCTAGATGGGCTGATAAACTTGGCATTTCTAAATTTCTTGTCCTACAGCACTCTCAAATAACAGAATTAACCTTTTCTTATGCTAATATTCACTTTTTGTCCCCACAACTCCTTCATGTGCTATCCATTTGACCCGTATTTGACAATAAAGCTAATTTAGAAAGGCTTTGAGAATTTATGGAAAAGTTCAGGGGAATTTAACATTTCCCCTGTCTCTGTATCCATGGGCCCCATGTATAAAGGGGGTTTGCCAGGTTCCAGTCCCAGACAACTAAACACTAACAGATCTCACATGGTACAAATGGAGAAAGCCAACACATCCTGCAGAGAATATTATCCATGCCTAAAACTGACAAAACTCTACCACCACCACTAGCACCATGACCTGCCAATGCAAGGGGTCACATTGGTGCAGCAACACCAATGGCTGGCAGCCAGTGGCAGTAATCAGGACAAATCCCCAGTCTAGACAAAGCTTTAGTTATCATGAGCAAAAGTCTCCAGTCCCTGGGTCTAGTTTTCCTTCCAGTAACACAATTTTAATACTGGTAGAACTCCACAAACTTCAACAGAATTGCTCCTGACTCACACTCCCATGGGCACAAGCAGGATCAGATCCCTGCAGAATTTCCCTTGGCTGAGAAGTGCAAAGCTAAGTGATATTTCTGCCTGGTGATCAGAGGACAAGAAAAAATCAAACAAATTCTAAATATGACCTTTACAGATTTGTCTCTGGAGATCGCAAGTATAAGGTCCAGTGGCTTGGGGAAGAAGGTTGTGTCTCCACTACTAGATGCTCAGAATCTCTTTTGCTTGGTGTCAGAGTTGCTTGGCTCTAGTCTTGTTAGCTAGACTAGACAGAGTCTCAGGTTCAGACATTTCACCAAAGCCAGAATAATAGCTAGAATAAATGTAAATTTCAGGTGAAGAAATGCAAGTCAAAATGGAGAAATTGCTCCACTGTATACCACATCTTAGAAGATGACAGCTATTTACAGATGCTCTACATGGTCAAACTGATGAATTATTCCAAGCAGAAGTTTAGCACATACATTCACTTTTTAAAAAAATAGAAATTTTATATTAATTTTGAATATTATTGTATCCAAGTGGCTGCTATCATATAATCTTTCAAACCAGGTCTTTTACAACAGGATGGTCCAATTGTGAAAGTCAGAACTTTTACAAAATAATGGTCCCTGCTCCAGAGAGTCTACAGTCTAGTAGGCTAGTAAAAGGAAACCAGAGAACTGTGTTAGACAGTGAGATGAGCAGCGTTATTGCAACCCGGGGAAGGCTTTTCCACCATCAAATGTTTCATAGCTGCCAGAGCAAAGGAGACACTCAGGGTGTGAACAACACATGACCTTGAAGAGCTCTGAAAAGCCAGCCTGAGGTTAAACGACAAATTAGCACTCAGAGAAGAGAGGTCTAGTGTGTTTAGCTGTGTTAGCTGGTAACTGCTGGAACCACTGGCTTGCAATGCCAAGAAGTTGCTATTACATTAGTGAGATTATAGTAATTTAGTTGGTGCTGTTGTGTAACAGGCTGCAGTGCCTAAATTCAGCAAAACTCTCTTGTCTGGCAGGAAATTGTCTTCTTGTAATAGCCGACTGGTTCAGTAGCAGCATTTGCTGCATCTAGCGCCAGCACACGTCACTGGCAGAGCTCTCTAGGAACGAGATGCCTGTCTTTCCCCTCTTCGCTGTCATACTATTTGGCATCATTACTGGTAGGGCACGGAAACCTGTCAATGAGAGGAAGAGAGAAATGTAGGTTACTGCAAGGACCAAATGAACATTCTGCAACCATTTGCTGAGCCACCACTGAAGAATGTCAGCACCAAACCACCAAAGTCAGATGGAGGAAGCACCAACATTGAGAAGAGATTTGTACCTTCTACATCAGAAAATCATCCCAAGGTTCACAAAACACTCCAGTTAGAGGACCCCTTGGCTCATGGTTACATGTTCTGAAACTTCTGATGTACAAGTGGCTATTCATTGGCATTGGCATGAACTTGGAGCATTCTGACTCTTGCAGCATCTTAGTTAGGAGAAAAATAGAAATCAATCTAAAAAGAAGTAGAAGTTATAGGAGTTGTTTTATTTTTCTCTGTGTGTGTCCTACACAATATGTCATTCTACCATTCTGAAAGTCAAATCTACCTTAAACACTCTGGGATGTCTTAAACAGTTAGGATAAAAGTGAAGCATTTTATTCCTTAGTATAAGTACTCATAACAACACTTTTCAACGTATGAAGCATCTCATTTGCCATTATTCTTTGTACCCTACGAAAAGTGTTTTCCTTGTCACTATCACATCCTTCTTCTAAGGAATGAAGCATTCCGCAGAAACGTGAATTGCCCAAGTGTAGCAATGAAGTAGTAACACACGCATTGTTTATTAAGAGGCTTGCACAGTTTCACATATATACAATAAAAGAGCTAACTTCAGACTTTGGCCTTTTGTACTCACTGCTTGTAGTAGATCATAGCATCGGGAAGTGTTTTGAACTTGAAACAGCTCCTGACTTTTGAATTACACACAAACAATTCAGCATTGCCTCCACTTGCAGAAGTTTGAACTTGATGACCCCAGGTGTCCTATTCCAGGCCTTTATTTTCAGTCTAAAAGCCTCTGCTCTCACTCTTAGCTTAGCAAAAGTCTTGGAGATGCTCTCTGGACAGCTGGAAAGTCCTATATCTTATAATAATCTTTTCCATCAATGGCTGTGCAAAGCACAGAATACAGATGTAGCAAAAAGTGTGAGACACTTTGCTTCTCTTAACTGAATAGTCCACAAAACACTATGAATCTTTCATATCTATGCACCAAAGCAGGTAATCCTTTAACTTCTGCTGTAAGTACTCATGGTCTAAAGAAATAAAGGGTCTCAAGTTGCAGTCTTTTTCATGACTCAAGGAGAGGACAACTGGATATTCCCTGACCTCAGTCCTCAAAACACAAAGAAAATACGCAGAGCATTTCAGACTTCAAGCGTTCATTATTCAAAGTGTGCCGCAAATTATCACTTGCTGGGTTTTTTGCTTCTAGCAAATGTTTCATCTGTGCACTCACTGCCAACATGCTGCCATCACCATACTTCAGGTTCCTCTGTGTAGATGGCCTTTGGCTGAAGGAGAAGTTTTGCATTCACCAAGGCATTGCAAAATCCTTGTCTCTTCTTGATGTGGAAGTCACAAATTTTGTCAGCTTGAGGGATCCACATCAGTCCTTTATTCCATTTGAAACCATAACAAGCAAAACTGTTTAACACACACTGACAAGTTCTTATTATATCTGCCTAAAAGGTTTCAAATGAAACACAGTAACCAAAGTCTTTGTGCATTTGAATTCTATTGCCATTAATACTAGCTGATCAAGTGAAAACAAATGGGATACATCAAGCATACCACTAGGTAGAGAAAACAGCAATGCAAATTAACTTTGAGTTTGGGGTTGAGTTTTGTGGAAAAACAAACAAACAAACAAACAAAGCTTTGCTGCAAGCAAGCCAAACAACACATTTTGCAGTTTAGGTCCTGCAAAATTTCTCAGAGCTCCTGTCCTGAACCTCACCAGGAATTTTAGTCATAAGGTTTCAAAGTGATTCAGTCAAGATTTTGTTCAAACTTATTATCAGTTTATTAATAAATGAGGACCAAAAGTCTAGCCTGAAGTGCTGGTTCTGTCTGCCACTGCTGGAAGTGCAACTTGCCCTCGCAAACTCTCAGCCCATAATGGGGCTTGGGGCTGCTCTTGCACTTCTGTTTGCTGCCTTCACCTGCGTACGGGGGAGTGGCAGGCTGGGAGATGGCCCGCAGGAATTTCTGATATCCATTTGTTCTTGTACACATAGGTGGTATTTTACCTGCTTACAGGGACTTTCTGTGTTTGCCTATTGAAGTCAGGGCTTCCTGGGTTTAGATCTTCAAGTCTTTCACCTCTACAAATATTGCTGGAAACTTATTTCTCAGCAGCTAATATATTTAGGAAATTACTATTCACACAATGACTGACCATAGCCATTTAAAGTTTCCAAAGATTATTTACAGTGTACACTCTTAGGCCCTTAGCTTACTTGCCAAGAAAGGAACATCACTGAGAGGAAAATAATTGGGTGTTTGTGTATAGAAAACATGTTCCTAATACCATATCTTTAACGCCCTGAAGTCAAGCATATTAGTCTCAGTTTCAAAGAGCACTGAGGTCTGCTGTCCTTAAAATGAGCGACCTATGGTATAAAGCTTGCAGAGCATACACCCCCTGATCGATAGAGAGCTCTCCTGAAGGCCAGGTGGAAATCAGCCAAGAATCAAGGGATGCAGGCAATGAATAAACAGCTCATTATCATTTAACACTTGTTTATTCAATGGCATAATGTCATACGCAACTTGCAAAGCATCAGAAATGAAGGCAATTCTACTCCTCCATAAGACAGCCAGAAGACAAATTGTACTAGTAGGATGACTATGCTTATGCCTCTACGGTGCTTATGCCTCTATGGATTTACCTCCTGGTGTAAATCCTTATTCAAAAAGACCTAAGGATTTCTCAACAGATTCCTGAGGGCTGCGGCCTGGAAAAATGTTCTGCTCTGCCAGACGCAGATTTAACGTGTAGAAAGATAGCATGGTTGACCATAAATCCAGGAGGCAGGGCTCGCCCCAGTTCACAGTGTGACCAACCCCACCCTCCCTCAGATGGCCAGTGTTGACTTGGCCTTTCTTACTCGTCTTTCCCTTCGCCTCCTTTTCACTTTTGCACCTCATCTGACAGTCCTGATTCCCCACGTACATGCACGTGGCTGTGACTTGTCTTCCCTTCCCCATCCCTGCTCCATCAGGCAAATTCATTACCAATTAAGCAGTTGATCCTGGAATATAAAACACCAGCTTTAAACAAAAGCCTGAAGGTGCTGAAAGGGCAAGTTTGGGCTCCTTCGATCCCTAGGGGGTATATCCTCCATCACTGCAGCCCTGTAAGCACTGGCAGGTCCCTGTCCCCACCGGGAGGGCTCAGTGCAGGATAACCCCATAGACCCGTGAAGGTCAGTGGGTCACCATCCCAACTAGAAGGGCTCCAACTGCTCCTTTAGGGAGCTACAATCACACTCCAGTTTGAGGAAAGCTTTGAGCATAACAGCACTAATAATAGCTTTAATTAAAGCACAGATGGACCCACCCAGTGCCATGCAGTGGGTGTGCCACAGCGGTGTTCCTCACTCTGCTGCTGGGGCAGGAGGCCCTCAGAGGGATGCTGGGATGGGGACAAAGAGGAAGTAGAATGCCTTCTCCTGGACTGATAGGGCTCCTCTACCTCTTCATGCCTGGGGAAGGTGAAGGGAGGGGGGCAGAAAGCCCCCTCGCTCAGCTGCAGAGTCAGAGAAGGGACAGCAGGTACAACTGCTCTGGACCCCGACCTCAAGTGGCAGAGACAGTCTCTCACGCACTCCTGGAAAAGGCTCTGCTCCCCATCCCCTGGCCTCCCACAGTCCTTCTGCAGGGTCTTGCCGTTCAGCTCTTCATCCCAAGAGCTTCTGCCCCACATTGCAGGGACTCTCTGGCAGGAAACCTCACCTTGGTGTCCACCAGCTATGGCCTCAAGTCCTCATCCTGCATGGGCCATGCCCAGTGTCTGGTCAGCCATACCATTTTCTCCTATGGAAAACCTTCAGTCACCTTCCTCCCACACAAGTAGTGACCCCGTGGTACTTCCCAGGAAGAGGCAGCTGCAGAGCTACTGCCGTTTCCGTGTCACGGCAGGGACGGGCTGCAGAGATAAATGTCCTTGGCTTGTCCCAGTGTGCAGTGCTGCACAGTCAGTTCTTCCTACAAAAGCCAGAGATTTCTAACAGATAGAGTCTGCAAATCAGTCTCTTCTACTGACCTGGCTCTCGTAACTACAGCAAACATGGGAAATCACCTTTCTATCTCCAGTTTGCATTAAGACCGTATTTAGCATATCAGCTATTTGAAGGGCAAAAGCTGGGGCACAAAATACAAAGGGAAAACAAAGTTCATTATCCCACTAGACTGACAATAGCTGCAGTGCTCTGCCAATCTCACAAGGTGCTCATTATGGTCCCCAGATGCTGCAGTATCACTGCACCTTCAGGTCGTTCGTACCCCCTTTCACTCTGTGCCACACTCATGCATAAACTCAGCAACTTCTTGCTCACGCAGTACGCTCTCCCGTACAACACACAACTGTCCCATGGCAGTCCCCTCTGCTGCAGCACTCAGACCGGACTTTTCCAAGCTGGTCTCTGGCCTGCTCTCTTTTTAACTTCACCTTATGGTAGGGAAAGAAATCCAGTGGAAACTCTGCTTGGGGTTTCTGCATTCTCCATTTGTCAAGTCTTTTTCATTTTCAGGTCTTTGAAGAGCTCCCGAGGCAATTATACAGGTCTCTCACTCTGTTTCCAATCTGTCTTCTGCATCAGAGGAATTTGCCTTTAAAATAGGCTTAGTAACTGCCAGCTTTCCTGCATTCCTTTATTCCTGAGATTATTTTCCTCAGAGACCTTACTTACCAGTTCCCCAAGTTTGCCGAAGTCTACTTTTTTGGAGTCATTATCCGTATTCTGCTGGTCTAACTTTTTCCCTTGGAATAATGAACTCTATCATTTCATGCTCGCTTTCATCCAAATTACCACCCAACCTTTAGATTCTCAGGCTGTTCTTCTCTGTTAGTCAGAAACGGGTTTAAAGAGCTGCTCTGCCGCCCATTTCCTCCCACTTTCTCAAACAGCATCATCTTCATCGCATCCAGGAACATAACAGCCCATCTATATCTAGCTGTGTTGCTTTTGGTGGAGGTATCAAAGCAATTATCATGTCCTACTATTAAGAAAAGCTGTCCTACTGATGTGTCTTCCTGTTGTTCAGAAAAAAAACATCCACTACCTGTCCCAGTGAGTTGATCGATATCAGGTTCAAAGCCCATGATAATTGCCCCTGGTTTTCTTCCTTCACCAGAAATGTTCAGCTAGTCTCTCTCCTGTTCCTTTCTGAACACTAGTGCTTGGTACCCAGTGCCTCCCTTCTCCTCCCTTCTACCTCCTGGACAAATTACATCCTTCCATACCTTCCATACCATTCCTCAAGTCCCATGGTGTGCCCCATCAGACTGCCATTAAGACTTACAGGTCTGCTGCTATGTGTTATTGCTTTCGGTTTTTTCTTTTAGGATTAAAATGGATAAAAGTTTAATACACCTAAATGATACAAAGCATATTTGGTAAGACATGAAGGCATATAGGAAGGGCTTGCTCTCCAAAAAGCTGCATGTGGGATAAATAAAAGACACGCACACACAAAGAGACAAAAAAAGAAAGAAAGAAAAAAAAAAAGACCTTAGGTTTGACATGCAGGTTGCTGGAAAACTGGAAATCCTGTATTGCCACGGATAGACAAAGCCGCTGTATAATTTCTTGGACAGATCCCCACATACAGACTTTGTCCTGGGTTAAACACCAACTGATTTAACAGCAGCATGACTGTGGAATCCCCTTGTATATTAGAGGGAAGGAGTGGGCTAAAGGGCAGTAGCTCCTCATTGACCATATGAGGAAAACCTCATTTTTTCATAATACATTTTTTCCCATGAAAGGGAAGAATGAAAGCCAACAGATGCTTTCTTCATGAAAACTCTATTTCCTTAGTGTTTCTCTTCAGAAGTCAAGCGCGCAATTCCTTTTGGCCAGACAGACATTTCATGTGCAGTATAAATCTACTGCATCTCTTGGAAGAGGGTTTGGAAGCCTTAATAGCAGGGAAATTATCTACAGCAGTTCCCACTGGCTTAAGTTCATTCCTATTCTCCACTTCAGTAGATTAAGGTGATCCACATAGCCTGTACCTTCTATAGGTTTTCTAGATGCAGTTGTTTTCATGGACGTTTATAGATGCTCACTTTTCCTGTAAGCATTTTTGTCCGTGTGTCTTTAGATGTATTTAATCTTCCTCTCCTGTGCTCCACCCCAGAAATGGCTGCATTGAGTGGGGTCCTGATTGTAGTTACGTGTGAAGTACTTGATCTCTTAGGATAAAAGGTGCAATTTGAATGCAAAACACTGTGAAAGCTTCCCAATTCTAATGGTTTTGCTTTCCCACGCTGGAAAATATCTAGGATGTTCATTTCCATTTTTCTTTTGTTTCCGCTTTTGTGGCACAGACATAGCAAACTGAGGAATGTATGTCATCTGAGCGAGGGGAAGGGTTATCTGAAGATATCAAAGTTCAATTTGCCAGATAACTCCTGGTCTGAACAATGGTGCCAATTAAATTCCCAATTCTGAACAAACCTGGCCTTGGAGAGCATGACAATTGGCATCCAAACTTCGTAGTGTGTAGGGCTAGAAGGAATATCAGCAAGTTATCTAGTCCAGCCTCTTACCCTAAGGCAAAAAATAGCCCTCTCTCTGACTGTTGCTGCCATCTGCTCTTACCCATCAGTAGGCTTTCTCTGGGATCTTAGATCATTAGTAGATACTCCATTAAAATAAAACCCAAAGTAAACCAAATCTGTATTTGCAGCATTCTGTCTTTCGCAAATACCACTTGAGCTTGGTACAAACATTTTGCGCTTTGGGATGACTTACCAAACACCCACCCCTCCCAGAAAAATCACTCATAGCACAGCGAGACCCACATCATCGTGGGGCTGGCACTGCAGCCCTCAATGAGACTTGCGCATCGCAGCAGACACCAGTCATTTGGAAAGGAGCGACTGCTTTTCGCAGTAATACCCGGCAATTGTAACAGCCTGCGTGCAACAGGTCTGTTACGGCGGGGGGACTGATACAGTCTCACCGTGCATCCCCAAAGCATTTTGACCTGCCGCAGAGGCACACACGCCAGCTTCTTGCCCAGCAGTGCCGTGCTCAGCACCCCACTGCCCCAGCGCCTGCGCAGGGCTCGCCCCAGTTACCTCTGCCCAGCAGCTTCCTCGGCAGCCGGGTTTTGGATTCTGTTTCGGATCACTTGGTGCGTAATGATCTTTAATCACAACCAGCCAAAGCCACTCTCAGATTATTTCATTTGCCTGCCTGTAGCTCCACAGTAAAATACATATGTTATCATCGTCGTTTTCTCATTTTGTTCCATTGCAAGAGTCTCGGATGGGGCCGGGTGCTCTGGGCTTTGATGTGTGTTTTTTTAAACTGCATGAGAACTATATTTAGTTTCAGTTCACTTGCAGTGTCAGGCTTCCCTGTTGTGGCCCTCTGCCTTTACCTTGGCAGTGTTACAAGATCCAATTATGGCTTAAAAATCTGGCTGCAGAGAAGCAAAACTGCTGGCCTTTTATTCATTACTAAACAAGGACCTTCTGTTGTCCACAACACGTGCCTGACGTGAAACCTTTTAGGGGGCCCTTGAAGAGGCAGTTTTGCTGCTGTCCTGCCTTCATGATCTCTTGAAGTCTTCAAAGTCTTAAAGACTTTCCTGCTATAAAAGCCCATGAAGCCTTTGGTGTAAAAGCAGAGCTGAGTCCCCCTTCACTGATCTCTTCCTTCACTTCCAGTCTGACCTGTCAGACAGAAATCCTACTTTAATTTAAAAAAAAAAAAGGATGGAAGTGGGAATACTCGTTTGAAGCATAACCTATTACAGACTCATCCACTTAACATATCTGCTGAATTGTAGGACTCTGTCTTAAAGCCAATATAATGAATCAATATTTCTAAGGGAATATGAAGGGATTTTTTTCTTGGTTTTCCAGTACCTTTTAGAGTAGCTTTTATGTTACCTTGGTCAGTCAACTTCTGGCTAACACATATCAGATTCATCTGCAAAGCAAAATATTTTCTTTTCTGACAGTAGACGTGAAGAATATGTTTGTTTTAAAATGACTGTCTCGTTAATATGTTTAATTGAATTATACACCCCATAAAGAAATATTGTCCTGTTATTAATATATACTAAAGCAATATCCAAGAAAAACTTCTGGAGGAAATAACACAGTGAAAAGCAAGCTCTGTCTGCACTTTGCATCTCTTTTTTTAAGCAATGCTTTATGTTTCCTTGAACATAAAGGAGATATTGTCAGCCCACAAATTTTAAGAGTTTTACTTTCCAGATCAAAAGAAAGAAGGGAAATTGTGCTGCTTTCTCCTCAAAAACAAATGATTTGGGAGTATTTTAAGCTGTGACCATGTTGGTCTGATTGAAATTCACTACAGATAGCTTGCAATAAAAACTTTTGTTATTCACTTGACACAATTATCATGGAAGAGACTCCCAAGTGATATTGGCCTCTAATGAAATTACAAGGTTGCCCATCAAGAGCCTTGTTTAGCACCAAGAGCAAGTCAAGCTGCTGATGCCGTCTTCCTTGAGGTAGCCATCCCCAAGTCACCTCCATTGACCAGAAGAAGCAGCAGCACTCCCTGGTCACTGCACCATCGGAGCATATGGGGACACTGGAGGCATCAGGATATTCCCCCAACTCACCCAGGTCTGGCTTACATGTAGAAATTGCCAGCCCTTAATGGGAATGCTCAAATTGGTTGATGAGCACTTTATGCTGATTTAGCTTAATTTGGGAACAAACTCAATTAAGCTGAATCAATGTTAGCTACTAAAGGGGTTGCACTGATTTAACTAAATTAATTTAGAAACCAATTTAGTCAAATTGGAACAATTTGTGCATGTAGACAAACCTTCATTTAGCGCACACTTTCTCACTGGCTTCATTTGAAAGAATAAAACCCCTTGCAGATCACGCTTCCTTCTACACTTGCATAAGGCACCACATCTTAAAGACAGTTGGAGTGGATAGGTGTGTGTGCACATGTGGACATATATGTGCACGCACACTCACGCGTGCTATTTCTTACAGAGCTGTCCTTCAGTCAAAGTTTTCCGAATTTTGCTAATATCCAGCAAAGCTGACACACCTTGACATTTTTAATAGAAGTATTTGTTTAAATTCATGTTTATGCTCATGAAAGCTGAGTGGTTTTGTTTTGGTTCACACTTCATGTGTAAGGTGTCTGAAGAGGATCTGTTTTCCCATCTTTTTTTCATCTCTTCTCCTCCAGCACAGCTGAAGCAACATGCAGGCCATACCAAGAAATGCCCAGCCCATGCCCATGGACACTGTGCTCCCCCAGCTCTTGTCCTCTCTGATGAAGGACGTCCCAGCACGCCAAGAGCAGGACAAGAGCCGTGTGCACTTCAGACAAGGAGTAGCCAAGGGTGAACAGGCTTGGATTAGTCCTTGTCACGCTGGCCGGTGCTGCTGCTTTGTGCCCCTCATCCAGTTGAGGTGGGGTCAGTACCTACTTACCACCTGCTCCCAGGCTCTGGTCAGAGGTGGAGAGGGGCACAGGGTTGTGCTCCCCCCTCATCAGATGGGGCAGGTGTTGCAGAAGGGAAGCAAACCTTCTTCTGTCACCCCGGTAGCATTTCAGGCAGGTAATAGGGCAGAGCTGAAGGCTGACAAGATCAGCAAGAGAATTTCTATTGGCATGAAAACACGTGGAGTCCAAATCTCTTTCTGCACTGGCCATTCATGCAAAAGCAGCAGAGCTCAAGTCCCCTGCAGATGGGTGAGTTTGTTGCTCCCTGATGTGTCAATGCCAAACACACAGGGCATAATGGAGCACAGCTGCCTATGCTGTGAAGCCCAGCAGTTTCATAAGGCAGAAAATTACTCTGATGCCATGGCAGCCAAGACATCATCCCTCTCTCCTCCTCAGAAAACCAAACATCTCAACACTGCCCACAAGATCACTCCCTAAGATGTCATAAAAGAAGTTCTAATCAAATAAGTTTAAATACAAATCCCAGCCTTTCTTTTTGTTTCCTGTTCTATAGCATCGGATACTGAAATGTAGCACTGGAAGCGTGGCCCAGGCCCTCTTTTCATTGTGCTGAGGCAGAAGCCTGGGCGAACATCCCTCCATCACCCGTGGCTGCCTCCCGTGTCACACCCGCACGCTTTGATACGCCTGGGTGCTGATAAAATTGCAGTTAGCAGGAGCAATATCCCTGTCCCCTTCTCTGTGATTTCGGCTTCCCAAGGATTAAAGTGGTTTTTCTGAAGGAACCTCAGTACATATCGCAACACCAAAGCTCGGCAAGGACAGAAACTTCCTTTGTTGTGCAAAGTTATGACAGGAAATAACACTGGGTTAGACTGATAAGCTTCTCGCATTCACCTGCTGCGTATCAAATGTTTGGGAAAGGTGTGTAGCAGGACATTCGAAGTCAGCTATTCACCGCCAAAGCTTTATAGCAGCTTTGTAGATGGCAGGCTTCTGGCTGCAAATAAATTTATATCTCTGTCACAAAGAAAGTTCGAAAAGCATATTGATAATGCCTCGGTAAAATGCCTGACTGGAATTAGTATTAAAACTGCTTCCATTCCTGCCAAATATAAGCCTACAACGAAACAAACACCACTTTATTTTTAATACCACGGCAGCTCTGTGGCGAAATATTTTTGCAGATTGCCAGACACCAGCGCTTGTGCTCAGATCCTGTTGGATCACAAAGGTTTCTAAGCTTCCCGTCACTATTTACATAGTGTGAGCGTCTGTTGTATTTCACATAGGATTAAGTATAATCAAAATTCATGTTACCCTTTGCAAGCTAGCATCAGAGGAAGGCATGCATATTTCAGCTAATTAATTAACAGGAGGATGGATGTGTTAACGTGAGCCTCTTGAGACTCAGGTTAATAACCCACTAAGGGTCATCTTTGCAAGCAGCAAAGCTTCTGTGGCTATACAGTGAGCCATAAATTATGGGTGAGGCCATTTGTTTTTCCCGTTCTGACTATCTCGATACAGGCGGCTGTTACGGTTCCGTTTTCACGGGAGGGTGAGGATTGCCTTTTTTCCCTTGTTTTGCTCCAGACTCCTTCTGTGTAACTCATTAAAACCCTCTGAAAAGCACTGATCACAGTGTGAGGAAGAACAAGGGTCTCTTTTTCACCCACCCAGAGGAGGCATGGAGGCTGCGCGGCCTTCATTATCTAGTGCTTCCCTGGTGTTTCTTAGTCAGGGATTGAAATTAATTTGCAAGCATCACACCAGCCATGCCTACGTCACTGTAAAGAAACAGCAAAATGATATGCCTTGGAGAGACATTCGTTTTGTGGAGGCCTGTTGCCAGCTGAAGAGTGTCCATCTTGGAGGTCACCTTCCCACCTCTGCGGCAGCGAGTCAGGGAGAATCTTAACCTACAGAGAGAGACAGCCTGGACTTTCACTTGATGAAGGGCTTTCCCAGCACCTCCTACCAGCTAAGCTGTGGGAGTGGGAACCAGCTGAGCTGATGGCACCCTCCTGCAGCCTCCCTAGACCCACTTCACAGATGGGCACACTGAACCTAAGGCCAAAAATGAGGTTCAGCTACAAAACTCAGATGAGAAGCTGAGATCCCCTGCATCACCTCTCCACATTCTGTAGAGCCTTTTCACAGATCTTCAAGTTTCATAAGCCAAGATTTTGGGTGTCTCTGGAGAGAAGCTGGTGAAAGCCAAGTGTGAGATCAGAGCAGGCTGCTCTCTGCTTTCCTACACACAGCCTTCAGTGTGAACCCATGAAAAAAGCCAAGTCTTTCTGCAAAAAGTGAGATGCTTGCACATCCTTTTTACACATTTTAATTACAAAGGTGGCGCAAAATAAATCCTGACAGGGCTATGTGCAGCTGGCAGAGGTGGGGAGCTGGCTCTCCTTCTCTAGCATGCTTGGGGGCCATCTGCCCGGGGTTGTGTGCTCAGGTTCCTCACAGAGCCATGGAGCCCCACGCGAGTGCAGAGAGTGAGGGGAGGCCAGAGCAGCTGGGAAAAAGGCATCAGGACCTTTTTAGCTAATCTGGCTGAGCAGCGGTCTGCAAGGGAGAGAAAAGTTGGAAAATGGAGGAAGCAGAAAATTTTGGATGGGGGCTGCTCTGCTGCTGGGCTCTCGCTGCTCACCTCTCCCCAAACAGCACAACAGGCACAGAGCAGAGCCATGAGCTTGAGCCATGTCCCTCTCTGGGCTGTCGGGTTTGGGATTACAGCTGCATTGGCAGCTTTGTTCTGTAGTGGGGTTGGCAGGGCCAAGCGTGTTCCCCACCGGGCTGCCTCATAGCTGATGATCTCGGGCAAGGATCAGCAAAACTCCAGCTCCTTCATAACAGGGCTGAAGGGATCCTGCAGAGACAGACGTCTCCACACCAGCTGGGCTGTGAAACAGGACTGCCTTATCACCACCTCCCACTGCGGAGATCCTCCAGGCTCGCACACACCCTCGCTGTGTGGGAGATGGAGTATTTGGGATGTCGAGTTTCTCAGGCTTCTTGCTCCTCCAGCCCAGGTCTCTCTACCAGAAGGCCCTTATTATTTGAGGAACTTGCAAATCCATGGTATAACCTCTCCAATGACAACACAGGGGGAGGGAACAGCCTCTAATGAAACAGGAAGCTCCAACATATAATCTGAGGTGTTCATTTCAATTAGGGATGAGCTCCATTACTCCTCATGTTTTATAGCTGCTATAGCTCTCAGCTCCTATGAAGGGTGCAACTACACAGGAGATGACTGAAAAGTCTGATGAAAAGAGTGGGTAAAATCGCACAACGCATTCATCAATGAAGTGCCCAGGGTCAGGGTTTATTTGAACAGGTCACTGGCTACAACCAAGAGGCTTATGGATCTTGCCCTGAGGACCAGAGCAAGTTAAAATGCCAGTGAACAAATCTTCCCCACAGCATTTAATTCCTGTTTAGTCCTGTCTGGAGTTGGTGAGTTAATGGCCTAATCACTTGTAACAAAATAGGCCAGCTTAAGCACCAGGAAGAGTGGGAAATCATACAGTTTCTCCTGCTGAGCTGGCATTTATCTGTATAAATAGGAGCAGACTGGATTACAAAGACATGCCAGAGTTGAAAATAAAGGGAAATCAGAGCTTAGTCCTCTCATTTACCCACACTTGTGAGCTAGAACAGCAAAGGTATTTATCTGCCCCGTGGTGGCATATGGGTGTACATCTGCCCTAAGAGGTGTGTTGCACAGGTCACAGACCAGCTGTCCACTCTCCTGCAGGAGCCTGAAGATACAGGGCATAGGTAGGCAAGCAAATCCAAATACTGCAGTTAAATCCCATGGTTACTATTCCTCCCTTTCATGCTCATCACCACTTGCGGGGCAGTTCGTATTTGCAGTTCAGTGGATCAGCTGCCTGACAAGTCACTCTGACCAGGCTTGGGGAGACGACCCACACAGGGATCAGCAGTAACTGCATTTCCTCATCCCAACAGGATCTCACCACACCCTCAAAGAAATAGACACTATTAAAGCATCCCTCCAACAAAGCACACTCAAGAGCTTTCACCAAACATGTCCTTCATGTGCTTCAAAATGCAGATGATGTTTCCTGCTGCACCCTGAAGAAGCCACAAACTCCTGACTAGTTTCTCAAAAGTCTGCATTTAGAGACCTCTATCTCACTGAAAACTTCTAGTGAGGAGCTGGGCATCCACCAGCCTTAGTGAGGATGTCATCAACTCATCATCAGTCTCTTCCCATGTCCTGAAGTTACCAACCCTCTAGATCTAGCAGTGCAACTAAACAAGAGTTGCTCTCTACAGCTCCCAGAGCTGCCTCATCTGCTCACATCTGTGCCCATGTGCTGACAGCAAATGGTTGTGTGCCTTTCTCTTTCTCTCTGCCCCAGCTGCACAGTCCAGTCCTTTCCTCCACCAGTTCTGGTGGGCACCTAACACTTCTGGAGAGCTGATTCAGCTCATTCACCTGGCAAAAAGTTCATGGATGGATGTGACAAGCACCCTAGTTACCACAAGAGAAACAACAGGAGTGTCTGGTCACGATAGTGGCAGAAGCAGGGCTGTTTCTGTTTGATGACAGTAAATGGCTGTAATCCATCTCACCAACCCACCAGTGTAGCCCAGCCTTAACCTATCTCTTCCAAAAACATCCAGTTCAGAAAATGAAGAAATAAATAAACACATAGATAGATAGATAGATAGATAGATAGATAGATAGATAGATAGATAAAGGGGGGGGGGGGTTGTTATATTATTGTTTTAAGCCAACATCATATAGGGGGAAAAAAATCTCAGTGTGGTTATTTCAGGAGGTAAGGGGATGGGAGTACCCAGAGGAGTGGGGATGATCACAACAAGCTGACAGGGACAATAACCTCTTACCCTGACTTAATTCTATCTGGAATAACATGTCTGATCACAGCCTGAGACCGCAAATGAAGAGCTAGAGGTATGAGTTTACCTACCCCACACATCAGTCATCACACCCAGCCACACTCTGCTGCAGCACACCTCTGAGAAACCATTCTAACCATGCTGCATCTGTGGTTTCACAGACTTGAATTCGTAATTGCAGGCTCAGCACTCACTCTTTGAAAGCCGGCCTGTTGTATCTAATTTCAAGCAGTGCCCTGCCTAACAGTCATGAGCAAGGTGCCAGCTAAAGCTACGCAATGAGGCTATTATTATAGCTAGAGAACAAGAGGCGTTGCAAGGAAAAGACCTTGGCAGCCCAGATGGAGGACTACGGAGACATGCATGAGTATACGCATGCTGCAAATAATTGCACTTACTACTAACAGCCCAGCTTCACTGAACCGCCGCTGGAGTGGCAGAGGCTTTGCAAGAGACTCAGACCTTTGAGACCCTGCCACGTTTGCACAGAAAATACGCTCCTCTTTCCGCTACGTTTTTCCACTTATTACCATGATGCAGAAGAATCTCAGATCGCTGCCGCCAATTGATTAAAGGAGGGTACAGAGAACAGTCCCCACTTTATTTGCCTATCAGTTAATTAGCACACAGTTCGGTGCTATCGATGAAGGTTTTTCTTCAGTTTCCTCCCTTTGACAGGGCTCAAAAGCAGGTATTGAATGCAGATTTCTTACCCTGAAAGAAATGAGAAACTACAGCCACTGATGCCCTCCATCACAGATCAGCTGTTTGCATGGGACTGGGGAATAGAAGGGCAATTTCTGTCTCACTTGAATTTCCAGGATGTTAAAGAAGTTAAAAAAAACGGAACCTTCCACTCATTTCATATCTGGCTGTGAAAAGCGAGCACCATCCTAATGGCAATTACGGCTTTAATGCTACAAGGTACCAAAGATCCCAAGCGCTTCTAGAAAGAACCAAGTGTGTGATTCAGTGGCTCTGGTGAAACTCCAGGCACATAATTTCCGTTTGCCCCCCCACTCTCTTAGCGCCATCGGCTTGATAAGAGATTCAGAGTTATCTTGAAGTGCCACAGCGCAACGTGTGAAAGAAGCTTCCTTCCAACCTGGAAACAACACACTTCTGTGACTAATGCCTGGGTTTTATTTCTATATAAATATATATATATATATACACACACACACATATATATGCACCACCATCCTGCTGTGGGTCCTGCTGCCTGGATGGGCCCCTGCTGTTGTTAACGGAATTCCGTGCAAGCGTGAAAGACTTCTCGCACAGATCAGATTCCCTGACAAGGGCCTAAATGTAACATAAACTCTGTGCATATATAGGAGTCACCAGTTGTAAAGAACCTCAGCCATCTGAAAGGGCAATGCATCATACTAGCTACTGAGTCTAATTCTGGTTGTTCTCTCCAGCAGTGTACTTTCACTAACATCACTGGAGTTAAATTACTGTAAATAAGGTCAGAATATGCCTGATTTTTTTTTTTTTTTTTTTTTACCTAGTTGAAGCTGATCAACAGGTTTGGGTGTCCATCACTGACCTTAATGACAGTCCTTATGCTTCTAAAATATGCAAGAGGTACCCAATTACACATGTGTACGCATGCCACGAAATGCAAGCTTAGTTATTATCAAGGTAACTTCTAGAGGTTTTGTGCCCTAGAGTCCTCTTAAGCTATGCAAGGCACAACCAAGAATCAGTTCCCACACTGAATAGCTAATGTAATATAAGTTTAAAATGGATAGAGGACAGATTCTTCAGATATAGAAAGCACCAAGAGACAATTAAACAAATAATGGTCTGAGGGACAGGAGACCTAGCTTGTCAGCTGCTTAATGCTAACATGACGCACGAACCCAGAAAAATGAACGTCTTCAGAGGGATAACTGTCCCACCCTACACAAGGTGTGTACATCCATATGTAAGTCAAACAACATAGGAGCAATGTTGCTTAATGGTAGGTGCCACCTGCTAAGTCAGAGAACATCCAGGTGGGCATGGCCAGACCTCCAAGAAGAACTACAGCTGCACAAACAGTTGGCCAGATGGAACCTGTGAGATCTCTGCAAATCACAGGAAGATTATGCAACCCTGCTGGAAATGTTTTGGAAACAGCATTCATTCTTTTTTCTGTTCGCTCAGCAGGGTTTACAGTCATAGTAACTTCATCTATCATTTTCACAAGGAGATAAGGGCAAGGAAGGTGTAGGGCAGATAAAGCATCTCTCCTTTCCCCGCCCTCTCACTTCCTCCAGTACAAACTTAAAAGCCGCACAATGCAGCTCATGTGAGTTCCTCTTATCTAGTTAACACAAGATAGGAGAATGTATAATTAGTTTATTGCTTCCTGCAGCTGTACCACCTGAAGCTCTGATCTATCTCATCAAATATCATAAATGGCTGTAAAGAGGGACAGACATGGTCCTGTCTTGCAGAACCTCTAGAGAACATGCAACCAGCATGGGGGTCTCTGTAGTCAAACGCATTTTGCTGCCACCTTTCAGAGGCCACTAGATCCAACATCCGACAAGGATGTCAGCAGACTGTCCGTTATGAAAATGTTCAGGTGAGTTTATCCCTTATCCTGTAGACCAAAGTATGGAATGCATTCACTTCACATTTATTCAAGGAACTTTTTGCATAAACAGATCTCAGGCCTCTGACTAGCTTCACCTGGCCTGACAAATATTTCATTGTTTGCACTGCACAGAGCAAATAGAGAGACCTGCAATGTATATTAGAACTCTAACTTTACCTAATTTTCAATCACCTAATTAAGCAATTCCTAAATTCACTATATAGTCAAAGAAGAGAAGAGCTCTAGAGGGAGATGCTGCTAATCAAGGTTTCCCACCTGGCTGTGCCCTGATGTAATTTGAATAAACTAACATATTCCCCGGTCTCTTAGAGGGGAGGGTGCTTTGCCTTGGAGAAGGTGACTTTGTACATCTCAAATTTCTGATTTCTGAGAGTGTCAGTTATGGAAAAGGCCACCGAAACTCATGATGTTGTTACATGCAATGTAAGTGTAAATTATTGTAAATGCATAGTCTGATTAGGTCTCTAATTGCTTATTGGAAAAACTCTAAACCTTCCACAGTGATGATGATAAAAAGCATGCGGTGAACAACATTTTCCAAAAAATGGGCTATGTTCTCTGGAACAACACTTTGTTTATACATGATTTGGTTGATTCCCTCCCCCATCCCCAGAGGCTCTTTTTTGAGGGTGTTTGAGGAACAAGCAGTATATGAGCCGCTGACAATATTTACCGAGAGAGTCTGGTAGCAATCAAGTAATCTATATGTCTGCTTCTCATTATTAAATATTCCAAACTTTTATTGAGATTATTAGAACCTATTTAATGGCTCATTGAACTTAGAAACCATACAATTTTCCTATTAGCCATTTCCATCTAAATATTTATGATAGCAGCTCATACAAGAAATAACAAAAGGCACAAAAAATGAGGAAAAGGGAGGCATTTCCTCAGCTGCCTGGGAGCAAGATCGCTGTAACTCTAGCATAAACCAGTGGTGCAACTTAAAGGAAGCTTAGAGACACAAAGCAAATCTGTGGATGATGAAAGGAGAACCTGACCATGTCTTTAAGGGAGTCTGCATAAATTTGGATACAAGGCTCTTTTCCATGATTAAAGAGAATATTTATAACTACTCATTTCATTTCTTTTGGGTGTGGTAAGGAGCCTTCCAGTTGAATCACTATCTGGTATAAACAGATTTATCTATTTCTAACTAGAATATAAGCCAAAATTCCAACACATTTTCCACCTGCATACTCAGGGTCTCCAAGATTAAAAGCACAGCTGTGGAGGAGGAAAAAAATCAGTATGGTTTCTTCTTTGGATGGAATATTGATGGAAGGCCAGAAGAGCCCCCGAAAAGGAAGATTTATTTTGACGTAGTCATGAGAGCTTGGGAACAAATTGATGCAACCTGTATCTTTAGATACTTTAAAACCTCTATATTTTTAGATACTCTGGAGCCTGAGCTATCAGCAGAGCAGAAATGCAGAAGATAGGACCGTTCTGTTTATCTGATCATAAGAAAGGACAATCCTACTGACAGAATCTTTCAATTCAGGTTATTTGAGTGCAATTCTCTGTACCAGTCGGAAAGTGCAAGCAAAATCAATGCAGGGCTACACCCTCAGGTGAACATGAAGAAGACACAGGCTGTCAGGGTGGATGCCCACCATCTCGCTTCTGCTCTATGTGCGTTCCATGAAATCAGACACGTTTTAGTCCAGTTGCATTAACATGCCACTGAGCCTGAGTTAAAATGCCTTGTCACCAGACAGGAATTATTGGCCCAGGCTAATACTACAATGCACAGCTTCTAGGCAGGATCTGGCTTGTACCCAGCTGGCTTGCAGTACTGCGAAAAAGGACATGAAAACTTTCTGACCCATCCACAAAGAAACACTGAAGTTCAAGGGCATAATCTGCAAAATTGCTGCCTCATTGTACAAACGCCTCTAGTTTTCAGCTTAAGGTTGTGTAGGCTCTTAATGTTCTGCTCGAGGGCTCTGTAGGAGTGTTGCACAATACCAAGAAGAGCGAAACTTGGCATCTAGCTCTCTCCTAAACCTGATCAGGAGTGTCAAAAGCCAGCTATTTTTCCTTTTGGAAAAGAGAGAAGGTGAGGTGTGTACAACCTGCCATTGTCAAAAAGGTGAATCAACAACAACCCCAAACGATGGGACATTCAGTGTGTTCTGGCTTTTCCTTTGCTCCAAGGATAAAAGACTTGAGCAGAATAGAGAGTAATTCCACCCAGACTGCTGCGAAAACTGGTGTGGGACTGGTTATGTGCAACATACATAGGTATGACTGGGAATCTAAATATAGGAGTGACGAATCACTAGGCCTGGGAATTCCCCACTGACGTAGTCGTTGTGATGCTGAAGAAGAGCATGGCTCCAGCTAAATTAGGTCATGAGATATTAGCACCTTTCTCTTTATGTTCCCGGTTCATAAGGAAATAAAATAACACAGGACCTACAGATAATAAGATTACAAAGCCAGTAATTCAAAAGACACATGATGGAAGAAGTCAATTCATGTAAGTGTCTCCACTTATATCCATGTAAGGGACACTCCTTTTCCAGGAAGTTTAATCTCCAAAATGACTTCTAAGGAATCCTGTCATGGCAATGCAAGAAATAACAAACCTCCAACTGTCTTCTCCTCCCTTCTGATCAAATTTGCTGCTCCCAGAGTAAAACCACGGGAAAATGCACCTGTTTTCATGCAAAACATAGCGTCCTTGGTGAGAGCTGCTCTAAGCCAAAATGCCAAGCCCTGCAGAAGAATGGCAGGACAGGAACTCTCATTTACTTCTGCTGACTCTTGCTAAGGTGGGAAGGTGTAGAGATGTCTGGTAGCAGGCAGTGGGATAAGGGACTCTGGGATATACAGTGACATAGATGCACTTGTCTGTGAGTAAGTAAGATAGCGGGCATGAGAAAACCTGATCTTTTCAGACAGGAACCTTAGGCAGGGGAGTGTGGACTAGTCGCCAAGCTAATGTACAATGTGTTCCTTAACCTACACTCTCCATTAATATTGCCAGCTAAAGGATATCAGTAATTAGTTGCCTATAAAACCCCAAATGGTTGGCTGCATGCATGGAGCAGTTGAAGAAAGAAATTCATCCCACTTCCCCACTTGACCCGAGCTGCTGATATCACAGGATGACACTGTGGTGCGTGGTGGTACCTCAGCTGAGCCAGCACTGCCCTACCTATTCCTCCTGCAGGCAAGGCTCCTGGGGTCTGCACTGTAGGAGGGCAGGGGCTTCAGACTTGAGTGTGGAACTAGGTCCAGGCTCAAAAGGGAGCATATAGACCCTGCACTGACCTCAGAAGAAGGTCTGTCATGTCAGAAAACAAAGTCCTTCTCTGTGGAATAGACTGTCTCTTTTACACCCAAAAATCTCAACTACACTGTCAGGATGACACCACACTATCCTCAGGATAGGGCCTGTTTCCATAAGGCTGCCCTCCTTCAGTGCATGTGTTGCCTAATTGCCCTTCTTTTCAATCAGCTCAGTAATGAAGAATATGTCATCACCTGCTTTCTTTTTAAACTACAGCAAAGCCGGGGCAAGAACATGATCTTCCCATTTTTGTCTATGACAAACAACCTGCATGAATGATAAACTACAGTATAAATAAAAACAAGGAATCATAAGCAGCATACTGAATAACTACAAAAGAGTATTGGTTTTCAGGCTATCCCTTTATCAGATAGCAAATTAGATATAAAGCCATTTAGTTGAAAGATAATAAGGTTTATGCAGCTAATAAGTCAATCTTGTAAGGAATATTGCTGACTTCATTGTCTGTGTTAAGCCAATCTCTACTTGTTAAACCTCTGACCCTCCCCTGGGCCTCATTCTGTAACCCATGACGAGTGACTGGACTTTAAAGTACCTCCTCCTCTCCAGTATAGTTTGAAAATGGAGAGAGGTAGCATAACAAAACGCAAGAACATAAGAGCAGCCACACTAGGTCAGACCAAAAGTCCATCTAGTCCTGGATCCTGTTCCTGGCAAGGGCTAAGAACAGGCAGAAAGAAAAAGAGCAAAGAACAAGGTGAGTATATGGAGATACCTTCCCAGAGTAGTCCTGCAACCTGGACATTTCTATCTCAGAAATCTCCAGACTAAAAATTATCATATATTGTTCAGAACTGCCCTGCTTCAGCACTTCTGCCCTTCACATCTTCATTATAATGGTACTGCCCTGCCACACTCCGGGCTATCTCTGCTCAGTCCTGTACATACATATGACAAGGCGACAGAAAACTGACCACCTGGCTAGATGAGATATTAGAGCTGAGAAGGTAGCCAGGATCACTGGGAGACCTGGGAGGAGAACCACACCTTCTGACTCCCAGTCTCATGACAGCACCGTCCTTCCCAGTGCCCTCATTTCTCCACGCTTTTGCAGAAGCTGGTCAGCCAGCACATGTGCTTCCCCTAATTTCCTTTCTCGAGTCTCTCAGCTGCTTGACACCTTCAAGACAAACATGATAAATCTTTACTAATGCATTCAGTGAGCAGTGCTTATTCCTTGTACAGTTTAACTGAAATCTAGGCAAAGCATTATTGACGTTGATGGAATTTCCCCTTCTGCTAGCTGAGTGCAGGAACAGACGAAGTCCGGCTTTACTACACGAGATTGATTTCTCCACACCTACCTTTCATTGCTGTCTGGGGATAGAAAGAGAAGAGGAAAACTCCATATCTGTCACAAGAGAGGAGAGACTCAAAGATAAGTCGCAGCGCTCTTGTATGAACACCAAAGCTCCCAGTGCTGCAGCAGAGAAACGGGACAGCAGACCATACAAGTGCGTGAAGCCCTCCAAAAACCTCATTCCATGACATACACCTGTATATGCATATATGCACATTGTATATGCATATCTCTGAAATCAGAACAGTGACCATAGCTTAAACTCTTGCATTTTTGCCCATATCACAGCTTCGTGTTCAAGCCATCGTTCTTCCAGCCACTTTCCCTCTCTGATGGGTTTGGAAACCGTGCATCATGCCATGGTAGTGTTCCTCAGCAAGTCTGATCAAATAGCACCCTGATTTCAGATGTGGAGAGGCTTTCAAATAAGATATTCACTTCGAAGTTTGGGGGCTATACATTACAACTGGAAATTAGAAGGTACCTTCTCTGACCCCTTTTCTAGTTCTTTCTCCCGAAAGAAGTGGCAGATTTTTCCAGGCATCTTACGGTTTCACAGGTTAGAAATGCAATGGTCAGTGGAACTTATGATATTTTAATCTCTCACTTTTTTTTTTTTATTTTCTAGAGCATGCTATATAGACCTCAATGTAAAAAAAAGAAAAAAAAAAGTTATAATTAAATGGAATTTGATAGCATAATACAGCATCATATGACACAAAACTCTGGAAATCATGGGAAACGTAAACATATGGCAGTGGTAGTCATTGCATAATGTTTCAGCGTACAGCAGAGAGCACTCTTTGTATCTGTTAGATTCAGTTTCCTTGCTGCCATCGAGGACAGTTTGCTTAATAGTGTCAGTTAAGACCTCAGCTTTTGAAATCACTATTTCATCTGCAGAAGAAGAACAGGTGGCAGATCAGTGTATTTCAGGATATAGCTTAAGTGAGGGGCATGTATACGAGTTCTCTGGGATGTAATTTTTAGTGGTGTCAAAACTGCCATAAAGATAAAGGAACTTAAAGGAAAAATATATACATCTGCAAATGAGTTCCATCTTTTCAGTTGACAAGCACTGGAATTAAAAAGAAATACAGGAAAGCAAAATAGAAAAGGACGTTCACCCATCCATTCCCACCTCTTCAGAAAACTGACCATGTGAGAAAACAATATCATGCACAGGAGACAGCGTCTCTCTCTGAGATGAGGCTACGATGAGACGAGCCACAGTGCCGCTCGCCTCGGTGCATAAGTCTGTCCAGACCCCTCTCGCGGGGGTCCTTGTTGGTAAAACGGGACCTGGCAGCAGATTCTGCACCCTGGAATGTCATTATGTTATTACTAACACTTATTTGTAGAGGGGTAGCTTCCCAAAGGTCTCCCTTTCCAGGTCAAGGACCTCATTGTGTTTGGCATAGTAGAAAGAGAAAATCTGTCCCCGAAGAGCTGACACTTTAAACAGAAATACCAGCAGTAGTGATAACCCAAATCAAAATTCCGGAGATATTTCATTTCTTCGTGTCATCAAATCACTTGACTATGAGTCAGACAGAATTGGGAAAAAAAGAAAAACATGCTCAGGGATATACTATACATAATTTATTACATAATTAAATGCTTGTGTGTCAGCTACCCTTAGATGTGGGTCTTCCAGCAACCACTAAAAACAGGAGTCCACTGTAAAAACAAATAGGTTAGCACCTAAAGGCTGTAATCTGCACTAATGCAATCATTTAAATTAGTAGCATTTTTCATTTCATTGTGTTGGTTTAGATTCATTTTTTGGAGCTAAATTGGCCATGAATGATGAAGATACTGTAATTTGATTTCATACCAGATGTAATTGGGCAAAATGGGCATCATTTTGTGAGTCATTGTACACAGCACTGCAGAAATGAAAGCATAGAAGGGCACTGGGATTTTTAAGCTTGAGAAGATGCTGAGCTGGGAAGTACATGTCTATGTCAATCCTGGCGCTCGAGAGAGGTTCATGTCCAGTGTGACATTTCATGCACACCAATACAGGCTTCTTAGTACTCACTGGATAAAATCTATTCAAACGCATTAACTTCCCCAATTTTTTTATTAAAAGTCAGGAATGGACAAACTGAAAGGTTAACTCTGTCCTCTGGGCAAAGGGGGACAGGGAATATCATCACCTGATCATGCTGCAATTCCTGGGGATCAAGCAGTTCAGCTACTTGAGAAAATGTAGCATCTCTACTAACAATTCAGAGAGGTTTATAGGGACACATTTAAAGTTGTAGTGTGCAGTATTTATACTGAAATATTATTTGATTTAGCTCAAATAGAGCTGGATGATTTGTAATTTCTCCTGTTCTCTACAATTTCCTCACCTGAGTGATCCCCGACAAAAACATACCATGGTAGTAAGAGACTCCAGCCAGACTGCATCTACCAGAACCAAAACCAGCATTTTTTTTTAGTATTTATAATGTGTGACTGACACACTGAGAGCCAATTTAAGATGAGGTATTGATGAAGTCTTCATTGCTCATCCTTCTTTGTCTAAAAGCCAAAACACATCCAGTGGCTCCGAGCATGGTTCTTTTCTCTTTCACCAACAAACGTGACTGCTGCAGTAGTTTCCTGGAGCCAGTTCTCCCCTCCTATGGAAATCCTCACCTGCTTTTCCAAGTTCATCCCATGAGTGTAACCTTAGCTCCATGACCTCCTCAGCAGCCAACACTGGCACGCAAGGACACCCCATAAGTCTCATCCAGCATTTTACTTTCCTTCCTTTCTTGCCCACTCACCCCTTTTCCAGACATCAGAAAAGGTCCTTCATGACAGAGGGGGAGGTAAATGGCAAGTGACTCGCCATGTACCTTCTACACCAATTTGTTTCAGAAGATGAGCAGGCTTAGCATTAGTAGCACTGCATTTCAAAACTAGGTACCTCACATTCGACATCTGAATAGATGGGTTGATTCTCAGGCTTTCTGAGCACCAATTTCCCATCAGCAGGTTACATTTTTGCAGTATACTATTCACAGAGTAGATGTCCCAGATAAGATATGGTCCTCAGTAAACATCAAAGACAAAGGAGCATAAATCACATATAAATATCTTAGCATATAAATATCTTTTTTAGCTAGCTAGCCACAAACATGCATTTTAAAAACTAAATTTTAATTTTCTCCTCTCCTATAGGGTGAAGTCTGGCTGCATTTTTAATCTTTTTTTTCTAGCAAAATTTTGCAATTTTATAACTCTCATTGTCTTGGATGTGGTATGAGTTTGAGAGTCTTGGCCTTCCTTTCCATTCATGGGTTACAGCAGAGTTAAACTAAAGACTAAACTTAGCAAATTCTCTCCACTGACACCCCAGACATGACTTCCAATAAAAGAGCAGATTGCACAAACATTCTTAAGAAAAATTTAATTTAGACTAATGTGATTACAATATTTATTGAACCATACACAACCTCAGTAGAAACTTGTATTTAGCCCTGGGAATATCAAAATACAGACCTTCGTCAGTCTCTATAGGACCACAACATTTCCAATACTTTAAAACATAATTTTGAGTAAGAATACTCCAGGCATTGTGAGAAGGACTTCTGAGGTCCCAGGATCTTCAATCCCTGCACAAAAGGGTGTGGATGTACCACGGAAGGATAATGGTACTGCCCTCTTCAGTAAATGGCGTTGAGATCTGCTGATGAAAAGCACTAGATGAGAGTGAGGTACTATCTATGCCAACACTCAAATCAGACAGCCTCATGTACAATCTGTTTATTTTTATAGTGAAGTATATTATACTGCCAAAAGGACACTTCATCATCTATAATAAATATTCATCTACATGTATCATGCACTTGAGCTGCATGAACGATGAGATCGGAGTACAGAAATGAATGAGAAACTCGTAAGATAAATGTCACCTTTCAATGTTGTTGTTGCGGATAAAGTGTAGATGGATATAAACAAAGTCAATTATCTCATGCAAGTGTCCCTTGACTCAACATAAGCTGTTCCTTATGCCTAGACTAAAATCCTAAAGCTCATCATTTACCTTTCATCAGAGAATGGCAAGAAGAAACAGCGTGAAGTTCCACTAACAGGATAATTACATACAGTAACACACAAACTTCATCACACATAATTTCCCAGAAACAAAGGTCACATGCTATGGTGTAGAACAAATCCTTACCTATGCTTACTAAATAGTTCCATTACTTACGAAAGAAATATTTTGATTTACACTAGCAGAGAATGTGACATATAAATTGAATTTCCACATGTAGTTATCACCCAGCAATGACTCTGAAGCACAGCAAAATATGATTTCTGTGACGGAGGTATAGTAAAAAGGGAAAACAAATTTTAAGGATTCTTTAACTTTGCTGATTTTTTATTTTTTTATTTTTAGTATAAAAAGTTTGGATTTGATAGTTTTTGAATGTATGAACATATGTTCTAATGTTTTTACTGTTATCCTTAATTTTTTTAGGGAAGGAAATATTTTTCCTGGAACATCTTTTATTTAGATTTAAACATACAACTGGTCCATGAATATGCAACAACGGCTTTCCATGAGCAACATGAAGAACAGTAGATGCAAGAACTGTAATTTGTAATATGCCCAAAGAGGCAAAGTTACACAGTCAGGGCGGCCCTGTTTCCTATGTTCTGTCATCTGCAAATAAAACAAAACAGAAAGAAATTGTCTTGAAGAAGCAGTTTTAAGATTCAATAACTTGTGAGTGTTAACTCTGAAAATGTGTTTTATGCTAATAGGAAGCCATGGATGGTCATGTTACGGCATTGTCGCCTCTATTACAAGACATTGGGTTTAAAAGTTATGAATAACCATTCTGGTCATAATTTGGATTTTTTTTTTTTTCTCTTCCAGCTAGAAGTTTGGTGTCATTTCAACATCACAACCCAAACAGCATCTGAAGGTTGTCATATGACTGAATGCAATCACGTTGTGGCTGCTTAGCAAGCTAACGGTGACTGCCTTCCTGCCCAAGCAGAGATAACCACCTATACATCACACTTGGTCCACACAACCCAGGCCATGAGACTAAACACATTAATTCATCTCAGGTAAGGCAACTCGATTTACTTCATCTCACAGAGCAGGCAGCACAAAAACAGGGCACGGTCACTCATTCAACCAGCTTCAGCTCCACACTTGCCCATACACCCAAATATTTTTCTCTCATGCTGTCCAACAGCATGACCCAAAAATCCACCAAAGCCAACTATACCACTTGAACAAACAAGGGTTTGGGCTTTAAATTTCTCTTGCTTTCTAAGTATGCAAGGAGCCTGTTCTGCCAACACTTATTGACCCCAGCAGTAAATGTGTTGCATGTGTTGCCTTGGGGGCTGCAGCTTACCACTCCGTGAATAAGTGTTTGCAAGACCTGACACTAGGTTTTCTGACTCGTGCCTCCGCACCAAGAGCTGGCCAGCCTCGCCTGCAGTTTTACTGAATTGTGGGTTAATGAAATATAGGAGAATAAATAGAGATGCTGTTCTCTTGAAAGGCACTACATCTGAAAATTGGAAGGCTGCAGTACATTATACCACCAACCACAGGGTCATAATGTCTAAATACATCGTATATAGAAAATAGTTACTGAAAAGTAAGTATAGTCAGCATTTGTAATAAATAATAGCTAATAAATAGTGAAAGCATTACATTCTAGGATGTAGGATCCTACGTCTTCCATTATTTAGTAATTTATTGTATGAAATCCATTGACCTTTCCAAGCTTTCCTTTTTCCCTTTCTTTCTTTTTTTGTGAAGCAAGAGTGTTAATTATGCTTTAGCTTTTTTTATTGAGCAACATTAGCATACAAATAGACCATCAATAACCAATTACAATCTCCATTTCAGAAAGAAGAGAGCTACAATATTAAGTGTGGCTACTCACACATACACACAAGCCCTTTTAAAAAAAGAGAGAGCAACTCACAATTGAATAATACAGGAATGCCCAGGAAAATCAGAAAATGATAGATGGATAAATACCAGGCTAGCTCTGAGGCAGGAAATTCAAAAAGGTCCTTCTTATTCATCGGCCAAATATAAGTCTATCAAAATAACCCTAGTTTTCCCCAGACTGCTCTGCCAATGACTCCAGAGATTAAAAATCTGTTCGGATCTCATGCTGGTAACATTTATGAATTTTACTCAAGTGGAAACTATCAGTTGTGTCAAATGGCACTGACTTATGTCTTAAGCAACATTTGACTTATTGCCAGTGAAACACTAAATCTGCTTGCTTCTTTTTTATAGTGGGGAAACTATATGGGAGAAGGGGTTATTTGTTGCCTTCATTACTGTAAGAGTAGGTTTGCGCTAAAGATGAATAATAAAACAATCGCCATAATATTTTGTTCTGTGAATACAATACATTGCTGTGTCTTTCCTCTAAGACCTGGTTTAAACCTGAACCTGCACTGATTTAACTGAAGATGTTATTTTAAACCTTTTTAATCAAACCAGTTTCACTTCATAACGATACTCTAAAATTTACTTCAAATTCAAATAGAGGGTAAATTAATTTTAAAGTGTCCACACAAGATATTTCCACATGTTTACCTAACATTTAAATCCATTTAATCTTCAAGTCACTTATATCTAAACATATGGTCAATCAGTCAATGCAGTTACAGAAGTCACTGACCCTCAGCTGAAACGCAGTAAATAACCAGATGCTGGTTTATAGACCATTGTGAAAAATGTAAATAACTTACTTTAAAACCATCTTTGGTTAAAGGATGACCTCTTACACTGCCCTGCCTTGGTCTGTTGCAAACTCCTTGTTTGAAGTGCTTTATGCATATTCTGTTGGGGGAGTGAATACTCTGGAAAAATATTGAGTAAACACCTTGAATTAATGAAGTCAAAACCTAAGAAAAACCTGTTTACAGCTTTCATGCAAGTTATCTTGACCTCCTGCCCTATGTTTTTTCCATCAAAGTGATCAATAAATCTTTGAAAACTCTGTAACACTGATTGTCTAGAGGGTCATCTTTTGGTTTAGGGCTTCAGCAGACAAGTTGTGCAAATGTGTGAGATGATCCCCTCGGCTGTCCACCTGCCCTGCCAGAAGCAAATATCATCTCCAACAAAGACACAGAACCACACAGTCATTCCCTCAGCAGACACCACCGTTTGCAACGTTTCAGTTTAACCAAATACAAAGATTAAGTTGTGAATTTCAGCAGCCAACATGCCAACACTCACTCCACCTTTCCATCTCCCTTGTGAGGGTGTTATCTTCTCAGCTGCCCAGGAGGATTCAAAGGACAGCTTCCCCTTCATGCAATTTAACAACTTTCCTCCAGGTTTCCTCCAGTGCAGGTAAGATATCAGGTGCTAAAGTCCTAGCTGCTGTCAGATGATTTCTGTGGCTTTAAAACACAAAGTGACGTGCCTAGACAGTGACAATTACGTTTTAACTCCACTTTTCTCTTCAATTCTTGTAAGATCTCAATTTTGTCCTCTGGCATTTTAGTGCTTTACCACTGAAACTATGCATGACAGACACCACTTTTTCTGGTGGTGTTACTACATGGGTTTATGACACTGCCAAGGACCATACAGAAGAAATTTTGCATACCCTGATACCAGCACTGCAAAAGAGCATGGAAAAAACTTGAGGGCAAATGTTCAAAGGAGCAGGTTTTAGGGTACAACCCCATGAGATGCGGTGAGCCGACCCAACAACTCATCATGGTTCTCCCCATCTTCCCTCTCCTCCCTACGTCACTCTCCCACCCCCCTTTATCTTGGGCTGGCTCTGACATCCTTTGAACCACTCCTTTTTGCCAATTCACTTCACTAAGCCAGCACAAATTACGCTGTAGGCTGGCAGGTAGAGATCAGACGGTAGTTTCTGCAGGCTTAGTGAGCTGGAAGAGCTCGCAGGAAGGCGACTCAAGGACCAAGGTCAGCGAGAGGGAGCAATGAGGCTGTATGATCAAGATGAGGGGAGTGACACCCACCATTCACGGAAGGGGCAAGTCACAAAAACCAAACCTTAACCCAATTTCATCTAATGTGGTAGCACGTTTCCAGTCATTTTTGAAGAGTTAGCTGACCCATTCACAGGATTGTTGCTCTTGTGATTCGTTAAGCATCCAAGTGGTGCTGTCCAGGGAGTGCTACAGACAGGACAATATGGTATTGCGAAGGAACGCTTCCTACACAGACTTCCCCTCTGGTTATCTTCATGCTTTTGGAAAATACCTAGAGAATAAGTCTGTAAAAAGACAAAAGGGTCTCAAACTCTCTGCAATAAGAGGTTGCAATAGGGAATTGTTCTTTGATGTGCAATTCCATTAGGTGATTAACAATGTGATAAAAGATTATTTCTCCATAATTAATGGCACAAGACTAGTCTTACAAGAAGGAAAGGGACTTTTCAAACCCATCTCTCCGACATCTTATTTTGGATTTCTGCAATCTAAATGTGAGAGTTGCAATCTGAAATGTGAAAATTTAAATTTTGCTATTTTGTTCGTTTAAAAATAAATGTATTTATTTGAATCTTCTATATTTAAAATAGAAAACATAATCAAAATGAGCATTTTCCTGAGAAAGAAAATGTTAAGTAAAGTATTCTAACTTGGCAGGAAATCTTTTTCTAGAAAATTTGAGCTCTCGCTCTAATTAGATAGATTTTAGCACTCTCTTTATAACACTGCACAAGCTTATGCCAAGGCAAAGCTTTTGAAGGTAATTATACTGCAACTCATTTTCAAGATATTTCAAATCAGCAGCCCAGCCCAAAGACATCCATTCCAATTCTTTTCTGATTTTAGGATTGCTGAACGTTCACACTTAATCATAAACACAGACTGTAGAACTGCAGCTGTTATTAAAATGGAGATAAGATAAATCTTAATTAACTGATTGTACATCTGTAAACAAATAAACTAATCATATCTCCCTGAATTGCAAGGGACAGCTTTGCATCAACTTGAGGAGAAGAGATTTTTTTTTTTTAATTTCTTACTAATTACAAATTACAGTAATAGAAACTGTGCAGTATGAAAACAATAGAATTTTAACAGCTCTTTAAAATTTATCTCCATGATTTAAATTGAGAAAGCAGGGAGTAAATGCACATTGCTATGCCTGTCTCCCTAAAACTGAGACATAAGTTGGGCTAGTAAGCAACGACTCATTTAGTTATGGTGCTCTGTGTGGAAATCCATTACTGGGTCAACTCCACTAACTTCTTTAATGTTGCTACCATTCTTCTGAGAAATAAAGTAAAATGAGAAAGTTGAGATCACAGCTCTGATGCTATCTTGGCTTTGCTGATGACCACTTTCAGTTATCTCCATCATTATTCTGTTGCAGTGGAGAAATTCTAACATGATCTATGCCAGTGGTTCAAAATCTTCCCCGTCTTCCATAAATGTCTACATATTACATCTCCGTAAATACAGAATTCCACATCAATATTACTGGTAGGCTATCCCAGGATTATTTCAGTGACATTTTTATGCTTCTTATTGCTAAGACAGAAGGAGGAAATCTTCTTTTAAGTTGATTAAAACTTACTGGTTCTGTGATGTCTCAGCAACTCCATTAAAGTCACCAATTCATTTTAAATAAGCCACTGAAAAAGAAAAAAAAAAAAACAAAACAGCTGATGATGTGAATTTCTGGGTCTCTCTTGCTTTGGCTGCATTCATTTGACCAAGTTAAGGCAAGATGTTATGACCTGTTATTGCTCATACTCACACAAGTGAAGAACTGGAAGTGTGGAATTTATCTCATTAATCCAACGGTATTTCTGAAATGACTAATGGCTACTCACCAAACAAAAATTTATATCACCAGATTGTTTTTGATGCTGTTATCTCCAATTGAGGAGAAAAATGTGGCCGTTTCTAGATGCAGTGGAATTTCATTCAGCCTAGAAATGCTTTCAGCTGATGAAAGCTAAACAGCTTTGGTAGAAGATGTCAAACAATTCCCTTGAAAACGGTCTTGAGTGCAAAATTGTGTTTTAAAAGAATTAATTTCAATTTCTCATTTCTTTAATAAATGTTGATTTCCTTAAACATAAAACTGTAAAAGAAAATTATTCCTTTGTTTGTTTGGTTTGGTTTGGTTTGCTGTGCTTTGCTTTTCAGAGGTGGATAGAGGAAGACTTTCAGTGAAAACTTAACATTTCAAAAGAAATTTTACAGTACTTATTTCACAAAAATTTTCAAAGAGAAAAACTTGCTACCGATTCTATTTTTCACTCCTCACGCTGTGTCTTTGAATGTACAGTAGAAGTCTACACAAAGGCATTCTGAGATTACTTAAAGTATCAAAATATTGATATAAATAGACTTTCCCAGAAAATGTAAAAGTACTGGCCAAATGTTAACTAAAATATTGAAGCAAGATTAGACAGCAGACAATATTTGTATTTCTCGTAAGATATGAGGTTCTAATTTTACATGGATAATTTCACTCAGATTTCTAAATTGCTGAAGTGAGAGGCTGAGGTGTAATTTTGGCTTTGTAACTCACTGGTTGTTTAATGACAGCAAAGAAGGAAAAGCTTCCAAGCTTTCCAGTGAGATGAAGTTGAAAGTATTTGTCTTTTTTATATGCTCAATTATAATCCTTACAAATTTTATAAAACAGCCAATTGATTCAAGAAATGAATAAAATATTAATGGGGGGCGGGGGGGGAGATACATTAGTAGGAAATTCTTACTAGTATGCAAAATCAGCCACCTATATCCGTCATATATACATGTTCAGGAGAAAAATATTCCTAGATTAAGTTTGAAAAAATTACTGCAATAATCCCAGGAATAAAATTATAAAATTAGCCTATTGTACCTAAGCCAAGAAAAATAATCCTGGACTGAATGTCTCTCCCTCTTTTCTACTAGCAAATTAGATACTAGAATAAAACTGAGATGAGGAAAAAAACTTTAAAGTATCAAATAAAACCAAAGGAAATATATTGGGGGAGGGGGGAGGGAAAAAAATCTAAACTATATATTTAAAGGGCTATTTGGATGAAAGACTTGAGATAAAGCTACTTATTCCTTCTCAGTTTCTCCCCCTCTTTCCTATTTGGCTTCACTACAAAGCAGTAAGAACCATCTGCCTTTGGATTTTTGTGCTGCTTTGCCCGTGGTGCTTCTATGAAATTTCCCTTGGGCCAGAATTTGCTGAGCAATCTTATCTTCCCAGGAGTCAGTGTTTTTAGGAGGGATTCAGCACCTCAAAATCACAAATTCCTATCACAGACTTTCTGCCTACGTGTGTCTGGGTCTCATTGACTTGCCCTCCTTCCAGAGGGCTACACAAAGTACATTAGTTTCTCTGCATTTTAGACCAAAGACAAGCACCTCCAGAGCTTGGGTCCGTACCCATCATTCATTGCCTTTATCTCTCCTTCCTTTCTTCTCCCAAATGAGGTAGGTAAGGTTGGGTTTCACAAGTTTTTCCCCCACCACGAGAAGGGGACTTGTTTTTACAGGGTCCTCACAAATCACTGCCTTCAGCCCCTGGCTCAGACTCACACATGGAGTTGAACTGCTGAGGCCAAGGTTGCACATCAGACCAAATCCTCTCTGATTGCGGGCCTCCACCTCTCCCCTCCCACAGTGACGATGTGCTCCCACCATCCTTCTGCAGCAGATCTAGAGGACCTGAGGCTGCAAGGTGAGACAGTTTGCCTTGCTGATCAGATGAAAAACAATCCCCTGGTTGTCTGAACTGTGATCTGAGCTTGCTCATCCAGGAGCCACAGGCACCCAGCATCAGACACAGGATAGGCAGAAGGACAACGTACAGTTGGAGGCACAAGGAGCAGGACTGCTCTTTGTAGGAGAATGTGGTGACATTGATAATGTGTAATATGAAATTGTACTGTAGGTAACGTGTCCTTTGCAAAATATTTCTGGGGGGACAGCATATCCCAGAAATGCTTTGTAGAGTATCATCTCACTGAAGATTTTCCTGCTATATTAACTTCAATAGAGCATTAGCAGAGTAAAACGAGCTAGAGCTGCCCTTCCCACAGGGTAACATAGACCCCCCTCAGTCCTGGAATAAATGTTATAGGAGTGTCTGTGTTGCCTTTCTCTAATATATGAATTAACTCAAATGATCTGGCAATCAGTTAATTTTGGAAGAAAAATTCTCATCTGCACATGCCCTCAGCAAAGATCAGGTTTCTTTTTTTTGTCTGATCTCTCTCTCTCCCCACTCTTTAAACTCCCCCATGAGAAAGTGTATCACCCTTTAGCTGTTCCCCAGCACACAGCCCGCTGCTGGCATGCAGCCAGTGAAACTCCAACCCATAACAACATCAAGAAACAATTGCTGCTCCTGCTATCACAAGAATCCTGTTCAGCTTTGGGGGTGGGCGGCTCAATCACAACTTTCATAACAGATCATCCAAGCCAATGAACAATTCACTTTTGGAGCTACAGATCAAGAAATCATAGAGGGATGCAAAATGCCACCCAAACACCTCTGCGGAATTATTTTCATATTGTGGAGATTTATTTGTAATATTGTTAAAGAGATTACTGTTTACAAGTAGCCTTGTATCTTTGAAATGTTTCTAACTAATATGTATTGGAGGCTTCCCCACATGCACACCACCATTATCTCTTGGGTTTAATACATTATCAGCTGTGGAAAACTGTGGGCATACTTAAAACATCAAACAAACTATTAATTTTGTGATTATGGAAATGGGCAAACTGTAGTTTGTTTCCTAGAACAGCTTGTCCTGGGGGAGTTGAACACAGTGCTTGGAAAATATTGGGTTTTTTAAAAAAGCAAAACCCCACAGATGATTGCTATTCACTGAGTGACCAAAGTAACAAATCTCTAAATATCACCTCAGACATTTAAATACATACAGAACAGGCAAAAAGATTTTAAAAATCCACAGACAAGAAAAAAAAAAAATTACTCTGGAGGTGGAATTCACTTAACCTGATGATTATCTACCAAAGTATGTGTCTGTATGTGGGCAGGTCACCTGAAGATGTCTTTATAGTCAGCAGAGAATTAGACAAACAAATTAATGAAGATGGTGACACAATTAATCTCATTAGTTTCCTACATTCTTAATTGCATCTTACCGGTTCTATTAACTGCTTTGACTAGATCTCCCTTGGTTATAATAGAAGTTCATGATGCAGAGATCTAAAAATTATGGACCTCACCCTAATCTGCAAGGTGTTTTCCTCTCTCCAACACCAGAGAACCTTCACTGTGGTCCATGCACAATAAAGTTCACTTTCATATCTATATTTAATCTGAATCTTTCCCCCATTGAAAACCTGTATTGAAATCCTCGGTTGAGACCCTTCTAATCCACGTGTAACCATTTGAGAGCCAGTGTGTACAAATCTGCAAACACTATCCACTTCAGAGGTCACATTCGATACAATGCTTAAGTAAGATTCACATGCTTGAAAATTCTTTATTAAAAATGTGATGCAGAGGTACATGAAACGTACTGACATGCCAGCTTGTCCATTACCAGCCTAACTGCTCATACATCACCTCTTCAAAAATGAACTAGAAGAGCACAAGAAGAATTCACTTGCAAATACCCAATGGCCCAGCATATACAAACTCCAAACTGGCAGAGTATGAATACGATTAAGAGGTGAAATTATTTGCCTCTATCCCATAGTTCAGGCATAAGACATCTGAAGAAAACAAACACAAACAAACAAACAAAAACCCCAAACCACCCTTGTGATGCCACGTACATATCATACAGATGATTGGCCAGAAACCTTCCTATTGCCCTAATCTATGTGACAGACAGACAAACCGGTACACGACATGTCCAGCTGCCCCTAGCAAAGGGGCACTGCAGGTTACAGAGGCAATGGTCACTCCACTGCTTGTGAACGAGCCCCAAAGTCCACAGAGAGCCCGAACTGGGAATGACCAGGGTGCTGAGCACAGGGATTAACCTCCTCACTTTTGCAACGCCTCTCAGTTTTGGTTCGAATACGCACTCCCTTCTCAAGGCACAAGCTGCGCCTTTATCAGCATGATGTTAGCAGCTCTCATGAACAAGTCCCTTGACTGCACACTAAGCGTTGCATAAGAAAGCAATAAATCACGGCGCTGTTGAACAGTGACTGCACGTTTTTACCCATACTTACCAGAAGCAGAGGTGTAGGAAGTTCAGAGACATAAATAAAACTGAGATTCAGAAGTTGGATCTTCAAGACTTGCTACCTGGGTCAAATCACAGCTTTCCACAGACTTCCTGTGCCCGTTTGGGTGTGTGGCCAAGCCTCTTTGTGCCTTATCCTCCTCTCCTCACCAGCAAAGCAAGGAGAGCAGCACTTCCCTGTCTAAGGCTGAATACATCAAAGATTGTGATGTACCCACATATTTTGGCAATAAAGTTGTAGCAGTATCTCAGATAGATAAAATCTCCTGAAAACAAAATACTGGATTCTTTTAAAAGAATATTTTTTCAGTTCAATCAGGCTAAAAGAACAATATGCATTATACAAACAGTTTTTCTGATTTAATTACCAGGGTTTCAAAGTCCCCTCCCGTACTTAACACTCAGGGTTATGGAACTTGTTGCCAAGCAATTACCCCTTAAATTTGCTTTAATCCATGCCGATCATTTCCCAGAGTTGATCATTACAGCAGATTTTAATTGCTTTTGTTGGCTTGTATGTTGCTGGAGTTCAAACAGAAGAGATTAACAGCAGGCTGCCAGCCGCAAAACTCTTTGAAAAAAAGGCGGGAAGCCGAGTTAAAAACCTCACAGTGTACTTTATTTCAAGGACTTCCAGAAATTATGGTTCACACCTATATTAACCTCAGAAAAGGTCTGCAGGAGTTAGATCCTGATCTCACTGCTATCAGTTTTATAGTGGTACCAGCCATCTGTGTCATATGGAGTGGCAGGCATGAAAGTCGGTACAAATTGGAAAAACAATGACTGAATCACAGCAGAAAAAAGGATAAGAACATTATCTCCAGATAGAGCAGTATGTGAGACAGCCGAGATACCAAGTGCATGTAAATCACAAGCCCATGTCAGTAGGAGAGACTGTCCCACACTGTCACTCCTTGTGTGGTTTGGGTGTGCAGGTCCCTGGGAGAGAAGGGCGCTCTCATTCGTACCCCAAACACGCAGCCCGGTTCCCATCCCTTCAGATCACATCGTTTGTCTTAAGGAAGCTGCCAGGTGCAGCAAGAAGCTGGATTTCATCCGTGATAAAGGCGATCTTTTCCTTCAATAACATGGTTTATCTGTCAAGTGAAGCTGCTTTTAGAAGAGGCCCAGTATGTTTGCAACATCCCCCCCCCATAATGAGGTTAATGCGCCCGATATGGCTGATACTGTGGAGCATTCATCAGGAATATCTTCATTTAAACACCAGATATATTTGCAGCCATTCAGCACTTTCCCATCTAGCCCAAACTCATCCATTTCTCTGTTTTTCAGTTTGTTTCCTACACGAACATCGAAAACCCCCACTATGTTTCCCTTCTCTTAATACAGATTCAGGCTAATATAAAAGAGAGGGAAGTTTTGTCCACACACTACATTTTTCTTCCCTCCCACACCATCATTATCTCTTTTCCTTTGTAGCTCAGTAACACCTAGAAGCTTTGGCAGCGCACCAGGGGTTTCACCAGTGCGCGGCATTGTACAGCTACATGGCAGTCTCAGGCTCTAATCAGGGTGGTATCACAAAACCGCAGCAAAGGAGCGACAATGTATATACATGCAATATGCTTGGGAATGGGCAAAATCTGGAAAGAAGAAAGGGAAAGAAACCAAACAAACATCACATACAAATATGATGAGGGATAACTGGATCCACAATAAGTTAGTGGTGGCACACCGTCATGATGGAGTAACAAAGTTATGTTTGTGTAGTTTACGTGGGAGGAACATGTTGGTAGGTGCTACAGCCACCAAGCAATTATCAGTCATATCGTATGTTTACACACAGCTGTGCTACGACATGAACAGAATTTATAGGGAGGGAAAGAAAAAAAGCTAACTTCATGGGAAACGCGGTGACAACCCAGCATAATGGGAGCCCAAAACAGCCCTAATCTTTAGATCAGGACTCATGAAGAGTATCTTCTTACAAGTCGCAGTAGAGGTACCCACCATGATCTCAGCACAAAGGCCTGGAGCAAGATCAATGTCACATTTGTAAAAGCAAAAGGCTGCATTCTGCATGTAGAGACTACAAGTGCCAGTGCTCCAAAGTTCTCTTTCCTCCTTCCTTGTCTAGCTAAACAGATATTATCTATCCATTCATCCAAACAGGTGTGTTCAACAAGGAGGTGCAATTGTGCTATGATACTCTCCAGTGTAATAGGCAACATTTAGCATGTAGCTGTAATTTGGGATCTTGCTAACTTGAAAATTATTTAAACTGAACAAAATGGGAAATGAAAAATAAGTTTTTGTACATCTTCATAGTTCTTTGGGGAAAAAAATCAAGACACTGTGGTAAATAGGAAATTTGAGAAACACAAAGAAATTAAGGTGGACATCATCAACCTCAGGATAGAATATTTTAACCAAGAAACTGATGACAGACAGATGGCAGGCACTGTCTACACTGCGTGGCACAAGACTATCATACAAGGGGAGCAGAACCTTGAATAACAGAGATGGACTGGAATGCAAAAGTACTAAATGCAAGGTCCCACATCTGGACATTAACACCACTAATATTTATCATGACTAGGGGCTTAGGAAAGTGAGACAGAAGAAATTGTGTATACAGTCAACAGAGAGCTATATGCCACCACTATGTTACACATATGAAAAAAGGAGAATGTAATCCTGAACTGTTACAGGATGTGATATTTTAAGAAAAAATAAAGTGGGATTAAATCCACTTGGAGAATGGATTGATAGCAGCCTTGATGAGAAGCTCAACATGAGCCAGCAGTGTGTGCTTGCAGCCCAGAAAGCCAACCATGTCCTGGGCTGCATCAAAAGAGGTGTGACCAGCAGGTCGAGGGAGGTGATCCTGCCCCTCTGCTCTGCTCTTGTGAGACCCCACCTGGAGTACTGCGTCCAGCTCTGGGGGCCCCAGTACAGGAGAGACATGGAGCTGTTGGAGCGAGTCCAGAGGAGGCCACGAAGCTGATCAGAGGGCTGGAGCACCTCTGCTATGAGGACAGGCTGAGGGAGTTGGGGTTGTTCAGCCTGGAGAAAAGGCGGCTCCAGGGAGATCTAATTGTGGCTTTCCAGTACCTGAAGGGGCCTACAGGAAAGCTGGTGAGGGACTGTTTATCAGGGTGTGTAGTGACGGGACAAGGGGTAATGGGTCGATTTAGATTAGATGTTAGAAAGAAATTCTTCCCTGTGAGGGTGGTGAGGCACTGGCACAGGTTTCCCAGAGAGGTTGTGGATGCCCCATCCCTGGAAGTGTTCAAGGCCAGGTTGGATGGGGCTTTGGGCAACGTGGTATAGTGGAGGGTGTCCCTGCGCATGGTGGGGGGGGTTGGAACTAGATGATCTTTGAGGTCACTTCCAACCCAAACCATTCTATGATTCTATGAAAACGACCACACAAAACTGTTGAAAATAATATGTACAATTCCAGCCACACATTTTCAAAGCAAATTAAAAAACGAATGGATAGGAAGAAAATTTACTAGCACAATCCAGGAGAAATAAAATCTTGTCAAATGAGAAATATTTTTCTTGCTCAATCCAGCAAAACAGATTGTCAGGAAATTTTTTTTTTTTGTTTATAACTATAGAGCCTGAAGTAGGGAGTGAAAAAATATATTTAAGCTGAAGGACTTTGTTGACTCAAGAGGGTACACACCAGCCATGAATACAGTCAGCTTGGAAACTGGAAGAAAAATTCTAACTATCAGAGTAATTAATTTCTAGAAGTTTCCGTAGGAAAAACCCTAAAGCATAAATAGAGTTCTGGTGGAACTTGATAAATTTACTAAAGACATTTTTATGACATATTTGCCTCCAACAGAATGGGAACAGATTTAGTGAACCAGGAGATCACTTCCCACTTTATGTCTAAAACAAAATTCACATTTTGTAAAAAACCCCAAATCTCAAATTTTAAATATCCTTGAACCTACAGTGTGAACATTTACAGGAGTTTTAAATAGTTCTAAAATTTTAGAGTTTCACCCATGGCACATAAGCTGCATATCACACATCTGTTTGGCTCTTAGGTTTTTATATGTAGCTTAGAGAGACATTTTT
Organism: Grus americana; assembly: GCF_028858705.1. Lineage (NCBI taxonomy): Eukaryota > Metazoa > Chordata > Aves > Gruiformes > Gruidae > Grus > Grus americana. The sequence goes on along the minus strand of NC_072853.1, from coordinate 11,521,229 downwards.
TCCTGTGTTTGTGGGATCTTCCAAACACCAGATTAAAAGCATCTGCATCAAACTCATCTTAGACATCACTACCAGCATTTAGTTCTTTCCTCACCATAGAATAGGGTTTTGTCAGGCTCCCTCAGCTAGAGAGCATTTTTACATCTGGGAACACAAACTGAGAAAAGCTGAGGGAAAATATCACAAGAAAAAAATAATACTCACTCTGGCTGAAGGGAAATGCCAGATCTTGCTGCAGAAAATGACTGGTTTAGTGCTTATGTAAGTTTTTCCTGCCCAATTTAAAGGGACAACCCCTAGAAAAGTGTGCTCTGAGAAACATTTCTGCAGAAAGAAGGCTAAAAGTTACCAGAGTAGGAAAAACAGAGACAGTTATTCTGCGAGGCACATGTCAGATTCTTCTCTTCAGTCGATACGCATCGATGAATTGGAAGTAAATTGTTGAAACTGTGCTAGCCAGGATACACACAGCTCTGGTGCTCACCCATGTGTGGGGCTTGCCTTGACTTTGTGTCAATATGGTGGTACCAGGTTCCAGTGGATTCAAAGTCAATGTGAGCAGACATTCACAGGAAGCAGGGAAATTCACATTTGGATTGGACCCTTCCAAATCACCTTCATCTGCTATTTTGTTAAACCCAGACCCTCTCAGAAGACCTAACCTGTGGGCTCTGGTTCTATGTGCATATCTACAGACAGGAACAGAGACGTTATATATCTTCCTTTGCTTCAAACTGTATCTGCATGAACACCAGCGCTCTTGAGAGCTGATTCCTGAGGCATCAGCACCTTCTGGCTGGCTCTCACTGCTGCCCATCACACAAACTGCGGCTAAAGCTCTTCCCATGTCTGAGGTGTCTACAGGAGTCCTCTCCAGGGTGGATTCTCTACTTCCTTTCCCACAGCTGAGGGCATGTACAGGATCACTTTTTCATCTGACTGATAATTCTCACTAAACTTAGAAGAACCTACCTATGTTTGCAGTTTTGTTCTCTTCCACCAAATATGACCAGAGTCAGCAAACGGGTTCAGAATGTACCAGCATAAGACATATGGACATACTTAAACAGCGCATCATAACATAAGCCTCTTTTTCTTCAAAAACAAAGTTAAGAAAATGTGTCCTAAAATCTAGAAAATAAGTTACAACACACAAGAGTATTTATTTTTATTTTCAAGACTTGGGTTACAAAGACCCTTCCTATCTTTCTGTGAACTCCTCAGCTAGCTGATGGACACAGAAGTAATTCCTGCACTCACAAAAGCAGCAAGGTTTGGATTCATCCCATCTCATGCAGGCTGAAGACTGTCTCATACTCAGTGAAGACGGAAAAAAATCACAATTGCCTCCCCATGACTCTTTCCTCTCTATGCTGGTGACAGAGAAAGCCCAGAGTGATTATGGGCCTTGTAACTTCAAGTGCTGACTCTGGCTGGAGCACTGTGCTCATCCCACCACGGCATTTCCGCTGGCACAAATTGTTCTGGAAGAGCTGCAAAAGCCTCTGAGCAAAAACTTGATCCAGGGCCCATAATCACTGCAGAGCAGGCTGGCTCTCTGAAACGGAGGGGGATGATGAAAAGTTTTGTGTTTCAGGAACTCTAAACACGAGCGGCAACTATATCATTCATGCTGATGTTACCAGTTTGCCTCCTCTGGCATAGGGAAAACATTTATTGCCCACTTTTCTGAGATTTGCCATTTTTACTGTGCCAAAGTAAGGTTTTATAAGTGTTTTCTGTCTTTGCACATTAAACCCAGGGTGTGTAAGGTGAAAAGAATGTGGGGCTGGTGGAAAAAACACATAGGATTTCTTAAGGAAATTTTTCATTGTGTGGCAGAGACAAGAGAACCAAAGGGTCTTTTATCTGTAAAAGCAAAGAATTTGAGAAACAAATTTTAGGCAGGAAAGTCTACGGTTTTTTTCTACTTCCTTTGGCCTCAGGAAATGGAGAATCACTTTAAAGATGAATTGTGAGAGAACGCTTGAATTTCTTTTCCCATTTCAATTCAAATGGGTGCCCACTCGTAGGTATTTCAAATAAAAGCAACACTTTTGAGCAGCATTCCGTCAAAGAAATCAAGGGTTGGCTTAAAGAGAAAGGGTAATCCAGTAGTTAGAGTATTAGCACAGAATTTACAAAACCTGTTGCAGAACAGGGAGCTGAATACAAGCCTCCCGTATGATCTTAAATTACGTTGCCTTTCTTTGCCTTAACTTTGCTTTCCACATATCTTTTGAGGTGTTCCCATACCACAATAAAAACAGGCACTGGACAGCGAGATGGATTAAGCAAAGCAAACTTCAAAACCAACTGCAAAACCAACTCTGTTGTTGTGTTGAGGATTGATAAAAAAATTAAGTGGATTATTTCAAATTTCAGGTCCTGTTACAAATATTTTGCATCAGTCTTTGAGTTAGTACCTTGTCTTTCACATTAAAAAACATTTTGGGGGCTAGTCATTATCTAATGGGAGAAGATGGATGAGGTCCTCTTCAGTGAAGACAGTTTCTTGGAGAAAATTAATGCAAGGTTATTGAGAGAAAAAAAAATTAGATTAGGTGCATTTTCAGACTTCAACTCTGCCAGGTTTGCAGTTGAAGCAAACATCTGGTGCATATCCAAAGATCTATGTAACTCTGTACCATCAAAGTCTACTGAATCCACTTTGCCACCTTTGCATTTCACAAATATACGTTAATACAACAAATGTCACACTTGAGTACATCTGCCTGTAACCTCCTCTAGCTAGAAATCTGCAACTTAGTTCCAGCTAATCTACCTATCTTTTTTCCTTCCTCAAATTTGTGTTACCTAGATGTAAGCTACAAAAGCCCCTCCTGACACGCTTAAAGTCCTTTGTGCTTTTAGTCATATGTTTCAGTATGAATGAGGTGTTTGAAATGTTAGTCATAAAAGAACTATCCCTCCAGAAAAAATATCATTATCTGACAGTGCACAAAGTGCATGTCAAATTGTCATTAACTTTCAGTCATTTAAGGCTTTTAATTTCTGAATGTAATTGTAAAAATGAAAGCTTTGCTCCCATCTCAAGCTTTGCTAATCACGCAGTTAAAAATTAGACAAACATCATCAACAAACCCAGCTCAGCCTGGTTATGGCTACCACCTTCACCCTGTGACTGAACAGATTTCCTCCTTCCCACAGGATGCAAGGATGAGATTTTTTTTTTTTAATGTTATAAATGTTGTGTTTCATTGTCTTAATCTTGCTTTATTTTAGTAATCTACTGTTTATTTCTCTTTGCACTGGCAAATCAGGAAGCCAAAATACATGTATTTATGTACAGCAACCTTAAATATATCAGAAAAAGCTTCTTCCTCCTTTAATACACCTTCAGTAAATCCACTTTTCCATCAAGAACTGCTTTGGCATTTATTCGAGACACCACCCTCGGATATGATGTAATACACTGCATTCACACATTCACTTCCAGCCCCAGCTCACACAACGGTAGTGAGTGCTTTAGGAAGACAGACAGGCAGATACCTGAGGTTGAGCTCATGTTCACATTTCTTGCTATCAGTATCCCATAATCCTGCCTCATTCCCTGCGTTTGCTACCCATTGCCATATCACAGCTAAATGCGGGGCCTGACCATAAAACCTCATCTGCTCAGATGGATTCCTGCGCCTCTCTGGAGCCTGGCACCTCAGTTTGGCTCCTTGGTGGTGTGAAGATTTGTTTACAGTCATGCAAAAGTCAGATTAGGGTTGGTGTGGATGAACTCTGCAAGGTATTCTGTTTGACAATAAAACCTCAGTCATGTGCACAGAGCCAAGAAAGATCACTGGAACAGCAAGGACCCACCAGAAAATTCATTTTCCAAAATAATACTGTGTCAGAATTGCAGATTGCACTCATGCCACCAATACTTTCATCACTGAGTATTAAGATTTCTTTTTCTTTCCTTTAATCTTTGAAGATACAACTTTCCACATGATAAAAATCAGTAAAGTATTTTGATAAGCACATAATCAGCTACGCCTTTAGATTAGGTTAGATTTGATTTAGCATTATTAATTATTCTGCTTTCCAATGAGTAATTCAGCTATGTGATTGCCTACCCAAGTCATAGCAGAACATCCACACATATTGTGTAACCTGCAGCTGTGTTAACCTGAAGGATTCCTCACAGTATAGAAGTCCAGATAGAAAACTTGATGGATTATGTAGGAATTTCTTCAATAGCTACAGTCATCTGTAGGCCAACATCTGGACACCATGTTCAGTTTGAAAGATAGGGCATACAAGAACCAAAGCAGAAGCAGAATGACTGTATATCCTGAGCACATTTTAGCATTAGCAGCAGCCTTCATCCCTTCTGGGCAATAAAACAGTTGAGGTTGAAGGGCAGAGCAAGCACCTAAAGGTGAGCACAAGGAGACAGATTCCCAGCTAACATAAAGAGCTCCATTGAATCAAAAAGACAAGGAAGTGTGGTCAAAGGAAGTACAAAGCTTTATGCCAACCAAGGGTGCAGTCAAGAGAGTCTTATAAGCACACAAACTACACCAAATACTTCTTCATAAATTTAAAGCCAGACAGGCCCATTAAAAGATTAAGCCTAGCTCTCGTATGACATACTCCATCAAACCACGCACTACACTCCTGGGCTGACTGTAGGAGTTTAGGTTTGACTAAAGCTCATCTTGCAGAAATGCATGCAGTCCTGATTTGAAAATCTCAAGAAAAGGAAGATCCAGTCCTTTCCTTCCAGAGTCTACCCCAGATTTTAAAATAATAACAATAATAATAAAGTACTGTCTTAGTGACAAAACTTGAATTCAGCTTCCAACCCTTGTTTCTGATTATGCCTTTCTCTGCTAGACTGAAGAACGTTCAACATCCAGTACGTTCTTTCCTGGAAGTATTTCTGTTTCACAGTCAAGTCATCTGTGTATCTTTCTTGCTAAATTAGGCAGATGAGAGTCCTTAGGTTTCTCTCTGTTGCTTTTGCTTAGAAGAAAGGAGTTTGCTAACTAGATTGAAATTACAGCTAACGATTACTATTTTCCCCTAAAAAAAGAGGAAATTAAACAAGTTAATCAGTAAAACTGACAATTTTTTTAAGGTGTAAAGTGGTAAAGAGGAGAGAAAACAAATTCTGATAAAAATATCAACCCAGACATACAATGGGGAGTTTCCTTGTGGTCTGCTGCTCAGCCATTAGATGTCCCCATGTGACATCAGGACAGGGCACTGGCCCAGCAAACAAAAGGGACCAAGTATCAACTCAAGCTGAGCAGAATCTTGTGGGCTTGTTGCTGTCACTGTGTGTGTGTTTCTCTTGTACATGCTTGCTGCTTGAGAGCCATGATGAATTTCTGAATGATGACAATAAGTAAATGGTTCCAGAGGGAAGACTCCAAAGCTGAAGCTATTATGAAAAAACACACTCAGGATCTTATTTAAACAGCCACAGGTTCAACCCTAGTTATTAATGTTAGTGGTCCCTATACAAAGAAGCAAGGTTGGAGTACACAACAGAGGCCAAGTTATTGATGGATATTTGTTTACCTACAGATCGGAAGTAATGATTTGGTTCTCCTGCACTACTGGCCAAATTGCATTTATCCACTAGAGCCACACATGACTTTAGAAATCAAACAAGGCAAGACCACCTCTTCAGCTGCTGTAAATTAAAATCAGTCATTTACCACGTTAGTCTCAAAGACAAGTGAGATGGCTGCAGCAGTTACTGCTCACAGAGATTGCCACCCCTGCCACTGGGGCAGCCCAACAAAATGCTCCCCAAACCACTGCCATTTACAGCAAGGCATATGAAAGTAAACCTTGGTTTGAGTTTTCTGCCATGGTAGTTCAAGATCAGCTTCACAAGTATTTCAATAGGGTGATGACCAACAGGAGAGAAACAGGGAGGTCAGCTAGAAGCAGTAACTGCCTTGGTCATCTCAGTGAAATCTGCCTGTGTTCATGAGTGACGTTCGCCCTTCAGTGACAAGCATATATACCTTCAATGGCATTTTCAGTTGAACAGCAAGTGCTTGAGAGTAATAATTTTACTTTTATTTACCCATTATTTTAGTTAGCTGAATGCTGAACTTGCAAGCCTAGTTCATCTACTGAATGATGCAACTTTTTTACTTCTTATGAGCAAAACATTGTAGTGTCCTAACCAGTATTTAGTATTCAGTCCACAAAATCCTTCCATTTATTAAAACAAGCACATGTAGATGGTCTGTTTTAGCCCTACTAATTATCAACATTTCCTATGCATCAATGGATTACCCACCAAAAAAAAAAAAAAATCATTAAGGAATGCAGTGATAGCTGAAGGATCGTTTCTAGATTTACTTAGTCAACACATAGGTACATGGAGACACTCCCCTTTTCATTAATGTAGGAGTCAGCTTGGAGATGGCACAGGGAGTTTCACAACACTTCCTTTCTGCACAGATGAAAGGCTGCAGATTATTCAGTAGTGACGGTGAGCCAGGGGAAGACAGGAACATCCAGGATGACAAGGCTGTCCACACCCATTAGCAATTTTTAACCAGAGGACTGAGACACGAGCAAATATGTGCCAGCTACCTCTGTAAAACTATTTCTTTTAGATGGTTGAAAGACAACACTGCAAAGACTGCAGAGGAGAATTTTTTAGAAGCCCACGTGAAGAGCTGCCACCAACAGGCTGGCACTTCAATAGAGATGTTGATGGGGTTGGTCCAAGTATCTTCAGCTGGAGTTGAGTCAAGACCCTATGCACATAAGAAAAAGTTTCATGAGGCATTTGAGGACATTGCGTTTTTCTATGTCTCCAATGCTGTGCAAGACATTAGTGGCACTATATGCTTTACTTGGAAAAAAACATTAATTTCATGGCAATAATGAATATACAGTCAAAATTGCCCTTGCTCCACCACACACACGTCTCTCACTCCCTCGTGCTAACCAACAGGACCAGAAGCAGGAATATATGCTCTTCCTTTCTCCCCCATCCATCTTTCTCTCCTTTCGAGACGGCAGGTACTTAGTCTGGCAGCTCTGGAGCAGTCAGTTTCACAGACATACTTGGCTCATCCCACAAGTGGTTAACCAAGACATCAATAAACTACTCAGCAGAGGACTCCAGAGATTTACCTCTGCTGAGTTCTCCCTTGCGGCTGGATTCCAGCAATGTGAAGCTGGCTTCTGGCTCTGGGTCCGCTAGGAGACGGCCAGAGCCCTGCACCCCGGTCTCTGGCTCCCTGCAGGCTGCACACGGAGGTTTTGGCTCTGGAGCCCCAGAACACATTGCCTCCTTCTCGTTTGCTTTGGCCACTCTCGGACGGCTGGCCTGAATCTTCCCTTGTCACTGTTGCAATAATGGTTTGAGGAGCGCGGGGTCAAGGCAGGCCAGGAGACCTGGAGGGCTCTGGCTGGAATAATAAGGGATTTGTTCAGCTAACAGCAGGCAGCAAGTTTGACTCTTTTCCAGGACCAGGGCCATGCTAGAAAAGGTCTGAGGTTTTGACTCCAGGGCTACAGCTAGCAATTCAAAACCTCCTCGTGTAGATGCACTTTTTATGGGCCAAAACAAGCCCATATGAAAGAAGTTTCTGCCAGGTCCCCAAGCAGAATAAACAGAGCACTTCTGTGAGGGGATAAGGGCATGCTCACAACAGCTTGGGTCAGTCTAGAAGCCTTGCCTAAGATCCCAGAGCCCTACCTGGTGTTTGGTAGACCAGCAGAAGTTTCTTGGGTGGACCTGGCCACCAGGTAACCCAAAAGGAGTGAGGCAGGGGCTGTGCAGCAGTGGGGTCAGTGTCACATCATGTAATGGGGGAGCCCTGACCCCCTTGTTTGCACTCCGATGTAAATCCAGCCCCTTAAATCAATGCAATTTTCCCTTCAGAGACCAATGAGCAAGGATGACTGATACACCAGAACAGAGCACACTGAGCTAACTGCGGGGGGTTAAACCTACCTCTCCACCGCCCTGTAAGCATGACTACTAACTCGCAGACATGGAGGAACTCTCTCCTTTCCCTCCTGGCTGGTCCCCTTGCTCCTCCCAGCTGTCCCCCTCCTTCCAGTTTGGGAGCTCCTTAGACCAATCCAGTTCAGAGAAGTGACCTCAAATGACAGAAAAATACCCATCACTTTTTGCTGGGCTGCTCAGGACAGAGAGTTAAATCAGCACTCAGAGGAGCCTGCCTCCTAGAAATTCATGAAGGATTCCAGTAGCTGGAGTGGGAACTGTGATAAACTTGACCTTGAAACAAGATGCAGTTTCCTGGGGGTAAGGATTGATTAAACACTGGAACAGTTTGCCAAGTGAGAGGAGGATTCACTTTGCTTAGATCCTTTACAACAAGATTAGATGTCTTTATCAAACCTATGACTTAATCACATTTCTGAGGAGAAGTTCTACAGTCTAAGTAAGCCATGGGGGAGAGGGATTGGCTAATCACTGCCTCCTTCTTGAACTGGAGTCCACCTGTCTCTGAACATACCATAACTAGTGACAGTTGTGGTGCAACAAGATCAGAAATATTTACTCCTTCCTCCAGCACATCCTGCCTCAAAAACAATGAAGTGAGGAGAGTGCTGGAGGACCCATGAATTTCTCTTTTTTCTAACCCTACATGTGAGATTTCACAAGTCAGATAGTTTGACAAGCAGCACTTGAAGACTCTCTCTTCCACCAAGTCTCCTATGGACATGAGGTCACCCTTGAGTGCACGTACTCTCTGGTTTCCAAGCACTGCATCTCCTAATCCTAATACAAGTGGTAGCTTTCCCCAGTAAGCTACGCTGGCCCCTGAGGTCCCACAGCAAGAATGAGGTCAGGTCACCTTGCTGCCAGTGTCTGGGACGAGGCATGAGGTGAGCAAGTGAGAGACTCTCCCAGATAATACATGACACTTGACAAGTTTGAATGTAGCCAAGTAGGTTTTAGACCTTCCAGGGATTCCATTTAAGCAAGTTGATTTCCATCAAAGGTGACACAGCTAATCTCTTCTCCCCTGTGCCCTTCAGGGAAGAGGAGAGGAGCAGAAACAGAACCTGGTCTACAGAGTAGTTCATATCATGGCTAACAGCATGCTCTTACTGCATTTGGCCTCTGTCCTATGCCTGGGCTTCACACTCTTCTTTGCCAAAAGCACATCAGATCATCCTCCAAACAAGACAGACAATGAAGGAGGAAAGAGGCAAATTAGAAATTTCCTAGCCAGCAATCCCTGCAAGAATTTTTCTCTTTCACCTAGTGTAAAATATTCTGAAACTCTAAAACTTGTAAGATATCAGACAAATAGGCATTTATACTTGTGGGATTGTTATAGCATCCATACTGGCGCTAATCTCACTATGTATGGTTCACAGATTTTAAGGTCAGATGTTTAGGATCATCCAAGCAGTATAACACAAACTGCTGAATTTCAGCCAGAATTTCACCCACATCACTCGTGTACATTCAGTTCAGCAGATTGCTTGGGCAACCTCTACTTTCAGATCAGTGAGATCTTTGATTTGTGTACATATGGTTCCTTTCTATATTTCCTTTGAAAATGATGGCTAAGGTTAGAGGAAAACAGTAGACAACAACCAAACCATGTCCCTTATTGCACCTCCCTCCCCACCCCAGAAAGTTAGGGAGGAATTCTGAGTAATCTGCACCAGAGGCACTCACATTTTGTGCAAACTGCCATAAAGTGGAAAATACCAGGTGACAGCTCCATACTGGAGATGCTGCAGCCCTCGGTGGGCTTATATAAAAAGCCATAATACACATAAAAGTCTAATGTGCCTTCAAAATTACCTCATCTTTTATTTAGAGGTTATTTCACCCTTGTCTTCCTTTATCGCTCTTTATATGAGTGAAGTGGGAAGCTGGACAAAATTGAGGCAATTTAGGTTACTAAGTGGAACTAGAGTTTATGGTCAAAGTTAGGCTCTGGAGAAAGAATTCCCCATCACCACCCCCACAGCCAACCCACCTCTGCTTTGCAGTCAGCTTTATTTAGGTTTTTCTTCCCAGCTCCAGCCCCCACCCTCCGCCTGGTGATAAGGCTGTCTACTGAAAGAGGAAAATACAAACAGAAAGCTATGGAGGGCAGCTGGGTGAGGGATAAAAATAGCAGTGGAGCTTTATGTAGTGGCGTCCTTTGTACCATTAGAGTGAAAATTCTGGCAACATTTCTATGTCATGGGGTCAGCATCTCAAGGGGGAGCGACACACATACACGCCCTCTAAAAAAAAAAAAGGCTATAGGCTGAGTTTTGGGCATGTCAGTGACATGACTTGGAAATCAGCTTGAACTACGTATGCAAAGACAACACCCAGGAAAACAGTGGAAAACCCCTCCTGGAGCACAGGGCGATGAAGAACGCAGGAGAGAAGTTGGTTCTGCTGCTCCCAGCTCCAACCTGCTTGACAGCCTGAATCCACACTGCTTTCCCTAACTTTTTGTTGTCTCCCTTCCACCCCTTACCTATTGTGAGGCTATTTGGAGCAGGCTGTCTCGCTCTGCACAGCACCTGGAAGAGTGATTATGATCTCTAGGCTCTACCATAACATAAATAGTGAGACTCCAGTTGGCTTCAAGGTCCACATTTCTCACCAACTACTAAAAAATTAAAAGATCCTACCTGAAAAGAAAAAAAAAAAAAAAGGTGTTATTAATTTTAAAATTAGCAATAGCAGCAGATCCATGGCTAATACTTTCCCATTTACAACAGAAATAGTGCTAAAGAGCAGGTTGGAGTAATTGAGGAAAAAAATGCCAATATTATTTTTTCTTCTTCTTTTCATATTCCCAGACAACTTTCCTATGTTTGCTGATATAAATTATCCCTAAATCTTTGGAGATTAAGACAACATTTGCACAGAAATTGATTGTCTCCTAATGGTCTGCTGTAGCCTTCCAGTGAAGCTGCTAATACTGGGTATCTTCCAAGACCAGATCCCAGACCCTTGTCTGCAATTCTCACTCTGCTCCAGCATTTCTATTGTATTCTGTTCCTCTGAAGGCCTTTTCCAACAACTGCTGCAACATAATCTGCCAGTGATATCACTGATGCACTCCCCTCATCTGACCAGATTTGGAAAATTTTCTGCAAACTGCTGAGCAAGCAGACTTTGCTGGTTCCTGTCTTTCAAACTGCCAAAAAAAAAAAAAAAAGCTCCAGATCCAAATATCCAAGGTCTGACTTTCAGAAGAAATGAATTATGCAGTGAATTCAAACTGAAATTTCAGTTCAAATGCTATTTTAAATGCAAACCTGTGGCTTTCAGGCTTACAATACACCTCAGTGGCATCAAATCAAATGTTTTCTGAAGCTGACTGAGAATGGAATTAGTCCCTTCAGGTAGATATTCTTCTGTTTGCTTTAGAGGATGACACAGACGTAGCTTAACTCAGTAGCTAATCAATAATTTAATTTTGATCCTGAACTAAATGAAGCTTGATAAATATCAGACACTTTTAAATTGGGTTTAATTAGTGTTTATGCATGTATTTGAGGGCTCTGATTCACAAACTGTGGCAACTCCTTGCTGAAGCAACCTAACCTTGTCTTTCTGCTAGAAGCTACTGCCTCATGCCCATTTCAGAGGCAGCAGGTGGTCCTCAGACATGCAGGGCTTGGGTGCCCTCATCCTAACGGGAAGTAATCTCATAAACCTTATCACAATGCCCGTGTTCAAAGAGAGTGATGTCAGTGATGTGGAGGGAGAGAAAGGGACATGAAAGAGGCAGCCAGGGAGGGGCCCAGCTTTGAATTTCCAACTGTGGGTAAGAGGCGGTTCAGGAACAGCTGATGAGAGTGATGAGTGGCGCAGAAAGACGTCAGCACGGGGAGAGATGGAAGAGATTGCATCTGTTTCCTTTAGAGACTATGCAAACAAGGAGTGACATAGTGGAAGCGTGTAAAAGAATTAATGGTCTATAGAAGTTATGGCTACCTACCATGCCTCCCAACACACATGAGCTCCTAGCAAACCAGAGGCAACTGCACTTCAGCAGGTAGATATTTTAAGGGTAAAAACATCTGCAGATCCCATTCCTATCATTGATTGACACCAAAACAACATCAGAAAATGAAGCACAGCCAGGGATGGCTCCCTGTTGGCCTTATAGAGAAGACTACCTTGCTTTGGGGAGAACGAAGGCTTAATTCCCTGAGCACAAGCCATGCCATGCCTCTCACTCTCTGGGCTGGAGCAAGCCCTGGCCTGCTTTGTGCACCAGCACAGACACGGCCAGTCAGATGGAGAAATTAGCTGGAATCCAAAAGGTGCAAGATCCTTATCGGGACCCAACGTTGCACTCAACAGGGAAGGAGAACACGAAGGCAGAAGCCAACCACGTGTTGGTGGAGATTACAAAGAAACACACTCTAGGGACATATTATTCCTGACGCTTCCCTACTACTCTTCAGAAGTTGCCGATATCAAGATTTGGTGAACCGTTGGGCTGACACTGTGGTTCTCAGGCTTCAATGCTCCAAAATTGAAGCAAATAGCCACCACCTTCCAGTGGAAGTGATCACAATGCCACCAACTAACTAGCTCTGTCACCTTATGACTTTCCTAGATGTAGCACACACATACATTGCACATACTGGACTGATGTGGGAAAACCACATCCCATGGCAAAGGAAGATATGCTCCTAAATGTGCAGTTTTGCCAGCATAACCACATTGGCCCTTAGGATCTCTGTCTGGAAAGCTGTGGTGCTGGAAGTCCATGCTTCTTCATGCCCTGACATAACGAGGGTGTGCATTTATCTATCATACTTCATTTTAAATAAATATCAATATTTTTTTCCTCTGGGCTCTCCTTTCTTGTTTTGTTTAAGAGCAACGATTGTATCATAGCCAACATTATGATGCAAAATTAGAGGGAAGTAAATGCATTAGAAAGCTGGCATCATCTGAAGAGATGTGACGGCTGCTCGCATTAGCTCAAACATCTTTCTCCCTGAAGTCTGACCCTAGGTGTAAATTGGAGAAGCCTGACAGGACATAAAAAGAAGTACTATCCTGTTGACCCAGTTTTCATAGAGAGCAGTGTGTATAATTATTTTGGCCACCTGCAGTTGATAAACCAATCCCATGTGAGGTTAAAAATTATCCAGGCGTTTACTGGTGACACAGCAGTATGCTAGAAACCTGCACAGCAAACCTGCTCAGCCACAGTTACGCTGGAGGGAGGTGTGGTGAGGCATGATCCGGGACTGAGATAGCTCTGCTGGCAGATGTCCTCAGCACAGAGAAAGCTCTACAGGCTTCTGCCTAGGTGGTTTGGTTTTTTTTTTTTTTTCAGGAATGCTAAAATAAGTGATATCAAAAATAATCTTTTTGTGATAAGGTAGGAACTGCACAAGGGCTGTGTGTACGGTGCTCCAGCCTACAGGAATATCAGTGTTTCTCAGCAGTAAATAAAGCATTCTTGGAACTACTGCATTGCTGCAGGAAAACCACTCCCCATGGGAAAAGTTATACTACTAAAAGTGCAATTTTTTTCTATAAATAGCATCAGTGCAAAGGGTTTCTGCCAGAAAAGCTGTGACACTGAGAGTGCCCCCTCGGCAGGCCCCAGCAGATGCTGTTGTGCCTGCAGAAGTCCACGGCAGAGACTAGGAGGAATTTGCTGAGATAGCATCCTCCGTGTCTGTGTTGATGATGCCACTGCTGTGCATTACCAGGCTACGATCAACCGCGATGGGGATTGCAGTGCCGAGCTCCAGCAGTTTAGGTTCACACAGCATGTTTTCCCCACAGATGAGGCTGGTGCTCCCGGGCAGCAGGACAGCGTACATTAGGCAGCCAGGTGTGAACATGACCTCCAGATGTTCAGTGTGTTCTGCAGCCCTGGGGAAAAACGTTTCCGAAAAATCCAGCATGGTGCAAATGCAGCCCCTCACAAATCATTGACTTGTCACCCCCTTTTGTCATCCCTCAGATAGTGTCACTGCCCCTTCCCTCATTTATCAGATTTTTACTTTACTTCTTCACAGGTTGAAAAGGACTAGAAGACTATATATATATATATACACACACACACATATATATATAATTTGGGGTTTATGTAGAGTCCATTACTTTTTTAGACTACCCAACTGGGGTGCAGGAGGCAAGGTTTTATATGCTTTCATTTTTTCACAACTAAAACATATTTCTTTTTTGTATGTGATGTGTCTCAGAGCCTTAGTGAATATCCAGAAATAAATAGTGATATAGCTGTTATTAATTCTTCTAAAATTAAGCGACCTACTTGGAAAAGCTTGTTCCCTGTAACTTAAAGCAAGAGCACAAATGGATATAATTATACAGGCATAACTTTCTATTCTGTCTTGGTTTTGTTTATATCATTCAGGAAAGGATTTAAGTTCAGCCAAAACATTCCAATTTCTATTGGAAAAAAAAGGTGAGATTCTTAAGATATATTATAGTTATACTACACAGTCTAATACATTGGTATTAATGGTAATGGTATAATGCACCATATAAAAAAATCTAATTCCTATATCTACCATTACAGTTTATATCCTGATTTCATGCAAAATTGGAGTAAGCTATTAATAGCAGTGGACTTGTTAAAGATTTACTCTAGATTAAAAGATTCTCATCTGCTCTTAGTGTGGAAACTGCAAATATTGCTTTAATACAAACACAACTGAACTGTAAACCAGCTCATTACATCTCAGGTCTGTGCTAAGTAATGGGCATGCTACATTAAAAACATCAGTACAGGCAGGTTTTCCTTTAACAAGATTTCCTCAAGACTGGACAGCTAATGAACAGGATTTAATCATGATGCTGAACCATTTTCCAGGAATTATTGAGGTTTGCACTCAGGTACAGAAAGTATACATTAGACATAAGTCCCATGTGTCTCCACAGTTCATTAGGTCTGTGTGGTCTACATCCCTGTGAGATACCATGTTTATAGCATATCTACTATAGTCATATCTACTGGTGAAACCTAAACTATGGCCCCTGTGACAACAGGCAAGTGACAACACAGTCATAAGGGCATTTCTGCTCAGCAAGCCAAGCACAACACAGGTCCTCTGCTGAGAAGAAACACTTTCCCTGCCACTGAAGCTGACCAGAAATTATTGTACCGCAGCCCTTACTTGCTCAATGCCAGTTTGCTGTTGAGGTCAGACCCAAACACAACCTGAACCGAATCCTCTATGAGTGCTAAGGCCCCGATCGCTGCACTGCTGGGACTGCTGTGCCCTGGTGGCACTCAGATGCTGCCCATCGCCAGCTTGGCACTGACAGCCACCCTGTATGAGGTGCTGTGGGTGGGAGAGGCAGGTCCCAGCTCCTCCTTTGCTTCTGCTTTCATCCTGCAGAGATTGTGCTTTTCACAGCTCAGTTATTAAGGCAGATGGCTGCCTGCAGAGCCCAAGGCAAACGGACAGATGGGCTGTCCTCCCCTCAAAACTACGAGCAAGAGCTTGCTGACCTTGCCTGTTTTCTTGGCTGGAATCAGTAAAAAAAAACCCCAAACTTTACCATAGCTTCCATTCCTGCTTCCACTTGGGGTAAACTGGGACCAATGCAAATCTCAGTTTTCCTTGTCTGCCTGTAGACACCCAACACCAGGTTGGGGCTTGCCACTAAGACATGATCCTGAACTATTCCTGAACTCAATGGTGCTTCATCTCCTCCTGAACTCAAATTGCTCCCCTACTGTATTTGTTCCAGATCTGATCAGGCAAGGAAACATTCAGCACTTCACCTCTATATACTCCAAGCAGCACATTACCTTTGTTCATATTAATGATTACATGCATTTATGATACCAAAAATGCTTACAAGAGCCTCCAGGATCCATGTGGCTTGAGAGGGGGAGGAAGAGATTGTAGGGAATATAAAGGAAAAATTGATATGGGAACACGCTGACTTCAGAACAAATTTAAACTGGTGTTGGTACAAGCTCTCACATGGGAATAACTGACTCATCACCTGGTGACCAGCTCCATCTGATGCTGCTTCCCTGGAGGTAGACATGAGAAACTATGGAGGGAAGAAAAAATAGACATAACACAACCAGTGCTACAAAACACTGAGAAATTTCAACCCTCACCCTCCAAATCCAAGAAGGGAGAATCTGTGTGGAAAGACAATATGCAGAACCTCAGGGAGGGCTAGCTGACATCTGGCAGCCCCTTCTGACCTGAACGGTTCTATGATTCAACTCATGAAAGCAGGACAGGGGGGAAATCCCAAGATATCCTTCATGGTGAGAGCTAAAAAAAAAAATCAATTTGGTCAGTTTGTAACTTATGCAATCCATTCTCCAACCTCTGCAACACAATTTCAGATATCGATGCTGTGGGAGCCACACACAGAGCAAGGAGACAAGCAGGTACTTGGTGGGACACTGAAGTCTTTGCATTTGGAACAGAAAGTGTTGCAACAATCTGAAAATTGCACAAAGTGCTGAAAAGAAGCCTGTAGAAACTTACTGAATATGACAGGCATGCCCCAAAGGCTTGTAAGTTTTAGCAACCCCCTCAGGAAGCCTGTTTTGAAACAGGAATTTGTGACAGAATTCCAAGTCAACAGCTTTACTGTAAATAATTTACACTGAAGTCGATCTGCTTTCCTTCCCCCTTTTATAGTAATGTTGCCTTGTGTTCTCTCCTTTCCCAAAAATCTGTTCTTTGCACTGCTTTGTTGTCCTACAACCTTCCACTCAAAGATGTCAAACCACAAAAAAAAGCAAGGAATATTGTCTCCAGCAGAACCGGGAGTGGAGGAGACAGGCAACCCCATGGGCTGTAACAGCCCAGCAATGCATTTTGGTGTCATGAAGCTGATGTTATGATTTCTCAGTAACAATAGGGCAAACCTGCTGAAATGAAGAGGAAAACTGCTGGCTTTTAGCTCACAGAGCTCTGGGTTCACCGCTGAGCAAAAATCCCTCACCCACTTGCTGAAGTCACTCCAGATACAGGAATCACACAAGTGGCCCATTACTGAGTGAAAGCTCTCCTCCAGCTGCCTATTTGGTCTCCGTATCAGGAGATTGTAGGTGAAAATGGAATGCAGCCTTGCCTACAGGGCTTGCTCTAAAAACAGGATTACTCAGGGAGTGGAAATCTAGCACAGAGACTGGGAATTTAAGAACCCCTCTTTAGCTCCCCATCAAGAGTGGGATCAGCAGGTGGGACCCACAATGACACCTCTGTCCTTGCAGAGCTTACAAGCACCCTCAGGCATGCCTCTGAGCTCCCAGCTACCTGCACTTCCACCTTATTCCCAGCAGACTCTGCCTAAGGCAATGAGGGGGCACCAAAGTTTGCCCTCAAGAATATCAAACCATGCCCATGCCCAAAATTTTTCCCATCCGGCTCCCCTTTGGACACTGGGCTAACCCACAACCTTTCACCCTGCAACCTACTTTTGTCTTCCCTGCAGAGGAGGCGGCATTTACACCAGTCCAAACCCTCCAGCTCGCTCATGTGCAGGCTGATGGCCTCTATTTACACGTCACCTCCAAAGCTTTCATTTGGCAGGCAGTCTGGAAAACACCAGCGTGCTACATTAACCTGCATTTCTCTTAATTCACCATTCTTAATCAGTGTTTGGAATGTATTAATGTGGGGCTAAGCCATAAAGTTTGCATCCGGGCTTTTCTCATGGTCAGAGGAGCTGGGCTACCACCAGAGCCTGGGGAAGAGTCACCCCTTCCTCACGTAGCACCTGAAAGCCAGTGTATAGCAGTGACTTCCCATCTTCCCATCAAATAATTCCATCTTCTGCTTGAAATACAGACATTGTGATTTTTTTCCCCTGCTTTCTCACCTCTGAGCCACCAGTCAGCCATTTTGTCCAGATACTGAAGCTGTTCAGAAACTACTGGCATTTCTAGCTTAACCAAAGTCTTTGCCTTCAGGCAATGATGTAACAAAAAGGAAGCAGTGACAGTGTATGAGTTAAACAGCATTAAATCTCTCTGTAGCCATTTTAGGAATGAATGTATGAGCTAGTTATTACTGAGCTTCATGTGTATGTGTGACAGATAAAGTCTAATTTTGCAGCAAGATAGTTACTCTGATACCACAGGCTCTGAAATAGCTTCAAGGTCAAAGAGAGGTGTCAGAGGAGACAAGATGACCTCCTCAGCTCTTCCTCAGGTGACCCATCTCACCAGCAAGATGCTAGGAGGCAAGCTGAGGTCTGAACTTCCAGCGCGTCTGCTTCCATGGTGCAGTCCCTCCTACTCACCGCTATGCTTGGGAGATAGATATGTTCATTAACATCTGTGGTTATGAAGGTGTAAAGGAGTCCTGATGTTCCTGAGGCAGTTGGAAGGGACGCTGAGAAACCCTTCCTCACCACTGCCCTCTCCCAGGTGTGAGGGCACCGAAACACACGCCCCCTCTCCCCGATGGCATAGGGAAACCTGTAAGCAACAGTCAGCATTGCCAAGGGAACCACCCTGCTAAGGGTAACTACCAGAGACAGCACTGTGACAGGGACAGACATTACCCAGACAAACTGCCAGCACACATCTGTAGGTGACCACCCCTCTTCTTTCCGTTAGGTTTCCAGCAGTACCAACCTGTTTGGCAGTAGGGATAGGTGTACACTGCACCTTTTGCACAAAACAGTAATGCAGTGATGCACTGACATATCTGAGGGATCTCAGAGCTACCCAGCTTATGGTACAGGCCCTCCTCCACCAACTGCTGATCTCAGGAGAGGCTGTAAAACCTGTATGCGCAAAGCGAGGTAAGTGAATTTTGTCTAAGCTCTGAGCTGCCTTGGGACTCCAGATACTGAGGTCTGCTGGTTTAAAGCTGTTCAGTATCTGTCTTGACCATAGTATTGCAGGCATGTAACACACCTACACTCCTTATTCTGTATCATTTTGATTGAGTGACCTACAAATGAGTTGTCTAATTTTCCAGGTACGGAAAAGCTGAGGGCAGTTGGGAATCTTCCTCACACAAAATAACCCAGGAGATTTCCCATTTTTTGACTCCTGGAGAACCCCATGTATTCAGTGTTTAGCAAACAACAGCTTCTGGGACTCTGGAAAAGCTGTATAACACTTCTCACACTGCCAGTAATGCCGGAGAGAATGACCACGCGTGTAAATGTAAGGATGACCTTGCACCTTCCAATTAGAAATATCATTACTAAATTCCACAGTGTGCACACACAGCCTTTGGCTTCATAGGTATAATACCATCAGGGATCATTCTTTTTTTGTTGTTTTGAGGGGAAAATATAACAAGGGAAGCTGAGAAAAGCATAGGCAGAGATATCTTCTGGTTAAATATCAGAGCATTAACAACGTAATAGCTGTAGATATTAGCATATTGTGGGCGCTGGTATACATACCTACCTAAACTTCTCATCACATGTGTAGGTAGAACTTGATATTATGAAGCATTCGGCAGTCTCAACTCTTAACTCATGTAATTTTTGTGGTGGTCTATTAAAAAAAAAAAAAAAACAAAACCAAAAGCAGAGAATGTAGAGTCTTTAGTAAGGAGCAGAACTAGATGGTCCTAAAGTGATACATTCTTATTTTTGATTTCTGGTCTCACCAAAAGCAAGATCCATCTCTCATCGCCCTTTCCCATGACACTCATGGGAGGGTACATCTACACTAAAAGAACTTAGACTGGAGCTATGTTGGTACAGGAGGGTTATCCTAGATCCTTTAGTCGCTATGGTTGGATCTGCAGATAAGTCCTGATGGAAGTGAATAGGAAGCAGAGATATTCCCTTCTTCCCAAACACACAAGCCACAATAGGTTAGAGAAAATATGGGGCTTCCCAGATTCCTTTGCTCTATTCCTGTATGTAGTGCTGGATTGTGTACTTTGGCCCTCTAAACCTCCCTCCCCGCTCCCTATTGCACACCTCACAAGCCCTTTTAGAGCAAAGGCAGGCAACGCGGTCAGTAAAACACACTTGGTCCTACAGGATGGGGTCTGAGCATGGTTAAGTGCCTTTGCAATACAAATGATAACAGTAACAATAATGGTTGTAGCTCACTCAGGACCTCTTCTTTCCTTTCTAAGGCTGGGTGTAAATAATGTTCTTATCTTTTAAGAAATACCTCTGGCATCTCTGACTAGGCGATAAGTAGAAAGAAGAGAGACACTCTTAACTGCTGATCAAGAGGGAGGAGAGTGATTAGCATCCTCTGGGGAACACCTTGTTGATGATGGCTGCTTTGCATTGTTGAGGGTGTAAGAAGCACCTAAATTCCTCCTCCACAGAGCTCTCAGCTGCTGATGAAGTCAGTTTTGCATTAATCCCTCGGCACACTCCTCGTCGGGCCAATTTCTGATCAAAGCTTTCCTTGCCACTGCAGGCAGAATTGCAACTCTCTGTAACCCTCCCCAGTCTGAGAAAGGGACACAGTCTGACTGTCAGTAGGAGGAAGGACTGGACTTAGGCAACACCAAGAATCTTCTGAAGTAAGAAAATAACACAAAAACATCCTGCAGAGGGACCAACTGGTAGCAAGGCTGAATCAATTTTTTTGAGTTTTCACGTTGGGGTTTGTGGCCCTAGTTCCCTGGTAGCTGGGTTTAAACGTGCTGGGTCTCAGCAGTCCTCTGGCATTGCCCATCATTGTACAGTGCACAGCCACTTCAGGAGATGTAGCCCCGTTTCTGCTGTGCACAAACTCAACCAAGGCAAGGAGAAACAGGCACAGTGAAGCAGCATTGCTCCTCCCAAGTTAAAGCCTGAACTAGCATTTAAGCTTTCTGAAGCTCACGCTTAATCTTGAGGAGTCAATCAATGCAGATGTGTGGATACAACCCACTGCATTGATTTGCATTGGTGAGTACCAACAGATCCAAGCTCTCTCTATCCACACCACCCTCAGTAGTGGAAGTAAATGGCATTCATGTGGCTCTGCACCCACACAGGGATCCTGTATCGACAGTCTGGCTCTGCAGCCAGACCCGAGATGGTTAGTCAGGGTAGCTCTGCAATGCACCCTCACATCTTCTTGCTGAGGTCTCCCCAGCCTGGGCAACAAACACAGATACAAGCACATGCCCATTCAGGCTCTTTCTGCACTACATGATCAAACCGTGTTTAACCATCTCAGAGAACAGCTGTGACAGAAAGTGTCTCCCTCCCAGACATGCCTGCCCTACCAGCAAAGATGGGCCCTCATGTTGTGTGGGTCTGGTTGCACAATATGAAAAAATGCCAACCAGATCAGAAAAACATCTGTATCTAGTAACAACCTACATTTGGATAGTGTAGGAAGAAAATACAACCTCACACTTTCCATTACAGCCCACCTCTTAAATTAGGCGATCCTACCCCATAGCAATGATGTCCTTTCTCCCCTCTTTTTACACTTTTTATCTCCCCATACTATTGCTCACACTCAACATCCATTTTCAAGCATGGTATTTCCCTTTCTAATAAAATGCAGCAGGAGGTTCCACAGGTTAATTATAAATTGGTTTAAAAAGCATTTACCAAGAAGTGTTTTAAATCCATTTCCCTTAATTTCATTTGATGCAGCATATGTCTTGCAGTGCAAAGGGGAGATGCGGCTTTATTGCCACTATCTGCCAGATGAACATGTTCATCATCAACAGTGCAGGGAGTGATAAGTCCCTTATCTGATACAGAGAGACAAAACACTCCCTCTTTCTTATCAACAAATTGAGTTATCAGCCAAGTGAAGTAGTTTTTCGGTAGCCTTTCTGACTGCATTTTGCTTTTAAATCCATACTGGCAGCAAATGTTCATGGATGTATTTCCCTCTCTTGTGCTCATTTCAAAATGCAGCAGCAGGCACAGATAAGAATGCTTCATCTCCCCAAGACGTCTGGTCTAAGTGCTGTTAAGCAGTTCTGAATTTGGTCTGATTGCTGGTAAACTAAACTACTCCAGAAGTAACAAAAATAATGCTAAAACAGTCACACAAAGAGCTTAGAGGAACACAGAGGCTGTAACACTGCAGGACCGAAGCCTGCTGACATGACCATCGCTGATGGCTTAGGCCACCCTTCTCAGTGCTATCCCTTACTTCTGGGTCCTTGACCCGAGACAATTAGGACCCAAAAACCTTGGCAAGTGCAAACCCTGCTCTAGCCAAGGTAACGCTTCAGCTATACCTGGATATGTAAGCCCAAATCCATTCAAAATTAACTGCACAGCATAATAAAACTAGAGAGAAATTTGGGTTATCAGCCACATGACATTGTTAGGAGACTGTAACAGCTGAAGGCATGAAAAGGTTTTTAGGTGTGAAGAGTTGGAAGCCATCTGATGCCTTTCAGGAATCAGTTTGACGGTATGTTGCCCGCTGGTGTGCTCTGTGCTGTGAGCAGCTACTCCAAAAGGCTTTGCACAGAGTACAACCCATGAGAAAGGTGTCAGCATCACGCTAGCTTGAGCAGAGGACGAATGCGCTCAGTTGTTGGTATGTATTTCTCAGTGCTGGAGTCAGTATCATTTTGGTTGAGTGTGTCTGGAAAGTTAACTTCATTGGGATAGCACTGAAAAGGGTTTGCCCTTGACTGCAGAGGCCAGCTGTGCTCATTCCCAGCTCCCCAACATAATTTTTAAATATGACTGTTCTCTTCCATAAACCGGCCCTGAGAAGACATGACTTGATAGCAGAAACTCATGGAGGACAGATATCTTATGTCAGAAATGTTTCTTGTAAATACTGACAAACTCCCTGCTGCAAGCTCATCTTCCTCCCTCCAATAAAGACATGATCAAATAAGAGCTCAAAGATTAATATAAGGGTTGATGACAAGAACATCATAATTTCACCTGCTGAGCAAGACAAGCAAAACCCGTGAGTGCTCTTGAGCTTGCTCAGCATGGAGCCAGACAAGGGAGCTCAGACAATCTTCACCAGCAGCTTGAACCAGAGCTCTGGACTTTGCATTGGTTCAGATGAGTAGATTGCAAACATCCTTCCACCTCTTGAAAAAATCCAGTAAGAGCTGCAACAAGACCAGTAACACCTCCAATCTCCAGTGTTTTCCAAAGCCCATACATATCTACTTTTCTAGAGATTCTCCCTCTACAGAGCTACTTTCTTTCCCAGAATGTTTTCCTGTGGCTGAACCTGTTAATTTGGTAGCAATCAGATGCCTCATCTTTAAAGCAGCTATTTTGCAACCAGCTGCGTTATTCCTGGAAGGGTTGTACACTCTCACCTGTTTGTAGATGGGACAGGATTGTTGGATATTAATTCTCGAAGAGACAAGAGATAATTATAATAATGGCCCAGCTGACAATAGTTTCAATAGTTTCCAGCCTCGCTGTCAGCTGACACATTCCTTCCTCCAGATAATATCTGATACACTCAGATATTTCTGAAGCTGTGCCTCCACAGGACGTGCCGTAAGAACTACAGTCAGCTCCGTGCTCCTCTGCTTTCATACCAAACCTGCAAGGAAGTTGCTACAGGAGGGGTTGTTTATTTTTCTTGAACATTACTATGAAACCTGCCTAATAACTTCCAATCTTCGCTCCTTTCCAGTTCTGCTGGTGCTCTGGAGCTCCTTCCCATCCTTGACAGCATTAACGCCGAGCGGAGGGGGACTTTCTGCAGTTGCAGATGCAGTATGGAAGGGGCTCCTCATTCATGGGTAGGCAGAAAGACTCATTCCTGCTGCCTCACGTGCGATACTCAGTCCTGTGCAAGGTGCGGAACGAGGAGCATCATTCAGAAGCTCTTGCCCACCAACGTTGAAGGGCTGGAGCAAGGCGGTGGGAGAAGCTCTGATCCCATCTTAGTTCTAAAGATCAAGGCTTTTAAAATTAAAGAAAGTCTTGACAGTGTTGGTACCTGAAAGGTTCAATAAGCAGTTGCAAATAGCCTTAATACTTTAAAGAGGACTTAATCAAGCAGAGCTGGGATGTCTTGACAATCTGATAATTGCAGCATAAAATTCAGAGAATGCGGAGGCCATGGGGATGCATGACCGGCCTTTTGGGGCTGATTGTTCTGAAACAGCTCTTCTTTTTCTTTTTGAAGATAAATTTAAATTACCCAGACTTACAAAAATAACTGTTTATCTTTCACAAGAGCCTTGTCTCATTTATCATGCATTTAAATCAGCGCAGATTTCCTGTAATTCACCCGTAATCCACAGCTGGACAAAACTCTCTTCTATCAAGGAATGCCAAAACTACTGGCGTTAGCTCGGTCCCTCCCAGTTATCCATGTCAAAAGGTGTTAATTTGTGTAGGAAGGGCTGATTCAAACTCTACTCATATTTTTGGGGGTTGCTTCAATGGAACTTAGATTAGTTTACAGGTGGTGTATTTACACAACAAAGCTAGCATTACTGGGCTGCTATTGAGATTTTAAAATAGTTGTATACACATCTGAATATTTTTATTTTATACAGTTAAGAATTAACTAATCAAGGGCTGCCCTGTTTGAAAGCAAACTAAAATTTGATACCCAAGTAACTGTGATGGTTTGAAAAAAACTGCAAAGTGAAACTGTCTGTAAACAAAGTTGAATTAACAGCTGTGGTAATTTTACCCCGAAGCAAAAAAGGTAAAGGCTGCGCATGATGGAAAGACCAAAGCTGGTGAAAAGGATTTTATTCTCTGTATTAAAAAAGAGAAAAAATAGTTACATTACAATGAAGATATTTTCCTGTGTGTCACTCCTGATGCCATTTTCTATTTTACAATTGCATATAATAGGTTAAAGCAGGACAAATATATACTGGTACATGCTTGCATGATGCCAGACTGCCTTTAAAAACAGACGATGTTTTAGTTTCACTAAACATTTGATTCCATATGCACTGTGAGATTAAAAAATCAACTATGAAGCAGGATCAACATCTAAAATGTTTGGGTTTACAATCAAACATTAATTAAAAAAAAAAAAAAGTCCTAGCTCTTGATCCTAGGTGTGATCGTTTCAAATCTCCTCTGGTTTGGGTTGAAAACTGGTGTTTGCAGCCCGAGCCAGAGGAGAAGTTCAGGCTCTGTTCTAATTCTCTCAATTACAAAACTTACTTTTCTGGGACATCAGTGGGTCTCTGTGAGATGTGGTACTCACTGCAGTGCTGGGGGATTAATTTAATAGCAGCATAACTCTTTCTTTCCCTGGCCCTCTCCTCATTTAGTTTTCTTCTATTTCCTTCTGTGTGTTTCCCTTTTCCTGTTGGGAATGAATGGTCCGAATTTTTCCGTAGTGTCATCAGGCTGGTAGATGACAAGAAGCGTGGTGCAGAAGAAGAAGTTGCCATGTTTGCTGCAAGCACTCTTGGGCAGATATCTGAGAGCATGCGGGAAAGTAAAATAAATAAATTATACCAGATGCCACTTTCACTAACCCCATGATGAAAGTGGACATCCACAAAGTGAGGATGCACAGCCTTGGCTTCCAACAGCAGAGGAGAGTTTAGTATATGATATGTGCTACCTCTGGTTTAAAACTAGCTTTACTTAATTTAATTTAATTTTATATTTTATTTTATTTTATTTTATTTTATTTTATTTTATTTTATTTTATTTTACCGTTATGATCCTCACATTCATATTTACTGATGACACATCACCCACAAAACCTGCTGTTTCCTTCTGCAGATTGTACTACCATTCTAAAGACTTGTAGCCCACAGCTGGGGCTGCTATACTGGGCTA
Source organism: Grus americana (assembly GCF_028858705.1). Classification (NCBI taxonomy): domain Eukaryota; kingdom Metazoa; phylum Chordata; class Aves; order Gruiformes; family Gruidae; genus Grus; species Grus americana. The sequence goes on along the minus strand of NC_072853.1, from coordinate 11,495,605 downwards.
GCAATGATGGAAACTGCAGCGGTGCTGGTCCCTCTACGTCTGCAGCAGAAGGTGTACTTCGGTCTCTGTTTTTCACCACAGAACAGAGACAAGGACAGTGGCCCTTGCAGACGTCTGCATTTCTCTCTCACGCTGGGGAAGTCCGTTGAGAAGGTACTTGTTAGTGCAGTATATGAGTCTTTCTGAGCCTGAAGAGAAGGTGGGAAGATGTTATTAATTTAGTCAATGCTGTGCAGCTCGCAGAAACACTGTCAGCTTCTGCCTACACACATTTCACCTCCTATTGTTAAAGAAATTAGAGCTGCTGAAAGAGATGAAAAAGTAACACGTTTCTTTTCTGGTTTTTATAGTAATAAGCCAAATTCGGTTCTTCTTGCTCCTGTAGCGTGGCCCTGCTTTTTGGATGGGGGTCCTTTGCGGGACTGGGGCAGCTATGGAGACATCATTCCCCACACGGGTGCTATCTGATGTACATACGTGCACCAAACCTCTTTTAAAGGCTCTGAGTGCAAGGACCATATTTGTTGGGTAAATCTCTCATACAAGGAGTTAGTACTTTCCAGGAGTAATTAATATCTAGTTAGTGCTTTCCGTTTTCTCACCAGGGCAAGACCAGCAACCTACAAAGCTGTGGAGAGGTCAAGTGAAAATTCCAGCAGAAATTTCTGAAGATAGCTACGAATTCATGGTGACCCTACAATTATTAGACGGCTTATTGTCCACTGAAAAAGAAATTGCAGATGTCTCCTGAGAATAAAACAGGCAGTAGGTGGCATAGGCATGCATGACATTACTAATTGTCTCAGGGGGTTCCAGATAAGGGGAGGTGTGAGAGCTTTTTCCACCGTCTCTACTTCTCTCTCAGGTTTTGCTTTCATTTCTGCTTCTCACAGGTTCCCACTCTGCCGTCACACATAAATTTCACCTAGGCTCCCGGCTCAGCCCCCTCCCATTTTATATTTATCGCTAAACCCTCCGTGTCAAAACAATCACGTTGACTCTGCAGTCTCCTTAATGTTATACTTGTGTATTTATTCTTCCCGTACAACAGCTATTTTGTCAAAATGGCCTTTTTATTGGAGATTTATACTTACTGATTTCACACCTTGCCTGTGTTCTTTTACAGCTGGGGCTGGACATAAGAAATCAGAGTGAAATGTCTTTCTTCATCCACGCTAAAACTGCCACGTAAGAGCTGCGCTGGTACACCTCAGAGCTGGCTCCCCAAGAAAAAAGTGAACTTAGAGTCTGCATGAGACCTGAAGAAATCCTACAGAATATTTTAAAGACTGTTTCCTCTGAAGGCTGTATTGTTTCAACAGCATATTTCTTCCAATCCTCCTTTCCTGTTTTTCCATTCATGTGAACACAGGGTATTTTAAGAGTCCATCTGCTCATGTTACTTATTCCTCACTTCAAGTCATAATCCTCTGTGATACTACAGTTAATTGCTCTGCCTATGATTATATTGCATCACGAATGGGATTATGATTTTCAACCCTATCTGTACTGGAGTAATTTCAAAATACTCCTACTGTTAGCAGCGCCGGCTGAGCTTCAACGGCTTTTACAATTTTGAGGAAATTTATTGTGTATCAGACTATTCTGATATTGTTCTTAAATAGATAAAAGTGCCCACACCGCGTTTTACACTAGTTGTAACTAGATTAATTTGGATCTTGCACCTTTCTGGCTGAGTTCAGGCCTGCCTTTAGTCACGTTATTTCCATTCACAGCAGCAAAGTCTACTATAGACAGAGGGAGATGTTATTTAAAAATAGCACGATGTATTTTAAGCCATCTCTGAGCAAGGGTAAATCCAATTCTGAAAATGTCAGTAGGTGAAACATGTACATCATGACTATATGGCGGCTCTTGGTTGCTTTAGCACTGTCCCTCCTTCACCAACAGGACACGAGACAAGAGAAAATGGTCCAAATTTTGCTTGCAGCCCTCTGCTCCGTGAGGAGTTTGATGTTTGCAAATACTCTGCTTGGCGGAGCGCTGCTCAGCAGAAATGATCGCCAAAAAAAAAAAAAAAAATAAAAGAGGGTGGGTGGGGAGGGTATTTTTGGGGAGGGGGTGCAGCGTAGGGCGCCGCGGGGGGGCGAAGGGGGGGGTCGGCGGAGCCGCAGGTGCCCGGGGCGGGGGCTGCGCGCTGCTTCCCGCGGGCGCGGGCCGGCCGGGAGAGGGCGCGATGGCCCCACGGTAGCGGCGGCGGCCGTGGGAACCCGGGGCCGCCCCCCAACGCTGGCGGGCGCCTCACCGGGGGTGGGGAGGGGGGTCCTCCCGCCTCCTGCCGCCCCACATCACCCCCTCCAGGGCTTGTGCTCGCCGTGTGCTTAGAAAAAAGCTGGGAAGGGGAATGAATAAATAAATACACATACAGGAATAAAAAATCCCAGTGGGGATGCCGGCGGTGGGGACGGGACAGCAGCCTGCAAGCGTTTTGGGGGGGGCACCCCGGGATGTCCCTCCATCTCCCGCGGGTGCGGAGCCCAGCGGGGCGGGGGGGGGGGTAGGATGCGCGGGGGGCAGCTCGTCGGGGGGTTGGCGGCGGCCCCGGAGGAACCGCAGGTGCGTGAGCTGCGTCCGCCCGGGCGGCGGGAAGGGGTCGGGGGTGTCCGTGCGGGCCGCCGGCAGCTAACGGTTTGGCGGGGCCCGGCCCGCGGGCCCGGCGGGACCCGCCGCCATGGGGCGGGTGTGGGGTACCCCGTCGGGGCACCGCAGCGGCTCCGCGCCCCCTCCGGGGCGGCCGAAGGTGTGGGGTGGGGGAGGGTCAACGCAGGGCGGGGAAGGGGCCGTCGGTGGGGGTCAGAGAGGGGGCGACAAAGGCCGGGGCGGGGGCGCAGCCGTGGACTGCCAAAGGGAGCGTGGCTGCAAGGTGACCCCCGTGGGGCTCTGCTTCCGCCCCCCCGCAGCCTCCTTTTCCCGGTTTAATCCTCTGCAGGCGCCGGCAGAGGCGGGATAATCAAGCGGCGACCGGGGCGGGGGGTGCCCGAGCCACACACGCTCCTTTGTGCCGGGAGCCAGCGCCTCCCCCGCCGCCCCTCGGCCACCCCTCTCCCCCTGCGGGGCCAGCTCGCCTTCGGTGAGCGCCGGAGCCTCTGTGAGGGGGGGTAGAGGAGAGGGAGGGTGAAGCCCCTTCCTCTGACACCGCCATCGGGGGGCATCGCGTTCTCCCTACTGGAAAGCCGGCGGGAGGAGAGGAACGGCGAGTAGCTGTCTTTTAATCTCTACTAGTATTTTTTTTTTTACTATGTTTACTTCCGACCTCTCCTTGCGCTGCTCGTAGTAAAAAGCCAAAAAAAAAAAAAAACCCAAACCCTAAAATAAATAAAAAAGGCCGCGGAGCGCTGCATCGCCTCCCCTGGGCGCTTCTCTCCCCCCCCGCCCGGCGGAAGCAGGGAGAAAAGCGCCGCCGCGGATCTCTCCGCAGCCGAGCGGCGGGGCGCGGGCAGAAGTGTTGGGGGTGGAGGGGGGGGCAGCAGCGCGGAGCAGCGTGGCCGCCCCCTCGCGGCGGCGCCGTCCCCGCGGCGGGAGCGCGGAGCCTGCGGGGCGGGAGACGCGGACGGCAGGCGCGCGCCCGCTATGCTGCCGCCGCGTTTGCCGCCGCCCCGCCCCCCCGTGCCTCCTTGCCCGCCCCTCGCCGGCGCTTTAAAGGACGAAAGCAACTAAAGTTCTATTGTACTGGACAGAGCGCGCCGCGCTGCCTTGGACCCTACGATCTGCTGCACGCCGGGAAGGCGGCTTCTCTCCGCGGCTCCGTGTGTTTTTTTTAAACCGTGGTGGGAGGAAGAAACCTACGTTCTCCCGGCGTTTTGTCTTTTTTTTTTTTTTCTCCGTCTTTTCCGGCGGTTTTTTATTATTATTTTTATTATATATATATTTTTTTCCCTTGTTTTGCTGCTCCCCGCACCGCCTGCAATAATTGCCTCGCTACGGTTCGCAGCTGGCGCGTTGGAGAAGCCGGTGAGTTGCGGGGCTCTGCTTTCACCATCACTCGATCCCCCGCGGTTGTGGCTTTGGACTGACACGGGCTGGTGACACCCGGGCTGCCGGCGGGGCTGCGCTCCGCGGACGTGGATACCGACGTACCCTCCCGAGGGACGCTCTCCTCTGCTGGGGCACCGGCGTTCCCCATCCTTTTTCTTGCGCTCGGATTTAATTTTTTTTTCTTTTTTTTTTTTTGGCGGGGGGTGGTCGGGGAGAAGCATTTGCTTCTCCCGCGTATGGGCGGGCAGGTTATGGTTATTGCACGTATCGCTTATATGCATATATATATGCGTATATGTATGTATATATGACAAGATCTGGCAAAGTTTGCCAAGGTCCCTGCCCGTCGCTGTGCATTGCCAGCACGTCCAGGTGGGTGGCTGGGGAGCAGCCTGGCTCTCGGCTGGAAGCTGCCGGCCACTCGCCGCCCCTTCCCGCCCGGCTGCCGGGACGCGGGTGGCGGGATGGGGATGGCGCTGCGGCCCCGGGAGGGAAGGGGCTCCGTGCCGGCCGGAGCGGTTCTTCCGTATGAGCGCGGCGGCTGCGGAGGGGCGGCGGGCGGGAGGCCGAGCCGCGCCGGGCGACGCAGGGCGGCCGAGCTGCGGGATCCCCGCCGGGGCAGCCACCGGCCGCGGGGAAGGTGGTCCGGGAGCCACCAGCCGACTCCTCGGTAGATCAGGTCGCGCCACCCGGTTGCCCTGCCAAGCTTAGAAGGTGGTGAAGGGAGGTCGTGCATTATTATTATTATTTATTATTATTTAATTACGGCACGGCGTGGGGATCCGGGAGGGAGCGCTGCGCGCTGGGGGGGGGGGGGCAGTGGCCCCCGCCGAGGCCGGGGGAGCCGAACCCCGCGGCGGAGCGCGGCTCACCCGGGCGCCCCCCTTTCCCCCTCCCGCCTGCAGGCACCAGCCGCCGCGATGCCGCTCAGCGCCGGCTTCCCCAGCAAGAACTACGACTACGACTACGACTCGGTGCAGCCCTACTTCTACTTCGAGGAGGAGGAGGAGAACTTCTACCTGGCGGCGCAGCAGCGGGGCAGCGAGCTGCAGCCCCCCGCCCCGTCCGAGGACATCTGGAAGAAGTTTGAATTGCTGCCCACGCCGCCCCTCTCCCCCAGCCGCCGCTCCAGCCTGGCCGCCGCCTCCTGCTTCCCTTCCACCGCCGACCAGCTGGAGATAGTGACCGAGCTCCTCGGGGGGGACATGGTCAACCAGAGCTTCATCTGCGACCCGGACGACGAATCCTTCCCCAAGTCCATCATCATTCAGGACTGCATGTGGAGCGGCTTCTCCGCCGCCGCCAAGCTGGAGAAGGTGGTCTCCGAGAAGCTGGCGTCCTACCAGGCGGCCCGCCGGGAGGGGGGCCCCGCCGCCGCCCGCCCCGGCCCGCCGTCCGCGGGGCCGCCGCCGCCCGGCCTCGCCGCCTCCCCCGCCGCCTCGGCAGGCCTCTACCTGCACGACCTGGGCGCCGCCGCCGCCGACTGCATCGACCCCTCGGTGGTCTTCCCCTACCCGCTCAGCGAGCGGGCCCCGCGGGCCGGACCGCCCGGCGCCAGCCCCGCGTCCCTGCTGGGCGACGACACGCCACCCACGACCAGCAGCGACTCCGGTGAGTGGGGCCCACGCGTGTTCGGGGGAGGGCGTGGAAATCCGCGCGGCGCGCCAAGTGCCCCCGGGGGCTCCGCTGGGGGAAGCGGGACGGCAGCCCCCCGCCCGCCTCCCTCCTCACCCCCTCTTCTCCCTCCTCCCCGCGTGGGCTTTTTAAAATGCCACGTTAGCGAGGCACGGAGAGACTCCCAGCGAATTTATTTCCTGGAAAACCACCCCAGTTTTCCCTCCAGGGGTGGAGGGAGGAAAGGGGAAAAAAAAAAGGGGGGGGGAGGGAGGGAGAAACTTTCATAACGGGGTCAGAGTCGGTCTCCAACGCGGTGTCCCGGTGAAGCTGGCTCCCGGTGCCACCCGTGGGCCGGGAAGGAGTTAACTCCTGCCCGAGAGCCGCGGGGGGAATGTGCAGTCAGGGAGGTGCTAGTGAAAGTGACTGCAGAGGAGTGAATGGGGCTGGGAAAGTTTTAGAAATGCTTCCTTAGGTATTTGACAGCGTGTTCCGCTCTCTCATAAATTTGGTCTGAAAGTGAGTTTCTACTCAAAGCGCCTCAGCCTTCCTTTTTTTTTTTTTTTTTTTTCTTCTTCCCCCCTTGGATTTTCCACAAATTAGCAGATCAAGAGAGATTCAGAAAATGTCTCTGAATACACATGTGTGTTAAGTAAGCTTTCTTTTGAGGCGTGGCCAAAGCCTTCTAAATCCTTAATTAAGGGCAGCTTGAGTCTGGGAGCTTTACTGCGCTGTACTGCTGACAACCGAGGTTAAACTTTACTGCTATCTTTCATGCATTACGCAAGATCTTTGCAACACTTAAAATCAGGGAGCCAGGGCTTGGAGCGCGGTCCATGTGTCCTATTGCACTTGAAGCTTTGCTTCCTTGAAGGAAAGGTTCTTGGGGGAAAGTGGAGTCCAGCAACATCGAATAGGTTTAAGAAGGCTTTTTCAATGGGTTCCTTGCTGTGCAGCTCACAGTAACCTTCCCTTACAAATACAGCAGTCTTGAGAGTATTTGCACAGATCAGCTTATGAATAATTGTTTTTTTTCTTCTTGCAGAAGAAGAACAAGAGGAAGATGAGGAAATTGATGTTGTTACTTTAGCTGAAGCAAACGAATCCGAATCCAGCACAGAGTCCAGCACAGACACATCAGAAGAGCACAGTAAGCCCCACCACAGCCCGCTGGTTCTCAAACGGTGTCACGTCAACATCCATCAGCACAATTACGCCGCTCCTCCATCCACCAAGGTTGAATACCCAGCTGCAAAAAGGCTAAAGTTGGACAGTGGCAGAGTTCTCAAACAGATCAGCAATAACCGAAAATGCTCGAGTCCCCGCACGTCAGATTCAGAAGAGAACGACAAGAGGCGAACACACAATGTCTTGGAGCGCCAGAGGAGAAACGAGCTGAAGCTGAGTTTCTTTGCCTTGCGTGACCAGATACCCGAGGTGGCCAACAACGAAAAGGCGCCCAAGGTTGTCATCCTGAAAAAAGCAACAGAGTACGTTCTTTCCATCCAGTCGGACGAGCACAGACTGATTGCAGAGAAAGAGCAGTTGAGGCGGAGGAGAGAACAGTTGAAACACAAACTCGAGCAGCTAAGGAACTCTTGTGCATAGGAACTTTTGGGCGTTGCTTAGAATAACCCGAACTAGACTGAAACGATGATAAAATATTAATGTTTCTAATATCACTCATGAACTACACCAGTCCATTGAGTATGGAACTATTGCAACTGCATGCTGTGCGATTTAACTTGAGACTACACAACCTTGGCTGAATCTTCCAAGGGTTTGGCCAGAACCTCAAAACTGCCTCATAACTGATACTTTGGGCATAAGGGATGATGGGACATTCTTCATGCTTGGGGATGAACTCTTCAACTTTTTTTTCTTTTAAAATTTTGTATTTAAGGCATTTTTTTCATATGAGAACCCAAACAAAAGTTGTCCCCAGATTGCTGTATATATTTACACATCTTATTGCCATGTAAATACCTTTAATAAAGTCTTTATAGAAAAATGTACAACATTAATACGTAACAGTTGTGGCAACTGGATTTATACTTGTCTTGAACTTCTGTGCCATAACATTTCACAATTTTGTTTTTTTTATTTAAATACTTTTTTCTTTTAAAAATGATTTTTATTTTGTTTTTAGATAAATAAATATTTGCCCAAAATATAATTAGCTAAATCCTGTGTAAAGACTTTGCTTTCTCTCCCACTGTTGTCATTAGACGTTGTTTCCATGCCATCCTTTTTCCTGTCCTCATGGCAGTGACCTGACAAAAGTCAAAGGGGAGTTAGGTGAGAGGAAATGATGATAGCTTGGCAGCTTAGTAAGGAGTTGGATTTTTTTCCTCCCACCCTTGTATTAATTCAGGTAGATAAAATCATTGGTCTAATGTGCTTTGTTGTTCAACCAGTGTTGCCACCAGTGCCTCCATGAAGGTGCTGGTAGCAATGTCTGTGTTGGCCATGGTCATCTGCCCGCTCAAAGTAAAGTTGAGGCGTTGCATTTTTACAGCAGTTGCCCCAGTGCATGGGCTCTGCGTTCCTTCCAAATACATGTGATTATATTTTTTTAGGGCATGACCTTCTTTCTGCACTAGAGACCCAGCTCTGCATTTTGAGGGCTGCTTTGTAGTAGGCTCACCTTAATTGCTTCCTGTTTGATTTTTGAACAGAAGTTGAATGGGATAAGAAAATACACTGAGATAGGGAGTGTTGAAGTGGTTAAAACAACAGAGCGGTTTCGCTTGTTAAGTGCTGAAATCAGCAGAGCCAATCTTCCTGGTCAAACACCTTAACGCTTTGTTGGTGTGAATAGTTACTTGTGATATCAAGGAATAAAGTTCAAGGACACACAAAAGGGAGCAAGAAGAGCTATTTCTCACTTGGAGAATACACTCAGACAGATTCCTAGCATTTGCCAGACATATTAAATCATATTTACATTCAGGAATTGTCTCATGATCAGCTTTGGATGGGCCATAACATGCTTGACACAGGTCCTAAGATTAGATTTGATCTTTTTCTCCCCTCCTTTCACCCACTTAGCTCCATTTCAGTCAAAACTTGACCAAGAAATCAACGAGGCCTTTGATGTGGAGGAAGAAGGTGCTTTTCACAAAGTTGAATCTTGTACTTTATTTTCATAATTCCCGTTAAATACATATTTCCTTGGCTTCTAACCATTCGAGGAGCAGTGCTGACAGATAACACCAGTGCCAGCAACTGAACTGGGACTGAGGGTTCAGGTTTTCTATTGCTTTTGAGTTCGGAGCGGGAGGAAGGGTTGAGTGTGGGTCTATATGGAGTGGGGGTGCAGAGGTAACGTTTTATGGACAGGGTAGATGCCAAAGGTCTCTATCCTGCAAAGCCTATGGTGACCATTCGAACAATTTTGCACACGGGGCTTTCAAAAGAAAGTGTCTAAATCCCATTTGATGAGGTGCTTTAGCTGCTGGGCTGAAGATTCCTTTAGAAGGAAAACATTCTGTTAAAAAAACCAGGAGAAAGCAAGGCTTTTTTCTGCAATTTGTCTGCACCACCCGCTTGTAACTGGGTTTATAGAAGTGGTCTGCAGTTGCTTTTTTTCAGCCTGTGATTCAGATATTCACTTATGAGGAAAAAGAATGATGTGAAATGAAACTGTTAATTATATCTAACCGTAAATTGGGACATCTTCCAGGTCTGAATAAGTTCTACCTTGAGACATGATAACTTATTTTAAAATTTCACTTGCCTTTTGGCATGCACCATATTTGAGATATTGCTTTGGAAGAGAAGCGAGCCATTGTTCAAAAATTTCTAACTGCATCCACATCCTCCGAAACAAACCAAGAGGTGTAGATCCATCCACAAACTATGAAAAAACTCTGTCACCTTTGGGTCCCACTTTCATGTATTAGCAAAAACCCCTCACTTCTTACCGTTAAATGAGGTTAGACCACAGTGACTAATAAACCTTTCCTTACTTGCCAGCTTCTTAAATCATTTGGAGAATAGTTTTGTTTTTTTTCTTTTATCTGCAGGAGGTCCTCTGTCTTTTGATGAATACGGTGTTTGCAGATAATTAATTTCTTATCTTTTAATCGAGCATCAGTTCCGCTTGCCACTTTCCTACTGAAAGAGCACACCAGATCATGAACATGATTCCAAATTGCCACTCTTTTAGAGTATGACTTTATGGGATGATGCTTTGTATTTATGAAGTTTCTTACTTAAAGGATTATGAAGTACCTAAATAATATAGTAAAAAAAATAGATAAATTTAACACAGCCTATATGTGCAGGGGTAAAAAAACCCTCTCCTCGTCATTAAACTGCCGCCACAATAGAGAGGAAGGTGGCTTCAACTTTCTGACTCCGTGTGAGGGGTAAGGATGTTCGGAAGACACAAACATCCCACAGGAGTTTCCGAGCTGGATTCAGTTAGTCACACTTCGTATATGGATAGGGAAGTGTTGGGGTTTGCTGCTGTTTTGGAGCAATAAAGGAGATAAGCTTATAAAAGAAGCCTCTGAGCCTTGAAATAAAATGCAGTAAGTATTCACAGTGCTTGCCAAACAGCTGTACCAAAACACTACTTGAAATACAAGGAGCATTTTTAACTTCATCTCTCTGCTCCTTCACTTTCACAAGAGATTTCAAGCCACTTCTGTTCCAGAAAAGCATTACACAAAATATGGCATCAAAGGAAACTCGAAACAAACCGTTATGGTGAAAATAAAATTGCCCTTATCATATACCCTCATTGTTCTCATTTGATAATACTGATTTTTAGGGTTCCAGCTTCATTTTTTTCTTGTGTTTAAGTTCTGTCTTTCCAGCCAACTAAGACTCTAAATGACTTCAATGTATCAATACAGAATATGCTGGGGGAGCATGGGGATGTACAAAAGCACGCCTGTCTGCTTAATTCAGCTCCCGTCGGAGCCTGTGGAAATTCCATGTTTCTTCCAGGGAAACAGACTTGTGCCAGTGGAGGATGCTCTTGAAAATTTTATCACCGCCTATAAAGAAATCACTTTATTTGCCACTGCCATAACCATTCGTGCCTCCGTAGCACTTTGCAACCATTGCAGGCAGTTGAGAGATGACAAACATCTGATGACAACATCAGAGTTGTATTAAAAGGAGAATTTCAGGTAAGTGGAATAGAATTACTGTAAACTGGAAATGAGCCAGGACACTTCAGTTCACATCTGAATTTATTCAAAACGGAAGGTAGAGGTGGTTGTTTCATCTACAGAGATGAACCATCTTCTAATACGCTGGATTTTTTTAAACTATTTTTTTTTTTGATTGACCTGTGTGAGAGTCATCTGTCAATGAATTATCAGGGAAAAAAAAAAAAGCCTGAATAATAGGGGATCCCAACACAACCAGACAGTTTAGGAAGAGACTCAGGATTTACTTCCCAGTTCACAGTTTTGCTCTTTCCTCATTTCAAGAGGACATCTATGGGAGCTTCTGAAAAAAAGCTCTACTGACAAAAAACTAACCCCTGGTTTCCCCTTGAGGTTTCCGTGCAGAGAAAGCCTAAACCTGACTAGAAAAAAGAAAAAAAATTAAAATCAAGAAATGAGATAGATGAGCCACAGAACTGGATTACATTTCCAGTACAAAACGTTTGATGTTCAGCAGGTTTTACCTACCTTCCTGCCATTTACTCATCTCAGGCATAGCTGCGGAGTCAGTGGGGACAGGCAACGGCGAGAACGATATCCAGGATTCAGAGTAACAATTAGGAAGTCAAAGTAGGGGGTGTTCCTAATTCTGCCATTCACCTTCTACAGACATCTCGAGCGAAGGGAGGGTTGAAAGCCTTTGGAGCATCTTGCTGACGGCAATGGGCTCAGCGGTGTGAGTAGTGCACATCATGGAAGGGTGGCAGTTACCGTGTGTCAGGGTTGGGTGAGACACTGGCCAGGCAGTGACAATACCACCTCTAATCAGTTCTTGACTATATGACAGGGTATTTTTTCACATCCCTACAGATGCCAAGGACCTTGTCCCTAATTGTGCCCAGACTCCACCTTCCTAGGAAATAAGTTCATTTTTCTGATAATAAAAAAGTATGAATGACCTTTGGTGCTAAATATTAGTGCATATGAAAAAGTTTCATTTGCCACTTGCCAAAACTATTTAATATTTGTAGTTACTGAGCAAACCTTGCTTCAAGTTGCCATCAATGCATAGGAGCCCGAGCTATGAGGCACATCTGCGTGGTTGCGCCTGAAGCCATGGGACACGAGGGAGAAGTCGTCGGCTGAGAGTGGAGCTGCACGACTCTGGCTGACTTTGACGGCAACGTATCTTATTCCCACAAGCATTGTTTGCAGTTTCCAGCTTACTGTACGAATTGCGGAGCTACTCCTTGTTCTGCACAAGTCTGGGAGAAAGCGGCTAGGTAGGTTAGTTCCTGACATTAGGTATCATGGTGATTGTATTTTGTCGCTAAATTTGCCCTTCATGTATGCCTCTCTATGGGTCTTGCCACGGCTACTATTTTGTTCAATACATTTCCATTCAAAGCAAAATCTTTCTTGCAACCATGTGTAATTTCCATCGCAAGCTTCTATGTCATGATTACGTGGAATTATGTTTTCCCTAAAGGATCAAAAATTTTTTAAAAAAGAAGAAGTAAAGGATTAGGTGCTATGAATGAGGAGGTTTTAAAATACAAGCTGCAAAAATGGAGCAATCTGACTGGGTAACAAAGAGTTCCAAGCAGAGAAATTAACACCGCTTGGAACTAATTAGCCCCATCAGCTTCCTTCATGCTAATTTATCCATGATGAAAGAGGACAGAAATAGGAGGAGGAAAAAAAAAATTACAGGAATCGTGCTTTATATACAACTACTATGAGTAGGCAAACTCCCCAAAATTCTGCAGGCTAAAGTGCGAGCGTGCGTGATCAAAAGCAAAGCCCTGCTCCCGCAGCCACGTCCCTTTGGACATCGCTCCGGATCCCTGCAGGTTGCAGTTGCACAGCAGCGCTCCCGTTTCCCAGCACATTTTTCCTCCAGGCGCCACGCGTGTGCGAGAGGCTGCTCATAGGGATGCAGCTGCCGGAGCGAGAGCTTCTTTCCACTCTTTTTTCTCCCATTAATCTGCTCCGTGACGACAGCAGAACCAAACAAAGCCTCTCGGCGCAGGTAGTTCCTGTGATCCAGCGCCCGGCTGAGTGTCTGACAAAGCCCCCTTTGGCTTGTGGCCAAGACCGTGCTGCGCTGCGGATGAACTGGGGGAAGAGGGAACGACTCTGCAACTGTACAGTCGCAGCAAATGTGAACTAAAGGGTCGCACGCTTCCCCACGGGAGGAAAATATCCCCGCTCTGCCTCCCCTGCAGAAAAAGCTACATCTGCAATACCGGGTGGGCTCCTACCCCAGCACTGGACAGACCCCATGTTGCTCACAGCTTCCAAATTTATTCAGTCTGATTTATGTAGTTTATTTAGGTTTTATTCAGTTTGATATGGGCAATGCTGTTTCCTAGAGTTCTTGGCGGTTTTATTTGACTGCACTACAATCACTCCTTAAATAATTTGGTTTTTATTCATGTCATATGTGTCCCAAGAAAGAAAACCTGCTCAGTAATAACTGCTACCAGAACAAGGCTTTCCAACAAGAGTGCTTTTGGAAGGTCAGTGCTGAAGTATCTAAAAACAAATAAAAATGTAGAAAATATAGTGAGGATGCTGGATCAAAAAGCAAAGATGACCTTTCCAGCCCCAGTTTCTATCAGGGTTCTTTCACTATTCCACACTTTACTAATTTACTTCTAGGTTACATGTTAAAAGCAGGAATAGAGAAGTAACCAGAATCTAAATTAAAAGTCTGTAACAACATATATTGCAAGTATTATGCTATAATCCATGCTCCATGCACATACAAATTTCAGAGAGAAATCAAATATGATCCATTAGTTTCCAAGGAACCTGAACAAAGATACTTCTGCCTTGGACTGGGCTGGGTTTTCAACAGTAAACAGCATTGCTATATAACAGCTGCAACCTAGCTTTCAAATATTAGACTTTTTATATTGTATAAATATGATGGACAGGAGTGGAAAAAGGAGAATTTTTTTTTTTTTTTGTTAACCAAGTATTTTTCATAGACTGAAATTTTACAAAAAACTCCATCGGTCTTTCTAATAGTTCACCATGTGATTTGCAATGGATTCAGAGAAGCAAAGCCATTTTATTTTGATAAATTGTACTGTTTTATAATATTAATTTGATCTGTAAAATTCCTCTCATCTGGGGTAAAGCAGATTTTTCTTTGGGCACAAGTAAAATCTTATTATGTGTTCTCATTATCGTTCATCATTATGGTAAAGAGTAAGATAATATTGTATTGTGCCTAGACTTCTACACTTTCAGGGAATGTAAAAGGCTACATGAATATCTTATGAAGTGATTGCAAAATAAAATTGACATCAAAGTGATTCAACTATGTAACTTATTATTCCCTCCCTGTAAAATTGGATTCTTACTGAACAACGCTTTCCTCCTTTTGCGTTTGTGAGAGAGAGGAAAAAAGACTCTCCCGCCCTTATGGAGCAATACAGCATTTCCCCATGTTTTACAAGGGCAAAAGTATCCATCGACATCTGTACTTTTATTCAGAAATGAAGTTTTGATCTTTGGTGCTTGTTTAAAAATTAATCTTTCCCCATTCATTTCAGCATGCTGCCCTAAAACGGAGACCTGAGCATGACACCCAACCCAGTGAACGCAAACTGTGAAAGCATTAATGGGGCTCCGGGGGACAAAATGATCACCAGATATTTATGACCTGCTTAGCAGCCAGAGCAAAATGTCTGGGCAGCGAGGTGACTGCCACAGAGGTCTGTGCGGCTGCACCACATTGCCTGGCCGTGGGGATTCCCTCATCCCTCTAACTCCTTTTCACACTCCTTCTTCTTGAAATCAGTGGTCAAATTCTCATTAATGTCATGCACTACCATTAACATCATGCAGAAGATTCTATGCTGAGCTGATGTTTCCGTGAGATTCCTCCGTAAATGTGCCTGTTGCTGGTCCTCAGGGAGTTTGCTTGGAGGAACCATAAATCCCACCGAAGACACATGTCCACATGATGTGAAGTGCTGATCCAGTGTGAAGTCACTTTGCTGGTCCAAATCTGTTTAAAACGCTTTGAATAGAAAGCTTTGTCCTGCCAGACCTTACAGCAAATCTGGTATAGTCAGTCCTACCACAGCTGGTCTGAAGCCATCGTGAACACCCCATGGTCTGCAGATCAGTCATGATGTTGATCCGCATCATATTTATCCTGCTGGATGCTCCAGCCACGCATGGTTTTGATTTTGTGACTATAAGGCCACCACAATTTATTTATTCCCTAATTTAATTGGGTCTGTGTAAATCAGCTTTCAGTTCATACCTTCCTTTGTCTTGGTATGCATTGGGAGGAAAATCTCGGCCTCTTCATGAAGCACCACACAAACCACGAAACACTTACTGACTCTAGCAGGGCCAGGATTACAACCTTAATTTTGCAATCTGTCTTTAATCTTCTTTTAATTAATTTAATTCTGATATCATTATCTAGATTGCCCCATTCATTTAGCATCACAGCATCTATCTCTTCATTCTCACTGGAAGGCTTTGGTAGCTTTGCAAATGTTCCACCTCTATCTCCCATTCCTACCTTTTGATCTTTCCTAACGACCTTCCTTTAATGTCTGCTGAGCTCAGTCTTTTATCAGGCAAAGCACTCCACCCTCCCTGGTAGAGGGGGCACTGCTCTGATCAAGGGAGGCATGAGGAGCTGAATTTCCACCGTCTGCCTCTCGAGGTGATCCTGCTGGCCCGTCCTGGCTCTCCAGCGAGTTTTAAAACCGGTTCAGCCAAATCAAATTTAAAACTGAAGGGCAAACAGGATTTCATAAAGTTTTACAGCCCATTCCAGTTTTAACTAATTTCAGGACCTGCATTGTCTCTGCTTGGGGGGGTTTCTTCTGGTAACTGCCTCGGGTGGACAGTTCTGGTGTGGGTGGGAAAACGCTGTAACCCACAGCTTGGAGCAGGTAGTTTAGGTTGAAAAGTATATAATCCATAATGTGCTGTCATTCCGTTCCCTTTGGGTTTTGAAATGAGCTCAGCTAATGTCTTTTTTTTTTTTTTTTTGCCTACCCACACAAAAATACCATGCTGATGCCATACGTGCAGTTGACCTCAATGGCACCACCTGAGTACCAAGCTGTCCTCTCGTCTCCTTGGCCTCAGTGTGACTGTGGCTTAGCTGGTGTGAAGTAGGGACCCAGCAAAGAGGACAGGCATTGCAGTTGGGTCAGGGAGAGAGGAGCCCAGATGCCATGGTGCAGACTGGCAGGACTTTGCACCAGGACCCACCGCTGACCCCCAATCCATCCCACATCACTGGAATACAACTGCTTATTCTGGTATAATCTCTTCCTAGGTGGAAAAAACCCCAAACCAATCTTAGCGTGACTATGCCCGTACTGTACTGCTGTAACTCATTGGATTTAAAAAAGTGTAAATCTTGGGATAACAAGCTCACGGAAATGCTGAGGCAAGTTAGGCTGTGGAGTTCCACACTGATTTCCACTGTGCCACACACAATCCAGCCCTTTGGTCTCCACAGTAAACGCTTGGCAGTTTATCTCCATAATGAGCTACCTCCTGCTGACAGTGGACCATGGTGAAATAGCTGCCATGCTAAATATCCTCTCGCCCATTCCTCTCCATCACGGACTCACGGACGGGTTGAGGTTGGAAGGGACCTCTGGAGGTCATCTAGTCCAACTCCCCTGCTCAAGCAGAGCCACCTAGAGAAGGCTGCCCAGGACCATGACCTTTTGACCATGACTGTGGCTTCTGAATATCTCCAGGAATGGAGACTCCACAACCTCCCTGAGCAGCCTGTGCCAGTGCTCAGTGGTCAACATCCCGGTTGTGACTGCTTTGCAGGGGGGATGCTCATTGCTTTTAAAGATCAGGCAAAAAACCTGCTGCAGTTTTCCTCTCCTGAAGCAGTAACGATCTGTGGATGAAAAGATAGCAGAGAAGGGATAAATCTGGGGTACAGACAGATACAAGTGCACTGCCTGCCCTCTGCCATTTTTTGTCTGGGTAACTTTAAACTCTGATGCACTCTGGCTCTCAGGGGAGGCACGTTTTCAGAAGCTCTCAGATGTCAGTGGATGCAAAGCTCAGCTGAAACTGAGCACAAATGGAAAATCCTGTCCTTCGATCTCTCCTGGCATGTCAGGATTTGCTTTGACCGCTTTAAAACTTACCTCATCTGCCCTCATTTTCTCACCTCAATTCACTTGTACCTATCGGGTTCGTTGGCTCTGAGACAAACCATCCAAACAGATCAGCGTGGCTTCACCGTCATGAGCTGAGAAAAAAACAAACACATCCCTAAATCCTGAGGGCAGAGACTGGACACTGGCAGGAAGGCAAATAACAGCACACAGCATCTGTGCAGTGCTGGATTTCTGGAGCAATAGTCTATTTATATGATGCTTTTTATACAACGCATGCTTTTTCTACCCATCATTGCCGGGGTGAAGCTATGCAGCATGACAACAAAATAAGCTGCGCTGCCTAGTAGTGGAAAGGTCTTTTCCCAGCACATACTACAGTTTGCTTAGATGGGTGCCTAAAAATGGTGTGTTGATTTTAGCAAAGATTGATAGTCAACATGAATACGCCGCCTGCCTCGCTTCTCTGCTGGACGTTCAGCAGAGAGCCTCGCAAACCTTCAACAATGGCATCGCCTGTTGATTTGGGGATTAAAAACTGCCTGTGGAAAAGCGTGCTGAGAGCTTCTGCTGAAGGGGCTAATTCATAGTCTAGTCAAGTAGCTTCATAACCATGTCTATCATGAAAATTTGTTATCAGCATACTGTTTGAATCACAGATCAATGCACACTGATTTTGGCAAATCTAATTAGATTTGATGGGGAAGAACATGTTTGCATTTTTTAGGCTCTGTAGTTCCCATTTCTTTACGTGTAATTTCATTTTTGATTTGTTTAACAGCGATTAAGGGTTGTGAATCATGATACTGCAGAGATGTCAGCCATGGTTATCCCACTCACTTAGCCAACCCCGTCTGTCACCCAACGCTGAGAACGGAAGACTGGGAGTCAGGACTCCAGTGCCTCCCAGTTACATCAGCAGAAGTCAATGTGCTCTCCCTGTACAGCCACGGGCAAGATATTTTACATATCTGCACCTCAGTTTACATATCTGTGAACTCGTATACAGCATATATATGCATCTTAGGGGCATGATAAGACTTCATTGATCACTACTGCTTCAGAACTGTTTCCATTTCTTCTGCTTCCATGGCACAACGCAAAACTAATTATCGTCTTTCGTGATGTGGAAGGGGCACAGCCTGGTGCTTAGCTACCTTTGTGAGTACTGTGGCTGCTCTGATTTCATTTTTTGCCTGGAATATGCAATTGCTTAAATCTCTTCTTGGTACAGAGAGGATACCAGATACACAGGTGTCCATCACAAGGTCAGGGCTTAAATGGGACACTCTCTGGGACTAAACTGGTGAGCTGGTGAGCAGCTTATGACAGATGTCCACACCAGATCCTTCTTCCTCCCTCCTTAGGTCTTTTCTCCAGTGCTTGTGGAGTTTATTTAGTGGCTGTTAACCAGTTTAGATATATTCACATTCCCATCCCAGAGGGAATCCTGTGCCTTGCAGTGTAGGGGTAGCACCATTGTGACTATGAAATGGGCTTCCAAATCCCAGGACAGTGTCCTGCTCCAGTGCACACCTTTACCTCTGACATGGGAGGTGGGAAGAAAGGGGCCAGCACAAGACAAAGGCTGAGACGGCTCACTGCACCCAGGATGCAGCCACCCTCTGGGCGGCAAAGAGATGCAAAGGAGCGTGTTGAACCAGGTCTCCCACTTCATAGGGAGGTGCTGGGTCATTATATCAACTGTGGGCAGTGGTGCCACCGTCACCGGCTGTGCTAAAAAGAGCACAAGTCTCCCAACTGCCTCCGAGGAAGATCCCAGCCCTGCAGCCACAAGCCAGCCTGCCTGAGCCCCCAGAGGACCCAGCCCCAACGCCTGCCCCACGGCTGCGCCCACGCGGGGACTGCAGAGCGCATCCATAAACAAGCACTTTGGGAAGGCTGAACTCTAAACGTGAGTGCAGAGACAGCAACAGGGCATGAGAGGAGAGGGCTGAACACCAGATCCAGCGTGGGTTTCACGCACTGTCCCCTGCTCCTGTCCTGCTGCTGGAGGAGCATCGTGCATCGCCCCCCAGCACAAGTCGTGGCTTGGCTGTGTCAACATGCCCGTCGTGACATTTCGGGGGCTGCCAGTGTCACTCTCCCTTGAAAATAGCTCACATGAATGTTGTTTATTTGTTATAGATGGAGAGATTAGCTTAAAGGCTAAAAAAGAAAGTAAACAGAAGGGAAGGACCCTGGGGATACCGCGGTGGTGTATGCCAGCTTGGCTGGCCCAACCTGTTTATAATGTCTAACACAATCACAGGTGCCAAAGAATAACCGACAAGTTAAACAGTTTCCTCTCCGCGATTTAACAACAGGATCCTTGTGTGAGGAGGGCAGGGCCCCTGCTGTTTTCCCAGGAGCCGAGTGCTTCAGAAAGGGGGAAGCAGATGTGAGGGTCTTCTCTGGAGGCTGGTAGCATTTTACTTGCTTTGCATGTCTTCTGCTGGTGTTGAGTCATCCAGTCCTCACGTGGGCACTGCCAGGTGCACAGGACTCTCCTGGTCTCCTCCTCTCTTCATAGGAACCTAAATCAATGTACCCCAGATGTCCACATCCCCATAGCTGGGTATCTCCAGTCACTTCTCAAGCCGAGTATCTCCTGGTGGACATCCTCTCAGTGCACAACGCTTGGTGTGGGACATCTCCCTAATGCCGCAGCATTGGCTTCTATGGGCTTGCGCTGTCTCCTACGACTCTTACCTCTCACGTGATGATGTCTTCATGTCCTGGGTTTTCTATCCCTGCTGACAGCACCACTTTCCACTTCCTCTCCCAGGCTTGCAATTTCTGTCGTGATCTTTCGCCCTTTACACAAAACATATTTGACTCCTCCCCAAGGACTCAGTCAGTCCCTTTCTCAGAGGCTTCATTGGGAGATCTGGCTGGGACTTGAATGGTGCTGCCTCTGTCTCTCTTGAATTCTCTCTTCTTTCTCTCACAACATTTTTTTTTTTTCACTACTGATGCTAAACTTCTGGCTCACAGTTTTGTTAACTTTCCCTCAAACTCAAGCATGCTCATCTCTGGATCTCCTTTCCATCCCATCAGTCCAACACAAGTTTAGTAATGTAGACAATTGGTTTCACTTCATTTCACTGCTTTCTTGTTTCTTAAATCACATTCAAGCGAGTCATCTTAAATGCTCTCCATAATCTCAATGGAGTTTTTGCACCTCTCTGCCCTGCTAGTTCAGTCTTGCTGCACACTCAGAAAGGCATCACTTCAAAATGTCACTTTTTTTCTTTTTTCCCGATCCACAAACTTGGGAAATACGTGGAGCATCTGAGTCATATGCTCCCATAGTTGGGCCACCAGTGACAAGTCTGTTATTTCTGTGCTTCATTCAACCCTGCATATCCTCTTTCTCTGCTCTGAGGTCACCACTAAGCTGAATTAGAGCCTTAAGAAATCTGCTCCTTGGAACATGCTCCCAATTATTTGTCAAACATCTTCCCTAGTCTTGCAGAGAAAGATGCGTCATGCAGTTCTGGGGTCCTGGCAAAATTGAGCCCAGCTTCACCAAGGTAGCCATCTCACAAAATGAATCATCTCCATTTCCTTTACCCATTATCTTTCTCTATGCTCAATATAGCATAGAGAGGCGCCAGCCTACGTTTATGGACAGGTGGAAATCTAGTGACATAATTATATTGGGAAACCCCCCCCATAAATTCTGGGGAATGGAATGGGCAATGATGATGGTGTAATCTGCCCCACAACTCTGGACGAGGATATTTCTTATACACCTGAGTAGCCACCATCGTCCTCTAAGAACTTCCTCTTCTTTATGTTTTGTCTTACATTCAACACCAAGAGCACACGGAAGGCAGTGGAAGTCTTTCCAGCTGCTTCAGAAAGTTTCCAGTTTTCACTTCTGCTCTATTATTGCCGCTCACTCCTGGCTCTGAAGAGTTTTGTCCCCATCAAAATCCCAGGTGAGTCACCACCGCCCAGAGATGGATCACTGTGTGGGGACAGGAATGCATTTTCTTTAGATTAATAGAAGTACTTAAAAGAATGGGGAGTAGAAATAAATTATGATAAGCACCATTGTTTCATACCATTATTTTGTCACAGAATGAACTTGCTATTGGTAAATACAGCAGGGAGGTATGTGTGAGGGTGAGGAGAAGAGCCACCGGTGTCAAATCGTAACACCTGCTGCAGAACAAATGGGTGTACACAGGCTTTGAATACATTCAGGATGGAAATTAGGTGGTTTCTAACCTTCAGAGAAGAAAAGTTCCAAGACAGTATCCAAGAAGGTGAAGTGAGGACAAGACACTGATGCCTAACTTGATGCCGTTATGGGCAGGCTGATGTGAAATGATGACTTCTGTTAGGAGAGGAGCAGATGCAATGACCCAGCCCTTTCATCTAAGTGACTAAGATGACTTAGGTTTTTGGACAGTGCCAGAATTAACCTGAAAAAAGATTAATCTCTGGATGAGGGAAGGTATAATTACTGTTATGATCACACATTCTCAGCTGGTTTTATGCTGTGCTTCTCCGTGATCCATGTTTGGGGGGGGGATGTGTGGTGGTTTGCCCCAGCCTCCGCTGCACCTAACCGCCCTGGTTGAGGACACTTCACTTTCCAGCTGCCTGTGGTCACCAGCTGGAGGCTGTCACCTCTGCGCCGTGCTAACCGCAGGGAGCATGTCACAGCTCTCCTTGGCTCCACTGGCGCTTCTCCAAACTTGGGCAGCATTGCCTGACACGGATTAAGAAGCACGCACGTGGTCCCTGCAGCCGGCAAGGCTGGTGGAGCTGTAGACAGAGAAGCACTAACAGAGTGCTGGAGGGCAGAAGCCTTCAGCTGGCACAGCCTTGTTGCAGCCCGACCCCTGATCTTTGCCTCAGATCTTATTTTGACCTCGAAAGAGTGCGTTGCATCATTTGGCCTTGACTTTGCCGTGTTTAACTTGCAGGGGTGAACTTAGAGCTATAAAATTGCCTCATGTAAGTGTGCTAAGCTGTTGTAAAGATGATTATACTTGAGTGCTGTATGGATATGGACTGACTATACCCAGGTCATAATACTAGGTGATTTTTAGAGTGCAACCACTAGAAAGGCTGCAGGGCTGAGCGATATGAACATAAACCAGATTCTGCGTGCCTGCGGAAAGAGGGTCTTTGCGTTCCCTGCTGCAATGAGAAACGGCAGGTCCCCCCATGACTGCTGAGGATCCAGCTGTGCTGTCACTGGGGGAAACACTTGGTGGTCATCAGTCACCTCCCCGCCAGCCTCCCCGGTGTCTCTGGAAAAGGATACGGTATATAAAGGATGGTCTGTGCATTTTTATGGGGTCTGGTGCGTGGCTTCCAAACGCCGGGGCTGCCTCGCGGTGGATGGGAGCAGCAGGTCCTTCTGCTGTCGGTTGCAGAGGTCCTTCCTGGAGCCGCATCTGGGTAAATGTGTGTGACTGTGGTCCGACTTCTCTGTGTGTGAACAGGCAGGCAAACGTTTTCACTCTCTTTTTTTTCATGATGTTTTCCTGGCTTTGTCATGCCGGGAATTGCACGTGGAGATACCCATCTCCCATCACAGTGCACAGAGCTGTGTTCGCGGCCGTGCTGCTGGCGCTGTGGTGACACACGGGCAAATCTGTGGCATTGGGAGAAAAAGAATTAATTTAAGTTGATGTTTAACAGCAGATTCTGTGTGTGTTTTGCTGAGGAAGGGAGTCCTAGGGAGAGAGGACTGAAAAGTCAATTTTCAGGGCTATTTGATACATATTTCTCTCCTGCTCCAGCAGCTGGGAGCTGTGGAGGAGCCATCAGGGCCCATTTTAAGGGCAATACCCATGCGAAGCCAGAGCAATGGCCTTACGCCACCGCTTCTCCCAAACTCTGGAGCAGAAACAGGCTTGGAGGAAAAGGTGTGCCAGGGTGCTCCAGCACTCGGGCTCTTTTCAGCTGATAAAATGATCCGTTGGTCTCACGAGTAACCGTAGATTTTCTCCCAAGTTCACTGACCTCAGGAGGTCATTTATATAGGACTTGTTCTCCAGCCAGCTGTAGGGGTATGGCCCAAAGCGATGTCCTCCAGCGGGTTTCTGCTGCAGCACTTTGCTGAAGGGTAGGCACAAAGACCTTCAGTCTACCCGATCAGGAGGGCTCTCATCTCTGACGGTGAGCACGCAAAGCCTCTTGTTCCAACCCACCATTGTATCTTGCTTAAACTGTGGGACCGCAAAATTGCAGTTTGGATAAAGCCACAGTTTACACTGTAATTTTGTACCTTTTGCACTAACGTTCGCTTCTCCTGTAATGACTGGGTTGGTTGTTTCTTGCAGATCAGCTTTTTATTGCAATATTCAAAGCGTTGTAGGGCAGTTGGGAGCATTAGATGAAACAGCATGTGCTAGCCACATTTTCAATACTGCTTTGCAAATCCGATGGTGCTGGATATAGCCTTACTCCTCGCAGAGGCTGATTCGCCTCACGTGGCAGAGGCAGCTCCCAGAGCGGGCACCACAACCCATGCTGGTGGTAACAGGTTGTGCACACCGCAGGAGACGTGCCGCAGCTCCCGCGACGTTGCAAAGGTGCCGGCGCAGCAGGATTTTAGGTTCCTTCCTGGACTGGGAAAAATTAGAGCAGGGAAAAAAAACCCACGTGGCATGGAAGCTTCTGCTTGGTTTCAGTTCCAGCCTGGAATCGAGGAAGATATTTCATTTTTTTCTTAGTTTGTTTAAAAAAATATATAATAAAAAAGGAAAATAAAACTTGTTTTGTCCGTATACTGGAGATTTGCTTTTGTTTTACTCTTTCACCAGCCTGCAGCCTGTTCTCTATTTTTGACATTGTTTCTTCCAGTACTCAGAGGATCGCAAAGCTACTTTCTCTACTTGTGCGTGGGATGCTTGCCTCCTTCTCTCCTGGGATTATTTGGAGACATCCATGATATTTCAGCACTTGCGCTGGCGAAGAATGGGATATTTTTTAAAAATCTATGATTTCTGTGAGCAAGCAAACTCGTGGAGTTGGGGAGAAACGGGCCCGAAGGCGTCTTGCCAGGGTAAAAGCAGCAGCAGACGAGCAGCAAAGGCTCCCACGCTTCCCACTCGCCAGCGTGGGACCTGATCCCGTTCTTCCGCGGCGTGTGCCGGCCCGAGCGAGCCATCCCGCACGGAACGGGACCCCCGCAGCCTCCCCGCGCACCCTGCGCGCCTCAGCGCCGGCTGCTCCCCCCCCCCCCGCACCTGCGGAGCACCGCCGCTGCACGCGCGGTTTCATTATATTAGATTTTCATTTATTTATTTATTTATTTATTAAATTCCGGGGTACGCCGAGGCGCAGTGCGGGGCCGGGGCTGGTGGTGGTGGTGGGGGGGCTCTGCGGGGCAGGAGCGCGGGGGCGGGAGCTGCGCGCTGCCCCGGGCTGCGGCCGGCGGCGGCGGCGGCGGCGGCGGCGGGGGGCGGTGACGTCACAGAGCGGCTCGCCAGCACAACGTTCCATTGAGGCGAGCGCGTGCTCCGGCGAGCACATGGGCAGCGGGGCCCGGGCCGCTCCGCTCCGCGCTGCTCGGCCCTGCCTCGGCCCCGGCCTCTGCCCCGCGGCCGGACCGCCGGACCCCTTCCCGGGGAGGGGGGGCGCGGTGAGTACCGGGGCTGCAGTCAACGGCGGTGGGGTGAGGGGGGGGTTGTTTGCATGTTTGTGTGTGTGGTATTTATTTATTTATTTATTTATTTATTTATTTTTCTTCTTTCCCCCCACCCCCTTGCTTTATTATTTGCGTCGCCGCGGTGGGGCTTGCAGGTCGCGGCGGAGTTTGCAGCTTCGGCGCGGGGGGGGCTCGTGCAGATTCGGGGGGGGGGGGAAGGAGAATTGCATTTAATTTCATTGATTTATTTATTTATTTTAAGCCCTGGGTCGACGGTGGGCTAAAAATAGCAATTGCAAACCCGAATCCGTGCGGATGGGGAGGCGATGCGTTCCGACGTAAATAAATCTCCGCGATAAGGGCCGGCGGTGTTTGGGGTCTAGCTTTGCTCCGAAATGACACGGCTCGGTGCGCCCATCCCCCGCGCAGCCCTCCCCCGGCGGCTCCTCCGGACCCGGGGCGGCCGAAGGAGGGGGGGCGAGGAGCAAATGGATGCCCACCCACTCCTCCCTTGGCCCGGGGGGACACTCGGGGCAGGGGCGTGGGGTGGTCGCGGCTCGGAGCCGAGGGGGTGGGGGTGTGTTTGTTTGCAAGTGCGCGGAAAATGCGCGCTGTGCGCTGGCCGGGAGGTGCGTGCGGAGCCGGCCTGCTGCTGCCTGCTCCTGCCTGCTCCTGCCTGCATGTGTTTGCGGGGTGAATTAAGCTTTTAATCTGCAGAGCTGAAGTGTTTTGCTCGGACCGTCGTTAATGTGGGCAATCTGATTTAAGCTGGGTAGCACGAGGGCCCGAGGAATAAAAAGCGAAGATTCTCTGTAGGCTCCAAAGACCAATTTTTACAAAGGTTGTTTTTTTTTTTTTTAGGCCGTCTTTCCCTTGAAAAAAACAAACCAAAAAAAGTGGATTTTTCAAGTACAACTTTAATAGGCCGCCTTTTATTTTTATATATAAATAATGCTGAAATGTTTTCGTTGACAGGGTACTTTAGGACTTCGGTCTCGATCTGTTAAACTGTTGGTTGCTGCATCTTAAAATGCCGTGCGGAGAAATCCCAGCAGAACCGATAATTGTATCTGAAGGATGCTGGAGGCCTTCAGTGAGATCTTTTTGATCCCGTTCATGTTGACAAGTTTAGACATGTTTGCCTGTCCAAGTATCTGGTCAGACACGTTGAGTTGTGAACCCCACGCTAGTTCCTTTTTACTAATATGTTCAAAAATATGCCTTAAGTCATTTATTTGGAACAAAAGAGCTTTTCTGAGGGTATACTAGAATATATTAGCTATTGCTAAATACAAAGAGCACAATATATTATGTACACATTATGGCTGTATGATATGAGAGTGTTTTATTTCTTCGTGGAGCAGAAATACAATCTCACTAATGTCAGTTTTATGCCAACTGGTTTGGATTATCGTAAGAGCACTTATATATGTTGCTGTAAAATATGAGGACATTAAAAAAAATCTAGCTCTGAAGTGTTGACATTACTGTAAGAAATAAGGATACAGTCTGATATTTAATCGTGTCTTGGAAACATCCAGTTTCCTTTCTATTGTGATTTTTCAAATTATTTAATAAATATGTATATTTTTCCAAGCATGTGGACCAGTCAGATGCTCTTTTGTGTCGGGTGCTGCATATCTCTGATAAATTCCTGTTCACACCCCAGAGAGTTTCAAGTGATCTTATACATACTTTGCATCATTTTAGAAATGCACCTCTAACTTTATTTTTTTTCCTCTCTCTCTTTCATCTCTCGTAACATTAAGTCATGAGTGTGGCATACAGCTAGCTTAGCACTGTTACAATCCTGACCGATCAGACCGTGCCTTCGTGTATTTTCAGTTATATTAAGGTAATAAGTTGTACAGGTGCAGTTAGGAGTAAAATATACTGTGCACCTATACGTCTAGCATCCGTGGGAGAGGGG
This sequence comes from Grus americana, assembly GCF_028858705.1. Taxonomy (NCBI): domain Eukaryota; kingdom Metazoa; phylum Chordata; class Aves; order Gruiformes; family Gruidae; genus Grus; species Grus americana. The sequence goes on along the minus strand of NC_072853.1, from coordinate 11,469,184 downwards.
CTGTGCGGGTCTGACTGCACGGGGACAGCGAGAGCAGCGCCAGCTCTCTGCCTCGGCAGGGCCTGAAGGCTTTTGCATCTTTTGCATCTGCACGCTGATGTCCACACAACGTCAGAGCAATTCTGCAATAGCAAAAATAAGGAAGGGTTCGGGCCTGCGGCCGTTGAAAGGCCCATCTGTTGCAGAAATGAATTGTGTGCTCGGATTTTAGTTTTTAAAATGGACTATCGGCTCCCTGGGTGAATGTGCATGCTTGGAATATAACTTTGGTGGGAGCTGACAGCTTTCAGAGGCGATGGTGAGTTGTGTCTCCCCACGGTGCAGCGTGTTTGTGCAGCTCTGCAGTCATGGTCTTCTCTCCGTGCTCCTGCCCAGCCAAAGCATACATTTTGGTTTAATTAAGGACTTTATCTGCTAAATTTGGAGCTTATGCTTCATTCTTTGTAAGATTCAAACCGTATCTTCCTGTTTTTAATCAGAATGCTTTACAAAGAGGGCTTATGCTTCCTGGCTGTATATATTTCACTGACTTTTATACGAGGAATTACTGGCAGGGGAAGCGACCTATAGTGCTGATGCTGTGGAGCAAGGCTAGGGGAAAAAAAAAATTGTATCTGTATACTTTTAAGAAATCGGTGCATCTTGTGTTCGTTTGTCACCTTTCAGCTGAAGATGTTCAGTGGGTTGTTACAGTGTCACTATTTTTCTACAGGCCTCTTCCTTCAGGTTTTTTCTGTAATTATGCTGGCGCAGTTCTGCTAGGAATTGCAAGGTAGAGCTTACAAGTATGACATCTTCATAAAAAAATATATTTTTTCCCCATTGGTCTATGCAGACAATAGCACCGGCAGGCCATGGGAAGGGGAAATGCTGGCTTTTGTGACCTGGGAGGTGTTTCTGCTGCTTGCAAGAATACTGAGGGTTCATCTTTTGCTCCCGATACCTGGATTTAGTGACGGGTGGTGTCAGGTACCCATGCTGCAGTGCAGTGCAGCTTGCAGCAGTGCACTGCAGCTGTATATCCATCCGTTAAGCAATTCAGGTGGGTCCATCGGTGGAGCCTCTGTGCTGATCTCGGTGCATTCCTGCTGGAGAGGCTGCGGTGGTGGGCACGCCGCCCCGACCTTTCGCTGCTGGCCAGGGGGACAGCCGCGTGGTCTGGGGTCCTGCTCTGTGAGCCGAGAAGGGTGCAGAGCTGCAAACTGAACTAGCAGAGAGGAAAATGCATACCTGGTCAGGAAGCTTTTGGCTGTTTGCAGTAAGGTGATACAGATCTTATTTTGAAGCACGATGTGTTATTTTCTGTCTCCTCACTGGCTGCTACTTTTAGTACTGAACGCCTGCATAGTTCCTGGCTAAATTTATGAAGAGTGAGAGGGAAATAAAGAAATAATTCATCTCTTGGACCCTTTAGCACTGTGTATGGGATGCGTTTTCCCTTGTCATAGCTGCATCTGTTCCTGAGCCACCCTGTCTTATGTAGTAGCAAGGTGCTTAGTGCCATGGCAAGTGAATGCCGCTGTATGTTTGCAGCTACACATGGTTTATTTATACGTGGAGATGCAGCGCCTGCCGTTTGCTTGCCTTGTTGGTACAGTGCAGTGGAGGACAGCGTTTTGTGGAGTTATCAGTGTTGCGATAATGCAGCATTCCTGAGTCTGTGCTCAGTTCTCTCTCTGGCAAGTGCCAGAGGTTGTTTAGGACGGGGCTTGCCGGTGGTGCTTTTTTCCCCGTTGCTCCGAGGGTGACGGATGAGAAGCAGCGAGATGGTTACCTGATGCATCAGCTCTGCTCAGCTGAAGACAGCAGCCTGTCTGCAGGGTGACACAAACACTGGGACCGGCCGGGCGCACGGAGCAGTCTCGATGGTTTACAGGCGTCCAGATCTATATGATGGAAATGTCTTTTAACGCATCCCTGGGTGGTATCATTCTTTATGTGAATTCAAGGTGTGGATGTGAATATCGATGTGGAGTTGTGTCCTGCAAATCAGGGGCTGGCTGAGTGTCACCCTGCGTTTCCAGACAGGCTTGTCCCACCTGCTCTGATGCCTGTGTTGTCATATCTTCACTGCTATTGGTATCTTACATTTGTCAGCAGATACTGCAGTTGCATCCCCCATCACCTCGAAGGAAAAGTGATCCATGTGTGAATTGCTGCTGGCATAGTACATCAGGCGGCAAAGGGCTCTCGAATGCAGCAGTGACATGCAGAGCTAGAACCAGTGCCTGCTAGACAATTCAAATTAGAAATTATGGCAAGGGTGATTAGCCACTGGAACAAACTGCGAAGAGAATGGGTGGATTGTCTCTCTTGGTCGTTCATGCCTTAAATCCTGAGTTGGAAAAAGCAATAGAAGAAGTTTTATGTAGAGATTATTGGGTAGGTTCCTGCAAATCAGCTTGTTAGAAAGTCCCTTGATGGGAAAGAGGAGGTTTGACCATGTCCCCCCACTATGAGGTTGGGTTGTGTGGGTGTTGGGAGCTGACCTGCGCTGCTGGAGAGTGGGCTGAGCTGAGGTGGGGTGTGCAGAGCACCCTGGCAGGAAACAGCAGCCCAGAGCTCTGGAAGGACTGTGCGTTTGCATGGGAGAGTGTCATTGCCATGAGATGTTTTGGAAGATAGAGTTTTGTCACCTCTTTTGCATGCCTTGGTCAGGAATACCCAGTGCATGGTCAAGAGCTGCAGGACATCGACAGCTTCCCAGGGGGAGAGGATGGCATCACTGGGGTCCTCACCTACAATCTGAGGGCTTCCCCAGGCGTGGATCACGGCTTCTCTCCTGAAGGTAGGAACGAATGGCAGAAGAGCCTAAAGGAAGTCCCAAAAGGCTTTCCCCTGTTTGGGGGAGAGGAGGTCCCTACAGCAAGAGCAGTGCCCAGAGCTGTAGGCTGCTTCCTTAGGGGCAGATGGAGAGCAGAGGTGGGTGGGCGAGTCAAGACCACATCCTGTCATGTAGTTTATGAAGCAGCTTGTGGAGGCCTTCAGCACAATGTGGGTTGTGCTGGGAACCCCCAGGCTCTGAAGCTGGCCAGTGCAGGGATTTTAAGGCGGAAAACTCTGGTCCAGTCCTCCTAACCACCCACCACAGTCTTCCCTCCATCCGTCCAGTACGGTCCAGTCCACTTCTCCCTGGCTTTTTTTGAACACCCTTTCTGTGCTGCTCAGCTTCCCTGGATACCTGCTGGTTGGATGCTCGATCTGCTCTTTAGCTTTACTGGTGGAGCTGAGCTCCTTAAGGGGTATGTCATGCCAGTGATGCCTTTGGTGTGGATGAACCATCCTGATTTCTTGCACTGATAGAAGCCATCATGTTAGTACTGCTGTAAGCTCTTCTGCATCAGGGGATTTTTGTGAGGTAGCAGGACCGCTGTGTTTGGACTGGCAGGGATGTAGTATGGATGAGACCTCAGTCTGAGAAGAAGAAATGGAAATGTCTCTGTGTTCTAGGTTGTTTCATTGGTACCCGTGGGGATCCAAGTGTTGTTGGGCTGGAAAAATGTCCAATGAGCATTTCATGCGTAGTGTCGATGCCTCTGCCCCTGGTAACCATGCTTGGTTGGATGGATTTCCTCCGGTCAGCATTTCAAAGTGCTGATATGCTCCACGGGTTTGAGAACCATACAAGTTCAAAGTCATCCAGAAGCAGGTACGGGCCAGCCCCTCTGCTGCCCATTTAGGTACTGCTTGCCTTTGTTCTGAGGATGTTTTGTGCCTTTCCTGAAGTCCCAACAGCTGGATTTAAGAAATGGCTTGCCTTGCTTTTTTCCTTCCATTCAGGAGAACTGAAACTTCTGATCTTTCCACTGATGCTGCAGGGACAGTGTCCTGTGAGGTCCTGTATAAATCTCTGCTGGGCTTGGGGAGCTGTTGCCAGGAACTTAAAAGGAGAAGAAAAATCTAACTTAGGAGTATTCTTTTTAAAAAAAGCAACAACCTGCGACTCGTGATTAACACTTTGTCTTTGAGGCCTAGATTTGATCATATTGCAACCATCTCTTCTTGAAAATGTCAGCTGAGCAAAATCCCAGCCCACATAAAATGCATTGCATTGCCTTGCGCAGTTCCCTGCCCGGGTAGGGAGTGAGCCCTGAATGAACAAGTGGAAGGGGCTGTGCAAGGAACAAGTGGTGCAAGAGGCTGGAGTGTTACTGCCTGTGTAGGTTTACCACAGGTGGCTTTTCCCGGCCAGCTTTTGGCCAGGGGCCATGTCGTTGCAGCTTGGTGTTGGATCAGGTATCGCTGTCCCCGGCGGTGGTGCATCGCTGACGTACACGTGATGTTGCGTGTGCTGGTTTACATGGCGGAAACAGCAGCTGTGGGCTCATGCCTGAGTGTGTGGGACATGGAGCGATGGCCAAAGCCCGGACTCTGCTCGAACCCTTTATGTTACATCTCCTCTGCGTGGAAAAAGGTCTAGCATGGGTCTCTCTTTGCTAGTACTGAAGTTTGGTAACATTGTTATTATTATCATAATCCTCATCATTATTACTATCATTATTATTATATTAGCTATGTTGCAGGCATAAAGTTTATTATACATTAATATAGTCATGCTGTAGCAGTCTCTAGACGTGATGTACCAAAACCTCTTTATGCTCCAGCTGATGTTGTAAATAGGTAGTCACACCTATCAGTGCAGTGACCTGTAATTTAGCACGCAGAGCAAAAAGCTACCATACATCCTTTTGGAAATATTTAGTAATGTTTCCAGCCCTATTTAAATAATGGTTGTTTATTTTTTTTTCCTCCTTCATAAGGGTAGGAAAGTCTGAAATATACTTTCCCAGAAATGATCATGGGGGGAGCAAAGGCCAAGAGCTTTGTTCTGTGGTACAGGCAATTGAGATGCTGGTCGGGGGTTTTAGATGAGCATGTTTGCTATGTGAATTGCTGGATCATTTGCTTTACAGGTATCTCACATCTGGCTCTGGTTCTTATCAGTTTGCTTTTGGGGATGGGGTGGGCGAAGCTTTGCATATTTCTTAATAAAAATATTAACAAAGAAGTAGGCATGTTTGATGTTACAGAGGAAAATAATCGTCCTTGTTTATGAGCTGGGAGGTTGGACTGGAGACCCCAGAGTGTTCTTCCCACCAGCAGTTCTCTATTTCTGTGGTAACTGAGGAAAAATTGAAAAGCTGAGCTTCAAGTCTCTGGTTGTGGAACGAGATGAAAGGAGGCCCAGCTTTCATGAACGCACAAGATGAGTAAATAAATGTGATTAAGATGAGCAGGCTCAGAGGGGAAGGAAGATGCTGCTCTTTGCAGTCCAAGACTCTGAAGCAGTGAGAAGTTCGTCTTGAAATGTTCTCCTTATCTTGGGCAGTTTGTATTAAGACCCACCAGTCCTGCTTGTTATAAGTGGCTTGGACAGATGATGGGGTTCCCAGTGCTTGACCATGGGTAGGATTTGGGGGCTCTGCCCTTGGCAAGCCATTTCTTCTCCTTCCCCTTCCACTCTTCTGTTTGCCTCTTTAATTTGCAAACCTGTCAGGGCAGATGCTGCCTTTTGTACAGTTGTTCGTAGCATAAGACAGTAGAACCCTGATGTCAGATGGACCCTCGAAGTTTCACAGAAATGGTTGAAGTTCTGTACTTCTGCTTGACATGGTCAGAAACGGCAATGGTGACTTCTTTAGGCTATTGTCTTTGAGGGGGAGATCTGGTGGCTGCAACCAACACAACTAGACAGGAGAAAAACTTTTGAAAAGTTCTCACCAAGTAGCTGTATGTTGCAAGTGCAAGTGCTGGAGAAGACCTTCCTTAGCTCCTATCTTAGTGTGCTCCAATCTTAGTGTGATGGGTGAACACAAGTACTGGCTTTTCATCTTCCATGGCACCATCGATGGCCGTTCTTCATATGGAGGAGGAAAAGGGGAAGGGAAGTTTGCACTAATTTTATAATTTTAAAGGTGTGTCAAGTACAATTTACAGGTTTCTAGGTGGTAATTTGGGTATAACTATCTTTGAGACAGGTTGTAACCTGCGCAGAGCTCAAGAAGTCCGTTAGCATAAGGCATAACATTGTATTGATGGTGGTATGGGCTGTATACCACTGCTGGTACCTGGTGTCCCTGTCTTCCTTATAAATCTTGATGACCAAAGAGACTTCTAGCAATAGACCTTATTTTGTGGGATGTTTTTAGTAACTGTTAAGGAGTATTTTTCTTGGGTATTTTTCTGAGACAAAGTACAATAACTAGGATTTCAATTCTGTACATCCCTCTGTTAATTAACTGCTAACACTGCCTCAGGGAGCAAGGCAGTATGGGAGAGGAATTTATGGGAGGGATTAAACAACCTCCAGTCATTTGTGCTGATCTACCGTGACTGAGAGAGCTTACAGTTGGTCTTGCTAATGCATTTCACCTACTTCTAATAATATTCATAGTGACAAACACCTGTATCTTCTTCTGCTTAGAAGATCTGGATGCTGAGCAGGTAAAAATGCTGTTATCTCCACTGTGGCAGCAGAATGACAGCTAAAGCTCATGAAGGTATGAGATACCATCAGGGATGGGGCAGGTGTGTGGGATCCTGGGAGCCATGCTCTCTTGAAAGTCTTGAAGTCTGGGCTAAATCTGTTTAAGGCCTCCCTGCGGTGTGACAAAGCCTGTAGACCCATGAAATACTGCTTATAACATTAATATTTCGTTTGAAGTTACTAAGGGATTTCGATGCCCATTAGAAGCTGGCAAGCGTTAAGGCTGAGCTCATGCAGCTGCAGTTTCACTGGAGGCTTGGCCAGCAGAGCGGGTCTGCCCAGAGAGGCTCCTGACCTCCATCCACGGTGGCAGGTGACGGTGGCTCCAGAAGAAGGAGCTTGAAGTCATGTCTGAGCCCTTTGAGGTGGCTGGTACCATAGGAGAAGCGATGAGATTGCGTCCTCCCACCAGTCTTCACACTTGGAGCCCCACACTGACTTGCAGTACATGACCTGGCTGAGCAACCTAGGCTTAGGTGACCATGACATGAAGATGATCCATAGCTCTGTTTAACCTTTTTGTACCCAGCTGCTGGCAGAGAGCTGAGTTCTTGAACATTGTTGGCTCATTGGTGAGGAACAGCTCTCTGAGCTCCAGCAATGCAGAAGAGCACGAGGAAGGGGTTGAAGAGTCTGATGCTGCTATGCTGGTTCTGTTGGCTGATGGTACTTGTCTGCAGCTGGACACTTGAGTTAGTGGGTTAGTAGCGCTCTTGAATTTCTTCCGGTGATAAGCTCTTCTCTAGCTCTTCTGGTGTTTCTGTCATCTCTGGCTGATTAGGAAGTGCAGCCCCATCTTCCCGGGAAGAGTCCTAGTCTTGGCCTTGACATTGATTGCATCTTGGCTTGACAACAGCAATGACATACTTTTATAGGGAGCCTGCAAGTGAAGGAAGCTCCAACCAATCCAGAAAGCTGCAGCCTGTCTTCACTGCTGCGTGGGCAGCTTGTGATGTCTTTCTACGCTGGCTTCTGTTGGAAATACAGATAAAGTTTTGAGGTCTTTTGTTCTCTTTTTAGGGTGCTCCCTGTATTGCCTCAGGTAGCAGAAAGACTGTTTAAAGCTTTGTGCCAAAGACCATAGGAGCTTTCTGCAAGGAAACGAAGCTCTGCTCTCTGAGGGTCCAGTTTCACATGGACTGGGCAACCCCAGGAGATAAGGACCATCACAAACCTCATCATATTCTGCTCCAAGTGCAAGGTATGTTCAACTGAAGGTCCTTTTTCTAAATACATAGCAACATTTTATGTAATGTTAAAAGACAGTTAAGGAACACACAAGCAAAACAAGACCCTTCACTGCTGGGTTGGAGGAAGAGGAGAAAAAACACGTATCAGATGTTAGTTCATCACTTACTACAGTACCTGAAAAATAATCTGGTGATGACTGCGGTGTTTAAACTGAGCATTGAAGAAAATACATTTGATTGTAATTCCAGTTACCTGCAGTGATTTGAGCATTTTCAGAATATTAAAAAAGCTAGGAAATAGCAAAATTGAGGTACGTGCCCAGACATCCTTAACTCTGCCCTCCCTTTCCTCTCTTCACCCCTTTCAAACTAGGGTTAATTACCAGGAATTTTCTGCAGACACAAGACTGGTTTGTAACACCCTGTCATATTAACAGGTCAAGGCAAGCTATTTTATCTAGCAGATGTGTTAAATGTTAAATTATTATTATTTTTAATTACATTGCCTCCTTTATCACCTTGTGGATGGCCTTATAGATTCCGCGTTAGTTTATGTACGAGTCTTGGTCCCCGTCTGTTTTGTGTGTCCCAAAATGTGATATTTAAACAAACCAGCAGTCAGAAGAGGAATCGTGAAGTCAAGATCACAGTGGACATTGTGGCCACCTTAGTTAGGGATTGTTCTCTGTGTGGTTTGATGGATGTGGTGGTTCTGATGTGGGTTACTGCTTACTACTGGTTGTTTCAGTAATGGGGGATCTTTATACTGTCTCCATTGGTGGTTGAAGTGGGATTTTGGAGAACAGGGAATGGGTGGGTCTTTGCTTGTGCTCTGTTGTGGTTGACCCCTTCCCAGCTTCCTGTCTAAAGCAAGATTGTTAGATGTGCCCATCCAGGATTGCCATGTATGGTGAGATGATGGTATCTCCTTTGGCATGTCCTTTGCTCTGCTCTGGTCAGCCTGCCTTATTTGCTTGTGCTTTCTATCTATATCTTGGTTTTACCCTAGGTCATTTGATCTCTGAGACAGAGACTGGCTTTTCTATTCTATTTTTATATAACACCCAGCACAGACACATTCGGTATCTCAAGCTCTTGGTGGTGCTGTATGTAACGCCAATAACTAGTAGCAGTGATACTCCTCCTGGGGATCTGTGGCTATCTGTGCACACGATGGAGACGTGATGGCCATAAATGTGCTGCTGTAGTGTGAATTTTCTTACATGGCTTCTGTGTTGTTTTAACTGAATAGCAGTAAATGTGGGAGCCAGCTCAGTACAAGAATTGTGCAGAAAGGGTCCCCGTGCAGGCGAAAACTGTCTGTGCTGACCTGTCAGAGCCAGTGGCCAGTGGTGAAGTGTTTGATTTTATTCAGGGTAATGTAGATAAAGCATGGCACAGTTTTTCTGCTTGTGCATGTCTGTTTATATTCAAGTAACTTTTGTATGTATTTTATATATATGCATACATATCTGTGAAAGCATCATTGTCTGTTTAGCTCTAACTTTGCTTCCTCCTCCTAGTTTCCCTCAGCTTCTCTTTTTCTGTTCCACTTCATGCTGGGAGTTTTATGCCTGTGGCGTTTTTCATAGGCATATTTCCCTTTTTTTTCTAACCTTCTTTCCCCTTTCTTTCCTGTTCTGGCTTTACCTTCTCGTCCACGTGTTTCTGCTCCAAGTTGGTTTATAATTTCTCTTCTGCGTGGCTCCTCCTTTCTCAGGCCGGGGCGCATTGGCCAAGCACCCTGTTAGCATCTCTGCACACCCCGGGAGCTCGTGCCCCAAGGGGCGGCCGCAGCTGTGCCCCTTATTTCTTGAAAAAAAGGAATAAGGGAGTCGGACCTGCTCTTGTTTCCCTTCTAAGGGAGTCTCAAACCTGACAGTTTTGGCTTCCCTTGTGTGTTCTGGATTGCAGCTGGCATGGTCAAGTAGATGTTTCTCAGATCTGATGGTTAAGAATAAAATTGGGGTTAATGTTCACAGTGCTTCTCCCCCGCACCCCGGGCTCGGTGGTGCTCCTTCCTTGGCGGTTGCAATCTGCACTCCAGGCCTCGGCTCTGCATTCCTGCTGTTACCTCTCTTACCTTTCTACGGCTAATTTTAGTAGCCCTCTGGCTTGCTGCAAGCCCAGGGCTTTTCCACCTGGTTTCAACCCTGCTTCTGCTCTTCGGAGGGATGTGGCCCCAGGTTGTGGTGGTCCTGTGAGGGCTGCTGTGCCCTGATGGCAGAGGGCTTTCGGGTACGTGAGCAATTGAGCAGGCAGGTTTGTGCATGCATCGGTGATGGCTTGGCTTCAGCAATCCCTGTCCCCGTAAGAAAATGCTGCCAGGGGAGGGCAGGTGGACAGTGCTGGGAGCTGGGGGAATTTTAAATGGAGTTGGGGGCACGTCCTGCACAGCGCTTTCCACTTCTGTGCAAGCAGTGAGCGCTGCGAAGTGCAGCGTCTGTTAGGGGTTGACCCGTGAACGATAAAGCTGAGTGTTTCAATTGCTTCCGATTATAGAAACAGAGGGATCTGAAATTGGGAAACGCTTTGATGTTGGTGATCTGAAGAACATGCTCAATATCACTTGACAGCAGACATTTTATTCTTGGCCGCATCAGCCTTGCAGCAAACGAGTTGGTTAGGTGGCTTTGCTTGCTCAGCTGTTTTCTTTTTTTCTTCCCCCTCCCAAAAAATCCCAGTAGTCAGCACTGCATTTCCCGTGCAGGAAAGCCGATGCTTCCCAGCTCCGGTTTGTGGCGTTGGTTTCTTCGATGGGTGGTAATTCCTGAACGTGCCCAGCCTGCGCTCCATGGAGGTCAGGTCGGGTGAGCTCTGCCGAGCACGGTTTAGGCAAGTGGATCTGCAGAGGGGGCTTTCCTTCGGATAAATGGAAAAATTCGGTTTTTTTCTTGGAAAGATGTAACCCGAGCAGAACATATTAAGGGATGTCATCAAGGTGAATAAACAGAGATCAAACTCCAGACCGTCCCCTTCGTGTCGCTGATGATAATACGTGAGGCTTTTATGTGAAATGTGAACACTCAGTCTCGTGTTTCATTCAGGATGACTCTTCATTTTTTTTTTTCTTCTGTTTTTTTCCCCTCTGCAATGCAGATTGCTTTCACAAGTGGTGCAAGTGTCCTGTGCCATCCACCCCCGTCCCTCAGCCCCCCTTGGATGAGGGGCTATTTCAGGCCATGTCCATAACCTGATCTTGCTGATGACCCTTGCACTCACGGATCATTTAGTGCCAATTGTTAGGGTGCTTTGCTGTTTTTAAGACACTCGATCCCGATCCTATTTCCTTCACACACCCAAATAGGATTTTTTTGCCCTAGTTTAGTTTGGCCTGGGAAGGAGCTGTTTATCTACGCACAAGTTTGGTGCTGTCAGTCCACGGCACACGGTGGTAGCACCTGAACTTCTGTAGTAGCTGCAGCCTTCAGGATGGGACACTGAGTGACACTGGTTGGCTTGGGGATGCAGAGGACCTTGCCTTGGAAAGGATGATGAGGAGGTTATGGCTGAGGTAGCCTAGCAAACGGCTGGGAAAAATTGTTTTTTAAAAGCCGTGTCTATTTAATGCAGAGCTGTCGCCACGCAGGTTATCCTAGGTTGGACGGTGAGGCTTGTGGTGCTGCTGGTCATACATTTTTGGGCTCAAGTATGGTAAACTTGCTATACTGGGGCAGACGCTCGTGTTTTTCTCAGCCAGCCTCCTGTCTCTGGCCTTGGTCAAAGGCAGATGTTTCAGAAAAAAACAAAGTGGGTGAAAGTGAAATAGATGGCTAAGAAGGAGCCAGATCATATGAGCAGTTTCCTACCAAAACATTTCAAGCTCAGGTTGGCTTGAGCCCAAGTCATGCCTGCCTGCTGGAGGGCTTGGTGATGAGTTGTAGGTGGCAGATTTCAGCTAGCTTACAGCATCTAAACAAATACATCTTTTTTTCTTCCCCCCCCCATGTATCTAAGTGTGTGGCCTTTGCTACTTGAGTGTCTCTTTTAAGCAGCTAAAAAAGTTTTTCTAAGTGAAATATGTTTCTACGCTGCAGTTGAGAGATAAATATAGCTGGTGTATTGAAAGAAAGCCATAGTATGTGTTATGTTGCCTTACCCAGTGGGTTTTTTTTGCTTTTTGTGGTGATTCTGTGCTAACTCAAGATGGAAAACCTCCTGAAAGATGTTATTTTTCCCGTTGAAAGAAATTACATGCCAGAATGCCATTCACTGCCTTACGCTGCAACCAGTAAAGGATTAACCTCCCACCCCCACCCTGCTTCTTCAGCCCAGCGCCTTGTGTTTGAAAAGCCAACGCGTTTGCAGCTGAGCCAGCTCTAATAATAATAATTCGGGTTGAGAAGCACAGAGCAGCCTGTGATTAGCAAAATAATTATTGCACAGTGTATAAATTGAGAGGTGGGTTTTTGACATGGCGAGAGGAGCGCACGCTGCAGCTGCCTGGGGAGGCAGTCGGCTCATGTCACCCTATTGACGTTCTCCGTCTAAAGTTGGGTGCAGGAACTGCGCTGAGCAAAACATGCTTGTGAAATGGTGATTGCTTTTGAGTTTTTCCAGTAAATTCTCCTGATAAAGAGCAGCCAGAAAACTTGTAAATAAGAGTTTTACACTGTGCTCTGTTCCCTAGGGTAATTTTTTTTTTTATAGTTTGGATGCAGTTGTTGGATATGTTCTCTCTGCTTGCCAGGAGACCAAACTTTGACTAGCTGTTGGCTCTAGGACCTAAAAAATGGGCTAGGAAACCTTCCAAATTTTCTCCTTCATGGGTGCTGGTTCAGATCCGGGTCAGCAGGATTTAGAGAGACATCTTTATTATATGATGCTGCTCTGACATGTACAAAGCCAAGTTTGTAGGCTCATAGCTGATGACTCGTTGCCTTAAAATCTAATCTACCCTGCTGCATAACAGTGAGCAGGGCATTTTACGCGTGCTTTCCTCTCTGTGCTTCGTCAGCAAGGGCAGGGTTTCTCCCCGGCAGCGGGCAGGCGGCTGTGCGCGGGGCGGGTTGGGAGGTGGCACCATGCACACGGATGCCCTCGGCCATCACCGGTGCAAGGCGTTGGGGCAGAACTCACCCCGGGGATGTGCACGGGCAGGATGAAGGGCTGTTGGAACTGACCCAGCCCAAAAAAACAAGCAGAGCTTGGGAAATTATTCCTAAGGATGGTGCCAGGATGGGCATCCCCAGACCTGGGTTGCCCACCTGGGCTGCTGCTAGCCTACCTACCTTCCTCTTTTTAAAAATAATTTATCTGCATAGAAATATTGTACCAATTGAAACAAGTCTTTAAAACAAATAGGTTTAAGCTAAAATGAATATAGGGTACTCTTAAGTGTTTACATCAATTTAACTGAAGTCTAGTAGACTGTAGATCTCTTCCAGACTGCCTTAAGTATTTGCATAGGACTCATACAAATAGGGCCCTGATTTTCCCCCATGATGCTTGCTACCGTAATAGACAAATAATAATAATAATAATAATAATAATAATAATAATAATAATAAAAAAGCCTTAATTAGGCTTGTTTTACTTGGGGCAAGTGGGTGGAGTATGTTCTTTGATCCTTTCCAAGCTTTGTTTTTTGCGTTTTTGTGTTTTTCTTTCCTATATCTCTTTTGCTGACGATAATCACAAGGATGTATGTGTTCGTGCATGTATGTGCACGTATGGATACACATACCACACATTCACACACACATACCGGCTCTTTCTGTATTATAAAATGCATGTATTTTTTTTCCCCACGTTGAAGACAACCGCTGTTGCCTGTATGCAACTATATGAGCCGTTAATACCGCTGTGTAAAGTTCAGGAAAGCCCAGTGAACATTTTTCTAATAAGAGGATATTCTGGTCCTCTTGATAATCAACCCCCCATTGTAAACTCATTTTGACTCACAGTTTTAAATCTTTGTTCCAGTGGAAAAGATTTTTATGGGCAGCCCAAACAAGCATTAAATCCTGTTTTTTTTTTTTTTAGCAGAATTGCTTAAAATAGTACAGATTCTGAATCAGAAGAGTGACTCCAAGGGAAAAGAGAAAAATTGAAACAATACAAATCATGGTTTGGTGGCACAAACCTTTTGTCCCACCCCAACCCCTAACAGAAATTTGGCAGAGGCAGCAGTCTGGGTTTCCTCGCTGTGAGACACTGCGTGCTGGCGATTGCTCTGTGCAGTTGGGTTTCCATCCTCCCTGCTGGTGGTCACCCTCCTTTTATTTTAGGGATCCCAGAAAATGACTTTGGAAGCCAAAACTATGCCAGTTTCGTGCACATTTATTCCCCTGCTTTGTGCACCCCTCCTGTATTTGCAAGGAAAAGGCTTTTCTGGAAAATGTGGCAGCATTTTGGAAACATGATGTCCCCATGATTTTTGGGTGTTGACCTCCTTTTTCCTTTCCCTTCTCCCATACTGTAAGTAGGACAAGCCCAGACGGCCCATAGCTCTTCCCACTGCTCCCACACAGTTTATCCATCACCTTTGTTTTCAGTGGCTGGGATTGCCATGGCAGCAGTGGCCCGTGGGATTCTGATAGGTGGTGGGATCAAGAGCCCAACTGAAGTACATCTACACGAATGCATGCAGCATGGGCAACAGACAGGAGGAGCTGCAAGCCATTGTGCAGCAGGAAAACTATGATATAGTTGCCATCATGGAAATGTGGTGGGATGACTCCCACAACTGGAGTGCTGCAATGGATGGCTGTGAACTCTTCAGAAGGGATAGGCAAGGAAGAAGAGATGGTGGGGTAGCTCTGTATGTTAGGCAGTGTTTTGACTGTCTAGAGCTTCATGATGGTGACGCTAGGGTTGAGTGTTTATGGTTAAGAATCAGGGGGAAGGCCAACAAGGTAGATATCATGGTGGGAGCCTGTTATAGACCACCCAGCCAGGATGGAGAAGCACACAAAATATTCTATAAGCAGCTGGGAGAAGTCTCATGATCGCTAGCCCTTGTTCTCATGGGGGACTTCAACTTACCAGATGTCTCCTGGAAATAATACAGCAGAGAGGAAACAGTCCAGGAGATTCCTGGAGTGTGTGGAAGATAACTTCCTGACACAGCTGGTGAGGGAGCCAACTAGGGAAGGTGCCCCACTGGACCTGTTGTTCATGAACAGAGAAGGACTTGTGGGTGGTGTGATGGTTGAGGCCATCTTGGGCTTAGCAATCATGAAATGACAGAGTTTTCAATTCTTGGAGAAGAGGGGGAGTCAGCAGAACTGCTACCTTGGACTTCCAGAGGGCAGACTTTGGCCTGTTTAGGAGCCTGGTTGGCAGAGTCCCTTGGGAAGCAGTCCTGAAGGGCGAAGGACTCCAGGAAGGCTGGACATCCTTCAAGAAGGAAATCTTAAAGGCGCAGGAGCTGGCCATGCCCACGTGCCCAAAGACAGGCCAGCGGGGAAGAAGACGGGCGGGGCTGAACAGGGAGCTTTGGCTGGAACTCATGAAAAAAAAGAGAGTTTATGACCTTTGGAAGAATGAGCAGGCAACTCAAGGGGACTACAAGGATGTTGTGAGGTTATGCAGGGAGAAAATTAGAAGGGCCGAAGCCCAGCTAGAACTTAATCTGGCTACCACTGTAAAAGACAATAAAACTGTTTTTATAAATACATTAGCAACAAAAGGAGAGCTGAGGAGAATCTCCATCACTTGTTGGATGCGAGGGGAAACGTAGTGACAAAGGCTGAGGAAAGGGCTGAGGTACTTAATGCCGCCTTTGCCTCAGTCTTGAGCAGTAAGACCAGTTGTCCTCTGGGTCCCCAGCCCCCTGAGCTGGAAGACAGGGATGGGGAGCAGAGTGAAGCCCCCATAGTCCAAGCGGAAATGGTTAGAGATCTGCTACACCACTTAGACACACACAAGTCTATGGGGCCAGAAGGGATCCACCCCAGGGCATTGAGGGAGCTGGCAGAAGTGCTCACCAAGCCACTTTCCATCATTTATCAGCAGTCCTGGCTAACTGGGGAGGTCCCTGTTGACTGGACATTAGCCAATGTGATGCCCATCTACAAGGAAGGAGGATCCTCTGGGTCTGTGAGTCTGACCTTGGTGCTAGGGAAGGTCGTGGAGCAGATCATCTTGAGTGCCGTCACGCACCGTGTACAGGACAACCAGGTGATCAGGCCCAGTCAGCATGGGTTCACAAAAGGCAGGTCCTGCTTGACTAACCTGATGTCTCTCTATGACAAGGTGACCCGCTTAGTGGATGAGGGAAAGGCTGTGGATGTTTTCTACCTGGACTTTAGTAAAGCCTTTGACACCACATTCTACCTGGACTTCAGTAAAGCTGTTTCTCACAGCATTCTCCCGGAGAAACTGGCTGCTCATGGCTTGGACAGGCATACTCTTCACTGGGTAAAGAACTGGCTGGGTGGCTAGACCCAAAGAGTTGTGGTGAATGGAGTTAAATCTAGGTGGCAACCGATCACAAGAGGTGTTCCCCAGGGCTCAGTACTGGGTCCAGTTCTCCTTAATATCTTTATCAATGATCTGGACGAGAGGATAGAGTGCACCCTCAGTAACTTTGCAGATGACGCAAGTTGGGTGGGAGTGTTGATCCGCTTGAGGGCAGGAAGGCTCTACAGAGGGATCTGGACAGGCTGGATGGATGGGTTGAGGCCAACTGTATGAGGTTCAACAAGGCCAAGTGCCGGGTCCTCCACTTGGATCACAACAACCCCATGGAATGCTACAGACTTGGGGAAGAGTGGCTGGAAAGCTGCCTGGTGGAAAAGGACCTGGGGGTGTTGGTCGACAGCGGCTGAATATCAGCCAGCAGTGTGCCCAGGTGGCCAACAGCATCCTGGCTTCTATCAGGAATAGTGTGGCCAGCAGGACTAGGGAAGTGATCGTCCCCCTATACTCGGCACTGGTGAGGCCGCACCTCGAGTCCTGTGTTCAGTTTTGGGCCCCTCACTACAAGAAAGACACTGAGGTGCTGGAGTATGTCCAGAGAAGGGCAACGAAGCTTGTGAGGGTCTAGAGCACAAGTCTTAAGAGGAGTGCTGAGGGAACTGGGGTTGTTTAGCCTGGAGAAAAGGAGGCTGAGGGGAGACCTTATCACTCTTCACAGCTACCTGAAAGGAGGTTGTAGCCAGGTGGGGGTTGGTCTCTTCTCCCAAGTTACAAATGGTAGGACAAGAGGAAATGGCCTCAAGTTGTGCCAGGGGAGATTTAGGTTGGTTATTAGGAAAAATTTCTTCATGAAAAGGATTGTCAGTCATTGGAACAGGCTGCCCAGGGAAGTGGTTGAGTCACCATCCCTGGAGGTATTTAAAGACATGTAGATGTGGTGCTTAGGGACATGGTTTAGTGGTGGCTTGGCAGTGTTAGGTTAATGGTTGGACTTGATGATCTTAAAGGCCCTTTCCAATCTAAATGATTCTATGATTTCATCATGACAGAGCACCTTGTCGAGATAGTCCATGCCTCAGGGACGGTGCAACTCGTGTGCTGATGAGATGGTGGGTGGCTCAGAGGAGTTGGTGCCCAGGTTGAGATGAGCTGGGAATCCTGATTTTCCAGTGCTGTAGAGGATGCTTCTGTATGCATGGTGGGTTTGCATTGCAGCAAGGAAGCTCAAGGCTCTTAAATCTTTTGCTCTTTATTCCTGAGAAATCCAGTATTGAAAGACAGAATGCATCATTTCCTCCTTTTCCTCCCCATCCAGATGCTGGTCTTCGTGCTGGCGTAGGTACCCCTCCTACATGGCGTCCTCCTTGTGCCTGCTGTGCTGCAGGTGATGGATGCGCTGCCTCCGGTGCAGCCCCTGCCTTGTCCTTGTGAGTCCCTGGTGAGGGGCCTTCCCTTGGCTGGTGGGAAGGGCTGTCCTCTTAGCTGGCCCTAGCTGTCTCGGTGTGTACCCCTGCTTGCACACCCTTAGCCTGAGTAAACAAGAACTGTGCTTTCATTGCTGCTTTATCGTGCAGGAATGGCAGCCGTGGTGTAAAGAGCTTTTACACTGCGCAGGGTGTGTGCACGCTTGGATTTCCATTCCTTGGTCTCAGGTACGTCCTTTGTTCTTCTGACTATGATGCTGAACCATCTTTCCAAAACTAAAAAGTGACAGTGATCTTAGCCTTTTTCCTAAAACAGTCCCCGAGCAGGGAGGAACGGTGAGGTTGGTTGGCATCTGGAGCTGCTATATTTATTATTGATGATGCCTTTAAATGATTGAACAAGTTTTCCTTGCATTATTTAGGGGAATTATGATATTCATCATTAATGGAAAGATGTCTGTCTAGGGAAATGCGTGATTCATGCTCATAAATACCTTCTCTCCTCCTTGCACTGTTTGCTGCCTGTCTTCTCCCAGCTGCTGCTTGTCCTTTCAGAGTCAGAGTTTGTCCTTCTGTCAGTACCTCCTGCTGCCTTCCCCCTTGGTGTAGGTGACCCATGGCTTTAAAAGGGTGACGTGTCTTTTCTTCTAGACAGGTAACGAACTTGCAGTGTCACCAGCGCTTATATAAGGGACGTGGTAATCTCTGTAAGGAAATAAGGTTTAGAAAGTCCCAAGTACGTTTGAGACCTCTTTTTAGCAAATGTTACTCAGATTAATGTTCCTTATTTTATTGTCAAGAATAACTGGAAGCATGAGCAACCTTGGCGTTAGGCGTGCTGTGATATGATGAAATATTGCAGCAGGGTTTTATTCCAAAATAAGACAATGTTAACTGATAATTTGGTTATGACAGGGTAGGCTTCCCTCTGCAGAAGATGAGAGTCCCCTTGCACCAGTTAGTTTTACTGGATCCTTAAGTCATTAAAGCACATTTTTTTTCCACGCAGCAGAAGAGCAGTTTCCAGGATGCAATTTTAAACATGAAAGTGTGCCTGTTAGGTTACCTGCTGCAGTACAGGACATCAGCATCCATTGGTGGTGCTTGGGTTGACCTCTATATACTAAATACAGTCTTTGAAGTTAGTTGTCTTAAATCATTAATCTAAAAGCTATTTTTTTAAAGAAGAGGGTATTTAGATGGAATCTTAATTGTTGATATTCGTTATTTTGGCTGAAACTGTATATCTGCCTCGTGCGGACTCTGGCCCTGGGAGGTGGGGGGGGGCAGGAGGAACGTGAGGTGCCTCCACGCTAGGTCAGGAGGTATGGACTTCAGCTCCAAAGGGGGATGTTAAAAGGGTGAAAACTGTGCTTTGAATCAGTGGCTTCCTCTAGAGCATGCAAAACAGAAATAGCCTTAAGTCAAAAAAATTAATCTAGGTAAGAGATTCCCTCCTTCCTTCTTCTTCCTGCCTTTACTAATGTTTGTTTCTGGCTTTCAGACTCAAAAATCCCTCCTGTAGGAGCCTTGAAAGGGTTAATGCTTTTGTAACTTCTCCCCGTGCAGCTCTATAAAGGAAAACAATTTCTTTGCTACTTCTTCACCCTGTTTTATTGATGCCCTGCTTGCCCAGCCTCTCGTGCTGGAGAAGGTGAGGTGCTTCTCACCTGACATCTCAAGTTTGCTTGAGTGCCCTTATGTGCTCTTTCTGGGAAGAGCCAGGTAGCATGAGCAGGGACCTCACAGATGCAGGGCAACTTGGGAACATACGGATTTTGGGAGTGGACCTGGAGGAAGTTCTCAGGTATTTCTGTACTCCATGTTTTGCTGCCGTTACCCTTTGGGCAAGCTTTGAGCACTTGGTTGTGCAGGGCACCTTGGTGGTATCGGGGGAAAGGAGGCCCTGCTCCCTGGCTTTTGCTGCCAATCAGTTCAAGCAAGAACTTAATAGTTTTTTTGGTTTTTTTTTTTTATTCCACCTAATCGCTCTACAGAGGCTCTGTTTAATAACTTACCCTTGTTTGAAATGTGGAATTTATCTGCTGCTATTATTATCCTAATGCAGAGGGACCACGAGACTTTTTGTTTGGTTCAGCCCAGCCTGGATCACTTTCTGCTGGGGGTCCTGGCTGCAGGATGGGGCTGCCCAGGCTATGTTGTCTACAAAAAAAAATGTTTTTCCCCTTGTTCTACAGCAGCCTGTCCTGCAACTACAGCTCCTTTTCCTCTAAAAATCACCAGTGGAGTGGCAGGCTGTGTGGAATGCTTCTGGAGGTATCATTCCCTGCGGCAGGGTGTCCTTCGTCACCAGTGATGCAGAAGGTGCAGAGGAGGCAGAGGATGGTCTCCCTAGCTAGAAACCCCATGTAGGTCCACCATCCTGCTCCTGGATTCCTTCCCAGCAAACTCTAGCCCATCCCGGGAGCTAAACCGGGTCCTTTCCAGACAGGCACTGCTGCTGCACGGGATGCTTCTTGTGCCGGCAAACGACTGCCACCGCTCTGAAGTTGCAACCCCCTCCCAGTGTTTTCCCCTGCGCCTCCTGGGAAGCGCTTTGCAGTCAGCCGTCCCTTGCGCCGTAGATAACATCCCATTTATCTCCGTTTTTGTGCCGTGCCTGTGCTCGCGGCCAGTCACGCGGCTCCCACGGGGCTGTGACGGCTTTGCCGGCGCTGAGCATCCGTGCAGGCGCGTGGTCCGGGCGTGCAGCGCTCATTTCCCCCCGGCCCCCGCTTTGGCAGGGAAAGAGGGAAAAAACCCTGGATTCTTCACCGCTGACCACAAAGGGCAATTATTTAGTGGGACTTCAGGCAGAGAGAGCCCAGAATGGTGGGGCTGCTCTGAATCTGAGCCGTGAGGCTGCACCGGATGAATCATAGCGGGGAGGAAAAAAGTATCTCTGAGTCATAATCCCTAATACTACAGAGTGGATTTGCTTTGGGTTTTTTTGTTGTTTTGTTCCCGTGTGCTGACTAATGTGCAGAGAAGCAGCAAGAGCCCTTTCTCTGCTGTTTCATCCATGAAGAATGCAGCCCTGTCTCCCCACTCGTCGTTTTCATGGCTTACCCGAGCGTGGTATCCCCACCGCCTCCCAGCCGAGCCCCAGCTCTGCAAACCAGCCGCTGGCCGGGCACCGCTCCCCCTCCTCAAAACTCCCCGAATGCCAGTGGCAGCAGGGTGGGTGCCGGTGCTTTCCCGGCAGAGAGGGTATGCCGGGGCGAACCATGTGCCGGCAGCTGTTTGTGCCTCCGCAGCTCTGCTACCGCTGGGCAGTGATGGGGGGGCATTAAAATACCCCCATTTTGCAACTGACACCTGCTCTTCGAGAATCTCAGAAGTGTTTTATGAAGGGGGTTTAATATGGTGACGGCCACCCAGCACCCACAGCTTGGTGATATAAATGCACTGAAGTGAACGAGCTGCCGTCTCCCTGGACATGTTCCTACAGCTACCAGAGCCCAAGACCTCGAGGAGCTCCATCTCTCTATTTTTACAGGGCATCTGATTTTTGGCATTTTGTTCTATCAGTCAGCTCTCATTGTGCTTTCAGTTTCAGATTGCGCGGTGATTCCTGCTCTGTTAAATTAGTTTTGATTAGATCTCCCTCCCTAAAAGACATATATAAAATCAATACTCATTTAATAAAATACACCTGTCCCTACCCCTTTGCTTGCACTGCAGTAGGACCAGGGGCGGAGTATTGAACGGAGTCCCCGGCACCGGCGCTGTTTGCAGAGGCAATGGACATCCCCAAAGATGTGGCCGAGAGACCGTGGTGGTCACCGGGGGGTTAAATTGTGGGTGGCAGAGCTGCCCTCCCCCCGGCAAAGGGCAGCTTCTGCCTTGGGAAACAAATATTGGCTGTCTTGTTATTCTAATGGATTAGATTAATTAGTGACATTAATTATGTTATATTACCAATATGAGCTGCTGTTTTAGTCTCTGTATTTGTTTTAAAATATTTTTGAGTATTTCCTTTGCTTGATGCATACAAAATTGAAAACTTAATGCACGGATGCACACCTATACTTGCCCACACAGAGAAAAGCAAGGCGGGTGATTTAAATTTCAGTGAGCAAAGTGTTTTGTTGGGGTATGAGACTGTTCTTTTTGCCTTACAATGTCCTTAATTAATTTTTCATTATTACAGAGAAAACAGGTAGCATCCCGGTCCAGGAGTGCGGCAGCTCAGAGTTCCTGGTGCTGGCTCTGAGTTTCACTGCCCCTTGGGTTTCCTGCATAGATGGAGCAATGATCCACACTATGGAGTTTATATTTTGTTTGGGTTTTTTTCCCCCTTGTGTAAGGTTATTTTTCAGTTGTCTAATCACGTTTGCTGCCTCCCTGTAGGAAAAGAGGAGGTGGTGTTTTGTGGGGGCAAAGCACGTTTGGGCGATGCAGATGTCACCTATGGCAGGTGATGTTATCCACTCCCCTGCTGCTGCATACAGCTCTTCTGCTGGGGCAGCTGAAGCCGGCTCCTAGAAAAAAAATAAGCTTCTTCAGCAAAAAAAGAGCTTTTTTTCTGGTTTTTCCTTCCCCACTGCCTCCGTAGAGCTATTTCTAAATCAATTGCATTTTGTCAGCATAAGTACACTGGTTAGGGCTGTGGGTGTTTTTTGGATTTTCTTTTAATTTTCTTTTCATCATTTTACCAGCTGCTGGCAAATCTTAAGTATGGATCGAGCCAAGGCAAATGTGAGATGCCTTGGTTCGTTGTCTGTGGAGGGGAGCTAATATGCCTTTGGGTGTGAGGATGGGGAATTTGCAAGTCTCTGGATATGGATTATTTTTTTCTTCCCCCGTATGTGTGAGATTTAAGGGGGAAAGGAAGTCTTTGGATAGGAAAGTGAACTTTGTATTTTTTAAATACTAAAGCATTTGCTTGTATGCAAAATCTTTATTGATTTGATATTTAATTCCTTATTTTTTTAGCCACATTACGTATAGCGATGCAGATGTTGGAGTAAGTGCTCTTACTCTGCTTTGCTGACCTGGAATGCAGACAGACCTTTTTCCCTGTCAAGCCCAGCACCTTAACATAGGATTGCTCCCCCAGCCTTCCCTCGGTCAGCCTGCTTAGGTCAGCCTTGCCTGCTGAAGTGCTGTCACCTGTGATGCTACGATGATGGTAACCCCTGGCATATGAGCAGGGAGGCAGGGTGGTCATGTTTTAAATAGATGTCCATCCAGCTGAGCCTGGTCAAGAGTCTGAAATGAGAAGTGGATTCCCTTTGCAAACATCCCCTCCCCTTATACTAAATCTAAATAAAGTGGAGATACTGATTAAATTCATGTGCTCCTGGCACGTAGAAGAGTGCATTAAAGCAGGTGACCTGATCGCAGCAGCTTTACTGCGGGGGAATGTGTTACCGCTGCGAGGCTTTGATAGAATGAGGGCAAACGTACGAGGTGCCGGCGATGCTTCCTCTTTGCTTTGTATTTGCATAATTCCCTGTGCTTTCACAGGGCTCCTTGCTTCCAAATGGTTGTCCAAACGTTAAGTAATCCTTGGCACCTCGGGGCTATCGGTGGCTGTAGTTTCTTGTCTTGAAGGGTGGGGAGGCTTCATGGTAGATGAGGTTTTGCTGGAGGTGGAGCTTCTCCAAGAGATTGGACCCAGCTGTCAGCACCTGGGACAACCCAGCTGTGCACAGCAAGACCCGCCTAAGCTCAGACTTGTATTCCAGAGTAAACTTGGGTGCTGTCTTAATCTGGATGGAAAGGAAAACTCCTGGTAATTGCTGAGCATCTGCAGCTGGAGCATTTTAGGGGATGTACCCTGTGGTTTGCGGTGCTGGGGTGGCTTCGGATTTGTTCCCAGCTGGTTGCCCCCAAGCTTTATGGAGGCTGGAGAACCTGTGCTCAGGTTTTCCCCTGTGTCCTCAGTGCCAATGAGATGTATTTCAGCCTGGGTACAGCCTGTGCTGCAGCTGGTGTCTGTATCCAGCCGGGCTTTCCCGTTCACTTGGCTGAGAGTTTGAAGGCAGACCTGGGGTCCGAAGTTCACTGCACGCCGTGGAGTCCATGGGACCGCTCAGCAGACGTGCAAGTAGAGACCTCCCAGCTTCACAGGGAGGTGGAGGTGTCCTGGCTGGTACAAACCCACCGGTCTCCTGAAAACCCTTGCAGCTCCCGAGTCAAGCCTTACGTTAGAAGGCAGTGGAATACAAGAAATGAATCCATTTGCGTATCCTGGTAGTTGTATAGGAGCCACTGGGGATGTCCAGAAGGAAATGGTGTCACATGTTGGCAAGGCAGCAGCAGCTGCATTTACTGGCTTAACTGAGATTTGGTCATTGAAAATCTGCAGCTGAAAGGCTAAACTGTGAATCTTGGACTTGAAAGTAATTTTTATCTAAACATATGGATCTGAATGCTGGAAACCTATCAAAGGTACAGGCAAAGTATCTGAGTGCCTTTGAAAACAAATGGCTTAGAAGAACACTGAGTAGTAATCTCCAAAGACATCCCAAAAAAGCGATGGAAGTATTTGGGGGATAAGAAATCAGAGTGTCTGCCGTAGCAGGGAGGCTGCTGGGCAGTGGGATGGAGACACACTGGGAGATGGTAGGGACAACCCATCTCTTAAAACCTAGTCAGATAGGGAAGACTATATGGGATTTATTGTAGCATGCACATGAAGAGCGTTCAGTGGTAGACAAGGGTGGTGGAGCCTTATTTAAGTGCTGGCGAAGGGTACCAAAAATAGGGCAGAGCAAACTCAGTTGAAAACTTCGGGAGCTCTTGTCCTTGGAAGAGTGGGGTAATCCCTACGATATATGGCATTCTGTTATGGTGTGGTTTTGTCCTTGCTGGTAGTTTGGGCTTGATGTGTAATTCATGTCAGTGACACACAGCTCAATGCTGAGAAGTGGTTCCTGGTGGTGTGGAAGCAGATTCCTCCTGTCCTTGTTGCTACGCCTGTAAAATGGGGTAAATAATACTTCTTTTCTCTACAGTTGACTTTTAAACTTCTGGGTTTCCAGAGCGTCCCATTACATGTCCAGAATGAGTTTCCGTCAGAGGGGATGGTTTTAAGAGTTGTGGCATCTAGGTGGTAGAGGATAAGCAGCAGCCAGTTAACAAATGCTGCTAATGAGAGGCGGAACACAAGAGTGCATAACACTGCTGGGATCATGATCTTCCTTACCCTCACGAGCAGCCAAGGGATATAATCTCATTTCTAAATTTATCAAGCTGCATCTTAAGACTGATTGGGCTGCCTGCCCTGCGACTGCCGGAAGGCATCCAGAGCTGGGCATGGCTAGGGACCTTCTTGCTCCAGCCTGAAGTGGTTCATAGCCAGGTGATAACTCATTTGTTCCTGTGCCAGTGCTCTCCTTTAGCTTAAATCACTCTTTCTGTGATGCAGACAGTGGTCTCATCCCCCCCCCAAACCGTGCAGGTCCAACACAGGCAGCTTGCTCTGTCCTCTCATCTCAGAGGGGCTTGTTGTTCCCCTCCTGCTCCTGGCAGCTTGGTGCTCTGTTGGGCTCCGTTCAAACACAACCTTCTGGAATGTCAGCTCCCAGGTGGGACATAGCATCTCGGAGGCAGGCTATTCTGCTGTTGCTGTTGTAGCCTTACATCTTTAGATCTACCAGAAATACTTCTCACTCTGGCATTCTCCAGAGTTGCATTGCTCTTGAAGCCCTGCTGCGCTGACGTCTCCAGCTCACCTGTGCTCACCTGCAGAGAGAAGTGAAATTTCTGGTGGGACCAGCCTTAACTAAAACTGACCTTCACCCAACTCTGGCACCAAGCCCCAAGCTTGGCACCGCTGCGGAAAACTGCAGTGTTTAGAAGGAGCAACAATGAAAACGATTTATTTTTCATGATTCGGTCTTCTTTATCAGGATTGTTTGGTAATATGGGGTATAAAAAGTACATGTAATACGATGGCGTATTTATTTTTGGTTATAATTGTGGCAGTGATGACTAAGAAGATACAGTTGTAATTCTGTGATAGTTTTGTTCATAACAGACTTTCTGCTGCTAAGATGAAACTTCTGCTTCCAATTTTCTGCAGACTTCAGGTGCTTTAGTTCTTTGTTTAAAGCATTTGCATATTTTTAAGTGGGGGTCACAGGAGCTGAAGTGAAACACCAAAGCTTTTAGACAGTGCCATGGTTCACCTGGCTTTCAAGAGGTCCTCCTGTGTGCTGTGGGTTTATTGCAACTCCAGCTACTCATGCAGTGAAGGCAGGACAAGCCCCTGCTGTAGATGGATAAAGATGCTTTTTGCAGCAGTTCAGTTTGAAGCAGACATGTACTCTACTGTAAGGGCTTTATTTCTGGGAGAGGTTTATCTATCCAGTTGTACTTGCAGTGTTGCGCTTGGAGGTCCATCTCCCTGGCTGGCCCTTAGGAATGAACAGTCAGTGCAGAACAGACGCTGGCAGGGCCCTTGCTTTCCATGCTTTGTTTCATTTGTGCGGAAGGGAAGGGGGGCGGGAAGAGAAAAGCCAGCAAAAATAAAAGCAGAATTTCTGCTGCAGCTGTTTGAAACAACAAACAAACCATGGTTGATGTTGTGGGTATTTGTTTTATTTTCCCCCTCATTTCATAGAATCATAGAATGGTTTGAGTTGGAAGGGACCTTCAAGATCATCTAGTTCCAACCCCCCTGCCATGGGCAGGGACACCCTCCACTAGACCAGGTTGCCCAAAGCCTCATCCAGCCTGGCCTTGAACACTTCCAGGGAGGGGGCATCCACAGGTTCTCTGGGCAACCTGTTCCAGTGCCTCACCACCCTCACAGCGAAGAATTTCTTCCTTCTATCTAATCTAAACCTACCTTCTTATAGTTTAAAGCCATTACCCCTTGTCCTATCACTACACTCCCTGATAAACAGTCCCTCTCCAGCTTTCCTGTAGGCCCCTTCAGGTACTGGAAGGCTGCTCTGAGGTCTCCCCGGAGCCTTCTCTTCTCCAAGCTGAACAACCCCAACTCTCTCAGCCTGTCCTCATAGGAGAGGTGCTCCAGCCCTTTGATCATCTTCGTGGCCTTCCTTTGGACTCCCTCTAACAGGTCCATGTCCTTCTTATGTTCCTCATCCAGCTTTTATTATTTCTCAGTCTTGGCAGTGGGAAGGACCATTCTCAAGACCTGGTGCTTTGCCTCAGTGAGTCCCTGAAACCAGACGTACCCCCATGTACTAGAGTGCAGGACCTGCTCGCGCTCACTGCTTCCCAGCACGCTGGGTGGCTCTGCTTTTATGAAGGGCTATTGGTACAAGATGATCATGGGAACTCATCTCTGTAGAGCCAGTTACCAAATTGGAGAGTTGAGGTCAGGATGCTACGTAACCACAGTGACATATTATGCAAGGTTTTGACTGGCGGGAGGTTCAGCTGGTATGGCTGAAGCACTTGCAGACCCACACCACTTCTCCTGGAGTTTGTCTGGGGACAGGTGGGAATGGAGGCCACCACGTGAAGCAGCTCAGGTGTTGTCATGCCTTGTAACCTGGCACATTAAAGTCACCTGAAGCGGGTTGCTGTTGGTGCTCTGTGATCTCCTGTAAGAGGAGGGGTGAAGTGGACAGTGGTGGGTAGCAAATGCCCGAGCTGTCCTGCTTCAACTCACCTGGGCTGGGGAGTCAGCACCCTCCTGTACTGCCAGACATGAAGTTATACCCTGGTGAGATTAAGAATAGGTCTGATGGGGCAAAAACACAAGAAGAAAGCTATCTGAGAAAAAAAAATAAAAATCTTTATATCTACATGGAAGTACATGGTTGGTTTAAGCAGTGACCCTGTGGTTAAGTGGACCTCTAGGGGTTGTGGCAGGTGGTCTGCCAGCAATGCAACCGCCGTGATAGATGTCATCATGTCTCTCAGCTGTCTGCTCTGCTTCCTGGAGGCTGCTGTGCTTGCCATGGGTGGCAGAAGGGGAACCATGTCAGCTCCTCACCTGCTACCAGTTGCAGCTGAGGAATTAGTTTAAACTGTTGATTTAATTAATCTGGAGAATGCAGCAAGTTGTTTGTGCGTGCCGGTGGTGCGTACCGGTGGGAGCGTCCTCTCACACCTGCTGGCTGTGTGGATCTACTCCCCAAAATGTCTGAGGTTGGAGGCTGGATGCAAAGCAAGAGTGGTGGTTGGTTTTGATCCTGTCTGGTGATTACTGTACCACTATGTTTAAAAACCATCCTTTTCACTGGAAGGCTCATCACATGGTCTCTGGAGGGTTCACAATTTTCAGAGTTATTTCTGGTCCCTTTAGATATGCAGAGTTGTGATCCTTAGGTATTGTGGCCTAATGTGCCTCAGGGCATCCTGATGAATAGGACTTCATTAGTGTAATTGAACCACTTAAAATTATATACAATAAACCACTGCAGGCTTCTGGGTTGTGGGGGTCCATGGGGATGCTTGAGGGCTTGCATTTAGAAGACAGTTTCACAGAGGTCCCTTTCTGGGGGAGCACCCGGAGGTGCAGGAAGTGGGGATGTTAAGGCAGTTGAGGATCACAAGGTCTCATCCCCCGGTGCCCCACAAGTGGGGCTATTTATACCACTCTGTTACGCTGCATTAGGGTTGGACAATGGACCCCCCTGACACACCCAGTCCCATGTGTGGTCTTCAATGGCTTTACACCGTCGTGAACGCTCATGAGAAGACAGGAAAATAGGATGTCCTCATATCGTCTTGGGTGCATTCATGCAGATCTCTGCCACCATGACTGTTTCCGTTTAAGGAAAATCAGCAATTTCCCCCATTTTTGAGTCCTGACTGGTGCTGGTACATGAACTGCATGGGGAACCGTGCGGCAGCTGTGCATGTTCCCAAACCTGGCTGAGAGCGCACAGACCTCCTCAAATAAAGTTAAAATATGCTCAAAGTTGCTGTGGACAAGCTGTTTGCATCCAGCTTGAGTAGCCAGGTGGACCAAGGTTGGCAGCTGTGAGAAAATACAGCCCCGAGAGAGTGAGTTCTTACATGCATTTGGCTCGTGTTGGTGAGAATAACAGTTCCCAGCTAAACTGGGCTTTGTCAACTCAAGGCCAGAGCTTTGGTGTAGCCGTGGAAAGAGCAGGCTGGCTTTGGCATGTCTGGATATCGACATGATGCATTTCCTGGTGGTAGGTGGTGGGAAAGCCTGCATCTGCTGTGAAACGAACACCGCTTTCCTTGGGAAAGTACTTGCGAGATAGTGATGATGGACAAGTCACTCTTGATAAATGTGACTTCACAGACCGTGTTTTCAACCTCATGGAAAAAAATGGAAAAGGTGTCTAACGGGTCGAACTATTTAAAGGGAAGGTTTGGAGGTTTGAAGGTAATGCATTCTAAAAATAAACATTCAAAATTATTCTTGAGCTTGGGCCAGGTTATTTCAAGATCAAAATCAAGGCCAAGGCACTCCAGTATAGGTTTCCAGGTCATTTTTATCAGCTTTGTAATCTGTGCTGCTTTTGAGGTAGGAAAAAATGGTAATATCTACCAGGATCTTTCCACTCTCTTCCTGAAAGTATGTTCCTAAGGAGTCCTGACTCTTCTGCCAGTCTTACGTTCGCAGCCCTGTTGCTGTATTGTGTGAGGCTCTTTTCCTTTGACATATCAGTTTACCCATCAGGAAGAAAATCCTGGTTTTCATGGGTTTTTTGTATAATCAAGACTGCGGTATCTTTTTTTTTTTTTTTTTGGTATGGTGATGCGTATATAGTGACAGCATGTGGATGACTTGCAAGAGGTATAGGAGGACTTAAAAAACATAGATACCAAAATAAATAATTAAAAATTGCCATCAATATGAACCCAGATAGGAAGACCAAAACCATAGCAAATAAGCAGCTAACATAACTTTTTGGGTTTTCTGATGTCTCACTGACTGGCTTCAGCACTGCTGGTAGCTCAGCAGTCCATCCTGCTGGAAAGTCAGCTCATCAGCTGGAGCTAGCTGGGTGCTGGGGAGGACGCGGAGGAGAGCGAAGCCGAGTTGTGACCAGGCATGAACAGCCTGTTCCAGCATGGGAAGCACTGGGAGGATTTTGGTGGAACCAACATCAGATTAGGATCTAAACATCCTTTTGATGGTAGTTTCTGGCACCTTTCTCTGGGGTTGATGCATTTCCGATATGTTTTGCCATTACGGGTCTCCTAAGTTGGACTTCCCAGACCTCTCTCGCCAGCTCTGAGGTCCTCAGTCTGTTGGGTTTTGCTGCCGGGCCATAGAGCCAGGGGATGGAGATGAAAAAGTCATTGGGGCTTTTCAACATGCCGGTGATGTTCTTGCTGTGCCGTTCTCTGGTGGCCCCTTTTTGGGAAGGGGGCATCACATCTTCTGCTTGAAGCTGCTGGGGCTTTTGCTTGCCCCATGGGAACAAGCTCCCTTATCCCAAGACGGCGTGTTCCGATCCCCTGACCTGAGGAACGGCTTTGGGCGGTTCCCCCCTCCGTGCCCGTAGCTTGCTGTGTCCTACGAGGACATAACTCTGATCCCGGGACCTGTTGGAGCAAGCAGCCGTGACGGTGCTTGTTTTTCCAAGATAATCTTTTATTGGGAAAGCGGCTTGGCAGATGTAGGTGAAAGGTGATGCCGGCATGCTGCCGGAGCAACTCGGCCGCCGCTTTCCCGGCCGCGTCCTCGGCTTTTTATAGCCTTTCTGCATCACGCCGCAGCTGCTGCCAGCTCCCCGCGGCTCCGGGATCGCGTTGGATCACGGGATCGTGGGGCAGCATTGGGACCGTGTGCGCGGAGCTGGCTGCAGGAGCACACACC
Organism: Grus americana; assembly: GCF_028858705.1. NCBI lineage: Eukaryota > Metazoa > Chordata > Aves > Gruiformes > Gruidae > Grus > Grus americana. Next base: position 11,438,986 of record NC_072853.1, on the reverse strand, counting down.
GGCGGCCGGGTACGCTGCAGCGTTCGGTTTGCTGGGTTGCGTCAGCCACAAGCGTGTCTAATCCGATAGCCCGACTCCCAAATAAGCAGCATCGGATGGGTCAGAGGAGGGCAGGAGGTGTCATCTTCTTGAGAAAAAACTGATTAATCTCCTATAATAATTTTTTAAAATTTTTTTTTGTTTTTTTGTTAGCCCTGAATCATGAAGTTCAGTTGTTACTTTGCCACTTACTATAATATTCTTTATGTGTTTAAGTGTCCTCTCCTTCCTTCTTTTCTTTTTCTTTAACCATGGCAGCTTCCTTCACCAAATACATCCCGCAGTCTGATTGTGTACCGTGTGTATCAGCTTTGCGTTTGCTATCTTAAATAAATGGGGAAGGCGGTTCTGGAGAGTCCACTGACTTCTGCTCCAGCATCATCCCCATGAGAAATGAGTTCAGCCTAGGAAGGAGGTTGACAAAAAGGGTGTCTTGATGAGCAGTCATCAGAAGGAAGTTATTTCAGATCTTTTAGCCAGATAGCCCCTGAATCCTTGCAGGCTGGATCACTGACTTATGGTTTGGGGCTACCATTGCTTCACTTAAGGAAGGATGGTATCACCTGCAATAGTCTCTCTCCATTCTTGCTGATAAAGGATGGGTATCTACATGAAAACAGATCTTCTGTTCCCCTCCCCTGTCCCTGGAGCAGATTATGACCATGAGAAAGAAATCCTGACTCCATTGAGATGAATGGAGAGGCTGAAGTGGGACTGTTTGCTCCTGGCAGGGGTAGATCAGCTTAAGAAAGGCTGGTTGTGGTCTTAAGCAGCTCCCGGGAAGGAGGGGAGCCAAGCTGAGAGCACAGGCAGCAGCTTTGTGTCGGGCACAACTCGGGTGCTTCAGACCAGCGGTGACAGGTGGATCTGCTTTTGCTGTTAGTGTATTTGCATGGTGGTAAGAGACGTCCCTGACTTTACCTGTGGGTTTGGTAGAGACGCTGGTGTGTCCCCCGTAGAATCCCCTGTGCAGGTTTTAGCTGAGCCTGGGGCAGGAGAGCCGTGGAAGCGGTGGATGCAGGTCAGTGCTGCAGGAGCAGTTGTACATACCCCAGGTGTTTTCCCTCCCCATCCAGTGGGCTCAAATGCATGTTTAAAGAGCCTCATCCAACCCTACCTTTTGGTTTTTTTCCCCTGGAACAAATCAAAGAGCGCTCACCCGCATTGCTGCCTTGGCAGGGCAGCAGAGGCAGCACTTCCAGTGACGGGGCTGCGGCAAAGAGGGCAGTAATGCCTGACCATGACACGTGGGCAGGGGGAACCCTGTGCCGCGCACAGCAGCGTCGTCCCCGCAAAAGAAAAGGGACCTCTTGGACTGTAGGTTCTGCTGAGGCTCATGGAGCAGGCCCTGTATGTAAATATAGTATTCAACTGCATTCACGTACAGCAAGTGGTATGTTGCTAGGAATTCCTTTGATGCCTTTAAATGCTAATGTAGTAACAAAATAATCCTGATTTTAGTTATTTTTCTCGTCACTCTAGTCTGAACACCAACATGCGGCATTCATTTCAGAAGCAGCATGCAAGCTCTTCAGAAAACCTGGGGTTTAAACATTTAAGAGCCTGGAGGTGATTAAAATAAAAAAATAGTGGCAATAAATGGGTGAGAAGAGGTGCAGTACATCACCAGTCTTGGAATAAAATTAAAAAAAACCCAGCTCCTTTTAGGGTTGCAGGAAGGTTAGTTGGTTCTGCGTGCACATTCAAGCATCAAAATGATGGAGATGGCAACCCGGGGAGGTCATCCATCGGCGCGGATGGGCTGGAGCCTGAGCGCTGCCCTGTCGGTGCGTGGTGCAGGGTTGGTGGGCGGCAGCTCCGGGAGCGAGGAGCAAACAGCCGGTTCCCTGCAGTTCCCTGCCACTACCGGGCTGTATGTTTATTTGGCAAACATAGAGAGGGTTGTACAGGAGCCAGACGTGTTTTCAGAGATCTTGGTTTTTGTGTTTCTGTTTTTTTTTCCTCTTGATGTGGCTGCAGTAATCTTGACAAAGAATGGAGGTGATGTAGGTGAAAGCAGAGTGATGGGAACGGGGACTTGGTAGTTGATTTTGGTGATAAGGATTAAAATCGTGGTGCACGGTAGGGAGAGCTCTGCAGCTACAAGACAGTGACCGTGGGACAGGGCGGGTAGAGATGGAGTCCAGTCCTTGATGGGAATCTTTGCATCAGCGGGAAAGGGGCTCGCTCTTGGATATCAGCAGAAAAATGAGTCCTGGGCTGTAATTTCATAATGTAACTCTATGGTGCAATAAATAAAACTTTTCCGCGCTGGATTTAGTTAAACCAATGCAACATCTATGTTTGGATGAAGCCTAATCCTACGCTGTTATGAAATCTTTCCTAATAATAACATTTTCTTTCACCTCAAGAAGGTCCTGAGCTCGTGCCCGTTGACTTCACTGAGCTGTACATTAAAGCTGCCTGTAACAGCGGGCAGTCATCATTTATTTGGATTTGCCAGCTGAAATGAGTCAAATTATTCCATGGGCTTCGGTTTAATGGCAAACACTTTCTGTTATTATTTACGGAATATTGAACATGTGCCCTTAATAAGTGGGAGCTTTAAAAAAAGTAACAGGAAGACAGAGCCGAATCTGCCAAAATGTCTCTGTGCTGCTATTCCCAGAGATGTTTTGAAATCTTCACCTCAGTTGCCTTTGCGGAGCCGTGTGCCAGCCCCGAGCACGTGGGGCTTCTCCTGGGCTCTGCGGGGATGCTCGGACCTCAAGCCAAGTGTGACAGTGCACAGGGAAAGTCATTACCACTGGGCTCCCGTCCGGTTCTTGGAGGAGGAGGCAGCCACCGAGAATTCAGCTTTAAAAGGAGCCAGATATTAAGCTTGAAATGTGTCAGCCATGCAAGGGGTGATTTACACTCATTAAAAAATGGCTTTTTCCTTCTTGGCCCTTACCCCCATGCCGCTTCTCGACTGGCTTTGGGCTGGTTTGCTTTACCTGCAAAAAACCACTCCCAGCAAAGAGCAGTGGGGGGTTTCCCTTGGGGTTAATGAGTTGAGCTGGTCCAGAATAGCACAGAGAAGAGCAGTGGGCTCAGATGTCAGCTTTTGGCCTCATTGGACCAGCAAATCCATTCGGTGTTTGTGGGGCCAGAGCTGCATTGGTTCGATGCCACAGCGATCAAACTTCACCAACGCTGAGGTCTTCTGCTGAGTCTTTGTCCCAGTGGTGCTTCCAGAGGACCAACCCCACCAGCCCGGCTCCGGTGGCTGGCACTTCTCTACCTTCTTGGAGTTTAAGCAGTGGTAGTATAAATGGTTTAACAGGGAGAATTGCAAATCCAGTGTAGTAGAGCGATTTCAGGAGGCCGCGGTGGTTTGATGAAAGGAAACGTCAACTGTGAAGGGAATCCCTCGAGTTGGTTGATCGTACCTTTGAAAAGTAAGGGGTTGGTGTCTTCTGTTTTTTTTTTCTTCTTTTAATAGGATCTAATTAATCTTGCTGTTAGCTGCTTTTATAATTTTAGCACAACTCCTTTGCTCCTCAAGTGGTGTAGTCTTGTGAGAATTTCAGAATTTGTTTGATTATAAAGCATGTTTTTAGCTTTCATGGTGACAGTCGAGATCTTGAAGGCTTAAAGAACAGGTCTAAGATAAAGAACCGAAAATGTAACGAGCAGGAGGATTATTTTTGTAGCTGGCTTAGTGATTTTTTTTTCCTTTTATTGTAAGCCGGTAACTAATGTTATAGACTAAAAGTCATAAATTAAAGGTAGCAAAAAGTGACTGCAAGCTTCAGACTAAGTGGTACTCTATGAAGCTGGCATGGTTCATGGTGACCAAGCCAGGCATGGGAAGCCACGGCTCATTTTGGCCAAGGCAAGAAGTGAGTTTGCAGCAAAGCTTCCCAATTTCCCAGGAATCCCACAGTGGTGCCCAGGCCGGGAGCCTGGCACCAGGCTGCTCATTGGGATGCAGCTGAGCAGCTCTGGAGATGGAGCAGAAGCTGCATCTTGTACCTGTGAGAGCTCTTGCAGGTCTTTGGGGCTAGACATGGGCTGGTGGGAGAGCTAATGGTTTCCTTGCTGCTACGTGCCTGCATATGGGACCGAAGGAAAGACAGAGGCTCTTGTTGGAGCCCGCCGGTGGCATGGGAGGTGAAATGGTGCCCGCTTGGGTGTGAACAGTGGGATGGAGACCTGGGTGAACGCCAGCGGATGGCTAAATACCAATTGTCTGTTCTCTTGTAAGGAATTAAAAGAATTAAAGAGGTTTTAAAAAAAGTGTACTAATTGGGCTCCCACCCAGGCTTATCCAGGGCTTCTCTCCAACGGACAGGACCATAATCACCGCACGGTTTGTGTGCCCTTGTAGCCATTGCATGCTCCATTGGGCATAAGCAAAACTCCACAGTGGTTGCATCCCCAACAGATATAACAAGTGTCTTTTTGTTTCTTCTGGAAGATGAGACATCAACTGGTCAGGAGGGCTCTCCCCTAGCAGTGTTCATGCAAAAATGGCTTTTCTGTGTATCTGAACTCTTTATCTTCTCTGATCTCCCATTCGTGTCTTTGTCATGGCTAGTGGTTGCCTCCTGCATGCTTGTAGCAATTGTGGAGTCACCAACGGCTTTTCAGAAGTCGTGATGGACTCTCATAGGTCTCCAGCCACTTTTCTTCTGTGTTCATAAGAAGCAATGTGACATTTTGCTCTGGCCATTGGATGTGCAGACCCAGGCAGCCTTGTCCTGAGGAGATTGCTGCTGCGGTTGTGGAGGTAAATATTTAAATGGTTAAGTAGCTTGAACTGTTGTAAGTGAACATTTTTTTGTAATTACATTTGATGTCAGAAATGGACAGTGGGATCGAGTGCACCCTCAGCAAGTTTGCCAGCACCACCAAGCTGTGTGGTGTGGTCGACACACTGGAGGGAAGGGATGCCATCCAGAGGGACCTGGACAGGCTGGAGAGGTGGGCCCGTGCAAACCGCATGAAGTTCAACAAGGCCAAGTGCAAGGTCCTGCACGTGGGTCGGCGCAATCCCAAGCATGACTATAGGCTGGGCAAAGAATGGATTGAAAGCAGCCCTGAGGAGAAGGACTTGGGGGTATTGATTGATGAGAAGCTCAACATGAGCCGGCAGTGTGCGCTTGCAGCCCAGAAAGCCAACCGTGTCCTGGGCTGCATCAAAAGAGGTGTGACCAGCAGGTTGAGGGAGGTGATCCTGCCCCTCTACTCTGCTCTTGTAAGACCCCACCTGGAGTACTGCATCCAGCTCTGGGGGCCCCAGTACAGGAGAGACATGGAGCTGTTGGAGCGAGTCCAGAGGAGGCCACGAAGCTGATCAGAGGTCTGGAGCACTTCTCCTATGAGGACAGGCTGAGAGAGTTGGGATTGTTCAGCCTGGAGAAGAGAAGGCTCTGGGGAGACCTTCTAGCAGCCTTCCAGTACCTGAAGGGGCCTACAGGAAAGATGGTGAGGGACTGTTTATGAGGAGTGTAGTGACAGGACAAGGTGTAATGGGTTTAAGCTGAAGGAGGGTCGATTTAGATTAGATGGTAGAAAGAAATTCTTTACTGTTAGAGTGGTGGGGTACTGGACCAGGTTTCCCAGAGAAGCTGTGGAGGCCCCCTCCCTGGAAGTGTTTAAGACCAGGTTGGATGAGGCTTTGGGCAACCTGGTCTAGTGGAGGGTGTCCCTGCCCATGGCAGGGGGGTTGGAACTAGGTGATCTTTGAGGTCCCTTCCAACCCAAACCATTCTATGATTCTGTGATTCTATGAAATAGAAGAAGTGCCAGTAACACTTTATACAATCTTTACAAACATGAACTCCTCTGATTACTTTTAATGGAGAGGAGGAGCATTGCTGTGGTATCCCTGTATGTTGGTTACCAGGTCGTGTCTGCTGTGGGCATCTCCTTGGTTCAGTTGTTGAGGGATTACAAAAAAACCCCTCACAAACTCCATGATTTTAACTCTGGTTTATAGCAATGTAGAGAGACTATGTAAAGAGACTTACCACCCGCCCACCCTCCTGTAAGACAGAGCTGATGTCCCCCCAGCAGCAAAGTTAGCAACAGAGAGCTTGTGGCCTCTGGTACCTCCTTCCGCCCAGGGTCTTGCCAGAAGGAGTTTGCTTGCAGATGGTTAGTGGAGGTTTGGCTTGCAGTGAGGAGAATAGTGCTTTTGCCCGATTAAGCCTGGAAAAATGTCCCAAAAGGAAGGGTGGGCCAACAAAAGCCCAAGCATAGCCTTGGGGTTGCTGTCGGGGAAGTGCTTTTGCCATTGCTGTGTGTTTTGCTTGTTGAACGGTGAAGCATCTTCTCTGTGATGATTCTGTCAGGTCTCTTACGCTCCTGGTGGGATGAGCCTATGGACACTTCATCACACTTGTGACTGGTGAAAGCCTGCGAGAGGTCCAGCCGTGTCGATAACTAGCTGGAGCTGGGCTGAGATACAGATCAAGCCCTCAAGTGTGGTTGTCCTAAGATACGGTTTCCCCTGTGTGCATGTAAGACCAAAATGTGTTGGAAGAGTGGAAGAAAAGGTAGAGATGAAGCATGAGGCTGTACAAGTTGGAGTCCTGGAGAATAAGGACTAAAGTCCCAGGAAGTATTGCACTCCTTCTCCCGGCTCTGCCTGTGGGTTTTCAGAGGGGTGTTGCAAAAAGCACGCGCTGACTCTCACTTCTGCTAGGACAAAATGTGGTGGGATTAGTTGTGTGAGGCATCCTCACATGGCCTTTTCCATTGCCCCCATCCCATAGCACCGCACAACCCGCAACCGGCTATGTGCCCTCCTCTGTCTCTCAAGGCCCGTGTAGAGCAGAGAAAATTAGATGTAGCTTGGACTGGTGTGGCTCTGCTTCTGGCAGGGTGGTGACCCATCTGTACCTCCTTCCTGGCCGGTGCAGAGGGGCAGGAGAGCCTCCAATAAAAGCGAAATACTTCACGTACTGAAGAGAGAGCTGAAGGACCTCTGATTGCTCTTGCAGCGTGGCCGGGTACCATGTTGGGATTGTGATGTTGGTCCTCCCTGGGATGATTGATGTGCTTCACTTAACAAAACCATCAGGAAAGGCCCTTCTGCCAGCCAGGTGGGGGGACCTGCCTTTCATTTTGATTCTTTTAGTAGTTAAAGTTGATGGGTAGCGATTATTGATTTAAATGAGCGGCTATTTAAAAAAAGCAGACAAGTAAAATGAAACTCCATTTCCTCCTGTACTTGAAGGTGCAGGGCTTATCTCTGCAAGCAAGCCTGGGGGGTCAGCATTTCTGTAAAACAGCTTTGAAGCCAGAATCCACAGTCCTGAGAGACCTGGAGGCTGCTGTCCCTGGCTTTACATCCCTCTGCGCTGGATCTGCAAGTCTGACTTGCCCCTCATGCGCATCCCATGCCAGCAGTGTGCTGGTGGTGGGAATGGGGAGCTGGAGGGAGAGAGCGAGGTTACAGCTCCCCTGGTCTCACCCGCACCCAGATAAAGTTGTAATTGCAAAGGAGGAGCAGTTTGTGCTGGGGTCTTGCACAGGTGTTCTGAAATTAAAGGAGAAAGAAAAAGGACAGGCTTTTAATGAGTCAGCTCATTACTGAGCGACCCATGCTCTTGGAGCATCACTAAGTGGTCAGTGGGCTCCAACCTAAGGAGCCTGATTGCATCTCAGGCAAGAGCGTAAGGTTGTCTGTCTGAGCTGGAAGTGGTTCAGGGCTGAAATGGTCATTCTTGATAGACTTGGGGTTTTTGTGTGATTTTTCAGTTTTTTCAGGTGAGACAACTCAGTGTCTCTTCAGAATGACATGCTTTGATTCATTGTAAGGCATCTTTTGCAGAGAGGAGGATGTTTTCCATAGTAGGGGTGATTTCGATGGCATGATATAACCCATTTTTTCTTGGTGCTGTCAGTTATTAGGATGGGGAACATTCCTATCTTGAATACTAGAAAAAGGCTAGTTAATATTTACATTACAATTTGTTCCTTTGGTCTTTTCTGTGCAACAGTCTTTGTTTCGTTAGAGGAGCGTCTGCCCCCACTCCCCATTAGGGAGCATTCTAAAATTTTCTCTCTCAGTGTAACTATGTCAGCTGGTACAAACTGAGTGGAAGTTTATTAAATCAATCTTTGAAAAGTGGTCCAAGGTGACATTAGGTGCTTAGAATGTCAGATTGTGGGTCATTTGCTTAATGTTTTGCTTTTTGTGGTCAAAACCCTCCAGGGTTAAAAGAACAAGGTTCATTGTAAGGCATCTCAGCGGTGTTTTAAATAACGTCCGGTGTTTTAAATAACGTCCGTGCTCGTGATCCTCATTTTGAATCATTTTGTGAAGACCTGCATTTTGTGTGAGAACTTGGGCTCTAAAAATACAGCTCCTCTGTCTCTTGGGTATTGGTTCAGGTTGGTTTGGCAGATCCATACTGAGTGTGGGTGAAGAGTTCTCGATGGATGCAAGGGAGAAGAATTTTTGTGATGATACCTTCAATAGAATATCTAGGCTTCCATTTTAAAAAGTGTACTTTCTTGTGGAAGTATTACAAGAATCAGTAGTTCTTGGAAGCGTTTTTCTGTGCACTTTGTGTTATCAAACGTGTTGTCTTTGAGCAGAGCGTAGGTTGGAGTTCCTGATCTACCTGGTGATCCATTTGTGGTTGTCTTTCTCCTTCAAACATCTTTTGGTTGGAGTTCACAGAAAAGAATTGACTTTTAAGATGAAAAATGGTACAGTGGAACATGATAAATGGTTCTTGCCTTCACCTCACCTCATTTTCATAAAATACTCTGCAATACAAACAGTGGGTTGTATTACAGAGTGTATCTATCTCAAACTGATGGGCAGAGGCAAGTTTACTGACTCTTGGGGGTTAATGACCAGACTGTGATGGTCTCCTCCTGATTTGCACTGTTAATTGGGTGTCTTCACCTGGTCCCAGGTTGGTGGAGCATCTGTGAAGTGCCCTTCCCTCATTAATCATGTCCCAGCCATAGCTGCTTTTTCTGTTGTAGGAGCAAAAGCCCTAGGAGCTCTGGAGACTGCCTAGGATGTGGCTCTTGGCCAACCTTGTGCAGCCCTCAAAAGCAGTCAGGTTACTCCAGAAACTTGATGTTGCTGAGAGAGGAGAAATAGGAGCAGCAGCTTTTGCCTTTTTTTTTTTTTTTTTTGGAGGTGGGGGGAGGGGAGAGGAATAATATTTGAAGTATTTTGGTTTTAGGGTTTTGTTGATTTCTCTAAGGACGTAAATACCATAGGCACATGGTAGAAGAAACTGTTACTGGTGTCCTGTGACTCCATAAAGTAAACAAGTTCATGCTTCCTCACTGATGCAAAACACAAGTCCTGTTGACCTGGAAACCCCTGATTTTGCAATTGTCATTACTATGCTAGGTTCATTCTATAGCTCTTTTAAAATTACTTAACTAAGATCAGGGATGTAACATCCAGGGAGAGGTTTCAGAGATGGCTTGAGCTGATTCACCAGCAGGATGTTATTGCAGGGGACAGTCTGGGCTTGATCCTGCCTTCTTCCTTCCACCAGCGCTGGTGCTGAGCCTGCTTTGGTTCAGTAAACCAGGGGGAAAACCATTTGCCCATGGTGGCTGGGTTACCTACCCAGTATAGTGAACTGCTGCCTTTCAGCAAATACACCTGCAACTGTTCGCCTAAAACAAGCTGGAGAATATATAGAAAAATAGAAAGTTGGGTTGTGTTTGTTTTTTTTTTTCTTCCTCTGCTGGGTAGCATTGACTTTGATAAGCAGTCTCTGCACCTGGAAATGGTGTTCTGCATGGGGAAGTGATGAAAGCGTTTTGAGATGTTCACCCTGAGTTTAGGAGGGGACATCGGTGTCAGTGAGCGGAGCGCATGCTGCCCAGGGGGCCTGGAGGATGGAGCAGCGGAGGTGAACGCTGCCGGTTGCGTTCTTGCCCATAATAAAGTCACTGCTGGAATTTACTACAGCAGACCATGAGGTTTAACAGGTCCCTTACTGCACTTAACTCACATGGCTGGGTTGTAATGAACATGCTGAAGTGGAAAAACAGCCCTTTCCTTAAAACAAAAAACACAGGCACAGAAAACACCTTTTGTTTTTTAAAAGGAGCCACTGCACTTGGGACTCTTTAATGGTCAAAATTTAACAGGTGGAACTCCTTATTCCTCTCTCTTTCCCCTAGTATTTCCTAACTAATTAGCAACAAGTCTCTCTAGCTTTTTTCATGTGGCTATTAATCATCTGGGGGCTCTCCATAGCAGGGCACGCTTTGCTTACTGCTGGTTTCCTTCAGCTCGTGTTGACTTGTTCTTGCTGCCCTTGGAGAGGAGCCGTGGGCTCAGAGCGCTGCTCTCCGCGTTGAGGCTGGTGCCTTATTTGCTCAGAGCTGGACGCGCGTTCGGTGTGTCGGAGGTGATTGAACCCTTGTTGTGTACGAGTAACGGAGTTATTCCTCATCAAGGGATGGGGAGGATTGATATGTTTTTCAAGGGATGACGAGGACGGATGTGTTTTTCAAGGGATGGGGAGGATGTATATGTTTTTCAAGAGCTGGCCCATGACTTGCAAAATCTGGATGTTCTGCAAGGCTTTGCTGCCAACCTACTGCATGACCTTCAGTAATTTATTTAGGGCAAGAGCTAAACTGTTGGCGTTAGGCAATACTGAGTCCTAGGCAGTCTGCAAGGAAGACCCTCTGATTTGAGGGGGGAAGCAAAAGTCTGCTGAGAGCCTGAAGTGCTGTGAGCTGGAGATGGAGGTAGGATATTCATAGCAGGCAGAGTGCTTAGCCTTAACGACGTGGCACATTTTAAGGGCAGAGTCCAAAGAACATCTCTCCTGGCATCTCCTGGGCACAGGAGTTTGAACTTCATCCCAAACTGGGAGCACTGAGACAATATCTTCTCCTTATATCCGGGGATGGAAGGTGCTGACGATCCTCCATACCATGAAGAAGGATGTTTAAAATGAACATTAATCATCTGTCATTGGTTTATCAGTTGTCCCAACCCTTATAACCAGACTAGAAAAGCCCATAATGTTTATGTAAAAACACAGCACATGTGGAACGCTGGTCGCTGAGCTCTTCCACAGCCCTCAGGTTCTGCTTCTACCCAGCTGGGCTTGAAGGCAGCTGATGGGAGTGATGTGGGTGGTGGTGTATGTGGTGGGCGGCCAGGGGGAATAAAAGGAAGAAAACAAGACAGTGGCAGTTTTGCTCATTGGACAGTGAGGACCGTTGGGCTCGTCTCCCAGGAGAAGTGGGCAAAGTACATATTGGCACATCTGTGGTTGAGCTGCGACAAAAAGCCCTGCTGCTGCTCCGGGCACAGCACAGCGAGGGACTGGGTCTATGGGGCAAGTCTCATTTCTCTGGCAACAGAGATTTATCTCTGCGTGCTCCTATTTTACAAGTAGTTGGTTTATGGAGAAAACCGTTAGCTCAAGGATTTTAGGCAGGTGTTCTTGCAGTAGACAAATAGGTTTTACAGGCATTTTGAGTGTCATATAGTCATCAAAGTGGCTGAAGTTCGCTGTAATTGGTGGGGTGGGAGTTATTTTGGGGGATTCAAGTCCTTTTCCAAAATGTTTTTATCAGCTCAGGGGTTTGGGTCAGACCTTCGATTCATTGAACGGGGAGGGGATACTAGGGAATATTTCATTTCCTAACTCTCCCCATCACTGGACAAAAAAAAAAAAAATAGAAGCAAGGGCAAGGCAATTGAGATTTCTTTTTCTGTGAATTAGTAGACTTCAACTGCAACTCCATCTGCAAGCCTGTCTGCAGACTGCCGGTTGCTTTGTGTTGACTCGTGTGCTGGGTTTTGTAGTCAACAACCTAAACACATTGCAAAGACACCGGATTTCCATGGGTTACGGTGTCGTCCAGTCCCGTTGGTGGCATCACGACCCAGCTTAGCTTGGGTTGCGGTAAGGCTGCATCTTTACTGCAGAGAAGGTAATTTTTGTTGTTTTCCCTAGAGAGGAAGAAGTTTTGATTCAAAGCAGGTTGAGGTGATCAAAGTCAGTGGAATTTTATTTAAAATAAACACATGATTCTCTTAATCAACCCTTTAAAGAGAGCATCTGGGGAAAAATAGAGTTTCAGACATTTAATTATTCACTTTTCTTTTAATATCCGACGACGTTTCCACTGTTTGAGGAGAGAGAGGACTTTGTTGACACAATTAGCAAAACAAATGATTATCACACCTTTTGTTTAACCCTCTACTATTTCATCTGTTTGCTTGCACTTTCATTACTCCTTTGCTTGGTTACATTACACAATAATACCACCTTCCTGTGCTGCCTGAGCTAAAACAAAGCAAAAAAACCCCTCCCTTTTAGCAGTCAGCTGCTCTCTGCTGTTTTTATTACTGATGAACTAGAAAGCAAGTCGGGCAAAGAGTTATTTGAGTTTCCTTTGGGTGCTTGGTAGGCATTATTTCTGGGCCTGGCAATTGCCTGTGTTTATGCGACAGTTTTCATATCTTAAAATAATAAACAAAAGTCCCAGCAATGTATTCCCAGCACAATTAGTAAGATCAGATTAGAAAACCAAAACACTAACCCAACAAAAAACCCCCCAGATTCTGATGGCCTTATATACATCAAATGCTAGAATCTTTATGACTAATTCCCTGGGTATTTTGAGCCACTTTGCTAGGACGTGTTTATTTTCTTTGAACATGGAGGTGGGAAGGAGGCCTGCCACTTCTGCCTGGTAGGAGGTCAAAGAGGGTTGTTGTACTCCAGACCTGCGTGTTTCTGAGATGTGGGGGGTAGGATGGATGGATTGGGCTGATGGATTGGGCCAGACCTGGGTGCAGGCTCCTGGTGGTGTGATGGTGCAAGCCATGGATGGATGTGTTCCTCTGAAACCAGGAACGCAGGTGGGTCCTGCTCATCTGCCGCTTTACAACCCTTTCCATCCTTCTCTTCCCTGGTGGAGAAGACACCTCACTAGGTTTAGAAGGGGTGGAAAAAAAGAAGGGAAGAAAACTGTCTCCTTTCCTCTGGGGGAAAAAAAAAGTGTTTTGGAAGGATCTGTTGGTTGGGTGAGAACTTTTTGTCAGTTGCTGGCTTGTTGTCCTCCTCCTCTCACATCACCTGGCACTTGTGAGGCATCTGGAGATGGTGGCCCCGTGGTGTGCCTGTGGTCAGTGGGACATTCATTTAAATATACCACTCAAATTGGAAAAAAAAAGGGAAGAAAACCCCCAAATACTTCCTACTATGCAAAAATAAATCAGAAGATATGAGTTTGCATGGGAATAAGCCTTGTCCAATGTGGTAAGAGCTGTCGTGTAATAGCATGTCCCTTTCCTCTCTTTGAAGGTCACAGCCCCGTGCTTCCCACCGGTCTGGAGTAACGTTTGGAGGAACCTGACAGCGTAGTTCTTTCGGTAGCTCCCAAGGATTTTTAGGATCATGGGATGTACGGACCTCCAAAACCCGCTGGAGAACATCAGCTGCAGACAAAAGCATCTGGAAATTCCTGCCATCTCTTTACCCTGTTTTCTCCTGGGTTGCCCCATGTCAGTTGTTAAGGAAGCCTCTCCGGCCTGAGGATTATAGCAAACCGGTCACTTACTGGAATACCTCCCCTTGCGTTTTCCCAAGATGGAGCCGTTGCTTTACCCGGCAGAAGGATATTATCTTCTTCTCCCAGAGCTTTCGCTGGGCAGCAGCACTCATGTCCAGCAGGTATGTAGATGGTTTTCTCATTCACTGTCCAATTTGCTTTCTGATGTTTAGGAATTAAATAATTTTGTTTTGTTTCATTACTAGTCTCTGCTAAAGGCAAGACCTTCCAAAGTCCTTGGCACCATGCTCTGAAGGTGGCTTTTCCTAGTTAGGACACAGACCCTATTGGACATATTTGTGTGGAGAAGTGGGGTCAGCTTCTCCTGAAGGTTTCGATGTCCAACCTGAGCTTTGCATCTGAGGAGGGGCATGGAGGTGCTCATATCCACTGCTCCTTATTCCTTCTCCTGGATCACCCCAGACCCTCAGGCAGCTGCCTGTTGTGTTTGTAACCCACAGCTGGCACCACCTGTATGTGGATCTGCTTATTGGGCTTCGTCGTATGGTTTCAAAGTGTGTTGGGTTCGTGTGGCAAGGTTTTGGTAGCGGGGAGGGGCTACAGGGGTGGCTTCTGTGAGAAGCTGCTAGAAGCTTCCCCTGTGTCTGACAGAGCCAATGCCAGCCAGCTCCAAGAGGGACCCGCCACTGGCCAAGGCCAAGCCAATCAGCACCTCTGTGATAACATATTTAAGAAGGAAAAAAACAGTTAGAGCTTTTGCAGCCAGAGAGAGGAGTGAGAAGATGTAAGAAACTCTGCAGACACCAAGGTCAGTGAAGAAAGAGGGGCAGGAGGTGCTCCAGGCGCCAGAGCAGAGATTCCCCTGCAGCCCATGGTGAAGACCATGGTGAGGCAGGCTGTCCCCTGTAGCCCATGGAGGAAGGATGAGGGGGTGTAGAGATTCCACCTGCAGCCCATGGAGGACCCCACGCCGGAGCAGGTGGAGGCACCTGAAGGACGCTGTGGCCTGTGGGAAGCCCGTGCTGGAGCAAGTTCCTGGCAGGACCTGTGGACCCGTGGAGAGAGAGGAGCCCACGCCAGGGCAGGTTTGCTGGCAGGACTTGTGACCCCATGGGGGATCCCACACTGGAGCATTTTGCTCCTGAAGGTCTGCACCCCATGGGAGAGACCACGCTGGAGAAGTTCGTGAAGGACTGTCTCCCGTGAGAGGGACTCCATGCTGGAGCAGGGGAACGATGAGAGGAGTCCTCCCCCTAAGGATGAAGAAGCGGCAGAAACAACATGTGATGAACTGACCACAACCCCCATTCCCCGTCCCCCTGTGCCGCTGAGGGGGGAGGAGGTTGAAGCCGGGAGTGAAGTTGAGCCCGGGAAGATGGGAGGGGTGGGGGGAGGTGTTTTAAGATTTGATTTTATTTCTCATTCCTCTGCTCTGTTTTGCCTAGTAATAAATTAGATGAATTCCCTCTCTCAGTTCAGTCTGTTTTGCTCGTGACAACAATTAGTGAGTGATCTCTCCCTGTCCTTATCTCGACCTGCAAGCATTTCGTTATGCCTTTTCTCCCCTGTCTAGTGAAGGATGGACAGTGACAGAGCGGCTCTGGTGGGCACCTGGCCCCCAGCCAGGGTCAACCCACCCCACAAAGGAGGTGACATGAGTGTTTAATCCATTTTTCCTCTTCTTAATTTACCAGTATTTCTGCTGAAGAATGTCATTTTGAGGATGATTTATCCTTTAAAAAAGGAGATGGCTTTAAATTTTAAAATTAAAACTATTCCTGTTCAGTACAGACATGGATAACTCAATAGCTGTAGTGATAATGACCAGATTTGCATTTTTATAATAATTTACAATGAGTTAGATGTTTTTGTGAAGGTGACAAACTTTTTTATTTTGCCTTCTTTTTTTTTTTTCCTTTTGTTTAATACCAGAATTGGATCATTGTGTTGGTCTCTGTGGGTATCAGTTTGCTGCAGAAATCATCCTTTTGGGCAGTTGCACGAGTTTGGATTGAATCTGCTCATGTGTGTGGGTGAACAGATCACTCCTTCTAAAGTAGAGAAAAAGTTAGCTCTTTGAGTCTGGCTTAACTTAGTTATTTTTTCTATACAGAGAGGAGGTGCTAAAGGGAAAAAGCTGAAAATGCTTTGGTATACGTTTATTCTGCATTCCCATCAGCATTTGTGAGGCATTAAAAGTGTTATCTTCTTGCTTCGTAAGCGCGATTTTGCGTCAGATTAAAGGAAGGAAATGGGAGGATAGAGCGTGTGCAGGGGGAAACAAAATCGGTCGCCTTGCTCTTGAATTTGACTGTGACCTATAGGTGAAATGGAGATTGTAGAAGAAGATTGAGGATAAAAAGGTTCTTTGCTTTAACTTGCTGTGCCTCTGCTAGAATTAACTGGGGGGATTTGGTGGGTGAAAAGCAGCATCATGCCAGGCTGGTGAGGATGGTTGGTGGTCAGCCCCTGTGAAACATGGTTGCATGCCGAGATGGGACCTCCTCCAGGAGAAGAACTGCCTGGAGGCTCAGCCAGGAGCATCTGGAAGATCCCACTCCTCAGGGAGGATAGAGACCCCCGGCGCTGCTTGCATGGGCTTGGTGCTGTGCTGCAAGAGGTGTCCCCTGGGACTGGGATGTTCAGCGTTTGACTTCCCCCTGCTGAACTCTGCTCCTGCTTGGTATGTTGTAGTCCGGCTTAAATGATGTAGAAAATACACTGAAAAATGATTGTATTTCTTCTGCATGATTCAGTGCCACTTCTGTATGTCTGAAGGCTTTCTCTGATGGCCAAGAGAGACCAGAAAGGCAATTAGAAAATCTGTGTCCTGCAACTGACTCCCATCTGCGCCTCTGCTGAAGTCACCAAATAATTTTACTTTTTGTTGGGTCCACATGTGAAAGGTGATTAACGTTATGTATAGTGGCATGTAGGTTTTCTCTTCTCCCCTAGCTTGTTGTCCTTCAGCACAGAGAAACAATTTACTAAGCTCAAATAAACACTGCTCAGATTCACCTGGGCTCCCCTAGCTAAACTCCACTCTTGTTTAGCTCTGCTGCAGAATGCTGGTTTGCACCCGCAGCGATGCCCCTGGCTGGGGTTTCCCATAGCTTCGGCATCCTGGGATCCCATCCCACTGTCCTCCCGGCCCTGCTGGGTGCGCTGGTGGAACCGGAGTCCTGGCCGCACTGCGCAGGATCTGGCCCTGGGTGGGCAGACCGGTGGGTACCACCGCAGAGCAGCCCCCGCGAGGGCTTTGCTCAGGGTCTCCTGATGCTGTGCACCAAATTAGGAAATGACTAAAAATCCAGGATTTGGCTGTATCTTTGGCTTGAGTCTCAGCCCTTCATTCAGAGATAAGAGTTTTCCTTCCTTAACCTGAATTAACTTTCACGGGTGGGTAAACCCCTGTGTGTGGGTTGATCAGGAAGGTTGTTTAGCCGGTGTTTCTCTCTTAGGAGTATGGAACACAGCTTTCCCAACACTGAAATTCCCCGTGTTTTATTAACTAGCTCCTAATGACTTCTAAGGCACATAAGAAAGAAGGATCACTGTCAGTGTAAGCTTTTTCTCTACAATTAAAGCAAACACCGTGGATATCTGAAGTCCTTTTTTTTTTTTTTTTTTAATTTTTTTGGGGGGGGTGGTGGTTTGCATTTTGTTCTTTTTTGGGTTTTTTTGTTTTTGTGGCCAGCTGTTTGATAAAGATGTTGCAAACCAGATCTCCACTTGTTCCTGTAAGATGTGAAAAGGTCCTTTGTCAGCAGTGCATGCATCGGAATGAGCTTTATCTTTTGTATATAACTAGGAGCTTGGGCTTTCCTCCTTGCAGGCAAAGGAAAACCTAATTAGAGCCCTGAATACCTCTAGAAGACTTGGAGCGTATGTGAAAAATGTGTTTATTGGTCTCCTCCCAGCCCTCGTTGCTCAACCTTTTAGGAAGAGCATCTCTATAATTTGATGTGGGGGAGTTCCCTGGGTTTCCTCTTGTTTAGAGAGCCAGAAGAAGTGTAATCACTGCTTGTACACAGATTTCTTCATGGATCTTGAGTGTGAGAAGAGGCGTTGGCTACAGTTCTGGAGTACAAGCAGTGCTCAAGGTCACCCCAGAAAATGAGGTATCAGTTGCTTTGCTCTGGCGGTGCAGTCCCCTCGGTGCTTCTGGAGTTGCCTACTTGGAGACCAAACAAAACCTGGGCAACCTCGAGCAGCCCCAGCGGTCCTTGCCTTCTGCGTTGCATGGGTCTGTGCTGGCACCAAGCGAGGAGAAAAGCTGTGGTAGATGCACCCCAAACCTTTCATTCTGCGTTGCCCCTTGCAAAGGGAATCCCAGCTGTCCCAGGAGCTTGCACAAGGTCTTGTAGGCACCCGAGAACCTGGCGGTACTGGGGGGTGGCCCAGGAATTAGAGTTTGGCAAAGAACGATGTTTCGGTTGCAAATTTACAGCTGTCTTTTACGGGGAAGAAAAATCATCTCAGGTTTTGTTCAGAGCTGGTCTCATCCTGCATGGGCACGTCAAAGGGAGTGTGATTTGAGGGCGTTCCCCTCGGACAGGGGGCTGGGGGGCTGCCAGGTGCATCCCTGGGTGCTAGTTAAAAGATGAACTCCATCAGCATTTAAAATGCTTGCTGGTGAAATAGCAAAGGCTTTCAGTCAGGGTGCAGAGTGCTGGGTCACAGTGTCCTCTAGGAGGTAGGTCAGATGCATGTTATTAATTAAAAAAAAAAAAACAACATAAAAAGCTTCAGTTTGGCTGCTTGTAAGGGTAATGTATTTGGGCGTGTATTTCAAAAGCACATAACTGATTGTAAAAATCATGGACAGGCTAAGTCAGTATTAACGATGGTTGGATGGGAGTGAAAAGCAGCCCTGGCACATTGCAGGGATGTTCTTGTCATGACCAACCCCTCACTCTCACCCGAGAGGAATTTTTTAGTGCCCATCACAGACAAGCACTGAAATTGCAGGTTTGCAGAAGTTTTCAAATCTCTCCCCAGCTGGCAGCAAATAAAGGAATTGCAAGTATTTATTGGTTTAAGGGGGAAAAAAACCCAACCTCAAAGCTATAAAATAAATTTGACAGTGACGCTTTTTTTAGGGAGTGTTACTTTCTTTATGGTTTTGTGAGTCGAATGTATCGAAGCCTGGCAAAGGAAGAGGATTTAATCTACAGATGCTGTCTCTTGCTTGATGGTTTCCTGCTTCTAAAATTACTCCCAATTCTCTAGAATTGGAGCTGAAACTAGTTTCAGCTTTCAGTTTGTGGGCAACCTACCTTACCACTTCAGCAGGCTGGATTTGCAGGGCTTGGGGGCAGCAAATGCAAGTAAGTGCCTTTAAAGTTTCTTATCTTGGCTGCCCAATGTCCATTTGCCACTTTTAAAATATTTACAGCTGAATGTTTGGATTCGCTTCTTCCTCTGCTCAGAAAAAGTGCTGAAGCTGCTGGTGCTGAAATTTTGCTTCGATCTTTTGTTCCCTGTCCTGCCTGGGGGGGTTTGGAGGAGAGCGTGCTCAGGGCTGATGGACCTGCTCTCGCCCTGCTGCTGTTGACCCCAGGACTGCGGTTTGGAGTACGTTGGCTTTTGCTCGCCGGGCAACGGTGAGGGCCAGCTCGAGTGAAGCAAATTAATTGTGTAGCTGAGTCCTTAGGTTATGCTAAACCTTCCCCCTGTTTTGCAGTGTGTGCTTTCGCTCCTTAGGTCTGCCCCTCTCTTGGGACGCTTGCTGACAGCACCTCGGTGTGTGTCATTCGTGCCCAAACTTTGTGCCGTCTTTGCAGGGTGTCTAACTGGGGATACGCAAGGCCATATTTCTATTTATTTCTATTAATAACTGAATATTTATGTATTGTTCAAGGTCTGAAATAATCCTACTAGTATGTGTTGAATGGTCCTCGATTTATGGCTTCAAGATGTTGCTCGGTGCTTTATATTGAGTAAAGCATCGTAGTCCTTACTTTCAGAATAAAGATCTTTCTTTATCTGTGATCTTTGCTTTTTCCATGAGCGCCTGCATCTGCAGGTGCTGACTTACTACGCACAGTAAATACTTAACTATCTGCTGACTTACCGTGCTGCTCCGGGTTGCAGAGAAGCAGCGAACTATCACAAGACGTATCATTGCTAAAGCCAGCAAAGCAAGAGTATCTGCTCGGCTCCCAAATCCTTTGCATTGCTTTGAGGGGCTCTGCACAGCTGAAGGTGTTGACAGGCTGTTTTCCTGGGCTCCCATCTGCTGAGCAGCATTATGTGGATTAATATTGAGGAACTTGTAGTGAAATTTGTCTCATGCCACGAAAATGTAAAGCCTCTGAAGCTGGCTGGCATCCCAAGGCTGCGAGAGGCCCTTGGAGGGGCCGTTTGGTGAAGGTGGCAGGATTCGCACCGGCCCAAAGCTGTGAATGGGACATGATCTGAAGAGTTTCTAATTAAGTTTTAATCATCTCCAAGCTGGTCTGGTTGCTGATTTTGGGCAGCAGACAAAAACTGCCAGGCAGGAACGGCTGCCACGGGGCCAGCTTGCCGCCGAGGGAGGGCATCTGCCCAATCTTCTGGTCCTGCGGTGTGGAGCCCAGTTCAGAAACACATAATACTGTTTTGGGCAGGTTTTTATTCTGAGGGTGTTTCTTCAGCTGGAACCAAGTCTTGCACCCATCCTCCTGGTTTTTCCCTGGCAAAGTTTTGGGGATCTTGTGGTTTCGTCGGCTCTGCTTTTGCAGGAAACCATTGTTGTGCCACCTCCTTTTTATCTTTGCAGCAAAAAGGGGACCTGAGCGTGTGCTCTGCTGCCGTGCAATATAAAAACTGTCTATTTTTATATAGGTTATTGTAGACACGTTGGGGGATGAGGCACAGATGCACCCCAGCCCTGGTGCCTCTGGAAGGTGAACCCCCGCCCACCATCCAGGTGAGAGGTCCGGCTCCACGGACTCAACACCCCAGTTTTCCTGGCCAAAGGGGAGCGCTGGGGGCATTCACTGGGGTGCTGAGCGATGCTGGGACCCCCATGCTGCCCCGGCTCCCCACAGGCTACGGGGGCTTTTGCTGCCTTTTGGCTCGGCCACCTCCACAGCGTGGATGTGCCCTCCCACCGGCCGACAGCATCCCTGTGGCAAATGGATGCTGAAGTGCCATCGCCCTCCCTGCTGGCACCATCGCTTGGTTTTCATGAACCTTTTTGCAAGGAGCAACTCTTTCTGCTGGGGTCCCTGTGCAGTTTTATCCAGGGCTGCATTTACATCAGCATCAGGTGGTTTTCATTTGACCTTTGCCCTGCTTAAAAATTAAATACCGAGGTACTAGGAAGAGAAGTAATCTCCCCGATAAGCATTTTTTCCCTGCTCTTCTGTAATTCACGGGGGAGCTGGCTTACCCTGCCTGTGGATGACTAAGGAGGAAATTCTTTTTTGCTTAGGATAATGCTGAAAGTTCACTGGAATTTTTTTTTTATCATGGGTTTATCGCTTCCTCCCTTTGAATTCCTAACTCTTACTGTGCAAGGCAGGAAAAAAAATAATGGTGACCACAAGTTATGGAATTTGCCTTCTGTGGAAAAGATGCTGAACAGCTAAATGGTGCGCTCAGGTTTGCTGCTCATTGCATGGGGGATTTGCTCCATATCCAGTTATATAAACAGGCTGGGTAAGAGTCATGAATATTCCAGCAGCTACCATCTTTCAAATGTGGGATTTTGTAATGTTGGAGTTAATTAATGCTCATATCTCTTGAATATAGGTGAGTGTAAGCCTGCTTATCGTACAGATGGGGAGGAGGTTTGGATTTATTGCAGGTCGCTGAGAGATGGCAGGGTCAAAGTCAAGTTTATGTGTAAAGAGTTTCTGGTTCGCTTTGTTAATCTCCAAACCTCCCCTTTTTTATAGAGGGGATCTGGATGTGTGTATCTAGAGAACACAGATGGAGTTTAGCCAGACCAGCACCTTTGAGAGACTGTGTTTTTCAGCTAAACGTGTGTTTATTCTCGCAGTGTTTGCTTCCCGGTGGTGTTACGGTGATTGCACTGACGATCCTTCTGCAAAGGCTTGACAGCGCTGCTGAAAAGCTTTGACACTGCAAAGCATTGTTTACTTGTGAAAGTATTATTATATTTTGAATATCTATTATTCATCTCTTGTGCTAAAAGTGACATTATATCATAAAATTGCTCTTAGATTTCAGAGCTTTGAGGAAAAGCTGTTTTTTGTCCTCGGCTCCCTGTGACAGTGCTGGGAAGTGCTTTACCCTTTGTATCTCTGTAGTCCTCTTTTATGAATTGTGAGTGATGGCAGGAAAGTATAAAAGAGCACAGAGGAGCTGGTTTTGATGTTCATAAAAGGCTTTGATAAAAGATGCAGCACATAGACTTGATATTATTTCCTATTTTTAACTTCTTAAGAGCATGAAGCACTCAGATCCAATATTTATGTAAAAGGGGAAAGGGGGGGGGCTGTATTTCTTCTTTTTTTCCCTGCTTTTCTTTTTTTCTCTTTTTTTGTTTTTGTTTTTTTAGGACCGGGTGAATTAAAATAGAAAACTGTCTCTCTTCTGCGACCCAGTAAAATTTTGCTTTCTTCCATGAAGCATCAGTAAAGCCAGCCCCATGGTGTTAATGGTGTGGGTGATGCTGGAGGAGACCGGCTGTGATTTCCAAGTCTCCTCGGTCACAGGCTTGTGCCTTCAACCTCAGTTACGGCTGGCTCCACTGGACCCACCAGCCATGGTGATGTGCGTGGTGAGGCGTGCACTTCCGATAATGGGTCTCTTCCCCAAGACCTGGAGAAATAAAACATGGTAAAGCCAGGGCAGCTGCTCTCCTTTCTCTAAAGTCAGAGTACGGTAAAGGCATGTCTGTAATAAGTAGCTTTGCTTGCTCCGTAGAGATGAGAGGCTGTGTGCAAGCTGGGTAATTGGGGTTTTACTGATGAAAGCGCTTGTCATTATTCCCAGCCTCTTACATGTTGCAGTCTCCTCTTTAATCTCGTTTATCATCATGGCTTGCTTGTGGTGGGCCTGTGTCCTGGTTGGTGCATATTCATGTGTATGTACATATGAGCACATCCATAAAATTTCATCAGGTGCTTTCCTGCACGCGTAGACACTCCCGGATAGAAAATACGCGTGAGGAGGAGCGTGGATGGTGCACGCACATATGGCATTGGCATGGCCATTTGCACAGTTGGGTTCTTCATCTATGCAAGAGCCTTCACATTGGATATCGAGACTCCTGATGATGGCAGCATGCAAACCTGGCCTTGAGATCCACCTGATGACAAAAGTCATCCTCTTGGATGACGCCACATTTTCTATTTTATTGGGGCAAAATGCCTTGAAACACCCTGTGCAGGGGGGAATGTTATCCCCTGGAGAACCCCAGGACAGATCAATGTTGCCAAGTCCCATCTTGCCGCAGTGCTAATAAAGAGTTTATCTCGATGGGGTGAGCACAGCGATGGTGGTCAGTGGGGATTTTGAGTTCTTCAGCAGTGTGCACTCATCCAAGGGGCTGTTCACATCAGGTGCTGGGTTTGAAGTAGCTGGACTTGGCCAAAGGCGTCCCAACCTCTCACCCATGTAAGGTGAATAAGCACCTTCTCAGTTCCTCACACAGGAACTTTTATGTGAAACCATAAAAACAAAAAGGGAATTACTGGTCTTGGGTGGTCATCAGGAGATGCTGAGAAGTGTGTTTGCTTGGGCGGTGTCTCCCTGCCTCTGTTGTTCCTCTGGAGCTTGCAAAGCTGGACGCTGAGCTTCTACAGGGTGAGATGCTCCTTTGGGATGTGTTGGCGTAGCACTATGCCTGATTGATAGCTTTGCCTCTCGCTCATCTTCGTGGTGGCGAGTTGAGTCCCCAGTGTCCTGGTTCTGGCTAGGATAGAGTTAGTTTTCCCAAGGAGCCAGGACAGGTGAGCCAAGCTGGCCGGGGGCTATTCCATACCATGTGACATCATGCTCACCGTAAAAGGGGGCTAGTCGGGGGTGGGGCAGGTTGTCCTTACCCCAACCCACGAGGCTTTGCCTTTGTCTTTCCCATTCTCCTCCCCATCCCACCGGGGAGGGGTGAGCGAGCGGCACGTGGTGCTCAGCTGCAGCTGGGGCTGAACCATGTCACCCAGTTATATCCCAAATGGAAGACTCCAGGAGTGTTTAACTGGGCCCGCATGTGACTTTATGGGATGAATAAATTGAAATCATGTCTGAAGCACAATCTAATTTTTTTCTTGGCCCTCCTGTGAAACTGTGTAACGCCACGTACAAGAGGGTGCTGTCATCCTCTGCTGCATGACTTGTTGGACTTGGCTAGCCTATAGCAGAAGCCTGTCGGCACATACAGGTGTCCTTTCAACTTCTGACAGGTGGTCCAGTTAACCAAAAAGTTTGAGTATCCTCAGTTATTCTGTAAGGTATGGGTGGACTTTGTTGGACTGGAGACTATGGCACATTGGAAAAGCTGTTGCTGAATCCAGGAGAGACAGAAGGGACAGGTCAGGGTAGGACTTGTTGACCAGTGACACTGTGCTGTGCCCCACCTGCGGCCGGTTGGTTGCACGGGCTCGGATGCTCGGAGGTGTTTGCACCCTGCCTTGGTGCACGCTTTGCAAGCAGCTCAGGTGCTTCAGTTGCACTTCCAGACATAATCCAGCCTCTTTGGTGCGAGTTGGGGAGGAGTGGGCTCTGGAGCACACTGGGGGCTCCCCAAAACCTGGGACTCTGTGGCAATGAGCAGAGCTGTGCCAAAGCATCTGATGGAACGTGGACCTTGGCTGGCGGGAGCTGCGGTTCCTCTTCTTTTGAAAGAAGCTGGGAAAGGTGCCCCAAAACAACCACTGGAGAAAGTGTCCAGATGAAATGTCTGGTAAGCATCAGGGTCCCCTCTGCTGTGTTTTCAGGCTCTTCTGTAATCAGCTGTCATTTTGGGATCTGGGCGTATTGGACCGCAGGGAGTATGGATTGAAACTTAAACAAAGAGTGACTCTTCTATAAATATTTAGCTCGCTCTGTTTAGGAGCTGCTGGGAGCGGGAGACAAAATAAACTTAAAGTTCATGACTGTCTAAAAAAGCTATCGGAGGATGGCACTCGGTCACCAGATCGGCTGGCGCGTAGGTTTTGAATAGCTATTCCTCCTCTTACTTTTTTCCTGAAGAAAAGGATGTATTTAAATGTCCTGTGCAGAGACATGAGGTTGCACTCTTCCAGTGTTTACATAGCTGCATTGGGGATTCAGATCAATGCAAAAGTCTTCTTCAGCTTGGCTGGTTGGGCTGAGTGCCGAAGAGGAGCCATGGTACGGAGTAAATGGATGATGTTCCCTGGCCCTACGCATCTTTCTTTGCAAATTTGGACTGGTCATCTGAAGTACGTACATGTGCATGGAAGGGTGGGATGTGTCTCTGAGCGTGTGCTTTTATCTGGCCACCTCGATACCAGGACAGCGGCTTGCACCCAGGCTGGCTGCTGATGAAGGAGCTGGGGTCCCTGGAGGGGCTTGTGTAGACAACGCTAAATCTTGAGTTGCCACATTGTTCCTGCTCTTGCAAAAGCCTCGATAGCGGGGTAGACCTATCCCTGTCAGCCTTTTTTGCCTCTTAAATGTGAAGATAATATCCTTTTCTTACCTTGCAGAGCTCTTGCAAGAGTGGGAAAGAATGAAGCGTGCTGATAAGAAACGGTATCAGTAGCTGAGATGGGCAGAGGCACACGTGCTTTGAACAAGCAGGGAACTTCACCACACACAAGAGTCTGGGATTATTGATTAAAAAGAAGAAAAAAGATCAATCATTGATTATTGCTTTTCTAATACAAAGTAATTTCAGTTGGACTAGATGATGGTTGTAGGTCCCTTCCAACTGAACTCCTATCCTTTCCCATCCTATCCCATCCTACTAATATAACAATAAACCTGAAATATTTGGCATGCCCTGTGAGACACTTTGCAACTGCTTGCACTGCCTCTGCCCCTGGTTGCGGTGTCCTGGGGCTTTCTCTGCCAGGATGCTCAGCGTGCCCCGTCCCCATGGTCGACTTCTTTGCCTGGAAGATTAATGTCAGGAGAGCAAACGTCAGCGAAGGATGGGTAAGAAAAAGGTAAATTCCTCATTTGCCAGCTTGTTGAAACCACTTTCGGGGACCGAGAGAAAATGTTGGTGTTTGAGTTGGATGTGGTGGCGGGCTTGATGGTTTTTCTCTTTCAATAGTTTCTTTTAGTACCCTTCCTAATTTAAAAGGAGGGGTTTAAATTATTAATGTTTTACCTCTGAAGCAGAGGGATTCCAAAGCCTTTGGCAAATCTCTGCTGAAGCATCCAACATAGAAAAGAGCTTCATGAGTTCCCCACCTCCATCTTTGACAGCAGCCGCTCCTTGTGTTCACGAGAAGCACTAAATCTGCGGAGGCGGACAAAGAGCTTGGTTTATGTAGAAGGTAATTTTCTCCAATGGTGTTTGGCCAGAAGACATAAAGATGATAATGATTTTTATTTTTTTGGCGTAGCCTTTGCAGATCTCTGCGTTTCTGACTGTTGCTGAAGCAGCACTCTGCCACGGGTGAGTGCCAGTGCTCGGTCCGGGATGCTCGGGTGCTGCCTGCGAGGGATGGGTGCCCTGACCTGCTCCTTTTGGCCCCGATCCTTGCAGCACCCCTTGAAGCTGAGGCTTTAGACATCGATCCTCACCAAAGCTGTAGTTAGAGCTCAAGCCTCCGGTTAGATTTACGACATATTTGCCCGCTAAACCTCCCCATTCACTTTGGGTGTTTGTCCTGATTTTCTACCAAATCTCCTCCTTGCTACTTGAACTAAAGAATAAAGTATTATAACTTTGGCTCGGGGCAGCTGTCCAAGGGATATATTGGGATACACTTGGCCTTTGAAAAGAAGGACTTTAGTCTCCAGCCCTGTCAGTCCCACTGGCTCCTGGAAGTTTTCCTTCCAAATGGTTACTTCAAACCTCAGAGAAGAAGTTTGTCTTTTTCAGAGCTATGATTAATACCGTTTTTACGCTTCGCTGCAAAATGCCGCACAATGAATGAGACCAGCAGGGTGGTGGTTTATTGGGGAGAAGGAAAAAAAAAAATCATCAAACAAACGCTTTCAGACGCTGTTTTGGAAGAGTGATGTGTGTGTGTGTGTGTGTTATATAATCTCCTGCAAACTGCAGGGTTGCATTCCTGTTAAAAGGAAGGGAAAAAAGAAGACTTCAACCTCATCTATGGAAAGAATGTCAGAAATAGTTGAGAAGTTGAATAATTACAGTCTTTTTGCACCAGGTCAGTGAAAGCTAAGTTAACGTGCAGGATTGCGATGCAATACATCTTTGCAATTACAGAATCACAGAATAGTTGAAGCTGGAAGGGACCTCTGGAGGTCATCTGGTCCAACCTCCCTTCCCAAGCAGGGCTACCTACAGCCAGTTGCCCAGGACTCTGTCTGGATGGCTTTGGAATATCACCAGGGATGGAGACTCCACAACATCCCTGAGCAACCTGTGCCACAGCTCGGTTACCCTCACCATAAAATGAAGCATAGCGTGTTGTATTTCAGCAAGCCGGTTATAGGTTCCTGCTCGTTCCTGGTGCAGCTTGGAAAGTTTGGAGGTACGTGTGTGGTTTTGAGTCAGAGTTTGCTTGAGCGTGTGGGGGACGTGGATCTGCTGCTGAACCCTGTGGCTCGGGCTCAATGATGCTTGGTTGGGACTTGGGAGCTGGACGGCCTTGGTGCAGGGTGCCAAAAATGGTCCCCGTGTCAGCGTACAGGAATCATAGAAAGATTTTGGTTGGAAGGGACGTTAAAGATCATATAGATCCAACCCCCCTGCCATGGGCAGGGACACCCTCCACTAGACCACGTTGCCCAAAGCCCCATCCAGCCTGGCCCTGAACATTTTCAGGGAGGGCGCATCCACAGCTTCATCAAGGAGGCTTGCTGCCTGATGACGGGGTGTCTGAGAGCTCGTGGTCCCTTGGGTTTGGTTTTGAGGCTGTACCTGTAGCAGAGCCTCCAGCTGGCTCCACTGACTTTTGCTTCCCTTCCTTTGACACCATGTACCTATTCCCAGACAGGCCTGAGTCACTTTGCCACAGGAATCTGGGACTTACTTATCAGCATAAAATGAGGCTAATTACACCTTTGAAGTGCTCGGCATCAGTGGAGCTGCAGCATCAGGTGCTTCCCCAGAAAGTCCCATCTCGGTGGCAGACCCCGTGAAAAAGACACCGAGGGGTTTGCGTGTGGATGCGTGCCCAACGTGTCCCCATCTTGGGGACACAGAGGATGCTAGTGCACGTGGGAGGTCACCTAAACTCCTGTGGGGGACATCAGGGTCAGCACAGATTCACGTGCTGGTGGCTTTGTGTGCATCCCTCATACATGAAAAACAAAAGCAAAGCCTAAAACTACGCACAGAACCTGCTTCCTCCTCTTAGTCTGTGGTGTTTCCTCCTTCCTCCCTCCCTCCATGGAAAACAGTAGCCCTTCTTTGTTGTCCTGGGTGCATTTTTTTTCCTCCAAGCCATGCTCTTTTTGTGCTGTTTCAGTTGCTGATAAGCAATGGGAATGGCAGGAACGAGATGATGGCTCCCAGTGAACACTACCACTGTCCACAGATGCGTCCCATCTGCTTGTTCAGCCCTCGTGCCAGTGACAGGGGTGTTTTCTCATCAAAAATAGACCAGAGACAATGCCACTTCCCGAGGACTGTGATTTATCATTTAATAACAAGTGGTTACTCATTTCCTTTGGAAAACTTTCTGGAAGTGTTATTTTGCTTTCTCCCCTTGCTTCCTTTTTTTTTAAATTTCCTTCAAAGCCCTGCATTACCCTTCAGAGCCACTGCGTCTGTTAAATTAAGTGTTCCCTTTTCAAGTGGAAATGATATTTATGATTTAAAGATCGTGAAGAAACAAGTCTTAACCCTTTGAGTGTGAGCTTTTCTTTGTAAGCTCCTGCAGCCCTGAAGTTCCAGCTCAGCCAAGGGAAATAGTAACGGAGAGACAGCTCGGTAGGTGAGACTTGAAGAACAGTGGTGCTGATCCTTAATATGGAATGGATGATCTACTTGATCTGACTTTAAAGAAAATTTCAAATAACTGCAGAACTTGTCTGAGTTGCCAGCTCTTAACTGTGATACCTCCTGAATGTAGCAAGTTCTCCTGAGGGACGGAGGGCTTGCAGAACTACTAGGCAAATTCATACCAAGACTGGTATTTTATTGACTTTACCAAAAAAAGTGCTGAAAGCTGTTGAGTAGTTCTTGAGGAAATCCTGACAGCTTGACAAACAAACTCAGGAAATGCGCTGAAGATGAAATCATCATAAGTGGGCACTTAAGAAGCTAACAGAAATGGTTAGCTGTTGGATCGGGAAGGCATTTTGAGGGTCAGTGGCAGATTGGATGGTAAACTGCAGAGGATGCGGAAGATGAAATGCAACCAGAGACATTGCAGGTACTTTAGGTGATAGCATCTTCTCTTACAGTTGTTTTAATGAGCTGCAGGGGTGATTTGAAGAAAAGAGGAATAAACGCAATGAAGAAAAGTGCAAAAAAGTGCTCTTGGAAATCAGATGCACATACCCAAAATGAGCAATCACAGGTTAACTGCAGAAAGGGATCTGGGAACTGCAGTGAATCACAAGCTGATGTGAATCAACAGTCGCATGCTGTTACAAGAATGGCAAAGGTAATAATTCGGTCTCGATTGTCATATAAAACCTCACTTGAAGTACGGCATCCAGTCTCAGCCTCTCTATTTTTAATATGAAAGCAGGCGGCTTTGGAAGATGAAGCTTCTGTTTGGGAAGCTGGTGAGGAATAGCTGGAAGATTTGCATGTGTTAAACCTAGGAAGAAGACAACTCGCAGGTGTCAGGCCATGGTTTGATGGGGTGCTGTCTTCAGCAGTAGTTTTGGAGCCAGGTATCTCTTCTCTCCTGGTGTTGGCTGTACTGCAGCTCATCACGTGGTCCATTGTGTAGCCACAACTTATATGTCCACACTGTGAGCTGGGACATGGAACTTCTGTTAGTATAGAAAAAGCCAAGAAGTGTTCCCAAAATTATTTCAAAGTATGGCTGTGCAGTTTTGCCTGGACAACAGATGGCATGCAGGAGGAAGGAAGGAGAGCAGGGAGAGGAGAGGTGGTCGAGCATCTATTTGGAGTTGACACTTGAATATAGCAGATTTGAGACGTCCAGGAAAGTGGTATAGTACAGCACCCGATGTCTCTGTGTCTGTGGACAGGACTAGAAGAAAATTGTGTACAGGGAAGTGCTTCTCTGGACGCTGTCTTCCAGTGCATCATCTCCGTTGTGCCTGGTAGCAGCGGGGTAGGCTGGCATTTCTCAAAGCATAGGTTCCAGCTCCTGGTGGTGGTGGTGAAGAAGAATGAGTGTTGCTGGAGCCGGCCCAAAAAGCGTTAGAAACCGCTTTGTTAGGAGCACAGCAGCCCTTCCCGGATGGTGGGGTGAGCGGTGCTTGTCGCTGGGAACTGCAGCCGAGTCCTGCTTCCTTCTTGGCAGAGCTGCGCTGGTGTTGCCTGGGAGAGTGGCATGAAGACAAACAAGCCGAGAGAGGGTTTGGGGCTGGGTGGCTGTCTGAAGTCCCTTCTGGCCCAGCGTTTCTGCAGTCCTTGCATCCACATTTTAGCCTGGCTGCTGCCCCTGTTGCTCCTGCTGAAGCCGAATGTCCCAACACCTCCTGATGTTGTGAATCCGAATTTCCAACATTACTGCATTACACTTGGTTTTTCGGCTCTTGGGAGTAGTTTGGTTGACCACAAATTGGTCACTCTGTGCTGTGATGCAAGCTGATGATTTCCTCCCTGCGGATGCTAAACCAAATACCCCTGCAACTGCCGTCTGACGGTGATGTTACTCGGCTGGTGTTTGCAGCCGGTGGGAATGCTCTCGAGCCATGCAAGCCGAGATGATTCAAGCTGATACTTATGATTAAATGCTAAATGCCTGGTCTGTTCTGCCCTACCAGCTGTACCCCACAGGGAAAAGAGGGGGTTTACTTCAAGAAGAAGTAAAGAAAAGATACTCTGGTATTGGTTGGTTGGTAATAAGAACGCATAGCATCAAAGCTGAAATAGTGTGCGCTGGGTTTTAAAATCACAGGAGGATATAAAAGTGCCTTGAAGAGGAAGATCATAGATAGGCAGACCTGCTGGATACGCCTGGTCTTTTGTTGTAGGCTGCAGAGCTTTCCCCTGTGGTTTGCAGGGTTCCCTCGCCTTGCTGCATCACGCCACAGCGCAGAGCACAGCGTCTGTGCCTGCTGTCTTAGAGGATGTAGATGTGAGCTTTGCTAGGAAGATCCAGGCTTCAGTTTGAGCTTAGCTGATGCTAAAATTCCCCTGGAAAAAAATATGCTTGCTATGCTTGCTTGTGGCATGTGTGACATGCTGGCGCTGAATCTGACTTCTGTTGATCCAGGCTGCTTAAAAAAAAATAAAAGCAGCCTGGTAATTTGTCTTAAAAAGGGTACAGAGAAAGTGAAGAAGAAAACAAGCAATTTGCTATTCATTGCTTTTTCAAGGCTAACAGGCTGAGGCTTACACTGGGAAGAAGTCAAATCCCCAGGCAGTTCCTACGCACCACATAATATCAAAAGGAGTGAAGGAGTGACCACCAAATGAAGTTTGCTGGACGGCGAGCTTGCGGCAGGGCTGGCGTGGCAGGACTGCCGATAGCGAAGCTTCAGAGCTCTTCGGTATGATCAGTCAAGTTGTAGTGGCATCTCGGGGATGTTTCTTTGGGCATGCGGAAAACCTACCCTCTGCAAAACGCAGTGGGTGGTTTGGGCAGTGCTGAAGGTCTTTATTTTCTCGAATGCTCAGAAGGGGCAGGGTGAGCCACAAGCATTGGGGGTGATCTTTTTTTTTTTTTTTTTTCATGGCTCCTTCCAAGTTTGCACTTCTGGAGCGCACAGAATAATGTCTCTGGGCGTGCTGTGTCTCTTCTCGGTTTGCTTCTGCTGGCTTTCCTTTCACTGCTGCCTTCCCCAGCCACTCAATGGATTTTGGACTAGGATTGCCTTCTGCTGTTTTTCCCACCATTACCTTCCTCTCAGTGCTCTGCTACTTCCCAAAAATGAGAGCAAAGGGGACTAAGCAGAGGTGCCAAAGGCCACCTTCCCTCCCTGGAGGGTGCCAAGCCTGGCTCCCAGGCATTGATGGGTGGCTGGAGGGGAGCACTGCCGGCCTCGAGGCGTGCTTGCAGTGCTGCTGCGGCGAGCCTGGATCCCCCGGTCACTCTTTTCATGCACGGGCACGCTGTTTGCTAGCATCACCCTTGCCCTGCATTTTCCAGGTGTTTCTCTGTGCAATAACACGCGTCATATTAAAAAACAGTAATAAAATGGGACTAGCAGGAGCTGTGAGGCATCTGGGTTGGGTCACTGCCTCTGCCCGGCCAGCACAGGAAGGAGAAATGTTCTGCAGAGCTGCAGCGACTGCGTCCTCCATCCAACACGCTGCCTGCGTGCAGCTGGCCGTGGCCCCTCGCGGCAGCACCAGCTCCGGGTCTGCACCGAACGTGGCTCTGCCTCATGCACCGTCACGGCTGCGAGTCCTGCTCCTGGTGCTCACGTGGGGACCTCACTTGGGGATGTCTCTGGAGGACGGGGTGGTGACCCCCTGGCACACTGCCGTGCTTGTATTAACGAGTTCGTGGGGTAGTCCTGCTGGCTGCGTCTACTGAAATCTCCCTGGCTGTTGCAAGTGTCGGGGTTGTTGCTGGTTCCTCTCACCTGTTGGTGTGTTTTGGCTGCTCTCTGGTGCTCCCTGCATTTTGACTCCTTCACTCTGCAGATTTGCACCCCATAATCGTTATAATCAGCATGTTTTAGCAGAGCTCCCGCTGGCATGTGCACTCTTCCTCTCTGCTTGGGCTTGAAAAGCCACGTGGAGGAGTCTGCTGGTGCTTGGTCCAGGGGAGAATCTGTGTCTGCATCTGTGTTTCCACCCACCCACGTCTATTGGGTAGAGGGATGTGTCAGAGGAGAGGAGCTGGGTGTGACTGGGTCCCCGGGTTTTCATCTCACGTCACCTTCCACCTGCGCTGGATGGAGAAGAGCCGTTATGGGTTCGCCGCCGGGCAGCCCCGGTCCGATGGCAGCAGTGGTGATGGGGCACGTGAGCCTGAGAAGTGCCTGTGCTTGGAGCTGCCACGGCCAAGGAGCCCCTGAGCTCTTTGGGGGAAACTGGTAATTAAAGCAGCTTATGGGTGAAAGGGGAGGGGGAGTGTCTTGTGTTAATCGATAAAAGGTTCACTTTGGGAACGTGGAGGTGGAGGGGGCTGGCGGTGGTCCGAGCCACGTGTTTCACAGCCCCCATCAGTGGGTACCAGGTAGCTTTCCCCTGATCCAGGCAGGAAAGCTGCTCATCTGGGGGCAGCATCCATCCTGCTTCGCCACCATCTGTCTCTCCTCTGCCTGCCTGCCTGTTCAAAAATTGTTCCCAGAGGCCGACCTGGAGGCAGAGCAGTGGCAGGAGGAGTAGGCTGCGGGACCTCAGGGTGGGACTGTGCCAGTACCTGCTGGGAGATGTTTAATGTCTTCGTTCTTCCCTCAATGTGTGTGTCCCAGGGCTGTTGGTGCTGCGGGGGGTGCTGAGCAGGTGGATACCAAACAGCGTTTGTACCCAAGTTATCATCCATCCTCCGGTCATTTCTCCGGTGAAGGCATCTCTCAGGCGGGTTCCGCACCTCGCCTGGGCGGTACCCGCATGGGGCATCCCCGCTGCGGAGAGCTCTGTGCCACCCTCCCAGGACGGATGCTTGTGCCTGCAGGTCTGCCGCGGCTTTGCTTTCACCTGCTCCTTTCCCGGCTCGCTTGCTCGGGGCAAGGCATCGGTGTGCCGAAAGCGGGGAGCCTCTGCCCGGCGACCGCAGAATGGTGATGGACCAGGCGGCACCCTCCACCCCGGCTCCCTCTCCCTCTTGCTGTCCCCAATTTTCCACTCGCCTCCCTCCAGCTCCACGGCTGGGGGCTGCCGGTGACCGTCCCCGTGGTGAAGCCTTGCCCTGGCGCCGTCCTCCGCCAGTCCACCCTGCTTTTCCCTCCCTCTCTGGCTGCTGGCTTGCTCTAATCGACTTTGGCTTCTGTCCCAGGAACGGCCTCTCAACACACACAAACCAGGAAGGCTAAAATAACACTTTAAAATTGTTAAATAAATAGCAATCGGGCTCTGCTAAATGGGAAACGCAGCTTAATTTGTTAAAGGTTTTTTTGTCCTCCCTTCAATGGGGGATTCGGCCGGGCGTGTGTGTGTGTGTGCAGCGTTTCTTGTAGCTTGTAATCTGCATGTCATGGCCCCAAGTGGGCAGAGAAGGGTTATGCGACTCCGAGTTACTAAACACTTACAGTAAAAGTGTAGTCATCCTGAATCTCATCCAGAGAGCTTTAGATTTTTTTTTTAGGGTTTTTTCTTTTTTTTTTTTTTTTTTACTTTTTTCCTTCTCTCCCGGCAGGATGCTGCTGCGTCACTTGCATTCTTCACCCCAGCCGCCTTGCTGGGCAGGCGGTCCTCCAAGCCAGGCGGTAACTCTTTCCAGGCGGTCCAGACGCTTACAACCCGCTCCGTTCCCTCTCCAAGAGCTTTGTGCACCCCTAGCAAAGGAACGGCTGCCCACGTGGCCAGGGGTGCCCATCCTCTCAAAACCTGAAAAACGCTCATTTCTTTCTTGTGCCTTTTCAGATCTCGAGCAAAAGTAGAAAAGCAGTTGTAGTTGTATGAGAGAGCGGGGATGGGCAGCTCTGGATAAGCGTTTGGAAAATACCCAGGGAAGACGGCTGCTGGCAAAGGCTCTACTGAGTGAGAGCAGAGATTGACTTGGGTACCAAAATGCACGTGTCAGGGTGAGAAACACGCTTCTTGGGAAAGACACGGGGAGCTGGCCGCTTCCCAGCACACACCTCCCTCCCAGTGTTTGCCCTGCAGGAGCCCGGGGAGGTGGCGCTGGGGCTGGTTGTTTTCTGTGCCTTGGTGCTGAACGGGCTGTCCTTGCCAGTACCAGGGCATCCACACCGTCTGCGCAGAGCCACAGGGATCCAGCTTCTTGGTTTTTCTGGGTTACACCTTCTCCCCTGCTCTTCCTCACCCGATGTGGGGGTGCATGGACTGCACCTGGGCTGGCCTTTCTCCATCGCTGCTGGCTGCAGCACCGCACGTTTGGGCGAGCGATGCAGGTGATGCATCGCTGTCACCAGGACCTGCTGCTCTTTTAGGCTCCTCTCCATTTTTTTGGTTTTTTTTAAATGTTTTCTGAATAGTAGAAACTTGTCTGTGTTTTGGGAGACAGTTGTTTCTTATTACCTAGCTGAATAGGGAAAAATTAACCCTTACTGTAGTGGGAACTGCACGGGTCAAAATTTTACATTCCTTCTTCAGCTCCCCGAAGCTGTTCACATAAGGGTGAGTTGTGGGTCAGAGAGGGGCTTTGCCCTTCTGCCACGTTAGCTGTCTGTCTGTCTGAATGTGTGATGACAGCAGAGTAAAACTGCAGTTATGGCCTGAGAGGGGATACCCAAAATTAACTTCAAAAGGAGAGGAAGGAGTTGTCTGAATACAACCTGCAAGCCTTTAATTCTTTGTGACCGTGATACTCTGCGCCTGGTTATCTCGAGCATCGGTGTTGCTGCAGTGATGGAAGCAGCTGATTCTGTATGGGAAGAGAAGGGTTTAATAGAAGGCATAATAATCTCTCTTAGATGTTTTAATTTTCCCCTTTTCATCCCAAACTGTAAGTGCAGAGTTTCCTCTGCTTTGAACAGGTCTTTTTATGTTGGCCTGCCTTTCAGATTGAGTAGAATCATGTTTCTTCAGTATATAAAATGAATCTGGCAGCCTGGTGTTGTACTTCAGCCTCCCAAAGAGACACATAGGCATAAAGCAAGAAGATTCACGGCGTACTAAAATGCTCCACTTACTAAAAAAAAAAAAAAACATAATAAAATCCTCTGTGAACATCCTGTTTCAACTTTGCAGTAAAACTCACCGGTCAGTAAACGGTGGATCTCCTGTTCCCATGGAGAAAGGCAGTTGCAGACTTAAGAGCTTGCTGTGGGAAAGGGGGAAAAAAAAATAAATCAAAAAGATCCACTCTTGGTCTTGCAAACAAAGGTTGCCTTGGATTGTGGTCACATGTTGCAGTTCAGCTGATCACGCTCATGCCAAAAGGGGAAAGATTTCTAGTACTTGCCTGAACCCCACTGAACTGGTTTAGGGAATTAATTAGAAAAAAATTATTCACTTTTTTTTTTTTCCCCCTAGCTATTTTTTTCTGAGACCTGATTACCCTGCATTGACTCACCAGGTCAGGGGAGCCAGGAGGAACTGGGATGAGACCACCTCCTTGATGATATATGACCATCGTGTGAATTTAACTGTGATTTAAAATTGCACCATTGACAAATGTCTTCTGGCTTTTCCCCGTTGAGGATGAAGGAGTCTCAGGTACTCAATCTGGGATGCCGACAAGCTTTGTAAATCTTGCCCAGTGTCCGAGTTGCATCAAGAATATTATGGCAGAAGCACCTGAAAGAACATTTGGGGGTTAGTTGCAATGCCCAGGCACATCAAACAAATTGATAAGCTGGTGTTGCTGGAAACCTCACCGTGCATGTGTCTGTACTCAGTGAATACTGTTGGCCAGGTCAGGCTCCTTCCCCAGGCACACCCCTCTGTCCACACTGGGGGGAGATGTTCAGGAGACCCTCATATGGCTGGAGGTCATGTGAAATTACACAAAACCCACTGCTTTAGCTTCACAGACTTGGCATTTAGGTAGGTATGTACGTTGCATGTATTACACCTGGATTTTTGGGGTAAAGCCAGCGTAACAGGTTTAGCTGTCCTCCCGGGCGGTTTTCTCAGGGCTTACGGCTTACTTCTGATCTTTATAGTGTATCGGGTCCCTGGGTTTCAGAGGGTGTTTCTTCTGAGGGGTACAGTCTCAGCAGAGCCAGGTGTTGAAATGCTTTCCAGGATTTTGCCACCTTGCCCATCCCATGTGTGTGCTGGGTCTGGCTGGGTGTGGAGAGCGGCCGGGCTCACTGTCCCCAGGAGTGCCGCCCCGCTCGAGCCAGGCTCTTGCCTCTGCTGTACCCCATGTATCTTTAATTACTGGGGGTAGAAGTCAAGTACTCATAAGACCCCCACACCTGTTCATTTTGAATGGATTGATGGTTATTTTCCCCCTTTTTTTTTAACTCAACATTATGAATTAGGGCTGTTGAATTAAAAAGAAGAGGTGAAGATGAATGGTGGGTTTTTTTAATTTTACAGTGAAAAAGTGTATCTCTGTTTCTTGGATGAGGCAGAATGAAATACTTGCCACTTCCCAAGTTTCCTGTGCTCCCTTGTGGCATCTGCGCTTTGTTTGCAACACCCCATGCCGGAGATGAAAAGGTTTGGTGCTTGCCCTTCGGGGCAATGTGGATTTCTCCTCAAAAACATCCATTCTAACAACTGGTTTTATAACTGCCTAAAAAATGAGGCTTGTACCTTATCTCTTGGGAGATCGTTGATGGATCCATTTCTCAGAAAGATATTTTATTCAGTCCTTTAATGCCATGCCACTCCCTTCATTCAGATGCCTGGAGTCTTTTATCACATCTCCTCTTACTCATTGCTTAGCCAAGTTGGGCATATTTAGTTCTTTTAATCTTTCCTCGTAACTCAAGTGTCTTTAATCATCCTTCTTGATGTCAGAACATTTGATGCCCACTTTTACGGCAAAGAAGCCTAGTTGTTTCCCCCACCCCCCACCCCCGTATGCATGTGAATCACTTGGGAGAGGTCCCAGGAGAGCAGTCCCAGCTCTGTGCCTGGTTGCCCAGTTCATGCCTGGGTTCCTTAGAAGCTCCCTTGAACGTCTCGCTGTGGGCACCAGTGAAGATTTCTGGCTCACCTTGTATGCCATTCAACTTGGCACCCTCTGGGGCTAATTAATGTGTTTATTTGTTGGATGTGGGCAGCAGCTCCCCCCAGGACATTTCATGGGTTAGGTTTCCACGGGGAGATTTCTCTGGGCATCTGCAGGAGGGTGCAGGTGCTGATGGTGTTTATGCAAGATGGCCCCAGAAAGGTTACCGTAACCTGCGTTTCCTTCCCCTACCTGCCAATAACAAAAGTGAGAGAGGTTTAGTTTGTTTCTATGGTCTCAAAAGCAAAGCCTGGTGATGAATTGTTTTTAGGTGCTTGTGCTGCAGGTCAGGGGAATATTTCTACATGCTGCCAGGGCTGGTGGCCCCTTCTTGCTGCTGACATTGATGCTGTCTTTCCTGAGTAGTTAATCTATTTTGCACCCCAAAATAGTCATTCACAACTTACCAAATCAGTTTGAACGTAAGGATTGCTGCTAGCTATTACCAAGCTGAGCACTGCAGGGTCTTCAGACTTGGCTCTCTGAAGTTGAGCGCCTCCTTTCCTGCATGGAGATGTCCTGAATTCCCCCCACACGCCCACCTGTTATTTCAGTGGGAGCTGTTTCAGAAAGCCCTACTCGATCATTTTCTTAAAATAGCCCAGCTCAGATGCTGACTCAAAGGGGTTAAGACACCGGATCTCCAGGTTTGATGGGTCTGGGCCATTGCTGTGCAGCTCAGGGTGGCATCCCTGACATGGGCTTTGTATTACAGAGCGCTTGGCAGGGAGTTAAAGGAGGCCAAAAGCCTCCTTGTCCCTCCCCCACCTCCCCTTCTGCCGGAATGCTTCTCATACTCTCCCAAA
The DNA here is from genome assembly GCF_028858705.1 of Grus americana. Classification (NCBI taxonomy): domain Eukaryota; kingdom Metazoa; phylum Chordata; class Aves; order Gruiformes; family Gruidae; genus Grus; species Grus americana. The sequence goes on along the minus strand of NC_072853.1, from coordinate 11,400,732 downwards.
TTTAGCAGTGCAAATGTGGCTGGGTTAAGTAGGCTGAGTGATGAGACTATTCTGATGGGAATGAAAGTCCCTGTACCCTGCTCTGCCTCAAGCTCATGCTGCCAGAGTGGCTGTGTGGTACATGGCTATGTGGTATATCGCTCTGTGGTATATGGCTGTGTGTACATGGCTGTGTGATATATAGCTGTGTGATATATGGCTGTGTGTTACATGGCTCTGTGGTACATGGCTGTGTGATATATGGCTGTATGGACATGGCTGTGTGATACATGGCTGTGTGTACATGGCTGTGTGGTATATCGCTGTGGTATATGGCTGTGTGTACATGGCTGTGTGGGACATGGCTGTGTGGTACATGGCTGTGTGGTATATGGCTGTGTGGTACATGGCTGTGTGATATATGGCTGCCCCAACAAGGGGTGCCGTGGCCTGAGAGGAAAAAGAGGAGGGGACTTTAGTTGGTGGAGACCAGAACAACAGCCTGATGTCCCTGTGGCTGTTCCGTGCAACCCGTGGGCTGTAACGTGGGGTGTCAATAAGACCTGGAGGTCGCTGCTAGGAAAAGCTCACATCCTCTCGACGATGCTGTTGGGACGCTCTGGGTGATGGAGCAGGGCTCTGCTGCCTCCATCCCCCTTCCTTGCAGCTCTTGGCCAGCCCCAGCTGAGCACCACAAGAAGGGCATCTCTTCACCATGCTGAGTACCACTCCTGGTTGTGTTTCCTGCCATTACTGTTTAGGAGTGTTTGAGGGATTGCTTTAGAGATGACAGTGAACATTTCAGAAGGACCTCATTGTGCTTGCTTTGGTGCCCCATTGCAGGGTCGTCATGGGTGTTCATCGTGGGACAAGCTGTAGGGCTCCATCCCTGATGCCAGTCCATTCACTGCCGCAGAAGAATGTGCTGCTGCCTCGCGTGCTTGCAGTGGGCTCCTGTCCCCTTCCCAATTTATATATCTATTTAAATAGATAATATATATATTTTAAATGAATATATATAAAAAATACCTAAGTCAATAATTGCCTTCCAGTGCAGCCTTATTTTGAAGAGCTGAGGAAATGAAACTTTTCGGTTGGTGGGAGGGGACAAGGTTGGGCTTGCTGACATTTCTTTTGTTGTAATGTCATATAGGTCTCAGTTGACTGCAAAAAGGAGAGAGGAGAAGTGTGTGGAAGGGAGGTCAGATCCTGCCAGGGTTTCCTGGGCAATGAGGTGAGTGGTGACGGCTTTCAGCACTCATAAGCCTGGAGATACAAGCCCTCCTGGGCTTCCCTATGCCCCTTAGGTAACACCTCTTCTGTTTGAACCTCTAGGCTTCATTTTTGCTACAGGTTTCCCTGTTGTATTGGGTTTGTGTGGCAAGGTTTTGGTAGCGGGGGGGCTACAGGGGTGGCTTCTGCAAGAAGCTGCTAGAAGCTTCCCCCATGTCCAATAGAGCCAATGCCAGCCAGCTCCAAGAGAGACCCCCCACTGGCCAAGGCTGGTGAAGGTGGTAGCATCTCTGGGATAGTATATTTAAGAAGGAGGAAAAAACTGCTCCACAACAGCAACTGCAGTGGGAGAGAGGAGTGAGAATGTGTGAGAGGAACAACTCTGCAGACACCAAGGTCAGTGCAGAAGGAGGGGCAGGAGGTGCTTCAGGCGCCGGAGCAGAGATCCCCCTGCAGCCCCTGGAGAAGACCATGGTGAGGCAGGCTGTCCACTGCAGCCCATGGAGGATGATGGGGAGCAGAGACTCCACCTGCAGCCCATAGAGGACCCCACGTTGGAGCACGTGGATGCACCCAAAAGTGTCTGTGAAGAAGTGGGAAGTCTGTGCTGGAGCAAGCTCCTGGCAGGACCTGTGGCCCCATGAAGAGAGGAGCCCACACCAGGGCAGGTTTGCTGGCAGGACTTGTGACCCCGTGGGGGACCCACGCTGGGGCAGTCTGGTCCTGAAGGTCTGCACCCCGTGGAATGGACCCATGCTGGAGCAGTTCGTGAAGGACTGTAGCCTGTGGGAAGGACTCACGTTGGAGAAGTTTGTGGAGGACTGTCTGCCATGGGAGGGACCCCACGCTGGAGCAGGGGCAGAGTGTGAGGAGTCCTCCCCCCGAGGAGGAAGGAGCAGCAGAGACAATGTGCAATGAACTGACCACAACCCCCATTCCCCATCTCCCTGCGCCGCTGGGGGCAGGAGGGCGAGAAGTCAGGAGTGAAGTTGAGCCCAGGAGCAAGGGAGGGGTGGGGGGAAGGTGTTTTAAGATTTGGCTTTATCTTTCATTATCCTACTCTGATTTAATTGGTAATAAATTAAACTACTTTCCCCAAGTTGAGCCTGTTTTGCCCATGATGGTAATTGGTGAGATATCTCTCCCTGTCCTTACCTCAACCCATGAGCCTTTCGTTATATTTTCTCTCCCCTGTCCAGCTGAGGAGGGCAGTGATAGAGTGACTTCAGTGGGCACCTGGCCTCCAGCTGGGGTCAACCCACCACACCTGTATTTTGCTTCTTCAGAGCTGTTGGGAGGATTGCAGACTGCTGATGTGCTTGGGAGTCTCAGAAGGGCTGGAGAGTATCTTGAGAGACCTTGTTTCTGGCTGTATTTGGGCTTCACAGCAGGGGACTTTGCTTCTCTAGATTTAAGAGACCTCTGGTGCAATTACCTGCCACTGAAGCAGTCACCCCCTCAACCTCCTTCTACAGACCTGGAGGGAAAAGGATATTTTTTGGAAGCGCCTGAGCCTGACCTGCTGTAGGCATCTGCATGGGATGAATCATTCCCTACAGTACTTGCTTCTCTGTATTGTCAGCACAACCAGGACGGCTTGTTTGAATGTAGAGCCTGCAACGCATGTGTAGTGTCCACGCAGTGGGATTCAGGGTGCTTGCTGGTGGCTTGGGGTGTCCAGACCCCCTGCATGAAAGCTTGGGGCTCTCCTAAGCTGCCTTTAAATTTTCTTCAAGGTTTGGACACAGCTACTTGTCTGAGCTTGCTCTCAGCATTTATACACCCTGACTGGCAGCGTAGGTACGTTCCTGAAGGGCTGGGCATCATCACAGAGGCAGTTTCAGTCCAACCGGGTCATCTCCTGCTGGCTGTTGCAGTCCCAGTGGGGACCAGCAAGATGACAGATGACTCCAGCCCCAGGAGATGACTCCAGCCCCAGTAGCCGCTGCATGGAGAGTCCGGGGAGGCTGCTGGGACTGCCCGTGAACCTCCTGGGAACCAGCCCTGGAGCTGCTCTGGCCTCTGGCTTTACAACTAACATGGCTTGTGGCTTTTCAGCCGCTGAGGGTTTGGAGCGATGGTTCCCGGGCCGACGCTCCCCCATCGCGGGAGCATCCACATCCCAGTAACTCGGCTACAGCACAGCAGCCAGCAGGAGTGGTAGTGGGAGGAGCTGGGTTGATTAGCATCTTCCCCAAGAGCTTTGGGCACTTAGTGCTTCTCTGTGCAGGGGGAATTCCCCCCAGAGATCTGTCTGCCTTTGCTGGGCCACTTCCTCTGCTTCACTGTATTGTGGTGTGGATAAATATCGAGTAGAAAAGGTTACAATTCAGGTCTACTAGCTGTTGTACCTAAGCAGCTGCGACTGGAAGATGTTTGGTACACTTTTGTTTCTGCTGATGCCCTCAATGTGTTCTCAGAGGTGCGGCCCATTGAGGAAGAGGGATTGATGTTCATGGTCCATTGTCAAGATTGTCACCTTAAATCAAGGAACAAATACAATTTGCTGTAGTACATCACTCCTGTTTAGTTTTAAGTGGGCAAAGAGAACGTGTATGTGTTGTTTTCTTTCTATAGAGAGTTCCTTCTGCAATTTACTGTTGGCTTTTCTGTGTTACTGGTCATTGAGGTATTTTCACTGCAGCCCTGGAGAGAGGAGACGCTCCCTTTTATAGTGAGGGAAGCACTGTCACAGTGAAATGGTGTGGTCACTGCCCTTTGCCTGAGCCCTGGCCACGTCCAAGTGGGGGACACGTCCATCTTCTGCCTTCCGTTTGTCTACCTTACGGACGAGAAGATGTTGCAGGGACTCATGGTGCCCTTGGGTTTGATGCTGGCTTCTGCTGCTGGTCTCTGCTCTCAGGTTGTGCATCAATTCTCCATCCAGAGAACAGGGATAAACTGAGTCTGTGGAATTGTGGTGAGAATTCCATTAAGGAGGAGCGATGTAACAGGAGATCCTAGTGCTGTGTCTAAGCAGGGCTGATGCTTTCTGCAATATCAGTGGTTCCCAGCAAAGAGCCTCATTTTACTTGGCTGCTGGCTGTCTGACTGGCTTTTCCATGATAAAGTTCACTCCAGCTGGCTTCCGTTCTCCATCCCTCCCTTTCTGGAAGCATCTTTGTGTCGGCTTGACGCCTGGGATGTCAGCGAGATCCTTGGGGCTCAGAGGTGTAGAACTACTGAGCCTGTGACTTGGTGTGAGGCTCTCTGCTTTCCTTGGGCTTCGTTTGCTGGGATGCTTTGGGATTCCAGGACGCCGTTAAGCAGAAGAATTTGCTCATCTCCATCTTGGCAAAGATAAAACGAGCAGCCTGCCTGAACTGAGGAGGGTTTTGCAAGTCTCAGTGACACCGGCTAAATATTCGGAAAGGGTGTGAATTGGGGGTGGGTGGAGAAGGAGGTTTAAATCTGTTTCCCCTGCAGCTAAAAGCAGGTGTTCAGTCAACTGGGAGTTGCCCTAAAGGCAGAGAATAAGGATGCAAATGGCCTGTGAAACATAAAAGGAACCATCTGAATGCCCCTTTCTGCCAATAATGAAGTTTACCTCCACCCTGGGGAATTTACATGAGGCAAGTTGATCTCTGAGAAAAGGCACTTGGGTCCAACAGGACAAGACGACTCTTGCAAAGAGCCCAGAGGCCAGGCGAAGCACAAAAGGGTGGGCTGTGGCGATGCTGCCCCAGCGAGGAGCTGGGTCTTGGGCGAGCAGGGTGCTCAGGCGCGGGCAGCGTTTTTGGCAGCAATTAATTGCTAACAGCGACTAGTTGGCACTTGTGAGGTCGCTGCATCAAAGCTTCCTCTAGGTTTTGCAGTAGTTCAGCTAAATCAATGCTGATCCCCATGCGGGATAGGGGCTTGTGTGGCAGCTTAAAACCTTCTTTAATCAATGCGATCTGACGAGCATTGGGTGAGCAGAGCTTGCTGAGCTGCCACCTGTTAGACTCTTGCAAGTATGAGATGAGACCAGCTACGTTAAATCTACCTGGAAGGGCATTTGAGCTGTGCTTTGCCTCACATCTGATGTAGCAGTACACGAATCCAGCCCGTTGCCGCAGCTCAAGAGGTAACTGGTTAAGTGGTGACATCCCTTAGCTTGAAACAGCTGTGGATTTAGGACCCTTCTCAGCCAGTGTGGCAATGCTGAGCGTGGTGGGGAGCCGTGCTGAGCTGTCGCACTTCCTGCGCTGCCCCAGTTCCGCTGGGGACAAATTTTACAGCCAACCTGGGCTTACACCCAGCCAGGGCTTTTAATGAAGTTAATTTTTTTTTGCTGTGATTTGGACCTGCACACGTATCCCATCGGGCACCATCAGCTCAGCCGTGGTCGCACATGGCTGGTCTGCCCCCCTCTCTCGCCTGTGCTCTCCTGCGGTGCAACTTGTCCCGCTTCAGTTCCTTGATAGTTCCACTAATTTTCCCGGTGTTAATGAGCAATTCCTCAGCACCCCCAAAGCCAAGATGCTGACTCTTTCACCGCAAGGGTTAAATACTTATTTTGTGGGCTGCTCCTCCCCCTTTTCTGATTTCACGCGATAAGTGCAGGATGTGGTGATATAATCCGTTTGAGCTGTTTCCTATTTCAGGCATTTTTACTTCTTTGAAGTAGCTGTGTGGGGTGATGAGCGTGTGCGTGGGTGCCTGGATGGGAAGGTGGGGAGGGAGCAGCAGCCTGGGCAGCCCCATGCTCTCTGCAGGCTCCATCCGCACCCATGTGGGCACCCAGACGTTTGATCAAAGGTTTCGAGGCGTTACAGAGCCGTTGCTATAAATCTGGAAAAAATAAATGGTGATGTTATTCAGTCTGGTCTTCCCTCAGCTTGTTACATTTTCCTCTTCAGGATTCAGCTGCTCCTCATCAGCGGCTCCCAGCATCGTCTGGGCCAGCCAACGACTTGCCATGTTCGGTGGTTACACGTGTCCGTGCCTAGAGAGAGCACAGCATTGGTGCAGATTTGTATGATCGCCTTTGCAAATTGCATGGTGTGTATGGCTGTGTGGGTCTTGTGTGTTCGGGGCTGGGGGGGGTGTCCAGTAGCAGACTGCAAATATATTTAGTTGCACCAGGTGTTTTTTGGGTTTTTTTTGTTTGGTTTTTTTTTTTTTTTTTTTAGGTTTTTCATCAATGGGTTGGTCAGTTCTGCTGCTTCCTGTTAGCGGTGTCTATGGATGGTTAAATCACATGCATTTAAAAAGCTGCTATCAGAGGTGGTTTGTATCATCTTAAATGTCTTCTCACCGTCCCCATGCCTTTGCCTTCCTCGCCATGTACAGAACTGCCCTGACCTTGGTGTCTCCCGAGGGTGTGCACTGCGTTTCCTGGGAAGCTTGAGGACGTAACAGGGGAAGTTGAGGGAGATCATCCAGACGTGGTCCATGTTGAGCACCTGGGGAATGAAGCTGGAAGGGAGGCAAGGAAAACCTGGGGCAGAAGCCAGGCCATCAGCATCTCCTACAACATAGTAGGACCCAAGGGAGAGCCCCCAAAATACTGACCAGGAGGGACTGCAAGAGGTCTCCAGTGCCACCAGCACCGGAGGAGGGCAGCCAGCACCCCCAGGGATGGAGATGTCCCCACCTCTCCAGGTGACCCCTTTCAGCACTGTACCACTGAAAACTCATAGGAACGCCTTCCCCAGTGTCCTGCACAATCCTCTCGGGCCACAACTTGTAGATGTTGCCTTTCGTTGTATAGTCTGCTGTCTTGGCTGTGATGGAGTGGATGTTGAAGGGTTTGGGAGGAGGCAGGGAGAGGTCTTCTCTGGGACACTTATGGGTAACAAGTGATGGCATGGGTGGGTAGCAAATGCATCTGCAGTGTGTCCTCCAAAGATGTGTCCTTTGGGAGATGTTGTCCTTGTGGGGATGTTTTTTCTTAGAAATTAGACCTCTTTGCAGAAAACCACATTCATTTTCTGAATTACGAAGGTGTGTATTGAAAACCAATATGGAGTAAAGGGGGCCAAGAAGAATTAATTATTAAACCCAGGGTGTATTCTGCTAACCTCCGAGTGCACTGTGGGTAGTGTTTCTTAACCATAACCCCGAGCCATCACTGCCCACTGTATTGCAACCTGCAGCCAGATCACTAGTGGCTTGGAGAAGGTGGCACGTTGGTTGGAGCCAAGAGGCTTGAGGGGTCCGCGTTGATGGAGCTGGTGGGTGCATGGTGCCAATGCACCTTCATGGAAAGGGGGATTAAAAACTGGATGGTGAAACACATGAACCGAACTGCCAAATGGCTGCATGTGTTTGGCTTGAATTTTTTTCTTTTGTTCAAATATGTTTGCCTGAATTTATCAACTGGATTCCCAAAGCAAGAGGACCTAAGAGGTCTTTAACAGAAAGAGATGGAGCTCAGCTGAGGAGGAAAGGGTTGCCCTTGTGAGAGGGGGTTTATTGCTCCAAGCAGGCATGCTGGGAGCCTGCTGACTTGGAACAAGATGGGTGGTGGTTTTCCATTTTGTTGTTCCTTGTGGTCACGACAGGGAGAGCTGATGTTCCTGCAGATTGGCCCTGTGTGGTGACATGCCAGGAATACCTCCTTACTGGGTTGCATCCTTCCGTGGGAAGGCATCAGATATACATTGTGATGGGGATTAACTCATTAGACCTTACTGTATAGATCATGCCTTACAAATGATCTTTTCCTGGGAAGATTTCCTATCTGGGCATAGTCCCAAAGAGCATAAAGTGAATGGTTCTGGCTATTTTATGTTACTCCCAAATGCACTGGTATTTTGCATAAACAGCTGAAGCTGCAACCTTTTCCCCACGCTCTTGCCTGTGATGGTGCTGCTGGTGTGGGCAGGGCTTCCGGACATTTGAGCAGAACCGGGTGGGAACAGGGCAGAATGGGCATGTCCGACCGCGGGGAAGTCATGTACCACATAGGTTGTCCGGGAAGAGATGTCTTGGTGATGGGGGGAAATGGATTGTCTTGCCCAATTGAATTTTCATATTTCTGTAACAGTTGTGCTAAAAAAAAAAATAATAAAAAAATGTTGATGCTTCTTGGGATTCATTTTTGTGTGTTTTCTGAGAGCATGAACGAAGGCTTTTAGAGCAGTTTGATTTTCCAAAAAGGGGAAGAGCCCAAGTTTGAGCATGGGGCACCCTGGTCTTGGTGTTGCCACACACTTCCCGTGTGACCTCGGACAGGTCATACAGCTGGACCAAAAATGCGACTTGGCAGCCAAAATGCTGGCCCGCTTGGAGATGATGTACTGGCATGGCTCTGCCAGTTGGAGCTGATATTTGGTAGACTTCACTGTTCCAGTTAGGAGTCAGGCTAGGCTAGGTGTGAAACCTAAAAAACCTGTTTTCCAACATGATCTCCACTTAGGTTCAGTGGGAAAAGGGGGAACAAATGATGCTTTGGAGCAGCCTGGTCCTCCATGGACCACAGAGAGTTTCCAGACAGTTGGCTTACATTAGATGCCTAACTTATAGACAGCTGAGGTTAGGAAGAGAGCAGTCCCACCTTTTAGTTTCTTGATGTCTCTGTTGCTTGTATGTAAAATGAGTTTAATATTAAGTCCTTGTTTCACTGAAACAGAGGATAAATATAAAATTTTGGGCTGCTGCCTGACTACAGCAGCAGATGGGTGACTGTATTTGGGATAACAGGCTGATCTTGGCCATAGGCAGCATCTTTGAAACTACCAGCATACCAGGAGTTAAAGAACATGCTTGGGTTTCTCCTGATGAACTGATGCATTAAGACTTTGAAAGCAATTTCACTGCTGCATGCCACCACAAACCTTTTTATTTAAGACGTTCCTTTCATGAAGCTTCAAATAGCACCCATGTTGGACTGAAATCGAAATCTCCAGGAGAGATTAGGACAATTTTGCTTGAGGTTTCTGTTGTGGTTGGTGGCAGGAGAAAAAAAGGAGGGTAAGATAACCAAGGTCAGCACCTCACTTCAAGCTGCCAGTAGTGTTGCTCTGGGCGAGAGAGGGATTGAGTTACCCTGCGCCTGTAACTCATCTCTCGTGCTCACGACCAAATAATCCAGCAAAACGGCGGTGAAAAGGATGGGAAAGTTAGGAAAACTTTTTGCTGTAAGCTGAGCTGGGCAAACGATGCTCAGAGCCGCGTTGGTGTCTTGGGCACAGATTTCTCTTCGGAAAGTGCTAGGGAGGGATTTTTTACCCAAGGTTTTGCAATAAAAGTCCTGATGTCCATGAAGTGTGGAGCAGAGCATGCCTCCTCAGATGCAGCATGCTTGCCCCTGTCTTGGTGGTAGGTCTTAATTTTTGGGTGCAGTTACGTTTTGCACTTATTATTTGCTCAGTATAAGAGTTGCTTTTATTTGAATTTGATTAATTACTGCTTAATATTATAGTAGGCGTTATTACAGATTAGTACTACCTTGTATTTATTAGTCTTACCTTTCTAGAGGAGCTGTTAAATGCTTCCTAGCCCTGAGATGCTCATGTGCCCCCTTCAGTGCCCTTGGGCATACTATCCAGTTGTGATAAAAAACCCCCAACACATTTTCATTCATTTTCAGCCTCGTTTTGCACCGTAACTTGATTTTTATGAAGTCATTGAGCTAACTGCAGCATTACTCCAGTGTAATTTGTATGCATTTGACATTATTGACATTTTTGCCTTACCTGGGTTAAGTCTCAAGGATGGCATCCTGGCTTTCCCTGCCAACATTACTTTTTGTCTAGTTAACGTAGGACTAGCTTTCAAGGAATGGATTTTTAAAAGTTATTTCTGAGGTTCTGCTGATTTTTGCCGTGTCAGGGCTGCATGATTTTAAGAAAATCGCATTTCAGCAGCTTAGCACGCTGGTGCACTCAGTAATGCCAAGGAAATAATTTGCTGCAGCGCCTTGACTCATGCAATCCTTGTTTATCCTGGGATATCTCCCATGGACTGATTTTTCTCTCGTGAGATCTGTCTTGATTGTCGTCTGTTGTGGTATGTGGGGCTCCAAGCCAAGAATATCCACTATTTTTGAAATGCTATCATTGCTGTTCAAAATAGGCTTTTTTCCCATGATCTTACAAGATTTTGCCACTTCTCTAACAAGCTAATTTTATCCCTGCTTTGGCATCTGTGCTCCTTGGTGTTATTTTGGTGTGTACTTTATATATATCTTATATATAGCTCTGTGCACGTACATGTTACTATATGTGATTTATATACAACCTGTCTTTCTGTCACGGGGAAATCATTCTCACTTTTGTGGTGGGATCTCAGGTTGGATGTGTCAGGTCCAACCTGTCCGTTGCCAGACCTCTCTGTGACTTGTCCTGGTTCGCTTCCCTTCATCCCCAAATAAGACCACTTCTGCATCTGGGCAAGAGAAGACACGAACCATCCAGCACCATTTCAGTTGCCTGTAGGTGAGGGGTGCATGGGCTTTGTAGCTGCTAGGTGGAAGCCCCCAAATCTCCAAGTTACAGATGCTCATTGGCTGCATGTGTGCAAACAGGCATGAGCCCACAAATGTGGTCAAAGCATATATGGGAAGAATGGCGTTAAAAACAGGGATAAAACTGCTGAGAAGGAGGAAGGGAAACATTCTGGACTGTGACTGGGGTGTCACAGGCATGGATGAAGGCTGGAGACAGCAGCTGGGGCAAAGATGGAGTGTGTGGTGGTGGGTGGAGGAGAACATTGGGGTGGGGGGGAACTCCGTACTGGGTGGGAAACTCAAAAGAAAAATCCTGATTTGGATATGGACATCATTAATAGGGAGAAGCTGGCTCCTCCGTTCTTTCTTACACACCTTACTTTGGTACCTTGCTTACTTTGCTTTCCTAGTGTGCCTGCTAGGGTGATGTGCACGGGCTTAATAACTGGGGAGAAGGACTCTGACAGTGCCAACATGCTTTTGGGCAGAAGAGGAGCTGGAGTTAACCACAGGTCAAGCCACAGAGAAGTGGAGCCCTGTGGTCAACTCCAACTTCAAGGAACCCATGGGTTAATGCCCACTTAATGCACCCATCTTTTGATCCTGCTTGGAAGAGGATGTCCTCATTGCATGGACATTCATGGGCTTTATTACAGTGGCATCCCTTTAAGACCTCTGCAGAGTCATGATGGTATCTGCCAAGGAGATGGAGACCTGTTTTGTTGTGACTTTGTTAGTTTTATATATTTGCCTAATGTAAATCACAGTCCAGCTGAACTGTGACAGGCTTTGTTGTAGGCAAGTAAAGGTTTCCAAGAAGATGTGGAGTTCCTAGATTGACGACCTGAAAACAGGCACATAAAAATGTGTGTGGTGTGGAGTGGCGAGGATGGCTTGTTCCTTTGAGACAGTTGAGGTTTTGCTAGGAGGAGAATGCGAGGCTGAAATTATTACAGATAAATACACCGTGTACCTTGACTGCCAGTTTTGAGGTCATCAGCTGAGACAGGTATTATGCCAGGGCAGAGCATTACCATCTCCAACAAAGATCTTGGTAGGTCTGGTATGACAGGGCAGGCTGAAAACTAGATTTCATCTTGATTTTGCAGCAGGTTGCTGGGCTGAAGGAAGCTTGCCACCGAGAGGGCTGTGACTGATCAGTACTGGTGGTCCTCCGTCCTCTGCTGGGGTTGTTACTGGTGGTTGGATCAAAAATACCATTTTCCTGCAAAGGAGGAGACCTTACAGTTTGATAGAGGCCACAAAAGTGTTAAAACGTTGAGCCTGAGTTTTGTCACTAAATGTCACCCTCAGTCAGAGAGAGCTCTGAAGTTTTGGCGGTGTGAAGTTCCTGGAGAAGGGAAAACACTCAACATGATTAGCTTAATATTCACTCAAGCCATAGGGAGTTTAGGACGGGTCAGTGAGTGTATGGACATGAGCAAGCCTCCAGAAATTGTTGTAGGTCAACAAAGGGAGATTTTCCCAGGTTGGACCTTAGGTTCTTCAAGCAATACAGGTTGAATGTTGTTGTAGCTGCCTCTGCAGGAAGGCTCTGGCTGACGCTGTGGCAACAACACTCAAAAAAATGTATTATTCCTTCACAGACGAAGCTAGAATGAGAAAAATGTCTTTTGTCAACCTGGCCTTTGAAATACAAATGAGTTAGACCAACCTCACTTGTAAATGTCATGGTGTGCTTTGTGCTCTCGCTTTGTAACGTGCTTGCTTTCCTTTCCTGGGTGATGTGTTTTCAGGCTTTTGCTTCAAGTGATGCTTTGACAAAAGGGAAAGGAGGAGGGAAGAGAGTCAGCGTGCTTGCATGTGGAGTCCCACAGGGCTGTGTCCCCACCGAGGAGCTGCGCTGACCCTGGGTCAGCTTGAACCATTGGCACGGGCATGGTGCTCCTGTGAAAGCCCAGCTGATGGTGGAAGCGCCTGCAGCCTCCGTTTCTTGTGTTGTCAAATCTGGGGGAACGGTGTGCCAAGGGGCACCGTGCAACTCTTCGGCTTCACAGCCGTGGCGTTTTCTATATGCTGTAAGTCCCACGTAGGGTCTTTTTGTGTCCGTCCGTCAGGTAGTGTGTGCTTACTTGCTGGCACCCCTTCCTCCTGTTGTGACGGTGACGTATCCTGTACTGGATCACCAGCGAGCGGCCGTGCCCAGCCAGCCGGGCAAGTTTGCTGCAAGCCAAAGCGCTGCGCTTGCCAGATCGCCTTTGGGGTCAGCTTTTGACCGCCTTCTGCATGATGCAGTTTTGGGGTTTGCGCTAACCCATGCAGCTTCTTTGTGGACTTCCTCCCCTCAAAAGTGAATCACGAGGCACGTACAGAGCCAAGACTGGAATGGGAGACGTAGTTTCTGCAGAGGAGCTGGTTACGGAAGCTAATTGTGTTATTTTGGGTTATACCACCGTGGTCTGGCTGGTTTTGATGATGTTTCTGTTCTGTCTGTGATTAACCTGATGGTGACAGTGAAACAAAAAATAACATTAAAAGTGAATAAAAACCTCAGAATGATCTTTTGGATGCCAGAGGATGCTCATCCTCAAAATTTAATTGTTTTAAACTAATTTGATGATTAGTTCAAGCCAGCTTTACAGACTCCTGTCTGAGTAATGGACATTTCTGTGGAGTTAATCAGAAAGAATTGCAGTCTCTTTTACCATGAGCAAAAATAGCTCTTAGACTGAGGACAATGTGTAACAGCAATGGCTGGATCTGTTGACTTAGCCAGAAATACGCAGCCAGTAAAAAAAAAAAAAAAAAAAAATCATCTGGAAATATCCCACAGGCCTCTGAATCTGTGCTGAAAATCACTCCAGAGCTTTACTTGCAGTTGGTGAATAAAGTTGTTGAGAGGAGTATCGGGAGTGCAGCAGTGCGGGAGATGCTCTCTGGGTTCAGGTGGACCAGATGAATGCTTGTCCTCCTCATCTCTCGCTCTGTCCATCTGCAGGGGCTGAGCATCCCAGGCTGAACTTAACCCCATGCCTTTTTGCTTCAGTTTGAGAGAGGAGGAAAGAAGCCTGTGGGCAAAAAGTAGAGTCCTGGACCAAACTTTTGGTTGATGAGTTTTGCTAGATCAGAGCTGTTTTCTGAGCATGATATTGCCTAGAGAGGGCTCATCCATCCCAGCTGGATGCTGCAGAGTTCCAATTCAAATGCTCGTGTCCAGTGCTGCACGGTGGGTAAATGAAGTGACCCGGCTGGCACAGAGGTGCTTGAGTGCCCCGGCGAAGGGCTTCCCAGGATAGCTCATCAAACCTAGATCATCCAGCATTTGAGGCCCAGGAGATGGACTGTGCTTTCCCCAAATCCATGCCTATCTGACAGCAGACGAGGGCTGGGAGCCGGGATGCACTTTCCCCTTCCCCACCATGTTCAAGGGGAGCACCGTGCCCGATCTGCGTCCCAAACCAGGGCTGTTTCTCCAGAGGATGCATCCCTAATCTGAACCATGTGGGTTTGCCAGATGTTGGGGTCCTATATGGTGTGGAGAGGGCAGCCATCATATGCATCCCTTCTGGCTAGTTATTATGCTAGCTTGCAAGGAAATTTTTCCCCCTCCCTCTGTTTACATAAACAGCCTTGTGTTGTGTAACAGGCTGCTGGAGCTGTTGCTCATCCCCGTGATGCTCAGCCACGGAGGATACACGCAGGAGCCGATGCTCCAGCCCTGTGCCTGGGTGCCTCCCCGAGCATGACTGTGATTTAAAAAAATGTGGTGGGAGCCTTCCCAGACCTAAACAGGCTTCACCTTCCCAGGATGAGCTCAGCCTTTTTTACAACACTCTGCTTAGACGGGTTGATGTCTTTCCAGGAGCCTGGAGTCGGGATAGAGACCCACAGCCAGAGCATCTGCCGGAGCTCCCCAGACGAAGCACCGAGCCTGCTGCTCCCTGGGTGGGAGTCTGCCAGGCAGTTTGCCCATAAACTGCTGGTATTTAGTACCATAAACCAGGGATTTATAAAAAGGTTTAGCGATGGCAGGACCGTGCCAGTTTGCTGAGTTGTGTTGACAAAATAAATAGTGTCGTAGTTTGAAGGAAGGTGCTGAAATATTTCCCGTAGCCCCTTGCAAACAGCCAGTGCAATCGGTGAAGATTTACTTTCCCCTCTCTCAATTTCTTCTTGTTTCCTTTCCATCTCTGTTGATAATTTTGAGTCTTTCTGCTTCATGTTTCTTTAACTTTTTGTTCACTTAAAAACTTCCAAGGCGTGCTGTTAACTTCACTGAGTTTAAATGCTTTTGCCGTTGCTGCGTTGAGCGGTGCGTGCCGGTTTGATCATTGCTGTTATCTCAGGTTTCCCCGTGTCTTCCTGCAGGCTGCTTTTGATTTCAAAGATACATTTGTTGAAGAAAAAGAAAGATTTCCACAAACACACCCATCGCACCTCTGATGCTTTCAAGTGTGACTCTTGTTGAGCATCTATCCTGTTTCACCTTAGCAGTTAAAAGCTGATTAAAGGAGTAGGAATCCCAATTTCAGCTATTTTTATTGCACACGTGTGACTTTGCATCACTGCTTTTGCAGTTGGACGTCCAGCAGACTGGCTGGTGATGGTTGCAGGCACTTTCGGGCACGCACACAAGTCTGTGGCATCACTGCCTCTTGTGGGTGCCGCAGCCGTGAGCATCGAAGAGGCAGCTCCTCGGGGGGATCAGCAGCGGCTGGGGCGTTTGGGGAAGCTCTGCAGAGGGAAGGTGTGCTTTGTCTGGCTGAGCCCCCACCTTTGGAAACTGGGAATAAATCCAAGTTCGCCACTCGCTGCACTTTTCCGCTCTTCTCCTCCCAGATTGCTTTCTGTTTCCCAGCCCTGCAGCCCACACGGTCTGGGGAGGAGCAGCACAGGCTTCTGTGCAGCACATCGGCATG
Organism: Grus americana; assembly: GCF_028858705.1. Lineage (NCBI taxonomy): Eukaryota > Metazoa > Chordata > Aves > Gruiformes > Gruidae > Grus > Grus americana. The sequence goes on along the minus strand of NC_072853.1, from coordinate 11,385,264 downwards.
GTGCAGCCTTGGGTTACGGCACTGACTTCCCTTGGCGATACCCCGAGGGACAGCAATAGCAATAGATACCCCCTCGCAGGTAGTGATACCCCCTCTCAGCCTGACCCTCCGTTGCTGGGTGCATTGCCCACCCTGCATGGAGACAGCAAGCAGAGTCCTTGGAAGCCCGAGCATCACCTCGTCCAGGTGGAACCTCTTTTGGACGTGAATTTGCACATGGAAGTTGGTTGAGGTTAGGTCCAAAGCTTTTCCACATTGTCGTGTTTGGAAAGCGTGCCTGCTTTGTGGAAGCTGCAGGGAGTCGCAGCTTGAAGGCTGCTGCGGTAGGCGAGCTCATCAAGTGGGTGGTGTGCTGGGGCTGCCGGTGCGGCTGGCGGAGGCTCCGCAGCCGACGTGTCACCCCGACGGTGGCTGGGTGAGTCATCTCCAGCATCTTCTTCCTTACACATGGGGGCTTGGTGGCTCTTCGCACGCTGCTGTGCAAAATGCTCGGAGCCGTGCCGGTGAGGGGGTCTCCAGAGATGTCCCATGTGCATCATTGGGTTCAGAGAGGAGTGGTGCTTTTTGAAGTGGTTGAAGCAGTAACCAGGTCAACTATGACCCCACTGAAAGAATTTCTGAAGACAAATCTATTTTAAAAGATAGTTTAAAAAAAAAAAAACAGAAAAAAATCAAATGTTGAAGTTTTTTTGAGATCTTGCAGCTAGCTGCTCCTGCCTGAGGACAAGCCTCCAGCAGTATGCAGGGCCTATGGGAAAGGGAGCTGGGGAGAGGAGGAGTTTGGGTGGGTTCAAGTCCAGAGGAGGACACTGAAATAGAAGAGCTATCCTTGGGAAATGTGGGTCTGAAACCATTTGGTGAAAGAAGGGGAGGAGGGAGTGGATTAGGTGGGCACATCGGTTCATAAAAGGGTTTATTTTTTTAGATTGTAGGTGCTTCATACTATTGCATGTGAATGGCTTCTGCTGGTCTTTGGAGTCTCATTGAAAAGCAGAGAGCAAGAGGGATGTGGGGAATACAGCATTTCTTTTATTTTTTGGTTGCCGAATGTATTTCTCTGCAAAGTTGAGTGAGCAGCGAGACTGTACGTGGCTTATTTTGGGAACACTGTTTGAAACACAAGGCATTTATTGTTTTTGCTGAGTTGTTTTTTCTCTGTTCTTTCTTAATATGCAAACTTGGTTTATGCAGAAAACAATAAAAAGCGACAAAACCGTAACCTAATTTCTTTTACACCCACGGTTCGCCAGTGCTCCGAACTGTAAACCAACGGCAGCAGGTACCGTCTGTCTCGTTCCTCCTCCGTGTGAACCTGCTGTCAGGTGGCAAAACTGGGTTCTGTGTTGTTTTCTGCTCCCGTGCCCTTCTCAGGCCCTGATTTCACGACGGTTACAACCCGTTGCTGGCACCGCGGGGTGAGCCAGCAGCGTGGCTTTGATCCAGATCAGCCCTGGGCATTCAATTGCCTCTCCGTGGGATCGGGCTGAACTCACCACGTGAAGGTTGCGTTGGCTTGCTGTGTTTGGGCTGGCTTTGCGCCGGCTGCGGGAGGACAGATGATACCAGACCGGCTGCAAAATTAGTTGAGCACGTGCACGATGCCTGATGTGGCTTTACCCGGCACCGTTTTTGAGTAGACGTGGACGGGCCAAGCATCACCGTGTTGTGCCACCTCGCAGAGGTCTTGTGGTGGCAGCAGGGGCTGCAGAGCCTGTGCCAGCATCCTGCTGAACTGCAGCCTCAGCTCTGGTGTCACCAACAGATGACATTATTATACACAAATTACACTTTTTTTTTTTTTTAAGTGACTGAGTGGATTTTACTGTGTTACTTACCAAAGTATTTTCATCCCAGCTCAGATCGTTAATCCAATGAATCGTGGCTGCACACTACGGTATTGGCTTTATTTGCCTTCCCCCATCTCTGTAACATCCCCACACTGCAATGAGGCTCCTTCATACCCTTCCCATTTATCCCTGCGTTTTAATCCTTGCTGCTCTCACACCTTTTCTTTGGTTCTGCCATCCGCGCTCTACCTTCTGATGGTTTGGAAATTTACTTTTTTTTTTACTGCTTGGTTTTCTGGAAGTCTCTTGTTCTGCAGTGCTTCCTTCTGTGTTTGAAGCATCTTCTGCGTACTCATAATACCTTGGAATGACGCCAAAATATAGAGGACCACCAGAACTTGCCTAAAAGAATGAGAGATCTGGCGATCTTTTCCACCAGAAATCTTCCAGAGCTTCCAGTGTCTGAATTTGTGTGATCCATGGTACAACGATCTTCAGGGAACAGGAGTTGCACATGGGACATGACGGAAACATGCTGGACCACAAGGTCCTGTGTGCTGCAGGTTGGTGTATCCGGCTTTGCTTCCTGCGCCGTGCTGGTGCTCTCCCACTGGTGACTCATTCTCCCTTCACCACCCAGGGCCACCAGCGTCCTGTGGGCAGGAGTAAGCATTGCAGCCCTGGCTCAGCTCTGCTGAAACACCCCTACTCCCTCGCCTGGGGCTGTGAATTTCTGGGTGCTCATTCGGGGCCATTTCTGATGCCCGGTGAAGTCTTTCCACCACCCTCATCCCTTCTGACTTGGTCCCCACATCCCTGCACCCCAGAACCCAACACGGAGCACGGTCAGCCTGTGCTGTCGTCCAGACCTGGAATAAAGCCTGCTCGTGCAGAGCATGGGTTTTGTGCAAATGCATGTTACTGCTGATGATAGACTAGTTGTCATGAATTTAGTTCAAGGAATAGTGACCTTAATGAAATTATATATATTAGAAAAAAAAATAAGATCATCTGTTGGAGAAGATGGTAACAGGACAAGGGGTAATGGGTTTAAGCTGAAGGAGGGTCGATTTAGATTAGATATTAGAAATTCTTTACTGTTAGAGTGGTGAGGCACTGGAACAGGTTGCCCAGAGAAGCTGTGGATGCCCCATCCCTGGAAGTGTTCAAGGCCAGGTTGGATGGGGCTTTGGGCAATGTGGTCTAGTGGAGGGTGTCCCTGCCCGCAGCAGGGGGGTTGGAACTTAGATGATAGTCTTTCAGGTCCCTTCCAACCCAAACCGTTCTATGATTTATGGCTGGGTCGTGGCCATGCTGCTCACGGGCAGCAGCGCTGGTGCTGGGAGGCGAAGCATGGCCTGGAGGGCAGCATCCCTAATTCGGATCGACGGAGTGGCGGTGGAGCCACACCTCAAATCTGTCAGAGCCCTTTCTGGCAAACCACTTCAAAAAGGGTGTTTCAGTGTGGTTTAATGAGTAGAAGAGAAGGCACAGCGTGGGGCACGCACAGGTTGCAAGGCAGGAGTTACCAGCTGCAGGCATCTGTAGGAGTGATCAGAGCTTCATGTTCCCGTACCAGTATTGTGACATGAAGGGCACCAGGGCCAAGAGCAACTTTCTTGTCTGCTCTCTTGCTTTTCTTTCCCACTTGAGTGTTTTGTGCAATTTTCAAAGCATTGTGTGCATGTTCTGTTTCTCTTCTCCTGGACTAAGCAGTTGTCTTCTCCTTTTTCTTAGCTGGTTTCTTCACACAGAGATAGGGAGTGGCAAAATATTTTTTCAGAGATAAAATAAATGTGTTTGTGTGGTCAGGTAATCTGGGGACAGGTGATACCTGAGAATACTTTTTGCTGTTAGTTTGAAGGAACTTGGAATTCATAAGAAAATCAGAGGTATTTCCCTTAGGATGAGCTGCTTGCAAGCGTTGTGCCAACGAGGCTGAGGAACCCCAAGCAAAACCAAAACAGGACCCAGCACTGTCCTCTTCAGCTGCCAAAATTGCATCTGATTTGGGTTTTAATTATAGGCAGTTTCCCAAACACAAAAAGAGCATTTTATATATTATCATCCTCCAGTCCTCCTCCTCTTCGTCTACCTCTGCCTTCTGCTGCTCTTTGGCTGCCTGATGGGCTGTTGTGCGAGGTGCTGGGCTGCCGCCATTCTGTGACTGAAGGGGACAGTATCATTGGCTTCTCCAGCCCTCCTCAGCCCTTGTGCTGGCTCCGGCACCGATCCATCCACAGCTCGCTGTGCTGTTAGAAAGTGAGCTTGTGTCCGTGCTGGGGGGGCTTTCTGCTGGTCAGTGAGCTGCATCAGCTTCTCAAGAGGTTTGGTGAGCACCAGGGCCAGCCGTGGCTCTGGGGAGATGGGGAAAGGGTAGCTGCGTTTTGGCAATGATGAGGTGTTAGACACGTGCCACATTGTGGAGCTGAACCGTGAGTTTCAGCCCAGTCCACCTCACCCTTTCGGGTTACATCCACATGATTTGTAAGGTGAAAAAGTTTTTGTTGGTTTTTTTTTTTTTTCTCTCCCAAAAGGTCAACTACTTCAAGAGTCCTGAAAGCACCGAGGTGTAGAAGGTCATTGATTTTTTTCCTGTAAACTGTCTTGAAGCTAGTCAAAGCCCTCCTTAAATAAACACAGCGTAGAATATAATTTTATTTCAACGGAAAAGTATAGTACACTATCGACTCCTTTTATTTCAGTATATGGTTGTCTTGTCACCCATGTTTGTCTAGAAATACGCTTTCTTCTCATGTGCTTACTGAGGCATTAAAGCTACACGAGATTGAGCCTGGTGGCTGCTTGGATGGTTCATCGGGCACTTCCAGGTGCCATCTGTACACAAGGTCATTGGCAATGCAGCAAGCAGCTATTTTCCCACCTTCAAGGGACACAAGTTGTTGGAGGTGCCTTTTGATGATCGCTCAGGATCTTAAAGCCTTTCTTTGTACATTCACATTTGTCTTTGTATTGGCTCAAGTTCAAGTCACTTTCTTCCTTGTGAACAATTTCCTTTTTGTTGAATAAACTGTTCAGTGCAAACCATAGCAATGAGGTCAGAGCTGTTGTGGGGGTTACGTTTGGTTGGGTTGGTTTTTTAGCAGCTGTTTCCACCCAAGGGTGGATTTCCCTTCATTATGCACCTTCTAACTGGTTCTCCAAACCTTTCTCACCTTGTGGGTTCCTAAGTATTTTTTTTTGGTGGTGATGTGGGATCCTTTCAAGGAAATTTAAGTCTTCTGAGAGTAGACTCGCATTTCTTGTATTATTTTCCACAGACCCATACAATACAGTACACGGTTCCCCAAGGATCAAATGGCTTGAAAACCACCATTTGAACAGGACAGGGTCATACGCTTGTTCACTTAAATCTGTTCTTTCTAATAGTTACTGTTTATTATGAATTTTCTGTGTCGTCGATGATTTATAACCCTTCCATTCTCATGGAACTGTTGTGGAAGACAAAATCAAAGGTCTGCTTGGTGTTTGCCCAGGGCACCCACTTTGGGCATAAGAGCTTGGGCAGAGCATTGTATTAATGTGGCTCCGTGGCTTTGTGTTAAGCTGGATGGAGTCCCAGTCGGCTTTGGGCACAAGCGGAGCAAGTCCAGGTCTGTCCACACATGTCTAGGTAGACACGTCCCACTTGAATCATGTGAAATCCCAGCTCTTCAGAGCCGTAGAGGGACCTTCTCGCCTTTGGCTGTACCTGCGAACTGTTTAGTACTGGATGTACAAAATAATCAAAGTGAGCCTGAAAATGCCTGTAGTGTGAAATTGTTGCATTAATAAAAACAAAAGGAGTTGTTTGTGTTCAACCAAGCAGAATCTTGCTGTTTCTCAGAGAACAGTGTTCATAGCCTTGCACTCCTTGGGCAAACCCTGATCAAAAGCACTGGTAGCTGACCTAGAGGACAGGCGATGGCACGGTGATAAGCGCAAGCTCTTGCCCAAGAAACATTTTCCTGTGCATATTTGCAAAACCTCTGGTATGACCCATGGGAAATGCCTCCCACCGAGGGACGGCAGAGCGTGCCTCCTGCAGTGCGGATGCCGCGGGGTTCCTCTGCACGGGGCAACGCAATGCTGAGTCTGCAGAGATGTGGCTCAGCCCCTGCGAGGAGGACTAAAAGAGATAGGAGAGCTCTCGCTTTATGTCTGAGGTCTGTAAGGCCTGTGGTTTATGCCTGGCTTCTCTCATTACAGCGGCAGGTCAGGCCAAGTTCAACTACAGGATGAGTGAGAAAGGGGGAAAAAACCCAACCCTGCTGTGTGTGCATCTCCTTTTTTCTGCCGCAATGCACAGGTCTCCTGTGGCTATTGGATTTTCATCAGTCAGCGAGCCGGCGATGCCGTGCTGTGTGGGGCTGCTGGCACCGGTGGCAGAGTGGGGCAGGCTCAGCCCTGTCCGCGGCATGGCCAGCCCTGGAGCCTGGTGGAAGAACTTGCCTTACAAGCCTCTTCTGGACAGCAGAGGGAAAGTCACCTCTGCGTGGGCTTGCCTTTTTTTTTTTTTTTTTTTTTTTTATTCCCAATGTCTTTCAATCTAATAGTAGCATCCACAGAGCCGTGCAAAGCTCTGACTGTGTCAGAGCTGCCTGGGGTGTGAGCTGTGATACTCATGGGTTGTGTTCCTGGCTAGTTGAGCGTCTCCTTGATGTGATAGCAGAGATGCCAGTGCCCATGTGGGGGCCGGAGCTATGGGCGGAGTTTGGACCAGAGCACTCTGAGGTCTTATTCAGGGCTGTCCTTGCTCCTGGGGCTGAATGGCAGCAGGGGCTGCTTGGTGGTGGTCACCTTTGGATGACAAAAGTGGAGGCATGGCAAAGATTCAGAGATATGGACCAGCTCATCCGGTCCCCAGGAGCACAGTGACACTGATGAGAACAGGCTGAGAGAGTTTGGGTTGTTCAGCCTGGAGAAGAGAAGGCTCCAGGAAGACCTTACAGCAGCCTTCCAGTACCTAAAGGGGGCTTGTAAGAAAGATGGGGACAGACTTCTTAGGCCCTGTTGTGATAGGACAAGGGGAAATGGTTTTAAACTTAAAGAGGGTACATTCAGGCTAGATATAAGGAAGACACTTTTTACGATGAGGGTGGTGAAACACTGGCACAGGTTGCCCAGAGAGGTGGTGGATGCCCCATCCCTAGAAACATTCAAGGTCAGGTTGGATGGGGCTCTGAGCAACCTGATCTAGTTGAAGTTCATGTCCCTGCTCATTGCAGGGGGGGTTGGACTAGATGACCTTTAAAGGTCCCTTCCAACCCAACCGATTCTATGATTCTATGATTTTCAGTCTAGTAGAGAGAACATCACTGAAGTGCCATCATGGTTGAGCAGTTATGGTTGAGTAGTCAGCATGGAGTTTGTGCTTGCAAGCAAGGGTAATGCTGTGTTCTTTGACAGGTACAAAATATCATTATGGGGTGCTTTCCATGCTACCAGGAGTGACGTGTCAAGAGATGCTAGTAGGACCTGATGGGAACGCTTTGTGCTGTGATTTGTTTGGGAACAAACAGGATGTTGTTGTAACTAGATGCAACAACAGGGCACCTGGATCTCGGTGCACTGTGAAATGTCCTCAGGTAACTTTTAGCTTCCTGGCAACGTTACGTGAGTGGACTTATTCGCCATGTTCTCTACTGTAAATCTGGGGATCGTACCTAGTGAAATCAGATATCTTGACCTTGGTGGATGTTTAAACATGTTATTTACACCACTGTGACAGTAGGAGCACTAACCGTGCCCCAGAGCCTGTCATTCTTTGTACAAATGTTGAATCAAAGGCTGTCCATCCCCCAAGGAGCTTATGGTCTGGATCAATGATGGAAGGTTGTGGTTGGATATATGCAGATGGGGGAGTAAAATAAAAATGCCAGGACACTATTGATCATCTTGACTGATGTGTCTCAGAACCCCAGCAGCATCACAGTTACTGAGTTTTCTTGTAAATGTCACAGCAAAGGCGAGTTTTGATGAAGTTGATGAGGTGGTTTGGAAGACATTAGAGAGGAATTTCTACCAGAGAAGAAAGGGGCAGGAAGGAAGAAAATATCATTCAATATCAAAGACAGTTTCCACTGACTGGCCCAGGAGACCAGCTTCCTAAATAGAAGTCAACATTGTAAGAGTCAACAGCAGATATTGGGTACTGCAGGGCATGGGATAAGCCTTGAAAGTTAGAGAGCTCTTGTGTGATGAGATAGGGAAAGGGGGGAGCCTTGAGAAGGTGGAGTGGGATAGAAAAGGTGACCTTTATGGTGGCATACTCTTTGGTCAGAAGTTAGGTTTCTCAGGGAAGGGTAGTTGTGTTGGCTGTGATGTGGAAAAGTAAGAGCTTTGATGACAAGGGCAGATTTGGATGCTGGATGAAAGAGCGTCCAAAAGATGTCCTGAGACTTAATTTTGAACATGAGGAGACTAATCTGGAGTAGAGAGGAGAGTCTGTGTGTAGGAGGGCTGGATGTGTGTTTCTGGTGGAGGTGGAGGGGAGGTAGAGAACGATGGGACCATGGCTGGAGCCATGGGGAGGGAAGCCTGAAGTTCATAGAATCATAGAATGGTTAGGATTGGAAGGGACCTCAAAGATCATCTAGTTCCAACCTCCCTGCCATGGGCAGGGACACCCTCCACTAGACCATGTTGCCCAAAGCCTCATCCAACCTGGTCTTAAACACTTCCAGGGAGGGGGCATCCACAGCTTTTCTGGGCAACCTGTTCCAGTGCCTCACCACTCTAACAGTAAAGAATTTCTTTCTACCATCTAATCTAAATCGATCCTCCTTCAGCTTAAACCCATTACGCCTTGTCCTGTCACTACACTCCCTGATAAACAGTCCGTCACCATCTTTCCTGTAGGCCCCTTCAGGTACTGGAAGGCTGCTAGAAGGTCTCCCCAGAGCCTTCTCTTCTCCAGGCTGAACAACCCCAACTCCCTCAGCCTGTCCTCACAGGAGAGGTGCTCCAGCCCTCTGATCAGCTTCGTGGCCTCCTCTGGACTCGCTCCAACAGCTCCATGTCTCTCCTGTACTGGGGCCCCCAGAACTGGATGCAGTACTCCGGGTGGGGTCTCACAAGAGCAGAGTAGAGGGGCAGGATCACCTCCCTCGACCTGCTGGTCACACCTCTTTTGATGCAGCCCAGGACATGGTTGGCTTTCTGGGCTGCAAGCGCACACTGCCGGCTCATGTTGAGCTTCTCATCAATCAATACCCCCAAGTCCTTCTCCTTCCGGCTGCTTTCAATCCATTCTTTGCCCAGCCTATAGTCGTGCTTGGGATTGCAAATTGAACTGGAGAATGATGAAGAGAGAGACGAGAGATGGTGCTGTCAGAGACAGGTTTGAGGAGCCAAGGCCAAGCAGAGGGACGTGTGGATTCTGACCTTTCGCTAAGGGAGCCACTAAATTTTTCAGTAAAATCATGAATAAATAATATTACTGCTTCCAGACCCAGACAGGATCCTCTGCAGATAAACCAGTGCAGATAGTGAAAAGCTTTGGGTGTAACATCATCCTGGGGTGCAGCAAACAGCATAACCAGCTGGTCAAAAGAGGTGATTATCCCACTGCATTCAGCATTGATGCAGCCTCACCTTGAGGTGCATAGGTGGATGTTAAAGTCCTTGAATGTGTCCAGAGGAAGGCAACAAAGCTGGTGGTAGGGCTGGAAGACATGTCCTGTGAGGAGCGGCTAAGGACCCTGGGTTGTCTAGATTGGAGAAAAGGAGGCTGAGGGGTGACCTCATTGCTCTCTGCAGCTTCCTGAGGAGGCAAAGTGGAGAGGGAGGTGCTGAGCTCTTCTCCCTGGCATCCAGTGATAGGACGCGTGGGAATGGTTCAAAGCTGCGCCAGGGGAGATTTGGACCGGACATTAGGAAGTGTTTCTTTACCAAGAGGGTGGTCAAACGCTGGAACAGGCTTCCTAGAGAGGTGGTCGATACCCCAAGCCTGTCAGTGTTTAAGAGGCATTTGGACAAAGCCCTTAATAACATGCTTTCACATTTAGTCAGCCCTGAAGTGGTCAGGCGGTTGGACCAGATGATCCTTTTAGGTCACTTCCAACTGAAATAGTCTATTCTGTTCTGTTCTATTCTGTTCTATTCTATTCTGTTCTATCAGAAGTGGCTTTGTGTGTGTGCTTCGGTCAGGGACCCGTGCTGCACCCCTGCCCAGCAAGGTGTCTGCCTGGCTCTGTGCGCTTTCTATCCCATCTCCGCACACTCGTGGTGGGGATGCTATTCCCATAAAACAGGCATGTGCTGACGTCTCCAGCCTGGTTACACAAGCCGGCTCTGGAAAACCTCAGCTCCTAGATTACAAACATAGCAGGGCTCTGTCTGCAAAGGTGTAAGGTTACAAAACACACACTCGCACGCTCGCACAGCTTAACCAAAACCACCTCATTTTTAGCAGTTTGTGAGGGTTTATTCATTACACTTGGGCAGAGGAATGCAGGAATGCAAGCAGTGTTAAACCTATTCATTTGGCGGGGAGGCATCTCCTCTCCCCTGCTCCAGCCTGCTTGACTTTAATGATAATTGCACCTCTTGAGTTGTTGAGTTGGCTCTCCTCCATGCTGGCCCTCCCCGTGCAGACGTGTGTGGCACAGCGCTGGGAAGGAAGGCTGGAGCCGGGAAAGAGCTTAGGTTGATGCTTCGGAGCAGGGCTGTCCTTCCTGCCGGGATGCGCCCCGCATCCCTCCCTGCCTCCTGCCCTGCATCCCGCCCTACCCGCGCCTCTTCCCAGGCTCTGCCGTGGGCAGCTCTGCTTCCAAAAAGGCTTTTGTGCTCTCCTGGTACTAGCTCTGCCAGGGAGGGAGAACCTGCCAGCATCTCCCCCTCAAGCCCTCAGCCCTGCAAATGGCCTCAGCTGAGGTTTGAATGGCTCCTACCTCCTTCCCAAGGAGCCTGTCCTGCAAGTCCTGGGCCACCCTGCCTGTATTGGTGCTGCCACCGTGCCAGCAGCGAGACTCGTGGATGCTCCTTTGCTCTTGAGTCTGGGCAGGGAGGAGGAGGACAGTCACTCCTTAGCTCTTGTGTATCCCGCTGAAGAATTTATTTTGCTGCATCATCATCATCATCATCATCATCATTATTATTATTATTATTATTATTATTATTATTTCTTTTGTGCCTCTGATTAACCATTCTCAGACACATTTAACTATTGATTTTAAAAGCCTTGTCACTTGAAAAATGGGAAATAAAAAAAAAAGCAGCAATAATTTTTGTTGGCTTGTTAAGAATTTGAAAGATGCAATAAAATCGGATTTTAGATTTATTCGCGCTGCCCGTTCCCAGGGGAGGAATGCGGTGCTCTGCACGACCCGGCTGCTTGCGGCAGCTGCTGCCGTCACCGCTCTCGGCTCCGCTGCTGGAGTTTCACATAAAGGGCCTGGGAAGCTGGGGAAACCGGTAATGCTGGAACCGTAATGCGAAGACAAGTATTATGTGTTAGCTGCGGATGCTCAGGCTGGGCAGCTGGAGAGTTTGCCGGCAGAAGTGAGTGGCACGGGTACAATAGCGCTGTCAGCCTAACAGAAGCTGGTACAGCTGGATTTGAGCCACAGAGACATGTAGAAGGTTTCCTTGAAGGTAGCGTTAAGGTCTGTGATTAAAGGACACTTTCGAAGGGTCTGTAATGAGAATGGAAGCAGCCTGATGCAGTCAATTAGCTGGGGACCAGCCATTAGCTGGGGACCCCAAGGTTTCTCATGCCGCACAACGCTGCAGAGGAGACAGCCTGTGCCTAAAAGATGAGATGCAATTAGCCGTGCTTCAGCAGCTGCATTTGGACTGAGTCTATCAATTGCACTTCTTGTACTGTGAAATTTTAGTTAAACCCTCTTTCCCGGCAGGACTGGCTGATGGAGAGTTGAGCGGTAGAGGAGTTTGCAGAGCAGCCCCATGTTGGGGATGCTCAGGTGCAGTGCTTTGGTATCCAGCTTCTGGATTTAAGGCCAAGCCACTAAGCTGCTTTGTGCCCGTGGTCCATAGCTGTACAGCGAGAGCTAGGGCAGAGGTGGTCTTCCATGCTCCGTATCGGGATCATTTTTGGTCATGTGTATTGCTGGTGGATAGCTCCTTTCCAGTTTCCTCTTGGTCAAGTTGTTGGACTTCTCTGGAGGTGTGACCTTTGGACACATCATCCTAAGTCGCTATGATGATAATCCTTTAATGGATCATTTGTATGGTAATTCAAGAGGTTATGAGAAGGCCAAATGAATTAATATGAGGAAGGTGAGGGGGTGGGATAGACAAGATGGGGTCACCAGAGCAAGTGGAAGAATGAAAGAAGAACAAATAAGTCTGTGGCAAGGTGAGAGACTTTTCTGGCTGCTCTCTCCACCTGGCACATTCACTGCGTTGGACTGAGGAGCAGTTACTTGACAGCATGCTGGAGAATACATATGGCAAATAGAAGTACTTTGCTTCATCTTATATCTTGGTGGTTCTCCAGTCAGGGTGGACTTGCTGACCATGGGGTGTTCTCCATGGTCACCTGTCCCAGCAGCTCAAACAGTCGAGCACCATCACAGCTGCAGCCTCTGGCTTTGTGTCTGCTGCTGTTGGAAAGATCCAGCTTTGCAACCTTTGGGCACCTCTGATGTCCTGTTTGCTTTGATAGGGACTCTGTACAGTGAGGTCTGCTCCACCGTGTATCTCCTGATTCTCTGAAATGCCCACTCCCGGTCACCCTGGTGCATAGTTGTTTAACCCGGACCTTGGACACAGAGGGTTTGGGACTGGACAGTGGTAACAGAACAGAAATCCTCAGTGCTTTTTGGTGGTTTTTGCTTGGAAACACCTGCAGGCATTGATCTTATTTCATGGGTGGGGAAACTGAGGCACACCTGCCACCTCCTCTGACAGCCCTTGCTCTCTATAGAAAGCCCACATTCCTGAGCTTTAAAATTGGCTCGTTTCTGATGGAGGGGGGAAAAAAAAGAAAAGAATATTTCAGACTATCCTCTTAGCAGGGACCACTGCTTTCCACCCCATGTGACGGTGGGGCACACCCCACCCTGGGAAATACGGCGGTGCGGCGTAACCGCCCCGGCTCGCCTGCCGGTAACTCGTACCCTGCAGCAAGGCAGCGTGGTGGGATGGACAGACTTGTGCTAAACCAGTCCTGCCTTCTCCTCTCCCAGCGGGTTATTGGGCAACGTTGGATGGGTTGCTCAACCTTCCCGAATTGCAGTTTCTCCATCGGGATGACGATGCTAACAGCACTTAAGTAGTCTTTTAAGTGCTTTGAGATCTATGGAAGCGAATTAAAAGAGATACGAGAGGGGGTGGGGGAAGGGAAGGGGGATGCAAGTCTCAGGAATTTAATTGGGAAATCTTTTTCATTGTATCACCTTTGTATTTATTCTGAGCCTGTTGCTACTGTTGGCTTTCTGGAGCTAGATCAAGACTGCGGTTAATGCAAGGCCCTGAACCTTGCTGTTGCTGCTGGGTGATGCTTCACATCATTACTGTGCTCACAGCAGCGGCAAGGCTGATATAAAAAATATTTGTGTCTCCTGGAACGTAACCTCTCTGGGATGAGAAGAGGTCCTGGCACTGCGCTCTGCCCAGATCTAGCTGCAGATAATGGAGTTTTTCCTACCGACATCTTGGGGCGATGCATGGTCATACGACGCAATCCTTTCACGGCATCCTTGCTGTGCCAGCCCTCCTCCACGGGCTTTCTTGTCCGGCGGCAGGTGGTCGGCTGCCGTTTCGGGGCTCGGGCCGTGCCAGCTGTGGGTTGCCCAGTCAGCAGGGCACAGCTGGTGACTCCGCACTTGCTCAGCGGTTGTTGCATCCCTCTCCCGGCATCTCCGGCTGAGCTCAGTCCCGTGTGAATGCAGGCGCAGGGGAGCGGGGTGAGCGCCGGCAATCCTTCCTCCTCCTCCCCGCTGCCGGGGCTGGCTGGCGAGCCGGCATCAAAGCAAAATTTCCAACTCATGTTTCTTTCCTTGGAAGTCGCCTGGCTCCGGCGTTGGCTCTCGGTGGCGTTGAAGCCTGCCTGGGAATGGGCGCGACTCCCGCATAGCTCCTGGGTCGACTCTCATTAGGAAGGGCGTATGCTTCGGAGAGGGTGAGCTGCTCCTCTCATTTTGTTTCGCCGCGTAGCAGCCGGGCTGCAAAGCCAGGACACAGAGCTGGGTTTCTTCCCCAGGGCTTGTTCTCACCGGCGCTCGCCCTGGCTGGCAGCCCTGGGTGGTGCGGAGCGGTGATTAACGCCGGCACGGCAGCAGTGCCCTGGATGGCCAAGCCCTTCCTGCGTGTGCTGGGCTGTTCTGCTGCACCCTGGCGTGGGTGCCCCTCCGGAGCCGCTCTGCGGTTTGGGTGGGGGTCTCACCCCTGGCCCCGAGTTTCCCCATGCACTCTGTGGTGGTGAAAGACATCTCCGGGACAGGAGTCACGGTCCCCAGTTCTGGTGCTGTTGTCTTCCAGGGTCCTCCCAGAGCCGATGGCCCTGGGGTAGCTCAAAAGCCCAAACTGGGTACTTTGCTAGAAAAAGTGGGATGGCGATGAGTGCTAGAGCCAAGGAGTGAGTTGTTCTGCCCTCTCCAAACCAAGTGGAGGGAGCCAGGCTTCAGAAGCTCCCTGGGGATGGTTCCCAGCTTGGCAGCGCCCAGCATTACTGGGGTTGGTGGGTGAAATGCTGCGGTCCTGTCCCCACATCTTCTCACTGACCTGCGTCATCATCACTCCTGCTTCGGGTCCATCAGAGTGCAGCACCCAGAGCAGCTCGGGTGCTTTTAGGAGGTAGGGTGTGTGCGTTGCTCACTTCCAGCCCAAACCATTCTATGATTCTATGAGGGCAACCCCCAGCCCAGCTAACCCAGAGGGGAAAGTGGGGTGCAGGACATCCCCCCAGCCTCAGCATGGAGCAGCAGGAGCTGTGGGAGTGGAGGACAGAGGCTGACCCAGCACGTGGTGGCGTGGGCAGCAAAGGGGTGATGGTGTGCGTGGAGGGGAGGTCTGAGCACTCACATCACCCGGTTACAAACTCCTGCCAAAATGGGTGGCTCAGGGCCCTTTTTAAAGCCATCGCTAATTAACGCATACCCTGCCTGTGCCTGCTCTTTGATAGCAGGATACATCAGTCTCAAAGCCGGCTGCTTTTTCTTGCATCTTCCCACAGGACATGCCTTTCTGGGCACCGAAGGACATCTTTGCATTTTTTGGGACATAGCGTGAACACTTTCAGCAAGTAATAAATACACATATCTGTCCCACATGAGTATATACAAGGCTGCACAAGGTAACTGCGCTTGAAGGGCTCGGCATCTTGTTACTCCTGCGCTGCTTGTTGGTCAGGGAAGCTGGTGAAGTTGTCATGTCCTTTGGTGGTGGTTTAGCTTGTGCCTGCGTTGTCCCTGGTATATACCAAGCTTCAGCTGTGGGTTCCACTCTTTAGCACCTAGTCAGAAATAGCTTTCCTTGGGTCTGCAGCCGATATTTCTAACTGGTTCCTCCGGTGCTGCAGGATCGTACGGTAAGCCAGGCAGCTGAGAGATGGGATCACGTAGCCGAATTCAGTCCAGTTTTTAGATAGCACACATTAATACGGCTAGTCACGAAAAACAAAGGCCCATGGATACGTTCAGTGGCTCATCCCTTTGGAAGCAGAGCAGTGTTACCGTGAAATCCGGGCATCCTTCTGCACTGCTGAAAATGTTTCAGGCTGCCGACAGTGAAGGATGTCGCTGAACCTGCTCGCAACGGGGAACCCATCCAGCTGACGTGACTCTATTTTTTCTCTTCCCCCGGGTTGTTATTCTGTAGATTCGGTTCCCCAATCCAATTCGCCGTCTTGCATGGCAAACCGGCATGTCCTGGCACGGCTGAGAGGGAGGAACAAATGGAAACAATATCATGGGTTGATCCTGGTGCCAAAAAGCTTGTGGGGGGAGAGTCACAGGCACAATCACATCGAAACCTCGGGATTGCAGCTGAACCGGGAACCTCCTCGGGCTTTCTGCCTCTCCACTCTGCCCTGCTCCCCAGGGCGGTTTGGTTGATGATAAATGGGAAAGTCTCCTTACCCACGTACCTGCTCATGCAGTTTGTTCCTTTGCACTCTTGCTTTTAGAGTTAACAGCACAAATTGGAGGAGGTTGGGAGAGTTTTCGATATTTCTTTTCACATCCTCATCTTTTTCCATATTTGCATCCCATCCTGATACTCTCTATCAGCATCGGTCCAGAGCAAGACCACCCCTGGTAGGTGTGAGGTTGGGAGGAGCTGCGCCGAATGCCAGGCTGGAGGCTGGATGCCCACACTGGCCTTTTTTGTCCTTCTTGCCCAAAATGAGCCAAGATCCCCCTCCCAGCAGCCATGTGGGACTGGGTTTTGAGCCTTTTGCTGGCTGTTTTCTCAGCAGTGAGTTGCTTGCCAGCATCCCTTCTTTAGCAGAGAAATGGAGCCACTGATGTCCCTGCTCACTGCAGGGAGGTTGGACTAGATGACCTTTAAAGGTCCCTTCCAACCCAAACCATCTATGATTCTATGATCCCCAATACTGTGATCCAGCAGGTGACTATTTCTAACTGGCCTGAGGGAGCCCCTTTTGGAAGAAGGCAGAGGGGGCACATCCTTCCCCTCCGCAGCCTTCTTCCAGCGCGTGGCATTTCTGAGATGCACCATTTCCCCCGGCGCAGTGTGCAGTAACACCAGACCTTCTATTTTCTTTCATCCAGGGCTTTTAATGGAGCAGAGTGATGCTCCTGCGCTAGCCAAACGGCTTTGATTCTGCCGTGCAATGTGGCGTGCATGTGTCCAGGTTGACGGGGTTATAAACACCCATTTCCTTGCAAAGTTTCCCTTGCAGAAGTTGAGAGTAAATGAAACGAAAGCTAACTATTGCAGTTTGGGGATTTATTTTATTTTTCCTAATGGCCCATGTGTTTTTAGCACTTATTACTGGATACAAGGGATGCTGCATCAGTGTGTACCTGCTGTGTCCCTTGCTAGCTCATAGCTCGTCCCTGGTGCAAGAGGGAATGCTAACAAGAGCTAGGTCCCAGAAAGGTGTTTTCCTGTAAATCCTGGAGACTAATCTCTCTAATCTAAGGTGACTCGCTGCAAACTTGTGGCCAGAGGAAGACGGATGGTTTTGAGCAGGGGTGTTGTGACCCGAAACTTAAGCCTGTGGCTGGGTCACTGCCCTTCTTTCAAGTTGTTTTCACTGGGCTGGAAGCTTTCTTGTTACGCATGGGGTTGCATCCAGGGAGGATCTGAAAGGTCACTTAACCCTTTGCTGCGCAGTGAAAGCAGAAAGGAATGACAATACGATAAATCCAAAGCAAGCCAACTGTCCCCCAAAAAAGACCCTGAAAGGCTGAAAAAAAACCCCACAAAGGAGGATACTGGGTTTGTGTTGCCTGTGCAGGTAACAGCCCGCATCTGAGTTGGGGTCGCACCAAAGGTTTATATAGAAATTCAATGCCGTTTGGGATGTAACGCAGGTAACAGTCTTTTTTACCTCTCCTCTCTCCTCCCTTCCTCTTTGCTCTCATGCATTTGACCGAATTACAGTGCAAATTCATGGCTGTATAAATACCAAGCGGAGGAAGAAAAAAAAAAAAGCAGCAGAAACCACAGGCATTGTTTAGGCAGTTCTTTGATGTAGTCACCCATGAATATAAACTCTGTGAGCCTTGTGGGATGGTTTTGGGCTAAAAGGGGCTTGAGACTGGTTTGTTGGGTGCCATATAAAAACACTTCACAGACTTTTCCTTTCCCATCCTTTCTCTTTTAATGCATGTGCCTTGCAGAAAAGGCGTTTGTACTCTCAGCTTCCAAGATAAAGCCCCTTTTACTGCACGAATACTGCTTGGGATCCACAATTTGTACACACATTGAGTATCTCGGAGGAGATAAGTCCAGGTTCAGGCGCTGCCAGACCCATCTTCGACATTAGCATCTTGGCTTTCGCTGGTCTTGTCGGGAGCGACGTGTCCCTCGGGGCAGATCCTGCAGCCGGTGCTGGAGTCAGGAGTGGGTCGGTGCTGGCAGCACCGCGGCGAGGAAGGAAAGGACAGGGCGATTTGGGAGCTGGGCTGTTTGTTTGTTTGGGAGTGCGTGGAGAGGGCCAGTCCGTGATGCTCGGGAATAAATTTGGCCTGATGCTTAAGTACTAGCTCCCAGAAAATTGCCATCAGAGTAATTAGCGTGCGCTGACTTATTTGTACAGTGATAACAGCAGGAAAGTATTGAAGCAGGAAAAACACACACATTATTCATCTGAACCTTCAATCCGCAGCCTTTACCTGACAGTTCACTATTTGCGATACACAGGTCTATTTTTAGGCTTCCAAGTCAGGCAGTCTCTTTCTTCTTTGTTTGTTTTGCGTTTTGGCTTTTATTTTGCTGACATAAATTGGAAATGAATCTGTGCTTAGAGATAAACAAATGCATTTTTAAAATAAACCTTTTGAATACCAACGAGTGTTTTCTGTGGAAGTGCTGAAGCGTCGGTACAAGGCTCTCAAAACTTGTGCCCTTGCAAGTGGGATGAAGATGCTGCGGACGGCAGCCGGGCTTGGCAGGAGGAGCTCGCTGTGCAGATGCGGCTCTGGATCCTGGAGTGAGATCCCTGTTTCTATCGGAAGTATTTGGTGTGACCCTGAGCAGCTTCTTTAGCCCAGGTTTCCCTGCTCGGTGGTGAGCGCTGCTTAGCCAGCCAGGTTGGAGTTGCCCTTTGAGATGGGAAGCGCCAAGGAGAAGGTTTAGTAACTTGGGTAATAATTATTATTAATGAGAGGCTGTGGGAGAATGGCACAGGGTCACAGGAGTTTGTGGTCGTGAGGCATCCAAGGAGGGTGTTTAGCGAAGAGCATCCTTGTGTGTGTGAGTATATGGAGAGAGCGTTTGGAAACCAGGGGAAAAAGTGGGTGTGGAGAAACGCGTGGATTCACCTTGGAATGGAAACAAAGGGGATGAAAGTGTTTGCTCTGCCCTTCCTTTCCATCCCTCCCCTCTCCTTCTTACAGCGGTGTCACCCCCAGCCACCCGTAGCGATTCCCTGCCAGGCACTTGTGTGAAATCCTCTGAAAGCTCCTCGTCTCCTTTGGCGATCAGAAATAAATAAAAAGCGTGGGGGCAGAAGACAGGCTGTCTGCAGGGGAAGAGAGCTGAGGGGCCCCAGGGCTTTTCTTGGAGATGGATTTTGTGAACAGCTGAGGAAATCACCGGGCAAAGCACCTCCCACAGCCAGCAGCTATATCACAGGCACCCCTAGCCACAAATGTAATGCAGATAAATCAGAGTTAAAGTGCCTTTTTTAAATACCAAAGGCTTTTAAGTATTTGAGCCAGCCATCAAAAAGGTGAGTTAACATCTCCATATCTTGAGATCTTTGCATGGAGCCTGCATGCCTCCCTGGAAGGTGGGGCTTTGCGAACACTAGTGATGCAGCTCAAATCAAAGGTAAATGAGTAAAACTTGTGACCTCCCTTATGCAAGATGCAGCCTGGGTGACCCAGTGGTCCTTAAAGTCTTAGGAAGTGATTCCCAGGCTTTGCAGCCCCAAAGTTCATCCCCATCCCTTGCTCCCCCCATATTTTCCATGTGCAGGTCCGGGGCTGGATTTTGACTGCAGCCTCCAGGTTTCTTAGGGAGCGATAGCAGCTCCTTTAGGGCTTTTCAGCTCTCTAAGAGAGGATGCAGTGAGGGACCACGTCCTGGGACATGCTTTTAGGCTTAGAGGAACCCAGCAGATGTGAAAATCCTGGAGTTGAGAAGCACAAAGGGAACCTGGAAGCCTAAATATGATTAACATCATTTCAGCGTTTCAGAGTGTCACAGCTGGGAGTTTCATTCCTTTAGCTCAAGTGCCTTTAGTCCATGGGCATGGACCTCCTTACGCTCATTCAGCCTCCGTGAACAGAGACATTAAGGTGTGACAATAATAGAAGCAAAGCAAAATCATCAGCAAGGTACAAAAAGACAACAGATTTAAAAAGTGTGTGCAGAATATGCATATGCATGTGTACATAAAGCTAGATATTTAAGACTACTTTTACATATGTGACTTTTAAATTTTTTTGTGATTTATAGACACATTCCAGTCTATAAAATTTAGATAGTCTCTCCCCTGTTTAGAAAGATAGGCAAAAATTTGTTGTTTATATTGTCACACGACTCCAGAAGCTACAGCTTTTGAGAAGTGCACCAAATCTTGAGAGCCCAGGTGTCTTGAGAGACAGCGTGGGTCTGGATGAAGTTGCATGGTGTTAGGTGATGAGGTTCATGTTGAAAGAAAGCAAGCCAAGACAACACAGCCCTCTCCACCAGCAGAGCTGGTAAAGCTCTATGAGTGCTATGCGTCATGCTAACAACTTTTTAAGTGGAGCTGTGTCCTCCCTGCAGGGGAGGGTAGGTTCTTTTCCTTGTCCAAAACAGTCATGGGGGGATCAGGTCAACGCGATCATCTGTATCGTTCAGATCCCAAACTGGCCTCCCACCAGCCTTGTCGTAACATTGATGGGGATTGTGGCGGTTTGCCTTTTGATGATGATGATGATGATGATATGTCATTATCGCTGCTGCTGGAGACAGTTTTGGCAGGCCTCCGTTGCCGGTATAGGTTAATTAGCCCTCCCACTTCCACCTTTTTTTCCCCACCCTCTTCCTAAGCCATTAAGACCAAGTGTGGTCAGAAGTAAATCTCCTTATTAAAATATTTAGAGCCTTTCTAATGCCAGATGCTGAAGAAACAGTTCTGTAATCCTGTGGGCTTCATAGCATTTGAGCTGAGTGACTGCAAACCACCTGTATTAACGTAATGTAAAACTAGCTTGGAGGAACATGGATCAGCAGAAATTAATGGGTTTTCTTTAACAGCTGCTTTTACAAATCCACCCAGCTCTGATTCACATCTCAGTCATCGCTGGCACTGCTCCTCTGACTTCCTCTACTGACCCCTGATTTAGGGGCATTGGAGATGCCAGTTTGGGGTCCCCAAACTATCTCCTTGCCATCTCTGAGTTTTAGGGAGCCACAGACTTGCTGAGAAGATGTGGTTCTGCTAACTGCTTTTTGAGCGATGGGCAGTCTGCTGTGTTGCCTGTGCTCTTCTGTATGATCCTCTTGAACATCGTCTCTAGCCTGGAGGCATGATTTGATATTTATCCTCACGGCCGCTGCGTGAGAGAGCAAACCATTAGCAGATGGGGCACAGAGGCACAGGCTAATTGAATTGCTGCTGCCATAAGCCAGACCACAGGGAAGGAGAGAAAAAGGCTCCCGGTCCAGCTGGTTGTACATTAGGTTGCAGTGCCAGTCTGCAGGCATCGCAGCTCCAGGCTAAATCACAGCCGTGTCTGGGAAAACGCATTAGCTGCATCCAAAGCAGAGAAGCCCAGCAGCCTTCAGGTAGCTTGTCCAGAAAAACTACCAATAACCAGTGAAATCTCAAAAGGAGGAATTAAGGAACAGTGTCAAAGCAGAGCTGGTCTCCACTGTTTTTAACTGCTGTTTTAACAAGCTCAGAAAGTCACCCTGCTCTGATAAATGACCATGCTCAGCATGACACCCGCAGAGGCATCCCTGGCTTGTTCCCACTGGCCGGGATGGCAGGACCATGCTCCATGACGCGGATTTCTTGTGTAAGCATCTGGGGAAAGTAATTCCTTCCTCAATTTTATTTCCATTTCCGCACCCACTAGTAAATCTGGCTGCCAAACGTCTGCGGCCAGCTCTGCCAGAAAGCTGATTGGGACATCCCTCCAAATGATGGCCAGTATTCACCTCTAGATCCCCTTCTCTTGGAGTTTAAAAAAAAAACAACAACCAAACAGGAAAGTTTTGTGTGCCTTTCGTAGAATCATAGACCAGCCCGCATTGGAAGGCAGCTTGAAAGATCATCTGGTCCAACCTTTTGTGGGAACGGGAGCCTAGAGGAGGTTATCTAGCACCCTGTCCAGTAACATCTAGAAAACCTCCAGTGATGGGAACTACACCATATCCCTGAGGAGGTTGTTCCAGTGAATGATTGTTCTCACTGTAATACTTCTTTCTTATATCCTGCTTTGTTTCTGCCACATCAGTGTAATTTTTTTACTTTTGTCTGGTTGTGATTCTTCCCAGTTCCTTAGCTGGAAGAAATCGATGTGGGTTTCTTGGTTTAACAGCATCTCACTTTGCCTCTCATGGTGGGGTCTGACGCTTGAGCTGCTGTATGGCAGATTCCACGTCTTGGTGGTGATGGGGCACAGAGGACCTGCAGGTGGATCAGGGATCCCTGGGGCTGGAGGGGCCCTGCCACTGGTAATTAGGCCTCTTGTTCTTGGTACCTCATTGACTTGTAGGTTTTAAGGTCATGATGCTTGTTCAGTCTGACCTGCTGTATAACAGAGATTCCTTGAGTTAACAGAGTTTCCACTCTGGGATCAGCAGTTGTGGATGGACCCAGATGTGTATTTTCGGGGGAGCAAGAGAGGTGAGGTGGAATCCCATCTTATTTTTAAAATTACAGGCACCGGATGGTTGGCCATGCCAGTTGGAGGACTTTTGCCTCTGTTAATTACCTGCAGTGTTGAAAAACGGTATCTTTGTTTCTGGTTTGTTTTCTGTCGAGCTTCAACTTTCAACCTTTAGTCTTGTTATGCCTTTGTCTGGTAGACTGAAGATCACTCTTCCTGACAGGTACTTACAGGCTGTGAAGCACCTTTTAACTTTCTCTTTGATTGACTTCCTTCAGCTCCTTGCTACAAGCCTGGTTTTGTTCTTGCGGCTTTTCTCTGAACTCTCTCCAGTTTTTCCAGCATTATTCTTGAAGTGTGAGTGCAAGTATTAAACCTCTCACTCCCATCGACTTTGCCAACCCAAGGCCCAAAGATAACAGAGCCTCCCTGCTGGTACGTGACATCCCTCATTTGTGCATCCAAGCGTCGTGGACCTGCCTTGCGAGCTCACCTTGGGCTAATTATGCCTCTTACCTCAGCCAGTCCTGTAGGTCTTGTACATTTGAAAAGTTTCCATGTAGCCATTTCTTTAATACACCAAGCGTCTCATTAGTCTTTTTGATGTTTTTTTTTTTTTTCTCTTGGTTTGTATTCTGAAAGGAGTTTTAGTCCAGCCTTTCTCAGTGTACCAGCAACACGTCAAAAATCTATGTATAGCTTCGAGCTGCTAGGAGTGTGTTGTACAGAGTGGGGGGAAGGAAAGCGGTTCACAAAGGAGAAATAACACTGAGATGTATCTCCAGTGCGTGGTGGGACAGGACAGACTGCATGCCACTGGGCTCTAGAGTCCTGCAATTATTTTTGACCTCTTCAGCTCTGGATGGATCACTTTCTGCCATGGAGATTAGCTGTGGAGATGGTTAACCTGCAAGCCCTGTGCCAGCCAAACCTGTCATTGCTGGCTACGCAGTGTAGCACCAAGGTCCTTGCTGGGGAGTCATGGGTTGGCTGCCCCCACTGAGGGTTTGGGTCAGTGCTAGCATATTTCTAGACGTTAGACACAGAGGGCTGACTATATTTCCAATTTGGGCACTTTTATTATCAGTTTTATGTTGTTTCTTGTGACTCAGAAGAAACAGAGGTGTTGATCTGATGGGGAACCGAGAAAGCCTTTTGGTAATAACATCCAGATGTTTCCTTAGCACATCTGCTTAAGCCACTGTTGAAGTGGTGCCTTCAGCAGCCCTGCTGGTGCATTTTACTGCCTGCTGCTATGTGTGATGATAATTTATTAGTAATGCAGGAATGGAGGACGGGGAAATTTAGACAACAGCAGAAGCAGGGACAACCAGCTGCCAAGGAAGCGTGGGAGAGGAAGTCAGTCCAGATCGTAACCCAAATTATTCTTGCTTTTACCATTCGGGTAGGGTGTTTGGAGGCAGTCTTGCATGTAATTGTTGTAAGTACTGTTCCCCAGGTTTGCCTGGTTACAGGTCACTGTGTACCTGCGCTGGTGCAGCTCACCCGTCTGTTCAAGACATTTGTCCGTCTGAACATTGACTTCAGCCGAGAACAGGGCAACCTCCGCTTGTGCAGCGACCGATGTGTGAAAAGATATTCCTGCCTGTTCCCGTATTTGTGGGAAGCTGTTTCGTTCCCTGGCTGTATCCGTGTTTAGCACTTCAACACTGCCTTGCTAATCCCCGTGCCAGGATTGTCAGCATGTGGTGTTCCTCCCGGGGAGGGTCAGCTTTGGGACAGCTCAGCTGCCTCGTGCCAGGGCTTCGGGCAGTCGGGATGCTACTGGAAGCTGTGCTTTTAATGTCACTGTGTCAGCCCTGCCCAGGGGAATATCGCTGGCAGCCTGAGCATAACGCTCCGTAATTCCAGATGCCCTGAGCCGTGCAGTCTCTTTCTATGCCACATGTTGCAAACCCTCAATTTACGGTCACAGCCCTTCCGATACGTACCTGGCCACAGCGTGTGCTGGAGCTCTTCACACCACACTTCTCTTTCTCCCTTTTCCTCAATGACTTCTGCTGGTGGCTAATTTTCAACATCACGGAGAGCGTGTCTTCAGAGCAGACCAGTTTGTGGTGCTCGTTGGAAAGCACTGACGTGGACACCTGGTCTTGAAAGGTGCTTGGCAGCCACAAGGTCTTTGAATAAAAAATAGGATCTCATCACTCAAAATTAGGGCTAGTGCATCACCTCCTTCCAGGGGTGGTGAGATGACGTTGGAGGTTGTGCAGGTGAAAATGGGGGAAGAAGGTGGAAGCGTGTGGTTGGGTTGTGGCAAAGCACTTCAGTGAGGAGGAGATGATGATGTGGTAGGTGCGTGAGATGGATGGCCCCAAGGTGTAGATCTCATCCTGTTCATGTTTCTTCCTCTCTAACGCATGACACAGCATCATGACTTGACCATGGATGGGCCATCAGGTGTGTTTGGTTACATGGCAGGGAGCAGGCCTGGCCCCATGATTCACGGGATGGCGATGAACATGATGAATGGCGTTGTACAACCCTGCAGCAGCTTGGTATGTGTGGGGGCTTCTTTAGAGAGCCAGGACCCCAAAACAGTGAGGCAGGTCTTGGAGCAAGAGACAGTGTGGCATGTAAATGCTTGACATGTAAACACTTGACACATTAATACAGAAAGCAGCAGGAGACCATCAGAGACCCATCTCTGGAGTTGTGGATGGTATTGCCACCCTCACAGCTTTCCAATTCCTGTCTTCCTAGCTGTCCTTCCTGTGCTCCCAGGGAGTGCCAGAGCCATTCGCTTCCCCCAGACCAGTTTTGACTTTGTTTCCTTTGGCAATGAGGTGGTCCATCTCCCTCAGCTTCCCTGACCCACCTCTCAGCTTCCCCAGCAAAAACACATTTGAGCTTTGGTGGCTTTGTACCTCCTGTACCACATTCTGTGCCCAAGGGAGGGATTTATGCAGCGGTACAGACCAGTCCTTCTGCTTCTCCTGCCAGTCTGTCATTTCACTGTGGGTCTCTGTAACTCAGAACATTAAATCTGGGTAAGACCAAACGTCCATTGATAAAAGACATCTCTTATTTTATGAGGCTAAATTACAAGTTATTCTCAGCTACCTCCTAAACCTGAACTAGTTTCTCTGTTGCCTACCCTGGCAGTCCTCCTTGGTTGCTGAGTTGGAGTTTTTCAGTTTGTTCCTAATGAGATGGGGTTGCTGATTCCTTCTTCTGCAGCTCTTGCCATCTAAAGAGGCCTCGTAGGCATCTCCATCAAGTTGATTCTCCATTTCTTTCAAACATCCCCTGAAAGCTGATGAAGCCTGGTTATTTCTTTCTTGGGACCATTACATTGGACTGCTTGTGTCTGGCCAGTGTCCACGGGAGAAGGTCCTGGACATTCTGCAAAATCTTTAGTTCCCAATAAAGTACCTAGATACTGTGTTTCTATTTCTGTCCATACACAAAAAACCCTGCTATTTTTGACAAAACTTAGAATTTAATCTAGATCTGATTTCTGGAGTTTTTCCTGCCTCCTCATTGGACCAGTATTTCATACCCAGTGGAGCAATGTCTGCGTTGCAATGTAGTCGTTTGGCTGGTCTGTATGAATCTGTAGTTGAGCACTGAAGTTGTTTTACGATGGAATTTACATGTAAAACTAACTGGGTTGCATTTTATATTAAAATCCATTTAATTTGATTAAAGTAGCTCGATGTTTCCTTTGTCAGCATTTGAGCTGACTGGGAATTTTTCACTAATATGCCACCATGGAAGTCGAATGCATCCTCAGGAGAGTCGGCTTCAATAAATCCTCATTTTTGGGAAAAGTATAGCAAAATTTTGGAGAGAGTTGGGTACTGCCAGTACATGTAAACTTTCCGACCATGTTTGTATTTTGGTTTGCATTTGGAATGACTCTTTGTTTCTAACGCAAGTTAAAATGAAAAGTGTAAGAGTTTATGATGCCGAAGGGAAAATTTTGAACTGTTGAAATGAAGCGCTTCAAATCAGAATGACTTTGAATTTAGCAACTTTCAAAATTTCAAGGTTTTTATCTTTTTTTTTTTTTCACTCATTTAGAATGGGGAAAACTAATCAAGATCTTGAAACCCTCCAAGGATGATAAAATTGGGTTTTTTCAGCTTTCTTTGACATCTTTTGTTCATCTCTGTTTGAGTAGTACCTTCTGTTGGCTGTATTTGCAGGCAGGAACAAGGTGTTCTTCCATCAGTACTGCAAGGTCAGGGTATCCCTTGAAGGGTGAACCAGACATCTCTCTCCCGTGGGGGTCAACATTTAGTCTCTTAATACTAACAGAAGTCATGTATAAAACCTGAAAGTTTGTCAGTCTGTCCTGATCCAGATATTGAAACCGTATTTTCTTCATAGGTGCATTCACTGTTTGGATGATGAAGCTTGACGAGCTGCGATTTGGCTTGGATTACAATATTTCAGAAGGCTTTCTGAACTCCCCAGGCTACTCTTCCCAGACTTTGGGGACGGGTGAGATTAAGTTTGTATCTCCAGTATCACACACGGAGAAAGAAGGGAGTTGGCTGCTTTGCACAAGTAACTAAAATCAGTGCTGTGTTGCTGTTGGGAGCATTCAAAAGGAGAAAAGCCTGGAGTGTAGCTGTCGCTTTAGAGACGGATTGTGCCCAGGAGGAGGATGCACAGGGGAAGAGAGAGGAGGAAGGAGGAGAGGTGATGCTACAGGTCAGCTTCCTGACCTCCAGACTGGGACTGAAGCTTCATAACAAGGTAAAAAAAAAAAAAACCAAACCCAAACCAGCCAAATGTTTTCCTTCCTTCCCACCTCACTCGAATATCCATTAGACAGGAAGTGGGATGAGTCCAGGCAGTGATTTTCGATTGAGTAGTTTCTCCTACTGCCCCCAACCTCCCTCCTGTTCCCTTGCCCTCTTCCCGTGTCCTGTGTTCCCCACGCCTGCCTCCGCAGAGCCCGTCGCAGAGGCCAGCAGACACTTGAGCAGGCTTCACGTAAAAACAATCAGCAAATCTCTGCAGTCTCGCTTGTCCACACATCTAAGACTTAATTTTTCAGGCATCTCTGCTCACACACACACATTAAGTATATCGCATCTGGAGGAAGCTTTGTGCCTTTGCTTTATGTCAGAGGAACTTGCTGCTTTATTTTAGCTAGTGAGGATGACAAGTCCCTCACATTCACCTGCCCTGTTTGCAGCTGCAGTTCCAGGGCACGGCGGTGATCTATTTTCCAAACTGATGAGATACAAAGAGAGCTGAAATAAATGGGCTTATCTCATTGTCTCATCCAAAGCCACAAGAGGAGAAAGGCACGAGCTGGAAAAAATAGAGCAAAATTACCTGGTTTCAATTTACCACCTTTGGAGAATTGAAAAATGTTGCCTGCAGAACATTTCAAGTTGAAGCTTGATTTATTTTTTAGCTTCTCTACTGCTGCAAATGTTTTTCCTGATAAACATATGTGGCTCCTCACTTGTGCTCTGGGTTCAGGAGTGCTGGAAGCATTCCTCAGAGGGGAAGGCTAGCTGGGATGGCAGAGGCTGTCTTGGGCTTGGTCTGTTCTAGAGAGGCAGCTCAATGGGCATGAGGGACACGTGTCTTTCCTCTGCGGCACTTTGTGTGATCCGGCTGGTTCGGGTGAAGGCTGTGTGGTAGTAAGGGTGGAAAGGGTTCACTAGACTCTTCCTCTGAGGTTACCGTGTGTGATGTTGCCATGAAGGCCATGCCAGTGTGCATGTAGACCTGTATCATCATGTTAACATTTCATAATAAATTTGGCAATGGTGAAAGATGCTGGATTGAACTCCCTTGAGATGAAAATCCCCTCACTTTTTGCAGATCAGAGGTTTCCTCGCTCCCCCTCATCCCCGTGTCTCAGCACTGAGCAGGAAGGACCATTTCCTAGTATTAGTGAGACATTTTTAATCTCTGTGACTCATTCAGTCATTGGTTTAACTGCTGATATTTCCAGTGAGAATGCCAGTGACATGGGTAGATCTGGTAATGGGAAGATACTGCAGGCCAGGAAGCAACATTGATTTCACATCAATGAAGAGACTATCCGTGACCAAGTTTGTAGCTACTACATCTCTAATTTCTACAGTGGGTTTGAATCAGAGAGAGGAGGGACACTTTCAGAGTTCTTGCAAGCACCAAATGGAAATATTTGCAGGTTGCGTTTCTGTTTCAGTGGGATGTTAATCTTCAGTCTAAGAGTGAAATTCCCCCATTTAAAGGTGATGGTGGGGAAGGATGTGATGCATGTTGAACAGCAGCCGTGCTGACGGAGATGAGAGGAAGTAGAAGTGACTGTACAGAGCAAGACCATCTAGTGTGGTATCTCCCTTGATAATAGCCAAGAGAGGGAAGAGTATAAGAAAGAAAGCTCTCTAGGGGTGAGCCTTCCCCAGCAGATCCTCCCAGCAACCAGTGGTTAAACACGCTAAGTGCTTCTTGGGAGTGTCCTCGAATTGTCCGCATGGATCAGATGCTCCTGCCGCAGCTCAGGTTAGGGAGTTCATTACTGTCTGAGCGGCCCAAGCCATGCAATGTCTGGCCCAATGAAATGTTTATATGGATTAGCTCAGGTCACCTATATCAGAGGTGCTAAGTTGGACTTGGCAGGAGAGCGTTACAGCACTGAGTGCAGTCATGGTGCTGCAGGCCATTATTTTTAAACCGTGTGCTAACACTAGGGCTTATCTCAGGAGCCTGGAGTTCAGCCCTTGGTCCTGTGTAATTCTGTCACTTAACCCCTCCGCTTCCTCCCCTGGATGGCTTCTGCTGGCATTTCATACAGAGCACCGGTTGTATCCGTGGGTGTAAGTTGCTGTGTAACAAGTAGGATTTAACGAGAGGAACAGACCTTAGAAAATCCTGCACAGCCCCATCTTCATTAGTCATGTAGTACTGTTGTCTCCTCAGTGGCTTGATGCTCGGAGGAGAGAGATACAACCCCTTGTATCTCGCAGGAGCCTCTTCCAGGTCTCTAAAGAAGAATGGAGTGTAATTTGGCACTTATTGTTTCATTGCATCAGCTTTTCTGGGTCTGGGAGTGCTCTTAGCACAAGCAAATAAATTACCCGTCTCATTTTGCTGCGTGCTCTGCAGTCAGCCATATGTTTGAGCCTGATAGAGATTCTTATCTCGTGGGCTAAAATTACTCAATGGAGGATGACATTTCTTATCAAGGGCTTTGCTGCATCAGAGAGTGGCCCTGGCACCCACCTCTGAGACACCGCTCCTCTTTGTCCAGCCTCCCAGCCTGGCGATAAATGGATTTGTGTCTGTAGGTCAGAGGCGCTTGCGTCAAGGTTTTGTTGCAGGTCGAGGCTCTGAGGATTGTCCGTGTGCCCAGGCGGACGTGGGATTGAGGAGGGGAAGCGAGGCTGTTCGGTTAACTAAAACTGAGGGGCCTACAGCTGAGCAAACACGTCTTCGCTTGGAAGCTCCTTGTGTGCACGGCTGATAACTTCAGGCTTCGCAGCTGGTAGGAGCCAGCAACGCTCTTCTCCCACTGCTCGTGAAGGCTTTGCTTAAAAATAGGTGGTGTGAGTAACCATCCCCTTCTACCAGCAGCCTTAGCTTTTCTCCAGACTTACAACTTGCATAAAGCTTCATCTCTCCATCCTCCCACCTTTTTAATGGATGGGTTATTTCCCCTCCTCTCTTTCCCTTTCTCTCTTGCGTACTTTGGAGTTTATCTGGTAGTTGCGGATGATTCGAGGTGTTCTCTGGGTGTTTAGCAAGTAGGAGAGAGCCACGGAGAAACCACTGCTCTTCCTTATAGCTTCTTCCCATATAGCATCTTCCCTTTGCCTTCTCCTTGTCTCTTTGTGGTGCAGAAGCGACAGCATCGGGCGTTCGGCTTCTGCAGTGTGTCTGGGCAACAGTGTTGATGGAGAGTGGAGGGACCTGCTGATGGATTGTCCTTTCCTCTAGCTGGGCTTTGTCCACGAAGGCAAGTTTGTCCCTAGGAGCCCTCCTGGGTAGAAAACAAGACCAGCCAGCCACCCAAGCGTGTTCAAACTCTCCGTAAGAGGTTCCTGGAAAAGTCATTAGCATCTTTGTTTTCTCCTCGCAGGAGAGTGTCTTTGCCAGGTAAATACTCTCTTACAGTGTGGTACTAAGGACAGGGCAGGGTCATCGTCTCAGCTCAGAATAATTCTGGTAAAACGCCCTCTTCCATGTGTAGGGATTGAGAGAGAGCGTCTGCATGTGTGCCATGGGTTTCTTCTGTTCAGTGGTCACACATGAGATTTTCAGATTTTCTGTGACCATAGCAAGTTACTTCACTCACCCCTTAGTTACAAATATCATCAGGCTGGCCTGTGGCAGCCACTTAATGCACCGCAGGAGGTCAAGTCCCAGGAGACCAGCAAAAGACATACTTTGGGTTGGTACTGGGTTGATAACCACTCTAGGTATGGTGAGGACATTGTGGCTGAAGGTCCCACCATGAGCGCCGTCGCCAGCTCAGCCCAGGTGTGCTCTCAGGAGCATGGGGCAGGTCTCAGGGCAATGATGCCCAGCACTAGTGAGAGGACTGCTTCATTTTGAAGAGCCAAACCACTGGCACCACTGTCTGCAGCACCCGGTGAGATGCCTGGAGATAACAGCCCTCCGTGGTGTGGCGACAGGCCAAGAACGCGCCGTGGGTGACTCCTTGGGGAGGCTCTTCTGTCATTTGCAGCAGCCGTCCTCTTGATCAGCCTGTGAGGAGTGCTAGGCTGGGGCTGATGGGTGCAGCACCCCCAGGGAGCCCCGACCCCGGGGCAGGGCAGTGGGGATCAGAGAGCGGGACAGTGCTGCCCTTCGCATGGGTGGCACCATCCCTGGGCACGTGCAGCCTTGCTCCTTCTGAAACTGTGTCTGCAGCCTGATTTTGAGGTTTTTCTGTGTCCTTCCTCCTGCTGTGTGTAGTGCAGCCCAGCACCCATCACAGCTCACAGCATAGGTGTCCCAGGCACCTGCAGGTGCTGTCACATGTGAGCTGGGTCCCTCTCTCTTCAGACTTTCTCTCTTCACCATTTTCCTCCCCGAATTGTGCTGAGTCACCTCGGCCTTGCCGCAGCGACCTTGGGCCAGCCTGTCAGCCCTGGCCTGTGCCACCGGTTGAGCAAGCGCTGCCCAAATACTGATGCCCTGAGATCACGCAGGGACGGAGGTCTCTGGGGTGGTGGATGACCAGCCGGCCCTTAGGCTTTGCTGCTCGGCCGGGTCCACATGACATTGCACCGCAGTGAGGTTTTTTCCCCGTTACCTAGCTCATGCTCAGGTATCTGTTTATCACCGGTTCATCTTTAGGTGCAGTGCTGTCCCAGCTGTGGAAGTGGTGGTTGCCTCAGAGCGGGATTGGGGATGGTCACAGGGAAGTGCCGTGCTTGGGGCTGGTGGCCAACTGGGGTGACTGGCCGGCGTAGCCAAGTCACTCCCAGCTGAGTCAGCCTGGCTTGTCCTGCTGAGCGCCTGCTCTTCACCGTACTGCAGGATCAAGTTGGGTTTGTTAAAAGAACGAGAGGGGTTTCCCTCTAACTGCTGACCATGTGCTCTGTCAGTCCTTCATCTCAGGTGTCGAGTCTCTCTGTGACTTCTGAATCATTGCAGGTAACCTCAGCTGAGTTGGACTCAGGCAGCGTACCCATGGCTTGCATCCCGCATACTCACGGAGTGCTCCCCACATACCTGCAGCATGCAACCTGCATACTCACAGTGTGCACCCCACATATCCATGGTGTGCACCTCGCATAGCCGTGGTATGCACCCACTATACTCATGACATGCACTCTACGTACCCATAGCGTGCATCCTTCGTGCCCGCAGTGTGCACCCCATACACCCATGGTGTGCACCCCATATACCCACAGCATGCAGCCCACACAGCCATGACATCATGGCATGTACCGTGCATACCCACAGCATGCACCCAGTGTACCCATAGCATCTGCATCTCCAGCGTGTCAAGATTACGTGCTGGGCAGCAGTGCTTGAACGGATAAGGAGAGCTCACATCTTTATTTTCAGTTCCCAGACTGAGTTTGCATTTGGGAAGGAAAAAAACCCCAAACCTGTCATTTTATTTGTCAGCTGAGGTAATTTTTCTCTAGAAACCACCAGGGCACAGTCAACCTGGAACCCACAGTGCTCTTGCTAGAAACCATTTTCTGGGTTGGGCATGCACACTCATAGCGGGATGTTTGGAGCGATTCCAGCGTTTGGCTGGGATGTTGTCAGTGCCCAGTTTTTGACAGCCAGGTAGGAGTCATTGAGTCTAGAAGAGCCTCCAAAACACCTGCTCTGTGCTCAGAGCTTCCCAGTACCAGCATAGGCTCGCGCGTGCGAAGCAGGACAAGCCAGCAGAAATGCGTTACGCCATGGGGAAGAAGCAGACGAGCTCGGTCCTTCTCATTTTGAGCAGGACTAATGTCTGTTAGAAGGGGAATCTTCAGTAAAAATTAACTGGGAGCCTCTCCTCTGTAGCTTTGGTGTCTTGAAAACACAGAGCCTGTTTTCAAAGGTGCTGCGGACAAATGCCATCCTGCACCCTGTGCTTGCTCGGCCAAACTCTCAGCGCTGATTTTTCCCCATCCAATTTCTGTCCTTGTGACCAAACTGTGCTTGATCATCTTCCCACCTGATTTGTTACAGGAACAAACAGCTCATTTAGGTAATTGCCATCTAGCTTAAATTAAGATTCTCCATGCCTTTTTGTCCCAAAACAAAACCAAAGGATTTAATCTTGATTGCTTCGGAGTATGGGAGCGTGCAACCAGGTGCCCTTGACTTCGGCAGTGATTTAAGCATACATGTAAGTGCTTTCCTGATCTGAACCAAAATTACAGTAAATCTTGATGACTCGCAGCGGGACTCTTTCATGTGCATGAAGCTCTAAGCGAAGGAAGCATTGACAACTCTTAGAGCCGACAGAAAGAATGTGCAAATTCTGGCAAGGAGGTGAATTACCGTGGAGTTCAAAGCATGACACACTCCTTTATGTACTCTATCTGAGCTCTCAGGAGGGAGTCAGCTCTTAAAATGTGATGCTAGGGATGGGGACGGGGTTGTTTTGTGCCTTCTGAACTTTGCCAGGCGTTCAGGCGGGTGGGTGCTGCCCCGTTCCACAAACTCCAGCTGGCTGAGCATCGCGGGATGCAGGATGAACCTGCCCTGGAGTCACTCGTTTCCTCTGGTGCTGCAGGAGTAACTGTACAAAGCAGTCGGTCCGTAGCTCAGGAAATATTTTTCTGCTGACCACATCCCTAGCTAACGATTGCCCTCCCCCTCTGGGAGGTGAAGGCAGGAAGAGTAAAGTTCTAGCTGAAGGTCGAAATAGGTCTGATTTTATTTCATTTTATTTTTTAAATTCTTGATCTCTGGATTATTCTTTAAGGTATCTTTCACTGGAGTTTGCAGAATGATTCACTTCTTTTGAAAATTGTGAAGAGGGAAGCGTCCCGGTGATGCCATGAGACTCCAGAGGACTGCATGGGATGCAGGCAGGTGGTAATGCCAGCAGGAAGGGATTAGAGGTTAAAACAAATGCAATTTACGCAAAATTATCATGAAGAAATTTGGCCTGGTGAGGGCATTGAGCAGCAAAACACCTTCCCAAGGAGAGACAGAGCATCACTGCTTTGCTCATGTGACGCATGGAAGGATCCAGCTCTCTTCCCCAGGGAATGGGCTGGTGCATCTTTTCCATCTCTGATGTCTCCACTTCCTCGTATCTAATGTAAATAATTTATAAGGATCAAAACATGATCATGGGGCCGTCTGTGCAGGAGGAAGGCTAAAGCCCAGGATCTGGCAGTGTGCAGGGGACCCGATACCTAATGCAGTGCCTGTTCTTCATGGGCAGTATGCCAGGTGAGCAAGTGCTGGATTGGTGCCTGAGCCTTCCTAAAGTCACCCCACCTGGTCATTTTGTTCTTTCCATCCTTTTCTCCGTATCTTCTTTCTTCCCCCCTTATTTTCATTTTTCTCCTCCTTTTTTTCATCCTTCCTCCCTTTTTTTTCCCTTCTATTTTTCCCTTTTCTCCACTCTTTGCCACTATGTTCTGTATGTGAAAAATTGGCAACTCTTTTTGCTGGGCAGTAGGAGTTCTCGGCTGTAATTCAGCTGCAGATATTTTGGCCATGTAGGAACTAAACCAGGGGGGCTGTCACTTTTGTACAGGTCTGGCTTGAACCAGGGGATAAAAAATTACCTGTTGATGCAGAAGGGAAGTCTGCGGAAAGCCATGCTGGCAGCAGGGTGAGAGATGGCTTGAGGTGACGGTAGGAAGATTTTTCTCCATCTTTGAATTGAGTGTATATAAGAAGCCAGTGAATGCAAAATGCGTGAGGCATGGTCTAACGTGAATACCTGCGGTGTAGCTGCAGCAGAGTTTAAATGCCAGGTCCCAGGACAGTTGCAAGGGTGCTTCAGGCTTTCTGGAAAGTGGCACACAGCAGAGACACATCTTGGTAGTTGTGCTGCTCCCTCACTTGGCAGACTTGCTCCTCACCTGGAGCAGGAGCTTTGGAGACTGGGGAAAGGTGATGCAGAGTCATTTTGCCATTTGGAAAGGTGGGTTAGCAAGCACAGAAGCCAGAGGTGTTCTTCTGCAGATGATAGATAAAATAAATAGAACCCAAACTCCAGGGGTGGGCTCACCTCCAGGAGATCTGCCTTTATCTACCCTGGTGTCCTGATGGGGCACCTCTCCTGTGAGGACAGCCTGAGAGAGTTGGGGTTGTTCAGCCTGGAGAAAAAATGGCTCTGGGGAGACCTTATTGCAGCTTTTCCATATATAAAGGGGCTTATAAGAAAGACAGAGAAAGACTTTTCACCAAGGCCTGTAGTGACAAGGTGCAATGGTGTTAAGCTGAAAGAGGTTTAGACGATACAAGGAAGAAATTCTTCACTATGAGAGTGGTGAGGCACTAGAACAGGTTGCCCAGAGAAACTGTGGATGCCCCCTCCCTGGAAGTGTTCAAGGCCAGGTTGGATGGGGCTTTGGGCAACGTGGTCTAGTGGAGGGAGTCCCTGCCCATGGCAGGGGGGTTGGAACTAGATGATCTTGAAGGTCCCTTCCAACCCAAACCATTCTGGTGACTCTTAAGATTTGGAAGTTGTGATCCCCTATTGCGATTGATCCATTTGCCTTAACCAAGGGGGAAGAAACGTGGCAGTTTCAGTCCGTTCAGCAGCAGAGATGTGCTCACGCCAAGAAACAGCCAGCAGCTGCTGCGACTTGCAGGGGGCAGGTTCAGCAGAAAGGTGGAGGAGTGGATGAGCTGTGAGCCTGACCATCCCTTCACCTGCGCAGGTGAGCTGGGTCAAAGCACCATAAAAGACCGTGGACAAAAGTCCATGAACTTACAGAGTTATTCTCTCAGAATATCACTGCTCTCCGGGTCTCTAGCAAAACAGGTTGGCCCACCAAATGAGACAGGAGTTGAGCATAATTACATTGAAAGGTGGCATTTGCTGGCTTATCTCTCCATGGGCTTTCTCTTGGCACCTCTTGCTTTGGTTGTCGAGAGCTCATTTAAATGGGCGATTGCTCGTCCCTGCATCTGGGTAGGCTGGTCTTGTCAGTCTTCCTGGTATCACTCATGGAAATAAATTGTAAATATATATTTTTAAACTGAAGGCTTTCATTACATCAGATGCAGCGGCACGGTCTCCTTTTTGTGCAGTCTCAAATTTATCCTTCAAACAACACGCGTAATCTTTCAACACCATTTCAAAATATTGCAATAATATTATTGTAGACTGAAGTATTATAGTTATTTATAAGAGCAGGATGCTCACGGTTTCCTGGGACTGTACGGTATTTTCTTTTTTTGGCTTCTCTTTGAGACTCGTGTAAACCACTCTTTATTTTCAGCAAAGCATCTGTTTTAGCTTCACGATTACTTTGTCTTTTAGACTGAAAGAGGCCTCAGAGCATTTCAGCCTCCTGCTTCCCCTGCCTTGTAATCTCCCCAGGGTTTGCCAGGCTCTTTCCCAACATGAATGGGGGCCGGAGGGGGAGGAGGGAAAGCCGGGGGGGGGGGGGGATTTGCTTCCGATGAAGTCAGCCGAGCTCCATCCTGCAGCGGGCGAGCCGGGAAGGACCCACTGCATCCGCTGCTCCCGGTGCTGCCAGCGTCGGATTAGGCAGCGCAGCCCCGGGCTGGAAAGCCGGTGGTGACCACACTCCCCCACCGCTGACCTTCCCATGGGAAGCTTTTCGCGACAGGAAGATGCATGAATTTGTTAAACACTTCCCGACGTCTTGCTAAAGTTTCCCTTTTCTTAATTTAATTTCACTTTGCTTATGAGTTAGGTTGATTATTTAAAAAAATTAAATCTCTTTTTTTTGACAGTTTATGTATTTTTTCACTTTGAAGGGTCTCGTTCTGCCTTCAGGTAGATAAAAATCCTTTGGTCCATCAGGGGTGCAGTGGAGATCAGCTTCAGCGAGCACCTCCATCTCAATGAACTGCCTTATCCCAACGTAGGTCTTAGGTTTGAAAATATTCCATCTGATTTAAAAAAGGAAGAAAAAAGCGTGCACGAGTCGTGTCCTTACTTTCTTCCCAGGGTTGCTTTATTTTCGCAGTCCTCTTGCTGCTTTGCAGAATACCACCCCTAAGTCCCCATCGACAGCAAAGACCTGCTGTGCTGCACGGTCCCCATGCATCTGCCAAGGTTCTGCCTGGGCTGCAGTGGTCCTCCAGCTGAATTACTGCCACGAGCAACGTGCAGAAGAGAAGGGTCATCCCCCTTTCCACTGCAGAGTCCTACGGGAGATCTCTATCTCTGCATGGTAAAGCTGGGGCTTGAAGCACTGCTGACCGAGGATGTCCCAGCATCTCAGCCTTGAGCTGGGTCTTCTCCTGGGACCACTGGGTCTCAGTGAGGAGCTTGGGCTGCCTGGGCCCACCCTTGGATCTCGCAGGAATTTTGGGTTCTTCTGAGTGCCTGCTCCTGAGTGTGGTAAAGAACTTTATGTCCACTAGAAAACACCATGGGCGGCAGAAGCCTTGAGCAATTTGGTACTATGAGAGGGGTGAGGAGGGGAAATATGAAGGAGGAAGGAGACTGCTCCTCCTTCCCATGTCTTTCCCTTCCCCCCTCCATCCCTCCATCCTTCCTCTTCCTGCTCGGCACCCTGCTTCCGGGACTCAGCGTCTGCTTTGAGGGGTCCCACCACCCCTCCTGGTTAGGAAGCCAGTTGTGGAGCTGATGGATGCTGACTTTTTGAAGTCCTGCTAGGTGTTTTTGTTTGCTCATCGTAGAGATTATGCGTGGGAACAGTTGCAGCCTGAGATGATGGTAGCTGACAGTTACATCTAGCAAATATTTCAATTTTTGTTATCTTCCTTCAGCTATTTTCACAATACTCATATGAAAGGTCTGCTTATCTCACTCCTGCCATGGTAGAAATGGCTAAAGAAAACATTCCTATTTGTTTGTATTGAAACTGGTATGGTTTGTGGCTTTTATGGCTTTTATGTTTTTTACTGTTGTGTTGTTTTTTTTTTTATCATCTTGAACTCTTGAGCAGAAGGTAACAAAACACTCAAGGGCAGAGTCTTATCTCTCCTACATCAGCGCAAAGATAGGATAACTACTGTCATTTACCGTGGGATTGCATGGTCTCATTTTCAGACACAGGCTCTCTCTGTTTAAATAAATAATTTAAACCCTCTGCAAATGCTGGAGCACATAATTTTCTGCTCCCTTTTCTCACTCATTAAGGTATGTTGCATTATAGCACAGCATTTGCATTGTCATTAAAGACAATTTTTAAGATTCTTCTGTACAAACAGGTGCATCACAGGGATAGATGTAGAGGGGTTATTCGGCATCGTGGGACAGTGCCAGGATTGCATCCGCGCAACTGCAGCTTGAACGGGTGGGCCAGAGGTTGCTCACAGCTGGCTCCCCAGCACATAGCCATCAGCAGTGCGGAGTTTCAGACTTAGCCTGGAAGCTGGGGAGATGGGAGCCTGAGGAGTGCAAGGGTGCATTGGTCAGCGTTTGGGCATTGGATCTTCTCTGGAACGTCAGGAATTTGGAAGAGGAGCTGTGGGTCCTCATGTCCTTTCCTTCTTCTGGTGGCTGGTGTAGACTCCTGCTGCCAGGCCAGCATTCAGATGTCCTCCAGCACAGTGGTGGCATTTGTCCAGCCTAGAAGACTAGTCAGGGACTTGTTTGCTTTTGTAATTAGTTTGACTCAGAGGTTGCAAACTGGGGGAAGGAAGGGTTTGATTTCTCATGTCTGCTTTCAGGCACTGGGCTGAAACCGTGCTTGTCTGATGGGGAGGCAGAGGGTTTTATAACGTCTTTACAAGTCTTTGTGTCTCTGGTCATTAGCTAGATGCAAATCATAAGATTTTTAAATTGGCTAAAGTTTGCATGGTGTAAATGAGTCAGACATTTCCCCCTTTGCCATGGTCTTCCTGCCTGCATATTGGTGCTGGGCATGAGCCGGTGTGCCAAGGGCTTCGCTTGCTGCTCTGCTCCAGCAGCTCCAGGTCAACTGGAAACCGTTTCCAAAGCCTGCGTTCCTTTGATCACCGATTAGTGAACTCAGCTATTTAAGGTAAATGTTACAGCCTTCTGGGAACTGTCACCTGAGTTGCCACATAAACAGCATGCAATTATTGCCAGGGAGCCAGTTCAGCCAACACAGGAATGTTACCTGGTTGCATGGAGATACAGGAGAGGACCTCTAGGTGCTCCCGGACGGTGAAGAATTCAGCCTCGCAGCCTTTCTGAGAAGTGATTTTTCTGCTTGCTTTGTAAAGCGTGAAAATGAAACACGCAGAAGAAGAGTTTTACCCGAGATAGTGTAGGATGTTGCTGTGCTCGAGATGAGAATCTTCATCTCCCGTGTCCCAGTTTTGAGCTCGCTCCATCTATTAATACACCAGCACTATTTTTAGCTCTCTTAAGTAGCTACGTTGTTTGTAATTAGCTTCACTAATAACTGCTCTTCCATACGCTGCGAGTCCCACCAGCAGAGCAGCACGCTCTTCTGAGCAAAGCTAAATACAAGGGCGGCTAATAAAAGGCATCCGTATTTTGAGTTGGTTGTTGTTGAGCGAACACGTGTCCTTGTAGCTCTTGTGATCAGGCAGCTGCCTAAATACAGCTCCTGTACCTTGGTTAAGGACGAGTTGTTACTACTCGGTGTTTCCGGGGCGTTACCTTGCTGACCTTTGAAGAAAGTGAAGAAGCACGGTCTCTCCCTTTCCACCATATGCTGAGTCAAGGCTGCTGCTTTCGAAGAGAGATAGCATCTCGCATTACCTAGAGCCGGAAATCTAATTAATGGATGCAAACATCTTAGATGACAGCTATATTTACACCACAATGTATGAGAATTAGTAGCTACTGTAGGGAGCTTGGAGGAGCTGGATGAAAGTGGGTGACCAAACCAGATGCAAATCCACACGTAGACTGACTGTAGAGGAGGTGACGCTGAGCTGCAGTTCTCTTATATGCCACCAGTGACTGTGATTTTGCTCCATGAAACACACAAACACTTCACCAGGTCCAGGGCAAAGGTGCTATCTGAGGAAACGGTCACAGTAGTGGTTAAGAGGAACAGACTATTTTCAAACATTTTTCTTAAGAATCCAGTCTCCAAACTTCCAAGCCTAAAACGAAGGACCCAAAAATGTTCTCCGGCTTGTAGAAAACGAGGAGCTGGATGGCTGCAGTGCTGCGTCACCTCATCGCATGCTCACTATGTGACTTTTGCACCAACGGTGTGTAGAGCAGAAGTTGTAGGGGCAGCCAAATGAGCTCACCTTTCAGAAAATGCCCACGTCAGAGGGGTTATCAGCTCCAGAGCTGTGACCTCTTGTGAGAGCACTGCTCGGTTGCCTCCAGATCTGCAAGATCTATGCGAACATCACCACGTTTTGCATGCAAGATTTTTTTTTCTCTCCCTCTTTGATATAAATATATCTACGTAGTTATCTTTAACTGTGCACACACTCATGCAAGCCAGGCTGGTTCACTGAACTTCAGCGCAAGCCATGTATGCTTAAACCGGCGGTCTTTATTCAGGCAAAGCCCCTGTTGATTTTTCCTTGCTTCTGTAAATTCCAGAGCCTCAGACCGAAGCTGGCGGTGCGTTTGTTTGCCTTTGTATCGTAATACAGATGGGCAATCCTTGTAATACGACTACATTTATTTACTGATAGAAATGTGTAGAGCTGTGATAGGTTGCTATATAGACAGTTGGTTTGGTTTTTTTCCCCTGCAAAATTGGCAAGGCTAAATGCTGTGTTAGACCAAGTTTTCAAGTGATTTGGGTCTGAATACCTCTTTTTTCACCAAAAATTATTTATAGCTGACAAAATGGCCTTTCTTTTGCAGGAGTCTCCTAATCTGTGTCTAATTTTGTATCACACATGCTGCAAAAGCACTGCTAAGGCTAGATTACAGCTGTGGCCAGTTCAATTCCTACCCAGTGCTTTATTTGCATCTTGACAGTCAGATATGGTTTTTCCCCCTCTTCCCCTGTATACTGATTTCCTATGAAATGTATATTTAGACATTTAAAAGGCGCATGCAATTTTGATCGTACAGTTCAAAAAAGGAAAAAAAAAAAGTGCAAAAACCAGAGTTAAAGACTCTACTAGAAACGTCTCAGAGCAGCAGATGTGCACCTAGAAAAGCAAGGGAGGTTTCCTACAAAAGAGGTCACCCTCCCAAGACAGGCTCTTGAATTGGTCCAGTTCTGGCGTCCTCCAGATAAATTCATATGGGAAAAGGCGGATGGGAAGGGCAGGGAGGGGAGAGCCTGGAGCAGCACAGCTCGCTCAGCCCAGTAGAGCAGGGGGTGGCTGGGAAAATATGCTTGCTCTCCAGGGGTACCGGGGAGGAGATGACCCTGTTGAAGCTGAAGGACGCTGTTGGTTCAGGAGCAAATGGATCTCACCTGGCATGAGTGTGCTTAGGCTGGAAATGAGAAGGAAGTTTCTAATCGTGTCATAAGAGAGATTTTGGAGAAGCTTTTTAGTAAGAGTGGTGGGAGCAAGGTGTTTGGTTGGTTTCTGGGCAGGATTATGTGTTTGCCTGAGGTAGTTCATGCTCCAGGGAGGCCCTTCTCAACCCTATGTAATAAAAAAAAAGGAAGAAAATGTAATGAAAATGAGTTTGAGGATTCAGGAGAGAATAAGTTGGCCTGGTTTTATTTCTAAATGGCTGTCCCCATACAGAGCCTGTTCTCAAATGAGGGAAGCGGTTTTATTCCAAGGTTGATGGGTAAGTGCAGAGAGCGACTGTCCGAGTCCATGGTTGCATGGCCCTTTTCATCTGGCTTGGGTGTGCCAATGCCAAAGGGGCTGGTCCTGCTGACTTTCCTCTCCCAAACTGTTTTCCAGCCCATCCCTGGTGTTGGTGCTGGGGTTCACACAGCCCTGCAGCGACCTGGATCGAAACACTGATTTGAACAAAATTTAACCCAGAAGGAAAAAAAAAAACCACAGCCAAGCTTGTTCTTGTTGGGGTCAACTCGTGCACTAGCCTGACAGGACCCCCCATCCCTGGGGCAGGTAGGTAAAATGGAGGGAATCCTGAGCAGTGCTGGGGGGTGCAGTGTGAAACTGCCCCAGCAGTGGGGTCTCCAGAACAAGGAAGACATGGAGCTGTTGGAGTGGGTCCACAGGAGGGCCATGACAATTATC
This sequence comes from Grus americana, assembly GCF_028858705.1. Lineage (NCBI taxonomy): Eukaryota > Metazoa > Chordata > Aves > Gruiformes > Gruidae > Grus > Grus americana. The sequence continues at coordinate 11,343,395 of NC_072853.1, read as the reverse complement.
AGAGGGCTGGAGCACCTCTCTTGTGAGGAAAGGCTGAGAGAGTTGGCATTATTCAGCTCAGAGAAGAGAAGGCTTTGGGGAGACATTATTGTGGCCTTTAAATACTTAAATGGGGCTTATAGGAAAGATGGAGAGAGACTTTTTACAAGGGCCTGTAGTGAGAGGATGGGGCAACAGTTCTAAACTGAAAGAGGGTAAGTTTAGACTGGACATAAGGAAGAATGTTTTACGATGAGGGTGGTGAGGCACTGGAACAGATTGCCCAGAGAAGCTGTGGAGGCCCCCTCCCTGGAAGTGTTCAAGGCCAGGTTGGATGAGGCTTTGGGCAATGTGGTCTAGTGGAGGGTGTCCCTGCCCATGGCAGGGGGGTTGGGCTAGATGGTCTTTGAAGGTCCCTTCCAACCCAAACCATTCTGTGATTCTATGAAATGCTGTCCTAGCCATGACAGAGCTTTTGTTTTCCATTCCAAGCAGGTAGGAGGAGATGGAGGTGGACATCCTGGACTTCACGCTTGCATGTGGAGGTTTCAGGGTTTGGTGTTAAGGGCTGAATTGGTTCCCATGGCTCTGCCCTCGTGCCTGCTGCCTGCTTACTGGCAAGCCTACAGAAGCGTTCTGCCCACCCTTGAAGCTCCTTGCCCCACAAAGCCTCTCAGCCGGGCTGCAAGGACAGCAAACAGGCTCCTCTCTGCTGGCAGGAGTCTTTGCGGCAGCTTGTGTGAAATGCTTTGGTGGCTGAGATGCTGGGGCAGGGTGATTCATAACCTGTGGTTTTCTCTTCCTTTCCCTATGAAGCTGGGGAGGTGTTTGGAGTTGTCCCCCTCTCCGCCCCCACTCCCCAGCTACCCCTCCGAAATCTCCGTGAGACATGTGTGTGATGACTCAGCCCCCTTGGGAGACCCTTGGGGTATTTCCCCTGCCTCCCCAGCAGCAATTTCTCTGGTGAGAAAGTCCTCTACAGCTTGGCCTCGGCTCTTGTGGCTCACCAGAGCCTGCCAAGGTGCAGGCAGGCAGCTAGTGCAAAGGTCATGTACGGCTGGGTGTGAAAGAGCAAGCGCGGTCATTCAGGGTTGCTTTCATCAAACAGATTTGAAACAAGGCGGTTTTGATTTTTTTCTTTCATTAGTTGCACCATTAAATTATTTGGAACTTAGTTGCTGAGCTGTAGTAAAAACAGGGTTAGGTGAGGAAGCATCCCCCGTGTTCAGGACCGCTGTGCACCCTGCGCGTGGGCGGGTTGGGGTTTCCTTGCTGTGCAGGATTTTATAGACACCAACCCCAGGCAGCTCTTTCCTGGGTGCTCAGTCCTTACGTGGACCCACACTCACTGCCAAGTACTGCTTGCTGCAAGGAAGTGGTGAGCACAGACCCCCAAACTGTCATGTCCTGTTTTCTGTAAACCTGAGTCCCAATCCCAAAAGCTGTGTCATAGGTGTTTGCTGCAGCGTCTGGCAGTCGGAAGGATCACGTTATGGTTGGTTTAGTATTACATCACTCGTACCTTGCATGGACCCTTACAGTTGTCTTGCTCCTCCTGCTGTGTGGTTCATCTGATGACGTCAAGCCAACTTTCCCTCACTGCTTTGGGTGCTTCTTCCCAGGTACCGTCCCCTTCCTTTTACTGCTTTGATAACATGTTCTGATAGCCTTTTTCCCCCCTCTTGTTTTCTTTACAGATTTATCTGGAAAATATGACCAGCGGGAGCAGCTTACTCACCATTAGATAAGTATTACACATGACTCATGCTAGAGTATCTATAGCTGTGCGGCTCACATGAATATGTTGTTTTATAACAGCTGTAGCACAATGCCAAGAGCCAGGAACCTTAATTCCACCATCCATGCTTTTCTACAAACATACTTTGGGTCTCTGGCACCTTTTTGCCCGTGGTTTGCCAATCACCTCAAGGGTTCACAGAAAGGTTTTGCCTCCCTCCATGGAGTACAGAGTATGGGACAGCTTGTGTCATTTCAAGTCACACTTAAAGATGTCACCTTAAAACGAAAGCTAGGTTTGAAAGGCTGCAGCTTGTAGCTATTCTCCAGGAAAACATGCAGGTTTTGTCTTTTTAATAGATGCTGTTAGTGGCTTTCCTCGATTCTTTGTGGGTTTTGTTTTTGTTTTCTTTCCAGAGCCATTACCCCCCTTCTCCAGCAGGACAACCCAGAACCTGCAGAAACAGGTAAGGCAACTGCTGTTGCAGCATGTTAATTTCAAGTCATTAAGGGCAAAATACTGGCTGCAGTGAAGTAAAAAAAAACATTGACTGAATGGCAGTGAGAGCAGTACCCGACCTGCTCAGCCTCATGAAACTGCCTGGAATAACAGGGGACAGATTTGCAGGAGTGTGTGCCCCAACCTTCCTCTGCTTCCAAAACCACTGGCGTTAGGGCTGCGCAAGCGATGGGTGATGAGATGTCAGAAGTGATGAGCAATGGGGAGAAATCTGTCCTTGGGGGAGGTGCCGAAGGAGCTGAGCTGTGAAGCTGCGGGTACATACTGGATGGCAGGAGCTGCTGGGGAGGTGTTAACTTGAGTTGGTTTGGCAGGGGGCTGTGGTGGCATTAGCTGAAGGTGAGTAGACAGCTTGAAGGGGTGCAAAGGGCTGTGCAGGAACAAAGTCAAAAGGAGACATTTTAATGGGGAGCACTGCAGTGAGGGATGTGCCAGCAGTGTCACCGGGGAGGGCTTATACCCTGCCTGGACCACACACTTGGACATCGTCTCCTGCAGTTCACACCATGGCTTAAACTGCTGTGGTGGTTTGCCCTTGGCTGGACGCCAAGTGTCCACCAAGCCGCTCTATCACTCCCCTCCTCAGCAAGGCAGGGAGGGGAGAAGATAAGATGGAAAAACAACCCCAAACTTGTGGGTCAAGATAAAGGCAGTTTAATGTAGCTAAAGCAAAAGGCCGTGCACGGAAGCAAAGCAAAAAGCAAAAGATTATTCTCCACTTCCCATCAGCAGGCGATGTCTGGCCACTTCCTAGGAAGTAGGGGTTCAGTATGCGTACTCCTTACTCCAGACAACAAACATTGTAAAAAAAAAAACCAACGAATGCCCCCGCCCTGTTCCTCCCCCTGTCTCTCAGTTTCTTATTGCTGAGCAGACGTCATATGGTATGGAATATCCCTTGGGTCAGTTGGGGTCAGCTGTCCTGGCTGTGTCCCCTCCCAAGATCTTGCCCACCCCCACCTGCTGCTGAGGGTGGGGAAAGAAATGTTGGAGAGACAGCCTTGGTGTGTGCTGGCACTGCTCAGCAGCAGCCAAAACACTGGTGTGTTATCAACACCTTGCTGGCTGCCGAAACACAGCACAGCACTATGGGGACTGCTGTGGGGACAATTAAATCCATCTCAGCCAGACCCAATACAAATGTGTTGGGTTTGTGTGGCAAGGTTTTGGTAGCAGGGGGGCTACAGGGGTGGCTTCTGTGAGAAGCTGCCAGAAGCGTCCCCTGTGTCTGACAGAGCCAATGCCAGCCGGCTCCAAGACGGACCCGCCGCTGGCCAAGGCCAAGCCAATCAGCACCTCTGTGATAACATATTTAAGAAGGAAAAAAACAGTTAGAGAGAGCTTTTGCAGCCAGAGAGAGGAGTGAGAAGGTGTAAGAAACTCTGCAGACACCAAGGTCAGTGCAGAAGGAGGGGCAGGAGGTGCTCCAGGCACCGGAGCAGAGATCCCCCTGCAGCCTGTGGTGAAGACCATGGTGAAGCAGGCTGTCCCCCTGCAGCCCATGGAGGAAGGATGAGGGGGTGTAGAGATTCCACCTGCAGCCCGTGGAGGACCCCACGCCGGAGCAGGTGGAGGCACCCAAAGGAGGCTGTGGCCCGTGGGAAGCCCATGCTGGAGCAAGTTCCTGGCAGGACCTGTGGACCCGTGGAGAGAGGAGCCCACAGCAGAGCAGGTTTGCTGGCAGGACTTGTGACCCCATGGGGGACCCACACTGGAGCAGTTTGCTCCTGAAGGACTGCACCCCATGGGAGAGACCACGCTGGAGAAGTTCGTGAAGGACTGTCTCCCATGAGAGGGACTCCATGCTGGAGCAGGGGAACGACGAGAGGAGTCCTCCCCCTGAGGATGAAGAAGCAGCAGAAACAACATGTGATGAACTGACCACAACCCCCATTCCCTGTCCCCCTCTGCCGCTGAGGGGGGAAGGTTGAAGCCGGGAGTGAAGTTGAGCCCGGGAAGATGGGAGGGGTGGGGGGAGGTGTTTTAAGAGTTGATTTTATTTCTCATTGCTCTACTCTGTTTTGCTTAGTAATAAATATGAATTCCCTCTCTAAGTTCATTTTGTTTTGCTCGTGATGATAATTAGTGAGTGATCTCTCCCTGTCCTTATCTCGACCCACAAGCTTTTCATTATACTTTTTCTCCCCTGTCTAGTGAAAGATGGACAGTGATAGAGTGGCTCTGGTGGGCACCTGGCCCCAGCCAGGGTCAACCCCCCACAACTGCTGAACTCATTTTGTTTCCACTAAGATGCTGGCTCATGACCCAAAGCAGCTGCAGCGTGAGGAGCACGTCCCTTTCACCAGTGCCAGCCTGGGGCAGGAGCTTCCTCTGGGGCAGCGGCAGTATGCTAGGTGCTGCACTCAGTTTCTCAGCAAACGTGAACCAGAGCCCCAGTACATTAACATAGAGGAGAAATCTGGCTTGGGGATCTGTGTATGTGTCCTGATTGTGTGATTTAGGTCTCTGCATTTACTGTGGGTGTGGTGAGGCACTGGAACAGGTTTCCCAGAGAAGCTGTGGAGGCCCCCTCCCTGGAAGTGTCCGAGGCCAGGTTGGATGGGGCTTTGGGCAACCTGGTCTAGTGGAGGGTGTCCCTCCCACAGCAGGGAGATTGGATTAGATGATCTTTGAAGGTCCCTTCCAACCCAAGCCATTCTGTGATTCTGTGGTTCTGATGCTTTGCTATGCTTATTGCAAGAACTGATGAGGGATCCACTTTGCAAGGTGTTTTGTGCTGAGGTCTACCTGGGAGCTTCTGTTCTTCAGGCTGTTGGGTCACTCTGGAGTAAAGAGCTGTATCCTGCTTGTGCTATAAAAATAAATTACATTTCAGCTGGCTCCATGAACAACTGTTGTAGCAGAAGCCCCTGTGCGACAGCTTACAACGTAGGCTCAATTAAGTCCCTGGCTAGTAAAGCAGAAAATGCCTTTAAGGCCTTCACCCTTTAGACTCTGTATCAGGTATTCACGTGCCGTGAACTGATCTCAGGACTAAATTGTTCTGGGTGATGACCTGGTGTTGCTCTTTGGGGAAGGTATTGGAGTTTAGCTCTCAGGGATGGTGTAGCATCAGCCAGTGAACGCGAGGCTAGGGGCATCAGGCATTTTACCGGCACATTTTTCCACTTTGGACATGTCCCCCTCCAATGACACGCCTAAAAAAACCCCAGAAACCCAATGAACGCTCTTAACCTTTGCTTGGTGGAAATACTTTTGGGGTAGAGAAATGAAACGTCCCTGTAAGCCCTGCTGCCCCGCTCACCATGCATCTCTGGGGTCAGGATTGCAGCACAGAGGCAGGAAATGGTGCTTCCCTGTGGGTGGCCTCAGCCGTGTGTATTGAAACTGAGCACCCAGGCGTGTCACCTCACTGCGGTCGGGGGCTAAGCGGCCCATAGGGGCTTTCCAGCCTGCGGGCCATTATTAGTCAAATGGTTCATGCATGGTGTGTCTTTTGGTTCAAGCTGCATGCAGACTCTAAAAACTGCTGCTGAGCCTTAATAATAAATAATATTGCAAAAAGTTTCCGAGAAGCGTAATAACTTCCCTAAATATATATATTTTATGTTTAAAGATGCTCAAGCGTGCGTTCGTGCTGAGTTTGCTGAGCCCAGTAGGGGACGTGTACTCTGGCTCTTCTTTGGGAAGCTCGAGCAAGTAGCAGATGAGGAGGTTGCTGTGGGTTTGCTTTTCTCTCTGTTTGGGAAGGTGGGGTTTGGGGCATGTTTGTGGGTTTGGTGGGTAGGTAGAACAATTTAGAGTAACATGAGTGACCTGCATGGTAACTTTGAGATTGTGCCAGCTGAGCAACTAGATTGGGGATTACAGATCCCAAAGCACCCAAAATCCAAATAGGTTTTTAAATCGCAGAGGTCATTTTAAAAGAGATAATTAAGTTCTTGAGTTACTCAGTAATGCCTACAAATGTTCCTGCGAATGGCTCATGAAGCACTTGCAGTCTCTAACTTCTGCCAGAGGTAAATGTGCTATTAGGAGCAAATTAGCTGCCTATGCAGCGATTTCTGTCTTGGTGTTTTACTGAGATGTGTTAATACAGCTATGCTGAACGTATCACTCAAATCGGCACGCTCTGATAACCATCCTCAGGTGAAATGAATCCCAGTGGAGCTGTTTGAGATGTTGCTGCTCCTGCTTCCCACCTACCCTGTTGCCAAAAGCTGCTACCCATGGAGGCAGGGCTATGGGATGGGCTACATGGGCATTTGCACCATATCCCTTGTGAGGGACAAAACCTTATGAGCACAAAACCATCTTTGCTTACTGGGAAACTAGAGCACAAGGCAGGGAAGCCAAAATGTGGCATATCTGTTCTGCCTCCCCTTGCTAGAAGGATGGGGCATTAAGCACTGGAAGCACACCGAGGTGGGGGCAGCGACATCTCAGATGCTGAAGTTAAACTTTGAGAGCAATTTTGGCCTCTGGAAGTCTCTGCTTCTTTCCATTTGACTAGTTGGTGGGGTAGGAGTCATCACATGGCACCCCCCATGTAGATGAGCAGTGCAGCATTTGGTTTCTGCTCTACTCGGTAGAGACCTAGTCAGCATTATCCATGGGGTTTAAGGTGTAGTGGGTGTGATGAATGAGATGAATTACACCTTCAGCTTCCCTGGCTGCGTGACAGACTCTTCACTGAATTGTTCAGATGCAGAAGGAAATGCTGCAAACACCTTTCTTTGATCAGATGTGGCATGCCCCTAGCCAGCTTGCTTAGACTAGATGATACATATATTTTAGATAGCTCTATGGTAGGTGAGATGAATCCTACACCTGCTATAGCAATGCTCATGCCCCAGGCTACAGTGGGCTGTTTGGGGGGCAGATTTTCAAAGCAAGTTTTGTGAGCCCTTCTTGCAGCAAGACTTAATTTCCATCCATTTCTGGAGAAGAAGGTGGTCACATCAAAGCCAGCTTGGAGAAGGCAAAAGTCCTAGAGGTCATGGGCAATTTGGCAGCGGCTGTGTTACCCCCAGGCTCCCCACCCACTGCAGCTCTGGTACATGGAGGTGATAAGGAGGCAAGGGTAGAACTTCAGGGCACGGCATGGGGATCACGTGGGGGCTTTTCAGGAATAATGTTGATTGAGGCAGTATGGGGAAGGCAGGTGGTAGATACTGTCCTCTTTTCCTCTTTCTAGTTTTGTGGCAAAGGTTGCTTTGGGTCTTGGCTCAAGGGTTCCATATTTTTAAGACTTGCCATTTTGACACTGGTACCTAAGTCACACAGAAGAGATCTCCAGGTGTTTCATCATGTCGGGGCAAGTATCACAAGATGCTTTGATGAAACCATAGTGATCTATCATGAATAGGCTAAACAGTGGCCATCTAAGAAGCAGACATCTGAAGTGTATTTTAAACGGTATCAGCTTTGTGTGATGGCTTTAGGGGAAAACCTTGCAACGGAGGAATATTTGACACTTCAATCAAAGGAAAGTGACACGCTCAAAGTCTGCCCTGACATCTCACCCCAGTGCACGTCATCCTCAAGGCACTAGGCTAGTCATGAGAACCCTGTTGTCACTTCTGCGCCCTCTCCTTATGGTCTCTCCAGGGTGTTGCTGTGCTGCTATCAACGTGACATAGAAATGCTTGTTATCCACCATGAATCACCATGGAAGGGGGCTTATGATCTTCAGGACGCTCGTCGCAATGAGTCACATTGAAAATGTGCTGGAAGTGTTCAGGGCTAGGTTGGATGGGGCTTTGGGCAACCTCATCTAGTGAAGAAAGTCCCTGCCCATGGCAGGGGGGTTTTCCTAGGTGCTCTTTGAAGGTCCCTTCCAACTCAAACCATTCTGTGATTGTCTGATTTTCATTTTGCCATGGGGTGGTTTCCCGATGGAGGGAGGAGACGGATGGACCAAAAGCAGCAGTGCTGGCTGCGGGACTCGCTTTTGTGTTAGCATCCCTGTAAGCCCTGCTGCTTTGGTCATGCCTTCCTGGGAAGCCAGGGCCTTTCACGTGCTGGGCCAGCACCGTCATTTTATTCTGATGGTAATTCTGTGTATGTAACAGTTGTGGCAGAACAAAACTGGGGGGCATCCCACAGGATGCCACTTAACGCTGCCAGCTTGAAATGAGAGGGAAGGGTCTCCTTTGCTTAGGCTCTTCTTGCCTATATTGATTTCTTCACACTGCAAGGGCTGGTGGTGCAGGGGGAGGTGGCCACTGGGACGAGGCGGGTCAGAAGGAGTTAAAATAAGCAAATGCAGTCCTCCCACTGCAGCAAAAGCATTGCCTTAGGGTCACAGTTGTGGAAAAGGTGGGGGAAGGTTTCATCCTGTACCTGACTCAGCCGGGACCCCTGTCCTGTTGTAAAAAAACGCTCTTTCCTCCCATTTTTGCCAGCGTTATCTCTGTCCCCCATGCCCAGCAGCCTGTCCTGGGATGCGGCGTGGTGGTTATTTGGGAGCAGATGCCTCAGTAGCTGGGCAGGGGCTATTTTTGCCTTCCTGATAACAAGCCATTGAGCCTGCTTTGTGCCAGGAAGACTGATGAGTACATGGAGCAGGACCTGATGGGCTGAACACCAAACTGTGGGCAGTGTTTGGCAGGGGGAAACACAGGAGGGACAAGGTGGGCTTTTGGCATGTGGGCTACAAGTGGTCCCTCATCCCCCAGGGCACAACAGGGACCTGTCCTTCTAGCACATGTGTGAAATTGCACGGGTTGTTTGTTATCTCCAGGAGTCACCTGCACTGGTCTGGATGCTTGGGACTGGAGAGATTTGGGGTTGCTTTCTCATTACGTCTCGGTGTGCCTAGGTTGAGGGGCTGCAAAAGGAGAAAGCAACTAAAGTTAGGCACAAAATCCAACCTCTTGTTTTCTTGGGCTGGCTGCTGGCTGTGGAGGTCCATGGGCCATATGAGCAAGGGAACCATGGGGTGATGGGCACTTGGCAAGCAGTCTTGTGCCGGTGCACGTGGATGGTTGTGCCAGTGAGCTCTGGCCATGTCCCTTTCTGGGTCCCAGCACCCTCTCTCCCTTTTAGATGGTCTCTGGTGCAGGTGCACGGGGATGGCTCTGCCATCTGCACAGGTTACAGTGGCAGCAGACTTCCTCTCTGCAAGGGGAATTTTCCCTGGCTGCTGCAGAGGCTGAGCAGTTAGCTGATAAAGCCCAGCCCTGGTATCGCAACAGATCTATAGATGTATCATGAACAAGGAGAAGGGGAAGCACCTGGAGACACATCTGCATTGGACCATGTCGCACGACTGTCCCAAGTGGGCAGCAACCCCAGGCACTAGGTCTGCACGGTGCCAGAGTCCTGCCTGTATGGACTCGCCAGCCTGGCTGCCTGTCCCAGGCAGTGCAGGCAGTGTCAGCCTGGGCAGGAGGCTGGTGCTTGCTTGGCCGTGTCTTACAGCCTTGATCGCTGCCCGATTTGTCCCCTCCAGCATCCCCCAGGTTCACATTTTTCTTTGCATTTGGAGTTGCAGCCTGAAAACACTCGATACAAACCCTATGCCCTAACGGTTGCTCATCTGAAAGTGTGGAGCCAGCTTGCAGCAGCTGCTAAAACAGCAGAACCGAAGTGGGAAATGAAAAGTGAGACGGTGATTAAGACCCGATTTCCTGTTGCAGTCCCGCAGGGCTCTCGCCAGTGGTGGAGACGTTTGTGGCGTTGACTGCTGTGGTGTGAAACATCGCAGCCATTGGCCTCGGGCTGGTTGAATCACTCACAGGCTGTCCTGTGCTGCTTAGTTGTCTGAGTACTTTGTAGACGTTGGTGAACATCCTAGGCTAGGCTCAGGGAGACGATGAGAACCCCATTTTAGGGAGGGGGGAAGGGTAGGAATCCTGCATGAGGTGGTCCAGGTTGAGTTGGGGTTGAAAGCAGCGGTGGTGCTTTATAATTATAAACCATTGCTAGACCTATTCGACATACGCTACTACCTGGCAGTGCCATATGATGAATGCAAAAGGAGGAGAAGTACTCGGAACTACACTGTTCCTCACCCACCGGGTCTCTTTAACGGACATGTCTGGCCCATGTACTTAAAGCACAGGAAAGAAACGGAGGACAGTGGTGTTAATGTCATTTATTTAGATGGAGTTGCCAGCCCCCGGCAGGCGGTGTTTGTTGCTTTGTGGTATCTAGAAGAGCTGAAAGAGCACAGGATTTGAGAACACTGGGGACGTTGGTCCTCTGGATTTTCTTCCCATCTCTGCCAATAAATTGCTTTAGACCCACCATCTAGGACTGGGCAAGAGGAAAACATAAGGGAGGGAAATTGCTGCTGAAGGGATGGTGAAGCTCCCTAGCTGGTGCTGTTTGCTCTGAGGGCATGCAGGCTGTTCAGCCATCCTACTGTTTGATCCCTGGTGTAGATAGAGTTGTAAAAGAGCAAATGCATGACAATTAGTTTATCTTTTTTGTCTTGCTTGCACCAGAGGTTCGTGCAAGGAGAAAACAGCTGAGTGCCAAGTAGGTGCTGAGCTGATGGCCGTTCCTCTGAGGACACTATTTCACGGGCAGTCACTAACATGCAATATGTGTTCGTTAGTGCCAGAGGCACCTTCCAGTTTCTTCCTCACCCTGGAATTGCAAATTGCTGCTCTCCTGTGTGTGCTCCGACAGCTCCTAGGTGCATGCTGTAGAGGATTGAACCTGATGTGTATCAGCAGTCCAGATCACATTGTTGGAAACTATATCCTTTCTGATAGCTCACGGAGCAATGACGCGTAATACAGAGATGGCATTTCCCTGTACCACCTCATCCTGTGGAGAAAGACAGTTGCAAAACCCGCTGCAAAGAGGCCAGAACACCGGTGATGTTTGCTCTGTGCTTAGTGGTGACCAATCTGATGTCTCAGCAAAAGAGCAGCTGAACGAGCCCCGTGCTGCCAGAGGTGGTGGCAAGTAGAGGGAAGAAGAAGAATGGAGAGAAGGTTGTTGTCTGGGTGCAGAGCACCTGGAATCAGCTCCTTCTCCATTTTTGCAATAGGAGCCATAGCTCCTTCCCCTCTCCCTGCCCCCGCCATGGTCGTAGCCATGTGGCTTGACGGAGGCAGCACTTGACCCCGTGTGCCAGGGGCTTGCAGCAGGAACCTCGGATCTCTACTGCGGTTCCGCCACGGGCATGTGGCCCAGCAAGGAGGACTCTGGGCACATCCCCTGCTGGGTCATCTCACAAGGAGCTGCCGCACACACCAGAAGATGGTTATTGCAGACCTCTGGCAGGGTGAGGAGAAGCAGGCAAGCCAAAATCTGCAAGCCCACCTCCATAATTGCAGTCTCCCTCCAGGTTTGATCTGCCTGAAGGGATGCAGGAAAGACACCACTTGTGTGAGCTTTTGTACACCTCAACAAACCACCTCTTATTTCTGAGTTTGAAAGTCACAGCAGCTCCCATCAACACTGGTGCTAAACCTACCAGATTCTCTCACTACCCTTTGCTGTGCAAAGGACAGTTGCTGCTTAATTCGGCAGTGTGAGGGACCACTGCTTGAAACTTAGTGCCGTGTGGCATTTGGTCTTTTTGGCCTCTCTCAGCTCTCAGGGTCACCAGCATCTCCTCCAAGGCCACCTCTTCCTCTGTGTTCATGCAGCACCCAGTGCCACGGGCACGGCTGGGACAGGCTTTAGTGGTATGGAGGTGTGAGAAACCGAACTGTAAGAACTTTTGTCTCAAAGATCGCTTTGCTCAAGCGGGAAGTCCCTCCAGCTACTGAGTGCGATGATAAGGACGATAAGGACAATCGCCGGGTCGTAGAGACTTTCAACCTGCGAAACATGCCTTGCCGTGTCACGTGCCACGGAGTCAGATAACAGTCGTGTGAAGAACGGGGCTGGAACTGTGTGTATGCATGTGCAGGAACATGGAGCCGTGTCATACGTGCCATCATGAAGACCGCCACCAGTATAAAAGGGGACCGCCAAGATGAAGGTGGCGCACCTTCGCCCACTGCTGCAGAACAAGAGATTTGGACTCTCCTGAGATGGACCTCCAAGACGCTGTGGACCTACACCACACCTTCGTCCGCGGGATGCTGTGGACCCACGCTTTCATCCACCACCGCAGAACGTCGCCCACAAGGCGCTGTGGACCGTGTCTTCGTCCGCCGTCACAGAACGAGAGATTTGGACCCCTCTACCGAGACACCGTGGATCCATGGCGGTGACTATTCTTGCAATTCTATCCTGGAGTCTTGCTTGGTTTTCTGCCTTTCTTTTCTGCCCTGTCCTATTGCTCTTACCGGTTACCTTTACCTTTTCTTTTTTTTTTACTCTTTCATAACAAAATTGTTTCTGGTATACGGCATTTGACCTCGTTTGTGTCTTAATCTCGCTCTTGGGATCGTATCGAAACCTCCCTGACATTGGATCGGGACAGGAGGGCACGTAAATGCCCTGATCAGTATTAAAAAAATGTAAATAAGAATGTGAATGCATTTTTCGCAGAGCGGGTCAGCCTATGGGAAAGGCTCTGGCAGTGGTGGTGTCGGGGAAGGCGTGCTGATTCACAGCAGGCAAGGTAATTGCCCTGAATCAGTATCCTCTACTCCCATTTCTTTCCTCTGATCCATGAGTATTTCTCTACTGGTGTGCAGCCTGGAGCGTGCACAGCCCGTGTGCGAAAAGCAAGGAAGGGGGCTGAGGGGAGATATGGCCCCAAGCCTGGCAGAGCATCGCACATCGTCAGTACTGTGTGAGGAGGGGGAGCTTGCTTGCAGAGAAATGACTTTCTGCACTCAAGAAGAGATTTCTGTAACATCCACTGCCAGGGAGGAGAGGAATATTTTACACTCTCCCAGCGTCTTTCATCCCAGAGGAGTTCAAAGTGCTTTTTAGACTACTTTGATAGTGCTGAGAAAGGGATGAGCAATTTTTGCATGAAGCGTCCTTCCCTGCCAGGAGAGCGGCACCTACCCACTGCAGCCATGGTGCTGGGAGCTGCGGCTCTTCAGATACACCCGCTTCTGCTGGCTAGCAAAGCCACACCACAGCATGGCATCATTTTGGGAGTCTGGAGGAAGAGCTGCCCAGGATTGTTTTGAGTGTTTTAGGAATTATTTCAAGGGAGGGTGAGTTAAAGGAGAGGAAGTAGCACAGGTATGGGAAGGTAAACCACTGCTTTTTGAGCAGAGAGGCCAAGGATGGCTTTAAGGTGATAGCAGGGAACAGACTGCAGATGAATTTGCTGTACAAAGTGCCATCATCCACATATAACACTCTTCTCTCTTTACCAGAGAGCTCTTTCGTATCAGGCTAAGGAGGAAACAACACTGGGTTGGAGGAAGCAACGTAGCCTTGGTCTGGTGGCACCTGGCATATTCCCTAGTCCTGGTTCCCAGCCCAGCAAGGCTACAGAATGCTTGAAGGATATGGAGAAGACAAAAAATTTGCTCCAAGGATCAGAGGTGTGTTCTTCTGGGATGATCCAAGTGTCTTTCTTTAATTAAACTCCCGCAGCCAGAAATGGCAGTTTTGCTGACATCTGCAAGTCTTGGCACAGAAAGGCAGCAGGCTGTGCCACCGTCCTGCCTTCCCGGTGGTGGTCTCAGGGCAGAGAGGGCATGGCAGAAGTGGAAGAGCTGGTGAAAGATGAAGGATCTGCTGCAGTGAAGAGGCATGAGAGGTTGGACAGGGTGGTCCTAGTGTCGGGACTGCGGAAGAGGGCAGGCGTGGGCAGCTCACCGGTGTGTCCCCATGTCACCGAAGATGTCGTCCGAATGGCAGCTTTCCTTCCTGCTGTGCTTTTCAAGAGCTCTGTGGCCAATGGCTTCGCCGGTGTGAGCCCATGTTCATGACCACATCCATCAAGCAGTGCTGATGTACAGAGGAGCTCGGGATCTGCACAGGAGAGCGGATGGAGGAGACCCTGGCTGTGGTGAACCATCTCTGGTGGCCTCCTCACTGCTTTCTGGCTTCTCAGTCAGATGGTAGAAGATGGTGCTCGCACCTTGCATCATGTCCAGCCCAGCCCAGATGCTACATGCCACACTTTGATGTGCCTTCCCTTCGCCATCCGTGCCAGATTGCCTTGCCTGCCAAGCCCGTGTTCAGTGCAGCGAGTGTCGGCAGCGGAGCCAAAGGATCGCTGGCGTGTGTTGGACTCTGCAGAGCCTGTGCGAAGATGAAGAGGGTCATTTCATCCGGGGAGCGGGAGAAGGAAAGGGGCAAAAGGAATCATGTCACGTGGGTGTGTCACGTTCCCTCGAGGAAAACAGAGCATCTCTGTGATGACAGGAGAGCAGCAGGGAAATAGCAGAGAGATGAAAACCGGCTCGCCCCTTAGCAACCCTCTCTTGCATCTCTCCTCTCATGTGTCTCTTCACCACCAACAGCAGGGAATAAAAAGAAAAAAAAAGAAAGAAAAAAAAGCAAAAAAAAGCAGCGAGATGGGTTTTGAACTGATGCCAAAGTTGATTTAATTAGATGTATTGAATTCATTAACTTCTGAACGACGTGGCTGCTGTGCAGCACAAATGACGAGCTGTGAGCAGTGACGGCAGCGCAGCACCGACCTGCCAAAAGGTTCAGCAAAGCAGAAGGATTGACCTACTTCCATCGGCTCTGCGGGAGCACAGGCAAACGCCCTCTGCTCGCCATCGCCGCGCTCCCCGGAGGGCTGTGAGTCCCTCAGTGCAGGGGAGAGCTCTCCTCCTGGGCTGGGGGTCTGCCAGGGAGCCCTGCATCCCCCGTGAGCTCCAGCACAAGCCCAGGGCTGGGTAAATGTCTGCGTCCCTGTGGGAGGCAGCTTGCTCGGAGCAAGGGCTCCTGCTTTGTGTGCTGATTGCTGGCTTCTAGCTGACACTGATTTTCTGCTTCTCCCACCTATTGCACCCTTAAAAAAACACTCCGGTATTCTGTGATAATGGGCCTAAATGCTGTTGCAGCTGGTAAGAGTGATAAAATCACCCATGCACACTGCCATGGTAACCTACAGCAATTGCTCTTCGCTCTCAATGCGTCTCTGCTCTTTGGCATGAGTGCAGATGTGTGGTTTTGGCTGAGACTTGCCTGGGAGTTACCCAAATGTGGAAGATTTGGCTTTGGTTATGAGCTCCTCCATGGACGGGGAGCCACTGGGCAGCTCCTGGCCTTGCCAGCCACCCCTCTGAGCAGGGCGTGCTTCCCCTTGCACCTTGCTGCGAGCCCTGGCAGTGCAGATTGCATCTCTAAAGAGTTGTCAGCACCGGGGAGGAGGCTTCGGAAAAAAAAACTTCGTTTCCAAATGCATTTCATAATGGTTATCGAGAGGAACCACTGGTTGCCTGTTCCCAGCCCCACCATTGCGCACACATGCATAGATCCTGCCGAGCGCCGGGGTCCTCCCCGCAGACAGCGACCACAGGATCCCTGTGAGGTCAGTGCAGTGCCTCCTGGCCGGGCAACCTCCCAGCTGGAGGAGTTCAGCAACTGAGTTGCATCCTGATGTTCTGCTTCTGGTACCAGCCACGAGCTGAACCCCTCGCATTCGTTTGGCAGTCCTCTCCATCGCTCGTTAGCATCAATGCAAAAAAATGTCCTGTGGAATTGGAGGTGTCGTGTCAAGTGGTGAAGAGAGAAGGTGGATCTCCTGAGCCACCAGCCTGGCCGTGGTGCTCTTCTGGTAGGGAATCTTTGCCAAGACCTTTGGAGCTGTAAGAGACCAACAGAGATGTTCATGAAGCTTAGGTATAGAAGTGCTGCACGAAACGGTGGTGTAGGTTTTATTGAAGATCTCTGTGTGACTAAACGAGGTGCTGACATGGGAGGGAAGCTTAGACACACCATCAGTCTCCTCTGATTATCAGTGTTAACCCCAGGTTGGTAACACCAGGGCTACCACACAGATCTAGTGATAGTCACCCATCGTGGTGAGGATCTTGCTGTTTCAGTGGGGAAATGAGGCAAAGCAGCATTGGGAAACTTCTCCGAGGTCATGCAGAGTAGACAACCGGGACCTTGCTTCCCATCACCGAAACTCTGTCCTTTTCCTGTCTCAAGTGCTGTTTCTTCTCCTGGCCCCACAACACCCCTCAGCCAGAGCAGAGAATCATAGAATCATAGAATATTCTGAGTTGGAAGGGACCTGTAAGGATCATTGAGTCCAACTCCTGGCTCCACACAGGACCAGCCGAATCAGAGCATATGACTGAGAGCGTTATCCAGACGCTTCTTGAACTCAGTCAAGCTGTGACCACTTCCCTGGGGAGCTTGTTCCAGTGCCCGACCACCCTCTCGGTGAAGAACCTTTGCCTGATATCCAACCTAAACGTCCTCTGTTGCAGCTTCATTTTGTTCCCTTGGGTTCTATCACTGGTCACCAGTGGGAGGAGATCAGCGCCTGCCCCTTCGCTCCCCCTCGTGAGGAAGCTGTAGGCCGCGATGAGGTCTCCCCTCAGTCTCCTCTTCTCTAGGCTGAACAAACCAAGGGACTTCAGCCTCTCCTCATACGTCTTTCCCTCTAGACCTTTCACCGTCTTTGTTGCCCTCCTTTGGACACTCTCCAATAGTTTTATGTCCTTTTTGTACTGTGGTGCCCAAAACTGCACCCAGTACTCGAGGTGAGGCCGCACCAGTGCAGCGTAGAGTGGGACAATCACTCCCCTAGACCGGCTAGCAATGCCATGCTTGATGCACCCCAGGATACGGCTGGCCTTCCTGGCAGCCTGGGCACACTGTTGACTCATGTTCAACTTGCTGTCGACCAAGACCCCCAAGTCCCTTTCAGCATGGCTGGTCTCCAGCGTCTCATCGCCCAGTCTGTATGTATAGCCATGGTTGCCCCTTCCCAGGTGCAGAATCCGGCACTTGCCCTTGTTCAACCTCATGCAGTTGGTGATTGCCCAGTTCTCCAGTCTGTCCAGATGTCTCTGCAAGGCCTCTCCACCCTCAACGGAATGAACAGCTCCTCCCAATTTGGTGTCATCTGCAAACTTGAGGGTCACTTGAGTGGGGAGATGAAAGAAGAAATGTTACTTTACTGAGCAACATCACAAAATTAGACAGGAAGTAATAGCGCAGTACAGACAGAAGGAACTCAGCGGTCTGCTCGTACGAAGATGTCTGTAGCACTGAGGCTGCTTTCAGGATTCATGATTCATGATTCAACTTCGCAAGTTGGTCGTTGATAGTTAGGATGTTTTCATTTTGACTTCATCTGTTGACAAGGTGGTAAGAGACCTGCAAGGACGCGTATCTCTCCATCAGGTATGACTAATTGTACTGGGACAGCCGCGTGCACGATAACACTTCTGTTTTTCTCTAGAACAGCTCCATTACAGACCGCCTGGTAGCTGAGCCCCAGCAAGTGTTTTTGTGGGAGTTTTGCTGATTGTGCAGCCCAGATAACCTGTAAGTGAGCAAACATGGAAAGCGTTGAATACTCAGCTCAAAAACCAGAAGCAGACTTGTTTCACTGCTGGTCTGAACTGAGCTTTTAACCGTGTGTTGTCAGTACTTTTCAGGAAACTTGTCGCGTCTGAGACACATCACCGGGCAACGAAGTGCTCCAGTTTAGGCAGAGGCACCAGGAGCTGTGCGAAGGCAAGGCTCACAGATAGGCACTGGTGCCTTTGCAGTTCAGTCTTGTTCTTTGCTTTCCCCATCTTCTCCTTCGAGAGCAAAAGTCAGTCCATGCAGAATAGCTGCACTTTTAAACAAGAGCCAACAGTGTGATTTCTCTCAGTCTTGCACTCAGAAAACAGTCTCTCCAACAAACCCGGCTCATTGCAGAAGCTGGTAAACACTTTCTCTAGACATCTGCTCTGTTCATCCTGTTTCTGCAGGAACCCAGGAGTTTTGGTGCGACCCAAGAGCTGAATTTAAACTTATTGTGGTTAACCTGGTTGCCCCTTGCGCCTCAAGATGACACTTGCATGTATGCACAAAGGCCATGCTTACGTCCCTGAAGGTGTGTCAGCGCAGATGAGCCTCTGACTCGTCTTGTGCCGAAAAGGCTTCGGTGTGCAACTTTTCCCCTTGGCAGAGTTTGGATTACGACTGAAAGCTCTCTACAAGGGGCTATGCAGGTTTAAAGCTGTGCTTGCCTTTGATGGAAATCATTGCTTGCTTCTCAAGGAGGTTTTTAGTCATCTGAAAGCTGCACTAAAAGCATGCGAGTGGACAGCCTGTCCAGCATACGAGGTAGTGGAGACCTTCTGACCCTTCCTCTGCCCCTTCTCCCTGAGGAGGGAAGGCAGGTTTTCCTGCCTGCTGCAGGGCACCCCTGTGGTTTAGGAGTGGAAGACTACTTCCACTGTCATGCCAACATGGGGCCCTAATTTCTAGTTGATGTTAGAGGAGTTAGTAGTGGTCAGAAGGGTGATGCACCGGGGGGTAGTCAGTCAGTGCGGAGCTTCTAATGGTATTGACTTCTCATGGTAAGCTCACCAAAGGACCATTTCAGTTTTCTTCTCTCCTTGCTATGTTGGCTTTGTTGTTTGTTGTTGGAGGACAGGAGTTACCTAAGGAGCTCTGGGCATCTGGGGCAGAGCTCGGGGTGTGAACTTGGCAGCTGAGAACACCAAGGAGGAGACTGCACTCCTGAAAGTCTGAGAAGCTCTGGACACTGAGAGAGGACGTGTGACATCATGGCCTTATGACCATGATTTGCCCAGTGTGGACTCGCCACAGACGAGGCATCCCTTGCAGGAGCTATTCCACATGTCTGCCACTCTTTAAAATAAGGATGTTGTCCCACGGACAGGAGTGACCTGTCGGCATTGAAGGTGGTTCCCCTCGCTCCTGTTGGATTCACCGCGGTGGGAAGAGGAGGCGTGCTGGCTGCCAGTTCGGCTCTAAAAACGATGGCTGTGCAAAGTCCGTCCTTGTCTGGACTCCAAGGGGCTGCTGTGCACAAGGCCTTCACACAGTTTCCTTAACAGGCTCCTTTTCACGTTTTCCAGGGACCTGCACTGTGCTTCGTTTCAGAGGGATCCAGTGAATTAACAGATTGTTGCTGCTGCCTGGGTAATTGCATGCCCGGGGTCTGCTCTGCTCCGACAGTCTTCCCGGCTTCCCAAACAGAAAGCATCCTTCTCCTCCGGCAAACAAGGCTGCAAAGTATTGCCCTGAGACCTTGCTCAAAGGATGGAGGAATGGGAGGGTGGAAAGAGGAGGGGGAGGCTGTTTCCAAAGGTATATCTGCCTTCAAGAGCTCACCTATCGAGGAGGAGGAGGAGGAGGTGGGTTTTTTAATCTTTATTTCTGTACCAAGATACTAATTTTGACTGAAGCTGTGTTTTCTCTGGCTGATTTGTGCAGACCTCAGTATGGGTGTAGTTACAGAAATTTAGGCCAGTGCAAGGCACTACAGGGACTCAGTAACTGCTTGAAATCAGCCATCCTGTGTTACACACGAGTTTCAGCAGAAGTCGAAACTGAGTGATCTGATACCCTCTTCTGTACTGAAAATAAAAACCTATGAATAGGTAGGTATAAAAATGCTTACTGGTCTCACTTTCAAGTACAAAAAACCCACATGTGGATAAACCCTTAGAGCCCTCTGAAACTCTGTGAGAATAGACCGCATCTCAAAACATGTTGGCGAGCATATCTTCAAAGCTGGACCAGCTTCCTAATGCAGATCCAGGTTTGCATTTTTAAAAGATGCTATTTGGTCAGAACTGACTTCTGGTGGGGAGCTGGCATCCCTTAGGCTTTAGTCTCCAAAAAGAAGTGTAGTTATGTGCAGTGTGAGGAGGGCAGCTTTACCCCTCTAGCACAGCTTGGATGTCAAGCGGAGGTGTGAAGAGGTCAGGGAGCATCAAGACTGTGGGACAGAGGAAGGGAGGTTGGTTCATGGCTCTGCCACTGACCTCCTGGGTGACTTTGGGCAAGGAGATGAACCTCTGTTCTTCAACTTCCTCCTCTCCTGCCCACCCAGCTCATGTGACAGTTGCCTAATGGTTTGTATGGATTCTTCTGAGAAGCCAGAGCTCAGCAGCTGTCTGTAAGGTCCCTTTTCATCTTCTCAGTTGTGACATTTCCTGTCTCTTAGCCACATAAATTATTTTGACTGTAAGCAAGATGTTGCTCCGACACCCTTTACGACACCAGGTATGGAGGGGGGGGAAGGCCATGCTGGCGGCGTAGCTTGGTCATCCTGCACCAGAGCACTGCAGCTTGTGGGGCAGAGGGAAGGCTTCTTATGGCATCTCCATCATGTAGAGTAGAGGCTGCAGCCTTGGGCCGTATGGAGAGCCTTTTTATAGTTGGTGCTATTCATTGGGCTTAGGAAATCCTGTTTGTTCTGTAAATATGTGTGCATATAGGGGAGGGAGGAGGTGTGACTGCTTTCCAACACCACTTGTGCATGCCGCAGATGGGACATGGACAGAGGTTCCTTGGCCACTGATGTCCAAAAGGAGATGGGCAATTGTGTGTGGGTCACTGTGGGACTGGATGCAGAAGTGGGGTTTGTCATGTCCCAAGGGGAGTATAAGGTACGGTGCTTAGGGGTGGCTTCTGGACCTTCACAGTCTTGGGATGTGGTTGTTCCTCTCAACTTTTTCACTTGGGGGATATCATAGTACCTGAGCATTGAATGATTCTCACCCTTTCCTCTGAAGCCTCTGTGCTGGTGGCAGTTAGAATATGGCTTGTATGACTGTAGGATAATTCAGGCTGAAAGGGACCTTGGTGGGTCAGCTGTAAGATCAGACCAGGTTGCTCATGACTTCAGTCAAGTCTTGAAGACTTCTAAGGATAAGAGTGCACAGACAACTCCATGGCTTAACTGTCATCACATGGAAAAAGTTTTTCCTAACATCCAGTCTGAACCATTCTTGTTTCAAATAATGCGTGATGTCTCTCATTCTTCTGCCAGACACCACTGTGGAGAACCTGGCTCTGTGTTCTCAGTGACCTCCCCGCAGATGCTGGGGGCTGCTGCTGGATCCCTCAAAGCCATCTCTTCCCCTGCCTGAACAAGCCCAGCTCCCTCAGCCTCTTCTCTGCAGGCAAGTCTTCCACCTCCTGGTCAGCTTGGTGCTCCTCCGCTGCACTCCCTGTAGTTTGTTAGTGTGTTTCTTGTATGGGGGTGCCCAAAATCAGATGCAGTATCTAGGTGTGGTCTAACGAGCGCTGAGATCTCTTGCCTTGACCTACTGGCTGTGCTGCTGCCCCTGCAGCCCAGGATGCTGTTGGTCTTTGCTGCAGTTTGTCCCAACGACTGCCAGCCCAGCCCTCGAGCGGTGGCAGAGCTGCTCAGCTGGGACGCTGGGCTGTGCCAGGATGGTCTCTTACATAGGACCTGTCACTCTGTTTGCAAAGCCTGAGTGTTTCTCAGTGGCCAAGAGGGAACAGGAGCATGGAGGAGCCCTGGGGTGACAAAGACCTCACTGCTAATGATGCGGGCTCCCACAGGGACAAGGACTAAGCCTGGACAGATAAGGCGATGAACTGAGTTCTGCAGAAGAACACAAAGAGGTGTAGGGTTATAATTACCACCGTCTCACTTATCTGTAAAGCAAGTTTTTACTTGCTGCCATGTTTCGTGTAGGGCTGTGACTGTTGATGGTCACCAAGTGCTGAGGTCCTGCAGTCCCAGTGCAAAGCATTGTTGAACAAGCCTCGTTTGCTGTGCTTACTGCTCCGGACGAAGCACAGTTCCTGGTAGCCATGTGTAGAGGAATTGTACATATATATGGATGTGTACCATATTGAAACAAACTGCTTGATTTCATTTTGTGCTGCCAACAGTCAGTGTTGTTTGAAACTGGCAACCTATATTCTTTAAGATCCAAGAGCCTTGGGAGAAGATCCATTTTTTTAGTGTACTAATTTAAAAAATGCTCTTTTTTTAGTGCAGCGTGGTAGAAATAAAAGACAAAAATGAGAAAGACAGAAAGACTCATACAGTCATTTTAAAGATTTTCTGCTTTTCCATTCTTGTTTTTTTCAGGAAATGAGACTTACTATATATGGGATAGGAATTAAACTACATATCACAAGCCACTGTCAAGTTCATGAAGTGGCCACAATGAAAAAATAGTGAAAAACATGTTCTTACTAGTGCCTTCCCAGGCCATAGGAATCGTGGTGTGGCTTCCAATTGTAGTAGGGGGAAGATTTGCATTTCGAAGTTGGCGGTTTTCCTTTTTACTCTTCCGCTTCTTACCAGCTAATTCAATGCTGTGTTAATTGTGAATCTGGAATGCAAATCAACTCACCTGCTTGTTTTTCTTTTGTTTTCAGGTTTTCTAACTATGGAAGCTCTCCTGAGGAGCTGCATCATGCGCTGCTGCCCCCGGGATGGGACGCAGAGCTGGGAGTGAGGAGGAACTGCAATGTGCTGCTGCAAGTTGCTTTTGCAAGGAGAGAGGCTTTTTGGCATGTCATGTGGTGCCAAAAGCCATTCTGCCCTTGACAGCAAAAATCCTTATCCTTCTTGTGGTTTTTTCCAGGACAGATGATATTTTCTGTTAAAAAAGCTTTGTACGGAAATCAACGATGTGGTACAACCAAAAAAAAAAAAAAGTCCTGAAAGCAATCACACAGATAAACTCGTACCATAGGGGATTTCCTGCTTATCATTTTTGATCTTTTCTTTTTTCGGTTCTTTAAAAGTTACTTCTTTGCCTGCTCTTTCTTGCAGTGTTTAATTTTTGTCCTGCTAGACCTCTTGCTTATGAACCACAGTGCTTCTCACATTTCGCCGGGCTCCATGTCAGTCTACATGAAAACAAGGCAGCAAGTGCTGGGAATAGGGGTTAACAATCCCTTTGTTTCAGCTTTGCCCTGCATTACTCTGGTGCTTTCTGGTGTAAGCTAGATGTGAACCTCACACCACAGATTGCCATGTACCTGTAGTGATGGTTTACCTGGGAAGGTGAACCATGAAACCTTCAGGAAGCTCAGGAAAGGAAAAAGGAGAAGTGGAAAACAAAGAGAAGCCAGCAAAAGTTTACCTAGTAACTTAAACAGGAGCAGGATTTGACCCTCCTGAGGCACCTCAAGAGATGTCGTGCTCAGCACTGCACTAATGCAGTGACACGAGTTGGTCACCTCACTCCTGCGAAGCAAACTCGCATCTGCCCAGCCTGTCTCCTATAGGTACCTCTGTAAGTGCAAGGTGCTGATCGAAGCCTTGCTCACACCAGGCTCTATGGCACTGATGCTGCAGCAAGTTGTGAGGGTGAAAAAAAGACTCGTAGAAGCAATGCAAGAAAGGGACATGTCGGAGCAAGGGTGAGCTGCACAACTGCATGGCCTGGAGAATATTCCTGTGCACGTC
Organism: Grus americana; assembly: GCF_028858705.1. NCBI lineage: Eukaryota > Metazoa > Chordata > Aves > Gruiformes > Gruidae > Grus > Grus americana. Next base: position 11,319,969 of record NC_072853.1, on the reverse strand, counting down.
CAGAGTTATCCGCTGCAACCCGGCTCTCGTTGAATCACACTGCGGTTGCTCTGGCCTTTGTGTGGGTAACGGTGATAATCGTTGTGTGTGTTGCTGGGTTTTGTTATTTAGTTTTTCTTAAATGTAAAATTAGCCGTTGAATTGGCATTGGTAAGGCAGCGAGCCTGGTGCAGCTTTTATCTACTCCGAACCTGGGGACGAAGGAGGAGAGGAAAATGGCTTGACCAGTTTGGCAGCCGTGCACGTAACGGTCCCGGGGTTCAAAGCAAAGGACACAACAGTCAGACACCCAACCCCGCCTGGGCTTCAGCTGATAAGTCGCATTTCAGAGCAAAAGGCAATCCTGAAGGGGCTCTGCCGAGTGGCTGCAGCCTCCAATGCCGAGTCTTCTTTAAAAGGGGATTTCATAAGGAGTACTATGAACAGAAATGGCTCTTCTGTGGTTTGTACGCATTCCAGGCATGCCAGGACTGTTCCTGTCAAGGATGGGCAGTCTCTGGAGTTTTGGGTTCTTTTTTTTTTTTTTTTTTTTCAAATATTTTCCACAAACTAGCAGCTGAAATGGTTGAAAAATAAATGAGAGTTGCAGAATCATTACAGTAGCAGTAATGGAAACTGTGAGGTGCTTAAACTTAAACTGGCTGGGGGGGGTTTCACCCCGTCGTCTGTGCTGCTGCACTGTTGGGATCACAGCTTTTGCCCGCTATGACTGCTTCAGGATGGATGATTTAAAAGCAGAGCTTTAACTCTTGGTTACCCACAACCTCAAAACCCAGTGCTTTAGGCTTTTTTCAGAAGCTGTACCTTTTCAGCTGAACCACTGTTAAGTGTGCATCCCTTTAGTGTCAGCGCAGTTACGTGGACGTACAACATCTTTACGTTGTGCCAGCAGCATTCGTTTCTGCAGATCAGTGGGTACAGAAATGGGGTACAGCTGCTCCTGCTTCAAGTGCACTTATTGGGGTTTCAGGCAGGCTGCGTCGGTTTGGATTGCACCTGTACGCTTCTACACAAACAGCATTTTAGTTGATGTAAGAGCTTCCACACACAAAATGACGATGCCTTCAGACTTAAACAGCCTTAAGCTTTAACTGAAAGAGCCTTCAGCCTTCACTGTGCCTGACAACACTCTGAAGTTCCGCAGGCAGCAAAGCACTAGATGGTTTGTGTAGACCTGGCCTGTTAGATGGGCGTTTAATTCATAAGCCTACAAGTCCTGTTCCTCTAGACGCATGTGCTGCTCCTGTTGTCATAGTCCTGTGAGCCGTGTAGGGAGCAGGAGCTCATGGATGGCTGAGAAAGCCATGGCCAGCGGTGTTACTGTCATCACCTCGCCAGCGTGGGTGCCACAAAGAGGATGGCTACGAGAGCCTGTAATTAAGTTTGGACATCAGACGCCCCTGAGACACCCTGCACAAACACTCAGCACCTTTATCAGCAGTACCACACTGACCACAGCCAGCTCAGCGCCTGTACGAGCTGGAGCTGCGCCTTTACCTGCTCTGCAGATGAGACTAATCCCTCTGTGGGGGAGCAGAAAACTGAGCCAGGCTCATCCTGGCAGAGGCTGAGCCATGGGGCCATAGACACCCACCCTGAGAATTTGCTTTTCAGCCTGGGCTTGGCCATGGCAGGAGTGCAGACAGAGGGTGAGATGCAGAGCATGAGAAAGCGTCTCTTTGAAAGTGGAAAGAGATGAGACGCTGTTGGAGTGAACAATGAACCTTCTGGCCTGGTTTTATTAAACGTGGATATGGTTATTTAGTGATGAACAGGAACGGGAGTGGATTTAGGATGTGGTGCCTGAAGCCCCATCCCACGTTCCTGAAGCCCCATCCCACGTTCCAGCACAGGCTGATGTTACAGAGAAGTCTCAAGGCTGTTGCCTGGGCTGGTGTAGGACTGTGGGTGGAGGAACTTTAATCACTGGGGTTGTCATCAAAAGCTGCACTTGCAAGAAACAAGGAAGGAAGAGCTCGTGTTAATTTGGTGCTCAACATAAATATTTTTCACCTGAGAGGAGTCTGGTCTTGTAGTTTTCTGGGCTGCTTGCCATTTTGGGTTTGTTTCCTTAAAAAAATAAGGAAAAAAAAGTTTTCTTTACCACATCAGTGCTTCCAACCACAAAAATTTGGAAACAAAAAGTTGGAAGGTGTAGTCAGCAGCGAGCTGTGTTGTTACTGGGCCTATCTCGCAGGGGATGGTTTTGAAGTGGATTGTGCTCTGGCCACTCAAGGTCTCTGCTGTGGAAATATTTATCACTGTGAAACTAGCAAGCTTTACCGGTGGAAGAAAAAACTACTTTCGTAACCAAATAAATGTGTTTTCCCTACAAGTCACACAGATAGGTGCATGTTTGGAAAATTTTTATTTTGAACCAAAATAACTTTTCCACTGTGTCATCTAGAGTGGGAAAACGAGTGGACCTTGAGTTGCATTTTAATATAGATTTCATCCATTTGACCGCAGCAGAAGGTTACATTGAGACTCTCTGTTATCTTTCTCTTGGCATGTCCTTGCTTGCTGTTTTGTGCTTCAGAATCTCCGTTTTCCCTCTTCTTGATGGTTTGAGAGTTTTGATAGGGCAAAAAACACGTAAAAATGTTCATGTCCTTGGGAAGGCTATGGCAAGTTATGCAGTGGTGAAGAAATGCTGACAACCTGTAGAGGAGCCAGTTTTTGACAGCAGGGGAAGTGGTTAGCGCCTCATTTGACGTCCTCACATCAAAGCTGGACAGTAGGCTCGTCGAGATGCTCTGTTTGAACCACAAATTGCTGGGCTTCAGGCAGAAATCGCTGGATGAAATTCTGTGGTCTTTATTAGGCAGGAGGTCAGACAAAATCATTTAGCTAGTTTCTCTCAGCTTTTAGAATTATGAATTGCATAGTCAGGGGTTTTTTTGAGTTTCCGTGAAAAGTTTGCCTTGGTAGCATGCAGACAACAAACCCCATCTGTTCTCTTGTCTTTTCACTATGCTATGTTGCATTTGAGTTGTCCTAGAAGGAGGGTGAAATTCGGCTTGTTATTTAAATTTCAGTATGGGTGGCAAAAGCAACTCTACCTTGATTATTATGGGCCTCCTGTGACCGCAGGAATGGATGATGCCTAATGCCAGCCCTGATTTAACAAACATCTGAGGACTGGCTCATCACCGCAGCATACCCAACAACTGTCTCTTCTCTGTTCCCCGTGGGAATTGTGTGCCATGGGATCCTGCAGTGAGGCAGAGACCGGAGGAAGGCTCGTAAGGCAGCACACGTGCTCTTGTTAGTGGCCAGATACTCCGTCTGCAAGCCACCGAACCAGGGGCCACTGGACCCGGCAGGCAAGTAAGAGACACCTTAGCTGCCTGGCTGTGTAAGAGTCCCTGACCTCCAGTCCCACGGAGCACCTTGTTGCAACGGGAATTTGGGAAAGCCAGGGCAATGCAGTAATTGGAGTAAAGAATAGGAAAGTCACGTGGCAGAAACATAATGAAAATAAAAATAATGTGAAATAATGTCACTTTCTTTCCCAGTGTGCAACTGGGATGAAAATGGGGGCACGAGCAGAGCACTTGCTATCTGCAGCCTTGTCTTCCCTTCCAAACGTGACTTGTAGCATGGTGCCGCCCAGCACTCGCAGGTTTTAGCAGTTCGGTGAACATCCCTGTTGTATGCCCCAGGTTCGCCCTGTCTGTACGGCAGCTTGGACCCACGTTCCTCTGTAACAAAGAGCTCCAACACCCCTCCTGTCCTACAGCAAGACTTCTATCCAGAGCTCCACAGGGACTTCAGTCTGGGTTTTCAGACTAGCCTAGAGCGATAGGCTAAGGTCTATTTTGTAGTGAGGCCCCGGGGTGTGTGATGAGCCACTTGGATGCACCCAAGGCTGCTTTTTGTCACTTTGCCAAATGGCACGGGACCCCCTGTATCTGTAGAGCGAAACTCCAGCTTTTCATGTCGGGCGACTGCAACCAGCTGGTTATTGGGAATGGTCTGTGTTGGATTCCAGTCTTTGTTCAGGAAGGTGCTAGCTGTCATGAGCCGAGAGCATGTGAAGGAGCAATGTGACAGCAGAGGTGATGTGCGTGCCAGTGTCTGGGAGTATTTCCTCACGCTGTTTAGCAGTAAAGACATAGTCGGCCCTCGTAGGGCAGGTATCTGATTAAAAAGCACTAATGCAAAAAACCCTTCATTTATGGCAGTTAAATGTATTGCAGTGTAGTTGGGAACGAAGAATTCAGGTTCTGTCTGGAGCCTGAATGAGACTGTCTGGGGAGCACAGTGTCAGGGAGGTGAAGCGGTCGTCGTGTGTAATCATGTGAAAGTGAGATCTCGATGGAGCAGTGGGACAGAAAGGGTCTCTGCAGAACAAGCAGAGCAGGGAGGTAACTTTGTCCCTTTAAAGGGGGACATGCTGGCTGGTGTCTGCACTTGAAGAATGGGGAAACGCCAGGAAGAATGCAAAGGAGAGCCACAAATGGCTTGGGATTGCCAAACCAGAACTCCCTGACGTGGTGCTTGGGGAGATGAGTTTATGGGACTAATTGGGATGAAAGCTGGCAAGGAGGTGACTTGGTTGCCATGACTAGTGGAAGAAAGCTTCAATCAGCAGGTTTGGGATGCAGAAGGAACCCTTGGAAGTTTTATGCCTTTTTCCAGATTTTGGAGGAAGTTCTGATGTCTCTTTAAGGTAATTTGTGTGTGTTGCAGCTTTAGTCTGAAATACTTGGCTTATTATGTAGAGGTCTTGGATGAAAAGGAGTGATCTGCAGATCCTGTACTGAAGGCAGGATGGATCTTTTGGGTCTTTCTGCCTTTATGCTCAGAGCTCTGATACTCCCCGGCACTTTCCTCCATCTCTCCCTGGGGTAGGGCAGTTCTCCCGCAGCGCTGGGCATAGTTTAAACTGTCAGGTCAAAAGGCTTTGGAGCCATCTCATCTTAAGACAGACATCTAAAATAGGTGGGTTGCCCTCTGGTAATGGCTGTTGTCTTCCAGTGACTATGGGGGTAGGCCAGACAGCTGGTTGGGACGTGGACTCCTGCACTTTGGATGTCTGAAGCTGCATGAGGTGAACCCCCTCTCACCGCCTGCATGAGTGGAAGGAGCTGCTGGAACAAAGCACCTAAAGAAGATGTCTGACACCATCCGAGATGAAAATAATACGGAAACTTTAATCAGCTCTCACAAGATGAGCAGTCCCTGGAGGTTCTGTACCAAACCTGACCCACTTGCTGGGCCCCAGCGGTACAGCACCGGGCACTCCGTCTGCCTTTGGAGGAATGAAAGGACAGCGATCTAAAAAGAAACAAGGGAGCACAGGGGAAGGGAATGAGCGGTGAAACTTTATTAAGAATGAGTTGGGGTATTTTGATCGTTATTAAATGCAAACCCACCTTCCGCAGCATTTCTTTTTTTGAGCTGCTCAGAAAGAAGGGAGGTGTTTGGGGGAGATTTGTTTTCAACCTGATCAATGATTTCGCAGTTCCCTCCCTGCATCCCTGCCTGCAGCATCCCGGTCTCTCCAGCCGTGCCGTGTTAGGGCAGCTGCTGTGAGCGTGTGTCCTCGGGGCTGAGCTCCAGCACTGTAACTGGCCTGGTATCAAGGGGCTACTCCCGTCCCAGGCTGTAGCCTGCTTTGCGGTGACAGAGGGAGGGCTCTTACAACTGGCGAGCAGCAGCGTGACTGTTTTGCCAAATGTCCCTGTTAGTAGGCAGGACTGCTTGCAGCGGAGGCTCGTGATGAACCCAGGCTCCCATCCCTAAGCTCCCTAAAGGAGATGTGCCTACCTGGCAACGGCTTCAGATTGGGGCATCTAAGTGCACAAAGCAACAGTGGGCAAAAAGCAAATCCAAAATCTCTGAGGTTTGAGAAAATGATAGCAGCAGACTATTTGCAGCAAACCATAATCAATATCCCTTTCCGGGAGATGCAGCTGGGAAGATGATTTCCACATCCTCCTCGGAAGGGGTGCTGAATCGCCAGATGAGCACCAAGCTTTCACCCTGCCGTGCGTACCCAGCCCGCAAGCTGCAGCTGGGATGCCAATAGCCCTCGCTGGACCCCGGGAGGATGCAGGTGCTGGCACTCGCTGGCGTGCCGAGGCCTGGCCAGATCCCTGGCATAATATGCATTCATGGCATATTTTTGAGCCGACTAAGAAGTGTGAGTCATTATGGAAAACGTAAGAATGACGGTTTTTGTGGGATGCATTTTTTTAATCCCTGAATTTAATTCTCAGTTTTGAATGAATCAAATTATCTAATGGGACTGAAAAAGCTGGGATTTCCACACACCCCCCCCCCCCCCCGTTTCTTGCTGCAGTGTTTTTGTTTTGGTTTGGTTTTTAATCAAAATGTTTACTCACATATGAAGAATTCCATATCAGTAAATGATTTCTGATAAGTTGATGGCAAAAGTAAGGTGAGGGTGAGGAGAAGACAAGCTTTGGGTTTTGGTTATCTCTGATTTTTTCAATTTTATTTAAATTTCAGCAAAATGCCAAGTGTTTTGACCCACTTTCAAATCTCATTAGCGAATGAAGAGACACTGGGAGGTGTGGTCATGTGAACTTCAGAAATGCAGCAGGTCAGGACAGGAGAGACTAGCAGCAATCCTGCTGTGACGCTATGCCCAGACTTGAGTGTGTTAACCTATCTTACCATTTTCCTGTGTCACCAGTAGCAAATTTTCAGCGAGTGGAAGGGGATGAGGAAAAGGAGCCACCAGCTGTCTCCGCATTTTTCTTGTCTCCCTTCCAGATGGCAACAGCATGCATCACACAGTCATCGCAGTTGCATCAAGGACTTTGTCTTTATGTAGGACCCACCAATGCAGAGAAGTGCAGATGGACAGACAGGCGCTTGCTCTGGTCCCTGAGCTCTGCAGCCTGCCATCAGTACCAAGGCTGAACTCAAAAGCCTTGCTCAGAGGAAGGGTACATTAACTCCAGTTAGCAACATGGGAGCATGGTTGCAATAGTCCCAGCTGACCAGCAGCTCGCTTGACCTGTGGGAAGATGGACCTTTGGCTGTGATTCATGCAAGATTTTGCTAAGCCACTCTTCTCCACAGCAGCTCTGCCTTTCTGCTTGCAGGGACGGCATGGCAGCAGCTTCAGCTGGGTTTGGAAAAGTCAGCCCTACAGTTACTGTCTTCCTGAAGAAGGAGAACCACATTTTATTTACCTAAGGAAATCAGTGCTTCTTTATTGACCTTGATGGATTTGGGTTGATTTGTGCCAGCCAAGAAGCTAACCCTTCTTTCTATCGAAGCCTGTTCCCAGCACACGCAGGCTGCGTGGTTCATGTTTGGGTCAGTAGGGCTTAGTGGCCTTTCTTCATCGTTATCAAAACAGTTCACTTTCTGATGACTTTGGCATTCCCAGTTTTGGCCTTAGAGCAGAAGCAGCAGCACATTTTTTTCAGTGAGTCCTTGATTTTTTTTGGTGCTTGTCAGATGCAGGGAAGGGTGAACTTGATGTTGCAGCTCCTGAGACCTTCCTCACAGGCATGCTCAGCCAGTGCCTAGGAAAGATGCAACGCGAGCTTGTTATCTATGAAAAAGGAGTTTTTTAGAATGGTTCATATGTGGGAATATTCCAGCCTCTGCCTGTATCTGCTTTTCTCACTGTGAGATCGAGACACTTTGTAGTCTTCTGTCCTTATGCCCATTTTGGTGGTAGGCAACAGGCCAGCCAAGCAGCTACACAAAAAGTCTTGGGCAGCAAACCCAAGAGGTGCATAGGATGCTGGTACAGTTGCACCAGTGCCTGGAGCGATGCTGGGAGCACCCAGCCTGGGGCGAGCGTGGCAGTGACACCGTGGGGCTGGCTCTCTCCTGCCTGCTTGGGACCCTGTAGCCCTGGGGTGCTGTGATGCTACCGAGACGTAATGCTGTCTTAGCCAGGTCAGAAAAATGCTGCTCAGAAACTCTGCTCATGACTGGAGAGAGATACGGCTCTGCTTTGCTTTCTTAGAGCTGCCTAGAGTCTGTGCATGACTCCATATCCAAAGCCTCCTCCTGATGCCCGACCACCACGTTGCACGCAGAGGTACAAAATCCCTGTCCCCAGTCATCTGCAAAGAAGGAAGATGACGTACCCAGGGACCAGCCCTGGCATCGCTCCCTGAGGCTGGTACAAGTATTACTGCTTCCAGCTGCCCTGCCTGTCCCCTGCCTGTCCGGTTGGGTTTATTAGCCTCCGCAGCAGCCTGGGACTGGGAATCAAAGGGATAAAGCGCAGTTTGGGGTCTGTGAACGGTTGCAGAAACCTGGGGCAGGGAGAAGGGAGCAAGGAGTGATAATGTGCTAAGCCACTGCAGGTGCTGGATCAGCGGAGGGTGAAGCAGCCCCTTGCCCACACCAACAGCAGGCTCCCGCGGAGCTGTGCGATTCAAACGGCGGAGACCTGGGGGAGATCTGCTCCTGTCTTTGGCACCCCCTCTTGCCCTGGTTGGCAGCCGTTGTTGGATGCATTGCCTCATGTCAAACCTATTCATAGATGCCTAATCCTCTGCAACCAACCAGCTCGGTGTCGTGGACTTCCTTCCAGGAGCCAGATATGTCAGTACCATTATACATGTGGCTTTTGAGTGACTTGTGCAAGGCCAGGCAGCAAGCCTGTGGCTGAGCAGGTGTTGAAATCCAGCTCTCCCAAGCTTCGGGTTGGCAGCCTTTCCACCAGGAAATCCTTCGTTTAACTTTCCACCGCAGCAGATGGGGTTGCATCAATGTAGGAGGGAAGTCTTGCTGCACTCGTGCATCTCTTCCAGCCCTTCTTCATCTCCTCGCACCTCTCCCTGAAGGCACCTATGCTGAAGGAAAAGACATTGAACTATTACTCGGTGTCCAGGAGAGAGCAAAAACGGAGCTGGATTGCCTCTGGCACCATACACCACAGAAAAGAACGGGACAGTTTTGGGGAAGGTTCAAGGCAGGTCGTGCAAGTCTGCAAACTGCTCCCGCAGGGCTCCATCGCCGGCTCTTATCCATGAGAGCTTGTCAGGTGTAGCAGCAGGTTTCTGTGCCACCCCTCACTTCTTTCTCCTTCAAAGAGGGAACAAGCTGCCCTGGAACAGGCTGACCTTTGGCATAATTCTTTCTTTTTTCTTCCCCAAGTCAGGGGCACTCAAGTGAAAACCGAGGAAAGCTAAAGCTAAAGATTACCTCTTGTCAGCTTTCCTTGCCACAGTGACAGGGCTGTTGTTCTGCTCTTGACGTTTAAGTGAGAAATCAATGTTACCGTGGGAGCAAACTCCCAAACAGGTGGCAATCACACACATATTAACCTGGACCAGAGCAGGAGGCACCACATCCCCCCGCGGACCCGCCGAGGGGAGAGGAGATCTCATCACCCTTTGTTTGTGCTCAGAGCGAGGATGGTGCCCAAATAGATAAGGCTCTGGGCACAGATGTCTGGTTTGATTATTCTTTTCCTTTTTGCTACAAACCATATGGCAGTACGGACAGCACAGATAGCTGGCAATCAAAATTCCTGGGCTCCCTCCCTGACTTCGCCATTCGCTCATTTAATTTTCAAAGCGTTTTTCATGCATCAGCAAAACTTGCTGCCTTGACCGTCCCCACCCCCTTAAAACAAGAGCTCTCCCTCATTACTGGAGGTGCTTTTGAAAATAGTAACCACATCTTGCTCTGCTATCGCAAAATTATATGCACTTAATGCTTGTAAACTACTTTGGCACCAACAGATAAAAGGCTCTACAGACAGGTTGCTAATCAGTTTGATTAAGTAAAGCGCCTGAAGTTTGCCACTGCTGCTGGAGGATTGCAGGCTGATCCATCTATAACCCAGAGAAGTAAGATGAATTAGGTACGATAAGGATTGTTTGGTTTCTGGTCCGTCAAACAGTGAATGAAATGACTTGGTGTTTATATGCCAGGTCACAGACAAAAGTTTCTTGCGATTGGAAATGATTAGGCACACTGATTAATGTTTCCGGCGCTCTTTGATCCAGAGCTGCCAGTTGGAATGAGTCTTGCTGCACAGAGACATCCCGACTGCCTCGTAGCGAAAGTGCAGGGGGTAGAAAATTGGCTGAAAAAATGAGGGTGGGCTTGGGAAGGTTCTGCCATAATATATGCTCTTTTTCCATCGGGGACTGTAGGGTTGCATTCTTTGAACCATCCTCTTATTCCTGGAAGTCAGGCAGTTTGTAACTCGCATTGTTGCTGTCAGGTTTCTTCATTTTAAAGAAAATATCCTGGAAGATTGCCAAGTCATCTAAACATCCAGTACTGATAAGGGACCTCAGGGTCTGCTCAGTTAAGAAGAAACCATCCCAGGTTCAAAAAGAGCTTTAAAATACAGCACTTTCTGAGTAGTCTGCAGCTTTTGTGGAACTGATGATGTTTGTCTCTGTGTGGAGGTGCCATCTCCTGCATACCTCCTTGTGATGGATGTTCCTTCTTTCTGCCGTAAGATTTCCCATTTTTAACCCTCAATTAGGATATCCCACTCTTATCAAAGGTGAGATATTTGAAATAGTTTCCTAAGACACAGCAAGATTTGCTTGGGTAAGAGGAAGAATCTCCACAACTTCTTAACATGCCCACATCACCACACTGTTTGTCTTCATTATTTTGTGTCTCTGTCATATTTTGGGCATTATGGTTGAACCTTGAACCAGCTGGGAGGCCACAAACACAACTGCATTGCCCACTACATTTTCTTTATAACCAGGAGTGCAGTGTTTGTCATCCTCACTGTCACACCTGTCATCCACATATGGTCCTTCTGTGGTGATGTCCTCTTTTGTGCAAAGTTCTGTATATCAGCGTGGGATTTCTAATAAAAATCAGAGTGCAGTGGTCCCAGAGTAACCAGTTAATAAATGGTGAATAGGCACTCAAAAGAGCTCTGGAAAATTTGTGGTGAAGACCCTAAAATGCCTGGGCGTACCAAGGAGCTGAACTGCAGATGCCCATACCCAAGGGCATTAAGCTGTTCCCAAATCACTGTTTTGTGTTTTAGGAGAGCTGCCAGATCCATAGCAATTTATCTCAAAATGCTTCTACTACAAACTCAGGTGGTTCAGCAGTTACAGCTGGTTTTGCTTAGAGAAGGGAAGAGGCAGGAGCTGGGGCTGCCCCGTCATCAGGCAGCCCGAGGTCTTTCCTGCTGGTCATAGCCACCTCTGTGCCCGCAGGGAGAGGAGCAGAGCACTGGGTGAGCACTGGGCGTCCCGGCCATCCCACATTTCTTTTTGTTTGCCTTTGTGCTAAAGACTCCTGATTTTATGCAATATGGGAAACCTTTGAAATGTTGGAAGTTTTCCGGAGTTGAGAAACCAGTGGATGTGAAATGGTGCCCAGTGAATCCCACTGGGCATGTAGGTCTGTGTAAGGAGGAAATTGTAACACCAAGCTTCTCTGTTGCTTTGGATGTGCCCTTTTTTCTTATGTTTTACCAAGCACGAGAGCTTGCAGAGACCATTGCTGAGCAGTTCCTCTTTAACGTCGGAGGTCCATGTTCACTTGAGTGGATCACCTGCCCAGACACCTGCCCACCACCGTTTGATATCTCCAGGCAGGAGCTGTGCCTTCCCTGCACTTACAGTCCCCATCCAGAGCCTCTGATCTCTGATAGTGCATGAACTCATCCCCACACTGGGCTGGCAGCTTTAGGGTTTCTCTGCTCTGCTCAGCTGTTTTCGCACAATGGATTGAAACCTCATCATTTTCAGTTCTCTGACATGTTTGGTTGCCAGTGTATTCAGCAGAGGGAGGACAAACGGTGATCTCCTGGACCGTGTTATGTGAGGGACAGGTATAAATACGAGCTTACATCAATTTCCTGTCTATGTGACGTTCTGCTGTTTTCAAGCCTACGTTGTCTTCCTGTGCAAGGCCTGAAACAGTTAATATCAATTTAATTGCAGATCATTTTCACAAAACTAGGTGTCTACTCTGCCTACTTTGTAATTTCCCAGCGGCTCCGTGGTGGCTGCTTGGCTGCTGCCTGCCCCTCTACTAATGCTCCCGCTTTCCTCCCCGGCTTGCGCGGCTGCCCCGGCATGTTGCTGGGACAGGGAGCAGTGACGTAGGGTCTCCTGGAAGCCTGCGAATGGGGCCAAGCAAAACACAGCTGGGCATCACCCCAAATACCTCAAGGACTGCTGCTCCGAGCGGGTTCCCATTGTCTCAGACATCTCATTGTGCTTAATAGCGATGGAGGTGTCTGTATCGCTCTGACTTACGGCAAGCTAGGAGCTGGGGCCAGGGAAGGGAGGAGTGTGGGATTAGGCATGTCTCCAGCTCCTCAGGGTAGGAATCACTGCTTATCTGAAGCAATTTTGGAGAGGCATTTCAGGTACAGTTTCCATGATGGAGATGGTTTCCCGGTGGTGGACGCCACTCCAAAGGTGTGCCATGGTGCTTGGTGGCCCTGACGCCTCCTCAGGCACATGCCACCAGTGCTGCCCCAGCTCACTGCCATCCTGCTCGCTGCCATCCCATTCGCTGCCTCGCTTGCCAGCTGCCTCCCATTGAAGCCAGCCCTCCTTTCCTTCTGCCCCCACATGCAGGACAGGAAAGCATTGGCACGAGTGATAAACCCACCTTCCTTATTGTGTCCATTTCCGTATGGATCCTAGCAGGGAGACAGCAGGTGGGATGGCGAGTTTAAAGGTGCTCAGCCAAAAATCACACAACTCGATCAGTTTGCCTCATTATTGCTACCACAGTTAACCCTTCTACTGATGGCCCTGGGGTAGTTTCTCTGCTCTGTTCATCTCAAGTTCATATGTCAAGCTGTGACAGGGGTTTCTGGTGGCCTGAGACCTTTGGCTGCAGCCAGATTTGCCTTTACCGGTAACAGTCACCTTTTTTTCCTCAGTTTCGTGAGAGGTTGCTGCGCCCACTCTTCATGCCAGCTCATGTCCAGGAGGCAGAAGGGCAGGGCTTGTGCTTTGGGCTGGCACACAATGTGGAGTGTGAAATGAGTCAGCAGTCAGGGGAAGCATGGCCAGCAAGAAGCGTGAGACTCATTGCCCCTCCGGGCGGGATTAGACTGGGCAGAAACCTGGCATGGACGATGTCTGCCAGGTGTCCAGGTTAGGGTGCAACCCAGGCCATTAAAAGTCTGGGTATGTAGGAGCTGGAGCTGCTGTCTGAGCTGGCGAGAGAGCTTTAACTCTTTGTATCTTGGACACTCATGTAAAACAAATGCTGTTGCATCCTTACTGCTTTCTGCTCCAAATTCAAAAGCTCAGGACAATTTTTCCCCTGACGTAAATACATAGCAGCATCATGAACTGTCATAGTTTAACCCCAGCCAGTAACTAAGCACCACACAGCCACTCACTCACTCCTCCCCTCCAAGGGGATGGAGAGGAGAATGGAAAAAAATTACTCATGGTTTGAGATAGTCAGTTAAACAGGTAAAGCAAAAGCCACACACTCAAGCAGAGCAAGACAAGGAATTCATTCCCCACTTCCCATGGGCAGGCAGGTGTTCAGCCATCTCCAGGAAAGCAGGGCTCCATCACGCCTAACGGTGACTTGGGAAGACAAACGCCATCACTCCAAACATCCCCCTCTTCCTTCTTCCCCCAGCTTTATATGCTGAGCATGACATCATATGGTATGGGATATCCCTTTGGTCAGTTGGGGTCAGCTGTCCCGGCTGTGTCCCCTCCCAACTCCTTGTGCACCCCCAGCCTACTCGCTGGTGGGGTGGTGTGAGAAGCAGAAAAGGCCTTGGCTCTGTGTCAGCACTGCTCAGCAGGAACGAAAACATCCCTGCGTTATCAGCACTGTTTTCAGCACAAATCCAAAACACAGCCCCGTACCAGCTACTATGAAGAAAATCAACTCTATCCCAGCACACAAAGTATCTATTAAGAAGAAATAGAAAGGAATTACAGAAACACAGGCAAGTCTAGGTTGGAAGGGACCTCCCAAGGCCATCTGGTCCAAATTTCTGTTGAAAGCAGGGCCTTAGATTAGGTTAGGTTATTCAAGGCCAAGTCAAGCCAAGTCTTTAATATTTATAGTGAGGAAGATGCCACTCTCTTCAGGAAACTGATACCATTCTTTAGTTGCTCTCACAGCAAAGAATTTTTTTTAAATATCCAAGTGGAACTTCCCTTGAAGTCACTTGTGCCCATTGCTTATTCTCCTGTCATAGTGCATCCTCGTGAAGAGATGCATCTTCTGGACCACTACCTTTTAGGAACTGGAAGGCAGTGATTTGATTCCCCCACTCTAATCCTTTCCTTTCTCAAGGCTGAGCAAGCACAATTCATTCAGTTGTGAAGTTCTCCAGCCCCCTAATCTTTCTGATCCCCTCTGGACCATCTCCAGGTTTTCATTGTCTCTCTTGAACTGAGGGGAAAAAAACTGGACAGTGTGTTCCAGGTGCGGCCTAACAGGTGCCAAGCAGAGCAGGAAAATCCCATCCCTTCATCTACCAGTGATAGTCTTACTAATTCAGCCCAGGATGCTGTTGGCCTTCATTGCTGCCAGGGTACGTGGCTGGCTCATCTTCAGTTTGCTCTCTGCCAAGACACCCTGCATCCTTTCAACAGAACTACCAGCCAGACAGCCAGTAACCAGCTGGTGCTACTGCTTGGGACTATTCCATCCCAGGTTCAGGACTTGACGTTTATGTTTGCTGAATCTCATGTTAAATCTTACTCTTGTTGGCCAAATCTCAACAGTTTGCTGAGATCTGTCTACATGGTGACTTTTCCTTTCAGCACATCTACCTCCTCTCCCAGCTTATGCTCATTCTCATATTTGGTGAGGGTGCATTCAGTCCTACCTTCCAGATCATTTATGAAGCTGAATTGCATTGACTCCAAAAGAACTTCATTTATGACCAGGTGCCAGCATGACTTTGAGCTTTTAACCACCACCCTCTGAGCTCAACAGTTTAGTCAGTTTTTCAATGATTTTGTATTTCATCTGTCCAGTCCATATCTTAATGGCTTATCAAAAAGGATTTTGAGGGAGGCTGTGCCAAACACCTTGCTAAAATCAAGGTAGATGATATCCACAGCTTTCCCCTCATCCACTGAGCAAGTTTGGTCAAGCATGATTGGCCCTTCAGTCTATCCATGTTGGCTTTTCACAGTCAGCTTCTTGTCATCCCTATGCCTGGAAATAGCTTTTGCAAGGACCTGTTCCACAGTTTTCTCAGGGACTGAAAGAAGGCTGACTGGTCTGCAGTTTCCTGGATCTTCCTTTTTGTCCTTTTTTGTAGGTGGACATTTGTTCTTCACCAGTCTTCAGACTGTAAGACCTCTCTCCACACATAGCTGTTTACTCTTTGTTTTTCACTTCCCCTGCATGGGGGAATAATGTGTTTGACACTAGACAAAGTCCTTAAAGCACTATGGATGACAACATGCAAAGAACAGAAGGTCCTTGTATGTATTGCTACCAGTCCAAATTAGTTAAACAGGACAAATTCTGGGCTGGAAATTACAATGGTTCATGGCGTTATCTAGTCATGACCTAAATTCTAGAGATGCTTTTGTTGATGGTGGAATAATCCTATCTGCAGATTTAGGTGAAGGGCAGTTCTGTGTAGTATTAATGATCATTAATATTATTCTTAAAAGTTTTATTTAGCAGGGACCAGTCTTTGATCTAGCATGCATTCAGCAGTCAAGATTTTGGCCTCTCTGCCAGTACCTGGAAGCCAGGTCTCTCCAAGGAGTGACCTTGGTTTCACAGGACTATTGTGACATTGAATGCTGGTGTCTGGTACCGTGATAGGGGTCATTAGATGGAGTTGTCATGTCTTGAGAGGTAGCTAGAGTTCTTTTAGAGGTCAATTATCAGCTGAAAAGTCTATATAGAATTTGCACAGACTAGTGTACTAAGTGGTCTACTTTTGGACTGATGTTGATATCAATAATTATAGATATCAATATGTCTTTAGTCAATGTAATTAGCATCATTACGCCAGCTGTACAGCAACATACGCTCTCAGACCTATTTGTTTCTTTCACATTGTAAAACAAGCTACACATCTTTAGCCCAGATTTTCCAGCTTTGAAATATCAGGAGTTGTCCAATGGTACCACAGTGGTTGCTTTGGAACCCGCTATTTTTACATTTTAATAGCCACCACATTGACTAGGACTAGGAAATGCATGCTCTCCACTGCCAAAGGATGGGTTTTTCTGCTCCAGCTCTACATGTAACCATGTCCTTCATATATCAGCTCTTGATGGCTCACAGTCTGGCTTCTGAGAAGAGCAAGAGGGGAATGGCAAAGTCTGAATGGGAAATTATAGAAAGACCAGGGAGGTTCACATGAGGCCTCTGAATGGTACTACCGTCCCAGGCAGTGATTTGCCAATGCACAGCTGCACATGGGTGTCCTTCTTCCACACCTATGGATTCAAATTTTAACGTGTAATTGTAATTACAATTGTAATTGTAAGGCGATTGACATGACATTGCTTAACGCTGTTATTAATATTCACGGAGCAGGTAGCTATGTGCTGTATTAGGCTTCTTAAATCTTTACTAATGAAACATGTCCTCAAGCCTTCCCTCTAGAAGGGTGGAAACCTGGCATCCACCCAGGCTCTGTTAATACAAACCCCAAGTTATTTCAAGATGGTAAGAAGAAAAGTGGGTTTTTTCCTCTCTCCTTCCGATCTTTTAACTTTTTTTTCACTAGAATTACCCATTTCTGGTCTGGCTGGAAAGGGTCAACAGAAAACAAGATACTACTGAAGCATGTCATTGGTGCACCCGTGGTCAGTATTACATGTGTATACTTTAACAGTCAGCTGAGTTTAAATACGCAGAACTCCTGTTTTTGGCCAAGCAAAAGGTGACTGCTGTTTGTGCTGGTGTTTCCCTTGTGCTGAAGGCTGCCTGCTAGCATTGCAGACGTGAAACTGTTCAGGGTGTCGTTTGCCTGAAACACTTTATCATGGCTCCCCACGAGCCCTCCCTCCATCTGGCTGCTTACAGGTTTTCAATGAAAGGCCCTGTTCACACACACGGCAACTCGAATTATCTCTGAATAAACTAGTATATGTGGAGAGTAATTCATGAGCACTTCCAGCATGATGATAAATGGCAGGCAGGGCCAGCGCGTACAAGGTGGCCCCTCAGGGATGTGTCTCCATCAAGTTCTGCAAAGGTACTGTTGAAGGGTGTGGAAACATGACCTTAAAATAAGAGCTGTGTCTTTTGGAGCTTTAGAGACCAGACTGTAAATGACAGACATGCAGTACTTGATCTGTCACCTCTTGTCTAATATTGTATCTCCAGAATGTGACAGATAGTTCGGGTTTTACCCCCCAATTCCTCCCTGTGTGACTGCCAATCTGCTTCCTGAAAAGCAACAGTCATCTTAGCCCTTAAAAGACACCTTAAACAGTCAGTTTGGGTAAATAACAATGAACTCTAAGAATTTATGTGCTGTCCTGTTATTTTCCAGCCCTTGCTGACACGATTATCGTGGAATCATAGAATCACAGAATGGTTTGGGTTGGAAGGGACCTCAAAGATCATCTAGTTCCAACCCCCTGCCATGGGCAGGGACACCCTCCACTAGACCAGGTTGCCCAAAGCCCCATCCAACCTGGCCTTGAACACTTCCAGGGATGAGGCATCCACAGCTTCTCTGGGCAACCTGTTCCAGTGCCTCACCACCCTCACAGGGAAGAAGATTCTCGAACTGCAGTTGAGCTTTGGGTTAACAGAGGCCATTCTTCTGTGATGACCAAGAGAGCAAGGAAAATCCTGCAAACACAAGAGCCCTAGGAGGTTGTGGCCAGGTTCATCCCAACAGGTTAAACAGGGACAAGGCATAGCCCCAAGCACTGGTGTGTACCTGTCCATACTGTAAGCTGTTAGCACGGCTCCAGCCCACACTGGCTAGCACTTCTCCAGACAGCGCCTGAGCACCATCTTGGGACTCTCACTGGCCAGGGACCATCCCCAGTAGTAATTTGGCTGCAGCCACCTTGTTCTGCAGAGGTGAAAGGGCTTAGGTGTCTGGATATGAGCTGCTGGGCAGTTGGCTCCAGTGCCAAAGAACGGTCCCTGACTTGTCTTATTTACATGTATGGACAAGATGAAGGCTTTGGGATACAGGAGCCTCAGTGGTGAGACAACATATGTCAATTTTGCAATTCAGGATGCAATTTTGAAGTAAATATTTCTGTTAAACTTTCAGGTACTGCTTTCAGGTACTGTCTCTCTTGAAAACCCTGCACTTGCTGAATATCTATTATTGTTCCCATGTGGCAAGGAAGGGAAGAAACCCTTCATCTTCAGATAGCAGACATAAAATAATGTGAAAGAAATGTGAAATGACTGGGGAGGAATTTTGTTCTGGTCTAAAGAGAAACTATAGGAAATTCATAGATTGCTGCCGATAAAATTAAAAAAGCATGCTGTATCTCCCTATTTGTGAGAAGAGGAAGAAGAAAGAGAAGGAAAGACAGCTCAAAAACATGGAAATACCAAACAGAAATAGTAGGAAATCTGATGTACAGGGTCTTACTTGTCAGATAATAACGTCTAGACTTTGTCTGTACACATCTGTACCACTATCTACTTTTTTATTAGGCATAAATTCATAGTAAAAGGCGTCTACTGTAGTCAAACTGGCCATACTTGTAGTTCTTGTTGAAAAAATTACTTTTTGTGCTATTAAAGTCCCAGCTGAAATTGATGCAAATAAGTAGTCTGGCCTCTAAGGAACGATATTCCTGGGGAAAAACCTGCATTGTGATCTGAATCAATGCTGCAAAGCTCATCTGGTATAAACCATTAGTCCTGGAATCCAGCACAGCTGAATTATAGATGAAATGTATTTTGGTCCATTACGTCAATGCTTTGCTTGTACTCGGGAACCCACAACTGGACACAATGCTCCAGATGCAATCTCACGAGTGTCAGATAAATGGAAATGATGACTTCTTTCAACTTGCACAGTTTTCTCATCATAGAAAGTAGCCTGGTTGGTCAGCCAAGACATCAACAGCACTCTGCTTGTCTACACTAACCCATAATAGGTTACCTTCAGAGGATTAGCGTGTATTTGGCTAAGGCACTAAGGCTAGAAATGCGTCTGACTTGAAAAGTAGAAGGTAGGCCTGAGTCCTGTTTGTATATGTTGGTGTATCTGTGTGGTGAGTTGACCCTGGCTGGGGGCCAGGTGCCCACCAGAGCCGCTCTGTCACTGTCCATCCTTCACCAGACAGGGGAGAAAAGGCATAACGAAAAGCTTGTGGGTCGAGATAGGGACAGGGAGAGATCACTCACTAATTATCGTCACGAGCAAAACAGACTGAACTTAGAGAGAGAATTCATCTAATTTATTACTAAGCAAAACAGAGTAGAGGAATGAAAAATAAAATCAACTCTTAAAACACTTCCCCCCACCCCTCCCATCTTCCCGGGCTCAACTTCACTCCCGGCTTCAACCTTCCCCCCTCAGCGGCACAGGGGGACGGGGAATGGGGGTTACAGTCAGTTCATCACACGTTGTTTCTGCCACTTCTTCATCCTCAGGGGGAGGACTCCTCTCATTGTTCCCCTGCTCCAGCATGGAGTCCCTCTCACAGGAGACAGTCCTTCATGAACTTCTCCAGTGTGGTCTCTCCCGCGGGGTGCAGACCTTCAGGAGCAAACTGCTCCAGTGTGGGTCCCCCATGGGGTCACAAGTCCTGCCAGCAAACCTGCTCTGGCGTGGGCTCCTCTCTCCACGGGTCCACAGGTCCTGCCAGGAGCTTGCTCCAGTGTGGGCTTCCCACGGGCCACAGCCTCCTTCAGGTGCCTCCACCTGCTCTGGCATGGGGTCCTTCACAGGCTGCAGGTGGAATCTCTACACCCCCTCATCCTTCCTCCATGGGCTGCAGGGGGACAGCCTGCTTCACCATGGTCTTCTCCAGGGTCTTTTTCCTTAAATATGTTATCACAGAGGCACCGATTGGCTTGGCCTTGGCCAGCGGCGGGTCTGTCTTGGAGCTGGCTGGCGTTGGCTCTGTCAGACACAGGAGAAGCTTCTAGCAGCTTCTCACAGAAGCCACCCCTGTAGACCCACCCCCCACACCCCCCGCTACCAAAACCTTGCCACACAAACCCAACACAATCTGCATGACCTGTTAAAATGGAGTCCCATGAGCATAGGGCACATGGTCAAGATCAAGGATGTGACAGGATCTAAAGGCAGCAGGGGTTTGTCCGATATCTTAGATGGCTTAGGGTGTAGGATGGTCCTTTCTCAGTCCAGAATGTTCTCCATACGTAGTTCTGTATCCATCCAACCTTTTCTATCTTCTGCTTTTTAATAAAACTAGCCCTGAAGGAAGGGACATGAGACTTGACTCAGGCAACTTGCTATAGAAGAACTGCTCTTGCTAGCGGAGCTGCACAAGGGTTTACAACATGTTTATGCTAAAGTGAAGAAGCACGTGAATAAATTAGTAGCCCTAAAAGTGCTGAAAACAAACACTATGGGATGAATTGAGGGGATGGGGAAAAAATGCCCCCTCTCCTTGCATCCTCTCATATCCTGTCCTTTGACTGTGCTCACCAAGGCAGGTGAAGGGGATCAATAGATGGAGGAGGTTATAAAGGTCTTGTCATGTTCCCAAGGTCTGAAATTAGTTGACAAAATGTGCGCAGCCACAGAACAACCTGAGAGCCTCTGTTCTCAGGCTGGGAGGTCTGAGGGCTGCCAAAGGCTTCTGGCCCCCTCTCCCAGCCTGATGCTTTGAAAGAATATCGTTTGGCTCCATGACACTGAGGGTCTGTTGACTTGTGCTTGTATGTTTGTGCTTGGATGTGTGCACAACTCAAAAGCAGGTCTGAGGTTAAGTAAAGCCACTTGCTTGGTGAGGAACCTTGATCAACATGTCACAGAACATGACAACTTCCATAATGGTTTTTAAAAAATGCATACGGGATTAGCTGCCAACTTCCAAGGGAGGGTTATGCAGTAACCACTTGAAATACCTAACTTCTGGGCTCTGCCCTCATCTCCACAGCAGTTTTGAACAAATCATTTGATTTCTCTATGCCAGACAGTTGATCCGTAATACTGTACTATTTATCTGACATCTCTAAGTGGTGTGTGGCTTACTGAAGGGCTTTTCATGTCAGAGACTTAATGTAGGCTTGAGTGATTTTTTGGGGGTGTTCAAATTGAAAAAGAGTGTCTTTTTTTTCTTCTTTCTCTCTTTATGTACAGACATTTAATGCTCCTGAAAATTTACTCCTTCTATCATGTCTTAATTCAGGCATGGCACATTTTGAATTTAGGCCACACACCTCTGCCATGGTGTGACAGAGTTTTCTCTTGGTTGGGCACACAACCTAACTCGGCACAAATGAGTATGGAGGCGAGAGCGATAAAAAAGATAGGATGTTACATATCTTGGCTGCAAGAATATAACAAAATTTTGTCCTGTGTACATTAGTTGTAGCATGCTTGTGTGTTCCTCCAAGACAGTGGGTTTTGCTCTTTGTGAAAGGTGTGTGTAAGCATGAAATACTGAAAATAAAATGACAGCTGAGGGCAATTCTGCAGTCATTACAGATTTTTATTTCAGGAGCGACATGACTGCTGGGGTCAGTAATAATACCCAGAGTGGGCCTAATTTTCATATACGCTAATAAACAAATGCTGGGGTATTTACGTGGAAAGAGGAATACTTATGATGGACATCAAAAAGTTTTATTAGGTAGGCGGAAACCCAGAATGATGCCATGTCCTGCTTACGACCTTCTAAGGACACCTCTTCTGCTATCATTTTAGTCATTTGCCAGCAATCTCATTTGCTACACCTTTTTGGTAATATGCTTCTGCTACGTGTCTTGAAAGAGTTTAGAGTTGAAGTAAAACTGGTTTTGCCATCCCCACTGGACTTCAGTGCAGATGAGAATGAGAATCAGGTAAAAGGCTTATGAAAACAACTATTTTTGGCTCAGCCCTGATAGGACAACAGTTCCGTTGTTCTGCTCTGATATTCAGTCAGTGTGACTCATCTGTAGAGGACTTTCTGTCCCATTTTCTTTAAAAATGTGCTCTACCCAGAGAACTGACTGGGGCTTTCTAAAACTGGAAACACTGAAAAACAAGAGTTTGCTCGTTTGTTGGGTGTTGGTTGACCTTTTCTACGCCACCTCAGCTCCAAAGGTGGAATATGTGCTGTCTTATGCAGTAGGGTGTTTTCAACCAGAAGAGTGTTTTTATGGACTTTTCTTTTCCTTCTGGAGGAAGGGGATAATGGAGAGGACAGATTTCAAGGTTCCAGTGGAGAGAGAGGTCAGGTGTCCTCAGAGAGTGAGTAGGTGATGGCTGCTTTAGAATGGGAAGAGTTAGCAAGACTGGAAGATGCCACTCTGAACCTCACCCTGGCTTCTGGTCATACCTAGCTAAGCTCTGGTATCAGAGGATTTTCCAGGTCTTTGGGACTCCCAAAAGGGAGTATTAGGACTTCGGCCAAGATTTGAGGGTTCCACAACTAATACAAATGTGACACTCAGTAGAGAGCGTGGAGACATTTCCTCCTTGTTATCTATGTTTCCTCCATGTTATCTAGGATCACAGAATCATAGAATTGTAGAATGGTTTGAGTTGGAAGGGACCTCAAAGATCATCTAGTTCCAACCCCCCTGCCATGGGCAGGGACACCCTCCACTAGACCAGGTTGCCCAAAGCCCCATCCAGCCTGGCCTTGGACACTTCCAGGGAGGGGGCATCCACAGCTTCTCTGGGCAACCTGTGCCAGTGCCTCACCATCCTCACAGGGAAGAATTTTTTCCTTATATCTAATTTAAATCGACTCTCCTTCAGGCTTAAACCCATTACCCCTTGCCCTGTCACTCTGTGCCCTTGTAAACAGTCCCTCTCCAGCTTTCCTGTAGGCCCCTTCAGGTACTGGAAGGCTGCTATAAGGTCTCCCCAGAGCCTTCTCTTCTCCAGGCTTAACAACCCCAACTCTCTCAGTCTGTCCTCACAGGAGAGGTGCTCCAGCCCTCTGATCAGCTTTGTGGCCCAACTCTGGACTCCAACAGCTCCATGTCTCTCCTGTACTGGGGCCCCCAGAGCTGGATGCAGTACTCCAGGTGGGGTCTCACAAGAGTGGAGTAGAGGGGCAGGATCACCTCCCTCGACCTGCTGGTCACGCCTCTTTTGATGCAGGCCAGGATATGTTGGCTTTCTGGGCTGCAGGCGCATATTGCCAGGTCATGTTGAGCTTTTCATCAACCAACACCCCCAAGTCCTTCTCGTCAGGGCTGCTCTCCAACCATTCTCTGCCCAGCCTGTAGTTGTGCTTGGGATAAAGGAATCCTTGGGCTCCAGGAATGCCACCTGGGAAAAAATGAAAAATGTTTTCTTCAGTCACTCAGAAACCAGAAAGAAATGTACATTTGAGAGCAAGGGTTAGGGAGAACTCAGACTTTTTACCCTCCTAGTGAGGACACGTCCCTTCCTTTTCACTTGTGTATTTTCCCTGAAGATATAATCTTAGACTGAAGTTAGACAAGATAAGCGCTTACTTAGTGTAAAGCTGTGAATAATCTCACTCTCAAGGGCTTTAAGTACCAGGTTGAATTAAGACTTTAGAAAGGGAGGTGAAAGCTCCCTTTGTGAAGAGGAGCTTCTGTGCATGGAATCTGGAAGTGGTCTGATGTGGACACCAGTGACCTGCTTTGTTAGCTGTACGTGAAATCTGGCTCTGCTGAAACCAGCAGCAAAACTGATGTTGATTTTAAGAGATCTGAATTTCATCCCCAGTACATTTATTTGCATCACTTTTTTCCCCATACTTTTTCCTATTACTTTTGGTATGTAGGCATGGGGGACTTGTGGAAAAAATTGATATGATAGAGACGCTCTTACCGTCATGGTGAGGGGCGGGCAGGTGCCACTGTGGGAAGACACATTTGAAGTCTCGCCTGGCACTTTGAAATGCTTTTCATTTTTTCCTACCTGCCTTGCTTCAGCTTTCCAGGTTAAACTTGTGCATGAATGACAGGTCTTATTATTTTGAGTGTTGTGTTTTTCTTCATTATTTAGATACTGAACTTGCAAAACATTCTTCTTAGCAGGGATATTCATTCTCAACTGGAACTTAATGAGACCAGTCCTCCCTTTCCTGGGAAAGTATGTGTGTCTGGTGAGAGAAGCCCACCTTTCATAAACCACAGCTAAAACTTGTTTTTCCAGTGAAACACAAAGCACACAGCTGCTCACAAATGTCAGTTTTTCTTAGCATGAAGCAAATATGCATTTTGTAAATGTGGGACACAGACATATTTTGATGTGGGTCTTGAACAGGGCTTCAGTATAGGGAAAGCTCATCTTTAATTTATAGTTACATGCAGTCAAGCCATTCCAGGAAAAAACATTTTGTGGTTCTTGGGCCAGGGAGGAAGAAGAAGGATAAAAACCTTCTACCCTAAACAGAAGGAGTTACAACATGCAGTTACAACCATGTTCTCTAAATGAAAACTTAGCATAAAGCTCTTGAAATGTTTTTCAGGATTAAAATCACTGAGAGATGGATGCTAAAACTTTTTCAGGTATCACTTATTCTTTCTCTGGGAAAAACAGGAACACTCCTGTTTGTTTGTTACCTCTGTTGCCACAAGCAAGTTAAATCCAGTTGGCAGCCAGTCCACACAAGTGGTGTTCCCCAGGGCTCAGTATTGGGGGCTAGTTCAGTTCAATATCTTTATCAATGATCTGGACGAGGGGATCAAGTGCACCCTCAGTAGCTTTGCAGATGACACCAAGTTGGGCAGGAGTGTTGATCTGCTTGAGTGTAGGAAGGCTCTACAGAGGGATCTGGACAGGCTGGATGGATGGGCTGAAGCCAACTGTATGAGGTTCAACAAGGCTCAGTGTCGGGTCCTGCACTTGGGTCACAACAACCCCATGGACCACTACAGGCTTGGGGAAGAGTGGCTGGAAAGCTGCCTGGCA
The DNA here is from genome assembly GCF_028858705.1 of Grus americana. Lineage (NCBI taxonomy): Eukaryota > Metazoa > Chordata > Aves > Gruiformes > Gruidae > Grus > Grus americana. The sequence goes on along the minus strand of NC_072853.1, from coordinate 11,295,044 downwards.
GAAAAGAACCTGGGGGTGTTGGTCAACAGCCAGCTGAATATGAGGCAGCAGTGTGCCCAGGTGGCCAAGGCGGCCAACAGCATCCTGGCTTGTATCAGAAATCATGTGGCCAGCAGGACCAGGGAAGTGATCGTCCCCCTGTACTCAGTACTGGTGAGCCCGCATCTCGAGTCCTGTGTTCAGTTTTGGGCCCCTCACTACAAGAAAGGCATTGAGGTGCTGGAGCATGTCCAAAGAAGGGCAACAAAGATGGTGAAGGGTCTGCAGAACAGGTCTTATGAGGAGCAGCTGAGGACCTGGGGTTGTTTAGTTTGGAGAAAAGGAGGCTGAGGGGAGACATTATCACTCTCCACAACTACCTGAAAGGAGGTTGTAGCCAGGTGGGTGTTGGTCTCTTCTCCCAAGTTACAAGTGATCGGACAAGAAGTGGCCTCAGGTTGCACAAGGGGAAGTTTAGATTGGATATTAGAAAAAATTCTTTACCGAAAGGGTTGTCAATCATTGGAACAGGCTGCCCAGGGAAGTGGTTGAGTCGCCATCCCCTGGAGGTATTTAAAAGACGCGTAGATGTGGTGCTTAGGGACATGGTTTAGTGGTGGACTTGGCAGTGTTAGGTTAACAGTTGAACTTGATGATCTTAAAGGTCTTTTCCAGTCTAAATGATTCTATGATTCTAAGCTATAACCACATGTTTTAATCTGATTGTGAGACCTGCTACAGGAAATTCTCTGGCCTCTCGTGTGCCTAGGGTTGACTTAGTTGATCAAAATAGCATTTCTGGCCTGAAAAGTCATCAATCATTGGAGCCCAGCGGAAAGCTTATGGTACTGTGGTATGTTTATAAAGGGACTTGTAGTCCTTAAGGAGTTTAAAGCATTTTATAAACAGTAATTGTTTCATGCTTTCATTCCACACAAATGCAACCACCACCAAGGATGAGGTCTGTCTCTTTTTTTACAGGGGATAGCATTGGGGAAGATGTAGCTAGACAGCATGTAATTATTAAAAAAAAAAAAAAAAAAGTAATTTTATCAGAACTTTGTGATCACTCTTGTAAAAGAACTATGGGATATTTTTTAAGGGTCTGTGCAGGTTAGGCTGTAGAGCACCAGCAGTAATGGCACCTTTGGATTGTGTTGGGGTTATTGCTTCTGTACGAACAGTGGGAATATGTTGCTGGATTATCATTATCTTGGCCTGGAATATCTCAGTGCCCTTTGATCAGCATTTGGGTGAGAGAAATTTCATTGTACCTCTTGTTTGGTACTGCAGGTAACAGTGTACTGCAAATACAGCTGCGTGTCTGGCAGCGCACTGCCTGTGTGCCTACCTCTTGTTCAGACCAGCTGGCAGGTCTCCTTGCTGAAGGCTGTTACGTCAAACAGCAGAGTTGTTCTGCAGTGTGGTATATTCAGCCTTTACTGATGCTCACCACAGCTTCTCCTGGAAGGAAAATGGATGGCTGACTAATCTGTCAGAAACTGGCTTGTCCTAAATCATAGGAACAAAGAAAAGTTTGTAAGGAAGCTGCTGCCCTATCTTTATCAGCCAGCCTTTCCTTATTTCCATTACATGCAACCTTGCTTATGTCTCTGACACTTGGGCAATACTCAAATTCTGCTCCTCTTCTTTTTCTTCAGACCAAGTGGCTTTGGGTCTGATCCACAACCCATTCAGTTTGAGGGGAGTCTTTCTAATGCTGTTGGCTGGCTTTGGATCATCTCCCTCACTTGCACCCCTTTCACAAATCAGAAGGCACACGTTTAACTTATTCTTCGAAAACTGGTCTCAGGAAGGCAAGAAATCAAATAACTTCAGTGTAACACCTGAATGCTCTGCTTGAAACAGATCTGTCAGAGGGTTGCTCATCCCAAAGAAAGAGATAACAAAAGAAGGATTTTCTCCAGGATATAGTATGATCTCCAATATTTTCTATTAAATAAATTCCATAGAAAAACACAGAAGACAAAGTAATCTTTTTTATGCAGCTTGCTTTCTCTGCCCCATGGACAAATTCCACTGGACCAACTTCTTACACCCCTATTTTAACCATCCTGGCTGTAATAGAAGACGTCCGAAACTAGTCAGCTTTCACCATTTAATATATGTCAACATGGCGAAATGGGCCAAGAGTACTGGCAAATATCTGTGGGAACTAAGGAAATGGGCTTCAAATCTTACCCCAGAACCAGCAATGAATGATTTATATTTTTTTATTAATAGCCTTATCACTGAGGAGGTGCCTTTTATGGAAATAGAAGATTTCCTCATTTCTGACGTACTGCCCGGAGGTCTAAATTAAAAGAGCAGCTAATCTTCAGAAGTCCCAATGGGATGGAAGAGCACAAGGGCCAAGGGTCCTTGATGGCTTCATGGGGGAACAGGGAAGCACAGGGAGAGCCTGGACGGACTGAGGACCAAGCTCCATGGTGCCTCCTCTGTGTCAGGGTTTATGTATGGATTGCCTGTGCCATTGTATCCTGACTGTGGAGCAAAGCATCACTGGGACAACTACTGAAGAGGACAGCTTGTGAGAGCTCCTGGCCAAGGGTGGCTGGAAAAAGTGACAGCTACCACTAGTCACTCCAGGTGGATGGGTTCAGCTGCTGGGGGAGGACCTGAGCTGGAAACAGAGGTAGCTAATACTTCAGCTGTTCTCCATCCAAGCTGTACCTCTTGGTGCCAAGTGGGTCATGCACGAAGGGTGGTTCTGATCTGAGGATCAGATGGGGCTTCTTGAGAGCCCTGGGCACTCAGGAGCATCTGCTGGAAGAGGGAAAGCTGGGAAAGCTGCAAACTGAGCTTCTGCTAGGGGTGAAAAAATTTCAGTAAGGGCAACTGTATGAGGTGGATGACAGGTTTGAGGGGTAGCAGGTAGTGTGATAGGGAGTGTGGCTGTGTGTTTTTCCCTCCTTTCACTAAAGAAAGGGTTTCATGTCTTTAATTCCGTACTTGCTAGAATGAATATTGCTTGTGAAAAATCTCAGCTGTCCTCCTAGGTGTCTGGGCTGGGACTGGTGCTGATTTTACTGCTCCTCTTCAGCAGGGGCCTTTGGAGACTAAACCTGACTCCTTCAAGGCTTGGCAGAGGGGTTACCTGTGAGCTGTGTCTAGCTTCGAAGGCCCTGACTGGACCCTCCAGATGCTGCTGAAATGCTTACATATAATAAGATCAAGGATTTATTTTCATGTCCTTGTGCTGAGTGGGATGTTAGCTTTTGGGGATGACATCTGTGTCTGCCTGGAGAGCACTGGATCTAACACAAGGGAGTGATGGGGAATCTGACAAAGCTGTGGATGCTCCTGTCCTTTTCTATAGAAAATCTGAAATCTAATATAAATGTTTGTTTATTTGTTGTTTTACCTTGGATCACTCTCTTAGCTCTTCTTATATTGCAGCTACAGAGGTATTAATTAAGAAGAATATTGGATGTGGTCAACTTTGTGCACACTAAGGATGTTATAAAAACAGCAGCTACTGTAAAAACCTTTAAATAGTTCTGTCAGTCTCCTAAAAAAGAGGAAACTTGCTGTTTTCTAACCAGTATTTTCCTATCATGGAATAAAATTGGGGGATTTTAGAGGATGACAAATGGACTATGAGTCAGTGGGGCAACATGGTGCTAAAGGAAGCTGCTCTACTGGGCTGCAGACAGTGCGGGTTGTATTTCAAAAAATGAAGTAGCCAGACACTCGATTTTCTGCTTTCCTCAGCAGTGGCTGGACCATGGGCTTCAGTTTGGGGCTTCATGTTATAGAAAAGAACAAGTGTCAGTCTGGAGAGGAGACCGCAGCAGTTGTGGAAAATGAGAATCAGTATTTTTGTACAGGAGGGACACTGGGCCGATTGGAAGAGAAATGAGCAAGGACAGCTCATGACAATTACACACAGAAATACTCAGACTCTGCAGCAAGGCACCTGATTGTCAGAGGTGCTCTGTCTCCAGGACCCCGCTCTGTATGGGATTAGAACTGCAAAAAAATACATTGAATACACAAGACCTCATCAATCAGAAAATGGAGACCCAGCTGCTTGATTCTCTTTGCTGTTTTGCTTTTGCATCTGATCCACATTGCAAGAGGACTGATACCAATTCCTACATAGCCAAATTCAGTCAGAAAAGCATCCTGGGCAGTTTAAGCCCAAACTCCTTGGGGAGGAGTTAATCTGGAGGGTGCGTTTTTATTGTCTTGACTGGCAAACAGCTGATCTGACAAGAAGCCTGTGCTCGTGCTGAAAGCTCACAAAAGTATTTCAGAAGCATCTTAATTCATGGCTCATATCTCAGTTAGTGCCTCAGCAAAACCGGTTGCTCTACAGTAAATCTTTCAGCATTTGAGCCCAGCTGCCTCTGCCCTTTTCTAACAATAAAGACGAGGGTCAATTCGTCTCATTAGTCAGTAAGAGCTGAATTTAAAAATAACATGCTGATGTTGCTGCACGGAAGTGTTTAAGTTGGATTAAATGTGAGGGAAAAATAAATTGGGGAAGAGCAAGCTACAAAGGGAATTGCAGATTCACTTTGCAGTCTGAAAGATTTTTAGGGCAGGGACTGTCAATTATTTTGTTTGTACAACAATCTCAACTTAAATGGGGCCTCTAGCTGCTTCCACAACATCAATTACTGATGCCGTTAGGATCCACAAAAGACATATGCCTAGCTTTAAGCACAGGGGTAATAAAACTGAAGACTAGAGGAATCCTTTAGCTCAAAGTTAAATATGTGCTTATGTTTTTTGGGCTTCTTGTGGCTGCTTTAGATGGTTATGTACCTGATGTGGTCTTGCAATAATGAAGCTGGCCATGCTATGATAGAGGATACAGGTCTGAATAGGCACACTTGGAGGTTCCAGATAATTCTCATGACCTCTCGGAGAAACTCGACCCTGTTGACTTCACAGGAAACTACTTGAAATAGATAGTCCTTATCCGAAGTGACAGCAGGTACATGATCCTAATAAAAGAAACATGGACCCATTGCACATCATCCTGTCACGGCACTACCTTGCTTGACAAAGGAAGGTGGCATGCTGTGATCTGAAGAGTTCTGAGGTGACACAGCGCCTGACAAGGCATCCCGGTGATGGAGAGGGAGTCAGGAGGTGGGGAGTGTGGCAAGGGAGCGGGGCTGGAACCACCTGGAGCTGTGGCTCAGCACTTGCTGGTTGCTTTGTGTTGGGTGGTCTGTGTCTGCACTCCCGGCGGCAGATGGGAGTTTGTGAGGTGCCAAACTGAGTCTTGACTAAGCAGGAATAACAAAACAAAACACAAAAAAAAAAAAAAGAAAGAAAGGTTAATAATCCTCAGGCGCTGGGGCCTTTTTAGCTTGCTATTCTTCATCCTGGCCTTCAAACAACCTGCACTACAGCAGATTGCAAGCTCTTACAGATTTGCCAGCCCTTGCCTTTTGGAAAAAGCCTTGCTTTGTTTTTGGCTCAGTTTACACTCCTTTTCAGCCATCTCCCCCTTGCGTGGAGGTGGGAGTTTACAATGTATTATGCATGATGTTATTTAAACCTCTGTGTTGATCATGGTTTCTATGGGGCTTTTGTTTTGTTGTTGTTTTTTTTAATGTATCACCTGCCTTTGGGAGCAAGACACTTGGCTGTCCCCGCTGCTCAGGCGAAAGGGCAGAGGGAGCTACGGGAGAGGAGCCTTAAGCCCTGCAGATACAATGCCACGGTGATCAGCAAAACCTACCCGATCACATCTGGCTGTTTGTCCTGCGTGGGGCCTCTGTGCTCTCTGGATCCTTCAAGCTCTCTTCTCTCTTCTCCCTTTTCAACACTTGCCCTTTCCTGAGGGATAAGTTTCTGGCAGCCCGTGGGAGGCAGTGCCTGTGCTTCCAGCCAGAGGAACACTCTTCAGGAGGAAGAGTGTGCATCGAAGGCATCCAGCTGCTAGAAAGGACCTCTGGATTTTCCTTTTCCTTTACTCTGGGCAAAGGGAGACAAACCGTATGATGACCCCAATTCAGCTCTTTATCTGCCCACTTGAAGTACAGAGCTGAGGGGCAAGTTTCCATTTCTTACAATGGAGTTGTCACCATGTGGCTCTTTCTTTCAGGAACCAGGTGATGCAAAAAGCCTTTGGGGAGATGCACAGCAGGAGCCCATGAGAGATCTGCCTCTGATGAGGCTTCTGCACCCAGAGCCCAGGGAAGTGGGCTCTGACCTCCACAAGCTATGCTCTGCTCACCCCAGTGCTTCCTGTTCCCCGTCAGCATGAGACGATGCCTCCAAGAAAAGTGAGATTGTGCCTCAGTGAGTAGCAGCATCTCCTGGCTTTGTCCAGTGCTCAGGAGGATGTTTGGCTCTGCAGAAAGACAGGCAGTCTCAGGGCATCCTGTGCAAGGTGGCAGCTTCTCCTCCTTGAGCCTGGAAGGGAATCCTTGGCCAAGCCTGGTGGAGCCCATCTTGAACTTTGCTGATTCAGGAGACCCTGCTGAGCACAAATGGGTTGGAGGCCACCCATAGTTCTGAGACTCCCAACTCTTTGAGCGCTGTCACCTGAAAAGAAGAGATTTCCTTTCTTCCAGCTCCTGGCTGCTTCCTCAAAGCCTTTCTCTTCAGGAAGAGTCTTTTTCTGAGGACAGGTGTATATATGTCCTCCATGGAGCCGCCATTGGAGCTGTGCTTACAAGGCGCTATGCTATGGGCAGAGCAAAACTGATGCTCGAATGGAAACTGAGAAACTGAAAGAAGAAAAAAGATGAAGAGAGTTATGCAGATCAGGAAGCCTTAGATGATCGAATGACACTTTTGTCCCTCCACTGAATTGCATATGTAGGTGTGCGATTCGGTTGTGCTGCATCAACCCTACCTAGGGTAGAGACACTACCACCTAGGGTAAAGAGATGCCCTTTAAACGAGGAAGACCTGGGACCTATGCTAGTCTGTGTGCTCCTCAAAAAGCCGTTGGAGACCTACCTCGGGGACATGCTTGCAAAACGCAGTGCTGCTACATCTTCACAGCTTCTCCATCCCCAAGCTCCATGTGTTGCAGCCACACTGCCTGGTGGCAGGGGAGATTGTCTCCCAAATACAGCAAAACTCCATGTTCTGGTGTGCTGAGAAGCCATGGCTTCTGCTGTGAGGCCATCACCCAACGCTTGTCCAGGCACTGTGTGAAACTTGCCAGGTTTCAACCCTGGAAATCATGTTTAGTTCATCAATCTTTGCAAATCTTTTGGCAAATCACTGGTCGAGTAGCTTCTTGGCTGCACCACGCTGACTCCTGAGCTTACAGGAGCCGATTACTTTAAGATGGAGAACCAAAGAAATTTGAGGTTCAGACTGTAGGGTTTTTTTCTGATTTTTGAGGGAACAATTTCTTGCTTCCCCAGAACAATTTTAGGGTCCAACTCTCCCTTTATGATGCCACTGTGGCCCAGGCAAGGGTTAACATCTCAAAGTCACCCGCCCCGCTGCCCACCCTGCAACGGGGCTTAGCTTGCCCTTCCATTGTTTGGACTAAACCTTCCCAGATTTACTTACTTCTTTTGATGTCTGGCAATGTTTGTTTATTAGCGCCAGTGGCCTGTGTTAACTCTGAGTAAGTCTTTGACTAAACCCCATTCTCTGCCTTTCCTCCTCCCTTCACGGGCTTGTGAGCTGATAAACTTCAGTGCTGGCTTTCAAACCCAGTGAGGTTAAACATGAACTTCTTTTACACCTGCCTGCTTTCCCAGCTAATGGACTCTGGGGCTGCCGAGAGAGGAGTCCTTTTATGGCAAAGAGAAGGCTGCAAAGGTTGAAATAATTTCTGGTTTGTATGTTCAAGAAGTGGGTTTTTAACTCTTGGAGAGGAAAGGATTATTTTAGTCAATTCCCTGCTGTCCTGAGGTCATCTGCTTAACCACAGCAGAGAAATAAAAACAGGACAGGTATTAGCTGGTAAGTCACATAGTGTTATATATAGTCCACCAAGCACTACTTTATTATTCCCTTTTTCTTATGGTGCTTACGTACCATTTTAGGACTCAGAGTTTAGTCAGCTTCAATCTAAAGTATGAAGAACAAAGAAGATGAGAGCTGTTTGGGAAATGATAAGTACTTCCTATGGAAACATTTGCAACAGTTCTGTTTTTCCTTTAATCATGGGAAAGTTCCATTAGAAGAACAAAGCCTACCCCTCAAAAAAAAAAAAAATCCCCACTTTTTTCAAATTTTTAATATTTGAAAAATTTTATTTTGCTATGTTTGAGGTGTTGAAAAATCCCCTGCAACTATTTGTGCCTTTTCATTTTAAGATACAAAAATTCCTGACTAGCTTTTGCTCATGTTAATTACAGACGTAAGCCCTACTCTCAAATTCCATACAGGTTATGTGCTCCATGTTAATATGATTATAAAATAAGGCTACATGATAATAATTTTAAAGTAAAGAATCTTTGGATTTTTATTACTCCATTATTTTGTCTTCTAAAATACTCTTCATCAGCAATGATTAATTCTTGAGTCATCAGTATCTAAGAGTCCTAAACCATCTTGTGGTTGCTTAAATGTTCTTTTTACAGGATTTACAAACCCATTGATTTTTAAAACCGTGTTTTAAGGCTATATAGGCGTTCCAGCTGGGGCACTAACTCGGTTGTGGCAGGTCTGCACTTTTCTATGTAGTAAAAGTGTCTTTGCCAAAAAGAACTTGCATTCAAACTGGAGGTGATTGACAGGTGGCAAAGAGGAAGGATTATAGAATATGAATTGCAGAATGAATCCAGATTGTACTGAAAGGTTTTAAAAGCCCAGGGAAAGTTTGTGGTCATCCAGAACTGAATTTACCATGACAGTCAGACGATGTAATAACAGCCCTCCTTTTTCTTTCCACTACAGTATTTTGTCTTCATATGTTTTGTTAAGCTATAGCATTTAGGAGAAAGGATTTTACCTCATTTTGGCAATGATTCTTTGGTCCCTTTTGGTGCAGCAATGAGAAGGCTCCGCTGAAGGTTTCTGGATGGTTTAACAAACAGTTGCCTGGTCCCTCCCCAGCCCTGGCAGAGCGGCGCAGGGGAGTAGATGCCTGCCTTTCCACCCCTCCGTTTCACAGCCCAGATTCCCTTCTCCATCCCCCACAGCAGCTTCTACGCCAGTGCCCTGTGCCAGCTCGGAGCAGGAGATGTACCACGCAGGTCTGCCAGGAAAGGCCACCAACGGGATCCACAGGGATGCTAACATGCCTGACTTCCACCCATCTCCGCAAGCATCTGGGACCTGGTCATCAAGCCTGCAGACCAGACTTCTGAGGACATTTAGGCACTGAGAAGAGCAGACTGCTATTTCATTTTAAAGATCAAAGCCTGACACTGTCCTTCTGTAAGCAGATATCTCTGTCCATTTAGTAACTCTTCAGTTTCAAGAGGCCTCTGCTTTACACAATCATGGCTTTCTCCAGCCCTTTCTGCAGCCAGCCTATACACAGAAATATTCTGCAGAAGCCTGGAAACAGCTCACTGCTCACCACGAGCCTGAGGACACTATTTTCCAATAGGTCAATATTTCTTAGATTGTTATGATAACCAGTGTCAAAAAAACCTGTTTACATGGAAAACAGTATTGATGTAGCTAAGGCAGTTGCAAATCCCAAAAGCATTTCCTCACAAATCTGCATATAGACACAGTTCTTTGTAAATGAACGCCCGATTTCCACAGCAGGCTTCTCTCAGAATAAGGCACAGATTTTCCTCGTCTTTAACTTGGGTTGTGAGTCAGAGAAAGGTTTTGGTTCTCATTTCTGCATGGACAAACCCCAGGCTCTTGTATGTTCCAAATTTCTTCCTTTAAACATTTATTTGCTTGTTGCGGTGCCGGACTGCTTGTGCCCTTTGCCTGAACAGTCAGCCAGTTTCCCTTTGAAGATGTTTACTAATTAAATCAGAACAAAGATGGAATGAATGTTAAGCACCTTCAAACACTTGTTGCGTGCTTCAGTCCCATGACTATACTTCACAAGCTGCTGTAAAATCTATATATTTTGGAATATACCACATAGCGATTCCTTTAATGGATTCTCTTTTAAACAGGTTAAGGAAAAAAAAATAATTCCGTCTTGTTTCATGGTCTGTTTTTCACATCTGCAACTTTTACAGTAGGAAAGGTGCACAGTCTGTTGGATCTGGCAGAGCACCCAGACCCAGCACGGCGGACCCAGCTCCAGATGTGGCTTTAGGAAACTTACTGGCTCTGCTCCTTTTCCTTATCTGCCAAGCATAGGCTAGTACCTAGAGACAAGAGTGCGAACTAAAACCCCAGCTACAAGCACTGCCAGCTTCAGGGGTATCCAAATTCTGAATAAGCCTTATTTTTAGGATCTGGGGTAAAGTTGCTTTCTCACTCGTTTGGGTGTGACGCACTCGTGCTGATCTCAATAGCTGGAGATCTTTTTAATTAAAGAACAATGATAAAAAGCCACATAAAATGGGTTGCATCAAAGCATCATCATACTACAAATGCTAATTATTATAATTATATAAGATTGCTCACGTTTATTTTCTAGGTGGGAAGACACACCAGCTGACTGGGTTTCAACGTGTGGCTTTTTCAGCAAAATTTTAAGGAGTCAGATGTCTTGCCTGGGAGCTTTTGTCCCTTGCAAGCTGCATAACTATGGTTGGTCTCTCACCTAATGCAAACATCTCACTTAATGCATGAAAATTGACACAAAGAACTTTCTTTGAGCAAGTTCTAGTCTTAGCTAAAAACGCAGACTTTCTTTGGTCATCTTCTGTCTCAGGGACACTTGACCTCTCCCCCTTCCAGACTGAAGAATGCTACTATCTCTGGGGAAGTAATGGAAGTGCTGTTAGTGCAGACAATGTCCTAGAGGTGTGCTGGCATTTTTGCAGCGTGTTGTGTAACCATACCTACTTACCCATCCCCCTGGGATTATGTCAGGATTTTGGGGTTTGGTCCCTTCCAGAGGAATACGAGGCCCAGCATGATCTGGTCCGGCTGTTGGCTCCAGGCAGGAGCTGGGATATGATGTGCAATAGCAGCAGCCTCCTTTTCTCCACCACGAGGCCGGTGAGGAGGCTTTCTGGGAGAGCAAAGCTGAAGCCATAGCAGGCACTGTTTGGTTGCTCCAGATAAATTACTTAGGGGAGCTTTTTCAATAAGCTGGGAAGACGTACAGCCCTAGGAGCCTTGCCCTGGTGAAATGGCCAAGGTGGAGAGAAGGACGCATGATGAGCTGGAGATGGTCAGGAGACGTAGGGAAAGCACAAGCTGCTCAGGGCACAGGAGGAACCACTTCTTGGTTTGACTGCTCTTTCAAAGTCTGCAACCAGCATTTGTTTCAAACTGACAAAAATTAGGTTAATCTACACTTTTGGTGAGCTAGCAAGCAACCCCAATGCACACCTTAAAAAGTCAAGACTGCGGTCCTCATCTCAATATAAACAAACTTTGGTAGAGGGCTAAAAACATCTTGTTAGGACCAAACAAATGAAATAAAGCAATTTTGAATCATTCTCAATTAAAATAATTAAAGGCTGTTAAAAATCCTGTCTAAAGATGATGTGTTTTCTGAATAAAAAACCCTAAATGAAATGGTTCCAGAGGGGGGGTGGTGGTGGTGGTGGTGGTGGTGTGTTTTTTAAACTAAAGCAATTCAGTGGATTAGATAGAAACTTGGAAGAAAGGAGTTGCCAACCTCAATTTATGTTTTTTGCTGGTTAACAAAAAAAAAACCTGCAAAAACACATTTAGTTGAATTTTTTATTTATCTTTTCTTCTGAGGCTGGTGAATGCAGGGGAATGGACATGTGTGAGAACTAGATCGGTGTCAGTTAAGTGTTAAAGCTCTTGAGTAAATATACGTATGACCACAAGATAAATCATGTTGGAAGGACCTCAGGAAGTCTCTGGTCCAGAATCTTCCTCAAAGCAGAGGGAGCTCTGAGGTCAGATTGGGCTGCTCAGGGCTTTATCCATTAGCTTTTGAAAGCCTTCTGGAGTGGAGACCCTGTTCATTCTAGACTGATGAGATTTTAGATACTCCATGAAAGCCCATGAGGTGCTGAGTGCAATTGTTTTCATCTGGAAGTGCCAAGAGAGGGCTGTGGCATTGCCTCACTTCTATTCTGTACAATCATGGGTCAGGGCCAGACATCCTACTGTATGTAAAGGTCTAGCTGGGGAAAAGTAAAGTCAAGGGTTTTGCTTAGTGTTGCTGTTCAACAACTGGTTTTCCGGAGCCAAAAGCAATATCATACAGATTGTCTACAGCCAGATATGGCATCACATTTCAGATCACCCAAAGCTGAGGGCAGTGATTTCAGAGGTGAAACTGAGGCGATGGGCCCATCTGATGAGACAGAGAGAGATACACCATTCTGGGTATAGATCACTAGCAATATCTGGTACCTTGCTATTATGGTGTTTCCTTTCCTGCACTGGAAGTGAAGGCACACACCTAATTTTCCATAGGCTAACCTATTGTCTCCTGGATTCAAAGCCATACAGCAAAATTCTTTTCATCTTTTCAGCAGCAGATTTTCACTATGATACAAGATGCATTTTCTTTTTCTGCCTATTGAAGGGAAAGCTGAACACATATTTCCATTCTTTGTTTTCCACACTACTGCTTTAATACAACTTCCTCTTAATAAAGGCAAACCAAGAGAAAACCACTACGGAAAAGCTCAGATAGTTCCATGAGTAGCAAAGCCAAGGAAGTTTCATTTCCTATAGATTTGTATCTTGACGTTGAATTTTTGTGTGATGTCTCTGGTGTCTAATGATAGCTGAATCATAGGATGATTTAGGCAGGAAGGGTCTTCTTGCCTAATCCAGCATCATGGTCAGAGCAGGGCTAACTCTGGAGTTAGATCAGGTTCCTCAGTGTCTCATTCAGTCAAGTTTGGAAATCTCCAAGGCCAGACAGTCCCTCCCCTCTCAGGGGTCTTGTTCCGGCACTGAACCCCTCTGAAGGTGAAACTATTTTCTTCAGTCCAGCTGGAATAGCACCCGTTGCAAGCTGCAATTTCTTCATCTTGTTTTTTCACTGTGCATCTCTCAGAAGGGGCTGGCTCAATTTTCCCTATTTTCCTTCCATCAGGCGGTAGAAAACAAACAACTTCACCCCCCGCCCATAGATTTCTCCTCTCTAGGCTGAACAAAGTCAGCTGTCCCAGCCTCTCTTTGTACATTATGAGCTTCAGTGCCCTCACCATCTTAGTGCTCTTTGCTTGGATGCCTTCCAGTTTATCTGCCTCTTATAACATGGTAGTGGTCCCAAAACAAGACACAATATAGGTTTTGTTCTTTATGTGATCTTTGTTCTTCTTCCTCATCCTCCTATTTGCATAACTTTTGTGTCTTTGAGTCTTCCACCTCTCTATCAATGTATTTATTAATTTTTAAACTGATAATGGGTTTTAAAGTTATTGTTGGGAAGGGAAGGCCAGCATATGGGTAGACCCAATCTTACACAATGTGATTACATAGGCTTCATATTCTTGGGAAAGAAGGCTAAAAGAAAACACCAGCAATGATAAGGCTTTGGTCTGACATGCAAAGATAGAGGAAAACTTGGTGAGGACTGGACAGATATACTTCCAGATCAGGTACGTCTGTAGAAGAGCCTACTTTTCTGAGGTATTTGTCACGGTTTCCTGCTGGTATTTACTGACCTCTCAGATAAAATTATTTCTTCTAAAATCAGTTGGGTTAATCTAGACACAGAACTGAGGCCATTTCATCTATCCTGGTGGACCCTACTTTATGCAAATGCAGAAGTGCCAATAGAATATCAGCAGATGTTTTGGGGTGTATCTTAGTGGAGTATTCTGTGCGGGTTAAAGCACAGCTACTTGGAAATCAGTTCATGCTGGGTACTCTTGCCAGGTCTATTATGTCGGTCACACATTGCAGCCCAGCACACCCATGACTGATGCTTTCCAAAGTCTGTATTGTAGACATGGCCTAAACAGAACTGTTATAAATAATTTTGCACTAGTATAGCTGTATTGATTCTTGGAGGGTCAATGATTATGCTTTGTTTATGTGATTACAGCTAAACTGGCAAACCTTCCTGAGAAGTCATCTCCGTTCAATGGCAATTAATTTTCAGTTTCGCAGAGGTTATCGTGAACATGGAAAACATCCGACAAATGGATTGTTCCTGCAGAAACAATGAATGCGGATTGGATCACCCTGGAGCGTGGCTAAGATTTCAGACAGCAACAGAGCACCATGCCTGTGTTATATTAGTTTTGCATATTTATAAGCTAGTGAGTGTTACACATTTGACATGGCAAGTTGTTGCTCAGGTTCCAAGGGCTCTTTATAAGACAAACAGGCGCTTTCAGAAAACCCACAGAATACTCTGTTTAGAGGAAGCTGGAGGCTGAAGTTGGAAACATGTATTTCAAAGGAGCTAAAGCCAGGGCTTTTTCTCTTTTAAATCACTGGGTTTGGTTTTATTTATTATTGGGTTTGTCTCTTTCCTATGCCATTTCATGTCTTTTCTACATGTAAACCTCTGTTCTTCTGTCCTCCTGTCCTCCATCCAATAGTCAGCATTTGAAGGAGGATCCTAAGATGGCAATAGATAAACAAGTTGGCCCTTTAAAGGGTCTTTAGATAATACAATGTTTTTGCATTAATCTGTCAGTTTTATTTTCCACAGACCATGCAGAAATTAGCATGAACTCTTCCCATTTTCCAGTGCTCTGCACATATTTATTTCCATTTTTTTCCTTGAAGTTTAGGAGGTAGAGCCCTCTAATGCAAATATCTTCTTTTCCTACATATGGAGTCTCATCCAAATCACAAAGCCTCTCTCTTTACCAAGCAGACTTTTTTCTTTCCTGCCTGGTCTCACAGACTGTCTTCTGCTAGGCAACTGAGTCATCTGGTTCCTCTCTACCTCACAAACTTCCTTTGGTGCTGAGTACTCTTCCTTCACAAGTTCAAGTCTGTGTTTTTCTGCTTGGGGACTTTTCCACTTTTCAGCCCTTCCTTCTTTTGAACTGTCTGTACAGGGTGTCTTTTCCTGTTCATGGAGTTGCTTTTCTTGCCTAACAATTGTTAACAAGGGGCAAAACCAGGGCCAGGTTTGAGACAGAGCAATCGTAATGGGTCAGACCCATCTTCCTACCAATGGGGCTGCTACACCATCTGTGGCTGGATTAGAACCTTAGCATCACCTCGTATCACTTATAAAACTAACACTGTAAAGTACTACAGTGCCTGCACTGTACACTCGTGTTTTGCCACCTTCACACCCACTTATTGGAAAAAAATTAGAACTTAAGGCTGTATCTTCATGTCTGAGAAAAGGAGGTTTTCTGAAGCTGAAATGAAATGGGCAGCAAGAACCCACAAGGTCCCATAGGAAGCAAGGTTCAGGCCAGTCACAGTTTTAAGTACTGCTCTGCCATGAAGTTGAGAAGACCTATTGTGTTAGCACTGTATTGCCCTGTTGTTAGCTTTCAGGAGATGATTAATGTGCCTTAATTAATCCCTGTGTGAAAAACACACTTTGTAGGCAACACAGACGAGGCCAAAACTACGAGCCAGTTATTGGGAGCTGCAGCTTTGTGACTTGCTTTACATCAGGGAGATGTCATCTGCATAAGGAGGCCAACACAAACTGTGCTCTTTGGTCAAAACTGATTTGCTGAAAGAGATGATAACCTGACCTTAGCTCAAGAAAAAGCATCTTCATAAGTAGAAAAATACCGTAGAAAATTACAATTAACCAGGAAGACAAGATGGATCACACAGAATGGCAATGAATAGCGGGGATGCTACAGTTTGACAAAGGTACAGAGAGTTCAGATGTATTGTTCTGTATAGTCTAGGCATGATTTCTGGATGCAGTGTAAATACTGTTGTGATTTTTTTTCCTCTTTTTTTCCTTTTTTCTTTTTTAATCTTGGTAATTGTGGTGGGTTGACCCTGGCTGGGGCCAGGTGCCCACCAGAGCCGCTCTATCACTCCCCTTGTTCACTAAACAGGGGAGAAAAAGTATAACAAAAAGCTTGTGGGTCGAGATAAGGACAGGGAGAGATCACTCACTAATTATTGCCACGAGCAAAACAAAATGAACTTAGAGAGGGAATTCATCTAATTTATTACTAAGCAAAACAGAGTAGAGCAATGAGAAATAAAATCAAATCTCAAAACACCTCCCCCCACCCCTCCCATCTTCCCGGGCTCAACTTCACTCCCGGCTTCAACCTCCTCCCCCCTCAGCGGCACAGGGGGACGGGGAATGGGGGTTACGGTCAGTTCATCACATGTTGTTTCTGCCGCTTCTTCATCCTCAGGGGGAGGACTCCTCTTGTCGTTCCCCTGCTCCAGCATGGAGTCCCTCTCACGGGAGACAGTCGTTCACGAACTTCTCCAACGTGAGTCCTTCCCACGAGCTACAGTCCTTCACGAACTGCTCCAGCATGGTCTCTCCCACGGGGTGCAGACCTTCAGGAGCAAAATGCTCCAGTGTGGGTCCCCCATGGGGTCACAAGTCCTGCCAGCAAACCTGCCCTGGCGTGGGCTCCTCTCTCTCCACGGGTCCACAGGTCCTGCCAGGAGCTTGCTCCAGTGTGGGCTTCCCACGGGCCACAGCCTCCTTCAGGTGCCTCCACCTGCTCTGGCATGGGGTCCTCCATGGGCTGCAGGTGGAATCTCTACACCCCCTCATCCTTCCTCCATGGGCTGCAGGGGGACAGCCTGCTTCACCATGGTCTTCACCACAGGCTGCAGGGGGATCTCTGCTCTGGCGCCTGGAGCACCTCCTGCCCCTCCTTCTGCACTGACCTTGGTGTCTGCAGAGTTTCTTACATCTTCTCACTCGTCTCTCTGGCTGCAAAAGCTCTCTCTTAACTGTTTTTTCCCTTCTTAAATATGTTATCACAGAGGCGCTGATTGGCTTGGCCTTGGCCAGCGGCGGGTCTGTCTTGGAGCCGGCTGGCATTGGCTCTGTCAGACACAGAGGAAGCTTCTAGCAGCTTCTCACAGAAGCCACACCTGTAGCCCCCTCCCGCTACCAAAACCTTGCCACAGAAACCCAACACAGTAATAAAGTTAAATATTGACTTAAATCAGAGTATTGGTAGTGATGGCAGATACACGCTGTCACTTTCAGCAAGAAAGAATCATTGAATGGTTTGGGTTGGAAGGAACCTCAAAGATCATCTAGTTCCAACCCCCCTGCCATGGGCAGGGACACCCTCCACTGGACCACATTGCCCAAAGCCCCATCCAACCTGGCCTTCAACAATTCCAGGGATGGGGCATCCACAGCTTCTCTGGGCAACCTGTTCCAGTGCCTCACCACCCTCACAGGGAAGAATTTCTTTCTAATATCTAATCTAAATCGACCCTCCTTCAGCTTGAACCCATTACCCCTTGTCCTGTCACTACATTCCCTGATAAACAGTCCCTCACCATCTTTCCTGTAGGCCCCTGGTACTGGAAGGTTGCAATTAGGTCTCCCCGGAGCCTTCTCCAGGCTGAACAATCCCAACTCTCTCAGCCTGTCCTCATAGGAGAGAGGTGCTCCAGCCCTCTGATCATCTTTGTGGCCCTCCTCTGGACTCTCTCCAACAGCTCCATGTCTCTCCTGTACTGGGGCCCCCAGAGCTGGACGCAGTACTCCAGGTGGGGTCTCATGACAGCAGAGTAGAGGGGCAGAATCCTGTCCTTCGACCTGCTGGTCACACTTCTCTTGATGCAGCCCAGGACACGGTTGGCTTTCTGGGCTGCAAGCGCACACTGCCTGCTCATGTTGAGCTTTTCATCAACCAACACCCCCAAGTCCTTCTCCTCAGGGCTACTCTCAGTCCATTCTCTGCCCAGCCTGTAGTTGTGCTTGGGATTGCCCCCACCTATGTGCATGACCTTGCACTTGGCCTTGTTGAACTTCACGCAGTTCGCACGGGCCCACCTCTCCAGCCTGTCAAGGTCCCTCTGGATGACATCCCTTCCCTCCAGCGTGTCGACCACACCACACACCTTGGTGTCATCGGCAAACTTGCTGAGGGCGCACTCGATCCCACTGTCCATGTCGCTGACAAAGATGTTGAACAGTGCCGGTCCCAGTACCGACCCCTGAGGAACATCACTCATCACTGATCTCTTGGACATCAAGCCGTTGACCACAACTCTTTGAGTGTGACCATCCAGCCAATTTCTTATCCACTGAGTGGTCCATCCGTCGAATCCATGTCTCTCCAATTTAGAGACAAGGATGTCATGCGGAACAGTGTCAAATGCTTTGCAGAGGTCCAGGTAGATGATGTGAGTTGCTCTTCCCTTATCCACTGATGCTGTAACCCCATGATAGAAGGCCTCCAAGTTTGTCAGGCATGATTTGCCCTTAGTGAAGCTGTGTTGGCTGTCACCAATCATCTCCTTATTTTCCATGTGCCTGAGCATGGTTTCCAGGAGGGTCTGCTCCATGATCTTTCCAGGCACGGAGGTGAGACTGACCGGCCTGTAGTTCCCCAGGTCTTCCTTTTTTCCCTTTTTAAAAATGGGGGTTATGTTTCCCCTTTTGCAGTCAGTGGGAACTTCACCGGACTACCACAACTTCTCAAATATGATGGAGAGTGGCTTAGCATCTTCATCCACCAGTTCCCTCAGGACACATGGATGCATCTCATCAGGTTCCATGGACTTGTGTACCTTCAGGTTTCTTAAATGGTCTTGAACCTGATCATCTCCTACAGTGGGCGGTTCTGCATTCTCCCAGTCCCTGCCTTCTGTGACTTGGGCAGTGTGGCTCAAGCATTTGCCAGTGAAGACTGAGGCAAAGAAGTCATTGAGCACCTCAGCCTTCTCCATATCCTGGTTAACCAGGTCTCCTGTGTCATTCCAGAGGGAGCCCACATGAAAATGGATTCATCATGAATGTACCTATAGAAGCTTTTCTTGTTGCCCTTGATGTCCCTGGCCAGATTTAATTCTATCAGGGCTTTAGCTTTCCTAACCTGATCCCTGGCTGCTCGGACAGTTTCTCTGTATTCCTCCCAGGCTACCTGCCTTTACTTCCACCCTCTGTAGGCTTCCTTTGTGTGTTTGAGTTCGTTAGGAGCTCCCTGTTCATCCATGCAGGCTCCTGGGTGTTTTTGCCTGGCTTCCTTTTGGTTGGGATGCATCGCTCCTGAGCTTGGAGGAGATGATCCTTCAATACTAACCAGCTTTCTTGGGCCCCTCTTCCCTCCAGCGCTTTGTCCCATGGTACTGTACAAAGCAGATCCCTGAAGAGGCCGAAGTCTGCTCTCCTGAAGTCCAGGGTAGTGAGCTTGCTGTGTGACCTCCTTGCTGCCCTGAGGATCTTGAACTCCACCATTTTATGGTCACTGCAGCCAAGGCTGCCCTTGACCTTCACATTCCGCACCAGCCCCTCCTTGTTGGTGAGAATGAGGCACCTCTCCTTGTTGGCTCCTCTATCATTTAGAGGAGGAAGCTATCATCAACACATTCCAGGAATCTCCTGGATTGCTTGTGCCTTGCTGTGTTGTGCCTCCAAGAGATATCAGGGTGGTTGAAGTCCCTTAAGCCCCCAGGGCTTGTGAACATGAGGCTGCTCCTATCTGACTATAGAAGGCCTCAACTGCTCAGTCTTCCTGGTTGGGTTGTCTGTAGCAGACCCCCACTATAATGTCCCCTGTCCCTGCCCTCCCTTTAATCCTGACCCATAAGCTCTCAGTCAGCTCCTCATCCATTCCCAGGCAGAGCTCCATGCACTCCAGCTGATCAGTGACATAGAGGGTGACACTCTCACCTTATGTCCCCTGCCTGTCCATCCTAAAGTGCCGGTATCCTTCCATTCCAACACTCCAGTCACAGGAGCCATCGCACCACGTCTCCGTGATGCCAATGAGATCATAGCCCTGCAGGCACGTCTCTAACTCCTCTTTGCTCCCCATGCTACATGCACTTGCATAGAGGCATTTAAGTTGGGCCCCTGATGAAGCTGGCTTACTGGCTGGAGTGGCTGGAATACCTTCATGCTGCACTTCAGGTCCTCTCCTGCTGACCTGTGATCCTTCTCCAGGCTCTGGGCATCTATTGCTGGCACTAACATCAAACTGGTAGGAGTGGAATGGATTGAAGTTCCCCTCCCCCAGCAACTTTAAAGTCCTCTCTGAGAAAGATCTCAAATCTCTTTGTAGATAGATATTGAAAGGTCATTTTGTCCACAGCTGAAAACAATCCCTCTCTGGAGTAAAAATGAAGCTGTGTCATGGTTTTGCCCCAGCCGGCAGCTAAGCACCACACGGCCACTTGGTCACTCCCCTTCAGCGGGATAGGGGAGACAACTGGAAGAGTCAAAGTGAGAAAACTCATGGGTTGAGATAAAGATGGTTTAATAGGTAAAGCAAAAGCTGCGCACACAAGCAAAGCAAAACAAGGAATTCATTCCCCACTTCCCATCAGCAGGCAGGTGTTCAGCCATCTCCCGGAAAGCAGGGCTCCATCACGCCTAATGGTAACTTGGGAAGACAAACGCCATCACTACAAACGTCTCCCCTCTTCCTTCTTCTTCCCCACGCTCCTTATAAACTGAGCATGACATCATATGGTATGGCATATCCCTTTGGTCAGTTGGGGTCAGCTGTCCTGTCTGTGTCCCCTCCCAACTCCTTGCGCACCCCCAGCCATCCCGCTGGCGGGATGGTGCGAGAAGCAGAAAAAGCCTTGGCTCTGTGTAAGCACAGCTCAACAACAGCAGGTCTGTATAACAAAAACATCTCTATATTATCAACGCTGTTTCCAGCACAAATCCAAAACACAGCCCCATACTAGCTACTATGAAGAAAATTAACCCCCTCAGCTGAAACCAGGACAAGCTGAAAGTAGAAATGTGCAGAAATACCAGGCCAGGAACTGAAGATTTCCCCTTCCAGCTGAAGGGCAGAGGCACAGTTAAGTGGTTAAAATATTAGTCAGAAGACTGACATAACAAAACTGCCTTTTCCAGTGTCTTGTATTACAGATGTAAACACTGTTTGCAATTGAAAATAACTGATCCAAGTCAGCAGAGAGTGAAATCTCCCTCTTAGAGTTGAATATCTGGTTGATTTTACTTTGAATGTTTTAGTGCAATGGGACGACAGTCGTGTACTGACTTTGAGACTACGCCCTGGCCCAGATCAAAAAAAACCACTGAGGGTGAAAATGGTCTTTATGGGTCTTAAAATGCTACAGGTGCATTGATTATGTGCTTGCATGGGGATCTTTACCCTGAGTGCTGGTCATACATCTCATACCCTGTGGTGGGTTGACCTTGGCTTTCCGTCAAGTGCCCACCAAGCCACTTAGGGAGGTGAAACATGTCCCCCTTTTAACACACTGGATTGGAAAGGAAGGCTGGTGTGAAGCCAGGAATATTGAAAGTGCACGATTGTTGGGGAGTGGCTTGGGAACACAGTTTGTCCTGGTGAAGCTCTGCTTTGGCTGGTGATTTAACCCTCTCTTTCCCGTCCTCTAATCATTAGCAAAATAAATTCTGCTAAAGAGAACACTGTTTTAATGGAACATCTTTCATTCTGCTGGAGTTAGCCCAGCTATGTCAGTCCAAATCCAGCAAAGTTGGGCTGGCAAAAATTAGTGGCTTTAGCCTGACCTCAGATTACACTCTGTCATGCTTTTTACTTTCGAGGATGTGAAGCCTCCTGGTTGTAAACTTAGGTGTGAGATTTCAAATGAGAACAAGGGCTGGTTCCAGAATTTCCTCTCCAGAAATGTACATGTTTCCCTGCTGCAAGAGGAGGAGGGTTTACTGTGTGCACCATGAAATGGCTTCTCCCAGCTCTGGAAACAAGGACAGACTCGAGCAGGTTGCAGAAGTTAATTTGTATGTGTCTTGCACTGATAGGGCCTGGAGACTACACTCTTGGGTCACTTTTGTGCTAAATAGTGGGAAACAGTAATGCCAATACCTTCATATTGTAATCCTTACCCACCAGGTTTCAACCCTGACTTTTGGCGGAAGAGGTGGGTTTTTTAATGCATCCTGCTTGGTCCTGCTTGACTTTCCCACTAAAATGGACAACAAAGAGTTTAGTTAGGAACTAATGAGAATTTTAAGTTAGTGGAAATCTTTGCAGAGCCTCCAATGGGTTCTGCATTAGACTTTAACTGAATTTCTTCTTGTTAACTGGTAGGTAGCTCTGTGGATGACTGTCTCATGTTTTAGGAATAGAACCAATGTGCCTGGGCAGAGCCTAACAGCTGCTCCAAAAGGCCAATCTGAGTAAACCCATTTACATAAACCACCCAGGAGCAAATTTGACCATGTTTTCCCAGTTTTAGTCACTGCAGCCTGTTCCAGTTAAGTGCAAAAACTCTATGTCTTTGTTTGTGGGTGAACAGGAAGGCTGTGCCATAATATTAGTAGAAAAGTAGTGCTTTTACTCTACTGGAGAGACAGGAGATGGAGGGGCATTTCAGGAGGAACAGTGGTCTGTATCCTCAAAGATATTTAGGTACTTGATTCCTATTGATTTTCTCATGATTCAGGTAGCATGTAAATATCTGGAACAATCTGGCTGGAGATAAGCTGGTTTCTTTATGAAACTGTTCTGAATGTTAAACATAGCAATGACTCAAATGCCGAAAGAAAAGCTGGAGAGCAAAAAAGCCACATGAATATTTGGGGCCATGAGAAAAGGCCTGAAGGACAGCCAAGCAAGATCTGCTCTGTGAGATCTGAAGGCATTCTGTGCTGGCAGTTCATCGATGAAGGTTGCTCATTATTTGCTTATTTTGAACATGTTGTTTGCTGAAGGCCAAAGCCTGTCAGATCTTAGGAAGGCTCTTTTTCAAGAGCTTTTGTTGCTTCAGCAAACAAGTAATGAGTCCAACCCACCCACTCCACAAACAAACATTTCTCCAAATTATCAGGGGAATGGAGTTCATTTGACAGAGATGTCAGTTTTGTAGAGACGGATCGCTTAGGGTGTGGGGGTTTTATTGTGTTTGTCCAAGTCTTTGCCCTCCACTCCTCAACTTTCTCCTCATGCATCCTGTATAATGACTCTGTGTGTGTGTGTTGATTTCCTTCCTTTTGGAGCTGCTTACCTCTCTAATTATACTCACTAAGTATTCAGTACTTCAGTTGGCTGCGTTCC
The DNA here is from genome assembly GCF_028858705.1 of Grus americana. Lineage (NCBI taxonomy): Eukaryota > Metazoa > Chordata > Aves > Gruiformes > Gruidae > Grus > Grus americana. The sequence goes on along the minus strand of NC_072853.1, from coordinate 11,271,954 downwards.
CAGAACAAAGGCTATAGCTGAATACAAATAACTGAAATAAAATAACGTTGGCTTATAATGAGAGGAAGGCCCTGTGTTGCTTAGGAAGTTTGAGATATCACTAAGCAGAAAGGTAATTCTACCTGCTCACATGCAAATTGGATGCCTGTCTGCTTTCCAAACCAGCCTCCATACTTGCATATCTGCAACATCATTTCTCCTGGTAAACTTTATAGTGGACCAAAGGGAAATGATGGCAACAATTCAAGTAGTATACTGGGACAAGGAGGAATTGTAAGTGGGTAAAAGTATTTTTCAGAGACAGAATAATTCACAGAATGCTCGATCTTGAGTAGAGGCGCTTGAATCGTTGAAATGAAAGTAGGGCAGGAATTACTTAAAGATGGTATCTAAAAGTGGAAGCCTGCTGCAGAAATCTTGTATTAATCTTGCTGTTCAAGAAAGCACTCTGAGAGAAAGAACTGGGAAGAAGAGTGGGTGAGAGCATCTTTTGTAGGAAGTCGAATAGATTGCTCTTCCAAGAGAAGGGAACACAGAAGCGACAAGTGCAAAGAAGAGAGCTCATATCTCTGCACTGATGATTAATTCAGAAAAAAAAAAGACAAAAAAAAAGACTGGACGACATAGCTTATTGTGATCTTACATATAAATCCATCCATATTATCAATAGTCATTAATTAGAAACTATTTTTGTCCTGATTTTAGCCCTTGTGTTTGTTAGGGTTTTGGGGTTTTTTGAGAGGGAGGTTGGGTGCGCTTGGTTTGGTTTTTTTTAAGCGTGGCTGGTGGAATGCAGACTCAAAATGCAAAAGTATCAATAAGTTTTTTTTCTTATGGGACCATTTTGGAAGAAAATGTCATGGAATGAAGCCTTCCTAGAACATTATTATTAACTGAAGGATTTTGTTTCTGATTTTTTTGTGGCCTTTTTTTTTTTCCTGAAGACTTTTAATTTCCAGTCTTTACCTCTGTGTTAATGTTTTCTATTTATTCATTCTTTTCTACAGTACATCAGATGTTTTCCTGAATGGAGTATTAAAACCCAGGATGGCTACCAATGTAACTTGGATCTGAAGGAGTTTTTAGTGCATTAATTGCCCAAACTCCCATTGGTACAGGTCCCAGTTGTGATAAGGAGATGGGGACAGTGTTAACCTGCTCCTGCCTGGGAGTGTCACATGGACATCCTGGGCATGCCTGAAAATAGGTGGTTTATGTAGAAGGGATTTGACAGGGAGAAGGGAAAGGAGGCATGAGGGACATTTCAGGCCTCCGGGACACAGTTTTGAAGGTGTTGGATTCTTGCTTTGATTTTATAATGATCAAGTTTCCCTCCTGGGCCTGAAGCAGTAAAGGAGCTGTAGCAAATGCTGTGGAAATGACTCTAAAGAACTCAAAAAAAAATATCTATCAGCCAGTGGTCCCTCGGGCATATACCCTTCTCTCCGTCCTTACTATCCTCCAGCTCTGGGGCTGCAAGGGTCAGCGGAGCTGCTTGTCCTCTTTACCCGTGGCAGGCTTCGTACATTCTGGGAACCCCCCCTGGGGAGATGTGGTCAGCTTCCCTTTCCCTTAGAGCTCCTGTAGCAGATCAGCTGGTGGAGGTAAGGGAAGCCCTCAGGCTGTGAAGGATAATACGCAGGTCCCAGAGTCCTCGGGGCTGGTGTGAAGTGCCTCTTTGAAACGTGTGTATACGACACGGTCTCCTGCCGTCACAGTTGGGCTGTCATGGCACAGCTCTACTACAACCTTCAGGACAGCATCAAAGCACCTTTGAGGCACCTGCTATCAGAGTTCATCAGAGATGGTTTAGGTATTCCTGATCCTCCAGGGACTGAGGATTGTCTCTTGAAGTCTTTGCCAGTGCTTCATTTCAGTGGTTCTCATCAACAACAGCAACCTGCTCTGAGAAATGCTGGTCTGTGCTCCAGCCAGCTGGAATAGGGGAAGAGAAACTGCAAAGCAGACATCAGTTTTTATTAAGCAAACTGTGCAGATGCACCAGGGCTATCCTTGTGTTTTCTGAGCTGCTCATTTTATCCTTCACCAGTGTGAAACATGATGTATCACTTCTCTGGCAGCATATGGGGTTCCCCCCCCCGCCCCTTCTGACTTCGGGTTCTGCTCAGGAAACAAAAAAGAGAAGAAAAAATATTGGAATAAAAATAGTATTAGTGGAAAAGGAAGGTTATACATGAATAAAAAAGAAAGCTGCACCTTTCCAGATAAGTTATGCATGAATACAACATTCAGAGTTGCACTTTTCTTCTCGAAGGTGCAGTAGGTTTACGTGATAACACAATGTCAACTTTTACAGGTAGGTTTCACAATTTCTTCTGTGATCCAGATGCAATGGAGTTGGCTCATTTAAAGGTCACCTTTAGGAAGAAACTGTGTTCTAAGTTTGAGAGAAAAACAGCTGTTCCCTTTGGCTGCCGTATTTTTGGAGGCAAAGCCTCCACAGCACTATGAGCACGATACCTGTTACAGTATCCAAGAGGAAGTCCACCAGGGTAAACAAGTAGGGGAGATATCTTTACCATGTTCTTTGCTCCTTGCACATTTCTTCCCTGTGATAGGAACTGCTGCTTTATCTGTCAATATCCACATTAATCTATTTTTATAATTGCTTTGGAAGTAGAAGAGTTTTTTGGGGGTAGAGGGGGTGGGTTTTTTAATTTTTTGTGTTTTTTTTTTTTCTCTTTTGAGAGGGATAAAAAGGTAGAGAAGTAGCAAACTAAACCCCTTTTATACAGTATTTGGTTCACAGACTCTTTTAGATCCTTCTTTCCTGGTTAATGGAACTATTTGATCTGATCCGGCATCATCATCTAGTCTTCAGTGATAACAGATCTAGTCCATAATGAGCTCTGTTGATCCAGAGAAAAGGAGTGTATAACAGCAGAGGAATTTAATTGTGAACAGCTCTTCAGTTAAGTAGGCAATGACATTACAAAGTCAGTGGTTGGAAGCTGAAGATAGAAAAATTATACCTCATTTCTAGTGTGATTTATCTACACACTCAGAATAAATGAGATTAACAATTGTAACAAATTTAAGGGTGCTTTGGAACCTTGGGTCCGTGGGCTGGGATTTATCTCACTCAGCTTTGAGTGCCTACAATGCATCTACATCTGCTTCTCAGAACTCTGTGTCTTGTTTCCATTAGGTGAGGATCCAGTCATCAGAGTTAATGAAGTTTAGGGTGTGATTCACCTAACCAAAGGTAGGCACTTAATTTAGGATGAAGCAAATGAAGCTCTAAGGCTCCATTGGCTATATTGACCATATGCCCACTGACTGTAAAAGGACCACCAGGCCTACAGACACCTATATGCAGGTGGATTATTTCTGTTTCTGGAGGCTTTGAACTCAGCCTAAACAACATGCTCCAGACCAGCCAGTGATGAAGAGCCTGATGCAAAGTGAGGTTTTAGTCGCCTGTTTGGCAGGAAGTCAGAGGGGATGATCACTGGCCCCTTCTGAGCATAGAATTTGTGAATCACCAGTGAGTAATTTCTCCAACTACTGCTGAAAACTCTGCTGATCATTTTGGGGCTTTCACTATGATTTCCCCCATCCCCAACCATTCATCTCTACCCTGGCCAGGCTATCAAATGAGGGCCCATGGAGAGGCTGCTCTTTTTGTTTAGGATCTTGACCCACTGCAGGGAAAAGTGAGGTACTGAAGTATGTAAGCACCTTCCAGCTCATCCTGCTTATTTCAGGCTGATGCCAGCAGACATACGGGACATCACTGAAATCAGTAATGTTTTGAGTGAGTTTAGGGGCCTGCCCAGGCAGAGCGGCTCACAACATTAGGGCCTGTTTTTCTGTGTCGCACTCGCTAACAATCTTCTTGGTTCACTTGCCCCAATTTATAGATCGTTTCTTCTAGGCTGTTTATGTCCAGTTTCATACAAGAGCTCTTTTCCTGCTTTGTGTGTCTTTGTGAGGGTTTCCTGTGTGCCTTGAAATGGTTCCCCTTGCCAATGCACCCTGCCTGTTTTGTCCCAGTTGGTTCCCTTGCTATGGCCATATAACGTTCTCCACCTGCTTTAGACACAGGAGGCTTATCAATGTGTGCAAAGAGCTGTACTGAGACATTTTGGTTCCCAGGACATTTCTCCCTTATGCATTCTCTCCAAGCTTTCTTTACAGATGCTCTTTTCAGGCTAATGGTATCCTTCCCACCCATCCATGGTTCTCCTGGGCACCCTTCTGCCCGGTATCATATTTTTTCCTGGCTGTCACCCTGCTGGGTCCCTGCCACCCTTCCAGCTGGGATGTGGTAGAGCCAGTTGGCATCAAGAATATTTGCCTTCATTCAGCACCCATCTTCCCTCCCCATCTTTCTTACAAGAAAGATGGAGAAAGACTTTTTACCAAGGCCTCTAGTGACAGGATAGGGGGCAACCATTTTAAACTGAAAGAAGGTAGATTTAGATTGGACATAAGAAAGAAATTTTTTACGATGAGGGTGGTGAGACACTGGCACAAGTTGCCCGGAGAGGTTGTGGATGTCCCCTTCCTGGAAGTGTTCAAGGCCAGGCTGGATGGGGCTTTGGGCAACCTGGTCTGGTGGAGGGTGTCCCTGCCCATGGTAGGGGGGTTGGAACTAGATGGTCTTTAAGGTCCCTTCCAACCAAATTATTCTGTGATTCTTTGATAATAACATTCTGCTACAGTTTCCATTAAATTTGAAGAAACTTTCTGGGTTTTCTTCTTGACTCTTAATTTTGTTAGTGTTTTCTTTTCTCTAATATTAATTATTGGCCTGATAGTACATTATTCTGTGCCAGATTAAAATACCTTGTGCCTTGTATTTCTCCCCACTAATACTGAAGTCAAGGTCATCACTGTGTCCTACTTTCATTGCTCTCTCCTGACTCATTAGTTTATTACCAAATTTTCCTTAGAAGCTTGCCATTCTTCTCAATGCTGGCAACAATCACATCTCTACAGTCAAATGCCTAGAAATTTCAATTTCTTGTTCATCTGTTCGTGTCTCTTTTGTGACCTTTGAACCTCATGAGAAATGTATGTTTGTTTCCCTGTTGTCTTTTTGTGAACGTTGCAGCAAAATAATCCCCTTTCATTTTAGTTTCACCAGGGACTTTTTAATGTCTTCTCTGTTCTGCCAATAAATTGTGTCACATCCTGGGAGGATTTAAGCCTGTCTCCTTTGCTGAATTCTTAGTTTCTCCCAGACTGTTGTCTGCAACTGAATTTTACTGGTCTTTTTGTTTAGCATTTTAAGAAGTTTGGTGTCCTCTGAGTCATTTTGGTTCCTTTCCTTCCCCATGACCTACTGTCTTTATTTTTCAACATCTCTTGCTTTCTTCACTTTCTTGTTCGCTAAGCTTACTTCACTCCCATCAACTCGCCACAGGTATCAAGGTGAACTTTGGGACACAACACACCCTTAGGTGTCACTTCATGCTTCTTTCCCCTTTCTCTCTTTTTCCCTTGGGATCATCACGTTTCCCCCCAAACAGCTCCATCTGTTTGCCTTCTGACCCAAACTAGAGAACACTGTACCTCATTTCTTTTTCTCCCAGTGTTGAAGCCACAGAGATTAGTGGTATTCAGTGGTTTTGTTTCAGCACGGTTACTCTGGGCAATGGGAACCAAGAGCATGCAAAAATTTAGTGCTCACACCAACACTTTTTCTCCAGTTGTGCTGGGCTAATGTGGTTCTCGTTGGTCCAGCACTGACTTGGGTGCCTGTGTCTTTCCCCTGTGCCTCAGCCCAGCTAGGTACTTGATGCTCTCATTGTTCATTCACCGTTTGTCTCAGTGCTGAACTCTGAATTGATGCAAATGTTTCTTCAGGGAGCTCCACTGCTAACAAGGTCTCAGCCATGTGAACCCCAGTTGCCCCACGTGGGCTGGGGACAGGCATCTCCTGGAAGCTTCTCACATGGGATATCTGTTGCAAGGTGGGGCCTTTGACAGGAAATTCTGCCTTTTAATTCCCCTCTTGTTTGTCCATTGGCAAACAAAGGGTGCGCTCATCTTCCATCCACTTGGAAGTCTTTGTTTGCCAAAGGATGTTTTACTGCCTCTTCAAATCCACATAAACCATCAAAGTTGAGCAAAGCAGCACTGTTAAACCCCTTAGTCCATGTTCCATATCCAGTGAGTATTCCTGAGCAGGAACAGCAAAATTTGCTACCACTTCAAATATGCAAAGAGTGCCTGTAATGTATTCATGAAAAATAATAAGCTGCCTACAAATGGAGCCACACCTGTTTCCTCCAGCCAGAGAAGAAAGTGGATGAAACCCTCTCCTCATTTCTCCACAGCCCTTACAAAACACTGAGCACCGTTTACAGTTGGGAGCCTGATTATCGTTATGCTTCCTTAGCTCAGGGAAAAACAGCTTTTCCTGGTGTAGATTATATTTGCATTTATATTTATACATTTGCATACAGATTTTTATGCCCTACTCTTGAAAGGTAAAGAGATTCCAGCTCTTTTAAAGGCAATAACGGCTCATTTTATGCCCTGTTCTCCATAACAATAATTGCTATATCTCTGAAGCTCCCCTGGCATTTTAAGGGCAATAAAGAAAGGGGCAGAGGGGAAAAGAGGAGAAAATTCTCCCATTAATTCATGAGACTCCAGGATTCAGTTCTGCGGTGCTTTACTCCTGCGAGTAATCTCATTATCCTTGGTAGGGCTGATTGTACAGAGGCGGCAGGATCATGCCCCAGAAGTCCAGCCTTTAATCAAATCTACCTGTTTAAAACGAACACATGGCTGCCTTTCAGTGGGAGCCTTTAGCTATGAAACAAGGATGTAAATTAGCCAAAACGCCTCAGAGGGAGAAAAACTCCATCTGCCAGGTTTTCCCTCTGCTCTTGCTGAAATTAAGCCGTTGGTTTTGTGTGCGTATGCATAGGGGGTTAATTCTTCGCTATTTTTCCTTTTGATACAGGTTCAGATCCCCATTTACAGAAATAAACACAGGCTTTCTCCATGTGTCTGTGAAAAAAAACTACATAGAAAGGGCTGTATTGTATGGATGGGGTAAAAAGCCATCTAAATCTTTAGTCAGGAAGGGGTGAGAATTTAATAAAAGTAACAGGCATTTGCCAGGGACTCTCTCAAGTACTGCAGAAACAGAACGGCTCCATAGAGGAGAATGGGAAAGTCTGAAAGTCAGGCAAGACCTGTAGGACAGGAGAGAGTCAGCAGAGCAGTGTTGCTTGGTTTAAAAAGGAGATGAAGATGAATGGATGCAATAAAGGTATATAAAATATTGGACTGTACAGAGGAAGTAAAAAATGGCATCCAGTATAACATTTCTCCTGGTAACTAAATACAAGTCTAAAGAAATATAAAGGGCCACAGTTAAAGCAGATTACTAGAGCATTTGTTTATTTTTCTTAATATAATGCATAACTTCTTATCACATTGATATTACTAAAGCAAAAACAAAAACCCCCTGCATACAGGGCTGAAAACAAACTAGTTGAATGCAAGTAAATGCACTTAAATCCTCTAAATGTGAGTTAGAAAGGCAAGTCTTTGAGATAATGTCTTCCATCCAGAGTGTGGTTTAGCCCAAATTCCAGATTTGTGGCATAATAGGAATAAAAAACATTGTGTTTTGGGTCATTATGTTTTGCATAAATGTGAACAAATGTTACCACATCATCTGTAGCTATCAGATGGGGTAAAAACAGGAAAGAAATATCCATTATCCCATACTAAGAAATGAAATGCCAGGTGAAAACCAGAAAAGATGAAGAAAAGCTCTATTTGTGTCAGAAAAAAATTAAAATAAGCCCCCAAAACAGACTTGCTCTTTTTTTTTTTTCTTTTCTGTAAGAACAGTCAGAAACCCAAGTGGAAAATGAATGGGTCACATCAGAACAACAGTTTGGCTCTTCTTCCACTGCCTGTCAGCCCACCAGGCGTCCGAGGATCCTTCCAGCTTCTGCCACCTCCCTGGTGGCATTCAGGAGCAGCTTGGAGGGGGCTCATCTCATCTAATGTAGATGACCTTCTTATTTTGATTTCTTACTCCTGTGGGTAAAGCAACAAACTACACAGAGAGGTATTGATCATCTTTTGGGGCGTTCCTCCCATGGCAGAAATCTGGAGCCTTTTTGAGGCATTTTGCTATTTGGCTGCTAATATGTTGCTTATTGTTACAGTCAATGTCAGGAATGGAAACGCAGGTGTCTTGGTACAGGACTGGTCCTGCAGTCAGTAGAGGTGAAGAGCCTGGGGAAGTTGTGCTTGGCCTTCTGAACAGCACTAAACAGCCAGGACACCCGTTATCAAGTGTCTTTTAGTGCTTGGCTGCTTCTCCTGACCTGCTCTTTGAGATCAGTTTAAGCTATACACATTTACACCAAATGAGGATCTGAGCTCCATTTTTAGGAAGAGCGCCAAGCTTGTTTACAAAATAATTGACTTGGCTTCCATCTCAAGCTAAGCATCTTTTTCTTTTGGCTTTGGCCAAGCTGCATTCCTGTTATGGTTAGCCCAGGCTTGTACAATAAACATTTGGCAACTGGCAGTGTGGTGTTGCTCAGCGTGAACTTTTTGTGCCGCGGCTGGTTACACAAGACCTAGTGCTGGGTCAGTTGAATAGCTGCTGCTGTGGGACAGTATTGGTGAAAGTGTGGTGAGTCGGGGTAGCCACACCAGCTAGGCTGACTCATGCCACGGGGCCTTCCCTGACTCCATACTGACACTGTCTGGACCATTTTCAGCTGTGGCATCCTATGGAAATCGTTCCGACAGTCCCCGCAAGTGGGTAGCAGAGGATTTGGAGAGGCTTAAAAATGCCAGTGGAACAAAACAGGTGAGGTGTCAACAGTTCATCTGGTGGAGGCTCGAGGAGAAGCTGGATGATGAGAAGCTGTTCCCTCTGCCCAAGGCTGTGATGTGTAGCTGCTGGTTGTCCTCCAGCACTGAGCAATGTGACACCATCCACACCCATGTTCAGATTAAATTGGAGCACTTTTAAGCCAATATTTACTTTTTTCTTTAATTTTTTTTTTTTTAGCACAAAGACCTTCAGATTGTTCTTTGTATGCTAAGTGTATGTGTGTGTGTGAATTAAATACATGCTGCAAGGAACAAAACTCTACTTAACACAGCCCTGTTCAGTATGTACGGCTTCATTCCCCTCAACAAAGAAACAGGGTCAGCCTTCTGCAGCCCAGTGGGGGACTTGGCTCCTCACCTAGCCTGTAGAGATGACAGCTTTATGGGCAAAGCTAGATGTAGGTTTTGAATAGATTTATTTATTAAAAATTGATGCAGTCTCACTACAGCAATGATTTAATTTGGATGCAAATATGAAAACTTGTATTGACCAGACAAACATCTGTCAGGAATGAACAAGGCACAGATAGCTTTGTCTTGAGCAGGACAACGAACTAGGAGACCTCCTAACACTACTTCCAGCTCTCTTTTCAGTGGTAACTTGTTCCTGTAAGTTGATAGTAATTTTCCCAGGCAGGACATGTAGACACAGTCCCTGGGAGCCTGGGGGCAGGCTTTTGGTAACAATGAAGGTGGTACTTACTATGGTGCAGGTCTGACATGCAGATAAATTCAAAAGTTTCTGCAAGGCCAAATATCTCAATTTTTGCCAGGCTAAAATGTCAAAGCTTTTGTGTCATTAGCTGCCACATTGCTCCCCTCCCTGATCAGCCATCCTCTTGGACTTTCACTTCCTCGCTTTGATTTGGTTATGTTTGTGATGTTGAAACACTCCTTTCTGTGTATGTCCTGCTGCTACTATTAGTTCCTTATTTGCTTTCCGAAATCTCTTAAATTTGTTTACAGATGAAACCCTCTTAACTTCCCCTAAGTCACCACCTCTACCCGGTTGCATGTGGAGACCTCTTTCATAATTTTACTTTTCCCATTAATTTTAAAATTTCATATTCCTTCTCTTTTTGATTTCTTTTCATGCTATTTCCCTTTACACTCTGGAGCTTTCCAGTGTATACCTCATATTATTTTCCTTTCTTTCCATTTTCTGGAGCTGTCTACTATAGAAATAGTTGTCTTTCTTTTCTCCCAGTCAATTTCATGCTTTTTTTGTTCACACACACATTTCTTCCCCCTGAAGCTCATGTGGGCTGTACAAATGCAATTTGTTTCACCAATCCATAAAAGAAAGTCTCCCCAGACTAAAATCTCTCCTAGCTGCACTAATTTTCCTATTAGCTCCCCAAGGTTTCTACCCTCTGTGCTTTTCACAGAAAGTCTAGATTTGAGGTCATATTCTTTAAGTAACTAATCTTGTCTTGCCCAAGACACGACAGATTGGTATTTATGGGACTTGCTTGGCACATGGAAAACTTGAGATCCATCCCTTGATCAAGATCAACAAGGAACTTGAGCTTTGGTCATCTCTGTCCAGCATGGAGGCCCTTCCCACCGGATTATTGACCCTTGTGAGATGGGTGGCTCTCAGAAGTCTGTGCAAATCTTCTAGAGGTCACAGGTTTGTCCTGATGTGAAACAGGAGAAATCTCAAAAGTGGAAGTGGTTTGGGAAAACCACTGCTGCCACAGGGCTCGTATCCTCTGCTTTGTACAAGTCATCGCAATGTGGGGATTGGGTGAGTTTGCTGCTAATTTCAACCTTCTCCTGGACTTCAGAACCACTTACAAAATAGTAACCAATTTGCCTTGCTATGGAGGATCACAACTGCCTTCACCCCATCCTTTTAGAACAAGCTGTATTTATTTCCCCATGTTGTGAACCCAAGGCAGAATCTTCATCTTTTATTGCTGTTACTTCTCCAGATGAACATTTCCTTCCTCTTTGGCAGTTTATGCAATAGGGTAAAATTGCTGTAAGGATTGACAATGCATCTTTAAACAGACACGAACAAGCAATTGCAGTAGTCTATCTCTTAAAAATAAAATAAATAGGAAAAAAAAATGTGCCCTGTTTTACATCAGTCACCAGAAATGAATCTGTATTTTAGTTGAAAAGAACAAGTCTTCTTATTTTCAGTTAAAGCAAATCAGCTTCTTCTTCCTCTTTATTTACAGGTGAAACCATAACTTTTCCTGCTAAACAAATCCACTAAATACTATTTTGTCTTTAAATAATTTTGGTTTGTTTTCCTTTTTTTTTTTTTTCCCCTCTTCTGTGTGGCTATAATGTCCCAGTTTTGCACTAGTTTTGTACAGGAATAAGGAAAGACAAATCTAATTTATGTGTTTATTTTTAAGAGGTGTAAAACACAGAACAAGATGCAAAGGAGACTAGAACTGGCTTATACATGCAAGACCTGATAGCTCCAGTCATAGGCTACCTTGTACTGGTCCATATCCTTAAATTTCTGCATAAGTGCATCCTCTGTTACTGGAACTGGAACTGGAACTGGAAGAACAGCCTCAATCTGTATTAAATTAAAAATCTGTTAATTTTCACTAGTGTTATTAGCCTGCAATCTAAATTCTCCATCTGACATAAAGACAAACTAATCCTCACACAAAAGTCTGACTTCCTGTAAAAATACGCTGGTCATTAGCTAATTTTGCCTTTTGTTTTGTTCTCTCAGTTGTTTTACTTTTATTTTCATGGCCGGAGAACTTCAGCCCTTGCCTGTGGGTAAACAGTTAGGTTGTATAAGATCGAAACAAGCAGTATTCATTGCAATGAATGTATAAGCAGACCTTCTGTGTCGTATGTGTTCAAAGTGAGATTGCTTCATCCTGCACTTCAGATTCCTCCTTTGCTGTGGCTGTATCACCCACTGGTGAATAAAAATTGAATGCGTTTGTCCCAGCAGTGTACCATGAGAGACTGATTTGGTCCGGAGTGGAAGGAGGAGGTGAGGCGTACGTGACCATTACCACCAGGACCGGCGTTGCCCGACCATCAGGAGGATATCCAAGCTGCCCGTGTCAGGAATCTGGTTGCTCTCATTTTTTTTCTCATCTTCAGGCTCTGAGGCTCCTGTAGTCTCCTGCAAGTCATCTCTTTCTGCTTCACCTTTCTCTTCCGTGTCAGAGGAAGGATGTCTTGTTTGCTGCAAGGAGATACAAGGTTTCAAGAGTTGATGTCTCCAAAGACTTTTTCAGCGGAAAGCTGTTGGCATTTGCAATGAAGCTTCATCACGGAGCTGAAGTGAGCAAAAAGGTTTCCATTGAGGATGTTCTGTGCGACATCTGACGCTTAGACTTCGAGGCATTTGCAGAGATGAAGTAAGCATAATATTAACTGACTAGAAAGCAAATCCTTTCTCTTTAAAGTTCTTATTAAATGCAAACTGCAGTGGAAGAGGAATGGAAAGCATCAATACAGATCATTTACTGTTACCCCCAAGGAGCAGATTCATTGTCTATTTTCAAAGGGTTGCTGTACAGCTATTAAAGAGCATTCTTGGCTTCTTGGGGAGGAGGGGAATGTACCTCTGTTGTCATTAATTATTAATAATTGCTGGCATATTTAATGAGTTCAGAAAATGATCAGTTCATTCATAATAACCTCTTCTGCCTGTCCCCTTCAGATCCTCTAGGAAAAAAATCCCAACAGACAAGAAAATGGAGCTACTAAATTTCAATACGACTAATAGGACTTACACAGTATAAAATGGCAGGATGAAGACAGAATTTCTGTAAACAATGTTGCTGCTTAGATAGCTTTAGAAATGCGGGACAGTTTATTTCATTGAAAAAAAAGAAGAGAGAGACAGCAATAAAATAACCCAGCTACTGAAATGTCATTACTTTAACTTAGTTCTGAGCATGCAAATAAAGGAAAACAACGAGGAATTAGGTATTCAGAAAGAGCAGGTCCCCATAAAGGCTAGTTAAAGTCACCGATGAGATCGGGAGGCTGGTCCCAAAGGGGATTCCGTGACGAGTTAGAAGGGAATTGCCCTGTGAATGAATTTAGTCTGCAGCCATTTGGGGTGCAGCTTTTGTGCTATTTCTTTACAGTGCCTAGTAATAGAAGACCCCGGCTAGTGACTAGGAATCCTAATGCTGATCCCTAACAGCAGCCAGCATTGTTAAAATGTCAGCAAGAATGATAAGAGGTATCAGACGTTTGGGGGTAGTGGGAAAGGCAACAACTACATGTCTGCTCTTTTATTTGCAAAAATGGGTTCTGGCAGTTACAGATCCGCTGAGGATTGCTTTGCTCCTTAGGAATAGAACTGGAAGGAGAAATAATAGGAAAATATTTTATGAAGTGTGACAGCAGATGGGCTATTAAATATGACTCACTGTGTGGCATGCTGGCAAACTCTTACTAATGACCTTGTGACTCGGCGGCCACTTCGGCAGAGGTTATAGACTTTACAGGCCATCTCTGCCTGGCAAAGGCGAGCCTGAGCCTAGCGAGCATCATGCTGTTCTGAGACTCGTGATGCCAAAAAGGTGTTATCTGAGTCAAGGAAACTGAATTACATGAATAATTAAAATTCTTATCAGAGTTGAGTGTTGTGGACTATGTGGATGCTGAAGTTATTTCTATCCACAACCACTTCATCAGTCTTTTAAGTTATCAAACAAAGGGGCCCATGCTCAATGTGGAGGGTATTAAATGGGGGTATCTTCCTCACATATTAAGTAGGGGTACATGAGTGGAGGATTAGATGTGGCATGAAGGTGACAAATGCAGTGAAAATGCCAGAGCAATCTACAAATTGATAGATCCATCTTTTATTTGTCCTTTAAAAATCAGCTGAGAAGACCACTGTACAATGCATGTAGGTAGGGAAGGCACCTGCTGTAGAAAGAGAATGTACAGGCTGATCTAATACTTATCTATTTTTAATTTCTGTGCCACAGATGACAATTTAATCATCAAGTCTTCATGAAGCCTGAAAATCACCAGTTTTAGAATGGCTGTAGGTTCACACCACAGACACAGGAGACTGTCAGGGGAAAATGACCTGTAACTCTGGTGTCAAAGCTCTCCTTTGGTGCTTATATTACAGAGCATCTAAATCACGTGTTACAGCCTTTCTCATTGTACCGCCTGCTGAAGCAAACAGCCAGGGACCTAGTCCTGTAGTTGTCTGTGATGTTTTCAGTTCCAGATGCATTTAATTTTGTTTAAAACTGCATTGGCCTTGCATAGGGAAACACACCTCTTGCCAGTGCTTTGTAGACTACATGATCTTGTTGAATAATGAAATTGCTATTCTGTTATCACTTCAGACTTTATATAAGAAGATATAAGATATAAGAAGATATAGGAGGCATGAAATAGTTTGTATCTGACATATATTTGGGGAATCCAATACTTTTCCTTTCTGTGGGCTGGAGGAGTTGTGTCTCCTTTGCCTTGGGGGAGCTGTTTCTGCCTAGGCTGCTCCAGAGGCCACCAGAGCTGAGCAGAGAAAGGAGTGTGTCCTCTCTCCTGAACCTCCCTAATACGTCTCATTCAGTTATTATGAGGAACCTGATCTTTGCTGGAGAAACCCTCTTGGGAGGGTAAGTATGAAGCAGCTGCCAGTGAGGGCAAACCTGAGGGCATATTTCTGCTGAAGGTGCAACACTGAGAAATTTGATTGAAGGGCAGGGAGGTAAGAGAGCTTGGGAGGAAGAGCACCTCAAGTTTCCCAGCTCTTTGAGGGAGAGGGGAGCTTTCCTGCCCTCCACAGTCACAGTCTGCAGACCTCAACAAAAAGGGGAGCAAATCTTACTATCTTCCTCTTCAAAACTTACTCCGGTAGTGCGTTTAAAGGGAGTCTCAAATATATTTTATTCTTTATTCTATAGGTCTTTAGGATTCACATACCTCACTTTGACCAATATTTGTGAAGACTGAATAGTTTAGTGAAGCTCACACCCCTGTGTTTTCCTAATCCTTGCACCATATGGACAGTTCGACTCATTGCAACAAATCAGAGCAACCTTAGTCCAGTGACCCTCATGGAGCTGTTGCAGCAGCAGGGTATGGGCTTGCTCAGGGCACATTCCCAATGCCCTGGAGCTAGGGATTATTTGGGATGATGCAATAATGGATGTCCTCCTGCCACTGGGAAATCTCAGCAAAGGTTGTCCCACAGCAGTGCAAAAACACAGTTGAGAATTTGGCCTACGATGCTCTTGGGCCTTATCCCTGTTCATAGCTATGCAACCCAGAAGAATATGGAGAGGCAGAAGGAAGCAGACGGCTCTCCTCTGACAAGAAGGGACCGTGGGCCCTTGTGCAATAACCCTGTACTACCTATTTTCCAAGAGCTTCATTAGCCACTCTCACTCAAAGCCAAACTAACACTGTCTTAGGACAAGCGTCAGAATCCTCAAAGAGCCTCCCGAGCTTCCTGAGGCCAGTGCAAGTGCCTGCTTTTCCTGACGCAGGAGGATTGCCTGTGTAAACTTCACCCTGTGACTTCGGCCGTGTAATCTGTATTCAGAAAGAGATGCTGCCTTTGGCCCTCTGGCTGCCTTCGTCTGGCCGTTATCTGTGCAACCGGTGCAGAGCACCATGGCAAGGGAAGTGCAGCAGACACAGCTGGAGGTGATGTCAAGGGAGGGGGGTGGAAAGACATCATAAGTGGAAGGCAAGAGTGAAACTCTAATTGAGACTTGGTAAGATACTGTGAAAATACTGTGTCCCCTCAGTGGAGCATGCATGGAAAGCACAAAAAGTTCCCTGCCCTGCATGTCATGCTACAGCGAGTCTCTGCAAGTTTCAGTCCATTTCCACATGATGATTTGTCTTGCCAAGAGGTGAGGATCGCCATGGCGGAAGTTAAATCCTAGAAGAAATGGGCTTGTTTTCCTTCAGTTTCTTCTACTGACTCCATAGAAACCTGCAGTCTCTATAGGACCCCAACTTTCCCAGGACTGCAGACCAACCACCAACATACGTGATGTGGGAAGGCAGCCTGCTCTGCAAGTTCCCGCTGTCTGACCTCTAAAACAGATTTTGAGCTTCGCTCACCAGCAAGGCCCAAATGAGGTTTTCCCAGCCCTAACACGAACTCCATTGCTCAACGAGAGCGCTCACGCCTCTCCATCTCCCCTACTTGTGGACAGATACATGTTATCTAGGGAAAAACCCCTTCTTTAATTGGGAGTGGATAAGTATAAATGGACTTTTTTCCTCTGTGGAAAGTGGAGCAGGGCCTGGCAGCACTGTATCAGTATGGGGAGCTCCCCACCTTTTTACAGCCAAGCCTCTCGTGAGCAAATTGAGCAGATCAGCCATGTCTCCATCCCTTCCTGTGTCCCCACATTCTTCCCAGCCTGGTGGTGATGCTGACACTGAACTAGCAAGACTGCCTGAACCTATTTCCCCTGTAGCGCTTTCTACAGGGTTCCCTGTGTGTGAAGACCCTGGAGCTGCCAGAGCTCCAAAAAATCTTGTTCATGGTGGTAACCCATGTCTCATGCTTGTATTTCATTGAGCTGTTGGAAACAACAGCTCTGTTATGTCCCGTTCCCACCTAAAATGGGACCTCTCAGGAGCTGATATCAATGCAGGATCAGGGTCTTACAGAGGAGATTCTGACCTGTTTGGGTAAGAAGGGACAACATGAAATCATAAAGTAGGTCTGCAAAAAGTTCAGAAATATTTCTCTCATGAAAATGAGGTTAGTGCAAGGAGACAGCTTTGCTCAGCATTTACCTTCTGCAATTTTTCACCCCAGTCAGCTGCAATCATGTAAAAGAACGAGTAAGAGGAATGAAGGGTAACATTTTGCAGTAAATTCCTGGTTATCTGAAGATTTTCTCTGGACTGAAAGAATAGATACTATCATCCGTTAGAGAAGTTTTTAGATGTGGTCAGGTAAAAACCAATAATCTTGGACAAATGCAGCAGAAACAGCTTTAAGATGCAATGAGTGTTCTGACTCAAAAAGAATGATTTCGCAGGGGAAAAATCCAAAGTAAAACTGCAAGAACAATGCTAATTAGAGATGTGTCAGGTGCTTGGCTCTGGATTACTGTTATGCGAGTATGTGTATTTCAAGGACAAATCACAGGCAAGAACCGGGGTAGAAGATGTTGAAATCTCCCCATCATTCTTTTTTCCTTGAATTGGCTCAGTGGAGTCCTTGGGAGCGGAGGCTGGAGAATGAACCGTGCTGAAGGCTCGCTAGTCCCAGCTAGTCTGCTATCCGCAGCTGGTTTCATTACTGGCTAAATCGTTGGAAACGCAATGCAGAATGAGAGGGAAAACTGAACTCTGTGGTGAAAAACTGGAAGACAGTTTTTTAAGTCTCACAAACTGCTATACTTCCCAGTTTCAGGCAGGACTGAAGCAGCGATAGCGTGAGAAAAGACTGCTCCTGGCTACGCATCGTGCCTCACTTCATACTGACAGAAAATTTAGCAAGAAACGTTGAGATTCACAACTATACACAGATCTACTCCCCAGGGTCCCCACTGGCTAATTAGCGCTCTCCCTGCTATGAGCAGTGATCTTTTCAAAGTCCAGCTTGCTTTTTCTTTTAAAACCAAAAGGCTTTTGCCAGCAAGGGCATTAGTTGCAGGTGAAAGCCTCTTTTTAATGAAATTGGGACCAAGTTTGTCCCTGAGATTTTGTTCAGCTGTTTTTTCTATCTTTTTTTTTTTTTTTAAATTTCTCACAGATGTTCCTTCGTGTGTCTCACCACACTGATATTGCTTCAATGCTTGCTCCCTGGGTTAGCCTGCACATTGTAATACCCCTCTCTCATTGTTTCCAGTATATGTGAGAAAATCCTACAAGTCACCAGTTTTATGTAGTGACATTTGGAAACCTTTTCCTATTTACCCTGTCTATGAGAGACAAATCTGAGCTGATGCTGCCTGTCTGTCCTAGAAGAAATTCCTTCTGCTCACAAGACTAATCTGTTATTGATCATGCTGGAGAAAGACCCCTGAGGGTTTGCTAGGTACGATTTACACTGCTTTTTCTTGTCTGCTCGCTCAGCATTCAGCCATTTGCTTTCTTACTGCTTTAATATTGTCTCTTGCAGTGGTTTGTGTTTAGTATTTGACTGTACCTTAATGTTAGGATAAAAAGCAGTGGTAAAATGAGACATTTAAAAATAATGAATTGTATCCATATGCACATATATCTATGCATCTGAATATTGGTCACCTGATGTATAACAGCATTAATAATTGAAAAAGTGGTTTTTTTTCCTAGCTGAGCTGTTTTTTTCAGACCCTGTAACCGTGATTTACAAGGATATTTAATGCATGAATCCTCACAACCCCCTACCTCTGCTTTCCACCTCTCTGCCCTGCACCCCATGCGTGCAAGGACAAGCTTGTCCTCAGCCAGAAGTGCGAAGGTACCCAGCCCAGAAGGGGAAGATCTCTGACAGGGCATGAGCCTCAGCTTGGCAACCCCAAGCCCTGTCCTAGCACCCTGATTCTGGGCTTTTACCCCCCTTTTCACCTGACCTGTGCATGTTCATTGTCCTCGGCTGTGAGTGAGTGCAAACCACTCACTGAAACCTCTCTCACACAGTCAAACTCAAGTCTGCACCAGCAGCCCCAGTGCTTGTTTCTGCTATCGTTTTTGATCTTGCAGGAGATGAGAAAATACTCACATGCAAAGTTGCAAACTGCTCACAGTTCACCTGCCTATTCTGGTGAATAAACAGAATATTCTGCTTATGGCACATCCTTTCAAGAGGGGAATACTTAGCAGATGAACTAAGGCACTGAAGCGTGAGTACTATTAGCCACACTTGCCAAAAGAAAGAAAAAAAGATGTAATAAAGCAAAAATCCCCTGGTTTGGAAAATATTTCCTGACCACCTTACCTCAGCCACGTACTAGAGAATCTAATCCTGTTAAAATTCCTCCCAAGCCCTTCTGTCCTCATAAGAGCATTTAACTTTATATACCTCTTATGAATAGTTCTCCAACAAATTATGCTACCTGCATAAGCATCAGTTTTGGGTTTTTTACTATGTAATATTTTTTTAATAGAAGGCTCTTCGTACACTGATGGCATTACAGAGCTGATGAGTAATTTGATTTACATGAAATAAAATGGGGAAAATTGCATGAGTAAGATGAGCTAATGAAGCATTGAAGAAAGAAAATGTTACTATGCTGTCAAAAAAACCCAACATAAAACCTCTGTAGGCTGACAAGAAACCAGACAAGTAGACTCTCTGAGTAATAAATTTACCAGCAGTGTAAGAAATTTTTAGTTTTGATAACATCTTTACTGGGAATGGTCTGACCAAACTTTTATGTTTGAATATCTTAAGATTGAGGGGTCTATGCCTAAATAGGAATTTGCAAGTTTGTATCTGTTGATTTAATGGGTTGACTGAAAATCCTGAGCCAAATAGGTCTTAGCGTTTGTGTCCAGCAGTAGTTTTAAATGTTCTCCTTTTTTACTTTCATTCTCCCTTAGTGGAATCTTTAGGCTTATAAGGGGTAATTTCACTTATTCAAGTAGTGAGATGTTAAGTGCTCAGGTATATTTGTCTTGTTCACAAGAAGCAGTGGAGAGTGGGAAATCTGTGGACCTTGGATTAATTTCCCTGGAGTTTAAATGATAGTCTTGATTGGCTGTGGGTTTTTTTTTTGTTTGTTTGTTTGTTTTTTTCTTTGCTTCTGCAAAATTCAGCCTATAGATCTTGGTGCCTACAAGTTCTTACTTAAGAGGTATTCTCAGTCTCTGAGAAGCCTGGTGTGAATCACCCCAAAAAATCAAATTTTAAATTATTTGCTTAAAAAACCACAAATGTGGGTGCCAAAAAACAGTCTGTAGAATAAAAACCAACCCCTCTGTGTTTTATAACCTTAAGGGAAACACTCCAGGGTTGGATCTGCTAGCTTATGCTAATACCTAAGGGCTATGATCCAAAACTGCAATTTTTTTCTGCCCAATGGGAGACTGCAGGTGTGGCTTTGTGTCTCTGTCCCAGGATGGAGACTCCTGTACACCTGGCAGAGCTGCGTTTCTCCCAGATAGTGCCTTTGTCTGAGTGTGTGTCTCTCGCATCCCAAATGAACGTGTTGGGTGGTATCGGCAAGTGTCTCCAGGATGCTCATCCCTGCAGCATGTGTGTGTCAGGCTCGCAGGGTAAGTGGGTCAAGTGGGTGCCCTGGGATTTGCCTACTTTTCAGCCAAATTTTTGATTTTCTACCCCTGCGAGATTGCCAATGGGAATGACAGCTCAGACAGTGGGCATTAGCAATGGACACCTGGGTGGTGGTTCTGGGATTCAGCCTCTTGGCAGCCCTAGCAATGGCTTTTGGAGCCACCCTCACAGGCAGAAAGTCTGATTCACATCCCCGCCTGTGGAGCGTCGTTTTCTCCTTTCTGACTCACCAGCTGTGCGGTACTACCTTGCTGGGGCCATCAGAGAGTGTAGGTCAGGGAGGCTCGTCTGTCTGTCCCAGGTGACTTGTTCCTTCCCCTGTACCCACCAGCCTGTGCCAGACTGTCTGAGGAGTGGAGGCCACCATCTGCAGTGTTCCCCGGGTCTCTCCAAGGTGCCCAGCACCCAGGAACCTCCCCAGAAGATCCTGCCCTGTGCCTATTGCCTGCTTTTCACTGAGGCAATACTGAAAAAGGAAGAAAATATTACAGAAAGTGATTAAGGTCAAAAAGTCATCAACACAAGAGGGATGAGCCCCAGTCCTTGTTTAGTTGCATTGCAATCTCTAGGTGGTAGTGATTTATGCTTTATGTCACTGAGAGCACTTCTTGATATAAAATGTTCCTTACAACATCTCTGAAAGTTGGTTCAGAAATGCACAGACACACATAGGGCACCGCCATCATAGCAGTGACTTTGCAAGTCAGGTCTGCCCTTAACTGAGCTGCTGGTGCTGAGGCCAGTTTATCTGACCAGATCATCTTTTTCTTCGGACTGGCAAGCAAGAAACTTAGCAGAATCCATATTATTGCAGATTTGCATTAATATACTCACGCCATCGAGCCACGTATCCTTTTCTCATTGACCTGTAAGGGAAGTGCCAAACTTGTTCTTCCTGTTGAAAGTCATTCTCTTACTCCCATTGCTGACCTATCCGATGCTTTCTGTTTGATTTCCACATCCTTCTCTGTGTTGATAATGCCAGATATTTTAAAATTCTCATCAGCAAATTCCATTTACAGCAGTGGTTTTTTTTTTTTTTTTTGTGGTAATGCTATTAATGAAATTATTGTCACATTAGTCCTGAGACCAATCCCTGAGGAACTCCAAAAATATTCTCTACAGCCCAACAGTTCCCTTTGTGCACAGGCCGTTGTCAGCTCCCCGTTAGTCAGTTCCTCCTGTGCAGTTTTGCTAGTGCCTCCCATTTTGGATCTGCATTGTCATCGCGTCGCAGACATCGGCACATGTCACAGCCATAGCATGGTGAGGGCAGCTGGTTTCTGAGGCACACCCATATGTGTTTGGTACTTTCTGACACGTCCCTGGTAGCAAGCTCTGCGCACACGTTGCAGACCTGGGTGCCTAACTGCCTAAATCTCAAGTCTTGTTTCCTATCACAACATTAATATTCTGGGAATGTGCCAAAGATCTTCATGCCGGTCAGAGTTTTAATTGTGTTTGTACTGAGTAGCGCTATCCTCAGTTGGTACGTCACTGCAGACACTGGTCACTATGGGCTGCTCAGTGGTCCCCATTGAAGCAACATCCATTTAATTTATCTTTTCAGGCTTTCCCACCAGCTGGCTTCCTGCCCACCTCTTGGTTTCTGAAGAAATTTTTTCTTTGTTTTCATCCTCCAAGAGTGATCCCTTTACAAAAGATTGCCAATCAAGCTGAGATTAAGATATTCATATGAAGTTGGTAAAGAGCTGGTCTATTTAAAACTCAGGTCTTCCCTAAAGATGGAAGAGTTGCACTAAATGCACTGGAAACGTTGGTGTGCATTGACTGCATCTGGTCGTCTTTTACATATAACTTTTTCTATACTGAGCCCATTAAGTGGCTGAACTTGATGCCAAATCATTGCCTGATTGAAACAATTCTCAATACTAAAATTTATACCAGGAGAGGTTCAGGGAATATAAATTTCTGTGACCTAATTCTTAACCAAAGTAAAATGATATAGCTCTTGATTTAAGTGAAGCTTTGTTAATTCATACCAGCTGAAATTTTAGCTTGTAATTTGCTTTTCTTTTCTCTCCCCCCCCCAGACTCCCCCACCTTAAAATTTCTGGTAAGTCCTCTCCCTGAAATCTCACATGGATCTGGTAGGCCACAGGATTTTATAGTGGTTCACTGAGATATGTATGGCTGGGAGAAAGGTTAGTCAAATATTTGTCAGAGGAATGTTGTATCTCTTATGTAGAGTAACTGATTGGCATCAAGAGCCTTATCTCCCCTCATATCACAGGAAGAGTGGCACCAGGCTCAATTGTCAATAAAACCAATATTCAAGGAAGACATAGCCACTTTGACTGCATGAAAGCCTGTTCAGAGATATGAGAATAAGGAAGAGCAGAAAAAGGTCCTGTGGTGGAAATGGAAAGCAAAATATGGCAATTTGTGGGATAAAAAAATGTACACATCAGAAGAGTCAATGAATTTAGGATGAATTAAGCACTGATCAACTTCATCCTAATGAGCTTCTGAGTGGGACACATCCGCTCTTAATGTAGGGGACGTGAAGCCAAAACATGAAAATTACCCCAACCAAGATCATGACCAGATACAGGTCAAGAAAGCAAAATAAATTAAGTTCTATGAGAAAAAAGACAGACACAATTGGGGTGGAGGGACAGAGGAAGAACATGTGGGTGTGTGAATTTCTAAACCTACCATATACTTCCTCCTATGATTATTTTCCCTACTGGTGGCAATTTTTTTGTAAGTTGGAACTTTGGTGGTGGTGGTGAACTATATTAATACATTCACACCAGCACAAGCCTCAAATTAAAAATGTTATGTTTTGATTTCTCCACTTACATTTCTATTTCTTTTTCACTGTATTTTAATACTTAGAAGACCTCTCAGTCTGCCTTCCTCAGGCTTGCTTTCCCTTGTTTACACTTAAAGTTAATTTGATTTCATTAATGAAAAACGGCTTTTTTCCCCCCACCTGAAATATTGCTTCTGATTTTAACTGTAGGTGTAGTTTCAACAAAAACTTTCACCACTCATGGAATTTTTTGTTTGTTTTGAGATGGCAAGTGTTATGTCTCCCTGTTTCCTTTAAATTAGTATAGAAAAATGAATCAAATCTTGGGTGTTTTTCAATCAAAAATATTGAGATAATTGATGCCTGATGAGAAAATGCAGCCACATTGAGGGAGTCATCAATGGGTTAATAAAAATGAGCATGTTACGCTGTCTTCAGCTCCCTTGTACAAATGAATCATTTAATTATGAGACAGGAACCATGTTTTTCATTTACAACACATTGCACAATGGCATCAGAGCCTCTTGCTGCTACAGAAACGTTAGTGATGGGAACGGAGGCTTCTGTTTTCTATAACCGTATCTATGACAAAATATTCAGTGCTGGACACTTGTTATGCCGGAACAGTACTGGCAAACAGAAAGGACTTCCAGAAAGTTTGAGGCCAAATTAAGAAAAAAACATGCTGAATGTAGGGAACTAGCATGGTCAGATAAATCACAGGAGGTTTCTGTAGCTGGAGGCACCTGAGAGACTGCTTTTTACTCCTTCAGCTAATGTTCAAGCACAGCTTCGTGGATGGGAAGGAGCCTTTGATACTTGTCCAGAACAAAAATCCATGTATCCATCATATTCACGTGAGCTTGAATTCACATCTTGAGCTTTGCATCAAGGCTTCTTTGCCTTTGCAGTTTTCTAAGCAGCAAAGATTTGAAATATTATCTATGACATGATGAAGTGAAGCTTGTGTATAAGTATATATACCATGCAAAGAATAACAGGGCAAATACCAAGGAACTTTTCCTGAGAGGAAGATCTATTATTAGAGTAGTACAAACTCCCAAAAGAGCTGGTATACCCCCACAGCATGAGACTTTTAAAATGAGATCAGACAAAACACTCAGAAACACACTGTGGAAAGTGTGTCTTCTCTGATGGACTGGATGACCTTGCCGTTTCTTTGTTCTGTTTGCCTTAATCTTTGAACAATAGTGCAGTGAACCAGTCACTGCTTTTCAATCACACTTCTGAGGATACAAAAATCCAAGAGTGTCTGCTTGCTTTATGGTTCTTATCCCTAGTCTGCTAAGCGGGGTTTATACCGAACAATAGGCATTTCTCAGCCATTGCAGTGCCAGGTATTGATGAACGTCCTGTTGAAATTCAGGACTGGTTCCCCCTCTTGAATGCATTAATGACCCATAATTTTCTTACCGATGAAGGGAACAGGCACCCAACCTGTGTGTGTTATTCAGAGAACCACAAAGATGATGCTCTCTTTATTCCTTTATAATCTGGTATGTTCTAACCTTGGCTGAAAACATTATCTGAAATGGGAGGGTAACCCGAGCAAAATGGCATGCTACACATAACTCCTGAATATTGCAAGCACTAAATATTTGGAGGAAGCTTTGCCTCTTATAACCTCAACTGCATAAAAGTCAAGCATTTTAAGCAAACTAGTAATTTGATTTCCCTCCATAGTCAGCAGAAAGAGTTGTCTTCAGAGGGTCACTGATCCTGCCTGTACTGGGTGTTGCCTTCTCTCCATTGAGTACAGAGCCTAGAAAACTGCCTTAGATTAGATGTTTGCCTCTTAGATGGCTAATCTCAGATAAAATGAATTCTGCCCATAGCAATTAGTTTCTCTGCTATGTGAGTGACCTTCTCTACTTAAATTCCACAGATAGCAATGAATAAATAAAATTGCATCATGCTGAAAATACTTGAAATTGTTTTTTTTTCTTTTCTTGTACTTCTGTGAGCTAAAGCTAAAATTATCATTCCATGTTTTCTGTCCTACCTTGATCAGACTCATACCCGTGTATGAATGAGGTCCATGGATATTAGCTTATTCATAAAGAAATGCCACAGCCCCATTCAAAATTATATATAAAAAGGATATGCATGTATATGCAAGTTGCAAGCCTGTTATTTATGTGATGGCATGAGGCAGGGTCTGAAGAAAAAACTGATGCAACACTTTTCTGTTTAATATAAAGAAAGTATAATGCTGTACTGGGGTTCCAGCAGTCTGACCTCCAGCCACCCTTCAGCAGGTAAGAAGAGGTGGTTGGCAATGGTCCCACAGGGAGCATCGTCTGTTCTTGGTGCAATCCTACCGTATCAGTTCCGTGCCATTTGCAGACCTCCGAAGGCTGCAGGTCTGATCCCCAGGGTATGCCCAGTCTGTAGAGCTGTTATGCCACCTGAGTGAGACATAGGAAGCTGAGTGCTTTGGAGAATATGCTCTATAATATTCTTCCGTAGAAAACTTCAGCAAAACACAATTATCAGCCTCTGTATCTCACCTATGCCAAATCCCCTGAAACAAGAGGCAATGGTAATCATTCAACATCCAGCCTATGCTCCACACTTGATGTAGGAGTTACAACTCTTTACACCTGATACCTGGTGTATACTGCAGGATACAGGACATCCCGAACCGTGTTCCTGCGTGATGACACCCTCTGTTTTGAGAAGGAAATTTGAAATGGTCTTTCACAAATTACGTTGCTCAAAGGTCCAGTGTGGAGAAGGGGGAAAGTGTGCTTGTGAACTATACAGTTGAGCTGTCAATGAGGGCATCGAGATCCTCTTTGTAAAGCTTAGCAACAGATGACTATGGATGGGTGAATGGCAGCTGTTGGCAATTCTTCTGCATTGGACAATGGTGATTTCTGCAGCTGCTGCAATTCTATCTAGCCTCATTTTCAGTTTCTGTATGTATGTGTGGCCATTGGTTTCATACAGTGTGTGTGGGAGCGGAAGTTATTTAGCAGTACAGTCAATTCACCATTATCCATGGATGGATTTTGCCCATAAACCATGCAGTAGGTGATGAGAGATCCAGACCTGAACCACCCAAGTCATCATTTATTAGTGCAGGCACAGTGCCAAGTGCATGTATCCATGTTGCTCTCAGAGCCAGCGCTGGTCTCAAGATAGTGTAGCTATACTTACGACTTACGTGGTACTGAATACAAGTTGGTAAGCCCCGTTGCTTTAAATTAGCTCTTGAGGTCCCTCTTCAGCACTGGCTCATAAGGGGCAGAGATACGTGGAAACCATCGTGTGTCAATGAGAGGCTTTACATGCCCCTTACTGAACACGGGGGTGATCCTGCAAGACCATCGTGGGTGGCTTTGTCGATCATCCCCAGTGCCTGTTTCTCAGAGAGCACCTGTTTTTGGTTCAGTGCTTCGTGTTGCACCTCTGCTCAAGGTGTTCTTTTGCACCATATTGCATTGAAGACCTCTAAAATGTGTAAAAATTGTGGCATTCCAACCAGTCCTGCTGGCAGTATTATCCTGGGTTTTCTTTCACCCAGGATATCCCTGTCCTATCATTACCCTACCAATTTATCATAATCCTCCTAAATGTTACATTATTGTATGTGTTGTAGGACAGGAGGCAATGCACAGCTAAAGCACTTTCATTTAAACTATACCTCCCATACACTGTCAAATCTCTGAAGGGTCCTTACCATCGATTGATCTCTTAGCCTTAAGATATATTCTGCAGTTAAGGAATGCAGGCCTGAAAGGGGTCTCTTGTGTGCAGGCAATCACATTATATAATCCCTTTTATGAACTGATTAAACTCAATCTTAAAAGTAGTTAATATGTTTTATGCCCAAATGTTCTTACTTGAAGCTTTTTCTGGTAAACCACTGCCCTGATGTTTAGAGGTGCTGTAGTCTTTCATCAAAATGAGTTTACACTCATTTGTTCTTGGAAATACAAGCATGTTTTGCACTGGACATTGTGCAAGCCAATAAGTCCACAGGGACCTTGCCTGAACAGCCTGCAATGTTGAGGTTGCAGGGATATAACTATTTTTTTTTTCTGTTGAGCAAGCAGAAGAAGCCTAGAGCTGAGCTCAGCTTTTTGAACAAGAAAAAACAACAGCCCTTTTTAATTTTTTAGATTTTCTTTCATTAAATGAAGGCACTATGACTATGACTACTCAAGAAAGTATATCTGCTGAGTAAGGTGTTTTCATTTTCATGTAGACAATTTTCAGAATGGAAATGGCTTTCAAGGGACTTTCCCAAGATCAGACAGCAGCTTGTGGCAAAGTTGGAAATATAACCCAGACTTTCTGAGTGCTTTTCTGCAGTGAGAAAGAGTGTCTATCAATTATCTGTATATGTGTCTGGCTTTTTCATTCTTTTTCTGTTTATTTATTCTGATCACTTAAGTACCTGAGCACCTTGCAAATTATAGTGAAAATGAAGTATGTCATGTAGGATGTTTTTTCTGAGCAACCTTTGTTTAACACTGAGTGAGAGCCTAGCTCCTACTGTCAGAAGGATCCTTCACTGATGGCAATGGATACTAGGTCAAGGCTTCAGTGTTTCAGATTTCAGTATCTATGTGCTCCATAAATTTCACTGAAATGGAACCCACCAGCTCACACAGGGAGGTTGCAGGCTCTTCTTGTTTCAAGGTACGATGGCAAATGTGTGGGGAGGTGTTGTACTGCAAAACTCTGTTCAGTCATGGGGGAACCAAACACGATGCAAAATCTGTAATAAGGGAATAATGATGGTGACAGCTACTAAATTTCCTCTAGTTGAAGTGCACGTGATTGGAAGGCCATGGATAAAATCTGGGAGAGGATGTAGAGTCCCTTTCTCAATCCTTTTTGGCCTCATTGGAATTATGCCAGCTTGATTTGCCCCAGACATGAAATATTTTAATTCTGGTGGGATAGCAAAAGCATTGATGTTGTCCATCTGCTGAATGAGGAAAGATGGAGGTGAAGGGGTGGGAGATGCTGTAGAGGAAACTGAGGTGATGGTGTGACCACAAGAAGACCAACCATGCCTGTCTGTTCTGCTTTGGAGTTCTGCTTCTGTCATGGTGGTGACACAACCATGTGATCTGGTTCCCAGGACATAGGAACAAGGATCTGTTCAGTTAAATCCTCAGGCTGCTCAGTCCTTTAGATAAACCACTCCACTGATGTTTAGAAGTTTTCACGTCATTCAACTAAAGCACGTGGGTAGGAGAAAATCTAGACGTGAGCACTAGGAAACAGAACTGGTTTCAAAACATTGCTTCTGAAATTGCAAAGAACACCAAGAAAATAAAATAGGTAAATGTAGCACAGTTGTCAGTAGCTTTAAAACAAGCACAAGCTAGATGCTGCCATTTTAAGGCTAAAAGTGAAAATGATTTATAGAAGCAGGGTTTGGACATAAGTGACTGAAGAGCATGTCTCCAATTCCCCTATAGATGGAGGTTGGTTCCTGATCTCTACTGCCTTTATTTAATTTCACTTCAAAAAATCCCAGCATAGAGATTTTTTTCATGGCTTCATTTATTTTCTTTTTCATTGGCCATACGGTTACCAATCACAGTGACAAATCCTATCTTGCTAAGTGATAGGCAATACATTTTTCTCCCTTGGAATTCTCACTTTTCTCCCTTCCCTAAACACTTCTATTTACCAGAATTTCATTCATTCATTAATACACAGACTGGATCCTGAAATAGTATAAGCAGGTTTAGCTTCAGTGATTTCAGGGAAGGCACACCCAGAGATTCTTCCTCACAAGCTGGCCTTTATATGTGAGAAATGGGCCATTCTTTTAAGATAGAAAGGAGCATTGTCCTGTCATTGAAATATCTCCTGTTTGGTACTCAGTGAAGATAAATTTGAGTCTTTCCTTAAATTACTTTTCACTCTGAACTGATGTGACATTTATCTCTGCTAGAGTGTTGACTATATGAAAAGCTGAAGCTTGTTTAAAGAATGCTGCTAAACTAGAAAGATTGTAATCCATCTAATTACGGAGCTAGGATGTGCCAGTGCTGCAAACTTCAATTACCACCATTAAAGCATCAATTGAAACCTTCAGCTGATTCCCAGAGAGTCAGACACTTCCAGATATTTCATGCATTATACAGATGTTTTGCTGCTCTTTCAGTCACTAATGGTTCTCTGTTTTGAACATTTGGGATTCCTGTAACATGAGAAGTAAGCTCCAGATGTAGAGGGATTTCAAGTGAATTCTGCCTCTTTAAACCACATCTTGTCAATTGTTCCCCCAGTAGGAACTGATGACTTCATGCTGGATGCCTTTTATTTTTCCCAAGTGTTATAAGATAAATTTGCCCACAAGGGTTACTTACAATTCCTGGGAATCCATGGATATCAAAGCCTCAATACTACAGTGAGGTCCCTGGTACAGAATTCTGCAGGCATGCAGTTCTCTTTGTAGCCTCAGCTGCTAATTTTTTATATGTCAGTATTGCTATCCACACATTTAAAGAATAGCTCCAAAATGTGCAAAAATGACCCCTTCTTTTGAGCAAAGCTCTGGAAATTTTGTGGGCAACACCTTCTGTGATAAGCTTGTTTCACTTTGACACAAACGTTAGTAAGTCAGAGTGATTGATTCCCTTCTGGCATTTTGCTCTTAAGTCAGAGTTGGGTCAAAATAAAAAGAAAAAAATCCATCTGGAATCTAACCTTTAAAAAAGCCCAGGACTTTAATAGCTGAGCATTGAAGAAAGTTTCAGAATTAAAAGTCAATTTGAATCAAAGAGTCAAATCATTTTATTTTGGAGACATTGAGACAAAACAGTTCTATTTCCAAAACCGTCTCTTTTCAGATGCAAATCATCTGAGAGAGGTCGCGGAAGTCATTGCTTCTGTGTCACTTACGTTGCTTTTATTTGCCAAGGGCAAAATTTGCACCTGTGTAGAACAGCTAGCTCCAGAGTTAAATCAGCATTTATGGGCCACTCCCCGTGACTTTGGGCACCGCTGACTTGTACCCAGCTCTCCAGAGAATATCCCACAGGAAGATTACACTGCCTGGGAAAGGAATGTAGCTGCAAGCTGAAGCCGTCAGTCTAAAATGTTGTGTGGATCTTTTGTTTTTAATATTTTCTCCTTTAAGACAAAATTTACCTTCACTGAAAGCCAATTAGCAGCTGTGTTCTCTATCTATGCAGTTAATCCCCTCTCTTGATCTAATCTTTAACCGTATGTGCTTTTACTAGGCAGACCTGTGAATTTGATGCTTACTCTCAAATTATTATTGCTTTTTGAACAAAAGGAAGATTTTTCCAGGAGGGTTCCCTAAATGAATAGCAGCATTTCTGGGGATATACCAAAAGGAACATGCAATTTTATATTTACTAGGGGCTGGGAGGTGGGAGTCTGTGGCCACAGTTATCACATACTTCTCTCTGCCAGTGCATGTTCCCATCCCTCCCAGGTACTGCTGAAACAGATCTGGAAAATGAAAAGACAGTCTGCTTTGAGGAGACATTTCAAGTGCAGAGGCTTCACGTCATGGACAGCTTTTACTCCTTGGGCGATGGCCCAAAGCAAAAAGAAATGCTAAAACACACAAGGCTGCCCTGAAGGAGTTGCCTGTCAGTCGTTTACACAAAGTGGTATCTTGAGGTGTTTGCACAAGACCAATTAGGAGAAACTGCAAGAGTGGGTACCCTGGTATTCTTCAAGTAGTGGAAAAAAACATTTTAACAGCAGAAGGACACAGGCAGAGGTATATTGTATATCAGAAAACCTTTTTGTAAGGTATGCTACACCAAAAAGGAAACCCAAACTCTCTCTTTCCCTTGGAAGTTTGATGAAGCTGATCATTTGAATTTCCCTGAAACTATCTTGTCATGTCAATGGAAGTATGAAACCCAATGACTTCAGAAATGTTGTGTATAATTAACCACATTCCATAGATATTGACATGACACACAAGGCATGACCATACATTTTCATTCAAACTTTTAATTTATGTTAGGTGAAAATATAAAGATGAGGAATGGTGGAGGACTAGTGTGCCCAACAGCTCTGTAAAAGATCTATTAATATCAAAATAAAAATGGCAGCCACTTCTGGCAAAAGGAGGTTGCTAGTAACTGAGCTTACAGCATGTAAGAAACAAATGGAAACCATTACCTAATAAATACATCATAAGGAATGTCCTTGTTTTAAAGACAAGTGCTAGCAGAATTGGCCCAAGAAGAAGTGGGTATTGACAGTGGTTGAGGAAAGGTAATGTCTTTTAAACACAGAAATGCGCGAGAAGTTCTGGAGTTAAGATCCAGCTATCCCAGGATTTCTGTCTCTGACATTGATTTGCTGTGACTGTTTAACGATGAGGTATAAAAAAGAGTCAAGCCTCCAGTTTCACTTTCCCCCACATCTCCTTCCAGCAACTTCTAGTAAAGGAGGTATATATTTATTGTTCCTAGTCGCTAATCAATTTTCATTCAATACATTTGCCTAATTGCTTTTTTAATTCATCTAAACTCTTGGCATCTACAACACCCTGTAACAATGGGTTCCATTTGTTTAGGTATGCATTGCGTGAAAAGGTACTTCCTTTTTGTTTAATTCCTCTACCTGATAATTCATTGCTTGCCTTCTAGTCCTGGTTTTAGAGGAAAGAATGAATAATCATTCCCTAATCATCTGCTGTTTGCCACTCAAGGTTTCATACACTGGCCTAATCATATAGAGATCTAAAAATATTCAGTCAGCCTTGGGACCTATATATGGGAAGAAATTCACCGGTTGTTTTAATTCATCCTTTTGCGAGTAAGAAATCCCTTATCAGACTCTGAAACAGCAACTACAGGGTTTTGTATGCTCAACAGCTTGTGGCAATAATGAAGACAGCTTATGAAGTGTTCTGGATATTCTCCTTACTGTTCAAATGCACGCAGAAGCACTGCAACTGCTGTAGGGTTCAAAACTTGAACTAATGCTGAACAGCAAGGTAGGGAACTACAGGTCCTTCCAGCAGTCATGGTGGTGAACTCCACGCTTTGTGTAGCCGTGGCGCTCTTCCATGTCCTGCAAAGATCAGGACTAAAAATCTGCTGCACTTGCTGTGTCTAACCCAAGAACACCCAAACCCCATGGATATCTCTTGTAAGATGGAATTCAGTATGCGCACTTCAGGAAACTCCGTGTTTCTCTGCTCTGCCATGTCAGCATCTCTGAGTTAGCTTGAGCAAGGCTAGTTCATGCACTCTTAGTGACATTGGTATTGCAACAGGGCTCTTTGTGCAGACTGATTGCATGGATATTTACTCTGCTCAGGCCAGTCTGAATGCTGAAATTAATTCCATGCTCTGTATCTGTGCGACAAGTAATGACTGCAGCTCAGACATACTTTCTGAGTAATTCAGGAACCATGTTTTTACTTATGGAAGAGAAAGTGCAAGTGTTGGCAAGAGAAAAAAGGCCTGTGGAGGAAGAAGGTGGCTGTGTCTTGTGGGTGTGTCTGACAAATGCTAAGTTGTTAAGTCCCTGGATAGGCATCAGGGGCCTATGGGTACTGCAAAAAATGGTGCAAGCTGTATACATCTTGCAACTTTTAATCTAAAGGACAGGGTGATGTTCCAAGGTAATGACCTGTGTAAGGACCGGAGGCAAAGCAAATATTGGTCTGATCGAGTTGAAACTAGAGGTGATCCATGGGACAGAGGAGGATGTAATAACATTGAGAAAAGTGATCTGTTTGCATAATCAGGTGACCCCATATCTCTAGTCAGCTGCAGACATGAAGACCCAGTCAGACTTTGTTTACAAGAAAGATTCAGTCTCCTCTCCAAAAGTTGTTTCTGTCTTCTATTAACAAAAATAGGATGTTGAAAATACAAACTAAGAACACTGGAACTATCAGTCCTGACAGTCAGAAAATACTTTTGAGGTGAAATATTTATCTGTGTTCATCTCTTCATTTATAAAGTCCTATCCTGAGCATCCTTGGAGACGTACAATTCAAACTGATGTCAGAGGCCCAGCTCTACATTCTGTGTTGAGGCACCCTATAAGGACCTAGATGGGTGAAGGTCTATATCTTCTATGGATTTATTTAAGGAATCACTGTTATACTGGTGCTAGGAGTAACCTGACGATCTCAGGATTTTTTTCCTTCTGTTCCCAGTCTTCAGAACAACATATCTGCTATCAAGAACAATAGGCATTGGGATCCCATTCAGGCTCTGCTGCTGCCTCTCATCTCAAGT
Source organism: Grus americana (assembly GCF_028858705.1). NCBI lineage: Eukaryota > Metazoa > Chordata > Aves > Gruiformes > Gruidae > Grus > Grus americana. The sequence goes on along the minus strand of NC_072853.1, from coordinate 11,238,914 downwards.
TTGTTAGTATCTGACTTTGCTGGAGAAGAAAGGAAAGTGAATGTTCATAAATCACGCATAATGGGCAAAATGACTATTTTCAGTAGCATTGACTTGTAACAGATGGGAAGGATCCCAGTAATTTATTTGCTTCTAAAAACTCTGAATCGTCGCCGCTGTTGCTGTGTACTTCCTAAGTTTATCAGGAGATAATTTCCCTTGGCTGTGGAATTAACTACCTGTGCTGAATGATGGGGATGGCTTTCTCAGAGACTCCTAGATGGCAGGAGCTTTTATGAGTCTGTTGCTTTGTAGAAGGTTCTTCTGCTTAAATACAATAAAAGGATGATGAGCAATTGTTGCCTCAGACTATGTGGTGCTTTGTGTAAGCAGGTTTACTCATTTTGCTCTGTCAGTTTTAAGACTCCCACGTCTCTCCTAGGGGCTGTGATCTGTTTGCATGGAGTTCACAGCAGAGCATGCACACTTCTGTAAAACTGTGTGTACACTACTTTAAGACTACTTCAGAGTTATTATTAACAATGAAAGTTTAAAACCAAAACCAACAAAAAAAACCCTTACTGCAACTCATTAAGAAAACCGACTCATTGAGTAAAAAAAAATAATTATCTTTGGAAAAGGAAACAGCCAACATAACTGCAAACTATCGGTCTGACCATTCATTTTTCATTCTTACAACCACAGAACGTACAAGCAAAAAAAATCCCCTATCTCAGAGATTAAAGGGAACTCAGACTGGCAGCTTATTTAAATGAAGTCTCTCAAATTGTTTAAGGCTGAAAATCACACCTGCACTGAGAGCTGGGCACAGAGATGAAGGGTCGGTCTGATAACAGGCATAGGGCTCTGCGGTTCCCTGGTTTTAGGTCCTGGAATAGAATCTAAAATTGCTCAGCCATTTACCTCTCAGGATGTGTTGAGCACCCTTTGAACATGTCCCGTGGACCAGAGCCCCAGGCTGGGGACAGCCCTGACCCTGCGGTGCATGAGTCAAGCCTGGGACAAGGCTGTGTGTGTGCAGAAAAGCAAACGTATAGCTAATCTTCCCACAGAACTTTCGAAGAAACCTAAAGAAAGGAAGGTGCAGGGCTGGTGCTCTCAGTTTGGGATTTTGGCACTGACATTCAGCTTCAGTACCATGTTAGATTCCTAAATCCTGAACTGCTTCTAGGCGGTCAGCGATGATTCAAGGTCAGCACTGAAACCATTAAAAATTATATGAGGTCTCAACTTCTGTCCTTGGCTGTCCTTCAGAGGGGTTGTTCATGGCATACTTTGGTGACTAACTTGTAAATCAGCCTGATCCTGGCTCTCCGTCCAGAGCTGAGCAACTCCCTGCTTACAGTAATAAACACTGACCACATAGGACTGAAATCTGCTGTCTCGTACACCCGTATGTCAGGAGAAACCTCAGTATCTTCATCTGGGGCTGCTCCTGATTTGCATTGGTTTAACTGAATAACAGACTTTGGCTGGAAATGGACATGAGCAGCAAATCAGCCCCAGCCCCAGCACAACAAAGTCTGAGAGGGAGGAAGGCTCGGGAAGACCTTTTTTCATGCTAAAGCACAATATAAAAGTCCCTCCTGCTGCAGTCATGGAGTCACAGTGTCATGAAGTCACATTGTCTTTCATCTTTCGGTGCTATTATTGCTGATTTTAAGTAGGAGAGAGAATCAGGCCCAGGATGATGTTTTCTGAAGCTCTTTGTCCCAAATCACCCTTTGCTGCATACTGGAAGCTGATAGTACATGGAGGTGAAGCTAGAAGCAAGATACAGCACATTCTTCTGCTAGTACCAGGTCTTGCTCATTTCAGGCACTTTATTTGAGTCATCTGTCTTCAGCCACCAACTACTAACTTCCAATGCTGTCCCTGTGTCAGCTAGCCAGGAAGACTGTGTCCTGGAGATAATGCTCAGCTGTCCCTTGCTGCTGGAGTAACATGCCTGAGAAATGTTTCTCTCAGCTCATCCAGCCCCAAACTGCTGGTGATGAATTCAGTCCTTTGCCAATACTGTATGAAACTGCATTTCTTACAACCACTGCCATTTACATAATGCAGTATCCATATGGTGATTGTTTTATTTATGTTTCCCTTACTTCAAGGCAGAGGAAGCCAGCAGCTGGAGCTGTGAGATAGAGGCACCCACCAGTTTCTGGGCTGTGTTGTTCATGGGGGTGATAAGCTTTTATCACCTACTGGGAGTTTTAGGATCTTGTCTGAGTGATAGCATCCATCCCTTGAAAACAGAACAGAGCTCTCCCTGTTTGCCTGTCTGAAAGGAAAAGAGTTTACAACCCCAGACTTTACAGTCACTGTGAGCTAAAACATGACATAGCTTGATTGTCTTAATTTCTTAACTCATTCTGTTGCAAGTCACAATCTGAGCATTTGCTTCCTTTGCATCAAAGGAATTTAATTGTGTTTGCATTACCCCCTTGTCTGCATTTGCCACTGGAAGTCTTAAAAAAATCTCCCCCTCCTATCTGACTTTGATTCTGCTAATCCCTGCCCACCTTTTGAATCAATTAAAGGGCAGTTTATGGTTTGCAGAGAGAAAAACTGTAAATGAGAAGCAATTCCTTTGGCCATCATGTGTGTAACTGGAGGACGTTTCAAACACAAAACAGGAAAAAGGGTTACTTCAATGGCTTGTTTCTTCTGCGCTTTGGATTTCATACCAAGGGAGACAAAGGGTAACTGTTGATGTTTTGTTTTTATAATTAAAATAACATCATAAGATTAGCTATATTGTTGCTGGATATCATCTGTATGGAAAGTTCTACAGTTGAAAAGAAAACAGGAAAGTTTCAGAAGGTTTGTTTTTAATTAATCTACAAAATTATCTTCTTGTGTTATTTCTTCATGTGGATTTCCAGGATTTCAGCCTTCTCCACAGAAACGGAAATTTGGCCTATTTCTGATGTTAGCCAAATAATTTTATAAGAAAATGTAAAGCTATAGAGTCTGTTTTTACCATTCTGTTACTCTGATTTTGCACCTTTGTGATTCCGTCTATTGAAGAAATGACTTTATAGGGGCTATAAGAGCTAGGAAATCTGTATAAAGCACCATGCTGCAAATTCATAAGGGAGGCAGTTACCATTTGTTTCAGTGACTCTTTTTTTCTGTGTCTCAAGAATAGTGAGGCTCAGGCTGCAAAAGTAAACGTGACCCAAGATAGAGCTGAGCCCCAGCAGGAGCAAAAGGGCTCTGCTGCGAGGAAGAGCAATCCTCAGCCACGCTTCAAGCCTCAGCCCCTGTCTCTGCAAGCACAAGCATTGCTTTTTTGGGGGCAGGCTGTCTGCTTTGGTGTAGCTTCTCTTTTATTTTGTGTGGCTGCTCCCCTAGAAGGGTTTCTGCAGGTATAAGGGCCAATTGTGCAACAGCAGTGACACTGTGATCCCTGGCATGACTTAAATTGTATAGACTCATCCCTGTAGTTAGGCTCAGACTGCTGCACAAGCATCCTACATCCTTAGTTCCTTACAGTAGTTCTATACCATGTCTGGATATGACAGTCTAAACTCTCATGATATCTTTACGTGTTCAGACATCTCAAACTGATGTCTTCGCAACATAAAAGGCTCGACAAACAATGAGAAAGAGAAACCTTCACCTCACCCCCAACCTCAATTCCAACACTTGGTAATTGAATTCCCATGGAATTACTTCGGTTGGGTAATTTCTTAGAAGGATGCATCTTGCTTTTAATATTCTGCATCAGCCTTTAATTATAATATTAATAAGATTGCATGTAAAAGATTTATCTTTTTCTTAATCAAATACTCTTTCAGAGTACTTGTTTGAGTTTCTGAATCACCACTATACTCAGGGAACAGAGACAGATTTGATCCAATATTCAGGTGGCTACGTGGTCTCAAAATTCAAGTCTGTTTCACAATGTAAATTGCCCTTAGAAGACAATTTAGTCCTGTACATTTTTGGTCTGAAGTGAAATATTCCTGGGAATTCCTTACTCCCACATAATTTTTTTCCAAGGAAATGCCTGTGACATATCAAAGGAGATATTTGTATTTCTAGAACACAGCAAGAAGGGAAGCATAATGCTTTTTCCAACTTGATTCTGAGGGTGGAGTTTTCACAAATGCTTATGACTGGAATAGCTGCAGTCCCACCTAATGAATGGCTTATGAGTTCTTGAGGGCTCCAGCACAGAGTGCCTGTTACGTGCCGCAGTGACTCTTCTAAGTTGGTTAATTTTTACTATTTCTGCTATTACGATATTTTTAACAGTTGAGGTGAAGAGGAAGAACGGGATGGGAAAGAAGTGCTGTGGAGACTTGACTCCTATTTGTGCTCTTCTGTGAATTAATTTATAATTTGGCAAACTAGACCAGGGCCATATTCAGGCAGCGTCGATTCAGTATGCGTTTTGGGGGTTTCCCGCTCGATAGTGCTACAGAAAAAGTCAGTAGGATATAGTAGGCCCAACAATTTTAAGGTGTTTGAATGAGGATTCTTAGTTCTCATCTGTGAAAAAGGGGGAATAGTCTTTCCTTCATGCTGTGAAGTTTTGTGATGGTAAATCCACAGGTACTGAGATGATGAGGGAGCTCCAGATATTTAGACATAACGTGCATGGACAGGGCCATCAGGCTTCATGCCTGCAGCAAGCACGGGGTGGCCGGCTAGCTCACCAGTGGTGCACCAAAGTAAGCCCTGCTTTGAATTTGGTCTTGAAGCTCCCTTTGAACTCTGATGTTCTCCTCAGGAGGAGGAAAGCAAGGACCAGAAGCAGCTGTGGCAAAGAGGGGCGGGGGGAGGGCAGGCGGGCCTGACAGGCGGCACTGCTCCTCTCAGCGGGGATGCTGAATTCAAGGAGGAAGGTGAGACAATAATGCCCCCTCTCTGCAAAGCCTGGTGACCTCTGAGGATGAGTCACGCCTCCCGCCGCCTCCCACGGTGTCATCTGCTTCTGATGTGACCAAATGCCGAAGTGAAAAAAACGTCCTTCCACAGTAATGAAAGGAGAATGAACAATGACAGGAGTTAAAGCGTAACGCGGGAAATGTGAGTGAAAAAGCTCCCCCCGAACCACAGCCAAACCCAAGCGACAACGGGAAGGCTATCTGCGCACACCCACCCCTCCAGAAACAGCGGCAAAACCCCAGCAAGGGATGTGGGGGTACAGCTGCGGGGGCCAAGCGTCAGCCTCACCTACTCGAAACCTCCAGCTATTGGCAGGGGGGCTTTCTCTGCCTGCAAACCCGGGGAGATTCCTCCGCAAAGGGTGGCATTTCGTCGGATTGAACAGCGAGCTGGAGAGCAGGCAGTCCTGCGGAGATGGGTTCCCTGCGCTGCTCAGGCACGCAGGATGTGTGCACATAAAAGGCACTTCGCCTTAAATATGAGATTCGCTTACCCAGGGTCAGGTTCTTACCCGCATTTGATGTTGACCTTTATGAATTTACCTTGAGGTAAAACTGAAATGCTTTGACTGTGCTGTGTTTTTACATCACGATGCCTCGTCTGCATTTCCCTAAAGAAAAGCACAAATTGTTATTAGCCACAGAGATAAGAAGATAAGCCAAGCATTGTCCTTAACAAAAGAAGAAGCAAAGAAGCAAGCGTGCTGGAGATAAGAAATATGTTTTGTTTACAGAAAGTTTTAAATTTCTCTCACACTGATTTGAAGAAATGACAAGGGGGGTGAAAAAAGCATTATTCTTGATGTGAAAACATCATTGAAAGATATTTTTGATGGCAGTGTTTATGAGAAATAGTGGTAAATGTGAACATCTCCCACACAGAAATAGACATGCATGTTTATAACTGCCTTTAATTGTGGTAGATATTCAGTGGGTTCAGATGCAAAGTTGTTTCTCAAAGGTCACAAATAATGTCTTTCTCAGTGGACCATCATTATACCATCAATTACTAACTAACTTTTTTTATATACATATATTTTAAGATTACCCAGTAGTTCTATGGGATTTGAGATATCTACTTGTACTTCAGAGGTCCATAAAAATGCTGAAAGGCTGAAACCTCTGGATATTTCCCATCTCATCTCCCACTTGAAGCAGGGCATTCACCAGTGCTAAATGAGATCAAGGATATTTGCAAGGTCTTTTTAAAGGATAAATAAATTTTTAAATTTTTCAGAGTACTGGAAGTAGCTTCTGTCCCTGACATCAAACAGCTGAGACAGATGCAAGATTTTCCCCAGGTTGATAATGTCACATGTCTACTGAGCGACAGCAAAATCTGGAGCCCTCTGGGGCAATAATTTTTATGGTGCATATATTGGTCAGAGAAATTACTCTTTCAGTCCTATTGGTGTTATTTGCATAAAGCAATGTTAGTCATCGGTAAACAGAAAGCTAATTTTGGCAGAAACCCTGCCCTGCCCCTGAAGCAGCTGTCCTGCTTCTACCTCTCCTCTGAGTATCACAGTCTCAGTGTTGAACTCAGCTTTCCCCATCTGCAGCATCTTGTTCGAGTCGCTAGCACTGACTTTCGCACCTCCTAATCCCCAGTCCCACGGATCCGTGTGGCCTTCTCTGGGCACCAGATGTTCATTTCTGCAACTGCTATGGAGCCTGTAAAATTTTGCAGTCAGATGAAATAGCTCCCACACCTTCGGGGAGGTTGCGCTTGGTCCATGTCTGGCAACTGTGAAAGGCCTGGGCTCCATTTGGGTCCCGCGCACATCTGTCACAGCTGCCTGATGTTGGACTTCATCTTTTCTCCCTTTTGGCATGGCCAGTATGGGATTAATGGTATGTTCATCTTTAGTCCCACCAAGCGAGAAAAATATATACCTGCATCAAGAAAATAAGAGGACATAACTGTGTTTGCTGAAAAAGATGCCCCCTCATCACTAAAACGTGTAGTGATGGGGCAAGCCAAGAAAGTAACCTTTATAGGAAATTGTTTTCCCTGTTGTTTAAATACGAAAATCAGATTTTTTTTTTTTCAAAAGTGATGGGGAAGCAGTGGGCAGTACTGTAACTGCAGATAAAGAGGGGCCAGATTTGGAATTAGTTTTGCAAAACCAATCCCAAAATACCTGATTTTTGTTTCAGCAATTCCAGAAGAGGACTGGGAGCGTAAGCTGTGACCATTGTTTTGTTTTGGTAGAATTTATCAGTTAGGTTATGGTTTGCAAACCTCAATTCCAAACTCAGCTTCTCCAAATCAAGAGAATTTGAAGCATTTGTATTGGGCCTGTCTTTAGAAAAACAAAACGGAGAAATTCCAGAACCTTCTGGTATTTCCAGTACAAGGCCAAAGTTTTGCATGATCTGAAGAGCTATGTTTCAGTTCTGGTTAGCACTGAGAACTCTAACCAAGAAAAACAGAAGAAACACCTATCTTAGAAAACCATAAAATTATCTTGCAAAGTTTCAGGTGAACAGAATAAACGATAGAAACACGAGCTTAGGATGAGCAGGGGAATGTGTTCCCTTGCTTTCTCATGCTCAGCTGAAACACATTTCCATCCTTTCTGAGGCTCATCCTTGCTGAGGAAAGAAAAATACACATCTATTTAGGCTGCTATTGCTCTGATTGGGAAACTGGAGAAGCTGTAGTTGCTATTTTTACAAGTTTGCTTCCTTCAGGGGAGAGATATCTTAGGGTTGAGGGGGAGGTAATGTGATCTCTTTTTCTATTTTTATAAAGGGCCTGGGGATGCACGGGGAAGCTGTAGATCTGTGCAGTTGAAAGTCTTCAGCTCCTCTTTGGAGATACTAAGGGAGGAACAGTTAGAAAAGCATGGCCTAATTAAGGGTATCTAATATGGTTTCAGGAAGGGAAGGGCATGCCTCATTAACTGGCTGGAATTCTTTGACAATATTGCTGCTGAGGGAGACAAAAAAAAAGGCAACTCACTGTGAGCATTGTGTACCTCGGTGGGCTGGGGGAGAATAAAACACAGTTAGGAAAGTCTGGGGTTGATACCTGCATTATGGAGCGGGTAAAAATACAATATGAAATTAACTGGTAGTTAAACCTGCAGGGAGTGGAGCTATTTCTTAGTTCTTGAAATCCTGGGTGCATTCTTGCCTTTAATCTTTTCTTTTGTAAAAAAATTAAATTATTTTTATTATTGATATGATTGGCTTTTGTGATTTCAGCTGAATCAAAAGCCACAGCATTTCCAGATGATATTGTGCTAAATTTGGAGGGCAATGAGGAAAATTGCAATTAGATACAGACAGAGTTAAATGCTTTTTAAAGTTTCTAGCACGGCAGATGGCATATCCAATAAAGGTCAGATAAATGTAGCATCATGACAATAAGCCAAAGACCCTAGAATCAGGAGAGGAAAGAGGTGGGGTGGATGGAGGGTTTCTCTGTATATTGACAGCTTTAATGTGGGAGTTGTGGGAGATGCAGTCTCCCCAGATCTTTGCAGAAACAGTCTAAAATGCTTCAAGTTATCCTTGGGAGAGAGAAATGACTCAAAAAAGGAAAATCATGCACATTTTGAGTGAGGAAGAGTAGAGTTTCAAATGAACCTGCTCACTGCAGCAGGAGTGGGGCTTGCAGCCGATCAAGAGCAAGAGCTCGTGGCGGAGGGGGGGCTGGGTTGGGTATGGGATTGCAGTTGGTGGGGATGTGGAAACAAAGAAGTCATTCAAGCTCCTCTCACCCTAGGGATGGCATGGGGCCAGCTGGGCCGCTCACCTGGCTGCCTGGCCATCCCAGGGGCTGTAGGACCAGCTGAGTGCAGTGCTGTCCACTTGCAATCCCAGAGAACCTTGTTGCATGCCTGTCTGCTGAGAAGAAGGGTGTTGTCCTCATAAGCTCTAGACCACCTGGAGATTCCTTCAGAGCTGGGGAGACTGCATGGTTTTGACCCAACTGTGCTCTTCAGAGCTAGCAAAAGATCAATCCCCTTGATTTTCTACATAACGGTCCTTCCTTCTTAATTGCTTGGAAAAGCCAGGTATTTCTTGTGGTTACAAGAGACAACTGGACCCTGAGAACTCATATGAGCAGGCTGAGCATCAGTCCTGTGACTCGGGGGAGGTTTTGTTCCCTGCTGAGCAAGGGGACCTTCATTACAATAAGGAAAGCAGGTGTTAGAGGGGAAGGAAATGGGGAAATCCTTGTGTTTCTTTTAATATCTATGGAAGTTTAAGGGCTTCGAAAGAGTCTCACCTATATGTCTCTGTTAACTATGCCCCTTTGCGATTTGGCATGAGACTGGACACACATCATTCTTCACTTAGATGAAAGATGATGGACACTTAGAGGTGGAGGGGCACGGAGAGGGGACTGCAATGAAAAACTGCCCGTGAAGCAGCAGAGAGCAGCCACGAGAAGGAGCAGAGTCCTGCTGGAGGGAGGTCGCTCATGGAAAAGGGCTGGGTCAAACGCACCTTGAGCATCACCTCTTCCCCTTCCCCCAGCCAGGGTCCAGGCCATCCCTGGGGCTGCCCCTGCCCCTCAAGGCCCAGTAAGAATCTATCTCTGCTCTACTACACCCCAAAACCATCTTCCAGCATGGGTGCAGAAAAGCCACTCTTTTTTTCCCTTTGCTTCAGGAAGAAACAGCATGAGTGTCATTGCTTGCAAAAGGTGCCAGACTGGTGTTCCCATGTTCAGCTGCAGGCTGGTTACAGTAAATGCAGTGTAAGGGAGATGCTTCCAAGCTATTTCCTGAGTATTTGTCCTTGTTTTCTGATTTGTGCTGTGGGAAGGGCTCTTTTTCAAGGACCAGCCTCTCCCCATGACTCTAAGGGCTGTACAAGGACTGAAAACAAAGAGAGCCGCCTCCTACAGAGCCTCTGATGTGGGATGAAGATAGGAGCAAGCAGCCATCAATGCTAGTGAGAGTGGGGAGGGAGAGAAGCCGGGGGGGCGCGGCGGGAAGCCAAGAGACAGCCCTAGTTCCTGTGACAGCCCGTGTTCGGGGATGGCTACTCGGCTGTCAACCACATTTTTAAAGTCATGCAGTGCCAAAGCATTTACCTCCAGGATAAGAAGCATAATTTAGTTTCCAGAGGTTATCCAGTTCTTGATCTCTGGCTTAATACGGCCAGTGAGGATATTACCCGAGATGACTGTTTTGTGAGGAATGCATCTGGCTTTGGGGAAATGGAATATTAAATTCATTTTGCTTAAATCTCTGGTTAACCTTTAGCAGGGAGGAGTTAGGGCAAATTTTGTGTGAGGTGAGTTTTGAGGTGGAAGAGCTTGAATTTTTGTGTGCACTAACAGGTGTGTATCGATGTCCCCTAAGCAGTGTCCTTCTAGCACCAAATTGCCCATGGGGAAAGCTCTAACTTATAATTGACTGAGGTCAATCTGAGCCGGTTACTAACTAGCAAAAGGCTTCAGAGACTATTATCTGTTCTTAGCATATGCATTGGACTAGGACTCCAAGGTGTTATTTGGCTGGGTGCTGTATGAGCACAAGGGAAGAAACAGTACACTGTAGGCCTATAACCTGGAAAATAAAGACAAACTTTGACATTCTGGCTCAACTATAGTCAAGAAGAGTTCTACTAGTGACCTAAAAAAGGTGAGAATTTAATCCAAATATACAGAAATGATAAAATATATGCAATAGGCTATTCAGTGTCAGAGGAAGCAAAAGGAGGGAGGAAAACAATAGACTTCCTGGACTGATTTGATTGACCATGTTTTCAGACTGCTATACCAAAAAAAGTCGCTCAGGAAATACATACATGCACATGCATTTGTGCTGTGAAATACTATATGTTTACAAACAAACAAACAAGGTATTGCACATCCATTTCCCTGCTTGCACGTGGGACATTTTCTGGTCTCACAGCACAGTGCTCTTTGCAGACCAAAATGCATAAGAAATACATGCACATCTGGGTTAAAATCCCAAAGTCCTAGACTGGGTTCAACAGTCACTAAGGACTTCAGCGCAGAACTTGTGCTGATGAGTGAGCTTTAGCCCTGGGATCTTCCCATGACATGGGGTCATCTTCCAAGTGTGCAGCCCCCAGCCCCCAGCCCTGGCCATGCAGCTCCTCGGCGTCGCAGCAGCACTCTCTGTACAGCACCTGACACGATAAGCTGCCACTCAGATTTGCAGGCTGTTCTGTGATCTTGGGATATTAATAATATAATGATAGCATTATAACTGGACCATTCAACTCTGTAGTTTGTTCTTCTATAAATGATTTATAAGTTTTATGCATTTTATATGCCCCTCATTAAAAATGCATTGAAAAATACTATCAAAATACCATTTTGTGAGGCTCAGGCTCTCTTTATTCTTGTTACAGCCATCTGCCATTAAGCTTTAATAACTGACTGATTATAATTTATTAATTTATCACCTGTTCTTTATACAGTTGGATAAAATAATTGTCAACCAATGTGAAATGGCCTCCTATTGTGTTATTAATCCCCAAAGCAATTAGAAAACCCACTGATTGCACAAGCCCTTGAAAATGGGCAGTAACTCATGTTGGAAACGATCTGCAGTGCTCACATCAGCACACTTAGTGCGTGATTGGTAATAAGGTTTCTGTCGCCAGTGTGAATTTGAAAGGGGCAGTTTAACTAGGGAGGCTTTTACTTTTATTCATTTATCTTATAATAAGCCTGGATTTTTAGGGCTGATAGTAGATGTGTAGGTTACAGCTTGTCATGTGGATTTTGTGGGCATAGTCTGAGAAAGGCAACACCAACTTCACATAGTATCATACTAATGCATCTCAAATCTCCTTTGGAGAGATTCCTGCCCCTGCTAACACCCCCAGGAATGAAAGGGTAATATAGGGATAGCTATAAATGCCAAATCATTTAAGAGATTGACTTCAGTCAGCTTTGGATGAAGATGTCAGACTTCAGTATCTCTCCTTTGATTTTTTTATCTGCCAGGGTTTCAATATGGGTTAGTTGTGGGCTTTCAGATATGGATATTTACAGTATGCGAAAAGGGACAGAGCCAATGGTTTGTTGAATCCAACAGCTGTCATTTAGCAAAGCCGTTTGCTTACTTTGCCAGTGTGAAGGAGATATGCAGGCCACCCCAGATGTGAAGAAGTTCCTTATCTCCAGTCCTATTTGCAGTGCAGACTTCCAGGTACTCGCGTTACAAAACCTCTGACACTAAAATGTCACATTCCCGTAATGCTGTTACTGATGCAGATTTAACTCTTTTCTGGTGAAAAGAAAGAAAAAAAAGATGCCGCTGACATCAGAGAGCAGAGCCACACTACTAAGGAAAGCCGCTGTAAACGTTTCTTTGTCCTAAATGAAGCTGCCTGGCCCCTCTTATGTGTGTGTGCTCAGACAGGGACCACACTGGTGGGTCAGGCATAGTGGAGGTAGAGAGCTGCCAATGACAGTGATATTTTGTCCAAATCTCTTGAAGCGGTCTGGGAGAACTTTTACTTAAACAAGATGATTGCATAGATCTGAAAACTGCCAACATTTTGCTATTGAACAAGGTTCTGTGCAGGCCCAGGAAGAGATTTTTCATGTCTGTCTTCTGTCTCTAGAAATACATATCATGCAGTCAACAGGTCTCTACATTAGTGCGATGTAATGACTCCAAACTACAAGCAAGCCTCAAGTCTTCCACCAATATCACGCTCCCTCTGCATGATGGTAGGACAGTTGAATTATTCCTCTTCCACCCAACACTTCCGCTGTCTTTGCTGTTCCATTCCAGGGTTTGTAGCTTCTCTATAGTTAGAAACTGCTTTGACAGAAAGACCCAGAAAAACTGATGCTAAACCGAGCATATTGGGAGATTTGTACTTCCTCCTTCTACAGGGAACCCAAAGCAGAAGTAGAGAGGTCATTCTTGATATTCTTATACTATTTCTGGCTTTTCTGGAAGTAAAAAAATCAAAAGAAATCTCATGCAAATGTTTGTCCTTCTGAGACATCCAAGCCATATGTGCAGATCTAAGGGTTTTAGATAAAGCAGATAGAAGTGCGGTGAGTGCTTTCTCTCTAATCTTGAGAAACTTTCCCACCTTATTCCTCCAGTGTGTCCACAGATAAAATCCAGACTGTAGAAAGTCCTCAGAACTGGTGCAGCCACTGTAATTGTCTTGCACTGAAGGTGCAAACCTTTTGCCTACCTTATCCTCAGCTGGGGTGAGCATGGAGAGTATCTTCCACTCCTTCCCACCTTTGCAGACATACACAAGACTACTCTGCGCTCTTAAGCTAGCACAGTGACAACAACCTCTTCATCTTAGCTTGTAGCAGAGTTTGCCCTCTGTCATGACCCACAGCCAACTAATCACATTTTCCCCAGATGTCAATCTCATGGTTCTTCCTGAATCAGGTTCTCAGCACCAGTTGGAGAGCTCCAGGGTACAGAAGCTGGTTATGACATGCTGTCTGACACAGGCTAGTGGGTAGGTAATTTTTCAAACCATAAATTGACAACTGTTACTGTTTGGGTTTTTTTTCATTGCAAGTAGGAGGTGTCCAATTAAGGTTGATCTTGCAACGTTAATTGAGCCGCAATGCATATACTCCTTGAATATAAGAGCATCATGGAAGGAAATCCACATTCAAAACAAGACTAGGGTCAGTTATCCATGTAATAGATCTCCCTGGCTTCTTCTGTCTGCAAAGTTGATGAAAACACCAGAAAAAAACTTCAGAGCTGAAGACCAGTGTCACAAAAACTCTGATTCATGAGGGAGTACCAATGGCCTTTCCCTTCAGGAAAATCATCATCTAAGGAATCTGTCATATTTTTACTCATGACAAAATTCCAATCTGGGGGGCCACTGAATCCTTTAAAAGGACCCCTATCAATCACACCGGAAAGTCTTTGTCGCAAAAATGTGTTTGAATTCCACATGGGTCTAAACTCAAGTTAGCAAACCATGGCCATATTCCATGCTCATTATTTCCACAAAGGCATTGCATGCACCCGCATGCATCTCTGAACCTATCAAAGTAACATCCCATAATTCTTTTTACTACATTAAATGGTGTTGCTCTGCCTACATCTACCCTGATGAAGGCATCCACTAGTGGTTGTATCCATACTAGACAGGGTGGCCTCCTTGACAGCAGGGTAGCTCTGTCCTCTCCTTACCACGCTTGGGCCTATGTCTCCTGCAGGTCCTTCTTCCCCTAGGCCATAGATGTCATTTTGGGTCCATTCTTTTCAGTTCAAAGTGTGAGCTGTGCTGTCCTTCTGCTTCGTGTTTTCATTGAATGAAGCTGAGATTCTACATTTTGGTCTTGTATGTATGACATGACAAGACTGGAGTGCTTGAGTTTACAAAGCCTGCGGGGAAGATGCTGGAGGACTCTGCAGAGCAGAAGAAAGCAAGCCTGGTGCATTCTTGTCCATACTGCCTGCTTGGAGATATTCCTGGGGTAGAATATCTCAGATAACACTTTAATTTTTTCTTTCAAATGAGCTACCTAATACTTTCCAAAAATAGCATGGGAGTGAATTAATGCTTATGCCATATGGAGGATCAGTGAATCAAGACCAGGGATGAGGTGGGAAGTGAGACGATGGTGTAGACATACCCCTATCCATGTGAGCGTGTGTAAATTGGAGTAATTTTCTGGGCACAGAGAGGTGTGGGAAAACGCTGGGGAATTCAGTGTTCAGATGCTGCAACTGCATCTTCAGCGCTAAGGGTGCCAGCCCTTGTGAAAACAGATCCTGAGCTTCAATTGGTAATCCTGCTCTGAATGGAGAACACACCCCCAGATTTGGGTTTCCTCTATGAACCAGAAGGAGGAAGAGACCACAGCTTCACCTGAGTTAATTCTGAAGTGAAGACGTAACCTCTGACACACAGGATCATTTACCCTTTTATGTGGGAAAACCTATTATTAGAGCTTGAGTGAAATGTTTAAGAGACTCACAATAATGCCACCTACCTTCAGCTGTCAAATATTAAGTACTAGAGTTTGGTGCTGACTTCTCATCCTTGTTTAGACTCTCCTTCTTCGGGAAAGTCTTGTGAAGGTAACCTATCTCTTTAACAAAGCAGTGCTGCAGTGTGGATGATGAGGACAGCGAAGATCCTCTGCAAAACACCCCGGAGCCATTTGCATCAATTAGCTTCACCACCAGTATGTGGCTGCCTGTAGGCCAGGCTGTTGCCTATTATCTCTTGAAGTGAAGATCATTTTTGATAGGGAAAGTGGTAGGGTTTTGCTTATGACAATGAATTCACTCAAGGGTGCTCAAGTAAAGGGTTCCTTGGTAGTCTTTTAATCAGACAGGGCAATTTATAAGAAAGGGCTTTTTTAAAAAAAAAAAAACAACATTTCATTTTCACTTAGCCTGTTGAATTTTGCTTAATGAGCTGCATTCATTGTTAGGACTTCCGAGCTCTGATGTGCACATGCGGTGTCACATTCCCAGGATGTGGTCCAAGGCAGTATCACAGTGGGGTAACTACCGTCAAATGGTGCCAGTGGTCCAGTTCTGACTTGAAAAGAGCATCTTACTACAGTTCTTTTGGCTTTCTTCCAAGGTTTCCTCCCCAACAGATGCTAAGATCCCAGCAGAAAGCAGGGATGAATATAACAAAACAAATGCACAGCATAGCTAATTAGTAATTTAAGTATCTTAAAACAGGTAATATCACACGGAATCAAAAAAAAAGAGGAGGAAGGTTTATTGGATCTCTAACCTAAAAAGATTTTTCTATTGCACCTATTGCAACATTTCATCATGACTAATTTTTAATGAGTGAAAGAGTGGAGGACGTCCTGCTGTCAGTTACCCAAAGTATAAATCTGGAGTAGTTCTGCTATCTCCAGTAAGACAATCCAGTTTGCTGCAATGGTAGCAAAAGGCAAGTTTGCAGCCAGGCTATTGCTTTCATGAGAGCACCAGCAAGAGAAGCAGAAGAAAAAAGAGAGAAAGAGAGTATCATTAAAGGACTGAAAGACCTTTTTCAAAATGTAGCTCCAGGGGGAAGGTCTCATTATGTTTGTACAGCACCTGGCACAAAAGAGCTCTTCTGAATTCAGTTTCTGGAAGCTGCAGACAAATCCAACGAAATGACAGCACCAAATATGGAGGCTTAAAATAAAAGTTAGTGACAGATGTATTAGGAGCAGGGTTTGGGGAGGAAGAGGATTGGGGTTGATGGAGTATGACAAAATTCCATCACAGTGAGTCACATTTTAATTGAAAAAGAATAAACGAAAGCAAGGGTGGGGAAAAGACATGGGTGAAAATCAGAGGTCACCTGCCGTGTGATAACTTAACTGAAGTTTTGGAAATGAATCATCACAGCAGGCAATGGAAGGTTTCACCTCAGGCAGTGACAGGAAATGCAAGGCTGTAGCTGTGTGCACAGCATTTCAGGCTCTCGATCAGCTTTTATTGATCAGGAAAGTACAGCTGCGCTCAGAAAGTCTTAGCTTTTCTCTCATTTTCATTTCAACAGACAGGAAAATCTCAAGCAACCATTTTCAGCTTCTCTTTCTCGGAAGCAATAGTGTAAGTGGGAGGGGAGTTCACAGGAGGAGGATACAAAACTCGCAATTTTACTCACATGTCTAATGAAATCACATGCTGTCAGTGGCCCAAACAACAACAAAAAAAACCCAACAAAAACCCACCAAACCAAAAACCAACAAAAAACCAACAACCCACACCCTTGCTTGAAAGAAGAGATGCAAACAACTGCCCAAGAGAAGACCCTATTGAGAAATCCTTCAGAAAGTCTCTCTTCTGTTCGTGAGCGCACAGCTATCTAGAGCACAGCAATATCTAGAGCTATTTGATGCCTCTCTGGGCATCAGATTTCCTGGGATGGGAAATGCTTTTGATCAGAAGATGAGTTTAATGCCAGGTATTTGTAAGCCAGAGGTTTCCAAACTTCTGCTGCCAGATATAGGTGATACTGCCTGTTGTATATCCTTGTTCTGGGCTGGGCTGCAGAGCACGTCAAAATAGTTCACATCCTACCAGTAGTAAACTTGGTAAGCCATGGTCATATGCCTCTGGATGTGTTCGCCCTTGGCATGAGAAGGGAATGTGTAGATATCAAGCCAGCATATCCACTTGGTGTGGAACAACTCTGTGGTGGCCTCAGCAGCCCAGGAATGTATTAAACATAAATGCCTTAATGTCTCTGGATCTGGTTGCAAAATATCTTCTATATCAAGCCTAATATGTCTTGGGAAGTGATTTTATCTACAAATAGGCAAATACCACATGATGTCTCTACTGGTTCAGGTGTTTCTGTACTGTTGTTTATCTCATGCTGTGGATGTGGCAAAGAATGGCAGCCTCTTTTTAAAATCATTCCAACCATTAGATACCAAATCATGTGAGCCAGGAACTAAGTGCAAAGACACTTGACATCTCTGAGGTCTCTTTATGGACCTTTGCTTTGGCCTGACTTGGCTTTGGTTTCGCTGTTGTACAAGCATGGCCCATTTGAACATTGCCTCCCAAAGAAATGATGGGTGACCTCACGGCAATTAAGTGAGAGTGCACAGAAAGAGGAAGCATTTCCACTTTGCTTTGAAAGGACCAGATATTACACGGTGTTTAAACACATGTTTGGATGGATAAATATGGTGCTGTGCATGTGATGCCCCACTGAATCAGTGCATTTATATCATGTGAGCTTTATCAGTATTGGATATGAGAGCCCCACACAACCTGTAATATGTGTGCGCTGACTTGTGTGCATGACTTATGGGTGTGCTGATCATTTCAAAGAGGAACCAAACTCTGGGAAAGTCAAATAAGATTATAGGCTGTGACATACAAATAGTTTTAAAGGAAGGTAAAACTCTCCATGTATGAGGAATGTCAGGTGAAAGCTAAGGAGACACACAGGGAGAAACTTACCCACAGAGTTTGTACAGAATAAAAACTTTGAAAAGTGTGAGAATAGGTAAAATTTAGACACTGCACCAGATTTTCTTGTTTCCTTATTTTGTGCTTAAAAATACTTATGAAATTATATGCAAAACAAGAATTAACAAATCTCCACCTCAAAAGAAGAGACCAAAACAAAACTAGAACCCCCTAACCTCCTGTCACCCTTAAAATCCCCCAGCATTTGCACAGTCTGACGCATGTGAGATGAAGCATTGAAAAGCTAGGAAACTCCAAAAGTTATGGTATCTCACAAAACTTTTCAGGGCTGTAGGAGAGATGTGTCATATTTTCCTTGTGAAAGGTAACTCAGAATATCTGATTGTTATTATTAACGCCCTCTATAAAACATGAAGAATACGAAGTGCACCTGAGTGATTGTGAAGTGTAAAATGTAGCCTTTCTAATTTGAAAATTATTTTATACCCACTTTACACAGCTATCAATGACTATCCTAGGTCCAAAACCCTGCAAAGCAATGTCCAAATAATTCTAAAAACCCTTGGTAATTTTTATTAACGGCATAATTTATCATAATTCTGTTTCCTGTGTAAGCAGCGCACATGTGGGGAAATTTGTACTAAAAGTATATTCCCAAGAGAGTCTCATGGCTCTGAGCATCACAACAAGCTGCCCGTAGACATGTAAGCGAGATTGAAAGTTTGTTTTGATCTCTGAAGTTTAGCCTGGCTTGGGCATGACCAAAACAAAGTGCTGCTGATCCTATGGTACCTTTGTGCTTCAGGGAAGCAAGTTGCGGTGTGTAAGCTGGAGCTAGAGGTAGAACATCGGAGAATGGTTTTCTATGGTATGGGGGCACTAGCAGGGAGTCCACATGTTTATGGAGAAAATCTCTGAGCGTGTGGTGTGGCTCTTCTTTAAACACACCAGGCTTTTGGCATTTCTGGGAAAGAGAAGAAAAATATTGCCAGGAGTTGGTAGACTTTTAGTATATAAAGTACACAAATTACTGCATTTCAAATGAATTCTCAGATTACTTTGAGGCCACCCAAACCTCGCAGATGAACACCCAAGTTAGCACTGGGGTAAATCTTAAGTGTGTGAATATTGAATGAGGACTTGTGGTAGTGACAACAGAAAGTACTGAATCAATGAGGGTGCTTGCGTGACCCTCATCACCAGGATACCTGATGCACCGCGGAGCATCACTTGTTCCTCCTTGCACAGCCCAGTGGGAAGGGGAACAATAATATTTCTGGGGTCTTTAAATAGAGGTGCTCCATGATGCGGAGCCTGTGACCCAGGAGAGGCTAGAACTGACATCTCCAAAATCCTGTGTTAGTGTTCTGCTGTATCAACCTTGCTCCTATTGTCAGTCTTGATGACAATGGTGCTACAAGCTTTTGTAATGCAATGGGAACATCAGACTGGGTCTGCCTCGTCAGAGCTGATGGACGAGATGAGCGATAGCTGAGCTGGATGTGTGTGGCTCTGTGCACGTGTGACGGGGTCTGATACGAAGACTGCAGAAATATATGAACTCTACATTAACATCTGTTAGCTTGTAAGTGGTCAGGCTTGTAACTGCTTTGGTTGGAATCTGGAGTTCTAATTGGCTGTTGTAGAAATTCGTATACTATAGATTATACAAGATTTCCAGCTTTACTGGTATGAATATTAAGGAACCACTTTTAAAATTATGGATTTATTATAATTATTTTTTATTGACATCTCTCTGAAAGCTAGGGGCTATTTTATAAGTAAATTAACAAATAACACCAGTATTTCACATTTCTGTACAAAATTAAATTTAAGTCGTTCGTACATAATAAATAATGTTATGATTTGAAAAATGTTTCATTACATTAATACGTCTTAATAGGCATGGATCATGTCGCACACAGTTGTTAGCTTAATTGTTAATCAGATCTTTCTCATTAACACACTGTAGTTAAAAATGAAGTGCCCTAAAACCGACTATGTAATGTTAAGTGTAATTTCTGAAACTACCGTATTATGCTGTCCTAAGTACCTTGGAATTGCTTATTTAATGGAATATTCAGCCCCTAAAATAAATCCTTTACTTTCTACCATTAACTTCACAAAATGTTTTAAGGGCAAACACAGGCACACTGTCCCTTCAGGAGAAGAATGAAGTTATTAGACGTTTGAGAGATCCCAATCAGCAAATGCCAAATGTAAATTTGTCACAACTGTACTTATAATAGCTGAACTTTCCACCTCCCCGTGAGTGGCCTGTCTTGTCACACTTATTCTACCTGACCTACTTTCCAGCTCTGCACCTAAAGATGTTAAAAAAATTTCTGCATCTCTTGAACGAGGACAGGAATAGTTTTCGTAGTGCTGAATCAACACAAAATCAGTCCATGGCTGGGGACCTCTACCTCCTGCTTCCCACAAAAGGGATTTTCCTTTTGGAGCCCTGGACTGTTTCCACCTGCATCACTCACTGGCTGAGGAGTTTTGTGATGAGGTGGAGATGCAAGGACCTCACGGCACGTCGGTGAACTGGTGCCATGGCTTGAGGGTAAATAAAATAGGGAGGAAAGTATACTGTGCTACAGGTATTCAGTAAAAGCGTTCATCCTGCTGTACTGTCTATATTTGCAAAGGGCTCCAGAGCACAGAGCTACTTATGAGCTGCCAACATGAAGGGTCAGGGCACGGGGTAAAGCTCAGTCACACCACTGTCCATGGATAGCTCTCCTGGACAGTTTTCTGGCATGGTTTGGGGGCAGCCTGGGCTGGTGGCTCAGCACAAGGAGTGAAGGAGCACGCTGGCTCTCTGGGCATCAGCCGTCCCATCCAGGGGCAGGCTCTGGCCTTTTTTACTTAGTACAGACATAGCCACAGAGTCTTGGCATCAGGATACTTAACGATAGCAAGATCCTGTGCATTTATTTATGTGTTTAACTATGACAACGATAAACGCAGTTTTAAAACCACTAACAAATTGCCTTGTTCTTCCCTCACTCACACCCTGAGTATATGTCCAGGCAAGTAATTGCACCCAGAGCCATTCTCTGGCACCGGGCCCAAGTGCCCCATCTCCTACAGCTAATCTGTTTTATCACACCAGATGGGTTGGCTGCATCCAAACCACCTGTTGGAAATGGTCTTTGGTCCCTGCAAGCTTCTAAATTGTGCCTGGGGATTTTTTTCAGAGAATGCTACCTGGCACAGACACAAACTGTGCTAGGGACCATCATCAACAGTGGTGATGACCAAGTTCCCTTGCATGGGAATGACCCTGGAATTATTTAATTCATTGGAATAGATGATGCCTGAAAATTTCCCAGTGAGTTCTTGGTACTACATAATTAATAATATCACACTAAGGAGCAAATTGTAGCGCTCAAGTGAGGAAGATTATGATTTCAGCTTTACATGTTGATAAGCTAAAGCCCATAGGACCAAATCCTCAGAACTTGGTGGGACTCATGCCTATAAGCAGTCAAGATTATAAATACTCATTGAGATTCACACCAAAAAATCCCTATAATGTAGACGGGATTTTTGGACTGGATACAGTAGTAACTTCTCCCACTGACCTTGCAGCTGCCAGGTTTCAAAGTGTGCTTTTGTTTGCCCCAGAGAAATAAGCTTTGTCAAAAGGGAAGGTTGGGGCAGGGGAAGGGTGTTGATGCTGATGTAGATCATGGGGCTGGTAACAAAGAATTGCGCTGCTAGTTAGCACGGAGCAGCGCAGGTCTCTTGTGTAGACTTCACCTACATGTCAGCACTGCTGTCAAATTCTCATTTCCCCCAGCCAAATCTCTTCATCCTTCATTCTTTTGGTACACTTATTGAATAAAGGTTATAACACTCTTAGGATCTGCAGATGTGACAAAAAGGACAGCCATGGACCTCATCCTTCTTCTAAACACAGCAGACTTTTTTCCAGCAGATACACAGCTTAGAGACAGCTTTTCATCCTTACTGGAACTGCTTAACTTTTAGAAGCTTTGATAAATATTTTGTCTTTTGCACATGTGCAATTCTGCTAAATGAAAGAACTAGTCTATGTAGGAACTGGTTTCTAATGTCAAATTTTTACTGGAAAACCAGGAAGGAGTACTGTGTAACAGTAGTCAGGTTCCCTGTTTCTTCTCCTGCTCTGCTGAATCAGCACTTTATAGCAAGTCTATTGTCAAAGGACAATTGCTTCTCTTTTTTCATACCACGGCAATTCTGTGTTTTTCAGAGAAGAGCCACAAAGGTGAGAATTAGTGGGGAGGGAATGTGGTCCTCCAACAACAGGATTCCAGTACCATCTGCTGGTAGGAGAAACATGGGTTTAGCCTGGACCTCCCCCCTCAAATCTGCATTCCGTCTGTGTGAGGCAGTTCAGTGTATTTTTAATTAATTACTCATGTCAGTCAGAGACACTCTGCTAACACCAGTCATATCTTAACAAATGAGCTCCTGACACCTTTCATAAATATTTTATCTATCAGATTCAGCAAGAGTGGCCCAGTTTTCAGTAAGAGAACATCAAGGTCCCATCTGACTAATGCCATAAGCATGGCAAGCTTATGTCCCGCACCAGTGTGAGCGTCTGGGAAAGGGCAAGTAGTTTTGCAACACGAACATTTGGGGCAATATGATTCCCTTCTGGCAGATGTAAAACTCAAAAAATTCATTACATGACTGGATGGTCTTTGGCCATGGAGCTGCGAATGCAGGCAGATCCTCAAGGGGTCAGTTCCCAAAATATTGATGGACTTCCGGTTGTCTGCAGAGCATTTGATAGTGCTAGTTCATCTGACGGGCCGTGATTCTGCAAAGCACATCTTTAATTTTACACTTTTGCTCTGATCCCATTGAATTCAACGTTTGCAGAGTTTACTGCTGAGCTGAGGTCATGTTTCTGGATGTCTTCCTGACCTTAGCTTCTAAAGTCATTCTGGCTTAGAATGGAGTGCAGCTGTGGGTATCTGCAGAGACACTCAAGCTGTCTTTAACAGCGCTAGCGTAGGCACAGGCAGGAATTAGCATGTTTCAGCATAAGCTTCATCATCGACACCTGAACTAATTGCTAAAATTAGTTCAAACTCTCTGTGTGTGCTGCAACCATGTTTCTGACAGATCTACCTGATAAAGCACATTATACTCTTAGCTATTTTCTCAACTCACATTTCTCAAAATCTTTTTTGAAAATGCATATGATGACTGGACCTTACATTCCAGCAAAGTTATCGGTAGTGCCGTATATATTACTAAAATACTTTTCAAGTTCTACTTTAGCTTGTGTATTGTTAATAAAGATGGAGACAAATCCAGGCCATTTAAATGCATGTTCTTTAGTAAGGTTCTTTCTGCAATTATATGAAAGATGGCAATATCGTTTGTTTATCTAGCACAAAAGACAAATTGCAAGATAAACACCCTTAATTACTCTTCATTGCAACCTTCATGGATGGAGATTTTAACAGTTTGTTATCATACAGTGAAAAGTAGGCTCTCTAATAACAGTTTTTAGAGGGTTTTTTTTTAACCTTTTCCTCTAACAGAAACACAAATATTAATTTTCTTTAAAATCCTTAAATCATTCAAATTATATGTGCTGCACAAACTATGCCTATGGGCTAGGTACCCTATGTAACATTTGGTACATTTCATGAAGCTGGTAAAACCAGTACTTTATTATAGTATCATAGACTTGTCAAACATTAACTTTACAAGTTTAGTGAAAAACAAATCCTAATGGTAGGGATAGCTTACAAGGACTATTGATGATAAAACATCCTTACTCTCCATTTTAACACCGTTTCAGTCTTTAAATATTAATATACTGCAGGTTGATTACTATTTTTCTTGGAATTAAATGATCTTTGTTATATTAAAATAAACCATTAAACATTAATTTCACTGTTGCGCTTACGGCCTTAATTCTCTGATGTCTGATATAGAGTCTGAAATTTTTAGCTAAAACTCCTCAAATCTTCAGGTTTCTCTTTATCTGGCGAAAACCCTTCATGGATTCTCATGTAATTCAGCATCCCATTCAGACTTCTGATGACTGTGTTGGTAGATTTAGATGTGCCACCGGGGATTTGGGGTGCAGTTTTATGTTCGAATTAATCTGTTGTAACCTACTTTCCCCACTCTGCCCCCACTCACATATTCCTGCCCCTCCCTCACATAGCGTCTGCAGATCATGCGAATGGGCGGTGAGTTGACATGGAAACTAACCACACACAAGACAAAAAAAGATTCATTTTCTGCTGGTTTAGCAAACAGACCTGATTCTTCAAGGTGATTGTTAGATCTGATGCGAGGGATGGCTGGGGGTGGGAATGGGCTACAGCCGGGCCCCTTCTTTTGGTGGCTGCCTGCTGTGACATTGGGGTTAATGTGATGTTACGTCTCTGTTTATTTAAATTACTTATCGTCCCTATCTCCCACATTTGCTGCTGCCACATAAGATACATAAGGACCAAAAACCTAGACATGATGCCGAAATACTAAATTAAGGGAACCAAGCATACTCTGTTTCTCATACCCATCTGTGGCAGAAGCTGCAAGACAGCCTGCCCGCTTTGAAACCACAGTGATAAGGAGGGGATGCTAGAGGAAGAAATGCGTTCTAAAATCTTGAAACCTACGCATAAATTACTCCTTCTACTGACTGGATTCCCAGGTTGTTGCTCACAGAGAGGAGGACCTGATATGGGGCCATGGCCAGCCTTTCAACTGCCTTCAGTCAACGTTAGTGTGGTAAATGCATGCTTGACACGTGCAACTCTGATACATACAAATATAGAGATATTAGGCGGCCTTTAACCAAGATGAGGACAGGTGAGAAACAAGTGTCCTAGGGTTGCTAAGGATTTTAAACATAGAAGGTTTGAAAAGACTTATTGCTTATTTTCCTTATTCACTTTGAAAGCAAGTGAAATGCATGCTCAGATTGCATGAGAACTTTACAGAAAAAAATGCAATTCATAGCTGTTAAAGCCATCATCTGGCAAAGAAATCATTAACTCAAGAGGCTGAAAAGATAACAAATATCTGCTGAGATTCATTAACTAGGAATTTTTATTCACTGCTGCACAGCTTGGATTGTTTTTCAAATGCTCTCGGTATTGAAGAGGACATACGTCTACTCCCAGTGTACTGTTCCAGTGGCAGGAGTGTCATGGTGTATTCAGAGCCCCCTGACTGTGCTTCCAGAAGCTTTTTCTGTGGGATGCAGGTTTAAGTTTTGTCCCAAAAGTATTGAGAGACTGAGACATGGAGTAAATAATACTTAGGTCTTCAAAATTATTTATGTAACTAATTCTCACGGGCTTTAAAATTTACCTTTTGCTCTCCTGCATGTCTACCTTTGAAAGTGGCTCATCTTCCAGAAATCCTTTACTATTTACTGCTTTCTGGAAGTGAAGGCCTTTTCAGGCATCTCCTGTTAATGAACTGAAATTACTTACGAACCTTTAGGCCCATACTAGTGACTTTGTTTCTTAATCCTTCCTGCAGGCCTGTTCCAGTTGCAATACATTTTTGTGAACTGCTTACTTTATTTAATTTGCGTCTTCATTCCCATTTGCTGAGTTAGTTCATCAAATATATGCTGCTGAAAAGCACCAGAAATGCTTTGATAAAAATCAAAGTTCATGTTTCTTTTATGTGCTGGGGGAGGGGGGGGAGTGGGGGGGTGGTTGTTTTTTTTTTCTTTTTCTCCTCACCATGTTTGGTTTCCCATTCACAGGAAGCCCAAAGAACATTTGCACATAAATTAAACCCTTGACAGAGAATAAAAGGTATTTTCCTCCCACTTTCTCAATAGAAAACCAGGAGAAATGCTCACTCTAGTGTATTGTATGCACTAGAGTGAGCATTTGTAAAGATTTCTTGTAAGATTTGTAGAACACATACAACCTACTCTTACTTTCTGCCCAACACATGAAATCAAACCTGACAGTTTTGAGTTACGCACAGCCACCAAAAGAAACATTTCTGTGGGAAAATATACACATGAAACCCACTTAAAAAATAAAGTTGGCAGCAATTGATTACCTATAAGTCCAGCTCTGCAAAGCTTAACTTGTGGGAGTAACTCTTTACAAGGTACTTTATATCACCCAAGTGCTTTAAAAATGGTAACTCGGACATCGTCATGTTTTTCAGAAACCAAGGCCACAGAGAAAGTCAGTAGTGGAGGCAAGGTTTGTCCCTGGTATTTCCCGCACTTGAGTTTAGGTTTTCCTTTGGACTCATCAAATGTGTAGAAGCTAACAGTGTGGGACTCCTTCTTTCCTCCAGGTCTTCATGGGCTCCTCAGGAAGAAACACAAGAAAAATGGTCAACTGCAGTTAGGTATTCACTTCACAGGCTTTGACCAAGGATACTTCTGTCAAAAGCTGTGTAGTCTCTTCTCTGCTTGCTCAATGACAGTGGGGAACCCAGGCTTCCAGAAAATACAGTCCTAGAGCACATATCTCATTCAGACAGTCCAAAGGGCTGTGGTTTCTAGAGCTTATAGAGTTTGAGATCACACCACCACAGATGCAGTGGAATGGAGCTGGTGTGCCACCAGGTCATGGAGTTACTGCTCATACCACCACTATGCTCTTGGAAGTCTGGAAAATTTGACCATCTCAGCTTATGTTGGGGCACTGACATGTCCAGGCTTTTCTTCCAGGCTCTCAGAAGTCAGTAGCTGCTGTTCTCCAACTCTGAAAGTCTGGATTTGGTCAGGCTTTCAAAGATCATAGAATTTCCATATGAAGAAGCGCTAGAAGCCACTATAGATAGTGGGGAATATTAAAACATTTGCTTATTTCAGTGTTTCCTCTTTTTTTTTCCCCATTTCAGTGTCCCAAGGAAATTTTTTTGTTTTCTGCTTCTCTTCTGAAATGGAACGCTGTAATAATTTCCCTCAAATTTTGAGATTTCCCTAGATTTTGATTAGGTCTTAGCCCATGGTAGTTGTACCACTGGACTCTGACTAGCTAAGCTATTAACATTTCTGCTCTTACTGCTGTTTTACTCATACCCATTTGGAAACAGTCCCAGTGGGCAGTCCAGGGGAGAGACCTCTGATACTGATCACTGAAGTGAAGACCAAGGCAAGCTACTGCTTTAATGAGTTTCCACAGAGTTTCCATGTCGTCGCTAAGCACAGAGGTGAGCTGCCAGCATCCTTCCAGCTACAGCAGTTACTGGCTGCAAATATCTGGTTTAACTCATGAATGTCCTCTGCCTGTTTGTCATTAACCCTCTGCCAAAGACAGCCTTCAACAAGGACTGTTGGTGGAGGGGTCTATAGGAAAGATGTTGTCTAGTTTGTACCACGTTACTCAAAACAGTCCAAGCATTTGGTTTGAAACAGACCTGCTGATGAATTGGAGGAGGGAGAACCAACATGTTCTGCTGCAGCTGTGGAGCTGAGGGATGGTCACCCGCAGCAAGGGCAATGTCATGGTTTAACCTGGCCGGCAGCTAAAACAACCACACAGCCGTTTGCTCACTCCTCCCCTCCCAGTGCGATAGAGGAGAGAATCGAAAAGGAAAAAAAAAAAGTAACAGTTTAATAGGACAGAAAAGAAAGAAAGAAAGAAAGAAAGAAAGAAAGAAAGAAAGAAAGAAAGAAAGAAAGAAAGAAAGAAAAAAGAAAGAAAGAGAAAGAAAGAATATAATACAAAACAAGTGATGCACAACACAATTTCTCACCGCCTAAAGCCGATGCTCAGCTAGTTCCTGAGCCGCACCGCCTCCCAGCCAACTCCCCAGTTATATACGGAACATGATGCCATAAGGTATGGAATATTCCTTTGGCCAATGTGGATCAGCTGTCCTGGCCGTGTCCCCTCCCAGCTTCTTGGGCGCCGCCCACCTTCTCGTTGGCAGGGCAGTATGAGAAGCTGAAAAGTCCTTGACTGATTGGCAACAACTAAAACATGAGTGTGTTATCAACATCATTCTCATCCTAAATCCAAAACACAGCACTATACCAGCTGCTAGGAAGAAAATTAACTCTATCCCTGCTGAAACCAGGACAGGCAATCAGCAGAGCCAGATCCAGATGAAGGAGGACTATCTGTAGGCACTCCAAATCATGCTGCACACAGCATGTGTGGATAGGGCAGGGAGGTCACTGGCAGTCTTGGCTACCTTGGATTTCTTGTCACTGTGCAGGACAGTGGAGTTAAGCCACCAGAAATCTGGTGAGAGGGGAACAGTGTGGACTTAAACGTCACACTTCACTGCCTGCACAGTAAAATTTACATTAAAAATTATGCTTGTGTATTTACATCCACAGGACTCCCCATCTGAATGCAGAATGAGGCCACAAACAAACCCCAGACCTTTGTCATGGTGGCTGGGAATATGATGAGAAGTATGATGAAAAAGTCAGGTGATGCGTGCCTGATTCTGCTGGCTGATGAGAAAGGCTAGACTGCAAAAGTGAAGTTTTCCTGGTCTGAGCTATGTTCTCAAGGAAGTTATAAATTATTACTGCCTTCCAGATGCAGTTTAGTGGGCTGAAGAGGTTTCCCTGCCCATCAGGAGGTTACTGATCCTGCAGCAGAGCATCCCATGTCCATTTCCCCTGCTCCACACTCCAGCCCACTGCAGGAGTGACTGCAGGTGATTTTTCCTGAAGGGACTGAGATAATATATGTGAGCACACAGTCAGGGCTGCTGGCCAGGAACATTTTATGTAAAGGCAATGACATTTCACCTGCATCTTATATGTTGCAGCTGTTTAGTGAGCCAAGGATCCCACCTCAGCCTAAAATGTTTTGTAATACCAGTTACACCACCGATATCAGCCACTCTCCTTCACTGTGAAACCACCAGCAGCAGAATTACCCCAACAACCCTTCTGCTAGATGATGAGTGGGTTTTGTCAGCATAACTAACCAGTGCAGGTTAGTTTTAGCAGCACAGTTTTGTTCAGGCACATGATGTTTTCACAGATCTAATCAAATAGCTGTACTTGATGATCTTTGCAGCCCAGGTTGCACCCAAAGTATATGATAATTTGCCCTAGGCAATAAAAATGTTGTTTAAAATGCCTCTTTGAAAACAATACTGTATTTTCACCGAACCCCCCACCCCCTCAAACCTTCCCCATCATAGTAACGTGAGTAAAAGATGTGTGTAGTCCGGTTTCTTACACTTGACTGAGAGTAGCACTTTTGGGGCTATTGACAAGTGGTTACTTTTTCAGTACAGACTAAGACATTTCCCGTATTGCCCTTATTGAAAAAATGCTCTCAGCTTTGTTTGAGGGTAACACTTGCCTGTGACAGGGTGGGGGCTGCAAGGGGGGGGTGCAGGGCAGCGGTGGAGCTTGCTGTTCCCTGACGCTAGTGAGGGGGCAGGGAAGGGGATGCCATCACACCTTCTCTCTGCAGCAACCGCCTACACGCAGACGCTTTCCCCTGAGAGTGGATGGACCCAGGACCTGGCAAAGCCATGGTGCTTGTGCAGCACGACCAGCAGCCAGGGCATTTCACTCTCTAGAGATGTAGGCAGAGACTCCTTGGGGTGAAAAGAAACACATTACACTTCAAGCTCTTCTTCTCTTGAAACTTTGTCGAGTACTCGATGCTTATCAGGTTTTCTGTGCAGTTTGTGGTGTCAGCCACTTCTTCTGGAGACACTTTAAAGTAGCGTTACCAGTATCCGATCTTCTCACTCTTTCAAGATCTGGCCAAGATCGCTTTTGCTTTCACTGCAGGGGTGAACGAACTAGAGAGTGTCAAGGGTCTCTTCTTCACCTTATCAATCCCTCCCACTCCCTCTTAAAACATGTTTGCAAACTTTTTTTATGAGTGGTCAGTTGGAGTGGGGGAATCCCGATGCAGGGACTTCTTCATTCTCTGCCCGTCCAGTTGAGACAGATGCTTAAACCTCTGGCTTGCCCTAATTCTATGCCACTCTCGCTGAGGATGGGATGCAGTAGATCTGATTTGTGCGCTTACACAGTGCCCATCCCAGTGGTATCTGAGCTTCCTCTCACTTCCTCCTCCTCTAAGATTCCCACTGGGTTAGTGTTCAGAGGCAACTGTGACTTGTATTCCTAATCAGACATAAAATGGGAGAAGAGCTGTTTATAAAACATAATTTCTATGTGTTGTGTGGACACTTCTGTTTTGCAAATCTCTATATTATTGTACAGTGGTTGATTATCAATTCCGCTGTTTGAAATTCAAACCTCTGCTCTTCTCAGAAGGTCTGGCAGGATTTGACACAAAATGATTACTTAGCTATGGATTTTTTTTTTTTTGTAACTAACCCACAGAATTTAAGAAAATATTCAGAAGTGATTTCACAAGAGGGTTCCAGAACCTGAAAATGGGAGGAGGAATCTTCCTTTAGTAGCTTGTATAGGATTTAGATAATTTCTGGATTAGCCTGTTAAATTTGATTTAGGTCCTGATTCAGCAGAGCATTTTAGTACTGCTTACTTTGCTGAAATGAACAGGATGGATCTGAACACAGACTTAGAGATCATTACTTGTTGGTGGATGAGATTTTTAAAGGTATGTAAATGTTTAACTCACTAAGTACCTTTAAAAATCTGTCTTTAAATACCTTGCTGAATTAGGGCCCTAATTCCCATTAAATCCTCTGTGGGCTGGATTCTCCAGTTTGCCAAGTTCATTTGTTCCCTTTACACTTCCTCCTGAGGTTTCCCTTGATCAGCTAATGTGTGTCGAAATACACCTTGTTCTGTCTGCAGCTGGCATTTAAAATACATTCATTAAACACATTGGCTAATGTGTTATTAAAGAAACACCTTTTATCCTTCTCTAATCATATTCTTGGTACATCTCTCATGATGCAATAGGTGCTGGGTACATTTCAAAGGTGTGTAATTGTGTCTCACAGCATCATGATGTAACAGGCTTCTCAAGTATCATCCTTCCATGCGTGAGACAGGGCTGGGTTGGTTTATGGGATGAGAGCATATTTGATATGTTGGCACTGGGTGGAGGAAGAGGTTGGTGGTAATGTTGCTTGGAGGTCATGGTTGGTTATGGTCCAGTGCTCTTTCCAGAGCAACCGCTCCATTGCCGGGGACATCATGTAGAACAGGTTGACCAGGTGCTTGTGTCCATGGGCTTATAAGGCTGTAAAAGCCTGAGACACAGACCTAAGGGGTGAAGGGAGCATGGGGAGAGCATTGGTCTCTCTGCACAGTGCCTGAAGCAGCAGCTCCACACTGGGACAGTACATATCACTAGAAGGTCTCATGACACTGGTCCAAAACCGAGGGAGGTGTGCTGATGGGCCAGTGGGGTGTCACAGCCTGCGTATCCCCCCCAGGAAATCTCTCCCTGACAATCTCACCCCTCGGTGCCTATGCCTTATTGCTGAGCTTCGGAAGGAATGTAAGTGCTTCATTGACCACAGGGTTGAATTTCACCCGGATTAAATCCCTTTGAAAACCTAAACTGGCTTGCTGATGAGCTACACAGAAATACTTCCTGTCTACTGCATTACCATCTCTAGGTTTCGCCCTTTCTGAAACACAAAGCACTCATGGAGGGATTTCAGACCTTGCGGTAGATGGTAGTGAAAGAAACATTATCCTCC
Source organism: Grus americana (assembly GCF_028858705.1). Taxonomy (NCBI): domain Eukaryota; kingdom Metazoa; phylum Chordata; class Aves; order Gruiformes; family Gruidae; genus Grus; species Grus americana. The sequence goes on along the minus strand of NC_072853.1, from coordinate 11,207,563 downwards.
TATAACACAGGAACAGCTCAGTTGATTTAAGTCAGGTTTGGCTGAAGGAATCTCCATCAGCTTTAGTCTCTCATGCTAAAACCTAGCATAAACAGGCTGGATGACTGAACATTTTTGAAACTAGAGAAAAGCAGGCCTGTGAGAGAAATTTTCATTAGAGCCATAACTGCACAGGATCTACCACCTCTCCTCATTTGTGCCATTTATCAGTATTTAAGACAAATATATACACTGGAGCAAAGGGAAGAAGAGAACCCCACAGGACATGACTTCCAATTAGCAGGGGGTCACATCCCCTGCTGTGATTTACTATTGGAAAAACATGCAAAAGATAATTGAACATTACACTCTCATCTCCCCCTGCTGCTGGCAGCATTACGAGGAGGGCTACTCTGGACCCCTTGGGGAGATGGGGAGAAGGGATCAGGCAATTACATGCAGCGCCACATAATAACAGTGATTCATAACCTCATGGCACTAAACTCACTGGGCCAGATCTTTAGCTAGTGCCCGCTGGTGTAGCTTCATTGACTTCAGGAGGGAGATGCTGATTTACGTCAGCTGCAGATCTGGCCCATTTACTTTTTCTCTTTAAGAAAGCAATAAAATATACAGAGGGAGAGCAGGATGTGCAGCGCTCTGTGCAGCAGCCTGATGGGTTTCTGCAGAGGAATGCTGAATATCTGAGAGATACTGACCGCTTCTGAAAATAAGATCAGGTTATATTGTCCCTTTTGCCTCCACAGTGTGGCTTAAACATGAAATTTGCTATTTTTGACTTAGGGTACCCAAAGAAGCTGGAGTGATCTTATAGTTAAGCTCCACGGAGCAGTCAAGGACAAATGACTTTCTATATGGCTTTACGAACAGGCTTTTGCTACCAGCATCATCATCTGGAGGTGCTGGCATCCCTAATATTAGAGAAAGTTTCCATAGTCTGATCATTTTTTTAATTCTGATTTGCCTTGGTCTGGGTTAGTTTAAGAGAAGAGAGCATAGCACAGCCCCAAGACCAGGGGTCCTCGTGTCTCTGTCCAGCTCCAGCAGTGACTTGCAGTGTGACCTTGAGCAAGTCCCTCCACAGTCCTGTGTGTCTGACTCTCTTCCTTGTTCTCGAGGAGATTTTCTTTCCTTTGTACAATTGCCTGGGAATTTTTCAGCTTCCTAGGAAGAACAGGCAGCTCCTCTCTGATGAGACCCGGGCCAGGCACAGCTGTCTCTCCTTTTGGGCTGAGACCACACACAATTCACCCCAGCCCTGGGGCAGAAGAGTTAGCAGGAGAGTCTTGGCACTTCTGGGGTACAGGGGTCTGGGACGGGCTGGGGTCCGTGCAGCTGTGCCAGGAATACAGCTGCTTTAGGTAGAGGGTAATTTGCGATGGGAGCAGCAGGGCCCTGGGACCACAGACTTTACTCACTCTGTTTGGCACAGGCTGGAGTGAGGAATTTTTAATGACAGGGTTTGAAAATGTTAGCAGATTGTACGTAGCTCGTGCCCGCTTTCACTAGCTGAAGCAGCCAGTAATTTAATTACATGTGTGGCTTACAGCTAACTTATGCATGCCTATCTGTTGCATGCCGCAAAGCCCGGTGCAGGAGGGTGGGCTGGCCCTGGGAAAGGGCGCTGGGAAGCCGTGCCGATGCGCACCGACCCACTCGTGACTGCCAGGGCCTGGATTCATGAGTGGGGATTGCAGTCAGGGACACAATAGTTTCCTCCCTTTGACCAGGCTTGATGTGGTTGCAGGAATACATAACCAACATGTCTGCTTAATTCTCTTTCTTTTAATGTGGCTTCCTGTTCTAGTCCCTCTGCCTGTATTGCAATGTTGTAAGCTCCTCGAGGCAGGGACCACGGCTTTGTACACCTTTGCTAAATGCTAATATACTCACCGCATTGCTGGCTAGTGAGCAAGATTGCCATAGTGTGAGCTGGCTTCAAAACTCAGCTCTGAGCTCTGTCTCACTTTCTCAAAGGATCGGGCGGTGCTGGGGTTGTAATTTAGGTGCCTGTGCTGGTGAATTGGAGAGAATTGTGCTGATCTGATCTGTCCTGCAATAACACCTGAAGGGGAAACAACAGGAAGAATGAAACTCAGTATTGTTTGCTCTGCACTTACAAATAATTTTTTATCCTTAATAAAACCTCTATCATCTTAGAAATCTCAATGTTTTAAAATAACTAATGTTGAGCTGTTTCACTTTCTCCCCTTTTGCATTCATGCTTTCAGGTTTTCATTTCTTTCCTCTGCCACCCTCTATCCTGCAATCTCCTGACTATGAAAGTTTAGGCTTTATTTTAATGAAGAGCAAGATTATCCAGAATCACATGATTCCAGGAGCTGCGTGATCAAGGAAAAAGCACACATAACACCACAAAAAAAAAGCCCCACGGTTATCACATTAGCATTTGCTGCTGCTAGAGAAGTCCTAGGGAAGAATTAGATCCAGACCCAGGCTAGAGATGGAGCCTGGGCATGAGGAGAGATGGTGGTTCCAAGATTTTTATTAGCACCATATACTAGGTGCCTCAAAATTAACCTTCTTAATACCATTTTGCAGCACAGAAGTGCTATTATTTCCATTTCACAGCTGGGGAACTGGGACACAGACACATTTAACAACTTGCCCAAAGTTGCTCAGGCAGTCTACAAAAGAGAAAATAATAAACACGTGTCTGAATCCTAGGTCAGAGTCCTCACTGATGGGCCATTCCTTCTCGCTGGTGAAACGAGCTGGAGAAGAAGGTTAGTAACACCGGGTTGGCCTCTGCAGGCAGAGTTAGGGTTCAGCATAAAGAAGCACTCAAATGTGTGGCTGTCTATCTGGAGGGTATTTGCACTAATAAAACTGCTGAGTCTGGAAAGCTGAGCATTTTCCCGTGTGATTGCTGCTGTTTCATTTTCTGGTCATGGTGGGAACGGCCTTTCTGGTTCTTAATGGAATTAGTAAAACATCCAAACATTTAATAACTTTAATGGCTGTAGAAGTGGGAGAAACTCCAGCTGGTAGGACTAGAGATGGCTCCTGGTTTTCCGAGTCAGTTTGCCATTTCTTTAGTGAGCTGTTTTATTTTATTTTAGTAACCTGCTCTCTTCTCTCTGTTTAAGTCTGGACAGAAGAAAATAAGAGAGCAGATAAGTAGGGGTGCAAAGTCATCACCTTAAGAAGCATCCAAGAAATGAGTAGAGATAAGGCAAGTTGCAAATTCTCAGTCTCCTGGGACAGGGCTCTGCTCAATGTTGACCTGTGCTGAGTCCTCCCTGAGTCCCTCAGCCGAACTGAGGCTTATTCCTGCCTCCTTATCTCCATCTGTTGCCTCTTCTCTTGTTCTTGCTTGGTCACTTGCTCACAGACCTCCAGCCTGAATGGAGGACAACATCCCCTCAGTTGTTTATGGAGGGGAATATCCCCTTTCTTCCCTTTGAAGAAAACACTCCATTTTAAAATTACCTGGCACATGCACACAGAAAGCCTACTTTCCTACAGGATGAGCACCCAGATCAACATGTGCCTGAAATGCATTAAATAGACCTACTAAAAACATGTATCCACTGCATCTGTGTCTGAGCACATGGATTGGATGAGTATCCTATCTAAGATCATGGAAAATTCAATTTTTATTTTTTTTGGTAAAAGTATATTTCACATGTACTTTTTTGCAGCCAATAAATAGCTAATGAATCCATGGGCTAGTGAAAGATGGGAAGTCATAGTGACTAGACATTGAGCAAGAATTTAGGAACCCCGTGCTCTCTGTTAGCTCTCACACTGAGTCATCTGCATCCTCTTTGGTAAATCACTTGGAGGACTTAAAGAAGATGCTCCAAATCACCTGTAAATGCAGCATGTTCCCCAACGCGTCCACTTCCCATCCACATGGCTCCTTCGCAAGCAGCCTATACGACAAAGCCTGTATTTTGGGCTCACAAAATCCTGTGTGGGGATACTTTTATCCTGCCTGAGGCAACGCTTGCAGGCACCCAGTGTGGGAAATAGGCGTCTGGTCTCAGGGGCAGCTTTCAGCCACCCTTAGCAGATCAGTCCAAACACAGCCATTAAGATTTTCCATTTGTAACACAGGAATAACATTTATCTCTCAAAAACATCGTGACACTTTTTTGGTAAGTGTTTACTTGTCCTTTGTGTATCTCGCTCTGCAAATAGCTCCATGGAACGTTTTTGGATGGGGAGAGGATTGCTGTACAGTATAACAGAGTATGACGATGGGTAGCAGAAATGGACTCTGAATATTTGCAAAGTGCCTTGGGAGCCTGTGATGAAAGGCAAGATGCAAGTGCAAAGTATTATTATTCTAATGATGCCTGACTCTCGCTGAGCTGTGCCTTGTGGAAGTGTGTGAACTTTGGAGCATGCCCTGATGAATGTGAACCATGACAGCTCTCAGGAGATGCAGGGATGCTGGCAACAGCTTAATCAATTATGACAGCAATGGTAAGATCTGTCCAGATTAGAGCACTTCAAAAACTACAAAGCCTCAGGCTTCTCTGTCTAGGTTTTTACAAGAGTGGGACAATGAAGGAAATGGATTGATTGGGGTCCTTTGAAATGTAGTAATACTAGCATCTGCTGGCTTAAATGCAAGACCAGCCAGATAGTGTTTTATCATCTAAAGATGCAGGATGGCACAGGAGGCAGTTCTGTGAGTTTTACGGTTATGCCTGGCTGCGAATGGGCTAGATATGATGTTTCCCTGGGAGGAGGGTGGGTTATCTCAAATGTTTTATTGTAAAATAAGACAGGGATGAAAGAAAACAAAAGGGAAACATCACACAGAGAATATCTAGGGGAATGGGTAACTTTTCAGAAACGTCGGATCAAAGGAGGACATTTTCTGTTCGGAATCAAATTATCCTCTTCCTTTCCAAGTCAAATGGACCCATTTGAGGAACAGATAGGCAAGATAAAGCCTCTCAGCCAGAGTGGTTTTATCTCCCTCTCAAGTGTGTGTGCATGTGTGAATCTCAACTAAACACAGCAGCAGAACACATAGTTACGTGAGCACAATGAATTACATGAGCGTGCGTGTGTTTTCGCCAGAGAAACGAGCAAACTAAAACAGGTGAGGCTCAAAATTGCCAAACCAGCAAATAGGAATAAATACAATACTATTGCAACAATATTTCCTAAATATTGTCCTCAGAAGCAAGTCACAGATGAGTTACCCAGCTGAATGGGGTATTCAGATATGTGAATATTTCAGGTTATATTAAGCTGACCAGCTTACTTGGAAGGCACTGGTCCTTTCAAAGGGCTTCACAGCTGCTCAAAGAGTCACCCAGACATTTTATGGAGTTTCTCATTTTCCACCGGCAGGAGTGTCTGTGTGCAGGGATGTGTCCTACACGGTGGCTCTGCTGCACAAGGATGAGGCAAATCAGCGGGACCCCCTCGCCCCCAGCGCCTGGGACAACAGTGTTTTCTGTAACTGCTCCTGATAGCCACCATCCCTCCCGGCTGCTAGTGCATGGCCTGGTTCTTAGCATTAGGAAATGCAAATCAAGCATGCAGGAATGATCCCGAGCCACGCGGTATGTTGCAACTGTTTGCCTGGTGGCCCAGCTGAGCCACTTACGTCTTCAGTGATGCATGGCAGCTTTTTTGCGCTGCAGTGATTCATTCGCTGCTGGTGTCACCTGTGGCGTTGCTCTGTCACTGCCTGACGTACAGAGATGGAGACAGGAGTCAAGCATGCAGGTCTCATGCCTGGCGTGTGAAGCCTGGCAGTTTTACGCAGCCTGGTGACGAGAGCGAGAGCTGGAAATGAACCTGTAGCTGTACAATTAAGGGAGCAAACAGGGCTGGGCTTGTTCAGGAAGCAATGCACCCCGGCTCTTGAGGGAAGAGCAGCTTTGCCAAAACACCTCTGCCTGCTCCCTCTGTTCCACGGTTAATGTCTCGTCTGAATGGAGAGGGTCACAGCAGACCTGTGGCTTTGACAGCCCTGTACACATTGCAGGAGAGTTCACACAACAAAGAGATGCTAATTGCCTGTTACTGTACTGCGCTGGGGTGGATTAAGCACGGGATTAGCAGTGCAGTCCTGGCTTCAAATGCTGCTTTGGAGGTTGGTAGCAGGCCGGTTTACAGCTCTTCCTCTCTGTGTTAAGTGGAACTCTGGGGAACAACACTTTGGGTTTGAATCTCATTGTGGAACCTCAGTGACATTACAATGTTTCCGTTTCCTCAGGAAAATGGAGGTCAAAAGCATTCAGTCACTTCAGCAAAGCATGTTGAGGTCAGCCTGTGAGAGATGCTGTGGGAATGGGGAGTGTCATGCATTGCTGAGGGCTCGCATCCCACTGCCCACTCCATGAAACCTAAGCCACAGCAGGTGAACGCAGCATCAAACGTGGTTTCTTTGCCACTCTAGCATTTCCAGCCTTCCTTCATATATTGTTTGCAGTGACCTTCTGTGCTTTGTTCGTGTTCCTGCTTAGGTAGCGCTGGTTTTATTATCAAGCAGGGCCCCCAGTATGAACGTGGGTACCTAGAATGGTGCTGATGTTTGGTAGGTGATCAGAGATCACTGTAGACCCTGATCCATGTGCAATAAAGGGACATAAGTCAAAGTGTCAGGCAGATGGTCAACTGTGAGTGCCTGACTTTGATGTTGCAACTCCTTCTCCCTCTTTATTGCATAGAAAGGCACAGTCTGGCAGCCCTAAATACTAGGCAATGAATCACTTAATGACTGTAATAGGCAGCCAGAACACAGTCCACAGCCTTTTGGGGTCTATCCAGCATCTACTTGCCTGTCCGTAAGCACACATTTAGAAATAATAATTGACCCCTGATTCATAGGGTCAGTATTTTTACGTACCTACATTCTTATGATGAAAAGGGAAAAGCTTTCTCTTCATGGGGTTTAATTTACAAAGAGGAGAGTTAGACAATTGTTGGACTGGCATTATGGGAATAAGAAGGGTGTAATTTAAAAAAGTGAATAATCCTGAAAGGGTTTTTTCCTTTTCTTTCTTTTTTTTTTTTCCCCCCCAACCTTGCCGTTTTACAGCTGGGTAGTCACTTTAAGAAAGTGCTTTTGTTGCTAATGTGAGAGACATTTTCATTGTTTACCCAAAGGCCAGCTGCCACCCAGTTGATTAGTGTAAAAGAGCAACTAGTTTTTCACTTCCACCATGAGCAGAGACTTGTCCTGAAGACCCATTTGAAGCATCTTTTGCAAACTCTGCTCAGTTATTAATGAAGCACAGAGGCACTCTTGCATGTGGTTTATCACCATTCAGGATGGCTGGAGGTTATGTCCACATACCTGTCTTGAAAGAAAAGCCCAGGATCTCTTTCCTTACCATCTATTAAATCATGGCATCTTCTCTTTGTCCTAACATACCTGTTTACTTCCTAGGTTGGGATCTGGCACCATGACTTCCTAAAGGTTTCTTAAAGTAGCTTCTACCATCATTACCTCAGCTGCACTCTGCCTTCCTTGCCTCCAATGTGAAGAAATTTGTAATCACCAAGCCTTGCTCCTTCCTGCCACCTTCCACAACCATCAGAGATGTTACACAGACTGACGGCTCTTCTTCCTCTGCAATCATGCTCTCCTGGACAGCACTAAAAATGCAGTCAGAAGAAGCCATTTGCAACTCCCTTCAGGCCCTTGTCCCATTAATACCATGGAATAGGGTAGGGAGCTGCACTACTTGGTTTGCCATCTTCACTCTTGCCCATTGATGTTACACTCACTGCCTGTATGCTGAGCTGAGAGGGTGTTACTGCGTCCTTTCCTCCTTCTGACTCATTTCTATCACTCATTACGTGGTCTGTCTCTCACAGCCATAATTACAGGCCTGACTTTTACATGGCTCTGGAAGCTAGATGGCTTTGGGAAGATCACTGGGTTTGGGTTCTCTGGGGGAGGGGGCATGATGTTGTGGTCATAGATTTATTAAACCTCATCGCAAAAATGACTGAGCCAAACCATCCTCTTGGTGTTCACAAATCTGTCTGTAAAGATGTTGTAGCCTCCAGAGAAAGTGTGGACACCCTGTTCCTGCCCAGCAGTATTGCAGCATGCTTTCTACTTCCCCCCCCCACCCCAGATTTCCACCAGTTCCACAAGAAGAAATAGTTCCACAAAGACCAAGAGGATTGCAGGAGGGACAGCAAGCTCTGATGGGCATTTTGAAGCCCATCTTGACTGTATAAGCATAAAATAGGTATCTATCAGCTCAAAAGGATTTGAAACACCACGTCTGACCTCCCAGAGCTGCAGTTGCAATGGAAACGCTGAGCTGAGGAAGAAATTTGGACTGGTTCAAGCAGGTCTGTGAGGTGAAAGGTGGCCTTTGTTTAAGAGCACTAAGTTCCTCCACAGACACAACCTGTTGAATTTCCCCCCGCCCCGCCCCAGTGAGAGCTTTGGAAAGTACTTTGTTCATTAAAATGATTCATAGACTTTTAGAAACAGAGCTTTCATGAACAAGAAAGTTTTTCCTTTTTTTTTTTTTTTTGTCCCAGTCAGTGGTATGCTAATTTTTTCCAGAAGAAAGAAGTAACAAAGAGAGATGACAAACCCCAGAAATTTTTGAGGAGAAATCTTACTTTGTAAAAAATAAATAAATCTCTCTTTGCTGAAGACAAGACTCACAAAAAGCAGAGAACAGCTCGATTGCATGTTCCTAGGAAACAAAAAAATACCTTTATCCTGCCAATGTCTACTGAGGAATCCGGCATCTTTCACCAAGCTGGGATTTATGAAGGACATCAGAGTTAGTAGCCCACAACGAGCACACAGAGGGACTAGCTTTAATGTACCTGCACAGGCAAGGATTGAACTTTGCTTTTATGATTAATCTAAAAGACAGCACTTCTGGTAGCTCTGTACCCTTCTGACATGATCTAGCCACATTTGTTTAGATCTGACTCAGATGTGTGACTATATGCCACGAAATCATTGGCACCAGTTTTGCAGCACAAACCATGACCTACAGCTTCTAATTTTTTCTGGGCAAGATCCAGATCCAGAGCAGTTTAGCTTCTTGAAAACCGACAAGGTTGGAACTTAAAACAATCTGTCTGTTGGCTTGAGGGAATAAAACCTGAACAGGTCTTCGTAAAGTCCATCCTCTGAGAGAAAGGGTCAGGAGTACGCACTAGATTCATAGTCCTGCCTCTCAGTGCAAAGTAATAAGCAAGCGAGCTTCAGATGAGCATAGGTTCAAGAAAAGGATTGTCCTCACTGGTATAGAAATAATTCCATATATAGACAAGCCCTAAGTAAGCTGTTTCTCTTTCCTCAACAAGCCTGTTAATTACTGGTATTTGTTTGAGTCTGAGGTATGTTAACAGCATGAAGGGGAAACCCCTAATATGTGACAGATTGATGCTGCGATATTCCAGAGGGCAAGTGAAGTTTTACTGTTTGAGTGTGGGATGTTCACTCGTGGAGATCCCAGCAGAGCTGGTTAATATTTTTTCACCCACTAAAGTCACCGCTGCAAAGGTTTTGCAGTGATGGGAGGAGGTCACTTGCTCTCTTTTCATGTTAATATTTGACTACATCACAGTCTATGAGTGATCTATTAATTGATTAGTTGCAAACTGCTGAAATGCCAGGTTTTTATATGTGAGTGTAGGGAAAACAGGGAACCATATTCAGGTCAGGTCTTAAGGTTGTGCAGAGATCTACAGTGGTAGATTATCTGCAGACAATGTCTAGGGGAATTCTGTAGGTTGCACATTGTGATTATTATCAGTCTTAGAAAAATGCTGGTTATCATCTGAAATTCCTGGAGTTGTGTCATTCTCCACCACAAAGCATAAAATGATGTATTCTACTGCAGCTGTACAATTTGATTTTGGTAAAGATGAATACACATTTCTAATGACCCATATCTACCTTGCTAATTTTTAGCTCATTAGAAGATGAATCTGAATTGTGAGGGAGACAAACTAGGTGATAAGTTTAACTGTGCTGATGCCATAGGATGAAACTTAATAACGTGTAGCATCTTGCATACAAGCAATAGCTAGTATTTTTTCAAACAAATATTACAACAGATTGATTTACATATGGAATAAATCAGACTAAGTGATTATTCAGGCTAAATTGGTTGAAATCTAACAGCCAAGAGAAAGAGATGGAATTAGACACTAAAAAGAGGATACGCTATGGTGAAATATCCAAAGATGTGAAAATATTGGAAGAAACTATGAAATAACTCACACATGAATGTAAAAGAGAGATTTTTAGCAGTGTTGGAGGGAGGATGGTAGGAGGAGGTAGATGACAGATGAGAAGAGAAGGTGACACAGTGAGGGTCTGCCACCCTTGGGGTGACAGATGATGGGGTAAATCTGAGGAGAGTTTTTCACCTAAGGATAATAATTTGGAGTTCAGCAGAGAAAAAGTAACCACGTTTGGATGTGCGTTTGAACTTGTGCCCTCTCTGTATTTTTAGCCAGGTACAGAACAGCAATTTTAATGTACTGACACTTGAGCAAATGATTTGCAGCTCAGCTCTCCTGAAAGCAGCTCCATCTTTGTGACGGATAAGTGACATTTCAATAAGTCAGGGTTGTTTTTTGGGAGGTCTGTGCAAGGCTGGTGAGCAGGAAAGATTTTCCATATGTGGTTCTTTGAAGAAAGCCTAGGGAGCACTTCCAATAGGTTGTTAGAAGATAGTGAAGAAAAGTGAGCTTACTCTTTACAGACTCACATTTTCTAAACAGGGATTTGCTCTTTGATCAAGCAGGCTCCTCTAAGTCAGCATATAGAAAAAGGTTGAACACGCAGGTGGAGAGAGACAAGAACTTGACTGAAGCATGCCAGTTTTCAAAGGGAAAGGAAGGTCTATGCCATGACAAGGCTGTCCTTTCTCTTCTTCACAGGGACCTATGAAATACAGTCTTCTCAATTATTGTAAGCAGTTGTTGTTCCAGCAGCTGAAATAAAAGATCGCTTCCATGCAATGTGTTTGCATTGCTGTACAAAGCCAAAGAAAAACTTTATTTAAGAAAGGTGTGTGTGAGAATATCCTCCCTTGTTGAGAATGGTTGGATAAGACAGCCTGTGTATGGATCAAAAATATTTACCCAGGCCTAGTACTGCTGCCACTGAGGTTGGTAAGAATTTTGCTAACTTGGGAGGAGAGAATCAGGTTTTCTGATGGCTCTCTGGGGGTGAGACAGGCAGAGCACAGTGGGACTGAGGTATTCCGGTAATGTGCCATGTTGTTTTAATCAAGGGACTTGCATCATTCTAGGAATGGAGATGTTTAGTGAAGGGTGGAGTGCCTCAGATAAATAAGCAACTGAAACTTGGGATGTTCATCCACCCCTTATCTGAACCAGCCAGATCTCTTTGTTGTGCAAAATGAGTCTGGAAAGCTTGCGAGGATAAACTTCCTTCTGGCATTTGATATTCTCTGTTTCTGCTTCAACTGCAGGCACGAAATCAGCTTCACACTGGTGTCCACTTTTTTGTGCTCTTTGGTTAGGCCCTTCTCTTCACCTCCTTTTCCCCCACGTGCCGACAGCTATAGGGCGCAGGCAGCAGCTGCAGCTGCTGGTGGAACCAAATCTCTTCACATCCCCAGCACCTTCCCTTATACCTCTGAGTGGGGTCACTGACTTGTAAGTCAATTCCAGCAGATTTGTGTGAGATTGCCTCTGTGGAAACAAGGAATCTCATCTACATGCAGAGTTCTTAATAATAAGATGCTGATGGAGGTGAAGCAGCATGAGTTAAATTCTGTCCAGGAACTGCTGCATGATCATGAGACATCATTTTTGTGTACTTAAACATTTTCTTTCCACTAAACTTAGATGCGACATGGCTAGTGAGGAAGCTATGTAGTTCAGCATAAGATAATACAAATCTTTTAGGCTAATTTCTAGCTCGCTCTGTAGGTATCAATTGTAAAACTGATGTTCTGAGACAGTTTTTCTATTGGTTTGTGTTTCTCAGATATTTAAGAAGCAGGTTTGGCTATGCAATCCTGTTCTGAAGTTTAAAAGTTAGGTTTCTTACATATCTAGATAGTTGATTTATGGGATCAATTAGTTCTCAGAGGATCAAATGACCTAAGCTAAAGCAAGAAACAGAAGTCCAGTTAAGACAGACTTAAAAATATGGCCCTGGAAAATGTCTGGATGAAATTTATTTGCAGAATAAATTTCCACCATTTGGAGAAGGGTCACTAGTGTCATTTTTATCACTGAAAAGTCAACTGCCCTTACAAATGTTTTCATCTTCAATGGATGAAAACTGAACTTTTTTAGCAAGTGAACTGTTGACAAAAATCCTATGTTAGGATGAAAACATTTGTCTATTAGATTTTGCACTTTCTGAGGAAGAGTCTTGCTCTTTTGCAGAAGGCTGACTCCTTTTATAAAAATAGGTTGTTTATCTGAAAACATATTTTTGTTTTAAAAAGGTTTGATGTACCCAAGGTCAAGATCTGCAGTAAGATCTAATCCTTCCTGTGTTCGTGATTGACGGTTTGCAGCAACGTGCTTCTGGGTTTCCAAAAGTAGAAAAAACTGTGGGGTCACTTTTTATATCTGTTTGGAGAGGGGTTTACTTAGCTCTCTACACTATCAAATGACTCAAAAAATCACCATATGTCAGATTAGATCAGCTCAAAAATTACAGCCAGGAAACTGCTGATAGCTTTTCTGGAGTTCCATGAAAGTTTACATAATTGTCATTGCATGTCATTGGGTTTAGCAGCTGCAGGAAGATCCTGGTCTCCAATAAACAGAGATAATTGATTAATAAACTGTATCTGTGGCCACCACAGTTTATTCTGTGCACTGAGATCTGCGCACCCAGGTCTGGAGTCCTGCTGCTGAAGATACAATTTACGCATTCAGTTAGTTTAAAGTCCATATCTGGTCTGAAAAATTGTGGTGAATCATTTGAAGACCCAAAATTGATTAGGCCAAATGCACATGCTGATAGGGTTAACATTTCAGGGTAAGCCAAATTAAATCCATGGCAAAATTCCCTTTGGCTTTTATATGACACAGGGGTGGAAAGGTTTGGAAGGTTCGCTGAGTCCAGTCCTTCTGCTCAAGTAATATTGTGGATTTCCATGACTTGCTTGACTGGATCTCATGATAAAATCTTACAGCTTTTCTTACATTTTGAAAAACTTCTTCCTCTGATGGTTAGAAAATCCCTATTCTCCATTAAGTGTCTTCACAGGGAGCTTGCTCCAGTTGTTGTGCCAACAATCATCTTGTAGCTTAAATAGTTCTTCCATGGCATGTATCAATATGGGATATTTAGATACAGCAACCATATTCTGTGGCAGCCTTTGTCCTGTGAAGCTAAACAAAACTCGTACATCTCGTCTCCTCTCATAAAAGACATTCCACGTCCCTGGTCAGTTTTCAGTAGCCTTCCTCTACACCTCTTTCCCTGCAAATTCAGCTTTCTTGAAAAGGGACGACCAGAATCGCACTCAGTGAGCTTTCACAGGGCTGCGTACAATGCGTTACCATTGCCCTCATCTGACAAGCTCCTTTAAACACAGATCGTTAAGATGCCCGTGCCATTTCCGAGAGATAATTTCAGGGGTGGATACATCCCAGAGGCAGGCAGCCCCACCAAGAGGGCTCTGCTGCTTCCACCCCAGGCAAGGGCCTGGGATTACTTCAGGGAACGCCTTCATTTTATGACTTTTTAGAAGTGAGAGGCAGAATCTTGAAGGCCATGACCCTGGGGGAAAGGAGCACCTTATCTCCTGCCCGTGACTGGCCCCGGGTGGTGGTGTTTGCAAAACCCAATTTTTATGGGGCTTTTGTGACATGATGGAGGGCAGGCGGGATACTGGGTGCATATATTGTGCTATGTTGTTGTGGTCTCTGTATGCCCAGTGAAGAGCGAGGCCCTGAAATAAATCACCTGGGCTCCAGCAAAGTTGATATAGCAATTTATACCAGCTAACAATCTGGCCCCTGGGCTTGAGATTACCCTGGAGAAATAACATATTTTGCTGGTGTCCTAGGGAGTCTGTCCTTCTTACGCGGCTGTCGGCACAGGGGGAGACAGCTGGGGAGGGAGTGGGGCTGTCAGCACAGCTGCCATGGTTTGGGGATGACAGCCTTTTTCCTGGAATTTTCATGGATTTTTTGTGTAAAAAAGAACCCATAATATAACTTTAGAAATAAAAAAATTTAACATTTTTATTTCTTTTCCCTCTTCTTTTTCTCCCTTTCTCCTTGCCGCAGCTATTTGTATTTGACAGCGAACAAGACAGTCATCGGGCTGTTTGGCTTGCTATCTTGGTTTGCAATGTCCAGGTTGGCTGAGGATGCCCATGGTTGGGCTGGTGGTTCTACACCTGTTACACACCTCCAGTCCCTAATTGCCTTGCTGAACCCGTGTGTCCTTTGCAGTCCTCCACTCCCAGGTCTGGCTGATGATGTTTGAAGAACAGGAAAATATGTTCTCAATTTAGCTAAGCAGTATAACATGTTGCAACCTTTTGAAGAAAGCCTTTTATATAGCACCAAAAAAAAAGCTATGCAGTTATAATGAAATTCCCTGATGTATCCTTCATATCTCAGCATTTTCTGAATTTTCCAAGGATATCAATAATAATAAAAAAATCTTCAAAGCTATCTCCTTACAGCAATTTCAGTACATTTGAGATATGCAGTAAAACATTCACGACGAACCATGAAGTGCATGGTTTAGATATATGTATATGCCTGTGGGAGTACATATTGCATTGATAATTGAAATACACTTTTCTTTCATATCAATTTTAAAGGAAATAAAGCAATTATTCAAAATCTCACTTAAAAATGCATCTGTAAGTATATAAGTATATATAATTCAAAATGTATTTTTATATATACTCTTCACTGGAAGGATTCTGCACAGGCAGTGGAGGTAGTTGGTGTAAACCAGTGCTCAGAAATCCCTTTTGATAACATCCTGAATCGCTGCAGGAGACATCCGGTTATTTAGTGTGCCACATTTGGGCCCATTCTTTTACTCCCTTATTCTGCTAAGGTTTCCAGTTATAAGAGATGGCCATTGGGTAAATATAAAAACCAAGCAATAGATAATTCTCTCTTTTGGGAACAGAAGATCTGCTAAAAAGATTGCTCAGAACAGAACTGTTTAATAACTTGAGTCAAATTTATGCAATAATTTAATCAAGAAAAAACAACAAAAAATTTCCTTTAAATATTGCAACATTTCTCATCCAGGTTGGATGAGGCTTTGGGCAATGTGGTCTAGTGGAGGGTGTCCCTGCCCATGGCAGGGGGGTTGGAACTAGATGATCTTTGAGATCCCTTCCAACCCAAACCATTCTATGATTCTATAATTCTATGATTCTTTTTAGTAGTTATCTATTGCAAACATTTTGAATTTTCAATTGAGTGTGGCCTTTCAGTTTAGAAATTAACCCTGAAGACAA
Organism: Grus americana; assembly: GCF_028858705.1. Taxonomy (NCBI): domain Eukaryota; kingdom Metazoa; phylum Chordata; class Aves; order Gruiformes; family Gruidae; genus Grus; species Grus americana. The sequence continues at coordinate 11,192,138 of NC_072853.1, read as the reverse complement.
CTCTGAAAGGGGGAAAATAATGCAAAAAAAAAAAAAATCATTTTAAATACAATTTTTCTAATTAATGCAAAGTAATTCTTTTCAGAGGGGGTTGGGTATTTTTTTCTACTTTTGGATTGGTTGAAATGGGAATTATTTTAGCCACTGATCTGGAAAAGGAAAAAAAATGCCCATGTTTAATGACTAATACTTCCTCGAATACAAATCTGGAAGATGAAGCTTCAAAGTTTTCCTTATATTATTAAATATAACGTAGTCTTATGTTACTCCCAAAGCAGTTTAGCAGATGTACAAAAATATTTAAGCAGTTCTTGTGAAAAATTCAAACTATGAGTCCAAAAAGACATAGATTTATTGTGTTTTACATGTACGTTAATATGTACCTTCACAGTACCCCTAGATAGGTTGTGACGGTGCCGAATAGGTGTATATATTTTGTTCTGCTTTTGCATGGAGGAAATTTATGCCTTAAATCCTCAGTTTGGGTGTATTTTTTTCCAAACAGTTACAAATTGAAGGATTTTTTATTTTATTCAGTTGTTTCATGATTGTTTCTGCTGTCTTCTGCATGTTCCCAGAGTGATAACCCTCCTTATTCCACAAGACTCCTTGTGATGGGACCCTATTCAACTGAAATTGAGGCAGCTTCATCTTTCCTGGTTGGTTCTACTGTCTGATGGCTTGATGAAATATGTGTGGAAAGCAAAACATTGCCCCAGAGTTTCCAAGGGCTTGCGTTCAGGCTCAGTGAGAAGATTCTGCTCCTGAGATTGTGCTGTGGGTGCACACCGAATCCCAGACCCCAGCTGTTCACACTTTGTGGAGCGGGTAACATAAAAAGAGACAAGCCATAAAATAGCATCCACTGCCCTGGGGAGGAGCTAGAAGCTGGTTGGCATTGATGATGGGGGGTCCAGGTACCATCACACTGGCTGCTCTTCCAGCAGGATGTGCCTTCACCGAGATGTTGGTAACAGACTGTGGGCTGTGTATGAATGCACAGGGAACACAGGACTCAAAGGTCATTTATTTGTCCATTGCAAGGCCCCACTGTTCTCTCCTTGTCCTGATGCAAACTTCTGATTATTGTGTCACGTGCTTTGAAGCTTATTAACTTCTTCAGTCACCCTGCGCCAGTGTGCATACAGGTACGTGTGCGTGAGCACTGTTCCTGCAGCCAGGCTGGCTCGGACAGTAAAGCAGTACCAGCATGAGACAGACGTGGAGACCATGTGTTTGAGAGTATGTAGGTTTGTGTAACAGCATCTCACAGAGTGGGCTGGGGAGGATATTTAAAAAGCTGCTATAACACAACAGCTTAGCTGAGGAAGGGGAAGGAAAGACTCATCTCCAAATCTGCAGTGACAGGAGGGGAGGCAGTTCCTGCACCCAGCGCAAGAGCTGAGGTTTCCTCGCTGCCTCCTCCAGCCCAGGCAGCAGCCGGAGGTGCACAGCGTTGGGATAGGAACGTCTCATCCACAGCCCCTTCCCCTGCCGCCAATTACTCCATCTTGTCAGGGCTGCCACAGCCTCTCTTGCAGATATAAGAACGACTTGGCTGTAACTTACAGCCCTGTGCGAAGCTTGTCTCACTGTGCAATCTCCAAAGCGAGACCAAGGCAGACTGTGTCTCTGGAAAAAGCCTTGCTCCCTGCCGTCCTCTTGCTCTGCCTACATGGGAGACCTTTAGTGTAATGTCAGCTAATGCTGCCTGCAAACTGCACTGGCTGAGCTGTACCAGCTGGTACCCCGAAGGAGCAGCACAAGCCTTCATTCCTCTTTCCACTCGCTTTCCTGGGCTGCATCAAAAGAGGTGTGACCAGCAGGTCGAGGGAGGTGATCCTGCCCCTCTGCTCCACTCTTGTGAGACCCCACCTGGAGTACTGCGTCCAGCTCTGGGGGCCCCGGTACAGGAGAGACATGGAGCTGTTGGAGAGAGTCCAGAGGAGGGCCACGAAGCTGACTGGAGGGCTGGAGCACCTCTCCTGTGAGGACAGGCTGAGGGAGTTGGGGTTGTTCAGCCTGGAGAAGAGAAGGCTCCGGGGAGATCTAATTGCAGCTTACCAGTATCTGAAGGGGCCTACAGGAAAGCTGGGGAGGGACTGTTTATCAGGGAGTGTAGTGACAGGACAAGGGGTAATGGGTTCAAGCTGAAGGAGAGTCGATTTAGATTAGATGTTAGAAAGAAATTCTTTACTGTTAGAGTGGTGAGGTACTGGAACAGGTTGCCCAGAGAGGTTGTGGATGCCCCATCCCTGGAAGTGTTCAAGGCCAGGTTGGATGGGGCTTTGGGCAATGTGGTCTAGTGGAAGGTGTCCCTGCCCATGGCAGGGGGGTTGGAATTAGATGATCTTTAAGGTCCCTTCCAACCCAAACTATTCTATGATTCTATGATTCTGTGATTCCTGTAAAGCTTTTTCTTCTGAGATCAGAAACTCAGTGACCTTGGTGGGGAGGGAACTGGAAAATGGGTTTAGTTGGAAGGTATGACTCAAAAGCACTGTTCAGGCTCAGATATCTTCCCCTGGGGATTACAGAGTGAGCAATACTAAAATCACTGTGTCAAGATGTCATCAGGCACACACTGGAAGAAACTTTACACGGCACGATGAGAGTGCTGCAGTCAGGGCTCTGAGTTTAAAGAAATGTTCTGATTCAATCAATGTCCCTTCGTTTATCCTACTGTTTGCTCCTCCGTTCAGCAGGAAGCCTATTTCACTCTTACTGCTGCCGTGCTCTTTACTGCTTCCCTCTCCATGAGCATCTATCATGGAGCTGTTCTCGTCCTCTGCCTCCAATAGCTAACGGGCGTCTGTCACCAGACTGGTCTTTGACGACGCTCCATCGATCACCCAGAAGGAAATGGTTATCGAGTGGGTGGCAATCAACGTTTTACCTCTCCCTGGAGCCGGACTGCATCAGTGCTTTCCAGCATTAGGCAGAAGCCTCCTGGAAGGTATTTTTTGCGCTATGTTTCCTCACGTGGAAGGCTGGTGTGCCAATGCCGAGTCATAGGGCTCGAGGGACATAGCTTCAATTTCTTGCTAAGTTTTGCTTTGAACTTAGTGCCAGTGGAAGGCAGGAAAGAGAGCTGGTGCCGGAGCTCAGTGTCTTCTGGCTGACAGGTTCTGCTTTCCAAGTCAGAGCTGCTATTGAGATCAGGGGAGAAATGTCCTGCTGATGCCAAAGGTTTCTATGACCCCTCCCCACCTTTGCAAAAACAAACCTAAACTGAGACAGACTGTGGAAACACATTAGCCAGCACGACTGGAGCAAGGAAGCCCAAATGCAGATGTTCAGTGGGAAAGAAATAATTAGGATTAAATCCAAGTTGGTAATACATACTGATATAAGCCCTGCCCCAGCATTTGCTGGAAAAATCTGAATTTTCAGTCTGAAAGAAGAGAAAGACAGAGTATTAAAAAGAGACGAAACATTTGTATCTCCTTACAGGAATAGACAGCAGACCACAGCCTGTATGTCCTGATTCTTAGTGGCATTTAGATAGCTATGTCCTTTAATTCCAATTAGCACTAGCAGATAATTGCACTTGAAGAGCTAGAGACTCAGAAGGACTCAGGGGCCTACAGGGCTGGTACGCACAAGACACACTCAACAATTATGTTTGAAGACAGACCCAGAGTTGGTCTATCCGCACACATCTTTCATGCATTCGGCCAGCTGGGGCTCAGCAGGGCTAGTCTGGCAGATCAGTGTGGCTGCCAAGCACCTCTACCCGGAGACATCCAAACAGATTCCACGTGAATCCAGTCTAGAAGAAGTAGAGTACACATGTACTACATATGTAGTAATATCTACTACCAGATATCTAATATAATTTCAAAGCAGTGAGGTGGTAGTCCCTGTACATTCGTAATCATCTGGATTGGCTTTGTTTTCCTCTCTACTATTTTCAAATATTTATAGCAGCACTTCTAACTCCCATTTTTAACCACTGGATACAAGCATATGCAATATTTCAGGCTTTAAAATATCCTATGCACTGGCATGGCAGTTTGCTGGTATCTACAGAACATATTTGTCCCTCTTTTCAAAGGGACCCTGGTCTGTGCTTTGGAGGGGAGGAAAAGCAAAGGTAGGGATAGGTGTGTGCTGATCGTAGTGAGATCTTTGAATGCAGTACTGTTTGCGCTGACAGCAGCAAATTTTGTGTGATTCTGGGCTGCAGACACACAACATTTCACATCTGCCCATGCATTCATGTTTGAAGTGCTTTGCAGACACATTTTAATGACCTTGCAAGTTTTCTAACTGATGTGTAATCAAGCTCTGCCTTCAGTTGATACCGTGTCGTATAGGGGATGATGCACACCTTTCTCTTTTAGGTATTAGACCCAGATCCACTGAGGTTTTTCTTCATCAAAGCACTGTGAATGGTGAGCAGCCCTGGCAAACCAGGATGGCTGATGAGGCCACGCTCTCGGCAGCACCGTCTCCCTCAGGCTGACCTGCTGCAGCTCATAGTCAGGGTCTTGAGGCAAAGTGTGATAGCTCGCTTCAAAATGCCATGTTACAAAGTGTGGTGGTTCAGACGCTGACTGATGAGCAGCTGTGATGTCCCAGCTGTCTGGACAGTGAGGACAGCTGGCTGTGTCACCTCGGCAGCCGGACTGTCTGAAGGCGTTCCCGCTCGTCAGTTGGAGCTTGAGCTCCTGCAGGACAGCCAACCTTGTCCTATGGCCTAACTCTACAGAAATTGTCAGCTTCTGTGTCCATCACCTCTATCTGCATGTGACTGTTTATTTTCTCCCAGTTGTGTGTGTTTGCACTTTTCATGCTAGCTTTGATTTGTGCTATCTATTTGGGCCAACTGGCTAAGTATACTGGGATGTGTGTGGGTGTTGCTGTTGAATTTAGTACTGCTTCAAGTGAGAGCATGGCAAATAACTCAAAATGAGTGATTTGTTTGATGAAGCTCCTAATTTTCTGTTCACAAATATTCCATGAATAGAGTGCAAAATTCTCTGATGCGGCCATTAGAAAAAATGATTTGCAAATTTCTTTTGGAAAGCTACTCTTGATCTGCAGGGGATCATTCAAATTGTCATTTGTATTAGTATTGCAGTTATGATTTGTACAGTAACATAGGTAACTTATCCACAGATGTAACTAACTTAACTCATCAAAGCATTTGAATTCCAAGTACTATAGGTGATTTTAGCCTAAGAAACAGCTGCCATGTTGGTCATCTGGTTGGCTGCTTCTTCTGAAGAAACTATGGAAGAGAAATTAATCCTTAGGTAATCAGCACTCAGTGTCTTCTTCATCCCTGAGCAAGGACCTGGCACCCTTGGCTTGGTCCCCCTGAAGGGTGGGGGATTACATAGCATTGGCAGCAACAAGCAGCAGCAACCTTTGCCTTTGTACCACTGTGGTGGGTTGACCCTGGCTGGAGGCCAGGTGCCCACCAGAGCCGCTCTCTCACTCCCCTCATTCACTAAACAGGGGAGAAAAGGCATAACGAAATGCTTGCAGGTCGAGATAAGGACAGGGAGAGATCACTCACTAATTGTTGTCACAAGCAAAACAGACCAAACTTAGAGAGGGAATTCATCTAATTTTTTACTAGGCAAAACAGAGTAGAGGAATGAGAAAATAAAATCAACTCTTAAAACACTTCCCCCCACCCCTCCCATCTTCCCGGGCTCAACTTCACTCCCGGCTTCAACCTTCCCCCCCTCAGCGGCACAGGGGGACGGGGAGTGGGGGTTACGGTCAGTTCATCTCACGGTGTTTCTGCCGCTTCTTCATCCTCAGGGGGAGGACTCCTCTCACCGTTCCCCTGCTCCAGCATGGAGTCCCTCTCACGGGGTGTAGACCTTCAGGAGCAAACTGCTCCAGCGTGGGGTCCCCCACAGGGTCACAAGTCCTGCCAGCAAACCTGCCCTGGCGTGGGCTCCCCTCTGCACGGGTCCACCGGTCTGGCCTGGAACTTGCTCCAGCATGGGCTTCCCACGGGCCGCAGCCTCCTTCAGGTGCCTCCACCTGCTCCGGCGTGGGGTCCTCCACGGTCTGCGGGTGGAATCTCTACACCCCCTCATCCTTCCTCCATGGGCTGCAGGGGAACAGCCTGCCTCACCATGGCCTTCTCCACGGGCTGCAGGGGGATCTCTGCTCCGGCGCCTGGACTCCTCCTCCCCCTCCATCTGCACTGACCTTGGTGTCTGCAGAGTTTCTTACATCTTCTCACTCCTCTCTCTGGCTGCCAAAGCTCTCCCCCTCTAAGTGTTTTTCTACTTCTTAAATATGTTATCACAGAGGCGCTGATTGGCTTGGCCTTGGCCAGCGGCGGGCCCGTCTTAGAGCTGGCTGGCATTGGCTCTGTCAGACACAGGGGAAGCTTCTAGCAGCTTCTCACAGAAGCCACCCCTGTAGCCCCCCCGCTACCAAAACCCTGCCACGCAAACCCAACACAACCACGCACATGGATGGAGCTCAGCAGCAGATGGAAGAAATCAGGGGTGGGTTAGTTGCCTCTGGTCCTTGTTGGAAGAAATGACATCCTTCTCCGTGCTTCTCCTGTAGGAAGGCTCTAGTAGGCCAACCAAACACAACACAGACTAAAAATCCTTAATATTTTCTCCCAGGGGACATGTGAGCAAAAGAATAGAAGTCTCCCAGTAAGGGGAGGTAGGGATAGTGAGCGTCTTCTGTACCAGTCAAGCTTGTGTTTGTGGTCAGGGACCATGACAGTTTATTCACCTTATCAGACTAAAGTTCACATCACTTCTGCTGAAAATTTTGTCTTCTCTCCCTGAATTCCTGTGGGAACATTGCTGGAATTTACTGAGTTCTATGCATCAACCCGCGGCTACAGATAAGCACACTTCAAAATACAGCAAAATAGTCAAGTTGCAAGTGCTGGTAAAATGTCAGGATTCCCAATCTCCCCTTCCTCAATTTGTAAATGCTGGCAATTTTTTTTTTTTCCTCTAACGAGGAGTAAGTAGCATCACAAAGGCATTCTGTATCAAAAGGCCTTTCACTCTGCCTTGGCTTTTAGATGGCTTCCGACCCAGATCTACTATAGATATCTCCTTTTGGCTACTATTGGAAGCTCCCTGCAGTGTGCAATAAACATTCACTTCATATCACACATCTCACCCTGACAAGCAAATCCCTTGCATATCAATGTGGCCCTGTGAAGAGATTTTGCTTTTTTACATTCCTTCCACTCCCAGCTGTTAATTTGCACTGACTAGATAGCAGGGGGTCCCACTCTGGCCCAGAGACATGCTTGCTACTTCCCTCAACTTTAATAGGATTTGCGTGAACATATACAGAGTCAGTCCCTCAGCAGAATTCAGGCGAGCTGGCTGGAAATTTCAAAGTCGTCAAGGGGTTTTAAACATCTAGTTTCTCTCACCTTTAATGGGAATGAAGGGTTCAAATCTCAGGTAATCGTTTAAAACCATGTTCATAATAACTAACTAGGGCTAGTTTTATTGTCTCTTACATAAAGCAAACCTATTGCCTGTAATCACCCTGCGCAAGAGAAAAAAATGAGGGCAGGAGTTAGCCTTTCACTTACAGAGATTTTATTTGAAGTGAATGGCAAAACTTTCATAGGTTCAGTTACTGCAAGTGTGAATTACTTCTACAAACATTTTGACAGAGCTGCAGAGGACTGAAAACACCTTTCCCCGCCACCACTGTTTGTAGAAAATGATTTATGGGTGCTACTGATAACTGCTATTTCAGATTAAAACTGAACTACTTTAGATTAAAAGTATGGGAGAGTACTGAACCGTAAATGGAAATATTAAGTATATGCATGACATTCTGTGTCTGATTTCCTTTATCCACTTGAGGCATAATCAGCAGTTATTACATCAGGAGAGCTTTACCACGTTATTTAAATACATAGTGGATCTGTCAAAAGCATCTAAACAGTCAATTCCCACAACTTTCAGAGAATATATGTGCCAAAAAGATGTGCAGGGAATGGGTCAGGATTTGAACATACTTTAGACCCTAATTCATTTCAGAAAGTGGAAAGCACTTACATGTTCTTTAAAAGTCCATTTTTCAAAGATACCATTTGGTGCCTCAATTCTAGTTTGACCGTCCCTCTAGAACAGCATGCTTCTGATTGAGCTGATACACACGGGCAGTGCAAAAGAACATGATTAACTGTGTGTTTTTTAAATATTAACCAAGTCTTCACTTTTCCAATTAAAATCTATCAAATTAAGCAAATTGCATGGGGATTGGGAAGAAAAAAAAATCCTTCACTTAATTATTTACCCAATATTTACTGGGTAGAAGTGTATTATTAACACAGCAAAGGAGGCTATTAATTACTATTCACAGCATTTCTAATAAAAAAACCTGGCACCTGCTATATCAATAAAAGAAATATTGTCACTATAATCAATCCTAAATTGTAAATGTGGTATAATAAACTGGATATGTCATTTCTCTGTTCTGTACTGACACATGCTACATGAGGGAGCTGAGCTTTTTTTCGGGGCTGTGTCAAAAGGCCTTTTATTGGTGACCTTTAATCAACTAGTATCCAATTACGCAGAAGTCTAATCGTGTATTTATATATTTGTAATATATTTTCCACCAGAAAACTCCGCTTTGGTATCACCTCCTTTTCACTTGTGTTGGGACAACAAGATACAGTAAAAAGAGAAATGAAAAAAATCAACCTGAATTTTATTTCCTTTACTATATGAAAAAGTTTTAACGTGTCATTTGTTGCATAAAGACTCTACATGTGTAATCTATTTATTGAGAGAGAGGAAGCAAAAGGGAAGATATTGTGAGGTAAAGACACTTGAACCGGTGTTGTTAAGGTCAGGCTTCAATTTTCTGCTTGATTTTAGATGCCCCATGTGAACTTTGGTTAATCATCCATGACCTGTGTCCCTGAAATTCAGTGTGTCATGGAAGGAAAAGATGGATAAAAGGAACATTCTGAAATCTTTTAGGTTATCTATCTATTTTGTGTTAGGATGACCTCTACCTAAACTACTTCTGACAGATATTTGTCAAATTAATTTTTTAATGTTGGATTTCTTGCTACATTTAAAATCCGTATATTTTATCCTAGCCTCAGCATATAAGAAGAGCTTATTCCTTTTGTCTCTCAAGTGCTTCAAGACTGTTTTCGTGTCTCCTTTCAGACTTTCCTTAGTCCAAGACAATCCCAGTTCTTTCCTCCTGGGTCACATTTTTCTCTGCATTGCATTCTTGCTGCACAGTCAGTCTTTCCTGAAGCTGGATGCAGTACTGCAGTGCTGAGCAGAGCAGGATGTTTCCCATGTCTTACAGGTGATGTTTTTGTTTGTACGCACCAGTGCTATATTTGCCTTCTTAACAACAGCGTAACATTGTTGACTCATGTTCAGTTTGTGATTCACAATAATTCCCAAATTGCTTTCTTTGCCTCTCCAGTGGTTCTTTGTTCTGTATTTGAGTAAATTGTTATTCTCACGTACGTGAATATATTCCAATTGTTCTTATGAAATTGTGCCTCATGTTTCCAGGTCACTTGTCTAATTTGTCACAATTTTTCTGAGTCCTGTTCTATCCTTCAATGTGTTTACAGACTGCCTGCCTGAGCCTGATTTTATCTGTAAATGTAACAAACACAATCTTATCCCTTCTTCGTCATCATTCATGAAAATATTGAACTTTACCAGACTTAGGACAGACCTCTGTGATTCCTATCTGATACAATCCTACCATTTTGACACCAAATCATTGATAAATTACTCTTAAAATGCAGATTTCCAGCCAGCTTTGCATGTCTTTTCTCTGTAGTTTAATCTTGACCATGTTTTCTTAGCTTACTTATGAGAATATTATGTGAGACAGTGTCAAAAGCTTCACTAAAGTCAAGATGTATGACATTTTCTCTTCCTCCACTACCCACAAGGCTTGTTATCCTGTTGTAGAGTGGAATTAGATTGGCTTGACATGATTTATTCTTGACAAATCTATGTTGGCTGCTACTCCTCTCCTTGTTACCGTCTAGGTGCTTAAAAGCAGTTAGATTATTTGTTCCAGTATTTCTCCAGGAATTAAATTAGAGTGTCACATAGATAATTCCCTGGCTTCTCCTTTACACCTTCATACAGATAGGTGGTCTGCTGGCTCTTCTTCAGTCTTTTGATCCTACTCATCTTGCATGAGTTCTCTAAGAGATTTATTAATGCCTGTGAGATTATTTCTGCCTGTTCTTTAAAGTATCTTGGGTTAAATGTCCTAATGCCCCACTGAACTGGAAACATCTACCTTATCTAAGTATTCTCTAATCTGATCTTCCCCTGTTGTAACCTAAGTTATTGCCCCTTGGTTGTATCAACCATCTAGTCATAGTTGACCTTTCCAGTGAAGGCTGAATTAGAAAATGCACTAAACATTTCACTTTTCTGGGACTCATCTGGCAGGAACTTGTTCTCGCAGTTTAGCAGTGAACCACTGTTTTTCCTTGGAATTCTTTTTACTGCAAATGTGCTTACAGAAAGCTTTTTGCTTCCTTTGCTAATTTCCTCTCTTTTTGTACCTTCGCCTTTCTGATTTTTTCCCCACATATTTATGCTATTCATTCGTACTTGTCTTTAGTATTTCAATGTAGTTTTCACTTCCTGTACATTTTATTTAGCTCCAGGTCATTGAAGAGCTCATGGTTTAGCCAAATTGTTTTCTGATTACACTTCCTATCCTTCCTTCATGTTGGCATGGCTTCTGATTGTACCCTCACTGTCATTTCTTTAAAGAATTGCCAACTCTTCTGGACTCCTTTGTCACTTCAACTTGTTTCCGAGGAGATCTCACCCACCAATTTACAGTGTTTATTGAAGTCTGCCCTCTTGAAATACATTGCTTTTAGTTTTCTGTTTTCCCTCCTTCCTTTGCTAAAGATAGTGAATTAAGTCATTTTATGGTAATTATAACTCAAGTTTCCCTATCCGTAAACTGGGATGATTACATCTGTTTGTAGATTATAAATCCTTCTGGGGAAGAAAAATTTTTTTAATTTTTTTTTTTTTTTTTTTTTTTTTTTTTTTACAAAATGCAACACAATGCAAGAGTATTCCAGTATCAGCTGATTCCTCTAAAGACACCCTTGCTCCTCTGCCTTGTAGTCCAAGCTTCCCTACGGGCCAAGAATACCTTTCTCTTCCTACAGTACCATGTCTCCAACAAATAGCATCGACAGCTCTCTGCTCTGCCATTCTGCTGTAACATCTCAGCATCTCCTATGCTGTCAGCTTCCCGACTGGCTGCTGTTAAACAGGTTGAAGAGCACAGGCAGTTGTACTGGCAAATAAATCTGAATACAATATGAGTACTGGCAGTGACAGGAAAAATAGTAATATTTTAGTACTTTATATGTGTTGTGGGGCCTGATGCCAAATTAGAACAAGACTCAAGTGCACAGCAATGTATGTGTGGGTTTCCCCAAAATTTGTGCTCTAGATATCATGTGAAAGAATGCGGATTTGCAGGTCAGAAAGCAGCTGTGGTACAGTCCAGACAGAACCTCAGCATGGACATTCAGGGAACCATGTGGAGCCTACACATACTCCAGAGACCAGACACAGCATCGTATTCTCTCGGCTGTTCAGAGAGGGGCTAATGCAGCCATGCTGTCTACAGGAATGTAAAGAATTTCCAGATACAGATATCTGATTGCAACCCTTCAATTAACTCCAACTGGAAAGAGCAATAAATGTAGGTCACTTGGTTATTCACTCTGCATTCATTTAAGCATTGTTCGAGAGCAGAGAATATTTAGGAATTATTGTTCCTTTGAAGTCTTCCTGTGCGAGGCTCTTCCCTTGCACTAAAATATACAGAATTGCACATGGACGTAAGAAGTAGCAGGAGTGGTTAGTAGTTAACTCTGGCCACATGTATCATGTCTAAGTACTGGTGCAGTGAGAAAGCGGGCTTATGATGTTGGCCAGAGAAAATGGTCAGTCAGACCTGCAGTCCTGTGCTCGTTTGCTTGTTTGAGTGAGCGCTGTTGGCACTGTGTCATGAACAGCAGCTGCTGAATCCAGCTAGATGTGACACATTTGCAGCTTACTAGAGTTTGCTGGAAATTATCTGACAAATTAGGCTTCCACTGGGAAATGTCAAGTTCTTAATATCCATTTATTAGGGTAAACATTTATTAAAAAAAAAAAAAAGTTTATCAGAGAAAGTGTCCCAGGTTCAGGATAATATTTCAGGAGCTGAAGAAGGGGAAATGGCAGATACAGGCTGAAGGGTGATCTCAGTAAAATCTTTAGCTCAGTAGATATTCTTCAGGGGTGTAGATGATTGGGACGGACATTTCAAATGCTGCCTAATCTGAATTGGGCATTTCTGCCTTTCCTGTTACGATGGTTTCTCTTTGTGTAAAGAAAATGATATATTAGATTGAGGATTTGAACATTCTTGGTTTTGCTCATAGTATTGTCTGAGGATAGTTCCTCTGGATTTTTGTACAGTATTCTTAAAAGGTCTTCATTTCATCTGAAGTATAAGTATGCAGAGAGACAAGGAGAAGGAATTGAAATCACTATCATTTCTGCAGGAGAGGAAAACTAATTCCTCTGGAAATTAGGAGGAAAGCTGGAGAGGGACTGTTTACAAGGGCATGGAGTGATAGGACAAGGGGTAATGGCTTTAAACTGAAAGAGGGTAGATTTAGATTAGATATTAGGAACCAATGAGGGTAATGAGACACTGGAACAGGTTGCCCAGAGAAGCTGTGGAGGCCCCATCCCCGGAAGTGTTCAAGGCCGGGTTGGATGGGGCTTTGGGCAACGTGGTCTAGTGGAGGGTGTCCCTGCCCATGGCAGGGGGGTTGAAACTAGATGATCTTTGAGGTCCCTTCCAACCCAAGCCATTCTATGATTCTATATGATTCTATAATAATTCCTGTGATGCTCTACAACCAACCTCTTGAGAAATGCACAAAGGAATTTACACTTGGAAACAGAGAAAAAAGAAAATGAACCCAGGCTTTTATCATTTGAACGCAGTACTGCTCAGATGCCAGGATGAGGAGATTTCTATTTCAGAAACTGCAGGGACATTAGTCTGTGGATTAGAGCTAAAATACTTTGTGGAATAGCGAGCCAGACACAACGTGTCGGAGTAGCTTTTCACTGCCTTGCTCCAGAAGATGTCTTGAGTATTACACAAAACACAGTGTGACTCTAATACAAATGTCTTCTATTTAGCAGCTGCTACTGAGGGAAGATAGAAAAAACACTGCTGTGCTCCTGGCAGTGTTTGATTCAAGTTTATGATGTCATTCATTCATTAAATACAATCTGAGGTATTTTGTGCAGCAATTGTGTGTCAGAAAATGAAATGATCACTTCTCTTGACAGCACGCACTATAAAGAATGCATTTTTCTCCCACAATTTCTATAAGCAATGGAGCAGCAACATAGAGTGTGATTTGGCAATGATGATTCTCAGAATAAACCTTAAATATGTAAATTTTAATCTTGTCATGTACCTGTTCTTATTCTATCATCTGGATGGACTAAATCATGTACTTTCTGAAACCACCCAACACTGAGGTGAGGCTTTCTTTATTGTATAGATGTTTCAGTGATGACTGTGATGATTTTCACCTTGTAGATGATTTTGAAAGTTTAACACTGGCGAGGTAGTGGCAGTTGTCTTGCACAGTTCTTAACAGAAAGTGTGTGCCTTTACATGCTGCAAAGTGGAACAGATTCTGATATTCTAGTGTTGGGAATTGAGGTGAGAAAACAGCAGAAGTATCTCTGAGATGATTTCCAGGTTATGAGCTCTGGTTACCATCTGATTTGGAAAAAAAAAAAAAAAATCAACATTGTCTGCATAGGTAACTCCTAAACATATTCCAGATGGATTGAAATGGATCCAAATGGATTTTTTTAGGTTTTGGCATATTAAAAATGTATGTTATCAATGATGACACTAGAAAACTTAGAAACAAATACTGCTTTCAACATCATGAAGCTTGTTTATATTAAAAAATTTTTCCTCTTCTGAAAACTAAACATCTAAATTTGATGTGATTTTCTGCAGTATTTCATTTTTCCTGGAACTATTTTTTTTTATTTTTTTGGCAAAGGTGAAGTTTAAAATTGAAATAATGCCACAGATATACGTTCCTCTAACAGTTATTATTTACATACAACCTGCTCCTTGAAGTTGCTGCCTGATTTTTTTAAATTTCTTTTAAAATATTCTTAAAACATGTAAGTTCTAAGAATAAGCCTCCTAATATTTTGCAGTTGAAATAAGCAACTTTACGGGCATCAGTAAAATGACAGAATCATCTAAGCTACATGATTTTGCCTCGGCCACTATGGGGTTTTTTTATGCAACCCTCTTCAGTAGCTGGCTAGCTTATGTTGCTAGAGAGAGCATGCAGATGGAAACAAGTGGATATGTAGCAAACTATTTTTGTGACGATGGTTCAAAGCACTTCTAAAACGTGCTCTGTCACTGCTCCAGATCATTTTCTACCCTTGTAATGAAAAAAATGCCAAGAGGACTTTCAAGCTTCCTATGACTCCTTTCACAACTTCAACATATTTGACCAAGTCCCCTCTACTGACTTGGCATTCTTAGTATTGTACAGCTGGTTATTGATTTTTTTTTGTCTTAGCAGATGTTGTTAGACTTTTTTTTCTCTCTGTTTCAAGAACTAATGTGTAATCATCTGAGCTGAATCTGAAATGAAATATCACACCCAATCCTCCTATTCTGAATCATGAATAATTTGCAATTGAGGATTGAATTTGAATAGAAAGTTGCGATATGGAGTCACCTCTCAGTTGTGGGCTGGAATTGCAGTCAGGTGTCACAGGAACAGTTTTCTACATCAGGGTAGACTTAAAAAACCCTGGATATTTCCTGAAAAGCAGAGCTAATGAATTCTCCATGAACAAAAGATCTTCAAATGTCCTATGACTTAAGATCATCTCTGGAAACCTAGTGAGTCTCTTACTGCTTTTTTACTCCACTATTTTTAACATGTTTTCACCACTGACAACTCCAAATGCTCCACAGATGTCACAGGTTCTAGTGATAGCCACACATACATAATATTCCCTTTTTTCTCTCTTGCAAAGCTGACATCACCTTAACTGCTCTGAGGGGCTGGAGAAAACCTCTGCCTGACTTAACTACAGCCATCCCAACACTGCAGGTATATTATATCATTATATTATTAGCTCCACATGAACCATCGAGAGGACATAAATCTGCTATATGAATATCAAATGGGCTTCAGCTAAAGCATATGTTTATGCGGTGTAAATGACTTGTACTTACAGATGAGTCTTACGCAATTACGTGTGTCAGGCTGGTGAAATGTGGCTGACATTGGAAGTCTTGATGACGTAACCAAGATGAGGTCAGTAAAAATGCATGCACTTTATATGCCACCAGAGGCCTCCTACACAAGTGCAAACAGGTGGGAGCTATTTTTATTACGGTTTTGATCACCTTTGGATGGAGTAAACATGCTAAATTTTAAATAACTCTCTGATCTATGTGCTATGAGCTTGACTGTGATTATTGCTAGTCGTTTCAGTGGAACAGCTAAGTAAATTAATGGATACTCTGGGGTGGGATTCATCTAAATGAATATGTGTTTTGAGAATACAGGCATCTACAGCTAAGCAGCTCACCTCAGTCTCCCTCTGTAGCCAGAGTCAGAGTCAGCCAGTGTGGTACTGCATTCCTTTTAGCCAAAAGTGGATGTTTCTGTTCAGTGTGAAGTATTTCTCCCAAGTACCATTGGCTCTATCAATTAGGTCTCCATTGGCTACAACAGACACCTAGAGAGCTGTCTCAGGTGTAGATGTTTACACCATAGGGACCTTGAGAGAGATATCCCAGGCCTTGGGTAAGCATGGCTGAATCTAGATCAAGGTTAATTTTGTTTGCTGAATAGGCCTTAATCCAGCCCACTGTGAATTCTGGTTTTAGTAGCTATGGATGAATTTGGCCACTCACTTTGACCTTGCTGAGAGTTTTAACAAATTTTGAAGATAAAAATGCTTCAGGACGGCAGAGGAAACCAGGGATAAAAGAATGAATTGTACTTAGATGGAGTGGTCATGGGGTCCATTTCACAGATACGGGCAGGGACAATGTCTGGTTTTGGCACTGATACATCATCTAAATGTGTGTGTATGGATTTCTGACCCTCATTTTCCCCTTTTGAAGGAAGTGACCTTCACTTTGATGGCTAGATCAAAAGAGGAATGACCAGTGATACTACCTGACCTCTCACTGCAGGCTACTACAAGAGCTACTGCTGGCAGTTGTCTATTAATTACAGCTGTCCCCAAGGGTTTTGTTGTCAAAAATGGCAATGGTGATGGAAACTGCTTTTGTGGGTTTGGGTTCTGGGGTGCTGAATTTTTATAATAATCTACTCGACTAGCTGTTGTCATGCTCAGATGATACCATGGCAGAGGGAGAGAATCCCATTTAAAGAGCAGAGTCAGCTCCAGATTCCCTTCTTTTTTGTTGACTAATCAGTGCCAAACCACAGAGCACTACATGAGATTGAGACCATCCCTTGCCTGACTCACTGCCCAACCATGGATGCAGAGGAAAAGCTGAATATAGCCTTGGTGAGAAAGCAGTAGAAGATTTTGGTGGTTTTCCTATGGATCTGTAACAAAGGTGTGTTTTCGTGGTATATGTTAGTGGGTTAAGCAATTCTTGTGAGAGGACTTGACTAGACAAGGAGTGAGGAACCTACTTATTAAGCAGTGCTCACAGTGACACAAATGCAGAAAAGGAAAGGCAAAGTATGCATAAATAAATATTATTTCAGCATTGAGTTCAGAGTGCTAAGAATCTGGGTTGTGGAGGCAGATTCATATTAGATTGCACCAGGAAGACACACATGAATGTGATAGAAACAAGGCCTGACTGCTTGTCTTGGGGGCTGGTGAGATGAAAGGGTTGATGCCCATTATTTCTTACAAACTGTCAACCTTTTACTGGTGTAGCACGACTCAACTATACAAAACTTTAGTTCAGCATTGAGTTGTACTTTCTTTCAGAGCACGAGCAAGTGTTTTCATCTGGCTTCACAGAGCTGCTTCTCTCTTTACTGAAGTGCATGGAAAAGTCTAGACAGGAGACATGAGCCTGGTTCTGCCACCTCTGCCTGCCCTGAGACGTGGTTGGGTCAGCATGCCTGAGACTTATGTTACACCAGGCTTATCACATTACAGAGTGGCAGAGGGATTGCTAAGGGTTACTTCTCTTCTCTCTGATCTGCTCCGGAGTAGACCTTATTGCCACGTTATGGACTAACCCAAGATGAGCCGTCAGTGCTGCAGTATTGATTACCATAAGGTGAATACTACCTCTGTGCAGGGAAACATCTGTGCACCACCTTGGCTGTCAGACTAAGCTGACATCAGCACAGTTACCTGGTCTGAGCTCCTTTCACTGAGAGAGATTTTCCCTAAGCACAGATGAGGCTGTATTTGAGTCCTCATGCCCCTGTCTACAGAAGCTGCCGTAGTTTTGGATATGAGCCTCAGGCTGTCTCAAACCTCTACTGAGAGTGCTTAACCCAGAGCCCAAACAGATGGGAACTGTGTTCAGTAACCTGGCTCGCATTTGAACCTGAAATCTAGGAATGAAAGGCTTCGCCCCAGCAACACCCGGTCCTTTACTCTTGTTCCCACTCACACCAAGGAGCAGATGAATGTTGATTCATCAGAAAAACAATCTCTGTGCTTCTCTTCATTCTTCTGGATATTCTCCCATGTTTGCATAGCTTCCTTGCTTAGAATAATGACTGTGTCTCAAGCAGGTTTCTCGGTGGATGGTTTATCCGGTTATTAATGATGTGGAGCAGTTCAGAACCCTTAGGACCTCTGCATTGTTGCTTTAATAAACGTCTTTCAAAATGATGAGGCCACTGGCACCCTTTCTGTGCTTTTATGGTACGATGATCTTAAAGTAGCATGGTGCATTTTATTTATTAGCCAGACCATTAATCACACAGGTATCAGTTGGCTTCAGGGAAATCTTTAATTAGAGATATTTAAGGTTGAGAGAAAGTGCTTCTGTGACAGACAATGAGAGCAAGCAGAAGCAGGTGGCAGGCTATCTTTGTGACTCTGTGATTAATACAGGATTTAAATAAAATATTCATGAAAGGAAATTGAAGTTATAGCCAAATCCAAACGCTAAACCTCCTTTAAAACTCAAATCTAAATTCTTTGGAGATTCATTCTGCTCTGTATTCATTAGTGGGGAATCTGATGAACATGAGAGAAAAGGGAATTTGTTCCCTAATGTAATAATTTAGCAAAATTTTTAAATGCTTCTACTAAATCTTCTTGAACTACAATTTAATGCCATTGATAAAATCCATTTCCTTATTTGGAATGGCTCACGAGTCACTGGGACAGGTACACAGGAAAGATTGGGGGTAGAACTTGGGACATCCCTGGGAGCACACTGACATGGGTATGAGACAGAAAAAAATCGTGTGGAGGGTAACTGCATCCTTCTGGCAGTGTGGGATTGGTAGTTGCTAATACTTAAAGCCTGCATTGTCACATGAAAAATGAATGGTACTGGCTGTGCAAACATCTCCCTTGTTAGATAATTAATCAGGTGTACTAGGTGTAATTTGTTTTGATATAGCACCTCTCTGGTGTGCTCACAGGCATCTCCTGAAATAGCCCTGTAAAATGGATTGTTAAAAAAGGAGGGGGAAAAAAAGCCAAACAAACCCTGTAGCAAATATTGCATGTGTCTCAGTCTGTCTGCACAAATAGCAAAATGGAACATTAAATTCTCCTACTTGCACAGAGCAAAATTTTCAGTCTTGGATGCCCACATTTAACAATTTAAATGTGTAGGGAAATTAATTTTTCCAAGTTGTTGAGCTCCTTCAGCTCCATTTCTCTGTTCTCCTTACCCTTCTTGTATGCTGCAGCTGTTCTCCCTAAAGAAAGAGCATCCAAAGTCTTTTGGCCTCTTGGTGCTACGAACTTCAGAGATCTCACTGAGGCAGTTCTGCATCCCTAGTGAGAAAAGGAAAGTTGCAAATGGGTCACTTCTTAAAACGTAGTGACCCGAGCTTATTGGCAAGGGAGGAACGTGGGTGATGCTGTCTCTAACATGAGTCAAGCTACTCCTGACTAGAGACAGAAGAAGATGGGAGTCTCCAAAGCTGTCATGAGCAGGTATGTGACAAGGTGAAGCAGCAGCTAAGAAAGCACCAGCAGGGTCCTGCCTACAATGGCATGTGGACCAAGAAAAAGAGTGGGCTCATGTCCCCTGCCTGCTGGCTTGTAGAGGAAGAGGGAAAGCTGCTATTGTCTGTTCTCATTAGTTGTGTTACACAGTGGTGGTCTTGTTGGGAAACTGTGGTCCATACACTTGCCAACTTTCTCAGCTTTGAGAGAATGATGTCTGAATGAGAAAAAAACATCCTGGGAATTTTCTGTGTTCTCATGACAGGGAGACATCTGGGCACATGGAGGGAGCTCACAAAGGCTTACAAATCACTTAAATCCCTTCAAGTATAGGCAAAATAGTTTGAATGCACAGAACTACATTAAGGCAACCCAGGGCTCCAGGCAAATCCACAGCTGGTTCCTTCTTGTCAAGCCCAGGTATCTCCTGTGCACTCTGCTTTGCCTTGTGTGTAAGTGGGACTGGTCCTCTTCCCTTAACCACTGAGACTTTTTTCCCATTTTACTTTGTCTGCAGACAGGCAAGGGCCTTTAATGATAAGAGATTTCAGCCTTTACCTTCCTTTTACCTTCTATGTGTACACACATAGAAACACAAAGCGCTTTGGTATTATTGTTGCTCACAAGATCAACAGGTTGCAGAATTAAAAGCAGATGTTCACACCTCCCAGGAGTATAATTTTAGATGCCTCCTGATTTTGGCAGGCATCATTTTTTTCAATTACAGCTTCATTAATTTTCTTTGTGAGTATAATGGCTACAAATAAAATGACTGAGAGGTTTTCTTTAGACAAAAAAAAAAAAAGGCTGAGATTCTGAATCCATTGCTTGACACCAGGAGTCAGGTTTGATGCGCTGAGGCTTTAGTCCAATTGCCTTTGAATGGGATGAACAAGGGGTCTACTGTCATCAAAGAGCATAGACTGAGAGTCCTTCCGTATGACCAAGAAAATGCAGGTAATACAGCATTTTCCCAAAGCTTTGTGGACTAATTCTCTTAGTTCTGTTTGAGAAACAAGACTAGCATGTGGAGTTGCTATTTAAAATCTCTTCACTAATGCCATTTTTCATGGAATAAGCTGTTAAATTTGGTAACGAGCCCATCTGAAATGTCATGTCTGTCACTGTAGAGTTCTAATTAACATGAAGGCTTATTAGCCTAAGTTGCCTGAGAATTTGAATAAGGGCAAAGCTATTCATAGGGCTATATGCAACCTATGCCTCTAGTAGCTTTAAAAATGAATTTTCCAGCCTAACCAGAAGAAAAATCTATCACTCCTCCATGTGCGAGTTAAGCTTCACCCATTCTTGTTATTAAATTCTTGTTACTAAAGATTTTAAGTTAGGGATTTTTCATCATTCGGAACCAAACTAGAGAGTTGGGAAGAAGATACCACTGGAAGAGAAGTAAGACCCAGGCTAGTATCACAGGGACAAATGGAAGTGTTATGAAATTGCTGATAGCTCATTTTTCCCCTAAAGAACAACCCCTTCCCCCACCCTCTGCAATAGGTGAAATTTAGAAATAACTTTCTCCTCTATTGGAATGAATGTGTCACACTGAAACATATTTCCCCCGCTCTAATTTCTCAAAAGCCATTTGGCAATCCATCTTTTCAGGCCATGTTGTGCAGGTGTATGATTGTATTTGAAATTCCTGCACCCATTAATCACTGTTCTGTGACCTGCTTTACTCCGTACTTACTAAGCTCCTTTCCTTCAGTTCTGGACTGCCAGTGCTGTGTAAACTGTTTACTTTTCTGGTGTAGCATTTGCTCAGCATTTTGACAAGCTCCAACAAAATGTTCCCAATTGACTTTTGGCCCACAAATGCAATAGACTTTTCTTACATGGAATTTGATGCCTACATATGTTTTTCCTTGTTCACTGTTTTAGGCAGCTCTTTTAAATCTCTTATCACCTGGTCTCATCTTGCCTCTGTTGTGACTGCAGAATGGAAACAATTGTCACACAGGCCTGAACACTGTTTTTGGCTCCTACATTTTTTTTTTTGCTTTCCACCATATATCTTTTGATTCTCAGGACACTCATTTAACTCTTGTGTTGCTTGCAGCCAGACAAAAGCAGATGTTGCTTTCATGGAAGAATGAGGAAAAAAGTGCAGATCAGAGTTGGGAAAAACAGCAGAGGTATTAGAATTTCCACTACATTTTATCAAAACAATAAATTAGATATAAATATTATAAATTAGATTTAAATATTTGCGTTCCAATATGCACCCAGCCTGTGTGAGGTTATGGTGGAAATACATTGACCAGGAATATATTTGGTATAAACACTGTCTGTAGTCAGAAGAAAGATGGGAAGAAGGGGAAAAGGACAGAAAATGAGATTTCTCTCACTAAACTTAAGCTGTTTAGGAACTATAATCACTAGAGAGTGATAGGACAGCAGCCAGTGGACCCCATCTGTCTTTCTTACACACTGATCCTGTGTAGGGAAGACCAGAGGGTGTTTAGCGCTCTCAACTGATTACAAATGAAGTCTCCATACTTAATTTTGACTAGACAATGAGCTTTTAAATGGCTAAAAAAAAGGCAATTACTTTTTTAAATGGCTGTAGTGAAGTGGGAAAAGTCCTGCCTGAAAGTGTCCGCTTGAAAGGCATATGGCAAGTCCGCATCCCAGGTAAGAGCAGAGCTTGTTTTCTGAGTTGCATTGCAATTTGTAGTCCGTTCTGCCTCTGTTGACCTGACCTATTTGAGCCTGCCCAGCTGGGATGGAGCTAGCCAAAGCCCACTGTCACAATGGCATTTCCATTTCCCATCATTAATAGAAATGCCTGAAGAACAGCCCGTCTGCCTATTTCATGTTCTGGTCTATATTTAGCCCACTATTACTTTTTTGTATTTGTGTGTTGTATAGTTTTTGGCTCTTCTGCTTTGCATCTTAGCCAGAATAAGCCTAAAAAAATTAAAAAACCTTGAAACCCAAAACCCATTGTGCAAATATTTTAGACCATTAAACAAGGCTTAATCCTGTTCAGGAGAAAAGGGCTTCAAGGGTCTTATTATGGATAGTGTGTTTATTATTGTTATTCTGTGCTGGTTGCTCATCTATCCTGCTGGAGCATAAAACACATTTTGCACTGTGTGTGCTGATAGATATCTCAATGCTTCATCGCCACACAGCAGAATATAACTGGGTCACTTAAGGACAGAGTGTGGGTGGTGCTTGACAGTTTTTATAAACAAATCAAAATACCTCTGCTATCCCCAGCGCCTAGTTTGCTGTATGCTTTCCAAGTTCTCAGTGCTGAAAGCGTGGAAAGTTAGATCCTCTCCCGGTGAAGAAACAGAGGTACGTGTAAGTTTGATGTATTTCATCTGACTTCTGACTTTCTAATGGTCTAACTCTTAAAACTCTCTCACCCCTACTCTATCACTGCACAAGGAATGCAAAATAAATAGAACTTCTATCTTGAGAAGACAGCAGATAATCCATGAGACCACAGATGACAGAGATGTTTCCAGCCTGCTTCTGCCTACACCCTTTTCTGAAGGCTTGATATTTAAATTGCATCCATTTAAGCTCCCTTGTGCATTGATGGAGTAGGTGTTAGCAGGCATACGGGAGATTGACTGGTGATACAAAGGTTCAGGTCAGAAGAAGGGAATGTAATTTTCTCCGCTTTCACACCGGTTCTTAATTTGACACCTGGTGACTCTGTCAGATGCTGTTGCTAGCTTATCCCATTGAAAACCATAGAAGGCATCGCTCTTTGAGAGAAGAATTTTTGTCCAGTTGTGTCTTAGTAGAAGTATTGGTGTCAATCACAATGTCTTGCACACTTTCCATATCTCATAGACCTACTTGAATAGCACATGCTGGTATAATGGGTATTTACTTCTTCCTATCTTTCTACTGTTATGCAGGATTCTTTATACAGTCTAGTGATAGGTACATTTCACTACTATGATTTTTTTTTGTTGGAGCTTCTTAACTTAACTCACTTAACTACTTTAGCAGTAGTCTTGTAGGATGTGTTCATTGCACATTTATCAAAGCACATACCAGAAACTGCAGCTATACAATAAATGGATATAATTGCTCTCAGTGCTACTAATGAAGAACTTGACTTATTTGATTGCCTAAGTATTTAATTGAATAACATCTTGTTGCCTATAAAATTGGATTTAGTGATAGAAAATCAGAAGAGGCATTTTGGGAAAAGTTTTTTCTGATTAATTTTTTTTGGTGATTTGTAAAGGATGTTTTTAAAGGACATGAAGACAATAAGAGTAACGCTTAAATCTATTTTCTGTATGAAAGGGCCATCACCACTTTGAAAACTTGTTAGATATGGCCTCAGGAGTAGTAGCAGGAGTTCCTGTGATAATTCTTTTCCCAGAGGCACCATGAGCTTTAGAGCCTGATTTATTCACTGATGTAAGAAATGACCCATGCTCATGAGTTAGTCAAGTGAGAGAGCTGTTAAAGCGCCACTAACAGTTCCTCCACTTCAGAAACAGCACAACTGCTCTAAAGCCTCCATTCCCCCCCACAAAAATCCTACTTTTTAAGTCAAACAGGAATTTCTTCGTAGTATCAGACATCTTCTTTGTTTATTCCCTGCCACTCCCCACCCCAGTTCTGAAAACATTTGTCCCACCAGTACATCCTACATCACCTTAGCAGGCCCACTAACCATCTGTGAGCTCCTGCAGCATCAACTCTCAACGAATGGGACTGTAGCAACTAAACTAGATGGGTTTTAATCATTCTGAAGACAAGGAGGGAAATTTTTGTTTCTATTCACTGCAGGAATAGTAAGCAGTGCAAGAGAAAAGAAGAAAAAATCTGATT
The DNA here is from genome assembly GCF_028858705.1 of Grus americana. Classification (NCBI taxonomy): domain Eukaryota; kingdom Metazoa; phylum Chordata; class Aves; order Gruiformes; family Gruidae; genus Grus; species Grus americana. Next base: position 11,168,085 of record NC_072853.1, on the reverse strand, counting down.
TTCTACCTCCCTGTGTTGGCTCTCATTGTGACTATATAGTTGGAGTAACTTAGGACAACTCCTTTAAGCTCTCATTCATGTCAAAGAGAACTGCAAGTCCAGACTGCATCTGGGAAGCAGAGAAGCCCTATGGTCTCCTGGTGTCTATCCAGTTCCCCTGCCTTGAGTATTTCCTAACAGAATATTTACCTTTCTTGTCCTTCAGAGCTTTTCCCACTCAGGAAGCTGACTGTGTGTACAGCTGAAAAGGAGAGTAATACTATAAAAAGCTTTGAAATCAAGGAAGGAAAAATGTTGTTGAGCCAAGTGTTATTTTGAGCCAGTGGAGTAGGTTCAGTTTCTTTATGTGTGTACACAGAGGTTGGAGACATGGAGAACCACCCCACCCCCCCCACCCCCCACCCCCCCCCGGCATCTTTTCACACTGACTTCAGTGGCAATTTTTTTGTTCAAAGCCTTCAGGGTTTGAACCCTGTTTAACACCTCTCTGTTAAGCAATTCTGCTGCTCAACAGTCGATGCCTAGTCAACAAATTGTGCCTGTGATTTTGCAGTAGGATAACACTGTAGATAAGACACACCTACTGGGCACTTTCAAGTTATAATATTGTGTTAGTCATTGCTTTTATGTATGTTTATACACAATATCTGCCTGAAGGTATACATTGATTTCCAGCCATCGAGAACACATTTAAAATTGGCTTAGGTGCTTAACCTTTGTTCACAGAAAGTATATTTTAATTTTTTTTTCTCATTAAGAATTATTAGCTCAGAAGAGTTTGATATGGCTATAATCATCATCATCATTATTGACTTAAACTAAAATTCTTCTAGTGATTTTATTCTTTTTATAAAGTTGAGTTATACTTGTAATTTGCCTTTTGTCTTTTAATAGGTGTATTCCCTTAGCATGTATTGATTTAAGTGGATACAACTGTATTTCAGGGAAAGATTTTCTGACAACTGAAAATAAAAATCTAATGTAGTGTTAACTTACTTGCATCTAGTAATTTTGTGAGTTTCTATAGTTAAAATAGACACACACACACAAAAGGGGGATACAGACTGAGATTCATATTGCAGGATTAAATGCTTAAATCCAGGAGAATAACTCTGACAGCCTCCTCTCCAGTATGAGCTAATCTCTGAAGCACCTAAAATCGATCAGCACTTCCATTTTTTCCTCTTAGTTCCCCAGCCGCCAAAACCTAAGTTCACTTGCAGCATCATGGGCTGAACAGCTAGGTGCCTGGTTTCTTCCTGCACTCAGCTGCCAATTCAGAGATGTTCAGAGTGAAACTCAGACTCCTTCCCAATCCCTGGAGGTGATGAACCCATTGAGGGGCTCCAACAACAGCCGTCACCCACCTGTGGCCACAGCATGAAACCTGGCAGCTGTGTGCCCCTTTGCTGAGAAACACAGTGGGATGGAGGGGAAGGGATGCTGTTGTCTTCTGTCCTTTGTGTATTTTCCTCATGGGAAATCCATCCAGGTTGTGGCAGATGGTGCCAGCGTGATCACCTTGCCAGGGTTCAAATTGGTTGCATCGACTTGCCAGGGCAGTACTGGAATAGGGCCATTTTGTATCCCTCCTGCCAGAGCTCTGCAAAAAAAGATGAGGCTACAGAAGGGCAGCCCATTGGTGAAGGAGACCTGGGTCCTGATCCCTGATTTTCCCCGCATTTTATCCCAAGCTCATTAATTTGCTAAATTTGGGAGTTGGAATTGTGGCCCATGTCATATTCCAATGCACAGCTGTAGGGCTGCTTGTCTGACATGTAGGCTTGGATTTAAATCCCTCCTCTGCTCAATTCGACTAATCTGAAATTTCCTGCCCCTGTCCTAATCACTAGGATAAATGGCCATTTCTCATTCAGCTTTGGAAGAGAAAGACTCATATATTTTACATAAAGCTGAGCAGATTCATCTGCTAAGACAGTGAGAAAGTAATCTCAATAAATGTATAAACATGGAAAGCAGCTTCAAATCTCTATCATTTGACCTTTACGTTATCATAGAATCACAGAATTGTTTGGGTTGGAAGGGACCTCAAAGATCATCGAGTTCCAACCCCCTGCCATGGGCAGGGACACCATCCAGGTTGCTCAAAGCCCCATCCAACCTGGCCTTGAACAATTCCAGGGATGGGGCATCCACAGCTTCTCTGGGAAACTTGTTATGGGACAGTCCTAGCTACTGGGATTGATGCCTTAGTTCTTGGCAGGGTGTGAGTCTCCATTTTTTTGGAGTGCTTATTCATTCAAAAATTACCTATGATTTTATCTATCTTTTATTTATCACTGCACATCTGGGAAGATTTTATAGAATCCAGATGGTATCCCATGTGGAAAAAAACCCATGTAATTAAATTGGTTTAAAGCAAATAATTTAACTGTTGTGGAAGACCATTTTTGTACAGATTATTTTTGAGATCTATTTAGTAGACAAAAAGACCTTCCTATAGATTTTCAGACTACTAACTGCATTCAGTGGTGCTGAGATCATAGTCTTCACTTGAAAACCTCTGATATACAGGGGAAGCAGACAGCTTCAGTTCCTATTTTACCAGACCAAGCTTTCTTTGCAGTTGGACATGAAGTCACTGGTAGAGTTAGGAAGAGATCATGTTTTTTCCTGATTCCTTGTCCTGAGGTTTGTCTTTCCTTTTACTCTTCATGCTCATATTCTCCAGGCCTTTAAAACTACCAAATGCAGATTGTATCACTTTTATTGTGCCATGAGGTGAAAGAAAGCTAGAGTGTAAAAAAATGTACAACTTGTTTTACATCCATGATAGAACAAGGCAATCAATTATTTCCTTCTTCAAAACAACTCTGCCCATGTTCAGACCTGGATTGTTGATGTATTTCAGAAGCTGTGTGGCAGCATGAAGGAATGCTATGATTCATACCCCGTGCCTGCACCTCAGGATTGATTCAAATGGCTATTATCATGTTTCAGAATGTGGTGGCGGTAAACACAAGGAAGATGTGCTATGTCTAAGAGCCTCCCATGTCAAAATACACATCAGCTTTGATTGATACGTTCTGACTCATGGCCATATAGGAGAGATGTGAGATTTGTCAACTAGGATTACAGCAGTGTAATTATTTACACTCCCAAAATGTTCAGAATGATAGAGTGTTTATGTGAAGTATCATGTTAATGGAACTACTAGAAAATCAATACCAGGATTGGGACTGGATGCCATTTAATCTATTTTTTCTTGTCGTACATCACAGTAGAGTTTTCTTTATCCTGCATACTCACACGACTCTATTATGTGTCAAGTTGCAATAACTGCAATGACACTGGTAATTACAGAAAGCACCATGCATTTACTTCTGTTCTTCATAGGTACATGTCCTCATTGCTGAAAAGTCTGTCTGATTTTTGATTTGCCATCATTCTGTCTTCAGCACATTTTAATGTACTGGGCCAAACCCTGCTAATCTACATTTTACAGAAACCGGAATTTTACCTGATTGAGAAGTAGTTAAGGTAATGACTGAAGTGGGCTGAATTACTAGTCCTACGTCAGAAACCTTGTGTGACCCTGAGTGGTTCCATATCTGCTAAAAGGTATAAATATTTTTTGTTGCGATCTGTATATTTCTGTTGAAACTTTTAGTGTCTATTGTGAAGTGCTTTTACACTGTTTGTCTCTGGGGCTCCAAATCTCTGTGTGAGGCTGGCAGTGTTAAGATTGCTATAAATAATAAATAGACATTATAGAATTTGGTCCATGGCTAAAATACCGTATCAACCACTTCTGCAAATGCATCCTTATACCATATCTTTTCATGTCCATCGTAGGAGAATTTGTCTACTAACCTCTAAACTCATCAAGGCCAGAGTCCTCTTATTTGTCTGGCACACCTGATTGATTATTAAGATCCTACACAAAAGCAATTGCCCTCTATAAATCAGCTTGAATAATAATAACAATTATAGTAATGATTGATACATGAGCATTTATTTGTGCTCCTCTCAGTCACACTAATGGGATTCTGATGCATAAATCTCTTCTCATTGTAACAAGATTACATAGTTTGGAATGCAAAAATGCTGTTTCATTTAATCTAAAGAAGAAAAAGTCTTCCTTAGGTAGAACTATGTAATGATATCGATCATGTTATACTAGAGATCTTATGGAAATGCTCAGCATTGATCTGAAAAAATTGCTACAGGGATTACAGATAAATATTATTATGTATACAAACATTCCCCTGGGAACTCCCGTGATACTGCCTACAAAAGCCAAGATCATGTGTTCATGAAGAAGCTGCACAAGGTAAACAATGTGGGTTTCTATTCCTCACACAGAAAAAAAAATAGATAGCATATAATCAGGGAGAAAAGTCAGTAAAATTTTGCATGATAATTTAAATGGCAGAAACTGGCAAACCAGTAATTTAAGAATAGACTGTAGTATCTTTAGGACAGAGAACATATTTTTGTTTTATATTTGTAGGGCACTATGGCACCTCAGATGGCTGGTGTCTGTGTTTCTACCGTGTTAGTGAAACATGAGTAAGACGTAAACCATAGTAGTGAAGGTGCTGATCCAGCACACAGTTAATTCCCATGATCATCTATTGAATTCAAAGATAGTAATCATCTGAGTATGCATGCAAGAATGTTTGTGTTGGTAAGTTCTGGGCTCAAGTGGCTCCTGCTTAAGTTTTCACAGGGAGCCAGGAAAAACAAACACAGATTGCCTGGTATTTAGTCCAGTGCTTTAAAGGGAAGTGACCTTTCTCATCCCAGGCTGGACTAGTTAGTCTATCATTTTATATCTAGGTCATTCATTCCAGAGCCTTTTTCTTCATCTCCAGTTTCTAAGAGATCTATATTTCGATGCTGCTTTCAAGCAGCCAAAAAATAAACAGAAGCATCAAATTTGAATGAAAGCTGTGTTTGTACTGGAGCACTTTTAAAGTTCTGTAATACAGACTTTCACTATGAAATTATCATAAAACTCTTAAGAAAGAATTACTGATGGGAAATTAGACTGAACAGATGAGCTCTGAAGTCTACATTGGTTTCAAGCTGCAACAAGTTCAGATTTGACCATAGATGCATGCAAACCTTTTCAGAATGATGCACATTGCTTTTGGAAGGAATATATGAGGCTGCAATAGACTGTTAACTTTCTATTCCCATCTTTACCCTTTGGGACACTTAGTGCACAGTTTCTGCTTGCCAAATTAACTCCCAACATATTTGTATTCTACATCCTGCTAAACAAACAGTTACTCAGAAAGGCACTCATGCGTGCGCACACACACACTCTCATATGGGAAGTCTTAAGTCATTCTGTAAGGGCAGTCTTCAAAGCAACTGCTCTTGAAATACCAACTGTTCCCAAAACTAGGTTAAAGACACTAGAAATTTCATCACCTTTTCTAATTTCTATTTTCAATTAGTGACATGCTTTATGGTGCAAGGAACAGTGCAAAAAAACCCCCCAAAACAAACCACCAAACACAAGGAGTTTTTTTCCTCCTTTTTTTTTTTTTTTTCTTGAAGAATGTGTCATTACTAGACAAAATTACATCTGGACTATTAAACAGTCTCTTGCATGTCCTTCGTAATGAAGTATGTCCCTTACCATGGTCCCAGCATTTGCTATACTTAATGCATGGCACTGTTGTAGGTGGGTATACATGGTAGATCATGGGCAAAGGCAGACTTGTTTTGCCTGTGCTCTGGGTAGAGCAACCAGAAGCTGGGTGCACACAATTATCTCAGTGCTGAACCTGACCTAGTTTGTTCTCCTGAAAGGTGGAGTGTATTAAGTAGGGCCCAATCTGTGATAACCAGACTTAGAAGGCTTCTGGTTGGCTCAGAGTGTGGGCATACCTTTTGTGTGTCTCGGGTAATACACTATGCAGACATTTCCACAGATTACATATTGCATCATTTTTTTATCATTAAATTAAGTATCATGAAACTATAACTGCAAAGTTAGTTGTAGTAAGGAAATGAAAATCAAATATTTCCTTCCGGACAATGTTTTCACGCTCTCTTTCACTGTGACCTGGTTGCACAGCATGTTCCACACTTGTGGCTCAGCAGATTGACAGGAGGGGAAAACAGACAAAAGAAACTGCTTACAGAAAGCTCCCTGCTTTTGAGTATCCATTCTGAGATGAAGCTGAAGTATCAGTGGAGAATATCACTGGAGAAAAATATTGCATGAAATATTATTATTCATCTTCTGGGCCTAACTATATACAACACTGTGCACACTGAGATATATACACCCTTAGTAAACTGCCCCTAATTACAGAGGAAGTGTGAGTGCAAACCTGGACAGTCTGAGCACCACCACAGTCTCTTGCTCACAAGACAGTCCTTTGTGTCTTCCAGCCTGCCCACTGCAAGGGGCACAAAAGAATAATCCTGTCTGCACAGGATTTACGGCTAGGAGAAAATGCACTCTGTCTCTTCCTGTCCACCCAAATCCTTTTGGGAAGCACCCACATAGCATAAGTGGAGCTCTCTTTCAGTCATCTATTTAGATTGGAAGGTGCCTTGGTTTTCTTGGAAGGCAATCACTTATGAAGTCTCCCTGCAGAATGCTGTTGAGAACTATGGCATGGAAATTATTGATATAATCATGTTCAACCAATTTGTAAAGCTGTAGTGGGGGAGGGCATATGGAGCCCTCTGTCTGACATTTAGAATTAATGCCAGGAAAGGAAAGTTTCTCCAGAGAAATGTCGAGAAGTCAATGTTACATACTTGCAGTCATAGTAAATGTACAGAACCTGAACAGCTAAAAGAATAGTATAATCAAAAGCTCATTGAATTTAGTGGGAACCTTCCCACCAGCTTCAGAGTCGAAATATTGAACGTATTTCTGGTCTGAAACAATGGAAGGAATTAATGATTAGAGAAGGGTTTGTAGCCTCTGCACAGAAATGCAATGGAAGCTGCCTCCCTTGGTCTTTTGATACGCATTTTATCCATTTTCATTTGGAGATCAATCACTGGACTGCCTATGCAACTTTCTTCTTCAAGGGAGTTTAAAAATACATCTCTTCATAAATCTGGCTCCTTACATCATTGGCCTAATGACCACCAATTTCCATCCCAACTGGATTTCCCTTTCCTGTTCATTATTTAATACACACTGATAAATGCAAGAAGGGCCAGAGAACTCCTGAAGCTCAGAATAATCTGGCTTCTGCCCATCTGCTTTACATGATGCGTACTGTGGTGATGGGTCGCAGAACAAGAGCTGTAGGCTGCTGTTAAAAAAATCAGGTAAAGATTTGTTCTCTGGCCCTAAGGGCAAGCGACACAGCATCCATGTGGCTAAATTCCTCTTCCCACCATCCCAGATAATGTAGTAACTGTTAATCCATATGGACCACACTGTGTAGTACTTAGATCCACAGCATGGATCTCTCTGGGTTACTAGTATAGCCAGAATTGCACTTTTGTGGAGGAACACCAGGACTGCCATTTTCACTGGAAGTGGATTTGTACTGTGGTCTTAACATATGTCCATGAACATGCCCACCACAGGGAACTGACAGTGCCGTGACAGCGTGTTTGTTTAGAATTATCTTAATTGATGCTGAAACTATTCATTGCTTCCTGTTTATACAACCTCCAATAATGTCGAAAGATCAAACGCAAAAACCTAGTCTGGCAATTTTCAAAAGCTGTCAGAGAATATAACAGAAATGACTTAGATGAATGTGCTTTCAACTCCCATGAAATGTAAATGTATGTGTTACACATCAGTCTGCCAGCCTCTATGGAAAGCTGTCCATGGTATGCTTTTTGTTCTATGAAAACATGAATTTCTTTTGCAATGTCATGAAGCTTGAGAATCTCAAACAATAATCAAAACATAAATCAAAATGTTTGAGGTTCTTTATTTCCTGGATCTTCTGTTTGGACTTCGAGCTTGGAATGTCTTCTCTTAATGTCTGTGGTGGAGGTTTGAAAAGCTCATTGACTCATTTCAGTGTCGTGAAAGATATGTCCCATAAAGCCTTATCCAGTTAATTAATAGTGAAGTTCATAGGATAAATAGAAATTAATAGGAGCTTTCCCTCAGATTATATTATGATTATTATGTATTGATTTGTGTTTTGGTAGTGCTTGGTGGCATAGCATCTAGGTCCTGGATCACGTGCATTGTCTGGTTTCTTACCTTGAGAACTGGTCCTGTTTTTTCCAGAGGGGCAGAGTTCAGACCATGGAGTCAACAGAAAACTTAGATACCTTTACGTGTAGACATGAGGTATGTTAAAGCATGTTTGGTATTTGAAAGGGCACGAAAGTGTGTATGGGGATGTAATTATTGCCTCTACTTCACCCCTATAAACTTTAAAGAGCAGGAAAATCTATGTTATTGTTTCAATAAACAAAATTAATACATCTCTCAACTCCAATTGAATATTGTAATGATCTTCCTTTGGAGAAAAAAAGAGGGTTTGGCCTTTCAATCAGGCACCGATGTGCCACCTGCTCAGTATGGCTGAGATGAGGGTTCCAATCTGTCAGTGCTTTTTCCCCATCTTCATTGCAAAGCCATAAAGCTTCTCTAGCCCGTGAGCAGTTGGGCTCTGTGCAGCTTCTAACAATTAAATTATTTGTGACACATAATAGTTTTGTTTTTCAACTGTGACATTATTCCAGCAAAGCATATCATTCTCAGGTCTGATGTTGCAATATGAGGAGTTATAATCAGCATACTGTAACGTTGCCTGGCTGTAGCCTCTTCTCACAAGGCTAAATATTCCTCTAGTGATGCTGAACCAAGATTCAAAGATCTATTTTTCGGTGGTTCCTTCTTCTCCTCATAACTTTACATTTATCATTTCATAGCCCTATGCTTTGTGCTCTCTTCCTGAAAATGCCAACAACAAGGCTTATGGTCTTTGTAAGGTACTCTGAGATTTAAATATGAAAAGGTGGCGGAAATGGAGAGTTTAGCACTGACTTCTGCTGAAGAATTTGGATCTACTAGGAGTGGTGGATAAACTAAACATGCTACAGTAGGGAGCATTTACTGGGACTGCTCACCTCCTCACATTACAATTCATCATTTTGTCTTCCATTTAGATTCACTGTAAATGGTTATGGTGCAGGATAAAGAGGAAATCATTCATGCCATCTGTGACTGTGATAAAAATTATTCTAAAAAAAAGTTTAAGTACAAGTACATGAAAGGGAAAAACATTTTGGTCTCCAGACTCAAATACCTTTTGATTTTCAGAGGCTCTTGCCTAAATCCAGTGAATTCAAAGGGAATCATGGGAAGCTGTGATGCTTATAGCCAGGCCAGTGTTCTGCAAAAATGAGAGTCAGCATGGCATCGATCTTATCATTGGAGACACTCTGCAGCTTTCTGATTGTATATTGTACATCTCTGACTTTTAGAAGAGATGATTATATTTATATAATCCTATGGATTCTCAAATCAAACAATGTATAGTCTTCTGGGAGAGGTTAAAAGCTTTCAAGTGGTTTTGTGTTCAGGCATTGTAAAATGGACTTGTGTGTGTACACATATATATATATATATGTATGGGTGTGTGTGTATGTGAAGATGTACGTTATTTTCAGCTGCCAAAGATATCCCCAGCTTTGCTTCTCATGAGGGGCTGAATTTTTAGTTTGGTTTCAGTGTCTCCGGTTGACTGCAAACTCTAACGATGCCATGTATGTCTCAGATCTACTACTGCCAGGCATTTTCATTCATGTTGATGTCTTTGGCTTAGAAAAAGCAAACAGGGAGCACCTTCAAGATGTGAAGGAATCAGAGCTTCATTCCTGAGGGGAGGAGACCTGAAATATTTATAGCATTCAAACTGCAGCTAGCTAACAAGGGCAGGGGGAGGTACCCTTGATATCATCTATCTCAGCATCTGAGGCTGAGTTATAGTAATACACCCCCCTTTCCCTGTCAGACTACCTTTAAAAAACCAAACAAGAAAACCACAAAGGAAACACTTTTCATGTCAACTGTATGAGGTAATATACACTGTCTCTTAAAAGCCAGGGAAGAGCAGTAGACATTATCCATTGTCATCTCTTCACACTGCAGTACTGGATACTAAAACACCTTTGCATAATTACCATTTCAAAAAGCAAATGGAAACTAACAAATTGCATATGTTCCCCTCTTTTCTCCCTTCCTCCTCCATCCAGCACAGCTGCCTTTGAGGATGCCCAAGTTTCTAATTCTGTCCCTCCATTTCTTCCCCTTTCAGGATTTCCTCTGCATTTCCCTTCCTCTCGGGTTAACTCCAACCATTGCCATGCTCCACCTTTACCTCCTGCCCCTGATCTTTTTTTCCTAGTGCTTCCTATTGATTTAACTTACCATTTGCCTCCTTTCCTGGTTGGCCAAGCGCTTAAAAAAGTCAGCCTGTTTTTCCAGATCCCAAAGCCTGAGCACGGGAGATGGATTTCAGCCAGCCTGACCTAAAACCTCACTGAGCTCTAGATGCACACAGTTGCAGCCCCTTTCAAAATTAGCCACAGGTTTTGAGTTGAGGAAAACCAGTGATGCTCCATTGTCTTGAGGAGATTGACACCAGTTTACACCAGATGAAGATCTGCTATTATATCCTACGTTATTCACTGGAAACAAATCACAGGAAAAACATTTGAACATCCTGTAAGACAGACTGACTCACTGAAGTCTCACCTTTGGATATGTGTGTTTTACTACTGTCGTCTTCTATCTTCTGTGTGTGCCTTTCTCTTATTAACTAGACTTTATGTTATTTGAACATAAGGGCAATGGTCCAGATTTATTTAGTTTCATCTAAGTTCTTCTGGTTATCTTTGCTGTTGGTTGACTTTAGACCATTTTTAGTAGTGGCACTGAGGACAAAATGGCCTTGAATACAGCTTTTAGGTACCGCTGCAGTACCATGACTTACTAACACCTCCAGGAATATATACCTCCAATAAGAAGGAGTAGAAGGAACAAAGGTTCGGAAAATGAGAAGAAAAGTCCTATTGAAATGAGAAAGCAAGAGGGAGAAAGTCCGCATGTCCTCGCATCTTGTGGGATGCTGATGCTACTCAGGAGGTAGGAGGGTAGTAGAGAGGGTGAGAAGAGCCACCACCACCTCTAGCCTCTTCTGAGGTATGTGTAGGAATAAAACACTTACCTGGGATGGTGAAACAGGCCTATGGTAGATCCAGGGTATGAGACTAGGTTCCCTGATTCCCATCCCTGTGTCATATCCACCAACAACACTGCCTCACTGAATAGGGCAAAAATTGGCATCGTGTCAGGGCGGAACATTCTGTGCCTCCGCCACATTGACTGCTCCCTCACTGAAGACAGTCCTGTCTGTTTACAAACTCCACCACTGTACATCCTAGTGTTAAATTCCTCTTGGGTTAGGGATGAGTCCAGGATAGCTGAATTTCAGCAGTTTGCTCTGGCTTATGTTTTCACCTTCCTGGACAACCACAGCATGTTGTTCCCAACGAGAGTAATTCCAAAAGAGCCAATAAGTGCTTTCATACAAACAGCTGCTTTCAGCTCCCTATCTGTATAGCAAATTAGCCTTCAGTTTTAAATTTTAAATTGCCAGTTGTAACGTTACCCTGTGTTTAGACCAGCTGTATCCCTTCACAATAACAAAATAAGTTTCAATGGTCTGAAATTTCACAGGGTGGAAAAGTATAAAATACCAGTTGAAGTTGTCATGTTTGCTGTCAATATGAGCTCCACAAGCAAGCCCTTCCCTAACTACTAGAGGTTTTTCAGGCCCCTGAGGGGGGCTCAGTGTAGCTGTGCTTTTCTGTCCAGAAAAGACATTGCAGAGATACAACTTCACAAGCATCTGGGCACAGGTGTCTCTGAGAACTAGCTGATTTACTTTTAGGTAGAAGACCCATCCATTAGTCATGGTTTGAAAAGAAGAATTTTAAAAATAATAATAAAAAAATAATTCATAGATAAATAAGAATTTCTTTAGTAAGAAATGTCTCTGTAATAAAAAATTAAAACATTTCATTCTGAAAATTTGACGGAAGCTTTTGACTATTTTCAGTGTTTTTCTATATTCGTTTGTGGCTGAAAACAATTCAACCTAAATTTGTAATTTTTGCATCAGCTGCATGTCCATTTTTTGGATGGAAAAGAGTCTCATAAAAATGGGATATTAAACTGTGGCTTCTGGAAGGAAAAGAACTGTTGTGAGTATGTTTGTATTTACTATGCAATGACGATTTCTGCTTTGGAGGAAGGAAGATGTCAAGGTGCAGTAAGGGCTGGGGGCTCCTTGGGGGCCATGGGGGGGGTCCTGCTAGGCACTGGCAGCACAGGGGCCTCACAGCCAGGGGCCACCCCACCACCCCTAGCCAGGGAGCAGGGCAGGTAAGGGGGCAGCCAGAGGCAACCCCAGGCATCAGGCATCTTCTTGGGATTGGAGACAGACTGAAGTCACAGCAGAACATCAGCCTGCAGGTGAGGGTCAGGATCAGGTCCATTGAGGGGAACTGGGGTCAGACACATCCCGGGATGACTGGGCAGGTCCATGGGGACAAGGCAGGGAATGAACAAAAGATCGAAGAGAAGTGTTTGTACTGTGAAACCAGGTCACTAACATTCCCTCTCATAAAACAAGAACATTGATCCAGTCCTGGCCTAATGAATCAATGACATATTTAAATATTCTTGGAAGTCTCCTGTCCAGTTGTCAACCTAGATGGGATTATAGCACCAAGCAGTGAGCTCTACTTTCAGTGCTGCTTAAAGCAGGAGAGACTCCAGCAGATTGAAACAAGGACTGGTCAGAATTATAGGTGGTTTTCAATGGAAAAATGTACAGGCACAACTGTGGTTCAGAATTAAAAATCAGGCAGATAAACTATTGCATTCCTCTGCTTCCAATTAGTATGAGAAAGATGTGTTCTCGGTGATTTCTCCTTTATGCTCATTTGAGAAAGAAGAGTTAATTTAACTACAGTTAATTTCATGCCCTCTATAATGTACCCAATTATATCGTCCTAATTATTTCAAGCCCTCATGTGCCTTGGTTGAGTGCCTTTTTTGGAAGGCGATATTAAATAACGATTATTCTCCTCATTAATACAATGCACGATAAAGAGAAAACAAACAAGACGTGGCTGAAAGACATAAATATCATTTATATTTTTTACTCACTTTCCCCCCCAGTCTTTCCATGACAGCAGTAACTTTAGTCATGGAGACATAAGGAGGCTGTGAAATTTTTTGTCTTGACTTGTCATTCCAATTTTGTCCGGTTAATGTGTGAGGGTGTGGGCATCTTAGAAGGTGGGCTTTTCTGAGAGATCAGCTATCCCTAACCTACAGCACTAGGTTACAGCTGCAGAAGTTGAGACTTGAATTAGTTTTAATTTGTCCTTGTTTTACTAATTCGAACAATGAAGCATAAAGGAGCAAGTCATAGTAAAGAATAAGGTAGGAGGGTCACATTCATGTCTTATGTGTGAAGACTAAGATGTGACAGAATTAGTGCTGTCTCATCCATACAAAGGTAGACAGGATTTGGAGATGGCGTATGAGGCAGATGTGTCTTCCCATAGTTTTCTCCATAACAGGGTAATGTTTGCTTCATCAATTTGCAGGTCCATTGGCCAGCTCTGTTCATGTCACTATACATTAAGAACTCAGAAAAACTGACCTCTGCCTCCTGCTCTCTTGCATGTGCATCCAGATCTCAGACAGATGCTCAAGTCTCTGTCCTGCTTTATGTACCAGATTGCTGAGACCCAACACTTATGTGGTAGGTGGGCTCATTATGAAGGACAAGTAGCAGTGTTGGGATACAGAGAACAGCACACCCAGTTAAGACGGCAACTTTCAACCATCATGCAATTCAGCAGCATGTCATGGCCTTCCCCATTCTGTGAGAGGTCCCTCTACAACACTGAAAAAGGAAATACCTGAGAGCTGGGAGTGAGGGTAACAAGCACTGTGACCAAAATAGATGCTTTAGTCTGGACACTGTTGCACCAATGGTAGAACTGTCCCCAGTGAGTTCAGATAAAGGATTAATATAAGGGATGACATAATCATAGAACCATTGAATCACAGAATGGTTTCTGTTGGAAGGGATCTTTAAAGATCATCTAGTCCGAACACCTTGCCATGGGCAGGGACATCTTTCACTAAATCAGGTTGCTCAAAGCCCCATCCAGCTTGACCTTGAACACTTCCAATGATGGAGCATCCACAACTTCTCTGGACAACCTGGTCCAGAGTCTCACCACCTTCATCATAAAAATTTCTTCCTCATCTCCAATCAAATCTACCCTCTCAGTTTAAAACCATTGTGCCTTGTCCTGTCACTACAGGCCCCGGTAAAAAGTCTCTCTCCATCTTTCTTATAAGCCTCCTTTAAATATTCAAAGACCACAATAAGATCTTCCCGGCGGCTTCTCTTCTCCAGACTGAACAACCTGAAATCTCTCACCCTGTTTTCATAGGAGAGGTATTGCAGCCCTCTGATCATTTTCATCACCCTCCTCTGGGCCCCCTCTAACAGGTCCATGTGTGTCTTGTATTAGGGACCTCAGAGCTGGATGCAGTACTCCTGGCGGGGTCTCATGAGAGCAGAGCAGAGGGGCAGAATCACCTGCCTTCACCTGCTGGACATGCTGCTTTTTATGAAGCCCAGGATATGATTGGCTTTCTGGGCTGTAAGTGCACATTGCCAGCTCATCTCCAATTTTTCATCCCCCAAGTTCTTCTCTTCAGGGCTGAATATATATCATATGAGGGTCTAGATAGGGTCCTATCCTAGACAGGATAAAGGACAATGTTAGTGCGTATAATTTTCATTCATGCAAACTTTGTGAAGTGTAGAAGTGTATATGTATACGGAGTAATCCCGGAGATAATTTCTTCATTTTGATGTCTCAAGATCAGCAGAAATGTAAAGGAAATTAACTGCTGCCTGTGTTGTCTGTAAATCTCAAGCAATCGGGTAACAATGTGCTATTTGGAGTTGGAAAGTGTAGCTGGCCTTTGGTAGCCTCCTCCTTCCCACCTGTTCTGGATATTGCTTAACTGGGAAGATGAATAATGAAACAGTCATTTCAGGTGCTTTCAGATTCTACCTCATCTGGAAGAGAAACTGCAAGACTCATCAAGCACAGGGTAATAAAAACATGTGCAGACAGAAATACCCTGAGTCTACATAAGCTGATGTTGCTTCTGCCATTTGGCTCATGTAAGGATTCTTTAAATCCTCTTACAGTAAAAGGCTGTAGGGGAGTATGCTGTTGGACTGATAAAAGCATGCTGTCTCTTTTGTAACATGCAGCAAAGAAGCGTTGCTGAGTCATCTTCGATGTGAGCTCACTCTTCTTTTTCATTACTGAGCAGCAGGTGTCACGAGCCTTTTCTGATGCAACTGTCAGTAAGTGCTCTGCCGTCACCCACTGTGTCACTTGGCATCATGGACAGAGCCAGCTGATGATATGAAGGAGAGAGGGTCAGCATCTGACACCAAAGTACAAACAAATTCAGAGAAACATTAACTCATTGAGGAGAAAGAGCACAGCCCAAATAAAAAGAGGAGGGGGTACAGAAAAGAAAGTGAGAAAAGGAAAAGTCTGCTGGAGGAACATTACTTACTTTACCCTGGGCAGAGTTTTCAGCAGGTTTTGCATCAGCCAAGCACATTCTGTACAGCTAAGCAAAGGCATAGACAAAAATAGACTACCCTACCAGGTGAATATTTGTACAAGCTCTTCTTGGATGAAATGCACTTGGAAGCAACCCGGACCTGGGCTCCGACCCAAATTAGACTGCGATTCCATGTGCAGATATTCACCGTGATACAGTGGCTCCAGCCACTCTTCAGCAGATCAATGCCTTTCTCCCCTGCTGGCTCAAAATGCTGGTGATCAATACAGTCTGGGTAAGCCTGGTGGATCAGTATCCACAGAAGTGCATCTGTCTCAGCTTTTTCAGGGGTATGTTCATTCCAAGTGTTTGAAAAAAGTGTAGTTTTTCCCTCTTTTATTTTGACCGTCCTTGGCTAAATATAGCCCAGATGCTCATGGAGACCATGTTCTTTTCTAGTTCACTGGCTAGAGAATATTGCCTTGGTAATGAATAGTAAATGACTGATAAAGCACCAAAAAATTTGGCCCAAAGTGAACACTACATGATTTTATGAAAGTTTTCTCCTTCTGCGAAGTTATTCAATCAGGGAGCACATCTTTTATTAGGGCAGCATTTTGGGGGAATGCACCCTCATGCCTAGCAGAATTTCTTGAAGAGTTAAAACAGAAATATTACAAATAAGACAGAAAGCAACCTGTGAGCCCTCACCCCTGAAATGGAAATACAGATTTTCTAACTTCTTTTTGTCTCATATAAAAAAATGCACGCATATGCACATATGTATATATAGCCAAGTGGTTCAAGTTTTTGCTCTGTGTAGGACATATCTCAATTTGTTTTTTCATCAGACACTACTTGTAGTAGCCTGATAAGGACTAGGTGAAGTAACCATCTTGTCTGCCCAGTGTAGTACCATTAAGCAAATACTGTGGCTCACTACGCAGCTTACAGGGAGATTATGTGCTTAGAGTGGGATTCAAAGCAGGTTGTATGCTAAGCAGGGAGCTGCAGTATGGAGCCGAGAGATAACCAGGGGAGAAATGCAGGGCCTGGGTGGGCAGGGGCAAGATGCATTTCTCCAGAATCCTCACTCGAGATCCAGAGCTGTGACACTACTCCCAAAGGTACATGCTTACAGTTGGGGTTTTTCTGAGAATTCAACAAGTCTTACTTACTTCCTTTGAAATGGTGACTGAGTTTTTATTGTCACTTCACAACCTTCTTCCCCCACCACATTTTGTACAGCAGTCAGTGGCTGAAGGACTCATCCAGGATGGAAGCAGTCCAGGTTAAAGTTCCTCCTCTGACTGGGGAAATGCTGTTAATTATCACTAATTACCAAGCTGGATTTGTGTTACCCTCCAGAGTTCTTGATGAAGCTGTGCAGCTGCAGCAGAGGATTCAAGAATTCCTGGGACAAAAAGCGTGCACAAGCAAGTCTGACTATAGTCTCCTTGGAAGGGGGAGACTTGGGTATTTGTCACTGTCAGTTTAATAGATTTTCCTTGACACACTCACTGGTTATAGCACGCAGACCCTGCTGATGGGGCCAGATAGTAGCTTAGGTAGAATCTGATTTCTTTTGGCTGTCCTTGGAGAGCTAAAAAACCAGAGAATGAACACTTGCTAGATTACAGGCTCTATTGATATTACTTTTTTACCTTAATTTTCTATTCCAGAAATTAGCTTGCTAAGTCTGAAGAGGAGAAAAACTCTTCAAGCTCTTCCAGAGGCTGATTCAAGCTGACAGTTCTTCACAGAAGTTTTGCTGGCCATGTCTAATTCTCAGAGTAGTTCATAACATTTTTTTTTAGTTAAGAGCTTTTGAGGACCAAAATGGGTTGTAGGATTCCTGTGCTTAGCGTAGACAAATAGATCCTATCTCTTCTCTGAAAATTCAAAGTCAGGTGTTCCATCAGTACCAAACACCAGAATATTTATTATCCACCATCACTATGCTTCCGTATCCATTTGCTACTTCTTCTCAGTCCTGCATGTGGACATTTGGCACAGACCCCTGCCCATGGCACTTTGAAAGTCTGCTGCCCCTGGGCAGATTTCTGCCGTGGAGTACAAGTGAAGATGATAAGCTCTTGTGTCTGTTGCAGACTTGCTTGCCATTTCTTGCATCCATTTCTTTTCTGCTGTAGTTCATCTCTTTGAAGCAGGAGAAGATGCCGATCAGTGGAAGAGAAGTATTTCACTGAAGTATCCCCCCATCACCTTTAACAACTCCAGTTGACTTCTGACAGAAAAAATGTTGCAGCCATCTGTTTACCTTGAACCCAGCACACCAAGCCAGGCCAAAATCCTTGCAGTGGTGAGACAGTGCAGGTTGTCCTGTTAACTGCTCTCTACCGTTCATCCAGCTCAAGGGGGGTTTATTTCATGATAAGCCCGTGTTCATCTTTGCAGGGGTACCAACTCCATCAAACTGCTCCTGAAAGATGGTTTAAAATGCCAGCAGCTCCAGTAAAAAGTGGGACTAATGTAAAATGCTTTGTGAAGACATGCTTCGTTTACTGTTGCCTGGAGAGATTCCCTGCCTGTATTACTGTATTTTGAATCATTTTGAATATCACTGCAAAACTTCTCTTAAGCAGCACTCCTTTCCTGTTATTCTTACTTACATCTGTTCAGTGTAGTAATGGATATTTTTTGGCTGTAAGCAGTTATGCAGCATGACACTTGGCAAATAGATGTCTGTGTGTGCAATAGCTACTGTTTTGTGAAGACTCATTTGGCCCTTGTCCCCTCTGGGTGAGACAAAAATATAAATACATCGCTATGAGCTGCTCGCCAGCCTTTCGTTGTTGCTGTTACCTTTTTGAATGACATTGCTTATGCTTGAGCTCTGCTCTGAACTGAACTCTTTTGGGAAAATTTAAAGGATTTGATTTTAAGCTTCAAATTTATTGTGTATATGTTTGCTGAATGACAAGTTGTGCTTCTGCTATCTAGTCAACAGCATATCTGTCCTTTCTAAGTAGCATGCTGTTTATACGTGATACAATTATTTCCACTAACTGCTCAGAATCCAACTGATCACTCTCACAGCCATAAATGAATCTGTTTGACAACCTGTTCTCTGCACAGTAGGTAGTCTTCCACCCGCCAGCTAATTTATCATTGCATCTGCCTTGCTCTGCCAAGGGATATGTTCCAGTGCATTTATTCTGTTTCTAAAAGCTTGTGACTGGCTGTTATCTTGGGAGGAGAGACACACAGAAGAACCAAAATTTTATGATGTATCTTTCTGTCTTTGTGAAACTCTTGCTCGCAGCATCTCAAAGAGTTCTCCTTTAGTTGTTTTCGTTCTCTTTTACAGGCTGTACTTCCCAGTAATTGCAGAGACCCCCAGGAGCCCAGCTGGTTGGCCCAGGCTAGATGAGAATGTTTCTCAGTGTTGGTGAGAAGTGCTTAATTGATATTAACATGGATGGAAATAGTCTGCTCAGCCATAGGACATACGTCATTTGGTACACTTTCCTTCCCTCTAATGGTATAGTGCTCATGCAACCTGAAAGGACCATCTGCAGATCTTTGAGATTAGTGCAGGCCTGTTTATTGTTTGGCTTTTCTGTTGGTTTCCTATCTGTCTGGATCTGCCGTGCTAATCGCCTTGATATGTGAATGTCAAGGTTGCCTAGATATCCCAGCAAGCAGCAGATTTTTTAGCATGCATTTATTCCTAGTTCAAAATAAGTCTAAGAACTTGCTGAACTGAGCAGCCACCACAATGGGAAAACTTTCATCATCCAAACCATTTGAGACAAGTTCTTCTGCCGTGCTGCTAAGTAGTGTTTTTGCAGTCTGAACTCTTCAACACAGTTTGCATTTTGGTTTTTTGTTGTTGTGGGGGGTTGTTTGTTTGTTTGTTTGTTTGTTTGTTTTCCCCCAGGACCCAGAGTTCAGGTTCAAGACCTTTCCTGACACATCTCCCTCTCCCGGTTCAAGCCAAAGCTACGTGTCTGAATCACAGGAAGACAGCAAAGTTCATAGATGATGGAAAAGGGTCAAAATACTAGGTATCACCTGCAAGTTGAGGCTATCTTTTTGATCCCCTGTAAAATCTGGGTCTTTACTCTTCGGTAATAGGATCTCCTGTGTTTTAGCCTTGTCTTGTCACGTACATAGGAGGATTAACACTGCCAGAAGGGAAATTGAAGATGCCACTCACAAGAATGGACAGGGCAGTAACTTATCAATAACAGTATCATCTTTTCACCTAACAGACTCTAATGCAGAGACATGTCTTGTTTCTATTAATATTTCATAGAACCAGCTGGTACTACTAGATCCAGCCAGTCCCAATGAACTTCATTTGAGCCTTTTTATTAGCTTATAAATGTGATAGGGTTGATGGATACCATTTAATGGAACGCCTTCCACCCTGCTCCCCCCTCCCTTCCCACCCTGAAAAGTCTGACATTCATAAATTGAGGAGGTCAGTAATTTGCATCCAGCTGAGTGGCTGTCTGGCTTTAATGAGATGATTTGTAACCATAAGCACTGCACTGCAGTGGTGTCTGGTGCAGGGGGAAGAGGAGCACGTATGCATACTCCAGCTGAGACGAGGGAGAGGTGATATGAGGGAGGGAAAGCACATGGATCAGAAAACAGAAGCAGGGCTGGAACGACATAAGGAGCTCCATTAAATGTAATGCAATAATGCTGGCCTGGTTAGCATAAGAAGAGCCAGTGCCCGGCTGATGCAAGCCAGTGAAACTCCTGTTACATAGGTCAGGCAGGCAGCTTGCAGGATTGCTCTTATCCCAAGGTCTTTAGAGTAGCTGAAAATAACGGGTTCATTTTTTGCCAGCTTTAAGCCCTCTGTGCCCTTATTGCACAGCTCTGTCATTCGTCTCCCGCTCCTTATATAACAAAAAAACTTCCAGACCAGGAGGATGCTTCAGGGGCTAAAGAGGTTATACGTTGCATAGTTGGCACATTCCCCATCGGCTATATTTTCAGCATATTTTCCTAAAACGTGGATCACGCTCTGTCTGTGTATTCTTCCTCCATCCTTAATCCACTGGCTCTTTTAATTTCAGTCACACAAAGCAGTAGCACATTCCTGCAAGTCTCAGGCAGGCAGGTAGGAGAGAGACGACTATTAGTCCCTTCACTGGGGGAAAGACACAGAAGAGAATCCTTCTGGGAGAGAGAGATTTTTATTTCCCTGGCTTTGATAAAAGCTTCGCTTGGCATCTGTTTCAGATCAGACAACCACAAATCTCACCACAGGCACAAATCCATAGGAAGCCAGGCTGCACTAGCTCTCCTGCACACACAACTACTTTCTCTGGCTAACTGTGAGAATATTGCACCTCCCAAAGACTATCTTTCCCTTGTCTCCAAGGTTTCTCTCCTCTGTAGTAGCAATTCTCTGAGATCGTCACGCGATATTTTTTCATTAGGACTCCCAGCTGTAGAGGACTATGTTTCTTTAACCGTGTCTCCAGCTGTCTTGAGTTATCTGCAGCAGCCCAGCTGGACCAGTGTAGTTTTTCTTACAGCTGCAATGGAGTAGCTTGCATCAGCTTTAAGGCTGCTGGGTTTTAATACATTAACTACTTTATGTTACAAAAAATAAAAAGGCAAGAGTGCAAACTGATCTGTTCTGCTACAAGCCCCTTCCAAGGGGAATACACTGAAGTGAGGCAGGGGGGCTGTGGCTTTGTCCTAAATTGCAGTGTCTCCCTGCGCAGTTTTTGATGCACAATGTTGTTCAGCCCAAAGCCCATTTATGAGGGGTGGTATCTCCAGGACAGCTTGAAGTCAGGTCACTTTGTGAGGAAACAGCCATACCATCATGGGTCCCCCTCGCTTCCTTTGCCAGTTTGTATCAGGTGACGTTAAGCCCTAGTTCACCTCACTTTTCTCAGTCATGACCTCACATCCCCTTCCTCATCTGCCCCTGGAGCGTGAACATCCTTCCTTCTAGGCAACAAAGAGCTTTTCTCTCCCCCTCTCCTGAGCTCCTTCTGTAAAACATACATGCTTCATGTGCTTCCTTCCCTGCAGATGTTTGTAACTGCAACATAATCCCTTCCTCCTCTTCCCTGGGGAGACATGTTACCTCTATGTTAAGTAACAGAGATTTAAGTTACAGGGATGTGTGGGTGGCCTTCAGAAATCATGCCAGTAAGATGTTTCTCAACCAGATTTTTAGTTCCAACAGAAAAAGAAGAAACAACAGAACTCTACTTAGCAAGCAACAACAACAGTCTACCTTCCTTTGGGACAGATGGTGCCTTCAGTCACCCTAGAGGAAAAGCTGCCTCTGGGTAACACAAATGTACCCATAGATGGCTCTTTTTGAAAAAAGCCCTATCCAGGAAACAGGTCCCCCAAATTCTCTACCTTTTGCAGTCTATAATCCTATCTAACTCCATCAGCAGGTCTGTGAGCCGACAGTATCTCCCATAGCTTTTTCACAGAGATACCAACTGCTTTGCCAGGTCCTTAAAAAGTACCCATCTACTGTGCTTTTTAAGCGATGTATCATCTGTCAGAAAGGAATTAGTTGGGTATAGTCTTAATGTTAAGAAGAACATAAATAAACTGTAGGTTGAACATAAGGTAGTGAGGAGGGAAATTCATTTTTACTGTTCCTGTAATGTACACTGTCTCCTCTTTGTCTAGGGAGTATCCCACAGATGATCACCTCTCGGCCAGCAGTGTACTTTAGTGTAGCCATTCAAGCTAAGAAAAACCTTGAAACATTCATTGGTGCTGTTTTATTATTTTCCCAATCATGTTTCCTTGACTTGACTCATCCTGTCCCTTTGATCAATAGCAGACGTCACCCAGCATGAGACATGTTTTGAATTGACTTAGAGTGCTTATTAGTACCAACTTCTAAATCACTTTGCTGAGCTTCCTCTGATGTTGTTAGCACTGGATAAGGTCTTAGACAGGGTTTTTCAAAGGAACAGAACAACTGAGGAGTCCAGAACACTTAGAGCTCTCCAGCCCCTGTTGAAAATCGCAGGCAAGAGTGCAAGAAATTGACTTGCTTTCAATTATAACATCGTCAAGCACTTTAAGGTGCACATAGCTGCTTTATGGGCTTTTCAGAGGTGCCTTTCAGAAGCTGTGTGCTTAGGCATATTTGAAAATCCTATTAGAAGCCATTCAGCATCTTTATGTGCCTAAATTCCTTTAAAACCTGACTCAGCATACTGTGATACTCCTCTGTGTGTGTGAGAGCAACGGCATAAAGAACAAGCTCTCGGTGAATGAGTGATGCTGTATGAATGTGGGGAATACAAGCCAAATCCCAAATGCAAAGGCTCATATGTTATAGTCATATAACCCAGCCACTTGTTTCTTCAGCAGTTGTCACAGCAAAGCTGTCATTTCCTAGCTCAAGAGTCTTTATCACATCCTTATCCTTGATACACACTCCGGGAGGAGGAAGGATTCACGAGGCAAATGGAAGTGTGATTCAGAAAATGCATCAAGTCAAGGAATGAAAATGCTCCCAGCAGTGGCCTCTGTCTGTTTGGATATGTGGAATGGATAGCTGGAGTTCCTCACATAATTTAGGTTACATTACCGTTTTCCAAGAAAAATCCACAGTCTGTATTCAGTTTGCATAAATAGGAGCTTCAAAACCAAAGTCTAAAACATCTCATTCCATTCTTGCCAACTTCCAGCTGAAGGATATTTCTGATCATGAATTGTAATAGTGGAAAATATTGACTGATTCAATCAGAGCAAGAGTGAGAGACAGACAGACACATAACCATTTCCGAGGAGATATATCCTGTTTCCTATGACAGGCAGCTTTCTTATTAAAATTATCCCAGTATATACATTCTCTATTCGAGCATGAAGTGCTCATTACAAGTCTCTACATAAATAATGTACACTTAAAATGGTTCCCTGTGCCATAAATATTGACCTTGGTTAATAATTGACTATGGGATTATATGTCTGCTCCCCTCAAACACTACTGATTGAGGGTCTTGCCTCTTCCCATCAGGTTTCTTTCCTTTCACTCCTGTAATTTTTGGAGAAGATATTATACCGATACCATCGGTGTAATGATGACACAGATTTGGACTGGAGTATATAATAAACCTTCTCCCCCTCCCAGTTCTTGCTTAGTGTCCCCAGTCATTTCACTGGAAAGTGTAAAAATATAATCTTTTGAATTCTCTTTACAATTTAATCTGTGATTTCTCTGTGGGTGCTTGCTGTAGACCTTGTCTGGTTTTGCTTTAACCTTTAGTTAACATTATTACAATAAGACATATCTATCAGTCATTTAGTGAGGCTGGTTCATGAAAAGTGTTTCAAAGAGCAGAATATGGACCAAATTTGCTGCTTGAAATGCAGTTGAGCCAAGGCACTCCTGGTATATGAGGCTTCCCAGCTTCACGCTTGATAAATCTTTACTGCCTGTTTTGACTATTTGCAATATTCTACAGATTCATGGAGGAAGAAAAATTGAATGATAGGAAAATGCTGCCTGGCAGAGTTAAGGTTTATAATGTCAACTGCAGCCACGACTCCTGAATAGCTTGTGCCTCTGCAGGTCCTTACTCCACAGCCCTTAGGCTGGGTATGCAGGAAAAATGACTCATACCTCATACACCAACATACTTTATATATCTAGAATGAGTTGCCCATAGAGATTTGCCCAGGTCTTGTACATTGGATGAAAGTGGCATGGTGAGATACAATGTGCTAAATAGCCTGTCTGTGGTATTCAGGTACCAGGGAGCAGTGAGGAAAGGCTTTGACTGCAACAGCCTGAAAAGATTTCATCAGGATGTTTTGTCCTCTAAGTTCTGATAGGACTTTCCTCTTTTGGACATTCTGGAAATATGTAAATGTCACTAAAAATGCTGTGGTTGTTCCTGTAGTTCCCAACTTTTCCCTTTCCTCTGGTGACACAATTATAGCATCAGTTATAGCCACTCCATGTAGGAGCTGTGAAAACTGTGTTTCTTCTTTTACTCTCAGCTTTTGCAAGTCTTAGCCCAATGGCTCCTTGCTTTGAAAAAGAGATATGGAGGTTGCTGTCCAAAAAGCAACATCTATATATGGAGACAGTGAATACACAATGAGTTAGGAGATGGTGACCAAAATGTGCAGCATTGTTTGTGAGTCCTTGAGGACCAATAAAAAATAATAGAACTGCATCTGTAAATAGCTTATTACAAACATCCAATTTCTATGCTTGGAATTCAGGACTCTGTCCAGACCATAAAATTAATCCTCATTGCCTGGTGGACCTTGGAAGCAGGGCCTCTCTGCCAAAGGTCACTCAGTTCTCAGTGGTGGCATCAGTGCTGATTCGTTTCGGCTCTGTGCATAAACATTTGCTGCGCTTGGTTACCAGTTGGGATTGCATGAAGGACATTGGAAAGAAGGGGTGAAGTGCCACAGCCCCTTCAAAGCTAAGAATTTCACCTCAAGGAAGGCACATAAAAGGATCTAGGTACTAAAACTCACATATCCTGGGAGGGTTAGTAGAAGGAGAATGCCGAAAAGGTTTTGCCTTGGGTTAATATTTGAAATTATTGGTGAAGGAATGATGAGAATTTGTAGTCATAGCTAAGGTTAGAGGTGGTAAAATATGCTTTATGTTCAATAACTACTGGTTTTAAATTTTACTGGGTCACAATTATAATGTTTGTAATACTTTTTCAAGGATTTTGGAATTTTAATTATTATATATTAATCAAGAATATTTAGAAATGCCTAAAGAGGCCAAGCTGATCTGTTGTTTTTGGGGTGGGTTCCTCCCCCCAGATTTGCACTAAGGTAACATACACAGATAAACAGACTTCTGTAACTCAGTTTGCATCATTATTTTTATTTTCTTTTCAAGTGTGTTCCTTCCTCTGGAGCATGAATTGCACAACCTATACATTGCTTTATGATCTCTGGTGGTGGTGTCCTGATCTGTGAGAGAAATGAACCAATAGCCCCCTCTTACCTCTCTCTTATAGATCATCATGTAACTGCATAATCAAACTTTCAATTTAAAATTGTACTGGAAACAATGTTTAGCATGGCTCTATGGACAATTTCTGAGTCTTTCACATTAGCAAGCATACAACATAGTCCCTAAGGGAATAAAAGGGATGTAGATATATCTTCCTGAATTAAACTCCTTTGTCACTACCACCACAATCTATTGATAAGACATTTTGCTCCCCAGTGTTGTCTGTTACAGTTTGTCTTAGGTAGTTAAAAAAAAAAAAAAAAAGGTGCAGAAACTCAGAGCTGGGTTACTGAACAGATTAAATAGAAGTATAAATTAAACAATGCCCAACTGCACAGCTATTATGCTCTGCTTTTACAGCCAGGATGAGATGTCTTGTCCCATACCCCCATCCCTTTAGAGCACAAAATCAGCCAAAGACTCTCTTGAGATTCAATGGAAAGGTGGCCACGTGGCCTTCAGAGATGAGACTGATGGCACAGACGTGCCTGACGTGCCGTGGCCAGCGAGCGGGCTGCTCTAACATAAGCCTACGTGCTGAAGGGCACTTCATCTCCAGGCTGCTGGGAGCCTCTGCCTCTGGCTGTGCCAAAATGGGCTGATATTAATACAACTGCCAATTCTCAATAGCTAAAAACCCAAGGTAGACATCCGTGCCGGTCTGTTGTGAAGCCCAAGTGTTAGCAGCCTGCCTCAGGGTTGGTGATGCCAGTAGGAGTCTGGCAGTAGTGCAGAATGTGTGTGAATGCTTTCACGTTCAGCTTAACCCACACCGCCAGCATAACACCAAGTGGGAAATGGATGAAAAACTCAAGAATGCTCTCATTAGTCAATTATTCGAACTGCATTTTTATACCAGCAAACAGCGTTCTCCGGTTGCTTGACAGAGATGTAGTAGACAATTTCCAGTTGTCCCTGTTCAAGGTACCAAGTGCAGCCCCATACCGGTTGGCACAATGCAAGACCACACACCAAGTGTGCGTACCCGCCCATGGAAGTGAGCAGACCTCTTCTGACACCCCTACGCTCCAAGTCAGAAAAGAAGGTTCCGCTTGAAGCTCTTATATTATAACAGGAATCTAAACCATCCATCTGGGCTGCAGTTTGAACTGCCCCCTCTGCGGGGCTGTGGGTGAGAAGGCAGAGTCAGGCTCAGCTCCTGCAGCTCTCACAAAAGCGGGCTATGTAGACAAGTCCCTTTTCCTCTCAGCCTCGCTCTTCTCCCTCCCTCTCCCTTGGTCTGTGAGCTGAGGAAGGTCTGTCTCATCCTGCTTGTATGTGGAGTGCCCTGCAAAATATGGTCCTGATCTCATCTGTGGTTTCCCAGCTTTATTATAGGACATAGAAACAATGGGCATTTTATTACCCTGAGTGTATCATTTCTGTTTGAATGCTCCCTCAGCATGGCGTTCTGACTCCAGGCTTGCTGAAAGAGGCTTGCGCAGTAATTAAAAGATTGTTAATATTGCTAATGCTGTTCCGAGCATAATTCCACATCAAAACACTGCTGGGCTTTTGGGGCCATTTTAAACTTCTTTCTCCCACTTCAAATTCAGCTTCTGAGCTTCCCCTCCACAGTGGATCAAACCAAGGGCCTGAATCCAACCATACTCTGAATGAAGATCCAGATTGTATAGCTTCAAGTCATCTTCCTGTGTATGAAATTGCACACTGTACTGCTTTGTATAACAGACGTCCTTGATCAACTGCTGTTGTGCTATGTCATGCAGAAATGCAATAAAATAAACTTTTGCAGTTGGTTTATAATCTACGTTTATTACAGCCCCAGCAATTTGTACCCTGGAGATAAAACTGGTAAGTCCCACTTCCCAATAGAAGTTTACCCCAAGTAGAGCTTAGAAAGACATTCACACAGTGACTCAACATATGGTTCTCACCAGAGACCTCCATCACATTGCTACAAACTAGGGTCCCACTTTGTCTGCTTTTTCCCTCTTTCAGAGGCAGGAAATGCAACCTGCAGCTCTCAAAGTCGAGTTAAAATTGTTCTGCCCACCTGGGGCAGATTTTTTTTTTTTAAAAAAAAAAAGCTAATCACCACAGTGAGGATCTGATTTTCATAAAAGCTCAGTTCCTGTTTTGGCACAGAGCTAATTGGCTGGAAGTTATAAGAACTGTATATGCTGAGTACTGGTCTCTTTCAAAATCTGTCACAGTGGGAGCTGCTGGATGGTGAACACTTGTGAAAATCTGCTCTCACATCAGCAATAGGAGCAAAAAATTTTGCATCTGGTGCTTAGCTCTGGTGAGAGTCTGAATATGGCCATTCATCATCAAAATCAGAGATTTTCTCAGTGGAAAACTGAGATTGGCGTCTATAGTTTGAATTAAGTGTAGTAAAGTCTTTGGAGGTTTTTGACATTGCTGCTCTAACAGGTAGGATACTGGCTGTTTCTTCCCTCTTCTCTCAACCCAGTTTCTTTTTAACACAGGAAAAACATTTCTTGACACTCCATTTAGCCTTGATAAGCCTGGAAGAGTTGACCGTGCTGCGCTTTCACTGCATTAAATCTGTCAAGCTAATATGAGAATGAACTAAAGTTTGCTGGTAAACATGTACTTAGGGCACACAGAAAGCAGCTCTACCAAGTTACGAGCATGTCATTTGTAATGAGTCTCCTGGCTAGGCATACTCTACGTGTCCTCTCCATCTCATAAACAAAGAGTAAGAGTTGTCTTTTCCGTGTGGAAACTGGCATGGCATTTGTGGCAACATGAGGTTGTTCCCAAAGACTGATATGAAAAGCAGTTTATCTGTGCTATGGTCAATGTATCATCCTTCTCACACTTTTTGAGCCGTTTTTTGAGAATGATGAATTGTAGTCATCACCACATTCAATTAATTTTACTCAGCTGGTTCTTATAGTGCGTTTGTACCAAATGTCCTCTAACAGCTGATAAATCATCCCTGAGTGGCTGCAGAGGCAGCGGCAGTGACATACGTTGGACTGACGACAGGAATGTGTCACACCATGTCTCTCGCCCCCTCTTTCCAGAAGGATTTTTGTGACCTTTGGTGGCATTTGCAAGAAGCCATTTTATCCTGATGTTCCATGGCTCTATTGATCTCTGTGTAGGATTAATCTTAGACAAACAGGGCATATAATTTATGTAAACTCTGCAGGTAATTAAATTCCTTCCAGCAAAGGTCAGGGCAGAATATTTAAGATTTCATTTGAATAGAAATTACAGTTAGAAATGAAGGGGAAAAAAGACAGAAAGGAAGAAATTTGGAGCTTGTCATATCAATTATTATGGTGTAACTAAGAGGAGTCAAGTTATTTCTCAAAGGCTAAGATCCAGTCTTCATCATCTGCACACACATTTCAGAAATGTTTGTCTATAACAACTTACAAATAACTTTAAGAAATGTTCAAGTAGCTCTAATGGATAGTGAATGAAAACATAATCTTTTTTTAAGAGAGATCTGAGACTCTCCTTCCTAAATGAGGAAGCCCTAAACGTGCAAGCATGTTTTTGTAACTTGGCCATGATTATAGTACTCACTCTTCCTTCACCAAGATCTCAAGGCTCATGGAGAGCATTATTTTTCTGTTTACCTTCCAATTTCACAAATCTTTGGATTTCAGTGTTCAATCTACAGTGTTCAAGTTGTTCAATTCTACAAAAAAACTCCATTTTGGAGGGGGCAAGCCCAGACACTGATATGAATGCATAGCTTCTGAGCAAGGACATTGAACTACACAAACTATCTTATGATAAAATTTTATGCTTTGAATACTGTCTTTTTTGCATGGTATGTCCCAAATATCAGAATGTGGTGCTCTGTTTGGAAAAGGCTTGCATAATTTCTACTACATATCTGATTAAATGATCTCCGTCTGGACACAACGGAGGACTGTCACCAGGCTGAGTGAGGACCCAGGCTGGGGACAGATGTTCAGTGGGTGAAATCCTTGGAGCAACCCAATCTATGGAGATGGTTTGAGCGAGTGTCACAGTCATCTTCCTCTCCAGCTGAGAGGAATAAACATTCACAGAGATGGCCGGGGTATAAAATAGCTCTCAGTTACAGAACACTATAAGTGGTAGAGGATTTTTCACAGAAAGTCTTTTATTATCTTTTTTCCTCTGTCTCTCATTGAATGGCCTTTACAAGGCTGTTGTGAGATTGGGTAGTGGTTGGCCATCATTGTAAAATGCAATCATGGTTTCATATTAGTGTCATGACATCGCCCTACCTCCCTTCCTGCAGCAAGGACCTCACCAAGGTCTGGTTTGGTTTCACAGTCTCCAGGAGCTCTGTGTCCCTTGCACCTCACTTTCCAGTGCACTCATCACCTCTTTGCATGGTATTTCTCTCACCCCAAAACCTTTCTCCTCCAACACCCACCCCCCTATACTGACTGTGAACTCTCCACTCGGTATAGTTGCTCTTAGATTTGCAAACTTAACTGGCTGCCTAAACCACACCTCATCTCCAAACTTTTTTTGCAGTAAGAAGGGTAAAACATACCTGGGATTTAAAATCACAGAATGAAAGAAAAATTCAGGTTGTAAAACACCTCAGGAACTCTCTAATCCAACCTCCTGCTTTGAGCAGGAACAGCTATGATATCAGACCATATCAGGGCTTTATTCAGTAGGGTCTTGAAAACCTTAATTCACAGAGACCACACAACCTCTCTTGGCAACCTGCTCCACTGTCTTAGTGTCATCAGGGCAAAGAAGGTTTTCCTTACAACCAGTCTGAAACCCTCTTGTTTTGGTTTGGGCTCATTGTCTCTCACCACTCCCCCCAGCCCAGGCATCACTGTGAAGACCCTGTCTCTGTCTTGTGGATAACCTCCTTGGAGGTACTGGCAGACTGCTATACCAGGTCTTCTCCTCCAGGCAGAACCCTGCCTGGTCCCTCAGCCTTGCCTCACAGGGCAAGTGCTCTGGCCTTTTTTGAAAATGGATGCAATATTTATCCCTTAACTCCATTGCCCCTGACCTCCATGGCCTTTCAGAGAAGATAGACAGAGGAAGCCTTGCAAGGAAATCAGCCAGTTTTCTCACTACTTTGGATGCAGCCCATCTGATCCCATGGGCCAAGTATGGGTCAAGTTCTCAGGAGTAATCCCTGACTTGATCCTCATCCTCTGCAGGTAGCTCTTCTCCTCCTTGAACCCCCTCACTAAGCAGAGAGGCCAGTGAAGGCTGATGCAAAGAAGGTGTTGAGTGCCTCAGCCCTATTGGCGTTTGCTGATATAAAGTTACCTGCCCCATTCGAATGGGAATTTGGCTTGCAGGTACTGTAAACCTGTGAGCACCAGCCGTGAAAACTGTGACCACAGCAACTACCATCACTTTGGGGCATTCAATCACTGTTTGTGTCAATCCATACAACTCTGCAACCACACAGTCCTTGCAAACAACAAAATTGCCAATAGAGGACGTAAGCTGTGATAGGAAGTGTTTCAACTGGAGTAGTATAAACTGACATTAACATTGATGTGACTCAGAGCTGACCTAGGCCCTTTACAAGGATATGCTGATGTCAGACAGGCTTTCCTTCCAAAATCTTGTCATGTAAAGGAGTTCCAGAAAAGTGTCCTCTGTTGACTTCTCTTGATAAGTGAAGAGAACTTGCCTGGGTGATTGCTGGCCAATGCAGTAGCCAGCATGTCAGGAGCCAGAATAGACAGCCATGGAAGTGACTTCTGGCCTTAAAATCTTAGAGTCAAATGACTTAGTGAACGAATGAGATTATTTTGCAATAAATGATTTGAGGAAATTATTGCGTAATGGTAAAAACACTTGCCCCATTTGGCAATTGGTGACCGCTAGGAATTCAAAAGTAAAGAGCACCTACAGCTGCACCTTAAATGCCATCCACCCAACTGCTGACCATATGCCCAGTAGCTCTGAGATAGCTGCACCTTCTGCTGTGGATCCTGCTGCAGATCTGCTCCAGTCACAGTAGCATCTGCCTCGCCAGCTTTGCAGCAGCATCTTCCATCTTGTAGCTAGCTGCCTTTGCTTCAATTAGAGCCCCATCTGCCTCTGCACTGGTTGTTTCTGATATGATTACAATCACATCTGCTCCGCCATTGACTGCTGCTTTCATTACGGTTATAATGTCATACACCCTTGCGCTTTCTGCTGCTGTTACTACTATAATGACATGAGCAGCTGACTTGGCTTTTGACACAGTTGCTTAAAACATCTGCCCCTGTGCTTACTTGAGGATACAGGTGTAGCCGGGCTGATGTGAACTTAAGGTTGATCTAACCTCATGTTTCCTCCGCCACTGGCCATCTCCACACAGTTATGGGGAAGATGTGGGCACTCTACAATAAGCAGATGTGGGAAGATCTACTGCTGATCTTTGCCTGCTCCTGCAGCTGGTGCAGCAGCTATAGTGTTAGCCTGGGATTTGGGAGAACTAGGTTCAGATTTCTGCTTTGCAACCAATTTACCAACTAAACCTGAAAAGATTACTTAGGCCCAGATCTATCGTGGAGTTTTACACCCAATGTCACAGTTACTGGTTTTCTGGTGGTTCATTTTCACTGTGAAAAAACCCTAAGTGTCCTCGACTTAAAGTTCCCCATGCAATGGATGAGGAAAGTTAGAAGAACCTCAGGAATTTTCTCAAAAGTTGCTGCACTGAAAAAGAGCCTCGACATAGGAAATTGTAATGACATGGGAACCTCCCTTCATGTAGGATTCATAGCCTGAAATCATCCCCTGGAGGAATATGCCTGTTTCTTTTCTACACGGAAGTGGACTCGGTCCTTATTTAATCATAGAATCATAGAATCATAGAATCATAGAATTGTAGAATGGTTTTGGTTGGAAGGGAACTCAAAGATCCCTAGTTCCAACACCCCTGCTGCGGGCAGGGACACCCTCCACTGGACCAGGTTTCCCAAAGCCCCATCCAACCTGGCCTTGAACACTTCCAGGGATGGGGCATCCACAACCTCTCTGGGCAACCTGTTCCAGTGCCTCACCACTCTCACAGTGAAGAATTTCTTTCTAACATCTAATCTAAATCGACCCTTCTTCAGCTTGCACCCATTACCCTTTGTCCTGTCACTACAATCCCTGATAAACAGTCCCTCACCATCTTTCCTGTAGGCCTCCTTTAGATACTGGAAGGCCACAATTAGATCTCCCTGGAGCCTTCTCTTCTCCAGGCTGAACAATCCCAACTCCCTCAGCCTGTCCTCACAGGAGAAGTGCTCCAGCCCTCCAAGCAGCTTCGTGGCCCTCCTCTGGACTCTCTCCAACAGCTCCATGTCTCTCCTGTACTGGGGACCCCAGAGCTGGACGCAGTACTCCAGGTGGGGTCTCACAAGAGCGGAGTAGAGGGGCAGGATCACCTCCCTCGACCTGCTGGTCACACCTCTTTTGATGCAGCCCAGGACACGGTTGGCTTTCTGGGCTGCAAGCGCACACTGCCGTCTCATGTTGAGCTTCTCATCAATCAACACCCCCAAGTCCTTCTCCTCAGGGCTGCTTTCAATCCATTCCTCGCCCAGCCTATAGCTGTGCTTGGGATTGCGCTGACCCACGTGCTGGACCTTGCACTTGGCCTTGTTGAACTTCATGTGGTTC
The DNA here is from genome assembly GCF_028858705.1 of Grus americana. NCBI lineage: Eukaryota > Metazoa > Chordata > Aves > Gruiformes > Gruidae > Grus > Grus americana. Next base: position 11,134,912 of record NC_072853.1, on the reverse strand, counting down.
ACACAGGCCCACCTCTCCAGCCTGTCAATGTCCCTCTGGATGGCATCCCTTCCCTCCAGTGTGTCAACCACATCACACAGCTAGGTGTTGTTGGCAAACTTGCTGAGGGTGCACTCAATCCCACTGTCCATGTCACCAACATGGATGTTAAACAGCACCAGTCCCAGTACCAACCCCTGAGGAACATCACTCATCACTGATCTCCTCTTGGACATCAAGCCATTGACCACAACTCTTTGAGTGCGACCATCCAACCAATTTCTTATCCACCAAGTGGTCCATCCATCAAATCCATGTCTCTCCAATTTAGAGACAAGGATGTTGTGTGGGACAGTGTCAAATGCTTTGCACAAGTTCAGGTAGATGATGTCAGTCGCCCTTCTCTTATCCACCGATGCTGTAACCCCATGATAGAAGGCCACCAAGTTTGTCAGGCACATCTTCCATGTGCCTGAGCATAGTCTCCAGGAGGGTCTGCTCCATGATCTTGCCGGGCACAGAGGTGAGACTGACCGGCTTGTAGTTCCCCAGGTCTTCCTTTTTTCCCTTTTTAAAAATGGGGGTTATGTTTCCCCTTTTCCAATCAGTGGGAACCTCACTGGACTGCGAGGACTTCTCAAATATGATGGAGAGTGGCCTGGCCACTTCATCTGCCAGTTCCCTCAGGACACATGGATACATCTCATCAGGTCCCATGGACTTGTGCACCTTCAGGTTCCTTAGATATTCTCGAACTTGATCTTCTCCTACAGTGGGTGGTTCTGCATTCTCCCAGAATTCTCTTCTTTCTCAAACCACAGCTGACAAGCAGTAGCAAGTGCCCACCTTCCCCTCTGGGTGCATTGGCAGCACTGAAAGCAAGTAACAGAGGGATGAGAATTTGGTGGGTTTTCGCTGTGGGTTTGAAATTACCCCTCCTATGGAAGAATACTTCAAAATCCATAAAGAGATGCATGTGGGGAACTTTCTCTTCTACAAGCTCTCCATGCAGTGCTTAAAAATTCGCCCGGTGAGAGGGGGAAGGGATGGACCATGCATAAGCAGTGAAGAAGAAATCTGAGCTGGCAAGTGTGCCATCATCAGCTATGGCTCCCACAAGTAGTACTGGAGATATTTAAATAGAACAATAATTCAGGCTAAAAAAAAAAAAAGTAACTGTGCTCTGAAGAAGGACTATTGTTGCAGGACATGGAAGTGCATTAGCTGGTGAAATCCTATTGTGGCTTATTTGACGTGTTTACAGGTTTTCCCGGTAAATCTCTATCACATAGTAAAACTCTCCTGCTTACCCACAGAAATACAGAAACAAATGGAACTTTCCCATTTTCTTGTAAGTAATCATACTTCCAGGCCAAAACCTCAGCCCCTCACACATGTCCCCCTCAGGCCTGTCTTCACTGACGTATGCTGGCACACCCAGTATTCTTTATTAAAAGCTTCAACCCAGAAGCCATATAGCCATGTTGGCGTGCTCTGCACGAGCAATAAGTCACTCTGGTTGAGCCAATAAACCCTGTTAAGAGGCTGGGCTCTGCAGCTCAAGCACAACACTTGCAAATATATTGATTTGGGTTCAGGCTCATGAGTTTATGGCTCCTAATGTGTCATTTAGTTTATACAAATCTATACAGGTCTGTGCTGGGATATTTGTATGGCTCCTCTGTCTCCTCATTAGTATAATACCCCAGCATATCATAATCCCCTCTCCTCTCCTCTCCTCTCCTCTCCTCTCCTCTCCTCTCCTCGTTCATTTTTACAGTTATATTCCCAACTCCCTGTAGATGTTTTATTACGGTGCACTATTCTGTTACATCCGCTGCAGCATTCAATGATGCAGGAAGTTTGGGATGTTGCAGTCTGACACTGATGGGTCAGGCAGCCCCGCGTTTGCTGAGCTGAATGCACTTCAGTAGTCTCCTCAAACACAGCAGGCTCCGTCTGGATGCTTATATTTCAATAAGTGTGCAACATTTGCAGAATCAGGAGTCCAAATCTGCCATCCAAATGATCTGCAAAAGCAGCTGGTCTTATGCCTGTCTAGTCAAACTAGACCAAACCTCTGAACCTTTTGAGGTTTGCCCATCACTAATAATTAATGTCTGACTTTGATAAAGCTGACATTTGGTTTATAAAGGCAGACTAATAAGCTCCAAGAAGGCTTAGAAATCCTATCAAGTAATGTATTGCATTACAAATATTAAAAATTACTGTCAAAATTAACATAATCTACTTCTGGGCACGTTAGTGTATTAATCTGATTGGAAGCATGACCTCTTTTTGCTAACTTTCCAAATGACCCCGGTAAAACTGTGACATTTCTAGATATGTGACAGATATCTGTAAAAATATAAGATACAGAGAATGTAGATATCAAAAACACTGTATTGTCAAGGCTTTTAAAATTTCTGTTACAGTCTTCTCTGTTACATGAATGTACTTTGCATTTAATGAGTAGCCCAATGTTTTACATGCTTTAGGCAACTGGTTTTGTCTGGGCTTTTTTCTCTGCCTTTCCATTTTTGAGGCAGATGTTATCTTTATGGTTAAAGAGGTTTGGGCCTCCCTCTGTGATATTTAAAGGAACCCAAAGCCTACTAATTTTAATTTCAGTGGCTGCAGCTAACAAGTAGTAGGAGTTACTGACCTTGAGATGACATGCATGAAAGGACAAAGTATGACGGGGACTTTGTCCCATTTCTCTGTGTCTTTGTTGGACAGTGGCTGTAATGGGCACCTGAATCTTTTAGATACTTTTTTCCCTCCCTCGCTTTGTGGATGGACATCATCTGCAGGACACTGATACAGTAGAGGATAACACAGCAGTCACACAAGAGGAAGAGGAAGGAAACAAGATGAAATTAAACACAGGAAGTAATGTGCTTTCTGATGTCTTTGTGTTCTCCTGACACAGGGTGAAAGGTTTGCTCACAATTCTCAATCTACTTCAAAGCACAGCATTAAAGCTAGATAAAATATTAATGGTAAATTTTAGCCCTCACCATTGGTTGAAGCATTTTTCAGCTTTTGATGCTCCCCCTTTAATTCAGTTGTTTCGTCCTGCCCCTTTTTTATTCCTTGCCTTTTGCGAGCATGGGACATCACCTTTCTGTGGTGATCGCCTGTGGTGATCATTGCCCTCTTCACCAAAACTCCTGGGTGTCTCACTACGTCTTAAAGGAATCAAAGTCCAATTTCCCTCTTCTCCGTCTTCTGAAATGGCTGTTGAGGGGTGTAAGAGGATCTTCTCCTGATCAGGCAGCATTTAATGTATCAAGAACCATGGCACATGGACCCTAGAGAATATGTAGGGAATCTGAAAAAATATGGACTAAGGAGCAGAGCAAGTAGAGGGGGTAATGAAGAATGGCAAAATCACAGAATAATGGAGCTCTTAAGCTTCTTGTAAATATACATTGATTTCATCAAATGATATTGGGTCAAAAAATTGGGGAAGAATTTTTAAATGTCAAAATATTTTCCTTTGACAGTCTCAACACACACACATTTTGGCAGAAAAAAAGTCTGTTCAGCCTGAACTGCATTTTTCCCTGATGCTTTTTTTTCCCCAGATGAGCTACTGAAAAGGACAAAAAAAAATTAATTTGTTTTCCTGCAGGTCTAGGCTACTCAGAGCTGCAGGGAGTTGAAGGTGTGCATCTCCTTTTTGATGTCCTGGATATTGGCAGAACTGAATTCCCCAAACGTGCTGGGCTGACTTTGTGGCCATCTGTCTGAATTGACTGTGTTGTCCCTGGCTGAAATGACCACCCAGCCTGAACTTTGCAAGGGGGGGCTGCCAAGCTGCGGTTAGTTTCTTCCCCAAATAGCTCTAAAGTGTGGCTTGGTGTGTGCTTTAAGTAAAATTATGCTACTGTTCAGCTCTCCACTTGATTAAAATATATCTTTCAGCATTTAAGGGTGGGCAGTGACTTCCTGGGATTAGAAAGGGAAGTGGACTGGCTGGAAAGCAGCGAGGAAAGATGTTGTTTACGAGTAGTGGAAGGGCAGAGTAGCATGTGTTTCTGAAGTTTGGGGCTTGGCCACATTACTCAACTCCAGTTAAAGAACTGCTAAATTCACTCTGTGTCTCATTTTCTTTCTTAATAGCACACACAGGGACGCTTTTACCAGAAGAGTGATTCATCTGCTGTGGTATTCTAGATAAATTTCAAGAGAGCAGGGCTCCCTTGGGCTGACAGTGTGACCATTTGCCCCAGGACAAATGCCCTCACAGCCTGTCAAGTTGGCTGAACACAGACTTCTTAAGATTTGGACTTTTTCAACATGTAAGATTTCACTTGGCATAACAATTTTCTTCCCATATTAAATGTTTTAAACAGCTTTGGAAGACCTTGCTTTCTCACGATTTCGGCAGGGTGCCGTACTCCCTGGGCTCCAGCTGCTGCCAGAGACGCTCTGTGCAGGGATGCTTGTCAAGGAGAGACTTCATCATCCACACGAAGTGCAGGTATTATAAACTCATCACCACAGTCACTACTTAACAGGTCTGTGTGAAAAATGAGTGAGCATGCTCGGGTGCCACTTCACTAATTTACAGAAATGGAAAACTTGGCTGTTTTTGAAGACACAAGGGTTGCAGTGGCTGTCAACTTAATGAAAAGAGACGTTCTCTTCTTTGTTTCTGTTTTGAAAAGAAAGAAGTTGATAAAACAAACCTATTTTAAGCCTTTTAATGAGCAATTGTTTAGAGCAGTCAAAACATTGGCTTTCTGAATAAGCCAATAACTGATTTAATATGTTTTTTATAGATACGAGTGCATATGGCTTAGAATATGAAAAGAAACTGTTTATAACCTCCAGAGTCATTGGAGTAGAGTGTAACATCCCTCACAAGTAGAGGTCAAGATTTCTGGGTTTTGGACCAGGCTTTGATACAGACTTGTGTTCTGACAGTAGCTAATGATATCATTCTCTTTCCTCTTTTTCTCAGTTTGTCAGACGAGTAGGATAGCACTCTCAGATGCATTGGGATCTGATAAATTTTTCTAAAGCATCTAAAGATCCTTGGATGGAAAACAGTATCTCTATACACTGAGTCTAAAATTTCCGAAGTTTTATGTCTGTATACTTTTCTGGCTCAATATATTTGCATCTTAACAGAAGTAAAATCAAGAACACCCCAGCCGGAAAAACAAAACAAAACAAAACAAAACAGGTTTGAGCTTGAACTAGCTTTCCTCTTGTCCTTTTTTTGATCCTCACTAGTACTGTGCCATACCTATTGACTTTTTTCTGAATGTTGAGAAATTCCCTAGCTGATATTAATGGTCACAGAAGGAGAAACTGAAATATCACTTTTTTTAATATACATAAATGAACTATTTTCTTATGCTGAAGAAACAGCTTATTTTGATGACTTTGACTTCTGTTGTATTTATGTTCCTTCACTGATCTCATCAGGGTGCCACATGAACCATCCACACGGGGCCTGAACCAGCTGGGTCCAATATTAATGAGGAAAGGGACGTGCTAATTGTAGCAAGTGGTTCAGAGACTGGTGCTTCAAAGCCAATTTGGCTGGACCAGACTGAGCCTCCCTGTGCACTGTTTTCACATGACCTTTCATCATCTTTTGAACAGAAAGTCTACGTGAAAATACAGAAATTTCACTGAAGAAGTTCTTTTTGCCTTTAGCCAGGGCACTGGGACCTGCCATCTTCCTCTTATGAGTGACAGACCGAATGATTAATCAGGACTATCTTGCCAACTGCTGGTTTGAGTTTATTTTCAGCAATAAGGTGAATTGTCTCTAGACTGGAGCATGGGCTATTTTCAATTGTTTGCTGTAAGCCACTCTCCTTCAGCTCAGATTTGGTTTTTTTTAGCCGTCTAAGGGAAATATTTCCCTGCTAAAAGTCTATTTTGCTATAAGATGCAGGAATTGCACTGACATTCAGGTGGTTATTGCAGTGAATTTCTTGGTCTCAGGTTTTTTATTCGATACTGCTCATTTTACTTTTTTTTTTTAACCTTAGAAGTGTGGTGATGCTTATCTGAACTTTTAAACTTTTCCTCAAGCACAGGGTGGATGCTGATGGTTCTCAGACATGCAAACTATTTCTCCTTTCTAACATGTTTTGATAGAGCACTCCCTAAATGCTGTTTTTTGGCGAAAGATCTTTGGCATCAGTAAGGTCCTAGGAAGGACTATGGCACAAAAAAAGCTAGGAAGTCACCCAAACATTAGGGGTTGCTGTCAGCAACCCTTGTGGTAGCCCACCAAAGTGAGGTTTCTGTGAAAAGGTCTCTGGCATCCTGTGACTCTCCTTTAGCAGTTCCAGCAATGAAGACAGCAGGGTGGTCGTTGCTGACAGACACTGAAGGGATCTGAAAAGGGAGATCACTTCTGAGCAGTTTACAGTCTTTCTTGTTCAAGAGTTAACCAAGGATTTCTTTCACGGACGTTTCTTCACAGAGTTGGAAGTAATGGATCAAAGTAATGGATCAAATATTTGTGACTAAGACGAAGTGTACTTAATATCTCTTTGAATCTCTTTTAAATCAATCAATAATTTTGTTAACTCTCTGGGGTTTATCAGAAATAAGAAATGAAAACAAATCATAGTTCTAAAGGATGCTTATTTTATATGTGGTGGTTTTATTTCAGCAGGTATGTGAATTTTGGTCATCCTTTTCACAAATGAAAACACTGTGTGGAGGATGTTGTGATCTCAGGTGAGTTTGTAAGATAGCATCACATGTTATTTGGACAGTTATGTTTTCTGAGGTTTGTTAAAACCCACAGCTATGATTATCCTCAGTAAGAGCCCTTTCCTTTTCATTTACAGTGGTGCTCACAATATTCTTTTTACAGCCTAGGCTTACTGACTGTGTCTATTCACTGGATGTGTCAGTTTGAGTTGCCTGCATAATGCAAACTCTAAATATTAGTTAAGAATAAAATATTTGTTAACTAATTTTATATTTTTTGTTGTGAACTTACAGTTGTGAGTGAATAGCATTCTAGTTCATAACTGTCATCTCTATCTGTCATCACTTGCTCTCTGGAATTTAAATCTGTGTTTTATACCTCTGTGTTCAAGATCTTTATTTTTATATATATCCTTTTACGCATCCTAGCCAGCATTATACAAATAGAGATCAGTTCACATTACATACCCTCTTCCATTGAAGAAGAACTGAGACACTTACAACATTATCAATATTACATTTCACATCAAATCATCAGCTAGTTGAAACTGGGAGAAGAATCATAGAAAATGTTTGTTTCTATTATGTGCTCCCATTCCTACTTCCTACTTCACTGGCCAACATCTCAGTTATAGTTGTGATAAAATTAGATCAAACACATGAAGAACTTCGACAACCTGTGTTCAGTAGTTATCAAGTATTGATAAAGGGAGCAAAACTGACATGGGCTTCAGGTGAAAATCTGGGACATGCTGGGAACTTGTATTGGTCTTCTGGGGTTTTCAGCTTTGAGATTCTTGTAGGCAGGAGCTGAGATTTGTCAAAGAATTTGGGAGTGAAGCAGCTGCATCAAAGATTCTGCAGTCTCTGCAGCAGGGTAGCATGTTTTTTCTTTCATTCACATCTGTGATGAAATTTCCATGAAAGACGTTGTAATTAACAATGACTGCAAATCTAGAAGAGATCATTAATGTTCAGTGTAACTCAGATTCTTGGTCAAAGTTGACCGGGAGAATATAACATGAGAAAGATGTAATTAAAATAAGGAGAATCTTTCCTATGTGATGGCTTCCCAGCTCTTCCTAAGCTTTCAGGATCAACCACATTATGCCTCACATAGCAAATTTGCATCCACAAAAGGTCATTTTCTGTCGAGTAACTGCACTCGTATACAAAGAGGCCATTTCAACCTTATTCCTTCAGTTTGTCTATTCTGTGATCAATATCACAGTCTAGACCTGGATGACTGCAGAATCTGATTGCAACTTAATTTCCCATAAGAGTAGCTAGACCTGCTGAAACAGCTTGAGTATGCAGCACTGAATAGGCAGGCTGAGCAACAAATGTCCTCACACCATATTGGGAAGCCCAATTAGCACAGCAGACTGTGTCTTGCTGTGTTATTTTTCTCCCCATTGCATTTTGAAAGGATTAAGCTCTGGGACCGTCATTGCCAAGTTGTGCTGGTTTTGGCTTGGATAGAGTTAATTTTCTCCATAGTAGCCAGTATGGAGCTGTGTTTTGGATTTGTGCTGAAAACAGTGTTGATAACACAGGGATGTTTTCATTCCTGCTGAGCAGTGCTTACACAGAGCCAAGGCCTTTTCTGCATCTCACCCCACTCCACCAGTGAGCCCGCTGGGGGTGCACAAGAAGTGTGGGCTAGTGGAGGTTGTCCCTGCCCATGGCAGGAGGGGTGGAACTAGATGGTCTTTATGGTCCCTCCCAGCCCAACCCATTCTATGATTCCATGAAGTTGCGGGGGGGACATAGCTGGACCAAAGGGATATTCGGTACCATATGATGTCATGCACAGCCTATAAAGCTGGGGGAAGAAGGAAGCGGGGGGACATTCGGAGTTACAACATTTGTCTTCCTCAGTAACCATTACACATGATGGCTGCTCATGGCTTGGATGGACATTCTCTTCACCGGGTAAAAAACTGGCTGGATGGCCAGGCCCAAAGAGTTGTGGTGAATGGAGTTAAATCCAGTTGGCAGCCTGTCACAAGTGGTGTTCCCCAGGGCTCAGTACTAGGGCCAGTGCTCTTTAATATCTTTATCAATGATCTGGACAAGGGGATTGAGTGCACCCTCAGTAGCTTTGCAGATGACACCAAGTTGGGCAGGAGTGTTGATCTGCTTGAGGGTAGGAAGGTTCTACAGAGGGATCTGGAAAAACTGGATTGATGGGCTTCCAACTGTACAAGGTTCAACAAGACTGTGTTGAGTCCTGCACTTGGATCACAACAACCCCAGGCAATGCTAAAGGCTTGGGGAAGAGTGGCTGGAAAGCTGCCTGGTGGAAAAGGACTTGGTCAATAGCCTGCTGAATATGAGCCAGCAGTGTGCCCAGGTGGTCAAGAAGGCCAGCAGCATCCTGGCTTGTATCAGAAACAGAGTAGACAGCAGGACTAAGGAATGATTGTCCCCCTGTACTCATCACTGGTGAAGGCCACACCTCGAGTCCTGTGTTCAGTTTTGGGCCCCCCACTGCAAGAAAGACATGGAGGTACTGGAGCGTGTCCAAAGAAGGGCAACAAAGCTGGTGAAGGGTCCAGAGAACAGGTCTTATGAGGAGTGGCTGAGGGAAATGGGGTTGTTTAGCCTGGAGAAAAGGAGGCTGAGATCTTATTGCTCTCTACAACTACCTGAAAGGAGGTTGTAGCCAGGTGGGGGTTGGTCTCTTCTCCCAAGTAGCAAGTGACAGGACAAGAGAAAATGGCCTCAAGTTGTGCCAGGGGAAGTTTAGGTTGGATGTTAGGAAACATTTCTTCACTGAATGGATTGTCAATCATTGGAACAAGGTGCCCAGAGACGTGGTTGAGTCACCATCCCTGGAGGTATTTAAAAGACATGTAGATGCGGTGATTAGGGGCATGGTTTAGTGCTGGACTTGGCGGTATTAGGTTAATGGTTGGACTTGATGATCTTAAAGGTCTTTTCCAACCTAAATGATTCTATGAATCTATGGAGCCCTGCTTTCCTGGAGATGGCAGAACACCTGCCTGCTGATGGGAAGTGTTGATTGAATTCCTTGTCTTGCTTTGCTTGCACGTGTGGCTTTTACTTTACCTATTAATTTATCTTTATTTCAACCCACAAGTTTTCTCACTTTTACCCTTCCGATTCTCTCCCCCATCCCACCAGGGGAAAGAGAGCAAGTGGCTGCATGGTTCTCAGTTGCTCACTGAGGTTAAACCATGATGCAAGTAAAGAAAAATAACATTAGCATCCATCACTGAATAATTAATTCTAGAAAACTATACAGGTGCATGTGTGTTATTAATTTTTCAGTTTATATAAGGTCTTCCTGAAATTCTTGAGGATAAACTGGCAGTACAGAAAATGCTTAGTGACCACTAAGGACTTTAACCCAATTCTTCATTAGATTTAACTGGGGCAGTGGAAAGAATTACCTTCCCTACCAATTCTTGTCACACCCTCCGTTAGATGAGACTGTCCCCGCAGTGTGGTTGGAGGTGCATCTGATCTACGAAGTTTACAGCCTTCAGGCAAAGAGCACTGATGAGAACAGCAAGCTCATTATTAGGTTTCACTGCATGCACTGACTAATGAGGATGGGTAGTTTCATTTCGGGTGGCATCTGCTTTCCGTAATACCAGCAGTGTCTCTGTCTGAGTTGCTTGTGAACTGTCTCCTGAAAGGCTTCACTTTAAGGCTCATCTTAGGACAAGCCTGAATCAACACCAGCTGACTTTAAAATGCTGGGCTGTAATTTGCAGTGGTTTAAAAATGCTTCATGCTTAGGTCTGTGTCTGTTGCACAGGTGTGCCAACTCTGTTATAGAAGCAGAAGGGAAAATCTAGGACCAGTAATTGCATCCACTGTCAAAATTTAAACCACTAGTGTATGTGAGTCAGTATCTTTAGGATCCCAGAGACAGCTCTTGGTCTGGTTTGCCAGATGAAGTGACCTTGTCTCTGCAGAGCTGCTGCACTGAGGTGTTTTTGCATGAAGGGAAGGTACTAGAAGGCTCTTTTCCCTGGATTAGCAGCCAGGAAGGGAAGACAAGGAATCGTGCCAGGGAATGTGCTCAGATGACTCACCTCCGTTAGGTAATGCCTAAGCTTCCATCAGAGCAAATACAAGCCAAAGTAACGTCAGGACACATCTACCCAGCAGACTGGGCTGCACAGCTTATTCCACCATGGGGACTCTTGGCTGAACTTATTTCGAGATTTCTGTATTCTCTTCTTGTGACAGCTACCTCCATTGAAGGTAACAAGGAGGAACCTACATATTACTTTAATTTTTATGCTGAGATTTAAATAATTCAGCTATGGAGGTGTCAGTGAAAACAAGAACAAATAAAGAGAATGGATGTGGGGAAGGAAAGGAACTATCGAAGACAAAGGGCTTAGGTACCTCCCAATCAGGGATCACTCATACAATGGGCCATTAAAATTTAGCTGAGTCGAGTGTATCGTTTTTAATTTGTATTCCCATAACATACTTTGTTAAGGAGGGTGTATGCAGCAAATGCATATTAATGATGCTACACATTTGCATATTATAGATCCATAATACCAAGGGTGTAGTAAAAATCTTTATGAAAAGTGGTGACTATGCAGCAGTCAATTTTCTCTATATCTCAACCATTTTAATGCTTTTTTTTGTGCACACACACAGATGCATACACACACACACGCACACGCACACAAAATCCCTACAACCGATAGCTATACTACATTAAGGGACTAATGACCTGCAAAATTCCATTTATAAAAGATGAAGAAATGTTAGATTTATATAGACAATCATCAAATCATCTCTTCCTCTGGAAGACTTCCAGTTCTTTGTTCATTTATTCTAAAATTTTTTAAACCAACAACCTGCTGAATGTATTGTTTTTAAAAATATATATTTAATCCACCTCAGATTTAGTGCCAAGAGAAGATTATCCCAAATTTCATTTTCAGAATAGTTTTTATGGCTGAGATACAAATTCCTGCAACTCACCTGTTTATAGTGAAAACTAGCTCCATCTGGGCTAGCTATGGGTTCTTAGAGGTGCTTAACTGAATAAGAAAAGTTTGGGTGGTTATCTCAACATACATGAACAGGCATGGACCCTCATGTCAGAATGAGACCAGCAACACAGTCTGCAAATAGGTCTGTTGGTCTAAATGGATAGCTAAGACCTCCTTTACTGTGGATAACTCTTGAGACAAAATATGCTGAATTTGCCTCCCATCAGTGCTCATGAATGTTGTTACTGGTTCAAGTGGACTTAGAAATGTGGTAAAGCATGATGGTCCCATGTGGTCCCATGATGCCAGCTGATCCCTCTCTTGCTGTAGCCTCCCAGGTGGTTCCTACCCTCACTTCATCCACGGTATGGCAGGTACACCACAGGTATGCTGCCTGCCACGAGGTACTTTGCCGCATACAGAGTAAAAGTCCAATCTGACTTCCACTGATGTTCGCAGGTCTTGCCATTGGCTATACTGTAAGCTGGAGGATATCCTAATTTATAGAAACCAAATGGTCCTTACAACTCCAAAAAGGCTAAAGTAATGTAAAATCATCTTTAGACCTGCTCAATAGCCTTATATTCTCAGTGATGTTTTCTTTAACAACTACAAAGCAGAAGTTTGGAAAATTTTCTTTCTGTAGACTCTGTCAGACTTTTGGAATAAGATTTATATTTTCAGTTTACGCACAAATCTTCATCCCTTGTTCATTAAGGGATAACAAAAGTGGAACACTAAAGAATGAAGGCAGGTGAGGGTCTAAATTTTAGGTATATATGTCTCCCCTACTCTGCATTTGTGTTTTCAATATCTACAGTAGTGTTGTTTCCTTTCAGATTTATTTTTAACCTGAAAAACAAAGAAAACCCAAAAATATATTGCCCTTGGATCTTCAATGCTGAAAGACAAGGAATGGTGAAGTACCTGTTTTGTGTTCTTTTGTCTCTTCTACTTACCTGCAGGGTGAGAAGGAGATCAAAAGGCAGAATAACTGGCATGGGGTGACGAGGGACATATCACCTGTCTCCTGTGTGCCTGCAAGCAGTTGTCCATGGCTGTCCATTCCTTGGGGTACCTTCTGTTTTACATGCTATAGAGATGCCAGGGCCTAGCTACTGGGTCAGTGAATTATGTCCATCCATCTGCCTTAACTCTTGTATAAGGTTTATGTGAGGGGTAATGTTTAAAGGTTAGGGCAGTGACCATAAAGTCATCCCAAAATAGATGGCCATATGGTTGATTGATGAGAGGACTGCAATAGCAAAATTTCCCTAGGTTTAAATTTTATCCGGGCTCTATTATTGTTTTCACGCAAACCAAATTTCTCCATTGCTGTAATCCAGCTGATATTGTGAGTGAAACTGATTAGGACAGAATAGGCTTAAGTATTACAAACTGCTAAAAAAGAAATGGGGGAAATGGGTATAGTTTTTCAGGGAAATTAAGTGGATGCAACATGTATTAGCCTTCCTAATAAGCCGGCCAAGGCACATGCTTACATCCTGACTCAGTTTTACTCAGTCCCAAAGGGAATCTTCATGAACAAGAAGTAGAAGCAGAAAGAGAAGAGTCAAGACCTCGCTATTTTTTCCTTAGTCAGTTGAAGGACCAGTTGCCCCATCCTAGTCCCTTCAGACCAAAAGGGAGTTTTATCATTGACGTTAATGGGAACAGGATCTGGCCCAGTAACCGGCTATTTTGGAGATGCTTCTGTCGCCCTTGCTGCATTGTTGCCGAGAGTACAGAACATCCTCGCCTTCTGTTTTTCACTCTTTAATGTTTCCTTAGAATACTTAGGCGGAGAGTGACTGTAAATGCTTAACCTTTGTCAATGGCAGACGTTCAACAGAGTTTGGCTGCCTCCTATTTCCTTGTGGACACTGATTTAAGAGTCCATCCAAAACATTTGTTCAGAAGGATATGACTAACATGAGAATCTGTCACTGTGTAAACACAGTGACCAAAAGCTATTTGGCAGCGTTTTGGATCTGCTGGCTAATAATGAGGTATTTACATTTGCTTTAACAGCACCAGTTGTGATGATCTAATGTCGTTCAGTATTTATATGGATAGCTCATCAGATTTTTTTCATTTTACAATGATTCAGCATAATCACATGAGAGATAAAGAACATTTAAAGAAAAGTACTTATTTTGATAACTAATGTAAAATTTCAGTCAGGACCACATTAGGAATGACATGCTGAGCTCACACAAGAAGAACAACGCCTGCATTTACTGGAAACATTGCAGTAAGGGTGAGTGAAGTCATTGAAAACAAATTGCTGTTCCCTTCCTAAATAGGCTTGGGCTGGAATAGGGTCCTCTGGATTGTGACCAGATTTAGCCTTCACAGACATTTTTTTCCACAGAAACTGAGTAAATTCTCTTGGGAAACAAATCTGCAAAAATGTGCATGAGAATTTTTGGGGAGTGGAGCGATACATGGATCTAACACAGTCAAAAGTATATTAAAAGCCATAAACAATTTGCTGCTGTTTGGGCAGTTTCAGAAGAGCACATTCATTTATTGCCATTTTTATCACTGCAGCAGGTATAATGTTCTACTGATCCAACTGTGTCAAAAGTTATGTGAACAACTCGTATATCAGCACCTAATTCAAATACACGTTATTCACTATCATGAAAACTACAAAGACTGTGAAGTCTTAATGATACAGATCCAAGTACACATTGATAAGCTTGAAGGGTATATGATTTGTATTAACGTATGTACCTTCTACTGACATTGTTTTCAGAGCATCATAAAGGAGTAGGAAAATATTGTGCAATAGCTAGCATGAACAAATTTGTTTTTGATTCTCCTACTACTAAAGAGCTGTGAAAATGCTTGAGGACAAGACCTTTTTCTGCCCACTCAAGGAAGGAAGAACAGCATTACCCTGTTTGACTGTTTGCAAGTAGCAGACAAATTCACATTTCCACACACACACTTCAGATTACCACAACAGATCCTAGGAGATAAGGAAATTATGTGCTCTGAGAACCACATGAGGAATAGACTTCTCCATGAGCTTTCCAAATCTAACAGCAGGAAAAGGTAATTCTGTGCACAGAACCACCACTATGGATAGTACTACTGCTGCTTAGTACCTTCAGTTCTTCACATTCTTTACCCTTTATTTGGTACTTTGATAAGCTGAGGAATACATTTCTGTGCAATAGATTTTCAGCTTAGTCAGGTTAGATCTCACTCTGGTACTTCCACTTCCTGTGTGGTACGTTTCTTCTTCTAAATGTTTCATTTCACACCTATAAGCTTTAGTTAGAAAGTTGCAAGATACTATTATAGAATCATAGAAATTAGGAATCATCAAATCCATTCTTCTGCTTTAGGGGAGCAGAAAGCAAAGAGATGACGGGACAAGATGAGGAGATAGCAATACTGTGCTATACACATGTCTGTCTATATCAGCCAAGTAACTGCAGCTGGGAGTGGTATATTTTTTTGACAATTCACCCTGCAAAATTGAAATCTGTTATAGGAAATTTTTTCTATGTATTTTTTTCTCTGCTCTGTGATCCCTGACTATTTCATGGATCACAAAGGGCATAACTATGGCTTCTGGGCTCTGTTGCCACTTAGAATACACAGACCCTTCTACATTTGAGAAATAATGACGAGTCTCTGTGGTGGAGGCTTTTGGAATGTGATTTGTGTGGGGAAATTTGGTAGGGGCAAAGTGAGGCGAGGAGGAGAGGAGACTCGCATCTTAGCGTGAGATATTTTTCTCCCTGAAATTTCTCTCTCCCTGGATTTTCTTGGTGGACCTGGCGAAATCATCCAGTAAGAATGAGTCTTCTTTGCCAATGTCACCTTTTCATTATTTCTCCACTTACAGTGCTGGCAATAAAAGACTGCTTCAAAAAGGAAAATATTCTCAAGATCTTGACCTGCAGTGAGGAGATGTGATTAACTCACCAGAGGTATAGACAGCTCCAATCTCATTCAAAGCAAGAACCCTGGGACTAGCTGATAGATTTTGAATGTTTTCCAAGACAGGAATGAAACAGAAGTGTTTGGATATTCTGCATTCACACTGCAGTGGCAATGGTCTGTCATTCCTAAAGGCTGGACATGCTTTTCATCCTGACTCCAGATGTGCTTTCCAAAGAGGTCGCTTTTTCTGTACCTCCTCATTCTCTCTTCCCACCCCCAGCTGTGAGTGTTCTTCCCCTCCCATCCACAGCTGAGTTACTCCCTGGCAATGTAGACACACAGGTCCAGCACTTGCACCGGGTTAGTTAACCTGGTTAGAGCAAGCTGGGGACTGCTTGTGTGAGCATCTCCACCAATAGATCAGAGGGGGTAGTAATTTCCAGTCTGGATACAGTGATGAACAGCTGTGGGGAGTAAACTTCTCAGCTGGAACAGCTGGAGCTGAAAGAGGATGTGTGACTACATCCTGAGACAGCCAGGCTAAGTAACAGAAGCAACTGAGCTGTGTTTATACAATTTCCAGGCACTTAAATGAAAAGATTACCCTAAAACCCGCCTCAGTCACCACTAAAATACTAGAGCATCTTGCCATCTGTTCCCCAATTAGAAAACTAACATGTCTAATTAACATCTCTTTCTTTTCTGGTCTCAGATACTCACAAAAAGAGGGAAAGAAGTCTGAGAAGCTGATTGCAGAGAGGAACTCTGAATACATTGATACAAATACAAAATGACTACCCTTTAAAAAAAAAATACAAAGCTTAAAATTTCGCAACACCTAATTACAATGCCAAGAAAAAAAGCTCTAATAAATCCTAACTGGAAAAAAACACAAAAATACATCCAGATTAATCTTCTTTCAAAACCCTGAGAAACAAAAAAACCCATAAATTGAAAAACTACATCTGTAAAGAGTGAAGGATCCTTATTATATTCTATTATGAATTTATCTCAAGCTTCTGATGAAAGTATCTTGAACAAGAATAACTTTGATAAACCATTGCCTCACTTAAATTCTTAATATTTGTGGGGTTTTTTTCATGTTGCATACAATATGTGTGATTTTCAGGAAAGACAATAGGTTACTATGTGTCCAGTTCTGTATTGGAGACTTAACTCCCAAATATTTCTTCAACTCCCTCAACCACTGTGTGTGGAGTATGCTGTTATAAGTCAGCAGGTAATACCAGCTTGATGCTTCCCATTAGAGAGGCTTAGTTTTCAGCTCCCAATAATTCGTCTAATCTTTAATGATCTGGCATTTAATATTCCCTGTTATGTGCATGCTTCAAACGTGTTTTTTCCCAAAGCAGACTGGATCAGCTAAGTTTCATGAATGAAGTCAGGGGAAAAAAAAATACCAGAGAGACGTAGCTTGGTTTTGTCCAAGTTAAACAAACAAACAAACAAAAAAAAAAAAAAAAAAAGATGGACAAGCTGTTTCTTGAAAGTTCTAATGCTTTACGGTTTAGAGTAAGGTGTGGAATTTTAGAACTACTCAGGCCTTGTTTCATGGTCAGTCTTTGGCCATGTCCACAAAAGCATCCTACATTTGTCCTTCAATGAATCTGTTTGTGTCTTCGACAGGAGCATCTGAGATTTTTTCCCTTGTAAATCCTCTGAGAATTTTGTTTTTACTGACAATGCTGTTCCCCAAGGCTGAGTTGACAAGATGCTTCTGGTGAAAATTTTGGGACTTTGATCCTCCACTGAGGAGAGGTGAGTGAGTCTAACAGGGTGAGGAACTGAGACTAAACAGGCATGAGAAAAGGTCTGAGAGAAAAACAGAGAGACGTTTCCCCTTCAGAAAAGTGCCCTTGCTGGATTAGGTTCCCTGCCAGATCCCAAAGTGGAACCCAGATTTCCTGAATCTGCTGTTGGCAAATCTCCGGGAAACCCTCTGAAAAAATGTCCAGTTCTCCTTCAGAGCTGTTCACAGAGAGGATGACAACCTGCTACTACCTTCAGTTTCTCCTCTAGGTCTAGTGGTGGAGGTGGATCTCAAATTTCCCACCCCCCAATGATTTGTGTGGGTGTCAGCATCGCTCTGCGCAACAGAAAGTCTATCCTTTTTCCCCATTTGATGATTTAAAAAGTTGGAAAATGACATTATTAGGAAATATGTGAAAAGAATATAGATGTAATTTCAAGGCAAGTATTAAAATCTCAGATTTAAGGCTGTCTTGGTGATCTTAATTCAACTCTATTATGCATATTGATCCAATAATTAAACAAGTCTTTACACCCCATTTTTTTTCATGCCAAAAATTGTGTCTCATTCATTACGTAAAATGCATGTGCTCATGACTGTGTAGCAAAAGAAGGAACCCTACAAGAAATACAGACAAAGGAACAGGGCACAAAATAAAGAGGAGATGTACAAAATATTAGCCACCTGTTATGTGAAGATGTTTCAAGAAACAGAAAGATATGAACAGAGAAGGAAAATACACTTTCTGTGCTATAGACACATACTGCTATGCAGAGACATGCACATAACTATTTCCTCCTCTTCTTGATTCTCTTTACATGGCAGGTGATCATACAACAGATGCAATTGCTGTTTCCTGGTGACTCAGGCATTAGCTCTCCCGCACCATGCTTGCAGCAACCCCTTCAATTCAGCATTCGCTTTCTGTTTCAGAAGGCTCTTCAATTGAAGATTTACTCTGAGGACCATAATGAAACAAATAGGGACAGTTTTCTTTAGCATTATTTGTGTAAAATATTGCCATAGGGACAGAAAAACTACCTTGATCATGAAATAATGTCTGAGATGGATTATATCCCAGACATAGCTCTCTTCCTTTGGCGATGTTTTACTGATGCTTCCTTGAAAACCAGTTAGAATTTACTTCCTCTATCTGCATGCATATACACATATTATATTCAATTTTTCAGACTGTCTTTAACCCAAATTCTAATTTTTAAACCTGTAAATTATGGATACAATTTTGCATCTGCACTTTGTTGGTATAATTTAGGTCCCTGGAACAAGTATCAATAGACTATGCCCTAAATTACTGAGCTGTAAGGTACATTAGGTGAAATAATATCTCACTGATGTCATAGAAAGCATCCCATATATTTTAGAAAGCAGAACTCCCCCCCTCCCTGTATTCTTTGGAGAAAGGCAAATCTGATGCTTGGTAATAAAATCCCAGCCATGCTACAGTCTCTTTGTCCCAGTCCTACAATGCCATGAAACTGGTACCTCTTGCCTCTTAAGATTCCCGCTACAAATTAAATCTCCTCATGGCATAAAGCAGAGGCTTTTCAAGAACTGCATTGTGCTTTGTATTCCCCTAATGGAGAGGAAATATCAAGGGCAAAAGAAACATAATTGGAGCGCTCTGCTGTCTTGGCTGTTCCTGAGCTCTAGAGCAGCTCTGTATGTGTGTTGATAACCAGGCAGAGCATTCCTGAGGCTGCTCTAATTTATGCAAGGTACTGGACTGACATCTGGCTGCCTCCAGACTCCAGGGGAAGATACAAGTGGCTTAAAGCCAGTCTTGCCTGTTCCAGTGATGAGAGCAGCTCAGCCAAATCAGAAAATCTGGCACTTAAAGATATAAATTATAATAATAATATTTTGGGGCAGAGGAATAAATAGATGCCAGCCTTAGCAAATGTGGCCCAATGGTGATGCATAAATAAAACACCATCTGCTGGAGACTTTGCAAGCCTTTAAGACTTGCACTTTTGAGTTCTGAGAGTTTTATTAAAATAGATAGATCATCAGGGCAAGGTTTAGGGACAGATAACTCAACTGTGGCTTCTATTTTGATTTCTTTCCAAAGTATGGCACTTCCAAATATTAACAGTAAGGTTTCTGTTTCCCTTCACAAATCTGCTTAACTTTACTGTTTGGATTATAAAACAGGGATGAAAGGAGACTGGTTGGATACTCCTGTAATCCTTCCTCCATCTTTCTGTGTGGTGATGTTTCGGGATATACAGTCTTTCCAGAAAACTGCAACAAGAAACACTGCAGTCAGAATCTGCTTATTTTTGATGTTCACTAAATGCACAGAAGGTATGTTGTGTGGTATTCCTTCCATCTCAAAACCTCTCTTTTTTGGCCATTGACACATGCCACTAACATAACTTACACATATTTTGTGGTTTTGCTCTGTGAAAAGGAAGTATTAAGCTCTGCGACACTGTAATAAATTTGTTTGGTTTTGATAGAGATCGACGGCCTGAATGCTGCCATTTTTATCAGCTATAAATTGCTCTACAAGCTGTGGGATGAAGGACCTTTCATGCTCTATTTTGACTTAAACTGGGTAAATCATTCACAATGATTCCTTCAGAAGATGTCAGTTCTCTGTTGTGTAAATTTGTCGCAAATGCATTTTCTAATGAATTGCATCATTCTCAATCTGCAGATTGCTCGCAAGTAATGCATGACAAATATTTGAAATTTTAGGTGGGCTGGTTACCAAGCTACATGTGTGGTGTTTTTTCTGATGCCTGCAGAACGGTTAGATGCAGTTATCAAAAACCAATGTATATTTCAAAAGCAATATTATTGTTACTGTCAGAGTTTCTTGGAGTAACGTCTAGAGACCAGCACTAAGATCCTGATTATCCTATGCTAACAAACCACTCATATGAGTAGAGGCAACATGATGACAACAGTTTGTGGTTTCAGCTCCAGGCTCATCTACGCTTTCTGGGGAGAGAGGGGACCGTGTTGGGCTTCTACCTTGTGGGAAACTAAGCAATCAGTGAGAAAGCAATGTGATCCCCATGTTTCTGATGAAGACCTGAACTGCACAATGACTGAGTGGTCAAGACTGTAACAAGATTACGATAAGGGCTGGACTTAATCCCAAATCCTAATCCAGGGTTGGAAAACTATTTTTGCTCCCATGCAACTAAAACAAAGGTGATTGGAAATATCCTTTCAGTTAATACTGGTGAAACTGAGCTAGCTTTTGCTGCTATTCAGTTTTATGTTTTCTAAACTTTCTATTTTCTCCTTTCTGTAGGGTCTGTCAGAGCCTTTTCCTATCCTGGGGTGAAAAAAATTGGGCAGTTAGCAGAAGTATCAATATTGGATTTAACCTCTTTTCTGTGTTAAAATGGCATTGTGTTAACCTCTCTAAAAGAGAGTGACCTTCCTCAGAGTGTCTGGGGCTGGCATTTAGTTAGATATTTTCTCAGTGACCCTCTGTGGACCTTCCAAGCGTACTGGCCATATCACCTAGAGGTGAACTAGAACAAGATTTTCTGATAGAAGCAAAGAAGGGAGTTCTGTTATTTTCTTAATTCTTTCTGAAACTGAATGGAAAACAAAGATATTTCCTGAAATTAAATTCTGGGGGAAAAAAAAAAAAAAAAAAAAAAAAGCCTTGTTCTAACCCAACCCATCCACTGCTAGTTACCAGGTACCAACATGAAATATACCATCAGTGAGTAGAAGTGTGTCCTACCAACAACTAACCACAGGTGAGCAGGTTTCTTCACTGTGTAAGTTAAGTCTCTTAAAGTAGATGAAATATTTGAATCTGATCTTCCACCTCTCTGTTGTGCTACCAGTAGGTTTAAACTCAACCTCCTGACTCCTGGCTCAGTAAATTCACTCTTCTGTCTCTGGTGCAAGACTCTCCCAGATAAGCTTGTCCTGGGGATGTGCTGTCTTGGCCATTTGTGGAGAGGATAAAGCCTGATTTTGATGATTCTGGTCTGCCCTTCTACACCTTCGAATGGTACTGATAATTACTGATCCTGTCCTGCTTCCATGAAACCTGCGCTGGCAGGTCTGGGTTTGGGCTTTCGTACGATAGTAGAAAAGGAGCCTCTCCCATCTCTTCTGCTGAGGCATAAAAACATAGTCATTCTTAGAACAAATAACAAATACTGTTTTTTTCAGAGCCTGCTTGAATAGTCTTGTATTGAGTAGTTTACTACAGTTTTTCATGTGGGTGCCACTACCACAAATACAAGGGAGGAATAGAAAAGTGACTGTTTAGCCACCTATTTGCATCAGTCTCTCACCATGAGAAGACGGGACTTTTCCTACCTAGTCAGTGATTAGGAAGATGACTGGCAATGTGCCTGCCATTGTCAAAGGGTTAACCTAACTATGAGATTCATCCTTCACGTCATACAGCGCTGCTAAATATATCTGTTATTAGACCTCATTAGATTTACCAAATGTCTACATGTTTCCCTGACTCCTAGCTCTCAACGTGCCTTTGTCCAGCTGACTCATTGATTCATGACGTCTTTTCAGCTGCATCACTGCTAGCATTGATGTTTTTCATTATTTATTGACCATCAGGCTTTTCTCTTTCTTAAATTTTGCTCCTTTTCTCCCCCTGCAGCATTGTCTAAGAGAAAAATTCCAGTTTTACCCAAAACCAAAATTACAAAGAGCCAAATAAAATAACACAACAGCTGCTGGCTGCACAAACTTTGAGAAGCAGGGTGTTTTACGGACCCACACAATGGCAGTGTCGTAGAGAAAAGCCAAGTGGCTTCCTTTGTGAGCTGATGTGGTGGCTTTACTTTGGAAGAAGAAAAACAGCTGCGAGGCTTTCCAAAGTCACTGTCAGAGATATGTTTTCACTGAAAGAGAGAGAAAAAGAGACCGAAAGAGAAAACATGCAAAGAAACTGCTTGAAGAACAGGTGTTTCATGACAGGTCAGAACACAGTAACCCAACTGAAAAAGAGCTGTGACAGGGCATAGCAACAGCATGGAAAGTGTTTAATATTTTCCCAATCACAACTATTGTTCTGCTTAACTGATCCTGGCAAACAACCCTGCTGCAACCTTTTAGGTACAGAAGATCAATGAGCTATTAATGGTGCCAGTGGATACACTGTGATATACAAAATAGTATTTATTGTATCGGCAGGACGGCTGTAACTTCTGCTTCCCTTAGTGCTGGAATCAGGAGTTCTCCATTCTGCTTATCTTTGTAAAGCAGAATAAAAACTTGGATTTCATCTGGATGTTAGCATTTTAAGTCACAGTGAACTGAAAGAACCAAGACTACACCCAATGTTAAAAGAAAAATATTGATTGCCTCTCTTTGAATACTTTTTGTCCAGCATGATGCACATGCTAAGGAAATCAGGAATGACTAATGGGGTTAAATGTGATTGTCACCACTATCAAATATCGGCTCAGAGTTGCCCTTTCTGCACTAATCAGATTTCACAGTATTAGGGCTAGAATTTGTTTTAATTTTGTCTTTATCCCTTGTGGTGCATATTTGTGTTAAACATGACAGTTGGAGCCATGAGGTTGAATCCTGTGTCCTACAGTCAGAATTTGGTGTTTTAGTCACAGTCCAAGACTAATGCAAGGTAGCTCTATGTACCTGAGACCACTCACTTAATGTCTATGATTCACTTTACACATCCAGAGAAATGAGAGGGTAAATACTTGCTAACTTGTTGACAAGATTGATCAGTTAGAAAGTAACTGCAAGCACCAAGCAACATACAACTAAGGGAGGAATAGACCCAACCTATAAACCACTTTGCAACTCTATGGATTTTGAGCCAATCCAGGAATACACCCAAAATTAAAGCAATCAGGTATGCCATAATAATTACTATGTCCTAGACATGAGCTATTAGCAGCTCACAGTCAGATAGCTCAGCGTCTTCCTGGTGGTCTGTACTTCAGGGAGGTTTCCCCCATCACCATCCTAGCCAGCACATATCATAGAATCATAGAATCACACAATGGTTTGGGTTGGAAGGGACCTTAAAGATCATCTAGTTCCAACCCCCCTGCCATGGGCAGGGACACCCTCCACTAGACCACATTGCCCAAAGCCCCATCCAACCTGGCCTTGAACACTTCCAGGGATGGGGCATCCATAACTTCTCTGGGCATCCTGTTCCAGTGCCTCACCACCCTCACAGGGAAGAATTTATTTCTAACATCTAATCTAAATCTTTCAGCTTGAACCCATTACCCCTTGTCCTGTCACTACACTCCCTGATAAACAGTCCCTCACCAGCTTTCCTGTAGGCCCCTTCAGGTACTGGAAGGCTGCTAGAAGGTCTCCCCGGAGCCTTCTCTTCTCCAGGCTGAACAACCCCAACTCTCTCAGCCTGTCCTCATAGGAGAAGTGCCCCAGCCCTCCAAGCAGCTTCGTGGCCTCCTCTGGACTCCCTCCAACAGCTCCATGTCTCTCCTGTACCGGGGCCCCCAGAGCTGGACGCAGTACTCCAGGTGGGGTCTCACGAGAGCGGAGTAGAGGGGCAGGATCACCTCCCTTGACCTGCTGGTCACACTTCTTTTGATGCAGCCCAGGACACGGTTGGCTTTCTGGGCTGCAAGCGCACACTGCCGGCTCATGTTGAGCTTCTCATCCACCAACACCCCCAAGCCCTTCTGCTCAGAACTGCTCTCAATCCATTCTCTGCCCAGCCTGTAGTCATGCTTGGGATTGCCCTGACCCACGTGCAAGACCTTGCACTCGGCCTTGTTGAACTTCATGCAGTTTGCATGGGCCCAACTCTTAACCCTGTCAAGGTCCCTCTGGATGGCATCCCTTCCCTCCAGCGTGTTGACCGCACCACACAGCTTGGTGTTGTCAGCAAACTTGCTGAGGGTGCACTCAATCCTGCTGTCCATGTCGCCGACAAAGATGTTAAACAGCAACAGTCCCAATGCTGACCCCTGAAGAACACCACTTGTCACTGATCTCCACTTGGACATCAAGCCATTGACTGCAACTCTTTGAGTGTGACCATCCAGCTAATTCCTTTTCCACTGAGTGATCTGTCTGTCAAGTCCATACCTCTCCAATTCAGTGACAAGGATGTCATGCAGGACACTGTCAAATGCTTTGCATGTTGCCTATGAGGAGGACAGGATCGAGAAATAGGGGTCAGCTTAGGTGGCAAGAATCTGTGCAAGTATATGGTAGCTCTCTAAAGATGCAAGCCATTGATGTATACCAGGTGTACATTTTAATCTCTGCCTCCTACTGATCCCAACTGTTAATGCAGGTGTTCCTTAATGCTGAAAATTAGAGCTATAGGATGCAGAAGGACAGAGCTCAAATTCACTGCTGGCTTGACCATGCAGTTCTGAGCGCTCCTCTATCCTGACAGCACTCCCCTCCCTGCCAAAGAGAGGAGGATACTGTGCTGCTGGAAACTTGGGTGAGCAATAGTTAATCCTATGGTCACAATTTCTCTAAAATCAGATGACTTCTGCTATGTCTGAAATGCTATTTTAGTGCTTTAAACTTCAGGCGAACTCCCAGCACAGACACTCCTATATCCCAGAAGGCTGATTTAAGTGCATATATGTTTAAAGCCTGGAGAAATAGCATTTAGTTCACTGTGCCCTGGATCTATTGCATAAAGGATTAGAAATTTTATCCTCACAACTGCTGCTGCTCTTCACCCATAAGCAAACTTTTTTGAGGTTGGTAAGTGTATCTTGGTCCAACAAATTTAATCTTTTTTTGAGAAAAAGACTTAACAGTACAACATTTATCATAGACCACAGATATATGCACTGAGTCCTCTTCAATCCTCCCTCAGCCTATTGTCAGGAGCTGATTCAATTAAAAAATTAAGGAGAGCATCTTCAAAAGTGCCAAAGTGAGCCTGAGACCTAAATCAAATGATTTCCCAATGGTCATCTAGGCTTGTGGCTGTCTGAGACTTCCACTGAGTAGAATTCCTAAATGCTTAATTTATGACTAAGAAGGAGGGTCCTAAGTCACTTAGCTCTGTCTGCAAATTTAACCTGAGAACTGAACAACAACATCAGGGTTTAACATAAATTGTCAGGCTGGACCTGCATCCTGATGTGGGCAGAGTTTCAGATTGAAATTGGGTTTTTTCCATAAAAAATGAAAGGGTAATACAGATTGATTCAACAAGGAAAAAACCAGATTAATCTCTTATGGGTGGTAGGTAAAGAAATTTTCACCAAGTAAAAGGATCCCCAGATCTGCTAGCATGAGTTACACAGCAGCTGCCCACAAGGAGGGATTAGGGAACTCTGGCGCTCCTTTACCCAGCACCGACTACAAAGAAACAGAAGGATGAAGTAGCTGGTGTCACAGTCTCTGGGGTCCAGCTGCCTCCTGGTAAAATCCGTTAAAAATTGTCTTTCGAAAATTTGTCTCCATTATCAATATCTCTCTGCTGCTCACTTCCAAGTTGGCCCTTTCAGTTTAGCAAAGGGCTTGATGATACTTGGGGAACTTCTCATCCTGCATGGTGGACTCCGCACTGTGCAATCGTGAGAATTATGTATTTGCATGAATGAAAATGCTCCCCTGTGTCAGGATCATCAGTTCCTGAGGAACAGAAGTATGGGGCTGTCAGCCTTCCTGAGATACATTTCATCACTAGCCAAACTTGATGGTAAAAACAAATGTACTTTATTCCTTTTAAATCTAAGGCTTGAGGACTAGATATTACATTTGAAGATGTACAAAACAGCGAATACCCACTTTCACTTGTTTGGTTTTAAGGTGCCTTCTATCATTCCAAAATCAAGCCAAAATGATGCATCCAGCTCCCAAACTGTTTAGACAGCTCTGTTCCTCAAGATTTGTCTTCTGCAAATAGGAATCTTGATTAGGGTGTAACATCTGCTTTATAACTCTCCCTCTCTGTGGGGTTGCTTTTGCATAAATCAGCATAAGGTTGTTGAAGATAAAGGGATGCAGCTTATTACTAACTCATATTGATCTCAGAGACTAGCAAATAAACACATTTGAGGACTACAGTGTTTTCAGAGAAGGAATTCCTAACTACATGAGCTTGGAAATGAGGTACACTCTGACAGCTGGGATATAGGAATAACTCCTGAATTTCCCATTCATTGCGTAACAACACTCCAGCTGTGGATTGTAATTAACCAAAAGCACTTATGGCATATTTAGAGGGGTTTATGAATCTGTTTATCTAGTGTACACCAAAGACATTTATTTTCATGGTGTTCTAGAGTGCAAATAAATAGTGTAGCCACAAAGGGACATTGTACAATTTATATTCCTAAAGAACCTATAGAGATTGATATTGCACATATGGATAACAAGAGAAATTTCTCGTCCTGAAGAGCTGTAGGCCTAACTGAAAAAAACCCATAATTTTCTAAATGGTGGATTGACATACAGAAGGTGTGATTCTTCCAGTGTCCCATGTAGGAAATCCAGAACAGAGACAGGCGCTGCACACAGATCTAACACTGGCACCTGAGTTAGAGGAGAGTCCTTCCTCTTAGGAATCGCTTTTGTGTGTCATGTCTCTCCAGCCGGGTTTCACTGGACTTATTTTTACTCTTTCACCTTCTTTTTCTTTGTCTGTTTCTGACAACACTCCATCTTGCTGCCTATTTCTCTAACAAGAGCATAAGGACGGCTGTACTGCGTCAGAGCTGAGGTCCAGCCAGCCGGAGTGCTGGCAGAGGGGTAGTGCTTTAGTAGGATCAGATCTATTCTGCTCTCCTGTGAGATATGCTGGATTTCAATGGGGAATAACCGTTCTGTGCACAGGACAGTAACCCTAAATTGCAGAATTTTCGTGGTAGTTGGAGGAAAGTTATTGCCTGGATGCTCTATGCTGGGATGAGTGTCAGGGTAGCTGCAAAGAGGAGGGAAGTAGGGGAACTGTCCCCCCTACGTAATATTGGACAGTAATAACAATTAGAATGATTATAAGAGTGAAGTTGACTACTAACTAAGAAAAAAAGATTTAAAGAAAAAGAAAAGAAAAAAAAAGGTCACATTTTCAAAAGGAGCTATTTTGGGAACTGTTTTGGCACATTTCCCAGTTTCTTGTCCTGGGTGTGTGGCAGTCGGTTTAATTAGTTTTTTCTATAATACTTCTGGAATGCTGCAATTGTGATTTGTGCCTGGTAGGTCATTAATTTACTTTCTGCCAATTTTAATGCACAGCCTTTTCAGAGCTGGCAAAAACATGTACTGGCACATGATTCATAGTGATTGATGGTCATCATCCATCTGACGTAACAGGTGAGAAAAAGAGGTGAACATAGGAAGGGCTACTGGAATTGTTGAGTGAAAAAACACCATCCGTTACACATATAGTGAAAAGATTATCCTTCAATATTACATTAACCCTCAGCAAAGCCTCATTGTGGTAGATACTCTTTATACCACCATATTTTGTGTCAAAGAGCTTGGCTTCCATCACCAGAAGAATTTAACATTTCCCACTTAATTTCCACAAATCACATCAGTAGGTGTGATGTGCCCCAATAACTTTGAGGATTTGGGCCATCAAGTCTTAAAGAGCAAGGCAGGCAAAGGGCTGGGTAGGTAGCCCTGAGAAGTGGAGTGGCTTGTCCCCTACAAAGGTAACTCGTGGCCTAGAGCCAACAGCTTTTCAAGTCCTACTGCAGAGTGATTTTTTTTTTCCCCCTATTCTTTTTATTTTGGAGGGAGGGAAATAGCCTTGTCTATACTGGACTCCCAGGCCTTCCCTGTGGTGAGTAAAATTCTCTCTTCAAGGTTCCCAGCTGATCTTCCTGGCTGGACTTTGCAGCAAGTCTAACAGTCCATGCACTATATGTGATATGAAAGCAACATTGTAAGAGGACACCCCAGCAGTTCATAATGCTTATATCTTTCTTTCTAAGTGTCTTAGAAATGAGACATCAGTGGTGAAGCGTAGAATCTGACTCAAAGCATCAATTACCATTTCCTACCCAGACAACTTCACCCCTCTTCCCAGTTCATCCCTCTTTGGACCTGCGCAGCTGAGGCCTTGTCAGTGCCAGGGGTACCAATGCAGGCTTTTGTTGCCCACACGCCATCTGACAACACTGTTGGTTGGTTCTAAGAGGTTGCCCTTGTTTTGTCTTCTCTCAGCTGGTTCCTGAGAAGTCTCACTTATCTAGGGTCATTTAGTGCTGGCAGCAATGGGCCATGTGAGTCCTGCTAATGGGCAGGCAAGAAATCTCATTCCTTGAGAAGGTAAGTTCAGTGGAAATGTAAAATAATTTAATTTATCCCCAGATACCAGCATATTTATCTTACGGGCTGAGGCCTGCATTATCAGAACAGCATGGGAACAAATTCTCATTCTGCTGATGGAAATCAGATTCTGTTTCCCAGGTAAACCATGCGGTGTAGCTCCTTGCCTTTGGTGCCATATGTTTTCATGATCACAGTGATTTGCTTTGGTTTGCTTTCATTTACCTCCTAGAAATACAGGAGTCAGAGGAAATGGTAGGTGCTGCAGTTGCTTCTGCTTTCTTGATAGCTCTGTTTATTATTCAAATGCATGTATTTATTCCCAGATGAGAAATATCATTAAGGTATTGTTACTGTTGACAATATATTACTCTTTAGAGCAAGGTGAAAGATTTTTTTTGTTTATTAGTACTATTTAAAAAGCCAGCCCATTGGAATATTATAAGCTTGGGAAACTCTCAGTTACATGTTTAAGATCAAATATGTCAGTAGGCTATTATCTTTCTGCACTTTTTGTCTCTGAAACAGGGACTCCCTTTAGCTTTCGCACAGAGTTTAAGCCCTGTCTGCCGAGGACATAGATCGCACCAGGACATTCAATCTGTTGAACTGGTGATCTTACAGAGGTGGTGAAGAAGTAGAAAATCTGACTCTGTTTCCAGGGACCTAAGAATAAAACTTGGATGGACCAGAATTGCTTTCAGGTATAAACTGGTATATATTGGCTCCACAAATAGACCTCATTTGGGACTCATTAAAAAAATTAAGAGTTATATACCAATGGGACATCTTTCTTTAATGAATTGAGTCTGAACAACAAAAACATCGCGAGCCCATCTCAGCTCGTTACCTTAGTGTCCAAGCACTGGGCATTTTGATATGATTACAGTACCCTTGGAGACAGGAAAGGGCTTGTTGCTCGTTTTACAGGGGAGAAAGTGAGGCAGAAAAAGCAACTGGCATCATGCCCAAGGGCACCAACAGGAAGTCCTTGGCAGAACCCGGAATGGAAGCCAAATCCTAGCACCATAGCGAGGATACTGCCTTACCTGTCTAAGCAGCTGACCTTTGAAATACCCTTCAGATCTGGAGATGCTCATATTCAGCTGCAAGTCTGAGCCCTGGGTTTTAAGCCAACCTGCAGCATGAAAATTGCCTTGTGTCCAGATTTTTATTAAACGTTGTCCAGCTGTTGTCCAAATTCTGTCAGTTTTAGGAGAAACCTCTATGTCTAAACACTTCTCTCCTTGACTTTAAGTGAACACTCTGCCTGCCAGACATTGATCTTTGATCTGTATTTCCTTGCCAGCCCTTCAAAACAGTTGCTGTCACCATGGCATCTTATTTCCATATTGTGTCTGAGAGCGACAGCAATTATTTCCCACTGGAACTGACTTCAATGTCACTACACTGATTAATCAGCAAAAGTTACTATAAGGGAAAGTATCGGTCTTCCTTTTCCATTGGAACAGGAAAATGCCAGATCTTAGCAGCACAGCGCCTTGGGGACGGCTGCATTAGTTTTCCAATGAAAGGCTTTGCGCAAGTCAAACCTCCCATCCCCCATGCCTCCCCTCCACTCCTCTCTTCCTAAAACACACACCGAGGTTTAGTATAAAGTTAATTCTATAACCTAGGGTTCCTTTATTTTTTCTTTTTTAATGCTACTGACCTCCCATTTCCTTGTCAGTCGACACCAAGCAATTCCCCAGATGGAGAGAAAGATTTCCACTTTGAATATCCCTGAAACACATTTAAAGCCAAAGGCTTTATCATGGGAATAAAAGCACTGAGGTTCTCACAGCTGGGAAGATTTATACAGCTGAGCCTTACCAGCTTAAATGCCTACAGACAGAAACAGCTGAGCTATGTATTATTTCTTTTCCCCCAACTTGCAAGGGAGATGAAAAATGCAGAAGCAGCCTGCAGATAGATATGACTGACAAGGGAGGGGCAGAGCTGTCTGTGCGTAGATGCTGCAGTGGCATTTTTGTAAGATAATTTCAGCTCCAGAGGTGAGGGGCTGGGGCTGACACGATTGCTGTAGCCGAGAGGAACTGCCCTTTCTGCTAGAGCACTCCAGGCAGTGCCAGGGAGTCTTAAGCATCAGCCAGGGAGACATGGATCTGACACCGAGCCCCACGGTGTTTGGTGGAGGATGCAATGAGCTGAGTGCTCTGCACAGCAGAATTGCTGTTCACAGTCTGCGTAAAAACAGAAGCTAAGCTGTCTCTGCTCTTCTCACTATAACAGCAGCAGTACTTTATTCTTTAAAAAGTGAGGGCAGTTCTTTAAGAGTTCAATCTGCCTCCCACAAAACAGGCATTCAATGGCCACGCTTCCCTTGGAGACAAACAGGAAGGGAGATTCCCAGAGGCTCAGCACGCCGTCCACCCACATGAAGACGTGCTGACCTGATGGAAGAGATCTGCAGATTCCTCTGAGGAGTCTATACTTGTGTTGGCCAAAGGTGATCAGAGCACCCTTGAGAGTTCAGCAGCCACGATAACATGAACAGGTCTGTGCCTGTGGGCATCCCCTGCCTCCGATGTGCGTCTGTTGCCCTGCGTATGCACCGCCTCTGATGTCAGTTGTCCTTCATGTCACCTAAACCCTGGAGATGTGGGCTCCGCTCTGTGCTGCACATGGCTTTATCGCATTTCTCACAGCCCTCAGCCACAAAGACTCTGATTATTTCTCTATATCCAGGTGCCTTTGCGTGGAAGAGCAGTAAGAGGTCTAAGAAAGGGCAGAGCTCAGTCTGTATGGGGTTGTATGTCCACCCCACAGTGAAAAGGGAAGATGTCCAAAGTCCACATAACCATGCCATCCTCCTCATCGCTCCTGATTTTCCCACCCAGACAGCCTGTGGCCCAGCAGTGCATTGCTTCTCCTCGTGTGACCAGGCATGCTTGGGCTCCAGCATCCCTTCAAGAACAGGCCATCCTTGCCTTATTATAAAATGAAGACTAAATTACTTACATTCTTAGGACTGCCAGTGAGCTGCTTTGGAAATGGTTGGGGTAAGGAAGGCCAATATACTCGTAAGTCATTGGAGCAGCAGAGCTGCATTTTCTAAATGCTGCCAGTAAATCAGCATTGGAAGGGAAAAAAAAAATCAACAAGCCTGGATATTGATTAGAAATGTCTTTCAGCGATAGGGAAGAAAACAGAATATCCTAAAATTGAGGGGTCTGGAAAATAATTTAAAAAAATTGTATTGTCAGTAATAATGTATCCAGTGACTGAAGTGCTCAAAATAATCAGTGTCTATGCTTGTCCAGCCTGAGGGACCTGACAGGGGGTCTAATTTACAATACCAGTGAAAAACCTACGCTTTGAACACCAGGTTACTTGGGATACTAAAAAATCACTCATTCTGCAAAACTTATGTCATCATGTCTGCCTGTCAATATCTAATCGTTGTCTTAACTGTAATTTTTCTCGGGATACAGACTTCGAACAAATGTGTAACAGCTGTTAGTGATGTTGCTTAACACAAAAGCCACCCCTCAGGGTCAAAACAAAAGTCCATTTACCTAATAACACATTGCTCACAATGACTGTAACTAAGAAAAGAATGGGGTCACCAGAACTAGACACTAGGATCAAAGGCTTTTCATCAATTTATATCTTGTGAATTTATATAGAGCATATAGATGTTTTATGTTTTGCCTTTATCCTTTTGGTAGTGCTCTGCTTGAATTTTGACTGCCCTTGAGCAATAGAGGGATGTTTTACTGGGAATTGCACTCAGCAGTTCCCAGATCTTTACCAAGAGTGAGAAAAGCTAAGGTAGAATCCAGCACCATGCAGATATAAGTTCTATCTGTACTGTTTGGCACGTGTATCGGAACTGCCATTTTATTTCCCAGTCACTGAATCTTATGAGATCTTCCAGTAACTTCCCAGTTACTTGTAGATTTCATTAAGCTGGATAAGTTTGTACCATTTGCAGGCTTTGCCACACAGCTCTTCACCCTCTTTATCTACTGCCGTTAATATGTTTTAAGACATAGGTCTCTATGGATTTCCACTGTGAACTTCCTTCAGTTGTATAAATTTAACATTTATTACTAACTTTTCCTTTTCATCTTTTAAGTCAATTCAAACTGTGAGGATTATTTGTTCTGTTGTCCTGTGACAATTTACTTTTTTTAAGACTTTAATGAAGGGCCTCATGAAAAGCTTTTCTAAATTCAAACTTCATTATTTTAACTGGAGCATCCTTTTCTCTATGTTTGATGGCTCTGTCCTACCTTTGTCTACAGCTCCACTTGTAGTTTCTACTGATTTGCCTGTGAGTCATGGCAAATTTATCCCTGAACCCTTTTGAAAAGTGACTGTCACATTTCCCATCTTTCATAACTTTGACACCAAAGACTATTTATGGAAAAAGAAAAACACTACAGCTAGCAGCTCAGCAACTTCACATCTGAATTCCTGAGACCTCTTGAATGAGTGAATGAATGAATGAATGAATGCTGTTTGGACTTGGAGTCTGGTTCCTTCTGTTTTATTCATTTGTCCTAAAAGTTCTTCCAGTGAAGCTTCGATATGGGTCAGCCCCTCAGCTTCACATTCCAAAAAATAGCTCAAATACAAGACAACCTTTTCTACAGAAAACAGCAGCACAGAGAATTATCTGCAACAGACATATCTTTGAGGGCTCTTTCTGTAACTTAATGGAAGCATTCAGAGGTTTTTGAGAACAATATGGACTAAGGTTAGTAAGACCCACAGAGTAGAGCTATTTTTTGTAGTCCCTTGTGTGTGATGGCCTGGCTAAGAGTGTTGCTCCTTCCTGCTTCCCCTCAGTCATGTCATCTGACTAGTTTTTAATCCACAAACCCTTCTCAGGCCCCTTCAGGCTCCAGCAATCTCCACCTCCACCACAAGGTCAAGCTCTGTCCTTGACCTTCCCTATAGTCACCAGGAGACTGATTTTTGCACCACAGAGGCACAGCCAGAGTGCAGGTAAGAGCTAGTCGCAATCCCAGTGTTAGAAATCAGCAGTCTCCATTTTGTTATAGGCAGGAAAATGAGAGAAGCTGTCCTCTCCTTCTAACGTGTTCATATGCTCCTCTGAAATCAAGGAACATCTGATGGGGACCATAAGAGAGACACTTCAGGGGTGGGAAAGAAGTACAGCCCTGTACCACTGCAGCAACCTAGGCAGTGGAAAAGTCATTACTGGCTTTAAGGTTTGGGAATGGAAAGAGCCAATGGTAAAGAGAAAAGAGGGAGGGAAGGGAAAGGTACAGCCTTATAATCCCTCCTTTGGGTGAAAAATTGGAAAACTCAACCCTGCTCTATGCTAGTCCCCGTTTCTTTATCTCCTGTGAGTGTCTGAACCTCCCAGTGCAACATGTCCTCACTCCCACAAGCATTTCTCTCCCTCTTTGGAAATTCCAGCCCCAGACAGACAAGATTTATTCCCTTGAAGAATACTTTCATGCAGGTGCCAGGTGTATTTTAGTACACTGTTTGGAGACTTTTGCTGCCTTGCAAACTCTAACTGCATATCCTTGGCTAGTCAAGCTTTGCTGATTTGCACCAGCCCAGAGTCTAGCCCGCAGACTCGAAAATTCTCTGTGCTAATCCTGTGTGACCTTCAGTGTTCTCTTTGGCTTTGTGGCTGCCTTTCCCTGCCTCTGCAGCCACTGCATACAGGAGGCAGGAAAATGGGAAAACTAAACTAGGGAGAGGTATCAGTGGAAAGCCTAAGCCTGTAAAAAATAAAATAAAATATATAAAAAAGTAATTGGAAACTTGCTGTCTCAGCTACAGACCTCAAAGGGTAATGACATTTTTAGTGATCATAAACCATGTGATTTCTCTTAAGCATTTGGGAAGCTGTAAAAAGGACTAAATTAAGTTCTGGAAGCCTTGAAAATTATAAAGCATCTTAGTTAATATTCACAGGATTTGGAAAATGTATCCTTGTTTATGAATAAGGAACAATACTTGTCATGATATGGTGTTCACAAATGATTGGTATGCAAGGAAAAGATTTGAGGATCTGAGTCTTTGGCCCCTGAATAAACTTAATTTAACCTAAAAGATCACTAGAAATTGGCCCTAAAATATTTAGGGGAAAAAAATAAAAAATGGAATCTTTCCACTATTCTCTCTCACAAGGAAAACAAGCATCTTACTACTTAATGGACTATTATCCCAGCTATCAACAGCAGATAGCTCCTAAAGAAGCCCCCCCAAAAAAAAACCTGGGCTGCAGATTCATTTCCCTCTCTAGGTTTTCTGGGCAGAACATGCCTGGCATTTCTGAGCTGCACAGGCTCAGTGTCTCTAGCAGTGGAATCAACTGCATGATAAAAACTGATTATAATTGAGAATTTGTATGGGAAAAACACACAACTCTTGAACACTGTCACTGTGTCTATGGATGTGTCGTGGTTTAATCCCAGCCAGCAACTAAGCACCACAGAGCCGCTCGCTCACTCCCTTCCTCCAGTGGGATGGGGGAGAGAATCAGAAGACTGAAAGTGAGAAAACTCATGGGTTGAATATAAAGACAGTTTAATAGGTAAAGCAAAAGCCGCACATGCAAGTGAAGAAAAACAAGGAATTCATTCCCCACTTCCCATGGGCAGGCAGGTGTTCAGCCATCTCCAGGAAAGCAGGGCTCCATCATGCCTGATGGTGACCTGGGAAGACAAATGCCATCACTACGAACATCTCCTCGCTTCCTTCTTCTTCCCCCAGCTTTATATGCTGAGCATGACGTCATATGGTATGGAATATCCCTTTGGTCAGTTGGGGTCAGCTGTCCCGGCTGTGTCCCCTCACAACTCCTTGTGCACCTCCAAGTGTTGGGTGGGGTGAGGAGCAGAAAAGGCCTTGGCTCTGTGTCAGCACTGCTCAGCAGTAATGAAAACTTCCCTGTGTGATCAACACTGTTCTCAGCACAAATCCAGAACACAGCCCCATACCAGCTACTATGGAGAAAAATAACTCCATCCCAGTCAAAACCAGCACAGGCTGCAGTGGTAACTACATATACACACTTTGTCATTGTTTCTGTGTATGTATGATACCTCACCTATGGGTTTATTTTAACTGTAGAATTCTAGGGGTTCTGACTTTGGCTTTCTGCCTGCTTCCCATTTCTCAATGAAAAAATATTCTCCTGAGTTAAATGACATTTTATCTTACACTTCTGCTTAGGGAGCTGGGGATGGGTGGGTGGAAGAAGGAAGTAGTGCTTTAGGTTACCCGTCATTTCAAGAGCATAACTCTCCCATTTTGTAGGAAGTATAAGGGTACAATCATCAGAAGTGGTTATGGTCTTCCAGTACCTTTCCAAATCTTCAGCAGGGTCAGAAGCCGAACTTTTTCTTCACTAGGAAAGAGCCCACTGCAGTACAAAGGACCAGCACGGTGAGAATAGAGGTCAGCACTAGTGACTGCCCTGTAATTCGGGAGGGCACTGCAGTGTGACTGCTCCAAAGCTGGTTGCACTGGCTCTGCTGCGAGGATATATTCTGTATATATAAGAAGTACAGGCAGGCCTTTGGGTCACCCAGAGAACAGCTGAGATTTATCAGATGGGTATTGCCTGTGCTGGTGACGTTAGTGTGAGAACCTTAGATACCACTCCTTGGCATTACGGAGCTAATGAGAATCATTCTGTTGTAGTCCAGAGCTAAACATTTCAGCAACAGTAGGATTAGAGATAGAACAGGGAGTGGGAAAACACGCAGAAATCTTTTCTCAGACTGAGAATATAGGAAATATGTGCCTGTGAATTTCTTTTATATTGCTTTGTTGGCAGAGGCACATTTTGATTTTACGTAGAGCTGCAAAGGGATTCCCTCTGTATCCCTTATAGGTCTGAAGCTTAAAGTATCTTGACTCCAGGACATAAGACAAAGAATGTCATTGTTTATTCTTTGATGTTCTAAAGCATCTTATTCTTCAGGGATCTCAACACGCTGTACACACATTAATTAAAGTCCATAGTGCTCCTAAATCTGCTGCTATTATTCCCAGTTGATTGATGGAGAAGCTGAGATGAAGAGAGATTATATGGTACATTTTCTAATGTGGGAGTATGTGAAATTAGACCCACAAAATTCATGGTTCAGTAATTAAATGGAAGCAAGATGATATTTTTCACATATACTGAAAAACCTCTATGTTCCACTGAAACAACATTAAAAATTGTTCTTTGAGACCTTGTTGTCACAATACTAACAAAACTTCAAGGATTTTTTTGGATGAAGGAAAGCTAGTCTGCACGCCCATCTTCAACAGATGCCTCTCTAGCATCAAGTTCATATCTAAATCCAAATATCCCCATGATTTATGGCTATTTGTATTTATTGTTTCAGTTGAAGCTACTAAAAAGAAAGGCAACACCCAAAGCAATCAAGCCAAAGCTGAACCTGTGAAGCCAGTAGGTAGTAATGGGCAAAACATGAACCCAAACCAGCTACTACAAAAAAAAGATTCCACTGGTGAGCACAGTAAACTGAGTCACATATTTCATATTTCATAACGGGAGAAATTAACTCGATAGATCTGGGTCCCACTCCATCTGTAATACCTAAGAAATAATTTTAAAAGCTTCAGTGAAGATTATTGACCAGTTTTTGTCTATTTACTTTTTCAGATAATGATTTTTTTTAAAAAAAGAGTAAGACACAACTTTCTCAAAGGCAGATTTAATCCTGTTCTTTGAAGAAGCAGGTTTTAGGAGCTCCATCATCCTCTTCATCAGAAGTATCCTCAGATGTAACTTCTTTCTCTTTCTCTGATTCTCTGCTTAAATGAAAGAGATACCTGGCTGATGGATCACAGTATTACTTAGACCATCTGAAACGAAGAGGTTTGAAATAAACTATATTTGAACTAATTGCTGTTTTGCCTTTTGCTTTCTCATCAGGCTCCAGCATCATTGCTGTGGGGCAGGTGGGCTTGCAGCATCTCAGACCAGGGCCCTTCAGATTGCTCCTGGAGCCCTGACTCATGCTGGGGCTTTCCCAGGGAGTTGGATCAACACAGACTGGAGCAGCTCCAGCTGCCAGCCGAAAGTCTCACAAGTTTTGCCCACTCAGTTTGGGAAGATGCAATGGCCCCATCTCCCACAGCAAGCTGTACGGTGCATGCACTGAAGCCTGTGGATCTGTGCCTGCAGCTAGGGGACTTTTGCTGGCTCAGAGGCAGCAGAACAGGACCTCTTGCTGGCTGCTTTCTGATTGTAAAAGCGTTGCTCCCACTGGATAGTTTAGAATAAGCTGGGACAGAGAAACATTTAGGGTCTGAAGAGAAACCTGAGTCATATTTACAACTCCTGTTTCAGTCAGCTGAACAAATAAAAAAAAAATCTGTTTAAGCTTAATAAACAGGATGTAACTTGTTAAACCTTAAAAAAATACCTAAGCAAGCTAGTCCTTTGCTGTTATTACATTGAATTCTATTTCTGGCTTAGCTACTGTCTTGCTCCGTGACCTTGGCATGCAATTTCCCTCCCTTGTCTCTCTGTTCTGCCTCCCACCACTTTTCTGTCTTGCCTATTTATGTTTTCTCTCGCTCTCAGTATTCAAGTTTATTTGTTCTGTCAATTGAATCCATTCTATTATTCAGGGAAGACTGTTCTCTAAAGCATTTTGTCATCCAAAATATTCCCCAGAATATCAGAACTGGAAGTAATGGAAAGTAAATAAATATTCACAAAACATTACTTCCACATGGAGCTAGAACCTTATTATACCTGGCTGCATGACAAGTCTGTCAGTCAGTAACACTTACTTCTCCTTGCAGTTGGCTGTGGCACAAGGCTCCTCTGAGTCCATTTTTCTGAATCCTAAACCAATGCTTATGCTCTGCAGTGCCTGGTACTGACCTTAAGGTTTTGCTTCTAAAATGACCAGGAGGTCCTCAGATGGTACCAGTCTGCACCCTGCGTGCAGCAGTTTGAGGGATCTCTGTTTGTAAAGGCAGAAATCACAGCACAGGGCAGAGCAGCACCTAAATGAGATGTTTATATAGGACACACTGGAGACACAATTCTGAAACGTTACCTCTGCAGCTCAGACTTTCCACCTCTGATATTTTCTGATTCACAGTGCAAAGCTGTTTCCTAAACATGTACTCCAAAGTTATCAAGCTGAGTACCAAGGAAATGATTCACTTTCCCCTTTTAAAAAGCAGCTGCTGTGTGTTGGGGCGGGGGGGGAT
The DNA here is from genome assembly GCF_028858705.1 of Grus americana. Classification (NCBI taxonomy): domain Eukaryota; kingdom Metazoa; phylum Chordata; class Aves; order Gruiformes; family Gruidae; genus Grus; species Grus americana. The sequence continues at coordinate 11,096,137 of NC_072853.1, read as the reverse complement.
GGCTGCTTTTTACGTTGTTCAGTGCTCAGACACGGGGAGATCTGGATTCAGGTCACTTCAGCCTGACACTTTTGGGGTCAGGTCCAAGCGCCAGGATATTCCCACTCACCATCCTTGCAGCAGTACCAGTGTGCAGAAAAAAAAGACAAGATTCAAAGGGCCAGAGGCAAAGTGGGAACGAGAGAGGCTGTCCCTGTAACCAAGAGATGAGCGCCTTTCTTGTCAGGCAAAATTGGTAGATTCTGGTCTGTGTTGCCAAAACAACTAAAATGCTCTGTATGAAGACACATTAGACACAATTCATAAACAGGGCTGAATTCTCTCCCTTTCCTTAAATAGTTTTTAGCTGTTAAAACATAAAAGATGCTTTCTACCATTATTTCTGGGATGGGGGGGTGGTGGGGGTTTTGTTTTTGGTTTTGTTTTTCTTCTGTTTTTTCTTTTCTTCTCTTTTCTTAACAAGTGGTTCTAAAATCAAAGCTCATGTTTTGGGCTAAACACCAGGTTTTCAATATGACCTCACCAGTGGCCCCATTAACACTCAGTTCCTGTATCCAAGCAGAACTTAGACTTGCAATAGAGCACCTGGCCAGAGCAAGATGGTAGCATCTGTGGGTATCTTAAGTGTTATACTGACAAAAGCATAGGTTTCCATGATGCCTCAGGCAAAGAAGTGATCAGGCAGGGGTTTATGGTGTCAGCACCATAATTCTGTCTTCAATTTACTTTAGATTCCTTATTCTTATTTCAGTGTCTGGTAATCTGGTACATTCAGACACTGAGTGTCTGTGGCCATCATAGATCAGGACAGTGAGTTCTGTTAAGACACGCCACTAAGTCAAGCAGGCACACAAGGTGAAAGGCTGTAGGGAAACTGGCCCAGCAATTCTCATTCCCATGTGAGATCTTTAGGATTTTAGGATTTCAGATGCCTGACTGGTATGGTCAGTATGAGATGACCCAGCTTGGCTTTCCTATGCACTGATACCGGATCTGGCTTGTTTAAAGCTACCCTAGATGCAGGGCACACCAGGTACTGTGGTTGTAATTCTGTTTAGAATGAGGTGAACAGATTAGCTACAGTTCATATCTGAATTAAGGTTGGTTCTTCTTTTTTTAAAAAGGTGTAAAATGTTGAGGATTTCACTATTGGATGTTTGCGATATTGGAATAGGCAAGGGTGGCCACTGGTGTAGGCAAAGTACTCATCAACTGGGGAAGGATACTGGGAAAAACATACTCAGAGCAAGGGCTTCTTGTGCAGTGCTCCTGTGGTCACGTTGCCCAATGCTTTCTCTGTTCTTGTGAAATCTTCTGACTCCTTTCCATTGACCTGACTTGGGTTTCTGTCAGGCCCACAGAGCAAAAATGTAAGGACTTTTATTTCAGGGGAGTTTCCTTGCAACTGATATTCCAGAGGTTTTCAATTTATCATGCACTGGACCTCTAGGATATGAGGAATATCTCTAAGCATCTACCAGGGAAAATAACATCCACCAATAACTGATTATTTAAATCCACCAAACGATTGTCAACACATCCATTGGAAAATCTGAAAATTGAGTACTCTTCTCCCTGTCTGTTACCATAGAGGGACAGGAGAAAACTGTGCATCTAGTGTAAGCTACTACTCTATTATATTAGCTTATCTTATTAAATATTTTCACATTCAAAGGGATGAAGTCTGTAATATTTTATACAATGGAGTGGTGCTTTACAAGAATGATTTAGAGTTCTACATATAGGACACCTCTAGCTCTCAACTCAGTGACAGGATCCGCATTAATCCAGTGTGACATACATGTAGATCTTCACAGTTACAATGCTAAAATTGAGGACTAAATCCACTGAAGTAAAACGGGAGAAAAGGGGAGAATCAATACCAAGAGCTGAGTCTGCTTGATTGAACATCCTGAAAAGATGGCTGAAGGGAGACCTTGCTCTCTACAACTACCTGAAAGGAGGTTGTAGCCAGGTGGGGGTTGGTCTCTTCTCCCAAGTAACAAGTGATAGGATGAGACAAAATGGCCTCAAGTTGCACCAGAGGAGGTTTAGATTGGATATTAGGAAAATTTTCTTCACCGAAAGGGTTGTGAAGCATTGAAACAGGGGAAGTGGTTGAGTCACCATCCCTGGAAGTATTTAAAAGACGAGTAGATGTGGTGCTTAGGGACATGGTTTAGTGGTGGGCTTGGCATTGTTAGGTTTACAGTTGGACTTGATGATCTTAAAGGTCTTTTCCAACCTAAATGATTCTATGATTCTATGTTTCTAACCATGCCAATTTACATCAGCTGTGGATGCATCTCTGTATCGCTTTCCTGTACCTTGAACCTGCATTCCTGAAAATCCTTACAAATGCACTGGTTAGGCTGGTGAGATGGATGTAGTTGGTAGCTGTTAGTTCCTGCCATATGGATCACAACTGGAGGTTCTACAACTTGCTAATGACCTGTCTTAGCAACAGGCTGCCTGAAAAGATGAAGAAATGGAATCTCCCTGTATTTGCTGCACTAAGCTTTGTGTTGGCAAACACTTGCTAACATATGTCACCAGCTTTGAAAAGACATGGTTTATTTATATGTTAATTACTGTAACACTTTGGGGAAAATATTTGTTGATACAAGAGCTGTGTAAATAGTCAAGTGTTGAGAGCTGTTGCAATTTAAAAATAAATGAGCGCTAGCCAATAAGAATCAAGAAAAGTCCACAATACGTATGGCCTCTTCTTGCTTCTGGCCCAGTGAGATCTCCATTAATTTCTGTGAGCTGTGAGTCAGTCTTTAACGGTTCCTCATGCACACATTAAAAAACTTCGTGCACTCCCTGCCCTGAATTGGTGCACTGCTTCAAGACACTGAACTACATTTGAACTCAGAAGATGGAGGTCACTTCTGGCTGACAACAAGGGGTGGAGGGTGTGTAAGTGTTGCTGGAAGTAATGTCAGTGATAAAATACATCTCATCCTCAGACCCAGGGCCTCATCTGGACATGGAGGGGGGCTGTTTTGAAGGTGTCATGCCTTCTGTGAAACAGAAGCCCAAGGCCTTCACAGCTACGATTATTAAAAGTACCCCAACACCATCTGCAAGAAAATTCTGGCATTTCTGCTGTCTGGGAAAGTCACGGGGCAACGTGCAGAATTTGCTGCTCTGAAGTCTCATTATTATTTGCTGATAGAAAGGTTTCCCTTCAGACTGCAAATGTCCCACACTCCTGGAAGAAACCTGGGTAATGACATATCAGACTCTCCACAGCCAGATTTCTAGTCCGTAAAGTACTTCACAGTGAAAATTGTTCTGTCAATGTATTGAATTTTCACAGCGTTGCTATTAGCAATACTGTTTACTTTGAGGGCAAACAACAAAAGAAACAATTCTCTTGGATCTACTTGGTGGTTACAAACACTGCATTGTTTACCAAGTAGTTTACAAACTCCTGGTTTTGCACATGAGTAGTATTACATGACTGTGATGATTAAAAGCGAGACATGCATTTTTTCTGCACAGATAGCTGAGGAGCTGCTGAGTGCCACACCCTTGCCATGCGTGGGCAGAAAGTTGCTTATCTTGCAACCCACCTTGTTATACAGTTCTTCAAAACTACGAAACCATTGAGAACTGAGAACCCCAGAGATTCCCAGCTAACAAAAATACATATTCTGCTAGGTGTTGTATTCATACTAGGGATTAGAGTAAAATATGGGAAAGATAAGAAATAGCAATACAGTCTTTAGTAGTTATCTTCTTAAAGTCTGACATTGCAATGTATTTTCTGTGAGCTTAGATGGCAGTGGTGAAACTCGCTCCGCAGGCAGCCCATAGCACAGGGATAGCACAATATATCTGGGCATGTGATGAAATGAAGATGTCAAGCCACCATGAATGGGAAAAAGATCACACTAGACAGTCTGATAAATGTTTCAGCTATCAGTTATGTTCATTATATCTTCTAGAGAAAATATAAAAGGAGGTGGGGCATGAAGGGACAAAGGATGAACTTTCACAGCCCTGGCACCCACTTGTCTATCCATTCTCAGTAAAAGCAATACAAAGGTTGCTGTTGTTATTGAGTATTCTTTTCAGGTCAGAGACAGGATGGTTCAGATGCTCTAGAAGGGACTTCTTGATTCCACTGAGCTCAGTTTAAGGACAGAAAAGTAGACAACTCAGGGCTGATATGTTTGGCTTCATTCCCTGCTATAGAACATCAAAATCTCACTGGCTTGCGGTTTTATGGCAGTGATTGCTCCACAACAGTTAAATAATTGTATACCAAATACACTAGTAAAAAAAAAATAATAAACTTTGTCATTCAGAGACTGCTCCTTCCTGGTAACAGTGAACGATCCTGTGAATGTAAAGGTCATCATGGATTTTCTTTTAAATTATTACTGCAATCTTGTCAGAGATCTTTCAGTGCCTGAGTTGGGGAGATGGGCAATTATGTTTGATCCCCAGTTCATAGTGAAAAAATAGGAAGCTAAAGTTATGAAACCCTAACCGAGAGAGAAAACGTGACTGGATTTGGAAGTGGCAATCACGGTAGGACTCTGCCTTGGTGTGTTTTAGCGTCCGATCATTATCTGTGCAGTTTAAACAGGGGACGATCTCCTGTTCATCAACAAAACTATCCTATGACCTGCACACTATTCTGAGAAGTCAGAGAAAAGCAGTCTTCAGAAAACCACACAGGTTAAATAGACAAGTCGCTGAAGAGTCTATATTCTTGGCGCCACCCAAAGAGCCCTTTCTGATTATGTTCACAGCTTACCCCACATCCTGTTTTAAGAGCACCTGCGCAAACTACGTGGTTTTATTTTTAACCAGCTACCTCTGATTAACCTATTACTGCCATCATTTCTCCCACCCCAACAAAAATTGCAGTATCTCAGTCGTTGCCTAAAAAAGCATCTAGCAGTGAGCAAAGCCCCAGATAATTGCTTGTGTGTGAGGTGCTTCAAATTTGTAGGGTTTCTGCATTTGGTACTGCCCTTGGTGTTGCATGTACAGCTGTTGCATGATGTGGTCCTGTTTTCTGGAGTAGCACTTTCCACATCCATTGTTCAGCAACAGAGCGTGCAAGATACGGCATCTCAGCAGAATGACTTATTTTTTCATTCTGAGAAAGCAGAGGGAAATAAGGGCCTCGTAGCTCTATGCACAACTTCATAACGTACCACCTTACTTCTAGCAGCTGTCAATAGCGGAAAGCAGAGGAGACACTGTAAGAGATGAAAACTACAACTGCTGGATGGAGTTTCCTTACACATGTCATTGTCCCAAAGAAAACAATGATTTTTTTCACTGATCACAAAACTCTCCAGGATCCCACATGCAAACAGTCCCAAGAAGTCTCCCTTGGACAGTTTAATTTAATTCAAACTTTTGGCAGATTCAAGGGCCAGGTTCTACAGGATCCCACATGCCAAAATCATTTTCCAAGGGTAGGCTCTATCAATTCCATGTGGGTAATTTCTCACTGTTTCTTTACATTAACAAGCAAGTAACCGCTTCTTCATCCAGTCTATCCCCCATGTTCTCAAGTTGAGATTGATGGAGCAAAGCTTCACACCAGCACTGCAGGATGACATTTTTTTTCTCTTTCTTTAACCTGCTGGTAATCAGTTTCCAAAAATCCTTGGGAAGAAATAACTGGATAAAAGACATTGTATTTCAGCCTTCCTTTCATTGCAGACAGTCTCTGGTGAACCATCACCATCATGGGCTCCATCAAGGCTTGTGCATCTTGACCTGAACTTCTCCTGTGGCACATTCAGTGCAAAACGGTGGCTGTCTATGAAGTGAGAGGTATTTGAAGAAAGGTCAGCATAGCAGCTGTGGGAGTGCTGCTGCTCCTTGTGCAGTGGTGCTTCAGCTGGATAAAAAAGCTCTGGGAATGAGGACAGAGGACTCTGCAGCCATTTATTTTCTTATTCTCTGTAATAATACACCTTCCTAGCTTGTTTTACAAGGCTCTTTTGTCCATCAAAATTCCCAGAGAGAGCTTCTGCTTCATGTTTGTCTGCATTCGGTGTTTGAGGAGTAATGGGAAGAGAACATGTGTGGGCACATATGCATAAACAGCTTTTTTACAGGAGTTGTTTCACAAGGAAGGTGAAGGTCATCAAATTAACCAGTCTGACCAGCACTGAAGTGAGACTGCTGGTCAATTATGAAAATGCAACAGGGTGTAAGGGAGGAGCAAAGGGATGTGAAAAACTGAACTTCAATTACGGTAAAGCTGAGGTTTTTCAGCTGATCGGGATGTTAAACTAAGCTACTTCCTCACTCAAAATGAGGACACACCCAGTGGTGAGAACAAAACAAACTTGTTTTGATTATTGCTCTCTTCCTTTCACTTTTCAGACTCTCCAGCCCGCTTCCATTGTCCCGGTTAGGGTTGTTGTGTCCTTGCCTAGAAGAGACAGGACTTATTTTTGGCAGTTGTTTCGACTAACTGGCTGTCTTCACAAGGAGCAAAGATGCTATCACAGGACTGCAATAAGATCTCTACATTAGTTCCCTCATGTTATAAGGTGGCAGTGAACAGGGGTCTTAGTTTTCTTTTTTTTTAATTGGCTGAGTTATTACTTATATGAAACCAACATTTTTTTAAGCTTGCTCAGTGAAAGGCACAGGAACAAACAGTAGTCGATGCCCTACGATGACCTTTTTAGTTGCTATTGTATAACTATGCTCTGAAAACATTTCTCTAGTGAATGTCCTTTTCTCTCCTTCGATCAGAACTACTTTCCTTAGATAATTTAGAAGTGGATTGTGCCTTGCCTCACACTAGGTTGAAGATATTTTTCAAGGAGCCTTGAGCACAGGCTGGAATAACCCCACACCTGGAGACAGACAAAATTTACCTAGAGGATGTGGATTTTTAACTCCAATGCATGTCTTAGATACCTTGGAAAATGTCACTTGGATCTGCACTGCTTGAGCATGCGTGGTGCATATGAAATGCCCTGTAGTCATTGCATTGCACACCTAGGAGAAACAACATCATTGCATCTTCTTAAATCATTGGACCATTTTAAAGTTCAATGAGACTATAGAGCAGGGATGCACAAGCAAAGGTCTCCCACCGTGTCTGAGCCTTACAAATATTTCTGTGGACTATTTTGGAACATTTAGGAGATTTATTGCATCTGTATTGTCTGTATGTTAACAAGGAATAACACTTTAAAATGTTCAGCTCTTACTTCCAGGACTGACTTAATTGATCAGCATTCTTTATCTGGATCCTGTGGATAGACGCTACCCACTCTGACTTTCAGGAGTTGGCAGAGCTTAGCAAGACATCTGCTACCATCTTCTAGGACATGGAAGAGTGGTTCTTTGCTTTACATTTAGTTTGTGTTTTGGCATTGAAGAAAAATGAAGAGGTAGTTTGGTTTATCTGAACAAAGTACATCAGGTATGCTGTACACCTAATTGGGATTTTCCCTGACGTGAATTATTGTTCCGACTGTGTAGACTGGGAGCTTAAGATTTAGGCAGGGCCTGTGATTTGTGTATACATTCTTTTTCCCTTGAGTTTTCTGTCATTCCTTCCCCTTACTCTCTTAACACAATGATTTTTAGAGTTTTCATTGTAGGAGCAGAATTAAAGCCAGTATAGAAGGATGAACTAAACCATACATCGTTCTTTGTGGGACACTGCAGAACCATTCCCCAATGGAAAACAGATGGGTTTTTCTTCCCCAACAGTACAGAATTCCTCCTTTTCTCTCTGTGGGACACAAGCTACTGGCTTTTAATATCATTACTCATCCATCTAACGTAACTGGTTTAAGAACAAGATGCTTATAGGATTGCACTCCTAATTAAATTCTTACAGGTCTCTCAAGTTGTCTTTTCTCTTCTGAACCTTGCACGTATGCAAGACATGAGGGTTTGCGTTGGTGTGGGTTTACTTGACACTTGTGTGGTTTTTACTGGCACTTACAAATGGCAAAGTCCTGAGGGACCTCTCATGCCTTGTTCTTGGATTCAACACTTGTGAATCCTGAGCTTAACCCAAATTGAAAAATGTATAGGCCGGATTCCCAGCTGTTGAATATTGATATCTCTTTATTGACTCCTGCAGAGAAGTGCTGATTTCCATCAGTTGAGGATATGTGCACGGCTGTGTAGATTTGAGGGTGCCCATCTGTTTAGGAGCCAGCAGGGGCTGTTTTCATCAGTGATCCCAGCCTACAATATCTGAATTCTGACCCATCCATCAGTGTCCCCAGGGTGGTAAGTCTGACAGAGGATAGATTCAGTGGCTGCAGACTGTTTGTTTTAATATAGTTTTATTTTCTTTGCTTGACTCTTATTGAAACAATTAGAGTTTAAATTACCTCTCATCTTCCAGGTCAGTCATGAGCGATAAAAGGGTTCCAGTAAAGCAAAGGGGAGAAGATTACATGCTGGCTTCCTTCTCTAGGCTTGCACGGGAAAGAAATGTAAGGTTTTAATTTCCAGACCTGCTTACAGGATGCTCGTAATTTTTACAAACCACAAGTTTTGACTATCCTCCTAGTTTCCCCTTCTACCCAGAAAAAAGATGAACATTAAAGCAAAGCTGAAGAATGTAATCAAAATGGGATTTATGTCCTGAGATGTCTTTAAATGTCCTTGTAGTATTTAAATAAAGTTGAAATTATCTTTGTTATTTGTGCCAAGCTGTATCATTTCTTTGGCATATCCTGTCCTATGAAATGGGAAGTGGTTTTGCAGACTTCCTTATATAGGGCCTCTGTTTAAAATAGTTTGGGGTAATTTTTTTCTTCTTTAACTGTGATAAGAGAATCTAAACTCTGTTTACATTCTTCAGCTCTCTGCCTTTTTATCTTCAAGTGAAGCTCTGTTTTTCTTTGAAAGGTAAAAATGTCATCCTTAGATGAGAATAGCATTGTCCTAAGACATCTGATCAGACAATATTTTACTGCCAGTAAATCAAGGGAAAATATGAACTCTGCACTTGGCAAAAAAGGATTCATAGCTCAGAAGCTGCAGCTGAAGAAAAACTTACTACAGCAAAGTAGTATCAACTAAAATAGAAACAAGGATTTTGGCAGAAAATCAGGATGCTGCACAATAAGCAGTGGGTTCCTATTGCTCAGGACTAGATGCAAAGAAAAGGGGAGATCAGGAGGGGAATGGGGAAGTGGGGGAAATATCTTCAGGGAGGGAGAGGTGGGACATGGTATTTCCTTGTGTACAGCATAAAGCATTTTTATTAGTCTAGCCTAATTATTTCAGATTTGGGAAAATGAGTAAGGATAGAATAATTATAAAGGGAGATTCTCACCTGAAGCTGCTCCTTTAGGAAGCAAAGCTGTCAATTGACTGCAAGACCCCATGGAGAATCTCCTCACTGGAGGAGACCCCTGAAGTGGTATAAAGCTAGCAGAGCTCACTATGACAGCAACAGCAAATTCACTGCCTACTTAACTTGTTTCCAGTCCCCAGCAGGAATAAATTCTTTATGGCAGGTAGGTTAGAGCAGCTGCCAAAGCCACATCTAGAACCTTGGATTCTATAAGCAAAGTCCTGATTGACTCTTCCCAGCTCTTCTGCACCAAATGCATCCCAGGGATGAGCTTTGTCTGAAGTCCTCACGAGGCAGAGTGCACAGTGGCTCATCCTGCTATGAGAACAGGAGTTGTTCAGGCAGGGACAACATCAATTATCTCACTGAGAAGTACATAGGGTGAAATGAGAGTGTCTCATTTCTGTCACCCAGTTACCTCCAGAAAATGTCTGAGGTGAGAAGAAAGAAATAGAATGGTAACTGGAGAGAAAAATTGGCAGGGACAGAGGTTAATGGAGATAATGCAGAGGATGGACTGTGGAGAAGTATGAAGTGGTGTTTTGGCCATGGATTGGAGACAGCACTGTGACTATGTATGTATGCATGTGTGGTAATTAATTTGAAAGGAGAGTATCAACCTTCTGCACAAGGACCCCTGCAGAAAGAATTGGCAAGTAAAGAATATAAGGGAAATAAGAATTGCAGATTATTCAGGGGAAGCAAGCTGAAAGATTTAAGCCCACTCAGCAATGAGAATTGGAAATGTAGAAAAAATAGAAGATGTGGGTCCAAAAAAAAAAAAAAAAGACAAACGCTAAATAAGGAAGACTGAGGTGTATGAGCAACAGATTGTGGTTCAATTCATGCACATTTTTTCTTGACACATTCTTCCTTGCTGACAGCTGTCCAGTATCACAGAGGATTTTAGACCACCGGGATGGGGAAAACATATGGGAGATGATAAGACAGAAGTAGTGCAGATGAGACTTGAGTCAAGTTGCCTGAATCACTCTTACCACTTAAAAGTAAAAACTAAATATGTAGGGCAGGTAATCAAGTCAGTGACACAAATATTTGTCAAGTCCAGCATAGCATCACAATTTTCAAGCTTGTATGTCACAGACTCAAGATAATTCAGATATTAAGATGGATCAGCAGTCATCAAAGAATGAACAATAGAATGGAAAAGTGTGTAGGAGAAAGAGTGGAAGATATGTTACATTAATTTCAGGACTAATATTTCCACGTTCTTTGGGCATGAGAGAGAAAGGAAAACTGTGGTAGGTTCATGGTGAGGGAAAAGGAAGTTTTTACTATTTTTCACTCTATTCAGAATAATGGCTGTTAGGAAAGTCAAAGATTACCTGTTCCCCTGAAGAATGAAAAGGAAGAAAAAGACATTTTCTCTAGCCCCTCCTCTTTATCTTCCTTTTCCCCATTCCTTTTGGACCCAGCTGAAGGGGTTTCATATCTGGAAGCATGAAGGACTGCCTTCTACTAAGCAATTTTGCTGTACAGCAGCACCATTTTTGTCTGAGTTCAAGACTGAGGTATCAAACAACAGTTTTATCAGCCATCCACACTTGGCCTGGGCTCAAGGAGCAAAGGAAAACCACAGGTACTATGGTATCACTTGGACCCTGTGCAGTTTGAACTAAAGGCTCCAATTTGCATCCTCTGTGACTCTCTTAGCTCCTTTAAAGGGATGCAGAATACCAAAGATTTCCCCTGTATTTAGCAGCAAAGATAAGGTTTCAATTATTTATTTGCACCTCTCTGCTGCAGTGGGGTTTTTGAGGGAGGGTACCAACTTACTTAATTGCCTTCCCAGTTCAATCCCGAACGAGCACATTGTGAGCTTTGCAGTACAGAGGGCCCAGGGAAGCTTATAAGTACATAAAAATCAGGATATTTATTAGCTTTGGACTCATAAACAAACATAGTTTGTTCTGGAACTGTAAAAGTGTAAACATGGAAGTGGCAGTGGATTGTCTGTTTTTAAACAGATGAATAAGAAAAAAAGAGGCAGGTTTTTCCACTTAGAGAGGACCTGTACAAAACTCCAGGTTGCAACTTTTTATAGGAGTTGGTGACTTGAGATGGATCCTGTGGGAGAAAGTCACAGATGTGAAGTAATGTGGATTGGTCCCCTACTGCAGGCAGTTTCACTGTGGAGTTGAAATCTAACCTTCACCTAGTTTTGAGGCAGTGAAATGCAAGAGTGAAGCTCTTTTATCATTCCCATGTAGCTTAGGAGATGGGTCTACTGAAATGCTAACTAGAAACCGCAAGTTCCAGCCCCAGGTATTTCATTGGTTTTATGACATTTATTGAAATAAGGTTTTGTTTTCCTCTCCATGCTAGAATCAAGTTCAATCACAAATAATCTAAACTGGGAGTTGAATATTTTCATTTTATTGGCCCATGTCTCTGGCAGAAACATCTCTCATCTACTGCCAGGCATATGTTGAATGCCAGCTTGAGTGGGTGTGTCCCCTGTATTAATGTGTGGTTCTATGCTACATACAGTCTTCACTAAGCAAAATGCAAAAATACCAACAGAAATCAAAACAGAAAATATTTCACTTGGGATGGGGTAGGGACTGATGCCTGCTGCATAGCAGCACAGCAACACTTGTGCCACAGTGAGGTTTGCCCTGACCTCAGAAGGAGTTTCCGACCTAGAGAAAATCAGGGATCAGACTATTCCACCAGGGAATACACTCATTCCAGATTTAATCTGGACTTTTATACTTGGTGTTTCACCCCTTCCTCTCACCCATCCCCCAGAATCACCTCAACCATGCATAGCAAGATGTGCAACTCAGAGGCTGGATTTAGTGCGCTCTCAGTCTGGCAACCTGTTTTCTTTGCTGCGAGGACACCAGCTACATCAGTTAAGCTCTAAGCATCCCCCAGAATCATCCCACATCTCCTGGTGTTTCCGGGAGGACAGACACATTTATCTCACAGTTTGAGAAGCAACACTGGATCACAAGAAATCCTAATGGTCCACATGGGAGCACTGTGCTGGCGGGCACGCTGCTGTCATTCATGGCGTGGCTATCCAGATCTGAGCAGGGTAGGATAACTGCTGCATGTCGGGAGTGCAAATATCCCCAGGGCCAGTGGCCATATTTTAAGATGAGGCAAGAAGCTAGGTAACTCTTTTTTTTCCATCTGCAGCCCTGTCTTCCAATACAAATAATATCGCAGTCCTGTGGTCCAGAGACAGCGTTGACCAGAACAACCTCCTTCATCACTGTTGATCAGGCAATTTCATCAAAGCACTAGCTTTTAAAATATCTATTTAAGGACACAAATACCAGCCTGCTTCCTACATAACTCCGCCCATTTTGCCTCTCCCAGTTCTTTGCTTCTTATGCTCTACTATGTCCACTTTCCCCTTTGCTTCTCTGTAGTAAAGAAGAAATCTGTTACCCTGAGAAGCTGCAGCTAAGGCCATCCTATAGATAAACTGTGAAGTTAACACCATTAATGAATTGACAGCTTAACCATGTGGACTAGATAGTGGCTGAGGACCAGAGAAATGGATGTCTTTTCTGCCTACATCAGTGCAGGAGCAGAGGAAGAGAACTGAGACATGGCATTTCAGAATTGGGCAGAGGAAGAGAACTGAGACATGGCATTTCAGAATTGTCTTCATGAACTACAAGAAGAGGAGCAGCAGACTAGGTAGCAGCACAACTGCTGAAGCACGAGACAGACTTCACCTAGCCCGGTGTCATGACTTTCATGTTGTCCACTGAAGGACATTACAGGAGAGGATGTAAGGAATATGGATTCTATGCAAAGTGACCCTTCCCTGGCATCCCCCCTTCCAGCAGTCAGCAGCTTGGGAGCTTTCTCCCAGTGATCATGTTTAATGATCCACAGTGGGCCTCTCCTTTATGCATCTGCCAAACCCCTTTTCAGCCCATTCAGGGCATTGCACTCCACGTTCACAACTGTGTTATGTGCTGTGCAAAAAAAAAAAAAAAAAAAAAAAAAAAATTCCTTTGGCTTGTTAAATTTGCTGCCTGATCATTTTACGAGGTGCCTTCTAGGTATGAAAAGGTATTCTTCCCGTTAGAAAAAGCACAATAACAGTGCTCTATTTCAGCTAGATAAGCAGCCACAATGCAGGCTGAAACGGTTTCAGAGGCATGTATTACTTGGTAATTCACTGATGTGAATGCCAAAGGCCTAGGTTCACTTTAAAATGTTAGCCTTTTGCTTCTTATACGCTTACCTTTCTGAGACAGATTGGTTGTTTCCTTGCAATAATGGTAATCTCTGAAAGTTGCTGCCTGACCACAGACACCGAAAAATACAAAACCTTTTGAGTTGTATGTGATGGTCTTTTTCTCTCTCACTCTGTTTTTTCCCCTACAGTTAAAATACGATAACTTTATGTGTTTTCCTTCTAGGCATATTTATTTCATCTGCAACAGGAGGTTAAGCAAGACTTGGTTTGTCTAGACTGCCACTGCTTCAAAGACTCAATGGCAACAGAACAGAAAAGCCTTATCTTATTTGCCTTTGCTAGTAAAGGGTTTGTGTAGTCATGTTAGCTAGTGCTTTTATGCAAGTCTTGGGACCATTTACACAGCAATCAGAAAAAGTGTCTCTTTCCAAACAGTTTCTCAATGTGATTATGTATCCTAGCCAGTATTTGTGTTCCTTTTATGATTCTTTTAGGTTGGACCAGATGCTACATTTGGGTGGATTTCACTGGGGCTGGATGACTCCTGAGACTCAGGAATCTTTTGGTAGTAAGTCTACAGCTGGTGCATCCTACCTTCCCTGGACTCCACAGGGACAGTGTGACGGCATTCATGTCGATCAGTCTGCAAGGAATGGAAGAGCAAACCCCCACTGATAAATGTGAAAGATCTTCAAGTGAGGACTGTAGCATTTATTAGTTTCCTTTGGAGATCAGGATTACAGTGATATCCACAAAATTCAGAGATTCCTAAAATGACACAGAATCAATTCTGTCATCTCTTTCTTGTAGCATCCATCATAGAATCATAGAATCATAGAATCTTTAAGGTTGGAAAAGACTTCTAAGATCATCAAGTCCAACCATCTCCCTCTGTTTACTGGAATTTACTATGAGTCTCTCTTGCTTTATGTAATCTAGTGCTTATAATCAGAGCAATAATCCCTTAATGTCTCCTAGCTTGTATCCTGTTTGTTTTCCTGCTCCCCTTCCTGTGAAGTCATTGACAGGTATACTTGTCCTTATTGTACTTGCAGTACTAGTGTCATGCTCAGTACATCCTGGGGCCTGACCTTGTCTTTGCATAAATAGATACTTCTTACCATCTGCTCATCAAATCAGGATCAGCAGAAGATGGGATTTCACAACTCAAACTAGGATGCGCATGTGCATCAGAGCTGGTGTCTAAAATATTACATCTTTTTTGAAAGTAAGCAAAATAACTTACTACCCTTTGTCACTATACAGTAGCCTCATGTATGCAATTGCTTTCATCTGTAAGGAGAAACTGGACATAAGAGTTTGTTTTTAAGTCTGTCAGTCAGTGAAAACAATATCTTGTCAGTATTAGCAGGTTATAGATTTGGAAAGGAATTTAGAGAATACAGAGAGGGAATTGACATCTGAGCAGTTTCTATTCCTACAAGCACTGAATGTAACAACCACGTTAACCATGAAATAAAACAAAACCCGCTTTTAACCTGACTGTGAGATGATCTGATAGTCTGTGTTTTTCAAAGTGTGAAAACAAAAAGCTTGCTTTGAACTAGAAATCAATGGAGATAGATTGATAACATTTGCCTTTTCCCCTGCTACAGCCTGCACCTCTGACCCCAGAGCTGGAGCCTGGGTCCTGGTAGTGGAAAGTCCTTGACTGGTGGCAGCGAAGAGAAAATCATCACCTGCTCAGTCACAACACCACACAGACCTACAGCACTGTTTGTTAAATAAGATCAGCTAATAGTTGCACAGCGGAGCTTCAAAGCTTCACAGCACAGTTAATGAAGGCTTTGTAGATGCTGTGTCCCCACCGAAGCCTTGGACTTTGGGTTTGATATTTAATGCAAGAAATCTAACGCTGTTTGGAGTCACCCAGTTTTCAGAATAAAATGGAATAGAATTGCTAGGAAATGAGGACAAATTTTGACCTCTAGACCTGTTCCCAACTTTGTTTACACCATTTAAAATTACTTCACTAAATCAGTAGACCAGATATCCTGGTTTGCAGGTGCAAAGGCAAACCTTGGATTGGAATCGCAGTCCTGACTAAGTTTGATTTTTGGAGAAAGTTAGGCCTCTGTGTGGTGGAATTATATGGGTGACTAATTGTACTGTTGCCTCCAGAACCCCAAGTTGATACCTAACCTGTGCACATACCTGGCTGTATTGAAGGGAAGGTTTGTTTTAAAAAAGATTTCTTATAGCTGTCCTTCTCAGAGGATGCAGCTCAGCAGGTTTTTAAAGCAGCAGTCATTTGCAGTAGCATTGCAAACTTTTTAGCCCACAAATTGAAATATATAAGATAAAGGGGGAAATTGTGTTCATTTGAATGAAGGGATTCTAGCTCAGAAGCTCTTTTTCCAGAAAAAAAAGACCATTTAAGATCTCAGTTCACATTGTAAATCCTTCCTCTTTGTAAGACTTTTCTTACAATACGGTATATACAAGCTTAGTTTTTCAACATATGCATATATATATATGAATGACATTATATAGGGGTATCCAAGCCATTTAATTTCCTCATATTTCTATCTTTCATTTTGGTAAGGGTGAGCTGAAGCATCTTCCCATTATTCCAGTACAGTCACATAGCACTCCAGCAGACATAACATTGACTTATGAATGCCCCCTCTCAACTCTCTTCACTTGGTCACTCTCTTCTTTCTGCCTAGCGTAGGGTCACGCTGCCAGCAGTGCGATGTACTGAGCACTAGGAAGGGCACATCCATCACACATCAGTGCAATGCAGATACCCACATTACCTCTGGATGGGATATCAGAAGGCAGCTGTAACAGCAAGAAGCTCCAGTCCAGTGAGGAACGTGAGTCCTAGTGAATCTTCCTTTGAGATTTTACCACTCCCCAGCTCTGTGATGAAGTAGGTTTGTGCTGAGCTACCAGCCTGTGAATGAGAGCAGCTGAGCTGTAGGCACCATGTTCCCTTCCAGCTCTGCATAGGCTCCCCACCTTTCAGCAGAGGGGTGACAATGAGCAGCTGAGCAGGGAGCAATGCTTCAGGATGCTGCAGCTGTTTGCTTGCAAGACTCAGGGATACCAGGCCTTTTCAGAGCCAGTTCGAACCCTGACCTGATGTTATGCATCGTGTCTCTCACAACAAAACTGATGGTGTTTAGCAGAGAATGCTATTCTCAACAAGTCCACACTAATTCAAACCTGTATCTTTTATCCCTGCCAGAACCATTGCTTCTCTTCAGGGTACTGGAATTTCTTATAGATGGTGTCCTTCAGAAAGGCCCTTCAAATAGCTTCCTTTATCCTGAGTCCTCCTGCAGTGCCAGAATTTTTTCAGCATAGTAAAAATATTTCATTCATTATCAGGAGCTTAGTCATCTGATTCTTGGTGCTGATGCTGCCTTTCGGAACAATGGCTGGCTGCCACCCTGTCTGCTTCTGTGCGAGAGCTGCGCTCTGTAATTTTTGTGTGTTTCTTTCTTTCTCTCTCTCTCTTTTTAATATCCTTGGTTTTATCATGGGAATTGATTTTTTGAAATGTCCACCTGGTATGTTTTCTCTTTGTTAGAAACAGAGACCAGGTGTTAATTTGTACCAATGTCACTGACTTCAGATGATAATGAGTTCAGAAAGGATGGAAAATCAAAGCGTATTCCACCATGCCTAGAGAAGCAAATCTGTGGGGGGAAAATCATCTACGACTGGGCAAAGTAGCTGGAGGGCACACTACCCCTCCCTTACTGTGCCTTTATGTAGCTGCCTTTATCCTCTCTTTAAATGATTGGCATGACCAAAGGACCCCAGGGGAAAAGATGGAGAGAACAAGAAAAGCCCCACAAAGCTGCATCATGCATTACCGTGAATAAAACAAAGCCAGGGCAACATGGTTCTGATCAGCTTTACTCCATCCCCTCTGTCCCTTTGGGGAAACCTCAGATCACGTGTGTCAGGAGCACAGCGAGAGGTACGCCGAGCTGCCTTTGCATGTGGAGAGCAATGTGGACACAGATGCAGAGTGCTCTGATCAAAGTCTTCCACGACGGGAATATGAGGTGTGGAGGATTCCTGGGTCTGAATGCATTTTTCTTGGCCCAGCTTCCAGCCCAAATGATATCATACTTGTTCCACTCTCATGTGCAGAGGAAAAATTAGCCTGAGGATTTTTTGCATTACTTTATTTCTCTCTGGATTCCCTTATGCTTGGAAGGCAAAATAGAAATATTATGATCATGAGCATAGTAGAAATGTTGGATAGGAAAGGACTTCATGAAGACTTCTCGATTAGGATATTAACAGCAGCACTGTTGCTACATCATGTTATTCTGTTCCTTCAAGTACAAAGGACTTGTCCAGAGTCTCCTTGTTTCTCCTTGTCCATGGCAGGGAGGTAGGCCTGTAGCCATTGCTTGGCATCACAAGTCACATTTATGGCACTGAGCCTCTCACAGAGAATTTGTAGTTTCTTTTTTTTTTTCCCTCTTTGAAGGTGAGCCTGAGAAATACTTGTGCACCTTGTGTACAGGACAGCATGGCACACAGATAGCGTGGCAAGCTTTCAGCAAGTGATCATCAAAGCTATTAAATGCCAGTCAGCTAAGCTGAAATTATACTAGGTCAGCTTAGTGGTCTGTTGACAATGTCTCTCATTACCTAACTGATATGGCTACAGATAGTTCCTGGGCAAAATGCACTTTTAATGCTTTTTCCTGATTTTTCTTTTCCCCCCAGTAAAATTAAGGAAGGCCAGAACTTTAAGAATTAGAACCCAAAGTTGGGCTCTTCTGTCAGTAGTCCAGTTCCCCAAATTGGCCTAATCCTCAAAGATGTTGAAAGGGCAACAAATCCCACTGAAGCTGATGAATATTTTGAATATTTTGGCATAGATTTTCAGGGTTAAATGATTAACAGAGATATGCAAAACACTGAAGATCCAAGATAACTGCTTTATTTCTGCTTGCACTTTTGATGAGAGATGTCACTGTGGAAAGGAAATGAGTCACATGTTTCTAAAAGGCCAGGAAAGACCAATTTCTGAACAGTGTGAGTACATTCCTGGCAAGACCATGACAGGAAAATTAAACAGAGTAACAGATCAAACATGCAGGCAGATGAGTTGCAGTAGCAAAACCCATCACACAAAGATGGGTTTTCCCTCTGATGTGAACCGTGTGGTTCTTGCAAAACCTTTACAGCAGAGTGGGTGACTTCCTGAGGCTCACTCACAGCAAAGCAAAGGGATTAAAAATACTGTGGATTTCCTTGTTGTTTGATGTACACATTCACCCACTTTTAATACAGAAAGTGATTTGTGACACTTTCTCTCTGTGACAGAAAAAAACTACTTGAAAGTGGTAAAACTAACTGCTACTTCTCCAAACTCCAGCATGTTATTATTTGCTTATGCAACCTTAAAGAAGAACATTAAAAGGCTTTACATGTTGTTGTTACCATGTTGGAGGACATCATGAAGAATTAAGCTCTGGACAATCTGTGATCATCGACGATGGGACAGAAGACTTGCTTGCCCTGAAGTCTCTGGGAAATTTGGCACTGAATTTAGAGATGCTATTACTTCTACCCTGCTTTTCCCTTCAGACATGCTGTCTGCAGGTTCCCTTACCTTACACTCCTTTGTGTGTTTTCTATATGTATTGGAACCATTATGGCCACTGTTTTCCATGCAGGAGCCATGACTGAACAAGGTACTTGCTTATGTACTTGCTTAGATGTCAACTATGCTAAACCCTCTCCTTTTAGATTTTGTCCTGAGAATTTTATATTTTTCAATCTTCTATATTTTACCCAAAATTGTTCTTTATATTGACTTCTGATTAATACCTTCAGCAGTCCATACATTAGAAGGAAACATATGTCACTGATATGGACGAAAGGTTTATCAAGAAAGGACAATTATCTGAAGCAATACCAATAATCTGACCTAATTTCTCCAGCTAGGGTGGTTTTCAAGTGATGACATGACTATGGGCCAAATTTCAATTCAATGATTGTAGTGTAAATCTGAAAAGAGTGAGGAGTGCCTGGTCTATGCCCTGGCTTACAGATACAAGTCCCCTGAAGTCAATGGAGTTGAAGAAACAGAACTGAATTTCCCCCTCTGAGTTTAGTGACACTGCCTTGGATTTACATCAGTGAAGCTGAGAGCAGACAGTCATTTAGCTGAATATTGCCAAGAGGAAAGATCATGGTGAGCTGATAATATTTGTTGCTGGAAACGATCCAGGAATGATACAGAAGCCAGATTTTTACAATGCTCTGAAACTGTCCTCTAGGCACACTATGTGGGTCAAGGTACTAGGCAATAATGGAAGTCAAATGGTTCCTAGGCCTTTTTAATCCTCTCTGATCCAATGACTTCCTCTAATTTCGGTCATTTGACTTTAGTTTCTTGAAGGCCAGCAATGAAAGCAGGTATAAGAATGACTTAAGATCCAGCTAGGCTCCAGATACCATCTTAAATAAACAATATATAAATATATTCACTCTTTCTGCTAGTTGCAAATGGGTGGTAAATTCTCACATACAAATTAAATTATTAACAATCCAGTCTGGGAAGGTGCTGAATGCCTCCTACAAGATGTCAAGAACCATCAATTGCCAATGTAGAGCACCGTGATGGCCCCAACTATAAAGTTATCCCATGACCTGTTCGGATAGACACTTACAATGGAGTTCTGTGATATACTGTTTTTGCTAAGGAAACTGCTTGTGGGCTGAGAAGTTGGCACGGAAAGGATGTCAGGTTTCTTGTTCTCAGAATGCATATTGGCTTATGCAATTTTATAACCAATGCATTTTTTAGCAGAATGGAATTTAAGACTAATCCACCCCCCAAAACTGTTTCCTGGTTTCCTCTCATTCTCAAGGATGAATCTTCTCTCTAGTAGAGACAATCAGAAAATATTGTGAACCATCAAAGGAACTTGGAAATTCCCAACTATACTTTTATAGTATGGCTCAGGTGCTCAGTCTCATTCTAAACAAAATATTTTTCTGGGGAAAAAAAAAAAAGTATGTAAGAGTGACTGTATGTGTGTACGTATGCACATGCATGTGAATTTTCTTTCTGCCTTTCCACTGAAAGTAGAACGCATAACTTGTTTTGTTTTGTTTTGGTTTTTTGCCATATTAAGTTCTGGTAAACTATGAGTAAAGTCTGTTACTGTTTGGTTAAATGAATATAAGAAGGTTCAGGCAATTATCCAACCTATTTCAGGTAAATGGTGGATATACGTTTTGAATTCCATGACTGTTTATTTGTCTTTTTTTCCAGTAAGAGTGGGTGAGTATTATTTTAGACCGACTGTGCGAGTGGTTCAAGGATTCTATACAACTGGTTGTTCAACAGTCACAAACCCACAATTCGAATTCCAAGGAAAGCACTGCAGTAACATTGTGCCTTCTGCTCACCTCTTTCAGAAGCCAGTGAAATGTAGAAGTCTGATCTGAAAAACAAAGCCAAAGTAAAGCCCTTAAATTCCTATCCTAGAAGCAAGTCGAAGTTAATTACTAACAAATATTCCCCTTGAAGTCTGTGGATATGAATTTGTCAGCAGATGATGCCTCAGACATTGACCCCTTTGTCAAGGTGAACTTAATCAACCCAGATAATTTGTTGTTTATCTGATGGAATGCTGGAATGGAGTTCTAATGACAGTCTTCTCTAATTCCCACTGCCATGTAAATATCACAAAAAAATACAGTAAAAATATGGCCTAGTTCCAGGCATGAAAATATTGTCCTTTGTGATTAATCAAATGAAAGGAAAGAAATGACTGTAGTGTTAATGCTTAAAAAAAAAATAAATATTCAGCAACAGGAGGCTATATTAATGTTCATTTTCAGTACTGCCCACACTGTTTAGGTCGGTTAAACATGCTCTGGAAGCCTTTAGGTCTTGCAGACTGGTCTCTATCTCTGACTTTGATCTCCTACCTTAGAATTGTTCCCCTGACATCAGATTTACCTCTTAGAATACAGTCTTAGCCATAAAGTCCTGTCAAAGAAGGGATGATAAAATAGAAGACAATCCAAATAAAAGCATATATTCAACAGCAGATAACAATTAAGATATATACTTCTTATCTCAATATTTCTTTTGCTTTGACTCATTCCTTCATCTTTTTTGCCATCTTTTTTTCCCAAACAAAGCTTCTGGCAGCACACATTGTAGATGACATAAAATCCCCTGGTGGAAATTACCTTATCTGGCTTTTGATATCCACACTGTAAGTTTGTGTCTGAGCTAGTTATCCTATTATAGTAAACTCCAATATAGTCAATAGAGTTTAGAGTGTGATTGATCTGACCAAAAGCTGCTGTCTGCTTTAGGATGAGAGGAATTATACCCTCAAGTCTTTTGAGTTTATTGACCTTCCTTCTATTGACTATGAAAAGAGCTCATGGCCAGAAGTTTAGACATAGAAATCCACACTGTAGTGAGATGTATCCCCTCTCTCTTGGCTTTAATGGGATGTCAATCAGTCCCTTAATATACATATTTATTGGGGCTCTTGATCTTCTATTTCTTTTTTAAAACAATGAACAAACAATTAGAACCCTATGAGGAACATAACTGTTATTCTGTGTCCACAGATGTACCGCAGTCAGTCACTAACCTTGCAGCTCCTTTCATCATCACTCAGACAGCAAACAGAATTGGACATGACTTAAAATTCTCTGGTATATATGTTGTCAGTGTGAAAAAAATTACTCATAAGAGTTTTCTGAGTGGGAGACAGAGGATAGCTTCAGTTCAGCTTTAGCAGTTAGTTTCATGATATAGACACCTCACCTGGAAAAGCAATAATCTTATGTTCACTTGTCTAGTTTTGATAGTGTCTGTGGGTAACTTAAAGCTTTCCCTGGTTGCTTTTAATGTTTATTTGATTATTTTTGTTACCATTTCATGTTCTTGCTGGACAGCTCCTTTTATAAGTGCAGCAGTGGCAGAGGCAATAGGAAGCCAGAGAACATCCTGCTCAGTCTGATGAGCCTTTTCTTAAAAGGACAGCTAGGATTTTAGTGTAGTCTACCATGGTTTGAAGAGAATCAGAGGAATAAGGTATGTCAACCATCTGCTGGTTAGTGCCATATACTATGCTACCTTCTCCCTCCTCTTTCTCTATTCTTTTGCCTTTGTGGGTTTTACCTAGTTACCTTGGGGGATTGTCAGTACTTTATCCAGACTCAGATAGATATCTGTTTCTTGAGACTGACTTCAGGTTTTAGATAAAATCCTAATTATTTGTGAATTTCTATGAGATAACTTTAACCTTAGCACTGACATTTGTTTTAATGTAAATAAGTACCAATACTTTACTAGTTGGAACAGGAAGAGCTGTGTAGATAAAACACTGCCTCTGTTATAGTGGAAAGGTTGGCAGATTAGCTGTGAGTTTTTATTTGAACTTTGAGGAATGGGACATAATGAAGAGAGAGGATGAAGTATTCTCAGCCATGGAATAGCTGTGTCATATGTTTTCAATTTGAAATACGGCCACACAGGATGTAAATGCAAACCAGGCCGGTGGAAGTCAAAATCCCCTACTTTTGAGAACCACAAAATGACATTTTGGGAAGAGATGATTCTGTTCCACTGTGAAGTGGGTGGTGGACATACAATGTGACAATGTCAGAAAACTTTCCAAAATTAATGAGTTATATACTTTATACTGTGAATGCTCTTAACTGCACTAATTACATATATATTTAATAGTACATAAAGCAGGGACAGAATTATGCCTCTGACTTGAGTACATCATCCACAGCAGGCCAAATCTGGAGGAAAGATCTTGAGGCCAAATGAGAACATGCCGATAGTTGTCATTATTAAGCACCCACTGTGGGAGCATTCTTGCTATATACTTCCCCAGTTCAGACATCCCTCCCCAGCCCTCTGTCAGAAACACAACGTCTGGATGGACTGATGGACTATGCTTGTGCAGCGGCTCTTACAGCAGGCATTAGGTGGACACTCAAAAAGGCTACGAGAAATCGTAATGATAAAATACAAGAGCTGCATGTCTATATCTGTGAGAAGAAATGAATATATTTAAAGGTCTGAGATTAAAAAAAGAAGACTACTCAAGTAGATCTGCTGATGCAAGTGTAGCATGGCTGAAGAGGCATACCTTCTGTGTCTCTAGGAAAGCCCTATCAGTGTGATACAAGAGTTATAGGTGACTAATAACTTATGATCTTAGTTAATGGTTAATTGAAATTGTTCATCTTCTGTTACCTCCTTTATCTACAACATTTTTCCAAAGTGATTTGATAATATCCTTCCTGTCTAATTAGAGAAGCCTTCTATAAATCATTCCTGGAGGAAGATGATAGACTGCTGGTAAGAATGCTGGATAAATGAATTTTAAATATTAGTGAATATTTTAGGCCTTCTGTGAGATGTTGAATGTATATGCATTTTAGTTTGTGTTACTGTGACTACTTATAACACTGCTTGGAAAAAAAAAAAAAAAAAAGAGCTAGTGACCAGCTGATCATTACCACTTGATTTCGCATTTTTAGCAATATTTCAGTTGAATATATCTATTCTTCCAACCAGTCACTAAGAGAGATTTTCTGTCATAACAAAACTATTTTTTTAATCTTGGTTAGAACTATGTTTAAGAGACTGTGAAATAGTAGAAAGATGGAAAAATCATGTAAAATCTAGTTCTGAAATGAAACCATAAAAACTTTAAAAACTCATCACTCCTGATGCTTTTTAGCTGTGAAATAGCTAGCAACCTTATTTTCACCTACTGCTCAGGTGTCTGATGTAGTAAAAAGTTAATCAGATTGTTGATTCTATCTGCACTATTGTGTTATTGGAAGGCAAAGAGACACCTCTCACTAAGCCATGGCAGCTATAAAAAATCTAAATCTGTCCTCCTTCCCTAAGTTTTTCTTTATGGCAACATTTTAGCACTTAGCGCTAACTGATGATGGATACATTTCATCCAGAAAACTCAATTGCTTACTACTGCTGCTGCTGCTGTGGTTACAGATAATGACATAACTTCTTGTTCTGGTGATGACAATGATAAGGGTTGTTATAATGGGTCAAGATGAGAAGTAACAAAATCGGAAAGACTCCTCTGAAGGCTGATGTCTGTTGCGGTTGAGTAACACTTGAAGCAAAAGTCCTGTATCTTCTCTCTAGGAGTGGAAAGAATAAGGTTTTTCTTTTTTACCTTTTTTGATAGTCTTAAAAATGCATACATGTGTCACTCATGCATTTCACTGCATTTTAAAACATACCTATGTGAATATGTATTTTTCTAATTACTACTCCAAATTAAAGAACAAAAGAGTGTTAGGAAGAAGTGGTGAAATCATGTTTAGAGCCTGGTTAGATCCAATCCCACCCAAAGGCTTCCAGCGGACTGAGAACAAAAGTTTCCTTTTTCTCTCAAAGCCATGCCCGACTCTTTGTTCAATCTACCTCCTCTGCTTAGGCCCATCACAGCTCATCACACTCCCTGGGTACGCCTCTGTCACCCTGGAAAAGCCTATGCTTTCAATGAGGTCTCAACCCCTAAGGTCAGATGATTTTACCTATATGCAATGTCGGCATGTTCCTGTCACTTTTATCTCAGTAGTTTACTTGGGGTTTTCCAGGAAGCTGTCTTGCAAATCACCACCACAGTAGTGTTTCTGTCTAATCCTTTCTGTTGGTAGGTGATGCAGGAGAAAAGTACAGGGAAAAAAAATAGGTATTTTTCTTAAGGTCTACTGCTTTTGTAGTATCTCCTGTAAATCTCAGAGTTTTTCTCTCCCTTGCAGAACCTGACAAAGGGAAGGATACAAACTGGGTAGTGTTCCTCAGGCCTCCATTTCCAGCAGCTCTCTAGCAATTTTGCCAAGCCACAGGGAGCAAAAAGCCCTGGGCCAGAATCCTCTCTCATTTATACCAGCATACATTTGAAGATAAAGTCAGCAAGGTCAACACAGTTTCACAACAGTGAAAGTAATCTGAGATCAGAGTTTGATGAGATGCTTTTGGTTGTATGTCAAGGAATTCACAGGTATTCAAATACAATTCAGCCTAGGCACTTGCTTAGTATTTCTGCATATTCATGCTAACCATATGGATTTTCTCTTCATGTTCTCTGACACCAACCACCCCTGCTCAGGTGCCATGCTTCATCATATAGATTGCATTAGTGCCAAAGCATGAGCTTTTCATGAGATAGTGGAAAGCTGTAGAATTTGTAGTTAAACCCAACACTGCGAAGTGCATCTGCTCCAGCACTGAGTCCCAATCAGCAGGGTAAGCGTTGTAGAGAGGTTGTGTTGGGAACTGAAGTAACCAATGGATGGAGCAGCTGCCTCGTAAGCGAGACTGGAAGGGCTGGGGTGCTTCAGTCTGAGGGGAGAAGGCTGTGGAAAGGAGTATGATGGAGTTTTATGGAATCATGATAAGGTAAATGTAGAATCCTTTTTTCACCGCTCTCCACAATACTAGAATTACGGAGTCATTCATTAAAATAAGTAAATGATTGATTTAAAATAGAAACAAAAGAACGAACTTTTTTACATAGAGTGTGGTGACCTTCTGGACAGAGAGTTATGGAGGCAACTTTCAAAAGAGGTTAGGCAAATTCATGGACAGCAGGTCAATTAACAAAACAGCAATAATGTACTCTCTAATATCACTAATCAGGTGACTGCAGAAGCTGAGGAAGTATGAATGGGCCACAGAGTCCAGGTATACTCCTCGTAGAGCATCTCCTAGTGCCCCTGCAAGAGACAAAACACTGAACTAAGTTATTATGGCCAGCAGGGTTTTTCCTTTGCTGTTATATTCGCACTTAGTATCTTTTGTGATGTTTTTCCATCCAAATTGTGAGGAACATTTTAACTGGCTTTTGGAGACCACTAGAGTGCTGGTTTTATGGCATGCTGCTGAGGGTATACATTGTATGCACTGGGGTGCTGCATAAGAGCAGGAATGAACGTGCAAAGCTTTCTGGGACAATCTGGAGGACAGCACAAGGAAGAAGGAGCCAAACTTGTTCAGTGCCATCCAGGCAGAGTCTCCCCTGTGAACTGTCGAGACCCACAGCCACACCCAGGCTTTGTTCTGGAGGGAACTCATTGCTTCACTGCAAAAGAAATTCCGAGAATAAGTAACAGTTACGACATTTATGAAAGAAGCAGAGATATTCAGAGGACCAGGACACATGTCTGGGATCCAAGTTATTTGAGAGCATGAACACAACTGGATTAAGTTTCACCAATACCATTAGCTAGTCTACTCTACTGAAAAAGGATCCGGACAACTTGTGAATGGTTAAAGCCAATGACAAGAGCCTGCCTGGGGTCATATAGCTGACTTGCCTCCTCATTTGGTTACACGGGACGGCACGCGATAAAACTGAGGCCTCTTTCTTCCATTGTTCTGCATGGTGCTGGCAATGAATAGACTCCTGGGGTTGTGGCTTATGGGGATTATTAGGAAAAAAACCATGCCTCATACAAAAATCCAGCACTAAAACCAGACAGTTTAAAAGACTGATGAAGAAAAGGTTTGAGCTTTAATTATGGGCTTTCTCCATGTATGAAAATCAGAGTAAATTCAGGTGAAAGCTTCACCTCACTCAACACAAACAAGGCAGGGTCAGACTGAAGATGTTTCTAATTGCCTGAGTCAGCAGGAAAAGAAGACAGCAAAGAAGGGTCCTATATGGGAGCACATGGTGTCCTGCTCGTGGTTTTTCTCATATTCACATGTTCCTGTGGCTATGGTAAAAATGGTGTTTGAGTGGCTGGTATGATTTAACTGCACGCACAGCTTTACCAACATTACCAACATGCTCATTTTTACATAGATTCTGTTTGCTCTTCATAGAGCCAATTTTTTGCATGATCTTGTGGCATCAGAAACAGAAGGATATGAGCTTCATGACATTATTTGCCTCTCTGGGAGCATATGACTGTAAGATTTGCAAATAAGCTTGCCTGGGGACACAGGTTTTTCTACTAAGATTTTCTATGAGGCCCCATAACCTTCAGAATTACTATGAGAGTTGTGTTGTCAGTTGACTCATAAAGAAAAGTCAGGGTGAGATTATTTGCTTCCTCGTGTCTGATTTATTGCTCTATTTTTCAGACCACTGCTCTCCTAGGTCATGGATGACAATATGTGTTTCAACATCTTTTCAAGGGAAGCAGGGGAACAGCTCTGAATGTAGCTTGCTGCATATGCAAACCTAAATATGCAGCTCATCATCCTGTCCAAGTAAAAATTGCAATGTAAGGAAGCCCTGATAGATCACTCTTCATTTCTTCCTCTCTTTTCCAGTAAAAAACATTCTGTCTATGATGTTGATTGAATCTCTAAAATTGTCTGCTTCCTTCTTGCGTTTATAAATAGTTTCCTATTTGATGTGTATTTACTTTAATTTTTCTTTTTAGGTTTGAACACACTTTTCATTGTAATAGTGATAATAATTTGCAATAGATGTTAAGACTCCATTAGTACTTTGCTTGAGTAGTACAGAATTGAGACACATATATATAGTTCCTGGAAATATTTATTCAGTTTTCCATGCATTTTTTGACCGCAGTTGGTCATTTCATAACAGTAGACTGAAGAGAGACCACATATGAACATTGTCAGTTTTGACTGAGTTTCAACTGGAAACTTCTGTTAAACCAAAACTCTCCAAGTGGAACTCAAGGAGTGTGAACTGCTGCACCTTCAAATCAAGAAAATGTTTATATGAATTTCTTGGAAATTAAACTGTTTGATATTGTGTTGTATATTATAGTCTAGCCTCTATGTTGGAGAACAAGATTTCATCCTGTCTGTATTTGCATGTTTATTGCAGGTTATTTACTAAATGATTTATTTCTTACTCAAAATCATTAATATCTTTTCTCTTCCACAACTTTTTGATATATTGTTCCTGGTCTGGCAGACAAGATTTGTCAAGAAACTGTATGAAATTTTCACTATGACCAAAACTTCCCTATTCAGGCAACTGATAGAGAACACATATCATGTACCTTATAGTAGATTTTATGCATCTATGAGGCAAAGATACTCAAACCAGTTTTTTTAGAATTCATTTCTGCATGCCAAATGTGTGCTTATGAGTGCTCCAAAGTAATTACACAGGAACTGTGATTTGTTTTGTGCTCAGTGTGACCAATTTTGTTCCAACAAGTAATTGCACTTGTAACTGCCCATTTGTCGTGTGCAAAAATGTGTTTGCACTTCTGCATGCATATTTTGAAGAATACAAGCCAGGACCTCACAGTTTGCAGCGGAACAAATGAAGCATGGTAGCAAGTCTTTGAGAAGACTGGTTTTGCATGCAAATTTCTTGAATCAGTAGAATTGTTGATTTCTAGGACAAAAGCAGCTTGCTTCACTGATTAAGTCTTTATAAATAATTTTAAAACTTGCCTATTAGCTGCTATTTATCTCTTGTAAGCTTGGTGAACAGGTGTTTTTAGCTCTTAAGACCTGTGAAGTAGCAAGTTCTCTTTTTATTTACACTTTTAATTGCTCGGTTGTCTCAGCCAGCCACGATGCAGAAGCGATTCCACTGAATAATTTGACTTGGCATTTTGATGTCTGTTTTTTTCAGAGCTCCATGTTATTTGGCTGATCTTTACCTGTGCCGTGTCATTCAGCAACACATACCTTAATTTTTAACTACTTTTGTACTACTCTACTAAAGAATTATATTCAACCTGAATATCTAGTTTCTTATATGTAGTCACCCATAGTTCACCTGGCTTTTTCTTTATGTCAGCAAGGTCAAACTCATTCCTTTTCTAATTATACACGGTACCTACTCAAATCTTTACTACTCGAGCACGTCAGCTGTTGAAGTAATTACATTAGAGTGAATGGCAAAAAAACGATGAGAAAAGGAGGGAATACAAAGAATTTAAAACTTTAACAGGAAAAGAAAATTATTCGTACTGTTACTGAATGTACTAAATCGACTCATACAATATTGTTTCAGGTGTTAAACATTTTGGGGACCTGGCTTGAATTTGGTCAAAAATGCTGGTATTCTTCACTTTTAATTCTCTCTTATTAACATTCAGATGAAAGCTATAAGGTTTTCATCAAATTAGTTACCTTCAGGGAGGCATCTGTGTATCTGAAGAAGAAATCTTCAATCTTGCCCACTGAAGTTATTGTCTTACCTTAAATAAGATCACTTAGGACCTCCCAGAACGGAAACAGTGAACAAGCTTGTATGAAATGAACAGTTGTCAGGGCCCTGCTGAAGAAAATGTAGTGGTTTTCAATTAATTTTCCATTTGCATTGTACCTCTTCCTTCAGGGCAAATATATTGATAAATTTATGATGAATCACAGTTGCCCTTTCATTTTGAAATCTCTACATGCTATTTGCTTTTTGACTAAAGACCCTGTGTCCTATACTTTATGCTACAAGTCTTTATGGGTAGAAATCCTCTCATTTAGCAGTGGACAAAGCGTAAGACACATTGATTCTTTTATAGGTACCTAGCCTAGTATCCTTTTCTTCTGGTGTGGGTAGTTCCATGCTCTTCCTTAGAAGGGCACGAGGAGCGGAGACCTGTGCACAAAAGGTAATGTTTCATTTCAGTAAGATTTTGACTGACATCTTTTCACACGTCTTCTGATTTGGATTTACTTTGGGTAGAGACAATCAACGTAGTACTTGGTACTTAGAAGATGCCACAGTTAATTTTGATATTAGGTATCAAAGCAGGTCTGGAAAGAGCCCTAAATCAGCTTTCCCAGTGATAACCACTTTCTGCTGGTGTGTACCCTGGTTGTTTATACTTACAGTTCATGCTACTCTATTCCATACCGTGAGACCTGGAGGGAGACTGAGCTTTCCTGGCTGATTCTGATCACCTTAGGAGTAGAGGAAAAGACCCAGATTTTTCTGGTTGGTTTTGCCGTAAGCAGAGCTAAGTGTGCAGTGTGTATTTAATCCATTTTGGCAGTGGAGTATTCTGCAGTTGTTATACAGCATGGCCACAGTAAGAGAGCACTGCTGATAAACATTATGGTTTAGTGCTTAGATTTTTGCAGTCAGTTACACCTCACAGAAATCATCAGTGGAACCATCATCTTTGCTATCAGTCAATGAAATAAAAAATCTGTGTTTTGACACTCTGCTGATGGGAAGCTCCTTTCTCCAGTTGAAACAGAATGGACTGGATGCCTGGATTTTAGTTATTCTGTAACGTTACATCTGACTCCCTTTTGCATCATGAAGTAAAGGTGAGATATATGGTTATAGCAATAATTGCGTAGAAGTTTTTAAGTTTGTTTTTGAAGCTGGTTAGTTTACTCTTGTTCATGTTTCAAAGTCATTCATGTACCAGAGTGAAATTTTTCAGTCGTTTATTTATACACAGAGGAACAGTTACAAAATTCATAAACTGTTTCTGAATTCATCACTTTCAGTTGAAAAAAGTTACTAAATAAATCAAAAGTTTTATAACTTTTAAGACAAAACTGATTTTTATTTTGAAATGTTACATTACTGAATTGATCTAATTTTACTAATAAAACCCTCATGGGCTATATATTTCAGGTTGAAAAATATGTTTCTCTTAATCTAAAACTATTTGGGGATGGGGATACTTTGTCTGGACAAAAAAATTAAATATTTCAATCTTGTATTAGCTAAAATTTAAAATTTTCTTCAGCTTCCTGTGAAAACCTGAACTGTCTTTGCAGGTTCAGCCTTCTGTTCCACATTGCCTTTTGCATGAACTTGGGTTTAATTTTTAGACTAATTGGTCTGATTGGAGTATTGCATTAAATTCTGTGAAATTTTTCCTTTCATTATGAAACCAGATGAAACAAAGTGATGCAGCCCAAGTTTTTTGTTTACACTCACACTAGAATAAGAAGGGAAAAACCAGATGTGAACTGAACTGGAAGAAAAGTCACAGTGGACATATGCATAAAACTTGCATTGAATTCAAAGAAACCAGGACCTGAAGGAAGCTTTAAGCCAAATTTTGTCAAATCAGGCTGATCTTTATAATAAACATACTTGGTCTTGTGGTCTAATCATGATCTTATCCATTCATGTTTGGGGAAGATGGGATTGATATTTTGCAACAGGTCCAAACGCCATGCTTGGGCAATTTTTGATTTGTAGGTGATTGGGAGGACTATGAACTAGGTAGGGCTGGTGAGCCTAACATAAATAGCACCCGAGCTATCAAATATGGAAATATGCTATCAACAGAAACCATCCAAAATTCAAAACCATTATTATTACATTCGAATTGGGTCAGTTTGCCATGAGAGAACTCTAAGAGAGATTATATCATTTCCTGACATAAAAAGAAACATTTGAGTTCTTTGATGATAGCGGAGTTGATCAGTTTCAGAGTGTTTCAGCATTATGGCATGCCCGTAACATGAGGATATGTCATTAACACTGTAATAAAAGAACCAGGCTTGCTGAAATTTAACCTTCTAGAAACTCTGTTTGAAAAGCAAAGCATTCACTTCTTAATAGTTGCCTTTTTATCTAGCAAGGTGTTTTAGAGGCTGGATTAGCTGTTACTACCAGGAAAGGAATCCTCCTTTTTCACTTAAAAAACACAACTTTTTGTAAGTGAAGGCTTAACATTTGTATTTTAAAGTAGTGACTGGACAGAAATATATACTAATTCCGCAAATCCAAAGAAATTGCAAATTCAGAATTGAAACCAGTCCATAACATCTGAAAGTTAAATCTTTCTGATTTATATTGGATATCTGTCTGCAATTTTTGTTTCATTGCTATTTATTTCTAAATTGGTGCCTTTGGAGATGTCCTTGAATTTAAGGGAGCCCTTACTTTGTCATCTGTTTAGCTAGGAGACATTTTTCCTCTTATATCAAAGTTTAATATTAAGAAAGCTAGGACTCACTACTTTCTCCGATGGGATGAGTTAGCCAGGATTACACATTGATACCTTTTTTCCACAAAACACACTACTCATAGTTTTAGTGGGAACTAGGTAAAATATAGCAATTGGCTTTTTTGTGGGCATTTACGTGTGAAATAAATAAAAATAAAGTAAAATAATAGTTACCACAAAATAGATTGGAATATAGCAATTTTTATCTGCAATTAATAAAGTGGGTGTATGATTTACAGCCTGCCATTAGTCTTCAACGGCTTTGTGAATCTAAAGTATTGTAGTTCTCAAACTTCCTCATTTCACAGTAATTCACAGTGTGATATCAAATCAATTAGGAAACCTAGTCCAAATAAATCCAATCACATAAATGACAAGATATCTCTATACTTTTGTTTATAAAAGGCTGGTGAGACACTGGCACAGGTTGCCCAGAGAGGTTGTGGATGTCCCCTTCCTGGAAGTTTTCAAGGCCAGGCTGGATGGGGCTTTGGGCAACCTGGTCTAGTGGAGGGTGTCCCTGCCCATGGCAGGAACTCGATGATCCTTAAGGTCCCTTCCAACCCAAACCATTCTATGATTCTATGATTCTGTGATATTTTGTTTATACAATGTGTCTCGATCAAAACTCTTCACAGCTGCAGACATATTGTTCTAAAATTCCATATTCTAAGACATCTGTTTCTATTATTGCCTATGCAAAATAATATGTACCCTTTCTGACACTAATGATCTGGTCTATAATTGTACCATAAATTTTTAATTTCTAAATTTTTTCCAACCAATTGATCTCGATGGGATAACCATTCTGACAGTTTCTCTAATCTCAACTCAAGAGAGAAAAAAAATTAACCTTCATTTTCTTCCTTATGCCTGACATATTTCACCATATAATCAGATCGTTTTTCTTTAAATTAATGTTGGCTCCATGCTGTTTTTCTCTATTTGCAGGTATTAATGAATAAATTTAAACTCTGAATCACAGGTTTTTAAATTGGCTGAAGGAATAAATGTATAGCTACATTCATAAATATATATCAAAGCAGTCAACATCTTGGCTATATATTCTACCTTGATGTGCATGCAAAATTTCCATTACTGTTAATGGGAGATAATGTGGGTGTTTTGAGGGCAGAATATATTCCAGGCAATATCCTGTAACATGTTTTTTTCCTGCTAGTCCCATTTTTCCTTCTTTGTATGCTGTTTGCTACTGTAATGTAGCATTTGAATTTGAATTTTAGGAACTTGACTGAAAGCAATAACGGAATTTATACCTTTATCACAACAGAAGGATTTTGCAATATTCACAATGGATACATCTGTACTAGGAAACTGAACATAGCAAAGGCACAGACCAAAGCATGTTTGGCCAGATGTAGATACCTAAATTGCAGACACATATGTTTAAGCAGATGAAGGCCTCCTGAAGTTCTGTTCCGTGGTTAGGACCACATACAATGATGACAAAAAAAGTCATGATTACTAATAACGTTGGTGGTGGTAACAAAGAGACATTGGCACCATGATAGTGGTGCAGGAAGATGTCCATGTGGCAGAAAAAAAAAATCACTTATCCCTGTACACAGGCTGCAGACAGGACAATTAAAGGCAAAAAATAGATCATGTTGGAAATGTTTTCTTAGGAAGTTTAGTGCCATAGGTTATTGCGAAAGGCTAAATAAAAGTTCCTCCACGTCAGTGAGCTGTTCACAATTTTTATTACCACTGATTTCATAAAAGCCTTTAACAATCTCTAGTTTTTCTGCGTGCATCCTAAATGACGTGTCTCTCAGCAGTCCTTGGGCTTTCCCTACAACTAGTGTCAGGAAGTCATTGAAAAGTTTGCAGGTTCAGGACCATTATCTGTACAAGAACCAGAGCCAAGGCAATTGCTTTACTTTGTATCTAATGCTTTCCTTGCTTCTAATGTCATTTGGTTGTGCCTTCACTTCTCTTGAGAGAAAAAGGGTGACAATGAGAGAATTGGGTGAGGCAGAGAAAGATGTCTCACAGTGAAAAAGTCAGTGCAGAACATCCCACAGCCCAATTTCAAGACATCAGTTGTGTTCCAAATTCCGCTGGGATGTGTGTATAGCATGGTGGCAAATGAAGTGCTAAGCAGCTATACTTAGCTAATGAAAAGGCATGATTCTTTTCTCTCTTTTTTTTTTTTTTTTTTACCCCTGGGAAATGAGTTAGAGGAAAATAATTCAGAAGAAACATCCAATTAAAAAAAAAAAAAAAAACCAAAACAAAACAACAAAAAACCCCAAAACAAAAAAAAAAACCAAACAACCAAAAACCCCCCCCCCAAACCCCAAACAAACAAAACCGAAAAAACCCCGAACTGTAAGAATTTCTCTAATAGTATATGTGTGTCACTGGTGGGTATGCTAATGGTTCCCTTATTGTGTGTCCCAGTCACTAAAACTTCATCAGTAAGGGCAAGAGGATATATAGTTGGAGAGGTGGATCTAGGTTCCAGGTAGCCACCATTTGAAGACTACGTGCACCTGTAAAGTTTTGGGTAACCTAAATACATAGTTTGTTCCTTAACTTCTAATCCGCTTCAGATGACAAACGGGTCAATTTCATTATTTCTCAAGACAAACAATTTTCCTATCAATTGATGATTAACAATCTCAGGGTCAATTGGAAAAGGAAAAAATGCAAATGAAACTAAAGACAGCATCCTTTAAGACCAGAAAGGATATCTGCTATTGAAATGCTGAGACGCTCACTCTGCGTATAGGATAAAGCAAAATGCTAACACATGAACTGAAGTCATTTTGGTTCTAATGAGACTTCAGGCTGTGGTTAAAATCATGCTGTTATGAGGTGGTATTAGGTAGTTTTATTTGTTAAAACCACGCTAAAAGCACATTAAAAGTATTTCCGACCCTATCTAGGATTGATCTCTACAGCTCTATTAGATGAAATAAACAAAAAATTAAAAGTGAAGAGAAAAAGATAGAGGTGATGATAGAAATGTTGCAGTATTGTTTCAAAAGCTGTAACAAAAAATGGTGTGTACAGACATCAGTGGAAGAGGTGCTAGTACAACAACAGAACAATATAATTTATTTGGAAGAATTGCCAAGGGAAGGTGGGATTGTGATAGAAAACTGCTGGATATGGAGGAGCCAATTAGACTTTTAAACCAGAAGAAAAAATGCCCATATAACTCTTTGTTTGTGCCTTGGGAATTGTGTTTTTGCTTATAATAGATAGATTTTGGGGGGGGGGGGGTGTAGCCTATGTTTCCTCATGAAAGCCTGAGCTACTAACTGTGGCATCACTCTCCAGGGGAACATATGCAAACAAGTTACAGTAGTCTCTTGCCTACAGTACTGTCATATTTCATTTGGAAAATTATATGAGGAGATTGCATACAGAAGAAACAGTCCTTGCATTCCCTTATTTGTGAATTGCATGCCAGAGTGCTCCCATTAGAGATAAAATGAAAAACATGTCCAAGAGATAACGTGCATATTTACACCCAATATCTTAACATTGTTCAGCTTGAAGTACCCCAAAGTCTTAGTGTGTTCTCTTGGATGAAGACAGATGTTATGGGCCGTTCATTGTGTAGACTTGGACCAGATCACTTGGCTCTGGCAGGAATCACCATGTTGAAAGGATTATGTTGCTTTTTTATATATGTAAATAACACATTTTTGTATTGCTATGTGTACTCTCCAAATGCTAAGGCAATAAATAACTTAGAGGATGCGATGTCTTTTATTGGACTATGGTGTATAATGCGCTGGGCCCAAATATTATTTTCATGAAAATAAAATATTTCCAAGTCTTCAAGTCTGTACTGATCAACCCTGCTTCCATTTAAACAACATTTTCTTCCTCTCCTTCAGAAAGGCTGCCTCTTGCATGGGCCCCTCTCCTGCCCTGGAACAATTTTCTCAGCACGGAGCTGACTCCTAAGGATTCATATGCATGGTAGGACACGATCCAAACCCCACACCTACTTCTTTGAACTGGTTCATTGCAGTGATTTGTGTCACAGTCTAAATGGAGTTTATCTGTCAGAATCACAGTCCTTGGTGATCCATTCCAAGGCTTTGGAAGAAGGGAAATTGCTCTATCCCTGTTGCTGAATCACTGTTTTACGCCATCATCAGAGGCTCCAGTACAGTATAACACAATAGCAGGCGGAAACTTCATTAAGGCCATGATAATGACTAAAACACATTCCACATTAACTGGTGTGGAACATCTTGGCCGAGTTATGGGGTAAAGGATCATCAAGACAGATAAAAATCAGGAGTGTCAATGCTAGGGGAAATGGGTACTGTACAGCAAGAAAAACTCTCCCGTCATGCACCATGTGACATCTTGTTGCATGGTTCTAGCCAAACAATGGCAAAACGTGCTTATTCTCCATTGTAAATCTGTCCACTCACTTTGCAAGAAGGTAGGATTTTCATTGTAGGCATGTCTACAAGAAAAATCATGGTTTGAAGAAAAACATTTTGCCATAACTTTGTGTTAAGCAGGACATGGAGAAGGAAGAGCCTGAAACCATTCAAAATAAACAAAACTAAGACCCACTTAAGAGTCTAAACTTGTCAAGGCATATGTACACATGACTTGCAGGGTGGGGGGTGTGTGTTACATGTTTATTTTGAAGCAAGGTAGTTAAAAGTGGACATTAAAAGCCTTGGTTTTAGGATATGCACTTGACTGCATTGCTTTTCTCACTTGGCGCTTTCTAAGTTTTGAGTGCTTGTCTTTGCAATGTCAGGGTTCTTTCAAAAGGGTGTCTGTGCATGAAGGAGGAAGCGAGTAATTTCCTAGGTTTTTAATAAAGAAAAGAGGAGGAAAAAGACTTACCAACAAACACAAATTCCATCAGGTAGCAACTGAGTTACACGCACATTGCACTCTTACAGGCACGGCAACCTTTAGATCCACTGCACAGACCTCTTGCCTCTTGAGATAATTTTGTAACTGCTGGTTGAAGTTCTTGTCCTTTCTGCTGAGCAGCACTAACACATGCTGAAATGCACAATTTCCCAGTGGAGATGCGCAAAATGCTTGCTGGTAAATGTGAGGTTTAGGAGCTGTGGAGCTTCAGAGACATCTTTCCCATTTTCTCTAAGTGCTCCCTATCCTGGTATATGATGCCACATCTAACTCCTAAATTCCTGCTGAGCTGAATTTTGTCCAGTTCAAATTGGACTGTATCCTCCTCCACAGACCCTGGGCTTAGCAATCAGCAGGCAAAACACTGAGTTCACACAAAAAGAGAGAGAGAAAGAGAGACTCCCTGGCCTCAAGACCTGGCAGCAGGCAGGAAAACCCAACCAGCACGGAAGGAATTTTTAAGCACGCAGCTGCCAATTGCCTCAGCTCTAGTCTGAGCATGGACAAACTCAGGGGCTTTTTGTAAGACTAAAACTAAGAGACATAAATGGCATGTGACACATCCTTGGTCCAGATTTCACTTTCTACCTGCTAAATTTTGAGTCTCTACCACAAAATCTGATCTACTCAGTGTTAATCCAACAAACAGTTGTAAGATTTTATTAATGTTTTTTTTCTGAGATGGGCAATCAGTGAGTTTTACCTGAATGTCTTTCTGAGAAATGGATGAAGTATTTTGAATGATGGCCTCTTTAAAAATTCAGCCTAAAGCAGATACCAAGTCTGAAACATTTTAGCTTGAGTGGTTACAGTTTGACGGAATTTTAAGCCACTGAAAATCAAAATTTATTAGGAGTGTCGGGAAACTTCAAATGTAGGTGGTGTTACCACCTCCGTTAACAATACATGTGGAAATTCAACAGCTAGCTACAGAAAATGAGACTCATGTATTAGTGTTGGTATATTAATATGCATATGGAGAGAGAGAAAATAAAATGCTTCTTTCCATATTTTTTTAATGAGACAGAATCATACGTTAGCAAGAAAAACAGGCATACTTAAGAAATTAAATTGAACAGAAATAGGAACAACTCTGGCTTTATACATTCCCTTGACAAATCTCTTGAGTTTTTATGACTGTATAATCCAGTTCCTGTCACAGTTTTCTGCCATGGCATCTTTCAGACGATTGGTTTTGTGCATAGTTATTAGTCTGGTGCTGCTAATCTCTCATTTCTGCAGGAATAAACTCAACTGCTTCTATGTGAGGGCTGATAGTTTCTTTTTTAAAAGGATGTAAATCAGGTGGACTAATGGGAAAGTGGGACATCCAAATTTAAAGACGATGTTTGATCTTTTGTATGTGCCAGGTGGTCTAGAGACTGGGCAGTATATGGGCAGTATTTTCCAGCTTTTTCTGGAAGATGACTAATAATATTCAAGCATGGTACCTCCTGTTAATTAAGAAATACAGTTGGTGGGATTTCCTTCATCTACATTAGTTGGGTTAAAAGTAACACACGTAGGCCAACCCAGTTCCTCATCTGTGGAGAGAGAGATTCATCCCCACAGAGGACAGGGTTGTATCATGGAATGGTTTGCCTCCCTGTGGAGCTGCCTATTTTTCCCCATTAATTACAGAAGAACATCTAGATCATTTATGTGCACCAGGCACCCAAGTTTTAGACACCTACACCCAACAGAGATAAGACTTACTTAGTGACTGTAATTATTTTATTTCTTCCTGTAGGAATGAATGTAGACATGAACGCTTTGCTGTCTTCTCAGTGCTCCTAGCCACTGCTAGCAGCTCAGATATATTTCATTCTGGTTTAAGATCAAATACTGAGCAAATGTGACAACAGTAAACTTGGTCTCTGGCTATCCAGGATCCTAGGTGAACACTCATTCAGTGACTCCTCTCTTCAGCATTTTGTGCTTTTTATCACAAGACGTTCCTGACTGTTACGGTTTAACCCGGCAGGCAGCTAAACACCACACAGCTGTTTGCTCACTCCCCCCTAGTGGGATGGGGGAGAGAATCAGAGAAAGGAAAAAAAGGTAAAACTTGTGAGTTAAGATAAAGGCAGTTTATAGGACATAAAAGGAAGGGAAAATAGTAATAATAAATATAGGAATAAAAGAATATACAAAACAAGTGATGCACAATGCAACTGCTCACCACCCACTGCCTGATGCCCAGACAGTTCCCAAGCAGCGGCTGCCACTCCCTAGCCAATTCTCTCCAGGTTTTTTTGTTCAGCATGACATCATATGGTATGGAGTACCCTTTTGGTCATTTGGAGTCAGCTGTCCTGGCTGTGTCCCCTCCCACCTTCTTGTGCACCCCCAGACTCTTAGCTGGCAGGGCAGTAAGAGAAGCTAAAAAGTCCTTGACTTAGTGTAAGCATTGCTCAGCAACAATTAAAACATCAATGTGCTATCAACATTATTCTCATCCTAAATCCAAACCACAACACTATACCAGTTACTAGGAAGAAAATTAACTCTATCTCAGCTGATACAAGGGCACCGGCTCACCTATTAAAGCTCCACACAATTGTCTAAACTTGCTTGTAACTTTGAGGCTTCAGCCAGATAAAAATGATGTAAAGACATGTATGTACCTTTGTGAGTAAAAACTGCCTTTGTGAGTGAAATGCTTTTTTGAGGGTGGACAGGTCTTATAAGGTTGTTGCTCTTTTGTTGACATTACATTCACATGGACCAAACAAAACATGGTAAGTATGAGTATTCTTAATCATTCTAGTCTATGACCTTTCTTTTTGCATGTTTCCTGTCTCTGGAAATTAATTTTTCACATTAATTCTTGTCAACAGTAAAGAATCATAAGAATTTTTTTCTTTCACTAAACAAGAAATACTACTGCTTGTCTTCTTTTCAAGCTCCCTCTGTAGGTTATTCTTGTTTTGGATACCATGTACCATCTGCTCCCTTGTTGATACCAGCCTTGATATCCCACAAATCACACTTTTTTTCCATCATCACTTTCAGATTTCCTCCCAATATTGAATAGTAGGGGAGCTCCTACCACAAGAAAGGCATGATCCCTAGCTGGGACCTCCAAGGTTGGTCATGGTTTGAAGGATTATGGCACCCTTAGAGAGAAAGCGGAGTATGGCACTACCTTTTGACAGAATCTTGGTTATTCAGTCCCTGAGTTTCCTGTGGTTAATGTCCCATCTTTCTTTCTCTAGAGCACATAAGATCTGTGACTGCTTTCCTCAAATCTCAATTAAGCAGGATCTAAGTTCATATAGGCTGATGAACAGACAATGTCCCACCTTCCCTCCCACCATCTGGCCTCTGAAACATACCCTGAGAAATGTCTCTTTGTTGGTCAGGAGAAAGGCATTGTCCCTGGTTGTCCTATTTTTTGTTCAAAATATGCCAACAAAGAAGGAAGGATTTCTACTCACTTTCTTCTGGATTTCTTCTCACTTTCTTCTGAAGAGTTATGAAAAGACCAGAAACACTTATGGGCATAATTTTCTTAAGATACTTCCCATCTCACTTTCCCCCAGGAAGCTCTTTGTCCACTACTTGTCTTGTCATATATAAAATGAGAAAGAAGGGTTGCCTGTGCCTGATTCATTCTTTGAAGTGTCTGCCACAGCAGCGCAATAAATAACCATAAACTTTGTATCCTTGAGATAAGAAATCAATCCACAGAGGAAACTTTTAGATATTTCATCCAGGAGAAGAATCCAAAGCG
This sequence comes from Grus americana, assembly GCF_028858705.1. Taxonomy (NCBI): domain Eukaryota; kingdom Metazoa; phylum Chordata; class Aves; order Gruiformes; family Gruidae; genus Grus; species Grus americana. Next base: position 11,055,094 of record NC_072853.1, on the reverse strand, counting down.
GAGGAAGATTAAGTGAAATGGAGAAGAGAAGAACTTGCCTGTCACCTTGCCTCATGTTTGTTAATTGGATACAACTGTAGGAAGAGGCAACGTTCAGCTTCAGGGTTCTTTCTGTGTGAAAAACAAAGGTGAATTCCCTGATTCACTGCAAAAGCTCTCTTCCTTTTTTTTTTTTTTTTGTGTGTGTTGTTTTGTTTTGTTTTGGTTTGGTTTGTTTGTTTGTTTGGATTATTGATTTCTCTGACATATTTTAAGCATCTCTTTCTAGCTGCTGCTTTTTTCCATTCCAGACTCTGCCTGCCCTCCTCTGGTCTTTCCACACCTTCACAGGCAAAGAACTGAAATGCTGAAATATCTGAAAAACAGAAAACATTGCATGTCAGAGAGAAAGAAGATGTGAATAAAAGGGAAAGTAGTTAAGGTACTAATGCTGAATGTAATGCCTGCCTTTACCTTAGGATAAGTAATGTGAGAAGTATCTACCAAATTTAGAATCACTGGCCTATTGGCTAGGCAGACCTTTAGTCTTCTACTTTGTTCAAGCACCTCAAAAATCTCCTGGTGAATGACTTTGTGTGGATGAGATGTTTATTTCAGGAAAGAATAGTGAATTCACACTTCTTAAGTCACAGTAAAATATCTGTATATACCATCTTGTCTTTTTAGATTACATTTCTCAATTTTAAGATGCATGTGAAAATTTAGGATTCAGAAGTTTGTAGAAAACCAAAAATCAAAGAACAGCGTTTGCACAAAATCTTGGGAGAGACTTGTGCTTTAGGTGTGGTGTTTTCTCCTTTTTCTCCATGTTGCAGATGATTTCAAAAATTCTACTGGCAATGCACAGGGAAAATTTCCTCTCAAGTTTGTCAATATATTTCTTAATTTTTTGTTCCTTTTCCTCCTGACCATGCAATGTAGATGGGCAGGGAAAGAGGAGAGAGAAAAAATGAAGATGTCCACATCAGAGTACTGCTAGAAACCTGCCATCTGACTTATGATGCAAATGATGTTTCAAACTAATCAGTGCCTGGAATGGACTGATACATACAAGAAAAAGAGAACATATCCTAGAGATTCCTGTTGGTCTTTAAATTTTAAAAGCATTTGCTTAACTTCTTCTTTGCATGCTATTCTAAAATATTCACAAGTATCAGTGATGTTCAGGGAGTTTGTACCAAACAGTTGGAAGCTCTTTCATGACTGATCTGATCTGACTTACCATGTCCTCCTCATAAATGCAATCTTTGCCATTCCCCAGAGATACACCCTTTCACAGGGAGAAGTGTAAAAGCAGCACTTTGGAAACGTTATGTAGGAAGACTTTGCAGTGCAGTTAGGTACAGTGTAATGTGGCTGAAAATACAGACCCCTTGATACCAATATTCCATGGAACCTTGCATAAAACAAAGGTCATAGCAGTCATCAGTATGCTGAAGTGAAACAGACGCACTGAAAGGAGCACAGATACTGTGAATGACAAGACTTACGCTATCTTCAAACTTTGCTAACCACAGAGACTGGAGTTGAGATTCAGTTCCAGACAAATGTGCATAACGTCTGTATGTAGGTATCTCCATGTGTGTCTGAGATCTCCTTACAGTCCATGGTGTCAGTGCAGTCTCAGGATTCCATAGCCCACTCCAGTTCACTTTGTTGTGTTGACTAGAAGCTCAGTCCGGTTGCCCACATGTATGCATCTTGTGTAATTTGAGATGTCATATAGAATCCCAGACACCTCCATGGTACTGGAATCATAGAATCATAGAACTGTAGAATCACAGAATAACAAAACCATAGAATAGTTTGGGTAAAGGGATGCCCTCCACTAGACCAGGTTGGTCCAAGCCCCATCCAACCTGGCCTTGAATATTTCCACAGAGGGGTCATCCATAACTTCTCTGGGCAACCTGTTCCAGTGCCTCACTGCCCTCACAGTAAAGAATTTCTTCCTGATATCTAATCTAAATTCACCTTCCTTCAGTTTAAGGCCATTATCACAGAATCACAGAATCACAGATTGGTAGGGGTTGGAAGGGACCTCTGGCGATCATCTAGTCCAACCCCCCTGCTAGAGCAGGATCACCTAGAGCAGGTTGCACAGGATCACATCCAAGCAGGTTTTGAATCTCTCCAGAGAAGGAGACTCCACAACCTCTCTGGGCAGCCTGTCCCAGTGCTTGGTCACCCGCAAAGTGAAGAAGTTTTTCCTCATGTTCAGATGGAACTTCCTGTGTTCCAGTTTGTGCCCATTGCCCCTTGACCTGTCACTGGGCACCATTGAAAAGAGTCTGGCCCCTTCCTCTAGACATCTGCCCTTTAGATATTTATAAGCATTGATGAGATCCCCTCTCAGTCTTCTCTTCTCCAGGCTAAACAGACCCAGCTCTCTCAGCCTTTCCTCATATGAGAGATGCTCCAGTCCCCTCATCATCCTTGCAGCCCTCTGCTGGATTCTGGTAGTCCTATCACAACATGCCCTTGTAAAAAGTGCCTCTCCAGCTTTCTTGTAAGCCCCCTTTAAGTATTGAAAGGCCACTATAAGGTCTCCCCGGAGCCTTCTTTTCTCCAGGCTGAACAACCGCAGCTGTCTCAGCCTGTCCTCACAGGGAGGTGCTCCAGCCCCTGGCTGTCTTTGTGGCTCTCCTCTGGATTTGCTCCAACAGATCCATGTCTTTCTTGACATGATGCAGGACACCGAGTTCTTCTGAAGTCGTAACTGGAGGTCAGACTTGATACCTTATGGTCTAGAATTATACTAGGAAACTATATGAATAAATTGAATTGAATCCTAAATCTCCAGTGGCTGTAATACATTTGATACCTAGCTGGCATGTAGACACCTTAATACTAGGTATTTTCATCTTGAACTGAGTCCTTCTCTGAAGGACAAGTTTAAAACAGTGATGTCATATTGCAGCAAAAGTTACCAGGCTTTCCAGCATCAAGAGTTGATAATTCATTAAATTGTCCTTTAAAAATTTCCCAGTCTAAAAAAAAAATTGTGTCTTCAACATATTTCTCAGGCAGTTTTTCTCATTTAAAGGACTGTGGATTTCCTAACGAAGGCAATTTCTTTGTGTTTCACTTTCACATTTATAACTTCACAGTGATGTAGTCATAAATAAAACTCTACAAGTGTTTCCAATCTATTCTGATTAAACTTTGATATTTTTAGCTACATATGAAGGGTTGCAACCTATTTCAGCCCTTTTCTAGATGCTGTACTAACTATAATGGATGCCAATCTCTAGCTAGACAGTTTAGAATTTGAGGCATATTCTGATGATGAGGAGCATAAGTGAATTTCCCATTAGTTTGTATGAATCACTAGTTTATACTGTAACATCTTAATTTCACATCAACTAGTCATATGATTATTGGTTTAAGATATTGACAGGAGGAGGAAAAAGGTTTTGAGAAAGACGAGTAATCAAACTGTTTTGAAAAGCATCTGTCCATGCACAATTGACAGGAACTTGCACTGTACTCTGTGTGTGAGAGAGACTACAAAAAATCCTGCCTTCATAAGGAAGAAAAAAAAAATCCATATTTTCAAATTCATCTTGTCCATTGAACTGAATGCTATATTGGTGGAGCTTCTGCAGTCTGTCTTCTCAGTTCATTCATTAAAAAAAAAAAAAAAAAAAGAAAAAGGCACGAGGGGGGGAGAGACAGTGCAGGAAATTAGAAATAGTTGTGGGTTTTCCTGTGGCAGGTTTCTTCAGTTAGTTATCAAAGGCCCTCATTACACTGAAATAAATGGCTACTTTGCAACTGTATCTCCTCTCTGTCAGCAAGCAAGCAAGAAGGAAGTGTGGTGTGCAGCTGAAAAAACAGGGAAATATTGTATAGGTGAAAACATAGCTCAGACCTGATCAGAAAGGCAGTTGAGACTTACTCTCTGTGTCTTCATGCCTGGTACTGAAGTCACCGGGAATTGCTGTTGCATTAGACCTTCAGGAGCAGGCTATGAGCAAATGTTTCTTACTGGCACGGAAGTGCACATTAGGAATAAAGTTCATGAAGTAGATTAACTGTTACTCTCTGCAATTTCTTGCCTGTTTCACTAAAGAGAGAAAAATTTTCAAGCCTGCCTCAAGGAACTCATTTAGCTTGAAATATGTACTATTCATTTCACATTAGTTTAGAGGAAGTTTTCAAGGTACTCTCATTAGCTTGTATTTAACAGTTATTCTTTACTTACCTTTCTACTCTAAGCATTCCCCTCTATGGGATTGGCAACTGTTCTAAGAATAAAACTGGCCCCTTTCTGGTGTCTGACATGCCCAGCTAGAGCAGACAGGGAACATCTGGATCATCTGCTTTACTAGCTGTGTGTACTTCACTTTCACCCTATTATTCCATCTACCTAAAATTCACTCTGTGTTTTCAATTGATCTTCCTACTTATTTCCTCCCCGAAGGCTCAAATCTGCATCCAGTGAAGTCACTATGAATGTTATATGAGAAAGTTCAAGCCTTTAGACTGTGATTTAACAAGGTACTTAAGCACATGTCTGGCTTAGTGCACAAGAACCCTCTCATTGAAAGCAGCAGAAAGATTGCTACTGGCCTAATTGGGAACAAGAGTGAGCTATGAACCATTAAGCAGCTGCTGAATTCCACTGCAGCAGTGACTGTATTTCAGTGATGGGCTGGGTGTGAGCCCTGTGAACAGTTTACGATCTGCTTGGGAACCTTAAGAATGAAAGCAGCTCTATACCAGTTGCACCCAACCATGGAATTTACCAGTCTAGACAATATATCTGCTGGTCCACAGCCACCAAGGAGCTTGTAAAAAGGAAAATGGTATTTTCCAGAACAAGTTGAGAATTATATCTCCCCAAACTCAAGGCTAATCAGTGAAGAGTTATTTGTCAAGACCCTCATGAAGAAGTGGAAATTATTTTACGTGTCTCTCTGTCATCTGCCAGAATAGGATTTTTAAGCACTTACTTGTATTACATATACATGCATGCATGCATGTTTACATACAGGATAGTACACGTATATCTTCTTAACCTAGCAGGGCAGGACCAGGAATACTCTTTCTGAGTTTGCTCTGATCTTTGCCTTCTAACGTTCCAGAATTAAGCAATCACCAGCATTTACAAATAAATATTTGAAAAAAAACCAAGTGATTTGTTTTATAAAAGCTAGAAAATTAGCAAAGACTGATGAATACATCCACAGATACTGTCCTATCTTATTCCCTCAATTTATTTAGTACTCCTGTAGGAGGTGTTTGATGTGTAGGTGAGTGTAATATAGTCATAGATAAGTTGTGCAGTCTGTAGGCAGATGGCTACGACTTATGCGAGAGGCAAAACAGTGGAAGACTCACTGTGTGATGATAGATAGGAAAAGATAATGCTCATTTTTGTAGGTTGGTATGATCCTCCCACTGTCCCATATTTAGGTCAATTTATGGCACATTTAAGGCTGTGAGATCCACAGCCCTCAATTTTCTTTATCACTTGCCCACAATAAAGCATCATAGTCCATCACAAGCCAGGGAAAACACCTGGCATAGGTCACGGTTCAGTGAAGGAGTCACATAGCATAGTTGCGATTGCACTACCTCCTACCTACTGGCAAACATGAAGCCATGGCAGCACCAATGCAGTACCCTGGTCCTCCTCCAGCCCAGGAAGTCCCAAGAGACAGGCTGTGACTCCATTCTGCAAACACATGAGGTTATAGCCCAAGCCCAGGTGATGTGAGGCTTACACCAGCTGCACGAGTCCCATGCTCACAGTATGGAATAGGATGGCTCTCTGATCCATGTAAGACAGCTTTAGTGCAAATGTGGTATGGAACACTGGCCATCTAACTCCCACTCTTCACCCTGCTTGGGGTAAAGCAGTATCATTTGGAAATACTGCCATACTGTTATTGCTGCTGCTTACCCCTAAAAAGTCTAACCCAGTCATTCACCAGTCTTTGTCTGAGTCATTGAGCACTGTTCATGCGATGTCCAGGAAAATGGTGTTACAGCGCTGAGTAGGAGAGAGGCTGCCGTGCTTTCAGGGGATCACACAAGAAATTGTGTCCATAAATAACCTATGTTTCTTCTTAGAAATTTATCACTGTCTTTGTGGTCATTTATCTAAGATCTGTGCACTGTGTCTGGAAAGCAAACCTTCTTTATCTGAAGTTGTAGTTGAGGTCTGTGTGTCATTTATTTCAAATCAACATAGGAGAACAGCTGAAAAGAATTTCTAATTTAGGCTTTTCACTCTAAATTTATACATTAAGACTTTCAGTCCCGTGTGGCTACATAGTTTGGCACCGTGATCAACAGCACCTGCACGTACGTACCTCTGGCCACAATGAGCTACCTCCACCAGATACCTCCCTGTTTGTGCCTACGGTTACATTAATGCCATGGCAACTGTGTGAGTAGCCAAAAAGTCACTTCTCTTGACGGGTTTCACATTAGGCAAAACTTGCAAAAAAACTTACAGGGAAGCAGAAGGAGCAGTTTCAGAAGCATCACGGTACTGCTCAGGCAGGCTTAATAAAAAGAAGAGCTACGTGATATCTTAAAGTGAAATGAAACGCTCCTTTAAAGGGTTACACTTCAACACCAACAGACACCAACAGAAACAAATTGATCATTGGTCCAAGAACTTATATGAGGAAGTTACTAAAGTGCTGCTCCTGAGTTGAAAGTCAAGAGCTGGAGAAGAACAGAAAGATCACTGGCTCCAAAAGAGTATATCACTTCTGCAGAATGGTTAGACCAAAGAAAGCCATCTGCAAACACTCTGAGTGTTTTGTTATTGGGAACAGCAGCAGTCATCAGCTGGAGGAGGCTGTCGCCTCAGCTTTAAAGCAGAACAGCATCTTATTTGGTCTTTTGCTTAAAGCTGTGCATAAAACGTCAAGTGCTTTAGAGCTTAGGAAGTGCTCAGGGATGTTTGTCAAAAATTTGGGCAGAAAGACATAATTTTTCTGCTTGCTGGACTTTAAAGGGCACACCTAATGTTTGCTTACTGGGAGAAGAAAGGCTGATATTAAAAGGTTAATTGACTTTCCTTTGCACCTTTATAATCCTGAAGGGATAGGATATCTGGAGTTATAGAAAATATATTTGCATGTGAGGATGGGAAGGCAGGAGGCTATAGACTCAGAACAATTCCAAGTGTTTGGGCAAAGCACAAGCAAAGTCACAGTGATGCAAACTCATCACAACTGACGAAAGGAACTGAGCAGCTGGGCTCCTCTGCTGCCTCAGGAGCACCAGGAGGAATAACAGAGCATCTCTCTGCATCTTCCCAGTCACCTGAACTGCTCTGAGAAATGCATCTGCTCATTTCCTCACTTTTCCCAATATACCACCTAGTTAATCCTCCCCGTGACTCTTCAGCCAGTCCTGTGTATTTCAAAAGGACCATAGCAGGGAGCAGTTGGGCATGTTGAACTGTGAGTGCTGAAAAACTGTTGTTTTTCTAGCTTGCCCTCAAATGCTCAGGCTGCCTCTGATCACTATTGTTCAAGTTTTGAGGCAGAATATTTTATTTCTGCAGCATGTCATGTGCTCTTATTTTTAGCTTATTTGGCAATTCCTAAAGTGTTTGTTTCTAGTTCTACTAATTTCTTTATAACTGCATCTGTTGGGTTGGGGCTTAGTTCAGGAAAAACAATGACTGTGATTTTATTGTTTATGAATGCTCTAAGTGCATGGCTCTGCACAGATAACCAGACAGAAAGTCACAATTTCAAAATGTTATTGCTAGATGACTTAGGCTCTTTTCCAAAAATAATTAGGCACTTACAAAGCTGATTTTCTACGAAAATCAAGAGTGCACAGGAGACCTTTGAGTTGAGATCTCAGGTTTGGAAACTGAACATACGAGTATTTGAAATTTTACTCCTGACTTTGATCCAGTAAATGCCATCTTGTAACCTACTCGTTACAAGTAGTCCCATTAAACTGTGTTTACCTCACCATGAGTGAACTGGATTATGACCTCAGTAGGGACACAAGTAGTGAGTAATAGAAACAGATGGAAGGGATGTTAAAAGAGGGAAGATTATGATTGTATGTGACTGCTATCTCAGAGTCCTTTTTTTTTTTTCTGTATCATCATCCTGGTAAATATTATTACTATTTCAAGTAGCTAATAGAAGCTAAGTTGCCTTGATGTTCTTATATGGCCCCCTTTTCATTTGCTTATCAATTTGCTAAAGTGTAGTTACTTGGACTAAAATTGTTTAATCTGTTCCAGTTTCTCTGTGGGGTTTTTTTTGTTTGTTTTTCTTTTCTTTTGGATTCTTTGAAACTGTGCCACAGAGAAGCTCTGTGGGGCATGAGGATGGAGGTAATGCTTTTTTCTTCACCCTAGAAGTGTTTTGCTGGGAAGCCTTTTTGGTGAGAGGCTTTGGCCCTTACAGGCTTTGAAGCAGAGAATTGAAATTTGGCAGAGGATGGGCTTAGTAAGTAAAGTCCTTTGCTGTCTTTCTAAAAATGTGGCCAAATCATGTGTGTCTGAAAAGAATCACTCTCCATAAGCTGAGACATTGTTAAACATCAGCGGGACCAGTTCCCCGTCTTGACAGAACGTGCCCCATCCCAACAGTGAATGAGGACACTCATCACCAGAGCTGCAGAGCTGGAGCAAGACTTCTTTAGAACTGGTCTTCCTTGTGTCTTGCTCCCTGGGACTGTGGTGGCAGTAGTCACGGAAAATTAGATAGAAGAGAGTGTCTCTTCCGTCAGCGTTCCCTCTACTAATGCCATCACTGGGAATGGGTCCAGCTGAACCGAGGGCATCAGTGGAGATGAGAACAAACTGTTCAGTACCTCTGTCAGAAGGAATAGATGAATCTCACTGAGAACTCTTAAATGTGAGAACATTGAAAATACTATTGGAAATTCATCTAGAAATCAATCCAGTTGCCCAAATCAGTGCCCACCTTGGATCCAAAAACCTAAATGAGATTTTGCCATCATATATTTCATTTTCCGTCCTAGTGCATCCCATAGTGCTTTACAAACTACACAGAGGGAGATGTGGATGCTATTGTCACCACTTTCCAGGTGAAAAGCGACTCCTTTTTACAACACGGTTCAGTTGAGAGTGAAAGAAGAAAAAGGACACTCACCTTTCAGAACTTTAGGGACAACCTGGTCTGCAGCATTTGCTTCTCTTAGCTGGAGTTTTGCCAGCTCGTCAAAGCTAATATCCCTTCTTCTGCAAATAAATGCCAAGGGATCTTTAATTAGCTAAAATGATCAGCAGTCAGGACCTTGATTTTTCACTTAATCTGAAAATAGCACAGTGCCCCTTAGCACATTGCGGAAACATTGGCAATGTACCAATGGAGAGAAAATAGTGCCAATTACTTAATCATACACTTCCTGCAGCTTCTTCTACATTTCGAGTTGAGTTCATCTCAACAGCTGGAGAGCGGCGTTGTCTTTTCTACAGTTTGCGGTAAGGGAATTCATGCTTTCTTTGGAAATTGTTTTGTAGGGCTGGTTCAGAGCTTTTGGATTTGTTCACTCGAACGTTAATACAGCAAACTCTAGTGGTCAGTGTGGTGCAGTGGAAAGGAGTGAAAAAGGCAGTTCTAATCTATGCTATGATTTATTACCATCCACAGGTGAAACTAGGGCTCCACCCTTTGTGCTTTTCTTGTATACCACAGACTTCTGTTCTTAGCGTAAAACTAACACCTGCATCAACTCCTGATGTCCAGCAATAGCACGGCTAGTAAAGGTTGAGCAAGATGTTTGCACAAGTCTCAGTGAGATGTTCCAAAATATCTGCAAGTAGGCATAGGACCACTGTACCAGCAACCTGTATGCATGTGCCTGCAGCAATGCTCCATTCCCACAGCTCCCAAGAATAGCTGGAAAAACAAGCTGCCTGCCAGATCCAGCCTTGCAGATCAGTTCATCCTTGTTTTAGGTGCTAAGCCAAAATTAACAGAATTTAACAACTTCAAAGTATTCTCTGACATATCGCTCATCTTCAAATACTCATCGGTGTGTCTCAGTAACATAGTAAATGGTAGGATGAGGACTCCTTAAAAGAGCTAATTGCTATGTCCTGCAGGAAAGATGTCCCAGGGTCAGTGAAGGCTGTAGACTGGGTGCAGCAGGGAGCAGCATGCTGTGGTGGAATTGGACACAATGGGAACATACTGCCAAGGGCCAAATTCATGGCTCTGCACAAAGACTTGTGACCCATTTTAGCAGATTTTTGTTTGGTTTTGATTTTTACTGGCAGTACTAAAGTGAAAAAAAGAAAGGAAGGCTATAATGAGAGCCAAATATTCTGTAAATAAGTACAATTCTGTCCAAGTCAACAGAGTGAGATTGGATTAATTCAGAGCTAAACATCTATATAGATGTAAGGTACCTCTCTCCATGCCTATAATATGTCTCTTGGAAGAAACAGCAATAGGATCTTATGTCACTGTTCACTAGAGTTTGACTGTGGTGACACCACAGCTGTCTTTTAGTCCCTTATGTTCCCAGGTTGGACAGTGCAAGAACAGTTCATTTAGGGGTGTGGGGGTGTGGGTGTGTGCATGTGTTTGTGTTGCAGTTTTCACCTATTTTGCTGTTACTGTTTAGCAGCTTGTCCTTGTTCTCACTAGTACTGAAGCGCAGGACCATGGTTCCTGGCTTCCATCACAGATGTGACCAACCACACATCTAATTTTCTTAATGCTTCTGCTTCACCCTTGAACAATTTCTTCCCATGGAATCCTGCTAGTACCAGTAAAGTTTTTCTAAGGATATCCTGAAGCCTCAAAACACCACTGTGAGTAGAAGAGGAAAATATTTTTATCCCCAGTTTACAGGCAGGGAAATAGAGGTTCCCAAATTACTTCCTCAGCATCATTGTACGACTAGTCTTACATTAAGAGTTAGAATGAGAGCACAAATATTTTTTCTTCCAGCCCTGTATTTATTTCCATGCTTCTCTTTCTTTCAAGAGACTCTGCATAATAATTAAATTAACAACAAATATGATTAAAGTAAGTGGTTCAGTTAAGGTTTTCTGGAACGCTATATATAGAGAGTGCTTTCAAGTAAGAGTCAACTTTTTCTTTCTTTTTTCTTTTTTTTTTTTTTCTGCAGTAAGCCTCCATTTCCTGCTTTCTTTGAAAAATTGTACTACGAACTATCAACAAGAGGTCACATATTCTAGCATTCAGCAGGCGCTGCCAAACCTGTATGTGCTGCTCTTTAAAGTAACATCTTGCGTGTTCTGTTTCACACATGGCCTCTGGAGCTTGTAGGTCGTGCACAAATACAATGGTGGTCTTTCATGACCACATGAGTTTTTAAATCACTCTGTTTTGCATTCTCTCAATGACCCTGGCATACTCAAAATCTTGCAACTCACATCGCTCTCCCCTCAAATGTGGAAGCTCTTTGCAGTATTGCATGTAGTTCAGCTCTTGGGTTTACTAAGAAATAGAAAGACGTCTGCTCTAGGTCATCTAAAGTGTCCATGCAAGGATAACTATTGAAAGTGAGTATAGGGCAAATGTACTTCAACTCTGCAACCTTCCTGCTTCTAGGTCAGGAGAGTAATTATGCAATTTTCTGATGTGAGCTGCATAGCACCCAGAACCATAGCCTGATAAAGGAAGGTTATAAAGAAAGGATTGGGGTAATTTTGAGCAATGTAAACAATGTAATTTCAGTTCCTACCGTGTCAAAGCTGGACACAGAAATGATTGATTGGATTAGAGGAAAGAATGGAATTCATAGGGGTTCAGGGCCCCTCCTTTGCAGGATGTTTGGTGGCTACAAGGGGGATTAGTAAGGGGAAGATTATAATTGCAAGAACTGAGAACATCTGTGCAGATTAATAAGAACTACAGGGTTTTTTACCCAGTGTTGATATATGCTTAAATCTTAATGTATCCTCTCCCCTAGAAAGAGTAAATGAAGACTTGCAAAAAAATTTTTTAACTTCAAGTTATTAATTTCAACAATGCAAGTAAATAATAATAAAGTCACTGCAAACCCATGCTTGTTCAAGGATTTCTAGCACCCCTTATTCTGAGCATTTATATGTATAAGCATTGGCTATCCACGTGCTACCTCAGCACTGAAAGATCCCACGCAGCTCAGTGTTGACGCTGGTGTCTTGCAGTGGTTTTCAGACTTTTAAAGAAATGGCTGGTGACATTTGCAAATGAAAAGCACATGGACCCCAGCAGATTAGTACACTGGTTTCTTGCTTTGAGGTTTGCTGTCAAAAGAACTGAAAAACTTTTTAAAAATGCAAGTGAAACCAAGACTTACTTGGTAACTCAAAGCACCACGATTTGATCCATTCTTATGCCTTTTTTCTGTGATATTTAGTGTTTGTTAACAGGAAAAGTTTGCATGGTGATATTGCAAATTCAAACCCAGTTATCAGAGCAAACTGTACATCTGCTATGCATGTGTGATAATAATAAACCCATGAAAATCCCATTTAGGATTTTTCAAGCTGTACTTATGTTCTCGGCTTCCCATACAGTACACTACATCCACAGTGGGGCTCTCATGCATCCACTCCAGCAGAGAAATTGTCCACAGCACAAGATTCCTACAAGGCCTAAAGTGAGATCAGAGTATTCTGTCTTTGGGGAGAAAGCTTATAAAAGGTGTGTATTAAAGAGCTTCACCCCTGCAAAACCTCTTTTTGTCTGTTTTTTGTGATGAATGTTTAACTGATATCTGATTTTAAATCCAATAACACAAACAAGGTACATTTTCGTCCATGTAATGTTACTGAAAATCTGACCGCTGACTTCTTATGAGTCTATCAAGAGATGGGACTATTGATCTAGTAATCTGATTTCCTTGTAGTATTTCATTTCCTTTACATCATTCTTGATAAAAGCAAGTCTTTCAGAAAGGAAGTACATTTTTATTTGAAATTTTTGAGTTGAGAAAAAAATCATTACTTCCTTGCTAAGGTGCTCCATTAGCTCAGCATCTGTACTATTCAAAAGTATTCACTTTTTTTCTTCTGAATTTGTTCGGTATCAATATCTCTTACAGTGATTCTACAAAGGCTTCTTTGGACTGAAGATTTCTCAGTACCAGAAATTCCTGGTTGGAATTGCATTCTTGTCTAAATAGTTTCTCTATGTTCTTTCTCAAACCGGTGTCTATCATCAGTCTCTTTCATCACAACACAAATTGCTTCTGTAGCATCATATCTGCATCTGTTCTTTCTGCAGGAAGACAAGAGATAATGACAAAGGCCTATCGATGTCCCTTAAAAATGAAAGGCATCCTCCTCATTTCTTCCCTGACTTACGAACACAATTGATTTTCTGAGTTGCTAAAGCTCCATCTGATTGCTAAGTAGGCCACATTTAAAATAACCCATCATTGAAAAATTGTTCTCTGTGGCTTGAGTGTTCAGGTCCACTCATCCATCCCCAGGAAGATTGGATTAGGTGGTATGGATTGCAGTTTTCTCCCCTTTGTTTTGGAGGGAACAGTGCTCACTTTTCAATCTTTAATTGTTTACTCTTATTCAAGAGGGATGTGCAGCAGCCCTTGGCTACAGATTACCAGCATATACATACAGGTCCTCAGAGTCATCATGATGGTCAACATTGTAGATGTATAGCCTAAGACCTACTAACGGCTTCATTCCAACTAAATGAGAAAAGGAGAGTTCTGGAAGTTTAAACCAGAGGTCAAAACCATAATTTGTTTAATTTATAACTCACCTTTAAATGAGTGGCATAATAGTCTATTTGAGAGCCAAAACTATAGAAAATCTTTTAATTTTAGATTTATTTTCCATGGTAGTTTCCTAGATAGATCAGAAGTTTCATTCCTTTTTAAATGTTCCCCCTTTTTCCTTTCACATATTGGCCAAACAAAGGCTCATGAAACAATTCTGAGTTCACAAATTGATCAGAGAAGTTGATTGATTTTTTTAAAAATAGTTTGTCTGTAAGCTGCCAAACGGCTATAACTTCAGTGTAGCTTGAATAGTTGTACTTGTTTAGAGAATAGAAGTTGAGTTTTGTGTTTGACCTTCAATGAACTCCAGGTGAATATTTTACAGTTTTGATGAATATTGAACATTTTTGGTAGCAGTAGTGCCTGAAAGATATTGATGTATAACTGTATACTATACTGGCTCTTCACAACATATCAGCTTTGTGAATGCCAGAATAGACTCAGTGTGATCTTTAACATCTCTGATATATGACGTGGAATAATGACATGATGCTGAGTAATAACATAATTGGCAATCTGAAACAGTCAATCAAGTACATATGTCTGTCTGTATTTTTCTCTTTAACATCATCTTCCCTTCATTCTGCCACAATTCATAGTGAGGGGAGTACTGCATTGCAGCTTAAATAAAGCTTAGTTAAAATAAAGTGGGTAAAATTTTGTGATTAAAAATAGAAGACTGGATTGTTCAAACACTAGAGAAATGTCCATAGCTTCTAATGAACTGCTTTGGCTCAAAACTCCAAAATAAAACATGCGAATTGAAAATAAACCATTTGATTTTCAGAATTACAGTGTTTTGCTTATTTGATTTAAACCAAAATTTGATAATAATAAATTTAGTAATAGCAAAGAGTTTCAGACTGAGGTGAAACAAGATATTCTGCACTGAATTAATTTAGCATGAACTGAAAGAATTTGCTTTACAAAGTTATTCATTATGAAAATTTTTTTCATAGTAATTCAAAATAAAATTGTCAGAAATTTTCAAAACAAAAATTAAACAAAACCTCAAATATTCACTCAGTTGTAACACTGACAAAATTTGTCATGAACCTAATCGTATACAGGTTTATGTTGGGTTACTGGAAGAGAAATATATTTCATGCACAATGCATAGTACTATGCGGGTATTTGGGAGCAAGGAAATCATTAACTCACCAAGTGCAATAACTGCTTAATGATTTATTTATTTTTTTAAACCATATTGTTGTAACATTTATCATATGTACTAGTTTTGTTTACAGATTATTTAATAATCATTTTTAGTATGTTAAAAATTATTCACTGGTGTATATCTAGTTTTGAAGAATAATAGGGTTCCTCGTACTACAGATTCGAAGAGAAATGGATTAGATTTATAAAATAGACTAGCATGGAGTGTTTTAGTAGTGAATACGGACCTGCACTTTTATTGTACATGCCCTTTGTATACAGAGGTTTTTTTCCTGTTATCAGTATTATTGCCTCTGTTTTTTTCCTTTGTTCTTCTTTTAGTCCAGGTTATATATGAAACACATTGGAGATATTTTTAATCTAATCATCCTTTTCCTTTCCTGGCAGAATACAGGTAAGGATAAAAAAAAAAAAATTAACTAAATTCTCCACATCTCGTTTTAAAGTTAAGAACCATAGCACCTAAAACATAGATGGTTAATCCCAGCACGATCATCCAGAGCACCTCAACCGGATGCTTATGTTCTTCAGACAGTCAATGGAGAGAGACAATTGCCTCTGGAATACGGAGCTGAACACCTAGAAGTGTAGATAGTGAGCTGCTCAGAGTTACTAACAGCAAATTGCGAGGAGCAATGTCCCCATTGCTGTCACTTCAGGAGGGCAGGGGTGTCGCAGAACTCACTAGTCAGTACCTGCAGCTACCTGGGATGCAGTTACTGCAACCCTCTTCTGAGGTTAAGTACCCTTCATGGCAACATCCCCACTGTGTAAAAGGGGATGTGACACCAGTGGCCATGTCTTTCATGGTAGCTTAACATGGTAGCATTGCTGCTAGAAATAGGAGACCTTAGCCCTACGTCCTCTTTTGTATGCAGGTAATTGGATGTATAACTTCAGCACCGTGGGCTGGCCTTCACCCCTAGGCTGTTACGTATTTTGGAGAATCAGATTGATTACTCAGAAATGCAAGAACAAGAGTAGAAGCAAATGAGAATTTTGGGGGTGGGGAAATAGCGGTTAGGTTTAGCTGAAAAGAGGCAATCATGGCATTCTGGTGCGTGAAAGTTTATACATCCAACTGCACAGAGTATTCAAGGTGAAGCTGCATCAACACTGAATCCAGTGGGATAATCACCTCTTGTGACCGGCTGGTTGTACTGTGTTTGATGCACCCCAGACTGTGGTTTGCCCTCTTGGCTGCCAGGGCACACTAATGACCCATATTGAGTCTGCTGTCAGCTAGCACCCCCAGATGCCTTTCTGCAGGGCTGCTTTCCCATTTTATACTTGTGCCTGGTGTTACTCCATCCCAGGTGCAGAATTCAGCATTTAGTCTTAAATTTCATCCCATTAATCATTGCCCAGTGCTCCAGTCTATCTAGCTCCCTCTGCAAGGAGGGATACTTCCCAGTTTAGTATCATCAGCAAACTTGCTAATGGTGCATTAAACTCCTGTATCCAAATCATTGATAAAAATATTAAACAGAACTGGCCCTAGAATTGAGTCCTGAGGAACACCACTGGTGCCTGGTCACCAGATGTAGCCCCATTCACAACAACCCTTTCAGCCCTGCCATTCAACCAGTTCTTCACCCAGCGCACTGTGAACCTGCTCGTCTCACAGTTGGACAACTTGTCCAGAAGGATGCTGTGAGGGACAGTATCAAAAGCCTTACTAAAATCCACATCCACTGCCTTCCTTCCATCCCCTAGGTGGGTGACCTTATCATGGAAGGATATTAAATTAGTCAAACAGGACCTTCCCTTTGTGAACCCATGTTGACTGTGCCTCATGATCGCATTGTTCTTTAACAGTCTTTCATTAGTACCCTGTATAGTCACCATAATTTTTCCAGGTACTGAGGTTAGACTAACAGGTCTGTAATTTCCTGGGTCTTCCCTCATGCCCTTCTTGTAAATTGGAATAACATTGGCTAGTTTCCAGTCAGTGAGGACCTCCCCAGACTCCAAAACCTTTGACAGATAATTGACAGGGGTCCTGCTGTAACATTCACTTAGCTCCTTCAGTACTCTGGGATGAATCCCATCAGGCCCCATGAATTTGTGAATATTCAGCTGATACAGCTGGTCCTTTACAATTTCAGTGTCCACAAATGGACTTGTGGTCCTCCAATTAAGAGGACTGGGCAGCCTGAGGTCTACCAGTATCAGTAACGACTGAGGCAAAGCATTGAATGTCTTCACTTTTTCTTCATCCCTGTTTGCCAGGTGACTATCTTCAACGAATATCGGTCCAGTGTTTTCCTTGGACCTCCTCTTGCTATTAACGTACTTAAAAAAGCCTTTAAAAAAGAAAATTGATAAGGCAGCACTCACTGGCATGCTTTATTAGACTGTGAAAGATTTCTAAGGGAATCAATAGAAATCCTTTCACCTTAGTAATTAAAACAATTGAAATGTCTCTGTGACTATCATTTCAAGGACAATCTTCACTGAATGATGACAGAGACTGTTTTGTTCTGTTTCCACAGCATACAGCAGAACAAGATCTTGGTTCACAACTTGTGTCCCTAAGTGTCGTGGCAATAAAAAGATAATAATTCCCATTTTTTAATCATATGAAGAATTCAAATAATGAAGTAGCATGTATGTTCTTTGCTCTTTACAAAAATACAGACTTTGTCAGAGAAGTCTGTGACTTGCTCATAGCCAGAAATGACTTAGACTGGAAACAACTTCTTCATCTCTTGTAATCAGGATTTCTTTGTCACTGTCACTCAGAGTGCCCTTGTGTCATGGTTTAACCCCAGCTGGTAACTAAGCACCATGCAGCCGCTTTCCCACCTCTTCCCCCCAAGGGTATGGGGAGGAAAAAAAAAAAAAAAGGAAAAAACTCATGGGTTGAGATAAAGATAGTTTAATAGGATAACAAAGTAAGATGATGATGATGATGATGATGATGATAACAATAACAACAATATAAACCAAGAAATGTACAAATGCAATTGCTCACCACATGCGGAAGGGAAAAAAAGTCCTGATGCACAGTCTGTCTCTGAACAGCAATCCCGCCTCCCGTCTAGCTCCCCCAGCTCTATCTGGAGCATGAGGTTCTGTGGCAGGGAATATCCCTGTGGCCAGCCTGGGTCAGCTGTCCTGGCTGTGCTCTCCGAGCTTCTTGTGCACGTGGCAGGGTGTGAGAATCTGAAAAGTCCCTGACTTAGTGTAGACACTACAACTACCTAGCAACAATTAAAACATCAGTGTGTTATCAACATTGTTCTCATCCTAAATTCAAAACACATCACTATACCAGCTACTAGAAAGAAAATTATCTCAGCCTAATCCAGGACACCTTGGCTACACGAAGCAGCTAAACAGGTAATTGAATGAGATCTGTTTTATTTGCCTTTGTAAGAGCAGTAGCATCTCCATCTGGTCTGTGGGTTCAGAATCTTCATTTCCCCTTCTATGCAAGAACCCATAATTTCCCCGCTGTTTTTAAAATAAGGTGAAAGGGGTGTCCTTTAAAAAGTTCACTAGAAGAATCATCACGTAGAGTAACTTTTACCTGACCAGATCTTACATCTTGGTTAACAAGCTGAAATTTCCACAATCTAGCCCTTCCTTATCTTCTCCATAGCTAAGCTAAAATATGGGGTGCAAGAACAAAAGTTGAATCTACTTTCCTTGAAAAAGAAGCAGACTTTGTTGCCAGCATCTCTGAAGCAGAGGCAAGAAAAGGCATTTACTGGTCCAACTATCTGCAATGCCTGGACATACTTTCACTGTACTTTCACCGTCAGCCCAGAAGCTTTCTCCCTAGGAAAATCTTAGTCTAGATTCCATTAATCCCCTTGGCTTTTCTACTCCCTCTTCTTGCTTTGGGGAATCTATCCCTTTATTTTGTCTTAACCTGTTGTAGTCAGTGGAGTTATACTGATTTATATACAGGAGATGATCTGTTAAAATTAACCATGTAATAGTTCATGTAATACCAGGGACGATTTACAAATAATTTACTAAATGAAAGTAGACTACAGCTAGCTTGATCTGGAACATATCTGAATGCTGCCATTTCAGGTAAATAAGTTTTGGGATCTAGTTTGCTAGAGTTGGGAAATTCTGGAGAAACAGCAGTGTCTTGCTTTTAGCATAGCAATGCCTTCTCTTTGGAAGAATACTAAAGTTCCTTTACTCAGCATACAAATGACTTCACTTTCATCTTCCTATACATTTGGTGGGGATTTAAGACAGGAATTCTCTCCCATTCATTACAATTTTTCTACAGCTGCTTTACACATAGCAATGTTTTGATCTGAAAAAACAAAGATTTAAGAGGAGACATGAGAAGAACATGACAGTGTGACTATTAATTTCTTTTGTGCAAGGAAATGATTCCTTGTTCTCAAGATCTTCAAAACAAACAGCAAGTCAATCCATTTCCTAAATGAGAAAGGAGACATAATAAAATCCAGATCTCCCCCATATAAATGATACTATTTCCTACAGGAAAATAACCACCCTGATCTTAATATGGGAAAAAAAGACCCCCACCGCAGGAAATGCATGCTTCTCTTGCTCAGTTCAGACTCTTTAACAGACAAAGATACTCGAAGTCTGAACTGATGAGTTTCTTTGGCAGCGATTATCCCACAACAGCATTTCATTAAGTAGTGTGGGGGATTTCCTCTTTACTTCCGCTCCAGGCTTACTCACAGATCCCACAGATGCAGAACTCTCAAACGAAAGCCTTTTTTTCCCCCTCTGAAACCCCTAAGAATTTAAAGATTCCTTTTAGAAAAATAAATTTCCCTTTTATTGTGACTCAGACTTATTCAGTCCAACCCGGCCTATGCAAACACACATGCAGCTTTAAATTAGCATTTGTGAACAAACTGGGTTTCTTTGGCTGTTTGCTGAGACTTGGCAGCTCAGTTCCTTGAGGAAAAAAAAAAAGAGAGATTCACGTCTATTTATGGCTTGATTTTCAGACATGCTGAGTACCTCCTGTGGACTTTGAGAGCTGTTCCTCTGAAAACCAGGTCACCAATGTGATGCTGGAAGGAGACAGTACAAAGAAAAAGAAGGGCTCTGATTTTCAGACACAAGTGTTTATATGATTTGGGGAAGAAAATAAAATTAATAAAGAAACTAGTTCCTAAAGGTCTTGTTTGGAGCTAGGAGTGAACTCCATTATTTCAGACTGAATTCACAACTGAGAAATGCTTGTGTGCAGAAAAGCACCGACAACCGCCTATTTTCTAGCATAAGCAGAATACATCTTGCTTCTCTCCCCAGCTAACTTGCTGGTAAATAACTAAGAAGAGCTTTATCTGTTAGTGCGTGTCCAGCCCTGGCTGGAGAGGTTGCTCTCCTCCTCTCTGCCTCAGCTGCTTGTCATTGTCTCCAGCCAGAAGTTCCTGTCCTCTCTGCGTGTGACTGAGCAGCTGCTCAATGGGAGCAGTCACTAAGTTATTCAGCTGAAGCAGACCAGCTAATACATTTTAAAAACTTGGTCTTTGACTTAAATGCAGTAAGCAGTGCACATGTGACCTGTTCAGCTGTGGGATCTGAGGAGGGTGGTGTTTTTCACCAGAGGTAATATCTTGCCTCACTTAGTTTTGAAAGCCTGTTTTTGACCCAGAATTTCTCTTTCTGTAGCACCTGACATTAAAACACAGTGGCACAGACAGTAGTTGTTACAAATCCAAACTACTAGAGACATTAAAAAAACATATTTTTTCCCAAAACTTATGATAGTCAGTTCCTAAAGCAAACCTAAAATTTAGGTCCCATCTATACTAAATATAATCACATTACAACAATGCATTTGTCCATTTCTTATTAAACTTTAGGAAAAAATTGCATGTACATAGTAGACTTTTAGTCCCTCACCACCTGCTAAGGTAGGGTTAAAGGTGAGATTTCCAAAGGTACGTAAGCACACAAAGTGAGAATTTCTTGACTTTCAAGGACATTATAGTCTTAGGTAAGTTGTTCTGTATAACAGATTTCAATTAAGGGGGAAAAAAAAATACAACCCAAAACCCAAATCCCACAAACAAACCCCAAACCACTTGTGTTTTGGGGCTATATGGCTTTTCTAGCTTTTTGACAACTGGAAGATACTAATGAAAGTGTGATGTTTTTCTAATTTTCCAATGCAATTTAATATAGACACATTCCTGTAAAAAAAGCTCAGGGATTTCTGTTCTTCACTAACTCCAAGATGCTCTTCAGTGTCAATGTGATAATTTATTGATTAAAAAAAAATATGCCTTTTTGCCAGTTTCCTGCAAATACAGAAGCTTTGGGATTTGGCATAAAAGCCCAAGTGGATAAAACTTTTTCTGCCAACTGGCTTTGAAACACAAATTCCATTAAATAAGAGATGAGTGGAACAGCAATGCTTAAATTTTATCACCTACCATATAGCATCTTCTACAGCCTTTTTTAATCTGAGATATTAATAAACAGTACAGAGATGTTTTGTGGAAGTTGCTTGCAAAGCTGCTTAAACAACATTATGAGAATTAGAAAACCTGCTCATGACACAACAGGAGTGAGATAACTTAAGACAAACATTGTCACACTGGAAGGCAATTAATATTGGAAGATTAAATAATCCACCTGAAATGTTCAAAAGCATCAAAATTTAAAGCAGAAATTCCAGTAATTGCAATCTGAGCTGGGTATGCAGTCTCTTTAGATGGCTTTAAAAATACAGCCTCTATGGATAGAGGAAAATCTTTAAAGATTATTGTTCATACCTACTCTATTTATTTCTTGCAAGAGCATCCACAGTATGTCGGACTGGTCCCTGCCAAAGAACTCTCTTGCAGCACACAGACAGCTATACAGAGATCAGAGAAGGGCAACAGCAAAAGGGATTTACTATGCATGATACCTTACAGATGTAGTAGTCTAAATAAGAAGCCAAATAAAAGTAATTGGGGGAAAATGATTAGTATTTATGCTTAGAAAGACAGCAATATCTTGATCTTTAAGCAATAAATCACATCTTTAGCTACTGATACATTTTAAACCCAAAGTTACTTATATCTGTTTATTGGCTGAAATCACTTTGAGCCAACCTCGGCATTTCGTCTGGCTTCAGTCATTGTTTTTTTCCAGGAAGACATTTGGCTGACTGGGTGACTGACTGATCGGTAAGAATGAATGCAAAATGCATGTAATGACAGGCAAATTTCAGTAATACGCTTAGGAGGGCCGGGTTCTATTCCTGGTTTTAATCTGAAAGGCCATACAATTTTGGACAACTCAATGCAGCTTCCAGTGCTTTGTTTCCCTTGAAGATGAAATTCCAGATGTTTTTCTTGAAATATTTCCAGACATACAACACCTGGCAATACTGGACTTCCAAGTAGAATCCACTTTGTTATCCAGTTTTAGGCAAAACTCCGGACAAAGCCAAAATCAGCTGTCAGCCCAGTCCATTCCCTAAAACTAGAAAACATTTTGATTCCACTTTATTTCTTAATATGAAGTAAATAATCATTCTTAGAAATGTTGTCCTCATATTGCATTTAGAAATATGGCCAAATAAAGAACCTAATTCAGACATGATGACTGAAAGATGTCCTAAGAATATTTAAATACAACACCACATTTCAATGTTTAAAACCCTCTGTCCAGTTCTAAAATATGGCTGCTAAAATTATTCTCCTTTTCCAAAAGTCCTCACAGTTTGTCACACTTCTTGGAATCTTTTCTGCTCTTGAAATAATTTATTGTTGATGAAATTTTTTATTATTTATTGTTGAAAGGCCTCAAGAAAGGCCTCATGTCAGCTGCAGGAGGAGCATACAGAAGGGAGGATTTTCCTTTTTATGGTATATGTTTTTAATATCTTCCCACGTCTCAGGTCCTGTTTGTGGCCAACTTGTCTTCAGCAGAGATGGTGTCCTGCATCTTAATACCCTACTGATCCTTGTGCCTGTCAGACAAGGACCTGTGTAGTCAGAGAGGGTCTGCCCTGCTCATACCAACATTTAAATGTCAGACCTTTATACATCCGCTCTTTAAAGTTCCAATCTAGCCAAATGTGTGCAAGAAATCAGTCAATCCATGTTTTTTTCAGCTGAGTTCAAATCGTGTGCTGTTTCTTTCTTCTGTCCCTGCTCATTGCAGGGGGGTTGGACAAGGCCAAGTGCAAGGCCTTGCACATGGGTTGGGACAATCTCCAGCACAACTACAGGCTGGGCAGAGAATGGATTGAAAGCAGCCCTGAGGAGAAGGACTTGGGAGTGTTGGTGGATGACAAGCTCAACATGAGCCGGCAGTGTGCACTTGCAGCCCAGAAAGCCAACCGTGTCCTGGGCTGCATCAAAAGCAGCGTGACCAGCAGGTCGAGGGAGGTGATCCTGCCCCTCTACTCCGCTCTCGTGAGACCCCACCTGGAGTACTGCGTCCAGCTCTGGGGTCCCCAGTACAGGAGAGACATGGAGCTGTTGGAGGGAGTCCAGAGGAGGCCACGAAGATGATCAAAGGGCTGGAGCACTTCTCCTATGTGGACAGGCTGAGGGAGTTGGGGTTGTTCAGCCTGGAGAAGACAAGGCTCCAGGGAGATCTAATTGCGGCCTTCCAGTACCTGAAGGGGCCTACAGGAAAGCTGGTGAGGGACTGTTTATCAGGGAGTGTAGTGACAGGACAAGGGGTAATGGGTTTAAGCTAACAGAGAGTAGATTTAGATTAGATGTTAGAAAGAAATTCTTCCCTGTGAGGGTGGTGAGGCACTGGAACAGGATGCCCAGAGAAGTTATGGATGCCCCATCCCTGGAAGTGTTCAAGGCCAGGTTGGATGGGGCTTTGGGCAACGTGGTCTAGTGGAGGGTGTCCCTGCCCATGGCAGGGGGGTTGGAACTAGATGATCTTTAAGGTCCCTTCCAACCCAAACCATTCTATGATTTTATGACTAGCAGACCTTTAAAGGTCCCTTCCAACCCAAACCTTTCTATGAATCTCTAACATTTTGAGAGTTAAAACTGGTATGGTATTTTTCCAGACATAATACCTGTAGTTTGTAGGCAAACCTCCAGCAAACCAGCCTGCCTCACCCTGAGCAAGTGAAACAAGGTGTTGTACACTGAAGTTTGGGCAGGTGCTCAACATATGATTAGTTTCTTCTGGATCCTTCCAGGGTGGTCCTCCTGTGTCAGCTCAGGAAAGCCCCATCATTTCACTGGATGGCCTCAGATGCCCAACTAGGCTTGCCTCTTCCTTGGTAGAGCACAGTTACTAGTCACAGCAAACAATGCTAATCATAGATATTTGTACTTTTTCTTTACACACTCTGGTCATGAGTGAATTAGTAAACCGTGGTCTTATTTACACTGAGATCACCATACTTCACTGTTAATGCTCACTGGAAAACAGGGAAATGGTTCCCATTTATGTTATATCATACTCCAAATACTCAAGCAGACTTTCATGTGCTAATTATAATCTCTTCAGATACAAGTTTACTCTCAAAGAGCCTGTGACAGCACAGTAGTGCTGTCATAGCAAACCTAAATTCGTTAGAGCAGGTATAAACATAGGTAAGAAAGTTGTGATTTTTTTTTTTTAAAAAAACCCAAATCTATTAAATATACCATAAATTAAAATAGGAATGATGGAAAGAAAGAAAATCTATGCATCCTAAAATTAGAGCAGGAAGTTTTGAGGTTGTTTTTGCTCTTTTTTCTAATTATAGATCCAAAATATGTGGTTTGGGCTACTTTTATGCTAGAAGATAACAAGCGGAACCACTTACACGCTCACTTTGCTTGTTTTCTTCTTGTTTCTAATTTTTTCAATGCAAACCCTCCCCCTGGGTGGCTCCCACAGTTTGAACTACTTATCTACAAGTGTTAAAATATCTAGCGCTTTAAGATAGAGTGATATTGCCCACTCTCTCCACCCACGTGTCTATGGGTTGTGAAAACCAGTCAGTCAACAAGACAGGTTTGTTTGTATGTCTTCAGTCTACTCACCCCCACAGCTGTCTACAAAAAAAAGGATGAACTGTCCTTCTTTAAGTGAGCAGTGATGTAATGGTGCTTGTTAATAAAGTCTCAGTGGTATTGTGATTGCAGGACTTTCCATTAGAGTGCCTTTGCTGGGTCTTCTCCAAGAAACAAATTCAAATGTAATCACCTCATGTGTTGCAATGGAAACAGCCTCAGAGTACCAGTCTGGTGTTTCAAATCAGGCAAGCCTAGAAAATCAGGAAAATTATTCTGTGTGTTTTAATAGTGATTTCCTGCAGTCCTTTTCTACGCCTTTCACTGTCTTGCAAGAGTCCTTATGTTTTTAAGAAAGCACTGAGTTGTTGGAGAGGATAAGGAAAAAATGCACATAAAATATTGCAAAATAAAAGGAGAAAAAAGCTAGAAATAACAGACTTTATGAGGTTATACAACACTATTCCAGTTTCCTGTTACTGCAGGCAATAAGAACTCATATAATCCCCTTCATAAATTGAACAAACTCCATCCACAATCTGCTTCGATTACTTCGTACTTATTTTGGAAGGCTGATTAAGAACCTCACTGCTGTGAATAGTGGAAACCTTATTGTTACTAACCTGTAACTGTTCAAGGCCAGATTAGTTTTGTCTCTGTCATTTCCAACCAATTTTCCACATTGTACTAAACCAGGCCATTGTGTTTCTTATAGTCTCCCTGTTATTTTTCTTCCACCTCTGAAACGTTCTCATTCTCCGTATGTGTTGATGAATGTTTCTTGACTTCATGTCATCAGTAAATTTTATTAGTCTCTTATTATTATATTTTTGCCATAGTTTCTAATAAAAATACTAAATAAGATGCATTTTAAAACTATTTCAAGAGGAACTCCCTTCCCATTTAGCACAATCTGTGGATTTATTGTTTTTAACTAGCTGCTTACTGGATTTATGATTCAATTATTAATTTACATCTTTCCCAGTTTAATCTACAGATTGCCATATGAAAACATCTAATGTTGAAAGCCAAATAGATTTAATCTACCAAAGTTTCATTGTCTAAAATTCATTAAAAGATATGGAGCTATTCTGGCTCAATCTGTCTTTGGTAAGTTCATGTGACATCTCTTGCATGTCTTTAAATATTTATTCTACAGCACTGCACATAGTTAAGATCAAACTAACTTTAAAATTATTCTCTTACACATTTGATGTTTTCTTGCAAAATTGCTCTTAGGAACTTTAAAGGGGAAAAGTGGTGTTTGTCAGTGATGTCTACAGTTGGTAATGGACAGGATAGAGGGCCTCATGTACAGTACGTATAAGTCAGCTAGAATCTTTCCACTGACTTCAGTGATCTGCAGATCAGTCTTACAGTAGTCTACAAAATTGCTGTTTCTTTTAAAATTCTATTATCAGCAGAAACTTTTGTGGCCCAGCTACCGAGACAGACAAGGAATACATATGGCATTTATAACACAGAACACATTTTCCTTCACTGGCTATTCAGTAACTAATTTGCCCATCATTAGTTCTAGCTAAAATTTTCAATATTAATAAGGAATACATTACAGTGGTATGTTGATGATCTATCTAGTGTGAAAAACTTTCCGTCTTTAACTTTTGGACACCGTAACATCAGAAAATATTGCTTCTGGACTTCATGTGTAAATCAGGAGCAAACTAGGTACTATGGAAATATGATCAAGTCATTATGGAGCAGTTATAGCAATATCAACACTTTTTAACAAAAGATAGTTATATCTTATTATAGAAACATTCGGTAGCTAATGCAAATACACACAAATACCTACAACTTGTAGGCTCAGAAGTTGAGTTATGGCTTTTATACATAAAACCACTGTCATGTGCTCATAGTAAGGGCCTTTAAATATGCACACACTTTGAGGGTGACCGAGCACTGGAACAGGCTGCCCAGAGAGGTTGTGGAGTCTCCTTCTCTGGAGAGATTCAAAACCCACCTGGACGTGATCCTGTGCAACCTGCTCTAGGTGATCCTGCTTTAGCAGGGGGGTTGGACTAGATGGTCTCCAGAGGTCCCTTCCAACCCCTACCAATCTGTGAACCTGTGAGAATTAGTGTTTAGAACAGGCATGTTTCCTTCAAAGTTGAAGCTAGGAATTTTATACTGCTCTGTTAGGTAGTTAACCCACAGCATTAAAACAGTACAATCAGGAGTGCTTTGACTCCTCAGCACCGGTGAATGAGTGCATGTCTGAAATCATATCAAGTTCACCACATCATTCTAGCTATGGAGCCAAACTACAATATAAATCTCAGTCTTCCATGCTGAGAGGAGGTTAATGGAAATCAGGTGCCATTTCTTCAGAGAAAACAGAAGCTCCTACTTCATGGTGTGTTCATTAGGTCTGTGTTCATTTCATTAGGGATAAAGCTTTTGTTATTTCAGCTCCTCAGATTCTTAAAACAGCAATCCAGGGCCTCTTTCCCAGCTACCAGAAAGCCCACATGCCTGGAGAAGTACCCTGACATTAGCAAAATAGGTAAGACACATCTGAGCTTTGGGGAGGACAGGGCAATCCCTCTGCATTATAAATTAGCAAGTGGGGGTGCCACTTGTTTTAACCCTTGTGTCTGTCTTTTTTATACCTTGGCATGGCTTCCAGCAGGCTTGCTGCTGATCCATCAGCTAGCTCCCAGACGTCAATGAGGAGGTCGTTTAGATACTCCTCTTCCACAGCCTGCCAAGACCTCAGTTTGTAAGTTTAACTGGGATAAACTTTACCTTCAGGCTATACACAATCGATTTCTTTTTAGAGGTTTAAGTATTTCAGTGACCACTTTTAAGAAGTGCTAAAGAGAACAAGGAGGATTTTTGTGGAATGAAGTGGCAGATAATGGTTCTGAAGTCCTAGATGTTGTCACCTGTTTTCAGATCTGGCTATGAAGCAACAGGTGAAGAGCTAGCTTGTCACTTGTTATAACACTGACCTCATTTTTTTATTTTTAGCATTGGAAGAAAGGGTCAAAAAAGGGTTAAAGAGCAGAGTCCTCCATAAAAGGATGATATAATCATGGGTTGTAACATCACTGATGGTCATTTCAGTAATTATTTGTCAACAGGGATTTACAATATCTTGCAAAACTAGGGACAGAAGTAAACCCAAAGTAACAGGAGATCATGTTGTCATGATTAAGCCAGGGGAAATATTCTGGCTTGGACTGAACAACATACAATAGAAAAAGACATTTTTCTGTTGGATTGTTAACACTCTAAAATCCATTTTATGCGTAACTGTGTGCTCCTGTACGATGTATACATTGCTGGGTCAGTTTTTCTAAAATACAGGAAAAAATCCTTTGGAAAAAATCAGCAGAGGAGTGATGGAGGAGAGTTTTTGTCTTTGTGCTTTGAGATGAAGTATTTCTAAACTTCACAGCCCTGGAGTTGGTTACAGAAATACAGCTCTCAGCGAAATAAAAAGGAATACTCTTTATAGGAAGAAGTTTGTGAAAAGTTTAATGGATAGATCACATGTCTGAAGTCACATTTTGCATTTCTTTACAGCGAGAAAAACATCATGAATGTTTATTTCTTCCTGTTCTATCTCTGTGTTAGCTCTGCATTCAGTTTTTTGCTAAATTGGTATATCTACCAGACTGCTAGATGAAAAGGTGGAAATCATACAACCCTGTTTTTAAATTTCTTCACCTGTAAGGATGGTTATAAAGGATTAAAAAAAAAAAAAAGTGAACTGTTATTGCACTGTCAGATTCTTGAATCAAATCAGTCAAACCTCTACAGACTGACCACTTGAGCTCAGCTCTAAGAAAGTCAGCCTGTTGCTGATTCCAGCTGCCATATCTCTTTGAGTGATTGACTTCACAAGCTTAAAAAGCTGTATTGAAGAGATGTTGTGGTTCTGAGTAAAAGAAGAAAAGAATTCCACTGTGGAAGTGGCTGAAACCCTTGAAGCTGTGTCTAAACTGATGCATGTGACACTGCTTCTTCATGGTCTGGATGTGAACCCCACTGCATCCAAATCCCTGCTTACCTTTCACTCTGTGTGACTTTAGGACCTCGATTGTATTGATGTGGCTGTCACAGCCATCCTTTGGCATGCAGTCTAGCTCCCAAATAGATCAAGCACCACTGTGAAAACAGTAGGTCTTTTTTTCAGTCCTTCTTTTCCCATTGTTTCAGAAAACACCCTCCTCTGGCAATTAGAAATTTGCAACCAGTTTCCAGCCTTGAGTTATGCATGGTCAGTTTTCACTCATTCAGCCTTGTGCTGACATGTTTCTATGGCTATAATAATCAATTCTTTCCATGAACTATACCCTGATGCATTAAGAGGCAGCAATGGCATCCCTTCTCGGTATTAATTCTGACATACTAAACAAGCCAACGCTTTCAGGCTCCTCTTACAAATGAAACTCTCCTTTCCCCTCATTATTGGTTTCCATGAGCATGTCCTATATTTCTGTAAGAAATCTGTGGATTTATACATGCGTCCAGAATTTCTGCCTCATTTAAACCCATTGTGTATTAACTCTAATCAGGCTGGGTCCAAAAGTCTTAAGTCTTTCTGCAGGACATGCTGAGCTCAACAGTATATCTACTTGGTCCAACACTTCCCAGAAGTGTTACCCCTGGACATTGTAACCCTGGAGCTGTCAGACTTACTGCTCAGGTATTAAACATGTGCTGTGCATATGTGCAGAAAGTCTGAAGAGCTGCAAAATATTAAATTCAGTGCATACGTATTTTTTCACTGCATGTAGGTCTGTATGGGAAATTTTGGGAGGAATAGGGCAGTGCTGTCTCAGTAGCACCTTTTTACCTGTTCCCAACTTGAATGAGCAGAGGTGATGGTGACTGAACACATTAACTACATGCACTCTACTTGCAGTGTCTCACCTAATACAATTTTGGGTTACCTTTTACTTGGCCAAATCCCAGTGTTGGCTCAGAATGCTCTGAAAATGATTGATGTATTTAGATCTCTCTTTCTGTATTCTCTTCAACTGAAGGGCACACAGTTCATAGCAAAAATTATTGTTAGTAATATCTGGTGTCCAAATGAAATTCTAATATTCTTATCTTTCACTATATGGTTGATGCAATTCTAGATTTGTGCCACTAGAAAATTTCATTAATACAGTCCAAATTTTTGCAACAAGGTCATTAACTGAATATATTAAATAAACTACTAGTTCCTTTCTTCTTAGCTAGTCCTTTATAGTTTTGTATTAGCTCTCAACCTCACTCAGGACTCCAGTCACAGGCATCTAATTCATTTTGATGGCAAAATAATTTCTAAAAAAACCTCATTTTGAGCCTTCTGAGTGTCTGGTATCATTTAGTCTTCTCAATATAGATAAATATGCTACCTGAACTACTGTTGAATTTAGTTTTTAAATTGCCATTTTGTTCCAATGGGGCAAAATTCTCAGAAGATGAAAAGTCAAACTAATACTATAGTGCATTAATAAAGAATACGGCCTGTATTCTTCATGGTGTGAATGAAGATGAAGTAAGTGACAATAGTTGTTCAAAAATCTTTTTCATAACATCCTTACATTTGTTGTCTGGATGTTTTTATGGAAGTAAACTTTTTCAGATCAAATCAAAAGATACTTTTTTTTTTCCTTACAGACATAGTCACTGCTTTGACTTTTAAAAGCCCTCTACATTGATCAACTCATCTTCCTCTGGAAATATTACAAACAAATTGAAGTGAGAAAAAACACTTTTGAAGTGTTGAATTTGAGACTCGGTACATGAGAAAACAGGGTAGAGAGGTGGGTCACACAGGATAAGACTCAAACCCAGAAGCTCTTGTTCAAATGTGCATACCTTTTGGTGAGTCAGTTACAAAAGTTTTCGTTTTAAAGGTTACTACTACTACGATTTACTGCAACAGAGCATTAGTGGTAGTAGGAAGAGAGCACTACTTTAGTAATGTCTCAGTCCATCCAGCTAAACTGTGTTTAAATCACTGCAGCCTTAAGCACTCTTGAACCAGTTCAGTAAACATGGTTTTAATATAAGCGAGGATTGGACGACAGCACATCAGTGCCAGAGCTTGAAAAACAACCCAGGACTACTGGCCCTCAAGTCTATGAGCTAATTAATGCAAACATTTCCTCTCTGATCTAGCAAGTTAGGACTGCAAGGGATACAAAATGAAAGCGGAGGGTTCGTGTGTGCTGTTTTACTAACCTGCATCTTGTAAACATTAGTTACAATTGGACTTTTAGTATAAATTCCAGATTGCAGAGATCACTGTTCTCAGTCAGATACTTTTCTGATTCATTGATGTGTTTTGTTTTTCCTGGCTTTGTATTAAGGGAATTGTGCCTCACTGAGTTGTGTAACAAGGATTGGGAACTGCTCCTTGGCTAAAGCAGTGCTCACGCAAAGATACTC
Organism: Grus americana; assembly: GCF_028858705.1. NCBI lineage: Eukaryota > Metazoa > Chordata > Aves > Gruiformes > Gruidae > Grus > Grus americana. Next base: position 11,023,838 of record NC_072853.1, on the reverse strand, counting down.
AGCCTCAGTAAAGCTGCCTTAAGTCTGCCAACTAACCAACAGCACTTTTCTTCTGCTTTTTTTTTTTTGCCTTTTTTTTTTTTTCTATTGGCTGTAAATGGTCATTTATTGGCTCCAGTTCAGTCCTCCTGACAGGAAGGGTTTTCTTGAGGATAATAGAACATAGCCAGGGTGTCTGAGCATCTGTTGGGCTTTTTCATAACAGTCTAAATCAGTGCTTTTCAAACTGTTTTCATTTTGCAACTCCCTGAATATCTTCAAGGGAAGGTGCAAGCCTCTGTGTAATAAATTTAAGCCTCTCAAGAAGATGCCCACCACAGTCTAGTTGACAAAGTCTTCGGAAGACCTCTGGGGTTGTAAGCTGAGAATAGCTGTCCAAACCCAAAGACTTATATGCGAATTCACATCAATCTAGAACATTTTCAATCCAAGGTTTGAGATGAGAGAAATATTTCCAGTGATAACTTTGCATTTTTGTTTAAAAGCCTGTCTTCTATTAATGGTATTTCTACTACATTAAACCTTTCGCTTTGTCAACTTATTTATTACCACAGTGCTGAGTTCAGAAATTTCCAATGTTATCAGGCCTTTTATTTCCAAATACACTCAACACCTTCTGAGCTTTGACGTTTGGGAAAGAACAAGGTACAGTCTGAATTACAGCGGAGGTAGAAGAACCTTTTCTTTCTTAGATGATGCACCTGCATGAGAAAAATTAAGGGAATTTTCCTGTTTTCTGGGTATGATCAGCTGTCACACAAACAAGGCAGCCTGCAGCATCAGTTACTCACCACAAGCCAATCTTTTGTTTCCGCACTCAGGTAGAAGTGTGCAATGGTATTTCATTGCACATGCATTTACAGTTCTGCCTTTTTGTGGGTGACTCAATAGCCCTGTGTGTTTTTCTAACCTTTTCTCCCACCTAAAGGCAGATGAGTAACTTCTTTGTTCTGTCATGTGGAAACAGAGTAGTGAGGACATCTCTGTCTCAGACAAGTCACAGGCTGGGAAAGGAGAGGACTTTGTAGCCTGGGGTGAGGGGGGAAGAGTTGTTTCCTTTTCAGGCTGCAGATTTTCTGAGATCTCAATTACATGTTCTAAGGTGATAATTCAGAAAAGTTTCAGATGTTCCTGAAAACCAGAGAAAAGCCCTACAAAACAGGACTCTAAAGGTAGTTTATTGTACAGACTGAGTTATTTTCAAAAGATCACCAATTATTTCCATTCTTATGCATATAGATCTATAAACCTAATTTAAGTCACTGTTTTTTGAATATGGTAACCTGGAAGATTAATAATTATCTTTTTGAAAAGTAACTGTCGGTCATGCTGCTGTGTAAGAATACTGCTACAAGATTAATTATGTTTTCAGGAGCTGAGAAAGTCAAATTTGTCTGAATTGATACTGTTTTTCCTTTCTTTTCTCATGAAGTCAGAGGTTTGGTTTCCTTTCTGTAGAAAGTGACCCGAAAAGAAGTGGAAACTTGTTTTCTGCTTTAGACACGTGACTTCACAAAGGAATCCATCTACACTGCATCGAATATACACATTCTAGACAGAGCTTATTCTGAGATGTAGGGGATGTACTGTTCTGAAATCACTCACTAACTAATAAAAAATATCAAAATGATCAATACTTCTAACAAAAGACATATACCAAAACTCTCATATAGTCACCAAAAGCCTGTCAGGGACATTGTTTAAGTTTTTCCATCTCTGCAATGTTTGCACTCTAATGAGCTTTTGAGATATCTGTCTATTGCATGAGTGGTGGAAGTTTCTGAGTGTGTCAGGGTGAGATTTATGTGGTTCTGGACCTGCTAGAGCAAGAATCTGCTTTGTCTCTGATACACATAGAATACTCTACTGGCTTCCAGTTAGCTTTCACCCACACGGTCATCCAAACCTCATAAGATACAAACTGATTTTAAGGAGCTTGAAATAATTTTTGTTTCAAAAGCCGCACCTTGCCTCCCCCATTCATTGCCCACAACTTGCCCACACCAGGATCAGAGTACGCAGTCCCTACAATGCCACGTTCGCGATGCAAATCTTCATAGCGCACCCTTACAGACCCTAACATACTCAGCCACAAAATCTGGAAGATCCCTTTAGAACAATGAGGGTAAACATCCCCACGGATCTTCTTCCGTAGGGAAAACCTGAAGAAAACAGGAATTTCTTGAAAAAGAAACATCCTACGTGACTTCTTATGATGCCTTTGGGGATGCTCAGCAACACAATGGGTATGATATTAAAGCCCGAATAAGAAAGACCTGCACAGGCGTAGTCTGTACATGCACCAAGCGGAGACATCCTCCTTCTAGTCCTACGCACATTTATGCTTCTACACATTTTCAGTGCCATTCACCTAATCAATTTGACTGACCGAACAGTGAAATTATTGCCATGTGCAGTGCTGACAAAATCCTCAGTTGTGCATGTGTAACACGGAAAAAAGTCCAAGGAATTTCACATTGTAGGAATCAACCAAATCTTGCTTAATCGTTGGGAGCTGAGGGTAGAATTAGGTTACATCAGGATGCCTTTATGCTGTACACCCATATTTATCTAGTTGAACACTGCCTATGCAGCAATCAAAACCTGGAATTGCTTCCAATGTGATAAGAAATAATGAACAGAAAAGCTATGTAGTGATAGGTCCTTCTTGTGTGGAAGGAGGCATAAAATGAGTGGGGAATACTGTGATGGTCAGCAGAGAAAATGAAGTACAGGGTACACGGTACGCTCTCTGAGGGTAATTGTAAGTCTTACAACTGGGATAGGAGTGCTGGGAGTGAAGAGAGGAGGAAGAAGAGGTAATGAAAGAGGTCATGTACAAAATGACCATCCTCTCTGGAACCATGCCTGAAAAGCCTGGTAACCAAAGAGTAGAAACTCCTTTTTTTCTCTCCTCAGTGTCTCTGTAACAAACCTGTGAGGCAGGGATTTTTTTAAATTATTTTTGCAGGAGGGAGCAGGGAGGAAATTGAGAGGGATTTATGTTCATTCCTTTGTTGCTTTCAGAAGCAGCATGATGTTTTGTTTATCTAAGTGCTGATGGTCAGAGAGGGAAACTGAAGCCCTAATCTCAAGAGAAGATAAACAATTACCTATTTTAACACCATTGCTTTTTTAAATTCTCCTTGACTCCAGCTATTTTTTTGTTTCCATGGACAGGGATTACTGACTAACCCAGTCTCACAGAAAGTTGATTTTTCATCTCCCAGAGTTAAAATAAGCAAAGATCACACCCTGGTAGAATGGCAGGTCTGTGCTAATGCTGCTTGTCCCCAGAAGACCATCCTGCTTTAAGCAGTGGATGTATTCTTTGCTATTGACTGTAGAGTGAAAGTGAAATATAAGTACTAAAAATGACCCAAGCTGATGAAGTATTAGAATTACTCACTCAGCCAATAAAACCTGTGCTTCTCCTCCACCCTAAAGTCCAAATAAGGACTCCATTGTAAAAATGTTCTGAAGTCTTTTTATCAATAATTTCATGCCTCACAAAAATAGACTCATATTTGGTCCTTGCTGGGTGCTCCTAGTCCCCCAACATACGGATGTCAGTGGCTGTGGTAAAAAATGCTCTTCCAGATCATGTAGGTTGTTATTGTAAATAAAAGCAGATTCTTGTAAGCTCCTCTCAGCCTAGACTTATTTATAACCTCACGAAACCAGCTTATCCTCACAACATGCTGTGCAGTAGTATATTTGTTTATGCTTTGGTGAGTTACATACTAAAATAGAACAATAATATGCCATTTGATGATGGTAAAATTTCATGTGTAGTTTCCTGTTGAAAAGTGATAGGAAATTATCAGAAACTTTGGAGCATTCATTTGCCTCCTCTCACCCTTTTTTCAAATGTAATATTTTTCCTTAAAAGATACTTTTTTTTTTTCCCCACAGTGAGACCAAGAAGCTTCTCCTTTCAACATCCAAACAGCTGTTTCTTCATTCTAAAATTAGTGAGGCTTGTGAGGGGAAGGAAGGGAATTTTTATTTGTAAGAAATAATTTGTTTGAGTTTTCTTCTATGAATGACAGTGAAGTGTTGAGGATTGGGGTGGGAATTAAGGAGCCATTTCTTCCCAGCACCAGTTTCATTGTCAGCATCACCCAGCACTGAAACTGATTGTAGAAGGGGATGGAATTTCTGACGTATTTTCAGCCTACTCCATCAACAAAATTTCAGCCAATTCTTTCCCCTAACTTTCCAGCCACCTATAACAGCCTCTAGCAGGGGTATTTTGTTTTGATTTTCACTGAACTATGCCATGGAGTCTAAATATGTAGATAAATTAGATAATCCTGAGCATGTATTATGGTCTATTTATTCCGGTATATCTGAGTTATTCTCAGTGTACTGTACTACGAGATTATTTTTTCCTCATTACCTATATTGCAGCTAGCAAAAAAATGTTAAGCATTGATAAATGTTAAATGGCTTTTTATGTTAATCACTTAGGGTTTTTTCGGCCCTGCAACTTCTGTAAATTTGTGTTTTAAACATACTGAGTGGAGGAAACAGCTAACCCCTGAGTGTGTTAGGTTTTCCTGTTCTAAGAGGGTTTAACCAATTGGTCTGTAAAGCAATGAAACTACAATAGTAAAAGCCAAAACCACGTTCAATTGGAGAGCAAGCACTACGTCTACAGATCAATTCCAAGAATGTTTTCACTTTGTGTTACCTGACTGTTGTACAACATCAGGTCAGTTATACCTAGGTTTCCAGAGAATAACAGTTTTTCTGCTTTCATCTCTAACCAATATTAAATTTCAAAATAAAGAAAAAACAGACAGTAGCTCAAAAATGAAACACAAGTTGTCAAATAGTATGTAAGTATTCATTGAAAAAATGTAATGTCTATCAGACCCCCTTTTTGTTCAATGTTATCTATTTTACTTACTCTGCTTGATTAAAATTGTGTTTACAAAAATGTCCATTTTAAAGGAATTTCTATAAATGGTTCTTTTCTGTAATAATGAGTTTTAACACAACTCTGAAGCCCAGAGCCATCCAAAATGTTAATACTGGAGGTAAAAACCAGGATTTCTGTATTATGACCAACATATCTGATTCAGAGCAAAACTGATTAATGGTTTGTCATCACAACAACTTTCAGTGGAATCTCCTGTGTTCAATTACATTTCAAAGGGCTCATATTCAGATCTGAAATCCAAGAAAATGTTATCACAGACAGCTGCTCTTTAAAACATTCCTCTGTCATTAACTTCTGATTCTTATGTGTCATCAGCAACAGTTTTTTACCCGCTCCAGTTCTTCTACTCATACACATCAAGAGCCAAATACAGAATTATTGAGATACGGAAAAGTCTCATCAGTGATATCCACCACTGAAAGTAAAAAGTTTTTTTTAAAAAAAAAATTGGACTTTTATCTTCTTTGATTTCTTCAAATTAATATTAGTTTCCAGGCAAATGAAGAAATGTTACAGTATTATGACTATGACAAAATTTTTGCATTTCTGGTAACGTGGTTTATCTGCATTTCGTTTTGCACATGCACAAAGTGTTATATGGACCAGAGATAGCAGAGTCACTTAACAAGGCCTTGTTTTGTGTGAATAAAATATCCGCTGTGAATCAGGCTTGGAGGGATAAGAGGTTTGAAAGCTTTCAGTAGAAGACTGAAAGGAAAAGTGAAGACACTGTGATAAGATCTATATACATGATGCAATTGCTGCTAACAGATTAACACTTCCCTCCCTGCAGATATTACACTCACACTCACATAGAGAGGGAAGTGCTAATGTGTCTAAATACATTATTTCAATTAACTGCTCACAAACACTGCACAGGCCTCTGACAGGCTCCTAATATCTGCATGACCTTAGTAACAGCGATTGCATCTGGGGCGCAAATTCTGGCAAGCATAGGTTATATGTGCCATATAACCCTTGCAAGCACAGGATGCTTCCCACACGTAAATGTGCTGGAGGCAAAGGGAGCCCTTGCGAGATGCTACAAGCAGGAATGTGCAAGACGTGGATGAAGCTTTGGATGTACTAGTGGAAGGGGGTTATTCTAATATCACAATGCTATTGGAAACTCTCCAAAGTCTCATATTTTTATTATGACATAAAACTGGGAGAAAAACCCACTTTTGCTCACACACAAAGCTGGTAAAAAATTTGTATTTCTGAGTCTTATTATAACATGTCGAAAGCTTAAATAAGTGCAATAAACCTCAGTACTTTCTTTGCAGGTAGTTATTGTCAGTGGGCTCTTGGCATCACCCAAACCCAGTAAGTGCGGGTACAGAATGGGTGTGAGGAAAAACACTCGCTGAGGCATATGTTTGGCACATTTCAGGTCAGCTGGAGGAGATGCCATACACAAGGTTCCACTTCTGAGTAGGAGGCTTTTGAAAATGGGGTACTGTTAAACAACATACTTCCCAACGTCCGTTCAGTCCTTGACCTATTTCTTTCCCTGTTATACCTCCAATCACCTAATCATCTAACAAGTGCAAGAGAGGTTGTGGTGCTGCAGTGCAAATGCATGAATTACAGGCCTATTTCTGGTGGGAACAGGAGGTAGGAGTCATCTCAGTCTCCGCCTGTGATACCTGACAACTGTTGCAGGCAGCCTGAGGTATGAAAGGACAGAGGCAGTTACTTGGCAGGAGAAATGAACTGATCAAAAGAAGCACTGATTTTCCTCTGCTGCTGGTACAGTTAATGTTTCAGACTTTGTACAAAGGCTCCCACAGCAGCCAGAGCGTATCTCTCACTTTTTCTGTATATACACATATATATATATATCTGTAAGTATGTGTGTGGGGGTGTGTGTATAGGAAACAGCCTGCCTAAGACACCCTTTTTGTCTGTGAAAGGAAGTGTTTGAATTAGAAGGAGATTCTTCCAAGGATAAAGCATCAGGGACAAATTTATACATAGCAGTAGAAACTGCTTTCTGAACTTCATATAGGAAGGGGTCTGAGATGCAGATTTTATAAACAGACCCCTCTGGATCTCTGAAGAGAGGATTTGAAAAGTCAAACACATCCAAGCCATGCCTATAAAAGTAAAAATTACACTGCCCAGAGCCTTTTAAGCAACAGACATATTTCAAACAACAGAATACTATGGCTGTTACTCTTTTTCATTCTCTCTCTCTCTCTCTCTCTCTCCATGTAGACACCCGTTAGCAAAACTAACCCCTGACTAAAGATACTGGTAGTTTAGAGATTTTATCCATTACAGCTGTAAGAACCGTGGCTTTAACCTTCAATGAGAGGGTAACTCATTGATAGCTGTTGCTGAGCAGTAAGAAGGCAAGTCAGATGTCCAGAGACAAAGACACCTTCCCTTTGCTTAGCAAAAGGAATGAACTGGATGGGCCAGGCATCATTTGCTTCTCACTTAAGGAACAGTTTGGATGACTTTTCTTCCATTAGTGGAATAAATGAAATTAATTCACCTGAAAATGAATAATTCTTTTTCATAGTAAAAAGCATTATATCCAGGATGCTAGGAACGGACAGTTATGCAACCTGCAGTGGACAGAGGCTACAGACAGCAAAAGACAAAGGATGCTGGAAGGATCTGCTCAAGAGGGCCCTTCTGTGAGGAGGGTGCAGGATCCTGTATGCCACTGACTGTTTGTAAAAGGACTGGAATCTTCCAAGACCTGTTGGGATGAGTGATGGCAAGATGAAACAGGGCAGCAAGCAACAGTAGTGATGTCTGGCAGTAGCCAGTGAAATGACAACACAGCAACCATAAACAGCAGGTGCCAGAAGAGCCATCATAGAAACTGGTTTTATGGTCAGCATCATAGCAAGGAGTTTTGGTCTTATCTTTATTACATAGGCCAGAGTTGTGAGTTTCACCTGCAATACAAAGAGTTTGATTTAACCCTTCTGAGCTCAGTTTGCAAATGTTCATGTATGAGTGCCCCGAGAGTGTTTATGAGCCTCTGGATTTGTAGCTGGGCTCCCAAGCGGCTATGTTTTAAATGTCGTAAGAAATCGACGGTGACTACATGAACATTTTTGTGCTTTGCCTCCAAATCACTTAAAACCAGGTAAACAACTCATTGTGTAAGTGTGCAAGAGTTTAAAATAAAATACGATATTTATACAGGAAGAACTCTTGGTAGGACTGACAAGGAGTGTAAGAACAGTTCTTGGGAGCAAAAAGTATTCGAGTCGCGTCTCTTCACTGCCATTGTCGTATATTTGGCATTAATATACTGCTGGCCATGGGAGAACTAGTGCTGCAGTATTGACTTGTCTCTGATGCTGCCAGTAACTCTGTAGACTGTGGAGCAGAATGAGGTAATTTGCAGAGGGGAAGAGCTGCTGCAAATTTTCTTTTCCCTGCTCACTTGCTCTCTTGTTTCCAGGTGATTGGGTTGGCCACCATAAGTGGGATATCTAAATTTAAAACTGGTTGAGAAGGATGCAGCTGAAGTCTATGGGGTCCCTGAGTTTTATCATTCATGCCTATACTATATGTCTTTGCTTGTCCAAAGTCCTGGACATGCCATGGGGCAGGAGATGAAGACATGAAATGCAACCTCTGATGAAACCCCAGGACCTATAAGTTATTCCCAGTCACTTTCAGAAAGGCTTCCTTTCACAAACTGCTCTGCTTTTCCTAGCACAAAGGGAGCCAGAGATGTTTATTAGTAAACACGGCCGGCATTGGAGATGTTTCCCCCCCAGTCCCCAAATCAGATCCCTTTAACATATCACTAGTTAGTCTTGAAACTCTCAGTGCACATCACCTTTTTATTCTTCAGGGCACCTGGAGAGTATATACATGACTTGACTGCTGCTGTGTCCTGACAGCGTCACTGGTTCACAGGAGTCGTCGTCAGCCAACCAAATAAAAAGTTCACAGTTCTTCAGGGGGAACATAACCACTTTCCTCCACATTTGGGTTTCGTTTCTTTTCTATTTTTTTTCCCCCCACTAGAGGTATTTCAAAGAAAAGAAAATTTTACAAGTGTTCCAAGGGCTTCACTAACTGCTGCCTCTCCTCCAAAAGACAGCAAGGGTTAAGGATGCATGGCCCTGGCCACTTGTCAGATTTGGCATGCTACAGCCAACAGCTGGTGGAGGCAGTTAATTAGTCCTGCACCCTGCTCAAAGTTCAGCCTTTATTGGCAGGGAAAAGCAGGCTGCACCAGCCCCTTCCCTCTTTCAATTAACAAAGGCCTGTGCCATCAGATTACCTTGGCAACGTGCCATGGCATCCGTGTCATTTGCCTGCCTGAGCTTTGCCATGGCAACAGGAAAGCTAACTTTGCCAAAGCAGCATCTGGTCTATGGGTGGCAGATTAACTGCCAAACAGATTTACTAGCTGCGAAGTGCTGCCGACTGCCCCGAGAAAAGAGAGGAAGGGGGAAAATCTTGTGACAAAAAGATGGTTATCCATTTTAATTTTTCTTTCTAAGCAAAGGTTTCCAGAGGTCCAGCTGCTGATGTGTGGATAAAGCATGTCTTTATTCTTTCTGGACATGAAAGCCATTAAACAAATTAGGCTTTATCTTAGCCACAAAGTCCTCTGGGCATTACAGAAGCAAAAGTCTTTGTTGAGGACTAATTTCTATTATGCAGTAACCAGGCTGGTCTTGACAGAGCACTGCTGGTTTTTCATTTCATTTTATCACACCCGTTTTGCTGTGTTGACACTAGAGATATGTGTGATCCAAAAATCATCGATCCAACTGCTCGTGAACTGCAGGGAAAATTGGATCTGAATGTCAGCATCACATCTAGTTCCAATGGCCCGTACAACTCAAGCACAGGCAGTAGCAGGGTATGATTTTCCAGTGGACTGTCTGTTCTCAGTAGAGATTGAAGCTTCTGGATTCACAGTGGGCAGAGAGATAGACTGTAGACAATGCAGGACTGGCTCCATCTCTACTAAATGACCCTTGCAAGCAAGCCACGTTGCAGTGGAAGGTCATAAAACCAGTGGCCAACACCCAGTGGTTCCTCTGTTTTGGGAGACAATTTCTTTCTGACTCTAACCCAGTTGGTCCTTTAACACTGAGCTGCTGTGACAGACCTACTAATCAGATTCTCAAGAAGTATTTGAGTGATTACCACTATGCAGCAAGGAGTGAAAGAACAAGGTTCCTTTCCAGTCCCTCCTGGGTGGTTAGTACACCTCTGAAACGTGACATTTCTCTGAAGCAACAAATGTGATCAAGGCAAATAATGATTGTTGCATTTCAGTTCTTCTTACAAACCTAAGCATCTTTAGTTTCTTTAATTTCTCACTCCAGGATGTTCCTATCCCAGTTTCTGACTCTGTGGCCTTTCACACTGAAGGAGGCAGCGCAATGAGTGGTGGTAGCTACAGATGGAGCAAGCAGAGAGTGAAGCTGCTGCTTCAAGTGGGAAAGTGAGATTGGTCACAAATGCTTTACACACTCAGCAAGAAGTGCCATAAAATTCTTTAGGTAGTCAATGGTCTAGATGCTTCTCTTCCCTTAGGTTTAGGTTTCTAAAGGATAAGGTATACATTTGGAAGAGCGTGCATGCACGTGTCTCAGTGTCGCGCAGAATTATGCTGTGCTGAGAGAGCAAAATCAATAGCTAAATCTAGACAAAATAAATTGGGTAGCTAGTACATACTTGAAAGACTCTTGGCAGAAGGATAGCCTCACAGATCAGAATATAAATAACTTGAGAGTTCACTTCTTGCATCTACATCAACAATGTTTGTAACAACAACAAAAAAAAAAAACCAGAATAAAGCAAACAAACAAAAAGAAATCTTTGGTCCTTAAGCCTTTTAAACTCAGTATGGAGAAGGCTGGTGCACAAAGGACCTACATTACTTCACCACATCACTTTGTTACCAAATATTCATGCCCATGTAGGTCAGTGTTGTGGTTTGGAGCAGTGCATCTATTTCCAGCATTCACACAGTTGTTACTGAATATGCCCTCACACCATTTGGTATCTTTGCAGAAGCTGATGGGCAACATTGCCATGAAAGGGGATCATCCTTGTTCATAGGGTCCCCATATTCACAGAAGTTTCGTTGGAGTGAGTACTGGGCCATGTCCTCTTTCAGCTCTGCAGCCTAAGTGTTATTTGTACCTTCTTTCCTCCTTTCTGGTTCTTCTGCTCATAATGCACACATACTATTGCAGTAGAGATCAGAGACCTGAAGGCCAAATCCTGCAGCCCCTCTGTAGCTGACACAGGCAGTGACTCCATATTGGCTGGGTGAGGCAAATGCTGAGGCAGGTGTGAGAGACGGGGCCAAGGTCGGGGAGAAGCAGCAAAGAGAACTTGAATGTCTCTGTGAGGGATCAGCTGTGCCCAGCAGAGATAGGAAAATACAACCACCGCCAAGGAGAGTTTGTCCTGGCAGCTTGGAAGCTTCCAGAAGAATCAACCTGGTGCCTGGAAGCTTCCAGGAGGAACCAGCCTGGTGGCCCAGACACTGTGAAGGGGTGGAGGTCTGGCTCGTATATGACTAGTTGCTCCGTGAAGCGATGAGCTTGACAGAGGCTTCATCCTACATCTGCTGTGGCACTCACCGCACAGACGTATCCCTTAGTCAGACGTCTTAAGATTTCCTTGCATGCCAGGATGAGGAAAGAACAGAGTCATTCCAGAGAAAGGCTCCTGTCATTTTATATCATTTGTGGTCAAAAGTCAGGGATCAGCCACACTGATGAAAAACCTTCTGACTCCAGCCTCTGGTATGTTCATGACTCCTTTCCAGATCCCAGACTTTTACAACGTCAGGATTTCTGTATGCAAAAAGCATCTGAGGCTGGCTGAGCATATCTGGGTTTTTTTCCTGTTTTCAGTAATGGTCAAAAAGCAATTCAGTAAAGTAAAAAAAATTGCAATAGTTTCCTCCATGTCTTTTAGCTAATGGGTATTACATTACAAACCGGTGGTTGGACAGTTACCAAAACACCCTGAGAGTACTAGAGCAGTCCCACCAAGTTCTCCAAAGTTTGCTCAAAGAGATATTGATCCCAGGAGCTGTGGGTGCTCCATGCAGGGTGTGATCCCTAGGAAGCAAGGTGGGAAGTGCCAACATCCAAACACAACGCTCTGGTCCTAACATTAACACTAGTGCCGAAAGTAGAACTGAATTCTTTCTGGATCGCTCAGCTTCAGTGTCTAGTCCAAAACCTGTTGTGCTCAATAAGAAGAGAGTCCCATTGATTTCTGTAGCCCTTGGCTTGTGCCCTGGTAGTCAAGTTCCGTCTCTTACACATGAATTCTGTAAAATCCTAATCAGTAGGTTACCATTTGACCTCTTAGCTCAATGTCAAGAGTGTAAAAAATAGCAGATAAGTTTGCATATTCCAGATAAGTATGTTGTTTTCCCTATACGATGGAGAGCAGCTCAGTTTAGTCCTAAAGTGATAGCTCTACCACGGTGGAGTAAAAAAGTAGCAGCTAGAATCTGCATTGCTATATTTTGTTTGCCTCTTTCTGTGACCTACCTGTACCCATAGCAATGTTGTGACCAAATGAGAGAAGGAAGCACACAAGCCTCTGGTTTAGTCACCTCTCTGTGATCAGAAGTATGTGTGTTGCATATGTGCTTCTGAGGAGTGGAATTGATCTGAAACTCTGTCACCTCAAGTATACTGCTGGGCCATCCTAGGAAATCCTAATAAATCCTTCTGGCTTAATTGCTAAGCTCTCCAGGGCATGTAGACATGGACAAAAGCAGCATGCTAAATGGCTTTCAGGGTGTCAGGAAGTCTAAGAAGCTAAAACCAAGTATTCGTTATTGCTGAAGCATTTTTGTTAGACGTTTGCCTGTGTTATACTTTATAAAAAAGGCTTTATTGGGACGCAGAAATTGTTTCACTATTTACAGGGCCGGAGAGTCACCACACTGGAGTCAGTAGGAAGTCGCGAGGGAAATTATCCATTAGTATGGGGAGTGTTTTCATACGTGGGATGGAATCTTTTCTCACAGTCTGAAAACACTATTTTACCTCAAGTGACAATACTGTCTCTTATGTGGTACTCAGTTTGAAGCAATTTTGATGATCCTGTCATTTCCAAATGCTGAGAATTGACTCAGCAACCCAGTGAGTTGTCTCATGTTAGGATCTCAGATTAGTAGCCCTCCCCTATAACATAGGTTATAGTTTGCTGCCAGGAGCATGTCCTGGACACCATCCCCACTGCCATCAAAGTTTTAATCCAGAAGTAGGTCAAATCCAGAGGGTGCGTCAGTAAATATTAATATGTTTTCATTATCAGGCTATTTTTAGAAGGTTCAGCATGTTGTAGTGCCAGGAAGTGAAGTGGAGCAGAAAGTAAAATCCAAGTGAGATGCTTCACTCTTCTGGAGATAGGGAGATGGGTTATGCATCATTAACATTATTAATGAAGAACAAATCATATCAGTTCTAGGTTTAAAAGCTAAGCGTCAGCACAAAGAATCTACCTCAGAAACTAGCACTTCTTGTTTACTTAAGTTGTGTTTCCTGAACCCCAACATCGTTGTCAAGTAAGAGAAGTTTTCTGTCAGTCCTTTAGTACTATTGGTTCCGTGTCCTCCTTCCCCCCATTAGCAGGACAATTAAAATACTGATCATTTTGACCTTCAGGCATGTTTTCTTTGTGACTGAGCTTGTATGAGTAGAACATCTAGAATTTTCCAGGGCCATTACTCATTCCTGGTAATAGGTAAAGTCATTTAAATGAGCATCAGCTCCCTCAACCACTACCTCAGATTTTTCTTGTACATTACAAGGTCTCAACAACATCATCCAAAGGCTGAGATTAGACAGCAATTACTTTTGTAGTTGATGTCAAGATATTTAATACAACAACATGTAATGTCTTTGAAAGTCTGAAGCCATAGACCTAGATTTACTGGATACCAACTGCAACTACTAATCATGGTTCATATCTATCTAAAGTATGTGGGTCCAGTTCTAGGCTCTGCCACATATTTCTTGTGTGTGATCTTGAGCAAATCATCTGCATACTCTATCCACCATGTGAAGCGTAAGAAAAGCAATATCTTATACCTCTCTTTTAATGTTTTTATGTGCAGTGTCTGGCTATAGAATTTTATTCCTGTTTGATACTACTCAGCACAATTACAAAAACTAAAAATGCTTCTTTTCCAAAAAGAAAAAAAAAAAAAAAAAAAAGCATTCCTTGCCCTTTTCTCAGCATACTACCTGTGAATCCAGGCAAGGTACAGCCATTGCTTATTTTTTTCCATGTGAATGCCAAGCTCCAATCAAATGAATTCTTTATGCAGTTATCAAGCAAGAAGTGCAATGGGCACCAACATAAACCAAATACAATGCAAACAGGAGAACAAACTGCAGTGAATAATCCAGTCATCCCAGGTTTCCTGCCCTCTGCTTCCATCCAGTCTCTGGGATAATTGCAGAGTTTTGCTTAGGCTGGAAAAATGCTCGTCTTGCAGTTGCAAGCATATCGTGTTGGATTTCAGCTTTATTTTTAGTCAAGTGGATTTGCTGTCTCTTGTCAGCTTATTGTGTTTTGTTAGCAGGGACATTTGAAAAGAACAGAGTTTTGTTGGAGCTCCAGTGGGCTCTTGCATATAAAATCAAAGTTCTCTTGCTTACTTCATGTTCTCATTCATTCATTCAGTGTCTCAGAGCCTGCCAACTCTGTGGGCATGCAGCCAGTTTTGCATTTACTACTGGGTTTTGTGCTGGCTGCCAGTCACAAAGGATGGTGATAAATGGATTCAGCAGCACCTATTAGGATTAACTAAAGGCTTAAATTCATTTTGAACCCTCTTACTGCCAAAATTAATTATACTAAAATTAATTATGCTATGTTATCCACTGAAGAACAGGCCAAGGTGAGGAAAATACCCACCTCAATGTTTACTGCAGCCCAGAGCTGAAATAAATGGTGGAATCTATAGAACACAAAACTCATCGTGCTTACTGGACTCAAGCTTAAATGCAAGCTCTTTGCACTGCCTGCTTTTAGTTTCTTTAGATTTTGGTCTCAGACACCTTGTCCTACATGCTGGCTTCAGTGATTCAGGTCAATCAGAACAGCACCGGTATGGCGACCTGCGAAGCACCTTGGAGAGCAGGAGAATCCTCATATTTTAGCAAAAACATCAGCTCAGTTGGAATCCCACTTATTGTATTTCATGGTATGGCATTTGGAAGAAATATGTTAATAGAAAATTCAGTGATCTGATTGCTTTGCAAACCAAAGAGGTCCTGTTCGGCTAACCTATTGATTGCAATAATTCAATTCAGCCTTGTGTTGAAGAACTGCTGCTGAAAACCGGTGTAATACCATATGGAAGCCCTGAAACTCTCTACTATCAAAGTAGCAGATTGTCAGATAGCTGATAGAGTAGGACCCACTGTGGTGGCACAGAGACAATAAATAACCTCAGTTAAGTTCTGCTAGGTCCATACAATGTCATACCTTGCACTTAAGAACAACACTATTGGATTACAGTTCCCTTTTGAAATTAGGCGTCGATGTGAGTAACACTGGCAGAATCTGGTCTAGGCTAGACAACAGGCTGCAGGTTTAATACTGCTGAAATGATAACAAAGCCATGAGAGTCACAATGTCCCAGTAAATGACCTGGCTCCTTTCTTTAGTGTCCTCTTCAACAATCTGATAGGGTGTGAGGCCAATCTACAACATATAAACAATCAAATTTCCTTGATCAGAATGCTTACAACTGAAGGGAAGAGAATCATTTAAAAGGTGGAGGAAAGAGAGCAGTAAAAGTAGAACAAAAACAGATTTTTAGAAACCTTATATAAAAATGAATGTAATATCACTCTTCCCTGCTGCTCCCCAGCCTAATCCAGGCAAGGAAATTTTTTATTTTGACTACCCATCTGCAGTGCATACAATAATAAAAAATCAGCTCCTAAGTTTCCACTGAAAAACTCAGTAGTTTGCAATTCTGGACTATCTCACTTCTTTTGTTTCAGATAAAAGGTTTCTCTCTCCATTCTTGTTCAAGTTGCAAACAATTCTTCTGTGTTTTCTTGCTGGTGTCTGCTTGCCCTTAGCTAGCAGAGAAAAATCTTGTTTGCCTCTCTCCCGCAGAAAAACATGGTGATCAGTAGACAATTAAACTTATTGCACATTTGAAAATTAAATTATACTGCTTTGCCTACTAGTTGTGTGTTGCCCAGAAAGTTGATACAGAGCATGCCTTGGCTGAGGAATTAAATAATTCCGCCCCCCCCCCTTTTTTTTTTTTGTTATAAAGGTAGCTTTTGATTTACCCATAAAATCAAAGCTAGGTTTTAGGGTTTTTTTTTTCTTTCTTTCCAGTAGTTACATGGTTTACTAACAGACAAAACATTCCAGTTGAGCAAAAGTCTGAGAAACCAGATTCGGGAAAGCTACTTGAAACACGTACCAGAAACATTAAAGTCAGAGCTGTCTTAACCATGGGTTCCCTCTGTATTCAACACGGAGACATCCATACCTTCAGAGTCATTCAGTCCAATTATGAGTTCAATCTGTATAGGGAGTGTAGGATGGACTAAGTTCTCAGCTTATGGTACCTGTGTTAGGATGCTAAAGTTCAACAAGACAGACACCAAGCCAGGAGGTGGAGACAGAATGGAGTCTGTCATCCAGTGCATGGCTTTATAACCAAAATATCCCATCTGTCTCCTGTCTTTTGGACTGACTGCTGCATGATGTGGCTCTGTCATGCTCTTGTTTTCCCAGCTTAGCTTAAGATATCTAAGTTTGACATTTTGCTTTCCTCTAGATCATCATTTGGGACTATTCTGAACATCATCTGGTAGCTGCATGACAATGCAGTTTATTGATTGGTCTTTGCATTTAGCCCTATTGGTATTGTACCTTGTCTGCAACACCTTTCTGCTTTTTTTGGAGCCTGATGGTAAAACATTGGTTTAATTTCTTGCTTTCACATTTTTATTCTTCCCCCCCCCCCCGCCCCGAAAACCAACATATTTAGGAGATTCTATTGGCAATGTTTGTATTGCGAAACACAGCTATCAAATCTGGAGCAACCACTTGCTAAATAAGAGCTGTATTTTAGGATGAGATTCCCTCTGCATCCTAGCTGTGATGGAAGGGAAATGTGGGGAAGTGGAGCACAAGCAAACTGCAATACTCTCTGTGACTTGTTCTTGTCTGGACTGTTAGATATTAATATCTTCTAGATCTTCATCAGAATGGCTGTACATTTGTCCAGGAAAAGGAATCCTTTTTGAAAAATAAAGGGAACTGGGATCTGCTCATCCATACCAGCCTCAGATCTATACAAGTTTCTTCTGCATGGCATCCATAGTCTCCTAACACAGGAACTCCTGCACACACAACACTCCTAACATCTTCCTATAACACTGAAGTGTTCTGAATCTTATACATCATAAATAACACTGATATTTTCAGCCTTTCCTATAGCATATGCCTAGTTCAAAGGATTTCCCCATTGTTCCCCTGTGTTCCCCATTGTTAGCTGGCCATTTCTTTCAGTTATCATACATTAATATCATGTAGCACACTGGAGTTTCATTCTTAGAATCCCGTAGTCTTGAATAAAGCTATAAGGTCACCAGAAGGGGCTGATGTGTCTGATGTGTCAAATCTTGTCGAAAGCAGTGACAAAGAGAGACCAAAAATGGTTGTACTACTCAATTTGGAAAGAGGAAGCCTGATGGGGGCTTTAATTGAAGTTCATAAAATCCTGAAGGTGATGAATAGGATGAATAAGAACTGTTGTTCACTAAATCCTGAAGTGTTAGAACTTGAGGGCATTAATTGATACTAGTTGTAGATTGCTTAAAAATTAACTATATATATATATATATAAGAGAGTAGAGTAGAACAGAACAGAACAGAATAGACTATTTCAGTTGGAAGGGACCTACAATGTTCATCTAGTCCAACTGCCTGACCACTTCAGGGCTGACCAAAAGTTAAAGAATGTTATTAAGGGCTTTGTCCAAATGCCTCTTAAACACTGACAGGCTTGGGGCATCGACCACCTCTCTAGGAAGACTGTTCCAGTGTTTGACCACCCTCCGTAAAAAAATGCTTCCTAAAATATATTTAAAGTGTGGGCAGCAAACTTCTGGAATTGGTTGCTATGTAAGGTTTTAGAGGCAGCATATTCTGAGAGAGAGTTAAAAAATTCATGAACAACATCCAAAACAGGTACTAAAAGCAATCAACAGGGATGTACCCTTTAATCCTTATTCCAGTGAATGTGGATGCTGGGGTTGGGGTAGCAGGCAGTGGCTGGGCCCATGTACTCGCTCTAACCTTTTCATTGCCATTGTTAATTTCTCACTTACAGTTTCATAGGAAACTTCACTTAGCGTTGATGTATTTAGTAACTGTCTTTTTGCCCTCATGCACTTTACTAGTTGTCCAGATAACAGCAGGTGAACGATGGTCTGATTAACCTGGGAGATGTTATTCAAGCATTAGTTGTTTGGTGTCAAGTGCAGCACCTCATTACCAACATCCTCCAGAGTCACTCATGAATCACTTCATAATGCTCGGAGCCTTGGAAGAAATTCTTATACTGAGGTGGACCTACATAAGCCATGTAGACATGAATAGCATAAGATTCCTTCCTAGGAAGGCTTCTTCTCACCCTTTTTCAGGACACCAGTAACCAGCCTTTTCATGCCCTTCTCGCTAGGCCATCACCATCATGCACAGCCATCTCCATTTGTGTAGAACTTGGAAGCAGAATACTGGTCTGGATGGCCCATTGGTCTGACCCCTTAGCACATGGTCTGACCCATGGGCATGTTTTTAAAGTCCTTGTGACATTCAGCTTCTTTCATCCACCTGTATCTTGGCTGAAGTTCATTTACAGATTTCAGTTAGAGAGTGAATATTTCTTGACAAGGTGGGTTGGACATGAAATTTTACAGTACTTGGGTAGCTTAATTCCAGATCAGAAGGTCAAGATGGGAACTTCAGAAAAAGAAATAATTAGTCACTTGCTATCTCCAAACAATCCTGGGAAGATGACCACCCAATATTGCCAGGCATAGGGGAAAGGACTGGACTATATGGTCCACAAGAAGACATTAAGGATCAATAGGACAGAGATTCCTGGGGGCTATTTTTTTTCTGGCAAGGGGTGCAATTCTTGGAGGTCTCATTGCCGTAAAACTCCAACTTTTAAGCAAGGCAGCAGGGGTCAACCCATAAATCCCCTGCAAGCTGACACAGTTCAGAACAAAGAAACACTCTATAATACTCAGCAGGGTATAATGGAATCTTTTGTCTGAAAGCAAAGTGATTAACAATGTAACAAGCAATTAAGCCTGATGTTCAGTTAACAACAAAATAAACATGATAAAGTATGACCGCAACATTTTGAGTCAAAACCTCATGGAGAGTTACCATTTGCTCTTACATCTTCGTCTATGCAAATAGTGCATCGTTAGCAAAATATTATCCATGTGTTTTCCACCACTGTTTAATTGCATGGGAGGCAGTTAAGCAGATCAAAGAGCTCTATTAACAACAGATAACCACAGAGCAAATATGATTAAAAGTAATTACAGAAGGAAGTAATCTGCTAATTCTTAATGGTTCTGAGGACTCAGAGAGGAGTTCTCAAAATGATTCTCATCATTAGAAATCAGGGTGTTACTGCAATGAGCTGATACGGTATTCTGGGTTTCAAAGAGTGAGCTATTTTCCTATATGTGTTTGATCTTATGCCTTCTCCCAAAGTCCATATTCATTTGTGACATGATTCAGAAGTGGGAAAATCCTTATCACAACAATTGCCAACCTTTTTTTTTTTCTGTCTTTTCGCACTTGGCAAAATTTCTCAGACCTCTTTCATTTCTAACCAGGACATCCCTTCACCTTCCAGACAGCCTCTGAAAACAGACTTCTACCGTTTTCCTCACCCTTCCTTTCCCTAGAGATCACCTTTCACTCCTTCCTCTCTTCCCCTTCTCACTCCACCCTAAAACCTCCTCCCTTTCTTGCCTCACCATTTCACTTCAGACATCCTACCAACACTGCCCCTAATAAGCTTTCCCTTTCTGTTGTCAGTAGACAACCGAGCAGCTAATTTTGAGTTAAAAGGAGACGGGTATATGTTTATTGGAAATCTTCCTGAGAATGGAGCCTTTTAAATGTCCATCTTCTGTGTCTCTCCTCTTTTCTCTCTTCCCCACACTTTGCTCCTCTTTCCCTGTCCTCACTGGCACCAAAATGTGCATAGCCCCAGTGTTTTCAAGCACTTAAATGCAAGAGATTTTACAAGTTGTTTGACATTGCACACCTAATAGTGGCTGAAGCTTCGCTGTATCACTTTGCTGCTGACACTAAGGATCACAACCGGAACCAACGGAAAAGCTCACTGAACCTTCCATGGTCTGAAACCAACACATTTTGCCCAGCTATAATTGGCATACTTATTCAAAACTCATGTCTTACCTTCAGAGGAGCACTGTACATGCACCTTTTATCTAAATTTATCTAATCCTTACTATCCAACCTCTTTTGCTTTTTCTTCTCTGTTCTTCAGATGCTGCTCAGAACTTTCATTTCCAACTATTCTTGAATCACCAAAGTAGTTCTGCTCCAGGCCTGAAATCTTGTCTCCGCTAAAATCAACAGACCAGTGCTATCCCAGTGCTACAACTGCCTTTATCAAGCCTAGTGTCAGAAGACCAAAAATAACAGAGAGAGAGTCCAGATTCCTGAATTTGTATCAGCACTCAGTAAATGGTCTATTTTTTTCAAAATTATTTACATGCCCAACAAGTCCATCTCCATTTATGTAACTGATGCCTCTGAAAAAAAACATGGCTAATTATGATGCCTACCCAGAAACCAATGGTTAGGAATCTGCTTTGTTGAAAAGACAGTACGAAATCAGAACAATCTGTGTCATACTTAAGCACGTCCATCTAAGTAGGAGCATAAATACCTAGTAACTGGTCCAGCATGAATTACCATCCTCTCATGACATATTGTTGAATGTACTAGTACTGATGTCCAAGTTGATGAAAAAACCCTGGACCTTTGCTCTTTCTTCTTAAGGAAAATTAAAATGTCACTTTTTGCTTTCAATTTTGTTAGATTTTTCTCTATCTTTGATTGACTCCAAGTTTTTTTCTAAGATTCTCCTTGGAGATAATTCATTAGCTTTGGAAAATCAAATATTTGAATTTGACCAAGATCACAGTGTTCTGTCTCTTCTCAATTTCTGAGGTGTCCAGCTTTGTTACATTATCTGATCTTTGCAGTCAGCTTTCTCCCTCTCCCAGTAACACTTAGATGGTATTGTCTTCTCCACTTCAAAGGTGGACAAGGTAAAATATATATACTTCTCATAGTCACAAACAAAATATATTTCTAAGAGAATACTGTCTCCTGATGCTCATCCCACTTGACTGGTAACTAGACAATCCTTGCTGCCTTTTAGCTGTCCTGTTGCTATCACAACACCTGCTTAAAGACCCAAGACTGCAGGACAGAATTTCTAAAAAGATGTGGGGAAAATAGTTTCCAGGTCTGGACAATTATCAGGATCCTCCTTAATTAATTAGCTGATCTGTAATTTCGTCATATTCACTCTGTGCCTTCAGAGCTCTTGATCTGCTCTGGGAGAAAGTTTCTCTCTCATTAGAGTGTCACAAGTTTTGCTCTAGGTAGGCTAGGCTGTGCAAGAAGAGGTGTTTTACAGTGGTAGGTGAGGTTCTTTATTAGGAGCTAATGAACTTGTACAAACAAAATTGCCTGTGCAGCTGGGTGAGGAAAGGTTGCCCATTGCTCATTTGGGGCATATATACCAGGCTATTTCAGGCTCTGAATCAGGTCATTAACTTGATTGTGTTTCAGAGTACCTAAAGTCAAAGCCTTTGTCCTCGTATAACCAAATGGAAAGATGAAGATGCTTCCAGAGGGCAATTCTCAGCACTTGCATTGGTTGCCTATAGCTAAGCAGAACTTTTCTCCCTGCCTTTACAGATTTTATAAAGTTTTGTGAAAGTCTCTGTAGCTCCTGCCAAAGATGGACAGGAAGAAGTTCAGCTATCTGATATGTGGTAAGACCATACTTGCCTGCCCAAGATTCCTACAGAGGAGGGTCCCTCTCCATATAGTGTGCATGGTTTGTAAGTGGTTCCCATTACCAGAAGGCATGAAGATTACTGTAATTACACAATCACAAAGTTTCTGAGGTGGAATGGGATCTCTTGAGATCATCTACTGCAAATCCCCTGCTCAGGTAGGCTCAGCTCACATTTACTTCCATGTTCTGTTTGACAACCAAGTTACTACCAAGAGTCCTTTGACTAAATCTAGTAGCAGTAAACATACAATCACATATTTGTAAGATTAAAATTGTATGCTGTGTCCCAGGCAATTTGTGGTTATTTTTAAGAAAGGGGATGAATTTTTTTTTGGTGGTGAGGAAGGAAAAAAAAAAAAAAAAGGAGAGGGGAAAATGGAAAACATTTCACTCCTATTTTCTAATAAAACTAACAAGCAGGTAAGCTTTTGGACTAAAATTACTATGGATACTCCATCCCTGCTTAATTCCCTCACTGCTTAACTTCCTACTTCAGCCTTCTACTGAAAGGCTGAAATTCCTTTCCAGGATGCTTTTAAGGTAGTTGCTCTTTTAAGTTTAGGAAAGAGAGATTGCTGCAGTTCTGGTGGGTAATCTGTGACTTTCTTTCCTCCTTTTTCTCCACAAAGGTGAATATTGTTGGCTTTGCTTATATTTTTAATATTTTTTTTCAGAATACAACATGGTCTCACATTCAGCATGCCATGCAGCTTGAGTAAGGAAAATAGAACACTCAATTTCTGTTCCTTCATGTGATGTGCTTAGCCTGTATTTGTGTGAAAAGCTGTGAAGTGCGGGTAGTGAGAGAGAGAAGACTTTTTATCTGAGATTTTAAATATATATTTTTTATATATATATAAGCTTTTATTCTTGCTTAATTTGAACTAAGTGGAAGCTAATAGATCAACCAAGCCTAAAGGATTCTACTGTTAAATAAAATATACAAAGCTTGAAGTTAATAACTATTTTCATAACACATGTTACTACTGAACAAAATAATGGATACTTTCAGCTAATTCCCTAACCCTTATTTTAGGCACATGAATAAGATTCTTGATTTAAAAGTAATGTTTAGCCTTGTCGTGATTTAACCTCAGCTGGCAACTAAGCCCCACACAGCCGCTTGCTCATTTCCCCCAGTGCGATGGGGGACAGAATTGGAAAGGTAAAAGTGAGAAAATCTGTGGGTTGAGATAAAGACAGTTTAATAGGTACAGCAAAAGCCACACACGCAAGCAAAACAAGACAAGGAATTCATTCCCCACTTCCCATCAGCAGGCAGGCGTTCATCCGTCTCCAGGAAAGCAGGGCTCCATCACACCTAATGGTGACTTGGGAAGACAAACGCCATCACTCTGAACATCCCCTCCTCTTCCATTTTCTTCCCCCAGCTTTATATGCTGAGCATGACGTCATATGGTATGGGATATCCCTTTGGTCAGTTGGGGTCAGCTGTCCCAGCTGTGTCCACTCCTATCTTCTTGTGCACCCCCAGCCTGCTCGCTGGTGGGGTGGGGTGGGGTGAGGAGCAGAAAAGGCCTTGGCTCTGTGTCAGCACTGCTCATCAGTAATGAAAACATCCCTGTGTGATCAACACTGTTCTCAGCACAAATCCAAAACACAGCCCCATACCAGCTATTATGAGGAAAATTAACTCTATCCCACCCAAAACCAGCACAAGCCTTCAACAAATTTCCTTCATGCCATTGGGAGCTGATAGGTTTTTAACATGTAGAAGGGACAGGTGATTTATTCCAGTGCCTAAAACCATAATCCTGCAAAGATTTATAGTTTTAAAATCAGGTTTAAAACTTCATTGTGCATTCCAGAACCCAGTTTTTAAGTTCTTCTTTTCAGCATGTTGGCTTTTTGATTAACCAATTGTTTTAATTTTCCTTTGCTACAAGTTTCCAACATTTAGTGCATATAAGATAGTCCATGATAAATAACTGCAATTTTATTAGCTGAATAGTTGGAAGAACATGACTGATAAGTAAGATGTCACATAAATCAGTGGCAAAAATGACCGACTTTGAAGGCCAAACATAGTAAAGCCTTAAATCTCTCCATCTTCTATAGATTTATTTATAAATCAATACACAAATCACAGCCGGGAAGTTAAATTCAAGAGTAATTAACTTTAGATCAAACTGTCTCAATTCACTGTAAAATAGCCAGAGGTTTGTGAACATAATTACCTTGTATATTGTTTTGTACTCTGCGACAGTATGGACTAGTTTGCAAACAGGTCTGTTCAGGTAAAAAGCAGACATCTTGCTGTCATTTATATTAGAGCAGTGAAGTAACTCAGCAATCCAATGTAACTGCATAATGAACATAGAAATGTCAATGTATTTCTAAAACACTAAAGGAGAATATTATCTGTTGTTCTACTGGAAATCTTTCCCTCACTTCCATATGTGTGTTTTTCTGAATGTCACTAACAATGCAGAAATTTTTGGTACAGAGATGATATTTTCTCAGGCTATTGTCTTGCCTGTTGTTGATCTCTTTCCTTTACAACCCCCTCTTTAAGCTATACCTCTGACAGATATTTTCCATCCCCTGTCAAGCAGAGATTTATTTATTTATTTATTTTGAGGTGGGATATAAAGGGGGAAATGGAAGTTTTTTACATGCCAGCTTCTAGCTGCCTTAGTGGGAAAGTAATATGGGTTAAATCAAACCATGCAAAGTCTGATTAATATCCTTAAAAGGTAGAAAGTATTGTTGTTAGCCTGTGGAAAAATGCTGAGATAAAACATGTACAAATATAACTTTCCAGGTGTTGTGAGTACCCAGAATTTCAAAAGAAGTAAAAGTATTGAAGAATATCTCTGAAATTCAGCCCATTTATGTCTTTCCTAACATCACACACAAAAGCTTGGGCAAAAGCACATCTCCTGAATGTTACGCCTACATTTTATTTTCTAGAATTAGCTTTCTCTGTAGTTGTCAAGCCATGTTACCAGGGTTGGAGATGAAAAGTCTCAATTTCATAGAATCATACAATTGTTTGAGTTGGAAAAGACCTTTAAGATCATCAAGTCCAACCATTAACCAAGCACTGCCAAGTCCACTGCAAAACCATGTCCCTAAGCACCACATCTACACGTCTTTTAAATACCTCCAGGGATGGTGACTCAATCACTTCCCTGGGCAGCCTGTTCCAGTGCTTGACAACCCTTGCAGTGAAGAAATTTTTCCTAATATCCAACCTAAACCTCCCCTGGCGCAACTTGAGGCCATTTCCTCTTGTTCTATCACTTGTTACTTGGGAGAAGAGACCAACACCCACCTCACTACAACCTCCTTTCAGGTAGTTGTAGAGAGCGATAAGGTCTCCCCTCAGCCTCCTTTTCTCCAGGCTAAACAACCCCAGTTCCCTCAGCCGCTCCTCATAAGACTTGTGCTCTAGACCCTTCACCAGCTTCGTTGCCCTTCTCTGGACATGCTCCAGCACCTCCATGTCTTTCTTGTAGTGAGGGGCCCAAAACTGAACGCAGGACTCAAGGTGCAGCCTCACCAGTGCCGAGTACAGGGCGACGATCACTTCCCTGGTCCTGCTGGCCACACTATTTCTGGTGGTTGTATTTCAAAATTAATTTTTAGCTTTTTGTGCTCAGCAGCTCTTGCTGACAAATAAAATGCTTCCTCCTAGTTCTTTTATGCTGTTTTCTTAAACAAACGAACAAACAAACCCAAACCCCAACAGAACCCAACTCCAAGATTTTAAATGGTAGGATGTTTCCTAGCATAAAGATCTTAACCTGCTTAGGAAGTAAACGCACAGAGAGCAATTATATGCTTGCAGTCCTCATAAGAACAAGTCAAGCTATCCCTCAGCCTTTCTTATGTAAATGGAATTCACAGAAAACATGCTAAATTTCTATTCTCTGCAATTTGTTATTACCATTTCCTTCATGAAATATTCTGACACAATAAGGCATTGCACTTCCAGCTGTAAGAGTACTCAGGATGAAGAATACATCCCAGCATAATGGAATATTGATAAGTGAGTGGATCCATGTAGGAGAACATCACTTTGTCTTTCTTCTCACTTCTGTTGCCTCCTGCCAAGCCCTAAGAGATGTCTGATATCTTTTATTTCAACTCCAGAGTTCAAAGGGAAAAGCAGTCTAGGGTCTGCATAAATTGCAAATGTAACTCACTCAACTGGTGTATGGATACTCCAGGATAGAGGCCATCAATTGCAGCAGGCAGATAAATACTGTATCTTGGATTGGTATTTCTGCCCAGTTCCAGACAAGTAACCCTACCTGTAGAGATGATTCAAATTGAAACTGAAGGCAGAAAGCACACTTGTCCACTAATCACACAATTTCCTTTCTAAGGATAAGAGGTTTTTTTCTGAGGCACATTTAATGACACTTAACAATTTAGGGTGTCTCCCCAAAGCTGAACATGTGTTCATGCACTAGGACTTGAAAGAACAATGCTGCTGAGTGAAGCCTGCCATAATGCACATATGGATCTGGGATAGACATCCTGGATGGCAAATCTGTAATTCAGTTTATCATTAACAAATTCATATTCTCTAAGTGAAAGATTAAGTAGGTGGAAGGGCTGATTAACAGCAGGCTTTTGGCATCTATATTTGCTGTGCGTCCTCACTTGTACTTTCTGAGATATTTACCACATTAACAGTTAACAGGCACTCTGAATAAATTGCAATGAACAGTGGGAATTTCTGGGAGGGCTGACAAACTTCAAAGAGCATGACCCTTGAGCTCGAGTGAAGAGGAATTCTGGGAGTTTTAAGTTTAAATAGTCACCGTTATTCTTCAGCAGCGTCTCATTTTCCAGAGAAGTAAATTCCTTTAAAAAGATTCACAAACTTCTGTGAGTCGTAAAGAACTTTTTCCCTGTTGCATCTTCCCAGTACTTGGATATAAGCACTTACATCCTCAGGGAGGCAATCAGTACATTTTAGACTTTGGAAAAATAGCATTGAATGTTCTAAATCAAAGCTGGAGACCTGCTTCCTCTATGCTGAAGACAAGAGAGCAAGACTCTGGTAGTTTCCAATGTTAAAGTTAATTGCAGTGGAGGAAATATCTCTGGGTCAATAAGGTGGTAGGATAAAATACAGAATAAAAATGGGATGATGGCATTACAGAATAGATGGAGGAGAAAAAGTAAGAAATGTTTTAGTATTCGGTACAGAAACCACTGTCAGAGACGCCTTCCCCATGAGTTAACCCAACTGCTGAATAAAGTGTCCTGTTGCATCAGAACGTCCTGAAGATTATCTGCTGACACATGCTAGTGATTGCGTGGATGGAATTGGGCTCATGGGACTGAGTTCACATCCTGGTAGTACAGGGCTGACATCACTGGAGTGAAAGATAAATATATTCACCACATGTTTTTCCATGACTGAGAATATAACAGTTTTCTGACAATTATTATCCAGGCTTTACCTACAGCCTTGCAAATGGTGAACTGCAGATACATAAAACCTAATGAGTATTAGCCTCTTGGAACACCATTCAATAATTTTTTAAGTTCATTGATGTTACAGTGTAGTAAATTAAACTTAGCTTTTTATGATAAACCTTAGACCACCGTAAAAGCCTCAAATGTCTACCGAAGGCCACATTTTCAAAAGCTTCAAATAGTATTGGGTATCGTCATTGCTAAGGGGAGGCAAATTTAAGGTGGGGTATTGAGAAATAAAAGCACTCCGCTCCAATGAATGCTTTTTAAAAGATATTCCTGAAGGCTGAATGAACTGTATTTTTGTTAACCTTTTGAAGTTACAGATTATTGCACCTATTCCATTTCTTATGTTGATATGGTACTTGGTACAAATTTTCATCAGAAATGAATCAACGATCTTAGGTTATTGCTCAATTCAAATTGCTGACATAGTCTTCTCCTGACTACAGTATCTGCCACTGATAATTAAATGGAGAATACTAGAAATCCTCATCTTTTCACCAGTTGAAGCAGGAAAAAAGAAAAGAGTTGTAAGTGGGCAGTAATCTCATTCCAACAGTTACTGTTGCAGAGCTCCTATCATTTGATTTCCTCAGATGGAGATGAATTATTTTACCTTCAAGCCTCAAGATTGTTATAGTTGAACAGTGGATAGTAAGCATAGAATCATAGAATCATAGAATGGTTTGGGTTGGAAAGGACCTTAAAGATCATCTAGTTCCAAGCCCCCTGCCATGGGCAGGGACACCCTCCACTAGACCACGTTGCCCAAAGCCCCATCCAACCTGGCCTTAAACACTTCCAGGGAGGGGGCATCCACAACCTCTCTGGGAAACCTGGTCCAGTGCCTCACCACCCTCATGGTAAGGAATTTCTTCCCTATATCTAATCTAAATCGACCCTCATTCAGCTTAAACCCATTACCCCTTGTCCTGTCACTACAATCCCTGATAAACAGTCCCTCACCAGCTTTCCTGTAGGCCCCCTTCAGGTACTGGAAGGCTGCTCTAAGGTCTCCCCAGAGCCTTCTCTTCTCCAGGCTGAACAACCCCAACTCTCTCAGCCTGTCCTCATAGGAGAGGTGCTCCAGCCCTCTGATCAGCTTCGTGGCCTCCTCTGGACTCGCTCCAACAGCTCCATGTCTCTCCTGTACTGGGGACCCCAGAGCTGGACACAGTACTCCAGGTGGGGTCTCACAAGAGCGGAGTAGAGGGGCAGGATCACCTCCCTCGACCTGCTGGTCACACCTCTTTTGATGCAGCCCAGGACACGGTTGGCTTTCTGGGCTGCAAGCGCACATTGCCGGCTCATGTTGAGCTTCTCATCAATCAATACCCCCAAGTCCTTCTCCTCAGGGCTGCTTTCAATCCATTCCTCCCGCAGCCTATAGTTGTGCTTGGGATTGCGCTGACCCACGTGCAGGACCTTGCACTTGGCCTTGTTGAACTTCATGCGGTTTGCATGGGCCCACCTCTCAAGCTTGTTAAGGTCCCTCTGGATGGCATCCCTTCCCTCCAGTGTGTCAACCACACCGCACAGCTTGGTGTCGTCGGCAAACTTGCTGAGGGTGCACTCGATCCCACTCTCCATGTCACTGACAAAGATGTCAAACAGTGCCCGTCCCAGTACCGACCCCTGAGGAACGCCACTCGTCACTGTTCTCCACTTGGACATTGAGCCATTGACCACAACTCTTTGAGTTACATGCAATTTTTTTAAACAGTCTCTAGGAACACTGAGAGACAGAAATAACTAAACAGATGGAATGACACTTAAAAAAATGTAGACTGTTGAAAAAAATGCTGTCTGTCCCAGGAAATCTAAGTGGTGGTTTGGCTCTCTTCATATTCCACATGAAGCATAGACACCTAAGAAATTTCAGTCCCTGTCACAAGACATATACACTATCGCTAGGCTTGTATTCACTTGTGCATTATTTAGAGATAATATCTTATTGAAATTATCAATTTCTTTTTTTTCTGTTTACATGCTGATATATATACAGATGAGCTGTGCGACTAATAGATTCTTCACTTCTCCAGCTGCGCTAACAATTACTTTAGATCCCAGTGAACATATTTCTTTGTAAAACATAAAAATATTAATTTCTCAAAATTTTGTTCATTTGGTTTGATACCAAATTTTGGTCATTTGGTGTGAAAATATTGATTTCAAGAGATTTACTTCAATGTTCAGATAATATTTTGATACTTTCTATATTTTAGTCTGAATTACTGAGGCTAATTATTAACTCTTCAGTTTCTTTGCAAAACAGCAAATCAGGTCCAAAACTTGTTTAGAAATGAAAGTCTATAAATCACATCCTTAGCCTGTATGCTGCTTATTTCTTTACCCAGACTATACAAGTTAACCCCATGATGAGCATATCATCTCACCCAAAATTAAACACCAAATTTGAGCTGAATTTGCTACTAGTTTGGGTTACTTTCAAACTCTGTTTTTCAGCAACTAGATTATTCATTGAAAAAAATTCACTGTGTAGACTGTTACACTAATGTAATAGGATGTGAAATTCAGCCTGGGTGAAACAATGCATTTCCTTTTTCCTTGTCCTCTTTCTGCTGGTAAGTCTTGCTCTGGGGTATCCCGGGAATGTTGCTGTGGGACATCTTTAGCCTTTTGCCAGCTGAATGATAATTGTTTCCTATCTTTCTGAGCCTTGAGTTCCATGCATCCCTCCTCCTCCCCCATGCCCTGGATGGAAGCTCTGAGCTTCATGTGAGGTCTCTGCAACAACCCCAAGGGCCTCTTCTGCCACCATATGTATGTAATCACAAACTGAAAACTTTTCTGCTTCTTAAAACACAGGGCTGCCATGTGAGATAACTATCTACAGATACCAGCCTCGCATTGAAAAGAGTTCAGATGCTTCCCTTTGCTCATTTTTCTAATTGTCCTAGTGTCCTTTTATGCTTGCTTGCTTCTTATTTTTTTTTTGTCACACACATTGGTATTCACGTAATAAAGGATCAACATTACGTAAATCAGGCAAAGGTTCCACCTCAGGGAACTTCAGAGCATGCCAGACCTTCTCCATATTAAGAAACATGCATCAATGCGTAACCAAAATCAGTTTAACTGCCCAACTGCAAACCAGGGGAAGCTACCTAAGCTACACCGGTAGGCTGAATCTAAATTATTTTAAGTCTATCTTATTCACACTCACCTAAAATTGTATGAATGTATTTGCAGTGCAAGGACATAGGCCTCTAACAGCTCTGGATCATAAGCAGCACTGTCTTACTTGGACCAGCTCAAGGACTTGTGGTTATCTTCAAGGGCCTTCTGAAGCCTTGCATCCTATTGCAAAGATGTTTTTGTTGCTCGTGAAGCAGTTGCAGGTCCACTGTGGTTAACAGTCTGATGTTGGGAAGTGGCCAGAAAAAATAAAATTAAAATGTTAATAATTTAAGCTACAAAAAAAAGCTGAAATTAAAACCGGAGATGGTTCATTTGCTTCAAGAAAAGCTGAACCATGCTGCAATGTGTGTGGAGCCCCATAGGAGTGTCTCCCCTACCTGGGGTGGGACCCTCAGTGGCTACTTCTGTGTGCGAACCATGCCAAAATAAACACCATTTTTATAGGAAACAGAAGCAATTTTGTTTTCGTACAGTAGTTAAAATCAACTATCCCAATGAACTGAGAGGGTGAAACTACTTTAGAATCTGGACAAACAAATGTACATTGTCAATTTAGAAAAAGGACTTGGTTTTTATTTTACCACTTCTTTTCTCGGTTAAGTGATATTTCAAGATACTATTATTAATAATAATATTAATAATCTTTACCACCTTTTTTTGCCATTGAATGAAGTAACAGTAGTATGCTTCTAGTTTTTAAATGTGAGTCATTGTAATGCAGCCAATCTAGGTAAAGCTATGACCTGTTCCTTCCAATAAAACCAGAATAAATTACTTGAAAGAAAAAGTCTAATCTACAGAATATGAACTCCAAATTTAAGCCAATTCTAAAAATGTTACATTAAGTATCCCCCAAATCTAGGAACATTTCAGGATTTCATCTTGGAAAAAAAGAATGTAGTTGTGAGGACAACATTTTCCCCAGCAAGTGGAGATTACAGAGTTAAACCCTGATCCAGTACAGACTGCCTTTGTGAGAGACCTCTGACAAGTCAGGCTGAGCCAGACTTCAAATTACCTCAGCTTCCATTTCTTCTTTATTCAAATTCTTGTAACCTGGAATAAGAGGATGGTGGGGTTTTTTTGTTTGGTTTTGTTTGTTTGTTTGTTTCCCCTACAAAATGTGTGCCTCTCAATTAAGATCTTCTATAAAGCTTACATTTTAAAACACGCTCAACACTCCCACTGTGATTCTTACTAAGAAAAAAAATCACTCAAAGTGGGAAAAATAATGACTTCCCCATCAACCACAGTGCAATTTGTGTTGCAAATGTAGCCTTAAGTATATTTACACTTTCATCCTTTTCACAACATGATTCCATTAAGCATTTGGGTGTTTCTTTTTATTGTTTAAAGTGCTATACATGGATTTTTTGTGGTTTAACCCCCTCCCTCCTTTTCCCCAACCCAAGGGAAAAGCAACTTTGAATATGTTTTTTTCCTCTTCTTTATATTAATGTCAACATTTTCCTTTGACAATTTTGAAAACATATGCTCTTTTTGGAGTTATTTCCATCAGTATAGCTGAGTGACGAAATGATTCATGAGTGCTGATAACTGACCAGATTCATGAGTATAGATATCGCTTCCCATTGGTAACAGGCATTTAGTGATAGAATTATGCAGCAAAGGCAAATGAGATCCAAGGGCAAATTTCAATTTTGAATAAGTTAACTTATTTATAGTGCAGATGACAAGATGACAAGTTTTTAGGTTAACTGGCTAGTTTTTTGGTGTACAAATAGGATTGGCTTCTTTTCTTTTCTCGAGGAGGAATTGCTTGATCAGTGGATGTTGCTTCCAGCCATGTGACAGGAACTTTGACTTTCTAGTTTAAAAGCCTAGGTTTCCCTGTAAATTTGAAACTGAGGGACAAGACCAAATTTTTGCCAAGCCACACAGAGCATTCAGTTTCCTCTGTGATATAGCAAGTGAAAGGAATTAATTACTCTGCCCTGGGTTTGCAGCACTGGCATAAAAATACTAATAGTTCTGGTGATAGTACTGCTAATTCAAAATATTGTGGGCAACAGTTATCTCCAGATAAAAAAGACGTTCCCAGTTAAAGAGGACTTTAATTAATATGAACTGCCACTATTTGAGAAGGTAATTTGTTTTTCATATAATTTGATTCAGTCCTCTGAAGGAGAAGTCACTGAAGGAGCACATTCCCACTTGAAGAGCATTAACTCCAAGTCTGTTGTCACTAAACTAATCTTTCCTTATCTTCTATTTAACAGAAGGAATTCCTCTCCCAGTTGGAACTGCCAGGTTTTTCTTAAAAATCCTCCTTGCAGAGGAGATTCTGAAAGCCTAAATTCCACGGAATGTTTTGTCTTGCTAATGACTTCAGAGCTCAATTGGATGCCCAACTGTGCATCTTTGTACTGTGGCTGGTTTGGGACTGATTTGTCCACGGGGTGAAAGCAGACAGCTACAATTATGTCTGAGGGAATCCCCCCTCAGAGTATGTGGGGGACATGAGCACTGCTGCTCTAGCAGACCGTGTTTTCTCTGCAAAAGGCAAGAGCTAAAGAAGGGGGTTAACAATGGGATGAAAGGTTTTCTCTGAAGTCATTAAACTGTGAGGAAATGGTGAGGGTCATGAATTGTTACATAAAAGGAATTAATGAGCATGAGGTGGGAGGTAAAAGTAGTAATGGGTTGCTGACACCTAAGTTATAAAGCAGTCAAGCTCCTGGAATGGTGAAGTGTCTACATTTTCATAGCAAATTTATATTTTGATGATCAGAGAGTTGCATTTCAGTGTTTTCAAGTATTTCATATTAGCTTTAACCAACCATACTGTGGTAATTGTTTATAACTGTTAAGCCTGTGAAAATGTAAACCAACTTAATCACACTATACAATGTTCATGTATCTGTCTGTAAAGTATGTCCCTATTGATTTCCTCAGGAAAGAAAGGTCCTTTCTGGTTCAGGGTGCTCCTGTGACCTTTCCAACACCAAGGATTAGGGCTACAAAGCAGAAACTTCAGTGAGTCCAGTGAGACAGCTAGCGAGGGAAGAGAGGGAGCACAAGTAACTAGGGGTGATACTATAGACTTAAAATGCAAAACTGGAGAATAATGTGTATCAATAACACCCACACCCTAGGTCATCCAAGAAACTTGTAGTTTATCTTCATGGAGACATGAAGATAGAGGGAACAAGCTGGGTCCACAGCAGCTGGGTACCCCTGTCCTGCTACAACTCCTTGTTGTGATGATAAAGTTCAAAACTGGCAGAAAGCTTTTGAAACGTGTTATTCTGAATGGCAAGTACTGGTCAGTGTAGGAGGCCGGACCGTGCCCCGGATGGATTATCTGGGGGCAGCAGCAGGGTAAGTTTGAACTAGTAGGGCTGTTCTGTTCTCACTTCCAAGGAAAAGCACTGGACTAATGTCCCTCAGGTACTGAGCATGTACTAGCAGAACTCAGTATCTCCTTTCTTTTTCCTATCCACCATTTTAAATCTGATCTCTAAACTCATGGCCTGCCTACAGTAATTTTTTAAACTTCCTTGATACCTCGATATCCAGGAACAAAATCCCCAGGATGTGTATCATCTCCCACTAAGCAGATGCAGAAATACCTACATTTTGATAGTACCGGTTGGGATACATCACAGGCTTTGGTGATTTTACTAATACTTACTAATTTGTTACTGTCAAGTATCAGTGCTGGAAATGTTCATTTTCACTGAAGACTCCACTTAGCTGCAGGCTAACAAAGCTGTTGAATACAGACCATATTTATTATTGTGACTTGAAATAAGATTAGTAGGGCAGGACATTTATTTTAATTTCTTCCAGGTGGCATAAAGTCTTGGGTTTTGTTTCTTTTTCTTTTTTTTTTTTCCTCTCTAATTTAAGAAGAGTTTGTGGTTTAGGAATTAAAGACCTAATTAAGCTGCATGTCAAAACCAACAAAATACCAACACAAGTGATTCCTTCTGACAAAACAGCCTTTCAGATTGGCCTTCAGCCTCATCTAAGCATCAAATGACAGGTCTTCTGGGGAGCAGCTTGTCTTAGAAACAGTCCAACACTGACAGCTCTAGCCCTTCAACACAGCACCAGTTGGCTCCTTCACACACTATTTCAATACTAGCATGTATGGATAATAAAAATCATGGCAAGAAACTTGCAATCTTTTTCACTGGTGGGTATGCTGTAACACTTTGTATACAAGAGATGCAATCAGGCAGGGGTTTTTAAAATGCAGTGTGCAAAGCCTGAATAATAACTGTGGCAACTGCTTGCATAGAACAGGATGATTAAGTTCTGTGCAGTATTTTTATTTGTCTTAAGAAACTTGTCAGTTGGAAATGGGGAGAAAAAGATGTTTTTCGAACTTAGGTCTCCAGGGGACTTTTCATGTTGATTATCTTCCTAAATGGCTAGAGTGAAAACCTGATCAACCATGTGGTAGACAATCAGAACTGTCATGTGCTAAGGATAAGTGATAGAGACAGGTAGACAGGTGTAGTGTTGTCCCAGAATAATACAAAATGTCTCACAAAACAAGGACTATATTGGAAACACACCAAAAGGATTTATGTGTAAGTGGAAAGGGAAGGAGAGAGAATTAATTAATAATATATGATTGGATCTGGGAAACTTGCATATGACAGCACAGTGAACAAGAGAATGAAGGAAGAGTGATCTGGAGCACTTTCTCCAGGGACATATGGCTGGAGTTATGGAACAGCTGTAGAGATATGTTGTAGAGAGCACTGAGTGTGAGATCTCATTCCACCACTTCACATAAGTCAAGTGGAGGATCATAGGGTTATGGCGGGAAAGTGGTGCAATAAATTCTTAGCCTCAAGCTTCTACACTACAGTAATTCAGTTCTTTCATGTGAACTGGGATTTAGACACTGCTCTCCAGAACATACAAAATATTCCTTTCTCAGTGTGTAGAATAAGTCAATCTTTTAACTGATTATTATCTTGCACATCTTGACTCTCAATGGGTGGCAGAGATACTAGTATCTAAAAAACTAGATGATTGATTTCATAGGTTTTGAAACTTTTTGTTGCCTTTTTCTATAAATGAATGTAACAGATGACTTGAAGAACATTTTCAGTTTCTAGTGAAATGGGTCCTTGAAGTTTTATGTTGTCTGAAAGAAGCCTACCAACTCATTTAAGCAAAGCACTCTAGTTTCTTCTTAAAAATAGATAATTTGTAAGATTTACTATTTCTTTAATATTTATGTATTTGAATATCTGTACTCGTTATTTGAATATTTTTACTTATTTTTTCTAAGGTACCAAAGTCTTTTTGTCTCTTCCTTAATGACAGATTTCAAGAGCTGGATTGCTTGGTTTCTTCAGAGCAATTAGCATTTATTACTTACCTTCCTAAAGGAGTGCTATGATCTAAAAATGAAGATGTTCTTAATTTACCGAAGCAATAGACCAAATCTTATATTTTTTGCTTAGAAACTTTTAGTTTACTTTCTATGAGGAATGGTGGCTCGCAAAGAAAGTAAAAGATGGAGGAAAATGATAAATTGGAGCAAATATCCTGAGGAGCATTAAATAAGACACTTTTGAAACTAAATATTACTCTGAGTAAAATACTAGAAATTCACTTTGATGGAATACAGGTTTTTGCTCTACAAAACTATATACAAAAGTGGGAAGTTTATTTAAGAATCTTATCTCAGATGGGATTTGCACAAGAGAGACATTAACCAACAGTTAATGGTACTGAAATACAGTTGAATCATAGAATCATACTGTCATAGCATCATAGAATGTTTTGGGTTGGAAGGGACCTTAAAGATCATCTGGTTCCAACCCAAAGTCCCATCCAACCTGGCCTTGAACACTTCCAGGGATGGAGCATACACAACTTCTCTTGGCAACCTGTTCCAGTGCCTCACCACCCTCACAGTAAAGACTTTTTTCCTTATATCTAATCTAAATCTACCCTCTTTCAGTTTAAATCCATTACCCCTTGTCCCGCCACTCCATGCCCTTGTAAACAATCTCTCCCCATCTTTCCTGTAGGCCCCTTCAGGTACTGGAAGGCTGCTAGAAGGTCTCCCCAGAGCCTTCTCTTCTCCAGGCTGAACAACCCCAACTCTCTCAGTCTGTCCTCATAGGAGAGGTGCTCCAGCCCTCTGATCAGCTTTGTGGCCCAACTCTGCACTCGCTCCAACAGCTCGATGTCCTTATGTTGAAGACTCCAGAGCTGGATGCAGTACTCCAGGTGGGGTCTCACCAGAGCGGAGCAGAGGGGCAGAATCACCTCCCTCGACCTGCTGGTCACACTGTTTTTGATGCAGCCCAGGATACAGTTGGCTTTCTGGGCTGCAAGTGCTCATTGCCGGTTCATGTTGAGCTTTTCATCTATGAATGATAACTCCTGTACTGGGTATGCAATGTACAGGAAGGGTGAATTTGGACTCACATTTATTACAAAACTGGGATTACAAATAGTGCCGGAATACGTTTTCTTACAGAAAGAAGGACCACAGAATGGAACAAATCTGGATAAGAATCCCAAGTCATAGTGAAACACTAAATGGTTTTCTACCACGTTCCACAGTAAAGTTATGAGGTGCTTGCAGCTGAAGAACATCACAGGAATAATATATCTAATCGAATAGTCTGCATGGTGACTTGTACAGAAGAATATTAAAATATTCTACCAAAATACAGCTTATAGAAATATTCTCTTCATACCTCAAACAATTGCTAATTCCAGAAGACAAAATGTGGTGGTTTTGATTTGGCCCTTAGTCATATACAAAAGTTGGTTCAAATGTAAAGTAACTTACTACACATTAGGAAAACAGAATATAAGTTAATTCAAGATCTTTTAAAGAATGGTGTACTAAAATTAGGCAGAAGGTATTTATCTGTCTTATTGCATATAAATTAGGGTCACCTGCATTATCTGAAATACACAACAGTGTAAGAATTCACCAGAAAGATACCCAGCATTCAGCCTTGCAACGTGCTGAGTTTTTTTAACAGGGCTTCCTAAGTAGCATTTGTACTCTCCTTACATCCTTGAAGTACTAAGTGGGAGCAGGGAGACTTGTGGTTACTTTTACATTTAATTTTTTTCATAGAAGAACTAATTTATCTCAGTATTGGATTTTTGTTCCTTTTTTACATTTCATTCCAATGACTCTCCTCACATTTAAGGTTTCACTGTATTTTTTTCTTGCTGTCTTTTCTTTTTTTTTAAATCCCTTGAATATTTTCCTTCCTATTCATCAAGAAGTGATGACTGTTTAAAACCAGTGATTTTTTTTTTTTTTCCCGTTGTTATCAGTTTCATGCTCTTCAACACTGACCGCCTCTGAGGGTTTTTTTATCAGTCAGTATTTGAAAAGCCTAGTTCCCAGGGAAAAAGAAAACTATCCGGGGTCGAACACCTACTCTTTCCTTCAGAAATATCCCTCTATATTTTTGATTGCAAGATGTTTAGAACTAGTACATAACACAGTCAAATCAAGGTCAGACATTGCTATAACAAACTAATTTGTTCAGTGCTACATTTTAAATCATGCTTCAATTTCATTCTACTCTGTCTCACCTCTTAGCTTAATTTCTATCACTTTTTTTTTTCGTTTCTTCACCAGGAAAGTGTTAACTTCATTTCAGAAAGACTCCTTGGTGTCTTCATCGTAGAGGTGAATTTCAGGAAGCAGCTTCTTCCATTTTCTCTCCCTCCCCCTTTTTTTTAAAAAAAAAAACATCTTTGGTTTCCCTTACTCCCAAGGACTGAAGACTGGGAAATGCTGGATGGATGCTGATGTGAGGATACGCCTCTATCCATGCATGCATTTGTTGTTATGACATTAGTTCCATGATCAAGAAATTCTTTGCCTTCCGTAATTAATTTCTTAGATAAAGTGAAGCAGCATTTTCTACTCTCTTGTAATATCAGTAAATTAATTTTCTAAGAAATGCAAATTTCTTAAACACTCTAGAGGTCCTTTTGTTCAATGGAAACTCTTGATGTGGTGCCAGCTTTGCTGTCTTCTGACACTACTTCCCTTACACCAATGGCTTCTTGCAGATATGCAGCTGACATCTTAGAAACTGAGGAACTCTTTTGCACAGTTCTGTGGAATAAGGCTTATATGTGGGCAATGCAATTTAAAATGTGGTTATTTCATGGCTTTGGCCATTGTTCAAGCATTCCTCTTCTTGGGCACTAGAAGGGCTTTATCAATTTTTTCTTCTGTTTGAAGCTTAATAGAACTTAGGCAGATATGATCACTCAGTGCCTGAAGCTGATAGGAAATGTACTCTCTCTTAAAACAGCTTTGATTCTTGCCAAGGAGACAACTATGGCCATTCTTGAGACATGAGATTAGGAACTGGGATGATTAAGAATATAGAGTATTTTCCTCATAGGTACTTTGAGTTTTGTCTTGGTGGCTCCATAAATACATGTCTCTGTGTATTTATTTATGTCTCTATGTATATATATGTACGTTTATATACTTGTGGAACTATATGTGTATATATATTCTATGTACAGTTTCCATTTAGGCAAATGTAATTTATTAATTTCTGTATGAGTGACTAACTTTTGAATGGGGAGAAAGTGTCAGAGATACAGACCCGTTAATTAGGACATAATAGTACTGGATTCTGTTTTAAATTATGCCGAAGAATCATTTTTGTGATCTTGGACAATATAATGATAGGTGCTTACAGTCATAGGTGATTACGTAAAACAGTATAATCTCTGTATTACATGACTATGGGCACTAATCATATACCCCAACTGGGCTTTTACAAGTAGGAAAAATGAGTATGGAACAGGAATCTTGTGAAACGGTGGTTGCCACTACCAAGAGGAGTTTCATCACAAGGAGTACAGAAGTTCATCCAGAGGTGTCAGTCTGTGTGTAACAAGCATCTGATGAGGTGGGAAGAAACAAGCAAAAATTGCTTGTGAATGGGAGCTTTTCCCAGCTTTAACAGGCTTCAGCTGGATCTCGGCTCCACTAAATTTGGCAATTATTTGTAGGTGGACCTACATGCCTTTATTAGATACCTTGCATTTAGAAATGTGGATATTGATCTCAGCACCACAGTGATTGGCACAAGAATCAAAGGAATTAATCAAATATCAAAGTGATGATAGCTGAAAATGTGAGAAGTCCACATTTACAACCAAATCCGTGGCACCTCCCCCAAATCTTGTGCAAAAGTACTCCTGTAAGACTATTTATTCTTCACTGTTGCTTGTGTATTGGAGAAGCCCTGGGCACAGTCAGAGTCCACATAAGAAAGGGACAAGGATGCAATATGGGATATTCATTTTGGTGCTGCATGTATGCACGTATCTGTGTACACTTCTACATGGACACCTGGAATTTCCCAGAGGCATGACAGCAGAATCAAATTTTCTTCGCAAAGTAACTCAGTGCAATGAGTGAAAAGCCACTTGTGAAAAAAGGTGTGTCTTACAAAAGTATATTCTGGAGTGGGTTTTTTTTTGTAAAAAGAAGTATTCAGATAGACTCCAGCAGAATTGTACTGAGTCTTTTATTCTTGTTTGTTTGTTTGTTTTTAAACTGAGATAAGTGTATTTTGGTTAAGATAACAGAAATGTCTACTGTTATTGTACATACATTGTTACCTTATCTGACAGGAAAATAAATATTAAAATCCCATCTCTTACATAGAATCATAGAATGGTTTGGGTTGGAAGGGACCTTAAAGACTATCTAAGTTCCAATCCCCCTGCCATGGGCAGGGACACCCTCCACTAGACCACGTTGCCCAAAGCCCCATCCAACCTGGCCTTGAACACTTCCAGGGATGGGGCATCCACAACCTCTCTGGGCAACCTGTTCCAGTGCCTCACCACCCTCACAGTCAAGAATTTCTTTCTAACATCTAATCTAAATCGACCCTCCTTCAGCTTAAACCCATTACCCCTTGTCCTGTCACTACAATCCCTGATAAACAGTCCCTCACCAGCTTTCCTGTAGGCCCCTTCAGGTACTGGAAGGCCGCAATTAGATCTCCCTGAATCCGCCTTTTCTCCAGGCTGAACAACCCCAACTCCCTCAGCCTGTCCTCATAGGAGAGGTGCTCCAGCCCTCCAAGCAGCTTCATGGCCCTCCTCTGGACTCTCTCCAACAGCTCCATGTCTCTCCTGTACTGGGGACCCCAGAGCTGGATGCAGTACTCCAGGTGGGGTCTCACCAGAGCAGAGTAGAGGGGCAGGATCACCTCCCTCGACCTGCTGGTCACGCTGCTTTTGATGCAGCCCAGGACACGGTTGGCTTTCTGGGCTGCAGGTGCACACTGCCAGCTCATGTTGAGCTTCTCATCAATCAATACCCCCAAGTCCTTCTCTGTAGGGCTGCTTTCAATCCATTCCTCCCGCAGCCTATAGTTGTGCTTGGGATTGCACCGACCCATGTACAGGACCTCGCACTTGGCCTTGTTGAACTTCATGTGGTTCACACGGGCCCACCTCTCAAGCTTGTCAAGGTCCCTCTGGATGGCATCCTTTCCCTCCAGCGTGTCGACTGCACCACACAGCTTGGTGTCGTTGGCAAACTTGCTGAGGGTGCACTCGATCCCACTGTCC
Source organism: Grus americana (assembly GCF_028858705.1). Lineage (NCBI taxonomy): Eukaryota > Metazoa > Chordata > Aves > Gruiformes > Gruidae > Grus > Grus americana. Next base: position 10,982,556 of record NC_072853.1, on the reverse strand, counting down.
ATGTCACTGACAAAGATGTTGAGCAGTGCCGGTCCCAGTACCGACCCCTGAGGAACGCCACTCATCCCTGTTCTCCACTTGGACGTTGAGCCGTTGATCACAACACTTTGATTGCGGCCATCCAGCCAATTCCTTATCCACCGCGTGGTCCATCCATCAAATCCATGTCTCTCCAATTTAGACACAAGGATGTCATGTGGAACAGTGTCAAATGCCTTGCACAAGTCCAGGTGGATGATGTCAGTTGCCCTTCCCTTATCCACCAGCGCTGTAACCCCATTGCAGAAGGCCACCAAATTTGTCAGGCACGATTTGCCCTTAGTGAAGCCATGTTGGCTGTCACCAATCACCTCCTTATTTTCCATGTGCCTAAGCATAGTCTCCAGGAGGGTCTGCTCCATAATCTTGCCAGGCACAGAGGTGAGACTGACCGGCCTGTAGTTCCCTGGGTCTTCCTTTTTATTCTTCTTAAAAATGGGGGTTATGTTTCCCCTCTTCCAGTCAGTAGGAACTTCGCCAGATTGCCAGGACTTCTCCAATATGATGGCGAGTGGCCTGGCCACTTCATCCTCCAGTTCCCTCAAGACCCACAGATGCAACTCATCAGGTCCCATGGACTTGTGCACCTTCAGGTTATGTCAACCTGTTGTAGGTAATTGTTGCTAGATTGAGGAGCTATGTAATATCATCAATTATTATAGAATAAACGTGCTATAAATAATTCTCTTGGAGTATACCAGAGCGGCAGATGCTGCTTGTGTTTAGTCACACTGTTTGCAGTGGAGCTCTTGCATGTGTCCCCTTCTCTGAAGGCTTGTTTCATGCTCCTGCATCAAAAAAACCCTGCGTTAACTTCACAGAAGTTGGCCTTAAGGTTACTGGTCTTCATTCATAGCGCAGAAAGTCTCCCCTGGGAACAGGTAGAAATTTCAGATAGCAACACAGCTCACATATTCTCAAACACTAGAAGTGGGACTTTGATGTTCAGCTTTTTTAAAGCTCTCAGAAGTATTTTTTCCTCATTATCACCTCAGTTGGGTGAACTTTATACTTGCCTTTCAGAAAAATGTTCAAGCACATGAAGACTCTATCTTCCCTATTGCTGTTATTTAATAATAACAGATTATTTTCTGTGACTGTTTTTATTTACTATATTTCATTGGTTAGGTATTCCTGGCAAATAAGACTCAAGAGAGAGTGAACCAAATTTCAAGCTAACTTCTGCAATTCTACCATACATTCTTGCCCTTGCTGGATATATGTCTATGTTCCAGCACGGTGGCAGGAAATAGTGTGTTTCATGCAAGTGTCTGGTGTTATTAGTTTTGATTAATTTATTAATTTGATTAATTAATTTGATTCATTTTGATCACCTCATGATGCAGGAAGTCTCCTCCGGGAAGAGGTAGAAATTTCAAACAGCGATGAGGGCCCACATATTCTCAGCCACAATCTGATCAGCTGGAGGTGAGAACAGCCAGTTTCTCACTGAGAAAGAACAACTTCCAGATTATCTCATACGTGATTTCATTCGGGGAAATGAAGGGTCAGGGAAGAGTTGAGATGGTACGAGAGTGTCTTTGTTTTACAACTTTTGTGAAACTTTATCTCAAATGCTCTGCCATCAGTCTTAGACAAGAAACAATTTCTAAAGAAACAGTACTTCTGGAGGAAGTTGCAAACTGATATTTTCTTTAGGCTATACCAGAACAACATGTCTCAAACAGCAAACAAGTTTTCAAGAGCCAAGAAAACAGGGAACTGTGTACTATGTAAGACCTGGTAGTTTAAGGGATTAAACTGTTCACAGGCTAAAAGTGTTGAGAATAACATGAAAGGAGAAATTCTACTTTTTCTTTGCTGTGTTCAGTTTCTGTTTCTAGACTCATCCACCCATTCACTCACCATTTTTGTGTTTGTCCTCTGTCGACAGAGTTTTTTTAACATGTTCTTCACTGTGAGGGTGGTGAGGCACTGGAACAGGTTTCCCAGAGAAGTTATGGATGCCCCCTCCCTGGAAGTGTTCAAGGCCAGGTTGGATGGGGCTTTGGGCAACCTGGTCTAGCGGAGGGTGTCCCTGCCCATGGTAGGGGGCTGGGACTAGATAATCTTTAAGGTCCCTTCCAACCCAACCCATTCTATCATTCTGTATAATTCTGTGATTCTATGTTGCATATGCAAGGAAGTGCAGTTTGTCACACCTGGCCATAAAAAGGACGGCCGCAATGGAGGGTTCCAGCTGTGTATAGGGAAGGCTTTAAAGGGATCATCAATTCATGACAGCTAACCAACTAGAAAAAAAGACTGGGTTTTAATACTCAGAAACTCTTTTTGGTACAAAATCTCCTCATATGCTTCAGTGCTTTATGAATAATTAGACAAAACCTTCATCTAGAAACACCACTACATATCGAATCAGGGACAGATTGTGAAAAGGAAAAGGTAGCTTAGTGAATAGAGTGCATGCCTGCAGCTTAGAGGAACAGGGCTTGCCACTGGTGAAATAACTACTGACTTCCATACTTGGCACAGATTGTGGTGCCTAAGGAAGTCAGGATAACTGAGGAATGTCAGCCTGTCCCTAAGGGCAAGCAGTACTGTAGATGTTAGCAAGCTACCCCACCTATTGTGCCTCACCAACAAACCAAGACAAGGACATTTTATTTCTTTCTCAAATGTTGGGACACCTAATGAGTTACACAAAAAAATTGTAAAATATCGGTAGAGCTGCTAGTATTTTTTTGTGTTTATTTATTTACTTCTTAGATCTTTCAGTGAGGACAGTGGTAGGGGAAAGATTGTAGAAAGCACTGTAAGCTATTTAATATGTGATCTTGTTAAAAGACATAATCATGAATGCTTTCACATCCCTGTAGTGAGTAGAGCTCTTTGGGAGTGTGAAGTTTTAGAAAGATAGGTGATCTTCAGCTTTTACCTGCTCATCTAGCCAAATTTCTGCTAGATGTCCACTTTAAAGCCCTCCTCTCACTTCCTTTCTTCTCAGAATTCTGTTGCTCTCCCAAGGATGCAGCTTGATGGCATTTTCCCCCACTCCAAAAGTGCTGAAGAGGAAAGCATTTTTATTGCCTTAGGAATTCCCTCTCTTTATGTCTGTCTTCAGTACTGGGGACAGAGTATTTGTGCAGCATTCAAAATAGCATATATCTCTCATTGTACTTGATCTAAGTCCCCAATAAGAAGAGACAGCTTCTTTGCGTTGGGCAGAGTGGGATGTGGGATGCCTAGTGTTGTGATCTGCATCAGGAAAATAGGAGAAGATATGGTCCTTCCTCTAAGAGGTGCTAAGATGGTTACCAAGGTCAGATGCTGCTTTCTTCAGGACTCACAAGTAGCCTTTTCTGGAAATATAAAAGCAAACTTTTCTGTGAGTTCACACAGATGATGAAGAATCTGTCCCTAGTTAATTTAAATCCTCTTCCCACATGACAGAACACTGTTCTGTATTTTTGACTTTCACACTTGGTGTGCTTTGAAACGCAGTATCTGTGATCCCAAAGGATCTCAAAGTGCTCTGTAGTCATGGGCAGAGAAGTCTATTTGCCTTTGAAGAACTGCACTGATGCAGTCTGCAGACTAAAGGCCTATTATTCTTTGATCCTCCACCTGCTAGAAAACTTTGCTTACTTTGATAAGGGATCATAGATTTGCCTGATGGGCTTCATGGAGATATAGTTTAAAATGACAACAAAGTGCATTGATAATTAAAGTGCATTGATCTCTTTTGGACTCAGGTGCTGTTTCCTTAATTGAATACTTTTGCTTAATTTTTAATGGACATATTTGGTATATTTAAAATTGCGAAGTCCCAGGTCTATCTCAACTTTCAAGTGCCCCTTCAAGCCAAAATGGCAATAAAAATAGTAGAGGTGTTTACCTGGAAAATTTGTATTTGTGGTTGAGGTTTTTTGCAGGCAATTTGGAAATAAAATGACAATTTTTCATGTGAATTAAGATTTTTGTTTCTCCTTTACAATTTTAGTTTGTTTTGTTAAATGCTTTACTATTTCCCTTTGACTTTTTTTTCTTTTGTAATGGCCCTAATAAGGAAAACATTTTGAAAAGTAGAAAAAATCCTTGGGTGAAATTAAAGCAAAAAAAACAGTAAAAAGAGAAACAAACAATGTTTCCTCCCCCCTCAGCTGTGAGGCTATTTAAAACTAACATGTTATTTGGCAGAGTTGTCTGGCTACTGCCATACAATGACCATCATTTTAAATTTGCTTTCCTTCTTTTTTTTTTTTTAATTCTGAGGGAGCCAACATATATATCTCATAGAATCATAGAATGGTTTGGCACAGAAGGGACCTTTAAAGATCATCTAGTCCAACCCCCCTGCCATGGGCAGGGACATCTTTCACTAGATCAGGTTGCTCAAAGCCCTATCCAACCTGACCTTGAACACTTCTAATGACGGGGCATACACAACTCCTCTGGGCAACTTGTTCCAGTGTCTCACCATCCTAATCATAAAAAATTTCTTCCTTATCTATAACCTAAATCTACCCTCTTGATTTAAAACTCTTTCCCCTTGTCCTGTCACTACAGGCCCTGGTAAAAAAGCACTCTCCATCTTTCTTATAAGTCTCTTTTAAGTATGCAAAGGCTGCAATAAGTTCTCCCCGGAGCCTTCTCTTCTCCAGGCTCAACAATCCCAACGCTCTCAGCCTTTCTTCATAGGAGAGGTGTTCTAGCCCTCTGACCATTTTCATGGCCCTGTTCTGGACCTGCTCTAACCCTAGCACTGGATACAGTACACCAGGTGGCTTCTCATGAGAGAAGAGTAGAAGGAGAGAATCACCTGCCTTGACCTCTTGGCGACGCTTCTTTTCATGCAGCCCAGGATGCGGTTAGCTTTCTGGGCTGCGAACACACATTGCCAGCTCATATCCAATTTTTCATCCACTAGTATCCCCAAGTCTTTCTCTGCAGAGCTGGTCTCAATCAATTCATCCCCCAGTCTGTATTGATATTGGAGATTGCACCATTCCAGGTGCAGGACCTCGCACTTGGCCTTGTTGAACTTCATGAGGTTCACGTGGTCCCACTCTTCAAGCCCATCAAGGTGCCCCTGAAAGGCATGCCTTCCCTCAAGCGAATCATCTATACCACTCGATTTGATGTCATCCACAAACTTGGTGAGGGTTAACTCAGTCCCACTATCTATGTAATTAATGAAGATATTAAATAGTATTTATCTCAGTACAGACCCTTGAGGGACACTGTTTATTACTGGTTTCCACTTGGATGTTGAGCTGTTGACTGTAACTCTTTGGATGTGGCCATCCAGCCAATTCTTTATCCTTCTAACAGTCCATCCATCAAATCCTTATCTCTCCAATTTAAAGGCAAGAATGTTGTGGGAGACTGTATCAAATGCCTTACAGAAGTCCAGGTAGATGTCATCAGTAGCTATTCCCTTGTCCACTGATGCAGTCACTCCATCACAGAAGGCCTGTAGCTTATTATTCCAATATGACTTACATATTTACTGTGGTGTTCATGATCAATGCCTTTTACAAGTGGCATCTAGTGAGTCATTACAACAAATCTGTTTTAGAGAATGTATTATTTTACGTGTTTCACAGAACCAAAACAGGTCAAAAGACAGAACCAAGACCTATTATTGGCAGAATTTGGTCATCTGTAGAATGAATCATTTCGTCCTCAGTATTTCTTATTCATCTCCCATTCTGACAGCCTCAGACCCATGCATCTGGTCTGCAATATGAATATGTGCCTTTTTCATTCTTTACAAAATTGATCTTTCACAATCATCATCTGTGGGCAATTGCTGGAGCCAGGCCTCCTTTACATGTGTTCACACTCCCCTTTTCATTTCACACATCCTCTGAACCACCAGTTTAGTTTATCAGGTTTAGTGCCTTTGCCCTTGCTTTCACAATCTTGAAAGCTGAAGGCCTCACCCGCATCTCAGGTCCACTTTCCTTTTGCTTTCTTCATTATACACTCATATAACTTGCCACTGACTCTTCTGGATAGCAGCTGGATAAAGTGGCAAAATCACAGTGTATAGAAGCGCAGCAGGTTGTATTGATCTGTTACTTCATAATGAGCTGCATGGTCATTTTGCAGTAGTTCAGACTCATGTAAATACTTCTAGAAGGAACCATATCTTATATGGTAAGAGAATTACGGGAGACAGCTGTATTTAGGCTCAGTGCCCAGCACTGTTGTTCTCAGAGTAAACATTTTACTTTTCTCTGCTTCCAGTCCACAACCAAAATAGGAGAGCCTTGTCTAAAATTAACTAAAGAGTCCCTTTCATCTTAAGGACATTTAGATTTGGTATTTCAAGTAAATGCTTCAAAAAGAGTAATTTTGTTTTACAGCAGCAGTCTCTTGGAATGTCTGGGCTGGATGCCCTTGGCCAGATCCACATGAGGTCTTCATAAGTGGGAAACGATCTTTATCTCCATTTATCCTTTTTTTTTTTCTCTTTTTTTTCCTCTAATTTTAAAATACATTGGCTGGAGAATTGCATTTCAAGCTATGTGACATGTCTTCTTGAGGGTTTGTGTGTCTATTAATAGGTAGGACTTGAACATGCGCTCCCACATCACTCCATGTTTGTGGGGACAGAATTGGATGGATATAAAGTAGCAAAATGAAAATTTCAGCACCAGTTCATTTCAGGTTCTAATGTGTACTTTTCAAAACCTCTTTCCAAATGACAACAAGTTCTGTTTCCTTAGAAAACCACAGAGTTTCTTGCCATAAGGACTTCAGAAAGACAGCCTCTGTAAACTCAACTGTACTTGCTTTACAAAATTCATTTCCTTGAGAAAGGAAAAACTGCAATGCTTATTTAAAATACTTGATGGCCTGACTCTTGTACAAGTGAAGGCAATAGCAAGCACTGTCTTGATTCTTATGGAAGACAGATCAGGTTCCTAGATAGCTACACAAATATTTACCAGGCTGGGAGGAGCCTAGTAACACCCTCCAAAATAAAGGTTGCAATATAGCTTTCATTTATAACTTCCTGTTCTCACATGTTAATAACTTTCTCATGCATTAGTCTTTCTGGCAATTCTCCATGTTTGGTTTCTGCCTGGAGGTGATGTGTGTATTTGGAACAAACTCATACTACACTTTTGACTAGGCAAGCAGCCAAAATGGCTGAGATTTGTTGCTTGGTCTAGAGGTAACTGTCCTTGAGGACTAGCACCTTCTCCTGAATGGGAAAAAAAAATAGAATTTCCAAAGCTATTAAGTTATTCCAAGATCACTTCTGAGTCAGTGTTGGCCTTTTTGGAAGTGATTTAATGATGTCACATCACATTATTATTGCTGTTTTATGTCTGAAGAAAGCAGTCCATTTAGAGTCTCAGTTAAGCCTCCTTAGGGGTCAAGAAGTGAATGGGTAATTCATTCTTAGTTTCCTCATTCTTTCATGTGGGTGGAGGAAGGAGACTGGAAGAAGGTACAGATGGCTTCTAGAATACCATCTTTTCTTTACTTACATAAAAAATGTACATTTCCTTTTGCATTTGAGGGAGTTAAACAAAGAGAAACTCTTCCTTCAAGTATGGAAGAGTGTCTTTGAAACAACACAGATCAACCAATGAAAATCTTTTGAGTACTTTAAAAAGCTAAGAAGCTTTCTGTCCAATCCTGAAATGTTCTGAGCTTCTTCAGCAGAAATAAATGACGTCAAAGGTACTTGTCTCTCCTTTGCTCATTACAGACACTAATCTGAAAGCTGTGAGTACAGAGCTTTAAAGGTGTAAGTAGAATATGTTAATTCCCCATTCCCCATTTCTTTTTTCCCCACAATAGGAATCCTGTCTTCAAAAAATTCCTGTCCTGTAGGGTTTTTTTGACATTTCAGAAGCACACTATCACATCTCTGTATACAATAACAATTCTTAAGTGGAATGTATGGTATTTCCTTGCTCCCATAGAAGAACTGAGACAGGATATTGAATCAGACATTCTGAATCTGCAAAGCTCTCTCTTTTTCCTCATCCATATGATCTGATGTCTCCTATATGTGCAGTGTCCTGAGTATTGGCTGACACAGAGACTGGTTTAGGAGAGTATGAAAAAACTGTGATTATTTTGCTAGTTGTTTCTTTCCAATTTCTAACCCATCAAGTAAATAAAAGGGAAAATGGCACAAATAGAACAATCTTATTCAGGAAAAAATAATGTTTGCAGTTTGTACCTATGCCAGATAAATTTGGGTGACAGCAGAGCCTTGCCCTTAGTGGGGGGTGAACAGATACATCTGCACAGGTATGAGCTCTTTCCAAAATGGCAGGATATCTGTCAGCCCTAATCCAAAAGATTTGTAATCCTGCTGTCTGACTGCTATGACAAAGCAAAAATAGCCTGCCATTCAGCATGGATTATTAGCTAGGAATAATTACTGTGCCAACACAAGTATGCAACTTCTGGCTGCTTCAGAGCGTAAGCATACGTCAGCCCAAAGCATACCCCACCAGCATAACCTGAATCTGCCCACTGAGGCAATCACTGAATTTATTTTCTCAGTTTGGCATCAGAGAGAATTTCAACCCATAAATGAACACCTCCACTATGAGTCTTTACCTAGCAAAATTCTGTTCTGGTGTGATCCTGTGGGGTTGAGAGGATCTGATATGTTGTTAACCCAGCCTCTCTTCCAGGAGAGCTAGTGCTGGGCAGGCAACATAAAGAAGTTGACTTGAGACAGCCACCCAACTAATGCATGACAGTGGTGGTCAACAACTCAGTGTCCAGATGGAGATCAGTGACAAGTGGTGTCCCTCAAGAGTCTGTACTGGGACCAGTACTGTTTATTATCTTTAATGACATATACAGTGGAATCAAGTGCACCCTCAACAGATTTGCAGATGACACCAATCTGAGTGGTGCAGTTGACACATCTGAGGGACAGGATGCCATTCAGAGGGACCTGAACAAGCTTGAGAAGTAGACTCATGTGAAGCTCATGAGGTTCAACAAGGCCAAGTGCAAGGTCCTGCACCTGGGTCTAGGCAGCCTCTGGTATCAATACATGCTGGGGGATCAAGGGATTGAGAGCAGCCCTGCTGAGAAGGACTTGGGAGTACTGGTGGATGAAAAGCTGGACATGACCCACCAATGCGTGCCTGCAGCCCAAAAAGCCAACTGTATCCTGGGCTGCAACAAAAGAGGTGTGACCAGCAGGTCGAGGGAGGTGATTCTCCCCCTCTAATATCTGCTCTGGTGAGACCTCACCTGGAGTACTGTCTCCAGCTCTGGAGCCCTTAGCACAGGAAAGACATGGACCTTTTGGAGTGGGTCTGGAGAAGGCCCACTAAAATGGTCAGAGGGCTGGAGCACCTCTTCTGTGAGGAAAGGCTGAGAGAGTTGGGACTGTTCAGCCTGGAGAAGAGAAGGCTCCAGGGACACCTTATTGCAGCCTTTCAACACTTAAAGGGGGCGTATAGGAAAGAGGACGAAAAACTTTTTAGTAGGGCTTGTTGCAACAGGACAAGATTGTAGTGGTTTTAAACTAAAAGAGGGTAGATTTAGATTGTATATAACAAAGACATTTTTTATGATTAGGGTGATGAAACACTGGAACAGGTTGCTCAGAGAGGTGGTAGATGCCCCATCCCTGGAAACATTCAAGGTCAGGTTGGACGAGGCTCTGAGCAACCTGATCTAGTTGAAGATGTCCCTGCTCATTGCAGGGGGCGTTGGACTAGATGACCTTTAAAGGCCCCTTCCAACCCAAATTATTCTATGATTCTATGATTCTATATATTTGAATTTCTCTGGACTTTGCCTGACCAGATGGAATGAGGAATGCAATGAAGCGTAAACATCTGTTTGAGTATCTCCTCTGATGGCTAACCTCCTCCTTTGCCTAACAAGAAAATTATGGGTCCTGCTGTCTTAGAAAGATCTCTTTCAGCACTGGTAGCTTTAGGAGCTGAATGATTCAACTTTCTGGATTGAGCATTTCAGACCTCTACTGTCTCCCTGAGGTGTTTCCTGGATGACAAACAGTGCTAGAGAAAGTGATGAACAGAGAAGCTACTGTGCTAGACTCCATACAAGCCAAACTTTCAGTCCTAGTTTTTGCATTACATTGCAGGATGCTGTTGTGCTAAGGCATGGTACAAAAAGAGTTTGCTAAAAGTACAGTTTCTACCCCACAGAATTTAAGTACAATGTATGAAGAGCAAATGCAGAGACACAGGAAAGTACAGGAAAACAAAATGAAGCAATATTCGTCACCATGACAGGCAATGACTGACTGAATATACGTGAATAAGACCGAACAAGGGAAATGTGGACGCTTTCCTGAATGAGATGGATAATTTAGGAGATGGATGGAATGCATGATATAGGTAAGATTGAGGTATTTGGTGCCTTATTTGTCTCAGCCTTCACAAACAAGATTTCCTAGGCCTTTGCTTAGTGAGACAGCTGAAGGAGAAAAAGACCTACCAGCAGTGGAGGAGGGTCAAATCAGGGATTGCTTCTGAAAATTTGACATGTCCCGATCTATAGGATCAGATAGGCTGCATCCATGGTGCTGAGATAAATGGCTGGTGTCTTTGCACAGCCATTCTTTACCATTATTGAAAGGTCATGCAACTTGAGGAGAACCCTGATAACTGGAGAAAGGCAAATACTGCATCCATTTCAAAATGAGGCCAAAAGGTCAACTAGGGGGACAACAGGCCAGTCAGACTCACTTTGGTTTCTGGAAAAATAGCAGAATAAGTCCTCTGGAAACATGTGTTCAGCCACGTGAATCACTTTTGGTGACTGGGAGCAGTCAAGATGTATTTTCCAAGAATAAATCATGGTTGACCAAACCGATTGCCTTCCATGACAACAGGACTGGGTTTGCAGGTAAGGGAAGACCAGTGAATGTCATTTACCTCCTAGCAAGGCTTTAGACACTGTCTTCCACAATATTTTACTATCCAAGTTAGGATGTTACAGTCTGTCTGGGTAGATAATCAGAAATGGTTGCATGATCAGGCTCAAAGGATAGTGTTTGATGGGTCCTGCCCTACTTGGAGGCCAGTAACAAGTGGACTGCCACAAGACCTGTCCTGTTTAATATCTTTATCAATGACGTGGAAGAGGTGAAAAGTGCATACCTGTCAAGTTTACAGATGATACCAAACTGAGGGAAACAGTAGATGCACTGAAGGGCTTGGCTGCCATCCACAAGGACCGTGACAGGGACAGCACAGGCTAGGATTGATTGAATGGGGAGTAATGCTGTAGAAAGGGCAAATAGTATGCCAGACACGAGCTTGCAGTGTGTCCTGGCAGCAAAGGCAGCCAACAGCACACTGGGCTGTCAGAACATGACTACGACTAGTAGGTCAAGGGAAGTGATTACTCTCTGCTCCACATTGATTAGACCACATTTAGATACTGTGTCTTGTTTTGGGCCCACCAGAATAAGAAGGACATGAGCAAATTGGAGCAAGTTCAGCAAAGACCACCAACATTGAAGACAGAGGCCTGGAGCACTCACCCAGTAAAAAGAGGCTGATGGACCTAGGCTTGTTCAGCCTAAAGAGGAGACAGTTTTGGGGAGGGCTGATAGCAGCTTGTCAGTACATGCAAGGAGAATATCAAGAAGATGGGGCCAGGCTCTTTCTAGCACTGTAAAATGGAAAGACGAGAGATGGCAGGCATAAGTTGAAACAACAGAGATCCAGGCTGGAAGTAAGGAGAAGCATTTACATTGTGACAGTCAAGACACCAAGCAGGCTACCCAGGGAGGCTGTATGCTTTACATCCTCAAAGATTTTCCAGACGAGACTGAGTAAAGCTCTGAGCAACCTGATCAACCTGGTCTGATGACATAGGTAACACTGTCTTGAGCAGGAGGATGGGTTACAGACCTTGTGACGTCCTTTCCAAATGGATGTATTCTATGATCCAATAAATGCATATTTCCTCTCCCATAATTTGTCTTGTTTTGACCATATATAACAACATATATATTTATAACACTATATAAAAAACAGAGCAAAATATGCTTCTCAATGTTGGCTAGCCCTATCTCTAGTAGAGCAGGGTCCAGTTCTCGGGGCCACAAAGAAATATTTTTTCTGCAATTGATTTCACAGAATCATAGAACCATAGAATGGTTAGGGTTGGAAGCAACCTCAAAGATCATCTAGTTCCAACCCCCCTGCCATGGGCAGGGACACCCTCCACTAGACCAGGCTGCCCAAAGCCCCATCCAACCTGGCCTTAAACACTTCCAGGGATGGGGCATCCACAGCTTCTCTGGGCAACCTGGTCCAGTGCCTCACCACTCTAACAGTAAAGAATTTCTTCCTAATATCTAATCTAAATCTACCCTTGTTCAGCTTAGAGCCATCTCCCCTTGTCCTATCACTACATGCCCTTGCAAACAGTTCCTCTCTAGCTTTTCTGTATAAGGTCTGCCCAAAGCCATCCCCAGGTGAAGTTCCATGCACTCCAGCTGGTCACTGACATAGAGGGCAATACCCCCTCCTTGTCTCCCCACTTGTCCTTCCTAAAGAGCCTGTATCCTTCCATTCCAATTCATTTTTTGAACCATGAGACAATACTGTCAGTATCACATTGCTAAACAGAAGTAGTATAAAGTGAGATTGGCCATCATGGGAAAGGTTAAGAAATGCTGTCTCTAACTTCTCCCTGCACTTCAGCTTTTCTTAAAGAATTGTGGAATATGTCTCTAGGGTTTCAGTATTCTGGCCTATAACAGATGAAGAAAATCTTACAATACTCTAACTGCTTGAATCATCTCTCTAATACATGCTACAAGCTCCTCTGAACTAATACTTTTCTGGGTTAAAGCATCTGTGTCTGTAACGCTACATGGGAGTCTCAAATGCTTCATCCTGTACCTAAGCCCTCTAAATGTGCCTTCACCCCATGCAGTTTACTGTTGAGGACACTTAACCACACAGTTGAAAATTAGCTTGAATGTAAAGCATACTATGTGCTTAAAAGTGCCCACTTCTCTCTTCTGACAATACAGGAAGCAAAACAGTGAGATTAGATTAGATGTCTCCAATGTAGATACCCATATTTGATAAAATTAATATCTTTAGTCAAATAAAGGCGCTTCGGGGGAAGTGGAGAAACAGATTGGTCATATCAACATAGGTAGTGTAATATTTTATGGAGAAAAAAAGTAATCTAACCTTGGTTTACAGTTTACCTGTTCAGGAAATTGTTTACAATATTTAGCATTTTTAAATGGGCTGGGTTTTTTTGCCTTGCTTTCAGCCATCAGATCTTGTTAAATCTTTTTGTGCTGGGCAAAAGAGGTAATTATTGAAGTTTCATTGCCCAAGTAGGTACTAACTGCCTGTAATCAAGTACTTCCTCAATGTTTTCTTTGATTAAACTATACAAATTGAGTTCCTGACTCTTTCTGTAAAGTATGTTTTTAATCCTTTAATCACTTCGGTGGCTCTTCTCTGAACCTTCTCCAATTTAGCAATCTGGAGCCAGAACACTATGTATGATTGCATGATCTTTTTTTTTTTTCTAATCTTTTTTTCTTCCTTTTGCATCACAAAACCCACTGACATCCAGCTCTTGGATCTGTTCCCACCAAATGCTGATATCAATCTGTGTGTTTGTAGTGTGTTCTTCTCACGCCTGGGTGAAAGAGTGTTAACATGAGCTCAGAGTTTGGCTGCCTGCCTAGGCTGACATGAACTTTCCCCTGCAATCACCACATCAGGATTTCCTCGTGCAGTGTCAGGGTTGGAGGCAGCCATAGGCTGAATGGAGGAAGATGAAGAAGAGGCAACTGCAGCCATGCGTCTGTCACACCAGCTAGTGATAAAGGAGTGTGTCTGTCACACCAGTAAAATGGAGAGGAAGGGTGATGAGGGAGCTGCCTGCAGTCCTCCTCCTGTATAGAGAAACCTGAACTACATAGTGATGCGTTAATACTGTAAAAGATTCTTGACTTATGTAATTTAAAGTTGGAAAAGATTGTTGGAACACCCAGAATGCCCTCCTTTCTGTCACAGGCTGTTATTTTTCATCCATTTATTCTTGCAATTATCCTAGTGATCCAGAAGTGGCAAAATTCATCCAGGAAAGTAGTCAAACCCAGTTCTAACTGATGTCTAAGTTAGGAACGCAGTCCCTGTGGGTTTCCTCCTCAGTCAATGGAAGTCTGAACTTCCTCCAAAGGGTGACCATCCACAGGGAAGACCTGAATTGCTCCCAGGAGAGACCTAGCACAACAGGCTCCAAATCTGGTCATCTCAGATAATCCATATGGAAAGGCAAATTCAGTTTGGACTTTTGTCTTGATTTGGAGACATGAGGAGTTTTTCTCTTGGGATCCTCACGCAATGGTTATTCATCCTGTCATTCTGTTTCCTTTCTAAAGTATCCTGTCTTTGATTTTCAGCCATGAACTCCAGTTACATCTTTCTTTAGTAGATGAGAGAATCCTTTATAACCAGCATTTTATTCCTGCTAAAGGAGATTTACCACATGCTGGAGAGGAGCAGATTGAAGGAGACTGCAGCCTTCTCTTATTAAGTGATTGTCTGCCAAGTACAGTCTCATCTAGGTGATGGGGAACTCTTTGCAGCTGCTGCCACTTACTATCTTGCAATCATTGGGTACTATAATAGGGTACCATTGCCATCCACTATAAAACTTCTCAGCATTACCTGGGGAACTGGCCTATGACCAGAAACTGGTGAAAATAAGAGTACATGGTCAAGACTGCCTGTTCTATCCTTTCTGCAGTTGTGAAGACTTTGTTTTTGTGCTACATGCATAAATGCTCAAAACCAATATACCTTGGCCTCCCTTTTTGATCCCTCACTTTTTATCATGTTGGCCTTGGATGAAGGTAATTTTGGGGAAGATCTGATGGATTCCTAAAATTTTTATTCCTGTTAATAAACAAGAAGGCTAGCATCAAGGTAACTTGAGGTTCACAGCAGTCATTGTGGAGGTAGGCAGAGACAAGCTGAGTAAAGATGCCTCTTGAGATCTGCCCTGACCATCAGTTTAAATCTACTTTATGAGGTTTGCTCCGGGTCTCAAAGAAAATATAGTGTAACAAAGAATTAGATTGTCGCTTCCTAAATTCCACAGTAATTCTTAAGCTTTTGGACCATCCTATCTCAATGTGCCATTAATCTGTCTGTGGAGTTATGGCTATCACTAACCTAACTTTTCTTTGTTCTCGAGTGCCATCCTATGATGCTTGAAATGCCTGATGGTCTATTTGTGAGTCCTCACAACCAGTGGAAATTAACAGCAGTATCTCACAAGTTCTGATCTCCAGCAGCTCAGGGAACTGTACAGTAAAGAAGTCTGAGCAGACATTTCGTGCATTTCCTAACAAGCTGCTGCCTGAGTGCACAGTCATTAACATCACTCTGGCACTCACCAGCTGCTACTTCGAGCGGCCCCTGAATGAAAGGGTCAGCTGCATGATCAAGTCAGCTGAGTCAGTGATCCTTAATCTACCCTCCCATTGAAATGTAGCTCTGATGCACATCCTCCAACTGAGCGGAGAGCCCACCCTGAACAGGTGCTGGACAGCTCAGCCAGATAAACTCCTCCTGGACGGAGCACAGAGATGTGCCTGTGAATCCAGATTCTCGGAATGTGTCAGAATAAATAGAAGTTTTCATGGGGCTGGGGGATGCGTGTGTATGCAACATATGTCAGTGCTCTATAGACTAGAAACAGACCAGTGGAATTAGAAAGGAATATGGAAAAGTAACTTTTCAAAACATGTCCTGGGTGGCTGAGTTCTGGTCCATCCCTCAATAGCTAGGCTTAGTATTTCATCCTTTCCAATGCAACAGGAACTAAAAGCTGAAGATTGCGATGGAGAATGTGCTAATAATGCTCTCACCCATAAGCAATCTTTTAGTCCAATGTGTACTTTATACCCTCAAGAGTCTGTAATGTGCATCTCTGAAAGTGAGCTGGGCCTACCTTCTGGGTCAAGAGGTACTGTATGTTTAAAGGTATGTTTTTAAACTGCACATCCAAAATGGTAGTACCCTGTTACTGTGCCTCAGAGCTGTTTCTGGGAAGTATCCATGCAGTTGTGAATGTCCCAGCTGGAAAGGGATGATGGTTGGAGGAATCTGTGGATGAGTGGAGAACCTATGGATGATTTATGTTGCAGCTACTGAGAGACTGATAAATTCAGAAGAAAAACAATTTTTGTTTAGGCTGGCTAACTTTGAAATTGTTTTGGTGCCTGTTCAACTGGTAGCACCTATTACATAGTTAGAAAAACAAGTTATTTAAAAATTCAATGCTCTTGTTCTCTACAGCCAGAAAAATCCCAATCCATATGTCTGACTATGTTCTATCAACTAAGACCTCAAATAAATCCAAAGGATAGGTTTTACCATTCCTTAAGCTCCTTAAATAACAAACCACAAAGAGATATTTTTTTTTTTCAAATGTTTTTTGCAGGCATCTACCATAGAGATGTACAAAATCTCATAGTCTCTGCAGGGATGGGTTTTATCCAACAAGACACAAGGACTATTTACACATCATAAAGTGCATGGATTCTGTGACAGCCTTGTGACAGAAAGGCTTAGACCAGAGTTGCAAAGCCTAGTCTGTAGATGGCTTGTGCTCTGCTATATAAACACAGAGCTGTACCTCACCACATCTTCTAGTGTAATATCGCCATCAGATTCTATGATTCTATGAATATCATCATCTTCCCACTCAAGTTTTCACCTCCCATTGTTTTCTCTCTACTTCTTTTGACAACTGGAAGTCGTGCATATGTGCTTTAAGGTAACCTGTTGTACCTTGTGTTTAAATGGAAGAATGAGCACACCATCACTGCCTGTTTCCACAGATGTGAGACATTTCAGGATGTTTTTTCTGAACCCATTAGGAAGACAGAGAGATGCTGTTGTGGCTTTAAGCCATTGTCATGTTTCTTCTTCCTAGGACCTCCTGGAGGCAGTTACGAATTAGTGGCCTTTGTAAGAACAGTCCAGCCAAGCATCATTGCAGCGTAGTACTGAAATGGGCCCGTCACTCCCCCATCCTGCCCCTTACTGAGATTTTCAAAACTGTCCTAGTGAAGGCAGTCTCCTCTTTATTTTCTGTAGCATATACATTAATAGAATCTTCCCTCTAGCAGATACAGATGTTGGAAAATGCCTTATACCACTTTCAAATAACACAAATGAGATGGAACAGGATGGACCAAGAAGCAAGAGGCCTCATCCTTTGCCTTTTGCCCTTCACTAGTTAAGACCAGACTTCTGGTCTCTCTCTGTAATAGCTCAGTAGAAATACACATCCAGGCTGAGTTCCAGTTCAAAGAATAGTTTAAAATGTAGTGAGTACAAAATTTAGCCTGATATATGATCTAGAGAGGAGTCAGTCTTATGCATGGTAATCTGGGAAATAAGTGGAACACGGGTTTCTCAGTAGATAGAAGGAGATGAAGAGGGAAGCAAGATAAAATTTTGGAAAAGAAAGGCCTGGAAAAAAAATGCGAGAAGAAAGTGGAATGGAGTAGAAAGGGGCCAAAGGAAGGGGGAAAAGCAACTAAGGGTCAGGTTGGAGGCGGGGGAGAGGTAGAAGATTAAGGATAAGTGAAGCACACTGACTCTGGCCCAATTTCTTTGTCCTTTTCTTTGACCGTTGGGAAGGCACAACCAGAGCATCAGGATCTAGTGAATTTGCCTTCCTTTCTTCCCCTGTATGCTCCCTAAAATCTATTGATGTGTGCAATTTGCAACTGTGATGAGATGTAAAAGCAGTACGTATGGTAGGAAGTGTTTGCAAGATTAGGCCTCCATAATAGTAAGGTCTTCAGAGCATGGATTAGGTTCTCAGCAGGTATAAACTCAGAGCGCTCCATTGAATCCCCATGCTCTTTAGTCTTGAATTAAGTACCAAGCATGTTAGTGACTGAATAATGACAGGAGAATCTCCTTTTTAACTCCTAGAGGCCCTACCTGGGTCCTTGAGCTCAAACTTTTTGTCTCTTTAGAAGTTTAAACCACGTTTGTTCCATTCCTACATCCACTGGAATTTGCAACGTATCTGCTTTGTAGTCTGGACAAAGCTTGAAGATTTCCCCAAACACAGTGTGAATCAAACCACACAGGAATGTTTGTAAAGAACATCTTGGACCCTTTGAAAACATATTCAGTTCTCAGAAGCACTAATGCATTCCACATTTGGTCATTAAACACTAATTGGTAACATGCTGTGGATGGGTTCACTCTCTGACCAGTCAGTATTTCCTAGGTCACGGCACTGCAAGACCTCAGTGCCCTCATGTGACCTGCCCTTTTGAACTTTTAATCCTTCTACTCGTCAGAGAGCATTAGTAGCTCAGGCCGCTTTGGAAACCACAGGCATATTTTCCCCTGGCTGTTTCAAAGTTTGCTCGGTTTTCCCTCCACCTCCTGCTCCACCCCCCTCCTCGCTGATGATGCAGGATGTCTTTTGGGGGGTCTAACTGAAGGCTTCAAAGTGCCTGGTAGTTTATTATGAAACTATTGTCCTTAGTGAATGTCATGGGACTCATGTTTTATTATATTTATAACCTTTTTTTCCATTAGTCTGCCATTTCCCTGAGAAATTATGACCTTGACTCTATCAGTTTAACCAAGCTGGTTTTATATATAGCAAATGTGTGTGTGTGCAAAAAAGGAGAGAAGCAGGGAAGCCACCAAATAGCTTTCTATTAAAACTGTGCTTGTACTGTCCCCTCCTAGAATCTGGTAAGCACTTTAATGGCTCTGATAAAGGAAGAAATCAGGAAATAAATTATGCAAAAAATTAAAGTCTGAGGTGGTGTCCCCAGTGAACATAGGGCAATAGATCCTGGTTGCTGTCAGGTCTCTCGTTTAAAATAAATTTCTCCTGGTATTTCTTATCAGAAACATGTTTAGGATTTTCCCCTCTTCCTGCATGTTCCCTCACCCTCACCCACTTTGACTTTCCTCACCCTCTATTTTGGACAAATTTAAGCCATTTTGCTTAGCTATATAAATCTCCCATGGTCTAAATCTCAGACTACATATAAACTGTATCTCACCTTTCGGATTGAGGATGGTATCAACTGGATCTCTGTAGGAATGAGGGAAAGAAATAATCCAGACAGGCTGAGTGAAGGTCTCCAGGCTGGGGTGGGTCACAGGGTGCTTTTCAAACAGCAATCCCTGGATCATTTCTAAGGGGTCCCCCAGAAGTAACCAAAAACATCAAGCCTCTTATCAGCAGATGTATATCTGAAATACTGAGGCCTGTACCTCATCTGGAGAATGTGGGGGGCAGTGGCGAGTGCTTTCATTCAAGGAGGGGCCCAGAGCCTTTCTAAGAGAACCAGTGCCAGGACATGTTGCCAGGCATAGGATTATAACTGTCTATACATTTACATTGCTAGACCAGTACTGGGCACTTTAATTTACTAGTATAGCCTTAGCCAGAATAGCTGAGCTCTGTACATGTGATCTTCATGAGCAGGTTGGTCTCTCATTTAAGAAAAGAATATACTTACCTGACATTGGTCTTGCTTGCCTCCCACTAGGAGTGGGTAAGGTCAAATTCATTAAAGTCTGTCTTTGAGAAGGAAAATGCTATAAAAAACCAATGGGGTTCTTTTAAGAAGCATTTAAAAAAAAAAAAAAGTTTGGAGTTGTTTCCATGCTGCAGGATTTAAAACGGTTCCATTTTTCATTCCCTTAGCTAACCTCTTAAACAAACGAAGGGTTCTCACTGTGGATATTGAAAACATTCTCCAACTGCTTGCCTTCCTGGCCCAGGCATGTGGGGCAGAAGGACAAACAAAAAAATGTAGAAAATTTTTAGAATAGCAAACTTTTTCAGAAGACTACATCTTTATAAGAAATTTCACTTTTGAAAGCAAAAAGAAAAAGACAATTTTGAAAGAAAACACTTGCTTTTTAGTTACAATCTGGCTGGTGGCATTTATTAATTGAGATCCCTGAAAATGATCTTTTGCTTTTTCTTTTTACTTTCTTTTTACTACCTCTCCTGCAAAGCACCCATGTATATTGTATATATTATCTTTTCCTCCAGATCACAAGGACAGGATCTATCCTGTCCTTCAGGGATTCTGTCCTCTGCCTTCGCCCCTCCCACATGTCACTGACCGTATGTTAAGCCATTAGAGTCATGTTCTTGACGACATCCCCCATTTTCAATGCTTCATTCCCAATTCCCACGTAAGGGCTGACAGACTTTGGTGACCTTTTGCATCAACACTTGTTTACTAAAATTAGATTTTTTTCCTTCCTGGCATATAACCAGATAGATTATACTCCTCAACCTGTCATCCACGTAGGGCAGGCAGACCCAGAAATTGATGATGCAGACGAATAAACTTCTCCGTGAAGAGTAAAAGGAGCTCAAGGGGAAAAAAAGCAAAAACAAATTATGTTCTAGCAGTTTGTATGCATCTATCTACAGTGTGCATACACATCCACATATGATACTAAGTGATGGTGTCAGCCACAAAAGGTTGGGAGGTTAGATACAGGTCAGATAAGTATCTAGCTATTTAGATGTGTCTTGAAAGTTCATTTGAATTTAAGATTCATGGAAGCCATTGGTAAAAATCCAATAGAATTGAACATTGAACATTGCAAGGCTACTGCACATCTTTAGCTGGCTGGAGACAATAGTCAGAGCATCTGAGTTTTCTCATGGTATTTCCATGATTTCTTGTAGACTGAAAGTGAAAGTTAAAGGGAGGACTAGGAAAGGAAAGGAAAGGAAAGGAAAGGAAAGGAAAGGAAAGGAAAGGAAAGGAAAGGAAAGGAAAGGAAAACCTTCAATGTGACATTTTGAAGAATAAATCTGCTCCGAAAGCAAAAGTTGCTTAATATTTGACCATTATTAAACCCAGTGAAATAAGCTGCAAAAGTCACATTCATCCTAACCTGAGAATTATATTACACCTAGACTTATGTTAAGAATTGTGGTCCCATGATGCTTACTGCTGTATTAGCACACACAAAGTGTTCTCCTGCAAACTTCACAATGATGTGGCTCATTCTGAGATCTAATAAGGTGATAAGTAACTAGCAGAAGACAGTGAGAAGATTAACAGGAAGCTTTGGTAAATTGGCACTAGCTATACACAGAGACTTTTGAGTTTTTTCCTGACCAATGAAAGAGTTAAAGGGACCTAGGCTACTGATCTTTTTTGAATCAAGAAGTTGTTCAGCTTCCATCGGAGCTCACAGTCCGTATAAAGTGCTGGGTCTCTTTTCTTGGTGCACGTGTCTGACGTGAAACTTGATGCTGTACATTGCTGCGCTTAACGAGTGACTGGTGTGTCAGCGCTTCAGCATGTGCACTGCTCTGAACTCCGAAGAGCCATTCCCAAGAGTAGCTGTTCCGCATCACTCTTCCTTTAGGTCACCAATTCTGAGAACTAATTGAAAGTGTGTGTTAACTATATCCCTCCATCGTGGACCGTACAAAGCCTTTGACTGCTAACATAACATGGTCTTTAAGGCCACCTTGCAAATCTTAAAGGAAACGACAAGACTATATTTTTGCTGGCTATTGACCAGTAGAGATGATGGGTTACCTAACATCAGCACCCCTGCTTTGAGAGTCTAGGTCATGCGTGCACCCAAGAGACAGTGTCTGAAGACACGTGCAGAGAGAAAGGGGGGACTGCGCAGTCCTTCCAGCAGGGCTGTGGGTCTGATTCTGCCGTGACGTACAAACAGCACAATACTGCTATCCTTTCCAGCAGGCGATACGTCAGGGCAGAACGTTGCTCATGTAACTGCTTCACTCGGCCAAACAGCCCACATATTTTCCTATGTGAGGCTGGGGAAAGCAGAGTGTAGACCATCAAAGCCCGAAGTTTTCATTCTCTTCATGTGGTTACATTTGCAGTTGTGACACTGCACGTGACGTAAAGGGAGAGGAAAAGGCTGCTTTTTCAGCAAGATGTAAGTGCAGAGATATTATCTGTCCACTGATTTTGATCTTCCTTCACAAATAGTCATGCATAACTAGATCCAAGCGTCCCTCCTTCTCTACCCCTGCTATCAGGTTTCTTAACCCTTCTCAGCAATGGAGTGGGAACATCACTGCCTCATATTTAACTGGGACAAGGAACATTTCATGTTCCTTAAGCTGCAGTTGCTGCAGCATGTTTATAATACCTGGAGACACAATTACAGAGCTTCAAAATCCATACGGCAGCTTATATCACCTTAAAACACAAAAGTAAAACTGGAACCCCTAACTGGGGAAGAAGGAAGGATTTTGATCTTATCCCGTCAAACTAAAAGGAAGAGTAAATCAGTAGGCTAGCTTGTCATTCTCACACTGGAAAAAATGCTGGAACAGTTTTTAAAGGAAGAAATTTCTTTTTTGGCAAAAAATGTTTTTTCCTCTTGCAGTATATTTTTGTTGGAAATGCTGGGCTTCCTTAATTATAAAAACAATCAGATCATTGACACCAAAATAGTTCAGTCAGATAAAAGACTGAAACAATTTTTTGGGGTTAGCTGGCCAATGTTCTTCACATCTCTTCACCTCCTTGTTCTTTTATATGTGCTCCTTAGGCATATTATGTGTCCCATGATGGACCTTCTTGCATACTTAGTCACAAAGACTGTCTCCACAGCATCCTTCCCACTCTTTAACAAGAAGATCATGGTTCATTAGAGCACAGGCCATTGGCCAGGAAGGTTAACTTGTTAGGGGAAGCATTCCAGGTTCCACAAGAAACAATAAAACTCTCAGTCAGAATATTTTAGTTTTTAATTCTTTGTTGAAAATGTGAGCTCTCCTTAGAAAATACTGGTATGTTTTATTTTCTTTGAAAGTGCCTTGCATACTCCTTCTACTACCTTGCCCCTTTCTGCAGGTGAGAGACTGACTGTTCTCTGGATTTCTGCATGCTGTTATTGTTTGGTTTTTGTTTCTTTCTCATTTTCACAGAAAATTTCCAGAGAGTGATAGCACAGGGGCAACACTGATGATTCATTTCCTTACCATCTCTGGTAAGAAAGTGTTTTGGCTGTGACAGGTATTTTCCCTTTTGCTTTCCCTTGAGGGTCCCTTACATGTATCACTGGAAGGTGTGAGTTTTATACCAGTTCAGTTTTATTGCTTGTCCATGAACAATGAAATCAACTGGATCCTCTTTGTTGGATTCAATAGGCTTTTGGGGGCCCCCTTCACAAAGCTAGTCATTATATTAAGCAGAATAACTCATGAGCAAAGGTGTCTTTTCATTCTACTAAATCAGCAGTTTCTACATTCCCCTTTTGCATTCCCCTTTTGTTACATCAAAATGTAAATGCAAGCAACTCCTAACTTGCTATCTCTACCTGTACCCACTCCCTCCTCCACCTGGAGACTTTGCTGTTTTCTGGAGTTCTGCATTGATAGCTCTAGCTCCAGTCATGGGCCGCCCTCAGTCCTAACACAAGGGTGGTCCCTTGCATAGAAACATGCATAGACATATGCACTGATCTCAGTTACCTTTGGAGAACCAAACATCATTAATTCACTATGTTTCATCTTTAAAAAAGAAAAAAAATTATAATGAATATTGATTGCCTTTCAATAACACACAGATTCCTCCATGCTTTTCACTTCAACTTTGTATCTTGAGTTAATGCTGTGTTTTCAAAAAGTCTTAATATGTCACACGTATAATATTTATTTTTAATCCTGGCATTATTCTCCTTTTTCTTGTTCATCTGTGAAGGGCAGACTGACTGCGTACAGTGCCTATAGCGGATCTAAACCAAAGAC
The DNA here is from genome assembly GCF_028858705.1 of Grus americana. Taxonomy (NCBI): domain Eukaryota; kingdom Metazoa; phylum Chordata; class Aves; order Gruiformes; family Gruidae; genus Grus; species Grus americana. Next base: position 10,958,760 of record NC_072853.1, on the reverse strand, counting down.
ACCTGGGAACTATAACTGGTCTAGAACCCATATTGAGAGGTCATCATTTTGTCATCTACCTCCAGAGATCCTTGGCAACGCTGGGTCGGAACAATCTTGCAGTAACAAAACAGAGTTACAATAAAGGTCAGAAGTTTTGAATTTTCTGAGCTGAACTTTTTTCTTCTGTGTGAACATGTAAGGTGAGGAAGAGAGAGGCTGCTATGACTGCGATCCAGTTTAGTCATTGGCTGAGGAGGAGAGAAATCCTCAGAAATGTAATGAAAAAAAGCAGTAATTCTCAATGTCTGAAGTGTTTTGCAAGCATTTAATTTAGTTTTTCCTGTTTTGGCTGCCTATCCCAAGACTGGATAAACTTTGTTTTCAGTTCTTCAGGTGGGATGGTTGCTAGGTAGGGACTCGAAAGACCTGAGTTCAGGAGTGGCTTCACTGCAGGTTTCCTGTGAGGTTTTGCACAAGATGCTTAGGCCCAGTCCTCTGTGATATTTAATTTTCTATCATCTCCTGCTGAAAGAAGCAGGAACTGAACACTAAACACCTTTCCCTTGGTTTTGCTGCTTAGAAAATGGGTATAATTTTTTAGCACTACATCTTAGAGAAATACAAATATCAATGATCAGCTTTTTAAATTGTCAGAAAAAAATCCATTATTATGTGATTGGTTATCAATAAAAGTACTGCCCATTTTCACTGCATGTGCCCAGGATGACCGCACCTCTGACCTTCACATATGGGGAGGTGTTTTTCAGTGTCCAGTGAAGGAAGGTGAATGATGGCTCTGGCAGAGCAGATGGAAATGTGAGTGTTGCATGGGGAAACTGAGGCAGTGTAAACTTATGGGATGAAGTGACAGTACCATGAAGGTATTTTCCACTGAGTTGTTTCTTAGATGCATTTTGATTACAAGATTACCTTGTGATGTTGTGAAGGTTCAGAAAGAAACTTTTTTTTTACTCTTTCCTCTAAATCTCTGTATTTTCAACATAAAACAAACTATTGTGCTAAGAAGTAGTTATTTTCTTTTCACTGAATCTTACCTGGTTTTGATAAACAAAAAATGTAGAACATGGTATCTTTTTATTTACAATGTCTTTTTTTTTTAATTTAAAATACAATATTTTAAACTCACATTGACCTTTATTGCTTTTAAAAATATCTTTTCACTAAAGTTTTCAGTGATGGACTTTTGTGGGGAAAAATGCTGTTGTCAGCAAAACAACAGTATTTTGGGGACAAAAATAATGTTAAAATATTTACTTGAGCTAGGGCGTTTGGGGTTTTTTTGGTTTTTTTTTTTTTTTTTCTGCTATTGCCTTCAATATTATTCATAAAATGTAAACTCAAATGGTCTTGAGTACACATGCAAATGAACTTATCAGCAGCCTGAGCTCTGGTATATCCAGGTATCCAGCTATGACATTTCAAACGATGATCTGTGTACTAATCAGTGCTGAGGAATATATGATCTCTTTCCCAAACAGCTGGTGGTCTTAAAATGCAAAGCAAAACCGAATTGGAGATGTGTAAAAAGGATCACAAATCAAGAATAAAGTGAAGTCTGCATGGAGACCCTCTCCCATGTATTATATGAGAACAAGGGAGCACAAAGCTCTGTTCAGGCTAAGAGCAGCTGTATCACCTTAGAACAAGTAAACATGGTTACAATAGCAGGTCTGAGGCTGGGCTTTTATGCAATGATGAAAAAAGCACGCAACTTCCCATCCTTCGGTTTCCCCCACTGCAGGTGGGAAATGATGCATTACGTTTCCCTTGATGAAGTATTTTGAGATAGACGTAGAGTAGGCCTTAAGAGCCTGCTATTGTCAGGAAAAAGAGACGAGGATCCCTGCCAGAGCTCCCATTTGTGGTCATCAGTGAACAAAGGTGTCCTCCTAGGCAAACGAACTGGCTGAGAAACATTCATACTCTCAGTTTTCTCTGTGTGCAGTAGAATTTGAGCTAAGCGTGGGGAGCTACGGTGGTTACGAAACGCTTTCCTTGAAAATGTCTTTTGATCTCTGGCCTCCAAATTGCATCAACCTTCTCCCCTTCCGAGAAGTTTCATGGTTCTTAGAAACAGCCAGCGCTCAGTGGGGCTGCTTCTGAACTTGTGCTCTAACAGAGGCATAAGCAGGAGAAACTATACATGCTCTAGCTAAAGGTCAGAAGTTTTCTGGGTTTTTGTTTTACGTGTGGGAGATCTGTATTGGTGATTTTTATTTCCTTCACTCTGCCCCATTTTTGTCTAGTCAGCTTGAGAAACAGATGTTGGCTTTCATCCAACAGCGTGTAACACAATAAATATGAGTTCTGTATTTTAATGCCTGGCGTGGTGTCCTCTGGAAATAGACTTGAACAATGACAACAATACTTGGCATTTGGAGGAATCAGCTGGACTATCTAGGGATCACAAGGTCCAAATAAGAGAGCTGCAAGCCCAGGAAAGGTTTTTTTCCAGCACAGAGCTGACTTGTTCCAGTCTTATTTTTGCTGATATATCTGAAATCCTTTGTCAGGAATCCCTCTATCTGTTCCTCACAGTTATTAGACAAAACCAGGGAACGCTGTGGAGGGAGACCTCACAGATCAATCATTCTTATCCAGTTTTCTTGGAAGCAGGATATTTCTGTGTGCCAAATGCAAATTTATACCTTACAGTCTTGCAGAACAATAAAAAAAAGAGAAGTTTTCCTTTAACTGAATTTACAGTGAGTTATACATTTGGAGTTCAGATCACTCAGAAATGAGCTTGGCAGATGCTGGCTGTGATAATGATGCTGAACTAGGGGAAATGATCTGGCCATACACCTAAGAAGTGAATCATGCTGCATCACAGACTTATTTTTAATATAGAGAAGTAGTGTACCTCAAGCTTTTATATATCCCTCCAACCTCTCACGTGGAGTTTTTGGACACATTTCCCCCACCCACAAGTAGCTGGCTGTGGACTTGACTGACATAACATAGGATGTAGCACCTGGCTATGCTACTATTTGTTGGATGCATTTCATGCTTATCTGGAAATAATACTGCAAATGACTCACTACTTCTATTTTTCCTTTAAAAAATTAGACATAATAAAAGTTCTCAGGAAGGAATCTTTATAGTATCCTTATCCTGTGTTGACATCCAGACTCCCTAGTGCTTTATATGTAATTTCAATGACTAGTAACTTTGGAAATTTGGCACTTTCATCTCTAATTCATTGCTTCCTAAGCCGCATTAATTTAGGCTTCAGCATATGTACAGAAGCAGCCCAGGTACCTAGCTGCTACTTAAGCAAAGCTGAAATCCAAATAGGAAGTGGCATACCACCAAGGCATTTGACTGGCCACGATGTAGTTGGCTTAAACCCATCTTTGTCTATGGCAACATCCTGCTGGGTATATGCAGAAGCAGGACTTCAGCCATCTGTAGAAACGTACAGGTAAAATAGGAGGCATCCTCAGAGATTAGACCCATCAGCTAAGCTGGGCTTTTCAGGCACTCAGTTTTAGGCCTAGACTTAACTTGCATTGATGTCCCACACATAGCATGCAGATCTTCCTTTTAATTTGCTCCCTTAGACATAATGGTAAGCATTCTTTAATGTACATTGCATTTTTGCATGAGGCAAATGTCAGCTATCTCTGGCCTGGTTTCCATAGGTGCTGGTCATCACATATGAGAGTTCTTCACTGCTGAAAATTGAGACTTGTTCAGTGACGTTGTGGCATATGGGCTGGGGAAGGATTTTCAGAGGTTAAAGATAATTTACTCAAAGGCAATTAACTGCCATTAGTACTTCTGAAATTCCCCTTATTCCCCTTCTTACACAAATACATCTATTAATCGTTAACCCCTAAACTTTCATGTAGCAAGTATGTTTCAGATCTGATACGCTTTCTGGAAGCAACTGCAAGTTCAAGCAGTCTAGAGAACGACTGCTGACGAATCTCTGTAGGCTTGCTTTCTTATCCACTAGAAATTTATTTTCATACTGCTTCTACTGATCTGCTAGTGATCGCTCTTAGAGGCAGGATAGGAAGTCTTCTGGCCTGACACAGTCTGGCCACTGGTACATTCCTGTTCTTAGCAGTATATACTAATTCTGTCTCTCAATTACGCAATTAATCAGTTACAGAGGATATGGAGATTTAATTACACTAAAAAGAGGAAGATGATGTCACCGATTATTTTAAGATGGAAACATCTGAAAAAAGCATAAGTAGTGAGAATTTCTTCTCCATAAGCAACATGCTTAGGACTTGAAGAGCTAGACTATGAGTTACTATTAATGTAGAATGAATTCATTTTCCAGATGTTACATCAGCACTGAACCCAAAGAATGTTATCTCAGCTGGAGTAATACAGAATTTTCCTTACTGAAATAACTTAAGCTTATGAGTATTGTAGCCTGTTTATTAAAAAAAAAAAAAAAAAGCAATTAGTTACCTGGGTTACATACTTTTCAACTAGGAAAAGAAAAAACAGCTGATTAACATGAGAAAAATAATATTTTAGGTAAGCCTAAATGACTGATGTGAGCATGTCATTAAAAAAAATTACAGGCATGAAAATGACAGAATGAATCATATCTAATTTTTGTTCCAAAGTTAATATTTGATTTAACAATCTAAGGGTTGTTATATACCTTTATATGTCTACTGCTTACTTACATAGCTGTGCATGCTATAGTGGTATATCCATGCAAGTGAAAGGACGTGTTTTTAAATTTGAGAAACCATCTTACCGTGTGTGCTTTTGACCTCGGGAATATAAAACGGTTAAGTTGATTATAAGTACATAACAATAAGATTGTACTTCCCCAAAGCAATTTAGTCACTTATCCCTGAACAAAGTTTATGACAGCTGGGAGATCTTTATCTTACCAAGTTAAGATGAAAATTAACTGGACACGACCGATCAAAATTAATTTTCTCAATATGCTCAGACAAAACTTGCTTTTGACAAATTCCCTGATAACTCTCAACTTCCTAAGGACTTAACTGCATGTCAGAAAGCTTTTCAGGTGGCAATTCTGCTCTGTGGGGACACGTCTGATGCCTGTCATAACGCTCCTCTCATTTTCTTTGAGCATACCCTCTGTCACCCCTTGGACACACTGAAGAGGTGCTGGGGAGGTAAATAGTCATGAATGTGTCCCATTGCTCCAATTAATAGGTTCACCTTTGTTTTATGTATTTTTATAGATGTTAAATCAACATCATAATTTTTCCTATAAGCTGTCATTTTAAATTCTATTTTGTAGATCAAAGGAGAGAGAACTGAAGTTGTCTGGTCTTGGATATTGTCAACTAGAAGAAGAGAGAGAAGCACATCCCTGCAACAGAAGCTCCTGTTTGTTTCTTAAACTAACTACAAGAGCACAAAAATCCCAGGATATTTTATTTTATCTGCTTTAATGGGCAGTCCTTTAGCATGTCTGTTCTCATACTTCAATGTAAAGTTATTAGTCTGACTTATAGCTGGTTGCATTTCTGTCATCTTAAGATACTGATTTAATGCCCAGCAGTAAGTAATATCTAAACATCTTAACAGGTTACCATTATTCAGCTGAGGTTCATTCCTGCTGATATAGATTTAGAAGAGCTATCCCCTAATGAGTGTTTGTCTTAAGTCAAATGCAATTATAGCCACAGATATGGAGAATTTTTTTTTTCCACTTGGAGCCATATTTATGTATGCAAAATGTATATGCAATGCTGCAAAATGTTAACAATGTGTTTGAACCAAATGAAATGGAATAAGAATCTGGACTTCGTTATCTATGAGGAACCCTCTTTTTCTTGGGAAGCAGAGTTTTCAGCAAGCTTGTAAACAGAGAAGGAACATCACATGGTTTGCATTATAATTTCTCCTACCAGATTTCTCTTTCAAAATGAAGTACTCACTCTAAGATTTTATGTGTTTGATTTAATGTGGTGGAGAAATAAGAATAAAATATTGAAACCTTTGCACTCGTGATTAGGCCAAATTGAGTCTGATCAAATAGAGCTTTAGGAATTCCAGTTATGCTTCAAATCTCCCATGGAAGATGAAGGGGAAAGAAATGAACCCACTATAGTCATCAAGACTTTCAAAAAAGTTTGAGGAAGAAAGAAGAATGATCCTGTGGTTAAGACACTTGATTTAGGTCTTGGCTCAATTTCTTCCTTGGTTTGAATGATATGATTTGATTGAATTTAATCTCTCCGTGCCTCAGTTTCCCATCAGTAAAATAAGCAGTGATTAAATACTTCATTTCCCACTCTCTGTTTAAGTTACAAATCTTTCCCAGCAGGAATCCATCTAGAACGTGTGCACACAAAGGAAGCTCATAACACTTACTTGGTTTCTGAAAATTGGTAATATTCCTGTAGGAGCATGGAGACTGCTGACAACAGGTGGGCTTCTCTCTAATCCCTCATTCATCTCTTTTACATGGAGACTAAAGGCTAAATTCAGAAAAATATGGGTGCCAAAATCCCAAACTGAAACACAATACAATCTTCTCCAGGGGCTTCTTGAAGGGGTACCTAAAGTCTACAAGTAGGTGAGTTATTAGCAGTCTGTTGAAGAAAAAGGATATAGGAACTAATGAGAGATGGAAACAAGCCTCTGGTATTTAACGTCCGATCTCTAATAAATCTAAGTCTATAAAGCACCAGGCTGTGCTTAATGTTTTACTCTGGCTGACGTCTGTGCCTCCTCTTTGAATATGTTGGGTATTTTGAATATGCTGTACAGATTACTTGTTGTCTGATGTTCTGCTGCACCTTAGCAGCAACTTAGCACCAAAGTTGGATATTGCAGTATGTAGACTTGGCACAACTTTTCTATGCAAAAGGAAAAGAATTTTTTCAGTGAGGGCAGACTTGTCAAGTCCTGAAAGCTGCTAATGACTTCGCTGCTTGAAGAGCAATGAAACCAAAGCATGTCATCATCCAGGCCACTGGTTCATGCCGGAAATGACTAAAATATAACATCAAAACTAAAACTGTGTAACTAATATGCTTGCATTGGGAGTAAAACTCAAGCTGAGTAATGTGCGGTGGGATACCATCCTGTTAACTGCAAAAGCCCCATCCTTGAAGAATCATTGGAACCACCACTGGAGAAGACTTTTAACAAGTCTTTCCATCTGCTGGAAAGAAGTTAACAGGGGGCTAAGTGTGAGACAGAATAATAATCTCTCTGACTTGCTGTCTTCCTAGCGCATTAGAAGGGATGGATTTTTAATGATCAGGTTGAGATGGTTAGGGTGGACACATGCACATAGCAAGAGGTGCATTGGCTGATCCCCTTTTCTCTTGCAGAAGGTGTTTCAAGATCTCACTTTTCCTTCACAAATCATCTTAACCAGCATTTTTAGGGCAAAGTTCTAAGGGAAAGCAAAGGTCTAAATGTACTTTCCAAGTGGTGTAGAGATGATTTTGTCTTTAAAGATATCTAATTTCTGTAGCAAGGGAGGAGATTATTTTACACCATATGGTAGCTGTCCTGTGATGTCATAGTGATTAATGACAGGATCAGTTGGATGCTCCAGTGGCATAACAAATGACCTGGGTTTCCTGAAATGGCAATGGTTACATGCTCGTACTAGGACCCTGCAATTAACTGAGCTCTAGTCTCAGCTCACCCTGGGTTTAAGTACTATAAAATGAATGTAAAGACTACTACCAACTTCAGGAGGATGTGGGTCAAGCATTCTGTGACTTTTGGCAGATCCCTTAGACTGTGGATATCTGTTTCCCATCTGTAAAACTGATATTATAATTAGCTGTTCAGAGGCTTAATGTAAAATTAACTAGTTGAAGGTCTGTGAAACCATTGTAGAAGAAAAATATTAAGCGGAAATAACATATTTTATGGAAATTATCTGTGTATTTTTAACACTGTATCATAGACTGAAGAACCTCCAGCTTTATTGATAGCTCGATGACTGTCACTCTAGCTGTTATTTTAGGTCATGTGTATGAGGGTGTAATTACTTCATACCGGTGAGAGTAACTCATCCAAAACTCTCCTACACTATTAATATTCTGATTGCAATGGCAGCCTGGATGTAAGAAAAAAATTGCCTTTCTACAGACATTTTTCTTCAGGTTAGATGATCCAAAGAGTACAGATGCAAACACTGTGCACTGTATAAACTAACCAACGTGTTCTTCCCTGTTCACTCACTGTTTTCATGACAGGTTTGGAAGAGAAATGAACACACAAGTTTCAAATAACTTATAGAAGTGAAGAAGGAACATTCACACAGATCACGTTCTAGTGATGACACCCTGGATGACGTCTGGAGGATACCAGGTGCCAAATACAGTGATGGGAGAAAGTGGAGGTAAAGACAGCCCGTTGGCTGACTTCATTTTGTTTCTTGCCACTCATGCAAAGCCACTGATCCCTGCTTGCTCATGACAATGTCATTTTTCATCATTTGGAAGTGACTGTTGATGGCTACTCTTATGGACAGGATAGTGTATAAAGCAGATCACAGCACGGATTTTGTAATGACAGTTCTGGAGGTGTTTTTACAGTGAGTAAAATTGCACGTGGTATGAATGCTCTCCTGTTTGTTTTTTTTTTTTTTTCTGAACTTTTTATGTGACTATCCAAAGACATTCTCAGCTGAGTTTGCTTCATTAGGCTAATTTACAACTTTTTTTTTAGTGAACTCTAAATTGTTAGCTCATTTTTTGAGGAGGATGGACATTCCTTCCTACTTTTAATTCATCCCATGCAGCTATTGAGCAACAAGGGCAGTGTTAATTTATGAGTGGACATTGGAACCTGAAATAACAAGTGTAAAGAGAGAAGAGACTTTCAAAGCATGAAATTAAAACCTTTGGGCTACAACTTAACTTACTACTTGTTTTTCTCATTTTGATGCCATCAATACTTTTGTTCTACTCTTGACGTGATCTGTTTCACAGGACATGATTTGAGGCCTTTTTGCTCTTTGTTTTCATGTGATATATGGGGCATTTCTTATTAGTTTGTATATAATCCATGCTTTGTCTGTTCTTACTCAGACGTGTGCTATTAATTGTCTTTATGAGAGCTATAAACATTTCTCAGATATTTAGCTGTGGTTCCCCTTTAACTTGCGCAAGAATCAGATCTGAGTAAATAGAAAATGTAAATTTCTGAGGAAGCTTAATAGCCAGCAATCTTCTGCCTCTGCACTAAACAGGCTCTGGGCGCTGGCATGCTCATTGACTAGCAGTCATCGAAGCTGATCGCTTTTCCTGGTAGTTTTGACCTGGGCCGGCCAACGATCTGCCAGACAGTGCCGGGCCTCAGTGTGTGTGACAGGACAGGGCAGGATGGGACTGGACAAGGGCTGTTCACACGATGGACCAAGCCATACTGTTCACATTCTCTGAAGGGGAAGAGCGGTGAGCCATATGAATCAAAGTTTCTCCGCCTGCCACACAGGACAGAGAAGTAGTGCAGGATATTTTGTTCTTTTAATAAGTAGTAAGAGTAAATACAAAGAGTAAAGAAGGAAACAGGAGGACAAGGTGTAAGAGATAGTGAGAAGGAATTCACTCTGGGAAATAACTCCTAACCTACTTTTATTAACTTTGGTGAAAGAGGAAAATCTGAAGAGAATTACAAATTTCTTCACGATCTCTTGTTCTTAAATGTACTTGAAGTTGTCAAGGTCTAGAAAGGATGCTTAGGGGTTAGAAAGAACTGCCAGGAGATCTTATTTCTGCTACCATTCGAAAAATAAGACCCTGACAACTTGTTTCTCTTGTAAGTACATATAGTGGCAGCATTTTACCCTATTCTTTTTTGTCTTCCACATAGATTGTCCTTTTGAAGTACAGACATTTTGCTGGCACTGGACTCCACAGCAGCAACTGCTCTGAGCTATTGCAAAATCATGAAATGATGATCTGAAAACGTTCCTGTTATTTAAAATATTTCTCAAGTGCCAAGCATCTCAGAGGGTGAGTATGAGACAAAACCATGATCAAAAAAGTGTGAAGGGATGTTACTGCTTGAAAATTTGCTTTCTCGGCTTTCTGTAGTATAACCAGGTTCCACTACTCCCAAGTCAAAAATGCTGTAGCTACATAAGAAAGCTCAAAGGTGCTATAAACTCATTCTGCTGGTTCAGATCTATTAAAAATGTTCTCTCTGCACCAAATTTAACATTTGCTGGAAGAGGCATCATCTATCCCTACAACGGGCATAAAACCATAAAACCAGTATAAATCCTGCAGTTTTCCCTGCAGTGAGTTCAACAATCATGAACCCACTCCAATCGAGATCAGAATTGATGTTTGAGCTATAAGGGACAACAAACGTGTTATTCGCAATCAGAGAACTATGGCGTGAGTGGCAACTGGGTTTGTCAATGCTTTTCAAACAATAGTTAGGACTTCCATTTCTACAAGAGGAAATCCAGGGATTCAGATGATCACATGACAAGCATGAATATTAAATACCAAATTGAAAAATCTGACTAGAAAGTGATTAAGCATGTTGCCTGTCTCCATTTCTCAATGTTCACCTCCAGGCACAAACAGCATTGCTTTTCAAAAGTCTAGATGCTTTTCACAAGATGCTCAATCTACAAATCACACAGTTCTGAGGGGTCTAAGGTCGAACTCTCCAGGTTGTTAGTCACTGGAGTTTAAAATCATATACAAGCTACTGATACAAAACAAGACAAACTAGTATGACCAATGTCTTGCTATAGCCCTGTTTTGTCTTATAAATTGTAGACAGCACACATAAGAGAACTCAAGAAATAAAGGAAATTTTACATATTGGACGGAGCCATGCCAAAGGATACAATTTTGTTCTTAACTAAGAAATCTTTATGGCCTTGACTTACTGCTCTTTGTGTCAAGCTAAACTCTGATCTCTGTTATACCATGTTCAACAGAGATCCCTCCAAGTTCTCTAAACACAGTGTACCTTGCTCAATCGATGCACTATCAACCTGTTAAAAAAAGTGCAAATGGAATCTGATTGAATTCTTGGAATTGGTAATAGAAAACAGAAAATATTGATGTCTAGTTAAAAACCATGAAGTATTGGTATATGAACGGCAGGATATTTTTTCCAAAAAGGTGTTTTGATATTTCAGTAGGAAAAGGTTTCAACAATAATGACTGATACAGTCAGAAAGAGCAGGAAGTTGTGGATAAATCTTTTGTCCTTTTTTGGACCGCTCACTTTGCCAGGTTTGCACAGATCTGACAGCCTTCAAAAGCTCTAGAACTCTACAAAAGTCTCCTAACGTAAAGGAATGAGACAAAGGAGATGGGCTAGCTCCAATGAGTCTCAACACACTATCAATGCAGAACATGATCAGGCTTGCCCCTTAGTCTCATATCCCCCACCATTCATAGAGGAAACCTGCTCATGTGCTTCAGTGCTCTCTTGGCACAAGCTCTTGGTTTGTCTTGGTGGTTGCGAGGGGGTCCAGGCTTGCTCAATGCTGTTGCACAAAGGCAAGCTCTTGTTCATGCAATCTGATAGAGTCAGATTGGCACAGGGCTAAATATGCTATGATTTGCTCTGTTGAACAGGTATACTGAGCAGACCTCTTCCCAAACACAGGTGAGATGCTCTGACCCTGAATTACAGCCAGGAACGTGGCTGGAAACATGGAGGTCATAGGGGTTTGTGTGCTTAACCCAGCTTTCAGGTCCTTTCTTCCCTTTGCAACAGTAATTAGTATCGCACGCGCTCTCCTTCTTCATTAGTATCAGAGCATAAAGGCAGAGGGAAATTAACCTGCCACAGGCATGGCCAAGAGAGGACACAAATTTGGTGAGGAGATCCCTGCCCTTAGTTTCAGGTAGGCACGGTTTGAGCCATGATCCTGATGACTAACACAAACTGTTAGCTATTTATCACTTTCAGTGTAAAGTTGAGGGAATTGTGTGTGAGAAGGCAGTGAGAAATTCCCACAGAAAACTTGGATTCAGTTTTTGTTGCTGCTTGTCACTTCCTGGTTGTATTGAAAGCACCATTTATTGTTATCCTGCCTGGGTGTCCATGAAAATGATTTGAGTCAGGGCCAGCAGTAAGCTGCTTTTTCTTGCCAGAGTCTTAAACTATGAAGGGCTCCACTGCAGAAATAATATTGTTAACTTTAAGCACTCAGAAGTTTTTAATCAAGGACCCTAAAATTGTGAGACAGGCTTAAAATCCAGAGATTATATTTCTAAATGATGGCTTATAATACTAAATAATTGTCTATTTTGTCTTCTGTTTTGTGAGACTGAAGAATACATTTGATTGACATTTTATAGCTTTTCCCTGCAACCATGCACCCTAGAATGTTGAGACTCCTGTACATTTAAATTCCAGAATTTGAGACTTAAAGAGGAAATTTTAAAAAATGAACTTTTCATAAGGGTTTCTTGCACCATAGAGATTAAAAAAGGTTTTTTTCAGCTCCTCTATCATTGTTAAGGAATTATGTTGGAAGCACTTCTTAAAATTGCATAATTTAAAAACTAATTTATTTTGTTAAATGCAAGTATCCTGAAAAATCTTACTTGTAAGGAGTAACATAGAGAGTAACACTTCCATAAGAGTGAGAAAGGAAAAGACAATGATGTTGCTGCTGAAACAATCTGAAGAAAATAGCCAGTTACTAACCACAAGAGCTCTTCTCTATGAGCAGATTGTTTTTCTTTAACCTTTTAGAGATTTCTTTTATCAGTTTGGGCAAGATAGAAAATGTTCTTGTAAGGGTGCCAGAACTCACCATAGCAATTCTAGATGTACCAAATAAAATGTTTTATGTCAGGCAAATACAGGCTGAAACACTGGATCCAAATTATTTGTGGATTAAGGAAAAAGTTAGACACATTTGCTTACTCCCAGCTGGTTGCAACCTCTGTTATCAAGCAGAGCAGAGACCAAATGCGACCAGCATCAAGCTTGAAGAAACTCAATATCTGAGCCTGACTTTCCTCTAAGTCTCAGGACCCTTTTGCTTAGACATATTTCAAACGATTAAATCATTCTCATCAAAGACCTAAGAGCACCCTTTGACTTACAGAAGAATATTCTTCAATAACACTGTAGTGAGGCAAGCTCCCACAAACATTTCCAAAACCTTAGAACTGGTGAAACGGCCCATACTTCATGCAAGTTTTTTCCTACACTTCTATCTCTGTTGTAAAATACATTTCATAGAAAGAAACTGTATTTATAGTTTCGGGTACAAAGAGAAGGTGACTCATACCTAAAATAATGGCTCCCTCCTCAGCGTAGTGTTTTCTTGTGGTTATTAGGGTAGCCTCAGAAAGGCAGACTGAGAAAAAGCAACCAAAGATGAAGGCAAATGAATTGACTAATGAAACCAGCATCATGGTCAGTTTTCTGGTCTACAAAACACTTTCTGACCTCCTGGTCTCGTTAGAGATGATTGTTTAAAGGTCCATCAAGGCATGCATGGAGAGCACTCAGAATAAATACCCCTGCTTGTTTTGTAAAGGCATATCCTTGTTGCTGTAAACCCAGCAATGAATTATAGAGCACACCCGTGATTTGTAAGTGTGGGTGCAGGTTACTTAAGCAGAAGCAAAGCACAGCGAATGGCCCTGATGCTCTGTCTAGTATGAGGAACTCATTTTTATAAGCTCACATGTTCAGATTTAAAGTGATTAACTTATCCGCAGAAATCTAAAACTTGTTAGCCCGTGTTTGATGGGGAAAAGGGAGTCATTCTTAAAATATGGCAAAATACGTATCGAGTGTGTGAGTCGCGTGTGTGCACACATATGTGTGTCAGCTACTGCCCTCTGCTGCACAAAACCAGATCTTCCCAGCAGCTGAACAACCATCAACCTTAGATAAACTACAACGTGCTCGTGCTTCTGAAGCTGGAGAAATTACTTCCCTCCTGCCAGCGAGATATTCACAGAGTCAGTGTACTTTGCTGTGAGCCTACCATGAAACTTCGATCGGGCTATAGTCTTCCTGCAGTGGTCTAGAGCAGTTCTTCTGCTCTGGAGCCTGGTGAGTGTGCAGATCTCCTCAGCTTGAGCCACAACTGGTCTGTACTTAAGCCATCTTCACTATCACCTCAGCAGTAGGCAGAGACTCTGAATCTGAATCTACATATGAATCTTGGAAACTGTGGTGGTAACTGCTGTCTCAAAATCTTTAGAAAGTTAGCATCAACGGAAAGTTTAAGCTTATGAGGTTCCTCACTTTCTACCCGCAAGCCAAGAAGGAGAATTTCCTTCTGCCACCACTGGGGAAGTTGTGCCGGCCCCTGTGCTCAGCCTTTGCCAGACCATGGGTTTGGTCTTTCGTCAGTCACTTCCCCACGCAGCAGGGAACAGCAAGACATGAACCTCATCACCTCCTTAGAGACAGAGGGAGAAGGAACGTCCTGTCTCGCTGGAGGTCGCTGCAAGGGAAATGGCTGTCATCCTTGAAGAGCTGCCTGAAGGGCTCAATATTTCTGTGTCCGAGGAGGGTTTTGTGAAGAATGACTGAGTGAACTGAGAATTCTGCAAGTTAAGAACAAAACATATCTTCTATTAAATTTCTGTGTTTGGCAATATTTGAGGACAGAAAGCATAGACAGACAGCATAGGACAGATTCTGCAGAGAACTGAGGGGTTTGGATACAGGAAAAGATTTTTTAACCTAACCTTTGTTCAGTTCAGATTCAGGATCTCTGCCTACAGATAAGGTGGTGGTGAAGATGGGTTAAGTACAGGTAAGTTTTGGCTTAGGCTGTGAAGAGCCATGCAGTCTCCAGACTCCAGGCCAGCAGAAGATCTTGTGGTCTGCTCCTGCTGCTCATTCACACATCTGCAAGAGATTACAGCCCTTGCAGACCTGCCAGCCAATCTGCTCCTCCGAATGCACCCTAACCTAACTCAGCTGCAGATGAGTTCAGCTAGCTGAAGCTGTTTAAAACAGATTTTGCTGGCCTGGTTCATTCTGATTCAGGTAACTTAAATAAGGAAATTTGTTGTGAGTAGCAAGCTGGAGCTGTCAAAAGAGCAGTGAAAAGTATCAAGGGTGCTAGGCTGAAGAGTGTGAAATCACAAAGTGCAATCACAAAAGGACATATATTCAAGACCCAAAGACTGTTATGATTAAAAAAGCTCCTAATCTTGTCTTTTCTGAAAGATTTAAATTTGCATGTATATTTGTGGAAGTGTGCACATACGGTAAGAATATGTACACAAGCCATGTGCCTGGACAAATGAGGGATTATGGAAAATTAATAAGAAAATGAAATTACCGACAACCACACCTTGTCAAAACTTCCACATTGGAAGACTTTTTCTCTTAGGAAATTGTTATTTAAGACTTTGCAAATAGAATTATCACATATTTATCTTGCACGTACTTTTATTCCTTCCACCTGTTCTCCCTTCAAATTATTTATAACTGCGGCATCTGGAATTCTGAATTGATTTGAGCTGTCTTAATGTGGTCTGGTGATATGAATAAGATGTAATGGTACAATGCCATGTTTTCTTGTACGTTTTCCAGTATGTGGTTAAAACAGACTGGGACAGTCAAATACAGAAAAACCAGGAAAGTATCATGGCTGTGTGCGCATACTGAATTACTGATGACACAGGCAGTATGAAACTCTACTTAAAAGCCACGGTTAACCAGGACCTTGCAAGTGACAGATCATTGCTTTTAAAGGACTGAACATCTTTGGCTAATAATATTTCTGTCATTTTAAATTCACCAATTACTCTGCCAATCATTCACATCTCCCCTTCATTATTCTTCCAATCTTATCAGTGTTTTTACTATATCCATGAGAGTAGCCAGTCCTGGCTACAGCCTCTAAAGGCACGCTCAGGACCTACCCCGATCATCTGAGAAAAAATTAACACCTCTTTTTCATGGTTGGAAGCCGGGTCTGGAATGACCACTGCATAAATATGATTGCTAAACATGTGACTAGGCAGGGCGACTTTTGATTGCACAGAGCCTTCTCTGGCCAGCACTCCAAAACCCACTGCACCTTTTTCTTGCACATCTGGCTGCTGAGAAAGCCTGTGTACAAATTGTGCTCTTTTGCTGCTGTTCCACTTTTCGGCAGGGACAGTCATGTTACACTTGCTCAGTGACCAAAGGGAAGACATTTTTGCATGAGCATCCTAAGCAGAAAGCGGCTGCTTTGTGCCAATATGAGTTTAAGGCACGTATAAAATATGAAGGAAGCTTGTCAACTCAGATTAACTTTGCAGACACCTCTTCTTCATCCCATGTTGCGAAGGAAGGAAAAGAGTCTGGAAAAAAGAGCATTTCTGTGAATACGTGGCCTTGGCTGTGTGCGATCAACATTATTGTTCATTGACTACCAAAAATGAAAAAACAGAGCAAGAAAAGTTGCTTCATTACAGTTCAAGTTACGAAGTGCAGTTCAAGGGGAGGTAGGTCCTTACAGATACTCCCTTCAAACATACAGATGCAAAAAATAGACTCTAAAAATAACAAAGTGAGATTATATAAACAATTTCAACACCCAGCTCATACACACTATTAAAAGAATATGTTCTCAATGGCAGCAGCTCAAATAAATCACTTCTGAGGTTGTAGTAGTAGTTTAGAGCCTGAATCTCTCCTCTGATTTAAGAGAAGCTAGAGTGAGAGTGGTTTTTTTCAAGTAATTGTGGACTTTGTGCTAATGTAGGGGTTTATAAGTTTCTGGCAGAAGTAAATTGTGGGGATGAACACTATCTCTTTGTGGAAAATTGCCCAGCAGACTGGAGCGTCTAACAATCTAATATAGAGTTAATAAAACCTGTATAGAAAAACAGGAGGGATGATACTGGGGTTGCTGTGGTATTATTTTTAAAGGCTGTGTGAGGGTCTGTGAAATATCTTGTGTAAATAAGTTCTTAGTCATTTTTAGAGCAGTTATAGGATGTACTAAGTACATTGACACTTTGTAATTATGGAGATATTTAAGGGAACTTTTTAAATTCTGGTGAGATGTGCAAAAACTTGGTTTTCATTTTCTCTTTAGCAGCATTTGGCATCTTACCTGTGTCTTTAGGAACTCTTTTCCCTTTGTGCCACTGAGTCTCTGATTTATCACAAACACTGACATATCATTACTTCATGGGAAAATAACTGTATTGTGTCTGCTGGAAAGTCAAGTGCTGGTTACTGTTTTATCTTTAAAATGAAAAAGAATTTGATAAATAATTAGGGCAAAAATATTTTTATTATAGCAACATGTGCTGTTGGCTATTTTGCGTATTTATTAGTCTATATTTCTACATATCTCCTTTTTTGTGCTTTGAGAATGTCCATCAGAAGCATCCTTCACTGAGCTGTGTTCATAAAAGTCACCTCTCACCTTATTGCTTACGTATCTTTGAACCTACCATATTTCTACTCTATATAATACTCCTTCCCAGTAAAAATAAACCTCTTAGAATTCTGCCCTACATTCATGTTTGATATTTTGGGGTTTTCAATGAGATTGAACTTCATTCAACATTGCATTGCACATCGCGTAACTATTTCCCTCTGTGGAAATCAAAATAAAGTTAGAATAAAATGTTACCATGTTGATTCTGTAGCATTACAGGACTGCATCAAAATAGTTCTAAGTGACCACACACAGCGCAGTGAAGCAGGAGAGGTAGCCAAATACTTGTAGCGGTTCAGTATTTCCTAGTAATATGCTGGGACACTAGCTTCTATTGTCTACGAAGGAATTGTGTCACCTATTGAATAAAATGATGGCTTGCATTTGTTTATTGCTTGTCATGTAGAATTAGAGGGTGCATTAATCTGCCTGTTGATGTAATTTTGGTGTTCTTTTGCGTACCACTGAAATGCAGCCACCTCTGGGGAGATGCGTGGCAGCTGTGAATAGCTTAGGGCATTGCAACAGTGTGGGAACCAAGTGAAGAACTGTGATTTAGTGGCAACCTGGATTTTTTAACAGTTACTGCTCAATAAGTTCTTTGAAATGGTGACTTTACTGCCAGTTTCAGCAGCTGCTGGCCTCATACTCCCATAAGGAGAAAATTAGAAATACCTAATTCCTTCTTGATGTTTTGTTGTTGCTGCTGCTTCAATAAAACAGCTGGTTATTTTTGTTTGGTTGGGGTTTTTTTATGGAATTAAAGACATAATAACAATAAAATATTTAGGAAACTTTTCTTAACTACTAAGCTGACCCACACTTCATAGATATTTATCCTGTTTGCTGCCTACAACACTCTTATGCAGTTAGTCTGCTGCTTCTCTTTTGCTGCAAGTTTCATCTCTCACTGTTTCCACAAAACCAGATTCTGTATGTTTCTCACACTAAATCCTTTCTTACTTCTTCAGTTTACTGTGGTTGATGTCAACAGTCACAAACTGCTCAATCTGCTAATCAACCTGAGCAGCTGGAAATTGATATATCGTGATAAAAGTCAATGGAAAACATTATTTTCACACACACACACAAAAAAGAAGTTTCAGGCAAAACCATCATGATCTGACCCCTTGTAGTAAAAACATTTTCAACAAGCACAATGTGTCATGTTATATACCGTAATAACAGTTAAATGTAGCCATTTGATCTATCTATTGTAAAAGAGAGGTATTCAAAGGGCTAGACCTGCCAAGAACTAGATTTTGGATGTTCTGCCATGGGGTGGAGTCCAGAGAATTGCAGGAGGTGCCTGTGCTCACCTATTCAACACCCAGGAAAGCTGGTGACAGGGAAAAGGATTCAGAAAAGCTAGGATGCCAAGGGGAGAGCCCCCTGAATGAATATTTGATGGGTTTTTTAATATCCATTGAGTTTTTGAATATTTATTGGAAAGGTGCAGTGCCCTTTTCCACAGGACTCTACGGTCGATCGATTTGGACTCCCTTCAGAGAGCACCACAACTTCCAAGCTGTAAGTCCACCTTCCCTCATTCAGAAAAGTGAGTTTAATCAAGGTCTAACTCTTCACCAGAATACACTTGAGTGCAGTCTCATTCTCTTCAGAGACCCATTATTATTAGAGAAAAATGCAAAAAGTTCTACATTAAAAAAAAAAAAAAACAGACAGAAAATAGCAGTCCAAGACTTCAATCTCTATGCAGAATTAATTAATAACCTGCGGCACATTAAAATATTCAGAAAAGTAAATTCCTACCACATCTATAAGGAAAGGAACTATAATTTTCTGAGTTTTATGGGTGAAGAAATCAAGACATATTTTAGTTTATATGTCTCACTTAGCAAAAATTTTAAATGTCATGAGTAGCACTAAATCCTAGAAATACTTCCTAAATTTCAACTCTGCTGCTTTGGGATAATGGTCTGTGCTAATAATTTTTAATAATTTTGTTTGAAGAAACATTTTCTGTGCATTTACTGATTCTCAGCATAATAGTATTAAAGAGAAATTGTCTGCAATTAAAACAAAGTTAAAAAATAAAAGGTTTCTTATCAATTTTAAAATCAATTATAATACTCAGTATGAAACTAAAATAAGATGAGACTAAGATGATGCCTTTCACTTTTCATTGGTTCTAGTTGCTGATCAGAATAGTTCAATCTAAGCTCCAGACAATTAGATTTGAAGTCAGTTCATCCTCCTGTAAGGGAAGAAATCACAGTGGCCAATTTAGAAGCCAGAATGTTGCTGCAAGTAATCATTGTCTGATGCAAATCAAATAATAGTTACTGCTTAAACATGCTGCTTTAAATCTATATAGAGGATACACTTCTTAAGCAGCATTGTTTTCACACAGTCTCAACACGTATGTTGCACGAGCACCAGAAAAGCAGAAATAACAAGACTATGAAGAAAACTATGTAGCAGTAGATTATTGTCACTTAAGGCTTTGGTCATTTTTACAGCCTTATTACTCTGACAAATTCCTAGCATAGTTATGGTTTTCAAAAAAAATAAAGAAAAAAAAAAAAAAAGAGGAGAGGAGAGCTTTTGGATATGTTAGTTCAGTTTGGCTGTAAAATGCCAATTAATGTTAATTTTACAGTCAGTGCCAGCATCATACGGCTGTCCCAAAATTGCTGTCCTCCTTCTAGGGAGACAGCCTTCTGCAGCAATGAAGCTTCGCAAGGGAACTGAACCTAGTCTGCAGCTTCATGGTCTCCTTCAGCTACTGTGGGGTCTGTAGTAGAAAGCTATGCTTCTGGGCAAAACACAGCATCCTAAAATTAAGAGTTCAGAGGAAACTGCTTATCTAATGGATCGCACCGTGCCTTTCGCCTCAGTGTAGGAAAAAGTACATTTGGTTACTGTATTTCCCAGGAGTAGTTAAATCAAAGGATGGGAGACGAGAACCAAAAATGACTACTCAGCATTTTTATTCTGTTTAATGGAGGACGTAACTTTGCCAATTCTGTTTGTGTATTTTGAAACAAAGGCGATCAAATAATAAACTTTTATTTCTTACACCTTCATTTTATTCTCCACAAAGCTGCTTTTGCACTGAGTTTTCAAAATATTCAAGTTCTATGAATGATTCCCATGGCTAGTTTCCTGATTAAATAGGGTATAATTGTTCCAGAGATTTACTTTGGGGAGAGTAGGTCATTACTGGAGTAGCAAAAGGGAGATAGCAGATTTATAAGAGGAACAATCTAAGTAGGCTGCCTACGCAGACTTTTCAATTCCTCCACAGCCTTTGGCATATAATATATATCCATTGGAAGAAATCCTGCTCCCACTGAACTCAGTGGGAGTTTACCAATAATTTCCATGGGGCTAACAATTTACCTACCGAATTTTGGAATGGATGTAAGGCATCACTCCTCAGGACACTGAGGAACCTCTAACTAGTAGAGTTAGGAAGGGAATGTTCCCTGTGGGCAAGTCATTTAGAGTATGGTAGAACTCCAGGCTCCATGCCCCAGTGTGGAGCCACGCAGAGAGACTGACTCCTGTCCTACTAGGATTACAGCATCTTACAACAGTGCTCCAACTCAACAGTCTCAGAGTACTAGTTCATGTCTTCCCAGTCTCTGAAAGTTTATCAAAGACTATTCTGGGCATGCTATGTCATCATTCCTTCAAAGACTGTTCACTCCAGAATTTCTTGCACCTTATCCTCATTTATCTAGGACTAGTCCCTTCTAAAGACAGGATATTAGCTAGGTGTACCACTAGTTTGGCTTTGTAAGATCATTCTCATAAATGTTTCATCAGTGTCATGTATGAAATGCAGGAAGCATTTCTGTCTCCGACACAAAGACAATGCAGCTACGGTCACAGAAAGTCACTGTCACAGCTGGGATTCTGTATTTCACTGATCTATACTAGATTTGCACATTTTTATCTAACCAACTGTCATCTCTGCACATTCCCCAGTTCTCCAGCATTTCCCTTCTGCTAAGTAGGTTGGAGGGTTTGGTTTGGTTTTTTTCCTTTTTGAATTGCATCATGTCCAGGATGGATTTCACCTACGTGTTCCCAGCGCATACATCTGATGACTCTAGGTCCTTCTCTGTTCCTTCCCCATCCTTCCTGGTGCTTGCAGCACCTCCTAATTTAGTAGTATCTTCAGATTTAACAAATGTGGTGTGTACTCCTTCTTCAAGATCATTAATAAGACTGTTGAATAATGCTGGGCCAAATTCTCATCCCTACAACACTTCCCCACAGCATGATGCATTGCTGTTTAAACTGTATCGCAGTGAGTGCTCCCTTGCTTTATACATCCCAGTGCTGAGGATGTGCCATAGTGTAAAATAATAGATAACAGCAGACTAGAACATTCTGATATCTTGGGCTTACTTAAGTTGTATTTCAGAGGTTTCCTTGTACCTTTGAAGCTTGAATTGCAGGTGTACAATATCTTAGTCGACAGGGGAGTCATATTAACGGGTTTGGCAGACCTTGGAAAGTACAGATTGAGCCCATTGTTTGACTTCAGGAGAATGCCTAATGTTTTATTAGCACTGCTGCTTCTTTTCAAGAGAAGTCAGTGGTCATTTGGGAGGTCTGATGAGAAATGTTTCATCAATGGAGGACCGGTGTTTCTGAGGAGGAACATTAAAATCATTTTGTACCCCAAAAAGTGATTTTTTTATAAGTATATCTCAAGTTATTCTAACTTGTACCTCCAGTCATAAAAGGCATGAGGTATGAGGAGATTGTCAGGATAATGACATCCCTTTCCTCCCTAGGCACCCCACTAATGTGTAAAGCTAAATAGCTGTTCCAAATAGTTGACTTTACCTGGGATTTCTCAGTAAGGTCAACCTCTTGTCAGATAGCTATTTTCTGATGGCAGCCTAACAGAGAAACTTAATGACCTCTATTTACTCCAAGTAGAAACCCATCAAAGGGACAATTAGCTAATTTTAAACATAAATTGGCTCCCTGGTGAGAAGCAAGCTTATAAATAATCCATTTCATTTGTTCACTGAACTAGACTGTCATGCAAGTGAAATTGCTGACTCCAAAGCAGACAAGCGATTTGAAATGTTTACATGAATGACTTCAAATTGGCAAACTTTTCTTGCCTTAAGTGCCCTGAGAGAAGGACTTAGGGGAAGAACCTACGGAAGCGGCTTCTTTTGCCACCGCTGATGTGCAGGCAGGTTGCAGGTGGGTTCAGCCCTGCTGAATCTACACCGTCCACTGGAGCAAAGCAGCCCAAGCTCTCTCCAGTGATTCCCTTAGCAGGCAGTCAATGGTGCAGACACAGCAACTAAGCTTTCCAGCTTGCATGCAAGTAACTTGGATGTTAGTACCACACATGGAGGGAAAAGCAGGTTCATGCTCCCAATTAGACTGTGTAGAATTGCAGTGTTTGCAAGAAAGCTGCACTGATTGCCTCTTGGTTTTCTTCGAGTGTTCCCATCACCATGGTACATGAGCACCTTTAGTCTTCACTACAATTATTTTTCCAGTATAAAACTGTTTCCTGAAAGAATGGAAATGCTGGTTTCTGACAGTGTCACCGTGCCTCAGTTTCCTAAGTAAGTGAGGTGTTTGGTGGGACTTACGTTTCCAGAAGAGCAAAGCAAGAAACAAAAGTCCATTTCTCAGGAGGCTGCCTTATGACACAAATTGGGGGCTTTCATTTTCTTTCCAAACCAACATCCCTGAGAAGCAGCATGTGCACTCAGTATGTCTTTCCAGTACTCATCGCGACGGTATTTCCACAATACTAACTTTGTTTAAGGGGTGAATGCAGAAGAATAGCCTGAAGGTATTTAAAAGACGTCAAATAGGGCAACAGAGAAAAGGAGAGACATTGCAGGCCAGTTTCCAGTCCCATGAGATATGAGGACTGTGAAAGTGTCTGATGAGACCCCAGTGCATTCTCAAGCAGAGAACAGGATGGAGCCTTCCTAGGTCAGATGGGGGGCTCAGGAGGGAAACTTTATAGCTGTCTTCACTCTGTTTGAATAGAGCTCTCCAGTTTGCTGTGCGAAATGTTATCAGACCAGAGATTAATTGCTTCTAAAGGCAGCCAAGTAACTGCTAGAGGCAATAAAAAAGGGAAGAAAGAAAAGATCCTTTAAGTAGAGTTTAATGACCTTCTCCTGCACGTTGTTTTACTTTGCCAGATTAATATATAGTCACTTGTATAAATGCAAGTGTGTGCGTGTGCTTGTGACTGTGTATGACTCTGCGTGTGTGGTGAGATTGTACTTGCACACCCGGTTTGCTCTCTTCTCTAATGCTGATTATCTTTGCTCAGAGGAACATGCCGTGATTAAATCAACTAATCTCATCTAAACTAATCTGAAAACAAGAGATACAACTGTTCCCACAGCTGGGAAACAAGAAGCCTCTATCCTGAGGTAGATTATCTGTGTTCAGTGGACTTTTGGGACCCTCATCATTCTTTGAAACAGGTGGCAGAAAAGTTCAAATTGTGACACTTTGCTTTGGTCTTTCACGCCTGCTAAGTGATAGGAAGGTCTGTTCATGCTGAAGATTTCTCACAGAAATGTAACCTTGATGAGATTTTATGGGGCCATATCTGACACATCAATGCATTTAGACATGATTTAGTAAACTTACGACTCAATCTATTTCAAAGTACTGAAGTATCATATCTTTTTCAGCTGTGAACACTGAAATCTTTCCAATAATCACATTGGAGGAGAAGGCACTAGGAAAACTCAACATGCAATTTTTTCCCCAGAGAGATCAAACATCTTACTTTCACCACAGCTTAATTGTCTACTGTCTCATTAAGTACTTATCTTTTTTTTTTTTTTTTTAATCCACAAAAGTGCATTCTGGGGAGAGGAATATCTGTCCTAAAATTGCTGGGATATTTCTAGTATGTACAGGTTAGCTTTTTCTTTCTTTCAATCTTTGTAAAATCTGAGTTGATAAATGCCATAACTGAAATTAATACTCATTCTTCAGAAGTTACAGATGTGGCAGAAGAAACCAATAAACACAATTAGTTCAGTCCTTACCCAAGTTACACCAACAAATACCAGACCTGCAGTTAATGGATTTACCTCCACTTAAAAACCATTTACAGACACAATCAAGCACAAGAAACAGTCACTGATTTTTTTTTTTCTTCCACTCAATCTCAGCATTGAGAAAAAAACAAGTCTGCTACAAAAGAGGCTAAGAATAGACCATAAAGTATGTTTGGTAGAAGAGGACTCATGCTCCCAGCATTTTGCGGAGAACCACAGCTGTGGGTCAGCACACATTCCCATAAAATGGTTATCAGATGCAAGTATGCAGTTTCCCAGCAGTACTCTGTGGTTCAGAGTTAGCAGCTAGCAATTCTCACCACACAACTGAAGTCATTTCCCTGGGTTTGCCCCAGTTTTTTAAACAAAATGAAACACACCACAAATTCTGGAAAGCTGAGAAGATAAGTCATGAAGCCAATGCTCAATTTGGGAAAACTAAAGAGGGAGAAATAATTTAAGGTATGCAAAAAAGGCATATAGCCACATTCTGTCTTTTAGTGTATCTTCATTCTGACAAAAGGAAAAGTTGTTTTCAGTTATTTTTTCACAGGCAGACCACACACCACCTTATTCCCAGCTTGCAAATTTTATCTCTTATTCCCACTCTGCAGGAAGGAATAACTGAGATATTCACATCAATGCCACAGGCTAGGGTCAAAGCAAGGATCATTGATGAGATGTTCCCAGAGTTTAGAATTGTCCCTGGTTTCAGTGGAAAGAAAACCCATCTCCTGTTTCCCTTTACTGGCTGATTTGATCATGCCTTTGAAGGATAACACTTCAAGAGTGCTGAGTGAAGATGACTGCCAGCTATATCATGTGGTTGTCTTGGACCCCTCCCAGGAGGTTGAATCTGAACTGAAATCAAATGCAAGTCCTTTCAAACTCGCTTTGATAAAATAATCATAAAATCATTTTGGTTGGAAAAGACCTTTAAGATCATCAAGTTCAACCATTAACCTAACACTACCATGTGTGTAAGCACCAGATCTACGCATCTTTTAAATACCTCCAGAGATGGTGACTCAACCAATTTCCTGGGCAGCCTGTTCCAATGACCGACAACCCTTTCGGTGAAAACATTTTTCCTAATATCCAATCTAAAACTCCCCTGGCGCAACTTGAGGCCATTTTGTCTCATCCTATCACTTGTTACTTGAGAGAAGAGACCAACACCCACCTTGCTACAACCTCCTTTCAGGTAGTTGTAGAATGTGGTCTCTAGATGGGAAACCAACCAGCTGAATCAACTAGTTCCGCTTATAATGATGGGAAAAAATGATAAAGGTTTTTAAAGATTCTGGTTGCAGTATGAATGAAGATACCCATTGCTTTCTTGCAAAGAGGCCACACTGCTTTGGGCATTCATTGGCACAGCCATCCCCAGTAAATGTCCATGCAGGGAATGTTAAAATTACAATTTCTGCTGTGTTACCTTCCAAAGGAGCTGCTTAGTCTATTTGTAGAATAGTGAATTAACTGTGAGTTACAGAGGCAAGAAAAGTAGGAAAATTAAATTTTGGCACCAGAAATGGCTAGTTCCTCCAGCTAGTCTTCCCTGACTGTATCTCTGGTCAACAAAGAGAGAACAGCATCTCTGGAAACCAGTTCAGGGCACCTAAATCAGACATCTGCTCAGAGCCACCTTCTAGAAGAGTCTCTGCTTTTATCCATTGACTATAGAGGGAAAAAAAACAGTTCTGTCTGGTGAAGTCAATACCTTCTGACTAGTAGTGCCACCTGAGACAAAGTCCCATGAAAAGTTTAGAGGATGAGATCACTCACAGCTCCATCTGTTCTTCCGTGTACCTTCTGTGCTTCACCCATCGGTGCACACAGATTCCACTTAGCGCTGGACCGTGAGGTCCCTGATGTTTACTGCGCTGGAGTGTTTGGATTCATTTACCAGATTTACCCTCCAGACCATTACAGAATATGGATGCTCTAGATTTCATTTTATTTCTTGATTGATATATTATTATTAAAATCTCATGGCATAGATCAAGATATAAAAAAATTACAATCTTTGAATTTGAAGATCATACAGGAAGGTTGTGAGACCTGATAAGAAAAAAAAGTAATTATTTTTATGATCTGACAAAGTATTTCCATATGCTAGAATATTTAAAAATGAGAGAATGTATTCTTTAAAAATGAGAGAAAATGAGAAACAGGGGGTTAGGAAGTAAAAATCTCACACTCTAATCCCAACCTTGAACCTGCTTTGTCACCAAAGGCACTCTTCATGTACTACCCTCATTTCCTAAAGAGATTCAGTAATAAACTATTATTATCTAGCTCCTAGGTAACATTTTTATCCATCAATCTCAACCTACATTACTAATGAAGCAGCATTATTTTTTGTTTTCCAGATTTGGGGCAGGGGCTGTGCAGAAAGAAGCAAAAGGACTTGTCCAACCTTCCCAGAAGATCAGGTTGGAACAGGACACCCTTCTCCTACATCTCAGGTTACTCCTATACCTGCTAACCCCCACTTTGCAAATTTCTCTCTTAACCATGGTGGGTTCTGAACTAAATTAATTAAAGTTTGAGGAGCCTACTGGTCCTGAGTTGAAAGAAATTATGTACACTAAGTGCATGGTAAATATTTTATGCATTGTCTCCATAAGACGCTAAAGATTGCTATATCATTGCTCAAAATACAAGTAAGAATTTACTTGACAGAAAAGAGAAAATGCTGTTTCATGTTTATTTTGTATAGCTGGTCAGCAAATGGATTTTCCAACCGAGGGGAAAAAGAAACAAGAGCATCTTACAGAATTCTTTTACAGAACAATATGTAAAAATGTATTTATTTGACATTAATGAAAACCTTTTATTCTGATAAACTGAAAATATTATCTCATAGGCAGACTTTTAATATGTCCTTTTAAAATAAGAAAATCCTCTTCTTCAGTATGCTTTTCTACTGATTTTAAAGGAAAAGTGAGTTTCCCAACTATTTTTTTCTCCACTCTTCCCATTTTAGATGCTTCTTGCTGTCCACCAAGGAGATGAAATAAACATATTGTGCCACTTGAGTCACTTGCAAATGAGGCCTTCACGCAATTCTGCAATCATGTTGTTGATTGAGAGGATTTACCCTCTGTCCTTATACTTGGGCACAGGGAGAGGAAACAAGTTCAAAACAAAACTAAAAAAGGTGTGTGAGAGCAATGCTGTTCATGGGGAGGATGTCTGAAGCGCTTGCATTCAGCTCTATCCTTCCCATGGAAGTCAATGGCTAAAAGCTGTCCAATGATCACGTTTTCTGAAGTATCTTGCTCATTTCCACCAGGAAATTTTGTCCCAGTGTAATCTGATAGTTTATAAAATTTATCAGAGATTTCTGGACAAATGGCAATCTGTTTAAAAGGCTGTGGTCCATCTGACTCAGCTGCTTTATAACTGTAAATAGCTACTTCTGCAACATGCAGACCAACTATCTTATGGGTAAGCATGAAAGCAGCCCCTTCACTGAGCTCTAGACTTGATGTTACACCATGCCAAAGTGTGCTGTATAGTGTTGTCAATCCACTTCCCTTCAGAAGTGACTTCATGTGCAGCAGAAGACCCACGACATTAATTCCTTGAGAACTTTAGTGCATCTGAAATACCAAGCTCAGACACATATCCCTGTCCAGCAGGTCTCAGAGTCCTGGGCAGATACAAAGCAGATTTACAGCTCTGTAGGCTTGCAGTGAGAATAGTTAGGCTGCTTCAAAGCTCTCTGGAGAACTTTACTTAAATATAACTTTTCTAATATTTCTGAAAATCCTGCAAACCATTATAGTAGTGGAAGAAAAGCTAACTAAAATATCTAGTGATGAAAACTTTTTCTACTGTTGCTGTTTCAAAAAGCATGAGAAAATTAATTTAGGTACAAAAAAAAACTACTGCTATCATAAATGTAAATGTTTACTCTGTAGTATGTGCTTTTAACTGCTCTAAACACTTCAGATCTGCCCTTTTACAACAGTTCATATATTATTGTTTCTATCTCTTCCGTATTTCTACAATAAGTAACCTAACCTTTTCTTATCAATGTATTGTAATGATTTACTTAGTTCTAGTTAATAAGATACTTTTGTTTATATTTGTATTTCAGGATTTTTTACTAATTTAGTTGCTATTTAACAGTAACAGTTATAAGTGGATCCAAGTACATTAATGCGGTTTTATCATAGAACCATAGAATCATTTGGGTTGGAAAAGACCTTTAAGATCATCAAGTCCAACTGTTAACCTAGCACTGCCAAGTCCAACCACTAAACCATGGCCTTGATATTGATGTCAGTGTAGCACTGATTCAAAAGTTATCAGAAGTAAGCTAAATGGAGGCTTTATGGAGCAGACTACTCAGTGGAGTGGCATTCTGACATCAGCAATGAATTTCCTTCCAGATCTGCTGAAGCAAAACTGCTACAATGGGAACCTCCAAGGTTTTTAGATGGAAATTCAGACATTTTCACAAAAATGATAATGGGTAAATCCCATCTGCCTAATCGTTCAGTTGGTATTCCTGTACATGTACATCATCTGGTTATCGAGTTTGCGTGTAGTCTATATTTCATTTTCAGTGTGTTATGCCAAATCACAGGTGGAAGAAGGCAAAATGCAACAAATATATTTAAACAAATATATTTAAACAAATCTCACATTTTCCTGTGACCTGACTTCTGACATTCAAATATTTGACTTTGACAACTCTGCCTTGCCTTTCCATTGGCATTTCCCACTTTTATCTTCTTGGACAAGGTATTAGGATGCTGAATCAGAAGAGACAGCTGTCAACACTGTAAGCAGCAAGGGGCAGAAGTGTAAGTTCCCATTTGCCACAAAGTGGAGATCTGTAGTACTGAGCTACTCAGACTGAGTTGTTTTCCCATGGGGTGCTCTGGCTAAGTGTCTGTAGTACGCTACCACTCTTTCATGTAATGGCTGCAAAAAAGCTCGTGGGCAAAAG
Organism: Grus americana; assembly: GCF_028858705.1. Taxonomy (NCBI): domain Eukaryota; kingdom Metazoa; phylum Chordata; class Aves; order Gruiformes; family Gruidae; genus Grus; species Grus americana. The sequence continues at coordinate 10,929,410 of NC_072853.1, read as the reverse complement.
TCAAGTGGTAAAAGAAAACTGAATTAAAAGCAGTCATTCAAGGTGGAAAGGAGCTAATATAGCCTGGATTTCAACAGCCCTTTCTGATAGCTAGTAAAATATGTTTGCCTTTCCCTCGATGGAGACACCAAGAGAATGACACTTTTTTATGCAACTGCTTACTTTTCTGAAGCTGGTTGGTACTTAACATTGCTTGAGATTTGTACTTCTTCATCAGATTTTCTTGAAATCAGACAAAGACAAGACCTCAACCGTTATTAGGAAAGGTCAGACGGACAGATAGACACACACATGCACAGAGAGTGTGATCAAACAAGCCTCATTTCCTTACAAGCCCGAGGTAAAAATAACATTTTGGAATTTCCACTGCCAGCATTTTGAGCACTTCTCATTACAGGATCAGGAATGAACCTTGGCACTGCTGACTAGAGTCATTTATTGTAGACAGTGGAATTATTGTTTACCCTCCAACGAAATGTTTCCTCCTTCTTCTGGGCCTCACATGAGAAGTGGGCAAATTGCTTAAGAGCAGAAATCTAAATCCCTCCATGGCTCCCAGAATCCCTCAATCTTCTGAGGAGTACTAAAGGAGTCATAGGTGAGGAATAATTGATTTGACATGCTTAATCTATTCCTTGTGCATGGATATGTGTGAGCATGTTGCAGTTTCCTCACATCAACCCATTGATTGTGGAAAGTTCACCTACCACAAGTCCAGAGAGAAAAATCTTGTCTGGGCTTGATAACAGCACGGAAACCTTCTGCAGGATGATCTACAATGAATTGACTGGTGGAGAAGGTGAATACAGAGCAATTAGTTTCTCTCCTAGTAAAGGAACTGAAGGTTCACAGTATAATGCACAGAGCAGCAGCACTGCTGCTAAAATAAACAAAGGGATAACCTTTTTCACACATATGGTACCTTCAAGATTGCAACATGTGTAACCATATAAAAATAAAAGACAATCATGATGTTTCCTTGGAACAGAAGGATATCACAGAAGGAAGTTAAGCACAGCAACTAGTTGCATCTTACTTCTTACTCCATATGACTTTCTTCTCCACCCCTGAGATCCACCATCCCCACGACATTTGTTCTTCTTCCCTGTAGCAGAGAGCCTCCAAGATGAAATGAAGGACTCTGACTCAGCAGCTGCTTTGGGAAGGAGGGATTTACACAAGGGCAGGATCACCTCTCTCTGGCCTGAGCCCTTTCTTGCATTGTATTCCTGCCTCTTATTTCTGAAAAATAGTTCTCTGTCCCCTTCCTGCTGGCTACACAACTTCACCATAGCCAGGGAAGGTGGCAACTACAGAGACACACAAGTTGCTCGTAAATAGCATCCAGCTATTTGACAGCAGGATGCAGTGGTTTCAACGACATCAGAAACAACGTGCTAAACTTCTCCAGCTGAATTCAAGCTGGAAGTTGTAGCCCATGCCTTGCAGTGGGGAAATATGAATTTATCACAGGCAAAGTGTGTGCTCATGGCAGAAAGCAGAGAGGAAAAACTCCCTTGCATACATCATCCCGGGGAAATATTTTTGCCAGAAAAGTACTATTGAGACACATCTGAAAGGTGTGTTTCTACAATTCAGCTGAACAATGGGTGAATTGTAATAGCAACTGTTCAGATGAAGGCCTAAAAAAATATAAATCAGCAACTTTAAAGATGGCCCAAATTAGTGCATACTCTGATGAAACGGAAGTCATCCAAGAATACTTATAAAACCTCAGGCAAGGAGATGCCTCATGTCTCCTTAGAAAAAGTGATGAGCTTTTCTTCATATATCACTGACCTAACAATGAACTCAAATCTTGTGGAAAGCCGTTTGTACCTCATTGATGAATTCCCCTGTGTTCGACAACCCTGTAAGAAAACCAGCTGATGAAGCAGATGCAAGAGGCATGATTATTTCAAGCACCACACATCAGAAAACTAACTTTATGCTTGTTTCAAGTTGTTCTTCTAATAGAAAAATGAGGTCTTTAAAAGCTTGAAGTGATGCCTCTTGAAACTTTGCCAAAAGGATTTTGTGACAGTTAAAGAAAAAAACAACCAAGAAACCAAAAAAACAACCGTATTGAAAACTAATAGCGTGGACTTTTATTCACAAAATTGTCTCACCTTGGCTAGTGGAAAAGATGACAGAAAATCTCTCTAAGTTAAATTAGGCTGGCCATTTCTGAGGCCAGATAAATTTACCACAGCCTTGTGACAACCAGTAATTATGGCTTTTAATCATTTTTCACAAAAAATTGAGAAGAATCAATAAAAGAAAGTTTGCAGCAAGAAGAATTAGGAGAATTTGCAGAAAACTTGTGTTGTCAGTGATTGAAAATCTGTCTATGAAAAATAAAAAGAAAAGAAAAACAAAAAAAGAAAAAAGAAAAAAGAAAAAAGAAAAAGAAAAAGAAAGAAAAAGAAAAAGAAAAAGAAAAAGAAAAAGAAAAAGAAAAAGAAAAAGAAAAAGAAAAAGAAAAAGAAAAAGAAAAAGAAAAAAGAAAAAAGAAAAAGAAAAAGAAAAAGAAAAAGAAAAAGAAAAAGAAGAAAAAAAGAAAAAGAAAAAGAAAAAGAAAAAGAAAAAGAAAAAGAAAAAGAAAAAGAAAAAGAAAAAGAAAAAGAAAAAGAAAAAGAAAAAGAAAAAGAAAAAGAAAAAGAAAAAGAAAAAGAAAAAGAAAAAGAAAAAGAAAAAGAAAAAGAAAAAGAAAAAGAAGAAAAAGAAAAGGAAGAAGAAGAAAAAAGGAAGTTCCCCAAGCACATGCAGGCTGAATTCAAAAGGGAAGATCATGCCAACACTTCAGAAAATTAAACCGATGAAACTTTTCTCTGTCTCCAAATGCCAACTCTGAACATGAAACAGCTGCCAAAGGTAATGCTTGTCTCAATGACAAAATCTGGCATATGATTTGAAGCAAGAGAATGGACTCCATTTTGATAAGTATGGTTGAAATTTTGGGTTGCTTTGTTATTTTCTAAAATTATATTAAAATATATAACTATTTATTCATCAAGCAATTATTTTAAATATGCTAATACTGTCTCATACTACCATTAGTTCTTTAACGATTTTTTGTGGTGAACTACTTGATGATGTTAATTATCCACAGATGTATATGAGTGGTTATGTTCAAGAAATTCTATCTTTAGAGAAGTACAGATTGCTTGGGATGTAGATTATTTGTGTCAATAATATGTAATATAGCTACAAATTTCATTCACCACATTTTAGAAGCCAAAAGCCTAGTTTGTTCTCTAGCCAAAACCTGGAAAATAGGTCCCCTTGCAATTGTTTATGGTTAAGATGCAAATTCCAGGTAAGAAAGTGGCCTGAAGGTCCACTGCTGGGACTGGGAAGGACAATAACAGCTCCACCACATTTGTCCTCTTCATTATATCCTGATAACTCTTCCCTAAGGTTAAATCTCTAAATGGAGATCTCTATTTGTATCTTTCATATGCTTTATTTCACCACCTGAAAGCAATGTGCCATCATGTACTGGGTTTCAGATCCCAGGCCAATTCCATCATCTCCCTGGCTGCTCTTCCCACTGGTATTCCATTCTTTTTAGACATAGACCCTTTTAAACAATTGATCTCCTGGATTGTAGCCTTGTGTCAGCTTCACATCAAATTGACTCTTTTCTTGATATACATTGGAATGTATACTAATATCACATAATTTTAATCGTATTCAATTTAGTCATGAGTTTGCTTACTCAGTTCTTTTGCCCCTCTCTCAAGAGTCTCTGGAAGGTTGCAGCAAACACCATTATAGCAGTATCTTAGTTGTAGTTTAATGTATCTTCACTTCGTTTTAACTCTCAGTGCTTCTGTGGTCCTCTGTTCAGTTTGTGATATAATTTGTATTTCAGCATCACCTCCCTTTAGGATAACAATTCTAGAAGATTAAGGTATTACAAATTGCTGCTAAAAATGATATAAACAGCTGACCACTGAAAAGAAATGTTGTGAATTGGACTGGTAGGGATAACAGGTCATCCATTAACATCAAAGGGCATTGTCTTTTGAGGCCTCTTCCTTAGGTAATAAACTAATCTGTCATATTAAAATTTCTTGTGGGGGCACTTAGTATTTGCCAGTTACAGACGACATAAGGACTCTTCTGCTTCTGACCACCGTATGTTCTTATGGCCTGTCTGTCATAATTATTGAAGGAAAACTGTTCATTAGTCACCGCTGTTAAATATTTTCTGTATAATATTGACATGCTCAGAGGAAAGAAAAAGAGCTGCTAAACAAAACCACTGACAAGATTGCAGATCTTGTATTCCTTGAGCAAGAAGCGAATTTACTTAATGTACAGTAGGACACAAAATAATGATCTGAGCTCTACAGCAGCTTTTGTTCAAGAGTTCAGATGGTGGGTGAGGTGTCTGAAGTTAAAAGGAATGAAATGCCACAGAGGCATTACTTCAGACAGTGTCTTTTTAGCCTACTGAGCAAGAAAAAAACCTGAAAGAATAAGGCAAACATTTCCCAAAGTCCTTGGGTTTTGTATGATCAGCCTGACACAATCAATTGCAAATTCTTCGGAAACAGTCCTGTATGTATTCATGCACTAAAATCAGTGAAGTCTTATACACAGCTTCTTGGTGTAATTACTCAGGGTTTTGAGATTACCCGCAGTCACTTGCATTGATAGGGTATTTCATTCCACATAAATTCCCAGGGATGTCTTTTCTTTTCCAGTCTTTAATAAACCCATATGCAGACAAAATTCCTTATTGAACTGAGGAAAAATTTTTGACCTTAGAAACCAGTCAGAATCAAAATAGTCTGTACCTAGAGGTGAGCTACAAGAAATCTCATAATCCCCCTCTGAGAACACAGTATGAGAATATACGAATCAGGTTAGAGCAGCTCAATGGCTGAGATGGATAGTAGTGTCTTTGTGTTTAATAAAAATTCCTCTATTTCTTTTTCTTCTCATAATTTTTTCCAATCACTTTTGGAAACCATGAAAGCTTCCAGCATCCACAATGTCCAGGGGGCAAAGAGTTCTTCACGTCTGGGTGAAGAAAAATCATCTTTTGGTCTATGAACCTCCTGCTTGGTAGGTTGATGTACTAGTTCTGTATTAGAGTGAACAATAATTTCCTATTCACCTTCTCCATGTCATTCATGCTTTCACAGATCCCCTTCCACTCATCTTTTTCCAGGCTGAAAAGTCCCGGTCTATTTATTTGTTCCTCGTATGGAAGATATTTCATGCCTCTGCTTACCCTTGTCCTTCTTGAAAACTTTCCTAGTTCTACAACATCCTTTTTGAAGGTGTGGGGGAGAGAGGGAAGGAAAGCTTCCTAAGTTGAGGACCATAAACAAAATGCAGGTGTACATGGATTTTACAGTAGTATGATGCTTTCTGTTTTGTTCCCTATTCCTTTCCTAATACATCCTGATATTTAGTTTCCCTTTCTGAGGAACTGACAGTTTCACCAGGGTATTTATTATAACTGCAAGATTCTGTCTCTTGGTGTTAGTAGTGAGTTCAAATCCCATCACCCTATTTACAGATTTTTTTATGCTCATCTTTGCTGTGTTTTTTCTTAAAGTCGCAAAAAACTGTGAAAAAGACGTCTTTAGCTGTTACATTGCAGAGAAATCAGCCAGTCAGCACGACCTGACATGTCACATCATCTCCTTCCTTTGCGCTGGTCTAGCTTGTGCCGTGTTCGGAGCATATCTCCGGGACTCTCTTGACAGTTTGCCTGGGATTCAAGTCTGTTGGCAGTGGGAACGAAGGACCCCGTTTTGCTCTGCATTCCACCAAAGCCGGGGAAAGAGGTGACCAGCTGTTCCCTCCCACCAGGCAACAACAGCTTTTATGAGGGTGAAAAAAGAATATAAAAATCTCTGGATCTTATTATTGCTCCGCATTTTATGTTCAATAGTGAAAAAAAAGAGGCAGGTGACTGACCAGGAGTGTTTGAAGTCCAGCTGGGGCTGTTTGGAAGAGGATGTGTCGCCTGTAGTTGTGAGGTACCGAGGTGAAGTGGCGATTTAGAAGGTGGCTTCGTAATAAGTCAGTTTTTTATAACTTGAGTAGTTTAGCCTTTATCAAATGCATATCACCTGTTGTCCCTTATCAAACACACCTCTGATGTTTTTGATTCACTTAGTTCATTCATTCTTACCATACAAAACAGCATTGGTGGGCCTGGTCTCATAAAAGCAGATCTCGAAGGCCCTTGGGGCACAGGAAACCAGCAAATGCATGTTTTAGGGGAAGGGAAAAAAAAAAAAAAGAAAGAAAGAAAGAAAGGAAAAAAGCCATATGACCTAGCACAGGAAACAAATCTAATGAAGGAATGTCCTCAGCTTTCACAGGAAATTATTTTCATTTTGTGCCATTTTCTGCCTCCATAAAAAGTAACAGAGTTGGCCTCCTGTGCTCCTACCTAACCTTTCGGCATCAAGGACTGGAGAGGAGAAGTGTTGCCTCGACCAACAAGATGCTAATCCATTAAGAGGGTAACAGAGAACAGACTCTTTTCATCATGGGCAGCTTAACTGTCACACCACAGCCAATATTTTCTGAAATAGAGCTTAGCAGGGAATAGGGAATATTTGCTGTTTTGTAACCAAACTGAGATATTTAAAAGGTGCTTCATTTTTTAAAAAAGCACTGACCACTTGCTGTCTGGCAAACAGATCCCAACTGGGGTATTCAGGATCACTGACTGTTCCTTAAATCCTGATAGTTTGTACTAAACAGTGTAAAGCAAGACTGTAATAAATTACAGGCAGTTGTTAGTAGGGAAGGTGGTTTAACCTGACGCTTTTTGTCATACACATGTGCTGATTCTGTTTGGTTTTGATTTAGAGCAGAAGCTGAAATAATGTTTTTATTTTCATCTCCTGTAGTCCACACCTTAGTTTGCGTTAGCCTTGCAAAGGAGCCCAATGTCTTCCTGCATGACAGACCATGTATTCACATCTTTTATTGCTCATATGATATCTAAGGAAGAAATTGTATTGTGTATGGCCTGACTCAAAGAAAGATAATCCCACAGTGTCCTTAGGTTGCACTGTTAATGCTGGACCAGTTGACGATGCAAACTCTCATGTTTGTTTTCTAATGGTAGAAAAGCTCAGGAAGGTAGAAATAACAGCAATAAAATTACTAGATGTCAAAATGCTATTTCTTAAAGTAAGTGCTTCTGGAGACAATTTTGCAAAATGCTTTGGGTCAGGAGGTGAGTGCCCATGCCCGTCCCCCTTCATTAGTTAGACATGTTAAAACTACAGAAAACAAGCCTCAAAAATGCGGTTCAAAGGAAGCCTTACAGGGAATCGATCATCAGCCTTTAAGAAATAACTTTATCTGCACCATATTCAATTTCTTTCTGCAACTTTCTGCAACTCTCAGGTTAACACCAGTGCAATGAATCTTTGTAAATTAATGAGTTTAATGAGTGAACAAGAATCAATCGGTCTCCCTTGTTTCAAAACTGCTAATAAGAACTTAAACCAAGTATAAACCTCTGAGTCACAGCCTCTTACTAATAACATGCTTTTTTCTTTGAAGAGAATAATTAAATCATCACCACATTCCTTTTTCTCTGTATAACTTCCTGTATGATATGAATTTAGATCAAAACATACCCTTTCTTCCCTAAGGGTTCTTTGTTATAGTGCTTTGGAAAATGATTTCATGAATGACTTTTGTCCTTGAAGGCATACAAATCAGGCAAGTGCTGATTGCCTGAACTTCAAAAGGACTTGATAAGCCAGACACACCCTAATATTTTATAACTGTTAGCACACAGATCTATGAAAAGCTTATTATAAAGTAGAAGCTGTAAATATCTAGACACCAACGCAAGGAGTACAACAGGCTTCACAGTGGAGGGGTATATCAACAAAACAACCATAACTGAAAAATACGGAACATCCGGAATATATTTAGTAACGTAATATCCGACTCTAAAATACATATGAAATTGAGGCTGGGTCAAAGATGTAGGGGAATAAGATTTTGCCTTAAAAATGAAACTCTAAGACGACTCTAAGAAGAGAGTCTAAAAAGTCTAAAAAGACTCTAAGAAGAGCAAAAATCTAAGTGAAAAGAAAGCTACATGAGACTTTCTGTATGACTGCAGACTCTGGGTCATAAAGGAAAAATGTATTGTAGCTGGTTAATATTACCATTCTCCGGATCAGGTAAAGGCTATTGAATGCAGAGTGTGGAGAAAGATCAGAGACAACCCAAGTCTCATAAAATGGTGATAATGGGTGACCTTTGTAACCTGCATATAAACTGGTCAAATGTCACAATGGGAAAAGGTTAACAGAAGCAATTTCTTGATACCTTAAACGACTGCATCTTGGAATAGCTATTAACCTACTGTATTTCCATCTGCCGGTGTGTTTTTAGTTCAAACAGGTAGTGTATTATGACTAACAGCTGCATATCCCATATAGTTATGGGAGTTCATGGAGTACAATGAGGTCAGAGCACTGGGGGAATGAATAAAGTGCAGAACCACATGTAAAGTGACCTGGTTTCTATTCCCCATCCTGCCAAAGATTTGCTGAATGATCTTGAATTCAGGTTCCTTGGCTTCTTCAGGCTTTCATCTTGCCATCTGTAGAGAAGGCGCATTGTCCACTCATTGAAGGCTCTGGGAAGCTAAACTCACTGGTATGTAGAGAGCTTTGAGGTCCTCTAATGGAAATGGTGAGTGGAAGTGTAAAACATCACTATGCATGTTGAGCAGCTATTGTTTATGGTCTGTGAGTGCCTCAAAAGGATGTCATCTTTCAGCAGATGGTCTAAATCAACAACATTGTCTCCAATTAGACTAAAAATACCATGACCGAGACCAAATACATGAAGTCCACTCAGTCATTGACATCATGGCAGATTAATCTTCTTTAACAAGGGAAAAGCATACTCTTATTTCAAGTGGTGATGGAAAGAGTCTGAGAAGGTTCAGCATAGTGGCAGGAGCTTCAGCAAGCTATTTTCATGCTTGCCATGGTGCACAGATGGAGAGAGCGCTGAACATCCTAGCTCCCTGTGGGAAGGAATCTGCAAACTATGAGCATTTAGTTCCTCGTAATGCATGACTCCAACTATCAGCTGGTCAACAGGTTTTCTTCTGCCACATAGAAGAGGGACCTCTTTGTTCAACATTATAGCTTTGCTTTGGTTGTCAAGCCATGAAGTTAAGCCCACAGCCATATTTGTCTTTATGCTAAACATAAACTGTCCAAAAAAGGTTACTCTCACACTCTCCCTCTACTTTCAGCAAGCTAACTCCCACCTCTGAATCCTGTTTCTGTAACATTTCCAAAACCATGAGCTATATCCTCAGACCTCAGCTTGTTATTTCTATCTTCGTTTGCTGATCACTTTATACCCCAACTTTAAAATGTGGCTGTTAGATGTTGATTTAGCACTTGAAATATCTGTGAGTGCAAAGTTGCAACCTCCCACAAAATAGATTGCACATACATTTATTGTATGTGTACGCTGTTTGACTCTTTCATCCCGTACAATTAATGCCACCTACAGCTGTGCGTTTCGAAGAGCCTTTATTTTTGAAATGTGTGCACTAAAAGCCCATTTAGTAAATTTGTCTTCCTATAGCTTGAGCCAAATTACCAAAAGAGAGCCCTGATTCATCTGCGACCACGGACAATAAATTCTCTTGCTGGATTCAGTTTGGTGCAACCAGAACCTATTTTGGGGAGAAGAAACATTGTCTCTTTCTGGGCTACTGCCCTGGGAAAGGGGGAATTTTGCAGACTGGTATGCATTTCTCTGAAGAGTGCCTTTTCTTTTTAATTATGTTTAAAAATGGAAGGAAGTACGAACAAAGCTTTCAAATATGAATATGTAGAAATAGGATTTCAAATCTATTTTGAGTCTGGTCCTACAAAGAATAAATGGATGCATAGCTTTGTAGAGACTCATGCCTTACACTCAGCCTCTGCACACTGTAAGCTCAAGAAGGATCAGACCTTTCACTTGGAAATAGATGTGTTCTCATGTTGTAGAAGACCAAGGGATCTTTAGCTCATTGTCTTTCCACCTAGTGCTTCATTTTTTTATAGGAGGCTAAAAATAATTGCTCCAGCTGGAAAATGTTAGCCCTTAAATGGGCAAGACAAAGATTAATTAAAGGAAGAAGTATATGCGCAACAGTATATATGTTTCTACATATGCAGGTACAATTACAAATGCATTTAAAAACTGGACCCTTAATTATGTAACTGTTAAAATGTAAATTCAGCTCCCCGCTTGCTTCAGTGCAATCCCAGAGCCCACGTGCTTAATTTAGGAACATTCTTGGCCAAGAGCTGCTACAAGCTAAAAAGACAATGAATGGATCATACATTGGAAAATACCTGCACAGTGACTGTGACTGCACCAGAACAGCACTGCTTTTCTCCTCTAATGTGCCTTGCTAACGTAGCAGTGGGTCCATATTCACCAGGTGTGAGGTACAGAAATCTCCGTCCAAGCTCCTCACAGGTTGATACCTCCACAGAACATGGTCCAGCGCTCTTCTGGGACATGATTTCAAGCCCAGAAAGCAGGACAGCCTTCAGGCTGATTAGCCTAGACACTGTGCCCTGCTACTTATACTGATTCCCTCCCTGCTGCCCTCGCACCCTCAGGCTGCAGAGCTGAGACCCAGGAGGTTGTATCACCCCTCTGCTTTCTCCTGCAGAGCTCTCAGCCAAAGAGAAAAATCTTGTCTCATGGCTCTTTTTAAGATGTGCGAGTGGCCTCTGTAGAAGTTGGAGGAGTTTGCAGGTTCTAAAGTGGGTCTATATAATATGCTGCACTTTGAGACAGAATAAGCAAATTTACTAGAGAATATACAGTACCTATAAAGCCATTTTACAGTCATTTTTCAGAGTATGACTGCTCTTTAAAATATTTAGAGATATTTTTTAATATTTTATTGGATATCCTGGTTTACAAGTAAGTGCCTAACAACCCCACAATGTAATGCTTGACATTTTCCTGCCAATATCTCTAGCTTTTAGTGTTTCAAACTGTGTTTCAGCAATAATATCAACAGAGTTTATTCAGCTCAGTTTGCATCCTCTGGAAATTATGTGAAAAGGCAGAATGAAGATTCCAGCAGAGCAATCTATGCATTAGTATTGGCCAAAAAAGCAGGAATCCTGCCATTTAAAAGAAAAAAAAAAAAAAAAAAGCACCTTTTTGTGGAAGGAAAAAAATATCAGTCATGCATTGGAATGGAAATTCAAGACTATGAAATTTTACATGCAAACTGGCTCTCTTCCCTTTGTAGATACTTTGTATTATTAATTATTCACTGGGGAAAAGTCTGAAATTTAAGGATTGCACTTCTCATATATATCCTAATTGTCAGATGAGAAGGGTTGCACTTTTTTCTTCATCTCTGTCTCAGTGTCTCAGGGCTGTAATCAAATAACTTCTAAAAAAAAAAGGAAACGGTGTCTTTGTTTTATAGTATGTAATAGCCAGTGGGGAAGTAAATTCACCTGGGAAACTGAAGAAAGTGAGGCCACGTTAGCAACTTTTAAAAAGTTGCTACTTCTCAGCTATTTGTTTCTGCTGAGAGCCACAGCCTCAGTAACTACTTGTGTGTTTTGCTGTTTCCGTGGTTCAGGAAAGATGACAATGGATTTTACTTTGGAATGGAAACTCCAAGGATTTGTATAAATTGCAACATCTTAGAAGAGGGGCTGAACCTTGTTAAAATGTGCTAATGAGATTGTGAGTAATCATAACCTGTAGTTCAAATCCCTGGATCGGAAAGACAGTTACTGTGAAAATGGTTACTCCCCCATGAGAATCTTAGCCTTGCTTTCTCATCTTTCATGAGAAATTCCTCTCCTGTTGGACAGGTGTTCAAAACGCTAAGGCAGTTAGTGTGACACAGGTGATTCCTCACCCAAGGCAGCATGTTGAGTTCAAGCCACAGTGTAGTCAGTTGTAAATATTCTTACAAATCAGGCCAGTGTCAAGAGGAAATACCGCAAACAGCACTTAATATAGGGCTGGTGACTTGTGCTTTGCTATAGAGATCCAGGTTTTAACTGTTGGACTTGATGATCTTAAAAGTCTTTTCCAACCAAAATGATTCTATGATTTTAAGTTTACTTCCCCCACATGAAGGAGAAAAAAGAACCTGGGCTCCTTCTACACACACCCCAGATAAGGATTTGACCCTTGAGACACTTGGTTAGAAGAGAAAGTCTTTTTTGGTAGCTTCATAAACTAGACCTGCTCTCTATTAACACACCCTTACCTCTTCCCCTGATTTCCCCACCATCGCACGGAAAAAATACTTATTAGTAAGAGTGCAATTAAAATATCAAATTATTATTAAGTCCTCTAATTAACAAATAGTTTTCAGGGAACCAAAACATTCTGTTATTTTTCCCAGTCCAGAATATATTTGGTGGTTGCTGTTTGGTGCTGCGTTTCAGCCCAGTTTCTAGAGGACAATAGGAGTTTCTTGGGCAGTTGTGGAGGCAAACCACTCTGTTTATTCTGAGAGCTCCATCTTGCAGCACCTGTGGGCCCATAAGATTTATAGGCAGTGAAAGAAGTCTATGTGCTGCTGCTTTGGCATCAGTTGCTGGTGGTGACATTATCCTAACATATGCCAATAATCCTGACCTTTGCCTTTCACACTGTCTTCATACAGTAGGACCTTAGCAATGAAGAGTGGGCTTTAATTACACTGTGGTATGCCCGATTCTAGACTACAGGCATCAGAGGTTTGGCATAAAAAGAAGAAAAATACATTGGAGTCCCTCAGGCTGGGGTTTGAATGGAGGAGAAGTTGTGCTGTGGTGAAGCAGACAGGCTTCTGCTGCTGACAGCAGATGTAGACACACTGGTGGCTTGTGAGAGGCTGAGAGCAAGGGAGCATGAGAAACCTGTGCTCCTCAAATGTTAGCAAGTGGTGGTGAAACAGAATAAGAGCACCAGGTAAGCCTCCAGGCAGAGCATTAGTGTCAAACAATGGAAATGTTGTTAAAAGAGAGTGAAAAAGAAGTCAGAGAACGGCTCATTGTCGTTCATCTCCAGACAACCCTTTGTGGTAAAGACTCTGCCCAAGCAATAATACTAGCGATGCACTCCAGATTTTCAGAACAGCAGCCAGATTTGAGAACTTCAAATCAACAAGCATCACTGTCAGATCACTGAATGGTCCTTTTTAAAGCCCTGGTTTAGTCTCAGTTGCCCCTTTTCAAATCCACATGGTTTGCATCAGGGCTAGTCAAGACATAGTATATTTCAGTAAAATCCTCAAAGAGCAGACTGAGGTAAGTCAGGTGGAAAGGTGAAAGGGGAAGTCAGAGATAATGAAGGGTTTCTAATGAATATCAACTAGGTAGTCTAGAGATCTTCATGTTTAACAAAATGATGGGGAAGACACACTTTCTAAGCATCAACCGCCTTTCTTAAAGTGGCTTGAGAATGTTTTCCAAGTGCATTAAAGAAAAAAGGTATTTGCATTCATGATGCCCTTCAACACACACACTTTGGAGAAGTGAGTGTTTGGGGTCATAAATGACTACTGACTGTGACTAAACTTTCTCAGCTCATACAGCAGTAGCAATTCTTTCCCAGAACAATGAGGTCCTGAAGTACAGCCTCGTAAAGAAGCACAGATAAAAAATATTCTTGTTTTCTCTTGAAGGTGAAAGAAAAAGCAGAGATGTTTATAACTACCTGTCCTTGTCTCCTCAGCTTACTCCAGTTTCACGCTTAGGAATGGATGTTAAGTCTGCTAACATGAAGGGAAGTTTCCTAAGTGGGTGTGGGTGGAGAAGAAACGAACCAGTTGCACTGCAAACACTCTGTAGGCGCTCTCCTCCGAGTATTCCCACAAGATCAACACACACTGTGAATACCAAACTCTGTACTTTTAAAAATGCAAAATCAGAAGAGTTGAGCCTGAAGCCAAACTTTGGATCTGGAAACCTCTGTAATTTTGGGAAAATTGAATCAGTATCTGAACACTGTGGCTCAGACCTCTTCCTAAAATACAACAGTTGACCTCCATCTGCCCTCAGCGTGTCCTCTTCTCAGATGACTGCAGCTCCTTAGCTTGCTGTGGCCGACTGCTTCAGAGCAAGGCTACGCCAGAGAGCTGTGAGATGATGAAAAGTAGAAGCAGCAGGAGTCTTTTCTAATGTGTTATTCTGCATATGCTTTTTTATTAGAGCCTGAAAAAGTTTTAAGTGAATGTCTCAGTGTTATTACATCACTATGTCTTATCTCTTGAATAAAACCACAATAATAATAACCACAAGTTTCAGTGATGTTTATTGGCATTTGCACAAAAATTGTCATGTTAAAGCTTTACTTTTATGATGTATCAAAATCTGTTGCTAGTCACTGCCTACTGTAATGATTAAATAAACAAATATTCCACCATAGTTTACACCTTTTCCAAATTATTGCAGTGATTTTCAGTTTCATCCACCTTGCAACATTACATGCTCTGTTAAAAGCCACTGGATCTTCACTTACTATGGATAGGAAGCCCCAGAACAACATGGTTACCACAAGCTAAAAATGTTTATATTTCAAGGAGCCAAGACAGTGGCAGAGTTACTGTATTTCTGTGGCATTTGATTTGCCTTAGAGAGTTGGGAATTGTCTTTTATTCTATTTGTGTTAGAAGTATTTTGTGACTGGTGCTTTGAACAGGTTCATGGAGCCAATGTTCTTCAGATCCTTCTAAGTAACCTTCTGGCTTTGTTGCCTGTGATGCTTGGACACTGTGTTCAGAGACTCCAAAGACTGATTTCAGCCCTGCATTCTGGCTGAAAGGGTAATTTATTACTCTAGCAAGAGTAATCTGCTACTGCTCTTGCTAAGTTCATCTGAAGCATCCTAAAAGTCTTCAGGAAGAGCATACAGCATGGGGTTTCAATTGTTTTACAATAGCAATCTTCTTGAACCTAGCCACCTCAGTTGCATATGCATTTGGAGGTGTGCCTTCAGTGGAAGTGGAATATGTCCACACCATGAGATCTGCAGCTATTGGATACCGTGTAATCTGAAAGCATAAGGCATATTGCAGCTCCATGGTGCTGCAGTTGAGATCTAGATAAGCTATCTCCTCCAAGAGGCCTCAAAAGCAGCAAGGGTTTCTGCTTGAACTTGCAGACTTGCAACTGCAGTCTTGCAACTCTCAAATAAGGAAAAAAAAGTGACCTCTTCCAAAGAAGGATGCTACTCATAGCAGGAATGGTCTTTTAGATTCAAACAGCTTGAGTGGCCAAAAAGATTTGTAAACTATGGACAAATAAATCTTCTTAAAAAGAGAAATAATTAGCATCTTTGTTTTTTTTTTAAAAAAGGAGAAGTAAAAAGGAGGTAGTCAAAGATTTAGTTACCCAAATAGGACAAATGCAAGGAACAATATCTTACCTAATCACTTCACTCTTGGTATAGCTCTCTGAAAGAATGGAGTGACCCACATACTGACCTTAGATAGTATCTTTGTGTGTGATATCTCTGACTGAAATAATTTGTGACTGGGTTTAATTGTTTTCACTGAAAAAGAAGCACTTAAAAAAAAAATCAAAAGTCAAAAATTCCAATTTTTTTTTTGTTTATCTTGCAAACCAAAAAAAAAAGCTAATTATTTCTATAGCTCACTGTAAACTTTTCAAGATATTTGGGAAGTGGAGATGTATTATTAAAGCTTATCTTACAAAGAGGAAAGAAGAGCACAGATGGATACAAAGCTCCAGATTTTCAATGAAACTTAGGCATCTGTAGCCTACTGATTTCTAAATGTCTTACCCAAAGTCAAAAAGCTTTGGTAACAGAATAAGGACCTGAACAAAATTAGTCCCATACTCAGTAGAACATCCTTCATCTTAACTGCTATAGTGGTAAAATTTAATGGCATTTTGAAAAATAAAGTAAAAAATATTAATCCTTAGTTATGTTACTACAAAGTTCTCAAATTAGGAATGGAAAACATACATTACAACTCTTTTTGTTTTCAGTGTTGTATAAAACAACAGCATCTTTGGAGGATGTCATTTTTGGCCACATCTGAAAAAGCTGGGTACATTTTAAAATGGAGGTACGTGGGAAAT
Source organism: Grus americana (assembly GCF_028858705.1). Classification (NCBI taxonomy): domain Eukaryota; kingdom Metazoa; phylum Chordata; class Aves; order Gruiformes; family Gruidae; genus Grus; species Grus americana. The sequence goes on along the minus strand of NC_072853.1, from coordinate 10,913,298 downwards.
CCTGGTGATTTAGTGACAGCATAGTATGTTTGCTTTACAAGGGATCCTAATTTGTGCCTAAACTCTGTGGGCTAAGGAAGAGTCTGACAGTGCGGTAGAAGAGAGGGGGGGAAAAAAACCAACAAAAAACATTGGCAGATTCTGGTGGACACAAAAGAGTCTGAGCATCTAGACATAGAAATACACATGGTCAGCAATGTGTCAAACAGCTCTATTGTTTTTAATCTTAATTTAATGTGCAGGAATTATTATAGTTTGGGTTTTTTTCCCCTTGTACTCAGTTCCTAATTTTTCTGAGTCATACACACTTAATGAAATCCTGCTTTATAGTTCAGGCAATGCAGTTCTGAGCTCAGTGGGGTTGTTTTCCTTTGTGCTCCAGGCATATCTACAATATCTGGCTTGATTAATCTGTTGCCTTTGTATGGTTTATTTAAAATGTCAAATGAATTGTTAATGTGGGAAAACATTCGGGGCCAAATTCATCTTCCAGCTACACCTGTGCTGCCTAAGCAAAATCCACAGCATCCTACAGCTGTGAAGAGAGAGTAGAATTTGTAGTTCATTCAGAACAAAGAAAATACCCAAATCTTAGGTTAAATTTGTCAATGTTCATAAGAACTGAATGTCTATAATTAGGCCTCTCACCAATGTTAAAGGAAGTCCACTAAAATCAGAAGAAATCTCACAATTTGGACCCTGTTGACTCAAATTTAGAGGATCAAGATTTTTTCTTTTGCAATGGTCTCACTCCCACACATGCCAGGTGTTTTCCTTTCTCTTTTTTATATGTAGCCACTCATTCATCTATTCTTTTACACATGCCTGTGTTTGCATCTTTCTTTTTCTGAAAAAAATTGTATAATTATCCTGCTTTCCACCTAAAGTATTGATGAAACCACATAAAATAAGACATTCTGTCTGTCTAATCAAAGATCATGTAAGAATTAGGGATTTATTTCAAATTAGTAAGTGATGTTTCAACATCGGTGGACAGAAACTTCAACTCTTCACCTTAGAATTCTTCCATCTTTCCAAGGCATAGTAGCTTGAACGAACTGGTTTTGATTAGCCAGCCTAAATCTGTCTTTTTTCTGATTTGTGTGTGTGTGTTTGTTATTTTTGGGGATTTTTTTTTTTTTTAATTTTGCCATAGACACATGGTAATGGCTGTATTACCACAGCTGAGGTTACAGTACTAGGTGTCTGAGCACATCACAACTTTTGCAATAGTTATGTGTTCAAGGTCTTCTGGGCGGTATTTACAGATGAAGACGACACAGAAAATCTGTCATACTTGAGGCAGCCAGAAGAAACTAAATATGTAATAGAAATGATCCAGTCACAGAGGCACAAATCTCGTGCGAGTTTAGGAATAACTCCCATAGACCTCTATGCTCCAGTGGCTGTACAATATCTAAGTATCAAACTGAGGAACACTATAAGGAAGAGCAATGGACATCTCCAAAACTGTGATTCATCCCATCTTAATATCTGAGACAGATGAAACAAATCATTCTATGGAGTTATATTTCTCACCCCACTGAGTCTGGGTAGAGCCTGGTTGTCTAGCTTAGGTTGAATGCCTAACTTTGATAGCTACCTGAAAGGACTTTCATCCTAATTGACTTGCTACAATCATCATTCATTGATTTTGCAGAAACATAATACAAAAGCCCAGTCTCCTGAATCTCAGGAGAATCTTACCAAACAGTCCTGCAGGGAAAAAAGAAAGGTCTTGAAATCTTGTGCTTAATATAATCAGAAGGCAGAGAAACCAGACTGCACTCTTCTAAGACTATCACTATATCTCAAAGTTGAACTTGGTGGTGTGCGTCAGTTACATTCTAAAAAGATATTATTTTTTGCTGACTCAACAGCATTTTTTCCGAGATTTTTTTGGGTATAGGAATATTTGCTTTTGAGCTCAGCAATATTCTCAGAGATTATGCTGACAAATTGCATCTACAGATATCTCTTTTAAAAGCATCCCAGGAAGATTCCAAATATCACTTTCTAAAAAACTGTAAGCCAATTGTCCACTTTAAAGTAAGGCATTCCTGCTGACCTAGCAAGTTGGAATGCAAACCTTACGTGGTGCCAAAGCACATGACGCACACATACAGAAACATATATATGAGAGCTGAAAACATGATGGCTTTGCTTCACCTCAAGACAAGTGTTCTGATGGGTGTACTGCTGCACCACGATTTAATGATGTAGACCCTGCTGTCTCATCTGCTTCCTCAGGAAAGAAAACTTAGGTCCAGCACCCATTGCATCATTACAACCTCAACTCAGTCCCAGCTGCAGATCCAGACCTGAAATACTCACAATCTGTGTGCAGCGCAAGCCACATTGGAATAATATAGACAAAATTCATAGAGGAGAATAATACTGAAAAAGTAATTCTGAAGGACAGCCCTCTGTTAGCCCTTTCATCTGGAGAAGCTCTTTCCCTTTGCCTTGAAGGATGTCTTGTATCAGAGAGTGCTTTTTAGGCCAGTGGCAAGCCCAATACAGCCGTTTTGATCAGCTCTCATTGCAGGTGTGGGGACAGCATATGGAGATCGGCAACTTCAGAAACTTTGCTGTGAACTACACTTTATTTTTTAGTACTGATCTTAGCATGGTATGGGTCAGGCACTCCATTGCCAATCCACTCCTCATGCCATACAGTTAACACAGTGGTTCACTGCTTGTGTATTCGGTGGCTGGAGTTTAGTTTCCTCTCAGAAAATAGTAAACAGAATCCACACATACTCCCTGATTTTTTAAACAGAAAATCTGGCAGTACCTCCTGAAACAAAATTGTCAACTGCAAATAAGGAAGAGTTTAATGATTTTTGTGGCCTAAATGGGAATTAAATTGTCTGTCCATCCAAAACCTTAAAGATCAATTTCTGTTTTAAGATTCCAGCTTTCCAGTACCTGAAGGGGGCCTTCAGGAAAGATGGGGAGGGACTGTTTATCAGGGAGTGTAGTGATAGGACAAGGGCTAATGGGTTTAAACTAAAAGAGCACAGATTTAGATTATATGTTAGAAAGAAATTCTTCCCTGTGAGGATGATGAGGCACTGGCACAGGTTGCCCAGAGAACCTGTGGATGCCCCACCCCTGGAAGTGTTCAAGGCCAGCTCGGATGAGGCTTTGGGCAATGTGGTCTAGTGGAGGGTGTCCCTGCCCATGGCAGGGGGGTTGGAACTAGATGATCTTTGAGGTTCCTTCCAACCCAAACCATTCTATGATTCTATGACTTGACTTTTGGTGAGTTAAGTGTCTAAACTGAGAGTTCACAGTGCCTAAGCCACTTAAGCTGGCTGCATAGAGAAGACAGTTCCACCAGAAGAGGAACAGGAACCTAACTGAGATTCAGGGAACTGACTTACAGAGAAGCCTCTGCAGAAAGATGACCCTCTTCAACTAGATAAGTTTGAGGATCCAGACACCAGATTAACAACCCTGGAGACTGAGCTATTCAAAAGTAGCCTGAGTAACAGTGTCAATGAGAGCTTCCTGACTCTGCTCTCCACATGGGATCCAAGTCTAGTGAGGGGGTCAAAGGGAGGAGTTCAGATTCATTTGTCTGTTCAGTCCTTGGGCTGCCATCCAAGGCCAACAGCAAGAATGCCAATGGTGGTGGAGGTTTGTGTGATGTGGTGTACCCTCTCTGCTGCTCCAAAACTGTCTATGCTTTCCTTATTCTCTTGTATTCTTGGAAATTCCACATTTTTAGAAAAGATCTTACAAGAGGGTAACCAGAAACATTCTATAAACCAACAGCATTCTTCCAGAAGTGCATTTTGCTGCCTGGTAGCTACCCACATAGCTTCAGTGTCTAACGGCAGTTGACTTTTGAGGTTGTGTTTCTCACTGTGCCTAAAGGTGCTCAGTTATGTGGTTTCCTGACCACTGCGGTCCCTAGGGACTGATGAGCAGAATCAGCTCAATACGGAATTCAGTGCTGACAGGAACACAAATGCCCTAGTTTGGCAATGCACTTAAGTAAATGCTTAAATCACACAGAATTTAGTGAGACTTAAGCACAGGCTTCTTGTCTGCTGCCTTTAGCCACATTAGTCATCTCAACCACTTTCAGTTAATATGGCATGGGCTTGACTGCAATTTGAAGACCCCCAAAATGTGGCCTGTTTAAAGATCCTCAGGGTGCAGAAAGGATCTTAACAGTAGGCAATACAGGAAATACCACAGTGATTGATAGGAGACATGGAAATGATTAACTTATCACTAAATGAGCAGAGGCAGTTTGAAGAGTAGGTATAGAATCACCAAAAGCAGATAGGGAGCTGCTAAATCAATTTATATATATACCTCCTCCCACCCAGTTTTTTCTAGGCATCCAAGGTGAATTACTCCTCTAACTCACTTCTGCAGCAAATGCAGTTAAGTATGGAGTCTTACTTTTTGTTCCTACTTCACTTACACTGTACTGTAATTTATTGGTACGGACTCCCTAATGATTTTTCTCTTAGAGAATATTAAGAAGTCACTGGCTTAGAAATATAACTGACTGCAATGATCAGTTCCACCACCCAATATACGGGCAAGGAAAGGCATTTGTTGTAGTAGTTTGAGAGAATTGTCCTTTGAGAATGGCATTTTAAAGTGTTCACCTAAATTACAGTTGTGCCATAAATATGACAGGTTTAAACTACAGCAGCTGAGAAATTATATATATGAAAAATTACAGGGATATGATCTTTTTGCACTGGCACATAAAGATTTAATCTCCTGGGTTAAGTACCCAGAACACAGCAGTTGTGTCAAGATAATAGTTAGAACGATGCTCAGAGAAATGTTTCTTGTGGTTATTTCTCAGAGCTTTGATGTTTTCTGTGAAGGAAATGCCTTTCGTGGAGTACAGGTGCAAAGCTTTTGTGGTGGCCCCCGGCTGAGCACTCTTCTGGGGAAACATTGCAGGAAGGCAAAGGAGGCAAGTGACCACTGAAGCGCTGGCCCAGGCACCGGTTCCTATATCAGCCCCTCACGTTCTAAGAATGCCTCATACATTTTTGGTTAAAGCAGCACAAATAAATTCCAGGAAAATGGTAGCATTCCAGGAGAATTTGGAAGAAATTAGGACAAGAAGATGCTACAAATAATTCCTCTGAACCTCTGTAACTGTCCCAGAATACCCTAATAACTTTCTGAGCGATCTAGGTACTCTGGAAAATGTAACCAGTAGAAAATCTAGTAGATTAATGGGGCTGTGATAATAAAGGCCTTTTTTTACCCCATTTTTTCCTGGAGTAGAAATTATAAACTCTACCTATTATACCTACCCCTTATAACCATTGCCATTATTCCACTTAGAGTGTAGTGGTTAAAGTTAAACACGTAGCCATGAAATTGTAGCTTTTGGTGTGATACTTGAGCTGCCCTGTTCAACATGCTAGCTAAGCTCCTAAGCATCAGGAGTCTGAAGAGGATCTAGGGGACATTGGGTGCAAGCACGACATATATTCTGTGACAAAATAGGTTAATGTCATCTTTAGTGTGCAAGTGAAGAGTACTGAGCCAGCAGAGAGAGGTGACCATGACGTGTGCAGCACAGTCTTCTGCTATCCTCTGTAGAAGAATGATGCACACTCCTCTGGCATCCTACACATCTTTTAACTGTTGTAGAAAAGCTGGAGAGTGTTCAGAAGAAAGCTTAAAATGTTTTGAAGACGATGGAAATTTTATCCATGGCGACACTTGAAAGGCCTCAAACTGTTTATCTGATCACAAGAAGAATGGGAGATATTACAAGTATGAACCCTTTCCCTGGGCGAAGAGAGTGGGTACTAAAAAGTCGCTTTGATCTAGGAGAGAAAGGCATCACAGAATACAAGAAATAACAGACACATATTTAACAGGGAGGATTGTTAATCAGCATAACAAACTACCAACAGCATTGGTAGATTGTCTTTCTGGAATACATCTTTAAGATTAAGTAGAAGCAGAAATTATAGTTTTCATATAAGAGTAAGTAGGTGATATTTAAAGGACTGTAACATACCAGAGTTCTAGGTAAAATGTCTAATGATACTTCTTGGCTTTAAACTCTGTTAATTCACTTCTCTTACTGACACAACTCATATATTTATTTCCTTTGCATAAAATAGGTTGCTGATAAAAAGACACACCATTTTAAAAAATAAAATTCCATCACATGAGCAAAGCCAAATCCCAAAGAAACATAATTACACAATGCAGAATCGTAGGAAAACTTCCACTCACATTCCAGATACTACTACTGTAAATAGTTACTTCTTTTGCAGATAAAAAAAGCAGAACAATTGCTTTTAAGTATTATTTTTTATTTCTCATAAACTGTCATCTGTATTTAAAGCTGTTGAAAAATTTCTTGTGAACACAAAATCAGAAAAAAGCTGTGGCGTATGAGCCCTTTTCACTTTATGGGTTCTTCACAGCATACTGGGATGTGGCCATGAGCCCTACAGCTTTCTTTCCACAGAGCGTATCTTTATTTTCCTATAGGAGAACCCAACATTTGTGGGATGAATCTCTCAAGGACCCTTTGGATGGACCACTGTATAGAATTAAATCTCTGCTATACATCATGAAGATACCTAATGAATAACTTTTAACTATATTCATGGTAAAGACAACTCTTTAAATTGCGTGTTCCAAAATGCCAACAGTGAACTATGAATGTCCAGTTTTTACTAGGGGGTGGGGAACAAAAAAACCTGCCAAATTATATAGTGGTATTAGTCAGTAGTTCTTGAAGTATTTTCTAGAGGAAGTCAACTACTACTCCCTTTTTATGCAAGAAGAACATATTAAACTGCAATGATTTGATCAAAGTCACCAAATACACTAGTGGCAGAGCTGGGAGAAGAATTCGATGTCCTGAATGTCTGCTTGGTGCTCTATCCTGCAAGCAACTTGAGTAAACTTTCCTTTCCTGTATATATAGAAACCCTTCACATTTCTTTAAAACCCTTGTGCTTAAATTGTGTTCAGGTCTGTGAGACTTTCTATAAGATTTCTTTTCTGTATGTATTTGTTCTATGCATGCTGCTGGCAAAGAGAGGAGGAAAGCTGGCCAAAGCTCAGGTATTTTACTGTACATCTGGAAGCTGGTTTTGCAGACCTAGGGCAGAATTCTGGCCCAACTGAAATTAATGGCAAAACTTCAATGGGGCAGAATTTCACCCTTGGGAACTAAGCAAAAATATCTCCACCCTTACAAGCTGAGAACAGAAACTTGCTTTCAACAAGCCGTTATTTACTACTACCTATTCTGCAGTAGTTCTAAAGAGAGTTTTGTAGTCAGTCCAGTTAGCTGTTTAAAGGAAATAAGAATAAAAATCGTGGTAAATTCCATTTCACCAACTTATGAATACAGACAGCAATTAATTCACATACACCAAAAAATAATAACAGTACTTTACACCTATGTTGCAGAGTCCTTTTCATTACTGATTTCAAATTAGTCTATTTCTGTTAACATTCAATTTTTTTGAGATTATACATATATATTTATGTGGATTGAATTTGAAAAGTTTACTATAAGATTAAGGTAATAAATCAAAAGAAGCAATAGCATCCTCTCACAAAGTCATAAACAGCCAGAATTTTATCTCCTAAATGAAAAAAAAAAAAAAAAGTTTACACACTTAGAACAAAACTAGGGTTGGGGGAAAAATAAAGCTCCTTTTTATTTCAAACAAATGTTAATTCAAAGCTAAGTGGAAAGAAACACCATAATTGCTTCTAAGACTTATACGTCTGGGCCTCATTTGTATGGAATTTTCCAAAATCTTTCCATTCTAAGGACCTAAAGTCACTCTGTGCCTTGTGACTGGATGCTACAAGGCATTGTTGACATGCAGACTTTGGCCTGAGCCACCCTAACAAAAACAGGCCAAGATGTTTGTCCAGATGTTCCCTATGAGCAGGCTGGGCTGGAATCCCTCTTTTGCTTTTTGCAAAGTGTAAAAGTTGTGAAATCTTTGAGATCAATCACTAGGACTTCAGAATACCTGAGGTTAAGCCATTGCTGAAGTGCACTGCTGAAAGAGAATGGACTCTTGAATTAAGGTCTGACAAGGTGGCATGCAAGAAAATCGATCGCTGCCCAGGTCCAAACAATTGTCAGCATAGGTTTTATAGGAGGAATTGATTTACGTAATTATTGGTTAACTGTGCAAATTCACAGGGAAAGGCTAGAGATCTGTTCTAATCCAGGCTATTAAATCGCATTATTTCTTTCCATTTACAACTCAGGGGTTTTGTTGTTTCCTTTCTCTCTTTCTTTTTTTTTTTTTTTTTTTAAATTTGCTCTCTGGTCAGGTCTCAAGACACTCACCTTCCTGCTTCAGATAAAGCATTTTCTCAGGTGCCGCTATCCTAGTAACCTCAGTTAGTAATTGATTCACATATATCACTTTCCAAGATGGCAGTGCTAAGATTACTGTGAGGAGGTACAAACAAGGAGGGCTATAAATTACAACAGCACATTTAGTGGGCACAGAGGATCACAGTGTAGCAATGGGTCAGCTGCCTTTTTGCTTATATTCCCATGGTATTTTGAAAAGAGATGTAAGCACTCATCATGTTCTGAGTGTGATTCAAGCATATTAAAACCCCATCCTCTGAAATGCATTACCTGCTAGAAGAGCTAAAATTGGCATATGAGATTTGTGGATCAGTTTGCTTCAGATAACATTGGGATTTTGTGCAGATGCTGCTAAAATGTGATTGTGCCATTGTTCCAAAGTTCATGGGAAATAAGGAGAGGGGTGTGAACCTGGACAAAGTGAACAGCTGTAAATATTCCAATAAACGGTTTTGCATCTTTCTCTGTGAAGTAGCCTATGGTATTGGGAGAGCGTTTCACTTCAGGCAAGGGAGGTCAAATTATTAAGAGAGCATGGAGCTAAATTTACAAGCATCTACAGCAGGGGCTCAGGCTCTGTTGTGACATTTATTCCTCAGCCTGACTTTGCCTTATTTTATGCATATTGTTTTATGATTCTCCTTATTTCTTGCTTTCTTTATTCCATTCTGTTTGTTCATATTTCTGTGTCCTTTCCTTTCTTTGCCATTTCTCTCAAGTCTTTCCCACCTATGCTCTCCTCTTTGCTCTCCTCCTAATACTTTTTCTCTCCCTCTGTATCTCACTCCTATTGACTCAGTTACTAGTGATTTTGTTTCCAATGCATTTACTATTAATAATGTATGTGAAGGCCATTCAGTGTCACTTACGTTGTTCCGCTCCCAACTTCCCTCCATCTTTTCCTAAGACACAGATATATGGAGGATGGGCAAAGCTGGGAGGTGGGATATGAAAGGGGGCTTTAGATTTCATGACATGGAGGTTTAGATTCCATGATATTTGGAGCTGCTTGCTGAGGAAGTATAATTGAAATGACTGAAGGAGGTATCTAAGTTCTGCTTGCACCATCTAGCTTGCTAGATGGTACCTAGCACCAGACAGTCGATAGGAAACATTTGAAGAAGGGCTGTGTGAAAAAACTGTCTCTTCCTTGAACAGCGATGATGAGATCAGGCAGGCAGAGAGATGCCTCTACAAAACTGGAATTCAGTCTCTCAAACTGCTTCCTGCCTTCTTCATGTATTTGAGCAGGGACAAGTAGGTTGCTGTTCTGGTGTGCCAAGGCAGGTGGTCCAACTCTTGCACCTAATCCTTTCCCAGAACGCCCTTTGGAACAGCCTGAGGACTTGGAAGACGCTGAGGCGGCTTCAAAGCGTGTCTATTTTCACTTACTGAAGTTGTACGTCACTTTAGATGTGCACCCTAGGATATGAGTTTTCTTAAGCCAAAATGAAGAGAAGGCAAAATGGTTGGGTAACAGTTCAAGATTTTACTCATCTTTTACCATTAGTGGGAACTTTTTGTCTGGCCTATATGGCAGGACCTGACTTGTTATTACTGTTTCATATTCACTGAGAGTCTGCATTGATCAACACAGTGATCTTGTCCATAGTCTATGCACCTTCAGAGCTGGATCCTGGCAGGCATCATTCCCTCCTCGCATGTGGATATGAGAGTGAACAGAGCGTATTCAGCACCCAGGGGATCAGGGCATTGAGATTCTCACATATTCTTGTTCTGTTAAAATAAAGGCAAGAAAAGCCTCTGCTTGAATATAGCTATGAAGATACATGCCCCCCGTAATTACCCAATTAGCTGTATAAAAGAACACCACACTTAGATCTGGAAAAGGGTTGCATTTTTGGGAACTGTTTCGAAATAGACCAAATTTGACTCAATGTCCATCTGATATCACTTAGTTATTGTGGTAGAATTGTTTGAAGTGGTTTCTTTCACTATTGGCTTGGGCTCATAAACCAGTCAGCAATGGCACATGCTGCCACCCACATTTAACTCAGAGACAAGCAATGCACAGCTGGAAACAGTCACTGCTCTAGAAAGAGCAATAAGAGCAGAGTGAATGAAGAAATTGCTGACTCATTTCTTTGGTTAGCTTGGTTTTCAGGAATTTGATGGTTTATGAAGGGATGAAATCTAGAACTGCTTAATTATATAGGGGGAGAAGTCAGAATCCTGTCAAAAAATTGTTTGTCAGAAAATACTAGCTCTTTCTGCCTGCAACAGGCACAATTTTAAGTTCCCTTCATTGCAGAGTAAAAAGTTTCACAAAAAAATGTGAAATTTTTCTGTAACTTAGAAAAAATATAGAATAAGCATATGCTAATTGTCAGTGAGGACTGCAGAGAGAGGTAAAGAAAAGTAGTGGTGGTAGATCTACAGAGCTTTAAGGAAAGAAAGAATTAAACAGGGCTAATATGCTGAAGTGTAAGAAGTGAAGCTTTGCCTGAAGTCTAATAACAAAACATTAGAGCAACAAGTAGAACAGTGCAGAAATTAATCAAAAGTAAATGGACCATAAACTTGCAAGGCACTAAGTGCCAAAGTCTATAACAAAAATCCAGTGGATGAATGAAAAATTCTCTTTATTCTTGTTCCTCCTACAGTACATGAAAAAATGGTGTGAAGATATGATAACAAATACCTAGTAATTAATTTTTTTCTCTTTTTTGTGCTCCCCTGCAGTTTTGTAATAGCATTTTCTGTATCTTCTTAATTATTTGCATTATAAAAATTTCACGCTGAATGTTAAGGGTGATCAGACTCTCACTTAAGTGGGTTGCCCAATGCTAGTGTCAAAAATGTAAAAAACAAATAAACAGAGAAAGAAAACAACAACAGGACAATTAAAAAGGAGCAGAGGGGAAAAGGCACTCTCCCCAGTTTACAAACAGAGCATTGAATTCTTCCTAGTTTACAGCCAGAGCACTAAAGTCCTTTAGTCCTTTAGACTTCAAGTGTCACAATCAAGGTTGTAGAAGCGACAAGGTGCCTTGGAAGCAGAACAAGAATGTTCAAAATACAAAGGAGCAGAAAACAACACTTCTGTTTCATAAAACATATAAAAGCTTCAAATGTATTTTTGCTACAAAGAAGGAAAGCAAAGCTTTTCAGAATTTCTTGGAGGAAACAAATGAAAGGGAAGACCCAGGAAGACTTGGTGATAGGTACCTGCATGTAATGTGGGAGACCAGGCTCACAGATGTTCCGGAAAACAAGTGGGGACTTGAACCAGAGCAACTAGTGTTACCTAGGAGGGCTTAAAACTCTGAATCAGTCCACCTACGTTTGCAGAGTCATCTTACACCTGAGGAAAACAGTCCACGGAATTGATGGGATGTTTTAGCTTTAATGAAGTGTCATTTTTCACCAGGTAACTGTTCTGTAAAAAATAAAGTTTTTCTCCTGCTCTGAGTCCTTGTTTACCAGGGTGTGTTTGGCAGCAATTTTTTCCCTTAGTATTATTTTGCTGACAAAAATTTTGTGCACCATTGGCATATAAATTTCATGTATTTGGACTTCAAAAAGACACTCGAACTGTACCACAAAATAAAATAGAACTTCTTTCAATGCTAACATCTCCCAGTCACTCCTAGTAACATATACTGTCATTTTTTATTGATCGAGTTAACTTTAAACATATTTCCTCCAAACAAATTATGGTAGGTTGAAGACCTGCAATCACTTTTTTCTAGCCTCAACTAGCCTTTGTTTTTCCACATCACTCACTCCAAAACTGACAACAGGAAAGGTCAGGTAGGTCACGCTTAGCTAGTCCCAAATGCCACAGCATATTATCCAAGACAGAGAATATAATTATCTTTTCACAAGAAGCAATTAGTAAGAATACCCCCATCAATTCTGTTTAACATTCAACATTTGTAATGTGGCAGAAGCCAAGGCACTACAACAGCAAGGCCACGTTACCTTAATAAGGTTAAAACTAACATCAAATACAGAGGGTTATTGTGTCAGCAGAAATGTTCAAAAATCTGAAAGATCTGAAGAAAAGAAAATACTTATTACAAATACCTCAAAATATTTTTGTAAATTCTGTATTGTGAAAATATGCATTTGATTAGGGTGCTCCTTCTGCATCTCAGTGTACCTTACAGATGTAATGGATAACAAATAAGTAGCAAATCACTTAGTATTATTATGGGGTAGTATGCTGAGAGTATTATCATCTCTTTTCCATAGATAAGCAACTTTTTATAAAGGAAGCAAATTATCCTCCTTATTACTAAACTCATTTACATTGGACAGGGGGAAATGGAGGTAAAGAGAAGTTAAGTCAGCGTTAGAAAAGAGATAGTTAATTTGGGATACCTCTGTTTCTGGGTGCCTGATGTAAGTATTCGGAATTATTTTCTGAAGTTTTCAATTATGGTCTGGCTTCTGCCCAGACTTCCTCTGTCCCAGGTCTGTGCTTTAACCACAAGATCATTCCTCAATCCCTCTGCAGTGAATAAAATGAAATTATATAGATATTGAAAGTCTTCATTTCGGTATCTACAGACTAACACTGAAAGTATTCTGGATCACCAACAAAGAGTTCATACACTACGAACGTTTATTTCCTATCATGCCATATCCACAGGATCATTTTTTTGCCAAGTTAACTTTCCTATGTGTAATGGTCTCCAGTTCCAGCACTGAGTGAAATGGCCTTGGACGTGATCATCTGGGGCTGTGCTGTGCACCAATAGCCTGAACATGTCTCTCTGATTTCTTCCAAGTGAAGTCTGTTTTTCGCTTATTTGTCTCAAAACAAGAGAATCTTTTTCTGATGGATTCTGAGCTGAAAAGCTCTTTTCTTTTATTGTCGAGGGATTGAATTAACTTCTTTTAAACAGCTGAACAACACACCGCATCCTTCCTTTCTCAGAGGGCACAGCCAACCCCTGACAGTAAACCCAGCGTCTACCTGCAACAAACTCTGACTGTATATTGTATACAGTAAAATCAGCTTTCTGGTAGTTATCTAGCAGCATAAAAGTCATAGATTATATGAAGGAAAGGTGATTTTCCTTCTTACCTTCATTCCTTTCTAAGAGGAACCGGCAACACTGCAGACAATTGGCTCAAGTGGAAAAAATTATTAACAAAAGTTGTATAGAAGAGTCAGGGTTACAGGATGCCTGATAAAAAAGGAAATACTTACTTGTCAGATGGCAATTACCCTTGAAGTAGCAATACAGGGTGATGACGCAGTAACTAATGGATTTATGCATTGAAGTTTCTCCCAAGCATTTGTGGGTAGCTCTAGAAGACTCTCTCGCATGAAGTTCTTCTGTAGACACATGGAAGGACTCTGCCAAGTTCTGACCGTAACTAATTTGATTGAAAGCTTTAAATTTGTTAAGTATTACCCACACAAAGTCACCCGATTTCACTGGCACTCAGTACTTCACAGAAAATAATACAGAATACCTTTTGATTGTACTGAATCAGTGACCAGTAGCCCGTCACAGACTATTTCCATCTTCTACCATAAAGACCAGCATACTAACTCAGTATCAGGTAGTTCACTATTATGGCTCAATCAAGACCCTTTAGAATCATAGAATCATTTAGGTTGGAAAAGATCCTTAAGATCATCAAGTCCAACCCTAAACCTAACACTGCCAAGTCCACCACTAAATCTCCTATCTCGTATGCAAAATCTCATTCATATAAATCTGAATCTGATTCAGATATTGTCCTGGTTTTGGCTGGGATAGAGCAAATTTTCTTCCTAGTAGCTGGTATAGTGCTGTGTATTGGATTTAGTATGAGAATAATGTTGATAACACATTGATGTTTTAGGTGTTGCTAAGTAACGCGTATACTAAGTCAAGGACATTTCAGCTTCCCATGCTCTGCCAGCAAGGAGGTGCACAAGAAGCTGGGAGGGGGCACAGACAAGACAGCTGATCCAAACTTGCTAAAGGGACATTCTATACTGTATGACATCATGCTCAGTATATATACTGGGGGGAGTCAGCTAGGGGGCAGTGATCGCAGTAAGTAGTAGGGTGGGGTAGTGGGTTGTGAGCAATTGCATTGTGCATCACTTGTTTTGTATATTCCATTATTATTATTTTCTCTTCTTTTGCTGACCTATTAAACTGTCTTTATCTCAGGCCACGAGTTTTACTTTTTCTACCCCATTCTCCTCCCCATCCCACTGTGGGGGGAACAGAGTGAGTGAGCGGCTGTGTAGTGCTTAGTTGCCAGCTGGGGTTAAACCACAACAGAAATACAGATCTCATTCATGCAGAAATTACTTTTCCTCCTCCCTATCTGTCAAAAAGATATATCATAACTTTCTCAACAAGTCTTTTTTTATGGTTTACAGAAATCACATTGGCCCTCAAGATTGAAGAGAAAGCCAAAAGTCCCCTGGCTGCTTACAGATGGAAGAATTTGTTTAACTCCTTCAAATCTTATGAGTTCCTGTCTTTCCATTTGCTATTTGACTACAACTGTGTATCAGAACCTACAAGTGACTTCAAGGCCTCCATGTGAGACCTGAGACGCTCATGATATAACTGGCAAGATAAAATACAAAAGGAAAGAAGCAAAGACTGCCGGATTTTTATGTGGATGAGACAGTAGGATACTAGCATCAGGCCACATGGACAGTCAGCATCAATGTCAGGATCTCAGCCTGGGGCCCCCAGGTACATTGATCTAAGCCTTCAGCTTTTAGTTGCCTCCTCCAGGCTCAAAGGAAAGGGCTTTTCAAAGCTTGCCACTGCAAACCCACCACAAGCCTGAAGAAAACCCAGTTAGTTACCAACAGTGACCGCACCCTGACCCTCATTTCAAATGCATGTAACATTAAACATTAACCAGCCAAAGAACTAAAACCTTGCAAGGGGCCGGTCTGAAGCATGGATCAACAATAACATGCAGTGTGCTAGGAACAGACATGCAAACGCCAAAGATGCTCTTGTCTGATCTATTTCTTGGCATTTGGCTACCACTTGAAACCCTTTAAATAGACATAACCTACTTCGACTTTCCTTGCCTTAAACTACAACATAAAGCAAAAGGAACTACCAAGCAAAAAAAAATAAGGAAAACAATGTATTTCAGCAGAACAGTTTTCACTGTGAGTATCACTGACAGCATCATTTTAAAGCACAAAGGTGAAAGGACCTTTTTATAGCTGCCGGAAATCCTGGTAACACACTCTCTTTGTTTCCAAGCTACTGAGGCCCGAAAAACCTCGCCTGGCTTCTTTATGTACAAACGCATAACATCCTTGTTCTTGGCTCACGGGAGGCACCTCCTAATGCCTGCTGTCAACTCATTTGTGACACATAACCGTAGCTGAAAAGTGGTTGAATCGCCGGTTTTGTAATGCACCCATTGTTCAAGATTATCTAACAGTATTAGCCTCTGGGAAAAGGATGGCTTCAAGGTTCTAATTGAAAGAAATCATAGACAGTCAAATCAAGTTCTTCCTAT
Source organism: Grus americana (assembly GCF_028858705.1). Taxonomy (NCBI): domain Eukaryota; kingdom Metazoa; phylum Chordata; class Aves; order Gruiformes; family Gruidae; genus Grus; species Grus americana. Next base: position 10,897,451 of record NC_072853.1, on the reverse strand, counting down.
TTGTATTTTATTTAATAAAGAAGGAATGACACAGATAGTATTTCCCCCAGCCTTGCCTTTTCACTAAGAGGCGGGGGGAAGCAATGGGCTCTTCAAAGCCCTGCAATAGCCGTAAACTACTCCCAAATCGATTGCCATCCCCAAAACCCTTCTCTGAAGGCTTAATGGTATTTTCACGTGGGATCCAAAGCAGGCGGTCTTCAAGGAAAGTTATTGCATCTGGTGAAAAAAATAAAGTCGACATTTTTTGACAAGACCCTTAAGTATGCCTCTCCCAAGAGGGTTGTAACATAGAAGAGGCTGAGCAGGTGGTAATAATCAGCATTACATACATTTGAGCATTTTCTATAACATGGATTACCGTGGAATTCCTTCCTCCCCCTCTTCTCCTTGGGGAGACTTGCACAAATTGCAAGCATTTTCAAGGCCCTTTGATAAGCATTTCTATCACCAGTTTCACAGCTGTAGCTAGATTGTTTAAAATATATAAAACACAGCCCCACCTTCCCTCAGAGATAAGGCATAGGGAAGGAGAGAAGTCCTTCTCCTTTCTCAGCTCCTACTAAGCCTGTTTCCAAAATGCTACCTAAAAATATTCTACCATTGTGCTTACGCACAACATAGTGGTCATTAAGTGGGAATGAGCCACTGTTTGTCTGCTTTAGAGTGAAGGGTGGATACAGAGCCACATTTTGGAGAAAGCCAGTGAGGAAAACCAAAGGAAACTAAGCAAAGATTAGTGTGTTCTTATAAAAGGCCAAGAGTAAATTTAAATCTTTTATCCCAATTCTTCTCCTGCCTACACCAGAAAGAGGTAAATAGTGAGAAGGTTTAATCACAACCAGGGCCCCTTTCAAGGCTGAGGGAGGAATCCCACAGGGAAATGAGATGTGACAATCTTTCTCTCATTTGTGCAGCCTTATACCAGGTCTCCAGGATAAGAGCTCTGGATCCCACCGTGTTCTCGGGAGCTCAGCTCCCCACGCTGAGGAATGGTCTCTGCTACAAAGGCCTTACAGTTTAAGATGATGTAATGAAACACTGAAATATGTTGACATTAATAAATGATTTTATAATTAGACTTCAGTGATATGTCTTCACTGAATAGTAAATTGACAAAAAACGCAGTTTCCAGAGGTCACTGAAGCAATTAGGAAATGGTGAGTGGATTCTGCCACAAAAAAAGGGAAGAAATGAACTGTGGAAATAGGGGAAAGAGGAAGGCCCTTCAAGATAATGGCTCATTTCCATTCAGCAATTTTAATCATTTTTTAATTTTTCATTTCCGAACTTTTTCTTTGTTTTAATCTATTGGTTTTATTGGTTTTGAATTTAATTTTCCAGAAAACTGCAACATGCTTTTATTTTACTTAAATTCCAGAAGGGCTTCAACAGAGGGAAGCCTCAATAAAAGTTTAGCCTTTTCTCCCATGGTGTCCTCTGACTGGGTTACGTTCATGTTTCAGCACACTGAGGGTTTTATTTCCAAAGCACACAAGCAATTTCCCCTGAAGCCAGAGAAAATAAATGATATTTTTACTGGTTCATTTCTATCACTTGTGTTGCAACTGTGTCTAACAGCATGGTTAAGACCAGTTTATTAGGACAATATATTCTTACGTGAAGCAAGTTAATATCCATTTTTGTGTTAAAAGATCATTTTGCTAATGATATTTGAATTGTTTCATGGAAAGATTAAGGATGTGTCCAGAGAAGCATCTCTGTGTGCAGGCAGAAGAGGCTGGAGAGACTGTAATAATCTTGGGACATGTATGCGATTGCCTGCCTGCATTTCCATATCTCTGTAAATTCATAGCACATTTGTGAACTAGCATAAAGAGCAGAAAACTGGGGTATCATTGTGGCCTCAATAAAATGAAGCACTTTCAGTGAACTTAGCAAGATCTGACCATCATAAGTCAGAGTAAAATCTGAACTACTGTTGCTGCAAAGTACGCCTTTAACCTAAAAAAATACCTTGCCATGGGTCTATGTCTCTGGTCCTAATATTACTCTTGAACAACCTGTATCAGCTGTTTGTGAGGTACAAACAAATTCCTCTGGAATTCCTTCTTCTGCCATGTCACGACTTTCAAGGATGCTCTGGATGGGAAGTGCAGCTCACTCAGCCCTACAGGTCCTGTCTTAGGGATTGGGACCCCCAGACTGATCAAAGAGCTCATGCCTTGCCTCACCCTGGACACAGCCTTATAATCTCAAAGCTCCTCACTCCAGCCTAAAATTGGAAGTCAGTCTCCCCAAGTTCATAAATAAGGAGTTTGAAGCTTATTTCAGCTGCCTGAGTGTTGACACAGTAATAGAGCAATCCAGAATGAATTATGACCTTCTCATGTGACAAGGGATGTCATCTTTCTATTGATAAAGTAAAATATTAAAACCAATGACTTTCATCTGATACCTGCAGTCATATAAATGCACATGGGAGAGCAGACTGTAAAATGAGAGCTGGCATCTGAGGTTGCTGAGGTCTGATTTGCATACAGCCAAGTAAAACAAACTAAATACAACATGGATGCAAAAGCAGTATTTGCACGCTAAGGGAAAAATAAAAGACTGATTTCTCAGACATGTCTGCTGGGGAGGGAAAAACTTATTACTAATAACTAAGCCTGTTGTATCACTATGAAATTTGCTGATTCTGAAGTCAACATAATGAACATGCTAGTCTGATTTATGGATCACTGCCCTGTTCTGTGGATGTTTTGCAAGTTCCTGTTAAGGGAACTGGTATTGCTATCCCCACACAAGCTGATCATTGTAACAAAACGTGGAGAAGGAACTCCAGTAGCATTAGTAGCTGTATACAGCAGTCTTAAGGAGTTTCTAGGTTTTAGGCTCAGTAGTGCCTCTGGCTAATGGAGCCATAATTAGTTAAGCCAATTACTTGAAGGGGTCTTCAGGCTCTCTTCCTTCTACTTCCTTTTTCCTTGCTTTGCAAGCTGCCTTCTATTAGGCATCTTGTTGCTGCCTGCTTTCAGCTGAAGCCTCTGCATGGCCACAGCAGGACGCAAGTCTCTGATTTCCATTCACACACAGAGTTCCTGTTTCTAACAGGGGGGTTGTGAGATCTTGGACCTCTAAGGGAGAATAAAGGGCAATTTCACAACTGGGGAAAGGGCAGCAGAAAATGTGGTCTGAATTATCGTGTCATTCCAAAACACTGGCTTTGGTTGTCATCAGTTCATCAATACAGCAGTGCCTACCAGTAAAAAAGGTTCATCTAAACTTGCACAAACATATCCGTGATGCACACTGCTTCACTGACATCTGCCATGGTTTCTGACTGCCACTGCACACCCCCCCCCCCCGCCATCAGCCAGACTCCAGCGTTTCATTAACATCTGATCAACAGAACTACTGATTCTATATCGTATCTTTAATGTGAAGGCTTGGGATGAAACAAGTTCCTCTCCTGCAAGAAAATTCCCAGAGTCTAGCTAAATCAGTGCAGGTAAGGAATAAAAGAAATGTCAGATGTGCTGTTCCACTGCCACCCGCGTCTACTGCATTTGAACCACTGTACTACATTGCAAAATTAAGTCTCTACAATTTGTTGAACTGAGATCAGGCCAAAAATATTGAAACCATATGAGGTGTTCAATATGGTTCTCACAGTCCACGTAGGGTAAATAAATTCTACATGGATTTCATGTTTGCATGAGGAATTATACATTATAATGTATGAGGCATTTGATGTCATATTTACCATTACTGCACATTTAAAAGACATTGGGTTTATGCTAGTTTCTTCTAAAGTGCAAATGTGGTCTCTTTACATCAAGACAATACTTTCTAAAAGATGTGGGGTAGCTCGTATAAGAGCTGTTAGTTTTATTTCCATGAGTGCCTGCCATAAACTGGCTTTTGTGTTTGACTTCTCATTTTACATACATTTAGGAAACTAGATTCAATACTCTTTTTTAATGGTAGCAATTAGTCTTCACAGTGCTCAACAGCCCATTCTGGACAAATATGGAAGCAAATTCAGTAAGAAGTGATTCCTTCATGGAAAACAACCATGTGCTGGCTGCAGCCTCCCCATTTTTTATCCTGCGGGATACATCACTTGACCAAGGTTGAAAAGATATGCTGATACACCATTCATGCAAGGGAAACAGTTTATGTTCACAGTTTGCCATTGGCAGAGACAACTCTTCTCTTTCTAGCAAAAGAGCTGTCGCCCACAGAAATGCTGACTTGTAATTGTAAAATGCATGGTCTAAATGCCATTCGTAAGCCTGTGGTGACTCATAAGTTCTAGAGACTTTCAGACCATTGCCCTGAGCCAGATGGGAGGCCCAGATTCTTTTAATGTTAAGTGTGATTGAAAGAGAGCCTCTACCCTGTTACTGGAGCTGCTAAAACCAATTGCACAAGATGCAATATTAGGCATGTTTAAAACATTTCAGGAAGAGATTAGTTAAATGGTATGCTGGGCCTTTTCCTCCAGCTGGGCCCACAAGCAGCGATAGCAAATCCAGACTTTTCACTGAGGTTGGTAATTAGGTCTGTCTCACTCCCAGGAGATTAATTCTCTGCAGAACAGATTATTACAGTCCAGCTCCTGTATCCATGGGCGGACTCAGTCGGCAGGCTGATTTCAATTAGAGAAGTTAAGTGCTATTGACTTCTCCCATGTACAAGAAGAGGTAGGCGTGGGAGGTAGGAGCCTGATAAAAAACCAGATTACTGGGTTAATCTTACAGTTATAAATACTAGAAAGAACCTTAATCTGTTATCTACTAAAAGAATAAATGAAGATACATTTCTTTATTTCATTGAAATCAGCTGAACCCTTATAAATTATGACCTGCAAAGGAAGAAAAAAATGTGTGTTTTTCTTCTAGTTTTCTTTTATATGAGATAACACAAATGTTTTGTATCAGCAATTAAAGTCTTGTCTTTTCTACCTTAAAAGGCTCTGTGGCTATGGAGGACTAATTGAGTTACAACCTTGTAAGAAGCAGAGCTGAGGTCATGGTTTAATGGTACAGGAGCTCAGGCAGCATTAATGCTTTTCCATGGATCTATTTCCCTGCTCCTGGCAACATATTCCCATGCTGTTAATACAAAACACTGCTCTGTATTTGTGACAGAAAATAGTCCCCTTTTTGAAGTACTTGGACAAATAGAGGCTGTGGCCTCCTCACCATGCATCACGTTTGGCCAAAGTACCAATGTATTTGTTTTGACAAAGTATCAATGTATTTGTCCTTGACAATCTCACCCCAAGCAGGAATACTCCATGGGAAAACCGTGCATGTTTATGGTTATATATCTGTTTCTTTGGTCACTACCTTCTTAATGTGTCCTTACTGATGGACTAAAATGAACTCACAACTCACTAACTCTGAGTAAAGCACCTGTGCTATGAGTGATCACTTAATATGTAGAGTGCTTGCTGGAGATCTGCTTTCTACTGTGTCTGAATCCTGTTGAAAATGAATAGAGATTCATTTTGTTTTCACATCGATAATCAAAATGTTGATGTTGCTGCCCCTGTGCACATACCAAGATCATTCACAGATTCCCACAAGGTGATGTATTCCACTGCATTTCTTACAACACCTATTCAGGAGGTAAGAAAAATGTTCTCAGAGGGGTTCACACAGTCTATATATCAGAGACGGTAAGGACAGATGTAGAGGAGGGGTTGAGGATATTGAGTGCACACTGTTTCACTTTGTTGCACTGGCAGAAAAGCCAAATGTTTTCTGTTTGGTGACAGCAGGGGCTGCCAAGCAGGTGGAGAAAGATGTGCAGGTGGGGAGATCACACAGGTTTCAAGAGCGATTTCACATCTGTGCTCAAGGCCTCTCTTTCATCAAGCATTTATCTCTTATTTTGAGCACCCTAACTGCTGGAGGGGTTTTTTTTGTAGCTCAAGAGTGATGCTCAAATAATAATGCTTACCATTTACCTCTTCAAAGTCACGTACAAGCAACAATAACTTCAGTCTCACAACAATCCTATAAACTGGGTAAGCTCTTTCTGTATTGCTATTTGCAAAAGATAAATAGATACAGAGAGGTTCAGTTCTCTCAAGACACACATCCAGATATTGGCAGAACCTGAGCTACAGCTTGGAAAAACACAGTTAACATCCATATAGTGTACTGCAACATGGCAGTGAGGTCAGAAAGCTAAGCAGTGGGTGGGTCTACAGGATTTCTCGTGGAGGGAAGAGCATAGGCAGGTTGTAAACACTGTGCTGAGAAGACCTCATGGTGCTCAGCTCCAAAGACAGGTCTAGGACCCACCTGAAGGGCAAGAGAGCTGAGACAGACGTGGGTGTTCACAGGAAGGACCGTGCTTTGAAGTCCTAGTGCTCAGCTTGGCCACAGCTGGACACTGCTATAGCACAGCTGTAGGGGCTGTAGGGGACTTGCATATTTGGAGGTGGATCTTCTTAAGTTAGTGGGTATAACCTGCCTAGATTGTACTTCTGTTATCAAAATGAAATTTCAGGTTTTTCCTTTACAATTTGACTCCACTGCCTGTTAGGATCAACATTTATTTTCATTCAGAATTTCACAATTCACTTATTTCATTGCAGTAATACCAGATGGTGCACAGACATGAATCAAGTGAAGCCAGTTCTGCCCAGGTGATTTGAGGTATATGGTGAATGAAGAGTCTGGAATTCTCTAGAACTTGTTACTGACACAGTCTGACTTCAATTGAAAGTGGTGAAAATTCAGATTATTTCTATGTTTTCCAGATCAATTTATCTGCCAGTGACAAAGATGCAAAATTCTCAAATCTTGTCTTCAATGTGTGTGTGAATTTCTTGCTGCTACTGGAGATTTTCATATTTTTAGCTCCTGTACACAATAGGGCTTAAACCACTGCAGAGATTGAGAGTTGTCAAGTCTTATTCAAAGTTAAAAGTAATTTTGATATTGCATTATTTTCAGAAAGAATCACCTTTTCTTTAGGTAAAAAAATAAATATGATGAAACTGGGAAAGCTGTGTCTGATAGCTGAAATACACCAAGCTATTTAAGTTCAATAACTGAGTTATTAAAAGTCCTTTGTATATATGTGCACATCATGAAAGCCCCACTAAACATTCCTCTTGTAGGTGAAAGCAGCTGCCATTTCCATGTGAAAGTATTACTCTGTCATGATATTGCTATTTCCATATACATGGAAATGTATATATAGCTGTGCTTATATGTGGAAATAGCAATATCATGGCAAATTTCCCTGCATTCTCTCTCTATATAAGCGTATAGGAATATATGTTTTACAAAAGGTAAAGGAGATTTGTATCCAGCCAGTTCCCCAGCAGTACACAATGGAATATGATTTGACCAAGTGTAGAGTAAAGCTGACAAAGGATTATAAATTATGTAGTCAGGTGTATTCCAAATGCCAGATTAACTGGGTCTGAATTTCTCCTGATATTTGTCTCCCATGTTCTTGAAAACTTCCTTGTGGTGAAGTGTATTGGGTCTCTCCAAGTGTTTTTCTTCTTCTTAAATATGTTATCACAGAGGCGCTGATTGGCTTGGCCTTGGCCAGCGGCGGGTCCGTCTTAGAGCCGGCTGGCATTGGCTCTGTCAGACACAGGGGAAGCTTCTAGCAGCTTCTCACAGAAGCCACCGCTGTAGCCCCTCCGCTACCAAAACCTTGCCACGCAAACCCAACACATGAAGACATCAAAATTTCCCTAAGCAATCTGTTCCAGAACTTAACTTTCCTTACTGTTAAAAGCCTTTTTCTATTTCCAAACCTAAATCACCCTCACTGTGATTTAAGACAGTTACTTTTTGTACCATCCCCACTGGGCAACGACAGCAATTTGTTTCCTTCCTAATGCAAAGGGAAGTAGATAGGTCTAAAATATTACTAATTCTTCATAAAACAATACAAAATTGTTTTGCACTTCCTTGAGATTTCACCTGAAATCTCTTCGGCCAGTTACCTGAGTACCCCAGGAAGAATTTCCTCAGGCTGGGTAGGAGGTACCCAACTCATGTAAGCCAGCTCATCCAGTGTCATCATCACAATTTAGGGAGAAAGGGCTTAAGCCTTCTCAGCTCCATCTGCCAATCATTTTCCCTCTCTATCGAGTATCATACCAACATTATGCCCTCCTCTTACAATAATGAATTATGGAATATTGCCCTGCATTCATTTACAGTTGGATATAATTTTTGGTTTTGCTTTTCTGCTGATTTTTTTTCTGATTTTTATTCCATCACATTTGTACTTGGTCTCAGGAACTTTGATGCCATTTCCACTTTTCTCTGTTTGGCTCTAGGGCTCAGGTTCTTTGAAGAACATATGGCTTAACCAAGTCTGAATCTCTAGATTCCTTTTTTTTTTTTTTTATTTGCACACAGCTTGGTTTTGTATCTTTAATATCATTTGTTACAAAACTGCAAATTCTTTCAAACACATATCTTCCTTAATTCTGTTTCACAGACTGTGATCAGTCAGTGTCTATGAACAACTAAGACTGGTTTCAGCACAAGACTGACATTACTGTAATTTTCTTCCTCATGCCATAAGCAGACCACATTTGTGCACTGACTTCTGTGTCACAAACCCAAGTCTGATTCCAATCTCACAAATCTAGGTAATGTCATCACAAAGCCATAGATGCAAATCTCTTTAAAACGCCTCATGCTTAACAGGCAATAAAGATGATATAGTCACTGCTTCTGACTTACAGGAGTTACAAGAACTACAGCAGACAATTAAAATTGTCAGGTATGATATCTGCTGAACATTTACCCAATTCATAAATTCTTATTTGATCTATATCCATTCCAATCATTCCTAGTGATCAGTATGACTGCGGTCACTGTTTGCTAAGCAAATCTGCTATAAAAAACAGTTCCTGTCCCAAAGACTTTCCTGATATGCCTTGTCAAAAGCAGAAATGTCTATTCTGCAGAAAATTCCAAAATTCAATATTTTTGTCCTGAATTAAAGCTGAAGTCTAAAATACAGCTCCAAATAGTTCCCAAGAACCTAATTCAGGAAACCTTTTTTCTTTGATATTATTCATCTAGTAAAATCCAAATATTCAATGTAATAAAATAGCTATCTTTCTATTGCAGTTGGTGTTCTAATGTCAGAATGAAATTGAAATTGTTTAAAATACATTAAGTGTACTCTGTGCATGAATCAGAAACACATTCACCTTATTAAAATGAAAAAGCCAATTCTCTAATAATTTTTCTACTTTAAATTATCAAAACTGATAATGTCCAATTAAAAACTGTGATTTATATTAAAGTATTTTCTCCTGTAGAGGCTAGTCAAACAATTCACCGTGTCTCTTTACATTCTTATATAACCAATGAGAAATGAGATAAACAGGCAGGACTAACTCATCAAAAATAATGTCAGATGCCATCAGCCGATTAAAAGTGACTATTACCTCTGCTCTGTGGACACATATGAAATGTTCCTCATCCATAGCTGAGGACCTCACTCTTTGAGTTCACACTTCCTCCCACACTAATCCCTTCCTGATGCCGACTGAAGATGGTGAGTGTATATAAATGTAAATAACCTGGGAGCTGGAACTAGATGATCTTTGAGATCCCTTCGAACCCAAACCATTCTGTGATTCTATGATTCTATGATTCACTTTAAAGATAATAGAAAACGTATTTGGCTATTTGATCAGAAGTAGAGCACTAGCGCCTTGCTCTATCACACTTCTTTGGTATTCAGTGGTCTGTGATTTTTTTTGGTTTATTTTAAGAACTAATCCTTGGCACTATGTAAACACATTGACCTTCTAACTTTGTAATAAGTTTCTGTCAATTCTCCCGGCTTCTCACCTTCCTGCTCCTTTCTCTCCTGTTTTTCAGAAGAGCTTGGGACTGCAGTCCGTAAGCATCCTATAATGCACTAGCAGGGTCACTATTTCCTCAAAGGTGCCCATTTAAAAAGGAAATCTAGGAGGTTTCCAACCCAACTAATAATCTTAGGTCTCTAACTCATGATCTTTATATCAAAGACTGGCAATATTGATAGACTCTTGTATGTGACCTGTACCTTCTAAATCCTTCCCATTTCCCCAAAATCATGGTGGGCACTTGCTGTTTCTGTTCAGTTGAGTGTGACATTGAGATTTGCTTGGATTTTTGGTCAAAGCTCACTTGACTTCCAGAAAAAAAAAAAAAAAAAAAGTTGCAGTATAGGAGTGTAAAAGCTTCTCCTCCCCTTCCTGCGTAACATAGGCTTTTTCTTGAGTGGCTGGTTGTATCGAGTTTATGTATCGAGGTGTTGGTAGGATGGGGGCTGCAGGGCGGCCTGTGTGGGGAGAGGCCGGGGCTGCCCCGTGTCACACACAGCCGGTTCCAGCCGGTCCCAGCCGGCTCCAACGGCCCCAGCGCAGGACACAGCTGAGCCCCTCAGCCGAGCTGGGGGTGCCGGGGGGAAAACAGGTTTCAGCAAGGGCCAAAGGTGGCACAGGCAGAGGAGGAGGAAGCCAAGGAGGGAGCAGCAGCAGAGGGACCCCGAGGCCGGAGGAGGAGGAGGGCAGGAGGTACTGCAGGCCCGGAGCAGGGATCCCCTGCAGCCCTGGAGAGACCCCGCTGGAGCAGAGACCCAGCCTGCAGCCCGGGGAGGGCCCCACGCTGCAGCAGGGGGGTATTTCCTGCAGGAGCTGCGGCCGTGGAGAGGCCAGGCAGGAGCAGTTTGTCCCTGAAGGACTGCAGCCCGGGGAAGGGCCCACACTGGAGCAGGGGGATGTGTGAGGAGGGAGGAGCGGCCGAGAGGGGCTGGGATGGACCCACTGCAACCCCCATCCCCACCCCTGCGCCTCATGAGGGGAGAGGAGTCGGGATGAGGGGTGAAGCTGGAAATGGGAACAAGGGGTGAGAGAAGGTGTGGCTTTGTTTTGGTTTTTTGTTTCTCACTATCCAAATCTCTTTTAATTGGTAATAAATTAAACTAATTTCTCCAAGTCGAGTCTGTTTTGCCTGTGATGGTAATTGGTAAGTGAATCTCCTTGCCTTTATCTCCACCCATGAGCTTATCCATCCTGTTTTCTCTCCTGTCCTGTTGAGCGGGGGAGGGAGAGAGCAGCTGGCTGGGCGTCTGGCAGCTGGCCAAGATCAACCTGCCATGTTGGTGTATCATAATATTATTTATCCATATTCAGGAGCATCCTTATTTTCTCTCTCATTATTGATTTGCCAAAGCCTTCAATTGCAGCATGTTTTTTAGATCCCAAAGTTACTGGCTGAGAGCTGGAGCCTGCTCCTTCTCTATAGCCGTTGAAGAGGAGGAGGGTCCTCCAGAATGGATTTGGTGATTCAGTGCAAACTACCTCAGATACTCTGAATTCCCTTCCAGAGAAGAGGAAGAGACAGAGGATATGTCTTTCCGAACTACATGCAGAGGGAAGCATTCATTCCTGCATTTAGGCAGTAAAGAAGGTGTTTAATGCCAAATACTGTAAAAATGCCTCTTAGGCTATGTCTGTGTTGGTAAATTAGCCATTCCCATCATCTTCTCTGGCACAGATGCCATGCAACATGAAAGATTATAGGACTAGAGTCTTAAACACCCTTATCTTTTAAAACAGTGAGGGCTGTATTCTTTTTATTTAATGTGAATGGCCTTTGGCCCCACTGTTCCCTAGACAATACACAGCATTTTTTGGAAGAGCCTGGGTTGACTTGAGCCAAAGCGATGCCAAGGGCCATTCTAACAGTACAGCACTATAAGCAATCAAGCCCAGGGCCTGGGAACGCCCCCTGGTACTGTTTAATTTACTAATACAGGTTTAGCTTTAGAGTCAAATTTTAATCAAATTTGAGTAAATGTCTTGAGTCAAAGAAGTTTTTCAGGAGGCCACAAGGGTGTGAATCCCACACAGGACCCACAACACACATTGCCCCACAGGCTGACATATATTCTGGGGCTGCTCTGTCCATTTCTTGCAGTGGGTGAGGTCCCCCTGCTATCAACATCTTCCTGTCAAGGAAAGCAAGTGATCTCCCCAGTTCTGATGCACCATGTCATTTCCTTCACAAGCTGCTCCTGACTTCCCCTCACATCCTCAAACTGCCAATGATATTAAGCAGTATGTATAATATTGGGCAAATCTTGCATTTTGAAACCTTCTCTACTGTTTTCGAGCACCTTCAAGTTTTACCAAAAGACACTAATCATCATCTACCACAAAGACTTGAAAACTCTACTCTGTCTCTGTAATTGAGAACTTGCTTTCGTTCAGTGTGGGAAGAAGCATGAAGATGATTTACTGATTTAGGAACTGGGTGGAGTAGACCACAAAGGAATAAACTGAAAACATGTGGTGTGAATTATTTGCAAATGAGGAGGGAAAGAGAGAAAAAAATTGTCTATAGATCTCTATAGATAGATCTGGATATATAAATATATAATGTGGAGTACCAGCGAAACAAAGCACAGATGATTAGGCCAAACCAAACATTCACATTAAACATTGCACTTGGCCTCATTTCAAAACAGGCAGCAGTAACAGCAGGGAGAGATGGCTTGCCAAAATTGCATCAGACACACATTAGGGAAGGAGGAAATGAGTTTACTTGAGCCAGCTGTGACATCAAAGGGGTTGGTCTTGAAATGGATTGTGGGAAAGGGTTCCCCCTTCGGTAAAGTTTGCAAAGTTCAGCCAACCCTTTATAAAGAGACCCAACTCTGAAGAGAACTTGACTTTTTTTTTTTTTTCCTTCCTAAAGAAAAACAGCATTCTCAGTCAGTTAGAAGTGTGAGACTGGGGACTGCTATAAGAGGGGAATAAACCTTAAGGGAAAGGGTGGGCAGAAAGTGTAAAGATTTGTTCTGGAATAAGAGGATTGAATCCTAATTTGAATGCTTCTCTCTCTTACAAAAAGTGCCTTAGTAACAAGTATTGCTCTGTGCTAAAGTGATCGCAATAGTTTTTCATTAAGAACGCTCTTACTGAGATGAATTAGGAAGGCAAAACTATGAGAAACCATCCACTGGTTCAATAATTTTCCTGAACTGCAGCCAGCCTAATGGAAACTGTAGATAAAACTTAGAAAACAAAATAAGATGAGACAACTCCTGGCACCAGTGACATCAATGGCAAAAGTCCCGCTGGCATCAGGGAGACGAGAACATCAGTCCACCAACTGCTCAGTTAAGCTATTCTCCCTCCTACCTCGCAATCCTGCTTTAAAGGCCTGTTGGAAATTTTCACAGCTATAATTACTACCCATGGATGTCCTGCTGAGGGAAGGCCCTGACTCAGTCCAACCTCACTGATGACAAGAGATGCTTCAAACAATGCACTCGCCACACTGCTTCTCTTTGGGACACTTCATATTCAAAGTCACATGGGAAACAGGCTGTATCCAAATAGTGTGTTCCATGTGGCTTGTTTAATCTTTAATGCCACTTAAACAGCTTAATTCCATCTCTGATGTATCTCTGTTGAGTATGTCCTGGAGACTGAAGTTGTAAAAGTAATTCATTCAATGGAATGTTTTCCAGTTTTTCAAAATCTTTTTTTCTTGTTTCTCTTAACACTAATTTACAAGACGTTTATGCTGACCAAAAAAAAAAAAAAGAACCCACCAAAAAAACAACCAAAACAAAAAACCCTAACAAACCCAATGCTATTCAGAAAACTTCATCTTACTCTTTTGAACACAAATTTGGTCAATATCTGTAATAGTATTCTCTTTACGCTCAAATAGTGTTAGTGCCATAATTTATCCTTTCAGAGTATGTGTCAGTGTATCATAACAAGTCCATGCACAATACACAATTTCGTGTATTCACCAAGGTAACTCAGAAGAGAGCCGTAATTTAGGGTTCCTCAGTATTAGGGGTTTCACACATACTGGTAAACTAACAAGTGCCAGGGAATGTTCTCCAGCATTGAATCTCCATCACTAGAACTGTTAAACAATTTTGACCTGGATCAGTGGGCATTTCCCCATGTGGCTCTGGGTGCAGCTGATTGATTGTTAGCACTGGTGGGTAACCATTCCCAGTATGAAATTTGGTATTGTCTTCCTGGTGGCAGAAAAAATTTGTAGGCAAATAAACTGTAGCAGACAGCAGTCTTAAATTCCAGTTTGGGATATTTTCAAGGATCTTTTTAGAGATCATCAGGAAACTGAAATGTCCCAAAACTAAGAGCTCCAAAATTACTAATGCTTCAAAAAATCTCCACTGCACTCTATGTTTTGTGGAGTATTTTAATGCAACAGCACCAGCCTCTCCTAGATTTCTTTGAGAAGAAGGAAGACACGCCCATGGTATTACAAATTCTAATCATCTTTCTTTCCTGGTAGTTGATGTAGAGGCTGAAGGAGGTCTTCCTTGAGTCCTGTGATTCATGACCATCTTCTTTAATTGTCTGGTGCTCTAAAGAATTGGCAGGTTATGATGGCCTTTTACTGGGAGTAGTGTAACAATACCTTTGTATTTTTATATATAAAAAAAAATATATCAGCTCCTTTATAGTTTCTCCACAGTGGTTGTAGTCACACTACCATCCTACAAAGGCACTTGTATTTTGTGATGTCCTAAGATCTTAAACATCTCTAAGCACATTTTTAAGGAAGAAAAAAATCCATACCAGCAGCTAGATCTCAGGGTCCATCTGCCTCCTCCTTTTACCTGAGATCCCTGTATCAGCTGGGATCAAATACCGTTTGTTAAACTTTCAGTACAAAATAATGTGAGAGAAATTTTGCGACCTCACAAAGGGACCAATTATGAAGCTTAATCAACATTTATAAAGTGCTTTGAGATGTTCAGAGGGCAGTAGTTATAACACTATGCACAAATATGTATTATTACTAATGTTGTAAATCTTTCCTGTCAATGCTTTATCAGTTAGATACAAAATTATTTCAGCTGCCAACCCAAGGACAGTAGCCAGCACTGGTAATTGAAAGTATTGAAACCATTATAATAAATATAAAGAGAGAGGATGAAAAGATATAAATCAAAGATGCAATGTGAGGTGGTTGGAATAACCAATTTATTTTCACTCAAGGGATATAGCCTTTTGTAATTGGCACTGATGGTTTCTCTGCGCTTCACCACTTGTGAATTTTGTGGTCACCCCTCAATCATAAAGATAAACTGATCTACCCCCATATGTAGTAAGTGAAGTTTAAAATAATTGCTAAACATTTTGTTTCCATTACTGTAGTTGGACTTTAGCTCTTTTTGCAAGAACTTTAAAAAAAAACAAACAAAAAAAACAACAAAAAAAGAAACAAAACTGTATGGATGGAAAATGGGGAAATCTTGAGCTTTGGCAAAGATTTCCCTATTCCTTACCTGACTACACAATTCTAAAAAATGGTCATGTTCATCTTGCTCAGTTTTTTTCTGTTAGACTCTAGTGGGTGCCTGTGAGAAACAAAAGGTCTTGTGCCTTTTAGAGCATCACAATAAACAAAAAGCAAATTTACGCTGGTACTATGCTATCCTCATGTCTTGTTCTTCAACTTCTAACTCAACAGCATACTCTATGTATTTCTCAGATGTTAGGAGTTAATTTCTCCATCCCTATTTCCTAACAGGTCTTCCTTTCCATGACTCATTAGGCCAGAGCCTCTGGCAACAGCATAAAGTTGCAGACAGACACAATGGTTGTTTCTTTGGGCATGACCTCACCTTCATAATACAATAAATTGGAGAAATACTCATGAAGTTCAGTGCCTTTCAGGTTTTATCTAGTATTTATTTGTATAGAGACTTTTCTTCTTGGTTCCACATTTTTCTTGGGAAGCAGGACACTAAATTTTCCAAATAGACTATTAACAAGAAAAATTGCATTCAAATGAGAACAGAGGGTGAATCTTGTCTTCTAACATTAAGACAACCAGAAAGCTTAATGATGTGCTTTCCTAAGAAGCAGAGACATTTTAAAAATACCCTAACACTGAAGTTTGAAGCTTGTTTCTTGAGTCCTTTTCAAATTTTAAATATTACTTATTCTCTTTTTGTTTAAAATTAGGTGAAGCAAATTTGCCTTTGCCCTCAGTTGCATAATTAAGTTATTTTTTCCACTCCATTTAGCAAGCCTGGAAGCCTGGTGTATTCCTGAAGCAATTTAAGTACAATGATGTCTATAAAATGTTGTACTTCAATGCGCTCCTCTAATCATCAGTTTTTGAGTTAGAACTTCAAACTCTTGCTGTGCAAATTGTTTCCATGTAAAACTAAAGCAAGATAGATTTCGGCTTTGCACATTACTGCACGTGATTCAGAGCTGAGCTGGTGAAATAGCATAATGTTTCAGATAAAAAAATACAGACATTGAATTGAAGCTTCTGTTCAAGTAAATGCTAAGTCATCTTTCTCTTTTCTAAAGTCAGCAGGCTCATGACTAGTCTGCATTGTGTATAGATCTCAATACTGTTAACACCACCATCATCTCCTGGCCACACATTCAATGCCAGCCTGGGGAGATGGAGATCAACAGAGGGATTTACGATCACTCATTTAAGCCTGCTATTAAGCCATTGCACTGCAAATCTAGAGTAGGTGGCAAGACTCTTCTCCAGTATATAAAAACAGTGCCAGACAAAAGGGTCAGCAAGCTTAAACTCCATTTCAATTCTCATTAATCTAAATTAATTCCATGAAATATGAAAGATATGTTAATTTTCATTTGATAATTAGGTTTTATAGAATCATAGAATCATAGAATGGTTTGGGTTGGAAGGGAACTCAAAGATCCCTAGTTCCAACACCCCTGCCATGGGCAGGGACACCCTCCACTAGACCACGTTGCCCAAAGCCCCATCCAACCTGGCCTTGAACACTTCCAGGGAGGGGACATCCACAACTTCTCTGGGCAACCTGTTCCAGTGCCTCACCACCCTCACAGGGAAGATTTTTTTCCGTATATCTAATCTAAATCTACCCTCCTTCAGCATAAAGCCATTGCCACTTGTCCTATTACTGATACCCCATGCCCTTGTAAACAGTCCCTCTCTGGATTTCCTGTAGGCCCCTTCAGGTACTGGAAGGCTGCTCTAAGGTGTCCCCGGGGCCTTCTCTTCTCCAGGCTGAACAACCCCAACTCCATCAGCCTGTCTTCATAGGAGAGGTGCTCCAGCCCTCTGATCGTCTTTGTGGCCTCCTCTGGACTCGCTCCAACAGCTCGATGCCTTTCTTATGTTGGAGGCCCCAGAGCCAGATGCAGTACTCCAGATGATGTCTCACCAGAGTGGAGTAGAGATGAAGGTGTACTGCCTAGTATTTTGTTAAAGCTGCTGCTTTATTATATGATGACTTTGCTTACATATTGATCCTAAAATGGCATATTATGTCATGCTTGGACATCCTGAACATATTGACACCATCTAACTTAAGGTACATGATCCAAACATGGTCCAGGCACTATTATTGCAAAACTGAGACTTTCAGAGGGCAGTGCAAGAAGCTTACCTCTCTTTTTTGCTAATAAAGAGCCCAAGGAAACTAGTTAAAATATTCTGAGAATATGGTTCTGTGAATATCCATGGTTTTTAATTACTAGAATGGTGCCTCTGTTGATTATTTGTGACAGATTCTGCTGTAAATTATTTTGTATCTAGTAGGAAAGGAGCATTTTTCTCTTAGTTCATAATTTGTTTGTTACATCAGTCCTGTAAAGGGTCCAGTACGGAACTTAACTGACTATGGTAATAAGGATTTTTTCTGTTTTCTGAAAGAAGTTTTCATTGGTAATCTCAAACCTACTTGACATAAAACCTGCCTCATTTGTCTACATCAAAGGATGCAAAAAAAAATAGTCAAAAGGGAAGAAGTGATTTATCCAAAGAAACCAGTGTGATCATCTGATCTGGTCCATTTTGTAGCTTGGGCTGTCAAATTTTTTAGGATTCATATTTGTTTGGAAGTTTTATTCAGTGTATGTATGCATGTGTATAGGGAGGAGATGAAGAACTGTATTCTGCAACTTTCAGGTCTGCAATATAGCAAAAAAGATCAAACTGTATTCAGTCTGAATTCACCAAATATTTTTTATCCTTCTTCAATCAGATCAATAAAATATGTAAAATGAAGATGCTTTTATTGTCCATTAGCTGAGCAGTTAGAACATTTTCCCTGGATGTATGAGAACCTACTTCATTTCATTCTACACTCTGAAGTGATTTCAGCTTATTATAGACAAAGGGTGGATAGGGACCTTAATTTCCATTTTCCTATTTCAAACATCAGTGTACTGTCGAGGTAGAAGGAGATGGCTGGCTCAGAACTAATGTTTACTGTTGTTAATGATGTCCCTTCCACTTTGTGTGAATAATTAACCCTTGATTAATGCTGGACATGGAGCCCAGATGCTCTGTTGCCCAGCTGAAGATCTTGAGGACCAAGCCTGAACTACTGATTGACTCTCAGTGCATATAACTTAACCTCAGGTGCAAGGACATTTTTGTTTGCTTGTCCTGAGTAAGTCAGTATATTCATCCTCAGATAGGCCCCTACATTTCCTTTTAAGCCAATAAGCAAAGCATGCCTTTCTGAAGAACTCCCAAACAAGCCCAAACTAGAAGAATCATTGAGACTTTCCCAGAATATCATAAAATCTTTATATGGAATGAGAGACCATGATTCAAATCTCATCTTATCTTGGATGTTCATCTACCCAAATGAGGAGCAAAACAACTGGATAATGGCTTGTTCTGAAACAGGGTTTCCACTGTCTCTACAATTAAATGTGTTTTTATGTGTATCAGATATTTAGCAATTAAGCAGATGTTACCAATAAAAGTTTAATAATCTAAGTAATGGTCATTATAATATGTTTTACTGTTTGCCCGTCAGAAATAAATGTTCAATGTTGCATTTCAATGTTCTAAGCCAAGTCAGATTCCAGATAAATTTTCAGGTATGGAAAATAGACTTTTACAATGAAAAAGATACTTCTCTGCTCTTCTAGAAATGAAACCCAAGAGCTATAATTTCCCTGGAGTCTTTTTTCTTGGTCTTCATTAACACAGTCCACAGGAAAGAAAAAAAAAATCCTGCAAATTAGTGAGTTAATAGTGCTGAGGAAGTAAAAGTAACTTATTTGTATGCTATTTTAAAATTTTGAGATTAATTTTTAACTCTGTAAGTCCACAAATGAAGCCAGATCCACTGGCTATTTTGCCATGTGTTCACTAGAGCCCAGTCAGAGAGGGAACTCTGTTTCAGTGAGTCAGTATCTGTGGAGGAGAGAAAGTTGCAGTGCTGCACTAGTAGTCCTTGGACTGTTTCTTTGTGGAAAAGCCTGCCAGCATTTCCTGATTAAGCTGACTTCTTAAAAGATACTTAAGGCTAGACAATGAGCTCATTGTCACTGTTCTTACTTACACCATGATTTTCTGAAATTATTTTAAAGTCTCTTGCCTTGGGTTAATATTAATATTTATTCCAACCCATACATAATGAAAATAACTTGGTAAGGTAATACTATACATGTGTCGATTAAGTTTTGGTTTCTGGAGTTACGTCTTTGTTTCTGACTAAAAGGTAGTTCAGCCAAAGAACACGCACAAGATCTACCCACAAATATATCTTCTTTTTGGTCATACAATAAATAAACCTTCTCTTTTTCTTTAAAGGAAATTGAGGAGTAGGGAATCTATTTTTTCCTCTTTTCTAGCTTCTCAAGGGCAAAATAATAGAAAAATGTATTCAGATCAGATTTGAAAATCTTATTAGGAACATCTGTGCTAATCAGTGTTTATAAAAAATGTAAATAAATTATACAGGAAGGGAATATTAAAAAAGACAGTTCTTCATTTTCTCACTTTTCAAGCTATTACACAAATAAGACCTGATCCTCCAAATCTGGAGTCATGTGAGTGATCTCTTTGAAGCTGATGTATTCACTGAATTAACATGAATAAATTGCTACTCACATGACTCATAACTTGGATGACTGAAGCTCCGATATAAATATTTTTCTCTCTTGCGCATCAGATTGAATAAATCAGCGAAAGGGGTTTTTTCAACTTTTTGAAGACTAAGAAATTAATTTCAGAAGTGTTCAAATCCCTTACTATCCCTGGCCTTGACTTCAGCTCTTCAGCTCCAGCCCTAAGACTGCTCCTACTTCAGAGACTACTAGCAGCTCACAGAGGTCATCTAGTTCACTGGAATCAGAGAACAGAGCATTTTGACTTTCTCCACTTGACCTCATCCATCCCATGCATTAAATGACATGCAAAAGCCAGCACAGCAAATTCAGGTCCACCCTAACAGAAAATCCTTTTGTGCCAAAGATTTTCTCTAGCCCTTAACTGGGTGGCCATTTTGCAAGTGTAACTAATCTCTCCTAGCTGAAATTTAGCTGTGGTTAAAGGCAACTGTATAGTTACAATCTTCAGAAGAACCGGGAAATCTGCCTCCTAAAGGGATGTTTTGGCTCTCTCTACCAACTGTGGGATCGTTCTTCTGCACTAACCTTCACTTGCCAAGTACAATTTGATGCCAAAATATATACACGGGAAAAAGTGTTCCTACCCTCAGTTGTTCCTTCAGCAATTTTACTAGCCTTTACTCAAGTAGAGAAAACTTTATCATATATCCTGTAAGATCTCACAAAATAACATGTCGTAATCTGACAATTCAGAAAGCTTGGCTTAGGTGGACTGACAAAACACTTGCAGAGATGTAGCTACTATGATTCCACAAATGCAAGGCATATGATTAGAGTAACATCGTGGTCAGGCTTGGGACAGTACTTCCGTTAGTTGCCTTGTACCTAGGTTATTTCTGGGGTGGGTGGCCACAGGACATTGATAAACATTTGTATGGACCAGCTGGTGATGAAAGGCACCAAAATGGTGTTTTCAACATCTTCATGGGAACAAAAGTTCACTAAAGAAAGATTGATCTTTCAGAGGAAAAATATTAATTTTCTGTAAATGCCAAGGGTCAACCACTAACAGCCTTAAAATGCATCCCACTGTAGATTCCCCTAACATTTTGAAACATTTCACATCTCTAGCAATTTGTTTAGACATAAAGACATGGAATTCCTACAGCAAAAGGATTTTTTTTTTCCATTCACCATATTTCAGATTATACTACTTGACTTCTGTTGATTTTTATTTTAAGAATATTCAGCCATGTGAGCCTAGATTAATGTTTCAATTGACATACTCAAGAAAGGAGATGTCATACTGAAACAGCCAATGATTGCAGGTCTCTCTCCCTGCAGCAGTAGCCTACAACTGGTGCTTCAGGGGCGTTTGAAAAGTTATCGCTATACAAAATGCTGGTAATGTAATACCCTGTTAATAATTTATTTTACCATCATTTAAAATAACATAGCATAATCCCTACATGCTTCAGATTCATTCTGCTATTCAGCAGCTGTGCAGTTACAGAAAGTCAAGTACATTCTACTTTTCATTCAAGCACTGTCCTTTAACATCGCTCTTGTTCACTTAGGTTTGTTCACAGGGTACATGTTCAGGTTACTGAGATCAGCTGGTCTCATCTGTCTTTCAATAGCCATTTTCACAGAAAAGCATTGGGCATAATCTTCTGCTGGTGATGGAGGTGCCAGTGCTGATTTTTAGTACCATTCAGAGATGTACAAACCATGTGTGTCTCTAAGACATGAGTACGTTTAGCATTTAATTAAAGGCTCTGACTTAATTATTGAGATTTATTCTGACTGAAACTTTTCCTTTCTGTGTGTAAAGCCAAAGAAGATAGGGAAAGTTTTATTGTTCTTATCCAGGGATAAGATCTAGTATGCTGAAATCAATTACCCTGTAGTGGCACCTCCTCTGATCAGACTGAATCTCTCATGGTGACAGTTTTGTGGAAAAGTCCATCTTTATACCACACTCTGGAGCAGATATTTGGGTGAGATTGGAGATAAAGTTATTGGAGGTCTTCCACATGCTAGTGCAGACTGTTGCCAGCTGTGCTGTAATTTCAGTGGGTACTTATCCAGATTTGGCTGGCTTATCTTGGGTTTCACTTTCCAGCCAGCATTTAATATTTCCCTTCTCCAAATGAGGCTGTCAAATATTCCCAAAGTAGACATCCAAAGTTAGTTGTGACTTTTAAAAATCTGGCCACCGACCCTCATATCCTGTGCTTTCCACTGCAGATATTACTGGTGTCCATTTCTGTGAGAGAAAAACATGAATTTGAACTTCCTTTCCTCTTGACTTTTGACTGCCTATTGCAACTAGCTCTTACTTTTGAGCCCAACTACACAACCACTACAAGGGGTTTTGTCTGTTTTCTTATTGTTACATCAGCACTGCAATTTTCACATCCACTTGTGGAGTGCAGAAGCAAACAATTGAATGGTTCTTAACTCAGAAGACCACTTAGCCTTGAGGTTGATGGCACTTTGCAATCACAGTTCATTCACATTTTAGATACTTATTCTATGCACATCCTTTGCAGTGAAGCATTTAGCCTATGTTGTGTTCATAAATAAGGCATGGTTGCTAGAATCCTGATAGTCACAACTTTAAAATCAATTTTATTTACTGGGAAGTAACGATCAGCTCTTATTTATGAAGCAGGATTAAGGATTGTTGAGCCTTCTCAGAATATAAAAGAAACTATAATTGGTTACGGTCCCACTCTGGAGCTTCCAGCCAAGGAAGTTGCAAGCCGTGTGATTTGCCTGCCCTATTTGTCGAACATGTTTCCATGCCTCCTGGAAACACATAATCTTGACGCAGTGGAAACACAAGGGATACTCCGTATACAAAAAGGAGAAAGCCTGCCCTAGCCAGCTTCATCCGAGCTGTAAACCTTTTCAATAGGCTGGCTCTGTGGATTATAGAAAACATAGGGGCTGCACTGTACATAGGGCCAAAACTCACTGTTCTTAATCCCGCTGCTGCCAGTGTGGAGGGACTTGGTCTCATTCACTCCATGGACTGAGGCCAGGGCCTTGCACCCCTGGTAGCTGTGAGGTGTTTTGGCTTCATGTTTCTCCTTTTTTCTTTAAAAAAATAATTAAAAAATAATGTGGTTTGTGCTTAGCAGCTTTAAACCCCCCAATAACCTAATAAAAAAGAAGTCGTTTTTAGCAAGTCTTACACTTTGTCAAGTGAGCCAGCAAGAGGAAGAAAAAGTTCTTCATCCCACATGGAGGCAGATTTGGCTTTCCCAGAGAGCGCTCGAGGGAGCAGCTGACTTCAGGGCCTTTGCTCGGACACCTACGGGAACAAACAGGACAAGGGCTGCTCTCGGCTCCTGGGTCTGAAGGAAAAAATCATCATCAGCTGCACAATGAAGTCTCCCGTAGATCCTCTGGTAAAAGTCTGACATAAATCAAGTGTGTTACCATGGCAGGGAGCCCAAGACTTCTGGGAAGTACGCTTCAACAGCTGTTGTGCCAGGGAACTCAGCAACACTTCAGAAATGGATGGTGAGCAGGCTATAATTAGGATGTTGAACTACCCGTGGTTGTTTGCTCAGAAATCCTTTGGAAACCTCGGACAATAAAAAGAGACTCCCAGTGTACTTTCTGTTCAGGAGCAGAGCAATCACAGAGATCTCCTTCAAGTGTCAGCTAACGATTACTTTCTCATCTGGCCTTTTGTTTTTGTTGCCTTGCCCCACTTTGCCCTTTCCACCATGCCCCCTCCTTTTGCTCTTTACACAGATTTTATTCTCCTACAAGACAGAGATACTCAGAAGCAAACTTTCACTCTCCCTAGTGCACTGTCTCTCCAAACAGAGCCTGCTTCCCTGCAGCAGGACATCAAAGTCTTCTGACACATTTCCTGCGTGTGCTTTGGGTTATTGTTTTATCTCTTATAGTCTCTTCTTTTATTTTTTTTTCTCTTACTGGATGTCTGTAGTGTCTATTAATCAAAGCTCAGAGGAAAGACAATGAGCAAAAATCGACATCATGAGCCTTTAGTCAGGTGAATCCTTTTCTCCCAGTAATATTCTTTTCCCAACCAATGGAAAATCTGCAAGGGGAGGGGCACTCATCACTAGTGAGGTAATTTCAGCCATAGCTGTAGTTATCCGTTGGAATATTTCTTCTTGTCTTTGAATGGATTTTTATAAAACACACAGAAGGACACAGCTCTGCTCCACAGGTTTTAAAGGAAAGCATTCTGGCAAACAGGACTGGCAAACCAAGCAGCACGATCCCCCTGTCCCCACAATGCATGTCAGGAGGCAGAGAAGCCAGGCCGAGAATACGTATGCGAGAGTGCCTGAAGCAGCAGTATCTACATGATGTGTGAAATGTGGGATGGCACTTCTCAGGGCCCTCAGCCATACCATGTTCTTGTAGGGGCAATGGGAAAAGCAAGCCTGGCTCTTCTGGCCGGGTCTGAACCATCAGCCCTACAACAGCAAAATGCAGCTTTGCCTTCACTGAGAAGCCTTCTGCCAGCTCTGGAGAGAAGTTAGCACTGGAGAGCCAGGACGTGGATTTACAAAGCACTAGCTGCACTTTGGTGTAGCTGTTCCCTGCACACAGTACCATGCCTTTGCAATAGCCTTAGTGAAATATTCATGACACACCACTATCTTCCCCAGAGGGAAGGGCTCCTCAGAGGGATATTCAAAGTACTGAAGGAAAGTTCTTGCTTTGAATCATTTTCTGTGCGAGTCTGACTTTTTCCTTTGAATACAGTGGAATCCTAGAGGCAAAGATGCAGTACAATTTTTCAGGAAAGTACTTACAAAATAGTATCATCCTCTTGTAATATCTGCCATTAATTTCAGCAGGGTTACGTGCAATAAGTTCCTGACCAGATT
The DNA here is from genome assembly GCF_028858705.1 of Grus americana. Classification (NCBI taxonomy): domain Eukaryota; kingdom Metazoa; phylum Chordata; class Aves; order Gruiformes; family Gruidae; genus Grus; species Grus americana. Next base: position 10,872,710 of record NC_072853.1, on the reverse strand, counting down.
CTAACCATAGTATTTTACACGGTTTTGATAGTAAGATTTGAGTAGTCATTATAAATATCTTTCAGCTAGCAATAGCCATCATGTCTGGTTGTGTGTACTACCAAGCAATTTCAGTGTGTGACCTTTACCTGCTGCTCCCAAGGATATGGTGAGTTTGTATCTATTTCAAAGATCAGATGATTATTAGATGGTTCTCTAGGAGTAATTCTGCAATAAAGCCTTTGGTTTTACAGTCTAGAGGCATGACTGAGCAGATTAGAAAGTAGTAATTGACACTCTTGATACCTAAGATTGATCTTGAAATGAGCAGCTGTTCCCCCCTCAAAATTAGACACTTTGCATATATATCATACTGTTAGTTACCCTCAATGGTGATGTCTTCACAGGTGCTCTAAAGAAATCATCGTTCATGTTCCAGCTAGAACTACAGTGGAAAAATAAATACACACAAACAAGGCATTTATCAAGTCCATCTTTCATAACATCAAATCAAATACCACAATGCACAATTCATAAAAACACAGCTTTAGAAAAGAGAGATGAAATTTGCTAATCCATCACTTTGACTATGTGAGATCGTTTCTGACAGTGTGTTTGGTAGTGCTCTGATACTGTCTGGATATACACAATGAAATGATCAACTGTCTGTGCAGAACTGAGACCATTTTGTGACTTTGTCTGTATGTGTCAAAGGCATGACAATTTCTGGTGTTTATCCCACAGGTTTTCCCAGTGAAGACAATTTCTTTGTATGACAAGAACATGATAAGGCGACAATTTCGGATAAGCAAAAAGATTTGGATGTTCGGGTTTCTTATTTTATGTTTCACTGCAAATACTTTGCATGCTTCTTGACTTGCGTCCTGGAGTCAAGGAGTTAGAATGTGAGTTTACTGCATCCGTCTGCTGGGGAAGAACAGCATCTGTTTGTGTTAAAGGCCTGTACTACTAACTGCTAAGGGAGACTCAAGATCTATGGTCTTACAGTAGGATAATGATGCCCATTAATTTTGAGAATTTAAGTTGCTGTGTAAGGGCTAAAGATTCTTTTGAACACTATTACAAGAGGTAAGTCCCAAGTCATCCTTTTTCAAGCTATTAGCATGTTAAAAGCATTTATTACATATTATTTTTAATAAACTCTTTTCCACTTCTGAGCCTCTCAATTTCTTTTTTTATGTACAAGATTTGTACTTGTCTATCATAGTGGCAAGAGTATTGAGGGCAAAGAGTAGAATTCAATGTTTCTGTGACTATAGAAATGATTCATAGCTCTACTTGGATGAAAGGCATCTTTCAAATGTTATTCAATTATTAAATACTGTTCCAGCCTCAGACAGGCTTCACAATTGCCTAAGATTTACCAGTTATGTATGATGAATCTACTTATATTTGGTTCTAAAAGACCTGGTTTTAGCACTCTTGGACACTGGACAAGACAGAATTCAGTACCGACACTGGAGATGGCAATTCTTGTATCCCTTACATGCCATGCTAAATGCCTGAGATGATTGACCAAACTAGCAAACTGAGATACCCCAGTCTACTAACTGTGGTTTTAATGGCAATCCTTGAGGAACAATAGCCCAGTGAAAGAAAACAACACACTGGTGTCAGTGTATTTCCAAGGGCTGGTCAGAAATAAGTAATCTGAAACGTTATTTATTCATGTTGTTATAAAGCTTAAGAACAAATCAAAAGAGCTAAGGCAGCAGATTCTGTTAATAATAACTAGTTAGGAGAAATAAAAATAGAGACCACAGGGACTGCTTAAAATGTGAATTACTTTTGTGTGTAACTGCCAGAGAGGACTCAGGTTTTGTCCACTCTGAAAAACATTTTCTCTGAGGCATAGTTAAGAAAAGTTGATTCTCATCTATGGCAGGGAAGGGCCACGAGGTGTTTTCGTAACTGAGAGCAAGGATAAGAGAGCAATAGCGTATGTTTTCAGCTGTCATCCTAGATTTCTGCTTTTCTTCTGAACAGTTTCCCAGTTTAATCTCTAAATGCTTTAGCTTTTTGCTTGGCTGAAAAACACTGATCAGCTTGTCCAGTGTTAAAATGCATAAGGTTGAATCAAATGTATGAAAATCTATTTGATGTGTTCACATATTTAACAATCCCAGTGCCAAACCTGAGTGTGCTTTGTGATCTGTGACTGGAACCCCAAGTGCTGCAGGTCTCTGATGCTGACTTGTCATTGCAAAAGCATCTCCTGTAAGAGGATGTTCTGCTCATTGACTAAAAGCTTTGAGAGCAAAGGTATGAGAGATGGAGCCATCCCAGAGTTTGCTTCCTTGCTGAATTCACTGATGGGAGGACAAACAAGGAGGCCAAGGAGGAGTAGAAAATAGCTGCCAGCCTCCACTTGACTGAGAATGGGGGTTATCTACCAAGGTTAACAAATATTCAGGACCCAGCCACTGGTTCTACTGCGCTGCAATGAAACGCCTTAGGCATAGCCTCAAGTTAACATTTTTGCATCCAAGCGGATTACCAGCGTTGCTAGTCTCCACAGGAATTTCCATTTTGCTCTACTCAAAGTCAATGTGTGAAAGGAAGGAGAAGAGGAAATCCCTGTGGAAGATACTCACATACATTACTTTTTTGGCGTTACACCCATCAGCGTTTGCATCCTGCTTAACAGCCATTTGTTTGCTTGGAAATGGAGCCATCGCACTATGAAAGGTCAGATCCTGACATGAAACCATGATGTTGGGAGGAAAATTACTTCCTCAATGGGCTCTGGCTTGTAGTTAGTGGCATGTTACTGAGAAATAAACAGCCTTTCAGGGTCCAAAACCCAGAGATACAGTCATCTTTCCTAACCTCCAGGAAGCTAGGCATGGCCATCAGTGCCTTTGCTTAATTAAATAGTGTTAAACCATCAAGTGTGTAGGGCTGCCACCTCCAGAACCACACAGACTTCAGTATTGCTGCACTGGTGCTTAGCACAACCAAGGACAAGTTCAGAGGCATGCTCTGAAGTTAACAAATACATCCCCTGATTGCAAATCTTTATTACTTTTTAAGTGAGCCAATATACTGTAATGCAAAATGGCATTATCACTAATGAAATAAGATAATTACACTAATGGCATGACTGGTGATGCTAAGTTCACATTGTACAAGTTGTAATGAGTCTTCTGGATCAATAAGCAGCTCTTTGGCTGGTCACATCAGGCACGCAGGGTATAACATTTGTAAGAAAAGCCTTTAGGAAATACAGATGATTAACTCCAAAGATTCTGGAACAATTCTCCTTAAAAGTCCAGGTTTTCCTCTAGTTGCGCTTATCAGTCTTATTACATATTTCATTAAACAACGTGATACAATTCTACATTAGAAATCCCAGTGAGCTAAATGGTGCCAGTTTTCTCATATTTCTTGAAAATTATGAATTGAACTGGCATTGTTGTTATTCTTTCAAAGAGTTAAATGCTATTCTTTTAGCTAGGATGGAAATTTCACTAATTCTATTGGTAAAGTCTTCTTGACAGGAACTTTCCCAAATGGTGAATTATTTTTCAATGTTTTACTATTTTCTTTCTGCAAAAGAAAAAAAGATATAATATCCTGTGCAAAACTAACTGAAAAAAAAATTATATTTCTCTGACACATCAGGTTAAGTAAACAAAGCATTTGTCTGTGCCTCTCTTGACTGTCACTGCTGTTGGGAAGGAACATAAGGACAAAGATAATGAAATCTTTTGTCTGCCTATTTCCCTTGGTGGTAATATTTCATTTTTTTTTCTTCCAGTGGACAAATTCTGGACAGTCCATAAAACTGTGCTCTGCTTCTTCGGGAGCCAGACAAGAAACAAATATCAAAAGCAACTGGTTGGAAAGCAACTTTGCAGCTGTGCCTACTCCTCTAGCAGAATACCACAGGGTACATGCTATGCCCAGCTCTACATTGCACCCTGGCAGCAACACAGAGGGGATGTAAAGCCAACAGATTTGTCCTCCAGGGATTTCCCCTGGCTGTTCTTGGTGAGGGGGTGAATGCCTAAGGAGTCAGAACTAGGGGGAGAAAATGGATGTGGTGAAAGGCAAAATGATCTGAGCACAGGAACTGTCCCGACAGATCGAGATGACCCAACATCAATCAGCCAAACAAGTCTCCAGGCTGCTTTAACAGCAATCCTAGATGGTCTTGGGATATTGCTATTGATGGAAGCAACATGAATTCCCTTGGCAAATTACTCATGAGACTTGAGGGCATTCTCAGGACTTACTAAGACTCAATTTCTATCACCAAACAACAACAGAAATATAAGTACAGGGCATGACTTGAAATATCCCAGTAAGGATTTTTCTCACTGAAGTTCTTCACAATATACTTCCCATGATGCAGAAAAATTTACAGCCTTCTGCCTGAGGAAGGTGTTAATAAAAGCGATGCTCCAGACATTGTGTCAGGGCTTCATGGAATGCCTGAGAGGCAGGAGCAAAATATAATCGACAACTTTATTTAATAATACACAACACTAAAATATGTTCAAGTAATGTTTTCGTTGATTTTCAAGCCTTTATTTGCCATTATTGAACTGGGTTGGAAGATGATTGCTTAATTGCAGTCCCACTGGGCCCATCTCGGAAATGAGATGTGTATCTCATAAGCGTATCCCTCAGAGTTATGTTTTAAATAAGTTCCATGTCAGCTAGGAGATTTAGATGTATAGCTGATGCTGGGTAAGAGCTTACAAAATGATACTGGTGAAAAATGAGAATTTCCAGTTTTCTGAAGAAATTCTTTCATAATGACACATGTTTTCATCCAGTTTCAAAATATTTTAATGACAGACAATTAGAACATTTTAATTGCATGATATTTGAAATGTCAAATTTTATTCAAGTTCAATGTTATTAATTTTCATTTATTATAACATCACTACAGGAAATTTCTATTTAATGATGATTGTTCAAAGTGGAAACAAAACTTGTTCCCATGTCCCTTTTGTTTATGTTCTGTGTGTGGAGTTTCCTACAATTTAATAAAGTGGAGGTAGTTTTATCTAGAAGGACAAATATTAAAACATAAGTAGCAATTCCCTTGTGATTCTGAAATAAAGTCAAAATAATATAATCTATCATTACAATAAGAGGCTTTAATTAAGTAACATAAAATACAAAGAAAAAAGTTCCAAGCTGAAACTAAAAATGTCAAAAAAACCCTTAAGACTTTTCCCAAATGTAAACAAACCCTGAAAGTTTTTTTGTTTTGAGTTTAATTTACACAGTTTCCCAGAGGACTTTTCACTGAGATTGAAATTATTTGAAAAGAGTATCCATTTCAACAAAAACTGTTCTTCAATATAAAAGAAGATTTCAGCCCCACTGCTGTTAGGAGACACAAGCAAACCATGGCAATGCCTGTGGCATAAGATGTACAGTATGGCCCAGATATCTGAATGTCATTCTGCTCTTCTTTGGACTAAGGAAATCATGCAGAGTCATGAAATAGATGTAGAAAACTGCTAAATCTCTCTCCTAAATTTATTCCTGGTAATCAGCAGGATATTTGACTCCAAAACTGGCCCTTTCACAATTTCTTCAAGTCCTGCAGTCTTTGCTGCTACCACCCAACAGAAGACCTGAGCTTAAGTTTTGGTGTATGTTAGAACCTGTGCCACAGTCCCTACCTGGATACTTATTTTAACACCACCAAACAAAAAAAAAGCAGCATTTAAAATTGACAGTAATGGAGGAGCAAAACACATTTCCTTCAGAAGTAAATGGAAGCTGTAAACACCCTTTTTGCTCTTCATAAAAGACATAAGCAGGTTTACCTTAAGCATGAGACTTAAAGCCAGACAAGGTGTGATGCAGGTAGCAAGGTTTTATCAGCCCGTGAGATCCTCCACTTCTACAGACTGTTAAGAGAAGTTTTGGAGTCCTCTCCCTGAGGTCTGCACAAGAAGGCTGGCTGACATTGGAGATGAAAGTGGTGTACGCAAAGATGCGTCTGAAGATAAGTCAGTGAAATGCTAAATTGTTACATGGGAGACTGGGGGAGATGATTGATTAGTCCTTTGTGATTGATTAATATCAGCCAGAATATCAAAACAATGAAGTTTGTTTATAGCAAAGAGAGAAATCAGAAGAAAATGCTTAACTTCTTAGCTAAGCATTTTGCTAAGCTAATAGCAAATTATAGACCAAATTACAACCAGTGTGATGTTTCTCCTATGGAACTTCTCATCTGAAGTCTGTGGCTTAAAGGCTTTAGAAATACGTTCGCATTTCATAGCTCTTGGGTGACTTTTCTTCCATGAAATTCTAGTTGAATTTTTAACCAATTCATGAGTTTGCCATCCAGAATCCTGTTTGTCATCCAGGTTGATTATCCAGATTTTTCATCCAGGATATCATTAAAAAGGCATTCAAAAATTGACCTATATTCTCTATATAAAATAATAAAAAGGATTTTGTCTTAAATGGACAACCCCAAAATTTAATTTTTTAGCCCCCCAGTCTTTTTAACTGTCCTTGCTAAAAGCTATTGCATAGACAGCCTGATGTCAATAGCAATTCCATTAGGTACAATCTAAATCTATGAATTTGAGCTGGGTTAATTTTTTTCTTTCTTTTTGTCTCAAAATGGATTTTAAAGAACTTTAAACACACCTACCATTTCAATTATAACCTGTTTCCATAGTGGAAGCTTAATTCAGGAAACAGGAATGTGAGGCTCTGTAATTCCAGGTAAAGTAATTTCTGATGCAAGAAAAAATCTGCTCAGGTCTCAAGTGGGGAAAGCAGAGTAAGCCTTGATTGAAGGGCACTAAGCTAATCACATTCTACAGTTATTGAGGACAGTTAAAACATCATTTATAAAGTAATGATTGTTTAAATTATCTTATTGAATCCATTTGCCAATCCCTAATCATTTTTTTTATTGCTGATCAGAGGAAATAGCTTTGCTATTGGCATCAGCTTGTCTATGCAATAGATTTCAGCAAGAAGCAGTTAAAAATCTGTGTCAATCTACCAGCCTTGCTTTGCTTTGTTTCCTTTTTTCTTTTTTTTTTTTTTTAAAAAAAAAAAAAAGACTTTTCAGGTTCAGCCTCTGCAAAGTAATTGTTCAAATACTGATGTCAAATAATTTTAAGGTGTGTTATTATTTTTATTTTTTGCTGAATATTGTCAAATAAACAGATTAATGTTTATGACAACTCAGATCATGAAGCTGAGAAAATATCTTTTTGTGAAATACACACAGATTAACCCAATCTGACTGGTTACTGTGCTGCTAAATCACTTGTTTCTATTCCCATGGTAACAAAAGGAGTTACCCCAGGCAGCACTTCTCACTGCAGATAGCTGGAGACAGACTCATGAAATGTAGCAGGTTTAACCTCGTTGTATGTTAAATTTCCTATATTTCCAGCATTGGCTGCCAAGACTATTTCTTCTTTTCCAGCAGATTCAACCGCCTTTCCTGTGATGGCAGATCACTGTGGAGAGAGGATGGGGGGAAGAGAGTCTTTAGTTCTTCTTTAGTTTTACCCCAAGTATTTTCCTACAAACTTTTTTACCATCACCAGCAGATAAATTCTACCCCTCCCATGAGTTCTGCTGCCCTGCCCCATGCTGTGGCTTTTTCCTTCTCCATCAACTCTGACTCCCTCCCACCGCTGGCCTGGCCATTCTTCCACCCAAAGGAAAGAGAGTATCCACGGAGGTCTTGCTCTCAAATCCTCTCTCAGCTGTACAGGAACTTCTTTAATTTCACTGACAAAGGCTATGGTTGATAATTAAATTATGCCTACTTGGTAGTTAGTGTAGAAGCCAGAAACTACACTATAAACTGCAGATTCCAACTTCTTAGTCAAATACCTTTGATCACCTGTGTTATGGTTGGTATCCTCTGTCTACTAGCAAGATATATAAAAGACACACATGTGTGTGAACAGTACAGCTATGTGATGGCCAAGAATGAGCTTTGTTGAACTAGGAAACATAGGTTTTGAAAAATCTTGTGTTAAAGAGGCACTTGAATTCCAGAAATTGCTTATCAAATCTAATTAACTGAGTGAGAGAGAGAGACAATTGTCATGTCTGGTTATAAAGGACAGCAGAAACAAAAGCATGAACTGAAGAAATCCTGCTTAGCTACATGTATGTTAAAGTCTATGTTCTCCATACACTGCAGTTGTGTATTTTCATGTAGTGAAGGTTATCTTATTTTGCCTAAATGGGGAAAACAATGCTATCGTGCAAGGTAATCTGTATATTAGTGATGCATATAAGTCTCTTCCATCACTTCATTTCATATCCCTCTGAAAAGCAGGCATCATCAGCTGACCCACAGCAAGAAAATGCCTTAAACACATTTGTAAATAGGTGAGAAATGTGACTTGCAGCTCCAGAAAACAAGGGAGAAAATGCAGAAGGAAACAAAGACCAAATAAAAGATGTCAAAGTTATCTTGAGGGATAGAGCTGAAAAATTACAAAGAATACCAGCTCTCAAGAAGAAACCGCAGACTAAAACCTGTCAGCACGATGGAGACATTGGATGCTGGGGTTTTCAAAGCCACCTAAGAGAGTTAAAAGTATGGCAACACGAGATTATTCTGACTCTTGCCAAGGGTTAGAGAGCTGCACTTTGAAAAGCAGCAGGGACTCATGAGAGTATATTACTTTACCATTCAGTCTCAGTAGGCAGTTTGCAAGATCTTGCGAACTTTCCCGTGAGTGAGCATCACGTTTTAGTGAATGGTACTTAGTGGAATAGCTGGAGGCTAATTTTTAAATCCCTCTGTGTCATGGTGAATTGCGCTGCTTGTAACTGGCAATAAGGTAATACACAGAGTCAGGACTCGCACATGTGGAATTAGTGAGACTTAAAGTGACTTTATGGGTATTGCATCATTCTAGTTTTCTTCAGTATTAGTGGTGTCAGTAGTCCATTTTTAGTTTGCTTTGATCTGTTTGGACTTAGGGTGACCCTGTGTGGTAACAACTAAGCACAGTATAGGGTATTTTTTAATGAGCTAGGAAGACACACACACATGATACATTTTATCCTATAATAATGTCAAAGAACAAAGAAATAGCCACTTTCCTTCCAAAGATGAACAAAGAAGAACAAAGGAGACGGTGCATAGCCCTTGGGTCTGCTCTTCTTCCTTTTGACTATATGTGAAACCTTTTTTTATGTTTTAGATATGCAGAAATAATAAGTGGCTCCTATGAGAGGTAATATTTCTGGAAATCTAGAGAAACAGTCAGTAGCTGCTGGGTAATTTATGTGCCTTTGCTTCAAAATGGCCCAAGTGTTTTTTCTTCTAATGTCTAACAAGCACTGTTACAATTAGAAGCTTTTGAAGCAGGCAACCTGGTCTTTTGGTGGTATTTGCAGGGTTCCACCTCATGTGTTAGTCTGCTCCCCAAACTTGTCATCCCAGACTTATATTTATTGCTGTTTTTATGTCTCCACAATGCATATTTTGATCTATTTTACAGGCTGTAAAAACTGTAAAAAGGTTTTGCATGTGCAAATTCCTTTGAAATCATGGAAGCTGAGCTCACGGGACTGTGCATACTGTGTTCTACGCTCAAACTCGAGCATGTTCAGCATTGCTCTGTAGTCCTGGATGGCTGGATTGCCTCAGCTCCCTGTGGAGATGCATTTTTAATTTTTTGATGCCACCATAATGATACAACTTTGTCCTATTCCTCCAAAGCAGTGGTGCAGAAGAGACCATGCAACACATTTGATGTTAACACCAAAATTAAATTAAACACAGGATTTGATTTAAAACAGTCAATTCACACAGCACCCATAGGGCTACTCTTCCTTCACAAAGACTGTGTGACATTTTTAAGAATAAACTAAAAAAAATAAAGTAAAATAGCACTCTATACAAGCTGTTGATCCAGTATTTGTGCATGTAAAGGGAAGACAGGTTTTTTTATACTTTGATCTAACAGCTTTAATGTGAAAAAATGGAGAGGAAAGACCTAATTTGTTGGTTTAGAAAAGTAATGCCACTCATTAATCAGAGCACTGAAGAGAGAAAACATAAAGTGACTTGAGTTGGCTTTTATCACACAGGCCTGATGATAAAATATCCACTTCTACTGGAAGCCCCGCCATCCCAGTTTCATTGAATACACAGTAATTCAATCATGACTAGGAATAATTTATTTGTAACAAGGAAGGCTTCTGTTTCTCCATAATGAGTTGATTATATCTTGTCAGAGGAACCTTAAACCCATCAAATGTCAAATGAATTATATCAAACATATTATTTTCATAGCAGCTGGATATGAGTAACTGATGAAACAGAGCTCTCTATTTTCATTTTGTACTGTGAATGATAAAATGTAGCTCATAAAATGGAGTCTGTGGCACAAATTCATGCAGGTCCCTAATTTCCTACCTTTAAAAGGTCTGTTTCATAAATATGATCTACTCATTTACTTGAAATATTAAGTCATAATTTGCTGGGGGAATTGTACACCAGAACATTCTTCCATAAAATATTTGCACTTTTTTTTTTTTTTAACATTCAAATGAAAGTAACTCCTGTTCACAATGCATGGCCTGATAATACACTTATCCAAAAATTAGATTTGAGATAACATTTGATCCCATCTATCTCTAAAAGCACTTCCTGGAAAAAGGAGTGTGGCAGAGGGTCTGCTGCAGGGCCTGAGGGCGGGAGGCAGCCACAGGAGTATCTGGGTATCTGTCCCAAAAAAACAGATGCATGGGTGACCCCCGGGGAGTAGCTTTACCTCGCAGCCCAGAGCAGGGCATGGGGTGCCTGCCTGCACCGGTATCTGGCGTTTGCCTATGGCCAGACCTGTCTTGCTGCTCCATCTCACCGAAGCACTCAGCGTGGGGGAGAGGAAGATGAGTTTCTGGTGGGCACAACTGGAAAAGGAATCCTGATAGCAGATGGATTGAATACAATCTGCAGCATCTGCTGGTAGATTATTAAAACAGATTCTGACCACTTTCAGAAGCATGCAGTCAATGCTTTCTGTTATATCAAGCACTCCACTTTGCTAAGCATTTTGGTGTATCAAAATGTTCCTTGAAGTGGACTGGGTTCAGATGTCAGAATGAAAGAAGAGACTGCTATATTTAAAGGGAACGATTTTCCCTGGATGAGAGTTGGAGAAAGCAAGAGACAGTGGGTGGCTGATACTCGTGCTCCTGTCAGCACACCTAGCTAACTGTTCATGGGCAGCGGCATCTTGCTCTTTCTTCACTGTTGTAGCTGAGTGGATAACGTTTGCTCACTTTTTAAGTAAAAACATCCAGCACTTCTTCAGCATAGATTGTAGCATTTAGGTCTTCTATAGAAAATAGCTGCTGTGGACAGATAGAAATTGTAATCCCTCTTTATGATCTTGGGAGTGGTATCTTTCCAAAGGGATCTCTCTGTACCTAAGCTCTATGTCCTTGTGATGCATAAAATGGTGAGCTTGCTACTAGGGAAACAAGGGGGGGGAAAAGAAGGGAAAGGGGGGAAAAATGGACAGAAAATGCACATTGGAATGAGTTGTCACCCCGCACAGGGACTGTGGAAATTGCAACTGAAGAGCTGACATTTTCTTGTCTTTTACCTTGAACGATAATCTGAAGAGCCCCCAGAACTGGCGGAAACTCAGAGCTGGGGAGGTAGCGGGACTAGGCAGGGCATGGTAAAAGAGAAACAAGGACTCCTACCTTGTTGCAGGAACTGACTCTGTGACAAATTGTACTTTTGCCACATCACCCCTGAGAGTTTAGTAATGGGATGTTATAAAGATGGCCGAGCAGCGGGAGGTAGCATCAAAGATGCTTCTGGTTCTCATTACAGATGACTTCAACAAAACTGAGTAAATCCAGGTAAGAATTCACTTGGTATTGGTAAAACTGAAGTCAGTGCAACTGTCTCTGATGGTGATCCAAGCAACAACACTTCTAGAGACTGAAGACAGAGCCTGAATACTTGGGCCATGCTGAGAGCCACCTCCAAAACTGTGACATGAATGTGGCAGAGACAGAAAGGAAGAAAATGGGGTTTGCTTCTAGGAAGTCCACACCCTTGGACAGGGAAATGAAATAATGTCTGAGAGTACCATGGTTTTCTTTTCCCAAATCCCAAGGTCCGTCTTATTTATAAAAGTATTTCCTTGTTTTACACAGAATTCCTGTGCTTATGGCTAAAGAAACACCGCTTGTGAAGAGAACCTGGGGGACGTATTTCTTTTCCCTGTGTTTCTGGGTATGAGGCTCAAGCTAACGGTATTTGTTTTGCAAAGAATTGTAGTGTTTTGAATTCAACTCTTCTTGCTTTCTATAATTCTTTGGTAGAAAATATGAGTGTGCAGTTAATTAACAGAAACTGTCTCATTCATATGAACACATTGCAATAGGTATAGATGTTGGTAAGTGTAAGTTTAATGAGGTTGTTGTCACCGATAGTGGGTTATAGCAGGTTGCATCTTCCACCAAATAGTATGGCGTTCAGTCTTAGGAAACAACACAAGGTTACGTGAAGGTTATTACCCAGCTCTTTCCCTACTCTTCCCCACGCTTTTTCATAGAGTCTGTGGGCAGATCCCAGAATAGGAGCTGGGAGGTGTCTCGCTTCAGCAATTTCAGGCTTGACTATGTTACTTGGTTACACAATCAAATATAGTGGTTAATTTATAAGGCACCATAAGGTAAAGGAATCACATTTGTAAAGAAAGAATAGTAATAGCACCAAAGAAAAAAATCAGTTACAAACAATAAAACATACACATTTAGTAACTGCTGTTCCTGGTCAGAATGCCAGACCTAAAACCCAGTGGCTGGAGCTCCTAAGTTGTTATATTGTTCCTGTTAGAGTAAGGAGATTAAAGAATTTTATTTAAACATATTTCTGTTAACAAAACTGCCGTGTTATCAGTGTGATCATAATTTCTCTCAGTGATTGAACATATTCTGGAATTTCCCAGAAGTTTAATAATTTTAAGAGAAAGTTCTAGAATAATGTTGTGTTTGAATACTTGCTAAGGACAACATTACTGTTCTTCTTCTGATATTTGATATCCCTTGTATGTTATCACGCTGCTTTCTCCATTACAGAGTATGGCTTTACTCCAATGATTTGCAAAACCTGTATTTTATACTTTTTTCCCCAATGTATTTCTCACTTGTGTTGTTCTGTAAGATCAAACTACCTATCCTAAGAGGCTGTAGTTATGAATGTCTCTAATATTTGTATTACATCACTAGACCTGAATTCTTCATTAAGACCAGTGAAAAGTCAGAATAAGTGTGTAGACTTCTGTGAGAGCTGTTCTGTTTCCTACACCCCGAAGGTAAAGAGGGCCTCCCACTTCTAGAGTCAGCTCTTCAGGAAACCTAGACGCCACTGTACTTTAACTGTCTAGATCTAACTGAACTGTGGTTATAGTCAAGTATTTAACAGCATTTCACACTTCTCCTGTCATCTGGATTACATAACAATGTGCTGATTTTATAAACAGCAACTACTCATTTTTGTGGTTGAGTTTTACTGGATGCACAAGAGAAACATCTGACTAAATAAAGCTGGAGACAGGAAAATTGAATGCAGAGGAAGGGCAGGCATTCCTAGGCACATGCTAAACCAAATGGTGCCAGGATTTGCAGACTGCAGTGCCACCACGCAAGGCCCCCGCATACATTTCCATCCAAGAGACCATAAGAACTTGCTTTCTTGTGGTGATGAAAGTGCTTTTGCTTGGCACGTGCTCTTAAAAACCCTGCAAACGCCACTTATACTATTAAGTGCATGGGGAGGAGGGTATTTAACTATTCAACTGCAGAAGGTTAGCGATGCCAAAAAGCGTTAAGAATCAAAAGAACCCACATGTATAAACACAAATGTTGGAAGTGTAGTAAAAGTAGTGAGACAGACACTCAAGCAGTGTAAATCAGATGACTCTGCTGGCTTCAGCAAAGCTCTGTCAGCCTCAGCTAATTTGGGCTCTGCTCTGGTAAATACCTCCAAAACAGACACCTGTATCTGTGCTCTACTTGAGCTCTGCTGAAACAATTTTCTCTAAGCTATTGTTTTAAGCGTGGGGTGTGTTACACTGTGCAATTGCTGTTACAGCTTCAGCAATGTGCAGCAGCATGGAAACTCAGGGAAACCTTTTCCTGCTATGTTTTATACTATAATAAAGGACCTCTGTTCCTGTGTCATTGTCCTGTGAAGGTGGTAGGAGATACCTCTGTTGAATATAGGTCAGCTGAGAAGATGCTGGAGAATGTTCATAAACTCAGCTCCTACTAAGAGGTTCTGAACTACCATTTTCTTCAGATTTCTTGAGAGCCACGTGAGCATAAATATTCTGCATTGGAAACAACATTTGGAGTCCATCCTTAAGAAACTTTGGTACAGGTGGGCTACCCTGCTCTTAGACAGAGAAAAGTCGACATTGTAATTCCCAAGGATTAGAAAGTACCCCTTTAAGGTTAATCCTTTTGTGGTGATATAGGACTTGATGTTTCAAAAGACAGATCAGCATAGTCCGTATAAGTTGGCATGCTTCTGCATATCACAGAAAACCTCTCCATAATGATTGCTACAGGAATTGTAGCAACTCTTACTCAGTCCTATTTTCTTCCAAAGTAACTGACTGGTTTTTTAGAAATAGTGATAAGATAAAGCTGGAGTGTAGCTTTTCTTATATTATTCTTATACCATCCAACATGACCCATGTTAAGCCTCATGCTGTAAAAGAGAGGTCCATCTGTTTGGTCACCAGCTCCTTCTACCCACACTGTCACCTTTTTTATTCACTGAAGTACTGAAGACAGCAGTTACAGAGAGACCCTACCACCAGCTTATGTCTCCCAGCACCCACAGGGGTTCAGAGATGAAGTGCTGGGAACCACATTCCCAGGGACCAGCCCAGACTCATAGATTCTTCTCATTCATCCAACTTAGAGCATTTGGGGGTTATTCAGCACATGGCCACATGTATACCCATAGCAGGCAATAATGCATGGAACAGCCAGTTCCTCATTCACTACCACTTAACCTATCATGTGGCATCTCACGCATCACAACAGATAAGTCAACAGTTCTTAAAGTAAGAAAGAAAATGTGACATCATTGTGGGATTCATCTGACTGACTGAGGTTGTCTCCAATGTAGGTATCTACGGATGAGAAAATTATCTTGGCTCCCTTTATAGTCAGTAGAGAGCCTGCCACTGGAGTGTATGAAGATATCTCAGCTTAAATAGGTGTTGCTATGAGATCAAATGGATACCCATCAGCCTCCATTGGTTCATATTGATTACACCTTAATGAGATTTAACAGGAGCCAAGCAAGTAACTCAGGACTATCTCAGATGGAAACACCCGTGCTCTAGACACCTGAAATAAGCTGAGGTTAATCCCAGTTCAAATATGCTAAAGAAAACTTTAAATCCATATAACTTAGAAGGAAAAAAGCTTTTTTTCCCTATAGTCTCAAAGCTCCAGCAAGTGTGGAATTGAGGTGAAGTTTCTGTAATGTACTAGTGCAATCATAGGTAGTGTATGAGTGATTTTGGCTCCATCTTTGACTCTCATTATTCCACTTCCATATCAAGATGCAACCCTGGGGATACACCAACTTAATTGCCCATTCCCTTCCCTCATTCACTGCAATGCTGGGCTCTAACTCACATCTTAAAAATTAAAGTTACCAATTTAGTTGGAAGTGTCAACAAAAATAACTTCAACTAGTTTTGCTGTTTGTTTCTTTTTTTGCAGAAGCACAGTGGGTGTTCATAGATGGTGTCTCATTACAGGTTCAAGAATGGGGGCTTGGGAGTTGACTCTGGACTGGGCCATCTAGAGTTGGACCCTGTCCTTCTGTGTGGGAAAGCCATCACACAAGTCAGCTCTCTCCTTTGTGGGCCAGTGACTTAGAAAATGCCTTAAGGACAGTAGTTCAGTGAGACAGTAAGTCTTGAGTGGATCTTTGCCACTTACAGGATGCTGTTTATCTCTAAAGTCGGATTTAAGCTGCTGCACGCAGACCAAAATTCTCAAACTTGACACAGAGCTCGCATCTTTTTACAAGGGCTTTTTACAAGGACTGTTTACAAGGGCATGTAGTGATAGGATGAGGGGTAATGGCTTTAAACTGAAAGAGGGTAGATTTAGATTAGATATTAGGAAGATATTCTTCCCTGCGAGGGTAGTTGCCCAGAGAGGCTGTGGATACTCCCTCCAGGGGTGTCCCTGCCCATGGCAGGGTGGGGGGGTTGAACTAGATGATCTTTAAGGTCCCTTCCAACCCAAACCATTCTGTGATTCTATGATCTGAGGGTTTTCCTTTCCTTTTTTTTGTTTGTGACTCCTTGCCAGACAACACGGAAATGTTAAGTAATCTCAGGAAAGCTGGTTGGATATGTGCTGCTAGGAGAACTTTCAACACAGTAGGGGGAATTTTTTCAACAGAAATAAACTGTTGTGGGGTTTTTTTTCATTTCTCTTAGCATAGATGTCTGAGCTTATGGAAAACACTCAGGTTTATGATAAATATATGCAAGAGACTTCCATTTGTTGTCAATAGATTTTTCTTTGTTCCAGCTGTCTGCAGCTTCTTATCCTTAAAACCCAGTTTCTTTTGTTGCCAAAATGTTTGGCTGTGAGAGAAGGTTCCACCTTGTTACAGTAATTTAAAAACACCTGTCATCATATATTTTCATATGGCAGTTACACTGGAACTAATCCCCATATAATCTTCTTAGTACAAGATACTATGGGCTTACTCTACAGATAGGGGGTTTGCATTTCACGTCTCACTACATTTAGAACTTAATTTTATTGCTGATACTTCCATAGTATGTCTAAATGTGTCTTTCCTTGGCATGTTTGTTTTTCATAAATTTTAGGGAAGAAAAATAAGCACTGCACTTTCTTTTAAATAATAATTATTCCCACCAAGTGATTATCACTGGTCTTCCCTTTGACTTGTTTGAAACACAGCTTTTGTAAGCAGCAGTGCTGCCCCCCACTTGTTCTCCATGACGAGATGGATAGTTGTGTGTTCACATTTGCACTGTCTCAAGGATGAAGAAAAACACTTAAAGACTTGATCCATTTTAAGCATGTGTCTATATCCTGTTGATAACCAGACACCTTCGAGTGTTACGTACAAGCAAGTAAACAATAGGATAACAAACTTTAAATTAGAAAATAATTTCCAATATGTTATTTGTTTTTCTGTGCTATTAATGTACCATTATCACATTAGTCATTAAACTTGTTTATTCAAAATCCTTTTGCCTTCCTTCCTGACTGAAAGTCATCAGCTATTTGAACTCTCATAGGCATCATTTTCTTTAATCATACGCATCTTTATTTCTGGTTCACAATGTTTTGTGGGTTTTAACCACTATTTTAATCTCTCTTAAAATATTGAAATATATTTGATTATCCACAGTTTTTATTTATTTATAGGTCATGAATACTTCCTATCTGTACATGGTCTGTATGCAGAGGGCTAGCTGATTTAGAGGTGTGTGCATATTTTGGAGTGCATAAATACATTAAATCCAACCCTTTGGATTAAAGAGCAATAAGGTGGCAAGACCAAGTAATCAAAACCAAGGAATCATTGGTTAGGAAATGCTGCCATTAAGGATAAATATACAACCTCAGTTAAAGGTTGTGTGCACACATTATCGAATAGCTTTTAATTACAGAATGACAGATTATTTTTTTTCCATGTGCCCTCTATACTATGCAAAAGCAATTAGATTCGTTGAATCCACATCTTGCATTTTCCCTCTTTGACCTCGCTGATTGGTATCTGCTTTCATGCTCTGTTTAGCACACCATCTTCCAACACTGCTCCACATATAGCTTCTCTGGCTTTTATCTGATTTCCTCCCAGATATTGGAACACTATGTTTTTGTTATGCCTGTTAGAAGGAGCATCCCAAGTTGTGGATTGAGATCCTTTGAACACCTCGACTAAATACCAAATGAAACAATGCTGCAAACAGTGCTTCACTAAACAGCTGTTTGGAGAAGAAGCTGTTGTTCTCCCTCTACAGGTAGAATAAGTGACAATAGTCATCATGATTTATTAGCTTCCTCTTGTCCAGCTATTCTTTTATACACCATCTCTCCCAGTCTCTGAAAACCAGTTTCAATTTCAGATCTCTTCCAGGGGTATTAGTTTCATTCAAACCCAGGAGCACATCTGTGATCCATACATGCATTCAGTCCATGTCCCAACTCCAAACTGAGATGACACAGCGGAGAAACATCAGCTTTCTGCACCCTCTTCTTCAGCTTCTCACCTGGTTTCCATGAAAGGAAAGCCTAAGCTGTAGGCCAGGAGATAGCTGTGCGGCACTCAAAGGAGACTCTTCACCTGGACAGTAAGGGAAATCAGACCACAACATTGGTCTATTCATCATTTCAGCCTTCTTTCCTGCTAGTCTTACTCCTGATTAACAACCTCTTAATGAGCCCTATTGGCTCTTCACATAAATTTCAGGACTAATCAGGTCATTTATTTCAAGGTCCCCTGGGTCATTTACATAACAGGAAAAAGCTTTACAGGTTTCTTCACAGCTGGGAACAGTGATGACACACTGCAGTACTTCATGGCCAGTAAGAAGAACAATAAGAAACATAAGGAGGAATAGCTGATCTCCTGGCAAAAAAACCCCATACAAAATTCATTTATCAGCCAAATTCAGTCACTGTCTGAGTTGTATTGGTAAGTCCAGAGACATTTCTTGTACCAGTATGCTGTCATCTTTTCTCTGTTGGTCTGGTTTCTTCCCAGCTGAAGTCAAAGAAAGATTCCCCCCCCACCCTTCACCACACCAGGACTGGGGTATTGGACCACAGGAGGGAGGATCACTGGTTTCAGCACTGATGCACACTGACAAAGGAGTCTGGAGGACAACTTGTGGGAAGAGGGGTACTCAGCTCCTGCTGCACCAGCTTCACATGAGCTCAGTCAGGAAAAAGGCTTGGGAAGGCCACCTGCCCAGAATAAAATTCAGATCATCTGTTAACTAACATTTTTCATTATTTATAGCTTAGCTACTTATACTGTGATTTTCAGCATGACAGCAGCAAGAGATCTATCACTAACAAAGCTCACAAACTGCCAGATTTGAAACACTTACTTCAAAACATGGTTTCCATAAAACATGGTTCAATAGGGGCAAAACTATATATTTTTCCCCTAATCTTTTTCATGAAAATAACTGAACTGATTTTTGTAGAAACTTAGAAGTAAATCCTTCTCAGACATACTCACAGAAGGGATCTCCTGAAAGAGAGAATTGTCCAGAAACTTAAATAAAATTGCTTACTCTTGGCAAAGCTAAAGTGCTGAAATCAGAGACTTACAGTATGAAATGTCAGGTAAACTTGACTATATATTTTCAAACAGCTAGTCCTCTGCACCCTGTAAAATGCATGTAATATACACAGTTGAACCCATACACACACACAAGCACTCACACTTATACGTTTGGGTTTACATTTATCATTTTATTCCATGTTTTCTGACTTTGAAAGCGCACAAAATAGAGTTTTCAGCACTATATAAAATGCTGCAGACAGATGCCTCATGTCAACGTGTATGTGACTCTCATTCATTTTACAGCGATGCTCCTCAGGAAGGGAATACTTGCTGGCAGCATTGCTTGAAACCCACAGCTCCCCTGGAAGGACAGCTCAGAGCCATGAATGTCATTTCAGCAAATGGCAACAAAAATGGCCATCTTCTGCAAATGTACAAGTACCCACTATTGAACTCATTTTACAGAAGCTGCAATATTTTAAGCTTGTATTTTCGCTGAAAATTATGATGTTTGCAGCATTTTGGACCACTTCTCTAAAAGCAGTACCGCTGACCACCTTTCCCAGCTTCAGATGTTGAAAATTATGAGGTTCAGAGCTGGGAATGGCCCTACCACTTTTAATGTAAAGCTCACCAAGCACCATATACAAGCTTAGTTTGTGGGTGGGGACCAAGAGCAGATAGTACACATAGGGCTTTAGATTCTTCATGCTGTTTCCCCCTTAGTGTCAGGGCCCTGAGCACACCTCTCCAGAGCTAGAAGTGATAGCCTGTCCCTCCTTTCTCTTGGGATTTGCTTTTAAGCTGAGGCTTTACTGCTGGCCCTCACCTGTGCTACGTTGCAGGTGCATCACAGCTATGTCTCTGCCTGGTCTTGTACCATCTCTCTTCTAGCTTTCTTCACAGCAGCTCTTATCAACAAAGGTAGATTCAGCCAAGTGAGCTCCTTGACTCCAGAAAGGGGATGCACTCAAAGTCTTGAAATTTAGCACATGCATGCATCCTGGTAAATTAAGTAAACTCAAGAATTTTACACTGCCATCTTTAGACTGATGATTTCCTCAAGTTCCATTGGTACACTCTGCTCTTTTGATATCATGGCCTTTCTAGTTCATTTCCATGCTCATGGAAGCCTTGGCTCTGCTTCAAGTTTCTTGCTCTTTTATTGCAGAATGAACATTCAGAGATCTCTATTGGTCTTCCAGGACTTCATAACTGTTTACAAATGGTACTTTTTTCCCTCCTTCCCATTAACTTTTTTGCTTGCACAACTAGGCAGACTTCAGCTCTCAGCAGTAACCTAACTACTAAATTTGTAGGACAGCAATGTCTTGGGGTTTTTCACAGTTTGGTTTTGTTTCTCTATAGCATATTTTAAAGGGAGCTATTTACTCTGGCTGTAAAGCCTAAGCCATCGGTGATTTAGAGCTATAACAATATTGATGCAGATGAGCCTCTGTGGAGATATTTGATGACATTATGTAAATGTAATCAATGGGCTCAATAAAGCACAACAATAATAAAATACTGTTCACATTATATATAAATAAACACAAATGGACATGTGTATGTGCTTCCTACATAATTACTGTAACTATACCTATTTATACTACTGATCTTCCAACTCTCTATATGCCATCTCCATAGTGTCTGTTTATACAGCCTTATTGAATCCATAACATCTAACTAACTGATTAGGATCTTGACTTATGCCAGAAAAACATGAATCTTCTGAGGAAGGAAAAAGAAGTTGAAATTAGAGCAACTCAAAATTGTCAAATGTTGCAGTTCAAAATTTTTAAGTGTTTCTTTTTTAAAAGAGAAACATTTCAGCAATGTTTTGTGACATTCTGTCTACATTTTAAGTTTAGTAGAGGAAGCTGAGTTCATAGTCTTCAAAAAGAGAGAAAAAAATAATAAGATCTTGTTGGAGTTTTTGTTGCCAGACTATGACATTGACTCTCTAATCTAAAATTTCTGCAATTATGGTTTGGAGCTGGATTAACAGGTAGTACAATATCTGGGCACATGAAGGAGAAACGAATGGAGGAAGCTGTTATAGAGCAGTGCTTGCCCAGCTTCAAGATACCTGTAATCTGTATAGACTTCTGGGGGAGTATATAGATGTTGAAATGTTTATATGTGTATCCTGATATCACAGTAGTGAACTGGATCTCTCAACAAGACCTCAGGAAAAACTCTTGTTCTCCACGTTCTGTACTGTAAACTACTTAGGCCTCAATGTTATGTAGTGTGTCACTTCATGTTACTGCTTAGGTTTACTTTGGAGGTGATTAATAAGTGGGGGCTCAATGTGATCATAACTAGAAGATTACACAATGTGTATTGTATTATGAAAATACATGGTATGTCTCAAAACATATGGTATGATATGATTTTGGTCATGAAGGTCATAAAAGGATGACAGCCAAATAATACTACTCCTGGGACAGGAATGGAAGAAAGCTAGTCTAGTCATTAAGGCAGAAACATGAGAACAAAGCTGGCTAGAAAAGAAAAAAAAAAAAATTGCATTTGGAAAAATGCTGATATTTCAACATTTGCTTCCGTACTGCTTCAGGATATACTTTTTATAACATACTGTAGAGAGAACCAAGATCACTCCATCATCATTAACTAGGTTCAAGGAATGACGACTTTCATCAGGACATCACTTCTTATCTGATGCAAGAACTCACAGGGGTTTCTCTGTGAATGACTGAATTCACAGAGTCTCCAAGTGCTGGGTCATTAGTGAGGCTGTGCAGTCAGTCTCGCTCTGGCCTAATTGAAACGTATTGCTCAAATGGAACAGGTCCTAAAAGAGTGGGTAATGCTCTAGCCCGCCAGTTAGGACACTCAGGTGGAAAGTGGGAACTCAAAGTTCACTTGTCTGTTCTGAAAAAGCCATAAAGGTTGTACAGGATGCCTTATGTCTCTCTTTGAACAAAATCTGTATCTTGGCACAATATTTACTACAACAATTTGGCATGTGCCCAGGTCTTTGTCTTTGGGATATCTGTATCTGTAGGCATTTTATATAGATGGTGGAAAGAGATAGTAGTTGACAATTCAGATTAAGTTTTAGCTGGGCTAAGTAGTCCTCTGGATATAATTATCTCTTTCTGATAGCTATTTAGTGAAGCAGTGTTGACTACACTCATATCTTAGTTGTCTCATTTAGATGTTTAATGTTCTCAACTATGAGTTTCACCTCTCCTCTTTAAATGTGTAATTCTCCCTCTCCCTGACATGGAAGCTATAAACAATCAATATAAAAATGATAACAAACCAGATGATAGGTGCAGTTCATTCTGTATTGGTACCAGAGCACAAAAGCAAAGTATCTTTTAATGTGGGGAACACAGCCAAAATGAACACTGGCAATTATTTTTACATAGGACATGGGAAAAAAAGAAAATTGAGAGAGAAATTCAGAGCCACAAAATTCACAGATTTCTAACAAAATAGAAGAGAGTGCACTGAAAAGGAGAAAAGCTAAACTGGAAGGAGGAAATGAGATGAAGAATGGACATGGAACAGTACATGTAGCCTGATAAAAGACAAGAAGCAACCTCTGTTACCATGTTTCAGTATCACTTGACTTCAAGTGCCACTAGGAATGTAAACAAAGGGAAGCGTTAACTAAATTCCCCTCCCTTTTTTCCAACCTCTTCAAAAAGTATTTGGGTCAAATTTCAGGCAAAGAACTGGAGGGATTTTTTTCTCTACCCAAGTGAGTTGCTTGTTCATAGCACAAGTTTGAATTCATGATGGTAGCTATGTTATTCATGAATACATTCCTCCTCTTTTCTTTTTGAGTTTAATTATCATGTTATCAGCAACTTGAAACTTGACATAAATCTAAAGGTAGAAACTGTTTGAGAAGAAGTTCAGTCCAGTGATTATTCTTTCCTTAAAAATATAAAAAGAAGAGGGAGAGAGAAAAAAAAAGCCATAGAAGTCTTTGAAACAGCTGGGGTCAAAGGAACTGTGCTTTCTTCTAATTGTCCCAATAAATTTTAAAGATGTTATTACTCTGTAGTGATTAAGAAATGGTAAAAAGAGATGCAATGCTATAACATCAAGGCCATCAAGCTTAATAGTCCTTAACTGATTGTCAACCCACCCCAACAAAAATAGACATGCTGTTCTCTCCTTTCCCGTCCCTCCTCAGTTACCCTTCCCCCCTCACTCGAAGGCTTCTAAAAGCACCTCCAGCCAAACCAAGGGGAATTTATACTTCCTGCAATAAAATCCAAAGAACAGAACAGCTGGCAGCTGAACTTAAGATTGCTAAAACAAACATTGTGACATTGATGTGGGGAAGGATTTGGTTATTATTACAACACGGCTTGACTGGTTCTGCAGGGAAAAGATGCAAGCAGAGCTTTTTTTTTTTTTTTTCAGCATGCAAACAAAAGGCTTTAAAAAAATTCAGTAAAACAACAAAAGCAGCACTATTTGCTCTAAAAATACCTAGAGGGAAAAAAAAAAAAAGCAATGGTCAAAATTCACAATGTTGGCTGCCTGAAAATTAGAGTTGAATGACTGAAATTACATGAAGATTGTTCCACAGAGATGCTCTTGCAAATAGGCCAGACAGGACCATTATTAATTCATCTACTCTGACAAGTACAAAATATGCAAATGAATACATTATATCATAGCAGTCCTATACATACCACGCTCAATTTCTCTGGTGTATTGAGTCCTGTTGTCCATGATAACTTACAGTGATCTTCCAGAAACCACCCAAATTCAAGTCGAAGGCTCCATCAGACATCCCATCACTATAAATATTGGGGTAGTGATGGAGTAATAATAACTAATCAAAGGTTGGATTGATGACAGTGGGTGGTAGATTTATAACAATAGCAAAGTTACATGCTTTTCTTGGTTATTATTTCACAGCAGAATATCTTACATTGTAGATCCCAACATGAATATCCCTGTTTCCATAAGGTTCAAGGAAAACCTCTAATGCTTGCTTAATTCCCCCCTAAAATCTGGAATATCCAAGACAGAGAGTTAAGAGAGGTAGATTCCTAAATGCCACGTCTCCCCACTGAGGTTAGGCACCTAAATTAATGGCCTTTAAACTAGATAGTTTATTAGATAACTACAGTCACACTTTCCAAATAAGTCTGTATTGAAAGCACTGACTGACTGCTCTTGACTTTTTCCTGAATCTGATGCCTTCTATTGATGTCTTCAAAATACAATTATGTTTTTGTCTGCAGGATCCCATTATAATGAGCACTATAGCCTTAAACACCGTGTAGGGTTAAATAAACAATCTAAGTTCTTGTTGTTTGCACTTGCTATTCTTTTAACTGTGTGAAGAGTCACATTATCTGGCATAATTTGCACTGAGTTGATTTTTTTTTTTCTAGGTGGAATTAAAAGCTTGAGGTGATATTGCAAGATTGCACATGCTGAAAAATGTTACAGTAATGACATAGAAAATTACCAGCCAACCAAAAAGGTATGAAAAAAAAAGAAAAAAGAAAGAGTGTTTCCTTGTTCCATGCTTGAGAAAATGGGTTCAGCTTTGGGTTAATCAAAGATTTAATCAAAACTGTCAACATCTCAGTTGAAGAGAGATAAAAAGCGTATGAAATACAGGTTGCCATTGTTTGGAATGCAAAAAATAAATTAAAAATTTAAAATAATAAAAAACCCCATTCACACTTTTTTTTTTCCTAAGGTGAATCTGTTTGTTCATGCCTGTCCCAAAGCTAAGTGGCTAAGTAGTTCTGTCTTCAAGGGAAAGGAATTGTTCTGCTTCAGATTCCAGCTATAACAACCTGCCTGTTTACCACCATCTTCAGTTAGCAATACTGCACCCAGGTCATTGCACATTGCACAGCCCTCTTCCTGGTAGATACAGTAGAGGGTAAAGATAGACTAATCTCGCAACTGCGCAAGAAAGGAGTGGTGGAACGTAGGTAAGTAGCCTGGGGAAAAAATAACACCTCTGCTTCCTAGTTGGGTGGTGAATCAGCAGTCCCCACAACTCCAGATGCTGCTTCTGACACCCAGATGGTTCCTTGGTGGTTTTTACCTTTTCCGAACAGGTGTGAAAAATCTGTTTGATGATGAATTGCACTGGGTTTCATGGTTGAGTTTTCAGTTAAAGAAGAGAAACCCACTGATGCTTTTTCACCTGAGAAGATTTGTCAGGGACATTGACATAACCCAACCATTAACCACATTATCTTCCAGGTTCATTGTTTAAAATAGCTTTCTAAGTTTCAAAACAAATATGTGGGGCTGAAACAAGGCCCTTAAAAGAATAATTCTTGGTCATATTTTAATTTATATGTAGCTGAATACAATACAGTCTTGCAAGTGTCCACATTGAGAATGACACTTCCCATCACAGACCCTTCCACTTGTGTCTTTGAAACTGGAATTTAGGTTCCGGTTTAGCTTAAACATGAGCTTTAAGTTTGGCATTAGTTTCAATGGAGCAAATCTATGCAGGGAGCTGCCTATAGGCTTGATGAGCTTTCTGAAGCAAAACACACGAGAGACATCCTGAAATGTATAGTTTTACAATCATCGTACAAGCTGGGCACTTTTTCCTTTGAGTCTAAGCTAATTCTGTGATGGAAGTACACAAGAGCAGCTACACCATCTTACACCAAAGGTCAGTATAGCCCTGAGGTAGATCCCCATGGAAGAGCTAGGGAAAGCATTCAGGGATACTTTCCCAGAATACTATCCCAGCTGCCAATAATTTGTAATTCAGTGATGTTCTAAACCAGACTTAGAATTTTTGTACTTAATAGCCCTCAATGGATTTTTCATTCATGAACTGGTCCAGTTCCTTCCTGAACCCAGATCCCCCACATCCTGTGGGGAGCAGTCCTACAGCTTAACAACATGCTGTGTGAAGAGTTGTCTCTGGGCTTGCTTCCTGATACTTTCACATGACACACTCTTGTTCTGCAAGAGGCAGTGAACAATCACTACTTTTTCACTTTCCCTGTATTGCTTATGATTTTACAGACCTCTATCATTACTGTCTATTCTCTGGGCTGAAGAGTCATAATCACTCAGTAGTTACCCAGCAGGAGCTGTCCATACATTTTATCATCCATCCTCCAACCTGGTGCTCTTGTGTGGCTGACAAGGTGATCTCACAGATTAGATTTAAACTGTATGGCCAGATCAGCAGTCCAGATAGGATCTTCCTACAAAACTCATGCCAAATTTGATTCTTTTGTGGAAATTATAAAATTGATGATATTCTAAATAAGCATCTCTCTACAGGTCTGCATGCTCTGTCTTCTGCTGGGACAAGAAGCAGAAATACACAGATCTTCCAAACTAATCCTGGGAGAAGAAGGGGGAAATGGGATCTTGCTACCATTCTGTGCATCAAAAAAAATCATAGAATTATTTTTTTTTTAAGAATCTGCCACTGAATTGGCACAAAGTCACCTACTATGTCTAGTTCTATAACTGGTAGCCTGAGTACTGCCTCAGGCTTTCATTCTATCTGTATCCATGTGTTGTTTTCTACCTTATCCTTTGTTCATGAGCTGTTTGGAACATGTACTGCTCTTAGCTTCGAGAGGCCAGTGTAGGCTCCAACGTAAATAAAAAAATCAGTAACAAGTGTTTAACCCCTTGATTGTTTCTCTACATTCAATGGAACTTCTGTAGCCCAGGAACTTCATCTACTCCTGCGAGTCTGACCATATCCTTTCACTTCCAAAGAGAGTCAAGCATTTCACACTGTCACTTCCTCACATCTTCAGTTAACCCAGACAAATAATTCCCTGGTTACTCATAGTTTGGAAAGGAATGAGTTAGAGAGTGTAAATGTTATCCAAATGATAGCAGGAAATTGCTTATGATTTTACAAAAATGATGTTCCATAAAAATATTGTCAATTCTGATCAATTCCATCTTTTATGGTTAATAACACCTAATGTCTTTCCATTAGCAGATTGTGATCTTAAACCTATGCAGCTTTAACTCACTTAATAGGAAGATATACTTAAGCCTTGAAGGCTGACGTATTACAGAGGCACCATGCTGTGCACAAGGGTAAACCATTTCGAGGCTGTTTTGTGGTGACAAGGAAGCAACATCAGGTGTAGGTCATCATATCTCAGTGCTGTTTCACACAAACCTGTGTACAAAAATCATGCTATCCCTTGCAGATGTTGTGCAATAATGATATAATGAAATCTTATATGAATATGTGCTTATAAACTTTTATATATATGTCACAATTAGTACTTTTGCCATAGGCATTTAGAGGGGATGACTGGCTGTTAGGCAACTTCTAACTGTGTTTTAAAGGGTGTCTTTTAATGCACTTTTTAAAGGACTGTTTTTTCTCAGGCAGCCATGAGGAATTCTTTAATATTCTTCTATTCTCTTTTAGGATGTCCCAGGAACATGGGACAATTTTTCAGCTGTTTCTATTTTAGAAAACCCAAATGTGCCTAAGCATCCTGGTCTTGGTCATGACTGTGCTGTAGTAGGGAATAAAAGGATGGTCCAGATTCCAAACAGGTAACAGTCTAAATTAGAAGACTCAAGACAGTTAGATGTAGGCAAGTAAACATACAAACTACACCAGAACAACAAAATTACTTCTCCTGGTAGACAGTTATGACTATTAGGACAAAATGCTTTGAAGAAATCAGTATGATGTGCTTTGCTGACATCATGAAAGTTTTTGAAGCTATGTCATTGGCTGTACTGGCCACCGTTAAAATATCCACAGTTCTTTTTTGTCACCAAGTGTTGCCATGGAGTAGTTGGAAGATAAATTACTCCATGGAAACAGCTTTGGAAATGCTCTATGGCAGAACACAGCTGCATTGTTAAGGTGAATGTGATGAACAGGGCTGAACTATGTCCTCTGCTGCAGGCCTGGGGTGCATTGTTTGCCAGGGAAACACTGAAGTTTCTTGAAATGTGCTTAAGAAAGGTCAAGAAAAGAACTGTTGAAATGTTGAATAAAATATTTCAGCAGAGGTCCTTGAATTTAGTCAGTAAACTCTGCTTAATTGCTTGTCTAAAAATATAATCTTTTTTCATTAAAGTTTAGTAACACTCAGTTGTGTGTTCTGTTCTGGTCCACATTTTTGCAAGTAGCAGACAATGAGAGACGGGAAATTTCACCCAAGCAGGAGGACTGCTGGGTGAAGAATGGTTAGGCACTGGAGTTTCTTAATGGTGTGCCAGGATTGCATCTTACTGATGCCCCCATAAGGAAACAAAGCTGTATGAGCCAGTAAACCCCTTGGTAGCTTTCAGAGAACAGTAAGAGCATTAATTTTTGACTCTAATATATACTTGGGAGGGGGGTTTCAGCCAGGTGTGTGTATTGTTTGAGAGAAAGGTATAGGAGAAATATATCTTCATCCTAAGCCAGTTTTTAGGGAGCTACAGCCAATCCTGTGGAATGGGACGAGGGGAAGAGCAATAACACTGGCTAACGGGGTTCTGAAGAACCCTGTTCATGAATGCAGAAATGAGGAATGCAGAAACAGTTCCCCATTTTTAAGTTATGGAGTTTCAGCAAGGTTATCTTACTAGACCTCTCTGGTGGTTTTCTTACACTGTGTACCATCTGAACTTAGTCTATAAGTTTTATAAGTCAAGGGCAGTCTCTAATTAAGTACTCCCCCTTCTGGGCTAGGACCACTGAACACTGTTTTAAGACAAGTGATAAATTAAAAAATGCAGAAGATGCTGATTGTTGGATAAGCTGATTTGCAGCCATTTCATCTGGGTTATCTCTGTATAACTTTGTTAGTAAGAATGGTAATGTTTTATCCTTTACAATATCTTCCCTTTTTCATACGCAGGAGCTCTGTAATAGAGGTTATGTACTTCCAGTGGAGGCCTGTATCACCGTTAATATAACGATCTCCAGGAAGCAACCAGAGACTGGCGGTCTCGTGTAGCAGAAGGAGAAATGTTAAATGTGAAGCTCAACCCTTGTGGACAGTTTAGTCACACGGATTTGTTTCACTTCTACCCACTGCATTAAGGACCTCACAATAGTTCATTAGGGTCTTGCAGGATGGCTGCTTGTGGTGGGAAAGGAAGGAAAATACCTTTAGGTACTGCAGCCCTGCACGGTGAGGGATCACTGTGCTAGCATCAAGCTAGGAACCCTTGTTCGTGTGGCTGTTTTCATTGACATGGGATTATTGCTCTTTACCTTTGAGAAGAAAACACTGGCTGCATTTTTTTTCCCTGAACAATATTTATCTTCTGCAGTTTTGAACCAAAGCCCATGGAAGGCAATTAAAATTGTTTTCAGTGAATTTGGGGCTGGGGCCAACTGTCTGTGTGTCCTAACAGGAGAAGAAGGAGCACGTGCTGTCTTCTGCTGCTCCTGTGCTGAGGAGAAAATCTTGCAGATATTCTGCATACAGGGGCAGGACAAAGCATGGCAGGAGGAGACTCTGTCCTGAGGTTAGTTATGGCAAAACCACTTAAGTTTAATCCATTGTAGCCTAAGTATCAGACCCCATCTTTGCTTTCTAATATAATCCACATGCCAATAGTTGGTAAATTTTCATTGTATGACTTGACCTGGATCATCTGGCATTGCCAACCATAGGACCCAAATCCTAGTTCCATGGTTCTCTTTTGGAGGCCAAGTTAGAGACCTGGTCCAGAGCTAACTGCCAGGCTTAGCTCATATGCAGGCGTCCTTGTGTTCTCCTCCCATGTCCACACAACAGTTGTGGTGGCTGGGCTCATGTGTCCACCAAAGGTTGGCATTGGAGCAAGCTGCATATTCACTGCCAAAACAGATGTCCCTGTCTCCTCTGCAGGGATTTATCCACAGTCCAGAGCCAAGCCATAGGCCTCCAGCTGGCCTTTCTGATTTAGACCTTTCAAAAAGCTCCAGTTAAATAAATAATTGCTATATAGTGAATTAAAAACTCTGACCTATAGTTACTTACAGAAAGACATTAACTTCCAGGCTCAATTGAAATTTAAGAATATGATATGGAAAGATAAATCTGTTTCTGACACAAAGACCAGGAAAATGCGTGAGGACTTTTAATGAATGAGGAGATATAAAATGGTCCCTTCTGACCAGAAAGTAAAAATAAAGTAGTGGGAAACAATTTTTTTTTTTTTTTCCTTAAAAGCCTGCAGTTTCTAACCTGCTGGGAAGGAGGAAATGCTCTAAATTCTTCCCTGGTTAAAGTGTTGCAGCAGAAGGGGAAGATCCTGACCAAAGGGACATGGAGGGTCCTGCATTTGACATTTATGAGTGGGAGGCAGCATTACCAGATGTTCATAAAAGTGCAGCTTCCAAATTGAGTTCCATGAAGCCAAATATCTCATTTCATTTGGTTTTCTGTTTCCCCTATTGACTGAGCTACAG
Organism: Grus americana; assembly: GCF_028858705.1. NCBI lineage: Eukaryota > Metazoa > Chordata > Aves > Gruiformes > Gruidae > Grus > Grus americana. Next base: position 10,842,006 of record NC_072853.1, on the reverse strand, counting down.
CAGGATCTACCAAGAGGATAATCCCGTACTGCAGGGGGCTGGGGCTCAGCAGCTAAGAGGGCTTTTCCATCTCTGACTGCAGTTAATCCTCAAGCTTTTATGTGACAAAGTACAGGAGACCGCAAGCTGCAGATGGATGTATCTCTATATATGACCTATGCACAATCCCATGTCAGCCCAATGCAGTGTATGGTCAGACCTCACTTGGAGAAGATCAGCTCAGGTACCAAATCAAGTCAGTACAATATTTTTCTTGGCTCTTCCCTGGTATCCAGAGTGGGGCAGCTGGAGGGATTGAACTTCACCCACGCTACTGTCCTCAGTGTTTCCTCAGCGTCTGTAGCTGCATGTCCTCCCTATCTGGGCAGCAAGTTGGAAACACCAGTGCTCCTCAGACTTCATGTAAGGAGCAAAGACACTCTCAGTTTCTGGATCCCACTCCAGACACCTGGCTCCTAAATGTCAAGCATTGCAGCACATTACTTCTAGGGTCCCAAATTTCTTTTCAAATCTGACCTTCAGGAGCTCTGAGATCTTAACATTAGTCTCATTTAGCAGCAAGACAGATAGCTTCAGTATCTTTTGCTACCTGATGTATGAGGGATCTACGTGGCTTTGCATCATGTGGAAGCAAGGAAAGGATTTCACTAATGCAACTCCCCACCCATAAAAGCTAGAGCAGCCATCCACAGACTGCACCATTTCCCCCTGCTTTTCCCTCGCTCCCACAAAGGGAGGATCCCAAGGGGATCCTCTTATTGGGAGTTGAACAACACATAGAGCCTCGGCACAACTGGCTGCGCTGAGGCTACTATCATCCCAAAGTCTTTTATTTTAGCCCATTACAATTAAGCATGTGTGCATATGCACAAACACATATGTATGACACAGCGTGCTTGAAAATGTCTTCCTTTATGTATTGCTAGTGCCTAGGTCATCTGATTTAAACTATCTCTTCTGTTTCTAGGGCTGCAAGTTGGCTGGACCTGGAACAGAGCCTCTTGGCTCAGCTACAAATGCCCTCACATATCTTAGTTAGAGTTACTCCTAAACGAGCCTTGCATTAGCTCTCAAGATGAAGGAATGAGTTTCAAAGTGAATTAATCATCTCCATGGGAAAACAAGGAAGGGAAAAGAATTACTAAAATGATGGATTGCTCAGAAAGTGAGTTTGGATTCTGGGTGTGTGTGTCACCACAGATGGATTTCTTACATCTGTGCAACAAATGTTATGTATTTCAGGTAGGAACCCTGGTCTGTCAAAGCCCAGCAAAACAAGGTTGGTGGAAATTTAGTGCTGAATTTTCAAATCCAGTGAAATGATACTTTCAACTGCTTTAAGTCACCTTAGTTTATTACACGCAGTCTTTGCGAACCAGTATGGCAGGGTAGTTGGAGAAGAATGGGGAAGAAGATTAGCTGAAGCAGAAGGCAGAATGGGACCCTCCCGTATTTAACCTGCTGAAGGGTATAAAATCCAGGCCAGAGTTGTAATTACTGAGGACACAGGTGAAGCAGGCCAGCTACAAGCTCCCTGTGATACTGTGGGACTCCACTGTGGAATTCACCAGGTACTGAGAAACAGCATGCCATTGCACAGGTAGCCTGCAAAACAAGAATCAAATGCAAGCCAGGATGGTGATGGTTTTCTGATGACAGTTTAAATCCCACCATTCTTAATAACTTTGCTACTTTGCCAATACATCCACTTAATGTGCTTATCCTAGAACTGCAATCTGATTCCCAAGGACTCCCCAGGTGTCTAAAGCATGCTCCAGCTGTCAAAACATGTAGCTTCACCTCTGACAGCTTCTTTGATGCAGTTAAAAACTGTCAGTGCAAAACTCTGTGGCATGTTGGAAAATGGCAATGCAAGGACTGCAGAACCTATGCTCAATGTATTATGAACATCAGTGACCAAGGACTGGCTTCCTCAAATTCAAACTAAGTTATTCCTGTCTTTGTGTCATCATATTATTCACATCTATTGCTAGGAGGAGGTGAAGCGAATTACTGCCTCCCATCTAAGAGCTGGAAGTTGCCTTCGGATTGCAGGCCCTCCCACGTCCATAGGAGAACAGTGTCTGGTCAGACACATCAGTGCTTGTCCCTCCCTGGTCTCTTGGTTTCATGACAGAGGGACGAGAGCTGGGAGCTCCCAGCTCTGCCCTGCTGGGATTTACTTCAGGAGAGAACGGGGTTGGGGATGAGTGAGCCAGGGAAAGAGTGGGTTGGGGATTCCTCTTCCATTTTTCCTTTTTCTCTCTTCCAAAAGGTAGGTGCGTGCCACTGTGCCTGTGATAACTGAGCAGAGCTGAAAGCGGCAGCAGCGTAGCCTCATTTGTGTGCACTCTGTGTTGATGGAATGCCTAGACAGGACTTCTCAGGGGACGTGCATCTGAGAGTTACTGCCTACTAGAGCCCATGCGTGCTGTTGTCACCCACATCGATGAGACAGGTCAGTCAGAGGCATGCCGGCTTGTTCTTTTCCCTCTGTCTTCACTGTGCAATGCAGCGTGGCATGAGGCCCCTTCCTGCCAGGGGCAGCATTCTGCATGGACAAAGCAGGGTGGAGCACGTCTTCACTGCTGGACAGAGATGAGAGGGGTGGTTAGCAGAAGGCAAAAGAGGAGAAAAAAAAATCTCTGCTTACTCCATTTCTGCTTGTTTTGTTGTTGTTGCTGTTGTGGTTGCTGATTTATGTCTGTCTGTCTTCAAGATCTTGTAGGCAGGGACTGTTTTACCCCCTGTGCTTGTGCAGTGCTTAAGACCACAGCCACACTACACTCTCACAATAGTAACGGTAATGGGATTAAATGTGAAGCTTTAATATGCTACATCAAGCAAGCCTGCATTCCTGCAGAAATCACCAGTGAATGCATGTGCAGGAAGATCTGCGTAAACTTGGTAAGTATTATCCGAGCAAGAAGGGACCTAAAGAGAGCTGAGTTGGTGGAAAGCAGGATAGTAGCAGAGCCCACGCATGTGGCCAGAAGGAAAAACAAAGAGGCTCTGGGAGTTAAATAAAGCCCATTGTTTTCCTTCCACCAGATTTTTTTTTTATTATTTTGTATTTGTTTCTAGTGGCAGACACACAAATGCTTGAGTCTCTTTTCAACCTCAGTCATGTCACAGACAAAGCAATTGGATAGAGATGAAGGAAAGGGTGATGCCTCACAAGCAAGTTCAGTGGCAATTCTTCACTTCCCAGCAGGACAAGTTTTAAATCCAGAGGTTATACACCCATACGTGTGTGGGTGCGCATATGACAAAGAGAGATTTCAGGTGCTTTTCTTTATGTAACCATGAGCTCTATCCAAGCGTCTGCTGGATCAGAGCCAGCCCAGTGAAAGAACGTAACAAGAAAACGTACAGAGGATGACGCTTTTAATCCTGGCAAACTTTTCATTGTTCTGATTTTCTCAGCCCTGAACCCTCCCAGCTAGCATTTATCCACTTACCGCCTGCTCACGAAATGAGCTTCCCCCGGTTCTTCAAAAGACAAACCTCTCTTCTACCACCAGAGCCTAACTTTGATCTCTGGGCTCTGCAGGGCACTTACTCAGACAAAAGTGCATTCAGAGATGTCCACACCTGTTCATGCCTTGAAATTCCACATCTGGTTATTTCATACCATATCAGCTGTATTCCTCCGTCTCTCACTGCCTCTTTCTCTCAGAGCCAGCACTCCCAGCTCCTCGGTGCGCAGAGCACAGCTGAACCAGCGATATGGTGACTTTCTGATTTTAATGCCTGGACATCACTGCCATTTCTCCCCCTAGTTATTAGCACTGCTTTTCTGCAAGCCTAAAAGGTACGGCTGTACCGTGCTTTCTCCCCCTCCCTCCCCCACCACGCATGTGCGTATTGTCACTCAGAGCATTGAAATTTGCGTGTTAGATCGGGGTGGGTCAGGAACAGACCTCCATGAGCTTTTCAAACAAGGACCAAGAGGACCTTGTACATGCAGTTGAATAGTTTGAATGAAAAGAGACCCCCAAAAAAGTTTGGGTGAAAATGACTGTGAACAGAAGGGCATTAGGGTACTTTGCTATATGTCAGCTAGTTCCAGAAGATAAACACGAACTTTCACTGAATGAAACAGAAGAGAACAGCTTAAAGACAGCTAAGGAACCAGGGGTGGGTGGCCTAATACATCAGCTGTTTCTTCCAAGTCTCCATAAGTGTTCCCACTGTGGTTTTCAGAGATTTTTCTTCAAGACTAGTCAACAGCCTGATAGCATTTCATTATCTGGTGTTTTCTCAATGTCTCCTGTTACCTTCAAAAACCATAAAAAGAGGTATTTTTTCTCTTTCTTCTTTTCTGTTTGCACACAGTCTCCAGTAACATATTTTCATCTTATGTCCATTAGATGCTGGCAATGGCACAGTTTTGGTAAGTGATTCTTTACATGACTTCCTATGTAAATCAGTGGAGTTTAATAGTTGCATAATTAATCTGTGTTATGTCTCTGAAATCACATTCTTTTTACTCTTCCTTGAATTGCTCTGTTTTCTGGTACCTTTCTTAGTAAGGTGGACATTGCCCAGTGAAATTTTCCAAATTAAAAAAGCACCAAAACCAGAATGTTTCAAGAAATACTCACATTTATAGGTCTTTGTTACTTCTCTGTTATGACTGTAGCTTCACATCCAGGTTTTTGCCCACCCTTGTATTTGCACTCCTGTTGGCATGCTGACTCCTGATTTGAAGATCAGTCCTGAGCTTGTTTCTTTGCCAGTTCTGAGACGGTTTTCCACTATATTCTCCAAGACTTCAAATGGCACAGTCATCTCAACAGCTGGTCCTCTGAGTGCACTTTCGTTTAGACATGTGTTTTTCCAACTGTTTTGAATCAAAAAACAACACCTTTCACATGAAGTCTTAGGACAATTTTATGCAGTGCTGCCCCAGTGGCATGTCATTTAAAAGCAAATAAAGATCAGGCTGAACACTGAAAGTGCTCTTATTTCTCCCATTTTGTTTGCAGCTGTGGGAGTGATGTGTTTGTTTCATTTTTATATTTTTGCAGTCATTTCATGGATTGTCTTATTGAGACTTATGTACCACTACTGGTCAGTGAGCTACCAATCAAGTGTATCAATCTAAATCAGGTTTCTATACATTAATATTTTCATATGCTTTGCTCTTCTAGAATTTTTGATATTTTAAAATTACTGTTATCAGGAAGGGAGAAAACATTACACAAATAAAATCTTTGTAACTCAGATGTGCTAGAAGAAATAATATGTTTCTGACAGCAGGTCAGCTGTGTGAGGACACAGTTATAAAAAGAAATCTTTTCTAACTAGCTCCAGTACAATCTACCTATGTGAAACTCTCTTAGGATTGAAAAAAACTCTTTTCTCCCTGTGAGAAAAACACTAGAATATAGTCGAGCTGAAGGATTTTCACAGGTATTGAATCACAAAATCTGTACCTTGGAAATGATAAAAATACAATTATCAGGGTCTCACACTTGAAATGCTTTCACTGAAAATGCGTGGGCAAGTCCTGGAGCTGGGCATGTGCTGATCTCTCTTACCAAAGCAGGTCTTCAGTCTCTGTTCAGAGCACTTTTCTTTCCCAGTGAAGCTAAAAACACAGCCTGGCCCCTACCCAGAGGGGACCCCGTCCTGGCCACAGATGAAAGAGCAAAGAGCAGTGGGCTCCTCTTGACCTACCCTGACAGAGGTGTTGGGTGATGGGTCCCCACAGGGTACTTGGGGCAGGTTGAACGTATCACTTGGCTGTGTAGGAACTGGCAGAGCTCTCCCTCGACAGGATGGATGGGTAGCGGGGAGGAGCTGATGGCTCAGGAACAGAAAGTCTGAGCTAGAGTTTGTTATGCCTTTGCTAAAGGTGCTTAACTCCGAGATGAGAATGACAGTGAGTTGATACAGATGAGCAGCTTGTCTTCTGGAGCAAAGCAGGGTTTGGTTTTTATCCCCTTTGCGAATGCACATAAAAGAGAAAGGTGCCACAGATCAGCTGGCAGAGGGGCAGAATTACTTGCAGGAGATCCCATTGCAATATCAGAAGATACGTTTCAGTGGATGACCAGCAAGCCTCCCTGGCTGCCACTAATCATTTGTAATTGAAGAAAACCTTCCTTGTTTATATTTACCTTAACTAAATGCTTATCAGTGGGACAACAACTCCTGAGGCATCAGCCAGCCTCCTGTTAAAGGTTGCACATTGCGCTGTGGCTGGGGATGCAAACGCAGACTAGAAGGCTGTCAAAAAAAGCCAAGCCAGCATAGTCAGGGATCAAAGAGTCTGGGACTCTTCTGGGAGCACCCTACTCTACAGATCTCGCTGACTGCACACAGAAAGCAGCCTGAAACCAGGGAAAGGCCTCAGCAGAAGGACGATGAAGATTTGTCTTTCCCTCCGCTATAAACTATTGTTACACTTCAGGGATCTTTGATCTCACTACAAGGGATGGAAGGGAGGGAAGTACTGGGAGGACTCTTTGTTCCTCTTAACGTTATCTCAGTTCTTCATCTGAGATGCAGAAACAAGTTTAATTCAAAGACAAATTATGTGAACTCCATGTGTGTTCCTAGCCCCAGAATCCAGGATATTCTCAGATGTGAATAAATTACAAAGCGCCATGAAAAAAGGCAGTGAAGTTACACTGCTGTTAGCAAAGTTATAACCTGATACTCTTAATAATTTTAATAGCCTCATATTGTAATTCCTCCCCAAAACTGCTGTCTTTGGTGCAGAGGACAGACAGGATTGCCTTTTTATCTATTCAGTTCCCATTCGGTTGATGGGAGTGGCAGTGATGTCAGTGTAATGCCCTGAAGAATAAAAATGAAGGTTTAAAGAAATATTGTAGCACAAAGAAATGCAGTGCTGTGACCACAGCTGGTCTACAGCTCCTTACCCGCTGCAGCAACTTGGGCAGGGAAAGGGAGGGGTGGTGGGTTTTGGTGCATTTTCCAGAGACTGTAATCAAGATCATGAAACCAAAAGACTGCTAATTTAAAAATGGATGTAGGTAACACTGAACAGCAAAGTTCCTGTTTCTGTTCCTATTTGTTCCCGTGTGAATCTTTGTGCTGGTTTTGGCTGGGATAGAGTTAATCTTCTCTACAGTAGCTGGTATGGGGCTGTGTTTTGCATTTGTGCTGAAAACAGTGCTGATAACACAGGGATGTTTTCGTTCCTGCTGAGCAGTGCTCACACAGAGCCAAGGCCTTTTCTGCTCCTCACCCCACCCCACCCCACCAGCGAGTAGGCTGGGGGTGCACAAGGAGTTGGGAGGGGACACAGCCGGGACAGCTGACCCCAACTGACTAAAGGGATATTCCATACCATATGACGTCATCCTCAGCATATAAAGCTGGGGGAAGAAGAAGGAAGGGGGCAACATTTGGAGTGATGACATTTGTCTTCCCAAGTAATCGTCATGCGTGATGGAGCCCTGCTTTCCTGGAGGTGGCTGAACAACCTGCCTGCCCATGGAATTCCTTGTCTTGCTTTGCTTGCAGGCATGGCTTTTGCTTTATGTATTAAACTGCCATTATCTCAACCCACGATTTTTCTCACTTTTACCCTTCTAATTCTCTCCCCCATCGTACTGGAGGAAGGGAGCAAGCAAACAACTGCGTGATAATTAGTTGCCAGCTGGGGTTAAACCACGACAACCTTTCAACATAGATCAAGATGACCAGATCCTGAACCCATCAGCTGCATAAATCAGTTGCATTTAAATATGCAAGTCTCTGTCCCCTCTTCACACACTTTTGCACGTAGGGAAAAATTTAATGGAGCATGCTATGGCCTTGCTCATGCTCCATGTCCACTGTGCCAGACACTCACAACTCTCAGATGCATGTGGAGGGTACAATGGAATTGGAGGGTGATGGTAGCTGAGCAAGATACACCTAGCAGCATGTCACGTCTGGTACAAGACTCACGCTGCAAACTAATGTTGTGGCCATTTGACCTTATGTTGCTATTTCACACCTGAGAAAAGATACCCAATTACATTGTGTGCGTGTATATCCTGCAAACACATCTGGAAAATATTTTTTTCCATTGACAACCCTAGCTCACTTCAGAGGAGTGCTGGAGAAAGGCAGTCTGGACATTTGCAGCTGTTTGCAGAAACTGGCAGGGAGCAATGATGTAATAAGCTCGGTTTTTGCAAGGTGTGGAAAATCCCATGTGAGCTTCTCAGCTTCCTCCATTTCTGTGGACTGGTGAGAATGCAGGATATGCAAAACATGACAAAAAGGGCTTGGTATGATTCAGATCAGCACCTGATGTTCCCTAAAATTTGTAAAGGGTTGGATTTCTGCCTAAAACAATAAAATAATCCAGGTCAGGCCTTATTCCAGTTCTTTCATGGATATACTAAAGCTTTAGAAGAGAAATGAGGTGCTTGTTTTAATCAAACCAGCGCTTCTTTTTGGAGCTGTGATTTCAGACATGTCCTTTGCCTCAGAGAGATAAAGGAGGAGTATTCATGTCATCAAACTTCAGACATCTAAGTAAGATCCTCAGAGGAACGTTCAAATTTCCATTGACCACAGCAGTGGCCTCAGCTCCAGAATTACATTTAGCACGTGTAAGCCCCATTAGTTGTAAATGGCCTTGAATTGAAGGGAATTTGCAACCCACAAGGAGCCTAAACGAAATGGTCCCAAGTTACAGATACACTTATGCAGTGTGAATCTAACTGCAAATAAATGTTTGGGTCTTCATGAGAATCAACTGAGCTAATAATGACAGTTACCAAGGTCACAAGTATGGGACTTTGCTTGTCAAGAGAAAGCAACTTATATTGTCAATAGTACTTGAGGATGGAGGGGGAAGTATGCCTAATATTAAGAGGCACCACGGTTCTCCGTGGAGACAAAGTAAGAAGCCAGCTATCTCCCACTGATATTGGTAGGAAGTGATTTTGTCAGGATATGGTGGGATCACTCCTGCTGATCCCTAGCCACACAGTGGGTGCTGTAACTTGCTGGCATGTACCTGGAAACACTGGAAGGCCTAAGACCAACAGCTGGCACCTTTAGAACCTATTATTCCCTTTGCTATCTCTGCTGAACTAGAGCTTTCTGGAACAGTATGAATTAATTCCCAACAGTTGTGAATCCTGCATAATTCATTTATTCATGTGCCTGTAAAAGGCATTAAAATTTAAGAGTCTGAAATAAAAATGACTGTAATTGCACCTGTTTTTAGATTCCTTCCCATTCTGCTCTACCATTTCATTTTTATTGCCATTTAAATGGCACAATGTTTAATTGAAAGCTCTGAATTGCTGATTGCTGTTACAATGCAACTTCTCGGTGGGGAAAAATACACCCTTTGTAAATTATTTGGAAATGAAGTGGTATCTTTGCTATGCACAATCTCAGATACGGATGTGGAAAGCCAGAATTAGAGCTGTGATAGTGCCTATAATTTCTGGCTTAATGAAGATTCATAGGACTGGTTTTAGTGAGCAAACTGTGTGAACCCTGCGAGAGCTCTGGCATGTATGGGGGACACAGCACACGTTTCACCAGGACTCTTCCCATGCTGGGTTAATTAGCAATTAGTAGCCTTTAGAAATGTATTAATTTGTTTAATCAAAACTTCAGAAAGTGAACATGGCCGATATCTGCAAAAAAGACAATTAAACATAAATCAGACGTAAGATAACTTGGGAAAGCTGCACACCATGGAACTTATGAATCCAGCCAAAGGGCTATTGGTCACACCACGAGTGATGCTCTACATCTGTAGCGCATTATAAGGCACTGCTGTGCAAAGTGCTATACCCAGAGGCAATAAGGTAGCTTTTCCCTAGCAAGAGTAGGAAAAAGGACGTGAGGCCAACTGAGGGAATTCATGCTGCCAGTGAAACACCCATGGTCAGGTAGCTAAATGGTGAGTTTATACAGCGATCTCAGTGTGCCACCTCCAGAGGCTTGGAGCCAATGAGAAAAGCATTCCCAGAAGCTCAGTGGTCTGTGGATGAGGTTCCTTTCTACCAAATATCAACTCTAGTGAGAATTTTACATCTTTTGGAATCAATTGTAAAGGACTGATGAAGCATAAGACTCAAAGGCTGCTCTTAAGATAGGAGATATCCAGTAAGGACAAATGGGATGAAATATACAGTGTCTGTGGTCATGATTCCCTGCACACTCCTGCTATTAATATGATGGAATGGAGCTGTTTGGGTTGGGTTTTTACTTCATTCCCAATCCAAAACTTTGGCCAACATTTGCAAAACCAACAGTTACCTGAGCTGGGTTTCAAGTTGACTCTGATTAGTCTGTGGTTTTGGTCATTCAATGCATATCAGTTGTTATGCATTTTCTTTTAAAATTTATAAATATTGGGTTCACCTGAATACAAACCCGATAGAGAGGGCACAGGAGGTGATATTTCTTGATAATATCTCTGGGAAATAGAACTGCTGATACTTTCACATAGCTCTAGTTTCCAGCCACTGTTACGTTTTAATGATATGATCAATAACCATATAGATAGAAGGGACATTTCCTACCACACAAAATACAATAGCTTGAAACATGAGAAGTGGTTTCTGCTTCCCTTTAACTGGTGGTTAACCTCATCGAATTACTGCACCTGCCAAGGCTGTGAGAACTAAATACAGCTGGTGTCAGCGTCTGGCCAACTGAACCCAACCCTATGTTAAATTAGGCAGATGTAAGCAACCACATGGTTGACTCTGGCATGACGTGATGAGACTGTGCTTCATCACAAGCTGGAGTGATTGTTCCCAAGGTGCAGAAACCAGGGCAAGATACAACTATTTGCTTCTCCCTCACTGAATTCAGCCCTGACAAACCCACAAAATCAGGGAGTAATTCAAGCTGGAAGGGACCATGTCCAGGAAGTTTCAGGAGGACCAGGAGGATACTTTCACCTCAAAGCTTCTCAGAGCAGTTGAATTGTCAGGGGGAGACAAAGAAAGAAGAAAGGTCCTTAGGGGATGCTTTGTTCCAACCCAAACCATTCTATGATTCTATGATTATGTAGAGATATTAGGCATAAATTATATAGACATAATAGGAGGCATCACTAAGAGAATTCAGATTAAGACCAACAGAACTAGTCAAGTATTTACAGTTCATATGTGGTTTTTTTGTTTCTGAACTGGAGCCACTAAGCAGTCATCCATGCATAACTTTCTTCCTCTGGCCATGTATACAATAAGGAGCATGCATAACACGGATGTGAATCCTTATTGCCCTTCCCCTCTCTTCTCAGAAACCCATGACCACTTTGTTTACAGCTAAAATATTACCTAACACTATTTTATTGTCTAACTTTTTATGAATACTGAGGCTGTATTTGTTTCGTCAGAACAGGAAAATCCTCAGGATTATGTCTCAGATTGGAGAGATTAAAATCACTGCCATGTAGTTATAGTGTGACACATAATACCAAGGATCTTATTTCACAGATTGCCACAGTTAGGTCAGGAGAATGTCTGAATGAGATATAAGACACATATTATGGGACCAGATGACCCCTTGAGGTCCTTTCCAACCTGAATTATCCTATGATTTATGATCCTATGATTTTAGGGGACAAATAGCTAAACTGGCTGACGGCAGCATGAAAATCAAAGAATGAAGCTTTTCCTTGCATATCTGTCTCCTCATGTGGCTCCCATTATTTTCTTCACTCTCCTCTTCTACTCTCCTACAGAGTAATCTTGCAGGTTTTCTTAACTGAGATTTATCAAGTAGAGGAGAAGATCTATGAGAAATGGAAGTTTCGTGACAGGTTTGCTGATATCTGGTTTCTCTTAGCTGTTCTGAAGCTACATCAGGGTAAGTTAAAGATTTTCTGCCTTCAGCAGTCAGGAATCAAGAGGAGAGCCAAATTCTCAGATGCTCCCCATGCCCACCTTTGGTGTAGCATTGGTATCATCAGTGCAGGAAACAGCTCAGGTTGTTCTGCACTATGGATGACTCTGTGTCCCCATCTCCAAACTGACACCTTGGCAGTCACACCTGTTTTAGCTCAGCCAAGTAAGGTGGTTAGACCACAGTGGAAGAGGAAGTTTCTTAGTATACAGTCATGGGACAGTCACATTCTGGAGTGTTTCCAGAAAGGCCATAGACAAGTATAGTGTTACAGTCCTTTTCATTTAAGGTGTGAACCAGCAACATGGGAAACCAACCTGCTTTAAAAGCAGGCTGGTTAAACATTTCAGGTTGACTTCAGGCCATTAGAAGAAAAAGTCCCTACATTTTAATATCACAGAAATTTCAAACCCGCCACTCAGTTTCTGCCTACTCTGAAGACACCTAAGTTTTTTTGCAGGGAAGTTCCTCCAGCAGCTACATTTCTTTTTCTAGTGATGTGCAAAGTGACCTGGTGATCTGCAAAACCTTGTCTGCATTCACAATTTGTATACCAGTCTCTGACCCCACACCTCCAGAGGCCCAAGGTGGTGAGCACTCTGACAGCAGGGTTGGTGCCACTTCTGTCCTCCATGACCCAGTTATTACAGCCTATCCTCCGCGTCAGGAGAAACACGGCTTTTCACTCCTCCAAACCGAAGTAGGAACATGATATCATGACTCAGCTCTAGGAAAGCTATTGAGTCACCAGACTATTATTTTCTCTTCCTGAAGCTGTACAACTTTGTACAATGTAAGTAAGTATTCAGGAGGCCACAGGGAGTAAGAGGAAGGCGTCCTAACAGTCATGGTCCTTACTTGAATTAGTAGGGTCCAGATGCTGCTGGGGTGAGGAGTGATTCTAGACAAAGTGGAACTCTTCCAGAAGAATGACTGTTATTTTCACTCACATTGGAGAAGGGAGACTTGACACTCACGTCCTGCTCCAAATCAAGCAGAGGTTGGATTTGAAGCTCTTCTGTCCATGAAGGGCTAACTTGGCCTAGGTGAAAAAACAGTTTACATTTCTCTTACTTCTGGCAGCTATTTTGCAAAGACAGAGTTTAAGCCTAAGGTCCTTCTTACTGTCTTTGCAATCAGCTCGGCAGCCAGCTGAGCATGCAGCGTAGCTTGCTGTCTATTCCTGTTCACACTCCTGTTCAGGGAGCAAGTGTATGAACTGGCCTTCAATTCTTGTATATAAAACAGAAATACCAGCAATTTGCTGCCTCTCATGGACGTTGAGAAGGAAGATAATGATGTGACCTTACATTATATTAATGAAGACCACATAAATATCTAGAAGATGAGGAAATTCCTTGGGTTTGCACTGTATAAGGCCTAAGTGATATTGTCTGGTTAGATACTCAGGTAGTACAAGCCCAGACTACTTTAAGACAACACAAACATTAATTCATTGTACATTAGGATATCTATGCTATCCTGCGAGGAACTACTGGTCTGTAAAGAAAAGGAAAGTAGCAAAAAGCATTTATCAAATAACATCTATTAAATCTTGCCACAAACTTAGGCAAGCGTGGATTAATCTCAAAATGATCAAACATTAAAAATTTCAGTTCAATTTAACAAATGAGAATTTTCTATTTAGTTCACCCAATCCATAAGTACTATGTAGCAAGGTTCCTTTTGCCAGAACTGGATTTTCTGTAACACAGTTATTTCCACAAAAAAAAAAATTCTTGGCCAGTCCTGTATATAAACTAGGAAAAACTCTGATCTCCATCAGTAGTGATGGCTCAGGTAGCTTAATAGTAATCTCAACAATATCCGCCTCTTTCCAGACCTGTGTCTGGCATAAATCCCAGAAGCTTTTTGTAATTTTGGAAGAAATAAGCCGCAACAGAAGTTCCACCACAGATTAATTTGTCTATTACAAAACTTTTTTTGCTGTGTGTGTCACACTAGGAAAATAATAATAATAATAATAGCAACTCTAAAAACTGTTAGAAGTTGCATTTTAGTGCTGCCAGCAGCTGGTATAGCAAGCAAGATAGTCAGGGATGGAAACATATCATCAAAATAACATTAACAGCTTTTGCTGGACTGCTCTTTTCCAGATGCCACAGAGCTAAACGACAGTCGCTGAATATTAGAGAGGGAGAAAAATTGAAGTTGTTTAGTTTTCAAGCAGTCAGCACACTATTTTCTTTACAGCAGTTTTGGCATAGTAATTATCTAAACACAGGTAAAAAACCCACAACCCTACTGTAATCAGAGTTAGATGATATTAAGTTTATGGCACTAGACAAATATCTTATTGAGGGTTTTGTTCAGAATATAGAGAAGTACTGTCAGAACAGATGGGCAGGGATAGTAAAAGCTACATGAGGAGCTTATAAAACAATGCTACTGACTTTTAATGGACTTTAAACTCCTGTCTTCTGCAGATGCAACCTTTCCTCCATCCTGCAAAATTTATCAATTTGCAGTCCATTCTGTACAATGTGGGCAATTCCACAATGTTCAGTAACATTGTTCAAAATGCAAAGCCTTTGAAAGATACTTGTCAAGTGTGACTGCCCTGTGTAGTTGGCTTTTAGTTATGCTGAAGTAGCACTTAGATCTGCATCTGCAATTGAAAGTGTCTACACGTAATGGGATTGCAGTCTCTGTAGAAAGGGAAGAGGAATGGGGGAAAAAAATCAGAAAAAAAAGAAAAAAAATCACATTTGGACCTCCTACTGAAGGTGCCAAACTAGGGGCTGAGACTAATTGTCTTTTGACTAATTAGGGAGCAAAGGTCTGGCAGCTCTGCAGAACAGACAGCCACAGTAGCTCATTGTTGAGTGTAGATGTCAAACAAGTAATGATGGCATTGTTGCAGTCTTATAGTAGAAGGTCTATATGCAGCCTATATAGCCTGAACCTCAGCTATGAATCAGCCTCCTACTGATTTCAAAAGAAATATTAAAAGCATTAGAAGTGCTAAGCCTGAGTGAGTCAAACAAAGTCACAAAGGAAACCCTTGGCAAAATGGAAGTTGGATCCCTTCTGTCCTCATGCAACACTTTCCTCCATGATCACTTTTTGTCTTTAAAAGTAGTTATTAATAATTTTAGATGTGTCGTATGCCCTAAAGATTTATAACCTAAGGACCAGATCCTATAGTTGGATCAACATTGGATAGCATAAGTGTCCAAAGGAGTCTGTCTGTATTTTTATTGCCAGGACATCAAGTGGGAGGGGGCAGAAAAAAGCACAGCAAAACTTGTAGACAAAAAATATAGAAATACATGAAAAATAAGAAATTTTTCATAGACTTTGCTCCAGAAAAATTACAATGGACATCCAACATAAAAATGTCCACACAGTACTCAGTCCATTAATATGTACATCATTTGTATGTACTGCAACACATCTTTTGGAAAGATGCCCAGTCTGCATGTCAAGTGTTCAGGAATCTCCCACAGAGTGTCCCAGTGATTGATACCACCCTCAGTTCCACACAAAGGTTTCCTGGGTAAGTTTCTTGGTTATAAAGCCTAATAATATCAAATAACCACTTCTTATCCAGACCACGGTCTGGACCACTTCTTATCTTAACCACATGCTTATCACCTGTAAGCAAATATTCTTTTTTTAAGACAGCAAGGTCAAGCCCTTTCTCATTGTACAGACTTTCTCCGCACCCTATATGATCTTTAGAATTTTTAATATTGTAACCATGCAGAACAGGGCTCATTTCACCTAACATATGGTTATCTAAAAGTAGCATCTTATTCACATCACCTCCATGTTCAGGTGAAGAAATTCACCTCACCACTAGATACGTGGAGTGAATCACCCTGCTGAGATACTAGTCTATCCAGTGACTGCAGAAGGAGCCTGGGCATTAGATTTTGACTAGACATCAAATATTTCGATCAAGACAGAGCCTGTCTTTTAAGTGGTAACAGTAATCCAGTGGTAGCTAAAACACTACCCTGGTAGCTGGTCCTTCAGTCCTGCCCGGAGTAGCAGACATTATTTCCCAAAGAGATCATGGCTGGCCCTCGTTTCCTAATAGGTTGTGCTGGCACGAACACTTGTACCCAGCCATAGATAAAAGGCTGAAGCTGACGGAGAAGAAAAAACTGAAAAAGACAGACAGCTCACATAGCATTTGTGAGGCAGCAAAGTTAATTGCTATGTAATTACCACCCAAGTAAATTGTTTAATGTGGTAAAATGTGACCAGGGTTGTTACTTCTGTTGCAAGCAGTGGCTCATGATGCCATCTGCAACCCATCAACAGATCACATAGTGAATTTGCTGCAGATGTAAAGCAAACCCTCGACATCTCCAAGCATGTTGTTAAAAACCCCCCATCAAGTGAATACTAACATTTCTGTTGTTTCAGATGTCACTGCGGCTATTTACACAGGGCTCGATGGTGCCGCACTTGTTCGTGTTGATGAGGGAAGAATATGGTTAGTTAAGAGAAGAGCAGGTTGGCAATGGCTTCTGAGGTTAGAAACAAAAATAAAAGGGGGATAAAAGACACATCAGTGTTCGACCATAATTGGAAATCCAGCTATGCCATGTGGAGAGGGGAGCGATGAGGGGGAAAGGAATGTGGTCTGTCATGAAAGCAGCTTTCTGGCAATTTACTGTGGGATGGCGAGCAGTTCCTACAAACAGCAGGCAACTGCTGGATCAGCTACTGGCTCCTCCTGGGTGCAATGCGCTCGGTGCCCAAAGCCAGTGGGTGAGTGTGCCAGGTCAGAGTCATAACCACACCAGGCGCCGATGCTCAAATCTGTAAAGCTGAGCTAATGCAGTGAAAATGGAGTGAAATCCAAGTGCATGGAGATGTGATGCAAACTGCTCACGGACCTGCAGCATTTTTTGCAGAGTATTGTAAGGGGAGACAGAGCTCCCTGGGAATCAAAGGGTTTGGGCACAGTCTGCTGCTGCCAGCGTTGCAGGGACTGCCACTGTACACGGGGAGAACCTTTATATCTTATTTTAACAGTATTATTTAATTACCTGCAATCTCCAGTTGTAAAGGTCATTGTAAAAAAAAAAAAAAAATAGTGACACTTTCAGTCTGTGCTTTAAAACAGTGACCTATTTCCTGTTGCTGCACCTCTTGTCCCCATATCACATATCACACTTGTCCCATATAAGTGCTTGGATTTGTTTCTCATTTTTTTAGGTTTTTCTATTTTCTTTTATTTTTTTTTTTTTTTCCTAATGAGAACATTTCAGAAGCAGCTCAAGGATCTGGGAACCACTAAGTCTCTTTAGATTTGAGCTCATTGGCGCCTGAGGTGCCTTTGAAAATGTCTCCCATGGTTCACAGTGACCCAGACACTCAGCAAATCTCATTCAAAGCAGAAAATCAAGCCCTATAAAAAGCTCTTCTTCCTGCTGAAGGGTATCTAGGATTATCGGTGCACATTACTTCATGAGAGAGAAATGCTTCCCAGCTCCACTGATTGTCACACTTTGAGCCATCTCTCATGTCAGTGGCTCTAGCCTGGTTTTGCTGCTTTGGTTACTTTGCACAGACTTGTAGGGAGCATGAAGGAAAAAGAAAACAACCTGTAAAGCAGATTTTTTTTGTTTTGTTTTCAACCTAGGTGACGGTATTGCCCTAATACCACTTTTATGTATCTGATGTGGCACTAAGCTCCTTGGAGAATCTGCATTTGTGCAAAATTTGGAAGCTTCTCAAGTACATGTGCTTGACTCTTATGCATCCAAAACAAGGAGCTGTAAGTGTATACACCATCACCTGACACACACTTTGCAAAAGCAACATGTACATATACTTCTAGAAAATGACCCACAGCAGCTTTTTGGTCTTATAAAAAAATGAGACTGATTTTGGTGTAACTGGAGCTAAATTCTTCCTTCAGGTGAATGCACACACTGGGATGAACAGAAAGGGGGGGGAAGAAAAGCAGTTTCCAGATTTTCAAGCTGTTTGCTTGCTTTCATGGAACAGTTGGTTGGGAGAAAGAACTGGTGTGCATAAAGCTGCACCATTTTACACCATGAGGGAAATGGTCTTAGCAAGAGAGAGCAGGAGAGATACTGATGCACAGCTCTCTCCAGCCCAGGGGAATTTAACAATTTGAATTGGAGTAGAAATCTTTCAATGGAGTAAATTGCCATAGTTCAGCTGAATGCAGTAGCTGAAGAGTTATTACCACAGATTTGAAGGATATCAGCAGAGTAGACGATCTCTAAACTGTGCAGCAGCGCTGCACACTTACAACACTGACCCTCCGTCCTGTTTAATGTAATTAATTACATTTAATTTTCAGGCACAGCAGAATGACAATGGTTAACATACGCTAAGAACACCTAAGGCGTGTACCTTCTTGCATTTTTTCCCCCTGATATTTCCAATTGCAAAGATATTTTTATTGGAAAAGTGATTTGTAATGTACAATAATGCACAGCAATTTTTGCTGGCATTATCATGGGAACAAAGCAGTGTCATAATAATGTTTACTATCACAAAATAAACTGTAATAAAAATGGTGCCATTATTACCTGATGATCTCTTCCATTACAGAGGATTTCAGGAACCAGGTCTTTAGCAGTTTATGCACCAGGTAAGGAGTGACACTGGGCACACTCGAGTCGTGACAGATCCACTGGAAAACCCCAACACATTTCCTTACTTTTATGGCTGGGTTTATCAGTAGCAGGAAATGGTATTTTGTCATCGGTTTTATAATGCCAACTAATTAAGCTCTTTTGTTCATTTTTATGATCTTCTCCTAGTAGGTTGAAAAAGGTCTTGCAGCAATCCAGAACACAAAATGTCTTCATTGGCCTTGTATAGCTGTTCTTGTCCTTTGGTAGTGTAACACTGCAGCAACTATGGTGACCACAGTGTGAGCTGTGATTTAGGTTGGTTGAAATCCAGCACGTGAGACGTCACAGAGGCATGTCACAAGCTGACAATGGTAAAGATTTGAGATACGAGCAAAGATGGGTCATTCCCATCTGAGCAGAGTCTTTCCTGGATTTCTTACACCACTTGTAGGAAATAAGCTTGGAAAGAAATTTACTTTTACTATCTCTAAAATGTAATTAGGTTTTTAATGAGCATCATTTGGAAATTCAGTATTTTGATGGAAGTTGTTTTAATAAAATTATTATTTTCAGTGGAAAAATGTGTCATACAGCTAATCTTTTTTCAGTTTAAAGTCACACAAGAGAAGGCACACATAGTGAGGAGGTGAGCAGATGGCATTTCACAGCAGAAAATTGTATTCGACTTCAATGTCAAAATAAAGAATGCTTAGGTATTTCTAAATCAAACTAGTCTGCACCATTTTATTCCATCAGTGATACTTAGTCTTCTTATACTGAGTGAAGACCAAAATGAAATACAGATATTCCACAATTCCATGTAGGTTGTAAATTCTATTTTCTGGCTAGGTCTAAATACAACTGAAATATACACAAATTCAAGTGTGATTTTATTTTTTTTTTTTCCTTTTGGAAATATATTAGTTTTGCCTAAAGTGTAAATCAATAAATGGTGTAAATAAATCTTACAATAATTATTTTAAGAAAAAATAGAGGACCACAAGAATAAAGACCACAAGACAGATATGTTTATGGCATCCTCATTTTTTTAAGAAAACAGGAAATATAAAGCTTTCACAGCTGAAGGCCAGTTTTGCATTCTAGTTCCTCCCAGATATTTTTTTTTTCAGCATTTTTTAAAGTTCACAAATCAAGGCAAGGGCATGTTCTCTTGTTCTCAGTAGGCAAAGCATATAGTTTTACTGCAAGGGGAAAAGGGCAGCAAAGTTGATCTGCAAATCTCTTACTTGAGCCTTAGTAATTTTAGACAGGTGCCCTTTGCTTAGCAATACTTTTTTCTTGAAAGAATGTATCTTGGCACAAAGAGGAAAAAAAAAGTAATTGTAGACATGTGGCCTTTAGAAAGCCAATGGCTTACAAATTAATTTTACTGGAGGCTGTGGCAATTACAAGAGTTGATATTGCCGTCTGGATATTCACCTGAACCTCACCGCAGAGTCCATTTCTCTGCCCAGGTTTCTGTTGCAATTTGTTGAGGAAATGCTGTAGATCTTGACATGTCCTAAAACCAAAACATTGTGGTCCTCTCACTGTTGAAGAGAATCAAGCTCCAGGTCTGTGGGTTGATACTCAAAGCCTTTCAGAGGCAAGCGCTCCTCACATGGAAGCTCACCTTTCGTTCTGCAGCTGCCATGTCTTTCTTTTGACAGTCGTCTCTGCTGAGAGCGAGGATGCCGCCAGCTAGGAATGAGCACTCGTGCTCTCCAAGGAACTTGAAGTGTCTTTAATTAAACTTTTTTTATAGATTGAGGAGAGAAAAGATGCTGTCCAGGGAAACAAAATCTTTTTCAGGAGAGATGCTAGTTCCAGGGAAAGATCTATTGGCAAAGATCAGGACAAGGGTCCTATTTCTTCTCAAAGAGTGGGAGACTGAAAACAGTTTGAGAACAAATCAGTAACCTAGTAAAAGCCAGTTCAGATCTGCCATCTGCCCAGTGATCACAAGAGCACTGAACTCCTGCACCCTGAGTGCCTTAATGCACAGGGCATGGGCACAGCACCTATTGCCTGCTTTTTGCACACGAAACACCATGAGATTGAGGGTCATTTTCTGTATAAAATGAGGGTTTGTTTTCAAAACCATTGAGCATTTCGTGTGGTGGAAAGTAACATTTCCAGCCCAATTCCAATGCTAGTACAAATAAAATAAAATAAAATAAAATAAAATAAAATAAAATAAAATAAAATAAAATAAAATAAAGACATGACAATCTTTTTTTCTGGGAAAGAAGAGAAATTCAGTGACCAATAATGCAATGGAAAAGATCCCAGTGTCATCAGCAAACTTAGGGTCTATCTTATAGGATCAATATAATACAGTGTCTCCCAAGTTTGCATGCCCCCTGTTCTGCAATCTTACGTTTGGATCCAGAACCCATGGAAAGCGCTGTACCCCACAGCAGAACCTGCTTTCCCATCTTCAGCAGGGTGTGGGACTGCAGCAGTCACCAACCTCATGGCAGAGCAGTCATCAGGGCCGTGGTACCTGTTGAGACAGCTACACGATGCTCACCCAGCTATGACCCTTCAAAGCTTGCCTGGGTTTGACCAGACTCAAGGTCTGGTTTGGTTTCCTGGGAACTTCACCCACATCATTTTTGAAACTGCCTACATGAAACATTTTAAAACCAAAGCTAATGGCATGTGTTTTCAGAGGTATTAACATGTTGTGATTCCTTCTCATTAAAACCCCTTCACAGTATTTTTCCCAGTTGTGTCACTCTTAACTTTCTGTGCTTCTTAAATGTTTGGGTTCTTGTTACTTCTGTGCTGCTTTGGCTTCTTAAACTATCTGCTTTTGAAGTGTCTTTTTTTTTTTTTTCTTGTAAATAAACTCAAAATTTAAATAATGATTAAATAATAGTTCACTAAATAAGATAGTTGTGGCATGTTGACTCAAATATGAGTTTATTTTCCATTATAAAATATGTCAATATTTATCCTTATTTAAAGCACAATTTTCTCCTATAATAGAGTCAATATTAAAGGAACTATCTATCTTAGAAATATATAAGATGCCATTTTTCATTGTCTGGAGATTTCAAAGCTGAGAAATATTGTAACTGCTGCTATATGAGCATAGCTCTTGAGTCAGCTTCAATAGGGCATTTTTCCATTAATCATTCTTTTACTGCTACTCAGTTTCAGCCATTAACTCGTGATGCCCAGAAGGCTTATAGCACAGAGAATTTGACTGCTGCCAATATAAAATCACCAATAAGAGGCTGAGATTTTTAAAAGATCTGTAGCAATTTGCGGAGGTTTTTAACAGCAGAATCCAGAAGGTAAATAACTTTTAAAGGTTTTGAAACTTGTGAAATCTATTATAAATTCTCAGTATGAATATTGATAACGTTGTTGCAATATCTTGTAAAAAGATGCTTACACTCAAAGCCTGCCTGCTTTTCAATAGCAATGAAGCCAGCAGTGGCCTTGAATCAAAACCCTACCTCTATGCAGCTTGAAATAATGAGATATTAAAAATGCAGCTCTTGGTGACGATCTATGCTCTGTTCTAAGCTTCAGATTAATTTTGCCCCACAGATTGAAGGCTTACATTTACAGCTTGGCCACCAGGGGAAGGAAAAGGACACAGCCCTGCAGATGTCATTGCATCATACTTCTCAGCACAGCAGGGCAGGCATACAATTTTAAACAACTCTGTTTCTGAATGCTTAGCTGGCCATTTTTCAAAGGAAAAGAAAAACCTTGAATTCAAGAACTGTATTTTTCCTCATGTATTTAACCGCATCAAAGTGTTTGTGCATAAGTATTAATGAGTTAGTTTTATCACCAGCATCAGAGAAAATCATCAACATCTATTTTGTTTGCTGCCTGGCTACGATACAGCTAATAATGGCAGTGCCTTGATTTGAGGTGAAATCCAGCTCTAAGGAGCAGTGGGTAATATTTCGGTGGTATAAAATGAGAATTAAATCTGTTGACAACAGCTTTATGTTTCAGAACTTTTGCAGGAAAGGATAGTGGCTGAAATTGATTCCCGTGCATGGGATTGGTCCTCATTCTCCATATGTGGTACAAAACAGCTTACACGGACCACATGTATAAGCCTGAATTTCAGTGGCTGTGAATTCTGAAACATAACCCAAATAAAAGGACAAATAACTCCAGATGTCTCGAAATAAATCTAGGTTCTCCTGCTCCTGGCTACTGTTTCAAGCCGACCAGCTTGTTGGCGGGACCAAAAGTGTATGGTGAATTTGATTTTAAGTTGAATGTTCTCCTTTTTTAACCTAGTTAATTTGTCTGGAGACCTTCCTGCTGATGGCTATCTAGGGTAGGGATTACATTTCAGTCTGGTTGAAGAGACCTCAAATGGCTCTCCCACAGAAGATGGAGCAAGAAACCTTTCACAGAGAGATGACAAGAGGCAGCTTAACTTTTACTGCATCAGACATGTCTATTTGTTTTGCCAGTGTCCACCATGGTTTTAGAGATATTAGTGACTTCATTTGCTGCAATTATATCTGATCACTGTAGAATTCTAAAGTCGTTTCCAGGCAGGACTAATGCGGGCCCGTGGAAGCAGGTACGAATCCCCCAGTGCATGGGAGACACCAGTTTCCACCAGGTTTCAATTTGGCTTTCCTTCAGCAGGTACATTACTGTCTATCACAGCATGCTATAACTCTGGGCTTCATCATTTTATGGGGAAAATTTCCCTCATTGCCGCCCAGTTTTCCTAAGAGGATGCAACTATTAGGGCTTTTCGCTCATCTTCCTAGGAGTCTGGACTCCACGCCCAGCAAAACTCATGCTTCCAAAACTGCACAAAAGAGTGCAATTTTTAAAAGTGGATGAATTCTTACTAGTCCCATAGGAGCTTTCCCAGCTGAAAGAAATGTCTCTGCTACATTGCTGCAAATGCAGCAGGTAGGTCTGTTTCACTCTCCTTCATCGTGGCAGAAAGCTGCTCAGCCCTGTTTGCTGCTACACTGGTGTACTTCAGAAGATACCAGCAGAAGACGCTTGCAACCAGTCACACACATATGCGAGTGTCCCGTATTTCAGCCTGACAGCCAGATGTGGCACATCTGCAGTACCTGAGGGAACTCTGACCACAGCACAAGGTTTGCATTCTCCCTTGCAGACTCCAGACTGGATGTACACAGCTCCTAGAGGACAGATCTACTGAGGCTTTATAAAGAAAATCTCCTTTCAGCTCCATCTGGCACAGTATATGCCGTGTGTCAAATGCAGAAAGGGAAGCTGTGATGGCTGTTTGGCACTGCCCTTCAGAGCCAGGCAAGGGAACTCCGTGCCCAGCAGCGTGACAGCTCTGCTGCTTCTCCCAGCGTCTGAGTTCAACATCACAGAGCGACACAGCAGAGCAACACATGCCGACTGAAGCAACACCACCACTCAAATCAATATAGTCCTCATACTTATGTGTCCTTGCTTTAGTAATCAGGGTGAGAGGATGTGGGGATCAGAGGGGCTTGCACTGATTTCATCCCCAACCCCAGATGTGGAACGTGGGCAGCGCATGCCATACACACATAGCATGAGTCCATTGCAGATCTGTGGTCGTGCTGGTCTCACTGCAGGCAGCAACAAGTCCTCTTCCTGGTTATGTGGCTCCCTTCCTCATGCGAATCTATCATCACCTTCCTTTCCCACTTCTTCACCAGCACCAAGGGGATGGAGCCCCCTTAATGAACTAATCTTGTTTCTGAAGCTCTTAATTTTAAACTTTCTTGACATACTGGGGGCAAGCAAAAGCAGCCCCGTGTACATCATGGGTAAATTATTATTGTAAATACATTATTAGCAGCATTTACAGTGTATTAACAGTGCAAAATTATTAGCTGAACACACAAAAAATTACACAGGATCAAAGCACAGTAGGATCCAGCCAAGGTCATGGGAAGAGGAGTGTGATATCCCTGTGAGGATGGCAGCTTGTCACAAGTGGGAGATGGGATCCAGGATGGACACTCTGTTCTTATTTTGGCAGCACCGTCTGGAGGACCTGACAGCAGTAAGTACTCAGGACAGCACTGTCTCTGTTGGTCACATCTTCTTCCCTTGGGTATAAAACAAAAAGCACTGCCTTGGATCCACTTAGACCTTAACTTCAGGTGGAAGAAGTGGCCACTTGCGTAGGAATATCTCCCAAGAATGCAGAAAATTGCTTGGGCAATCATGTCACTTTAAAAGCTAGAGAAATTAAGTGAGACCAGTTTTGAGGCCACAGCCAGCGCAAAGATATAAGTGAGGTGAAGAAAGCAAAAGTTTAAGAAAAGTGCTAAAGCATGAACCCTTGTGACCTCTTTTTTTTCCCCATGTAGTTATTGATGTTTCACTTTTGTTGTTATCAGCAGGATGGTTCATCTGAAATGGTGACTTGTCAGATCTGGCATGGAAATCAGGCATACAGCTAGAAAAGACATTGTCATAGCTTTGGAAAACTGTCCCAGAGAGCCATCACCTCAGTGGCTAAGCTGAAGGGCGGATTAGACAAAGGAAGTGGGGTTATATAAAGGAATACAGGCTTTAAAGAAAAATCAGCACTTTAAAGAAAATCAGTCCTCAATCCTTTCTGTTTTAAAATTAATTGCTAATTTAATTACAAGAGGAATGTGGTATGATGAGAGAAACTTCACCTCTGAAAGACGGTAATTCTGGCATTGGGCAGAGAAGATAGTTTTTCTTCTTCCTCCACTTTTCAGTTAAAAACACTTATTCAGAATTTGGGTTGAAAGTTATAATTTAATTTTTTTTTCCTTCCCTTTTTTAATAAAAGTAGGTGGAGAAAAGAAGGGTAAAAGATCTCAGATCAGGCCAAGTGACAGAGTGGGACAGCCCTGAGCTGATGCTGACATTGGAGATGGACCTAAAACCTAGCACTGTTGGGGACAATCTGAGTTCACAGGACAGAGGTCTTGGCACTTCCCCAATTTAATTGAAAGGACAAGGTCTGTGAGAGACATCAACCAGTTTCAGTTCAGCTGAACAATTCCGATAGTTATTGTTTCTGTTCTCCTCGGCTGCAGATCACCAGACCCTCTGATAAATATGAATGAAGATGCATCATACCCTTACAAGTAAGCCCCACCAGCTGTGTGCTAGCATTATGCAGACTTTCTTGACTAGGAGTGAGGAAGCTGCCATGGTACCTGGATGGGTGCATGCAGAAGCTCAGCCCATTGGTTTGTGGCTGGTGTTGAGGCACCAGGGTATGCACAGGTCTGCTTCCAACGGGGGACTGTGGCTTTTAAATACAGTGTGCTGGATGGTAACCTCAATCCTGACTATTCTAAATTTTCCTCCCAAATACTGTTTAAACAGGTATCCACACAAGCAGATAGAAAAAAGTAGACACAGCACATGGTGATGCCTGATGAGCTGCAGGCTAACTCCTATTTGTTGAGCCCAAGGGATCTGGTTGTCTCTGTGCCAAGAAGAGCAGAGGCCAGCTGAGCATCCCACCCAGACAGCCAGCAAGACACAAAGATCATAAATGGAGCAGGAGGGGGAGTCCCCGCCTTAAACAGAGCAAATACAGCACTGAGTAGGTGGTATTCTGTCCCAAAATGAAGCAAGGGTTTCCTGATCCCACCTTGTAGAAAGTCAGGGGAACAGGGGATGTGATCGCTCACAGAAACAAGATGCCTACTCAAATTGGACTCTAACGTCTCTGCATGAGGCAGTATTGCACAGCACGCTCGCAGCCACCCACTCAGGAGAGTCCAGGGCTCCCTCCCACAGCTCTGCACTGCACCAACATTGTGCTGATCCCCTGGCCTCTCACCATTAATCCAAGCAAGACCTGGGTAAACATCTTTTGGCATACAGCTTTGCAGACAAGCAAATCTGAGCACATTTGTAAAGTAATTAACTTCCTTACAAATTGCTTAGATTTGCTTCTCTAATCATAAAAAACCACACAATACAAATAGCACTGGCTTTCTCATTACAGAAATGACCCTGTTGCTATCCACACTGTTGTCATTCTGCTAAGCTAGGCTATAATGATTAGAATTTGGAGTCATAATCATCATTCTTTATCCACCTCTCTCAAAGGTAAACTTCTTGGGACAGATCCTCAGCTTCAGGGAGACTGTTGTAAAACTGAAGTAATGTCATTGTGTTCAAAGAGTGAGAGAGAAAGCAGAAATCTCTCTCCAGGCTTCAAAAACAATTGGCCCTTCTTTAGTAATAGCTAACACAGACCGATAGTTTATTATGAGACTTGACTGTCAGTTACTGCAGGAATCCAGCAAAGAGAATCTCTGACTTGGAGGCATCAATAAAAAAATTATCCAGGTAAAACAGTAGCTTACCAAAAGCAAAATATAGTGTGTATCCACTGGATTTATTGAATGCAAACACAAACTTGAATAACTCTCTGGTTAAAAGGAACGGATGGAAAAGGTTGCTATGCAAAATTGAAACTAGATTTTTCAATGTTGCTTTTGATTGCCTTTCATAAGGTTTTCTATTATAAGAGTTCATTTAAGGGTCTTATCTCTCTAGTAAATGGTTGACGTAAATACTCACTTAAGCTTTTGCATTTATGTGCCAGTTGCTTAGTAAAGAGCAGAATTAATAAAATGTGATCTCCATGTGATTGTGGGTCAATTTTTGCCATGCTTATTGCTGATGAATACAGCTTACCTGCTTTCACTGGGTCTTGAGTTACATTAAGTTAATAAAAGTCTTTGGTTCCTCTTCACATGATCTTAAAAGACAAGTTCCTGCTTATGTTCTGCCTCTTGTACTGTTCTTCAGCTTCAAATCCATGTTCCATCAGTCAAAAAAATGATACTTAGTATGAAAATGTGGTGCAACATGTATGATTTAAATTGCATGACCATGGCAGAATAGTGTTCTTAAATTGAATTTTACACTCTGAGCTGTACTAAGCATGAGGTCATTTCCAGTTTGCGTCATGTCAGAAGTATACTGTTTAAACTGTTGTGTTACTAACCACATACCTCTTTTTTGAAACATTACTTCTCTAGCTTTTGAGTTTGGGGAATAATGGTATGGAGTCCAGGCTTCTTGTGTCCTACAGCTGGAGCCAGTAGTCTCTCCCGTCTGCATTCCCATCAAGTTTTATTTAAATTCCACCTCAGAAACTGAGGTCTGAAAAGCAATGAGTTCTGGAGAATTTCATGGGGATCAGAGGGAGAGTGGGGTGTTATTGAACAGATAAATAAAAAAAGTAAATAATCCACATATTATTTACTATACTGTGTAGAATAGTCCCACTGGGTCTTGGCCAGTACAGGCAAAGTTCAAGAGAATAACTCAACATTTCAAAGAGAGTGAAACAGTTGTAAAAGTAGAAAGGCTACTAAGCATTACTCCTGGATATAGGATACCCATAAATGTATAGATTAAATCAATAAGCACCTTTAAAAATCAACTAGAACATTGTCACCAATTACAGCAGACCAGATGTTCAGGCAGACAGGCATAAAAACTGCAACACAAAGATTTGCAGAATGTTAGCAAGGGTGTATTGTATCAAAGTCCCTATGTATAAAAATACATGTACTTACCAAAACCAGTGCTAAATGAAAGGTGAGTCACCACGTATATAGCAAGATTTAAGCAAACACCTCCTGTATGTACTGATACAGTCCTAGAGCAAGTGGTTCCAATGGGAAAGCAGACAGCATTTCAGGTCTGTATTCAGACATGACTCTAATCTGTTTGCTCTTCCACCTCAGAGATGGAGTGAGATGAAACTGGTAGGTGGGAAATGTCTTTGGTTTATGTACAGTGTCACTTACCTATTATTTAAGATGACCTAGTTCTGATCAAAATCCTCCGGTAATGAATGGTACCGAAGGATCCAAAGAAAAAATAGATGGCCAAACCTCACCCTACACCTCTGGAAATGTTCAGATTACAGTGTTAACTTGATCTCATCTAAACTTTGAAAAAAATAATGATAGATAACGAAGAGAATAAACTATAGAGTTGTCATCTCTCACAAGCATTCCTGCCAGATTTACTAAGCCAGTTAACCATTGTTGCACACATGTATTTAACTGTGATAAGAGTCCTTTTTAAAATGTACTGATTGCAGTCTCTGAGAGATAAATCTCACTGCCTGGCACTGTAATTAACTCAAGATTTATTAATTTATCAAGATTCCTGAAACAAGCATGTCTAATTGCCCTTCTTTATTAATACATTCAAGAATGTTTAACATTTTATTGCCATTTAAACAAGAGTTCTAATAAGTTACAGTATCAATTAATGGTCCTGTTAAAAGTCAGCTGGTATTTTTACAATAGCAGCAGAACTCGTTGTTACAAATTAAACACCATGGAGCAGTCATAAGTTTTGTGGGTTTGTTTGGAAAGGTGCATTGCAATGATACACTGCCAAGATTTTAATAAGCATCTCCCACAAGACATTCCTTTCTTAAGAGGATGGTAAAAAAAACTTTAATTTTGGGTTTGCCCAGAAAAGGAGAATTAAGGAACAGGAACTCCATTAGTGTATTTGTCTTTTAAAAACAGTACGCATTTCCAAAGCCCCCAAAGTAAGTGCACTACATTGCACTGTTTTTGTTTGGTTCTTGAAATGCGTTGATCTTCAGTTTTTTTGTTTTGGTTTGGTTTTTTTTTTTTTCTGGGGACGTCATCAATTTGAACCAAACTGGTATTAATATACATACTCACCTCTATGCTCCTCACTCATGGCCTTTCTCACCTCTGGAAGTGTGTAGCAGTGAAGATTGGTGCTGAAAAGCCTTCGTGGTCAATCCTGTCCCATGGATAAAGCAACAGTTGATAGTTCATTTGCACTAAAGCAGTCTTACTTTGGAACTGCAAATAACTGACCAAAGGAACAAGCAGAGCTGACCAGAATGGCTTTTCAACAAGGTATGCTGTTCTCTTGAAATCTAAGTTTTCTATAGGTGGACTAGTTTTCATCCAGCTTTCATTAGGATGTTTCTTTTGAAGCCTGAGACTTGGTGATGATACAGGTATAATAATTAAAGTTGACTACAGTGTCAGCTGAAACACTGGCCTGTGACGTGAACAGCACATCACAAATGTTCTACATTGTTTTACAGTGGCATTTATCAGGACACCTTTAAAGTAACCAAACTGAATGATGCATGATGATTTAGCAATCGAACTCAGTTTCTTACTTCAATATTGGCCAATAAACTCATACTTTTACTTACTGAAAGAATTGCTATAAACTTGATATGTTAGATGCATTAAGCCAATTGAAGTATTTTTATTTCCTTTGTGAACATGTCACATAAATTTCCATAAGCCACTGAACACTGAAGAGATGAACACAATAAACTGGGAAATGACTTGCTAACTTAGGCATAGTGGGTAGTGTATTCAAAAACCACCAGACACCACACCAGGAGCTAGTATTTTGGCTGCTGTAATCCTCTTAGGAACCTCATCTTAGGAGGTTCTCACTCCCCAAAACAACTGTTGCAAGAATCCCACAGATACACAGTCAGATTTTTACCCAGAGATTTTTAATTTTCTTCCCTGAGATGCATACAAACTTCAGGATTTTGCAGTTGGCGTTCTCAGGTCTCTTTCAGATGTGTCCTAGTCCTTTCCAAATAGGACATAATATTCCCAAATTATTAAAAAAAAAAAACAAACTTATTCATGAATGACAACCCTAACAACAAATTGGCAATTCGTAGGTTAATAACAGTAGACTGCTATTTAAAGGAATTTAGCTATTCCTTCCTCAATGAGATATTTAAGAAGCATTCTGTGTTTGAATATGCACTCAGCATTTATTCTTGTGAATAACTTTTTTCAATGAAAATGGAAAAATTTTCCAGTGAACCTTGCCAAAGCTCAGGTGCTCAGTCAGGTCCAGGATACTTTGCACCAAGACCTTGAGCCAAGAGATTTCACCATCATAAACCTTTCCTCCTGGTATTGTGTAACATAGGGCTCACCTTGTCCTTCAAGCAGAAGGTTCATATGCTATGATTTAGGTGGGCCAAGGAGAAGGCAAAGTTCACAGCCAAGTATCTGCCAGAGAAAATGCTCTTCTTTGGACAGCGTGTGGTAATTTACGTGCGGTAACCCTATCCATACGCTTATCTGTCCCTACATGCAGTACTGTGTAGGAAGCCCCTAGTGTGACTCCCATACCAAAAGTATCCATGTCCATGGCTTGATGAAGAGGTAGCTTCATCCTGTAGAAATTTTTAGGGGCTACTCACCTATGATATAGTTGAGCTTTGTGCTTCCAGCTCTCTCTTGTGCTGCTCTAGTGATGATGCCAGGCCAGGAAGAGAAATAGGCTCCTTCTCAGGAGGGTTTGATGTGACCTGCTGGGGCAGCCTTCAGGGTCCTGAGAGGGGACCTCTGCTCCTCAGAGGGGACGTCCATTCCACAGGCACTGTGCAGAGCTGGCATGAGACAGTCAAATTAATGCTGAATCAGAAAAAGTGCAGTCATGCTCAAATCATCTTTTCCCATGCTGACGTGTTTTCCTTGATAGGCTAATTTGCTCCAGTGGATATTAGGCTAAACCGATGATATCACCACAGGAACCAGATCAAGTAGAGCCAGTACTGCACTGGGCTACATAAATAGAGTCAAGAGAAGCAGAATACTTTTTTTTTTTTTTTTTTTTTTTTTGGTGATCCGGGAATGTAAATCCAAAGAGTTTTAATCTTCACACCAATGACCCTGTGTAAACCCACAAGTGTTCCTCACCACAGTGCCAGGTTTTTATTCAGGGAGTTTCTTACACTGGGATTCTGTTACCGCTTGAAAACAAAGCCTACATAATTTCTGGAAACAAACTGCTTAGCTGGGAGGGAATGACTTGCGCTGTTTTAAAAGCCATTAAAGCATACTTAGTGATCCCTTTATCATCTAATTATGACATGCTGACCAGCAGAAGGGATTGACTGCTTAAAATACTGTCTGCTTTTTCTAGCTATCTCAGCTGGTCTAAGAAAGCATTTTACCCCTTGCTATTAAACGTGCTGCTCACATCTCTCATACCCACCCATAAGAGTCAACTCCTCAGTTCCATAAATGAACAGTTCCGTGGGGTTTTCTCTGAGGTATGAACCAAAGTGCTTGATACAGTATCATCATGCTTTCATAAGAGGTCCTTACACTGTTTTTGACCAGTTGTACAGTGGTTGGTTTTGTTTGTTTGTTTGTTTGCTTGTTTGTTTTCAGACTATTAAGGCAAAAGGAATAATGTTAGTAGGTGATAGAACTGAAGAGGGGTTTAGATGATTTGGATTTAGTTCCTTCAAGGTCATACCTGGGTCTCTGGAACTCAGGTTTAATCCCTCAAATCTCCATTGATAAGTAGGGGATAATAATTTCTTTGTCTGTCTAGTCTGCTTGGATTAACACCCTGCAGGAGCTTGAATTCCTCCCTGGCAAAGGCAGCTTTTGCATGGGGCCTGAAGTTATCACTATAATACATAGAATTATAAACACAATCTCCTTTTTTTCCCTCAGAAAAAGCCCTTTAATTTAAAATTATCATTGCAGTTTCAACTTCAACCATCTTTTACTGACAAATAAAGTGACTGAAAATTAAAGTTCATAACAACAAGGTGTGGCAGGGGCATTTAAATGCAACTGTCAGTGAGCAGGGGAACACGTGCAATGTGGTTTTGAACCCTGTCTCTGCCACTGGTGTTTTTCAGTGTCCTTTGGCTTCACTACCTTTAAAATGAAGGTAGTAACAACTCTCCCATTAATCCCTTTAGTCCATAGATGTTTCGGTAGCTTTCTGTGAAGAGCATCTCTCTGGCAGCTAGCGGAGGTTTCAGAGCTAAGGTAAGCATCCAGGTTGTCAACGCATTCCAAGGGAAGAGTCTGTTGCGTAAGAAACCAGTGCTGATTGGCAAGCTGCTGAATTGGCTGGCAGAGAAGAGCAGAAGGAAGAGGTTTACATTCTGTCTACTACCTTGTCCTATTATCAACCTACTTCAAAGCTATTACAATTCTAAATCCTGTTAAAATCTAAAGGGTTTTTTAAGCATTAAGAGTTTAGGGTAGTGATTTTTCTGGTCTCAGGTCCTTCAACTTCTGTTAATACTTACTCAAATTTTCCCTGCAAACTCTGAAACTGGCATTTTTAATGTAAGCATAAATACAATTTCCATTTGTCACAGAACATCTGGATGTGAAACTTCTTAAAACACCATAACATGAATTTTTTTACAGAAAATAAAAGACAAATCAAAAAACCTTTTCCACTCATCTGTGAATCCCTGAGCATCCCCTCTGCCTATGGCTCACTTGTAGATTCAAGCCCACAAGACTTAAGCAAGCACAGGATTTGGTTTCAACACAACCAACTACACTCCTGGCACTTAAAAGGTGAAGTAGGAAAGAGCTATTTGGTGTCTCTCAGGCAGAAGCATTTAGCTTGAGCCCATGGAAGGCAGTGGATCTTGCTTGCTCTTTCCAGAGTCGCTGTGATATGAAATCGTTTCCTCTTACAACTGATACCATGAACTGAATGTCCCCAGATGAGGCAAACCTCAAAATTACAGGGATTATCTCCAACCCAGCCCACTTGTTCTTTACATAGCCATTTCTGAACCAGCAATATCAGAGCAGCTGGTGCAGAATATCAAAATCAGGACAAATTGTACTTGGTTTATAGCTGCCCAGCTCAAACACAGAATTTTGCGGTCAGGAGAGCACTTGCTGGTGGTCCACAGAGACCTTAGTCTTAGTGAGCCATATGATGATGGCTCCTCCTCTGGGTGTCTGATGCGAGGAGAGGAAGAGGTGATGCCAGTGGCATAATTACTGTCTCATAGGGGTTGGGATGCTCCTGAATCCAAAAGGATTGAAAACATTCTGCAACTTTCCTAATATAAATGTGCTAAATATACACCACTGCATCCATTCCAAGAGTATTCTGGTAAGTGAGAAGTATCTTACACCAATTCTAGGGCAGCAGTTAATAGCCTGTGGTGGGTTGACCCTGACTGGAATCTGCTCTGTCACTGCCCTCCTCAGCTGGAGAGAAAATATAACGAAAGGCTCGTGGGTCGAGATAAGGACAGGGAGAGATCACTCACCAGTTACCGTTATGGGCAAACCAGACTCAACTTGGGGAAAATTAATTTAATTTATTAACAATAAAATCAGAGTAGGATAATGAAAAAAATAACCCAAATCTTAAAACACCTTTCCCCCACCCCTCCTTTATTCCTGGGCTCAACTTCAGTCCTGATTTCTCTCCCTCTTCCCCCCCAGCAGCACAGGGGGACAGGAAATGGGGGTTGTGGTCAGTTCATCACACTTTGTTGTCTCTGCTGCTTCTTCATCCTCATGAGGAGGACTCCTCACACTCTGCCCCTGCTCTAGCGTGGGGTCCCTCCCATGGGAGACAGTCCTCCACCAACTTCTCCACCATAAGTCCTTCCCACGGGCTGCATTTCTTCACGAACTGGTCCAGTGCGAATCTCTCCTACGGGGTGCAGACCTTCAGGAGCAGACTGCTCGAGCATGGGTCTCCCACGGGGTCACAAGTCCTGCCAGCAAACCTGCTCTGGCATGGGCTCTTCTCTCCATGGGGCCACAGGTCCTGCCAGGATTGGCTTTTATCAGACATGGGAGAAGCTTCTGGCATCTTTTCACAGAAGTCACCCTTGTAGCCCTTCTGCTACCAAAACCTTGCTATGCAAATCCAATACATAGCCATATGAATACGTCACTATTAAAAGAAAGCCCATGATGAGCAAAACTTTGGGAGTCACTGGATGGAACTTAGTGGAAGTTGTGGAAAAGCTTCAACAAGTCACTAAACACCTTGGAATCATTTCAACATCATAAAAAAGGGTTAAATGTCGGTTACTGATGTTATTGCTTTGCAAGAAGTGTTTAGAAACACAAATAATTGAACCAATGACTGTTGATGGATCCACCACGGCAAACAGGACTTGAGTTGCTGCATGGTGAGGTGCCCTAAGGCATCCAAGATGTCCACAGGGGGCTGTCAGGTATGACACAAGACCTTCATCAGACCATGATCTACAGGATATCCAGTGATGTGCAAAATGACACTAACTCCCCACTTGAGAGACAACTAAATGACAATAAGCTTTCTTGTGTGAGGTGTTCCACACAATGAGATAGCATATCTTCCTAGACAGACTTATAATCAAAACAGCCACATAAGGGTTAAGGGGAAAGCACTTATCATCCTGTTTGTACAGAAGTAGGCAGAAAGAGACAGTGGTTTGCTTAGAGTCACTGATGAAGTCTGTAGTTCATAGACCAGTCTCATTCTGGTCCATCATTCACCAGACCACGCTCCCATAGCCCCCCTCTGTGTGCACAGGCACCCCATAGCAGGGTGTACCATCTGGCAAAGGGGTGCAGACTTACCCCACTGTTTCTCAAATATTAGGACTACGGGGTTACAAGCGTGTGCACAAGACACAGCACCTTCTGGGTTATCCAAATTTTGCCAGAGAGAAGCTGTGTCAGGAAGACGACCAAGATCAAGGAAACATAAGTATTACTTTAAGTCTGCCTGGATTCCCTCCAGGATTTGTGTTAAGTACCGCTGGCTGAACATGAGAATTTCATCCCGCTCCTCCCTATTCTCCTCCTCAAACAGTGATGCTCCCATGCTGCTTTTAGGACACTGCACAAAACTGTCTGCCATGCCAGGAGTCAGAACGTCCTGACTCTGGCCATAATGCTGGCTCTCATCAAACAGCATCATTTATGTGCGGTTGACATGAACACAGAACTGCTCTGCTCCCAGAGCCAAAGAGACACAACCAGCTCATTAATTATTTCCATTCCTTCAGAAACTTCACAGAGAAATAAATAGTCATGGAAGCTCATGCCAGGGCTTAGACCTCACATAGCAGAAGACATGATTTCTTTGGAACCCATCCCCTCAGGACTCTCAAGTTCCTTTCATGAACATGACAATTAATACCCTGCAGACAGGATGGACATTGATGGATTGTGTGTCCTCAGTGAGTGATTGTGAGGTCTTTCTTTCCTCCATTCTCTTATAATTTAAGATCTTCCCTCTTTGATTTTACATTTCGTCCCCTGCTAGATGTATTTCTTCAGCTTCACTTACACGGGTAAGGGTTTGTCCCAAAGCAGCCTCTCCTCCCCCAGCTCCCTCTGCCCCCCCCTCACTTGCTGTGAATAAGACCTCTCTGTCTAAGGCAGCAATCACTGAAGAGCCTCAAGAGTTCCCATTTCTTGTCCTCCCCCTGTTTTGATGCACTGATTATCCTCCTGTTGGATCAATAGCCCATCTGCTTTTAGGACTTTTCTAGCATTCTGATGCTAAATTAAAACAGAGAGAATCAATCCTCAGTTAATTTCCCCAACCAAACAATTTATATCTCTCTTCTGATCTGCCGTCATGAGAATTATATAATACTGACATACTGTGAGGCCTCCCCAGACAAAGTAAGCACTTTTATAATGCTGAATTACCCTCTTTATTAGTAACTCTCAAATGTGACAAACCAGGAGATTTATTTTATAATGTTGTATAGTCCTTGGCTGAACTTGTTAAAACTCCCAGCTATTGTAATGGAGAAAATCGCTAATTAACAGTGGGTTTTGCTTTGTTTTTAATGGACTTTGGGGATACATTTCAGACTTAGAGTAAGATTAGTGCAAAACAGAATTCTCCTTAATTATTTCAAATTGAGTGTTATGCTAATAGTAAACAATTAGTTCTTTCCTGACTTAAAATTAATGTTCTATAAATAATTACAAAACCAAGCTGCTATGTGAGTCCCAAAAGGAGCTGCCAGACTTGGTGGTTAACCCACAAGAAAGACGCATGGATCTCTTCCATGGTCTCACATTTTGTGAAAATTAAGCATGCGCTTTGGTGGTTTTCTAGGGGTTTTCTGCCATGGCTGAGAAAAAAAAAAAGTTACATATATATCTATAACCTGAAGAGGGTATTTTTGAAGGCAAAGGTGCGTGGTGTTATGGTTTGCCAATTCTCAGGTCACTTCTCAAATCAAAGCTTAATAAAAATAGTAGCATCTGCTTTGTGATGCTCTGTACTCACTTTTGCACAGGGAAAACTGGGAACACAGAAAATTGAGTTATGTATCTCAGCTGATCCCAGTTCAAGTTTAGTTGAGGAGGTATGAGACTGCTATACATCATGTTCTACTAGATCCCCTCTTTCTCTCATTGAACTCCTAGGAGTTAAGATTTTCCTCTTTATGGCTTCAAAGATTTGGTTACTCATTTTGATTTATATTAGATTTTTCTCAGGACCCTGAGCTCTTCAGTATCTTTCTGTGCCCTTACAGATTCCCTCTGCAGTCAGTGGAAAGGGACACACATCTCTCATGCATAAATCTGTAAAAGATGGGATTTCTAAACTTGCCGAGTAAAGGGTTTCTCATCAGTGAAGGCAAAGTTCATATTGGCAGGGGAAGAAGAGCAGCTCCTCTGGGCATCAGCATCACCTAAATAACTCAGGAGGACAAAAATCAGCGCCCTATTCTTACAGCAGTCCATCATGGCCCTGAACTACCTGTCCCCAACCCATTCCTCTGCCACAGCTGATGGTGCACACACCTTGCTGCAGAGTGACGGAGCAATGCACACAGCCAGGATCCAGGTCTCCCACACCTTGCCTTCTTTGGGGATGCAACCCTGAACGTGCACAGACTTTTTTTCAGTGGTGGAAGAGATAAAGCTGCCAGGAGGGTGGCAGCCCTGGGAGCACTTGGTAGTTCTGCTGGGGTTTTCGCTCCTTCCTGCCGCACCACACTGCATGTGTCTGGGGAGCTCCACCACCACCACCGACCCAGCACACACCTCTTACAGAGGCACCAGTTCTGCTCCAAGACCGGAGGGGGTCTCTTTCATTGTGTCTCAAAACTGTAATTTTGCTATTTCCACTTTTCTATCCTGAGCAACTACCTACTTTGTCTTAAGCCTGTTCAGCCTTGTGCTTTGTTATACGCAGCACACCAGAGTCACAGAAATCAATAAAATTTGCAAGAGACTCTTGCCTCAGTTTCTTCATCATTTCTGAGCATTTGCTTGAGGCTTGTCAAAACCCTGTGATAAACCTCTTCTTCCTTTCTGCTGCCACCTTATTCTAGCATGAGGGAAGATATCAGAGACTCCTCAGAGCAGATGTGACATTCTAGTCCCAGTCATTTCCTGTCTCCATTCAGCCTTCAAGTCCTCCTTGGAAAGGGCAGTGTACCTCATCTCTTGCCTTTGAGTTAGCCAGCTAAAAAATCCCTACTACCTCCTACAAACCACCACTTTTAAGTGCCAAAGACCTCTGCTAAGGTGCTCATGAGTCTTGACGTCCAAGAAGTGTCCAAGCCACAATAACCCAGTTCTTATATGCCCTTGTCTGTGTGGTGCGAGAGAAGACATAACAGCATTAACTTAGAGCTTGATGAGCATGTGTGTTTTCCTGATGTTCCTCCCAGACTTGCGCTAGTCCCGAGGTCCTCCTCTAAGCCCGAGTTCTCAGGTGAGAGGGAGATAAATTCTGTCTGCTCTGTAAGTAAAATAAGATTTCAATTTGCTGTCAGAACTTTAATTAAAACACTTATAGATCAACTTTACCGTGGCAAATTGTCTGCGCCACTATTACTATAGGAAGATGAATGTTAGCTGTGAAAACAGGCAAAGTACACTCCCCTAGACTAATGTGTAATTTCATAGCCATTGATTTTTGACTTTGAAAATTCTCCCACATGCTTCTGGGAATTGGAA
This sequence comes from Grus americana, assembly GCF_028858705.1. Classification (NCBI taxonomy): domain Eukaryota; kingdom Metazoa; phylum Chordata; class Aves; order Gruiformes; family Gruidae; genus Grus; species Grus americana. The sequence goes on along the minus strand of NC_072853.1, from coordinate 10,803,812 downwards.
CTTGTTACAGGTGACCTGGCAGCAGCTTTAGCAATTTTTTTAAACCTTTTGAGAAAGTGGAAGAAAAGTCATTTTGCCCATTCATGTCTTTCCATGGCAGGCATGACCTGCAAGCACCTACCTCTCAAGTTCTGAAACAGACTAATTGTTGGATGATTACATTTAACAGAAAATACATAATCTACAGCTTTAATTTCTATGGGATACTGATAAATAACCACCATCTCCTGTTGTAAGACTAAGGATTTAATTCTGCAGTTAGTCCGAATATCAACTTTCTTGTGGGTGATAACAAAAAGTCAGATCGCATACCAGGATAAACTTAATTACTGGAATGAATCCGCTTGTGCCAATAAGATACATTTAAAAAGCACAAAATGTAAATAACTATTACTGACATGAGAGCAGATGTGTGATTTGGTATATAACAGGCTATTTGAAATAGTCACATAACTAACTGGGCAATTTTACTATCAAAATTAACCATTTGACCCAGATAAACTTTGTGATGTTTTTGGTAAATGCCGAATGTTTAAAATCAGTCAGTGTAGCAACTGAGCATCTCGCAGTCCCTAAGACATCATGTTCAGATTAGCTACCGTGGCCACCACTTCTCTGCTCTTTGCTCAGCCCAGTGCAGCAGGATGTCAACTCTCTCAGCATTCCCTCAAGCATGGAGGCATGAGTAGGAGTGAAGGCTAGGCTGTGCACAAGGGATCTGAGCCACAGACTTTCAAGCAGTTTCTGGACATCTAAGGGGACTGTACAATGCCACATAAGAAACCAATGGCAGAGCACCAGATTTAACTGAGACTCTGTACCACCCTTCATCCAAGAGTTGAGCTCTGGGTTTCTGTAAGGACATGTCATACATGCTCCATCCCAGCATCACCCCCCCTGGGGTCACTCAGGAAGGGAAGATACAAGGAACAGAGAAAGCAAGAATCACCAGAGAGGCAGTGAAAAACTAACCTTTTCTAACAAGAAGAAAATGCACTTGGGGTTGCTCATAGCTTTAGATCTGCACCACACATCTGCACCACAATGATGGGACCACTTGAAAGTGCTGGCAATTAAGATGCACCTCCTGGCAGTCCCTGTGATGGTCCAGTTGTAGCATGTTAAGCAGAACAGAAATAGACTGTGGTAGTTTCAGCATATTCACTTTGTTATCGGTGGCAGAGGATGAGGGCCACCAATTAGACCAGATAACATACAGACGAGGTTCAGGACAGAGGTCAGGGTGAGGGCCAAGGCTACTTGGGGCAATTGGACCTTGGTACAAAGCCTGCAAAGGCAACTGCCTAATGTTCCAGCCACCTCATACCACAACCCTTCATGCCACAATGAGGTAACTGTGCCCTTACCACATCTACTCAAAGCTTGCCCAAACACATCTGGGCCTTGTTGTAACTGCATTTATCTAAGATCTAAGTTAAATCCATTGAGAGAGAAAGACTATACCAGCATAGCTGTGATCAAGAGTCAGGCCCAACTGGCTACAGGAAGGTGGGAAGGCAGCCTGGTTGGTATGGAGTTGTCCAGCAATATCCAGTATTATGTGGGACCCACATCCAATTAAAGCAACTATGTACACACACTAGACATGCAATTGCATCGATCTCATCCATTGGCTTTATTTACATACTTAACATCAGTGGCATTTTTTTTCCTTCAGCCCTGGAGCTGTCAAAGACATCCTATCCATCAGTGCAAATGTGAGGACTTAATTCCAGCTACTGCATGCATGCCCTTGGGGCACTGATGAGCAGAAAAACAGTGTGGTTTGATTAACCGAGTTCCTGTCTGCGTTGTCAGCTGAGTCCCCTTCTTGAGCAAACATAGTCCAGCTGCTTCTTGTGTCGTTATGCATTTAGATTTGCCTCTGTTATACAATAAATGAGAAATCAAGGGTAAACAAGAAGGTGAGGGGTTTATTAAGCTTCTTTACTGTGACTACTGCTTCTACTGGCATTTCCTTTGACTTTTGACCTTCCTTGATGCAAAGGCTCTGGTGTTCTTGCAGCTAAGCTGCGGCTTTCTCTGAAGTACATGGGCTGTAATGTGATACCTGCGGATATGGTACCTAGGGTAATTAAGATGTTTGTTGACTTTGGTTCTGCCCCCACCAGTGTGTAGCTATATCCATAGGAAAGCAGTGTTTGCTTGCTGATGAAGTGCCAAACATTGGTGCATGAAATCACCAAAGTTCCTAGTCTAATGTTCCATGCTTCTTCATTACTAATTGAATAAAGTTAAAGTCAATGTGTTTGGCAAAGAACACATGAAGGTGCCATTTACAATGCAGGAAACAAACATTTATAAATTGGTTATACAGTGAGAACTGTACTTGGCTTGCTCTCTAATGATAAACGCCCAAGGCATCATGGAATTATTCAGTCTTGCAAGAGTGAGGCCAGATGAAATACACTTGGCCAAATATCAATGTCTCCTAGAAAAGACTATACCGCACCTTAAACTCCACTAATGTCACTAATGTTCTCCACTGACTACCAGGGAGCTAGCCTAGCCTGATGTCTGACTTTTTAGTTACAGTTCAGTGAGATTAATCCTCCCTTTATATTATGAGCAATTTTTAGTACCATGGTTTCTTTCCACTGTTGGGTGAGTGATTTCATACCTTGAGTGCTTCACACATCTAGAGATCTTTCATGAAGCAGATGACATCAGCACTTTCTACATCTCCTGGTTCCCCATCTTGTGGTTCAAACCTCCTAAGCCTCTCCCTGTTTCAATTCTGTGGATACAGAACATTATTGATGCTCTTGATCTCTTCTGCTCATTTCCTTGCTCTTCTCCTCTCCAGCTCACTTTCTACAGCATTAAGCAAGAGATCTTTGGGAAGTTGTCATGGATGTAGGCTGTCAGGAATGGGGCAAACTGGATGCTCCATGGACCTTCCTTACCTCTGATTTCAAGGCCTGGAGTGAATCATCAACATGATCCTTTCAGTCCAATATGTCTAATGTTTAGTGGCACACAGAGATTCTATCCATTTTCAACAGGATACTGTGGGGCTCAAAAATAAAGTAACTACAGGTATCAGACATAATAGAAGCAGTGAACTTTTATAACTCTGCCAGTATGATCCAAGAAATTCAAGTCCTCCCTCTGAGGCACAGAACTAGAAGAAATTATTGTAGTTTTTCTAATTGTACCTGGAAGCAAGTATTATTGCAGGTAAGTTAGACAAATTGAAGTCTTCCCCAGTATTGGATGTGGCAGCTCCAAAGATACTGGAAACTGACAGTATGCTTTGGAATAATTATGAGGACTACTGGACGCTGCTAAAACACGACTGCTGAGAATGAACAGTTTAGGAAATGGATTAGTTAGCAGATTATTTGTATTGTAACTGATAAGATTGGAGCAAGGTTATTGCAGCAATGGGCTTCACTTTGCAAAAAAGAGTTCATACTTGCAGGTCAAGTCAAAACTCTGCTTTTCAAATGAAAAGTTCAGTAACACCAAAGGGAGTCCAATTAAAAATGCATACTGACATGCAAAGATGGGCTGCAAAGGTCAGCAAATGGTCCAGACAAAATTTACTTGCAGAAAATGTGGCATTAATCATAACAAAATGGAAAGGGGTCCATTGCCAAAAGAATGTGTCTGTGCAGAGAATACACACAGCTTGAAGCCATCAGATTCATTTTTTCTGCATATTCTGTCAGGCAGCACTCCAGTAAGTTCCTTGTAGTTGTTTACCTCTGCCCTTCCTTGTAGTTCTTTACCTCTGAGCTAATCGTCTAGATTTCCTTTATCATCAGTGGACAGAAACAGGCTCTTCTGTGGCATAATTCATCTCACAGTCAGGTAGACATCTAAAACACATCACAAGGATAATGTTCTGAAAATTACTATTTCTCTCCATCAACTATGAAGAGAACCATGGGTGACTGGCTCATATGCATGTGTTTCTACACTGTGGACATCTAAACCAAAGCAAGATTAATCCAGCTTTTGTGGGAACCCACAGGCACGTCTAGCCCATCAAACGCACTAATTCTGGAATGAAAAGTTGCATAACCACCACTGCACCTAAACACTGCAGAGCTTCTGAATTTGGGTGTGAGGGTAGGCATTGCAGTAATGTCACCACGCTCTTCACATACACACACACTGAACTTACATAGATCTTAGATTCACTCTGTAACCTGTACAGAAAAATCACACTTCTGGACTGCCAGTCTCCATCCACTAATTAATGACTTCATTTTTACACACATTGAGAGTCTTCTCAGATCCATCTTTTCTTCACCTTTCTGCATGACTCTTTTGCACATGATAAGGTAGCTTCTCTTTTCTTTGATGCTCTCTTTTCACTGGAAGGTGGCCAAATGTCCTTCTGTGGGTGCATCCCCATGGTCTTCCCTCATGCTCCTATCCAAAAAGTTGTCTCTTCTGCTTGTGGTGGGTTGACCCTGGTTGGAGGCCAGGTACCCACCAAAGTTATTCTATCACTGTCCATCCTCAGCTGGACAGGGGAGAGAAAATATAACAAAAGGCTCGTGGGTCGAGATAAGGACAGAGAGATCACTCACCAATTACCGTCACAGGCAAAACAGACTCAACTTGGGGAAAATTAATTTAATTTATTCCCAATAAAATGAGCATAGAATGATGAGAAAATAAAAACTAAATCTTAAAACACCTTCCGCCCACCACTCCCTTCCTCCTGGGCACAACTTCACACCTGATTTCTCTCCCTCCTCCCCCTGAGTGGCACAGGGGGATGGGGAATGGGGGTTGTGGTCAGTTCATCACGCATTGTCTCTGCTGCTCCTTCCTCCTCGGGGGGAGGACTCCTCACACTCTGCCCCTGCTCCAGCCTGGGGTCCCTCCCACGCAGACAGTCCTCCACAAACTTCTCCAACGTGGGTCCTCCCACGGGCTGCAGTTCTTCACCAACTGCTCCAGCGTGGGTCCCTTCCATGGGGTGCAGTCCTTCAGGAGCAGACTGCTCCAGCATGGGTCCCCCACAGGGTCACAAGTCCTCCTAGAAAACTTGCTCCAGCGTGGGCTCCTCTCTCCACAGGGCCACAGGTCCTACCAGGAGCCTGCTCCCGTGCAGGCTTCCCATGGGGTCATAGCGTCCTTTGGGTGCCTCCACCTGCTCTGGCATGGGGTCCTCCACAGGCTGCAGGTGGAATCTCTGCTCCCCATCATCGTCCATGGGCTGCAAGGGGGACAGCCTGCCTCACCATGGTCTTCTCCACGGGCTGCAGGGGAATCTCTGCTCTGGTGCCTGGAGCACCTCCTGCCCCTCCTTCTTCAACAACCTTGGTGTCTGCAGAGTTTCTTACATCTTCTCACTCCTCTCTCTGGCTGCAATTGTTCCTGGTGGGTTTTTTCCTTCTTCTTAACTCTGTTACCCCAGAGGCGCTATCACCATCACTGATGGGCTCGGCCTTGGCCAGCGGCGGGTCCGTCTTGGAGCCGGCTGGCATTGGCTCTATCAGACACAGGGGAAGCTTCTAGCAGCTTCTCAAGGAAGCCACCCCTGTAGCCCCCCCAGCTACCAAAACCTTGCCACACAAACCCAATACACTGCTAAACTCACTCCATCTTTAACAGTAAAAAGGTATGTACACACAGATGGATAACACTACTTTAGAGCAATTCCCATAGCCTTGCTAATCTATTGGAGCCTGCTAGCGAAGCAGCTGTTGACCAAATAATTCTGGACCAAATTTTCACGCACCAGTGAGAATGACCTGCGTGATCATGAGATTAACAAGTTTAGTGGTAAAGAGAGTAAAAAAGAAATTATTGCTTTTCTAGCTAAACGGAAAATCTGTTTTTTCTAAATTTTACTTTTGCTGTTTCAAAGGTTTAGTTTAATGCTAGACTGTAGCTAAGGGGTTTAAATATGTGCCTGAGAAAATGAGTGTATTGGGGTGAGGAAAAAATGATATGATAGACTCAGATGCATGAATATAAAATACACTAACTGTTATCTGATCTTGCTTACAGAAAACACTGCCACTAAGTTCAACACAATTAACAAGGGTGCAGAGGGAGAGTTAAAACCATGTTCAATAAAAGGAGAATTTAGTTCCTGCTGTTTCAACATCACTTAAAAGTGACTGTTGCCCAGCCATGTTTGTTGGGGAAAACACTGACACATGCTCAAGAGAAGTTGTGTGATGGTTTGGGCCAAGCCTCCCTGAAAAGAGAAACAACTGGAACCTCCACCCCCATTGAGTGCGTGAGCCCACTCCAATCACGGGCATATGGAAAGCATATGTGGACCAGGAGATTTCCACTGAGAAATGTGTACTGTGAGAAAGGCTGACAGAAAATGTAGCAGAAAAGCGCCAGATCCAATCCAGAGAAAACTATGAAATTGAGCTTACAGACAAAGAGGGAGCAAGTGCTGGTGCAGAAAGAAGATAAATTGTCAGAGGAGATACTGTATGAGGCAGGCACTATTCAAGCCATTGATTTTAGGCATCTGTTTTAGGAAATCTGACTCCTCCAATGGAAACCTACCATTACGGTACAGATGTGCCTTGGCTCCATCCAGGTGTGCCTGCAGGCCAGCAGCTGGGCAGAGACTGCAAAAACAGGTAAAGTGAAGTGTTGTGAGCATCCTCAGCATCTCTCACTGATCCCACCAAGGAACAATGACCCTGTCCCCCCTTGGTATAAGACTATAACAAAGAGAAACCTGGCACAACCCTGTTTTTTCCTGTTAACTGGAACAAGCAGTAAGACCCTGAATTTTGGGTCATACCTACAGTCAGTCTCCTGCACCATTAAAACAATGACACCCTGGCAAAGGTGACATTCCCTTGCAAAAAGGATCTGACTAGCAAAAGAAGGAGCAATGTAGGAGAAAGAAGGAAAACAGAAGAAACACTTTTTATTGCTCCCAACTAAGTGGGAGGATGTGGTTTAAATTTTGACCATTCTAATTTTAAATAATGCAACTGAAACAAAGTCACACCACAAGACTGTGATTAAAAATGCACATTTCTCCCTTTCTCTTTATCTGATCAGTCTTTGAGACCTGGGTAATTCAACCCACCTAGAAGTGAATCTGTCAGCAGACACCTTTCCTGACCACCGTATGAGGAGCCCCAGAGATCAGTCAGTCACTCAACATCATGGCAGGGTTATCATCTCCTCCAAAGTATGTTGCAGACATGGAGGATGGACACAATTTACCCATCCAAAAGATTGTGAATACCAAGGTCTCACCTTCAGAGTGATGGATTCTTTAACCTCTTGGTAAGGGACTATTATATAATAAGTCCCAAGCAGATGTGGGTTAGTTTAACATAGGTGTCTGATGCCATTTGAGATGCCCTTGTGTATCTGAAATAATAGATGTGGTCACACTGCTAGATGTGACACACAAGCTACAGGAAACTTGTGCCCTTCTCCAGCAGCTGAAGGTCAGATGGGACAAGACAGGGCATCTGAAATGTCACCAGACTCTATATTTAGGCTAATGATTGATGCGGAATACAGGTAACTCGAAACCTGTCCTAAGCAAGATCCTTCTCTGCCAGCAAAGTTGACTCCCCCCCATCCTTCAGGGGAACCTGAACTTTCATCTAGGACTTCATTTGGAAACATGCCAATAGATATTTCCTCAGATTTCAATTCTGCCCTTTCTTAGGCCATTCCTACCCATTTTGGCCTATGATTATTCTCTATAAGCTGAAGACTCATCAGTGTAAAGATACATGTACCTCCTTTGGTTTGATTTTCAGTGTGCTAAAGCATGCCCTGGAGAAGGCCATCTCTTTCCCTTGATTATAACAGCTCCAGTGGTAAAATCTTTCAGTTTGGCTTCTGAATTAAGCAAATAAAACTGGGTGGATGAGTCCAAGTATTAGAGCTTATTAGTCTAAGTTGAGAGAGACATGTGCATGAGAAATTTTCTCTTTTTTCAGTCCACAATTAAGCCCAGAGTATTTGTAAGGTACATGTATCTACAAAAATATAGTCTGAGATTGAATTTCTGCCTTTCTTAACAGGGACTTCTACAAGTACATCCACCTATAAGGAATCGATAGCTGCCAGCTGGTTAATGTGACTGAGTGAAGGTCACACAGGTTGTGTTGATTGGTGTGATTAATTGTGGAGGATCAGCTCAAGCATATCCTGCAACTGGGTAAAGGTGGCACCAATGCAAATTGGTCAACTGGGAATAAACATCATTAATTCCATACAACATGTCAGATAAGCAGCCTATGGAAAAGTATGCATTTACAAAGCATCAAAAGACTAACTTGTGTAGAGTTTATCCTGAGATAGCAATAAAAGTAATCAATTTGAATTTAAACGTGTTCCCAGAAATACGATGAACCAATTGAGATGAATGGTTAAACTATGTACCTGTTAGCTTGCTTGAACCACTGTAACACTATCAGTCAGCAGTAACTGGCACTGTAAAGAGCAAGGTTTGTACCGTACACTTGGCCATCAGTGAAATTTGGGTTCCACAGGAAGCAGTAGGGTTTCAGAAAAATATTAGTGCCACATGGGACCCAAAAGTTCCCAAAAGAAACTTCAACATTTTAATGCAAAACTTATGTTTTCCTTAATGAAAATTTTAGTTCTACAAACATAGGATCTCCTAGTAGAAAAATTCCCAACAATCTCTATACACAAAGACAAATTCTGGGAAAGACAGTCTTAGTCCTTCTCCCTCTGACTTTCGTCTTTTTCTTCTGCACCCATATAATCCCTGTGACACAGGCACGGAGTCATGGCTGGAACCATCAAGTATATATCGATTAATAAAAAATAAGTTTCCCATGAGTAATAAACCTCTACTGCAGTGTACTCGTAATTACATAATTAGTATAATTCTGGTGGGGGTCTCTTTCCTTGGAACAAGTAATAAACTGATATCTAACATTGGCATCTTTCACACAATTAAATTTCTTTCATTAATAGCTCTTGCTTTATGTACAGAATTAGCCTGTTGTCATGGTCCTAACAAATATTTAAACTACAAATCCAGTCTTCTATAATTATCCTCATGATAACTAAGCCAAATTTGCAACTAAAAAAATCACATAAGTTCACAGAATCACAGAATCACAGAATCTCAGATTGGTAGGGGGTGGAAGGGACCTCTGGAGATTATCTAGTCCAACGCCCCTGCTAGAGCAGAATCACCTAGAGCAGGTTGCACAGGATCACCTCCAGGTGGGTTTTGAATCTCTCCAGAGAAGGAGACTCCACAACCTCTCTGGGCAGCCTGTTCCAGTGCTCGGTCACCCGCAAAGTGAAGAAGTTTTTCCTCATATTTTGGTGGACCTTCCTGTGTTCCAGTTTGTGCCTGTTGCCCCTTGTCCTGTCACTGGGCACCATTGAGAAGAGTCTGGCCCTTTCCTCTAGACATCTGCCCTTTAGATATTTATGAGCATTGATCAGATCCCCTCTCAGTCTTCTCTTCTCCAGGCTAAACAGACCCAGCTGTCTCAGCCTTTCCTCATATGAGAGATGCTCCAGTCCCTTAATCCTCTTTGTAGCCCTTTGCTGGACTCTCTTCAGTAGTTCCCTGTCTTTCTTGAACTGGAGAGCCCAGAACTGAACACATTAGATGAAGACCTTCATACAATGAAACCCTAGAAGCCATGAGCTGGTGTGACTTTACATAGATTTTGCAAAGCAGCTGCTAACCCTACCTTTTGCAGATGCAAAAGGTAAGCAGGAGCACTCTAGTGTGTGATTGTGGCCTACGGGCCATCACATTCATAGGTCCTTTGCTTTCCATCATAGCTCTATTTAAATTTCCATAGATCTGAATGTGGTTATTTTGTAAGTGGAACACACTGAGAAGGTAGCACTAGTTAGCACAAACAATTTTATTAACTTTTATTAACTGCTTGTTTTCCAACTAGATTACATGAAGCATAAGAAATTAGGCTCTATAATAAAACATCATTGGCTCAGCTGCTTGAAAATGGAGACACTGGCACCAACCCAGCAAATGAGCACAGCAAATGAGCAATGAACAGAGAAGCCACTGGGTGTATGCAGCTCTCAAATCTCTATTACCCTGAGAACATGTTCCCATCTAGGAACATCTTCCTTTGGTACCAACCTATCAACATAAAGGAAACAAGCAAATAATTCAGTGGGGAGGGGAACAGTTTGTCATGTTGACCCCATATAGACTAAAATTACTTGTTCTTTCTCTATCCTGAGAACTGGTCATTGAGAAAAGACAAAAGTTTCACTTGCCCTAGGAAAATACTGCAGTGCTAGATAGGATACACAACTGGATTTCGTCTCCCTCATCATACCAAAAATGAAAGAAGAACTAGTTCCTTTCTGAAACCTCATATTCCTGCCCAGGTTTGTAATCAAGGCTATACATAAGAAATGGTGTTTACCCAGTTCTGATTTGGAAAATACTGCATTTACCTTCTTCCTCTATTTTCCAAAGGGCTGAGCTCACATATTTTGTTATTTACCTCCACTACAGTGGCTGAGAATTGATTTCTAAAAGCTTTCAAGGAGAAAGTAAGGAGGAAGTCTTACTAGCCATGTCAACAACTCTTCTGTTTCCTGCACAAAGAGGAAGTCTGAAATATTCTGAATTCCAAGAAACAGATAAAATAAAAATGTCACCTCAGCTGACCAGAGGCACAAGAATGAGATTCCTCTTCCCTAATTCTGCCTGTGATATGAGTTTCCATCTAAGCAGAGTGTCCAGGCTCTCTTTATGGGCAGTTTAGGGAGTACAACACTTCTAACCAATGTGGGTGACCACTTTAGGAAGCGCCCTAGATTCCCCGAACTCTGCTGACAGCTCTCCACTGATTGTAAAGGCAGCCCAGGTGACTAGCTCAGATATAGATGCCTGCACTGTGGACAACCACTTTAAGCAGATAAATCCCTCCCTGGAAGGCCACACACTCCCCTGAGGCCCTGTGCTTCTGGGAAGAGGAGGGATGGTTAAGACCTAGGCCACCAAACTTTCTTCATTTTGTAGGACTGAAAATATCAGCATCTTCTGGGGGCTAAGATACTGAGAGGCAACTGAGAGATGATTGACCATCTGTCACTTTGTCACAGTGCTCTGTGCAAGTGCTGACCATCTTTTGGATGTGAATGTTTAGATGAGATGGGAATTGGGCAGAGAGGGGAGATGGAGTTTGGGAATGGGGGTGCCTAGCTGGAGGAGTTAAAGAAGGAGTCCCAGACCTGGGTTCTGGTTGAAACAGAGGGAAGAAAACAGTTGGCGGGAGACATGAGCTGAAACGGAGGAATGGAATTAGAGACAGGACATTAGGTAAACCCAGGGAATGGGCTGCCAAGGGAAGAACAGGAGAAGTCGCTGACTACAGAGTAATTGGGAGCCCTTGCTTGAGGCTCCTCTCACCAGCAAAATCAATGACTGAATGAATAAATAAATAAATAAATGTTGAGTTTTATTCTTGCTTCAATCACAGCTAAAGCACCTAAGCAGAACTATGTAGCATTCCTGGAGGAGTAACTCCTGGAGATCCACAGCACCCAGCTCCGAGGCACAGCCAGCACTTCCCAAATGCGTATGGTAAATCAATGCCAGTTATTTCACATTTCATCTCATGAGAAATCTCCCTACGAAACTTGCATATGTCACCACTGATCCCCCTTCCCCTCCTCCTCCATTATCATTGCTGGGATTTGTCTTTTTGTGGCTGGTTGATTCAAAACTGCAAACTGAAGTTGTGCTGCAAATTAACGACTACAAAAGCCAGCAGCAACCGCTGTGCCTGCTCCTGTTCCAAAATTAAGGAGAGTTTGCCATCTAGAGGGCAAGCAAGACAGAAATTTTGATCTATGGTGGGGAGCAACTTTCAATTTGAGTGCAGACAGTTCAGTATTACAAATTAGGCAGCATGACAACGACAGACTTACACCAAATAAGGAAGAGGGCTAGAGGTTTCTTTCTGAGTCTGGAAGGAATAGTCATTTTCTTATCTAAATTGTGCAATCTGAAATAGCCAGACAGTTTAATTAAGCTCAGCAGATCAATAGCATTCACATTCAGCAGAGGAAAAACCTTGTAGAGACTGTACTTTTGGGGCCAGTCTGCTCCACTATGCATGTAGGCATAGCCGGGATGATAACCAGCAGTGCGTAGAACTTTTTTTCTAATGCAGTTGGGTGTTTGTTGCAGATTTCTGCTGAACCCCAAATCTTCATCCCATGCCAGTGGAAATCTTCCATTTTTACACCCAGTTTAAATTAGGAAATTAATTATTTCTGTCCAGTCCTACTCCTTCCCCAGTATATTTCCTCCATGATAGATGTCAAAATGTGCTCTCAGGGTCTCTCTTTTCCCTGGGAAGACTATGGGGTTTTTACCCCTCTCCTTTGTTTCCTTTTCCCTTCTGATGTTTCACCCCACTTGGAAACACTCCTGCTCCCTGGGGGAGGAAGGACTAGACGACCACCAAAGCTCCCTTCCACCCACCATTTCTGGGATCCTCTGGACCACAGACAGAGCTAGGAGCAGTCCCTGCTCCATACAACACACCATTAAACATCATGGGACCCATGTTGAACGGGGCTTGCAGGTCTGCAACTTGGGGATGGTGGTTCAATTCAGCTGCAAGGCAGCTGAGAGGCATCGAACCGCAAGTGTTTAGGAATGATGGCAAAAGCAAATACAAGGCAGAGACCTCCAAGCATTTCACAATTTTGAATGCTTGTTGGAGTCCAAGTCAGGCACTTGGACACCAGGGTATTAGAAAGGCAGGTTTGCACACTAGCAGAAAAACTTCTTCATACAGGTTTCAGCTTCTCTCCTACTCGTTCCTCTGAGGTTTTAATCTGCTGATTTTGCAAACTTGTCTTTGCTCTCCCTATGTCTCCTGGCACTTGGTTCTCAATATGCTTACAGGCTACTACGGGTAGTGCTGTTATGACCTGTGCAGTACTAATGAAACCATCTGCTGGGTCAAACTGTCACTTTACATGCCATTCCAGGCTCTGATCGCATGAGATCACACAGGCAAAGCAGCTCCAGGCCTCACAGCAGTGCCCTCGTGATTTTAGGAGGCAGCTAAGCTACAGGAGAAGGTCCTTTGCTGGATGAGATGCTAAGCTGCTGTTGTAAACGCTTGTGACCTTTGAAGATCACAAGCTGCTTTCTCTAAAGAAAAAAGCTTAAGTTAGAGGTCCCATTTTTTGTTGGAGAAATGTAAATTTTGCCTCTGCCCTTCACTTTCAAATAACACAGTGAACTGACTTCTGAAGTGCATCCAAGGCTTCCTCTAGTTTATAAAACGTGTCCAGGGACAACTAAATGAGATAACAATATAGCTAGTTAGATCTTTTCCACCCGCTCCTTTCGGGCTGGGGTGCATGAGTGAATTCAGGCAGTTAATCAAGCTACTGATTGCCAGCTAAGCCATGGTAATGGTCGGTGCCTGACGGTGCATGTGTCCTTAGCATAATGCAGCTGCAAAGTAAATTGTGCTAGCTTAGATCCTAATGAAAATGAAATCCACTGTAGAGACAGTTTAAACTAACACATTTCTCACTGGGTCAAGCTTAAGGCTTGCATATGGTCAGTTAGTAGGTTTATATGATGGGCATCTTCAGTAACTCAGTTATTCCCTATCATGTGCTTAGACCTGGGAATTTATCCATTTGGAATAGTGATGTAAGAGAAGATTAAACTGGCTGAAACTGGTTTGCATAAAAGGCTCCTACAGCTTGAGTTATATCTATGTGTAACCTTAACTAGAGATGTGGCAAATTCATTGGAAGTCTTTTAAATCGAGATTGAATTTGTCTCTCTCAAATTACAGGGACACTCAAACAGAAACTATGAGCCTGGTGTAGAAAGTTTGGGGTGAGCTTTGCTCACCCGTGTGACACAGAGGGTCAGCCTAGATGGCCACAATGAACACTTCCTGACATTAAACCCTATAAAACTACGAATCCGTGTGGTTCAGTAAGGTACCATTCATTGCCTGTGCCAATGTTCTCTTCCCATCCTCCTGGCATCTGGCCCAGTGAGGCTACGGGTCTGTAGAAAAGCTGTGTGCCGTGGGTCTAGGACAAATGAATGGGAAAACCTAACTGCTTAGCAGAACAAAGCTAAAACACATCAGCTTCCACTCCGTGATGCTCTGGTATGTGGAGTATTAAAGGCATTTGTATCACAATCCCCGCTCAAATCAGCTCGTGCATCCCCTCTGGACGAGAGAGCGGCGTTCCCGTTTCTTGCTGCATTGGTGATTTGCTTGGCAGTAACATGTTGAAACGCCCTAAACCCAAACTCAGGTGATATTATGTCCATCTCATCCATCCCTGCTCTGAAGAATTCCCCATGTTCAGTCCAAAGTTTCTGCATTGGAACAGCTTATGTAAGAAGCAGCTATCATTTGTCACAGACACACATAGAAATAAGCATTTTCAAAAATTTATACTAGAAGATTGGATGCAAAAGTATTCCAACGTCTTGGATTTAAAGGAATTTTGTTATTGCTATTAACATTAAACTTTACTAGGACTATGAAGTCAACTCCACTTCTGAGCCTCAGCTGGTATTTTGCAATTTTACCCTCCAGCCTACTTTTTTTTTTAATTGAAACTTCTAAAATATACACTTTCTGTTCAGCTTTTGCAACTTCCTGCATGAATGAAATATCCCCTAACCCTGACCAGAAAACCCTTCCACATCTCTTTCAGAAATTTGCTTCAGCAAATGTAACATCCTCACCAGAAGGAAACACAAGCTATAAAACATGCTGCAGCCTTCCTTTCTGTCTGGCTTGCTTCAGACTTCATTCATAAAAAAAAAAAAAAAAAAGAGAGAGAATGAGAAAAAGTGACAGTTGATTCAGAAAGTTGTAAAATGTAAACACTCGTCCACAGATGATGCATGGATGGTTAGTGTTGCATATCTTTGGGGACAACATATGCCTGTCTTTCACACTTGTCAAATCCTAACGGCCACTGTTATCAGTGCACAAAAGCTTCCAAATTCCTACCTGTCACTGAAATTCTTAGAAAATGAGAAACCATAACAGACTGAGAAAAAAATAACTGTGATCCTTCCTATCCTGCCACCGCCTGGGTCCCCAGCCCTTGCCTACAAGCGTAATCCTTACTCAGCAGAGCCATCTTATTGATACTCTCAAGACTTATAGTTTAAGTGTTTGCAAGGTCAGATGGCCAAGCAAACTTCTCAGTCTTTATAAAGGCTGCAGACACCTTGGTGACTTCGTTATTTATAGTCAACATTAAAACACTCCTTATGTGACAGAATTATTAATTCTCCTAATTATTATTATTGTTTCCACATTACAAACAGGGAAATGGGAGCAGGATAGCCTTCCTTTTCTGCCCTGCTCAGGACCAGTGAAGTTAAGGTTTGCCAAGCACCCAGAGTCAGGACAAGGATGAAAGCTTTCCACGGTCCTGGGATAGCAAAAATGTCATTTTCTCCTGAATTTTAAGGCTTTAGGAGACCTTGCCCACAGCACACTCAAGAGACAGAAACTAGGTCTCATTAGTGGGGTTGAGGCACAGGGGGCCACCATAACCTGTCCTCTTCTCTAGACCTCCCTTCCCAGCTCCACCTCCGTGTCCCCCTGTGATCGGAGATCCAGCCTCCCAAAAAATCCTTCCCGACCCCTGCCTCAGTTTCCCTCTCCAGCAGAAGGTGGGATTTACGTTGCACCAGGGCTCTGGGACCTCATGAGCATCCAGCCCGTGTGTGCTGGTGGTGACTCTCCAGATACTTTCTCCCGCTGTTCCCCAGCTATATCTGTCCCCAGCATGGGTGGCCCGGCAGCTCCGAACAGAAAGGCATGCCTGGCACAAGGACCACAAGCAGGAGCAGCGGCCGCCCCCATTAGCTGGTGCAAAGGTTTCCCGCAGCCTGCCGGCCTCTGGAGCTGCCTGTGAATGGGCTGCGTGTCAGCAGGCGGCAGGAATTCGGGGAATGTTAAACTGCAGGGCAGTCCACTTTGGAGGATTAAGGCACATGACTCACAGACAAGAGCGATAGCCGCTGTGAAGGCCAAACCCCACAAAGAGAGGCTTCTTCCCCCACAAGCGAGGCTGTAAGCGCCCGCTGTCCTGGCCAGCACGAGGAAGCAGGACTTGTCTGCGTGGCACATACAGCTTCCTACTTTTCATTGAGAAAAACGAGAGCGTGGTCAGTATCTGATAGATTATCTCTCCTGGGGCAGAAGACTGGTTTAGGAGATGGGTAGGGACGGGGGAGGTATTTCTTCAATGAATTCAGTTTCCCACTGTGTGTAAAGGTTACTTCCCTCTGTCACCTCGCTGGGTCCTGTCACAAGCTTCCCGCTCTAAATGAGAAGCAGAAACTGCCTTTCTGAATGAAACCACTTCTTATTTTGCTGTGTTTGAGCAGCCAGGATCCCCACCCCGCCACGTGCCCTGCTGCAGCTCGGTTCAGCACTGAAATTCCCGCGTCTCTGTCGGTGGCTGTTGTGACAGGAGACCTGGGAGCCCTCTGTGCATTTTTTCACTAAAAATGTTTGTCGTGCCCCATGGGCTTTGCTCTGTGTGCTGCGTTGGAAAGCGGGTTGGCTCAGCGATACCATGCTGTGTATGTCCTCCAAACCGCACGGTAGAAGGATATGGCCCTCTCTCTCTCTCGGTAAATCTCTCAGGCCCTCCGTGTGCCTGGAGGACTAGAAGTCAGATATCTGAAGCACACCCTGAGAGGTCTCCTCCTTGCCCCCAGGAGCTCAAGGGACCCCAGGAGCCAGCCCCAAGCTCACCCTTCCTCACACACCACCCAGCATTACCGCCAAGGGCTTCCCAGCAGGGAGGAAACCCTCTCTCGCCTGATATAGCTCCAAAATCATTAAGGGTGATGGTGTTCGTAAGCACACAGGACACATTATGGGCCAGCAGTAGGTAATGGCATGGCTTTGGAAAGGTCTCACATGGTCTGGACATGATCATGAAGAAAGCAACATGATCAACCATGCTGACCTTCTCAACTGCAAAGCGTTTGAGGGGTGGAGGGATGATGGGGTTCTTTGTCTTTTCCTCTCACTTAAGGAGATAGATTTCACAGAGCGTTTGCAACAAAAACCACACTGATGCAAATGTTCCTAATTGCCATTTGAGAGCTACAGCTGCACTGCCAGCAGGATGGGTAGAGGACAGACAGGACGAGCTCTCCCTGACTGTGTCTGATTCAGGGAGAAAGGGCACCAGGGTACCCATGAAATACTAAAGGCCTGATCCTGCTCATTGTCACACTGTCCCACATCTACCAACTGCAAAGGAATCCTTCTCTATCCCCGTGCAAATAAACCCAAATTCAATCTCCAAATATTCTTTGGTAATTTTCAGTTACAAACACTTGTTTGTGGGATAAATAACTGATTGTAATTAAAGCTATATGCCAAAAAGAGCAGGTTTCACATTCCTCCTTTCTTCCCAACTGCTTGGCGTCCGCAGCAGAATAGCAGCTTGAGTAAAGGCACCGGAAGTTTGACATAGTTGGCCTTATCTTTGCTGTGCAGGACTGGATAACTTCATGTTTGTAAGCTAACACCCAGATCTTATTCTTCCCTGAGAAAATACGACCATACAGTTTGCCAGATAAGCTACTGCATTTGCAGGTGATAATTTGTGTACAAAGTGTGACGATGCACATTCATGTCTTAAGTTCCACTCACAGATTATTAAAATATTCATATAATCATATAATCATAGAATCACAGAATGGTTTGGGTTGGCAGGGACCTCAAAGATCATCTAGTTCCAACCCCCCTGCCATGGGCAGGGACACCCTCCACTAGACCAGGTTGACCAAAGCCCCATCCAGCCTGGCCTTGAACACTTCCAGGGATGGGGCATCCACAGCTTCTCTGGGCAACCTGTTCCGGTGTCTCACCACCCTCACAGGGAAGAATTTCTTCCTAATATTTAAAATCCTGTTTATGAAGTGTAGGATTGGCTGTGCTGGATCAGACCAAAAGTCCAACATCCTAGTTTGCTGTCCTTAACCTTAGCCCCTGACAGATAAAGGAGGGGATTGAGGGAGTACATTAAGATTTAAGGAACACAGTAAAGCATTTTATGCACAGAATGATCCTTTTCACATCAATTAGCTAATAACAGCCTTCCTGAGATCATTCTATTTAATAGCTGTCACTATAGCCCTCCTCCATGAGTCATCTAAGCCTTTAAAAAAAAAACCCCAAACACCTCGTTTATGCTTTTGGCATCTACAACATCCCATGGCAGTGAGTTCCACTGCTCAGTTCTGCACTCTGTGAAAATAATACTTTCTTTTCTTTGCTTGAAATTTAAGACCATGACTTGACAGCCCCAGGCGACAAAAGGAGAAGCAGCAAAGGGAACTCACTGGAGGAGATACTGGCACTGATTGAACCAAACTGCCCAAGACAGCGTGGAGATACAAAGCTGGGCAGGGGTTATTGCCAGGGGGGCTGACAGAGCAGACCTCCAGTGGCAACCCTTTCACTTAGGGAGTCGATGGCTCAGCACGGCAGAGCTGAGGCAGGCAGGAGCTTTTGGCTGTGCAGAGGGTCTAAATGGCTGCATAGGAGGCTCAACCTGGAGCTTCACGCTTACTTTAAGTCAGCATAAACTAGTGCTACAACCAAAAGAAGCAGTCCTGGTCTTCCTCGCTGCTTCCCACAACTTGTTTCTTCTCTGGTGCCATGGGGCTAATATCTGTGGCTGTACAATAAATCAAATCAGTTAAAATTACTTTTTGCTGCGATTTCCTGGATAGTTTTAAACCAGGTCACTTCCCAGACCCCATTGCTTGCAGAGCTGAGAAAAACCTACTCTTAGTGATGGCTACAGGAAGGTCAGGAAAAGGCAGAGCGGCTTCTTTTGGAGGCAATGGTGGCTGCTGCTAGCTTACAGCAAGCCTGGAAACACAGCGCTTGACTCCTGGTCACCGTCTGCTTAGTGGTGTGCCCTCTGACCACAGAAAAGCTTAACTCGCAGCACTTGGATCACCCCGCTGAAGCAAATACGCCAGATCTGCCAGCAGCGCGCTGGACGCTGTCCTGACGGACACACGCTCCGAGCAGAGGCACTCGCTGCTTCGCTCCCGTTTGCTTTCTCTCAGATCTTCACAACTGCATTTCGAGCAGTTAATATACTTATTAGGAAATAACTGCTCTTTATTGGCACTGCATGAACCTCTTTGCCTGGCTGAGACTTGGGAATGTAACATGTCATTTACAAAGCTGTCCCGAGAGAGCACAGACAGATTACAAAAATATGCCTTGTATTCAGTCCATTTAAATGAGTAAGATGACAGCATGAGGATTACACATCGAATTTACATGCTGAATGGTCACACTTAGAAACCTGACAAATTGCTTTGGAAAACGAAATCGTGTTACCTTAGAGCAGGGACAAGTGCTCTCCATAGGAAAACAGAAGAGTAGAAGGCAAACAGCGGATATCGAGATAACTTTATCTGCTTCAAATGAGTTGCATAGTTTTAAGAACGGTGGTTTACAGGTACACAGGGTGCAGTCCTCTTGCTGCAAGTGATCCAACTCCCAGCTTCGAGATACTAAAAGTAAATAGGCAAATTCATTCCTATTTAAATTTTATCCACTCATCTGAATTTGGTTTAATAAGCATGAGGATCTGGTTACACAATTGTTCCTGTCCGTTAAAAAACAACCCTCACATGATAGCTGACATTTTTAATTCAGCCCATGCACATTTAAAACAATACCCCGCGTATTGCTTCATGCGGCTGAAATACTCTCTTACACACTTGGTGCACAACCCATGCTGGGCCTGCAGTAATTCAATCTACACTCCCCTTTAGTATGAAATACGCCATGTGATGTTATCAGCCTGGAGTAACACCAGTGACATCGTGTATCTCATCTCCACAATTTTCTCGTCAGAAAACAAAACCTAACAACATGCCCTTCCCCAATTAGGAAAACAAGCACCAAATACACGGAGACAGGGTACCCCAAGCCATGATCCTGACATTTGTTTTCAAGAAAAATGGTTACACGTTAAACGCAAAGGTTAACTAGTGAGTCAGATGCTCAACTTTGCTAAGATTTTGGTCCAGGGCCTTTGTCCTTTTTCACACAAAGTCCAACTCTGATCTCATTCACAGGAGTTTGCACCCGTGTAACTTCCCTGGCTTGGTTTGAATTACTCCAGTTGTGATGGAAATGAGAACAGGGTCAGGATGAGGGAAAAGACTGATGATTCGAACAAAGGGCTGGTGAAATGACAGAAGAAAATTATGTCAAAGCTCCCCCCTGCTTTTTTAATGTAGGTTAACAGAAGGGCTAAAGGGCTTCCCCGGCTCCCCCAGCCAGCAGCAGCAGATCACAGTTTAGCTCAGACATCTTTCTTCTGTTACGTACAGAAAGCCGAACAAATGAAAATGAAGATATTTATTTAGGAAGCACCCTCAAGAGCTGACATGATTGACAGCGCTGTACAGAAAGGTGCCAACTCATGAATCAATTGTATTTTCTCCCTGCACAGCGGTTCGGAGCAAGTCTGGAGAAGGAGTGCAAAGGGAGGTTGGGGCTTGCTGGGGCAACAGCTCCCTCTAATGATGGTTGGAAGTCAGTCCCAAGGCAGGAGGGATCCTTGCTTCAATTTAGGAAATGTGTCAGGAAGAACCAAAGGAAGCAGCTCTCCTCCCAGTAATCTGGCACCCAGATGGAGCTGGCCTCTCCATTTACTGGTCAGTCTTTACTGACAACCAGCAATAAACAGTATTTTAACAGGAGGAACAGATTAGGGGTTGAACTGCTGCAATCACACACGTGCACTTTTTTTACTGCGGCCCTGGAGCTTGGGCTGACTTTCTTTTGGTCGTTGATGGAAGCCACCCCTTTACTCACACAGAGAAAACTAAACATAAATAGGTACCAGCAGTAAAGCTGCCTGTGAAGTGAAAGAAAAGCCAAGTGCTACTGTGGTTGCATTGAAGGGATGGCCACTGCATCGGTCAGAGAGGGGCATTTCTGACCAGGCTGTGCTGGGTTTTGACCCAGCTGCCTAACACTATTCCAGCTTCAGTAAATGCATTTTTATTTTTTTTCTCCTGTTGAGCTCTGCCTGTTTGCAGTAACACTCTAAGGTCTGATCTCATATCTACAGAAATCGGCAAGAGTTTTTCTGGCGGTCTCAGGGAGAGTAGGGCTGACAGCAGTTCTTGATTCACATAGCCAGGGAGAAAGCCCCACGTAACTTACCACAAGCACAAAAAGTGCATTGGTTTCTAGTCTTTGCTTCACTAATGCCTTTGGGTAGGTTACAGGGCTCCTTTTCTAGAAGACTTTTGAACTCCTACCCTCTGGAGCTATCAAGGTTCCCAAGTACCCAGCACTAGTTACTTTTACCTACGTTAGTAAGTGATGTATGGTGACCAGCAATCACTTAGACGATCTGGGATCAGCCCACACACCTGTGGGAGCTCAGTTAAGATGACTAAGTCAAGAAACTTTTCTCCTTAAGTTTTGTCCTCAGTCAGCCAGGAAAGATAGTCACTTAAGAGCAGTCCGCAGCAACTGCACTCCTTAGTCTGGTGCTGAAAGTAACCTGAGCTTAATTTGGACTACGCAGTGTGGTCTGCACTGCTGTAGGGTGTGTAGGATCCCTTACACCAGACCAAAGTGGAAAGCAAATGCTGTAGCTCTGATCTGGCAGAACATCACATCCACTCACACCCTTTGCACACCGACAGTTCACACCCCATGTGCAGCGCAGTGGAAAACATCCTCCACTCCCAGCGATGGTTTATTCTGCAAACTGCCCAAAACAACAAGCTCTCCCACCTGCTCTGTTTCCTGAGCAACTGCTGCCTGATCTGAAGACTTATGAAATCAAAAGAAGTTGAACATAGCCTCATGAAGATCCCATGGCCTCTACCTTGGACCAAATCTAACTAATAGGAGTTTTGACTGTATGGAAACTGTGAGAGTGGGCATGTAATTAGAATTAGTAAATTGCCCAGAGAGAAGTTAATGGGAGCAGGGGGATGCTTGCTTCTAAGAAGTGTAGAAACTTCTGATTACTGTTTAAGTGCCCCTTTTTAGTTAATTTGCTGTGTATGAAAGAATTTTTTTCTGTCTTTGCAAAAATATGCTTAATGACAAAACATACAGGCAATCTTTCTAAAATGCATATTGGTCTGAAACTGATGATCTATAGGAAGTCATTGGCCTCCTTTTCTAAAGGATTTAGTGCCAGGAAACTGCAGTGCAAAATGTCCAGGTTTTAAGGTGTCTAAACAGGATGTCCAAATATTCCAGCTAGTTCCTGAAATCAGCATTTAAGTGCTATAACAGCTAAACACCAGCTCTATTCACCTGGTTTCCAATTTCATGTGTCCTCCTGGGGCTTGCCTCGGGAAACTGGGATGTGGGCGCCAGCCTTATACATAGTGGTGCCTAGTCCTGCAGACCACAAAGGAGTGAAACGGTTTTTAATAAATTGTGCAGCAAAACCTTGAAAATGCAAGGTCAGGCTACATGATAACAGTTCTTTCTGCTTTTAAAAATCAATGAATCCTTGCAAATGTGATCACATCACTCGTGCAGTACAGCTAATTGATTGCATGTTTACCTTGCACACCATTCAGGAAATCGGACGCAGCTGTGGTGAGCATCTCCGCACAGAAGACTCCTGTGGGGAAGGCAGTAGAGTCAACATCTTCTGGCTGTCCCTAACAAATGGCACGACTCTCAGCAGGCACTTGTACGGAGGCAAGAGGAAAGTGAGAACAAACAATGAGCAGAGAATGTAAATACCAGTCGAAATGTAAAAGGGAGCTGGTTTCCACAAGCCATATTTTGACTGGAGTCCTGGGAGGGAAGGCAGCATGTACCTTGAAGCAACAACATTATCATAAAGAGCAACCAACCAAACAAGCCACAACTACTGCAGTTATTTTGAATCATTAATTTCAGCAATTCAGCTCCCCTCTTTCCAGGAGAAGGTTTGTGTGGAGGTGACAGCCCTGCAAGGCTTAACTTTACCATTACTGCTAACATTTGCTGTATCCTATCATACAGACTTAGTATTGAGCAGTTTTGCCATCCTAAAAAAGGCATGTGGCGCTTCAGTGCACACTGCAATCATCGATATTACCCTTACCTGGTTGAGACCACTGAGCTCCGCACAGTGGGAGAGAGCCTCCCTCCTTCCCTCTGAACTGGAGGGAACACCAAGTGGGTCATACAAAGCACTTCTCTGATCGCTGACCCAAAATAGCATGGTCTGAAGACTGCTTGACATTAATATTCATGTTTAAGTTCATGAACAGGAGAAAGTATGTCATGATATGCATATTTTAGAAGTAACCGATTGGTTATTCTGCCTTGTGTTGGATGTCTGTCTGTGGGAACACCACCTTCCCAAACTGTTCTGTGGACCAGTTCTGAGTTTAGTCTATTTAAGAGACTGCCTGGGACCCAGCCAGAAATAGTTCATGCACATCAGCAGCTTCATAGGGTTTTTCCCTACATGCGGGCCCATGCTCTGTGGCACATGTGGTATAACCAGAGCAATGAGCCACCACTTAGAAGGGGAAGCCACATCAACAGCGGCACAGCATCAGAGCATCCCGGCCAAGGGGAGGAAAGCAGGTCAGCACAGCGCTGGGGATGGCAGATACTCCCAAATGGGTGAGCCACGGGGTATGGAAATGCAAGGTGTCAGGTTAGACATGTCCAAAAAAAAAAGGGTATTAAGACAAGGAGCAGGGTAGATTGGCCTTTTTCTGGGATGTAATAACCAGCACTGCTAACTGCTTGTCTTCACTGAAGTGAGAGTGAAGGTAGAGGAGCTGGGTCCTCTGCAGTAACAAAACTACTCATGTTTATGAATGCTTTTAACAGCCTGGCCCAGCAATGCCAAATCACTTGTCCAGCCTTACTGCAGACAAAATAAAATAGCTCTAACAAGATAAGCGTATTCTGGACGGCTGGGATTTTCCAGCAGAGAGGGCCAAGTCTCTGTTGGTGGCAATTGGCACAGTTGTGCTCAACTCCACGGACAGGTGCCAAATGACCATAGCAGAGATTTTGGCAGTGGAACAGCAGTTGTAATAAATAACTCTGTGAAGCCTTGCGTGCACTTCACCTAAAGTATTCCAGCCTGCCCTGCCCCTCCAAAGCACTCCAAAAAGTGTGGGATTCTGCTTATCAGCACAATGAGCCAGCAAAAGCCCATCAGGAAAGTTCACCACCACTCTCAGCTGTGTGAAAGCAGCAGCCACCTTCCCCACAGCAAGGAGAAACTCCAACTACCTTTCCAGAAGGCTCCCATTACTCCAGCTCCTGAGCCACCAGCCCCAGGGGAAGGAACCACAGCATCTGGACGAGGCTCCACAGACGGGAAGGTTGACACAATGACTGCAGCCACAACTGAGCACAATAAAACTATGAGTGGCTTTTGCTCTTCTGGTTGCAAACTGAGAGTGCTCCCAGACAGTTATCCTCATCCTCTTCCACCCACCTGGGAGATCAGTGTTTGCAGAGAGACAATAATTGCAGTGATTCACCACCAGGCCCAGACTTACCCAGGGATCTTAGAGAAGCTGCACTTATGGTGGTATGCGGCATGTGCCTGGGCTGATGTGTTCAAGGAATAGTCATGCTGCTTTGCTCACTCATTGCTAGGGTGGCCTCCTCCTGATCTGGCATCCTTCAGAAGTCTCCCTTGCCCACATGTTGACCAAATTGCTTCTTATATTAAAACTCCCTGGAACTGGACTTTATAAGTCTTCAGATTCCCACAGATGTTTGTCTTGGGACTCCTGGACTGTCCTGTCCCAAAGCTAAAAAAGACGTGCAGGTCCAAACTGAATTTTGCCCTAGCCTGGTTGAAGTAGTCAGCTGCTGCTAAACTTGCCCAGCAGATTGAGAAGCAAGGAAGGGAGCAGGACTTAGGCTTGTCAGTGCTTGACCATTTGTTGCTCATTCTGCTGGGTCAAACGTAACCTGAATCATGCTGAAGTGTACAAAAATAATGTGGACGTGCCCTTATGTGGGTGAAGCTTGGTGGCCCTTCACCAGTGTGTCCCTGATGCTTTACACCTAAATAACTCGTATTTAGCATCCCAAGTACACTCAACAGCTGAATATTTCTGAGAACCCTCAGGTGCCTGGTGACATCTTCAGCTGCCTACCTGCTCTCAGCCAGCACCTGGTGGAGGCTGAGCCTCCACACAATAACACCCAGGGTGGTTTTACTGTGTTTTCTTTAATTAATCTCTGCAGGGAGCCAAAGATCATTCCTACCCCTGGAACCAGATCATTAGCTGGCAACCCAAACTTCACAGAAAGAAGCAACATTACAGTGGTAATGAAAACAAGACAAAACCAAAAAACTGTGAACATTTTTATTGCTACTGGAGCCATCAGCATCCACAGAGTATACGCAGAGCTGTCAGCAATGCCTCATTTGGGACCCAGTCAAAACAAAGCTCCAAGTCAAGTTTCTTGCCTGACCATTACATCAAGTTTTAGTTTCATTCTCAGTCATGGCCTGCCACTGATTACGTTATGAAATTCATTAGGGAAGAGAAAATTGCAGTTATTTCCTTGATGGAACTGAGTGGTGCTATTGCAGAATAGCCAGGAGCAACCAGGGAAAACATGCCCATTAGAGGCTGGTGTAATCCCACCGGGATCACAGCCAAGCACTCGCAGGACAAAGCTGCAGTGTGGGAGATGCCCTGACAGATCACAGGGTAACTTTTTTAAACAGGAGGGTGTTTTGCAAGGCCCGATCTTTTGGGTCGTATTGAGAAACAAATGTACACAAAAGCCTGAAGGAAATGGAGTGAGAGACTAACTATATTACAAAGGGTTTCCTGTTGTAGCTGTGTGTTATAATAGAAGAACCTGGTGGCATCTTTTATTGATATTAGTGGTTTAATTAGGAAACATGTCATCTCACATCACCCAGTTCCCACCTCACTGCCATGAAATGGTTTGGTTCTTATCGTTCTCACAGCAAAGGTAATGTCAGAGCAGTGATATAAATGAACAGAGGCTTCTCAGTATTATTCAGAAAGTGTTAGATGGAAGAAGGCACCAAGATCTTCACCACAGACTACCTATCTTACACATTAGCAGAGACATAAATGAACACTGCATAAAAAAATCTCAAGGGAAGCCTTGTTTCGTTCCCAGAGAGTGGTTGTGATTGAGCGCAGGTAGTTTTCATGAGGCAATGGTTTTCTTTGTGGGACTAATTTGAACAATTTCCCACAGAACAGAGCCGCTGTGCCAGAAAGTTCGAAGCCGTAGGCTGAGGACCTCGAATTGGCAGAACAAAGGGGTACAAGACCCTGCGACGGTCCTGACTGCCTTGGATAAGAGCACAGCGTAATTCTCGCAAACCACAACTGACAAGGTGCACTGGGAGATTGGAGGGAACTTGTTTCTTCTGTTAGTAACCGCAGGAGTTTCTTGTGGTCGGTAGTTCTGAGAACAGGAAGCTGGACAAGCCGTAGGTGCGGGAGATTCTCGCCGCCTCTGGGGTTACCCACCCAGCCAGAGCTCAACTGATTAGGAGGGTATCGGAGTTACATAATGACATTTCTGGGCTGGTTTACTGTAAAGATGTGGGGGGCCTCTTTGAAGTGAGGGATGGGGGTTGCGGATAGCAAAACCACAAGAAATTGAATTTAAATGGTAGAACAATTTAACAAATTCATGTAATGTATAACTTAAAATAAACACATATATTTGTGTAAGTAAAATATAGCAAGGCTGTATTTAAAACCTATTGAATCTATTAGTGCATTTGGGAGTAGGAGTTCTGCTTTTAAAAGGCCTATAAAATTGCTTTGGATCCCTAGGGATCCATCTCTCCTAACATCACACATCTGAAATATTGACATCTATCTCTGAGCTAATCTCTGAGAGCTCCAGAAAAAGAAATTAAAAGCCCATTAAAAGAAATAGGCACTTTTAGGATGTTCTTCAGATGACAGTTTTAGATGTTTTCTTCAGGCTGCATCAAACTGTTCTCTAGTCTCCAGTGGCTACAGAGAGTACGTGGTTACTAGCCCAGATGTAGAGATCTGTGCTGTCGACTCCTGTATTTACCCATAGGAATCCCATCCCAAATGTCCTAACATATGTTTAATAACACAACATAATAATGATAACTTTCAACAAGAAGTTAATGGGAACTAATTCAGCTTCTTATAGAAAGTCTCTTCCAGTTTTCTGTCATTACAGGAGGCATCAGCCACCTCCAAATTGCTTGTCAAATGGATGCCTTGTGCAGGATGTATTCATCAAAGGCCACGAAATTCAGGTTTTATGAAGCTGACATGTGTCAGAAGGCATTGCTAGCCCTCACAGTGGAGTTACTGCACGGCGTCTTCACATCACATTGGTGATGAAGCTCAGGGGGTTTTGCAGACACAGTGGTTTTCTGTGTGGGAAAACTACAAGCAACTTACTGCAAAAATGATCATGAGAGATCAGACTACCTTAAAACAGGTCAGAGGACAGTCAGCCTTTGTACCCATTCCTGCCTCCAGAGACCAAGTGTGGCAACGGTTTCAGCAATACATTTTTTTTCTTTTTTTTTTTAATAGGGAATTATTTTGAAAATGAGCACCAGCTCCATAAAGCAGGCTATAATTTCTGCAGCGTGCTTCTTTCCTGTTAGGTTGTTCATCCTAAAGGAAATTCAAGTCTCCTTCTATATATCTCCTACAGTATTAAATTTGTATATATAAATTTCAAATGGCAATATTCATTAGACACTATCAAGTCACATCAACATAAGGAAAAAGCTTCCTCCATCATGGCATTGGATGTGGGAAAATTAACAGAAAAGCTGCAATTGTTTGGATGTTTTGTGTGATAATACTTTGATAGACAAAACATTTCTCCTCCCAGCTCTAAAGCTATTGAAGAGATTTTCCTGACACACTCTGAAATGATTTATTGTAGGTCAGAGGGCAACTGCAAGAGAAAAAGATCAATCACACAGGAAGAGATAAGTTTTTCCCTTGATCTTTTTTTTTTTTTCAGAGTGAACAGCTTCACTTGTAGGATTTTAAAAATTATTTCAATATTTTAATTTCATCAGTGATCATATAGTTTGGTGCTTGATTATGGTTAAGTCATTTTATATCAGAAGATACTTTAGAAAAGCAAAAATCCAACCATTGCACTGTAGCAAACAGTCATCTGAGATGTTGTTGTGAATATGATATTTTTAGTGACTGCAAAAAGTTGTATGTGGGTGAAGAGAAAAATATAAACTAGTCTGCAGTACTCTGAAACATAACTCAACAGTATTCTCATACAGCTGTATATTATGGTCCCATGGACGCCACACCGATTCATCATGATTAATGCCAGTCCCAAGGGTTGCAGTAATGATTGGCCACTTTTCGTGAGGAGCTGTGAAATGGTTTTTTTGCTCTGCATGCTAGACACAGAAATCATTTAAGTGCAATAGACTGAGCAAAGCCGATTATATTCATGTACGAATTCACTGCATTCACCATGCAAATGTTTTCTTTCTCTCTACTATTAATGAAGAACGTTGTCCTTTCATTTCTCAGGGAATTAGTCATGCAGATCCTATTGCCTGTCAGGAAAATAGCGTGGCTGATTCCTCAATAACCGTGATGAAAACATACCCTTACCTGGTAATTCATATTTATCATACTAGCATACTGCAAGTATAAAGAAATAGGGAATACAACGGGTTTGCGTTCATTGCAATAACCACAACATTTGGGATTGCTTTTATTAGCCTGATATTATCTGCATAGCTGTAGTGTCTACACATCCCAGCATGAGCAGAACTGTAGATGAACTCTGCAAGAGACAGAACCTCCTCCAAACTGTTTTGAAGTCAAGTCCACGGAACATCTGTGGCACGAGAGGTGTTACAGAAGCTGGGACAGGATAAATGATTCAGTTATGGCAATGACCTACCCAGCCAGTGTCAGACCTCTGACCCTGGTGAGTCAAATCTCCCCCTAAACTCCATTGGCTGCATTGACACGTCTGCACAGACTGTCACAGAGACCCACTGGCAGCCAGCTCAGGTCCAGACACCTGCACTGTGAACACCTACAGTTAGAACACATGAAACCTGTCCTTAAAAACTCCTCTCATTTGAGCCTTGGTGAACAATGACAATATAGAGAATGGCAGAGTGAGAAAGTGAGACCATAAGAATGCTGGTTTCCAAAAATTTGCTTCCTTCCTCTCCTCCCCCCAAATATCGAGATTTTTAGGTTAATAAAGGCTAGGACAGATTGAACCAGCAATCTTACTGCTCTTCATATTTCTGTAACAAGAGAGAACAGGCATCTCATTAATTTCCATTGTATAGCATATCCACAACTCTGTTTACAGCCACTGCTCTCAGTGTCCTATTTTCTTCATGATAAATCATAATAGCCTTCCAGGAATGTTTCGTATTACTAGATTTGTTTTTTGTCTGCTGGAAAATAGCTGAGTAAATAATTTATCCTCTCAGATTTTCAGTAATGAAATAAATTATTCAATATAAACTAGTAAAAGACTTACTTTTCCATCTTCTTCAGTTCTCTTCTGAAAGCTGGCTCTCTCCTAAACCCCACCTGAATTAATTAACATGATTTACCAACTATCCAGGTTCACTGGCATTGGTCTTGCACCTTTGCACCGTTATTTTCCCCAGGCTCTCTATATATCAGTAACATAGGTTTGTGACCAATTAGTCAATCTTGTTGGTAGAATGGACCTATTCCTTTCTCTTCCTGTTTTTTGCAGCTTGTGAAGGAAAGTACCTGAGTCGTTTGGTCACCCTGGGCATGCGGGTCACCCTGTCACATGAGCCACCTTGGCCACCACAGTCAGCTACACCGCCCCCCCCCCCCCGTCATCTGGATCAAACTCCTCAGCTCTCAGTGGAGCGTGAAGCCTGGGCGCTGAGTCCAAATATCCTTGAACTCAGTGGAAGTTAAACTGAACATATTGCAGATGAACAAGATCATTAAATTCAGGATATGCTTAAATTCAGCTCCACATTTGTGAAGATGTAATACTTCATCAAAGATATCTGTGTGGGGTTTTTGGTTTTTTTTTTCCTTCTCATCCAGATCTGAAATTCATCATGCATTAGTTGTAGGCATAGAGAAACTACAGCAAAGTCCATCCAAATCCATCAGTGATCATAATCTCCTGAACCTGATGGTGCTGCTGCTCTTTCATTGCCTGGCTTTTGGAATACAGAAAATGTGCTTTGACAAAACATCAGTGGTGATCCAGCCATTCCCTTTTGTGGATTATGTATGAGGTGAAAAACTAGAGAGAACCTGTGAACACGAAATTGCACTAATGTGTTTCCCCAGAATTAGAGGATCCACATCAGGTAGCCGGTGTGAAGGAGGCACCACGGGCTGGTCGATGGCAAGGGAGGAGAGCAGAGAGCCGAGATAGTCACGGTCCAAGAGGAGCCCCTGCTGATCACTGGAGGGATTGCAGTGAGCACTCGGGCAAAATTCCGGTCTTTTTCACTCGGCAGGCAGAGCAACTGTGTTAAAGTGAATTGAAAAGAAACATAAAAAACAGAGGAAGGCTCAAAACCAGTTGGGGAATAAAAGAATAAAATGGTTTCAATCAAATATGCTTTCAATTTTAGTTGGTTTTGCAATGGATATTTTTACAGTTGGGAATATCTGAAAATTGTTTTGCCCAAGCGCATTCTTTTATAAGACGTAATCAAGAAAACACATGTGCTCCTGTGGTTTATCTTTATTCACCTCATAATCGCTCAAAAGAAATATCACTCATCAGACAGATGCAATAGACTGAAAGATTGGCAGGAACATTTGATGATTTCATAGTAAATTGGTAAAACTAAATAAAACATCACTTGTGCATAATTATTTTATTTCCTTTTTGGTTTATGTCTTGGTGGATGAATAGTCTATATTTCCCTTCCTCCCTCCCCCTTACTTCTAACATACCCTTTGTGTTTCATTACAATTGAACATATCTGAAAGTTTGGGGGGGGGGGGGCATATTTTCCCAGCCTTGCAAGCATGGAATCAGACCTTCCCTCTCAGATGGTCCTCCGAGAATTTCTGATTTTAAATACAGGCACCATAATCCTGCTTTTATTTGCTTAGGACTAACACCATTCTGACAATGAAGTAGATTGGTTACGGAGTTATCCAAAGTCTATTTGTCTGATGACAAAACGAGGTTCAACTGTGTTGGCATTTCTAGTGCCCAAGACCAAAACCACGATCTGTGTCACAGGAGAGAATAAAGCCTGGTTTCCATATCACCAGGCTGAGCTCCCCCATAGGGCCACAGACAGCGTGTGACTGCTGTACCTGAGGAACATGCCTGTTCTGTCCACAGATCCTGCAGTGCCTGAAAAGTCTTCAAAGCAGATGGATGGACTGGAACCAATGAAGTTCTTCAGCCTCCCTCACTTCTCCTATGGGTTTCACCTACATGTGGGTTTATAATCCAGATGCAAAGGATCTCACCTTCTTGCATATGCACTTGCTTACTTATAACCAGCTCTATCTGAACTTGATTGTCCAAATCACACACACATAATGATGTAAATCATACCACTATCCGCTGGTTAAAAGACTACATGGTGCCTTCAAGAAGTGCAGTGTAGAGTTTAGGAAAAGGCAGCAGGGGACTGTACAGTCAGTGAACACTGGGATCATACCCACATATATTTCACCCACATGCAATATCACCATCTCTTCCATTCAATGCACTTCATCTGAACTTAAAAAAGAATGAAGATGAACTGCAAAAGGCATCAAAATCCATATACTGTATATAACATTGAAATTCAATCAGAAGTTTGATTTGGGGCCCAAGAAGTGTTAGGACCTACTAATAATCTGGGCAAGATGGCCACTAGCATCTAAAATTCATTAGGCACCCTATCTACAGCCTCGAGACCAAAAGCAGAGAAGATAGTCTGTCCTCCCTGATGCTTTTGCTAATGTAAATCTGTAGCGTTGAACCCCTCCTGACACACACAGCCACGGGACCTACTTTAGAGGATGTGTGCCATACCATCACAGCCCCATCATCAAAATGGAGGCTCTTTCCAGCTCACACTGCTCTTGCTGTGCACGCTCCCACTGACATAGAGTAACAGACGGAGTTGCAGATGGAAGCAGAGCACCCTTCTCTTGAGAGAAGAGGCGTGCCTATGAGAGGAGAATACAAGTTGCAGCTTAGCCAGGATGCAGAGATTTTAAGTATCAGGGTTGTTTTGTTTTTTTTTTTTTTTTTTTTAAATGCCAGGAGATCTTTTATAAACATGAATAGCCATGGGTCTTTTTTATCTCTGGTATGTTAGCTGGGAACTCCATCAGCTTTATACTTTCGGTGTCAGTCAGTGCAGAAAGAATGCTCCTGTTAAACCACCCAGCCCCTTCCAGAAGCTCCTACACTTTTCCCTAGAGACCAGAGCCTCGTCTTACTTGCCTTAACTTAGATTTATATCCCCTGGTGTTAGTGTGAGTGCAAACACATAAAGCTGATAGGGTTTAATAGCACACAACTTTTTTTTCCAAAATGTGTATGGTTAAGGCCCTACCATCTCATTGATTGCACACTACTCCAAACAACAGCATTAAAAAGATTCTCTGACTGTGGGAGGAGCAGGACACTGTATTTCAGTAGTGGTATTGTCTGGACCAAATTTTCTCAAAATTTTGCAGATGTCTCTGTGTCATTTTTCTAAGGTTGGAACATACTGTGAAATTTTCATCAAAACAGTCTGGGTTTGGGAGCTTTAGTTCAGGGAAGGAAAAATACCAAAATCAAACAAATTTGCTTGTGAAAGTATGTAAAATTCAATTCATTTTTCCTGTAGGAAAAAATAAAAAGTTTATTAAAAATTAAAGTTAAAAAAATTTCATTGTGGAAAAACCTTGAAATTCCACTAGAGACTTTTCCAGAGTGATATACTGTACTACCACTGCTCACATATCACAATACAACAGAAAAGCTGAAAGCTCTTCTCACTTTTTTGTCTGGCTTTTTAAGCCATCAAGAGTAACCAGCTAATCTTCCCTAGTTCAGTGTCACATATTTTACAGCAATCATTTTTCTACTTTTTCATCACATTTGAAATCGAAACAAACTTCAACCATTCCTGGGGAATGGAAGTGCCAAGTTTCACCTCACACATACCAGTCAAGTGTGCTTGCCCAGCCTTGTCTCCTCCAGCCTCCTGGACCATCACTGGAGAGGAAGAGCAGCCTGGTTCCCACTCACTACCAACCGAGGTGGTAACTCTCCTACGCCAAAGTTACAGTTACAGAGAGACATCTGCTAGAGATGTCTGTCATGGCAAGCAGAGGTTAAGGTTAAGGTCAGTATGTAAAAGGTAAGAAACAGAGGCTATTAATAAATTTAATTTCAGATAAATTTCAGAGGGCATCTGCCCAAGGCAAGACCATTCTTCAGTGAGCCACTGTCACAGAGCAGAGCAAAGCACTGAGGCCAAGGGGATGAGTTGCACAACCTCAGGGCTCACTTCATGTGGCCAGCATCTAATGGGAAGTAAAAGTGCCATTTTCATCTAGAAACTACTTTTTCTTTACACTGGCCCTTGCTGATACTGAATTACAAAAACTCAACACTGAGCAGAGCAGGAATGTTCTGGCTACTCAGCTGCGTCAGGAAAGTCTTATGCTACTGCTGGTCCTGTAACAATATATATAAAAACAAATTGGAGAAGTTTAGACATGAAAAACAGAGCAAACTGTCTCAGAAAGTCAGATCTGAGATGAGCACACAGGCCTGGGAGGGGGTGGTCTCTAGGGGTGTGTGCATACTCACACTACTACTACCAACAACAGTACAGCTGTTCTTTGTTCTTGTTGAAAGATGAAGAAAGTATGTTTATAGAAAGATGTAATTAATGTACAACTCCAGCTGTTTAAAAGGAAACTTGGAGTTACCCCACGTATCCTCAACGTGATATTCCTTATGAAACAGCTGAACCTGGGCGTCCCTAACCACAGGAGAGCCAGCGGTTAGTGCTCTCAGAGTTAGTCAAACAAATGTGAATTAAGGTCACCTTAACTCTGAATAGGAGCTTCTGTCCTGGCTTTTAGTTACACTTGACAAGTCCATTTCCATTTCATATCTTTCTTCGGCTTAGATACATCTCCTCATCTCCCGATATCCTGTGCTCGGTGTGGGGGTAGGAAGAGCCCGTTAGCTTCAGTGAGTGAAACGTCATTGAATCACAGCCTTCTTCATCCTGTTAGCACAAATTTATAAACGTCCAGTGATCCAGAAAGAACTAGCTCCAGATTTATCCTAATGCATGCAAACGGTGACCCTTGCTCACTTTACTTGTATATGATCAACAGCTTTGGTTTCCAGCCAGGTCTAAAGATGTGAGGTTTTTCTCATGACCTGCTACCTATTTATGGTATTAGAAATACATTATGTATGCATTAGATCTGAAAATGAGTCTGAACTCTCACAACCTTTCGCACTGAGGATGTGTCCTCCCTTAACCCTGCTGCACAGCTATTTGCTTCAGAGCATTTCCTTCTCTCTCCCTTCTGCCTGCACAGAGCAAAATAAAGAAGCAAAATAGTTCTGCAAACCCTGAAATGCTATAAGTGAACAATAAATTTATAATGGCCTTCAAACTGTTTTGCCCTAGCAGAGCCACCTGGCCCTTCAGTACCTAGGGACTGCAGCCAGACCAGCCAGGGGGTGGGATTAGCTCAGCATCCCATTATTTCCCCAACTTCAGCTCAGCACAAGGTAGGGGGATAAGCTCAGGCCCAAAGGGATGCCATGACAAGGTTGTAACACCAAGCATCCTGATGCCCATGCCTACACTCATCTACTAGGCACATAAAGCCCAGCACAGCTTTGATTACAGACTTGCGGTACAGAAAACTCTTCTTCTGGTACTTGCAGATTTTTGTCCTTTTATTTAGAAAATTCTGGGACCAAATAGTCAATGTGTTTGTCACGGTTTAATCCCAGACTGCAATTTAGCTCCACACAGCTGCGCGCTTTTTCCCCAGTAGGACTGGGGGGAGAGTCAGAAAAGTAAAAGTGAGAACACGCATGGGTTGAGATAAAGACAGTTTAACAGGTAAAGCAAAAGCCGTGCACACAAGCAAAGCAAAGCAAGGAATTCATTCCCCACTTCCCATGGGCAGACAGGTGTTCAGCCACCTCCAGGAAAGCAGGGCTCCATCATGCCTAATGGTGACTTGAGAAGACAAACGCCATCACTCCGAATGTCCCCCCCTTCCTTCTTCTTCCCCCAGCTTTACATGCTGAGCGTGACGTCATATGGTATGGCATATCCCTTTGGTCAGTTTGGGTCAGCTGTCCCAGCTGTGTCCCCTCCCAGCTCCTTGTGCACCCCCAGCCTACCCGCTGGTGGGGTGGAGTGAGGAGCAGAAAAGGCCTTGGCTCTGTGTCAGCACTGCTCAGCAGTAACGAAAACATCCCTGCGTTATCAACGCTGTTCTCAGCACAAATCCCAAATATAGTGTCATACTAGCTACTATGAGGAAAATTAACTCTATCCCAGCACAATGCTGAATTTGCAATGCTACGTGGCACCAGAGGTGGAGGTAATTGCAAATGAGTGTGCCTAGAAACAGAAGGGAACAAAAGAGCAAAGAACATGG
Source organism: Grus americana (assembly GCF_028858705.1). NCBI lineage: Eukaryota > Metazoa > Chordata > Aves > Gruiformes > Gruidae > Grus > Grus americana. Next base: position 10,768,144 of record NC_072853.1, on the reverse strand, counting down.
AGCTAAGAAGGCTGAAACAGCTCTGACCTCATCAATCCACAGCAAGCAATCAGATCAAGCTAGAAGATTGTCCCTTCATGAAGGCAAGCAAAATACTGAAAAGGGTGACTTAAAGCAGTCTTTTCATTAGACAAACGCAAACCTTGTTTGATAATATACATGTAAGTGAAGATCAAACTAGTGCTGAGATTATGATCAAGACATTGGAAAAAACCTTCATTCTAGATAGAATGAAACTTTTGAGAGAGACTTTATGACATCTGACAAGATATCATATGACAACTCAAAAAGAAGGAAAAAGAGGCTTTTGAGGCTTTGAGAACAGGATTGTAACTGTTGAATTAACTGTGGTGTTTAGAGGGTTTATGGAATCCTTAATTTGAGGCAAAAGTTTTGATGGAGAGACAAAACCAAGAACAAGATTGCAGTAAAGATTCTGACTTCAGTTTGGAAAAGGCCATTAGACCATAAGTGGAGAACACCATTTGGAGATTGAAGGCTCTGAAGGAAAATAGGTCACATTCCGAGGACTGGGTTAGTCAAAGGAGCAACTGGAAGAAAATCAAAAGCTCAGAAACGCAACAGGAAAACTGCGCACAAAACTTTGAAAGAAGCAGCATGGATAACTGCACAAAAAGTGGAAGAAAACACAAACCAAGTTTATGTCTAGCTTTTGTAAAGAGCTGCTATATTTTGTAACAAGCAAAATAATTTTGCAAAATCCTGCTGGAAAGAGAATTTACCAAAGTGAGCATGAAGTACATTACCTCTACACAAGCAAGCATAATTCAGTATGGGAAAGATTTAAGCGATACCTAAATGGAGCAGATTTTTACCTTACACACTAGCAGATCCCTTATTAATTTCATATTGGGTGCACCGAGCAGTGTGATACCTGATTTACCATACAGAGTGTGATGACAGGACCAATACCACCAATGCTCAGAACGTATAGGGGACAAATCACTCCTGAAGAAGTGGCATGTAAGTATGATGGGACAGTCACCTGGCTAGAGAGGTGGAACTGCCCAGACTCTTCCCGGGAAGTGTACTACCCCGAAAGATATCTCTGCTTTGAGTAAAAACTTCTCTTTTTAAATTAAGAAAACTCAGCTTGGTAAGCCAGGATGGAAGGAGCAATGTTTACACACAACCATCTCCTGGCCATGGTCCCTGCTCTTCCAGGGGGTCCTTGCTTCCGGCCAACACGATCACTTGTTGTGTGGCAACAAACACTGCCCAGGGCCCTCTGCTCTCTAGGGAGGTTGTTCCAGTCATCCTGAGGCCTAACCAAACTCATCACAGTCTCAGCACATGCTGCAACTTTCCAGGGTCCAGCTGCATCCTCAATAATGCCACAGCCTCTGTATCTGTTGATGCCCTGGCTTGCTCCCAATGGAAAAGAGAAGGAAAGGGTCCAGGCATGGGAACAATATTTGGCCAGTCTCCTTAGTGGATCATAAGTATATCTGTGAAAACCAAAAGAAAACAAACACTCCTATCATGAGGACATATAAATTGAGATAAAATAAAATCTTTAAAAGATGAGGTTTACAATTACTTTGGGAGAAGGTGCGCCTGAAACATAACAGACTGCCACTGAGAGTGGAGATCAGAAGAGGACTTCAGGGAAACAGGAAAAGAGAAAGCAAAAAATAGAAAGAGATGAAGATAAGGGAGAACTAGATTAAAAAATGGAAATTACAAAAGAAAACTCAAAATACCCAGGATGTAGAGAAATGCCATAAAGGAAACAATACAGACTAAAACACTCTGAGTAATGCTATAAAGAAAAGGCAGTTTTAAGAGGCCAAAATAGTAAGAGAGAAGCAGCCTAGAATGATAACTCCAGCTCCTATGATCCAAGACTGATATCAATTAATTTGTATATGCTGGGGAAAAAACTACCTATTCAATCTCAGTTGTTATCCTTTTTATCCATAAACAGCATTATTAGAGAATACAACCACTAAACATGCAATCTCACATGTAAAATCTTTCTTTGTGAACTACAGCATACCACCTGCAGTAATAATGGGTCACAGACCACAATTGTCATGACTATTTTGCAAAAAAGTTTGATTTAAAAACAGTGTTATTGCAACTCTATGATAGCTACATTTTATTGCTGTTATAAAAAAATACGGTTAAAAGAGTGCTTAAGAGAGATGAAGAGTCAGATCCGGAGCTTTATTGGATGCTGCTGAACTTCAGAGCAGTACCTTCTGAGCAGGGCTGCAACCTGCAGTGAACACTTCAGCCCAGACTGGCAGGTTATTTTAGGTGCCGATGCTAAATGTGGGGGCATTTTCACAAAAAAGTGAACCAGAAAATTTACCGTGATCGTGAATAACATGAATTTAATGAGGCCACAGGACAACGGACTAGTATATTACATCAGAGGACAATAGTCTCTTGTGAAGTAGGCTCCCTCCCACGAGGTGATTACTAATGGAAGACAGACCTACAGCTTCTGCAACAAAAGGAAGAGGGAAAAAAAGAATGAGTCTGAACCCTTGATACCAAAACCAAAATCAACAGAAGTGAGGGATAAAGCAAGGGAAGGCACAATGCTGAGCAAAGGAGAGCTAAAACTCATGAGCTGCTTCAGACATCCACAGGACAGAGTTGGTCAGCTCGGAGACTGGTTGAGACCTGGTGAAGCCTCATTAGAAATCTCAGTTTTGCTTCTGAGTGGGGATGAGTTGTTAGAGTAATTGGCTCTTTAGGAAGTTTGAGATAAAATATGACATACTCCCTCCCAGCATGTTTGAGTTGAAAGCAGCTGTCGAGGGAGTCAGCACTGATGTCAGTGGCTTGAACAGCACACAAAGATCCCCTGTCCTTCCTTCCAAGCTCTTTCCTAAAATGGCTTTTTGCTGATCTCTTTGCATTAAAGAATCATCATAGTTCTACACTCCAGACCCAAATTCTCCTTAGTTCTGTCCTAAAACCACTTCCCCTCCATGGTTCAAGCCTCTCATTTTTCAAATCTCCTCATTCCTCTGCTCCCCACAAACATCTGGGACACTTACAGGCCACATGTTCCATTTCCTTCGAGGCAGTAGGGAAGATGGGGACCCGCTGCTGCTGTGGATTGCCCTATTAACACGCTTGGCAGGCCTTTACACAGTGAATTTAAAGTGTTTGGTCCAGCTGATACCAAGTTCAGATTTCTATGTGATGTTACATGTCACGTTTCCAACTTTTTGAGTGTATTGAAAATATAACCTAAAAGCGCACCCTGTACTCGCTTAAAGATAGAAAGGAATATTTAAGTTACAAAGTTAGTACATACGTGCTGAAATAAAGGTCGCATACCCAGCCTCTTTTTGCACATTTTATAGATCCACTTTTAAATACCTAGTGCCATACTCGGCCTGATTTTCCCGCGTTCATTCAGTGCACGGGACAAAACTGGTTTGCAGCTGCTGCTGCCTCAGCTGTAACTGGAGGTGCAGGGAGCCATACCCTGAGCACACACAATACGCCAAGGGCTCCAAAAAACCATGGCCTGTAATTAGTGGCTGTTGAATCTCTCTGCCACAAAAAAAAGTGAGAATAATAGCTTAACTTCATCTGTTGGTATTAGGGAGAAAATGTTTTCTTTAGAATTGGCATAGCATTTGACTACTACCATGATGGAAAAGCTCTTGGAAAACGAGCGATGCTGCGCTCAGAGGATGGTTTGTGTGGGTCTGATAAGTAAAAGGAGCGTCACACTGACCATGCTGAGCTGCCCAGTGTTTAATGAGCACCATCCAGGGGAGCCCTAGGAGGTGCGGGGGTCTGTGATCATCACATCATTAAAGATAACTTGTTCATATGAAGAGATCAAATTATCTCCTAACTTGGGAGGACGTAAATTTGCCGCCACCACGGTAGGCTTCTTTCAATACTTGCGAAACGGATTGTTTCAAAGGTTTTAACAAATCTTGCAAGGAACATTTCTGAAGTACTGTGCCTGAGGTTACAAGTCTCATTTGTCAGAGCTGATGGCCATTAGCTGTTTCTTTGTCCTAGGAGTGTCCCAGGGGCTGATTCGGGTAACAGCTGAGGACCAGGCAAGACCTCTGTATGGTGCTAAGAAACTGCTCCTGGCTTCTGAGCTTTACACAGTAACTGCTGCAGGGGGGCTGTGTGGGGGCATCGGGTTTGTGGAAAGGAAGGATATTTCCCCTGCAAAGGGAAGGGGAAAGAGAGGAGCAGGTATAACATAGTTAACCTCTCTGGCTCCTGCCAGGAAGGAAAATCAAGGGATAACTCGAACTTCCATTTCAACTTATCACAGAGGAGAAAAATGGGGCATTTTTAAGTGACTATCTAAGATTATAATAAAGTCATTTTAAGGGATGTTTTAAAATAACTTACATATGATTGAAACTGGATTAAGAAACTTTATTCACCTGCAACACTGACTATTCTCCCCTTGACTGCATCAGGTAAATGAATTCAGCTTTGGCCAGGCTTTGAATCACCTAAAATCCCAAGAGCACCAAGGACAAGCCACGCAGTCACAAGGGATCACTAAACATCAGTTTAGTGAGCAAAGAAACCCTTTTAGTCTGAATGGAGATTAATCTGAGCCAGAAAGCTTTACAGACACAAAACAAGGGAGAAACAGGCCTCTGATACATAAGACCAAATATCAGCTGAGAGAGGGTGAAGAGTGCTAAACACAAGGTTACGATGGAGTGATGATAAATAAAGGTATCTGATAAGCTGAAGCAGCAGCCTTTCCGTGCATGCATATACCGCAGATCTGAATCTTCGTTGCTTTGCAATTTATTTTCACCTGTGATAAGGTGGGTGTAACGTACTGAGCTGGCAATAATTTACAGCCCCTTTGAAAGGGTGTAAGAGATGAATGTAAATGATTGCCAGGAACCAGGGTGTGGTGAGAGATGCATTGACCAGCTTCCAACACTAGAAATAGCTCTTTTTTTTTTCCTAACTATTTAATAACTTCCCAGAGGGACACACCACACTCATTTCTAGTCCTGGGAAAACACATTTTAAAGTTATGATATTATTATGTATCAAAAAGCTATTTTGCATCATTTATTATTTATTCACTGAGGCCTTGAGAGCACTTGAGTTTCATCCATGCATGCAGAAAAGATACTTCCCAGTCCCAAGAAATTTATTAGCTAAGACATTTGCTTTAACTAAACTTGCGTCAGATTTACTTAACAGATTTTTAAATTGATTTAAATGGTGCAAAACTTTCTGCAGACAATGTAAACTCAGCTTAAATGTTACCTACAGAAATTTAGTATCCATAATTACTGACTGAAATCAACTAAACTGAAATGAAACTCTGAAGTTTAAGAAGTTTATGATGTGGCATGTGCATCTGGCTATGTAAGTGAATTGCAAACAAAGCTTTTCAAAGGCATCATTTCTCTAAAAAATCAGGTTTGAAAGAAGTGATCTTTTTCATCTAGAAACCTTCTTGTAAAACATTAACCAGCTTTTACCCCACCATTTTGCCGTGTGACTTTATACTTAGCTGCAGCTGCCTAGGTTTTTATAAGGTGTTAATAAATCTACCCATACTATTTTTAAATAATTTGTCAGAGAAATGCTTTCTCATTCATTCCATGAAGACTGAATCTGTCTGGGAAGTACTTGGCTGCTATACAGATGGGCACTGTAGAACACCCCTTGATAAAGATAGCTGGTTGTGTTGTAACCAAAAATAGTTTCTGCCTGTATTAAGGACACACACTGAATGGAAAATCTGACAGCGAAGAGGTGCTTAGCACCTGCACTTGGTGTTAATCAGAGCCAAGCCAAAAGTAGCTTCTAGCCTGACAGCCTCTCTGCCGCTTCCTCCTCTTCCTCACATACAAATTTAAGTATAGCAGAATTTCTGTGGGCGAGGGGAATGGGCTAGACACCTCCCACGAAATCCCTTCAGACCCTGATTTCTATTGCTTTACACTGAGAAGCTGAACTTTCTGAAGAGAAAAGACATGGGGGCAGAGAGGGAGAGAGAAAGAGAATGAGGGGGTAGTCGAAGTGGAGCACCAAGGATGGCTGATGGCACAAGCAAGATGGGAGCATAACTTTGGTAGGATGACAACCTCTGCTGCAGTGAGGACAAGTTCTGGCCAGAATGGCTGGAAATTATGTCTATCTTCTTGAAAAAGGTAAATAAGGTCTACAGACCTTCTCCAAAAGTCACTGCTGCTGACTGCAGTGGCCCACAGAAGCCCACTGTGGGTGGCTGAGCTTTCCTCTGCAGTTGGAATGTCTTAGCAGGTCATGTTCTGCATGCATCTTTATGTTGAGGAATTGAAATCAAAGGCCTTTACACCACATCAAGTTCAACCCGGCAGGCGATGGCAATGGGTGGGTGAGATATACCATCTCCTGTAAGTACACAGACCTGGAGACCAGCATACTTGTATTTAGTCTAACCTCTGGAGAATGAGGTCCTAGGACAGAGAATGGAAGAGCAGTTTAACACACTCCTCTTTCCATTAGACGACTAAGTGCTTCGGTGAAAATTATACCATCAGAAAACAACCATTATCAAATGGGGTATTTGCAAATTAGAATTTAAAAAGCAAAAAGGGATGATAAATGTATAATTTGAAGATGCAGGGTTCAGCCAGTCCTTACAGAGACATGCTCTTGCCTGATTTCTCTGTGTCTTCTGTCAATGCTCCTTTCCATTTGTGACACCAGGCAGCTACTGCTGATGGACCAGGAGCTCCCCACTGCCCAGCTCAGGGCTCCCCACTCGGAGCCAAAGCCACTGGGCTGCACAGGCTCACACACGCCTCCTGCTCTCCTCAGGGACCTCTGAACCTTCCTCTCCTGGTGATGGATTCAAATGCAACTTGTGCTCGGTCTTGCTGCAAACACCTTCTGGGTGTCCTGGGCAGCACGCGCTCCTGAGACACGAGGACAGCAGGTTCAAATGCCCCAGGGTGCATGCCTGGCTGTGAGCCACCGCTGTTTAGTCCTGTGTGAGTTTAAGTGGGAAAAGGCATTAAATGATGAAACAGCTCAATGGCCAGCCGCAGTCAGGACTGTGCGAACCATGAAATGACACGATTCTGCATGTGTTCATAGCAAAATTTATCTACTTATCTCAAAAAGCTTTCTGCATCCTGCTTACAGCAGTGGAAATGGATTCGACTCTGACTCCCAGGCCAGTGAATGCTTCAGTGCATTTATGGATTGAACCCCAATTTATGCGGGCGTGAGAAATGACACCCTTGGCATCAACGGCTTCCTACTGAACAAGGAATATTGCAGCTAAAGTGAGTATCCAACAGACATGCAGCAGTGGCCAAAAAAATGAGCAACTCCCTTGGGCTCACACTATCTGCCTCTTTGCATTTCCATACTCAGGGCCTGATCTTGCATCCATTAAGAAAGGTGGAAACACTCCAAGTGCTTTTGGTGGGAGCAAATGCCTGTCTCTATACACTCCAGCCTCCTGGGGTGTATATATTGTAGGCTGTATTCAAGCTGCGTGCCTGTATGTATTTCCTATGTAGTTTCAGTTTTTATAAACCTCTGGAGTTTGCAGCTTTGTCAGCAATGACAATGACGAGTTTCGTTCCAACTGGTGTGTTCCCAGGGAAAGTTTTTATTTTAAAGAAATGTCACTTCCAGTAAAAAACCCCAAACTCTTCTACTGAAAAATTCTTCACTGGTTCTGTGTTTAGAGCTAATTCAAAGGCTTATCTTGCCTTCAGGTGCCCTGCACACTCAGGAAATACTGAATCAAAATACCTGATACTATAGTGATTATACCCTTCTTCAGTCCATCTTCTGCAAGCATTAAAATGCACCAGTGTGACTCCCCATTCCAGCTGGAGAGGGACAACAAACTGTCTCTGGTCATTTGTTCTTGCTCATCCTGCACAGACAGCAGTAATAGAGGCTTTCAGTTCCTTTTCTGGCTGCTTTTTGGGACAAAAGTTAGTAACCTTTGGAAGGTCTTCTGTACATAGCACTTCAGTTATATCAATGCCCTCAGTATAAAAAGCAAGCACCTGTAAGTAGACATTGAAGTTTAATGGGAAATTCAAATGTCATCTTCTAGATTTGCATATATTCTTGATTTTGGCTGCTTCTATTCATGCTATGCACTCCTCCATGCATTTCCCAGTCTTTGGATACTAACATATAGCATATGTTCCCCATTTAGCTCTTCCTCAATTCTTGTTGGAATCGTGTCTGTGGCAAAGCAGAGGCAAAACAGTTGCTTTGTGAGAAAATATTTGTTTGCAGAACAAAATTTTCTTTATATTTGTATGTGAAAACAGTCAAAGCCTTTATATTCTCTTTCGAGATAGACACGTTTGCAGGAAGAGTATCTTTCATGACCATTTAAGTTACGAAGCAAAAGTCATGTTTTAATGGAGCTTATTGAATAAAAGTGAAGTAGAAGATGATGTGTTAAGGTATGTTTACAGTCTTAAACTACCTGTGTATTTCATGTGTATAGAACCAATAAACTTCTGCAATGATGCTGGAAACTTAAAAATGCAAGAAAAACATTCTTCAAATAAATTGCCTTGCCCATAATTGAAAAGTTCTTGAAAAACATTATTTAGGTAACATTTCAATTTCTGTCACTGGTTTGCAAAATACTAGTCTGCATCTGTAAGTCCCGTAGTGAATAAGCCTGCCTGGAAACATTCAGAGAGGGAGGACCAGGAACGTAGGGAGAGAGCAATGTGTAAGCACTTGTAAATCTCACCCAGTAGAAAGAGGGCTTGGAGACACATGTATGCAAATACTGAATAGAGTAGATGTTAGAAGACCGCAAGACTGGGTGGGGTGAGTGGGTATAAGACCCACCGCCAGCATCACCAAGTTTAAAATCAGACAGGAATAATTCAGAGTAGCTTTGGGGCTCTTTTTCTCAATGGCCACACGCATATACCATTGAAGTCAACACTGATAATTGCAAGGTTTTGCCATATCCTTGGAAGCTGTATAATGGAAGGTGATACAGACCAGATCTGGGATATTTTTAGCAGGGAATAACGTCCCAGGAGTTGCAGGTGCTCTATTACTTCCCAGAATATGGCCAAAAATTACAATATCCTCTTTCATCAGTTTCAGAGGAGGGCTGTGCTCGTAGAAACACAAAGGAAGCATCAAATGCACAGACACATGAGGCACCTTCTTTCCCAAGACTGGAAAACCCTCTGGAAATGTCATGGCTTTAGCTCCTGCAGAAACCCAATGGGATTGATATCAGAGCTCTTTGTAGAAGACAGTGGCAAGGAGGAGGCCTATCACTTCAGCCCTCCATGCCCTCTTGCCTTTACCAATATTTCTTGATGCCAGCCCAAGGGGGAGGGTGGGGGGTTGGTGGTGAAAGGGTGGGAGCGGGGTCTTTTCAGGGGAGTGAAGGGGACAGCAAGCTCTTAATTCAGTTAACGATTGCAGGAAGTGGTTTGTCAGTTTAGAGGTAGTCCCTGCTCAAAGCCAGTGCCCTTCTCAGAAATGAACTTGCAGTTCTCTAAAGATAGATTGCGCAAAACACCAGGGGGCCCTCGGGAACCTGCAGCCACAATTCCCCAGGCAAGGAGCTCCAGAAAAGCGGTGAAATGCCCCCCGTTGTGCAGCTGTTCTGTGGACTAAACCAACGCTCAGTGGAGCGGGTCTCTTATGCAAGTTCTCAGGTTTCATATCCGCAATGACCAAATTTTGTTAAAAATATGACAGCTGCTCCTGTCATTTTCTTTCCATGTAATTTTAACCGTAACTTCAAACTGCACATGCATTGTCTGCCTTTCAGGGATGGTAAAGGGAGTTTTGCATAAAGTGGAGGACTTACCAGAAGTTGCCAGCTTTGGCACCAAAGGATCAGGTCCCCTTGGCACTTGTTGTAGATTGCATAAAAGAATTTGCAAACTGCAGCAAGTAATTGATATGCTAGGTGATATTCAGAGCAGTCTATTCAAACAACATGGCAAGGCGGGATTTGGTTGGGTATAACTGTAACAAAACAGGAAACTGGGAATGAAATAAGATGGCATTTCAATGAGTAACTCCCAGGTTGTCTTGAGCAATAGTGAGGATCTGATCAATGTAACCACAGAGTATCAGGATGTCTCATCCACATTCCCAGGAACCGTACAATAAATCCTTTCATCAGAGCCTCTAACATGCCCTGTAAGAGCATTATAGTCACCCTTAAGGAATCACTTCAGCTAATCCATCTGAATGACAACATTTTGCACTGGTGTAAATCTAGATTATCTGCACTGATGTCAACAGATTGACTCAGAGCTTAGTGTCCTTGCAAATGGAGAACAGAATCTTTGCATTATTTTCAATCCATTGTTTTCCCAGTTAATTCATACTCCTTTTGTTAACCAAAATTGCAGAAACTGGCACAAAGGTGAAATGAGTGCTCCATATAACCCAGTCTCTCACTCTTGGTAGAAGTAACTCCTTCATGAGAAGACACCTTAGAGTAGGTCCAGCTTGCTCCATAACTGCAGGTCAGACATGGTCATACATCATGCAAAACAACAGTGTTATTGGGAGCATTACGGTCCCATTTCCATACCTACTCCCATCTCAACAAGTATATATCTGTCCTAAGGCCCAACAGCAAAAGGCTGGCTATCATTGCCTCAGTGGTGGTGGTTGTATCTCAAGAGAGGAACGTGACAGTCCATCATAGTCCTGTCGCTGTGTCTCTCCAGAGTGACTTCAGAAGTGACGGCTTGTTTGTTATTTTCTCCCACAGAGTTTTTACACTATTGTAGGCCAAACACTTCAGGCAAAAACAAAACAGTGTTGTGGTTTTTTTGTAGTTTTGGAATCCTTTTTGTTTGGTTGGGGTTTAGGTCTTTGGGGTTTTTTACCAATAAGGCATTAAATGCCAATGGCAGAGAGAAAAGGGCATATTTTAAGGTGTTGTAGACAGCAAGGTCACAAAGCATGGTGCTAGCCGTTCCCCAAACATGTCAAGCCAGAGCATCTTTTGTGAGCAGTGGCTTGGTGTAATCGTCCACGGCAGCAGCTCCATGAGCTGTCCCCTTCGAGGCTGGTAGAGCCACAAAGACAAGAACCTACCTGGTCCATACCACAAAGAAATGGAAAATGTGGAAGGAAGAAAGAAAAAAAAAAAAGGTGTAAAAAATTATACAACAGAAATAAATTCACCTTGAAGTGAATATTCCAAAGCAAATGATGGTTGTTAAGCAAGAGTTCAACTGGCTTATTAAAATAGCTTTTCTCCATGGGAACCTGATATCATCATGCCCTCTCCTGGCCAGTGGCACCTCCACAGCCCATTTGCAAACTTTTCTCTTTTCATCTCTCTCTTCCTGAAGCATTTACCCTTAGCTTAAAGTGCCCTCCTCATTTAAAGATCTTTTCCTCTGCCTCTCTCTTTGTTTCCTTCTCAACCAGTTACACAGGCAAAGAAATCTTTAAGAGATCTACAGAAGACTACTCTGGTGAAAAAAGCTTGAAGAGATGGCATAACATCTCAGTAGCTTCCCAGCACCAGGTGCTTCCCATGGCATGACTGGTCTCCCCAGCTGTATCTCCCAGCACAGGAGCTTGTTCTAGCCTCGGGAATAAAGGTGGTTTGAAATGGTGCTGGCACACGCAGGACTGCAAGCACCTAGGTAGTTAGTTTGTAGTAGCAGCACATCACGCTGTCACTGGGATCCCTTCCCCAAATGTTGATCAAAGACTCTGCACATGTAAGTGCTCCACAGACTCATCCGACAGTGCACAATGGAGCTGGCAGATGTGGCCTTGAATCATTGGCTTGTTTGCTACCGAACCCTCCCCATGTACCTCCTGCATCCTTTTAATGGAAAACATTAGCTTTCAGGAGAACTCGTAAGATGGTCATGTATCGACCCACAGGGGACAGAGTCTGCTCTGCTCCCCGGTGAATGAATCAGACTCATGAATGAGTGGGCTCTGTCTTTCCAGCCTCCACTTTCCCAGTGTTGTGTGCCTCGCTTACATTAAATTCCCACACTAGGCCTTTCTTGTGTAATTTAGACTGAGATTTTCTCCCCTTTCTTTTCCCTCCCCTCCGCCTCCCGCATCCTCTGTACAACAGAGCTGGCCACACAGCAACAGAGGAAATGAACAACATCTGGTGAGATTGATTCCTCGCTCTTGTAAGCAGTGTGAGCTAACAGCTGTGTCAGGCACTTCATCCAGCTCTGGAACAGAAAAGAAATCCATCACGCATTCCCCTTTACCACACCTCCTCGTTCTAGCATCTGCACCAGCCCTGCAAGATAATTGTCTGGTTCACTTTCCTGAAAATACACTGGAATCCCACCCTTTGTACAGGGGACACTCCTTGATGGAAATATGATGATTCTTTTAAAATATAGGAGAATATAAAGAAAAAAGCAGAGCACATTAGTTCATGTCCACCTTAAAGAAAAGGATGTCATTGGATTTAATGAGCTATGTATGAGCTTATGTGTGGGTTGAAAAAACAGGGTGGGCTTTTTTCCTATGCATTTAGATGTCTAATCACTACTGTATCCTATTGCTCTTGGTTGTATCTAAGCACTCAGAAAAGCCGCTTTTGGGCACAGACATGAATTGTACTAGTACGCCCAATGATGCCATAATGGTGGCGACCTGTCTTGTTAGATTGAAACCTTGCTATGGACCGCTCTGGAAATCAGAGCATGGGGACAGATGGGATCCAAGGCAGCAGTAGCCACCGGATGAGCAGTAAAGGTAGCAAGAGAAGGGCAATTTTCTTACAACTTACGTGTCCCTGAGCCAGCTTTAGAGTTAAGGATTAATCTCTTCTTTTGAGTGTTTCTGCTGACACTGCCAAGGAGCTGCCAACTATCCTCAACTGCCTGGGCAGTTTCTCTGATGCAGAAGTCTGACCACTAAGAACTCGGCAAAGATCCACCAGCAAGACTTTAGTAAAAATTACTGTCTCGCAACCTCAGCTGTGACCACAAAAAGCACAGCTCAGGAAGGAGGATCCAAAGGTAATTTTTAACAGAGGATGGGACTGCTGAGCAGTCTGGGTGACCTGCCTTGTCTGTCTCACAGCTGCTCATGCTGATACTCTCACAGATAAGCCAGCTGCAAAGAGCCAGAAGCAGGGAGCATCTTCATCTGTCCCTTGGGGTGATGTTCACAGGCATGCTAGTTTTGACTTAATTTCATTGGAATTCTGGCAAAAAGTCAGGCCACAGCCTTGTAGAAAGAGAAACCCGGTTATCACCAGTCTGGCCAGGCATTTGGTCTATAATCACAACCAAAACTTGGACTCCTCTGGTAGATTGACTGTGCAGGCTGCATGCTGGTTCTGCAGAGATTGAAGCAGCCTGTGTTCTCGCTATCCAACTGTTTTCCTAGGAGCACTTCAGAGTAGTGATACCCACCTCCAGGTCTTCAGAGATGTTTCCTGAGGGCCCTGTAGGATTAATCATGACCATGAGCAACTGAAAAGCAAAGCAGGATGCTGAGGACAGGAATGTATGATATTGCTTGTGGCACACCATCCTGCACAGTGTTGCTAACACTGGAAATGGCTAACTTAAGAAAACAAGTAAAAAGAACATTCTCTTCTCTTCTCTTTTTTCTCTCTTCTCTCTTCTCTCTTCTTTTTTCTCTCTTCTCTCTTCTCTTTTCTCTCCCTCAGGTACCGTCACAGGTGTCTCATGCCCACAGTGAATTTTCCAGTACCACGGTACTGACCTTCATCCTGAAAATCTGAGCAGTACTGAGCACAAAAGCCTTATGAAGTAAAATTCAGGATATATTGTATCTTCCTTTTTGCCAGCTATATGCACATGAAAACAAGTGCTCTTCTCAAACCAGTGAGATTCACTACTGTAAAGTGGAATGGAGAATTTGGAAGCAGAGGGAGAAAGCAACCTAAGAGAAAGTGGGAAGCAGGCAATAAAAGACATATGTAATCAAGGGAAGCAAGCTATAGTGCTAGGGGTTTGCTTGGAGTTGAAGATTTTCCAATAAGCAATGTAACAGAACAGATTTATGATTTCACCATAAAGTTGCACGATACCATTTAATGAATTAAACATTCGCATACGGGTTCAGAGAAAATATTACTGACTGGGAGAGCATAAAAACATTGGGACATTCTTCATGTTTATTACTCATGAAAAGCTAAAGAAAGAAAGCAATCACAATAGCAATGAAACATACTTTTCCACCCACATAGCATCTGATCAAATATTCACAGATGGAATTTATACAGGGGTTTATGGTAGTTTTTTTAAGATGCAGTTGTAAGTTAGGTTCTGCTAAAATCCAAATATACACATATATCTTAGGTATTTATAGGAGTCCTATTACCATAATAATTGAGCACTTCACCTCTTTTAATGTATTTATCCTCACACCATCCTTGGAAGGGAGGATGGGCTACCATTCCCAAAGCTGAGATGGGAACTAGGGCACAAGAGAAGCTATGGATAATAAAGTGCCTTAGCTGCCTTCAGTTTGGATATTGTGATGCCTAGAAATTAGGCATTTGGCCACACTGGAGTGCTTAAAAGAGCCAAAGCTAGACAACTTCCTAACCAGGCAACAGGAAAGGCTATGTACCCCGTTGGACAGAGCAAGAAGAACTATCTAAAATAAAATTAAATACCCTGGGATGTTCACATTTTGAAACACTCTGCCAAAATGAGAGAGTCCTGCCACCCAGCAGAATTCAAGTAAAACACAGCTGCTGAATATACAGATCTAGGAACCAGCTGATTTTTATATTTGTTTTTGACCACTCGAGCATGGTCTTTGCGGATCACAAAGATCCTTCAAGTCCTAAATTCTGCCTAAGTAGCCTCCATGAATTTCTACCTTAAGACACACCATCCAGGTGAGTGGGAAGGCTGTGATAAACTTGCTGTCTCCCAGGAGCAGCAACAGCCCCATCATATAGAAGGGAAAATGCTCTGAGATTACAGTTATGCCTTCAGTCCCACACCATCACACCAGTGTCTTCATCCCACCAGCACTCAGCTGTGCAGGGAGCAGCTCACCTGTGTGACCAAACTCCACACAATCACATACCTAAGTGTTTTCCACTCTGATGCCCAAACTGAACAGGACCCTGATGAAATACATTTGTAGAAGCTGCAAGATTGATATTTCTGAGATTACTGAGCAGGAGCAAATAATTCTTCTTTTGCAGCTTCCAAACCCTTGCTCTTTGTTTGGACTCATGTCACTGATATGAAGCATCTCGTTTAGGCATGTGATATGACAGTAAGGAAGGAAAATCTTGTATAATGTGGGCTAGTTCTTAGAAGTATATAGTTCACCAAAGAAATGAGGTTGAGCGTATGTCTGAGACCCAGGGAGGGTCATTCAGTTGGGTTTCAATTCAAACAAAGATGGGTTTCAATTCAGAGTCAGTGTTCTGGCACATTATCAAAGGCCTCGTGCCTACAAATTTTACTCAGACCAACAGAAACTCATACTCTATCATGGAAAAACAGCCCAAAGCATCCAAAAGAGGTAATTGGCTCATAGCACCATGGAAATAGGCCAGAGCTACATTTGCTTCAGACATGGTGGGAAATCATTCAATCACTTAGCATCAGTGTTGTTGTCAGTTTGGAAAAATGGGGTAAATTTGACACCTCTACTGTGTTGAAAACATTCAAAAGATTTTTCCCACTCTTCTCTGATCCCCACCTCTAAAGATGAGTTCAGAACTGCTGAGCTGCCAAAATTTAAGAAGGATATACAAGTTACCTAAATCCACCTCAACAGCCAGAGATTGAAGTATATCTCTATAAACAAATAAGCTCCATTTAGTTCCCAGTTACCAAACAGAAAGGAAGCTGTACAGCAAAATCCTCAAAACACACTGGCATCTGGCTCGAGCAGCATATTCATTCCCTCCAAAAGACACAAAGGTATCTTGTTTGATCACTGATGAGCATGCAATAGAGAGATACACACCAGGAGGAAGCACAGCGTCAGTACCGTAAGGTGGTACGTGCCATCAGCTGTCACTGAACTCAGCAGTAGGTGACATTGGCCATCAGATACTCAACCTTGCAGGTTGTGACTTCTATGGGACACTGCTCCAGAGACTGCCTGTTCTTTTCCAGCATCATCAGCCCTACAAAAGCCTGGACCTAGGACTGTTGATTCATAGCCACTGGCAGGTTAAATATGGGCAGTTAGAGGAGGTACGTGCCTCCACTGCCCATTCTGCCCATTTTCTAGAGACTGCTGCACTGCAGTAGATGATAGAGTCAAGCTGCATGTGATGCAGTTCCCAAACACAACCTGGGTGATTTTAACAGAGCAAGATGCAAATGGCTTAGTCCAAAAGTTACTTCACATGCAATTCAGCTTCCCTGCAAAGGAAAGGAGCAACCTCTGGGAGAGGGGAGGAAGGAAATATTGGGGAAGGCAATTATATCTGCCATCTCGATTTTATCTTCCTGTCCTTGTGAATCAACATCCTTAGGAAAAAATCCATTTGGAACTCTGAACCATCACACTAAAAACATCCCATGTGTTATTTTTTCAGCAGCATGTCTTTGTGTGTTATTGGTGGCATCTTATTTGTTATTTTAGTTTTAAAAAAATATTTCATTTGAAATGAGTAAACAAGAAAAACCTCAGGCTCTTTTTTTTGTTCATTGTTTCTAAACTGAAGTTGCAATGTAAAAAAATCAGTTCAGCTGGTTTTTGTCATTACTAGAAATAAAATAATGACTTAATGACTTACTATCACATGGCATTCAGATTACAAAAGCAGCACTACATAAAAACCAATGCAGCACATATTAAATGGATTAAAATTGAACTAGATTTCTAATAGTGACTGTATAATGTGGTTACTTGAAATAGCTGGGGATTAGACTCAGTGACCCAGGAGGTCTATTCCAGAGTTATACTCCTAAAAAGCAATTGTTAATGGGGAACCATCATCAAAGGGGGGGGTATTTTCTGTGGGTCCTACAGAGATCTCCTTTTGTCCAATGTTATTCAACATCTTTAGCCACGATGGTGAAGTTTTCAGAGGACACAAACATTTGGAGAACAGTAAACAATAATGGGAATGAGTCAATTGTGCTCACAGCTTGGTGAGCTGCGTTATTTTGAACATCCCTCTGCAGTGAAACGCACTATTCTTACATCTAAGACAAGGTCACTCTTAGAGCATATTCAGAAGTAGGCATTCCCCAAACCCCTGTATGCTATCCTGTGAAACAGAAGATGAAACGCTTGGTTATACAAAGAGCATGTTGTGCCAAAATTAAATGTTATTATTACCTCTGCATACAGTGCTGGGGAGACAATTACTCAAATAACATGTACAGTCCAAGGAGATAGCTGAAACACTGGAAAGGGATCAGAAAAAGGCTACAGCAATGATTTTATGTCTGGAAAATCTGCTTTAAAACAAAAGACTTAAGAAGCTCAACCTCTTTAATTTCTCTAAAAAAAGTTTAGAGGCAATGAAATCACAGTCCGTATTCGGGGAATGGAAAATATTTCTGACAATAAAAACTTGCACAGTTTAGCAGACAAAAGGCATGCAATGGCTGACCAGTTAGAATTTGAAATTAGATTCAGGTGAGATAAAATATACATTTTTGATAATGAGTTCAGATAATCACTGAAATTTACCAAGGAACAATTTGGTAGATCGGTAACTCTCATGAAATCTGAATGGCCATCTTCCATAATGACATGACCTGGCTGAAGAAAGTATTCATCTTGATATGGGAATGACCAGCGCCCTTGCTGAGAAGAAAGCAGTACAGGAGATCAAAGCCCCTTTACTGATTTTAAAACCTGTGAAGAAAGCTAATCTGCCCACTTTTACGGACCGTCACATACAGCCTCTTGGTCACATTGCAGAGTCTCTCAGGAATCTCTCCACCCAAGCAGCACATTTATTTTGAGTTCAGTGAGCCACCTATTAGGCCTTTATTCTTTCTAAACCTTTCCATTCTTTGAGTTCTGTTTTCATGTCTTCTTTTAATCCAACAATTCCTCCTTGCCTTTCCATAAAGTTGACATTTCCTTCAGATGCTCAGACTGATGAAAGAGCCATACTGAAATAAAAGCTAAATGAGGTGAAAATATATCCCATAAAAACCCCCATTAAGGAGTTTACGGAGAGATTTCCTACTCCTCTGGCTCAGATAGCCATATTTTATTCCTTCTAGGAAACAGAAAACCCTTAATCCCATAAGAATGCAGCCAGAATCAAAGAACAAGAGGAGGCATTAGGTTGCAAGAAGAGGAGGGGGGAAAGAAAGAAGAATTTTATAGTCAGCCCTTCAACACAGTGTGAATGAATGGGCCATCACCACAGCCACTGCGTGGAGCACAGGCACCGAGCAGAGTGGATACGGGCAAAAAAAAAGTGATAAACTGGAAATCTACACAAAGTCCATGGCTAGATAGCACTGGGTTAACATAGTGGAATAGGCTGTTGAGTGCTTAATGAGCCAGATGCCATTAGGAAAAATATCTATTAGAGAAAAAGAGTGGAGAGAGAAGAAAGGCATGAAATGCCTGTGTTCGGTCATGATTAATTAAGAAATTGAGAGAAACAGTAAATTAGGTAGTTTCTCATCCCTTACATAAGAAACTGATTCTTCTTCAGAGCAAAATATATTCTGTCCCCAACCAGCTCTGAGGTTATTTCTTCCCCTGCCTTGTCTGTTTGTTTGTTCTGTGTGTGTGTTTGAGTGAGTGTTTATCCTTCGGTATTACAAGTTGGTCAGCGATCAAACAAGACCAGCAACCACTCAATATAACATCCCAGATTATGGAAAACCAGTATTTTGTGAAAGGTGCCTAGTATAAACACCACATCCTTTTCTCAGTCTGCTGAAGCAATTACATGGTTTTCCATTCTTGATCAGTGTATCATCTTATGTGTTTTGGTTTTTTATTGTTATACATTAATTCATGTGAGGTAAATAAAATTATTTTGTAAATAAAGTTCTTTAATTTACACCTTTCTAGTCTTCTCAAGTTAGTAAGAGACAGAGAAGTTAAACCTGTATCTGTATTTTCGTAAATCAACACTGCCCTAGATGATAGACGCAGCCTTTCCTAGACATTTTCATGTGTTTCTGGAACAAACCCTGCCTGAACTTCTGGCACCTTCTGTTCAAGCCAAGTCAGGCACTGTACAACTCAGCATCACTCAGGATTTGGGCTTTTATCATTTCAATTACTTTTCCCTAAAAAGGAGTCCTCATTATTTTTGCAATTTTTCTTGTCTTCATTGTTGTCAAATTGCTTCTAAGAGACGAACACATGGAATTCATTGAGCATACAACAAAACCCACATTCAATTAGATATTGACTGTCTTGAGGGATAACAGCAATAAAATGCGGCCAAGGGGAAAAACAGTTCATGGGTTATGGTACAGTGACCCAAGCGTTGTGGGCAGAGGGGAATGTTGCATAATCAAAACAACAATGAGGCGAGCATGGGGAACAGCATTGTCTTCTCCACGCCCTGCCATCACAACACTGTTCCTGGAACCAGTCCCGATGCTTGTGAGAAAGCCTTTGAAAATCAAACCCCCAAAATTTCAATTCGCCTTCGGCCGTGGGGACCACAGATTCACCTGAACTGAGTCTGGCTAGTTCTCTGCCACAAGTAAAACACGTTTTCTCACTCCATCCTCCACGTCCACCACAATAGTGAGGCCAGCAAAACAGTCATCTGTTAAGTTTGGTTCCTTAAGAAACTATGCATTTTGCCCATGATATGGACTAACCTTGAGCAGATGTCCATACCATAACTTCTAGTACAGCCTCTAAGTCATATGTCTTTGGCTATTTATCCAATCTAAGCTATTTGTCTGGACTCTGTCTAGTCAAATGAGAAGGATTCCTCTTAAAGCAACTAATCTGACCCAACAGAGGTGTCTCAGGGAGATGACTGTCTTGCTCCTTTCATAAAATATGGGGACCAAATGTGCTGATGGCCATGTTAGATGGATTGAATTATATCCTTACTTTCGGACTTCACAGGGCAATTTTCAATGGATGTGACAGTAAACCTATTGAAATCCATTTTATTGACTTAACTTAGCTTCAAACCAGAGCAAACATTTGCTAAAAGCATGAAGAAGGATGCTTATCCTCTGTGAGACCACCAAGATCTGTATCCTTCCCTGTCTTCATTAGTTATTGAAGGGATCTAAAGTTACTAGAGTCCTAAATGAGACACCTCGCTTGAATGACTGAAACAAGGTGGGCTCAATCTCTGCTTTCCTGATGTTTGCTGCAGTTATTTCTTTGCAGCACACAGATCTGTCAGCTGTACAAATTGTGCAGTACAAATCCTCATCAAAATGCCAGCCCTTATCCTGCTTTTGCAGTGATACATTCTCCCACCAGAATCTGAAATAACACAAGTGCACATCAGGAGTGTCACTAAAAGTCGCACCTTAAAGCTTCAAGTGAATTTTCTTCTTTATTCTCTTCCTCCAACTCACATTTAATCCTTTCCTCTCCTCTGACACTTTCAAAGTCTGCACATTATGAAGTTCCCATGCCACACTCTTTCCCACTCTCTCCTTTACTCCTATAGGAGTTTACACTAAAGATTGCAGCCCTACTATTCTGTGGCCTGAACCACAAGAAAGTCGTAAGTAATGTTCTATATAAACCACTCACATTTCCTAGAATTCACTCCCACTATCAGTATTTCTTTGCAGAGAATCTTCTTTGGGAAGATATAAATAATTTTTCCTTTCTCTTTCCTGGCTTAATATCATGATTGATAAGACCTATCCATTTCCTTTCTTCCCTTTCATAATATGTCAGATCTGGACCAAAGCAAGCAGCATCAACAGGAAAGCTCTCTTCTGAAAACAGCTGAGAATACCTCATACAATATATCTGCCATCATTCATGGCTTGCTTTAACAACTCAGGAACAGGACTACTCCACCCCAATGATATTTTGGGGTAGTTTTTGTCTCGTTTTGGGATGACAGCATGGTCCTAATGCTGAGTTCCACCCAAACATGTCTCTGTTCACAAATTTGTGTGACCAGACCTGGTCTTTGGTGGTTTTGTGTACATCTACCAGTGCTTCAACATTCATCTCCAAAATAAAGGACTCAGCTGGAACTGTCATCTACTGGACAAGAATTTGACATGCCCATATACTTTAACACAGGTTTTACAGGATAAGGATATACTTTTCACTGACATTTTGATCTCACCTATCTCTACTGTGCAGCCTCTGTAGATCCAAGTCATAAAGCTGAAACACTTTGAGGATATTACCCTGAAGGAGGTGGGTGAAATCCCTTTCCCTGCTGCAGATTCACCATTGGAGTCAGCAATGCCTCCCCATCCCGTTTTCCAGAGGGATGCTACGGTCTCTCCATCATCCCACTCCATAAACCTGGGACATTGCCAGAGATATCTGCAGCCAAAGGAGGGCAACACAGTTTCCTTCTACAAGAAATGTTGCAGATGTTTAATGTGTACTCTTCTCTGCTAATTGTGCTAACTAGAGATGAACAGCCCAGTTTATATCAAAGAACCAATGTGAACTTTCATCCACAATTCAAACTACATAATTCAACCATGCATTAGAGCAGCCTCATTCCACAGCCAGAGATACAAGGCAACGCCACCAGGTTTTCTCACACCTGCAAGTTACCAGCAACACCTTCTTCAGCAAGGCTAAGGCACAAATTCCTGCAATGTGCTCTGCAATTCAGCCTCTTCTACTTTAAAAGCAATCATAGAGGGAAGCATTGCCCACACCACTTGCAGCCCATTCCTGCATTTCAATTTAAATCCATTCATTGAGATGCATGACTGCTTCTTTTGGTCATGCACTACATCTATGAGTTCATGTGACATCTGTAGCTTTTAAAGTAACACTTTCCAAGCTGCTGTGACATTCATTTGTTTGATGAGTTCAAACAACCTGTTCATTTATTCATAAAAATCTCAGTTTGGGGCTCCAAACACCTGCTCACAGAAATAGAATTACTCACAAAAAGTACATCAAGAACTCAGGAAGAGCCTGGACTGATTTCTAGTTTAGCAAATCAGCTGGCAACAGAACTTTTTTCTTTTCAGCTGTCCAAACCAGGTGCTCTCACCTTTTCTACATATCCAGAATCACATGCTATGAGGCAAAACAACCCTTTCTGAGAATATTAGCTACCATATTAGATTATATATAGGTATAGCTGAGACCAACACATTTGTTGCCTTCTGCTCACAGTTTGGACCTTATGAACAAGGAACAAATGTCCTAAAACATCACAGCTGGATCCATTGAAGGCTCATTTATCAGAGCTTTTATGACCATCGAAGTGAATGATCTGAAGCACATGAAAAGCTGCTTCTTAAGATCAGTTATCTCTGAACAAGTTTTCTAGAAATCCCTGCATTTTTGGCTTGTGTAATCACTATTTCTTTCAAAGCAGAAAGGTTACTTAATTCAAATTCCAGTGCCTGCTGATGCTGGGGAACCAGCCCTTCTTCAGGAATCTTTTCATCTTTTTGTTAATTTTGCATCATGCATCAAGTTTTAGAGACTGATCCTTCACTATCACACCCTGCTCACTACCATCTATACACATGGAGACTAGGTGTAAAATTGTTCTGAAGCATAGAAATTGTCCTTCTGCCATCATATCCCATCCTCTGCCCACCAGTACTGGCTGCAAACCACCGTGCAAATAATGAACACGCTTGCCTCCCTTTGCGTTGACTGATAAAATGGAATCAGACAAATGAATTTTTGGTCCCCACTGATGTTAGAGTGCACTGTGTTATGACAGGGTGTGAGGTGACATGTCAGATAATGTATCGTGTCACACTCCCCGATTATCTGATGCCATTTAATGTAATGCATCCTGGCATGTTGTGATGGGATGACACAAAATGAGAAAGAAGCCAAACTGGAAATACCAATTACCCACTCTTAACCCTAAGGCAGTAGGGGAAAAATATGCCTGCGTCTGGGTGACCCTTGCTCTGCTTATTGCCTAAGCTTCATAATTCAGGGAGTTTGTTTCGGGTACTCCTCAGTCCGAGGTCATTACTAACCATTCAGATGGCTGAAGTGCCTGTAATCTTCCACTTCATCGGAAACCCAGGAGAAGCAGTGGAGAAATCAACTGAAAAAAAATGTAAAACGCTGTTCCCAGAGTGTCAAGTTGAGCTGATATTTTGTGTCTAATGAGCTGCAAAGCAAGCCACAGGGTATAAGGAATAAAGCAAAGGCAGGAGAGAGCAGGGAGAAGGAAGACTGCACTGGCAGGCAGGCTGAGCTGAAGAGCAGGTTTGCATCCAAAGGCTGCATGGACAGATTTGAGGCTTGTGGACTGTCTAGCAGAGTAGAAACAAGCAGGACGTAGGAATAACGCACCCTGTTCTGCTGCAGGTCAGCCCTGGGAGAAGGTTGCTCTCCCAGCCTACCCCAAGCAGCTCACTGTCACCTTTCTCTCCATCTGAAGTCACCACTCCTCTGATCTACCAACCAACCTGCTCATGTAATTGCTGCCTAAACAGGTCCACTCAAATGATCCAAGTCAAAGCAGGGGGATTGGACTAGATGATCTCCAGAGGTCCCTTCCAACCCCTGCCATTCTGTGACTGATTCTGTGAAAGCACAGCCTCCTGTTTGACCCCTCAGGCACTGAATGAGGGTAGAATTTCACACGTGGGTGCACTGACAGACTGGAGGGACAGCGAACCACCCAGCAGAGAGGCAGGGGTGATCCCACAGGATCCCATGTCTCTCAGCTGCACCACAACATGTGGCCAGCGTGAAAAAAAGTGCCCAAAATAGTCCCGGCTAGTGGCACAAATAGGGTGATGCAGTCCTGGTTTCATGACAGCTGACCTTAATACCACAGACAAGGCAGAATTCAGCAAGGTTTCAGCAGTTTTCCTTCTCAAAATCACTTTCCAACTTCACACCTTCCTGCATCCCCATCACATATTTCTAAAAGCAACAATTTCCACACACGTCTAGATCCCAAATTCCAAACCCATCATACTAGGAATGAGTTCAGATCAATGGTACTGCTTCCCCTTGATCCAAATTTAGTTTACCCTGTTTCCTCTCATAAGTCTGCATGAGGCTCTGCTCTCCAAATACTCTTCTGCCAATCTCAGCTGCCTGTCCTTTCCCATCACAGCATTCTTCTTCCCCCATAACTAGGTGCTGGGAAACAATATCTGTGCGGTTCCACTGTCTGTGTCTTCAAGCATGTGCAGTGTGAATATCTATGTATGGTTGTATATAGCTTGCCATTATTTGTCCATCACTTTCCCAAAACCCATTACGACGGGTTGGCTGAAGACACTTAGTTCTTCAGAATTTTTAGTGGGAATAAAGGAAGTCAAATATTTTAGTGCGATGCAAAACACTTGTCACACAAATCCTGCTCTCAGCATGTACTTTGTTGAAACCTCTGAGGAAAATATGTAAGCTCATTCATAATACTCTTTTTGAAAGAAAAAAAAAAGTCATTCTCAAACAAACAAAAAACCCATTGTGATACAAACAAAATTATACCTTCATGAATAATGTCATAAAGATATGAGATGTGCATTTGCAGTATCTGTCAGAGGCTGCCTTGGTCTGTTCCCACGCAGGATTGCAGCACTCTGGAAGAAAACTATGTTTAATGGTATACTTTCGTTAATTACTTCCATGGTTGGAGAAACATTACCCTAGCTATAAAAAAAAAAAAAAAAAAAAAAAAAGTTTTACTGATATTGTGAGAAAGATGAAGAAATGCTCCAGAGTGCTTTCTGTTAGAAGTGACAACAAGCATATCTTGTTATATCATTTAACAGCTGGCAACCACGAATATGATATGGCAGACCACAACTACACTGGACTTACATATGGACTAACAAATTCCATGTTGTTTACAGCCAAACAAAATTGGGAGATTCCTTATGGCAAAGCTGAGGGAAACATAGATTTAGCAAAAGATGATTTTATTTTGCTGGGCTGTATACTGTAGTTATTACCTACTGTATTTGAACCTCTTTTTTAAACACAAATTCCTTGTTCGTAAAAGATAAAAAGCCTAGCCAGTCTCCAACAGAGTGGCAAAACTGAACAAATTGCAAAAATCATACCGTGTAATTGCCAGAAGAAAAGTGTTAAAATGATGCAATCAAATTCCAACCCAATGGAATGCTGAAAAAAATTAAATAAATAAAATAAAATCAGACGTCTGAAACTGTTGCACCAAATCAATGTGGCAACTACAGGATTTAAGATAAAATCTCCGTGTCAGGTCCTGAACAAATGATTGTGAGCAGGAACCTGGACATGAAACACTCGGTTCAGAAAGAGACACAGACTCAGCCCCGTGAGTGACACAGCTCAAAGCCGCAGGATTTTTCAGACCTAGTGATGACAGGGTGGTTTTTTTGAAACACAATGTATACAACATTTGTGCAGTCATTGAGACAGTCCTACGCAGAAGCAAAGTACATTTAGGACTGCAGTGGAGGCTAATAGAGAAATGAGCTTCCTACAGGCAACAAATTGGGCAGCTTTGGGCTAATCAGCAAGATCCACCTTCAGCCAAAGCAAAACATATAGAGTTGAGCTGGTCCTGCTGACCTCCAGTAAACTGTATTTCTGCACCAAGTAATAAATAATCTCATTCAATGCTGCCCCATTTCTGACTCCTCATCCTGTAGCCCACCTCTGAAAAATGCCGGAGTAACCCTAGCAATCATCAGTGCAGCATGCTTTTCTGTTAAAGTATGTGTATATGTTCGAAATGCAGATATATTGACATATGCTTGCATGAACAATTCTCTATAAATAGAATAAATAGGTGAAACAAGCCTCATCTACCTACACCTATCTCTCCCAATGCATGTTTAATATATTTATGAGTATTTCTAGTTCATTTTTCCTTTTGATTGCAGACCTGCCTGTGTTGTAATTCTCCTTCTGTTTGAGTAGAACACTCCTTGTGTTCAATACTTAAATTTCACACTTTATAGGCTATACAAAATACTGTTAAGCCTTAAAGGACAGCAACTATAAGACCAAGAACAGTCATAAAAATTCCACAGGAGCCTCTCAATTGCCTTAATTTCTTATTTTATTGCAGTAAAACTTTGTACGTTTGAGTCATTCCATTCTCAACAAATTGGTAACTGCAGGTAAAAAAAATGCTTGAATAGTTCGTTAGTGATCAAAACCTCAATCCTGCCAATGACTGTATTTGTCGTGTTAGAGAATTGTTGGTACAATATGAAACTAAAATTCTACCAAAGGTCAAGCATAAAAACAAAGAAAAGGCATTTGTTGGTTTGTTAAGGAACCTGTGAGCATCATAATATACTGGCATCTACTGCTTTTTCCCTTGAAAATTCTTACCTCTGTTGCTCAACATTTGATCTCTTGACATAGATAAGACTCATCAACATCCAGATCAAAAAACTACACTCAACTCCATAGTAACATTGCTCGCATAAGTTAGACTGAACTCTCTTCACAAGGCAATCATCATGTGCATTTCGGTGGGAAGAAGGTGCCAAACATGGCCTCAACGTCTGTGGCCAGAATGGCTCTTACCCGAGCACGACACCTGCATTCATGCTAGCACTGCTGCTGAGGCTTCAGCAGAAGGCTACATACAAAGTAAAGTAGAAGAGCCACAGCCTTACCAAGGGCTTTTTCCAATCTGTACCTCAGTGTCACTAATCTAATACCTGCTTCCAAGTTTTCTGTTGGTAGAGCATTTTAGAAAGGCTTGGATTTCTTTTAAACCCATTAATATTCCTCTCGGTTTAAATCAGGAGCACCATGTAGAAAATGATATGTCACCTATACACCAGACTTTATAGCTGAAAGGGTCTAAGCAACTTGGTTTGAAAAATCTGATCTCAAAGTTTATATTTCTTTCTAACCTTGCTCCTTAAATAAATAAGGCTTAGAATAATCAAATTTTCTGTCAGACATTCCTTCACCAACATGTCAGGCCTCATTAATTGAATGTGGCAGAGGAACAGCAACCTCAGAGATGCTGCATTCCTACAGATTTTCTGGATATAGGTGCCTCAGCAGGAGAGCAAGAATTCTTAATGACAGCAAGGTCAATAGTCAGTAATTTATTTTAGATACCAAGAATACACAGACATGGTACAATTCATATCCTCCAATGAGTTCCTTACAATCCCATAAGGAACGAGATTTCTTAAATTCTACTGTTCATAATGCTTCTATCCCTCCATCAGGCAGTAGACAATACTGAGAAAGATAAAGAAGTAAACTCTCTTTTATGTTAACCCAAAACAGAGCATCTCCTTTTTCAACTGAATTTAAATTGAAAGAGGGTAGATTTAGATTAGATATTAGTAAGAAATTATGTGAGGGTGGTGAGGCACTGGAAGAGGTTGTCCAGAGAAGTTGTGGATGCCCCCTCCCTGGAAGTGTTCAAGGCCAGGTTGGATGGGGTGATTCTACGAATTTTATAAATAGAGGAAAAACAAGATCAAGATTATAAGGATCTTATGCACAATGGCAAGCAGCTGTTAAGACATGACTTTACGTGACATTGCAGCTATCATTCACGCCTGACTGAAGGAAATAGTGCATCCCCTGGAATAAGGTATTACTCAATATTCAATCAAGTATCAGGTGCTGACCCATAAACTATTCCATCACCATCATGACATTTATATGGGCATAAATTTAAAGTAGTTCTAAATGAAGTCTTGAGCACTGTAGCCATCAGACTTGATAATTCCTATATGGAATCCTATTGCAGATGAACCACAGCCTACCGTTAGAAGTATTTTTTCTCAGAACTGTAAATAACCAGTCTTTATCTAAATAATTATCACTGCAAGAACAAATAATACAATCTAAATTAAGCAGTAGACACAAAATATTACTATTCAAGGCAAGATTTCTACAGGTAACCCCACCTGAATAATTAGCAGCACCATCTCTGGTCTTCAGGGTTTCAACAGACAGGTACATACAGGGATGTATAACCCTCTGACCCTGTTTTGTGAAATTAATGACTTCTTCAAGCAATACACTGATGGAAATCCAAGGAACTCTAGGAAAAATGATGAAGAACCAGCAATACTTTTATAAGATACCCCAACTATAGTCTCCTAAGAGGATGATCTTCCTCACACTTGCAAGTGGCTCAGGGAAGCTACCTTACTTCAGCACTCCTCGTACAGACTTATTTCATGACAGGTTTTGTTGTTGGATTGTTGGTTTTACTTTCACTGCGACATTGGAAGCCAGTCCGGGAAATGATGCTGTGATATTCCAGGAAGAAATGCAAGAAGTGAGGAGTCCTCCTCCTTTCATTTCCCACAAAGTAGCTCACAAATCATATCACAGAGGATTAAGCCCTTGGGTCCTGGGCACCTGTGGTCAGCCTTGGCGGGCACTTTCCCAGCTAAATGCCATCTCTTTCAGCTCACCTGTGACCTTGTCCTACACAGAGATTTTGGCAACATTTTGAGAAGTCAGCAAAAGTATTCTGCTTCTTGGCTTTGACATAAAATGCAATCAGAGTATGCCAGGAAAAGCCCAGGAAAAAATAGCTGAGAGGAATCATGACCCAGTGGAGCATGTCTATAAATCTGAATGGATCAGCTGTGCAGTTTCCTCACTTTCACTAAGGCACCTGCAGAGGAAACATTTGTGAAAGAGAAAATTACTGGAAGTTATCCTATACAATGATGCTCTTGCTACACTTAGGGAGGAAAAAAAACAAAACAAAACAAAAAACCCCCCAAAAAACCCCCAAAACAAAACCAAAAACCCAAACAGATAGGAGTAGAGGGAGCCTCTGGAGCACAGAGTCTAAGTGTGAAAGGAGGAAAAAGTCCAACATAAAAAAATCTTTGTTTTAAAGCAATCCTTTCAGCATAAGCTAAGCATTAGTGTGGTGCTTGGTTCCATTTATTATTAGTACAATAGGACACAGAGGTGTCCAAGAACAAGGTCCTTTGTGTTAGGTTCCTTACACAAGCATTGTAAGAGATACTATCTGTCAAAAAGCCTTTCTAAATAGACATGACAAATATGGGGAGAAAGCAAGCAGCATCATTTTCTGCATGAGGAACTGAAGAGAAATTAAAAACCATGCCTAAAGACATTGCAGAAATCACTACCAAGGCACTGATGTGATCCCAGCTCCTTGGTCACAGTCACTAGTAGATGACTACTGATACAGTAATCACAGAATCATAGGTTTGGGTTGGAAGGGACCTCAAAGATCATCTAGTTCCAACCCCCGGCCATGGTCAGGGACACCTTCCACTAGAAATCACCTGACCTAGCACATCAATCACATTAACCCTCCCTGACTACAACTCACTTTCTTACTCAAACCTCTAATGCCTGTAAAAATGGAAGGTAAACAAACAAAAGTACATTCCAGGGCACTTTAAAAAAAATCTCCTTTTTTTAAAAAAAAAATTATGACCATTGTAAAAAATTATTAAGCAAAACTGCCACTTAGTTCTAACAAAACCCACTTAAGCATGTTCTCAGATACCTTCTTAATTCCTGCTTTTAAGATCCCTGATTTCCTTAGACTATGGGCTCTTTAGGTGCTCACCAAATATTCCTGCTTACTTGCTGTGTAAGTCCAAACATTTCTATCCCTTACCTAAAATCTGAGGGATCTGTCCACCTTTTTTAGATGACTAGTGCCAGTGCAGTGACTGGACTGGTTGGTCTGAGGAAAGCAAGCAGAATTACACCTTTGAAATACACTTTTCAAAAGGCAATAAGAGATCACGACGAGGACAGCCAAGCATCGTAACAGGCTGCTCAGAGCAGTTGTACTCTCTCCGTCCCTGGAGGTTTTGAAACTCAACGGGATAGACCTCTGAGCAACATCCTCCAATCTCATAGCTGACCCTTCTTTGAGTAGGAGGTTGGGCGAGAAACTTCCTGCGGTCCCTTTTAACCTGGATTTGTGCCGTGATCTTATGATCTGTGTGAGACAGATTAGTAGCCCTACAGAAAATGCATTCTTGTTTTAAAGATGCACCAAATTCTCCAATATGATTCAGTTTAAACTATGTCTCACTAGAAGATACAGAAATAAAAGTGACTCTTCTGTCTACATGAATTTGATATTAGACACTCAAAAGTCATTTGTGTTATTGATACTACCAGCGGTGTTTCCAACAGCAGTCAGATAGCCTTATCACCTCCTAATGCTGATCTCAGGTGTATAATTCTCAATAGGAAATTTGAGAGCAGTGTGGTAAAGGAGGTGACGAAACCTGATGTCCTGGACCTTCCTGGACCTTGTGCTCCCCTTGCTGTCTACCTGTTCTATCAACTGACACCATCCAGCAGAGCCACCTGAAGCATCTCAAAGCACTAAGCACTGTGCATGTAGGCATGCATGCAGGTCTCAGATGAAATATGTATGATTTGCTGCACAAATGTGATGAACTGCAAAACACGTGGGCAGCAGAAGCCCGACTGTGTCTTTTCAGTTGTCAGTCAGGGCCAGGCAAGGCAATAGGCCACAAGCCCATAGCAGAAGACAACACTGGTGTCTTGCCTTACACATATTAATTCATTTAGGCCAGACAGTATTTGTCTATCTATGAGGTTTATAAAACGCCTACTACAAAGGGTCTTGAATTTTGACTAGGCTCATTTATTACTATTCAACACATGCCAAGAGCACTTAACAATTCCTAATCAGCAAAACTATTTTTCTTGCTTGTTACTGGACATTTCCGTGTCATAGTTGTTCAGACACAGCATATTATTTGCCTCTGAAAACTTTAAATCAGTGCTGACTGCCTTCCCAAAATGATATGCACCAGTCGCACGGCACATTTGATTGATAAAGTGTTTGCTGACTGATGTGCTATGAGCTGTGCCACAAAAGTATATTGCATAGACTCTGGTTGGGTTCATTACTTACACCGTAGGTTGACAACTTCAAAGTTGACTCAAATCTGTACACGCAACTCTGCTTTCAGTTTGCTGAAATGTGAAACTGTCATACTTTACACTGGCACAGTTTAGCCTGATGCTGCTGTATGATCGTTCTGCAGTACATTAAAAGAGAGAACATGGGCTGCCACTGTGACAACCTTGACGTTATACCACTTCACAGAAGCCAGTAGCCCTATCAGGTACTAATATCACCAAGGGCTTGGTGCACACAGCTGAGAAACAGTGGCTTCATTAGTTATCAGTGATCAGCTGAATATACTGTCCAGATGATTGCTTATCTCTAGATATGTGGAAATACAATGTAACTTTAAAGTTCCTTATCAAAGTTTAAGATAAGAGACTTGACCTCATCATCAGGTCAAGATGATGTGCTCTGAGGATTGTGGAGAGCTACAGTAGCTCAACACATACGCTTCAGTGGGTTGAATTGCCACGTCTCCATTGCATATTTGAGCCCTACGTACACTTGATTTAAGCTGCTTGATCCCACTGCCTGAGATTCCTGTGCGATGTGGGGATCTAGCTCTCCACAACTTCCAGCGTACCTATGCAAAAATAGAAATACCAGCTTTGATTTTATAGGGACAGTAAAGGAACCTGTAAACATAAACATATTTCAAGAAAAACCTGGGACATCCCAAGAAAATCATGGTGTGCAACTGTTAAAAGCTAATGGCGATCTGTTGTCAAGGGTCTGCAAAAAGTGTAACAGCAATTAGAGCCACCACTCTTTCTGTTCCCCTGAGCATCAGAAAACACATCAGATACGCAGCAACGGTTATGTAATAGGAAGCAATAATTTCCGGCAATTTCCACATCAGCACATTATATAATGAACACATTGATGTGGAACTGACCAACGACCAAGCCACAGAAGGATGTAACTTTGGCAAGTAGATTTATAACTCTTTAAAAAAAAAAAAAGAAAGCGGAAAAAAGAAAAAAAAAAATGTTAGTTACAATACTATGCTTTTTCAACTAGAAATATTCCAGGCATTCGGCAAACATTGTGCAACATAGTTCTACAAAGCTCCAAGAAGGACACTGAATGGGTACAAGGGTCCTTATTTCATACTTGTGTGAAGTAAGGGGAGGATGGAAAGTTGTAAGGTACAGGAATGGGACTGAAGGAATTTGGATTCCTGGACCAGTCCCACCAGAAATACCCAACATGATATTAGGAAAGCTACTTTAGGCCAAAATTCAAAGGCATTTAAAAAAAAAAAAAAAAACTACCCAGTCAGATCTTCAAATGCTCCATAGCTGGAGTTTATTGATTTTAAGGGAAGTTAGTGCAAAATCTTTTCAGGAATCTTTGGGGGGAAAAAAAAAAAAAATCTCTGGCACCTCCTGAATCCCTGAATCTGGCACTGGTGATTAGCCCTGGAGACTATATGCATGCTTCATGTTATATATATGTCAACCTGAAATCTTGCTAAGCTTGTGCTTAGCTCTCTGTAAACCAGAGTTGCTAATATTGTCTGCTTATTCACTTGTCTGTCTAGGAGCTAAGCTTTTTGGAGGGTCAATAACCTGCATGTTCATTCCATGCCTAAAACAAACTCACAAAGGAATAACAATGCTATAAATAATTACTAATAATGTAATAACAAGAGGCAAATTTAAAAAGGAAAGTCCTTTCTAATCTTTAAAGGGACAAACTCAGCTTAACTTATGCTTATTCTCCAGCTCAGGCCATCACAGCTTTCCCAAGGTGAAAGAAGGCCTGATTCAAAAAAGGATTAAGGTTCATATATGCCTCTTATTTCTCTGGGATAGGAAGGTTTCCCAGGACAGAGCATAGGAAGCCACGTTCTTCGTAACCTCAGTCTTGCATAAAATGCAGCTTACTACAATTGATAAACGCATGCAAGAGCCCTGGTTCTTCTTCTAGGAAAATCAATGGAAGCTTAGCCACTAATTTTAGTAGAAACTACCTGTGGCAAAAGAAAATTGTAATTAGCCCTGTGGGTTTTTTTCCAGCAGTGACATCTACAGCCAGTGCATGATGAACAGAAATATCATCATATTAGTATTTATTTTGAAATGACAGCATTGGGTTTGACAAGTGACAGACTGAACGCAACAAGTCTTTGATTCTGGCAGGCAGTTTCTTTCCAGAGTCCCGAAGGTTATGCAGACTAGGAGACAACTATTTTTATATTCAGCCTGCATAGTCAGGACTCCAGGGAAATTGTTTTGTTTTACTTTGAAGTCTTTGGAACATTAAATTTTACAGACATAGATTCACATCTGCTTCCACGCTTCTAAGACATTTACAGGTGAGCTGACCTCTTTTCAGCCTCATTAGACTTACCAAATAATTGCAAGCAAACAATCAGCCCCCTCTGAAGGAGAAAAGTGTACAGACTGTGCAAGTAGGATGCATTCTTAATTGGCACATCCATGCACCACTGAGTATTGCTTGGGCTCATTGCCGCTATGTGATTTAAAGCACCAGTCTGTACTTCCCCCTGCGTCTGATAGTAATGTGACAAGGGATTTTAAAATGTATGCGTCTGGGAAACATAATAAAGTAAAAATACTGGGGAGAAAGCAAGGGAGCGGCTGTATATTTACAGTAGGATTTGTATAAGCAGAGCCAAATCACAGTTCCACCAAAGTTTGAAACTGAGGAGAACATGTTGCAAAGGGGGACTTGGATAAAAGTACATGGCTAAGCAGTAACAGAACCTGTGGATGCTTAGACCCACTGAAAAATCATAGAAACAGAAAACTTTGGGTTGGAAGGGACATTTAAGGGTCATCTAGTTCAACCCTCCCTGCCATGGGCAGGGACATCTTTCACTAGATCAGATTGCTCAAAGTCCCATCCAGCCTGACCTTGAACACTTCCAGGGAAATCAAGCCTAAGTGTCTCAAATAGAGAACCTGGAGGAATACACAACCTGAGAGTCCTTAAAGACAAACACAGATACTTTGGTGCTTGGGACTTGACATAGCCACAAGGATTTTCACAAAGAGGTGAAATCCAGGGCTCTGTGAGTGTTACCAATTTAAACCAGTGCCTCTCTTCTCACTGAGACACATGGCCATATTGACCAAGGGAAGAATCCGCTCAAGTTATTTCAACTCTCCAAACTTTTTCCTTCTCCTGGGGAGAAGTGTCCATCAGCTCATTACGCAGGTTCTGGTGGCAGTGCCTGAACAAAATGGTTAGTGTGCCATAGTACTAAATTATCTTCCTGCAGGTATAAGAGCTGATTTATAAAGGACCTTTACACTGGGCTCATACTTTAGAAGTGGTCCAAAGGGAAATGTTCTTTGTGGGAACTGAAGGTACAGGGAATACCCTGGAAAAGTCTAGTTACACTCATGTGCGACATTAATCCTAAGTGTTTTGAGGTCTCTCTAGAAAATGAAGAAAACTCAGCTATTTAAGGATCAAACGTGCCTTTAACTTTTCCCCCATGTAGCTTACGAAGACTGTAAATAACCCACAAAACTGGTGCAAAAAAAACGCATGAGTGGTCATTTAATCCCTGCCCCTGGACACATCGCAGCTGTTGAAGGAGGAGTTTGGTTTCCACAGTCAAGTCACATCAAGGTGTCTCTGCTGAAAACACAAGCATTGCTACTAATGTAGCTCCACAGGACTGGTGTTTTCACCCTAGAGTGAAAATATGTGTGATGACTGAAGTGTGAGCAAGCTCCACCACCTCATTCCACTTGCCATTTCTACTTTCCAAGGGAAAATTTGACCAAGGCTGGAAATGAGACATATCCATTCAATTCTAACCCCTTGTGTCAGCTTGCTCAGGAGTCAACTATGAGATGGCACGGTCGTCTCTGCACTTATGGACACCAGCATCAAGCAGGAGCAGCACTCCAGGAGGACCAGCAGTCCAGTGTTGCAAGAAAGAAGAGAAACCTGGGCAATGTGGGGTCATTGTAACAAAGCTCTGGAATTCTCTGGAGTGTACATTCCTACATACCTCAAAATTTCCTTCAGCTCTCATCTGCACAAAGAAGGTTAACAGCAAAACTCTGAGCATCCCACACCCAGCGCTGAGTTTCAACATCTTCTAGCCTGGAGCAATAAGAGGAAAGAAAGGGCTTTCTCTGTTTCACATGGATGGGGAGATGTGGAACGTTTAATTCAGTGTAAGATCTTGTTTCCTATCTTGGACAGCAGCCAGAAGCTGGCATCTGAGAAGAAAGCAGGAGAACCAAGCTGGTCCATGGATGTGGACTAACACACTGCCTGCAGATCACACGGTCCTCTGCTTTCCAACAGCAACTGCATTGCAAATCAAAACCTGTCCTCTGTGCCAAGAGCAGTGCGACTCATTCTTGAGTCAACTCCACCTTTTTTACTGATATTATTTCTAATTCTTCAGGGTATTTGGAGCAGAGTTAATCATGTATTTTATTTTCTCTTTTGCAAAGAAAAAGATCCAAATAACACTGAAGTCAAAAGGAGTTTTTGGCCCTTGATGGGATCTGGACAGCAAGCAGCACAAAAAGACTTTATTTCAGGGGAGACCCAGCAGACGCTCACTGACAGTGATCAATGGGTCCTGAAGCAGAGAAAGGGGAAGATCGGGAGCACTGATCTCATTTGGCATGCAGACGGCATTTCTGGTTCCCCGCATGTCCAGCTCAGTGGCAGAGCGATGAGTAAAGGTCACCCTGGTGACCCCAGTCTGGGTAACGTCCCCATGTGGTGCACTGACACACAGACCTGTACAATGAGCTGTCAGAGGAGAAAAGACTGGACACTTCTTCACATTCAAATTGCACTGTCAAAAACTTCAGACAGAAACATGTATTTTCAGTCTTAAATCACAGTGCTCAGCACAGACTGAAAAAGGATGGTGCTTGGAAGGCTTCTTGGGGTCTTCTTTTAGTAAAACAACAAGGAACTCTGCACCAATTCCCCCATTAAAAACAAAAAAAAAATCATAGCTGATACAGTAAGATTAATTGGATGAGATTATGCAGAAGCACAGCATCATTTATAAAGATTACTCTTAATAACTACAGAATTACTTCAAGAATGAGATCCTTAATAGGGGTTGCTGAAATCATCCTGGAGAAGTCAATAACAATACAAATATCAATTTTTCAGTCATGTAGCATAGTCAACAAAACACTGCAGACAGTAAAAGCTCTCTCCTTGTCTGATGGAGAAGGCGCCAATGAGTCCTTCGGTCACAGCCATTCATGATCTTTCTGGTAGGCCAGGCCTGAGAGACACCCCAGAGATTTTGCAGCCTGTGTGCAGCCAGTCTGAGCACCAGAGAGAGTGCCTTTGTGCTCCAAACTTTGCATTCCCTTACACCACAGACAGGACAAATCCCACGGAGCTCAGCCTGGGCAAACTGGACCTGCTCTTGGACCCATCACTATGTTCCCCCTCCGGCCCCTGTGTCATTTCCACCACCAGATGCCCCATCACCTGAGTATCTTTTGTACCCATGAAACACTTCTGCAAAAGGGGAGATGTTCTGGCTCCTTTCAAAATGCTTTTACTGTTACTAGTCATTGTCACTGGGAGCGGTGGCTGAGCTTAGGTGCTGGGGGAAGAATTTCACAGAGAAGCACGCAGATGCTTAACACAGATCTTCTGCACATCTCCTTGGCTAGGCAGCCTCTGATGGCATTGTCCCTTTTTTTGATACTCCAGGCACAGAGACAGTCCTTGCTGCACCACCTCACAACATGCTCTGTGGTAGGTTACACTACTGTTCATAGGATCTCCTGTTCTTGAAGGTATATGCCATGGTGGAAGGGGCTTTGGGACTTCACAGTGAGACAGTGCTTGCAGGGAAAGGAGCAATGGGTAATTCAGGGTACCTGGAAAACCCAGAGTCCTCCCTCTGGATGTACCGAAAGGACCATGAAAAACCTCTGGGTGAGCAGGATCTGAAGATATACCTAACGTCCATTTCTTCTGAGGAACCTAGACCCACCTTAAAGCCCGGCCTGGCAGACACGGGCATGGCAGAAGCAGTGTCTCCACCTCCCACAGGCTGGAGCAGAGCTGCACTCCTGCTGGCACCAGCCAGGACATATCTGCTGGGGAAGAGGAGATCATAGTACATTGCACCCAGGAAAGGCTAAAGATGAGCAGCAGCTACCAGTGTCCCATACACAGGTATCTAAAATACCCTCTAAAATGTGACTAACCTGCGTCAAACCCAACTGCTGGCACACAAGGGAGAACAGGGTCCCTTCTGTGCCTTTCTAAACCACTGGCAAAGGCTCTCTGTGAACTGGCCCACAGCACCTTCCTTGGAAGAGCAGGCTGGAGCCGCTTGCCCTACATGTTCACTCTTCATTATGATTAACTCCTCCGTCACGGAGAGGGACACAAGCATCAATCTCTGCTCGGCCAACTGGAATCACTGGCCAGCACACCCCGTGCCATTTATCACCGGCACTTACATGGGAGAGGACGACAGCAGGTGCCATTTGTGTCAGCATCGCTGCGTGAGCCGACTGATTAATTAAAGCCACGCGGCCCCCACGCTGCTGGGAGGGCAAGGAGGAGCAGGAGGGATCGTTTGTTAGCTCTCCCTTAGCGCTTGCTGTCTCCTTCAAAGGCCCTTTGAGTAGAAGCACACAAATCCCATGGAGCCTTTGGGCCATGGAGATGGGAAGGGTGATCTCCCCAGGGAATGGCTCTTGAGGATCACTGTTGGTAGACGTCCATACCCCAGGAGGAGGCATGAGGGCTCCACAGACTCAGCCCATCTCCTGCAACCTTGTTTTAAAACATGCTGCTTTAAAAGAAGTGGCAAAAAGGAAAAAAATAATTCCAGCAAACGCTGAGATGATTAATCAATTGCCCCACATCCTGCAAATCAGGAACCTCTATTATTCATGGACCAGAGCTGATGGGTGCAATACCATTTCTTTTTGTTCTCACATTACAATTGCATCCATCCAGTTTCAACAGCCTTCACATGACCCCCAGTTCAACCAATTCCAGTAAGTCTGGACAGATACTGATGTAAGTGAGACCAACACCAGACCCTGTCATGCAAGTCCCCAAGCTGTTATAGAAGAGCTGTAAGGACAGACCCCAAAGTGCTTCTTACCCATTTTCAGCTAGGCTGGGTTTTGTAACTGCATGAACCTCAGTGACATAATATGTCACATAAGGGTTGCCCAAGGGAAAGAAATCATTTGGGTACGAGGCAGGTCTGACTCACAGGGGATGAGGCTACACATTGCATTGGAGCATCCATCCATCCCTGGCACAGAGGCACCGACCTACTTCCGACAGTGCCACCATTGCACATTCACCCACAGCCAGGCAGTTTTCCTCACTGCTCTGAGATGAAAAACTCTTCCTGATCCTGACCACTGGCCAAAACCCTTTCCCATGCTTTGAAACTGGGAAGTAGAAGATGCATTTCGCTGTGGAGAGACATCAGCCAGGACCCTGCTACTTTTCAAGACTTGCTTACGTCTTGCTGGAGCAAAGGGCACTAGTTTCTCTATTATGTATGTGCAATCAAAATAAAGAGATTTCCTGAACTTTTAGGACCCTAGAGGTATTGCCTATTTCCCAGGCTCAAAATAGCTGGTTGGCACAGTTTAAAGGTGGCTTGCACTCAGATTTTTAGCCTGCCAAGTAACATTTCAGCAAACAGCACTGCAGTGCTCACTCCTCAGCAGTCGTGCACACCCCCTGCCCTAGTCTTACATCACACAAAGCTAGAAGGAGCCCAAAGGAAAAGATTTAAGGCGATTTTGCTGAAGACTGAATGTGGAGCTTTCATTGAATTGTCCAAGAGGAAAATACAGTTTTTCATGTTATCAAATAAACTTGCTGGGCCCTGATGAGTTTTCTAGGGCTCGGAATTGAGAGATCAGGAAAGAATTAGGAAAGGAGCAGCCAAGTTGGTAAATTCCCTGTGCTCTCCAGCAGCAGTGTCAGGGACACCATGGTCAGGAGGAAAGGCCAACATCTGAGCTCTCTGAAGAGCATTTTTCTGGGTCTATTCCCTTGTACTTTCATCTCTCAACCCTGTGACTTTAAAGGATAAGATAGCTCCCAGGCTTGGTTACCCTGCAGAGAAAGGGACAGTATGGGGTTAATGCACCAAGCTGCCCCATCAGGGTCTGGGTCAGGAAGGCCAGCAGAGATCATCCTTAAACCAGGATGTGCGTTAGTGATCGTCCCTGAAGTCTTGTGCAGCCTCACGTGCCAGATATGACACACTGATCATTGGCCCCAGCTCACTTCGGATCCCCATCATTTTTAGGAACAAATATCAGGGAGCTGGCCCCAGAGCACCATGTCCCACCCCTTGACTCTTTGTCCAGCTGAGGAGACAAGAGTCAGACAGCCACAGAGGCTGAGGCACTGCAGATGTAGATCGGGGAGACCCCATAACTTGCATCTAAAACCAAAAGCTTAACATCTGCATATCCTGCTAGGCACTATAATTGAAGCTGGGGAAAAAAATTGTTTAGCAACCCTCAAAACAGAGCAGCAGGAGAGATGATTTGCTGCACCTCCTCCACCGTCCTGGAGCAACGGACAGGTCCCTGTGTGCCTGGGGAGGAGGCAAAGACCTCCCGGCCTCTTTGTGCAGCACCAGCCTTGTACATGGGCCAGCAGCAGCGAAAGTACGGATGGGATTTGGATAATCCGGACAGGGCAGTGGGCTTTCCAGTCAAACAAAAGGTTAAACACACAGAAATGCAGAGTGCTCTCCTCTCCCCTCCTGTCACTTCCCCTCCTGTCTAGAGGACAGATCTCTGCAATGTCTTCTTCTCAGCCCCAACAGTGGGGTGAACACCCTTTCTCTTCCCACTGCCTTGCAAAGCTCGGGCCATGGTCCATGCACCCGCCACCTCCCCCGGCGCTGATGAAACCAGCACAGACTGCACCTCCCATCCCGCAGCCTTTGCTGCCATCTACAGCCCCACGGCTGCCCAGGGGGGACAGGATGGGGACGGGGACTGGTGTGGGGTGCACACCCCATGAGAACCCACCCAAGGGCTACAGCTATTGCTGGCCTCTGCCTGTCCCCCCCGCAGATCTCCCCACAGCCGGCTGAATAATGCATGGGCAGTAATTTAGTTCAGGCAATTCGCCCTTTTTTGTCTGCAGGTTTAATCATTGGGAGATAAATCTCCTGCATCCCTAGCTTCCCGGACGAGGAATCGTTAGGGGCCAGACCTGCAATTTGTTATATTTTGGCAGAGAGAAGGT
Organism: Grus americana; assembly: GCF_028858705.1. Taxonomy (NCBI): domain Eukaryota; kingdom Metazoa; phylum Chordata; class Aves; order Gruiformes; family Gruidae; genus Grus; species Grus americana. The sequence goes on along the minus strand of NC_072853.1, from coordinate 10,727,997 downwards.
TCAACCGCGCTGGGGTGGGGCGAAGGAGGAAGGAGCTCTCACAAAGACCATGAATTAATGCTGCTAAATACTCACCTCTAATCCCATGCATTCATAGGCCGAACGATTACTGTTATTTGAGGAACAAGGAGAAACTGAGGCAGTGGGTACTTGCATGAGACCCTGCACAGTCAAGACCAGGCACCCCCCATAACATGCCAAATTACTTAACGCTGCAAACGGGTGCATTCCCACGTCATCCTCCCTTCCCTCAGTACCCAGCAGCATATTGTCACAGCACCACCCCAACGTAAAAATAACAGCAAACATTAACTCCTACAGAAAGGACTTTCTCAGTAGGTTTCCATGTGTCCCAGGGTGGCAGCAAATATCACCTTACCTGGATAAAAAAGGGCAGGAGTTTCTTTAGAGGATTCCCCAGGATTAAATTGGAGACTGGACTTCAGCTCTGCAGTAACAGCACCCATGCCGAGATGAGCCTGGTGCCAATGTACTGGGAGATACGTGCTCCTATGTGATATGCGCAGGCATAAATGGCAAATGTAGGAAATTAACCTTAATGTAAGGTTAATTTTTACATAAGTCATATTCCTTTTAAAATCAACTGCATGCGTTTTAATAGTACACACCATAAAAGTATCAGGATGAGATTAGTAAAGTTCCTAGTGCGTTCAGACAGTAAGAAACAAGTCAGACAAATTTCACTGAAAACCATCCCATCTTTTTTAAACATTTTTCCTTTCCTCTTTCCTTTCCTTTCCTCCCCTCCTCTCCTTTCCCCTTTCCTTTTTCCTTTCCCCATTTTTTTCCTTTCCTCTTCCCTTCCCTTTTTCTGGATGAGCATCGCCTATTTAATTTGGGCATCAAGACAAATCAGGGGTGAAAAGAAATTATATCTCTACACCCTGAGATTCCCAACACATCCTACAGCATTCGAACATAGCTCAAGACTGGCAATTCCAACCACTTGATCACATCATAGGTTTGCACCAACCTGACAAAAAAGAAAAGGAAAAAAAAAAAAAGCACAGTTAGTCATGAAGCCAGGAAATCTCTTCACATGAAAGTCCTTGTCCACTCAAAGGGGCTTTAGATCCCAACCTCATGAACAGTCTTTTCAGCAATTGCACCACGTGAGAATTTTGGAGAACTTGCCATGAAAGCACTGCAAAGATGCCAGGGAAATGCATTTAGCAAGGAGATTAAAGAAGGCAGACAGCTGTGGAAACTATATCTGCCAGGTACTTACAACCGTAGCTAACCCAAAGTGATGCTGAAGAAATGTAAAACCAAACAGGCGAGTCTGTGTTAGAGAGGGAGGAGTTTACATGGCACTGATACCTACCTGTCCCCAATCTCATTGTCCCAAATCCCCACAGTAATGAGAGCTTTACCATATTAACCATATTTACCATATTAACAGAAGTATCAACAGCTTTTGTTTATTTCTGACCCTTCTCTAGAAATAAGGTGAGAGCTACGTATCATCATGCAGTATTAAGTTAAGGCAAAGGCCAATAATCCAAAGGAAAATTTGGGATGAGGAAAAAAGCCAGGATGAGGAAAAAAACCCGGTGTCTCTGAGGGACAAAACTCAGCAAAGTGTGTAGGTCTTGGACTACACAGAAAAACCAACACAATTTAGCCCAGCAGTGCACTTGGGGACATTTGCCTTTGTGCACAGGCCTCTGCCCCAGCACAGAGCAAATGGACACGGACACGGACAGCCAACGCTCTCCCTTCACAAAACACTGCCTCATTTTTTATGTTACTGCTGGTGATTTCGCTGGAGGATACCTCACGTTTCCATAGTCCTACCTGATAACCTAGACTCTATCCCAACATGACTGCATCTCTGCTGAGTCATGGTAACCGTCCACTGCTGTCACAGCTGTCCACGCTGGGATATTGCTTTTACAAAGGCTTTTGGTTAAAAACTGCAGAAGGCAGTAACAGCAGGGCAGCCACAGCCTCCTCTGGGAAAATCTGTCCATGAGCTCGTTGCTCCTGTAGGAATCTCTTCTAGAGCAGCTTTTTCTGATAGAAACAAAAATTTTTCTTTCCAGCCTAAGCTTTTTCTTGGACTATTTGCACCACTTTTACTACTCTACACTGGTCCCTGAATTAAAATGTTCTCTCGCCTTACTCCTCCAAACCTGTGTCTGCATGTCCAGAAAATGCTTTCTATACTCTCACTTCAGAAAAACGGCCTATTTCACCAGCATGAAGCTGAACATTCTCCACCAGATCTCCAGCCAAGATTGCAAAAGGCTCATGCAACCATCAGATCTTGGGAGACATCCACCATTGGCAGCCAAATCCAAGTGAAAACAATTTGGATCTGAGCTCAGCCCTTGTCCTGATTTGGCCTAAGCTGGGCTCTGGATCTGGGCACTTGCTCGTGTCCCTCTTTCCTCCACTGAGAAACAAGAGAGGAGGGGAATTTCTTGCCAGATCCTCTTGATGGCAATCAAGAAGGCACTCATCCCCATCTGATCCAACAAACTTCATCTAGTACATTTTAGTCTCTCAGGTGTCAGCAGTAGTTTCTCACCTTTGCAAAGGAGGAGCTTCTAGCTTCTTAGTGATATGGAGAGAAGCCAGGTGGGTGTTTTCTGTGGATGCCATTGCAAAGTGAGTGTGTTTCAAAGGACACACCGGACTCCAAGTGCTGATCGTGTGAATTAACTGCAGTGGCCTTCACTACGCCTGCCTCAGAGCCTGACCACCACCAACGCAAGCCACTGCACTGCACCACCAAGCATTACCACTACCGAGGTGGACTGAGGAGACCTGCATGAGCTAAACAAGAAAGAGGTGTGGCAGAAGAAGCTGGAGAATTCAAGGTAAAGGAAAACAAATAGTACACTTAGTTCTGAGTTACTTCATGGCAGCACAGAATTAAAAATAAGGAACACCAGCATTTAGGGAGAGCAAGAGAGCCTTCAAAAGGGAATCCATGCAACTGTAGCTGCTTCACTGTGGAGGATGACCTGTGTTCTGGGATTTGGTCTGTGAATCCCTGAGTCCCTGAATCCAAGGGTCTGAATCTTGAAACTTCTCTGGAGAAAGCCTCGTAATACAACTGCTGTCAAATGACTGGGTACACCACCTTACCAGTGAGGTGTCTCCATACCAGTGTTAGATCCAGAATCGAAAATCTTGTGCATCTCCCCCCCCTCAAGCTTAGAGAGATAAAACCAACAGGAAAACAGAACTGCAGCTACACCCAGCACACCACTGATCTCGAGGTACAAGCCAGGCTTGCCACAAGGCAAAGGCAAAAATAGTCCAGCCTGCTCCCTCAGCAATCCTACTAGAATTCAGAGAACACCAGAGCCTGTTACTCCAAACTCATTGCTCTGGTGGCCACAGCCTCTCCTCCCTGGGACACACAGGGACTGCTCTACAGCATCTGGTCATGCACGTGTGCAGGTCTCTCTCCATGTCCTGCGAAGGGACAAATCTATGCTCACACCTGTCCTTTGCAAAACCCCAAAATGGTTCTTCATGAGATAACCCTTGTTCCATGGGTCCCAGTCACAAGAGATTGACATTCAACATTACTGTTTTGTGACAGCATGAGTGAGCTCGATAAATCCACTGCAGGCTTCTCTTGACCATGTGCCCAGGAAGACTCCTTCCAGGGCTTTAAACCACTATTTCAGAATATTACTAGCAACAAGTACTCTTGAGATCCTCTTCACATAAACCCCGTTTGTACTGAACGGCTGGTCTGCATGGGACCAGTGGCAGACACGATGGATCATTCCATTCAGAGTTTGCCTGCAGAACACTTTTTTGTTTTTTAAGAGTATAACAGTCATTAACAACACAAGGTGGATGACCCTGTTGTCTTGCACATATCTATCACTGTACTACAGAAATGTCTTCTGCTGACACCAGGGGCCCAGAAAGACAATTCTCAGGATGGGGCAGTTATGCTAATTTCAGATCAAGATCACATCTAGGTGCTAAGAGAGCAGAGGAGCACCAAAAGGATGTGGCTTTGGAGTGAAGCCGGCAGTCAACACCCACTTTTATTAGAGATCTACATGTTCTCATCCCAAATCCATGATTTCTATGGTTTGCATTGAGGAATTTGCACATGCACATAGCAAAAGTCCAGTGTCAGGATCACTTCTCCAAGGGAAGTTAACAGCAGCCCTTTTGAACAGATACATCGGTCCTACTTTTGATTGCTCCTAGGTAGTTGGGAAGATAAAAACCACATGAAAAAGCTATCCCATTTTCTGTTTTCCTATGAAATCACGATGAATTGTGACTTGCGAACAGAGAGTAAGTCTACAAATTCAGGAGCCAGAAGGGGGGTTTGGGAAGAAACCTGCAATAAGCAGTTTCACCCCCATATCCCTTCCAGTTACCTGTTGAAGTAGAGGTGGCTTTCGTGTCTGTTTCAGACATGAAGTCTAATGCAGAGCTGAATGGGCTGATTTTACAGCAAGACAGAGGCTGTCAGTTCTCAAGCCCTCTGTCTTTTTGTGGTGGGTTGACCCTGGTTGGAGGCCAGGTGCCCACCAGAGCCGCTCTGTCACTGCTCTCATTCACCAGACTGGGGAGGAAAAGTACAACGAAAAGCTTGTGGGTCGAGATAAGGACAGGGAGAGATCACTCACTAATTATCGTCACGAGCAAAACAGACCGAACTTAGAGAGGGAATTCATCTAATTTATTACCGAGCAAAACAGAGTAGAGCAATGAGAAATAAAATCTTAAATCTTAAAACACCTCCCCCCCACCCCTCCCATCTTCCTGGGCTCAACTTCACTCCCGGCTTCAACCTCCTCCCCCCTCAGCGGCACAGGGGGACGGGGAATGGGGGTTGCGGTCAGTTCATCTCACGTTGTCTCTGCCGCTTCTTCATCCTCAGGGAGAGGACTCCTCTCATCATTCCCCTGCTCCAGCATGGAGCCCCTCTCACGGGAGACAGTCCTTCATGAACTTCTCCAGCGTGGTCTCTTCCATGGGATGCAGACCTTCAGGACCAGACTGCTCCAGCATGTGACCCCGTGTGCTCTGGCGTGGGCTCCTCTCTCCACAGGGCCACAGGTCCTGCCAGGAGCTTGCTCCAGCATGGGCTTCCCACAGGCCACAGCCTCCTTCAGGTGCCTCCACCTGCTCCGGCATGGGGTCCTCCACGGGCTGCAGGTGGAATCTCTACACCCCCTCATCCTTCCTCCATGGGCTGCAGGGGGACAGCCTGCTTCACCATGGCCTTCACCACAGGCTGCAGGGGGATCTCTGCTCCGGCACCTGGAGCCCCTCCTGCCCCTCCTTCTGCACTGACCTTGGTGTCTGCAGAGTTTCTTACATCTTCTCACTCCTCTCTCCGGCTGCAAAAGCTCTCTCACTTGTTTTTTTCCCTTCTTAAATATGTTATCACAGAGGCGCTGATTGGCTTGGCCTTGGCCAGCGGCGGGTCCATCTTGGAGCTGGCTGGCATTGGCTCTGACACAGGGGAAGCTTCTAGCAGCTTCTCACAGAAGCCACCCCTGTAGCTCCCCCGCTACCAAAACCTTGCCACACAAACCCAACACACTTTTAAAGCACTAACCCAAAACAAGAAGAAAAAGCTGGAATCCTTCAGTTGTTCTGGATATTAGAGACTTGGTCTTTTTTTGGTATAGCATGTTTGGGCATCATATCGGCATCATTCTGGAACAAAGAAATAGTCCATATCTGGACCGTGAATGAAAACTTCCCAGGGACACAGAAATGCATGTCATAAAATCTAAGTATATTCTTAGGCAAGCCCTGGAACATATGCAACAGTTCCAAATGACTGCAATGCCCTACAATCCTGTCTTCTGCCCAAAATCGGTATTCATGGTTTACAACCTTCCATCCATACTGGCAAATGAACCCTGGGCAGGGCAGAGGCTTGAGCACTGAGCCATGACTGTCCTCACCACAGAAATGCTGGTGGGCTACCTTACATGGTTTGACCTGTGCCAACCATCTTCCTCCTAGGTGACATTTGAGCAAGGTTCAGGGAATACTATTTTCTCAGGACTGTTTGGATATGTCCTCTCTGCTTGGCAGAAGACAAGAAGAAAGAGTTTAGGCATAACATTTGGGACTTGGCTTTGCTTATTAGTGCAGAAGCACTCACTGTCTCCTGATCTGGCTTAATTAGAACCCAGGTAGCACACAGTTTTCATCTCACTGCTGACCTGTGCGTTCTCACTCTCTGCCAATGATTACTTTACACGGACACTGCCTACATCTAATGGTAAGAGCACAAACCCAGGTGTGTTTTTTTTAAACACACTAGGCAAGAATTGGGAATAGTGTGCAATAGCAACACCCTACAGCACCCACCCATCCGTTTGAAAAAATAATTGCTGAGTATGTATTTTATTGATGCTATTTCTAGGACTGTCAGGTTTTCCTGAGCAAGCTCACAGCAACCTCACAGATTCCTTCATTCTGGACACTCATGCTCTTCGAGGTCCCATTTGTGCTATAGATGATCAGACAGGTGTCAGGCCATATGAATTACCTCCAGCTTCCATTCATTAAAGTGAAATAAAGACTTTAGGGTCAGTGAAGAAGACAAGAGGAGGAGTCACTGGCCCATATGCATATTGGCATTTGACACTTTACTCCTCTGTATAGCAGATGCAAAGGTAAAAGAGGAAAGATTTAGGGATACCAGAATATCTTTTCATTGCATACACTGAAAACCCTAGATTTCTTAGATCACCAACTAGCATGATAAAAATTTGTGCTCAATTAATAATTTCTCTTTACTGAAGCAACGAAATAAACATATTTTGAACTAAAGAGGAAAAAAAAATCTCCCTTTTATGCTTAGTCTCTACCCACTTAACTTGAGGCAGAATTAAGACTTCAAGTCTTGGATTATCAACAATGCTTTGTATTTATGGAACCATTCAATGTCGCTAATTCAGTAGTAAGGCTGTGTGTAAAATACTGTAATAAATCCTTTGCTAATGTAAATGTTCATCACTTCATTAATTCCACGTTAGAAAAGGATTGGCTGATTTTTGCTACAAAGAATGACTGGCCATATACGTAGGTGCTGGAAAGCTGGTTAGTCAATTGTAGGAAATTTGTCATGCCAGATAATAAGATTGGTGAAGTTAGTAAGGTGGAGAAAAGCTTTCTGCACATGTAGTAACACTCCAGTCTGATCTGTAATTTATTTAATTTATAATAGCAGAGAATCTATTTTTTATACCTTCTGAGAATCAGACAAAAAAATCATTTATTTCAAGCATCAGATCTGAGACTTAAAGAAATAAACCCCCAATATTTTAAAGGGGGGGGGGGGGGGGGGCGAATAATCCATCAGACAAGAAAATGTTTACAGTGATTTTACTCATATTTTCCAACTGGCATCAGGGCAAATTAAAGCACATGGTGCTTTGGCTCTGTAGAAACGTTCTGTCCCAAAGGTTCCTATTGGAAAAGCTGGGCCATAGCCACATCAGCATCGTGGAGTCCTTCTGCACAGGAGCTGCACAGCTGCAGGTGGCTGGGCCAAATATCTCAGCCAAATATTTTAGCTCAGGTACAGGCTTGTGAAGTTGTCCCATGTCTTGCTGATAATGTGAAGTCAGAACTTCAGTTTGTGTGCACTTGCCTGTATAAAACACAATAAAACCAAGGAAATCTCATTATTGCTCTAGCACCTAGAAATCTTCATCATAAACCCAAAGAGCATTGGGCAAGTTTCCATTATATGGAAAGATAACAAAAAATTATAAAAGAAATCAGCTTTCTTTGGAAGAACTTACACATACTAAATTTTTGATTTCCACAGAGAAAAAGGACTTTTTCATTCCAAAACAGATAGATTTTCTGTACAGGTTGTTACTCCTCCACCAGTCGAATCAGTGGGAATTGTTTTTATTTACAGGAACAGGGCGATGCTTTCAAGGAGCCGTACAATATCAGGGATAGGAAGGGATGGGTCAGTGTCACCTGGAAAATAGTAAGCTATACATAATATTCTGGAAATGATAAATCATTTTGCATGTGCAATGCAGGTGCATTTTCAACTATTAACATTCAGTAAGGCTGCTGCTCTCACGCATTGGCCTGCCCTGGCTTCACCCCTCAAAAACATACAAACTACATCAAAACCAGAGATCTGAGAGGATCGTTGTTATTAAAGGCAAAGAGGCTGCTGACGTATTGAGGGCTAAATAATTCTTCTTAACAAACAAGCAGATAACTTATAAGGTCTAAAGCTGTAGGCACCATTAAGTATGACGAGTTTTCTTTCCTCCTTGCAGAGTAGGAGGCAAATTCAATGTCATGCAATCATGAAGCCTAATCTCTGCTATGACCAGATTGTAAATGATTGCATTGGAAACCACTGGCAGGAGGGTATTTATCTCCAAGGCTACAATTATTATCACAGGCTAGTTTAGAGCATGCTATTTCTTTCCCACATCTGTTACAGATGTCTATGGCAAATGTTTAGCTCTTGCCAGGAAGCTCTTGCTTGCAGATTGAGAAGTTTAAGATCCAGCCTCTGCTGGTCTCAGCGACGTGAGATGCTACACACCCCACCCTCCTTCCAGATCTTCATCCAGAGATTTCCAGCCCAACAGCGTCTGGTTCAGACCTCCAGCAGCCCACAGACCAATCAACCCCACCCAGTCATCTTTGAATCAAGCCTGTCATTGCTGGGTTTGCGCAAACACGCGCGCATATACGAGCAGAGAAATGCCGGGGAGGTTACCGTCTCCCTTCGCACGCGCTCAACCACCGAAAAGGACTGACACAAGTTTGCGTCACTCGAGGAAATAAACAGTGGCTTGGACCACAACAAACGCTTGCAGTCTGGCATCCCGTTGGAGATCTTGTGACTCGTGTCGTCCCCACAAGACAAGAACCCCCTCTTTGTATTCGTCCGCCCCGCGCTGTAACGGGGCCTGAGGCCTTGTTCAAAGGCTTGACATCAGCAACACAAGTGCAAAATAAAAGCAAGAGCTGGCTGCTCTCCAATCGTGCTGATGTCTCAGCTGCGCCAGTTGGAGTTAGTTATGGAGGAAGAGCCGCAGAAACTACGAGCACTGAAGGGATTGGAAACGTCATGTATGGCGTAAACAGTAACTGCAGATTTTCGGCAGGACCTGCTTGATCTTTGCGGTGTGGGAGACGACTCAGTGCAGTTTGCTTCATCGCAGTCTTCCTCTCCCTCATCCCAGAAGGCAACGCTTGGAGACTGCTAGTGCAGATAGCACAGGGGTAAAAAGGGAGGCATTTCTAAAATATTAGATGGAATTGCTGTCTTCTGGTGAAATGGGCAGGTATCTTTCCACCTATTTTCTCTCTGACCTAGACCAGCTCTTCCTTTTGTAGCCTGCTTCCATGGGCGAGGTCAGCACCCCAGGTTTGGGGCTCACCTCAACCTCCACACCTGCTACAACTACAATAACCAACCTGAAACCGTACTAGGGAACAGGAGATGCTGCAAACTGCAGGCTCAGTCACAAAGTTATTTTTGGATCTCGTACCCACATTAACCCCATCCCTGGGAGCTGCCTGCACCTAGGTACGCAGGCATTCTTGGGAGGCTGCACATTTCACTGCAGGACAACTCCCTGCCTGACACATAGAGTTACTGCAAGTTCAGTCCGAGTCTTTTTTAAAGGGGCAATTGATATAAGCAGGACAATAAATTCTGTGTCCTCCCCTAAGACACATTCATGTGTCTTTGCTGGAAATGCTTCCAGCATAGATAAGCAGTTTTTGAGTTTCCTCATGTCCTACTCACTGCAGCATTAACACACTCCAAGTAACCGACCAGCCCAAAGGGGCAGGCAAGGCACAGCTCTCGGACAGCTTTTGCAGCTTTCCTTTGTTCCCCCGAACACGTACCCTGCAGATCCTGACAGTGCTTGCACGCACAGAGCATCACCGGGAATCACTAGACGACACGAAGCGGGAACACGTTGACCTTCTGGATGCTTTAAACTCTGGTCAGCACCAGAGAGAAAACATATCAGTCAAAAATATGATCTTCTTGGGACACCTAAGATGAAAAAGAGTAAAATGCACCATTTAAGTCTGACAGTTGTTACCAAACCCACACATCTCTCCTTACCTCCCTGCCACTGATTTATGAATCAGATGCCTCATCCTCTAGACAGGCACACACATGTTTCACATTGACACAGGTTTTCTTTCCCACACATCTCTGCGGTGTAAGGTGACTGTTTGAACTCATTAATTCACCATACAAAGAAGGTATGTTCCCTTAGCTGGTGTCCCACAGAGCTCAGGTTAAGGGCAGGAGAGTGAAAGAGACTCCTGGTTTGGGGGAAGGACAGGAGGAGGGAAGAAAGCACGTGAAAAGGCTATACTTTAACCCACCAGAACTTGCCCTCTCTTCATCCACAGCATATGGTGCGCACGTGATTTGAACGCAGAAAAACAGCTCATTACTTCACGCAAACCAAGCCGAGCATGTTTGTAACGCTGGTAGGTCCCCAAGTCAACCTAAGCATGGAGGTGCAACTGCTGCAGCTTTTTCTTACCAGAGATATCTGGAGGGCTTCCAGCTCTCATGCAACATTTCACTGGGTCGCAAACCCTCAACCAGTTTAAATAGAGGCGGCTCAGATCAACCAGGTGAGAGAGGCTGAAGTAAAGTAGGTTTCCCTTGGCCTCCCCTCTGCCTGACCTCATCTGAGGGCATCTTCTCTCCCTACCATCTGTCCAACCTCAGGAGGTCCCACACCTGGTACACTGGCAGCTTGTGAGAAGCAAAGGAGGCTTTGCTCTTCCCTTTAACAGCACGCATTTTGGTATTAAAGAGGTGAGAACTTGTCACTGAGGTGAGGTGCAATACAGCCTTGCAGGTAAAGTGCAGGGTCCTGGCATCCAAGCCCGTATTGCTCCCTGCTCCATACCTACACGTCCAAGCCCCATCCGTGCTCCATCACCGCGGTGCCTGGGCCCACATAAAGCACTTCTACTCATATAAGAGGCTAAAGGACACTCACAGCTCATGCATAATGTTCTCCAGTCCTTCTCCCCAGAGAAATCAGTGAAAATCTGACAAATTTGCACCAACTTCAGACTTACCCTTGGATATCACTAATTTTAGAGGCTGGGAATGAGTCTGTCTGTGGCAAGCAAAGAAAATCAAGGGGAGGAAGCAGCAAAAAATAATTGAGGTGGATATCCTTAAGGAAATGAATACATGGTTAAAAGTAATTCCATGGTCAAGAAATAAGTTTTTCCAGGAACCTTAGGGGAGACGATATGTACATGATAAACCAGAGAAAGAGGAAAAAAAATTAAATACGTATATATATGTGTACATACGCACTTCTTTGTTAAAACCCCTAATGCAAGAAGGGTGCCCCCATCTCCCAGTGAACTTTGGGGTTCTTTATAATATTTCACAAAACATCATCTCTCACCCCAAATTGTGCTGGGGATTAATTACGCTCTCTACTGACAGCCCTCTGCAACTGCCTGAAAAGCAGGCCCATCATTAGCAGCCATATGCCAGGGATGGAAAAAATCCACGCCAACTATTACTAGAATGCAGTAACAGTATTTCCAAGGGATTTTGAGAAGCATCCAGAGCGAGGGAGACCTGATTCATTCCTTGTATTTCGCTTTTGGCAGGAAGAAGTGGGGAAAAGGGGTTAGACTGAAACTGCCAAGTAGGAAAAAAAAATTATAAACCTGCTATGCAGAAGCTGGACACAGTAGGGAAACCGTTTGTGTCCCTTCCTCACCACTTCACAATGCCAAAAACCTCAGCTGATGGAAATTATCGTTCCCCCTCTGACTTCAGTGGCATCGTGCCAGTTTGCAGCACCTGAAGATGTGACAACAGTTTTCACTCCCTGTGAATGTCGACAAAGTTATGCAAAAATTCCATAAAACGCATTTGAAAATTAACTGATTTGGAACTATGATGTCCTATTTGGGGAATTTATTTTAAAACTCCATAGAAAAATTTGAGGCCTAACACCCTGCTGGGATAAGGCTGTTGATGGCATTGCTATTTACATGAGCCTATAAACCACGCTTTTTAATCTTTTCTTCTCCTGACCTTGCGCTTAAGGTATTACAAGGGTGGGTGATAAACAAGCAAATAAATTCTTACGGCCAACAAGCGAGGGATCATCACTGCCACACTGTTTCTGAGCTTGAGGATTATCTCAGGCAATCTAAACTTTAAAGGGAAAAAAGTCAGCTGCAGCAAAACCCCCGGCTGTGAAAGCGGCGTGTGTCCTTGCGTCCATATGGCTGCAGCATGCTGAGAGGGGAAATGCCTGTAGCCGCTGAGACCAGCCCACAAGGAGCCAATTCTCCTGGCACAGCACCGAATTAGCAGGAAAGCCATGTGTCCAGTGCAGCTCTGTACTGTTACCTTCATAAATGGAAAATCCTCACCTGGAGAGATGAGTTAATCCTGCAGGACACGTGTGGGAGACCCCCATTAGCACAACGCAGGCTGGAGGAGCTGCCGTCCCCGTCCTTCCCAGGTCCCACGGCCACTCCTCCTTCTAAAGCTGAGATGCTCTTGCTGCGATGCTCCTAGAGATGCTCTTTCTTCGCCGAGGCAGACACCCTTATAAACAAGAAGTCGAACCCAACAAACCTAGCTGAACCTGGCCATTAAATCAAGTTCAGGAATTCAGGGACAATGACCTTATGCCATTTCTTTAACCACTTGCAAGTGAGCGCACTCTCCCAAATACCCACAATTTTGAATTCTGCCACTGGAAGCAAAGCTAACGGTAAACATAGCAAACATCCCAGGACAGTGACAGGCTAGGACACAGGCACTGGCCAACAACACAAATTGTTCTTCTCCTACTGTCCCACCAGTCCGGTCTGCTTCCTGCAGCCTCTCCACACCAGGGGAATTCCCGTTGGAGCAACAAAGTTAACTGGAGGTCTGGAGAGGTTCAGTGCAATAGGAAAGATAACACTTAAAAATCCAAGAGAAATAAAGCCTGGGAGTCCCGCCTTCCCATGTCAATGTAAAAGGCATTTCTGTTCTAAAGCCTCTTAATTCACATTTCTGCAGCATCCTCATATGGCTGCAAAGCAATCCTAAGAAACCAATAAAACCCCACAGACAAAATTCATCATCAGTTCTGTTTTCATGTGTTAGGAACACCAGTGGTCTTTCCTTACCTAGAGAAGGGGGGTAAACCCTGACTTCCTATCTATGCACCAACCTGAAGCAAATGTGTGAACATTTATATACGTGTATGCGTGTGTGTATATATATACACACACACACGCATATACACACATAAATTACTTATGCAGAAGGAAACCTCTAATACTTTGTCTTACCAAGCATCCCCAGTGTATTTTATTACAACACTGCAAGTCTCCTAACGCTTTACGTCCTCAGATCCTAAAGGGAACTATTAAAAAGCGGACGTGTGAGCCAGCATCCATTTGTGGATGAAGAACGCTAACGGCCGGCACTGCTGCGGCGGGGGGGTGGCCAGTCCTGAACGACCTCCAGACAGCCAGGAGGTGGTTCAAAACACTGCTGCAGGGATGCAAATCCAATCTCAGCCTGCAGTAAAAGCTCCCCATGACATTTTGCAATGCTGCAAACGTTCTCCCTACTTAAAGCAGCAATTTCTTCTCCTCTCGGTTTTCTTGTACTGCATTTAATGTCAGTGCCAAGGCTCCTTCTCCAAAATCTCTCAGACTCCGGCACAATACTTGCCAGATGTCTGGGGGAGCCACTGAATTAATACAGTGAATACACAGAAAAAGTCCTGTCTTTTTAAAAATAATATTTGATTTCCTCAGAACTTCCCCCACTCCGAGGAACAACTATCAACTACGTGTTATCTCAGCTGGACAAAACCCATACGGCTGGGACAAAACTGCTGGGCACGTGAGGTTTCTGTGCAGAACCACAACCGAGGGACAGCAAGATGCAGGATCCGGTGGTCCGAGGGGGCTGCTCAACCCGTGGCCTTTCGTTTCGCAGTTACGTACGATCGCCTCCACTCTGGAGTCTGAATCCTCAGCCCCAGCAGATGCTTATTTAGCTCATGGCAAGATCTTGGCAGGCAGTGTGACATTTTCAGAAGATAACTGCAGTGAATAGCACAGATCTACTTAATCACTTTCAGTCAGGACAGAATGACCCAGTGTCGTCTTCCGATCTGATTTATGAAATGATGGCATCAAATAGGATAAAGCAACTGGCTTCTTCAGCGTCGATGACATGATGTTCCTGCAGTGCTCAAATCCATGGTTTTGGGGAGAGGCAGAAGGAGAGCTCATGAAGCTGCAGAGACAGGGGGTCACATCTTCCTCAAGGACCCCAGCCTGGCACATTAGCATCCCAAGAAACAATACTTGGAACGCGGGGGTTTTTTTCCCCACAAGACAAAATTTGGGCTTGGAAACTTGCATAATGCCTCTAAGGGAGAGCCTGGAGGCAAAAATAAATAAGTAAAAGGGGAGATGCAGTCATTATTTCCAATTCTTGCCTCATTTTAAATCTCCTTAGCCACTGTCCCCTCTCTCCAGAGTGGCCACCACCCCCATGGGGCTCAGCACACCATCGCAGCACTGAGAGCTAATAGTCAGCATTGGCTCCTTATTGCAGCCCCTCCATGGTCACCTTCAGGCCTGCTCCTTCAAAGAAGTTACCTCATCAGTTCTTCCATAGGCTCCGAGATCCTCCTCCCATGGGATGCATAGGTCCAATTCCCAAATATCTGCTAAAGCAGTGGTTTGCAGCCTGTAAGGTGTGGACCAGCCAGCGATGGGCTGCAAGGAACTGGAAACGGGTCTGTGAAATGCTTCAAGGAAAACCAAACAAACCAAAAGGACTTTTCACTTACCAACAGGTATTTGACAACGTCTACGGAGAACGCTGGTGACTGGTCAATTGTCAGACAAAGCTCATGATTAATTTTTTGTCATTGCTGTTCCTCATTTAAGAAGTTTGTAATTACAGCTTTGCAAAAGAGTACAGTTCTGGTGCAAAACAAGCTGGCCTGCAGATTTTTCTAAAAAAAAGCACTATGGTCCAACCACCTAACATCACTGATACACCGACTTCAGGCCATCCAGTCCCTGTTGCTTCCAAAGTAGAAAAAAAGAAAGTGGCAAATGTCGGGATATATTGGTGCCAGAGTTTTGTGACCTCTTTGGTCTTGCAGACACCTTACAACTCAAGTGTCCGTGCCATGAGTATATACTACTTATCTGTGCTGGTTCAAGTGTAGCCCTTCAGAAAAAGGCAACAATAAAAACCAGGATTGATCAGACAAATTATTTAAGAAATAAACATGGCCACCTAAGTTCCCCCTGTAGTCACAGGGAGGGAGAGGTACCTTCAGAAAGACATTAGTCTTGTCTGTCTAACGATGTTAGGCCAGGATGAATCAAGCTGGAGACACATCTGTCTCTTCACTATCAAGAGAGCTTAGGCAGGACTCCTGCTTCAGCATCATTCAAGCCCAAGACAAAAAGACTTGTCAGAAATAGAGGTGCTTGATGGAGCCCGTTACCCTCTAGACCCTTTTATCTTCATCTCTTTAACAACTAATTCCTCCCAGCACATACCGCAGGGTGCCAACGCAGGGATCCCTGCCTGTCCAAGAGCACGAGGAGTACAGGGCGCGCTCCAGCCTCGGCCAGCCTGCCTCCTCCCGTCACACTGCTCCGCTGCCCACCACGCCAGGGGAAAAAGTCCCATTAATTTCAATAGACGTTGCATCGGTCCTTTTGTCTGCAACAGCCAAGCAGTCACACACGAGGACTAGGAACGCATCCCATCCTTCCAGCACACCATTTTGCAGAGCATTCCCTCCCAAGTGGCTTTAAAAAAACCCCAAAAAACAAAAACCACAAAACAAAACCAAAACGAACACACCCCATGATAAATCTTACTGGATTTTTCTAAAAGAATCAATGTATTATTTCTAACTACACTCATTAATTCAAAGACCACAACCACTAGGAGATTATCTAAATGAAGTTCTGAATAACGAGGGTCGTGTCATGTCAACTAGTGACTATCACGAAAGACAGGGGGGGGCAAATGGTTTTCATCCCAGTCAAAATAACACCCTAAAACCAGGAATGACCTTTTTGTGTTCTTGTTGCTGAATCTTCAGGTTTTGTGTCATGGAAAACCATGTGATAAAGGTCCCTGCGCAAGATGCCAGGCATTTCCAGGCAAACCATACAGACCGCAGCATCATTAATTTAATCTTCCACTACTCGACTCTTCTCCTGACTGAAAAATCAATGCTAATAAGGAGCTTTGGGAAAAGACTGTGTTGATGCCTCATCTTGTATGGACTAATTTTAACCTGCTATCAAATGACTAAGTGGCTTTAAAGAACCTATAAACCCTACAAAGAGATTTTTAAGTGTCTCTTTCCCAAACGGTGCTCTCTGCTGATGAAGACATCTAAATGCATGAGGATGGCTTTATGTGCTACCTCAGCCTGTCAGGAACGACGGGGATGGAGGCCAAAGTCTCGTACTTCAACCACATCACCCCCTACGCTGGCGTGCAGGGGAGCGCCAGGCAATGCACCCGACAGAGCAATTTCAAGCAGTCGGAGACGCTAACAGGATCTGCATCAGCTGTAGCTGAAGGAAAAGAGCGCGGTGCTATTTGCTCCTTTGGATAAATTGCCTGCTAGAGCAATAACCGAAGCCTGAAGAACAAGCAGGATTTTAAGCAATAGTTACGATGGGATAAAGAACACCGCCCTGAATAGCCTCAGCTTCGCTCTTGAGCATCCCCTCCAGCGCTGACCTGAGGTGTCTGCCTGCCTTTACCTTCAAGGTCTTTGGGGAGGCAGCCCAGGAGGTCACAAGGCATCCGGGGGATCACTCCTCATCTCCAGGAGCTGTGAGACTTGACCTTTCTGAGTCACACAGCTTTTTCCCACTTTCTGGCAAACTTCCCATCAAAATTTGCTAGATCGCCACAATGCCTATTTCACCCAGGGACCACTAACTCATGCCCAAAAGACGACAACTAGGTGAATTAGAATATTGCAGTTTTTGAAAAACATTTTATGGCTAGTCGGTTCTTCCAGTCCATTTGTCTCTCCCATTCCATGTTGCATCCCAATGTGTAACCACCAATGATGTTGATCCGACCAGTAGAGCAGCAACTCTCCTATTTCTTATTTCTCTCTACGGCTCCTAGCACTGCGAGGGCTCAAGGTTTAAATCAGATGTCCTGAGGTACCTTGATTTAAATACAAATAAACACACCGATATTGTTAATAGATTTTGAGAAAGATGCTTTGCTTTCTGAAGATCCACCCATCAATGTTGGAAAGCACCTACGAATTTTGCTAGCAAATGCAAGGCCTCCTCCATAGTGACTAGCTTATTTACTGAATATTCACTAACTTTCATAGTCGGATTAAATTTGTTTTCCCTTCTATTCAGCAGCTTTGACCACGGAGGGAGATATGGGAAAGGATGGATGCAAGATTAAATATTCAGTCAGCCTGAGAAGAAGCTGTCTGCCTCTCGCAAGAGAGCCCCTCAGCTGCCAATTTCACAATTCCCTCCTGAACGCAATAATACATTTATAATCACGGCTGCGATTAATACAAATGGGGGGGGGGAGGGAAGCCAGGCTGTGGAAAACAGCAGAGTATTTATCCCAGCTAAACATCACTGTCTTATCACTGCGATAGGAGAAGGAAACCGCTCCCCACTACATCAAACCAGCTGTTAACACTGAGATCCATCCCGATAACATCAGCAAGATCCCATCCATCACTAACTCCAAGCAGGGTGTCTGTGACGAGGTTACCATCCCACCGGAACCCTGTTTCGCTTCCCCAGTGCCTTGCTCTCATCCAAGTAACAGCCTGCCCGGCAGAGACCAGGCTGGACCCCACGAGGCTAACCCCAGAGGGACAAGGTGTCTCAGAAACGCTCCGAGGAGTTGCCAGCTACAGTTTCTCTCTTGCACGTGAACCACCATCACTTCGTCTCTTGACCTTTTAAGGGGGCTGCTCTCAGATACCGTTACGTAGGGTCACAGCCTACGGCTCGCAGGGAAACCAGACGCGGCTGTGGGCTTTTTTGGCACCACGTATCAGCACTAGCGTGATGCTCGGCTACTGAGTTACCAGAAAAGCAACCGCTGGATGCACACACGCAGGTAAATCCCACACCCCCGGGCACACGGACGTGTCCGGCCCACTGCGCATCCCTACGATGCTGACCTCCGTGTCTGACTGCATCGCCTCTACGTCAAACGTGGCCGAGTCACCCACGGGGCCACATCCGCCTCCACGCTGGCATGACGTACCTGCCTCAGGCGGCACGAGTTCTCCGTCATGCTGCTCCCAGGCTCCCCAAAATCCCACGTCCCGAATAGCTCTGTACTTGAACTATCAGTTGTCCTCTCGCCTGGTCCCTGCACGGCGATACTCGCAGCTCTGCCCTCGAGACCCGCGCTTGGTGCGTAGAAAGGAGAGGGTAGGCAGTGGGGAAACAGAAAACTATATATAGGAAAACTTTGTTGCTTTCTGGTAGTTTCCCCAGACTCTTACTAGTCTTTATTCAGTCATTCTACAGATCACTGCTCTCACCCACCCTGAGCTCATCGTGCGGCAGGAAAATAGGATGAAGCTGAAGGATAACACCACCTTGGCAAGGCGCCAGCCATGATTAGACGTTACGATGAGTGACGAGCATGACCGGAGTTACAGCAGTAAATATTTAAAACTATTTTTGAAATGAAGTCTCAGGAAAGATGTAAACTCTCATGATTTGAGGCATTAGCTAACCTCTAATTACAGAGGGAAGGGAAGGAGTGGAAACTTTCCTGAGATAAGGGATAACCTAACTGCTTGCTGCAGGGTTTCTTGGAACACCCTCAGTCCATCCCGTTCTGGTCATTGTCAAAATCCTGGGCTAGAAGGCTTGCAGGTCTAAGTAAGCTTGGCAGCTCCTAATTCCTAGAAAAACAATTGTAACTTATACTTTGCTTGCTATAAATGCTGGATTTTCTACACAAATTATAGAAATATATTATTATATAAAATCCAATGTTTTGTTGCAGGAAAACCATTACCATAGCTACAAGGTTTTTTTTCCCCCAGGAGCTGCAATTAATAGTTTCTCCATTACAAACATCTGGGTTTTATTTACATAATATATACATTATACATATATGTATAGTATACACACAAAAATTAGATGTTGCAAACTCTTTGTTAAAGTGCTTTTCTAGCATACGAGAAAGCTGGAATGAGAAAACCGTTTCCCAGCACAGGAGACCTGAGCTCAAACACCTTTACAGATAAGCTGTGTAAAGACCATAGTACTCCCTGATTTACAATATGATTTATTCCATTCACTGAAACGTTTGATTATTATAAGCTTTAATTCCGTTCCCTCCATATAGTTTTTGGATTCACTTATTGTTTCATTCTAATTTTTCGGGAAAAACATTTTTACAACCTATTTTGCAATGGCCAAAGCAATCGCTCTCCAGCCTCCACCGGGTCCTTTAACACCAATGTCTCATGACATACGTAGCTATATGTACCTTCTGCCTTCCGTCTGCCGGGGCAGGAACGCATGGGGTGGTTTGGTGTGGAAGCTGCTGGGTTTGGGCAAGTCTTATACAAAGGAGGGCCCAAAGGTGCTTTTTACAGCCGGGAAGGTTGATGGTGGTCCTCAGATCCACAACCTCAACACAAGAACATTTCACCTCCTGCCCAACTGCATTTTCTTTTGTTGTAGCAGGTCACCAAAGGATTAAGTGGTCAACCCCAAACTTCTCTCCCCAACATCTAGTGATTTTTTGGATGTTGTGGGCTCAGGCTCACAAATCCCCTGGAAAAGGGGTGCCGCAGCCAAGTGGGACACAGGGCAGGAGCCAGACCAGATGCGCTGGGACAGCCGGCGCTGCTCCAGCGTTTTGTACCAGTGAGAGCCACCTACGTGCCAGATTTACCCTATAGCCACAGTCTCACCAAGGGTAAACCTGTTCCTTCTGCAGGGAGGAGATGCAGAAACGCACCCAGCCGCCCTGGTCAGACAGTGCTGATCCAGGGAGCAGGCGAGCCGCAGCAGAGATGCCCAGTCAACGTGCCTGTTGGGGCTCCTTCTGAGCCACGGCGGAACTGGAGGAGAACAGGAGCAAACAGGTTTCTCTGGGATCTGCCAAGCCCACGGAGTCGGTCAAAGCATGGAAAGGACAGGCGCTGCAAGGCAGATCAGCGCCACGACCAACAGACCAGGGGATGCGATGGCAGCACCGACAAACGCTGACCGTGCCACCGTGAAGCGCCGCTATCTCCAAACCAGTAACGTCAGCCAGCTGGAGCTGCGCACACCCGCTGATGAGCCGGCACGCTGGGAGTGCTGGTCTGTCTTTGGTACATCGCATGCACACAATTCGCAATCACTGCGGCGCCCGCACTAGGACTGAGCCCGCCTAACGAGCTTCGGTAGTGGGTCATGCAGATGTCAAGTAAGCGGGGGGAGGTTGATTCCTGCGGGACTTTGCAAGTTTAGCGACACCAGTCCTGGGCAGTCTGTTTGCTATTGCAATGATTTTTGGGCATTTTCCTGGAACACTCCTCCTCGGTGAGATGGCACCTAATGGTCAGCAGTACTAACAGACACCGCGAGGATGAAAAGCAGCATTTGCTCCGAGTCTTCCGAGGTGATAACCTTCCAATGATGCTACTAAAGAGTTACCAGTCCTTTCTCTGGGCCAGAATCCAAAGCCAGCACTTGAAACCTGAAGTTCAAGCGCTGATGCTGTTTGCCTGCTGAGGAACGGGCATTTCTGGCAACAGGCTGTTGGTCAGAGGAGGTGAGAGGACTGCTGGGTGAATGAATCACTCCTGAAGAACACAAGGAAGATTCTGCCTCTGGGTGCTATTCGATTAGCATCCCCAGAAACTTCTGCAATGCAACTTTATCTGCTTTCCCCATTTACAGCCCACCCTGTGCTTGTCAGCATATACATTATCCTTGCACAAAAATCACCTTAAAAAGGGTGTCTCAAATCCATTAGTGACTCGGTCACACAGACATCGTTTGGGCTCCAGAGCCCCGCTCCTCGCTGCTCACACGTCGCTTGTTTTATCAAAGCGTCAGGCTGCACCTGAAGCTGCGCTCAGCACGCCTGCTACCCGCTGCCACTCCTGCAGCATGTCCCCAAAAACCAGCCCAGCGCTCAGCTCTGGGCAGCCCTCCTCCATCTCCAGCGTCTTTCTGAAGAGGAAGCGGCGCAGACTGACCAAATTCCGATCCCCTTACACAGCCCCTCAGAGTCGCTCCCCGGGCGGTTCGGCGCAGCCCTCGGCTGCTTGCTCAGACCTGAAAATGCAGTGAGGATTCAGAGCGCCAAACTCAAGAGAACTCGAGCATGGGGTATTCCTAGCCTCAGGCTAATCAGACCCCCCAAATTTCTCTGCACTGGATGTAGACTCAAGCTCTGTCTGTTATTGACATTATAAAAAAAAAAAGCTAAAAAGAAAACCAAAGCAGTTTTGGGAAAGGATGCAGCCGACGTCCCAGCCCAGGGGTGGAGGGAAGATGCAGCAGACTGAAGAAATCACTGCAGTGCACAATATCAGCTCCTCCCTGACCTGCAACAGAGGTTTTACTGTAAGCTTACAGCACTTGCAGTAGTGCCACAGCAGGCTATCTGAGAGAGGCACACGCAGAGCACTCTTCACAGCAATAGCCGTAAATGCTGATCTAGGTTCAGACCACAGAAATTTCCCATGGTCTGATCTCCAGCTGCCCCAGACTCCAGAAGAAACGCATCTCCAGCGCAGATGGGGTGGGCTTGGTCTCCCATCGGATCTTTTAAGGGTTTCCAGATCCGAGGCTCAGATGAGCCATCTCTGTGCCGGGGAGCTGCTTGGGGCTGCAGAGACCAGGGCTCAGACCCGAAGAGGAAACACGAGCCCAAACCGTGGGAAGGGGCCGTGGGTTTGCTGAGTACAGAGCAGCCGTTCGGCTGGATGAAAGCAGCCGATGCCGCCCCTGCAAACAGCATCATCCCCAAAGCCTCACTGATGAGAGACAGCTATTTCTGCTAGAGGTGAAGGGGGACAGATGCTGCTGATGATGGTGCCTTTGAGACTGAAGGTCCTTCAGCAAAGCAACTGATTGAACCCCTACTGCTCCGCTCTACCTGCTCTGCTCCCCAAGCAAGAGCTTCCCACGCTGCAAAGACCCAGATAGCACCTTCCATAAGCAAACCCACCCTGTAAAAACTAATTAAAACATTTAATTAGCTTTTGATTAACAGCATATTTCAAAATTCTTTAGAGACTTGAAGATCTGCAGAGGCACAGCTTCGGGGTCTGGGGCCGTTCGTTTTTTAAACGAGTTCCCTCCTTGAGAGCAGACACGCAATTACACCGTGGTATCAATTGTTCCTCATTTGCAAAGCCAGAGCATGAAGCAAGTTGTGTTAATGTGTCGAAATGAGGGGAGAAATAAAGAGAGCAATGCATCACTGAGTCTTTGAAGGGAAAAGTAATATTGCAGTAATTTATAGAAGGGAGAGTTTGTGGGTGGGACAGTTGCTCTCAAAGAACTGTGGCACTCAGCCAGTAAGTATGGCTCCTTTGAGAAGAGCATCACTGCCATCTTCAGGAGAGCCGGTTTCTCTTCCCTGCCATGCAGCAGCTTTCCCAGGAGCATTTTTTGGTTTATGCAAGTAAAAAAAAAAAAAAAAAAAAAGGCATTTTCTGCAACCCCAGCCAAAGGTATACTTTTAATTATTATTGAGCTCTGCGGACGATGGTTTGGTCCAACGCCTCCCAGCTTCTGACACCTCAAATTGCCTACACAGGAACATTTCATAAGTATAATTTTCAGTGCAAACTGCAATTTAAGATGGAAAAGACTGGTTGGTCAGTCCGGCCCATTTCAGTGCAGCAACATTTCCTAACAGACGCCTCTCGCCCTTTATGCAGTCCAGCTCAAATGTCTCCATGGAGCCATCCTCTTCCACTTCTCTTGCAAGATGTTTATGTTAGCGTAACAGATGTGTTAGGAAACTCCTCGTGACATCAGCCAACTCTCCTTCCCATGGCATTAAATCATCGCTCTTCTAGCCAGAACGCAGTCAATCAGCTGATAAACACAAAAGGCACCTCTAGCCCGGGTCTCAGTGGCATTTCACTCTCGGGCACTACGAGCCATTTCAAAGATGTACGGTGCTGGATGTAGAGTACATCACCCTAAAACCAGCTGCGAGGATGCTAAAGATGATAAAGGCAATTGCTTAAAAGCTAGGAAAAAGCACAGTCAAGACTTCCATGTTACTTAAGCTCAAGTCTTTCAGCAAACACGCTCCCACATGGCTTTTAATTACACCAATGCCGACCAGGGGTCACATAGCTAGTTATGGGGACATCAGCTTTACACTGCAACATCTCCCTCCACCCTGCAATCGGACGCGTGTCTCTTCACACGATGGGTGCGTTTCCAGCTGCACGGGATGAGCTGGATGTGCGGCACATGCTCCTTTCCCAAGCCTGGACACCGGCCCGTCATTTGGCCAATGCTCAAGCATCACTTTGACACAATGGGCACGTGTGAAATCACGCAATGCGGGAAGACGGGCAGCCAGGATAAAATAAGCAGCTTGGTTTCTTGCCTGCATCCAGGGAAAAGATGGGCCTCAGACCAGGCCAGATACATGCTCCTGCCAGGCCAGCTCTGACTTGGGGTCATCTTAGATGCTCATGACCAGAAAGGCCAGCTCTTCTCTGCCTCAGTCATCTCATGGTGTAGATGGTTACTAGCAAGAAACAAAGCCATACAGGACATACAGATGTCACCTGCAGCAGGAGCTCTCCATGCTCCTGGAGATAGGGACATCAGCAATATGCCCTGGATGGCGAGGAGGTGGAGAATGTGCAGAGACACCTCCAGAGACCAAAAGGGATTTGCCATCGCTAGCAAGGAAGGGCAGGAGCCAGGAGAGGGCACAGCTCTCCAATGTCCCACTTCATCATCACGGTCACCAGGCACTTGTAAGTCCTCACCGCATTTATTGGACACCTCTGATCCCTGCAGCAACACGCTGGCTTCTGGATAAGGCTCAAGCGTGCACAGAGACCATAGGTCCCCAGGGCAGGAGCCCGCAGGGGGTAGCAGAACACTGTAGTTCACAGCAGACTGCTATGGGGGAGAAGACAAATACACCACCTGAACTTCTCCAACTCCTGTTGCACAAACTGAACTCCCAGGAGCCGTCCTAGGACCTGTCTTCAATCACTCCTAATCAGAGCAGCACATAGAATAGAATCACAGAATGGTGTGGGTTGGAAGGGACCTCAAAGACCATCTAGTTCCAACCCTCCTACCCTCCTGCCATGGGCAGGGACACCCACCACTATTATCTCCACATGGGACGTAACAGACAGCACCAATGTGTTTCCATATATACTAGATGAAAGCTTCTCAAAAGGAAAAAATGAAAGGTCTTGCGTGAAGCTGTAATTGCGAAACAGACACACGGTTGAGCAGAGCAGCCAAGGAAAGGCTGCAAGTAAGCATGGCCCTGGGAGCTCCACGACCATTCACACACAAGGACAACCTCAGTAAGCATGTTCATAACACACCAAGTCCATGTAACTGGCCACCAGACTACCACACACTCAAACATTTGCTGGTGAAATACTTAGAGCACTTGGAAAGCTTTATTCTACTGCTTGCCCAAGTCTTGTAACATCCCCACAGTAACTAGATGACTTCACTTCTGCCCCGTACAGCTCCACAAACACCCGCTTCACTCTACTACAACTGTGACAAAGAGGGACCAGCACATCGCTCAGATTCGAGACAGGGTCAGATTATACCAGGCTCGATTTGCTCAGCAGGTAGAGCCCTTCTTGTGTCGTAACTTTGGTGGAAGCGGTAAGCCTGTCCAAGCGCCCTTTATCATCACGGTAATAAAACAGAAGGATGACACCAACCTGAAAGGATCATTAGCCCTGAAGCAGGGGGGAGCATTAGCCCCAGATCCAGGGCACCGAGCTGGACGCAATCATCCAGTTTTTAAATATCCCATGTGATAGCACTTCATTACAAAATTCATATGCAAATTGATAGCATGAACTTTACACTGGGATTTTGCTTTAGCCCTTGCTTCACTGCCCCCAGACAGAGAGCTGCTACTATTGATCAGCCAGCAGACGTTACACCGGACTTGGGAAAGGGAGTGAAAGACCTTTGCTTAGGCCAGTTAAAAAGAAAGAGCAAGAGCAAACAGCCTGGTACTTCAGAGCTAATTCTCCATCTTGATAAAAGAAGCTGCTTCACTACAGGGTGTTCCTCAAAATGTTGAGAAACAAGTAGCCCCATCACCACAGCCAGGAAGGGCATCCTCAAGGCTGCCTCCTGCCTCAAGCAGGACTTGTTAGTCCACATCTGCAGCGCCTAGTAAACATGGCAGTGAGGTTCCACACAGTCACGCTGTTGCACAGAGTCACAATGCCACAACTATAAACTCACAGCAACTGCATGAACTGCTCCTCGTTAATTATGTACATTTGTTTCACAGGTGTAAGTCTTTTCAGGGACATTAAGTTTAGAAAACCCAAAGAAAAGGAGGATGAGCATCCTTTTAGTGAAGCAATAGCCTGAAGAGTCACCATTTCCCACTGCAGAAGACACGCTGGCATCGGCTTTGTGAGCCAGGAGAGAGCAACCAGAGGATGGGGCACCCAAAATGAGATGTTTGCCTGGGAAGGCTTCAAGCCCACCTGCAACAAGCCATTTCAGGGTCTCCCTCTCCAGAGCTGCTCTAGTCGTTACAAGACTACTAGGAAATATGCAGCATTCCTGCCAAAGTGAAACCCTGATGTGGTTTATAAGCAGAAGATTCAGACAGGAGAAACATTTCCATAATTTGTACTTTTTATGTGAAATTTTAAGAACCAAATCAATAAGATATAAGCAGGCTGGTACTAAAGAACCGCAGAACAAAACGCGGGGCGTGCGGGGTGGCATGCACCATTACCCTGTGGTCACGAGCAAAGCCACTCTACTGACCATGAATGGTGACGTGCATCACACGAGCCACCTTCCCCAGAGCCACCCGTGCCCAGAATTCAAGGCTCATAAGAAAGCAGCAGTAGCGTTTACACTCAGAGCCAGCATCGCGAGGAGAAGGCCTTCCACCCACAACAGCTACAGGGTGGCTACACCAGCTCACAGCAGAGGGGGGTGGGTGGCTCATTTCAGCAGAGTTTATTTAAACCAGAGTGCCACCCTGCCCAGTACCCTGAGATGCCAGGCTATCACATACACCAGGGTGGTGCCACCCAAAATGAGCAATTTTGCCCCAAAACTTACATAAAAGCTGCTTAGTGAACAATACTCAGTATTAAGCCTGCCAGTGGCTCTTCCGTCCACTACCACAGACAACAGAAGAATTAAAAGAGAGGGAGAAGATTAAAGAGTGTTTTTGCAAGGAACAAGCACCAAAGCTTGAGCAGCAAACACGCAGCAGTTCCAGTTCAAAAATGCAGATGCCTGATGCACGGGAAGGCCCGTTTCCTTCTCTAGGGAAGCTCACGGAGTTGCGGGCCAGCCAACTCGAAGGCACACCAGCTCTCATCTCCTTTCCCAGCTGCGTCCACAGAGAAACTGCAGAACACAAATGCCAGAGGAAATAAAAAGGAAATCTCCAATTATTCTCAGACCATAAGGACAATGATGTTTAAAAGCAACGATGTTGGCAGGCCAGCAGAAAGGAAGAGCTGTCCAAAACAGTTGACTGAAGAAATTCTGTGTTGGTTTAGTCAGTAGCCACTGAGGCAGACGAAGAGGAGATCTGCTATATGGCTACTTCTACCATACGGCACCCAGGCTGGATTTAACGTTTCAAGTGTTTTCTAACAAGATGGGAAATAAAAACTGTCAAATACCCAAGTTGTGCTTAAAATCTATTCTCCATAAACTAAGTTTCCTCTAGAAAGCTTTATTTCCAAAAATAACACTGGACAGGAATATGATTTGCCCCTCCTGTGATTATTATGCCATAACTGTATTCACAATAACAAGGCTGAGATGAAATTAATTTTTTACTACGGGTAAGGAAATCATGAGGACAGTAACCCTTTCAGACACACGTAGAATAGTTGGTTGTGTACAGTTGGTAACGCTCATACAATTCTGGGAAAGATTTTTTTCTTTAAAACACACACACAAATCAAGTTTTGTCCTTTCTCAGCTGTATTCAACTGTGATGCTGCCAGAAGGACTAGACAGCAGTATCATGTCAAAGTAAGAGTATTTTATTCCTGTAGACAACATAGCACATGGTTTGCTTTCTCTGTAGCAAGAACTTCTGCTAAGCATTCTTAACAGTAAAAAAAAAAAAAGTATTAACCTGCTTAACAGAAGGATGTACAAGTACCAGCAATACACACTTACGCCTCCCCTTTGAACTCCTCCTCAAGTATCATGATTTAAAATTTTGCAAATCTCTTTCCAAAAACAAAAACAAAAACCCACAACAAACAAACAAACAAGGAGACTCCTTCCTGATGGTGTAGAAGGGTGTCCTCAAGAAACCCAGCACGGTCACATTGGTAAGTTGTATTTGGAGCTAGTGTGCCATGCAAAGTTACAAAATATTATTTATCCAAATGAAGCTGAGGGCATTCATGCTTGCCTGTAGGTTTCAAACCTCCCTTCCAGAATGCTGACAACTAATTTCAGGCATAATCACAACAGCACCACACACGAGGTGCACTAATGTTTGCCCATCGATGCAAAACGTGCCATTTCCCAGAGACGTGCTTTCTAGTAATTCTCAATTCTTGTTCTCCCTTTCAATTCTTCCCCTCCCAGAAAGCTTTTCCTCACTAGTCTATCAAAACTTAACACTTGTTCTGGTAAAAGGCTAGCCAAACAGCAAACATTATTTAGCATGCTAAGACTATTTGGATTTTACGCAGTTCAAAATATCTAGATT
This sequence comes from Grus americana, assembly GCF_028858705.1. NCBI lineage: Eukaryota > Metazoa > Chordata > Aves > Gruiformes > Gruidae > Grus > Grus americana. The sequence goes on along the minus strand of NC_072853.1, from coordinate 10,700,018 downwards.
CACAAGAGTATACCACTAGTATAGAGAGAGGGAAGTTTATCTCCCCATCGCTGGCACAGAAAGAACCAAACTAGCAGCCTAACCTGGAACGTCATTTCTGATGACCGTGCTGAGATTTCAACATGGAAACCAAGATGCAGGTTCTTCAGCAACATCCACCAGGATCTATATGGACGGGACAAAATTCTTCCCCCCAAACCCTGTACGAGTAATATTTCTGGGGACAGGGAAGCAGCACAGAGTGGAGAGCAAGAACCCTGAAACACACTAGGCTTAAATCAGTAGATTAGACTAATGGTTACTGGTAATGAAACAGCAGAGTTTTCACTATATAAAATTTATAAATTTATTTTTTTTTTTAAAAAAAATCCAAAGAGCACGAAGACATCTCACTCAAAATACTGGTAAATCAAACCACACTTAGAAAAATGAAAGCTGATTTTATTATCTTATCCACAGCCAATCATTTGACATGAACATGCATACGTAATTTTGCTACGCACACACCACAGTTTAACGTTAGTTATTAAAGGTTAAACATACAACATACATCCTTACAAAAATGAGTCAAAATGCAAACGTAACTTTTAAACAAAACAGTTTTTACTCATTTAAAAAAAACTTTGTGTTGGGTACCATTTTGTACAAACACAGTTAATTTAAACAAATCCGCTTTTAGTTTCCTCATGGTTGCAAGAAAATAAGCTGCAATAGAAAATGAAGTCATCAAGGGATTTTTAAATAGCAGAAGTAGGCAGTCTTGCCATGCAGAAGAAGCAATATTAAATATTAGTTTTTCAAAAAAAGAAAAAAAACACAAGTTTAAAAATATTTAGTTCAAGTCACAAATCTTTCCCCAGTACAGAGAAATCCAAATGCAACGCATAATTAGCTGCCACTTAGGATGGCTATTCTGAAAAGTTGAAATACTTTCCAGAATTGATAATTTTCATTGATTTGGCACAGAAAAGAAGTCCGAGCTTACTTAAGAACAAGAAAGTGATTAAAAAAAAGGGTAAACAGGAAGAGAGAAAATAAAAAGCAAGAATGAACAAGATAGTAGTTGCAATCACTAAAAAAAAAAATCTGTGCATCTCAGTCATTGCAGAATACTGTCTACAGCAGGTGCGAATTCCAGGTAATTGTTATTGCAACATGGATTTAATTTGCTTGGAGGTAGTCTCATCATTCAAATGCTTTGTTGTGTACCTAAACACAGAAATAAAAATCAAGTTGAAAAGAGCACAGATGCTATTTTCCTTTGGTACAGGTAGGTTGAGCCATAAACAGAGAAATTATATATTTGTTAAGCCAGAGTAAAACCTTCAGTCACTGATTACCACCCACTTCACTTTGCTTTTGTCCTCATAGGCTGTTTCATCATAAAATCATGTTATCAGTTGTGATCACTAATGATGAATAAGACTAACTCTGAGGTCTCTGTCCACAGGCAACATCAACTCAAACATACCTTCAGAAACTTTTCTTCCAAACTTCCAGTGACCAAACCTTTCCAAGATCCCTCAGAGAATGGATTTAATCGCTTTTCATCCTAATTGCCTGTTTAATTAAGTAACCATGCTGCTAAAACTAAAGAGTACATGCATGTATTTCCTCCCTGCTTCCAAATTCTCCAGGGCATTAGAACATTTTTAGATCACTACAAAAAACTTAGTTGTCTCTTATTTTAGAAGACAGTACTGTATATCCTCAATGCTAGCTTCTTTGCATGATTCCTTTCCCTGACTGTAATCTAAAAGCAAGTAAAAACTTACTCTGCAATTTAAGTTTAACATGTTAAATTAGCACTTTGATTGTGATGTACAACTGCAGTGATATTTTATTTGTTCACCTGAAGAATATACAATGACTTTTTGTTCTGGAAATTGGTATCAACAGATTTCAGCACATTTTGGTAATTTATACTTCCCACAAACAAGAGGCCTAAAGTTTAGCTAAATCCTGAAAAATTATTGCACTTGGTATTGTGCCCACGTGACAAAGCTGAACATGATTACAACAGTTACATGAAATTCAAATTATAAACAGCTGATCTCCCTCTAAAATCCACACCACCTTCTATTTACTTTTAAGACACATTATCTGTCTCTTGAGAACACACGAGAACTTCTAACACTCCTCCAGAACCAGAGACTTAGATTTGGACTTAATTTTTCATGACATCATCTTGAATCTGCTTTCACCATGCACGCACATAGCAGCTCACCTATGCACCTCTTCCTAACCATTCCAAATGGGATTTAAAAAAAGATTTAAATATCCTACCCAAATGAGTAATCAAATGTATGAAACCAGGACCGTTGATGCATGTATGCATGGAACGGGTTGGTGTGGTGAAAGGTCAGCATGACAGCACAGACTGAATTTACTAACCACAAAATAACGCAGAACAGAGCGAGAACCCGAACTACCCTTTCCATGTACTTTACTAACAGTGTTGATCGCAATGGGGAAAAATGGGGTACCAGTAAAGACTGGTGTTCATTTGCAGCTGCAATCACAACAAATTACTCAGAAACTAAATGCTAATACAGCATTTTCCCTCTGGAAGCTTGTGTTTTTAGTGATCACCATCTCAAAGACTGATCACATCCAGGAGGTTCAGAGATGAACAACAAAATTATTTAGTCATGGAAATACTCACATGAAGTCTCAAATTAACCCCAGATTTTCTTTAGCTAATAATCTGAAAAAGCTTTGCAAGCAAAACCACTTATAATACCACATTATTTCACTTCTTACCACATCTTAACATAAAGATGAGAAAAAGAAATTAAAACAGTTTCACTACAGATAAGAAAAACAAAGCACAACTGCACACTTTCAGACAAGACAAATTAAAGCTTCCACATTTCAAAGTGAGTGCATGAATAACAATACCCAGTTACAGTTAACTGTTACCAAAGTAATATGATACTTTTTCAAGTAAGGACAAGAAGGAAGCCTTCATCTGCTTATCACATTTTGGTACTTCTTGCCACTCCTCTGATGCTGGACAGCCGCATGAAGAACATGTTACTGACTACCGATACAGCTTTATGACCCAAATTAGCAGCTTTTAGGTTTCTATACAGAATTATTAATTTTTCTTTACCTCTCCAATTAATGTTGCAATTTCTCATCTTGTCTATTCTACAGCAAAAACATTGAGACTCTTGCCTTAAGTACCTCCCTATAAATACTTTGTGGAAAAAGAAACAATTTCTAGTTATGTACCACAAAACTATCTGCAAAAACCAAAAAACACATGAAATTGCTCTTATATTCTGCTAATAATAAATAAAATCATTAAGCCATGGTCAAACCACACACAGCTGAGGATATGGCCAACACAAACTAATTTGGCCATTTCTTTGGGAAGCTGGCACAAGTCACAGTGTGCACGCTGCAGCCACTCCTTTGCTTGTTTGGTAGTTCAGTCAGTAGATGTGATCACAGTTAACTTCTAGTTAGCTTTAAGTATGCGTTATACCTTGGCATCAGTTTTAATTTTAGGCATGATGTCTACGTTTACCTCTGCAGACTCATTCTTAACCTGCATGCAGTTAAAGTACGCAAAAAGTTATCTTAGAATGAACAACTGCAAGTTTAAAAACTGGCTTTTAAAACACAGTAGCATCCCTGTCTCAAGACACATTGGAAAAGAAGGCTGCAATAACCACATTCACCTTCTACCTGTAACACTGACTGAATACCTTGCTGAAGGAAATGCCCTGGACAATTGATGAAAATTCACATAAAAATATTTCAAATAAAAGAATAAAAGTACCTGAGAGCATTTAGAAGGCCTTCTACACTGTTAGGAGGCTGGTCTTTAAGAACTTTGATGCATCCTTTCATCTAGGAGTTAAAAAAACATAGGGTTTATTCATGCTAATACCTAAGTTTACAGAAGTGTTTTATATTCTTTGTCAGAGAAAAAAAGCATTTAAAAATTGCAGCAGGGTAAAGACATTTTCTTGATATCAGAAAGGAATTAAGCTTTCAGTATTACATTTTCATATGACAGAATGGCTTAGCTACTTAATAATATGCATCTTTAGACAATCCAACTTTGATGTCAAGCTCTGCTTTATCAACCTTAAAAAAAAGGAACTGTAAACAAAAATCTTTATTTATCATCAATCCATTAAGAATGACTACATTCAGCCAGTGCAATAAGGACAAACTGTAGCTAATACAATGGGATAATGGTCCATTTGCAGCTACGACAAAGCAGCATACGGTAACAGCATGTACTCCATAGACTTACTAGAAAACAACAGCAAAAAGCTGAAGACTGGTGGATGATGAACCTAGCTTTTCACCGATAATGAGGAACAAACTAGACGCCATTGTTATTTCCCATCATTCCAATTTGGATCTTTTAACACAACCACTGTTCACAAATATTTCAAGACGGTATCAGAATTCCATCGAAACAGATTTTTCATGATCTAACAACCATTTATCTGTCTGAAGGCCTAGTTTGTATTTCTCACTACTTATGTAGTTTGCTAACAGCTACCACTGTCCATTTAGCATCAATACAAAGTGTACATCTGCTGCTAGAACCTTGAGAACAGAAAAAGGAGCCTACACACAATTTAAACACTCAAAAGATTTAGTAACAATAAACTTACATCAATTTTTGAAGTTTTGGCAAAAGCGCCCACCGGATGCACATGGTCATAGAGTATGATGACACCCACCATTACCCTCAGACAGAATGATACTGTTTCCTCATTTGTAAACCTGCTTCTATATTCACTGTAATTTAGAAACATAGATTATTATCTATCAAATGCAAGACAAGACTACATACTAGTAATGCTCAAAATAAGATTAAAGAGAAAAATCCAACTATAAATCCTCAGAGAGAAAAGAGCCAAAACAAACAAAACCCCCTAAACCCACCAACCCCACAAGCTTTCGAGAGTTTTCCTTTTTCCTTTCAATAACCTGCCTACAAGTCAGACCACTACTTCGAAAGAGTTGTCTGGAGGTTAACAAAGATTCTCAAACCTAAAATAGCACCCTACTGCTACACCATTTCAGGGTGGGGTGTGTGTGTGTGCATATATATATATATATATAATTTTTTTTTTTTTTTTTTTTTAAATAATACATACTAACTTTGCTTTCAGTGCTTCCTACCCTTTTCCTCTCCACCCTCTAATAATACATGCAACCCAAACTTCTGACTCAGGGAAAAAAAAAAAGAAGGAAAAAAGAAAAGCAAGCTTAACAAACAACACTTAACTACTTTCTTGAATGGGACACACCATTCCTAAGCAGGGAAGAATATAAATGTTTGGAGCTCTTCATGCGCTCCAAAACAGATGTACTACGGTATTTGGACAGAAACATATTTAAACGAGACATACCTCATGCCTGAGTAATTTTAGCAATGGGGAAACTATTTAGATCCCAGAAGAAACAGATAAAACCCCAAAGTTCAGTTTGACTTTTTGTTCGTACTCCCAGTGCCTCTCAAATTCACAATAGACTGCTTTCATGCCTAACAGCCATCTCATAATTCCCCAGACAGTGGCGCTGTAATTTTGTTAGTCATCAGCCAAGCCAACTTGCAAGGAGATACCATCCAAGGCATTGCCCACAGCCCCTCTTTCAGGAGGCCCAAGGCAATCATGCTCAAATAGTCTATTTCCCTGAATTATACATGAGAAAACCATTTGTAAAGAGTGCCAAGAGGCTGTCTAGCTTTCATAGCCATTCTATTTTTAAATATTAATACGTTCAGAAAAGTAGACCGCATGATTTGCATGGCTAGCAAAATGAGACAACTTAGTAGTTTACCTTGACGTGAAACTAAGTTGGTAAAAAGAAAACACCATAGTTCCTAAGTACCCCAATGATATTTCTTTCACCTTATGCATCACAAGTCATGTCTTAAATACAGAGATGATTCATACACAATCCAAGCACTGTTTATACTCACGGGGTTTCCAGCATGACCCTGCACACACTAGCCATGGTGCTTAAGCAATCTGTAGTATTCTCTATCGGTAAATTTTTATTCTGCAGAAGATAAACAATTTCCAGTTTGATTATTGTGAAATATTACACCACAAAACCTAAATCAAATCAGTGATCTATTGGCATGGCAATGTGGAAGAATTAAAAACATCAACACAACTACGGTAAGTCGGGTAGCCTTGCACTGGTTTTTAAAAATGTGACAATATAGATTAACGACTTAGAGCAAAGTTTACCATATGGGTTTTGCCTCTTGTTTGTAGTTAAATAAATACACCATTGACACCATTGACTTTTGGGAAATTTTAAAGGAATCTTTTAACCTGCCCTTTAAAGGCAGACAAATCTCTCAAAGAAATGTAAAATAAGAGGCCATTTTTCTCAACACATGTCCAGTGTAAAGCAGAACTTAGGAAAAAATATTGAAAGACAAAAGTATCTTTGCATTAATCATGTAAAGTACAATTATTTTTAATTAAGAAATAGCGTTCATTCTTGGCATGTAAGACAAAAAAAATCATCACAGTTATCAGAAGTCAAGCACAATACTGACTGGATTTTACCACTAATATCTCTTTAGGTATCCTCTTAAGAATATATAGAGATGCGTTAAAATGTTGGAATACTTTTCCAGTTCAGGTTCCTCCTCCCATCTACAATATTCTAAGTAATACTTGACTTCACATGGCAAAACAAAAATGTCTTGAGAAGGAAAAAAGGAAGCTACATTTCTATTCCCTTCCCTGTTCCAAGCAGAGAGAATCAAACTATTTCCCTTTCAATTTTCTGAAGTTTCTGCTCTAAGCCAACACACACCCCTCTCCTATCTCCCTCCCTGACAAAAGCTATCACTACCAATTTTGTAATGCTCTCCAGCTTTTTGCGATGCATCCACAAGGTGGCTAGCTGAATTTACTCTAACCTCTATAGCATCTGAGAAAGATACTTTATGTTTCTTGAGGCTCCAAAAACCAAGTTTGATTTCTAGATGCCAGATTAAGCCTGGTAGAAGAGTTTTGTGTTCTAAAATGACATCTGGCCATGCAGTACTTTGAAATACACTACCCAAGCCATGAATTTATATTCTTACCTCTGACACAAACTTTGTTGTAGCATCACTTAAGGTTTTCAACATTGGCGTTGCTTCAGCATAAAATAAAGACATTCTGTTTGCCAACTCATTATTTACTTCATTTTCCCCCTCTGCCTATAAAAGAGAAGGAAATAAGAATTAGTTGTTCTGTACATGAAAAAAGATAGGTGGTAGTATAAGATTACATTTTTTTCTTCTAAGGGTTACCTACTGGGACATTGTTAATCCTCATACGGCTCAGAGTTCTTCTATAGTAGCTGAAGTCATTCTGTATAGCAGGATTTGTCATCTATATACATATGGAAGCAAAAAAGTTGACAAACTCAAAAACAGAGAAACAAGTTTTCATAAAATATAATACTGAGAACAAGAAAATATTCAGCCTTTTGAAGTAAGAAGGCCTGTGACATGTTGAGAAGTGATCTACAGATCATAAAGTTTTCTGGTTAAGTTCTCAACATTTTTCAGAACAAGGTGTAACAACAACAAGAAGAAAAGGAGTAGTCTCCTAAATAGGAGTTTGAGATTAGTAGGTTGAAAGAACATGGCTGTGCTAGTTTGACTCCAATGTTTATACCACTAAATTAACGTCATTTCAGCTTAGTTCTTTGCACATTACAAAGAAAATAGCTGGCCATGGATATGCACATACTAAAAGCAGCAGCAGCATTATCCCAAGAGATATGCCAAATTCACCTGAAGAAAGACGATTAATACGAACTGAAATATAACAAGTGCCTAAAGCTAATATGATATCTCACCTGCTTTCCAGTTTAATCTAACTCTAGGTCATGCGAACAAGCTGAGCATAGTAGATATTTGAGTATCTACTGCACGCTCTATTCTATTACTGAAGCAATCTGGGTTGTGTTCTTCAAATAGACTTTTCTTTTTGCTAGACTTTGTGCTTACAAAATTACAAGTTCTTACCTTGAGCTCATCAAAACGGAGTGTAAAGTGAAGAATTTCTGCAAACTGCTTAGCAAGAGCCTGCTCTCGCTCCAGGTGTTGTGTTGGTGAATATGGTGTGCTTGTCAAGGCTCCCAACAGACCTCGCAATCCTGCCTCTTAAATGAGAGGAGAGTATTTTGCAATGTAACTGCACCTGCTTCTTGTATCTCTATTGACTGATATTCTGCACGCTAGACTTAATATACATATGCCAAAATACATGGTAATTAATAATAAAGGGGCTTGACAAATTACTTCTATATGCTGCTGTTGTCACACTTACTCACAAACTGCTGTAAAGACTAGGTCTAATCAGCACTGACTTCTTGAAAAGTTTTATTCAAGCTTTGTCTGCAACATTTGTGTAACATATTTCAATAACCTGTGTTAGCAGACTCCAGCCTTTAAGATAACACAGAAATCAAGAGGTACAGAACTATCAGCAGAAGTCATGCTTGCTTTATTTCCAAGACAAACTTATGATCCAAGTTCCTGCTCATCATCTTGTGAAAAACACCTCACCTCTGCAGAGCTTGCCTGCAAAAAGCTTCCATTTTTTGAACCACAAATGCCTCTTCTTCATGAGTTATGCTAGTAACTGTCTAAAAGTGAGGTAACAACAGATAGTTTGTGAAAAAAACAAATCAAGTCTAATAGTTTTGTCATCTTGGAGACAACATCAGTCAAGCTGGTTTTGTACAAGACATGAAGAGCCATCCTAAGTATTGTACCTGCATGAAGCAAGATCAGGCATTTTCACAGACCAAATTATTTCTGGTGTTTGGGGAGGGGAAATAATACAGTACTTTAAAGTACTTTTGGTATCAGAAACATTAACAGATTTCATTCCTGATGAATGACACTACTGATTTTCAAAACAATCAGCTGGTTAGTGCTTTCCAGAATTACCAGAGGGGTAGAGAAAGACGATGACAAGTATGCTTCCATTCTCTCTTCCCTCTCAGGTATCCACTGAAGCAAGTTTGCTTTCACATGCAAGAAGGCAGTACGCAGATGTAACTGAGAGCCAATCCAGTGTACGGAAGGAATCTAGGAAACGTGAGTTATCTACTAACAAGGGGCTGACCTAGATGTGATCACATCTGAATATGCCAAATGTACTAAAGACAAAACCCCCCAGTTAATACCATTCCACTTACCTAGTCTTTGAGAAAATTCATAGAATTTCTTTAGTTTGCCTACTAGTGGAACAACTGCACCCCATGCCTTCTCTTGCAGCTTCTCATCATTGGGATGCTGTATTGCCTTAAATTAGAAAGGAAAAAAGTATGCTTAGATTAAGAATAACTGATACACTACTGGGGGGGGGGGAAATCTATGCAGGGCAATTGTTTGAGGAACTAGTAATGAAAAATTCTACCTCCTGAGAAGTTTCCACCTAGGAGACAAGCCTGTACTAACCCATGTCTGTTCCAAAAAGCTCTAAATACTTGTGTTGAAAATAAGTATCCTGAATAGGAAAACAACTTGGAGAGAGTATAGAGAAATTGTTAAAAATAAAGCTACTCAAATACGAGAATTTACATAACCAGATCTAGTTAATTAAAATCAACAACTTTATTGGGGTACCTCCAACCAAAGGAGTTCAGTGATCAAAGCCCCATCCTAATGTTGGTATCTTATCACCAATTTCTGAATTTGAGAAGAAATCAAATTTGCTGTGAAATTCAGGCTAAATATTACAGTAAGAATATTAAAGCATAATCAACAACATAAAGCATCACCAAGACATGGTAGGTACCAGAGCTCTGAGGTATATATGCATAGACCTTGTCTTTACAGTAAGCTTTCCAGACAGATAAAGCCTTAAATTCAGTCTCTCCAGGTTTTTAAGACAGTAACTAGACTACTTAGCAACTGACAATTACTAAGAAAACAGAAATAAAAATACTCATAACTATCTTGCTGCATCTTCACAGTCAGCTCCTTGATTCCAAAAATCTGTTTCAGTCAACTCTGGGCTGTGAGTTGCAGCACACCCCTCTTTGGTCCCTACGACATTTCCTTCCTGTGATGCCTACCTCCTCTTGGGAGAGTTGCTCTTCCTTCTTCCTTCTCCATGGGAGCTGCTGGCTTCATGACTGAGACACACATTCCTGCCAGATCCTACAGCCTCTCCCCAAACATGCTCCTTCCTTGAAGGACAAATAAGCTATCTCCCCTCCTAAGGGTTTTATGTGACACAGGTACCCTCCTTAAACCTACCTTATGAATTCAACAGAGACTGAATAAAAACTCATGGTACTTTAAAGCTGAACAGCTCTGAGTATTTCAAATCCATCTAGAGCGAGCAGAGACTCCTCCTATGTACAGGACTGTAAGTCACAGTAACTCCTCACTTGAGGAGCAAAGTAACTCCATTGCTGCATCCAAGGAAGAAGGGAAGGGGGTTGAGAGTATTTTTTCCACCCTTTCTTAAAGGTAAAGGAAAAAAGGAGTGACATGCTATAAAGAAACTTTGCTTCTGTTCCAAAGATCTACTTTAGTAAATAAAAGCCAATTAAAAGGGATTGAAAATGAGATGTCTTTTGTGTTAAGATTACCACACATCAGAATTCTCCAATTAGCGTACAAAAAGATGTCGACACCACTCAATATTGCATTGTAGTCACACCACACTCTTTCCAAATTCGCCACTAACTCAAGAAGAGCTTATGTGGGAATATAAAGAAAAATCAATAGCAACAATTCCATAAAAAGTTTGAGAAGCATCATTTGCTATTACATATGTGCATTAATATTATTGAAACAAGCGACATCTGTTTCACTGTTAAAGAGGAACATTCCAGAGCAGAAATTCAAGACAGCAATTTTAATAGACAACATGCTCTGCCAAAACAGCTCCTGCAAGCAAAGTTAAAATCCAGCAGTATTTGGTTAGGATCAGACAATGAACAACCACAGGCTGTGCACAATCATAACGCTCTAGCTCACCTCTCGTATTTCATGGCCAGCTCCTCTATATGACTGCAAGTCTTCCAGTATTCCTTCTGCATCCTTTAACACTACATTCACCTGATTATAAATTTCCTTTTCAGATTCTGTAGGTTGGGCATCTAAACAGTAGAACATATTAAATATATATATATATTTTTTAACAACAATATGGAATTCAATAGGCACACCATCACCTATGGGACAAATTCTTCATGCAGCAACTCATCAAGAATTTTCATTCTCTGAAGAGCTACTACAATGCATGAGGAACTACAAAAAAATAACTGCATTCATTAAGTAGCCTTTTAGCTTCATTTAGCATCCCAAAAATTCATGTGGAATCTATTCTTCTTGACTTATTTAAAATTGAGTTAGGAGAAGAAACCCTGACAACTCATCTTTATGATTATCCTATCAATCTCACCTTAGAGTGCAGTACAAGCTCAACGGAGGAGACTTAGGTAAGCACTCAAAAGATACAATCACTGCAGGTATTACAGGTTCATGTCTACCATTATCTAGAAATACTGCATCAGATTATTTTCCATCTTCTCTGCCTCCCTTTTTACTGGTTTTACTTCTAAATATAGTTAATTCTCAAAACATATTCTTTATTGCACTAATTGCAAAATCAGAGTTGAGAACAAAAAGATCTAGTGTGAACTTGTCTTTTTTTCCTCCTCCCTCTTTAAGGATATATGCTGTCTCCCAGTTTTTCTGCAATTAGCTAAAGACTTTCAAAAGTATATTTGATCATCATTTCAAAAAAAGCTACAGATATATGTTTAAAGAAATGCCATTCAATAAAAAGTATGTTTTGAGAAGAATCCACAAAAGGCTTTAACCTTTTAAAATAATCACCTAATATAAATATCTCAGACCTGGTTTACCTGATATGAGATCAATTTTTATTTTAAATTTCTGATGGAAGCTAAGCTACAAGGTTAGTTCCTTCTAGATTGATATAAAAAAAAAAGTTAGTTACTGAAGCTCTTAGAAAAAAACCAAAATATTTCTCTGTTTAAATGGGCAAAATACGTTATGAAATAAGTATCAGGATATTTTAATCCAGGATTTCCAATGCCAAGAGTCAGGGTATTAATAATAGATTCATTTTTATAGGGACAAATAAAAGCTATCTACAGACAATTTATCCTCCTGATTTTGTGCATTTCAAAGGGTCTGGAAAATGTCTTTTAAAAGTGCTTTTTCCATGATCATATGTATAACTCCCACTAACAGTGATGGAAGTTAGGTACATACTTTAAAGAGAAAAAAAATAATAATCACAACATCCTAGTGTTACACACTAGTCAAAAAAACATTATCAAACAAAGTTTGTATGAGGAGAAAGTAAGCTTCACGTGCATTGCCTGTCTGGATTTTGCTGTAATTTTTGCATAATATTTCTTATTTTTATAGTTTAAGACATAGAGAGTGGGCATTACTAGCAAATATGGCTATATATAGACCTTGCAACAGTTTAACTGCATTATTTTGAGAACCAACAAAAATTAGTACAGGTAAAAAAAGCTGGTTACTCCTTTTAAAAAAAAGTATAAGAGCACCACATTGATTAGGCATTGAGTAAAAGCGGCCAGTGCTTTTCAGATCATCACAAAGGTCACATTTATAATTTTGAAAGCTGCTGAAGACTGCTGTAAGAAATGAAGACAAAAAAAATGAGGGAAGAGAGCAGACAGGTAAGCACCAGTTGACTGGCAGCAGTTCATGCACAAACATGAAATGCTATAGTGAAATACAGACTAAAATGTGAAGCTCTGTAGCATTCCAGATTGTGTTGTTAAATAATGCAATCAAGACTTGCCACTTGGATCATCTTGCACCAGGCACATCTCTTGTCTATTTAATTTTTCATGCCATTTTTTCTTTAACCTCTCTAGTAAGGAGAGTTCATTTCTCAACAGGGGTCGGGGGCACAGCAGAATGGCCCACAACAACAACTCCTCCTCATTTTGAAACCCACTGACAAGCAGAACAGATGTAGTACTATGACCTTCCAAGTTTAGAAATGAAAATCATCTTCCAGATACAAATTAAATGGACTTCACTGTACAGCTGCCTATGCATGTCAACACCTCAACACCTCTGTTAGTGTGTTTCACTTAGGACCTGATCCGTCAACTACTGTATTTCATTTCCCTAAGATGTTCCAGGAAACATAAAACAATTGTTTATACTTAATTCATTGGGGTAGTAGGGCTTTTTTTTTTTTTGTGTTATTTGCTTGTTTGTTCTGATAACAAACTTATAAATATACATGTTTTAAAATCCAGTAGGCTCTGGATTATTTCTTTAGGTATGTATTTCATTTTGGTGTATCTAGTCCTCTCCAACAGAGCAAAGTTGTAAGCCTGGTTTGTCACAACTAAGTTCCTCTCCCATCTGTAATTCTTCTGCACCTAGAAAAGAGCTCAAATTTAAAAAGGAAACCTAAATTCTTTTATATTCATTTCACAATACATTTAGGATGTGTTAGAATAGATTTAAAAGGCACAACGTAGAAAACCCTCAAGCCCTAGTGCCGGCTGGCTCAGAGCAATTGGGTTTATTTGCTTCTCAGCGCAAGTTAGAGCATTGTACTCTGAAAGGCCACCACAGATGGAGAAAGAGGGAAAGGTTCCTCTTCCTAAGCATTACTGTAATCTTCAACAGAGGGAGGCAGCATTCCCACCTGTCAGTATGTACCTCAGGACTCAAGCTACGTGATCCCCTCTGGAGGATCACTAATTGTGGAACTTCGTTTTCCTCAATGTGGAGTGCACAGAGCAGGAAAGGGAGTTGTACTTCTGGAGTTAGTCTTGACTAAGAAAAAGCAACAGCAACACCAGGGATCCAAACAGGAGGGTGAAGGAGGCACACAATTTCAGGGATTTCCCCTTTACCCTTCCTTAGATGCAAATTCTTGCTACAGCTTTATGGCAAGGCTTTGCCTTTAACTAGCCACGTTTTCCATAGAAAGAACAAATACGGTAAGCACAGCAAAGCCCACTGAAATGTTCTGAGGTTTAATATTGTTGCCAAGGGAGCCGACCCCTGGTTATTCAGGGAAACTTTCCCATTTTTAATCTAATAGTAAGAAAAGTGAAGCCTGAGGTCCCTCAAGTAAATGTGGAATTAATCTTTAAATTAATTTTAAATTTAATCAGAATGTTACTGCACTAGATGCAATATACATTTAGAGTTCAGAAAGCTCACACAATAACGTATTAAAGACAAAAGAGGAGACTCAAAACGATATACAAATGCTGTTATGCGACCTAAATGCTATGGAAGTATGACAACATATTGCATGCGGGAAACACACACATTTAGTGACTATTTAAAAAAGTATTTGGCTAGCCTACAGAACTAGTAAGGAGAGAAATTTGGGGTTAAAAGTTTATGCTGCACAGCAAACACTATTTAAACTGAGATTTTTCCCAGGGAAGATCACATCAAGTAATCTGAATCTGGCTTGGGCAAAACTCACAAGCAAGGGAAAGAAAAATCCCAGACTGCTGGAGATGAAATAATTTATTTATCTCTATCATCATTCCTACGGAGAATGCTATCTTTGTGGCTCCTCTGAAACCTAGCCAAGTTCTCTGGAGGTAATGCAGAATACTGTCAGCGCTAGCTGGAGATCACCATCTGCGACCAAAAGTACTCTGCATTTTAGCTACTATTCAAGTCAGTAAATTTGGAAAGGATTTGCACTGTGACAGCAACGACACCAACGTAACAGTTGAGCTGTAAGTTTCCCACATTGTAGGTGGCTGGTTTATGTTATGATTATTGTCCTTACAAAGCTGTGCATTCCCCTCTGCTCATGTTAACGTGGCACTGCAGAGACTTTTGTAGAATACTTAAGATAACCTTGTTTCAAATAGGTAAGGCAAACGACCAAAGAAAACGTAAGCTTAAGCAGTGTTAAGGCAAGGAAAAGCCAACAGCCCATCTTATTTATTGGAACATTTTTTGCATGTATTCTGGTAGTCACACAAATCACTAGAATCTAGCACCAAGACAAATATCTGAAAACAAATTAAAAATCTTAGAAACCAGTCTAAAAGCTTTCTAAATTTGGAGTTTGTATCCCTATAAAGCTTCAGGGACATGAGATTTTTAGCTCTTCAAAAGTTTCTTGCACAATACCATAACTAGCCTGCTCACTCCAAAGTTATGTAAGGATTTAAGAAAAAAAGACTTCAAACTGTATTATTGGGCCAGGCATAACATAGAATTGGCAAATTTGTTTTTAATACAGAGCTTACTTGCTCTTCCACATAAAAACATAGCGTTAAGTATCACA
Organism: Grus americana; assembly: GCF_028858705.1. NCBI lineage: Eukaryota > Metazoa > Chordata > Aves > Gruiformes > Gruidae > Grus > Grus americana. Next base: position 10,684,701 of record NC_072853.1, on the reverse strand, counting down.
AGATTAAGTGCCAAGTCTTGAAGAAAGATCTTGACTGTGTCAAAGCCAAGATCCTGTCAAGGCAAGCTATCTGAAACAGAGTAGAAAGAAGCATGGATACACAGTATAGAAGCAGAAACAAACACAGGACAGAGTCCAAAATGAATAAAGAACAGTCTAACAATTCAGCCATAATATAAGTCACTTAATTTGACTGCGTATGTAAACATTTCATGTCAGCAACCTGCTTACTCTCATGCCAAATCTTGTTCATGCTCAAAACATGCACTTTAAAACAAAACTGATAGCTAAAAAATCAGTATTTTTAAAAATAGCAGCAATTTTATTGCAATTGATTTTAGAATTATGACTCTTGTATCCAGCTAACTTGAATTTAATTTAGTCCAATTAAACGGTCAGTATTTGCAGATTAAGCTGGAGCTTCTCAACTCCAATATTCTCGCCATCAGTTCTCCCTACTTCTCTAAGTCATACCTATTCCAATGATATGTGAGATATGAAGTGGTTTTAAACAACAGTTTTGCTTTCTGATTTTTGAACGCAGCCCTTGATTATCTTCCATTTATGACTAATTTGTATGGCTATCATCTTCCAATAACAGTATATTCAGAAGAGACAATTGATAAAAATCAACAGTACAGTTGAAGTTATAACTTTAAACATCATTGAAGCAAAAACATATTTCTCCAAGCATTCGCTTTCACATTAGATCTACTATAACCAATTGCTACTGTTTAATCAAACACAACTGAAAAATAATTTTTTGGGAAAAAAAGAAGATATAATGAATCTCAAATTATCCGTATCACAATACTTCATTTTTTTGTTATACTATCCCATTGTATTTTATTACATGGTCAAAATGCACTTGAACATTAGTTTTCTTATTTTATGCTTGCTGATGTGCAGCTGAGTAAAGCAATAGCATATCCCAAAAGAAAGTAATTAAACATGCACAGCAGCAGCCAACAACACTTACCTGCCATTCTTAGGCTATATTATATCATGCAACAAAACCTAAAAGCAAGAAATACTAGCAATATGTGAACCTTCCAGAACGCTTGGCATTGAGCGGACAAGCTATACATCTCGTCTCTCTTCAAAAGCAATTCCACCTCTATACTCTGAGCCCCCTTTTTAAGGAGGGATGAGGTTAACTGTCAGATTTCAATGCCAAATCAAATAAGGTTCACATATACACCTTTGAGGTGATGAGGTTGGAGAGCTATGAATAGCTGTTGTGAGCCAATCTGTATATGCAGCATTATTCAGTATGCAGTGGCACACTGGAAGAAAAGCAAACCAGGTTTCATAGTCAATCCTTCCTTTAAGGTGCATGTTATCTCCTTGCAATTTCGGTAAGTCTTCAAATAATTCAAATTCTTTTTAAAGTTTTGATTAAAAGCAGACAGAATTTTGGTTTAAAACAAGAGCCATATCAGATTCCAACAGTAAAATGTAATTTGAAAGCCTTGAAGTAAAGATTTTGCATTTTAGAAACTGAGGTTATTTTAAAACAGATTGTTGCTTTCTACAAAAGTTTGCTGAACAATTATCCATAGCTCAGGCATGCAAAGCTGTTAGAAGGATGGCAAAGTGAAAACACACATTTAATACATGACAAATGCAGTCTACTGCAGGCAAAGAGTAATAGATATATAAAATCATCTTCTCACTTTCAAAATCAAGGAAAAAATTTGGCCCCTGCTCAAGGTCTGTGCATGTCAAAACTTTTAGAAGGTTCCCCATGTTAAGGTACCTGCCAAGACAAGAATGAGAGAAAAGAAAATTTTCTTTTTATAGGAAGGAACAGCCCAAATATAGTTGATTGAAGCGGTGGGGGAAAGAAGACCAGAGAGTTCCATCAGGCACGAATCCGTCCTTCAGGCTGCTGCCCTGAGGGGTGGAAGGAGAGCCCCACCTCAAGGCCGTACAGCTGGTGATCTCAGAGATGCAATGCAGCTTTCCTGAAAGAAGTGACTACGTCACCAACATCTTCACAGCCGCCCCTTTGAGAAACGGGGCAGAACTCCAACTGAAGGCATCGCCAGTGACTAATTCTGTCCCGGTACACCCTAGCACCAGTGTCCTGAGCAGAAGTACCGCAACAAGGGCTAAGTACCGTATTTGCAACGTTAACATGGTGGCCATGCTACGGATTTTTACCTGATGGGACAACAGAAGGAAAGAGCTTTAATTTTGTCAGCTCATATAATTTTGTCAGAAAGCCATTATAGAAAACCACATCAAGATACATCATTTCAGTGTGCAGAAAATGCTAACACAGGTATACCATAGATCTGTTACACGAGTTGCCTAAAACATTTGTGAAGCTCAGACTTTGGACTTCTGGATGTAAAAAAAAAAAAATGCACATTAACTGCACCATGAATGACCGAACCAGGATCAGGAATGATTTAGTACTCACTCTTGTATAAAATAAGATTACAGTGAACAACTGCTCAGCACAGATTACTAAGGCATACTGACAGAATTTTTTGTTTTATGATTACTTGATTTGCAGGCAGATGGATGGACATCACTGACCACAGAGACCCAAAATGACTAAGCACAAGGCAAGAAAATTTACACAGTAGCATGATGGTGGCTTGGCTACTTCCGGAGGGGAGGAAAAAAAAAAGGAATGGAAAAAACACATGCAACTTTTTCAAATTGCAGATTTGCAACTGAGTCCCCTAGCCTTCACTGCAGCAGGTATAAGCAACCCTACTGCTACCACTTTAAACGCACCAGCTGTGAAGGGCTGAAAGACTTACTTTCAAAATCCAAGAAAAAATGTGCTGCATTGTGGTCTATGTCCCTGGTTAGCACCTTAATGAGATTACCCATGCCAGCAAACCTAAAAATAAAAATGGCAAAATAATTTAGTTCCAATAACCATTTCCTATTTTAAGTACACGCCTGGGGCTCACCAGAGCAGGGCTCCCGTCAGGTTCTGCACACTGGATTCATCACCTTCTGGTGGGAAGTAGAAAACGTGCACTGTACAGCACATTTCTGCTCCCCTTATTCTCAGGGAGAAGTGATTATTGAAAAAAATGAAGAGTTATAGTTCTGACAAAAATAAAGATCTGAATTACTGGCTCTTTTCCATCTTTGTCTGACACATTTAAAGAATTATGTTACCTATAATGACTGAGCAATTGTTTAAGTCATTGTTGCTTAAGACAAAAAGAATCTAAACCAGAACTGGCGCCATCATAAACCTGATTTTTATTCTCTCTCCATAATCCAAATCAAATTATGGAAAGCATCTTAGTGGTAGTCATCTGTGGCCAATGAACAGTTTTTTTCCCTTCAAATCACGTAAAGTGACAAGTTAAATGCAAGTTATACTTTTCCAAAACCAGGAGATAATCAAGTTTCAACAGCTGTTCTTATGTTTGCTGTTACATCGCAGCTAAAAGAAATGAAAAGTGGAAGAAAAATTAAATAGTCATTAGATTACTCGAGGTCAGATAAATTAATGGAACACTTTCAAACGTTACCATAAGTTTCAGAAATCAGTACCTTCAGTAGGACTATGAAAACTGCATTTTATAACAAGGCAGCCTTTTCAAGGACCTTCCCATGTTTTACAGAGGCTGAAAACACACTTAAGAACCATTGCCCTAAAATACCAGGTGTTCACTGGAGTGCTGCTGCAAGAGAAACACAAGACACTACCTCAGAAATCTGATTTCAAATTATTTAAGAATAAGCCATCAACAGTCTGACATTTGGATTCAAGCATAAGATGTAAAAATCAAGTTTCAAAGTTGTGTAACTATACCAACCTACTAGTGTATGCCATTCCCCCCCCCCCGCCGATTTTTACTGTTACTGGAGACTGTTTACTTGGAAGGAGGCAGCATGACAGTAAGAATCATTAATTTATTAGGAATCAAGAAAACTGAAAACATGCAAAGTCAAAACAAATTGTCTGGCAAAACAAATTTTCAGAACCTGTGTTGCCAGATTTCTTGAGTTCCTTAGGAAAAATGCAACTGGTGTGTAAGGGAAAACCAAACTAAGAACAGCGCACAGTTTATTTTTCAGGATCCACATGATTCAGCAATAACTCACACAATCAACAACAGCTAGAAAAGGATGAAGGGATTAATCCCAGATTGTTGAAAATTACTCAGTCTTTGCTCCAACAACTTCTACAGAATGACCAAACAAGTTAAAAATCTAGATTTTTAGAAAAGAGGCTAAGTATAATCCAACTGACCACAGTGGATTCTGCACATAGCACCTCATGACTAGGTGGATGCTGGCTTTTTGCAAATGCAGCGTTCTCCGTGAAACTCAAGAAAATGCAAGTCCTGCTTCCTAAGCATTTGAACTTAGCTCTCTGAAAGTCAGATCAGATTTCCGAGCCTGTGAGAAACACCCATTATTTAAGGAAGTTTTATACTAGGGTGTCCAGTTTAGACACTTACCTTAAAAATTAATTGATCAAAATGTGTTTCTTTAAAGAGGCCTCTTTTCCAGAGCATTATTATATTCCATACCTTAGTGAATTCTTCACATGCTACACACGCACCAATGCTGTGTAAGCAAGCAACATCAGAAAGCAGAGAAATTACTTTTCTGTATCTCGCAATACCAGTGAATGGTATTAACTGCCTAATAAGAACTCTAACTATACCTACAATTCCTGCCACGCTTCAGCTCTTCAGCTGCACCATCCCCTCCTCCACCAAATATTTTCAATACCTCAAACACCTCTATGTAGATTTTGTCCTTGTTTTGATATTAACCAGTCTCCTATTAGTTTACAGGGTCATGCATGTGGTTTAAATATTGGATAATGTTACTTCTGGAGGTCAGACTAGGGGCATACTTAGAGGGCTGAAGTATTTTGAAGATAAGTTTACACAAGAGCATCTAGCCACTGCAGAACAGATTGTTAAACTGAATCCCTACCACTTCCTAAAATGAGTAACGGGCAGGGACTCAGTTTTGCAATCCAAATACCTTAATTCAGACCTTCAACCCTCAGAAAAGTTTGCCAATAAGAATACATGGTTTCTTTTCTGGGAGTGCGTTTAACAAATAGAGAAGCACAATAAAAGGTTTGGCAGTACAATGAAACAGTAGATACGAAACAAATTCAAGCAGAAGATGCAACTGACCTAACAGTAACAGTTCAGTGAACAGCCTCTCTCAGAAAAGGAGAGAAATTGAAGATGATGAGAATGGATTAGTTCAACTATGACAGCAACAAGAAGACAACATGTGATATAAAAATACATTTCAATTTACAGGAATATAAAGCTGCATGAACACTCGTTCATCAAGTTCATAAGATCTCTTCCCTCGTGCATTCAGCATACTGAAAAAATCTTGATAAACCTTATTCACATCAGTTTTGCATACAAGATACACGATACAAGGATCTCAAGTATTCTTTAATACCAGAAGATTTGCTGTGTTTTAAGAACTGTGAAAATGACCATTCTTCTGAGTTGCAATCTAAAAAAAGTGTAAGCTAGAAAAAGAGCTTGAAAACTCAATTTAGACAAAAGTTGAGAAGATATAATTGATGTAGAATTTTTTGGGAGGACACTTTCTCTCTCTCTAGCATTCACAAGGTAACAAACGCAAGATCCAACAGACAGGAATTTACTCTTCTGGCAAGGCTAAATGCCAGTTTCTCGAGCTCACAAATAGCCTCCTAGAAACGAGACTGTGGTGTCACAGCGTGGAAATTCCCAGATGCATGGAAGCAGCTGCAGGTCAACAAGTGATGACTCAGCTTAGATGGCTCTACACTTCTGTACATTATTTTGCTTCAAGATGTATAGCTATGTAGCAAGAAGAAGTGACCTGCTGCCCTCAGATGGAACCCTACAGAGGGGAAAATGAAAATTGACCCTTCAAAGAGGCTGCTATGTCAGCAGAATACCTGGATCAATCTAGAAAAAAGCAACCTAGCTCAGAGATGCCTCAGGCTCCTGACAGATCCAGATTTACTAGAGATTCTCGTTCTGTTCAAGATGGCTCGTCATTCACATTTCTGCTCAGCCCAAAACACATGATAGAAGGTCCACTACTGGCTCTAATGTTAAAGATGATGACAATTTGCATGTAAAAGAAACAGTCTACAAAACCTGGTCATTACAGTTATCTCCAGGGACATCATCTGCTATTTGATGCCTTTTAAAAGCATCACCAGCACAGAAGATTTTGGTAGTTCTATGAAGACTTATCTTAGTAATTAACCACAGTGGCATTCCCAGTCAGTACTGATTTACCAAGTACTCTTTCAATTTCCTTGAAAGTCCACAACTTCATCTGAAGTAAGTAGAATTACTCTTTTTAGGAAGTCAGATGTGGTTCCAGTTAACTAGCCCTGACCTTGAGCTATCATTGGCTCGCCAAGGACATCTTCCAGCACTAACCGCATCCTTCTTGAGCACACTGCCACATCAGTCAGCCCCAATTCAAGAAAGATTTGAGCCTGTATAAAGACCAAAGCCAACAGCAAGCACTACTACTGATGGATTGAGTTTTATATCCTGCAGCTGGGCTTTGTCCCAGAGCCAAACAGCTGACTCGGAACATTGACTGGAGGTGACTGTTGTGGGTGGTAACACACCTTTTGACCCACAATTGTTTCAGTGCCACTGGAACAAAATCCACACTGAATTAATCCTTATCAGGAAGAATTCTGCATATTGCAATCAGCAGCACCAATATATTCACATGCTCAGACTGAAGTACAGTTTAGGTCAATACCTATTTAATCTTACACAGCTTCAGATTGTCAACTTCTGCCCAATTTTATGCGGTATTCTCATTCAGAACACAGTACACTTTAAAACTTGCAATGTTTTTTCTCCCAGGAGCCTTACTGATTTTAAGATTTTATAGTGCAGTGTCCAAAGGTAACTCATTAGGTAAACTGACAGTGTAACAGTCAGTAAAAGCAACTTTACACCACTGAAGTTTTCTCTTTCCATGAATCCAACATCATAAAATCAGAGCAGGAAAAAACCACCAGCCTCTGTCAAAAAACTGTCCCTGTGAAGCTGCCCAGAATCCCTCCTGGCATGCTCTGTACTCCAGCACGATATTCGAGCCACGTGGAGCAGGTTATGGGAAATGAGAGCGCAAGCCAAGAACATGGTTTAAACTTGACCTACTTGCAGAGGAAGACATACGGAATGCCACATTTGATTACAATGATTTGGCCCATTACAGCCTTATGGGGTTGTATGATGTTGCGTGTAGTGTCATGATCAGACAAGCGGAAAGAAAAGGCATATTTTCAAAACAAGTCTTGCACGCATGCCCTTCATGCTGAAAACATCCCTGACGCATTTCAATTTTTTTTCCCCCTAAGCTAAGCCAAAGGGAAATTTCATAGAAATATATGATGCAACTAAATTCAGCGGGACACACGAGAAATTTCCCCCTCTCGCACCTGAAAAAACCCCCTGTACATTAACAAGGAGTTTGCTTGCAACTGGTCAGCAGCTGGAAAACTTACTTGTGTTAAAGGTAAAATACTACAAAGACATTCATGACATTTTTAATTTTGCTTTGTTCTATTGGAAGAATTGCATGCTTTCAAACTAGTTTAAAAATCCAGTTAAATAAATAGATGAAAAAAATGTGTTTGTTACCATTGAAGAATGCCTGCTTCAAGAAAACATCGGCTCACCTTCTGAAAAGCATACACTATTCCCGAGACTGCTTCTAACGAAGCTTAAGACTGAACATGAACATCCAGAGTATGAAAACTGTACTCCACAAAAGCCTCACATCCATGCTCTGGAGTCTGGAGGAGGAAGTTAAGCATAACACTATATGGAAAGCACATCTAATGAAAGAGCAAACGTTTTCTTCCAGGGATTGAGTTTTAAATTTCAGTTGGTCACATGTGTGGCATAATCCTCTGGTTCAGAGATATTTTGGTAAAATAGTAAGTGAAAAATACTTACAGCATTAAAGGTCTAACACTATAGTATAAGTGTTATAACACTTACAATGTTACTGTATAACCCAAAAACTAGCTGAATGTCTCCCTACACTGTGTTTTCTGGAACGATAATCCTATCAGCTTGGCAACTGTTTCAAGGCTTACTGAACGTTTTCTGCCTATAGTATCTAGCCGTGAACAGGGAGGAAGGGATAAAACCAAAGACAGTCAATAGGCGGCTGCCCAGATCAGCTGAATCCAAGGCTGCCCTTAGCAACAGCGGTACCACAGAGCAGACAGCCTGCTGGATCCAGTGGTGTTTGCTCTCCCGACGAAGCAGTTACGCTTCACAGGCGGCAAGAATGTATCTGCCCTCAACCTTAAAAGCTAGAGAGTGCTGCAGAGATGGAAACAGGCTTGTAAACTACATTGCAGGAATCACTCTTTTCAGAATGTCATAACGTTTTCCTTGGATGCAAACATGTTTTTCCTAGTCTAATGTACATTTATTTCTCTTCCAATAGTGCTGGAAAAGTGTAGATGCCCTCTGACACATTCTATTCCTACTACTGATATTAGTGGTATTGAAATTAATAAAAATCTGTCAGTAAACAAAATCCCAAAGTAATAAAATGCACTGTCCAGACAAGAAAAAATTATTGAGGTAATAACAAAAAAATTGTAGTTATCACTCATGGTCTGGAAAAGAGACCAACACATGGAAATTATCAGCTTTAGATTTAGGACAGAGAAGCTTGGTACTATTAGCTGAAAACAAGTTAAATTTTGGATAATCTGGTCTCATTTTCCGGACTTTTCATAGCTATAGCAACATTATTAATATGAAAGGTATGAGTTCAGATACTGATATCTAACTGCAGAATCAAACACATACAGGAAGTGCCACATCAGTCACCAGCTGTGCATAAAACAATTTTTTTCATTGCTGGCCAATTTGTTCCGGCAAACGTAAGATTTCATCAGTTATATATATACTTGTACAACATACTTCACAACCTAAATGTGTGCAAAGATCCGTGCACTGCTTTCCACTCCTGACACCTAGTGGTTATTCTTCCACACGCCATTCATTACAAATCAACCACAAGAATAAAAGATATGCAAGCTAAAAAAAAACCAAACCCAACCAAAACCCACAACCCCAAAAAAGCCTCCACTGAATTCCTGGGGCTTCAATCATCAAGGTCTTATCTGAATAGTAGGAATACAATTTATACTGCCAGATAGAAAATCTTTTTTTTTTATCAGAAAGTAAGTATTCAGGCTACTGAAAAGCTCTGCAAAAAAAAAAAAAAAAGCTGAAATGCTGCCTCTGATGTCAGTCCTCTTGGATAAATTGACTTTGATACAATAAACTGTTTTAGTTGAAACTGAAGTTACTTTTTCTGAGATCACACACCATCAATAAAGTCTCCTTTCTGAACAAAACCGAATTCAAAACTTGTCATATCATGAAAATGGAGGTCTGCCAGGGAAAACAGTCTAATGAAAAAAGGCTCACATTCCTCAAAACCAGAATTGTAAAGTACGGTCAGGTCAGTGTTTATTCAGTCCATTTTTCCACTTAGAGGAAATCAAGGGAAAGGCACTGAAGAATCCACAGTTCCTTTAGAAGAGGCAGTCTTATAGCCTTGTTAATTTGGGAATATTTTAGTGGCACAGCTGACACTGAATAACTTATTTGACAGGAGCTACAATAAAATAACTGAGTGTGCCCAAACAAGTCTGGAATAAAACCCAGTTTGTCTGGAAGGATTACTCTTATCTTGAAAACAGAGCTTGTATTGAAATGTGGAGACTATGCTCCAAAAACCAGCTCGGATTTACCCTTCAACAAGTAACTCCACAATTTTTCCAAGAATGAATCTGGGGCTAAAAAATAATTAGATATGCTTTCTTCTTTCTAAATTATAAAAGCTTATCACACTTTCTAGCTTAATTCTGCATAATGCTCTTTTAATTGCAACCATCAGGAAAAAACCAACTATTTTTTAGTTCAGGAACATTTACATTCAAATGCAATTTGCACTTTGCCTTCTCCTTCAGTTTGAAATCTTCAAAGCCTTTTGCAGTTCTGCAACTCCTCCAACAGAGGTCAGGTCACCCTTACAATCTGATCTTGCAGAGAAAGGGAAGCTTCTAACAAGCCTGTTCAAACTGTCTTACAGCTTTGACAGCCATCATTTTCCTTCCAACCCAAATACTGCATTTGGTCCATGACATTATCATGTAAACAGTGGCTGATCTTGAAGTCTTTTTTCAAAGTAAGCTGAGAACATTCTAATTTTACCAGGTACATAAAGATGTAAAAAAGCATTTAACAAGAGATGCAGTAGATTTACAGATTGCTTTTTTTTTAAATTATTTTACAGAAAAGTTTCTTACTCTACAAAACAAGGCATGCCTATTAAAACTGTGCTATACTACCACATTACTAAAAGTTTCCTATTTCAAGGATGTCAGCCTGTAATTTAACAGCTGTCAAGCTCTCATCTCCAAACCCCCTCCCAACAATAACAATAATTTGTATAAGTCTTCCTCCTGCCAGTTTTCATATCAGTGTAAAGGAGAAAAAAAAACAAAACAAAAACCACCCCTCAAAACCCCTCCCAAACCTGCTAGTTTTATCTAACTGCTAGGGAAAAAAAAAAAAATCTTTTCAAAGCCTAACTTCGCTATAGCATCCAGTCCAATTGATCTGCCACCTTTTAGTTGGTATTTCACTTGTGAAAAAGCACTCCTCTTCACACCTCGTTTTATTTGGAAATGTGTTTTCTTTCAAAATAGCTGAGTTCCCATCTCTAAGAATCAGACTGCCATGCATTTCAGTACCCAAGCTGGGTGAAGGTGCACTGAGGCTCTGACAAATAACCTTGGCAATACTGCCATCTAATGTACTGCCACAAGGAGTAGTCATCTGCATCACTGCTTGATACTCAAAATTAAATGTTTTCTTTTAGTTTGGCTCCAAACTGTTGCACCCCTTCGGTGCCTTGGCTTGCAAATCCTACACTAACAATATTACGACACATTATCCAGTCATCAAGTTGATGGATATAAATATTGACATATTCTATCTCAAGGCATTTTTTTTGGAACATCACAGTATAAAACTGCAAAACCTTGTGTGTATGAACCTGACACTGAGTGTCCATCTGCAAGTTCAGTTCTGACACACCAGCTCTGAACTACCAAGGAGGAAGGCAAGTCCCATTGTCTGCCAAATCACGTAGCTGGAAGGGCAGATTTCCCTATTTCAGTATAGATTTCTGATTATTCTGTGGTGTTTCCTTTTTCTGAGACACCAGTCAGACTATGTTTGCAGAATATAGAAGGCTAATGAAACACATCAAGTTACTGATGGTACAAAAGAAGATGACTACCAGAATGATAGTCCTTCCCATCCCATCCGTTTTCAGAAATAGTAACAAAACAGACAAGCATTAGGCAGGACAGGGGGACAAAATTGGTCTCTACATGGTTGCTTGCTTCTTTAAAGTTTCACAAGAGATTTCTTGCAAGACCAAGGTTCTACAGCCGTCTTTGTTATTTCCAATTACTTCTTCAAATAGCCTCATGAGGAATAGCATCAACTACTTTTATTGAGTCTGGATAGTTTTTCTTGTTCAAAAGCAAGTATAAAACAAACTAAAACAGTCAGACCACACTGGCCTAGTCTCCTCTAGCTGTGCTAAATCTGATCATCTTTTATCTCACTTTCCATCCTTCCCAATATATCTCAAATTTTCTTTTAATCTTAAAATAAAAAAAAAGGTGTCCTGTAAGTGTAAGATATAAGGCAATTTATTGTCATCCACCTATTGGAATTACAGAGGAACATTGGCTATTCTCCAGTGATATTATACAACCTACAATTGGTTAAGATCAGTAGCAAGTACACAGAATATCAGAGTTATGATTTCCTGCACTAGTCCATCTGTGAACTCTACAAGTCCATCTCATCTTGTCTCACAAGGAATTTGCAGCAGTTCTTGGGGAAAACCAGGTACATTTGCGGAACAGAAAACAATTAAAGAATATTGAATACGTTTAGTAATCACATCTGGCTCAGAAAAATACTTGACCTGAAAATACTTACATACTAGAAGAACCACCAAAATCTGCTCTCCCTGTTCCTGCTCTTCCCTAGGCATCTGCTCACATTTGAAGGTTCAGGTTTTACTGAATTTTAAGCTTTTTTTTCAAGTTTTAACCTTATTCAGAAAGCAACATCTAGTTAAGTTTGCCCCATTCTTTGAAGCTTAACCAAAGTTTTCAATAGTCTCCAGATCTTGACCACTGTTAGCTTACTGATGCTTTCCCATTGAAAGTGCTGCTCAGGTAAGGCTTCTGCCAGTCCCCTCAAACCCTTCACACTGGTGATGCCCAGCTGGTTTAAGATACTGTTAAGCATTTGACAGCTACTTTGTCTCTGCACAGCTGGAGAAGGTGAAAGCATCAGCAGCCAGAGACCTGAACTTTAGTGGACACCACCACCTTGGTTTATAAACATTTTCGCTTCAATACCCAAAATACTGTTGATTCATGCTTTCAAAGAAAATAAAGTTTCTTGCCATGTGCTGTCGCTGTTTGCTGGACAACCTTCCTCCTTCTGCAGGCAGCACCATTCCCAGCAATGCCCCTTGAGTTTTGCTAGCTTTTCTGGATGACTCTCACCTTCTTGGGCAGAAGCAGCGCTGTTCTAGAGGAATAAGTTGGGGGTGTGAAAGGATGAGCAAAACCAAGTGCACACATGCAGAGGGAAGATGGGCATACCTGGAGACTGTACTTGGCTAGACGGACCCATGGTCTGACTCAGTTTAGTGACTCTTACAACGTATCCTTTGCAAATGCACACGATGATGAAAATAAAAGTTTGCACTAGCTCGAATCCATTACTTCGGAAGTAAAGGTTACCGAATAAAGGCTACCACTACTGCTGGCACGGGATGTTTTTCCATTAGTTTATTGTAGATTTGGAAAATACTGCTGTACGCTTGCCCAGTTCCTTGACTCATTCCATAACCCCTGAGAGGCAAGACAGTAGGCTAGAAGGACTGTTGGTCTGACCCAGCATTGCCATCAGCTAAGAACAACAAAAATGTGATATAAATCTCAAAAACAGTGATTCTCTGAAACAAGTATTTTAATACATCAATCATGCACTAAAATAAGGGACAATTACTTTTATACACATTTATAATACCATATATTCTTAATTCCTGAATGGAGTATTCAAATAGTTTTGGATATAGCACTTGGAAGTGTTTTCTACTACTGTCAACAAAACTGATGACAAATCAATTTAATCAGCTCCTCAGAATTCAAAGGAGCTTTTTGATGATGAATCAGAAAGAGAAGAAAAATAAATCCTACCTCACATTTGGTAGCATTACCTGCCCAATCTGACAGAAGATAGTTAGCTATGTTGGCACAGCACAATAAACATGAAGTATAAACACACACACTCTAGGTCGTAGCTTAGATGACAAGTAGCAGGTTATAAAACTAAAAGCTAAAACCTTCACTTGAGCACATGCTACCTCTTCAGTCTTACAAGCCGGTTCAGAATACTGGTTTCTGGCATAAGGCATCTAGTTCAGAAAAAAATTGAAGTTACACAGTAATTTTAAAGAGACTGAGAAAGAAAAACCACCAAAACATCATCTCTTCATTCAAATCCTCCAAGAAGTTTAAGTACAATCTTCCAGCTTAAGTTCTTAAATCTGGCCAAACTACTATATGCACACTAAAAATGCCTTTATTGAAACAATGGGACTTCTTCACATTGCTACAGTGAAGTTTTCAAAATCTTTACCAGGCTGTGTGCTAAGGTACCATGCAAGCAAAAAACCAAACGCTTGCAACCTGTTTAGCATTTTTAACCACAGAGAGGCACAAATTAGGTTATAGATCAGGACTTCCTAGTGAACATTAGAAATTTCAAAAGTTGTAGAAGCAAATGGGGGGAAAGGATTTCTTGAGAAAATTGTGAGTATTCAGCACAGTCCCATCATAGTTTTTGCTTCTTGTATGTCAGGAGAGTTTTCAAGCAGGTTAAGTTTCAGTTCTTACCTACAGCCAGTGCTGCACTCTGCTCCTGGCCTCCAGTCTGTTTTAAAAGAAAAAGAGATTATGAAAATTCACTCTTTTGCACTAGAAGTCTTAAATGTAATGCTACATGATCTTGTAAAAACAAACACACATCTGTTCCACACATTGTACTATTTTTCTGGATCTACTTCATAAACATAGTTCTGGATCTATATGCCACTGTGACTTTTGAAAAATATGCTAAAAAATACAATACAGAAAACTTTTATCTCTAGGCGCATAAATAAATAGGGAACACAATTCTTTGGCAACAAATGTGTTTCTAGGGAAAAAGGCTGCTGGTGTTACATAATCCATAATAACACATATCCTGTACTAAACTTCATTACTAAAAAGTCAAAGCTGCAATAAAATACCAGTGGCAAATTGTTGCACTTGCATTTCCCTTTGCAGACACAAACTTTAAAGAGAATAACACAAGATTCTTAATTCAACCACACAAATTAGCTCTTGAAAAAATTCATGGCTTTCATGCTGACCTCCACAGAAGGCATTTTCAAATCACCACTGAAAATCATTTGCTTAACCAAAAAACCTAACATTCTTGGACAGCCCCAGTCTCCTGTATGCATTATTAACAACCGCCTTAAGGCTGATAAAATAATTATATTGATAGTACAGTTTAAAGGAGAAGACATGGAGTAGTATAGTAAAGCTTCACAGGCAATAATAGTGTAACATCAGCAAGGGAAGGCTCTGAAGATCTACAGCACCACAGGCAAGAAGCAGAGGTGAGATCTGAATGAGAACGACCCTTCACAGAACTGAACATCAGCAAGAGACGACTGCCAGATACTCTTACAACTGCAGAAATTTATTCCTCCGTTCTTTCCAGTGTATGCATCTCTCTCAAAGAGGCTTCATCCTTGATTAGGATTTCTTTACTTTTGAGTAGCATCTGCTTTTTCCTTTACCAGTTGGCATAAACTTCCCTTTACTCTCTCAGCAGTAAGCAACAGCTAGTACTTGAGGACAACTACTACTTCATTAAAGTAGTAGTAGGACAAAAAGAAGGTTAACAGCACTACCTTGCTGTTGCAACTTCCCTAAAACTCACCCACTCTCACTAGGCATATTTTAAATACTTTTTTTTTTCCTCCTCATGACTACAGACTGCTTAATTGGTCCTTGGAGATAAAGCATCAAAAATCAAATGGTGACTGGAAAATGTTGGTCCCCTGCAAGGTCAGGGATGAACATAACTGATACTGCAAACAGAGAAACTGAAACCGAAGTTAGACCCAACGTTACTTCAAAAAGCTAGTTTCCTGAAGAAAGTGAAACAAAAAAACAAAAAAAAAAATCAAACAGGACAAAACATTTAAGAACACTAAAAAATTCTACCTAAAATAAGATTTTTTTTGTAGTCAAGAGATCTGGTTAAGATGATTTTGGGTGACAGTCTAACTTAATTCACTGAGCTATAAAGAATAAGAAGTCCAAATTCATCAGAATGAGCAGACTATACAAATAAATATGGAAGCAACAGAAAGAAAAAAGAAAAAGCCCACCACCGTTATAGCTACAAGGCTAGGGACTTACTGAAAAATGTTTCCTAATGGCATTAGTTCACTACTGATAAGAAATGTCTAGATTTCCAACTGGTGAAATTATTAGAAAAAACCCTAGAATTGCTCAGCTTTTTACATCTTTCTAGACAGAATACTGTACTTATAATCACAAGCACTTACCACCTGCAAGAAAAGTGTGCTGATGCTCAGGCAGCTTGTCCTGAAGGCTTCAATGTGAGTGAGTGAATGGCCTAGCAGAGCCATTGGGTGAAAGAGAAGCAACCAGGAAAGCTGAGAATTACAGGTCAGCTGGACTGTCATCAATAACAGGCAAAGAGATGTTAGCACAGGAATCCATTAACTGGATTCCTATCTCTTAGTACTGATGAGTGTGCCTTCATGCAAAACAGATCAATCAGACTAACATTTGGTGCTATCAACTTGGTTATACTGACAAGCTGATAGATATCTGATTTTTTGCACAGTGTGACTTCACAGCACACGATATTTTAAAATTTAGAGGTTAGCACTATGCAATATAATAAAGTGCTTTCTAAATAGATAAGAAATTGACTTGCAGATCTCCAGCAAGCAGCAGGGAATAATCAGTGAACATCCATTAAAATGGCCAGATGTGAAAGTAATGGTGTGATGGATTCTTTACACAATTAATTTTTGCACTTCCGGATACACCTTAATTCAGACACAAGAGTGTCTGAATGAACGATCATCTGTTGTCAGGTTCAGAGTGCATTATTTGGGTTCTCCCAGTTAGCAGAGAGGGTCTGCAAAACATCTGAGCTTCCTTCTGACTGATTCTCAAGGTTTAGATCTGCACATTAATATAGAAAGAATACCAACAGGCACAAGATGAGACATGTATACTTTAGTAGGTAGTGAAAATTGAGTACTACAGAACCAAGTGGTTTTTCAATTGCTTGTGATTCTGAGGCAGCCAAGTATTTAATGTTATATTGCAGAGAAGACCAGCTCTGGGCAGGAAAATTACCTTTTATTCAATGGGTTAACAGCTCACAGATTGTGTTCAGCCCTTTTTTTTTAATACCATTTTATGGAGTTTCCGGAATGAAATGGGTGAACTGGTTACCCCAGATACGGAGAAGGCTGAGGTACTCAATGACTTCTTTGCCTCAGCCTTCACTGGCAAATCCTTGAGCCACAGTGCCCAGGTCACAGAAGGCAGGGACTGGGAGAATGCAGAACCGCCCACTGTAGGAAAAGATCAGGTTCGAGAATATCTAAGGAACCTGAAGGTGCACAAGTCCATGGGACCTGTTGAGTTGCATCCGTGGGTCTTAAGGGAAATGGTGGATGAAGTGGCCAGGCCACTCGCCATCATATTTGAGAAGTCCTGGCAGTCTGGTGAAGTTCCCGCCGACTGGAAGAGGGGGAACATAACCCCCATTCTTAAGAAAGGTAAAAAGGAAGACTCAGGGAACTACAGGCCGGTCACTCTCACCTCTGCGCCCAGCAAGATCATGAAGCAGACCCTCCTGGAGACTATGCTCAGGCACATGGAAAACAAGGAGGTGATTGGTGACAGCCAACATGGCTTCACTAAGGGCAAATCGTGCCTGACAAACTTGGTGACCTTCTATGATGGGGTTACAGCGTCCGTGGATAAGGGAAGGGCAACTGATGTCATCAACCTGGACTTGTGCAAGGCATTTGACACTGTTCCACATGACATCCTTGTCTCTAAATTGGAGAGACATGGATTTGATGGATGGACCACGAGGTGGATAAGGAATTGGCTGGATGGTCGCACTCAAAGAGTTGTGATCAACGGCTCAATGTCCAAGTGGAGAACGGTGACAAGTGGCGTTCCTCAGGGGTTGGTACTGGGACCGGCACTGTTCAACATCTTTGTCCGTGACATGGACAATGGGATCGAGTGCACACTCACCAAGTTTGCCGACGACACCAAGCTGTGTGGCGTGGTCGACACACTGGAGGGAAGGGATGCCATCCAGAGGGACCTTAACAAGCTTGAGAGGTGGGCCCGTGCAAACTGCATGAAGTTCAACAAGGCCAAGTGCAAGGTCCTGCACGTGGGTTGGCGCAATCCCAAGCACGACTACAGGCTGGGCGAGGAATGGATTGAAAGCAGCCCTGAGGAGAAAGGACTTGGGGTATTGATTGATGAGAAGCTCAACATGAGCAGGCAGTGTGCGCCTGCAGCCCAGAAAGCCAACCGTGTCCTGGGCTGCATCAAAAGAGGTGCGACCAGCAGGTCGAGGGAGATGATCCTGCCCCTCTGCTCTGCTCTTGTGAGACCCCACCTGGAGTACTGCATCCAGCTCTGGGGGCCCCAGGACAGGAGAGACATCGAGCTGTTGGAAAGAGTCCAGAGAAGGCCATGAAGCTGCTTGGAGGGCTGGGGCACCTCTCCTATGAGGACAGGCTGAGACAGTTGGGGTTGTTAAGCCTGGAGAAAAGGCGGATTCAGGGAGATCTAATTGTGGCTTACCAGTATCTAAAGGGAGCCTACAGGAAAGCTGGAGAGGGACTGTTTATCAGGGAGTGTAGTGACAGGACAAGGGGTAATGGGTTTAAGCTGAAGGAGGGTAGATTTAGATTAGATGTTAGAAAGAAATTCTTTACTGTTAGAGTGGTGGGGTACTGGACCAGGTTTCCCAGAGAGGTTGTGGATGCCCCCTCCCTGGAAGTGTTTAAGACCAGGTTGGATGAGGCTCTGGGCAACGTGGTCCAGTGGAGGGTGTCCCTGCCCGCAGCAGGGGGGATGGAACTAGATGATCTTTGAGGTCCCTTCCAACCCTAACCATTCTATGATTCTATGAACAGCAGGAAGATTAATGCATCCTGTTCTAGGAATCTCTATTATATACAATCCCCCTCCCTTGACTTGCAGCTTAACTTCACAGCAGAAAAAGGTCAAAGCATATGCCAGTATCTCAGGCCAACTACAACAGGAATTCAAAGAATTGTCACAACAGTTGAGAACAAATGTGGAAAAGTGTCTACAGTCATTAGAGAGGGACAGTGAATCATCTAAACTGCAGCTATTCATTTTCAGAAGAAAACCAAACCAAGCATCATTCAGTTTGTCAGAGGAAAAGCCTGTAGTTGACACAAGCCAAACGGTACCCACATATAAAAGATACACTAAGAAAACTTGGAATCACTGTGGATAATGAAACTTGAAAAATATTAGTAACTGGCTAACCACTGAACAAGCCCTGTGTTTTGGGGATCCACCTCATATTGAGCTGATGCTGCTTAACTCAGCAGTACATGAAAACAGATTTCAGAAGAGAAAAGCTAACCATTAGCTTCCAGTATGAAACCAATGTCTTCTGCCCAACCCTGACTGAACTAATTAAGAAGCCTCTACACACAAGCACATGTGTCAGCAACTGTCAGTCAAGATTTGTTAAAAGAATGGTGATTTTTCAGGCTTTCCAACACTCAGTTTTTTCTGCCTATTAAGAACTGAAAACATTGAGTAGTAAAAAAGAATTGACAACAACTTTGCAATAAGAATCTAAATTACTTTCTGTGTACTCAATTGGTACCTCAGCTCATCAGGCAACTTCGGAAAGAATTACTTCATAAAGCTTACTTATTAAAGAAAGCTGGCACAGGACTAACGCACTCCACGTGAGGTATTAGGTACTCAGGCCTTCGCAGTTGTCTTCAAAACGTGATCCACTCTGCTGCTTTCACAGAGCAAATGTTTAAATTGCTTGTTTGAAGTTCAAGCTTGCACTAGAATTTCCCTTGGTAAGCATCATCAACCTGAACCCTGTGCAAGTCAGAGGTGGGCTACGGCACAGATGTTCTCACCTGCCCTCTGCATGTTGCTGAACAGAACAGGACCTGGCTCAAAGACTACCCTGCTCTGGCAATTTTTTTTAGACATTCCTGCTCTCTTGCTTCAGGTTACAGACTTGAAGTTTGAGGAAACTACTCCAAAAATGGGTTACTCTTAGAAGCACACATTAAAACATAGAATCTAAGCCCAGTCCAAAACAGAACCGCAAGTCAAATACATCCCACATCTTGTGGGTAATAAAAAAAAGAACACGAAGAAGTGTTTAACAATAAAACTTGAATTTTACTTCAGTAACAATAACAGATGGCTAAGCTATAAAAAAAAATCATAGCTAAGATCATGTTTCTAAGGAAGTTTCAGGGCATCAGCAGATGAACCCATGGTTCAATGCTAAATGGATGCGAACTCCACTGTTAATATCAGTGATTCTAAAAAAATATTCTATATCTGTATGACAATCAAACATTAGATCAAGTCTATACGCAAAGGTAGTCTATCACTACTGCAAAGCGACCTTGGTTCGTTTTTTCTTCTGCTGGTTGCCTGTTATAAAACCATCATCTTGACTTCTGGCTGTAGAAAGCTTCAGGTCAAATCTTTCTTTTCTGTTCATTTTCTTTTATCCTTCTGAAGCTAAATTGTATCTTTAAAGTTTATATGTTACATTAAGCCTTTCCCTATATATCCTATATATTTATCCTATATAATTTCTCAATGCTTTTACAGTATCTCATATTACTTGCTACACTCAAACCTGTGTTTTAGGTTTGTAATTTTGATAGAAATGATGATCTGACATGAAAGCTTTCTTGGCAGTTCTTGACCTTAGACACCTGCCAAAAAGCACACGTTATGCTTTCCTTTATTCACAGATTAAAATGCATTTATGCCTATATAACTTTTATTCTACACAGCTATATTGGCATACAGCAATTCATAGTGTGCATCCAAACATCTAGTGGCACTCTCAGGTCCGTGTGCTAAGTTAGGAGCACAACTAATTACTCTGCATACTTCAAGTGAGGTCCACAAAGCACTGTTTCAGTTTCTGTAAAGCTTAGTCTGAAGATTTGGCTTCAAGGGGAATGTGGCAAAGAGCCATTTGGTTTGCTTTGAAGAAAATATTTCAAATTTAGATGCTGCACTATAGATTAACAAGAGAGGGACAAGGTTATATACATATACCCCTTTTAGCAATAAGAAAAAAAGAGGCAAAACCACAGATAATTGAGAAGCTTGTATGGCATAAGAGGATATTCGCACATATACAAGACTAATATTCAGCATGAAAAGTTATATTTCATCCACTTACAGGTATGTTTTCCACAACAAACCATTACTTTGGCTTAGTGGAAACAGTAAAATGAACTATCATAATCCTCATTTTTGCATCTTGTCAAAGCTTTACATAGACAAAAGCTGAAAGTTGAAGACCAAGTACAATGGATTTTTTAACCCAATCAGAAAGTTAGTTTAATTATTTCCAAACAAACTTTTTTACTTTTCACAGCAAGTGAATGTTGGGTAACCAGAAGACAAATAAGGACTTTTAAGAAAACAGAGGTGGGACTTCTTGGGTTGTTATGGTGGTGTGTTTTTGGTGGGTTTTGTTTTTTTTTCTTTGTGGTGGTTGTTTTTTTGGTGGTAGGGTCAGAAGTGTAGAACTGTGGTATTTTAGTCCAGGCTACACAACTTCCTGTTGTGTAAAAAAAGAAAAAAATTAAAAAGCCTGCAAGAATTACTGAAGCAAGTCCTGTGTCTAATGTCAATTATCCAAACAACTGAACTTGCTATTTCTGGTAGTATATTATCTCCTGCATTCCTTTTGAACCTTCATAAATCTAAACCCTGGAGTGATTTAGTACCGGGTATATAACAAGCAGAATTTTGAAAAACTCTAGCATTCAGGCTTTCACTCCTCAAAAAAGTACCTAAGTATTCCTAAGCTATGAAGACATATTGGATACCTTTACAACATTAAATGATATTGCCGTTTGCTATCTATTGCATGTTTAGCTTCCCTATGTCTACTTAGCATTGCCATTTTTCTGCAGTTGATGCTTCCTTTGACGTTATGCTGTTAATGTCCAGCTGTGAAGTGTTTCTGAATACCAACCAAGTGATTCAGCAGCTTTTTTCTCATCTATACAAATGATATAATTTCTTAGGAATATGGTGAAGTTTAAGACAGAATTCTGACTCAATATCAGCATAACAGAAACAAAACCATACCCTGTCCCAGGAAGTTTGCAGCAATACTCATCCACTTGCGTAATAAAAACAGTAAGACAAGAAAAGGTCAAAAGGGCTTTCCCATTCAACATTATTAGTATTATCAGCTCTGAGCAACCCAAGACCCATAGTCCTATTCAGTAACACTTAAACAGAGCAGTCCTTATTTCCTATAATCCAAATTTCTCCAGTCAGAGTAAACCACTTTCCTCAGGACTATATTAGGTCATATGAACAGAACAGAACTTTTATCATGAAAAGAAAACCAACCAGAGAGTAACTTACCACCTAAACCACCTTTCTACTGGTCTTAGTGAGTTTTAACTATACACTGGTTCCTCAACAGTATCAGAAATTGAGAGTTGAAGCCATATTTAGTGCTCTGATAGGTAAAACTGTAAGACGAATCTAGAGCTAAGCTGATTAGGCAAGAGCTACAGAAGTATCACAGACAACATCTCTGCTGCTCAGAGGCAATGGATTTGTTTATTCCAGATTTCAAAGAACACAGACTAGCTTTTAAAAAGCCTGAAAAGCCCTTCCTGTGGAAACCAACAGCAGTAAATTTTGCCACATGCTTCTCTCAGACTCGAGAGCTGAGCAGGTTAGAGGGGATACTTAAGCTGTTTGCTTTAAAGCTCCTTCTCCCAAAAGTCCCTAGCACTGTCACCCTAAGCAAGTCTCAGTAGAGGCAGCTCCTCTGTAGTTGTAACTCATGGCACAAGCCAGGAGGCAACACTGTGCAAGAGTGACTCCATGACAGAGCCTTAGGACAAGCAGTAACTTCTGCTGAGAAGCCATGGGGAGCTCTGCTCTGGCCAGAGTAACTGTCATATAGTGCTGAGACTCCTGAAAGCGCCTCCAGCTTGCCCAGGGGTGCCCTGAGCTCCACCTGCACAAAGATTTGTAATAACTGTTTCAGCTAAAATTAAAAGAGAAGGCAAACTTGTCAGATCAGCTAACATTCCAGTGACAGAAGTCTGAGATCATTCCAATACCAAAAAACCCCCTTAGGTGATTACATGCCAGTACAATAAAAATGATAAACAAGAATACTCAAAACAATCATATCAATCACTAGCTGTCCAGAAAGGAAAAATCTAACCAAGTTATTTTAACCTGTGACCTCAAATGTTTATTAGGTAGCATTTAAGATGAAAGCATGCACAGAAGTTACAGAACACCAAACGTTAAGAGACATAACATGGGAATGTCTGGTCCCAGCTCCTAGGGACCATTGTGTGTATTCAACAGCTTTGTCCAAGTCAGGAAAAAACCCCAAAAAACAGAAACCATACAATAAGGTCTTAATTCCTGCACTGTAATTTAGTGATACTGAGTCTCAACGGCTTCACAGTATTTCTGCTCAATAATTTCTAAAATCAATTCCACAATGAGCTAAAAGGAGGCAAGCTGCATCAGGAGAAGTTCCAAGTTCAGACTGGACATGAGGAAAAGGTTCTTCACTGAGAGGGCGGTCGGTCACTGGAACAGACTCCCCAGCTAAATGGTCACAGCACCAAGCCTGTCAGAGTTCAAGGAGCATCTGGACAACGCTCTTAGCGTAGGATTTAGATTTAGGTAGTCACCCAAGGAGCATGGAGTTGGCCTCAATGATCCTGATGAGTGCCTTCCAACTTGTGATATTCTATGATTTTAAATAATAAAACTGCAGTTACGTGGTCAAGCAGTAAGCTGAATATTAACCAGATCTGAAGGACTATATGTTAATAGCCCGAGTCCCTACAGAGTTAAGAAAAAAAGAAAAAACCTCCCACAAAACCTAAGGATGTCCTTCAATGAGCATTTAAGAGTTGTTCTGTAAGTCAGGAAGTGAAATAAGCAACATCTGACATTAACCTAATAGAACAGACCACATAAAACATAATACTTAAGTCCAGTCACCTGTCTCAACAAGCACAGCTTTTCAGGTCAAATGTCCTTCTGATGAGAAAAGTTTACATATTTTGCTGGTTTGTTTAAAAGTGACTTCAAAAAGTCAAAACAACCCTTAAATTAATGTCTTTGATTTGAAGGCTCATTGGACAAACAGAATTAAACAGTTCATGTTGTCCTGAGCAATTATTTACAGGTGGAGAAAAATAGCAGCTTTACCTTCATAAACAAATCAGCATGGCTGAAGTCTCAAGAAGAACAGAGTTTACTAAACAAGCCATTACACTAGATTCATCACTCCTTTTTTAAACTTACTCTACCAACTGTTGCAGTAGGACTACTACATGTAAAGGAAGGATATTTTGGAAGACCTCTACAACAACTTCTGCCTGATCACAGTAAAAAACCCTGTCACTGATCATTTGCAGATTACTACCATCTTCATTCAAGGTTTTAACTAATTTTATGTCCACTGTGGAAGAAAAGATACCACATTGCATTGCATCAGCACAGACAGATTATTTACATTGATTGTTAATATGTACTATTTGACTTTAAAAAACCCATAGGATTGCACAAAAGCTTTTAGCCCCTCAATCTATTCCCATGCTATCGCAGCCAGCCACATTAAACAAGCCCCAAGATAAAATACAGCTAGTCCTCTTTCTAGCCTTACATACCAGCGTTAATACAAAATAAATGCATGCTGGTGGAACATCAGTAACATGATCAGAATTTCTACCAAAATATTTTATAATGAGTGTCAAAACCACAAAAAGTACTTAACCTCCACATACTAAGAACCATTTCAACAAACCCACTTTCACATGGACAACAAATCAATTCAAGAAGCTCTACTGAATTGCAAATAGAATTTATAGGCAAACCTACAGCAATATATTTCGAGTGACACTACCAAAGGAGACTGTTTTTAATTTGCGGCACAGGCACAAATAGGAAGTAAAAGTGGTTTCAGTTGTCAGAAAGACATTAATTTTTCTTCATGTATTTACAGTATATAACCTCATTGTGATGGATTATTCTTCTACCCCAACGGTTCCCACATTACCCTACTGTTGCTATCTGGTAGGCCCTGCAGAGAAAGCTCCTCAGGTTGCTCAGAAGCATTTGTAAATTTACTGCTTTCTATGTTGGTTACATAGGTTTCCCCAAATGAAAGAAAAAATAAAAACTTCTGAAAGCACACGTTACAAGCTGCACATTTTTTTAACACCTATTTCCTCATTTAATTGAGGAAACGTTTAGCACTGAGCAAAACAAAACAGAACCTTGCTTTCTATTTCCTGCAGCACATCTGAGTTTATATAAACTTCCCAGGCAGCCAAAGCCATACAGAAGTCCGTAACACACACAATATGGCCTTACTCAGCACAGTCTCTCTTCTGAATGACGTCCTCTACTTCTAATCTTTTGTAGGCACACAGCTACAGGGACAGCTAGAAACAAACTTTCCTGCTCTTTTTAAGTTTAGCACACATTAAGGGATTTGCACTAAAAGACTGAAAACATTACTGAAGAGATTTTAAAGACTCTCCCCTCAAGGAAGCGGAACATTTAAAGATGTGTCATCCAGACAAATGCTACTCTTCTGAGAGCTATACAAGCCACAACAAAGTAGTCTCAAAATTAATAAGAAAATGACAGGTATGCATTTGCTTCCACTTTGCAAACATAATACTGAAGGTGTTTTCATATCTATTAAAATTAGCACAAAATGCAAAACCTGTTAATCTACAAACACCGCAATATCAGTGCTGGAACAGGGACTCCACAACATGCTAATCAGTTTGCTTGAAACATCTCCCCATCATCGTTACAGAGGAAAAATTCTAAATTGCATGGAAAGATTTTTAAATCTTCAAGCATGCAGGCAAGTTCAAGCTGCATATGAGAGATAAAGCTATAAAATAAGAATGAATAATTATCAGATATTATATGCAAAAGCAGGAGATAATTATCAAGATCTTTTCTGAATGACTGATACTCTGGAACAATAATTCCATACATACAAGCTAATGTAATGAAAAAGAAAAGCTAATGCAAGAAAAATAGGACAAATGCTAAAATGTTGTATGTCCTTCAGTGTCTCTGCTAATGGACAGCTAAAATAATGAAAAACCCACACACCTGGATAAAACAGGCACATGTCTTACACAACCATTTGGGCTAGAGTCTGCACCACACCAAGGTCCAGATGGCTTGAAATTTCTATCTCAGCACCAGTCACGCAAGACTCAGATGCACTCTGTCCTGAGGGATGCGGTCTTCACGTGTCACATCCTCTTTTCAGCATATGCCCAGAGTTGGGGGACTGAGCTGAGACCTGGGTCAGGTCTAAAATGTTGCAAAGCTCAGTAGGCTCTCAGCTGACATCTTCCCAAAGTTAATGCTGGAAACAGTGAAATCAAATTTGTGCAGCACTACCCTCAAGCTAAAAAGCACTTCTCGGTCCTAAAGGAAATGCTGAATTAAGAAAAAAATTCTTTACCACAGTTCCAGACAAAGAGCTACTTTCTAGAATCACCTGGTTTCACTCAGCATGACCATCCTGTTAAACTACTCTCTCTGAGAGAGACGGGAGGATGATGGGGTGGGAAGGAAAGCTGAAGTAGGGAAACAGGCAGAGGACCCCTCACTGACAGGCTAACAGGCTTTTCAACTTTCTGTACAGGGCAAACTATGCACTCGAATTGAGTGACAGACATACATTATTTATTCATATCATATATGATCAGAATAATTCAAAGTGTTAACCTAAAAATTATTCTCAGATAATTAGAATATGGTTCAAAACCTGTGTTGATAATACAGTGCTTTGCTACCTAAAATTGTGACCTACTACACGCCAGTGGTTCTCATCCCTGTAAACTGAGGGACATGCATTTTCAAACGGTATTTGGGAAGTTCAACTTCTAAACTAGATTTGTTAAAGTTTCCTTTTTTTGTCTCTATCCAGGCTCTGAAGCATCAGATTTGAAGTTTCAGTGTTTGCACTATCACACTTCAAATAGTCTTCATATAGTAAGAGGTTGTATTAGTCTCAGTGGAAAAGGCAAATAGGTAATGTTTAATGTCCCACTACAGAAAAAAGGCTAGTCTTTTTGTTCCTACTGTGAGAGCAGGATTTTAATCACTTTGTATTCCAATTTAAATACCCATATGTTATCCACTGCTACTGAGCCTTTTGTCTGGTAAGCCACAGTTAATTACAAAAAAAAATATTGCATGAACTACTTCTTGCTTTCAGTAGATCAAAATACTTTGTACTCCTTGGCCTAAATTATTATGGAAAACAATGAAGTATTCTACAAGCAAAGACACCTAAGGAAGCGTTTACCAGTTGGTAGTATCTTCTTGCAGTCTTAACAGAGAACTCCCTTCCTCAGATTGCCGATGCAGCAGCTTGCCTTCAGAATCTGAACAAACAGAAAAATCCCATTAAACGAGCAATACACAGTATTTCAATTACATAAGCCAGTGCCACGGGTAAGTCAAAGTTAATCCAGAATGCCAAGGAACCTACATAATTCTTTAAGAATGCAAATGAAACATGCAGATTTCAAAAAACACTTGAAATTTTATGGAAGTGACTTTACAAGCAAATGGAGAGGCATCCTAACAAACTCTTCTGTGAGTCAATAAGGCAATTAGCTATCCATGATCACAAGCATCAGAAATAGAGCACTGCATCTCAGCATTACTGAGTTACGTAGTTACTGCACACCAAAAAAAAATAGAGCATTAAGTCTCTGCATTACTGAGCCAAGTTAGACATAGCTGCAGTACGGAAAAAAAAAGGTTTCAGTTCAAGTTATATTTACAGTGTCATATATATTGAGTCCAGTGAAAAATGCTTCATTGCTACAGTTTCCATCAGTTAAAGACAAATTCGGCTAATGGCAATTTTTACCATTCTGAACTTACTCTAAGATTACTTAGATTTCCTGCTTCGAAACTAAGTTTCTGATTTAGAAAATTAGTATTTGCATAGTCAGAGCAGTATTTCCAACAGAAATGCAGCACTGAGATCTATTGCAAGCATTTTAAGGGTCTTTAAGTTCATTGGAATAGGTTTACGCACCGAATGGTCTTCTTTAGTACAATAATTGGATTATGAACTGGCCAAACCCAGTACCTTTCTGCTGTGGTGACAGGTTCATAAGCTTTTTCCATTTGGGGTTTTGTAGGCTGCTTCTGTTTCAGGGATTTAAATACTTGAGTGTCATCAATTAACCTGTCTCCAATAAAACTACTGTTGCTCCTACTTCAGATATTGTTCCCGGTACTAGAATCTACCCTGTCAGTATGTCGCATCTCAAGGTTTCTTTATAGAGTGATCTTCCCATTTCATACTACGATTCTCTTTCTGCTTCTACAGCAAAGTCAACCACATTCTGCAAAGCATAAACTTGTTTTCGAAATATAAAATCCCTGTCATGTCACTGCAAATCCAGCTGAAGAGGCATGAAATATTCAGCATTAATTTGTATTTAATCAGCTATCAGCAGCTCCTCTTACATCAGATAATCCTGATTAACAAGCATTTAACAAAAAACTATGCTGCTCTGCAGTGAAATTTCTAATCACAAAGGCCATAGTATTACTGATTTGGCCCAGTTTGGGAAGGGTGGAGGGAAGGGGAAGAGCTGTGTGGTATTGAGGCTGGGGGATGATTTTAGACACAGTGAAAACTATCATAAAAAGATACCACCCATTCCCTCCTCCCTTCTCTGCAAAAGAAAACCTTGTGACCTGAGCAGCACAGCTAGAGGAGAATGCAAGGACTCTTGAGTTACTTAGCAAAAGTTAATTGACAAATAAAATCAAGGGATCCTACTCACAGCTACATTGAAGCAAACAGTTGCAACAGTTCAAAAGTAAAAGCAAAAAGAGAGTAATGTTAGTCAACAATAACTTCTGCCAGTTTGTGTCAAGGCAGTATCTAAGCAGGTTCCTGGCAAATTAACATTGGGGTTTGGATTTTTCCCCCCTGCAAGTGTTGTGGTATGAAGCACTACTACTCTCTCTTGCAGAAAGGGAAGTCTAAAAAACATTCAAGACACCTTATTCACTCTGTTAAAGCATAGGCTTTGTTTTAACAATTGTTCCACTACCCTATTTCAGTCCCTTTCATTCACGGTCCTCTTGCCAAGCAACTGTATAAAGTTAACAATTCAGTTAAAGACTTCTGAATGGAAGCCACAAGGTTTTATACACTGCTGGGTAAGTCTCGGAACAGAGCAGCACTCTCACTGTCTACAGCCTGGTAACACGATTTGAAAGTTCTGCTGGCTGAGTGAGCATTTATGCGACTGCAACACGTACAATTTCCTTCAACACACTCAACAAAAATACTTCTACTATGCTGTACTACAGTATGAAAAGCTTTCTATTCAGTACCAGAGAATGGATATTTTTTTCAAGCATGATTGATCATTTCATTAAACAGAAGAATTGGCATTACACTTCCACCAGACCAGCTCACATATCATCACGTTGACAGATTTCAACGTTTAAACTTCCTCATAACTACCTGCAGTAGCACACAGGATTTTGTTTTAATATGTAAGCCTGCCGGAGACCCTTCTGCCCCCCAGTCCCACACAGCTCTGCCTTGCTCCCTCTCCCGGCTGCTCAGCATCTCCCACAATGTAGTTTCCTCCCTGACAACCCATTCCTGCAGACTGGCCTTTGGTGAGAAAGGGAAGCAAGAGCCAGCAGCTCCAGCTGCACAGCAATTCTGGATGGGAAAAGTCAATGTGGTAGAACAGCAGTATTTGCAGTGGACTGGAGGGATCATGGAGACATCAGCATGTGGAGGAACTATGTCATCTGCCAGGGCCGGGCAAAGAATAAAGTCTGGTGCAACAGGAGGAACTGGAAAGAGGCTGCTGCACAGGCGCACTG
This sequence comes from Grus americana, assembly GCF_028858705.1. Lineage (NCBI taxonomy): Eukaryota > Metazoa > Chordata > Aves > Gruiformes > Gruidae > Grus > Grus americana. The sequence goes on along the minus strand of NC_072853.1, from coordinate 10,655,249 downwards.
GCCAGGAGCAGCTGGGCAGCACCTTCTGTCGAAAGGACAGGTATGCACAGAAAGCTGCAGACATGTGGTCCCTTTGGAAGATGATCTCCCCAGATTTCAAGGAAACAATTCCTTATATGTGATCTAGATTAATCTGGTTCAGTTGATAAAACCTGTCAAGAGAGTTTTGGTTTTTTTCTTTTTAAATAACAGATCCCCAAACTGTAACCTATGGTATAAATAACACAGCTGAGAAAAACTTAGCGCTATCTTCGTTCAAAAATTAATTTTCTTTACTTCAATACACCGTTGTGGAGTCAATTAACACTGTTTCTTTGACAGGCTAATGAGAATAGCAGGTGAACAACTAAAGAGTAAGCTCATTCTCAGAAGATATCCTTGCTTGCCCTCCAAACACTGTGTTGGCATAGCTTTGCAGGATGACGAGTTCAAAAGAAGGAAGCAGACAATAAACCTATTCATTTAAGCGACTATCCCTTACTTCATTAGTTTTGTCACTTAAGGGGAAGGTGGAATTAAACTCTGAAGTACAGCACCTGATTAAATCTTGTTCTCCACACATTCAAAACTATTAACCATAAAAATGCAAAGAGTCTTCTGTGAATTGTACTGTGTTCGTTCTTCTCTGCCATACATGTTTCAACAGGCAGAATCACAGCCACTGCTTCCCAAGCCTCCACATTTTGCACTCATTCGAGCTACAAGGAAGAACACTTCTGAGTGTGGCTACATTCTCAGAGGAGAATGGCAAAGCCCGTAACGTGGAGTTAATACATTTTACTGAAAGATTCAGAATACTCCATGCAAGACAGTTTGCTAAAACACTGGCAAACCAGCTAGTTATTGCCAGACACAGCAATTTATAAGCAGGGGCTTAGTTAAATAATTTTCCAGCTTTTGGCACCATTAAAGACTGCCACTCACAGTCCAGGAAGTCCTGTGCTGGAGCTGGCTGTAAGTCTTCACAAACAGGTAACAGGGATGAGATGCAGAGCGAAACAGAGGTCAAAGCATTTCCTTAAGTTCTGCACAAAGCCTCGACTGCCAACCCAATAACCCGTGCTCCAGTTCTCTGCCTTGCTCCGGTCAGACACTCGCCTCCCACAGATACTACCAAGGTGACCATCTGGGGTGGCCTGAGATGCCATTGCATTTCCTCTGCGACTGGCAACTTACACAGCATCTTCAAAAACACAGAGAAATGCAGATTTCACAATCTACTCTTCAGGTTATTTCAACTCAAAAGCTTTGTCTGAAGTACATTTAGGAATAACACAATCTAGCATTAGCCTGTATATCCAATGCTGTTGTATACACACGAACCACATTTAAAAATCACATTACACACATCATCGTTGCCTGTGCTTGACTTTGCTTAGCCCAAAACAGAGAAAGCAACAGGGGTTTGAGGTGATGCATCCTCCCCGACACAGATCTCGGGCTGCTAGCGACAACAGCCCATCAACAGGTTAAGACATATCTGAAAAGCAGAGTATACAAAATAAGTAAAAAAAAAAAAATCATAAAAAATCCATAAAGGTAACTAAATGTCAGAAGGCTTATGGTAGCTTATAAAGAATTCTGTTGCCATAAGACACACAAATTGAGCAGTCAAAATAATCCCTGCAGAGCTTCTGACAGACTATTCTTCATAGTAAGGCAGCTATGGAAAAAAATAAAAAAAAGAGGCAGAAAGCAACACATCCAGTGTCCTACAGAAACAGGAAAACCTATAAATACTAGAATTCATTCCATTCAAAGATAGATCCATGGCAAACAAAACTGTTTATTTTTTTTGAGAATTTTATCCCTCACTAAAATGATATGGGCTACTTTTTTCCCCCCCTCACCAAAATCTATTGCCAGAACTTTAATTTTCAGTTGAAAGAGGTAATTCTCCCGTGATTTGAGGAATTGGTGGTCAGAGAACTATTAAAAAAATCCCCAGTATATTAATTCTACACAGTTGACAAAGTAAGTTCTCAAGACTTTATTTTCAGGACAGCAATAAAACCAAGTGTTTAAGATCAAAATAATGATACTAAAACTCAGTAGTTTGAGCTTCAACTGTATATCATACCGTTATTAACAACAATGCTAGGACACATTGCAAAGTTAAAACTATTTGCTTCCACAAGCTTGCCCAGCTCTGCCTCCATGTAGCACCCACAGCACTCGAGACACCCTGACCATTTTCCACATTAAATTACTGCTTTTCTTCATTCACCAGAACAACATCAGGTACAGGACTTTAATGACTTTCCTTACAGGTTTGAGCTGGAAAGCATCAAAACATATTCATGCACTAGAAGCTAATTTTGTGCATAAATGAAGATTGCACAGTTAATTAAGAGCTGCAAAGACAGAGATGGAAAAGACTCATACATAACCTTCCCTTGTCCCCACAGCAAACCTTTGGCACAGGTTTGAAGTATTATCAGTCCAACACAACACATTCACTGAAGTGTAATTCACTAAACAGAACACTGACCAGCTTTTCCTCTGTTAATTACTCCAAAGTCATAGAAAGGATTTCCAACTGTGAACACTTTTTCTACTGTTAGTGCCATATCTCAGCTTTCAAACACTGGACTTGATATTTTAAGCTTAGTAGTGTTGCATGGTTTAAAAACTTCCCTTAAAAATACAGGTTTTCAGAACAACTCTAAGTATTACAGAGAGACTGAATCTTAGAAGATGACTACCCTTATCAGTTTTTTTTAATTATTTATTAGTTACAGTTTGGAGTAGTGTATGCTCTGGATCTAGGAGAGTTTGCTCACACTTTAGAAGTTCAGACTACTATCAGGCTACTTCTTACCTTCCAGCCCTCATTCACCCAGCTTCTTAGAGCTCAGGAACCTATGCCTATATTTACGGTAAATGCAGCAGTAGGAAGAATGTCTTTCGTGTAAAACAAAAAACCAAAACTGCTAAATACCTATTCCGTTAAACCATACAATGACCATTTTCCTCTGTTCCCCTTTAAAACAGGGCTACTCCTTAGAGAGCAACAAGTCCTTAGAGTGACTCAACTCAGAGATGAAGAGGCAAGACAGATGACGTCCTCCAGATTAGTTATGGAACAGGTTTCCATAGCAGGGTGAAAAGGGCAGGTATGTCCAGTTACAAGCAGACTGAAATAGGAGTAATCTTTTCCTACTACTGGTGTGAGGATGTTCTTGACAAAATACAAAGGAAGAAGACAATTAAGTTTAGATCACGTAACTTATAAGAAGTTGGCCAGAAACGCACAATCCTTGCAAAAGCTCTGGTAATTCTGGCAATCAGATGTCAGGAGCAAGTTATTGATATGTACACTTTGACTTGTAAACTTTTAGCCATATAGTGAAACAGACACAAGAGAGTAACAGGCACAGACTTCTTCATTCTGAAGGAAAAATGCCACATATCTTTTGACCCTAGATCTCAGTTAGTACATGTTTGCTCCTTGGATACACTACACCTGACCAACGGATTGAATTACATTGTAGAAACCAGGAATTAGCCTATGGAACGAACACTAGACCAGCTCTAATTTTTCTACACTCTACAGAGGCACAACAGAAGAAGTTCTGTGCATGACCAGATCCAGCAAAACTGTTTTTGAAGACTCTAATGGTTAAAGGTATGAGCAATCTACGTGAACTCTTCAATAAGTTAAGGCTTGTAACAAGAGGATAGAAGTTGCATATCCCCCAACTCCAAGAACAGTTTAAGGTTTCCATTGAACAAACATCTACTGTAAGGAAAGACTAAACCCAAGGACTTTCCCATCCCATTAAAGAATCCTTCTCACCAGGTTCTGCTGTGCTTTCTCTTTCCTGGATCCACCCCTTAAAACCCCATTCATAGAGTGTCCCAGCTTCAGCTGAGCAAGGCACCAGCCTGGCTCACAAGTAGACACTGAATTCAAGACTCCTCAAATACAGATTAGCATTAGGTTTCCCTGATACTACAATCAGTAGGTTATTATGCAAGAGAATCTGCCATTTAAAAGCTCTGAAGGGGGAGGGGGGGGGAGGAGAGATGCTAAGCAGCCCTGGATCTGGATAGCTGGTCAATATCTTTTCTTCCTGTTTTTTAACCAGCTGGATTTAGACAAGCTTGTTATCTAGTCCACAGAGAGGCAGGCATTACTTCCAGCTCTTAGCCATGTTTACAGTACCTAACTTTCTCTATCTGATGTGTAAATAGTTTAAGCTCTGAGCTTAAACAGTCTGAATGATCTTTTTAGGATCCAATATTTACTTTAAAAAAAAAAAGATACTGCAGAGCTTATGTTTGAGACCTTGAGTAGGAAGTCTCACCCTCAGAAGGTTGTCTGCAGACTATCTCAGCTTTTACATCCGCTTCTCACTAGAGAGACATTAAAGGCAACTGGACTCCTATTTCTGCACAGGAAATCTGACGAACTTTAAGCCATTCTTACACTCCCACATCCTTCCATTTAGGTCTGTATTGAGAGAGCACAAGATCTTTGTTCAAAGCGCACTCGCAGATGCCATCATCTCCAGAGGCATTTTTCCTAGATTTAATGTGCGTGTTACAACCTCAGTCAAAACAGGAACGCAACAATTTTTCTATATTACCCTGTATGTGGAGTAACAAAGGAAGCATTTAAGAACAAGTCTTCTATTTTTTCCGATGAAGTGAAATAACAAACACCAACATTCAAATAGTCACATACATGTTCTAAAGACTGCAACAAGGGAGTCAGTTCATCCTTTGAAATCAAGCTTTACCCTGGAACAGCAGTCAAGTGAAAAAAAAACACCCTACTTTTATTTAGAAACTGGTCACACTGCAAAGATGTTTTTGCTACTATATGGCTAGAAAGGCTTACTTGAAGACTAACAGATTCTGAAGTACAATTTTTCATGAAGAAATGCAGCCACAAAACCGAAATTAAATATGCACATGAAACAGAGACACTGTATTACATAAAATTATAAAACAAAATACACATTGTAGAGTCATGCCCAGCAGAATTGCATTCGACAAAGTTGCTGTACATAAGTAAAACTCCAAGAGACATAGCAGCTTCCCTTCATCCACTTACCAGTCAGTTTGCAAGCAGATGTAAGCACATGCAACAACAGTATCATCAGTACAAGCACTGCATGTAGCTGCAGGCATTAAGACAAAGTCCTAGGACCACAGATTTCAAGAGGAATAGAATAACAGGGATAAATGGCACTAGTAAGTGTAACTAGACTTGAAATTAAGATGCTTAGCCAGTGTAATTTCTAAATTTAGATCAGGGACTCCATCTGCAATGTGCTTTCAAACCATGTGATGAGAGAGTTGCTCTACAGGTGGAGCGTGCTTTGGGCTGCTCCTTCATGAGAAACCCACAGGGCCTTTACCACATCATGCAACCAGAGCATAGGCACTGCCATGTATGAGGTTTACATTCAACAAAATGAAAAGCAGAGGCTCCTGAGCTCTTCAGAAACACGGTATCCAGGAAAGTGCTACATGAATTGTGTAACAGAAGCCCAGAAGCAAGCTCTGGCATGAGGTATAAACGAAAGTGAGTGCACACACACCAGAGAGGCATGCCTTCAAGGAAGAAGCTGGATCTATCACATGGTGCTGTAGTACTCATCTGTTCAAGGACTTATGATTCAGTGCCTACAGGGCGTGTTGGATTTAGTACAGATGCACAGATTAATTGTACACCACATACGTGTCTGGATGCTGACAGGAAAAGGCTACACACACACACACAATTAAGAGAGCTCAAAGAGGTCAAATCATCTGCTGTAATAGGATTGCTTAAAGCTGCCTTAGCTTCAGATTCACTCAGCGCAACTACAGAAATCATCTGTATCATCTCTGTTGTAAGCAGTCTCAGAATAAGCGAAGCTAGTTAACTTTCACGATGGGGTTTAGTTTGAGGTGTGTCACGCATAGAATGGGCTAGAACAAACATTACCTACTATGGAATTATTTGCATTGCCATTCATGCACTTATGCAATTTATCAGGGCCATCTCATGTGGCAAAGACATTGCCAAAGAACTGGATGATTTATGGGTGCTCTTATAGCAGCACTTCCTATAGCAGGAACTTTCCAACACAGCAGACATTTGCCAGCAATCTCTGAATATTGGAATATGACAAAAACAAGACAGAGGAAGTGAGAAGACTTACACAACTATAAATCTCATTAATAAAGATACGCTTGTCACTGTGGCTAAACACTAAAATTGCCTTATGGTACCGTCACGAGCATCACAGAAAGCATACTAACAGAGGAAAGCCAACTTCATAAAGAACAATGCAAAACCACTTTGGCTTATCAAGTGGCTCTCAGTAGCTTGTCTTTCAATAAAAATTAATCCAGCTTTCAAAGATTTAATAACAATATGAGTATTAACTTATTCAATGTCTTATCACCCAAATCTAGAAATGGGTGTTGAACTTCTAGGCCTCCATCTTCCATATTTTTGTTGAAATTCAGTTATTTGCTTAGAAATACAAATATCAGCAAAAATAGTATAAACCCACCAATGACTGAGACCTTCCAGATCTGAAAGAATGAAAGGTTTTCACTTGGATATACTTTGTCAAATGTATCATTGCAAAGAAACTAAAGAAGTTTCACAGGAATTACTAACCTTGCTCCTATCTTATAAGCTTGTTTTATTAGGAGATATTCAACTACAGAAACTCAGTCTGATGTTGCAGTAACTACAGAAACACGCGTCTGATCCCAGGTTTTAAGTACAGAATTCCTATTTGCTTTCAGGTAATTAACATTGCTGTACCTCAGTTTCTTATCTGTTAAGAGGCAAAACACACAACACTAAGCATAGCAGGACTTTAGCCAGGTGTGTAGTCTGATTTCTGCTCCAGCAAAAGTTGGTAAGGGCAGCACTGGATGAATCTTGAAGGGGTAAGCAGAAGAGGCTGTTTAGCGACCCTCAAGGCAGTCAGTGAGGATATGCTGGGTGAAGCACACATGCAGAATACCTCTGAAATCTCTGCTCTACCTCACATTATGAACAGAAATTGCTGAAGCAGTGCAGACTCCAAAAATCAGATACAGGATTCTTATCTGGCAAATATGTTCATGTTAAACTCTCATGCATCATCCTGAAAAACAGAGGAAGTTATTGTTTTATTGTTGAAAACTTACACTTCTTAGGCCTTACAGATAGTAAGAAGTTAACTAATCATTTGAGACAGTCTAGTATAATCCTGGACATAAACAGTAACTTCAATTTTACATACCCATAAAATCTTTTATTAGGACTACTATTTTGAATCAAAAAACATCATGCAGGTGTTCCAAATTGCCAGTGATTACAAATAAACATAACAAAAAAAAGGAAAAGAAAATATGCACAAACACAACATGCTTGAGGGAAGAAAACAAAACAACAAGTTTCATCCAGGTCAACCAATTGCAACACTGGTTATTGTTGGATTATTACAGAGGAGTGTCATAAGACGTAATGTAGTTAGATTGTACTTGTTATAAGACAACGTTGAACTTACATTAGGACAACCTTCTAAGAAAAATGAGTGTAAGAATACAAATTTCTTTCTACTAGGTTTACTTAAATATAATTTATAGAAAAAACTGCTCCCATGGGGAAGCCTTAGATTTCAAAGATAAATTTGTAGTCTTGACAACAATGCAGAGCTAGAGTCAAATGACAAAGAGGATCCACAAATTTTATCCTATCTCATATATCAAGAGTCTGAAGAATAAGTCACCCCTGGAAAAGTATAACCAGCTTCTTGGTTTGTTGGTCAGCCAGAGTACTCTCCAAGATCACGAACACCACGCTTACGACACAACAGAGAACACATACAATAACAAAGAAGTTATTGAGCAGTTCATGGAAACATGGAAAAATATTTTTTCTCAAGAAACTAGGTAGGGAAACAAGGCTCATTCAGAAAGGTGGTATCAGTCTCTAACTCTGGGTTCCAAGTCACTCCTAATAGAGAGCAGAAGCCATTAGCAGCTGCACTTTTTCTGCTAACTATTAAGTCTGAAAATGAAACATACCACTCCCACAAGAAGTGGCTTCAGTGAATGCAAGCATGCAGAACTTTCCATAGATGGTATCACATCCTACTGATACCGGAAAACAGCATCAAACGTGAAGGACATTGACGCAAACTTTCATGCTAGTTGTGAGAAACCCCACATTTGTAAGGCAGTTCCTCGAGCCTCATTCACTGCCTTTGCACACATACACAGCACTACAAAAGCAATGCATGGTAGGAAATTAAACTATGAGGAAGCAACTTCTTCATTACCATAAATCCCGTACACACACTATCAAAGTTTTGATTATCATAAGGAATTATCAAACAGTATTTTACAGCCATTTAGTTTCTGCCATTGAGCACTCCACCTGTAATAGGAAAGAGTCGCTTCAGCACTCACTTATATCAAGGACCACTGTTCCAAAAAGGTATATTGGCGTGGTGCCAAGTTTTATTTCAGAAAACACAGTTATAGCCTTTCTACTAGTCAATAAAAGCTACTGCCTAAAGGCAGTGACTCTCAGCCTCCTTCAAACTGCAGCTCTTTCTACTTTTTGTCATAAGCCCATACTCCGTAAGGCCAACGGCCGAATACTTACTTCACTTCATTTGTTACTGCTAAGAGCAGGCAAATGGCAAAAGGGAACATCCCCTAGCACCCAAACTCAAGTAGAATTAAGTCATGCTTACGCAGAATGACTTGGAAATTCAAAAAACACATAAGGTAAAAAGTGTACTTAAATCCAGAGCAGAACAAACAACAAAAAACCCCAACAAAAAGACAAAAACCTCCAAACCACCTGTACCTGATCTATTCTACTCTTCTGACTGATTCTGTTGATGAAAAGGTTTTCAATCTTGAATCACTGTACTCTACAGCAGCCTGGGCTCCCCACAAAGCTTCTGTCTTACAAACACGCAAAAAACAACAAGCTCTAAAACTTAGTTTAAACTGAATATTTCACACTATAAATTTTATGTGTATCAAAGTTCAGTTTGTGTCCTACTAAATAAAATACTTAAATATGGGACATGTGTTTCACATCTTACACCATTTTAGATATTTCCAATGGAGAAAAAAAAAGTGAAGCAAAAAAACCCTGAACAACTCTATCTCTCTTGACACAGAAATTACTCTAAATTTCACTCAGCCACATCAGTACCCTTCACAAGATAACAGTCAGAAATGTGCTCTACAAGACAACAACAACATAGTTCAGTGTTTTAATCAGAGCTTATCACTGCATTTAATCAGAAATCAGAGCTCCCCCAAAGCTTTTTTAACAATAAAATGTTTGGAAAACTTAAGAATTAACAACGTTTTTAATAAGTTATATTATTTGTGTCACTGTTCATGATTTTGAACCTGTTGACAGCAAATTTCATCTGCCATCAAGCTGCACGCCTACTCGCCCTCAACAGGCTCCTCTGATGCACAAGCATTGTTATCAGAAATATTCAAATCAGTAAAGCACTTAGTGTTGCAACACAGTTCAAAGTCACTACTACAAACAACAATCCCAGCATGCAAGTTCGTAGCTTTCAGCTTTTTCCCTAGCCTGTAGCCCTGCGTTGAAGAATAAAAACCTCATTTCTGGCCTGTTTACTCTTTAAAAATGCCTCACTGGGTATTTTAAGGAAAAATGCCACTTCTGAAGTGACTGACCTTTAAGATTTTGTTTCTGCTTTCAAAAATTCTAACCAAGTCTCCTTTTCCTTAATTACAAAATAGATACTCAGAGACTAAAATAGACACTATTTTAAGTCAGAGAAACCAAAACCTGTCCACATGCATAGATTTTTTTTGCCATTTCTGAAGGCAGAGAGCAAGCACTTCCAGATGCTCAGCTTAGTTAGGAAAGACGTAAATAAACCTGTCCTACAATTATTTGAGAAAAAGAGACCAGGCCAAAATAATACAATTCTGGGAGAAATCTCTGCAAGTCCTTGTCCAAAGTTTCATGGGCAAATTATTCAAATATGACTTCAACTTTGAACTTACCTGAGGTGCTAGGTAGAATGAAGTAGCAGCTGCAGCTACCAGCCTTGTTCTTATAAGTCTCTTAACTCAGAACTATTCAAAACATTAATTTATACTGCTGTATTGTATTAAGGTTAAATGCAGGCAGGCTTTCAGCCTACCACTGTTACTTGACTAAAAGGGGAAGTTAAGCAAGACTTAGTATCTGCTCCATCAGTCTAGAATAATGTACTTCTGGTTTTATAGCATTCTTTAATTTACACTGTCTCTATATAGCTATACTCACAAAGAAATGCAGAAAAGTATTCTTTATTGGCAGAGAAGTCTTGGCAGTTTGTTCCTTTCCATGGCAGAAAGGAGATAAAAATCAAGGAATGCCATTCCTGGATGCTTTCAACATTAAGACAGCATACAAACTGTAAAATCAATCTTGTACATATATGAACAAGCATCTGCAAAGAAAAAGAATGAATGAAATACCTCCTTGTAGGCGAGGAGAGTCTCCCATTATATCCTAAAGTACATACAGATATTTAATATTAAATAAACTGGCACAAATGCACAGGATTCAAAGGCAGGCATTGAGGCAATCAATCCCACATTACCTCTGAATTCACACTGACAGTGGAGATTGCTTGTGACAAAGATCACAGGATTATGTTTATCTTCAAACTTTTATTTAAAGCATTTGCCTTCACAACTTTGATGGGAGGACATCCTTTTAAAAGGTATTTGCAAGACAGTAAGTTGTTCCTAGCTTAAGATCTGTTCTGTTATCAGACCTGAAAATGCCTGTTTTCCCCTCCTCACAAAAGAAAGATCAGTTGGCCTGAATTACCAACTTTTTTTCCCTTAGAAACCATCTAAAAGCAGGAAGGATGCTGGAATTTCGTAAGATAGTTACAGACATAACCCCTTCAGGTCCCCCGTAACTTGTCAACAACAACAGTTTATTGAGGTTGGATTAGTAAGAATTATTGCTGCTTCTTTACAAGCCTGATACCATCAGAAGAAAAGCCTTGAGATACACAGACTTAAAAACCTCAAATTGAAAATGAATGTAATTAACTATAAATGTTGACAAGAACTGCTACAAATTTATTTAAGCTTAGGAGCAGCTACTAGACAGAAGTACTGGTAGGAGGTAGTATTAACTACTTTATCATCTGTCCCCATTATCTCCCGGGGGAGACAGGAAGACAGATCTTTTATTGCTGCAGAACACAAAAAGGTTAGCTGCGAGAAAGAGCAGGAAATTAAAAAAAAAAAATGGGAGGGGGAATGCTGTTGTGCCAGGAACACAGTTAGAGTCATGTTATAAATGAGAAGAGAATTGTAACTGGTTCCAATAAAGCAGCTGTAGTTATGGGTTATGTAGCAGCCTGTCTTTTTACTGGAGTCAAACTTTCATCAACTTCTGTGCTACAACAGAGGACTTCTGCCTGTCAAGCACACTTGCAGGATTTAATATCTGTATACACTTACAGCTTTCCTCCATCTAACCATTAAAAACAAATCTCAATTTTCTTGTTGGCAGGTTAGAGTCAAAACTGTGACTGTCATCTATCTTCTTTTATTATAAAGGCTTTACCATTCTCACAAATAACCATGCTTCAGAGTAACTCCAATCCCAAGGATACACAGCCCTCAACTCAAAACGCATGATGGTCAGTCCACACATTAGTGTTATATACTCAAACAGAATTGAGTTTTACTTTGCATGCTTATTCAACTCAATTCCTCCTAAGAACAAAGATTTGTCCTGTTTGCTTCACTCTAAAGACTGCACCAGCACAGAGATTGGTAAATACTCAGAAGTTCCCCAGAAAACTCAGTTCCACCACCATGAAACAGTATGCTTATGCAGTAGAGACTGTATTATCTTCTGAGTTAGCAGACCAAAGATTTATCATCAGTGAGTTTTGGTCAGGGTTTTTTTGCTGTTGTTTTGGTTTTTTTTTTAAACCTTCCACCCTGTCTTTCTTATAGCTGAGCCTAGTCCTTCTACTTAACACAGCTTCCAGCTATATCATGGGAAGAAAAATACTGTCGACTCTCATGAGATAGTTTTAAATGTAGCCATCTAAAGTCAAATCTAATCAAATAGTGCTTAATAAATACCGAGATAAAAAAGAAAAAAGACTTTTTCAGTGTACAATAGAGATAACAGCAAAAAGAATTTGCTGGAATATGTAAAATTGTTTTCATTTCCCCAGACACCATTTACAACGCTATGCCAGTTATTTTAACAGTAGCTAGCACAATAATCCGCTGTACAGTTGGACCAGCAATCATTTCCTGCTCATCTTTATACACACGCACAAAAAGCTGCTGCTCAGCAACCAAAATTCTTTTTAGTTGTAAAAAAAGTGATTAACAAATACCTCTTTTGCCAAATTATTGTTTCAGTTACATACACAATTTATTTCAGTTTTATACTAAGATATAGTTTAGAGTTTGGTTTGGGTTCTTTGTGAATATGAAGCCACTACAAAGATAAGCCTCACAATTATCTTTAAACAAAACAGTTTGACAGAACTATCTGGGGAGGCCAGTACTTATCTCAAGTTTGCTTTGAGACAACAGGTTAGTAAAACAAGGTCTTAAATAATGACCATGGTGGAGACACAAGTCACATTTGGAACAGATTTCTGAAAGGATCAGGAGTGCAACATTAGTTTGAAACAAATCTGAACCTGAAAGAATGTTCTGTTTAACTTCTTGGTAGGGCTTATGTCTAACATGGAATGTAAATCTGCAAAATCTTGGATCTTTAAGATAGCATGCTATTAACAGCCTTTTGATGACCTTCAGATTAGGACAAACCGTTCATAGTTTTTAACTAGGAAAAAAGTTCATTTCAATTTTGCTGTTTGAGCAAGTTAAACTATGTGCTTGTGAAACTGCTCCTTCTTTACTGATGCTAAAGGAGGCTAAAAGCTGTGTAACTGAAACATTCACAAGTCCAAAAATTAACCTGTTATAAGTTGTTCTGATTCTGATGAACTACTCATCCTTAACAGAACAAGATGGAAACATGCAATTAAGACCATGAATGCATAATGCCAAGTCAACACAAATCACCAGATCAGAGAAACATCTGAAAACATGTCTTCCCAACACATCAATTATTGCTGAGATTCATAGAATCACAGAATGGTTTGGGTTGGAAGGGACCTTTAAAGGTCATCTAGTCCAACCCCCCTGGCATGGGCATCATCAACTACATCAGGTTGCTCATACCCTCACCCCTGCAGCCTGGGGACACTGTTGGGGTCAAGAGCAGAGGTGACCACCAGTGATCACTCCTCTCTTTTCAGGCTCAGCAGACCTGTGCCAACCGTCTGGGCAGGACAGCCCTTCCCCGCAGCCTGGGCACCCCTGGCAGTCCCAGCAGATATGGCATCTCTATCTACTCTGGCACCACAGCACCTTCAGCATCCCCAGCACCCCCATCCCCCTGGCATTTTTTGGCACGGGGATTCAGCAATCCCAGGTAAGTGTCCCTGCACTTGCATGGGTGATACATGCCCAGTAAATACCATTTACAGAGAATTTCCCAAGTACGTAGAATCATAAAATAGTTTTGGTTGGAAGAGACTTTTAAGATCATTGAGTCCAACCGTTAACCTAACACTACCAAGTCCACCACTAAACCATGTCCCTAAGCACCACATCTACACATCTTTTAAATACCTCCAGGGATGGTGACTCAACCACTTCCCTGGGCAGCCTGTTCCAGTGCTTGACAACCCTTCCAGTGAAGAAATTTTTCCTAACATCCAATCTAAACCTCCCCTGGCACAACTTGAGGCCATTTCCTCTTGTTCTATCACTTGTTACTTGGGAGAAGAGACCAACCCCCACCTGGCTACAACCTCCTTTCAGGTAGTTGTAGAGAGCAATAAAGTCTCCCCTCAGCCTCCTTTTCTCCAGGCTAAACAACCCCAGTTCCCTCAGCCGCTCCTCATAAGACCTGTTCTCTGGACCCTTCACCAGCTTCGTTGCCTTTCTTTGGACATGCTCCAGCACCTCAATGTCTTTCTTGTAGTGAGGGGCCCAAAAATTGAACACAGCACTCAAGGTGTGGCCTCACCAGTGCCAAGTACAAAGGGATGATCACTTCCCTAGTCCAGCTGGCCACACTATTTCTGATACTTGGGAACATCTCTCCCGTTTCACCCCCCCCATAAGGGAGTCTCCTCCCTGATTTGCAATCTTGTCCCGCCAGCACAGCAGCTCATCCTGCAGGGAGCACCCCAGCCACAAGCTCCCCATGTGCCTGGCACAGAGCTGGGGGATGTCAGTGATTGGGGCTGGCTCAGCCGGTACCTCTGTAGGGTCCCCCAGCTCAGCATGACCCCACTCACCCACACAGGCCTGCGAATGGCTCCATGTGACCGCTGCTTTGACCCCTGGGTCTTCCGTATCCAGTGGACAAGCACCAACCTGTCTCCACTGGCCACCTCTATGCTCGGTCACAGTGCTGCATCTCTGCCGGGTGCTGTGGGACCCCCTCCGGCCTGGGTGGCCCCTGGGACCCCCCAGGGCCAGCTGCAACACTTTGCACCCTTCAACTTTCAGGGGAGAGCAGTGGCCCCAGCCCCCGCCCCGGTGCTGCCGCCATGCTTTCCAAGGTACCAGCACATGGAGAGGCAGCTTGCACAGCTTGGCCTCTCTGACACAGCCACTGCAGTGGGGGTGGCTCCAGGCAGCAACATTCCTCCAGGGAAGCAACATCTTCAGCCACTGTGCTGCCCTGCACATCCAAGCTGTTGGGGACATAGCAGGTAACCTTCCACCGCCCAAGGAGATGCTACTGGATCGCTCCTTGGTCAGCCAGAACAGTCCCAGCAGTGGACCTATGCCTGAGGACTCTGGTGGCACCAGAGTCCCCAATCTCCCACTGCTACACTGGCTTGCTCTCACTGCCCAGGGAGCTGCTCACCCCTGACTATAGCATCCCTGAGACCTCCAATGCAGTCCTGAGCCTACAGCAATTCAACACCATCAGGAAGGGGTCCCAAGAGCTGTGGTGGGGTGCAGGGACAGACTTGCCACCATCCCAGCCTGGCAGGCTAGAAAAGTAGGGGGAAAGTGGAAGAGCAGGTTTCCAAACCCACGCAGCAAGCACAGGGCTCTAGCAGTCAGCACCAGAGTGGGAAGGTGCGATTAAACCCATTGCAAGGATGAGATGGAGATGGGGGTGAGGTGGTGGTGTAGTTGGCAGGGTGGTGTTTTATAACAATAGCTTTCATGACACCTTTGCTCTTGTTTTTCACGTAGCATGCTAAACTACATATAGGCTATTAAGCTCAGGAAAAAGAGAAGCCACCAAAATAGCTACAAAAAAATAATTTACAAAATATTTTAATTCAAAAGGGAATCACTATAACTAAAAAGCAATCTGAATTACCTCTGTTAGAAAAATCCCACTTTCAAACAGCAAAACCCATCAAGTTCAGTTTCGTGCAGACCAGTATCAACAATCCAGGGTTTTTAATATTTTCGTAAAGGGAAAAAAGCAAAACTGGCACATAAAAGCAACCTCACAGTAAGTAAAGCATTACCTTTATGCAGAATTGTACAATTCCATACTAAACAAGACAGTCTAACACTGAATTATGTTAAGTGCAGTGCTCCGTTTGACAACTACAGTAGCTGTTAATCGGCAAGCACATTCTTCCTGTCCTTCCCCCCCCACCTTGCTTTTAGCACTGTTAGCTTCACACAAACAAAAGGAGGGAGAACTTGTTTCTTTTCCATTCAGTAGGTTAACTTGTTTCTCCTGTTGTACATAGTAGCAAAAAAGACTAACTGAAGCTTAACGCAGTCACAAAAATTTGGATTTGCAGAGCAAGACACTGATCGTAGACTGATGCAAGTATGCAAGTGATGGGCGACAGGGGTCGATTAATCAAGAGCCCCCACATCAGCAGCTTTACAAAGTCACCTTCTACACAGAATAATGACAAATGAATAACCACTCAGCATGTTTAATAACAAAGACCACCACAGGAAGGACACCAGATCATGATTTAGGACTATTTCAGAAGCAGCTCTCAAAGTACAGGATTTCATATCTGGCAGCCTTTATCAACAGGAGGAGACTATCTTCCCTCAGCCTCTATTTTTTGGTGTCAAAAAAACCCTCACAATATCACAGCCAGCACTACCACCAACTTTAAATACATTGATTTTCAGCACTGATACAAGAATAAGGACACATGTGTTCCTATTTTTACAGAACTTATAAACTCAAGTATTACTTAAAGCTCATTATCCTCTTAATTTTTGTGACAGAAACCTTTTTTTTCCTGGAATATCTTTTGTTTGCCTTTATACTTGCTAAAATCCGAGGACAAACAAAAGCCCTGAACCTTCTCCTTAAAGGATCTTGACACTGAATGTAGATCATCACTCATTATACTCACATTTACTGAATCCAGATGAGTGGGTTTTTGGCAAGGAATGAACAGTCAAAATGATTCACACAAAATGCTCACCCAGTCCAACAGCAGGTATTTAGGGAAATATCCTCAGGACCACTTCAAAGGTAGTGCAGAAACTGCCTGGACTAGAAGTGATATCTGCACATTTGATAGCTATGCACATCTTCGGCCTCTTCACCAATACTGACAGCAAGTGCCACAGTCCAATTAGGTATTGAGTGGGGAAAAACATAAGCCTGACTGAATTTATTTTACACTTACTGCCTGGTAACTCAGAGCAAACTTTAGGGGCCATGGAGGAAAGTTAGTCATTCCCTGTCAGTCTGTGCTATACCATTTATTTCATATACCTTTATCACATTGCCTCCCAACTTCCTTGAAATCAAGGCCTAAGATACTCAGGTTAGTATCCTATCTTTATATTCCAAGATCTTCAACCACCTTAAACATCAGTTTGGTCTATGACCAGGTTTTTAGAGAAAGCAGGCATGTATATTAAACTAGATCAACCATTTTCTGAAATCCATGCAGATTCAATCTCTGCAAAGGAGCAGAAAAAGGCAATGACGGTATGGTGGGGTTTTGTTTGGTTGTTTTTAACTCTTCAGCCTTTATTAGATCAAGGCTGTTCTTCAGAAGCTTTACGATTTTTCTTTAGTCTCTTGCTAAAGGTTAGTACTCTAGCTGATTGTACTCTTTGAAAGTGGCATCTGAACAGATCATTATTCTCATACCAAGCCAACAGGGCTGCACATTTAGCAAGTCCACCTTCTGCCACTTGTTCTCCTCCCATCTCTTCCTGAAGGTCACCTCTTCTTCACTTAAACTATTACTCAAATTGTAGATTTATCAAGCAGAACAGATCAAGAGTAAGCATGTAATACAGAAGTCCTGGATCAGCCATCAATCATGTCTCGATCACATCACAATCTTTTGTTCCTGCTCCCAAAGTACGGGGAATTTCCACTCTCCTTAGCTGCAGTGAATGCCAAGAGGACTGTTTGTATGGTTGTGCAAGCCACTCCCCCACTCAGAGGGACCAGCAGTTGTGTTTTGTGGGGTGGGCATTGGTTTTTTTGTTGTTGTTCTTGTTTTTTTTACTTAGTATAAAACTATACTTTAGTACATTGTCCATACTGCAGTCTGAGGAAAACAACCCCACCCTTACAGTATTACTATGAAGAAGATATCTTCATATGAATATAGAAAGCCCACTCAGCACTAATTGTATAATAAATAGAATAAAAACGTTTAGCTGCTCCATCTTCTATTCTTTAGCTAGCACACTATTTTTAGACAAAAAAGTCTACCACAAAACAAGAAGTATAACGGTGATGCTCACCACTTTGGCTTTTAAATTTGTACTGAGCACAAATTCATCCTGGATCGACAGATGATAGGAATCATCATATTCAGACCTAAAAATGACAAATGATTCAAGTATCTATAAAAATGGAGAACTAGCAGTATTATCCTCCTCCTGTCCACACTTCACTTGTTTGCATACCCGTGTCAGCAAACCTGAATCCACCATCTCAAACTCTCATCTCATACCAACAAGGATTCTTAGGATGTGGGAACAAAGTGCTACGCAAGGGGGGAAGGGAAGAACGAGACTTCACACTCCTCTGGATTGCAATTATTTAAATTAGGGGGTAGGTTGCTTTTTTGCTTTATTTACATGCAAAATGTCATTAACCACAACGTCTTTTTCATAAAGCCAAGAACACTCACACATAGATACGCTTTCTCTATTTTCCATGCACATTACAGCGGTTCTGCATTTATTTAGCAACAATACTGAGCCCTCTGCAAAGGTTTGCTGTAAGTTCAGAACAGAGAACAGCCTACATTTCATGTTTCCTTCCTTCTGCAAGGTTGAGTCACATCCTTAGGTCTCCTTTTAGAAAGCTAACAAACCATGTTAGAAGGAGGAAAAAAAAATCTTTAATGGAGAAGCCTCACATTCAAGAGAACATACAGCACAGGACACAGTTCAATTCTTTGGCTCATTTTCTGCAGTGACACAGACGAGAGAACTGCACACCTTTTTTCCTGTTAGAAGCAAAATCTGGTGCTCTTCACAGCCAACTTTGTCAAAGGATTACAGAGAAAAATGAAAGGCTTTAACATTTATGAAGACTGAATTAGTGCAAACAAATTCCTTGAAATTACTGTATTTACAAAACCCCTCACATATGGGAGAAAGCAGAAAATTCAACTACCTTTAAAGACAACAGAAGACAACAGAATGTCTTTCTAAAGAGCAAGTTCAGTATAAAATTAAGATCTGTATTTGTTTCCTTCAGTCTCTCTAGAACTTCAAATAAAACAAAATAGGATAAAAGCTTTACATCATGACTAGACTACCAGCAGAAGAAACAGTTCTTGCCTTATTTCTTCCATCGTACCAACTGGGTTAAGGTGGGTAAGTTCCCTGGTTAAAACTAGTGTAAACCCACAAGTTGTTTGTTTGAAATCTGGACCAGTTTCCCAAGTCTGTTTAGCACAGCCCAACCAGTACACAAGGCAAGCAAAACTGTTAACTTAAAACAAGTAACTTCAAGCTTTAGATAGCTACTTCTATTTATGCAATGTACTAATACAGTTCATTTCATCACACTGAAATGGATGGACCTTTTCAAATCATCTTACACACCTGTGTGATCAGAACAATTAAGCAATTGAGATTAGAGCACCTCAAAGACAATGAAATAGCATCTCAGATCTGCTGGTACAGTTGCTTCTGTCAGTACAGATTTCAACTGCATAATCTGTCTACCAGATTCTGAAACAAATAATTACATATCATATATTATTTAGTATTGCCTGTTTAAATATATATTTTTATATTGATATATTTTAAATTATTTGTTTATATGTATTACACATTAGATTATGCATTACTATCCACACCTTCCAATGAGTCAGAAGTTGGGCAACAAGACAAATGCAAATATGATAATTTTCTTATAAATGTGATGAGCAGACAGAACTGATCCCTGCTACCAGGCAAACAGACTAGCCAACACATTTCCCTCCTTTCTGCCCTGGACAAGCTAAAGGCCCTGATACACTGGTTCAGTCTCAATATCAACTGTGGTTTTCTATAAACACAGGTTGAGATAAAACCAATACATGCAAGTCAATTGTAAAAGGTGCAAGTCACATTAAGCATGGTACAGTAGCTTTCAGAAATACTTTCCAAAATAATTTCTTTGAAGTCTAGCTAGCTATTATAACAGAAATGCAGCATATTTAAAAACCATGACCACACTACTATTTAAAGATTAAATCAGTGCCATTTTGCAAGGTACTCAGTCAACTATTTGGAGCAGGTGCTACAGCAAAGGAGGAACTAATCGCTAAGTTTCTGGGCCGAGGACATGGCTGCTGTGTCAGAGAAACTTCCCCAGAAGATTTTCTTTTCATAATTAACCTACAAAATGGAGAGGGGCAAGGGAGGGACAGGATGGACAGACAACTTCATAGAATCCTATCACCGAATGGTTTGGGTTGGAAGGGACCTCAAAGATCATCTAGTTCCAACCCCCCTGCCTGCCATGGGCAGGGACACCGTCCACTAGACCACGTTGCCCAAAGCCCCATCCAGCCTGGCCTTGAACACGTCCAGGTATGGGGCATCCACAGCTTCTCTGGGCAACCTGTTCCAGTGCTTCACCACCCTCACAGGCAAGAATTTCTTCCTAATATCTAATCTAAATCTACTCCCCTTCAGCTTAAACCCAATACCCCTCATCCTATCACTCCATGCCCTGATAAACAGTCCCTCTCCGGATTTCCTGTAGGCCCCTTCAGGTACTGGAAGGCTGCTACAAGGTCTCCCCGGAGCCTTCTCTTCTCCAGGCTTAACAACCCCAACTCTCTCAGCCTGTCCTCATAGGAGAGGTGCTCCAGCCCTCTGATCATTTTCGTGGCCTCCTCTGGAGTTGCTCCAACAGCTCTGTGTCCTTCTTATGTTGGGGACTCCAGAGCTGTCTAAGAACAGATTACCTTTTTCAAACTTGTTTAAGACAAACTACAAAAGCCCATCCAGATTTTCAGAATTACTCCCATATGACTATGAAATTTATGCCATTGTAAAGTCCCAAGCAATAACAGACACTGACAAATGAGTTGCATCTTTCAACAGGTATTACCTGCAGCCTATGATAAACACTATTTATCTTAGATAGTAAAAAAAAAAGATGCTGAATTTACTACTTTTATTCATATGAAACTGTGAAAGCTTGAAGTATCGACTTTGAAGATTAGTTTCACTGCAAGAGTGAGAATTTTATCCTTTTTTCTGGAAGCACTGTTTTGGAAAGGGTAAGACTAGTGCTTAAGGCTCTTCACAAAGAATAAAGGTTTGCTTCTGCACTGTAAACTTTACTCAGACCCAAAAGAACTATTTGTCAGAAAACCACATTACTACAGGCACACAGTCTGCCTCAATTACAAGTACTGGGTAACCCTGAGAATCACAGTGTAAGAGAAAAAAAAAAAGCCATGTCCTGTTCAACAAGCTGTCCCCAATTCCAAAGCACAGTTAAAACAAAACCTGTCTGGACTTCTGGCCCGACTGCGACTGGCCCTGCATTAACAGCTGAAAAACAGCCCCTAACCAGCATGCTTCCAGGACCCCTGAACCTGGTCAGTCAGGAGGCAGGGGGGAACAAAACAGGGGAAAAAAAAAAGGAAAGTCCAGACAAAATTCAATCAATTTCCTGTTCAAGCAGTTCTAGTCTCAACTTTGTAGACATGATTACAAGTATAATGATGCTAAATGAAAGCAGCACTAAGGATAACAACCAGAGCTAATGTACTACTGAACTAGATGGTACCAGCAGCAGGTACTCTAAACATTTTGTTTTTACAAATATTCAAGGGAGAACAAAGCAGAGAAAAGTGTGCTTGGTCAAAGCAAAAGAAAACACAAAGAATGTAACCTATGTGAGATATTTCCGGATGTACAAGCAAGAAGAGCTTTCTACATAAATGCCAAATAAAAGAGGATTAGAAAGGACAGAGCAGTAAGAGTGAAACTATCTGATCAGATGTAAGACAAGCATGAACCCTACCTTCCAGTTACTTCTATTACACAGCTCACAGGCAAGACACAGCCTCACTTTGCTGTTACAGGACAGACTTGTAACGGAAATGCGGTCTCAGCAATTTCTGAAGCAGAGCGCAGCTGACAGTAGTAAGGAAGAGATGATGTTACACACAGTAACTGGTTGATAAGAGAAAAAATACTTTTATAAGGTGCCCTTCTTCAGTGAAGGGCAGCAGATGAAGTATAGAAATCCGTACATGGGGGCCTCCTAAGGCAAGGGGGAGAAAAAAGAATACCTTAACTACATCAGCTTTAAATGAAAAAAAACTACACGAGAGCATCAAAATATACTTTAAAAAATTGGGGTGTTTATAAAATACTAAGATGACTACCCAGACATATCTAACAAGGCTTTCACTCACTGTCTTCCTTCTCTGAACTTCCAAGGATGAGTTGTAACACTAGCTCAAATTAAGACTGAATACTGTCCTTGAAAAAAGATACACTTAAGTACCAACATAAAATAGCTTATTTTTCTTATGATTATGTTATTAAGAAATATCTTGAACTGTTAAATCAAATCTGTGCTCGTTTACAACGCATGATAAAAATGAAACACCCAATCCTTTTGCCAAGAACAGCATTTTACCAGGACTAAAGTAAATACATCTAGTTGTTTTTTTTCTAACACACTGATTCAGAACCAGTAAAGGACCAATTCTAAGCATAACAATTGTGCTTTTCATTTTAAAGAAAGCATTTGGCTTTCAATTTTTTTTAAAACATGCAAAAATACTATGACCAAAGAAGACATGTTCTCTGAGGAAGTTAAAGCTATACAGTTGTGGAAGCTAAACACAAATTACTTGAGATTAGTGATTTTTAGTTCCTTTTCTGAAGCTACTGCATACACATCAACAACACAAAATTAAGCATCACTGAATCATTCTGGCAGTGCTGTAAAGCCAACACATTGTGAAAACTGAACTATACTGTATTCGGTATTTTTTATTTCCTTACAACTGTCAGCAGCACATAGTGTGCCCTGATGAGCGAATGCACACGTGCTTGTCCCCTGGCAGACAGAATCTGTCCTCAACATATGGAACAAGAGCATAAGCAAAGCCTGTATCACTGGTATACCAAAATAAAGGCCTGAAAATCACTTCAGTGTTTTGGCCAGCAATTAAAATACTGGTTTCCTAAAAATAAACACGGGTTCTACATCAGCTCAAATTTGCTTGGGATACAAACTGCCCTACTTGAGTACTGTATTGAGATATAATATAGCTAACTATACTGAACAGTGTGTGGACGCACATACAAGTATGTGGGTGCACGTGTGTTTTTATAGATATCTACATATACACACATGCATATAAAAATCTATACACACAGAGTAATTGTAAGATATGAACTATATCACCTTATTGTGTTGCTATCCTCTGGAGACAGATGGTTGTTGGTTTTTTATTTTCCTTTTTTTTTTTTCTTTTTAAACAAAGTTTTATCATGACTGTACTTCCTTTTCTTTTTTAGTGCTGCTACTCCCAGCTCTCTCCTGATTCACCCACATGTAGCTATGCTTTGGCATGCTGCACTTCATGTTCTTTAAGTAAAAACTGTAGTGACACTTTATAAAACTGAAGATACTTGAATTGCATAAATCCACCCACAGAGGTAAAGGTGGGCAGAGCTAACAGATCACATAAAACACACACAAAAAGCCTACATAAGGCCAGAAAACAGCACCTGAGGTTCTCATTGTTTAAAATCTTTATTTATGTGTCCTTTCCCACATGAAAGTACCTCAAGTTTGAACAGTAATGTTTGTCATATACCCAATATCACATCAGAAGCCAGCTGTGCTTCTAAGAAACCCAGAGTACAGATTGACTTTTCAGATCAAAAGCACTCCTGTGATCATTCCCCTCCCTAACAGGGGGGAGAAAAATCTCTACCTTAAAATCTGGGAAAAGGATTTGCTACCAATGAATGCAAAGCTTTAAAGAGAAAGCAAGTTTGCACCGAATTTAATCTACAGCAAGTGTTCCTAGTCCTGCTAACTGCAAAGCTGATCAGCCAAATATTAACTGAACACAAGCCAACACAGTAGGCCTGGCAAGAAAAGGCAAAAAAACCACAGCTCCATCAGCAGAGGCTGCTGTTCTTTTCTTTACCCAGGAGTAAACACTCTTTTCTTTTTTAAAATACTATACAGTTTTCTAACAAGCATAAGCCTCATTCATAGTGCTTCTCTTAAACAGAAGCTCCCAAGAAGAATTTTGAGTGATGAGCTAGTAAGAGGATAAAGAAAAACAAAACCAAAACCAACCCTCAAAAAACCCAACAGGGTAGCAAAGATTTTTTACCCTTCCTCCTCATGACAGAAGAAACAGCCACTTTATACTTTTTATACTTCTTACATTGGTTGATATGGCTTCTTTTCTAAAGAGAAACTTGAGAACCCACAAGGCTCTACAAAAGAGCTTACAGTTCCTCCCTTCCAGTGGGTAGAGTAAGACACAACTATCTGTCAAACAACTGAGCAATGTGGATGACAGAATCTCAACTGAAAAATAAAAATCAGCTCATTGCTCCTTCCTTCACCATAAAGGAGAGAAAGGAATTCACTGCCCACAATTCTGTTAATAAAGCTGCACCACTGCTTCGACTTTCCTGTAATATTTAAACACTAAAAATAGGTGTCTTTTTACATCACGTGGCAGTTTGGCCCTTTAAGTTTAGCCCTAAAGCTGCGTGAATGCAGCACAGCTAAGGAATGCATCAATCTGCATCAATACCAAAAGTTTGTGGGAGTTACTTATACCACATTATGAGTTCTTGAGAGTCACACACTGCCAGAATTAATCCCTCCTCATGTCTCTGAACGAGTAACATATTTGCACAAGAAGAAACTAAAAACAACTGCCTTTTTGACAAAAGAAGTGGCCATGTTCTGCTGCTGTATAAACAACTACCTCGAGCGCTGCCATGTTCTCCAATTCTGTTATGTTAGCTACATGACCAAAGATACTACAAACCAACAAGAAATAACTCTGAAATTAGAATATAGTATGAATATGGAATTATAGCAAGAGAAAAGCAGCGAGTTTGATGAGGATGTGGCTACAATATGTAAACTAGTCTAAAAAGACTCAAGTTCCAGTCATTTCTAACCATGCAAAACTAGCTGAACTTCTCTTCTTTGTGCCTTTGCTCCTCATGTGTAAAATAGGAAGCAAACCACTTCCTCATCTCGCTAGGCCATTCTGATAATAAGTAACTGTACTGAAAGCAGCACCAGACTACCCAAGAGGAAATTAATTGCATCTCTGGAGCAATCTAGCAAGAGCATGGTAAGGTATTAAGCAACGAAGACAAAACTATTGAGCACCTGTTCACTAAACTAGCACCAGCCACTTCATCCTGGAGCTAAAACAAGGGTCCTAGTGGAAGAAATGGCATACAATTATGTATCCAAGGCTGCTTGCTTTCTGCAGTTTCTACACTTTTGAGCACTGCTTCACAGGCCAACAGAAAAGACCAAGTATAAATTCTTAACTAGGAGATAAGCCCAGATAATTCATCCTTGTAGCTACGTAGCACATCACCTGAATCAGAACCATCTGCTCACGACACCAATTTCTACCTCTTAGAGATACATATTAAGATGAAGTGAAGACATGATGGCTACTAATGGCAACGGACAAAACTCAGTATGTTTGATTTCACTGTTGTCCCTTCCTCATCGTTTTTCTTACTCTATTTTCACCATCCTGAGCTCCTTCTTTACCAAATCCCAGCTTCTACTCTTACTTCTCCTGTCCAGCCTTCTCCCCATCAGCTCTCTTTTCCGTATTTCCTTTGTCCAGCAATTCCCCATTTCCCTTGATGTCCCCAAGACGCTGGGTGAGAGGCAGCATCATTCCCACACACTCCCTCAGTACCTGACCGATACTCTCCACACAGCCAACAAGCTCCCAACCCAACCTCTCCGCTAGTTTTTGAACAACTTGTCCCCAAACTCAGTCCCAGATTCTAATTAATATTCTTCCCTGCTTTCAGCTCAAAGCAAGCTGCTCCTCCTCCCAGTTAATTGCCATCACTCCTCACCCTCAGCTGTCCTCTCCATCCAAACTCATTTTTCCGCCATGCTGCCCGGCTGGATACATGTTTATTAGAGCATGAGTTTTCATAGGACTGTAATGGGATCAAGCTGAGGCCAGTTCTGGACTAGGGACAGGGACAGAAGCAAAGCAAGAGGCATAAGCCCTGCAAAAACACTCCGCTGTAAAGCTGAGATACACTACAGCTATTTGAAGACCTGTCAAAAAATTTTAAGACTACAGTTACAACATCTGTTCTCAAGCCTCACTTTTGGCAGCTACTGAAGCAGTTTGACTGAAATGCCTCTGAAAACCTGACACAATATTAACATCAATATTATAGAACATTATTTGCTCAAAGTATTAGGTCTTAATAGTTTCTTACACTGCCATTTACTAGACTTTACTGCCAGTCCTACCTACAGGAAGTTCCCTACCAGGACATGATTCTACCCTGTTTTTATTAAGAAGCCGTAGCTACAGAACAATAGATAGCTTCTCCATAACAAGTTTGAACATTGCTAAAATCAGAAACTTCAGAAAAGAACACAACTTGGGCTTTGTTAGGCTAGTTGAAAGCTCTTGTAAGATCATCCTCTGAACTTTAAGCTACAAGATATCAACTAGGTCATGTTATTCTGCTACTACTGGTAAGAAACTAATTCAGCTCTCAACTCTGAGATGCCAACCTAAGAACAGTTAAAGCATTTAAAGTACTGTTTTAGTGTTCAGGAAAATATGACTTTAGCCAGTTGCACAGGGGAACAAGCAGCAAGTATAAACTTCTACAAGAAGTACCTAGAGCAAAAATTTCAAAACTATCATTACAACTCAATTTCCTGTTCAGCTGACAAATCCAAATCTCCCCATGTAAGATTTCAACACACAAGCAAGAAATCTAAACTCTAAATCAATAAACTATTATCCATAAGCAATCCTTACATAACGCTCTGCCTTGTCCGTATGATCTTCATTTATATAAAAGGTCAGCAATTTTATCTTTGAGATGAAGCCCCATGAAGTCTGGTGGTTACATATTTCACTTCCACATTAAGAAGGAACAGTTTCAAATAACCATATGTCTCAGCACATCAAAGGTGTAAATACAACAAAAAGAAACGAACTGGCTTTTCATGCCCAGAATGCCCTTTGCTTGAGAAGTTTCAATTTTGGGGACCCTAAACAGGAAGGTTTTGTTTTTAAAAAAATAAGAGCTATGAATATATTTCTTATTAATTCTTACAGCTTATTTTTTCCAGACTAGCAGTGATAGAATTCAGAAAATTACTTCTTTTTTTTCCAGTAGAAAGGTCAAACTGATTTGTACATCAGAAGCTGAAACAAACACCTTTGTTGTCCAACACAAAAAGACAAGAATTCCCTTTCCCTGTGAAGATGTTACCCTCAAGACTGCTATAATAAAAAGGAGAACCAGCCATCATCCAGTGCCACGCCTGACTGAAAGCATATGCAATTAGATCTAACTTTTGAAGTTATACAACTGCCAGAGCCACTAGTCACAGAAACAGGGCTTTCCTGTCAGCTAATTTACAACTAGGGCTCCTAGGAACTCATCTATTACCTTGTATAGTACACCAGAAAAAGTTACTCACGCTAACACTCCATTTAATTTAATCATCTAGTACTGAAGGAGAACCAGAATTGCCTCATGGCTGAATCTGAGAGTCTTTTGAACTATGCCAGTTACACAATTTGCTCACAGAACAGCCTCCTGCTATGGGGGGAACAGTTAAGCCCTGTAGTCTGAAGTAAAAACTGCTTTTACAAATGCATCTAGGACAGTGTTCTGCTGCACTTTCTTATATATATTAAGTGCTTACTAATACAAAACCTTATTTTGCCTGGCGGTCACCGATTCAGGTAAAGCGCCTGCTGATGGGAATCAGCCTTCCAGACAAACGTATTAACTGCCTACAGGATCAAGCTTTAGGTTTTGGTGTGGGTGGCAGACAGAAGGCCTGTTTTGCAAGGCATGCTATTTTTGTAGCTACAGCCACACCAAACCCAATGCACTCAATCTCACAAGCTAAGCTGTCCCAGACCCAATTATACTATTTGCACGGGGACCACCTGGGAATCCCAAGTGCTGTAGAGATAGACAAGCCAGAGAATCAGCCAAACAGTGAACAAGACCACAAACCATAGAGCATTTTCACTGAACAGGAGTAAAAGAATAAAAATAAATCCTCCCATACAAACATTATTAGAGGAACCTAGTTTTACAGACTTGATGATTGTACATATGTACAGTTTCTTTGGTTCAGAGATATTTAGTCTCCAATTTCTCCTACAATCCCACAACAATTTCATGTAGTGGAAAAAATGCTGGGTTTGCTCAGTCATACCTCATTCCCCAAATACAATACTAGAACTTCAGGTTAGTGCAAATAAGGCAAATCTTTTCTGAAACACACAAATCAGCCAATACTTGTCTAGGTACTAGAAACGTAACAATTCTTTTCGTAGGTGCTATAAAAGTAGCATTAAAGAAAACTCAAAAAAATATATTAACCAGTATTAACATTTCCAGAGTTAACCATAAAGAAATTACTAAATATTTCACCAAGATGACCTGATTCAGTAGCAACAGTAAAGGAAGACGGTAGCATAACCAGATGACAAAGGTTGTAACAACAGATGTGAGCTCATAAGCCACATACACACACTGAGCAGGACATTGTCAGCCTTTACCTCACACCTACAACTGTCTTACAACTACCTTGAAATTCAAATTATAATGAGTGAAAGGCAAAAGAATACACCATTTTACTTGCACCTTTCAATATGCTTTGTCTGTAACTAGTTTCACTATTTCCGCAGTTGAAGGTATTCTCTGTGCATCAGGCCTTCACATGACAGAGAAGACAAAATACCAGTTCTAAAAAAGAGAATGCAATTAAAATCATAGGAGATGGGGAACACAGGAGAAAGCGCTGTAACTAAAAATACTTTCAGCTTTACCTAGTAAATTCTAAAACTGTTCATTGTTGGTTTCTGCTAAGCTCTTCTGTTTACGTAATTTCAATACATATACCTCCAGTAAGTACTGGAACTGCAAATGTAAAACAGCACCTATAGAAGAGAGCTACTACTCTCAGCAAATTTTAGACAGTTTGAAACACCCTGCCAGCTGCAGCAGCCAACTTGTTACACTCTAGAGAACATTCCTCAATCACAGAAGGGGGGAAAGCTCCGGTGAATTTATAAGAGATCATGAAATTAAAGGCAATCAAGTAAGCCCTCGTCTTCGTACACGTGAAGAGAAAAGCAGACTTCTCCACGTTGGGTAGTTAGAGGTGTTAAATTTTCCACAATCACAAGGAAGAAAATACATTACATCAATATTAAAGGGAGACTTAAGAGGTATGCAAGAGGACCATCTATTTATTTAAAAGTGCTGTTGATACATGCAAATGAATGAACAGGAGTAGAAAAGACATCAAAAGGTGCACACAACTGACCTTCATTCACAGCTGGAAAATTACTTGAAATAAATCTTACCCTAATTGATGCATGTATTTCAGGTGCCACAGCTAGCAAGCACTGCCAATGCTT
This sequence comes from Grus americana, assembly GCF_028858705.1. Taxonomy (NCBI): domain Eukaryota; kingdom Metazoa; phylum Chordata; class Aves; order Gruiformes; family Gruidae; genus Grus; species Grus americana. The sequence continues at coordinate 10,626,060 of NC_072853.1, read as the reverse complement.
CACATTCCCCAGCACTTCACTCTTTCCAATCCAAGCACAGCTTCCTCCATATCCCCAGTCCCTTCGCTCTCACCACCTCTGAAGCCACATTAATAGACTTGAGGGATCCCGCTGGACCAAATGACCGCCAGTATGAGACTCTGCACCCTGGCACCAAGCACACAAGTGTGGCACTGACATTCAAATCTCGTGTGGATTCAGCACATACATTCACTTGGGCTGCATACCTCGCCTGGAGCACATTTGCTTGACAGCTGGTAGTCCATGAGATGCAATTTGACAACACTCAAAATACTTCAGCTTTGAAGATGTATTTTCAAACATTTTTACAATGAATAAGTCTCATAAAATTGATTTATAATATACTTCAGGGTAGTTAACATTACCTTAACAGACAGGAGTCATCCTTCTCATCTTAAGCTCATCTACATCAATGACGAAAAGTCTTCGTGTAATTCTAAGAGAGCAAGCTTTTAGGAAGAACAGGTAAAGGTGATAAACTTAATTTACACTAGTGACATTATTTAAAAAAAAAAAATCACACCAAAACCCCCCCCGCAAACCTGACCGTCTGAAAAACAAATCTAACTTCTTGCACATAAGCTTTAATTTTGCCTGTCTCTACTACGGGTATGTGTTAGTTCCACCTGTGCCCCCAGCTGGCAGGCAATAACAAAAAAAAGGGTACTTAAGGCTGTTTGTGTATCTGTATTCTCCTAGGTACACAGCGAGGGGAAAAACCCCTGTGTTTAGGTTTACCATGCCTAAGCAGCTACAGAAATCTGAAGTGGCCCCGAACGCTTTTCCAAATGACAGAGCCAATTTCTGTTACTGTATTACTCAATAATTCAGCAGTTAGCAATACAAATATTCCCCACCCTTCTGTCTCTTTACAGTATTAATACCAAGTGTCTAGTGAGCACCATCAGAAGTCTGGTGACAGACACCTTGAATTAAGTTCCCCAAGTAACTGTCCCCAAACCATTTTAGCTATTGCATTCAATTAATTTTAAAATTGGTTAATTCTGCTAAGATATATAAATTCTGAAAGACAAAAAATAGTTTCCTTTTTCTCTTTACCCAGACATTGAGACTCCCACAAAACTCAGATAAGAGGACAGGACAGTTCTGTATGTAAGAACAGAACCGGCTAACATCACATTTCTACAGTCAGTCAGGCTCCTGCAGGAAAGATTTCATATGAAGAGGCAGAGAATTTCTGAAGACAATCTCTTCAATAATCTGTCACCTCAGGTGGCCCCAGCTAAACTGCAAAAAATGAAGAAAATCTAGAGCACCTGACAACAAATGGAAGTTGTATAACAGATGGGATCAAATTCATTCCTTACTTTCAGAAATCCATAATACTTCTTGACAGGGATCTATTAAAACAGACACTGGGATTGCTTTTTTTCTACGGCCCCTACTCTGACAGCTAACATACGCAATAAGAAACCTGACCACTGGACTTGGATAAAAAGCCATCTACTCTTCTACTGAAAGCTTCTGTTTCAACAATGGAATACTCCCTGTACACCAGACCATTACTACTTCATGGAACAGCAGTATCTTCTTCATGTGGTTTAAGGTTTTGCTGTTACAATTGCCACACAGAACTGAAGATAAGTTTTGCAAAACAACGCACCTTGCTTAACAAAGGTATTTGTCAGGTGGGACCTTCTAAGTTTGGATTCACGTTCCAACCTCAGATAATAACCTCAGGCTAATTACTGTCTCCTGTCCGGTACACCTATCTGTCACAACCTACTACAGAAAATGCCCATTAACTTAAAGGTATATTTAAAGTCCAAGCAGTCAGAGCACAGAGAAAGAAAACTGTTTGTGTCAATGCCGGGGGGGAAGGAAGTTTAAGCAAAACAGACTTTGCAGTTTTAACAACAGAAACGATAATAAGGAGGAACACAGGTTATTAGATCAATCTAGAAAATGTTTTACTGGTTTGAGGATTAACGTATATGCTAATCAACACTCGTATTTCCATACTACGTTATCAGAAATTCAGAATGACAGATTTTAAATGTTAGCTACCACTAACATAACTAACACTACCACTATCACAGCAGAAAGACAGCTGTCATACTGTCACTGACATTTGGATCCAGGATGCTGATGCAATGGAGCAGAATAAGAAAAAAGAAAAACCCTTCAAGAACCTTCATAACATGCAGTCTCTTGATTTCTTTGGTATCTGAAATGTTTCTGTGAAGAAACTTTTTGTATTTTATTACCACAAAAGATACGATACCAGATTAAAAATTAACAAAATAGAACTGAGTTGCACGTGTCCTTTTTCTCGAATCACACAAGAAAGAATTAAAATCCAATTAAATTTTTATTTTATCAGCTATTTAACGAATATGTTAGAAACAACACCCTCCTGTAAGAGCTTCTGAATTCACCTTAACCCCACCTGGAATTACAGCCCCAGCATCACAGCTACCGCACACAAAATTGCGGGATACACCCTAACTACGACAAATTCTCAACAATTTCTGTATTCTGCTTAACTCGCTGCATGTTTTAGCTACAGACTGAAAGACTGCAGATGTCCCTTCAAGAGGTTTCCTCCTCCCGGTTAACCATTAACACTGTCACTCCGGTTCTCCACATCCCGAAGCACTACCTGCATCCCGCCGGGGCTGGGAGCGAGGGCTGCACCACACCAGGCGGGCTGAAGGCCGGCGGGAAGGACGCGCTCCTCAGACCACCGCCGGCCACTGCCACAAGCCGGCGGAGCTGCGGTCGCCAGGGGAGTTGCCTGCACTTGCACCGGGGAGCAAACCGGGTCCTCTGCCTCCGACCCGCCGCGGTGAAGGGAGGGAGCCCCGCCGGAGAGCAGGGGAAACCCAGAGGAGGGTTATTAGCACAGGGCAGGTCCCCAGCAATTAGCGTGGTTTCCCCAGGCGAGGGAGGCAGCGGCCGCCGCTTCTCCCCCCAGCCCGAGGCGGGAGGCCCCAGCGGGCGGGCGGGCGTGCAGCCCCCTCCTCGTCCTGCCCGGCGCCCCGGGCCGAGCGGGGACGGCGCTGCGGGGGCGAAGCGGCGGCGGGACGGGGAAGGCAGAGACGCGGAGAAGTTGCGGAGGGGTGAGGGGAGGCGGGCTTAGTCCGGGGAGGGGGAGAGCAACAGATGGGAGCCGGGGCGGGGGGCGGGGGGGAGCCCCGTCCCCTCAGGGGCAGGCCGGGCTCCGGCGGGAAGGGGGAGGTGGGGTGAGGCGGCTCGCCGCCAGGACCGAGGGGAACGCGAGGGATGAAGCGAGGCGCCCCGCCCGGCCCCCCGCCCTCCACGCCGCTGACACTCACCGAGCCGCCCCACGGACGGCGATGCGGACGGGAGCCGGAGCCGCCGCCTCCCCCCGCTGAGGCCGGAGGCAGCGACAGCAGCAGCGTGGCCGGAGCCCCGCGCAGGGGAGGGCGCGGATGGCGACAGCGCTGGAGCCGCCCGCGCTGGGGGGGAGGGGGGAAGGAGGGGGAGGGGGAGCGAGCTGCACAGCACTACAGGGGACCGGCCGTGCGGGCGGGCGTGCGGTGACCCGGATGTACCGACGGGGGGGGGGGGCCGGCCAGCAGGTGACTGCGCAAGCGCGCCAGGCTGCCAGCGCACTGCGCATGCACCTGCTTCGACTCCGAGTGTCTCGGGCAAGGGCGGGGAAGCGAAACAGAGGCGGGCGGGCAGGGGAGGAGGCGAGTCGGTCAACCTCCTTAAAGGGCCGCGGCGCAGCCTGGCGCCCGGGGCGGGCTCGGGAGGGGGCAGCCATCTTCCCGCAGCCCTCCGGGTGCGGGGTGAGACCCCCGCCGCCTCCCCTAGCAACTCATTAAAGCCACTAACTTAACATTACGGATCGTGTCTTAAGCCAGTTGTGTGATTTTGGTATTTTTTTAAGGCCTGAGTCAGGGGTTTTCAATGTTTGCGGTTGGCAAAGACGTGATGGGAAAGAAAATAAGGTTCTTTGCGAAAAGCAGGGTTGCTGGCTACAAGTCGTGTACAGATTTCTTCCCAGGTGGATCATGTTGTAAGATCTAAGCCAAAAAAAAAAAAAAAAAAAAAGTGGGAAGTTAATCCCTCGGTGAGCTCCTCTGCCAGAACCTGGTGCAGGAAGAACGTCCCACTGCTCCGCGGCCCATACCGAACCGCTCTATCTCTCCTAAAATGTCGAAATTATGCAAAATGTGTTAAGAAACACAAAAATATATATTTTAAGGACATTCCACGGCCTCTCCAGGCACGCATCCTACTGCTGACGGTTTCACCTCTTCCTTGCGTGTTACCGTGACTCGCAGAGGTGGGTGCCGTTACACTGGGACATCGCACGCCCTGAACCACTGCTGCTCCTGGGAGGGATGCATTTCCCAAAGCAAAGGGGTAGCACAAATACGCCGTGTTGAGGCTTGCTTTGTTAATAAAATTACACATATACACAGAAAGAAAGAAAAATAAGAAGTTCTGCTTGGTTTTTGTTGGTTTTTTTTTTTTAAAGTAACCTGGAATCTAGACAACGATTTTCAGCATTTTGCCCTGAAGTCTCCTCTGGCTTCACGCTGAAGGGATCTTCTGAAGCCGAAGGACAGCTCGCACCCCTGTGGGCTGCGTGAGGAGCGGTTCAGAGACCGAGCGGGACAGCTGGGCAGGAGCGTACAGATACGGCCGGAACAAAACTCTTTGCAGCCTCAAACAGTAGAGCATTATAATTGGCAAAGGTGATTATTCAATCTGAAAGAGGCAAACAAACCACCTGAAAGTCTAACCACTTCTGCTGTGTTCTCTTCAGAAGCCAAATACGAGTTTGATAACTGCCAAATATTAGTGAATACCAAGTTCCCCCAAACCCACTTTGAGAAAGAACGAAATCAGAAAGGACCTCAGAGGTTTATACATTACATTTATCTTCTTTTTATTTTCATATGCTGACTTAAACTCATAAACTTAGTTTCTCTTGTAACTTGGCAGGATTCAAGATATATGGATCCACTACACTAATAACCTTGAAGTATTCTAGATAAAAGAGTATCCTGGGATATAAAGGAAGCCACTTGCGAGTATGGTTCAGGTCCAGAACCTGCCTGATGAACTCAAAGGAAATCACCGCACTGGAAATTGGGTCCTTGGGTAACACTTGGGTAACACCAGGGCTGGTGACCATGTACCCAACTGTCTGCTGCCTTCACCAAAACAGGAAAGGGCAGCGCTCAGGCAAGCCTTGGAGGCTCTTGGAGGTTAGTGTAGATGGGAGCGAGCTGGGGAGATGTCCAAGAAGACATGAAAAGAGATTTTCGCAGAAGCAGTTTATGGGCACAATGGCAGAAGAACAGAAGTCCCAGTTCTGCTTGTGCTTGGTCTGTGTAAATGGGTAAGCTAAACTAAGTGCTTGACGTGACTTTCCACTTCTGCTACAGAAAGGTTTTGCAACTAGCAGATACAAGTCCTGAACTGTAGATGGGTGCACCCTCCTTCCTGAGATGATGGCACGTCACTGCCACATCTCCTTCTTCTCTTTGAAAGTCACTGTGCCAGGCAGGAAGTGATCCAGGTCCCACTGAATTCAAGGGAAGCAGAATCACGCTCAGAGTTTATGTTGGACTCGTTATCGTATGGGCTGAACACAATCTGGGGGGCTCTCACCTCTCATACTACAGAACTTTATCGTGTTACACAGAGCTACAACCAGCTGCAGGGATGAATTTGATGCTCATAATGTTATAAACTGCTTGGGGGGTAGGATAAGACAAGAAAAAATTCCTAGTGGAACCATGAACAGGTTTATAATAATATTTACTCTTTAGGGCTCTCCAAAATTTTAAAGTACCCTTGATTTGGATCTCTCATCTTTCAGAAGTAAGAATGCCCACACCCTGAGCATCACTGATACTTTAACAGCAGCTGCATACTAAGACATCTGCATCCCACGTAATAATTGAAGCATAAAAAATTATTGAACACTCTGAAAAATGTTGCATTACTAAAAAACCCACCAATTTTCTATTACTTCTGCCTTCAGTTTTAATTTCTTAATTGCTTCTTCTGAATAGAAAATTATTTTACCAGGTTATTACTGTAACAAATATAAAAACAAAATTAGAGATTATGTTTGCCAGCTAGTATCATAAAATAAAGGAGTGCTAACAGTACATAACTGCTCTTATGCTGCTAAATGCCTGTGGATTCTTTAGTTAGCAGGAGTATTGCTGCCAGGTAGGTAGAACTGACACACAGGAAGGAAAACAGGTCAGAGCATTTTCACAGAGCAAGGATTATTAAGCTCCAAATGTACTATGAGATCTATATGTACTGTGTACATGTGTGTCTGTACCAGTGACAAAAGATGACTTCATTTTATATACAGACGGCCAGACAGGTAAATAAAACCACAGAAGCAAACCTGCCCTTAGGTGCCATGCACAGTTAAAGTACTTTGGCTACTTTTAAGCTGAATGGTAGCCTAGGGGAGAAAGTCAAAAGGAGAAAAGGGGGGGTCATCCTCATCCTCTCCTATTTGTACTCAGTGGGGACAACAGGGCGCACTGTCCACTAACAACAGCCTGGTTTGTCTTGGGGCGAGGACACCACTAACTCTTCCATTACATGGATGAAAATAGAAAGTAAGCATCCTATACCCATAGATTGATTTTTTTCATTTTTTTTATTTTTAAAGAGAGGAGATTTCTTGCAGGAAAATTTCCAGAAGGGAAGAGAGGCAGCTTTGCAGAGATTCCCTGTTACACTGTCGTGGTTCGTAGCACCTATCAGTTCCAATAACGCTAACATCAGGTTTTGCCCTCCCCCTTCCAGATTTCTCCACCTTCTCAAGTGCACGGCTAGGAGACGAGGGATTGCAGAAGCAGTCATGTTCACACTACACTGTCCCTTAGGGCTTTCATTTTGGATAGTACAAATCCTCTGATATAAATGTAGCTCTTCAGAAGTATAAACAGTTGCAACAAAATATCAATGATCTACATAAATTTCGAAAAGCGCAGACAAAACAAAAAACCAAGGTCAAATTGTTGGATGCTTACAAGGATGCCTGAAGTGCTTCCAGATACTGTCATGCCAAACAATTACAATGTTTTATACGTTCATGGAGACCGGCACTCTCAATGTCAAAATGCCTTTCCCCCCCAAGAAAAAGGTCATTTTGATATTTAGGTGGCAAGTGGGGAAACTGAGGCCCTTCCGAAGTTTATTCTTTTTACTCTGAGAGACCTGGTGAGGATCTGTCGTCTCCTTGCGCTGTGCCCCAGTCGCTTCACGTGACTAATTACATTAGTCATCTCCTCTTCTGCCACTACTAAGTCTGAGATTATTTTCAAGTTCGCTCATCTGTTGATGCAATTGCTCCCTGCGAACAATCAGCACGGCCTCTCTTGGACGGGGAGCCTCAGCTAATAGATGCAGCACACTCTCGATTAATGAACACTTCTTTAAGTCAAATGACGTAGGAGAGTTCAGTGTTGGACCGTGATCAAAGATAATGGTGATTTTACAATATAAAGCTCTTTTGTTTTCACATTTTGCTGCCTTTCCTCAACAGTACAGCTCACCCGCATGAGAGAGGGAAGCAAAAAGAGGAATAAAGAGAAAATGGCAGGTGTTAAGCCTGCATTAGAAAGAAGACTGTAGACCAGTAAACGTAAGGGAAGGTGGAAAGAGGAACTGCAGCTATATTAACCATATTTTATCTCTACTGGAAAATAGAAAGATAAATTATAGTAGACCTGTTACAGAATAGAGCAGAACATGGTATTGGACACCGAGATCTTTAAGCCTCTTATTCAAGTTTGTGAAATACAGAATTTCTTCAATGACCACCGCACAGACACCATTGCACTCAGAAGTACTTTGCGCAATTGCAGCGGTAAAACCTACGGTGCTAGCAAACAGGTGAGCTGGTCAGCAAGAGAAGAGGCGCTAAGCAATCGAGATAATCCAGCAGTGCCAAGTTCAGGAGGTCGTGGCCACAGACCGCGCTTCCGAATTTATAGCACTTGAGTGAGGAAAAACCCGAGCTAGATCTGTTCTCGGGCAGAGGTTTGCTGAGTGTAGTGGAAAAGCTACCATCACTTCAGCAGGTGCTGCTCGTATGAAAGGCACCTTTCTTCAGCAGAGCACCTAAACGTCACCCGATTTATTCACTCTGGGGAGCAGTCAGTGCCTTTAAGCGCTTCACTGAGTCAGGGGAGGCTGCTGAGCGGGGGGCGATGCACAGTGGCAGGCCTTTCACTTGACCTCCCATTAGCCCTCAGCCAAGCCAGTTTATGAAACAAAGGAAACCACCAGGACCACGGTAGGAAACAAACCATATATCTGAACTGAAACTTTCCCACAAGCCTCTTTTTATTTTTTTGTTTCTCCCCACAAAATGTTTCAGATCAATCAGCAGTGTAATAGTATTCCAGTTAATGGACAGAATCAATGTTTCAGAGAACGAGGAAGGCAATATTTAAGAGGGCTAGACTGTTTCATTACTCTCTGGAAGAGAACCTAATTTTTTGTTTTGGTTTGGTTTTGGGGTTTTTTTTTTGAGCAAACGCAATTGTGCTACCCTGATGAAAAAAATATTCATCGATTTCATTGAGAATTCTGCCTACCTCAGGAGCATGAGACTGGTATTTTACTTTGATCACATCCTTTGTAGTGATGTAATCATTGGGGGGGGGGGTTATTGCTTTTTTTTTCCCTTTTCCCCAAAGTGCTTAATTCATTTGTTATTAGAGACCCTCAGAATAGCATTTGGCTTGTAAGTGATCTTTGGGCTGTGTCTAGGTGTTGCCAAGGGACATTGTCAAGAGACCATTTCACTTTGTCTCAGCTGTTTCCTTTGCTACTGCGGTACTTAGTTTCCTCTCCAGATCACAAGGGATGCTGCGATCTTTTGGTGGGGAAATAGGTAAGTTAATTAAAGCACCTCAGGGAAGGGCCCTGGAGAGTGTCAGTCTCAGGGGCCAATTTCAAAATTCAGTGAGCAAACACGGACTTCACAAAACAACAGCGTTAGGCATCGCTGGACGAGACATGAGCAAGGACACGCTGAGCCCTGGGGCTGCATCCCATAGGATGTGTTCCTCAGTCTCTGGCGGCAGGACCGCGCGCTGAGGGTGCTCAGCACCCCACGGGGCTGCTGTGTCACTGCTGCCACTGTTCTGTCCTGGCGCCACTAGTTCAGTTTGAAAGGACCTGGCTGCTCATTCCCATCTGAAAAGCAGAATTCAATTTAGCTGATCAAAACCTGGACTGCTTTTGCAACATTCATTTGAACTACTATAAACCAAATTCATCTTCGTTTATGATCTAAGTGATGTTGAGTACAAGGCCACTGAACAATGAGAGAAAAAAGACTATGATTTAGTTATTGGCTCACCAACTATATCTACCTCTTTAAAATAACACTGTTACGATACAGTCATCTGCTGTATCCCATTATGCTGCTACCTTCATGCAATTTCATCAGTATGCTCCAAAGAGCAGCAGACATTAAAATAATTTTAGTGCACCCAACTGCTGCACGTAAACATCTTTGAAGAAACCCTTTCCCCATCAGTACACACATTTCCTTCTAGACCATCCAGTGACCTCATATGAAGCGGGTAGGCAGCACTCTTTTTTTGTGGGATAAGAAATTCCCAGTCACCCATCACCCCCATGGCAGGCATATTTGGTTTCCAAAATAAAGCCTTTGAGAGTGATCATTTTAAAAAGCCTGGGTAGTTAGGACAGAAACAGAGTCCTTACTGCTCACATAAGCAGAAGTCTCTCTAACTGCAGAGTTTGCTAGCAGAGGAAATGGAAAGCCAGGACTTTTCCCCATACCGTAATCTGTGAGGGACAGACTGGGGGCAGATGAAGGCTGCCATAAAACAAAGCATTTAGGCATGCACTTAAACACTTCCTTTGCTGAGCGACTGAAACACTGCGCACAGACATCTTTCTCTTCCTTTTTCCTGAGCGTGAATATGGCACCTAGGACTAAATCTAGCATCAGATGCGGCTGTTTATTATTCAGTTAGCAAGAAAAGTAAAGCTGACATTGCACATTGCAATTACTCAAACTTATTCTGAGCTTACCCAATTGATGGAAAGATAGTATTTTTTATGTCCAGTTGATAAAACCCACACATGAGCTGCAAAACATTCTGTGCTTGTTTATACCAACCTGGATACAGTCCCATTTGAGACATCTGGGTTCCTGGAGCCAGAGCTTAAGTGCATATTATGTTAATGATCAGACTAGAACAAGCAGCTTCCCATCGTGACCGCACTGCCTCTACAGGAATTCATCACAAACCAGTGGGGTTTTTTTAAATACATGGTCATATATTCCTTATTCTAAATGATTCCTCTCTCAGGCAGTGAACAAGCTAAAAAGTGGAAAGCAGCAGAACAGTCTCGTGAGGTACTAGGCTGTAACTCAGAGAAGCTTTACCGTGTTTCTGGCCTTGGACTTCTTGTATGACATTAAGCGAGAAGACTAGATAGACTGTCAGTAGTGCTTCCCATTGTGATAATTTTTAAGTGCCTACAGTGATACTGTTAAACTTCAACAACTTCATACGTAAAAAACTAAGTTGGAAAGATTTGTATGGTGCTTTACAGAAACACTGGTGCAACTCCTGCTCCAAGCAGCTCACAGCCCAAGTCAAAGACAGAGGAAAACACAAATACTGGTATCAGCTGTACACATTGGTTTTCTACCACTGCAGTGAGGTGTCTCCACATGGCAAAATATAACATCCTACAGCGGTCACCAAGCTGGTCCTAAGCCAACTAACCTGAGTACAAAAGATGGAGCAGTACCGTGTCTCTACTACCTGCTTCCCAGCGAGGCTGGTCATTCGGAGCCGGCTCTAGCTTGCTGCTGAGCCCTTGGCCTGAGCCAGGTAGCAATACTCCCTGTCCCAGGACACAGAGCCTGCTTTCCCCTGGAAATCTGGTTTATGATGGTGGACACTAAACAGCATGTGTGCACTGCCCAGTCAACCTGCACGTGTCACCTCTTGCCCAGCTGGGAAGATGCAAGAGGGAGACTGAGGGAACTGCAGCGGAGGCACTGGGAAGGGAAGAGGAGAGCTGGGAACAGGGATGGGCCCGCAGTTTTTGCAGTGAGAAAGCTCCAGTGGAAAACACAGGGCACACAGAACCCAAATCAGGAGAAAATTAGGATTCATTAGTTACACTGTTCACAGGAGTCTCTATTTTTCAACTATATCTTATTCTTTTCTAAGAAAAGGCAAACGGTACTGGTTTCTTCATGCTTCCATTATTATTTTAATCCTAATTATTTATCTGTTGAATTTTACTTTCAAAGGATGGTAGGGGCGGATGTAGAGAATATAACATTTCTGTGGCTTCCTCAAAGAAGACCAGCTTAAGCAGGGATGTGAAAGGGCCTGGGGAACCACGTGGGAGCAGAGAGAAACACAAGGGCAGCGAGACAATCCTAAGTATGCATGCTTCTAAATGGTTTTAATGGGGTCACTTCTGTCCTAAGGCGTAACGTGCTACCGTTCGGATGACAGACTCTGGCCCCGAGCTTGTGAAAGGTTTTGCAGATGAGCGTGACAAGCTCGGGCTTTGCGCAGAGGGGACTGCACTCAGGGGACCTGAATGCGGCCAGATGGCAAAGACGGGGCATGTGTCCCCACTGGAAGACTGAATGGCTTCCACAAAATAAGGCAGAGAGCAGGAGACTGCAGTGCAGGAAAAGACCTCATGTCACACTGAGGCTTGGACAAAGGTTTCAGAAAAATTGGGAGGTTTTGGAAAGGCTGCAAAGGGACAAAATTACTGTATAATGACTGTCAGTGAGAACGAATGGCTGCAGGTTTATTCTGCAATAAACCTTTAATTTGTTCAATGCAGAACATTTTAAAACCTTCCTCATCCTCCAGAAGTACAGCTACTCCATCCAATGATTCTGTTTTCTCTTTTCAATGTTATGGTCTTCTGTTATAGCAGAGAAAAAGAAAATATTCTTTTAAATTAGGATACTGTAATTGGGTAGATAATAAACAACATGGGCAGTTCAAATACATAGCAGTTTGGAACTCTCCTTGTTTAGAGCTTTTTTTACAAAGTGCATCTGTCGAAGCCTGTTCTCTCTGCACTGCCGTCCTCCAGGCCATGAGAAATCGCGGGCAGCCCTGAGATAATTTTGTTAGAATTAATCACTGATCAAATTCTTGTAAAGGCTTTATTTAATTCTGAAAGGTGCTAAGGGAAAAGCACACACATACATACATGCACCCAGAGCTTTAGGATAAAAGAATTAAAAATATGGTCATATGAGTTTCTCTCTCAGGAAAAAAAAATAATATAGGCATTTACTAGTCAATAAAGGGGTTTGGGTTGTTCAGTGGGGGTTTTTTTGCCTGTTTGCTTGTTGTAATCCTTAAAAATGCTTAATACATTGCTTGGGAACTGCATGTTTCACTTTAATGCAGAGTTAACCATTGCAATTCATTAATTGACTTTTATGTTGCCATTAAATGTTGCAATCAATTCAGTCTCGATATTCTACACTTTTATCTCTGCTATAAAAAAGCTCTACTAGCTTTACTTGGCTAAAAAACAATACAGTGAACTACCCTTAATTATTAATAATCTGTTTCCCCTTCAATAAAGCTTTTTGGACCTTTGCTACAGTCCGATGATGTATTTATTTGGTGTGTAGGGTTCAGAGCAATACAGTGCACTCTCTCTGGGAAAGAACCCAAAAATAACTATCTACTTGATATCAACCCAAGCGATTTCCTAAGGGAACGAGAGTATCATTTCAGGGCAGGTCATCAGTGGTTTAGGGAAATTAGACAAATCTGTGTCTGGGGAACAGATGCCTCAGGGTTTGTAAATGTGTGAGAGAACCTTTCCCCTCGCGGTCACCAGTTCAGGTCCATCCAGCACAGCAGTGACTGGAAGCTATTAAACATCTAATGAACTTCTGGGGCCTCCTGAAACAAGGGGTGGGATTCCTAACAGACACGTACTTACATCTTGGAGCCGCTCCTACTCAAACTGCACTCTCAACAGTAATACACAGACCGGGAATAAGCACGGTAGAGCGAAGACCATTTTATCTGCTAAATGCACTAAGTAGGCTGCTTCTGGGTTGGCAATCCAGCTTTAGATTTACTACTGGTACTTTCTTGTTCTTTAAAAGAAACAAAATAATGTATTACAAAGCACTTTGTTATAACCTTTCCTCACAAACTCCATCAGATGACTTACAAACCCACACTTGCGGCATCTCAGATCTTGGGGAAGATGAAGGAGTAAAGAAGGGTTTGATTTCATGCTCGGAGGCCAGTTCTGGGAGTCCTGGGACTCCCAAACTGCTACATGCTGCACATCTAGCTTTGATGCAGGTCTGCTAGGAGAAGGAGGAGACAAATGCTGAGCATTACAACCACAAACCACAGCTGTTGACGGGAATTGGCAAGAGACCAGGGAATGCCGGGAAGCATAGATGGCCTGCAGCAGAAGGTAGGGCTGAGCACTCTGACACTTGAGCCTTTTTATTCAGCTCCTGGTGCTTTTCTATCCCGGCATCTGGTTTCCATGATAGCGCAAGGGAAGGACAGCATGGTGCAATTTTATGGTATGTTCTCCTAGGTTATGTTGGCACTTCCTTGGGTAAACATGCCTTAGCGCAGGCTCAGGTTCACCATGCCCTTGGGTTCAAATTATTTGCAGCTATACTGTCTGTTTTAGCTTGCCAATAACTCGCTCCAGTTATTCCTGTATTTCATTCGAGGAGGAGGGGGCCGAGGCTTGCCAACTGCCCTCCTCCTTTCTTCTAACTCAGGACAGAGCCGTGCTGAGGAGCAGAGACAAGCTGTGGCAAAACCCCGTCAGTCGGCATAGCTGCAACCAGAAGAGCCTGTGACGGGGCTCGTAGCTCTGTGGTCCAGCGCAGGAACTGGTGAAGCTGCAGTCAGGCTTTGCGGCTGCTGCTCAGCTACAAGATCTTGGATGTACCCTGGTGCTCCCATTTCTTCACACCCTTTTGAGTGGGAGCTCTTCAGGGCTCTCTTTATCCACTCAAATGGTACATGATTAAACTGTGCCCAAATTCAGGCACGGGCTTCTGAATAGCGCAGTAATATAAATTGCAAAGAGCATGCAAGTTTTGATGGTAGAAAAAGGAGCAGGAAAAAAAAAGACGACAGGCTTTCTGTAATGGGATCTGCCGTTCACTCGCTTTTGTCACCAGCATGTGCAAATCTAGCTATTCCCGTCCATTATATTCAACAACCTCACACCCGGTGGCAGGTGAAATGTCATACCTCGGGGTAAATTTTCACTGCAGTAGGCAGAGAATTTGTCCTTTAAGCACCCTTAGTATTAATGGGAAATTGATCCAGCAATTTTAACTCCAAGAGATACAAAAGCCTCATGTGGGACCATTTTCAAATGTGTTGACATTTGGATTCACAAAATGAGACACTTTTAGAAAGAAATGCAAATTCATTTCATTCAGGATTTGAGGTCAGTTGGATACTGGAAGGGAAATGTGTAATGAATGCTTAGTATGTTCATCAAGTATCTTTTAATCTCCATACACTCAAGGGTTTAAAGTGACATCAGAAATCTAAAGTCCTCTGTATTAACTGGTACATGCTCTCATGGGGCTGGAACCTAAATTCACCTATCGATCGCACTTGCAATAATAGTGTCTGGGGCAAATGGCAGCTTTGGGATAAGGGACCAAGTTTCAGGGACCTCTGAAATATCTTTTGCACTATTGAACATTCTTTCACCTCTGAAGAGCCCTGATCCTGCTGAGCTCCACCTGGGGTAGTTGTCAGTGTTTACTGATGTCAGTGAAAGTCATGGTAGGACCGGAGCCCAACCACACAGCACAGGAAACAAAAGTGGTTCCCAGGCAGAGGCTCTGGCTACTTTTCCAGCACAGAAATTATTCAGTACACTGTGAGAAAGACAATCTAAACAAAGGTTTAGGAAACATCCACAACTGCCTTACAGATAATGAGTTCCTGGTAGGTCAAACCTTAACTAAACCTAACAAGAGGCCGGGGCATGCCGAACACACGAGCAGTAATTTGGATGGGGGGTGTTATTACTTCTCAGGGGGATTTCACAGGAAGCCCACGGCTCCACTTGAGTGGACAGGAGCATCCCTTGTTGCAGAAACCCCAGCTGGTGAATGCCCCATGACAGGGGGAGCATGAGGACTGGGATCATCTCATGCATGAGGAACCAGTGGAGGAGAACAAACGCAGAGGAAGTTCCTCACCAAGGTCACCCCGCAGAGCAGCCTCTGCCCTTCCCCTTCCCCAGCACAGCTGGCAGAGAGGGGGTTGCATTTTTGGGAGCCACTGCCCAGGGGAAGTTACACGAATTTGGGCACTGACTTGAGAACGCTACTTCCCTCGCAGATACACATACAACGGTGCCCAACAGAGTTAAGAGGAAGAGGAAAAGCCCAAATGCTGCGCAATATGCAAATGACCATGTTCAGCTCTATGAAAACAACTGCCTAGGAACAGCTCCAAACTTGCACAGCATTGGGCAACGTGCTGATAAGCCACGATCTTTTTGGTGGCCTTGTATCGGATGGTTCTCTCCAAGGGCTCTGGATAAGCACTCCAGCCTGCCAGCGGGACCAGCAGGCACGCAAGGTTACCAGGATCAGTCCTTTCCTATATGCTCACTCCAGCATAGTATTTTCCTTCTGGGCCCCCACTCCCCTCTCTTGCTTCCTCAGACTGACGTGCTGCAGGAGTCTGTGGGGGGAAGATTTTACTGGTCCTGTACCAGCTACGTGATCTCTTGGGAGCCCTGTGCAAAAGCATGCAAGGGTTTGCAATCTCCACCTGGGTGGCGTTCCCCTGCAGAACAAGTGTTCTGAGTACATCCACCAACTGCTTCTTACATCAAGTAGTTTATTTGTAGGAAAAAGATGACTGACCAAACAGAACCTCAACAAGTTTAAAAGACCATTTTTTTTTGCATGAACAGCAACTACAACTCTTAGGCATAATCATATCTTGAATGCCTAAATGTATTTTAGAGGTGTTGTGATTCATGTTATGTCCAGGCATACAGCTGGGTAGCAGACCTAGAACAGGTGCACCTGGACCTAAAGCAATTTTTACCCACAAAGGCAATGATAGTAACGCCAATAACCAGGATATCTGATTAGCTATGGATCCTGGGCACAAGAAGTCCTGGTACAAGTTTTGCGACTTGGAGCCAGTCCTAAAACAAACAATCTCCTTTCAAAGCGGTAATCCTGGGAAAGAAACTTGGTCTCAACCCTTAAATAGAGATGTGAGTGGCTCCTTCCTTCACAGGGAATCCTACCAGTGCTCTCATTTGACAGATTGCTGCAGGCCATTGCCAGTGGATATCTGCGATACCCAGAGTGCACTAACAGGAGAACACTGTCGCAGACAGTAAATATTTCTTAAGGCCTCAACGTAAGCAGGATGCCAGACAGACCTACTAATGCACAGAAGATCATATTTGGTCATACAGCTAGTCCTTCAGAGGGAGTGAGGATTCACAGGCAGGAGCATCTGCCCTCCTCAGTTCTGGGGCTGGCAGGACAGTCTTGGGCATGGGGCTCCTGGTTTTTCCCTTTAAGTTTCATTGACTAGTGCAGACCCACCACCAAGAAAACCCAAATCGTCCCTGGAGTCTGCAGACTGCAGAGATACTCCACATCACAGTAGTCCCTGCCCCTGTGCCTCTGGCAAGACACTGATTTGGGGGGAACACAAATCAGCCACCCCGATGGCAGCAGCTGTCCACCATCAGGAATGCACCGCTGGATGATGCCTACAGACACAGGCTCCGCTTGTCCCTCCACGGGGCAGCTCAAAGGAGGCACGGCCCAGGCAAACAAGCCAACTCCAGGACCTCTGCAGGCTGCTGTGGTCCTCCTGAGAACAACCACAAGGCTGTTCCCCTTTTGGGATGGTCCCTCAGCGCTGCCCCTTGCCTGCAGCAGCCCAGGCACCTCACAGGCCTCCAGCAGGATCCCCGCCAGAGGCTGCTGGGCAGCAACGTGCCCGATGCAGTGCAGCCCTCCCTGCTTCTGCACCCTGCGAGCTCCAAAGGGACCAAGGTGAGAGGGGCAGGAATCCAGCCCTGCCACCTAAGATGAAGCTCTGCAGTCACCGCTGGCTGCTGACAGCCAAACCAGAGTCCTCTCTCTTGCACTGTTACGGGAGGGAGGTCATCAGTTTAACCACACTGGAGCAACGCCAGCCCTTTGAGTAAACTTTTCAAAGCTGCACTAAGGCATTGTTTAATTTTGATTTCCAAGTGAGATCCAATTCCTCTGGATATGCGAGGGGTGGAAGAACATTCAGTCCCAGGAGTTTATCTCCAGCGGTGGGCACAGGGCCTAGCACAGCAGTTCCTAGGGGAGGGAGGAGACTCTTGCTGTTCTCCCCTCCCTCAAACACATCACCCGCCCAAAGATGAGCAGCTGGATGTCACCTCCACCAGCAGCACCAACAACTCACCCACCCTGCCTGCAACTCGCTTCCCCAGCAACTCAGGATCCTCTTTTTCATATCATTTGCCCCTCCACCAGCAAGTTTCCACCCTTTCCTACCAGTCTATCGCCCACATTAACTTGCAGAAATAAACCTGTTTGCATGGGTCATGCTGCAAATGAAAAGGATGCCAAGATGTAAAATGAAAAATGGACCTGCAAAGAACCAAACCAACCTAGAGTTATTCTTTGATGTGAATTATTCCAGTGACTGGTTTATACTTACAGCTCCATTAACAGCAACACAATTACAACAGAGAAAAGCAAACCACAGCTGGGGAGCGGAAACAAATGTTTTGGGGGAACCTATCTCACCGAGGAAACAGTGGGTGGACCTGGGCCCCAGCATGGGACTCGGGCCACATCCAGGGCTCTGACAATGAGTGACCTTAGCACTATGCATCCAAAGCTGCACGCAGAGCAGCCGAGCAAAGAAATCAAAAGAGTGCGCTACAAACACTCTGGCTATCGCTAACGTTTCAGAGTGCTGAAAGCAGCGCTGGTATTGGCACAAGGTCAGTGGCATCTGTACAGCGCTGTGCTGACTGGTGACTGAGCCCCACAGGGAAGAGAAGCTGCAAGGACAGCAGTGGGACAAGGCGAAGGAGGTGCAAGCTGCAAACCTCTGCTTGCCTTGCTCAGCATCAGATGAATATTAATTCCCTGCTGGTTTGCGCAGCCACAGATAGGCCTGTTCTTACTAATTTTAGGCTTTGACCAATTTAAAACAGACGTGCTATTTTCAGCGTGATTTTTTTTTTCTCTTTTTAACACGTTGTAAGCTGCTAGACGCACCCCGCGTGGTTAAGGAATTGGCGTTGTCCAAGGGGACGTGGGAAACCTTTGTTAGAAATAAGAAGCAGATAGAAAAAAAATTGTGCATTAAAACATGCGATTAAGCTCCAAGAAGAAGTCTTGCAGGCAGACCAGCCTGCCTCCGCTGGGCTGAGGAAGGGAGCAGGGCCTCTGGTGTGGAGTGTGCACCCTCCTCGAACCTTGCACACGTGCAGCCCTTTGTGCCCTGCCATTTCCCAGCTGCGTACACACAGACATCTCGCTGCGCCCCATCCTTGAGCACACATAGAACCATCCGCCCTCTTCCACCTTCATTCTCTCCACCCATACACGCACCCTGCTTACAACCCTTTGCTCCTCTTCCCCAAAATACACCTGCACCCAGACCCCTCTCCCTGCTGGTGCACCTTCCCCCCCCGCCCACGTGCAAGCACCTTCTCCTGCCTCTGCTCCTCCTCTCGCACACCGATCTGTCACACATCTCCCGCAGAGCTGAAGAGCTGGTGAAGTGCTCAGCCTGCCTGCAACGGGCGGCAACCCTGCACACGAAACGCGTGTGAAAGTGGTGAAGTGAGGAAATATTTGTGTGAGGAAGTAAGTGGGTGGAGGGAAAAGCCTGAACAAAAAAAAAAAAATCAACAAACACCACATTGAAACTTGAGCGCTGAGCGCCCAACATGGGTAAAAGGACACCGAGTTTACAAAACACTACACAAACGCATGTATTCTGTGCTAATATACACCTAATGTATGCTAGGGAACAAGAAGTGGACAAGTACTGAAAATAAAGAGGAGGCTCAAAATAAAAAGCGTAGGAGCTAGTGCCTTAACAGCAGCACAGGTAGTTCCTGTGACCGTGAGCAGGGAAGGCATCAGACCACAGATAATGGCCTTGTTTTGGACATGCATCTTACAGAATCCCAAAAACCCAGCTAGGAACCCAGAGGCTCTCAAAGTCCAAATGGACTGATGGTGTCTCACTAAGGACGGGGACAGATCTTAGCAGTTACTAACAGACTGCATGCCCCTGCACATTTTAATTTAGTACTTTCAAGTAAAGCACTTTAAAGATACTATTTTTTAAAAAAAGGAACTGTTATTTCTAAAATAATGAAACCGGAAGCCCAGCTCTGCTATCCGTTTCTGATAGAGCAGTAGTTCCTCAGTTAAGATTTCTCCCTGTCAGACATAGGACTGCAGGGACCTAGGAATATGATACCCAGTTTGTCAGCCTATTATTTGTGCATTCCCAACCCGTAAAACCTCCCTTCCTTCTCTACCCTTGCAGAGCAAGACTGGCAGTGCTATGGTTTCAGTAACACACCACGAAAGATCTTGGGGTTTTTTTCCCCTTAAAGGACAATAAACTTGACTCAAAGGGGCTGCACCAATTTTGCCCTCTGAGAATCAGCCCCTGAAACCTCAGCTCACACTGGTGCCAAGTTAATTAGACAAGTCACTCCTTTAACCACTCACCCAGTGAGTTGGTTGCGTCCAAGTTGCTGCCACAGACAAGGTGAATGAGCAATTAACAGGCAAACAGCTATCACAACACATACAGAAAATTGCCCAGCTTTGGTTGCATCTCATTTTCCTTCCCACGCATTTCAAACCAGCCTGTTCCGCCAGGATCGCCTGCAGAAGAGTTTCACTTCCACACACAGTAAGACTGCCCTTGCCATTTTCATTTGAAAAGAATGACAAAAGGGATCTGAGAGTTGTCCGTATATTATTCCCCCAATTTGGCAGGAGAGGAGCCCAAACATACACACTTGGCATGACACTGCTCCCTCTGAGGCTACGTTGAGCGAGTGAGCGCTCTTGGAAAGCAGGCAGTGCATCCCTGCCACGGGTTACAGTGATTGCTACTGACAGGTTCTTCATGGTATCACAACAAATTAGGTCACAGATTAGATTTTCATAGCACAGATTACAACTAGTGTCTATATTTTTTTCTTAAATAGAGAGGGTTGTGGCCAGGAGGTTTGAGCTCAAGATTGGGAACAAGGCAGATGCAGGGGGGACCGGTTCCTAATTCTGGCTGAGATAAAGACTGGTTTAGCAAAACTCAGATAAAATTCCTAGTTTTCTGCTGCAGTGAGAAGATTTGATATTTTTTCCTTTCAGTCCTTTCTGTCTTTAAGAACTAAAGAGTCTGTCTGCTAGATACCCTGGAGTAGATCTTACAGCATTTCTGCAAAGCAGGTATCAAACCCAGCATTTTTTAAAAATTGCATTTTCGATGACAGAAAAGCAGCTTGCACGGCGTCAAAAACTGCTGGGAATGGAAACCAAAGCTATCTATTAGACTTATCCCATGTAATACCACAAGGTCACACACAAACTCAGTTTGAGCATCTCTGGCATAGAAAGAACTTAAGGCAATAAATTCATGTGTGCAGTATTCAAAAACCAACAAAAAAATCCCACAACACTAAGGGGAAGAGTTTTAAAATAGACCCAGCAAGGTCAGTAATGGAACTCAGGCACCGAAAGAAAATCCAAGCTATAACAAGCTTCACATAGAGCAGCGCAGAACAAAGGTTTCCAACAGCTGAGTAACAGCAGACACCATGCAAAGTGCTTTCTACCCATTGCGAGATGCAGCCTGACTGCAGATTGGAAATCCCTGCTCCAGCAACTGTATTCCAGCAGACTGTCCCCAGGGCCGTGCTGCTGCAGGGGAAAGACAGCACCTGGGAGCCAGGGAGCCCGATCCAGCTCCCGGTGGAACTGCGCAGGTCTGCACGAGGGCAGTGATTCAGCAGATAAGCAAGCTCACAGCCATGGTAAGCAATAAACGAAAACCTAAACCAGATGATTAGGAAGATAACTCTTGGACTGAGCTCACCTCAGAAACAAGCCTTTCTAAGTCAGGGTTGAGAGCGCGCTGCAGGAATGACCTTCAGCTTACAGAAACAGTCCTGATATCCATGATGGGATCACACTCCTGCATCTACTTTGCTTGGGTGGCCAAGAGACCCACACTGGCTCTCAGCTGAGCCTCTGGAGCACGTATTCAGTCAACCAGAGCAGGCCAGTTTATACCTGCAGCCAAACCAACCTGTAGTCTCTAATCAAGCTCTCGAGGCTGTGTGCAGGCAGAGGACAGAACCTCTCTTCCTGTTCCCAGTGAGGCAAGAAGAGCACATGATGCTGTGCCTGTTCCCATTTGCAGGTTCAGACAGGCCAGCACTCGGTGCCCTCCACTCTGCCTCAGACCGACCTGGCCAGCCCCATCCAGGTGCCAGTGTGGCTGGCCTGAATCACCACAGCTGTGACTCCAGCTCTAAACCAGTCTCACCCTTCACTTCAACAAGTTTTTCACAGGAAATAAGCTTTTACTTTCAAAATACTCTTGGCCTTGTTCTTCTCCAACAAGTACAGGAAGTATCTCAGTCAAACACCAGTCTTTATACTTGTGAGCTATTTATCCTCTGCTACCTTTCAATAAAAAGAAACAGCAGTGAAGAGTGGCCGTGCCCTCCCACGCTCCACAAGCGGCATTAAGCTTTTAACTACCCTCAGCGCATCAGCTTCTTCCACGGCTCTTAGTGGACACGCTCACGTTTAGAGGCACAGAATGAGGACTAATTATTTTTTCCTCAAGCCTGAGCTGTGCTGTGCAGATTATTGAAAATCCATCGCACATGCTCCTTGCCAAGCAGTCTGAACTATCGATTTCAGTTAGAGAAACAAATACTGTAGACTTTTAAAAAGTCCTGTTGGTATGTTCCTGCTGGATCTAAGCACTTCCCAGTCTGTGCAGAGCAGTGCCTTAGACCTGCTCAGAAACTCCGGCACGCCGCGGGTGCTTCTCCTGCTGAGCCACGGAGGAAACCGCACCGCCAACCTCTGGTGCGCCCTGGGACAGCAAGTGGTGACAACCGTTGGAAAATGCACTAACGAGGCCTCTCGGTCTGACCACTGCTCAAAGCGAGCAAGACCAAAGCAGCAGGTAGGAACTGCCGCCTGCAACAGCAGCTTGAGAGCATCCTGCTGCCCACACAGGCACGGGCTCCCGGTCCCTACCAAGCGGAGAATGCAGCAGCAGCCATGCAGCGAAGTGCTGCCTCTCACTAAGGCAAGATGCCCCGAGGAGCTCTGCCGTGCAGGGCTGAGCACCGAAACCAGCCAGAGTATCTGTGCACCCGGGAGGGTCCCGAGGAGCTCATGGAGGTACTCTGAATGCTTCCCTGATCCCCACAGCAGCAGTACTGGCGTCCTTGACGTTAAACAGGCAGCAGCCTGCCACCGGGTTTGGTTTCAGTCAAGCACTGAAACAAAGATGACGTTACACTTCTGACCAAATCCCACCTCTCTTCAAAACACTTCTTGGTTCGGGGTGCAGATGTGGGGTTTGCTTTGTTTGAAAAAAGGGCCTCTCTACTGTTTTAATCACACACCTAACAAAACACCAAATAAACAGTGTATACCCTTCAAGGCTTTCTCAGTCATGTCTATTAAAAATTATTATGAAGAATAAGAATTGTTTTAAATGGCAGAAGGGTAATGCCGCTCTAAACCATACAGCCAGTTAATCTTCATGGTTTAGGGGTTGCTCTGTGCTATTTCCTATTTCACCACTAATCCTCTTGAAATGCTGTGAGAGGGGTAGCTTTCACACAGTCACGATCACAACCACACGGCCATCCCTGCCCAGACGAGGAAGTACCAGATCTCCCAAAGCAGAAGTGCTGGCCTCCTTGTCGGCCAGTCCAGTGCATTTCTGGCTGCTGGGCTGAACTTTTAGATGTTTAGTCAATAGCAGGTGCAAGATTTGCATGAACGATGACGACTGAAAAGTCTCCAGCCTAGCACCTGTCCTGTCCGAGCATCAAGGGATAGTCAAATGCAACACACCCAGCTCAGTGCAAGAAGCTGCCAGCTAACATTGTCACCGCTGCTCCCAGCCCAGGACGGCCATAAGCAGCACCCGTCGCACACAGCACGCAGCACCAAACTGTGGCTTCCTCCTGAAGCCGACCGCCCCAGCTTACTGCTGCTCTGTTTCAACCTGGCAGTTGCTGGAAATCCTGTTGGTTGGCACGAGGGCTGATACCTGGCTCGCTGGATCTGTCACCTCCATCCCCCAGTCCCAGGGCACAGAGGATCTCCTGTGCCCAGCCCTCGCGGACACGAGCAAAGAGGCCCCCGCGCACCCGCGGGCTCGGGCGGCCTCGCAGCCCCCGCACACTGAGGGAAACTGAGGCGGCGGCTCCGGCCTTCAGCCCGACCCGGGCTCCCCCGCCGGCTGCCCTTGCTGCCTGACAGACGGCCTGGCGCTGCGGGCAGGGGGCCGGGAAAGGGCAGGGCTGCCCCGGCCGGCGGCGATCACCCACCGCCGGCCCCGCGGGGCTGCGCCTTCCCGCCCTGGGAGGGGTCCCGCGGGGCGGGGGCGACCCTTTCCCCAGCCCTCCATGCCGCCGGCTCCCCCTCGAGTCCTCCCCAGCTTCCCTCCGCACCCTCCTCCCCTCAGGCTTCTCCCAGCTCCCACCCCAGGCGCCCACCCCTCGACTCCCCTCGGACGATGCCCCGCTTCCCACAGGTGCCCACCCCCCGGCTCTCCTCAGGCTCCTCCCAGCTCCCCTCAGGCGATCCCCGGGCTCCTTTAGGCGACTGCCCCCAGCTCCCCTCAACCGAGGACCCCCGGATCCCCGCAGGTGCCCACCCCCCCGGCTCCCTCAGGCGATCCCCCGCTCCCCTTAGGCTCCCCGCCCGGTTCCCCTTAGCCGCCGAGGCAGGGGTCCGCCCGCCGGCAGCCGCCCCGCTCCCGCTCCCGCCGAGCCGCGCCCCTCCCCTTCCCTCCCCGCTCCGCCCGCGGCGGGGGGCGCGGGCAGCCTACCTGGCGGCGGGGCGGCCCGGGGGCGCAGCCTGGCCTTCCGGGTTGCCGGGCGGCGGCGTCACGGCCACAGGTTGGCTGCCGGCGGCGGGCGCGGTGCCGCATCGCTATAAAAGGAAGCGGCGCGGGGGGAGGGAGAGGCGGCCCCGGCACCTTCGCCGCGCCCGGCCCCGATCACCCGTCCAACCCCCCCCCATCGCCGTGAGGAGCAGCGGCTTCACCCCGGGCAGCCCCCGCGGGGCAGGTGGCACTCGGGTGGGGTGTCCCTGCCCCTCCCGCAGAGAGAGGCTCGT
Organism: Grus americana; assembly: GCF_028858705.1. Classification (NCBI taxonomy): domain Eukaryota; kingdom Metazoa; phylum Chordata; class Aves; order Gruiformes; family Gruidae; genus Grus; species Grus americana. The sequence goes on along the minus strand of NC_072853.1, from coordinate 10,601,594 downwards.
CTGGGCAGGGGTCAGAGCCCTCCGCCTCGGCCCCCGCCCCAGGGTCCGTGGCCACGTCCCAGGGGGCGTGCAGGGACCTCTCGGGAGGAGCCAGCAGTGTCCCGGTGCAAGGGGACCCTTCCTTCGGCCCCGGGGCAGCCCCAGACACACAGGCTCCTCTGGGCAAGCGTGCACAAAGCATGCGACAAACAGAGCTTTGCAGAAAGCGGAAGGTATTGGCGACACGCAGGGAGCACCTTGCAAACTTTAAATGTGCGCACACCAAAAGCAACCATCTCCAACAGCCTTCTGGCTGCAAACTCCGCTGGAGCGCTGCGCAGGCCCGAAGGGCAGGCTGGGGCTGCCAGGGTACACCGGGGAACGGCACCGCAGGTGACAGTCCTGGGGACGGGGCAGTTGGCAACTCCAAACGCAGGCGTTGGTCCCTGCTACCGTCAGAGCCTGGTTATCCGGCCTGGCAGCCGAACCACTTCAGTGGGACGTTGCCTCTATGACTGATCTTCCCAAACTAAATAAAAAACTCATCAAATCTGAATTTTTCCTTCAAACCCGAATAGCTCCTTCAATCTCTGGAGCCATGCTCAGACACCAGAGCAGTTGTGACATCCCTGAGGCACCTTGCTCAGTTTCTCCTCCATCTCATGTCAATGATTGACGGTATCTTGGTCACAGGAGGCATCTTGAGGGCATCCGGATCCCCATCTGCCCAGCAGGAAGGTCTCCCTCCATCAACAGATGCTGTTGTTCTCCTGCACCATCAATCCCTTTCAGGGAGGGACAGGGATTAGGTATGAGTAACACGTCTGAAGGTAATTTCTTTAAATGGCATTTTGCTGCCTGGCTTCACCGTCAGTCGCTGGCAGGGGGCTGCGATGCTTCAGCTCGCTCTGCCACCCCAGCGGCCCCATGCCACGGCACGGGTCTCACTGCGATAGCCACAATGGCTACAAGTCCTGTCTGTAGCCCAAAGCAGATGGCGAGGGGGCAGCGGTGAGGCCAGGGCACTGAGAAGTCACGGAGGTAACGGGACCCCTACGCAGAAGTCCTGCACTTGGTGATGCCTTTTATATTCCACCAGGCAAGCAGGTAAAGCTAGGGACCACGGGCAGAGCAGGTGCTTGAATACAGAGAGGGAGGTGATGACCCTGGGCAGACCCTGGTCTAAATAAACCACATTTTGTATGAAAAACATTTCGGCACACTACTGCCCTGGGCAAGCGAGAGGAACAAAATCCTGCTCCGAACGGTTTTGAATTAGGGTTTTTCCAAGCCCAAATTTAATATTCTCTTTTTCTTCTAAATTTTCTCTGCATCCCAGCAAGGAAAGCCAACAGAAGGAGCTTTTCTGCTGGACCCGGCAGCACCTCACTCAGACAGGCCTGGAGGGAACACAGGTGCCAAGTTAAAGGATGATCCTGAGCAAAATCCATCCCTAAGCAAGGTGAATGTTCCAGACCTGCTCCAAGGGGGTAGTGAGGGTGCCACAACCATGTCTGAGGTGGACCTGGACCCAGCCTGGGGCTGCTGGTGACAGCAGCACCTCCTTGCTTACAGCCAAATGCTCCTGCTCGCTAGATCTTGGGCACAGACCTGCCTGCACATCTGGCACCTTCTGCTCCTTCACAGGGCCCAACTATGACAGCAGCTACTTGCAGCACTGACCAGATGGTCTGACTGGCCCGCTGCCCACCCTCCCCCATTATTGTTTGCTAAGATCTTGCTGCTTCTCCTGGACAAGGGACCTTCACTTCTTCATATCACATAATCTCTGCATTACCTTGAGCTTTGAGGTGAGTATATGGCCCACCTATTGGCAGTGCTCACAGGAGAGCTGCTGTCTCCTTACGATTGATTTTCACATTGACGACAGTGTCATTCATACTCTTTCAAAGGGGTTTAAGTTGTGGTTTGTGTTGCCCCCATCCCCTGCTCTTCTCACACCTCCACCATGTAGCACAGATAGAGCTCAGATTAGTTCTTATACTTTGCAGAAGGCTCAGAAGTCCCCATCTTCCAGCATCACAGTGTAAGTTCACTTCCCATGAAGCTCAGTGCTTCTTGCTCTCCAGCTGTCCAAGCTGCTAAGCTTCCCTTGGAAGTAGGCCAGCAGCTCCGTGCACCCTACAGAGGCAGGTTTAGCGTTTGTTCTCCTGCTTCTTTCTGCAGAGGCTGGCCCAGTTCCTGTAGGGAGGATGGAGACTGAAGAAGATCCTGGATCACAAATCTGCCCTTCATCCCCATGCTTCTATGCACAGAGGTCAGAGCTACTGCAAGGGTCCTGGAGTTGCTCCACAAGGCTTTTTTGCAGCTCCCGGATGGGTTTCCATGCAATAAAAAGTCTCATTTGAAATGAGAGCATGCTGCTCACTGCTCAGCTACCTGGGGCTCTTGCTTTCCTGCCTCGAGTTACTAAAGTAGAGCTACAGCTCTGAATTGAAAATCTACAGTGAATATAGGGAAAGCGAGCACACGTGAGCATGTAGGACTAGAGCCATGCAGTACAGGCAGGTGATTACAGGCAGTAGAATCGTTAAGAGTTTGAAAAAATGTCTGCTTTTGTCTTTGAGGTGTGTTTGAAGCAGCGTGTGGCTACTGCTGTCATTGGGTCACTAAGGAAGTCTGCAGGCTCTGACAGACAACCACCGCGCGCACCCTGCTTAACCAACAAACAGCTGCTGACCTCTCCTGTGCACATTCAGCTAAGAGGCGGTTTGTCTTTCCTCTGTCTGAAGTTTGGGAGCACGTTTCAAGCCTTTTTGGTACTAAAGTTTTTGATTTTTATTTAAACACGAACAACTCCAGCTCAGAGGCATGTTGACGCTTAGTACCGTAGCAGGGATGTGGGAGCAGGGAGATGAAAAACATCACTTTACTAAACTAGGTTTGAGAGCAGTTTCAGAATTAAGCTATTGCATGCTACTCCTAACTCTTGTAAGTTTACAGGCAGCTGTAGTAAGTTCTTCCTGTAGTATTCCCTGGGAAAGAGACTGGGGAAATTAGTTACCCAAAACCCCAAGCCTAATGCTATTGCTGTGAACTGAACAAAGGTAAATGCAATAAAAGAGCCTCTAACGCAGCCATTCGGGAGCAGTCAAGTTTCCAGTGGTCAAGGGCGATTCATCTACACAATGTGACTGAGAGAAACATCAGATTTCTGAATTTCTGGTGGTAACTGAAGCACAAGAAACATCTTCAAGCCTTGGAGAAAAACTCCCATGGGGGAGATGGACCTAGTCTGACACCACCTTTCAGCGAAAAGCAACGAGCACATGGGGACGTTTCTGATCTACAGGAACCAAGACCAAACTGGTGGGAACTGCAGAGTAGCATTATCATTGGATTTAAAGTTCCAGGTAAGCTTAAAGCTCATTTGAAACATTCTTCAGGTGGTACAGCAAACAACTATCAGCTTCTCCTCTGCTCTGACATGGTTAGCAGATGTGACAGCTGTCACAAATTGTTTGTCCCCCGCCCCCGCTATTATAAGAAGAGACCAGAGCAGACATCCGCCTCACTGCAGACAGGAGGATCTGTTCTGTAACGTACAGAGGAACAAGGCAAAGCCTGTGCCACGACACACTATCGTTCTTAGTGTCACTCCAACAGCAGCTGACGAGAACTAGTCAAGACTCACAGGTTTTGTGCGTGCCGCAGCGTGGGGAGGGGTAAGCTTCAGTACAAGCTGACAAACAGCACTTAGTTTATCTCAAGAAGAAACTTGAGCACTCTCTCAGCAGATGACTGAGCTGTAAATCATGTTATGTATAGCCCTAAAAGTATCATTAGGACAACTTGAAATAGTTAGTTTGTATTAGATAAGAAAATTTTTGGCTTGCAGCTATATACATCTTACAGTCCTGTGTGCATTCTGCATCCATCTGAAAAGCCTATGGCTGTTTTGGAAGGGCTAAAGTGTCTCATAAAAGCACCCCCAGCAGCCTTAAACTCAAGACTAATTTATAAGTTGTCTGTAAGCATTTAAGGTCTGAAGCTGAACTTTATTTATGTAGGGACGTTTGCTCCTCTGCCATATTCGGGTTTCTGGGCGTAGGAGGGTTACTGGTGTGGAGTGTGAGTGGCATGAAACCACGTCACAGGGCAGCGTGTGGGGAGAGCAACATTGCTTTTTGTTGATGCTCAGGTGAACTGTCACACAGAACTACAGAGTCTGGGGAGGGGGGAAGCATCTGAAAACAATTCAGCCATATTTATAGGGTTGGAGTGTTTGGGGTTTTGTTGGGGGGGGGGGGGGCAGCTACTCCTGAGTTTCACTGACTGGTGTTTAAGAGTTGCACCATTTTCACCGGCTTTAATTACCAGTCACTCTGTTCAACTATGAGCTTTAAGTTTGCCAGGAAAAAGGTAAGCAGACTGAAACTTTGAACACCAAGGGAGTTCTCTGGGCACGCGTTTGCCTTGGTCTCTTCTGCCCCAAACAGTGTACAAGATATCCACCTCGATGTTGACTTGCAAAAGGAAATCAAGGCTTGTCACTGAAGAACAAGTAATACAAGTAGGGCCAAGAACTGAAGATATTGGAATCAGCAGATCTGAGTGCTGTTATCTGAAATATTGTGGCAAGGCACAAACTGAGCAAGAGCAGAATATTGAACCAGACCACTTCCCCCGCCCCATGTCCATATTTCGCACACCCCTCGCCTCCTATGTTTAGCCTATGTAACTTTAAAAGCACAAAACTAACCGAGCAGAATATTCTGCGAGGAACCCAGGCTGTGCCTGCACTACGATTCAGTGCTGAAGCAGCTATCTTACCACAGCAGTCTCCTGAGCCCTGTGCTGTTGCCGTTACTATTTTTGATACAAACCAGATCTGATAACTCCGCACTCCAAACTTCTCCGCTGGCTAAAGGATGTTCTCATGGCTTTCTAGCAATTTCAAGTGACTTGTTCTTTTTGGAGCAGTTTTGAGAGGTGAGGGTCTTAAATGAAAAGCTTCCAAAGAAGTCAGGGAGGGTGAAAAATAACCGCTGCAAGCTGGTTCAGAGCTGGGATTCTAAGCAGTAACATCACGCCATCCAGGAAAGGTTTGAGAGCTGCTGTCGGGTTTGGTAACACTGCCCAGGGGCAGAGGAAGGCGTGCTGGACTGAGGGCCGTGCCGAGCGGTTCTTCTCAACCCCAAGGGCCAGCCGGAGAAAAGGTGCAGGGCTGGCTTTCCGCAGAACCTACTGAGCCACAGGGACAGCAATCGAAACTCATGGACAAATTAAGTGTTTTGATGCTAACTTTAGTAAGTAAAATTTTCCAGATAAAGGCAAGTGCATCCATATTTAACAGCTGCTAGAGAGATACACATTTAATTGCATTATAGAAGGGGTGCTTTATAGTCAAGAGAGAACATTTCAAGCGTATTAGTTCTATCTGTTTGGAATCCAGACTTTCTCCCTAGAAGGTATTCCAGTTGACAAAAGGGCCTTGTTCAGATATCTGGGATCAACTGAATACATTTATTTAAAAGCAATTTTAAATATTAAAAAAGTAGAAATTAACGCATACAGTACTCAAAAACTGTCACATTAAATACGTGAATAGACATGTGTTCTGATGTTTTACCTTAACATTCAATGAGAAGTCAAGATTTCAACTAGTGGCATGACCAGATCTGATTTCTGTACACGTTGATGTACTATGTAATAAAAAAATAAATAGCAATTGTTGTTCAACAGTAAATAAGATATCATCTGCAGAGCATACTTCCCCCTCTGGGGGCACCTTCCCCTGCCCCTCCCCCCAACCCCTTATCAGCTAATTTTCCATAAAGATTTAGACTTTCCAAATACTATGTCATGTACAAAATTGCAGACAGTGGCTCATTGAGTTCAAATATAATACTGTACTTAAACTCAATCAATATCATACATTTTCAGATTTCTTATGACCCACAATAAGCCAGAATAAACAGAACTATTGTTCCCGAAGGAACTCATTTAATTTTATAAAATGCATATGTATACTATTTTAAAGAGCGTAGAAAAGAATAGACATTTGACTCTACATAATTTTACATGCCTAGGTTTTCTTTATATGATTTGCTTTTATCAGTTTATTTCAAGATCACTTAAAAATACAATTGACCACAAAAGTGAATAGGTTTTGTTCTTTAATGCAACTTAAAACATTGTAGTAATGGATAAAATGGAATGCTAAATAAATGCTAATCCTGAATTCCTTTCCATAAAAAAACAGAATAAATTCTGAAATACTGGAGCTGGTAATACTGAAGGATTAGATGCCAGCAGGCTCGCTCACTCATTGCGTTGTTTTTTTTTTAATAAACTTTTGTTATAAATGATAAAACCATTAACAGTTGATAAATGTTTTGTATTTTTTCCATGTGGGATTTAAACCAATATTTGTTTCTATATTAACCACAAACAGAATTAAATATTCACTGACTACAGTCTTGTAAAACTGAATTAAAAATGAAAGCCCTCAGAAAGCCTGAGATGTGTTTTTATGAAATGAAAATCTTTCCATGCAGCCGAGACAATCTGCTTTGAAATCGCAGTACTAGGTACTGAAGCCAAAATAACGTTTAAAGCAAGTAATACAAAACTACGTATGAAAGTCATGGAACCTGCTACGGACAAACTATGGAAAAAACACAACTGCATTACGTTTCAAAGTTAAAAAATGATGTTGAAAGTGACATAGGAAATGAAAGTTTTCAGTAATACATTTAAGTGTTTTCTGGCAATGCAACTTTGTATCAACTTTCAAGAAACCTCAGGTCCAATGCAGCCTTCCAAAGATTTTCCTAGAAATTAGCTTTATAACAGTATGTCTGTTACTTGGTGCTTTGAATTAAAGACTATTACAGTTACAGTTCAGTGAACTCTACTAAAACCAGCCTGATACTTGTGATCTGAGCTCTGTCATTAACAGCCTGACCAAACGCATGAGAGGTCATCTTAACTTCCACTTTTTAGAGCAATTACAAATAATTTAAATTTATCCTTATATCACCACTTAAGAAATTTTATTTTAGGTAACTAAGTTTTAGCAAGGTTGAAGACAGAGGAAAAAAACCCCCACAAAATCATTTTTCAAAGAGCCAATTTAGCTATAAACAAATACTGTTGCAAGCTCACATTAATCTGAATAGCAATTAAGTTAAAATGTTCTTTTCTTCAAATGTAGCTATATGACTACAGTACTACTTTTGTACAAAGGCAGGTTTCAAGTAAGCATCTAAATGCATGCATAATGTCAACAGTTAACATTTTCTAGAAGTCCTTGGTTACTAAGAATTCAGTGAAAGAAACCAGCAAATTTCACATATATCTACTAAAGAACAATATGACTAATTTTCATTAAAATAAGTTTTCGAATGAAATAAATTTGTAACTTTTTATAGTGAGGTAATGTCACAGGGGAACTGCAATCACAGTTTGGCATAGGTCCACATAATATAAACATGAAATGCCGTATGCACACCATAAAACATTACTGTTATCTGTAAAGTCAGTGAATATTTGTCTTCATAATTACACTTAACTGAGCACTATATTAAATAAATACCGAAGTGGGTTTCATAGCTGTAAACTGCATACACTTAAAAACTGCAGACTGATTTTTAAATTGTCCAAAACCATTCACTCATTCTAACTTTCTGCTAATTGTATATTGAGAATACCGAGTTATGAGGAACAGTCATTTCTGTACAGTTACATGGTTGACGGAGACCACCTATGTTTGGAAAGCTGGCAGTTCGTACGTATGTTGAACAGCATAGACAGAGGTGTAAGTGCTAGATGCCGAGGATGGCTTCAACGAACCCAATAAGGCGTGCCAGGTTCCAAGGCTACCATAATACTGGCAAAGGCAGAATAACACGGTATATTTACAATACATAGAATTCAACCTCATGAGGTGAAAACTTAAATGAATTCTTAATTTGTAACAGCAGCTATATATACAATTGTGCACAGGATTACAGGGAGGCAGCAGCGTTCGCTTTTGCTAAAAAGCCCGTCTTGCATGAAGAATGTGCAATGCTCAAGTTTAGGATTTTTTTTTGTTTGTTTGTTTTTACTAGTCCGACAGAATGTGCACAAAGGACACTGGAAAGACCCCTTTCCTCTCTGGCTGTCCTTCGATGTGGCCAATCTGCAACACAGAAGAAAAACGTACATATATATATACACACACACACGTATACGCGCGTGTGTACACATAGCATTCATAGACTGCATGTACTTCATTCAAAAGCGGCAGAACTGCACGGAATCTACAGAGCCTTTGCAAGTTCTTGAACAGTTTAAAGCAGACCTTAGTCTGAATTTGCATAATGCAACAAAATAAAACTATATAAACATATTATAAATAAGACAAATGAAGCCAACTAAATCTAAAGAGAACAAAACAACTACAACTGAATATGGAAACCTAGAAGGGCTTACAGCAACCACTGAATTTCAAGAACCTCAGCAAAACAGTAGCCTTGTTTTCTTTTGTCTGACCTACCTTGTTACCGCAGGTTAGTCTGTGTCTTTCAAATCCATTCACCTTGGTTAACTGAATAAATCCTAAACCTTGCACTTGAGGGAAACGTCTGCTGCAGTTGTAAAGTTACTTATGATAATCTGCATGCTTCGCTTGCTTAAAGTGATAAAGCTATTTTCTCATTGAATTAGTATGATTCCTAATGATTTATGTGCATACTAGCGTTTATAACAAATCACAGCATTCCCTGATTAAGTATTCTTCATGTACAATTTCTTACACATTTTGCATAATAATCAGTTATAAAGAAATAGCCAAGCAACTTCTTAAAAAGGCATCTTCTATATGAACTTTACATGTTCAAAATACATAATTATAAACAACTATCAAACTAATAGCACTGGAGTAGCAGCCTTGACTGACCACATAACCCTCCTCTTCTCCTCCTACAGGGCTGCTCACTACTTTCAGAATAATAGTGTACCTCCTTCCTCTTCCACACGCTAACAAAATGGCAAGGGGAAACATGCAGGGCTGGCCATTTCCTCTTGTAGAGCCAAATTTTTGAAGCATATGAGTCAACAGCCCTCGTTTCCCTTCTCAGAAACACTCAGACTGGAGCACTTCATGGAACTTGTCAGGCATGTTCCCAGGGATCTTAAAAAGCCACTTCGCAAAACAGATTCAGCAGTTAATGCATCTGTAATCAGGGACTGGATGATATGGGTAATACATCAGCTTTTCACGGGGCATTGCTCTCTCAATACCATCTTTTCAGTTGAAAGTCCTCTCACTCATCATTTAAGTGTGGAAGAGCCGCGTAGCTAGAACCAAATCGGCAGAGGTTGCACTGCACTTAGGTTAGGAAATCATAGGCAGCATTGCGATAAGAACTTGTTTTAATCAAAGTGAAAGCTGTCTCATTTTCCCCAGTAACAATTCTTAGGTAGGGAAGCACGATGTAGCAGGGCTTTGGAGGCAAGAAGCAGGGTGTCAAGGGAGGGTTGGAGACTTCAAGTGGGGTTGAGAAAAACCGCATGTTAGCACTCAAGAACCAAAGAACAGCATGCAGTCCAGAGCAGGGGGGGAGTATGATACAAACCAATGGTGCAGGAGGGAAGAAGGGCAAGAAAATGTTAACTACCTCTCATTTTAGGAGGAAAACCAGCAGCTTACAACGCTAATTACAAATAGTTTTTCAGAGTTCCAGCAACCCCATAGGTAGAATTTAACATGCCTGGTGAAATAAAGATAATTACCTATCTCATGTATCATGAAGAGTGTGAGCATGCTATATGGAGTAAAAATCACCACCTCTTCATTTAATGAAAGGCTAGTGTGCGTTACTGTGACGTACGTAAATACGTGTTGTTACGAGCCAGCAATAAAGCCAAACCTAGTCAAGATGGTTCTAGCAGACTCCCAGGAAGAGACAGACCCTACCAGAGAAAGAAGGTCTTTTCTAATATGAGTTTAAGGGCTGGGTGTTAGCTCAGGCAAAAACCTCCCAAAAATCAACAAAATAAAAACCAAAATCATCTACAAACCAAAACAATAACAAAGCCCCCAAATTTGGAAAAAGAGGCTTTCCTTTAAAAGTCATAAGGAAGTTATGTGGAACTATAAAAGGAAAAGATACATACCCACCACTCTTGGTCCTCTTCACCAGTTACAATAATTACTTCTCCTTCAACGAATGTGAGCTCATCATCATTATCTGCCTGACAGTCATAAATGGTCTTCACTCGCCTAACTTTGTTTTTCCCCTAAAAACAGAATGACGTTTTAGATGAAGGACATAAAGAACAGCAAAAACATATATATTTTATTTTACAAGGTGAAGACTACCAAATTGCTTTCCCTGCAATTGGGGACATAAAAATAAAAAACCCCTCTGCTTCAACAAGGATATTTAAAAAAAAAAATTATATAAAAAAATTACCTACACAGGTGGAGGTTGTCTTTTTCTTATGATCTAGAACTCCCAAAAGACTTCAATGTGTAGTGCACAGCTTAAGTAACCTACGCTTCCTCCAGTATAGAAAGTTTAAATAATGTCTTTACATTGTTCCAGTCCACGAACACCCTCTTTGTCTAATACTTCATTAAAAAAAACCAAACCCTGAACAGAAAATGAAATCCAATCTCCTCTGAATGTTACAAGCGATGTAAGGACTGAGGAAAATGCTGCATTGAAATCCCAGTATGCCTTGCAGTTTTGGTTTTGGATCTGGTGCAAAAATACAGTATCCTTTGATTTGAGATCTGCTTATAGGACTAGAAGTTATTTTTGAATGATTTTTCATCCAGAATGTTAGCGATTTCTTACTAAACGAATCTTAATTTCAGCCGGCAGTACTATTTTGTGATGATAATCCACAATAGATATTCTCACAGCTCTACCATTCTGAGTCTAAGTATTTTCTAGGTCATATTTTGCTGCATACTGGTAATTCATGAGAAAAAGCTCGAGCCATAGACTCCTCCCCAAACATATGTTTCTCACGACAGGGAAAATGCTTTAAGTTATTTCCAAATAGAGTAAGGAAGCAATATTCACAGCATAACACTCCTGCTACTTTGTATTCCTGTATTTTCATGCCCACACTTCTTCAAAAACTACCGTTCCTTCCTCAAACAGAAGCAGTCAGAAAACAAGAATGCAAAAAGCCAAGAAGAATGCAAGAAAATGAGAGCAGAAGGGCTACGAAGGAAAAGTCAGCAGGTTTAGAGGAATTTGAGCCAAAAGTAACTTCACAGAGGAAATTTCCTAGGGAGCCTTCTCTTTGCTATTACCCACCCACCTAAAATACCTCTGTGTTTTGGCAAAAAAATTTCCCTGTAGATCAACAGAAGAACAGACACAAAGAGCACTCATACTAAACTCAAGGCACAGAAAAATAACAATTATAGAGGGATCTAAAGGACAAAGCAGGTTAACAGAACAATGTAAGACTAAAAAACCTCATACTCAAGACAAATGAACAGAAAGACCTGAAGTGAAGTTCATATGAGATCAAAGGGGTTTTACAGCAAGGGTTTGCTGTAGCAAGAAGGTACTTCAAAAAACGCTCTCTTTTTTTTTAAACAAATTCATGTAATTTGAACAAAAATCTCAACTATCAGAAGGGACTGGAATTCAATATTAATGGGTATTTGGGGCCAGTCCCAGCTTTCGACTCCAGAGAACATTTACGAAGTAAGAGCGCTTCCAATCAATCCTCCGGTGATGAAGGGAAGCAACTACTTCTGCCAGGTAAAAATTGTCTTATTCAATAAAGTGATGAAAGGAATTTAAATTTCTCTAAACTTGGAGAACTGCATGCAACTCAGCTTATAAGAACAAATGAAAAATGATGGCAATTGTTCCCAGTTCCTTCTGATTAGTACCACAGATCATATTTTAATATTCTATTCCTGTCACTTAGGAGAGCGGTACGAAGCAGAATTAAAGCCCGAGGTGTATTTAATCTTGGGAAGGTTTAAAAAAGGATGGATCTGGAGAGAGTATATGTTTTCCAGAACACAGTTTGGGGCACTGGTGTGTAAAAAAACAGAAGCAATTCCAGCACATGCAATTTGCAACTATAAAACCAATACCACCCGCCCAAAACTCCTTGTATCCAATATTAGAACTTATTAAGAAGAGACTTTTAGGCTTAAGACTGAATAATAATCAGTCATTAATAATCCCTCCATGCTCTTATTTACATTCAAAATTTTTTTGTTTAAAAAGAAGTATTTTTTCTGCTTTATAGCAAACACACACAAAAGAGCACTCAAGTGCTCAGTGTGATTTTAGAAGCACTCAGAGCAAGTTTCCTTCTCTAAAAATATCCTTTCAAGTCCTTATATATTAACAGCATTGGTATTTTTTACCTCATAATTCTGAACAATTGATTTTTTAAAAACTTCCAATAAAAACATCTGTGCTCATCTATTTAGTGGCTGAATAGTCAGACCCAAAAGGAAAGTACCCACAAGTACCAGTGGCTGCTGTCACAGGTCTTACTGCTGCGCTGTGACCTAGCATTTCACCAGTTTGTGCAGAGAGGAGACAGCTAGAGGATGAAAATGGAGGCAGGATACATTTAAAAGGAATTCTTGCACATTATTACTTGAGCAAAGGTACCTGCAGTGAATGAGACACGTGTGCATGCAATGATGTGTAAACTGGAAAGTATCACAGATACATCATAATTCTGATCACTGCAAAACAGTGGAACTATTTAAGTTATTGCACAGGTGAAAATAGTTGAACTTGGAGAACACCCATTTTTTTCTCAGAGGAGTTCTGTATAAAGTAGGGTGAGAGTTAAAAAAACCAAGACAAACCCCAAACCAAACAACTACTCCACTGTTTGCTTTCTTTCCTTCCTTAATAAAGTGACAAATAGCTGACAATGTCCAGTATCATTTGCCTGCTTATATTTAAAAGTACTTAAGTAAACAAATCAGTTGCAGACACTTTTTGATCAGATCCTTGTCCTATTTTATTTAATCTCCAGAACACTCAGGAAGCCTGAGCAACAACCCTGTTGTTCTCAGCTCAGACCAGTCCATGACAGAAGCCAAGCAGAGTGATGGCTCCAGAGTGTTCTTCCTCAGAGAAGCACAGGAAGGGAGAAACTCACCCTCTGCTTTCACTACACGAACGGAAGCCTTATTTCCTTTCGCACAAGTGCTTTGCATAGCCAATTTAACAAGCAAACCTATCTCCTTTTTGATGTATTCTTAATGATGAAAATCTTAAGAGAGCTCTGGAGTTTCATAAAATGATTTCAATATACATATGCATGAAGAACCCTCTGTTGGACAGAAATTGCACTGGTTAGCAAGATGAGCAGCAAGATGAATTTGGGGGCTGAACAAGGAGAGCTGGAACTGAGTTATAGTTTCAGCTCTGCTACTACACAGCATCCAGCAATGCCAGTTTTGCCACTTCAGCAATATATCTGAAACTTTGTTAACCATTTACGTACACCAACCTTAAATACTCACGACAGGAACATTTACTAGTTTGTCACAGTTGACTTGTACTTTAAATTTTTTATCTACTGACAGTAAGTGCTAACATTCTTTTCTTAAAGCTTACAAAAATCAAATATGTAAATATTCTAGTATTCTAAGGCATACAATGCAGTGAGCAAAGACAGCATAGAAAACAGCTGATCAGTTGGATGGCTCAATTTTAAATTGGATATTAGGAAAAATTTCTTCACCAAAAGGGTTGTCAAGCACTGGAAGAGGCTGCCCAGGGAAGTGGTTGAGTCACCATCCCTGGAGGTATTTAAAAGATGTGTAGATGTGGTGCTTAGGGACATGGTTTAGTGGTGGCCTTGGCAGTGTTACATTAACGGTTGGACTTGATGATCTTAAAGGACTCTTCCAATCAAAACAATTCTATGAATTCAGAAGTATGACTGGCACAGCTAAAAATGCCCAAGTTCCCTAATAAATCTAAATACACTGTCAAGCTCCCAAGATTATTGCTTTATGTTACTATGAAGTATTTGTTTCAGCATGCAAGAGGCCTTGTAAACCCCCAGCATTTGCTGAAGTTCCTTGGGAGTACAAAAAGAGCACCTCACCCCATCCTACCCATAACGTTATGTTGCTTTGTGTGGACAGCTCAAGGGTGGGTTTGTTTTGGGTTTTTTTTTAGCACAGACAGTCCTACAGTAAATTCATAGCCTTCCATGATACTTTCAACGAATTGCAATAGTACCTACCATATTTATTTTCCTGGGAAGTGGCACAGGGGTTTCTGGCAGGGTATGAGTTATGTCATTAGACTCTTCAGATGCTTGCCTTTGGACGGTGTCTCTAGATTGAACATTTGGAGAAAGATCCAAGGAGTGAGATTTTTGATTTGCCTCTGAGGGCTGAGGCTTCGGTGATGCTTCTCCACCTTGAGTTTTAGCCAACAGCTCTCCTAGCTGAGGTTTTGGAGGAAGGTCCTTCATTTGCGGCTTTGGAGGTAAGTCTCCAAGTTGTGGTTTTGGTGGCAAGTCTCCTAGCTGAGGCTTTGGGGGTAGTTCTCCTGGCTTTGGGGGTAAATCTCCCACTTGAGGTTTCTGAGTTAATTCCAGAGGCAGAGGCTTTGGGGGCAAGTCTCCAGGTTGTGGTTTCTGTGGTATATCGATGGACAGTGAGGGCTTCTGAAAGATTTCCGTGTGCTGATGGGATTTATCTATTGAAAGGTGATGACTGGTTTCTATTTTTCTTAGTGCCACTAAAACAGAAAAGCATAACAATGGTTTTTCACAATCTCATTTTAATATGAAATAACTTAGGCACATATCAGAACTGTAGTTGTGTAAATGACCACATGGTTAGATATTAGGAAGAAACTCTTCACCATGACGGTGGTGAGGCACTGGAACAGGTTGCCCAGAGAAGCTGTGGATGCCCCCTCCCTGGAAGTGTTCAAGACCAGGCTGGATGGGGCTTTGGGCAACCTGGTCTAGTGGAGGGTGTCCCTGCCCATGGCAGGGGGGTTGGAACTAGATGATCTTTGAGGTCCCTTCCAACCCAAACCTTTCTGTGATTCTATGTTCACTGTGCTCCAGTAACTGTCCATGTGCCCTCCTAGTCTATGACAAATGCAAGATAATACTACTTTACATAACCCTTTTCCACTGAGGTCTTATTTTATTGCTCCTCCTGGAGGCCAGGAGAGCTTAATCCAACAGCCACTAGGTGTCAATTTATAGATTAACTACTTAAAATGAAATAAACCTAAACCAAAAAAATAGTAAATATAAGAAAAGACGTATTTTGCAAAACAACCTATCAACCCACTGACATGATTGCAATGTAAATTCTCTTTAATGACAATTATTCATATACACAGTTGAACTCCATACAAACCCCCCCTCCCCCAAGTCTCAGGAATAGTACCTGTAAAATTGCAAAAAAGAGCAAGTGGGCATGTACGTCTATACAGTGAATGTCTATAATACAGTTTGTTCTATACAAGCTAAAACTAATAAAAATGAGTTATTGTAAATATGTACAATTTAGTAAAGATGAGAAGTTTTAAAATATGTATTTTGAAGATTTTATGGAAGGAAATTGAAAATATCTTTTCAAATAATTTTTTTCTCATTGTCATGTATTGATTCTACTGCTAAGTTCTCTAAGAAAACTTGACTGAAATCTACTTTAAAAACAAAACCGTAACAACACAACAAAAAACTCAAACCCTTAAACCAAACAACTCTAAATTAACACAGATTAAGTGGGACAGGAGAGAAAAAAAGTTATCACCCTTGATGAAAGCAACATATGTTGACTAGAAGGCATAATTTCCTATTGTGTTCAGCATTGCTTTAGCATCATACTCTACCAGCCAAAAAGGTGGCCTGACGTTTTACTATGAAAGCAAGAACGCTCACTTTGGATATCACCTACTGCAATAATACTTCCATGCTATATTTATGGTTATTCATACCCAAAAAAAAAAAAAAAGAAAACTTTGCATAATTTCCATGAAAGAAATTGTATGGCTACTATCAGATGTCTCATTTTAAAAACTGTCAGTGTTGATACTTGTATATGGCTTTGTCTCCTAGACTTATCTCGTAGTACATGTGCAATCACCCACATCAGTTTGAGGCTTAAGTAAAGGATATCAAAACACTGATACTTGTCCTTATCAAAGTGCTTTGATTGAGCCCATCTTAAATTTTCACCTATATCATTTTAAATCAACAAAGTGTTAACTTCCTTTGCAGTGGTACCCTATCGCATCATTGGTGTTTCTCTCAAAAGATGACATGATGTCATAACAACTGTAATGTTGCATTTTCTGTTAAAATTATTTGCACTCTCTATTTCAGTCACCTAGCTTCAGAAATTTGGACAGGCATCATTTCCTGATCTTCAGGCTCTATAGTGATCACCCACTCATACAGACGCAAAGTATTTTTGATGGATTCTGTACCAGACAGAGCTACGAGGTAGGTCTACTGTCAACTTTATAGTCAACTGCTGCAAGAACTCAAAAAACCAAATAAAACCTGCCATATGAGTTTGAAGAGAGTCTAGAAGAAACATTTCTAAAAAGAAAGGGCCATAAGATGTTCACTGGGATGATGGTCTCAGCAAGCTTGCCACCAATATATAAGCGAGCATGTAGTAGTACCTGATTCTTTTCAAACTATTTATAAGGACAGCAACCCTGACTGCCAAAACGTAGCAATGGACACAACTTCCTTCAAGCGTATCAAAAAACTGGAGTTATGGATATTAGAAAGAAAAGAGAGTTTACCAACAACAGTGATCAAAGAAATGGGAGCCCAGAAAGGTTTGTCCATGGAGATACTCAACGTGACCAGACACGGCCTTGAGAAACCTGCTCTCATATCAAAAAGTTAGTCCTGCTCTGAGTGGGGAACTGGATGAGTTGACCTCCTCAGGTCTCTTCCAGCTTCAATTAGTTTGATTTTCTTCTTCCTTTCCTCCTTATGTTCCACAGGTCTAACTTTTTTTTTTTTTAGTTTAATAAAAACCTTCTTGATCTTCCAAAATCCTTTCAGCTTTGTTAAAGTTTCATGGTTAGTGGCATTTTAGAAATAAAACTTTAGCTGAAAAGATCCATATATTTAAAACAAGTATCTACTTTCACACACATTTAAAAGATATAATTTTGAGAATACTCGCAAAGAGAACTCTTACCTTTTTGAGGTAGTTTGGGAAGAACTCTAGGGCCAAGTGCAGTCTTTGCAGTCCCAGTGCTAAATCAACAGATGTGAATTTTTAGTGCTTATAAATGTTATAAAACATACTTTTTCTTTCCCCTTTTCCCCCTCTACACATCCACAATCAAACAAAACAAAAAAAACAACAAAACAAAAACCCAGCCACATTTGTTTTGTTTCTCTTGTATAACCATCTTGTCTGTGGATCAATCCCAAAACTCCAAGCACTGTCAAGAGTGAACTGCTTTTTTCAGAGAGAGAGACCTACAAACCTCACACAGCTTTAATGCTACAGGGCAGATTTATTATACAAACCATGGTATGTGCAAAAATGTACTCTGAAAATAGGTGAGGCTGAAAGACCAGCTTAGTGGGCAGATCCTGAACTTTAAAGAAAATTTGGTCTTTAAAATAATTACACTGAAGAATTCAAAGCATCATCTGTCCTTTATGTCAGTGGTCTGAAGTTTTCCAGGACTGAGCCTACGCCTTGTAGCAACTGCACGAGGATAAAGTTGTACTGCACACAAACTGCGGCTGCATTAGGAGACAAAAATCTCTGCTACTCCAAGGAAATACTGATGATTGTGGAAAAACAACATGCTTTACTCTGTCAACCTGTTACAGCTGTGTTAGCTGCTCCTAGTGGTAAGCTACAATACAAGCAGGACAGCTGCGAGTAATTTAATTACAGCATAAAAATCTGAGATAGTTGCATATTGCCAAAACTTTCCATCTATGCTTTCTGTTTTAGACAATTTTTTTCAGAATTAACACCAGGCTGGCTCAAATTTGCAAACATGGCATGTGAGGGCAAAACATATTACAAGTTTCAACAAAAAACCCACCAAATTCCTTCGACCAAAACCATATCCGAGTCACTTTTATAGAAAAGGACTGTGGTAGAAAAGAAGAAAGCCAATTGATTTAAGGCATAAAAAAAAAAAAAATCATTATAATCTCAAAATAATTACTCAAAAAACAAGGAAAAAGAAAAACAAGTGAGGAAGTTGCCAGAGTATGTTCAACAGAGCACAGCCTCTGCATCAGCTGCCTGGATTCTAGTATTATTTGTCTCTGAAGCTAATGTTTCAAAATGAGTATGATAAACACTTTTATCTTAATTTCATAGCCTTTTTTAAATAGTCAAAATATATCATGACATAAAACTGAAAGAACAGCCAAGCTCAATCTCGATTCAACAGATAATTACCTCGGCCTTTACCTAATGCCAGCAAGCACAAGTACCACACTTGCACCCTTGTCTAACAAGTACCAAGTATGGCACCGGCTCTTTGCATTGCAGAACGTCACCACTTTCCCCCTGAATACCCAGTGCCACCTGGATGGATTCAGCAAACACTGCAAGTCAGCTGTGCTACCAACAACACGTCCGCTGCCTGTCCTGGCAAGGAGGAGCACAGACTGAGGATGTCCGGAAACCCTACCTACACATCTACTACTACTGCGATTTGTCTGATGTCACATGTCCATCTCCAGTCATGGCCTGATCACGCACACTTGCGGTCGTGCAAGGTCTCCATTGCGCTGCCTGAGGCACATGTTTATTAGAACTACCATGCTTTGAACCTCAGGACCTTGGAATCACGACACAGATAAAGGAGTAACAAACACTAAGTGACAGGAATTTATGGCTATCCTTACTACTCCAGGTATTGAGAAAGACACTTGTAATGTACGGACCTGATGAACTACGAGCTAAAACCAGTTTGTGTTACTACAGGCTGCGTGTCAGCACGTAAGCTCGACAGACTGGAAAACAGTTAAGCTGGAAGATAGAGATGAATCCTCTCTCCTATAGAGCTGTCTTCGATGCCAGTCTGTACCCAGGGTGACACCTCTGCAGCTACAGGCATAAGACCTCACGCTGAAGCAGATAAAATGAAATGAGACATGAAAATAAAACTTTTGTCCTGCCAGACTTCAGCCAGAGGCAACATTCCCCAGCTCAGAGCGCATTGTCTACGAGTGGTAGATGGATTCTGGTACAAGTCGTGCTGTCCATCCCGCTCAAAGGATGAATTGTGTATGGACAGCTAGGAACAAAGCGTAGGAGGCTCAATGAAGCCAAAGTATTTGTATGGTAGTAAGACATGCAGAAAACTAATGAAGAAACATAGCTAGGATTTTACTTCATATGAAAGGCAATTATCTTTCTATTTTGCAAATTAATTATATTTAGATAAATTTTCATCTTTGCCTTCATATACACATATTTTACCTTGACTGCTGAGACATCCCCTCAAACTTGTTTGCAGCCTTAGTTGAAGGTGGGCCCAAATCATTACCTGAGGTAAAAAAAACACAATTAAAAAACCCCAGATCATTAGAGTAACTGAAATATAACGAGCAGAGGGTGCAACTTAAAGTGAAGTACACATTCTTCTAAGTATCCTCCATATAAGATGTCTAAAGCTTTTAAAGATCATTCATTATTAATAATTTTGTAACTGAAAAAGCAGCATAATAATCCAACTTGACCTTTCATATAACACATTTTAAAACAACTCGCTGGTATCTCACATCTGCTGGCAAGGAAAGATTGAATGACACTGCTGCGTTACTGCTGTAGGGCATTTGTTTTGAATATAGTGTTTCAATTTTCTCTGAATAGAAGGAGATACTGCAGGCCAGTATCAAATAAATTTATCGCAGATGTTTACATTTTGCATTACAAGGCATGTGTTTTTAAAACCACCATGAATTTTATTGTATTCACAAAACATCACATTTCTAAGGATTGCTATTTTATCCTACACAAAGAACAGCCTTTGCTGATTTAATGACTAAGTCAATATGTTACCACAACTCACATGTTAACTGTTGGTAAAGAAAAGATCCCAGGTATACTCAGTTCTGTCAAGAGGCAGCAAAACCCAAACCCAAACCTTCTGATCTCCTTCAGCAGAAGGCTTCTCTCTCATTAACCAACACCATTCCCAAGGTACAATTATACTACTTTGTTTTAGTGCCTTTATCACTCCCCCTTCCCTCTTCTATTACAGCATGTCTAAACAACCTTAGAAACAACTTCAACAACCATTAGTAAATTTTGTCACTGAAACAGATGTAAAGTGACATTTAATGATTCAAGAACACAAAAATACTTCCCTTGCAGAAGAATGACATATCTGCCTAGATACCATTCTTAGTGCATTGAAGTCTAAATGAAACAGCAGAAAAGGCTCATGCTGAGCCTTGCTAAAAATATGTTTATATTTAAAAGTAAAAGACAGCAAATCCTTCACATGTAGATCCTATGGATAAAGTAAGGACAAATATCTCATGGTTGCTATGGAAATCCAAAATAATCTAAATGACATTTTTAGAACATCTTTGAATAGTAATTTAATTCGCTTAGACATAAGCTAAGGATTGCTCTACTCGAAAACTTCCATTAATGCACAGATTAGAAAACAAATGCTGAAATTCAACATAACACGAAATTCAACGTAACAAGAAAAACAACACAGAAAAAAGCTTCTGAAAGGCAAAGCAGCGAACATCTGACAATAATATTCTTAAGCCAAAACCACAAAGGCAGATAGGAGAAACTCCCTCTTTTATAAACACAAAACTTAATACTTGCTTAAAATCCAAATGGACTTTGAAACAAGTTTCTGTACAGATCTCAACTAGGACAAAGGGGAGAAAAGGCCCCTCTTCCAACTACTGAAATTGAGTCTCCATTGTAGAGCAGAAAAGAGAATAAGCAACGTTCTTCTCTGGCCCTGCTTTGCAAAGGTATTCTACTGCTCTAAGGGTCTCCATCCTCAACTCCATACCTGCACCTTTCCCGTAACTTCCTCTTCCTTCACCTGCTGTCTAGTAGTTCTACAGAAAAGGTGGCACTAGCTTAGCAGCTGTTCCTACCACACTTTTCATCCTTCTAGTGTCACATTACTTTTAGATGCTGTTTTGGACTTAAAGATTTAGGCTTTTTTAAATTTTTAAAGTCCAAGCTCTTCAAAATGTCTTTACTATCTCTGAAATAGTACAGGGCTGTTAGACTCCAGAACATGGGAGACAATTTTTTCATATCCCAGACATCTAAAAATTAGAGAATGGAAGAGATTGGTATTATTTGTATTCCTTGAGAAAAGGACTTTGCTTTTCATTGGATTCTGTACTACTTCTCATATTAAATCACATATTCTACATGAGTACGCCACGATTTACCACATTTAACTCAATTTGCTGTAAAAAAAAAAATAAATGGTGCTTTTAAGCTTGTAATTTTTTTTAGGTTGGAAATTTTGTGTTTATATTAGGACAGAGAGAAGATACTCCTAAGATATGAGTAGTGTATGGATGACCACCCTATGTAAGCATTGGATTCCAGCTCAAAAGTTTACAGATCTATGGAAAACCTGCCATCAAGACTAAAATTATAGAATTACATAGGTTTAAGGTTTATAGCTACAGGGAGAAGCTGACTGCATAGAGCAAAGTTTATTGAAAAGAGGAACAATTTGAGTAGTCTGAAAAAAAGTTTTTAAAAAGCTTCTGTCAGAAAGGTATCCTGTTAAAAAAAAAAAGTGCTGTTTCTGTATAACAGAAGGATGTTATACGGGTAGAAGGATGCAAACTTCCCAGTCTTTGCATACGTACAGACAACGGCACAAAACCCGAAAACATATTCAGACAACACATCCCCACCAGTTCGGTGCAAACAGTTTATGGGGCAGAACTGGCAGAGAGCCCAAGGAAACAAGCTCTTCTGGCAATCAGGAGAACCGCGCAGATTCACTGATGTCTATCTGCCCCAAATCAAGGTCCATCTAGATTAACGAGCTGGTCAGAACAGCAGCAGGGGTGAGGAAGCAGATGCAGCAGATGGGGGGGCTGGGGTGAGGCAGCATGGGCAGCAAGGGCAGAGAGAGGGAGGCAGCAGAGGAGATTGAATCGGGCCCCCGGGGAGCGTGGAATATTTTCAGTTTTCTCAAGTGAGACTCAGATACAGAAGCCTGGAAGCTAGAGTGACAGAAGACAGAACTGTTGATTTATCTGAGCTGACGTTACATCAAGCTGCAATCATTGGAAAGCAAGCACCAGGTAAAAGAAACCAAAGATCATATATCATCCATCATAAAGGTTTTCCCCTGCCCTTTTGTTTTGCATTTCAAAACTCACCCCAAGGAATTGGGCCCTTATTCTGGGGTCCATGAGGTAGTGGGCTTGGTGGGTCAGAGAGGGTTCTTTTGTGTCCTGGGGGTGGGGGAGGTGGTCTCTTCTTGGAAAGAGTGGAGCTGCCACTAGAGGTTTGAGTGCTTAGAGGGAGGGTTGAAGGTGGGCCTGCAAAATAACAAACAACCTTCTTACAAATACATGGGCATAAACGTCAAAGCAGCACTGAAAAATTCACAGTCAGACCCACAGCAAAGTGCAGCGAAAGACTAAAATAAAAAGACAAGCCATGCCAAAACACTGTTTAGATTAAACGACACATTCACCACGTTTTTAACCATCTTAGCTGTGGGAATATAAGCAACTTGACAATAGAACGACACGTGTACTTATGTTTAAAAAAATACAGGATTAATCACTCCAGGATTTCTAATTTTAGGCATTGTTTAAAAAGAAAAAAAGCATGAAATGTTAAAATTAAGTAATATTTAGTGTTAGGTAAAATTACTATTAATTTATAGCAGAATGAAATATCTTTCTAGATGTTCTATTATGTGGGGATTTTTTCCCCTCCAAAACATCCCATACAAATGTTGTTAATAAACTTGGGAATGGGGGGGAATAGAAATCTATCTGCATATTTTCTTGCATTTTGAAAATAGGTTTATAGGCTTAATAATTTTTCTGTAGTTACTTTCCCTTTTTTCCTGTGGCTTAAATCCATCAGAATATGCATTTTTAGAGCAATGCAAATTGTTTTATGCAATATGTATAAAATAAACATCAGAAAAGCCCTTTCTGAGGCTGAGATCAGATATTTAACGGTAGCATCGCTTGCAAGAGCTTATACAGTCACCCCTACCCTTAAACCCTTTATTTACCCCCTGCA
Organism: Grus americana; assembly: GCF_028858705.1. NCBI lineage: Eukaryota > Metazoa > Chordata > Aves > Gruiformes > Gruidae > Grus > Grus americana. The sequence goes on along the minus strand of NC_072853.1, from coordinate 10,578,388 downwards.
TCAATGTTGACACAATTCAACACAACGCACATTTTACAGGAACAGATACAGATTAAAAGACAAAAAAAATCCAGAAGGAAGACAAGAGTTTTCCCTAATCAGCTTCACCATTCACCTTCAAAAACATCTTCAGTAAGCAGCTCAGGGAAGCCGCAGCACGGGGCACAAACATGCAGTGAGGGGACAACTGCTCACATCAGCTGCCATTGCCACCAAAAGAAATTACTTGTTACACTTAGCTAAATTAGTTCCACAGTAGGTTAGAATAGCTCTAAGGGGTTTTTGTTTTGGTTTGGTTTAAATCTAACCAACAAATAACACTTCACTGCAGTCACATGCAAACTTATTGCAAGATCGTAAGAGAGCTTTACCATCACGGACTCTCGATAAATGCAGAAAATTGACATGAAATTTTAAAAGCAAAGTATACTTATACCTGAAATTTCAAGTCTGTTGTCACATATTTTGTAGCACTACAGAACCTACTTGTCTATTTTTGAAAACCTAACTCATTTGAACAGTATTTGAGACAAAAATCTTCATTTTGTTAATCAGCATATACCATAACCTGCATACAGAACCAGAGCTGCCTCTTTAAAACTATTATTACCAGTCTTTATAGGTAGACTGAAAACTACCAAAGTCTGCATTCCTCCCCAAATTGCTATATACCATAAAAGCATTAAAATCAGTGAAGGATAATCTTTGCTAAAATTCCTTAGGTGAAATATAAACATTGAAAATAGTAACTTCAATTATCCTATAAGCATGTTTGCCAGGTATTTTTAGCAGGTGACCTCCCTTTTTCTTCTTAACCCCAAAGAAAAGTTTAATAAAACTGTCCATAATGAGTTAGCGATTCAATCATTCTCGTCCAGATTCAAGCCTGGAAAGCCTTTTGTTGCTCACCAGAACATCTCAACCACAACCCCAGCAGGTATTTTTGGGCTTGGCTTGCCATTAATTACTTATACTTGTAAATCAAATGATATATTTTGCGATTGTTCCTCTCAATTTACTTGCAAGTTCGCAAAACCATTAATTGACAAGCAGTCAAATGTAAGTGCAAATTAGTAAGATTGTTCCTGAATTTGTATCCTTTCTAATTTTAATTCCTTCCTTAAGTTTAAAAAAGCAAGCTAATTTAAACCATGCATTGAAATGTTTCTGCCAGCAAAAATAAAAAGCTTCTCATGCTAAGTTTTGACTGACAATCCCCTAGACTTCTGCAACTTATAAATTCTTTAGTTCACTTAAATAAATATGAATCAAAGGTTGTTCTATAACCCATAAATAACTCAGAGTATATCTAAGAGTGGCAAGGGGGGAAGGAAAAATCAATATCCAGTGTTAACAGTAACATTACTTTTAAAGCATGTAGAAAACATAACAGTGTGTCAGTACAGTATTCTTCCCTTGTCCTGACATCTCGAAAAAGACTTATATGCTTCCAAAATGTCTGCAAGAGGGAATGGGCACACGGCAGAGGTTCTGTCCTACCACCACCTAGTGTTCCACTCTTTGGGCTGCACTACAGCCTTACCACTCAACGCTAACACCCTCTCCGGCTCCGCCACAAGCGACAAATAATTCAAACTTGGCTTAAAGGGGAAAAAAAGTGGGGGAAATGCATTGAAATAGTATTGTGCACTTCTCGCAAAAATAAAACTTCAGACATGAAGTAAAATTTGTACTTTTTATTGCCAATAAAATGAAGAATCCTTCTCTACAAAAATAAAATTGAGTAGGATTAAAAACTCTTTAAATGTGGTTATATGAATATATTTTTTATATTTCAGACTAGTAGTGTATCTCCAGACATCACAGGAGACTTGAAAAACATTATCACTTCATAGCTGTCAAAAACTCACATGGCATACAACAGTTACAGAGAAAAGGTGTTAAGGTATTAAAATTAGTGCAACTTTTCAGCCTCCTAGCATTTGTTCCTGTATTAATTTCACGGAAAGAATAAATATGAATTTAGAAGTCATACGCTAATGATTAGATGGCTGTAATACAAAATACCTTACTTTCCAACAAACAGAAAATAAAAGAAAACTTCAAAACATCGCTTCAGAAAGAGGTATAAAGTCACCTCATGCTTTGAATAAAGCAAACACAGGAAGCGTCTGGAATCTGAATCAATTTATGGAAGCAACTGGTGGAATAATACAAATATCAGCTGATGTACGAAGTGTTGGTAAAATTATTATACTTTGTATTACATATATATACACACATACAAAATAGAAAAAAATTCTTACATAGTATTTTTAACTATGCAAGGCTAGCCAGATACTTCTAAGTAATAATCAGAGCAGTTATTTTTCTAGATCAAAGATATTTTGTGATCTTAACCAGGCAGCAAGTACGCCAACCATTTCTTCTCCACAGTCATCTTAATGATGATTTCTCACATAGTTGCAAAGTTCAGATTTCATATAAATCATTTTCCTCCCACAAGCAAAAAAAAATATATATATATATCTTGACCTAGAATTTTTTTTTTTTTAATTTTGCCTCCGTTGGACTCTCATTTCTTCAGTTACCTGGGGAGCAATTCCTTTCAGTAAAGCTGTTGTCATCTTTTATCACTTTTTCTCATTACAAGAATCACACTTTCATGTGCAAATAGACCAAATCTCAAATTTATTGTATAAAGGTAAATAACTAGAAAAGTCTGCAATTAATAGCGCATTGCCCTTCAGCTTTCATACTGTTAGTATAGTATCTATTAACTTGTGTACTTGTGAAACCATGCAAAGCTGTTACATTCCACTCAAGAAATGGTGGGTTTAGAGTATAAAAACCTCATATTTGTATTTATGTTTTACCACTTAATGAGAGATACGGAAGAACCAGTATTCCAGTTAATGGTAGAACGGGTACTGCAAAGGAAAGCAAGTTTATATTAAAAATAGTATCATTAACAAGTGATGTTATTCTTATTTTTAAAGTTCTTATGAGTGACATTTTGCACAGATATTACTAAAAGCCTTCTTCAGTTTGTCTTACTTCAGATCATATATTTTCAGTACTGAAAATGAGATCATAAATAAATAAAAATGATCACAATCACTCTGAATAAGAAAGTTAAAAATACACATTGATTCAAAATTACCATTTGAAGTATATTATATAATTAATGCTAAAAAAAGTCCTGTTTCCAAAAAAAAAAAAAAAAAAAAAGAGCCAAAATTTATATTAAAGAATGTTGTATTTTGGTTTGATGCACAAATATAAAAAACCATGAAACCAACAGTTGTCAGTTAGACTTCCCTTCCTGTTATGGTACTAAAAAATCCAAAATTTGAGTGGGATAACTAGTATTATTTAACCAAAACATACAATACATAAAAATATTTTAAAAAAATAAGTCTAAGTACAGGCAAGAGAACTATAAAATCCTGAAAGCATTCAGAAGAGACAGAAGAAACTGGATGACCTCAAAGGTTGAGATAATGGAAATGAGATTAAATACAACAGTATTATGGATAACATTAAAATTCTACACAAAGGAAGCATTTGTGCTGTAAATTAAGGACTCCAGTTGAAAATGGTAGTAGGGATTGTGTAATGCCTGATATGCCATAGTATGATGCAATCATGAACAAAACAAATAGAATGAAAAGAAGTTTTGATGTAGTATTTGCAGCAGAAACAGCAAGGTTTCAATGCTGCCCCTACACTTACAGTCGCCTGTATTTAAGAAAGCTGATTTAAACAGGAAAGGTACAGAGAAGGGCTAGTATGATGAAAGGACAACTTAAATGATAGGAGAATGAAAATACTCTTTTATCAGAAAAGGTGAAATATGCTTGGTTTGTTTAGTCTAACCAAACAGAAATGGAGACCTGTAGGATTGCTCTCCAGGTAGTGCTTCGATACAGACACCAATGACAGAAAAATCACTGAAACTAAACGACAATGATGGTACGTGAACAAAGTGATTTAGTGGACTTGAGAAGATTTCTAATCCTGTGAGCAATGCAGTCAGACAACTTCTAGAAGTTACTAGAAAATGCAAATAACTTGGTTAGAAATTGAGCCTGACCAAGTGAAGAAGCAGTTTATATGACATGGTGTCCGCAGTAGCAGTGGACTGGAACCACAAAGGAAGTGCCTGTGGGGTTATGTACCTAACATTAGAGCTGTGAAAGAGAGCATGAAATATGCAAACTCGTAAGTATTGAAGACCAAACTTAACTCCATGACATAAAATTGATCCCTGACCTCACTGAGTGTTCATCCGATATGAGAGAAATAGGCAGAATCATTAAAAAATCAATTAGCTTTCTGCTAAAATTAAGGAAACCTGGCTTAGATTGCCTAACACTTCTACAAAACTACTTAGAAACATTGCCCTCACATTGGGTTTGCAATTAAGGTTGTGCAAAACCGTATTTAGCTACTGTGCTGAGTCATGCAACTACTTCAACATTGAAGGTTTGTTTTTTTTTTTTGGAAAGCTTTTTGTAAAACAACAGCAGGCCTGCTAGATGTCTGGAGCCATAATGCAGGTGAAAGCTGGAAAGGCCAACGGAAAGATGATTTTCAGAATGTTACAGACTAAAGATTTGACTGACAACACAAGTTGAACCTGAGAAAGGTTAGATAAACTACTGGAAAAGGCATGCAGTGGCTGGCTTACGCAGCTACTGTACTCTTACAGAGTACTCTGTCCTTTTCGTTCTCCTGGGATTAAGTAAAACTGTAGCAGAGATAGCAGAAGGCAAGATGAATCCACAAATGAGCTGGTTTAGTGTAGAGTAACTGTCTTAGCCAATATTTATTATCAGTTCAGGCTCACTCATCAGCCTTTGCACAGCTGCACATCTTTTACGCTGTTGCTGGAAGAACCTTCAACTTCAGAACTGATAGCAAATACTAATGTAGTAGTAACTTAAAAATCATTACAGCTGTCTGTTTTGTGAACATAAATAAACCCAAAGACAAATCTTGCTCCAACATTTTTAAGAATTTTTTGAAAAGTTATCACACTAGAAAATCTGAACTTACATTATAATGACGTATGAAGAAATTTAAAAAAATCCCCATATACACATACTCCAACAATTGTATCGATACAGTTGCCTAATTTTTAGGCACCAGATCCACTGAAAAACACAGGCAGAAGTGGTGTGCATCATGTAAATTGCTCTAAACTTACCTTCTTTCCTCAACACAAAGTTCAGACTTGACGGCTTCCAGTCCACTGGGGCATCTCAGCAAACACCACGGAACCTTGCTACCAAGGGACTTCGCTGGCGAATGAAGCCAGCTTACAGAGGGCTAGAGGGAGGTGGTTTTGTTTAAATACGCAACGTGATTTGGAAAAGAGTTTTATCTGTATGTCTCAAAGGATATAAAACATTATGAAACTTTAAAAATCTCTGCCTCCTTGGATCTCATCAGCTGTCCACTCCATGTTCTAGCAAGGACTCATGGTATCTGCTGGGGCCTCTCAGCAGAGCAGGGATGAAGATCAGATAACATTTGGGGACAGAAGATAAGTTTAAAGTTAATTACAGACTCAATGCTGCTTTTAAGCTTGCTATTTAGGGAACTTAGTGCAAAATATACTATGTTTTCATATAATCTTAAATCAAATAGGTTGCTATTAAAATGAACTTTGCTAACAAAAAATGCATTTGATAAGTATGTTAAACTTTGCTGTAAGGGATATACTCTATTACTAACAATCTCAAAAGAGCAGATATATTCTAAAGGATTATTTTTTCCTACACAAACAAAACTATCTCAGACTATTTCAAAATAAGGTGTCACCAGTGTCTTATGGAAGTGGAGAGTCTCTGCTGCTTTTTCTTTGAAACAATCTGTTTGGAAGCTGGAAGTGGGGGACACTACAAGGTGTAGCACAGCTTATAATGAAGCATAAGTGCATCTGCAATGATGCTTCTAGAGTGACTCTCCTACGCTAATGAACATTCTGTGCATTTGTCACTTTGTTCCTCTCTCCTTGTGAGTCTGTTAAATTATTCCTGTAACACAGGCATGTATTTAATGGAAACTTCCAAAACTGATACATACTTTGCTATATTATTGGATGGAAATCAACCAAAAAACCAGCATCACTCACAGACTGTAAAATTTTGGCATGTTTGAAGCAGAGAAGCCCAGTGACTTTTATGTGACAGTAGTTCCATTCAACCTCTCATGACACATACACTGTGAATCTGGCATTTTCCACTCTGATGAACTAGTTAATGTTACTGTTACCATTAGAAGGCAATTCTTCTCTGTATTCTGTAGTAATATCATATTATTTTGTTGCAATATAAATAAGGATTTCTTTTGCATAAGCCTTGACATGAAAACACACAAGAACTCCACATTTCTCTCCAAGTAGCTTTAGTGCTGTGTTGATTCACTCATCTGGGAGTTTGCAGGAACACCTAGGAAAACGTCTAAGACTTCTAAAACTTGAATACACACTTAGAATGCAATATGCATGTGAATATTCCCCTCGCTGGAGAAAAAGACAATTTTCTGAATAAGTCCATATTAGAGGTACACTATATAATGACAAAGAAATCACGTTCATTATAATCCATTGAAAGTTGACAACATACTAAGCAGTGAACAGACAGATACAAGACACAAGCTCCTTAACCTTCTTAAGGAAATGGGACTCCTGATTAGTTTCCAAGTCTTGCCACTTTATAACAAAAAAAAGTTGTCCTGGGTCAGAGTGAAGGAACACCTAAGCCCATACATGGTGTGTGACAGTGGACAAGCAGTAGCAGAATGTTAAAGCATGTAAAAAAAATATGAGGGAGGGGAAGGAAAACATTAGAATCTTGTAATGCCAACAGGAAGGTCAACAAAGCTACAAGGAATACAAATGAGTCCTCAGTGAAACTGATATAAAGACACTTAGATTATGAAATCTCACGTGAAAAACACATCCCCTGGCAAAACCGCTTTGCCTCTTAACGGAAAATAAACCTGTTTGAAAAAAAAGAGAGCCAAGGGATTCATTTGACAGTTGCCAGTACATGACAAAGACTGATGGTGGAACAGTAGTTCTTACATATGAATCATGTAAAAGCAGACATGTGATGCCAACACGCTCTGTTCTATCCCTTTTACTCTTTCACATTTTAGTGATAGCAATTCTTGGTTGTTTTTTTTTTTCTGTTGGGTTTTTTTTGTTTGTTTTTTGTTTTTTTTTTTTTTTTGGGGGGGGGGGAGGGGGCAGGTGGGGGGGGTGTCCACATTGAAGAACTACCAGTTGAGGAAATGAAATATGAAGCCGTAGCAGTGCTAACAAAAGGGAGCATCAGCAAAACTGCTGAAGCTTTAAACTATACTGTAGTCTTCATCACAACTACAGTTTTCTCTAACAAGTCTACCATAAAAACCACAATTTGGCTATTTCTAAATTAACTACAAAAAAAAAAGGGAAGAGATGAAGGGTGGGTTTTTTTTGTTCTAAAAAGTAGATTTGAACAAATTATAGCAAAGTAACAGGCTTTGTTCCATAAATACATCCTCTAAACTTCGAAGTTATATTATAGCTATCCAGGTCAAAGACCATCCACTACAGCTGCAAGAGTCTCATATGGAAATCAGTTCTCTTCCGTTTCAAGCACTACCAAGAGTGTCACCACTATCACTAAGAAAAAGCATCTCATTCATTCCAACTAAAGGTAGATTTCCAAACTGATTGAACTGTACCACAAACCTTCCTTATGGATAATTCTACAGGAGCAAAATGGTTGTTTCACTCAGGGGAAAATCGGTGATGTTTAGTTTAGATCTTCAGTGCATGACTCATTAATTATCTGGCAATAGGCTTGGTATTCTCCCTGCCTTTCTTTATATCCCTCCAGTACTCACCAAAATGGAAGAGGAGAGTGTTGATGTACCAAGAGGGAAGAAACTTTTATACCAACCTGCTTAGCACCTCACAGGTCATTCTGGTATTTTTCTTTTTCCACACTGTCTGACTGCAAGGACTGCACCTCCTCTCCTCCAAAGCTTTGTTTCTTCACCCTCTCTGCCAGACACTACACAGCACATCATCGTATAGTACTATGCACCATCAGCCGCCTTCTAAGACACTTGCATTTTTGTAACTACAAATACTTAAAAATGCTTCTCCAAAAGATGAATAGAATCGCTACATAAAATGAACCAACTCTTATTTAGCGGAGTATTACTTTATTTTTTCACCCATTCACATACACTGTTATGAATGAGTCCATTACAAAGCATTGCATCACCCTCATTTTTTGTTTTTACGTTTTGAACATGCGTTGTACCGTATTACCACATCAATGTAGTAAGAAAAACACGCTACATCCTGAAACACTGTAATGCACCTGGTTAAAGGAAAGACAACTGCGGAAAAGTGACTGCTTGCAAGCGTAGTTTGAAGACAGACTTACCTTTGCCAGCATTTCTAGGAGGAAGAGGAGGAGCGTCTGCAGTTGGAGAGGTGGGTGAATCTGTGCTTGTAGAAGCAAAAATCTGATTGGTAAAAGCTCCATAGGAGAGTCTTTGCTTGTCTCTAGGAGTGCTAAATGCAGGGTGAGTCAATTTGTCTTGGGGAGAAATGCTCGAAGAGTGACAAAAACTTTGGGGTCTTGGAGATCTTTCTTTTTTTATAGGACTTGGCTGTAAATAGAAAAACAAATATATTAAACATTTGTCTAAATACTAAATATAGTTAATACGTTTAGGAAAGAACATAACAGAACAGATTCTAGTGAACATGAGCATAATTTATTTCTTTATTGGACAAATAAGCCCACATTCCTCCCTTTTTCAGAGATCCAACCTGAAAGATCCTCTCCTCTAACTGAAAAATAAGGATTGTAGCATCAACAAATCATCATGTACACAAAGTCAGATTTATTATTAAAGCAGTAGACACATAATAATATACTAAATAATACATTAATAAAAGCCTATTAAAGTTTTTTACTCAGACCAGAGTTATCTCAAAGATCAGATATATTACCCCATTAATGCATATATAAAATAAAATAACCACTTCTGACACTTCAAATCTATTTGTTGACTGAACTAGCAATACATTCGATGATACGTCTCTTCTAAACGTATACAATTACTCTTTGAAGAAATTTTACACAGCAATTTTTGACTGCTGTAAATATATAGCTGCATTTGGAGCGGACCTGTTTCACTGCCGCTCTGGTTCAGGCAGGCTATTATCTCCACTACAGCATTAGTCACCCTCCTGAGGCTCCTCACACAGATAATCATTTTGTTCTCTACTGTCCTTGAGGATATGTAAATTATTCGGGTTTCTGAATTTTTCAGTCCCAAGTGTCCCAGAAAATGAAAAGTTGGCCACATTTCTTTCTACAGCACCCACGTAAAATAGGAGAGGTGTATTCCCATTTATTACAGAAACAGAGCACAGCGTAATTAACTGACTTGCTAAAGTAGGACACAGAAGCTAAGTTTTCACATGTTCTAGGATGGTAATTATCCTATGCCCTCAAGTTTTCTCTCTCCATTATTTCTTTTTTTTTAAAAAGGAATAGAGTGCAAAGCACAGTTTTTGAAAAAGAGTTAGTTGATTCGACAACTAGGTTTTTAATTAATTTATGGAAAAAATAAGTATGCAAGCTTTAGATTTCCTCCAGCTAAAAATGAACAGCCTAGAATTCAGAAGAGGATGAAGTGACAAAGAAATCTACGTTTACCAATTTATATTATCTTGTATGTCTTGTCAAAGCAAAACTTCTGAAACTCAAGTCCGTAATAACTAGGTTGACAAAGTGTATTCAAAAAACACTTTGGCAATCGTTAATACAGGCCTCAGAACTAGCTTTTTTCCCAAAAAAAAACCTCTAAGAAAAAGAAAAGGTAAAAGTGGGTCCCTAACTTCTATTCATTTCCACAGAACAGAAATTTTGATGGGTTTTGTGCAAAGCCGTGTCAGTCATTCACACTTACTTTATCATCTAAGTCGTCATCACTTTCATCAATTTCTTCCTGCCGAAGATTCCATTCATACTCTACGTGGACATGAGGGTTTAGCTTTCCTGCCTTGGCTTGAGAAAGCTGAAAGAAGTAACAATTCTTCTTAAAATACTTCCTGTTCCTTTGGTGTCAACAAAGTTAATTTTGTAACAGCAAGCAGTAAACTGAAATATTTAGAGGTTCAATGCTTTTCCAGACATTAAAAAGAAACAATTTCAGGGCAATCACACAAACATCTTTCATTTATTTGAGGTACAGAAAAATGGCAAAAAGGGAAGATTTTCTCAAAATGGGTAGAACTTGCCATGTTTGACAAGCATTTGAAAAGGTGACATGAAGAAAAGGTATATGCACAAAACCAGAATGCATCTGGAGCTCTTCTTTCCAAAAGAGAAAGGCAAAAATCTATATAAATTCTGGTACATACTATTACCCATCCAAAATCACAATCCTTATGCTAGAATCAAAATAAAAAAGTATTTATCCTTTATTAAAATATTTCCCTACCTCTCACTGGATGAGGACAATGTGTCTTATGCACAAAATTCCTCTACTTTGCCAGCCTAAATAACGTATTCCCATTCTTTATAAATCTACTACTACAATGATCAGCAAAAAAAGAAAACTGCAGTTCATGGTTATTCTGAGGAGATTATGTCTCATTTTCAGTTCTTAGACTTCCCATCATTATTTATTCCTTCACATCGTTTGAGATGTAGTCTACTTGGTACAAGTTGATTCAGGAGAGTCTTTAACCATATTCCCAAAATAAAATTTGGAAGAAAGAATTTTCAATCTGTTATGTAAGTATTAATGAACCCACTTGAGTTGAAATCAAATTTAATTACAGTTAAGACTCCAGCTATGCAACAGAAATTAGGTTAGTACATCTGTTACATTGCAAACATCTAGATATTTATTTTGTACTTTTTATTGCCAATGTTAAACAATATGCTCACTCATATTTCTTTTTTAATCTTAACCTCATCTCATTGTTACTTGTGAGAAAAATGTAGAAATAATTTTCCTCTTCAAAAATGAAAACAGAGAAAAGGAGTAAATGCTCTATTATAGTTAACTGAAATAATCAGTGAGGTATTTGTGGAATTTCGATTGCAATAATCAAAATGGTTAACTGCTAGACAAGCTCACTGATAACGTCCACTGGTTTTTATTTGTTCTACAACACAATCAGTTGGTCCACATTAATGGCAGATGTTACTTTCTTAAATACATACTGGGGGGGAGGGGGGAGAGGACAGGACGCAATCCATACCAATTGTACGTTGAAGAGCTGATCTGTTTTTCAGCTGACAGTATACTCCAAATACTGGAAGCACTACTTACACAGCAGGCATGGGAGTAATTGAGAAGTCAGGGAGAGTACCACCTTATCAACCATAGCAAAAGGTTGACTTGCATCCCCAGACACATGGAAAATTATTCTGATTTGTGAAGGACAAGCTCTCTTGATTATGCAATAATTAATACATGACTAGAACTTTCAATTGTCAAAGGAAAGGTATTAAAATTACCAGCTGCAGAGAAAAAGTAGATATCCTGCTTTCCTCATCAAAATGAGGCAAAAGAGTTCTGAGAAACAGAATTAAGCAGCAAGTGACAACTGTTTTGTAAATTCTTCTGGTTTTGTCTTGAATGTGAAACTGCCACACTACTTAGACTTTTTAATCTCTTGACAGTACTTGAATTCACTTGCCTACTAAATGCATGCTGGTGAGAGGCACCTTAGAGGGCCAAGAACAAACAAGTCTCTTGCTCTGATGTCCTTATTCCTGGCTAACTGCTTCAGAAGAGTACCTGGGAAAATCATTTACCACCTTTATTTCTTGAACTCCAATAATTTTCTTAAATGGCGTCTGTTAACATCACTCATACATTCTCAAAATTCCAGAACGTTTTTGCTCTGATCATGTTGATTAGAGGGACAAAGTCCCACAGAAGCTGGTGTTTTACAGTTTCGATACCCTAAATTCCAGATATTACACTTTTGCTTCTTTCTCCTTTGAGGAGGTTCAATTTCAAGTTGTTTCAATTCTCCTTGTAACTAGACTTTCACCATCTCTGAACTATCTGTCCCACTAAATAATTTAGAAAAAGCCAAAGCAGGAAAAGTCATGCAAAGATCCAAACCTAAAAGGTCTTGACAGATTTAATATTTCAGGGGTTGTTTTGTCCTCCTTCCTCTAAGAAGAGCTTTTGAGGTGGTGAAGCCCAAATGTCCTAAAATGATGCATTAATTGATATTCGAATACCTGACCCTCCAGTATTTAAGGCCTTCAAATATGCTGGTTAAAATAACTAAGTACTTCCAATAGAAGTACGATCTTTAACTGTTACAAAGAAAATGACTGTTGTGTTTTTGAAGTTAGAAAATATTCATCTGTAGTAGGGCCTTCAGATCAGCACACAGCCAGCTGGCAGCAATACAAAGTTTGAGATACACTGGTAATGATATCTTAAGTAGATCACATCTTTAAAGAAGTAAACATCCCTCCACCCCTGATTCTTACCAGTTCCTCACATTGGACAGCTTTCACTCTTTTTGCTGTGTCCAGAGCTGTCTCTCCAGCTTGGTTTACTACAAGATTAACAACAACAACAACAAAAGAGAGTGATTGTTTGAGATGTCTAAAGAATCAATTCATTAAGTTTCACTATTTTTAGCAGAGTAACTTCTAAAAGTGATCAAAAACGTCTATTTACTCTATAGCAGCTGCAGCTCTTTAAGATTCCACTCTAAGTGCTCATGCATTTCATGTATCATCAGGTTCTTTCTGAACAGCAGCATCTGCTGGGACAGTTCCCAAATCCCTCCTAACCATCCTAGCAGGGAATATAAAGAAATTTAGTCATTTCAATCTCCACTCAACTCCTTTGCCAGTAAAACTCTTACATAAAATAAGCAGGAAAAGCAAGCAGACAGGGTAAGATAGCTTAAAAAAGAAAACTATTCTAAGATTTAAAAAAACACATTTTACTTTGATTAATACATAATGGTTTGAAGCCTGAAGACAGAAGTCCTATTCTAAGATGACATTTGAAGAAGAATAATTTTAAAACTTACTAGCTATTTCATCTTTATAAAGGCTATAAAACGGTTTACATTTTAGAATAATGCCTGATCAGAAAGAAGGTCATGTCTGGGCACTCTAGAAGGTCTAATGGGATCCTTCCTAGATGCTGAGTAGCAAGTCTCAAAAAACAAAAACAACGCCCACCCCCTAACCTGATGTGGACAAACCTGAGGGAACATTTATTCTTACAGTATAGCAGTAAATGCCATGGAGCTGTAACAGAGTATACTCTACAGCATATCCAGATTGTAAAGCACTTCTGTGATTTGGAACTGAAAACAGTCAAACTGAGGTCTCATAAGCAAATATGTCTGTGTGTAATATTCCACACAGAATGCCAGTCATGAACTCTAGAAAATACAAAGCAGCCATCAAGAAAGGCTTATGAATTTGAAAGAATTAGTAACTCCAGAAGGAGGAGGGCTCTTTATAGAAAGATCTGAGATGGCTCAGGAGTTTTAATATGAAAAGGAATGAAAATACAGTATATCTTAACTGAAGTTAACACACAGATGGCTTAAGAGACTACATAAACTCCAAACTTTCAACCTTTAAGTATAAATTTGATGTTTTAAGGCTTAAGGAAGACATGCAGTTCCTACGTGAGAACGTTAAAAAAAACAAAACAAAACAACAACAAAACCAACCCCAAACCAAAAAAGTAGGAACACTCTTCTGGCATCTACCTATGGAAGGACCAATAAGCACACTTAAGCTTATTGAGATAGCTTTCCCATTTTCTTAATTAGGGACATATCTGCTAAAAAAGTCACATCAAATTCTTCAACTTCTGGTAATATTACAACATATTCTAAGAATGTATAAAAAGGCCAAGGAAACCAATGACTTCTGCCACTGATATGAACTTAAATTTATGCAACAGTTTTTTACTGGGCAGTGGAGGAAAACAAATGGTGATGAGGAAAAAGGGAGAAACAAAAAGTTCATACTCCTCAGTTTGCACCAACTGTTCAGAAAGCTTCTCTCCTATACCAAAAACTGACAGAATGCAAATATTTTATAGACATGGTGATGACACTTAACTCCTGAGCCTGACAAGCTGGATTCATGGAATACCTTCCTAACTCTCAAAATATGGCACAAAAAGGAGAGCATCAAGTAAATAAGAGATTATCCTAACTGTGAGCAAACAGTTTACAGAGATTCTACTTTTAATTAAACTTTTGCTAAGCCATGATGAAAAATGGACTGGTTTAGGTACAGCAAGTGTTATACCTATCTCACTTATGTAGATGGCAAACAGAAGACAGGCAGCTGACAAAGCTAATCCCTTCCCTAATCAGCGGCATTGGTGGTTAGGGCAGGCTGGGTGAAGCCGCAGTGCCAACTGACATTAATATTAAAAGAAGAATTAACTGTTGTGTACACAAAGCCCACATACATCTACAGTGGAATTAATGTGAGCAGCCATTTGAAGCATTATAACATACAGGTACTAGATGAATTTTACAATATAAGTCACAAACCTAAATTCCAGGACGTTTACAATGTGTCAGAAATAAAACTGCGGAAAAACTAGGGTTTACTATTAGTATTTCATATTAGAAAATTTTTGTCACTATTATCCTCTAAAAATGTAAGTTCCCTTTCTTAACTGAATGCTTCCTTTAGGCTGGTTGGTGGTAAAGTCTTCATCTTTCTAATACAGTTTTATTTTTCCTTTTAGAAGTTCACTTAACGCAGTGGGGCATAAATAAAAGTGGTCAAAACAATGGAAATAAAGATTTCCTAAAATTTATTTCCAAGTTTTATATCATGAACTTACCTACATCAATAGTTGGCTTCCCCCTCAAAAGCAATTTCAAACACTCAGGCTTATTATACATACTGCAGTAGTGTAGAACCGTATTACCCAATGCTGTTTGTTTATCCAGGTTTCCACTGAATACAGAAGAAAAACCAGTCAAGAGAAGTACAGTATGCTGTGCTATTCATTTCAGATCTAGCATCCCTATAAATAATTAATGCATAAATACTTTACTGGGCAAATATGAAGTAGAAGGAGAAAGAAATATTTTTTAATCAAACATTACTTTCAAAGACTATTAAGAATAGTTCCAAGCATACTGGAAATTCCTAAGCTGTGGTTGAAAAGGACTGAGCATCTACAGATGTTCATTAAGGGAAAAAAAAAGTGAAACTCAAAAGATTCAAACCTAATCCTTTGTAAGGTCATGCCAGTTTTTTTCCACCTGGCACTTCACTGGAATTTCTTTCAAACATGCTAAATTTAAAGTATCTAAAAAATCATTTTGATACAGTTAGAATAGGTTAGTAAGTCCCGCGCATTCAATGAACTATGAAGAATAGCTGTGAGGATGCACAAAAGAGTCATAGAATCATAGAATGGTTTGGGTTGGAAGGGACCTGAAAGACTATCTAAGTTCCAACCCCCCTGCCATGGGCAGGGACACCCTCCACTAGACCAGGTTGCCCAAAGCCCCATCCAACCTGGCCTTGAACACTTCCAGGGAGGGGGCATCCACAATGCAGTCATAAGGAAGAATATAAGGAATACACACTGAGTTAGGGAAAGAAATTGTGCCCTGGGTTCAACATGGCTTTTTAAAATTGTACATCCTTCAGTTTTCAATTTCTAAAACAAGGTTTCTCAAAAAAAGTTACTAACATATTGGGAACAATATAATACATTTATAAAAATGAAAAGAAAAGCTCAGAACATGACAGCTTTTTTTCCACTCAGTATTAACCATATTGAAGAGTAAGTGCAGAGCCTATATGATTATAAAGATGCTCTTAAATTTGAGACTGAGACAAAAAATACAGACAGATGACAAAACATGTAAAAGATGATAGTTGTCAGAAGAAACTATAAAGCTTCCTAACTAAACAAAATAATTTAAATAATAATCCAAAACAACAAATCCTTAATAATGCTCAAAATAATAATTTGGGCTTCTAACACATTTTTCAAATTAAGATGTCAAACAGCTTGAAATATTAGTAGCTTATATTTTGTATTTTAATGAACCTTCTACAATAGTCAGCACTCCATTTAACATGAGGGAGTAGTGGTAGAATAAATTTTAGGTCAAGATTACACAGCTAGTGCACATAGCCCAAGAGATGATGTCATCAACATGGATTCCAAGTCTGTGCCGTTACCAGAAGACCAAACTTCCTCTCAAACACTCCCTATGTACAACGCTACGTAAACTATTAGAGAGGCGAAGGGGGGTAAAAAACAAAAAGTATTCACTGACTGCACATAGCAGGTATGACTTGCTATGCTGAGGGAAAAACAAAAATTAAAAAAATCTTCAAGCCTTCCCCCCACCAGCTCAAGCACGTTGTGATGAGTCTGCTGTGTTTCCCCAACCCTCCTCCCTCGTCGTTCTGCAAAACCCACCACCTGACACAGCAAGCGACCGCTGCTTCTTTCACTTAATAGCATACTATAGAAGTGGATTGGAACTGATCTCATTTAATCATTGTTGTGAAACATAAAAAATAATGTTGTACCACTACACCATTTGATTTAAAAAAAAAAAGTTTTCATTAAGTTTTTTCACTTTTATGAACACATCTCTTGGCAACAAAGAATAGCTCAGCCAATAAACTAGATATTGAAAATTACTAGTTAAGAAGATTATGCTCTCAATAGCTTTAATAGAGTTTATTAACTATTATAACACCTTTTTCAAAGTTAATCTAGCTTCTATTCATAATTTTCTGAGAAAGACCCTTGTGCAATTTCTTTGCACGGATGCTGTATTTGGAACATTTACTTGTCATCCCTCCTTTACCTGAACTATTCCTTTGCATTGTTTCATACTGCCATGTGTTCTAAATCAATGCTCTTTTGCTCTACATAGTTTTTCCTTTCATCCCGTTTTTATATAACGGCTTTCCATGTTCTTAATCTACACTTCTTTTCCTTTCTCTACTCATTAGAAGCACAAAGGTCAACTCAAAAGGTATGACATCATGCTCTTTCCAAACATATCTAAGGAAAACAATTATAAGTGATGAGCAAACACTGTCCAAAGCACTGCAAGATAGCTTTGAATATCTACATTTTTCATGCACAATTTAATGAAAAATGAGCAATCCATACCAGTTTTGTACAAGGAAGTCAACCAGATGGAGAGAGGTTTGGTCAGCAGTCCGGACTGCTAAATGAAGTGCTGTTTCACCTGGCTCCTAAACACATGTAAATAAAAGTTAGATTTTTGTGTCTAATTTCTGCAAAGCTTCTAGTATCCGATGCACCGAGATATATGTCACTGTTTTATAACAAGTCTCTCAACAGAAAAATATTATTAGGAAATTCTGACAAAAACAGTTATTGCCTTTCTGGTCTCTAGAAGACACCATGTGCTTCAAAGGAAACAGCATCACACTTTCTCATAGCACAGCTTTCTCAAAACTATTCTTCCCTTTTTCCCAGCTGGATGGAGCAATCCTGAGAACCCTTTAACCATTTTAGCTACTACTAACTAAAAGGGATCCTGTCAAGGAATACTGAGTGAATTTGCAGTACCTGTTGCTTTATGACACCTCAGTGACCTGTAAGCATGGCTACAACGCTATTTCCTACAAAACCAGGGGGAAAAAACCCACCAAAAGAAAAAAAAAAAAAAATCATAGTCCTACATACATTAAATCTCTTACAAAAATCACGGAACGGTTGAAGTTGGAAGGGACCTGTGGAGGTCATCTGGTCCAATCGCCCTGCCAAGCAGGGCCACCCAGAGCCAGTTGCCCAGGATCATGTCCAGATGGCTTTTGAATATCTCCAAGGATGGAGACTCCACAACCTCCCTGGGCAACCTGTGCCAGTACTCGGTCACCCTCACAATTAAAAAAAAAAAAGTTTCCTGCTGTTCAGAGGGAACGTCCTGTGTTTCAGTTTGTGCCCATTGCCTCTGGTCCTGTCACTGGGCACCCCTGAAAAGAACCTGGCTCCATCCTGCTGTACACCATCCCTTCAGGTATTTATATACATTGATAAGATCCCCCTGTGCCCTTCTCTTCTCCAGGTTGAATAGTCCCAGTTCTCTCAGCCTTTCCTCATACATCAGGTGCTCCAGACTCTCATACATCTTTGTGGCCCTTCGTTGCACTCTCTCCAGTATGTCCAAGTTTCTCTTGTACTGGGGAGCCCAGAACTGGATGCAGTACTCCAGCTGTGGCCTCACCAGCACTGAGTAAAGGGGAAGGATCACTTCCCTCAACCTGCTAGCAACACTTTGTCTACTGCAGCCTGGGATACCATTGGCCTTTGCCACAAGGCCACACTGCTGGCTCATGTTCAACTTGGTGTCCACCAGGACCCCTAGATCTTTTTCTGCCAAGCTGCTGTCCAGCTGGGTGGTTCCCAGCATATGTTGGTGCATGGGGTTGTTCCTCCCCAGACAGAGGGCTTCTTGTTGAACTTAAACTGAATCATACTTTATTTTCTATAAATATAACATATGTATTAATGCATTTAAATAAAAATACTGTTTAATTCAGTTTAAAAGTTGCATAAGAAATTCATCTAAACCCAGATTTCATTACTCCTATTGATCATAAAGGGCATTTAAAAAACCTCCTATATTACAGTACATATATTTAGAAATAAAGTCACAACTTTTAAAAAAACATTACTTCATTAAACATCAGAGAATTTACAGTGGAGAATGCTGCTATAAATGTCTGAACTGCAGACTACATTCCAGTTGGTGTTCTAGGTATCACTGACTGCAATAGCTGAGAAACGCTAAGGAGCTAATTCTGTGGTAACTGCTACGGATGACAAATATAGAAAGTGTACCTTGTAGTTAAAGAATCTGTAATGTGTTTCTATGATAAGCACTCTGTGATATCTCAAGTGCTATATTGAACTTATTGCCTCCAAGCACTCTGTCCTTTGCCAAGTGAGCTATTTTCACAGAACTTGTTGAGAACATTCTCTGAGATCTCTCCAAGTTGGGTTCAAAAGTAATGGGACAAAACATTGCTGACCAAGTGGTTACACAGCATCAATTATCTATAAAAACAGGCTACATTGCTCTTGAGCAACATTTCTACATGGCTACTTGAGGTCAACCTAGACTGATTTTTCTGAAAAGTTGTTACTGACTTCAGAAGGAAGATCAAGTATTCAGAGCTTTATTAAAAAAATAAATTTCTCTTCCTGGTTGAAAGAAATTGTATTTTTGTAAATGTTTCATCAGAAGCTGTGAAGGCATCAGATTTACTTATTCCTCATAGAGAATAAACAGAGACTTGCATATAGTCATTAATGTGTCCCTTCAGCAACGACTTTAAAAGCTGATATAATAGTGCATGTGATATCAGGTGAGCCTGGGTTATCAAGCCAAGTCCTCTCTCTTTGGGCCTTTTCCTAAAGAAAACATATTGCAGAACAGGTGCTTTTCAACATACTATAGTTGTACCGAGAACAGTGCATGGATGTTACTATTGCATTTTACGCTCCTTTAGAGCAATTGATGACAACAGATACAGTGGTCTTTTCCCTCCACACAAGGATGCCACGTTAAGGAAAGGAAGAAAAAACCCACCATTTTAATCTGTTGTTTCTCTTCTTTTAGCATCAAAGGTAGCAGGTCCTGGATATTTTACAAATAGACATTATTTAAAATACTCTGCTTTGTTTACCTGAAAAGCTTACCTGTCCAGGCTCTAACAGTGGCTCCATTAGCTCTACCCCCTCTGCATAGACTTGAATTAGTGCAAGTAAATCCCTGGATTTGACAGCCTCAAGTAATTCATTCAGTTTAGCTGCTGCAGATGCACAAGTCTTCCTAGAGAACTTATGATCTACATATTTAGCAGTGATAAATTCTTTACGTGCAGTCCTGTGGGGTGTGAAAATAGAGCTCGGTTTAGAAATTTTTAGAAAAATGGGTCAATGATTTAAATTTAAAATCACCTTGCCTAACTCAGGAGCTGAGAAGGGAAGAGGAAAAATATCTGATAAAGACTGTGTTATTTCTTATTATTATAATATGTGTCTGTCCTGCAAACAAGCCCAAAATAACGTACATATTCAATTTTATCTGGCCTTCTTGTTAACATACAAAAATTATTCTGACTCTGGGGACTAAGACCAAAGAAAAAACAAAGGCTGAAATGTGATTTCTTGTGGAACCATACCTACATGCTAAAAACAGGATAAAAGAAAAAATACTGAGTCATCTAGAAAACAGCATAATAGGTTAAAAGGTCTTCTGTGGCAAAACCACATCTGTTATACTTTCTGTGCAACTCCTACACCAGGGAACGGAAGAAAAAGCTTGTCATCATCTCAAGACAATACCTGAAGCTAGCATCATTTAGCACAACTGTGTTTATCACCTGAGGGGACACTACAAAACTCAAAAACATTCAAAATTCAAAATAAAGAGTCTTGAAACACAAACTTAATGTTTTCTACGCTGAGGGAGCCATATAGTGACTACATTACAACAGACTGAACTTCTAAGAAACTCCACAGTTGGAGCAGAAACCTCAATCCTCTGCCTTCCTTGCCCTCCTCTGGCTTGGTTACTGTTTAAGACGTTTTACATCACATATATATTCCACAGTAAACTTAATGTTAAAGAATTTAGAGATTCAAAACTTACATATCACTTGATGGACTGGGTTTAGGCGAAGGACTAGGTAAATTCCCTTCCATAATATCATTAAAACTAGTATTTCCTACATTCTTGGCCAGCTGCAATAAGACAAAAAATATATATGAGGGTGGCGGTTTTTCGGGTCTAACAGCAACCTAAAAACTGGACTATCAATGTGCATTTTCCACACTACTAATAAAAGATGGAATACACAGGTCTGCAAAATTAAAGCACGATGACTACAGTAAATATAAAGCAATTAAAAATATTTTCACGTGTGCATCCTATCATCCCAGAACTTGCACAACAGGCTTCACAGTCGCAGCTATTTGTATTTCAAGACAATCTGCCTTCAATATAAAAACAGAATGAGAAACTAGCAGCATGAACATTGAACCAGTGCTAGTACTCTGATCAGGAAGTTATTTTTGGAAAGATCATCTGACCTACTGGAAAGTCATGCTTAGTAAAATTTGATTTAAATCAATAGTAACTTTGTGAACAAGACAAGATTTCGAGAGTATCAGTGCTAATGTTAAACCTACACACAAGCGCAGAACTGCCTTCTATCTTTTCTCAATTTTCCCCATACAAAATTTCTCTAACAAGTGTGTTCTCACAGGCCAAACAGTTGGGAAGATAAACCTGCTGTTTGAGGGGTTTTTGTTTGGATTTTTTTCTTCGCTTTTTTTTTCTTTTTTAGTACTCTCACATTAAATTCCTTTCATAACTTCAATGTTACAGGGTTTCTTCCATCAACTAAAAGATTCATTCAACACTTTTTGTCAAAATTAGCAATAGTTGTTCTCACTTTTCAAGTTAAATTAGCTTTCATTTTCTTTAATCACATGAGATTTTAGACTACTCTGACTTAGGGTCAAGATCAACTAATGAGAGGCAAAGTTCTGATGGCACTAATCACAACGGATGTCAACATTCATTCTGCAAAACCTCAGGAAATGAACATGAGAAGTGACAAGTGGTCAAAAGCATCAATAATACGTAAAAGTAAAAACCCTCCTTCAAGATACTTACAAAAATACAAAGATGACATTCTACAAAACTCATACCTTGAAAAAAAATTAACTGTTAATTAGACACCTGAATGTTTCCTATATAGAGGTCAACATTTGACTTAAAAAATAATCCAAATTAAAGAAACTTACCAAGAGTTCAGACGTTCCTAATTTGTCTAATTCCAAAGACTGGATTCGAGAAATATGGACACCCATTTCTCTGTGTATTCCAGAACACTCAATGCAGGTTAAAATGCCCAAATTAGTTGATAGCCATGTTGGATCTGTACAATTGAAAACCAAAATATTTAATCAAAGTCCAAGAAAAAGTTTTCAATAGTGGTAAGAAGTCCCAATGTATTCTGAAATGACTCCTCATTTAATGTTTTTACAAATGGAAATAAACTAAAAATATTCCATACTTTTCTCCAAAATGCAGTGCAAATGTAAACAGAAATTGCTACCAATGGAATTAAGTTTTTCAAATTTAGGGACAACCCCAAAGGCACTGAATTTAGACTTACAAATCCACACTGAATGACCATATTTGAATAGATTTAGGATTTGTTTCTTGTAGGAAGAATGTAAAGCTTTTGTTTCCTGTTTTTAAAAGAAACAGATCTCCTAAATTTCACCATTGGCAAACTCTTAATTTTTACTTCTTAAATTTTAAATAGTATTTCTTCATGAAACATTAACCATAGCACTTTCCAATATGTAAAATAGTAATATGTTGTAGAAAATTTAAGGAACATTGGCTAGTCCAGCAAAAAAAAAAAAAAAAAAAATTGCTGCCATGGAGGAGATCTGCATGCAACATTGGAATAGATCTCACACTATGAATGCTACATAAGAAGCAATACCAGTTTTTAAGGAAAAGAAAAAGCTCCAGACATATTTTGTATACATACATGTCTTCAAATTAATCTCTTCCTTGATCTTAAATAGTAACTGATAAAGCATTAAGTCAAGAGTTTTAAAGCACCAAGCTGGGGTACAGCTTAAAACTTCACTATAACTTAACAGATGAATGAGAACTGTAATCCAAAGTTTCTGTAGCTTTACACGATGAAGTAATTGAATGAACCGATTCCAGGATTTGACATAATTATATTCCACTTTGCATTCTTATCTAAGCATTTCTTATTTGTATCAGTTCTGCATTAGTAAGCATCTTCAAGACACATACAATCTACTCAGCTCCAAATGAACATCACCTTCTTGAAGTGTCTCTTTAGATGTGAAAGCTGTAACAGCTGCCAACTACCATATCAATTCAGTAGTTCTCTGACAAGTTGACTCTTCTCAAGCTCTAATCAGCATACAACTGACCTGTAACTCTCTACTTCTGAAGATATAATCTGATAGGATTCCAACTCTGGGTCTCATTCTTTGCACAAGACTACTTATTCTGCCTCTGAGTATTTTTGATACTGCAATTCCAGTAGTCTCATGCCAAGATAAAACCTCAGAGTAAGATCCTGGCCAGGTCAATTTTTCCACAATCATTGTCTAAGCATTACTCACTTCTACTTAGTAGCATGCACAGGATCAGTGATGCCAAGCAACTTCCATTCAAGTGCAACAAGCATCTAGAGACAGTGCAACAAGAACAGTTCAAACTCCAGAGGGGCTTGAACTGCTGGAAGTAAGCACAGACAACACACAAAAATATTTTAGTGAATTAAACGGAACTAACGTATGAAAGTCATATTTGTTCTTCTAGAAACAGGCTGAAGACTGATGAATATATCACTTAGAAAACTAGTTTGCACTCTACAAACACTTCTTTAAAGAAATTACTTTGCTCCCAACAAGAAGTTGATGACATTAACAAATTGAGATACCTGGTGAGCCACAATCACAACAGACTTCATTTCCGGGTAATCTCTGTATGTCATCAATAATGGCTTTTGTCAGATCCTCTAAACTGTTTTCCCCTGTGCTCTGCTCTCCACGGAATGCCATATTTAATGCTTCTTCTTTGCTGTTAGTCAATACTGATATCCATCTAGCACAAGATAAAGACCTTAATGAAGATCTGCATTTGCAAATACAAGTTAATCTATAAACTGTAGAAAGCTTGCCAGGAACAAAAATATTAGTGGGAACATAGGGAAGGACTGTATAGTGGGAGAGAGTGAGTGGGGGAAAAGTGAGAGACGGACAGGAAAGAACTGAGAAAAGGTAGGCAGGAATGAGAAAAGACAAAGAGAAAAAAAATCTTAATTCTAATGTCCCTTTGGTGAACAATTTTAAAGTCAAAATAGTACAGTCCTCAGGTTCCTCAAATAAGTAGAAGCTGTGGAAGAGAAAGGGTGAATTAAACTCCTGTAAATTGAACTGCTTTAATAGTAGGTGCCTAAGATCTTCCTAAAGTCAATCCCATTATTAGAGGAGAAAATTATAACCACTACTTTCTCCAGTGTGCATCTCTCTCCATAGAGGAGACAGCAAGCACATTTTTGAATGTGTTTATGTCTAGCTGCCTTTAAAAAGCAGGTCTCAGTGCACTAATCAGAGTCAGACTGTAATGTCCAAATTAATGAAAATTACCATGGCAACAAATGGGCTAAGGAAGAGAAGATGAGGAGAGTAACGATATTGATAGCCGACATAAAATTTTAAGAGCAACAGTTGACTGCAACAAATCAAGACTTTAATGGTATTTCTGGCTCTAGTTCCCCCCCCCCCCCCCGCCCCCACAAGTTTTTGTTTACACAGTAATGTTTTAATTAAAAATAAAGAAAAAAATGCCTCAGTGGCTGCTGCCCTACAGGTGGAAGTAAAGAGGGGAAAGTGGTTATACTAAGGACAAGCACATTGTAGATGCAGTGTTGCCTAATTTAGAAAAAGAGCAAGTTAAAAAAAATCCTCCCAGGTACAATGATTTTAGATCTATTGCAAATACACTTTTTTTTTTTTTTTTAACACAGAAAAATTTTAAATTGGCAGTGTCCTCAATCCATTTCCTGTTTAAAATATCACAATTATCTGCAATCATCAATCTTCTGAAATGTGCTAAAATGGCTATGGTCATCTAAACAAACTAAGAGAACTTCAGACCAAAATTCATAATTTCTCACTGAAATAATAATGCATAGATAAACTTTAAAGGATTTCAAAGGTAAATTTATGTATATAATCTTGCAATACAGATTTAGAGCCTGAACTGGTATATGGGCACTGTATATTATATACTTCATACACATCTGGTTGTTAAATTTTTTATGGGCAGAGAATAATCTAGGAACTTGTACTTAAAAGAAAATGCTTAAAAAAAATTATTGAAAAATCAACTTGAAAAATAAAAGAGAAATTGGAAGATCTAAAAACAAATTTGCTCCATAGTTAACATGCTGAAAACAATATATTTACATGAATATCTCTCTCCAGTTATATGATACAATATAAGAACCTACACTAGATGGCATTCTTCTGCAATTTTTCTGATGAAATCCAATGTTACTAAAAAAATAAGAGGCAGCAGTGTCTTGCTTCTAATATCATAGTAATGTTGTGTTAAACACACAGAGTAAAATAATCATTAAACTCAGACAACATTTATTCTGACATTTGTTGACAATTTCTATCAGGGTTACAGTTTGATTAGTTTGTTAAAAAGGCAGAATTTGAATAAAACTCAACTATGCAGTAAAAATTAAAAAATTATTAGATGCAATTAAAATAAACATGACGTGACTGAGCCAGCTGTTAGTTTGATACAAATTTCCATATGAAGAGTTTCTAAACTGTGAGAGCACTAAGTTATTTTGGTTGCGCTGGCTCAGCTAGGAGGAACCCGCAGTCCAAGGCCGCGGGTCATTGGTGTCATCTGTGAGACAGTCAGAGCAAGAGGCACCGCAGTGTCAACTCTTCCCGACGTCGGCAGCAAGGCCCATTTAACACAAGCACAACACCACCACGTTCTTAATGACTAACGCCATTTACACACGAGGTCTCCAGCTGGTCACCAGGCCTGCGGTGCAGGCCGTACAATGAAAAAATAAACAAGTCAAATCAATAAGTATGGTACATTAACTCGGCATCAACAGTTTATAAAAATGACTGCTGTTTATAATATATGACTGCTGTTCTTCCCCTTTTTTCTTATCTGCACTAGTCTGCTTTTTCTTCCCTTTTTTTTCTTCAAATATATTTGCTGTATTTCTCCAGTGTCAAGCTAACAGTCAAAAAGCTTCTGGTAATACTTTGTAGTGTTCTTTCAAATAATTTAAAATTACTCAAGTCTCACAGAATTGCTTTGTCTTCTATTTAATACAGTAAGGTTGCGCAATCTTCTACTACAGTTCTTTTCCTGGGTCTGAGCAGTTTCTCGGGGTCCTTTAAAGCGTTTTGTTTGCTGGAGATTACCAGCTTTGAAAAAACTCATGAGGCTAAACAAAAATCTGGCATCATGGGCGACTTCTGGATCCAGTGAAGGCAACAGAAGCATTCATTAACCTCAGGTGGACCAGACTCAAGTTCCTCTTATTTTTCTTCAGCATTTCTAAGCCAATAAAAGCCCTCCCACAATAACCAGGCTATTAGGTTTTGGTTTTTTTCTTTGCAATAAAAATTTATCTGTCTCTTCTGACAATCCCTATTGCAACATTGTTGTTTCCAGGTAAATGCATAAACAGAACACTAGCATAGTAATTTGCAAACTTTCAGAAACAACCTTTCCGTATGGAACAAGCAACAGATAGTATCAAGACCTTCCAACTCAGTCTTCCCAAAGTAGGAAACGTCTGAAGACTGTTGCTAAACACTAGACTGAAGTCAGATGTGTGGTTCCTTCATAGCAAAATTTCTGACTATAGCTTTGTTTATAATTCAGGCTTCTCCTACAGAAATGGAGATACTCTTGACCTTCGAAAAGACAGTAGAAAAGAACTAAAAGGTCATGTACAGAGTTTGCTTGGCTTTATCCAGAATTATCAAAAAGCAGAAAGAGTCTATTACTGTATATATTAAAAACATATATCTGGTTATTTTAGAGACCTGAAGTTACATTTTTTTCTAACATACACATAAATATACGCATGCTTCCCCCCTACACACACACATACTGTACGTTATCTGCTAGAGAAACTAATAATCCACCGAGAATTTTGAAGGACAGTCAAGCAGTAAAGGTCAACAGACAGCTGGCTGGGTAAGAATCAAGAAATGCACTGGACTACAGGAAATGTTTGAGGGGAAGCAGTAACAGACCTATAGCAGAATGTAGGCTTCAGTGATTTGTATTTTAATCCGTCTGCTTTTTTATCATCATTATTATTATTTTTGAGTAGTTTGAGGAACTCTTTATGGAAGCAATTTAAAATGATCACTAGGACAATGTATGCAGGGTCAGTTAAACTAGAGTATAAAGAAATGCATCTTGTTTTTTTCTCTATTTAAGATGTGAGCCTGGAAAATCTATTTAAGCATTTATTCCTCAATTGGTGCACAAAGAAAAAGAGACTGAACAGAGGCAGCACTAAAACTGGGTGGATAACACACCAACAAGATGGAGAAGAAAGGGATGAGAGGGACACACATATACAAGTCAAATGGAAATTGGAACAAGAGGATGACAACTCTAATCAAGCAGCTAAATCACATAGTTCTTGCAGAACGCTCTTAAATCAACAAGGTTGGAAGTCAAAGGGTGCTGTTCACATGACATCTTAGATAAAGCTTATTTAGGACCCATCTAGTGGCTGCACAAGAAAAACAGAACATTTGGTTATATTGTAGTTTTTCATCAACACATTAACAGTCATTCTGGTTCCTAAACGTCAATTAATTAAAAATATTGCACAAATTTTCCTAAAGAAAAAAGAAAATAAGTTTCCACATGCATCTCAAAGTACACACCATTACTGCGGTCACTTCAGTAATTTTCTGAAACAGAACGCTTGTCTGAGTAGCATCACAATACCTTTTTGTTGGTGAACTACAGTGCCAATACAGGCAAAATACACTTTGGGCCTATCAGTTTGTCTGCATGTATTCCAGCACTTGGATGCAACAAATAAGTCTTTAGTAAATGAAACTTTTTAAACTTGCAGGAACATAAACATTCCCATACAAGTCATTTTCTCAGCCACTGGACTTTGAAGTGATGAATCAGAGTTTAGTGGTAAACAAATGGGAACTATAGTTCTAATGGGAAATAAAACCAGCCTGGAATTCCAAAACAATCCAATGGGCCGACAGCTAACCTAAATGTATTGACCTGCCAATCAGAAGAATTAGCTTACTAATGTATTCTCTCCTATCTTACTCATGTGTTAAGACAAAAAAAAAATAAACTTCACCTTTTAAACCAACAAATATAGTAAAAACTAAATTTATGGCATAGAAACAAAAGCTTCTGACTCATCAAGCACATTACTGATCAGAAATAACAGTATTTTCTTCATGACCAAGACACTTACTGGAATAATTAAGTTCTAGAATGAATGCAGTAAGCACGACCAGCAAGTCAGCTTTGCCCTCCAAGGGCCAGCATAAAGCTGTGGAAGACTCTGGCTGCATGACAAAGAACTCTCCAGCCTTCCCATTCCGTTCATGCCTCCCAATGTTGAGCTGTCAATGCCACTGCATCCCAACACTACCAAACAACTGAAATACCCTACAAACACTCCCTGTACCTTTAAAATACACATGGAGCAACACAATCTTGCGTTGGAATATGGACATGAAACAGAAGAGCATGAAAAGTCCTGATGAATGAGGCAGCCTGGAAGGCTCAGGCTTGCTGCACTCTTCACTAGTAACTTTATTCTTGGAATTGTCAGGCGATGAGCATTAGACTGTAACGTTCTGCACCACACACTTTGGATGACACCAAGAACAACGTTCAAGAGGAAAAAAAGTGGTACATGGTTCTCAGGACAAGAAGTAGTTGTGACGTAGCAGGAAGAAAGATTGTTTTAAAGGAAATCATCTGGTTGGAAACATGCATTAATGAAGCAAGTTACTGGATTCTAAAGTACACAAATCTCAGAGATTTGTTTCGCTGTTTATTTCTAGGCCTACAGTACAAAAGACGCATTACTTGTAAATATTTTCTATGTCTTATATAGAGATCTTTTATCTACTTATTATTTTTAATTTAAAGGAAAAGGTAGAATCAGGAGGAAAAAAGTAACTGCAAAACAGGGTTGACACAGAAGATTTAAGAAGAATTTAAAACTATTTCATTTGAACCCTCATAACCTGATCTACTATATTATGCCAAGCAACTGCACAAACAATGTGCTGGCAGGGTAGACAATCTAAATGGGGTTTTGGTTGGTTGGGATTTTTTTTGTTTTGTTTTTAATACTACAAGGTTTTCAGAGAGCCCTGTAGCATGACACAAAATAGTTTACATTTAGAAATTTAGAATAGCAGAAACAGACAGTAGGCACTACTGCATTAACTGAGGAAACTATTTCCACTATTATGTGTGATTACATACACCTCTACTGGCAAAATAAACTTGAAAAAATGTAAACATTCTTACGCTACGTATTCCTGTTCATCTTCTGCTTGAAAGTGGTATGTTCTATTATCTGAAATAAATAAATACATCTTTTCATTTGACACATGATAAATTTTAAAATACCAACATAATTGTTACTAAAACTTATGTGGCAACTAAAGCTTTTAAGAGCAATTGCTCTTAACCAGCAACATTTATACTTTATTCATAACTATGGAACACAGTTATAAAAAAAACCAAAACCCAAAAAACAGAGAAAGATGAAATGGTGAATTTCAATTTACACCAAATGTCTGTATTTCAAAAGTCTTACATTGAGAAATATTAAAGAAAAATAAGCATATGAATCAAATTTTGCCATTCTGAAGTCAAATTTGAAACGTAAGTAGCAGAAAAGGGCAAAATGAATTTGTTCAATACTTTTTCCCCTCTGTTTGAGTTAAGAAACTTTTTACTAACCAAAGGATGAAATATGAAGTGGGCATTATCCCTTACATTCAAAGGTTTCATAGACTGTCCTTGTAAATACAGAATGTTGGAATTAGTTGTTGGTTAATACTATATATGTAAAGACTGAAAACAGTAAGGTGACTCATCGACTTCAAAAGCATTTTTATGGATTTTATCAGATTCGATAAAAACACCTGCTATATAAGACCAAAATGGGAAGAAGGGAAATCACAGAAGCTTTAACACTGAGAAGACAATTTGCTACCAATTTTACACAGACAGAAGCATATTTTAAAAAGATAAGAGAACAAGAGAAATAGGGTTCTCCTTGCCATCCCCAACCCCCTAAACAGCACTCAAAAAGCAGAACAGACAATGAAGAAAAACCAAGATGAGGCCAAAGGTGTTTTCCATTTCCCGCTGGATATAGCTTATGCACGTCCCGCTAAGCTGTTAACCATCTCTCGGAGCTTAGCAGCGCAGCAAATATGCTGCATTTCATGCCTTATCACAAATGAATAGTATTTATGTCACACAGACAAAAGAGGTTCTATATTCATTTGTCCATTCAACCTCTCTTCAAAACTAGCGAGATCTGAACACTCATGAGGCACTGCATGTATCTGGATATAGATCTCAATTTTGAATGGTAGTATTTGAACAAAGTATCTTGGAATGACATTTTTAGAAATCCCAAATAATGCATGATGGTACTAAAGTTGCTACATACGTGATATTAGATCAAATGACTTCTTATCTTCAGCATTTGGTTTCACCTGGCAGGTCAATAAATTCAGTTTAGCTGGTTGCCTGTTGGACTAAAAAGAAAACTTGTTTTACTTCAAAAAAGTCTTGATTTAGGATTATTTTTCCTTTCTGGGGAGTAAGCATGCATACATGTATGCCCTCAACAAGCTTGAGACCAGCATGACTTTGGGTCTGTCAGAACAGATTGCTAAATCTAAACTAAATCTAAACAAAATTAAAATCTTCATGGCAATCCTTCCTGACTCATTGAATGGGATTAAAGGAATAAACCTTAATTTACAATATGATAATACTGAGGTTTTTTATTGTATTTCATAAACAACAGTAAAACTAATACACAATTTTTCATTACAGCATGTTCATATTCCAGTTTTCCTCCCATTTCAAACAAATCAAAGATATAATCATGTCATGATCTGAACTTTTTATCACTGAAAACAAGAAAATTACTTTCCTCTTGGCACTGCAACAGAAAAGAGCAAATGGACTGTTTTTACACAGCTCCATATAAGAAAAGGAAAACTACAATCAATAGTGCAACTCAAAGAATTCTGAACTGGCAAGTCTTGAGCTTGACAATACATGATTTTTTTCTAAACAAAATGGTGTTAAGTGAACCATTACTAACCTTGGTATTACTAAGTGACTAAATGACACCTCAAAGGAGGTGAGGTTATCTTCCTAGCCATTAAAAAAAACAAACCAACACTCTAATACAAAGTGTAATGACTTCCCTTTAACTTGCTTAACATCGGTAGTTAACTTTAGACACTGATACTCGCGGCCATCAGTGGCATTTGGGGTGAAGGGGAATGAAGGGTGATGAAATGGGATCATCTCCTTTAATAAGAGTAACAGGAGTTACTCTTGTTTGTGACAAGTTTGTGTCATGCTGCTGCAAGACAGTTTTAGGACTGCCTCCACCGTGATAATGTTGTTGG
Source organism: Grus americana (assembly GCF_028858705.1). NCBI lineage: Eukaryota > Metazoa > Chordata > Aves > Gruiformes > Gruidae > Grus > Grus americana. Next base: position 10,547,044 of record NC_072853.1, on the reverse strand, counting down.
TTCCTCGTGAATTAGCATTCTTAGGAAGATACTTCAGATATATGCCCCATTCCCAGAATTCACTGTGATCAAAACTTTCCAAAATTTCACACTTTTAGTTGAAAGCACTCAAAATATTAGCATATTCACTCATCTGTGTGACTCTGTCAATAACATCTAATATCAAACACTTCCCAAGTTTCCAAATTATGTGCTTCACAGATATCTCATGACAACGCTTATGAGCAAAACCAGTTGAAGTATTCATTGAAAAGTCTGTTCAATATATTTGCCATTTTCTTATCAAACTATTGATAAATACATTTAAGTATTTAATCAACTGTCATAAGCTATAAAAGTGTGTGTGGGGGGGGGAAATTCAAGAAAAATTTTAGAAGGCTAAAGAAGAGTTCACTTACTTCATATAGTCCACAGGAAGTTTTGAAATTAATCTCAAACCAGCCTTTATTCTCATTATCTCACTCTGATTAGTTGAATGATTTTATTTTTTTTACAAAATTAATGTGTAGGCATTAAAATGTTTTAAATAGTTAACAGCCTATGTAGGAATAAAACATCTGTAACACAGACATCTATGTATGAGCTAGTTGTTAGTCTTCCAGTACAGTCAACAGCCAGAACCCATTTGGTAACAAGACATCTATCTTGACCAAATCTACCCAGACTCCTTTAACTACATCGACCAGCTCTCCAGTGGCTAAGACAGGAGTCTACAGGATCTTGCTCTGATGCAGACAGCTATATTGTAGATGCTCCATTTTATTCAGATGAATCACATCCCATATCTCAAAGGTATAGTAAGAACAGGTGTACTGCTCCATTTACCACTAGTTCCCACTAGTGGTCAGCAGCAGACAACTAGGAAAAATTTTAACAGAACAAGTATAGCAATACTGCCCTAAATCAGTCTCCAACTCCTGATAATCAGAGAACTTCAATAGTCTGAAGCAGAAGTGGCATCTTTTTTGTAATAGTGGATTAACATCAATAGATTCACCGCGAAAGGATAATGTTAATTTATTATTTTTAATAAAAAGGTATAAAAATAACTTACCGTTGCATGTGATATGGTGAGAATTCCATTTTTAACAGTGCACTTTCTTCTTTGCCATACTTTCCTTAACCTACATAAGATATCGACAACAAATAATTCAGTAACTAGACACAATTTCAGAACATGTTAATCCCATTAACATTTTGAAGAAGATTAGCCTTGAGAAACAAACAGATGCAGTCAAAATTTTACTAAATGCCTCACCAGAACTAACTTGGAGATTTATGATAGGTCTTAATCACCTTTTAGAGACTTATAAAGACAATAGTTTTCTTTTTAATATGATTTTTTTATGATTGCTTGTCATGCTTTTTATATTTACTATATTAAATTCAGATCTGTGTTCAGATTTGAACTGTGAAATTCTTGAGTACTTGTGGCACATGCATTAGAAGAATGTGCCTTAAGCACTCACAGTACAAAACAATAAAAATCAGTGTGTGAACATAGTAATTGTTCTCACTATATATTACGTGCTCCCAGAACATACCCATCACTCTTCTTTAAGAGATAACCTTTCTTCTCACTGCCATATTCCTTATTCCCCTGAAGCTGATGCATACTATATCCTCCTTGCCTGCTCTGTGAATCCTAAAACAGGGGAAAACACCATTAACGTTTCTTGACATGCACAGTAAGTTTTCATAACCTTTAAGCCTGTTTTACTTTATTTCCTCTCTGCCACAACTTCACAAATTAATAAAGATTAAAAAAAAGAGAGAGAACTCCTAATGCATGTTTTACACCCATAGGAGAGCTTGCTTTTATATCACATCATCTTGAACTAACTGCGTGTTCAAGATTCAATTACCTCATTAGGCATCTGAGGTATACTATGGATGCAAATATGCATCTCAAAAAATGAATTGTTAAAATACAGAAATTTAATATTGTGTAATCTTATAATCAAAGAGTAAAAGGCTAAGATAAAATTTCAAAAAGAAAGCAACAGAATATAGCATGCATATATATAGAAACACATATATAAACAAAACCAAATGCTAATAATCACTGTTTTTTTAACCAATTAAAAATATGTATACAATTCATGAGTTTTAGTGAATGAAATCAACTGAAATAACTTTTGGCCTGATCTAGCAAAACAATTAAGTGAAATGGATTAACTTGTTATAAGCACATCAGAAAAAAAAAATATCCCCAAAAGTTCATTAAAACATTGACTTACTCTCCTAGACTTCGATCACGAAAGGCAAAAGCAATAGAGGAAAGAGAAAGCAAATAATTTAAAACAAGAATTATTATTGTATTTAAAAAAAACATGTTCCTTGAACATAAATTTCATAGCCCCCATATCTAGTAAAAAAATTTTTCCCCTTTCTAACAACACTACTAGAAAGAAGGCAATAATTACTTTTTTAGGCACACTGCTGCTTTTTCTCATCAAGTAATAAAACATCATAACAAAATTCTGTGCAGCCTTGCATATATGACATTGGCTTCATAAAAGCGACTACAGGATCAAATTTTACTAAATCTCTTCCAGTCCTTATTACATTTAAATTGTCTAAAATCATAGCTGTATTGTATCTTCCACCAAACAAGCTAATTCTGATTTTCCATTGAAAAAAGATCAGGCCCAAAGTTAACTTTTAATTTTTGTAAATCTATAGAAAAAGATATAATTAAGGATACATTGATACGGTTTTAAATGTAGCTGTGAAACAATTATCTGCAAAACATCCGACAAAATCCCACCCAAAATATAAAAATCGAAGGATGGGAAGTTCAATTACTCCCTTGGCAATAACCTTTTCTCTTTCAGAACACAGTTTCTTACCATTACCACAACCAATATATATTGAAAATTACTACCTGCTATTTTATTCAGGGTCCTTACAACTGTTTTTCTTTTTGTATCAAATTGGTCATAGGGGTTTAGAGAGAAGTGTTTTGGTAAAACTGGCAGTTGTGGTTGGAAGCAGCACGAAGGCTGCTACGTGCAATGTGCTGCCAGAAGCAAGTCTTTACACCATCGCAGTAAGCAGCTGATTTGTGATAAGTAAATTTCGAACCCCTATTGGAACTAGGGTCCTAGTGGTATTAGCATGGAAAAGAACATAATGAGATCTATTTCCTGTTCCAAAGAGTGTATCAGATGGAGATTTGGGGAAATAAATCAAAATGTAAAGAAATAGTTAACAAAACAAACACAAAACATGATTCTGAAGACCAGCTATATTCAACATAAAGCTGTTAAGTTACATTTGTACCAACAACTAATATACAAAAGTAGGGAACAGAAGACTGTATTAAAGGCCTGCTTTCCTTTAAAATTAAAAGCTTCTTAACATATAAGCATTTTTCAACATATAAAATAAATAAAATACACAGTTAAAATTACACTAGTATCCCTTAAAATATTTTCCCCAAAGCTTTAAAACATGGTCATTTTACAAAATCAGTAATTCCTGAAAACAGAAGACAGTAACTTGATACCAAGACAGTGGCAAGAGGAGACATTGCACGTAACAGAGACACAGTAAATTGTACTTCCCATAGCGAAGCTATGGCACTAGCACTTCTCCGCAAAGATTGTCAAGATGTGCTCTTCCAAGAACCAGGTAATTGCAAAGATTACAGTAACAGTTATTCCACTCATGAAAGGATAGGTATGCCAGCAATACAGGCAAGAGCATTACAGATGTCCACAATGCTAAATAAACACCATGAACGCATACAACAGTAAAGCAGGAGTTGCATTACGAGACCTTCAAAGTGCAGGGAACGAGGTTAGCTCATTTTGTAAATCAGTGTTTTTTCCTGAATGAAAGTATGGGTGCTGAAAAGTAATTTTTCCACGCATATTGTTTGAAAATAAAAAAGATCCTAAATGATTTAATAGCTGTAACAGTCACGCAGAAATCTCTCATCGTGTGTGACAGCAAGTCAGTCTGAGATGGGCAGGACATCTCACGTATCTAGTGGCAGCTCCAAAGAGCTTAAAGGTGGCAGAATTTAAAATTTGGACAGGAATCACTAGTTTCAACTTCCTTCTCTTGCAAAAAGGGTCAAAGAAACTTAAAACTACATACAACCAGGGTCTCAATTTTATTATTTCAAACTGTTTCCCTCCCAAAGTTACTTTTGGTAAGAGTACTTCTCAATTTTTAAAAATTCACCAGAAAAAAATCCCATTCATTTCATGTTCAATATTTCCATTAATCCATACATTTTCCAACAGTGAGATTATAATACACTAATATAAGGGGGGAAATGTATTCTTAATCACAACCAACCAGGCCATCTGTCACAGCAATAAAGCCCAGCTTTACTGCTTGAAGATTCAGATGCACACAACGATGGAGAGCTGACTGGTGAGGCCACGTGTCTTCAAGTTTCGCTGTCACTTAACCAATGAGTAATGACTGCTGGCATGCTATTTCAGGATTAAAACACTGAATATCTAAATAACAGAGACATTGTTTTATCAAACTCCTCAATATCTGCCAGCATCATTAGGCTCTGACTCATGTAATGTAGCAGAATCACGAGTGAAAGTCCTCACGTTGATTTTGAAAGAGACACTTGAACACCAATGTGATCAAATGGTTATTTTACCCAAAATAGTGGATTCTTTCAATACAGCAGATCTGTCTCCCATGATTTGCCTGAATATCTGAGCAATATCACAATATTGCTTCTTTTTCTTTTAAGACACAAGTTCAATTCTCTTCAAGCCAAACACTTTATTTTTATATTATATAAATTTTAATATAGATATACATACACACAGTTTTTTTAAAGAGTGCTAGGATTTGTTTACTCTGTAAAGTCAGAAAAGTTGCATAGTTTATCTTGCTGATGCCTGTGAAGCTACTTAATCACAACATGTATCTAAGTTTCAGAATTTGATTTAATTTTTAGATTTTAAATGAGGTTACTTTCCACTGAAACAGAATAATTTTTACTACGCATCCAGGAAATAGATATCAGAAAACGAAACACTATATTTCATTTAGTTTTTCTACCTCATAAAACTCTGTGAGCAACTTTTGAAACTTGACTTGTACTGTAAGCTGCCGTATATATACACAATACACAGCACCAAAGAAGCATAACCCGTTTGTCCTACTTTATTTCCAAGATCTGGCTGATTACCAAGTAGCTTCAACTTAACAACAAACGCAACAGCCAGGAGATAAGGTATTTTTCCAGATAATCAGCTTGTGGAAGAAAAGGTGCCTGAGGAGAGAGCAGGTCTTGTTCCTCTGTGTGTTGGGAATCAATCCATAAACCACTTTAAATTTTAAAGTTATTTCCAAACAGCTCTTGAAATCTGATGTTCTCTGGTCAACTTTTGGTGGCAATGATGAAGAACAAGCACAAATTACCTTCAGAGCAAGTATTATGGAAGAGATCTAGTAGGTCCATGTGCACATTGGAGATAGAAGGAAAAAAACCCAACAAAAAACCCAACAAAAAAACCCCAGAGCACTGGCAGAGTGTAGGGTATGAGATATGGGAAAAGTGAGTACTAAAGAGAGTTGGCAGGTCTTACAATAAACTGGGTTCTATTCAGTGCTCCTGTCATCATTTGTGACATCAAAGAAATTCTAAAAGCCACGTACGACGTGTTGTAAGGTTGTGTTGTCCTTCGAAATGATGGGATTAAAGATGCAGGGAGAGGAATAGCCTTCTGGCCAAAGTTTATCTGCTATATAACGTACATCTACATCATGAAAGCACACATAGGCAAGTATTCAAAAGAAAAAACAAACCACTACCATACTGTAAGGAATGATTCATCAATCATTCCTTATTAATTGTGATTCTACCTGAAATAATTTACTAACTTTAGCCATTTATCTGCATCCAGCAGCCATAATTACAGTGTGCTACCTACAAAATTACAGGAAAGCCCATAAAAATACTTACTTGCCCCCCCGTTACTAAAGTCCTATTTTTGAAGAAGTTCCAGAGGAATTCCAGGAAAGTAAAGATAAGTAAGCTTCACACCACATAAGGAAGATCAATGTAAACTACTTTTAAGAGTACACTTAGTATTATATATACTGAAACATCAGTGCAGCTTTTGTACAGACAGGTTATGTTGCAAAAATCTCCTCAAGTTCTCTGAAGGAATCAGTAGTAGATACACATGAGAAATCAGATTGATACAGCCTACCTGGACTTTCAATGGGCACTTAGTGCTCCTTATGAAAGGGAAAGAATTATATTGCTACAGGACAAGAGGAAAAGTGCTCAGATGATCTAACAAGATAAGATCTGGAAAAGGGTAAACAGTAAATGCCAAAGTTTGCTAGATAGTATGAAATTATTCAGGATACTCAAGAAAGGCTGACAAGAATCTCTCAAGGACCTCACAATAGGAAGTAACTTGACAATAAATGACAGGTGAAAATCAGCATAAACAAATGTAAAGTGATGCAGAGGGGAAAAATAAGATTCTGTGGGTTGACTATTAACATTCAGAAACAAGATGATATGGTTATAGCTTTACAGCTGATTAAACTTTACACACTTCCTTCTCTGCACTAAGCACTAGTCAAAAAGCAAGTCAATGTTAGGACTTATATGAAAAAAAAAAAGATCAGACATGATCTAATGATGCCATCATAAATTCACAAGCACTCCCACCTTAAGCAGGGTATGCAGATCAAGACAAATAAAAGGAAAAAGATTTTTCCACACAACATCTAGCGATGGTGGGAAAGACTCAGCCGTAACAGAAGCTTGTAGTTTACACTGCTTCAAAAAGCAACTGCACAAATTCAAAGAGAGGAGATCCACAGGGTAGTGGAAAGACGGCAAAGATAGTCAAACTACTAATGGGAAGGTATTCTGAGGAAGTCTCAGTGTTCGTTGCATTTTACTTTAATCATCCATGATTGATTGCTCTTGGAAACAGCTGACTCAGGACATCTGGTTGTAAATTATATTCTTGTGTATACTGGATATTAGCAACACTGCCCAATCGTATATGTGGATGATCATACATATGCAGCAGAATAAACACTAGACAGATGCCAATTATAATAATTCATATTTTATTATTAAATATTTAATAAGCTGAGTGGACACCTAGCAAATACTAATGTTTTATTTATCTAGGAGAAAACCGAACAAAGGGTAAGTGATCCTTTCCTAGAAGAAACCCACCCCCTTCCCTCCACGCCCCACACACTCAGCTTCACCGTGGGATATTCAGTATTTCTGACTCTCAGGCACTATGATTGGAAAAAGTCACAGTATTATCTCAGGAAAAGCTGTGATATATATTATATCTTATCTCCTAGTTCAAGGACTATTCCAGAACATCTGCAATGGACATCACACATTCTCCCTTCACTTCTGATCCCAGTGCAATTGGTGGTGTATTTTAGTTTTCAACCGCCTCGTCTCGGCCACTGCTATCTGGTTAACATACAAATCTTCTACCTTACGATACAGTATTAGCAAAAGGGGTTTGGGAAGCAGAACATCACCACAAAATCCATGTCAGTTAGCAGATGACTAGTAATATGGAAACCATATGTAAAGGCAAGACTCCTGTTCTTGTCCTGGCTTCTCAGGATCACCTCAGTCAGGAAAATCCTGAACACAACCTGGCTGGAGGATGGCAGGAGATAAGAAAGAAGTGTACATCCCATGCCTTTATATTTTTTCCTTAACACTCATTCTTTATCATTGTCAAGGACAGGATAATGGCCTAGATGAAGCATTTATCTGATCCATTTACATAAAAAAATATAAAATTACACAAAAGAAGGAATAATTTATTTTCATATATAAAATAGAAACAAAAAATTAATCTGAAACTATTGTTTGCTGATATGTAGTTGAACATTCTAAATATTAGCTTTGTCATAGTGTTCAAAGTCCAACTCTTCTGAACCAATAACTACACTACTTGAAAAAACAGTTAAATTTCTGAATAGAGAATTCATAAATTCGCATTATCTCTGAGAATTACATGTTTAAATTATTTACCTCCTTTTGATCAAGCTGTAGAGAAGATTTTATCAAATCACGAAGAGCAGTAAGTTGTTTCTTTTCTTCATCTTGTGTCTGCTTTATCTATGGAAAGAGATTGCCATTATATGCCTTCTGGATGCAAATTTAATTTTAATTTATTTATGCATGCCAATATATAGTTTTAGATGTCCTGAACAACTATTCTGTGTTTCTGTAATATATGAGCTGATTTTCACGGACTAGTCCATTCTTACGTATTCAGCTTCTGTGCACGTATTACTTAAAAAGCAAGCTACAACGAATGTGCAGCTCCGTGTATTCTGTTCTGTTACACTTTAATGGTTCACTATATCTCATGCAATTAAATTAGTCTCTGAAATATTAATAACTCAAATAACCTTGACAGATGACTTAAGGAATGAAAATACATTTTATTTTAGCCACAAACTACAATAGCAAATGGGATTATTGTAATTGTTATTACAGAATACAAAAGCACTTGGGTGATGAGTGAGCTTTCATTCCACACTATTACTTGCCTTCAGTGAACATCACAAGTTAATACATTTAAAAACTGTGGTGCTATCATCAAGCAGTTTGGTTTTGAAAAATGAAAGTGGTAGCTAAAATTGGTGCTAATAATGTCATCTGATTCAAAGATTCCCACTTTAAATTAGTTTTATTTCAAGGTAACATTAAATTAGTAGTAGAATGAAAACTACTTTTCCTAATAACTGTAAAAACAGAATACAAAGCTTAAGATAGTCAAGATGTTTTTTCCTCAGTCTAGCTATATTCAAAGTTTCAAAGAACACACTTTTCATTTATGAGATACAAATTATACACTTGTAGTCATACCTAAAATGTGTTTATATAAACAAAATGTTTCCATTTTTTAATATTAAACTACTTATAAGTAAACTCACATTATATAGGTCAGCAGCCAACTTTTCGATGTATTGTTTAAGTTTATCAGCTGTTTTCAAGCCATCTTGGAAGAAACTATAATGAAAAATACTTGTGATTTATCAGGATTACATATAATTCATAACACAAAGTAGACTGTCTGGTGGAGAAAAACAGCAGAACAATAAAACCAATAAAACATATTCAGCTCCTCCCATCTTCAGAAACAACAACCACCACTACCAAACCACAACACAAATAAAACCACCCTCCTAGCAGTTTTAAAGTACAGTATCTTTCAGCAGTGGAGATACACTGTTGTGACTTTAACAAATACCAAATTAGAGATAATATAGCTTAGCTTATTTTTTTTTTATCACTGTTATCCAACATGTTTCCCCTTAGTAATTTCTAAAATCTTCTTCCTGTATTTCATTTAGGTTCCTGTATGTTTGCCTCTCTCATTCTACTCATGAAAAGGTCATATCTTACCAGTCTCACCTCAAGAAATTTCAAAGAAATTACTGGCTTTCACAATGGTTTTAAAATTTACATAAAACACCTAAAACCTATTAAACAGAATAAACAAGCTATTTATAAAAATTACATTCTGGATCTATGCTTCAGGAACTAAAACTAATTTTGTACACAACATGCAGGGTTTTCCCTTGGCCTCTTTCTCCATCACTCCTTTGCCCCGCTCAGTTACTTTCATACTCTACTGAAAGACTACAGCCCAGTAAGATGAAGTTGCAGACACCTGGCAGGTTACAATTATGATAAAAATTCCTGATGCAACCAAAACAAATTGAAAACAAAGGGAAACACTTGTGTAAAAAAGAAAATTGTAACCAAAGCTTAAAAGCATTGCACTTACTTGCATTGTGCATGATAATACTTAATAAGGTTCTGCAGAAGGTCCACACCTTTTTTTGTCTTGATTTCATTAACCTTAATAAGATACTGTACGGACAGTGAAAAAACATGTTGACAATCATGCCTCACAACCTCAACAGTTTTCAATCAATAAAACATCATTTGCTCAATGAATTAAGTATCTCTGTTTAACCTGGGTGCTGACTCATAAGCCACCAGTTCCACCACAGTTAAGCAAAATATAAACCAGGTAACTTTATTTGGCCATTCCTAAAAAATCCAAACACCTCAAAACATAAAAGAAATTAAGGAAAAAGTTTCATCTTTTACAATTGTCTGAAGATGTCCTTATTTTAATGCTGCTGCAGTAATTACTGAAATATTCTAAAAACAGAAATACTATGCAATTTAATCACCACTAAAATGTAGTGAAGAGAACTATTAATATAAAAAGCAGTTTTATGAACTAACGTTATCACTATCATTTATCACTTTATTAGAAATTTTAGGCTTCAGAAAGCATGTTGGAAGAAATGTATCAAAAATACTTCCTGAGCAGATCAACCATGAACCTGAAAAAATAAGAAATCTTTCCATAGTATATTTTCAACCCAAGAACCTTAGCATAACAATCTAAAAACAAAGAAAAGGAATAAAACAAAAGGAAGCCAAGTTTTGCAGAGTTGCTAAAATAATTAATTATCTTCATATTGCTGTACTATGTGACATTGAAATCGTTTCCTCCCTCCACCCCCATTGAAGGACAAAATGGATTTAACCACCTTAAGTAAGGCCCACAAGGTTAAGTTATGGTGTCATAATTATAAGTTGAAACTTGTTTCTTACTTCACACATCTGTAGCTGAAATAGCCGCCTTTCCTTCTCCATCTCCTCTGCTATCTCAGCTCCTGTGATTTCAGTTCTTATCATCCCATGCTGTTTTGCATGTTCTCTTTTTTCCTTTTCAATTTTTGTACTGAAATTTTAATTAGAAAACATTTTTGAGATTTTCTTCTACTATCATGTGATCCAGTATTATTTAAGAAAAAAAAAAATAATAAAATATTAAAAAAGCCATTCTGAAGATGAGTTCTTCTACGATACCAAATCCTATATATTTTTTTAAGTGTCTAGAAGTAATGGAGTCGTGAAGCTGCCCTTCCTCCCTTTCATCCTTTAACTCTTTTCCCTAGTTTGTGTGCTACTTGGGGAAAAAACCCACCTCATTCTTTTTATATGATGGGCTCCATAGCCTTCATCTCTATAAACTGCAGCATAAAGCATACATATAAGAAACTACTGACTTGGCAGGAACATGGCAGAATAACTTAATCAAATATGTTCCATGATCATAAAGGCAGGAATTAAGAAAAACAATATAGCAGCATATGGAGTTTACCACCTACACTAAATGACACAACTTCCAGTCATTACATTTTCAGAGAAAATCAACACTGAAATAGTGAAATGCAAATACGGAACTAAAAAGCCATCCTGAGACTTTAACTAGAGCTTTACAGCGTGGCTGTCCTTACGTATTTACTCTGCAGACTAATTGGAGACTCCATTTGCAAGCAAACTTAGTTTTCCAATACAGAGTAGAAAGATCTAAACGATTTTCTGCTTTCTTTTTTAAAAAGCTATCTTTCTTCTCTAGCAGTCTTTTTGAGAAAAATAAACACTGAAGCTGTACTTCTGTAAAACAGGTGACAAAGCACTGTGTGTTTATTAGCCTGGTGTTCCTTGCCGGGGGAGGTGGGGGGGGGGATCTTAAAAAGAATTAATTTGGTTGGTTTTGAACTCTGCTTTTCTCCAACTAAGGCAGGCATAATATTTGCATGTAGAACAAAGCACTGCTCAGCACCGCACCTCTAACCTTGACTTGATATTTGGTCTTGAACAAATTCTGGGAAGTGGGGTTCTCTGAGAAATCTAACACACAGGTGATTCCTTGTATTGAGTCTGTATGAGATATCTCTGTCTCCTAAGTTCTGTTTGATGACATTTGTCATTTAATTTAATGGCATTTAATAGGCTGGCAACAATAACCCTGATTTTACATAGAGCAATTTGAGAGGCAGAAAGAATTTTTTTTTTTTAAACTGATTTGCTGTCCATAGAAAACTATCCAATATTTTTGCAAAATATGCAATATCTGTAAGAACTAAATAAAAAGGGAAAAAAAATTCTGCACGTAAATCTGAATGCTCAACTGAGTATGATGTTGTGAGTTTGGGACAGGAATCTCCTTTTTGCCTTAGATTAATAACAACCTCATTTCCAGTTCAGTTGTTCACAAGGTTTTAACATTGTACTGAATTTTGAAGGTAAAAATTACTATAGGTAGGTAAGAAAATTATGCAGATAATAAATGTTTCAGCAGTTCTTAGTGGCCTTTTTCTTTCATTGCTTTTCTTCCCGTCTTGGTTAGACATAAATGAAACAAAGCTAATAATAGGATTAAAAGGGGAATAAATGAAAGGATATATAAAAAAAAAATTAACTCCTGAGAGGTCGAATTCTGATAAAGTGACTGCCCATCACTTCCTTAAGAGCATTCTGAACTATTCCACTAACATTTCTGCAACTATGATACTACTTGCTTTCACAGCCTTCCACTGTTATAAATCATTCTTTATACACAGAAGACTGGCATTTTAGCAAGAAAATACTTTAAAATTCATAGATTTTTTTAGAAGTCACACCAACTGCACTACCATTCTTGCCTCTCAAACACATACAGTTCTGCAACACAGGACAATACATAAATCTTATAATTTGTACTATCGATAGATTTTATGGTTATGGTTACAAGAATGTGTAAATGCCATCTGAAATCTCCACATTTCACTTTACAATGTTCTGTAACTAAGCATTAAGTACTTTTCTTACACTGAAGAAACACTGGGCAGTCATTTAGCTACTTTACAGAGAACATAAAAATATTTGATTTCTATTAGTGCAGAAGAGATGTCCACAGAAGAGACACCTTGCTGTCTCATTCATATTTACATCCAGAGATACAGTACATAGTTTGGGACCAGGAGGGGAAAGGAAAAAGAAAAAAAAAAGGGGGGAGGGGAGAAAATACTTACAATTTGGTTTCATAATCTTTCCAGGCTTTGTCAAAAGGCTTTTTGAGGTCCTTAAGAAACAGAAAATTTGCTTAGAACATTTTTAAAACTTTGTCTTTATAATCAAGATAGCAAATCATAAATAGCAACAAAAATATTGTTTTCTTTTAAAATTTCTCAGACAGCTGTTGGAAGAAATACTATTTTTGTATCTTGTAAAGTATTGCTTTCCTGTGCACCTTAAGACAGGAATTTACAATGAAATTCTGAAGAAGCACCACAGACATACCATTTTTTAATTTGTTCTTTGGACTACAAACAGAATATTCATGGATGCCAGCATAAGAAATAATCTCATGGGTGAATGGAATACAGTCATAAGACAGCTGAACCTGAAAACATTTCCCTAAATAAAAAGTTAGTTTTCAACACTTACCCCTTTAACACCTTTTAAGTCTCCTTTTAAGAGAGAATCCAAAGTGAAAATAACATTGTGGCTTAAACCCTGGAGCTAAAAAGACAAACATTAAACTGTTATAATTCAGAAAGATTTACTATGATCTTACCAAACTACTGCCAACAAGTCTTTGAACTTCACTAGTGAAACTGCCATCACCTCCAAATTTCTAAATTAATAGTAAATTCAAGTCTGGGAAGAACTGATAAACATTCACTTGTATCAGACATAAGAAGCATTACAATTAATCTTTACTTATATAGGGCAGTACAAAACCAGAATTTTAAAAACAGCATATAAGTGCAGTTCTGAAAGCACCTCAAGGTCATCTTCAGTCAAAGCAAACATTTGAATATTGCTTAATTATGTAGGAAGCAAATTAGGTTTTGGAACAAATGTTTCTTATAGCCTCCTGTATAAGAAGCAAGGACCTGCTGTGCTACAATGGCACATGTTAATTCAACCACAAACAGAGGAGCAAAGAGTCCCCAGCTCTTTGATTATTCCCAACTATTTGGGAAGACCATTCCTTTCCTTGTCCAGTGTGGAAATCTGGCATCTGCTTCAACTCTCAAGAGTTTAAATTTCACCCCTTTAAGTCCATGACTGGTTGATTACATGTCTGTGGAAATGCTCGGTTTGTCTTTGCCAGTCTGAGGGTAGAAAGACCTACTGCTGTGATCCTATCTGAACACATACAGCGTGTACGATTCCTGAGGAGTCGCGATCAGGGGAAAAAGAGATGTGTATCAATATTATCCCAGTCCAGGGAAATGTCTGTTGCCTCAACTACTTCATCCCTCCCTCCGTTTCTGCCCCAAAATACTCCACAAATTCTCCAGCTCCTATGCTAAGGAAGAATAGGGAGAACAATGGGAAGGCTGCAAGACACCACATCCTCTGCTTGTAAACAAAAGGAATAGTGAAGTGCTACGTTATCGGTTTTAATCTGCCATGTGTATAGGACAGGGGAGCTGGGTCATAAGGTCTTCTAAGCATATTTTTGTCCATGAAATTAATTTAAGAAATTTTTGTGAAACAGATAATCCATACAGATGAGAAGATCAAAACGATCACTCAAGCTGGCTCTCCAGGGATAACGTACCATTCACAAACTCCTTATATATTCAAAAGACATGTATGAAAAATTAAATATTCTGGTTTTTAAAAGTGACATTATGCAATGTTAAATACACAAACATAAGAGATCTCACCCTTGTATCACAGTTTATTTCTTTCATAGCAGTAAAATAAATTGACGAAACAAGGCATGACCCGTGCGTATTCACTGCTGTTTTAAGAGCCAGGGCCTCGTACCAATTTATAATCAACTTCTCATACCATATCATTATTTACAAGAACTATATCCACTATATATAAAAATAGTGCATTTTCCTCCATTAGATTCACTATCAGTCCTTAACCGAAAAGAAAAAAAACAACCAAACTTGCTTTACTCTCCAAATATCCTGGGCAGAAGGATTTCTCTAAGGTCCCCTAGAGATTACTGCCAAAGCAGGCTGTCAGAGCTGGAATGCAGCTCAGACGCCCATGGCCTTAAGATACAACGCAGTCCTAAAAGCACAGATCTCAAACTCCATGGACATTATCCTCTGGAAAGCACTGGGCACTCCACATGGCAGAGGGGAAGATGGATCTTTTGAACACAGGTTATTGTACAACTACTGAATTATCATCTGATGGCTTGTCAGCCACCCCTCAAGTATTGTTCTTTTTAGACAGCTTGCAGATATCATAACAGATAATTATTCCTAGCATGAGATGGATTCAAATTCAGAAAACATATGACACACACTTGTATCTTCATATTCAAGATAAAGACAACTGTTTCATGTGTCAATATTTTATCTTTTTTAAAGTCACAAAATCTTACATTCAGAATGTATTCAGAGCAAGATGAACAACAGCCACTAGAACACCTTGAGCTGCAGCCTCGAACAATAACATGAACAGAGAGCAAAGGTTCTTCATGGCTTAAAAGATCAAGATCTGAGAAGGGATTTTCTCCTTAATCGCAACAACATAGCACTCAAATATTAATTTTGTATGAAAAAAATGCAACCTCATCGCTTTCAGTGATTAAAACCCCAAAAGACTTTTTCTTTACCTGGCTTCGCTAAAGGAGTTTATAGCAGACAGTCTAAGCTTTGATTCCATTTAAAGAGCTAGGTTCTGGGTTTTTTTTTTGTCTTAAACATTTGCACATGCCCCTCTTCCAATATTATTTCATAACAGAAATAAGAGGAGTCAGGGAATTTGTAGAGGATTACGCCCTTTCGCAATTTGTCCTCTGTTGGCTTTTTATCTCAATACCTCACAACTAACAACTCCTCGGCAACGTCAATTTTCTTGGAGAAGAAAAAGAATTATGAATATTAAGTCAACAAGTGATTAACGTAATACTTACTTTATCAATACACAGATTAAATAAAAGCTATAACTGTTTTCATTCTCAACCATTTCAATCAGTTTCCACTTAACACCCTTAACTGAAGTTCATATCTCAAATGTGAATTTTGAGGAGAAAAAAAATATTCAAAATATTTTAGAGAGAACACATGCAATATAGGTGGATATGGCAGATTCAAAGTAGTTTTCAGGGCAGGCATGAACAACAGTACATTACTGTAGCTTCCCCCCCCCCCCCATTTTTTCAAGTATATCCATTAAAGATAACCAATTCAAGCCATTCATACTTGTACTTGAATACAGTAGCCAGCTAGGGAAAAAACACACTACCCTAAATAGCAGTGTATTACTCCAATATGGTAAGATTTTGGAATTATTTATTACATTGTTGAAGATTTGATAAAACAGTAACCCAAATGAATTAGAAATATATCTGATAAAGTAAAACTGTCTCATATCTAGAGCAAAATAAAGGAAAAAAACCTTAACAGATGGAAAAACATACTATAATTTGGGGAGGAGAGATGTGAAGAGAAGATAATTTGTCCACAAAGATTAGCTGAGGACATTTCCAGAAAGGGAGGTGGGGGGGGCGGGGGGGACACCAGACTTTAAACATTTGGAAAAAGCCAAGCACCATACAAAATTCTACAAAAAAAAAAAATCCAAAACCCAAGTTATCTGCAAGTGCTCCAAATGTTCTACCAAAACCTCATCTAGATCAATTTGAAGATATTGACACACTGAGCTTCACATATGCAGATCTTCATATGGCTTTTTAATGCATTATTATAATGAATTACTGCATAAAGAATAAAATCTGGAACAGGAAAGGAGATAGAAGTAGTAAAAAGCAGAGAAACTGATTCTGGTGGGACACTCGGAGATTGCTGAAAACATAGAGGAGTGTGGACAATGGCCAATCACAATGTAACTACCTTTACAAAATGTTACAGAAGTGGTCATTCTCTGTCATTCTTATAATCTTAAAAAAAAACAAAATCAAACTGAGAAATATGATATTTGTATGTTTTCAGTTTCAGATGTTATATTTAGGGATAACGTCAACAGTTTATAGTAAAGTTTACATAGCAACACAGTTGTTTTTGTTAAAATGATTAACGGATATGCTTTTATGATTGACCTTGCGTGAAGAACGATCATTTCAAAATGATGGTTTCCAAGAGTTGTATATGTAATACAAGTTGCTGGCTTTACTTCATAGCAACTAAGTGAAGATCACCCTCAAAGTGATCCCTCTATAATTCCTTCACACAGAAAAAAAATAAATTATTCTGCACCGTCCTTCTCATAATATCACAAGTCACAGGAAAATATTTAATGACTTATAATTAAAGTTCAAAAGATTTAATAAAAATGGATCCAAATTTTTGAAGGTTTTGTTGCCTACTGCATAGCTCTATTCCTTATTCATCCTCTTGTCTTTAAAGAACATACATTCTTTTATTTTTCATGTACTAAATAAGGCAGCAACAATGTGCTCTATGTAAAAAAAAGTCTATTTGCTTGCCATTCATCTTAATATCTTCTGCCATTTTTTCAATTAATTTTATTAACAAGCCACAGCCTGTACTGTGGGGCTTCATCAGTGACATTATACAGCCCTCCTCTCAACTGCTTTTTCATTGGACCTCAATTTCTATCTTGATTTACAAAAAACTTTTTCTTTCAGTGTAATTGTATTAATGAGAATGATGCTTAAGAACAGTGGGTCAACAAAGCAGAATTATCTATCTTGTAGAGAAGAAAGGTGAAAAATAAGTTTTTAAAATGTTGAGAGATTTGTAAAATAAGCTCATTGTCTATTTGAGACTGCTGAATAAAGTAAATCAGGGAATAGCCTAGTTTAAATCCTGTCAACAAGAATGTAGATCGACAATGCTTCACAGTGTAGCTGAAATAGTATAATGGTGTTTTGAATGAGTGTGGCTTCTTAAGTTAAAAGAGCTCTTTCCTCTCGATAAACAAACAAATAAATAATCCCCCACTACTTCTTTGCCAGTTGAAAGAAGTTAAAAATTTCTGTGGAAGCCCTGCAAGGAATGATGAGGTCCAGAGAGCTTTCAACAAACTTGAGTTCTAGTACCAAACTGTCTTCAAACAGCACTTTAACACACATTTTAAAATATTTATTTTTAATTGTGTGCTAAATTAAGATTAAAGGAGGCCAAAAATAACCCACAATGACAGAAGTCTTTAAAGAGGAAAGTAGGTCCCTCACATACCTACTGGACTTTAAAACTGCCAACATATAAACAAAGGATGATCCATCCAGATAATAGGCCAGAGCAAAGCTCTCAAAGAAAGCGAGCTTTATTAGGATAAGTGTGATCATCCTCAGATGAGTAAGTAGGTGATGAAGAGGCAGCGAGGCTCAGAAATAAGCACAAGCATGAGAGGTCAGAAGTGACACCCCATTTTGAGCGTTGTTTGGGCCTGTGCAGTCTGAGATGTTTATAAGTGAATCTCAGATGAGAATGTCTGCTGATACTAAGCTATATTGGGTAGTAAAGCAAAAGCCAGGTATGAAGAGTTGCATAAGAACCTTGTAACACTTACTGCTGAAAGAATGAAATTAAAGATTGAAGTCGATGCTGAAAAATGCAGTGTGATACATAAGGAGAGAAAACTGCATACAGAATCATGCTTGTGAAATAACAATAATCAAGAAAAACATCACAAGGAAAAAATACCTTGAAGGTACAACATAGAATCCCTTGCAAACATCGAGCTCAATGCTCAGTCATCAAAGAAATCAGCCTTCAGCAAAGGGAAAAAGAAATGAAACCATCTTCACATTTGTCCCCCCTCATTTCAGAAAAGGGTACAAGAGCACTAAAAGAAGATACAGAAAGCACCAACAAGGACAATCCAAGTTATTGAATAACTAGGACTCGACTACAAAAGTAACAGAGGCAGGGAAGAATTACAGCTATTTGTAAATTCCTCGGGAAAACAGGGAACAATAAATGAAAGGATCATAGAAACATTGAATGGTTTGGGTTGGAAGGGACCTCAAAGATCATCTAGTTCCAGCCCCTCTGCCATGGGCAGGGACACTCTTCACTAGACCACATTGCCCAGAGCCCCATCCAACCTGGTCTTAAACACTTCCGGGGATGGGGCCTCCACAACCTCTCTGGGCAAGGATCAAGTTCAAAAGAAATAGAATTGCTATTTCAGAGAGCATGAAATTCACCATCTTCTATGCCAAGCATAGCATATATCCAAGAAATCCTTAGACAAATTCATGGAAGTAATACCTAACAAGGACTACAAAGCAAAAGATACTGCCTCCAACTCCAACGTCTCTGAGCTGTCATGACCACAGTACAGAAGCTATCCCCATATGTCTGCTCTCTTCCTTCACTCTTCCCTAAAGATTCACTCTTGGGCAACCGGCAAAGCCAGGGTTCTGGCTGCAGGGACCTTTGATGTGACCTAAAGCAGTTGTGCTCGGGACTCTAGGAAAGAAAGCATGTAATATTGCGTATACTTTACACACCAAAAAGCTTGGAGATAGGCCCAGCTACAAGAAAAACATAAAACTGAAGCTACCACTTTCTGATTACAACAGCTATCAAACCCATAAAACATGATTTCACAAGAAGCGTGGCTTTGTTACTTTCAGTGTTCAAAGATATTTACTGTGACTACAGTTTTATTATCCAGTTTTCAGAAGTAAAAGTTCTAAGATGAACTTTAGAAAAGACAAACCTTTAAACCATCTTCATAAGTCTAATATTTAAGCATGCTTTGTATACCACAGGGAGAATGGACTATTAACACCATTTAAGCATACTCCCCAAATTGTTATTTTTCTTCCAGAAAGTAAGAGTTTCTCTTTTTCAGCTAAGATAAAACAGTCTTAACTAATGGTATCGGATTTTTAACTGGAAAGACTTCAAGTCAGGGAATGACTTAAAATAATGTCCATATGAAGAGATATATAACACTGTCAATCACTTGAGAACAATTCCTCAAGTGATGTCTTAACATTTATATTTTTCTTCTTAACTGCCAATTAACAATCAAACACAGTGAGTGTGCAATAACACCCTTTAGAGATAATCTCTGCAGAAATAGTGTGTTTGAGAAAACTGCAAGCATCTCCAAAATTATCATCAGGATAATGAAGCTGTTGTACTTTATTTTGGGAAAACTATAAAACTAAGAAAGTTTGAAACTTCTCACCAGGTTCTTCAGCAGCGTTGATAATTCTTTAGTAAGCGTGGAAAATTTTACAAAAGCTGTGCCAAGATCTGGATTATCCCGACTTAAAAAATTACTTCCAAATTTATCTAGTACTTGTGCATAGTTTTCTTCATTTTGAACATGATCTGCGAAGAAAAATTAAAAATCAGAAAGTTTTTCTTGTAGATAGTCAATAATTATTTTAAGCTTAGGTAATGCAATACACTGACAAAACAAATGACAAATAGTACTTTCAAAAAAGCCACAAGTTAATGCATTTACTGAAAAATACAATAATTTTAATATTAAAAAGAATTATTTCACAAACAGACATATATATGCTTCTTTCAAATCAGTGACTTGAAGTTGTAATACATCAATGAAAAAAGCTCTGTAGTTATTAAAGTAATAAGATCAATCAAACAATGTAAGTACATGTGCTCGTGACCCTTTTCACCTCCTTTGTAAAACTGAGTTACCCCACAAAATGGAATGTATATTGGTATCCAGCCAAAGACTTGTTTCAATATATTTAATAGCAAATTGGACATACAGAGGTCAGACCCAAGAAGATATAATTGAAGCCAGTGAAAGCAAGCAAAATCCTTAACTGAAGGATGAAGGAAATTCTGAATTACAGACCATTGTGCCCAAAATGTTTTTCCTGCTTCTATTACTTTCCCTTCTGGCATCTGTTTCCATAATTTTTTTTTGTTACTGCTATTTTAGCATCTTTAAATAGAAAATTTGTCACTACGGCCCTTTTGGGACACACATTATCACCTCCATTTCTCTTAGAAGAATATTGTTGGTATTAATTAAATCAACATTTCACTTTAATGAGTTTCCTAGTCCTACTATGTTTTTCTTTGGTAAGCCACAAACACAAAACCACAGAGCTATTCTAACTAGAACAAGTTCTGTGCAACAAAGGGAGGGGGGAAGGAGGAGAAAGACAGAATAGTTGCCAATAGGTACCATGTTTTCCCCTGAAAGACCTGCAAGTTTTATTTTCTTCAAGTTGTTATACTGCCTGAGAACATCTGAATTACGGGGGGGGGGGGGGGGGGGGGTAAGGGGCCTGAAAAGAAGGAGGAAAACACACCCAAAACCCCCTAAAGTTTCAAATGAGGCTTGTGGATAATGCCCCACAATGAATCTACATTGACATTAACTAAGAGCTAATGAAGAGTTAAATAATATTTCCAAGGTATTACAGGTCCTCAAAACAACAATGCACTAAAGCGCCAACAAAAAACAATGAAAACCTACTAGAAGACAAAAATATAACACCCAACAAAAAACAATCACAATGCTTATTTACCAAAACCAAAGCCCATGCATCAGACAAGTTACATTCTAAAATCAGACATTAACACTGAGGTTTTCAAAAGATCAGATATTTAATCATATGTTAATATGGAGTTGTAACTCAAACAGTATGTTTTTAATAAAACTGTTCCAAAACCATATGGTTTTAATCAAATAGTTTAGTATTAAAATCAAGGAAACCACTATATAATAAAAAAATAATAAATATGAATATAATAATAAAATATGCATTTTGTTTTGATGTAAGAGATGTTGCAGAAGTATACACAGAAAACTTTATCTAAGAAGGAGCTTTGCCTTATAAAGTCCTGAGCTAAATAAAGCTCCAATGTCCCTACTGTTCTGAAGAAAAAGGAAGGGTTGCAAAGAAATCTGCTGGATCATG
The DNA here is from genome assembly GCF_028858705.1 of Grus americana. Lineage (NCBI taxonomy): Eukaryota > Metazoa > Chordata > Aves > Gruiformes > Gruidae > Grus > Grus americana. The sequence continues at coordinate 10,525,358 of NC_072853.1, read as the reverse complement.
GAACCCCTGTCCTTGCCAGCGAAGCACCTTTAACCCCACCATATTTCCTAGTATTTTGATTTTAAGTACTGCGTTGTTTCATAGAGCATTTTCAAAAATAATTTTGTGAAGAGACTGAAAAAGAGCTGAAGACGACTGTTTCCTTTATCTGAGGAAAGGCAAAAGAAATTCCCCATCCAAGAGAGGAAGCAGGAAGCAGATCATTGTCCTAAAACAATGTATAGGAAATTCTCAAGTATCCCAGATCGCAAATCACCTGAATCTAGACATAAGGCTTTGGTTATGATGTAAAAAGAATACTTGTGTAATTACCACACATATACACATAAAATTCAAGTATTGAGTAAGAATAATAATATTTTAATTTTTACAGAACTATCAACGTACGTCTTGTAAAAGGAGAAGAAATGTTTTCTATTGAAGAGGTAAGGTAGCTCCCCATGTGACCTTAAAGGTACACAGATGAAAAATTAAATCTGCAGCGTAGCCTATGCTAAAATGCAACATATGAAAACCAGCATGCTTAAAGCCAAGAACATGCTTTAATCTCCCTGTAGGTGCCTCATGCAAACACGGAAATGACTTCCCCGTGTCCTAATAGAATTTCCTTTGCATAAAGCAAGTTATAATGTGCATGACTTGATGTTTACTTCCTTAGATACAAGTACTGTAGGAAGGACTTTAATAACCCTAGTGAGGTTCCTAGACAGGAACAATGACAGCAGTACGTACAAAGGATAATGCTTGCCTACTAGAACTGGCTCGTGTCTTCTCAATATTGTAAACAAAGCTCAGTACTGTGATGAAAATAGAACAGTTTCCCCAGACAGCCAGCCTCCTCCTCCAGCAGCTCCTTGAGAGGTGCCAGAACCAGACATTGGAGGATGGGCTCTGCCCTCACTGACAAAGGGAGCTCCCCTCAAAAGGGACTACGATCATCCCCTCCCCAATGGGATCTGGCAAGGCCAGTACCGTAGGCAGTGCTGAAGGCTTCACTACACAAAGGCAGATGTACTACAAAGCAACATACTGGACCGGATACAGCAGTGATATTTTCTGAGCTGAAAGATGTATCTTTTCTTCTCCACAATTCACACCTTCAGCTGGAGGTAGTTGGACTAGATGATTGCTGTAGGTTCCTTCCAATTGAAATATTCTGTTCTGTTCTAACTCTGAGAAACAGCACAGAATTTACCTTTGTTTTTTAGAAAATCTTGGTAGGGCTCATAGAGCAGCAATGTTGCAGCAACCATCATTTCTGTGCTATAATTTGTATATTGACGATTATGTGTTAAGAGAGGAAATAATACAAATGAAACTGGAGACACAGATCCAAGGAACTTAGAAAGGAATGACAGCCACAGCTGCTTGCAGCAGCCTTTTGCTACACAGCAGTACTCACCAGAAGCAGGGAGCCCTCTTGCACTGAGCCCCAGCACTGCACAGGCTCAGGCTTAAGGCTTCCCAGGACTTAATTCCACCTAATTCTGCTGCCCCAGGCAGTCACCTGAAGTTGTCTATGCCTAAAGCCACCTTGTGGGAAACTTTTCCCAGGACAAAGATAGAAGACTTAAATCAGAATCCCAAGGCATTCATAGAATTTGCACTCTTTCATTGAAACCCACAACATTAAGTACTATGTTTATTTCCCATTCAAAAGTTATCAGAATTTTAGCATATCCTTCTGAACCCAGTGAAATTCATGTCTACTTGTGCATATTAAGCATGGAAACTGAAGAACAAATACGGTTAAGAGAGGTTAAAGAGCAGCCTTTTTATACTGGAGCTAGAAAACAGATCACTAGAATTAAAGCCTTAAATTTCCTTTATTTAAAACAGTTTTGGTTCAGATATATTACCCTGCGAACACTGAAGGAAAAAAGTTAAATAGTTTACAGAAGAAAAATGCCCAAACACAACTCTTTCCTGTCAGTGATTATACTTAAATTATACCCAAAGAAACCTGAAGAACATCTAAATTACTGAGAATTACTGAATTACTTCTGCATATCTAGTTAAGTTAAAAAAAAAAAAAAAAAAGAATTTCATGATTCAGAATCCTGATCAGCTATTTTTTTGTTGCACTTATAAAACTGCTTTGTTCCATGGGTAGCCAGAGGAAAAATAACCAAGGTCAAAGTCAAGCTGCATTTATGAATGGAAAAACATACACATGAAAAAAGACTCAGAAAGACTTTAGAAAAAGCAAGAAAGCTGGCAAGGTTAAAAAGGATGGCAAAAGAAGTTATTTGAAAGAAGAAGGCATCCTTTCTCATCTCATCCTGTACAAAGCTGAAATGTAATGAAAAAATAATAGAAAAGAAAAAAAAAATTGACCACCATATTCTTATCTGGACTTGATAACAATCACAACTTCTGGACTGAGATTGCTGAAGGGAAAAGTAATAAAAACCTCTTTCAAAGATTTTCAGAGCAAGGAGCATCTCAGCGAGTCTGCCAGGTTCTGTAGATCATCACAGTGTAAGAGCATCGAGAAATAAACCAGCCCAGAAAGGTAAATGACTTCTTTTTGCATCTCTGTTCATTGCTGATGTACTTGAAGTTCTCATGGAAGAATTTTCTTTCAACTCTACTGCAGAGGATTTATACCAAATCTAAGTGCTAACAGTAGAATTCATAAAAGCTGACAAAATGAGCAATGGCAAGTCACTTAGACCCAGGTACAGAAAAATAAAATAGGCAAACTATACAGCTGTAAAGCCTCTTATTTATAACAGCCTCAATACTACAAGAAGAATGAGAAGTGAATAGAATAGCTATTTTTAATAAGAGCTCCAGAGAGAACTAGAATTCAAGTATGCACCAGCAGAGCAGTAATGCTGATATATTCCTCAGGCAATTCGTAAAAACTACAGTGCAGAATAGATTTGGTGGACATGTGGATGAATGAACAAGAAACACAGGTTTCATAAAAATAATTTTTTACTTCCCAAAACTGCCTCCCCAGGGGATTAACAAGCATATGAGGAGAGGAAGTCCACATTAAATTAACTGTTTGGATTTCTGAAAACGTCTGTCCCTCACTGAAACACTAAAAGGAACTAAACAAAGGATAACAAGGATGAGCCCCACACAGAGGGAAAAGAGGTCAAAACGATGAGATGGGGGAAAGGAAGGAATAAAGAGTTAAGTTTCTCAACAGAGGGAGGTCACCAGTGAAGTCCTGTGATAAGGACCACATCATCTAACAACACATAAATGAGTCAGGAAATAAGAGTTGTAGTGATAAACTCTGTTCTTCTTTTCCATACAATAGTATAAATTATTCAGGGCGACAGAAACAAAAGCTGACTCCAAAGGTGAGATCAATTTGTCCAAACACAGACTTCTACAACAAAGATCTCCATGTTGGAGCTTGGGGTCTACCCTTCCCCTTACATTCAGCACAGGAAAAGTTACAGTTCAGCTCTTCCTAATGTAAATGTAGAGAAAATCAGATTATCTCACCCTAGAAGTCTCTACATAAATTCATTGATTGTGCACAGAGTCTATGGCAACAGGCTCACATCTGGGTAGCTCCCAAGTTAGATGAGAAATCCCATATTGAATGGCCAATGCATGAAAGTGTGCATTAGGTAAGCATAACACATGACGGAAAACACTACTAACTTTAAGAAATTATTGTGTAATAGACATTATAAAGAAAGGTTTTGGAGTTATATTGCCTTGACACTCAGTACCAAGCAGAACAAAGCTGAACATCAGAAATTGTTAAGAAAGAAACAGAGCAATAGAGCAACATAAAGACATTGCCATAGTATGCTTAAACCCTTAATATTGTGTGCAGTTCTTGTCACTGTTCACCAAAATTCACTCTTCCTCTTCCTTGTTTTAAAAAAAAAGAAAGTCTATGCTGCCATTTCGGAGAAACAGAATAAGGATGATTAAATGTATGTGACAATTTCTGTAAAAAAACCAAATCAAAAAACCACCCCCAAAAAGCCCTAGGGCTGATGAGTTCAGAAAAGGGATATTGTGGGTGATTGTGGAAACAACGCAATCCAGAAACCTATTTCAACAAGTAGAGCGGACAACACTGAATCAAGTTTGGATTCATCCACCAAGGCGGCCTCCAACATTACTCTAGCAAGCTTTGGGACTTCAAAGCCCCCTACAAATTGTCATGCCCCAGAACATGCAAAAGTCCCTCAATTTGACATCAAATGACACATTCTGGTTGGCTTGAGGCCAATGCTCTGAGACATGGACAGGGCCAGTCTGCTCCTCAGGGGACTCGAGGCCTGAAGAGCATGCATGGAAAACTTCACAAGGGAGCAAGTGTACATTTAACTAGACTGATGCAAAACTACAAATGATAAAGATTTACATGAATTTAAATTCCTTAGACAAAAGGAATGGTAAAAGTCCGTTACGAAATATCAAGCCTCATGATATCAGTCCTGACTCAGGTAAATCCTGGCCTTCATATCATTGTGAGCTTAGAAAGTCTTTAAAAAAATACTAAAAAATAATAATAAAAAAAATAATCACTCCATCTTTGCACCATTCTTCTACTTCCTCAAGCATCTGCTGCTGATCATTGCAGGAGACCACGTGCACTGCTGGTCTGACTCAGTATCTTTGTTCTTGCATGGATTTTATGTTTTATTTCTCCATTGTTTAAAATCTTTTGACTATATTTGGGAGTTATATTGGGGAACTAATGGAAAAGAGCTATTGAAACATCTACAACAAAACTAATTGTGCAATCTACTGCTGTTACAATTCAATCCAAATGTTATGGGAAAACTAGTCAGAACAGATTCTCCATTAAGTTCAAGCACCATTCATGTAAAATGGGTTCCTAGCTACAGATGCAATCTATCATGCCAGAAATAAACAGCAAGCCAGCTAAGGAGGAAGCGGTGAGAAAGAGGTATCACAATTTGTATGTCTCACTGGATTTCATAAACAGTACTTTAGCTAGGGAAAAAGGGATGGGACTTTTCTAAGGGACTTCCACATTTCTGTGCTGGTATGTTTTCATTTCCACAGCAGAAGATCTAAATCTAAACATGACAAATGGGTGAGGGATGTGCACAAAAAGCAAAAAGTATTTGGGTGATATTTAAGCTCTCTTCGTAACAGAAGAGAGTCCCTTGTGGTTCATAATTCAGCAATGAAGAGGAACAAACCAACACACCAGAAGGCCAGGGCTTTCTGAAGAATTGTGTATGAGACATTGCATTGTGTGAATGTCACTGTTCAAACGTTACTTCAGGCAAAAAACAAAACAAAAAACCCAACCCAACACAACCCAAAATATCCTAGCTATGTCTTTTGGTAGAGTATGAATTGGATTACTGAAGAGAGAATAATTTCTATTGCCCCTAAATAACCATTTCTCACTAGTCCAGCTAGAGTTCTCAAAAGGAGATTATGAAGCAAGGGAGTTTAAAAAAAACCCAAAAACTTTTCCTACTCCATTACTTTAATTATGGTCTCACCTTCTAGCAAACAGCTAAATTTGCAAACCAAAATTCCAATTCTGAGTTGTCAAAATGTAGTTTGAAGCTTTCTTATGGAATACGAAAATAGTGACCTAACTCTCACTTGAGCTGATAAACAACAATGCATTTTACAGCTGGTTTCAGTATGTTTTACGTGAAGTTAACCATTAACAAAATCCACTTTCATCATTGAAGCATGATAGGAAAATAGCTGGCTTAGCAATTCTCTTTGTACAAGCAGGCAACACGAGTTTGAGTTTTAATTCAGTCACTGAAGAGGGAGCTAGAGTATTACATACAGTGCTTTCTTTATCCAAAAAAAAAGTCATACTAACTTGTAACTTTGAAACAAAACCTGTTCAAGAAAAGAAAAGAAAAAAAATATCTATCTATTTCTGGTCCTTTTTAAGTGCAGAGGCAGCCAATTAAAACCATTAACTAACCTTTAATTGCTTTTACTCAATGAGATTAGTTCATGATATAGTGTGGCCTACTTACAGGCATTGAAAACAACATTACTTTTATTACAAGACTCAAATCAAATGTTAGCTAAAATCTCTTTTATCATTTATATGATTCAAAGCAGGAAGAACACTTTTCACATGTTCTACAATTTTCATCAGTTTTGAAATTCAGTAAGTAGTTACTTTTAAATGGAAAAACTGTTTGGAGCATCTGAATACTTTTAAAAGCATAAAACTAAATACACACGTACCAAATACTGTTCTCACTTTGGAGCAGGCTTCACAGTCTATTGGGAAAACATTCATCATCAACTGAAGTTACAGAAAAGCTAACTAAAATCCAGTATTTACAGCCAGAAGGTGTACAGCTCTGCTACCCTATCTGCCTCTGGCACAGTTTTTAGACCGTAAGAGAAACAGAGGTAGAAGCCAGGTATACTTTATAACATTTTTAAAACCCAATTTGTATATTGATCTGTGTTTGATCGTCATTTGTTACTGAACTCAAACTGATTATCAATTCATATTCCAGCCACCTATCCTCTCAAAGTTATTACTACAGCTCAAATGAAACATCAACAGTGTCTTCGAACAAGCAAAATAATGATAAATCTCCACTATTTTAGCTAAGAAGGGAAATACGTAATTTTTATTGTACTTGTTATGAGAAAGCAAGTGTTGACAGAACAAACACATCTACCTATAGATATTTCTTTTTATTTATTTATTTTTAAAGCTTTTTAATAAGTTCTCATTCTTATTTCACTTAGAAGTGCACTCCACAAATTCAGTCTAGGACACTATCCTGTCACTGTTCTAGTTGAAGGTAACTGCTTCAAATGTTATGACAACAGGAAAATTTACCCAGGGGAATTCTCCTAGAGGCCTTTGAGAAGGAATATGAGGGTGAAAGAATCGGAGAACACAATCTGATGTATAATCAGAAGCAAATAAAGAAAATTTTTAAATCCAAACACTCCTAAACAGATAAGCATCTCATGGTATACACTTCAACAGGATAAATTGCTGTTCTCGAACGTGAAATCAAATGCTAAGGTTCTCAAGTAAAACTGAATACAATGTCTTACCTTGCCCCGAATTATATATTGCTTTCACAGATTTTTTCACCTTCTGTAATGCAGTTCTGTCTTGATCCAATGCCTACAATAACAAGAAATAAACAAACATTAAATATTTACTTCATTGATGATCAATAGAATACGCTATAACATTTAAAAAAACCCAACCCAGATAAAACACAGAATAAGTACTTTCACAGACTGGAAAAAACTGCAGATACAAGATATTCAGCCTGCAGGAAGGTCTGAGGTCATTCAACCCCTTCAAGATGAATTAAAGAACTTAACCGAAAATGCTCTGAAGGCAGAGCAGCAGTGACAGTGCTAAAAGAAAAAACACTACTTTAGTTTTGCAAGGGACAAAGCATTTATTCAATTTTTAATATATTTGGGGAAAAAAAACCCCAACCACCAAGAAATAGTAGATGCTTCTACTACAGCTCTATAGTTTCCACTACAACTAAATTACTTGTTAACTTCTATGGTTTTCCCACAGTAATGGTCTTCCAACCATAGACACAGATTATCACACTAAGCTCTCCCACCAAACTCCACAACAGAATTTTATAAATACAGAAGATGAAAAGCAGTAAATCAAAAGAAAAAGACTAAGATCTGATTTTGTGCAACATAATGCGACTGAAAGGAAATATTTATAATAATATTCAAATATGCATTTGCAGGATTCCATCATTCTGAATTTCAAATTTTCTGCAATTGTTTCAAAGTCTAGAAGAAAGTGTTATTAAGTAATGACAAATTTAGGATTAGATTTCTAGGTACTTTCTTTTTTAAGCAACAACTCCCTACCCACTCTCAATCTCATATAAGAAAACAAATTAAGATGAGAAAGAACTATTATGATAAAGTAAAAAATAAAATCAAAGTAAACATTAGACTTGTGGAATTAAGAACCCTAAAAGACACATACTGGTACTGTGTGCAGTGATCCAGTTAATTTCAATTAAGTGTGAAATTTGGGTATTCTGCATGCCTAACAAATTGAATACAGTTCCCTGCTATCCATGGAGAACATACACAGAAACGTTTAAACCTTTTCCTATATTTTTTGCCACATACATCATAGGCACTTTCCCATCACATAAGTAATGTTAGATCAATAATCTCAAGCTTTAATGAAGCTGGCAGTGTTTGCCGTATTATATTCACGTTCAAATCACTGAAGGTTGGAGAACTTATACTCAGAAGTACTGACAGGACAGCAGTCCAACTGAGCCTGCTAGCTGTTGTAGACCACAAAGTTCATGTTGCAGAGACCTTGGGTTGCCATGTTATCCAAACAGCTTAAAGCTCAGAGCTCCTGCGGGTCTGATAGCTGAAGACTGGCAGACCAAGGCAGAATGGCGGCTACTCCTACAGCAGGGTGTACCTCAGGGAGGGTCATCACCAGAAACGCTGAGTAAAAACTTAACCAATAAGCAGAGTTTTCACTGCCAAAGCTGAGATGATTACAGTATATTCCACCAGGCATTAAGAAGCTTCAAAAAACCCACAGCAGGAGGTCCAGGTCAACTAGAGTGTTAAGCACTGGAGATGGCCATACATACCTAAGAGTGGTACCCTCATGTAAGTTCAACAAGCTAAGTGTTTCAGCGTATGCACGCTTACAGTAGGAATCCATAAAGAGATAAACCAAATAATATATAGCAGTTCTATTTCGGAGTGGCCCAGTTTTAACCAAGCAAAATATTATAGTTGAACAATACACAAAAGTCTGTAACAAAAGAAAACACAGTGTTTCTGTTCTTTAACTGAAACAACCATCTTCTCAAATCACACAACTGCTTCTGTGGTAGCTAAAACTAGAAAGTTTGGAAACACAGAATTTATATAAATGCTTTCTAATACTGTTTATCTCTAGTTTTTCAGCAGCAGCAGAACAATAGATTCAAACATTCAGAACTGCAAATAGCATTATTTCTTTTGCTCCCCAGTAAAAAAGTGGATTTTACTTTCATCTGGACAGAATTTTTAAATTTAATAAAATATTAAGAACTCTGTGTTCTTCTCAAGACAGTGCAGGTGATTCCACTTAGATTCCTTTGCAAACGCTGTCAAAAGCTTTTGGTTCTCCCTGCGTGCTATGCAAGACAGTTGTTATCATACATTTCTACTGAAGTTCTCTCCATCTTCAATGACCAGAAAAAAAAAGATTCACTTGTCTATTGAAACTTTGAACGTGGGATAGTAGAAGAATTTGAAACCAGTATTTTGGAAAAAAAACAACGGTTAACACTGATGAGATTCAGAGACAAAACTTTGTATTTAGTTCTAATACTGAAGCAAACTTGACACTCAGGAGGAGAAAACAAATACAAAAAATCCAAGAAAGATGGTACTTGTTCCTGAAGACATCTATCCATCTAGAAGACTATGACAAATAGACGAGGAAAATCTTCCAAATTTTATTTGATACGGAATTGAATTTCATCACTAATGTGGGAGCAGGAGGGAAGGGAACATTCATTATTTTAAGAGAGCAATCACTGAGCAAAGCCATATACAGAGATGACATCCACTGCCTAAAGGAGCCAGTGATCTAAGTCAGAATGACATCACAGGTCAGTTTTGTATTTTTATATTTGCAAATATGATCTTTATGTGAACTAGTTGTTCTTCATCCAAAGCTCTCTAAATAAAAGAAAACCATGCACACTTAAAATCATATACCAGGGCAGAGTACAAAATGCCTACCACAAGGGGAACCTAACCCTATGTAGAATTCTAGGTATACAAAAACTGGTATCTGGGGTTTTTGGGTTGTTCGGGGTGGGGGTTTTTTGGTTGTTTGGTTTTGGTTTCTTTGTTTTATGTAACTATAGGTAGTTTGCTTCCAAATACAATAAATTCCTCTTGAATGTCTTTCACTAATAATTTTTAGCTGCACTCTGTTGCAAAGGAAGTATGCTGCACTCAATGCTTAATTCAATTATTATTCCAGAATAATGTTTTAAGTATGTTAAACTAGAAAGGAATAGCTTTGCTTTCCCCAGTTAGGTGAAAGCATGCTTTTGCAGTATCTGTTAGCTTTATTTTTTAGTATGCTTCCTTCAGGTGCCTCCACCTGCTCCAGCATGGGGTCCTCCACGGGCTGCAGGTGGAATCTCTACACCCCCTCATCCTTCCTCCATGGGCTGCAGGGGGACAGCCTGCTTCACCATGGCCTTCACCACGGGCTGCAGGGGGATCTCTGCTCTGGCGCCTGGAGCACCTACTGCCCCTCCTTCCTCACTGACCTTGGTGTCTGCGGAGTTTCTTACATCTTCTCACTCCAGCTGCAAAAGCTCTCTCACTTGTTTTTTTCCCTTCTTAAATATGTTATCACAGAGGCACTGATTGGCTTGGCCTTGGCCAGCGGCGGGTCCATCTTGGAGCCGGCTGGCATTGGCTCTATCAGTCACAGGGGAAGCTTCTGGCAGCTTCTCACAGAAGCCACCCCTGTAGCCCCTCCCGCTACCAAAACCTTGCCACACAAAACCCAACACATATGCTAAATACTATATATTTTTACTTCCTAGGTTAGAAAATATAAAATCTGATCTTCCAGTAAAAGCGATGTATATTTATATTACTGAAAACTACAAAGCCTTAGAGAACCAAGGACACTCTGTGACAATCTCTAGGTATTCATATGTTCTCGTCCCTACATACTAAACTCTTTCTCATCACCACCCATTCCTGGAAAATGCTTCTTTCTTCATTTCTGTGATACCACCTCCCAAGAGGTCTTTTTAACTTCCCTGGGAGAATGTTTTCTTACCCTCTCATACATTATGAGAAGACAGATAATTTACTAAAGGTACCTGCAACACAGATTTCCTACCTCCTCAGCTGAACAAAGCTTTATTCTTGAAAATGGTCATCTTGGAGACAACCTCCATCTTTATTAAGAATAATGCAAGTTTAGTATTCACAAAACTCCCTGAGACATGTTACTGAAGAAATGAAGAAAAAAACCACATATTTAGTCTGTGTATATAAAATTAAACAAGGAAAGCTCCTTGCTTCTCATACTCAGCAGATTTGCCATACATGATCTCTGCCATGTGTCCTGTCAAGATTTCATCTTCCTGTATCCCCTCATATTGAAGGTTATGCTCAAGAAAACCTCCTGATCATACAAGATCAGTGCTTCTAACTAATCAGTTTGGAATCCCCCAGACAGTCGCCCCAAATTTAATTTCTCCTTTCTGCTAGAATTTAGCTACTTTGAACTAGGTTAGTGGCTTGAAATTGCAGGCTAGATTCAAATCTGAAGAAAGCAGTGTCTCTCCTTCCTCACGCCAGAGCACTCCTGTCGGCTACACAGAGATCCACTTGAAGAGCTGCTGTGATGACCTCAGCTCCACGAAAACCAGGGGCTCCTTTTGAGCACTGCAGATTTAGCTCACCTTCCATCAGTGCATAGCTGGTTGATAGGAAGTTGCACTTAGAGCTACCATTTCACATTCAGAGGCAAGACTTCTCACAGCACCCACCCTCTTAAGATATCATTTACTGGTAGTTATTCATACCAATATAAAAATTGGAAAGCTTGTCCAGATGAGGAAACAAAATCAAATTAATTTCGGGGTGCAGGGACACGAGAGTCCTCCCAATGGATCATTTCACTGGGTAGCTGCATGTACACTTTCACCAGCAAGACACAGCACACAAGTCAGTACCAGCTCAGAAAAGGTGTACATTGACATCCCATAACCACACCATAGTCCTCTCTGCTAGACGAGGTAGAGCTGTGCACTGCTGTTCGCACAGACAGACACTGCTTTTGCCTCTCTTCAACCATCTAGAATCCAATCCCTTCTCAATAAAGGGTATTTATATTCTTGGGCCATTCTCTGTTTTAATAGCTACTAAATTTTAAACCCGAAATTATAGTACTGTGCAGTGTATAAAGTGCTGGATTGCTACCGTTGATGTACTAAAAATTGCCAAACTCACATTTAGAAACACTGTTTCTTTAGAAGCTTGTGTCTTTTTATTCCATATATATCTATAAAATTATGAATCTGTTTGCATGCATATGTATGTGTAGATATTAATATGTATGTATCTGTGTGCATGCAAAAGTCTATATACTGGAGATCATACTTAGGAAGATTTGATGTACTTATTCCTAATAAACATGGAAAACACGGTTTGAGCAACACAAAAAACCTTCCTTCCCTTGATTGATGTAAAACTACTATTACAGAAACTGATCACAACAGTCTTTTGTATACATATATTAAACTAAGCTCTTCTAGAAATCAGCATCATCCTAGAGGCACACATTTGCACAGAGGATGCTACGGCTCCTTCAGCCCACTAGATCATCTAAAACACCAAACAGGTTTTGCGTACCTTGCAAACCTTTACAATTTAAAGAGAAAAAAACCCACTGATTTATGTTTCAGCCTTACAATAATAAAAAGACAAGAGTGGCTCAAGACACTGACAATCACATGAATACATCAGCATACAATATTAATCATACATTAAATCAAGTAGATTATTATCCAGAGGAGATGCATTTTCCAGCTGGAACAAACTGGTCATCCTCATATCAGAGGAGGTTTAGAATTTCACTCCATTTTTAGGAGGTTTGCCCAAAAAATTCCATATCCTACCACTACCAAAACCCACCCACAAAAATAATATACCAAACCAGGAGCATTCTAAACAATTACAATATTTTGCACAAGCCAAACCCATGACAGAAGCTTGAAGGCTATTAGAGCATGCACAGTCTATGTACTCCTGACAAAAACCCCTCCATGCATTTTAAGAAACTATTTTCATATATTCAAAAAAACCCCCCAAAACCACAATCCACATGAAGTTTAAAATATTTGAGGTTATACACACAAATGGGTATAATGAACACTTCGTAGCCACGTGCATGTATTGTCAGACCCAAGATTAATTATTTCCACAGAAAACAAACGGATGATATATTGGCTTCAAGGGACCACAAGAATTAAGTCTCTCACTTATCAATTAACACACTAATCTAACCCTGGCACAGAAATGACTGACATTTACTGTTGTCTATACTAGAAAATATGCTGTCTGCTCAAGTCCCAGTTACAATATCCATGTAATGAAGCAGAACAATGGCACCTTACAAAGTTACGGCTGTTCAACGCCAGTATCGGTTTTCTTCACAATGAAATCCAAACTTTATCAGATGGATAATAAATGCAGACTAGACAGGTTAATAAGTTATTACATGCCACTGAAATTGCAACAAGGCAAAACCCCATAATTTCCCCAGTGAAATATAATAGAAGATAAGAGTCAACTGTTGGTGTCCTGTAGCTTACCCACTCAGAAACGAGCAGACTACGAAACTCACTCAGTTCCGTAAACGGAGAAGTGATTCAAACCACCCTTCCCATCCTTCCCTGTCTGCTCAGTTTGTGTTGGCCCTGCCAGTCACCAGTGTGAAGCCTGTTTCCAATTGTTGCTCTCAGCCCACGTCTACATGACAAAAATAGACAAATAGGTTAAGAATCTTCTAGAAAGACTTAATCCCTTTGTGTAAAAGATGGATATAAACAGGCAGTTTGAACTTGTCCTGGATTACTTAAAAACCCAAAAGGTCCAAATGAGAGAAAGCAAACCAAAAAACCCACATCAACAAGCACTCATCACTAATAACTGCCACCAGCATCTTTTTGGACACTACCATTTCCCAAAATAAGAGCAATTAAAAGATAATATTTTTTAAAAATTGTGATTTCCCTGAAAATTGGAAGCTTCAAGTGTTTAGCCATAAACTAATGAAAAGAGCATCTGTAATTAAATTTAGGAAATACATTTTTTTCCAGAAAATAATTTTTGGCCTGACGCAACTCAACAGCCTCTCTCCAAACCGGCATATGTGAGAAAAATCATCAGCCCTTCAGTGCTGTGAAGGTCACATTAGATGAGCAAGCTCATCTGTGTAGTCACTAAAAAGAGTTGCAGAAATAATAGTCACTAAATTATTCCTCAAGTATTATTCAAATAGCAGCACAGTAGATACTGCTTGTAAAATATCAGTATTGCTAAATTGTAATTTTTTTTTCTGACAACTGATCTTTGGATCCCTCTTTGCAACCACACTACTACCCAGAAGCCTTTTCTGCAAGAGCATGGATGCAGATCCCAATTGCTATCTATGTATGATTACTTCTAGATAAAATGCACTTAGCATCACGCTTTTCCTAATGAGCATAGAACAGATATTTGATTTTGTGCATGCTCTGACATATCTGGAAATATTTAACAGTATTTTGGGCAGTTCCTTCCTTTAAGTTCTCAGCTGAGTTACATTAATATTTCTGAGTTTAGCTTATTTTGTGCACAAGGTACATTAAGACATAACTGAAAAATAAAACTAGGAGATTTTTTTCCAGATACGATGATGACACAGATCGGATTCATTTTCTAACTTCTGTTGTGTAGGAGATGCTGAAAAGCCCACAACTACTGACAACACTTGAAAACATCCACCAACAGATACAAAATTTTCCCCACTGCTCCTAAATTAGCTTCAGCTGGGTAGAAACTAACCTTGGTGATAAATACCCCAGAATGGTTTGGGTTGAAGAGACCTTTAAAGATCACCTAGTGTGTTGGGTTTGCGTGGCAAGGTTTTGGTAGCAAGGGGGGGGGGGTGTGCTACAGGGGTGGCTTCTGTGAGAAGCTGCTAGAAGCTTCCCCTATGTCTGACAGAGCCAATGCCAGCCAGCTCCAAGATGGACCCGCAGCTGACCAAGGCCAAGCCAATCAGCGCCTCTGTGGTAACATATTTAATAAGGAAAAAAACAGTTAGAGGGAGAGCTTTGCAGCCAGAGAGAGGAGTGAGAAGATGTAAGAAACTCTGCAGACATGCTAGGTCAGTGAAGGAGGGGGAGGAGGTGCTCCAGGCGCCGGAGCAGAGATCCCCCTGCAGCCTGTGGTGAAGACCATGGTGAGGCAGGCTGTCCCCCTGCAGCCCATGGAGGAAGGAAGAGGGGGTGTAGAGATTCCACCTGCAGCCCACAGAGGACCCCACACCAGAGCAGGTGGAGGCACCCAAAGGAGGCTGTGGCCCCATGGGAAGCCCACGCTGGAGCAAGCTCCTGGCAGGACCTGTGGCCCCACGGACAGGGGAGCCCACGCTGGAGCAGGTTTGCTGTTAGGACTTGTGACCCCGTGGGGGACCCATGCTGGAGCAGTTTGCTCCTTGAAGGTCTGCACCCCGTGGGAGAGACCCAGGCTGGAGCAGTTCGTGAAGGACTGTAGCCCATGGGAGAGACTCACATTGGAGCAGTTCATGAAGGACTGTCTCCCATGAGAGGGACTCCATGCTGGAGCAGGGGAACGATGAGAGGAGTCCTCCCCCTGAGGATGAAGAAGCAGCAGAAACAACATGTGATGAACTGACCGTAACCCCCATTCCCCGTCCCCCTGTGCCACTGAGGGGGGAAGGTTGAAGCCGGGAATGAAGTTGAGCCCGGGAAGATGGGAGGGGTGGGGGGAGGTGTTTTAAGATTTGATTTTAGTTCTCATTTGTCTACTGTTTTGCTTAGTAATAAATTAGATGAATTCCCTCTCTAAGTTCAGTCTGTTTTGCTCGTGACCATAATTAGTGAGTGATCTCTCCCTGTCCTTATCTCGACCCATAAGCTTTTCGTTATACTTTTTCTCCCCTGTTTAGTGAATGAGGGGAGTGAGAGAGCAGCTCTGGTGGGCATCTGGCCCCCAGCCAGGGTCAACCCACCACACCTAGTCCAACCCCCTTGCCACGGGCAGGGACATCTTCAACTAGATCAGATGCTCTGAGCCCCATTCAACCTGACCTTGAACACTGCCAAAGATGGTGCATCCGCAACTACTTAGTGTCAATATTCTTACCTCTGCACTGGCAACAACATACCTTGAAATAGCGACAACTGGTTGAACAGCTATCATTCACTATATCCAAACTCCCTTCATCGTATTAATCAGCCTTACTACTGCTAATTAGAAACCTAAGACAGCAAAACCAATGACCAGTCTTCTTGTCACTGCAGCAATTTTATTTATTTCTTACTCCAGCAGCAGATAAACACCCTAGGCATGATTAAAGGGGTAATACGTGGTTAAAGCTCAGAAACCAAAGCCATAGCCAACCCCACAGCTCCTGAAGATACCATTGTACAAGATTACCAAGCTGCGCACACAACTGTTGCTGGCGTTAAAGCTGCATGGCACTAGCAAGTGGTTGCACAGAACACAAATAGAAGAGTCTTCCTACATTATAAATGCTTCTGTGTTTAAAAATAAGAAGTGCTATTGCACTCTACTTTTTAGTAAGTCATGACATACTGTCAATCTTTCTTCCTCGAGTTGATCCTTCTTGTCCACATTAGCAATCTGCTAAGTACGGCTTTAAAAGTACAAATGGAATGATCTTAATCTAAGAAATAGAAGCCTATTCTGTACCTGTGCTCTAGCAAACCCCTCCTTACACTTTTTTTTTTTTTGAAGTCCAGTGTAAATACATTAATTTGAGCATATCAGCTACCAACTACTACCCTACAAGATCTTTTTTCCAGCTTACAAATATACTGTTCCATAGAAATAGCAAACAAAATTTTTAGTTTATTGAAGATTGAAATTTTTAATTTATTGAAGACTGAAAACCCCAATACACTAAAAAGTGCCATTTTGATTTAACGAAATCTAACCTAAAAAGCTTATATGCAAAAGACTTAACTAAATACAACTCAAACCAGCCCAAAACAGAACAAGATCATTTATTTACCAGATCAAAACGTAAATACATCACAAGACAACAAATAGTTGAGGTAAGGTCTTTTAAAAGGAACCGAACTACAGAGAGGATGGCATGCAAACACCACAAACACAAATGCACTAAATAGACGTGCTAGCAGATGTAGATTTATTAGAAAGAAATGCAATTCTTAGCAACTTGAATTGGAAAAAAAACCACAAAAGTCTCTGGAGAATTGCTCCCCCCCACCATATCTGACTGTAAATTTCATTAACAGGAGAGCTCTTCAGTTGCCCCACCAGAATTAAATACTACAAAATCTCTTCCTCTCATGTTAGCCCCTCCCTTTCTTCTTTTGAAATCATAACGTATTTTGCAGCAAGCTCTGTATTTAAGCTGTTCTCTGAGGAACTCACAGGTATTATCTAGTCAGGGAGGGAAGATGCAATATATCAGGACTCGTGAATTATGATTATTAGCACCTTTTCAGGCAGCAAAATTCTTCAAATATTGTATAGAGATTCTATGAATATTACAGAAGCTCAAAATAAAGTACTGAGCCATTGCCTGCCTCACAGTGGTATAGTGATTACACAGTACACTTACATCTCCAACTCGACACATTTCAGTCACTATTGTTATTTGTCAATATCTGGTATCAGATAGCAGCAAAGATACAGTGGACATCAGAAACAAATTCATGGTAGACTAAGACATTTCAAAACATTACTGTTACTATTATAAACTCTTTAAAAAAAAAAATTGCATCACTGGGGAGGGAGAGGCATGGTCCCTTATGTGAGAACAGAAACAACTCATGCTCCTTCTAACTCCTAAAGAAATACTTAAATGCATACTTTGATGCATGACTGCAATATTCCATTTCAGAATTATTCTGTTCAGGTATATTAATGCATTAAAATTGTTTTATGGAAAAAAAAAATTTGAATAGTGTCTACGTGTTCCAAGCCGCAGATTTCAAGAGTTTCATTAAGTTAAAAAAAAAAAAATTCCATTACACCACAGACCTTGAAACATTCTGGTACACTGATTTTGCTATTGGAGAGTGCTGTGATGACAGACTCAATAAGACTTCATCTTACATCATGTTAAATCTGTAACCACCACCACTTACTATGAAATTCAGATGACTAGCTAGGAGAGTCTACAGTATATACTTCCTACAGTATACAATGTAGACTGACACTATAGGATAATAACAAGACGATGAATAACAACAAATCTAGAAACATTCTAGAAAATAAGCACACATTCCATTTATTTTGTTTTTAAGATGAAAGTTAACATAGAAATGAGAAATTGTACAATATACAACAGGAGTTGTGTTTCTAATCACTATGATTAGACTTTGGCCAGAGACAATTTACAAAATGCACAAGATGGGTTTTGAGTCTCCACTTACAAAAGAAAAAAAAAATAAAATCACAAGAGTAATTTCGTTGTGAAGCATTAGAGTTAATTTTGAATTTCAATGTCATGTTCTTTGATACAAACATATTCTCTGAACATATTTAATTTAGTGAGGGAAATTACAGAAAAGGAAACATGATAATCGGAATAGTACATTCTAATATTTTAATAAAAGCCTCATCTAAAAACCTCTACTTTCTTCTACAATGTCTTTCATTTCTTTTAATCAACACACAAAAATAGCATAAATGTACATTAGAAAACTAAGATGCTCATCTCATCTTCACTGCGGTACAGAAAACCAACAGACCTCAAAGTAATATAGGTCAAAAAACCCAACCATAAATATGTGTGTAATACATATTATGTAATGATATATATGCTTTAATTAACGGAATAATTCTATATACAACTCAAGATCAGAGTGAGATTTGCTTTCTCAATATACAAGAAAAATACAGTGAAATGAGAAGGGATATCCAACCTAAAGCAAAGACCTATAATCTAATTAGATTCTCTAGAGTTTATTTTGAAGATGCCGGCACACATTATGACAAGTCTAGAAAGGAACTGCTGAGCTACGTACAAATGCATAAGCTATAGCAATCAATCAAGGGTGAAAGAAAAGGATATGCTAACACCACCGAAATCCTACAGTGTAAAGGTAACCTTAATTTGCCCAAACTGCATATGCGACCTGACAAAGTCATTCAGACAACTCAGAAGCTACCACTTTCCCTTCCATAGGAAGGGTGCTTTAAATACAATGCTGATTTTAAAGGTATTGTTTAAAACCATAACAAAACTTAAAAGAATTTAGCAGTAATTTCCAGTATGTTAGGAAACAAAACAAGTGCTTTGCAAGCAAACTGCTACTTACTTCACAGCATTTTTTAACATAGTATCGTGCTTGGTAAAAATAGTCTTATGCTATTTCTAAGACTGTATTAGAGAACAGACTCCCTTAGAGAATATTCTATACATTTTCTTAATAATATTAAGCTTCAGACATAATTTACAGCCAAGATCCTAAACAGAACTAAATTGCACCAGCAACAACTTTCTTTAAAATACTCTCAGATATAAAAATAGCTGCACTGTATTCCATTTAGAAAATGTAACTGATTTGTTTGATTCACAGATTTAACTGAATATTGTTAATATAAATAATGCCACGTTTATAACAGGAGTATACAGTTGTGCTACTAGCTGAACAAATGACTGTGTTGTTAGGGAGTATTTAGTAGGTTTTCAGTCTGTTTACTCTTGTCTCCCCCTTTAGAAGAGCTATTCCTATGTCCGTTCTTCAGATTACTACTACTTTTAAATCCCCTTAGATAACACATGGGTCCCTGAACCTTGTTGTCTGCAAGAAGCAGCAAGGAAGGTGAAAGTAGAATCAACTTCAGTAAATCAGCATTTTCTCAGGATTAGCTAGAATATAAATTAAAATACTTGGGGCAAAACAAAAGTTTGGAAATAACACTTTTGCATACAGGAAGAATCAGAAAATACCAGTGAGAAGGAAAATATTGTTGAGTTTTGACTTTATTTGGTTTGGTTTTTTTGGGGGGGTGAGGAGGGGCTGTGCATTTTCGTTGGGTTTTTTTTGGAGGGGCAGTGGTTTTTGGTTTGTTGGGGTTTTTTTTAAACAGCTGAAGAGGATATATGTCACTTCAAAAAAGTACATGTTGGCAATATTCTTCTCTAAAATAAGGAATACAATTTATGATTCAGGATTGAGAAAGGAATTTGGTAAAGCTAATGAAAACCAAGTCTGCTACCCCAGGGTAACAAGAGTGCATGGACAAAGCTGATCGTTACCATGTAGCTTTTCATTCTTGTATAATATATAACTAGAAAATATAGGTTATACTTAAACATAGACAAAGCTACGGCATAGTTTAAAACCCACCCAAAAGAGCGGTAATTACATAATAAAGTATATTTAAACGGAAACCAAGTTATTCTTATTGTAGTCCAATGATTTTTTTCTTTTACCTGCACAATCCCTCCCCACCAAGCACGAAATTAAGACTAATACTAAAATCATTAGTTTATGGTGTTTATCTGAAAGTTATCTCAGTTCTCAAGAACAATGTATTCATTCCAACTCACTCTAAAAATGCTATTAGCTAATCCTAATGGATGCAGTTAGTGCTTAAATAAAATTAACATATCAACATCGGACTTAAAGATACTCAGGAAGCTCACATAATTGATGAATGATTTTACATAAAAACTAGGCAGACTGAGGTACTAGAACAATAGGAGATTAACAGGCTGCAGTATTTTAACATTAAATAATGGCACAGTAGCTGTCACAAAGTTGCAAAGAACAAGCTATGAACAGAACAAACTTCTAAATTTATGCAACACACTCTCTTGACAAACACCCATAGACTTAGATGATATGGGAAATGACACAATGTTATCACCAGTAAACATAGTACCTTTTCATGAACACTTTTACTTAGCCAGAAAGATACTTTCTTAATTAAAAAAATTTCTGCCACTTCTTCATTGTATTTTTTAATAAAAATTTAAAACCTCCAAATGCAATTTAATTCAGTGGAGGCATATGAATGAAGATAGATTTTTCTCCTTAGGAAATAACAACTGTTTCACTGTTTCAGATGTCTACAAAATACAATAGATGTAACATACACTAAATGTATGCATATGGTTAAAAGATTCTCATCAGAATGCAGAATGAAAGTATAGAAAAATGGTGAATCATATCATGAAAATTTGGACAGATGAAATGGTTAAGTAAATGAAGGTTAAAGTCAATAGCATTATAGTCAATAGTATTATGACCAGAAGCAACAGGTATCCCTGCAGGTTTGTGGAATGCCGGAGTGCTCGGTTCTTCCCCAGGACCCAAAAAAGATGGTTTTCCTGTTTCTCCCTGCCATTCCCACTGCATTCCCACTACCTCCTCTGTACCAGCACACTAGTGTTCAGAAAACCACAGTCAAGAAATTAGATCAGATGAAAGTTGCCCTTTTCCTTGCGTTATGGCCACCAGAAAGGAGGTCAGCTACAGACACGGTAGCTCTACCCCTTTCAATAGATGCACAAATTTATACCAGATTAAAATTGCCATGTGACCATAGCCTGAGAAGACAGATGATATTTAATATTTCAACTACATGGAGATCTGTTTCATCCCAGCTGCATCCCTTGCAATACACCTACTTTTGATCAGTGAAGATACACTTTGAGACTGTAAAACTTGAATCCTTAGAAACCAATGCTGTGAAAAAGCAGCAATCTTCACGCATGTAGGAGTTAAATTCAATTTTCTCCTTCGCCAGCAGGGGTGACTCAGGCTACAGATTTCCTTTTTTAATCTCACATTCTTTCTCTTGATTTTAAAATGGTTATATCCTTCAGAAACTCAGTCAACTATTTAAACTACAGTAACTAACTGGAGTTCCTTATGTCTTTTCTCATCATCTTCACAAGCGCGTAAACTATTGCTGAAGTATGGACTGAAATTTTACATTTGCAGCTATAGAGAATTACTGTGCTTGACAATACCCATCAAGCAGAATCTGAGAAGCACTTTATGCAACTTTCAGTGTGCTGTATTATTAACTCTCTAGTAACCTAGTTTAAATACCTCCTGCTACTTTTATAAGACCATTTAACCCCTACACCACCCATCACTCCAAGCAAGCAGCACTTCCTCTTAGCATGCTTCTTGCTCAGAGAGAAGGCATGATTTAGTAAAGGTGAATTTAGTTCTAGAGGCCAGAAGCTGGCCTCAACAGAGAACTAAACAGAAAGAAAACACTAACTAGTGCAACAGAAGTTGTAGGAAATTGACAGTAGCTTTTCCAGAAATACTTTACCTTGAATTTTCTATCACAGAGCAGCCCCTGCAAAAGTCCCACCTATTCCTCCTTATTACCTTAGATAATAAGCACAACCCTTCAGATCTTTGCAGAGCAGCTACAGGAGGCACAAGCTGCATCTCTGGAGAAGAGCACATGGCGAGACAGAGGCCAAGCACCCTGCCTGACCTCATAGGCCCAAACGACAAAGACGGGTGGATATCCAACAGCTGAACAGCCTATACACACACAAAAGGCAGAGAACTTTAAGGAAACCAGCAGGTAGCAGACTCAACAAATAAAACGTGGAAAGACATAGTGCTTTGCACCGCATATGGTAAGCTGTGGAACTCCTTGCGGATGCTAGAATTTTATATACTTAAAAAAAGAGCTATAGGCAAGGAAGAGAAATTCAGCATGGCCATGAAATATAGATTTAACACCCTAGTTCTGCCATACCCTGAGCTGCCAGTTACTGGAGACTGGGAGACCGTACCAGAGAAGGTATCCCTACATCTCTGCCCTTGTCATCTGCTGTTGGTGATGTCAGAAAAGATCCTAGGCTTTTATCAACTTCTGGACTATCCTAGTACAGCTGTTCTTCCACTCGCTAATGGTATTTCTGCTATGTAAGCTGCAATGAGAAGGAATTCACCAGTAGATAACCATATATGCACAATGCCAAGCAACAGACAAACCTCAGTAAAAAATGGGGGGAAAAAAATAATAAAAAAGCCGCCCTGTAGCAAACTAAGACATTTTTTCCTCTTCCTTCATATAGCTTTTGTTTTCTTCAGATCTGAGTATCAGCTATCATCACAAAACCCCAAAAAGTTATTTACATATAGAAGGGGGAAGACTTTCTGAAAGTTTTAGCAATAATTAAATAGTAAGGTATCAACTTGACAAGTATGTTCACCTGACCAATGAAACATTTTATATATTTTGGTTTTTAAATGCACATAGCCCTTAACCATTACAAAGGTTTCACAAATTGTTTTGTTGTGCTCTAGCAAAGTCAAATAATTAAGCTTAAAATAAACAATTTGTTCAAGTTACTGTTGTATGTTTTACAGTATGTCTTAAAAGAGAACAAAAGCTGATTTTGTTTCATGTACAGATTGAGGAATGTTTGTTTTTACAGTCATAGTAAAAGAAAAGCTGTGATTTATTGCCAGTTCTAACAAGGACAGCCCTAAATCCACCAAGAGTGAGTGTCATTTAACTTCTTCAGATTACTCCAGAACATCCAGTTGTTATGCAGTGAATGGAAACTTACTGAACTAATGCATCTAATTGAAACACTAAAAGTATAAAGTCTTTTCAGAAAGCCATTTTGTTTTGATAAAATCCATTATCCTTTACAGAAAAATGAACTGACTGTTACTAAGCTAGCTCCTGGCCTTTTAAGAGTAAAATTTTTAATATAGATATTCTTTATATATATACTGTTTTGGAAAGAATCTTGGTGCATCAGACACTGAAGAAACCCACCATACTGAGTTCAGCCCTTTTCTGATCTCCTTAACAACAAGGTATGCTGCATTCGAGAAGTATCTACCTTGACACAGAATATTTTGACCAAAAAAATAAAATTAGAATGCTTGGTATAGATGTTCACCAATAAAAACCATAACAAAATTCCAGTTTATAGAGGTTTGGATTAAATTGAGGGTAGGAAAAATAGACATGGCAGCGATGCTGCCTCTAAGTCAGAAAGTCTTGGTTCAATCGCAACAGCTTTTACAGAACTCCAGCTCAAAACATCCCTGTTCACAAACCGGTGGAACAGCATACCAAGACAAATACCACTGCATACTGTTTCTACACTCTTCCCATAAGCATCAATTTCTCACCTTGGTTAGAGACAGCTCTGGGCTGAGCAAGCAACGGTACTTACAGTCCCATGACCATAAATCTTTTCTTATGAATTCACAAGAGAATATTGTAGGATTCTATTTTTGTCTTGGCTTATTACAAGTTACCAGTAGGCAGCTAGAACAGAGTAAATCCTACACCTGGCAACTGCAGTCTTTCAAAGCTTTCATGAACATGGTGTTGTTTGGCTCTCTGGAAGCTAGTACTGCACAGAATGCTAAGGGCTGTATTCGAGCAGGGCTGAAGGCAGGACACAAATAGAATGGAGCAGCAGAAAAGGAAGCTGTGTGCAATGATGCAAAAAAATCCTATTGCTGATTTGTATTCTGCCTGAATACGAAAAAGAAAGTAAGAAAACCTCCAGCTCATTCACACAAGGAATATAAATAGAGGATTCAGTAAAGAACTGTTTTTCTAAGCATTGGCATTTGGAATATATTCAAACTCCAGTTATATACTGAATAATCATAAAAGGCAACACTTGTTAATCACAAAATTGGAGAGTTCCAAAATTTGGAAATAGACTGATTTAATGCCAATGTAACATACAGTTTGTGTAATATACACAAATAGAAATCGTAGTTAAAGACACATAATACAGTAGGTGATGGCAACTGTAGATAACTATCTCCCATGCTGGATGTGACTGTACAGTACATTTTACAATAGTTATAAAAAGATGAAAGGCAGAGCTTGAGGACCATAAACAAGGGATTATTTTACAGACAGTTAACTGACAGTCATAGGCACTGAGGAAAAAAATTCGTGTTAAGAAATAACACAAACAGCAAAGCAAAATAAACAGCACAGTGGAAAAGCATTGTAATATACATCACGATAAGGAAAAGATGAAGCAGATTTGCAATCCAGACTCTTTTTAATCGATATTTATTACTTGCAGCTCCCTCTTCAGGAGGGTGCACAAAAACAAAGCCACCATACAGTGTGGGAAGGGAACTCCTCCCAGGTGAAGCTTTGCTGTTGTTCAAAGGAGGAAAACCAAACAAACAAGCAACCCACACCAGACATATTTGTGTTGCTCCATAAAATAAAGACCATATCTATAGCCACAAGTAGAGCACAATATTAGAATAGCACCTGCAAAACAAAACACTATCCACATAAGGTACATTTCAGACAGGTTTACTCCAGATCAGATCTAAATTACTCTGTGCACGGAATGCTCAGTGGCAGTTGGGAGTGCATCTTCCACTTTCTTTTCATCCGAAAGTAAGACAGTTTTGTCTACAATAAAACTGCTTCATGACATGAGACATGGCATAATAAGAGGGATAATTAGGAAATTCCCTTCAAAACAACACTCACGCTCCAAACTAGAACACAGCAAACGGTGCTGAAAATTAGACCACTATCAAAGACCTCTTGGTGTCAGATGAGTCTGATTTTCAGAAGGCAATACAGTTAGACTATCATATGTTTACTCACCCTCCAGTTCTTTCAATTTTGTGCTCATTTCTATACAAACTTTTATCCATTCATTGTTCTTTAAAAGTGGGAACTGTGGGTTATAGGTGATACTTGTGACATCTCAATAAAGATTTGCTATCTTTAGACATATAATTTGGTAAATAAACCTCTTCTGAATTGAAATCTATAAAAAGCCTCATTGCCATGTTGGATATATCCTAAGAGTCTACCTTGTATTATTTTTAGCCACACACAAAAGAAAGCAGAGGAAAAAGACAAGCATACAACTATACCAAATGGGTTATGGGTTGCTGATTCTAGTAGCTCGATAAAGGCAAGGTTCCACGTTCCTAGTCTCAGCCAGTACCAAAGTTGAGCATGTATTTCCAGCAGACACACACAGCACGAAGGGCTTCTCATGTTGGTCTCCGCTATGGCTGATCAGGACAAAGGTACATTACTGCAGTGTAACATGCCTCGTGCACAGAGATACACACACGCAAACGGATCTCTCAACCAGTCCTGAGACCTTACTGTGCCTCTAGTAGTTGGCTTGGACCTGCTGGTCCCTCTAGCAGCCAACTGGCAGACCTTCTATTCTCTCAGTCTCTCCCAGATTTATGGCTGCTTCAACACCTGGCTCCCAAGCATCGTACCTACTCTACAGCCTAATAATAGGCCTGATTAATATTAATTAGCTTAATATTGCACAGTGACATACATAACCATACAGCATGCATGCACTCCAGCTGCTGGCACCCCAGGGAGCATGGGCCCCTATGACCCAACGGTCTGACTCCAGTCTGGGCCATGGTCTGACACTGGTATTTAGCATTCCTTATCTACACTTGCATAGAGAAGAGAGCCCCCTCTCCCAGGAAAATATTACAAGTCCCTTTATCCCTGTATCCTTCTATTTTCCTGTGCTTGTTCCTCCCAAAACCACCTCAAATCCTCCTTTTCCCTGCCTTTGGTCCTGCACCTAAACATTCCATAATAAGTACTGAACAACTCTATGATATTCTTTGCCTCCATCCCATAATGGATTTCATGGAGCTGATCACCTTGATGTCACAGACTGAGGAAGAGCCAGGTCAGCATGCTCCATTTCTCAGATTATTAGGATAAAGGATGAGCCTTTTATCACACAATCTAAAATCCCCCCACCACACTTAAAAGTAAAGCCAAAGATAATTGCACTATTCCACACTTTGTACCACAAATACTCAAGAGTTAAGGTGCTGTGACAGGAAAAAAAAAAAAATTATAAAGACTTATTTTAAAGCCTGCAAATCAGATCAGAAACTTACTAGGACGTGCATGCTATTCCCTATCCTCTTAAAAAAAAAAAGAATAAATAAATTTGTAATGTCAATAAGGACTTGCCTTGACCAATTAACCACAGCTTTTCCATAGATGGTACAGTCTAACAATTAAAAAACCCAAAGCTTGTAAACAGACCCTCTCCAGGTTTCCTGTAGGCCACCCCTAGGTACTGAAAGGCTGCTATAAGGTCTCCCCGCCTGTCAAGGTTCCTCTGGATGGCATCGCTTCCCTCTAGTGTGCTGACTGCACCACACAGCTTGGTGTCATTGGCAAACTTGCTGAGGGTGCACTCGATCCCACTGACCATGTCACCAATATGGATGTTAGACAGCATTGGTCCCAATACCAGCCCCTGAGGAACACCACTCATCCCTGTTCTCCACTTGGACATTGAGCTGTTGACTGCAACTCTGAGTGTGACCATCCAGCCAATTCCTTATCCACTGAGTGGTCCATCCGTCAAATCCATGTCTCTCCAATTTAGAGACAAGGATGTCATGCAGGACAGTGTCAAATGCTTTGCACAAGTGCAGGTTGATGACATCAGTTGCCCTTCCCTTATCCACCAATGCTGTAACCCCATTGTAGAAGGCCACCAAACTGGTCAGGCACGATTTGCTGTTAGTAAAGCCATGTTGGCTGTCACCAATCTCCTCCTTATTCTCCATGTGCCTGAGCATAGTTTCCAGAAGGATCTGCCCCATGATCTTGCTGGGCACAGAGGTGAGACTGACCAGCCTGTAGTTCCCCAGGTCTTCCTTTTCTCCCTTTTTAAAAATGAGGGTTATGCTTCCCCTTTTCCAGTCAGTGGGAACGCCACCAGAGTTCCACGACTTCTCAAATATGATGGAGAGCGGCTTAGCAACTTCATCTGCCAGTTCCCTCGGGACCTGCAGATGCATCTCATCAGGTCCCATGAATCTGTGCACTTTGAGGTTCCTTAGATGGTCTCAGACCTGATCTTCGCCCTACAGGGGGCAGGTCTTCATTCTCCCAGTCCTGGCCTTTACCTCCTGCAACTTGGGCGGTGTGACTCAAGCACTTGCTGGTGAAGACTGAGCCAAAAAAGTCATTTGGCCTTCTCTGTATCCTGGGTAACCAGGTCTCCTGTTTCCTTCTGGAGACGACCCACAATATATGAATACACTTTCTTAGACAAAGGAGTAGTACAACAAGACAGCACTCTTTTCAAGCTTCTACTGACATCATGAAAGATAAATATGTAATGTTTGAGCACAATCATGGGGAGACCCTAGCAAGTATAAGAGGTATGACAGAAGTCAAAGAAGCTCCCTTTAATTCTACAAGCAAATGAACACAGAAAGCTAGAGTCAAGGATGGAACCAAGTGGAAGACAGCAAGAGACAACAGGTTAAGAAAAAGTGGAAAGCTGTAAGGATACCCTCCACCCCCCCCAAGAAAAAAAGAAAAAGCAAACAGCTGAAGGTAAATATATACATATATATACACACAAGCCGCCACAGCTATTTTAGAGGAACCACAAGACACTCATTTCCCATGAGAACAATCTTCAAGATTATACATGCTCTTCATCTGTATCCTAGAGATTAATAAATTTGTCAAGGACTGGATTAAAAAAACCCCAAACACCTACATAAAAATCTCTACAAAAGCAGAGAATGTCATTCCAAGTTCAGACCTGGGCAAGATCCACAAGCTCCAAGATGCTGTATTTCATGCTTCTCTGAAAGTGCCATGGCTTCCCGATGTCTGCCTTGCTGCATCTTTGGTAGTATTTGTTTTAACTTACTGGCCTGAAAGATCTACAGCCCGCTCATGTAACACTTTGCATCCTTTTCTCTGACTGCTGTTAAGGTTCTCTGGGATCCTCTCTTTTCAGAATCCTTATCGTGTTGGTTTAAGCGCACCCAACACGCCTAGTCTTTCTTCCTTCTAGTCTCTTTCTCCTCCCACTTTCACTGTTAAAATTTCATGGCTTTTTTCTTCAAGTATCTATTACTCCCATTCTCTCTTTCTGTTTGTCAGTTGATCAGTGCCTTGCAGATAGCTCACAAGATGCATTTAGCTACAACTGTTTTGGCTAAGAGCTCAATAAAAGTTCACATTCTTCAAAAAAAAAAAAATTCAACTACCTACCCAAACAGCTAACAGACAAGTAACATACTTTAACACACTGTCAAGATAATGGCAAAACAGCCAAAGAACATGTCACATACTCACAGACTATCCAAACAGTTCAGTGAATTTATAGATTAACTGACCACAAATTTACAACAAACGAATATGATAAAATACAAACCTAAAAACCATGCAATTAAAAAAGTCACTGTTCACAAGGTGCTATTACAGGCACTAGTAACTAAATAGAAGGAAAAAATGCAGAACTTCTTCCATTTTTCAAATTTCATTCAAGAAACGGTTTCCCAGTTAGACAACTCAAATCCATACTGCTGCTGTGCCTTCCACGTGCACACCTGCACATGGCAGAACAGAATTTGCAGCGCAGGGCTGGCAGGCAGGCAGCACTGCACCACTCACTCCACCATCCACTCAGGCTCATGAAGAGAGAGCACCTTCAGCTGGCCACCGTGCCTGACCCTGCCAGAACAGATGCTACAGAAGCTTTGTCTGTGATACTGAGAAGTGATGATTTAGGTTTTGGCCTGTATTTATGAGTTCCACAAATAATTAGTTAAAACTTACATATTTCATATTGCTAACAACACATGTTCACCAGCTGCAACTACCGCATGCATGCTCTTACATACAGGAACTGTAAAATTAAAAAAGAATTTCACTGTAACATCACCAATTTCACAACAATTAGTACCAACTTTGCTCCTCTTCTCAATTGTTCTGTGAGGTTAAGAACTAAAACTTTCTGGGCAAGTTGTAGTAGTGTATAACCTTATTTTGGAAAGGATACTTAGTTTATATAAAGTGCTATTCCTGTGATGAAGCATCATTGACTTCAGCTGAGCTCAAGTAACTCAGAGAATCCTCAGTCTTGTAAGAAAGCAAGCCTTCCTATGATACAGCAGTATCTTCTGATCTCTACATGTGTCGTTTAAAGTGAAGCAAGCTTTCCCAGACCCCTGAAGTTAAGTTAAACATTAGTTTAATGCAATATATATGGTGAGGAATAGTGGAGTTTGTGGACTGAGGCTCGTAAACTGCTCTTACTGTGGCAAGTGTTCAGCTCCTCTTGGTTCTGGGCACCTTATGATAAGGTTGCGCAGGACCAAGGCTGGAGCACCTCTCCTACAAAGACAGGCTGAGAGTGTTGGGCTTGTTCAGCCTGGAGAAGAGAAGGCTTCAGGGAGACCTACCTGCAGCCTTCTAGTACCTGAAGGGGCCTACAGGAAAGATGGGGAGGGACTATTTAAAAGGCCATGGAGCGACACGACAAGGGGTAATGGCTTTAAACTAAAAGAGCATAGATTTAGATTAGATGTAAGGAAAAAAGTCTTTACTGTGAGGGTGGTGAGGCACTGGAACAGGTTGCCCAGAGAAGCTGTGGAGGCCCCATCCCTGGAAGTGTTCAAGGCCAGGTTGGATGGGGCTTTGGACAACATTGTCTAGTGGAGGGTGTCCCTGCTCCTGGCAGGGGGGTTGGAACTAGATGATCTTTAAGGTCCCTTCCAACTCAAACCATTCTGTGATTCTATTCTAAGGATAGCATTATAAGGTGTGTATTGGATGTCTTGGGAATCTTGGGCGGGGCGGGGGGGGAATCTCAGTTCTATTCTAAGCTTTGTTAAACTGAAAGAAAAAGCATACCAAAACTATTAGCTGGAGGCAGTTTTCTACTAGAAAAAAAGATTTTCCAAAGATGCATTCATGAAGCTACCATAGGATACTCTTCTAGTGTACATCTCAAACTCATAGCTAAAACTCAAATATCTTGTGAGCCTCAGTTTCACAGTTGAGTAGTACGACAGTTAATCTAAAACCCCAAAAGTAAAGATTTTCCCCCCATTTCTCACAAGGCAGAACTTGGTACTGGTTCTATTGTTGCAATGAATCCAAAGTATCTTCCTGCTGGTTAGAGAACAGCTGATATAAAATTGGCACTCCAAATTAAAACAGACTCTTACTAAAACACTTTGCATTTTAGTAAGATTGCAGTGGAAGAGACAGTCATGAGCCCCCCTGCCTTTTTGACTATGGAAACTTGTACAGACCCCTTATTCAAAAGCAGGGCTGTCAAAAACATACCACTATTTGGTATACATAAATAACACTATTTGAAATCAACTTCTCTCCTTAATGTCTTATAGAACACAGATGTCTTGGCAAGGTTGGCACTAAAAAAAACCCCAAGCTATTCAAGCAGCTGCTTTGATTTTGTTATGCCTGAACAGTCACATGCTCAGTTGAGACCTCTATTCTGTTTATGCCTTGAGACAGTATAAAGCTTTTTGTTATTAGCATGAGCAGCAGTTTTTAAATGATTTCTTGTGATACAAAGAAACAAAACAACTCCTGTAGAAATAACTCACCCAAATTAATAAAAATAAAAATAAAAGCAACTCTTGAAAAATCAATAAGTTTATTAATAATGTATGAATGTCCATAGACCACACAATGTAAGCTGGGTTCTTTTTTTCCAAACCTTAGCTATATAGGCAACATAGAGCATCTTAACAAGTAAAATGAAATTGAACTGTTAATAGCTACCCCTGTGCATGCTCCTAGCCTGGAGCAAACACAAAGTAGCTTAGCCCACATTTTTACAGGCATTGTGCAATCATTGCAGTTACCTAACTTACAGGCCTTAACTGCATCTGCACCCTAGATTACCAAGGAGCATTATGACCAGAAAGTATGCTTTCTAAATCACACAGCAGTTTCCAAGCAACTCACTTGTTAGGAGAAGCATTATTTTCAAAAAGTATCAAGAGAGACACTAAAGCATACGTGCCTTCAAGGTATCTTTTAGGCACTCCAAAGATGAAACATAATTGTCAGCTTGGAGACAAATCGATCCAAACTGCTGGTGGAACGGGATGAAAAACTAGCTGTCCACTGTTTTGCTCTGCCTGTAAATACTACTGAGCCATCTTAAGTGTTCTCAAGAACACCACCACATCTGTGTGGTCTTAACATCAGGTAAGTCATCAGTGGTGCAGTTACTGTACCACTGAACTAAAAGCAGAATTTTTTCCACTTAACACTGGCATCAGTAAATATAAAGGAGTAATTTTTTAACAGGTTGTGCTACAACTCATTCATCATAAATCACATCAAATTGGGAATATTTGCAACAAAATGTTCATTCATATACAATATAAATGTCTTCTGAATTGTATATATTAACATGAGAGAATTCTTGAATGAGTTATTCTTTTTCAAGATGATGCTTTTATTACAGTTGTGTTAAAAAGAATTGAATACACCTGATCCTGAGAGAAGAAAAACAGTTATGGATGAAAGGAATGGGATTTTTGTTTTGTATTGCTTAAATATTCATTCCACAGCCCCCTTCATACTTGATAAGCAGGTATGGGTTACTGTCTGCTGTTATCATAGTCTTAGAAAAAAAGCTGGAGGTCAGTTACCTCAAAAAATAGACATCACTGTGGCTAGACATAATTCAATGCCTGTAGTGACACATATTTATCCCATTCAGTACCCTGTACAAAACATGATTATTGGTGTACAGAGTGACAAAGTCTGCACCACCAAAAAGAGTTAAATCAGAAAGACTGTGCAGCATAACATACTTCGCAAGTCACAAAAAGAGACAGGCAAACGTTTGTTAATCAGCCTGTCAAATATAAGAAGCTAGTTGGCAAGATACCTTGACCCATATTTGCATTTCCAAGAAGGAAAGAAAAAATTGGAGAAAGACTAAAAGTCTAGAGCCCTCCCGCTCTTCCATCCACGACTTGAAGGATAAGACTAGTTATACACACGCCCTGCATTGAGACTGGTTGTGCTTTCCACTAGGTGCAGCAGGAGGTATGATGACAGAAAGAATTCAGGACAGGCACCTCTCCAGCTGACTCAGCATGCTAATTTGAGAGAGAGAGAAGAGCTCTAAGTGAAGTCAGGTGCAACTTGATTAAGTATCATTCTCCCTTTTCTTATATCATTTCGAAACATTTAAAATTCTGTTGTCCGTTCTCAAAGTCATGATAAATATTTTAAATTTGCACTCTATTTTACCCTTTTTTGAGTTGAGTGTGATTTTAAGATAAAGAAATAGTAACACATTTTTATTCCACCATGTAGCAAATTACCAAAGTGGGGCATGCTACCAAACACCCCAGCTGTCTACTATATCCTTTCGATTATTCAAGGGGTTATCAAAAGCACAAGTTCCCATTTCAACTGAATGGTCCAAGCAGTGAAGTGGTATGACAAGCTAAAAAACTCAGAAATTGTGCCCACACAAATTGAGGATTTTCTGCAGCTGTCTGGATTTTCAAAGGTTTTGTGACCTAACATAAGTACTGGCTCACAACACGTGCAGCAGAAACTCTTACTGGCCTGTATATACTCAGGAATCTGGACATCAGCACCCACTCATTATATCCATTCTGCAAAAATCTACAAGGCATGCACAGTAACTCCTAAAAGCACTGTGTTTGTTATACATTTCCAGACCAACTCTACTGAAGGCCTAGTTCTCCCAAAATTGTCACACTTGCTACACATGCAATAATCCTGGAAAACTGATTTAAATGTCCTTTAAGGACACTTATCAGTCAGACTAGTTCCTGGCAAATACTTCTAGGCAATTTCATGTTAGAGTCTTACAAAAAGCATCGCACTATCAAACTGCGTGCGGATGTCAGGCACATTTTGATCAGTCTTTCATTATTACATAATCCACAGCCACATTTGACAAGTGTTGTTACCACCATTCGGCTAAGGACATTTTCAAATTCAACATTAAAAGAACTTTACTGCTAGGTAGATGTCCTACTTGGTGTATGGGGTTTATGTGGCCAGGGGAGGGCTGCAGGGGTGGCTTCGGTGAGAAGCCACCAGAAGCTGCCTCCATGACAGACAGAGTCAGTTCCAATTCCACAAAGGACCCAATACACTTGGCAATATATTTTTATTTATAAGTGAATGGTGAATTTGTCTTTGACCTTGGGAGTAATTTTTAAAAATTATTTTACAATTTAATTTATCATTTAATTTATCATGCATTCAACTTCATGAAAATCATCACTTTCACAAACTGGGTAAAGCTCTTCAGGTATGTTCCTTACAATACCCTTTAATGAAGCACCATAACAACCAGTAAATGCTATTCATTAAGAAATAGAAAAAAATTACACACTTGAAAGTCTAGTGAGATTCTGCAGAAGATATGACTTCCCTCAGACAACCTGCAACATCTCAGTGGTATCACTGCTTGAAAACAGTAACCGTTCTCAGCTGCCGCAGTGGTGCCCTGTGACCTGTTAAAGCCATGATTACAGAAGTAGGAATCTAATTTATTCATCAACCTTCACACAGCAATCCTCCTATCAATCACATAAAGTAACCTTGGTACAGGTGTCTCATCTGCTTCTGGCCTTAAGCTGAAACCTGGTAACTTCCTATATATATTACGTAGATGTTTCATACTCCGACCTTCTGTGCAAGTTCCTTTTTCTATTTCAGTTTCTTTTAATCTGTTTAGTAAGCATGCGTGACACCTGGCTGTAGTACCAGCTCATCCACATTATGTGATATGGAAGTTTACAATGCGACCACTAGAGAGGTTTAAATACACTGAGACTGGGGAACACAAAAAGTAAGTACCAGACAAATCTTTGGGAAAAAAAAAAAAGTAAGTTTCCATTTGCTATGAGTGACAGCTTGCAGCAAATAAGTACTCTTTTTCTTCCTAAACAGTAATTTAGTTTAAATATGACACCACATGTAAAGTTCTGCTAATTTTATGAAGAGTTGTCTCTTAAAACTGAAGTGATTCTATTAGACTTAAAGCCCAAACATTTATTTAAAATTATCTGAAAGCCAAATATTGAAATACTCAGAACATAAACAGGAAATACAATTAACTTACAATCTACTGTCTATCATAAGAAAAATTAAAAAAGCAAGCACAGAACATGACATCAAGACTGTAATATTTTAAGTTCTGGCTTTAATGACCATATGGGGATAACCTATCCATTCATATGCAGCTTTAATACTAACACGCTGTTAAAATAAAATTACAATCCTTTGTATAAAACAAAAAGAACACTAATATCAAAAAGTAATACTCTATTTTCCCTTGCATTAAATTTAATCCCACAGAAATCAGATAACCAAGTTTTTTTTAAAGCCTAGGAGCTTGTCTGAGAAAGAAAAGCTAAATAAGAAACATTAACAGTTACAGTAGCAAGTAAGAAAGAGTAAGTACACATTCAAGTAAACATTGCTGGCACAGAAACAGAACTACTCCCTAATGAACACCAAAGGTCCCCAAAACCCCTATGCTCTCAATACCTGCAGGATTCAAACAAATTCCTAGTTAAATCTAATGATACATTTTGCTATCTCTGTAAAGAAAAGAAGAAACAAGATGATGAGAACCACGTGCTAAAGATAACACGGAAGCATATTCCCCCACCATGTGTGAAGATATTCATCTCCCTTTTCATGCTTTTTCCTTTTTCTTCTCCCAGAGCTGCATCATTTTGCATTTCCAGCACAACGCCACTTGTGGGGCAGATGCCTTTTTGGTGTTTTTTTTCACACTTAAAAACTGGCAGCCAAAACATCCAGCTCAGGAAACAAATATTCTAATAGAACAGAACTAAAAACGTCCAGTCAACAGGAATAAAAGCAAGGAGAAGCAAGCAATCTCATTCTTTAGCAGCAAGAGCCAAGGAGCCAGCCCTTGCTATTGTACAGCGCAGTGCTGCCCACTCCCTGTTCTAGGCACACAAGCAAGGCAAGAAAAGCAGGCTGGGGAAGGAGAGCAGTAGCAAAGGCCACAGCTATCACTGGCTAAGGGGGGGTTGTGTAACACCAGCGTAGTGGGTTCACCTCCCCTTTGATATAGGGACGTGTATTGAAACAGAGAACAAAAACTTCTTGGTTAACAAGTTTAGAGGACTATACCCTTTACTTCTTCCGTGTCTACTACACAAGTGATCAAAAGAAAGAAGAGAAAAACAATATGAAAAAAATCAAAGTTACCCTTCTCTTTGACTAACTGTAACTAACAACAGTTGGCTTTGTATTTTTAAATCCTGAACTGATCATCTCCACTTGAAGTTTGGTAATCTGACCTTTCTCCCTGATCAACCCTGTTCAGGAGGGGAACAGAGAAGGTATGTTCTTCCTGTCAAGAGGCCCAGCAACGCCACCTACCCAATGTCACAACTTCTCTTGCACTGCATGCAAGAAAGTTTCCATTTCCTGTGCAGGCACTTGTGCGGTGAATGCAAGCTCCAGCAGCGCCAGAGCAAAGACTCTGCCTGACAGCAATGTACTGAGGTAAGGGAAAAAACAAACAAAAAGCAGCCAAAATATTCTCAGTAAAGATACAAAGATGACATTGTAAAAAAATAAAAGGTTTTGTTCTGTTTAACTCATCCAAGTAGGTAAGAGAAAAAGCAGTAGCTTACCCCTCATTTTACTAAATGGATTAATCTGGTTTTCAGTACTATTCATTTTTTGAAGTAAGAATCTGCCTAATTGTCAGATGATGTAAGAAAGCACTTAAGACCATTTTCTCTGTAGCAGGATATTAGCTTCCTCACAGAAGG
Source organism: Grus americana (assembly GCF_028858705.1). Taxonomy (NCBI): domain Eukaryota; kingdom Metazoa; phylum Chordata; class Aves; order Gruiformes; family Gruidae; genus Grus; species Grus americana. The sequence continues at coordinate 10,488,984 of NC_072853.1, read as the reverse complement.
GCTGTCTACTTTTCCATAGGGAAAGAAGGAAACTGATACTTAGAATATCAGCTCAATGCACAGCGACAACACATGGAAAGCACGTTCACCAATCCCATTTGCTACTGGGTGTCAGAACCTCTTCAAATAAATACTAAAAGGAAATTTAGATGCCAATATCTTCAGTGTACTTCTAAGCTAAAATTCTTCCACAAGTTTTGCAGTCTTGCACATACTTTTAGCAGAGGCCAGCTGGTTAAAAAGGGGGTTTTTTTTCTTGAAAAATGCATTAGCATGGGCATTATTAACCCAATTGCAACAGTTTATTTGGAAACACACAAACTTTTTGAAAGTAAATTAAGTTTAATGCGAGATGGTCTCCTGCTGAAACACTAAGTATTTAGTTGTTCCAAATTAGTACTCACATATAATTTTCAATATTACAGTGTTTCAGCAAGATAAATTAAAGGAGATCTTCTCCCATTCTCCGTGATATACAACTTCAAATCTTTGACAATAGTATTTTAAGTGATTGTACTTAAGTAAATGAATGGCTGTCATTTCAGAAATATATCTTTTCAGAAAGACCACAATGACAAGAAAGCTAGTAAAGGAGATTAGTGAAAACAGACATCCTTCAACAAGTTGAAATCATGGGCAAATGAGGAAATCACACAGGTACTCTGCAAATTAAGTCACAAAACAGGACATTTACAGTAATATTTTTTTCTAAATGCATAAACATTAGCATATTTTTCAAAGCCATTCAAAACAAAAAGCTGAATTCTGTTGCGCACCTCCTCTCTCATTCACACACCTCAAACTGACAAAGAAACTGACAAACCCTGGGGAGAAGGAGAACAAAAATAACGCAAACCACGAGTTTTGTAAAGAGATCTCTCAAGACCCAAGTAATTTAATATACTATGTCCACATTTTGGCGAAAAAATAGGTTTGTTGGCAATCTATTTAACACAGTTTATCTGAATTTCTGAAAAGATCTAACAATGTTCAAGACCAAAGGTTCTTAAAAAAAAAATAAACTGACATGAGATGAGGGGAAACCATTCTTCTGGAGCAGCAACTGTTTAAAAAGAAAGGAAATAGGAATCAAGTGTTCATTGTGTCATTCAAGAGAAGTCATCAGGAAGTAGTTCTATCATCTGTGCAGATCAATGTATTCATACCTTACCTAGAAAAGGATATGAATGGTGAGGTGACAAATTTTGCTGATGATATAAGCTGTTCAAGTAAAAAAAAAAATGAAAACCAGGTGTGGAGAGTACAGGTAACTTCACAAATACTAACTGACCATTAAGACAGTAGATAAAAAAACAATATACATACATAAACACAAAGCAATGCACACAGGAAAAACACTTTTGTAAATTTACATATAAAATATCAGTCCCTGAATCCTCCACTACCAGGGTAGGCAAAAACATGCTGCAGTTTTAAGAGAAGTTTTCCTGAACTATTCCTTGAATATTCAGGAGCTACCAGGATCTCAAACCATAATGCTGCAAGTCATCAGGGATGGAGTAAGAGCAGCACAGAAGGCATTGTTATACCAAGACGCAAGCTCATAGTAGATCTGCATTCTGTTCTTTGTATCTCAAGAAGGTAAAAGAGGGATAAAGGCAGGCAACTAGGTTAGCCTCAACTAGGGAAACATTTCTTAAGAGAAGTGGGATTAAACACGCGTATGCTAAGATTCTTCAACCTTAAGAAGAAATGTCTGATGTAGAACAAGAGAGGTCTACAATCTGTAAGGAACAGAAGAAATAAACAGGGAACAATTAGTTATTTTCTCATACTATTAAAACTAGAGCTGTCAAATTAAATCATCAGGATGCAGGCTTCATTTAGAAGTCCAGGTTTTCTCCCCCTAAGTACCACCTAGGTAAGCTGCAAAGCCTAGGTTTCCATGGATGCTAAAAAAATTCTTTCTGAACTCACGTAATTAATGAGAGGGATATCCAAGACATCTGTGTGTTTAGTAGTTCATCACCTTCAGCTGAGAATTTCTGAGCTGCAAATTGTTGAAATAGTATCACAGCAAGTTTCCCTGTTCTTAATGTTCTCCCCAAGGCAGCTGCTATTGATCACTGACTGGTAAAAAGCAGGATACAGGGTTAGGTGAACTTGTGGATTGACTCAACGTGGCAGTAGTTTCTGGTGAAAAAAACTGACAACCTAGAAAACTTTTGAAAATATCTTGTGCAAATAAACTTTCTACTATTTCAACCATAGCACACAATTCAACTACGTTTCTCAACTCACACAGTGTGTTTCAATTCCTACCAATTCACCTTTCTTGTTTCTTAATACAGATGGTCATATTCACGTAGGCCAGGGAGTTCAAGATGCTTTAAGTTACCCATTTTTTTGTAGCTGCTCTAACAGAGTAAAAGCTATAACTAGTACAATTTAGAGGGACACATATTGTCTTTCAGAACAAACTACCCAGCAAAACAGAATCTACTAAGTTGTGAATAACTTTATTTCTGCAAAATAAAAGCACTTTTTATAGAAAGGGTTGTTAGGCAAGTCTTTTGGAGATCTCGCTACAAGCACTGAAGCATTTAAAAGCCTTTCACACAGATTTGATACCAGTCAACATCAGGCTGCTCAAGAAGTTACAAGGTACAACAGACATATAGAAAGCTGGGTGGAAAGCATGAACACCAATGTAAAACTGAGTCAGCAAAAGAAAAGGTTTCTCTCCTTGTAAGAATTTAACTTTTATACTCGGTAGCAAATATACTTAAGTCTTAAATAAATCTTGCAAGTAAATCTTCTATCTGCAAGTAAACTGTTTACTATGGGCCACCAATAAGTACCATTCAAATGTTTTGCTCAAAGTCAGAGCAGAAATTCATATAACTTCTTTATAAAGTACTGCTCAAGTTTAATACCGCTGAAGTTTTTAAACATGGTTTTCTCTTTCATCAGTTGAAATGAAAAAGTTTTCCATCTCCAATGTTCTGAAGCAATAGCATGATGCTTCGGCTCATTAAGTACTAAACTATACATGGTCCCAAGCAGTTTCTGGAACATGATCATAATCTTTTATCATCTACATTTTGCTTTGTACTTCATCATATGGCTCATGCAATTTTTTGGAAAGTGCACAACCCATTACACCAACATACCATACGTATTTTAGGGGCACATGAGTTTGTCTGCCTTCGACCATTCTCCTGTCCGCATTTTTGTTTTTCTAGACAAACTATCTTTTTAACCAACATATTCTTCTATTCCATTTTGTCAACTCTATTATTAAAAGTAAGAAAAAAAAATGCTTCAAAGGCTGCAAATTCGATGGGACAGAACAGTAGATTCAAACCAGGATGTAGAGACCATCTACATCATATACACATTTGACCACATCTACTTTTAGCAACAAAGTAGTAAGTAGGGCTTCTTCAAACTAAACTGAAAGCTTCCTGTGAAGGCTCAAAATGGATCTGAACATTAATCCACAAAATCAAAGCCCAGCAGAAATAAAGCCATTGATTACTGGAAGCCTGTTTGAGCCTACAATGTAGTCCAACAGACCAAAACACTTGTACCACCCTAAACTGATCAGCTGCCTTTAAGTTTCAGGAGAGAAGTGACATGATTGGGGCAACACTTACTCATTATGCATCAGCTTGATTCAAATGAAATATCAATATTGCTGAAGGAAGAGCACCGTTTCTCTACATGCTACATTTGCCTTGCTTAGTGGGCCAGAAACCACAGCACAGAAACAGAAAAGAAACAGCTCCATTCACACAACAGTTTTGTACTGAGGTACACATGTAATTTTTCTATCAATGTGTGTGTACATAATCTCTCACACAAAGGGTAAACCAGTAAGGTCAATACAGAACACAGGAGCCTGACTGCAGACTCCGTTCACATCTTAATCATTATCGTGTGTAAAACACACTCCCTATACTGTGTCACTGAATGACCATGTGTCTCTATAGCCTTTTATTTTAACTTATCCTGGCCCATCTTGTATAAAGGCTGGGTGGTGCTCAGTCAATTAACTGCTTTTTAAAGTATTTTCAGTCTACTATGATCATACACTTCTAGGCTTGCATTCTTTTTCCTTCCTGCTAAAACTACATGCTATTCAAACCCCACTCTGAAAATAGAAATATTAACATTTCCTCTTGCAGTTTTATGAGACTCTACTAGAATCTCAGAGCTTTACAATATGAATGAATTTGCCTGCAACCCTGTCAAAAACAGTAAAATGACAGATTAGGATTAAAATCTTCCACTAATATTAAGTGCCCAATACACAAATACAGCATTTTATAAAATTTTATACGTTCAATGAATACATTCAATTGCCTTCAGGTGGAGACCTCAACATCCTCTTCATTCAACTAGACTACTTGACTTCAAGGCAAACTCTCAGAAGTTATGAAATCCCAATTACTGATCACCTGGAAAATGTGTTGTTTGCATGCTTTTTCCAATATCTCAGGCATATTCATTAACTGGACAGGGACAAAACCACTTCTCCAGCATTCAACTGACCAAGAGATCTTCATTTCTTTCTCCTGCAATTGCTCACTTCACATGCAGGTTTTGAGGCCAGGCAGGAAATAACACTGAAACTTCTTACAACACGTATAAGCAATAGTTAAAAAAATCACACTACCAAAACCTAGTGTTTTATATGTTTAGTTCATTTAGATTTGTTTTAAGAGTGATCTAATCTTTATTTAAAAATTCTCAATCACAGTCAAGCTGTAACCTCCTTTGTAAATTCTTCCAACAGAAGCACCAGAAACTCTCCACGTGGTGGAGTTATTCAGCAGGTTGGTAGCACAGTGCATGTCCATGCTGACTATGAAATCCTTCAAGCACTACACTTCACTCTCTGATGCTCAGGAATTACAGACAGTGTGTTTCTGGCAACTAATACATTCTCTACAGGTGTATCTACTTACTTTCAAAACCCCAAGCAAAGCTCCAGCTCTACTTCACACTGCTTTATGACAAAGTTTGAGCTTTCTTCCTCTACTACAGATTATAGGATTGTTTCAGAATTAGAGAATCATACAGCAACTTGATGAAAGATATTCCAAAATGCCCTGTTGAGTAAAGCATAAATCACAGCCTTCTGGTTTAACTCTTGGCAAATATACAAAGGTCCAGCCTGCATGTTTACAATGGGCAAAATCATTCTATCAGAGAAGAGACATCCATCCAAATATCTTTGTACACATGGTACATGTGCTTTCAGCACACTACAACTACCAGCAGAGTATCACTGCTCCATCCAGTAGCTCAACCTCACAGTTTAACTCACGAATCAACGATTTCACACTAATCCCCGAGTCAGTCACTGGTTCCTGGGTTTACAGTATGAACAATGCTCTGCACCCAGCTAGATTGCCTGTATTTACTCTCCTCATTTCCCTTTGTTTTTCTCAAGGCAAGCACACACACAGAGTGTTTAAAAGAAATAGTTGTATTGCTATAATCACACTATGCAATGCTCACTGGAAAACAAATGAGACAGTTTTAATAAATACTTCTACATGTCAATTTTTTTTGTATAATTATCTTAGGATAGCAGTACATGCATCTGGACCAAATGATATAACACCATTACTTGTAGAAACAAGTTTATGACATGAAGCGATAATGATGGAAAAAAATAAAGTGGAACAGCTCTTTATTGTTATCATCAAAAGACAGCAATAGAGAGCAAAAAATAAATAAAATTGAAAAGGAACATAAAGAAAGGCAGATAATTGCTTTATTTGCAACAAGGTTTGGCCTTCCACACAAACATTAAAGCTATAGAAAAATGTCCAAGAATTTTGTAAGATTCAAAGACACGTTAGCTGCTGCCATATTTAGAACACGCACAATATTCACTGATTCAATTTAAAGGAAGCTGCTTTGCTGCAACTTCTTGCCCAATTAAATGAGAAAAACAGGAAGCTATACTAAACTACAAATGAGTTTGACAAATAAACCAGGCCTTGCTGAAGTAAAGCAACACTGTTACAGATATTTTAACCAGAAAAGTACCATATCTATGGATAAAAATATTTTTGAAGAACCTATCCGAGACACAGTGGAACAAAGCAAGCAAGGAAGCATTCAAAGCACTTCAAGTGAAATGGGGAGACAAAGAAGGGCAGGCAGTGAATTTGAGGGTTTAAGTCAGTAGCATCTATGACAAAGAGCTTCATTAACCTGCAAAGCGTCGGCAAAGGAAAAAAGGTGCATTTCTTCTCACATATTCTCTGCCAGTTTAAACAAGGTCTCCTTCCAAGCGCTTCCTGTGAAAGCAACACTAACTTGGCAACAAAACTGCCACCAGAGGACAATAAACATTTTCAAAAGGAAGATTTTAGAGAGAATTAGCATCTCTTTCCCTATAACTGTACTAGTGAGCAGACAATATTTTGGGCACTCGAGCTTCTGCAGGTGACCCTACCCCAAAAGATGTTACTTCTCTTGTACGCTTAAGTCACATCAGCTATGTAACACAACCATTTTTTCCAAATCTGTGTACAGACAGCCTTGGTATCACAACACTGAAAACTAGTTTAAGTAGGTCTTCACATCAAAGAGCCTCTGAAGGCTTCTTTCATCCCTCCCAGAAGAGGCTACAAGGTAGGAGAAAAACAAACAAAAAATGAACCAAAAAAATCCAAACAAAATATCCCCAAAAAAGTAACACCAGTGCAGGTGCTACAGACATCACAATAGACTGAAAACTGTAATATATATCCCCCTGCTTGCAAATATCCAAATTATTTTTGCCCAAGTAATTTTTCCCAAATCAAATCATAAACAGCTTAATTTTGGCAAGGCCTCATATGAAGAACAATTTGCAAAAGAAATCAAAAGCATTGTTTATAAGGTTAGGAAAATGTAGCATGCCAGACCAGTTTTACAGTAAAAACAAACAACCTTTTCAAAACATTCAAGGCAACCTGATTCAACCTTCTCTTTAAAATTAGTTATACTCATTGTCTTTAATACTAGAGTTCCATCTTAATGAGTAATACAAATAGTATAAACACTCTTCTAGGATAAGAGGGTGGATTAGACAGACATAGTCAGGATATCCCCCTTGCACTGTCATAGCATCATCACCCTTAGTTTTATACTTTTCCCCATAACTCTGACACTTAGCAAAGGAAAAAAAAAACAACAAAACACAACCAACAAGAATGTCAGTATACCTTACACTTAAGCTACCTCCTTAAAAATTCTTAGTTAAAAGTCACCCATTCCTGCTGATTTCAAAACCACCATCACTGTTGTACATTACATTATTAACAACACAAGAATGGACAATCATGGTCCTGCATGTTTACAACATGGCACATTCCATTATACTTCATGGACCACTTTTCTTGCGTTCCCAGACAACATCCTTAGCACAGAAGGGATTGCTCAACATATCAAGGGACTTCAGCTCCCCAGACCATCCCAGCATCATTCAACTTTATTCAAATTCAACAGTTTATGAAACTGACAACTAATAGTTTTTGAAGGTCGTAAACAGGCACTCTTGTCATCACTGCACAAAAGTGTTCAAGTTTGTTTTAACATCGCTGTTACATTTTTCTAACAGTTGTCTTCACTTTCTTGGTAATATTGGACAAAACAACAGTTCAACTACTTCCATTGTAGTGTACTTTCAAGATAATGACATTAACATGTAGAAGTATTTATTAAAACAGTCTTGTTTGTTTTGTAGTGAGTATCACATTCATGTGCTTTCATTGCCATGCGCTTTCATGTTACCTGCCTTGACTTCCATAAGGCCTTTGACATGGTCCCACACAACATCCTTGTCACTACGTTGGAGAGAGATGGATTTTATGGATGGACTATTCAATAACAACGAATTGGCTGAATGACCACATCCAAAGATTTTGAATCAATGGCTTACTGTCCAAATGGAGATCAGTAATGAGTAGTGTCCCTCAGGGGCCCATATTGGGACCAATACTGTTCAATATCTTCATTAATGACATAGACAGTGGGATTCATTGCACCCTCAGCAAGCGTGCAGATGACACCAAGCCGAGTGGTGCAGTTGATACACTTAAGGGAGGGATGCCATCCAGAGGGACCTTGACAGGCTTGAGGAACGGGACCCTGTGAACCTCATGAAGTTCAACAAGGCCAAGTGAAAGGTCCTGCACATGGGTCAGGGCAATCCCCAATATCAAGAGACTGGGGGATAAATGGATTGAGAGCAGCCCTGCAGAGAAGGACTTGAGGATACTGGGCGGGGGGAACCAACAAAAAAAAAACACCACCAAAAACCAAAACAGAAGTCAGACATGAGCTGACAGTGTGCACTTGCAGCCCCAAAAGCCAACCATATCCTGGGCTGCATAAAAAGAAGCATGGCCAGCAGGTTGAGGCAGGTAATTCTCCCACTCTACTCTGCTTGTGAAACACTGCTTGAAGTTCTGCATCCAGTTCTAGGCTCCAGCACGAGACATAGACCTGGTCCAGAGGAGGACCATGGAAGTGGTCAGAGGGCTGGAACACCTCTCCTATGAGGACAGGTTGAGAGAGTTAGGGTTGTTCAGCCTGGAGAAGAGAAGGCTCTGGGGAGACCTTATTGCAGCCTTTCGATACTAAAATGAGGCTTATAAGAAAGATAGAGACTTTTTACCAGGGCCTGTAGTGACAGGACAAGGTGCAATGGTTTTTGAACTGAAAGAGGGTAGACTTACATTGAAGAGAAGGAAGAATTTTTTTTTCTTCACAATGAGGGTGGTGAGACACTGGAACAGGTTGCCCAGAAAGTTGTGGATGCCCTATCATTGAAAGTGTTCAAGATCAGGTTGGACAGGGCTTTGAGAAACCTGGTCTAGTGAAAGATGTTCCTATGCACAGCAGGGGGGTTGGACTAGGTGATCTTTAAAGGTACCTTCCAACCCAAATCATTCTATGCTTACTAGCAAGCAGTGCTACTAAATGCTACATAGTGCTACATGCCACCTTCATGACTAAGAACTACCAAAAACAGCTCTACAAAAACACCATGCAGTCCAAATTTGAGTACAGTAAAAGTATCACTTTTCCAGAAGATGTGCAATAACCTAAATATTGTTTGGGCAAAAATAGTCTTCATTAACTAAAACCTGAATTATCTCAGAAATTCCAAGTTTCTATACCCAGCAGTAAAATGACAGTCTCATTCTAAGATGACCTGAATACAACAAAACCAAATTCTGTCGACAGCATCAAAAGCATACACATTGAGATTTAAATAATGAAACACTTTCTCAGCAATATGCTCAACGTGAGAATTTTTGAATTCTAAAATAGATGTAAATAATTTAAATTAAAATTTTAACTTTGACATATATCTATCAGGAGCAAAGCATAACAAAAATGTTGCGAGTTTCATGTAATTCTTAGGGGTTTTCTGTCTTGTTTTAAAGAAACAAGCTGACCCTGAAATTGCTCAAGACCTGCTGCTCCAGCTGGATGCGCTTAAGTCTATGAGGCCTGATGGGATTTGTCCCAGGGTACTGAAAGAGCTGGCCGATGTCATTGTGGGACCTCTCTCCATTATTTTTCAACGGTCTTGGGAGTCTGGAGAGGTCCCAGTCAACGGGAAGCTGGCAAATGTTGTTCCAATTTTCAAGAAGGGTAAGAAGGAACACCCTGGTAACTACCAGCCTGTCAGTCTCACTTCAGTGCCTGGTAAAATTATGGAGAAGGTTATCCTGGGAGTTACTGAAAAACACTTGAGACACAACATAGCCAGCACAGGTTCATGAGGTGAAATTCCTGCTTAATTTCCTTTTTTGACAAGGTCACCCAACCAGTTAACCAAGGGAAGCCAGTAGATGTGGTGAGTTTGGATTTTAGCAAAGCTTTTGATACTGTCTCTCACAGCAACCTTCTGGACAAAATGTCCAGCACACAGCTAGACAAGTCCACAATATGTTGGGTGAGCAAATGGCTGACGAGTCGGGCTCAAAGAGTTACAGTAAATGGGGTTACATTGGGCTGGCTGCCACTCACCAATGGGGTTCCCCAGGGCTCAATTTTAGAGCCAGCACTCTTTAGTGTTTTTATAAATGATCTGGATGCAGGAATCGAATGTATATTAAGTAAGTTTGCTGATGATACTAAACTAGGAGCAACTGTAGACTCCCTTGAGGGTAGACAGGCCTTGCATAAAAATCTGGAAAGACTAGAGAGCTGGGCAATCATCAACCATAAGAAATTTAACAAGAGCAAGCACTGGATTCTGCACCTGGGACAGGGTAATCCTGGTTATACATACAAATTGGGGGATGAGAGGCTGGAGAGCAGCCCCATGGGAAGAGATGTGGGGGTTTGGGTTGATGGCCAGTTGAATATAAGTCACCAGTGTGCCCTGACAGCCAAAAGGGCCAACCATGTCCTGGGGTGCATCAAGCACAGCATAGCTAGCTGGTCAAGGGAGGTGATTGTCCCACTCTACACGGCACTGGTGTGGCCCCACCTCAAGTCCTGTGTGCAGTTTTGGGCACCTCCACATAAGAAGGACATCAAACTATTGGAGCGTGACCAAGACGGTGAAAGGTCTTGAGGGCAAGATTTATGAGGAGTCGCTGAGGTCATTTGGCTTGTTCACCTTGTAGAAGAGAAGGCTGAGGGGTGACCTCATTGCAGTCTACAACTTCCTCAAAGCGGGGCAGAGGAAGGGTAGGTGCTGATCTCCTCTCTGGTGACCAGTGACAGGACACGAGGAAATGGAATGAAGCCACATCAGAGGAAGTTCAGACTAGACATTAGGAAAAAGTTCTCCAGTGAGAGGGTGGTCAGTCACTGAAACAGGCTCCCCAGGGAAGTGGTCATGGCACCAAGCCTGTCAGAGGTCAAGGAACATCAGGATGATGCTCTTAGTCATATGGTTTAGTGCTAGGTAGTCCTGCAGGGAGCTGGACTCAATGATCCTTATGGGTCCCTTCATTCTTGAGATATTCTATGGTTCTATGAAATTAAGTCATAAGAATCTAACAAAAATGTATCTAAATCCTAGTGGTTTCATAACAAGCCACAACTCCCTTGGCAAACAAAACCAGCTAGATTTTATTCCTTCTCACCCCTCCATACCTAAGAAGTTTTATTGAAATGCTATGGAAAAGATTTCTTCAAGTATGCTTCCCTCTTCAATTCCAAATCCTTCACTTGCTTTGGAAATCCAAAAATCAAGAGATAATTTACCTGAAAAGTAAACTATAATACAGGAAGAAAGGAAATTAATGTACTAAATTCCAGGTGGGAGCTCTAGAATTCAAAATTCAGATCACCTTCCTCATGGAAGCAAAATTAATCCAGCAGAGACATATTTAAGCTGTAACACAGTCATCACTTTACAGAATAAATTAGCTGACTTTCTAGAGGTGCAGGTTGATCATTCAAAAAGAATTATCTCTTTGTCAAACACTAACCAAACTATTCTTTAAAAAAAAAAATCATACAAAACCTCAAATTTGATAAACTTTCTGAAATACAGATTTGTAAAAATGTGAGTAGTATTCCATTTCCTCTACTAAAGAAGTCTTTCACTGAAGGAAAAAGAGTTATCAACTTTGCTTACATCAGTTTTATTAGGCTTAAATGTGCTGCTTTTTCAAGAATAAGCTCAGTGTAAACTTTTACCTGAAAACACAAAACACACATTCATGGAACTAAATAACCACTTTGCTCTGCCTGCATATCTTCTAAAAGATTAAATTATGCAGTCCAAACAATTTTAAGAAAGACTGCTTCTACCATCAAGTGGAGTTTTGAACGTCTCTGTGGACAGAGGTTCCCCAGTCTCTCTGGGCACCTGTTCATCAGACTCATGGTTCAAAATAATAATTAAAAAAAAAATAATACACATCCTTCTCCCCCTCAAATCTAATGAGAATATCTGCCTTCTCAGTTTTCTCCCATTACACTCTTGAAAAAAGAAACATGACCTTCCCTTAGCCTCTCTTCTAAGTTGAAGAAATTATTTCCCCTCCTTAAGTGATGTGCTCTAAGCCCCTAATCATCTTGGTGATCCTCACCTAGACTTGTCATGTCTCTCATGTCTTGGTGAACCCAAAACATAGTACTTCAGGTATGGCCTCACAACTGCTGAGTAGAGGGGAAGAACCACACTTTCTGGCTGCTGGCTGCACTCTTCCTAACGCAGCCCAGTATGTGGCTGGCCTTTGTCACTGCCAACCCACATGCAACTTGTCATCCACCTGAGTCCAAGGTTCTTTCCTGGAAAGCTGTCTTCTAGCCAGACTGTGCTGCTCCATCCCTGGCACAGGATTTCACATTTCTCTTCACTGAGCCCCATAACTCTCCTCCTGACAGACCATTTCTCCAGGTCCCACTGAATGGTGACTCTGCCTGCTATCATATCAAGGAACTTGGTATCATCCAAATATACTTGTTGAGACCACACTCCAGCCCATCATCCAGACAATTAAGAGACACCAAACAGTACTGGCCAAAAACTGATCCTGGAGGCATGTCACTTGCAATATGCTACCAGCTGGACTTTGCTTCACTGATCACTGCCCTCTGGGCTTGGCAACCTAGTCAATGTCCCTCCCACCCTATAGGTCACTTACCTGGTCCATCTCTCACCAACCTGGACAGAAGTCTACCAGAGCAGACCATGTCAAAGGCCTTGCAGTTCTACAGACTTTTATTCTGCATAAAGTTATCTCCAGCATCATACTAGATTTTTAGTTCTTAGGCAAGGAAAAAAAACAAAAAGAGACAAGACACTATCAGTATCATAAGTATCTATTTCTGCACCAGAAAGACTTCTGTATTTCTCCTGATAACAAATGTAACAAGAAGGATAAAACAAGCGAGGTCGGGATAGAGGTAGCTACTAAAAAGAAAGAAGTAGTATACATTCTCTGGCTTAACCACAGTAACACCACAACTTCAGGCCTGTCCTTTCACCAGCGAGCAACAGAGACAAGGAGGCCATGTGTGCGCCCATGTGCACATCTATGTGTGTAAAGGGGGAAATGGGATCCCAACAGGGTTTTGTTGCTTTTTCAGAGGAGGATTAAAGGAAAAGTTTCCCATAATCACTACAATCAAACCCACTGTCCTCAAAAATCCTACTTGTCACAATGCTTACACAAAACCTCAGCATTGGCCCACTGTTTTTTTAAAACCCAATATATATAACACAGATCAGTACTGTCTCTTTAGAAGTATAAAACAACTGTTTGCTACACTTTTCAGCAGGGAGTGTACTTCCAGCTGTATTCCTTCAGGAAAGGAAGCTCATGCTATTATCTCAGGAGTTTTCCTTCACACTCACCAATAAACTTTAGGCCCCTTGGCCAGTATCAGTCAAATCTTACAGAACAGTCTCCAAGAGAAGTACCATGGCACGTGCTATTAAGTGGATTCTGAAAAGTTTCCCATGAAATATAAAAATATATTATTGGTTTAGGGCACTTTTTTTACAACATGCTTATATTGCCTCCCTCTGCACCTGAAACAATACTAGTAATTAGCATTCATGGCTTGATTCTGCCTAATGATTTTATTGCAAGGCACTATTCCATTCAAAGTTAGATGTTCTATTCTTTCTTACAGTTCTCCTCTGTAAGTGTTTCACATCTGTTTAAAAAAATATTAATAAACACCTTCATTCACATCATTTGAAATAACAACAATAGTCATGAAAATTAAGTTTTCCTCTTTGGAGGGAGAAATATACTGGAAATTAAATCAACCAATCTAATTCTGTTCCAAATCATTAATCTGCAGTCTTTCAGTGACACCATGCTGGATTACTAACATGGTTTTGTGGGTTGCCCACCTCTTTCTTTTTTCTTCAAATAACTCGTTCTTTTTTATTGTGTTTTAACTACAGAAGATATTTCCACAGGTCTCCAATCTAAACACTAAAACCAACTTTAAGTCATGTCACTTTAAGCATCTGTCTCTCCTCCATCAGGGCCCAAGTTCCCATGACTACACGGTCCACACTCTGTCAGGATTTATCTGAACGGCATACTGAACAGAGTGCAGCAAAGAGCACTTTCACAGTTTCCTAACTGATGAGCAAACATGAAGAAGCCTGTTGGGAGTTCAAAGCAAGAAGCAGTACTTCTCTAAAAAACATATGGGCTATCAAAAACCAATAAGTACTTTCAAAAGTGTGCCTAAAATGAATAGAAATTCTCAAAAGGCAGAGCTAATTAATCTGCCGTGACTGAAACTTTGAGCTACCACTGAATATTCTTTTCATTTTCTTCACATCAGTCACATTTAGGTAAAAGAAGATTGTCTGCCTATTACAACCGAATGTTTCGACAACTATCAAATGAAGGGTAAAACCGATTACATACTAAACGAGTAAGTACTGTAGCATGTTCATGTAAAAACAACCTCAACCGCATTTTTGTGAAACACGCTATTGTAAATACACAATATTGCTGTCAAGTCTCCTTCTTCATCACATTTTCAGTACCATGATCAGGAGTCACCCATGAGCTGTCACTGTGGGCTCTGTATTTTAGAAAGCTCATGTACCTATTTTTAAGTCTGTGGTGCAGTTTGCCATTCAGTGTAAAAACAGTAGTAATTATCCTGAGTTTTATTTACTAGACAAAGAAACTTTTCTTGCCTGGTTCTTTTGGGATGGTCTGCTACCAAAAGTATATTTCTTTGGAAAGAGAACATTGCTTGTGGTCTGTTACATAAGAATCAGCTCTTAAGTACAAGGCTCTCTATGATGTAAGACTGTTTCTGACTGCCGTAAGTAACAGGTTACAAGGTTAGGAAAAGCTGGGTTTAAGTCTATGGCTGCTAGAGTCTCTCGGATTGCCCCCCTCCCCAAATAAAAATATATTTTAATTAAAAAAATAAAGAAGAATAAACAGGATGTTACTATTTACCTGTTGTAATTATATAGAAGTGATGCTTCAATGGAAATGAAGTGATAGAAAAATTTCTTTCTCTTCAGACACACATACAAAAAGATCTTACCAGTTTTCACAGTTCAGGCTAATGAACAACTTCTGTACATATTGCCAACTGAAACAAAAAGTGATTTAGAATGGAAGTGCTCCTGCTCTCTTGCATGGTTTCACCTGCCTCATTTGACAGAATATTTTGTCTCTGGAAAAGGATCTTGTGGTAGAAAAGCACATGAAATTACTGTAGATGAACTGACTGCATAGTAGTCATAACTGTATAGCAGTTCCGGTGTTACACAAGTTTCTACAAAATCGTAAGGAGGAAAACCCCTGTCCCCTTACTCTTGTCCCAAAAGTTCTTCCCCCAGTAAAATAAGAAAAACTCATAGAAACTGAAGCATGAAAGGAGAGTTACACACGGGAAACCATGAAAATGATTCATACACAACACCCTTTCAAAGAAAATTTAAAAAAAAAAAGGCAAAACAAAAAAACCCCTGTACTTTCCCTTTTCCCATCTCTAATCTTAGATAAGTGTCCATGACACTATGAAGAACATTGAGAAATCTTTCTCCTTCAAGTTATGTTAGATTATACCAGACATGCACTGAGAACAACAAAATTTATGTTAGGCTGAGCAGGAACCAGTCAGTCATTCTTTCACTGCTGTAGCATGCACACATCTGTTACAGGACCAGGCTAGACCCACAGACTTCTAAGCTCAAGCAGATCAGCACAGTGAGAAACAAAATGAGCAACAGTCATGGCAGGAATGGTGGTTTAGGGTTTTTCTATTTTTTTTTTTTAAAAAACCCAAACCTATCTGCAGCCATATTTCATTGCACTCACCAGTTAAATATTTATTACAAAAGGATGCATATGACAAGATCTAATTGTCAGAAAGTGCATTCTGAGTTTTCAATTTCTCACTAAAGAGCAAAAGAAATAAATAACATTAATCATTAAAGTTGCTCAAGTATTACAAACGTATAACGGTAAAATAGGCATCAGAAACAACTACAGCTATTCTTTACCATTTCATCACCTTCTAACTGTCCCTTCTTATCTACCAGTCTGCCTAAAGGGAATTTAAACATTTAAGCTTAACCTCTGTATCTCAAGACAGTCCTACAAAACATCTGCTGCTTTAGGAGAAAGACTCAGAACTGCCTCGTCATGAAAACCGAGTTATCCCTTGAGTGTAAAGATGTCCTTTCAGCTGGAGCTGGGACACAGTGGAATTCTAATCAGGCCAGTCTTGTGGTGATACCACATGTGCACTACTTATTCTCAGAACAGATGTCATCATTCCCTAAAAATTCCAAGTAGCTCATACAGTAATATCAACTCAAGGACTAAAATCAACTCTTCAAAAATCTATTTGTGTAACACAAATCATGGAGCTACTATGGATAAAAAAGCATGTCTGGTAAGAACAAGGCAGAGGCTGTATTTTAAGACACTGTATCAGTAATCCGTCTATATGATCTTTGGATTTCAAAATATTTTTTAAAGTAATTAACCACCTATTTACATACACCAATAATCCACTTCTTCATAGGAATATTATGAAAAGCTTCTTCCAGTTTCATGCAGAAATATGAAGTAAAAAATGTCTTTTTTGCATGAACGTAACATTATCCTGAAGGAATCAACATGGAAATGAGCATAGACTGCAAATTCTCTTAAACTAGACCTAGACTACAATATAATGGTTTTGTTCCCTCCCCTCAGAGTTTGAAAAAAAAAATCAATCATTACTTTAGCAAGAAAATGAACCTTAAAACTTGTGTTTACTAATAGCCATAACACTCATGCTTTAAAAAAAATTTATAATTAAACAAAAAGATAATCTTGCAGTTCTTTGGCAAATACTGTATATGATGCCTAACTTTGGCTTCAAAGATGACAAGGGCTTTTTTTTTTGTCTGGTGTGACTGGACAACAAAAAAAGCCCTAAGTTTTGTCTCTTAAGAGGAAAAGAACCCTTGTAAATTTTGAAAACTTGCTTAACATGAGCCATCAATGTGCGCTTGCAGCCCAGAAAGCCAACCGTGTCCTGGGCTGCATCAAAAGAAGTGTGACCAGCAGGTCAAGGGAGGTGATTCTCCCCCTCTACTCCACTCTTGTAAGACCCCACCTGGAGTACTGCATCCAGCTCTGGGGGCCCCAACATAAGGTTGGGCATGGAGCTGTTGGGGCAAGTCCAGAGGAGGCCACAAAGGTGATCAGAGGGCTGGAACACCTCTCCTGTGAAGACAGGCTGAGAGAGTTGGGGTTGTTCAGCCTGAAGAAGAGAAAGCTCTGGGGAGACCTTCTAGCAGCCTTCCCGTACTTGAAGGGGGCCTACAAGAAAGCTGGGAGGAACTACAAGGGCATGTCATGATAGGACAAGGGGTAATGGCTTTAAACCGAAAGAGGGTAGATATACATTAGATATTAGGAAGAAATTCTTCCCTGTGAGGGTGGTGAGGCACTGGAACAGGTTGCCCAGAGAAGCTGTGGAGGCCCCCTCCCTGGAAGTGTTCAAGGCCAGGTTGGATGGGGCTTTGGGCAACGTGGTCTAGTGGACGGTGTCCCTGCCCAAGGCAGGGAGGTTGGAACTAGATGATCTTCCAGGTCCCTTCCAACCCAAACCATTCTATGATTCTATGAAAAGTTTCAGTAAACAATGTAGCATGAAACCTTTCTAGTCAATCAACAGCTACATACAGAATGTACTTAATATTTTCTCCTTTGATAGTAGTACAATAGATCTAAATAAAGTTTGGTTGGCTTTTTTTTTTGGGGGGGGGGTTGGTTTTGTCTTTTTTTTTTTTCTTCAGTAAGTCACCCATAAACACACAGAAGTCCTTCAGAGAATCTTTCCTAGGGTTCTGATTTTTGAGGTATGCCTTCATATTTTGTTGAGCTTAGCACTAGAAACTTACCAAATGCAAAGTTATCAGAATCAGTAAAAATGCCTGCTCTGATTTTTCATCTGAAACTCCTCCCAAAACTGCACCTAACCGTACTCAAAGTCTCCTCTGAAAAGAATTGTAGTTATAGAAGGAAAAGAGTCACAACTAGGAGAGAATATTTATCAATCCACTCAGTTGAACTAACTGCACTTGCACTGGAAGACAACAAAGTGAGAAAAACAGCAACTGAGACCATCATCTATGTTATTATTTCAGAAAACTTGTTAACTGTGATCAAGGAACAGTAAATTTAACAATTATGTAATGCCTTCATGTAATTAGATAGAGACACAGACACACACACAAAACAGTCTATTTCTTCTTTGTCACATTCTTTATGAAAAGGCAGTTCTGATCTAACCACTGAGCTGAGCTATGCTAGGAATTGCACCAGACTGAGAGGCTATGGAACGGATCTAACTTTGGTTAAATCTGTTTAATTTCCCTACCATTTCTGTTCACAAAATAGTTCTAGTTCACGATCTTATTTAGAAAAATAAAAATAATTAGTTTATCCACAAACCAGCTTATACTCACTGAAGTAGGTACAGGCTGTGTTAAATTAAGTCAGCTTTAAAATAATGACCTAAGATACTTCAGGCTGCAGTGCCGTGACAGCACAGAGCTTGACACTGCCTGAAGAAGCCCAGTGAGGGCTCCAACCCACATCAAGTTAAAGATCAAACAGCTGCACAGATGGGATCATCCCCTTTGCCTTAATACAGTGGGCTCAACACTGAAGTTCAGGAGCTGCTAGAAAAGCTTTTGAGTCATTCATGATGCATGGACAATAGCAGTGGTAATAAGAGCTACATAACAGCCACTTCAACCATTCAATTTCAATCCCCTGCTTCATATGAATCACAGCCTTAGGTTAGCAGATGTACAGAAATCAACCTAGCTTAAAGCAGCAGCAACTGAGTATGCAAGCTACAACTACAATACAGACACACAGTCAAAGACTCTAATGGAGCACTTCACCTGCCACATTCTTCCCATCTGCATTTCTTTATGCAAATTAATAAAAACAATTTGGGAGAGTTGCAGATTTTTTGCAGTATGTAACAGTAGAGCACATTTATATCTTGTTTTCCATGAAGTAAAGCTTTTTTTATATTTACATATAATAAAAAAATACAAAACAAGTTCAGAATCAATTTAAACTGCAAACAGTTTAAATAGGGCACATAAAATAGTTATAGAAACAACACAAATTCAAGAAATAGCAACGCAAGCACTAGAAGCACCCATTATTCTCTATTCCTCTGATTTATCGCTGTCAAATCAGACACAAAAACTTTGAAAATACACACAATTCACATAAATACACAGTGTTCTCCACCATTTATCTTCTCTATTTTGGTTTTCTTTGGACAGGCATTACCACACTCAGACTGTACTGATGTATCTCCCAAATCATGAAAGCATTAGACTGTATTCTTACCCTAGAAGTCACAGTGATGGCAGAATACACATTTTTTTACTTAACTCTATGAATGCTGTCAACTGTACTAATAAGTACTGTACCTATTCCACATAGTTAAGACCAGGGGGCAGCAATACTGTCAAACACAAACCAAAGCAGGTTGATTTCTGACAAATGTATAAGCAACCATGGCTCAGTCACATGAGGAAAAAAAAGCAGTTACAGTTATGGAAAAAAGTTACAGAAGTTATTCTAGGTTACATCATAAAAATAAAATATATAATTTTAAATGCAATCTTACAATTGCTCTATTACCTGGTCAGTTATTGTAAACAATAGGACTGTTAAAGTTTTGAACATAGACAGTTTTTTCTACATTAACTAATTTTAATCCAATGGAATTAGGTTTTCCATAACCAAGACTATCAGTGGAACGCCATGATTAATACTCTTTCCTTGCATACCAAATGCTTTCCTCATGCCAACACATTCAGCAAAACTAAAAAGAATCTATTAAATCCATCTCCTAGATACATGCTGGCTCCAGAGGAATTGACAAATACTTGATGAACTAAGTGTATAATCCAAAACAACTGCAATCTATAAAACAACAGCAAAAAAATGTCTTCTTTCATTGTCATTATGCTAGTACCTTCAACAAGCACAGGGTAAGAGAAAAGCTACACACTGTCTTGGTTTAAAGTCATTTGGAAGACATTTCCTCATTATTGCTGACCTAGTCCATAGGAAGTCACACCGAAACCTCAAATAGGAAGCAGTGGACTGACATCCCATAGAAACCAGCTTTGGAAGTTTACCCATTTTCACACTCCTATTTCTTGATAGCGAAGCAGGATGAACATTTAAATGACGGCCATTAAAAAAATTAAAAAAAACCAAAACACTGAAGCTTCAAGGTTAAGATGCTGACACTATATAATCACTTCTCCTGCATTATTTTGCTCTCCTTCCACCACCTATTTTGTTTTCGTATTATTTTCCTCACTCTACATTCATCCTTACCTCATTGCTTAAACGAAGTCTCCCTTGGCAGGTTTCTGCAGTCAGAGTTCTGCGCTGACTTGATCTAACGAGTGGCTGGGGAAAACCTCTGCTAACGCTCCCAAACAAAACTCAACCTTCATCTTCCCTCTAAAAATCCCAGCGTTCACACTTTTTTCTACTGCAACAACCGCCAACACCAAAAACATCAAGAAGTACAACAGTAATATTTAAGTTCAGGCAACTGCTTTACACGCTAATCTTTAAGACACCAGGGCAGGAAAGCTTTCTGTAGCTAGCTCAACACAAGAGCAAAGTCCCACAATTAAAAGACCAGATTACACGCATACCAATGCCTCTAGCTCCCGTGGATTTGGGCGGGTGGTACTGCCCCGTCCCTGATGCTCTGTCTCAAAGACAAAAAATAACCACCCAAAACCTAACCAAAGGAAAAAAAGGGAGGGTAATGATCTACCTCTTCCAGCAGCGTGACTGTATTTCTGCAGTTCTGCAACCGGGTAGTGAAGCTGGAGGTGGTCGGGGAGTTGTAATCCTCTGTGGTCTCGGCGATGAACTCCGACACGGTGATCTGGTCCGGCATGATCCTACCCCACCGGCAAAGCCCAAAAGGAGCCGAGCACACAGATCCGGGGGAAGGAAAGCCAAGTTTTGGGGGGAAGGTGAGGGGGGGGGGGAGGGGGGAAGAAGAAAAAAAAGAAGAAAAAAGAAGAAAAAAAAAAAAGAAAAGGAAAAAAAAGCAGAGGGAAGACGTTACCAGCCAGCAGAGATCCGCAGCATCAAAGCAGCGGAGCCGCAAAGAGAGGCTGAGGCTTCGCCCTCTACATCCAGCCTTCCCCCCGGCCGCCCCCTCCTCCTCCCGGGCAGGAGGTGAAGGGGGAGAGGCCCCCACCCGGCGCCCCTCACACGGCACCCCGCGCCGCTCGGCCCCGCCGGTGGGGAGCGCTCCCTCGGCTGACTGCGGCCCCTCGACGGCTGCGGGGACGGGGCCGCCTCTGAGGAGCCCGGCCCCGCCGCCGGCGCTGAGGAGAGGGAGGGCGGCAGGAGGGGAGCGGCGCCCGCCAGCCCCCACCTCGCCAGGCTCAGCCCCTTTCCCCACCCGCCGCCGACCCTCCTCACGCCCCCCGCCTGAACCGCCGCTCCCGCCCGCCGCCAAGTTGAGCACTAACTTGTGCGGGCTCCGGCTGCGCCCCCCGGCCGGGGGGAAGGAGGGGAAGGGCCGGGGGAGGCGGCGGGGGCGGCGGCTGGCCGGGGCTGGCGGGGGCTCCCGCCGCCGCTGACAGTCACCCGGTGACTGACACGCGCTGCCCAACGCCCGCCCGCAGCCGTTACGTGGGCCAACGAGGAAGTGTTCTGCGCAGGCGCAGCCGCCCGCCGCCCGCCTCCCCCTGCCCCCTCCCCCCTCCCCCGGCGGCGGCAGCGCCCCCTCCCCCGACCTCGCGCCGGAGCGCGCGCGCGGGGGTGGCGCGGGGGCTGCGCGGAGCGCGGAGCGCAGCGCGGGGGATGGGGAGCTGCGCCTCTCTCTCTTCTTTCTTATGATAAAAATGGGCTTTTTGGTGGAAGCACGCAGGGCCGGGGTGGGGGGGGGTGCCGGGCTCCGGCTCTGTGCCCCACCGGGAGAGGGGGCTTGCCGTGCCGGCAGGCGGGTGGCAGCAGCGCCCCCGGCGCGGAGCAGCGCCCTGCCCTGCCCTGCCCTGCCCGCCCGGCCCGGGCTGCGCCCCAGCTGCAGCCGCGGGTATGTCCCAAGGGCGAGTGCGCGGTGCCTTCTCTCATCCCTGCTTTAGGTCCCTCACCGCCAGTCGAAGCCCCTTTGCTGTGTTTCGGACCTCCCGAGCCCTCGTGCTACAACCTCTGTATGACGTAAAGCAAGATACCAGATTCCTTACAGCCACTGCTGATGAAGTCATCACTTTTAAGCAACCTGACTATATAGATTTTCACCCTCCTTATACTCAGGTAATTTTTAAGAAGTCCTGCCGTGGCTCAGCGCCACCCCCGAAGTAATTACTCGTTCTGCTCTTGTCAGGGCCTGCGAGAGGGACGGGTGCCTGTCACGACGGCTGGACTGCACAGCTCGCCACCGTGCCCTCGCGCAACGGAGAGAGCAGCAGCAGCACCGCCCTGACACCTTCATCGCATCCCTGGTATCTGTCCTTCCTCTGTGGTGTTCACCCATCCTGCCCTCTCTCACAAGTAGTATTTCTGACTAAGTTAAAATATCCTTTATCTGTTATTGCATCGTGTAACTCGGAGAATTGACAGCACTAATGAGGCTTTTTTTTCCTTTTTTTTTTCTTAAGCTTAGATTTTGGGGCCCATATGTGCCTTTCTAAAGAAGGTTAGGTCTCAGGAGGCTCAAGTAATTATGGTCATCTGCTCTTTCAGTCTGATTTATTTAGTCACACTATGCGTTTTCCGTTTCTTTGTATTTGGGATTTTCTCCACACAAGCTGGGAAATTCAGGACTGGTAAATATTCTCAAATCTGAACAATTGAAAATGAACAATATTATATGGATATATCCATTTCAAAGGTTTTAATATTCTGTGTATGAGGACCCACTCCTGTATTACAGTGTGCTTAGGCTTTTACATGGTTTTGTATGTAATTCTAATAAAATCCTGTACAACTCAAAAATAGTTGAAAATACCAGCAAAAGCCTGCGATGCCTGAGTAAGCATAAAAAGGAGATACCTGATTTGTGTATACCCATAAAAAATGATTTGCATGCAGCTCTGCCAGCACAAATATGACCAATACTCCTGAGAAATGGTCCTGCCCGAACACGTTTCTTTGATTTCATTGCCTTAGCAGAAGCCCTCCAGATGGCCATGTGATTGCTGCTGCTGCTGCTTCACGTGATCCGGCTTTCCGGTGCAAAGCTGCGGGATCGTACAGATGATTGTTAAACGTCATGAGACTCTGAAAGGTAGAGTAGGCAAGAGGAGGAGGAGGAGGAAGCCAAGAAAAGAACCGCGTGGGAGTTGCACTGAAAAATGGATTTGGGCAAAAAAAAAATTGAAGCGCTGAAGAAGCGACTGGAGGGGTAGGAAGAAAATCAATTGAGGATCGTGTTCATAAGAGCAGTGGAGGAGGACGAGAGATCAAGAAGATAAAAGTGGCTGGTGGCATGAAAAGCAGTATGGAAAGGAGAGTGAAGAACTGGCTGGGGGTTGGGGCCAGGGAAGAGCTGTTAGAAGCATGAAAAAGAGCTGTTTCAGTGTGCCTGGCCTGCATGGAAACTGGATGGGTGAGGGGCTGGGATATGGCCCGAGGGCCAAACAGGACCTCTGTGGTCATCCCCTGTAATTTCCTGCAGACCATTGATCATGGGCTGTCCCACCGCTGTTCCTGAGCCGGACCTACGGTCTGCGGGTCAGCTGCGGCGCTCACGTTAGAAGACCTGATCCCTCTCTAGCAGATTTCAAGTGAGGATAAATCCATGGCATTGATGGGTAAACTGGTTTAATTAATTGAGTATTCACATTGTTACAGTTGAATTGTTCCTCTTCAGACTGAAGTTATTGAGCTTGAGCACTAGTCTTCGGATTGTAAAATAACTTCGTCAGCTATCCTAAACAAATCCTACCCCAGAGTACAGACAAAAGCTGGACATGTTGCTGCAGAGATGGTTTCTTTAATACTGTTTAGAGAAAACTTAACCTGCAGAATTAAAAAGCATGTTCAACAAAGAAATGGAGGAGGCAGGCTGGGGAAATTGGAGCAGTGAAGAGTGACAGAAATGAAGGCATAGCAGAGAGTAACAGTAGTTGAGCTCCTGTGTGTCCTCATCAGGAAAAAAAATGGTCTTTTACAGTAAAATATTAAATATATAAAAAATAGAATGAATACAGGAGAATACTGGGAAATAAAGAGAACAGCACAAGGCCTAAAAAATGAAAAAGGAAGATCGATGGCTACCCATCATAATTGCCTATTGGTCTGGTTTTTTAACAGTTCTTAAATTATTAGCTTTATTAAAAAGAATATGGTGCTCAGTTTTGCTGCTTTGAAGCCGCATTTCCTCTTTCCCAACACAAATGCTGGTAGATAAAATAACCCTATGGGCATGACCTCTTTAGGCTTGGATTACCTTCACTTAAACTCACTGGAAGCAAGAGTAGTTAATTAATATGATGTTAAAAAATAAGTGATACAACTTGCCTGTAAAAATGTGCTTACATTTAAACTAGTCACATTATGTAACTCTTTCAGATAGCTTTTAGTGGATTTCAGATTTAACCATGTTTCCTGTTTTGAATTGCCATCAGTATCTGAGATTCACTTCTAAATTTGTAAGATGCACCTTTCTATAAATTGTCACTAACTGAAATCACTGTTTCACTTCACAAATGTCAAAGAATAATCAGCAGAGTGTGAAAGTTATATTTCACGGCGTCTGCTTTAACGCTATCTTAGTCTGTGCTAGATCCTGGGGGAGGCTGTGCCGCAGCCTTCTTCTCATGCAAGGCTTGCCAGTAGAAGTTGTGCTTATCTCACTCCTCTTGGTATTCTGATGTGAAATGCTTCTCCGTGTCCATCCTGGGACAAGCTGGGTGAGGAGAGTCCCAGCAGCCCTGGGAAGCACACTCCTTACTGACGGTACATTGCAGTCACGGAGGTTGTGCTGTATTGCCATCCCACCCAGTGATTCAGTCTACAAATCCATTTGAATCCCTCGCCTTTTTTACCGTGATTGCCAACAGGAGAGTTAATTACAGCAAGTAATATTTCTGCAATATTGGTGATAGTCACCGTGCTTAGGGAGAGGCTAAGGAACATAGCAACGACAGTACAAATTACTAACACAGGTGTTTTGCAATAAACTGAAGGGCAACTATGCTATTTTTCATTTTATAGTACTCTAGTCATCTTATATTTAGATTGAGATCATCAGTTCATTCACGAGAGCTGAGCAGTCATCAGGTGATGATGACTATTGTCATCGTTGTGAACTTTCAGACATTACAGATGTGTGCCAGAGGTGAAGAGCTACATTGCGCTTGCATAGCTCTTTGTGCCGTCAATGCAATTAACTGTTTAAACCACGCAGGGGTGAGGTAGAGAACAGCAAGATTATCTTTCCGCTATAGATAAGGAGACAGATACAGGAGGCTGTGTCCCAGCTGCCCAAAAGCAGGGCTGTATTTTTGGCTTTAGACATGCAAAGTCAGCTCTTTGGGGTATCAACACCTCAGCTGTGCTGAAGCTGGCGGTGGATGTCCCGCGGGATATGATTACGCTGCCAGCAGAGAGCAGCCCGGGGACCAACCCGAGGCCACGCTTGCCTGCTGCATAGATAGCGAGCCCACAAATGCAAACTCAGGTGCGGTTGCTGCTTGGTTTTTGGAAACAAGCTTAACCCGGGTCCCTGGCTGCGCACCAAATCTGCTGTCAAGCATGCTCAGACAAGCTGCCTCCAGGGCCATTTGCAGCCTGTCAGTGTGGCGGCGAACTGAGTTGTTAGCTGAAGAAGGAAATCACTGTGCACATGGCTACTGTGCAGATGACTCCTCTTGATTAGTATAGACGTAGTCATGCCAGGATCTCACATGTCAAATTTGTTTTCTTCTTTCTTCCCAAGTATGAAAGAGCTGATGCCACTTTGCACATAAGGGTTTACACCTACAGTCATTTTTCTACTTTCAAGGTTCCCATCTTGGCTATTACTGCTCATAAAAGTGGTGTAGATCAGGCATTAGTGTTTAATTAAAACATCAAATCATTGAAATACACATGCTATTGTTAGTAAACCATGTCGTTGTTCTTTTTATGCTCCTTAGAATCTTCACAAACACGGAGAGTATCACCAGCTCAGCAGCGGATAGCAACAGAACTAGTGGCATGCTAAAACTCATCAGGAAAATATCCTTAGGCTATGCTGCTCTACTATACTGCTATTCTGAATAAATTTGTGGTTTGGTGTTACATTCATCCATTTCAGCTAAACACAGCAGTCAGCATTACTTCCCATCCTCCTTCCTATCCTCGCTCACCGTATGGGATCGCTGTATGGCATAACGCAGCCACGGCGTTTGATCCCTGATAAAGTTGGTTTGAGATTCCTTGAGAAAACATACATATGGTAAATTGCTTTTGCTACATTTTATTAATTTCATTTTCAGCTAACTTCTGAAAAAATTAATGGGAAATGCTTATTTAAATTTATGGCCATAAGTACTAGAATGTCCACAAATATTTCTGGACATCAGCTCTTCTCATTTGAGCCGAATGTTGGGCTGAGAGGATACAAGGAGCTTCAAATCAAGAATCTCAGCAGGGTGAGTTTGGCTTTTGGTTTTGGAGTATCTCGTGCTAAAACTCGGTAAACTTTTTGTGTTAATGGAACTCCCATAGTTTTGGTTTGAAAAACAAAACCACCCCATTTATGTGAGGACACATAACATCATTGCTTTGTACTTCGACAGGAAATGTTCAGTCAGGAGGAGTTTCAGGAGCAGCGTCCTCTTCAGAGGACAGTCCCATCGGCTGATCCAGCCTTGTACGAAATGTAACAGCTACGTATTTTAACCTGCAGCATGTTTACACTTCTGATATGTGCATGATGTACTCGCAGGAAAAGGCAAAGTTTATTTTAAACATTGAAGCTGACATCACACATTGTGACTGGGGCTAATTTGCTTGAAGGGAACTTACACGGTAAACTGCAAAATGTTTCTACTTGCAAAAGAAGGCTGTTGGATTTGACATTTGGAAACATCTATGAAATGACTGTGTTATGGGGACAGAATAGTCAGGTAACTTTCCAGTCAAAGAAAAATGATCTTATCTAAATCATATCATTGTACATGTAGAAACCCAAAATCCAGGTCCAGCAAACATGCTGATTGCAATTCTGTATTTTTAAGTGACGGTATCTGCCACTGTGGCTTATGGACTACATGAGCTGCATCAACAATTTCTGTTGCTGCTGTGACTGTTTTGAATAGAAGGATCAGCTGAATTCAGTTTTAATACTGGCGTTTCTGAGCATTTGTCTTCATTTGGTATTTAAAATTAGATGAGAAAACATAAGCAACTGTCTCAGAAACTACAGTATTAGTTTAAAAGCCTTTTAGCACTAGAAATAGTGGCTTAAACAAAAGGTTCTTTTTGCATTCTTTCAATATTAATATGATAGCAAAAAGAGAATCCATTGTGTTCTCATTATAAATGACATTTTGTTAACATTAAGATCTTGCATTTTAACGCTATGTGTACCAAATGAAAAAGATTAAGTCAAAATGTTGGAAGCATACCACTGAATGATATATTTTGCATCTTAGGTACTTCAATGTTCTGTGCAAGGAGCTTGACTGAATGATAGGTAAACTCAAATGGCCATCTCAAAGGACAGCTGAAAATAACAGCACTGAAAATGAAGTGCAGCATTGAGTTACACAAGATTAAGCTGACTAATCTGCTGATTCAGTTTTGCCTTTGTTTTTTGGTTTTGTCATGCAAGATCAAGAGTCATGCAGACAAACACGTAATGGCATTCCAGGCTGACAGTAACAACAACAAGCAACGGGCTGTTCCCCTGCACCCTCTGCATCCTCCAAAGAGAAAAACAGCAAAATGCTAACCGGCAGCAAGAGGCACCTGGCTAAGGACAAGGAATGTGTGCTCTTTTTTTAGTTTGTTTTTTTTTGTTGCAGGTGTGCTGAATTTATTGCACGGAGAGTTTCGTTAGAGATGCTCATTCAAGAAACATTACTCTAGTTCATAGGAAATGTAATACTGTGTGTGTCAGGAGAGATCAGGTTCAAATAGAGCCCTTCAAACTACAGAATATAAAAACCCAGCAGTATATTCTTCTATAAGGACCGTACTTAGATATGGTCCAAAGATATCAAACTGCTATGAATGTTGATGGATAAAGAAACTGTCAGAGGAGCCTCTGGCAAATTTAACCCTTGCCCGCGGTGCAAATGGGAGCCTGCTCATTCCTCACGGAGCCAGTGGTGCAAACACTGCCCGCCCCACGGGAGCTGCTCTCCCAGCAGTATCCACCAACGCTGTGTCCATGGGGGTGAGGACCAGTGTGGGGGAAACCTGAGCGTGGTTATCCTTGTATTCCCGACCCTAAGCGAAGCCTTGGAGGATTGTTGGGAAGGGCACGGCGGACACATTAACGTGACAGCAGGTCATGCCGGTGGGATTGCAAAGCACAAGACAAAGGCAATACGTCATGAAGGGGTACTCTCTGATTGAAACAAGAGAAATAAGAGTCCTTTCAAAGCAAGAATCAGTAGTAGCTGAATACTTTTTTTTTTTTTTTAATAATATGAGAAATAGCAATGACTAAAATCAGAGAGTGATACTGCAGAAATGAACATGTTGCAGGGCAGCTGGCATAGCAGGCTCTCCAAAATAAAAAGAGAATGAAATAAAACCTCAATGCGCACTGCAAACATTTCAATATTTTCTCTTTCCCTCTGGAAACGATATGGCTGTGTCATTATCCAGGCATATCTCTGGTTCTACCTAAGCTGCTAAATGCATGCTGACGGCAGCATGCATCTTGCCCGCGGTGAAACTGGAGGTTCAGGCCAAAAAGAACCTGGGAAGCAGTTTGGGAATGAAATAAAGGCTCTGTAGACTGGGATCATGTCCTTGAGCTGCCACTCATGGCTGTGACATGGCATTTGATCTCTGAGTGCATCGTTTCTCTATCTCTGGAATGCAGACTATTACATTTATTTTTCTAGGTAAAAACACACTGGGCTTTTCCAGCTGAGTAGTGCTATATCAGAACTAAGTATTTTTATTATATGTTTTATTGTAAGAGTTTCAAAAAATAGTTGAAGGATGAGAAGGGCTCTCAGGCCAAACAATTTCATCAGCTTTTTATTGGATAGACAAAAAGGTTTGGCAGGTAAATGAAAGGGTAGCTTTCTACTAGTTCTTCATGATATGAAAATATGAAGCAGAAAGATCTGGTTTTGTGAGGGTTTTTTCCCCTCCGTATTATGAATTTATTAGCACTAAAGCAGTATTTAGTGGAAGAGGGACTGAGACCCCATCATGCTAAACAGATACAAGGAAGTCATCTGAGGCTTTACGCAAGCTTTTCTAAGACACAGTTTGCAGACGCGCCCGTGTGTGGGCCTGCTGAGTCAAAGTTCAAAAGCTGGCTTGTAGTGTTGACTGAGCATACTTTATTTTTTCTTAATTTCCTAAAGAGCATCTCGTTAGAGAAATGCTGGAAATAAATCTGCTGATGTTGGATAAAAGGCCCTTGCAACCACTGTACTTACTAGCACATCTGCATTTCCTTTATATAAGCCTCCATTTTCAAGAACCCTAGATTTGAACTTAGGATAGGAAATTTTCAGTTCAGGAACGACATCTTTTGGGTTTTGGTGGAGTCTTTTTTTTTTTTTTGGGGGGGGGGAGTGTTTGTTTGTTTGTTTGATTGTTTTTATTAAGGAGATCAATATGTTTGATAATACATAAGACCTGAAATAATTTGAGGCATATCTGCTTTAGTGCTTAAAGGCTTGTCATCAAGCAGAAATTTCTCAAATTTAAAATTAGGGTCTGAAAGTTTTATTGAAGTAGACATTTGAATGTTGCAGTTGTGAGGTTCTGTTAAAACCCAGGACAGCAGACAAACATCTGGAAGCTTTTGGAAACTGGTATTGCTGCATGGACCTAGTCTCCATTGGGTCAGTGTTCACATGGTCCTAAATGAAATAAAGAGGTTTGGACTTTCAGTCTAGAAGTCCATCGTAGCAGCCCCTCTCTCTGACTATTCATTTGCTTCTACTTTTAACCACTGAAATTGAACTTGCTGCTTCCTAAGTCAACTGGCTCTCCATTGACTATGTTAGAGGGAGATCATCTGCTCATCGGTCTGCCTCTAATGATTTTTTTAATGCACTGCTGATTCCAGCAAATTTGAATGGGGGGCAAGAAAGGTGTCAAAATTCTTCAGTTCCTAGAAGTTTTGTGGGAAAATAAAAATAGCAGAGGAGAAAGATATTTATTGCCCCCACGGACAGAAAAGATTTATCCGCATCTTGTTTTTTATTAAGAGAACTGGTGTAGGAGAAAGATCCTGTAAGTGTCCCAATCATGGGAAAAGTTTCACTGATCTTTTGCACCTCCTCAGGAGCTGCAGTCAAGACTGAAATCCGTAGGAAATCAGGTTTCATTAATTTCAGTGGTCTCACCACTACTTATTTGCTTGTTGGTGGCTGTGTTTTATTTTATTCCTCCAAGAAAATCTAGGAGCAATAGGACATAAAGCTGAAATCCTGTTTCAAAATCAAATAGAAATACCCAGCTTAATAGCTTCATACTTTTCAAAAGATGGTTGTTTGACTTCTGAACTCTTGCTTATTTAAGGCATCGTGGGCTTAAAAAGGAAAAATGTGCGTAGCCATGTGACAAAGCAAATGCACCAAAGGAAGATTTATTCAGTTTTCAGATCAGCAGCAGTGATTCACCCCTCTTGGCTGGGCTGGAGCACAGTATGGTCAACCGGTTCCCCCAGGGAGGAAGAAAAGATGAAAGTCCCGCACCGCTGCGATGGCCACGCAGGGAGCGGTGACCTGTGCCAGGACCACTCCAGCCAGTGCACCAGGTACAAAGAAAACTTCAGCTTTAACCGTCAATGTTGTT
Organism: Grus americana; assembly: GCF_028858705.1. NCBI lineage: Eukaryota > Metazoa > Chordata > Aves > Gruiformes > Gruidae > Grus > Grus americana. Next base: position 10,458,034 of record NC_072853.1, on the reverse strand, counting down.
GTTGTAGGGGGTTCAAGTCAGGCAATCCAAATGTAGGTTTTAGTGGTTCAATGAAACACAGTAAAAACTTTAAAACGAGAGCACTCGCCATCCAGGGACTGAATAAACAAAAGCATATTTAGACAACTGTGTGCTATTCAGCACTTTACATCACGAGAAGAAGAGTCCCTCCTCTTTCAAGCCTCCGCACAAATCTTGCCATAGATTTTTCAGGCTGATCTCAGAGATTTGTTGTTTTCAAAGTTCAAACAACATCAGTTACCAGATCTAGATGAGTTGAAAAGAGTTACAACAACTGTCCTTTTTATACCCTGTCCCCACCCCCATCCAGCTTTGAAATCTATGAAAGCAAAGCAAAATACATAATAAATGTTAGTCTTTGTTCCAGTGCTTGCTTAGACAGTCAATGTTTTTTAAGGATTTACTGATTGATTGGGGTTTTGATCCTTGAAAGGATCAATAGGTTAGACTTTCTCTGAAAAACACCCACTGTAGTAATGTCCAAAGTAGCATCAAGCACAGAAACAAACCCAAGCCAAACCAACACTGGCAAGTATTGCAATTGATAAAATTCTTTTGGGATAATTTTTTCAAAGATTCTGGTCTGCTTTTTCTTACACTTTAAACCAGTTATTTATATTTATGTCTTTCTTCTTTCTTACCGATTCCATAGTGAATCTCTTGAAGAAAAACTTGAAAGCCTGGAAGCTGAAGATCTCATGTCTCATCTGTCACGACCAGAAACCTACCTAGATGAGGAGAAATGATCAAGTAAGTAAAACTGACCAAAGCTACGGGACTGACAAGATCACTTATTAAACAGTCGGTTTGAAACAATGTCTATTAATTCTTCAGTGATGGCAATTTATCATAAGTTATTTGATTACTGCATTTGATATTGTGAATTTCATTGTGGTAAACAGATCCATTAGAAATCCCCTGAAAATAAGACTGTGTTAAAAATTGCTACATGAGAGCTTCATTTAGCTGACTGGGAAAACTCTTCGTCTAACTAAATGTGGCAACTACTCACTCAGCTGCACTGAGTGCAGAGCTGGTAACATCGCCTGTCCAAGTTGTCTGACGCTTCAGAAGACCCTGGTTTTGGATATAACTTCAGTCTAACAATTCAGGCTGAAAATTTCCATGTCAAGTGTATGCACCAGACTGATCTTTTTTGGAAGATGGATATGCGATTTGAAGGATAAAGAGACCGGGAGAAAGAAGTGGCCTGACAGGGAAGAATCATGCGTGTAGGAGAGCAGAGGAGGGTGTGGGGAGACGGTCATACCAGGACATGGACAAGTGGTTTCACAGTTTTTCATCAGACTGCTTCACCATTAACTTGCATACTATTTCCAGTTTAAGACTTGCGTTGCTGCAGGGGAAGGAAGGTGACAGAGATGCTGCAGAGCCTCTGGAGGATGTGGATAGGACTGGGACATACCTTTCACTCTGAGACCTGCTGGGCTGATCTCCATGGTAGGTCCAAAGGGACAAGGTGGAAAAAGATTGACCAGGGCTTGGGGACAGATACTGGGTCTGGGAAGGAGAAGGCTACCCAGAAGCCGTTGCCTTTAAAGATGAGGTGGTAAAGCATGGAGACTGGGACAAGCCACATGGGACAGAGAGATGTGGACCAGGTAGGCTGGGAGATGTGAAAAGGACCCATAAGGATGAGATTGGGATTGAACAGAGGTGCCAAGGCAGAAGGGGAGCAGGAGGAAGGCCACCTCCAGATCACACCCTTTCTTAGCCAGTCTGCCCCTTTCCATTTGAGCACACCACTTGATTCCATAAGGAAAAGCACATCTCCTCCTCTATGAGTCTATTTTTTTTACCTTCTCTCTAAGAGAAGTCTTGCTACTTCTGGTGAGCTATTTCCCCAGATACTGCTGTAGTTTGTTTATGGGTTTTGTCTTGTTTCTTTTATGTTTCCAAATATGTCATGTGGGTCTGGACATTTGCCAACTCTTAACATTAAAAATAACACAGAATAATCCCTGTCTCCAAGACACATGGGATTCAATTAAAAATTGTGACATAAAAGTTTTTGGATGGGATGCTATTATATCTGTTTTCCCTTCTGTTTCTTAGCCTTCAGGATACTTTCAAGTCATGTTGTCAAGAGCTCTTTTGCCATTAGGAGGGCTAGACACCTCTGTAACCAGCAGATTTCAGATTTTCACGTGCTGGCTGGAAAGGATCTGAGATTCTACCAGGTATGCCACCAGCTTTGCAGCACGGGAGAAGAAATGGTTATGGACTCTGTCCATAAGGAAGAGGCGTGTCCTTTGATATGAAGGCAAGGGTGTAAGAGGAGAAGCATCTACCTTAAACCAAGAATATTATGCTTGAATGTCACGTTACAGGCAGGGAAAAGGTGTTAGAAGAAGACTTGGGCACTGCACTGGTTTTCGTGGGCTGGGAAAGGCCTCCACCGGCAGACAACCGAGTACCACAGTCTTACAACTAAATCACAGCCACAGGCAACCCCGATCTGGCTCAACCCATGATGACATGTCTACTTGTTGTTTAACTTTACAGCACATCTGTTCCTTTTAATGATATTATCCATCTCCTTAGGTAAAACAGTCACCTTCATCATTATAGGTTTATGCTATTCAAATCAAAGCAAAAATAAAACAATATATAATGTCTAATGGCATTGTAAATTGAATGCTGACCTAAGTTCAAAAGTAACTATGATTTATATTAGATTATCTTTTGAATTTATGGTAATTTATTTTTCATAAGTCCAGAGGTACAGAATCTCCTTACATCTTCAATAATAAGCTTCTGAATACTATTTAATTACCTATTTGCTATAGGCATCATTACCAGTATTTACGGTTAGATCTGAGTGGCTCAGAATAATTATATTCCCTTTGTATGTGTCCTACCCATTTCTGGGCCTCTCAGTACTACAGTGACCAGCAGATAAAATGAAATATGAAAGAAATCCGGAAAAAAATTGTAAAGAAATCAAGTTGGTTGAAGTTATCAGGATTGATTGATGAGAAGCAACACTGAGAAGGAAACATATGTGGCTCTCCTAGAAAGAAGAAAGGTGGCCCAGTGAATAAGATGCTTATGTGGGTTCAACACCCTGACCGGTGACCTTGGACAAGTTATTAGACCATCATTCAGATGGCAAATTCTGCAGGCCTTACATCCATGTAAGGCTAAAGAGTCTTTTGAGGCTAAATACAGCTTTTATTAAAATCTCGACCCAAGGACAGTAGTAGAATTTGGGCTGTGTCAAGATGGCACGTTGCTTCTGTTTCTCACCACCCCCCCCCAAAAGAAAAAAAAAGAAAAACAGTGCTTCCCAACCGTCCTTGGCAATGTGAAGGTAACGCTATCACATTTATGTAAAGTCCTTAGGTATGACAGTATGTGAGTGGGAGTGTGAATAGGAAATATAAAACCCCAGAATAGATAAAGAACAATGAAAACCTGGGGAAATATGGTTGCTTTTTAACCTGGGGACACCTACACCTGAGAAGAGAAAGACTCGTTGGGGCTTAAGAACGAAAGAGGCCTAGCTGAGAACAGGGTGACATTAATGGCAGATGGGTGATAATTCAGTGCAATACAATACAATACAGTACAATAATACAATAGCAAATTCTATTAGTCCTCAGATGAGGAAAGCATTTGTTCTTGTGCCTGATTATAAATACATACAATCATATTGAATTAATTGGTACAATCTAAGTGCTTGACTAACCCTAGCTCTTAACCGATAAGTATAATGAGTTGACTCCTCATATTTTTAAGCTTTTAGAACTTGTTAAGTAGTGGGGAAAGCCAGTGGATTCTCAGGAATGGAATAGAAAAATTGCCAATATATTGGATAATAGTCAAGAAGAACCTATTATGCAGGGATTTTGCAGAGAAGAGAAGGAAATATTTTTATGCTCCTCAATTTCCTGAATTTGATACTGCTTAAACTCTGTGATTTCATGCATAAGTCATATAATGACCTATTTTGGTTTGCTTTTGGGGCTTGGTTTTTTTGTTTGTTTGTTTTTTTTTTTTTCTCTTTCATAGTAGAATACACAACCTGAACATCAATAATATAAATATATATTTTGCATGTCTAATGAATATTTTAGGACAAATATTAACCAGCCAATTTTCATGTATGCTTGAACTGGATTTAACCTAACTAGAAAAACTCAAACAAGCAAAAGTTAATACTGTTTCTACAGTCACTGATGTAGCAATAATAGTAGTTGTACACCACCATGCTGAAAATCAACTCCCTTTATGTCCAAACAATAGCGTGAATCACTGAATTCTGACCTTGATATACAAATGTGATCATGTAGTAATTATAGCTCTTGTGCTTTCTGTATAAACAGACTACTTCATCTGGAAATGCTGCAGGGTATGCTTCATTCTGCAATTTACAGCTAATGACTGAGCAGAAAGCTTTTATATCCCAAGAAGTTTTAAAATAAAGCAGGTAGAAAAAATCTTGTTTCCTGCAAATGAAAAAATTAAGCTGGTTGTTTGAACTACAGGGAATCAAGTCATTACTCTCTATATTCTGTTGAAAAGCATATCTTACAAATATAAAGATTGCCTTCAAAATCACATTTTGCAAAGGCTACTGAAGTTATTTTCATGGGATAACTGACATGGTCTTGAACAACTGTGAGATTAAAGAAAATGTTTTTCATTTCATGCCAAGATCTGCTGTTTTATTTGTGTCCATGATGGTTTCATCCAAACAGGTTATAATAAATATGTTCTTTGGCTTTGCCCTGATCTATGATTTGGATAACACTAGTAGGATGTGGTCTAACAAACTTCAGTGAAGCAAATCCGAGGATATTTTTTCTGTGGACAAGTCACCTCAGACTTGATTTTAGTATGTCCTAAGCAACAGAAGCTTCATCCTGACCTCATACGTTATCTCTATGTGTTTTCAGTGCTTCCATAAAAATACACCATCAAAATATAGCATGCTTATAGGCATGCGCTAAATCCTGAAAGAAGCAATAATGGAAAAGTCATCACTGAATTACACTAAATAAGGCAGTATATGTATGTATTTGTTAAATAGTCTGATTTACCCTGGATGTCCATGCACAGCTGTCATTGCAGGAGGACCTGAACAGGTTCTTAGGAGTTGCTGTAATTGACCTTTGGGAATCCCAGGGCACACTGCATTAATGCATTGCATGGTCACTGCCTGGTCTGAGCACTCAAGGCAGGGAAAGGCACTACTCAGCAAAAACCAGAGAGGCTGGTGACCACCAGGACTGGATTTCTTGTCACAACATCTGTGCCTTCTCTTTCTGTTTCATCTCACCTTGTGCAGTGGTGCCTACATTACTGCATGGTCAGATCACTGCACACTGACCGTCGGCTCTGCTCAGGGTTTATAACTGCCCCATTCATTTTCTGCTCATTTTGCCAGCCATAATTCTGTTTCCCTTACAAGCTGCTGATTACAATGTCAAACCCAGCATAGAGCCCAAGAGTGACCCTGAAGAGCTGACTGACAGCCTCTTGATAATGAGTCCCTATTTATAATGGTTTCTGAGAAATGTCAATTGCTCAGTTTTTAATCTATTAAATAATTACAGTGATGATTTTAGGTAACTCTAGTTTCTTAATCAAAATGTTGTTTGGTGCCAGAAGTTCTACCAAAGTTTGTAAGTATTACATTAATAGTATTGATTTTTTTTCTTCAGGAAAACGTAAAACCTCAAGAAATATCAAGATAGCTTTCTTGAAATAAAATGTATCTTCCTTAGTTCCATCCTGAATGGCATGAATTGCACTACTTTTCTCTGATTCTTTATGAATAGTACCTGGAATTAGCCATTCCAGTGTTTTACACTGGATTGATGTCAGGCTGAGAGGGTTATTAATCCTCGGGTCATTTCACTGAACTTTTAAATATATTGGCAAATTACGAGCTTCCTTCCATTTATCTTGAAATACCCATGTGTTTGAATATTTATGGAAAATCAACTTAAAAATTCAGATAGTTTCTTGGACAGTATTCTTAGAAATAACAGCTGATTAAAAAATAATCTAGTTTCAGGAGATGGCATTACTGTTAGAACAGAAATTAGTTCTCCACGCTCATCTGATGACATGATCATTATAGGATTATGAAGTTATCATGATAGGATATTTGGGCTGTGCAAGTGCTATAGGAGAGTTGTACCAGACAGCTTAAATCTGGTTTAGGAATTCATGCTGCAAAACATGATAATTCTAAGACTCAACAGTTGTGTAATGTATCAACACTGTTGGTGTACGAAGTTACAAGACATTGCTATAGAGGGCCAGAGGGCTTAAGCGTACTTGTTAGGTAATTTTCTGCAGTCTCATTCAAAGGTGAATTTTCTTTAAGAGTCTTTTTAAGAGTCTTTCTTTAAGATATGTGACAAAGAGATTTGTGTAAGTATTTAGACTGAAGGACTCTCTAGTCTTTGAAGCCTGTCTTTTGTTACTTGTCTAAGGGCTTCAGGATGATGGTATTGTGACTTAAATCTCATTGTATCCACTTAAGAGTGACCTTTTTATTACTTCTGACTACATCCATCAGCTGTTTCTTGGGTGCAGGGAAGAATTTTCATTTTGTGGAGGCAGCAGCTAATCAGAGTGTCTGCTGCCTGGCTTCAAACCTCTGGAGAGCTTTCACTGATCTCATCAAGGATATTTTTTTATATTTGATGACAAGGCTGCCATTCGCAGTCCAAGATTTTGAGTTTTTGAGTACTTACAACCCATTTATGAAAACTGTGAGGGGCTAATTACACATGAAAGTGTTTCCCACGTCCTCTGTGAGGTCAGTCAATGCTTAATTATTTACTCAATATGTAGTCTATAGCAAAATACCCTGTACATGGTATATGGATAATAGATTAATAATATAATCTGAATGTGACATCTAGTCCTCCTGTCACTGCCCCCACTCATTCTCAATAGCCACTGATTGTGGGCTGAATTCAATATCAAGTGTTTGCTGAATGTATTTTTAGGAAGAAGTCATTATAAAAATTCGAAACTAAACCTGCTGTAGCCGTGTTGACAATCAACTTGTCTCTGCACAAAAAGTCTGGTACGTATGAACTTTCCATGTCCTTCCTACAGCAGCTTTTCTGTGGCGCACCTCCTGCTTCTAGCCTTCATTGATAAGCCAGGCACTAATAAGGTCTTGCATTGCCCTTGAGTCTCAACATCTTCACAGAAGTTAATGAACATATCTCATATATATATTTGTAGGATGACTATATATCCTTGTGATCAAAGCCTGGCTTCTGCCACAAACAGAGCCCAACGTGCTTATCTTCAGTCTGGGGTCTCAAGCACAGAGCCAGTCTTTGATCACAAGGATGACTCTACGGTGCCTTCTGCCAACCCCTCTTGTCTTGGTACCACTCTGCCTTCAAAGTGCTGTGTTTTTCATGCCTTCAGCCTGTGCCAAGCAGTACCGCTCTACTTAGGAGCCCTGTGAAAATGTCATGTATTTTGGCTGATAGAATACTCCTAGCCATCCTGTCCTTCAGCGGAGCGCACAACTATCGAAGCATCTCTACAGAATATCTCAAAATACAAGACACATAGAAACCTTAATACAGGAATACAAAGATGTTCCTAAATAGTCTTTCTTTTGTTCTTCATGTCTATATCTACCCCTACAGTGAGTCATGCCCGGATCCATGAGCGTGCTCTTTGAAATCATATGGATTATCTATATAGATTAACTCAAAGTAAGTGACAGAACAGAGCCTTTAAAATGATCCAAACTCAGTGCATGTAAATGGGATTCTTTACATCCACTTTAGTGAGCTCTGACTCAACTTTTAGACTGTAAAAGTGAGATGTATCTGACAAAGTGTCTTTGCCTGGGCTGTTCACCCCAGGCTCCCTTTATCATTACTGATGATACAGTCAATACAGACAACTGAAACTAGGTTGCAGCTCACCTCATCCTACAAAAGTAGATGTTTGAAGGAGAGATACTAAAGTACATGTCTACAAAGGTCAGATGAATCACAGCCTAAACTGTCTCTTTCATTCTACTAAAGAGACTAAAAGAGAGTAGGGTGTCAAGCCCAGAGGTATTCACCTACCCCAAGGATGCTGCATGCCCTAAGTGCATTGCCGCAGGGCCTTCTTATTTCTGCCTGAACCATACCGTGGGCAGATACAAGACCGTACCTCTAATTCTGCATTCAAGAAGAGGGTCCAGGTGGAAGAAAAGAAAATTAAAAAAATGTGATGGAAAGCCCCAGAAAATGCCACCTATGCACTACCATGGATGCTGACATATTTTTTACTGGCAATTTAATGGGAAGTTGCAATGATCTTTAGATTTTATTGGATAGAAGAAGTTACACATATAAAATTCAATAAAATTATATGTTGTAATATGTTTTATATTTATACCAAGAGAAGAATGATGCAGCTGACAAATAACCTTCTTTTTTCATCTTCATTTGTGTCAGTTTCCTGATCGAGCTCACGTGATGATACTTGGACTGCCTTTCTTGGTGACAGCATGAATTTATGCTGAGACAGAAGCAATCAAATCATATAGTTTTCAGGAGGGTGGGGAAGCACTGAGACTGAGTGTCTCCAGGCCCTTATGGTAGTTAAAAATACCGAATAACTCATACATTACACTCTGTAAACATCTCCTAATATTTAATAAATCACAAAGAAATGAATTTTACCAATGTATTAGGTAAACTGGCTAATGAGTTGCTAATATCTCAGCAAGTGACAGTGAGATGACTGTTTTGGAGGCACTCAGATGTGGTTGTCTCACGCTATAGAAAGTAGAGATGTGCATGGTGGATATCTTGAGGTTTGTTCTGCCCTTCTGCAGCTGTGGAGCTGAGCTGCCTGCTCAGTGAACACTTGCCAAGTGCCAGTGTTAAAAAAAGAGAAGAAAAAAAAAAAAGAAAGAGAAAGACAACTATTTCAAGGGGCAATTATCTAAATGAGCTGGAGAAACCTGGGATGACTAAGCCCCCAATCTCTGGAGAATTTGTTCTGAGCACTTTGATGAATTTCAAAATGGTATTGCATTCTGGGTTTTAATAATGTAGCCTTGCTCTTCTTCTTCTGGCTCTAGGCAACTGTTGTTAAGTCCATTATTTACAAAAGCCTAAGGAAACTGAGTTAATAAGGTAAAGCCGCGAAACTCAGTGCTGCAGAGCTGCCAGGTGCATGAGAACAGGCAAGAAGGCAGGTATGTGCGTTATCTTCAGCATCACACCTACCGAGGTGGGTCTTTTTATCTGTCATGTCAGGGATCTGTTTCACTTTCAGTTCAGCAAATAAAATTAATTAAAGGGGGCAAAAGTTTTGGTATGATCAGTGGTAATTTATGCAGTTTTGGTTTCCTTCCTCTGATATATTCATGAACTGAGTCTGGATCTTAGAATCATAGAATCATAGAATGGTTTGGGTTGGAAGGGACCTTAAAGATCATCTAGGGGCTGCTTTCAATCCATTCCTCACCCAGCCTGTAGTTGTGCTTGGGATTGCGCCAACCCACGTGCGGGACCTTGCACTTGGCCTTGTTGAACTTCATGTGGTTTGCACGGGCCCATCTCTCCAGCCTGTTGAATCTTGACAACTGATTAAAAAAATCACCACCACCAACAGGAAATGTCAGTCTCCATCACTGGTTTACAGTTTTAAGTTGGTGTCTTCAGTGAAGAGTGCTATAAGTGCAAACATTTTGCTGCTTGAGGTTGGAGTCACAAGCAAATCTGGCACTGAAACACCAAGCCGAGTATAGGTGTTGGGTGCCTTAGTTCCTGGGAAAATTCAAAAGCCTGAGTCAGCTGCCCATATGTTTCTTTAGCCAACATCTGGAAGGCCGGACACTTAAAAGTGGGTTCACAGAAGGTGACACAGTAAGAAGGAGGCACCTAAACTACCTAACAAGGAACACAAGAGGTGCAAGTGGGCTTTGATCTCAAAAATTTGAGACTTCAGGGGTATCTGTCTGTATAGGAGACCTGTAATCATCAATCTACCCCTGGAAGTGGGAACTAAAGTTAGCCCTTCGTGTCTTGTAAAAACGCGGTGCCTGTTGTGACACTGGAGCAGTTAGTGGCATTGCGCGCTGGGGAGGCTCCACTTCTGCCAGGCCTAGAAATTGTTAGTAGTTACAAAACAATGAAGTTAAATCTTCCTTTGTGAAAACAAAACCAAAACCATAGAGCACTGTGAATCTAAGAATTTTTTCCAGGGAACATCTGATCCAATTTAATTCAATAAGTCCCATTCCAGTCATTAATCTCCAGCCAAATTTTGGTTCTTATTTTATTGCACATTATGATTTACTGCACAGCTCTCTGTTCATTATTACTTAGAGAAGCAGTTGTTCGGATCCTCTTTCTCTTGATCTCCTGATCAGGAAAATACTGCGCAGATGTCAACAGAAGTAAGACTATTACTCCTCTGAGACAACTCTTCCCCAATTAAAAATAGTGTCTGTGAGGGAAATTATGGTCTTGCAAATGGCTTCTGCTTCTAAGAAAGACTACATTAACAGCACAAATGAGGCCTGGTTTCCTTACATCGGGTCTACCGTTTGCTGCAAAAACAGTGCAGTAACTGACACAATTAATATTGCACAAATATCCTGGGAGGGCTTAAAAATGTTGAAATCCCACATATGTATCCTTCAGTACGTAGAAGAACCTGATCTGCCCAGTGCATTCCAGAATGAACCTATTTCCTTTTTGGGAAACAAATATCTTGTTTGTTTTTGTCATGCACAGGAAAGGACAAAGCAGAAACATATTTTCTCGTGATAACCGCTGTTGAAACCAGAGGGTGTTGCCAGCGTCCATGCAGATGCTGCGTGGTCACTGTGGTCCTTCCTCCTCCCTTGCGTTGTATCTGTGGGAACCAGAGCAAAGCCCGCTGCAGTTTGCATCTGGAGTAGGAGCTGGATGAGACTGTTTGTGACCACCACTCATCTCCTGTTAAACCTGGTAAACTAATACACATTGCAGATGGCTGGAGGTGCTAAGGAGCGAAAGCACTAAGTGGTCCTTTCTGGGCATCTGAGTTTCTTTCCTGTCTAAGTTCATATTCTGGAGGGAGCCCAGTGTCTTTCTCCAAGATGCAAATTGACTTGTCTTCAACAGTCTGGCCCAGCCAATGATTTCTATTTAGAAAGAGCCTTGAATTATAAAAACAAATGTTCCACAGCTCAGGACTGAGATTCATTGCCCTGCGCTGGGAAGCTCAAGAGGAAGTGCTGAACTCTTGTCTACTGAAACCCTTATCAGTGGACTGAAATAACTGACCTCATTTTCAAAAGGACATTGAAATAATGTATCCAGGACTTCGGTATGAGCTAAGGCTCTGAATTTTAGGCAACCAGCTTTTGAAAATTACTGATTTAAGCTTTTATTTACAATGGCCAGCTTTAGCAAACAGGGTCCTCTCCTGGTACTGCTTGTCCAAGCAAAACATTGCCACTGTACTAGCAGCCAGCACTAATATGCAAGCAATCCTGATGTCAGGTTATTATTATCCTCAGGCAACGCTTGTCAGATTAACGTGGTGGTTTAATGGCCTGTGATATTGCAAGAAAGTATTTCTCCCAAGGAGAGAGAATCTAAGTACTGGGATAAATGACAACAGGTGTCTTTCACCTGACTGTTGTTGCTCCCAAAGCCATGCTGGCACACGCAGGTTTGCATGAACGCCAAGAGGACCTGGGAAAGGTGAAACCCCACACAGGCAGCCTGAAGGGAGAATGCCCGTGGAAGATTTTCCCCCAGGCTGTGGTGAGCACGGCGCTGCACTCCCATGGAAATTCTCTTTTTATCTCACAGTAATTGTAGCTTTTCCCTTGAGGAGGAGGTAGGCTGAGGTTACAAGCAGTGTTTTTTTTCTTCTAGCCATCTGCCTGTTTTTACAAAATGTGTAGGAACACTTGAGACCTCTGTTCCTCCATCTTGAGGAGGAGGGTTCAAAGTCTTGGAGGGACACATGCACACACAGTGCAATTACATCAGCCTCATTCACAGATACCAGGCTACAAATGTTGCAGCATTCTCAGTAGCACGTTATTTAAACTCCATTTAAATGATCTAAATTTCCATCATATAAGTTCTTTTTTTCTCCCAGGATGTAAATCACAACACAAGTAATATTCTCTTAAATGATAAGGTATCCTCCAGCATCATGAAAAAGTGTTGTCTAAGTCTCCTTGTTTTCCTTAGGGTCAGTCTAAACCTGGTCTCACTGGTTGGGGCCATGTTCCCTCTTGTGCCTGATCTGTCTAATGGTGCAAATCTATTGTAGGAGTTTACTTGTAAGTCTAACTCTCTTGCTTCAGTTGTAGTGATTGGAGGACTTTGCTTAGGAAACTGCCGGTATGACTCACAGGACATGAACCTATTGCAGATCTCAGCCTTGAGAAGCAGCCGTTTAGGGCCTTCTGGCTGTTTGGGAAATGAAACAGTCTGAAAATAGGCAGAATTATTCTTAGAAAAGATTCTTGGGGCAAGGAGGTTTCCGGCTGAAGAGGAAACAGCCAGGCTGTTCTCTGCGTTTGAAGGCAATGGAAGGGATGAAGCATAGAAGTTTATGATATACCACGTGCATACATGTATATACCACCCTATAGGGGGGACAGCGTAATTACTGTCCAGAGCTTCCTAGGAACTCTGGGGAGAAAAACAGAAATCTCAATAGTCAAGCAATTTCTCTAATTCAGACCCGGTGTCAGGTAGGCTGTCATATGGCTCCAGCCTACAGGAGCAAAACATAACTTACAGTCACCTTTTGATCTTTGTTCCTGCTGCTACTGATGACCTTTAAGTCCAATACTCTCAATGGCACGAAATTTGTTTCGGCTGAGCCAAATCCCATTTGTAAGTCTAGGTGGTGAGAACAAATACCAGCTGGAGATCATCTTGGGTCAGAAGTAGATTTCTAACCCCATCCTGGTCAACATGTGAGCATGATAGCTCCTTCTCAACCACAACTTCATAAACACAGAAAATAAAAATGATAAAGTTTAAATGACCCATGAAATCTGGGATTTTGGCTAAGACCTATCTTACCATTGATTAATATGGAGTCAGATTGTGACATTAATTTAGGACAAGTGTAAGATCAGAATTATACCCTGCTGGTTGATAATAATGTAAAAGCTTTAAATTTAATGTAGAATTATGGTACCCATTAGTTTTAATAAAATATCCTCAGAAATTATTCTACCAAGGTAGAGATCCTCTTTGTTCATGAATATAGGTAACTACTGAATTGTAAGAATTTCTGATCCTGACAAGCTTTACTAAGTACTCAGCTACTAATTATGAACAGGAATAAAAGGACACCTGCTGAAATAATTAGTAAATGATATGCAGCTGCAACCTGCCTCTGATCAGATGGATGGAGCCAGTATCCCACATCAGCAGAGAATGCAGTCTTACACATTTTATGAGAAATATACCATTATGTAAATGATTACATTAGTAAGCATATTAATTTGGGTCACTACTGGACTGCTTGGATTCAAATGCAGAAGGAAAGTAGTGATATAGTTCAACACTAAATTAGATAAAATAAACATATGAGTTCCATGGTGCTGGCATAGATTTTATTTACCCACAAATAAATCTGGAATATTTCCACTAAATTCAGTTTGTAGCACTACTATAAATCAGCTAGGAGATTAGGATTGGACCCTCACTGTCAGTAATGATTTAATAGCTGTAAATTCAGGACAAAATTTCTCCCATGAATTTGTCTACCTATTTTTGTCTACCAATTTGTTGTACCCATATTAGTCTTTTTTAATGGATCCTTAAAATGTTTATTGGTTTAAGCAGCAAAAAAGCCTACAAATCCATGTTGCAAGCATCTGCAAGACAAGTACATCCTAAGAATGAGCTCTAACTCAGAAAGTCCTCCAGCTGATATCCTGGAAAGCTGTGACGATAATCTGGGAAAATACCACTACATGTCCTCCTTGTTCAGCTCTTCCATCCTACACATAGGTCAGCCACTGCTGGAGACAAACACCTGAAGTGTTGGCTCAGGTGTTTTTATGTTCTACAGAACCACAGTATTATGGCAAGGCCTTGGTGTTATACTGGATCTAGATACCATAAGGCTTGTCCTAGTGCCTGAAATGTCCTGCTGCCTCTCTGGCTGGCAGTTCTGGCCACAAAAAAATTGCTTTCTATGCATTTGGCCAACTGCTATAAAAAGGGCATGCAGCTGCACCAGCCTTGGCAGGAGATATCTCCCTCTTCTCACCCCAGTAGTTTTGAGGAGCACATCAACTGTGTGCTCTGCATTTCCCACTTACACGCTCTTTTCTGGCTTCTCCAGGGATGAACAAGAAGAAAAGGGGAGCCAACCACGCTTCTCCTTCTGCTGATCTGGGTAGTGCCATGAAGTGACTTGCCTGTGATCACATCGGAATTCAGTGCCGGAAGGTGGCAATCTCAGGGCTGTTGTTCAGCCACTAACTAAAAGCTGATTTCTTTTCTCTGCAGACTGAAGAATAGACATGGAGGGATGCATGTGGTTGCAGATCCTCTCAGGACCCTGGAGCACAGCTTGGTTTCTAGCTGCAATCCAACTCCATCTCCATGCCAGAAGGCCATAGCTCCAGCTGCTGTAACCAAGAGAGAAGACTTGCAAGGCTTTAGTTGCCCTTTCTCCAAAGCAAGTTGAGTTTTCAACCTTAAGGCCACACTCTGGAAGTCATTTGCTTTCCTAGATCAGGGGCCATTCTGGTGATTATACAGATATGATATTTTCATAGAAACATAGAATCATAGAATGGTTTGGGTTGGAAGGGACTTCAAAGATCATCTAGTTCCAACCCCCCCCGTCATGGGCAGGGACACCCTCCACTAGACCACGTTGCCCAAAGCCCCATCCAACCTGGTCTTGAACACTTCCAGGGATGGGGCATCCACAGCTTCTCTGGGCAACCTGTTCCAGTGTCTCACCATCCTCACAGTAAAGAATTTATTCCTAATAGCTTGTGGTGGGTTGACCCTGGCTGGAGGCCAGATGCCCACCAGAGCCACTCTATCACTGTCCATCTTTCACTAGACAGGGGAGAAAAAGTATAACAAAACGCTTGTGGGTCGAGATAAGGACAGGGAGAGATCACTCACTAATTGTCACAAGCAAAACAAAATGAACTTAGAGAGGGAATTCATCTAATTTATTACTAGGCAAAACAGAGTAGAGCAATGAGAAATAAAATCCAATCTTAAAACACCTTCCCCCACCCCTCCCATCTTCCCGGGCTCAACTTCACTCCCGGCTTCAACCTTCCCCCCTCAGCAGCACAGGGGGACGGGGAATGGGGGTTGTGGTCAGTTCATCACACATTGTCTCTGCTGCTTCTTCATCCTCAGGGGGAGGACTCCTCTCATCGTTCCCCTGCTCCAGCATGGAGTCCCTCTCATGGGAGACAGTCCTTCACGAACTTCTCCAATGTGAGTCCTTCCTATGGGCTACAGTCCTTCACAAACTGCTCCAGCCTGGGTCTCTCCCATGGGGTGCAGACCTTCAGGAGCAAACTGCTCCAGTGTGGGTCCCCCACGGGGTCACAAGTCCTGCCAGCAAACCTGCTCCGGTGTGGGCTCCTCTCTCCTGCCAGGAACTTGCTCCAGCATGGGCTTCCCATGGGGTCACAGCCTCCTTCAGGTTTCTCCACTTGCTCCAGCGTAGGGTCCTCCATGGGCTGCAGGTGGAATCTCTACACCCCCTCATCCTTCCTCCATGGGCTGCAGGGGGACAGCCTTCTTCACCATGGTCTCCACCGTGGGCTGCAGGGGGATCTCTGTTCCGGCGCCTGCAGCACCTCCTCCCTCTCCTTCTTCAACAACCTTGGTGTCTGCAGAGTTTCTCACATCTTCTCACTCCTCTCTCTGGCTGCAAAAACTCTCCCTAAGTTGTTTTTTTTCCCTTCTTAAATATGTTATCACAGAGGCGCTGATTGGCTTGGCCTTGGCCAGTGGCAGATCCGTCTTGGAGCCGGCTGGCATTGGCTCTATGAGACACAGGGGAAGCTTCTGGCAGCTTCTCGCAGAAGCCACCCCTGTAGCCACCCCCACTACCAAAACCTTGCCATGCAAACCCAGTACATATCTAACCTAAATCTCCCCTCCTTCAGTTTAAAACCAATACCCCTCATCCTGTCACTACACTCCCTTGTAAACAGTCCCTCTCCATCTTTCCTGTAGGCCCCTTCAGGTACTGGAAGGCTGCTATAAGGTCTCTCTGGAGCCTTCTCTTCTCCAGGCTGAACAATCCCAACTCAGCCTGTCCTCATAGGAGAGGTGCTCCAGCCCTCTGATCATCTTTGTAGCCTCCTCTGGAGTTGCTCCAACAGGTGCATGTACTGGGGCCCCCAGAGCTGCACGCAGTACTCCAGGTAGGGTCTCACGAGACCAGAGTAGAGGTGCGGAATCCCCTCCCTCAACCTGCTGGTCACGTTTCTTTTGATGCAGCCTAGGACATGGTTGGTTTTCTGGGCTTCAAGTGCACATTGCCAGCTCATGTTGACCTTCTCACCAATCAATACCCCCAAGTCCTTCTCTGTAGGGCTGCTTTCAATCCATTCTCCACCCAGCCTGTATCTATGTTTGGGATTGCACCAACCCACATGCAGGACCTTGCACTTGGCTTTGTTGAACTTCATGCAGTTTGCATGGGCCCACCTCTCCAGCCTGTCACGGTCCCTCTGGATGGCATTCCTTCCCTCCAGCATGTCAACTGCACCACACAGCTTGGAGTCATTGGCAAACTTGCTGAGGGTGCACTTGATTCCACTGTCCATGTCACCATCAAAGATGTTGAACAGTGCCGGTCCCAGTACCTACCCCTGAGGAACGCCACTCATCACTGTTCTCCACTTGGACATTGAGCCATTGATCACAACTCTTTGAGTGCGACCATCCAGCCAATTCCTTATCCACCTCGTGGTCCATCCATCGAATCCATGTCTCTCCAATTTAGAGGCAAGGATGTCGTGTGGAACAGCGTCAAATGCTTTGCACAAGTCCAGGTTGATGACATCAGTTGCCCTTCCCTTATCCACCAATGCTGTTACCCCATCATAGAAGGTCACCAAGTTTGTCAGGCACAATTTGCCCTTAGTGAAGCCATGTTGGCTGTCACCAATCACCTCCTTATTTTCCATGTGCCTGAGCATAGTCTCCAGGAGGGTCTGCTCCATGATCTTGCTGGGCACAGAGGTGAGAGTGACCGGCCTGTAGTTCCCCAGGTCTTCCTTTTCTCCCTTTTTAAAAATGGGGATTACGTTTCCACTTTTCCAGTCAGCGGGAACTTCACCAGACTGCCAGGACTTCTCAAATATGATGGAGAGTGACTTAGCAACTTCATCCACCAGTTACCTCAGGACCCACAGATGCATCTCATCAGGTCCCTGTGCACCTTCAGGTTCCTTAGATGGTCTTGAACCTGATCTTTTTCTGACCAGATTTTCACCTGATGAATTACAAATGAGGCTTGCAGCTGGGTGAAGATTAATTGCACAATTTATTTGTGCAATGAACACTTAGGAGCATGTTTGTTTGTAACCAAGGAGTGGCTCTCCTAATCACAGACTGAGGATGTACTGGAAATGGATTAAAAGCCCGTGACCTCTGGGAGTCACAAATCCCTTGCAGAATGTTTCAGAGGAATCTCCTCCCATGGGGAAATGTTGCAATCTTCAGTTTTATTGGTTTCTTTAAGCTCCAGATTCTTTACAACTGGATGTTACTGAAGCCCCATGGCTCTGTGATGATGAGCTCTGTGGCACCATGCAGGTGTTGGGATCTTTACCCCCACAAGCACAACTTCTCATCTCTCATTTGCACATATCCTCCCTCCAGCCTTTCCTTCCTGCCCAACGAATTCAGGTTTTGAGGACGGAAGAGCTTGCCCAGGACATTTTACCACCCCGAGCAGGGTTGCCCCTTGTTGTCATCCCCGAGCCTGGCTCTGCAGCCCCATGCCACCCACCTTTCACCGCTTCCCCCGGGGATTGCCCGATGGTCTCAGGCATGCTTGGCTTTGCAGCAAAGCCTCTCCAATTTGTTTGTTATTTTTCCTCTGGCTTTATTTATGAAAGCTGCATGCCGAAACGCCCTCCCCCTCATTGACACCCCTTTTCTCTCCGTTTTGCTTCCTGACGGGTCTTTCGTCCTGACACACCAAATAAAGACACAAAACAGGAGGTGGGGAATATCTGGCCCTGGCTGCAGAGCATTGGCAAGAAGAGAAGCTCCTAGAGATAATTTTTTTTTTTTTTTTCTCTTTCGCAGGACCTTGCTGTGGGATGTTCAGGGCTTCCTGCCGCAGCCCCCCGGGGCGGCCAGCAGCCCCTGGCCAGGGCTCCGCTCTTCCCAGCGCAATTACAGTCTGCAAACGTTTAAAGGCAGTTTCTTTTGAGTTAGCCACATGCTTCAAATTGTTATGTGGTTAACCACTGAGAACAAACCCCCACACAAATACCTACGGCTCAACTTGCTCTTGCCAGGGTGGTAGCGGTGGGGACGGAAAGGGAGGGGGGAGGCTTCCTCATTTTGCTTTTGATGAGGAGAAAATAGTTTTCTTTTGACTTTTCCAAACTGCTAGCAGCCACCGCATCGCGGTGCACACTGGTTGTTGTCATTTGCACATTTGTTCGCATTTACCGCTGATGAAAGGAGCCTTATTCGACAGCCGTGGCCACGTACACCACGGGACGAGTCCTCCTCTGGTGTAAATCAGCTCGTCTGGTGAATGGGAACTGAAAACACGACCTCCTCTCCGTGCGCACTGTGCAAATGCCAAGCCGGGGGAAGACTTCTGCGCTTTGACATTGCCCTATCCCATGTCCCTTAACTCTTATAAAAAGCTGAATACTTTTCTGCTGACTCACAGAAGCAGATGGATTTTGTTAACTCCAGCCGAGATAGAGGAGGATACACAAAAAGCATCACTGCCTCTCGGGGGATGCTGAACCCGGCTTTGGGGTACGGGGGTGGACCAAGCAAGGAGCTACACATCACGCCCTCCATGGATGGAGCTGAGCTTGGCTCTTGGGTACCACATGGGAAGAGAACGATACGTGGTCCAGGCTGAGCCCTGCTGCTAATCAGTGTCTGAAATAATGAACCATACGGTCGTTTCCTCCCCCACCTTGTGCCCTCTCTGTGAAGCACTGCAGCTCCCCAAAGCCCAAGGGAGAGACTTAGAGCCCACAGCAACAACAAACCAAACACCCCAAAACAAGCACAGAGCTTGAAAACCCTCAGTAATTCCATTGCTGCTACTTAAATCTTCTTAAATTACAGAGTTTTTTAGTTAAGTAAATTAACTTTCCTTTGCTTGCATTTCCTTGTGTTTTTGAGAACTATGAAGTCACGCAGGAGAAAATTGTCTAACAAACCCAATCCTACATGGGGACAGTTTCCAAACACAACTGGCACAGCTGTTCTTGTAGCGCTCATGACAGTGGACCCAAGTGGAAATATAGATAATTATTTCACCATGGGCCAACTTTAAGATCCATCTTAAGTTTATTTTAATTTATGAAATGATGAGTCAAAGACTCTACAAGGTGGCTAGAAGAGTCTTGAGGGAACAGCTTCAATCCAAATGTGATCTGCTTTGCTCAGGTGCAAAACAAAATTGTATTTTTTGCAGAAAATAGCGCGCAAAGGAGGGGCTAAAAGCTTTGGATGTGGGGAACAGTTTCAGTGAAAGTGGTTTAGTTCCTCTGGTCCATTTATCATCTGAGCAGAGAAACATCACTGTGCGTATGACGTTAGCTCTGCAGGACTCTGTGCCTGTCAAAACTGTTTATCCGCACTTGCCAACAACAGCAAGAAAGGCAGGAGGACTGGCAGTCATGATGGTGAATGAGTTGGACGCATGGAGTGAGGGCGCATGAGTCGAACCTCCTCACTGATGCAGAAAGGGAAAAAGAGGGAGGGAAAGAACATTAAAGCATGAAGTGTTTAATCTTAGAGTTTAATGGTGCAGGTGGGTGGCAAAAAAGAAAAAAAAAAGACCTTTTGCAGAATTTCTTGATGGGCAACTGAGTAGATGATGGGTCTCAGTGGCCAGTTAGTCCTCACGCTGCTGAAGGCGCAGGAGTAAATGCCAGCAGAAACAGCTACTGGGGAATATTGGTGCATTAACATTATTGGCTGTGGGTAGCTGAGTTGGGAATATTGCACTTAGATAGTTTAAAACTAATGTGATAATCACTTATTAAGGAACTATTTAGTGCTTGGTATAGGTATATGAAAACGTAAAAAAATTCCCACAGTCTAAATCAAACAGAACCTTAAACCTATGTGAGGGCTATCAGAACAAAACAAAACAGAAAAAAAAAAGGGGGGGGGAGGGGAGAGAATTCAGGTTTATAAAAAGAAACATGTACACAATGAGCTGAAGGTTGTGCTTCTGCACTTCCCGGTCTGGGTGTGAGCAGAAGAGGAAATACCAAAATACAACCAGAAAAACTATTCCCACAGCATTTCCAACCTGACTGAGACCAGAAATTTCTGACAGACCTGCAAAAAAGGGGGAAACCCCCCTGACTGATCCAGTCCCAAGCATCCTGCTCATTGGAAAGCAACGAAATTGCTGAAGCTAGGCCATTTGGGTTGACCTAGACAAGCCTTCGTATTTCCTCTGAGTCCTCATCTGCACTCTGTGTTTTCTGCGGTTCACTGGTCGTTGGTGACATTTTTGACTCTTCTGCCAGCTTTGAGAGGACTACATTTCTGCTATAGCCAGTTTAATGTCAGCTGTGACCACAGACCACCAAATCGCATGTTAACCGCAAGGCAGGGCACCACGGTCCACTCTAACTCAGGTGAAGGGTTCCTTGTCCTCCCTTTCATTTTTGGGGGGTCAATCCCCTACAATGAGAGTACAAACCTACGTACGCAGCAAGAACCAACATTTCAATGCATAAAATACCATCAGTTTCAGCGTTGCCCCATGGTGGTAATTAAAACTGAATTCCTGAAGGCTTGCAGGCAGAAAAGACATGAGTTTGGTCTGGCTGGTCTCACACAAACTTCCATTGATACCAAAGAAAAACTTGAAGAAGAGCAGCAGGATCACATTCAAAGGGTTATGAGGAAAGCCGGCACACCAGGCAATTAGTTTAAAACTTCAGATTTGGAAGCTCTGCAAAGATTTTGGAAAAATGACTCTTTCCCCTTATTGGTATAAAAAAGGAAAGTATTGTCTCCTGCTATACCGCAAGAATTTAAATGTTAAAGTCTCTTGATTGACGTGCAGTATTATACACTGGGATTCAGGACATTTTCAATAGTCTAATGAAAATCAGGGCTAAAGTAAAATTACTATAGAAAGCTGTTTTCCCTATAGATGTTTCTTAACATCTAAGCAATTTCTGAATCAAGCTTTTTTTCCCTAAAATTAGAGAACCAAATCCCTGGAGCAGCTCCAAGGAGCAGCTCAGGAATGTTCAGTGCAACCGCAGCCTCCAGCTATGGGACAGGACAAAAGTTGCAACAGCAGTGATGCTTTATCTTCCACATCTTACTCCAACACCCCTTTGGTGGGTGCTGGCAATGAAATACGCTTCAAAGAGGTCCAGAAAGAAGACTTTTTCTTTTCAAATGTGGAGTCACTGATTTTGAGACTGGTCAACTCGTTGCATTTGTGCCTGCAGTTTAACTAAAACCACCTCGGGCTAATAATGCCATCATGGACTCTCACATCCAAAAATGAAGCTAAAACCTTAGCTAAGCCTCATGTCTGAATGCAGCTTTCCAGTTCATTCAGAGCAGCATAGCACTCAGCATTTTCCCTCCAACAACAGCAAGCCCCTTTCTGGCCTCCCGGAACATTGCTGCATGAAATACATTTTCACTCCTACTGCAAACTTATTTAAGAGACAATAGAAGAAATAGCTGGCACATGAATTCTTCTTAAAACTTAAATCTAGATCAACAATAAAACATAAAAGGCCAAGGAAACATGCACAGACACTCAGAAAAATCTTATTTTTCTTTTAAGATTAATTTTTGCTGAGATCGAGACATTGCAATTTACTCAATGTGGGCCCCATTCTGCAAGTCTTTTCTTTACATGAGCTCTTTGTAAAGTCACTGAGGTTGTTTACGTGAGTAAAAGTTACTGACATGAGTAAGGACTCGCAGAATCTGGCCTTACGCATTTTGCTACAGTAACATTTACCTAGACGTTCTCTGGGCCGTAGAGCAGCGTGTATTTTTAGGAATTAAAAATGGACTTCAGTTGCTTTTTTTTGGAAAAAGTTCTAACTTCAGCTTCACCCATCTGCTTTTTGCAGTTTGCTCAGCAGCCACATTGCATGGACGCGCTCAGCCTTTGTCCCTGTCTCAGAGCTGCTCGTTACCAGCCACGCTCAGCCCCAACGCGCCGTAACTCACCAGGATGCGTGCAGTCTGAATTCCCATTCCAGATTTGGTCCTCAAACCTAAGGCCATTATTCCATCTCAGACTAAAACATATTCTCCCATGGGCAGCTGAAAAAGAGCATGTTTCTTCAGGTTTTCTTGCCACAAAAAGATAAAAGAAAGTGAAATAAAATAATAATAATAAAAAAGGAAATCCAAAGTACGGCAATCCCCAGAGTTCTGGAGCCTAAGATTGTTGATCTGCATCCATAAATGTCCTGACCGGTGAGGAGACACAGGCACTACAACTGGAAAAAGAGCAGGAAGGAAAACCTACCATGTGAGCAAAGTTAAAAAAAAAAAAAAAAAAAGAAAAAGAAAAAGGAGGGGGGGGGGAAGAGAGAGAGAGAAAAAGGTCTGCTCAGTGGACAGCACTTGGGCTGATAGCAGGGATTTCAGGAAATCCAAACACCCAGACAGGAAATCTGAACACTGGATAAACATGCCATAATCTCCACAGATACAGTTAACGTGCTGCGTCTCCCGTTAACCCTTAGCCTGCCCATGGCTGAGCCTGAAATCAGATATGCAACGCCTGGAAACACAAGCTGCCCGGGGGGCTCCGAAGTCTGAGCGCTCAAAAGTCTGAGCAGCAGCCCTGCCTTCAACCCTGCCCTCTCCTTCCCTCGCTGCTCCGGCGAGGATATTTTCCTCGCTTTACTTCTACGTAGTGATGCTTTAGTTAAAAAGCGTACGGTTTTCCCCCTCTGAGAAGGAGATGATATTGCACCCCGAGCTCTGGAAGAGCAGGGTAACCTGCCTGAACGCCAGTGTGCCACCAGCCGTGGCTACCTGGTAGTCCTGAATTAGTTTTACCTGGTTTTCCTCCTCTCTTTTGCTGTAACACAAGATTTATATGGCTCTCTGTGGGAGGCTTGCAGGGTACCAGTGATGATTTACTCCAGGGCACCTTAGAAATTAGGCGGAGAGCGTTCTTAAAGGAACAGGGGAGTTCGAAAACTCCCTTTATGCCATTTTGTCAAGGAATTGAGGATAAAACTCTGCAGTCCTTAGCAAAATTAAATTGAAGCCTGTCTGGTTGCTTGTTTCCAGAATATAGACTTTGCTCTTGGTGTCTTACTCAGTGGGTTTACTCTCCATCATTAACAACATCACTCTTTTTTTTTCTTTGAGGCTTCTTCATTGATTTCTTTTATATGATCTACTTTGGTTAAAATATAAAACTCTTAGCTAACTACAACAGCAAGAGGAGGCAATAAGATTTGGTAGAGCTGACCCCCCGCTCCCACAGAAGTAATTAATAAAGTGAAGTTCACGTGAGAATTGTCCGACTGAAATCCATAGGACTACGAGCACACACACACACACGCAGCTAAGCCCCCGTGTGTTTGCAGGATGGGCGCTTCACTGTGTTTTCTGTAGGAGGACAATTGCCCTCTTCACTGTTTTCAGAGTTACTGACTCCTAAGGCAATGGCCCACTTCCAAAATGCTTCTTCTGTCTTAAAATTGACTTTTTGGAACAGTCCTGCCTAAAGCATCTTGGAAAGAGCACGCCGTGTCTTCAGATTTTCTGGTTCTCCTAGGACTTCATAGCAATAAAAAAAAAGATTAAAAATTAGTACCTTGAATTTCGCTTTGCCATTTGCTGGCAGAAGTAACTAGACACAGAGGTAATATCCACCGCCTGGTGCCCTTGCTTAGGGCATGGGCAATTAGCTCATCCGAAATAGCCGTTATGTAAGTCCCACATGCAATATTAATCTATATCATTATAGTAAGGTGCCCACCAGGAACACAATAGGAACGCTATAGGAAAAGGCTTCCTTCAGCACCTTCTGCTTACTCACAGTGTGTTTCTGCTTCTTACTTCAAAGACAGAAGCTCTGGCACACCAGCATCAGTTACAGCATTCCCTGGAAGTCGCCAGGCTTGGAAATCATGCCTGGTCTCCTGAGATAGCTTGTGTTGGCTAAGCGGTGCTGCGGGGAGCGTGGCAGCGGAGCTGGGGTGGAAAACGGGGCTTTTGGGACATCCCTGCCTCAGGAAATCTCCTCTGGTCTCCAGCCCAGTTCTGAGTCAGGAAAACTCTTTCAGGTTGGGTCCTCATGTTCCCAGTCATTCTCCTACTACTTTTGAGGATGCGTGAGGCCGGTGATGGAGGTAGGTCCCCACAAGCACGGCTGGAGCGCTGGCGGCAGCATCTGTACAAATAGCTGGTAGAACAAAGGCTTTGCTTTAAGGCATGAAGTCATTCCCCTTGCCTAGCACGTGCTACATGAAACAAGTACCAAATGGTTGCTTGATGATGTCAGGAGGGAACTGGTGGAAAAACAGGGAAAAATTAAAACATGTCATGGTTTTTTTCTTCTTGTTCCATGTGCTTTGCCAGTGAGCTATTTCAGTTATTCACTTTTTTCCGTAGAAGTTCTTCTGTTGTCATGCTTTTTTCACCTTCCCTTTTCTTGTATTTTCCCTTTAGTGCCACTCTTTCCAGTAGCAAAAGGAAAGCAAAAATATAGGAAAAGAATAAAGTGCAGCCTTTGCTTTTCAGTATAACTGGGAAAAAAAAGAGAAAATATTCATAAACCCTCAAAATATGCATTTTAAAAAAGATGCCTTTTAAGATTGGGAGACTTTTCATTTGAAAACATTCAAGCAGCTCTAGAAAAAAAGGAGCTGGGGGAAGTGGGATATAATTTATTACCACTAACATCTGCTGTAAATCAGTTAGAGGTAGGCAAACATTCCCTGCCAGGGCACAGTTAGGTCAAGGTGAGAGGGGATAAAGCAATAATTAAAAAGACCAGCGTCCTCCAGCTACCTTCAAAAGGCTGTAAGCAGAAGAGCAAGTGCTTGCTGCAAAACTGGGTTTTTTTGTCTAGAAAAATTTCAAAGGGGGAAAAAATTCATTGGTATATTCAATGGAAAACTATCAGTTTATAAAACAGCTCCAATAATTTCCATAAAGAACCACAAAAAGTAATATACTTCTCCGTTTTTCTAGTTAAAAATAAGTGGGAAAAAGGTTGTGCTTATTGTGAAAAGTTCCATTTGATGAGAATTTCTGTTGAAAAGCTGTACAGAAAGGTGTTTTTTTCAGTCTTGGTAAAAGGGAGAACAGGGACAGCATGGTAGGTAGAATAACGAAGCTGACAAAAATAAACCGTACAGAAACATTTCAGCAGAAACAGGGTAGAGAGAAAACTTCAAACTCAGGCCAGCAGAGTTATCGAAGCTCAAAAGTGGATAAAGATTCCTGAAAGGGCACAGCAGCTGCAAAAAATCTCCCATCACCTGTGGAAAAAAGTGAGTGGCCTTACTCAATACAGATGTGAAGATGCTTGCTTTGAAATTGAAAAAAAAAAAAAAAAAAATCCCTCCAATCCGTCGACCCTTGATGTACCCACAGCAGCTGAGCTTTCTGCTCACTTGCTCTCTATCCCCAGGATGTAACTTTCTGTGGTCCTAGAGCTGATAACGAAATTCTCGCTTCTTCCGCAAAGAACTCTATAGCTACTGAATTAAGACAAATCAGTTCATTAAAGATTAAAAGGGTTTAGCTATGTATGTGAAAGATAAAGCACATGGAATTATAATTGAGACTGTGAACAAAATGCTTGTGAAAGAGTTATCATTAACCTACGAGTCCCCGAGCTCTGTTATTTTTCATGTTTCAATGACAAGCCTTATCATTATAGTCAGAATTTTTTTTTTCCCAGTGTAGATTTGAAAGGAAGATCAGTTCTTTAATTTTCACCACCCTACATATTTGATTTGGTGAAGACTTCAATAAAATAATTAAAACAATTGGAGGGAAAAAAAATCGCAGGTCCCAGTTTTGTCGTTCTTCACCCTTCAGTCACCCTGAGGCTTTACACCCTTGCAAAAAATGACTTAATATATTCATGTGAAACTAATTTACTTTCCCTTTAGAGTGTGGCCAGGCCTGTGCACTCAGTGATCCCAGACCTCTCAGTAGCTACCAGAAACTGGATGCCAGAGAAATACTGCGACACACTTGAACAAAGTTCCCCATTCACGCTGTGACTCTATCTGGATTTACAACAACATGTGCTAAAACTTAGCAAACATTAGAGAAAATTAGTAGAAAACACTAGCCAAAAGGATTTCATAAACACTGACACAACTTACCATAAGCTATAAACGCTATTTTTCTCACAAAACGTCGATAATTAACTGGTTTAGAGACTTCTTGCTGCGCTACAAAACATATCTCTTTGTGCACTGGCTTTCAATTTTAACATGTTTGCTTGGAGATCCCTGCCAATTTTATGACTAGTCCGCTGCTTCCTAAAGGAGCAGTCAAGGAGGTTTACTTTTGAGATCAGCATCCTTGCTGGCAACGTTGCGTTAGGAAAAGCACTTCATCCAGCAGCAACCCGTGTGCTTTTACATTACACAAGAAACATTGCCGCTTTCCCCACTGTTCATTCAGTGCAATACAGCAGAAGCTGTGTTCTAACAGGTTTAACGACGTGTTTGTACATTTATTAAGCAAATAGCACCTCTTGACGTTACGAAAACGTCCAGGCATCAGAAACTGCCTTGACAAGACGCACTTGACCCTTGGTGGTAACTACAGGCTGTACCGATGTGGGAGGCTACGCATCTTTCATTTTCAACTGTTTTTATAGTTTTATTTGGGTTTAATAGAAATAAAACCTACCAAAGCATTCCTCTTTTTTTGCCTCTCCTTTTCATTCATCCTTCCTTGTTGCAATGGCAAAAAAAGGGATTTTTTTCATAGTCCTCTTTTCTCCCATAATTTTGTTTTTCCAGTGGCATGTGAAAAGAGGAAGAAAGACTTGTTCAAATAATTATAAAAAAAATATTGCTCAAAATATGCTGTACAGAAATACAGTAAAGGGCACTAAAGAAAACAGCTGTCACCTAAAGACATCCCCATGGTGTAAGTGTAGCTGCTGGCTCCATCGTTTGCCAGAGATGTGTGGAAACTCCAGGTAATGTTCAGTGACAACTAGAAGTTGAATTATACACCACAAACACTAGTAGTAAGGAAATGCTGCTGTGTGGGGAAAAGGCTGAAATTTTAATTTCTGTCTCTCTGCACTGTTCTCTACAGATTTTCAGGCTGTCAGCTGTGCTGAAAGGGCTGGCTTAGGAGGACACCTTGGACAGGCTGTGAGCATCACGCCAGGCTTGCTCTCCCTTTGCCACCAAAGCCTTCCTCAGCTTCCTTTCTAAAAACTGGTGAAAAAGGTGCCTCCTCAATGCATTGTCATTAGTTTCTTGCAGCAAATTTAAATAACAAACACAACACGTGAATTCCAGACATTAGTAAACACTATGACAAATCCTGAGATGACCACCAGACTAGTTTAGCAATTATGGGATTTTTTTTTAAAAAAGAAATGCGAGGTTCTCATGATCTGAGTCTGTGGAAGTCATATAAGCAATAATTTTAATCATTTTTTACAAATGAAGACTAGATGCGTACATAAAAATTAGTGCTAAAATTCTTGTCAATCACTTATCACCAGAAGTTGAACGTTTAAAAGTATGGATGGGTGCCATGAGACTTGTCACAGACATGTGAGAATCAACACTGCTGTAAATGCTACAAACTTCATATGCTATAAGCACTGTATATTTGCACACAGCATAACTGTATACAAGAGCTATCGGCCTAGCGAGCTTTAGTGGTGTCTGGAAAACAAAAGCACACTGCAAAAAGAAAAAAAAAAAAAAGAAAACATAGAAAAGCTATTTCTAATTCCAGTTACAGGTTAGATCCGTTAGATCCAATCATTCAGAAAGTGCTGTATCCTGTGCTCAGAAGGGCTGCAGCACCTGTCCTCCACTACCAATGCACCTGGGACCATCACCAGAGAGACCTGATGGCTCTTGGGGAGAAGAACATGGTGATTAGAGAAGAGTTACAGCAGGACTGCAGCACTTCCCTGAAGGAGGAATGGGCTCTGCAGATGTCTTGTTTCCATATTTGTCTCCATCACATTGCTCTTCTGGCTGGTTACACTCTGGTTATAGGCTTCTCCTTGGGAGAAGCTCCTTCAGCTCTTCTGCAGGAGGTGGTGGCCGCCTTCATCCCACTCTCACTTGCTGTGAGTCCCTCCACAAGTGTTCACCAGCTGAAGCACTCATCCTGGCTCAGTCATTATATCTCACTTGCGCTCTGCCATGTTATCATCGGAGGTTTCAAATGCTGCAGTACTTTACTGACCACACATCTGTTTTAGGGCTACAAAGCACATCTGTGGAGGAGGGTCATACGACATCAAGCATGAATTAATCCTCTTTCTAAACTACTCTTCTTGGGTGAAACATCTTGCTTTCCTACCTTTTAATTGCAGCACACACTGCCTCACTAGCTTTGTGCTTCAGAAAGAGGTACCTGCATCTCCTGGTGCTGAGGGCAACCATGCAGTAGTGTTCATGTGGTGCTTCTCATACAAATGAGGGATCGTGACTTTTCCTCATGTGAAAGTCAGATGAGTGATCTGCTTTTCAATCTTTGGTTACTCAGTGACTACAGGCCAGGGGTTTATAACCTATTCCTAACACCCTAACACCTTCCGACCAGCCTTTCTGCTGCCTGAGGCCCAGAGCACGGTCTGCCCCAGTGGTGCCCATGAAGTTTGGTGTGGCTTGCCCCTCCTGATCTCTTTCCAGTCCTAGGAAGCCGATTGAGTTGTTTGTTAATGAAGATTCATTAAGCAGATTCATGGGTAATGCTGAGTTCAAGCTCTTATGCTGGCCTTGGTCAACTCACTCAGGCTTCATTTAAACTGAGAAACTCCAGGGCACTTCCAAACTGCTGTCTAGTCGTATTTTGGCTTCATCCAACCTGGAGCAGGACCCAGGGATGTGCACTAACCCTACTCCCCTCATACGCTGCCCCATACCTTCTGCTCAGGCAAGACACAGCCTAGGTCTCTCTGGCTACATCTCTTATTCTTGATGAAGATGGACCCCCTCAGGGTGGGGTCCATTTTCTTGTTAAGTGCTTTACGTTGGTTATATTTGCACTGTCAGTAGGGACTGCACCTCAATTTGCAGTTCTGTGCCTGAATTTCTCTGGGTGGTGAGCCCATGGTCTTCCCCAGACCAAAGCCTGAGTGAAGGCCAATGTCTCATGATGCAGATGATCAGTAGCATAGAATATTTCAGTTGGAAGAAACCTGCAATGCTTATCTAGTCCAACTGCCTCACCACTTCAGGGCTGACCAAAAGTTAAAGCATGTTATTAAGGACATTGTCCAAATGCCTCTTAAACACTGACAGGCTTGGGGCATCGGCCACCTCTCTAGGAAGCCTGTTCCAGTGTTTGACCACCCTCTCTGTAAAGAAGCATGGGCCCCTCATTACAAGAAGGACATTGAGGTGCTGGAGCGTGTCCAGAGAAGGGCAATGAAGCTGGTGAAGAGTCGATAGCACAGTTCTTAGGAAGAGCAGCTGAGGGAACTGGGGTTGTTTAGCCTGGAGAAAAGGAGGCTGAGGGGAGACCTTATCACTCTCTACAACTACTTGAAAGGAGGTTGTAGTGAGGTGAGGGCTGGTCTTTTTTCCCACGTAACAAGTGACAGGACAGGAGGAAATAGCTTCAAGTCGTGCCAGGGGAGGTTTAGATTAGAATTAGGAAAAATTTCTTCATCGAAAGAGTTGTCAATCATTGGAACAGGCTGCCCAGGGAAGTGATTGAGTCACCATCCCTGGAGGTATTTAAAAGATGTGTAGATGTGGTGCTTAGGGACATGGTTTAGTGGTGGACTTGGCAGTGTTAGGTTTATTGTTGAACCCGATGATCCTAAAGGTCTTTTCCAATCTAAATGATTCTATGATTCTATGAAATGCTTCCTAATGTCATGTCTAAACCTCCTCTGGCACAGCTTTGAACCATTCTCACACGTCCTATCCCTGAATACTAGGGAGAAGAGCTCAGCACCTCCCTCTTCACTTTGCCTCCTCAGGAAGCTGCAGAGAACAATGAGGTCGCCCATCAGCCTCCTTTTCTCCAGTCTAGACAACCCAGGGTCCTTAGCCGCTCCTCATACGACATTCCTTCCAGCCCTTTCATCAGCTTTGCTGCCCTCCTCTGGATGCATTCAAGTAGCTTAACATCCTTCTTAAATTGTGGGGCCCAGAACCGCACACAGAAAAGTCAAATGCAAGCTTGAGCCCTAAGCCAACCCAGAGACACAAACATGTGTCTCCCTCAATTCTCCATGTACAAACGGGAATAATCACAATTTATGACCTTACAACACGTGACTCAGATACGCTACAGGTCACAGGTTGCACAGATGCTTCAGGGATGGGATCTGTAAGGCCTAAGCATGAGTTGTAAGGGTGGGATGCTATCTGACATTTCTACCGTTACGGCTCTAGTGGTCACATTGGATTCTTCACTGTACAGGAAACTAGAGAAAATGTCATGCACGGTGGGCTGAATGACATCAGTTTTCCCTCTCTTACTTCAACACTTTATATACATTCCATATGAAAGCTTGGTTTTGTCTCATAAAATGTACAAGAGGTTTAGAAGAAAATAACATTCTTGTCTGGGGGAGCTCCAAATTAAATGATTTCTAAAATGGGGCTGAAATCAAGAGCCACTGCTGTTTGCTGTGTGAAAAAGGAGAGGAATATTAACTTCTGTGGGAGGAGGAGCTGTACCTTAAAAAAAAAGTTGCTATTGAACGCAAAGCTGGTTTGGAAAGCTCAGATAATTGGAAACACATGTTCCTGGCTGCAGACGTACAGCACATAAACTGCAGAAGAAAAATAATAATAGAAAAAGAGATAGAGTATTTGAAAATATAGTGAGAGAAGTCAACATTTTACAAGTTGTTTATAGTGACTATACCTGAAATATTGTTTTGCTTTGTTACTAGCCTGAAGAACACAAATATGTATGTAGTCTTTCTGGTGTACACCAACTTTATAACAAAATAGAGATCCCAGGTATGTTGGATGGTACTATTACATAAGGAGAATATTTTAGTAAACTATCTGAACGAAGATGACTCATAATGATACAGATGAATATTTTATTTTAAACACAAAATGTTGTGAATTACTTAGCACCTAAAAATAACACGCCCCCTTTTAACTTTCAATGAACTGTGTTGTCATTG
This sequence comes from Grus americana, assembly GCF_028858705.1. NCBI lineage: Eukaryota > Metazoa > Chordata > Aves > Gruiformes > Gruidae > Grus > Grus americana. The sequence continues at coordinate 10,426,465 of NC_072853.1, read as the reverse complement.
CAGGAGTTTCTAACTTTTTCAGTACAGCAAATCATCCATCTTTTGTAGTCTGTTAACACAAATATCTCTTTTCAGGCCGAAGCTTTGAAACCAAAGCACACATAAACCCCCTCACACCCACACTCCCTTCGCTTTGCAGCTTTTTGTTCTGCCTCTCTCCCTTCTTGGGTAGTAAAAGCCACAGGAGGAAGGAAAGGCTGTGAAAGTCTGCGCAGAAAAATGAATATTTGGTGTACACTGCAGAATATTCTATACCATAGCCGTACTGTAAGGGAGTGTAGATCAGTCACTTAAAGCTGTGTGGGCAGAGCTGTTGCCAACCCACCTCTTCCCCATCTTTGGCCACAAAGTTTCTTCCCATCCCTGTTGGATAGGTGGATATGTGTTCCTCTCTCCTGGAATCATCTTCAATTTTTTCCTCCCTCAGTTCTCAGCAGGGGTGAGCTCTGCAGCTCTCAGATGTCTGTGCACTTGCTCAGCCGGCCCAGGTCTGCATCAGTCCTGTTCAGCTCTGGGCTGGCAAATCCAAAGGTGTCTTGGGCATTTTTTGTCATGGAAACCTAGATTTGTATGCATTTATGCTGGCTTTGAAAGATGTGAAAGGCGCGTATCTGTCTGAAAAGCCATTTTACAGTCAAATTTCAAGTTCTTCTAATGGAGGGAAGGAGTGAAGTTTCATGAGCGAGGCCTCCACAGTGCTGTAACGTGGGGGCGGGGAGAGGAGGTGGAAAAGGAGCTTTCCTTGCAACTTCATAATCTTGAACGACTCAAGCTTTTAAACTTCCAGAAAGAAATAATTATTTAAAATAGATCAGCCTGAGACAGACAGATAAAGTAGAAAATGTGGCACAAATAGATACAGCTTAGTGAACCAATTTTCTCAGGGTTTTGGTATGGTTGAGGCTATTTTAGTAATTTATGGTGCTTCCTGTAATCTAAAGATTGTAATCTAAAGGCCACTGGAGTCAACAGGAAACTTTCCCTCAACATCTGTGATCTTCAGGTCACACATCTGAATCATTCAGTGCTGTGCTTTTTATTGCATTTATGGGGAATACAACATATATGGTGGTCGGAGAAAATACCTTGGCGCATCAAAACCCAATTCTAACACTGCATCTCAGGATTAGCATAATCTTGCATTTCACACATTTCATTTCCTCACTTTTCTAATGTCACTCAGCTTCTCTTCATCATGGGTGGTTTAATGTTTTTTCATCTGCTAGAAGCCAGATAAATTATCTCATCAGTGAAAAAAAAGAAAGGAACCTTCAGAGTAAAGAGAGAAATAGATGTTGTATACTGTGGGATCTTGAAAAGCAATGACCAGGGTATATTTTATTCCAGTCAGAGCAGAAACTTATTCCCACGCCTACAGGTGTTTTCCAGCTTTTCTACGATGAGCTCCACATCTCAATAAAGAAATTGCCTCACGGGCACTTATCCTCCGAGTCATTGTGTAACATCCCTGTGGCAATTTACATTACATGGAAAACCATACTGAAAAAGCATTTGTGCCTCTTTTTAAGAGGTAGTTAGAGGAATATGGGTATTGACCTTCCTGTAAAAGTTGACCATGGTTTCTGCTTTTGCTGTTTATCTCATCTCTTCTCCTTCCCTTGGCTCTGTTCCTCTCAACTGAAGTCCAGGATGAAAGCCAGCATACTGCAGGCACAGTGAGCTCACCAATGCGCTGTGGACCATAGCTAAGGAAGGAATCTCCATCCCAGTCCTTTTCTAGTGTGAAGCTTCAGCGTGACATGCAAAGTGCTAACAGGATCACAGATCATATTTAATAAGCAAAATAAAAGAAAGGCAAGTCAACACCCCCAGTGATTACTCAAGTGAGAGCTTTACAGCCAAGTATAACACCTCTCCTGGTGCATTCTGCTGTATTTTTCCAGGATCATTTGTCCCGTTCTTGCAGAAACAACAGGATGGCACTGGGACCTGAACTCTGACTCTCTGCTGTTTCTGCTGTTCTGGATGCTGATGCTGCTCTTTCACAACAGCTGAGTTGGATCCAGATGGAAATGCGAGTTATCTTTTCTCTAAAGAAGAAACATTAACAGAACCCCGTACATTTTTATATATTCAAGAAGTTGCTTCTGTCATTTTTTGGCATGATAGATTGTAGACTATTAACATAGTCTAATAGCTTATGGAAATACCAAATTGTTTCTTGTTAAAATAAGAGATTCAAATCAATCCCTATTCATTTTAAATGTATGGTTTTCAGCACTTTCAGGTAAAGAATGTTTAAGAAAAGGACTTTTTTTCTTGTGCTTGTAGAGATGGGCATGTTGGAAATTTCAAAATGGAATGATACATAAAGTTGACATTAGCCATGACTGCCTGGAAAAAAATATTTTAATACATGGAAATGTATATAACTTCTGTGAACATTGTTCTCCTCTTAAAGCGAAAGCAAATCTTTAGAGTCTGGTGTATTCTAAAAGGCTTCTTCAGGACCTGTCAGACGTCTGCTCCTATAATGCCATGTAGGACAATCTGGGATAAGAAAATAATGTGACTGTGATTAAAGGTAGAAATACACAGAGTAGCAGCAGGAAATTCCTATTAGCTGATGTCTATCCCAGCTCTCCAGCTACTTAATGTCAACTTTTGTTGTCAGATTTTTAATATTTGTTTATATTTTCAAGAAGAGTTATTGAATCAGTCAAAACATGTATCTGCATGGTTGGCATAAAGCAAAAGCGGAAAACTGAGATGCTAGGAGCAATCCAGTCAAAGCTTTTTCATTTGGGACATTCTCTCTAATTGAGAGGACTTTCATGATTTCATCATAATAATAATTAATAATATGAGGAGGGGTCATCTGAGCATTCTTGATTTAAGAAATGTGGTGACAACTGCCCTAGAAAAAGGTTACAGAAAACAGGAAAAAGGAAGGAAACCATGGGTAGACTTCACTTCAGATAACCTATGACTTAAGTGACTGACTCCTTATCTGGGCTTTTCCTTTCTAGGAGCTCCTGATGCTCAAGAGGGGGTGTGCCACAAGGCATCAGGCATGGCAGTATTGATTCCGGAACACTGGAGGAGGTTGGCCAACGCCCAAGAATCAGAAGCCTCTCAAGCATGCTGCACGCTGATAACAAGATGCAGTGGAGAAATTTCCCTCTCTTACTTCCATAGGCAGGAGAACACAATACGTGCATTACTCACATAAGATGCTGTACCATGGTCTCAGCTTTTCCCTGACCTCAGTGTTAGAGCTGAAGCTTTTGAGGGGATTAAAGGGAACCATTTGCATGTAGTGAAATCTCTAGTTGTTCCAACATCAATGAATGCTGGGGAGCCACTTTGCAGGAGTCAAGCATGCTAAGCAATATCTGATTTTAGTGCAAACCAAAGCACTGCTCAGTGCAAGTGAAGAAGGCAATATTGTTTCTTTGCATCATGCTCATTCTCTGAGGGATTCTGGGTCATCTGTTGTGTGTACAGAGACATCTTCCCTCAGCCATCAGAGCTGCAGCAGCTGCTTATTTGTGTTCAGAAATCCAACTGAGGCCGTGAAAGAGCAAGAGCCCATGCTGGGAGGGTGAACCAGAAAGCTGAAATTACAGCAGTTGGATCTTAGCCAGAAGCACCAGGGCAAAAAACCGAACTCTCCAAAAGAGCTGCTGAGACCTTATGTGGCGGTCATGGGCAGGATGTTTGTTTTCCATCTCCACCAAGGGACGGCAAATCCAGCCACAGTTTCCCATCTCAAAGCTGTGCTGGGACTTTTGTTCAGGACTGACTCAGAGGAAAGGGTGCCGCTCGGTGAATCACTGTGTGACTTCCCCCACTTTGGGGGTTTTCCTTAGGGACCTCACAGCTCGCTCTGGAGCTGTCCCGCCCGACGGACGGGAGCCGCAGGGACTGCAGCACAAAGAGCATCGCCGCAGGCAGGGAGCTCTGCAAGTGCGCCTGTCGGCCAGGGCCTGCTCCAGCAAACGCGTACACATATGCTTAACTCTACACTTCTGAGGCATAATCCCATTAATTTAAATGGGATTACTCATGGGCTTAAATTCCTGCAGGATCAGCACCAAGGTCTGTTGCTGCAGCTGCCGGGGGCAGCACAATTAATGGTGTAACAGGAGTTTTGCTTGTTCTATAACCAAGGGCTGCCTTGCTGAACATCAGCACAGTTCATATCAAGCCTGAAAAATGAGCCCTTCCTCAATTCAGAGGTCCCTTGGACTTTAGTTTTGCTTCATCTTCCTTTACTTGGAAACCAGACTTTTTTAAATTGAACTCTCCCATGGTTTCTGCCTCTTCTTCACTGTCTGCAGGAAGAAGATTTTTGTGTCTACCACTGCTCATGGATCACCTTAACTGCCTCCATCAGTACAGTCTGGTGAACCCCTCCCCTCTGCTTATCTTCTCTAAACAAGCATATTTCCTCCTACTTAACATCTTTCTGCTAATCTCCTCCATCCTGCTGGAGCAGACTGCCTCTTAAAAGAAATATTGTCTCCACTTGCCCTCAGGTCATTTTGGTCATTGGACCCTACTGCCAGCCCAGGAGTAAAGCCCTTCTCTGCAAGAGGAAAGTTAGTTAAATGTCCTAAAAATGCTCTCCCCCCTTCTGCTTTTTACATGGAATGATAATTTATTGTCTATGTGGTTGCTGCTTTTCTGTCTGAAATTACCTGGCCACTAATATTTTAAATGAATCAATAAGGCTGTGAAGTTCATGACTTTATTTTAGTAAATAGCTTAAAAAATAAATTAATGAATAGTTTCCTTTTAAAGGCCCATGCACGATGTGTGTACATGTAAGTATGTCTAGCACATATAGATTTGGGAGAGGTGGTCTCTGAGGGAAAGTGAATTTCTTTTGTTTAACTGCATGTATTTTAACATTTTGGTTTTAGCAAAAAAAAAAAAAAAGAAAAATTCTCCCACTGGAGACCTTTTATGCCAAGTTTGAGCCTGGAGCAACTTTTTACGGCTCAGTTGCAGTAACCCCTTGAATATAGGGGTTTATAATGGAAACTCTGACGAACCCTTAGCTAAAGCGCTTCTAACAGATGTTTCTGTAATGAAAGGGCTGTGCAGAACAGGCAACAGAGAGCAAACTGTACTTTGTATTTTGTAAAGATTACGGATGATTGTGCACAATTTATAAAACGGTGGTGGCTTTAACCCAAAGTCGCAACGCTCACACCAGGCTGTGCACCGTGTGTGTGCATACATTAACAACACAGCGTTTCGATAATGTAACCAGCTGTTGAACGTAACTCGCTGCCTCTCTTGGATAGATTTGAAAATACAGGTCACTTTGTTCTTCTGAACAGTGATTTGGCCATCTAGTAGTGGTGGTGGTGACAGGTACGCTTTCGTTCAAAAAGTGCCCTGGAGATGGATGCAATCACTACTCCATCAAACAACTGGTCTGAACAGAAACCAGATGTACTCCTCCATAAATAAAAGGAGCCAGTTTGTCCCACCAGGCCTGTCTTGACTGTTTCCCTATGCTGTGGCATCTCCAGAAAACCTAGATGTGGCAGACCAGACCTCCTGGTCTCCTTCCCTGAGGGGCGGATGGGTACAAGCTGAGTGCCTGGGTTGCGCTGCGTTGGCTTGTGCCTCATGGCCCTGGGGACAGTGTGGATTCGAGCAGGTCGGGAGGCTCTGGGGATGAAATTGGGCAGAGACTCAGGGAGCCGTGTCCTCACAGTACATTGCTAACCTCAGAGACCCAGATGTTTTGGCCCACTGTCACAGAAATGTTGAAGTCTGTCTTAAACCAGAATTATTAAGAGAAAAAAAGAGCTCAAGAATATAGCTTCACCAGAAAAGGAGGTTTTATATCTAGAAATGTTACCAGAGGGTATTTTGGGTTTTGTTCTAATCTCCTTGTCAGCACTCATTAGGTGGAGATCAGAGTCACTGGACCATCATCTGAGGGTGTGCTTGATGGCGCTGGGGAGACCTTGGCAGCCAGCTGCAAGCCACGAGGCTTGCGGAGCCTTCATAGGCAGGATGTAAATGGCATTTATATATGTCACACACACATCGATTTGTTCCAAATGCCTTCCTTTTTATGATCGTGTTTTGCCAGGCTGAATTCCTTTTGGGTGAGCAGCAGCGACAATGTGTAATTAACGTTCTCCTGGTTAACGCTCTGTTAATGCGCTGTACGCAGAAAAATGCGGTCCTTGGGGCTGTATTCATCACTTGCAGGTAGTTTGCAGTAACCATGTTCCCTGTGTGAAAACTTCATTCTCCTCCATCAGTACAATGAGCAGAGGCATGTGCTAATACTGAATGACCGGCATGGAACTGTGCTTACAACATCCTTCAAGCAACAGTGGAGAAAAAAAGCCCCTGGACTGAGTTTATCAATTCACTTTTCATATCACTGTCATGTTATTTTTAGGGCTTAGTTCACATGAAAGCATGAGGGTGAAAGCATGAGGGTTCAGGAGTGCTTGCTGGGGCTCCTCCCTGCCATGGCATTTCGTGTTGTAGTGAACCCAAAAGGACTCCAACTACCCGCTGCGATGAAGCCGCTCTACCCTTGCAGGGCAGCTCGTGGCATCAGCACGTCATCCTCTAAGTTCAGATGTCCGTTTGACTTCTCAGTTATCCACTCCTTGGATATGGTTTGGCCACAACACTCTACCCTTTGGTTTTTGTTCATCATGGTCCTGACAAAAGTCGAAGCAATGGCCTTCTTCCCAAATGGCACCTTTGATGTGACAGAGCCAAAACGGTGCTCCAGCTGCCTCAGGCTCCCCGAGGAGAGCACAGCCTGCCCTGGAGTGGGAGCTCCCTCATCGCCTGCCTGTCTCGTGCCCATTAATTCCCTTGTTATGAGAAGGTCAACATTTTCACCAACCTTCCCTTATCTTTCTGTGGAGGACCTATGTAGAAGCAGCAATGATAGCTTTTTTCCTGAGTGAAACCAGTAAATTTGTCATAACGGATTCAAATGTGGGAAAGTTATGTTTATCTTAGCTGAGGGACAAATAATACAGTTGTAACTGTAAGCAGAGAGGAAAGGAAAACCGGAGAAGTGCAGCGCAGGAGTGGTCTCAGGAGAGCGCTGCCTCAAGCTTACTCTTCATCAGTCACTGTGGCTTAACGGGATGAACATTTTATGCCTTCCTTCGCCTACGCCACAGCCACCGCCTCTGTTGGTAAATTTGGGCCTGTGCTTTGTTATCCTTAACAGACCCCTAATAATCCTCCTCTGGAGGACCTGGTTTGATTTTTAAAGGAATTACATACAGAGGGAATAAGCTGTAATCGAGAGTTCACTGCTTGGACTTAGGAACTGCTGATCTCTGATGTGCCTGCCAAAATTGACTTTGGGCAAGGCACAGATGTGCACGTTTTAGTTGCCAAAAAAAATCAATGGCTATTTTGGACTGAAACTTTCAGTAGCTCTGTTTCCATAACTGAAAATGCAGATATAGCCAAATTTAAGCTCACAAAAGTATTACGGTCATTAAAATACACTGATGCTATATAGGTGCTGTGTATGTTATTTTAATGGGAAAGACTTGACAGTATATTCTACTTATTCTTTAAGTGAATGATAGTTGCATCCATCCCGAGTGATCAATACTAGGTCAAATCTGACCCGTGGCAGTGAGTAGCGAGTAGCGACTTTCACTACTTACATATTAATATTATATTTATTTCACCCAGAGCAATGCTTTCCTCCGTGCTCAGTATTTTAACCTCCTCTTCCACTGTCTGGCTTCTTGGCAGAAGGCTGCACAGGTTGCCAGAGGAGTCTGAGTGAACCCATCCATCCATTTGCTGGCTGTTTGATATGCTGGATGTCTTCTGCTCCTCTCTCTAAGGCTCATATATGAACAATAAATTAGCTGAGAGCGTGCAGCGACATACTCTGAAACTTTCTATTTATGTGTGCGTATTTAAGAACATCCACAAAAAGGTATTCGGGTATTGCAGGAGTTGAGGGTGTGTTGCTGCGTTCGGTCTGTACAAAGGGAGTCTAAGGTGCAGAGCAGTGGAGGAGCAAACCCTTTTAGTGCCCTTTTAGAGCATGAGTGGTAATGATAGATTTTAATTAGCAACATCATCTTGGTTTGTGATATCATTATCTTCAACAATTTATTGTATTGATGCAGTTCATGGTAGCAAAGTGGCTATGAAAAATGAGGACAAAGGGTTAATTTCTGGGTGTCTTTAAGTTGATGGCAGAACTCCCAATGACTTCAAAGGGTGAAAATCTCACCACGGTTTTCAGCTGGTGTAAGTTGACATACCTCTATATACTTCAATAAAATCAATGAAGCCTTGATGATTTATTGCAAGTGAGAATCCAGCCCTAAAGCTATTAAGGCCTGTAATTTATAAAGCTATAATTATGGAACCATAATTCCATCAAGGACTTCTGGCGATATCATGGACCAGAGTTAAGTGAATTGTGCAAATAAATGTAATGGTCTTGCAGTGCAGTGGAAATACCCCTCTCTCACTAGATAGGACTCTTAGCACAAAGATATTAAAATGTATTTTATCCACTCACAGCAATAATTGGAAAAGAAATATTAGCTGCAGACTTGAGACTCCCAGGGCACTGAATCAAAACATGCATTTTGCAGCAGCCACTCCAAAACCGTGGATGGTCCCCTGCACTGCTGTGATAACTCAAGGCATAAAATCTCTTGAATCTGATTTTTGCATTAGTTGTCATTATCCACCAGCTTTGATAGCGGGGCTCAAATTTCAAAGCTGAACGCATCCAGATAGCACATAGGTGTTTGGACTTGTGTAACCCAGCAACGTAAAGTAACACCTATGTGCGCATGAAAATGTGCCTGAACGGCAGGATTGGATGGAGCCCAGCACTGGGGAGGGGACAGCGTGGGCGTTTGGGATGCAGGAGCATAGATTGTGTATGGTGGAACTGGTAATCCACTTTTACCTCTTTTCAGCCCTCTTTCTCCATTTTTTTAATAAATCTGGACCTGGATAATTCATCTCCCAATTAGACAAAGGCATATACAAGACTCAATCATCATGTTCTTGCTTCTATGAACTGGGGCTGTAAAGATGTACCATGCACCAGTGGGTCTTCCCTCACTTAAAAATCTGCCTCTGCTGGTCTCTCTGCAGCCTTTTAGGTCTCTGAGACTGCAAGGAAACCTGTGTGTAATAAATCTTCATTATGAAGATGCACCTGAATCACAACCCTGAATCTGAAACAGTGTCTGGGGCTTGGAGGAAACACATGCATGGATCAAGATTCAGGTTGGACCAGATTCTGAGGATACAGTTCTGTCTTGACTAGGAAAAGCACATTTCTTTTGTGAGACAGCCTCTTAAAATCAGGGCAGACAAAGGCAGAAACAAAAAAAAAAACCCAAACAAAAAACACCTGCAAAAGTGAAAAACTTTGAGTAATATCTTCTCCCCTTCTTATTCACTCATGTAACAGGAATTTTCAAGCAGCGTACTCAGCTGCAGGCATGTCAGTCACAGCTCCAGGTATTTGTAACATCAAGCGATTGTAAAGCGACTTCAACTTCAACTCTCCCTTGTGCCCCAGTAAACTTTATTTTGTCTATATTTGCTCAGTCAGGACTGTAAAGAAAATAAATGACAAGTTTCCTCTGTGGAAAAGTCCTGCAGAATTTAATATTGGTGAAGATGTGAGGATCTTCAAGGATGGGAGACCACAGAAAAAATCAGAGCTACCCCCTGAAATTCAGCAGATTTCCTCTCTATTCTATAGAATTTTATATGTAATTTCCTGTTAAAATGATTAAAAAATCCCCCAAATAAGCATTAGCAAGGCTGAAATTTCCTGTTAAGTTGTGAAGGACTTTTCTGCAGGGGCTGTGGCAGGTTAACTGCAGCATCTGAAAGCTCCGGCTCTCGCGTGCAATGGACCGAGTGGCAGTGAGAGCATCCTCCCTGGAACGGCAGCGGGTACGTAGTGGCATCACTCAGTGCAACCCCTCTTCCAGTTTCTGCAAATGAAACAACTGCAGCCAGGCTCTGAATCAGCCACACGCTTGCCATGTCCTCAAATCAGTCTCAGGAAAAAAATCTTATTTCTGAATCTTGTTGAAGTCACTGAAAATGAGGCACCTAGTTAAAGTTAATTACTTGTTTAAGCAGTGCTTTGCTGTGCCAGGCTTAGGCCTGATCCTAAAATCAAAGCGCAGCTTTTCGCTGCCTTCAGTGGGCTCCAGGGCAGGTGCTATGATAGCATCTCCCCCACATTAGGATACATAACGTGTTATTCCTCCCATTGGATTTCTCCCAGGATGCAGAAAAAGCGAGCATAGCTTAAGGCTGAAGACGTATGCATCAGTGAGATAAGGATCATATCTGGGAATCTGCAATGAGGCTGCCCCAGTTTTTACAGCTGAAGATTTAATCCTTGTTATCTAATAAAACAGTTAATCTTCAAAATCTTTTTGGTAGACTGTGCTAAAAGAACCCAAAACTGGCAATTAGCTCAGTTTTTTAAATATGCCAAGTGTTCATTTTAAATATCCGCACATAATTCTGAGGAAATGATTCATAGCGATGCAGGCAGACCTGAGGTGAAAAACATCTCAGAATAAATTGGACAGATGATGACATACATCAGTTCCTTTTAGGAACAGGAACCCAACTTTTATTGAAACCTCAGATAAGGAAGCCTCTTCTTTATACAGAGATCTTAGCAGAACTGAGTGGGATCGCCTGCTTTAGTACAGACTCATCAATGAGTTTCTCTTACCACAGTATACATTACTGCATACCGTACCACACACTGTACATTACTGCTTACTGTAATATTGTTGGTTTAGTTGACTGCAACCTGTCATCTCACTTTCTCAGCTATAATGAGGCATATGGATACTTAACTGAAATATATTGAATTTTAACAGAGTTCTAAATAAGCCCAAGGAGCATACTCCAGATCAAAATTTTCTTAGCATTTGGAATAATCTGTTTTCCAGTATATAAGAAGCAATGCGCAGTGTTTGTGGGCCAGCTTTGCCTTGGGTTTCTGTTCAGCCTGCTCACGGCTGTAATGAGCGAAGGCGGTCGCGCGGGCAGAGCAAGCGGGTGGTGTGGAAGGAGAGGGCATGACCGGCCCGTTCAGCACATCCCCTCGCTGACGCTGGCGGTGTCCGAGGCACTGCTGGCAGCATCCCAGCAGGGCTGCGCTGGAAACACCTGCGGTCCCCGGCTCTGGCTCCTTCCTCGTGTGTAGGAAGCCGGGCTGGGACAGGGAGGTGCGAGCGCAGCGGCGGTGTGTGATGCGCTGCGATGCTCAGCAGATGGGAGGACGTGCACCGAGAACCCCACAGCCGCTGGCTGCAGCAGATGCGGCGGATGTGAGCACGCTGAATAGACTCATGCTCAGATTAGTAATGGCTTTGGCTCAAGCAGTGATTGCTTTCCCCGGAACAGCAGCCCTACAAAATTCTCCTACACCATTGGTGTTTTGGAGCAGCTCCTTCAATCACAGAAGTCCTGCATTCACCTGGATATACTGAAGACATCTAGTCTATATTTTGACTGATAAATTAGATAGTGCTAGGGGATTTTCCCAAGCACTGGAACTTGTCTGCACTCTCATATTGTTAGAAAGGTCCCCGGCACAGTTCAGGAATTAGCATGGGTCAATCACCTCTCCTGGTAGGCAACCTGGAAGAGGTTACACTCTTTTTGGAGAGCAAAAAAGCTTAGGAGTATAGGTGCAGGCTATTCCAAACTGGTTGGCCTCAGAGCCAAAGAGCCCTGGGCACGTTTAATTTACTAATCTAGGTGCAGTCTCCGTGTCCCCCGCGGCGCTGTGTGTAGTGAGGAGCCCTGCCAAGGGCTCATAGCTTGCACGCAGTCAGTGGGCAAGGGGACCACCCCCACCACAGGGTTAATGGGGACTGGTCGCCGTAACCCAGCCTCAGAGGGGCTTCCCCATCACTCGCATACAATCTCCCATTCTGCAACCTCTGGCTCAGGGTGGGACACCCAAAAGAGGGCACATGTAAGTGCGAAGGTACAAAAGTGGGTTTTTTTATCAGTGTCACTGAAAGAACCTGACACGGGGCCAGGCGCAAGGGTGGAGCGAGGACATTTTTAATGACAGTGCTAATGTGGGGCTCCATGCTGTGCTTCAGGGCAGCACCAAGGGCGTAAGGACTGGCAGGCAAAGCCAGCGCAAAGGGGTGCACAGCTTTAGGGCAGCAGCACGGGCTTTCTGCTGGTGTAAACCTTGCGGGAGTGCTGGGGGATTAGCCAGCCCCACTTGGGCAGGAGCCAAAAGTTGAACAATGCCACCCAAACCTGTTCACAAGCTCAGACTACATCACTTGTTTAGTTTTTGTTTCTGCTTTTGGAGGATTAGCGAGGATTTGCTGCGGGGAGCGGTGCTAGTCTCTCCTGCACTGTCTGGATACACACCGGTCGACCCAAACCGTCTCCCTCGAGCCTTTCAGGTCATTGCACAGCCTCAGCAGAGCAGCACGGAGACTTTCCCTTTGCTGGGCAATCCCTTGTGAGGGGCTGAGCCCAAGCTTGTCGTTAGCACGAGTGGGAGCTGGGGGTGACGGGCCACCTCGGGGTGCTCTGTGCTCTGTCCCTGCCCTCTCCCCCTCGCTCCCTTTCTCCTCCCCTGCTCTCCTCATCCCACCCCGCAAGGCTGTGCTTCCAGTGCAGTAGCTGTCTGCAACCAAGCCAATGAAAGATTTTGGTTTTAATTAGGGCTTGATACTAATTGCCTTAAATGAGGCTATTTTCACATCACAGCTGACCCAAGCCAGAAGACGTTATGTCTGTCTCCCTAATAAATCATTCCTCCTGCTGCCCGGCGTTGGAGATGAAGAGTTAATAGGCAGCATACACTGCATCGGTCTAATTGTCTCCTAAAATATGCAGGCAACTCCCACGGCAGCCAACAGAAAGGCACGTGTGCATCTGAGGGGGGCTTGTGTTATTACCGATGCTCTCACACCAAGGGAGCCATTGTCGGTTCCCCCTCCCTCCCCAGCCCTGGCAGGAAAGCCTCCACGTCTGCCAGCTAGGAGGATGAGCTGGAAGCAAATGAAGAGGAGGGGGTATCTCTTTAAAGTCAGACAAAAGAAACCTCATCCCTCTCCTCATCCCCCCCTCCAGCAGTAAAACAAAGGCTGGGAATAAATCTTCCGTTTCCACCGACTGGCCAGGTTTGGAGATGCCAGCTAGAGATCTCTGACACAATTAAAAAATAAAAAGGATTTTGTGGATAAACACTGGTTTGGCACTGCAGCCTCACAAATCCTTCCCTAATCCATGCAAAACCTCCCAAACCAGGCAGCGAAACGCCCGGGGAAACTTGCCTGCTCTGCATTTGTCCACAACCTTCATCGTCTGTACCCTTACTCCATCCGGAACTCCTGGTCACCCCTTCCATAGCTCCCATCCCCAGAAGCCCAACTTTATCCTCAAAACCGTGTCTAAACCGAGCTGCACAGCCTGCTGAGCCCTCTCCTCCTGCAAGACATTGCCTGGCCTTGGCTCGTATAATTCGTGCCAACAGGGAAGACTTGATCCCTTGTTAAATAACAGACATCATAGAAAAATAGGGCAGGGAGGGACTCCAAGGAGCTGTCTGGTCTCTCTCCGTCGCCTCCGGTTAACATCAGTGAGAGCTAACCTGTTCCTGGCAGATATGTGCCCAGTGCCACCGAGGTGATGCCCCTTTGAGCCGAGACGAGCGAACACCTTCCCTTTTGGCAGCTCGTGCAGCTGACAGGTTTCTCTCTGATTCGTGATAAACGTATTTTTCATCTCTGAGTGCATATGATAATTAATAAAGGCTGAGGGCCAGATCCCCACCTGGTACGAGTTGGCAGAGCTCTGAAGAAGGCAGCGGAGCTCCGCCGGTTTAGATCAGACGAGTGCTTGACTGCGCTCCTGAAATCCCTGCAAGCCCTTTGAGCTGGTACCGTTCCAGGCTTTGCTTGTGCATCCGTAGGAATTGCTTAATCCAGGGTCGCCCAGGAGAAAGAGCACGTTAGGTGTTTAACAGCGCGGCTGATGCGATGCTCCACCTTGGAGCAGAAACTGGATTAAGGCAGGGAAATCAAGAAGAATATTTCTTTTCCCAGTCTACCCATTCACAATGGAAAAAATAAACCTCCTTATTAAAGAGACGAAGGTTAAACACACTCACACACGCACAGACACACACAAAAGAGAAATATTAAAAGTACCTTTACATTTTCACAACGGTGGGGTTAGATTTCTGATTCTCTTATTTCACAACACTGCAAAGGATCTTAAAGGGATTGATGGCTCTGAAAGGCAGAGGCTGTGCCTCTATTTTCTTTGGAAAGTACTTCACTGGCTGTTGGTTCTTGCTACCAGAGAGAAATAACAAAAAGCTGAAGGGATAAGACAAATATGCTCCTTCAAGAGTTTCTAATAAAATGATAACGTTGAGCAAGGCTGCCAGTACGTTCTGTGTCCAGATGCACTGCAGCAGAAGGGAAGAATTTAAAATGTTTTGAAAATGCCAATTGTGTGTTGCCAAAGATGCGCATGATCCCACTGCCAGCAGGGTAGGCGGCAGGGATTAAGATGTCAGAGGAGACGTCATTCTACCTAGGCAACGTTGATTTCACTGAAGAAGACAATTCAAAGATAGTCCTGTTTCCTGCAAGGACGATTCCTTTTTCCCTTGCAGTTCATTCTGAATTCTCCATTGTGGCAAGGCTACTTTTACAGAAGCCCTTTTTGCTCCCTGGGATGTCTTTATGGTGACAGCAACCAGGATATAGAATGGAGGTATTTTTCCATCTATAAAAGGGACTTCAGTGGCCCCTCATGTCTGAGAGCACCTCCTGGTCCTCCTCTGCCATGTGAGAGGCTGGGACAGATACTGGAGTCGCCGTGTTGCAGAGGGAACGTAGCCCAAGGTCACTTCCAAATCAAAATCAAAAGAACAAATGGATCTTGTTGGTCCAGAGCCAGTGTCCTCAGCACCCACCTGCCCCCAGCCTGTAAGCAGGAGGTCCACGTGGGAGAGGTGAAGCCCCAAGTGTCTTCAGCTCCTGGCTGTGCTGCTGCATCCTGGGAGGTGTAAATGTCCTGCGG
The DNA here is from genome assembly GCF_028858705.1 of Grus americana. NCBI lineage: Eukaryota > Metazoa > Chordata > Aves > Gruiformes > Gruidae > Grus > Grus americana. The sequence goes on along the minus strand of NC_072853.1, from coordinate 10,411,387 downwards.
TTAGTGTCAAACCTAGCTGCATTTTTGGCCTTCTGAAGTGTCTCCAGATGATCCTGCTGTGTCTTCAGACTTCTTCTTCCCCTTGTGAGTCTCCTTGGCAGGTTTGGTACAGACTGGATGCAAGTTTGGATCCCCGGTTGGTCAACCCAGACTCCAGAGGCCTTTTTGTAACCACTGCTCCAGTTCAGAGGTTTTAAGCATGTGTCTAAATCCCTCCCTATTGGGGCCAGCGTTAACCACATGCTTAACCTGAAACATGTGATTAGAAACCATATTTCAGTGGGACTTAAGCATGTGCTTAAATTCTGCTCTGTTCTAAGTGGATACTTTCTTGAACTGGAGCCTACAGTTTTTTTGTATGATCCATCTTTGCTCCTCCACGTACCTTTACTGCAAATTATTCTGCAATACACATATGGGTCAGTAAGTATATTGCTCTGTGGCTTTTACACAAAAAGCCCAATTGATACATCACATACTTAACCTCTTGAACAAAGGAGTTAACTTTACAGGATCAATTTACATGCAGAGGCCAAAGCTTTTGGATGGAAACTAGCTGTCATGTGGAGTGCAGTCGAAAGAGCAAACAGCTTATTCATTATGATAGCATTGGATTCAGAAACAAAACACAGACGGCAGAAAGAGCCTGCCCAGATTTCCAAACACATCGCCTGTCCCCACACCGAAGCATGTTAATTCAAACCCTCTCTGCACGAGCAATCAGTTGGTAGACTTATCTCCCAATTTCCTCACATTAAGTGGTTCGACCTGGACCCTACTGCTCACGCTGTGCTCTCCATCACATATGGGCAGCACCTACCAAAGCGAGCAGGAATTGAGCTTCTATGTCAGCAGTACGGCTTTGACACCAGTGCTCAAATGGAAATCAAACACTGGGCTTATTTGTCAGTGCGGCGTGTTTGTGCAAGAGCACACGCCACTCATCAGATCCACAAAATCCCCGGGTCTGAGCATGACTCTCTGAACGACAGCCCCATACTCTTCATTTGGTTTCTTCACTTTACCCGCACAGTTGTCTGCCTTTTTTCTTTTCTTGATTAATCATTCTCATCTCCAGGCACCCAGATGTGCTCATTTCACTTTCAATATAATGGATGCGCAGGCTATTAAGATGATGACTTAAGTCTGTTAGTGCTTGGCCATGCAAACTTAACCCCTGTCAGCAAATGCTTGGTCACAGAAATGGTCTCATTAATCTGTTACTGCTGTGTGCAAGTCCTTGCTCTGTAAAGCTCGTGTGGGCTAATCCCGCAGGACCTGATCCAAAATTTACTGAAGTGAGTGGGAGTTCTTCTATCAATTTACTGGGTTTGGCACCAGGGTTTTAAGGGAAAAAAACCCACATTATAAGAATGAATTCAACTGCTTTAGACAGACTTTATTTATAATGTAACATGGCATCATCAGTTGCCTCCAAATTTAATTCAGCAGGACACCTACAATTTTTTGCATGGCCACCTACAGCAGTATCAATTGGAAATACAAAACCAGAAATAAAGTGACTTTAGTAGGTTATTTTCCCCAGTTTTTGAAGTTGGATTTAGGCAGATTTCTATCCATTTCCTTTACCATGTACCCAGTTTTGTGTTATTGATTGGTACTGCTCTGCGGTGGTGAGTTGGATCAAACTCAGATATCAAGCCCCACATTTATGGCTGTACTGCCATGTCATCTGGAGTCACGGCCACAGTCAGGCAGCAATAAGAAGGGAGTCACAGCTGGGTGAAGCAAACGTGTGAGCAGCAGGGAGGGAGCAACAATAGGGAAAACATGTTTTATATCAAAACCAGCCATCTGGGCTCACTGCCTGTCCAGTGGAAATGGGCTGTAAGTGGGACAGTACACGGTCTCCAGACTCCCTTACTAATTACAGGGGAATTCGGGTCCCGTTGGGAATTCCCAGTTTAGACTCACAGGCTCGGCGCAGCCCACAGTGCTGAGAAAAATCAACTTTAGCCTCCTGAGTCCAAAGGGCTTGACTCCTGAGTCAGGTTCTTTGGCTTCACCTAGGCTAGTGAGCTAAACAGGGCACTCGGTGGAGACCCTCCCTATTAATTATTAATTAGCACATTCCCTCAAAGGTTTTAGCCTGTCCCAGCCACTGTTGTTGCAGATGCTGTGGCACAGCTCAGACGACAGCAGGGGCCAGCAGGTAGCAAGGATGAAGCTGGTCTGGTCTGGGGGTGCAGAGCTCAATGGAGGTGAGCCGTATCACTTCACTTGCCCTTAAGAACATGCAAAGTGTCCTGGCTTGTTTTATTTACCATGACAGTTTTTTTCCTTGACCCAAGCATTGTTTTTTACATCTGGTTTGTGTGACAACAGTGCTTCTAACTGATACGGTGGGGTCCGGCTTGTCCACCCATGCACATTAGCAGGAGCATCCCTTAGCGAGGGGACAGACCAGGAGCGATGCGCTGCTCCCTTCAACCATGCCACCCTCCTACTTGTTCTGGTCATCGTCTGCCTACAGAGTCAAAGCACTGGCACTGTTCCTGCTGGTAATAAAGTCCATCGCTCAGACAGACAGTTTGCCTGGTAACGCAGACCCGGGTTAGGAAACAGGCTTTCTGCTTTGGCACTGGAGGCGTAATGCAATAGGGATGAATTAGCCGGTTGGGTTCTGCTTCCAGTAACAGCGCTTGGGATCATCACTAACAGATGGAAACCAACTCAAGATGCATCTATGCATTTCTCTTGAATGCCAGATGAATATTCATCCATAACTGCACCTTGTTCTGTTTTGGGATTTTCCTCCCACAGAACAAGAATCTCCGCAGTGATTTTGGCACAAAGCCTACATATATCTTGCCCTGGGACAAGTGGTGAGCAGGGCCATAAATATGCTCACATGGGTGAGTTCACAGCATGCCCGAGAGTGTCCTTGCCGCACACCATGTGCAGAGAGCCTCTTTTCTTACAAGTGGGCATAACTAAAGGAATTAGCCATTCTTTCTTCCTGGAAAACCTCAGGAGGGAGGCACCTAACCCCGTTTCACATCTTTGAAAATCCCAGCCCTGGCACTCAACAGCCCCACTTCGAGCACCACTTGTAGCAGCATGAGTGGTGGTGAAGGGTCAGATCTCCCAGGATTGGGAAATGCTACAGGTGTAGTCAAAAGCAAAATACTAGCTGTAGCTGTGCTAAAAGGCATACCTACACAGTGTGCGGAGACACACCGGGCCCTTTGCCTGAAGTGCAGCCTTGCTCTGCAAGCTTTGAAATGCTGCAGAAAGTAATAGGGGAGGGAAGTAGGAAACCACCTCGCAGAGCAAGTCTTCTGTGGTCAAGAATGGAGTGGAGAAGTGTTTTGGGTCTTGCGCAGGTGGGGATTTGCTGCAGCAATCTCATGTGGTTAAAGTTTGTACTGGGGTGTGAGCTGTGTATAGCATGCAGCAAGCGGGGCGCTGCTCCGTGTGCTCATATCCCCCAGGTTTAAAAGCAGAATCGCCCCGGTCATCTTCCTCTGGATGGATGTAACCTCGTGACTTGGTATTTCTGAGGGGTAACAGCTCAGGTATTGCCCCATCTCTTTGTTCCTCTGTCCTACCTTGCCGGAGACATCTTTATTTGGCAAGGTCTGCTGCGTGTCAATGCAGAGAAATAAACAGAGCCTGAGCAGACTGTTGTGGTTTCTGATTTGCTTGCCTATATATTCAGAAATTATCAATATGTTCTGAGCAGATCAACATGGTTTTAATGATTGTGAAGGAAAAGAAACAAAATCCAGTCATTAAGTGCTAATTGCAGTTACTATTTTACATAGACCTGGCAATGAAATATCTGTCTCACTGGCTGCAAAGAGATCACCAAATCAATTTTTTGCATTAACATTTTATTCCTTCCCTTACTAGACATTTGTTCAGCCTGTTTATACTCACACCACATGGCCACAAGCTGTGTAGTTAGTAATAAATGAGTGAATACGTTTATCTTTGGAAACTTAGGCCAAGCCAAAAAGTTGATCGCTTGTTTTTCTAGGAGAATAACACATGTGAGATTTACTCAGATAAATCCCATCAGCGGTAATGGAGTTGCCTATGTTAATTGCCCACATAATACATTCCAATAACAACAGCTAGGATTTTACAGTATACAGCGGCTTTCTAGCATTCAATAACTGATGATCACAGCAACGTGGGGAAGTACAGGGCCATATCGTCTCTCTAAACAAATGCGAGCCTGAGAGCTGGGTTCAGCCTGTGGGACACCAACTTCTAATGCAACTTCTGCTAATCCCCTTCGCACTCAGGCGGCGGGGTCATGGCCGGACTGCCACCTCCCTGCCTGAGCATCTCAGCACCTACCGGTATGAGGAAGTCTTCACAAATTCACAAAAGGATGAGTTTTTTAGCAGTTCCCACCTCCTCCTCCCAAACCACAGCCATGCTTAAACCCACCGACGAAGGCTGACTGTGTAGCCATGAGAGGCCACTTCCAGGGGTGACGTGGAGCATCCTGCTGTGGTTGCTGAAGCCTGCTAACCTTCGCCACTCTCCATTTTTGCCTTGTTTCTCTGTGTATTTTGGGTCAATTTGGGACAGCCAGCGCATTCGGTGGGTGACGGCGTGCATGGCCAGGTGTGTGGCACGTGTGTGCCGTGCCCGTGGCAGCCTCCCTGCCTGGGTGAATGGAAGGATTTCAGCAATTTCTTGTGTAAACCGCTGACAAACAGGCTGTGCTTCTGCTGTGTCCCCTCCCCCCTATTTCTCCTGTATTCACAATAGCCGCTCCCAGGACCCTTTTTCACTTCTTATTGGGCTCACCTTCCTTGTTTACTTCTCTGGCCCTGTCCCATGCAAAAAGCAACTTGTATACGCACGAAGCAAAAGGAGTTCAGTACGTGTCAAAGACTGAAGCTTATGTAGCAGATGGGTTATGCAATTTTCCCTGCCTAAGCTGCTTAAATCTTACAAGAACAAAGCATTCCAGTAACTTTTTTGGAATAAAACCCTGTGATTGAGAGAGAGCACAACAAGCAGTTTGCGCACGCAGCCCCCGTGGTATCTCCAAACTGGTTATTTTGCTGGACTACGGTTGAACTGAGCCCTCCAGAGCTGATGTGTCTTTAGAGGCACGCATCTCTCCCCTTCTCGCAGCTTAGAGCAGCTAATTTAAAATTTAATTTCCTGAAAGTTGCCATTCTCACAACCAACCAGGGAGCCCACTCTACGATGAATCTATTTATATCTCCAGCCTGAGTCAAATGGAGCTAGTATTCTAAAATCTATAAGGGTAAGTGGATCCGATACTCACGTGGACACGCTCCTTTGCTGCTGGGAAGCTCTTACACACAGAAACGTTAACAGGATTTACAAAATCCATCTGTTTGCACAACCAGCATCCCCGAGTGCATTCAGTGCATTCAGACTCGTAAGTCACAGCAGGTGCACAAACTGTGGCTGACTCATGCAGCACACAGATAGCGTAGTGCTGCTCCCCGTTTCCTCTCACTGACAAAGAGCACGTTTTCACTCCTCAGATCATTGTGAAAAGCGAATTCGGATTTGCCGAGTCAGAAAATTCAGAACTCAGATTATTTGAATCGGTGGATTCAGTAGGGAATTTTTGTCTCTTGCAACAAGATGCGAAGCATTTCCGTTGGCATTTCCAGAGCCCCTTACGGCTGAGGATCTCTAAGCTCCTTATAGATATTAATGAATTAAAGCTACAGCGTTCCCAAGTGCTGGGTAATTTTATTATCCCCTCTGCTAAGAGGAAACCTGAAATACAGAGAAAGTGGCTGGCCTGCGGTTTGTCTGCTCAGCTGCTGGAGGAGGCGGCTTCGGGATTTCAGTGCAAACCACGTGGCAGCAGCATTAGAGGAAAAGCCGTTGCCTCTTTTGGGGAGCAGGGATGGTGTCTAGTGAGTAGTTCTCCTCGTGCACATAAATACAACATACTCTGCCTTTGTAATGGGACCAGAGGTCTTGTCTGCCCCCCCTCGCTGGGGTTCCCAAAGGATCACGGTGGGAGAGCAGCTGAGGCAGGTTTGCTCAGTGTGGACTCCTCGGGGTGGGGGGCTCATGTAAGGGACAGCTGGCATTTATTTGGACTTAGATCTGGTATGGGATAAAAACCCAGTCCTTTCCATGTATTCAGCACTCCAGAACTGACTAGAGAATTTATCTTTGCAAACACAAGTGTGAAAAGCTCAAGGCTGCCAAGGGGGTTTTGTTTTGCTGTTTCTCTGAACAGTCTTTCCTTTCCCCTCAATGTCTTTCCACCGATGTTTCTTTCATCCAGGTTGTTTTCATGTCAGACTTTGGATGGGTGTCCCACGCCTCCCAAAGGGGAGGAAACCCCATTGCTTCAAGAAATAAAATAATGAAAGAACTTCAGGTGTCAGAAAAAATTCTGAAACCGGACCAAATCTGACCAGTCTGGCAATGTATTTCAATTCCTCCAATTCTTTGGTGACTTTGATTTAAATGGAAGTCTGGTGGCTGGCTTCATTTAGGGAATCACCAGACCTGGACCTGGGGGTAAGTGGTCTCATGGGCCAGCTGTAATGCAGCATATGCCAGAATTTGGGAATGGAAATTGTCCTCTCCTGGTTGACATCTGCACCTGAGCTTGTCAGGTGGCCTCCCTGCATCACCAATGGGAGATATCAGCCCTCCGAGCTCCTCTGGATCTGCTGCTTGCTTCAGGATGGCTGAATTATTGCCTCCACGTGTCGGTTCCTCTTGTTTCATTACTAGAGGAGACTCAGTGACGAGCTGAGATGCACTTCGTGTTTCAGTTACCTTTGGCTCTTTGGATGAATCCCACCCTTTCTTTCCAGATAAATGCCTGGCTAAACCAGGGGCCAATTTTTTATTTCCTGCAGCAATGGTACTGGTGAGATGTGGCTCTTCATGACGGCTGCTCACGTGAGGGCTGCAGGCGGTGAGCTGGGGCTCGGCAGGAGTATTCAGCTGAGTTTGACTTAGCTACTAGCAGGGTATAAGTGACACAAAGCTCAGAAGCTCATTTACCCTCTCTCTTGGATGCTTTTTGCAGGTCACTGAGATGTTTGCAGTGTGAATGTGGCCTGACAGATATCTCACTAACAGCACTTTCCTGGATGCTGAGATTCACTGTCTCTTGCAAACACTAACTCACACCGCACCATGCTGTTGTCTGTATTTCCAAGGCTTCTTCATGATAACCTCGTGTGATGATATTGTAATGAAGATTTGTAGAGCTGTCTGTAGCAGTTGTTTTTAAGTCTTCAGTGCTTACTTATTTTCCTGCTGTATTTCTGAGGTTTTCTTGCTGTACTTCCTTTTTTTTTCTCCTTCTTATTCTGGGAAAGAGATCTGTAAAGAAGGTGAGTCATGTGCCACGCGCCCGGGGAAGGGTCGTGCTTACAGGCTCATTCTGTTTTCCTGTCAGGGCAGTTGAGTCAAGAAGGAGCTTTTGTGTGGAAACATTTTATCACCAGCAGATCTGGGTCAGTGAGTCATGAATGGAGAGGCTGCTGAAACAAGAGCAGATCTTCAACTGACACCTGAAATGGATTGGAAACGGCGGACCACTGGGGTAGCAGCAATGACCTAATATGAAGGGTCTTTGGCCCTACTGGCTGTCCGTTTGTTCTTCCATCTTTTAATTGTCATGACCCAGCACTCGGGGTCCTCTAGCTCATGTTCCCTGGGGAATTTGCATTGTGGGGACATTTGACATCCATGCCATGCCATGTCATGCCATGCCACTCTTGCATGGTCCAGTCAGATGGCTGGGATGCCTGTAGTCTGGTGTCACCTACAGTTGAGAAAAGCAGAAGAAGGTGGTTGTGTTGGGACTGTGGAGCAGCACTGGTGCCTTCTGCTGTCCTTCTGCCTCCACACCAGTGTGAAACCTGGAGGTCTGTGCTTAACCGACCTGCTCTTCTGTGCTCTGAAAGGAAGCAGATACATGGAGAGGGAAGAGATCAGGAAAGATCAGGAAGTGAGGTTACTCCACAACCACAGGGTTCAATGTTTTCTTTTTGGCCACGGCCAGGGTGTGCAGCCTGATGGAAACACCACCAGCACCTTTCCTGCTCTTGGCGTGACCCAGCTTCCCATTCGAGGTGAAGCAGGGCAGTTTCTGGTTGGGGTGAAGATGGCGGGGATGGTTTCTCAGTGCTGCCCTGCAGCCGTGCAGCATGTGCTCAGGTCCCAGATGGTCCCATGACGGTCTGCTAGACATCAGGGGAGAGACAGATGCCTCTGATGGAGGAAGTAGCCCTGTCTGGTCTGTGTCCCATCTGACATATCTGGACTCATTTTGAAGAAGTTGGTTTTCATCTCTTTGCGGGCTCTATGGTACTTTACATGCTGCATTTATTTTTTGGATTAAACGTGTGACACATGAAACCCAAACAGAGAACTGGTGAAAGCATCCTTCGTTTTCTATTGCTCTCTGCTAGATGCAAATTAGCTCTGTTGGCAGGACACCTTGCCTCAGTTCTCAGCAACAGATCTCCTGGGGACGGGGAGGGGAGAGATGCAAATTAAAGGCTGTAGACCTTTTCCCCAGCTGCTAGCACTGTCTACTGTGGTACCCACACGAGAACAGCTCTGCCTCCGCGTCCTCTCCTCACCGCCGTGCCTGGAAGTACCACAGACTCCTGTGATGCTAAATAACATCTGAGGCCTTGCCCACGTCTCACAGAAACTTGACCTAGTTTCTCCATCGAAACACCTGCATTACTGAGCTTACCTAAGCGGCAGTTCACAGACTGGGCAAAATCATAAACATTAAGGGTTTTTCTTTTTTCCTCCCCAGAATTAAATTTTTAAAAAAAACTTGTGGCTGCCAAAGTCTTATTTCAGTTTGATTTATTCTAAGCTGCCCTAAATATTTCGCTTTCCTCTTTGGTTGAGTGCAGTATTTTTTACTGCAGGCTCATGGCAACATTGCAGAGATCTGTGGGAAACAGAGATTTCTGAATGTGCGAATGCAATGAGATTGGGTGCTGTGGAATATGCCCATGATAATAATAACCACCGTGAGGTTTCTGTTAAGTTGGACCACACAGAAAGAATTAACAGACATTTGTATTAGATATCATGATTAAGGTGCCCAATGCAACTTAAGGTTTGATTGCAGTGAGATTAGAGGAGAAGAAAATATCCCTTCTGGTTGCAGGACACAGTGCAATGAAGGAGGTTCACTCGTGAAATGTGTGTGGGTTTTTTCAGCTGCTTGGGCTAGGCATTTGGTTTCTTTAAAAATGTCACACTTAGATTCTGAAGTCCAAGTCTACAATTTGGTATTTTCTGATAGCGACCCAGGCCAGGGAGCTGCAGAGCAATGGAGACAACAGGCCCAACTTTGCGGAGTATTTTACCCCCAGTGTTGTCCTGGACTTTATTTCAATCAAAGAAATTAAATAGTGGTCCACAAAGATAGGAGAGAAGAGGCAGCCTGCACCTCTGCTTGCAGGGAGGATAGGGATTCGTATTCGTATTTCAGCGGGAATTCAGACAGCAGAGCAGTGATCTGGTTATTCTTTCAGTCGTGTTGGCCTGAGAGTGATACGATATAGCCTCATCATTTTCCCTGGCGTTTTACCCCAGCCAAAGCGCATCCCAAGTGAACTCTATCTCCATGATGCCCTTCTGCCTGCTTAGTCACATCGGGGCTGGTTGCAGAGGCTTGGCCTTAACAATGCTGCTCTCCTGGTCCCTGCTGTAGAGGCTCTTGCTGAAAAAATCTGGTATTTTAAGGGTAAAGGCTGTTTCCCTCAAGGGACTGGTTTTATTACACCAGTGTAATGTAACTTTGCCAGTATAGCTCCCAGCCTAAGAGGACTTGACCAGCAAAGCAGTCCTGGGGTTGAGGTAACCCAAGCCCCGCTGCTCTTAGAGCAGGATGCACTGCCGTAGCCTGGTGAGGATGCTGGCAGATGGTGCATGTGACTGCAATGGACACAGAGCATTGCTCAACCTTGGAGAATTTTTCCTCATGTTCAGCATGGTTTATTTTGGAGTTTGCTGCTGACAGCTGAGCTGCAGTGGGGCTGTATGGTTTCTAAGGCAGATGTGGGGCACCTTCTACCATCATTTTGCTTATCTCATGCACTGCCTGGTGTCAGATGTGGCTTCTGAGGGCTACCTTTCTGCGGTCTGGTTATATGGAACAGCGTTAGCAGTTATTTTATTTGGTGAAGGTTATTTTGCCAGATGAAAATTACGGCTGAGGCAAAGAATGATGGATTGTTTTTCCCTCTGTGTGTGTGTGACAAGTCTGCCCAAGGCTGTCTGGCCACACTTCACAGCATGGCAGAGAGAACTTCCCTCTCACTCACAAATTCATCCAATTGTCCAAGTTCTTCTTGTGTTGTCCCAAGCTCAAACGCTTCCCTTTTGTCTTTTAAGGCAGGAAGACTTGCCAATTCCCCACATGCGTGTGCTCACATGAGCACAGAGAAAGCACTGTTTAATACTCACATGCATTATATTTAACAGCTGCACAGCTTTAGCAAAACAGGAGTCAGACCAAAATGTAACTCATTGTTTTTAATAAAAGAAATACCAGTCTTGGCCAGATGTGGTGTATGTTTTTCCAAATGAACTAAAACAGTGTCGGCAGCTGAGTATGACAGGGGCTTGTGCAATAACATCACTTGTTTTTTCATGCCCATGAATGGCAAGGCACAGATTGGTGTTTAAGAGAAGACACAAAGGGTTTTCCTCATGAGAACAGAAGGAACTTGAAGGAAATGGAGCACAGGCTATTTGCTATACTGTTAACTCTACTACAGCAGTAGCCACCCCATGGATTAAGAGATGTTTCTCCCAGCAAAGACAAACAAGTTGATGGTCTCCCTTCTGGTGGCTGTTCTCATGTTATACTAAGGAAAGCTGATGGGACTGAAATATAGAGAACAAGCTGAATGTGGAAGATGGAGCTGCAGTTCTGGAGACGATTCCTGTCCAGTTCTCCTTCCAAAGATATGAACACCACAAACAGCAATGTACAGAGTACACCGCAAAAAAGGGAGGCACATAGGCTCAGAAAGGTGTGTGCAGCTGAGCTGATCAGAGCTTTCCTGAAATCAAGAGAAGAGTCAGGAAGCATCACTGATGTAGGACCTGGTCTCTCAAGTGTAGACTGTAGTAGTGTCATTGACTGTGCCTTGATCTTAAAGTACCAAGGCGTTTCTGAAGCTTTTTCTGCTTGAACTGTAGAAGAGTCCAAAGGTTGTCTTAACAGTCTTGGCATGACATGTCTAAGTCATCCTGGAGCTCAGGCTGCATCTCCACAAAGAATTTCTCTCCCAACACCAAGGGTAGATGTGTGACTCCTTCTGTGTGACTATTCCTGCTACTGTTTGACATCTCAATCTGTTGGAAACCTCTAACATCTGGAATTTGCTGGGAGAGAAAAACAAATATTCTCATAACACATCACCTCTGAAAATGTAGCCACAGTCATTCTCTTTCCTGTTTGATGTTAGGATTTTGCTAAATGGAGAGGAAAGGAAGGATGTTAGGGTCAAGCAGGCTGCTGGTCCTCACCAAGCAATGCAGCCCCCATGTTGAGCTGCTTTAAAGCAGTTCTGCACATCACGGAGCAGATGGGTCCTGGAAGAGGGAGTACGTTCAGGGGAAGTCTAGGTACTGCTGTGCTGTAAACAAACTTCCCTTTTAAACAGCTTGTTTCAGTGCTGGCTGTGGATAAATGTCGTCTTGTTTTAATCACTGACTCTTATGGCAGCAGCAGCAGCACCCACCGCAGCCACTCCAGGTCGTGATCCTGACATCATAAAAAATAAATATTTCCTCTCCATGCTCGTACAGTGGTTCAGACTAAATAACTTCACAGCTTGAGAATGGATGCGCTTAATCCATATGTAGCTGGGTTTATGATGTCAATATGCTAATCTGGTTATTGTCATCCTTTTTTAAAGCTAGTTACCATAAGGGCAGCACAGGCAGGCATGGCCGCAGTGATTTCAAAGGCAGAGGAGAGAACATCCTAGCTCTGGCAGGAGCTAATTGCTTACAGGTGGCCTCACTGCAGCCAGCAGGGTCCTAACTCCTCTGGCTCCCCATGCCTTTTCCAGCACAGCTCGATTTCTAGGATCAGCCTTTGCACTCTGTGTATGCCTGCGAAAGCCATTCAGTGGATGAAAAAGAGAAATGTCTTATTTAGTGAAGACAAAGTCTTTAAAAAATGGAGTTTTGGAGGGAGATTTTCCCTCATCTGGGCAAAAGCACCGGTTCAGTATTTGGCACAGGTGAGGGACAGGCGAGTCCCCAGGCTGGGAGTTCAGACTCCACCAGAACAAAGCGATTCCTCATCAGGGGTTTAAATGCCACGGTGTTATCTGAGATCCTTCATAGATTTGTAATCAGAGGCATAATTAGCAGCAATCACATATGACTCCTCCATTGTGGTCCCTTGGGGAATTTGGGTGTGTGCTTTTCGTTGCTGTCACATCAGAGTCATTCCCTACCAGGGCAACTTCAAAGAAGTTTACTGGGATTGGGAGTGTGGCTTTAGAGACCCTCAGTGGCCCCCACCCCCAGGTCTTGGCTCTGAATGCTCCCAGGTAACAGCACCAGGGAAATGCTGTTGCCAGACCAGCACGCTGTCAGTGCAGAAGTGACCTGGACTTTCTCAGAGGAGGAACATAATTGGGTTATAAAAGACTGGGCTGCTCTCATAGATGCTGAAGTCCACGGAGTTTTCTATTTTCATGTTGTTTCCTGTATTTCTTCATCATGGTGTGGCAGCCCAACTCCAGGTTTGCAGCACCAGTGATGCCTTGAGAGGTGCTTGAATCCCAGGAAAGATGAATCTGCCCTTCACCAACCTTAATTTTTATTCTGCAAGCTGATAAGTCAGTATAAGAAGATTTTAGTTTGTGTTCAGGACCTGGAGGCAGATTTTGAAATGAGTTGCATACACAGCTTTCTCCATAGTAACTTATCCGTTGTCCAGTGCAGAGCAGCATTTAGCCTTAGGTTGTATATGTTCCCATTTTATGGCAATGAAAGAGGCAGCAATGTGAAAAGCTACTGAGAGCTCTTTAGAGCAAATGTTTCATAATTGTAGGCCATGACAAAATAAAAGTCACTAAAAAAATTCAGACTGCACAATCCATAGCTCAGAACTCAGCAGCCACCAAACACTGAGGATTAACATCTCCTGCACAGGCAGCAGGCTGTTGTGACTGAATGGGGACATAAACACAAAATAGTAAACATATTACTTTAGTTCAGCTTCAGCTACTGCTCAGTAAAGTTTTTCCTACTCCTTTTTCACGATGTTCATTGTCACGCTAGTCAATTATCTGATTATTTGCCTACCTTTTTCTTACAAATGTACTAGTGTTCAAGAAACAGCATGTTTCTGATATTGGCTTTGGACTCCATGATTATCGTTCATCAATTTTTCACCCAAGAGACCACTCTTCTTTGGTTCAGTCCTGGAGTGGATCTGTGGACCTCAAGGGTATGTTACATCTTCTTCAAGTATAACTCCTGACAAACATTTAATCTATGGAAACTCTGTAGGAGAAATAGGTCTGTCATGCTTATGTGCTGGACATGCAAAGGGGAAAAGTATGGCAGGAATATCACTGTGGTCCAGATAAAACACATGTATGAAGCTATAACAAGCCACGCTAGTGTTGATACTTTAGGTGTAGTGTTGATACTTTACAGCAAGTGCATAAGTGCAAAATTTCTTCTAAAAAGTGTAAGAAAAAAAAAAGCCTGAGAAAATTTTGAAGGAAAATGTGCATAGAATGAAATGCAGCTCTGCAAGGAAATGCAAAATGAAGTCCAGTATTGGAGCAAATGAATGACCTGACAGGTAATATGTAATAATGTAGGTAAAGACCAGGTCATCTCATTTACTGACATTGGACAGAGTTAAGAATGTGCAGCTAGGCTTTATTTTTATTGTAGTCCTAAGGTAGTTATTTTTAATTATTTAGCTTATTAGCTCATTATTTAAAAGTGAGTTAAGTACTTTTAGGTACTTCTGATTTTACGCCACCTGCTCACAGAGCTTTCTCACTCTTGCATATCTGTATGGATTTTTTTGTAACAAAAAAAGTAAAGATGCTGTTACAACTCAGGAAAGAGGTCTTAGAGCCATCATTGACAGCTCTCTGAAATTGTTGACTTAATGTTAAGTGGAAACAAAGAAAGTCAATAAAATGCTGGAGCTGATCAGGAAGGATATTGTACTCATGACAAAGAGTCATTTTGCTGCCACATTTTTGGTGCTCCCGTGCTCTGAGTCTTGCGTGTGATCCTGATTTCTGCATCTCAAAGCCATTAAAGATTTAGGGGAAGTGGTGAGGAAGGCGACCAAAAGAACCTAGGGACTGGAGAAGCTGTCTTACGAGGAGGCACTAGAAAAGGTCTTTTCTGGGTCTATTGTGGCTGAAGAGAAAGCTGAAGGGGGATATGATTGGGATGTTTGACAGCCTCAGGGAGGCGGTGGGCAGCGTGACTGCAGAATGGTTCCTGACCACATCCCACAATACTGGAACTACCCAAGACTCACTGAAACCTGTAGAGGATCTTAAAAACACATAAAAAAAAAATTGCTTTACATAGGGTGTACTGAACTTCTGGCGTTGCTGCCACGGGAGTCTGTGAAACAGGCCATGAACAGCAACCAGAGGGAACTTGAACATCCCTTTTCGAGTGAGTGTCGATGCTGGGGGAGTGTGAGGGAAATAAACCACAGATAGTGCCCAGGCTTGTGTGTTCTCCCTAAATAGCATCTCCTGCTGTCACTGGTGGAATAGATGGATGGTGGATCTGACACAGCAGGGTATTTCTTATGAGCTTATGCTCTTATGCAGACACAGCTGATTCATTTTTGACTTCTGAAGAAAACCAGGGAAATTTTGAGCTAAATGGAGACAATTTCAGGGAGATTTTTGGGGAGATATTGCTGACTTTAAATGGAAGCTTAGTATTGAAAAAAATCAGACATCTTTAAAAATCATGTTACCTCTCAATAGACATCCTATATTATAGCATACCTTTCATTTTTATATATCATAGAAGTGTAGAGTAACTGGGGTTGGCAGAGACCTCTGGAGGTCTCTCAAAGCAGGTCCAGCGTCAAAGTTAGATCAAATTGCCTGTTGTCCCTTTGCAGTACACCTCTGAGAAGTCTGGCTCCATCTTCCCTGTAATGCTCCTTTTAGGAATATAATCATTCAGCGAGCAGTATAAAAGTGATGTGAAATTTCTTCCATGTGTATTTCAGCAACGGGCTGTGACCTTGCATTAATATAAGTTTCCTGTGGATGGATATATTTTCTATGAGTGTTCCCTTCCCATCTCTCTTCCCTGCAGGACTTTCTTAGCACAAGTGTTGAGTGAATAACTCATTTCCTTGGAAAATGCACACCCCATTTTGTAGGAAATTCCTATAGAAACATAAAGAGGAACCTCAGGTCTCAGAACTGCTTCCTCTTTACTCCCAGACTTCTGCTAGAAAGGTGGTGAGAAAACAAAGGCTGATTCTGATCTGCTCTGTACTCTCCTCCTCTGTGTCCTGGAAACGATGATGAATGTGCACAGGCTGGTTCCTAGCATATGTAGGCAGGAAAACTGCCAAGGCTATTCTTTTAAATAATGCCCTGAGAAGGGAGAAGTGGAGCTGTACCTTCCCAGGGTCTTGCCAGGATATCAGTGCAAACAGGAGTTCAAGGTAGCTGGAGAAAGGGGAACGTGCAGGCTGACCTCAGATCACGTCTCTTGAGTATAGGACGTGATGACGGCTGGCTTTTGAGTAAAATGGGCAAGCAGAGAGAAAAGGGCTTTTTATGACTTTCTACTGTAAAAACACACATATGGACTTTTGCAGACAAGGCAGCATTGTCCCAAGGACTGTGGGAAAATACATAAATTGCTCTGTGTTGTGGCTCTCGTTAGCCACTGCTGGGGGGGTGGGAAGCAGGTATTCTTGACTCTGAAATCCTGCCTTCTATGGCCAGGCACTGGAGATACTCTGCAGCAAGCCACCATCATGGCCGAATCCATCCATTCATCACTGAATATAGGACAGCCATCACCTTAACATTTCAGTGTTGCTAGACACCATGGCTGTATAAATTCCATGGGGATCATTATATAGGGTCCAGTTGCACAGCAAATTGAAGGTCCAAGAACAAAAGCACTTTGGGCAGCTAAGCTGGGTAACAAGAGTAGTGAGAGAGGATTCGGCGTATGCTAGCGATCAGGATTTGTCCCCTGAGAACTCCTTTCAGTCTGTCAGCGTGCACAAAAGGCCGTACCACCACGTGGTGTTTGCTGCCCATGTTCCTGCTTGCTGGATCGGGCCAGTATCTCCAGCTCTATGGAGAAATGCCACTCACTGGAGCAGAGGGCAGGACGTTGCTTTGAGAAGCATGGAGGTATTGCAGAAGCAACGATGGCCCTCTCAAAGTGGCTGCTCACATTCACTGCAGAGTGGTGCTGCTGGGAGTAATAACACTTAGCACTGACACAGCACTTCATCCAAACATTGGGTAATTAATCTGCGAAGCAGCAGGAGATGCTCTTTGCGACTGGTTCTGTAAGCACGACTAACGGACTAGAGTGAAGAGAGCTATTAAAAACCGTGCTTACATCCAAATTGTCCCTTGGCAACTAAAGAAAAGCCTCCAGAACTTACCATGTCCTTCTTGTTTTATTAGCCCTCTTAATATTCAAATGAAGAGAAAGTTTTCCAGAGCTGGTCCTCAGCCTGCCCAGCCTGCAGAGGCTTGGCGGACTTCAAAGGAGCTGCAACAAATTATTGTGTTTCTTACTCCAGACATTTTGTGAGGATGATTACATATTCTAGCTGGAAAGTAGTTCACTTATAAAGATTATAGTATATCCCAGTTAGCAGAACACTGTAGATTATCTGTTTTTATAGGTTTACTTCCTTCCCTCCCTTGACTCTTTGTAGTTTAAAAGTTTGGAAACAAAATTGCTTTTGCTACTGAGTTCATTTTCCAGTTAGTGAGCACTGACTGCTTTTTTCCCTCCCCCAGTGAAGCCGCACAAGAGTGGCCGTGGGAGGAAGGAGGGAGAGTTTTGTGGTTACGGCTCAGATTTGGAAGCTGGGATGCCAGGACCCTGCTGCCGGTCCTGTCCTCTGTTTCCATGCGACTCAGAGCAAACCGTGTAACCTGCTTTCCAAAGGGCTCTGTGGCATTTACTCAGTGCACCATGTCACTGTGTCCTGTGATCGCATCCTCTGGCTGGTATCGACAAATGATTTTCACTGTTTCTATATAAACTTCTCCAAATGACAACACCCATATTTTGAAGGCAAAACATGCAAGGAGGGTAATTATTTGGCCTCCTTTGGGAATGCTGGGTTCTCATTCTGGTAAGGGTGCTTCCTCAAGAACCTGAAGTTGAATTCCCAGGGGTAAAATCCAGTCTGCTTTAGATCCAAATCCTCAGCATCCGTGGGACATAGCTGACTGTTATTGTGCATTTAGAGCTGTGTTCACAAGGGAGTGCAGCTGTGGTAGCCCTTGGTTTAGGTACTCCAGGTCTTCATACCACGTGGGCAGTATGGAGAACCAAGTCCTTGAGCAGAGCATTCTCAGAAACTGGCAAGATTAAGCCTCATCTCTCACTGGTGAGGACAAATCACTTCAGGCAAGTCGATCATTTTAGAGAGTCTCATCCCTGAGCTTCCCGGGGGGGTAAGCACTGACTTGCAGCACAGCAAAGGCCCATAGGAAAGGGAAGTAGTAGGAACTTTGCTCCGGTAGCAGAATGGTAGAGGCGTGGATCTGGGACAGACTCCTGCATCAATGTGTGTCGTTGCTTCATATAGCAGAAGTGCTTTGTACAGGAGAAGTTCAAGTCATGCCATCCTAGAAGACTTTATAACTGGCTGCTGTGGTTCTCTTCTGGACGGTGGGAGACAGCAGCTCAAAATCACACAATTAAACTGGCAATAAGGAAAAGTGTTAATGGAGAGATTTCTGCTCTCTGCCATAGTGGCAACTCCACAAGCCACTAGAGATTACCAGGAGTAAGGTTTCTCTTGGGGTTTTGTTTCTTAATATCATCCTCTGAAGTTTAGCTGCTTTCCAAGCTCCACCCTGAACATATATTTTCTGTCTGCTTGTACCCCTTACACCTTTGTGGACTGGGCAAAGCCTTTTCTATTCCCTTTCTTGGGGAGGATATCTAGAGATTTCAGTGATCCTAAGTTAGTCCCTTTTAGTCCCTTTGTGTTGTTGTCATTTACTGAATTTCCCTCTAATTTGTCACCATTTCTTTTCTCTTTTACAGCTCAAATGGTATCTAGCACATACAATACCTAGCAGAAGAATTCAGGAGTGGTTGCTCCCGCCTTTTATCACCAGACCCAAAAGTGGAAAGACGCCTTCCCAAAGGATCTCCCAGTAAAAATGTGGAGTAGCAAAGCACAAAGTGCTACATAGACCATTATAAATGGTCCAGCTGTTGCAATGACAGTTATTGCTGTGGCTGAGAAGGTCATTGAGCTTCATAGAAAAAGTGAGGTTGGGAGGAGATACAGAGAAATGGAGGTCATTGATCATGGAGGAGAAGGGTGTTGGAGACCAGCTGGGATCATGGTCAAGATGCCAATCTCCATGGGTGTTTGGGCAGCCATAGGCAACCCCATTTTTTTTGGTGGAAATAAGTGTGAATGCACTTTAAAAACAGAGCCCAGGACACTGGTGAGGGACAGGGTGAGGAGGTGCCACGGCAGGTGAGGCACAAAGAGGACAGGTTTTTGCTTGGCTCCTCTTGCTCTCAATCTGCTTTTTTCCATAGTGTGTCCAGGACTGTGACTAATGTCTGTCACATGCTGTTCCCCCACTCCTGCTTCCTAAGGGGACAGAGCTGCATTCCTGTGAGCGGGATTTATTTTGATGGGCTTCCTGATGTCCTTAAACTGCTTGATTTTATCCAGGTAAACTTCCCATTTTCTGTTACTTGCTGTTTCTTTAAGAAGAAAGCTATCTCTGTGGTTGCCATGGAAAGCCCTGCATATCTCATGAGACTGAACCACAGAATATGTAGTGCAGCCACAGAAAATATCTGGAAATATGTTTGCCTGAGAGCTGCAGTCCTCAGAAGCTTGGCAGCCTTGTAAATGGAGATGCCCCAGCTGGGAAAGGGAATTTTATTTCCCCAGGCAGCTAATGTGGGCATGAGGATGGGATGGTGCCTGGAAATCTGTCGCCTCTGTTAGAGGGGCAGGGGAGAGATGGGGAGCAGCTCAGGGATGTCGTGATGGCACGATGCCATCGCTGCTGCGGAGCGAGCTGGTGGCAGGGCGAGGACCATGGCCGGAGCGTGAGCATCGGTGCCTCTGCATCCTGCTCATCTGTGCCAGGCAATGACTTCTAAAGGCTGACAACAAAATGCATGCAAACAATGTGTGCAAGCCCTGCTGCTCCGACCGCTAGCTAAAGAGTTGATTCCCACACCTTCCTCTAATCTAAAAACCACAATTTCCCCTCACTTCAGCTGCCAAAACCTACAAGTTCCCCCACAACTTCCTTAACATAATGCCGTGTTTCATGACGAAGTGAAACTTGGAAGTGAAAATCAATTGGGATGAATATTGAATTAAAGATAGCTCATTGATTGAACTATCTATTTTCTTTTTTTTTAAAGAAAAAAAAAGCCCATTAAGAATGCCTCAATCAATGCTAAGATTAAGGGGTCTGGAACAGAACTGAGGCCAAGTGCTGCTTTAAGACTCCCAAACTGTCCTCTATCTCTGCCAATTTTATTTTTTTTTTTTAAAAGGTGAACATTGCTGGCTTTTCTTCCCAACTGAAGAGTTAAATAAAAAGTTCAGGAGTTAAAAAAAAAAAAAAAAGAGAGAGAGAGAGAGAAGAAAAAAGGCCAGACATTCACATCTCAGCAATCTCTTTGAGGATGGATTCATTAATGGTCTGGTGTCTCTATTCTGGATGGCAAAATAATTGTCATTTTAATGCACAGATTTGCCCAAGAGCAGTTTGGGGGCACTGAATCCCCTCCTTGGTTTTCAAAGCACTCGGAGGGCTCATAAGTATGGAGCAGTTTCACAGCCTTCTCCCATCCCTACAGTACAGCTGCCTCCAACCATGCTGTAGCTCGAGTTACCAAACATTTCCAGTGTAAGACCCTGCTTTTTTGCTGAGGGTCTGTCAAAACCAGCATTTTCTAAAAATGCCAGCTAAGGTAGTTCTGCTGTTCGCAGGAGAGAGGCATGGCACAACCTGGGTGCACTCCGCACAGGTCTCTGGCCCCTGGAAGTTGCCTGAGATGCCTCATGTGCCCAGAGATGGTGAAGCATGAACCAGGGCCCCACGAGGGGCAGCTTTGTGGGTCTGAAAGGGACAAGTTTGCTCAGAAATAATACAACTCCCTACTTCTGCAGTGCTCGATGCTTTGCACACACTGAAAACCTCCACGTGCAAAAGAGCCGCACACAGGCCATCGCTTTAGGGGTGTTGAGGAGTCACTGATATTAATTGTAAAGCTGGCAAAGTCCCCATTACTGTTCTTATTCCTTATCTTAAGCCAGCTGCTGGGCCTTTCATGCACACAGGAAGGTCAAGTTGTGGCTTGGCATCTCCTTGGTCCACATCAGCTCTGGCCTCAATTCTCCTTCTGCTGGGGCTTTAGCAAATGCTTTGGTGAAAAGCAAACTCTTCTCACTCTTTCAGCCAAGCTGACCAGGCTTTTCTGCTGGTGCTTCTGCTGTGCTCCTACACCCACATCCATCCCACACATGCTGTTGTTGGCCATAAACCCTCAAAGCCCCTAACCTGCCTTGCAGTACTCCCCTTGGCTCACAACATCTCCTTGGGATTGGTTGGCCCAGCTTCTGAACCTGAAAGGGCTGTTTTAATTTGCAGTTTGAATTGCCCAGTTTCTTCTCCGGACTGAACACTTCACAGTTTCCAGAGTCCTAATTTCTTCTTCAAGGCTTTCTTCCAACCTGCGCTGTGGGTATGTCCAGCTAGACCCCAGCAGGTAGACCCTCCCTCCCAGCTCCATCCAGGTCCTGGGCATAATCCAGGCCACAAGTCTCTCTGCAAATCCCTCCTCTGCACTTTTAGGCTGTTATTCCAGGACCACATTGATCTGCATCAGGCTCTGTCCCTCAAGTGCATTTCTATTACATTAGCCAGAAAGCAAAGTTTTTGTGGGCATGGGAGAAAGAACGACCAAACTTCTCTTGTGATATTTGGATCCCTTTAATCAGGTCCCACCGTTAATGTGATGCCTCAACTCTGGCTCAAGCCCAAACTCACCAGCTGGAAGACGGGCGAGTGGGCACAGAGGGGGCTGGACGCTGCTCCCCCTCCGAGGATCCGTTTGTGCGGTGATGAGCTCATTTACTACCCTCACGTTTTGGAAGGTTGAGGAAGAAATTAGTGTTCTGAGGTTGGCTTGTGACAATTCACTTTCAGTTTCTAAAGAGTTTCACTAAGAAAATGCTTCTTACTGAAACTGATAATATGAACACGTTATGAATGAGGCCTGAAAACCATCTTCAGAAGTGCTTTAATACCAGTTTAAGAGGAAGCTGAAACAACACAAATGTTTTGCAAATAATATCATCGAGCTCTTTGCAAGTGCTCTGTGTGGAAAATCTGTTTTGTGTTTGAGGCCAAAGATATGTCACATAAACCAAAACTCGGTAGCTAGAGATACAGCTACACCCAGCGTGATGCACAAGTTTGCCATTTGCAGGTACAGGCTCAGGCTGGAAAATTTTGCAAATTGGGTATTTTCCTTGTTTCACATTTCAATAAATCCCCTTCCTGTCTCCACCTCCTGGGTTTGAGTGTGCTCACAGCCATCACACGTCGATCAGAAATCCCCCCTGCAAGAAGCCTTTTGCTGCCAGTGAGTCTTTGCATTAAAAGCCGTTTCACCAACCTGCAAGGCACCCTCTCCTTTCGGTAGCACTGATAACACCTTGGCACTCCCAGCAGTGACTAGCGGTGCTGGGCTGTCCTGCTCCCAGCTTGGACAACAGCGTTACCAGAAGCACGCTGCACGGTGGAATTCAGCAAAAAAGCTCCATATGTTGTATGCAAAAGAAAACATTACTTTTGGCACAACTTTTTGCGCCAGAAGCCAATTGCCACCAGAATACAGATGCAGAACTTGCCAGACCAAACCTAATTGCAGTACTTGGGAGGTGTTTTATATTTTTCTTCCTAACTGTGACCAGGTGTGTTGAATTGTTTGAGGGAAAATCACGGTGTCGAGAAACAGAAAAAGGCTAACTGTTTAACTACTGATGGGAGCAGTACATCCTGCTGATTCTGGATCTCTGAATTGGTGTTTTGCTTTGTTGTTTCTACGTTAAGTAGCATAAATCTAAATAAACGACATCATTACATGTAACAGCTACTTCTGAGATGCTTGCTATTGGAGTTCATAGATACATTAATATATGAATTAAGGGATTATTTTTGAGTAAAACATTAATAAGTAAAAAGAAAAATAAGGGAAAATAAGGTGAAGATTAAATTAAAAACTTCCAAATACTTAAAATAAGGCTTTCAGTCAAACCCAAATATTTTTAGGATTTTTGATCCACAAAGTATTTTCATTTTTTTTATTTTTCATCTTGGTTCAGTGTATTTTTCTGAGTTCCTGAAAATATTTGAGTGAAATGAATGTTTTCTCTTATCAGTTGTAGCAGTTGTAGCATTATTACAAATGGGATAACCGAGCAATGAAATATGCTGCAAATATGACATATTCCTCCAACGTAGGCAACATGAAGATAACCACAGTCTTTTTCCCTTGCCAAATATTTTGCAATTTGCCAGCACACCCAGAGTTCTACTTAAGAACTGAAAAGTGCTGCTGTTACCAGTGATACCTGAAGAATAAAGAAAAGAAAATGCTGTAGGATGGGCGAAAAGGAATAGCCAAGAGAAATGTGGAAGGTAGCTGTTTTCTTTATTTTTGTGTGGATACACGGAGGCTGTGCAGACACAGGCACTTTTCACAAAGCCTATCCAATCATGTGAAAAACTTATTGAGTTCAATAGCTCTTTTCAGTGTCATGTGCTACCAAAAATGCACGTGTGCATCTTCCTAGGACGGCCTCTTCCAGGTATCAAGAAGCCGTTAAAAGACAGTTCCTAACTCTATTAAATGGGTATCGTGTATTTTAAACCGACGATTCTCTTTATTTACCTGTGAAATGCTCTGTTTGCAGGTGGCGCTGAAATGTGGTGCATCCCTACACACGCACATCGGTTTTATCTCAGAAATAACCCTGCTCCCTGACAAGCAGAAGAAGAAGAAATCAACAACGTCCGACATGAGGACACTGAATACTGAGGCCTGGACAGAGAAAAATATTTTAAAATATTTTTAAATATTAAATATAAACGAGGAACCCTCGTTTCCTCACATGTCAGGGGTGGGTTTGGTTGTATGCTGTAGGCAGAGAGGTTGGTCGCAAATAAAGCCGTGAACTTCAGCAGAGAAGCAGGTAATTGCCGTTGAGTGTCAGATTATCTTGTCCCATAAAATGGGTTACGTTACCACAGGGAGGCAAAAGGGAGGAAAATTGCAGGCGAAAGTGGCTAAAAAGCTTGTTTGAGCGAAGAGAGATCTTCTGCGCCCGCTCTGTCCATTAGCTGCTGGCTGCGTCGCTCCCGCCGCCCGGCTGCTGGGCCGCAGCGGACAGGGTGCTGGGGAGGGGGATTTCACTGCGTGCAGCGCCGGGGAGGTGGGACGCTGCCAGCTGACACAGCCCCGGTTTTCATCCCTCAATTTTCAGGGGGCAGGAATCCGAATTGCTGAGGGGCTGTAGGAACCCGGCATGCTGCTGCAATTCAGACCCCAGTCAAAGGGAGCTAATTGTAGTGACAATGATTGCTTGTTATTTTGGCATTCATTCACTGTATCTTTCCAAAGCATTCCCTGGAAAAAAAATCAATTCACCTCCTTCAAACCACAGATAGAGGTAAGAAAGCACAGAGACTGCAGTCCTGCTACGGGGACTGTGCATTAACGTATCACCCAGCAGCACTAATTTTGATTGAGACTGAGCATGGAAAAACAAGAACGAGAACCACTTTTCCATTGCATTAGCTGAGCACCCACCATGAAGTTCAGGCTGGCTCTGTGTTTTCATGCTGGGTTTAAGCTTGGCTTTGGGATGACAGAGGTCTGCCATCAAGTTAAGCAATGGAAGCAAGTGATAACTTTTCCCAGCCTGAAGTCTCTCAGGGTGAAGTCAACCTGCCCACAGTTTTGGAACAAATTTGAGATGCCAGAGCAAGTCTTTATCAGATAAATGTTTTGTATTATGAAGCTGCAGTGGTCTTTATTTGATACCAGGTGTGCTAAAGCTGGATTTATTGTATGGCCAAGCCTTGCTTTCAGTGATTTCTGTGTCATTTGTAGTTTTTCCTTGTGATTCTCAGAGGGTTGGGGTCTTTCTGAAAGCTGAGTCAGACCTCTGGCCCAAGTAAATAACAATCCATTTCAGCGTATTAGCTCTTTTGGTAGTGGCTCTACCTGGTCCGGAAAATGGCACGACAAACCGATTTGTTCAGAAGTGTGTTCTTTGGTAGAAGCTGTTGGGAGGATCAATGCCAGTGATAATCCTTCCTGTGGTGAGATGGATGGCTTTCAATTGCAAGGCTGCTTCTGCTATGTTTCTCTATCATTAAGTAAGTCACTTAAAAAGACAAGCAAAATATTGCTTCTAATTTTTCTTAAATACAGTTGGTGCATTTATCACAACATTTTGCCTTTTCCTCTTGTTTGGTTTCGTTCCATGTCTCTCTTGGTTGCGTGGGTTTCTGCATTTCTACGGGCTGTCCTTTGACTAGCGCTGTCACAAAAACTCCAGCTCATTCCTCCTTCAAGAATAACTTCAGATATTTATACCATAAGACAAAGCCTATGTTGTGTGCTCCAGTCACTGGTGCCATTTCTACCTAATGTGCATGGTGTTGAATCAAAGAAGAGTCATATTTTTTATTAGACATTCTGTGCAATTATATAAACCAGATGCAACGATTTTTTATTTTTTTATTATTATTTTTTTAAACTTTCTCCCTCAACCCAGCATTTCCTTTCCATTTTCACAGGAAAACTCTTTAGGAGAAATACCATGGTATTTCAGTAGATGATACCATGGTAACATCAAGGATGATAATAGGATCTAAGAAGACTGAGAGAGACCATGTAATTCTCAATCTGAATCAGGTCTGGGGCTCCCACTTCCAAGGAGCATCATCAGTGGTGGTCATTGAAGGCCAGGGGTGGGACCCCACTGGTGTACAAGCACAAACAATGGTCCAGACCAAGGTGTTTCCCTGGAGGGGTATGCAAGCCAACTTGTAGATCCACACTGTACCTCGAGAAGCCCACTGTGATGTCTCCTTACCATCTGCACAGGCAACAGCAGCACAGAAGGAAGGATAACACAGAAAATCAAAGTTGAAGTACCCATGGAAACACACTGAGATCTTATTGAAGGTGTCAGAAAACCACCATGATGGAGATGTGCACATGTTTTTGAGACTGGCAGATGTTCCTCAGGACACATCTTCATGTTGATTTGTTCCTTATCTGACAAATCCTTGAGGCTACCAAGTTTCCTCTGTCACTCACTCAGGGTAGCACAGATTGAGTCAGTGCGCTTTGCATTTTTTCTTCTTTCAAGCTGTTTGTCCAAATATTTGAGAATATTTTAAAATGCCCAGATCCAGATCCTCTCTTTTACCACTTTATCAACACCCGGGTAAAACTATGCAACACTCTCTTAAAAGGAAAGGCCAGGCCTGGGGTGATGAAGTAGCTGGAGGTGAGAGAACAGGAAGCGCTGGGCAACCCTCCTCCCCAGTGCCTTGTGATCACAGGATCAGTCATTCGTAATAGGTGGGCCTTGGCGGCTCTGAATTCAAATGACTTTTTGAAAGCAAGTAGTTACCTCATGATCAGAAATGATGCACCTAAATTCCTTTTCTGCCTTGAGGCTTATTGATGTTTATTTCTTGATGTTCATTCAAGTATTAATGAGATCCCTCTCCTGTATCCAGCAAGGGCTGAGTTTGCTTTGCAGCCTTCTCCTTAGCTGGGTCTCTCACTTCTAACATGGCTAATGATGCAGTCACTTGGGGATGTCTTGCCCCCCTCCCAGGTTTGGTTGAGGCTGGCCTGTGGGGTCAGAGGATGCACACAGAGACACATGCAGATGGTGAGTCAGCCCAAGCAAAGTTGTGTCTTCAGAAAATCCGGTGATAGCTGTAAAACAGAGCTGGTTGTTAGAGCAATGCCAAAGCCCACTGGATCAATCAGGTTCCTCAGGAAAATGCAACAGAGCCGGGTGTTAACAGGGAAACTAATGGATAAAACCAGCCTGAACGTACGGACGGAGGCAGGGACGATGTAGGAGCAGGGCAGGGCAGGTCGAGGAGGGAGACTGTGATCTTGGGCTGTGGCCTCTTTTCTCTGTGTTCTGCCTTGGCATCAGGTTGCTGTCTCTGTGGCACATCGTGCTGCCTCTTCTGGGTCCAGCAGGCCCAAAAAGCTGACAAACAGGGAGATGAGGAACTGGTAGCATATCAACAATGTGAAAGAAGTGTATGAACCCACATGGGGGACCGAGAAGAAGGATGTGCCAGGAGGGAGGGCAGGGTTTTGGAGCTTGGGTTTAATGCAGGGAGGCAGGACCTGGCGAGGGCTCCTGCATCAAAATGCCTTGTTCTTTGCTTCGCTGTTGGTGTGAGAAAAATGTGAATGACACGAAAATGACACCACTTGCAGTAGTGTCCTGATCTGTACTTTGCACTCTGAGAAACACTTCTGTTTGGGGTTGGGAGAGGGATGGGGAAGCCTGGGAGATATTAGTTTCTCTAGAGCTGCAATCGTAGTTGCTACTTACTGGAAAAGTGGTGACCAAGTACTCCTTTGGTTCAGTGGTTTGAAGAGTGCAGGATGACCTTGCAATGTGGGAAATAACCTGCCAGAAAAATGACAAAGCCACGGACAACGCAGTGTCTGGGGCAGCCTTTCATCTGCTGCACTAAGAGAAAACATGCAAGACAACCAAAATAACATCCTTTGGCATTGTGTGACCCAGAAAGATTGAAAATAAAGAGAGAGAGAAATGGAATGGAGACAAAAAATAGCAGTGTTTTTGAAGACACTCATTAGTGGTGACTTTCGTTAGTTTTGAGCTGCAGACAAGCCTGTCCTTGCATGGCTGGGAGCAGAGGCTGCTTTGGGAAGCGCACGCAGCTGCTCTCAGACCTATTTTCCAGTTCACCGTTCTCCTGTTTCCCCGCAGTGCTCAGAGGCCCAGATCATTGCTTTGGGGAGCAGGTCCGCTGCCTGGAGGACATGGGTCTGGAAAGGGATTTGTTTGTGTGGTACAACCGGAATCTGACTGATCTGTTCCAGTTCACAGACTGGTGCTTCTCGCTGGGTGTTTCTCTGAGCATCCCAGTCGTGCAGTCTGCAAACGGCATCTGAGTGAGCCTCTGGCTTTCCTCACATTTCCTGCCTTGCTTAAGGTTAGTCCTCAGCCCTGACTTGCTTCACCACCTACCAGCCGGCCAAATCGGCTGTCAGCTCTTTAATGCTGCAGTGATTTCAAAGGACCAGACGTGACAGTGGCAGGATCTGGCCCTGTGGCAACAATAGGAGCTGCTCCATTTTCTTTCCCTTAAGTCAGCCGTGCTCTTGGCATCTTTGAACCCATCTCTCATGGCCGTCATTACAGTGATTTAACACATCACGGAGTGCTTACTGTTGTGCCTTGGGACACGCCGATTTCATAACTGATCATCATGGTAATAAAGCAAAGCAGAGCAGCCCCCTCGCTCCCTGCTCCGAGGCTTCGTGCGCTGCTGGGAGTGCAGCAGGGAGCAAGAACATTTGTGGGAGAGCTGCGGTGTGTGCAGAGAGGCTGAGGAAAGCCCCCTGCCTGAAATACAGACATGGGGGATTGCTTCCGTGCAAATGCTGATCACATATTATTCTGACCAAGAGCAGCCGGGTGTTTCAGACAAGCAGAAATTTCTCCAGCTGCATGTGCTGGGGCAAGAGTTTTGTCAAGGGAAGAGTCAAGTTCCTCCCACGCTCCAAACAAATTATGGTGTTGAGGGTAAGAGCTCATAGATGTAGCCATGAGGACTAGAAAGAGCATTTCAAGCCTTTTTATCCCAGGGCAGCAGAGGCTTGAGGGACAGCCCTTCATAAGATTTGTGCCAATTTCTTCTTGACGAGACATCTTATTTCTGACAGAAGCCAGCCAGTCTGCACAGCACAACCATACCAGAGCCATACCTCTGCTCCGTCTGCTGGACCCGAGCCCTGTCGCGCTCCAAAGCCAAATGCCACATCTGGCTGCCTCCTCTCCCTCTCTGCCGCCTCTGAAATGAAAATGCTGGTCTTTCTTGAAAATAACGGTCTCGTCCCAAAAACGCACAAAGTGACAGAAGTGGTACAGATTGTGACAGAATCACCTTATTGGAAATCGTTAATAAGAAGCAGCTGTTTCACTGGTAACGTGGATGACCTTTAGCATGAGCACGAGGTGGCTGATGGATGTGTGGTGTGGAGACCCTGGCCACCAGCCCTGCTAGCGAGGACTGCAAGGAACCGCCGGGCACGTTGGCACTCGGTCAAAACTAGAAAAATCCCGAGTTAGTCACAGCAACAACATCAGAGCACACTGTTGCATCCAAGTGGTTGGTGACTATTACAGGCTTGACAGTCTTCCAGAGCAAAAAGCTGTATGCAGCAATAGTGCAAGCCCAAGACAAGGAAAGCAGATGTTCCCGGCTCCTCCTCCATCCTTGTTCCCATATGTTGACAAAGTAGGTTTAGTAAAACAGAACATGCTGTAAATCAGAGCTGGGCAGAGTTCACCGGTTGGGTTAAATGTGGCTTTTGGGGTGCACAAGTGAACCACTGTCATTTACAAATAAGGAGACTACTGCTTTAAGCTTTCCCTGAATGTCTGCAGCTGGGATCCAAATGGAATATCATATGTTTCGCTGAAGTAATCCTTACTCTTTCAGGACTATGTTTTTATGTAATCCACATTTTCTTGGATTACCTGTGCATAGGGATCCCAGTCCGGGGTCATCTGAACAAGAAGTTTCTCAGCTGAAACTACATGAACCTGCCTGTCTTATCCTTTGTGCTCAGCACTTCCATGGCTCACAGTGGTATTTTTCCAGGATTGAATGATCTCATTTTGACCGTTTAGCATCAAATAGTGCATGATGCTGTGATTTTTGGGAAAGCCAAATTAAAACCAGTATTTGAATGAGGATGTGCTCTTAGGATGCGTGTATTTGTCTCTCTCAAAACTAACAGTTTACACTGCAGAAGATGATGTGCAGAGGACTGAGTTTTGATTGTCTAGGGATTTTGGAACAACAGGAAATATTCCCAGGCAACTGTAAGTGTCTGTTAAAAAAGCTTTTTTTTAGTCATTGGTTCAGTTTTCAGGAAGCTGCTTCCTCTCACACACATTACTTGAGGTCTTTAGCTTCCTGGTGAGCTATGGCGTCGCTCTGCAGCTCGGCCCTTCTACACATAGTCCCAGCTCCACCTCTGCAGCGAAGGCCGGAGGGGGGACATCCCACCCATGCAGAACAGGCAGGGAGAAGCCCTGTCAGGCTGCTCCTGGCTTCGCGCTAAGGTCTTCCACAGCCTGAAACCTGTTTGGTCTTGCAAATCGTGTACTTGAAAGGGCTTCTTCCTTCTCATACATTGACTGAATCACTTTATTAAGATTTATAATCCTGTAACAAATCTATAACTTCATAAAATCAATATACGCTAATGTAGTTCATATAATATACAGCCTTTTAGCTGTATATGGATTTTCTTTCTTATGAATGTTTTATCCCTTGTATTTCCCCTCTGTACAGTTTAATAAAAAATTAGAAACTTTAAAAATTAAAATTTTATATGGAAGGAAAATATTTTATTGGAGGTAAAAGTGGGCTTGTAATCTTCTAGTATACCTTTCTTTTCTGATAGCCCAACTGGAAAAAAACTCAACTGTTTTAGTAAAAAAATTAGTTCATTTACAAGTGTCACATTAAAAAAAAAAATCAGATTCAAAAAAGTCTGAAAGAAAACATGCTAATTTTAGTGAAAACAACTTCTTTTTTAAATAATACATTTTCATAAACAGTTAAACAATATTAAATTTTAAATGAAATATTTCAAAGTGACTGAGATCAAGAAACACATCAGATCAAATAATTTTTTCCCTGTATTTTAATGAAAATTTTTGAAGTCTTGCTTGTTTCTTGCAATTCAAAATGGGAACATGCTGCTGATTGTCATGAAATGGGGGATCCACTTCTGTGCTCAAACTGGTTTAAAAGTTCTTTATTTTACTTACAATAAGCCAATAGTATTTTTTATTTACAATAGACATTTTATTACACTTAATACAAATTAGCATACACTGTCATTACAGAAACAAATCAGTGATCTTTTAGATGGTGAATAAGTATTCCTTTGCAATCTTAACACCCCCCAAATCACAGCATTGGGCCAACGACTGGGAAACTGAGAAACTTTCTCTCTTAAACTGGGGGCAAGCAATATCAGAAACACTGTCCATGTTAACCTGGAGGTTATTGAGACACAACAGAAGGGTCCATTATGCTTTGAAAAAATCAGTTTTTAAGGGTTTTTCCAGTTCTTAAAGCCAATTCACACCTGAGGCACCTGTTCACACACTGGTGTTTAATTTGTTCACCGCCAACGTAAGTATGATGAGAATCAAATATTTTGGCCTGCCTGACCGGAGGACATTGGTGTGCTGATGAACTGAGCTGCAAAGCCTGAAGTTTGGGTGTGAATTCATGGGCTGAGCAAGGTTCATATGGAGGTGAGAGATGCTCCTTCATCAGGACCCAGGGCAGCTGGTGTGCCAAGGGACAGGTGTCCAACGCAGGTGTAGGAATTGCTCGGTAGTGGGTGGTGTCTGAAGCTGTCACACACCTAAAGCGTGGGTAAGTTAAGGCTGGGTTGGGCTCGGCACCCTTTTCTGTTTGTGGGTTTAGATATCTGTATTGCAGTTTTTCCTCTGGAAAACAAGGCAGTTGGTGAGCATCAGCTCTGGGGTGCCAGAACAGTTGCCCAAGAGCAGGAGACCAGGTTGGCTGGAGACTGGCTGTGGCCTCCAAAGTGAGACTTTTACCTTAAGAAGTGGTATTTAATGCATCACGGTCTGTGAAAGATTAAAACATGCTTTCTCTTCTATCCTGGGCACATGAGAAGGAATCCAGGTCTCCTTGTGATGGGATCTTCCCCTCATTCCCCACAGCATTGCTGAAACATCATCCTGGCCTTCTGCAGGAGGCTGTCTAAATCCTGCCCTGAACCTCAGGGTCTGGGGGTTGCTATTTTAAACCTGGTCGTGGGCCTTGTGACATGCCGAAGGAAAAAAATAATCCATTTCTGATAATGAATCTTGTTATTTTCCTAAACTCAGAGGAAATCTGCAGCACAGCTGGTGGTCCTGGAGGAGAGTGAAGGAATACTGCTTAATGAGAACCTGGTGGGTTAATTAGTCCGTTGTATG
This sequence comes from Grus americana, assembly GCF_028858705.1. Lineage (NCBI taxonomy): Eukaryota > Metazoa > Chordata > Aves > Gruiformes > Gruidae > Grus > Grus americana. The sequence continues at coordinate 10,379,814 of NC_072853.1, read as the reverse complement.
ATGTGGTTAGTCAATAGGAAAGAAATACTCGGAAATTTTAAATGGCATAATCATGATTGACCTTAAGGTAGCAGTGGCCTAATAAGCAGTTAAATGCGCCTGAGCAATGGGGGACGTCTGAGCAGGAGAGGATTAGGAGGAACTGTGCTGATGCGTCTCTGCACAGTTTGAAGCAGAACTGCAGAAACGAATGTATTACCGAGACTTTTAGCAGCAGAAGAGAGACTGCAGCATTTCCAGCTCAATACATGGTATCTCCTTGGAATTACACGGCTCCTTGGTGTACTGACCCACAGAGTTTGCGGATGCACACAAAGGGGCAGCAGATGTTGCAAGAGCTAGGAGGGAATATGGAAAAAAAAAAAAAAAAAAGATAGGGATCTGAGCTTCAGGTTTATGTTTCCTTTTGGCCTACTCAGAGGTCCCCGAAGGGTTTTGTCTTCCTCTCTCTGGCTCAGCACCCCTCACGTGCACCCAGACTGCCTCCTCTAGTGACTCTTTCAAAATGCATGCTTTTGCAACCTGTACTTCTCCCTTTCAGCTTTATGACAGTTGTTGCACTAACTACCTACTCTATTTTTTGGATTTTTTTTTTTTTTTAAAGTATTTGCTAATTTGAAGTTCCAGATATGTGGCTATTCCTTTCACAGTCATTTTGCTGTGGACTGAGTTGTGTAGTCTCCTTCTCACATGCCGGTCTTTGAAGAAAGCTGCCACTTGCAGCGCACGTTTGCTGCGAGCGCAGGATTTGCCTCGCTGCTGCCCCGGGCAGCTCAGTGCCATCCTCCGTGGGGACTGCTCCTCTCCTACCTCCCCTTTCCTCTGACTCAGCTGATTCCTGAGCGTCTTGCAGTGCTTTCCTGGCCTTGGCCTCGGTTCTGCAAGGGCTCCAGCTCCCTGCCGTTACTCTCCTATTGCCGCTGGTTTCATTTCATCTGCTGTCCCGAGTCTGTTGCTATTTCACGTAAGCCTGCCAGATTTGCCTGCGTGATTGTTCTTTTGTCCAGATGGATGTTTAGCTCAGGCTATTTAGTGCTGATCTGGTTTTCCTATTGCTTTGCGTGTACCCGGGAGAAGAGAGTTTGTATTAAAATTCTCCTGGAGTGCTGAGTCACTTGAACTCTGCTACTGTGTCATGTGCTCAATTGTCTGAGTACGGGCTCTGGTTATATCATATCTTGCAAAATGTGTTTTCTGTTTCCCCATCGGAGTTTTGCCTGAATGGCTTCCAAATTATCCACCTACTAGAAGCTGGGAAAGTTCTCGCTCATGATGTAATTCCCCTTTTAAAAGTCTGTTTTGATCTTTTCCAAGAACCTGGTTGGGATTTGAAAGCTGGGATACTTTTTGCATGCTTTGCTCTCTGTATTGCTGGGCATTCAGGAGGATTTACTCCTTGCAATTTGGCCGGCCGTGTAATTCCAAACTGCCAACTGTTTGTGCCATTGCCCCATCAGATTATAGCCACCTTACTGTGTGCTCAGAGAGGTTCCTGTAATCCAGCAAACTCTTGGTTTCACTCTGAAAAGCATGTGTAAATGTTGCTGGTTGGATTTCCACTAGTGATTCAATGTTCACCAGATCCTCCCTGTGTCTCACTGAGGCTAAGCTCGATCCCAGAGAAATTCATTATCCACAGCACTTCCCCAAAAGACTTGTCTTGATGCAATGGTCAGCAGACAGTTCTGCCTGGAATGAACCAAGTGCTCTGGCTTCACTCACCAGTAACGAGCAATGACACTTTTTTTTTTTTTGCGATTCTGTTCAGTGTTTTTGGGTTGGTGCAGATACCCAATAGCTTAGACTAGTGAGTCAGTCTGTGCTAGTTTCCAGAGATGTAACGACCCATTTTCTTTGCAGCCTTGTAACTTCCTTCCTTAGTGACCACGCTGCACATCTCTCATGTCTCATTGGCTGCATAGGAGCTTATTTATAGCTTCAATTCCTTGTCATGTACCCTTGTCCATTACAGTGCTTGACCTATAGTGGCTGCTGTCTCACCCTGAGGACATTCTCCGGCTCTGCTTTACCAGATCAGAATTTACATTGTCCTGCCTCCCACTATAAAATCCTATAAAATCCAGGCAATGCATTTTGTAAGAGCTTCTTAATGACAGTTTGTATTTATCTGATGTGAAAAGCATGGCTTTTTGTACATTGCCAACATGTAATCACATTTTTGCAGCCTTATACTGATGGTTTTTGTTGCTGGGATGAGCAGTGCAGCTGACTCCACTGTTTGCATGGAAATGAATCAGTTGTTGATCCTGCAGCCTTGCGGTGGCTGTACTGGTTGCACGGCTGGCAGCCTTCTTTTGCAGGCAACATCAGGCAATTGAATTGACCCGTGGTCTGTATTGTGTTTCTGTGGTGGGTTGACCCTGGCTGGAGGCCAGGTGCCCACCAAACCCGCTCTATCACTGTCCTCCTCAGCTGGGAAGGGGAGAGAAAATATAACAAAAGGCTTGTGGGTCAAGATAAGGACAGGGAGAGATCACTCACCAATTACTGTCATGGGCAAAACAGATTAAACGTGGGGAAAATAGTTTAATTTATTACCAATCAAATCAGAGTAGGATAATGAGAAAATAAAACCAAAATCTTAAAACCTTCTCCCCACCCCTCCCTTCCTCCTGGGCACAACTTCACTCCCCATTTCTCTCCCTCCTCCCCCCAGCAGCACAGGGGGACAGGGAATGGGGGTTGTGGTCAGTTCATCTCACATTGTTGTCTCTGCTGCTCCTTCCTCCTCATGAGGAGGACTCCTCACACTCTGCCCCTGCTCCAGCGTGGGGTCCCTCCCACAGCAGACAGTCCTCCACAAACTTCTCCAACGTGAGTCCTTCCCACAGGCTGCAGTCCTTCACCAACTGCTCCAGCGTGGGTCCTCCACGGGGTCACAAGTCCTGCCAGCTAACCTGCTCCAGCGCGGGCTCCTCTCTCCACAGGTCCTGCCAGGAGCTTGCTCCAGCGTGGGCTTCCCACAGGGTCACAGCCTCCTTCAGGTGCTGTGGTATGGGGTCCTCCATGGGCTGCAAGTGGAATCTCTACACCCCCCCATCCTTCCTTCATGGGCTGCAGGGGGACAGCCTGCCTCACCATGGTATTCTCCACAGGTTGCAGGGAAATCTCCTGCCCCTCCTTCTTCATTGTCCTAAGTGTCTGCAGAGTTGTTCCTCTCACATATTCTCACTCCTCTCTCCAGCAGCTATTTCTGTTGTGTCTTTTTTCCCTCTTCTTAACTCCATTATCCCAGAGGTGCTACCACCATCACTGATGGATGTGGCCTTGGCCAGCGGCGGGTCCGTCTTGAAGCCGGATGACATTGGCTCTGTCGGACATGGGGGAAGCTTCTAGCAGTTTCTCACAGAAGCCGCCCCTGTAGTAGCCGCCCCCCCCCCCCCAAACAAAACCTTGCCATGCAAATCCAATACAGTTTCTTAACTAGCTTTAACTTTTACCTGTCTTTGCTGACCTCATGACTGCTACTGTCTGATCCTCTCCCTTCAATAGATCAACAGCCCTCACAATTTTCCAAGAATTGTCCCAGATTTAGACTTATTTCTCCAAGTTTGTGTTTCCTTAGGTGAGTTCATCTCAAGAGTGAGACACTTAGATGTACATTAACTGTAGGGGTCTACACGTGCATGAGGTATCTAAGCTTACACTATAGTTAATGAAGGTCCAGTCCAGAGAAATGAAAGAAGAACTCAGCTGGCCACCTTTGGGTGCCTGCTTTGAGGCAGAATGGCTGAATAGCTCTCCTTGCCTCTCCATTGCCTGTAGTGACGCTGTTGTTTAAAACAAGCCTAGTGCTGTTTGAGATCCCCCAGGACATCTGAGACATCTGCAGTGGGTTGGCCAATATGACAGAGAGTGGCAGATGGACACCAGAACAGATACTCCACAGAACCTAAAATTACTCTGGACACATCAATCTCTGCAGACAGGACTTTAGACATCTACCACACATGCAGACACCTAGGTTTGGCTATCTTACTATCAGGAAAGTGTCTGGTGCTGCTTGAAATGCCCTTGAATGTCCTCCTTGGCTTCCAGTTGCTGTTCCTGGGCATCTCATAGAGCACCCGGTTTAGGCAGTTGCATCTATCTCATGATGTTTACAAAGTGCCAGAACATTATCTCAGCTGATTAATCTGCCACATATCTCCACAAAGACTGTTATTTGTTTCTGTGGTGTGTTGTTTCTTCCCTTTTCCCCAGTGAGGTAATGAAGGAGTTTTCCATGATTTTCTCACCAGCATTCAACAGTCAGCTCTGAACACAGAGTCATTACCAGCTTTCACTCTTTTCCTGCTTGTGCTTCTTCATTGTGCCTTCGTATTTTCTTTCTAGAGCTCACAGCTGTTCCTGTATTTTCCTGTTTATTTCTTCTTTTTCTGTTTATTTCTTATTTCCTCCTCATTCAAAATGAAATGGCCAACAAAACCTCACCCTTTTGTGCTGTGTTGTGACTAATAACATTTAGGCTTGTGTAGATCTGCTACTAAGAGCTGCTTGCAAGCTCTTAGTAGCAGAGCTCTTTAAGAGTGCAATTCATATTCTACCATATGTACTTACAAAGGGTTAGGGATATCTCCTCCAGACTTTTTCTTCTTCCAGTCTATACTTCATGTTCCAAGACTCAAGTACGTTTATAAAGGGGTAAAGTAGAAACATTTTTGTTATGCTAAAGAAGAGAGAATGCTGGCAAATATCCTGATAGCCATATTCATGAGGTTTATTTCTCACTGTTGATATTGTGGCTCCAGATTGCATGAAAATAAATATTTCCTAATTACAACACATAAGAATAAATGTGTATATATAATGGTTGAACACTCAAGTATTTTATTTGATTTTCAATTGTGTCAAATGGAGCACTTAATTGCTCCAGCCAGTAGCTTCAATCTCTGACCTACATTTATGTCAAGAACTGCATGAAAACATACAAAGTAAAAGACAGGCATGGTTTTAGATAGCTTTTTCCAGTTTTTATCTGATGAATAAGAAACTGTCTCTGAATTAGAGACAAGTGTCACCCAAGCCCAAATCGCCAGTAGGTGTAAATGTGACTGACAAAAAAGGGGGCTAAAAGACTTCAGGTAAAGGCAACAGCTCCCCCCCCCCCCCAACTCCTCATGTATGTTAATTTAAGAAAAGCAAACATTTATAAAAGAAAGCCATCCAGCTAGAAATGTTGACAACGTGTGTTTTCCTTGTTGCAGCGCAGCCAAAAGAGACAAACTTCCATTTACACAGTATCATGTTTTGCCAAATTAACAGTAACAGTACTATTAATATCTAATATTTATATGACACTGTCATCAGGAGGCCAGTCGGGTCTGATCCCTACTGTGTGAGATGTGCAGACACCAAAAATGATTTAGATTATTTTTATTTATGTGAAATGTGCTGCAACTCCATTGTGCCTGCCAAGATGTGGGCCTCAGCTCCAAAGTCTTAGGTGCATTTTTAGGACAATTTACTTCTATTACTGTGAGACTTTCAAGTTCTTTGTAGATTTTTGACACAGCATTAAAAGGTGAGTTTATGTCTTGAATCACAATTATGGGATCTGGTTCTGGTAACACCTTTTCAGGATGTTACTGAGTAGTGGAAGAGGGCATTTCCCATGGCTGGGATAGAGTTGCAGAAGGAAAGGTGTATGTATTTTTGTTTTGACATGGAAAACTTGAGCATCATGGAGTTTTATAGTTGTGTATGGGTGTTAAAACAGATTGGTTTGGACCTCCAGTGAAGCTGGTGAGATGTTTTGGTTTACCAGAGCCATATGAATTTTTCAAAGGCTTGGATAACTACAGAAATTGCTGTTCCATTGGTATTGTCCTAACCATGTGAATGCTCCATCTCACTCAATTTAGGCATTACAAGGCATGAGCTGTTTGCCAGTGTATGAACTGGGTCCTTCAGCATAACCACCAAAGAAGTAAAGCACATAGTATTACTTCTACTGCTACTGCCATTACCAGTTTGCCACCAGACGTCTCTCAGGTGTATATTCTTAGATTAAATTTTAGTAGCTTCTCCTTCAATATACACAGGTTTGGTCTGAGGTTCATCCTGATATTAACTGACCAGGAAGGTTAATCTCTTGCCAGTTGGGATGGTTGAGTCACCAACTCCATGTAGCTGTGTAATCCTAATTGCTTTTTTAGTGTCATGAAGTTACTCCAGCATTAGTGCCATTTTGGTAGAGTGCTTTGCATGAATGAATTCACCTGCTCCTCCCCAGGGAGGGACCTTGGGCAGACACCCCATGGTTATCCCTCCCAGCCTGGAGTCCACAACATTCCAGCTGCCATCACCAAGGATCCAGGATGGCTCACGGGTACCACGGGGGCTGCACTGCTGTAATGAACTCTGTGGTCCTGGCTTTGGTGGCTTGGAGTAGTCTTTGGTTTTATCCACCATTGTGAGAAAGGAGATTGGAGGTTTCTATGAAGCACATGGTTTTCTGAGTTGAGTTAACAGTGTAGAAATGGGTTTGAAGTCAGGAATAAGCAAGGTTTTAGCTTCAAGCTTTGTGCTTTTGACTCTCCTGATTATCCCTACTCTCCATGTTTTGGTTTGCATCATTTGTCTCAGAGTGCATGAGCCAGATCCCTTCAGATGAAAGTAAGCCAAATGATGTGCTCCAGGCAACCAAGTGCCTAAACCGCTCCAGCAATTAACAGGAGTTCTGTCCTGAAGACCAGATTAGAGCTGTCTTGAAGTAAAACCACGTGAGGTGTGCAGTGTAGCTGCTAGGTTCTTAGCACAAAAGGTTTTGCTGCTGTTGCAATCTGCAATAGGATAACCTGGTGCTCCTGTTGCACCACTTTGCTTGGGAATGCAGACATAGCCTGAGTCTGTGCGTGTCTGTAAGGAACATATACATACATGCAAGATCATTGCCTCTATGCAACAGCCTGTCTCCCAGAACATCAGTGATTCCCCTGGTGCTTAGGAGCCTGGGGATTCTTTTTTTGGTGAATAAATTGCAGTAGGAAGATGTGTGTAAAATTTCTATCACCTAGGATTCTTAGCGAACTCTCCTGTGACAATTGCTTTGAAAAAAACTAGGCGAATATATCTGGGAAGTGTTTCTTGTAGCTATATGCAATGACAGTTGACCGCATTTATATCATTCCTTGCAGAGTTATTTTACTTGCATTGCTTCCAGAATGCTTGCTACAGAACAAATTCAGGCAAAATAAATAATATAAATAATATAATCTCACACAGAGATTCCCCAAACATTATTTTCTTAGCCAGCTAAAGAGATATTCTCAGCTCTGAAGGCAACAGAAGAAATTTTGTCCTGATCTAAGTGTGCCTATCATTCAGACCCAGGGAAGATAAAGCTTTGAACATCCAAAGGCTCTGCTAAGTCCTTAGCTGTTCCAGTTTTACCTGACTTTATTCATGCCCCCAAGTTATACTGTATAGGAATGAAAGCAAACTTCACGATCAGATTAAACATTTGGCCTAAATTCTACTCTCTCAGGCTAGCTAGATAGGAAAGGAGCACTGCATTCCATACAGCTTGTGAAGAAATACCATGCTGTGCCTTTAATGTGGACTCATACATAATTCAGGGAGCCTTGTTCACCAGAGCATGTTGATTTTCTTGTCTGTTTTTTTTAAAGACAGAAATGTAATAGTGGTTAGGACTTTTTTGAGATACTTCACAAGAATTTTACCACTCCAGCTACTGATGCTGTGGCTTTAATACATCACGGACTAATTCCAGCCTCTGGCACAGTTTAATAGTAACTTTCAACTTTCAGGCTGTAATCCTGTAACATAGACATCAGATGAATATTTTTCATATCAATTCTAATAGATCTCTGTTTACTTACAGTAAGACGTATTTGGGTTCCTAGGCACCACTTTCCTTCCTTCCAACCCATCCATCTACTTCTCCACCAAATCAGGGATTTCCAGCTCCAAATGGAAATGATCACCTACCAGAGGCTCCTTCTGGACCATTTTTTCCATCAGCTTGCTAACCCAATCTGCACTGCACAGCCAGATATGGGGTAAGAAATTATCCAAATATGAGGAGGTGTAAAAAGAAGCCAAAAGGTAATTTGTGTAATGATAGAGTTGAACCTAAGGCTGTGAAAACCATATAAATATGCTCGACTTTGAGTAAGCTTTGGTTGTTGTGTTCTCCCCAAAAGTGGCATTTCAGTAAGCTTAGAACTGTTTCAAAACTCAGGATAAATTTGTCATTTTTGAAGTTGAGAGGGAGAAAAGAGAAAGAGATACGTAATGACAGATTGCTTAATTTAAAAGCCACCTGTCTCCTTTCTTTCAATAGCTCATTTGGCAAGAGACTCATTCAAAATGCAGAAAATAAGGCTTTAGTTTCCTCATCTGCCCGAGGAGATCTGAACCCACCTTAGTTCCCCAGGAATGGCCCCTAATCACCAGACCGTTCAGTGTCTCCCAGTGCGGGAGGGAGAGAGAAGAAAGGTTGTTTTTTCAATACCTCCGATAGAGTATGTTCTACTTTGTTTACAATGTTGAAATATTCATGAGAGTGATGTCCTGCCTCTCCACTGCAGAGCCTAAACCCCATGATATAGAATTGTTCTCTCTGGCTTAATGAATATTTCAATGTTCTATATGCAGTGGAACAACATTGACAGGGGAAAAAAAAAAAAAACAAAACCACAACAAAAAGCTAGAAAGTATTTCCCAGCAGAATATTCCCCTGTGCAATACCTGTAACTTTCTTCTCTAGGTTCAGATCTCTGTGTGAAAAGTGGGAGCCGAACCTCAGGCTTCTACCTCCTGGATGGACTTTGCAACCACTGAGTAAAGAGGTGGCAGTGCCTGTTTGGGGCATTTAAAAAAAATATTATTTAATTTTTATTTTTTTTTTCCCTTTAAAGGAGGCCAAGTTTTGCCGGGTTTTGTTCCCAAACTTGAAAATTCGGTAATTTGCGTGCCTCCTGACTTACAATTGGTGGAAAAATATCTGGGGAAGGTAAGATAAATTTACAGCTGTCTAATGTGGAGATCAAAAAGCACTGGTTGGAAATACGATATTAGCAATTTTGGAGTTGCCTTCTGATTGTGTCCTGATGATATAAGATCAAATATAGTCCATTTATAAATTAAAAGGTTGTTGGGGTTTTTTTATATTTTTTTTTCCTTTACTATTTGATACAGAAATTCCACATGAAAGTTGTTGGTCCATGAACATGGGGAGCAGACCTTTCAAATAGGACTATTTCTGAACACATGCTTTTCAGGGTGTTGCTGCTGGTTTAGAAATGGCTTTTTTGGAGTTGCTTCAAACCTTAGCAGAAAAATATCTCTCCTGGTTGTACACCAAAGTACCTGAAATTTCAGGCTGTTGGGGGTTGTCCTGTCTCTATTTTTTGATCAAAGCAGGGGTAAGAGGTTCACAATCTGGTTTATTAAGAACAACGTCTTACAGCTTTAAATGTAACCCTTGTAGTTTTTTACCGTTTTACCTTTTTGGTTAGGATGAGTTGCAATTCATGCCAAAAAATGCCCTGCCAGCACTGAGGCTCCTGTTTCATTGCTTTATTAGGTCTTGAGCTACATGATTAGCCTGAGGGATAGATTCACAAATAACAGCTGCTCAGCTGGGGTGTTTCCTTAATCCATGCCTCTCCCTTTCAGAATCAAAGCCATACCGAGGTACGAGAAAATTATCTCTACCCTACAGAGCTCTACAGAGTGAGTAGGTAAGCGAGTAAATGGGCATGTCTCTACTGGAAATCTTGTAGAGGCTAAGATGAGACAACTGCACTTCAGTCATGGAACTACTCTCTGTTGACACATTTAATCTAAATTAATTTTTTCATCTTTATGCAGCAAATGAAGATCTAAACTGTCTGGGGCATTGCAAAAAGCAAGCCCCAAAAGATAGCTGTAACCAAGCTGCTGTGTGAGCAGTACCATGGAAGTGCTGAGAATGTTTTCAGTGCTAATTATTGTACATAATAAAACACATTTGTCTTCCTGCTTAGGAAATCCTGTGGATTTGCTGCATTTGTCCATTCCTACCTCTCTAATACTTTCCTTCATATATACTTCGTATTAGTTTTCATAAGGAAAATTATAATAAAATATAAAATATGGAACCTGCTTGTTTACTTATTTACTTTGGCATAAATAGCAGTAGTTTCACTGAGCTTAATTGAACTAAACCTCAATTGATGGCATCACTGTGGAGTTATTGGTTGCAATAGAAACCTACTCATTTATATTAATTGAAAAACTGGTTAACTGAATCTAAACCAGTATGAAATTAAAGTAAATGAGAAGAAAATCAGTGCCATTTGTTTATTGTTTTCATACCTACTGTGGCTTTCTGATACTTACATGAAATAATTCAATGAGCATCTCACAGCCAACTAAGTAGAATCTGATAGCAAAAAAATTGTCTGTTTTCTAGCTGTAATGAATGAAATTCCTTTAATACTAAGACCACTCTTCTCTGTCTGAAAGCTTTCGGATGTGTTTGGGATATATTTTGAGACAATATGAATGATTGTGCTAGTTGCAGAAAGATCTTGTCACTTTATCAGCCTGAGCTTTTGAAGTCAGGGCCATGGGGTAAGTAGAGCTGCATTAAGAGGTGAAATACAAAATCAAAGTGAAGGAAAACATGACTCTTAATTCTTGGGCTATTGGACTCATGTGGATACGTACCCTCCAAACACACGAGTGTGTTCATACATAACTGGAGCTCGAGAGAAGGTTGAGGGAGCAGATGCAAAATAAATGGTTCCTGTAAGAGCAACATGCTCAGTACTTTTTTGTGATTTTAAAGCATCTCTCTCCTCCAAAGAAATTATTATAGTTATTGTCCCTTCATTACTCAACAAGTCTATTTCCTGCAAGGATTCAGAATAGAATATGCCACTGCTAGTGACATAAATAGTGTTTTATTTCTGCTAGCCATGCACAACAGCACTTCAGGGAGAGGGAAGCAGGATTCTGCCCTTCCTTTTGATTCATGAAGGGAATATCTGACTAGTTTCCCACTAAGATTTCACTCTGTATCTATACAAGTGCTGGAATTACAGAGCTGTATTTCAGACAATGATTTGAAGCTTTGCACAGGTCAAAGTCAGACCATACCCTCTTACCTCCCTCAGCTCAAAGGGAGATGGGTAGGAACTGGCACGTATCTGAAAGTCTGAGGTAAGGTTGTAGTGTCCATGAAAAGCAACTGCAGAAGTTCACAGACCTGAAGGAAGGCAGTGTGCCCACCAGCCTGCCTCCTTTTTGCCCATTATTCTAATTGGTTTGATAAAGGATATAGCTTCTGCCGATGAAACTCTCAGAATCACTTGTCTTCATGTCAGATACACAGGTTAAACTTTTCTTCCTGAAGACGTACTACAATTTTAAGAGCTGACTTATTTTTGATCTTGTCTAATCTTCTGCTGTTCCTCATTGATAGTCAGGTTTGGGGTTTTTTAATTTGAGGTTGGGGTTTGTTTGTTTGTTTGTTTGTTTTTTCCTATGTCCCTGTTTCAGGAGCAAATACAGTTCTTGCCTGTTTGTCTTCTGGTGCCCTGTTTGGTTATCACAGCTTGATGGTCAGTGATATATATGTGCCTGACTCTGTGTGTGGTACTCATTGTGCTAATTGCTTCTCCTGCGTGAAAGGAGAGCTGTAGGTAACTAAGTGCTGCCTCAGAGTTGCAAACATTAAGAAGAGCTGAGGTTATTCTGTTTTTAAAATTTCATAGCTCTGAATTTGTGCATTGAAATAGAGGAGTCTGAAGGTGATGCTCTGGGCACACTGATGGCGGTGGGAATTTTGACATTGGTATTAATAAGGTACAAGGTTGCTTCTTTGAGAACGCAGGATAGTCCTTGCTGGGTTTCAGGTATTTACCCAATGAGGCCTCGTTTAAAGATAGATCCATTTCTCTAAATGCCATTTGTTACAGCCAGGCATTAGCAACAGAGAGACACGGAGCCAGCACATCGCTTATGGCACGCACCTCCCTTCTGCCCTGCGGCACCTCCATGGGGAGCCCTGGATCTGTGTGGGCATATGGCAAGAGACTGCCTTCTTCAGTGAGGCCGTTTCACCTAATCCTTAAGTGAAATAACACCACACAGAGCAGGCTTCTTTAAGCTGCATATTTGGTTTTTACTATACAGCTCACAATTATAGCAGAGCATATGGCAATGCAGATGAGCAGTCGAGGTCCGGACCCCTGGGATGAGTGTAGCTGCAGTCCTACCTCAGTGAAACCCGATGACTTATGCCAGGGATGACTCTGGTCCCCGGAGCCATCTGCTTCCTTGCTGGGGAAAGCTGTGTTGGCTGCGCAGAGCTGGCTGCTCAGAGGAGCAGAGCTCAACGCCCAGCTCAGACACGTAGCCAAGAGTGTGCTCGGAAGTGCGGGGAGTAGCACCACCAGATCTGCTTTTGAGTGCCCGTGGTAGTGCCTAGAAGTAATTGAACCCAGGCTATAGATCGGTAGTTTTCTGCAGTATCCTGGGGCCAGAGAATGAAGGAAAACGAGCTTGTTGTCAGAATGGTCACATTTGCTTGTACTTCTACTAAGTGATCTGGCCCTGTTATTCAATGTGCTGTCATCCCATTCAGTCCAGGAGTAATGTGACAATGAAAAAAAAATTAAAAAAAAAAATCTCAGATCTATGCTGCTGGTTGGGGACATTTGCGTAGACAATTTGCATTTCAAAAAGATATTTGCTCTAATGCTTACCTTTCAAAGACCTGCCTTTGGTATGGTATGTACCATAAATCTCCTATCAGGCGAAAAAACCTGGCACAGGTTGTCTGCCTGCCTTCGCTGCCTGTAACAACCGTCTGTTAGCTCAGTTTTTAAGGACAACTTCTAAGTCTGCCATGGTTTTGATCCCCCAGTGCTGTTTCTTTGTCATCTGTTCACTCCTACTACAGACATCACTCTCCCACCAGTATTTAATTCCCGTGCAGTCTGTGGAACTTGTTCTTGTGCCACTTGCCCCTGCGTGTGTCAAGGGTGACACCGGTTGTGCCAACATGGTAGATCTGTTGTCCAGGGTAACTCCAAACTCCTGGTGTGAGGGTCTGATTTTCCCCCACCTCATGTGGGGGAGGAAGGAAGGACCCTCAGGTGTTTCTCCTGTACTGCGTATGATCTTACTACTGTTTTACTCAGTGCAAGTGGCTGGCGAGATGCATGTCAGTGTGGTTGGGCGCAGCTATTTTGAGAAGGGCCATTGCAACGTGCAATTTATCCTGCGTTTATGTAAATGGCAGCAACTGCTCAATGTTGCTAAAGGACAGAGAGCGGCATTTTCAAGAGAGAAGGTTGGTACGACTATAAATCCTATAGAATAATGGGATTTGTATGGGGGAAGTGTCTAATCCCTTTCATAATAAACAGATTTATGAATGACAGATGTGGATAAATAATGAATGCTTCCAATTCAAGATCAAGGATTGAGTGAGCACAAGAAAACGCAGTCACAGCTCTGGCTGAATTTTAAACACCACTTAAAATCTCAGAGTTCAGCCGTGAGGAAGACCTATTCGATCACTCGGTTCTGCCTGTGCTCTTTACTTCATTAGCATTAAATACTTACAGTTCTGCAGACAAAACTAAAAGCTGAGGTGGGTTGAGAACAAAGAAATGCAAATAACTAATAAGATTTCATGCTTTATCCAAAGTGTTCTTTAAAGCTGTTTCACTATGAACACTTGAGCACAAACAGTAAGTGTTAATTGAATTGAGTGTGAATGCACCCATCAGGCTTGTCAGCAGTAATAAGGCCAAAGAGACAACAGTGAGAAAAATTATATCCAAAGAAAAAATTAGTTCGAGAGGCACTCGGGGCTGAATAAGTTCTCCAAAGCATGTAACGTGCTTGGGATTTGAGCACATATAGTAAACTCTGAAAACGGAAATTAGAAAAGGGACTAACTCTTTCTTATTATGTCATCTACTCAACGTCCTTGTCAATGCAGGATCCTTCTCTGAAATATTCCCTTCAGGGTTAGCTGTCTAGTGTTTTATTAATTCTACTTGGGGGATTTTGTCTGCACTGACACCGTGAATAATTAACTCAAGGAACTCCTCGCTGCAGGTTAGCCTTGGAGCAAATTGCTTAGCAGTTTTTTAAAAAGGCCTCGATGCATTTGTTAAGAGCGTCTGCACCTGAGCTATTGGCAAATGAAACACAGACCATCAATCTGGCAGTATCTGGTCTCAAGACAATTTCCTTAATGGTATGTTATAGATGGATTATAAGACATTTGTATCAGTGTCTAAAGCATCTCTCTGTTCACTTAGAGACAGGAAATCAGGTTTTCTAACTGAGCTAATGTATGAGGTTTTCTAGGGCATCCATCAGCAATGTAGCTAAACTGCCTGTGTCAGTGCAGCAATAAATATGAATGCAATCATGTTAAAAGGTGCATGGTGTGATTAAACCGGCTGCACGCTCAGCACAAAAGATGTCCTCAGACCAATCTCGCAGTAGATGGGCCACATCTGCCATCTGTCGCGGCAGGGAATTATAGAGAGGAATGCTGGCTGCGGGTGAGCTCCTCCTGGGTGCGTGTCTGAGCACCTCGCAGAGGCTAGAGCAAGGTGAAGGGCTGTATTCATACCAGCAATTTAAATGGTGTCAGGGAACATTTCTAGGAACTGGAACTTAATCATCCGTGCTGTGAAAACACCAGCCCAGCCCCAGGCACTGTTATGGCTTGGCTCAAACTGGCTGTCTCTTGAACCTCCCCTGGCCATGGCCTGGGACACAGCATGGGACAGGGGTCCTTCTTCACGGGTGGTTTGAATGCGGCCACCCTACTCTGCAGGGCAGACAGGGGTTGTTCTCCAAAAGCTGAGAAACGACCCTGGGCATGTGTGACATGCAGTTGCAGGTGTGATTTAGGGTGACCTGTCCCCAATTCAGCAAGCAGGGACCTCTGGGCTTGGGTCCAGCCCTTGCACTGCTCACAGCAGGCTTGGAGCATCCAGAGGCAGAGCATGTGAGGAGCAAACCTTATGAGAGTTCATAGAAGGATTTTGGATGTGCTTGCTGTCAGGACAATGTTGCCATCCTTGCAGGCAAGGTCCCGTATCGTTGGTTCCTGCCTCACTGCCTTTTCACAGAGCTTTCCACACTTGCTAGCCCGCCATGACAATCTGCATCACCCTTTGTAGTCTCCAGGCTTGTACCTGTACAGCTCCTGTGCCAAAAGAAATCTGTCTCTGTTCTTCCTTTGCTCTTTTCCATGGTCATCCCTGAAATGCACCCTTTCCAAAAAGTCCTGTGCAGCCCAGTTCCCATGCAGAAGAGTGTAACTTAATAGTCAATCATATAAAACCAATTCATTATAAAATATATAGTCTACATATTTATCTATGCATGTGTGTGTATATACCTCCACCTTTTTGTGTGTGTGTATATGTACATATATAGAGGGAATTAAATGTAAGCCAAAAGGTCAAAACTAATAAAATATCCAAGGTGCTTCCATGGCCCTCCTCTCCCATAACAACTGAAGTCCTGACAAATTTTGTGTTATTATCCCAACAATGCTTCCATGAGAAAAGGAGAGGAAAGAGGCAGGAGGAAAGACAAATTGGTGGAGGAACGGGGAGTAGATCCAGCTTGCCCGAAGCCTGTTCACCAGAGCACTGCAAGTGGTATGTGCTTGACCCACATACTCCTGGGTGTTGTAACAGAATGAGCAATAATAATAATAATAAAAAAAAGAGCCACGCATACAGAAGATAATCTTTTACAGTTCATTTCAGGGGATTATAGCTGAGGTTTCTATTTAGTAAAAAACCCCTCAAACCTAATGTCATGTAGACTGATGTGTAAGACTGGGAAAAATAGTTACCACTGAAGTGATTTAGGGTTAGTAACACAGACCACCTACACATTATTGGACTGAAAAATGTCCAAGTTCAGTTTTCAAAATGCTTCTCTAAGAGCAGCCTGCATGCCATATGTCTGCAAATGTTGCCTTCTACAGTACGTACAAGGAAATCCAACAGCCTTGGAAAGCTCATATTTCATTTGATGCTGCTGCTGTGTTTATAAGAAACAGAAGAAAAATAATGATCTGATGGCAGAATATGATTTATAGCTTTATGCGTAGGAGTGGGATGAAAACCCTGCCTCCTGGCAGACAGCCTCTTGTCCTGCATCTTTCCAGTCGATTTCAACTCGGCGACAAACATCTAAAAGGAGTGGAGTTAGAGCTGACTGAGTTTTCCATTTAGGAAAGTCTGGGAAGTGGCCAGATACCTAAAAATGATTTTTGACTGAATAATCTAGGAGCAGACAGAAGCATTTCCGTTAGCCTTCTGCATTGCATTTTACTTTTAACTACATTTTGGTTTTGGTTTAGGATGTAATTGCTGACTTTCTGCAGAGCTGACAGAGATGCAAAGTCAAACCAGCATCCTGGATTGGACATTTCACATGTGAAACTGGCACCAGACTTCAAAAAGAAGCAAACATGGGAAATCTGAGTGCCAAACAGTGACAACACAAAGTCCCTAGAACTCACTGAGAGGTCCAGCCTTGAACATCTAGCCAGGACTGGGGCCAGTTTACACCAGCTGTGATATAAGAACATGAAACTTTATAGAAGATAGGCTAAGCATCTTCACTATGAATTATCAAAATCAGAGGGGCTTTATTTGCAGTTTTCCAGTGGAAAAATGTGAGGGACATAATTTTAGGTCAAACCCCAAGTCTTCTTGATAGCAGGATGATGCTAGTTAAATGGTTTCACTCAGGACAAGTCACTTGGAAGCTCAATTTTTTGACTTTGAATAAGATGTAAGATCTCACACCTTTGGAGTCCATAGGTTTTAAATATCTAAGACATGCAGAACCCAACTGCCTTCAAATGACTTTAGTGGGAGTTAGATACTTACCTGTTTTGGAAGATCTGGCTGAAGTGATATATAAAAATGGGACTTCGGCTCTGAAAGATCTTCAAAATTTTTTAATCTATTTCCTTTTTCAAATTGTGTAGCACGTAAATGCGGTTTGGAAAACTTTGTCATAAAATGAAATCCAAGGATAACTTTGGATTTCATTTTTTTCATACTTTCCAGCATCAATGGTAACTTTGGTAATTGGATATGGTCCAACCGGAATGGATATTCCTAATTCTCACACAGAGCAGAAGGTGCTTGATACAAAACCGTACACTATTTCTAGAGAATATACAATAAATTAGCTACACAAATGGCTGCTGTGCAGCGGAGTGCACTGAAGGGTCTTTTACAAAAATATGCCATGTCTGGAGGAGGGAGGCATGTTTTCATGCCTTGTGATTCCCGTTAATGCAAGGTGAGCATTTCCTTCACATTTCTTATTCAGGCCTTAAGTCAGTGACTTTCACATGACCGTGCAGATGAACAACCACCAGCAGATGAATAGGATGATTCCTGAACATCAGCTGAATTTATTTGTCTCTGTAGGCTATGGCATAGTCACTGCTTCCTCAAAGCCCAACAACGATAGTTCCCTTTTGCAACCAGTTCCTCAAACTGGCCCAGGGACAGATGAAGCCCTTCACAGCATTGTCAAAACAGAAAATAAATGAACTGTTCAACCAACTCGGACATCATTTATCTTTAATATTTGCGCTCCTGGTGCCTCAAGCCCAAATGCAGCAGTGTATAAGACGCAAAGCCCGAGGCACTGCCCTGTGCTCGTACAATGCAGCTGATAAGCATTTCAAGATCAGCAATGACTAGAAATCTCCATTCTCAACTAAATCAGATCCTGTCTCACAGGTGATATTGTCAATGACTGTTCACTGACCTCTGGTAGCTGATCTCTGGTAAACCTCTACCTAAATCACAGATGCTGTCGTGCTTAGTGGTATCAGCCACAAGACCAAAGACATAAATGGCTTGAAGAAAGAATTGCTGTTCTTCTGCACAGTGGTGTTTTCTGTAGGTCAGAGCGAGGGCATATCAGCATGACCAGGATGGGTCAACCTCAAGCTCACTAAGAAGCGGTTTATGCTAGAGCAAAACTCTTGCACAAGGCTGACTGGTGTGGAGTATCAGAAGGCGTTTGCACAAATGTTGTAAACCCTCTTCCCACTGATGCAAGATCCTCCTACACAGAAACATGCAAGCGAGCAAAACAGGGGTAAACTAAAAGTAACAAATTAATGTTTAACATTTAATCTATTTTTTATTCAGTTGAAAGTCAAAAGCCCACATTGCTACAACATTGCAGCAAACTTTCTGTGAATGTTTTTCTTTGTATATTTAGTATTTTGTTTCCAAATGAACAGTGCGCCCTTTAATTACCAAGGGTGGGAAACACTCTCCTGAGGTCAGAGCAGCGATAAAAAGTGCACAACTCTGGAGTCTGCGATGAGACACAGGTCCTCCATCCGCCAAAAGCCTACGTGTGGTATTAGCCAAGTTGCTTCACAACTCCCCTACATCTATGGCACATTTTTTTCTTCAGTACGTATACTTGGGGCATCCGAGGAGTCCTGAATTACAAGCACAGCCTTGTATTTAAATAGTCACCAACAGATTAACGGCTGGTATTTAAGCCCCTGGTCTGAAGTTAGACAGGTCCAGCTTTTTAGCATTTAATAGAGAACCTTACTAAACATGGAAAATTATTTTTAAGAAGCAATTTTTATGCAGACGAACTATAATTGATATCTACTGGCCTTGGGCTCGCTGAACTTTTGGAGAGTGTTCAATAATTGCCAAAGGTAAAACAGAAGCCAAAAACACAGTTCAAGAAGCATTGTCACCAGTAAAATGACAATATCTGATTATATGACTCAGTGGTTCAACTGACAGGCACTTTAAAACAACTTAGATAAATGTCCAAGACTGGCCTGAAAAGGAAATAAAAAAAAAAAAAAAAAAAAAAAAAGAAAGAAAGAAAAGATCTCAGGAAATTTTCTTGTTACTGTCAGAAGGTGTCTCATCTTTTTGGTTTAATGCAAGACCTTTCATCCCCTGGAAGACTCCAGCATCACCCATCGGCATTGCTGAAGCGGAGGTCATGCCTGCCTTTCCATTATAAATCCCTCCCTCTCCCTCCCTTCTCTCTCTCCCAGCCTCTTTTTCTTCCCAGAGTTTTATAACTCAGCTGTAAGAAATTGCTTCTGGCTGAAACTTGGCAGCAAAAGCCTGATTTCAGGCCAGGAATGATCCCCCTCCCCTCCTGATTTTCAAAACCCTTTTCTTTTGGTCAGATTTAAGCCGCAGAAGAGCAGGGTGGAGGGGGAGGGCAGCGCGGTGGATTCGGCACAGGAGTTGGCTGGCTCTGGCCGCTTTCATAATGCTTCAGTGGCTCTTTATTTTTCCAGCTGAAATAAGGGTGATTTCTGCATAATGTGGCAGGGATATTTTTGTGTATGTGTTTGTGTTTAAGCAGAAAATGGCTGAGTCATTTCTGCTCGAAAGAGATTTTGCTGTGTGAGCTGCTTGCTTTCTTTCTGGTTCTCCTTCATTTTCCTTTGTGCTAATGTTTAAAAGGAAGGTCCAAAATAAAGCGGTCCTCTTCGGATCAGCAAAAAATGCCTTCGCAATTCCTTGTGTGTGCATCCAGAGTGCTCCTGTAGCGTCGGAGCTGAACAGAAAAATTGAAATGACAGTACTGATACCATTGTAACAGTAGTGACATAGTAAAGACCTGGCAGTACTTTAGATGATTTTCCTTGGATTATGAGAGGGATTAAAAGCCCAGACTAAAATCACATCTCATTGTGTGAAAAGGCAGTGAGGATAAAAGCTACCAGTCTAAAAAAAAGAGATAAAACGTGACAAGAGGAGATGCAGGGGCTCGGGGTAATGACCTCCATAAGGTGGCCCAGTGGCCACGGGCCTCTGCTGCTGGGTCGTTTGCGCTAACGTTATCTCCACGCCTGCAGTGTTAAAGGAACGTGGCCGCTGGTGGGTGGTGCTGACAAAAGGAGAGGTAATGCCGATGTTAAAGATGGCTGTGCAGCCTCTTCTCAAACACGTGCATGTGTGTGGGTGAGGGTCCTGCGTTGATTCTCTGCCCAGCCCCAGCAGCTAGTTTATCTGCTCCGGGCAGTTCGTGACCCCAGTACTGGAACACACCATCCAGCCCTCAAGTGACTTGAAAAGACTACTTTTCTCTGGTGCTTCTATGAGAGTTTACTAGAAGGACATAATTGTCCAAAGCCTGCTGTAACACGGAGAGGGGGACTTGAGGAAGGTCGCTCTCATGCGTCAGGTCATCCCATAGTGTAGCATCTGCTGGCTTCAAGTGCGTACGTTCCTTTCTGGACCTGGGACTATTAAGCCACATATCCAATGAAAAACATCAATTAGCAACCAGCAGTTATGATACAGGAATCTGTGATTTCCCCACATGGTGTCAGAGGGCAGGGCAAGAGCCCTGCCTTGCTGGATCTGAGGCTTTGCTTTCCTCAATTGCAGGAACATCTTTGCTGCTGCTTGCAGAGCTCTGCTCCGGTGTCCCTGCAGCTGCCCCCTGCCACATGAGCGGGACTGCTGGGGACATCAGCCTTTGTGCCCAGCAAGACACACAATCCCTGCACTGAAAATGATCTTTAGGCCCCATGGAAAAATATGTGGTCGTCTAATTAAAGACCATATCATAAAGTTATACTGAGTGGGGCCAATTATGGTTGTCCTGGAAACTTTAATTCTGGTATTTACAAACTTTGGGAAGTCTTTTGCTTCTGTTTAGCCACTTTTTTGTTTGTTTGTTTGTTTTCATCTATGTATTGCCCTCTGCCTCTGATCACACCACCCTCTTAAACATCCCCGTGGCTTCTGCAACCTCTTCTCCTCTCTTTTTAAATTCACCTACCCACATCCCACAGGGCTACCTCTACCTTCTTCTCCCCGACACTTGGGCATGGAGAGATGCGTGGTTCTTGTTTCCAGTATTTGGAACCACAAATATTTGGAGTGGAACTGGAGAGAAAATTTTGGTCAGCTCCTGCAGCTGCTGCCCAGAGCACAGCCTATGTGGAAGGAACCGCTGCTGAATTCAGCTGACTCAGCAAGTCTGAGAGGAGTGTGTGCAAAAGGAGCTATTTTAGATATTTTCATGGACAGTAGCAGAAAGCGTATTCTTGCTTAGTGATCCCTCAGTCAAAGCCCCTGCTTCTTGCTAGGAGGGATACTGTGTACCCCTCAAACCACCACAATAGTTTGTGGTTTGAAATATCCAGTCAAAAGGACTTTTTTAAAGTCACCTCTGTATGAAGCCCACGTGTTTGTTAATGCACATCTGAAGGAAGCTATTACCTTTTTTTTTTTTTAATACCACCATGATCTCCTGCAGGCATAATGAATGAACTTGATGGATATTTTTATCCGTATGACACACTTTGAAAAATGAGATATGTATGTTGGGTAGTGGACTATCTACACTCTTCTGTGATGTAGTCTTAGGTAGCCACTTCTTAAGAGCTTTCTCAGTTGCAGAATCACTCCATGACTGCAGTAAAGATCTTTTCAGTCCTCACTTTTCCAAGAGACAGCTGTTGAAGACATGAGGATTCAGCCTGGATTCATTCAACTTGAGTTTAGGCATTTAATTAATATGCCTAGATTAGGATCGTGGTCATCAGAAGGTTTCCTCTACAGACAATGGAAACACCTCCAGAAAGTGGTTGGATTTACATCCTGGAGAAGGCTCTGCCTCCCTCTATGATGATTACATAGACGAGGTTCCTGACTCAGATGCATTTGCTGAATATTTACAGAGCCTTCCTGCCCCGCTCGTGCAATTAGACATCGAAGGGGAAGGTAGCCTGGAGGGAAGCCGTAAGCAGAGACAGCCTGACATTTGGTTTCAAAGTATGTAAGGAGTCGCCCCTGTGGACTGAAGTTTAGCATAGCTCAGGGATGCTGTTGCGTTCATTTTGCCTCTCTCTCAGAACTGTTAGACTCTTTCCATCCTGGGAAGTAGGACTGCCAGCCTCAGGCACTCAGAAATCATGAGTCTGGTATCAGAACAATTATGTGACCAGTTTAAAAGTAAGGAGGAGAAAAGAAAAGAAAAGAAAAGAAAAGAAAAGAAAAGAAAAGAAAAGAAAAGAAAAGAAAAGAAAAGAAAAGAAAAGAAAAGAAAAGAAAAGAAAAGAAAAGAAAAGAAAAGAAAAGAAAAGAAAAGAAAAGAAAAGAAAAGAAAAGAAAAGAAAAGAAAAGAAAAGAAAAGAAAAGAAAAGAAAAGAAAAGAAAAGGAAAAGAAAAGGAAAAGAAAAGGAAAAGAAAAGGAAAAGAAAAGGAAAAGAAAAGGAAAAGAAAAGGAAAAGAAAAGAAAAGAAAAGAAAAGAAAAGAAAAGAAAAGAAAAGAAAAGAAAAGAAAAGAAAAGAAAAGAAAAGAAAAGAAAAGAAAAGAAAAGAAAAGAAAAGAAAAGAAAAGAAAAGAAAAGAAAAGAAAAGAAAAGAAAAGAAAAGAAAAGAAAAATATGATTGAATTCTTCTGAGTTTCCTTCTGGTTTCTGAGGCTTTTAGGTTTGACTAAGATTCATGTTTTCCAAGCCTTGTCCTGCAACACTGTGGTCTGGAAACTTAATTTTCTTCAAGAGAAAGCTGAGATTCTTGTGCAATGCATGTTGCCAGGAGCAGGGTCTTTAAGAAAAAAATGGAATAATGTGAGATGTAATAAAACACATTGAGGTTGGCAGTATTGCAGAAGGGATGGTAGGCTGTGGCTCTGTGAGAGCAGTAATGATGAGCGAAGCATAGTGTGTCGGTCTGAACTTGAACTCTGGTGCTTATACTGAACTGAGCTATGTGTGTTATGCCAGATGAGGTCCATAAGAATGTTGAATTTCCTCTTTTTCTATGTATTTAAACCCCTGAATTTTCCTTCATATCCCATCCAGAAATCTCAACACTGGTTTTGATTATTTAAAGAAGAAAAAATTGTCACTAAACCAGTGCTGCTCTATGTGGACAACTCAAAACTATTCCTTCTCTCTAATTAATTGACATTGGCATCTTATTTATTGGATGTGTTTTTAATATTCTTTCCCCCTTTCTTTTTTCCAATAGGAGCGGCCAAATCAGCTATCCTCACTCAGCTCTTGTGTCGTTTGTGGCTGGAAATTTACAGCTTCTGAAGCCGAGCAGAGATGAGACAGCGAGAGAAGGAGTCAGGATGTAGCTGGGAGATCACGTCTTTGCAGTAACTGCTCTGAGCCCCAGTACAAAACCAGAGATGTCCCCAAGTGCGATCTGCACACCTTGATCTCTGCTGCAGGACGGATTTCCTGGGGGAGAGAGAGTAGAAGGAAGAGAAGGTAGTAGTTAAATGGATTTAATCTTTCCATCAGCAGTGCTCAGTGCAGTGCTCAGTCTGATGGGAGAGTCAGTAACGCGCCGTCCCCGTGAAGTTCGTGGCTGCATCCGCGCCTACAGCGCAGTACATCTCTATAAACATCTTCATCAAACAGCAATTGGTGAAGAGCACTTTAAACCTGCTCTGACCGGCAGTGAAATCCTACTGTAAAAATATTAGATGGAGCAGCTTATTTGTACGTTTTGAACAATACCGCACAAGCAATTGTAGATGCTTTTGAGAAAAATTGCATTGTGAAAAAGCCCCAGAGAATCTCTTCGTGACCATTAGGATTTAATTGTGGAAGGCAGAAGAGGAAAAAAGCAAAGGACAGGAAGTAATGGATCGTTATGACTCATGTTGCCTCAGAGGCTTTTTCTTTCAGCTGATGCTGTGTGTATGGTTATTAAGTTATTTTATTATTAAATTTGGACTGACTTCTTATGGTAAATTTGGGCTTAAAAATTACCAGCCTGGTACCCATGAGATGTGTGTAAAAGGTGTAAAATATTGATAAAAGGATCCACTAAGGAGAAGTGTTAAACCGATGTAGAAGTAGTTTTTACATATATTCGAGATAGCAAAAACCTTGGGGATTTACTGGAAAAAAATACCTCATTACCTAAAAGGCAAAATATTCTGCCTGAAGAAAAATAAAAATTAAAAAGGAACAGATCTGGGCCTTCTACATAAAAAAAAAATCCAAACAAAACCCAAAAAAACCCAAACCAAAAAACCAACCAAAACCCCCCAACAAACCAAACCAGATCAAAAAGCCCCAAAACCCAAGAAAAATAATCCCTCTGAAAATTAGGAATATTAAAATGTGAAAGTCCTATTTCAGTCTATATCTATATGAAATGCTTTGCAGTCTTCCCACTGTTTACTCCCCTTTGCCTCATTTCTATTTTAAAGCAAAGTTCTTTCAATGAATCTCATTTCGTGTCCTTGATTATTGCTGTCCAGCATGTATTTCCCATTCTTTGGCCTCCCCGCCGAAGCCTAGACAGTAAATTTTTTTGAGGAGAGGGACTGTCTCTCATTGTGTGCTGTGCAGACTTGAGCACCACAGATCTCCAAAGGGTCTAATTCCCAGGGAAAGATGCTGCCAAATTCTTTGCTGGTGGCCCACTTCTGATTTCAGTTTTCAGCTCAGGATTTCATTCCTTGTTGCAAATCCAACTTCTGGAACTATCCTCAGGCTTCCCAGGAATTTTGTAGCCCCAGTGATGAGGGGTGGAGGTCAGGCTACAGGCAAATGAGGATGAGAGAGGGCAAAAAACTGAAACAGAGCTGTGGGAGAGGCTGGAAAAGCTGTACAAAGGGGATGGGAGGAGTGAAAAATTATAGACCTTCCTCTTGGGACAAGATGTACTTCTCCATCCTGCCTCCTGCTTAGTAGAAACTACCACCTCAGCACCTCCCAGATCCTTCTTGGTTGCAGCAAGTAATAATAGTAATAGCAGTAGTAGTAGCAGCAGTAACAGCAGCAACAGTAATAATTAATAACAATAATTTGTCTTCTTTTCTCCAGAGGCAATCCATCATCAGGTGAACCCAAGTGGACTCTCACTGTGGCACCTTCTGAGGACCTTCTATAGAGTGCCTTCATAAGAAATCTTTGTGGCTCATCTTATCTGTCACTCTGTCAAGTGAAGACTGCATCAGTGCTAATATCAAGGTTAAAAGTAAGGAAGGGAACAATATCTCAATTATCATTCCAGGCATGTGGTGTAATTGTGCTGCTGGCTGCCGGCCATGTGGCTCTTGTGGTAGCACACAGTACTTTCCCTCAGCAGTCCCAGCCGCCCTGTTTTCATATGGGCTGGGAAGGTCAGAAAAATCAATTAGTAATATGGGATGTTAACGAAAACTAAGTCCAAATGCAACTTCAGAAACACTGTTCTAAAAGATTAATGTATCTTTAAAAACAAATGGACATCTGTATCATTTTTCAGAGCTGCCTGTGTGTGCAGCTCCTACAAGAAAAAGCCAATGTTCTCACTCTGTACAGCAACACTGTCTCTTAACTGCCATACAATCATACATCAGATGGGGATTGCTGAACTTGGTGTTCTCCATATAAAATCCACAAAAATTAGCTCATCTCCAGCTGAGATGGTGTTTAGGAATCAAACAGACACACCGAGTTGGCTGAAGACAGAGGCAGCAAGAAGGTGTGATTGCAGGCATCAACCACCACATACACCATGATGTGCAGGTCTGACAGCGCTGCCAGACGCCAGGGCGAGGGACTGGGCTGACATAGTTCTTGTTTATAGTTAGGCCAGGGAGTAAACCTCAGACTTCTGAGTTTTATTGCCAATGTAGTGCTACCTTGGACAAGTCACCTTCCTTTTAGTGGTCTCTAATAGCAATACCTGGCAGGGGCATTGTAAAGTTTAATGAAGTGCTTCACAATCCTACTGTTAGAGATGCCAAAGACTGTAAAGTATCATTAAATTCATTGTCACTTGGCACATCGGTCTTCAAATGTTTTAATATAAATTGCACCTCTGCTTTCTAAAATAAATATTTTATTTCTCTCATGCAGGAATATACAAAGTAAAATATAATCTTGCTGCTCACAAGCCCTATTTAAAGTCATATATATTTGTTAGATATTCATACTCTTTTCCTCACAGTTTCCTTTTCTCATTATAAGGAAAATGATTTAGAACTGCAAAAGCTACTCAAACTTTCCCCTGGGCTCATCTCTGAATTTTCCTACCTAGCTGTATCATTCAATTAGAATTTTGCTCCTTAATAGGTGTTTTATATTTTAATGTGATGAACACTAACAAAACCACACTGGGCAAAATGACAAGTTCTGATGACTCTCCAAGAAAACGGTTCTACAGTTCCTAGACTGGGACCGTGGTGGGTACACAAATCACATCCACTCCAATGACATCAGCACCACTTAGAATCATAGGATCACAGAATGGTTTGGGTTGGAAGGGACCTTCAAGATCATCTGGTTCCAACCCCCCTGCCATGGGCAGGGACACCCTCCACTAGACCAGGCTGCCCAAAGCCCCATCCAACCTGGCCTTAAACACTTGCAGGTCATGTTGCGTAAAGAAGACAAGAAAAGTTGCCATCCAGCTGATGCACTTCTTTTTTCCTGATCCCCTGCAAAGGCAAAAGCAAAAAAACACTTCAATTGTTTCCGTAATTTATTGAAGTAGGTGAGAATACGATCTTGAGTGAAACGAGAAAGGAAAGATCAAGTAGGTCAGTCATGGACCTGTGAGGACCCAGCCACAACCTTTTAGATGCTATCATGCTGAGCAATGGTTGAACATGTCTACATAAGACATATGAAATGTAGAGTCACCAACCACAATGGCCTAGAAGAAACTTGCTTAAGGGAAAGTTTCATAGGAAGATCATTAACAGTTATCATTCGGTGGAGGTTAAGAGTATTGTGTCTGCTTGGAAAGCTTCTTTTTCAGAATGATTATTTCCCCTCATTTCCTCAGGGAAGTGAGAAAAAGAAGAAGAAAAAGAAAAAGATAAAAAAGAAAAGAAAAAAGTTTCACATGTCTTTGAACCACTTTATTACCATTATTCAAATATATCACTGTCTCAAGACACTCAAAAAATGCAAAGCCTCTTTCTATCTCAAAGGCTGGAAAATGATCATTAGGAACACAGCTCATTTCTGTAATGTAGAGCCAAGCCTGATAATTTGTTATAGATGACATTATCCTGGCTGGGGAATAAGCAAAACCAGTATACGACAGCTAATTATCTTAACACCATGTGAAGTTAAACTTTTTTTCCTTACCAATCATACACATAGAAGAAGACAGTATCAGACTAGGGAAAGAAATGCAACCAAAAAAAAAAAAAAAGAAAAAAAGAAAAAAAAAGAAAAAAGAAAAAAAAGAAAAAAAGACAAGAAAAAAAGAAAAAAAAAGAACTATCCCATTTTCACCCAGGGTACAGATTGTCAGTCGTCTTTGGCATCCCTGGTGCAACTTGGATTTGGTCAGTCCAGTAAAACAATCATTCCTTTAACTATAGCAAAGAGCAATTTACCGATTATCTGTTTCCTAAAAGCATTGAATGCTGAGTATCCTGTTCCATTTCCTGTCAGATATTCACATGCAATTAGATACAGGCAGTGGGAATGTAATGTGAAATGGGTATTTTGTTCTGAAACATGGCACTGTGCCTGCGCTCTTCCCCATCTCCTTGAGCAAAGTTCAAGCGCCAAAATGAAAGGCATGTTTAATGCCAAAGGTGATTCAAGTTCAGGCCAAAAATAATTCCAGACATCTCAATTCTGAATTATTTTCCTTCTAAACATTTTTTTGGGGGAAATGGAAATATACTGCTGGGTGTTTGAGGCTGGGATGCTAACAGAAAAAACCTCTTGCAAGCTATTCAAATGTCAGCCACTATTGTGTACAAAGTCCTCCATATCACTGTGGAATTTGGAAAAGGAAGCCAACAGAGCAGCCAGATTTACAGTGTACTTGCAGAATTTTCTAGAAAGTCTAATTTTCTTTTTAAACAATAAAAATGCTGTGAGAGTGTTCTCTTCCTATAACATTTTTGCTTTACAGGGAAAACAGGTGGCCACATAAAATGTATTTATTGATCTTTTATTTTGTAAAATTGCACATCAAAAAGACAGCCTAGATAGCTTAAACTTGAAGGTACAAAATTATGGGTTAAATACTTTGTGTGAAATAAAGTACATGGAAAAATCCACATTTGCATATTTGAAGAATCTTGCTTTTCTTATATAGTGTTATATAGAATCATAGAATGGTTTGGGTTGGAAGGGACCTCAAAGATCATCTAGTTCCAACCCCCCTGCCATGGACAGGAACACCCTCCACTAGACCAGATTGCCCAAAGCCCCATCCAGCCTGGCCTTGAACACTTCCAGGGAGGCGGCATCCACAGCTTCTCTGGGCAACATGTTCCAGTGTCTCACCACCCTCATAGTGAAGAATTTTTTCCTAATATCTCATGTAAATCTACCCTTCTTCAGTTTAAAGCCATTAGCCCTTGTCCTATCACTCCATGCCTTTGTAAACAGTGTCTCTCCAGCTTTCTTGTAGGCCCCTTCAGGTACTAGAAGGCTGCTATAAGGTCTCCCCAAAGCCATCCCCAGGCAGAGCTCCATGCACTCTAGCTGGTCATTGACATAGAGGGTGACATCCTGTCCTCATCTCCCCTGCCTGTCCTTCCTAAAAAGCCTGTGTCCTTCCATTCCAATGTTCCAGTCATAAGAACCATCCCACCACATCTCTGTGATTCCAATGAGATCATAGTCCTGCAGGCATGCACACGTCTCCAACTCCTCCTCTTTATTCCCCATGTTATGGTCATTTGCATAGAGGCATTTCAGTTGGGCCCCCGATGAAGCTGACTGATTGGCTGGAGTGGCTGGGATTCCTTTGTGCTGCACTTCAGGTGCTCTCCTGCTGACCTGTGATCCTTTTCCCAGCTCTGGGCATCAATTGCCAGCATTGACATCAAACAGGTAGGAGTTGGATGGATTGAGGATCCCCTCCCCTGGCAACTTTTGTTTAGAGCCATCTTCACCAGCCTCACAAGCCTATGACTGAAGATGCTCTTCTCCTTCTCTGACAGATGGAGCCCATCAGCCCCCAGTAGACCAGGTTTCTGAAACTGAGTCCCATGGTCTAAGTAGCTGAACCCTTGGCTGTGCCTTGACCCTGGCTGGAGGCCAGGTGTCCACCAAAGCCACTCTATCACTGCCCTCCTCAGCTGGGAAGGGGAGAGAAAATATAACAAAAGGCTCGTGGGTCAAGATAAGGACAGGGAGAGATCACTCACCAATTACCGTCATGGGCAAAACAGACTTGGCTTGGGGAGTTTACTACCAATCAAATCAGAGTAGGATGATGAGAAAATAAAAACAAAATCTTAAAACACCTTCTCCCCAACCCTCCCTTCCTCCTGGGCTCAACTTCACTCCCCATTTCTCTCCCTCCTCCCCTCAGCAGCACAGGGGGATGGGGAATGGGGGTTGTGGTCAGTTCATCACACATTGTTGTCTCTGCTGCTCCTTCCTCCTCATGAGGAGGACTCCTCACACTCTGCCCCTGCTCCAGCGTGGGGTCCCTCCCATGGGAGACAGTTCTCCAAAAACTTCTCCAACATGAGTCCTTCCCACAGGCTGCAGTTCTTGACCAACTGCTCCAGCGTGGGTCCCCCATGGGGTCACAAGTCCTGACAGCAAACCTGCTCTGGCATGGGCTCCTCTCTCCACAGGGCCACAGGTCCTGCCAGGAGGTTGCTCCAGCATGGGCTTCCCACAGGGTCACAGCCTCCTTTGGGTGCATCCACCTACTCCGGTGTGGCATCTTCCACAGGCTGCAGGTGGATATCTGCTCCACCATGGACCTCCCTGGGCTGCAGGGGGACAGCCTGCTTCACCATGATCTTTTCCATGGCCTGCAGGGAAATCTGCTCCGGCACCTGAAGCACCTCCTCCCCCTCCTTCTTCACTGACCTGGGTGCCTGCAGGGCTCTTTCTCTCCTGTGTTCTCACTCCTCTCCGCAGCTGCTATTTCTGCTGTGCTGTTTTTTCCCCCTTCTTAACTATGCTATCCCAGAGGCACTACCACCATCACTGATGGGCTTGGACTTGGCCAGCAGTGGCAACTCTGTCTTGAAGCTAGCTGGCATTGGCTCTGTTGGACATGGGGGAAGCAGCTTCTCACAGAAACCACTCTGCTACCAAAACTTACCATGCAAACCTCATATACCCTGGCTGTGGCAGCAGTCATGTTCTACTATTGCAGAACACCCATCGACATTTTCTCTTCTCTTTTTTCTTGTTATGTAGCACCTAAGCCTAGTTATTTCAAATGGCTTCTGAGGCAATGCAGGGGGATTTTTTGCTCACAGTGATGGTATTTTGAACCACATGTCCCATGGAGATGAAACGTGAAGCCACGGGTTGGTTTCTGACCTTCTTCAATGTGAATTTTTTGATAACTCCTTGTGTTTGAAGAGATTAAAGGCAGAACGAGTTTGGAGACAGGGATGTGATACGTGATATAAGTTAAACACAACCCATGAAGGCCCCTCAAAATTAGATTTGGGGGTTTGAATTATATTAGATAGTATGTATTGGAGTCATGAAAAGGACTGACAAACCAGTAGTTTTGGTCCTAGCTGCTAAAGAAAAGTCCTCATGAAGGTGATATATTCGAAGTTTTCTGACCAATTTATTTGATCTCTGAGCAGTGGATCACACCACAAAAGTGGTGGTGGGAGAACAAAAAAAAAAAAAGACTTCTTTATCAGGTTCTTTGGCAGGGAAATGTGAAACTTTCTGTCCACCTGAAAAGACTTCTACTTATTTTGATGAAATGGCCTAATAGCCAGAATCCACAGACTTTGCACCTTCTTGATTGCAGTCAAGTATGGAAACAAAATAGCAGAATCATAATAGGGAAATGACTCCTTCCAAGACTTTGAAGACAAATGCCCTTGCAGGCTTCTTGGGAAAAAGCAAAGCATAGAGCCAGAGGTTCAAAACCTAAATACTAAGTGAACATAAACTAGGCCTGAATGGAAGGTATAGAGGCAGCATGCAAAAAATGTTCTTGGAGTAACCACACCTAATAGAGGCAGAAAAGCTGACGGTCTATGCAATACTGCTTGAAAAAAGCATCTACTCCAATGAAAGCATCTCCAGAGGGTATACAGTTGTGGAGGTTGAGTGGACAGTGGGGATTTCCATCTTTGCTGACACCAGAGAGCCCTGGGATAAGGACCAAGAGGAGTCTGCCTCTGAGACTATGGCACCATGGCGGTGCAGTTGTGCAATGGGTGCAGAGACACACGCTCACTCCGACACTCTTCTGAGCAGGCTGCACCTGAGCTACATCCACAAAGAAAATATGGAGCTCTGTTTCATGCTGTGCTCACCCCGAGTGAAGATGCAGTATTGAGCGCTTGGGCTCCCAATAACCCCAGTGAAAAATGCCAGTCTGTTCACTGGAATTGGCTTTTCTCTGGCCAGCTGATGTGCATCTTTCTACTTCTCTGAGACATACTGTCAAAGAGTCTCAGCAGGGAGACCTGTGAGAAAGCTTTATAAATAATAATACATGAAAGAAAGATAGAAATCTATTCACAAAAATGGAATACGGAGCATGAAACAAAAATTCATTAAAAATGTATGACCAGAGTAATAAGACTAGCTTTGTTTTGGCATTGGCAGTCTGCAGAAAAAAAAGAGGAGGGAGAGAATCATATTACACAGATGAAAAGGAAGGGAGGCAGAAAAATGGATTAAATAGATAGCTATGCACTTTAGTTTTAAGGGTTATCATCAAAACCTTATAAATCTGAGAACGTTAAAAATCAGGAATGCCAAAAGGGGCAATTGGATTATGCAGAATTAATTAAAGAGAAAGACAAAGACAGAAACTGCTCTTCACAGGAAACAGAGAAAGGAGTGTGAAATCTGCTGACTTCAGTGAAATCAGCATCTAGATCTCCTTGCCAAGAGGACAGAGAGAAGAGATGTGAGCAGCTCTTTGGAGATTCCACATAAACTATATGACACTGTTACTGTCAAACTACTCTTGCACACTCCTGAGACATGATTCCAAGTCTTTTGAGAGCTGAGACCCCCTTCAAGAATATGTAGCCACCCACATCCCCACCTTCTAGCCCTGCCAGATGTTGTGCAAGATGTTTTCGTATTGGCATCTGTCCTAACCACCTTGCCTCCCTGCTACGAGGAGGGCTGGTGAACTGTTGAAGATATTTCCAGATTGTGACACTTGCTCTGATATTTTTAGGACAAGTAAACAACTAATATTTATTTATTTATTTATTTATTTATTTATTTAAGAAATCGCAAAATAATCATCCATATTTCCTAGATGGGAAAATCTTTAAGATCCTCTAGCCTGACCTGGGACACACTACAGGCCATGAAACACCACCATTTCTGCACAGAGCACATCGTATCTCTGAGTGCTAACTGGCATTTCCCATTAGCTCCACTCCCAGGCTTTCCGGCTCCTGTTTACTTCTGCCTATCAATACAGCAGAGCAGGCAGATGCATTTTACATGGCAAAAAATCAGCTCGGAAGGAATTGGCCAGTAAGCCTGGATTATAGCTACTGATGAAAACTGCCAACTGGTGGCTTCTGGAGAACTTCTTTAGCCACAGTCACTATTGGTTTGTCATGCTTCCTGGTGCTTTGAGTAAAGCAGGGGATTAGCAGGTGGTATCTGTGTAGGACTTGAGGCTCCCCGGTAGGTTTGTCTCTGATAGATCGCAGAGCCCAGCAGCCTCCCCTCCCTTCGGGCTGTCTCCCTCCTTCCCAAGCTGGGAGCACCCCAGGGGCATGTTAACCACCCAGCACCAAGGGCTTAAGTGGTCAGCGTTGATGAGAGATGTGACCTCTACTCACTCGAGTGAGTCTGTTATAGATGAACCCATAGTACTGTGTCGCATCAAAACCAGCATGATCAGCAGGTCAAGGGAGGTGGTTCTGCCCCTCTACTCCACTCTCATAAAACGCCACCCGTAGTGCTACATCCAGCTTTGGGGTCCCCAGTACAAGGCAGACATGGAGCTGTTGGAGTTTGTCCAGAGGAGGCCACGAAGCTGATCAGAGGGCTGGAGCACCTCTCCTGTGAGGACAGGCTGAGAGAGTTGGGGTTGTTCAGCCTGGAGAAGAGAAGGCTCCAGGGAGAACAAATAGCAGCCTTCCAGTACCTGAAGGGCCTACAGGAAAGTTGGTGAGGGACTGTTTATCAGGGAGTGTAGTGACAGGACAAGGGGTAATGGGTTTAAGCTGAAGGAGGGTCAATTTAGATTAGCTGTTAGAAAGAAATTCTTTGCTGTTAGAGTGGTGAGGCACTGGAACAGGTTGCCCAGAGAGGCTGTGGATGCCCCATCCCTGGAAGTGTTCAAGGCCAGGTTGGATGAGGCTTTGGGCAGCCTGGTCTAGTGGAGGGTGTTGGAACTAGATGATCTTTGCTGTCCCTTCCAAGCCAAACCATTCTATGATTCTATGAAATGGTCTGGAAAATAGACCTTCTCTTTTTGCCTCAGCAGAATATAGCACTGCCGTGCCCTTTGCTGTCGTCTCCTTCACACAACTCCCTTCACTTCTGAATTTTGTCAGGATGGTAGATGAATATTTTCTTAATTAAGCTAGAGCCAAAACCCAACTTTGTTCACATGGACAGAGAAGATTAAAACAGAACAACTGAGGTTAATAACACATTACCTCAGTGTGAACTTCAGAAATGAACTAGCTTGCTTCCAAAATACCTTGGTAATTCTTTGAATGGATTACAGCTTCTTTTTAGGAGAGAAAACAAACCCAAATCCTTCTTGGCTAGGTTTAATTCTCTGTGTCACATTCTGCAATCTTATATTGAGCCAAAACCTGGGGGTTCACTGTAGTCAGATTATAGAAACTAGCTTAAATTTGGATCTGGAGCTGAAGTCACTGCGTGACTTTGAGCTGATACTAGACTGTTTGAAGTAGCTGAAGGCTGAGGACTGGAGAACAGAAGCAAGGTAGGTTTTAAACACTGCAGCAGAAGTGAGTTGTGAATCCAAGGATAACAGTGCCTGTCCTCAGATCCGCTCTCGCTCATGCTTGCCCGGCTGCATGTGAGGCCAAAGTTAATAGTTATCTGCCCAAGTGTTCTCAATGAAAGCTTTTCAGCCTGACATGGACTGTGTTTGGAGGTCTATAGAGAAACAGCACATAAGATTTTACTGCAAAGATAAAAGGTCTTAGAGTCTGTGTCTAGAGGGAGAAAATCAGGAACAGGCTGGGTTTAAGGCTTTTAAATACCTAGGAACTACCACAGTAATCCTAGCATAGCCAGCACCCAGCTAAATATTACATGCTCAGAATGTCTTAAGAAGAACAGATTCATTAAGGTCAACTCCAATCCTCATCTCTATCCTTAAAACAGAGAAGTAGCATCCTTAGTCTTTCCTTGCAGTGAGTCCTTGTGATGAAATGGCACCTGCGGCCTTGTCTGGTTGGGGATGTTTCCAGCCTGTACTCCATCGGTTGCCAGTGTGGCTCCCACAGCAGCAGAGACACTCAGAGTCTCTCCGTTGAACACATCACATACAACGTGGTCAGTGTCCATATAGCTGGGTGGCAGCAGCTAGAAATAAATGTGCAAGGGCATGATTGTTTATTAAAATAATACAGATGCCCCAATTCAAATCTGGCTAGGGATAGATAATACTTTTACTTTAGAAAGTTTACTGCCCAAATAAGCAAGGCAAGCAAATGGTGGGGAACCAAGGTTTGGTTTCGTTGTTACAAGTTAGGAAAGACTGAACCTACTGTTTTTCATCTTAGTTCCACACCATTTCCCCAGCTATAGGGCCTCAGAGCATCACAGGAATTGCTTTCGTTCCAGTTTTGCCCATGTAAAGGCCCCAAAATCTTTCCAGAAAAAATCAGTAGAATTCCATGTTAAGTTTACATTTTGAAGAAATTATTTTTTTTACAACAATGAGGAAAAAAAACCCAAAACCCAAACAAAAAAGCAGAACTCCTCAGTCATCTCCGGCTAAAGCTCACTCCGCACTACGAGTTTGATTTAGAAATGTTTCCTTAATTTCTGCTCTGCTCTCTGGTGTGTGGTCTCCTATGAGAAACATGTTTGTTCTCCACAAAGTTTTTGATAAATCAGAGTAGGCATTTTTGAGACAAGACTATGAAAAATAAGAGGCTTTTCATTCCCTTTTTTATTTTGGGGGAGGGAGAGGAAAAAGGAAGGAATTAAAATTCTGGGTCCCAGAACAAGCGTAAATAGCCTAAATATTATATATATATATATGCACACAATATTCACTTAATTCCTGGCTAAAATCTTCGACTATTTACCCAGGAGGCTGACTGATTAATTTTGATGCCATCTGCAGCAAACATTTGGATCTCAGAGCATCTTAAAAACTCAGTAGTATTTGCAATCTCTTTCATAGCTCAGTACTTGTGAAGTTTGTAATTTCTGCTGGGATCTCTGGTGAAATTTGTACATTCTGCCAGATAAACTGCTGTGAAGCTCTAATATCCTCAAAGCTTACTAACATAGAAATTGAATGAACTGTATATAAGGTCTGGTACTGATGCCACACATGTAAATTTTATAGCCCTGAATACAATGAAATTAATCCAAATTTATCTTCATACCTGTGAAATAATAGCTAGGCATTTAATTGTACAATCTTTGCAGAAATTAATTATTTCATCAGGTCTTGCTATAATCAAGAAGGAAGTCAGGGAAGGAAGGACTGTGTTGCTTTTTCTGTTATACTTGCAAACGCAGCAATTAGTAGAGACAGAGGCTTATGAATAAATAAAAATTTATACATATTTAAGACCCTTTTATGATTTTAAGGAAGCAATTGATTTAGATCCAATAAGAGTTTGCGTTATGTCCACCTCTGAAATGCCTGCAATGAACTTCCAAGTCTACTCCAATGTGCAAAGTGATTCACCACAATTTAAATGCTATATTGCCTCCATTCCAAACACTTGGCTACGTGTCAATAACTTTATCTAAACAAACACTTTTTCCTTTGTGTTATATCTTCTCAGAGAAAGAGAAACGCTCAGTTTTCTGAAGAAAAGCAGTGCATGGAAATTAGTATCTCCTGTGACAACAATCGGTGGCTGTTGCCCTTCCAGTGAGCTGTCACATTCCCAGGTGAGATCCTGGGACTCCAGGTGTGGCTGCAGTCTGCTGGGAAGAGATGAAAATGGTTTCACTTGCATTTTGGGTCCAAGCCAGATGGCAGAGTGACGTGTGGGTCAGGTATGATGTGGCAGCTGACAGCGTCTTGCAGCCACTTACCTACCTCAGCTCCTTGGCCAGTGAGAGACTTGAGGACATGTTTAACTCTTTGCTGTTAAAAGTGCAACTTAGGTGTGCACTTAGGTGTTTTGTTAATCAGGATTAGATTTCGTTGCCTGCTTTGCTAAACTAGGGCCTAAGATCTTTTGGTTGTTGTTGATAAGACGTTGAGTATAAGCTATGCAACAGAGGCCCAGTCCTTTGAGACTCTTCTCACCCTCCTTCCCAAATGACTAAAGGAAGTGACAAATGTCCAGATTTCTCTAGGACTGGGATTTTAATCTTTCTTTTTGTTTATTAGATGTTTGCAAGTCTATGTAAATGTAATAAAGCATTGGACTATACCATAATGATTGAAAACATAAATATTTAAGATGCTCATACTGTAGAAGAGATTTGTCACGTTAGTGGAATTGCAGTCAATTTTTATTTCAATACAGACTTTCTAGAAACCGATGGCATGCTGAGGATAGATGTTCATCTTACACTCCATAGATTGCCCCAAACTAATGCCTTAAAGTGAGCTGTTTGCTAAATAAATCTTCTTTATAATCTGTTTGTTTTGACAATGTTACTCTTTTCATCTTCAAAGCTCCATCTGTCTGTCCTCTACTAAATTTACCAGTGGGAAAAAATCAATAATCTTTTACTCCCCTGATGACCCCTTTGTTACATTAGAAGGAAATGCATGTTCTCCTGGGTACGTAAGGGGGTGAGGGGTGTGTGCTTTTGAGATTTCAAAACTGCCAAGTGCCAGCTGACTGTCACTTGCACCATACATGCAACCTATAATGCACCCTTTAAGGAAAGACCAACATGCCAGCGGCACTGTGAAAGTGAGAAATGACAGTGGTAATACCTAGGGTCTTAGTTTGTCTTCACCTGCAAGGCCTTGGTGGGCGTCTTTGGCAGCTGTTAGTAAAGGAAGCATAGAACTTTTCACACAAAAACTTTCCCTTCGGTTATTTTCTGTCCCTTCCTTCACTGTTATCAGTACCCTTTGCTCCCACAAATTCCACTTTGACTAAGCAAACCCCAAAGCTCTGTGCACATCTCAGCTCCCCGGAAACGGGTGCCTGCTGCTGCGGGGCAGAGGCAGCTGCTGTGCAGCTTCTTTCTCGCACTGTCATCTCATGACCGGGGGATGTCAAGTGGTGTAACTGAAAATTAGACTGGGGAAACAACCGTTGCAGTCTTAACGCTTCCCCTTTCTCCCCCGCTAAACCTACTCTTACTGACTCAGCAACAGTGAGAACCTGCCCCTCCCCATAACCGAGTATATAAATATACTTTTTCTGCCTCGATTCAACACACTGGGCTGTGGGATATAGCATAAAAAAGTTTCAGATACAGTAAGCTTCCTGCATACCCTTTCCTGCATAAGCCAAAGCATTGAGTCTGTAGATAAGAAAACAGAGTCTGTTTGGATCATGGTAAAAAAGTCGTGTTTATGGTGCTGCTCACTACTGTACCTCAGAGAACCCTGACGGGTCACGTACTTGCAAATAATGTTTACTCCATGGAGAAAACTTAAAAAAATTCTCACCGATAATTATCCATAATGAGGTTACTTCACTAGCTCTGGGAATAATGAAATGGTTAAAAAAAAAGACCTGCTGTTTTTGTCTGCGGAGATGACAGTAAGGACGTAAAACTGTGGAAATTTACCAGCAAAAATAGTCAGAAGTTCACTCAGCTGGAGACATCAGAGACATGCCAAAACCAAAAGCTGATATCCAGCACCCCTCACTGAATTGAAATAAATAAGACTTCTCCTAATTTCAACTAATCCATCTAATTACGTTGATCCAGACAACCCTAACGGGCATCTTCCACTGTGCTCCATGTCCTTAACTCCTGTTGAGGATAACGCCTGCATTTACTGTCTTCATTGAGACGGCGCTTACTCTGCAGCCCAGACCAGGCCCACCCACCGGACCTTCACTAAGGTGGGACTTAGGTGTAGCTGGGATGTGTCTGTCAGAGCATATGGGACCACGCAGGCAATTTTTTGGCTCACATGTTGCTGCTCAGAACTTTTTCCCCAACATGCAAGCTGCAGGCTATCCACAAGGTTGCTGTGTGGGTGGAAGGCAAACTAGACATGGATATAAACATGGACACCACACTTTAGTGCTGCATAGACGCAACTACTGAGACTTGGGGGCACACACTAAGGCTAAGTGAGGAACAGCTATTCATTCCAATGACTGCATTTCTAATGAATAAATAATATTTGGCCGGGAAAGGAGAAAGAGTTTGGCTGAGTCTCAAGCCTTGTTGTTTGGACTAAGGTTCAAATTCCTACACCAATAATTGTTCAGAGAATGCAGAATAGGCTTTATAAGAGATGCTGAAACACAGTCAACTGAGAGTGGCAAATGGGCTGCTGAGCTAGTCAACCAGGTAACTGGGCAGCCAGGTCAAAGCTGTGGTCTGGGTATGGATTTGGGGCTGGATGTCCTGACCTCAGCAGTTGCTCCAGCAATAGCATATTGGCTTTCCTAAAGGAGGGAGAAGTGTCTCTCTTTCTCTTTGGCATTTTGACCAGAAATTCTATCCTACCATGGAAACCTTTCTTATGAAAATTTCATCAAAATTGGCATATTCCCAGGAAAAGTCTCCATTTCAACAAACTGGCATTTTCTAATGATAAACTATGTTTCTGGAAAATACCCAAATAACTTTACTGCTTGGCACCTGTTTAAATCGCTAAATATTGAATCAAGTGGTTCACATTACCATGGAACACCGTAGCATTTTTCATTATATGATACTTGGAAAAAAGGCAGCTATATCAGAAGGGAATTTTTGTTTGGAGTCTCTCTTTTGTAGTAGCAAAGAGCACTCTGAGCAGGGATGATCAGACCATTAAACATGTGAGACTCCCACTTCATGATCAAAACCCTCAGGCTTTGGTAGCCCAAGATGAAGCACTGGCAGCAATGCCTGCCCAAGGTATACCTGTCTCTTTTTGCTCTCACTCCCACATAATCCTTGACATGTTTTTGCACAACCCTTTGTGATGAACTGTACTAGAGAATTTAAACTGGTTTTAGAAAAAAAACCCAATATATTTCTGTGAAAGTGGGTTTGGTCCACCCTAGCTTCACAGACAGTTTTGCCCACACAGCTCAGAAAGTCCAGCAACAGGTTGGGAAGAAATGCAGGTGTGAAAAGTGGCAAAGCAGCCTTATGGGGGGCCTCCTGTCTGGAGAACACCAGCAAGTCTGTGGGGCAGAATACCAATGATAAAAAGTGTGACATTGCTCCTACCTCAAGGTATTTCATGTGAAGATCTTTTTCAGCCTCTGCTTGTAGGCTTGATTCAAAACCCACCAATGTCCACAGTGGTCCTTTTTACTGACTTTGAGAGTTCTGGTCTCTAAAGTTATTCTGTTTTCTAGCCTATCAGTAAGAGCCAAACCAAATTATGTTTGCTTTTGGTAGGACAAAATAGCAAATCTCTGAGGATATGTTCTTGTTTTCTTCAGAGGTCATGGAGATTTCTTACGCAGATGTAAACTTCAACGGTGAGATTCATCCTAATTTTATGTATTTAATTTCTTTACATAACTAATGATCAGGCATGATTCATCTCAGTTACCCGAGATGTCTACTTTGGGATGAAATGCAAGGCACCCCAGGCAACATTGATTCTGTTGATTACCTCCCATCTGACCATTACAGATGAAGCCTCTTCCAGGTGCTGGAAGTAGAAAACAACATCTCTTCATAGTCATGTTAACATTTGTGCCATGGAGCTCTTAACAAGTTCAAAGGGGTGAGGCATGGCTAGTAGTCTGAAATGCTTATTTTCTATCTTTTTATGCACACATATATATACAAAGCTGTTTAAAGTACATACATGCAGAAAGTCCATTTTCTTCCACAGTCTGTAGACTCTCCACTACAAAGACTCAACTCATTGATGCCTGGCACTCTGTACAGTTACTTACGTGATTGCAAAGTGGATGCTTACTCTGTTGTGAGTTTTACATCTGCTTAGCACAGCTGTGAACGGCCATGTTTAGTACAGGGTGGCAGAGAACCGAGTCCTCAAGAATTTTATTCTCTTTGCTTGCAGACTTTTTCTCCCCTCAGTGCACAGCTACAGTGAGGAATTTCCAGCAGTCAATAAAAATGTGTATTTAACCCAATGAAAATCTGAGGATACAAACATTTCCACTGACAGCAAAACGTGTGACTAACTCAGGGCAGGTCTGACAAAATCATCAAGAAACCTTGTGAGATACATAAATACACGTGAATTTCCTTCCTCCTGTCTCCCATTTCAACAGCTACAAATTAAATGTAAATGGTAATTTGAGAAAAAAAAAATCCTATGTGACATTTATTGGCTGTAGGGCAGTTAGAGGCTAACATTTTCTATTTATTCCCACAGCATATGGAAGATAAGCAATGGCACGGCAGGACATGGTGCTGTGGAAAGACCCCCTGCTGTTTCCAGCTGGTACCCTGGATCAATGTAAATTCACTGACCTCTCTGCTATGGCTGTTAATGTGACTTCTTGTGATGTGGGCTCCTATTCACTGGAAATGGGACTCTTCTTTTCAGGGTGGCATATTCTATAATGTTAGGACACCCCACTGAGCAAGAAATAAATGAATGGCTCTTCCATAGTTTGTTCTCTCCCTCCCTGCTGGTAGGATAATTATAGTTTTAAATTACTGTTATTACCTTAATGACTTGTTGCTTGGTGAGGAGAATAATGTGAGGAGATTTATATTAGTACTGGCAAACAGCAAATGTCCAGTTCACCTCAGATGCTGGAGGCTGCAGAGACATGGTTTTGGCCATTGAAAAAGCCCACATACTGGTGGACTTTCATGGTGGGCAGGTTTCTCATTTTCTCAGATGTTTTCAGGGGCATCCCAAAATGCAGAAGTTGAGGTCTGGTAGATAATATAGGCCTTTTCTGCTCAAACAGGATAAACACTGAACAACTCAACTCCTATTTAGAAACTTTACCACAGAAACCAACAGGATTTAGGGGTATTGGCAGGATGGTTTAAAAGATTTTTTTCAAAGCTTTGCCAGTATATTTAAATTTGGGCCAATATTCAGCAGTAAACCAATAAAGTAAGCCCAGAGTAGCATGTCTGAGGAGACCTGTGAGGCTGAGAAGATCCTTGTGCTCTTCTGTACCAAAGAAACATCATGGGAAGGTAACAAGCATTGGCAAAGGCCATAGAAGAGATGGCAAGGTTGGGGTTCATGTCACCTCAATTTGAATGTGGCACTTGTCTTACACCACACAGAGGTCAACAACTGGATTAGTCCTTGTGTCTTGACAGGTTTACTTTCCAGCTTTGACACCTATTCCCAGATGCGATGAACTGTCCTGTGGAAATTCCCCTTTCTCTCCACTGACTACAGAGAGAGGCTAAACAGTTCAGCTGCAGATATATACACCGCAGCCCTGATACTAGCCAAGGTAGCATTTAATATAACAAGCAAGCTAGAAGAAACAGCAGCTTGAGGAGATGGGAACAGGATCTAAGTTAACACTATTAGCACCCACCCCTTGATAAGACCATGCTGCCCCTTCCAAAGGAAACATCAATTTTTGCTGCAAGAACTTGATGCAGAAAAACGCACCACTCCTGCAGCTAAAATCTCACAGTAGTTCCCTGCAATGGTATGTGGATAATACATCAAATGCAGGAAAGGCTGGAGTCTGTGGGGCTCCCAGAGGCAAGTTCAAAGTCACTTTCTGCCCATCATTTTCTGTAAAGACTCCAAACCAGGTTAATGGTTGGCTTGTTTCCAGTTAGGGATTTGTATCAGTTGAATCATTGCTGCCAGGGCTAAGTCTCAACCTGAGGAAAGGTTTTTTGGGAAGGATATCTTTGTCAGTAACTGCTGAAAAAGCTCAGTCTCAGCAAAAATAAAATCTAATTTCTGCGGGGACAGCAAGGGTTAAACACACATGTGAATATTTCTTTGTCACACTGCTTGCTTTGTGACTCTATTTTTTTCCTGCCCTTTCCAAAGCTCCCTTGGGAAGGACTGGATGCATTTTCCTTGGAATTCAAGGAAGAAACATGAAAGTATGAGCATAAAATGAAAAGCTCTTCAGTCAAAGGATTAGTTCACAGAGAGAGTGAGTGGAGTACATCCTAAACATATAAATATCAATGAGACCTCTCTAATATGCCTTGATATGCAGTTGTATGCCATCTATCAAAGGTGTTAAAGATACAGCCAAAGTGAGAAGAAAAACCCTTAAGTTGAGTAAAGTAAAAGTCACAGATCAAACCTTATTAATGCCTGTCACTTACAACACCCACGTCAGAGGAAGAAATTAGCACCTCCTGACACAAATCCCACGTGTACACAAAGCAAGTAATGCACACGAAAAGGCACAAAAAAGGGATGAATACTAAAGCAATCACTCAAAGGGAAGATTCATCTCCGGCTCCTAACTACGCATGAAGCAAAAAATAAAATGCCTATAGAGAAATTTTATAGGCAGAAAAGCAGCTGGGTACGCCAG
The DNA here is from genome assembly GCF_028858705.1 of Grus americana. Classification (NCBI taxonomy): domain Eukaryota; kingdom Metazoa; phylum Chordata; class Aves; order Gruiformes; family Gruidae; genus Grus; species Grus americana. The sequence goes on along the minus strand of NC_072853.1, from coordinate 10,337,097 downwards.
GGACCAGAGTCAAAGCGTGGAAGCTGTGAAGAGCAGATGAAGAAGAACTCAGTTTGATCAAATGTGGATGAATAAATATCAGCGAACTGAGAATAATGAATACTTAGATGAGTAATGGGGCTAAACACTGATTTAAAACTAAGCACCAGTTTAGAAGAAAAACTAGTCCTTTTAAGGTACCAACAAAAAGCAAGAGGCTGAAGTCAGAGCAGCGACAAATATTGCTGTGACAGAAAGCCCCTACAATACTCTAATTGGATAGAGATAGCAGAGGTAAATAACTTTAATGTTATGAATTTAAGGGATGCGTGTGTGTGATTTTCTCTCTCCTTCAGTACAGGTCAAAAGGACTGCAGTTTGCAATCATGTTAATGGAAATGGTTCATCTAGCTTGGAGGTGTTGCTGAGGTTAATTCAAACTATGCCCTGCATCAAAACTGCTTCCACAAAGGAAAAAAAGATGTTCTGAAGGGAACAGAAGGCCCAATATGCTGACTGGACCCACTTCTTAGGGAAGTCTGCTGCCTCCCTGGGGCCTGGGGTACAGATGTGAAGAGAAAGCTTCCTACCCTGGTATGGCCCTCAGATTATTATCCATTGTTGATTTTTCAGGTAGGCAGCAATGAAGTTGCAACAAGAAGTCTGAGGGCAACCAAGAGAGACTTCAGGGCCTCAGGATGACTGATCAAGGGATCAGGAGCACAAGTGGTGTTCTCCTCTATGCTTCCAGTTGCAGGGAATGATGAGGGAAGAAACAGGAAGAGACAGCAGATCAGTACCTGGCTCCAAGCCTGGTGTCATCATCGAAATGTTGGGATTTTTGATCATGAGGTGGTCTACACAACACCAGGTCTGCTGTGACAGATGATGTACACCTGTCTCAAAGGGGAAAAAGGATCTTCGTGAAGGAGTCAGCAGGGCTCATTGAAAGAGCTTTAAACTAGAATTGAAGGGGGAAAGGGGTAAAGTCGGTTTTGCTAGAGATAAGCCTGGAGATGGCATGACAACATTTGTGGGACAGTGTGCTAGTGAGATTCTTTGGTCTGCTGTCTCAGTGGAGGAAGAGGATGGAGAGCCCTGCGGCAGCAAAGATGCAAGGTTTATTGATGTGTTAGAAACCACAGAAGTGCCTGAGGATGGCCACGTAGGAAGTAGGGCTCCCCACCAAAAAAAAAAAAAAAAAAGGTGGCGAAATCAATAGGTCAAATGAAGTGCATCTACACCAACACACACAGCATGGGTAACAAACAGGAGGAGCTGGAAGCCATTGTGCAGCACAAAAACTGTGATATATTTGCCATCACGGAAAGATGGCAACTGGAGTGCTGCAATGGATGGCTATAATCTCTTCAGAAGGGATAGGCAAGGAAGAAGAGATGGTGGGGTAGCTCTGTATGTTAGGCAGTGTTTTGATTGTCTAGAGCTTGATGATGGTGATGATAGGGTTAAGTGTTTATGGTTAAGAATCAGGGAGAAGGCCAACAAGGCAGGTATCATGGTGGGAGTCTGTTGTCCATCCCAACCAGGATGGAGAAGCACGTGAAATATTCTATAAGCAGCTGGGAGAAGTCTCATGATTGCTAGCCCTTGTTCTTGTCGGAGAATTCAACCTACTGATGTCTACTGGAAATACAATACAGTGGAGACAAAACAGTCCAGGAGGTTCCTGGAGTGTGTAGAAGATAGCTTCCTGACACAGCTGGTGAGGGAGCCAACTAGGGAAGGTGCCCCACTAGACTTATTGTTATGGAACAGAGAATGACTTGTGGGTGATGTAATGGTTGATGCTGTCTTGGGCGTAGTGATCACAAAATGATAGTTTTCAATTCTTGGAGAAGTAAAGAGGGGGGTCAGCAGAACTGCTACCTTGGACTTCCAGAGGGCAGACTTTGGCCTATTTAGGAGACTAGTTGGCAGACTCCCTTGGGAGGCAGTCCTAAAGGGAAAAGGACTCCAGGAAGACTGGATATCCTTCAAGAAGGTAATCTTAAAGGTGCAGGAGCTGGCCATCCCCATGTGCCAAAAGACAGGACGGTGAGGAAGAAGACCGGCCTGGCTGAACAGAGAGTTTTGTCTGGAACTCATGAAAAAAAAGAGAGATTATGACCTTTGGAAGAAGGAGCAGGCAACTCCAGGGGACTACAAGGATGTCGTGAGGTTATGCAGAGAGAAAATTAGAAAGGCCAAAGCCCAGCTAGAACTTAATCTGGCTACCACTGTAAAAGACAATAAAAATGTTTTTATAAATACATTAGCAACAAAAGGAGAGCTGAGGAAAATCTCCATCCTTTATTAGATGCAGGGGGAAACATAGTGACAAAGGAAGAGGAAAAGGCTGAGGTACTTAATGCCTTTTTTGCCTCAGTCTTTAATAGTAAGAGCAGTCGTTCTCTGGGTCCCCAGCACCCTGAGCTGGAAGACAGGGACAGGGAGCAGAGTGAAGCCCCCATAGTCCAAGCGGAAATGGTTAGCGACCTGCTACACCACTTAGACACACACAAGTCTATGGGGCCATATGAGATCCACTCCAGGGTACTGAGTAAGCTGGTGGAAGTGCTCACCAAGCCACTTTCCATCATTTATCAGCAGTCCTGTCTAACTGGGGAGGTCCCTGTTGACTGGAAGTTAGCCAATGTGACGCCCATCTACAAGAAGGGCTGGAAGGAGGATCTGGGGAACTACAGGTCTGTCAGTCTGATCTCAGTGCTGGGGAAGGTCACAAAGCAGATCATCTTGAGTGTCATCACGTGGCACATACAGGACAACCAGGTGATCAGGCCCAGTCAGCACGGGTTTATGAAAGCCAGGTGCTGCTTGACCAACCTGATCTCCTTCTATGACAAGGTCACTCGCTTAGTGGATGAGGGAAAGGTTGTGGATGTTGTCTACCTGGACTTTAGTAAAGCCTTTGACACTGTTTCCCTCAGCATTCTCCCAGAGAAACTGGCTGCTCATGGCTTGGACAGGTGTACTCTTCACCGGGTAAAAAACTGGCTGGATGGCTGGGCCCAAAGAGTTGTGGTGAATGGAGTTAAATCCAGCTGGTGGCCAGTCACAAGTGGTGTTCCCCAGGGTTCAGTATTGGGGCCAGTTCTCTTTAATATCTTTATCCATGATCTGGACGAGGGGATCAAGTGCACCCTCAGTAAGTTTGCAAAGGACACCAAGTTGTGCAGGAGTGTTGATCTGCTTGAGGGTAGGAAGGCTCTGCAGAGGGATCTGGACAGGATGAATTGATGGGCCAAGACCAACTGTAGGAAGTTCGACAAGGCTAAGTGTCAGGTCCTGCACTTGGATCACAACAACCCCAGGGAACACTACAGGCTTGGGGAAGAGTGGCTGGAAAGTTGCCCTGCAGAAAAGGACCTGGGGGGTGTTGATAGCCAGCTGAATATGAGGCAGCAGTGTGCCCAGGTGGCCAAGGCAGCCAACAGCATCCTTGCTTGTATCAGGAATACTGTGGCCATCAGGACTAGGGAAGTGATCATCCCCCTGTACTTGGCACTGGTGAGGCTGCACCTTGAGTGCTGTGTTCAGTTTTGGGCCCCTCACTACAAGAAAGACATTGAGGTGCTGGAGCATGTCCAATAAGGAGCAATGAAGCTGGTGAAGGGTCCAGAGTTATGAGGAGCATCTGAGGGAACTGGGGTTGTTTAGTCTGGAGAAAAGGCAGCTGGGAGGAGACCTTATCACTCTCCACAACTACCTGAAAGGAGGTTGTAGCCAGGTGGGTGTTGGTCTCTTCTCCCAAGCCACAAGTGATAGGAAAGGAAATGGCCTCAAGTTACACCAGAGGAGATTTAGATTGGATATTAGGGAAAATTTCTTTACCGAAAGGGTTGTCAATCATTGGAACAGGCTGCCCAGGAAAGTGGTTGAGTCACCATCCCTGGAGGTATTTAAAAGATGCTTAGATGCGGTGCCTAGGGATATGGGTTAGTGGCGGACTTGGCAAAGTTACGTTAATGGTTGGACTTCATGATCTTAAAGGTCTTTTCCAACCATAATGATTCTATGATTATATGATTCTATGAAATGATAAGAGCAGAGGAGAGCTAGGGAAAATAATTGTTCTGTGTCTCATTTACTGTGAGGTGAGGGAAAACATAGTGATGAGCCACATAGTCTTGTTTCACCATTTTGCCACCCTGTACAGTTGCACTAGCAATACTGATGTCTGGTCATCCGTTAACTTTTGATATCTATAAATATACCACTTCCCCTTGCTGGCAGTGATGATCAACTCTCTGAAATTCTCCTGATCTCTAAGAGGACCACTCCAGGGGCATCCCACCTCTGCTGGTCATCCCACTTCGATTGGCTTTATAGCCCCCAAAGTAAGCACAAATTAATAATCTTCTATTGAGTTTGGGGACACGACAGCCATTGGGAATCTGCTTTTCTAGCTTATCATGGCTGTGTTTGCTGGCAGTCTCCCTCATCCAGGGCCGTTTCTCCTGGCTATGTGAGTCCAAGGATGAGTGGCGTGTGTGCATATATGTGTGTCTATAAAGGGAAGACTGGGAGTGCACTTTATACTGAGGGACTTACAGATGCTGCAGCCTACTCACTCTCTCTCTCTTCTCCTCTTATACTCCTACCCCCATCAGGAGCTAGAAATACTCCAGAGACTGCAGTAACCTATGCTGGCGGGAATGGTGCCAAAGTGGCTGTTGGCTGAGAGTTGCCGGAGTCTGCTTCAGCGTGGCCTTTCATACCCTCTGCACGACCCTCCTAAACCCGGAGGGATTAGTACCCCTCCGAGCCCCATTATGCCATCCATCAAAGAGCTCCCCACATGAGGGAAAATCTCAGCTGGCCAAGGAGAGCTGGAGGCTGAGCAGCACAAAGACCTTCGTTCACCCCCCAGTGGAGGCCCTTAATTTTTAAACTCACTGACTGCATATATACAGTGCGAAACGCTCAAAGTGACTACTTCCTGGGATTAGGAATTAAAACAAACAAGTAAACAGAGAAGCAATGTTAGACTGCTTCTGCCCTACTATTAAAACAGTTTTATGACCTGAAAATTATACGCCAACTGATTTTGGCAGTGGTCTCTCAACTAATCTACTCTGCACATACATGCATCTGTCTTCTTACTTACAGCATTAGCTGTCACCACGGGGCTGTTTTTGTTTTCTTCAACAGATTTTTAGTGGGTTCTTCAGCCCTAAAAATAAACAAGCTTTCCTGGGGTATATGTTTGTCTCCTCAGCTTCCATGTGCTGGTTGCTACATGATTCCTGCTGCCTGTATGGAGATTTATATCTCAGACCTCTGTACAGACCTGACGTGGCAGAATGGGAGTGGAAGCCAACAGATGAAGTTGCTGGGTACTTGCAGCACAGGGAACACTGTCTTCCACAGAAACATGGGAACTGATCTTGCTTATCCTTTTGCATTTTATACTGACATGGTCTGTCTGTTATGCAATCCAGGGGGTCTCCACTGGGATTCTCCTGATAGTTGGGGTCTCAGGACCAGCTCTATTGCAAAACATGGTGAAAAATAAACTCATCTGAGTCACTTTGTGTGCACCTGTGTTAAATATGGAAACTAATTCCTTTTTGCATGCACTTTCAGTTCCCTCAGATTGTCAAATCCTTTGGGCCTGCAGAACTTAGAGCATTAGGAAATAGGCTGTGAGCCCTACTTCTCCATCTGAGCCCAGTTGATGGATTTAGGGGATTCAATTTTTTTTTAATTACTACACTTGGATAGCTGACCTACATGAAGAACTCTGAATCACAGAATCACAAAAATCTAGACTGGAAGAGACCTCTGGAGATCATCTAATCCAACCTTCTGTTGAAAGCAGGCTTTAGATTAGGTTATTCAGGGCCTTGCCAAGCCAAGTCTTGAATATTTCCAGTGACAAAGACTCCACTGCTCCTTTGGACCTGTTCCAATGTTTAATTGTTCTCACAGCGAAGCATATTTTTTATATCCAGGTGGAATTTCTCTTGAAGCCAATTGTACCCATTGCCTCTTGTTCTGTCACTGTGCATCTCTCTGAAGAAAGTACCTTCATCTTCTCTATAAATACCTTTATTGTGATCAGATTCCCCCTAGCCTTCCCTTCTCAAGGCTGAACAAACCCAGTTCCTTCAGCCTTTTTTCAAATGTCAAGTTCTCCAACCCTCTCCTCACCTTGGTGGCCTGGACTGTCTCAGATTTTTTAGCAGCTCCAAGACAAATTGCATTTGTCTTCATTTCTGTACTCGTCTTGGCACTTACTGGCTATGTTGGGTCAGGCACAAAACGCATCCATGCATGAATATGCTGCAGAAAATGACCTGTCTCCTCCTTTACAGAGCTTGAGGCACCTTTGCAATGGTGCTGTAGGAAGCTTCGTTGGCTGCAGAGGGTGGTGTAAGTCTGTAATGGATCAATCCTGCACTCAGGTCTCTGAGGCTGCCAGGTTTGTACACAGTTCATCTGTGCTAAGCATACTTACAGACACACACACACACATAAAGTCCCTCTCTTGGAAAGCTGGTTTAACTGATCTGTTTGGAATGCTTAGGCCATATGGTTCTGATTATTTATATAGATAAGCATGTGTATTTTTCTCTGCCTAAAAATAACCAGACTTAGGAAAGGAAGATGCTTTTGTGTAAATTATTTAAAAATAGGAAAATTGCTAATCCCTTGAGAAAACCCTCACTAGTGTTGCACGCGGTGCCCCCAGAGATGACAGGACATGGGGCCGGGCTGCTCAGCCACACTGCAACCACATCCTTTTACACCTTCCGCATGACCACCCTGGCTGGTCCCTCTTGACTTAGTGCACATTCCTGCAGAACAGCTGATGAAAGGCAGCTGCAGGGCAAATGTAACTCGTGGCCTTCTGTGTTGTGGCTTCTTTTCTCCCTCTAAGCTCCTAGTTTTCAACAACCTCCCTTAAGTCTCATGGAATGAGGCTCTAATGAGGCTGGAAGGCTGAATGCTAACATCTGTGGCTGTTCACACTCTAAGTTGCCATGGTGGAGGTTGCTCTACACTACCTAGCAGGCTTGGGCAGGATGAGCAATGCAAATGCCCATGGTGAAGAAACTCAGGTCTAAGCTAGGTGGGTCTATCTCAGGTGTAAATTGGGTTGGATGAAGAGCCCACAGATATGCTTGAAGAACATGCACCATCCTCCTCTTCTGCTCCTCCTTCTTTGTGTGCTTTGAGCCTGACATCTTAAGCAGGGCAAAGTATTGCCCACAGCTCCCTACACCCACCATATTCCCCCTCCATCTATCCCATCCTTGGCTGGCTATGCTGCATCTTGGCATAAGCACAGAAGGCAACTAGGCCATGGTTGCCTTTTAACTGGAGATGTTTGTTCTTGGCAGTCGGCTGTTCTAGAAACTGTGTCCTCCAACTGTACCTATGCCTACTGAAGGATTTCATGAGGTTAAACACACTAACACTTGACAAAGTCTCAGATACAAGTGTGAACATGATGGAAAATGTGCATACTGTTCATTCTAGTACAAATAAACAAACAATTAAACTTTGAATTTCTCCTCAGTTACAGCATCGTACCTTGTGACTTTCTTCAGAGAACAGTGTTGCCTTTTTGCTGATGCTGAGCGAAAAATCCTCTTTACAAGATTTATATTTATATAGAGCTCTCTCTAACAAGGACTTTCTATAGCCCAATTCATAACCTTCCTTCACCCTGTTCCATCCCCAATCTCATCCTGTAAGAAAGTGTTTCTTGAGGGTGAAGTTGTGAGGGGACCAGCTATTTCTGTCTCCCTGACATTTCTCATTACAATCTTCCTCATTCCCCTAAACAATTTGTTTCTGACTGTCAGCATTGCACAACCTTTTTCATGACAGTGGAGGAGATCTGAAATTTAGTTGAGCTTCGCATTGGGTATTTGGGTGTTAACAGTGCAGTGAATGGTTGTTATTATTAATATTACTACAATTTTCTGAAGTTGCTGTGGGAATATGAAAAGTCATCATTCTACACCCCAGTACCTCTCTTGTAGTAAGTGTTGGCCTGGCAGACTGCTGACTCATGCTAGCTCCTCTCAGTTTCACTGAAGATCCAGACTTGTGTCCCATCCAGGGCTTCAGATCCTACATGCTTTTGTGGCTGTCACTGCTGTACTCTGGGAGCACCTCCCCATTTGATCCTCCCAACAATTTCATGATGCAGGGAATTAGAATTATGCCCATGCTGTACATGAGAACCTAAAACATAAGTAGACCATGTAATTTGCCTTTGATTCCACACTGGAAGTCTGTGGGAGGTCAAAAGCTTAGCTCAAATTCCCCCATTGGAAGCAAGCGGTCTCACCGCTGGATGACCTCTTCATCTCTACAGCTACCTCCTTCAAGCCTACAGGGACCTCATCTTTTGCTTCTGTTTCTCAATCAGTGTTTTCACAGCAGAGCTCAGGCTTGGAGCTTTGCTTTGAGCTGCGTTACAGAGCACTGAACTGGCACTCAGTTAAGGAGATGACTGCCAAGCAAGCGGGGTCCAAAGCCTCTCAGCAGCCCAGTGGATGCCAGCCAACCCCAGCCACGTGGCACCTTCTTCCTGCACTTTGGGAGCAGGGAGAGGGGATTAGTCTTCCCTCCTTGCCTTCAGGTTGCCAGCAATATGGAAGTGATCTCACTCATGTCTCATGAGAGACCAGATCCCTTTGTGCATCCCCTCAGAGTTTAGTGGGTTCATTTAGGTCCAGCAGATGAACTGCTGTACCATACCACTGTGGTATGTACATGCATAATAATATGGTGCACAGAAGTTTTGAGATAAAAATCGCAGACTGTGGCTTGACCTATGTTAGAAGATAGCAGGAAGTGTTGAGTCAGGATCCCCTGCTCATTAAAACCAAGGTGACAGAGGAAACTCTTCCACTTGCCACCGTCTCTTCCTCTGAAAAGCCTTGTGATTAATTACTGATAGGTAGTCAGAAAAAAGACATTTCTTCTCTGCTGAACAACAGCTAGACTCTGTTTTCGTGCTAGTGGCAGAACTGGTATTATTGTTTCAAATCCTCCAAGAATACACACTAATTAATAGCAACAGTGAGTTCCAGAGAGCCAGTGCTCAGCCCTGACCCATTTCCCCAACACAAGGACTGTCACTGGAAGTTCTCCTGGGAGAGCTTAAAAAAGCCACAAACAAAACCAAGCCTTGGAAGTAATGTGTTGCAGAGATATGTTCAATGTCACAAGAGGCAAATATTATTTCTCTGGTGGTCTAACTGAGAGTCATTCTGGAGCTGAGAGACCATCACAAAAATAATCATATTCCTTTGAGATGACCTCCTTGTTACCTTCTTCCATCACAAGCAATTGCTAATAATCAGAAATCATCCTTTTTTGTTGTTGCAGTTGATTTAAAGGGCTAAGAAGAGTAAGGAATTTTGCTCCAGGCAAAGAAAGGTAGCTGGAGATTTACACATGTTTTCAGTGGAAGTACACTAAATCCGTATGTCTACATTTGGAAGCATTCTCTGTTGTTTTTGGACATGAAAATAATGAAGTTAAGCTTTCTTTTTTACAGAAAAATAAAGTCTAATGGAAGGAAATCAGTCCACAGAGCAAATTTTGGATATTCTTCTACATTTTTTCTGGATTTAAAGAACTTCGAAAGGTAGGTTAACTCCAGCCCAGAGGAGATAAAAAACCTGAAAGATTTTTATTCCACTTCCAACTAGCTAGGAGAAAATAGGGCTGCCTTGTTTCAGGTTTTTTCCCAATACATTTCCCAAATTCTTGTTTTCTCATATATTTTGGGACATTTTTCTTGCTTGATTTTTTTTCTTTGTAGAAGTGTTAAAGCTTATCACTATGTTCAAAAGTAGTCTGGGATCCTGCTGTCCCCAGACAAGCCTCAATAGCTTCACTTAAAACCTTCTGTTTAAGGGTTAGTCAACTGCGGGGTCTGCAGGCCAGGAAGAAAATATATGCAGAAGGCTTTTTCAGAAAGTACACCAACAAGTCAAGTTAGAGCTGAATTTAAGTTCTGTGAAATGAAGATTCAGACCAATAGAAATGTTTCCCTATTTAAGCATTCCAATGAAAACAATTTTGATTGGAATTATTCCCTTGCTGGGTTTGTAAGCCAAACACTGCATCATTTTGCTAGAAAAGAAGAGCCAGATTTGTTAGCTTCCAGAAAGTTTCACAGTCTATTTCCATTCTTTGTGTGGAGTGAAATACAAAAAGTATGGAATGACAAAAATTGAAATGCAAATTAAGTTTTTAAAATTATTTGCTGTGAGCGACATAGAAATGTAAATGCACTGAAAAATATGATCTCAGGGTTGAACATTTTTCCCTGCTTAATTTCAAATCAGAGAGGAATTTCTGTACTTTCGAATTGCATTTTACGGCTGATGTTTGCAATGCTCTCCCAGGTGCATAATACAAAGGAGCATTAATTATTTAACGATGTGTACAGGCAGTCCATGGGAACTGGGAGAGTGGGAAATAAGCAAGACAAGTGGAAAGAAACAAAGAGAACAACCTAATGTAAATAATGAAACTTGTAAAGTTCTGTCCTAAAAAATCTTCAGGATTACCATAGCAACAGAAGACAGGAGCATGGCATGGGCAGCATCTCCATCTTCCTCAAGACAGCTGCTGCTGAAGGGAAGTGAGCTTCTGAGATGAGCTTTGCAGAAGTTTTTTTTTTGGGGATCCTTTGCCTAGGAGGCTGGAATCTGTTCCCTTAGATTCAGGTGCCTTCCAGGAGATGCATAAACATCCCTTCTGGCTCTCGCTCCATTCATTGGCAGAGCTTGGATCCTACCCAGTGACTGCTTCCTGGAAGAGTACCGTCTACACCAGCCCTGAGGAATGATCTTTCATACCTACTCCAGGCTTAAAGCCAAAATAGAGCTTCACAGCATGTAGTTTCTGTACTTAGACCATAAATATCATACCAATGCCCTCTCTCAGACCTCAGGCTATAGCTAAGCTAGAGTTTGGGGGACCAAATCAGAGAGGACTGGAGAAGGTAAGGTTCCAGCAATGCCACAAGACCCTGCAGTGGCAGGAACTGATTTTAGGAGTTGCATCAGGATGTTACTTGTGTTACTACATGGGTCTTGAAAGCCAACTCTGTAGATAACATGGTAAGTCACCATGGTAATGAAGCAATTTCCATTTAAACAATCCTACAGGTTAGTGCAGCTTCCACTGAAATTGCCAGGGGCTGGGTTTTTGTCTTCAGTGGAAGAAAGTCTAGATCTTTATTGCTTCATAGCATATTTTCATACATGCTGGAGCTTGGGAGAATTAAATAATTCATATACCAAGTTGAAATAATAAATAATCAGTGAGGGGGCTTAAAATTCACAGTACATAAGGAAAGATGGATCATTATAGCTTATTATAAATCTCCCCTTATAGCCAGGCCTTGGGGTTCAGTGCCATAACATAATAAAGCCAGTGAAACTGTAATTAAACTCTGCTTCCCCAGCCCCTTGAAATTCAGATGGGAAAAATGCAGGAAGGGGATATGATTCAAATGGTGATGGGAGGGAATGGTAATAACAGAGAGTCAAAGAGAGGTCATTCTGAAACATACCTTGGGGACAGCAGGTGTGGTAATAAATTAACTGTATATACTTTTTCAAGGCAGGGCAAAAGAGACACTGAGGAATTCCAAGGAAGAGTAAATTGCACATGGCAGAGTCTGCCAAGCAGTAACCTGCTGATTTAAGGTCCATTCTTGGAGGTGCTCCATGCGCAAAACATCTACAGACAACTGAACAAACGGGACCAGACTTGTTCTTGCACTGCTGCCCCTTTCCTATGCTGGTGCCTTTCCAGCATCGTGCATTGATCTAACAGGGACTGAGATGGCTCACCTGGCTGATGAAAGGCATTGAAACACAAGATGCCCTTGGAGGAGTTTTGAATCCTTGTCTCCTTCCATAAATACACTGAAATAATAACGGTGCCACCTAACCAATTTAGTGGCCCATGGCTGTGGACTTTTCTAGAAAATGGCCCTTGGGGAACTGCAGTAGTCTGCCCTCCCCAGCTAATCCAGGCACTAGGGGATTTCATCCCTTTCCCTCCCTTATCAAGGAGGGTAACTCAAGGGATCAAGGTTTTGAGGTACAGTAAAACACACTCTGCCCTCCTGTGTGCCCTCATCCTGACAGAGAGGAGTACAAAAACCTGATGGTGCAGACACTTACAAAGACCTAAGACTGCAGTAGTGTGATGTTTTCACCCAAGACTCAGAAAGACTCAATGATGCACACAAATAGGCTCATTACTGCTCATTTCATCCTGCTCCAATGTTTTATAAACTAGGTATTGAAAATCAATGTATGAATTGCACCATTTTGAAAATTGTGTGGAGAACACCTGAACAATCAGGAGAAACCCAATCCAGCATCAATAATTGCTGAACAGACAGTTTTATGGCTACGGCCTTAAGGGTTTGGAACAAAAGAAAAGATTTTACTTGTAACAGTTGCTGCAGTTGAATGTTAATCACCCCAGACTATGAAGTTTTGTTGACATTTGCAGGATCTGAAATTACATGACCTAGATTCTGCATCTCCTTTTTCTCATCTCAGAAGTCCAGCGTTGAGAAGCAGATCTCTATGACATTTAAATAATCTGCAATTTATACAAAAGAATGGGAGACTCAATAGACAGCTTTCGACATCACATTTTTTGGTAGGAAGTTTTACTCTGCACTCCCTCTTTTAATCCTGTATCCGTATGTTGAAAATGTATGAAGTTTTGTGTATGCAAGGATGGTAGGATTGAATCTTAAATGGAAATCAGAGTGCTTTTCCATCTCTTCTCCCCCAGTGTACATTGTTTATATGGACGCCACGGTATACGCAAATATAAAGATAGTTTTCTACTTGATAACATTTACAAAATACGTCTCAGCTGAACTGATATACCTGTCTGGATTTCTGGAAATAGTGAATTTTATAGTGAAACAAACTCAGCTAACCTTCTCTAAGAGCTACATTTTGCTTTCAGTCTGAAATATCAGTAGTTTGCTTCAGTTCTCTTGGAGAGAAAGAGATTATTTAACATTTTTTGTCCAGTCTCTTCCTGCTGAAGTATGTAAGGGGTTATGAAAAGAAATAAATTCTCTTTAGTTAATGGATTTTACCTGGGAATTAATGGGAGAAAGATTAGTGGTCTTGCTTTCTAGGTACAGCTTTAATTCACTATCAAGGGTTGGTAGAGAAATCAATAGTCATGACATGCCTTGGATATTCCTGCCTGAAGAGGAAGAGTCTGTGCCTATAAGGTATAGAAGAACTATGTTCTTGAGGAATAGCTGATCATCTTCATATGTGTCAGTAGTAGAGATGACCTCCAGATCCAAGCAATAGCACAGCACATCTTATCACAGAAATGGAGGTTGTATCACAAGGACAGGGAGTAAGAAACAGCTTGGAAAAAGAGAGAAAAGGAAATGGTTTCTCTATGTGGTTAGATAGAGAACAATATGCAAGAACTAACTGGAGTACAGGTTCAAAAAGATGAGAAAGAAAAAAACCTTGTCTCCAACTCAAACTAGGAAACCCAGAAAGTAGTTAGGACTGGCCAAAAGAGGAGAAAAGTCTTAGAAAAATTGACAAGGTCTCCTGCAAGGGGAAGAGTAGAGTAGTGCAGCTACTTTCCAGGAGGAAGAGGGGAAGCTTTTATTGAATACAGATGAGATTCCTGAGGTATGGAGGTACAGTCCCCTGGCAGTGATCTGCACTGGAACTGGTGAGATCATAGAAGCTTCATTGCACAGATCCTGGGAGACACTGCAAATGAGAGGAGGGTTGTGTCTCAGTAGCAGAGAAGTAAGATGCTGAGGAAGATAGGTGAGCGATGTAAGGACAATCTTTTAGGATTTGTAATGTTGGAAGGGAAGGAAAAAGAGGAGACACTTGTTATCACAACTCATGTTACTGTTACGGGGCCATATGTGATTCCAGGCGAGAGAGAATGCTTGAATACTTACTGATTTGAAGTACTAAAGTGTAAGATGTTTAGCAGTTACCACTTCTGACCAGCTTTCATTGGATAACACAACTGTCTTCTCCTTAAACATCTGTTTGCAATATGGGAACACAAGTGGCAAATCTTAATTAACACTGTAAATTGGTTATCTGAACACTCCTGAAGGTCCATAAAATCATGATGATCCAAACACAAGTGTTTTTTTCTTTTTTGTTTTTTTCTTTTTTTAAGACATTCTGTGTGAAGAAGCACCTGTGAAGCATAAACATTTCCCAAATGTAAAGAACAGGAAAGAAATAGGAGTTGATAACCATGAATGTAAGTTGCAAGTTTTAAAATATAAGTAGTAGATAGAAAAAAGCTAAAGAATCAGTAGAATAGCAACAATTGACAGGACTACAAATGATAAGAACAAACATTTTAGGGGAGAAAAAAAAAGCCAAGGTCAGGTATAAGTCATTTACTGGCTACAGATGTAAAATCATGTAATAAGTAAATACAAAATTATAAATAGTAATGCAAAAATGTTCAGCTGATATTTCTGCTCTGTATTTGAAGGACACAAAACTAAGAAGAAAACTCTAGCCAAAGCGATGTTGGGGATGAAATAGAATTTTTACTATCCATATCAAAAGAAGCTATGAAGTGACTTTTAATAACAGACTTCTTCAAATAAACAAATCAAGAAAATAATTTACCTTTAAGAATCGAGAAGTGCTGAGGTGAGAATTACCCTAAACCTCTGTGGTTCATCATGGTAAATAAGGCAACACCATATCATCACAGAGTCCTGTTGTGATTCCTATAGTAAGAGAGAAAAGGGATAAACCAGAGAAGACCAATCAGCCTGATGTTCCTTATGGGCCAGACAGTGAATTCAGGACTCTGTCAATGAAGAGTTAGAGCTTAAGAAGGTAAATGACGCCAGGCAATATGGTTTTAATGGAAGGTACATCTTGTTAAACAAGTCCGTTATCTCTTTTTGATAAGATTATAGGTTTGGATGATTAAGACAGCTGTGCTGAGGTGGTACCTTTGGATTTCTCCAAGGCGCTTCACTTAATACTGCCTGACACACTGATTAAAATCTTGGATTAAAAGGAATCAACGGGGCACAAAATAGATAGATGAAAAACTGGATGACTGACAGACTTTGCAATGGAGTTGTTAATGTAGCTGTTCCTGAGTGAGGCCATTAGTACAGGACTTGTCTGGGCACTGGCTCTTGGTCTGATACCATATGATTGATGTTTTCATCACTGATGTAGCAGGTGATAATAAATATTTGCTGGTTAACACGTGTTGTGAAAAGGATGATTGGAAATGTCTGCTTTTTTAGTTTTCATCCAGAAAATTAAGTCTCATAAGGCCTAATCAAGGTACAAGGACAGGAAGGAAAGAAAATGTCTCCATAGGGGATATATGAAAAAAGAGAGTATGTTTATAAAAGCCAGTCAGTCACTGAAGGGAGCTGCTCCGGTGCTGGCCAGACCCACAGCAGAGCAGCAGATCTCAGCGCACAGGGGGTTTCCTGAGGAAGGGAAATGCCAGGGGAGTGGACATACCCGTCAGGAGCCACAGGTCTGGCGGGAGGTGCTGACCAGACCTGGGTGCTGCCAGAGCCATGGCGGCCACCCCCACACCCACACAAGGCAGCCCAGGGAGCCCAAGCGGCCAGGAGTGCTGCGACCAGAGTGGGCAAACGGCATGGGACGGCAGCCAGGGCAGGAAGGGCACCTCTTCGAAGGAGGGGCATTCCACTGGCCGACTGGGACACGTGAAGCACACCTGGCACCGCTCTGTGGCAGGTCAAGGTCACCCACCCTACCTGACCCTCAAGGCAGAATGGTGGGCGCTCGTCTGAGAGCAAAGGCTGCAGCTCTGGCTGGGGGCTCTGCACCATCTACCCCAGTGATGACTGATGCCTCCACCCAGACGGAGCTGCTGAAGGGAGGGCTGCAGTGCAGACCTCAGGCTGCAGGAACCACCTGGACCTTTCTCCCAAGGTGGGGATAGGCAGCAGACCTGCCTGCAGAAGGTGTGCCCAGGGGGAGGACCTCCTGCAGTGGTGGCTTGAGCTGCAGAAGGCGGTGAGAAGGCTGAGAAACATCAGGGAGGCTGAGAAGGAATTAGATATCTGGTTCCAAGTGCAGTCTGCAGTGAACCCACAGCCCATGGCCAAACAGCCAAAACCTCCCCCACTGGCACACACAGAAAGGAGGGGGGAAAATAATGCAGCAGAATGGAACCTTGTGATGGCAAGGACCAGCGGGAGGAAGATACTTACCACAAAGCCAGAGGTGCCCTTGCAGAATCGCTTCACTGCTCTGCAGACTGAAGAGGAAAGACCCACCACATCAGGAGAGACGCTAGTGCTGAGTAAGGCAGCCCAACCTGCCAGGAGGCCTGCATGAATGAACAAGGAGCTCCTGAACAAACTGAAACACAAAAAGGAAGCCTACAGAGGGTGGAAACAAGGGCAGGTAGCCTGGAAGGAATACAGAGAAACTGTCCGAGCAGCCAGGGATCAGGTTAGGAAAGCCAAAGCCCTGATAGAATTAAATCTGGCCAGGGATGTCAAGGGCAACAAGAAAAGCTTCTATAGATACGTTGGTGATAAAAGGAAGACTAGGGAAAAAGTGGGCCCTCTCCAGAAGGAGATGGGAGACCTGGTAACCCAGGATATGGAGAAGGCTGAGGTACTCAATGACTTTTTTCCCCTCAGTCTTCACCGGCAAGTGCTCTAGCCGCACCACCCAAGTAGCAGAAGGCAAAGGCAGGGACTGGGAGAATGCAGAACCACCCACTGTAGGGGAAGATCAGGTTCAAAATCATCTAAGGAACCTGAAGGTGCACAAGTCCGTGGGACCTGATGAGATGTATCCATGTGTCCTGAGGGAACTGGTGGATGAAGTGGCCAGGCCACCCTCCATCATATTTGAGAAGTCATGGCAGTCTGGTCAAGTTCCCACTGACTGGAAAAGGGGAAACAAATCCCCCATTTTTAAAAAGGGAGAAAAGGAAGACCCAGGGAACTACAGGCCGGTCAGTCTCACCTCCATGCCTGGCGAGATCATGGAGCAGATCCTCCTGGAAACTATGCTCAGGCACATAGAGAATAAGGAGGTGATTGGTGACAGCCAATATAGCTTCACGAAGGACAAATCATGCCTGACAAATTTGATGGCCTTCTACGACAGGGTTAATTAAACATTGGAACAACTACCAGCAAAGGTGCTGAACTCGCCCTCACTTGAAGTCTTTGCAAGGAGATTAGTTATCTATGGGGGGTGGAACTAAATGATCTTCAAGGTCTCTTCCAACCCAAACCATTCTATAATTCTATGATACTTTCTTTGCACACAACATTGGGTGGTTCGTTAACAAAATATTGCATCCAATTGAGCTGACCGTCCTTCCGTACAGATATGGAAATAACACAAAAAGTCCAGAAGAGGCCAAAACATTAACTGGGAGCTAGGAAATGAGCCTTCCTTTAGAAGGATTAAAGAGCCCAATCTATTCAGGTTACTCAAGAGAAAGTGGGAATGAGGGATTTGGTCCTACCTATGTCCCTGGAGATTGTTAAGAACAGACATCAAATACATCAGCAGTTTAGCTAAAGCTGATCCCTTCCTGGAAAAGATGAACCAAGAGACTTCTCAGGGTTCCTCCCAGCCTTGTCTGCTATTATATTGTGACATGACGGATTATAAATTAGAAAAAAATGGCAATGTCCTTGTTGTGAGATAATTTAAACATTGGAGCAGCTACCAGCAAAGGTGCTGAACTCACCCTCACTTGAAGTCTTTACAAGATTAGTTATCTCTATTAAACACATGCTTAGTGCAGTTTTTTAGGAAGAATGCAATGGCCTATGCCACCCTGCAGGATCCTGGTGACCCGCTGCCCTCTGGCCTTGCAACCTGACTGTTAATTTACAGAATGGGAATATTTCTGTCAACATATATTTGCTACTTAGACATCCACGTCTGACTTTTTAGGCAATACCTGAGCATCTCACTGTCTTCTATTATTTTAATATTACAGTCTTGAGGTTAAGTCTCTTCATCGTGCTTCCACAATATACAACACTAGCTTCACAAAGTTACCTTTGAAACTATAAATCTGGACTTTTCTGGGGGCTGAGGTAATTTAAAAAGCCTGATGGGGTGGCAAAACTTTCAGCTGTAACTTCAGGCTGCTCTGTGTATCCCCTGAAGTCTCGGCCACATCTCTGTCACCCTCCGTGTCTGGCTTAGGACTTCTTGTAAGATAGTATTGCAATTTTCTTCCAAAATGCTTGTGTCAGGGAAATCTTGCTACAGCTAGATGATTTAAAGTACTTTCGACCTTTTACTTGGTAAAATAAAGAGCATAATGTTAGAAGTGAATCCTCCTTATTTAATTGAAGGGTGAATAGAGTGGTGGTTTGGGTGTAGACCTAGGGCTCAGCTCTGTGCTGTGAGGAGGATGAGGAGCTGCAGCCAAACTACGGCTCTGCACCTTGCAGCCTCTCGTGTCCCTGCAGTGGGCTGCCACAGAGAACCACTCCCAGTTGTTCTGGTTTCGCATTTCTTGTACCCATTTCTGTAACAAAGGCTTATCTTTGACATGTGAAGAAATGCCATTCATCTTTGGTAAAATTCCAAGAAACTAAGTGTGTTGGAAGAAAATTAATATGCCTTTGCTTCTGAGCAGTAATGTAATTATTATAATACCATCTAGTTTCATAGTTATAGCTTACTACATTATTTACTGTTTATAAAGCAGGTTGGAAGTAAAGTGCACACTTTTATTACTTTGCAGAACCCAATGATCAGAAGTATTCTTACAGTCTAGTTCCAAGAAATAATTATCTGGGTTTGGTTTGTTTGGAAAAAACTCAATCCTAAATTATTGTTATTTTTGCATCAAAATATTTTCTCTTCTTCTTGTGCTTTATTTTTTTTCAAGTGATATCCCAAGCAGTGTAATCTTGTAATAATTTAGAAATATGGCAAGGTTAGACTGTAGGACTAAGAAAAACATATGGCAGGTTTGGATAATGTCACAAATTATGATGCGGAGAATACAATAAACAAAATTCACTCTCTCTGCAAAGACTGTTTTGCCAGATTTCTTCATAGGAACTCCTGCGACTGAAATATTACTGTGGGTACCAGTACTGATTTATGGGACCAGCAGGCTAGGAGGGACCATTTTCTTTTCAACGCAGTTCCACTTGGATTTTCTGACTCAGTGAGAAAAGCCAGAACTGTTATATTATCATCAGTCTTTTGCCTTTTTTGTGTGTCTTTGTACCAACATTTTTCCCCTTAGCACACAGAAGATACGGCACACGGCTGTTCAGTTAGTAAAGTTTTTTAAAAGAAAGGATGCTGGCAAATCAGTGTGCATGCTCATTTTGTTTTCTGAATTCATTACTAGGTCTCTAAAGGCAACTTCTGATTTATTACTCCAGGAATAATTATTAGAACTATTAAGTCTTTTGGTGCCTGGTCTCCTGCTGATAATGTTTCTATTGTAAACATCTTAAAGAAAAGTTGATAACTTAGTCTGTTGTATACTAAAAAACCTCATTCCCACTGATTTCGATGGGAGCAGGGTAGCATCAGTTGATTCCTACTGATTTCAGTGGGATGTTAGGAGCCGTCTAATTAGGAATTAGAAACGTAAATACTTTGTTATAGCAGGGGCTTAGGGAGTAATAAGATGGATTTCTGTTCTAAGCTAGGAGCTCATCAGCAGGAAATAACTAAGGAAAGGGAAAACTTGTGTGTAACAGTCAGATAAAAGCTGAGCGTGAGCCACAAAAATGATACAGCTGTGAAGAAGGCAAAGGCAGTCCTGGAGTGTCTCAAGGAAAGTATTTCCAGCAGGAAAGTGTTAAGTTCTGCTGCATACTGCACAGTTCTCATCACCCATTTGCAAAGGATGATGAATTTATGCTGCAGCAGTCACAGAGAGAGGTCACAGCAGTGACCAGGGAAGGGAGAGTTCATCAACTGAAAAGAGTCTAACTGAGCTGGGGGCTTGTCTGGTCTCATAGAAGGAGGAGTGAGAAGGGATGTGGCTGTTGGCTATAAATACACCAACAGGTGAACACCAGGAAAAGATCAGAATGAATTAATTTGAAGGATACAGCTAGAACAATTAGGTACCCACTGCTTATGGATAAATCTGGGCTAGAAGTTAGAAGAATGCTTCTAATTGTTGCTGCAGGGAGATTCTGGAAGACCCTCCAGTAGTTGTAATGAGGACAAAAATCCCTCCTCCTGCTACTCTTTTAAGTTGAAATGTGATCAGCTTATAGACCGAAGTCCATGATTTGTGGCAGTTGGGGATGAGACTTGGCCCAGGAGATCCTTCCAGTCTTCTGTTCCTAGGGGATGTTCAGGATTGTTTAAACACAGGATTGTTCTCCTCAATGTCTCAAGGAGGCAGGGACTTCCACTGTGGGCTAATTCCTGTCAACATTTTGTATGTGACAAGAAGAGCCTGGGTCACAACAAAGTCTGCCACCACCTCCAGTGTGCCCAGTCCAGGGAGATCTCCCATTTTTCTGGGGTACTGAATCATCCCTGAGGATGACAGAGGAAAGCTCAGGAATGTAAATAGAGGCCAGTGCCATTTTTGAAAGTCTCAACAAAGTTGCTGCTGCAAGAAGTAGCACGAATGAATGAAAAATGAGGATGAAGCCAGTTCTTTCACAAGAGATGGGGAAAAAAGAAGTCTGTCCTGCATATCCCTTTGGGACTATTTATCCGGTAAAAAACTAGCGTTTCCTCTCACTATTTATTACTGCTTGTTCCTGAAATAAGAAATACTGAATCTGGAGCTGATATAAAACTTCATGTGCATTAAAACAGACCTGCTGGTTTTTGTTCTGTCATTTTGGGAACGTGTCACAGAGTGATCAGGTCAACCCTGGCTCCTGGGCTAGCTTGCTCAGCTTGAGAGACCTGTGTGTGCCCAGAGGGAGACTGCTTATATCTTAACGAGCTGAACATAGCTTGTGAAATCTCATCATTTCCACTGAGCTTTACAGTGTGCAACTTAGGTGCCTGTCAAATGAGGCTTTAAGGCAGATTTGCTAATGACCTTGAGAGATGGACAGTACTAGAGCAGCACTGAATGAACATTTACTGTTTCAACATGTTTTACTTTGCAGAGCACAGCTCTGCTATGATCTCTGAGTTAAGAAGAGTCAGGCACGGTGGTAGCTTACAGAAACCTTCTTTAATTAAAAAAGAAAGTACCCGTGTGAAGGTATTATGGTGCTTGATTTGTTGAATATATCTACTCACTGTCTTCTGTCACCCTGAGCTGTAGCTCAGACTATTCAGCTTCCAGAAGCTGAAATTTGCCTTTAGTAATAATGGCCAACTAAATTCTTTAACATTCATTGCAGGAAGGACATTTACAGAAGGTGTTCACAATTGAGCATACGATCAGACAAATATCCACTAAGGATAATGTGCCTGGCCACTTGAACTATATTTAGAAAAAGAAAAAATCCCATTTTATTCTAATATTATTTCTTAAGTCACACCCAGAGGGTCCTTAGGCAAACTGGGCTCATTGTGCTAGATTCTGTACATGTGCAATGTAAGAGGCAGGAGTCTGGCTCAAAGGCTTTCATGATCAAAGCAATAAAAATGTGAAAGTGGGCCAGAGATGCTGGTAATTAGCCTATTCTCTGAGCTTTGCTTAAGTGTTTTAAGAATTCCCTACTACCTGTGCAGATCCTAGAAAATGAATCCTGATCCGACTCATTTATCACCCCCCTCTGTTTCAGATGTCAGTGTAGCTGCTATAGCTGAAATTAGGCATCTAATGACTCTGAGTGGGGCTGTAATTGGAGGGAGATAAAATGGGATTCATCTCACCTGCCTTAGACACCTACACTGTGGAGAGCTACCCATCAGAGAGACAACCTCTGCTCCTTTCAGTCAGTGAAGAGATAAAGCATCTTTAGGCCATGTCATGCCAAAATAGATGCCTAAAGCAGACCAGCCAAAATTCTCCGTGAAAGTACCCATTTCTTTCTGTTCACTGTAAGGGGAGTCCAGATGTTGATGCCTGTATGGGGCTGCCTTCCCTTTCTTCAGGTGAACAGTGTGCTGTGGCAGGGCTGTATCCAGATTCGTTCTTTTCCTTGATGTCACATGCATTTTGCCTTAATTCCTTATAATTGACAGCTTTTTGTAACAAGGTGATCACTCACATGAACTAGAGCAGATGAATACAGCTCTTAAATGGACTCAAGCTTCTGTGCATGCTAATGAAACCAGAAAAATAAGAGACAGAGAAACAGGCTAGAAATACAGAACAAGAAAGTAACACAATAAGTGTTAGAAAAATCCTAGTTGGTCTCATATAGTGTGTGGAAAATAGTTTGAGTGCAGACATTGTGATGATGGGGGACATATAATTTATCAGTTTGATATTATCAGCAAATAAAGCAAAGCAGAATTGCAGTTAAAGACCAAAGAGGTAATTGAAGCTCTTTGTAGCTCTTGGAAGCTTTGCTGTAAATGCACTGGGAATATTGCATTAAGTTCTAACTACTGGAAATTAGAAGGCATTCAGGAGAGCAATAAAAATGATTAGGGGCCTGAAATTACTGACCTAGGAAGAAAAGATGAGGTAGATTAAAGCGCATCCTTGAAAAGATTAAACGATGAGCTAATTGCTCCACAAAGGGCTCCACATGTGGTTTTCCACACCACCCAGAGCTTCAAAGGACCACAGTGTAGGTGAATGCCAGTTCTGATATGTTGTTAGCGATATAAAAATCCAGTTTAATCCAGAAACACAAGCTTTCTTCATTTCTGATGCCTTCTGACCCTGAAATGCTGTTTTTATAACCACAAACCCAAGGGCTGGAAAACCCCTTTGAATTTCTTCCTTCAACCTCTTATTTTCCAAGTACTCAGTGCCTTTCTTTTAGGACAGAAACACAAAGCTTTTAAAATCTTTATGCAATACTGGCACAAATGGTTAGTCTCTCTTCAAGGGCCCTTGGGCAAACTTCCTGTATATGTCAATAGAAATCCAGTGAATAGATTGAAGTGAAAATATTGTCCTGAGCAAAGAAACTTTTTTCACAACTCCAAATTTGTCACTGCTCTATTTTGAGGTTTAATTGCCACCTAGAGCATTTGGATGCCAACAAAAGTCAAAGAATTCATCTGTAAATATTTCACCAATGCCAGTGGCAAGAGCCTCTAAAAATACAGTAAAGGACAAAAGGCTCAGGTTGAACATCAAACTTATGTCTGAAAATGCCGACAATCCAGCGAATTAATTTCCTGATTGATGCTATTGTCCTGAGCATTGACCAACCCGCCCTGAATCACACTGGAGGACTTGGTGTTGTCATCGTGCATGCTGCCCCCACGGGTGGTAGAAAAGCGCACTGATAAAGAGACTATTTTTCTGGAGGGTGAGTAGCATAGGGCCAAGAACTTGAAGCTGACTATGAACTCTTTGATGCAGGAATTATTATTCAACTAAACCACATCAAAGCTGCTGAGGTTATGTAAGGATCTAACATACCCTTGGCTTTCCAGAACCCACAGGATCTGGACTGAGCTGACCTGAGCCAAAGCTGCAAGTGCAAACTCAGGCTGCTCTTAATGATCACACGGTGTTTAATGATGATGCAGGAAAAAGAAAGAAATTAGGATCCAGTTCACTGGCATGGTGAATCCTGCCTTTAACGTAAATCAAATTTAAATGAACTCTACTGCATGTACTCGTGTCACCGTGGAGTTCACAGGATTTAAGCAGGAGTCATTTTGCAAAGTAAGCATATGGCTAAGTGCTGTCTGAAATAGAGATGCTTTCCTGGAACATGATTGCAATCAGAAAGAGAAAATACTAAGACTGAAAAGAAACACTGTGATAAAATAATCCAATCTTCTCTCTACCAGATGCCATAAGATGTCACCCATGGGATCGTGAATCACATAGATACTTCTGTGGAGTGCTAGAACATAATTTTCTTCTTGATTTGAAGATCTGCTGTGATGGACTTCTGGCTTTGAGTTAGTTATGCCAGTGAGTAGTTATGCTGTCAGTGCATGAAAAAAATGCCTTATTTTGGCAGTTGTTGGTCACTCTGATTACTAAAAAAAAGAAACTGTAGCAAAACCCCAATGCCTTTTAGGGACAAATATGTAGGTTAAGAGGAATTGTTTGAACAGAGCCCATTAACTTATCCCTCCTTCTCTCCCTCCCTCTTACTTCCTCTCTGGTCACACCTTTTAAAATCATCAACTCCTTAGACCTGGATCTGTTCCTCTTGCTTTAGATCTAAATCATCCAACATGCTTGGGCTGTTGTATTAGTCATAGTTGATATCAAAGTCCAAAGCTCAGTGTCATAGCTCTAAATCAGGAAAGAACCCTAGGAGAGGCGTGATATAAAAGAACATTAATTAATGGAGTAGCAAAAGTCTTCTGAGCCCCTAGCAACAGCTACCAAATATTTGACAGCTTTACTCTAAATGTGATCCACATTGTACCTGTTCCACATGGCTGCTTTGTAGAAAGCATGGACTGCCAGGTTTCTCCCAGGTAGTTAAAATTCAATATCGTTCTATAAATTTGAAATGTCAAGTCAGATCAAAGAATCTGAAGCCATCCAAGGAGTGTGCTGCAAACACTGCATGCTAAGTGCCTGCAGGTATTCACAACCTGCCAACCAGATATCTTTTACCTGTGCACAGACTCACAAAAGCCAAGGACTCATTAAGGAGGGAGGTGGAGGGATAATTCTCTACCAGATTATTAATTCATTCTCCAAAGGTGACAAATTTGCAGGTACTATCAGGAGATCAGCTCTCTTCTGCAAGCATACTGACAGTGGTCAGAAAACCAGCACATCACTAGTACAGCATCTTTAAAATGACACCTGCCCTGCAGTCCTATGGCACTGAATAAGAAAAAAATTCCCTTAGAGGAGAAATAATAAAGAGTCCTTGTATTAATGTTACCCCTGAGCTGGCTGTTCTGCACTGTGTGTGCTCGATGGACCTAATCTTGTTCCTTCTTTGGAGGCATCGGCAAAGAATCTGTCTCATTTTTCCCTTTGGAAAAGGACGTGGTGAAATCCTGGCACCTGTGAAGCCGGTGGGGATTTTGGCAGGATACCTTGCAAGGCTTTGGGACTGGGCAAAGCAATGACCCAATTCCATTAACAGTGTCTTTGGAGGTGCACTTCTGAAAGAGATTGGCTTAAAAAGTGTACCAGGTATCAAAGGGTCACTGCTGACATCAAGTGTGTTTAAAAAGTGACCTTTACCACTGCATCATCTGGGAGAGCTGAAAATGGCCCGGGTGACTCATGTGGTGCTTTGGGAAAGCACAGGAACTGATTTTTAAGATGATGGAGTGACTCAGATTCACAGATCACCTCTCCCCCTTCACATGTCCCCAGAAATTGAAATAATTTTAAAACATCAGTATGGTTTTCCTAGATTAACATTTTTTATCTTCACACACAGAAGAAATCTTTAAACTGAATATGATAAAATGTGACTGCCAGTTACTGAGATGTTATTTTATTTGACACTTTGTTCCATCTCCTCTGTTCCTTTCCTGCCCTGTCCTTTCTTTTTACTTCAATTTCTCACTGGATTTCTCCTTTCATTCTTTCCCTGTTCCTCTTTAAATTCTCTCCAAAGTAAAAATTGAACACAAAAGGTCCTAGTCCTAATCCAACATTTAAAATCACCAAACTGACAGCAAAATGTTCTGCGAATACATTAGAAATATAAAGAAGGAAAAGAGAGTGCGTAGCAGCCCATCATTTAATGGGAAGAACTAATAGAAAGGGGTTATTGCAGAGAAGGCTGAAAATAATTGCCATTTTTGGTTCACTTTTCTCCCCCAAAAAAGATTACTTATGCCTAGATACATGACAAAATTAATTTTAACAAAGAGATTGAAATGCAAATGAGATCAGGGAGTGAACCAAAAGTCAGTGGTTATTTATATAAAATAGATGTGTTCAGCTCAGCAGGGCCTGATAGAATTGAGTGGGTTTAAGGAACTAGCCGAGGCAGCTCTGAATTGTTGGTGATTATCTCCAGGAAATCAGCAAGGGCACTGTGGTCCCAGAGGACTGCAGGCAAGCGTACATCATATCAGGGATTTGAGATCAGCTAGTTTAACTTTGTTACCTAGGTAGGTACCAGAAAAGATTATTAAATAATCAATTTCTGCAGGTTTTTAGAATAATAAAAAGATGCTTAAAAAGCAATGAGTGTAGGTGTGTCGGTAACAAATTGGGCCAAATTAATTTAATTTCCTTTTTTGAAAGAGAATTGGAAAATCGTGCGGACGCAGAAGATGAGATCTGTTTAGTAAATTATATATCCAGCTTTAATGATGCTAGTGATGGTCTCCTGATCGACAGTAGCACGTAAACTAGGAGAATACAGTTTAGATCCCTGGCAGCTGATGTTCAGCAGCACAGGAGCCGGGCAGAACAAATAATGGGTTGTGTTAGTCTGTTCTCCTTCATTTCCACCTCCTCATTTTCCATTAATAGGACCCTAGGTTGGATACCAGGGTCCAAATGATATCAGTGGATGTAAATATGGATTGAGGAACCACAGAGAAAGGGTGGATTTTCACAGTGAAAGAGGGGTTCAGTGGGGCCCAGTCCAGTCTCCTGTGCTGGTCATTATTTTTGTGAGTGATTTTGACGATGAAGAGGCAACATGCTCAGGACGGCTGAAGAGACCCCTGGATGGAAGTGGGCTGTCAGCTCATGGTGGGAGATCGGCCTTGAAAATAGTTTGATGGATTGGAGAGGGTGTCTGAAACCAGTCAGATGAAATTCAGTGAAAGTCAGGAGCCAAGTGCAGTATTTTGGGATGAAAAACGGACAAATATAAAATGGCTAATGCTTGCATTAGTACAACAACTGCCAAAAAGAGTATGATGAGTATAGCGGATCACAAATTGAATCTACTTTAAAATGGGACGGTGTTGCAAGGTTGAAAAATTTTCTTCTGAGAGATATTGATCAAGGTTTTGGCTGTAAGGCTGAAGAGGTATGAGTTCCAGAATAACTTAAAGAAGAAGATATAGGCAACATCAAAAGAATCCAAATTAAATACACAGAAACAAATGAAGTTTGTGAAAGCTGAAGAAAGTATGTTAATCTAGAAAAGAGTAGGTTAAGTCATGGTCAGTCAGTGTGCAAAATGATGTGACAAGGCCAATGAGAATGTCATCATTTGTGCTTGTAGTAGGATAGGAAGAAATCAGTTCATTTTAATCTATTTACACATCTAGCAAAAGATAAAGTATATATTAGGAAAATATTTCAAAATATGAAAGATGCAAAGCACAGACAGTGCAGATTTTGTGGGATCTTCCTCACTGATAATTGCTAAGAGTAGCAGGACAAAAACTTTACACAGACAATCTAAACAAAAATTCCTGTCCTTAGGGCAAAATGGTCTATTGTCATTCCTTCTGGTCCTATACTTCCATGCATGCCTGATCAAGTAATGAAATGAATTTACCCATCCATGCTGCCTGCATGCATGTCAAACATTGTCAGGATGTGCTGAAGCAGGAAAGGGGATGGAATGGCTCTGGTGCAACATCAGGAAGGAACTGACTGTTCTTTGGCTCGTAGGGATGAGAACTGCAGAGCCCCATTTCTTGTGGCTTTTTAGATATGGCTTGCACAGTACAACTTGTCCCATCTCCATAAACATCTCGTTGAAGCTATTGGGTTGGGGCTGAAAAAAAAGGTGGTGGAAGAAGTTAAATTTAAAATTCAAGAGAACAGCAAATACAAACAAATCCAAGTGATAATTTATAGTAAGCCTTGAAAGAATGACGGAAATGGAATAGTGCAGTACAGAAGAGAGGATGAACACAGTGGCCTTGTGGCCATAAGCTGGCAATCAGGAAGGGTCCGAAAGGAACCACATATGATGTCAATGTTTCTCCATGACAGTGATTCAGAAGTTAATAAACTTTGGATAATGAAATAAAGTGCACCCAATCTTTCCTTAGAGCTACAGTGTTCTCCTTCGTACCCAGCTTTGCCCAGCACCCACACCTAACGTTTGAGTGCCTGATCCTCTGCATGTCTTGACTATCTGGACCTCATTTTAGAGAAGGGCCAAAATAAGCTTGGAAAAACTTTTCAAATATGTGTCTATGCTAAAAGCAAAACACAAATATCGTAGTCATCTCTTGAGTTTGGCATTCCAGGCAAAATGGGTGTAGTGCTCAGGCTCTTCTGAGGTACAAGGACCCCTTTAATCACCATCATTCAGCCTTGCTGATACCATCTAAGGTCTTGCGATGGAGGGGCCATAAGAAGGTATATAGAGATATGAAGGTGTTAAGTGATTTGTCACGACAGTCTAGAACAGAATTTGGACCTTACTCTCCTGTTTAGCTCTGATTTTACATTTTGATCTGCTGTGAAATAGAACACATCTAGAATTTTATAATGACTTTCCATTCTAGCACAGCATCAATGGAAATCCTTCACAACTGAGCTCTATTGACCTAAAGTTGTTAAAATACTATTTCTGTTTCATTAACTCTGAAGGTATTATTGCACTTTTACTGGCTCTTTCCTTGTAAAACTTATGTTTCAAGGCAATGTTTGAAAGCAACTTGTAATCCACTCTCTGCCATTCTTGCATATTTTTTTTCTTTCTCTAGTGAACACTGGTGCTGGCAAAGAACGCAAGGCTTGACCCAGAAATAAATTTATGCAAAACCAGCTTGTACACTTTTGCTTTAAACCTAAGGGACAATAGTCAAAGTTGCTTCACTTCTATTTCCACTATGCAGATTAATTAATTCATGTTCACAAAGTGCTCTGAAAATTTTGGCTAGCGGTGTTATATAATGCTGACATTGTGAAAAATTTTTTTCCTAGTCTGTTTCAATAGACATCAGTGTCAGGAGAGAAACCTACTGAAATTCGTGGTTAGCTTGCTAGTAATCTGAGACAGATGATTATTACTGGAGAAGGACAGAAGTGTTAGATGAAGTTTTGCTGAATGCTTTAATTCTTTGATCATTATTGACATGTGACTGACAGCCATAACAAAGGTCTGAGAGGGAGTAGCATATCTAAGTGGTTTGTGTATGCCAATGTCCCACACAGGCAGTGTTTGGGGTAGAGCTGTTGATCTTCACCTCTCATTTTGAGGTGTGGTGGAGTAACTTACAGTTTCCTTATCATATTCAACTTTTCCTATCCACAAACACTGTGCAAAGGGCCAAACAATGTTTTTATTAGTCCCAGAGGACTGGAATTGAAGTGAATTGCTAGGTTATACTTGTTGGATCAAAAGAGAAGGGACACTCCACCATGATGCCTTCATTAAGGACCCTTAGTGGGAGAGAATGGTGGAGGAGCTGGGATGTTTCTAGTGTCTGTCTTTACTTAGGGAGACTCTTGTTTCTTTCTGCAAGCCGTAGCCAATTGTCATGGGTAATACATTCTAAGTCTATTTAGAGCGAAGACTCTAGAGCTTAGAGTCTACTTAGAGTGTCCAGCTTTTACAACGGTCGGCGTCAAAGACCACCCAGGCTGTGGAGCAGTTGGGGAAAACAGTCTCTCCTTGGCCTCTCAGTAAGGCAAGGCTGATTCAAGGAGCTCTGATAAAATTAAACCCCAAAAGCTTCAATGCACCACATAGCTGAAGAAAACCACCAATGTTTTATACAGAGACATAGCTCATTTATGAGACCTCACAAGTATCTTGTTTCGAAGTGCACCAGACCTTATGCACTAGGTCATGGGACTTGGACAATATGCTGGATTACGTGATGCTTGGCTTGGACTGCCTTCTAGTAGTATATGTTCAGCCAGCCTCCATGGTCGTCTTCAGCCAGGGGCTTTGACCCTTCTCCCTAGGATACTTGTGGTGGTGTCTTTTTTTTATTTATATGGTCTCACAAGCAATACAGTATGTGCATACAGCTGATCAGAAACCACGCATGAAGCAGCCACAAGACAATACGCCAGAGCACAAAGACTCTTAGCTCTGACTCCTCTTACTCATTGACCATTTCATTGTGTTGTGTTGCACATTAGCTAATTGGCTTTATAGTTT
The DNA here is from genome assembly GCF_028858705.1 of Grus americana. NCBI lineage: Eukaryota > Metazoa > Chordata > Aves > Gruiformes > Gruidae > Grus > Grus americana. The sequence goes on along the minus strand of NC_072853.1, from coordinate 10,307,012 downwards.
GTTCCTACACTTACCAGTGCAAATCACACTTCAGGTATATGCCCAGCCATACAATAGTTATTACTGTTGTTTCAAAAAAACACATAAAAAGGTCAGATAAATTCCAAGTATTCTGGAATTTAGGCCCTAAATTGTGGGTTAAGTCCTGTTCGTGTTGGACTTCTCAGAGTTTAGCATCACACACAAGATCTGTTGTAATCAACTTCCCTGTTTGAGGAGTTCCCCTGATGAATAGGTTTGCTCATTGCCAGGTTCACAGCCAGGGCTTTTTTAAACATAGCTTTCCATTTTCATGGCACATCAGTAGCCAGTGCCCCTCTTCCACACTGTAGTGAAGCAGCGCATCCTGCACGGTTCCCTTCACAGGAAGAGATTAATCTGGGAGGTCTGATGCAGACAGTGGCTGGGAAATCATGGCTGTGATGCTATGTATGTCCTACCTATAGGGTAACATGAGGCAGAAACCAATAGTGAGCCCCATGTTCATTACCTGAGCCTCTGCAAGTCTGTTTTAAATGTGTATGCCTTGGCAGTAGCAGTGTTACTGCATCTGCAATAATTGCCACCTGGTCTAAGCGCACTGATGAAGCACATCTCCTTCTCTGACCTTATGAGCTGATCTGACAGAAGACATGTCCTCTTCCCCAAACTTTGCTTCCCCCTATGTACTTACATAAACAACTACTTTCCTATTTATAAACCTAAGTGCTGCACTGCTAAAGACCCTCATAGACAATTCTGGCTTACCTTGGATGCAAGTGTGGTCTCCCTCATGTAGTGTCTCCAGGAAGCTCTTTCATGTGCAGTATGGAACACAAAGAAAGATCATTCTGCTGTTACTATTTATCATCAAGATATAGACATTAAAAAGGTTTTAAAATATCAGCTTTAACCTGGCCCAGTGATTATTCTATTGCTGTAAACCAGCAATGGGGAACAAGGGACAGAAAGGAAGGAAACCATTAGAAAAAAATAATAGAATAACTCAGTATTTCTCTATATAAAGAAAAATGGGCTCAGGCTTGTCAGTGTGCCATTTATTAAACACTATCTTACTTTTGTTTTGCTATTTACTTCAAATGCCAAAGAACCTCTGAATTGGCGGTGATGAATGGAAGTTTTCTGGCATGCAGCACCACTGAGTTCAAAAGGAATAAATGTGATCAGGCCCAGTAAAACACATTCCCCGTTTCATTGTATCCAGCCACTCTTGTGTGTTTATTTAACTTCCCTCTAGTCATACAAGACTGAAATGATGAGATGTGAGGCTACCTGGTAGCCTTCTTGCAAAAATATTGTTATTTTGACCCATCTCAGCAGCAATAATGTCTTCAAAACAGATCTTTGGCTTAATATAATCCTTGCTTTCAAGGTAGACCAAGGTTATAATAACAGTGCTTAAATCTTGTAGGGCGAATTATCTCAGAACTTGACAGCTCTTTGAAAAAGAAAGGTTCTTAATATTAGTACATCTGTTTTCAGATGAGGACAATGATGCAAAACCAAAATAAGTTTCTTTGGTAAGCAAGTCAGTGGCAGAGTCAGGAAAAAAAACCTTATTAGAATTATAGTTTGAAGGACCTTAACCAACATTAGACTGTAAAACTCCTGAAAGGGGTATTAAAGTTTAATTTCAGCAGAGCTATGAGGTTTTACAATAGCTGAAGAGGGAGGCACTTCTGCAGAAGCTGTACCTTGCACTTTGCACTAGGGAACAGCTGGTTAAATGAGAACTTTGGTTCCTGTTTATGTTGAGTCATAGCAGACTTGTTAAAGCTTACCCATTCCTGAATCTCAGCAAACTAATAGGTGTTCTGGAGTAGCTTGGCCATGATCTGATGGGCATGGGCTGCCCTCAGGCAGAACAGGCAGTCAGAAGACTTTTGGCTGCTGCTATAAATAACAACTGTTATTGCAAGATGTTCTCTGTGTTGTTTATGCATGAAGGCAACGCTGTTAGGATAGCAGCCCTAGTCTGAGAAAGTCTTCTGTAAATGTATGGGTATTATGCAATAACACCCCAAATGCATGTGCACATACTGCATTGTTGGGAAAGGAGCTAAAGTATTAGCTTTCACCTGCAAAACTAAGGTGATGGCCTTTTTCATGGGATCAATATCTGGGCAGTATAGTCTACTGAGAAATGAGAACTTTTGGTGTGAAATTAAGCATTTCCTAGATAAGGAGCTACTACTGAGAGCCTTCAGCTCTGAAAACAGCTGCTTCTTTCTTCGTGAACTGAAATGGACAGTGTTATGTCCCTGAAAGTTTAAAGCTACAATTAATTGTCAATTGACAGACAATACGCTCCTTGCCCCCCGCTCTCAACCAAGAAATCAGTGGAAAAACTGAGCGACTGGCTTAAGGCCACTCCCTGTAAGCTCATGGCGAAGGGATGGAGTGACAGCAGGGCATGGTTAGGATGTCCTCATGCAAAGCCACTAAATGTTGGGCTCCAGGCTAAATAAGCATTTGCTAAAGAAAGCAGTAATGGGTGTAAATGCCTGGAGCAGGCAGGAAGGGATGTGATGGGGACTGACTGCCATGGAAAAAGGGCCTGGGGGGGGACCACCTTGGTACACCCTTTCCCACTCCATTTTTCCCCTTCTCCCCACTGGTGTGGCAAGCGTATAGGCCAGAACATCCTGATGGCTGTTGGAGATGGAAAGGGGCTGATATTTCCAAATCTGAGCCCCGGTAAAGCAATGCGGCAATTCCTGTCAGCTGAGTGCAGGGATGAAACCCCACTGACTGTTGTTTAAACCCTGCTGCTGCTATGCTACCTCACACCCGTCCCTGGAGGAAGGTGGCCATGCAGCAACCCACAGGTCTGCACAATATTCAAGGCTGAAACTATGTCATCTAGCCACACTACATCCCATGAGGCTAGTACGATACCACAGATACATGGCACTTGGCCACCTGATGTTGAATTCCAGGCTTAAACAGTGTTTGACAAACCCTACCAGAAGTTAACAAATGCGGTTCAGTCCTTCCAGTCCATCTGTCATAAACCAAGTTGCATAAAATGCAAGCTAATTCTTAAAAGGGCTACTTTAGATATTTCAGAGGAAGGTTTAGCTCTGGGGGTCACCTGAAAGTCCCTGTGCTCCACCACCTGTCACCCTGGTCTCTGACAGCCAAATAGTTTCAAATCCTTAAACAGAGGTTAATCAGCTCTTCCAAATCCTATCTCTTTAGTGAGTTTAGGGCAGCTTGGATATCAAGACTGTGCCAGGCAATTGCTTGTGCACTTTACCATCTTGCTGAGTCCCAGACCTTGAAAACTTGCTGTATAACAGTGGAAACAGTTTAATTGCATGTGATGTATGAAAACTTCACTGGTTTTGAACTTTCAATTTTCAATTTTGGTGAATGCCTCCTTGTTCTTGAATGAGAACTGGCAGAACAAGCACCTGCACCTGCTAGTTTCTCTGGATGGAACATTATTTCTGCTTCTTGCCAGGAATGACTTTACTGGGGACAGAGAGGGTCTAAAGGGCACCCAGCTCCCTTTTGGTAGCGGCAGCTGCTGTTGCACCTTGGCCAGAACCTGCTGATATGACTCTCAGTGCGGCCATACAGATACCACCCCGTCCAGCCTGGAAGCCCTTCAGATTAACAGTCCCTGCCTCTTCAGCATCTCTTCAGATTAGATTTTGACATATATACAAAAGGAGAGACCACTAAGAGATGCCCATTTCCCCAAATCCTTGCTTTGACGCAAAGCAGAAAGAATGATTGCAGGCAAGTAACGGCCTGATTTGAGCAAGCTGATGGAGAGGAACATCTGCCTCTGGTGACAACCTGCACCCTGCCGTTGTCCCTGGTTTGTCTGCATGGGCTCTGTGTCTGATGGCCCTGCCACAGCCCTGGGTGAGCAGCTGGGGGTTGAAATGACCCTTGCTAACAATGAGAGGAAGAATCAGGAGAACTCGTGGTTGCCTTTCATCACAAGGGGAGGGAAAAAGGATTTCTTTCTGAGGAGCCTCAGCTGGCTCCAGCCTGTTCTAACTACAAAGGCAGTCTGTTTGTCTTTTTTTTCAGTCCTTAGGAAAACTGAATGACTGTCACCAGAGATGCTCTAAAAATAACCAGGCAGATCTCCGGACTGCACCAAGAAGGCAGTGAGCTCCCTTCAGGAGATGACAAACCATGCTCAGATCACAGCAGCTCCCAGATCAGGGCTGCCAAGCGCTGCCTCCTTTATTGCTTGCAGAGCGCTAGTAATTTAGAGGTGCTAATCAAAACTTTGGAGCAGTAACTTGTCCTTCAGCTAGGTGGGATGAGATAAAGGAATAAACAAATTTCTCATCCCATTGTTTTCATTTAGGAAAACTTTAATCTTGTATCTATCTTCCAAAAAGATCATCTAAATGAACAGTGACTTGTGGTCATTATGGCTTTATCCTACACTTTTTTCCCCTTGCCCTGCCCTTGTCACTCTTCTTTGCATAAATACAAAGAGCAAGTTTGTCCTTAAACAAACTCAAATGTCAGCTTGTACCTGTAGTTCTTGGCCTCTACATCTTTGTATTGATTCATACCAGCTGGTAAATCAATCTACTTTTCTAATTACTAGATTTAGATACTATACACGAAAGCAGTTTGTAAAGACAACATTTTCCTGTATTATTATCTCTATTGGGAGAAGAGGTTTTTATTTTGCTTTCCATATTGTGAGTTCTGCTTTTTAACAAAGATAGATTCATGTGTGCAGCAAAACACTTGAAAATGATCATAAAACCTGGGGTGAGAGGGATGAAGGAAATAGGAAGGACTTTTAGTTTCTGTGTGTCCAGAAACTGTTTCCTGCTTTGGTTTTTTTGTTGGTGGGTTTTTGGTGGCTTTTTTGGTTTGGGTTTTTTTTTTGGTTTTTTTTTGTTTTTTTTTTTAATGAGTGATGGAGAAGGTCCCCTTTTAGACATTTTGAGTAAAGTACCAAGTCATAGGAAGTCTGGCAGAAGTGTCAAGTGGAGTTGTTTCTCTGAGCATGTCTCACATGAACAAACTGCCACAGCAGAATCAGGAGGAAGATGAGGTCCATGAGGTTTCCCAGTGATGTTCCATGGACTGTTTTGTTGCACTGGTGGGCAGCAAGGTTTGTATTTGCCCTGCTGGAGCAATTCCCTTGGAATTCTGAGGTGGTGAGGCATTTGCATCTGCTAACCAGGCTGGGAAGTTGAGAACTGTTGGATTCAACTAATAGCCCTCCGTGAGCTGGCAAATGTGAGGCTCCTTCTGGAGTCAGTGGAGAAGAGCATGACTGAAGGAATCACGGAAGAAAGTTTTCAATGTGGTGCCTGGTCCCACTTTTCCCATAATTGGAGGGAATCTGGAGTTTGAGATGGATGAAGACATGGGAGCTGAATCTCACCTTTGTCATTAAGGTTGCAAGAACCTTTGTTCTCTCTACTCTGCCCCAGCCTTCTGCTTGGGAAGGCAAGTCCCCAGTGCTCTAGGGTTGACACGTACTTCATCAATGTGCTGAACCTTGCCTCTCCCACAAGCAGCTGCACCTGCTTTCAACTGCTTGCATAAGCAAAGTTCAGAGATCATATATTACTCAAAAAAAGCAGCACATTCTGTATCATTGACTCAGGCTTGCTTTGCTTTATGGAGGTTACTTTCTCATGGTTATCTTGTCAGTGTGCATCAGCTTGGCAAAGAAGTAGTTTGTTGAAGGGAATAACAGTGCATATATATTTAGAAGGAGGGCATGTAGACAGATGATTCTGACACAAAGTGACTAATTGCTTCTGATAAAGGACTGGGAGACATTTGCACCAGTGGTTTCTGAAGCTCTGCTGTTCCTGGTGTTGTGCTGACAGGTAATGAATGAAGATGCTGCTGAACAGGGATGTAAACAAAAAAGATGGCAAGTTAAACTTCATCGTAGTTAAAAACCAGGAGAGAAAACAAACAGAGAACAGTGCTTCAGAAATGTAAAAAGACAAAAATGTGCAGAGAAGAGAAATGTTACTCTCTAGCTTCTAGATTTGCAATAAAAAAGTGATAAAATGCACAGACACTGTGTCATTAATATGAGGTTCCAAGTGCTCTACAATCATTTTAATTAATGGCTCACAGAATCATTGTGAACCAGAAAAGTAACATCAGCTTTACATAGTCCACATGGACAGGAGAATTCAAACTGCTGTTTTTCTCTTTAAAGAGGAGAGAGAGACAATAGACGCAAATCTTCAAGATTTTTTTCTTAATGTACAAAATCCTGGTTTCCTGAACACAGGAGAAATGAAGTGAGTAATAACACCCCTACTCTCTAAGAACCACCCCAGCTCTTAATAAAAAAATTCTTAATTTTGTCTCCAGGATGAGCTTTTGCACTCATTCAGTGTGATCCTTCACTTTTTTATGCTCCTGGGTTTCTTCCCTTGACCTCTTGCTCTATCTGCCTCTTGCTCAAACAGTCCTGGTATGACAGTCAGTCAAACCACTTCAGTGCACCTATCTTTGTTTTATATAGTGATATATTCGGGGTGGAACTGTTACTGTTTTATCTTTTTATTTCCATAAGGAACTTAGCTGTTCCTATCAGTAGCTTACAAATGGAAAGATAATGAAGGCCCTATATTTCTTATCTAGTCAATTGGTTTCCTAAATGCACAGATCACCTGCAAGCTGCTTGGTTTATGAGTTGTTTGGAGACACACCCCAGAAATCAGGATGTCAGCTCTTGGAAGACCCTTCTTCATCAGCTCCCCAGCTTTCCATCCTTCACATTGCAGCTACACAGCTGCAGTGATTCCTGGATGCTGCTGGATGTTTTCTGCTTTTCTACATCCCTCCCAGACCACTCTTTTTTACAGGAGCCATCAGATACAGGTCTCCCAGCCTCTTCTTGTGCTCTCTACCTCCCCTGGAAAATGAGGTCATAAGGCCTTACAGATACTACCCAACAGGTTCAAAAAACCCGAAGTGTTTACACCTTCCTTTAACTCAGAAGACCAGTCTTAGACAACTAAAACGGAGACCAAGAAGATCCTGGCTCTGAGAATCCTTGGTGTAACAGCCTTTGACATCAGCAAGAGGCTGCAGGTCTGTTGCTTTGCTCCCTTCTTTAAGGTAGTCTTGAGCTCAGACTGAATTTCTACTAGTGAATCATGTGTATCCCCAAAAGGCAATTTCACCTAAATCAAATGTGATGAACAATTTTTAGGAATGACAAAACCGGTGTATTTCCTAGGGGCAATGTCCTCATCTGAATGACAGAGTCACGAGGGGATGGAGTCTTAAAACAGGGACAAGATGCCGCTGTGTTCCTCTTCCACCAAATAGTGCTCAGACACTCACCTCACACACGGGAAGGCACTTTAGGATTCAGGGCAGGGCATAAACCATGTCTTTGCCCCTCTCAAGCCACGTTCATGGCCTTTAAACCCCAAATCTTCCCAGTGCATTGGTCTTGGTCTTATCAGTTGTTTGGCTTAGCAGAGCCCAAGGCACACAGCAGGCAACATAAAACAAATGTTTACTCAAATGCTGTTTTCAGGGCCCCCCGTATCTCAGAGCTGCACATTTTGGGAGTGCAGCTGAGCAGCTGCATAGCCAGATGCAAATGAGATGTTAATTAAGTGGGAGTAGGTAGGAGAACTTTTCTCTCTTCTTCTTGTAAGTCCAGGAGGCGGTGATCCCCTTTACTTCGGTGATGCCTTGGCACCTTCATAATTCACCGTACCCTGCCCTGTGATGAAACAACTGGGATAACACGAGCTTAGCACCTGTGAAAATACAAACCAATTATTTTTAAAAGCTGGCAGTGAGTGCCTATCAAAGAGATTTCTGACAGCAGCCGTGTAGTTTAGGAAAGGGTTTGTGTGGCATAATAATTATGTCAAGTTGTCCCAGCCCTGTAAAGACATTGCATACAGAAATGGCTTTGAATGTGCTTTAGAAATGCAGCTGGTCGCATTCCCCTTCCCAGCAGCACTCTCCGGAGATGCTGGAAGGGGAGGGAGAGGACAGTGAAATGTCGGTGCTGGTGTCAAGGTGCAATCCACACTTTGTTGACGCCAGCAGTGGTACTATCGACCATGCCAGGAGAAGCCATATGATTAAATATAAAATGATCATGGGGCATTTCACTGCTCAGAGGTTTGTTTGGGTGGAACAGCATGGTTCTTTCAGAAAATTCTTTTTCTCACTCTGTCAGGGCTTGCATGGGAATGAGACTTAAGAAAAAGACGTCATACCAGTGTTTGCTTGGTAAGAACTCACAAATAGCGCAGGACGAGTGGCAGCACACCCAGATGGAGGGCGACGAGCAGCAGAGATGAGGGCAGGGCTGAGCCCCTGACGGATCACTTCCCCAGGCACAGCTGGCAGCATCCCCTGAGCCTGGCTCCTTTGGGTACCGGCCATCCCCTGATTTCTTGCAGCGAGGGCTGTAACACTCCCCGCTGTGCCGATTGCCTCCCCAAGGTTTCCATCTCTTCCTGGCAGCAGGCAGACACAGTCGGATGCCTTACAGCCTGGGCTCAGCTGAGGAGCTGCAGCCCTGCGGTGAGCCAGGGCTGGCTCCAGCAGCTCTCTTGCGAGCCCTAGTGATAGCAGGAGCTGCCTGCAGCCAGACGGGGCTTCTGGGACACAAGCCTGTTCTAGCGACTTGCTATTAAAAAAGGGAAAATGTTTCCTTCCTATGCCGAGTAGGGTTTTTTTTTTCCATCCTCATCTTCTCCCTCTCTTCTCCCGAGAAAACTGAAACGCCAGCGAACATCACTGACCTCCACAAAGGTCGGCAGAGCAGAGACTCGTATTGCATTCATCCCCAAGACAGAGAGAGGTAAGAAAGGGGCCAAGACAGAAATAAAAAAGGGCAGGCAGAACTATTAAAAATAAAAATAAATATTTCTTCCTATGACATCTGAAATCCCAAGACATTTGCGTTCAGGAGGTTGTGGACCTGGTGACACAGACATTTAGTCCCCCTTCCACTAAGGAGTGAAACACGTGCTTTTATCCCATGGGGAACAAGGATGGGCACCTAACTCCTGTCCTGAACAGGGCTGCAGTTCCCAGGTGAAAACGTGGCTTCCTACTAGACCTCAGAGAGAAAACTGATGTTTTTGTGAGTTTTATTTATTCCAGAGGCCTTTTCTCCTGCATTTTATCACATGTTCACTGTAGGCCCTAGGAACTGAAATGCTGAGTATCGACACATGCACACAAGTAGCTCAGGTGGCTTCTTTCTCAAGTAACTTTTTAATAACTGCAGTTTTGCTTTACAGGCAAGTCTGGTTGAATGGAAAAATCAAACACCCAGTGATTCATATCCAAGTTCATATCCCCAGGCAAACGGTGAGGGGGAAAGCAGAACATGTAACATGTTTCTTAATTCAGGGAAAGTCTAATTTAACATCCCTGGATTACAGCAGAATTACTTTTCAATCTGAAAACTGGAATCAGCAACTGGCAGGTATTGTTAAGGACAATATCTGGCCCTTGCACGTCCCTAGTGAACGTGCCTCTGTCCTACACAGGTCAGATCAAAACACACTTTGAGTATCTCTTCAAATCCAGCAGCAGTGTCTTAGTAAGTGCATTGCTGGGACCTGTCAGGATATTGTTTATGGAGTTTCTGAAGAACTAACATTTAATTCAGGCTTTTTCTCTCACATTTGATGAAATTAGAATGAGTATGACAGGGGGAGAACAGAAACCAGACTCACACAAGGGTCTGAAAGCATGTGTGTGTACATGTGTATGTATATATATACATACATGTATGCATATATACTGCTAATTTTTATATTTATCTTCAAGAGTTATTTTAAATCTTCCTCATTTTCCTTGTTGTCATAAAATGGGTAAATTAAAAAAGATAATTTGCACCTGATGAGGCAAGTTCTGGTGTTTCGTAGTATTGACAATTATATTTATACTTATAACACAGTAAACCAAAAAACTCCAACCTATTTCTATATTTATATTTACACCATAATAAGTAAGATCAGCATTTTGCAAAAAAATGTACTCTGAATATGATAAAACCAACCTCTCAGTCTTCTTTAAATAAATAAACATTTTCCATCTGGCTAGTACTGGGTCTAAAAATGCAGGTTTTTTCATAAGTAATTTCCAGAACTGATAAGTCTGAAAGTTCAGAGTTTCCGCCTTGTTCTCAGCCAGCTTCTTTTTTTATTGACAGTGTCTGGGCAACCATAGGAATAGAGCGACAAATCTGTTCTTCCTGGGTTTCTAATTGCTGCAGTCTTCTAAAAAGCTGTCTGGCAAGGGTAATGGATTTGTCTTCAAGAGTGAAATTTAAGTAGTTTGGAGACAAAATACTCAAACACAGGCCTCATTTTTCTTTTAGTACCGGCAGCAAGATGCTTCCCACTGATTTAAAAACAAGGAAAGCTGGATCTACGTAGACCTCTGGATATGCTTCATCTAGGCTTAGGCACAAGTGTCCAAGCAGACAACTCATCATTCCAGGAAAAATCACCCAGTTTACTCCAAACTGAATGTGAAATCAAAGAGACAAAAATGTCAACTTTACCCTGTGTCAAGATGATCCTTTTTATCGCCATGACCATACTGTACCTTACCCAGTGATAATCCAGCTCCTCATTCAAATTGCTAATCTGGGATGCTCAAAATTATTTATAGACATTCATTTTATCTCCCCAAATCATAGAAGCATAGAATCATAGAATCATGGAATGGTTTGGGTTGGAAGGGACCTCAAAGATCATCTAGTTCCAACCCCCCTGCCATGGGCAGGGACACCCTCCACTAGACCAGGCTGCCCAAAGCCCCATCCAACCTGGCCTTGAACACTTCCAGGGAGGGGGCATCCACAACCTCTCTGGGCAACCTCTTCCAGTGCCTCACCACTCTGACAGTAAAGAATTTCTTTCTACCATCTAATCTAAATCGACCCTCCTTCAGCTTAAACCCATTACCCCTTGTCCTGTCACTACACTTCCTGATAAACAGTCCCTCACCATCTTTCCTGTAGGCCCCTTCAGGTACTGGTAAGCCGCAATTAGATCTCCCTGGAGCCTTCTCTTCTCCAGGCTGAACAATCCCAACTCTCTCGGCCTGTCCTCACAGGAGAGGTGCTCCATCCCTCTGATTGTCTTCATGGCCTCCTCTGGAGTCGCTCCAACAGCTCAATGTCTCTGTATATGGGGAGCATAAAATAATAGATAGGGAAAATGAGGACAGATAAATTTCTCAAAATTATTTTCCTTCTCATCCCTTAAATCAGTGCGGGGAATACCTGGTCTTGGCTCCCGGATACTCTTTCCAAATAATCATCTCCTTACAGAGGCAGCCCCCTTCGGCTCCTATGAATTGTCTTCGACCCACAGTAACCCAGCTAAACATCATCTCAGGTTCCCAATCGTATCTCCCACAGTCAGCAATCAAAAGGCAAGGCAAAGCAGTCCAGGTGGTTCTGGGTGAGAGACATGTTAGTCCTGCCTTGTTGGACAGTGATGACAGAGCGTACAACAGCTTGCAGGGCTGAATCAGGCTTCTGATCAACACATGGAGAAGTAGCTGCTCACCTGATGGGCCAATCTGGGTGACTGTCTTTTTATTTTTGAGTCCTTCTCAAAAACTCAGTCTTGGTTTTTTAGGTTTTTTAGGTTTTGGTTTATTTTAAGGTAAGAAAATGAGAGCAATGAAATTTATTCTCAAGAAACCACTTTCCTCTTGCTCAGGTTAAAATATTTTCATGAAAAGATACATAACAGGATTGAAAATGCCCACTTGATATCTGGTGGCATTTAAAGTTCAACCAAAGCCTTAGAGGTATAAACAATAACACAAATCATATTTAGCATCTAATGCACCACTTTTTACTTTCCATGTACTTTCATAACATCATCTCATTAATCCTCATAACTACCAACAAAGTGTTTTATAGTTGAGGAAACACATGAAGAGAATTTGATGAGGTCAGACTAAGGCTATAAAATGACTTTTGGCTTTTTTAAAAGAACGTTATATACTCGAGGTGCTGTGGCAAAATCTGCAATTATAGCATAAATAAAACCCCTGTGTATACAAGAGCAAATATACACTTACATATGTACACAGAGAATAGAGAGCCTAAAGAGGAGGAACAACATTTAGCAACTTGTAAATCTCCTGCAGAGATGTATAGGGCAGTGCTGCCTGCATGGTGGCTGATCTGAAGATGAGAGGTACAAGTCCATGTCTTACCTTCCTTGCTGCAAGCCAAACCTAGAAAACACTGTGAAATAACAATAACATGGCTATTAGCAGGTAGTATGAAAATCTGCTCAGAAAACTAGCCCATAGTTTTAAAATAGTTTTTGGCTCTGTTCCTCTTGGGGGATTCATACTTCTGCTAAATTAAAGTCTGACACAGACACTTTGATACATTAAGTCACAGTTTATTATAAAAATCCCATTGCCTCTTTCAAAATATGAAATATTGTCTCAACTACACCTGTTATCATCCATTATTCTGGCTATTCATTAGCATAAGGTTTTATGCGCTTATTATAAGCTGCGTCACAAACTTCCAAGGTGCTTTGCCATGCAGTTTTAGGTCTGAATAAACTTTTCAAGATCTCAGATTTCACCTAGCAGTTTGAGGGGAGTTGTTAGATTACTAACCCAGAGCTTGCCTTTTCTTTCTTTTTTTTTTTTTTTTTTTTTTAACACATATGAGCTATTTCAGAGTTCTGCATTTTTCTTTCCTTTCCCTTCTGAGCCACATTTTCTCCAACAGCCAGATGGCTGCTAGAAAACAGGAAGGCCTGTAGGTGGTCTTTATGATTAATATTTTAGTAGATTGGTACAGCTGCTTATTCAATGGTCAAATAGAGATTATGTCAGGCTACAGAAAACATGCAATTAACTAATCAACAGGGACTGTAAATATAACTATGCATTTTAAAAATTTGTTTTCATTTTGATCTGCTGCTTATAGCAGGAGCAAGAGCAAAGGACTTCATAATACATATTTTTTTAAAGCTCATTAGTTATGGGTCTTTTGTAGCTTCAGTCAATAGATTGAACCAAGCTGGTCTTCTGAAGTCACATTTATAAATTAATCACTAATATTCACTAAGCTGTGAACCACTTTGAAATGTGAGAAGTACTGCATTAATTCACTGACAGAACCAGCAAGAGAAGGATTATTTTACAAGTAGGTATTCACAAAATTATATGAAGGTTGCAAATCAGTTTAGTACCCTTCCCTAGAACAGGTACTCCCTCTCTGAGCATCTGACAGCTGGCTAAATTGGATCCCTGGCCAGCTGGTCAGCCCATAAGTGGGCAAGGCAACATAGAAAAATACTGGAGTGCTGCAAGGAGTGCAGTAGTGCAAAATGAAACAGATGGGATAGAATCTTTTCACCTCACTGGAAGACTCAAGACAAAAGCAAAACAAGAAACTAAACCAAACTGCTCTTTGGAGCTCTAAACGAATCTTATTCTGCCAGACTGCAAAACATAAAGCCTATGCTCCTGTAATACACCTACATACCTATGTTTGGAGGTTTTTTAAGTAAGAATTTCTGAATAGGTAATCTTAATCTGTATGATTAAGACTAATGGATATGTCATTTGTTTATATAAACCCCATACTTTTAATTTAGGACAATACACATTTCCAATATTTTTTTTAGAATATCTACAAAGGCAATTTCAGGGGGGGAAAAAGGTACAATTAATATTTGTACTGAAAAAAACCCCAGGTGTAGCAAAGCATACAAAAAGGCAGAGAATGCACAGAAACCCCATTATAGCCATCTTTATCGTTAAATAACTATGTAATTATAGTCACTGAACACTACTGTTGAAGAGTCTCAATTAGAATTGATTGCTAGAGAGGGGTGTCTGAGGCATTTGTCTTCATGGTAGAATTAATGTTGAGGTTGCCTCCTATATGCAGTATTATATCTTCTGTGTCTTTAGAGTACAATTAAGGTTAGACTGCAGTTAGATTTAACCCTAACTGTTAATAAATTGCTGGACTGGCTGTGGACTGCAGCTAAACAGGACTCTCAAATATGTGAGCAGTTTTAAGTAGAAGAATAGTCTCACGGAAGCCAGGGAAAGGACCTGTGTGCTAAAGCAGGTTTGTAGATCTGAGATATATCTATATCAAACTATGACAACCATTTTGTTCAGCGGATTAATCATGTTTCTGCCTTGGCCTATGGCACAGATATTCATTACGGCTACCTGCTCAGAGAAAACAAGCTCCATGTCCTGTTGATGAACAACGTGGTGATGCCATCAGGGTGGGATGGCTTCAATTTGGATGACTGCCAGGCACCCACCAAGATGGTCTCTCACTCTCCCTCCTCAACAGGACAGGGGGACAAAATGGAAAAGCTCATGGGTCGATTTAAGCACAGAGAGATTGCTTGCCAGCTACCATTATGGGCAAACCAGACTCAATGTCGGGAAGACTAATTTAATTTATTGTCAATTAAATGTAACAGAATAGAATAATGAGAAACAAAGACAAAACTAAAACCACCTCCCCTGCCCTCCTTCTTCCCAGTTTCAACTTCACTCCTTCATTCCTGAGTCTTCTACCTCCTCCCTACCCCTGTCTGAGAGGTCAGTCCAAAACTCTTCAACTCTGCTGCTCCTTCCTCTTCACACTCTTCCCCTGCTCAGCATGGGGACTCTCCTACGGGAAACAGTGCTTCACAAACCGTTCCAGCGTGAGTCCTTTCCACAGGATGCAGTCCTTCAGGAATGGTCTGCTCCAGCGTGGGTCTCTTGTGGGCTGCAGCTCCTGCCAGGACACCTCCTCCAGCATGGGTTCCTCTCTACAGGGCACATCCACCTGCTCCAGCATGGGGTCCTCCATGGACTGCAGATGGATATCTGCTCCACCGTTAACCTCTATGGGCTGCAGGGGGACAGCCTGCCTCACCGTAGTTTTCACCATGGGCTGCAGGTAAATTGTTGCTCTGGCACCTGGAGCTCCTCCTCCCCTCCTCCTTCACTGACCTTGGTGTCTGCAGGGTTGTTTCTTTCACATATTCTCACTCCTCTCTCACAGCTGATGAGCAACGTTTTTTACCCCTTCTTAAATATGTTCTCACAGAGGCACCGCCTGCTTTGCTGATGGGCTCAGCCTTGGGCAACAGCAGATCTGTCTTGGAGCCAGCTGGTCTCTAGCCATAGGGGCCACCCCTGCAGTCCTTCCCCACATCCCTCCGGCTGCCAAAACCTTGCTGTAAACCTGATATATAGAAAGCAGTCTGGAAACACCAGCTTTGATTGTCCTTCAAGTATCTTCTCAATCTTCTGGAAGAAAAGGCTGTCTATCTAGTGGGCATTGGAGACATCTCCAGTTTTCAGTGTGGGCACAGGCAGAAGTGCTAGAATTGAGGTTAGAGATTCTTTTTCAGATGGAATGTGTACAAACTTCACGTGAACAAGAACAGGTAGAAAGGGAGAAAGGAAATGGCACTCTATGAAGCCTGAAAGCTTGGAAGGTTTATACTTGTAAAGATGACTCACCACACAAACTTTTGGCATAGGATTCCTGTTATTTTTCAAATATACATATACCTCTTTCCTACTCTGAAAGAATAAATTGTGTGGTGTTAAGATATTGCTCTGCTGTGCCACTGCACTCTCATATGGTCCAAATCCACCACAAGGTTGCCCATTGAATGTAGGGCTGGATAACACCCTGAGAAGTTTAGATCTTCTCAGGGTAATAATACACGTGAACCACAAGCCAGCAAACACAGATTTAGATACAGCCTCTACAGAGCCTGCAGAACATGTCCAGTCATACTCAAATGATGATTGTGAAGGCAGTCTTCCTGAGGCAACCACATGGAGACAGAGCTCTCCTTCATTGCACCTGCACTGGGATCAAATCTTCTGCAGAACAAATTTAGCTGCTGATACCACACGTCCTTGCATGGCTGGGTTATGGCAGCATGCTTAAGAATCCACTGAATGAGAGCCCTAGGGTGGCTGCTGTATGAACTGGAAGTATCAACTGAATATGACAGCATGGATCTCACTCTGAAACCTACTTTTTTTTTTTAGCAGTGACTGATGCAGTTCAAAATTGGAAACTGTCAGCTTTGCTGGAGGAGTCCTTTTCTTGGATGTTCTTTAGCTTAACATTTTCCATGACATGTGTTGCACTGTAATAGTAAAAGCGTTATCCTGAGAACAGTGTTCTGTGGGTGCTCTCCTGCAAAGTGAGTTTTCCTCAGTTCTGCTGTCACTTAGCAACCAAGAGGATAACCAGTGAAATTCTAAATATTATCTTGTCAAGAAAATCAAAACAAAACTGCACACTGAAATTGTTGGGGAAACTACCTCATCTTTTTTTTTTTTTTTTTTGCCCTTGCTTCAGCACCTCTTAGTGACAGATGTACAAAAGATTGTTAGTCATAGGGAATTTGTACTGCAGTCTAAGAATGTGGAGGGTATCTCCAGGGATGGATGCCGTTTAATACTCTTTATATCAGAAATGATCCAAGGAGGTATGGAGGTGGATCTGATGAAGACAGGACTAAGGCTTAGCATAATACCCTCTACCTCCTGATCAAAGGTTTTGTTAACAGAGATCAGTGAAACTAGAAGATTATTGTATTGGGTTTGCATGACAAGGTTTCGGTAGTGCGGGGGAGGGATATAGGGGTGGCTTCAGTGAGAAGATGCCAGAAGCTTCCCCCATGTCCGATAGAGCCAATGCCAGCTAGCTCCAAGACAGACCCGCGGCTGGCCAAGGCCGAGCCCATCAGGGATGGTGGTAGCGCCTCTGGGATAACGTAGTTAAGAAGGGGGAAAAAAGGCACAACAGAAAAAGCAGCTGGGGAGAGTGAGAATATGTGAGACGAACAACCCTGCAGACATGCAAGGTCAGTGAAGAAGGAGGGGGAGGAGGTGCTCCAGGGGCTGGAGCAAACATTCCTCTGCAGCCTGTGAAGAAGACCGTGATGAGGCAGACTGTCCCCCTGCAGCCCATGGAGGTCCATGGTGGAGCAGATATCCACCTGCAGCCCATGGAGGACCCCACGTTGGAGCAGGTGGGTGCATCCGAAGAAGGCTGTGACCCCATGGAAAGCCCATGCTGGAGCAAGCTCCTGGCAGGACCTGTAGCCCCGTGGAGAGAGGAGCCCACGCTGGAGCAGGTTTGCTGGCAGGACTTGCGACCCCGTGGGAGACCCATGCTGGAGCAGTCTGCTCCTGAAGGTCTGCACTCCGTGGAAGGGACCCATGCTGGTGCAGTTTGTGAAGAACTGCAGCCTGTAGGAAGGACTCACATTGGAGAAGTTGGTGGAGGACTGTCTGCCGTGGGAGGGACCCCACGCCAGAGCAGGGGCAGAATGTGAGGAGTCCTCCCCCTGAGGATGAAGGAGCAGCAGAGACAATGTGTGATGAACTGACCACAACCCCCATTCCCCATCCCCCTGTGCTGCTGAGGGGAGGAGGGAGAGAAATCAGGTGTGAAGTTGTGCCCAGGAGGAAGGGAGTGGTGGGCAGAAGGTGTTTTAAGATTTTGTTTTTATTTTCTCATCATCCTACTTTAATTTGATTGGTAATAAATTAAACTGATAACCCCAGCCAAGTCTGTTTTGCCCATGACGGTAATTGGCAAGTGATCTCTTCCTGTCCTTATCTTGACCCACGAACCTTTTGTTATATTTTCTCTCCAGCTGAGGAGAGATTTTTCTCTGTCCAGCTGAGGAGGGAAGTGATAGAGTGACTTTGGTGGGCACCTGGCCTCCAGCCAGGGTCAACACAGTCACGTGGAGAACACAGCAAGATTAGGTCTATGAAAGAGTTTTAGAAAAGCAAGATACATAGCAGATATAGCAGTCCCTATCTGCGGACAAGGAGTTGGAAGAATTGGGTCCCACTGTCTTAACCCATCATTATCGCCATGTGATTTGACTTCCTGGATCACTCAGGCCACAGAGTTTCACTCAGTGATTCTGTTTCATGTCCATGCTGAGTTAAAAAATATCTTTTTAGAGTAGCAGAGTGGCACAGAGTATGCGTTTAAAGGGTGATGGTTATTTAATCACTTTGTAAAGAAAGGTTTTCAATGCTTAATTATCCATTAAAACATGCAATTTTTTCTTCCAGTTTGAATTTGCTAGATTTAAAACAGACTGTATTCTTTCCTTTTCTATTGTATTAAACAGTCTTTATAGTGGTCACCTTTTCCTCATGGAAGCATTTATAATCTGTCATCAAATCATCTTCTCACCTTCCTTTTTGTTATCTATTGACCTTCTTTAGTGTCCCTCCCTAGTGCTGTCTCCAATGTTTCCTTGGACAGTTCTGGAACCTTTGTTTCTTGGAAACAAAAGAAAATGAACAAAAAAAATCCCACAAACTATAGTTGGTGGAATCCATCATTCTCCAAGTGCAAACCTTAGCACTGGGTTCAGTATCCTAGCACTGAGCTCCTCATGCAAAGGTAATATTTTCTTCCTTTTCCTGATTAGCATTTCTTTTCCACAGTTGCATATAAAGCTTGGTCTCTAGTTATTTATTACAAAAAGAGTCAGCGTTTATCTGGTTACCCTCAGGGAAGTCTGAGCTGCCTTTTTTAAAAACACAGTTCTTTATTACGAAAGTGTATCTTAGTCACTATGATGAACATTAATGTAGCCTGTGGTAAAAGACATATTGCATGAGTCCATCTTGCATATGTTCTAGATCACACAGCATAATTCATCTTCCCTTAGATAAACTTGTCAGGTTTTGGGTCATTCTACATCTTTACTGCTTACTGTTTTATCATTTCTTCTGACTAATAACTAGTGACCATAGACTATAGAATGGACTTCAGTAGATCATCTAATCCATCCTGCCGGACACAGGTAATTAAAATCTAGGAAAAGTCCCCATGAGGTGAGGCTCAGTGGCTGTCTGACTGAAGACACTCCAGTTTCACAGCTGGCAGCACACAAGGGCAGGAGAAGGTATGACCAGCATTTCCATCTGCCCATCTTGACTCCCTGGTGCGAGTGATCATGTACCTGCTCACAACTGAATCACTTGGAGGTGTCCTTCAGTGCCGGTCCCCAGCAAAGTCCCAGCTGATGCTTTTGAAGCTGGAGGCCTTTGGTGACCTAACAGCAGCACAGTTGTCCCCTGGTATGCTGTTGGGATGGCTGGCAGAATTTCAGACAGACAAGCGGCTCCCTCAAGATGTGACTCCTGGATTTCAGAAACCAGTGACCCAAGCAGGCAAGGCTTTCCACAAGAGGAGGCAGTTAAAAAGTGGCAGCAGCTGCTGCCATGGAAGACTGTGTTGGCATCACAGCAGAGGACTGTGCAGGGGCATTGCAGCCTTAGGCCATAAAACTGAAGTTCATGATCTTAATCTTTCCTACTAAAATCCATGTGGCTAAGCTTAACTGGTTCTGATAGAGTTGTTTCTTATTAAATAGGGAGAAAATGAACAGGCAAAAACATTTAGAAGTGTGTCTGTAATTCAGAATATCATTAAAGTAAATGAAGAAAAAGCAAAAGAAGGCATTTCTCTCCATTTTCAATTCCACTAATAGCAATGATGCTGCCTTTGGAGGCCCTGAGGCCTCTGAAGAAAACATTACTGTCCCCTTTCTGCAGGCTAGGATCCAAAAGGCACAGACATAAGCTGAATTGCAGAATGTCACACGGTCATCACTAAGTATGTGAGTCGTGACAAAACCCACAGGTGTCTGACTTTCATTTCTATGCACCACTTAATAAATAACTCCCCCATTCATTCAGAAAATACATAGGGTTGCTGTCACTTACAATTGATTTACTCCAGTTCCCATTTGTAGCCACATGAATGGTAAAACTAATCTGTATGCAAGAACCCACAGGACAATGTCAACTCACTTGTAAAATGATGTTATGGAGGAAAACAGGCTTCTGGTATGTTTTCTGATCACTTGCCACAAAAGACCTGTCTGATCACTTATTCTCCACTTATTTTCTTAATTTCTACTGCCTCACTTTGAGATTATTACACACCTAACCAGGAAAGAAGACCATGCTGACAAATTTCCAGCATCTCTGGCTAAATTGCTGATGGATTACCCTAAACTGATATACACCACGTGTGAACCTGGATTCTTCTTGGCATGCAGTTAATATAAAAGGGACACGCAGCATTAAGCAATACCTGAAGCCTCCTGATTTCTCTCCCTCCTCACCCCCAGTGGCACAGGGGGATGGGGAATGGGGGTTGTGGTCAGTTCATCACACTTTGTTGTCTCTGCTGCTCCTTCCTCCTCAGGGGGAGGACTCCTCACATTCTGCCCCTGCTCCAGCGTGGGGTCCCTCCCACGGCAGACAGTCCTCCACCAACTTCTCCAATGTGAGTCCTTCCTACAGGCTGCAGTTCTTCACAAACTGCTCCAGCATGGGTCCCTTCCACGGAGTGCAGACCTTCAGGAGCAGACTGCTCCAGCATGGGTCTCCCACGGGGTCACAAGTCCTGCCAGCAAACCTGCTCCAGCGTGGGCTCCTCTCTCCACGGGGCTACAGGTCCTGCCAGGAGCTTGCTCCAGCATGGGCTTTCCATGGGGTCACAGCCTTCTTCGGATGCACCCACCTGCTCCAACGTGGGGTCCTCCATGGGCTGCAGGTGGATATCTGCTCCACCATGGACCTCCATGGGCTGCAGGGGGACAGTCTGCCTCATCACGGTCTTCTTCACAGGCTGCAGAGGAATGTTTGCTCCAGCCCCTGGAGCACCTCCTCCCCCTCCTTCTTCACTGACCTTGCATGTCTGCAGGGTTGTTCGTCTCACATATTCTCACTCTCCCCAGCTGCTTTTTCTGTTGTGCCTTTTTTCCCCCTTCTTAACTACGTTATCCCAGAGGCGCTACCACCATCCCTGATGGGCTCAGCCTTGGCCAGCCGCGGGTCTGTCTTGGAGCTAGCTGGCATTGGCTCTATCGGACATGGGGGAAGCTTCTGGCATCTTCTCACTGAAGCCACCCCTGCAGATCTGTCAACGCTACCAAAATCTTGCCACACAAGCCCAACGCATCCTATTTCCCTCTCTCCCTCATTTTCTTATTCTGCCACCCTCCAATTCTCTTCACTATTCTTTCCATTCAATTTTCTCCTTATTCTATTGGTTGCTTTTTTTGTCCTGACAGATAACAAGTATTTTGTTACACTGTTTGACCAAGTCCTTACAAGATCAACTGAGGGAAGGGTTCCTCCCAATGACAATTCAGTCCACCTACGTGGAGGGCCACTTTGTTTCCCAGCCCATGACCCTTAAGCAGTTGCCTTGAGCATGTTCTTTACTCTGGGGATGAAACCACTTCCTGGAGATCAGCGGTTCTGGCAAGCGGGATAGCAGCATGAACCACCAGGAAGAGATGGAGAAGGAAATCAGAGGTGAAAAATAAGTACATCACAGCATTATAAGCTAGCAATGGATCTATTTTAATACTTTGGTCATTTCTGTCTTCCCATGAAGCCAACCGTGTCCTGGGCTGCATCAAAACAGGTGTGACCAGCAGGTTGAGGGAGATGATCCTGCCCCTCTACTCTGCTCTTGTGAGACCCCACCTGGAGTACTGCGTCCAGCTCTGGGTGCTCCAGTACAAGAGAGACATCGAGCTGTTGGAGAGAGTCCAGAGGAGGCCATGAAGACAATCAGAGGGATGGAGCACCTCTCCTGTGAGGACAGGCCGAGAGAGTTGGGATTGTTCAGCCTGGAGAAGAGAAGGCTCTGGGGAGATCTAATTGCGGCCTTCCAGTACCTGAAGGGGCCTACAGGAAAGCTGGTGAGGGACTGTTTATCAGGGAGTGTAGTGACAGGACAATGGGTAATGGGTTCAAGCTGAAGGAGGGTCGATTTAGATTAGATATTAGGAATAAATTCTTTACTGTGAGGGTGGTGAGGTACTGGAACAGGTTGCCCAGAGAGGTTGTGGATGCCCCTTCCCTGGAAGTGTTCAAGGCCAGGTTGGATGGGGCTTTGGGCAACGTGGTCTAGTGGAGGGTGTCCCTGCCCATGGCAGGGGGGTTGGAACTAGATGATCTTTGAGGTCCCTTCCAACCCAAACCATTCAATGATTCTGTGATTCTATGATTCTATGATTTACTGAGTTTGATGGGCTTATATCCTTTGTATGAAGTTGTATCTCTTCATGTTCCTCATAGTTCCTGGGTGCTCCTGAGAGCTTCATAACTCCATAGGTCCTGGAAGACTATGATTAGCCTACCGGTGCTAAATACTTATCACATAAAAGCCAACTTCAATAATCTGTACTCATATAAAAACCTCTCATACTGATTGCCTAAAATGACTCTTACAGTGAAACGAGAGGAGAAAATTCTGTGGCTTCTGTCCTTTCCACAGCATGACAAATACACAGCGAAATGGTAACACGGGAGCATATATCCATAATATTCCAGATAAAAGGGCACAGCAAGTGGCAAGGGGTCCATGTGTGGGGGTGATCCTTATTCCTGTTGTTTATATGGCAGCTGCACTTTCCCCAGGGTGACCCACAATCCAATCAACCAGTACTTCCTAAACCTGGTGGGAGGCAGAGCCTTCCCTCCTGAGATGAGAATTTGATGCCTTCATCTTCCCCTGCACTCTGCCATCCTGTAGCACTTGTGATGTTGAAAGCCGGGGTGGGAATTTTAACATTCCCTGTGTGTGCATTTACGAACTATGAAAGAAATTAAAATTGGCATTTCTGTGCCATTGGCTGCGGGCCATATTTTGGCTGAATGGCACCCTCATTTATAGCAGCATCGGTGAAAGGAGCCAATATGAAAGCTTATAAACTGTTTCCATCCCCTTTTGATAGTGGCTGAACAGCAAAGAAAGAGCAACTGATGTTCTCACATTAAACATTTTGTTCAATATTTAAACAACAAGGCCTACATTTTTAACACGGTGCAGAAAGCTTCAGCTGTGTCCTTCGCATGAAAGGTAATAGGAGACATGAAGCTAAATCCCACCACACCACATTGAGTATTTATCCCTAAAGGCTTCTGCTGCTGCTGAAGAGATTTGAGCACATTGCACTTGCTGAGGCTTTCGGAGGCATTCCAATATCACCTAGCTGATTATGCTGTTTGCAAAGAGCATATTAACTTTCTGCCTTGCAGCGCACATGGGGGGAAAAGCAAAACAATTGTGCTAGGCTGCAGGCAATGAAAGTTTTTAAGATTGAAAGGAAAATCAGAGATTTTATTTAATCAATCCAGCCTAAATAATTTAATATACTAATCCAACAGGACTAGACAAAAGAAGAAAAAACAGAGCCCATATATGTGGTATCCTGTATTTTTAGATCTTGGTTGCAAAATGTATTTCTATTTATGTTATCCTTTATTTAAGCTCCTCTTTGTGTCTATGTAATGTCAGTGCTCAGATTTTCATCAAATCTCTGAAGAGGCAATGGCACATACTTGTTCTATGCTAGATCGAGTCAGTTTTACAACATGCTCCTTGGTTCCCACTCTTGTCTGGGAAAAGCTGTGCCAGTTTTATATTCCACACAGTGTACTTTTCCTTCCACACTTACTGAACTATGCAAGTGACTTGCGGGAGGAAAATCTACACCCATCACCACCCCCCAGACTGCTGGGATAGAAAGAAAGAAGCCTGGTGCCTGCCATGATGGCTCTCCACCCTGCCGTGCAGTGTTGGGCATGGATCATTAGTTTGAGGGTGCAGAGTAGCACAGAGCAAGATGAAGGATTGCGCCAGTGGGGTTAAGGTGTATGTGGGAGGTGGAGTGAGGAAGTTTGCTGTTGTACCAGTATGAAGTCTGTAGGCTTTCCCACTTTAAATTCTTTTAGCTTATAGATACACTGTGTGGGAAGTGTGGCTGTAGCACTGCATGCTTCCCATCCTGTGCTTTTCTTCCCCAAAACGCTGAGTGAATAACCTTCATGGTGATGAGATACTTACCTGGGCACACCTCAGGTGTAAACTCATGGACTGTTTATGAGTCTGGTCTCAAAGCTGCGTTCAGCAGCATAGGCGTAGCCTATGTTCCTTACGTTGTGAGAGATCCCACGTGAAGCCTTGCCTAGCTTTTCTCTCCTGGGAAGTAACTCGTCAGAGTTGCCTTGAGTCAAACAGTTCTTGGCCTGTGTTGTCGAGACCAGTCCCAGAAGTAATCAGATAGAATTTGCAGATTCTGTAAAAACCCATTATAAGGCTACAGCTGATTAATGAGATATATCAATTAAAACAGTATATGGACTGTTTTCTAGTAACTACCTGAGCCAGTGATCTATCAATTAAGAGATTTCAGGAGTTATGAATTTACATTAATCTGATTAGAGTTATCCGTGGTTTCTTAAATGACGATTAATGGAAACTCTGAGATAGAGTTTATAATTATGATGAATCTTCAGTATAATAATATAAAAGTAACAAACACTAAGGCATGTGAGGAAGTGAGAAAGAGCATTTAGTGGGGCTACTTACCACACAGTACTTAACCAGCATATTTCAGGGTATAGTTACTTTTTTATCATTATGCTTATAATTTTTAAGACATATGAGGAAATGAACATATGATTCCCATGTGACCCTAAAAATTTAGTAGTTTTAAATGCAAGTAAAATTTTTTCATAAATGTATCAGTAAGTTCTCCTGTTGAAGTGTCAAATCCACAAAGCCAGAGAAATACTACAATTGTAATGCCAGACCCTGGGTGTTTTTCCTACAGAAGAGAGGCTTGTCCCTCAGTGTAGGGTGGCTACATGAGCCTAAGGTGGGGACAGGAGGGCTGATCCCACATGCAGGTTCCAGGAGAAGACTTCCTTCCTCCCTCCTGACTCGCTCTCTCCACAGGTTTGTTATGTCTCTGAGCCAGGTCAGCCTCTTCTTCATCTTTATGTGGAGCCAAGAGACCACTAAGACGTACCAGTAATCTTGCAGTCTGACTCTGTTATGTATAGAATCTGATAAAAAAATAATATTATCTTCAGCGGCAATGCTTGCAGCAACGAATCAAGAGGGGTATGAGCTGTAGTCTGCTACTATGGTAGAAACTTGATATGGGATCTATCAAATAATGAACAAAAAGCAGCGGGAATCAGATTATACCTCTAAGGCTGCAATTTTTCAATCACTGCTCATAACTATGCAACGCACTTTATTTCATTTTGCATATGGCCTTCCTTATATGTTCCCCTTAGGAACCGGCAGTATGAATAGGATAGGGCCCTATATATCCTGCTGTGTTAGAGCTTTACCGAGCATTTGCAGATACATTTGTGATCTCTGAGAGCACTGCTTCGTTTTGGAACAGGACGGTGAACAGGACTCCTGCGAAACCTTTCAGGAACCTGCATGAAGGCAGCAAAGGGTGTGCTGCTGTGGAGGAGAGGCTAGCTGAAGCTGTAACACATTTATGGGTGATGTTGCCAAACTTTCATTGTTCTGCAGTTGCCTCCCTGCGGTGAGCAAAGGCTGAGAAATTACAATGGCAGTGCAAGAAAAAAACAAACCACACACAGGCTGTCACTGAAAAAATGCATGTGTGAAAGCGGAGAGCAAAATCCCCTGCTAAGTTCATCGCTAAATTATTTATCTGATTTTTAATTGCTGTGGTTGGATCAAGTCTTTTGGCTCAGCCATATGTGCTGAAGGTGGTTCACTGAACCCCCTCAAAAGTGCTCTGAGGAAGTTGTCATGTTACATTGCAATTCCTCCTTTGGTCCTGTCTTGCTCTGCACAGGAAATAAGTTGTTGCATTCTTTTCTGGCATGCAGCATTTCACAGGGGTGGAAAATCACTATCAAGTGGAAAAATATGTTCTTTTTGATCCCACAAGTCACAAAAATGACCATATAAAGTAAGGTTCCTTTTGGTCTCATGGAGTTGGAATTGAAATTAATTTTAAAAGATCTTATATAGTGATATGAAGCTAAAATGTTCTTCTCTATTAATTACCATTTATTTCACCTAAGATCAATCACATAACCAATCAGTCACCCTTCAGAATAATGTCATAATTTCCTACGCAAGTTGAAAAGGTGTTACCTATCCAAGGAAGTGTTCTGAAACAAAGCCACCAGAAACTGGAAGGATAACAGAAAGTTAGATGGGTGATTACTGTTAAGCCACATTTTAATTTATAAGGTGGTGAGCTCTGCAAACCAGATGTGATAACTGTATAGGACAGGTAAGCCATCAAACACAAGGGAGGAAGGAGCCTTGATGTACGATGAAGGGCTGTTGACCAAAAATAGAACATCAGTCAGAGCTGGCAGCAAAGATTAGGAAATCCTCTAGTTGCAATATCTTTTCTTAAGGCTGCTGATTGGAGATGTGGAAAATTATATTAGGGAGGCAATGAACAATTCAACCCTTAAGGCAATAAGAAAACTGTAAATTTTAAAGTTAATTTAGTCACAGCCCTGGTGAAAGCTCGTTCCTGGGGCTCTGTAACTATCTCATAAGATTCACTGGACATTTTAAATCCACTTTATTTACTTTTATTTGTTTTACATGAGTTGTTAATGATAAATCATCATAACTTTGATCTACAGCAATAAAATCACCTGCTGGAATTGTCATGCAATTTTAACTTTTTTTTTTTCACTGCAGGTATTTACAGTAGCTACAATAATCTGTTGTTATTGCCACCAAGTGTAAATACTTTAAGATACCTGTCTGTCTAAGTCACTGGAGAAAAATCATAAAAATACTGGACTGGAAGGACTTGGTACTAAAATAGGAGCAAGTGTATCCAGACTGTCCCTGACAGCGCTGTAAGAGCAAACAGAGAATGTGGGCACAGCTGTGATGGATATAATCGCAGAAGATAAGCTGTAGCTCTACTGAGGGGTTAAACTTTGACCATCTCATGGGAAAGACATGTTTTTTGCCCAGCTAAGACTCAAAAACTCCATGGAAAGAGGGTCCATGGTCCTCTGCAGGTATCTTCTTCCCATGCTTCACTAGCCGTGTTGTGAAAATATTTCCCTCAGATTTAACTAGACTTCCCCATGCTGGAAATTAAACTCAGGATTTCATGTGGGCACATGTGGAAAATGGAATTAGGAGCACTGTTAGAAAACAGCTGATCAGGATTCCTTCTAGTACCGACTGTCATTTATTAAGTCTCATCTGCTCTTGTTCCTTTCCACTACTACTTTTTTTTTCCCCTGCACTTCTGTTCCTTCAACATTGATCTTTTCTTTTCAGGACTAAGCACAGTATTTCCTGAAAAACATTCTCAGAGGCTGTATTTTGCAGTGTTTATCTCTTTTGTTCCTCTTCTCTAGGCTCTCACTGGCATCCCTGAGCTCGGTTCTGTAACTGATGCTTCAGTGAGGTGAAGTCTAGAAGAGTGATGATGTCCCACAGCTTACACACATCACACCTGTTCATTCCTCATGGAAGGAAATTTTTCTTTTTGGACAGCAGCAGCAAGCACTGCCCAGATGTGTCTTTCAAAGTCTATTTTTTCCATGTTATTGCTAGGCCTGTTGTCCTTCATGTTGTGTTGGCATATTTCATTTCTTCTTCAGAAATGCAATGTGACACTTCTGTTTATTGAACTTCATCTAATGCATAAAAAGATGTGTACTCTGTCCCTCATCTCAGGTGCTATTACAAGTGTGTGCCATCAGATTAGCCAAGCTATTAATGAGAATCTTGACTAGGACAGGGCAGAAGAGACCCTTTTAAACCTCCTCATGAAATGTTTCTGCATTATAGCCAGCTAATGATATGAAACTTTACAAAGTAGTTATCAACTGATTGTTCAGACACTTCAAGGTGGATTAATAGAGACTATATTCCATTTGTTTATGAGAATGTCATGTGAGAAAGTTCAAATAACTTCCTAATTTTCACACTTATGTGTGCTCTTCCTCGATGCTAATTCAGCTGACCATCTACATAGCCAGTAAAAGAGTAAGTCCTTTGCTAACTCCAGAAGTTAGCCCCCTCCAGTTCTTTGCAGTAGAAATCTGGGAGGTTCATTTTCCATCTCTCTTTTGCTTAAAATGTTTTATTTTTCATTGTTCTTCAGCTTGTGTAAAATAATTTATTTCACTAATTAACTTAATTTTATATGCTCTTTTTTTTTTTTTTTTACTTTTGAGGCATCATTGACCAAGTAGAGCTAGTGAATTGTTTCCAAAATTTAACCTCATAAATTTCACTTTGAATAAAATATGAATTTACATTAGGTTTTCAAGGTGTACATTTACTTTCTAAGGAAAGATATTTGTGTACTATGAGCAGATACTCATCTGTATGTGACGTGTGAGGACAGGTTCAAATATGATGTTGCATAAGGCATTACTGTCTTCATAAATTAACAAGAGGAAAACTTAATCTGTTTTATGAAGATGCAGCAATGTCAATCACCGTTATCTTGATTAGATGGCAAGAAGTGTAATTGCTGTTCAAGTGAAATATCTTCACTGATTGCTGACTACGTAATTGTGAGGGGTTGATAAAACACCCCAGCAGTACGGAATTTAATGCTGTGCAGTATTTCCAGGATTGTAAAGAAGTTATAGGTATATGGCTGGTAAATAATGGTATAGAAGAAGGTATTCAGTTCTTTGTCATGCTGCACTTCTAGGACCTTATACAAGGTAACTGAAATGTTATTAAAAGACAAATTTGTAAATCCCACTCCATGTGGGCTGAAGAAACAACCACATTAATTGAGTTGGAAGGATTGGACCTTGGATCTTTTATCTTTGTGTAGGTTAAAACTGACAACGTAAAAGGTCAGAGAGCGCTTTCCATGGGCCAGAGCTGCAGAATATGCATTAGAGGATGATCCTGTGAGGAAGGCAACATCTCAGGCCTCAGGTCAGTTATGACTTTTACCACAATCTTTGTGATCTTTCTTGAATTAGGCTTTTCATACATTAACACTCCTAAAGTAATACAGATATAACACTTCTTCAGTTGTCTTCTGTTTACAGTAAAATGGCTGCATGACCTCAAAAGAACAAAAGTTAAAGGAGACTAATCTCATTTCGGTGTTCATATCTTGCTGTTAATGAAGAAACCCCTCTGGCTTTGCAGGCTGAAGTCTCCTTCTGACATACCTGTACAGGTTATTTCCCTTGCTGAGTGTTTGACAGATACCACAAACTAAAATCTTTCCATCCCTAGGGATGACCTGATTAACTTTAGTTTGAGAAGCCGGATATTTTTAAACCTCATTTTGCACTGCTTCTTGTCAGTGGTGACAATTCATTATGATAATGAAGGATAATAGAGGAACTTTTTTCCAGCAGCCATGAGAGATCATTGTTAATTTTCTGTGTAGTATCCTTATGAAAAAGCTGAATTTTTCTTGAAAGATAGATATCATATTAATAACAATGATAAAAAGAGAGTTTCTGAAGAGAAGTACATTAATATTGGCTTCAACATTAGCTAGAGAATTAAACCAACAATTTGCTTGCTGACAAGCAAAGAGGGAAGATAATGAACCATCAAGCCTTGAAAAATAAAAGCATAGTAGGATTTTATCATTACCTTTTACTGAGGTCATTAAAGAGTCAGGGGAGGTAGAATGACTTTGGAATATCTTGCGTGTGGACAATAAGTACTGAAATGCCGACCTAGCTCTCTCTGCAAAAAGACCTCTGACCTTGCAGTTCTCCTTGCACAGAAGAGCTGACCTCCTTTCCAGGATCCTAGGTCAGCTTTGCATTACATTACCAGCAACTTTGTATGACACCAGCTGCCCCCAAATGCCAGGATGGAGGTATCTGTGGAGGGATTTATGTCACTTAGTTTTAGGTGTTTATAATATAGCCTCCCATATGGGACCAAGGGGTCCCTATATAGTCAGTGGAGATCTGCTCAGTAGAGTCAACGGAGTGTGGGGTATGATTTGTCTCACTGCAAGGTAGGTGCCCACATTTGACTGGATGGGTCACAACCCAGACTCCACTGACTCACCATTGACTACAAGGGCACCTAGACAGATGTTCAGGACAGGTACCACGAGTCAGTATGAATTCCTTCTTAGGGTCTGGCTTGCAAGGTGCCAGTCCGTGAGTGAGCAGACAAATAACACTGGATTAAACTCTCTTCTTAGTACTTAACTGTGCTTTCCCATAGCTTTTTGTGCCCACTTACCCCATGACATCAGTTACAGCTCTGGAGGTCCGGTGTTTTGACAGAGTAAACCTGCATCATCATACACATGAACTGACATAGGCCCAGAAGTCTTCAAGTAGAATTAATTTCAGCTGGTTGCTTGTGGAATTAAAAACTCTGAGTCAGTTACTAACAATGCTGCCATTTGTATTGAATTTACCAATTTTAAACATTAATCACAATCTCTTTGTAGTTGGTTGGGGCCTGGTGAAACTATGGAAAGGCTCCAGCTGGTTTTAATGAGATAGGAGACAAGCCTTTAGTTAGGCATTAAGTGTGACACTCTTTGCTGTGAGCTGACAGGGGAGTCATGATTTATAGCCCTGCCATGGGAAGCCTTCTGTTGGAATAAAAATGAGTCCTCTTCAGGGACTGTCAATTACTGATATATCTCTCTAGAAAATGCCTGTCTGCTTTACTAGTTCTGTAAAATGCACATCCTTAGTGTGCTAGTTCAGATCTCATTAGAATCCCTTCCTAGACTTGAGGTGCACAAATGGGAGCTTGTGTGTGAAGACATCAAAGAAAGATGTCTAAAAAAGTATATGCAAGTTTTTGCAGATACTTCTCTCACTTTAAAGAGGAGAGACTAAAAGCTTTTTTGCAAGTCTTGATGAGTTCTCTGTGAATATCTGTTGCGGGCTAGTTCTGAGCGGATAACAATGTATGTCTGACATATTTTTAGGAAAGGACTATTTTTGCTAATGTTTCCTATGCAACAACAAAAGAATAAAATATAACTGGTCAAGAGTGTGAGAAGTCGTCACTGTTTAGTAGTTCAGAAACACTTTCTGGATGTGAAATGGCCATTTAAATATCCTTAACTTTTGAATTTGTCCAGTGGTTCACTCTTCCTGTAATCCTATGTCTCAAGGCAGTGATTTCAATGTTAATTACATTCTTTCCTAATTAAAGCAGGTGGTTGAATTAGGGGTCTATTACACAGATCATTTCCTGTTCTAAGACTGGTAAATGTATAATCATGTTGCTGTTCCTCAAGACATCTAACCACAGGTTTGGAATATTTTTTCCCACTCACAGAGCTGGGCAAAGATCTATGCAGCCTCCTATTCCTGTGAATAAGTAATTTCTCTGCTATCTGTAAAGCCAAGTCTCTCACAGCCTAAATTTCCTTAAGCATAAAATCAATTAAGAGCATAGAAGAATATCTCCCCAAACTAATCAGCCCTTCTTAGCCAAGCTCTTAAACCATCCTGTTTGAAGCTAGTGAGTCACCTCAAGGCAGAGACATCTGCCAGGTCTGTGTAGCCCTCGCTGCCCAGCTTTGTGGCTCACGTAATGCAGACACCAGCTAGACAGCAATAGGCTTGAATCTACACTCTCTTTTTTATAACGGGCTGACGAGGTATCCTGGCCTTGTGCGATGGTGAGGGAAGGTCTGGGGAGAACTGAATCCCAGAGGGACATGAGGCAAGCAAGCACCTCCAGTGGTTCAGCTGCTGAGGTAGGAATGCTCAGGTCCCCAGGTATGCCACACTTCTGAGAACTGTGTATCATCAATCACCCACCTAAACGTCATGGGATCTTCTACAGCATCTCAGCAGTAGAAAAAGAGCACAACAAAGCCATTGTGCTATTTTGCTGAATGGTTCCTCTCAGAGCCAGGGTCGTCTTCATTTCCCACGTGCTCGGTGCCCAGATGGAGGGTCCAACTGCCCCATCAGGTGTTATGAAAGAGTCTCTTTCTTCTTCTCACCTCACCTGAGCTGAGACACAGTCTGAATGACAAAGAAATGCGTTCATTCCAGTGAATAACACCATATTGTCTGAAAAGCATCAGACAATTGGGATAGTTCTGAAAATCTAGAGAATAGTGCTCAGAAGATGAAGGGAAAATGATTCTGGAAATTGCTGTTCCTTAAATTGCAAATAAAGTGATTGTAGTGTCCTGAAATGAAGAGAATACTGACACTGTGTGCAAAAAAGCATGGGATGTGTTTTGAAGACTTAACTTCTGACAAAATTACCCAGCAAAGGTTTGTCATCTGCAGCTCTCTGTAAAGATCAGGATCTAGATGGATGAAAGAAATTTGAGAATCAGCTTTGGATTTCAACAAGATATTGTGAATGGTGTGTGAATAAATCTTACCCAAAACATTCATTCAAAATGTCTTTGCAGGCAAGTTGGCTAAAAACCACTGAAACTGCAGCATTTTTGAAGATGTGGCTGATGGGTTACCATTAGAGTCAGTCTTGTTTAACACCCATGTTAATGGTCTAAGAAGGCTGAGCAAGCTGCTTGTTAATGGGATTCTTAGACTATTAAATTGAAGGCAAATGTGAACACAAGGCAGGAGAGAGTAACAATGACAAAAGGACGCAAAGCCGCTAGCAAATAACAAAATGACTTTTGATTTAGAGGAAAAGAAGCAAAATGATCCAGTGAAAATTATTTTTGTTCTGGGCAATGGGTAGAGGAATGTCAGAAATTAATGGTGCTGAATAAAATGTAGAAACAGAAATATATCTGTGGGAATGCTATAGGTAGATAGAGCTGACAGGGTTTGGGTCAGGAGGATGGCCCAGATGCTTTCTTCCTTTCTGTCCTATTTTCCACGACTGTGAAAGTTTTCAACAAGCTCCTGCTGAAACTTTTGGTCTGCATAAACAAACTGAGCAAAGCAAAGTGATCATTTAGCTGAGACGTGTCAGACTTACCTGTGTATCCAGAGCATCATTAAACATAGGATCTTGTATTCAGAATGGTGAAGATTCCAAGAACGAAAAATAAGGCATTTGGGAAACCAGAGAAAATAAATGAAAAATAAAAGATTACATGCTAAATTAATCTAGCTAAATAAGGTCTTGTAACCAGGGCTGGGTGGAGTTGCAGAGCACAGAGACAAGAGATGCTCTTCCATGCCATGGCACCGTGGCTCAGCCGTGGCATTTCAGACACGCCACTCCCGTGCAGTGCAGGTCTCCCAAAACAGATGGGGGGGAGGGGGAAGATAGGGGCCCTGCACCTTTCGTAAACAGCAGCTGACGCCTGGATGGGGTACCCTGGGAAATAAAAAATGGCATCATATGCCTACGTATAGGTACCTGAACTGCCCCCAGAGTATTTGGGGATTGAATAAAATGGGAAATCAGCTTCTGCCTTCCCTGATAGATAATGCTTCCCAACACAAAGCAGCAGCTCTGTAGATGCAGGACAGACGTTTAACTCCCTTCATTTTGGACGCTGTACAGGGGACTCCCCACTTGTCTGTGGGGCAGAGAAAACTGTGGCATGCAGAGGTTGCACACTTCAACAAAGCTGTTAAGTTACGTTCACCTGGATCATAACACTGCAGGCTGCAGTCCTGCAGTCACAGGCAACCTTAATCCTGTCCAACCATCAGGGAGACCCAGCTCAAAAGCAAGACTGTTGATTAGAAACCTCCCAGGACCCCTAGGTCAATCTGAGATGAAAACATGAGGCTCTCCTTGGGGTGTTACCAAGCTGTTTTTCTCTGAACATTTCCAAATCTTATCAGATCTGAATAAATAACACCTGAGCAGGGCATAAACTAGGGAGTAGCTGGTGGAGGTAAGGACTCCTTCTTCTCCTGGAGCCTACAGCTCCATGCAGAGATGACCTACCCAGTATCTCCTTGCAGTGGTATCACTTTTTCAACATCATGCAGGCTTAGGGAGGTCTCAGGACAAGCTAGCTGGGACGGTCATGTAGTTGATGTGGCGTGTATAGGTGTCCCTCTGCTTTCTGCGGGGACCTGGGAGTGAGTAGGTGCACAGGCAAGTCAGATGGGTCTGGAGGTTGGGATGTACCCAACACTCTTCTGTGTGAGCTTGGGCAGCCTCTTCTTGAAAACAATGGCCATAAAGAGCATAGACACTTTGCTGTACTCTCAGACTGAGCCTCATCCATCACTCTAAACCTCCTTCTGCTCCTGATTTTTCTCCGTTTAATTTCTCTATTTGGCTCTTTCTTCCCTACAAAACCTCACGTGCCATGACAAAAACCACCTCCATAAGGGTAAAAGGCACTAGAGCTGCCTCCCTTCATACCTCCCATGCCCGTGCCAAGCTCGTGCCGGTCCTTTCCTTTTAATTGGAGAATTTTGGGACTGGGATTATCCTAGACTCTGTGTTATACTCCATGGATAACACATAAAGGATATAGCATACAAAGGTATAAAGGTAAAAGGGACTTGCTCTTTGTTGGTGCTTATATACGGCAATAATACATGTATTTGATGAAAGAAAAATATATGCTTCCTTTCTCCCATGAGCAACACAACTGAGAAATTTTTGAAACGTGAAAGTAAGTAGGATAAAATCATAGTGACTCTTCCAGCCATAACATAGTACAATGTGATTTTACAATTCATTAGATTTTCATGGATTCTGCTATCGTGAAAAAAAAAAAGGAGAAAAACAAAAAAAAGAAAAAATAAAGAAAGAAGCAAAGCAAATCAAAGGCCTGGAAGTGAGATATATTATTTTCCCCAGTGAATAAGTGTATTGTTAGTGTTCCCAGACAAGATAATGTGGTGAATTCACAAAGTATGAATAAGCAGGGCTGTCAGTACAGTTTGGCAACCAGGACTCTTCTATGTATCCCTGAACTGTTGCAGAACTGAATGTGTGGCTCATTACTGAAAATCAACAGGTCAGATACTAATTGGCATTACTTCCTTCTCTCGTCATTTATGCTGTGTGTTGCGAGTGTTAAATATTACTGTGGTGTCAGTGAGTGGAAAACTGTGATTTGACATTGAGTTCACTCATTTTGCCACTTTCTGTATGAGGACATAAGAAAAATGATTGCTGAAAATTAGGACCTGAAGGTGTTGGATTGTTTTTAATGCTCAGAGCATGAGATCGGTTAGGTTGTTCCTTAAATTAGACATGAGGAAAATGATGATTTATGGGCTAGAATTTCTGCAGGTGTTAATTAATGTAGCATCAGTCGATGCAACAGAGCTATACCAATTTGCACCAATAGGTGATTTACAGAAATTTGCACTGGCTCAGAATAGCATCCTCATTCCCTTTGCACACCTTCCCCACATGTCAATGCAATAGGTATTTTTGCTCTTCATGTTTGGACTGTTTGTTAACGAGATATGTGACAGGCACTACATGAGTTTATTGAAGTGACACTGATTTGAACAAAACAGTAATTACTTAGCAAATTACTGATGATAACATTTGCCTGGCTCCATGATAAGGTGGTGCTTTCTCTTACTGTGTGCTATTACATGGACAGAGGAGGTAAAGAGAGTTTGGAGTTCACATGAGTGGAGAGCATCAGTGAATTGCCAGACTATTTTGCACACTGAATAGCATTCATCACCCTAAGAAAGGCATTCACAGCTAGTTATGCTAGGCATTACATGAACAAATGGAGCATTTTCTGGCCTCAGAAAATGCAAACATTATGCAGTGTGGTCAAGTGGGCAGAGTACTGGTCTCCAATTCAAAGAATGGAGTTTTCTTTCCTGCTGAGTGACCTTGAATAAATTGATTTGCCTCTCTGTGCCTTAGTTTTCTCATCTGTAGAATTGTAGCTGTGTTGGTGATCTCCACTGGAAAATATTTTGGGATAAACTGCTGAAAAGCACATCTTAGTGATGCCTACTTCATTATCTCTAACAGACCCTAGCTAGAGCCCTTTAAATTTTAGGGCCAAGCTCATAGTAGATTAATCCATTCCACTGCAGTGATTCACCCTCTTGAACTGAGGTCCTGGCTGACAACACTTACCACTTTTGACAAGATATTTGCTATTGTTTCCTGCAAAACTAACAGGAAAGTAGCTGTTCTACATTGCTTCAGCATCATGAATGAATTACTTGATGACTAACTTCCCCACTCCATCTGCCAAATGTCCTCTTCTAGGATATGTTGTCTCTCTCTTTAAACTTTTTTTAAGTAATTCAGTGAATTTACATAAATAATGCTCTTTGTTCCTTTGAATGATCACAGAATCATGAACACAAAACATGTGTAGTTGTCCTGGATTTTGGAGTCCAGAAATACTAAAAGCTGAGATGCAGCACGGTCCAACGGGAAGACCCAGAGTGATACTCTCCTGTGAAAATGGCAGGGTGCTGACGGGGATCTTTGAAAACATCCCCTGAGGTGAACTCATGTTTCAAAATGCCAGCATTTTATATAAAAGTCTCATGTTTGGACTTACTTCTAGCAGTGGCTGTGAAGTATCCCAGAGAACGCACTGGCTTCATGAATAAATCTGGGTGGGGGGGATGGGGGGGGAGAGGGAGGTGGGGTAATCGCCCAAATCCATCTCCCTTAGAGCTGACATTTAGTGTACTCAAGGCACACCCAAAAAACTAACCTGGCCTGCTTGTACGTGCCACCATCACCCAAAGAAGAGACATCTGAAAGGGATCTGTGGTGGACTTCTGGAACGAGGATCCTTCCTCTGCCTGTTAATGACCGCTCTAAAGCTTTTGTCTGGTTTTGTTGTCAGGCTACTGACAAACCAAGCCCAGGGAGTCTTGGTGCATCTTGCTGAAAACTCTTCCCATGAGTTTAGGGTAGTATAAACTGCTTGAGTTTTGGAAATGCCAGCCACTTCTGAAAGATGTGAATATCTACCTGCTTTTTGTGGGATTCAAACCTTGTCTTCCTAAAGAGGGAAATTTTAACTGGAGAGAAAAAAAAAACCCAAAACTCCGAGACAGAAATAATTCCCAGGTAACATATTTGAAGTGTCTCAGCCGATGCTGGTTTCAGTACCTTAATGAGAGACGGTGCCTCATTGCAAGGCTGTACCTACAGAGCCCCGCAGCCCCGCAGGCTTTTACAGCACTCTTTTCCTGGGATGACATAAAGACCTTCAGGCCTCACAGGTTTATGTCACGTACTCTGTGGATATTTTCCTTGACAGGGAAGCAAGCTGGAGGCAGCCTTGGCTGCAGCTCATCCAGAGATGATTGCATTATCTGCTCTGGGCCACCCTGTATTGGATAATAACATTTGCTTACTCATAAATAAAGATCACGTGGCACCGTTATTCAGTGGAAATTAAAGATGTTAATAGACTAGTACTGTGAAAGGAAACCTACTATGGCTATAAAATGCAACATTCAGGTCACTTCTTATGATTTACTGCCATACAGTTATACTGTATGTTCATGATGTCACTGGGAGAAGACATCCTTAAATTGCCTGTGACTTTTGTCATTCCTACAAACTTGAGCAATCCTTATAGCATTTAATTGATTACTCTTCTGTTTTGGTTTGTTTTGGAGGATTTTCTGTTCTTTCCTTATTTTTGGATAAGAAGACTGCCTGCATAAAGAGTCATACAACATAATTTTTATTATTATAACCACACTTGTGCAAATAAAAAGGTATTATTTCCTTCATAATAAACAGGACTTGTGTAATCTTCAGCATTCATCAGCTCAAGCAGTTCTTTAAAGAGATAAACCCAAGAATGATCTTTCTCCAGCTCTTTTTTAGGGTTAAAGCTGCATTACCCCAAGGAATAGATCTCTCCTTGGAAAACCTTGGACAACAACGTGCTTGCAGAGGTGAAAGTCATCTGTAATGTGAGAAGCATGCGCAGTGCAAGCGCCACTGGGATCCTCAGAACTGCTGGGCTGCAAACTTCTCTTGTGAACTGAGTTTCCAGAAAAACATGTGGCTCTCAAATGCAATGAAGGCTTGTTAGACCACTCTTCATCCTCACTGGGCACCTGTAAGCATTTAGTGTCTTCATCATATATTGGCTATTCATGTCACATTTCCATATTTAATGGGATGCAAAATTTGACTGATAATATTGTCTGACTCTTTGTCTTCAAAATTGTTATGGGATGACTCTTTCAAGAACAGGATTGGCGTCAGAGCAAATCCAAGAGCATTTTATTTGTCTGTTCTAGAAGTCATGGCAGTAAGAATGAGAATTCTGCTTGAGTTGCATCAAGTAAACTCATATATATTGTATTTTCTCTATATATGCCTATATATGTATACATTTACATAATACCTGTATATACAGTGTATATATAGGTATATACTGTATACATGCATATATGTATGTTGTCCTCCTGCCCCACCCAGCTCATTTAAGGAAAATTTTTTTCATGCTGGTTTCACGTGGCCTGAGCGATGCTGTTTTACTGAATGCATATTTTACATTTGAGCTGTTTTACCCTACAGAGACTGGCACTCAAAGAAAAACGCCTGTCGTGAAGAAACTGTATGAAATAAAACAAGTTCTTTCACAAAGATCTGTCTCCAGTCTAGGTGAATTTAGGTCAGGACATATTTTGGTGAATGAAGCCTTTTATTTTTGTTCTGAATGGACTTTTTGTCTATTATCCCACAAGAGGGCAGCAAAGGAAAATGGTTGCCAAACACAAGACAAAAACATTCAAGGACATTTAAGCATTTAAGTTTCCTACTGTGTTTAATAAGATACTGAAAATACCATTGTGTGGGAACTAGGAGAGCTTGTAGAAAGCCACCTGCTGAGAGAGAGAGATTTTTATTTTTTTTTTTTAATGCTCTACAAGCTTCCCAATCTATTGAGAGCTTAATGAAGTTACTTGCTATTACCTTCAAATGTGCTTCCCCGGTCATGTGATAACAGCACAGCAGCTATCAAGGTCTCCTGGGCTTCAGCATTCTCATCTCTAGTGCTAATTGCTCTGTTCTCACAGAATTTAAGTGCTTTACCCCAAATCCCTCCCTCCCTTTCTAAACCACCCTTTGCCTGAGGAAGCTCTGACACCAACGGGGAGGGTTACACTTGAAGAACGACCTGGTGACCACAAAACTATCTCGCTTTTGGCTGTTTTATCCCAAGATCCCACCTAAGTAATAAAAGAATCCTGATTTGGGGGATTTTGTTGTTTGGCAGCCTTACCTAGAGATCTTCAAGCAGTAGCCAGGGTGTTAAAGCTGGTTCAAGTTGCTGGGGGAGTGTCTGTGTGCCACAGTGGCTGTGCTGAATGCAAATAGAGATTTAGTCAAAGAAGTGGTTCTGTGTTGCATCCTGCATTTTCATTCATGGGTTCTGCAGTCCTGCAGGCAACCAGGGCACCGACATGTTAATTACCTTTAAAATATACAGGAGACTTTTCCCCACGCTGAATGTTTCAGCTTCTAAATAAATGACAAACAGAAGGCAGAGAAAATAATAATAATAAAAAAACCACCCTAGTATAGGAAAGTGAAGGTATCTTTCCAAGGGCAGTATTAGAGCTTGGATGAAGACCCAAATCTCAGTCATTTTTTAACCTCAGGATGGAGGTGTTTTCTGCTACCACTGCAGCCTGATTGTACCCAACAGAAAGTGTGCTCTGGGTGACACCAGAACACAAGTAAGAGGACACAGGGACGGGGTTGTTTATTCAAAGCAGGATCCCACTCCATGCTGGTTGCTTCCAATGAATGTGGTAGAATGAGATGTGAAACGCAGCAAGCAATGAGTGTAACCCAACGCATTACAATTTAGCTGAGGCTGAGGACTCAGATAAACTATTGCTTTAAATGATACCAAAGAACTGTTGGGTCAGGGTGCAAGACCCAGGCATCCTTCCGCCATATGCCTGACTGCCAGAAAACAAACGTGAGCATCTTCCCCAGGGGAAACAACAACGTGCTCCAACCTGTTGCTCGGATGGAGAAGTGGACTGTGTCCCCACTCCCGCCTGTGGTAGATGCAGCCATACAGAGCCGACATCTTAACTGGGACTGGGGCAACTTCGGCTGTTACCTCTGTGTGCCTCTGTCCCCCTCTGTGTGCTGCAAACTGGCCTATTTCTGATTTCTTAGTGAAGCCTGGCTCCTCAAACTTAAACTGGCAGTGATAACCACTGTGCCCTGCCTGCTGCTACTCATAGGCTGATATGGTCCAACATTCACTGCAGAACTTCATGCTTTATGCATCGCTGTGAGCGGCAGGCTGGGTCCTGCTGGGTCCTGCTTGTGGCTGTGAAAAGTGTTCACAGTCCATCTGCCTGGCACCAGGGCACCATGTCTTCATGTGGTCGCTGTGTCGTGCTTCTGCTATGGCTTGCTGGGATGGGGTGCATGGTCCTGTCCCTTCAGGGTTGCAAGAATCAACTCTAAATATATTCCAGGACAGGAAAGGCCCTGGCCAAGCCCCAGTTAAGACAAAAAGAACAACACGCATGAGATACAACGATGCACTCCGTGTAATGCTTTCAAGCAAAGGAAAATGAAATCTTTTCCATGTTAGACTGACTGTCTAAAATAGTAAGTACCGCTTGGCTCTCCAGAGCTCTAGCAGATGGATGGACTGGGAGTGTGCTTTAAGCCAATGTGCATTTCTCCAAGCAAAATGCCACTCTCCATTATTCTGAGCTGGAAGAATAATGAAAGAATCAATCAAATCCTCTAACAGTGACAGAAAACAGACAAAAATCCATGTGAGTGTCTTTTGAGGCTCTAAGAGGATTAGACTCCTCAGGCAGGAACTCTTCTATAAGGGTTTGATAATGGGGAGAAAGAAAAGTTTGACAGAAGTGTATGGTCGGTTCAACAAAACAGCCTGTAAAAACCTTATACGCTATCTGAAGTGACACAACACGGTTCTCTAGGTCTGGGTTAGGATCAAGGACCTGAAATGCAATTTTGACTCTGGCATGAACAGGCCAAGAAGCATCAAACAGATCCCTCTGGTGCTTAGGGGTTTTCATTTCCTTCCCTGTTCATCCCATTTGTCTACTTTGGTTGCAAACCCTTTGAGGCTGTCACTGTAGACACACTTTTAGCTAGTGAAGCGATTAATACAGCCTGAGACCCACTCAGGGAGTCCTCTGGAATCCCACCATGTTAGATCAGTACGCAGCGATGGAGATGAGGGGTACCAGGGAAGCCTCTCTCCCCTTAGCAGTGCCTTCTGGGCTGCTGGCGTCCCACGGGAGACTGTAGTAGTGCAAGAGCACTTTCCCTCATGCACCGTACCACTGCACATGGCCCTCTGTCTGATAACATTTCCAGGGGAACTGAAGAGATAACTAACTCCACTTACACCATATGGAGTGAAGTAAAGTGGGATTCCAACCTCGGCTAGAGACCATATTACAAATCAACAAGAGTTTGGCGTAATATAAAAACAGCATAGGATGAATTAGCCAGGCAGCTTGGACCTTGCATTTTGTTCACGGCAGATAATTTTTTTGAGAATATAATGCATAGGGTGGAGTTTTCAGGATTTTCTAGTACAATAACTCCAGTAGAAAGAGTTTTTAATATTAACCTTCCGCTTTTATGTTAGAAAGTGCTGGGTTATGCATTACACAAGCTGAAAATACGAAGCAGGTTTTATTTCTCACAGGTGATTGAGATGGCTTGCCAGTGAGTGATGCCATTCACAGGCTTGGGCTGGGTCTCAGGCTCTGTCCTCCTGATCAGACACGACAGAGGTCCCAGGACTTCGTGAGCTGCAAAATGTCATGACGTTTGTTTATACAGACTTTGCAATCGCCAGAGGATGTCAGCAGGCACTGAGTGGCAATTGGTACCTTTGAGGGGAGCAACATTTTGTCTGTGCAGCTGGAGTACAGCTGTGTTGACTACTGCAGCATCTTGCGTTAGACTTACCGAGATGTGTACACTGGGTAGCTGCAGTCCTGTAAAGTTCAGGGCTCCCTGAGGTCCAGCAGGGAGAATGGTGATGTCCTGGGTGTTATTGTTCAGTTGCTTTCATTTAAGTCCTCATGGCACATCTGGCTGCTGTAAAGGACAAGGATACTAAACCAATCCATGTCCCAGGCTGAAGGGAAACACAGGAAATGCTGGGGACTGCCAGGAAGAAATCAGGTTAGAAAAGTACATCTGCTCTCCCTGTCCCCCTCCTTCTCGTTTCAATTCCTATCTCATTCAGAGCATGATGATTTCACATCAGAACTACACATTTCCCAATTGATTTGTCAAATCTCTCCAGGTTGGTTTGGGCGCTACAGTTGACCTGAAAAACTCAGAAAAGTTATGTGACCTTCTCGGAAACTGATGTGATCTCTGAGCAAAGTCAGATGATTTCCATTCGCTTTAATTTGCACCCTAAACTTTTTTCTCAGCTATAAATACAGTAGCATTATATTTTTGGACATATCTGCCTTCCTTATTCCAGGCAGAGGGTGCTGAGTGTGAGAGGAGCATCTGATGCTTGTTTGTTAGAGGCCCACGTGAGTTAAGAGCTCCTTTTACAAAACGATGCGCTGTAGAGGACTGAAAGCACCTGACCTTGCTGCACATTAGCATTGTCTGCTGGTAAAAGAGTGAGTGCTATTTAAGGGTGTCACAGGAAAGCAAGAAAGAGGTAAAGTTGTTCATAGCTACCTAAACAATGATTACACAGTAAATGGATCTCTCAGAAAATACTGGAAGTGTTTCTAATGCTAGTGCTTTTCCCCTGCAAGCAGCCTGACAGATTTTCAGATGAATTAGACTGCGATAGTCAGCAGATGTGGTTGTTTTCCAGAGTAATTTTTAAGACAACCCTACTGAAATTCTCATGGGTTGTGGGTTTTTTTGTTGGTTCCCCCCCCCCCCCCCAAGCTCCCTGCCTCCAGCAGGAGCTTGTACTGTCTCTTTTTCTTCTCCCCCCTCTAACATCTTAGGTGTTTTGGTCTTTATTGACTTAAAACTGAGGTGAAACTTAGAAGTGTCTTGGTTTCATGGTAGTTTGTTTCAGATATCCAGGTCTGAGCCTGTGTTTGCCCATGTGCATGTTCTGCATGCAATTTTTTGCATCCTTTCTATTTCTGCTTTAGCTTTATAGCTTCCGTCGCTTTGATCATGGGACCAGCTGTCTTACTGAAAGCAACGGAAGAATTTTCACTGAACTCTAACGAGGGTTCAGGTAATGCCAAGTGTGGGAAGTTTCATCTGCTAAATTTTTTTTGTAAGAATGTGTATACAAGTGTTTCAGCACCAAACTGGACGTGATGCAGCCAAGTGCTATAGCAAAAGTCAGGAAAGGTATCTGTTATGATCTGATTGCTCTGGGGGAAAAAAAAAAAAACCAAACCTCTTTTCAATTTTAACAGTCCCTAATGTACTTTGGCAACTACGGTAAGGAACATCACACTCCTGAGGGCTTGAATCCAGCAGGAGCACAAGATTCAACATAAAGAGTGCCAAGACTAGTCCCTAGAGGGGCCTTTCGATACTGGTGGGATCATGATCATGAGGGAAAGTCAATAGCAAAGATCAGATTAGGAGGAAAATTCACAGGGATGTCTGAGATGCCGGTAGCCATTTTATGCTGTTTGGCTTGGGAAGAAGGGTCTCAGCTGAGCTGGCTGGTGCTCCAGTAAAACTTTGGGCCTGTTTACTCTTATGGATCTCCAATCCATCTCTCTGTGACTGAGATTTGCATCAGCAAAGTCGAGGTCTGACCTGAAAACAAAGAGTCTTCAGACGCAGCTGGGAGGAGTTAGGTTCCCATGAACGCTTGAAGAAATGCAATGTACGTACCACCGAGGAAAGT
This sequence comes from Grus americana, assembly GCF_028858705.1. Lineage (NCBI taxonomy): Eukaryota > Metazoa > Chordata > Aves > Gruiformes > Gruidae > Grus > Grus americana. The sequence goes on along the minus strand of NC_072853.1, from coordinate 10,263,444 downwards.
ATTTGCTGTCTCGCCGGTTGGGATAGAAATTGCAAGACTTGGTAGACTGGCAGGCTCCAGGTCATGCATTAAAAGCAATCAAGGTCAGAAATAAATGTTAATTTTGTGCTGGGCCATAAAACTAATTTATTTATATTATCCAGCCCCAGGTGCTTTCAGTACAAGATAATAAAAACCTTGGTCCATGGACATAAATTGCAGAAGGGCTGTGCCCATGAGCAATGTCCACAGCTCTGTATGCATTATCCCTGCATCTCCTTGTGGTGGCATTGTGAAGAAGGTACCTACCCAAAAGCAGCTTCTGGCTGGCTTGTGGTAATCAGGCTGGATTTATCCTGAGTGAGGCTACTCCCTGCTACGGGAGTCAACATTAGTAACTTGGTCAGCTGTGTGTGCTTCATCTTTTTCAATAGTTTCATCCTGCCTGCAGGTGCTAAGAGATATTGCTGTGTTATTCATACTTGTTTCAGATTTTAAATGGTTTCTTCTTTCAAAGCGTAAAAAGTGAGCTTCTGCTGTAGAAATACAATCTTAAGTTTTCTAGGTAAATTAATCTAATAAGATAGATTCATGATTCCTCTGCAAGCTCTCACACCTTGAATCTTTTAATCCATCAAAGACAGAGGAGGAGAGATGACAGGTTGTAAATAAAGATGTCTCTGCAGAAAGAACTTTTTACGTAGTTCAGGAGCAACCTGAGAGGGCTGTTTTAAAGGGCACTATGGATACAGTTTACTCTAGGCTGCTGCAGCTTAAACCTCAAACTGGTTAGAAAGCAAGGTCATCATATTTCAGAACACGTATGTGGACACTGCAAATACACCCCTGACAACGCCCTGAGCTGTGCTTGCTGGTGTTTCCCATGACTCGCACAGATTCCAGGACACCATTAATAGGCATCCAGCAAAACTCTTTCTGGCTGTCTTCAAGAAGTTGCTCTTCTGCCTCAAAAATACCATTCAAGCCTGTTAGATGCACTAGGAAGATACTAAATGTCAGAACCTGTGGGATAAGCTGCATAAAGACAACCAGCAGAAGGGAATCATGGTGCATGGCAATTCAGACACAAGTATATGCTTTTATAAGGCTTTTTTTTTTTTTTTTTAACGGAGCCTGAGGGGTTTAGGAGCACTAAACTGTTCTCCCTCCATTTAGATGCTGTTGAAAATGGATTCCCAAAATAACCCACGCAAAATCCTCATTTCATGCCCCTAAGCAAGATGATATGTCTTTAAGAAGTCTGCCCTGAAACTATCCCTGGTATGAAATAGCTGGGTGGACACAAAGCGCTTTTAAAAGGCTTGAAGTACGCTGGAAACTATGCTCCTTTCTCCTGAGGCACCAGAAAAGAGAACAGTGTGATTGGTATGTGCACTGCGGTGATGCACTATTAATAATTCAAAGCAGCAGAGGCTTTTATTCTGCCTTGCCATTGTTACTTTCCAGTACAAATCTCTCGCCTCTGTCATTTGGTGGGAACTGCTAATCCAAGTGAAATATTAGGACTTAACTTGTTCTCATCTTGGTGACAGAATTAGGTAACGATGCAGTTCAGGGAGGGAAGGGAAAAAATTCTTCTTGTCAGCCTTTGTGGGAAGTTTGAGAAATGCATCATGAATTACAGGTTGCAAATAGGTAATTGGGTGATTTGGAAGATACTTTCTGAGCATTTAATACGTCTCTCTTTCTTCCCTCCACACAGCTTCAGAGGAAGCTTTTATTTCCATTCTTCTTTTACTGCATCCCGTGTTTTCTATTCACCAGAGGCTTTTCTAGCTGGGGAACAAAAGCCTCCAGAAGCCTTGTCAGGCTGGCTATCTTATATATGTAGTATCATATGCTTATACAAAAATGACAGGGAGACGTAGTGATAAAAACCTACTCTTATAGCAGACTCTGCATCCATTTAACTCAAGACCACATTTTTAGTTATAAGGGAGAAGATGAACACCCTCATTGTAGCCAAGGTCACACAACTCAACTACCACAAAGATTTCCTGAGTTCTCACTAAATCGTCTGTGAACAGACTCCTGTTAAGAAACAAATGCTCTTCCCCAGTGGGTCTTACAGCCCTTAGAACAAATGCGACGGGGCGTTATTGCTCTGAGCACCGGAGTAAGTAAAGAGAAATGGCACAGTGAGAGGTGTTGGGGAGGGAATGGTGGAACGCAATTGGGGGAGTAATTCAATTTCTTTTCTGATGCTTGACTATAGAGATTTTCTTTTTTTTTTTTTTCCTAAAATCAATGAAGCAGTTATATAAGTGATAGGGAAGCTAAGTAACTTGGTAGAGTGTCTGCCAGTGAGCTGAGCTACTGGTTTGCAACGCCTCCGTTGCCTTCCACAAAGGGAGACATATAACAAATTATGTTTTTTCCAGGCATGAAATGGAAAAGGTTTGCCTTCCTCATCTTCAGTCAGTACTAGCAAGAGCTGTGAAATATTCCCAGGACTGAAGATTTTGCTGCCTTCTGTTTTGATTGTTTATCTCAGTGGTGAAGAGATAATGCCAAATTCATGGATTTAGAAAAAAAAAAATAAATCTTGAAGTATCCAGTCTGCCTGTTGGGACTTCACAGATTGTAGAAAGCCTCATTGTTCCTCTATCAGTGGACTCAGGCGCTTGTATTTGATTAAAGCATAATTTCCACAAAGGTCTCTATAATCTTGTTTTGAACTCTTCAGGAGATAATAGATTCACTGTTTTTCATGGTGGTTTGTTCCAGTGGTTAATCATGTTTGCTGTCAAAAGTATGTGCTTTATTTCCAATTTGACCTTGTTTAACTTCCCATCATCATTTTTGTTCTGCTTTTCTTCACTAGCTTAAAGAGGTCTCAATAAACTACTATTTTTGGCTCATGAAAGTATTCATATATGGGAATTAAATTAATTAACTCCAGCAAAGCCTTCATTTCCATAAGCCGCACTACTTGACTCAGTTCTGCCACTGACCTCCAGCAGAATTTTTATGAACACATTTTTGTCATCTCTGACAGTCTTAGGGATCACAAGATCATAGATTCATAGAATCATTTAGGTTGGAAAAGACCTTTAAGATCATCAAGTTCAACCGTAAACCTAAAACTGCCAAGTCCACCACTAAACATGTCCCTAAGTGCCATGTCTGCTCATCTTTTAAATACCTCCAGGGATGGTGACTCAACCACTTCCCTGGGCAGCCTTTGCCAATGTTTGACAACCCTTTTGGTGAAAACATTTTTCCTCATATCCAATGTCTCTTTGCGCAACTTGAGGCCGTTTCCTCTCATCTTATCGAGAAGAGACCAACATCCACCTGGCCACAACCTCCTTTCAGGTAGCTGTAGAGAGTGATAAGGTCTCCCCTCAGCCTCCTTTTCTCCAGGCTAAACAACCCCAGTTCCCTCAGCTGCTCCTCATAAGACTTGTGCTCTGGACCCTTCACCAGCTTCATTGCTCCTCACTGAACACGCTCCAGCACCTCAATGCCTTTCTTGTAGTGAGGGGCTCAAAACTGAACACAGCACTCAAGGTGCAGCATCACCAGTGCCGAGTACAGGGGGACGATCACTTCCCTGGTCCTGCTGGCCATGGAGTAACTAAGACTATTAAAAAACTGTGAACCAGGGCTAAAAGAGCCTGACATCTAAAATTGAGTTACACAGAAGACAGATCCCCAAATCTGACATTATGACCTTGAGCAAAGGCGACGATGGCTGTTGTCTAGATGTAGTGGCTTCCACCTCAAAGGAGGAACTCTGGTGGATACCAGTTTCTGCTCCAAAGACAGATTAAGGGTTTTATTTTGTTGCTTTTGTTTGGTTTTTTTGTTTGTTTGTTTTAGGGTTTTGTTTGCTTGCTTGCTTGTTTGTTTGTTTAACCGGTCATTTCTTAACCATGGAGCAAAACCAGCTTCTTCCCGACTGTGTTGATGGTAAGCTGCAATACTTTCTGACATCCACAACACATATTCCAGTATGGATTTTTAAAAAAAGGGATAATAGATTGGAGCTGTAAGGATGCTTTTTGGACTCTTAATCAAAGAATACAAATTACAGTATGGCTAAGTGTCTGAAAGTGGAAATTCACATGGCAGCTGTTGCTATCAAATTTTTCTTTATTGTATGTTTGTCAGGTGATGCCCCGCAAGACGGAATACAAAGGCATGGGTTGCTATGCCTAGCCAAGACCGGCTAATGTCAATATGCTTTGCATGGGAATACAGCTTAAATGCAGACACAGCAACAAATGTGAACATAAAACCTGTGAAACTGTGTTCCAGGGGCAATGGGTGATACTGGCACTCTCTGTGTTCGCTGTGAGTTTAAAGTCAAAAATAAAATCTTGACTTTTATCTGTAAAGCTCACAATAGCTTGAAACTTGTTTTGATGAGAATTTTTCTTTTTTTACATCATTCTCAGGCCCATGAAGGCCCTTCTGCTCTAGTCCTCTAGCTCTAAAAGTGGTGAGAGCAGAAAGATGGGGTGAATTGGTGGCTGAGGTCTCCTGGCAAACATGCTGTATATGAACCTTTCAGTTCATAGACCTGGGAGAGAAATACCTCTGGGAGGGAAGTATGGTGGAGAGCCTTCAGTTGCAATGGGCACATCACCAACCTTGTCTGAGAGGGTAAAAGGAAGGCATGTTGTTGCTTAATTAATTTTTAAGTATTGGACACAGGTGTGTTTTTTGTTTCCAAACAAATTCTGAATGGATAAATAAAATGGAAACTATGAAAACACAGATTTCTGTTTGTTCTGCAGAAAGCAATGACCCCCCAAAACAAACAAACCAACCAACCAACAACAAACCTCCAAACAAATAAAAGTCAGAAAAGGATTTGTTGGAGATGGTTCCATGAAAACTTGCCTGCTAACATCCATACAATGGTTTCTGAGAGGTAATGGGTCCTGCCAAGTTAATTGCCAGGAAAGTAGGAATTTAATGGGGCGGCAGGTGACTGCATGCTGCAGTGTCAGCCGTGGCATGGAGGGGAAGTGTGCTCTGTTCCCTCAGGACCCTGTGAGCAGGTCTGGGCCAGTCAAGCTGCTGAGGGGCCATTATAACAACTTGCAGGTAACTAAGCTGTTAACGAAGAATGAGCTGTAAAGGCAGCGTCTTGACTTTTACCTTGTGGGATTGGTCCTGCTAGGGTCTTCTTCCCACCCTCATTCAGATGGGAAAAGTGTTAGGCTACAGCTCCCAGCCTGCCCAAGCCCTTGGTGTTGCCTTTCTCAGGAACAGGACCATGAGGGAAGAGCTGGTGCCACTGGGAGCCTTGGTGTTACCCATACAAAGTGTGCCGACCCCAGAGACAGGGATGTGACGCCTGGACGTAGCTTCAGAGCATCAATCTGGGCACGTCCAGAGGAGGCAGTCATTCATCTGAAGCAAAATTACTTGGTGATTTGTAGAGACTTAGAAAACTGACAGTCTGTCACATAGTCTCTGTGAAGAAAGATGAGTAGGAAGAGGCCGTTGTATTTTTATTATTTTAAGTAATTGATGAGTTAATTAAAATCATACTTAATATTCTGTTGCTGTGAAAATATCCCTTGGTGTGTCCCATGTCACTGCTGCTGGGAGTGGGTTTTGCAATCAAAAGTAATTTCACACATATGTCATTTGTTTCAGAACCTTAGATTTTCAGCAAATCAGCTGAGATTTCTTCTTTTTCTCCATGTGGCAATGGTGGTGCTTTTTTTTTTAAAAAAAATATTGCATTGCTGAAGGAGGCACTGATTTCAAGACCCTCAAAAGGTACATGCACTATGAAACAGAGAGATGCTCAGCATATCAATATTAACATATTTATCAGCCAGAAAAAAAACCACTTTGGGCTGAGGGAGATCCGGGTCAGGGGAAGTAACATGAGTGGCATTTTACAGGAGATGCTGTCTAACCAGCCCTGCGTGGTGCTGTCATTTTCACGTGAAAGAGCTGAATGAATTGGTCTCTTGATGCATCTGTAACTCTGACAGCCGTCACCTAAAAAAGAGCTTAGTGGAAAATAGAAAAAAAGATTTATTTGGGGAAAAAATTGGGAATTATCTACTAAAGTTACATAAACCAAGGAAATATTTTGTTCTACCATGAGAGCTAATGAGAGCATTCCTTAAATACTAACTGAACTGCAATAAGTTTTAAGTGCCTAGAGATATGGATATTGAATTTTTTACCCCTTCCCTCGCATCTGCCGACTGCTCCACTGTCATATTTTTCTTCTCTCCTCCAGCAAAGCACAGAGCTAGGGAAACCACAAATGCTTAATCATGTCACTGCCATCGAGCAACAGAAAAAGATTGATGGGGAGGTTAATAAGTTGACTGTGCAATTATAACGCTTACCATGTACCACCGACGATGGTTAATGTGGTTATTTCCTGCTCCTCAGATCATTTCACTATGTGTTTGGCAAGTCAGCTCTGGAGCCAGGCTCTCTGCTCCCTGTGTTGCAGCCTGACAGCGCGCAGCGACAGGACATGTGGCTATGACCCCCCTTTGCTGTGCTGTGTATTTGTATAAACTCCTTGACTCCCATTGTGCTTAGGGAAGGCAGCTGAAGTTCCGCTAATGAGAAAAGGATTAGATGAAATTTTTATTTTTTTCCTGTGCTTTTCACAATGTGCAAACGACTGTGAAGTATTCAGACATGAATTAAAGCTGAGGACAGTGAGTGATATTTTTGCTCTGTGTGCAAAGGCTATTTTTTGAATTGCTTTTCTTCTCAGCACACACTTCTAAATGATATCACGCCTATCACACTGTGCTCAGTAGAGGTAAACTCTCTTCTGTATTGAGACTTAATGTAAGCTAAGAGTAGATAACCTTGATGGGTATCAGTACCTAAACGTGACTTTCTGGATAGATATTACTAAAATTGGTGAATGGCATAGATTAATCAACACTAAAACCTTTTCACTGTCCTGCAAACAAGCACTCTTGCCACAGGTATGATCTTTGCTAGAATAAAGGAGCGATGGTTGCAAATATGCACTTGGAGCATTACAGAGTAATGATTTTGGTACAGAACTATCGTCCAGCTAGTCAATATTCCATCTCCTTTAATGATTAAGAATGAGTACCTCAAAGCTGGAATAAACTCCCCTTGATGTAGTTGATTGCATGTTGCTTTTCAGAGAAGAAAGCTCTGGATTTCAGCCTGTTTGTTTAGAAAACATTTAAGTCAGCAGAGCTTATGGCACAGAGCTTGTTGGAGGGACCGAGGTACAAATTTCTGAGTAAGCAGCTGGCTGCTGTTTGTTTTTGTAGTGCAAATTTGTAGAAATAAATAAGGTGACATCAAAGAGTATAGGCAGTTTCTGCCAAGGCTTTCTCCTCTCAATGGGGAAAATCTAGGGAAGCTCTCAATATTGACTAGGTGTTTTGGCCAAAGATGTACAATATCAAGGCAATTTAACCTTTATTAACCCAGGCATGCATGTTTCAAAGGGTATTAACCAGGTGTTTTGGCTTTATAGACCCTTCTTGTATGAGCGATTCTATCCTGTACGATCAAGAAACCCTGAAGACAGAGTTGTGAGGGAAAGCTGGATGCTCTAATAGTACCAGAAGGTCATGGAGTAAAACTAGAAGACTGAGACCATAAATAATAGCTGTTGCTCTGCTGAAAACAGATGCTACAGTGGGAAATAGCATTGCTGAACCTTTAAGGTCATCACACTTGGAAAAGGAACAAGCAGCGTAAATGCTGGGGTGACAAATAACCATCTAGTGTAGAGAAATAGTCCCAAGCAGGGATTTACCTGCGGCAGTCACAGGTGAAATTCCTCACTACAGAATTATTCATGGCAATGAGCTGATTCAGCAAACTCTTTATCTGGTCAGCACAGACTCAGGCTTCATAGCAGACAATTTTGCTTAGGAACATAGTTATACTCATGGGGATTTTGAGAGGGATAACACACAAATCGGTCTGTGTCTATGATAAGAAGCAGGAGATTTGGGCCCATGCTAAGGAGCAGTGAAGTTGCCCTCACAGCTCCAGTCTCCAATCCCGTTATCTAGTTAACACCTTCCACTCACTGCTAATCGTCATTACGGGAGTTGGTGGCAGTGGTGAGAATTAGAAAACCAGTTCAGCTGGAATATTAGCGAGAATTAAATGTTTAGAGAACCAGGAGAAGTAAACCCATCCAGCACAGAAATTAGCTGCGAAGGAGAGGGCAGCTGTTCATGAACTGTATAAACCAGCCAAAACTTCCTTCTTTAGTGCCTCAAATACCACTGTAAATGTGAAATTAATTTAAGAGCTTCAGATGCTAGGCCTTCCTTGTCTTCATCTCCTACAGTATCAGCCCTGGCCTGGGTGAGCTGAGGGGATCAGCTTTCCTTGTGTGGCATAAAAAATTATATTAGTGAGGATTCAAAGGAGTAATTAATTTGGAATGAGAGCTCAGTTACTGGCAGCATCATCAGTGGGTGTAACATTTCAGACTGCTCTTTGCTTTCTGTGCTCAGACCCATTGTTCAGTGATACAATTTTCTGTGAAATTTGTTTGGTCATTTTTATTACTTTCTATTTCTGAGGATGGCACTCAGCTGATTAAATTTTGCCCCACAAACCTATTCATCTGGTTATTTTACAATGAAAAGGATTATTTTTATCTTACTACAATTAAACTCTTTTATGTTTTGGTGCCTCTTTTGTTAGTAAACAATAGTGTCTTCTAAAATGTAAGAATCATGATTTCCTAGCCATATTGGCCATCTTTTAAAAATGTGACTGATCCAGTGGTGATGCTCCCAAGAAACCTCAGTTTTCTTTAAGGACTGGGTAACAGCCTGCAAAAAGCAAAGCCTGTATTTACAAACAATCTGTATGGTGCACTGTATTGGTTGTGTGAGGTCTCATCTGGGGATTGCTGTGTGATTACAGGTTCTGCTAATTCCATCTGTGATTTATTTTAAAGTTGATTTTTACTGAGACAAACCCAGTTCCTTTGAGCATACAGTCTTGATGAGAGGTTCATTGGTGAGCTTTACAGCTCAGTATGAATCATGGCATCAATGCATATAGAAACCTGTGCTATATATTTACTGTTTCCAAGGTGAAGTTAATTAGCCATACTCCAAAAAGTTATCCTCCTTTGGATGCAGGGCTTATAACACCTAGGTGTGCCATTGTAGCATCCCAGCAGGAATGTCTGGAGTACCCTGAATGGAGTATGAACAGAGTATCCTGAGTCTTGGCCTTTCCTCCTCTTGAGGCAACTGAGCAGGAGTTTAGCGGTGAGCTTTATCTCCTACTGTACTTCAGTGTGTACTTGTTTTCCAGCCTCAGACAACCCTTGTTTTGGTGAGAACTCACACTGGTGATGGGGTTAAGAGCTAAGCTCTGGGAAGTGACTCCAGAGAATTGGATTAGTTCCTTGACTGGACAATAGACCCAGCTGTAGGCTCCAGACATGTCATTCAAGGTGTAATTCTGTCATCTGTTCATAGGTGTCTTGTGCTGAATAAGATATCACAGTGTGTTTGAGCCCTCCAAACGGGACTGACAGATGTGACATAGTGCCTACAGGAAAGCCATGACGTTCTGGCTTGAGTGCAAGAGGTCAGGTGGATACCAACATGCAATTTATCTGTCTACAGTGCAATCACTCGCTTGTGAGGGGGACATCTTAGGCTATTTTAAGAGCCCGAAGCCAGTGGAGTCAATGGAATCAGTGGGTTTAGGGCAAGATCCACCTCTTCTGTATCCCAGATCCTCACATCTTCGCAGACAGCACACCTTAAATTCTTTTGGCTGTATTGACTAGCTTCTCCCTGGCTGTTATGGAGACCAGGCAACTAGCTTAGAAGTGTATAACTCTACTTGAAGGCACCTAAAGGGGAGAAGAACCTACTCAATCTCTTTATGCCTTTGCTTTCACCTGAAAAGCATTGACAATATTCCCTCTTTTCCCCACCATTAACTCCCTACACAGTTTGTGTTCTAAATCCCTCCAGTCAGAGGTTTATTCTTACCCTTTTCTGCAGGTAGCTGGCACAGCAGAATGGTGGCTTACAGCTACTATGTCTGGAGACATAGTTCAGAGTTTAGTCACAGCTGGGGGAAGAGATGCTGGCACCATTTATTAAAACGTAGGAACCTGAATCTCATCAAAATACCACACCAGAAAATAATCACACTTCTTCTAAAAAAAATTAAACCCTTTTTATTTGTATATTTATTTTTATATATAAAAGAAATACAAAAAAAAGAACACAAACAAAATGCTGATTATGGCAATTCAGTTTTGTCAGCCCCCTCTGCCTGGGCTGCTGCCTCAGATCCACCGGGAGTGAGCAAAGTCCTCCGGTTATAATGTCCTTTTATGATTCCAGAGTTATTGTTCTCATTAAGGATTTGCTTCTGTTTTTGCCTGTTAAGAGACTGTACAAGTCCTAATACAACAGCTGCTAATGAATACTGTCCAGTCAGTTTTCTTGGTTGTAAGATTAAAGGATTTGGTTGAACTCTTCCTAGAAGAAAATATGTTTTGATTTTTCCTTCCTGTTCACTGATACCTTTGACATAAATCTCTCCTCGGTAGTCGAAGGCAAATCCCCGGTCTTTCAGGATCAGATACGTTTCTTCAGGCACTTGTATTCTGTCACTAACACCTGTGCTGTCCATTCGACTTGCTAAATTAACCGTTTTGCCCCAGATATCATATTGGGGTTTCTTAGCACCGATAACTCCCGCTACGACAGAGCCATGGCTAATCCCTATTAAAAAAAAAACAACAACAACATATATATATATATATAAAAAATGAGAAGAGATAGCCAGTTAGACAAGAATGGCTGAAAACTATATTTGCACTTAAGAACCAGATGAAGTCTGGTTCAGATACACTTATCTCTAAGCCTAAGAGGTGTATATAAAAAGAAAGTAAGAAAAAAAAAAGCCAGAAAAGCTAGAAAAAATGAAAAGTGATATCCGCAGAGTTATTTTACAGACAACCATCTCAGTGGAACCACAATACTTACATATCATCTGTATTCTGCACACTATTGCCAAAGCTCCTGCAAACTGATTCTTATATAGTAGGAAAGATCTCTCTGGAAGGATCTTTCTGGGTCTACACTTGTTGAAGGCAACAATGTTACGGCTATACAGTCAAGAAATTACATTCTTATGTTCCATGAAGTGAAAAATATTAAAGTGTTCTATGAAGTTATTGAAAGACTGTATCTTGTAAGATTTTGTTGCATAAATTCAAGCCAAGCAATAATATAGAGGAGACTATTTTTTCTCCAGCAGTGATTTAAGAATAAATTTAATGATAGTGAAAGGCACATCTTTAGGAAAAGGATTTCAGTTTTTTAGATTATTTTTAAAGAATACTTTTTTAAATTGGTGATAGAAATGGTTTCCAAATATTGTTACATTCATGCTCTACGAAATCTTTGCAAGTGCTCCACACTTACTAGGAGTGGATACAAGTTCCCTGAGAAATCTTGGGAACTGGAAGTTTTCTATTCAAAACTGTTAGGAAGTGCAGAACACACAGAGCAATGCTGCGACCCTCCATGTGGTGACTGATGTATACCCTTCAGCTTTTTTGTGGCAGGGTAGTCTGTAAAGGACATGTTTCTTCCAGCTGGTTTTTAGTTTTGGCCAGTGATCCAGGCAGCATGAGAAGCCATCAGATTTCCTCCTGCTACGTGCCATATATTCAGGCCATCTTTTCATGTCGCATCCTACTAGCCATCCGCGATATCTCATCCAGGATAAAAGGTTCCCCATCACAGCAATTCAGAGCTGCTGCCACTGGGACGGGTCAGGTCAGAACTGGAATTCAATTTTTGTGCAAAACCATAGTATACACACAGGGTTTAGGATAAGCTACTATTACACCTTTACTGAAGAAGAATCTAAGACAGGGAGATGAATTAGAGACCGTGGAAGCCAGTGTCAAGCTTGGAGTTAGGTCTGGACTGCATGGTTCACTTTTTGTGTTACACCTATGGGTTTTTGGCCAGACTTGCTAAAGACAGTAGCTTAATTATGCTACGCATTCACAATTCACTAAAACTGAGAGCTCCTGCAGTCCCTTAATCAGGGTTCGTATTCTGCAAACAGAGTGTTTCTTATTTCTAACTTTGCCTGGGATTAAGTCAAGTAGAAAACAGAGGATATCATATTTGGAGTCTTTTAAATTGTACACATCCTTGTAATGCTTCTGGGGTGCACTTACAGAGTCCAATCCTTGCAGACAAAACCCCATTTTAATTCTCATGTTTGAACTATGCTTACCAATACGGAGTTCAAAGTTGTTAAATGAATGCTTGTTGATCTCCTGTATGCTTTCATTCAGAGCTATGGAGAAGTCGGCCAGAGCACACAAATGCCCCCATTTGTCTTCACATTGCTGAGAAACAAGTTATAAACCAATATGTTAGAAAAGTTTTGCCTTTGCCCAGCTCCTACCCATCCCCACCAAGTGCCAAGTATCTGAATTTGAAATTTGTAAGAACAGTTTCAACACGCTAGACCCAAGAGATGTAGGGTATTATTGATGGTAATGCTTCCCAGTTATATTACAACACTTATATTAGAACACTGGATACAGAGAAGCTTAGTGTGAAGTACCAAAGACAGTAATTTCCTATCAATAATCTGACGGGCAGTCATGGGAATTGGCAAGGCATGTGAAATCCAAGGCTGAGAAAGAAAGTATAGAGAGGATTGAGATAGCTTAGGTGCAAGGGACAAAAACCAGTGAGAACCAGGGATGACCCACGTAAGCAAGAAGTAGAGTGAAATAAGTGAAAGATGTAATTCTCCTTTGCTGAAACTGTCACCCAGGAAAAGCACCAGTACCCGCAGGGATGGAATAGCAACAGGAACAACAGAGGAAGCCAGCCAACCTAGGCTGGTTAAGTGGGAGAGAAAAGGCTATTCTGTAACTCATTAATTGCCTCTGCTTAGAACAGTCACGTTGCTCCCTGCTCCTTCCCCTCCATTCCTGGTCCTGCAGGGCAGTCGATATACAGATGGGGACCGGGAGTGGGTTTTGGTCTTCCTGAACACTAATAGAGCCGATGGTGAGGCAGGAGTCTCAAGGGAGGACAGGGAACTCCTTAGTTGTTTCTCTGAGTGGCAGCGGAGTAAGGAACAGCCGGTGTTTTGGCCCAATAATGGCATGATGTCACCTGATGTATTCTGAAGCCAGGTAACTCTTTCATTAAACAAATTTCCAGTCCATAGGAAGGTCCCCTCTAGTTCATGCAGTCCAGCCCTTTGCAATTTTCATCATCTTCAGTGTTTAATCCTGAACATAAGCATCTCCCTGGCATCACCCTGTTCTGTTCACGCCATGCTCGGTCCTTGTCATCAGCCTCATTCAGTTCACAGCATACCAACCTTCCTCAGCAGCCCTCACCTCTTAGATGCTGACAATGTGATAGACATGTATATATGAAGATAAGTATATTTAAAACCATATATAAAAATACCATTAGGCTGTTACAATTCAAGAAAATGGATGAGTTAATCAGTTTTGGAAACGCAGTAAAGATTTTCTCCCTTTGAATTTTTACCCACATCAAGAGTCAAAAGAAGTGGTTATGATCTGTGTAACTATAACTAGCTACCTCCCTGGTGTTCAGTCCTGCTTTGTTCATCTCTGCACAGAAGCATTTTGAGCTGGAACAAACAAAGATCTCATGCGTGCCTAGTTTTGTGGATTTCTATCTGTTAGCATCGCTTGTTACTCTGTAGGTGGGACATGCTCAGCTAGTTACACTCCATATGTTTTATAATGTATTCTAAACAAACAATGGAAATTTTCTAGTTTATAAAGCTCACACTAATCTGGCTTCTGCTTTCCTGGTAATTGCAATCAACATGGGCAGATCTGATTCCCACTCTGTGGCTGATCCGGGGCAGCACACCCTTTTTTGTGATGCTCTTCCTTGGGGAGAGACACTGGTTGCCAAACAAGACAGATTTCAGCAACAGCCAACTTCTTGCTGGATGTATTTTAGAGCCTTGTCTTATTTCTTTGGAGACCCCGTTTCCAGGCATATTCTTGGATGCAATTATGAATGGATTTCTCTCATTTGACTTATCTGAGGTTTATAGCTGTGACTGTGTACGTGTCCTCTGTGGTTGATTTTCCCTCAGCTTTGTTTGCACCTCTGGAAGTGAGGGCAGCGTGCAGGCTTCTGGCTTTGTGATGTTCTTCAGTTGAACTGATGGGTCTCCGTTCTTTCTGATGTATAGTTTATCACATAGTCTGTAGATATACAGCTACATCATCACAAAAAATGTATAAATGCGACCGTATACTTGCATAAGTATGTTGTCAGTTAATAGATCCTCTTGCTTCATAGATTATTGGAGCCTCTCAGCCAGATTCCAGTCTCAGTTACAGCGGTAACTTTAGAGTATGTCTGCAGATATAGACAGACCTGCTCTAGATTCACATCAGTGTGACTGAAATGAGATTATTTTTTTTTTCTCTCCTATAAACCTAAATTTGAGGAACAAATCCATATGGTTTTTGTTCTGAGCACAAGATGACATTTCAATTCCTCAAGAGGTGCAACTGTTGTCTGCCAGAAGCCGCAAACGTCTATTTTCTTTTAGCAAACACAGCTCTATGAACATCAGAAAGATGACACTAATATTCTGTAATATGAATGGCTGGACACACCAAAAGCTTTGCTTCTTAAAGAAAACTATTTTCTTACCTGTTTTTCAGGTGATAATCCTGACACGGCCATGTATGTGCTGCCAATTGTTTTAATTTTTTCAATATCTTGAAATCTCTCTTCACCTAGTAACTAATACATATATAAAAAGCACTGTTACTTCTGTAATTCTTAATGCAAAATGCTTCTACAGATATCGAAATGAATCATTACACTCATGGTATCTTCCAGTTGGCGCACAGTTTCTTCTGGGTTCTGGGGCACACTGAGCTAGGACTTTGCAACTTCATCTACTCACAGCATGCATTCTAGCTAAATTCTGCTGTGCTCTGTAAAGCTGTTTGGTAAATCAGATAATGGATAATATAACACATGCATATTCCAGCCTAACTTAAATTCAGATGAGTACTGTGTTTCCTGAGGTACAATCACTGAAAATTATTGAAGACAAACTCTCTGTGTATGTGTGTGTGGAAATAAGAAGACTTGGTCACTTAAAAGTGTTCCTAAATCTCTTTGGGGGGAGCTCAGTTTACAAATTAAGTGCTGCTACAGCAACATTTCAGGTGATGAGACCAGTGTTAAAGAGAATTTAGCCCAATTAAAATAACCATTTTAACCATCTTACACAGTCAATGGGTGGAGGTAGATGCCTCCAAAGAACTTCTATGAGCAATCAAATCCTCCTGTATCCCATGCTTCTCTCTATTTACTCTCAGACCTAACACTGGTATGTCCATTGGGTCATTCACTTTGCGTTTTTGTTATGTGTTTTCCCCTTCTACAAAAAATACAGGGAATCGATGGGAAGTGGTAAACACCTGTATCTATTGGGATACCAATACTTGCCAAGTAGGCATAAAGAACTTGTCAGATTGAGAATCTGCAAGAGGAAGAATAAATTTAGTCTAGTGACTAAAGCACTGAGTGGAGTGGGGGTGACAGTTTAGTCCCTATTCCAAGCCCATCTTCACAGTTAAACTTAGGACTTTCCATCAAATAGAAGCCAGAGCCTTACATTCCTTGAAAGATCTAAGCAGAGTTCAGGCTGCGAACTGCATCAATGACAATAGCTTTATGTGGGATATGGGCACATATCACCTCATCACAGGCTTTAAAAATGTGTACTGCTGATGTTAATACCAAAATATCCCAGGAAACTTCATGACAAGTAGTACGGTATCTAATAAATTTAGGTATTAATACAGTTAGGCAGTCCTGGAAATTAAGTAAAACAGTTCACAGAGACAAGGATTTTCAAACTTTCAGTTCTAAAGTCAACTTAGTTGGGATTTAAATGAAAAAGATTCTTGCTGTGATCCAGCAAAAAATTTAATGAAGCATTTCCCCCTTCTTTTATACACTGTCATGCACTCTTTTTCCATCTTGTGGGTTTGAGTTTCCTGTCAATTAAAAACTAAAGGGATTATTTCATTCAAAGGGAGAAACATACCAAAGGCGTAACATAAAATATCCCTTGCTGTTGAACTAACCACAACGTACGTCAGCCAGAGCGCTGGGGTCTTGGAAGCTTTGCTGTTCGTGTACAGATACCGCACCATCTGTCTCTAATGGGGGGCTGCACAGCGTTGCGCGCAGGGAATACAAATCCGTATGGTTAATGGCTCCCTTCCAAGTCAGGAAAGTCCAAAAACTTGACCTGCTTCTCATTTTTCTTCAAACTGCCAGAAAAGCCCATTATCTACATTTCCCTCTTACAAGGGCAGCTCTTCCAACTGCTCTCTTAAAGAAAAAGATCATTTCTTGTAGCTCTGCTTTTGTGAGCAGTCTGAGAGCACCAGGTGTGTGGGCAAGGGGAGAAAATGGTCTTGGTTAAAAACAGCCTATATTTTCATTTCCAGATGGTTGCTGGAAGCGACAGCAAACAGCACAGTAATTTAAAATGCATGATAAATATCTAAAATGACTCTTTTTAAGAAAGAATGAACCCATTGGCTGTGAGGCAATTTACAAGGAATAATCTCAAGTTATCTTTTTTCTTCTTACTCATTATTGTTTCCACATTTCTATTTTTTTTTTTTCCCCCCTGCTTTATCCTGTCTGTTAGATAGCTTCTTTGCTTCTTCACATAATGGTTTATTTACCAATTACTTTCTTCACAGTATGGTAGGATGATGGATTTTGATATTGGGGAGAGATATTCCAACTCATTCCTAAATCAGCAGCTGTTTTTTATGACATTTTAAACAGGCTTGCTAATTTACCAAGATAGTCCAGGGAACATTTTCAAACACTAGAATGCGGTTGGTATCTCAAAAACAACTAATGGCTTGATGCTGCAATTCATGTACAGCCAAGGTTATATGGGGGTCAGACCCTGGGATATACACATGCAATGAAACATGCACAAAGTAGTAACAAAAGAGAATGTTCCAGGACATGGCATGCAATTGCAAAGTAATCAGCAAAGTCTGAAAGCAGGATCCTGTGTTCTGCCGAAACCTCTGTTTGTACCAGCATAATATATTCAAATCCGTTGTCATAAACACCATGTAAATCACTGCAGGATAAAGAAAATGGGGGGGGGGGAGGGGAGGGGGTGGGGAAGAGCCTATGAACTAGAAATCTCTTATTAAAGCACAAATCCCAACTGTAACATCACTAAGATACATAGATGATAGATTAAAAAGGCTAGAAAGAATATTACAAGAAAAAGAAAATTCCTTCAAGAATCACAGTCTTCAGGAGAACTGTTCCAATATTATTTTTAGTGCAGCATCTCTAAGAATGTGAGTTTAGCCCTGTATGTCTTAAGACTACAGTCATCATATAAAAATGGGTAATAACGAAAATAGATTTTCAACGTTCATGTTCATTTTTTGATGTATGAACTGCTCCTGTCAGCACCTCTGTGCTTGGTTACAAAATAGAAATTATATATAACTCTATTCTATAATGATGCTATATGTCAATTTTTAAAAAAAAATAATAAAAATCTCGTTTTGTCAGTCCAGAAATCAACACCTTCCATTCTGCCTCAGTTGACAGGAAGCCTGGATAATTTGGAAATCAACAGATTTGTGAGCCATCAGGGAAAAAAAAAATCCTGAGTAAAGGCTATGATTTGATAAGAGTCAATCACACAGTCCCCAAAACTGACTTTTGGACCAGGTTTCCCCAGCTGCCTAAGAAAGACCAGTCATGACCTGACTCCTCTGTGGGCTGCTACCCTGTGCAGTTGTTGGCGGCAGGTTCTGTTCCACCCTTCACTATTTTTTGTTTGACTGACTTTGAGTCTCTAACGTAGATCAATTACCTGGAAAACCAAATAACAGATCAGGATCGTAAGCCTTCTGTTTTGTATTAACAAAGAAACTCTAAAAAGAAGAAAGAAATAACCCAGATCTTGCGCACCTATCACATTTTCCAAACCAGGTCAATTCGTATTTAGAAGCATCTTCCTGGCCCTGTGGACACAGCATGCCTCCTACTAATATCTATGTAAGGAAAGGAGGGGACTCACAGTGTAGAATTTGATTTGAGATTAGGAACTCAAATCATTTGTCTAAATATAGATGTCTAGGGTCATCTAGAGCATACTTCCCTGAAAAACCTCCAATGGCTGGCTCCAGAACAGCATGAGTTTTCTGACAGTGCAGTATGGGACCTGATGATCCCATGTTGGTGTCTCAAATCACCTGGGATATCTCAAATGGCACCAGGTACCAATGTCTTACTCTCCTGTGCTAACGCTTCTACATTTAGGTATCTCTACAGAGGTGTTCACGTGATGCTGAGGAGCAAAGTTTTCCCATGGCTAACAGATCTGCTCTGCTCTCAAGCTGCACATCTGCATTTTGTTTCCAGGGCTATAGTGAGACAGCAGACAATCTTGGTAAGAAATATAATGAAAACCAAGGAATGGTGACATCATGTAGTGTCAGTCATGACATGGAAACATTGCTGGCCCTGAAACATTGTACCCGAAATGACTTCTGGTTCCTTTTCCATGGGTAGGATTACTCACTTCAGTTGTTCTGTCTGGCATATCACCTTTCAGATTGCTTAGACAGAATAAACTAATGGCATGACCACGCTGGAAGTAGGTTAGCAGTCAGCAGGGGATCACATAATTTCATTTACTACCCATACCAAGAACATATCTATTATTCAACTAAACATGTCTGGGACATAATACAGTCCCTAATTAGGTCCTTTATTAATTACAGAGCAGGTGTTAGGGGCCTGAATGTAATATTGTGTTAGGGCTTTTGATGAAAACCTTGTCTTCAGTAATCGCCACAGCAGCAATGGATTTTCGTTTATGGAGATTATATGAACGTGCACAACAAAATAACTTAAATTAATTCATAGCAATAGGCTTTGCATTAAGTTTGAGCCATAATCATTTTAATCAGATCTGGAACGAAAAACAAAACTGTAAATCAAGAAACATGCTGACAGCTGTGCAAGATCTCAGAGATAAGAAGCAGGTATTTATACCTATAGGGAAAGCAGTGCAGGAGCTTAGCTCGTTACAGAGCTCTTCTCATAGAAGAGTAGTTTTGTTTTCTACTAAAATTGCACAGGAATGCGTCCCCTGTGAATTCTTCTACTTCCCACTAGTAATTTTAGTGTCTGACCAATTATATGGATAAACTCTCAATCTCATTGTCTCTCAGAGTTTGGTAATCTTAACTGTAGTCCAGCTTTTATGAGCTACCACTCTGTATACATTCCCCATACAGATGCCCAGGATGAGCAGGATCAAGGTGCAGTTAAGACCCTGATCTGGGTTCATATTTAGGTTCTAGCTTCCGGC
This sequence comes from Grus americana, assembly GCF_028858705.1. NCBI lineage: Eukaryota > Metazoa > Chordata > Aves > Gruiformes > Gruidae > Grus > Grus americana. Next base: position 10,244,010 of record NC_072853.1, on the reverse strand, counting down.
ATGGGAAAAGGTGTCTTTGTTTTAAAAAAAAATGCAGGAAAGTAAATTACCCCTTTGTGCCTTTGTTTTCCAATTATGAAATGAAGACAACATAACTTCCACCAGAGGAGCAAATTGAAAATAAATTCTTCAAAACTTGTGAGAGGCCTTAGGTACTTGCTGCTCAGGATGGAATAAAAAAAAGAATTTTTTTTTTTTCCCCTAATCTCTTTTTCTCATTTGTATGCCTTCCACTTTCCTCTTTTCCTCCAGAACCTTCCTCTGAAGCCCTTGGAGATACTTGCTCTTCAAGGCAAAAAAACCCAAACCAAATCAAAACCTGAGGACTGAGGTAAAACTAAATAAATTTAAAAAATAAAAAAGACACTGATTCTCAAATCAGAGCTGTATTCTAAACCCTGGAGAGGTCTGAACTCAGCCAAAGCTTTAGTTTTCTGGAAAAAAGTTTTCCATATGCTCAGTCTATGAGCAGAATCCAGGTCCAGATGCAAAGACTAAGTATGCCTTCTTGTCTTCTCTCAAAAATTCAATCTTTCTCACTCTGATAATGCTTTTTGAGTTGAAAGCCAAAGTGGTAAAAGATGTTCTCTTTTTTCAAACCCCAATCTAAGTGGTTTTTTTCCCTTTTCCATTTCAGACAATTGCTCCATGGTTACATAGCTCATGTAGGATGTGAGATCCAGATCCAGCTCCTTTTGAGGGAACAAATTCTGTTTTCTTGAACTGCATCTTAATTTTAAGCTGACAAGACACTCATCACTTCTTCAGTTGACACTCTACCACAATGCAGAAATGAATTAAAAAATTCCTTGGGATGAGCAGAGGTTAAACAGAACACGGGTTTCTTGGGTTGGATTTTCTACTGTTTCTCAATGATTTCTTGCTACCCATGTGCCCTCTCCCCTGCTGTCCAGTTTAGTACTAATCTTGCCTTGCTCATCAGAATTCTGAAAAGGATGTTGATTTCCCACTTTATCTCTAAATAACTTCTCCAAAAACAAAGTCACAGACCAATGATACCACCACCACCTCCTCCTCCTTTCCCCTCCCCTTTTCTATCATCTGGACCATTCCAGTCTGGCACACAGATCCAATCTCACTGTTACGTAGAGATGGCTCAAATTCTACTTCTACCATGTGGGGAGCTCAGGAAGGCTACACAATCCTGAAAACTGCTTGCAGTCTATAGCTTAAAATTCTCCATGCTAAGTAATTTTGGCCTTTTGCACCCTTCCCAGTTTTAAAGTTTTTTCAAAGCTGTCCATCAATCTATCCTTTATCCCCTTTCTTAATTCCTCTTGGGCTCATTGCAGGACATGATTCCATCTGTCTAAGCTTCCTTATTAACTAGTTGGCAGAATATGCAATATCAAGTATGCAACTTGCTCCTGACTTTCTCTTCACTTTCCAGGTTTTCCTTGCTTACACCTGGCAATAGTTACATTGGGGATCTGACTTTTCTTCTCCTGTTTATCTTATAGAATTATCATCATCATAGAATGGTTTGGGTTGGAAGGGACCTTAAAGATCATCTAGTTCCACTCCCCTGCCATGGGCAGGGACACCCTCCACTAGACCACGTTGCCCAAAGCCCCATCCAACCTGGCCTTGAACACTTCCAGGGATGGGGCCTCCACAACCTCTCTGGGCAACCTGTGCCAGTACCCCACCACCCTCACAGTAAAGAATTTCTTTCTAACATCTAATCTAAATCGACCCTCCTTAAACTTAAACCCATTACCCCTCGTCCTGTCACTACACTCCCTCATAAACAGTCCCTCACCATCTTTCCTGCAGGCCCCAGTTAGGTACTGCAAGGCTGCTATCCCCTCTTTCTGAAACTAGGGATACCTAAATAAATTCTTTTTCCTTTCTATGTCCTTTCCATTTTTTTTTTTTTTTTTAAATTTCCCTTCACCTCTGAATTCCTCAGTAAAGCAAGCAGCTTTATTTCATTTACCTCTGTATAACATACCTGACCAGACAGGTCTCCTCAGTTAATATGTCACCACCTTTCATTTTCTACCCAATGTTTGCTTCTTCACATTTAATTTGACAGTGTTTTATCTTTAACATTCATTGAGTCCATTCAACCAATGTCTCCAAACATCTTTATCTATTTGGATTTAGACCACTCCTTTCCAAAACTGTTGAAAATATTTTCATCCTTCTTTCTTCTACAGAACTAAGGCATGTTCTCCTTCTAGATACACTGGAGAAGATTGTGCTTTTATTTATGCACGTTTATACTCAAGTAACTATTGAATTCAGTCTTTATCTCGCTAGGTCAGTCAGATCAAAGTTTTGCAAAACTAAGTGCAAAAAAGCGAAATAGTTGTATTTGGAGTTAAAAAATCAGACAATTATTGGAAGCAGAACAGTTATTAAATTTGATAATTTAGGATGACATATTTGGCATCTGGGAACTCATCATTTAAGCACTATCAGATTTTCTCTAGTAGCTGGTATTACCTCATCAAAGTCTGCAATGATTTCATTCAGCAAGCGCAGACATTCTACTCCTTGGTTATTCATCTCAGTCTGGGAGTAGAAGTCAGCAAATCCAGGAATAGAAGCGAACATCACACCAACAGCATCATAGGACTGAGAGTATAATTCCTAAAAGAACAATGAGGAAAAATGAGTTGAAGTGGTAATATAGGGAAAAGAATGAAATTGGCTGCAATTAAAATAGGTTTCATATTTATTGCATGCATATTACCTTAATATCTGAGGTTAGCATTAGCACATTAAGTGTTAGCCAAGTTCAATAGGAGGAGACTGACAGCTCTCACGTTTTTATCAAAGATTATATGCAGGGTTTGCCCTTTCTTTGAAAGCCTGCTTGTTCTGCTTCTGAGGTCAGGGGCCTACACTAGCAAAAATTAAATAGAATATTCCATTTTGATTTATATGGGGAACCACTTGAAGAAATGAAAGATTCATTTGCAAGCATGAATACCAGAGAATCAAACACTGTTAGGCAAGTAAAAGGAAACTAATGTTTATTATTTTTTATTCTTTAAGTCTGTCTCATAAATGCTTGCAGTTGACAATGTATTTCTAAATTTGTTGATTAACCGGGATCAGATGGGACCATTTAAAATGTCTAATATGACCCCTTTGTAAAGAGTCCTCTCAGCTACCACATTTTCTGGTGGATAATTTATACTTCACGCAACTGCAGCTCTTTACAAGTTCGTTTATTCACAGGTTTTCAGAGAGCCCTTACTCTGTGGTTAACTGTGGTTCTCCTAAGGTGACTATGGAGATATTTGGTTGCCTGTCTCTGGGAAAGGCTCTTGCTATTAGGGTTTGAAAGGAGAAACAGAAGTGAGGGTGATAATGGAGTTACTGGGGACAGAAAGCAGCTTATAAGGGATTGGAGACAGGAGGCTATCAGGATAAAGCATGCCCCAGGATAAGCTTCCACTTACGTTATTCATATAATTCACTCTGGTACTGAATGACAGATTTATTTATGGATGCATTCTTGTCATATATTTGAAAATGTGGTCAGTTGTTCTCTGAACTCAAACAAATTTTTAGGAACAAAACTAATTTCAACTTTTAAAATGTTAAGCACAGACACACACACACGCCTCTCCCCCAATGCCTGGTGTGCTTTTCTAGAGGCCAATATACCACAACCTGATGCATTCTCTTTTGTTTAATTTTTTTTCTAGCTTCAGCTTCTGTAGTTTTACCCAATGGCAGATACTTTCATTTCTGTTCTGGGACTTCTCTTATGACATTCTGATCTGGAATAGTTGCTTCTCAATGTTCTTGTTAGTGTGCTTTAGGAAATTTTAGTGCTTTGATCTCATGATAAAAGGACTTACTGGACGCCATACACCTCAGACTCCTTCCTTCATTCTGCTTCTTCCTAGAAAAGCATCCTGAGCTCCTGCTATGCACTGTGCTATGCTGTTAATGATGCGACTTATCTAGACCATTTAAAAATGCATCCTACAATAAAAGTAGGGAAATTCTGCTAGTTTCCAAAGACACTCCAAAGCTTTGATTGAGGAAAAACATGACTGATTCCCTTCCTGCCCTTCCACTTTCTTTCACTGAAGAACATCTGCTGGGTCATGGAAGCCATACTCTAAGGACACTCTTACTCCCTTTCATAGCTATAGAACAAAGTAATACACAAGTTAGTTTGTGGATGCTTATGGAAGACTAGACAATATGTGCTAGGAGAAGTATATATACACTCAGGCATACTGTTTCCTCAGACCATGAAGAAAGAAAACAACTGGCTGAGCCTTCAGCAGCTCCATTTTTCTATTTTTGGTAAGAAGCATCAAAACAGAAATAATACATCCATGAGAAAATGCTTACAGTACACATTTGGGAATTAATTTTTTGAGAGCAGAGAAATTAACTTAATGGCCAGACATGAAGGCTTGATTGTACAGGATTGATTGTACTGAAATCTGCTAGATGCTACAGCCAGCCAGTTCCTGCATAAATCATCCCCAAGTATAGTCACTCTGGAAATTGCCTTACAAAAAGCAGGGGCGATGGAATTGAATTCAGTGGCAAATTATTGAAGCATCAGCAGTGATCCATGGGGCATCTGTTTGCTTCTGAAGATTATTATGCATGTGAGTGTATGTGAGTGAAAGTGTAAGAGAGGGCATGTATTCCCTGAAAATCCATAATGCAGATATGCCAGAACACACTCATGGTTGGTATCGGGGTCTGCTCCATTTGCAATGAAGCATTTTAACCTGATTGCTTTCACATACACATTTTCTCATGTGCAGAGCAGTGGTTTTATGGCAGTTTAATACCTACAGAGTGTAAAATTCCTCAAGAGACTGATTTCTAAAGTGCCTTTCCTTGTAGCTTCTCACTATGTCGTCCTTCCCTAGGTGATATTTGAAATCACATCTTCAGAACACAATGATTCCTCATTGTGCAGTCTAATTTGTCTGGCTACATCGATTTCCAAAATGTACAATCAGAAAACAGTAGCCTTGATTCCTTTTTGCTGCACAATGAATAGATATGCCAGTGCTGGCAACCTGAATCTTGCAACATTTGTAATCTTGTCATTATAAAAGATAATTCCAACATTACATTAGAAAATTCTAGTTGCATCATACAATAGCCTTTATTCACAGATAATATTATAATACACATTTGCCTTATTTCAGATAAGGAGTAAGTGACTTACTGCTGCTTTCAGAAACAAATTCTGGACTTTATCCTTTCAGCAACGTCTCTTCAAACTCTGTTTTAGGAATATCCAGAGACTCCATTATCAGAGTTTTCTTTGTGTACTACAAACACTCTTTAGGAACATAGCCACAAACTATGTTTCTGAAATGGGTCTATTGTTAACTGCCCCAAAGAGGCAATTCAGGGGCAATTTGAAATGGCAAAAATGTTCTCTGGGGTCCGAAGATGTGAGAGGTTCAGGTCTGTTGCTTCCTGTTGAACAGATTCCTTCCATGATAACTGGCAGGGCTGTAATAATATTTCTTCAACACTGGGCTATCTTAAGGTTGCACAAGCATTCAGTTAAATTTACATCTTTTTTAGGAATACTAGATTTTCATAGACTCATAGGTTTGAAGGGACCCCTGATCGTCATCTAATACAGTTCCCACTCAAAGCAAGGTCAATTAGGTCAAATCTCTTATAATCTTGTTCAGTTAAGGGTTGAATATCTCCAAAACGAGATTTCACCACCTCTCTGAGCTCCAAGGCAGTCACCACTTTCCTGAGGATTTTTTTTCCCTTGATCTAACTGAGATTTTTCTTCCTGCAACTTGTGATGTTGCCTCTTGTCCTTCTACTTGCACACTGGAGAAGAGTTTGGCTCTGTCTTCTCTATAAACATCCATTAGGTATTTGAAGACAACGACAAGATCCTCTTTCAGTCTTTTCCTCTTAAGGTTGAATGAATCTAGTGCTCTCAGCCTCTCCTTGTATGTCATGTTCCCCAATCCTCTAATCATCTTGGTGGCCCTCTACTAGACTTGCTCTAGTAGGTCCATGTGTCTCCTACTGGTGAGCCTTAACCTGGAAACACCACTCCAGATGTGGTCCTAGAATTTCAGAACCCTTTATTTTAAAACATGTTTTTTTAATGTGGATCAGATACCAAATATTGGCAGTATTTGTATAATGAATCCTACCAAGAACTAAGTTCTAACAAATTAACAGATTTGCTTTTCTTTGCTTAGTAGATGAAAGTATTAAAAATAAAACTGATACTTACTTCATTATCCCGATCCTTCTCCAGGAAGTGACGGGCAACATGACTGGGTAAAATATTCCGTAGCATATTTTCATTATGCTCCCTTAACTCTTTCATTTCATTGATTTCTTCTTTTGCTTGAACACGCCACAGAAAATCCAGCCTTGCTGTGTATTCAAGCTGTAGTTCCAGAAAGATAAAAAAGGCAAAAATAAAACCTGACAAGAGCAGACTTTGTATTGTCAGCCTGGCAGGCTGCTCCTGCCATGTAACCGCCTTCAGTGCTGCTGAAGATCTTTGACTCTGAAAGAATTTGATTTCATTGCCAGAAAAAGAGATTATTTCTTTGCCTTGTATATGGTGAATGTCTCAGAGGAATCTTGGGCAAAATAATATTTGTCATATTACTGCTATGGTCAGTGGCTAGAAAATTTCACAAAATTATTTTCCTTTTAAACACCTCTTTATTAGTTAGATAATGGAGTCAGACAGGAGATAAGGTATTGGAAGATATTGGTACTGGTATGAAATAAATATGTGCCCCTTTTCATATGTGTTTTCAAATGAAATCAGTTTCATGAGAAAATAGCACAAGGGTCATTCTGAACACTTTGTAGAGGCAGGTAGTTTACTCCTCAAGGATGAGCATCTTTCTGCAAAAGTAAACATAAGAGCCCAACACACTGCTAAAGAGGATTTTCAAACCTGTGGCACCAAAATGAGGTATTTCTACTGTTGGGACATGTGCTTATTTGCAATTTAAGTCTTTTAAAAGTCAGTGGAAAAACATGGTATGTGATACCTCCTCGAATACTCTGTCCCTGATGTATTGTGGATCCCGAGTCTGCAGTCACAGTTTAGTACGTGCCCAGTGGCAGTGCCTGACACCCTCAGGTACAAACCAGAGTTAAGTGGTTTTCAGTGAGGTGTATGTACAGAATAAAAGGAAGATCCCTGCACAGCACAGCACAGCTTACATATGCATATATATATATATATATGCATTGTGTACTTTTATATATATATATATAAATGCATATTCATATATACATAGATGGCAACTGTCTGCTAGCTGAAGGAGAGAACATGTTGAAACGTCATGTTGTTTGCCTGAGAGGCATGTGTGTCAGCACACGGACAAGACCAACACTGCCAGAGCGTTTGGGTGCATTACACTGACAGTTTTAATCAGATTTTAAGGCAGGTGATATAGCTTACACAAGGGGTGACTTATTAAGCTATGGACTTATTGAAAATGATGGAAATATATCTGTGTGCAGTAAAGTGAAAGAGAAAATATAATTGTGAGGCTTGAGATGATCTAACTGGAAATAATAATCAAACCCCCAGAAGAGAAGTGTATTATGCCAGCAAATAGCTGAATTTTACAATTGCGAGAGACATCAAATGGTTTGCCAAAAGGCACTGGGATTAAGGAAGTGGTTGGGATATAATTCATGTACCAAGCTGAAGTCAAGAGCAAGCCTGCGGTGGGTGGGAGTGACTAAGAGGGCGTTCAGCATTGTTTAGTGACTCATCTTGTCCACATTTTTCGTCACCAGCAGTGACCAATGGCAAACTCTTCAGAACAAAAGGCAAAGCACCTTGCACGTGGGCTTACAGGTTGACTGTACTCCAGGGAGCTTTCCTTCCTAAAAGCTCAAAGTGAGCCTGGCTTGATAGAAACTTCCAAAGCTTGTATGCATTTTAACAGCCATTTACTTGCCCTCTGGACTCTATTGCCACCTTTACAAACAATTAATCTCTTTTCTAGTTCTAATATTGTGATCTTCCATCTTGTGACTATTAATTCCCTAAATTAATTGCGCCAAAAAACCTGTCAGGAAAAAGTATATTTAAATATTTTTTTTTCAACATTTTTCACTTTCCTTCCCTCTTCCTTTTGCACTAGAAGACAGAGCCTGTATAAGATCATAACTGACTTTTATCTCTACGAGCTGACTGAGAAAGCAACACTGACCACAGTTTTGCAAGGATTTCTAAAGGTATTTTACAGATTGGCTTGGAGCAGGCGCTGCTGGTGAATTCGGAGTTCTTTGATGCTTCAGATATTTAATTCCACTACAATAAGAGCTTTGCAAAAAACTGTAGTACAGTTTTTCACAGTTGATTTTTTTATGCTGCTGTACAGGAAAATTTCACATCTCTAAACCTAGCTCAGAATAGCAGCAGCTAATCTTTACATTTTCGATAACGTCATTCTGGTTATTTATAATTGCATTGTAACATGTTTTGGGTTTATTTCTTGAATGTGTAAAGAATTATTCCTGGGCACAGTGGTGCCAATAAAAATGACTGTCTGCAACACAAATCTTGAAATGTCCAAGTTTTCTTGCCCTGATATGTATTTTTATGAAACACCCCTAATTCCAATAGCGAGTGAAGAAAATAGAGAAGATGCATTACACAAAAACCCTAACATTATCTGTGTCCTCTAAATGCTGTACAACCCAACTCTCTGCAGACAATTGCCACGTGCAAGGTAAGCGTAAGGTAAAGAGCATTTGAGGGGCAGAATATTCTTCTTTAGAGCATGAGAAAGAGGATTTACATCGCAAAGGGACACTTTCAACCACCAAAACCAGTCTAACTCTGGAGAAAACAAGCAACATCCTTTCTTCACTACACTAAAATCTGAATATAGAAAGCACAATGAAGAGGCCTGAAGTGTGATAGCAGAATTAGGTATGTCGCTTCCTCTCTTTTTCTCTTTCAATTGGAACAATCTCCTCTTCGCATTGCCTCATCCGTCCCCTTTTTCCCAAGCATGCGGAAGGTTCGGAGGGTCATGCTTGTTGCAGATAAATTGCTGTGTAGGGATGGTAGTTCTCCCTTCCTTCCCCCGAGGCTCTGTAGAGCTAAGCTACAGCCCTGACATCCAGAGGCTATTAGGTTCATAGCTGGCTGTGCCTCCCCTGTCCAAGTTCAAGTCTTCCTTTGCAGCAAAGAGCCCCAGAAGCAGAGGGGCAAACCAGTCAGTCAGTCCATGCTGGCCTGCACCACAACGCTCATCTGTGGTAAGCAAGATCTACATTCAGATCTCCGATCTAAAAGAAACCAGACAGGATTTTGTCCTCTGTTTAATAAGGCTTCTTTTTAGGTCTAATTGGGGTGGTGGGAGAGGAGGGACTGAGTCTGCTGTGGGCAGTTTTATTCCCTCTTTGCAACCGTTTAAACCTTCCCTTTTAAAGCCATGGCAGAAGGTTTCACTCAGCGTTCAGAGGCTATTTATATTGTGTGTTTTCACTGGAGATATATTTCTAGTAAAGACGAATGTATATGGCATGGTATTTTGATAAGGTTTTAAGGGATAGTTTATGTTCATCACAAATGTTCTACTTTTAACTCATTAAAAGGGTAAAGCGGTAAATGAACACATTTTACAAGAGAGTAAGTCTAGCCTTGAAATTATCCACAACACTTCTGTCACGTGCTTTTTCTCAAGTTTAGTTTGCAGAAACACTGCTGTAAAATATGAATTACTTGTGTTAAAAATGTGTGCTTCTAGATAAAATTGAATTTCTAATAGGGAATTAGTCTGTTTAGCCTGATGTCATGTAACAGTAACACAACTACTTTTAATTATGGGTTTAGCACCAGAGACCCCCGAGATTTATTGGCTGAAGTACAGGTAAGATTTTAAGAAAGCTCTGAGTCTCATTAGACAGTCTCACACAACGTTTTTCTTGAATCTAACTTAAAATTTTGGGTGCAAAATTGGGGGTTAACTTTAAATCACAATAGATAAAGAACAGCAGTTAGTTGTTCAGAAATTAAGGGTCCATAAGCTTGATTTTGCAAAAGTCATCTTTTTTGTAAATCCACCTAGAATGAGGCAAGTTTTAAGATATTCTGCTTCAGAATACTTTCACAGTTTGTGAGAAGCAAAGCTGTGCTGGAGGACAACTTTATTGGATTTACTGTGCTCTCTATCAATTCAGACTACTGAAGTGATTTTTTTTTTATTATTATTTTCTCTGGACAAAATTTTTATATATATTTTTGGTTTCTATTTATACAGAGACCTTTAGGTTCACTCTATAATAGGAAATTAAACAATAGAAGGAAAGGTTCCTAGGCACTGCCATTGGATATTGTTACATTGATAGAGTGGCCCTGTGAATCATTTGGGAGAACCTGCACGAGTTAACACATCTCAGGGACCATTTCCAAGAGCAGTTTGAGTGCAGCCACCCTGTTTTATAAAATAAGGAAGATTAATAGGGTGGAAAAAGACTCTACTCTGTTGTTCTAACAGGCCTCTGGGCTGGAAAATAGTCTTAAACAACCCAAATCAGGCTTATGTAGAAGATAGACACACTCAGAATTGTCATCCTGAAGAGCATTGCCTGGATTCTGCCTAGTCCTTGCTTTACCTCAACTCCTTTAGCGTTTTCTTTCTTAGTACTTACTTACTCTCACTTTAGACCATTCCCAACCCTTAGATTTGTATCTTTGAGTATGTTAAGAATAATTGGAAATATTATAAGGCTTATCACAAATTTGGGATTTCAGTTCTTATTTCTTGCATATTTTTCCTAAATGGGCTTTATATCTTGATAAAGATATGTCAAAGTACATTGTTTTCCATCAAACTTAAATCTAGACACAAAGCATTTCATCCCTTACTTCCCCTACCCGCTCATTCCTCATTTACTCAAAAAGGAGATAAAAAGGAAGAAAATTACTAGAATATTTAGATCTTACCTTCTTTTTGCTCTCCTATGGAAGGAGTGGAGCCTGTAGGTATGTGCACAACTTAGAAAGCTATTGTAAGAAAGTATATAATATCGTGTCATTCGTCACAGCAACGTTCCTCTCATTACCTCACTCAAACTAGGATTGAGAAATGCTGATATTAATCAGCCTAATGCTCTTGAAGGGGAAACCTTTAAACAAGTTGAACATGCAGTAGAACATCTAAAGGCAGCTGTGGTTGCTGCTTCCTTTAATGCAGTGGTTACTTTTGCCTTTATGCCACTGACACTGCCTGAAGTCGCCATTTTTAACATGCAGCAGCCTAGAAACTACCAGCCTGAAGTGGTGGAGAAAACATCCTGCTTTAGGTGGCTTTTACTTGATACATTTGTTATTTTACACATTGTTTTGTGGTACTTCAGTCTTCCTGTGCACTGCGTATGGGTTCTTGAAACATGTGGTTTCTCAGTTCCTCCTCAAGGTTATCAGCCCTAAAGTTCTGAGACCCCTAAATCCTGGTTTATGATCTAGGTCCACGTGAAAGAATTCTTGCAAGTGGTCCACGACCCAAAGAAGTTACTGTTTGTGCTTAACTGCAAATTTTCCTCATTTCCTCAAATCTGGTGTTTTTCCTCTATGAACATACTAAGCGATTTCATGGGAGTTTTATTATTTACTGTTTGTTATTCCCTTCTTCACTTTGGCTTTATGCCTACTCAAGTGCATCAAGGCAGTCAGATGCCACTGGGATTGTACATGTACCTAAGATAAATGAAGTCCTGTTTGTTCCTTCAATTTCTATTAGAAAATGCAATATAACTTGCGTATTGCTGAATATAATATTGCACATGTTCTTTAAGAATGCTAGGCAGTGTCAGATGTCGGCTTTCTTTAATCAGATTCTGCATATGGTTTATTAAATTGTTAAAGGTCATGTGCTCAAGTGGATAAAAAGGCAGTTGGTATTTTGAAAGTAATTATTGTCACATCCTGCAATTGCAAGTGATATAGGGAATGGTTAAAGCAAATGTTTGCATTACCTGCTGACCATGATAAAATACGGCTAAAAGGAACATTGCCATCAGTAGTAAAGATGCCTCCTTTGTACCCAGGAAGTCTGTGCTGGAAAAAAAATCCAAAGTAAAATACAATTATTGATTTGTCAGTGTTGTAATTGCTCAGAAGTTTCATTTCATAATGCACCCTCGTACGTTTTGTTGTTCTTTAAAAGATCCCCTCTATTTGAAAATTTAACTTGGCAATAATTAGTTCAAGAGAACAGGAGTGTAATTAGAGTGCTCACTGTTTGGAGACAAATGTATTAAATAACTAAATTATAGCCTACAGTAGGTACACAGAAGGTGATGATCTTTCACTTTGAAAGGTGCTATACAAGCTGTGTGTCAGTCGTTCTCTTTTCCTGGGAGGTTGGTAAACAACGATGAGCACCACAGCCCCTGCAGAGTACAGGAGGTGGGATCTGGATGGGGAAAGGTTTAGGCTGGAGCTGGGAAAGGGAAGCTTCCAGACTGTGAAAGTAAAAGCCCAGTGAATGGGCCCGGAGATAAAAGATGAATCCAAGGCAGGTGCGGAAAATTAAACATCCCCATTTTGTGAGAAAGGTTCAGAGAAGTTGACAGGGGAGTTAAGGAAGGAGGTGTGGATCAAAGGGGAATTAAAAAAAAAAAGGCAAACAGTAATTAGGACTGTTTTTACTGAGCCACAAAGAGGACAGCAGAGAAGAAATGTTTGGCTATGACAGAGGAAGTAAAGGAAACTCTTGCAGACAGTAGGGAAGCAATGAAAATGAGCCAGGAAGGTACTGACTGTATGAAATTGCTGTGTGTGTAGCATCGAGAAAGTGTGCAACAAAATAAGGTGAAATGGGTCCAGAACACTTAAAGTTCAAATATGAGGAGAAATTAGTTATGTGGAAAGGTGACAAAACTGAAGAAAGTGAGTATCTCTGTACCAGGGGATTTACAAAGGCATATTTCCCAGGAGGAAAGACATAAATGGAGACGTAAGGGAATTGGTAGGGCAAAATATTATAGTAAAACAAAAAGGAGAAAGAACTAAATTTGGAGGTGAAGGGAACATTGATACTTGACAATTATTTTGTTGAAGGGAGATGAGGAAAGATGAGGAAATGGTTAAGAAGTGCCTAAAGCTTGAAGTCTTGAAGTTGTGAAAAAAGTTAATAAAGGAATAAACAAGGAGCAGAAGACACTTTGGGAAACTCTTCTGTCTACCTTGAGATCTAAGAATAAAGCAAAGTACTGACCCTGAATCCATTTGCCATAATAATTCTGAAAAAAAAAAAAAACCAAAAACAACAAAAAAACCCCAAATCAAAACACAAACAAACGAACAAAAAACCAAACCAAAACCAAAACCAAAAAACCATCAGGTGACATTTGGCACGAGGACTCCTATGACAGAGAAATAAGAGAGAAAGAGCAGAGCTTGATGGAGACTAAACCAAAAGGAAACTTTCTTGTGAGAGAGCTAACTGAACTGACTTTGTGGGCCTAATGAAGAACTTACTGTGAGGAAATGTACCACTATGGGATGAGTCATCAATATAGAGCAAAAGACAGGCAGAAAGCATCTTTGTCATCTGCAAATATTTTGGAATTCAAATGTTTCCCATTTTGAAGTCATCTGAAATACAGCCTCCCAAAGATTTCATTCTAGGAGGACCCCTTGTACACTGACTAAGGGCAACAGCCTCAAAGGTCTTACTTATGAAGTCATCTGTTTTTTCATATTGTGGTAATGTAGCTATAGCCACAAATATATGAGCTAATTGAGTTTCATAGGGAGCTGCAAAGCCTTTTATTCAACTGATTGGTATAGCTAAGAAAACATAAGTTTCTGAGCACACAGCCTTGAACCTCATACTCCCTAATGTCAGAGCTGAAGTTTAGATCCTTGTCCTGACTGTGGAGCATCTCAGCTGAGTTCCCTATGTCCTGCGCTGTTGGCTACTCTAGAGGATATTCCTGGCTCTTTCTTACTCCTCTGTGATAAAAGTCACTGGAGAGTTTCATTGACACAGGGAGTAGAAGCTACTTGGAATTCTCTTTGATTTTCACACAAGGGAGAATCTTTCTTTGCCATGCTTGATTAGTGACAAAAATTAAAGACAATGATTATGATTCCTACATGTAGTTACTTAGACATATTGCTTACTGCCATTTGTCATATTTGTTGGGCTCTGCTGTGAATATGCTAAATATCATATCATTAGTCTGTAGGAACACAACTAGCATTAGAAACTGGAAGATATACATGCAGAGTCTTACTATGTGTAACCATGTGGCTGTTGTGAGAACTAATTGCACTGCAAATCCATCATTTTCTGTCATTCTGAGTATCTTCATCTGGCATGCGCTTCCAAGCACAAGCAACTGCAATACTAAATTGGTCAAGTATTAAAGATTGAAGAAGTGCTTTTCTGAATGAGCTAAATCACTGCTGCTCTAGATTCAGTTATTGCAACACTTGGTGCACCTCTGACTCTGCATATTGCTGTGGCTCTTCTGTGCTCTTCAACTCCTCTTGCTGGGAAGGAAGCCTGGGAGGAGGAGTCTGTCCTTCCAATGCACTCCTACAAAATATGTTCCTTGTATCTTTCACAACTACACATTATAGTTTGAATTTTATTCAGTTAAAACCCTTCCCCTAAAAAATCAACTTTTCATGCCTGTTTTCTTAAATTGAGGTGAGAGTTTCAGTCAGTATCTCTGGAGTTTTCAAGAATAGAAGCAACCAATGTATATGCACTGTAATGCATGTATTTAGCAACACGGATAGACTATGGGAGACATAAAAGACAAACTCTGCTCAATATTTAAATGTCCTCATGAAATGAACATTTTAATAAAAAGGCCTGAGAAACAATCACATTATAAATCTTTCTGGATTAGTCATTGCCTCTTGCAACCGTCACTCCATACTTAGCTATGGTGCTATCCTATACGTGTATACTCTGGCAAGAGTTGACCAATTACCTTATTAAAAAGACGTTCCTAAAGGGGGCTATGAATACTTACTCTCCATTGTGGTTAAAGTTGTCATACTGCAGAAAAAGGGAAGCATAAATGGTCTCGGTCAGCAGAGAATAGATCGCAATCATGATGAGAAGTACTGCCAGCTTCAGGACAGAGTTGAGACGAAGAAAGACTGCACAAGTCACCATTGCCAGCACACCAGTGAAAACAAAATACTGAATAGAAAAGAGCAGTGGTTACTTTCAGTGATCAGTTACTACATATTCACTCCATAAATAACTACCTAAATGATCAAGTTATCAGAAGTATATAAAATTTGCCCTGGATTTCAGTGCTCAGCTAAGTCCTCTTGGTGTACAGGGCACTTTGAAAATAAGGGTTTTGCTAAAATAGAATGTGAAATTACAAATTGTAATTTTGCATGGAACCTCCATGTTAACAGAAATCCTCCTCTGTGTCTTGATGACATTTCATTGTATTAGAAGGGAAAGGGCATCCTGTGTAGTGAAAAAAGGATAGGGAGAGATGTCGCATGTAGTAGTTTGGTAATGAAAAGTTAACGGAGAGAAAATAATTTATATTCCTTTGGATTCTGAACTTCCACAAGATCCACATTAATCAGGATGGGAGAATCATTAATCCTTTTCCCATGCTACTTGAAGAGAGGATAAAGCCACCGGTTTGGATGGGTTTTTTTCTTTATTATTGCAGGCCTAGCTTAGTTATATTACTCTCTTAAAATATGATGCCTGGAAGTTTTATTCATATCTCATTTTCTAATCTCTTCATTGTCTCATTTTTCTCAATGATTAGTCATCCGTCAAATGCAATCCATGCAGCTGATACTGGATATAGAGAGACAATCATGGCCACGAGCCATTCAGGTTTAAAATAGCAACATCAACACCCACAGCCCAAATGTAGTTTAAATTAACTCCTATCACACAGCTTTAGGAGAGATAGCATTCATTTTTCTAAGTACAGTTTTTCTTTAGTACACTTCCTCTGTAGGAAAGTCTGCATCCCTGCAATTTGTGCCGTACTGCTGGCAGTATCGTGACACTGCCATATCACTTTCTAAGCAACATACTTGTTTTATCTGCACATGACCAACCCATTGATTTTGCTGCCTG
Organism: Grus americana; assembly: GCF_028858705.1. Taxonomy (NCBI): domain Eukaryota; kingdom Metazoa; phylum Chordata; class Aves; order Gruiformes; family Gruidae; genus Grus; species Grus americana. Next base: position 10,227,925 of record NC_072853.1, on the reverse strand, counting down.
CTCACCATAGAGAGGATTTTTTTTGCTCCAAATGCAAATTTAAAATAACTACAGCAGAATGACTGCTGGCTTTGCTATCTAAGAAGTATTAGTGTCCATTGGCTTCATATGAATTAAGTGGTGTGTTTTATTGCAGTAGGTTCATTGAATCATTGCAAGATGTGTTTCCAGGATAGATTCGGTATGAAGTTCAAACTTGGTTGTAATGCCCCATTAGACCATAAAATTAATTTCTTCTGTAACCCGCCTCTACTTTTTCTATCAGCACATGGATAGATACAAAAGTTCAGCTTCACAGTGTTGTTGAGGCACCTGACTCTACCACCAGAACACAGGTCATTGATTCCAGGTAGTGGTTGCCATGTAATCTTTGTGGAATCATGCTTCAGATTCAAAAGTTCCCTCAAAAATACCTCAGGATAGGAACAGATGTCCGTAAAAGATGCAGATGAATTGAACGTCTGGTTCTTCAGGGCTACTGGTTTGTCAAAATCACACCATAGCTGTCAAGAAAGAAAACAGAATCAGGGCTATGTTGTGCATTGGTGACTAAGCTCTTGTGTGGCTGGCTGGCTGGGTTCAGGGATGGAACTGGCTGAGCTGCTGCTCTCCATGCCAGCTCCCTAACTGGCACCAAGGACTAAATGGACAGGAAGAAGACATACTGTGGAGATGACATGGAAAGGGGGGAGCTATTCACACTACAAACATTCAGCATCTGAGTAGCCTTCCTATGCTCGCTTGTTGCCAAAGGGGAAAGATGAGCTCCTCCGGGAGTTTCAGAGGACTGATGTTGGACTCTTAAGAACTACCCTCTCAAAATGTTTATACTTTGCTTAAACTATAGGCAAAATTATTAAATTTGGAGCATAAAATCAAACTGCATGTGCGCATTTGTCTGTAAGCAGGTTTTTCTGCTCTGTTAGAATCATAGAATCACAGAATTGTTTTGATTAGAAAAGACCTTTACGATCATCAAGTCCAACCATTATCCTAACACTGCCAAGTGTTGCTCTGGACAGTGTTATCCTTCTAGATGTGGGACAAAATCCCATGGCATCATGCAGAATTGCCTTGTGCCAAAGCATAGTGTAGGCCCAGAACTGCAACTGTGATTCCTAGAATAGAAGGGAATGAAAATTCATTCATGATAAAATAGTTTGGAGAATGCAGTATCGCCTTTTGCTGTTATGACCTCCATTCATTTTAATGGTATTTCAAACCAACTGCATTAAATATAAACAAAACAGCAGTGTTGAGTTGCAATACATCATGGTCTTAGAACTCAGGAAAAAAATAATTAATGGTTTCATATTTTGACAGTTAAAGCAGATGGAGTCTCCTGTTACATGTACTAATCCAATCTGGATGTTTATACTAGGTCATTTCATCAACCTGGTATGCACAAGCTAGTTCTCCTGTCTTTCTTTCCAACAGAGTTAGAGAGTTTGTTTAATGAGGCCCCATTTCTTATAATTAAATTCTAATGAATTTTGAACTTGGCACTCTCTTGTTTGTTCTTTCAGCAATTCAGTCATCTCTGCAATGCAGCAACATTTTCTAGGTTGTCTGTGCAGTTGTCTGTGACAACAGATAGTTAATGGTACCTTCTGGAAGTTTATGAGGTGTACAGCACCTCTCCGCAGGGCGGAGTGCCATGAGAAACACTCCAGGTGTCTTTTAAAAAGACCTTCAGGATCAGAAATTTTATTTTAATTTTATAACAGTAAGAATGCACTTGATGCAAAGAACCACAAGACTCATTTGTCCCCCCGGTGAAAGCAAAGCCTTATGACTCTTGTCTTGGTCCCCTCCAACTGGGTCCATTTGAATTCAGTGGACACATGCAGCTCAAGAGTGAGCTGGATTATCTGTTCTTAACTACATGCATATCCCTCCTGAGTGCTGCAGTCCACTCTATGGAACCCCACTGGCTGCTGTGGTACCTACTTCATGAAAGTAACTTTTTTTTTTTTTTTTTTTTTTAATGGGGTACAGGAATTAGTTAAAAGTAAACTATTATTATGGCAGGATTTTGACATATGAAATAATGAGGTTATATATGGTTTCCTGTAGAGGTCAGGACTCGGTGACTCAAGTAATTTCCATTCTAAATATATGACAATAAATATTACTGTTTACTGCCTTCAAGAAACCCATTAGTATGAGAGTAAAAAGAATTATATTTATTTTGACTGGTTTTGGGTTATCCATCCCACAAGATTACAGTGGACACAATCTTAAAACAAGTCAGGGGCGAATCTCATTATTATCATATCCATAGCAAATTGGGTATGGGTAGCCTTTTGGAGATGGTCTTCTTTCAAGAGCAAGATTAATTCTACTAAAATCTTTCTTGACAGATATTTGTCAAACATGATTTAAACCCCTCTCAATTCTACAACACTATACTATGTGATCTATACTATAATGTACCACTGTCCTTATCTTCAGGAAGTTTTCAGCCCTATTTAACATCCTGTCCTTTACTGTATTTGCATTTTCTCTCTAAGGATAGCAATCAGTGGCTACATTCTTCCTTGTCCAGCTAACTCTCCTATCACTTACTGCATGGTATCACCAAAAAAACCAAGACAGATGCTGAGTCCTAGCGTATCAGCAACCTGAATCCAATCATGGAAGAATGACAGCAATAGAATTCAACAAAATCTCATATCTGTTAGCAAAAGATGAGGCAGACTCTTGAAGTGTCAGACTTCGGCATACTTACTGCAATGATATAATAATTATTGTTAATTATTACAGGATAATGATTGTTGCTGTTGTGTTGCTGTAGTTGCTATTACTGTCACTAAATGCTTTCTTGGTCTCATCTAGAAGGAAATAAATATTTACAAAGAATAAAGTTCAGATGAAAAAGCACTGCTACATCCATAGCCAAAAGGTGCCCTACAAGAGGAAAGGGTGATGAAAATGTTACTTTTAATCTATCAGTGTAATATTTACCTTGTTCTTGGCTCAGGGTTCAACACCTGCCAGGTCGTCTGACATGATAATCTGCCTAATTCATGCAAAGCTGTCTCATATTTCTGATGGCACCCAGATAATCAGGGCTTTATTATATTTGGATTTGTTTAGCACACGTGTTACAAAGACCCCACTCTTTTACCATGTGACATTGTACAGAGCCAGGCCCACGGTATTAAATTATCAATATTTTTATCTAACCATAGCTGCTAAGCAAAGTTTGGTACTCATATATATCAGATATATGATATATATGAGATAGATATGATATAGATATATTGATATATATCAGTATATATCAGATATACTGATAAACTTTCCTCTAGATTCATCACACTTCAGGGTCTTAGTGCTGTTGTGTACATTGGGAGCCCAATCAGACTGAAATCCCTGTGTGGGCAGCAGAGACAAGAAAATCTCTTTATTGGCACCAGTATGATCAAAATAATTCTTAGGGGATGCCCGTTTTTCTGCACTGAGTATAAAACAAGCTGAGAGTGACCATGCCCATGGTTTGGTAATTTGTCAAAGATGAATCTGGGCTGAAGTGTTTTGTCACACCACCAAATGGGCAAATGGCACGGTATGTTTAGAATTTACACTTTTAAAATTCTTTTTACATGCTGTGGCTACTGGCTCAGCTTGACCTGCTCTGTCCTTTCTTTGAAGGTATTTTCTGGGTTTGTTGACACTTCTTATTTTTTTTAGTAATCTGATTAATGGGAGAACTGTGAGATGAGGAATTTAATATCTGTAAACATTACTTGGATTGACAGTCTTTAAGAAAGTGTATCAGCATGTCAGAAAATTACAAATGGTCCTCGAAGGGTGGATATATTGAACAGAAAGTAGCAAAAAGGTTTTAGAAATCGATGATACTCATGAGGAAGAAATAATTAGATGTTTCAGAAATACATAGTTTAAGCAACAGCTGGAATTTTCTGAAGCTGTGGTACTTTGCCTTTTACATTTAAATCATCGCTGGCTTATAAACACATTAGTTAGCAAGTCCTGTAGCAAGCTTAATAATTCATAAATCATCTTTGCCCTGTATAATATTCCCTGGTTCTTTATGAAGCTTACAATATTGATGATGGCTCCAAGAAAATTAATCAGAATTGATGCAAATATAATGACATTCCTGGCCAGGTAGGTCTCATTAATCCAGCAGCAGGTTTTCCGAAGCATTAAGGGTAAACATTTGTAATCCTCTGCTGTAGTGATTAGCACAAGAGCGGAGTGCAGCATAATCAGAATAGAAAACTGAATCACCATTGGTATCACCCTGGAAAGAAAAAAAAGAGGAGAACCCAGCATTAAACCTCAACACAATACCATGCTAATAAAAATAAATGTGTAAACAGTTAAGACTAGGAAAAATCAGTTGTCATAAATCTGAGACAATTAATCTAGGAAGAAAAACAACAAAGACAGCAAAGATTTGTCCATGTTCCATAGGTCTGCCATTGCTTCACATGGTTTCTTGCTGAGAAACTGCTGTTGAAGTAACAAGCCAGGGAAATCATTGCCAGTGCCTCTCCCTGGCTATACGGAGTCCGAGCGGCAGGAATGTCCTCTCCTTTGGGACTCTGTTGTCCCTTAGGTTCCTTTCAGAGCAAATCTATTCAGCCTGTAGGATTCTGACGCACGTATGTATGAGCTGGTTCCCACTCTAATAGGCTAGTTTGGGGGCAGTTTAGTAGAGTTTTATTTTGTATGCAGCACAGCACAGGTTTCTTAAACTCATACTATACCGAGGGTCATAGACTCTAAAGCGAGTGCAATAATGTGGCCTGTTTTCGGGAATAAGTCATGATACAAAATTTACAGAAATACAAGATTCCTCTCATTTTAATTAACTAATTAACGGCAGCTAAGAATCTCACTGGTTACTAAAAAAGCAAAATCTACTGTTTTCATGGAAGTCCTTTAAAATGTAAAGCAGATGAAAAGGTGTTCTATGATCCAAACATGTTTAAATAAAACATGGCATTTGGCTTAATCTGTAAATTTTGGTCTTGCAAATGTGATACTTAATCAAGTATTATTAAATGCGTACACAGAATAAACGGTTCAATTCCTTTGAATAAACCGTTAAAAACAATAATTTCTTCTAGTCCAACTTTCATTGTATTTTTCTACATTTATTACTTTTTCTTGCTTAAATCTGGGACCTGAAGTCAATCAAGTAATCAAAGTGGTTGAGAAATGCGGTAAGTTGTTTTACTTCACTAAGAAGAAAACACTCAACACTTCACAGTTCAAGATTTTTGTCCTCATTTGTGTCAGTCATTGTCTTTCTGTGTCTCTTTTCCCAAAGATCAAATCCATGCAAAATAAAAGAAACTCCACCGCTCCTGTAAACCTTGCCGCTCTTCACTCTGCTTTCCCTTGCCTGTTTGCTACAAAGATAACGATTAAACTTGAGGCTTTGAATTAAGTAATTAAAATTTCTAATAACGTAGTTGTATACGTGCCAGTATACTAAAGTGATTTAATCATAATGTCTCACAGAAATATATCTTTGAAAGTGGACTATCAGGGTGCTCCAGGGAGACTTCTGCACTTCCAGATGGCTGCATGTAGGTAAGCTGTACTCTGCTTATTAAGGTTTCTGTAAACATATGTTTTGTCTTAATGAAAACATGAAGTGTCAGATTTTGCTACACATCACCTATCCCTCCTCTCCTTGAGTGGGTGCAATGGTATTTGTACACTTGTGCCCTACAGCAAGACAAATTTAAGGGTGGAAATAGAAATGAAAACATCAACATAGCTTTTCTCTCCTCATTTTTCAGGAGGTCAGCCAGATCCACTCCCTGAATCTGAATGGACTATATCTCGACCTACCTGAAATTCTCTTTAATTTCAGGCTATTTGAGTTTTGCTCTAGAAGAACAAATTCTAAACTCATACAGATCTGAAATCAGATCTGTGGTTTGAGCCTACTAACTAAAGCTTTTGCTCTAGAAAGTTTCGCCGTAAGCTAATACATATGTAGCCAACAAGAAGAGGAAACCACACTGAGATAACGGCAGGAGAGGATACATGGACATAGCTGAGAAGCAGTGTGTGAAGGAACTGGCATTTCTTAGCTCTGGCCATGTTTGCAGCTGATGGATAGAATCCAAAACATTTGCACCAACGAGACACCAAAGAGGCACTGGGTAGTTTATGTGAAAACTGTCAGTACATCTTCCTCATAGTACTGATGTTTGTAGAAAATGCCTTGAGAAAACAGCACAAAAATGTTTATGTTCAAAAGGAAATATGTTTTTTTGGAAAAAAAGTAGGTATAAGTCAGAGTATATATGGGGAAATGTTGGTCATGTTGAGGGAAAAGACATGAATAACATGAGCTACAGGTTTCAAAACTGAAAGAGATTGAAGTGCACAACTGTATTGCTGTATGCTTTAGCCTGCTTAATTTTAAATATTACCTTTTACAAAAATGTTCTGATTTTCAGTGTCCTAATTCAGCTGCTATGATAGAGATTCAAATACATTAAATCTGATAGTGTTTTAATGACAATATTTGCATAAACGTTATTTCTTTCTGATCATCCAAACAGTCTTGCTGGGACAATGACTCCTTGAAAGTATCAGGACAGAATAATGTGCAATCTACTTCAGACTTTCTTGTCTGACATAGCCAGTAAAACCAAACTGTATTATGAAGGGAAGAGTGAATAATGAGGAAACAAAGATCGGAGTAGGACACACAGATTTCATTCTGTGCAACTAAAATTTTTCTGGGAAGAGTTTCAGGACTTGCTGAAAGTCCCAAGGCTACCAAGTAGAGACACAATGCAACAATGCCTTGAGAGCAGCTTATATCTGTGGAAATACACAGAAAGCCAAGGTAGAGAAAGTCAATAAAGCCAGGGAAAAGATGGACAGTATGTTCATGAAGAACTAGTCAAGAGAGTCAAGAGGGCTCATCAAGAGAGCTGTGTAGTTTAGGATACAATTCATCTCACTGCACAGCAGCCTCTTACATTTATTCAGGTGGAAGGCACCCTGAGATCCACTGATTGTCCTCTTCTCCAGTGGCTAGGCTTTGAATCCAGGGTACAGCCACTGACAGGTATTTATGTGAGATTAATTCCTTCAGTTTGCCACACTACAGTAGTCTGTAGTAGCCTTCTTGCTTTCCAAAGCCAAATGAGTGAAATCCTCTTTGGAACTGATAGTTTCTATCTATACCTCAGATATATATAGGCAGTCTATATATGCAGATGTAGCCTACCAATTCTGCAGACCTAGCTTGACCCAGCTCTAAATGAAACCAAATTAAGGCTTTCAAAAAGATTAGGGTCAAGGCTCAAGAGGTCAGACCTCAGGACACTAAACATGAGTTCTTATTTTGGACTGCCAAACTCTACATGTAAGACACAGTGCTATTGAATTAAGGTATTATAAAGGGAGCACCTAGGGACCTAACTCTGGGATATCATCCAAAATGCAGCATAACCTGCTTAAGTGCCTGAGAAACCATGGCCTTGTATTTGTTCATCATAAATATATAGGCAATAAAAATTCTTCCACTGTAGCTGTTCGGTTGAAGTTCGATGTGATTGCTTCTTGTTTATGCCTGCTTGAGATAAAAGCAAAACTGAAGTCTGCACATCTCCTATAGGATCAATCCAATATCTGTGCTAAGATTTTTTTGGCAGCATGCTGATAGGATCAAGTACAGCAGAAGACATAGCCAAGGTTAGAAGAATAGGAACAAACATCCATAATACTCCTCTGTCCATGAACTTCTCCCAGAACTATGACACCTGGGTTGGATCCCCTCTTCATTCAAGACCAAATGCTTTTCTTTCTAGGGATTCCCTTACTGTCAAGATCAAGTGAAGTTTTAAATGGACCTTTTGCCTTCCCTCTTCCTTGTGTACAGTCACAAATCAAGAGTTGAGCCAGAAGGAAAATTTACGTAAAACAAAAGATGCAGATGTCTGAAATCTGTTTTTCTCCCCTCACAAGAATAACCAGTGAAAAACTGACAGAAATAATAGTATTTCAGCAGTCTACTCTAGTATGATCTATTGCCCATGTGAGCATATAGAAAGTTCATTGCAGGAAATGAATCAAACTCCCAGTCCTCTCAGATGGAGAAGATGAATCACTGCAAGGTTGGCAATGTAACATAATGGCTTCATAGAGGATAATTACAGCAGAAATATGACATTAATTTATGTCACTTAGAGTAATTTCCCCAACTCAATATTTCAAAGAATGAAAACTGTTGCAAAGATTTTTAAATTCAGTGATGTGCCTGCCCTGTCAGGGAAAAGTACAAATGGATCAAATATTTATCCTGTGGGAGACAGATATAAACTGAGATAAAATTCTGAAACTCACATACAAAGTAGATGCAATCATAGAAAGATGATTCCCTTCTTTAACACACAGACTAAGGCAACCTATCTGGGAAACTACCTGAAGATCCTTAGTAAGATAAGTTTTATGATGATTTAAGCAATGTTTTCTTTCACTGAATTTATGGAAATCCCCAAAAGACTCAGCTCAGAAAAATATTCAAACATGTACTTAAGCAAATAGAAAATTCCATCCTTTATCAGCAGAGCTCTGAAGCATTCATTGAAAGACACTTAAATGTATTGTTAGGAAACAGGTAAGTTACCATGAGGAGTGTGAATTATAGTTTGTTAGTTGTTCCATGGAAATGTTGTCCATGCTTTTCCATTGTGGTAGTTTACTTCTCTGATATCTACTAGAGGTATAACAGATGAGCATGCAGTTGTCTCCAAGACTCTCTGAATCAAAATCTTGCCTAACTTTGTGATAGCTTCTTCATGTGCTCATACATTGAATTGTTTTTAGAACTGGAATTTAGGAAATTTGAACTTCCAGATTATTTCCTCATTCAATATGTTCAAGCATATTGAAACCTTCTGACTAAAAACTCTCATACTGTTATTTTAGGGTTGCTCATCTGTTGACCTTCGCTCATTTAACAGGCATGTTTTTTTAAGACTGAAACACATTTTTTGAACCAGAGTATCAGAACTTGAAAAACAAAGACCAAAATTTGCCTTCTTAAATCTTGACAGTGATTTTTCAGCTCCTGAAAGAAGATAAGAACTGCCATAAAACACCCATGTGGCTCCAAATCTTCTCTCACAAAAGGGATAGTGGTAAATATCCTTTCCCTAAACACCTTCCCAGGTTCCAGCAATCAACCTTTAAGGGCATTCTTGAGGCCAAGGCTCCATACTTGTGTTTAAAAACCTCTGCTGATCTTATCTTGTAGGAAATTATCTAATTGTTATTTGAATCTATTTATATTTACAACCTCTTTAACATTCAGTGACAAAAAGGCCCACAAAGCATTTCTGAAGTGCAGGGAAAAACAAGACTACTGTGCAAGATGGGAAACCGGGAAGTGAGACAGCTGCAGGCAATGTGGTTATGTGACTCCTTCTCCCCTAATTCCAATGGCACTAGACACCCTCACAGGAATTAACAGAGATGAATCTGTGCAGATAGAAAAAATGTCATGTTTTTTTGCTGGTACAGCAGTGATTGATATAGCAGCAGAAATATTTTTGGAAAACTGGTTCCATTAATAAGATCCATAAATCTTCTTGTACATACTGAGAAAAAAATAAAAACAACAGCTACCAGAAATAAAGAATTTTGAATGTGTATTGGGAGAAGAACTTTTAAAAAAGCAAACAAACTTATTAGTATTATAGCAATACAGCACATAACGAAGAGCAGCAGGTCAGGTACTACTCTGGATACTTTCCCAGCTGAGAACTACGAAATACATGGGACACCACTGCTGCAGAGTGCAGTTGCCTGCCTGCATCTAACCACCATTTTGGTATTTTTAGACATAAACATGGTTAACCAGATCTTCTGGAGATGATCCAAAAAATATTGCTGCATTACTGTAACACAATAAAAGTCTTATTTCTTATACAAATACTGTATTCTCAAAGTTATTCTATAAGCAGACATAAGTTAAGGTTAATCTGAGTGTTAGAAACCACCTGAGAATTATGTTCATCTGGGCATTTCCATTTTAGTACTCACTCTGCTGAAGACCAAATGGGACCAGGGGCAAGTTTTAGTGGTGGGCACGTTCTGCTGGCTCTACTATGATGCTAGAAAACTGACCTTAGTCCTTGTACACACACTTGTGTTCTTACTAGTAAATAGTAGAAAAAAATGCCAATTGATGGGTTTGACCATGTGAAACATGTGAATGCAGAGGTTTCACCTGTGTCACATTTTCATCATCTTGATAGGAAACTGTTGCTTGGTCAGCCTCAGGTAAAAGCAGAAGTGAGAAAAGATCTACCAGATCACCTCCTTGCTTCCTCTTTGGCACGAGATTGCTTTCCCCAGCTGGGTAATACGTATCATCAGCAACAACACACAACAGTACAATTTTCTTATGTAGCATGTAAGAAACGAACCCAAATCACTGATTCCCAGGGTGATTACCAGTTACTTAGCAAAGAGGCACTATTATAAGTCTGGATCAGGTTTTACTTCAACACTGGAAACAGCAAGCCATATCGTGCCAAACTTTTGTAACACAAAGTTCCCACTTACCTCAGCAGGAGCTCTACTTAGAAACATAAAAACATAACGTCAGTAGATGCTGCTGTCTCACATGAAAACATGTAGCTGCAGATAATGTGATACAAGAGTAGTTAATATTGGAAAAAAAAGTGAAAAAATATTTCCAAACACTTTTGGGGAACAAGCAGATTTTATTGGTTCATTCCACGCCAATCCTAGAAATGTTATCCTGCTGTTTCCCCAAGAGCACCTTCAAATGTATAGAGATATATTTCTGTTTTTACCTGGAAGAAGGAAGTAAGCTTTGGATAGCGGTGATAAATACAAGAACAATAAATGCGCACACCAAGTTTGATTTGAATACTTCATCCCGCATTTGAGAATACTGGAATAAAAAAAAAAAAACAACAAACAACAGAAGAGTAAATTAGCTGTTAATTCATGCAGTTGTTTCATAAAGACTGATGCATACAGGAGACTTTGGGGATATTAGCAGGAAGAGCTAATAAATCAATAAACCTGAATTTGTTTTTTAAAATGAAACACAACAAATAAGTAATTAATAAGCTGGTAAAATACTTTATACAAGAGAGCAAAACTCTGTAATTTGCAATACAAAGTTGTTTTACTTAGTTGCCTCTTTTTCAAAATTATTTGCTTTAAAAATCCCCAAATAGATACCAGGGGCTCGTGCTGCTGAGTAGAATACTAAATGCCTAATAGCATAACCAGAGGAACCATGGGTTTCCTCACCTGAAGACAAACACTGAAGTCAGCTGCAACTCTGCATGCATGATGTCATGGAGGTGTTTCCATGCTTGCCAAATTGAGGCCAGTCCGTTTTCTTTTTTACTTTCCTTTCTTTAAGAAAAGTACGTAGTTTGGGACATTCTGTGACTATTTGGAATGTGGGTGAAGATCTCTGTATCCTAACTTATCCAGAGGCTGTGCAGAAATTTGGCAATATGGGCATTCTCCAAGGAGAAAATAAAGGTATTGTTATGTAAAAGGCCATCTGAGGTGCATTATTATTATGATTTATTTCAAAAGTATTTTTATCCATCATATCAAACCACAGAAAATGCTAGCAGGTTCCCCTTTTATGGGAGTTACCAAGAAAAGGAGTAACTGATAGATCAGTGAATCACAGTGGATCAGTTAAAGTGGAAATGTTACCCAAGTCCTCAGCTGGTATTTATCACTGCTAATTCACTTAAACTCCAATTGTTTACAGCAGATGAAGATTGGTCCATAGACATATTTTTGTAAATCTCTTTATCCTGTACTGGTGCCACCAAATTTTCTTCACATAATAAAAAAATCCCACAGATGCCTGCCCCAGCCATTTTTCCTCCTCTGAACAATAACTCCATTTTATTTAATCTCTTGCAGTTTTGAAGGAGCTAAGAGTTATGTGTACAGAACAAAAGGAAATCAGAGTCAAAGAGATAGCAGATATCAGAATCTTTCTCCGGCAATTTGGAAATAAGACAAACTGCAGTTATAAATGCCTAGAGAGCATTATAATGGAGAAAAATTAAAACTAATTAGGAAATATATCAGGAACATACATTGAGAGAGTTCAGCTATGAACTGCATTTTATAGCTAATCTGAAGGAAGCTTTATAGGTCTTGAAGAAAGTTCCTATGTAGACTTAGATCATATTCATTACATGGACCTTCAGTAGGGACTTGATCTCAGTTATAAACATCTGGTCAAAACACTCTGAAGCTCCTGAAATGGGAAAAAGGCTTCTCTCTGCCCTGCTCCCTTTTGTTATGAGTAAGAGAGGGGGTTTATTTGTTGGCATTCCTCATTTTGACTCCTCCTCTGCTGTGATTATACCCTGTGTCTGCTGTTGGCAGAAGCAGTGTCACTTTGACATGATTTTTGATGGCGTTTACAGGCAACTCCATTTTGCTGCTGGAAGCACAGAGGCAATGACCTTGATTTCACGTGTGGGGAAACAGAACTGCGTCAGTCCGCTTAAATAATGGACTAGGGCTTTTTTTGATCGCGACACAAAAAGAACCGGAAGGAAAAAGAAAGGTGTGTTCCTTAAAATATAACATGAAAACCCACAACTGTTCCTTAGGGAAATTATAGCAAACTAACTGAATGAAACACAAACATGGAATTGCCTGCCGTGTCGAGCGTTATATCAAAAGGATGAATGCTGTGGTCTGATCAGTGACAATGCTGTGATGAGAAATTGTTAGCATTGCTGAGGCAGCACAAACACCAATGATAAACGTAGCACTTCTGTAGCCGTCTATCCCTTAATGACTTGGAGAAGTAACTGAAGGATAGACTAAGCCTCAAGGCACTTCCATAAGTATGGGAAAGCATGTAGCCAACTAGAGCTGCGTAGAAGGGTAGGAAGAATCGTGGTATGACCTACCCTACAATGAAAACCTTAGCTGCAACAGCCCACAGACCTACCTTGCAGTGGCATGACTTGCTCATGGTGCAGTGAAGGCTCACCCTGCTTCCCGTGGGGCTTGAGCCGTTCGCGCTCTTGAGGGAGCACTGTTTATCCACTAGCCCAGCCAGCTACCTGAAACTGAGCTTGCATAAGAAAGGCCAAATTTCCTCTGCCAAGTAATGCTGCTTATTCCCCCTCTCCTCTCTTTTCCCAGGGCTCTTTGAAAGGGCAGTACTGGGAATAAAACAGGCTTCTGTGTTCCCCTAGAGAAAGTGTTTGTGCACTGGGGAAGAAAGTTTTTGGTCTTATCCTCACTGCTGCTCTTTGACTCAGATAGGACCTTATGGGTGAAAAGGGAGACCATGTGGTTTTTTTCTTCAGAACCATGGTGTTTGTGCCACTGGAAAAACTTCTGCAGTAGAGGGGAGGGACAGAAGAAGATCTATCAGGAAGCCTAAGGCAGGAGAAAAGATGGATGAACTCCTGAGAAGACCAAATGGTAGTCACAGGTCCAGGTGTTGATCAATAATGGAAAAGAAGATGCTGAACAGGTCCAGAGTTTGCTCAGTGTTTCTCGCTGACCTTCTTGCCACTGGAAGTTTCTGGGTTGAAGGAAAGAGGTAAGGCCCATGTCTGCAAGGATATAGCGTGCAGAGAGGGCAACATTTTTTTCCTACTCATTTAATTTCTAAACCTGAACTGTGAAATTCAAAGCCCTTTTGATATTTTCAGAGTGCTCACCTCACAGAAAATATGAAGACACTTCACCTCTAAGCCCAGTCTGATTTATGATCCCAATGTACTTTATGGATATCACCAATAGAAATATGTAGGAAGGCTTAGAATATCTTTATATAAATCTTTACATTGGAAACTTTCATTAACAAATACCCTACCAGCATGTAAACTTCCCTGCCCTCTTACTATGCTTTATCCTGTACAAAAGTATATGGTACTGATATTTCCAAGTCACTGCTATTAAGGTGGAGCATCATAATAATATATTTAATTATTGGAAATCATCTAAAGTAGTATAAAATTTTCCTTATGAGCTATTACATATTTGGAAATCCTTAGTGTATTTTCATGCTACCATTAAAAGTACTCTCCTGTGATGAGTCTTTGGGTCTATCTGCCTACATCCTATTTGTGAAAATAACTTCTAGCAAAATTGGGAAAATATGAGAATGAATTAGTCTCAAAATGAGATATCAAGTGCTAATGGGTGAAATACTGGTTAGTAATGACTAGTCCATTTGGGTAAAGAATCTGTAAGATATAGCAGGTGGGGATCCTGCACAAATCCTCTGAAAAATGAAGTATTACAAAATTCATATGGAAATCTACATACTGCCTCAGGGAGATCACCCATTCGCTGATGCAACCATTACTGCTTGCTGTGGAATCGTTTATTCTATCACCAAGGACATAGAGCAATGAGATAAGAGAGGAGTTGGAAGATACACCAATGGCTTAAACTACTGTGATATACCAGTCTTTTAAACCATTGTAAACCAGGAGCAGTGCTAGCTCCCACGGTAGTTTTGGACATGCTGATTCCAGAAATTACTTTTTTTTTACCTTTTGAAACCTTACACAAAGCAAAACAGCATTTTCCTTGCTAGCGTAAATCCTCTGTTTGCAATTGTATTACAATGAGAAAACCCCCAAACAACCCAGACTGTTTAAATAGAAGCCCAGCATGACATTTCAGATCTATTCAAGTCACCCCAAAATATTTATGATCCCACGGCATGGTAGTCTTGTTACTAATTCAGGAAGAAGAAATATAGTTTAGTGTTCATATGGTTACTCACTTCTTTGTGGTTTGAGGTACAGAGCATTAACACAATTCTCATTGAACAAGGTTAACGTCACACTTGTTGATCAGGATCTCAGCTATGGGTACCGGTTGCTCTGCCTTCTGAATAACTGTAAAGTCTGGGGTGAGAAGTACTTACAGATAAAATAAATAAGTTTTAGGCAGATGCCATCACTGCCTGAAAGTGGGATGGCTAAATGTGAAGGCACAAGATTTTACATCGGGGAAGTTATTTTGCTTCAGAGCTACCTCTGACTTGAAGCTGTCACTGGCTGAACAGAAGGTGAGTGGCAGCAAATGAAAACGGCAGTGTGAGGTG
Source organism: Grus americana (assembly GCF_028858705.1). Classification (NCBI taxonomy): domain Eukaryota; kingdom Metazoa; phylum Chordata; class Aves; order Gruiformes; family Gruidae; genus Grus; species Grus americana. The sequence goes on along the minus strand of NC_072853.1, from coordinate 10,212,807 downwards.
GGAGGCCCGTAGACATACACTCTCTACGTGCTCAGCAACGCTACGGAGAGCAGCTCAAGGTACTGATGTAGAAGGTCATGTAAGCAGTTGCAAAATGTTAATGGCTAGAAGAAAACATAATTCCAGGCTGAAAGGTTAGGGGTGGAGAGAGCAGAGGGAAAAGGCTGCTGAAACAGCTTTATGAGAGTATCAAAACTGCTCAAAATGTTGACTTTTAAATAGACTTTTTGTCATCCAGATGCAATTCAAAATGTTATTAATATTTAAAATCTGACCTATGTAATGCAATGGATTAAAGCATGGGCGGTTTTTTTTCCCTCCTCTTGTTTAAGTTGCATTTAAATGAAAATCTACTCTTTCTGTATAGATTTGCCTTGTGGCTGCTAATAGTGAAGTCTAAAATGACAAAAAAGTTTATATTCTGAATACAGCATCTGATTCTGTGCAGTGTCCCTTCATTCCAGTCCATGTTCAGGCCTCATTTTTATTAAATAGTAGTGTAAGACCAGGTGAACCATTGACTAGCTTACTCATTCAGCAAGATGTTTGTGACCAGACTGTTTCCTCTTTTGCACAAAAAAGTTTGAATATACTATCCCTCACTTTCTAGGTTAAATGCTATTTTGTCTTGACTTTTTGACCTTATCTTTTGACTTTTTGACTTGAAAAGATTAAAGATTACTTATGACTTTTGAGCCTTTAGGTGGTAATTCACAGGATATCAGAAATCTTGGATTTCAGTTCCTCTGGGTCCCTGTCAGCTTTGCATGATGACTGCACTGAAAGAAATATCTGTGTATCTTCTGTTGCAGCAGTAGTGGCTAAATCGGCCTTGGGTATTCTACCTTGTGTCACAGTGTCATAAATATCGTCATGTAGAAATTAAATTTTTTTTTTTTTTTAAATGAACCTTTCTTTTTCCTTCTGCAGGATTGCTTGTGAAATAAGGGCTAAAATATACATAAAGCAGAATTTTTCTTTTCCAGTGGTTTTCATTAAGCTTTCACCACAGATACCACCTCAGGGCTGGTCTCCCATAAGCCAAGTAAAAAAGTCTGTTTTCCAGTGGAGGTTAAAGAGATGACAAAGTGGGCCTCCATGCTTCCAATTCCCTGTTATTTTTCTTTCTTTTCAGTCAAGTGCACATCCTATTGCAGACCTGCTGTTGCTGCCTTGTAGCAGTATACAAGTTAATGAAATCATTTGAGATCTGTGCAACCCTGCCCCATGTCATCAGCTTTCAAGGAAAGTTCTCCCATTGCCTTATCTTTTTTAACTTATAACTTACATCTGGATGTAGGCTGAAATAGAAATTAGTGATATCATATTGTTGATGAGAAGCAGCAAAGACATGAACAATATTTACCTCTTAGAAGCACATGTTTAAAAAGGATATGTAAAACAAAGAGTTGACAATTCAGTTTTGACTTGAAATTAACATAGCAGCTGCCTAGAGGACATCAGATGGATCCTATGACTAAATGAAAAAAACATATCTATATACATATAGATATATGTTTTGAATTGAAGTGTCAGTTTATTAATATGCTCAATCACCGTTTGTGCCAAAGCAACCTGCCATCTGACAGAAAACTGCTTGTACTTGACAGCAAGTGAAACCTGGCAAATGGCTGTTGGTTTCAGAAGCAGAATTTGCTCAGAGTAGGCATTTTCCAACAATAAAATGTAATCATTGCAGCATTATAATACCTGCATCATGACACTGTCTATTATGACCTCTAGCTCAGCCCCAACTTCTAAAAACTGAAACAAAATGAAAAAGAAAACCAAAACCAGAAAACAATCAATGCAAGCCAGAACCTACAGCTCCTTTACTTCAGTGGACATTTATTACGATTTGAGTTGTGAATAATGCGGCTACCAAGACCCAGCTACCTTATGCTCCAGGCTGGAGTCTTTAAACATCAGTGAAAAAGGCTTGATATGCTCTCTTCTCAATTTATCGCCACTCCGTAAGTCGATGGTGTGCTCTATTCGCTTGTTAATTTCCTCAGGCCCAGACTGGACATGCAAAGCTTGTGCAAGATGGTTTGGAAGCAGATTTATTGAATTTCTTGTTAGGGCAGCCAGAGTCTAGGGGAAAGCACATGCAAACAGAATAAACCTGCTGGTCCCCTTGGGTTAAAAATGCAATGTTTTAGATCATGTTGCATTGCAAACCATTATAGCATTCCATGCAATTCATTCAATGAAATCTACAGAAGTGTAAAATAATAAGTCTGTTCCACTAAACACATACAGTACATTAAGGGGAGGACTTTAATGCTCTCTTTTATACAGACTAGGAGGTTTGCTGCTGCACCAAACACTAGGACTATATTCCCCTTTCCAGATTCTGCTAATTAACTATTAGAGCATGCATGAGGGCAGTACACACCAAAATCACAGCAGGTTATCTAACTCAATGGTGTGTTTTCACAACTAAGAATGGAAGCTACAGAATGCAGAAGTCACAAAACAGGAGTAATGATGTTTTTCTTGATCTTAAAGTTACTGGATGTGTGTAGTAAAGGAACAGATCAGTTAGGCAGGAGTGAAGAAGGTGACATTTCTGATTACTCCAGCATGGGTTTTCAAATAATATGTTCTTCTTCACTACTGGTATATTTCAGCCAGTCTAGATTACAGTTAGAATATATGATTTAATTTAACTGTAATTCATATTATTATTTTCAATATTGTCCCAAATGCATTATTCCTTTGGTATTTCATTGTCTAACCAAAGAAAAAAAAGACTTTTGCACAGCTTCACAAAGGAGAGCTAGCAGAGATACGATGAAGGGTGCTTCACCTTCAGGAAAAAGGTAAGAGTTTGCTTTCATAACGGGAATAACTCAATCCAGTTTCATGGTATCATTTCATGACACAAACCACAGTGAAGCAATGCTTTCCCACTTGAATGGGAAAATAAACTCTACTACCTGTGATATTCCCAAGGGTCAAGAAACTTTAATGAATGGAAAGGACATAAACCTTCATACATCACAGCATAAGACATTTCAGAGTTCTTATGGATGAAAAATACACTTCTGCTTGAGAAAAGTTATCCCATAGGTCCTTGCTGGAAAGATCTTCTGCTATATGTCAGACTGGGCATTGTTGGGAACAGGAGTTTGGGATGGATTTATCACTAAATTTCTCTGGAAAGCCAATTCTTTTGGATTATGGGATTACCTACAGCAAATGATATAGGGAGATTTCCGTTGTTCATATTCAAAATATAGTCAGCAATTGCATTCTAATGAATCTTGGAGAGCTCATTAAAACACAGGAAGGGTCTCAGGTATCCACTGTCAAACTCCAAGTGACAACTTTCTTTACAATCCTAAAATAAAGTCCAAGGACTCCGTAGTCACAGACAGTATCTTGTTTTCTCATATTCCATCTTTTGATGAGTGACTTAAGACCCCCAATATATAGGTAGAAAAGGATATGAGGACTAAAATCTTCTGTCTGTTGAAGTGAAAAGCAATCTTCCTGTTTGCCTTAGTAGAAAACTTCAGTAGCGAAGGTTTGGCAAACCACTCTGCTCAAATCTCCCCATTTTCCCTCCAGAAAATCAGTATCACCAACATTTGGAGAAAAAAAAAAAGTATCCGGGAAACTTTTCTCATACTAAATTTTCAGATATTCCTGAATCCATATCTTAGCCTTGGAGTTAAAGTGGAAATGCTAAGGTTAGAACTCAATCCCCAGAAAACAATCCATTGAGTCGACTGGATAAATACCGTATAACTATACACTAAGGCACTACTTTAGTTTAAGTACTCCTGTCTCTCTTAAACTGAGCTGTATGGAAAAATTATTATCAATTTGTGGTGGCTGAAATCACACAAGAGGATCTGAAGTCACTGTTGGAGGAGATCACATCAGATGCTGTTGTGTGCATTAATTCCTCAGAATTAATTCATATTGCTATATTTCCACTGGAAGTGAGGGTGGAGAAGGTCCCTAATGTTTTAGTTGGGCATCGCATTTTATTTACACAAGGAGAATTATCTCAATTCATCCTAGTAAGTGACTACATTTTCCTTCAAATTATATTTTAAAAATTGATTAATACAAAGAACTGTCTTCTTGCTGAATGTATGAAGTAGTTTACAATGCATGGTAGATGAACGTGATATAATATCACCACTATGGCAACAGTGTCAGTAGTATTGGTGCAAAAATGGACTCTAAAGTTGCATATATTTTCAGAGGATAACAAGGAAATTCATATTTGAGTTTAGTGGAGTCTTCTCTCCCTCATGACCATACGCATACTTAAGAAAACTGCTTCCCTGTAATTAGTAATAACAATAATGAAAAATATCATGCAAATTATTGTCCCAAGAATATGTTCTAACTACATTTTGTCTCTGTATCACCCTCCTTGTTCTGCATCTTTTAAGACTGCGTTATGCCAACATAAAGAAATATCGGTTCTCCCTGTTACCTCATCTCCACTTTTGTGAACAGCTGTATGGAAGATACAGTTATGAATCCTGCAATGGGCTTTTGAACCTTCCTGATGTTGACAATAACCATTCATCATACAGGAACACATACATGCCAAAAAAAAGAACAACAAAAAACCCAGCCAAACTTGCATCTGAGACTAAAAGATAGGATGAATTGAAACAAACAAATAATAAAACTCCAACTTTAGAGATATTGTATAGAGATCTAAAAAAGGTAGCTGTTATTAGATTTGACTTCCTTCCTGCAAAGTTTTCATGCAACAACTTCAAGCATCCTGACCTCAACAAGAAGGGAAATTTTTAAGTAGTGGCATTTAGAAAACTATAGGAAGGCTTCAAATTATTTATTTCATACCGCAAACACCAGGTCTTGGAAGGAAAGAGGGAAATACAAAGTGAAAGAGACAGGATACAGGTAGAATTTGGTTCGAGAGGGACACCTAAATGAAGGTGTCTAGGTGCTTGGTGTTTAAGCTTCTATTACTGGCAATATACACTCTGGATATTTTCAGTTGCACAATCATATGCAGCTATGGTCGGCTGAGATGCCCTAGGGTATCCTGGACAACAGTCTCGATCTAGGAGATATGACACAAGTCCTACAGGAACGCCATGCACTGCTGGTCAGTGGTGGAGACCAGCTGGCGTGGCTAGGGTATCTCAAACTGCCATAGAGAGCCGCAGTTAAGCAGCTGAATCAAGCTCTTACTCAGCATGTTTCAGCACAGGTGTTTAGCACCTGATATGTGAGACATCAGAGTCTCTTACCTGGCTCCTAACTGATAGTCCAGATGATCACGGGTCTTTTATAAGCCCCGTGTCATATGGATGTCTCAGGCACCCTAGAGCACCACGAGTAGCACTAGACCCTTATGTTTAGGAGCTGAGCTGGGTGGGACATCGATACCTGGGACGGTCAGTATATACACAAATGCAGGTGCCTTGGTTTTGAACTGAATTCCATCCTGTTGTTTATACTTGTCTGTCATCTTGGCAGTCTTTAAGTATAATTTTGTGATAACTGTTAAGAGTCATTGCAGCCACCACTAAAATATGCTTATACAAGACACAGACGTATTAATATGCTTTTTTCCTAATTCACGTTATTATAGGCCCATCAGGTGCCTCCAGCACCACACACAGTGACCATATTATGCTTTCAGCTACTTCTTTAGTAAGAAGAAGAAATCCAACTTCATCTGCTATTGATTTATTTTAGAGGATGAGGCTTTCACTCTCTTAACCCAGACATTTGTTTCAATAACAGAAAACCCCATCCGTATTGGGCATGGCCTGAATTTCAGAGCAGGCACTTGCGTCCTTGGCTTACCTCACCATCAGAGCTAAGGGTGATGCTAGCTGTGCTGCAGACACACGTAGCTTTTGTTAATGTCTATGACTGCCTACATGGAGAGTTATTCTGTTCCTTAGTCATATCAACACACCTTCAGTTCACTGACTTAGGCTGCCCAGAGCAAATGAGTTTGAGGTAAGGAATACGAATTGTGATAAATTTGAGCTTGGCAAGAGAACTCACCAGAGACTGCCATTTCATATTCTTCCTAACAGAAATACAGCGAAAAGGAAGACACATGTGATCAGAGTTGCTCAAATTTTGTTTTAACTTATACTGGGTAAAGAAATCATTTAAATGCTATTGGCAAATATTCAAACATAAGGAGTGATTCATTGTTGGGTTGCTGCTACTTGGATTCTCAACGTCTGCTGCTGCCAGTGACCTTTAGGCTGCATAATTAATGTTATTAAATGCTTATTCTGTCCAAGACTGACACACCTCTGGATAAAGCTACTGTATCCCAGTATAATTTAAATCTATCATCTGAATTTTGAGCTGAAATACATTATTTATGAGCAGTAATGCCTATTGTCTCAACTTTAAAATTGAAAATTACATAATAATTGAATCACACATGCAATAGCAGATTTTTACAATCTTGTCTCCACCGAAAAGCTTATTGTAAAGCTGTGTAATATAAAATTATAGCTATTTTCAGCACAAAAACAAGTTCTTAAAAAAACAGTGAGAAACTATTATAAAAAATGTATTGCTTATTGCCATAAAACAAAAATCTGCTTTAAAACAACTGCTCATTTATGCCTTCATCAATGATTTTCATGGGCTTTTTACTAGTTTATTGGGTGGGAGTTATGCAATAATGGAATCAAAACCACGACTCCTTTATTTCATTCCTCATCCTTGTTGGTATCAAGGTCAAGCTGAGAAAATCAACGAAATGATAGCCCACTCCACATAGATTTGTTTGGACTACAGAAATTGGAATGTCTTAAAGGGAACGAAGAAGAAACAGAGAGAGATCAGAAGATATTCACAGCAGCATGCACCCATACCTCTATTCCTAATGAAATGAGAATATAGAGACAGGCCAAGAAAATACAGAGAATACGGAAAGGCAGTGTACATGCAGATACACAGATGTAAAGAACATATATAAAACAGGTGTTTTATATAACAGCAAACTATGCCATGCTCCAGTTCAGTTTGAAGAGATGAAGACACCACCACGGGCTGATTGATTGTGAAGGCTTATCACTTCTGAGCAGATTTGTAAGAAGCACAAGACGGTTGACAGAGCAAGACCTCCACACAACAATGCTTGAAGTTCAACAGACAGCGCAGACAAGTAGGACTAAGGATGTGCAGCAGAAGAAAGGATATATCATGTCATTACAGATCCCTCAGAAAAGTGGAAGAAAACACCAGCTGACCTTGTTTCATAAAGACTCATCAATCTTTCAAATGCAGTGAAAAGAGTGGTGTCTGAGGGCATTTTAACCTTTCCATCTTTAATTCCTCTAGGCAAGCAGACTTCACAGATTTTTATGACTGTACAAGAATTGTTGGTTCCCAGGGTGCTAGCAATTAGACATGCAGTGCTTTTGGAAAAGATCTGATCAGCAGCAGTTGTTATTATCTCGTATTTCTTGTGAGCTATGCATGAACTTAGAGTCTAACTCACCTGCTAGTGAACCTTAATTATGTCTTAGAATCTAAGTTTATAATATTTTTTGTTAAAAAAGAAAAAATAAAAGTGAAGAATGGACAAGCTGTTTTCACAAGGTGCTTTTTAAGGTAGATCTTTTTTTCTTTCCCTTATATATCAATAACCTATGCCATGCTTTTTCCTCTGGCAAAACATCCGTTCACTCATCCCTTTGCTTTGATCGCAGTGCAATGAAGCTATGCAATGAGATACACGCTCTGACTAGAATGTCCCAGCTAGTTCTGTAACATTAGCTTTACTTTTAATTTACTTCTTTATGGACTGGTTCAATTAAAACCAAGCTGCATAGCATTTAATTTCAGTTGGAAAAACCCCCAAACCTCTGGTCCCCTGACATTTCCCCCTTTTGGATACACAATTTATTTCTTCCCTGAAACAATTTGTTTAATCCTCTGCTGTTACAGTACGTGTTAGAATAAAGGTTAAAGATGAATTTGTCTCCTCTGAGGCTTCCATTATTGAAATGCACTCAAGCATGCTTTCGTACTTGATGACATTAAAGGAAGTTTGACTTACGTTCTGTTTTCCTACTATGTTATCAAATGGAAGTTCAGGGCTCCAGGATCCTTCTGTAAATGTTGCTCCACTGTTTCTCCTGTCGGAGGAGCTGACAGCCTCTTTCACAATATCTTCAGGCAAAGTCAACAGACTCTCCTCAGGTTGTTTAATTAAATAAGTCTCAATGTTATGTTTCCTCAAGAATTCATTACGCTCTTTGCCGTGCCCTTCTTCAACTTTATAATCCCCGTTCAGGCAGTCCAGAGTGGCTTTGGAGATGTGAATTCTCCTGCATAAGTGAAATAAATAGTAGCAAATACTGATTGTGCTCTAGTATAAATAGGTAAGAAGGAGTTTCTGAACTCTGCATCAGTTTTAACATGATGGATAAATAGAAGGTTTTCTATTGTATACGATGATTGCTACAAAGAAAATGAAATAGTCTATTCAACGAACAGAGGCTTCATTTGTGGACAAATACTCTCAGGGCATGTTCATATCGATAGGATCTCAAGAATGCACAAAGTCCTGTCACAGGAAAAACACTACGATATTCACACCTGAAACTTTTTGCTCACAATAATAGTTTAATGGGACATCTTCCTGAGTAAAATACTATTCAGAGTGAATGAAAATTGCCACTTCAGGTAAATATGGTGAGAGGAAAATATATGGTATGCATTAGAGCAGTTTGTGTGAAAGCTCTTTAATTACCTTCGGTTACCTGAGGTAGCTTAGACAGGTGGAATTAGTGATCTGATTGCATCTAAAGTGAATTAGGAAAATAGGGAAACTATATAAAGGCAGGTGGGGTGATAATTTCTGGTAAGACTAAGTGATGAGTTCAAAAAGCTTTTGCAAAAATGAAGTTGAATCTAAGAGATGACATAAAAAGCTCAAATTTTGCAAGAGCATCATATGGCTTTGGATGTCTTCCAACAAAACGTGGAAGTGTTTGGCATTTGGACTTTCCTAACCATAATTATGACTGCTTGAGAAGGATAGAAAGAAGTTCAAGTACAAAAAAAGAGAAGGAAGTAGGTCATTCTTATTTCTATTTTTGAGAAAGCTTCAAGATCCTATGTGTAGGGTAGATTGGAGACACCTCTAAAACACATCCACATGGCTAGTCATGCTATACTTTATAATGCAGCATCATAAATGCAATAAGAGGAGGTGTTCATTAGACATTTATCTAACTCAAGCAAATAGATGTAGTGACTCCATTAAAATTGGTTCATTTTTCAAACTTTGGATGCATAGGACTTTCTGAAAGTCAGACTTGTGCACAGATTTCTAAAATTCAGTGTCGGCTAAAATTCTGGATCATTTCTTGATGACACACGCTGAGGCATTTCTCTCAGGCACCACAAATTGGCTTATCTCCACTGAGACAATGGTCCTAGCACGCCCCTTGGGAACTTTCTTCTGGAACTTACTTAAAGGATGCCACTAACAAGTTAAATTACACGAAATACTGATGGGATAAGTCTATAAGTACATGTATGATGTACATGTATTGCCAGACAATAAAGTGGTAGTTGTCTTTAAGCAGTGTGAAATGCCCAGGAGTATCAGAATTTGGCAGAATCTAGGTCTACGTGGAATATTAAATATCAGTATGCAATTAAAAGATCAGCCATTTTTTAACCTGTCTCAGATTCCCTCTGAAGTCAACACAGGTTTTGTACAACTTTCACTGTCTCAAATCATGCCATTACAATGTCTGCAGAGATTAGCACTCTTTTGTAGTCAAATGTCAGTAAAACTGACAATAAAAAACCAGTAAAAATGTTTCTCAAATATAAGCAACTTTTGGTCTGGACTTTAAAACTAGAGAATATGACGTCTCAGAATGACAATGCATTTCCTAGCTCTTAGAAACCGGAATAATCTAAATTGATTCAAGTGAAGTACTAATTAAAAAAAAAAAAAAAAAAAAAAAAGAAAAAAGAAAAAAAGAAAAAAGAAAAAAAGAAAAAAAAGAAAAAAAGAAGAAAGAAAAAGAAAACGATACATTAGTTGCCAGGGTGACTATCTTTGTGCTGAGTTTCCACTAATATAATTTGGGAAGACTGCATTATAAAGCCCTGAAATATGGATTTTATAATGGAAATAACAGCTTTAACTAAAGTGTGGAGCTAGCTATTGAAGTAATACCCTTAAATGGGCAAAACATTAATAAATAGTTGATAGATTAAAAATATTTTCTGGTTTCACTTTTTGTACAGCTTGCTTAAAAAAAACCTTAAAATGTATAGTGGAAAGACATCTCTCTAATTTTATACAAAACCAGTAAATCAGGAACCTGAGTACTGAAATCAAAAAGTATAGCCTATCCTACTGTTGAAAACATATCAGGCCCAAAGCTTTAGATGGTACCTGTCATTGACACATCCTGGAAAATTAATTATTAGCTAGGGTTTATGCCAATTCAATGCTATAGATTGATTCCTAGATATACCAGGTGAGGACTATTAGAAGATGGGGTCTTAGCAGAAGAGTGTCTCTGAAATAACATTGTAGAATCTTGCATGGTTTCCTTCGCAGGTGGGGACACATATTTTTCCTCTCAGAAAACCAGAAATGATTGCTTTTTTTCAGTGCTCCCGAGTGCCTCCTTCCACAGCAGCTGGGCTGCCTGCATATACTCCTTCACTCGAGGGCAATCTGTCCCGGCATCACCCACACGTATGAGGTCCCAGGGTGATACGCAACCGTTGAGGAGGAGAGCTGAGCCCCTTCTCTCCTGCCCCCAGATGGGGTGGAGGGATCCTCTCCATCCTGGGCAGGTGAGCTGCCTGCCTCTGCTGTGTGCTCAGGAAAGGGCTGTGGTTCATCTTAGCTCTTGTTTCACGCTGTGGGAGCAGGACCATTCATAACCCCAGGGCAGCTTTTCTGGTGAAAAAGAGGAAAGCAGGGCAGCTCTGGGAATAGGAATGATCTCGGTAGTGTGGCGAGCAGGGGGGATTTGAATGCTGGTGGCAGGGAGAAGTAAGGAGAGGCTGAAGTGAACTTAACTGCTCTATTAAATCTGCTCTGCGCATTAGGAAAGCCTGATGTAAATCACTGTTTTGAGGGACTTAGTGAATTGCTGTCACACACAGGCTTTGTTCTGCTGGCAAACTGATATACAGGAGTGGAAATCGCTCTGCTCCAACAGACTGCAACCTAGCCAGGCATTTTATCAACAACAGCAAGGTGCTGCATTCTCTGGGTTATTCATTAATAGCTGTACTACTTGCACGTATTAACAGCAATAAACTAGACTTTTTGCAGGTGCGGATGGTGAAACTTAGATAATTGATTTGCTCATGTTAACAAAGCAGCATGTGACCTTTCTTAGTCATCTGGGGCTATCGTGGGATAAACAGCAGGGAAAGAAAATTTTTTTCTGCAATTTCATACACTGGTGACATACGTAGAGTATAGAAGTTGTTTTCAGAGCATGCAATGTTTAATTTTCTGCTGATTCTAAGAATATATATTAGTATAAAGGTCTACTATGGGGAACAGTGGAATGGGCCCATATTTGCAAATGCAATATAAAGCAAATAGCTTTCTAACTTCCTGGGAACATGACAGCTCTGACAGATCCTGATGTGTGTGTAGGGAGTACAGCACATGACTCAGATTTGATGACTTAAAACTTGTCTCACTCAAGATGACAGCATCGCTTAGACTTTTTGTGCATTAAGATGTTCGCTGCTATTGCTTCTGTGTTCCATTGCCAAAAATTGAATTGTTGTAGGGGATCTTTTGTTCCATGTTTCATCATTGGAAGGTGGAACTGAAAGTGAACAGAGTATTCCTGCAACCACTACTGTTGATTCAAATTCAGGATTTTCAACTTCCAAACTATTGTGAGATATAAGCCTTGTCAGGCAGAAATAACATTTTGTCTTCCTGGTGAATCAGCCACCTCAGACAAAGAAAACTAGGCAGCTCAATGCAAACCATATATTTTCACATATAGACAGGCTGACATAAATGTCTCAAAAGATCTACTAAAGCATCAAATTATTTAAAAGACTTCCTAGAGAGCCTGCTGTCCATAACACCTGGTTATTAGTGTAACAACCTATGAACACATAATTCTTCCCATAGTTTGTGGATTATGAAATAAAATAAATTACAGCCTTGTGCCTCACAACAGCGTTTGAATGCAAAGGACAAGACAATGAAGCTTGGAAAAACTCGGGAATGGTCAACATCTAACTGGGAAATTTGGGCTACCTCTGAGTATTACATGGGCTGAATACAGCCACTGACCTTTTTCAGGAAATCATAGCTGGAAAAGAAAAAGAACTATTTTTGTCTTTTCCAATACTTCTGCAAGCTAACCATTTCTACCCTTTTTGGCTATAGCCTCACAAATCCATGCCAATCCCAAAACACCAAAAAAAAAAAAGTTCATAGTTGATGAAATAATGTAAGACAGTTAATCTATTGGCAAAGTTAACAGTGTGCCGTGTTGGCAATGTCTTCTGACTGTGGGAAATACACGTTGCCTTACCCCGGAATTCCACCTGACTCGAGTTTGTTTGCGATATCCACGTCCCATGACCAGACATCAAACTGCCACTTTCGCAGGCCCAGCACTCCACACAGAACCGATCCCGAATGTATCCCTATTCTCATGTCAATGTCATGCTTCGTTCTTGACCTAACATATCTTTAAACAAAACAAAACAAAACAAACAAAAGACCAGACTCATGAAAGTATATGCTGCATTTTTTCATCTCTTTTAGAAAAGGGTATGATGTAAAATACAATGATGTCATTTGTTATAAAGAACCACTTAGTCTGTAAAATGAAGAGATAACTTTCTAGGTAGCAAAGTACAAGTAGTGATAAAATGACTCTAAAAGCCAGATTATCATTAAGCGCTTAATTGCATGCATGGTTCAGTGGCACATGTTATTGTTCCTATCAGACAGAAAGACAGAGATAGGGAAAGAAAAAGAAATCTGAGTCAATTGTCTGGACTCACTGAGTCCTTTAGCTTGGAATTATAAAAGACCATTCAACAACATTACAAAAACCATTATATACTTTTATATTCTATAACATTTTTTGAATAATTTTTAATATTTCCAAAATGTTACTTTATTGACTGCAATTTTCCAGAGTTACTCTTTGTCCAAAGGTGAATTATTTTCAGTAGATTTGACCAGAACACCATTTGCTCTGTTATGATAACAGTGTGACTCTCCAATCAGTTTCTTCCATTCTGTGTGATGGCAAAGACCATTTCACCTCTTCAAAAGTAAACACACGTGGGCGTATTTGTTAACAGTCTCAAAAAAAGGACTTTGTCACAACAATGTTTTCAATTAATAATATTACCTTTATAACCTATTGGTTATAAAGGGAATTTTACCGTGTTAAAATACTACCTTCCTCTTCTGATACAAGACAAGATATATCATTCATAGCCACAGGCACCTTAGTAGTGTCTTAGACCTAGGACTGACTCTTCCAAATCAGTATTGAGATTCTCCAGCACGTCACAGTGGGAAGCTCACAACTAAAATCATAGAGCTGTATCCGTTGGTATGACAAAGAGTGCACTTCTCCGGTTCTTCCCATGTGAAAACATTTATTTACACCAGAAATATTATTAAAGCTAGTATTCATTAACATTTGAATAGCACGTTCAGGATAGGAAAAGCACGTTGCTCCTGTTGGTCTACAAAGAAGGCTGCTGTTTCCCTGTAGAGAGTCCCAGTTCGACGGTCACTGAAGTCAATAGCAGCACAGCAAGATCACACAACAGAGCAGGCAAAAAATAAACAGCTCTATTTCACAACTCTGAAGCTAACTACCATTGCTTCAGATGCCTCAGTCATAACCTTGACAGACCCTCTCTAGAGGAGAAAAGGGTAAATTCTTACTGCATTCAATATTTGGCCTTCCATTGGTTCAACAGGGCATCAATTCAGTTGGGGGGGGGAGAAATAAGAGCTTTAAAATGGAAAGAAACTAGTTGTATAAAAATGTGAGGAATTGAAAATAAGCAATTCATCTTTATTTCCCTTTCGTGCATATTCTGAAACCTTGGAGAAAAGCATACATGTGATAAGTCCCAGTGCAGTCGTTTGCCTACAGCAAGATCTGTTCATCACATAAGGAAGCTAACATATTTCAGATATCTAAAAAGAAGAGGTTTATAAAAGTTAATCATATAATAATCAAAAAAGAAGCTTTGAGAATGGATTTATCTGTGTTCTGATACTCTGAGTTTATAGTTTTCATTTACAAATTTCTTCACTACTTTTCAAGCAAGAAGGCTCGGAATATCGAAATTAAACAAACACACACGTCTCTCTGGAAGATGGGACATGAAAACAACTCCTCCACTCTGAAGTCGCCTTAAATATTATGAGAAGAGTTAAGAGAAGTAAAAACGCTGCTATTTGTAATGTGTTTTGAAGAATTTTTATAGATATGCTACAAAAATATCAAAACTAACACTCATAAGTGTCAGAGGAATTATCACACAACTCCCCACATGATTATTTCCCCAGTCTGCCTTTTTCTTTTGTTCAGACTAAGATAATTATTTCTCATTTTATGTCTGATTTCCTTATCTTGAAATAAAAAGCTAATTAGATCCAGAGGAATAATTGAGTAAAAAGCTTTTCATTGAAAAATGCACACAATAAAAGGACCTCAAGTTTAATAAAATGGTCTAATAGCATATATTTGTGTAATCTCTCTCTCTATGTATGTATATACACACACTCTATTAGACCAATTCAGATTTTTAGTACCATAATATTTAATTGCTAATAAATACTAGTATTTCACATTGGACAAATGCTAGCATTGGGTGATCATCAATGGCATGGAATTTAACCCACATCCTGGGGTGTATTGAACACAGTATAACCAGCCGGTCAAAAGAGAGGATTGTCCCGCTTCAGCATTGGTGCGGCCTCACCTTGAGTACTGTGTGCAGTTCTGGGCCCCACAATTTAAGAAGGATGCGAAGGTCATTAAATGTCTCCAGAAGAGGGCAACAAAGCTGGTGAAAAGGCTGGAAGGAAAGTCCTGTGAGAAGCAGCTAAGGGCTCTGGTTTTGTCTAGTTTGGAGAAAAGGAGGCTGAGGGGCAACCTCATTGCTCTCTGCAGCTTCCTGAGAAGGGGAAGTGGGGAGGGAGGTGCTGAGCTCTTCTCCCTGGCATCCAGTGATAGGACACGTGGGAATGGTTCAAAGCTGCGCCAGGGGAGATTTGGACTGGACATTAGGAAGCATTTCTCTACCAAGAGGGTGGTCAAACACTGGAACAGGCTTCCTAGAGAGGTGGTTGATGCCCCAAGCCTGTCAGTGTTTAAGAGGCATTTGGACAAAACCCTTAATAACATGCTTTAAAGTTTGGTCAGCCCTGAAGTGGTCAGGCAGTTGGACTAGACGATCCTTGCAGGTCACTTCCAACTGAACTAGTCTATTCTGTTCTGTTCTATTATATTCTGTTCTGTTAAATACTGGTTAAATAAATTATGGTCTTGTATTTGTACCCTATATGAGAACTAACACACAAAGATCTCATTGGAGAGATCAGGTATAAATGATGGTGCAATCCCTCTGTTTCCAGAGTGTTCACTAAGGATTGCTGAATTTTAACTTTTCCTTTATAATGAAAATGTGATATTGGCCTGAAAAGGCTTCGTCAGCCTCAATCAGCCACATAGGACTTCTGCATTTGTCCAAAACTTCATATAGCTGTGCTGTCCACACCCACTCCTGCATGACCCTGCAGACCCTGATCAAGATCCTATCTCCCTTGCCTCATCTGTTGTCTTTCACAACCTCCCAGCAACTTATTCTTGTGTGCTGCTCAGGTGATATTTGATCTCACCTCTTCATCTGCAGTCAGTGTGGATTTGGCTACCTGCCTGCATCCTTTGACTGAAGGCTGTTCTGTTTTTCTATCTGCTGCAGTGCTGGTGCACCTGCAGGGCCCCCATCGTCACATCCTCCTCTCACTCGCCCTTCACAGCAATGTACTCTTTTGTTGATAGGTAGGAAACTAATTACATGAGGGGACCTGATTGAATCGAGCCACAGGCAGTCTGAGATATATTTAAACAGACCCTGTCCAGAACATGAATCAAAGCAGAACAGCAATCTGGTCCGGCTCTCATCGCTTTATTATTTGCAACACAAGACTGAGAGCAGAGTCATTGGGAACCTGTTTGTGGAGACATTAGTTTTCATTAAACTTTTGTTGTAAGGTTTTAAATTGAATAAAGAATAAATGGTTGTAGTTTAAAAGTGAGGTGAATGATTAGTATGTAAAAAGCCATGGATTTATTATT
Organism: Grus americana; assembly: GCF_028858705.1. Taxonomy (NCBI): domain Eukaryota; kingdom Metazoa; phylum Chordata; class Aves; order Gruiformes; family Gruidae; genus Grus; species Grus americana. Next base: position 10,196,455 of record NC_072853.1, on the reverse strand, counting down.
TTTCTTTTAAATTTAGAGTTACATGGGGTGAAACAAATTTCTAAATTATGTAGAGAATGGAACTTCACAATGAGCAAATCAATCTCCCTAATAGCCAGACTATGACATACTTTAAGAGTCTTGTTTACATACTTCTATAGGAAAAAAAAAAACAAAACAATTGAAAACTTTGAAACACAGAACACTGGATCATTTTCATCAAGAGGGGTAGTTGTCATCTATTCAGAAAAAAAGCTTCTCATAAATAATAACATGTACTAGACAGTGAAAAAATGAAGAGTGTTCATTTTGCATAAGCTCAGGCATTCCACATCTTTTAGTTCTTCTGCCTTTTAAATTTATTCAGCTATCAATGAAGCTTCTAATTAAAAAAAAAAAAAAGTTTCAACTGTTTTACAGGCTCTCTACAAACATGTTGATAAAGGGCATGCATGAAGCTGCATTATTGATGATCTATAAAGCAGCCCTGTTTACCTCGCAAGCTGTCTGATATCTTATCCAGGCTGAGGCAACTGTGACTGATGCTATTCATGCCATATCTCATTTCAGTTAAGTCAGTGATAAAAATTTAATTGATTCTAATTGGATCCTGGCATTTCCTTCTGGCCGGCATTCTTTGATGGGTATTTGATTTTTGTGCTGTTAATCAGAGGCTTTCCTATTTGCATGTAAAGGTGAGCCAGAAGTCAGAAATCTGCTTTTCAACCTTTTCTGTAGCTGCCAAAATTCTGAATGCCCTGGAATTCACACCTTGCGGGTTCAGACGGTGACACACTGGCTGCATCTGTGCTGACCAGTTTAACTGCGCAAGGTTCTGTCTATGGTTTGAGATATTTAAAACATCCCCAGAATGTTTTTTCCTGGCCAACGAGCTCTCTCACAACCTGTCTCCAGGTTCAGGAGGTTGCATGTGACAAAGACCATTTCCAGTGAGCAATTTGAATGCAACTGCCTAGTTTTGGAAGCTAAAATAGTTTAGAAGAATGGAGTTGGCCAGCCTGTGCCACTTTTTTTTGGTGACAGCTAACACTCCCTGGGGCTGTTTAATTTACCCATCAAGGCACAGCCACTGTCATCCTTATGCAGATGTAGTAGGAAAGTCTATGTATTCTGGTTGAAGTAAATAAGGGTCATAGCTGACCCTGCTTTGAGCAGAAGGTGGGACTAGTGATCTCCTGATGTCCCCTCCAAACTGAACTATCCTATGATCCTAAGGTTCAATTATATAGACAATTTTTTTTTTTTTTTTTTTGTTGGACTCAACAGATTTGTGGAATTTTCCTAAATTAGCTCAAGTGCGTTTGGTGCTGACAGGAGACAGTAGTAGGTGAAGTGAGGTAAGCACTCTTTTTGGTGTGACTCTGGGAACTGTGTTATGCTTGTGACGGAGCTACCCATTATTTTTAGAAAAGCTAGGTAACAGGGTGAACTAAACTACTGAACAGTTCAAAGAATACAGCTCAGGTACTATGACTCACAGGATATAACACTTTGTAGATGGACTTTACACAGCATTGAATTTACTATTTAAGGTATATATTATCCCAAGAAGCCACTTTAAAATAGCTCCAGGGTGAGTTTACCTTGGAATTAGAGCTGGATTCCAGTGTCAGCAGAAACTATTATCTGGAGAAATTTCATATCATCAGACTTATCATTAATATAACTGACTTGCTCTGAGTTCACGTGGATACTATAGCAACATGGACAGAGTTAAACCAGTGCTGTATTCAAGTTTCTTATGTCTGTCTGCTCTGAGAAGCAGGAAACTAATATAACACAAGGGGCTACAAACAATATTGTCAGAAGTCTGCTTTTTAATTTGAAAACTATGTTATAAAAAGCTATATAAATATATACACTCCTATGCCATCTTGCCAACATAGCTTTGATTGTATTTGGTGACACATTCAAAGAGGTCTCAGAGGTACATGAACCTATTAGTCTCTACCCAGTTCAGTTCATATAGTCACCCGACAGCAAAAACAAGGAAAGATCTGCTGTTATGACGCTCTGTTCGTTCGCAGTCGATGGCTGAAATGGACACGTGGAGGTGACGATGTGATCCAGTCCCAGCGTGAAACCTATTCACTCTGGGGCCCGTCTGAACAGTGCTGGCTGAACTTGTGAATATCTTGCAAAGCCCTTTCCACCACCGTGTAGAAATGAAGGGAAGCAATAGGTTTTGGTTTTGTGAAGCATTATTCTGTCTTCTGCGAATCGGGGCTCATTACAACATGGGCTGAGCCTTGCACATTATACAACAAATAATCTGTGGAAGGAATCCGGAACTGGATCAATTATATTATTATCTAATGATTTATTAATCATGGAATATGAAAGCAATTTCTGGCTGTTTCACTGCCTAAGTAACTTCTTTAAGCAGCATTGATCACTTCATGATTTTTTTTAATATCTGACAGATGAAATTAAAAGCATTTTTTGCCTGCAAAAGGCAGGATACCTGCCAGGTCAGTCTCTGAGATCATCTAAAATAGTTGTGGGGCTTTGGGGTTTTTTTTTGTTTGGGTTGGGTTTTGTTTGTTTGGGTTTTTTTGTTTGGTTTTCTTTTTTTCCCCTCTCTCATGAACTGATGTTAATATTAGTAGTTAATTACAGACTTTTAATGAAGACAAGCTGTTATCTAATTTCTGGAGTTTATCTTACATTGTATGCTGGGACTATTTTTTCTGTCATAATAATTACTCTTTCAGATGGTATTTTAGTGGGAAATGATCCAAGAGATGAAATCACAAGAGATGAAATCACTCAGAACTCCTTGACTTACCAAACAAATATACCAGCATAAAGTTTTGTTTGAATTTCCATCATCTGGATAGTTGTTGGATTTCCATCATCATACCATGTGAGCGAGTCCTTGAGGAGCTGGGCCTCACACAGTCTCCCTCCCCTCTCTTCCCAGGCAGAGGGATTTTAGGAATAAGGACATTTGAGAAGGAGGTGGTGAAAGCAGCAACCTTTAGCCCCCGGAGGCAGCTCCTGTCACGTAACGCTGCTCTGTGTCCCAAGCTGAAGAGCAGAAGGGACAGTTACATTGCCCACCTTGATACCCTGTGCCACACCGGCCGGTACATTTTACCCACTCGTGCTTGTTTGTGTTCCAGTAACTTGTGCCTGAAGGAAGTGTTTACGCTAGGAAGAAATTCAGTTTTGATTTGAAAACACCAAGGGACAGAAAAGCCATCGCTTCTCTTAGTAATACCATTGCCCATATTAAATCTAGTGTTTTCTACCATAAAATCTGTATGTCCTGCTACCTAATAACTTCTCAATCCTTTTTTTTTTTTTTCTCAGCTAAACAGATCAAACTTCTAGATTCTCTTATTTTAAAGGCACTTCTGCTTCAAAAATTATTTTTGTGACTTTTTCATGCACCTTTATAAAAATATTTAACAAGCTTTTTACAATAAAACCACCACATCAAGATTCATTATTCTCATCTCGTTCTTGACATTGACTGGCTGTGCTCTATTATTTCCTCTTTGGAAGTACCCTCTCCTCCTCTTTATGATTATTTCCTTCATCTCTCTTCACAGTTTTTCCTCTGCTTCCATTTTCTTTCCTGCTTCCTCTCCTTTCTCCTTTACCTCACTTTCCCTCGGAACTTTCCTTATTACACTTTATGCAGCTATTCCTCTCCTCACAGCCCAACCTGAAGAATGGAAAACTCCAATGAACAAGCATACTAACCTCCTTCTGGAGCATAATGTGATATTTAGAAATTATCTCAGTTCAGAATTACTTTTATTTTGTGTATCTTTCTCTTAGCTATTTTACATCCATTTTAATATATTTGAGGAAGCAATTGTCTCATCAAAACTATCTCATTTTATTATTAGCTCATGTTCCATATTTGACTTTCAGCAAATAGATATCTCCATCCTGATTTTTATCACATATCCCATCCATCTGGCACTCCAACACAGCTTTGGAATTTCACTAACACACAATGAAAACACCATTGACTGCTTTCTTCTTACAAATCTTTCCCTCCCCATATAGACATAAAGATGATAAAGATAAGATGGCTCCTCTTTTTTATAGGTAAGAGCAGTTGCAGATTTAGTTTCCCTGAGTGTTATCTCTGACACCCATTTAGCTTGAGTGATAACTGTTAAAATGAAACATTATCATCTGATGACTAAACATTCCACTAGTATCTCATTTCTATCACCTGTCAGTACAGACAGGCATTAATACAATAAAATTAAATACAGGAAGAGTTACGCTGTGTGTGAAAAGATATGAGAACCAGCTAAATAAATGAACCCTTGTGAAGAGCTTGGGTTTTTTTATTTTAATTTGTATTTCCAACTGCACCTAAGAGAGTTTACGGGAGGTTGGGTTTTGCAGGACAGCCAGAGTTGGGATTTTTGCTCATGCACAAATGTGATGGGGGAAAGCCTCCTTGCTTTAGAGTAAATATCAGATGTCATGAAACCTTCCCATGGCTGAAAGTTGTATTTCAATTGTACTCAATGGTTAGGGAGCAAAGTACAAGAAGACAGAGCGGAATAACAATAATAGATTTTCTTTTATAATATTCGTAACAAGACACAGTGATGCAAAAAATCGTTACAGAGAAAATAACGACCTTGGATTATTTTGTTGCACTCTGAATATTTCCTTACATCTGCAAAGAGAGAAGTGGAGTAGCAAGACTCAAGTCTAATTCCTTGTTATATGAGCTTAAGATCAAATTGTAGAGTCTCAATTAACAATAATTTAATGCTTTAGCTGTATGTATATGAGCTATAGTAAAATACCCAGAAGCCCCTTGTGAGCCAATCTGTCCATGTAGATTTATTTTACATGCTGTGTAATGAATAGATTTGAAATTCTCGTTCAAGTCCTGCTGACCACACAGTCATCAAGAAGACTAGAAGGAAAATTCAGTAATGGTACCCCGAGGTGATAGATTTTTGGGCACTGCCTCGCCAGAAGTGTTGGTACTGATCCTTGAAATGTTACCAGCTACCTATTGTCAATGGAGAGAACAGGAACCTTGGTGGACCTGCAGGGGAAGATCTGGTCTGCCTAATTTAAATTGCATATATAATTTAAACCGATACAGGAGTTCTAAAAGTACCTGGATTGTTGTCCACAATCTAGGTGCCAAAATCTCAATTATAAGTGGAATGTTGTAGCATAAATACTTTTTTTTTTTTTTTAATGTCTAATTCTTGAGCTAGGCTAAGTGCTTGAGCTACAATATAGCTAAGATTTAAAAGCTAAGATGTACCTCTGCGAGAGGGTGAAGAAACAACTGTTCATGTAGGCTTTATGAGTAGTGAAATTTTTGGAAATCTCCAGAAAACATCCTTTGATTTGCAAGAAGGTTTTGAGTTCGTTTACATAACTTTAATGTAATTGTGAAGTCTGAATGATGGTTTCTCATATCTTGGATCATCTCCCTGTTATTTTGGACATACAAAACATGCATTTTGTGAAATCTTCAGACGAAGCTAAAAAGTTTTATAATCATCAAAATGTCATTTCTAGCAGTTTTTAGATCTAATCAAATTCTGCAGTGACCAGTACAGTAGAAACTCAGTTTTCTAAAGAAGGTGGGGTTTGGTTTTTTGTTTTTTGGTTTTTTTTTTTTTCATTTTAAATGTGAGAGTTATCTACTAATTTAAGTTCTGATTAATTAACTGTAGATAATTACAAATTCTGTCAGAAATGTGGACTGAAGTATTTGTAATATCCCATGGAAGGATTGGTCCTCCCTGTGAATTACATGAGCACACATTAAGATAAGTAACATAAGACTCCTACACTCTGAACAGAAAAGCCTGGGGAAAAAAACCATGCTCATTGAGTGGTCAGAAATTCAGATACTGAGATTATCAAATAAATTGGAAGCAATCTGAACTGAACTAGCCTCGGATGACCAAAGTCCTAATGGACTTTGTTTTCTCAGCTCCCACTAAATATAACTGTGTCATTTAAAGCACTAAAACTACAGTACCATTTCTACTGCATCACTGCCTTTGAGACCCGGTTCATAAAAGGACACCAGGGTGTTACAGACTTCCACATGTGTAAGGAGATTCAGAGAAATTTACTGTCTTAGAAGAAGAATGACTTACAATGGGTTTGCTGCAGATGGTATTACCAAGCAAATGCAAATGATTTGATGTATGTGTCCAAGAATTTTTAACAATGCTGGTAGCTTTTTTCATCTGTGTATGTTCTCTAATTCATGTTTCGTTTGCACTGTGGGGATTCCAGAAGCAAAATATTGATTACTTTGTGCAACATTTAGTCTGTGATAATTGAATCCAATCTTCTTAGAGATCATTGTTGCATAATCATTATTCAGTTACATTTTCCATTAATTAATTTTTGTCAAATTCTTTCTCTATTAAGATCTCAGTAATGTAGCTGCAGTACGCATTAACTGTCGGATGTATGCAATGAGACAAACTCAGACTAAAGGAGGAAAGCAGTCTGGAAAAGAAGCAGACAAAGAGATTGGACAGCAAAACATCCATGGAATGAGGAGAGTGCTCAGGTTAGGCACCACTGTTTTAGGGAAGAAAGCAACAGAAGAAGGGTTGGGAGAAAGGGAACTCAGCCACATTGATAGAGAGGATAAAAAAGATGGAGAAAACCTCTCTTGGGTCAATAAATGTTGGCCACTGTGACGGTAAATCATTGGACAAGCTCTATACATGGACCGTTGAAACACTGTTATTATTAATCCTGATCAAAACACAATAATCTATCAGCAACACAACCATATTTACATGATGGGTACACATCCCTTAATTAAAACACTTCAAGCCTTTGTGGATTTAAGCACTGACCTAATTTAATAAGTAAAATTTGCTCATCTGCCAAATCTTAGTGCTTATGAGTTTGTCTATGAGTTAGTTTCCAAGCTAAAGTATTGCCATAGCTATTCAGTGTTTACACTGTTGTTTTATTTTATTAAAGAGATTATTGGAAGCAATTCAGTCTCCTCCTCATCAGCCTCCTCTTAAAAATGACAGCAGTGCAAAGTGAGAGCTGTTAAGATCCGTGAAACCTGTCACTCGCAACGAACACACAGCTATCGCGTTACAGGCTCTGAAACGGCACAGGTTAATAAAATGTGTTCAGTATCTATTGCCAGGCATTACATGGATCAAAAAAGCCCTGCCCTTTTCACAGTGATGATCCAGTGGTTCCTGAACCACCACAGGAATTACTTGTCTAGTAATAGCATTCTCAGATAAGAAGTTCAGCATACTGACAGAAAACAATGAAAGAAGAAGAAGAAGAAGAAGAAGAAGAAGAAGAAGAAGAAGAAGAAGAAGAAGAAGAAGAAGAAGGAAAAAAAAAAAGTCATTACCTGATAGTTTTGATCATGCTGAGCCCCATTTCAACACAGCAGTGTGCGTGGTCCTGGCGAGGTTCTGGGAGCCCTGACACGCAGTAGTAACAGTCTCCCAGGATCTTTATTCTGAGACAATGATGTTCCTGTATGTAAATGTATCAAAAGGAAAGCAAAGATTTGCAGTTATGTTTTCATAATTTTAAGATCAACGTGAAAGCAGTTGAAAAAAGCACTGGAAAAAAATATTAACAACATGTTGCTGGATGTCTCCTGCTTGTGATTGGTACAATATTGATTTATTTCACTTTTGAAATAAAGTACCTTTACATTTTCAGTTTAAAAGGATATAGTGATTTTTGTGTTATGCTAGTCAGATATGTCCTTGCTGATGGTTGGAAAGGCTTCGTCAGAGTTAGGCTGGAAGCTAGGCCAAGGATTCAGAAACGCCAGCTGAGATAATGAATAACCCATTTTAGACTATATTTCTCCAGGGCATCCTTTCTGCCCCTTTTGTACACTGGAAATAAATGAAAAACCTCTTTCCTGCCACAGATAAACACTTCCCACCTAGTTTCCACTGTCACACCGAAGCATTCCCAACATCTACAGGAGCTGATCAAGTATCTGCAAGCCAAAGATATCAAAGAAGATGTCTTGCATGAGGTTTGTAATGTGGAGAAATGACATTTATTTGGCATCCAGTGAAAGACATTCTTTACCCTAGGAGCAAATACTGAATTTCTTTGCTTGAATACATATTAACAATATCTTTATAGACTGAAACAATATATTACTGAGTGATTGGATCATTACTTTGGAAGATCCTTTTCTAGTGAGCAGAAATACCTGAGTTGCCAAAACTTTTGCAGCTCCTAGGCAAGCAAAACAAGTGAGCCCAAGATTAGTTGTAAATTTGCCCAATGTATTCTGCTGGCTTGGCACTCATGGGAGACAATCAGTGCACAGGAACAGAGACCACAATAATTTGAGAAGAGCTGCAAGTGCCTAGGGGCGGACAGTGTTACAAGTTGAGTCAGGGAAGTGTTTTTATGATGGAGAATTATTGAAATAATAAGTGCAGTATTACCACTCAATCAGTAAAGCTGCGATGACAGAACATTAAAATGAAGACCGGTCATTACTGGGTAGTGGGGTAAGGATTTGTAAAAGTGGTTCATTAGATGATAGCAAAATTTGCCCTGTGGTATTTATTTCCATTTTTCTCTTCTCTTTCTCTCTAGCAACCTGTGGTGGAGGCTGCACTAATCAAAGAAGTGGGGACACACTAAACCCACTGGGGAAGAGAGAACCTTAAGTAGGATGTAGGAGCAAATGTGAATGCTGACTGTGCCTCAGGAGTTGAGTACTGGCCAAATGACTGGGACTCCAGGGTATTATTCAGGATTTTGCCTAGGAAGAATGAAGCTTTGTAGTCAACCTCAGACAAGTTTTTACAAATCCTAGAGTGGCAAAGGGAACCTACACACTTGTACCCGGAGCTTTTGCAGAAGTCAGCTGAAGCTTTAAGCATGCCAGCAAGGGTAAAATCTGCACTGGGCACAGGGCCAAAGTAAGCTGATTCATCCTGAAATCTCCTTAAACCATCAGTAGGAGCTGACTGTGTTTGAAGCTTTGGCTAAGTCTCCAGCTAATACCACTGCTGGCATGCAGAGTGCAATGCCTAGCTGCCCAAGCTTCACAAGGAAATTCAAGATTCAAGTCAGGCTTCTAAGATGTCAGCATTCATACATAACTCTCCTCTTTCCTTGTCCCCTTCTCTTCAACCCCTCTACAGACCCACACAAGCAAACATTGGGTATATTTCATATGGTTGCAATGGAAATTCTACATCCTAAAATCCACCAAAATATTCATTTTTTACATGTTTCCTGCTCAAGGGAAAGAATGAGAGGTTCAATTTTACCACACTTTCTACCTATTTTTTTTTCCTGTAGAGTGAAACTAGGAAACATTAATCAACAAGTAGTGAGGACTCAATGGCATAAATCAGTGCATGTTAAATTGTTAATGGGCTTCCCTAAGCTTCTCTCTATTTTCCTTGGTTGGACAAAATGCAAAGAGATAAAGATATTCTAAAACACAGATTCTAAAATTTTTTGGATTTTCTAATTGTGCCATTCAATTGATTCATATTCTAACTGCCATTTTTTTTTACATCTACAAAGTAAAAGGAGCATTTATAACGTCACATTGGTTTGACTGAGGTGGAATAAAGCAAAAAGCAGCACTTTAAGTCCATTCAGACCTACTACAAATACATTACAACTGATAACCTCATAGTATAATATAGGGGGGAAAAAAAAAGAAAAAGGAAACCCAGTCAATTTCCAGGAAAGAAAGACAAGTCTCAAGTAGTATCATATTTTAGTATTATAATTAAATTTTTAAATGCAACATTTATAATGCAGTCTTGCACCTGTAGTACCTGCCTATCTGAAGATGTGGGAATCCCCTAGTAAGTGAGCATCTAATTCAGCACAGTTACAGAACATAGTCTGCAACAGAAAAAAATCTCAGCTGTTTGGTTCTTAATGACTCATTTAAACTGGTTGAAGTGCTGATTCCATTAATGACAGATGAGACCTCTGTCACCTGGCTGCATGTCTACTCATTCGCTGAAAATCAGAACAAGGCCGACCACTTCATAAAGATGTGATTTTTTAAATAAGAATAAGAAAGAAGAATGTTAATGCATAACAAGACCTGTTAATGAGGGTTTGATGTATGTGAGTGCACGTGTGTGACACAGGAAATCCATTCGCCTGCACACGAATGTATGCTTTTTCTTGTCAAGACACGTCATCTCTTCACTCATTTGCCAAAGCTCAGGAAGTCATCTACAGAGTGAGATATCCAAACAGAGATGACTATATATAGGTGTCCATATGTCAGCCAGCAGTCAAGGCTGCCACTACAGTCCAAGGAGAGCCAGGCAATGCAGTCAGTGAAGCCTAGGGACCGATTCAGCTCACAGCTAAAGCAGTTGGCTGGGCTTCAGTTCAATTGTCTACACATAAGCTCATGGTGCATCAGTAAGACCCTTGGGTATGTGAGGCACCCGTACAGGACTAACAGACGTGACATAAGATGTATGTCCCTCTGGAGCGGTGCAAGGGCCAGGCAGGGCGTCTCTATTGGCACAAGAAGCCACAAAGAGCACTTAAATCACTCCTTGTCTTCCTTATTTTTCTTGTTAGTCAAATCGTTATGACTGTTAAACATGCACTGTGTTACAGTCTGACTATATCGTCCTTACCCTTTTTATTCTTCCCTTATTATTCCCATCATACCTATTTCAGAAGTAAACTGTGGATTTTTTTATCACTGGAAATGTTTCAGCTAGAAGAAGATAATTCAACAACTGCCAGGAAGGACAGAGGGCTAATGGTGTCTGCCTTTGGCAGAGGAGGACTACGTGGTCTCCTGAGATTCCCTCCAACAACTCTGTAGTTTAATCACATCTACAGTTCAGACTAGATGCTTTGTCAGGCTGGTCGTATTAGTAGATTAAGGTTAGATTCATGGCTAATGTGGGTAGCCTTGCTGTAGTGTAAATAGGAGACTGAGTTTTGTGAGGGCTTACCTACTCTTCAGTGGTATAGAATGATAATAACAGCATTCAAGATTTTCCTGCCACTCTAGAGCTCAAGTCCCCTTCTTAAAACCATCTCACTGCAATGGTGTCTAAGAGTTGCAAGTTAATATTAAGTGAAAATGAATGAAAAATATACGCATGCAGCTTCTCATTTGCTACAAGTGAAAGATTAAGGGACTTGATTCTGCCAAAATGAATTGAAATTGGTAGAAATCTTGCCTGGGGATATTGAGCAGACTCCAACACTTAACTATTAATAATAATAATTCTAGATGAATTCAGTGGCAATTGATAAGAAATCTTTTTCCAAACCACCTTAATCCAGAGGAAAAGAAAATACGCAGATTTTTCATAAATAATTACCTCATACGTGTGAATGTTTTATGTTTAAGCTTATTAAATACACCCTTAGTGATTGGAAAGGAGGAAAAGCAAATTGGCATAAAGCGGAGCTGAAGAAATATCAAATTACTGAAAGACACAGTCAGAAACATAATTAATATTTCTTGTTTCCTTCGGCTAAATTTCTGATGAGGGGAAATAAGTGATTGTGTTTTATAAGTTACGCCACTTTTTCAATTCTGCCTGTGGTGAATTAATCACTTCACCTACTTTTGAAGAGAATCCCATAGGCTGACAAACATCCCACAGAAAAGTCCACATTTGCAATATTTATAATTTCAAGCTAAAAATTTAGAACACTGTGGATAAGAAATTACTGAGACTGAACTGCAGAACAGGGAGACCATACAGGGAAATCTCCTTTTAAAAGGCGGCCAGAGTGGGAGGAGGCAGGGACTTGGCCTTTGTGTACAATAGCTCAGTTCCTGAAACATTTGCCAAAGGTGTAGGAAACCTAGATAAAAGGCCTTTCTCAGCGTGAATGGGTCTAGGCCAAAGCTCTTCATCAGCGGGCTGTTTTGGGGTTGGCTGGAGAGAGAGGTCCATCCAAATTCCTCCTATTGCAGCTCCGTTGCTTTGGAAAACAGAGCTGGGACCTTGACAGAGCCAGATGGAGGGAAGTTCTTGAGTCCGGTGATGCAGGCAGAAAGGAGGACCCGGTTTGGGTCACGGCTGCAAGGACTGTTTCTATTTTTTATACGCATAAAGGGAAAAATGTGGCAATCTTTCATCCTCTGCCTGGACCAGGGAATACTTAAATACAGCCCTATATTAAATTCTTTTTACATAGTTTAACAGATCATATAAGGAATGCTTTCTTTCTTTTTTTTTTTTTTTTCCCCCAGAATAGCCTATAGCAGGTTGGTTAGGACTTCTCCAGGTTGACAGAAAATATGAGTACGGGGTCTCTCATCCTGCAGAAGGAACTGAGGCACATTCTTGCGTGAGTTTTCTAATATATTATACCAACACTTCTGTCCCTTGCCATACTGTGGAAGAAAACCAGCTGTGGCTGTTGTGTCTGGTGAGAACCATCCATGCCAGCTAGTGTTAATTACTAGATTATGCCAGTGGTTTTAGGCACGGAAACCTGTTAGGGATGTGTGTTTCTCTCCTGCTAAGGTAGGAGCAATTCTGCATGGAAATTCTGCCCCTTAGGAATTTCTAGGACTGCAGATACATAAAAGGTGAGGTGGACATTTCTCGAGAATATACTTGTGAAGCCTAAATTTCATTGAAATCCCAATTTAGTCAACAAAGTGGTTTGGGGGTTTTTGGGTTTGGGTGGTTTTTGTTTGGTTGGTTGTTTTTTTCTTTCTTTTTTTTGTTGTTGTTGTTTTGTTTGTTTTGACTTTTTTTTAGGTTTGGATTTACATAACTCTTAGTTCCTCAATCGCAGAGAGATTTGGAAAAAGAAATTTTATTTAATCTGTCATTTTCATCTGACGTTTTTTAAAAAGTGCCTGTAGTTTATCAATTCTAAAAGTGTTTTGTGGACTGGGGTTTTATTTGACTGTGCAGGTCTTTTGATGATTTATTGGGCCCTTTAGCGTCTGAAATACTACAACACTAGTAAGAACATTGTTTAATAGTGTTGTTTTTTCATTAGTATTAGACAATTAGTTATTGACACTGATGAGGAGGGAAAACACCCTAGAATTAAGCAGTGCAAAAAGAGCATTCACTCCTTCCCTTTACTATAAATTCATACAACGTCTTTATAATTAACTAAATATCAGATATGTACACTCATAATCCAGTTAACTCTGCTTCTTAATACATTACCCCAAACATATATGCATGAAGAAATCCACGCCTTTATTTACTGGCATATATGTTTAAACAGACAGGGTTTTTTTAGGGAGTCTCTAGAGTCCTGCGGGTTATATGCCGGAAAATCATTTCACAAAAGAACAAAGCACTGCCAGCTCAGAGGTTAAACATGGCAGGGAACAGTAAAGCACTGCACCAGGAGTGTCTTTCCTGGGGAGACAAAAGAGCCTTTAACACCTCCCACCCTTCCCTCTTTGACACCAGCTGGTACAGGTGTTGTACTGGGGCCATACGCTGATGAGTTCTTCTGGAGCTGCTGGTTAGGCTGGTTTCCACCCCTGGAACCGCAGTCACAAGTCAGACTGGTAATACACTATGGAAGGAATTCTTGGCAGGTTGTCTGCAATCTCCCAAGAGAGAAGTTAACAGAAGGTTACAGAAAGAGACCACCTCTCAGAAAAAAAAATAAAAAATTAATAAGCAAAAGCAACCTGTGATTCACGTTACATAAATAACTCTCTCACTAACACCAGGCTAGTGACACAAAGAGAAAAAAGGCTGATATTAAAGTGTGACTTTTCCATTCAGCATCTACTGTTCCTCTGAGTAAGAAGCACTGGTAATCTGGTTTGTCATACGAGAGCTGATGAGACTGTAAAGAGATGAAGTGTCTTACAGGCCAGTCATTTTATTCTTGTATGAAACCTATGGATTTTAATCTTTCAGTTTCAGCATCAATGCTTCATATTAAGAATGGGTCCAAACTCAAACCTAAGACTCTCTGTATGTTCATCTTTGTATGCGTGTCTAAATTAAAATATTGTGGCTTGATTTTAACTCTAGGTCTCAGTGATGTTGGACTAAATCTCAGCTGCTGTTGCGACAAAGCTCACAGAAGTCTGCTCCTCAAGGGTTTAACTCTTTCCTCTTTATCATATCTGAAACTGAATCTAACCACAGTGTAGATACATTTAGAAATATGACAAACAATTTAAATCATAGCATCAGCTGACATCTAGCACTGCAGAGAAGGCAGAGGAAAAACAAACATCAAAAATAACTTATTTCATCAAATCAGGACCTTTTTTAGGCTTAAAAGTGTCTTACCAAATGCCATCTTATTTCCCTTCTCTCCTCAAAATTTCTGCCTAAGGAAAATATTAATATTAATTAAGTTTCTGTTTGGGCCTTTCAGTAGATGGATATCTTTTCTTCATCTCTGTTTTATGCCAACTTATTTTTCTTCCTTTCCAACTGTCACTTTTATCTTTAATAGCTATAAATCTTTCACAAATATCATAGAGTGATTAGAAAGGGGAAGTGGCTGTACATAACATAATATTAAATTTCTTTCTTATAAGATATATTGAACTGAGTTCTAATTTTTTATTCAGAGTGCTCTGTGGTAATGATACATATATTATGGAATTTGTTGTTATTAATTATATGCATCAACATATGCCATAATACTTGATGTAACCGACTGAAGATTAAAAAAACTCTCAGAGCTCTCATTGCTTCTGCGTTGCACAAGAAGGAAGACTGAATAAAAGAAACAAGAAACTAAGCTAAATTACATTCTTCAGTAAGCTGTGAAATAGTGTCGTCCTTAATACTATATGATTTATGTAAGATGATAGAGCAGATCAAACAATCCTTTATATGATATTATAAAATACTACTTTTATTTAGAAGTAAATAAGGATTTGTAAGGATTTTCCTTAAAATCTAAAGAAACCGCCTCAAGCTTTCTGCAACTGACTCCTTTGCTGTGATAATAATTCTTAGCAAAACCCAAGAGTTTGAGTAACAGTGTCTATTTTAAAGAGTTATGCTAGCCAAGCTGATTAAGAACTAGTTAAGTGATGGATCTGAAATCTAGATGTGAATGTGTAATCCTCATTAGTGGAAGACACTTCCAGGGAGGTTTTGAAAGGACCCCTTTCCAAAAGGCTTGTCAAGGATGTATAGGCAAGGATGAAACCATTGCTAATAACATTTGCAGAAGGAATAAGACCGGTAGAATGATCAACTGCCATGCAGGCATGGTGGTCATAATCAGACAGCAAGACCATAAAACCCCCAAAATAATATGTTTCACTATAATAATGTCATCACTGTATGTTCAGAACCGTGATCTTTGGACAGTGATCAAGGAAAGAGTGAAGAGGAGGAACAGTGATGATCTACCTCCACCACACTAGTGGAGGTTAGTCCAGGAACACTGCTTTCAGTGCTAGTACCTATGCCTTAAAAGAGAGTATGAAAAATTGGATGCGGCCCAGAAAACTAGCCCAAAAAATTGTTTGAAGGAATAAATCTTACAGGGAAAAAAGCTTCACAATGAGCTTGGTCTGTTTCTTTTATCAATAAGAAACCTGAAAAGTAGCTTGATCAAAGCACACAAATGTATTCCCGGAGAACATCTGTGGCTACAGCTGGATTAGTCTAATCAATGATGTGTAGAAGAGAAAAGCAAATTCACAGACCAGGAAAAAAAATACATGAAGGAGCCTAAAGTCTTGAATTTAGTGACTGGGACATTCACCTGAGAGGTGACCGTCCTGATGATGAAGTTTTGCAGACACAGAAGTTCTGTCATCCTAAACTCTGCAAATTTCTGGGTAAGAAATTAACTTCTTGGCTGTGTTAGACAAACCAGTATATTTATTACTCACCTACATTTTTGGGATACCTACTTCTATTTCAGCACATTCAGTTCTCTCCATTTATCAGTTTAGGACTGCAACAGAAAGATTTCTAGAGGGTTTAAGTAGGAGATGTATGACAAACCCCAGAGAAGGGGGAAACCTCTGTGCATTTAAAGAAGCAAAATTTTCAGTTCCTATAAAATATTAAAACCAAGCAGGGAAGTGCCTTCAGTGTTAAGTGGCAAATGAAGGAAGATTCTCTGGATTACACTTTTAGATGTAAATGCCTGCCTTGTTTTTAACTGCTTTATTATATCTACTCCTTCTATACAAAATCTCTATTGGTTAAATATAGTTTATGGAATGATTAGAAAATACGGTTAATGATCATGAAAGAAGAATTTGTTCTACCAAGAATGCTAGGCAAAATTGAAATGTAAAGACAGGCAATAAATCATATTGTGTACATATTCTTCCTAAAATATTTCTGTGACATATATACATTTAATTTGGTTTAAAATAGGTTTCTTCAGTTCAGGGTAGGTATTTTTGTTAAGCCATACAGAAGCAGAGATTACTCCTACAAGCTTTCTAAAAAGACAGGACTAAGGTAATTTCTTTCACCCTGCTTGGTTTTAATGTAGATCAGAGTTGATGGATTTTTTTGTTTGCAAAACAAATATTGTAGATTGCATTTGCTAGTTTGTCAGTGTCCAGGCAATGGGTTATGGCATCACTCTGTACATGAGAAAACACATTGCTATTTGAGATAAAAATAGCTGACTCAAAAGGGCTTTGAATAATTATGGAAATCTTGCCCTTCTTGACTTTAATTTGCAAGCTAAGATACGACACTGAGGGTCTTACTGATGCAACATGTGCACAAATACCTAATATCCCTGAACCAGAAATGTATAAAAATTAGTGAGGGATGTAGATGTGTACATAATAGCAAGTCACTCTAGGATCCCTTTATAGTAAATAGAGAGCATGGTCAATGATATTCAGAATGTAATTTCTGTTTTCCCATAGTAGGTGCCTACATTTGGTTGGATAAATTATCAACTAAACTCAGTTAAATGTACTTCATTGCCTATGCTACCAGCGTTATTTCCAGCAAAGAGGAGAATTACAAAACTTCCTTACAAACTGTCCTAGGAGATCTGCTCTCATGCCATTCTTGGTCTAGCACTACAGAAGCACAAAGTTCTGATGACTATCTGAGCTCTCACTTCCTATCAGAACTCATCACTTTTGATGAAACTTTTGAGTTTCTTCCAACCTCAGTAGCTGTATAAAATCCCAGTGGGGAAAATCTGAATTAATATTGTTCAAAGTGATCATAGGGTCTTTTCCAAAGCTCCAAAATACAGATCTGACTTCACATCCTTTTGCAAATAAACTGTGTTTAACTCACGTGTGCTAGTCGATCAAATCTGGCAAAGAGTTCATTCAGCATTCGAACCAATTCCTGGGCTGACAGAGTTGTGGAGAGGTTGGTGAATCCTTTAACATCTGCGAAAAGAATGCTAAAAAAAAGAAGAGATATTAATATTCCAGTCTATTTAATTTGATAACTGAATTGCTAAGTTACTTTCTAGAATGTACAGGTGAAGGGCCATTTTAAAGTCATGCTACCTTTGCTCTAGACTTTTGAATATTCTGAAGTACTAAATACAAATATTGAAGGGACTAAAGAAATACTACCAAGCAGGAGAAAGGGTTTTGCCAAAAATGTGTTATGCAGTTTTGGAATTTCAGATCATTCAGGAAGATATAGTTAAGTGTTAATAAGCACAGTTGTCCCTCTTTATCAGTGAGAAGACTGAAGCATAGTGCACCCGTAATATAGAGGGCTGCATAAACACATAGGCTTGGCACCCAGCTGCCTGTTAGTATCTGAAGGTGTTCTTTGAGGATGGGTTTATTTATAGCTGGTTTTTACAATGGGTTTGATTTCATCGATTTCAATTTTTAATGTGATTTTCAGGCTTTACTTATCTATGTGTCATACAAGACTCGAATCCTAAGACAACAGACAGATTCATGACAGTCTTGATACATCCCAGGCTCAGGCCAGCTTTATTGCATCTAATTTTAGGGACTTGACAGAAGTACCTGAGTTAGAAGTGTAGTACCCTCTATTTAATATATGAATCTTTATTTGTCTGATTCCTTGTTCTTTCCATTGACTTCACAGAGAGCCCAGTGTGATTATACTTTGAATCTAGGTGCATCAAATTGGGTGCTTAGAGTTATGGTAGGATCTTAGTCAACAAACTAGTTGCAAACAGAGCTCTAATCTATATTGCAGCAGCCAGTGAATTTTCTAGCTGCACAACTTCGGCTGTTCCTCATGCCCACAACGAGCACATGAGAATATAGAAAAACATGCACACACATATGAACTCACTGGTGTGCAAGTGGCTGTACTTAACAGATGAAGAAATAAAAGTATTGCCTACTTGAAGAAGTGGTAACATTCAAAAAGATACATATCATACTTGCACAGACTGGAAATAATGCAAATGAACCTCGTTAGCACCTCAAAGTCAAGTAATGACTTGGATTACAATCTGAGTAGCTGATCTTTCATTTGTGTTGAATGAGATCACAATTTGACAGTGTCAGAGAATCACTAATGAAACCAGTAATAAATACAGTCATGATGAGGTGAACAATAAAATATGACTAATGATAATTCAACTCATCTTCAACAAAAAACCCTAACTGGATACTAATTTTTGGAATTCATATTCCATTAGTTTAGGTAGTGTTCAGTATTCAACATTTAGGAAAGAATAGGGTGAAACCCAGTTTTGAAAAATCTAGTCCCTGAAATCTGTACTCTGAAGCACACAGAATTTTCATTCTAAAACTCTTTCAAGCATAAATTATGTTTCAACTTTTCACCCCTGACTACAACTCTTTTCCATTCAAACAGAAGGGCCGTCTTCTCTCTATTTTGATTCTTTTACAGCAACACTTACTCTGAGAATGAAAAAGGGTAATGGAAGACATTTTAATGTAGTGCAATTCAAACCTTTTGTAAAGGTCCCTGGTACTTTCCACCAGATTTAATAAAATAATATGTCTGAGCTACTGCAAGGCCACAGAAGAAGAAGATAATCAATTTACTCTTCTGCACAAGTTCAAATTATGTTTATTGAATTCATCCAGACAAAGTTATATTTGGGTTTCATCAAAAGGCCAAGTACATGCTTTCCTAGCAAACCATGTCCCATCATATTCAAAGATGCTTATTTATCACTTTCTTCAGTGATGGACACTCAATCATTTGCCCTTGTGGTTTAGGACAAATTTATGGCAAATATTTTTGGCTTAGCTAAATATTCTGATGGTCAGGAACCACAATAAAATCAGAAATTCTGTAACATCATGAAGAGGAAGCTGATCATTCTGTTGTAAATGTACAATGAGGACTTATTACTTTGAGTAGCAGCTCAATAACTATCACCTTCCCACTAACTAATTTCAGGAAGGACAAAATTTAGAGAGGGGAATAAAAAGGGAAATGGAATTAGGAAAATTATAAGAATGATTGAATGAAAATGGTACTAAACAGAGGAGCCACATGACATGTTTACATCCTTCAGAGCATCTTACAAGTCTTCATCTCATTTCTCAGCATGTGGGGTCAACCAGAAAGTTGTGGCAGAATCTATGACCACGTGCAGGCAGTGATCCCCTTTCTGTGCAAACCTGATCACTTAATTAAAGTGAAAAAATATATAAATTGTCCAGCCCCTAGTGTTCAGTTCAAATGGGTCTTGCCATGACAAAGGCATCCAGCCATCCTAATAAGTAAAAGAAGGCACCAAAGTGCTTATCTGCTCAGTGATTAAACAACGGTACACTAATTTTCTAATTTATGAATGAATAAAGCAATGGAAGGGAAACTTTCAAACGAGAGACACTTAGAAGCATCTGAGACCTTAAACATTAAAGAGAATCTCCTGCACCCACCTGACATTCTCATAACGATGAATGTAGATCTTATGAAACTGGTGTTGCAAATGTTCATCTTCCACATTGGTCATATCATTTATCATTTCCAGGACTACAAACCGTGGTAACACAGAGAGCACCAACCGTTCCTAAAACAAAGAGGAAACCACAGTGTCACTATCAGTCTGAATTAGTACTTCACAGGAAACTGATTGAGCTCTGCCCTTTTTAAAGAGCTGGATAACTGGCAATTTAAGATATGACCCTGCCCTCTAAAAATTCAAGACCAGACCAATTGTGATAATTCACATTACTAACCTGGGTCCAGAATATGGACTGTTCTCTCACCTTCTCTTCTTAGAAGTTCTTCCCTCTAATGTTTTAAGCTTCCTTGTTGTTTATTTAAAGTTCCATCCTACTTATTATCTCCATTACAAGCTTCTCACTAAACATCACTTACAAACATATCAAACACTGCATTTCAAGCAGTGGTAACTAAATTAACAGATATAGGCCAGAGGAATTTGAAAGTAGGATAAAATTTGTATAGTTGCTTATTTATCAGAACTTTCAGAGTGTGTGTTTAGCATTCATAGAATCATAGAATCATTTAGGTTGGAAAAGACCTTTAAGATCGTCAAGTCCAACTGTTAACCTAGCACTGCCAAGGCCACCACTAAATCATATCCCTAAGCACCACATCTACGCATCTTTTAAATATCTCCAGGGGATGATGACTCAACCACTTCCCTGGGCAACCTGTTCCAGTGCTTGATAACTCTTTTGGTGAAGAAATTTTTCCTAATATCCAATTTAAACCTCCTCTGGCACAACTTGAGGCCATTTCCTCTTGTTCTATCACTTGTTACTTGGGAGAAGAGACCGACACCTCATTAAAACCTCCTTTCAGGTAGTTTTAGAGAGCAATAAGGTCTCTCATAAGACCTGTTCCCTAGACCCTTCACCAGCTTCGTTGCCCTTCTTTGGACATGCTCCAGCATCTCAATGTCTTTCTTGTAGTGAGGGGCCCAAAACTGAACACAGTGCCTGGGGTGTGGCCTCACCAGTGCCAAGTACAAAGGGACAATCAATTCCTTAGTCCCAGGATGCAGCTGGCCTTCTTGGCCACCTGGGCATATTGCTGGCTAATATTCAGCTGGCTATTGACCAACACCCCCCAGGTCCTTTTCCATCTGTCAGCTTTCCAGCCACTCTTCCCCAAGCCTGTAGCATCGCAAGGGTTGTTGCGACCCAAGTGCAGGACCCAGCACTGAGCCTTGTTGAATCTCATACAATTGGCCTTGGCCCATTGATCCAGCTTGTCCAGATCCCTCTGCAGAGCCTTCCTACCCTCAAGCAGATCAACACTCCTGCACAACTTGGCGTCATCTGCAAAGCTACTGAAGGTGCACTCGATCCCCTCGTCCAGATCATGGATAAAGATATTAAAGAGAACTGGCCGCAATACTGAGCCCTGGAGAACACCACTTGTGACCGGATATATACATTTAATAAACTGTACAATTAATAATAAAACCAGAGAATAAATAAAGCAAAAAGTATGCAGAGTAACCTGACTCCACTTAGTGAAAAGGACAGCATTTAGACAAAGCTTAGTTGTCTTGTCAAAGATCAAAGACAGGGATAATATACACTAATGCACACCTAAGAAATGTTTTATGGGAAAGATTTAGCCATAGACTAGTTTGCATGTTCATAGAGTTACAATAGTTAACAGCAACTAAGTTTTAAAGTGACTTGGGAATCTCAGGGTCTTCTCAGTAGTCTGTGGCATTGAAGTGCTTACATCATTTTGACAAATGGGACCGGGTTGCAAAGTTCCTCGAAAACTCTCTGTATAATCTCAGAAATAGACATTTATATGTGTCAGTGAAGCAGGTTTCCAGGATGACTCATTTGGCTTGTGGCCCACTTTACCTCTTTTTTGAAGATCCCCCCAGGACAGATTGTGGTCTGAGCTGTTCTGCTGACCCAGAGCTGACCATTCTTTTTCCCAAAAGCTTTGTATGATCTCCCTGTCGCATAATGGATTCTTCACATCGTACAGTAAGGGCTGTACAACAGCAGCCACCAAAACAGTTCATGGAATATATAGCCTTCTACCATGCCCTAAGGCATGTAGGAGTGGGAAGAACGTGTTGTTCCGCAGATGACAGCCTGCTCCTGGCCATCTTTTAGGCCCTAAGGAAGCACATAGGTTTTCACTCATTCATTGTATGGACATTCATGGCAGAGTGCCTGTCTAGAAGGAAGAAACTCATTTATTGGGATGTTTGCATAGAGTGATGATCGCATACAGCCTCAAATCTCCCAAAATGGACAGCTGGTTGCTAGTGGTGGTGGGAGTCTCCATTGCAAGGGTCCTCGTGGCAGTGTCTTCAGCTAGGTCAGCAGAGACTCCTCACATGACTCTTCTGTTCAGTTCTTATAACCTGGTTGGCTGGTGGTCCATGTGACAACCTCGGTCCTACATAATTAATTGCTATTGGTATATTTTAACCACATACTAAACATTTCTTAAATATCTAAACAACTTACAAAAGATTAGTTCCATAGAACATTTTTGCAAGGACAGTTTCTACTGGGTATTTACAAATGTCTTATCCATGCACAATTTATTCACTTCAGCAGCAGGAAAAACCTAGGAAAGGTCCTGGAGGGGACACTCCACCCAGAATACTAATTAACACAGTTAAATATATAAATAGGACTAAACAAAGCAGGAGCTGCATCTGAGAGTTTTTAAAACTGCCCAAAATTCCAAGGTCCTGTAAAGTCCATCAATGTTTAATTGTGAAGGTTCAGTCAATCCCCTGCTTTCAGGGTGGTTTCAAATTAGTCCATTGTGTCCAACCAGTCTGTTACCTCATCTGTACAGATGACTAGCCAAGAAGCTACTGGACCACACAGAGAACTGGTGACATAAGTCTACTGTGTGAGCACACACCCACCCCTCTGGTGCTAGATGACAATTATGAAAATCAATTATTTAGTTATACTTGTAATTCGAGTCCCTTAGCTCTTTCCACACACATAGTTGTGCTATATGGTTCTCCTGAGAAGGGCTGACTCGACTGCTCATGTGCAATAGGTCCAGTCATGTGAAGTCAGCTTAGGTCCATCCTCTGCTACTGGAGGAATGTTCATGAACTCCCTGAGCTGGCATTTGCAGAGTGTGCATCCAGGACTCAGGGCTAGCATGTCCCTTGACTGACTGATTTAGGTAAGGAAGAATGCAAAGGACTTTAAATAAAGCCATTCAAACTGGCCCTCTCTACTAGGAAGACCAGAGAACATATTTTTACTGCCCTTTCTCTGTGTCTCAGGGACACTCAGGAAGAGTAAGCATTTTAGCCAAGTTGAAGTGAGATATAATTATATACCTGCACATGTGTGTTAGTAATGTATATTATTAATGTTTAACAGTAGAGTATGAGGGTATATTAGTTTATTATTAGTATGTATACAGAGTACATCTGTATATATTAGTGTACCTATACATGTAGGTTTTGTGTATAAGTATATATACACATATACACAAAAGCGCTGCTTTCCAGCCCCTGTCATAATATAACTACTAACCGAATATGAGTAGGGCCAGGCAAGCCCTCAAAAGATTATTGAATTCTTGTATGAAAGCTTAGATCAACCCTTGAGAGATTTCACAATGTCCGTGTTTCAGTGGCTCATCAGTTTGACAGCTCTTGCAGATTTTACAAGTATGACACCCAAGTCTGCTTCTCTGCAAATTAAGCTTTCTTTTCATCCTTTCAAAGTGGGTATGGATAATCACTGATTGCCTTCTTCCCTGCAAAAGTCTTTCTGTACTGAAATACTGTTATTGTGTCCTCTTGCACTCAGCCTTTCTTTTCTAGATTAACCAGATTTGTCCAGTATTGGAATATATCACTCCAAATCACTCTGAGGCAAAGCTGGCAGTTTTTCACTAACTGGCTCCAAATTCTTAACCATCTTTTGCTTTACAGGATTGCAAAGAGT
Source organism: Grus americana (assembly GCF_028858705.1). Taxonomy (NCBI): domain Eukaryota; kingdom Metazoa; phylum Chordata; class Aves; order Gruiformes; family Gruidae; genus Grus; species Grus americana. The sequence continues at coordinate 10,172,679 of NC_072853.1, read as the reverse complement.
GAAATCTTACTGAACTGAAGAAGAGAATGTCAGTTCTGTAAGCTACTTAACACCACATTTCAGATGACATTTTGGGCAATATAGGTCTAGAGAAAACCAGATATGAACTTGCAAGACAGGCATATATGGAGACTGTAAAGAGGGGAAAAACACCGATGAAGAAAGTCCTCCCAGGCAATACCCACGGAGGAAATAAATACAGTGCAGTGTGAATCTCTTCCTCTATTTTTCAAAGTGGATTAGTGATACGACTGTGGAGAAAGCACTTATAAAGTGCCATATGGGGTGTAGAGCTGGTTTCCAGACCTATTCTTCTCTTTCATACTTAAGAAAGGCGGCTATTTTGATAAATCCTTTCTCCATCCCACTCCACCCCACTCATCACAGTTTAAGAAAGGCCCTTTGCAAATCTGGGAGCTGAGATCAGTGTTGAACCCAGACATGAAGAAGGAGCAAAAAGATATGAAGAAATCAGTTTCAGAAAAGAAAATATTCAAAGTTTTCAAAATCTCTTTACTGAAAATATGATTATGGAATAAAATAAGTAATTCAAAATAATGCCATACAAATATTTCATGAGAAAAAGCATGAGTCCTGGAATTAGCCTTATAAGTGTTAAGCTATTCAGAAATTCTAATAGATTGCAGCTCTTTAGGACTAAGTCTTTCTCAAGCTTTTAAAATGTGAGGAAACAAATGCTTCATTACCACTATTGTCAAGAAATTCTTAACTGAGAAGGAGCTGCAGACTAGGATATAAGCTCAATTCCAGAGGAGCCCTGGTGCAGGACAGAGCCCACCTCGTAAAATCTAATTACTAGTATGAAGCTAAGTTAACACATCATAAATAGATGTATTTTGTTTATGACCATTTCTAGGCAGACTTGATCCAAATCTTAATAATGATTTCTGATTTTTTGGTCAGCCAAACCAACCTGGTCTTGCTTTGTGTCCTGTTCTAGCCAGCTGGGTGAAAAATTCATCCTTGCCATCACTTTTTGGCAGTGGCCATTTTCTTTGATTCCTATTGCCTTACCTTGGGCTGAAGACCCTAACTTATACAGCACTTTCATTTTCTCTACATATTTCTTACTTATTCCTTACACTAAAAGCAGTCTTTTCTTCTGTTTGTACCTCACCTCTCAGAACTCAGGAGAGTTTTGGTCTCCTAAAGGTCTATTTTGGTCATAACCAGGGGAGATATGAGGAAAAAGGCAATTTTAGGTTGGTTTAGAAGAATATGGTTAATTCTTGTGCCAGCTGTAAGAAGATCACCATCCCTACTGAGTACCACAGATTAAATACAAGTGAAAATGCATGCCACAGGCAATACAATGCTTTTTGGCATAGAAATCCTAAATCTTATGAAAGAGAAAGATTTTGATTCTGAACTTCCAGGTTCTCCTTTCACCATAATGGTGTCTTGGCATTTAGCTTGGCACTGCTTAGCTTGCTTTCTGGCTGCAGTTGCTTACCCCCATGGCTGTTTTGGCATGCTCCAGTGAGATGATATTTAAGGATGAAGACTGGGCCACTTTTCACAAGTACCAAAGTATGTAACACTCAGGAGTCCCGGCATCAGTTCTTCTCTGTACCATCAGGGTTTTTTGTAGAAGATTAAACATATTATATATAATTTATATTTTCTGCCAGAAAAACTGATGTTGAGGTGGTTGTGAGGCAGGTTGGTATTAGGAGGACATAACATAAACTAATATTATCCAAGCTGTGGGGTATGTCCCTTCTTGAGGGGCAAAAGGTGTTCAGAGACAGCAAAGAGGGATGATAGGTGGAATGAGAGAGAAAGGCAAAACAATCATGAAAATGCTGGCTTTAATGCCAGCAGGATTAGATGTTGTGGATGAAGTGTAGCCACAGATGAAACACGTGAAAAAATGAAGGAACCCCTCCCCAGCATTCCTAGGAGGCAATGTTGTTCCTAACTTACATCTTCTACAGTAAAGATCATGAAGAATTCCCACTATGAGCAGTCTTACTCAGTAGTTAGTAAGCAATCCTCGGCTACAGTGAAACATATTGTGGATAAACACCTTCATTTGTCTGGATGGCAGCCCCAGCTGAGGTGAACTGTACGTTTACTTAAGGCAAAACACATGCTGCTAATAGCTTCTGCTGGAGTGGAGGTGTGCAACGCTCCACTCTGAGATGGCAGCTTTCTCCTGGGCAGAGAGAAAGCCTGTATAACGTGCTAACACAGGAGATGAGAGAACTGAGACTCCACTAATCTTTATCCACCTGTCCTACAAACCTTTACTAGATCAAAGGCTGCCTTTGGGAGGGAGAGAAAAAAATAATAATAATTATGCCAGGCAGTGATAGCTGATATAGAGCAGGCAGTGAGCTATCATGCAGTGAGCTCATCCTTTATTCTGGTAAAAACTCCAGCTCAGACTTTCTGTTTCCCCTACAGGTTGTACTAATTTTAGCACATCTGCATTGTCTTGACTTTTTTCAACCCTTCCCACCTAGGAATTCTGCTATCCTCCACGCTTCTTCCGATGTGTAAACACTGGGTGTGGTGCTTGTGATAGCAAGAAGAAAACCAATCCCTCAGGAGGTCCTTTACACTCCTGCAAACCCACTATTTTACAGGAATGTCTAGCCCTAAGGTGGCTCCACTCTCAAGCAATGCCCCATGGCATCTTAAGACGGCATGTTTGGGAACAGCTGCTGATTGATATTCCAGGAACCAGATATATTTTTGATATTTTGCATCCTTCAGCCTCCTATAACAGAAGGCACTTAGGCTATATATTCTCTTATTCCTTCACTATTAAGATACATTGCTCAATATGACCGTATAATAAATCCATCCTTTGAATAAATTAGATCAGTCTTTCAGGGAGACATATGATTAAAGTGTTCGATGAGTTCCTGTGAAGATACTTTCACAATAGCACAAAATCTTTTCACTGTAAAAAGAAATATGTTTTTTTCCTGCCTTATCCTTGTAGGAAGACAAATAGGAATACAAATTAAAAAAGAAAAGAAGATAAAAGAAAGAAAGCAAACAGAAATCTTGGTTATTATTGAACTGCTTATGAAATTTGTGATGAGAGAACATAAAAAAGGCCATTTCTTCGTAGACATATGGCTAAAATGGAGAATGTACTTTCTTCACAAGAGGAAAAGCTTACACTCCTTGTTTGCATTCACTTAAGAAGGTATCAAGCAGTGGCTCTAGAACATTTGTTTAAAATAAAACATGGTTCACTTGGAACATGCTCACTAAGCCAAGAAAAATGTGCCCAGCACATTTGATATCTTAACCTTCATGCTACTCATTAAGGTAAGTTAAATGCTCTTGGCTGCACATAAGATCTAGCAATGACCCATAAAACAGAGGTTAATTACTATGTTTCTGCTGCAGTCTTCCTCTATTAATACTATAGCGTGTGAAGAGCTCTTGTCAGGATCACAACTGAAAGCGCATGTAGAGCTCATGTCACTATTCTGTATTACATATGTCATGCTACGGAGGAACACTACAAGAAAAATAACGTGTAAACGTGCGTGTGTGTGTGTGTGTATATATATTTTTTACGAGGCACTCCAGCCACTAGTCATGTCTCTATTACTGAAACATTCAAAGGACAGAAAATTCTTCCCTCTACGGGCATCAGCTGTCCTTTGCTGCTCTGAGCTGCTCTTACACCACGCCAGACTGACAGGGTGGGGATGCTGAATCAGGCCCCTACCAGAAACTGGGCACTGAGAGATGGACTCTAGTGTAGATCATGTCCATCCTTTCTTTTCCTACAGCTGATGCTAATGTTCTATGGACCAGGATGTGTCCTTCTTGACAGGCCTTTCACATCACTTTTCTTCAATCCAGCAGTTAAAAAAGATTTTCTGTTATCCAAGAATGAGTGTCAGGTCACTGTCCCCTTCATATAAGGATCCTTGCCAAATAACTCCTCTTTTAACTAGCTAAATATTACTATTCCCATTTCACAGAGTTAGATACTGTGGCACAGAAAAGCAGCACAAATGTGTGGAGACCATTTGCAAAAGAGCAGCAGCAGATCACAGAGAAGAAAATTGCAATTTTTTTACAGTCTTCTATACCTTACTATTTGCATGATTAAAGAGTCCTCGTATTTCTAGTCAGTCTCTCCTAGAAGACATATTCAGAGAAGGAGGCATGAGGAAAAAATATCTTCTCTTTTTCAGAGAAAGGCCTTATAAGGAAGTGCTATGAACTCTAGAGTGAAGGAAACCACATTATCCAGCTTTGTTGAAAGCTTGCTGGTTGAGCAATTGGCTAAGTGGAGACAATTCAAAGGTGAGCAGCAGTAGTGGTAAGTGGTTTGAAAAAGAACAGAGATATATTTGTTCAAGAGAAAAGCCATAGAAGAAGGAAGATAACAAAAGGATCTTACAAAAGAGCTGGTGATCTATTCTCCTATTAACCATTCATGACATGAATCAGCTCTAGTCTTTAAGATGGAGCAGTCAGACTTTCAAGTAAATAAATGAAAAAAGAACCTTTAACCCAAAGAATAAGCAAGTAAAAGACCAGTAGAAATCACTAAATGTAACAAACTGATGGTAGAATTCAGGTCTGGATTCAGACACCTGAATTTTGGTGACTACAGTGTAGGTATGCCTAAGCTTCCAATTTATCCAGTGAGTCTGGAGAGATACTCAACAGATCAGATGTAAATGTCTATTTTGGTGCCACTACAGGTCTCTCTGGCCTCCATTGTCTGTATTGACTAGATCTCAGCTGACTGTAGTGGGAGCTCAGGGATGTAAAGAGCATGTAGTCACCTAGTTTAGGAGGTCTCTAAATACAGAGCTGAGTCGCACTCAATCTCCTTCAGGAAAATACAGGAACAGTGAAATAAATCCTGCATTGATAAAACAAATTAACTTCATGAGTGACGCGTGTCTGTTCAAAGTCCTAAAACCGTAACATTGATACTTTCTCTAATGCCCACTTCTTGTTTTATGCATCTGCAATAGTCATTATTTGTTGAACAGCTTCCCTGGTCTGCATGCACTGATCCCTTGTGTCGCTGGTGCTGTAATCAGGGGGCATCAACAGTGCTTACAACTGCACAAATGTAGCTAGGCACATTTGTGGAAAAGTGGGACATGTCCCTGATGAGTAAATAAGAACCTTTGGAACAATTTTTGAGAAGAGTCAATTAACCACTGCACGAGGTCTCAGTCTTGTGAATAAAAACTGAACTGGAAACCTTTCCACTGGTGGTAATTAAAGAAAACAAAATACCAATAAGCACAAAATATCAACAAGCAATTTGGGGCCTGCAGGAGGTTGCCAGGAGGAAGGTCAAACTCCCCAAGGCTTCTCTGCAGGTCATGTGAGGGCATCACCCCTCACACCACAGGGTCTGTTGTCTGCATAAGTTCCCTGTGCTGATTCCCTTTAGATGGCACACAACAAATGAAGAAATGCCTATATGCCTATATTGCCCTGGGATTTCCCTTTGTTTCTCAACATCTTTATCAGGATTGGATTTGCCAAGGGATGAAAAGCCCCTCTTAAATGACTGTTCAGTTCAGGTCATCGTTTTCCTCCTCTACACATACTTTCAGACGGGTGAACCTACATATACCTTGTGGGAGGAAGTCCTTGGATCGGGGAACAAGTTGCTTATGGCTGTTCCCAGGACACTTCCGTAAAACTGGAGTGGACATACCCCAGAAATATTTAACTCAGCAGAGACTCTAGAGAAACTGCTACACACTTACCATCTTGATTTTTAACAATCGTTTTGCCAGAACCATCAAGCTTGGCTTTAACAACATTACCAATTAATATCATAGAGGCTTTATTGTCTTAAGCACTGAACTTAAGCGGATGAGAAAAGGGCTGTTCAGAGCAGTGGTTTTAGCCTTTCTGGAGTACATGAGCTTCTGTTACAGTAGATAAAAATGGTATTGTTTTCTACTGAAAAAGTGACAATGTTCAGAATAGATGTAATTACTGTAGATGCCACTCTAGAAAATGGAAATTAGCACCTCTGATTATGATGAACAGCTCTAAAGAGAAATTCCTTCATTCTTACTTAGTGCACAATGGACAGTCTATTTGCAGCTGTTCTTTCTTGTGCATTATCGAGACAATGGTAAGTAATTAAAAATATGTAAGGAACTGCAATATCTAATATGTTCAGACTTGTGGGGTTACCAGGTTGCCTGTTAGCTTTTACTACTTAGTGCTGCAATATGTGATATGAGCTATATCAACTTTCTTTTATTTGAAATCCGGCAGTTATCATTCCCACTTGTCCCATCCTTGGCTGCATGTTCCATTTAGGCATCTGCTGTTCTCAAAGAGGAGCAAGGCCAGATCACACAGGAGGTTTTGGAGTCTCCTTTTGTTTAGCTATTGGCTATGAAACGTAACCAGAGTCTCATTCAAACTGATAACCGAATGTTTATGAGAGTCATGACTTTTTATAATGGTGCCTAATTAGTTATTAACTGAGGAGTGTTATAAAGTTTGTGGTAACACAGGAAGGAAGAAGCTTCTTCCATACACTCCTTGTAGGAAGGACATTTTATCGGATTGTTTCCTCAAAGCTGTTGTCCAGAACAGCGTGAAACAATATATGTAGCACATGCTGAAGGGAAGGACTGCAAGACACTGCTGGTGCTTTGCTTTGTTTGGATGTTGAATAATTTGAAGATTCAAATACCTGAAGCTACATTACAAAATCTTGGCAAGGCTTGATGATTACCGGTCTATTGCCAGGTGTCAAAGGAGATGCCTTTCTCATCAGCCAGTTGGCTATGTAAGAATATCGCAATCTTAATGCCTGCTTACCCTCTGCTCCCTGAGCAGTAGAAGACTGACTCCAGGGCTGCCAGTTTGCATTTTCATGCCTTCCCAGTATCATTTTGGCTTCATAAACACTTAGCTCATCCTGTACCATGCAGGGAAGTGGTAGAACAACCTTTTCTGTTGATTTTTTCAGCGTGGTACCTGTTACTGCTACTGCGTGTATCTTTTAAGTGAAAAATTGTATTCCTCCATGAAATACTTATGATAATATTTATAAAATGATTTCTTAAAGTAACTTGATTGATCACGAAACTAAGTGCAGCTGATGCTCACACTGTATGGTACTGATGCAATGAATCAGCTCACCATCAGGCCACACAAGCACCACTAACTTGCACGGGAGTGGGTGGGAGCACATGTCTTGGGATAAGAGCTGCAGGGAGCCAGTCTGTGTTCCCTGACAGCAGTGGCCAGCTGTCAGAGCTGCTGGGCTGGGTCATGAAACTATCTCATGACACTGCTTTGTCATTTGAGCTGTCTTTGACCTTAGGCAGTAGGAGCTACAGGTCTCAAATTCAGTGCTCGTGAGTGTCTATACTGAGTACAAGCAATGGTTTAATAATTCCAGAACCTCTGGATCCCAACACATGATTTTTTTACCTTCTGAATGAAGATCACATTAGACTTACGTTCCATTGTGAAACCTAACCATGTAACAAAGACATGGGATGAAAAGCACGAGTTACAAAACAATTTCTCTTACCACCCTGCCTTCTTGACATGAACACTTATGCTTACAAATGATACTGTCCAGCCCCATAGTAATCCATTAGATATTTCCAATATATAGAAAGGCAAATTTTATAGTTTTGTAAGTTTGTTTCTTCCAAATCTCATTATGATCTTTTTTTTAATAAATTTTATTATGTGTTAAATGATTGTAGAGAAGGAAAATATCCAGAAGAAAAACATTTATATGGAAATAAGACACATATCTCAATGTATTGGGTCTGGCTGAGATGGATTTAATTCTCCCCACAGCAGCCCCCATAGTGCTGTGCTGTGTATCGGCAGCCAGCAAGGTGTTGATAACACACCGGTGTTTTGGCTGCTGCTGAGCAGTGCTGGCACAGCATCAAGGCTGTCTCTCCGACATTTCCCCCTCACCAGCAGGTGGGGGTGGGCAAGATATTGGGAGGGGACACAGCCAGGACAGCTGACCCCAGCTGACCCAAGGGATATTCCATACCATATGACGTCTGCTCAGCAATAAAAGGTGAGAGAAAGGAGGAGCAAGGGAGGGCATTTGTTCTTTATGACATTTGTCTTCCAGAGCAACTGCTACCCATACTGAAGCCCTGCTTCCTGGGAAGTGGCCAGACATTGCCTGCTGATGGGAAGTAGAGAATAAATCTTTGGTTTTTGTTTTGCTTCCACATGCATGGCCTTTTGCTTTTGCTTTATTAAACTACCTTTATCTTGACCCACAAGTTCTTGTTCTGTCTTATTTTTCTCCCCTCCTTGTCCTGCTGAGGAGGGGAGTGACAGAGCGACTTGGTGGGCACCTGGCATCCAGCCAAGATCAACCCACCACACTCAACAAAAAGGATTGTACTGTTTGCTAGTGCATTGGCTTCCATAAATTCCAGTTAGCTTGGGCTTGAAGGATGAAGCCATACCTTAAGAACAGGAGAAAGACAGACACATCTGCTAGAGACTGATTACATAATGGCATAATCTTAAGTCATTCCTTACTTTACAGGAATAGAAAATGAGAGTAAAACAGCTCCCACAATTCAATTTTGTTCTAAAATACCAGAAAGGCCCCATCTGACTCTAATGTCTGTAGTGCTCTGCCCTGGTATACTTTCACTTCTCTAGGAATGCTTTGACTCGTCTGCTGTTGAATCTTCATGTAATTGTTCTGCACTGTTTCTACTTTCTATTCATTTCGATGCTTCTTTTTCCATTTTGTTTCAGAAATTACTAGGCAACTTCAGCAAAATATACATTTCTCAACAGTACCAGGTATTGCAGGTAATGACATGGAAAATGGCAGACAGCAAGCTTACATGCCATTTATTTTTCAGCTTTATATGACTAAATCACTGTAGAACAACAAGATGGAAAAGAGCTAGGAGGTCATCTGTTCTGATCAAAACAAGGAATACACCTTGTCAGCGACTTACAAGACTCCAATACTAAACAGAACAAACAATAAAACTTCCCCTGGGAAGTTTTTATAGGTGGGAGTAATGGCCACTTTCTGAAAATCAAATCCCTTTTAATAGGGTTGTAGGTGGGTACTTAAATACTAACGGTGTGAAGGACCTTCAGCCTATTCATAAATGTTAATCCAAAAATTTTATTTTACCTTAAATTACCTCAGCAATGGCATCAGTGACTTCACTCTGGCTAGCTTAGGATTGATACTGCTCATGGTCAGATAATTTAAAACCATTATCTGGGCCACAGAGTTTCTATTAATTGCGAAGCTTGTAAGGACATTTTTAGAGTCCTCCTACAGTCATTTCAGGGTTTTCAGTCAGTTTATACTAACTTTCCTTAGTACTCTGAAAGTTCTGATCCTGAACAAGAAAGAAAAATGACCTTAAAATGTGTAACTATATTCAGAGCTCAAGAAAGGTACCAGCCTGATGAATTTGGAGCCTGGAGTTCTTTATTTAAGCAGAGACAACAGTACTGCAGACCAGCTGGCAGAAGAGCCTCATCACTGCAGGGGGCTGAAACTATTTCATTCCCCTTACTCATTTCACCTTTGTCCACTTCCCTGAGACAATCAGCATGGGTCGCTAGTCAGTGGCAGTTGTGATAATGGCTTTTTTTTTTTTTTATTAGACACCTCTGTCTTTAGCAAGGAGCTGAGAACACGGGAGGCACAGGCCACCAAAACCTGATCAACAAGGTATCAGTCCCATTCGCTATTGACCAGCACAGCATTTGAACAGCCTGGTTTAGAGATGAAAAAAAAAAAAAACCCCACACATTTTTTTCACTAGTGAATCCAAAAGCTATCTGCTAGGGAGGAAAAGCAGAGTTTTCCTTCTCACAAATTTCTTATAGGGAAAGCTCCTATGCTTGAAGTTCTGGCACTCTTTGGGATTATTTTTCCCCTGTATAAATTGCAGTTCAGGGTCTGATTCCCATCTCTCTAGAATTGGCTGTGAATCTCGTTATTCTGTTTAAGTCCATATGACTACTCCAGATTTGCAAGGAATGGAAGAGAAGGCAGAGGATGATTTTTATCTTCATTTTACCTTAGATTTCTACTTGAAAGCAAAATGTGGGGGTTATGCTCTGATGATAAGAAACAAACATCAGCAGCAAATGTGAAGGAACATCTAAAATATGACATGTAAAATGTTGTGTTTTCTACTGCGAGTGGGCTGAGCAGATGGGGTGTTTTGAAACAAGAAGATGTAGAAAATGTACATGCTGGTCCTGTGATCTGTTCTCTGTCACCTACAAAAGCCTAAGTGCATGTAAATATTGCTTCCCTCCACCCCAATAAGGAGGAAAAATCTGTCAATGGACTTAGGAAAGAGGTCACCTCTGAATCACAATATGAATATGGATTGTGAAGAGCAATATAAAGTTTGCATATTTCTTCACTTGTTGGATTAACCGGTATGTTATACTTTGAGTTTGATCCTGTAAGTACCAAAGGAGCAACACCGAGAACAAATTTCTATTGGGATCACGGTTCTTTAGAGAAAGGCACTGAGATGAAAGAAAGTCTGGGCAACTGTGAAACATTTCTGAGCATCTCACATTCAACAGACCATTTCCTATAAAGAAAAAAAGATTACTAAAATGCAATAGCCAACCAGAGGTCTATACAGATTTTTTAAATGTGAGGTTATTGTTTGCCCTTTAAAACTAAGGCCTCAATTATTGTGATAATAATTTTTATTTATGAAGCATTTTAAACTACTTTTGCAATGAAAAAGAATGGTCATGTGATCTCTAAAATTCGGATTACTTTTTTAAAATCAAATCTGGACTTTATCCTCATACCTATTTAGAGGGATTTTCATATTCTTAGCACAAATATTAAAAAAAGATGACTTCATAGTGTTTAACCCTCTTAAAGTGTCCTTTCCAATCTCAGTTCAATCTGCTTTTACTTTAGAGGCTGCAAAGTACTGACAGTTGATTAAAATCTAGATCTGTAAGAGCTTGATAAAACCTACACAACATGTAAGCTGCTTTTTTAAAACAAAACCAAAACCAAAACAGAGTTCATCTGCAGAGAGCTTCTTAAAGCTATGGGAAATAGAGATTGTTACAGAGGAAAGTGTGAAAAAATCCTCTGGAAGTAGAGGTAGAAGGGAGACAAATGGTCAAATAGAACAGTTTTCTAACAGAAAAAGAGATTAAGACTTGATTACAGTTTTTCCACAGATAACTGACAGGAGAGATTAAATATGCCAACAGCAGACTGTTCTGAAGACTAAGGCCAACCATATCCTGGGCTGCATCAAGAGAAGCATGACCAGCAGGCCAAGGGAGGTGATTCTGCCCCTCTACTCCGCTCTCGTGAGACTTCACCTGGAGTACCGCGTCCAGCTCTGGAATCATTAGTATAGGAAAGCCATGGAGCTGTTGGAGCGAGTCCAGAGGAGGCGACAAAGATGATCAGAGTGATGGAACACCTGTCCTGTGAGGACAGGCTGAGAGAGTTGGGGTTGTTCAGCCTGGAGAAGAGAAGGCTCCACAGAGACCTTATTGTAGCCTTTCAGTACCTAAAGGGGGCCTATAGGAAAAATGGGGACAAATTTTTTAGCAGGGCCTCTTGTGATAGGACAAGGGGTAATGGTTTTAAACTAAGAGAGGGTAGTTTAGACTAGCTATAAGGAAGAAATTTTGTATGATAAGGGTGCTGAAACACTGGACCAGGTTGCCCGGAGAAGTGGTAGATGCCCCATCCCTGCAAACTTTCAGGGTCAGGTTGGATGGGGCTCTGAGCAACCTGATCTAGTTGAAGATATCCTTGCTGATTGACGGGGAGTTGGACCAGATGACCTTTAAAAGTCCCTTCCAACCCAAACTATTCTATGATTTTATGATTGTAAGGGGTGTCTTCTCCTTCTACAGCCCTTATACTGACACTGGAAAAATAGAATGTGTGTTCATATCCAGAAAACAAAACAATCCTCTTCTCATCTGGACAAATGGTTCTTTAGGGTGGTTGATCTCAAATCCTTTGCGGAAATCAAATGAAATAATATCCAAAGTGTTTTAACTTTCAAAATTAGCTTTAATTGAATATCTGAGAGAAAGAGATTAGCTGGAAAGTAAGTGTCCAGTAAGCCAGTGGCAGGACGTGCAGGGAGGAAATATCTTCTAGGGTGTTTTCGTAGAGGACTTCTCATTAGACCATTTAATGAAGAAATGGTTTTTCTTCTTGTTCCTCACTAACCTGACCAAACCCATAATTATGCCTGCAGATGCCTGTCTTCATCCTGCCTTGATGGGAAGCATCCCCAGAAGCCCAGTAGATCACGTATGATGCCAGCCTGGACCTTCTCGCCTGAGTATTCCTTGCAAGATTAGAGGTCGACAGTGGTTGTTCTCCACCAACTCTCTTAGTTGCTCTTTCTAGCCTTCACCTCCATTTCCTCTGCCAGTGTTCTAGATATCCAGGAAAATATTCACAAGGCTTAGGGAAGACATTGAGAAGGAGTTTTATTTCCATACAAGAAGACCTTCTCTTGGTAGATTTTGAGATGATGCCTGCCGAGAAAGGGGTCTGCTTGCTAAAGACTGTGTTGGAGGGGGATGTAAACAATACAGCTAAATAGACCAATGCATTGTGGATTTAGTACCTTCTAGCACTAGGTAACTCCACTGAAACTGTACAAATGTACTCCTAAAGTAGAATAATTTTCTTTATTTGGCTTCTCAGGGCTTAAAAACTGAAGGATTTCTTTCCGATTGGAGTTTAGTCCCTCCCAATGGCTTAGCATAGCAGTGGCAGTGCAGCTTTGCTGGTGAACTCTGCACACCAAGTAGGGAGTTTTCTTTTCATGAATGATGCAGAACCTGCTACAGTGAGAACACAAACACCTCACCAGAGAATGAATATAAGCATCACACAGATCTGGTCTGATTTCACCTGACATCTCAAACAACTGCAGAGAAGATCCTTCTTTCATAAGATACCATCGAGTGCTCTAAATCTACCAGAAATAATACAAATAAAATGTTTCAGAGAGGCTTTATGGTTTTTGGGGGTTTTTTTTGAACACTAGTCCAACCCACAGGTTATTAATGTTAGTAGGATACAGTCTAACAACTTTGCTTAGCTTGAAAGCAGCCTCCCACCTGTATTTCCTTATTGCTTTATCTGGGCTTCATTAGTCTTACTGATCTAGAGAGGTCGTGGAGGGAGAGTAGAAGTGTGACTATGACATAGGAGGTCTCTTAATTATAAGTAAAATGACTTTTCTGTGAATAGCAGGTCCTGTAATGTTGCTATCTTATTACAAGAGAAGAGGTAAGTGGACTGATTTTTAAAGCCATTTAGCTACTTAACTTCTGTGATGTTCTCTTCCTAGTCGTTTTAAGCCTCCTTTTCCAGCTCCAGTTATAAGAAATTTTGTAAGTCAAATATTAACCTCCTTGCACAATAAGGAGGTTAGTTAATAAGGAGGTTGTTTTCAGATACGTATAACTTGGTATATGTACGTGTGGTAGAGGAGGAGGCAGAGTGACGAAGTTATCTGAGAGATCCTTTATAATTAAATGGTAATATTTGAAGGTTTAAAATGTTAGACAAATTTCAAGTGACGATGAATTGCTGGAGAAAGAGCAGGTAAGGACACCAGAGATATATTATAAATTCAATTCTTCATAAAGTCATAATTTCAATATGTGTCTGGATTTAATATGCCATTCATTTAAAACTTAGGGATTTATACGATGAGAAATAGAACTGAAAATGAAACATAATGCAGGTTCCTGCTCTTTGTTAAGGCAACTTCACAGCATTTTCACAATGAGGGAAATTACATACTCATTGTTTTTGAAAGTTTTGCAGTAGCTAATTAAGAAAGTAAGTTATACTTTCTATTTTCATTGCCCAGATATGATGAAAGCAGAATTACCTCTGGTGTCCTTACAATAAAATCAAGGTAAAAAGGAAGACTCAAAATATTGACCCAAAGTTTCAAACAGGTAGTGGAAAGTGATGATATTGTTGGAACGAAATGGACTTAAGAAGATTGAGAACTTTGTTGTTTATTCATAATTATAATGTGTTGAAAACAAAACTGGAGGACCTTCTATGGCTGTTATTTTTGGTTGGTTGATATAACTGCATATTTTAAGCACAAACAGCTAACTACATTTCATTAGAAAACATTTACATTAATGATTTGATTAATAACTGGCAAACTGAGACTGTTTTTACAACACATTATTTTGTCCGTGCTACCTTCTCTGGCTCACTTCTCTGGTATTTCTACCTTTCTACGACACAGTTTTTCTGGCACTCATCAGCAGTGGGGTCTCATTTAACTAAATCAAGCTCTGAAATGTTTTAGATCTTCACCAAAATTCTAATTTTGTAATGAAAATTGGAAAAGAAGTAGACACAGATGTTCCCTAATTTTCATAGAGTGCTGGGATTTCCCAATGGTTTCACACAGATAGTACTGTACAGTTAAGTGCATAAGCATCGTTAGCAATGACTGCTGGAGTAATTCTCCTTTGTACCTACAGTACTGTTCACTTTAATAATAGAGTGATTAGAGTTAGAAAATTCATTGTAATTGAAAATGCTAATATGTACTTGTTAATCACCGCAGGTGCTTTAAAAATAAAAACTCCGACAATAAAAAAATCAGATTCTTAATGAATTAGTCACTTTTGAAAATACAACTAAAACCTAACTTTCTGAAATACTTCTGAAAATTTTACTCAAAAGTCATGTTGAGAGTAAATGGTGATGGGGGAGGAAGGCTGAGAAAAGGTATAGGAGCTTAATTGTAGAGAGTTTTGGAAACATGGAAACTGGAAATTAAGTCACTTAGAAGCTTTCAAAAACTTTGGCCAGGCTCCTTAAAGTCTCTCCATCACACAGGTCTGCACTTCTCCCTCTTCCTTCCTGTGCAGTAAGAGAATGAACTGCAATTAGCATAAAAGCTGAACTTGCACCTGAGGATGTTTTCTGTGGACAATGATCCAATGGAGCTAATTCAGATTTACAGCTATTCAGTTGAGACCATAACATGGCACACGGGCGTTTCAACACAGCAAAATGGCTTTGGCTGTCAAACTGCAAGACCCCATGGCATTACCGAAATAGAAAAAGGCGTCTTTAAACTCTAAAAAACCCACAAAAGGAAGAGATCATAGACTGCTGGAAAATAACATCTGGAAAACAAACTATCACATCTAACTGTCCAAATTTCAGCTCAGAGTAGCACCAAAAAAAAAAAAAAACCAACCCAATAAAAAAGAGGTTTTTCCCCCCTAGTGGGATTTTGGTGGTTTCACCTTCTATTTTCATCACACTCTAAAAAAAAGCGTCATGGCAAATGAATGAATGAAACTGCTTTCACTCAAAAAAGTCAGCTCATCTATATGAAATTTATCAGGAAATACAGAACCACCTCTTGCTTTCCAGCACAAGACAGAAGCTGATACGGTGGAAATTTTATATTTGTATTCCAGACAATCTGCAAATACTCATTAGAGTATTCTTAAAAATCTCCAAAATCCAAATGGATCCTTACTTATGAGTATTATTGTTTCCTTGTACAGCTCCACATATCTGATGGTACCTCTCACTTGTCTCTAAAACATAGATTATAAAATGTTTGGCTCACAATTGGGTGACTTTCCATGACTGGCTCTTATAAGCATTACACAATACTGAATAATGATAGCAATAGCATTTATAGTTATTAGAATGACAGATGATTAGAGATGACAAATATAAGGGATACTGAGAAATTGGAAGGGTCATTTTGAGAGTGCAGAAACTTGATTTCTTAGTTTTAACAATGCACAGTAATGAACACAAGTGTATCTGAAGCATTTATATAACCTTTATAATTATAAAAAATTGGAGTCTTATTCTGCACTTATGAAAGCACATACCATTCCTTGCTGCATTCCTTGCTTTAACTCATGTTGTTTTTTCTTACTTTAATTTTACTGGTCTTCTGATTTAAACAAAGTAAGGACAAGACCTATCTGGCAAGCTGTCATACTTCATATGATGTGTCATATGTATGACATGGCAATACAATTACCCATGGTAATTAATGATTATTTTCAGTTTAAGAAGTGGAAGCTGTGTGGGGTGGAAGCAAACCTTGAAAGGGATTTTAATTATGTCACCCATTACTATAAAAAGTAGCAGTACCATCACTGAAAGCCACAAAAAGTTTGACACTGCTGTAAGAAACTTTAAGTTTAGACAGTTTATAGGAAGTATATATATTATATTATATTCTTTAAATAGATATATATTTATAGATGTGCTTAATAACCCAGTTTCAAATTTCTAACAAAACTAATTGGAAATATTTCAAAATGTTTTGTTCCTAAATTTTGCGTTAGTTTATAATTAAATTGAGTTTTATATGAGGTCTTTCATTTGGTGTCCTGTCTGCATTTTTCTCTTGTGGGTGTTTTTCTTGGCCGGAATACATTTTCCCTTATGCATTTCCAGTCATATGATGCCTATGACACACTACTTTGTTTGGTTATAGGTGAGTCTCAACTGCGGTGAGGTGACTCTCCAGGAAGTTCTACCTTCATGGGACAGCACAGCCCTGAAGCTTTGCGAAGCACTGGGCCAAGACAAAATTCACAGTTCAACATTGACTGACTAAAACCAAATATTTCAGGTCCAACCTTTACTTTCCCCTTCACGAAAAAATAAAATCTGTTTTGTTGTTGTTTTTTAAACCCACCCAAATGGAAACAATCTGTCTTCATTTTCCCAATAGGAAATAAAATTTCAGCAAAATTGAATTTCTAAAAAAAAATATATTTTCTTTGCAGAAATTTCATTTTCCATGAGAAAATAAAATAATTCTAATGGAAAATCCTCAGAATCATCTGGAACATGGGAATCTTTTGCTAGTGTTTCATAAAGATTTTTACAATGAACTTTACAAAACAACAATAATCAAAGTAAAGCTTACAAAATATTAGTTCATAAAAGATTATACAAGAAAAGAAATGCAAAATACCCCAAACTCACAACAAAACCCAAAACCATAAAAATGTGCTCCTACAGTTAAAATGAGAACAGAGCATCCCAGATAGCATCCCTGAAAGCCTCTTCAGTCAGCAATGGCTGGAGAGATGTTCTGGCATAGGCAACTTGCATTACTCAGCACAGTCATGCATTCACACTGAGTCACCAGTCGGTAAAGTCTAGGATATGACCTCTTCCCAGATCTCTGTATAAGAGCATGGCTTTCGAGAAGTAAATGAAATAAAATTGAGAAGCAATACGTGTATCTGTACAACAGGACAAAACGAATGGCTGAGTTCACATGAGAAAGAAATAGCTGTATAACGTGTATTTGTTATGTATATAAATATATATAAATAATATATATAAATATATATATATTCAGGTTGTATCTTGATCTTAATGCAAGTTTTTAAACAGCAGGTGAACCTTCTGATAATTCAGTGGGAATGCAAAATACATATAGCATGCTACATCTCATTTCTGCTACCTTGGTAAGAAATAATAAGCAGCAAAGTTCTTCTTATTCAATGCCTTTTATTCTGGGTGGGAAAGGACGATGTATCTAAGAACAACCATACCTGCTTGGATCAAAAGTTCACCTAACCCAGTATGCTATTGCGCACAGTGGCCAAAAGGAGATTTTTAGGGAAGAGTTTAAGAACAGATAGAGCACACAGTGATACTTCCCTGCAGTGGCCTCCCAGCTCCAAAAATTGATCTGTGAGCCAGAACTGATGTTTTAGTATTTCCTCTGCCCTGAGAGAGTTCGCTTCCATGAACTTGCCTAGCTTTCACTTGACTGATAAAAGTTTCGGTATCCACAACACTCTGAAACATGAAGTTCCTCAGTTTAACCTCTCTTGTGTAAAGAACCTTTTTTAAACACCTGCCAGTTACTGTTTCATTTGATGGCCCCTTTTGTATGGGAAAGGACAGTGAACAGCCATTCTCTATTCATCCTGTTTCCCAGCAAAAATCTTTAAGATGTCATATCAGATCGATACAAACCAACAAAATAACAGCATGAAACTCACTTAACCTGCACAAATCAGGTGGCATCACACTGGAGTCAGCGAGGCTACAAAAGCATGGTCTTGTCCAATTATCAGTTCCAGTTAATACAAAAATAGAATTATTTCTCCAATACCTGTCGCTGATTCTCTGTCTCTAATCTCAGTCTGGCTTCTACACATCTTCTGGTCTCCAGGAAGGCTTGACGTTGTGCTCTGTCTGATAGGTAGCTAATGAAGATTCCTGCGGTGTTCATACACATAAATAACACTGCTTGAGCTGCTATCTGCAATGAAGAACAAATAGGATTTGATGAGACAAGAGAAGCAAAAAGTAGCTGCTCAAAAAGAGAAAAAGAGAAGAGAGAGAATGACCGTTTTGCAGTCATGTAGGCTGTAAAACTAAACCGTTAGGAAAGTTTGCATAAAATAATCTCTTGGATCTTAATTAGACACATCAAACGTGTAAAAGTCTCTCTGCCTTGAGGAAGAAATATGTAGTATTTGGAGGCATTAAACTCTAGTTGAACCACAAATGATGTTTCCAAGAACTGACTTACAAGGATCTAGTCAGGAATGATTACAAACATAATTAACAATTTGTTTTTGCACTGCCTCTTCTGTAAAAGGAACTTTGTGATTTGTTCTGTGGCTTAGTTTGAGGGAAAAAAAAAAAAAAGCCATGTTAAGGAAAACAAAGAGTGTCAGTTAGCTAAGAATTAATATCAGTGATAATAGTTACTCTGTTATTATTGACCAAATTAAATAAATTCATTTTCAACTGATGCCAAAGCACAAGCTTGCACAATCTGAATCCTGAGCCATTGAACAGGGGAAGCTGAAAGGATAGCCAAATGCTTGCAGAGCCTGTGCCTGTTTACACAGACCTTTTCTTCACTGATGCCTACGTAAGACCTGCACTCTTTTTCCTTGTAGAAGGCGTCACAGCTTCTTCCTTTGCAATACAAACTTAAAAGAGCCAAATGAGAGTCAATCTTGGACAGTGTAAATACCAGTGGCTTATTTGTCTTTCATTGATACCTCTTTGTGCTCTGTATGTTTGCAAGGCAGAGACATCAACACCATTGAAGTGAGGATTGGTGGGGAAACCGAGTAAGAAACACACAATATTTGCATCCACTAGAGACAGAACACAGACCTGTGGTTTCAGCAGCTTTATCCAATGCCTCATCCCTCCTGTATCTTACAAATTCATGTGAACTCCTCTCAGTTCCTACTTAGAATCATAGAAACATTTAGGTTGGAAAAGACCTTTAAGATCGAGTCCAGCCGTAAGCCTAACACTGCCAAGTCCACCACTAAACCATCTTTTAAATACCTCCAGGGATGGTGACTCAACCACTTCCCTGGGCAGGTTGTTCCAATGCTTGATAACTTTCGGCGAAGAAATTTTTCCTAATACTCAATCTAAACCTCCTCGGGCACAACTTGAGGGCATTTCCTCTTGTCTTATTGCTTATTACTTGGGAGAAGAGACCAACACCCACCTGGCTACAACCTCCTTTCAGGTAGTTACAGAGAGTGGTAAGGTCTCCCCTCAGCCTCCTTTTCTCCAGGCTAAACAACCCCAGTTCCCTCAGCCACTCCTCATAAGGCTTGTTCTCTAGATCCTTCACCAGCTTCATTGCTCTTCTTTGGACATGCCAAATTCTTCATTCTGCCTTTTTTTAACTTGTGAGAGGGTCAAGAGTGAAAAATAAGTTCCAAAGTTATTAGTATTCCTCAAATACAGCATGTAGGGTGAAACTGTGCTGACTGTGACCTTAATTAGAGAAGCACAGTGAACCAGCCGAAAGTCTGCAAACCGCAGCTCCCCATCTTCCTGCCAAGGTCTAGTCCCAGCCACTGATGAGGTCCCGCTGAGTGCACCCTGTCTTGTAGGATCACGCGTCTCTCCCAGTGGCAGACCAGCCATGGAGCAGGCTGGGGCTACGTTACTCTGTGGCCACATTGTCTGCCTAGCAGAGCTGTCCAGGCTCTGACAGCTATGGACCTTAATGCTACAGGTGATACCTACAGGATCATAACAACGTCAGAACAGCCACGCCTGATGCCTGGACAGATCAAGTGTTCATCATTCAGGATCCCGTCTCTGAGAGTGGACAACAGAGAGTGCCCAGGTAGGAGTACAAGGATAAAACAGTAGATACAAGAATAAAGCAAGCATCCGGTGATGTTTTGTCAAAACAGTCTTGAACACTCCAGAAATCTGTGGTTGTGGAACACTGTGGGCTAGAGGTTGCATTTCTGTAGTATTATCTGATAATCGGTCCCCCAAAATCAAAGTCTTGCTTGTCCTAATGGAGGAGAGAAAACATTTAGCAAAAATCCTTAATCTCATTGCAATGCTCTGCCTCAGATCTCACGGGTCTCGCTCCTCACATTCACGTGGGTTTGAAAGTGAGATTTGATATTCAACCAAATGCATCTGGCAGAAACTTCAGCTTCATGTATTCCCGTATTTCTGAATCTGGAGTATTGTTCTATGATAGTACAGGGAATTCATTTACAATTTATATGCCATGATTAAATAAGAATGCATATCCTGGCTCCGGTTGAAGTTTTGTTTAACCTTTGCCAGTAATAGATGTCTAGGCAAAGCTTGTGAGAAATAGGGCATGATTAGCATGATCCTTGTATCTTCCTGGCTTCCCAGATCCTGTGGTTTACAGCACCTCTGAGCTGGAGGTGGCATACTCTGTCTGCTTAACTTTTTTTGATACTTTTCTGAAGTTAATTGTACCTTTGGCCCCTATGGCATTCAATGACAAAGATTTCTACAATTTAATTAGGCACTTTGTGATAATTTTTCCTTTTGTTTGCTTTACTTCACAGCCTTATCATTTCCTTGAGTGCCACATCATGCTTATAATATGAGAAACAGTGACTAATCATTCCCAATTCATCTTCCTCTCACCATTCCTGATTTTACTGACTTACGGTATTACCCCTTTCAGCCTTTTATTTTTCAAAAGGGAGGAATTTGAGACTATTTTGTCTCACTGCGTTTTTCACTATTCCACTTCTGGGCTTACTGCTTTTTCCCGGTTATCTACCTTGCCCTGTTTTATTGGAGACAGTTTGCCCTGGACCAGCCAGCTTCCCCCAGACACTTTCCGCCTTTGCTCCAAGATAAAACAGAGAATACAGTAATTCAGCCCATGAGATAACTCCTTTCTGGTGCAGGCTACTAAGAGGCGTAGGATGAGCTGACATGAGATAAGACCAGTTCAGAATTATGTTGTTCAACAGGACAACTGAAATCAGCTGTGGGTGGCTGGAGGAGTCAACGTTTCACACCTTTTTGCCTGACTGGAAGATAATCAATGCTCACACACTAGGAAAGCTAGGGTATAGAATGAAAAAAAGAAAAACCTTTCACAACATTTGAAATGTGCATTTCAGCAGTGAAAGCAGTAGCACTGTGCTCTTGTTTGCTTGCAAATTCAATTGCAAGTTCCTCATGAGCCCAGCTCAGTCACCCATCTCTGCTAATACTCAGGACTAGTGCCACTCACTTCAGCCGATCTCCTTAGAGCAAATGCAGTAGAATTTGGCCTTCAATTAGATTTCATGAGCACATAATTTGATTTGGATAAAGGGAATTATGGAAAACATGTTACAGGTAAAACAACAGCTTACTCAGAGTCAGAATTTGCTTTCCTTACACGTAGTCTGATTGAAACCAACCTAAAGAGTAAAGCACTGTGCCTTGCAAGGATACTAATCTGTGGCTTTTGTTAATAAAAGAATAAAAAAGACATATAAGACTCGAGTCTCTCATTGCCAATCCTTTTTCCTACTGCTTATTTTGGCCAATTCCAGAAGTCTTGCAGGATTTTCTACTGCCTATCATCAGAGCCACAAGCCAGGGCAGACTCTGATTTTATAAGACATAAACAGTTTCATATCTTTTTGACTGACCTGAAGATAATCAATGCTCACACAGCAGGAAAGCTGAGGTATAGTGTGAAAAAAATAAAATCTTTTCACAACATTTATAAGCTCTTTAGTCTATTTGTACTTTGCACAGTACTCAGATAAGCAACTTTAGTAAAGACAGCAAGTGATCTTAAAAAGCCATGAGTGATACATTTTAATGTTAAATAGGGCTCTGGGGAGGTCTACTTCTCAAAAGTTTAAAAAATGCAAACAAGAAGGTACCCATCACCATACTGCTTGGGAATATCTGTGTAACAGGATCATGACTGTCCCTGCTGAACCTACAGTTGTACATAACCGCATAATAGGATGAACAGAGCTAAAGAAAGTTACTTGACAAGATCATGCAGGTAGTTAGAAACAGATGTTAAAATTTTTACTTCAAAACTCTGCTTCCCATATTTCTCATAGGAGGTGATTAAGAGCTTAGTTCACGGAGAAATCACTTGTCAAATAAATTTACATTTATAAACTGTCCTTCATAAAGGCACCTCAGAGCCCTCTGCAAAATCGATATGAAAACTAGCCAAAACCAAAGGCAATGAAAGGAGAGGACGCAGGTCAGACGAGAAAGCTAAGTTTAAATTTGACAGCGCACATTGATTCAAATAATTTCATTTTTATCTGTCAGTCATTGTATAAAAAGGGCTTTGTCGAGGCAGCTGAAACCAAGATAACATTTTGAGTGGATTTGGGAACCAGCAGATCTCAGGCAAAGAAACGATTAAAAGGCACTGGACACAGCTGGTCAGGAAAAAGGATCAATCAAAGTATGTACCGTATAGTAATGTAAGAGAACAGGAAAATGAGAATTCACTGAAAAGACAGTAAAGTAGCTCACAAGTCTGTTGCAAAGTGGTAGGTGAACCACAGCCACAGACAGCTTATCAAGACAGAATTGAATGTAGTTCAGGAAACAGGAAATTCAGAAGGGTACAGGTGTGTTACTGAGAGCAGAGCTGGGCTAAGCGTAACAACAGAGATTTGTAGGCATTTCTGCTATTAAGAGCACCTAATTAAGTTTGCCTTGATTTGGAGTTTACACAGATTCCTGTGAGCTTATGAACATCTAGGAGTCACTTAATGAAAGATTTGCAAATGCTAGAAAATTTAAAACTTCAACAATTTTAACTGAAGCGTGTTTTAATTTTGCCACAAGTTTCCTCTTCGAAAAGGTGCAATTGTCCATCAGGGACAATTATATAAAACCATAAGGTCAGCTGTAGAGTTTCCTAATTCAGTGCTTTCTAAGACCTGCCAGTAACAGACATTTATGGAGTGTATAGTGATTGAGTTCAGCATTTCCAAAGAGCCCATAACCTGAGGAAAAGTGAGTACTTATGAACATTCAACAAACCCAACAGATTGGAAATATGTTGATTGATAGCTAGCCCTAAGAATTAGTAACTGGCACAGACAATCTTCATCATGAATAGTTGAACCAAGGGTAGCATACCTTCACGTGGAAAGCACAGCGGAGAAGGAGGAGAGAAAGCTGAAAAAGTTTAGAACCAATTCTGAAATCCAGGATGACACTGAACTTGTGTGTTACTACCTCAAACACAAAAAGAAATCCTACTGTGCTCTGCAAAAATAAACCTATTATTAACTTCTTTGGTAGGTAATTTTGTTCTGCCATGTAGAAACAGAGCAGTGCTGGGGCTGATCTCACCAACAGCTGAAAAGTAAAGAAATGCTTTTCAATGTAATGTCCGGTTGGACATTATCAAGGCACGTGAGTCCTAAACAGCAGGAACTTCATTAATTCCTGAAATGACCCTGTGGGAAATTAGTTAATTCTTTTCCTATTTTGCTTTCTAATTTTGAATTGCCTTCAACAACGGATTAGAGTAGTTCTTGTCTGGTTTGGGAAAACTGGGAAAGTAAAGCTGTTGTGCTTCTTTAAGTGTGTTTTCAGCATGTGCCACATAAAGAAGTGGTTGCTATGGTAATTATTATTGGTTAATTAGGTTTGGAGAAGCATTCTGATTTATCATTAGTTGTTTAACTAAAAATAGCAGCTCACCACAAGGTTGGTTTTTGTAACTAAAATCTCTCAGAAACCCCATTGCCCTCTGCCCCTTCTCCATCACCCCCTTGCTTAGGTTACTTTGAGGGAAAATAACTTATGCTCTTATAAGAACCGATCACCAGGAATGAACTGAGAGTCGCATGAGAAGTGTGGGATTTGAGACCAAAATGCTCTACTTTGTACAGAACAGGAACATCTGGCAGCACGGACTCTACCACTCTCTCATTGTTGGGCTGCAGCAAGACTCTATCTCCAGCTGAGACCATGATTTTATGAATCAAAGCTCCTGGCAGCGAAACTAGTAAGTACCTGTATCTCTGTACTGCTTCTTGCCCACCTTGATCCCTCAGCACAGCTTCGCCTTTGTCGTGCCAGATCAATTATTTGTGGGACCATACTGTGAACTATATCAGGGAACCTGGCCAACTTAAAAACAAACATTTGGTGTTGGCAGTGATTTTCCTATCATCTAGAGCAGCCGTCTGATTGAGTTTGCAGCACAGCCTCTACAGGGAGAGGAAGCACGTGAACATTCATACTTGGCACTGCTGCCAACTCATTAAACTGAAATCATTGCTGCCTTATTGTTAAATCACCTTGTAAGGAGGTTTTTTATTCCCCAGGTTCACTCCTTCTCACCTCTCCTGGGTCTAACATCTAAATGCCAATGGCCATGATTGAGGCGCTTTCCCCGCTCCCCCCCTTTTCTTTTTTTTTAGATTATGGGTGCTTCTTCATCAACATTTATTGAAAACCAACGCGTCCCACAAAGGTGCCCAAACTGCTGCCATGGCTTTCCAGAAAGCTCGTCTGTCCCTGATCCTCTATATAGAATCATAGAATCATGGAATCAATCACAGAATCGTTTAGGTTGGAAAAGACCTTTAAGATCATTGAGTCCAACCATAAATCTAATACTGCCAAGTGCACCACTAAACCATGTCCCCAGGTGCCATGTTTACATGTCTTTTAAATATCTCCAGGGATGGTGACTGACTCAACCGCTTCCCTGGGCAGCCTGTTCCAGTGCTTGACAGCCCTTTCAGTGAAGAAACAGTGTCCAATGCATAAGTACAACAGCTGTTTAACTCCTACTCACAGCTGGAGTGAGTGCTAACTCTTTTATCTGATCTACATAGTCATAGTTTACTGAAAGACAGGAATATACCATACACCTGAGAAGACAGGGATGGAGAAAGGTATATTGTTTATTCATGGTAAATTTAGGGAAGCACAAACTATGATGGTTAAGAGCAGTGCTTTACCCTACCCACCCTTGATTTGCTAAATGAGAAAGGACCCATTTGTATCAGTGTCACCTCCTGATTTTGTGTTTAGAACCGAGTTTTGTGGTTCAGCTGTGCACAGCTCCCATGAAAACATTGGCTCATTCTTCAAAAACTTGGATCTTATTTATGCCTCTAGGAGAGCTGAAATCTGTCTGGAGCCTGGTCTTGTTGCTTCCAGAGCAGGCATTAGAGGACTTCACTATGTACTTAGGGACACAGTCTGGCCTTTAATGTGCATGAAATCTGTAGCCTGCAAGGCAGGCTGGCCCTATCAAAACACAAGGTGTACCCCAAAGAATTATTAGATTACCCTCAATGACAGTAACTGATCCTAGACACTGTTTTCTCTGTTTCTGTTGCAGAATATCCTAACATGCTTATTGCCCCTGCACTGCTAATGATTTAGAAAACAAAGACCATTTTTCCTCTGAACTATGACACGTTTGTATAAAATCAATTGTTCTAGTTCAAGGCAGAATTCAGAAATATGTATTTTTAATATTCAGAACAAGAGTTTAATTTGCTGTTAGAAAAGCAGCTATTTCCTTCTTGCTCTTCCTCTCATTGAATCCATTAGAAATGTAGAAAATTGAATGTCTGATTACATTGTTCATAGGTAGCTCAAACCATAAAATTTGGTAAGTAAGTCAGCTATCAACTATGTCAAGAGTTTTGCAAGATGGTGTGGTACAAGAGATCTTTCAGGAAAATCGTATCATATCAGACACACAAGGGCTGACATAACTTGAGTGATGCATAGAGGCAGTCAAGCAAATATATACCTTGCTAGTGCCATCAAGCAGCCCCAAATGGCAAACGTTTTTCAGCACATCTCCTCTAACTCACCTTGAGCTTCTCCAAAATTTAGGATTCAAGCATAATCTTAATTAAAAAAAAAAAAAAAAATCTATTCTAGGACTTTGGGTAACCTTTTTTTGGCACTTATCTTTTTATAGATATTAAAGTGACTAGGCATGCCTGGGACAATGTCAGTAGTAGGGTCATAGCCCATGCATACAGGCGAATGGACAGAGGCAAGTAAATGATCTTCAATTTTTAGTAACTGTGCTCCATGGCTACAGGGTACTCTGCTGAACTCTCTGACCCTCATCTAGGAACTGGTCCTGAACTACACAATGAAATCTGGTGATCACGTCTCCCGTTCACTCAGCAGCACAGCATTCTTTTGTCATCTTTTTGCACACAGGATGCTATTACGGATACCTGAAATGTTCCTATTTAGGATGAATGATCTTATCCTTTGATGTGAATAGCTTTCCCTATTCAGTGTTTTCTGTGTGCTGGTTGTGTACCTTCTGCCTCTACTCTGAGACAGCTGCATTGCAGGGTAATTACAAGGAGAAATTTAAAGCCAAACCTTCCAGATGTCATCATTTTATTGTCCAAAAACTTCACCTCATTTAGTGCATTTAGATAAACATAAAAGGCTCAGATAGGAATCTCTGTTTTCTTTTCCAAATGCATGTAACTTTGAAACCACAGTAGATATATCATGGAATTATTTTAAATCACCTGTGCTAGCTAACAAGGAGTAGATCCTGTAACAACACACACACACACACACACACAAAAACCACAAAAAAAACAGCAAAAAACAATGCACAGCACAAATGCTGGTGCAACAGAGAAACACTGGAAACAGCCCATGGCAACCCAAGCTGGGTCTGTTTAGCTGGGAGAAGAGAAGACAGAGGGGATCTCATCAATGCTTATAAATATCTAAAGGGTGGATGTCTAGAGGAAGGGGCCAGACTCTTCTCTATGGTGCCCGGTGGCAGGACAAGGGGCAACAGGCACAAACTGGAACACAGGAAGTTCCATCTCAACATGAAGAAAAACTTTTTCACTGTGAGGGTGACCGAGCACTGGAACAAGCTGCCCAGAGAGGTTGTGGAGTCTCCTTCTCTGGAGAGATTCAAAACCCGCCTGGACGTGATCCTGTGCAACCTGCTCTAGGTGATCCTGCTCTGGCAGGGGCCTTGGACTAGATGGTCTCCAGAGGTCCCTTCCAACCCCTACCAATCTGTCAATCTGTGAATCAGGGTAGGTTGGGAAACTGTTGAAGTGATGGTATTCCCCTGCTCACTGCTCAGAAGGGAGTGTTAGGCAGCAATGGAGTTTCTCTTTCTGCACTTCCGTATTTCAGACTCATGGAGGTCAGTCTGACACTAAAATTTTCCCTACACTTTTTTTAATGCAGAAGATGATCTCCATTAGAAGTTGCACATTTACTGTTCAAAACAAATACCAAAGTAATTACATTCAATGGAAGCCACATTCCATTTAAAGCCACTAGAGAAATAAATTACTCCTAATAAAAGTTACACCATCTAAACGAAGATTTATAATAAATTAATCTGAAATGGAGAAGCACACTCACAATATCCTAAATATTAAGAATAAAAAATAATTCCCTTTTTTTTTTTAACCAACCCTTAGGAAATGCTAATTTTTCCCCTTGCATTACATACATGAATATCTGAATTGTAAATAACTGTCCCCCAATTCAGATGTACCAGTGTTTGGGGACCAGGCATCAGACATCTTAGATAACTTTCCGGCGACAAAAAATTCCAGCTGACACCCAATCTGGAAATGTCTGAGACCATCACTGAGTTTTAGGGTGAGCCTGTACGCTGTAAAACTAGGACCTCTAAAGTGGAAGTCACCTTTGGAAATTTTCCTCAAATTATCTCAGTAGTTCTGTCTGAGACAATGCAAGATAGCCAAGGCAGAAGAACTCCTAGTACTTTACTTAATAGATTATACAACTGATTAGGAGTAATGGTAGGAAAAAAGAAAAAAAATTCATCAAAGCTGCTTTGCAGCATTGGAAAGAGTTTAACTACATTTTAAGGAAAACAGAATTAGGTAGTCTGCATTTCTGCTAAGTGAGTTTAGGGTGGTGTTCTGCACAGCTGTTTTTATTGCTCTAGATAATGGCTCTTATCCAAAGTAAGATGTCAAAACTGAGCGAGCAGTAATTATGTTTGTAGGGCTGACAGCAGTTCATCTTTTCTGTCACACGTCATTGCTGTTTTCATCTGATCAAATGTATGCATAT
The DNA here is from genome assembly GCF_028858705.1 of Grus americana. Taxonomy (NCBI): domain Eukaryota; kingdom Metazoa; phylum Chordata; class Aves; order Gruiformes; family Gruidae; genus Grus; species Grus americana. The sequence continues at coordinate 10,144,280 of NC_072853.1, read as the reverse complement.
CCCAGGAATTACCTGCAGTATGTACTCTGTGTCTCTTCCCAATGGAACTGGCAATCGTCATGATTTGTGTACAGGTCACCCTGCTTCGGTGCATTCTTCAGAGTTATAACAACAGACTGCACAAGAGAAGCTTTTCATTTTCCTATGAAAAGCTATGCTAGGCCAGGTCCTCTGTGTTTTCCTCTAAATTATCAAGCTGTGGCCATAGGTGGAGGAAAGAGGCAAGATTTTGCAAATAATTTTTCCTATTTGGTATTGCAATGGAAAAAAAAAAGGGAAGTAATAGCAAAATGTAATGATCTTAAATTACTCTTGGACTCTATCAAGAAATAAAGACTGTCTTATGAAAGCCACTCCAGTCTGGGTGAGACTGAGACTAATACCTATTAAAAAGTAAATTGAAAAATACTGAAAAATATTGGTAATGAAAAATAGATGAGGGATATCATAGTGTTGAGTGTCCTTTTCCAAACCACCCTTGTCCTTCAAAGCCTACTTCTACTCTGATGGAAAGCAGCTGTGTGTGTTAACCAGTTATACCTGCTGGCAAACAAACCACCCCCCACAGCTGATATTTTTTTAAACTATTCACTCCCAAAAAAAGCCAAAACAGTGTTGGCAACAAAGGCTCTTTACACTTTATTATCAGCATTTTTAAATAAAGGCCAATGGTAAGACTAAATCTTTCCCACAGTTGCACCTGTAAGTGGTTGTCATTTTTCACAGGTCTCATTAGAGACGGAGTTTGCCCACTGAATCCAGAGCTGATTGATGTGTGAGACGGTAAGAGTAGACTTACAGATCCCAGATCAGGCTGCAGGCTTGCTAGCCCAGAAATAATAAGGAAAATATCTCCTCTCTCCAAATTTCCCATTATGGCTGCTCTGCTTGCATTTTAAATTATTTTTTGAAAAGTGACCTGAAAGCCCCAATGAAAGCAATTTAATATTGCCTATGTTTATTTTTTCCCTTAGTATCTCCTTTTGCTGTTGACTATGGCGATCCCCTGAAAATCAAGAAAAGACAGAACTTAGCAAAGGCGTTTTTAGAGTCCTTTCCTAGCAAAACATCAAAAAAAAATCAACAAAAATCCTGAACACCTACTTTCTCAGCTAACCTTGATGCTAACATTGGGCTGTAATCATGGCAGATCGTAACACCTAAGGCCTGCCCTTACTTTGGAGAAAACTTGCGTAGCATAAAGGTAGTGAATTGTAGTCTGACTTCAGTGTACACAGAATTCCAGGCATCCTTAACCATACTGAGAACCAGTGCTGATATGACCTTAGGAGACTGAAGGAAATGGAGAGCCTGTGAAGGTATGGATGTACCTCCAAGGAAAACTTTAGAATGGTTGGGGATGGGGTAATAGGGTCCAGGAGCCTTTGTCCTCCAGAGATGAGCTGAACACAGCTTAGGCACAGCAGAAGATGTGAATCACTCAAAGTTAAATGGGAATTTTGTTGAGAACAATTGAACGTGACTCAATATTCTCTTGAAGTCTGTTTTATCTCAAAATTTTTAACTCTCAATTAGGAACTATCCTGGAGAGAAAATAGAGAAGGGACATGGAAGCAAATGGAAATGTACCAGAGAAAAGCCGTGAGAGGTTACAGCATTCCAGACCAGCTGGGTTAAAACTTTATCTCAGAGATTTAGGCGAGGACAAACATTTTCCTTTGTGAAACCTGTGGGTGTTGTTTTGCTATTAGTCATGGTGAATGCTTCAGTGTGGTGAGCTAGAAGAAGTCAGACTGACATCAAAAGTACAGAGAGTGCTGTGGGAAAAAATTGACTCAGTCCTTTGGCTGGCAGAATACACCACAGACAAATAATGAAGGATTAGGTTTCTTCTGCCACTTCGCTAGCAGAGGAGACATATAGCACAGGATTCATTCTGCATTGACACTGGTATGACCTAGGACTAATTCCTTTGAAAAGAGTGGTTTATTCTGATGTAGAATAAGGATGGGATTAACATCAAACCCTGATATTTACTGTGGGCCAAATTCTCCTTGCCTGACAATACAAGCCATGCCTTTGTTTTCCCTGCTTGTATAAGCATGAGAATAGAAACTGGACTGTTCGTGGAACATTAAATAAATGATACAAGACAAAACAACCGCTGTCTCTGATGTTGAATAATGAATCCTGCTGATACCAGTGAGAGCTGCCGGAGAGTATTAAATCTTGATGGACATAAACTAACAACAGAAGCCCCCTAGATGTTTTACATCAGCATAGCTGTGAATTCATACAGGGTTTGATCCACTGCGTGGCTATGAATGCTGTCCACATTTTTGCAGTTCAGATTGTTTAAAGGCACCCACTCCAGAGCAAGGTCAATCTTAACCTGCGCACACAGAAGCTCATTGGCTTCAAAGGGAACTTCACTTGGGCAAAGCAGGTTTTGGTCTTGGTGAGTATTTAGCTCATGTATCTGCTATTCAGATCAATGTAGCAGCAGTCATGATACATAAACATTGCTCTCTTAGGAGCACTCAGAAGATAAATGCTTGAAAAGAAATTGTGTGTGGCCTCAAACATGCTGGGGTATGAATACCAAGGCTGACAATGTTGCGTTTCATGGCACAGAAAGAATGTCAGAACTTAAGTCAAGAACCAGCCAGGAAAGTGGATTTCTTACTGGAATTTCAGGCAGTGGAGAGAACGTTACTTCTGAGCCTTTAAAAAGAAAACCAAAGACAATCAGTTTTAGAAACGCACCTGCCCGTTTGGTTGATGGGTTTTGGAACTAGACAGTACTAACAGGTAAATCTATGAAAGGGCTCAAGGAGAAAGGACACATTTAATGACAGGGTGAGACATTTTCTAGTGTTTACTGCTTGATCCAAAGCCTGTTCTGTTTGATGGAGATACGCCTGCTGGCTCTCATGGCTTTTTAAGCAGTTTCCTCCAACAATCTTGGGTTGTTAGCTATCAGAATGCAAGTGAAATGAAGCATTTCAGATATCCTAGGGAATCGCTTATGTCTCCTTCCTGATAACAATTTGAACTATTTTGTTTTCCTTAGAAGGATGAAATCAGTTCTTGGAGTGGAAAATAAGGCCCCAGCCAGGCCCCACTGTTCAAGTTCTTTTCTTTCTGTGCAGACAACGCAGTGCTGAAAGCAAAACTGCATCCACAGACAGCACTACAAACACGTCAGTTGTCGTAGTAAGCTGGCGTCTGATAGCCAACACTGGACAGTAACCATATGTGTAACCTACATTAAATTCTGGGTAAAAAAAAGAACAAGCTCAAATTACTCCTTTATGTTGCCCTCCTCGCGAACATCCACATGCATTTGTTAAAGTCAGCTCAATTAATTGCTATGTGAACATAAAACTAACATATCCTTGCAATAAACACGCAATGTATTTGTATCACAAATAACTTTTGTCATGCATTCTGGCCTTCTTTCTTGCCTTCTGATATGTTCCTATGTATTATTTCCACAAAGAGTTTATAAAAAAGAGCAAACCTCTAAGTCATGCCAATTATTTTCTTTAAAGAGAAAAATATTAATAAAAAAGTAGAACCAGTCACACTAATTACCTCACAAGACGATATTAAAAAAATAAATAAATTTGGGAACTATGTCTGGAGATGGGCAAGACAAATTTGGATAACCGGAAAAATTTTATGACGGGTTCTTTTAAAAGAAATTCTTTAATGAAAGCTAAACAGTATGTGCATCTGTGTCTGTGTTTTAAAATTTTCGGTTCTTGGCAGATTCTAAAAAAAACCCACCAAACTACTTTTTTTTTTTTTTTTCTCTCTAGTTAGTAGCAACGAGGTGCAACTACTGCACTTCTGAGCAGCTCAGCCCTGTAGGTGTGCAAATGCCTTTCTAAGACTGGTACAACTCTGGTAGTACCCTGAAGGAAAAATGTGGTTACCTAGAGATTTTTAAGATTCAGAAGACACCTATAGCATGTGGGCAGCATACTGAGTTCAACTAGAAACTGAAATGGCAGAGTCATTACCACTCAGAGTTGGACAATCCCTCCTCTGGGAGATGGGAGCTCCTGCTGAACTCAGTATTCAATAAAAACTGTGCTGAATCACAAAGGCAGACATTGCTGATCTGCAGGACTTGCAATTGTGAGAGGTGGTAGCTCAGGGGCCAGTCCAGGGCTTGCAGCAATGTAGCAGTACCACTGGATGTGAATGGCATCATCCAGACATTCTGGAAAAATGTTTCCTAAGCCATAAACTGTTCATAGAATCACAGAATCATAGAATCATAGAATATCCTGAGCTGGAAGGGACCCATAAGGATCATCGAGTCCAACTCCTGGCTCCACACAGGATCAGCCAAATCAGAGCATATGACTGAGAGCGTTGTCCAGATGCTTCTTGAACTCAGTCAAGCTCAGTGCTGTGACCACTTCCCTGGGGAGCCTGTTCCAGTGCCTGACCACCCTCTCAGTGAAGAACCTTTGCCTGATATCCAACCTAAACCTCCTCTGTTGCAGCTTCATTCTGTTCCCTCGTGTTCTCTCACTGGTCACCAGTGGGAGGAAATCAGTGCCTGCCCCTTCGCTCCCCCTCGTGAGGAAGCTGTAGGCCGCGATGAGGTCTCCCCTCAGTCTCCTCTTCTCTAGGCTGAACAAACCAAGGGACTTCAGCCTCTCCTCATACGTCTTCCCCTCTAGACCCTTCACCATCTTTGTTGCCCTCCTTTGGACACTCTCCAATAGTTTTATGTCCTTTTTGTACTGTGGCACCCAAAACTGCACCCAGTACTCGAGGTGAGGCCGCACCAGCACAGTGTAGAGTGGGACAATCACTCCCCTAGACAGGCTAGCAATGCCGTGCTTGATGCACCCCAGGATATGGCTGGCCTTCCTGGCAGCCTGGGCACACTGTTGACACTGTCGATGTGCCTATCTTCAAAATGATTATAACGATAAAAAAACCTCCAGGATGACCTACCTCTACCTACCACCCTACTTTCATTAAGAAGAACACGAACACCCATATTCCACATGTGCATTTTATGCCATGCTTTACTCTGAACAGAAAACCCAGCATGAATTTGTAAAGTATTCATCATTACAAAGAGATCTGGCAGTATCTGGCAGGAGTAGAAATGGCTGCCTAAAAATCTTTCATTAAAGGTTTCTCTGTAGTTGCTCTGAACTGCTGATGCTGATTTTGTAGTCTGGAAATAAAGGCATTTTGCTGAAAGACTGAATTGCCCTTCACAACATGAAAAACGTGATTAAAATATCCTGGCAAGGTCAGAGTTTATTGCCCTTGAAAAGAACATTAGCCACCATGTTCCCTGAATTACAATTGTGTGCTGCTAAGGGCTTTTTCTTTATTGGAGAAGGAAGGGAGCATTTTGTGTTTTTTCAAAAGTAAAAGCCCAATTCCCTGCTTTCTGGCAGGATAGGATGCTCAGCCCTAGGGAATGTGTTATGCTACTCCGGGAACAGAAAGCAGCCTCTGGTCTAATAGACCTATTGTAGGTGTTACACATGGAGCAACTTTGCAAGCAACAAACTATCCCATGAGGCTTCCCAGTGTGTAGGGGGATATAGATGCAAAAGAAGAGCCATGAACTAATCTCTATATTTACTTATGTCACTGTATGGCTATATTTTTCCATTATTTTCAAGTATACATGTGTTGGGTTTGCGTGGCAAGGTTTTGGTAGCGGGGGGGCTACAGGGGTGGCTTCTGTGAGAAGCTGCTAGAAGCTCCCCCTGTGTCTGATAGAGCCAATGCCAGCCGGCTCTAAGACGGACCCGCCACTGGCCAAGGCCGAGCCAATCAGCGCCTCTGTGATAACATATTTAAGAAGAAGAAAAACACTTAGAGAGAGAGCTTTTGCAGCCAGAGAGAGGAGTGAGAAGATGTAAGAAACTCTGCAGACACCAAGGTCAGTGCAGATGGAGGGGGAGGAGGAGCTCCAGGCGCCGGAGCAGAGATCCCCCTGCAGCCCGTGGTGAAGGCCATGGTGAAGCAGGCTGTCCCCCTGCAGCCCATGGAGGAAGGATGAGGGGGTGTAGCGATTCCACCTGCAGCCCGTGGAGGACCCCACACCGGAGCAGGTGGAGGCACCTGAAGGAGGCTGCAGCCCGTGGGAAGCCCACGCTGGAGCAAGTTCCTGGCCGGACCAGTGGACCCGTGAAGAGGGGAGCCCACGCCAGGGCAGGTTTGCTGGCAGGACTTGTGACCCCGTGGGGGATCCCATGCTGGAACAGTTTGCTCCTGAAGGTCTGCACCCCGTGAGAGGGACTCCATGCTGGAGCAGGGGAACGGTGAGAGGAGTCCTCCCCCTGAGGATGAAGAAGCGGCAGAAACACCGTGAGATGAACTGACCGTAACCCCCACTCCCCGTCCCCCTGTGCCGCTGAGGGGGGAAGGTTGAAGCTGGGAGTGAAGTCGAGCCCGGGAAGATGGGAGGGGTGGGGGGAGGTGTTTTAAGAGTTGATTTTATTTTTCTCATTGCTCTACTCTGTTTTGCCTAGTAATAAATTAGATGAATTCCCTCTCTAAGTTTCGTCTGTTTTGCTCATGACAACGATTAGTGAGTGATCTCTCCCTGTCCTTATCTCGACCCATAAGCATTTCGTTATGCCTTTTCTCCCCTGTTTAGTGAATGAGAGGAGTGAGAGAGCGGCTCTGGTGGGCACCTGGCCTCCAGCCAGGGTCAACCCACCACAATACCATATATCTAAGAATAGTTCTAAAGTCAGTTGTAGTCCCAAAGATTTCAGAGACAATAGCCGTATCTTTGAATGTACACAGGTACTTACATACTTTGCTTAGAGCAGGAACAACCAGGAACATTCTTATTCTTTGTAATTACGTGCCCTGTGCACCACAAATGTATATAATGAACAGAATGTACAATAATAATGATCCTCTGAATATATTTATATATATTTTATATATAGAATCATAGAATCATAGAATGGTTTGGGTTGGAAGGGACGTTAAAGATCATCTAGTTCCAACCCCCCCTGCTGCGGGCAGGGAAATATATATATATATTATATCTATTTTTTATATATATAAATAAGACAAATCAGACCAGGTTCACAACATAAGATGAGGAAGATTGAAGGTCAATTAAAATGAGCTGATGATAACCTGAAAAATATTTTTCACTGTGTAAAAATGGCCCCTCCTTATTCATCAGGTTCGTTCTTTCCTATTTCTTTGCCTTCAACAGGACTTTATTGACAATACAGTCCTTTCATCAGTTGTTAGACTGTTGGAAGAGATGATTAGATTCTGTCATTTTCTTTCACCATCAGCAATATTACTGGCTAATGGTTGATCCAATATGTCCTTAGCAAACCACAGATATAAATCTGGTGTCCCCAGGACCTTCTCTGCAGAGCTGCTTTCCCTTGTCAGCTGCCAGTCTCTACTGTGCATGGGGTTATTCCCTCACAAGTGCAGAACTTTGCATTTCCGTTCTGTTGAACTCCATGATGTTCCTGCCAGCCCATTTCTCCAGCCCATCAAGGTCCCTCTGAATGGCAGTGCAATCATCCAGTGTATCAGCCACTCCTCCCAGTTTTGTATTGCCTACACCATATAAGACTGCTTAACTCTGTTGAGTTTGGTGGGAATTAGAGGGACTTAAGGAATCCCACAAGATACTTTTATAGTCACTTAAGTGGTTTCAGGAGTCCCTTAACTTGTGGAGTGTTGAAAATCTCACTTGCTACCTCCTTGTACTTTTAAGTCCCCAGATCACATTGAAAAATGCACTCTAGGCCAGATGACTATCCTGGGAATAATTGCTATGACCACCTATCTTTCCGTGTTTTGCAGACCACAGGGTTCCTTCAAAGTCTGTGAGAATTTGTGTTTGTGTTTATGATTTGGATTTTTAATCCTTTCCTTATTTGTAGGCTTCTCTAGCATTTTCTTTTTTTGTCTGAGATTCCTTGACTTGTCATTATATGGTAAAGGCCACTAAGCTCTGACTAAGCACCTTGAGAGTTCTCTACAAATCTGCAACTACTAAATCCATATTGCTGTTAGCCAGAAGATGACAGTTTGATTTCCAGATTATAGTTTGAGTTTTAATGATAGCAATTAGAAAGCATGTCTCTTAATTAATGCTGTGTGTATTTTCCATTTTTAAATTGCACCTATAAACTCTCTTTAGATATACACAAACTTTAGGAACATAGTAAATATTATTTTGACTTGCAAATGTAATTACTGAACCTGAAAGCAAGTTACAGAAAAAAGAATAAAGCATAAAATTCCACAGCATTGCTTTTGCTGACTATTTGTGTCTATCTAATACAAATACATGTAAATCTATCAAGTGGTTTGAACCTTTAGAAATTTAAATATGGGTTATTACTCAATTTTATTAAATATATTGGTTGCTTTTTGATTTTAAAAAATCAACTGTGTCAAGTTTAATTATGGAAGTCTTGTGTTGCAGAAGAAAATCAGAAGTGATCTCAAATACTCTTCCTTCTTGTACAACATAAAAATAGTTCTTTAATAAATGACACTTGGATAGACAATTTGGAAATGCAATAAGGAAGTTAGCATATTCTAGTGCCATGGAAAGCAATCTGGCCAACAAAAGCTTTGTTAGCTGCTTGAAGAGGAAAGAACAGCTACCTTAAAAATCTTTGTACCAAGTTTCAAGACTTCAGGCCATCAAACAACTTAAATTTATACTCATCTTCATGCATATGAGTGCTTTTCTTGACTTTAAAATTAAGATGCATTCTTTTGCAACCCTTCTTCAAAGTCACATTACCTCTGAGAGTCCTCTCTTAAAGCTTTTAAATGTTATTGTGTTGATTGTTGATGGGATTTGGAGTAAATGAATGCTTAAGTTAGATATTCTACTATTGAGGAATAACAAAGAAGAGTGGCTGTCATCAGATAATGTACGTAAGTATCCCTTCAGAATAAGCAGACACAAGTAAATTTTTACAGGAAAGAAAGTGATAAGTCATTGGAAAAATCATTTCTAAGCATGAAGAGCTATTAAGATTATAAGAAGATCATTGGAGGCTTTATCATCCTGTACCATCACAAAGAAAATGGGAGCACTTCATGTGTTCTTCTACCGTTTCTTCTAGCCTCTCAGGTGATTAATGAAACGGCAGAAAAAAGCAATTACATTAGCACAAATTAAATACATACAATAAATTCTTCTTCTCTTCCCATTATTGTCAACAAGCTGCTATTACTCTAGGGATTGGGGACAACATGGAAACTATCATAGCATCAGTCAGAGTGGCATTTAGCTACATTCTGGAAATGACAAAAAAATATTACAGTAATGTCCTTGGGCAGACTTCATATGACAAGTTCTGCCTAAGTCTCAAAGAACAATTTTCACCAGCTACTCTCAAGGTCCTTCAGATCTTGGAGGAATCTACTATAAATCTCTGTCCATTTTGGGATATACTGCTCCCTTAATGCTTACAGTATAGGCTACTATATGCCCTTAGCACCTTGATCAGGCAAACCAAGTGTACACCTCCCCGTCTGCTTCATTGCAGTTCAGAGGAGAGCAGGCAGTCGGGGAGGCTGCAGCCTTGCAGTGCACTGAACAGCATCGAGGAACACCTTTGGAATGCAATCATCTATGCTGCTAAACTGCCAGAACAGTTGCAGGCACTCTTCTGGCCTTGGTCAACCAACCCTCCCTCGGCAATTCCCACGTGTAGTTCCTGCTTTTCCCACCTCACAGGCTGGATGTAGGCACCTTGCTTGGGAGGAGATAATATAGCTACAGCCTTTGGGGAGAGGGATTGACTGAAGGCTGAAACATGTCCTAACTTTGCTGAACTCTTTGGGCAGCACAGAGCTTAACCTGAGACCTACAATCTTCTTCAGACAATTTCACTCTGTGCCCAGGAAGAAGTGAATTTCTTCCTGCTCAAGAGCTTACAGCATTTGCACAAAGATCAGGCATTGATTTCTGTTTTTCTCTGAGTTCTAGGTAAAGCAGTTTGAATCTATGGATCCCAGTCCTAGGAAAGAGACCTCTTAAGGCAACAAATTAATCAAGGCGGGAATGTTCTCCAGTCCTCCCATTGAAACTGGTCAGCTGCAGGGATGTGAAAGCAGGAACCGTGGGATCACAAAGAGGCCAGCTCTGTAGCCCAGTGCTGAAAGCACAGCCTTGTATAAACTATATGGCATCTACTTTAAAGTCCCCTCAGCACAGATGGTCTAATGTAAAGGGATCCTGGAGTCACTGGAATGAAATGGAACAGAACAAAATATAATAGAACAGAACAGAATAGACTATTTCAGTTGGAAGTGACCTGCAAGGATCATCTAGTCCAACTGCCTGACCACTTCAGGGCTGACCAAAATTTAAAACATGTTATTAAGGGCTTTGTCCAAATGCCTCTTAAACACTGACAGGCTTGGGGCATCAACCTCCTCTCTAGGAAGCCTGTTCCAGTGTTTGACCACCCTCTTGGTAAAGAAACACTTCCTAATGTCCAGTCCAAATCTCCCCTGGCGCAGCTTTGAACCATTCCCACGTGTCCTATCACTGGGTACCAGGGAGAAGAGCTCAGCACCTCCCTCTCCACTTTGCCTCCTCAGGAAGCTGCAGAGAGCAATGAGGTCACCCCTCAGCCTCCTTTTCTCCAATCTACACAAATCCGGGGTCCTTTGCCACTCCTCATAGGACATGTCTTCCAGCCCTTAAGAGAATTATGTGGAATGTGGTCTTTAAAAAAAAGTAAAGTTATATGCAAACATTCCCACTACATTCAATGTATTCACTATTTAACAAAAACTATGTGTGGCTGACAGAAGTCAATAGAGTATTCCTCTTTTGATGCATCATGGAAGGTGATGGGCATGTTTTGCACAAAAATCTCTAAGAAATTGAATGTATTAGTCACATATTACAGCAACTGAGAAAGGCAAATTTTCAAATCAAATGAAGCACAGAAACATAAAGCGATGTGTGTGGGTCAGCACAGGCCAATGATAAATTTAGTGATGAAATGGAAATGATCCTCATTCCCAGTCCCCAGCTGAAATCTGTGGTGAATGTCACTCCTTCCTCTAAAAGAATATGCATATCTGGCACATTAAATTAGATCCATACTGTGCACATATGGGATGATTTCTATGTCAATTATAACCCTATCTAGTATGCTTATGAAGATTATTAATACTAATAAGCATTAGAGGTACTTTCACATATGACAGAGAATCATAGGATAAAACAATGTGTATATCTAGATCTTGTACAGTTATTTGAATAACTGCCATGAGATCTAAGTAATTTCTTTACCTAAGATCCTTACTACAGAGTTATAAAACACCTGGTACACAGTATAATATCATGTAGTTCTTCTGTGATGATTGATTTTCCTGATTATTATTATTTCTTATTTGCATTGTGGTGATACTTCTGGATTGGTGGATGAAGCTCCCACCGTGGTAGACCTACAGCAAGCAGCACAGATAGATAGCTCCACCCCTGAGTAGCTCCCAGGTAGAAGCAGCAGCAGAGTTTGAACAAAGGAGAAAAAATTAAGTGCCTAGAGATCAAATATCTCCAAAGATACAAACTGATTTTCCTAATTAGGATTCTGCTGCTGTCGAATGCTTCCATAGGTTTCAGTAAAGAGGGATTTATGCATTTTATTTTTAAGGGACTGTGCTGTTAAAACAAAGGAAAGTGAAGATTTTTTGGAAAAATCCAAAACTATAAAGTAAAGGTTAATTCAAAATTAAAAAACAAGATCAAGTGGGTAAAAGAATTAAATCATTAAACTCATTCAAATAGTCTTTCATTAATACCAGGGGCAATTGTTGTCTAGATTAAAACTAAGACGATCATATAAAATTATAACATCAACATCAGGCTGTTTGAGAGAAGCACAATTGGGGTTGTGGAAGAAAAAAAAAAAGAAGTTGGCTTGGGTGCTTTATTTTTTGTACCGCTATGCTTCAGCTGTTTCTCAGACTGCAGCAATGGTTAATTAATGAACTGAGCAGCCTTCCTCTCTCCTCTAGGGCTAACTGTGGGAAACCTTGCAGCAGCAGAAGCTGGCAAATGAAATAGCAGTGCTTCTTAAAATAGTTGCTAATAAACAAAACTTGCATGATGAAATATTTCTCTGTCAGCCAATGGCTGCCTGGCTTTGCAGCTTGCCTTGTGTACATTTCCTGATATTTTTTGTTCTAGATTAGGCAGCACCGCAGTGGTATCTCTGTCTGCAGACCTGGGTGTTTGGAGAGATAAGAGTGACAGAGCTCACTCCAAGAGATCCCTGAAGGAGCTGGATGTCCACGTTTGTGCTCTCTTTCAGAAGAAATGTGGATTCAGAGCAATGCTTTCCGTAAAGAGGGTCCTGAGAAATCATCTTCTTGGTTCACCTGAAGATCCTAATGTCTATGGGATTCTTTATGTTATACTCTGTGGACTTCCCATCAGGTCCCTAAATCAAGCTGTTGTGAGTCCGTCAGGCCCTAATGAGATCTCTTAGTAAGATCCTTAGTTCCAAGAAATGCTAAGTACTCGGTACGTTTTGTGCTTGATCCCTTTTGACCAGCCAGATCTCTTTTATCCCTGGTTTGAATGAGTGAGGCTGGTACCAAAACACTCAAGATTCACTGCACCACTAACTCAGAGGTTTGCGTCCATCTCCCTCCTTGGGACAGATTGCAGCTCTACGGGCCCTTCTGCACTGGGGATGGGTACAAGCTGCACTGCACCAAGAACAGAGCAGGTGAAACAGAGTTTGTCCCTGAAGGAAGGGCTAGATGAAGAAAAAAAGGCTCAGAAGCCACAAATCAAGGTCCTTGTGCACCTCACTTGTAGCCACGTGATTACTAAAGTTTAAGCCAGAAGCTTGTGTTGACTGCCGACATGTTCTTATAGGTCCTTACACAACATGCAAAAATAATCTAATGTCTCAGACTGAATACAAAATATCCAGCATGATGGATGGGAGCAGAGCTAGCTAGGAGGAAACTATGAAAGACAGGGAGTATGACTTAAACCTTGTTTTTCCTCAGGATTTAGAGATTTGCTGTGAAGTTTTTTCCCTGTATTTGGGATTCCAAGTCCCAAACCCCCATCCCCTCCACCCCCAAGGGCACTGTCTATATCTTTTTGTTCAAATATTGAATAGGGCCTACTATTGTCTTTTAAAATAGCTATATATCTTCTATATAGCAGCTCAATGACTGGAGGCTCACCCCTCATTCAGTATCTCCTGCCCCCCTAGGAAATGCCCTCCTTGTAGGCTGTATTTGCTTTTGAGGAGCTGGAGGGGCAGCAGGTAAGGAGGGAGAAAAATTCTCTGGGGAAGCTGCATCACTCTGAAAAAGAGATGCAAGGTTCATCGGGTCATAGAGAGGGGACCAGACTGTACAGTCTGCTGGTTGGAACATGTGCTCCAGGGAATGGTTTAACAGCATTATATAAAACACTAAAATGTTCAGCAAGGACACCACCAGAGATGAATTCCTTAATCAGTTGGTTACAGAGTCAGGATTGTTCTTTCTTTCTTTTTTTGGCCCTCTGGATCTTAACCTTTTGTCTTCCCAGAAGACCAACTGTGCTAAGAATGGGGGAAGGTTTGCTTTGGAAACTCTCTGGTGAGGTAAGAGAGGTGGATTTCAGTCCCCTCTGGGGAAAAAGGGATTTAAACCTTTGTCTGCCACATTCCAGGAACATCTTCATCACGACATTTGTTACACAAAGGAAGAGCACAATCCCCTTCTCATCTGGCTTGGAGATCAGGCAGGCACTTTGTGTGCAGTACAACCACAACATGTCCCCAGTAGCACGGTGTTTGGATTCCGCCTAGGCTGAACGGTAACTGTAACATTCAGTCATTGAGGCACTTCATGGGATGCTCAGAAACAGAAGTGCAGCTGAGTGCAAGAAGACTGCACTTGAAGAAATGTGATGTTAACAAGGTGCCTGCAGGGATGGGGTGCTAGGCAGCAGCTGAATAAACATTTTCAGGTTTGGAGTTTCCATTAGCCTAAGCATCACTTTAAAAGCTTAATTCCCTTCTGTTTACTAAAATTCACCTTTTATATGAAACACTAGTATTTCTTGTACTTGTACTGGAAATAAAGAAAATGGAGGAAGGAGTCCTTCCACTTCTCACCTTCTCTGCCCTCTGGAAGAAGAAGAATCCATTAACCGGTTCTAGTTTTGCCCTCTTATATTTCCTGTTCAGACCACATCATTGACAGGGTTCAGAAGTGCAGTAAGAGGATGGATTGGAGATGTTTATCCCCTCAGTCTTCTGTACAGGCTAATAAGGATCATTCCAGCACGATCTGCTGTTAACTGTCAGCTGTAAGTGCGCTGCTCTGGTGTGTGATTATTTTGTATTAGATGCTGTTATTTTAGAGCGTATGCCTCTTTCTAGGCCATGAGAAACAACAGGCAAGCAATAAACAAAACCTTAAAAACAACCCAAAAATTGTCTGTCCTGACAGCAGAAAAAAATGTCACATTGAACCTAGCAAAGTAACTTTCACTGAGAACAAGTGCACTAAATGTTGTAGGCTGAAACTCACTGATAAAAGCAGGTTTCATTCATGTTTCTGCCTGAGTTCCTCCATTTTGGAGGAACTCTCTGAAGGCAATTAATCATCAAATTGTAAATATAACTGATGCATTTGCCCTACTTAGCAAAACAATGATGCAGCTGCTTCAGAGAAAAGTGTATCCAATTCTAATCTAATTATGCTGTGACCCACTGATACTGGTCAGGTGATAGTACAGGATATAAAAGGAAACCAGGTCATAAGCCAGTGTAAAATCACACCATCAGGTTATAAGTCACCCATAACGGACTATGGCAGAAAACCGAAGAGTAAGTAATGCTATCAAAGCAACCATAAGGATAAAGGTGGAGTGTTTTGATTCTGATCCTCAAATGATAGCCAACTTTGAAACATCCTTCTATCTAACAGATTTAACAGATACTGCACAAGCATTTGGCAGAAACTTTGAAGAGATGAGGGTGTTTTGTACATATATACTGATATCTATGATCAGATTTTGGAAAATATGTAAGTGATATATGCATATAAAAGCTGTCAGTTACCATTGTGTAATTATACAGATTTAACTCTATAAGACTCCTTGTGACTGCATGAATTCTGCTTTTTGCTCTATTAGTAATAAACAAGGCTGAGAGAGGGGTTGGGGAAAAAAAACCAAGTGAGCAAACATTGCTATATTAATTCGCAGAAGTGCCTAGACTTGGAAAGACAGATGTTAACAGAGGGGAAAAAAAAAAGAGTTTCCTGGTCTTGGTATTACCCACTTCAAGGTTATTTCTAAATGTATTTTTAAAATTTTATTTAATATGTGTAATTTAGGACTTGATCCATCAAGGTATCCCTTATGGAGGTGACTTACAAGAGTAGACTTACTGACTGCGGCATTTACTCACATGAGTGAAGAGTGCACAGGCAGAGGATTAAATCCAGAATATGTTTGTATCTTACATAATTTCAAGCCTGTCAAAATTCATATTTATATTATCATCTGCCTACGTTACATAACACTAAGAAGCTCTGAGTTGTTTTTTCTTCCCCATATGCCTGAAACACATATATGGTCTTAGAAATATTGGATTGTATACCACATTATCACCAAGGAAAAAGTAAGAATGAATGCAATACAAATGAAGCTTTCATTTCGGGGAATGTCAGAGGCCAACACCTCCCCCAGCACAGCACCTGACAAGTCACACAAATCAATGCACTTTACTTGTTTACCGGTAAGAACTTGCATTTCTCATTTGCTTCCTGACAGTCAAGTCAGTACCAGTGTTGCCTTTACCTAAATCACAGCATCAGGCCCTTTTTTCATGGCTCTCCCTTGGTTGAGCAGCAGTACATTGCTCAGCATTTCAGGCTGGGGTCAGTTGGGTTTAAGGGAGGGTCATATCTCCCCAGAAGCACTGAGCACTTGGCAGGATTGAAACTAGTCACCCTATGTTTATTTTGTTGTGCTTGAGTTTTTTTTTTTTCTAAAAATCTCTTTTCAAGGCAGTCTTTCTCCTTCATCTTTACCTAGGATGCTGGTTCAAATTAATTTTGGAGATGTAAGGGAGGAAAAATCAGATGACCTCTTAAGTGTTACTGCAAGAAAAACTGGTGAACTATGGGCATTATTTGTATTCATCATAATGCGCACTTTGTTAACTTCAACAAAAAGCTGAATCAGGCAGTAGTACTGCATACTTGTGTTCAGCGTTACTAATGATTTAAACTCCTTGTGAACATATTTATCAATGAAAACTAAGATTAATTAAGAGATTAAGGGAAAACAGACCACAGCACTTGATTTTTCTCTTGTATAAACTGTTGCAGCGTTATGAGTTTAGATAGACTTATAACTGATTTATACCTGTGTGACTGAGAAGAGGATCAGAATCATTGTCCCCATGGATACTTCTGGGTACAGTAATAAACTGACTCCAAGGTAGACGATTCTTTCTGTTCAGAATTGAATTCAGTATTTTCTCTGCATGAAATCCTGGTCTCATAAAAATCAGTGGAAAACCCATTATCTGTACCACAATCAGAGTTTTACCCTCTGGTTTTTTTCTTTCATTGTATACTTTAATTCCTGGGTTTGGTCCAGTTTAAGCAGTTCTCTGCATTCTGAGGCATAGCAAGCCGGTCACAGGTATTGCTATATAATGAAATAATAGTTCATTTAGTCTTGTAAGGCTTCCCTGAAGGGAAGATGCAGTATTTCACCTGGGAAAATAAGCCCTGTGATAAAAGGGAGTGCTTTGCCTGCAAGATGAAGAAATCTGCGCTGTCTGAAAGATTTCCTATATAACCTTGATGACACAGTCATTTAAATTCTTTGTGTTCACCTGTAAAGTAATAGGTGTATATACCCTTCATCAGCCGTAAAAGCCCTCATTCTCTAACACTTGAAAGCACGCTGCAATTCTCTGGAAAAAAAAAATGAAAAAATGGTGCAACACTACAAAGTAACTAAGTAGGGCTGCGCCTCTCTCTGGGCGCCGGGTCCGCCTCCCCCAGAGCCCCCAGGCCGAGCGGTGCCCCGCGCGGTGAGGACACGGCGCCTAAGCTGGGAAGCGCGGAGGGTGAGCGGGGGGCGCAGCCGGCGGGGGCCGCGGCCGGGGTCGGGAAGCGGCGGGCAGGCTCCCGCCGGGGCCGCTGGAGGGAGCCCCCGGGCCGCGCAGCAGCCGCGCAGCGCCGCGCAGCGCCGCGGCGGTTTCAGCACCGCGCCGGCGGACAGCGCCCGGGCGGCCCTCCCCCGCTCCGCGCCCCGCGCATCTGGCCGCGGCGGGGGCGGGGAGGCAGCGCTGCCCGCGGTGGGTTCGCTGCGGCTGTGCGGGGGGGAGCGGGTCCCCGTCCCCCTCCGAGCTCCCCCTTGCATCGGGGTGGGGAGCAAACCCCGGGGCGGGGAGGGATCCGGCCTCTGCTATAAGGGGTTGGAGGCAAACGGCCGAAGCGGCGTGTAATTGAGCGACGTTAAGTGGGCTCTGGGAAGGCGGGAGCCAGTGTAAATCAACGCATCGACGTGTGGCAAGCTGTGCGGATCCTGTTAAGGAGATTTATATATGTAGTTCATGAAGGCAATCATCTGGCTGGTAATCTCTCATTGTGCACCACTCAAAGGCAGTTCATTCACACAACTGGCAAAGTATCGGGCTGCAAAATGAAGATATTAGTATCTCTCCCAAGAAACATCTTTGTTAGAAATGTCTGTGGGAAATGCATGAGTGTGTGTGGACGAGCTAAATAGCCGTGATACCTGTGCGCAATGAGATAGCAGTGCATTACTCATAGCTCCAGGATAGGACATGGAAGTAAATTAAGAAATCAGCATAACTCACACAGCTTTTGACCCAGCACTAACAGCCAGCAGTGCATGGGAGTGGGACACGGTGCGCAGCTGCAGTTCATTCATCAGCATGTTACCGAGAGCTGGGGATCAACTCTGAGCAATCTAATTGTCTCACATCCACAGGGCTCAGCCAAGCACAACACACTGGTCAGGTTTTCCCAAAACAGGGTGAGCCTGGCCACTGGGAAGTGCGGTCAGGGCAGCTCACAGCTAACAAGTGTGTGGAGGAAGGGGGTGGACAGGGGTAGGCAGGGTTTTCAGGAGGGCCAGGGTCTGAGCGAGGTAGATGTGTGCCAAGGACCATTATCATCAAAACTTCCAGGTGCAAGATCAGCCACTTCCTGGCATTCATGTAAACAACATGCTACCAACACCACATTCCTCTGCACCCTCCCTCCTTTGGGGATTATCTGCCAGTACCTCCACCCCCTTCTCCCCGACTCCCCGGAGCTAGCCAAATGGAGATGATAATCTGCTGTGAAATATTGGTAGCACAGAGCTGTGACAGTCTGGAAAAGGGAGGGAGGGAGCAGCAAGAATCTCCAGGATTAAGTTGCCCTAGAAAGGCAGTGGGTTTTTTGCCTTACAGGGATGTTGGGAGTTCAGCGCTTTCTCAGTTTTGTGTAGAAGAAGCCAGATGAGTGTGAAGTCAGGTTAGTCCTGTTTTTAACTCCTCAGACCTGTATCTTGCCTGGTGCCTCTCAGAGGTTTGCACTGCACCACCACTCCCCCATGTAACCAGTACTCTGTCCTGGACATCACTTGTAAGGATGCAGCACAACAATGTTTGCCCCTTGACCATCAGTAGAAGAGGCTTCTTGGTGCCCTCCAAAGACAGCCTAGGATCCCGAACAAAACCTCCAAGGGGAACTTTCCCCTGATTTCACCGGGGCATTGGTTTGCTCTCCTGGCAAAAGAGCAGCATGCCTTGCTCCTGTTTTCCCATAGCCAAGATCAAGCTACGCTGCACATATGAGAGGATCAGTCATCCCAGCAGACACAGAGTTAAAAGGCATGAGGAAGTAAAATGAGAGATGAGCAGTGGGAGAGTTTGGCCAAGACAGAGTCATCTCATGCCATGGACCACTGCTGGAAGTATGGAAGGGGAATGATAAACGACCCATCCTCCCCATTTGCCCCAGGAGCTCCTCTCCCCAAAGCTATTTCAAGGTACAGTGAATGTACAAAAGGGGATAGAGTGGTTAGCAAGTGTCCCCATCCCCAGCTTGAGGTGAAACCTTGGGATAGGCAGTGGGGGAGCAAGGAGGGGGAGAGGAGAAGGTTGCATTTTGCCTGTAGTCTCCCCACCAGGTAATGAACCTCTGAGCACCTGACTAAAAGGGAGAGGATCTCTCAGGACACCCCACATCTCTTCTCACCCAGAATGACGGTGAAAGAGGAAGGTTCCCACCCTTTCCTCACCACGGTACCTGGTTGAGGGAAGTCACGGCCAACCTGGGGATAACCAGCTGCATGACGAGCTGCAGGACAGAGGTGACCAGCCCAGCCAGGATGGCCCAGGTGAGTGGCAGCGGGAGCATGCTGTAGGTTGCAAAAAGCGTGAAGAGCACATAGCCAATGCCGTCCCCAAGGAGGCCACAGCCCAGGCCGGCCGCCAGGATCTGCGTGGCCATGGCCACCCAAGTGACCACACCGCTGTACTGCAGGTAGGTGTACGAGGTCGTGTCCTTCCTGACCACCACTAAGGCACAGATCACCACCTCGATGCCAGTGAAGAAGCCCAAAAGGATGCCCTTAATGGGGTCCATGGGAGCAGAGGCCAGGGTCAGGTGGAGGAACAGCAGGGTCAGCTTGGTCAGCACATCCAGGATGTTCATGACCACCTCGGATTTACGCCGCTGGCCCAAGAAGTAGCGCTGGTAAAGGCGCTCCAAGTCCCGGGACTTGAAGGAGTTGCGGAGAGTGGGGAAGATCACCCCGCGATAGGTATAGCCCCAGTTGAGGAAGAAGTCCGAGTTGCTGGGGGCACAGTCCAGGGGCAGGAAGCCCAGGTCCCCGCTGCTGCTCGTGCGCTCTGGGAAGACTTTGGTGCCTCCGTTGTTGTGGCGCTCGCCGCCCAAACTCCGGCCAGCCGACTGTCGCCGGAGGTGGTGGTGGTGGTGGTGCGGCGGGTGGGGGTGATGGTTGGGGCAGCAGGTCTCCTCGGAGCTGAAGCCCTTGCCCCCACCGCTGCTGCTGCCGCCGCTGCTGCTGCTGTGCTCCTGGATGAAGCGCTGCTCGGTGATGTGGCGCACGGCCGTCTGCCACAGCAGGCGCTGGGGTCTGCCGCTGCCGGGGGGGGTCCTGTTGATGGTGTAAAGTTCATCGCTGTCGCTCAGGCACCGCACCTCCGAGAGCTCCATGGCGGTGACTGGCGGGGGGCAGAACACCGGCGGGGGGGCGCGGGAGCGGGGGGGAACGACACCGTCTTTGGGGAGGGGAGCGGGGGGGGGGGAGGGAGGGATGGAGCCGCGGGAGAGGAGGGAGGGGATGGAGAAGGGCGGGTGGCGGCGGCGGGGTGGCGGTGGGGGGATCACATTTATAGGCAGGTCCCTGGGTCCGGCGGTTTGGCTGGCGGCGGGGCTGGTTTGCCGCTGGGGTCCGCGGGGCGACTGCGCTGGCTCAACGCGGGCGGCCCTCGCCCCGCGCCCGCTCCCGCGGCGCCCCGCGGAGCCGCATCCCGCGGAGCCCGGCTGCAACGCAGCTCCGGCGGCCCGGCGGGCTGGGTGCGCGCCCTCCTCGGGGCGGTGAGCAGGGAGGGAGCCGAGCCGCGGGTCCGGAGAGGAGGAGGGAGGAGCGGAGCATCTACGGTCGCAGCCCCGCTGCCCGGCGGGCGATCCTTGGCCCCATCCGGAGGCTTGAGGCGCGGAGGGGTGGGGGAGCCGCCTTGCAGAGAGCCGTTCACAGCGGGCAGCTCCTCTCTCCGGGGATCCCGGGGCTCCGCTCCGAGGTCTGGTCCTCAGGAGCTGCTGTAATCCCCGCGGCTGCTGTCAGCGGGAGCCCTGCGAGCTGGGGCGGGAGGGGAGAGGCGGCCGGGTCGCGGGCATCCTCGGTCACGGCACCGGAGCCGCCGGCCGGGGGCTGCCCGCCCGCATTCCCCCGGCGGCGGGGCATGCCCCACAGGGCGCGCCGCCCTGGCTCACGGGGCGCCTCTGCCCGGGGGGGGCTCGGGGCTGCCATCCATCGCAGACGCTCGGCTTGCTTGGTAACGAGAAAAAAGGAGGGAAAGAAAGAAAGGAGGGGAAAAAAAAAATCCCACCGAAAAAAAAGCGAAAGAGCAGGGAACGAAAATCCCGCCCTAAACTCAGAGCTCTGGGAGGACCGCTGGGAGAATCCCAACTTCTCCGCGGGTCAGGGCAGGGAGGGCTCCGGCTCTGTGGCTTCCCCCGGCAGCAGGGAGGAGGAGAAGGAGGAAGGGGCAAGGGGCAGGCGCGCAAGGAGCGCGGCGGCTGCAGGGCTGCGGGGAGCCGGCGGCGGGTGCTGCCCCGGGAGCCGCGGGGACCGGCACGGCGGAGCCGCCAGCCGCCGCCGCCGCCGCCGCCGGAGTGGTGCTGCGGGCGGGCGGCCCGGGAGGAGGCAGAGCCCGGCGCGGTCAGCTGATGCCCGCGACGTCGGCGGGGCTGCCCGCACCCCCCTGCCCGGTTAAAGCAGCCGCAGCAGCGGCGCCGCGAGGGGCACGGCGGGCGGAGGCTCTTAGGGGGTCGGAGGGGGTTGGTCCGGGGCAGGTTCCCTGCTCCCAGCAGGATCCTCCGCTTGTCACTTCTGTTCCTCCAAGCTGCGCTTCTGTAGGTGCTCCGGGCTGTCCCACTGCGCCTAGCAGATTTGTCCATCTGTCACGATAAGTGAGACTAGATGCTGAAGTCGGGTGTCCCTCTGCCTAGGCACAAGGGAGAGCTGCCTCAGGCCTTGCTTGGGAGCTAGTGCTCTTGCCCAGGATGGGGGAGCCTTGGGGACCAACCCCACCTCTGCCTGGGCAAGCTCAGACCCGCTGAGAAAGGTGCTGTCGCTGCCAGGACTGTGGCTCTAACCACTCTGGGTTAAGTGAATGTGTTTGCATGTTTGATGGCTCCCATCCTGTCAGCATTTACATTAAAGCCACTGGATAAAGAACAGAAACTGTCCCGTGCACAGAGACCAGAGTGAGAGCCACTCCTCACACCCCCCATGTTGGCAGATGAGATTGTCCCTGCTCCACTGCTTGTGGGTTCTGTCTGTGCCAGCAAACATGAATGCTTTGTGCACAGTGGCACAGCCTGGCAAAGAGGGGTAGGAGGCATCCATCTTTACCTCTCCCATCCTTCCTCTGCCCAGGATGTACCTTGTTAAAGTGGCTGAACCCTGTCCTGGGGGAAAGACAACTTTGGGGCTGAAACCCTGCTGCTAGAAGCAGCTGAAACAGAAATAGTCCACACATTAGACTGTTGCAAATTAAGGGAGAGGTGTTTTCTTTGTGTTTCGAAAGACAAGAGTGATGCCTGCTGAATTCTCTGAGGTACATGTGCAGCTGCCTTCTGTCAGCAGTGAGGATGTGTGTGGACAGAGGCACTGCCTGGAAGGCGCTGTGCTGCCCTGCTCGGAGCTCTGGCTTCGGTCCGGGTGGTGGAACATGGCATGTGATGCTTGACTTGCGGTGGGCCTGAGCCTCCATGAACACCCCTCTGACTGTCATTAACTCACCTTTTATTATTATTGTAAGGAAGGCACGGAGATTTAGGAAGGATTTCACTGATTGTTTCTGTATTTGCTCTACAATGGATTTGGGGACTCCAGCCAAGTCTGTGTCCCATGTGTGAGGCAGGTTTTGTACAGATATGAGCAGAGGAAATTCTTGCTCTTGAGAGCTCAGATAAGGAATGAGTGGTGCTTTTGTGAACAGGGATGGGTCTTTCCTGTGGTTTGGCATGACCTCGCTAACCTGGAAAGGGTTAATACTAGTTTCACAATAATAATAGAGACACGCATCCTTACTCCTAGATAAATCCCATGGAAATCACAGCACTACTCGAAGATGAAAATGTTACTATAAGTAGGGAAATGTTATATAAAGACATATATTTCTTTTATAAAAGAAATTATAATTATTAGTGGTATTACCCCAGATCACAGAAAGAAAGCATCTTGCTCATTCGGATTGCTCAACACGAATCATGCTAAATCAAAGGAAAAGGAGACAATTATGTAATGCATCTTAAGGAGACACCCATTGAAAAGAGATAAGATGAAGCCAAGACAGGGAGTTCTCAGTTCTCTAATGTTGCTGTAATCACTGAATTACCGTGCTGGGAGGGTCCTTGGACCCCATGGCAGAGTGAGCTCTACCCTCACCATTGTTCCTGCGACCGAGGCTCTGTACCTCCCCAGGCAGTCTATTTCTACGCTTCTCCATCCTTATAATTTTCATATCTAACCTGAATGTTCCTTGCAGCATTCACTAAGCACATTACTTCTTGTCCTGCCCACCATGGACAGGGAGAACAGATTATCATGGCAGTAGTCTATACATATTTAATGAATGCCTCTTCCATCCGTTCCCTCCTCCTCTTCTTATTTCTTAAGCTAAACAACCTAATTTCTGTCATTATTTTTTTTCCTCCACAAGTCACATTTTCTAGGTCTCTGATTGTTCTTTTTAGTTTGTTCTGGATTCTGTACACTTGTTTCATGGTTTCTTTGTTCCCCTCTGTGAGATGCCCACAACTCAACTCACTTCTACAGTTAAAAGATGTCTTATGTCTAAAAACTACATCTTATGATCTATACTCCTATTTATACATCCTGTGAGATGGCTGCCTTCCTCCCATCACAGGCTTATCCACAACTGATGACCTACTGAAACTTCTTTGCTGTCCTCAAGGCCTGGGCAGATGTTACTTGCTCCATACGTGCATAACAGCCTACAAGAAGTCCCTTGCATTTGCCCTCACTAAAATGCAGTGTAGTTTTTCCATCCTGGGTGCCCAATTTGCTTAGAACATGTTGAATACTAAACCTGCCCTCCTCCATGCCCACAGTCCTCTACACCTCTGTGCCATCTGCGTGTTTGGTGAGTCTACTATCCCTTCAGTGGTGATGGCAAAGCACTGCAGTGTATTCAGGTAACAGTTGGCATGCACATTTCTTGCACATATTTCTGAATCTCAGCTTCTGAAGTACTGGACATCTTTATGCAAGGCTACCAAGATCTTTCTGAGCATAGGGACCCACTGCAGCAATGCTCTGGGCTCTGCAGAGCAAGGAGGAAGGCCACCCATCTGGGGAGCCCGAGAGAGGTGGGACTGCCAAAGCCCTGGTTGCCAGTGAAGGGTGGACGAGCTGGGGGTCCAACAAGGGAATTTCACACATACTTCCTGAGTCCTGTAAGTCCTGATAGGGCTCAGTTGGCCCTAGATTAGTACTGTGCATTATTCAATCTTTGCTGCTATTGGATTTTTTTTTTTTTTAAATAGAGCTAAATGACTTGGCAGTGTCACAAAATCACTAAAAGCCATTTAAAAATAATACTGTCACTAGAAGGCTTTTGAAGGATGAAATCAGGCAGAATTCATTCCTCTTCTGTCACCTGAAAGTTTATGTCACACTCCTTTCCTTCCCCCTCTCTACCCACAGCAGTAACATTTATCTACAATTTAATGTTATGATATTTAATCATGCAAATAATGATCTCATTCACTTTAGTGGGACTATTTATGTCCTCAGGATTGCAAGCCTGGCATTGTGCTCTGCAAAGCACTCCAGGGTTCTCCAATAAAAGGTAGCCTCAATATCTAACACATCATGAAGGAACACTTGTGCTACCATATATCTTCTTTATTTAAATACAGATTTCCCAAAATAATTTAAAAAAGGAAAAGTGAAAAATCGACATGTAGCCTATCTATCCCTTCATGGACGCATGAAATATGAAACTTTAGTAACGATGGAAATGACAGAATATGAGCAAATTAGCTTTCATTTCCTCCATACCTGTTTGGGTTTTTTTTCTATAACTTTTTTTTTTTTCTTTTCTTCTTGGTGACAATTTAGACATTCTAATAATAATGAAAAATAATAATAAAAAAACTTCTGGTATTGATTGAGTCTCTTTTTTAATGACCTGTCTATCATTTTTCTCAAATGAATGCATATCTCAATATGATGTCTGTATGAAAGCAAGCAAAGGGCATAAGGGAATGGATTAAAAATTGTAACACTAGCTAGTCAAAGCACTCAGACTGATTAATGAAAGCCATGGTAAAAGAAAAGCAAGGCTTCATGGACTGAAAGATCAGAGAGAAAGAGGATGAGGACACATAGCTGAACAGATGATAGAAACAACCAACATTTGCTGGGGTTTGCAGATGATTTTTCTCAGTACAGTGAAAATATCAATGAAATATTTTAAACGTTGCAGGCAATGAAGCTAAATTATTGCGTACCTCAATGATACCATATGGCGGGGGGGTAAAAAAAGCAAAATGAAAGAAAAAAGAAAGAAACAATATTTTTAGGTCAGTTATAGAATAAAGGGGTAGCAAGAAATGTCAATTTTAATGTCTATATTTTACAAGATTTTTTTATTTTTTCTTTTTATTTTTATTCTGCCTTTTTTTCCATGCATGCTATAGCTTCTCCATGTTGTGAAGCAACCTCATATGCAAATGAATTTCTTTTCCCTCTCTCCCTTCGCAGCTACACATACCCACATACAAGGGTCAGAAGGCAGTCTAAGCATGTGAATTTTATCGAGGGACGTAAGGGACTGGAGATGAATAATCCACCTTTTAACCAATGGGTGGAGCTGTGCTTTTGCCCTCTGTCTTCCAAGTCTACTCTTTCCGCATCCACCCAGCTATTACTCCAGTTTCAAAGTGGATTAGCAGCTGTGACCATTGCAAGTCTTTTACTTATGACTTCACGGTCACTGGTGCTGACCAGGAATACATTAACCAGGCTGGTTTGTACTGAAAAATATCTATCTGTCTATTCATTCAATTGTTGCATTTTCCCTGAAAATTAACCTTCAGAAAGGCATTAACATGATGGAATTTTTCAACTTTTAGGAAAAAAAAAAATTAAAACAGTGAATTTAAATTTTTTTATTTTCAAATTATTCTTTCAAATTTTCATTGTGGATGGTATGCTTTTTTTCAGAACCAGAGATGAAACATGATGGAGTCCTTAAAGCAAACAAGATTGATTAGAAAGAAGACCATTCTTCTATGTTGGGAAAGAAGGACCTTTATCCTAATTTAAAAACAAGTGCAGTTTCAATAATTTGAAAAAACCTTCCCAAAACAGAACTGCCATCTTTCACATTGCTCTCTGGGCCACCTAGAAGTTTCCCTCCACCCTTTCACCCTTTTCCAAGCAGGTTTGAGAGAGTAGCTGTTTCTTCGCTCGTCTCTCTCGTCTACGCATGCCATCACTCTCCTGCAATGCTGTTAAAACTGGTGAATCCCTGGGGCACCTGCATTGCTGAATGAATAATATTTTTTACAAAGCAATGGACAGTTCTTGATGCTTTATGGGATTCCTTTGCAGAAAAGATTTTTTTTTCCCTCTTAATACAAAAGACCTTTGACTTGCATGTTAATTTCAACAGAAGTTAAAAGGAAGTGAACTATTAAATTCACCTCTCAATGCATGACACGTGAAATCTTTACAATCTACAGCAGACAGAGCATTCACAAGCGTTTTATTCTTGAATTGCTATCATCTGAAGCAGCAAGTGGTAGGAGTGAGAGCCCGATAGGTGAAGCTAGAATTGAAATAATTAATACTAGAAAGGAGACCTGAATTTGAGACATTCAAAAGAAACTAAAAACCCCAAAGAGCACATGTAAGGCTATTCTGTATAACTTTTTTTATTTGGAACAATTATTCTTAGCTCTATGTAGAGGTTTTCATAAGCAGATCTCAAAGTGTTTTTCTGGTTACAGGATGGAGATGTTTCCTGTGGATGTATACAATAAATCTAATTAGGTTGCAAATAGGGAGCTGTTATATTGTATGAGATTTTAAATCCATCCAGATCAGTATCCTGCAGTTACTGCAGTATAAGATATATCCTAAGAGGAAATCCCCCTGTCAGTCAGATCAAAGGGGGGAAGGTCTGGTAGGGTTGTGTATGCATGGGCTTATGTGCGTGTATTAAACCTTGGAACAGGAACAAAAACTAGAAACATTCATGTTTCCAAGGGAAAGGAAATTCCTTTTTGTTTCTTCTCCTTCTTCTTCTGTCTGGGGGAAAATAATTCTGTTCAATTTTTAAATAAAATACGAAGCCAACTTTTTGGCTCCTGGGAACTTTCTTTGCAGCCCTGTTTCTTTCACGAACCAGGAAACCTGGAAGCTGGGCTGGACTTCCCTGCTTCCAGGGATGCTGGGGTTGCAAGGATGGTAAAAGCTACAGAAATACTGTGAGTCTGGGCCGAAAAAGACTGTGCTATGTCATCTTAGCTGCAGAGCCCCTGAGCTGAGCTCTCAAGAAGCTCTTTACGGAGCTGACAGGACGCCAGGCAGGTTTTTGAAAGAACCTGGCTTATGTTTCTGAAGCATTGCTTCATCAGGTATTTGCATATGCAAATGTGTAGGACTCTGTGTTTTGCTGGCCTGCAGATTAGCACAGGGTTTAATTCAGCTGGGTTCCTAGGCAGTACTTTTCTCAAGCAACAAAACTCTTGCCCCCCACTCCCTTATCTTCCGCATTAGAAAATGGAGAGTATGTGAAATAACCCTTTAAGTGACTTGCCGTATCACAGAGAGTGCACTGATGCCTGGTGTGCTGATATTAACAGTTATTTATTTCAAACTGAGCTCCCATCATAACTGAAGCATGTTAATCTGCTCATTGCCAGTCAAGCTGGGGATGGTAGGTGTTCTTAGACAAAATGTTTAGGAGGAATTGTTGACTCATGGCAATCTTTAGTCATTCTCTGAAATGATACTATTAATGTGTATGGGATCAGCAGAGTACTTGTTTCTCCTTTCTATTATCTTGTTTTTACATTCAATAACATCTTCCTTGGCATAGGGAGAGGATAACAGATTCATGTTTGAGCAAACTATTTGATATTGCATTTCTCTAAATCACCAAAACCTGTCATTTTCTCGTGTTGCAGGATTTGCCGTAGCAGATTAAATCTGGTCTCCTTTTGATAGCAATGGCAGGTTGCTGGTGCTCCAGAGGAAGATTTAAAACTGGCCTGTAGGTGGTCTACCCTACACATGAGATATTAATTTCATCTTCTCTTACATGACTAGAAAAGGCAATGTCAGCCTTAAAGGCTGCATCTAGTGTTTACAACATTGTGACGTTACCAAAGAGCCAAGGAGATTATCATCTCATTGCCAGGTGACACAGGGATCTACAGAACATCCAAAAACCTTTTCCAGGAAACGGGTATGCAGAATGCCTATGACACCTATAGGGCTCTAAAGCCAGGTTAAATAACTTCATATAAGAATAAAACTACAGGTAGTGTTATCATGATTGATATTGTTTATAATGGCAACATGAATAATCTACACAGAGGATGCTTGTGGCTGCTATCAGTTGTACAGGGAAGCAAACAAAATTATTTGTTCTGGAATCATAAGGGGAGACAAAATATCTTAAATTGCAGTGCTTTGTAAGGAGGAAGCTCCACATTACACTACACTCTGCTGTAAGTTTTTTGGCATCTCTCTAATCAAGACATTTCCAGTGGATGTTTTCAGCATGCAATAGCTCAGACATTTTGTTTTAGCGGTAAAAGAACCCTATGGTACTACTACCTGTTGATCCCAAGTGTTACTCCAACACAGTTCACATCACAATATATGAGAGATGCCTCTGAAATGAAAGCACAGTGTGTTTTTGATAGCTCTAAGCTTTTGCATACTTTTTTTTTTCTTTGAATTACACTCTCAACTTGTGACTACAACCCCATTGCATAACTCCCTCTACAAATGTATAACAACAAAACATTTCTGGTTCCAATGGATTTACAGCCCAGGATGGGAGACAGCACTTAGATGTAGTGAAGAATGGTATGGAATTATAGAAAACAAGTAAGTGTGGGAGCAGTTGTAAGCAATGGCCTTTACATAACAGTTGACCTCTTTTCAGTTTTCTGCAGCAATTATGGCAGGGAAGTATTTAAATATTTAGTGGGCAAGACGATAGCTTTGCTCATTTTTACAGAAGCTAACAGAGTCTTAGCGAAAGGCTGGCAAAGTGGTGAAGCTTTAGCGCCACAAATTCAGGATAGAAAATGGAAGTCTTTCTCAGATTTGAACTGAGAGTTGTCCAAAACCACTCCAGCAGTAAATGTACTCCTGATCATTCAGCTTGCATGTTTTTGCCAGCTAAAATCAGGAACTCTTAACAAACGTCTTGGTGGACCATTTTGTCTATGATTATAGATCATTGACTTTTTTTAACTTCAGTAGCATTGCATTATTTACACTTTAAAATATCTACCAGAGGTAAAAGCCTGGATGATGGGATAAGTGTTGTTCACACTAAGTACCAGGCCAAGCAGGAGTACCAGTAGTTGAAGGGCACAACCAGATTTAAAAATAATTTTGGCTAATTCAAGATATGGTCTAGAAAAACAAAGAAAAGAACAGGAGATGCAATTCACTAGGGGCAAGTGGAAGGTACTCTACATAGGCAGAAATAATCAGTTACATTAGCACATGATGGGGAACAGCTGCTTAAATAGCAGTTCTGCAAGAAATGATCTGGGGGTTATTGAAATTGAGCCAACAGTGTCATGCTGTTGCAGGAAAAACAAACATTGTGGTGCATAAGCAGAAAGGTAGTCTTTTAAGCTTGTGAAATAATCCTTCCACTCTGTTCCGTACTGGTAAGGTCGTGGCTGGACCCTGTCCAGTTGTAAGGGTACAGCGCGGGCTGGGGACTCTCTGGGGGATGGGTACAGGGGATGCTCCCCTGGTGGGACCGTGCAGCCCCAGCCCAGGTCATCAGGAACCTCTGTGGGGACAGAGACAGGCTGAGGATGAGACATCAGCCTGTGGAGCTGGGGACTGGTGTGTTAGGGCATCGCTGGGGCAGGGACTGATGGCACCTGAGAGGGGCTGTGATGAGGTCCTGGGTCACGGGCAGGGGTGGGGGAAGCCCTGAGTGAGGTGAATGAGGACCAGTAAAGAGACCTGGTGCCCTCAGGGGCCAGACACCACTTTTGGGAAGTGCACATCAAGAAATACTGGACCTTCCAGTAACAGCTAAGAGAAGTGTGATCTGAGATGTAGGAAGGTAACCAAGTCGGAGAGTTTGAAAGGAACACTTCTTTGGCTGTGTTCAGGTATTGCCTTGAAATGTTGTCTCCTAATAAAATTAAATAACAGTATTATGAGAAGAGTAAAGAAATAAAGCAACATAAAGCAAGTATTAATGTTTTATAACTGTAGAGGATATTGCTATTTAGGTATTTCTATCTGACTGGTACATATTTCACTAAAGAAAGAAGGCATTCAAACTGCATTAGTAATTTTCTGAAGAGTGCAGTGGATGTTACTTAGATGTGATGACACTTGTCATCATGATATGTAAACCTTATGCATAATGTATTCTTGACTCATATTCACCTTTGCATTTCAAAACTTCATTTACTTACAATTTAAATTGTACATACAGCAGTATGGGAAGGGGACAAATTAAGAATTTCCTTTTAAAAAAAGTCAGCTTCTAGCAGCTCAATTTTAACAATTTCTGCAGCACGGGGAGGATTTTTTTTTTAATCATTGATGGGCTATTAACTGTTGAAATATAGCTATTCATTGTTCATTATTTCAGTAGCCTAGAGTCATAGATGCTTGTACATTTACTCTCATAAAACTTTGTATTTTTGCAGACCTCAGTATTTTGTATGAGCTGAACATACAAGGCCACGTTCTCATTCCATTGAGACTCTCTTGACTCAGCAAAGAGAGAGGCTGGCAGAAGTCCAACAACTTCTCTCCGGTTCTGTGTTTGGCATAGGGCCAGACCCAACATAGTCGCCCATCCCTGGAAAGCAAGTAATCCTCAGAAGGCAGGATTCATCCTTTGGGGTGCAGTGTGTGTCTAGATATATTTTATTTCTTACTGTATCTTAGAGCAGCGATGTAGCAGATCGAATGACCATTCAGCTGGACTTCCCTTTACTCCCTCTCATTTGCTACCAGGGTTCCTCGGGAACAGCAGAACAAAGGCTGCTGAACAGCAGCGCTGAATCCTTTAGCTCAACTCATTCGTTCCCAAGCCAGCTCCACTGACACCTGTTCTGGTCTTCTCAGTACAGAATTGCTTGCATGCATCTTGCTTTGCTGCACTCTCCTGGGAAGCACTATTTTCACCCAAAGAGTAAATCTGTTCCACCTTGCCGGCTTGTCTCCCAATTTATTTTTACATAGCCATGGGGTATCAGCGTTATGCTGAACTCCAGATGCCTGAAACTATAAAATTCTGACATTGGTATCATTGAATGATTGATGGCATTACTGACAATCTATGTTCTGAAATGCATTTACTTGGACACTGTGGAATGGGACTTCCATGCAGGCAGTGCCTGTAACCAAACAAAAGGACACTTCAAAGATAGGTCATTGCAGAGCTTTTGCTGCCCCTTTGCAAAGTAGCAAGCAGAGTCAATTTTTTCCCACATATTCTAAAGTGTGACATCAGGGAATGCCTATGACTTGTGTATCTGTGTTTCAGTCTGGCTCCTGGCTACACACCAGCTGAGGACACTCAGGGAATGGCCCACTGGGGTAAATCTTTATCTAGGATAGAACTTTCATTTTGCTTCCTCCTCTTTAATGTAGAATGATGTTTCCCACAGAGGAGGTATATTGAGGAGGTGGATTCCCAACAAACTTCTCTTAGCTCACCCCCAGATCATGTGGTGGATGTTGCTTTCCTTTGTCATGGCTTTTCAGAAGCTGATGGTATGGTGAGACCGAAGCACACAGAGAAATTCTCACTCCAACGGTCTCCTGAGTCATACAATCATTATAGCGTGAGTCCAGAAAAGGAGAGAAAGAGAATAGCAGAGATAGAACCTGGGAAGGTGGAGGTGCTGCCAGCTTGGGAAGATCTTTGTCCCTTGGGAGATGCCAGGATTAAGGGACTCATGAGAGAAGTGGGTCAGCAGCATCACTTGTGCCATAATACAGGAAGTGAAGAAAAGAGCCCAAAGGAAAAACTTCAGACTCTACTGCTCTTTTTCTAGGAGAGGAATTTGAAGAAGGTGTGGTTCAAACCACTGAAAGGAAAAGTAAATCACAAGTGAGGAAATATCAGAGGTATATGATGAGTATGGCCCAAGGCAGGAGCCTGAGACAGCACCAAAGAACTGTACTGGTGTTTTACTCAGTGCTAGTCATAGCATAGTCAGGCATGTTTGACCAAAGATTTTTTTTCCCCACAAATCCCTACCTGACCCACTGAGTGTGGAACCATTTACACAAAGGAGAACTGCTTGAACAGGAGCATGAAACAGACACCCCACCCCCCCCCAGAGTGACTCCACTCTTTCCCAACTACCCATGACTCTGCCTCACGTTGAAGTAGTTAGTACCAGTAGTTGTAGGGGGATACCACAGTGTCATTGGTATGCAGGTTTCATTCACCTAAGCACTCTATTCACGTCATACATTTAGTCAGGATTACCAAGATGATTTTGATAATATCTTATTTGAAACCACTTCACTCTCTGAGTCCTTTGGATGTGGGAAAACCTGCTGGGCACCCTCACAATTTTTCCATTTATATTAGAGTAGCTCCCTCAGAAAAACAGAATGATCTTTATGTTTTTTTCCCCTTAAAAGTACAGTGCAGCCAGAGGAATGCTGGATGGGCTGGAGATAGTACAATTTATGTGGTTTGTGCCATTAAACTTGGTAAAAACAACAGGGATGATATATACCTGCAATGCCTTCCCTAAAATACACACTTTTACATCAGAGGTGTTTGCTGTCCCCACAAAAATTTGGAAGGCTAGAGCTGTATTGTGCAAGACCTTTGATTTCACTGCAATGAAGAGAGTGAAATGCAAATGAATATTTCTAATGCAGAATAATAATCACTTTAGTTGGATGAGCAGTAAATGTGCAGAATGATCTAGGCTGAAAACAGGTGGTTTCAGCAGAGCTGTGGGATCCTAAAAACACCAGGCAGAGTTTCAAGTCAGCAGATTAGAAAAACAAAAGATCATTATCCATGTCACAGTTAAATTCCCCCATTTATTTGAGGAGGGCTGGTGGCTAGAATCTCAACTGCCAAGGCAGAGGACACACTCAAGAGACCCTTTGGCTAAATGAGATCTGAACTAAAATAGCTCCTCCACAGCTTGATGAGTTGGAGGTGAAAGCTACACTTAAATGCTGGGAAGAGGGCTTTGAGGATTAATTGAGTGTCCAGGGAGAATGGAGTGAGTTTCTTGCATTTCTGCCTCATACTTTTAACGAAAAAAAGGGTGATGTTTCTCTATTCAGAGAAATGAGACTGCCAACAGGGTAAGAGGCCCCTCTGTGTTAAGAGGAGCAATTACAGGAAGAATGTTTCCTGCCCTTACAAAGGCCTGGGAACACAGAAGAAGAGTGGGAAGTGTCTGGGTGAAGAAGAGCCGCACAAAGAAGCCAGGAACAAGGGGATAATGGTTGAATGCTCCATGACATATAGCTAGGAGAAATTTGTTCATCTAAGGAACGCTTTCTTGCTCCTGTCTCTCCTGGAATTCGTCAGAGCTGCTTGGAGCTGTGTCTATGAATGGGTTGTTTGGTCTGGAACACCAGACGGTGGGCCCGTGCAAACTGCATGAAGTTCAACAAGGCCAAGTGCAAGGTCCTGCACATGGGTCGGGGCAATCCCTAGCACGACTATAGGCTGGGCGAGGAATGGATTGAAAGCAGCCCTGAGGAGAAGGACTTGGGGGTATTGATTGATGGGAAGCTCAACATGAGCCAGCAGTGTGCGCTTGCAGCCCAGAAAGCCAACCGTGTCCTGGGCTGCATCAAAAGACGTGTGACCAGCAGGTCGAGGGAGGGGATCCTGCCCCTCTATTCTGCTTTTGTGAGACCCCACCTGGAGTACTGCGTCCAGCTCTGGGGGCCCCGGTACAGGAGAGACATGGAGCTGTTGGAGAGAGTCCAGAGGAGGCCACGAAGCTGATCAGAGGGCTGGAGCACCTCTCCTAAGAAGACAGGCTGAGAGAGTTGGGGTTGGTCAGCCTGGAGAAGAGGAGGCTCTGGGGAGATCTAATTGCAGCTTACCAGTACCTGAAGGGGCCTACAGGAAAGATGGTGAGGGACTGTTTATCAGGGAGTGTAGTGACAGGACAAGGGGTAATGGGTTTAAGCTGAAGGAGGGTCGATTTAGATTAGATGGTAGAAAGAAATTCTTCCCTGTGAGGGTGGTGAGGCCCTGGAACAGGTTTCCCAAAGAAGTTGTGGCTGCCCCCTCCCTGGAAGTGTTCAAGGCCAGGTTGGATGGGGCTTTGGGCAGCCTGGTCTAGTGGAGGGTGTCCCAGCCTGCAGCAGGGGGTTGGAACTAGATGATCTTTAAGGTCCTTTCCAACCCAAACCATTCTATGATTCTATGATTCTATGATCCTTTAGCTGACTCTGCCTCTTTCTGGGTGTCTTGCTGATGGCAGCTGATGTATGGTGACATGCTTGCATGTCATCCATCATGATGGGAACATTGTCAGGGCCTCCCCCAGCACAGCTTCCAACTCCCTTTGCAAGGCTGGAGCAATCTCTCTCATCTACCCCAATCAGGCCATCTAGTGGGCAGGGACAGAGAAGCCCAAACAAAACAAGGGAATCACAATCACAAAGAAATCACAAAGTTCAGTACTGTAAAGAAATATAGCATGATGATTGAATTTCAATTGGCAGAAACACTAGGTCAGCCCGAGTTATCCAAACATTTCTCTGCAGCTGCTGACTGAAAGTTTCTCTTTTTCAGTCAGTAACGCTGTGCAGCCTGAGCTCACGGGGTAAGTCCTGAAGTCCTGTTACCAGCCTCCATGACTAAACTGGGAAACAAGAGTCCTACAGGTATATCTAAGGATGAAACTGAGCCTAGCACAGAGATAGGCTGAATATGTCTCCAGGCTTTTACCAACTTTGGCAGCAGCTATTGCAGTGCCTTTAACAGGTCTGTTTTGACTGAGATCTAGAGACTTTTCTGACTCAGCTGCAATCAAAAAATCACCCATGCTCTTTATTTCCTCTCTTTGAATAAAAGAGTTTCTGTTTCCAGTTGCCAAATACAAAATCAATCCCACACGCATCCTCCTGAAGACAATGAAACTTAGTGTGTATTGTTCTACAGCTTCATTCCTGACTGCCTGTCATATTTTCTAGTCAGAGATAAGATTGAAGGGAAAGTTTTGTTATTCAGTAACCTCCTCCATCTCTCTGCTTATACAAGATTGACTTCTTGTTCCGTTTTGCCCAGTTTTCAATGACTAAAATGAAGCACTGCCTACCATGGGCATGTTTCTCTCTGGCTAACAGTCATTACCATTAATCTATTTCTTAGAGGTCAATCTACAGGTATTTTTGCTCTGTGTCATTCTATACCTTCTATTTCTCTTCCTCCACCATAAAATAACTCTTGTTCTTCCATCTCCAGAACAAAATAACAGATATTTTTGTCTCGTATGTATTTACCTCTCTTTGATCAAGTAATACGCAACCTCTTCAGTTTTGTTGTTTGTTTGCTTGTTTGTGTTATATAGTACAACCCCCCATATTTTGTCTCTTTAATTTGCTTCGGTAGACCTATTCCCTGGTTTTGGGCCCCACACATTCTCCGAGATCTTAAAACTGTGTTAAAGATCAAATCCTTTGAGCATTAGAATACACAGGATAGATTTAATTGTTTTTCTGACAGGGCTACCAAAAAGACGCTCCAATTTAGACACTGTCTATCTTTTCAACAGTCTCCTCAGTATGCAGCAGAGCAGGTGGAAGGAGTTTCAAGGTTAGGAAAAGAACAGCTTGTGTGTACACAACATTATATTTATAATTCTCTTGCCTCCAAAACAGAGGTTTATTGGGATACCTATACCTCTACTATAATTGCCAGGGATAAGGATGAAAGCTGAATGTGTCTGATTAGAATCTATAATATTTTGAATTGTAGGTTACCTCTCAGATGCACTGGCAGCATCTAGAAAGAGAAGTCAATAGTTCAAGGAAGTATTTTATCAAAGATGTACTATATCTTTATCCCATTGTTTGTTTATCCCTATTTCTTTGTTTTTCTGATTAAAGTAAGTCACAGTAGGTCCAGAAGTAACAGACCAGGACAGGTCACTTCAGAACCACTCCATGAGCTCCTTCTGTAGCTGAAGCAATGTGCATTTCCAAAGTGTAAAGTTTTACTAGCCGATGAGAGTGTCCATGAACAGATGCTTTTTTTGTCTTGCATGTAATTTAAAACCTCTGCCTCACTGAGGATGACAGGAACCCTATCACTGTGCTAACCACCAGTGCTATACTTCAGTACTCTCTTAAGCTTCTGCTGTGTGTGGAGGTGGTTGTGCCAAATTTTTCATACATGTGCTCTGTTATTGTCTAATTTAGGATTTAACAAATGCTAGAAAAAAACATGTTGTTTATTTTCCTTCCCAGTGGGCAGTAGTTTCTCAATAGTCTTCTCTTTCAGTTTAAAGCCATTACCCCTGGTCCTGTCACTACATGCCCTTGTAAACAGTCCCTCTCCAGCTTTCCTGTAGGCCCCTTCAGGTACTGGAAGGCTGCTAGAAGGTCTCCCCCAGAGCCTTCTCTTCTCCAGGCTGAACAACCCCAACTCTCTCAGCCTGTCTTCACAGGAAAGGTGCTCCAGCCCTCTGATTGTCTTCATGGCCCTCCTCTGGACTTGCTCCAACAGCTCCATGTCTTTCTTGTACTGGGTAGCCCAGAGCTGGACGCAGTACTGCATGTGGGGTCTCACGAGAGTGGAGTAGAGGGGCAGAATCACCTGCCTTGACCTGCTGGTCACTCTTGATGCAGCCCAGGATAACGTTGGCTTTCTGAGCTGCAAGCTGCTGGGTCATGCTGAACTTCTCAAATATCTTCTTCTGCCAGGTAGTCCTCTAAAATATTTCTTCTTCTCATATTGGAATACTTAAGCTAACCTTGATGTGCTATTGTGTTATGAAAAAGTTTTTTCTCCTCTCATGTCATGCAAACAGCAGAATAGCAAATGTTGGCACCGAGTAGTTATAAAGATATGCTGGCCCACAGGTGCTAAATCATTTTCTGCCTTCAGATTTGTTGTTCCTGGCTTTCTGTAGTCTGAGACAGATTGAGTATTTTCTGCTTGATGTTTTAAAAGTTTCCAGTGCAACCTTTCAGAATGCAGGATTTTGGAGAACACTTATAAAGCTTCTCACACACTATTTACACCCTCTTTATGTTCCCTTATGGGAGGAAGATATCTTCATTGATGTCTATGATCCTGCTGTGTATTCCAATTTATAAATATTTAGCCAGATTCTGCATCTGCGATAGGTCCATGAGATGAATAGCACCTACAACACCAAAAAAATATTGTCCACTGTCAAGGAGCAGTGAGGACTAGCTGTTCCCTAAGGAAGACAGATAGAGGACCTAAGGGTGATGCTTGTGCAGGCAGTGCCATCACTAATAGGACAGAATCCCGCAGGGTCTTGACATGATGGACAGAGCTGGGTTCTGGTAACAGGGTCTATTGGCAGTCCCAGATGTGGCAAATGATGAACCACAGCCAGGGTCCATGCAAGAGTTTCAGTCATGAGCAGAAGGTGATGGAGCAAGGGAGAGAACTGGTGACTGGGCTACAAGAAGATTGGGCTCCTGAGTCCCTCCAGTTGAGAGCACTAAAGACAGGGCTAAGGACAATTTCAGCATAGATCTCAGGGGTCAAGTCCATCCAAGAGGGAAGCTACGTACAGTGTAGATTGAACGTCCATCCAGCAGTGAGGCCCAAAGACAGGCTAGAGACTGGTACTCCTATGACACAGCACAAGCAGAGACTGAAGATCCAGGGCTGAGCTGAACTGTGGATAAACAAAGCTGGTGAAGGGTCTAGAGCACAAGTCTTATGAGCAGCAGCTGAGGGAACTGGGGTTGTTGAGCCTGGAGAAAAGGAGGCTGAGGGGAGACCTTATCGCTCTCTGTAACTACCTGAAAGGAGGTTGTAGCCAGGTGGGTGTTGGTCTCTTCTCCCAAGTAACAAGCGATAGGACAGGAGGAAATGGCCTCGAGCTGTTCCAAGAGAGGTTTAGATTGGATATTAGGAAAAATTTCTTCACTGCAAGGGTTGTCAATCACTGGAACAGGCTGCCTAAGGAAGTGGTTGAGTGACCATCCCTGAAGGTATTTAAAGACGTGTAGATGTGGTGCTTAGGGACATGGTTTAATGGTTGGACTTGGTAGTGTTAGGTTAACGTTGGACTCGATGGTGTTAAGGGTCTTTTCCAACCAAAATGATTCTGTGATTCTATCCTGGGACCAGGGGCAGAGGATGAAGGCAGAAGCCCCAGCTGAGACTGGTCAGTGGCATCTATGCCTATTAGTGCTCTCAGGGCTCCGACACTCATCTGCTCAGGGTGGCAACTGACTGAAGGTTAAGGCACCTAAACCTTCTTATCCACATGCATGTGTGATTGTTGTCTAAGCTCCATTAGAGTTGATATGCACCAAGAGTTTAATAAATCTGCCTAAACATAGGCCATAGGTTATTTTCCACACATAAGCATATTTGAAATGTCTACAGGGATCTGGCTGGAGACTATGCGCACATCTCTGAAGTGCTGGAGGCCAGATGGGAATCCCTAGGGCAACTCAGCTGGCCCCAGGCATTCTGATCAGGCAGTCATGTTGTCAGTGGCTGTTGCAGACATACTGAGCTGAACAGTTCATAGCATTCAATTCAGCGGCCTATAGCCAGTATCTAAGCGCATTTTAGACACCATGGATGAGCTGTCTGACAAACTCAACATGGAGATGAGAACTTTCCATGCTGATATAATAGTCTTATCTTTTTTTTGTCTGTCATGCTTAGTTCTGAAAGTCCCTATCTCATAATGATTTTGGCAAATGATTCGTGTTCTTCCTTTTCCTTCTCCTTTCACCCCACGGACAAACCATCTACTGATCTCAAACTAGGACAGGGATTTTATAGGAACATGGACAATGGGTGTGGAAGAAGATCATGTTTGTCCTGGAAACTCTTTGATCCAATCCTCTCCATTCCTCCTCAGTTATATGCAACCCAGTCCCATTCTTGCCTCCATGCTATAGCCCTAGTTCTCATCTTCAGAACCGGCTTCTGTTACATTGGCAGCACATCCTTGACTATGGAAACTGGGATGCTGACAGATAAACTTGTTCAGAAAGAGAGCAGTGCACTTAAACTATAATCATCATGAGTCACTACAGAAGCTTTTTAGAACCAAGGGAAGTATTTTGACTTGTGCTCCATTTTCAGTAAAAAGCCAGAATATTCTGCAGAAAACAGACACTATAAAATAATAATTTCCTTGGTAGTCCAAATTTTTTTCTGCTAGGTAGTTTTGATGTAAGTTTTTCAGGTAGTATTTGGAATAATCTTAAGACATGATTCTTTCAAAATTTTAACATCAGGAAAAGGTAAGAATGGGATTAAAAAACAGTCTAATCAGTGGGAACACAATTATGCCAAAGCTAAACATT
The DNA here is from genome assembly GCF_028858705.1 of Grus americana. NCBI lineage: Eukaryota > Metazoa > Chordata > Aves > Gruiformes > Gruidae > Grus > Grus americana. The sequence continues at coordinate 10,104,742 of NC_072853.1, read as the reverse complement.
TAAAAAAAAAAAATCATACATAGGTTTCATTTGGTCTTCCCTTTATAAAATGTTTTGCAGAGCACGACTGGTTTTGGTCCCTCTTTGCTGAAACTTATTTGAGACACAAGGAGGAAGAAAAAAGCCTTGTTAAGAACTATAAAGTATGCCACAAGAAGATGCTCTATTGAGGAGACAACTGTGTTAGTGAAGCCTGGAATTTTAGAATCTCCTCCTGATAAACCTTTGAAGATGAATATGTACAGGAAAAAAAAAAAAGTTGTCTACAATAATGAATTGGAATTATGTAATATAACTTGTTGGCTTTTGTGGAGCAAGGCTGGAAAATGTCAAAAAGCAGTTATAAACTCCAGTTACAACACAGGAGAAGGCCTAAAAATTGATCACAGATTTTGGGGCTTGCTTTTGATGAAGCTACAGTCCCAGCTTGTCATGTCTGATGCCACATGTTCAATGTACATAGTTGAATACAAACAAATTGCATTTGCACTATAAAATGTGTAGGCTGTACACTGGCATAGCCAATAAAGCTTCACCCAAACACAGAATAAAAATAAGTCTAGAAGATCGTCAGTTATTTACCTAGGAACTGCAAGGAACAGCAGACTAATTGGACTGAAACAGCTGCACGGCAGGACACAGCTGCTTTGGTGTGAGATCGCTCCTTCCATCATGAACCAGCCCCTAACATTCACAGCCATCCCTCAGAACTGCCGCACCAGAGCTTGCTGCTCTGATCCCCCTGCACAGTCAACATCTGTGGCAAAGCACAAAGCCTGGGAACAGCTAGCCTTGAAATTAGCTAATCTGGGAGCGGAGAAGGGGTGCTTTTTCTTTATTTCTCCTGCCTTCACTCCTACCTATTCATGGCAACATTGGTGTTGGTTTTTTTCCCATTCTTCTTAGAAATGGACAGTAAAGCTTATTAGTTTTGTACATGCCGGCTCCTCTTTTTTCAGGATTTCTATTCTTAACCTCTCCAGCTGTAGAATGAAAAAATTGTCAGACTCCTACTCACCTTTTACCAGTCATAAGTATGTATCAGGTTGTTTTCTGTCACTAGTGTCTTAAAGCAGTCTGGAAGTTGGAAACACTGCAATAAGGAATTGAGACTTTTCTCCCAGAGAAGCTTAAAGGTAGTGCTAATGTATTTGAACCAGATTTTAATTCATCCAGTTGAATTGCTACCTGAGGCTGCAAAAGTCAGTGAGCAGATGAGTTAGGCTTGTTCCTGAGGAACTTTCCTCCTGCCTCCATGGGAGAAATGGACCAGCGTCTTTACAATCCTTCAGTTGACTTCTAGCTGTTCTGAAGGCAAAAACTCTTCCATATGGCACTCTAATTGCACAATAAAAGTCATTTAATTGGAAATAATTACTTTGCTTTCAAAGTACTGTAATTATTTCAGCTCAGAGCCAGCTTTTGGAATAGTACTTCATAAAAGAGTTCATAGATGATGGAAGTGTCTGTTTCATTTTTAACTGTTATGTACATCCTTCAATTTACCTACTTGCTATTGTTTACATTGCTACAAGGAACTACAGACAAAGGGTTGTTGGTAAGAGCAGTCAGAAATGAAACAAGGGCAGAGATAAAATATCTTCAAAGAAAAAATCAGAAGGCCTTTAAAGAACAGAAGAGGCTTAGGGGAAGTGCCTATTTATCTGGCTGCAGCATTGGGTCTAAGATCAAAAAATAAGTGAACTCTCACAAACCATTTCTATATACAGTTAGGAGGGAAGCAGAAGCTGGCATAGGGAAGTAAGCGAGGCAGCAAAAAAGTTATTTGAGGAAGATGTTGCAGGAGTGAGACCAAGAGAGGTAAAGGAGGACCAGGAAGTGCCAGGCAATGAGCCTGGCTGTTCGAATTAAACAAGAGCATTCTAAATTTGTAAGGAGATTGTGAACTTTAGTTAGACTCGATGAAGCTTTGCTCTTGGGCTAACCCTCTCCTCTGGCAGCTGTTTGAGTAAATAAGCAATCCTTCATTTTGACAAAGATCTTTTACATCGCTTTCCTCAGCAGCTGGTCAAAAGCTTCCCAGAGGAGTTTCTTGGAGGTGTAAGTGTGGCCGAGAGAGTGAGACCGAGTTCCCAAGCAGCTGTACCTTGACAGAAGTGAAAGAAAGAGTGCTGATTGCCTGACAGCAGTGTTTAAAAGGGACTAAAGGGGTGTGATGCAGAGTTTGGTTTGTATCATAATGGAGATTTTTATTTTGGGATAGCTTTGGTGCAAGAATTATTCCAAAAATAGTTCTGGCAAACAGCTTACGCCTTTTAGACCCAGTCACAAGACAGTCTAAAGTAAGCAATTCTGCTGCTGAAATATGTACTCACATAGCCTTTGGGATTACTTTAATGATCCAGGTGTGACTCCACATTAGCAGCTGTACTGATGCAACTTTCACCTGTAGATCAGTTTGTGGTGATGTCTCTGCATTTCTGCTGTCAGTCAGTACATCCAAGCTATGCTTTTATATCACTTCCGAGGCATGATCTCATGCACTCAATTATCCCAGAGTAATGTGAATTGTTAAGGTCATTCTGTTGTTAATTAATTGGTTGTGCCACATTAAAATAGTCTCCCTAAAGTCCTCTGCATTACAGATTAATGTGAGCTTCTCCACAGACCTAGCAGTTTGATGTGTCTCACCAGCAATCTAAATGACACTGACATGCTGGGTTGATAGTTATTCTCTGTATTGCAGGAGGGAAAGATTTCAATAACATTTCAGCTGTATTTGGACGTCTGTTGGAAATACTCTCTCTGAAATACCAAATGAAATCCATGTGCCATAAAGAGAATAAGTAGAAAAGTGAAGATCATTTGGCTATGTCTGAAGAGATCATGTGAGCCCACAGCATTAGCAGATAGATGATGAGAAGAAATAAAATTGTTGCTTTTTAAAAACATGGCTAAAAGTCTGGGAAGCCACCTGTAGGGAACCTCTAAATGCTTGGCCTCACTAAGAACTGACCATATTGTTTTTAATAATCTCCCAATGTAAACTTGGGGAAGTTTATTCCCAAACATCATTGTAATTTCCATGAGCAACTAATCATTGCTATTATACTCATGCCCAGCTGCAGCTGGCTGCAGCTAAAATTGGAATGCTGGATTTATTTTTTTTTTCCTCGTATTTTGTTTTGGTAATTAAGATTCTGATAATTGGAGCATTATTGTGAGAGTGAGAAGCATGAAAGCTTTGCAAAGCTCACCTTGTGATCAAGCTCTTCAGCTGAAAAACTTGGCTCAGGGCCTACTGATGGGCAGGATTATTCCCCAAATCCTCTACTGCTCTTGTTCTTCTTTTGACAGTCCTTTCAGGATTCCGGAGTCCTGATACAAATGGATGCTTCCCTTGGCAAGCACACTTAAAGCCTTCTCTCTGCACCCCATTTACCTGATTTCTCTAATCAGCCTCTCTTCATGTACCCCACTTGTTCCTGATCATTGGGAACAGTTTTGTCCATCAGTTAGGATGTAAGTAACATGAGAACATAAAGAAAAAATAATCACCATGAGAGTAGTTAATCACTGGAAGAAGGGCCCACAGAGATGGTGGAAGCTCCATCCGTGGGGATATTCAGACCTCGACTGAACCCTAAATCAGGCTCTTAGCTGCCTCGCCCAAATTTGAGGCTAGCTTTGCTTTGAGCAGGGGGGTGGGACTAGACATTTCCAGGAGTCCTTTCAAACCTAAGTTTTTCCATGATTGTGTTCTTATCCCAGGGTGTGTTTTCCATTTAGTATTGAAATGCGGAAAAGGTCATTCGATCATTTAATTTGAGGCCTTGCAGAGTTTTGGCTATGGAAGCTAAGAAGTCCTGAACTGAGTCAAAGAAGAAATTCAGGCCTCAAACACCTCTTTGTACATTTAGAGGTTGTCTTTTGAGGCCTCTATGCCTGTACATATGTACAAAGTTTTTTATAAAGTAGGTGTAAAACATTGCCTAACCAATTGGGGCATGTCTTAAACCCATATCACCAAGAAGTATATGCAGCTCTTGAGCATGAACTGAGCTGGTGCTGCCTCAGGACAGCATAAATTCAACTGCTTGTCACTGGGAAAGTGAAAGAAGAGCCACCAAAGACCAGTGCTATGTCAGGTTTTGCATACATGCCCTTGTGGCAACAGTGAGTCACTCAGTTGAATCTGACAAAACTGATTGATAAAAGGTGAAAAGAGGGACTTTTCTGCCTAAAAGTAGGGGTGCCCAGGCACAGAAGTTGTTATATTCCCTAGTGTCTTTGGAAATCTCTAAGCATGTTTTCACAGGACAGTAAAAAAGTGGTGAAATTAAGGTTATGAAGTCTATAAGTCCATGGACAAAAGCCTGTAGGTTCCTGAACTCTGTGGACACTTTTTCAATCAGTAAGTGCCTCAACCCAACTGGGACCCTCAGAAGAGGATGTTTCTTGGGTTTTATTCCCTAGTGAACTGACAATGGTGCCCATCTTGGTCCTGTTTGGCTGCCTTTATGTAGAAGTCAGATGATCAGAGGATTCGGCACAGAACCAGGGAGGTTCAGCTTGCATTTTCTCCTCCACCTTAAAGATTTAGAAGTTACTAGCCAGTCAACCTTGCTAAGTAAGAGCATTCTCCCCATCGTCCCAAAGAGGAGAAAAAACACACAAATGAGGACATAATTGTGGTATTGTGGTTACAGGACACAACTGGGGAGGGGGAAAAACTTGGTTCTGTTCCTAATTCCCAAAAACTACTTCTATGTTTTATTACTTATGTTTCTTTAGTAACAATCATTAGGTAAAACACAGGAAAGTCTACTAGAGTAGTAAGAATATTATGCAATTCAGAATTCAAATAAAACACATGATTATACTTTGCTTAGTCTGTAGGCTGCTTCAAAGTCATAAAGTAAAAGCTATGTGAAGCCTAGAGATGAAACATTAAGATTCTGCTTCAGTTCTTCCCAAGATTTTTATTAACAAATGACTTGAAATAAATGAAGATCAGACAAATTAATTTACATATGAAATGAGGTCTGCCTGGAATTCTCTGATATTTGATCTGCTGATGAGATAGTTCATTACAAAACCAACAAAAAAGCAAGGTTTACAGGAAAAAAAAAAAGGATTTTCTTCTTGTTATTTCAACTGATACTCTTGGAAAAAATAAACAAGTTCTAAGGCAAATAAAACCTTCTGCAGAACTGTAGACAGTTATGACTACAAGAACATTACTTATATATAATAACTCATAATAATGAAGTTTTAGTTGTAATAGCTGGAAAAACTCAACTGACAATTTGGGGAAAAATAAATGAAAGAACTAAAAAACTAGCTGAATTTCTCAATACCAAAAGAGTCATTACAATTTTGATTTTTTTTCCCTAATGTCAGAGAAACTTGTGCAGTTTCAGAAATTAGAGGAGACTTTCTACTTTTTTTTTTTTGAGATGACTCTAATGAACATCACCAAATAATCTTGAGAGTAAGCATGAGCAAATCCAGCAATCTGAATATGAGACAGAGATACTAAAAGTGATGTAGGGAAACAGATAAGATCTAGATATCTAGGTAACAGACCAGGAAGTTGTTTTCATCCTTATTTTACATGGAATAATTGGACAAAGTAAAGCCATTATTTTCAAAAACAGTCTGAAATTTTGGATGCATGTGTTTCAAGTGACTCTTAATTAAGATACAATTTTCATAGTTAAATATCTACCTGATGCGAGTGCTTGAATAGTCTTGGAATTTGATCTTGCATGTCTAATCTGTAGATGACAGACACTGTGGCATCAGAAAAAAAAAAAATAATAATAATACCCCAATAGTTTTTAATGTTTGACCCATGATCTTTTCTTAGTGTTCTTAAAAGTCCAGAAAGCTCTTGGCCATACTCCCACTGAGCTTATTGGCAATACGCATTGTGACTTACATTCATACATTGACTTGTATATGGCACAGAGACACAGTAGAATTTAATTTGTATTTTTATAGTATTTGGGAAAATAAAACTGCTTTCTCTAAATGTGTTAATTGTGTACAAAGTGAACATACACATACAAAAAAAAAAAAAAGAAAAAATATACACACTTGATTTCATTCATTGTTAGTTTACATTTTCCATTCTGTGATAGTGTTGGAGGTCCTTGGGACACCTGGTGTTCCTTTGATGATGATGGATTGGTGATACTATTCCCTCAAGAATAGCCCAGGGCATTCTTTATTATTTTCCTTTCCATTTCAGACATTTTATTAAGCATCAAGCTCTGTTTTCCAGAGCAGGCTTCCATTTGATTAAAAGCAAATGATTCTCTAAGTCAGGTTTGTCTGGTTGAGAACGACTTCCTATGCCCATTCAAGCAGGTCTGTCAAACTGTGACCCTTGCTCATCCCTGACATGTTTACATTGGCAAGGTCACAAAGAGAGATGTAAATTGTTTGGTTTGAATAAAAACAATCAGAACATTTAAATTACAAGCAGATTATAACCCGGTGACATGGCAATGGAAATATCTCAAAGTGCTGCCCACATTTTTCAAATGAGATGCTGTTATAGTATTGATTTATGGGCAGTGATATTTTAACAAAAGAGAAGCTTGAAAAAATCTGCATCTGGCATTGGTTAGGGGATGTCTGGAGGCAGCTGGGACTGATCCAAGCCCCAGCTACATCTACTGTAGTAAACTACCTGTGTCCAAAGTCATCCTTTGGTACTCTGGCTGACTGGCACAGAACAGCCCATGTCCATACTGTAACTTTTATTGCTCTCTAAAGGGTGACTATGTACAGGCTGGTTACTGAGAGCAGTTTCTGACCCCTTCCAGGTCCTACAGCAAGTGCTGGATATCCCAGACCAAAACTATGCCGGTCTGAAGAATACAGCAACACATACATTCTGGGTCTGGTACCCATTGATGTTCTGTTTAATTTATTAGCAAAGTAGCTATAGCCTTTGAGTGTTTCTTGATGCGTCCAAAAAACTGTAATTTCCTTGGTCCAGATTCATTACAGCTGGTAGGCAGTTGAGTGATTTGATGTAAGGCACGAGGTAAGATGACCCCATTTTCCATCATAGAGAGAGATGGAGTCCATCATATACCAGGTAGACAGACAACACTGCTTTCTTGGAGATACCTGTCTCTGTCTCCAGAATACATGGGAGATTTAGACTGACAGCTCCCTGATGTGGGCACCTCTGGCTGGTGCCTGCAGTTAGCCAGGATGAATCTGGGGCTCTGTGTTTCCTTTCTTTCCCATGGGAGCTGGGAAATATATGGGCTCAGTGAAGTTTGATGCTCAGGAACTTATGATCCAGTATCTTTTAAGTGCTCAAAAATAGTTTAAGCAGGTGTGTTCAGTAGAAGTATTCACCATTCAACATTTCTACTATCAGACTCAATTTTAAAATATACATTTTTAATCTAAAAATAACCCCCAAACCCAGACACTATCCAGACTGGCAGCAAGATCAATCTAGCTTCATAGAGGCAAAGGAAACTGAGTGATCATACAAACTGCTGATTTATTAACTGGAGTTTATTATCAACATTGCATAAAATACATAGTAAAAGCTGAAAGCCAAGTAAAATTTACATTTACATGACTCTTGCTACAGAGGCACAATTTCTAGTAAGTCTCTAGATTTGTATTAAATGCTACCTGCAGCTGATCCACTTGAAGGTTGATAACTCAGTGGTTTAGTGCAATTAGAAGCACCTAGCTATTCTTTGCATGTCATCAGTACCAGAAAATGGTATACCTTCACTTCACTAGCCCATAAAGCTCAGGAATAACTTAATGCCACGTTTCACATTTGGGCAAATAACTTTTTTCCTGTATTTTGAATGAACAAAAAGGAGCATGACTATAATAGCACAAAGCTAACAACAACCTCTTGACTTTTGGTTTACTTTTCCTTGTTTTAGCAATCATTTTTGTTCCTTTAGTTCAAGTGGCTCATGTGTTTTGGGACCAAAAAGTGATGGAGAGAAGAGACATCTGTCTGATAGTCTGACAGGAAAATACTGATAATAACAATACCAATACAATCAGTGCTCATGCTGGAGTCCACTGCTTTCATCTTCTGGGTGGATGAAGAGACATAGGGCAAGGCTAAGTGCCTTTTCCAATAAGAAAAGTGTCTGGACTGTCAGAGCCCCCTGTTAGCTGCAGGGAGGGAAGATTAAAACTCTTCAATCCTTTGCTCCCAAAGTGACTTTGGCTTAGAGAAGAGAGTGGACAGGAGCAGGACTAAGTGATACCTGGTACTTTGCCTTGGAGGAGAGAAGTGGGGCAAGCACTGGAGTAGCCTACTCCTATTTTAGTGCTCTGTAGACCCCCTGCATGATGGCTCATCCCTTTCTTGCCCTCCTGCCTGGCATCCAGGAGTCAGGTGGCAGACAGTGGGAAAATACAAGACTGCTTTAAGCAGCAAAGTATTTTGAAACTGAAGGAAAAATAATCTATTGAGATTTTAATTCATCTTCTGATCTTCTGATCTTCAGCACCCTTCTATATTCAGAAGGTCTCTTTTATTACAAAAAGAAAAGAGAAAAAAATAATTCTAACAATTAGAGCTTCAGGAAATAGAAGATATTGTGAGACTGGCAGTTAATCACTGCAGTTGTTAAACTTGTGCCCACATTGCAGGTTTGTTACCTATCCTACATGAGGAAAAACACCCGCAGTGCAGCCACATCCACTAAGGCAGATACAAAGTCCATGAACTTGTACCTCTTTCTGATATTTGGAGGCTAAGACCCTGGTTCTTCTGCAGTGAAATCTAGGGATGAAGTGTCTGGTACCCATTAATCCTCCTATTGAATTTAAAGTCTTCTTGGATTTCAGACCACGGTTTTCTTCAGTGAGCAATCAAACAGAATATCCCTCCTTAAAGCCCTGCTGACATGGCTCTGGGTCCTCTGAACCCTCCAAACTGATATTCTCCATTCGCAGTATCCTTTTGCAATTTTCTGTGGGGGTTTTGGCAAATCTCTTCCTCTAATAATAAGTCAAGATGAAAGCTTCAAGCGCTGAGTTTGGTTATTGTGAAATTATTGGTACAAACACAAGGTTTAGTCTATTACTGTTACCACTGACTAGAAGAGAAATTGTTGTTAGAGGGAATCCAGCACTACCTGTACTTTCCAAACACATTGCATGTAGAGATTATTTCCATTTCATTTCAATACCACATCCAGTATTGTCCCTGTCTTATCTCTATAGAAAGTTTGGAAAAAAATAATTTCTTCTCACAGACCTTCTTTCTCTCTCTGCCACCCGGGACCTTCTCTGTGCCAGACCTTTTCTCAGGCTTGAAACAAACTCTCCATTTCTCTGGCTGACACATTGCCTTAAACCTCCCTGACACTTGCTTTGCATGTAGCTTTCCCATGCTATTTGCTCTCAGTAGATGATTTGCTGCCAGAAGAGCCAGGGTTCTGGGCCATCCACTAAAATAACAAAACAAAAGAAAAGAAAACAACGACAAACTCACAATTTACAAATAGCTGAACTTTTATTCCAGCTTCACTCTGTGTCCCCATTTGTTAATATGAGAGCTCTCTGAGAGACAAAGGATCCCTGTACGGACAGCTGCTTCCAGAACCCTGACAACCTCAGGAAATCACTAAAGGACACATCCCAAAAAGACATTTAGTGAGCTGTCTCCCACACAGACCTGATGACACTCTTCATTCCCAGGGTCCTCACTTCTGGGCCTGATCCTTTATTGTGTACTGCAGTGAAATAAGGGTCAGATTGTTTGGTATTTACCCAAATGCCCACAGAGGCCCCTTGGCCCGCTCAAAGCACACCCCACACAAAGGACTGAGGCAGCTGGGAGCTTTGCCCCAAGGATGGTCCCTTTCCTGGAGTCCAAAAGGGTACATTTAAAAAAAAAAAACAACAAACCAAAAAACCAACCAAAAAAACCCCAAACAAACAAACCAAAAAACAACAAAACAAAACAGAGAGGGAAAGAATGAAAATGAAAGAATGAAAATGATAATAATATGCAAGCAATTCCATCTTTGACTCACTCATCAAACCAACATAATAACAATCATTAAAAAGACTGTCTGGATATTTCTTTTTTTTTCCCAAGATAAAGGTAGGTCCATTGTATCTTGAAATGCCACTGCCAAACACAAAATATCAAATGCTGTCTATGAAAAAACAGCAGGCCCAGAAGCATCAACAGTTTAATTTTCATTTTCACTGGTTTACCCAATTAATGTTACTTGGCAGAATGTAGACTGAAATTGCAAGTAATTTCTTTCCCTTCAGTCTTAGGTTTTTTGTTTTTGTTTTTGTCAAATAAAGTACCCAGCTAAGCCCTTTTGCCTGTCTCTGAGAAGGAGGATCATGACTTTCACCTCCATCACAGCCAAGGGATGGGCTGACCTGCCAGAAAAAACAAAAAGTTGTACCTCATGGCCTCAGGGATGTACCAAATGAAGCTTGTTTAGACAGACGCACCTGGGTCACCTTTAAAAGAGCAGTGGAGGCTGGCCAGCCACTATGGTTTTAACTCAGCTCCTCAGCTGTGCTGGACCCAGGTTAAGCTGGCTTCCCTCCTGCTGTTGCTACAGGGCTAAGAATCTCCTGTTTTTAAAAACACCTTAGGTATGACTCCATGAACAATTTTTGTCTTTTAGTACATTACTGACATCCCTGGAAAGAGCCTCTGGGCAGAGATGACACCTTCCGATGTGCCAGCAAAAGACACGCTCATCTATCTTGCACTGCTGTATTTGAGGACTAATTCTGGTTTCAGATCATTTTGTCATTCTTTGATTTCATTCTTGATTACAAAGCATACTTACACAAAGCCAGATCTTAGTGTCTGGAGTGTTTATCCACTCTCCTGAAGTCCTAATTGCTTGTTAGTCACCTCCTAATTGATTGCTGTAGAATAGTGATTAGGATGGCTCAGACAGAGGACAATGACTTCAGGTGGGATGTACACTGGAAAAACTGAGTAATATTAGGCATTCATGTAAATCGCTCTCTTAATAAAGACAGGTTAGGTCAGGGCCAGCCTGGGGGAAGGTGTGGTGGTGAGAAGGACCTTCCGCCGATCATGCGACTGCCATGTGCTTGCTGACAGGTCCAGCAGTAAAACAGACCCTTCAGTGACATCCTGCCTGTGTGGACAACTGCCTTCAACACCTCTTTCAAACTCCTTTTTTTTAAACACTGGCTGTACCACTGACTGTGTGTGCCTGTGGCCCTTTTCCAAGGCACAAAAAGGAAAGAATATTCCCCTTTCTCCATGGAGTTTGGGGATTTATGTGTTGAGTTACCAAGAAAAGAGAGGAAGAAAACTGCTGCTGACACCTCTACAGGGAGAGATGCCATTTCAAACACTGAGACAGCTCAAACTGTTCGTCCTCTGCACGCAGAGGAGCTTCAGGCTGGAGTGAAGGGCTGTGTGGATACGGCACACATTGATGCATGCAGAGAGCTCTGCCTCAGTGAGCTGTTCACCTTTCTTACTGCATGCCCATGGCTGGGCTGGGGGCACTGGGCAGGTGCCCCAAGGAGCAGGAGTCTGGGCCATTCTCCACACAACTGTAAGCAAGGCCTTAAGCGGTCTGTATCGCTTAAGGAGGGAGAATGAGTGTCAGTGCCCAGGCACTGTCAGGGGCTGCAGGGCAGCCTGCGTGGGGAGAGGCCGGGGCTGCCCCGTGCCGCACACAGCAGGTTCCATCCAGTCCCAGCCGGCTCCAACGGCCCCAGCGCAGGACACAGCTGAGCCCCTCAGCCAAGCTGGGGGCGCTGGGGGGAAAACAGGTTTCAGCAAGGGCCAAAGGCGGCACAGGCAGAGGAGGAGGAAGCCAAGGAGGGAGCAGCAGCAGAGGGACCCCGAGGCCGGAGGAGGAGGAGGGCAGGAGGTGCTGCAGGCCCGGAGCAGGGATCCCCTGCAGCCCTGGAGAGACCCCGCTGGAGCAGAGACCCAGCCTGCAGCCCGGGGAGGGCCCCATGCCGCAGCAGGGGGGTATTTCCTGCAGGAGCTGCGGCTGTGGAGAGCCCAGGCAGGAGCAGGTTGTCCCTGAAGGACTGCAGCCCGGGGAAGGGCCCGCACTGGAGCAGGGGGACATGTGAGGAGGGAGGAGCAGCCGAGAGGGGCTGGGATGGACCGACCGCAACCCCCATCCCCACCCCGTGCCTCTTGGGGGGAGAGAAGTCGGGATGAGGGGTGAAGCTGGGAATGGGAACAAGGGGTGGGGGCAGGGAGGAAGGCGTTTTAGTTTTTATCTTTGTTTCTCACCACTGAGCTCTAGTTTTAATTGGTATTAAGTTAAACTACTTTTCCCTGAGTTGAGTCTGTTTTGCCTGTGATGGTAACTGATGAGTGATGTCCCTGTCTTTATCTTGACCCATGAGCTTTTCCATCCTAATTTCTCCCTGGTCCTGCTGAGGAGGGAGAATGAGTGAGTGGCTGAGTGGGAGTTTTGCCCTTAGCCGAGGTTAACCCACCACAGTAAGAAAGTGGTGGAAAGTCTTGAGTGCAGGCTTATCCCTCGTACCAATTTTAGTCATGTCACAACAGGCTTGTGAATCTGTTGATCTCTTCTGAAGGAGGGAATGGGGAAAGGGGGGTGGTAGGAAGGTGTCATTTTAATGTTTGCCTTTTTTTTCTTACTACCTGAATCTATTCTAAATGGCAATGAATTAAATTAATTTTCCCCTGGTTGAGTCTGGTTTGCCTATGATGGTAACTGGTAAGAGGTCTCCCTGTCTTTATCTTAACCCATGAGCTTTCAATCCTATTTTCTCCCTTGTCCTTCTGAGGAAGGGGAGTGTCAGAGCAGCTGGGTGGGCATCTGGCTGCTAGCCAAGGTCAACCCACCACAGTTGCAGCCCCTCTCTAGCAGCATGAAGCTAACTGTGATGTGATGCAAGACACTTGTTCTGTACGAGCTCTTGTTCAGCTTCTAGACAGCTAGCTATTCTAAATTCATAGTATAGCCACTATGGTGTATAGACATGACCATGGCAAAAAAATATTATAACTTTTATTTAGATTAACTAGCAAAACTGGAAGAAAAAAACCAAAAAAGAACCCAGATGAGTTTAAGGGCATACCTACCTTTCTTCAGGTCCAAGGGTCTGTATCTCTGTAAGCTTGTTCTCTTTTTCTAACAGAATTTAATGTTCGAATAAAAGAAAATCAAGATCTTCTAAAAAGCCTAACTCTGTCTGAGATCAACATTTTGCCTCCTCCTTACTTGTTGGAGACGACTATCTCTGGTGGGTGACCCAGGCTATCTTAAGAGAGTATTATAGCAGGGATGAATTGCTTTTTTGGAATTATTTGTTTTCTATCACTTGAGAAGAAAGTTAGAAAAACTTAGAGAGGATATCTAGCTTTCAGTTGGCTGAAGTTGGATGTGATGTATCCTACCCTTAGCTCCTGCCGTAATCAATAAGGATAACAAGGTAGACATTTTGGCTGGGATGGAGGGCAATACTCAAACCATATGGCTATTTTAGATACAATGCAGGGGACCACTATGAGTTATTACATATAGCCAATACACAGGTGCCTATAAGGGGCACTTTCAAAGCCCTAAGTTAGTTGCCAGCTGCATACAGGGATCCACAGAAATATGCCTCACAGGTATCAGCACTCCTGAAAGAAGCGACCCACTGCTGTGCACAGGACCTGGACACTGCATCTAGTTTTAAAATGGGACCTTCCTGCAGGAAGACTCTGGATTCTTTAAGTGCCTTAAAGATGTCTGGATGATTTGCTAAAAGTATTCATCCAGGTAAGACATTAAATCTCACAGAAGGTAAAGGGGAAACTCATTTGAATGCCATGGTAGCTCTCCCTTGATGCCTCTTTATCTTTAGAGGTCTAGATACCACTGTAAATCTTGTCTGATAAACTTACAGCCATACAGGGAGTTAGGTGCAATAATGCTTCACCAGCAGCTAAAAATAGAGTGCATCTTTATTTTCTCAGCCTTCTCTGAATTGCTATTTTTCTCATCCATTTGAATGTGAAGAAAAACCTGCCATTCACCTTGTCCTTCTACTGGCTTAACACAAAAACAGTCCCCAAAAGTTGATACCACTGTAGCAAATGGCAGCCTGAGCCTTGGTGGGCAGGCATTCCAAGCAGACCGAAAGTGTGTCCGTTTCCTGCATCCAGTGGCACAGAGGAGAGTAACAGGGATATCAGTCTCCCAGGCTGCATGTCCAGATGTCCATTTACAGCTGGGAAAATCCAGGATAAATGAACATACATGCTGTTGCTAATGACCATTGCTTTGTTCCTACTATGTGAATGTGCCAAGCCTATAAACAGCATCACTGAGACGTTAATTCATGGCTACAGACAACAGATGCTGAGGCATCCTCTGCTCCCCTGAAAGCTGTTTATTTCTCACCAAAGGTAAAGCCTGGGCTGTGCAAAGAGCAAGACTCATGAAATAGAAGCTCTCAGCAGGCATGGTTTAAGCAAAAAATCCTGGTTCAGAGAGCACTCAGCTCCTCCCAACACAGCACAGTTTCTCCAGGCCTTCCTATGTTGTTTTTTGTTATGGGCATCATTTTAACACCTGGCTGCTCAGAATCAGAAGGTGCTTTGGTGGACTCTGATGAATATAGCTTCATTACAACCCATCGAGCTAAGCAGCTATCCATTTTGCAAAGACAGAAGCAGATGTTTGGATCAGGAGCACAAGAAAAGACATGGTCATCTCCAGGATGAGCGCATGCAGTCTGTGCAACCACCATGGAAGGTGCAGGAGGGAGACATACATCGTAGCAGTGACCAGGTTTAGCTTGGTGTCTGTTTCTGAATCTCTGGGGTGGGAAGAATGACCTCTTCATCTGGGCAAGATTTTTCCAGGTCCTTTGCGGCAGAGAGAAGTTGAAACCTGCACTTCTTCCCTCGACCACACAGATTTGTATTTCCTCATAGGTTCCTGCCTCCAGACTCCTTCTCCATGAGACAACCACCATGCTGCAGACTGCAGGTCGGTGCCACGCAAGGGATGCACTGACAGGAGCCTGTCCTCTGCCTGCACTGCCAAAAGTACATCCCCACTGCACTGGCTGAAGGCATGTGGCCGTGTGTGCCGCCACCTCACCCTTGGCAGCTTGTGGACATCTTCTATTTTTGGCCACGTGTTCCAGCTGTTCCCCTTCCAGCTCCATTGCACCTTTAGCCCAGTACTGAGCTAAAGGATAGGAAAGGATTAGCAAGGTCTGCAGACCATGAGAGCTGCGCTTTGATACCTGCAGTTGCTCTTACAAAGTAATATGTAAGTGCTCGGTGACACTGCCTGTGCATCTCTTTATAACAGTAATTTTCTTAGTTCTTGCTTTTCCTCAGTTTAAATAGCTCGGATTTGATCTTTTCCCTTTAGTCTTTCCCCTCTGTGTGCCAGTACTAGTTCACAGCTGCTGTTTGCACCACCATGGTCTATCACTGTAGGACAGTGGGACCTGTAGGCAGACCTTTGCTCACAAATAAACGTATCTGTTGTTTTATGAAACCCACCCACATTTGTTCTTAAAAAATGTCAGTAAAAACCAATACGTAACTAATTTTGAAATCCTGAGGTAATACCTTCCTAGCATCCATTTACTGGTCCTGGGTGAACTTCCTCAGATCCAGAGCCATGAGTTTAATTTGTATAGTTATTCATTTATTTATGAATCAAAGAACAGAGCAGATGAGCACCATGTCCTGCCCTCAGTTGGCAGAAAGCAGCTGAGTGCAGCTGAAATCCATTCAGTTAATTATAAAAAGCCAGCTAAGGCCCAAGCTGGATGATCCTCTGTGAGTGTTCACTAGGACAATGTTTATTTGTCCCATTTCAAATTTTCTATTTCAGTTTTATATTAAAGCCACCAAACTTTTTGGGAGTAGTGGAGAAGAAGTGGCTTAAAAGATACTGACTGCCACAGCTTTTTCAGGACCACTGTGCTTCTTGCACTTCAGCTGGGCTTTTCCCTGACCTGACTTTGGAGCTAATTAGGAACTAGTCAGAAATTATGACTGATTTTACTGTAAATGCTTGTACCCTCAGGGCTAGAGAGCTCTGCTGCTGTCTGGGAGATGTGGGAACCAGGTAAGTGGAGAAGCTTTATCTGAAAATCAGGTAAAACTGTAGTCTTTGATGCTTGACCTATGATGCAGGGAGATGCTGGTTGTTCATTTTCCTTTGGTAGAAAAGGAAAGTAGAACTTTTAACGTCAAGGCTCATTAGGTAGCTGTGAGTAATTGAAAGAAGTGCAATTGTGTTTAAGATCCTGGGAAAGTAAATATGAAAAAAGAGAGAGGGGCAAAATCATCCTCAGCTGTAAGGAAAATAGACTATTCATGTTGGAGCTTCATAAATGATCCTAGATAAGTGTCAGGGAGGTGTCAGCTACTATTCTCATCACATCCTGGTGGGGAGGCTGCAGAGTGATGAAGCGGTCAGTGGGGCCATGTGCAAGACAAGGTCTCTCCTGGCCATAATATAGGAGAAGCCTGCACAGATGGGTTCACAGACACACTCTTCAATCCCATGTGTGGCAACAGTTCTAGGTCTCCCCACAATGATATGCTGAGGTTCCTTGCCTGCTCTTTATTAAGGCTTGTTGGGGTCTCAGCTGCATTTCCTAATTACTAAAAACTGTTTTGTCCTAAGAGGATTCTCTCTGTTTCCTTCATTTGTAGCTCATAGCCTAGAAAATCCATTAATTATATGCATCTATACTTTTGAATGCTCTTTCTAGGAGCCATGGCTGCTGAATTCTTTGTCAAACTCTTCTGTAAGAATTGCCACCCTTGAACTCTGCTTTGTGGGAAGAAAGAAAAGATAGCAAAATGAAACTGGAATTCCTGTGTCCCATGTGAGCAAGAACTGTTTGATACATTAGCAATTCAGGGATGCAGCAAGGGATATTAGAAACTGCAGAACTTTCCCATGAGACTTTTTTGACAGTAGCTGTTGGCAGGATATACTTTTCCCTTATGAAATCTAGTCAACTCCCTTGCTTTTCATGTTTCTTCATTATGATGGGATAAGCAAGAGGCATTGAATTAGAATTTCTGAATTCTATTCCTACCCAGTCAGCAGCTAAGTCTCATGCAGCTGCTCTCTCACTCCCTTCTGGAAGGATGAGGGAGAGAATCAGAAGAGTAAAAGTAAGAAAACTCATGGATTGAGATAAAGACAGTTTAAAAGGTACAGCAAAAGCTGCATACATAAGCAAAGCAAGACAAGGAATTCATTCCCTACTTCCTATGGGCAGGCAGGTGTTCAGCCATCTCCAGGAAAGCAGGGCTCCATCATGCGTAACAGTGACTTGGGAGGACAAACACTATCACTCCGAACGTCCTCCCCTTCCTTCTTCTTCCCCCAGCTTTATATGCTGAGCATGATGTCATACGGTATGGCATATCCCTTCGGTCAGCTGGGGTCAGCTGTCCCAGCTGTGTCCCCTCCCAACTCCTTGTGCACCCCCAGCCTACTCGCTGGTGGGGTGGTGTGAGAAGCAGAAAAGGCCTTGGCTCTGTGTGAGCACTGCTCAGCAGTAACTAAAACATCCCTGGATTACCAACACTGTTTCCAGCACAAATCCGAAACATAGCCCCGTACCAGCTACTATGAAGAAAATAACTCTATCCCAGCCAAAACCAGCACACTACCACATATCCTAGAAACAAATTCTGCCTTTTCCAAATTGCTCACTATTTTTGTCTTCGTGGATATTTAGGTCTTGGATCTAGGATAGTTTTGCCACTGTAGGTAAGGTAATGCCAAATGGAGTCATGCCTACCTCTCTTGTAAATTGCTTTTTTTCCTTATAGAGAATCAAGTGTATATTCAGGGGGGGAGGGGGGAAGGGAGGGGCAAAGCACAGACTGCAATCAATATTTTTTACTATACCTGCTGTTCATTACGCTGTTATTACTGGTAGCAGATAGCTATTCATACAACATATTCAGTTGTTCATTCACTCAGCTCGCTCACACACAATTAGCCAGTTGGAGCAATAGCTGGGAAAACAGCCCCAGCTGCTCACTCAGAGGTAGACTTAGCTTCTTGGCAAGTGTTATGTCCCTCAGAAGGTCCTTTGCTTCACCAGGTGTATATGTATACTCTTGTAGTCTTCATGTGCATATGGCTGCCATCCCCTCTTGGATGCGGCCTGAGTTACACAACCTGTGGTTGATATTAATGTGTGCTCATGTGCTTGTACAAATTCAGCAGATTTTTGGTGCTGTGAGTTTATCAGCTCTTACAAATTCAGCAGAAGATTCCTAGTGTCCAGAGCCTGCCAGTCCATTGCAAACTTTCATACAAAAGTCTTCTAAGTAAGTACATTGTTCTCTTTTTTCAGGCCTCTTGTTTTCTAGTAATTATTTTCCATCTACAGCTACAGAAAGCTACAAGATTCATTCACTGAAACAGAAAGAGCCTTTACAACCTCTTTTCTCTTGGCCATGAAATATTTCTCTCTTGAGGCCATTGCACTGAATGTACATGTACAATTTTGTTTTGTACTTCACCTGATCTAAAGTCAAGCTGCTGCCAGAAGAGCAGATCTCCCACCTCCTCCCTTCCATCAAATCTAATGTTTGTCTTCAGGGTGACCTTGATCCTTTTTTGACCTGTAGGAAAATTAAAACTTTTTTTTTTTAAATTAACTATTTTTCTTGTAAATCAATGAGATGGCACAATCAACAGATTGAAGGCAACAAGGACTGTGGGATTTCACAGCTGGGATGCATGGGAAAAGGGGTGCCACAGCGTTGGTGACAGAGTTGGATCACATTAATGTTAAATTTCTCCCCAAAACCTAGATGACAGATCTTTGAACTTTTTCACAGCACTGCATTGATCATCAAGTGAATGTGATCATCAAAACCTTCTGCTAAGTGCCATTTTTATATATTCCCTCTACTATTCATGGATTCTTAAAGCTATACAACTGTGACTGAGCCCTTCAAGAGAGTGGATTGTGTCACAAATGTTCAATGCATATAGCAAAGCTAAAAGCAAGTTGTTTCCCTATTAACCAGGTAATAGCAGTACGGCTTCACTAATTTCTGGAGAGATCAAGTTGATTTTTACATTTGAAGGAGAGAGGTGAAACAAACCTATGAAGAATCAAATATAAAACATAAAAGATAAGGGTAAAAATCAAAATTCCATAACTCTATTGTCTGACAGCCCCAATAAGGTCAGAGAGGACTGAGCTTTTAATGGTCATTTTACAATTAACCACTCAGATGAGACTGTTAAATTCCAAACTGAATATGCATAATTCTGATGGAAAATCAAAAAGTGAGGAAAAAAAGAGAAAATACAGCAATTATCCTTTATTTTTATGCCAATGGGGCATAAATATTTAAGCAGAATCCTACTGGATAGAATTTTTCAGCAGAAAGAAAAGATTTTACTGCTTCCAGGCATTTATTCTAACCCTGAGTACTATCTTGCTCATATTCTGTTTTAAATCTGTCTGCAGTAGGGATCAGTGCAGTAGACTGGTTCACAGCTCTGGAGTATTCAAGTACCTCTCTGCAGTCTTAAACTTCTGTTTCTGGAGGCTATACCACAGTGTGGAGGAGCTCAGATAACCTCAGAGCAATGTGGTAGCTCTCATAAAGATTTATTTCCTAATCCTGATGCAAGAGGGTCAGTCTCACATCTGAAGGCTAGCTTGGTACTGACTGACAGCAAGTGGTCATTCATATGAGCAGAGACAAAGGGCAGGACTCAATTACTATAATCCAAAAGAAAGGTGTTACGGAAAGAGGAAGAACCCACACAAGACTCTTCTGGCTCTGTTGCAGCTCTTCTGCAGATCACAGGTCATCTCAGATGCCAGACACCTCTCTACTGTGCTGTGGACAAATATTTATAGTTCAAAAGGACTGGAAAAGCAAGAAGCACAATCTTGACTTATCTGCCTTCTGACTATCAGCCCAATGGAGACATTTAATACCTCCTTTGTCTAAGATTTTTAGATTTTCTTTGTTTATCTGCTAATAGCATAGCTTGAAGTGATTTTGGTAGCACCTGTGAGCACGCAGCATTTGAGTAAATTAGACCTTGGGGTCTGCTGTTTGGCACCTTCCCAGTAAAAGAGAAGCTCAGAGAACAATGACTTCTGAGGTGGTCTTGTCCAGCATCACTTGAAATCTAGCGTAGGGATGGGGAAGATCCAGTTCTTCAGTTCAACCTGTCATCCTATTAAAACAGTCTGTCCATTGCAACAAGCAAAGGAAGTTCATGCAATAAACGCAACAAATTCATCTCCTGTATGAGCTTGGCTCAATCCAAGGACAAGGAAGCAAAATAATACATGATCGGGTATTTAAATATGGTATAATAATGCTTATACACAAATCACCATTCCCAGAGCCATATTGACTGTGACGTTTCCTCATTTCTGAGTACTTTACTTTGTACCCTCAAGCATTCATCAGTCTGCACTGGAGTTATTTCTGTACAGACAAGGAAAGGATTAAGTTATCCTAGTTTAATTGCTTCTGCCTTAAGGACTGATAAGTATAAACTGTATCAAGGGAAAATTTATGTCTGCCAGAAAAAGTCTATAGGTAGTTCAGGGCATAGACTTCTTGGGTTTTTTGTTCCAGTGCTCCACATCAGGTATAGATATTAATGCTCAAGCAAAATGAACATCAGCTGGGCAGAGGGTTGTGTTGAGATACCTAAGAAATTACTATGTTTTCATTCTTAATTTAGAAACATGAGTTGCTAAAGGCCTTGGGGCCTGGTTTTCAGTTTTACTTTTTCTGTCTGCTTGTCCCACAATCACAAGTTTCTGTTAATACACAATTTTATGTACTTTTGGGAGGATGCTACTATATGAAAATGGATCTATAAAAAATGTACATAGGGATGCAACTCAATATAAGAAAGAGTAAAAATAGCACAGCTTCACCTTTCTGTGTAGCTAAATTTCAGGAAGTTTAAGAGAGGTGATTTAACCGCACTACTTTCTATAGAAAATGCCAATAAGTACTGAAACAGCTCTGTGAAAGTGACTCTTCACCTTGGCTTAAAGATAGGCACATTTAAGTGATGTCTTTCTGATCCCATGGACACAATGCCAAAGAAGACATGGAGTAAATAATAGAGTCAGGCAACGTGTCATATGTCAATATTATTGGTTAGGCTGGCTCAAGTCTAACCTTTCAGTGCCAACAGTGCAAACTCTCAGGTCAGCATTAGGAGATGGCCCCTGCCCAAGTTTCTGAATATCCTGGAGGAGGGAGGGCTCACTCACAGCTCTGCTACACTCATGGCCAACAATATAAATGAGAAATTAACTCCTCATGGCAGGTATATTTACCATGTTGAACTATATACCTCCTTCATGAGAACAATCTCCATACATGGGATTTAGGTTTCTTCTTCTCCTCACATTGGTCTTCATTCTTTCCCATTTCCTTTTTTTTCATCACTGAGGAGGAAAAATGACGAAAGCAAAGCTTTCTCAGGCAGTTATTTACAGCAACAGAAAGAGAAATGCCATTTGCAGGTTACTTAGAATCATAGAATAACAGAATAATTTAGGTTGGAAAGGACTGTATGTCCCTCTTCATATGTCGGGTGGTCCAGCCTCCTGACCATCTTGGTGGCCTTCTGCTCAACTTGCTACTCTTTGTCAATGTCTGGGGAGGCCAAATTGGGTTCCCTCTGGTTTAGTGTCATCATCCTGAGGAATACTACTTGTGACCAGACTTTTGTAGAACCCTTCCCAGTTGTACTGAAGTGATCATCCTTCAGTTAGTACCCATTGTTGACACTCCATCTGGCATCATCTGGCATCATCCAAGTTCCCTCTTCAGAGGAACAAAATGCACTTCCCAAAGTGAAATTTCCAAAGTCCCAATCACTCTCTGGAGACTCCAGAGAGTGATCATCTGAATCCTTCACATTTTCATTATTATACATTCTTTAATGAAAATGTAAAGAAATCAGTGAAATCTAATAGCAGTGTACAAACAGGATGAAATTTCCAATTTGGGAGAAAGCGGCCTCATTTTAATCCTGGCAGCAAATATTAAAAATAGAATTAAATACAAATGAAAAATAAGTAGGAAAATGTGATTATATATGTACACAAAAGACCTAGAATCAATGTAATACCTCTAACTACTTTTTGTTATGCTTCTTCAGTGAAGGGCACATGAAGTTGGCAGTGTTCTTTACAAACCTTTTGACCAAAGTGCATCTATTTTTTTTTTTTTTCTGCCAAAATGCTACTTGCAGAGTAAGAATTTAAGCAATGACAAACACGGCAATAAAAAAAATGTAAACCAATGTATATAGTGCCTTATTGCAGAGATAAACTCTGTCTTTGGAGACACAAAGTGAATTCAGTAGACCATTGACCTGTGGCAGAGTCCTTAGAAAATATAACCATCCAGAGACGGTTTATTTTACTTTATTTAAAACTTGTTATTTTATATCAGAAGAGATCTTGGACTCAAACGATGCACATTCATTCCCTGAACCTTCTCACATCTATACCTGCTGTTTACACCTTTACTGCAGAGAGGAACTCACCACTTCAATGTTTTAAACTAATTTTTCCAGCAGAGGCAATACTACACAACGTTCAGACTTGTGTTCCAATGATTTAACAAGAACGTGAACAACAATGGCCAGTGGCAGTGTGGGACCTAAGCAGATGAGATTGTCAGAACCAAACAAATTAGATTTGTAGTGGTTTTGGTTTTTTCTGAATGACTATTTATTTTCTACTGCAGGTAAGAAAATTGCAAGACAGGAAATGTACTTTGGAAAACAATTACTGCTGCAGGCAAGAAAATATCAGTGCAATGTGCATGTACTGCAGATTTCTTTCACAATCTAAGTTTTGATCGGTTTTCAGTGCTAGTTTCGTATTCCTTCAGATCACACATTAAAAAAGAGAGAGAAAAAGGAAAAAAAAGTTTTAAAAAATGGCACAACCACAGAGATAACCACTAAAATAAATCTCCATGTATATATTATTTTAAGTTCCACTTTAATATTTCACAATACCTAAAATGAAATAAGTTGAAATATTTTCTAAACATCTGGATCGAATATCCTAGGAAAACTTCAGCTAGTACTTAAAAAAATGAAGTGAGATCTACGAAGAGAAAAATAAGGAAGAATGGGGAGAAAAATAAGGAAGACATGATCCTTGCTTTTAAATTTCCAACTCTGGAAGTTGTCACACCATCTAACTGTAGGTATCTATATCTAGGTGCCAAGTCAGAATATCCTTCCTTGACTCTGAATAGCTCTATGGAGATGAACTGACTCTTCGGTGCTGGTCAATACATACGTGTTAGGCTTTAGCTCTGCATCACTTGTTGGAACAGATGACTTTTCTCTGTGTATACAGACTGAAAGCAGGGGGATTTGCTTCCTAGTGTGGACCACTGAGTTTGATGTCTAATGTGAGGTGATGTGAAAACACTTATTTGTATGGATGAGGTCATCTGACCTACTGCGAACATCTACACATGGCCTGGTCATCTCTAGTGCTTGCACAGTCAGTGAGAGAAACATGGTACCACCCACCTCACCGAAAAAGGGGGAGCCTGAAAGTGAACACAGAAATTTTGCTCAAAAATTGCTCTGTCTCTCCACTGACTAAATCAGGAATTTAAGATACTTTAAAATCAGAGATATATTTTTTATGATGTGCACAGCTAAAGTTAAATGAGATTAAGTCCATCCTACCTATCTGGCATTAAACTCCCCACCTAATCTTATCAAACTTTTGTTAGCTGGTTTACAGACAGGCTCCACTTTAATCAGAAACATAGTTCCCCAAACAGTTATTTATCAGCTGTGATCTTTTCAATATTGAACACAATCTTTGCTAAATAACATGGGCTAACCTTTTCTACTTCCACTGTGAGAACAAGATTTAGAAATTGCAAATCTGTTAACAGCTCAGTGTTAAAGTAAAATTTTCAAATTTCGATACCTAAATGGAGGCATTACATCCATATTTAGATACCTAAATGATTTATTGAAGCGCGCAACAAATTATGAAACATGATCTAGCTGCCTAAACACAGACGTGTAGTGCCATTTGAGACATGCTATCAAGACATCAGCATGACCCCAGCTCATATGCCACAAGGTCTATGAGAAACCCTGCTCTCCCAGCTGGATACTGGAAACCAATCTTTCCAGACCCAGGATGGGGAACTGACCTTGGCCCATGGCAGCAGCACAGAAGAGAGAAGGATTTTCAGCTAGGACCTGGAAATCATGTCCATCTCTGTAGATTCCATGCTGTAAGCAACTAAGTCAGAACACTTTAACCTCAGCTATTGGAGTAATGCACTTAATGCCTTAATGTAAGGCACTTTGGAGCTCTGTGTGGTCTCTTATACTAATGGAGATTGCTGGTAACATTTAATATCTTTAGTAAAACTTCCAATCTCTGTGGGATTGCAATTATGCATAAAGAGGCTACAGAATGAACAAACACAGCACACACTGCAGGCAAGCGAAAGCAGCTTAACTTTGTTAGAGGTAATGGAAAAAAAGGCTGCAGGTAGAGCAATGCACTGCACTTTGCTACCAGGAATATCTCACTGACCTGTGTTATCTCTCACCACGCAGGGAAGGTCTTGAGATACTTTACGTAATGGGAAAATTTCATATGGAAGTAGTGCTACTGCCATCGTTACAGTATAGAGCAATAATTGTTTCATAGAACAAAATCATATTATGAGATGGTTTAGACTTGGGAATTACAAAGAAAACACTATCTTTGCAGTAATTTGTGTGGTTACTAGTTGCTAGCTAGTGACAGCAATTATAAATAACCATAGATGATAAAGAGGTGGACTATTGGTTAGCCATCCTTCAGTAACCACTTTTTATATCACTGGAGCTTGGTATCACTTTTCATATTACTTGATTTATCCCTGATGGGGATTTGCACACTGTGTGAAAGTTAGTAATCAAATTTACAGGCAAAATAGAAGTAAAACTCCATCATTTCTGAGGTTACTTCTCCCACTGCCTGACTTCTTACACCTTCAGGTTTCTCTTTCTTTCTTCATCCTTCTCCTCTAGTTCTTGTCTTCAGCAAGTACATCATGTTACTACATAGCATCATCGCTCAGTCCCAGTGGATCCTCCCTTTTCTTTCACCATCCTTGTGAACAAAACCAGTTTTCCCAGTGTCTTTACCCACATTTCTCTTCTTTAGCTTCAGTTTGACTCTTCCCCTAGCAGCCTCTTCAGCAATGCTACTCTAGGTAACAGTTCTTCATGAAAGAGACTGTTATTGGATGAATATTCCCTTTGTAGGACTGAAAGGACTTGCTCAGACATCCTTGTTTGTGTTTGAGAAGAGATTTACAAAACTGCTATTTCTTTCCCACATTGATAAACTATTGTCTGCAGTGAAGTGTTGTCTCATGCCAATCTTCATTTTCTCAGACAATGTCTGGGTGGCTTGTGTAGTCCAGGGACCATTCCCTGTCAGCAATTTGGATGCAAAACCTTCCACAGGGTCAATAAATTTAGCTGTATGGATGCAAACCATCAGCGCCGAAGAACAGCCCTTGTCCTTTTAATTTAATAGTACAGAAGTAACTCTACATTCTAAAGAACAGTCAGGTCAGTGGTCCTCTACAGAAGTCCTTCAATACACAGTGAAACTGGACAAAGTCTACTAGGAGCTGGACTTTGTACTCTGAGATGATAAAGTTCTGAGGAAGTCTTCTGTGTTCTGGGAGTTTCTTCCATATGACTTAGCTGGAGCTATCATGGTTTTGCTGCTAAAGGAGATTGCTGGCTGGATTTCAGGGACCTTTGAAAGTCTCTGCATGAAAGTCCATTAGTTTCCCTGTGCCAGCTCCTCATAAGTACGGTACAGATGCAGTCCTTGTTTATAATTCAACTGGTTTTTGTTTTGGTTTGTTTGTTTTCCATTCAATTTTGAACGAAGGAAGGGGATAATGTTCAGCAAATCATCCTAAATACTTGTACTTCTCACCATGATTTCAACTCTGTGCTACCCCAGCTGGAAATCCAAACAGAACCCTGACAGCTTCAAAAAGCCTCAAAACTTCACTGCAGATTATATGTCAAAGCAGCAGAAGAGAGAAGAGCAAACTTGGACAATCACACTCATAGTCACTAATGATTAACCTGCCCAAATAAGCCAGATAACAAACTCATGCCCGACCACTGAGAACCACGAAATTTCCTTTAGCATCTCACTTTTTCTGCTTGTTCACAGTCATACATCCTGTGATCATTTCTGCAGACTTTGAAAGAGTTTGAAAAGTCTTGATTTCCTATGGCTAAGATAACCACTTATGTTGTTTAGTCTAAGATTAAGCCTATATTTATAATGTTCTTTAGAGGAAACATCTCTGAATTCCATGCAAACTGTATAAGATATAATTCAAGATTTTCAAGAGTCAAGTTCATGGTCAGGATACTCAGTCACTGTCCAATGCTATGCATACTGGGTAATGAACCTTTTTTGTAAGTCTCAGAACTGGCATTTGCAATAATCTGCTATTATTTTACCTAATCACCTAGCTTGGATAAATCTTAAAAAAAATTCTGAAATTTAGTTCTCCTTGAACCTGTTAAATCTAAATAGTTATGTGATATTATTTGTTACTTCACCAATGCCGTTCCTTTTCAGGAAATAAACATTTAGTTTCCAGTTTTTTTCATGTACACTGCCACCCATTTATTTATCCCTCACAACTCTCTCAACACTGATGCTTCATCTGATGAATATCACTTAGGAGGATGAATATACCTGACATGATTAAACATGCTGTGGCCTTTCCATTATCACCATTTAATAAAGTACATAGACCCTGCAGGTCTTAATATCTGCCGATCAAAGCAGTGACATTGCTAGTTCTCAGGGATATTTGAATTCTTGAAGAGAAATGCTGAATGAGCCCAGAGAGTGCAATGTGTTCTGGACACACTTGACTTAATGTCCCTACAGTAGTCCTAGTGCAAGTGTGACGTTCATGTGTGTAGATCATGTGTGGTCTAGCCTGTCCTCAGTGTGTCAGACCCCACTACTCATGAACTCCACAGCACATTTTGCCAACAGAAAAGAGGGAACCCTAAATATTTACTCTGATGTTAGTCACAAGCATAGCACAGCACCCAACCTAATTCTTCCCCTATGAATCCTGGTATTTAGCTTGTTCCTGCTCTCAAAATATTTATCAAAGACCTTTCAAAATGCTAAGTGTTAAGTCTTAATATATATGTTGCTATAGTGATATTTCCTTTATCCACTAGACTAATGACATATAGAAAAGCCCAAGGGAGTAGGGTGATGTAATTTTCTTCTGCAAGGGTCAGGCTGGCTGGTCCCTCTCTTGAGATACCCTCCAGACATTTGTTATGCTGACTGCAGTTGTTTACGTATGACATTTACTACCTTCTTTTGCTTTGGAAGAGTGGCTATTTTGAAGACAGACTGCATATTTTTGTAGATTTTTTTACCATACTTACACTCCCTGAGAACTCCCAGGTGTGTCATATGGGTCTGATGAATTTTATCACTCTGTAAGTTATTATTTCTTCTCCTGACATTTCAATATCCAAAAATATTTCCTTTTCCATGCCAGGAAAGAACAAGTTCAAGGTAAGTATTTACTCAGCAGTCTCCTTCATGAAACACGCAAAAAGACTGCTAATCCTCTCATCAATGTGCTTATATTCCTTCATAGATCCCTTTAGCCCCTGATGATTCAGTGGGATTATTGATCTTTTGCAGACTTCCTGATTTTCATTTGTTTTCACACCATTAGCTATTTATTCTTTGAAATCCATCTTGGTCTTCCTAATTTTCTTCTTACTTAATAGCTATTTACTTAATTTATCTTCCTGTGTATTGGCTTCATTAGGGTCAGATCAGAAAGGATTTTTGTTTGACTCATTTTGCTGTTTGGAAGTTGCCATTTAATCATGTCAGATAGCTTCTGGCCTCCCTTCTGTTCCTCCTTTCCCCTTTTGTTTGTGCCCTCTAATTCCATTCCAGACTTGATTTGTAGAATGTTTTTTTCATAACTGACTTTGCCAGTTGCTTTGTTTTTAACTTTGGAATATTCTGTCTAATTTTCCAGGTTTTTGGTTTTGTTTTTTTTTTTTTTTTTAAATCTTCCTTGTAAAGTTTTGCTCCATATTGCTCCTTTTGGGACTCTTCCTGTGTCCTTGAGTGGAAAGGAACTAGGCTGTGATGGCAGTTAATTTTGAGGCTCAGGACTCTGACTCATGCTGTTTAAGACAGTGTCCCCCATAAGTGACTCCCCTCAGCTGCGTAGCCGGCCTTTCTGAGCAACGACACCATCCAACCCCAAATTTGGAGGAGTTGAGAGAATGCCTAAGTTCCAGCCACTGCAGTTCACTGTCTGAAGTCTTAGTAAAAATTCACTTTCTTCAGTGATTTAAGCCACATATATGAGCTACTGGACTATGAACTGGAATGACTTAGTAAGCATTATCCTTCTGTAGAGATGGTAGGTAAGAGATAACATCATAAATAGATTACTAGAGGTCATCTCAAAGTCCTTTCATACTGGCACTTCTTGAATTATTTTCTATATACTTCCTCAGGCGAAGACAAAAACCTAGAAAAGTCACGATGCTACTTGCAGGTCTGTACAGTCCACATCCCCTTCTGTCAGCCCACATTTCAAATAGACTCTCTACCTGCTGCCTCAATAGTTTGTAACTGTAATGTGGACATTGTACACACCAAGACTCTGCTGTCACAGTCTATGCATTTCACTGAGCAAGTCTGTCTCTCCAGTTCAAGCCACAGTTAGGTTTGGTGGAAGCTAGAAGATGCCATTTCTCAAGACAAATTCAAAGAATAAGCTCTGACCTCATGGGTCACTTAAGCAATACACTGCTTGCAAGTACTTTATGGATAGTCTAAATATGATGACATTGCTGTTTCTATACACTGAATTCTCAAAACTACGCTTCTCCTTTCTTGGGCTTGAAAAAGTTAATGGTCTTTTTCCTTTCTGTTTTGAAAAGGGAAAATACGTGGTGATAGATTCTCCTAATGGTCATTCAGAATTATATGTTTGCTTGCAGTAATTTGTGCAAATTGGAAATCCACTTTTCACCCCGGGAAATGAAATTATTCCCAGTGTTGACACATTTCCCTGGACAGCTGAAATTAATGGACAGTTCACGTTTCTTGAAACCATGCTGCCGGCTGCCTGCACGCTTATCTGTTATTACTTACAGGTAGTCAATCAGTTGTGAACCAGTGTCACACAAGGTGAAGGCTCTGGAGTGCAGTAGCTGTGTATCTGCCTGTGCCCTGAGAACGCTAATGTGAATTGCTGCAGAGAAGGCTCACCTTAAGCTAACAGAGCAATCCCCTTCCACTCAGGCATAGAAGGAGCACATATCTAGCCTCACCTCCATCACTGTGTGTTTGCCTTATGCAGTAATTTTGCATGGTGTGTGCAGAATATCGATTCGTTTCACTATTACAAATTTCCTGACTCATCTGCTCCTCCCTTTCAGTTTAACTTTATTTTTTCAATCTCACATCATTTATCTCCAAAGGTATGTTTTATTTCCATAAGCAGAAAATAATCTCAGTTGGTTATGTCGTGTAAAACAGAAGACAAAAGTTAGTCATGCATGGAACTTTATTATTATAAACCCAACACGTGTCTAGAAAGTTGTTAATTTTCAGTCCTTGGTTTCTTATTATTTTTACAGACTTCGTGGAGAATTTCCAAATGCAGGTGGTAAATGTAATTTGTCAAGCAGTGCAAACAGTAAGGTTTTTTGTTTTAATAAAGATAACAGTTCTATTTCATGCAGTTTTATCTGCATACAACCAACGTATCATGAACATAGCAACTTCTTAACATACTTTAAAATCCCATTTTTTTCTGACTAGAAACAATGAAAAGAAGGAGCTGTGGCATGTGAATTCAATATATTTTCAGTGACATGAACGTTATAATTTTTATATTGCGTATCATTAGCTTTTTAGTCTTGAATGACAGTCTTTCTGATGGTCAAAAAAACCCAACCAGAAACAATTTTGTTGTGTGCTAACTCTAACAATGAAATATGAACATTATAATTGTATGCTTTCCAGGAGGAAGCACCAATAGTTCTGACTGAATATATTCAGTATGTTAGAAAAGCTATTATAAATTATGCATACTATAAGTATAATTAAAACATTACACGAAGGCTTTTTATCACTACTTTCAGACTCATCTCTTTCCTCACAGTCTCTGCGCTTCCCATATAATTTCATATCTACCCACGTAACAGGCCATTGATACACTTGGAGTTTTGCTAGGATTTCAGTAGCCATTCAGCACTGCCTCCATTCTCAAGGCTCTTAACCGAGTACCACAGATGTTGGCATTGACATGTAGATAGACAACTGATCCCTAGGAAAGACTGTAGACAGAACAAGGAAGATCCTAAATCCTGTCTTGGTTTGCGATCCGTTAAAATAAGGGTATCTTGTTTTGTGTTTTTAAATAAGGTAGCAAAGATAGCATGCTTTGAAAGGTATATGGTAGCTCAGTCATTCTGAACAGTGGTTCCAAGGCCACAAGTGTGTAGACTCTCCATCCATGGAGCTGTGAGGACACCACAGTCCACTTTGTGCAGCTCCTGTTGTGGCCCACAAAAACCAGCGAGGACGCTGGATACAATGGGTAGAGGTGGATAGGTTTTGTTCCCCCTGCTTTGCTCATCCAGAAGCTTAAAGCTCAGTGCGGGAGCCTCTGGGTGAAAGTCCATGGCCTATACTACACAGATATTCAGTGTAGCTCATTGAATGGTCTTTTAAATGAGCAAAGAGACTGGTAGCATTTCTATTCCTTGATTCATAGGCAGATAAAAGGCATTTGTGCATATGAGTTCGACGTATATCCATCCTTTAAGAATTTATTACTCCTACACCTTGTGAACTGCTGCTTGCTATATTAAAAATTTTATTTATCCTTATCTTACTCAGGTGAACAGATAGGAAATAGAGATGAGGGAGACCTTCTTATGTATCTGATCCAATAAGACTTACCCTTTTCACCTGCTGCAGTGCCAGGTCCTGCCCTCCTGGTCACCAACACCTATAATTGAGAACAGGAAAACACAGTCTGCTCTTTAGAAATCACAGGCAGGTTCACCATGGTGTGCTAAGTAGGCATGTGGAAGAGACAGTCAATATCAGGAAGATATAGCTCTGCACACACCTTTGTCCACAGCCAACCAGACTCAAAAAGGGAAATCTGTTACATCTTTAAAAGGGAACTGCAGCGTACCTTTGTGCCCATAAGAGGAACACAGTTAGGATCTGTGATTATCATAGAATCATAGAATCACAGAATGGTTTGGGTTGGAAGGGACCTCAAAGATCATCTGGTTCCAACCCCCCTGCCATGGACAGGAACACCCTCCACTAGACCACGTTGCCCAAAGCCCCATCCAGCCTGGCCTTGAACACTTCCAGGGAGGGGGCCTCCACAACCTCTCTGGGCAACCTGTTCCAGTGCCTCACCACTCTAATGGTAAAGAATTTTTTTCTAACATCTAAATCGGCCCTCCTTCAGCTTAAACCATTACCCATTATGAGAGAAATGTCTTTTCCAGGGCTGCTGGTTTTTGTTCAGGACTAAGCCCAGAGCCTCAGATTAGTGCTATGAATATAATAAAAAATAATAAAAAAAAAAAATTTTGAAAGTGTGCATTAGTCTTTTTTCCATGTGATTTTAAAAAGCAGATAAGGAAAGTCATTATACTCTGAATTTAATTGAAGAAAAAAGAAATTATTACTCAGTGAAAGGTATTCCACTTTTGCTGGTACTCCACTTGTGCCAGGATTTTTTATAAGTGATGGAATCAGTGTCATGGATAGATTGCAGTGAGAATTAAGTTTTATTTCAAAATGAGGAAAAAAAACCCCACACCACAAAACAAAAAATAAACCTTGCATTTACAAATAGACTAGTTTTTCATGGTCTGTTTTTCTAACCTTTGGGAAATTCACATTCTTGGTTAAAAATGCATTTTAAAAGAGAAATAATGCAGATATTATTCCAACATAAATCAAAATAAGACAATAACAAAACGTTGAATCCCTATACATCTAAGAAATCCAGGACAGTTGTAGTTTTTCTTTCCAACCCTTCAGTAATAAAGTCAATAACAATGGCTAATTTTCATAAAGATAATATTTCACTTCTTATTTGACAGGACTATTTTAATATTGCCTACAAATTAGCAAAGATGTTTACTTCTCCCAGTGTTTTCCTATAACTGCAAATGTCCCTGCAGAATGCCTTTTCCATAGTAGTTTTTCAACATTTAAACAAAGAAACGAAGGAGAGTCATCTAAAGCCAAATGAAGTAAATACGCATCAGCCGGTCGTTCACTTAGCCAAACCAGCGTGCACTCTCCATGTGCCCTGTACGTGAGCAGTGACTTATGCATGCCGTCAGCTCTCGCTGACGTTCTCTTGCAGCTGTCAGAGCTAGTCCATGTGTGCTGAAATTTAAACACTTGCATCTGTGGATGGTGGCCAGAAATGCTCCAGATGTGGATGTGATCATTACTGTCACATAAATTTCGGGCACTTGGGTTAACACCTGTGCTTTGATAAAATTTGTCAGAAAGATTGTAGAACAGTGAAAATAACTGCTGGAGAACTTCTGCATACCTCTTACCTTGCCATCCTGCAAAGAGCCACATCCATGACGGACTTGAGCCTGTACCTAGTGCTGCTGGAATGAAAGAAAATTTACACATTAACTTCAGGTGTGTTGCAGAACTAGGCATGGGAAGATATTTTGACTGCCAGTATTTTTTAGTTAACTGCCTTCTCACCTGCTTTACTTCCTTCTTGCCTGATTGCCTTTCTTCGTTCTTTCTTTCCTTCCTCCCTTCCTCCCTTTCTTCCTTCCCTCCCTTCTTCCCTCCTTTCTATCCATCACCCATCCATCACTGTGCATTCTTGAAGAACACCTAGTAAATATCAAGTACCATAAAATTTATGAGGAGGTTGCTGATATATCAGTAATGAGAACATCTTGTAGTCTAAGAAGAAAACAGAGGGAACTTTGAAGCATGAAATTGTAGCAGGGCTGCACAGTAACTTGGCTGCTCATAAATCATGTCTCTAAGCTCATTACACCATAGCAATGGAAGGTGAACTGGGACTACAGCCACTCTAGCCCTCCCCTTCCTGTTCCCACTCCTGGGAATGTTGTAAATACTAAAACTTTTTATGCTGAATTCAGAGATTTCTTCGCCAGACTGTTCTGTGATGAAAATTCAGCTAGCCTGAAGTTGGGTTAAAGAGGGATGGAGTTTTGGTTGGAATTCTGGAGAAAAATATTTAAGTTCAACTGAGTTTTGCTTTAATTGTTCTAAAATCCTTCCAACCCCAAACTGAAGGTGAGATGCTAAGAGTAACTAATAGAATTTTAAGAACACTTACTGAATTCAAAGTGCCATTTCCCATTCTTTCATTTTGCTTTGGAAACATCATAGCTCTATGTAATTTAGTGCAGAACAGTAATTTAGGATGGGGAGACCAAGGCAAAGCAAGTTACCCAACTAGCTCAAGGCCACATGAGACCAAGTGAAAGAACAAAGCAAACCAACCAAACAAAAAAGAAGTCCACATCTCGTCTCCCCATCCCCTGCTGTAGTCACTAGAAAATGATCCCATGCCCTAAATTTCCTGTCACATGTCTGCACTCTACAGTAAATACATTTAAACTTTAATTCTCCTCTGGCTATTTTCCGAAGTTTTGGTTGTTTTTTTTTAATTATTATTATATTTTTTAAGTGCTTCTCAGCCCCTGGGTCTGTTTGAAATTATTTTGTGCCATCTGAGAAGTCTTATTTGCATAGGAAGATTTGATAGCAGGAGGGAACATTCCTTCAGAACAAAAGAGGTGCTCAACGTGCTGGCGTGTCCTTTGCTGCGATTGGTGCGACGGTACTGTGTAGAAGCGTATTTGTAATGCAACCTTTCCTATTAGCAACTGACCTTTCCTCCTGATCAGACCCTGTGCTTTTTAGCTTTTATATGAAGTGTGGAAAAGAAAAGAAGTCTCTTCAAATGTCTTTTCAAGCAGAGAATTGGAAACTAGCAAAGGACTCTGCAATGATGAGGAAAATCTTAAAATATGTAACAGTGAAAAAAAAGCTGGCATACTATAAAGTAGATTTCAGGAGAAAATCCAGTGTGGGAAGAGTAAAAAAATGGTAAAGAGACAAGAAAAATTAAAAATGTGGAAAAAAAATAAAGAGGAGAAAGAGCCTCAGTTATGAAAAATGACATGCAGAAGTTCAGGTATAGAAAGTAGCTGAATTAAATTAAGATTTTACTATAAAACACACTTTTCGTTGGCCAGAAAATGGCTCATAATTTATTGCAAGATTACTCTGTGCAGGTGGTATTCTTTATTATGCATCTCACCTGTGTCTTTGGAAGTCTGCTGCAGCAGGAATGAGATGCTGAGATTGAATATTTGAGCAAAATATTCTACCATGTTTTCAGTCAAGAAATCTGCCCTATAGCCTGGACCATGCCCTCACTCAATTTAATCAAGATTCATTGGAGTTCAGAATTCTGTCCTTTGACAGAAAACAAACCAAAACAGTTCGAGAAGCTTCACATAACTTGAGAGGTGTGATATAGCAATACTTTATAGTAGAGCCTCTTTGCAGTGATTTGTGTGAATAAAGTCTAATCCAGCAGATTCTCTCAAAACCTGCCAGCTGCCCTGCTTGTGAAACATAAGATTTACCACAATGTCAGAAATAACATTTGTCAACTCATTTATCCCGTCATGGACTAGGGCCAGCACCAAATACTTCAGAATAAGATAAAATAGCTCTCACAGGAGACAGCTATATGATAATCTGCCTGAGTAATGCTCTTATCCTAAATCTTAATAGTTACTGTTTGTCTTGAGCTTTGTATCATGAGGATTCATCTGCCTGTCTTCATCTTAGCTGTTTTCTTTACCTTAGCTATCCTGTCTTTTATTATTTATAAGAATATACACTCCTTTCTTACCTCTGGCTGCATTCTTGGTTTTGAACGCTTCCAGTGGAAATGCGTTGCACGTTGAAATAGTGTATTGTGAGGCGAAAAAATAAGGGAAATAATTATACTGACTTTTGCCCCCACCACCTTTAAAAGGAGACATTTGAGAGTCTTCTGTCGACTTCCAAAATGTCTCCTTTTCTCACAGTGCAAAAGACGCTGCAATGATTTGCCATTATGTGGGGTGTCATGCGCCCATGGCTGGTCCCTGATATACGTGAGTGGGAGCATGACTCCACGTTGTATCTATCCCGAGCAGCTATTTTTCTTAAAGACTACCGAAATTTAAGGAACCAGCTAAACTTTGTAGCTTAGCAACTCCATTCGTGTAAAGACCTGCATCTGAGACTCCAAGCCAAACCTAGCTTTCTGTACAAACAGGAGAGAGCACCTATGTTAGAGGGGGTTTATTGTCTGACTGGTCAAGATGGAAGCAGAGCTGGGAAAGGTAATGCAACAGATAAACATTATGATCAGAGAGAAGTTTGGCAAAACACCTTGTTTGCATCACAGATGACCTTTTATTTTATCATTTGGCTGTCATTTATAACATTTTAGGGCAGGGTTTTGTTGGAGCAGGAGTAAGTGGACAAAAAAATAAAAATGTGAACGTGGTTGTTAAAGGCTGGGTGAAGGAAAAGGGCATGGGGTGAGTAATTTAACATTACTGTTAAGTAGAAGAAAGTCAGATGGCAGACAGAAAGCAGTGTCCACAGCTGAGATGAGCGTGGCACTGGTGAGGCACTGGAGTCCTTCACTCTCTTATTGCTGCTGGCTCATCCCATTGACCTCTGCGTTCCCCAGCTTACTTGGCCGGGACAGTAGGAGGTCATACTCTTCCACACAAAATTCTTGTTGCTCTTATCCTGGAAGCAGGTTGGGGGGTTCAGCCAAGAAGAGAGGAGAGGAAATAACCCAGACTGGATCGTGAGTCCTCTTTTCCCTCTATAGTCTGATTACTTTTGTGTGCCAGCTCTGCCATGTACGTGATGCTACAGGAGATACTTTTATCAGTGTAAACTTCACACTTTTTCCTCAGGGATAATAGTGACCCATTAATTTTAACAGTAATCTCCCTCCAACAATGTGAACAAAATAGTTGCGTGATGGAGGGTTTTTTTAACCTCCTCACTATGGCCTGCTGCCACAAACTCCTCTGACGTTTTCTGCAATAACAGCTGATCTCTGATTCTCTCTCCCAAATGACTGCAGGCTCATAGAAGAAAACACAGGGGTTTTTATTTTCCCCAAGAAAAAGACAAAGGTTGATCCATGTGTTTAAAGGTACAGTTACCAATTAAAGTATTTTTTTTTTAATGAAGAAAATGGGCTTAATTCTCTTCTAAAGCACATTAGTGCAATTCCTTAATTTCAATGGCTTCATGCAAGTGTAACAGAGCTGAAAATAAGACCCAGTATATTTAACTTGGTATAACAGCACACACAGGAATTATTTAAGCATAGACTGATGATATGACTAATGTTCCATCCTGACAACCTGCTCTGGTGCCTCCCTCGACTTTGCTTCCAGTCTTAGAGCTTGTGAAGCACAACAGTATGCTAAGCAAAGAAGAGTTCCCAAAAATAAACTCAATCTCTGGGGCAGATCCCTTCACCTTTCTGTACCTGTTTTCTTTCTGGCCCTTTGCCAGAACCCAAATCAGCAGTTAATTTGGGTTTTTGTTTGTTTTGACTGTAAAAATTAAAATATTGAAAAAATCGTGGAGCCCTGAAATATTTCAGTTTGGAAACAATTCAGGATATTTCACAAGTAGTATAACTTTGATATATGCTTATCTCCTTTCTGTACATTAGCAGGCTATTTTATGTCTTGACATATCATATGGGATGATATGGTCATTATTAGAAAAAGAGATGGCATATTCTGGATGTTCTCAGCTTCAGTGAATCATGGGACATGTGGTTTGGCACAGAAAGGTGGCATGATGCAACTGGATTATAGTTATCATGAGGTACTCTGGCAACATTTTGAAACACAGAACTTCCAATTATTGCATCTTTGGGCAATTTTTGTGCTTCAATGTTAAAGTTTCATTGGAAAATAGGTACTACGTCCCCCTCAAAAAGGCTTGTTGAAAATCCAATTTTCCATCAGCCCTTCTGACCAAACAGCTTAAATGCAACGCTTTCAGCCAGCACTCCTTGCTATGCCTTTTCACAGTGACTAGATCTCTAGTCTCAGCCGCTGCTCTATAAATAACCACACAGCCCTAATAAGAAAGATAGGTCCACAGAAATGCACTGCAAATTCTGGAGGCAGCCAGGCTTACTGCTGCTTCTCCGTGGACAGAGGGATCCAGCTGCCTTGCCTGTGCGTAAGCCCTCATCTTGAGACAGTGAATTTGCAAATTCAGCTGTATAAAAGTCTCTTAATGTGTATGTTTTACAGAAGAGGCTTTGACTTTAAAGCTCATTTCCACATAGCCAGGTTGGTGGATCACTTTTTCAGAAGTCAGGAGGAGCCAGGCAGTTATGAAAAACGTTTTGAATGCCTGTATTGTATACCTAACCATTATAGATACCAAAAGAGCCTGTCCCTCCAGGTGACTCTAAAGTCAGGGAACAGACCACAGACACAGATCTGATCAGGAGCCCCTCTGATAACGTCCATCTCCCAGAGCTAGTCAGGTCAGGGAGCATATCACATACTCATTCAGTGTCCACCAAATTTTCCTCTCACCAGCCTATTATGCTTGTGTTTCATCCTCATTTCTCAGCACTTTTTGCCCCTCCTACAAATCATGCTCATTTACCAAAATAATAAAATAAGATCTTCAGACAATGCGCAGGAAGCCTTGCCTGCTCGCACAGAGGCTCTCTGCCATTCACAGGAATAGGAGAGTTCAGTACATGTGTCTCCGAGTTCATCATTCATATTAAACCACAATAATAAAAAATAGAAATAAAGTATATTCTTTCATCAGTCATTTGAATGCCATGACCTATTGTTTTAATAGAGAAAAGAAGAAACCAAAACCCTTTGTATTTGAAGCAGTGTCAAAACGAGAGCTTTCTTCCTCTCTTTGAAATGAAGGGTGTTTTTTTCTTTTTTGAATGAACAGCCACTGCATTTTGTGTCACGCTGTCATTTGCATGGATGACTCTGAACTTAGGAAACTGAAATGCCTGTAAGTTAAGGATCAGTTGCTCTGATGAGACTAATGATTTCATTAATAGTACAAGCTCTGCAAGGTCACGCCTGTGGCTCTGAAACCATGGAAAGATTTTTTAAAAAAGATGGACATTGCAAATATAGGTCTGAAACCACAGGCAGTCAGTGTACATATTGAAGCTAGCAGATACTCTGGATGAGAACTATATCTAATTCCAGTGCCCATTACCTGCCCTGACATGAGATTCAGTGTGTGGATGAGGGGACAGTCACCTCAGTCTGTCTAGGTAGTATTACCCAAAAGGTGAGGTGCAGGTAGGAGGAATTCAAGTATATGTAATGTTGCTGCATAATTTTGTATTTCTGGTAAAACTTCTTATTGTCCATTACTTGGTTTCCTCTGTTCAACATTCTCCTTGATAAACTTAATAGGGTGGGTTGTTAAAAAGTTCTCACTGTCGGTTTTTTTACACTGAACAGAAATTTTGTTTTCTCTGCACCATTATTTTGTCACTTCTCAGCTCTGTCAGGATGTACCCCTGGGCAGAGCTGTTTTACCAGGCCAGTCATTAAAAAAAAAACCCATAAGCCAAATACGTGTTTTTCTTAAAAATACTGGCATTTGGGATATACTAGTACATTGAGGGGGTTGCACTATTGTGTGCAGTCAAATCATGGTTCTAATTTTTTACTTTGAAATCTTAGAGGCACACATCAAATATTGCATAATCTACAATAAAAGCCAGAGGTGCACTTTTTATAAGGCTAAAAGGTATGAGTAGGGTAATCGTTTTTATTTCATCCCTGTTGTGCCAATTAGAGGCTCTGAGATGATAACTGTCTGCATAATTTCACAAATACTAGTCTAACCCATACTTTCTCCAGACGGTGGGCACACAGAAGGTCAAAACAGGCTTTGTTTGCATGTGGTTGCCCACCATGCAGTTGGCAGGATGCATATTGTTTGACCATCCATCCAAGCTGAGGTCCTTGTCAACAGGAAGAAAGGCTTCACTCCATTGCATTGCAAGTATCATAGGTCACTGGAGAGTGGTCTACTGCAGCTGGCACCAGCTGCTCTGGCTAAGTTCATGGCAGCATTGTCTTCTACAACTGCTTCTCAGCTCATGCTATGCCAAGAAGCCTGGATGCACCTGATGCTTTGAGATTAGTGGAGTCACAGTGCCACGCTGGATACTTGGCAGTTCTTCCTGCCACAAGCCTGTTGTCTTGGCCTGTGCTGCTGTGGCTTATTCAGAGGCAACCTCATACCTCATTAGACCCTCTCAAGATATTGCCTCAGCAGCGGTGGCTTGGAGGTAGAGGTAGAGTCCTTAATGCCAGAGTCAAATCTGACCCCAGCTTCCTTACTGCACTTGCATTTGCATTCCGCTTTCTGCACAATAATTGCAAGATGAAGGGGGAGCAGATGGCAACAAGATGGCTCGGGGAAAACCCAGTGGAAATGCCTGCACCTTTTCACAAGCTACAGTTCATTTACTTATCCACAGGATCTGTGTGGCTACTAGTGAAGGAATCCCTAGCTATTATTTTCTGGAAAATCTTCATAGCTGTTATCTGTAATTTGAAATTGTACATATGCAGGATTCAGAAAATAAAACTTATATTTTCTTGACATAATTCAGTGTTTTCCTCCGTAGTCCCTTTGGCCTGGACCTGCAGGGCCTGGCATTGCAGCTCCTTGAAATTCTATCTGCAGAAATGATGACATTTTTGTTACACCTTTATAATTTCATAGGCAAATCTACCTTTTATTGACTTCACAACACTTTCATCGAATCATAGAATTGTTTGGGTTGGAAGGGACCTCAAAGATCATCTAGTTCCAACACCCCTGCCATGGGCAGGGACACCTTCCACTAGACCAGATTGCCCAAGGCCCCATCCAGCCTGGCCTTGAACACTTCCAGGGACGGGGCATCCACAACTTCTTTGGGAAACCTCTTCCAGTGCATCACCACCCTCACAGGGAAGAATTTTTTCCTTATATCTAATCTAAATCTACCCTCTTTTTTAGTTTAAAGCCATTACCCCTGGTCCTGTCACCCCATGCCCTTGTAAACAGTCCCTCTCCAGCTTTCCTGTAGGCCCCTTCAGGTACTGGAAGGCTGCTAGAAGGTCTCCCCGGAGCCTTCTCTTCTCCAGGCTGACCAACCCCAACTTTCTCGGCCTGTCTTCACAGGAGAGGTGCTCCAGCCCTCTGATTGTCTTCATGGCCCTCCTCTGGACTTGCTCCAACAGCTCCATGTCTTTCTTGTACTGGGTAGCCCAGAGCTGGACGCAGTAGTGCATGTGGGGTCTCATGAGAGTGGAGTAGAGTGGCAGGATCACCTCCCTTGACCTGCTGGTCACACTTCTTTTGATGCAGCCCAGGATATGTTTGGCTTTCTGGGCTGCAAGCGCACACTGCCGGCTCATATTGAGCTTCTTATCCACCAACACCCCCAAGTCCTTCTCCTCAGGGCTGCTCTCAATCCATTCCCCACCCAGCCTGTAGTTGTGCTTGGGATTGCCCCGACCCATGTGCAGGATCTTGCACTTGACCTAGTTGAACTTCATGTGGTTTGCACAGGCCCACCTCTCCAGCCTGTCAAGGTCCCTCTGGATGGCATCCAGTCAACCATTTTCTGTCCAAAGTTTTATTATATGAACAGAAACTCAGTAAATATGTACTGCTACCATTACAACAAATGTATGAATCCGTGAGAAATTATTAATTCTTGGACATGAAACATCTGAAGGACAATCAGCATAAAAGCTTAGCATTTTGGGACCTGCCCAGGAATGCAGCATTGCTATATGAGACCTCATTCAGTTTTATTACACCCTGCCATATTAGTCAAGGATGGCAAAGCACATAAGATCTGGCTGAGTGCCCAGAAGTGTGGAAGAGCTGACAAGAGGTTAAAAAAAAAAAAAAACAAACCCAAAAAACCCACAACACAAAGACAACTAAAAAAGCACCAGTGTCATTCATCCTAATCATGTCACTGTGGTCCTCACTGGTGATAAATCATGTAATCTGTTTGGTGGTCTCCTTTTACATGAAGATCTAGGTGATGTTCCTTTCTTGAAAGAAACAAACTGGCCTCAGAAAAAGGATTGGGATGTTCATCTTCAATATCTTTTATTCCATTTAAGGTGCACTCACTGTAGTATTGACTTGACAGTCCCTACAGCACCACACTGCTCGTTAAAAGCCTTGTCTTTCTTACAGACTCTCTTTGCAGCATCAGTCATAGCTATGGTCTGTTTCAAGACCTTTTGGTGTTTACAACATAGCACAGATGGCTATACATATGCTGTTAAATGTGTCCACTCTGGGGAATAATTCCTGGCTGCTAGGTCAAGTACTACAGAATGGTTGCAGCTCACAGTTTGGGACTGGCTCCTCTACAGTGAAGTGGCCATATCTTCATTCCATAATTCTTGGAACAACTCCAGGATCCATAGGTCTCCATGGCTCCAAGTCATAATTATCAATTGTTACTTATTTTTTCAATTCAAAGTATCAAACAAACAAACAAAAAAACAACAAACAAACAAACAAACAAAGTGGGACCTGTGCTAAATAATGTGAGAATGGTGTAGTTATAGGTTAAAACCAAAGCTGGTCTCTATTTTTTTGCCCTGGAATGTGGCATGAGAATGTGTAGTGATGCTGGAGGATGGAAAACGTGATCGGTTAGTGTTAGAGAACTATGTGTGCAGTGATGCAAATCCCAATTCCACCCTTACTACCCATTAAAAGAGGGGTCTTTGAAAAAGTACTCCGGACCATACAAGTGCATTTTGTTTCAGAGCGATTTTGTTGGTTCACTCTAAAGGAGAGTCTACCACCAGTTATTAA
Source organism: Grus americana (assembly GCF_028858705.1). Classification (NCBI taxonomy): domain Eukaryota; kingdom Metazoa; phylum Chordata; class Aves; order Gruiformes; family Gruidae; genus Grus; species Grus americana. The sequence continues at coordinate 10,062,643 of NC_072853.1, read as the reverse complement.
GTGTTGATGCTCAAGGAAACAGGACTTGGGATTGAACCTGATAGGTTATTTGATAGTGGACTTCAAAATCCCTGGCATAGTAGACCTCATAACTGAGCACATTGCCAGTGGAGAATTTGCATAGCAACTTCCCTTTATCGCCTGAGGTCAACTACTTCTTTTCTTGTCTCGCTTGGATGTCAATGGCAATAATTGGAATTGGGGAGACAAAGAATTCACGGAACTGGCTTGCAGCTTGGATGGGGTGATTATCCCAAGCCATGGCCTTGCTGTCACATCAAAAGCAAAGATTGAACCAAAAGTCTAATGCAAAGAGCAAATTCCATAAAACATGGTCTTATGCCACATAAGCTGCAAGGTGAAGGGCTAAAGTTCAAAAAATCTTGACTAAAGTCCTTTTTGAAGAGAAATCTCAGGTATGGACTACCAAATTTGTATTTTAACAATGCTAACAACATCCCAGGACAGGGACTGTTAGGGAAAATGAGCAGAGAGAGATTAAGAAAGCAGTGTTATAGATGGACATGAATAGGTACAAACAAGCAGAACAATCATGTCCTGGCTCAGTGCTCACACATCGTGGCGTGGGCGTTTTGATTCTATGATTCTATGATCTGCAACTAGTAGCCCTACAGACAGTTTCAACGTATTATTGAACCATAACCAAAGCGTGCAGCATCTCCTTTAGGAGTTTTAAACTATTGGCTAATCAACCTAATTTAAAAAAATATGTGCCAAATTTCCAATTTCAATTTGTGTGGCTGAAGCATGTAGTCATTAATTCTTGTTATGCTTTTCTCCACTAGATGAAAGAGCTCTATTTTCTCCTCATTAACACAAACATTTTGTAATCAATTCATCTCTCAGTCATCTTTTGATAAGCAGAACAGATTCAGTTCTTCACATCTCCCACAGGAAGGCATGTACTCCGGCCCTCTAATATTTTTGTAACAACTTTTTGTATCTGTTCCAGTTTTCCCCAGTCTAGCTATCACATCTGGATACAGTGTTCCTGTCTTGGTTTGTCCTGTGATGTATACAGAAATAACAAATAAATAAATAAATAAAAGGTCTTTCTGTTCCTCCTCCATCGTTAGCTGGTTCAAAATCCTACTAATGTATACTATCTATGGCATCAAATTTGGAGTTCCTGCTGAGTGACTTCTGCATTCCAATGCCTAAATCCTCATCAGAATCAGTGACTTTTCAGGATATAATTCTACCCTCCTATGCTCTGGCTTTCATTCCTTTTCCTAGGTTGGCATTTGGGCGTAGTGAGATTTCTTTTTGTCTGTTTGGATGGGTGCAGGTAAGCTAGGGCTATAGATTGCTCCATATGACAGCCTCAGCCTCGCTGTTATATATCACTCAGGCAAGCTTTAGGGCACCTGCAAACTATACTGTCATTTTAAAAGAGACAGTTAACAACAGTAAGAGGAATTATGCAGGAGTGAGTGGGAAGGGGAAGGAAATATATCTTTCTCCCTTTCTGCTTCATTAGAGTGTGTATATCTATGCATGACTGAGAGCTGTGAAAGACTGAAGCGTAGCGGTCACCTCAGGTTTCTCCATAGCTGTCCCCATATTAATACCCTCTGCCCTTCAGGAAGCATTGTTCTGGCTCTTTACTCCTCTCCAGACTTTTACCATGTCTTGCAAGAGTCCAATTATTAGCAAGGAAATAAGGCACTGGGTTGGTCACAGTCAATAAATCAGCGTGGTTCACAGGAAAAGGAAAAAAATCTGCGGATGAAACTAGGATTTTTTTAATGTACAATAGGAATGGAAAATCTTTGACAGATTCAGGTCTTGTAATGACAGAAGAAGGTATTCATTAAAAAGGTTATAAGGCACCATTGGGATGCATCTTTATGAGAATATGTGAACTAAAATAACAGCTTTCTTTGATTCTATGCAAAATCCAAAACCAAATAAATAAGTTAAAAGCTAAGGTCATTTATTTCATTTTCATGATCTTAATTTTCAGGGAAAAATCCTGTCACAAATATAATCTAATGGCATTTTAGGTTTTACCGCAGTGCAGCATGAATTCTCCTGCCTACGTGTGTTCAGCAACAAATACAAAACAGGCCCAACCCGCAGCAAAAACACTCTCCCAACAACATTTGACTGCTGTATTTACAGCAGAATTTCATTCAAAGCAAGCAAGCAAGCTTACAAGACTGAACTTAATTTTCTCACATCACTTGGAGAGTATAATGCTCCAGTGCCCCCATTTTGAGGAAAACAAATTTGAAAGATTTTCTGGAACAGATCAACCCACATATTTAAATGGTACAATTGAATAATGGAATTGTTAAGCCAGTTCAGCTGCAAACAAGTACGCAGTAAACTTTGTAGACAGAGGGTAGGCTCACACAAGTACAGTCACAAATACAAATTGTTTTCTATGTAGATCAAAGTTTGCTTACATAGATTTATGGTAGATCTTAAATGTTTCTCTAGGGCTCTTTGCTTTCAAGAGAGAGGAAAGAGGGAAATGCACTCTTTAGCACTCCAGTTTCCTCTCTGCATGCACCTCCAAATCTTTTCTTTGCTTTATGCCCATAGTTACTTCTGTCAGTGACATCAACTCCAGCTGGTCCCAGAGTACCAAGAGTGGAATAATTCTGCCTGTAAGACCTCCTACCTTTGCCAGGCTGAAGCAGGCAGTACAACACCAATAATTAACCTTGGCCATGTAATATCCATAGGCCAGTCTGGCTGTGACAACACTGCTGTGATGACATGGAAGTTACTGACATAACACGAAGAGGTGACACAAAAAAGGGTTGTGGGTTTAACAGTTTGAGGTTTTTTCCAACTGTACTAGATGGCATAATAAAAAATACCATATCTCCCTGCAAACCTCTCTTATATCCACCTTTAGATGAAAGAACAGCATGATCGATAATTACTCTCTAGAGACTTTGCTCCATCATTTGAACATCTCTGACTGTTGCCAGGTTTTCATCCATGTTTCATGTGAGAGAATTGATATCTCTTACATTCATTCCACAAAAGCTATAGGATGCTTTGAAAGATGTAGCTAACCGAAGGTTATAATAATACTGCTCCAAAAGTTGCTTACAAAATATGTTTTGCGTGGACAAGAATCACCAGAGAACTTGTGCAGAATTTCATAAACTGGCTAACAATCTCCTTGAAAGCACATCTAGTTAGGTTTAATGGTGTCAGGATTCTCTTTAATTTCCACCAAAGTTTTCTACTCACCATAAATATTTTGCTGTTGTTATACAGTAAAAGTTGGATTTTGTTTGCATCTAGAAGACAGAAGAAGGAAATGAAAAAAAGCAGAAGGAATGCTAATTCCTAATTCTAATTTCTATTTCCTGTTGTATTTGTTGTGCTTGTGAAATAATTCAAGCTATTGACTTGCAGTTTTGAAGCAGGTTAAGAAGAGAAATGCTTGTTTTCTGGTTCAGAGCTTGAAACAGGGCTAAAAATTAGTTTTGCATTAAATCCTTGATTTTGCTCCACATTTCCTGTGTGACCTTGGAAAGCTGCTGTAGGATGCAGGAGGTGAATGGGTAATGACAGACTTGACTTGCATCAATATCAGAGAGGCTGACCTCCACCTTTCTGGAGAGCGTGCCACAGAGGAACTCAACTGAGGTCTTGACCTCTGCAGAGCTTATTGGGTGAATGATTGTGATCTTGTAAAGGAGCCATAAAGAAAAATAGTCTGTAGCTAAGGAAAAGTGTTCATTTCCCAGATCAGTAGAATGAAATCAGCAATATCTACTTAGTTTCATTAGGAAATATTGCTCGCTTCTGTGTGAATGAAACGCAGGATGCTTTTTTGGTGCTAGATACGTCAGACCATGTTCAAGGCACAAGGCGCAGAAAGAACATCACCCTCCAGCAAATAACAACTAACACTGCAGAATAAATACCCGTAGATAAATTTGCATACCTACAGCCGTCAGGTACTGTAAGGTCCTTGAAACACTCAAAAGTGGTTAGTCAGATGATTTAACATGAGAATTACTTACTATAGTATTACTAATGCTAATACTAATACTCTCACTTCTAGACTGAGTTCTCACTGTGTTGGACACTACTCATATCATTAGTGGTTGCTCAGAAATCTTTTGCTGATCCCAGTTTGCTCATCTGTCTACTTCTTTTCTAAGTACTGTGTCACAGTGTTTGAGCATGATGTCAGCAGTAGATTGGAGAGCTGATTCAAGATCATCTTGGTTTTTTACTTGGGGCATAATGATTGTACCAATATAAGGCTCCTTCAAAGTTTTCAAGACATGTGTTGACCTTGTATTATGAGTTTAGACAGTATCAACAAAAGAAACAAAAATAATAATACCTGATGTAGAGAGGTATTGGTGTCTGGAAGTGTGTAAGTGCTTGTGGATAGCCTCTGACATTTAAAAAAGTGATTGTTTTCTGTTCATGAGAGAACATGCTCTGCTGCACAGTAGAGGATATTGTGCCCTTTCTGTTCAACTTCCAGAAAGCCTATTTAAGTTTAATTCACCCATACCTAAATTCTGGTAAGGTTTGAAGGGAATTATTTTGGGGCATTTTGTCATCAACCATTTTTCCTCATAAACTTTGTGGAATTTGTTCCAAATAAAAGAGTGCCTGCAGCAAATACTGATTCCAAGGGAGTCTGAAAGATGGATTAACAGTCAGGTGAAAAAAAAAAAAAAACACCTCAGCAGAAGTCATCTAGCTGTCTGTTCTGAAATGCTTGTGTGCTTGACTATTTCCTGCCTAGCATCTACCTTCCTGGTTACTCTTTTTCAGTAGAAAGGAAAAGCCATAGAAGAAAATTCCCTTAAGAACAGAGCAGAAACACGTTTTGCCTTCTCTGATTTTTGAGTGTCATTGCCAATAGTGAGAGATTTATTATAAAATATCAGTAACTTTTCTGCAAAGTTGAAAAAAAAAAGCAGTAAAAAGCATAGAGACTCTTAATATTTTGATTAAATTAGATTCTTTTCTTTCCATATGAATAATGAATCAAAACACAAGCAAGAGGTAGGGAAGTTGGCAAGCCCCTTTAGCGACAACAGCAGCAGCTGCCTCACAAAACTGCAGCCAAGTCAATGGAGCACAACTTTCTCTAATGGACTGCATTTCTGAAAGGAAAGTTTCTTCAGAGCTGAACAAAAAAGGAAGAAAGGCTTGAAATTAACTTGAGTAAGCTGTAAAAACAGAGAACCAAGCTTTAAATCATGCATGCATCAAAGGAAAAACATAATCTGGGGAATCTCATCTGGAGTGAAGCCTGACTATTATCCTCCCACAGAGCTTCATCAGTAACTGGATTGACTGGATCCCTTACCTGCTGGTCACAGCCTGAGCTGGTGCAGGAGCACCGGCCACCCACACCAGTGAGTCCCATCCATGACCATCGCAGGCAAATACGTAACAGATGCTTTGCATAAACAGCCCGTATGATTTAATGTGTTCACTCATGTGGCCTACAAGTCATTCAACACTACCCATCCCATCAAAGCAAATATAAGACCTGGAAGGAAAAAAAAAAGTCTTAGAGTCTTCAAAATGTTAAAGGGTGAAGGAGAGAGCTGACAGAGGGCATGACTGAATTTACACAGGTGTGATTCTACTGAAAATAGTCTTTTCCCTATCTTTCCATGTCACTACATGACTTAATGTCTTTTACCTCCTACTGTCATCTTCCTCTTTCATGCCATAAAAGCATAAGAACAGACCTATTAGTTATGATTCTCACAGCCTGAAATATTTTCAGCTGAAGCGATTTCCTGAAGTTGACATGGTTTTCCATTTAGGAATACCTTATATATATATATCTTCCAGCCTTCTCCAGTCTCTCATCTTTGGCAAGGAGTTCCACAAATCTATTACTTGTAACTTCAAGAATTTCCCTTTGTTTGTTTTGAACCTTTTAATTTCATATGAAATTAAATCAAATTCAGTTCACCCCTCTCCATGTTTGTTGACCCATTCAAAAAGCTCTTAGATACACCTAAGTTCCACTGCTCACATTTTCTAACGCAAGCTTCCACAGAACAACTTTTGAAAGTTGGTGGTTGACCTCAGAACCTAAACCAATTTGTTTTGCAGTGGAATTTAGTACTTATATCACTTCAGACCCAGACAGTTCAGCTTAGGAAGTTAGCTGAGCCTCAGAGTAGTTAGCTATGGAAAAGCTATGCAGCAGAGCATAGTTGAACACTTTTATTCCTTTTTCCATCCACATGCACAACAGGGCATAGAAATGCAGTGCTCCTGAAGGCACATGCATGCTGCTTTGTGTTCATTGCCTGCACTCCTTTTGTTTCAGTCACTGGCTGCATGTCAGAGGATGCTTCTCAGCCTGGAGCTCCACTGCATTTTTGACTCCTCATAGGTAGGCGAAATTAAAAAAGCTCTTGGGCTATGACCTGGGCTGAAGGAGAAACCTGGGAGAGCTGAGCTTGTTAACCCTGCCTTGGCCATAGCTAATGCTGGCAGAGCTGGAGTGCAAAGCAGGTGGTAACTGCTGCTAAGAGTTCACCCACTGCAGACATGGGTGCAAGTACAACAGCAGAAGCTTTCGGGCTGGTTGTACTGGCAGGAGGCATGTGCTGCTTGAATAACACAGTCCGTACATCTGTACCAGAGGTGGGGTTGCAAACAGCTTTCCCAAGGCTACTTCTCTCTCCACAATGTGCTGCCCTTGTCTGTCTACTTAGACTGAAGCCGGACTCTCTCTATATTTTGTTCTGAAGGAGGATGATATTGAGAAAGATTCCTGGTTTTGGCACAGATGAACAGCCAAAATATTTAGCTACTAGGCTGAACTAATGTGAAGTAACATGATGGAAAAATGCTTATGGAATTCCTGCACGAAAAGTTTCTTTCTGTCACAGCTGGTGAGGAAAGCAACAGCGCAATGGGAGTCAGTTCTTACAATTTCATAGTTATCTGGTCTGATACAGAGCAACTTGAAGACCATTTTATTTGATACACAGTAGTTTTAAGAAAGATTGTTTTATCTAAATTATTTGCTCCTCAAATGTAAGCAAAAAGACCAGTCTGGTTTGGAAAGGAGGGTGAAATTTTCACCCAGTATATCCAGATTCCTTAAAGCCATCAAAACATTGCTTAATTTAGCCTGGTGCTTTCACAGTGTGAACTCAGGAGTGATTGTTAAAGAATCTTAAAAATGAAAAAATGTTAAAAAGAAAGTCAGCAGAACTCAGGCCTTGATCCTGCATCTGTAGGACTTCACAGCAGAACTGCAGCTCTGTTTCCTGCAATAAAAGCTGATTAGTAGAAACCAACAGCACTGTCTTTCTCCTTATATTTACAGGGTGTCCTGGTTTCAGCTGAGATAGAGTTAGTTTTCTTTCTGATAGCTGGTATAGTGCTATGTTTTGGATTTAGCATGAGAACAATGTTGATAACACACTCATGTTTTCAGTTGTTGCTGGGTAGTTGTAGTGTCTACACTAAGTGAAGGACTTTTCAGCTTCTCACACCCTGCCAAGTGCACAAGGAGCTGGGAGAGCAGAGCCAGGACAGCTGACCCGGGCTGGCCCAAGGGATATTCCCTGCCATGGAACGTCATGCTCCGGGTATAACTGGGGAAGCTAGCCAGGAGGTGGGATCACTGCTCAGAAACAGAAGGCGCATAGGGGTCTTTTTTCTTCCTTCTGCATGTGGTGAGCAATAATTGCATTTGTACATCTCTTCTAGTACTGTTATAGTTATATAGTTATTGTTATCTTCCTTTCTTATCCTTTTAAACTGTCTTTATCTCAACCCACAAGTTGTGGGTTTTTTTCCATTCTCCTCCCCATCCCACTGATCAGGCATCTGCATGGTGCTCAGTTACCAGCTGGGATTAAACCACAATGCAGGGAAAGGTGGATTTTTGGGAATCCTCTAAAAAACCCTGTAACATTTCAATGTTAGAAGTGAGTGACCACTGGAAAAAACCTGACTGCTAAGATCGTTACACACTGACAAACATTTATCTACGACGAACTGTAATTATATAACTGATTACTCAGATGTCAGCCACAACCAGGGGACATCACAGGGATAAGATTGCCATCATACCAGGCACTCTGCTGGCAGCATGTTCCATGCCAAAGTAAATGAAGAATCAAACGGGAAAATAAAGACATCCCAAAGTGACATGGCTTCCTCACAGTCACTGAAAACGATGCTGGCAGCACTGGTCTCCTAATCCTTCCTAATACTTTCTCCACTTTGAATGAATTGACTTTGTATTTGCTTTCCATTCTTGCCTACCAGCTTTATTATTAATGTATTAACATTTATCTATTATTAATATTTATATTAATTATTGATAATGATTAATTTATAAATTGTATTTTCTCAGTGAAAAATTACAGTGGGTCAACATTCAACTTGAACACGACAAACATTTGTGAATGGAGTAGTAAGTCCAAAGAACTGAATATTAGGAAGCAACTATTAAAAAGGCATTTAGCATGGAATCATAAACTGCATGAATTGTTTATTTGTTACAGAATTCACTCACATAGCAATTCCTTTGATTATTTTTTTACTTTGGTTGGGCCCACATAGCAATCCTAATGCTTTTCATGTAGTAATCCAACACAGCTCAAAGATCTAATACTGCAATGAGCTGCTCATGGACAATTTACTAGTTGGTTATTTTGCAAAATTATCCATATTCTTTTGAGAAAAAAAAAAAAAAAAGCTGTTTCTTAGTTTCCCAGTTATAAATTGTTGTACTGGTTGTGTTCTAGAGGCTCTAAAACATGAGCCATACCAGTAATTTCATTTTTCCTTCACATTTTCTTTTGCTTCAGTTATATGCAGCCTTCAACTCTGTTCCTTAAATTCCTGAGTCGTGCCACTATTACCCCTGTACCAGCCCCAGGCACTGACAGAGTAGTTTTGTGTGAATTTAGTGCTCCCTAAGAGGCTTTTCCCTGACAGCCTGAAAAAACAAATTCCTCTTTATGGACAGGGCTAAGTGTAGCATGGAAGCAATGCTACAAGCTCCCTGAATAGTTCAGCAAGAGATAAGGAGATGATACATCCTTCATTTTCAGTGTCTTTTGCTAAATATCTTTGATGACACTTCCAGGGAGAACAATACTTGATATGAGAGTGTTTTCCTTTATGGTCACTGGAAGGTGAGTCAACATTACCAGTTATTTCAGTCCTAAATGGCTTTTATTCTCCACCAGTAGGGACTGAATTGGATCCATCACCTCATTTTGGTTCTTGCACTGGTGGAAAATGTTGTCAAAAAAGTAGATGAGGTGGGATACTCCATAGATTTGCTTGTGAGAGGCGTATCAATTTAACCCATTTTGGCAAATTATTTAAGCGCCAAGATGTTTTGTATGCTTATGTGTTTAGAAGCTGGCAGAACTGAAGCCTCATTCCAATAATGTTCTCATTTATTCCCTTCTGCAGACAACCTTTTAAATAAGATAAAAGGTGCAATTCAACCTTAAGGCATGTGCGCAGATATCCTCTCTCCACTTCCCTCTTCCTCCCCAGTGGCTTAATTTATTTTTTAATCTAGAATAAACTGAAAACCATAGAGACCTGTCTATACGATGAAAAGGAGGTGAGCAAATCCAGGAGACCCTTCGAGGCAGCCTCAAGCAAGCTCTGATGGGATATCTGAGCAACAGAAAGGACTTGGCTAGATGAGGCTTCGATCTTCGAAGTTGTGACCCCATGACATCCCTATGCCTGTCAACCATGTGCGTTTTCTCTTAAATCCTGGCATGTACTCCTTTTTCCTCTCTTACACCTTTTCTTAAAGCAAAACCCAACAATTGATTTTGTATAACCACCTCGAGAGCAATCAATAGCTCCTGAAATTTAATGCAGCATTTTGTTAAGCTTGCAAATGGAATAACGATTATGTGGGGCGAAATGCTGGGCCCAGGGCTGGTTTGCCCCTTTCAGATATGGGCAGAGAAGTTTTCCCTCCCATGCTAATGTGTTTGTGTTGCAACAGGGGTCAATAGCTTCAGGGTTGATCTTGATTAGTGTTTAAAGCAATATTGTTGGAAAGTATTAGCTGAGGCATTTTAACTCTACAGATGAGTGAGGAAACTAAAACATGTATTTGCTGGACAGATTCCATTAGAAATGCACTAATACCTGTAAAAACACATCATTCTTGGTCTCGGTGGTGCTTTAAAATGCATTCTGTAATATAGTCTAATTTGCATTTAATTCTAGAAAAAAATTACCTTGTTGCCACTGCCCATCCCAAACAGACCCCAACTGCCCAGCAGGCTGTATGAGGTAGACTGAGGTATCACCTCCTCTCCTACTCTTCAGAAGCCTTGCCCAAAAGTCAGTTCACTGCAAAAGAGTCTCCCCTCTGCAAGATGCTGCAGGGCCAGCCGCGATGACGGGAATCCTGAGGTTGTGGAAGATGTGGGCTGACAGGTAGCTGGGAGAGAGGTGCTGGCAAGCCTAAAGATGGCACAGAGGTTGAAGCAGAGGCAGAATCAGATAAGTAAAGTGGCAGATCTTAAGCAATCTTGCCCATGATTTATACTGAACGTGTCTCTCATTGTGAAGCATCCAGCCCCTCTTTGTGCGCATGCCATGCTCCTTCCTTGCATGCTCTGTTTAGCAATGAAGTCACTGACATTTTGTTGTCCTCATGATGCTTCCAAGGATTGAATGGAGATTATTTTCATCTCCCGAAGTGCTGGCAGTCCTCATCTTGGTATTAACCATTCTGGTTTTATATTGATTTTATAAGTCTACTTCTGGAGCCAAGGAATCAGTAGAAGAGGATAAAAGGTATCAGAAGTTGCTATCAGGACATTACTGTGAAACAAAATTAACTGAAAACCTAGACTTTTGCACAGGAAAGAGACCCACACAAGAAATGGCCTTCCTAGGGGCAGGTACAGCCTGATCCCTGCCACTGGATAATGGTTTTCTGACACCTAATGATTTATTCTCCAAGATTTACGCCATCTTGGAATTCCTTATTGTCTAATGCTTTAAATCCTGGAGAGACTGTACACAAGAACGGCTTCAAAAATTCCCAGATCCTGCTGGGTTTTCCCTGATTTCTAGCTAGGATTTGTCTATAGGGAGGCATAAAAGGACAGACAATGGATTTCTCAGCTATTTTAAAGGATACATTAAGGAGAGGAGCAATGATTAAAATGCTATCCCCATGAAGTAAGGAAAAAAAAAGAGGGAATATAGGGTAAAAGTAAAAAGAAAGATGCTCTAAACTTGCTCCAGAGCTGTCATGCAAAGTAAAAAAGAAAAATGTTTCCATTATGCAAGCTAGAGCTCGAAAAAATTGCCAGGGAATGTATGTCCCCAGCAAAAAAACGAAATTTTTGTTCTATCATTGCTTTTTCACCAGGAGGTGGGGCTGTTAAGCACTGAATTTATTCGATGCTGCACTGAAAAACTGTAGGTAAAATGAAAACCGTCTTTCTCTTCCTTTGTCTTCTGAAACTCATTGCGAAAATGTGAGCAAAATGCATGAACTTTCTAGATATTTTAAACATTGATTTCATATTCTGATGCAAAAATGGAAATAACTTTAAAATTATTTTGCAATGGTTTAAATGAACTGCCTTTAGGAGTGAATTAAGTACCAATAGCTAATTAAAACATACATTAATTTGGGAGACTGGAAAGCTCAGGAGGTTTGTAATTATTATTATTCCCAAGTTTCTATTGAGTCTATTTCTAGGATAGCTCTGCAATTCAGTTACCAGGATTAAGTCACAAAAAGAAGTCACAGGATTCTGCGATGTGGCTAATTGCATAATAAAAAGATAAACACATTTAAGGTCATTTGATTCTAATTCTGACAAGCTGCCACAAGGGATGAAAGCAGCTTTTCTAAAAGAAAGAGGCTGAGCTGAGGGAAGTGCTTATTTCTAGGGCTTCCATGGCTCCCGCTTTCACCATGTCAGAGGGACATGTTGCAGACCCCTTGGTTTAAGAAGGTGCAGCCAAAGGAAGGAAATGTGTGGCACAGCAGGGAAATAGGTGGAGGGCTGAGCCCTCCTCACCTTATGCCCTAGACTGAGCCAAGATGCCTCGTGGCAGGTTCACTTGCCTCTCTTCAGTGTCAGAATTGCCATGTATATGTTCAAAATGCACACCTCTATTTCATAAAATGCAAGTGAGAGGAATGTAATTACTGGGAGAGACTTGCAGCTGGGAGGTTTCAAAGAAATTCTTGTCCCCATCGTGCTGTCTTGCAAGCTCTCACCTAATACGGCAGGAACCATGGTTATCGCACTGTGTTGAGTTGCTTCTGCACCTGCACAGAAAGCATTTCTGATAGACATCATCAGAGATTGTCAGTCCTTTCATTGTCCTCACAAATACCCTGGGTACAGCCCACACTCAAACAGAGCTAAATAAAATACCTGAAGTCCATGCAGTGGATCTTAACAGACATCCGCTTAGCCATTCGAAGAGTCCTTGCCTGGTCACAGGACTTAGGTGGATCCCCTAACACCTGCCACATCAGAGGTGGCCATAACCCACTCGCAATCCAAAGTTGCAGTCAGGAGTTAACTAGCTCAGAGAAGACCATCAAGACATCCACATTTACCAGGGAAGGTACAGTCACCAGGCAAGGGAAGTCAATTATTTCTGGCCACTGATGCTATTGAGTTCAGGAGTAATGACTGATCATTGCGTCCTGCGGCAGTCACAGCTTCTGCCAGCTCATCCAAATGCTTCCTCCCACTCACAACACAGCACTTTCCTCTCCTCCAAGATGACTCATGCTGTGTTCACTTCCGTCCACAGCCCGGTGCCTGCCAGGCGCTAGGAGTAAAGCACAGCCAAAATGTGGCCTTGGGTGTCATGGTGAGTTTTATCTGCAGCATAGGGAGGGCAATGAAGTTCCAGTTTTTATTCAGTCTCCTCTGTGGGTTCATCTAGGTACTGAGAAAGATGGAAACTAATGAACAAGAGGAGTTTTGTGATAGTTGGCTGCCCTGTGTTGTGCGCCACCTGAAAACATCATCATTTTCAATCCCAAAAGAGTTTGAAGGCCACTTAGCACATATTTGTGATGAATAGTTTCAAAGATTAATAATAAATTTATTCAAATAAGGGTGGATACTTTCTTCCTGTCCATAAGTAGATAAAGAGCATTAACTAGACAGTGAGAGTTTGATTTTCATATCCATATAAAAACAAGCATCAGGAGCTGGCCTGTTAAAACTTCCAGAAGGCCCAACAGATAAAGCAGCTTGCTCTGTTCAGTGTTTATAATGTTTGTCAGTATTAGGAAGGAAGGGGCTATGCAGCATTCAAGTTTCAACTCTTGGGCTGACAAATCACAAATTTCATATTTAGAGGGCAAAGATTTCCTTCGTGATCTCAGATTTGTCACTCCACACAATTTCTAAATATACCGTCTGTATCCAGATGCCATATATACCCATCTACCATGAAGTGCTTATATTACGTTTGTGTGGCAAGGTTTTGGTTGTGGGGGGGGCTACAGAGGTGGCTTTGAGAAGCTGCCAGAAGCTTCCCCCGTGTCCGACAGAGCCAATATGTCATCCGGCTCCAAGACAGACCCACCGCTGGCCAAGGCCAAGCCAATCAGTGACGGTGGTAGCGCCTCTGGGGTAACAGAGTTAAGAAGGGGGAAAAAAACCTGCACAACACCAAGAGCAATTGCAGCCAGAGAGAGGAGTGAGAATACGTGAGAGGAACAACTCTGCAGACACCAAGGTCAGTGAAGAAGGAGGGGGAGGAGGAGCTCCAGGCGCCAGAGCAGAGATTCCCCTGCAGCCTGTGGAGAAGACTGTGGTGAGGCAGGCTGTCCCCTTGCAGCCTATGGAGGATGATGGTGGAGCAGATATCCACCTGCAGCCTGTGGAGAACCCTATGCCAGAACAGGTGGATGCACCCAAAGAAGGCTGTGACCCCATGGGAAGCCAACGCTGGAGCAGGTTTGCTGGCAGGACTTGTGACCCCGTGGGGGACCCACGCTGGAGCAGTCTGGTCCTGAAGGTCTGCAGCCCATGGAAGGGACCCACGCTGGAGCAGTTCATGAAGAACTGCAGCCTGTGGGAAGGACTCATGTTGGAGAAGTTGGTGGAGGACTGTCTGCTGTGGGAGGGACCCCACGCTGGAGCAGGGGCAGAGTGTGAGGAGTCCTCCCCCTGAGGAGGAAGGAGCAGCAGAGACAACAATGTGAGATGAACTGACCACAACCCCCATTCCCTGTCCCCCTGCGCCGCTGAGGGGAAGAGGGAGAAAAATGGGGAGTGAAGTTGTGCCCAGGGGAAGGGAAGGGTGGGGGGAAGGTGCTTTTAATATTTGGGTTTATTTCTCATTACCTTTCTCTGATTAGACTGGTAATAAATTAAACTAATTTCCCCAAGTTGAGTCTGTTTTGCCCATGATGGTAATTGGTGAGTGATCTCTCTGTTCTTACCTCGACCCAGGAGCCTTTTCGGTATATTTTTCTCTCCCCTGTCAAGTTGAGGAGGGGAGTGATAGACCGGCTTTGGTGGGCACCTGGCATCCTCCCAGGGTCAACACACCACAGTGCTGGTGGTGTAGAATCACAGAGATGCTTGAAAATATTTAATGCTAATATTTGGGAAGCATCAACACTATAAAATCCTGGTAGATCTCTGTGAGTTTCCACTCCCTGCTGCCACAGAGCAGCAACAGAACAGGTTGGCACACATTGCTAGAAAAGGGGTTACTGGGTTTCCTTTCCTTTTTCTAGTGAATATTTAAATATTATTTATAAACTAGATCAGGAAGACATGATAGGTTAAGACATTCTTAACTCTAAATTCCCTATACAGTTTATGATGCTATCTCAGAGGGATGGGGCATGCATTCAAGCCATCTTATGTAGAGGATGTGTGGTATAAGTGCTCTGAACACTGGTTCATTGCTTAATAGAGAAAATACCTAGCCTGTTTCCACCCTCCCTTTTCTGTTTGGATTTGAAATGATTCAACCTTCCTGGAGCTTTTTAAATGACAGTAGCTGTTTAGGTGTATATTTTGGCATTATACCTTCGGCTGAGACCTGCAGATGACTTCAAAGTGCTAGCGTCTCAGTGACATACAAGAATATCCTGGAAGACCTCAACCAGAAAAATGCAGAGTTATCTATTCAGGGAAGGAATGAGGGAAGAGAAACTGACATCATCTACCTGGATGTGTGCAAAGCATTTGACACTGTCCCACACGGCATCCTTGTCTCTAAATTGGAGGGGCATGGACTTGACAGATGGACCACTCGGTGGATAAGGAATTAGCTGGATGTTCGCACTCAAAGAGTTGCAGTCAAAGGCTCGATGTCCCAGTGAAGATCAGTGATAAGTGGCATTCCTAGGACTTGGTATTGGGATTGGCACTGTTTAACATCTTTGTCAGCGACATGGACAGAGGGATTGAGTACAACCTCAGCAAGTTTGCCAATGACACCAAGCTGTGTGGCGTGGTCGACACGCTGGAGGGAAGGGGGATGCCATCCAGAGGGACCTTGACAGGCTGGAGAGGTGGGCCCGTGCGAACTGCGTGAAGTTCAACAAGGCCAAGTGCAAGGTCCTGCACGTGGGTCAGCGCAATCCCAAGCACGACTGTAGGCTGGGAGAGGAATGGATTGAAAGCAGCCCCAAGGAGAAGAACTTGGGAATGTTGCTGGATGAGAAGCTCAACATGAGCCAGCAGTGTGCGCTTGCAGCCCAGAAAGCCAACCATGTCCTGGGCCACATCAAAAGAGGCGTGACCAGCAGGTCAAGGGAGGTGATCCTGCCCCTCTACTCTGCTTTTGTGAGACCCCACCTGGAGTACTGTGTCCAGCTCTGTGGTCCCCAACATAAGAAGGACACGGAGCTCTTGAAGGAAGTCCAGAGGAGGGCCACGAAGATGATGAGAGGGCTGGAGCACCTCTCCTAAGAAGACAGGCTGAGAGAGTTGGGGTTGTTCAGCCTGGAGAAAAGAAGGCTCTGGGGAGACCTTTTCGTGGACTTTCAATACTTACATTGGGCTTATAAGAAAGATAGGGACAGACTTTTTAGTAGGGCCTGTTACAATAGGACAGGAGGTAATGGTTTTAAACTAAAAGAGGGTAGATGCAGACTAGACATAAGGAAGAAATTTTTTACGATGAGGGTGGTGAAACACTGGACCAGGTTGCCCAGAGAGGCGGTAGATATTGTATCCCTGGAAACATTCAAGGTCAGGTTAGACAGGGCTCTGAGCAACCTGATCTAGTTGAAGATGTCCCTGCTCATTGCAGAGGGGTTGGACTAGATGATCTTTAAGGTCCCTTCCAACTCAAACCATTCTATGATTCTATGATATTAAATTCCTGTTGTAAAATGCTCGTACTGGACTGGTGGGAGGGCAAAGCCATAAGGTATTCTGAGTAGGAGAGATGTTATTGCAGTGTGATATAAATGCTGTAGATGGGAGTTTTACTGTGGATTCAATGAAGCCAGATTTTCATTCTACACCGCTGCAGTTATAATTCCTGCATATAGCACGTACTCAACTGACCATTGTGCGTTTCTCTGCTCCTGACTTGAAGCACGGCAAAATAATTGACCTATGAATTCCTTGATTATCACTAATCACACATGTTCTCTTTTTATTTTTTTTCTTTTTCTTTCAGCTCATGGTCAAAATACAAATATCCAATACATTCGGAACCTATTTTAGTTTCCATAAATTTTGTTTTGTTTTGTTTTGTTTTGTTTTTCCTTAGCTAGAGCAACTTTCTAGTCCTGAAACTTTGATTTACTTGTGGCTGAAATTTCACACTCATTTAATATTACAATTTGAAAAACTGGAAACATTAAAGCTGAATTATCAGGTAGTTTGAGGCTACAATTTAATCTACTATAAAGCAGACTCATTCTAGTAGGGAATGTCTTGCAGTAGTTTCACTGTCTGTGCTTAAGATACTCTTTTGTTTCTTTAAAGTTACTTACAGCTTAAACAACCGACCACAATTTATGCTTGACATTACAATATTCTTCTTTTTTGCATACAGACATGGCTGAACTGGTTTGGTTGTGAGATCCTCTGGGCAAAACTGCTGTTTCTTCTGTCTTACACATGACTGAGAAAATTGACAGGTAAAAGCAATAATACAGTGAATCTCGTTCAGGCAAGAGTAAGGCTATAAGATAAAAACAAATATTTGCATCCTGATTCTAATTTGAATTAATGATTGAAATTTGAATTAATGATTTTTTATGGTGGAAATAAAAGAAGAAAACACATGAACTTTCATATGTGGAACCTTCATATGCAAATATTCATAACCTTTTTTCAACACACTGGTCCCACCAGTGAGAGGTTATGATATTGTAACTTCTAGCACATTTGTCTCACTAATGAAATATGATGGTAAAGGTCCATAAATTCCCAACTCTGATGATGTTGTATTTCCTGCAAGGGTCTTTCAAGCTCCAACATTTCCAAAAACAGATCATGAATCTGAGGGGGAAATAAGATCAGGAAGCTGTTGTCTTCCTTGTGCCAAAAAGCACAGTTGTCTTTCAAGCAAATTCTGTCCCCAGCTTGAAGTTAACTGTAATGTCAGTGCTCATGAAAAAGCAAACAAACAGCCCGGCTATGATGAGTTATGCTGTGTGCAGAAAGCACGAATGGAAGGGTGACAACCTAGCCAAAAGAAGATAAAAGGACGAAAAGTATAGCAGATTTATTTTAAACATTCTGACAGGGTACCAGTAATGAAGAAAAAAAATGATGGACACTATAAAAGTAGCAGAAAATGTGCTTGTGACCAGAAGTCAAAGATCTGTTTGCTTTTCTTGTGCCAGACTGTTCTTGCAGTACTGTATACTTTTATGATGATCATTTATTATTTCAAAAGTTTTGTAAGTGTTCCCAGTACGGGAAATGGCACAATGCGGCAAAAACTGGCACGAGGGTGCACTCAGATCCTGATCCTGGTTTCTGAAATTTCAGTTGAGCTCAGGCTTGAGATTTCATTTGGAGCTCCTCTCTAAAGACAGCATATCTCTGCTCACACCATCAATTTATTTCTTTGTTCTCCCTTTAGCATGGGCCACTTGCAGTGATAGCTTGTTTTAACATCTTAATCTGTGCTGCAACACAATTCAGAGGTGCTTCTGTTCCACTGGGATACATAACAACTACTGAACCCATAATGGTGAAATAAATCCCCAATAAAATGAATGTAAATGCTCCATTTAGCTTGAATGATTTCACTGGTTATTTTGAAAATCAGCTAAACACAGACAGCACCTTTTTCATCTCTAACTTTTCAGCATTTTCATATAACTGGAATTTCTTTTCTTTTGTGTCTTGTGAAACATAATTGAGAATACCTCTCTACAGGAAGGCAGGAAAATTTTTTACTTGTTTAACCATGAAAAATCCATCTCAGAATCTTTCCTGAGCTGAAACATTCATTGAAACAGGACTTGCTTTGTTATGTGAGGAAGAAATGGAAAATGGCTTTTTTATTTTTACAGCTGTTGCATGGCTGAGGTATATGACTGTAGCGATACCAGCTGATGTTATAGTCTCGTTCTATCTGTCGAGGATGAATAAATGTATAGTGAATGATGGGCATGAAGTTCATGTGTTGTAAATGTTATTAGAACATGACCCTAAGAGCATTTTAGATGGTGATATGGTGTTGGCTGTATGTATATGTCTGCCCTTAGCTTCTCCAGGGTATAATCGTTTAGAAGGATACCTGTTCATCATTTACCCTTTCCTAATGTGTTTCCAGTTGTAGAAAAAAAAAAAAACATTTTAGTTCACCTGTTCAGCTAGTTCACCTATTATGCTGATGTAATCGAAGGGCCATGCTATTCAATTCTTCAGAGTTGTATTAGATTTACCGAAGTAAAACCAAAAATTTGGCCCTAGATAGGATTAGATACAGAGCATACTTATTATTGAATAGATAAATGTGCCTTCAGTTTAGATTTTCTCAGTGAGGTAGACACAAAGAAATCTTGCTCTCCATTTTTTGCAAGTTTTGGTTTGTTCTTCCGTTTACATGAGAAGATTTTTTTCTTCTTTACTTTTTTCTGTTTCAGAGTGACAGAAGCCTTCCATTCTTTTGAAAGAGCTAGAGACCATTAAATACTGTTGAAATGAAAAACAAAATCCAACACAAAAACCTCAAAACTTGGGGGGGTGGAGGAGACTATTCCTGCCTTATGCAATATGGACTTGGTGTCTTATACATAAAAGAGAAAAAAGCCTTTGAAAAAGACAAACATGAGGAGGAGGAAGCAATAGAAATCAGACTTGGCCAGCCTGTGCAGAAAAAACAGAGCTTTGTGGGTGTTCAAATACAAAAATACAACCCGCAAAATAGGCCCTGGTCCCTGCTCTCTCCCCAGCCCTATCACTTCTGTATCATCCACCCCTGCTCAAGAAGATCAAACAGAAACACCAACCGTTTCATAATAGTAGCACATTTTATTGTGGTAGAAGACAGGTGATAGAAAGCAGAGGAAAGAGTGGACTCTGAGAAAAATATCAAGGGACCGGGAAAACAGCTCTTCTGAGTTGACTTTTGGTTGTTCTAGCTTGTAACAGGAGCAACAAAGACATCAGGAGATGTTTGACAGGTCCCTTTCTGCTGTTGAGTTATCTAATCTATTGATATTCCTCTCTGCTCTATTGCTTATTGCTTTATTTATTGCTTATTTTTTTATTGCTTATTGCTTATTATTGCTTTAATTTATGTATCTTCATGTAGTCCTTATGCTGATTCTTTTTACTATAAAGCCTCCTTGGCTCAAAAAAGGGGACTTTATATTTACATTGATTTTAAGGACTTCTGCCCCATCAGAGTGCTGTAGAAAGAGCTTAATGACTCTGAAAATCTACCTCCATACACTGCATCTGGTTTACTTTACTCTCTAGGAGACCTCTGGCATTCATGTTACTGTTCTCCAAAGAACGCATAGCTACAGTGCTCCCAGTGGAAGAGCTCGGAATTACTAGAAGACACTGAAGTCATCCGTCAGTCGAGATGGTTGCTGAGGCACTTTCACACCTACTTAATCGCAGTGTAATTGGGTTGGGATCACATTCCTGAATCCCATGGAGTCCACATGTGAGCACAGATGTAATGTGCAAGTGAGATGTCTGGCTGCGTGACCTGGCTTTCAATGATTTAGAAAGGGATAATGTGTGATCGTTTTTTTCTGTAATTTTAGAACATAAAAATCTTTTACTCACATATGACAGGCCAGAGAAGAACTTGTGAAGCAGAACTTGTGAACTTTATCATAAGCACTGTCTGGATGAGGAATTTCTCTTTTCCTACAAAGTAATTGTTTGCATCCAGCTTGCAGATTTCTTCCTGTCAATTAGAGTGACTAGTTTCTCAGTGGGTTCATACCTGAGCACTACAATGAAGTCAGTGGAGGAAGTTCTCATGATTTGGACCCAGCCAGCTATCTTCTCCACTTGGGGAACAGAGAAGCAAAGGATGTTGCACTTAGAGACAGCATGAGATCGTAGGAGTTCCCTGCTCATTACTGTTTCTCAGACCACAAGACTATGCTATTCTTGTGCTGCGCTTTGATAAGTGAGGCTTTTTCCTTCAGCCTTCTTTTGTTTCTGGTTTCTTTTCTTTTCTTTTTTTTTCATTCCACATTCTTATGCTGAATTTTAGTAACCTCTGAAACAGAGTAAGATGTGCTTTATACCTTCTCAGCAATGTTCCCTTGCTTGTTTTGTTTTCTCCTTAAAATGAATTCTTTGGTTATCTTTTTCTTTCCTCAGGGGGATGTCCTGTTCTGTATTTTGCTCAACAAGAAGCAAAGAATGATTTTTCTATTTTTTTATTTTTTTTTCTTTAAATAAAGTCAGGACATATAAGAAATTCAAGTAGGGCAGTAAAATGTATGCTTTCGACACTAAGGAGATACCGATGGTAGAAGCACTTTACTGGTAATAGAATAGCAGCAAAGCATCCATGGTACAGATGCAGCTGTACTGCAAATATTCTGTTCGTTACCAGTAAAGGAAAATAATCCTCAAGGAAGGCACAAGTCTGCATTTTTTTCTGTATAATTGTATTTAGATTTGTTGACCTCCTGATATTACTTGGGAAAACACATGAGTTGAAAAAAGATCCACATAGAGTTTGGATTTCTGTGAAAACAAGATGAAAATAATTTTACTTCACAAAATAATGAAGTATGAGTAAATAAAAATCATTCCATGCAGATAAGACATAGCAAATGCATGTGCTGCTGTGACCTGTAAGAACTGTGTATAAAGCAATGTGAATACAAAATGAAAAGAAAAATACCTGAGAGGGAAATTACTTGGTTTAGTGCAGAAATCTTACCTAATTTACCCAAGTTCAACAACTGAGTTTCAAGAAGTATTTGAATATCTCAGATGGGAAGCTTTACAGTCCCATTCTTCAAGGACAGAAGAACATATTTGGAGTGCCAGAACCATCTTTTATTACTTCAATCAATACTATGAAACATTTTAATCTTTAAAAATGTAACTGGATATGATCATAGTGTTTTCTTGCAATCTAAATAAGGCAAAGATTATGTTTATGTCTGCTTGGCAATTAAGTGGTTTCTTCTAACTTTTTGTCTGCAGAAAGCCTTGACTCAGCTCTTTCTCATGCATCTGATATTGTCTGATCTTAGAAGTTCCTCTTAGTCTGACTAGTTGGCCTCAGGTGTTACTCATATGTTAATCTCATACTCTTACTGCTTCTGTCTAAAATGATCACAATATACTGTTTCCCATACTATTTGATACATAATACTACTACTAAAAGAATGAGGAGGAAATGATAGATACACACAGGACCTTCCACTGGCATAGCTCTTTCAGTGAGTAATCACATACCTGAGACGCAGACCAGAACACCTCTTTCAGCCAAAACTTTACACATTAAGTCTCAAAATCTTCTCATTTACCCTCTTTGGGGCACATCTAGCCAGCTTAGCCTAGCCAGGACTTAACAAACTACAAGGGCTTAATAATTTTACTAAGTTTAACACATCACCTGAGCTTCAGAAATGAACTGAAAAATTACTGTGACAGAGTTGTCAGAGATTCTTCCAAGACAGCAGGTATTGTGGGATCATGACCATCCTTTCTTGCCTGCATGGCTGATGAGAGGTTGGCTTTGCTAGAGGTGATTGAATGGAAAAGAGTCGATACAGAGAGACTGAGAAAAGGCAGGAAGCAGTTCTAATTTATACAACTGCAAAGTAAATACTGGAGCATGTTATAATTTAGATATTACATTGCTTCCACCTAAGGCTACGCCAATCGTATGAATGTCCATCAGCTGAGATCTGTCAAAGTCAGGATTATGAAGATATACCATCCATGCACTAAAAAGGGCAATTACTGGTATAGCTTGCTGTGCTAATGGAGATGCTTTGTGCTGTTGGACCAAAATGCAACATTGCTAGCAGAGCCATGTACAAACCAGGAGAACTTTGTTGTTGTAATACACAGTTCTTTGGCCACTAAAGCACTTGAAAGCTGGATAAACCCATAGGTTCTTCCTGCTGTTGGCTGATCTGTTTGTATCTTTATTACTCTTCAAAAAGCCTGTAGATTTCCTTTATTTTAATCTATGAAATAAACAACATGATCTGGTCAAAAATAATTATTATTCCAATCATTAATGTTTTGTAGCTTGAAGAAGAAGGATTTCTTCCCTCTGGTTACATCATTTCAAGCCCTTTCCATTTTCAAAAGACTAGGTCACACAGGAGATAAAATCTTTGATACTGCAAAGCTAAGTATTAACCTTCTTCAGAAGCTATTGCATTGTCTGCAGTGAAAGCTTTTGTAATTCCCAGCCACTTAATAGTTCTCCACCAGTTGTTGACAGTTCTTTTTACAATCATGAAGGAGATCTATGCTTAGTACTGTAGGCACTGATACCTTTCCTGAAAAAAATTTCAGGAACTCAGAGCATCTGAGTGGGGAAACCACTGCTACTTACAGACACACAGTTCTAGCTGTTATTTATTTGCAATGTATTAGTTACCAAGAATCTTTTATTGTCCCTAGAACAGCTTGCAACTTACCCGTGGCAAATATTCCAAATGAAGTTCAAAAAGACCCTAAATTTTAAGTAAAGTGCAGTAATTTGAAGGGGGCAACATCTGCTTTTCCACAGGATCCATAAATACCAATGAAATCTGTGCACTGATTGCATGAAATATGTTATTTGTTATGCCAGCCTTCAGCATAAGAATGACTGGATGTGAAGCAGGTTTCATGCCTATGACTTATAGAGACTTAAAAAATGAAACCCATCTTTGTCTTTCTCGTAATAAAATAGGAAGGATATGAAACGGGGCCAATAGTTTCCCAATGACATGCAACGAGGTTAAAACATTCTCAAGAATAATAAAGAGGAATTAAAGGAGAAGAAGACTTAGTAGACAAACGCCATGGTTACAGTTATAGTTTGGCTATTAGTGGTTATTCTTAATATTAGAATTCTAATATTTCTCCTAAGGTTTAGGAATTCACAGTTCTGTCCCTTCCTGATTGGTGCATGCCAGGGAATAACACAGAAATTGACTGCCCCAGCCACAAGACACTCCAGATTTTCTGTCATGAACCCCTTCGGACAAGGCACCTTTGAGGTTTCCTGGAGAAGTATTTAACAGAAATGCTGTCAACCTAATGAAAAATTCAACTTCACACATTTTAAACACATTTAAACATATTCCTTCCTGAGGTAGAACCACATTTTGTCTATTAATTAAGCATGGCCACCCCATAGTGGCTATACATGACTTACAGGTAAGGGATGTGAGGCACCTGTCAATAACAGAGCAAGAAATGGGTCTAACTCTTGGTTTCTTCCTCTGACCACTACGCCAAGAGCCTGCCTATTAGCAGGGAAGGTGTGTGTGGGGGAAATGATAGAGACTGATCTTGCAGCTTCATTTTCCTCCCCTACACTCTGCTTAAATTCCAGGTACACACAGCTCTGGCAACAATCATGTCTTTCCATAATACTTATTCCTTCCGCTCTGTGCAACTGAGATTGGAGCTCATTGTGATACACCTTGTTGAACCATATCCATATTTGACTAACTTTGGTGTCTTGTGACTTATTTAAATGTAAATTGCCTGTAACGAATGGACATCCAGTTCTTTTCATTCCCCGTGAGTGGAACTGTTATTTGAGAAAGAGATTTTGAAAACAGTGTGCAGCACTGACTGCCAGCCTGCAATAAAAGTGATGCTATGCTGGAAAACTCAGAAGGCGGCTGCAAGGATGATTAGAAGTCTGAGAGTTTTATTTATTTATTTATTTATTTCCCCCCCCAGTGGAGGATTTAGAAAGCTGACTTTAGGGTTTTTTTTAAGGAAAGAAGTTAGCAGATTTAATCAAAACCCAGAAGTACCAATGGGGGTGGATATTTCTGATGCCATGGTTCTCCTTAATCTAGGAGAGAAAAGTTAGTAAGAACCAGTGGTTAGAAGCTGATACAAGACAATATAATTTTAAATGCAATCCTTAACTGTTAGCCCTGAGCAGGAAATGATTAAAAAAAAGAAAAAGAAAAAGAGAAAAAAGGACTCTTTCCATTCTGTTAAGTCTCTAGACCCATTCTTTGTTTGGAAAATGATTGTCCAGATCCAGGAATTCCATGGTGAAAAGCTATTGCTTGTGTTGGCCAGGAGCTCAGTTCAGATCAGTGCTTTGTCCTTAAAATTCACACCTCTGTGCAATGAGGCTTAGATCCTTCTGGATACATGCAGAGGAAAAGATAAGACCAACTCAGGAGACATAGGCCGAATATGGAAGTGGAAATGGAGAGGAGGGTGATGTACCCCATGTCGAACTGTGGGTGGCAAAATCAAAAATAAAACCAGGCTTCCTGATTCTCAGTGTGTTTCTATATCTGTTTGGCCACGGAAGTTACTATTATAGTAACTAGGGCTTGTCAGAAAAGTGCTTTTCTTTTTATAAAACCATTGATTTTTTAGAAATAGCAAACAAACACCTGAAGACTATTTCAAAAACTCTGGCTGAAACCCAAAAATTCTGATATGATGGGATTTTCAATTTACAGTCACTGTGCCCTTAGGGGTATTTTTTAGTTTTTTTCCTGATCAGGGTGCCTGCTTTGCCCACTGTGCTTTTGTTCTCCTACTCTTATCGAGCTACTGCAGCATGTCAGGAGAGTCCCACAGCCAGAGGCACCATATGGAAGATGTGTATGGGTCAGTGAGCTGGATATAGAAGGAGAATAAAGGAAGAGAAGCAAATAGCTATGTCATCAGGGAGCAACTTGGCAAGATTTTAATCAAAATTGTGGCTTCCACCCACCAATATTCAGATTTCTTCTGAATAATTTCATTTTTTAATTGTCATTTAAAAACCAAAACAAAACACAAAAGGTTTTTGCCATGCAGAGTAGATATTCAAAAAATTAGGAAAGTGACCAAAAAAATTCTTTTTCAGTTTCAACAGAAAACTTCAATCAGCTATTGTAATGACAGTCAGCACTAATAAAGAATCAGAATTTCAGTGTGTTATCAACCAAAAGCCCAGATGTTTATCTGAGAGCTGTCTAAGTATTTTTGATGGGCAAATTTTCATTGCACAAAGACTTATAAAATCATATTTTTGTCTTTGAACATTACTAGGTACCTACTTGCTTTGAAAATATTGTTTCTCTTCCTAGCATTTTTACTAGTCACCATATAGTCAAGATCAGGATGAACAGAATAGGTAATTAAAAGAAACTTTCATTAAAATTTTCAGCATAATTTAGTTTAAGAATGGAGGATACCTCTTGTTTTATGTAAATTGACTGAGATATTTCAAATCAAGGTATCACTGTGAGTAAACCCTTTTAATTGTCAAGTCCTTATATTATTAAATAAAATTATACAATTTTTATAAAATATAAAAAACGTATATACTATACTATAATTATATAACACATAATATAGATGTATGCTATATATTTCTGAATATTATTAAAGATAATACATAAATATATAATTCTTGTAACAGCTAATGGTTTAGATATTAGTTATATAATTGTTTCATATGCTGTGTTTATTAAATGAGATTCACATGACACATTAGCAGACCATTAATGACACATATCTTCATAAATTTCTTTGATGTTATTGTCAGATGGGCAACTTGTAACTTGATTCAATCTGGAAAAATATTGCACTCAAGTTCCCATACGTAGAAAGTTATTAATGACTAGATTGATTCAAGTTTCTATGACAACATATTGCTCTGCAGGATCAGGTGGGATTTTACAATGGTAAGTTGGTTTAAGAATTGAATTCAGCACGAAATAGGACCAATGTGCCATTAGGAACCAGCTTGAACCTGCATAGGAATTAATAGGCAAGGTGAAACCCTTGTACTTCACCCAGCTGTGCACAAGCAGCTCCACTTACAGGGCACAGACACCGTGCATCCGTCCCCTTTTCCGTCTGGGACAACCCTTAGGCTGGGACCCAGCATTAGCTTGCTTCGAGACATTCTGTAACAAAATATATTTGAGTATAATTGAGGGTTTGTGCTAGTATAGTTTAAAATGAGAAGTGAAGCTCTCCTGGAGAGAAAAACTGGCAGGATAAGGGAGGCTACCCTAATGCTGTGGCTCTTCGGCGTTTTGATTCTGGTAGGATAGTAAGGATGCCCAGCTGCAGATGAATGCAGTCGTCTATGGAAGGAATTGAATCTCTTTTAGATCTTTACATCCTTTGCTACCTGGATGGTTTATTAGATTAGTTGTGTGGGTTTAGTCTGTTTTCTTTCTTAAATATCCCTTCTCCTCAAACACCTTTCTCCCACAGTATATTAGTTAGCAGCTTCCCATGGTGGATTGGGTATTGAAGAAATTAATGGAGGAGTGACTAATGAGGCTGAAACCAGTAATGGTTCAGAGAAGAACTGTTTTATGACAGCAGATTTGATGGTCCAGATTTCATGGTCCAAATCTACAAGTAGCAATAGACTTCCGATGTGATGAGAAATTCACTTATGGCACCTTCCTATCCCTCTGATGCTTCCCCTCGCACTTGTCTCTCTCATCTCCTTTGGTGTATATGTTTGGGGGTAAGGCTGTCAAGGACCACCACAGAGGCAGCCACATTTGAAATGGGGAATGAGAGGTCATCCCAGCACTGAGGCCGAGCTCAGCTGATGTGATTCAGGAACAGGAACAGCCTAACACGGTGTTGGAAAAAGGGGACCAAAGTGCAGATAACTTTCCTGCTTCAGGTATGTATAATGTTTCTGTGCCGCATCCATTGCAGTAAGTCTGTATTGACTGAGGCCTGAAAAAACTGTCTTCATAATATCAAAGTGCAATAACTGTGGGCTTCTGGATTAATTCAGGGTTGTATTACATTCACAAAGTAATTCATGAAAGAGTGTTTAAACTGTTATCTGAAGACTTAAAGTTTCTGCAGCGTTAAAAAAAAATAAACTAGTTACCTTTCTTTAAAAAAAAAAAAGTTTATTTTTTAAACCAAAAAACGAACCAAAACAAAAACTTTTCCCTGACAATTTCTTTTCTTAGCCATGAATAAAGTAAAATTGAAGTTATTATTCATGAAATTACCATTTATGTAAGAAAGATGGTTTTATCCAAACACCCTTCTTGTGAGTATTAAACAGCTTTTTATATAATATTCGCTCTGACAGCTCAGGCCCGTGGGATTATTTCTTACTTGATATGGACCTTAAATAGACATTTAGGCATTATGACAGTTCATTGGTCTGGAAGAGAGAACAGGTTAAGGTATCCTTTTTACAGCAGCATATCACTACAGCAACACCTTTTGGTACCAATCTGGTTTTACACATTATTAAAACCAGTGGTTTGGGAAATTGGAGGGTGAAGGAGAAGTTTTTTATGGATTGTGATTTTTTTCTGCTTCTCTGGGTAAGATTCATTTTACCTAAGTTTAATTACCTAACAGTTAGGTGCCCAGGCTCCTTATAGAATCTGTGAAGGAGAGAAACATTAGACAACAATTCACTCCTCTCTCTCAAACTTGTTTTAGGGTGGGACCAGTAACTTTTTAGGATGTACCTGTTGATCTACAAATAACATAAGAACCAAAAGGAATAGTTTAGATGAGATGTTTACTTTTTTTAGCTAGACACAGACCAGTCCATACCATGTTTTTCACCTATCTTTTGGGCATCCCTGCATTTTTTGGACTCCTCTGATGAGAGTAGTCTGATATAAAATTTTCTTCCAATTAAGTGATCATTTTGGAGATTTTTTTTTACAGTAAATTAAAATTAAGAAAATGCAATATATGTTAGACATGCCAAATCTCATAGTCTGATAGCAATGAGACTGCTGCAGCTCCATGCCCCCAGGTCCACCCAGGACCAAGACTGAGCATGTGTTCCCAGTAGGCATACATACACAGAGCACATATATACAACACATCTATACGTGGCTGACCACATGGATCAACACAGACACATCAACGCAGCACTCAAACACACACACCACCAATGGCCTTATCCTGTTCCCTTCTCCAGCTGATCAGGATGAAGGTCTATCAGTGGGAAACCCATATGTGTGTTCAATGTGGATCCTTCCAACAGCTGTGCTCAGACACTCATTCCAGCCAGCAGCTGTCCCTGGGTCCCAGCCTGCCCAGTTGCTGACACTTGGGCACAGGAGCTCGCGGTGCTGCTGCCCTGCTCCAGTTGCTTGTGCATGTGAGTATAAATACATGCCGACACACACACTGTGGACCCCACCAGTAAGAGGCATTAGACACTCAGTCTACCCAGTAACTGGCCCTTGAATCCTCCGATCTCCAGTTGCTTCATGTGCAGAAATGCACACATGCAAATGGGTGTCTCAGTTGATCCCCAGACCTTACAGTGTCTCCAGTAGTTGGCTTGGACCTCCTGGTCCCTCTGGTAGCCAACTGGCAGACTTCTCGTATCTCAGTCTGTCCCAGCCTTATGACCACTTCAATACCTGCCTCCTGAGCTTCTTACCTACTCACCACAAAGTCCTGCTTAATACTATCAGTCACACCGACACACGTATCCACACTGTACGCACACACTCCAATTTCTCCAGTTGCTGGCATCCAGAAATATGGGCCTGTGATCATCCCATTCCAGTTGCTGGCCATTGTGCTTCTGGGCTCCTTTGAATGGGTGTAGAAGATCCTTGTATCACGTAACCTAAAAATATACATCCTCATCACTTTTCTCTGTGTGTTTTATAGATTCTATATTAAAAAATCACTTAATTTCTCAATAAGAAAACTCTGTTTCTGGCATGAAATGTATCATCTACTCAACAGAGCATGGCTCCTTCTATCACTAAAGAGCATAATGTCAGCCTACAAATGCAGACTATTGGCTAAATGCCCAAAGGCCAAATCTGACCTACAAATCTTACAACATGGGTAAGATTGCGTGAAAAAAAGTCCTATGATCCTAGGTGGCTTCCAGTAAGTTTCACTTTAATTTCACATCTCTTTCTCAAAAACCAGTCTCCTCAGCAAATGTTGCCAAAGACAGAAGCTGGTTTTATTTCTAAAATTGTATTTAGTATGTTTGGGGGACAGATGTTCTCAAATTTCCATGGTGATCAAGGACCATGGTGTTCATGTTAAATCCATATTCGTAAGAGTAACAAAATGAATTTAAAGCCAATATCAGATCATTGAGTGCAAAATTGTTATGTTGTGAAAGTACTGATCTTCAAAAGCGTAATGTACTTCAGCTGTGAAAAAAAGAAGTTGTTTACCTTAATTTGAAAAATGCTAATTTTTTTTTCACATTTTCTGGTGCTGTTTCCCAATGCAAGTACAATGTTATCTGATATTCAATGAAGGCCTGGTTTCATAGCTTTAAATAGAATAGGTCTTGCCTAGTTGTGAAATTATCATTTATTTGCTAAGTAGGCTATGTGCGTATACCAGATGAAGATAAGGTTCCAGCAGTCAAATTAAAACATATTTGAATGTGTCTTTTTGTATCAGCTTTTTACATGTCTGTAGTAAATATTATTCGTAGGACCCATGGTCATCTTTTCTTTCTCATTAAGAGACAGTGCTAAACACTTGAGCAGTGAGTAACAGGAGAAAGTACTCTTTTATGCTAATTGATTTTTAAAGTAGCCCATGAGCTAGGAACAATTCAGAAATACTGAAAATAAAGTCTTACAGAGATTATGTTCATGGATATTTTCATTTTAAAAGATGGATTATGGATTTTTTTCCTCACTGAAGTACTGTAATTACTGTAAAAGTGAAGCAATAAACAGAATCTAATGGCTGATCCTATCCTGTATAACTTAATAGTCTTTTCATAACAAAAATATTACATGAATTTTCATGTATAAGAAGACTAATGTGATTATTGTAACGCAAATTGAATAAGCTAGATATGATCAATATACTTGAAGTGTAAAAGCTCCAGAGAACTGGAAGATGGTTAATGTGAAGCCAACAGATCTTTCAAGGGAGTCTCCAGGATCAGTAGAATAATAGTACAATGTCCAGCAGAATCTCTAATGAAAGAGTAGAATTAATGGACACATGGATAAATAGTGGGTGTGTGCCAACGTAGCCTTTGGAAAATAATTCATACCTTATATACCTACTGGGGTACTTTGAAGAATCGATAAATATGTGGATTTCTTAATACATTTATTTGGACTTCCAAAAGATATTCAATAAAAAGCCAAAGAAAGGCATTGGACAAACTGACCAAACACTCATACCGAAATTTAGCTGCTGTAGTATAAAATGGCAGTTCCTTGTATGGTGGAGTAATTTATTAATTGCTAGGAAAAGAGGGATAGCAGTAAGCAATCGGACTTACTAGGTAGGTCAGCAGTGGAGTTCCCCAGTGTCTGTCCTGGGAAAGGGGTGTGAATAATGAGTCATCAAAGTCTGCTGATGATACGAAGTAATTTATGGTAGGAAAGACAAAGCAGCTGATGGCTTCTGGAAGATATTACAACACTGAATAACTAAGCAATAAAATGACAGATGACATTCAATGTAGATAAATTGAAAGTGATGCTCAAGCAGTAATACAGTCCAATCTTTACCTAGAAAATGATTGGGTTTGAGTGGATGGTTATCACTCAGGAACAAGACCTGGGGTTACAGTATATGATTCCATGAAAATATTAGCTTAATGATAAGCAGTGTCAACAAAGCAAATGGAGTATTCAGAATTACAGAAAGAAAAAATAAAGAACATCATTATGCCACTGTACAAGTCCACAGTGTGTCCACATCTTCTGTAGAGTATGATATTCTCATCCATTCCCCACCCTTTTTTTATCTAAAAAAAAAAAAAAAAAAAGTAGAAATAAAGAGTTTCAGAGAAGAGCAAAAAGGGTGATCAAAAGTCTAGACCAGGTTCTGCACTCGTGTGGGGTAGGCTTTTTCAACCTGCAAACAGACAATCCAGGAGGATATTAATGAGACCTATAAACAACAGGTGTCCTAAAGAAGATGGATGGGGATCAGCTGTTTGCTGTCTTTTCCAGTACAAACCCCAACCGCCTAATGGAAATGAACCTAAAGAAAACTAGCAAGTGGCAAATTGAAAAGAAATTAAAAATAGCAGCTTTCATACAGGATTAAGAATCTGCCCAGGCTACTGTTTACAAGGACAACTGTCCATTTCTGGAAGTCACTGACTCATAAACTGCTGGAGGCAAGGAGAGTATTTTTGGGAAGTATTAATATTTGCTGCCTGATACCATCTCCTGGATACTCACTGTTGGTCACTGTCAGAGATAGAACTGTGGAATAACTGTATCTCAGTTCCGACACAATATGCTTATTTTTACATGATTATCATTAGATCCAACCTCCTGCATGCTGTGGTTAAGAGTTAAGCACAAGAGGTAATTTTTTCATTGGAGACAATGCATTAGAGTGATTTAAAAACAGATTAAGTATCCAAGGAACTTACTTGAAAAGACTTCAGAATACACTGAGAAGCTTCAAAAATTATTACCGTGTATGGATGTTTTGAGGGTGCTAAATCATTAAGCTTTCTTTGCAGCATTTTCTTCCCATTGAGAAAAAAAAAAAAAAAAATTTGTTACTTAACAAAGCAGAAGTACTGAAAATAATGAGAGATTTTTATAATTGAAATAGGTTTCTCCAATCTTCTGTCAAGTGAATGAGGTTTGGTGCATTAAGTTACAGCATGCCAGTTGTGCTTCTGCAGTTGTTGGCAAGGACTCAATTCAGTCAACTGAATGTAAGTACTTAGCTCTATTTGAAATGCCTCATGGTATCTGAGACATCCTCAAGGGTTTGGCAGATACAACACAAAAGTTAAGTCAGAGCTTTCTGGAGTAGGAGCTTGAAATCCGACAAAGACTGTGGCACAGCAAATGGCACTAGACACCAATGTTTAACTGCAAAGTAACTGTCTGTGTACCTGCACCTAAGCCATCCCTTGTGAGGTGATGTGACTTAGCCCAAGACATCAGTGAAACAACGTTATCTCCCTTTTTACTTCATGAATTAAGAACATGCAAATGGACAGTCATTTATGTTCTGTTGTCTCCATTTCTTTTAAGCTGCCACAGTGGTCATATGTCCAAATAAAAAAATCACAACATGAAGTCCAGACTTATTGTCCATTACTTACCAACCTTGTCACTCCTTCTTTGTGATTCTATTTCTGTAATGCGATAGAATGTGCACAATCCGTTTGTTAGGTTAAGGGGTTATAGTTCTGTATCAGTTCTTTAATGAAGCATACAGGCTCAAACGTTAATTTTTTATTGGCTAATAGAAATATATCTCAGTAGAAAAAAAACTTCAAAGAATCAATCAATAATGAATAATGAGAACTTGTTTTAACTAAGTGTTTCACCAAATAGTAGAGAGAGGAATCTTAGGGAGCCATCATTATATTTAATGAGACTGAGCATCTGAACTCTACTCCAGCTAGGTGGCAACAGCAAGATGTAACTGTGTCACTGCCAACAATGAAGGTATAAAAATAGAAAATAGTCATTATTCTTCTGAAGTGAACCAAATTTTATTGTTCCTTTTTTTTTCCCCACTATGTCCACCAATAAAGCATTGTTGGGTTACATGCTAACATGTTAACAACATAGAAGAGAATCATAGAATCATTTTGGTTGGAAAAGACTCCAACTGTTAACCTAACACTGCCAAGACCACCACTAAACCATGTCCCTAAGCACCACATCTACACATCTTTTAAATACCTCCAGGGATGGTGACTCAACCACTTCCCCGGGCAGCCTCTTCCAATGATTGACAACCCTTGCAGTGAAGAAATTTTTCCTAATATCCAATCTAAACCTCCCCTGGCACAACTTGAGGCCATTTCCTCCTGTCCTATCGTTTGTTACTTGGGAGAAGAGACCAACCCCCGCCTGGCTACAGCCTCCTTTCAGGTAGTTGTAGAGAGCAATAAGGTCTCCCCTCAGCCTCCTTTTCTCCAGGCTAAACAACCCCAGTTCCCTCAGCCGCTCCTCATAAGACTTGTGCTCTAGACCCTTCACCAGCTTCATTGCCCTTCTCTGGACACGCTCCAGCACTTCAGTGTCCTTCTTGTAGTGAGGGTCCCAAAACTGAACACAGTACTCAAGGTGCAGCCTCACCAGTGCTGAGTAAAGGGGCACAATCACTTCCGTAGTCCTGATGGCCAGGATGTAGGAATTGCACCTAAGAGGTTAAAAACACAGGTGTCTGCTTGTCTCTTATACAAGCACTGTGGATGGAGACCCGCAAGGCTGGTATGAGAAGCAGCTGAAGGAGGGAGTCTTATGGCAGCAGGATGGCCCTGTTTTGGCTAGAGAATACGGAATAAACAGATAGATGGTTTCTACACAGAATTTTGAAGGCCACGGTGCCTGGAGTGAGATCTTTTGCTTCATTATCCACGAAATGAATATTAAAGTTGACACCCCTAAATATGATAATGAGCTAAAAGGAGTACATGCTAAACAGACATGATTATAGTGCTTGACTCTCCACCTAAATCATGTTAAATGTCACCCTGGGAGGGAACAGCTACGGTTGGGGCATAAAGGATATTGAGGACTGTGCTCCTTCTCCTCCACCCAAGACAGGGACACCTTCTTGGTAAGCAACTGCAATTTCACCTTTTTGATTTCAGAAAGAAAATCTTGAGAGAAACCAATTGCTGGGTATCTTATCTTTCTGCCTCACATGCACCACATGCTTTAATCGGTCCAGTGGAGATATGATGGAAATCTGTCATCACTGCATTGCCGATCCAAGGAAACCTCTTTCTTTTTCCTAAATTTGTGACTGGCCACTAAGTAGGGCTGCCAGCCATTCCAGACGGCACACTGGTTTTGCTGCCAATACAGCATCTGCAGGTGCAGGGGATCAGTATTTTCCCAATGAGAAATAATGTGAAAATTACAACCAGTGTTTACACTGACATCTGTAACTGTAGTGACATTTTTCTAAGCCCATACTCATACCACATCCAACTGAGATGACTCACCTAAGGACTGATCTGAGAGGAGTGATGTGGGTAGGAATGGGAAAAATCCTTCTTGGGTCTTGCATGTTAGTTCGCTTCCCTCTGTGAACGATGGATACCAAAATTCACAAGCCATTTCCCATTGCTGTCAAGGGCTGTGCAAGGGCAAAATAATAGCATACATAGTGGGACGTTTAAATGTGACTTGAAGAGCATACTTTGGAGTAGGTTGAGGTTAGATAAAGTACCGTATTATCCTCCAATAACTTCCATATGCATTAGAGGACAGTGATAGTAATGCATTCACTGTCCTATTTTCTTAATCCTCTTGCTTGTGGAGCTGTGGCGTGGGTAGAAATCAAGATTAAAAGATAGGAGTCTAGATAACTGTGCGTAGCTAAGCCCTGAAAAATATTAATTTTTGTCTTTGAACTATGCTAGTCATGGTGGGGAGTAAATTAATGCAGGATTAGAAACATTATTTTATACAAGATGTGATACAGGGCCAAATTGAAGAGCCCTATTCCCTGTTAATTAAACCACACAGTTCATATTGCTCGAAAATACTGATTTAAGGAGCAGAACTGCAAATTAGAAAATATTTTGGTCTGCTTATATTTAATTTTAATTAACTGGAGATACTAATTTGACAAGTCTTTCACAACACAGAACTTGTAAAGGGAGAGTTGAAGGTTATGCTTCATCTGTAGGCTATATTTTAAGTACAACTGCATTAAAAAAGATCTTAAATACATACTCCAGCCTTAAAACGTGAGACATTTAAAACACTTTAATGTAGGCTCTTTATCAAACAAATGTTTTCACTTAGCATAAAATTATTGGTTAAATATTTCTGAACTTCACCACTATATACTGCAACAAACATAACTGATCATTTCATTTTGTTTCAGCCTGAATTCTGGAAACAACACCCATGCAGTGGAATACAGCTCACCTAACATCAGCATTGTAGGGGAGGTCATCCCACGCTAAGCTAAACGTCTAACATAAAATATAACTCAGTCTCCAGAGGTAAAAATCTCACTTCAGTGATGAAAGAGGAAGCCTAAGTGATGAACATAAGATTTAAGCACTTGATTTTTTTCAAGAATAAACTGAAAAAAAAACCCCCAAACCCAAAAACAAAAAACCAACCAACCCAAAACCAACCAACCAAAAAAAACCAACCAGGTGAATCCCACTTTTTAGGTTACTGATACTTAATTTTTTTAGGTAAATAACTCTACATTGTATTTTCTTGTTGAAGAATCAAAGAGTGATTCATTTCATGTTAGATTTTCTGCAGAATTCAGTGGGTTTGGGATCTCCTTGGAACTGACAGTGTAGATGTTTCTGTTCTGGAAATATAAGCTCCTGTTTCTATTTCATATTGTGATATCAGCATCTCCCAAGTATTAAATATATGTTACGAATAATAGAAAACATAAAATTGGAGGTGAGGCATGGGACAACTTAAGTAGTTGAGTATGATGCCTTGTTATCTTCAATATCTAAGTGAGAAATATGGCGATAAAGATTTTCATCTAATTTCT
Organism: Grus americana; assembly: GCF_028858705.1. Classification (NCBI taxonomy): domain Eukaryota; kingdom Metazoa; phylum Chordata; class Aves; order Gruiformes; family Gruidae; genus Grus; species Grus americana. The sequence goes on along the minus strand of NC_072853.1, from coordinate 10,026,587 downwards.
ATCTTACATATATTAACAGCCAATTTTCCTTCCATTTGACTTGCTTCCACTGTGTGTATCTGTTGCTCTCCTTTCCTTCAACAATGGTACTTAAAATCATTAATTAGTTCCCATTACTTGTGCTTCTCAGGTTGATTCTTCTGTTCTGGAGAAAAGGATTTCTCCCATAGTAAGACTCTGCTTCCCTAAGACTTTAAAGAAATCTTTATAAATAGTTTGGCCCACTTGTCTCTGGGAGGATCACCTCTTCTGTGGGTTGCAGCATCATGAATGAGGACTGATTCTAGGACAAAATGATCTTCAAGATATGTCTGAGAGAGACACAGTAGAAGAAAGACAACGTCTCAGTCTGGTCAATCATCTCACACATAGCTGTGAGAAAGGAAAGGTCACGGGCTTCACGAAATATCCAACCGGTAGTTGAATATGGTGAAGAGAGGAATGGGAATATGAAGTGATGTTACCTGAGACTACTGCTGCTAAAAGAGGGTTTGTTTGTGAATTTTGGAAAGTTTTCCAGAGTGCCATTTCTGCTTTTCCATTTTGCAATCAAATCAAGTAAATATTTTCAAGTTTGAGTAGTGGGAAGCAATCGTATTTTTGCACTCTTGGAAGTCACCACATTTTGATTACTTCAGGATGAATTGCTTGCCCTTTTTAATACCAAAAGTTGTGCTTAATATCACAGTGTTCAGATACTGATAATTGTTCCCTGAGCAGGGAGATCCCTGAACTTTTCTGTAGATAATTTAATTTTTTTAATACAGCTTTTTGAGCAGCCATGTGATTAAGATTAGTGAACGGATCTTGTAAAAAAAAGGCAAGTCTTCATCTGAAGACAAAGTTTACTTTCCATAGAATTTTTCAGATAATTTTGCTCTTTAAGGAATCATTTTTAGTTAAACACAAGAGGACACACAATTATTTTCACAAAGAGCACTAAATTAAACTCTTTTCTAATACGTAAGACCAGTAGCACAGGCAATAATACAAAAGTATGCAAAAATTATTAACTTCACTAAGGGATGTCAAGTCTTCTTGGAGAAAACTCTTGGAAAGTTTGACATATGACTAAAGATTTGATCAAGGTCTGATAGCTGTTACAGGAGGTGAAGTCTTCAAACCTTTCTCGGTCTTTTGAAGTAGGATCTCTTGATCAAGTCAGTCAGTGGAGCCAAGGAACTGGAAAAGCCCTGCCTCTTGACAGTAGACTAGAACTAGGAAAGCAAAAATAGAGTAGGAGGTTTAGAAGATAAGAGCTGCAGAGGAACTATAATAGGAAAAAGAGCAGACTTAGAAGCTCTGCCTCATCCCAGTATCAGCTGTAACTGATTCCTCTGCTAATAGGAACAACAGTGTTGTGTGGTGGAGCAACATCAGGGATATATGAGGAACTGGCATTTCCTTTGGCTTCTGAATCCCAGTTTCCCAGAGGTTTTCAGATAACCTTCTAAGGCTTCCAAGATGTCCCTCAGAAGATATTTCTGTCTTGTTTTTCATGCCTTGAATCAGTGGAAAACTGTCATGGTGAGAGCCTTTACAATCAGTGACAGATGGGCAGTATAGGGTTTGTCTATACTTGGGTTTATTTTGGGGGGAAAAAAACAGAAAGAAACCCACCTATTCTTTACTAAAATATTCTAGATCAGCTTTTCTAAATTCATGCATGTGTGCATGCTCTGATTCTGAAACAATGACTTTTATTTTCTGGTATGACCATAACAAAATGTTGAAAATGTCTTATGCTAGATGAGAACAAGAACCAATTAGCATAATCTGGAATTAATGTGCCATTATGAGTGAATGTTAGCCTTATCCAAATTATTTTTTCTGTGTTAACAAGCTATGGATTTCTCAACGGAGCTCTGTTTGGATACCTAAGCACTGGCCCTGGGACTGTTAGGGCTACATCTATAGTATCAAGATCTGTCTGTGGACATGCCATGTCTAGAGTAGTTTACTTTCAAGAAGAATGGTTACATACAAACTGGCTGTTGGGTAAGATGTGGCCTGTGATATCTCCTGCTTCATGTCTCAGAATTGTTGAAATGTGGATAGTTACTGAAGGTCTAAATGGCACCAGGGAACCCTCCAACGGTTTAGCAGTGTAGATGATTGCCTGCCACTGCCCTGGCACTACTTAATACACTGGTATAGACACAGCTTTAGAGCAGTCAGGTCCTAATACCATGTACCTGGTGGTTTCTCTGATGTCCTGACTTAGACTACTGAACTGGACTATTACGAGGGATAGTTCCTTAGAGTCACTGGTAGCTGAGAGGACTACGTTCCCATACAAGATTATTCACACCTTTTTAAAGGTATGTCTAGTAGGCTGCCCAAATTAGGACTAAGCTCACAAGGTTCCCTATATTCTCAACAGAGATAAAAGCACCTTCACAGATTGATTGGAGGGATGCAAACTAAGCCGGGCTCTCTCTGTGTTGCCCTCTAGAGGAATCAATCTTCTAAGGAAAAAAAAAGCCTCCTGACCAGGGATTCTTTTTTCTCACTGAATTGCACAAAATTGACTGGTTGCTACTGGCAACTCTGCAGTCATGACATCACGATTGAGTCTGCCACCCTCACTCAAAGTGAAAAGAACACCTTTTGGCACTTAAATGAGTCTCTGAGTCACTCAGAATCAGATTCACATCTTTGAAAGAACCTATTGGTAAGAGAATCTGTCTTACCAGGATGGTGACAGCTGCTCATAGTCTCTAAAATGCACAGATGCCAAGCTCCCCATAGTGGCATTGCTATGATTTGGGGCATCTGTCTGCACACAACTTATGAACTGCAGTTTGATTTCAATCAACCATCTGTATTCCTGTTTGGTCCTACGCCTTGTACTCCTTATGTGGAAAAGGGGAAGCATAGTACTTATACTTCTGTCTTAAAATTACATCTTTTCAAAGGCTTTTATTTACTGAAAGTTGGGTCTAGTCTAGGAAAAGCCACATTCCTTATTAGAGCTGTGGGATTTCCATAGAGAAGAAGAAAGAAAATCAATATTAAAAATAAGAATCATGCTCTCTTATTATTCTCTCCATTGCTCAATGCAGTTTGCTTTTACCTGCTGTAGGCAAATATTTTTTTTATAAAAAGTGGCAGACCACATATGGGATCTAAATTTAGGTGTCAAGTCAAACTTTGGCAGATAGTGTGAGTGTCCATATAACAGGGAATTATATATGAATAATGCAGGTACACGCCACAGCATAGTTATAGATGAGAGCTGAACCCTCTGATGAGTAAGAGCCATGGATGTGAATAGTGGCTGTTAACAAGTGATGTTGTGTTTGTCTTGCAGATTCATGGCCACGGATATGCAGCCCAGATTGATAAGATAATTGAACTCTGGTAGCAATTCCTCCAGTTTTGACCTCAGCTTCAACTCCCTCATGTTTTCCAGAAACTTTTGACTGATGTAAGAACGGATGCTAATCACATTGCCACCTTCTTCCAGGGTCAGCCCCCCTTCCTGACCAACAAACACCCTTGAGACATTTATTCATATCCACCTGCCCTTCAGAGAGCTACTGGATAATGAAGTAGCCTTTCTTCATTTCCTCCAAACCTTCAGAGAATTTGCTGAAGAAATTCAGGTGGAAAGCATATTGCAACATGGAGGCTTTGGAAAACCACTAGAAAGTATTGACTCTAAAACGTTCACTTCATTGACTTTTGCTGGGAGCAGGGGGAGTCACAGGTAAAGATATGATGATGAATAGTCACTAAAGAAAAAGTATTAGTGTTGAAGTGCATGCAACACCGGAAGAGGGCACAGGACATAGAAGTAGAAGGGACCTGTGTGAAACCTGGAGAAGCTGAGCAGCAGTATAAGTAGTGGCAGCAGAAGCAGGAGCACAAAATCAGAAGCAAGAAGAAAAAACAACGAGGAAAAAAAGAGGTGCAAAGAAAGAGCTGGAAGAGACAATTATCCCTTATCAGAATATAAGCAAGCAGAGAGATGTCAATGTTATATTTTGATAGCTAGATCAGAATTATATCACAGGCAACTCCTCATGCAACTTAGCTAGCTGGGGAGAGAGAAGATGACATCAAATAACTAATGACCCACAGGTAAAGAATAACTTTGGATTGACAAATGAAAGATGCAATGTACCAAGTCAAAGGAGAGAGAGAGATTTGCCAATATCAAAATTGCCAATCATTTCTTGTAAGAATGACTGGAATAAGGAGCAAAGATGACAAAAGCAAACAGGTAAACAACATTCACGGTGAGGGCCATTTTCTTGATCTGATATTAGTTTGGTTGTGTACTATTATTTCACCTGAAATATCTGCTGATGCAATCTAATTTACAGAATAGTTTCAAAAAAACAAACAAAAAAAACCCCAAACAAACAAACAAAAAAAGGATCAGAAGCAGAGGATTCCTGTATTGTTCCAAGAACAAAACCAACTTCAAAAGGAAGGCAGTAAGCCTTCAAAAAGATGAGAAAGGCAGGCAGTGATATACAGAGTGCGCAAGAATGAGGAGGAAGGAAAGAAAGAGTGATCTTTATGGCTAGAAGTTTCTTCCAACTCCAGACATAATTCATGAAAAGAGGACAGATGTTCCTGAGAGAAATGTAGGTCCGTATATGAGCTATTGTATAACAATAGCTCAGCTGCAGTTGAAAGGAATTTCAAACAGACATTTTCAACGTTAAACTTATATCCCATTGAAAAAAAAGGGAGAAAAAAGAAGAGGAGAAAGGCATTTTATTCATTGTAATGGACAGGATTGTACACATAAAACCTTTCAAAGCAGTGTAAATATTTAAGTAGCTGCAATGAAAAAAATTTATATTATCTGAGAATGAAAGCATATTTCTGGAATCACATACCTTTGAGTCTTTGACCAGAATAAAACTTGAGCTTTTCCATTCTAACATCCTGCACAACAGACTTTCAAATCTTTCCCATCATCCATCCCCACTCTACCATTTCCATTTCTCCTTCACTGAGCAAGTAATTTGTAGAGTGTTTGAGCATTTAAAACTAAATTTTCCATTCCCATAGAATTCATGTCAGTTGTAACAGGGATTTTAGTAAATCAGATGATGTCAGGGCAATGCTTGTAAAGGGCTTTTTAAATATAAGGCTCTTACTGTGGTTGAATTTGCCCCCAGGAGTCTCAATTGTGTTCTGTCATTGAACTCTGAGACGAGATTACTTCTTGCTTCTAGGCCTCAGCTTCCAATTTTAAGCTTCTGAAAATAGCCTAATTATTGCATGTATTTTCCCTGCCTTATCAATATTTAAAACCAGAATGGGAGGATACTAGGTAGGATGTGTCTCTGAAAGGCAGGGGAATATGAAAAAATGTCTCAGGTGTGTTTATGCAGGTAAAAAGCTTAGTTATTCTAATTCCCTGACCAGAAAGAATCATGGCATCATTATAGTTCTGTTTTATCACCTTTCATTCAAAATAATTTTTAACTAAATAAATAAAAAATAAAATTAAATAAAAAATTAAAAAGTCCACCAACAAAGGAATTTAATTTTTCTCTAGAATGCTTCCATGAGCCAAAGCTGGATTAAACCTGAGGCATAAATATCTTAGGCTGTGGCAATACCACAATTTCATCTCCTCTTAAGGAAAAAGGAAAGTTCTCACGTTCTCTGTTTTAGACAAAAGCTTGAGAATAGAAACAGGTTGTATCCCATACAATGAAGTCCATCGAATTTTACAGACAGTCCATTTCTCAGGAAGACAAAAAGCAGTAAAGGGAGAAACACCACTGCCCCAGAGGCATTGTCATGGTCAGTTAGACCATCACCTTTTGGGGGACTGTGAGTTGGAACAGGACAAACCACTACTCCACTGAAACGGAAACCTTGGGGAAATCCAATGCAGCAGTCTGCAGAAAGATCTAGATTTCCAGCAACCATCTCTGTCATGAGTAGCTGTACCTGCTTTAATGGTACTCTTCAGCAGTAGAGGGAAAAAACATGCCGCATCTGTGGCCGCATGCTACTGTTTCACCAGAATCCCGACGTCCAAACTGCCTGAATCAAGGACTGCTCAGGCTCCCACCTGGAATGTGAGGCAGCTTCGCCTTCCTGTGGGATGGGGCACATGCACTGAGATGTTGTTGCATGCCCCAGGATGTAGCTGGGATGTCTCTGGGGTGCAGACCAGGACCTCAGAAGTCAGATGTGGTGATCGGGCTTTTGTGATCTACAATGTAGCCTTGCTTGACAGAGGCGACAAGTGATGGCCACAAGTCAACTCCCAAAGATTGTCGTTCAGTGCTCTCAGTAGTCCCAGATATGGATTCATGGACGTAGAACACAGTATTTCTGGATGTTCAGTGCAACAAGTGTTTCCTTAGGGAACAGTACTTTAAAAAGGGCCGTGTCAGAGATACCATAGGGAAGGAGGAATGGAAAGACTGGATCAGCTCTGGTTTCTTTTCACCTTTGTTGAATCCTAAATATGGTGTTAACGTGATGAAAAATCAGATCCCAACAGTTAAAAAAAAAAAAAAAAAAAAAAAGAAAAAGACAATGTTCTCTCAAAAGGGAACAGATAAGCAGATCATTTCCTCCAGCACAAAGAAAACATTACTTGTGGCAGCCTATTGTGGCAGAAACATTATTCACTGTAATAGGGTAAAGCTGCTGTGATGCAGTGAGGAAAAGTCTAGTGGGCCATGAAGCGTGGCTTTCCTGTCCGGTCTGCTCTTACTGGCAGGAGGAAAACACCATCCACATGAGAAGGGATGTGTGCAGTCAGGGAGAAGTTCAACTACAACATTCACTTGTAAATCAACTATACCCCAAATAGGAATATTTTCCAAAAAGTCACATCTTCTTGGCAACCCACCATCATTTGTTCATGCTGTTGAAGTGCAAAAACTACAGGCTGAATAGAGAGGGCTGGAGATGTGTAAAGGTTCTCCCCAAAGCAATGAAGAGGACAAAAATTTTACTTCTGTGAAAACTCTAGCTCCTCTAGTAGCTTTCATGATTGTCTTCAGCTTTCATAAAAGCTGTGAAAAGCAGGGAAAGCAGAAGAAAAAGATAATATCCAGATACTGTGTACCCAGCAGACCACAGTACAAAGCAGAAGCAAATATTTTTACTAATTACTTCTTTCACTGCTTCAGTATTGCAAGCTGTTACTCCGGTTTCTGCAAAGTAAGCAATTTGTCTGACAGTGTCAGAACAGCCGTCACAGACAAAGCAGTGAGGCTTTCCCACCAGACCTGCTATCCCAGCCTGTTCTGTTTCAGACAGCAAGCTGCAGTTTACTGGCAGGCAGTTTGTACAATTTACCTAGCAATGAGAATTCACATCACCACTTTCCCGCAGCCAGTCAAATGTCAACACTGAATTAGTAGTTCAAATGATTAAGACTCTGTTGAAGAAAGGTGTAATGATCTAAGATGAAACACTATCACAAAAGGTATTAATTAACAACAACTTCGTACAATGTCTGATGTCAAGATGCTGTTATATATTGGTGCTCATAATTCTCTCTAACAGAAATGACAATGGTAGAAGTGCAGGACAAAGGAAAGGTACACAGAGACAAGCTAAAGACCTTTCAGATGTACACTCTGGAGGACCTCAAGAACAGACTGTTATCTCAGGAGAAAATGCAGCACGCAAGAGAATTCTGTAGCAAGGCTGTGAATGGGAATTTAATTCACTCCTCACTATTGCAAATACTAGAAGACAGATGTGGGGATGGTAAAATATGCACCACATTAAACTTCAGTTACAGGACGTGAGCAAATCCATAAGGAGTTGATTATAGGTATGAGAAGGCAATCAAAATATTTAATTTACAGTAGGACAAAAGCAAGACTGCCCTCAGAATCAGAAAGTCTCTCCTTGAGACCAGCATCAAACTGCCTCCACCGTACAGAAGAGTTTTTGGGCAGTGCCAAGGTGTGAAAGGACAGTCTTTCCAGGTACTTCCCTAGCTGCCAAGAAAGTTAAAAGTGAGATAACAAAAATAAGATTTGGTGCTAATGGTTGGTAACGTACATACACACTACAAACTTTGTTATCCAAAGGGCACATGAGGAGCACTGCATTGGGATACAGAGTTTCCTAACGCACTGGAAGACATTGCGATTACAGAGAAGGATGCAGAGAAGTGTTCAGTGTATTACAATAGTACTTTGAGAGCAAAGGTTGAATGCTGCACTGTCTGGGCAGTCTTATTTCCACTCTCTCTCACCTTAAATACCAAGCAGATGGAATGCAAAATATTTCAGTTAGTGGCAGCTACCATTAAAGTGACTAAACATTTGGGGAAAAAACCAATGCTTTTACAATGACTGTGCTTTAAAAGCTAATGACATCTTGCATAATTTGAGGTACATAGGCTCATTTTGAAATAGTTTTCTGTTTGTGTCTTTTAATCTGAGATTATACTGAATATGTGGCACATTGTGGTTGGCATACCAGGTTCCGAGTGAGGCCATTGATATGTTTGTCACCAGACTTCCTTGACTGGAGCCATGTCAAGCAACTCTGGGACTCAGAGAGAGGCAATCAAAAGTGACAGGGTAACTGACAGCTCTGACAAGTGATTGTAGAATACACTACATTGTAATTTGCTGTGGGAAAATGACCTAAACCGTACTGTTAATTCTAAATACCCCTTAGCAGCATGTGCTCCTCCACAGTGTATCATTATATTGTTGAAAAGGTTAGCAGAAAGCAAAGCTACTTCTAGTGCATGACTGAATTGCTCCTTGTTTCTACCATGTCCAAGGAATAGAGTTCAGAGACGATGGTCACTGTGCAGAGCATGAACACCAGCCAGCTTTCTGCCTTCTGTTCATGTAAGATTTAACTCTCTTCCTCAATACATTGCCAACTTTTTCTCTGAAGTCAGGATGAAAAAAAAAAAAATCCTCCTTTTGTGTTCTTTGTGTGAATGATCTCAGACTGAAAAATTGCACATCAACGGGCAATAAAAAGGAAAACCTAGCATACGAGGAAAGAACACAGATGTAAAGAAATATAAGTAAAAATTCTAACAAAAGCTAAAAGTGCCACTTTGAGATTCTCCTCTTTTTCTCTGTTTTTGGATCTAAAACAAGCTTACATAAGACTATGGGGGTGTTTGTTTACGTGTGGAGGTGTATTTGACTTCATGCTAAGCTCTTTCCAAAGAAATCACCTAAATTTGATATCTGGAACCTTTGATTTGATGGTCTACATACCTACTTGCTTTTTCTCTTGCAGTCTTTCCACAGGGATGTTTTCACTAACATCACTAAGCTTTGATGTAGGCTATTAAATCATATTTTGCTCTCCAATCTATCTACTGACATTTTATTCTTTCTATGGAGATAAAACCTCTATTATTGTCAAGTGGATCTGAAAGCATTTTCTGGCTAAAGGTATTTGTCTGTTACACAAGGGAAGGAATGGGAAGAAATTAAGATGCTCTTATGGACATAGGCGTTGGACCTGTTAAAAAAAAAAAAAAAAAGTAACTAAATGCAAGTGCTAAGCACTTCCTTTGGTGTGTTATCCCTAGCACTAGTTAAACATCCAGCCAACACGGGGCTTCACTGTTTTACTCCAATGGGGAAAAGAAGTCTGGCTTCAGTTCTGCTTTCAAGATGACTTTGAAAATCGGACCAAGTGTTGTAGAAGCATTAGTCCAAAAGGACGTACCATGCTGGCAGCTACCTGGACAGAGAAGGACTGGCAGGGAGCTGGGGTAGATGTAAGTGTTTCACTGGTAACACTAGTGTCACCAAAATTTGGGAATAAAAGAAAATTCCTTAACACCAATTTAGCATTAAGCAGGCATTTCCTTTTATTGCAGTGCTGAGTGTCAGGAGGATAGTTCCTCTAATCAGGCACACCTAATGCCGGTTCTCTTGTTGTATTTATACACAAAAGTTACAAAGATTACAAAGTGGTACACTCCCTGTTACAATAATTGGTTCATATTTCTTCCTCCAGTATGCAAACTAGAACGCATGCTCAGTTCCTTTCTCCGCCTCTATCTTTTGAGTAGGTGGGATAATTCAGGTAGGGGGCTTATGGGTTGGTGGTTGTGGGGACTCTGGCCCAAATTACCTTTCCCCTAGTTTCTCAATACTTCAGTGTTGGTAATTGTTCGCTATATGCCTCAGGAAGATAAGGATGCTCCTGGAGACGATTAGTGTCCTCCCTTTCTGAAAAGTACCTATATAAGGACCTTGAAGTGTCTTGCAGCTCCTCCTTTTTATCATGATGTGTAGCAGGTGCTCATTCTAAGGATCGCTAGCCTTCTACCTAAAGTAACAATGAATAGTTTCTTACCACATGTAAGTAGGCCTTCGTTACAGGCCTATCTTTTTGGCTACACTAGCAAGAAGGATTGTATCAGCACTTTCTGGTTTAGGAGCTGTCACAAAAAATCACACCATTTGTAATAGTAACAAAAAATACTAAAATACTACTGTAAAGCATTTTTCAAGCTCGTTACTAGGGTTTTTACTAATATGCTTGTGTTAGTAAAAAAATCCCATCTTTAGCTGATTTAGGTAGGTATAGTTTTCGAAGATGATAATGACCTTGAATCTCCTGGTATTTCATAATTAAAATAGGATTAACAGCACTGTAATGATCAGTGAGCAGAAACGTATCTGATACTGAGAGAAAACAGAGTGTCCACCTCCAGGTGTTGGCAGGATGGGGGCTGCAGGGCGGCCTGTGTGGGGAGCGGCCGGCGCTGCCCCGTGCCGCGCACAGCCGGTTCCAGCCGGTCCCAGCCGGCTCCAACGGCCCCAGCGCAGGACACAGCTGAGCCCCTCAGCCAAGCTGGGGGCGCCAGGGAAAAACAGGTTTCAGCAAGGGCCAAAGGCAGCACAGGCAGAGGAGGAGGAAGCCCAGGAGGGAGCAGCAGCAGAGGGACCCCGAGGCCGGAGGAGGAGGAGGAGGAGGAGGAGGAGGAGGAGGGCAGGAGGTGCTGCAGGCCCGGAGCAGGGATCCCCTGCAGCCCTGGAGAGACCCCGCTGGAGCAGAGACCCAGCCTGCAGCCCGGGGAGGGCCCCACGCCGCAGCAGGGGGGTATTTCCTGCAGGAGCTGCGGCCGTGGAGAGCCCAGGTGGGAGCAGGTTGTCCCTGAAGGACTGCAGCCCTGGGAAGGGCCCGTGCTGGAGCAGGGGGACATGTGAGGAGGGAGGAGCGGCCGAGAGGGGCTGGGATGGACACACTGCAACCCTGTGCCTCATGAGGGGAGAGGAGTCGGGATGAGGGGTGAAGCTGGGAATAGGAACAAGGGGTGGGGGCAGGGAGGAAGGCGTTTTAGTTTTTATCTTTGTTTCTCACCACTGAGCCCTAGTTTTAATTGGTATTAAGTTAAACTACTTTTCCCTGAGTTGAGTCTGCTTTGCCTGTGATGGTAACTGATGAGTGATCTCCCTGTCTTTATCTTGACCCATGATCTGACACAGCACGGTCAGACTGGAAAGTTCTAATAAAGATTTCGTGAAGCAATCTATGAGATCTTACGTTGAAATCCATGCAGAAAACCGTCTGTTTAGATTGGCTGCATCTTTTTAAAAAACAGGCTTTTTTTTTTTTTTTTTTTTTTAACCTGCGTAGGCTTTCCTTGCCTCTTCTTACTGCAGAAATCTAAAACTCTAAGTTAATTGACATCACAGTCTCCCTTGAAACCACTGGCTGAGGTGTGCTTCCCGCTATCCTGCTGAGTGTCAGAACAGTCTTCTGGTTGTCAGTGTTCACTGGAAGAAACTCCCCAAGGCCACCGAATTTCCATTTCCCAAAATAGTTTGTGCAATTTGGATGTACCCTCTGGATACGCAGCAGTGACAGATGCTGGAGCTGGATACCTCCTAGTCCCTAAACACCACACCTGGAGATGTAAAGTGCCCTGATTGTAGCCAATTACAGTCACCCTGAAAATCATGCTTAATTCAAGCCAGAGGAAGGTGAAAGAACTAAACCCAAAACAAACACATCTGCAAAGCTTTATAGAAGTGAAAAGGAGAAAAAATACATCCACCTGCCTAGAGATAACCTCTAACCATTCCTCTCACCCTGTGTGCTGATACACTGACAGGCTCTCTGCCTCTTTGCTGCTGAAAATTTCATCTGTCACCAACAACTGAATTCTAAGATTGCCTGCACTAAACCAGTCCAAACATTTAGGGCACGGCTTTTTTTTATAGTTCCAATCCGTTTGGATCATTCACACTTCCTATCTCTTGGTCTCTGATCCAAGCAGAAAGAGGACTGGCCATTCTTCTCATCACACTTGCTTGAAGATGCTGATATCTGTGGATATGGCACAAACAGTTTTATTTGCATTGCCAGAGGGTTAATAATAATCTTTGTTCTCGTCTAAACTTCTAACAAGTCTTTAATGCGCAGTGAAGCATGGTGCCCTTTTCCAGTGGGTGGGGAAATTTCACACCTCAGACTGATGGCTTTTCAGAGTCAGCTCTAGTATTTCACATACAGACCAACAGTTTTTATTGGGACAGACGCATGAGCTAAATGCAGATCATTACTGGCATTTGCCTGAAACCAGATATTAAGGTCATCAAGGACTTTGGGTGTTTAAGGTTTTGGCCATTTCGAAAGATAACATGACAGCCTGCCAGAGCAAAAGAAAGATGGCAAAAGAGTGCACTGATGGCTGTTGCATATAGCATCAGCAGACCTTGTTGAACTTGTGCTCTTCATAAAGCTGTGCTGGGAACCTTAAAGATACTGGGGCTGCAGACAGAAAGTAATACTAAATTATTTCTAAGAGCAATTGGGACTGAACACGTTTAGCTGCCAGGCCGGTGGTTAGAGCCTAGCCTGTTGCGTTACCACAGTGATCACAACATTTGCCTTCTCTTCAGCATCTGTTCAGAATGACGTTTTCCCAGGCAGTATGTACTATTAATATATTATTTAACAAACACTTGAAGGGGTGTGATGGTGTCAGGAACATTTTGGATAACAACTCTTATTCCTCCCACTCTGCTGTCACTTCATTTGTTTCCCGCAAAGGTACTTCTCAACTCTGAATTTGATCCCTGATATCTATGAAATGAGGGGAAAAGTATGAAAAAAGCATATACTTTTTTCTTGTTTGTTTTAAGTTAGGGATAAGTAAATAGTTCAAACTTAGAAAATCAATCTTCCCCAAACCCAAACAGCTCGGTTTTTCCTTTGGAGTCATTCTAATTTTAGTGAAACCTCAAACCAATTATGTTAACCTTTTTAATAGCTTCATTAAAAATGAACATAAAAAACTGTATTGACTTTACACTTCATTCCCATGAGCTTCTGCACTATGCATTGTCACCACAACAAAACCAAAATAAACCTTGCTCAACAAAACACTTTTATCAGCTACGTCTTTTTGGATGTGGTCAACTGTCTTCAGAAAAAACCTGTCTTTGTTGACTACTGAAGAAGATAAAGTTGGACACCCAACTCATGTATAAGTAAAGCTGGAAAAAGACTCACCTATCTAAAATGTAAAAATGTATGTGAAAGCACTGCATCATCAGCACCTTCAATTTTTTTTAATATTCATAGTGCTTCTTACCTGCCTACAGTATCACCCTCCTTTCTTCCTTTTGCCAGGCAGCATTCCTAAAAAGAGACATAGTCCTCATCCTTGAGAGTTTACACATCTAAATTGTTAATGCAGATTTCTAGCAGAAAAACAGGAAAAAAACCCCACAGGTTTCTTGTGGGGAGGTTACAAATGAAGAAGTTTTTTTAAAAGACTTGAAGCCTGCAGAAAACACTGGATGGACAAGATGGACAAGAAAGATAGGAATGGGAAAGGTGGGAGATTAGGAGGAATTATGAATACCCTATAGGTCTCTAGAGGCAGAGAGGATTGCTTAAAGCCCCAGAAAGATGTGATAAAAAGCCATCAGGATAAAAGAAGAAACTCCAGGGAAAGGTGGGGAGCAAGGGACATAAAATCCTGCTTCTCTTGCATTAGAGACCAGTTCTTTAGCAGGATAAAAGTATGTCCACTTTTTCACACTTCATTTCATTCCGATCCCAGATAAAATGCAGCTAAGACAGCTTATTTACTGCACTTGAGACCTTGTAAGTTCTTTTATTTTTTCCCTTCAGAGATTTTAAATTTATGGAAGAAGGGTACAAAAAGAACTTTGGTGTAAAAGTTACCTTGTCCTTTATCTGTTGTTTATCTATTGGTTAAAAAGAACATTAAAATATTTTGCTTTTTCTTTAATCTCAGTTATGACCCTTCTCTTGTCATTAGTTTATTGGGTCCTGTCTTTCTGTATGTGCTTTCTTCTTTTTTTTCCTCTTTTTTTCTTTTTTCTCTCTCTCTCTTTTTTCTTTTTTTTTTTTTCCCTGTTATGGATAACATCTCAGTGTTATTATTATCATTTACTTTGCCACTTTTCCGAGGTTCCCTTGGCTTTCCTTATTTCTGATTTACACCAGACCTGGCGTCTGTCTTATTTGGACAAAATCTGTCTTGTATTGTGTTATTTACACAAGATTCCCATATGTTTTTTAAGAAGGCTTCTTTAGCCTCAGAAAATGTGCTCATTTTTCTGCTTAATGATGTGGGCTTCCTTTTTTCTCTTGGTATTCGTTGTCTCTGGAATTGCTCCTTACATACTTTCTATGGCAAATTTGTAGAGTATAGGGTGTTTCTTTTGTATTACATTCTTCAGCATTATGTTAACCTTTTCTATCAGCATTTAGTGTTTGCCCTTTCACAGTTCATTGTCACAATATTTGCCTTCTGGGAGATACTCTTAGCCTTCATATCAAATCTAATTTTGTCCTGATGCCCAATGGAACCCATGTAACCTTTGTAGATCAGGATAATAAATATGATTTTACCAAGACTGAATGCAGGGGATTAAACTCTGTATTTTGCAGCCATTGCCATTACTAACAAAAGCTCCTTCCAGTCTGATTCCTTCCTAGTTGAGGTGATGACTTCCATGGCTTTGGTGATGGAGATGACTTCTAAATTCATGCAATACTGTGACTTCTGTTATTGCTCAATTTTACTTTGTTTTGAACAAAGCAGCTCAAATCAAACAGGTACAAGAACATTGTTGCATGTAGACAAAAATGCAGAGACCAAAAGGAGTATCTAATAGCATGCATTAATACAGATGAAGATAAATGCAGACACAGAGATTTATTGATCAAATAAATCAGGTAAAAGTGGGAAACAGACACGCGTTCTCTTCACACCTGTATTTATACTGTACAGAAGGTAGGGAGATAAGAGGTATGAGTATATATATACAATGATATAGATGTGTACCTAACATATGTTTTAGCCCAACATACAGGGCATAAACAGCTCTTTTAGCTGCATTCTCTCTTCTCCTTAGCCACACATAACAGTGAAACAGTCCTGTAGTCTTTTGTACATTTTTTAATGTTTTTGATGTTTTAAAAACAACCTGGTCTAGTGGAGGGTGTCCCTGCCTATGGCAGTGGGGTTGGAACTAGATGGTCTTTAAGGTCCCTTCCAACCCAAACCATTCTATGATTCTATGATTCTGTGATTCTATTTTTGTCTATAAAAGTCTCGATATTGAAAATGTTGGGAAATGAAGTCATTAATCCCAGCATTGGCTCCAGTGGGGGAGGGGAGATTGACAGGAAAATATGATCACCAAGCTATTTACAGGAATTGAAATTTGAAACTCATGTGAGAAATATGTGCAGGAGTGGTAAAGAGGAGGGTTTTTCAACTGTTACCATTACCCTGAATGGGTGCAATGGAAAAATTAAAAACAAACCAGGGAAATTACATAAATATTCATCACCTGCACCTTCTTCATCTTCCTAAATGATAGCCAAAGTTTTTGAGAAGAGGAAAGCTTCCAAGTATGAACTGGTGGTGGTGTCATGAACAGAAAAATGTTTGGGTTTTTTTCAAGGGGCATAATCTTCAAATAAAATGAGAGATGACAGGTAGCTAAAACAAGGTGCTGGAAGGGAGTTAAGGATAATAAATAAAGGAGGTTATTAGGGATGTTGTGTTAAGAACTGGCCACTGCCTTTGCATTTCCTTCCTCTTCACTACTTAAGTCTTCTGTGAAACTTTTTGGACTCTGGAATTTCTTTCCCAGTTGACCATGGAACTTGTATTGAAACAGTAAAAAATTGAATTTGTAGTTGCTATTAACTGTGTTGCAGTGCACGAATCCCCTGTGGTTATTAGTGAAATCGATTGCAGTTACCTTTTCTCTTATTGTGAAAAGAGCTGTGATACTTCATCAGATGGTACAATGGTGTAGGTACCCCAGCTGGGGAAATGGAAATTCAGATGTATCACTTTTTGTTCTGTAGCTCATGTACATGAAAGTGCTGGTATAAAAGCTGTGAGAATTGCCTGACTTTTGCCTTGTATCTCTGAACCTTCGGACACTTGAGTGGACATTTATGTTAGGTAGACAGTGTCATCAGTGTCTTTTAGGTAAGCCTGACCTTGGAAGCCCTTGTCAATCAACCTTTTACTGAACTTGTCTTACCTTCCAAATTAAACTTCTTCCCTCTGGAAATGCTGGGAAACCAGGTGGATTCTCTCACAGAAATGCAGTGACCTCCTGGAGAGTGAAACTCAGTAGAAGTCTTGGAAAAACAAGATATGCTTGGATCATGTTACAGCTACTGAGCCATAAATGTCTGCTGGAGCATCTAGACTGCCTGAAATATCTGTATCACAGGAGGCAGAGGAGACTGTCACTTTGCTGTATTCTGAATCCACTTACGAGCATTTTACTTCACTGTAATACTAAGAACAGGAAAGGTTATTAACAGATGCCAGAAAATGTGAATTCAATTACGGTATATTGCAAAATCCTCAGATGTAAAGTAGATTTACAAGGTACAGATATATATTTAGTCCAAGTAATAATGATGAACATAATTGCCCTTTTATAATATGAATGACATAAGGAAGAACGGAGTAAATTGTTTTTTGTGGCTTTCATGTTCGGAATCAGAAACTCCTGAGCATGAGTGATAAACAGAGCTCACTGAAGCTTGTACAGAAGAAATTTTTAATGAGAAAATATACTTCAACTCCTACACATATTTAGCAATTATTTGAACAATTTAAAAAAGTCAGTGAATAAAAGAGTAGCCTTCTGAAAAAAAAAAAAAGGTGTTATATTCAAAAATATATTATTTAAACTTGCAACTGCTACCAGCTGGAATTGCAGGCTAAAGAGACCACAAAGTCTCTCTCCTGTTCTTCTCATATCAAGAGTGGCTCTATTTTTTTAATAATAAGAAAGAAATTTGGCGGCTGGATTCAAATTAAATAGTAATTTTCACCCACATATATCCCCAGGCAGCATGATGAGAATTAAGTCAACAGCAAAGTTCTCCCTAACCTTTCCAAGGCCACATTTTTTTTACACAATCAATCATCCAGGCCACGTGGAGCAGTACTGGTCGGAAAAAGAACATTTTGTTTTCTACTTACTCGGTTTCTGTTCCTGTCACAGCATCATAGCACTGCTAAATACTATGTTCCTATTTCACTGGCAGAACTTCACAGCCCAGAAGTTGTCTTCATTAACTTTGAGGGCCATCCTTGTGACAGTTTTTAAACTGTTGTCTGTTCATACAGGGAGTAAAGTCATGAGCCTATAAGCACATGCAGCAAGAGAATATTCCCTCAAATACCAGGAGCCCGAGCATGCCCTGGAGCCATGGCCAAGAAGACTACCTGGGAGATGCCTGCAGACTTACCTGCCAAGTTTAGATAGCATACAGGTAAAATATGTAGACTCGAAGACGCTAGCATATTTAGGAACCTAAATCCTGTTGAAGTAAAGCCTTTACATACCCTGCCTCTCCTCCTATACTGAACCAGCACTCTCATCTCTGCTGAGGTACCACTAGTCCCATTAATTTATGGGGAATCTTGATAGTACTGTGTAACCCAGTACCTCCAGTGTGGCCACTGCTAATAACAAAAAGATTACAGCCTTCAAACTAATGCTGCAAGGCCTCTGTACTGGGGTTTGTCAGGCTTGCTCTGTCTGGGTTTGTCTAGGTCATGCCTTGAGCTTTGCTTTAGATTACGGCAATTGCCTGGTGAGCAAGTTACTACTACCTAACTTGTCTTGTTTTGCTTTGCTGTGTATAACTGTGCAGTATAAAGCCTATCGCTAAAATAATTTGGCTATATTATCTGTAACTGACAGGTAGTGTTAACAAATACTTAATCTCTTTGGAATGAACTTTCTGTGACTCTAGAATAATGATGTGGTACAGAGTGCAAGTGAGAAGAGATAACACAGGCTTTGAAAGTATAAGCAATGAATTATACCATAGGCTCTACAGTTATAAAAACCTCAGCAATGTTCATTTACTGACTTTTAAAGAAATGTAACTTCAGCTGAGTAAGAAAAGTTTTTAGGGATAATAAAATTAATAAGGATCAAATACCCAATATAGGTAAAATACGCAGTATAAAGTAACTGTAGACCAGTAAAGAAAGATAGGGTGCAGAGCATGTAAGAAGTATGAAAATTGCCTTAATTGGACCTGAGGCGGAGAATAAATAAACTCCCAGCATCCACACTGCAGTCCTCTGGCAAAGAAACAACTTTGGGTGTTGGAGATTTGGCGCAACCCACCCCACTTCCCTTTTTCTCAAGAAAAACTGCTGCCATTGAATATAGGACCCAGAAGAACAATGAAAGGATGAGCAAAACTTCACAGAAAAGGGGTAAGCGTTAGGAAAATGTGTGTAATAATTTTAATTATATTATATTAAGACTATCCTGGATTAATTAGATAACTTGGTCTGTGACTGTCAGTATCACTGGACCAATTATTTAAGGTTTTAATCAAGCCAACAATGAAAAGCTCAGCTTTGCATGTAAGGTGTGTTTTGGTTGGTTTTTTTCCATAACACGATTTCTAGTATAACAGAAGTTTACGCAGAGTCAAACTGCAGTAAACGATCATGCGAGCATGTAGCCTCATTAAAGGCAGAAAACAATTTGTCTTTTGCTCTCCAACAGCCATTCAAAAGCTGAATGTCAAACTCATCAAAAACATAAGCCACAAGGAAGACGGTGGTTCAGTATGATAACTGAAAGGCAGATGTAGAAAACACACATTGAACAATGTCTCTTCTGGCTAGGAACTGCGAGTTTCATAAACCTAGACCTCACCAGTGAAAAATAATTCTTCTAAAAAATAAATTGACACTCTTTCTTTTATCAAAACAGAGGCACAACAGAAGAGTTCTTAGACTTTAACAAGGATAAAAGATCCTTGAAATGATGAATCCTAGCTTGAAAGTACAACTTTTGTTAGGTAATGGTTTCTCCCACCAATGCTCCCAAATTTCACTAGAATTTCAGGGGAAAAATTTGTAATGTGAGAAGAAGCTTCTGCAAATCTTTGAAATCCTTCAAATAAGTCCACAGATGACTATTAATGAAGGTACACAGTGTACCGAAAGTAAAAGTTAACAATGTTGGTTAACAAAGGTTTGGGCCATATCTTGGTTGCCCATATGCTTGGAATAATTATTGTTCCCATTACAAAATATAATGTCAGCTCATATGGCATTGGAGGTGAGCTAGGAATTTGACTATGCAGACAACATCAGTCTTCCAAATAAATCAATGAAAGATATTCAATAAAGTACAGATGGTCTGTTAAATACTGCCAAGCAAATACGTCTTAATACTAATTAATCAAAAACAGAAGTTATGAAAATGAACTTAATCACCAATAATTTCATCTGTGTGGCAAATTAAGCCTTGAAAATTGTTAATATTTTTACATCCTGGAGCTGTGCCACTACAACACAGGTGACTGCAGCCTGTGAAGCCTGGAATAATCAAACTATGTTTAGCAAACTAGTAACAGTAAGCTTGGTGTTCATCTTCTGTTCCTAGCAGGCAGTCTGTGGACAATCAGAACACATGTTTCTGCAGCTAACCTACCACACGTCTATAAGAACATGCCTTCGGGTGGATATGAAATTATATCTGCAGGTTCTGAGGGCTTGTTAAATAAGTCTAATTTTGAAGATAGACAAAATAAGGAAGAGGTTATAATTTGAAAAAAGCTATCTAATAATATGAGTAGTGAGAGAAAGAGATAGACATAGTATCTTTGGAGAATAAGAATGAACACTGAATTAAGTATTTCTTTGGTGAATTCATTTCAGAGGCAGAAAGTTCTCCCTTTAGGACTTGTGGAATGGTCATTTCAGGAATGGTTAAAATGATGTCAGGAAAACAAGGAAATGAGCTTTCCATTATGTCAGGTAACAGACTACTTGGATACCATGGCAAGTGGGAAAGCGTGAGGAGCAGAGAGCACTCTGCTTAGTCACCTCTGGAGCCTCTGCTCTCACAAGACAGCTAATCCACAAGTCACATGAGCTGCCCATGAATACAACTGACTTTTGGCCCTACCAAGAGGTTGGATAAACAGTGAAAATTTATTTGCAATGGGTTTCACAGACTTTCCTAGTAAGGAAAAACTGTTGATAACAGAACTGAGAGGTAGACAGGTTTTTTTTAAAGGAAGTAGTTGAGTCATCCTCAGCATTACAGGGAAAGAATAGGGAGCACTGTCCCGTTGTTTTGCTTGCATGTACAAATATCCATCATGATTTCACCTGTTTCCTCTTCTGGCTGTCTAGTCTAGTTATCGTTGGGCTCGAAGAAGAAAGAAGTGCTGAGTACTCCCTTTGCCATTTTCTCTCGGGCCATTTAGTTCCTTGAAATATCAGGGTAGAAGACTGGCTGATGGTGAATTAATACCAGCTCGTAGCGAATGAAGGTTCCTTTCTGAAATGGTGCTATTCTGGCACTGTTCTCCAGAGGGGAAAAGGAGATCATTAGAACTGACAACCAAATGTGACTCTTGTTTTTTTTCTCCATGGCAAGTTTTGGCTTCTCTATTCATAGAATTATAGAATATATCATAGAATGGTTTTGGTTGGAAGGGACAGCAAAGATATCTAGTTCCAAAAACCCTGCCACAGCCAGGGACACCCTCCACTAGACCAGGTTGCCCAAAGCCCCATCCAACGTGGCCTTGAACACTTCCAGGCAGGGGTGTGGTGGGTTGACCCTGGTTGGAGGCCAGGTGCCCACCAGAGCTGCTCTATCACTCCCCTCATTCACTAGACAGGGGAGAAAAAGTATAACGAAAAGCTTATGGGTCGAGATAAGGACAGGGAGAGATCACTCACTAATTGCTGTCACGAGCAAAACAGACTGAACTTAGAGAGAAAATTCATCTAATTTATTACTAAGCAAAACAGAGTAGACAAATGAGAAATAAAATCAAATCTTAAAGCACCTCCCCCCACCCCTCCCATCTTCCCGGGCTCAACTTCACTCCTGGCTTCAACCTCCTCCCCCCTCAGCGGCACTGGGGGATGGGGAATGGGGGTTGCGGTCAGTTCATCACATGGTGTCTCTGCCGCTTCTTCATCCTCAGGGGGAGGACTCCTCTCATCGTTCCCCTGCTCCAGCATGGAGTCCCTCTCACAGGAGACAGTCCTTCACGAACTTCTCCAACATGAGTCCTTCCCATGGGCTACAGTCCTTCATGACCTGCTCCAGCCTGGGTCTCTTCCACGGGGTGCAGACCTTCAGGACCAGACTGCTCCAGCGTGGGTCCCCCGTGGGGTCACAAGTCCTGCCAGCAAACCTGCTCTGGTGTGGGCTTCTCTCTCCATGGGGCCACAGGTCCTGCCAGGAGCTTGCTCCAGCATGGGCTTCCCACGGGCCACAGCCTCCTTCAGGTTTCTCCACCTGCTACGGCGGGGGGTCCTCCACGGGCTGCAGGTGGAATCTCTACACCCCCTCATCCTTCCTCCATGGGCTGCAGGGGGACAGCCTGCCTCACCATGGTCTTCACCATGGGCTGCAGGGGGATCTCTGCTCTGGCGCCTAGAGCTCCTCCTCCCCCTCCTTCTGCACTGACCTTGGCATCTGCAGAGTTTCTTACATCTTCTCACTCCTCTCTCCGGCTACAAAAGCTCTCTCTAACTGTTTTTTTCCCTTCTTAAATATGTTATCACAGAGGCGCTGATTGGCTTGGCCTTGGCCAGTGGTGGGTCCGTCTTAGAGCCGGCTGGCATTGGCTCTGTCAGACACAGAGGAAGCTTCTAGCAGCTTCTCACAGAAGCCAACTCTGTAGCCCCCCCGCCCTTGCTACCAAAACCTTGCCACACAAACCCAACACAAGGGGGCATCCACAACTTCTCTGGGCAACCTGTTCCAGGGCCTCACCACCCTCACAGTAAAGAATTTCTTCCTAATATCTAATCTAAATCTACCCTCTTTTAGTTTAAAGCCATTACGCCTTGTCCTATCACTATATGCCTTTGTAAACAGTCCCTCTCCAGATTTCTTGCAGCCCCCCTTCAGGTACTGGAAGGCTGCTATAAGGTCTCCCTGGAGTCTTCTCTTCTCCAGGCTGAACAACCCCAACTGTCTCAGTCTGTCTTCACAGGAGAGGTGCTCAGCTTGTCTATTATAAACCACTTCATGGTGTATCTCTACATCATTGAGGCGAGTATCCTAGCTGGGGGTCTCTCTATCTGTGCATCTCTGCAATACCCATCAGTAGTGCGTCAGGTATGTAATCATACGCCCCCTATAGACTTCCTTATGCCAGGGCAATGCTTCATGCAGCATCTGTGACTGGTTTCTATTTTTGTGAAGCTTCAGTAGCTTAGTGGAGTGAAATGCTCCAAGGAACCTGCTCCATGGGTCATGCTAATGCTAAAATTAGATTTATTTGCTTTATATTGCTTTCAAAATAGGTTCCCCCAGAAAAACTCTTCCAGAAAACTGTCAGACTGTTCAATCAGCTCTGTCAGCAGAAGTCCATTGCTTTGTTACTGAATGTGGACATCCTTCTATTCACTGGAAAAGATACAAATCATCCAGTAGACTGATTTCAGACTCAGATTTATTGATTTTAGCGTCCTTATTGAGGATGTTGAAAGGTTTTCCACTAGCACCACAGGAAAAAAATGGTGAAAGATATTCTTCAGTCTGTGATGAGTTTATTTTTAAAAATGTTCATGGTGTCAGTTTAGCAGTTGGTCTACATGTAGTGGCTACATACCTTACTTTGCAGTAGAAAACTAGAAAACTCACAGCTTATTTCCACTGTTGGTTATAAGGGAAGAACGGGACTGATTCTGTCAATGTCTCTAGTGAAAAGCACAGATATTTTAAATTTTCATTTACTATTTATGCATCACGTGACCTGTAATGAGTCAGACTCTCAAACACTGAAATGGTCATTCACATATGCTGTTTCTTCATTTCGTAGGTGTAATCTCATTGTGGTTTTTACAATCTTGATCTTTAGAGACATATTCTGCTTTCATTTTTACCTGTAATATTTTGTTGAAGCCAAAGTGATTGAATGGACTTGAAAAGACCAAAGATAACTTTTTCATTGAACTATAAGATGACTGCAGCTAAGCATATCTTCTATAATTTTTGGATTATTTTAAAACAATTGGTGTGTTTACTTGGGGCTTTTGTTCACTTCTGTTTTGAATAAATAAGCTACTTGGAAAGCACAAGTGAATATTATGATCACATTTCAAAATACAACTTAGGAGTGCATAAGTCTTAGGTCTTTGCATTGATCTTCTCATATATAGATATAACTCACAGGTAGCATCTAACAAGTAATCTAATGACAAATAAAACATAAGGTAAACCCAGTTGTTAGGTGTTCCAGATAAAGCAGCAAGAAATTATTAAAATCCTTAAGGCTCGAAACAGAAGTGGAAAAATACAATTTAGATTGCTTTTGAGTATATAAAAATAAACTGATGCACTAAGAAAATATTTGAATAATGATGATGATAAGTCAGGAGCACCTGTCCATGAAGACAGGCTGAGTTAGGGTTGTTCAGCCTGGAGAAGAGAAGGTTCCGGGGAGACCTTAGAGCAGCCTTCCAGTACCTGAAAGGGGGCCGCAAGAAATCTGGAGAGGGACTGTTACAAGGGGTAATGGCTTTAAACTAAAAGAGGGTAGATTTAGATTAGATATTAGGAATAAATTCTTTACTGTCAGAGTGGTGAGGCACTGGAACAGGTTGCCCAGAGAAGTTGTGGATGCCCCATCCCTGGAAGTGTTCAAGGCCAGGTTGGATGGGGCTTTGGGCAACCTGGTCTAGTGGGGGGTGTCCCTGCCCATGGCAGGGGGGTTGGAACTAGATGATCTTTAAGGTCCCTTCCAACCCAAACCATTCTATGTTTCTATGAATTTGAGTTTTTACTTAGTATTAAGAAACAATAAATCAATGAACAAGAACACAGGACGCAGTAAGTATATGCAACAGGTTTAATGAACCTGAGGTCTTTTTGGCTGGTCTAGCTCAGCTGGTTTAGATGAGGCTTGACACTGAAGTCAGTATTTAACTTTGGAATCTGTAGTGCTTGCACTTATTTATATAGAACCTGTGCCCATGGCAGGGGGGTTGGAGTAGATGATCTTTAAGTGTCCCTTCTAACTCAAATCATTCTAAGACTCTAAATATAGAAGAGATATGTAGTGCAGAAACATTGCACTAGCAGAATTTGTATCCTAAAGGAGAAAAAGACTTTCTGTCAGCACATGATTGTTTCTTGCAGTATTAACATTTCACGTGCATTGGTCAGTCCTGGGTCCCTGTTGGAAAAACTGCCAATATGCCTTATTTTGTGAGTGATTGTTTCTCTTTCCACAGCTGCTGTATTTCCATGCTCTTACAAAATTTGAACGACAGCTGTAATGTGTCAAAACAAATTATATTTTCATATTTACTGAAATATTGGTGTTTTTTTAACAAATTTAGTATGTCTGGTGTGGAAGAATGTAGTATTTTTTAAATATTTTGATATTAAATTAAAAGGCAGTGCCAGTAGGAGTAATATGCTGTTAGACACATCTAGTCTGGTCTTGCAGACGTTCGAACTTCTGTTGCAGAAGAACTAAGAAAGGATTCAGAGTATTTTCTCTTTCACTGACCAGAAGGTATAGGTAGGATTTAGGGAGATAAATTCATCAAAATATTCTGGTTACCCTGAAAGAATAGCTACAAGGAGACAGGAAGTTTGGTGCATTAGATCCTGGACTTTTCTCAAAGCTTTTTTGTGGTTTTGTTGGGTTTTTTTGATTCAAAACATCTAATACACAATACAGAAACAGTGCTAAGCACATGAAGGAGAGAAGTCTTGGTCTCTCCCCTCTTAAAACATGGTCTTTTGACTACAATTAGTGTCTTCTGACTTTTCTTCTTCCCCTGCCATAGATGTTGTGTTCACATCTGCGCATTGGCTTATTCTTATCAGGACCTCTGTTCTGAACTTTTCATATATTTCTGTAATTTCGTTTGTCTGTTGTCACACCAGCTGAGGTAAATGCTGAGTCTGGTGCAAGGGACTGGGAAGATATCAGGCTGAAACAGCAAAGGGAAGAAGAGGGGGTTTAATGTCCCTGTGAGGAAAGGCTGCCCCAGATGCTGAGGGATTTGCTGTTCCCAGGGGGGATAGAAAAATACAGCTGCCTAAGGAAAGCATGGCCTGATAAAACAGAAGCTTCCAGAAGGAACCCAATCTAGCTTCTGGAAGCTTCCAGAAGAACCGGCCTGGTGGCCAAGAAGCTTCCAAAACAAACCAGCCTGGTGCCTGGAAGCTTCCAGAAGGAACCAGCCTGGTGACCCAGACACTATAAAGGAGTGGAAACCAAAGGCTGCCACAGGGTCTGTCTTGCTGCACACTCTGGGGAGCTGCTGTAGGACATAGTCTTCTTCAGGATCCTGACTCCACAAAAAGCCCAAAGTACAGGCAGCCAAGCACCCTATAGCCAAGCTACATGTATGCCTCTGAGGGATTTTTTTTCCCCCTAAATAATGCACATTTTACTCCCTCCTTTGATCAACTGCTCTCAATATACCTAAACTATATCTAATTTGTATCTGAATATTTGCCTCGTTGGGTAACAGTTCAACAGGGAATTGGGAGCAAGGGTATGGCTTCCAAAGTGGTGTTCATAGACTTTCACATCTAAGCAAAAATGACTGAAAATTCCATTTTTAGTCAATGAAGATCTAATCAAGGTAGTTAGTGGGGTATAGGGAAGGATTTAATCCTGAAGTAGACTTCTGTGTCGATCAGATGAACCACTTTCTCAATTTCACTGACTACACTGACTAGGTGTCAGTGACTACTGTGTAACTAGCTGATATGTGGCACCTACATAGCTGGTTTCGATAAAAGATCGGTGCGGGGGTAAAGCTCTGGATGAGAATGCACATCAAACAGGTCTTTCCGGATTTTCAACCTATGCTTTAAAAAGGTTGGACCATATTTGTTTCTTTCAAACCCCGTGAGTAGGAATCTGTCTTTGTAAAAGGCTTAAAATGTCTTGGTGTGGCTCTGCTTTATGAAATAAGAGAATTGAGATATGCTCATTCAGGACAAGCTTAGAGAAAGCTCTTGACTCATTCCGCATGGATTTTGAGAAGCATCTATTTTGAAAGCATATATTTCTCATCAGTGGACTTACAGGGAACCTAAGTACCAAATTTGACACTGAATCAGTCTCCTAGGGACAGACACCTCATATTCTTGCCATGGAATCATAGAATCATAGAATAGTTTAGGTTGGAAAAGACCTTTAAGATCATCAAGTACAACTGTTAACCTAGCACTGCCAAGGCCACCATTAAACCATGTCCCTAAGCACCACATCTACACATCTTTTAAATACCTCCAGGGATAGTGACTCAACCACTTCCCTGGGCACCCTCTTCCAATGATTGACAAACCTTTCAGTGAAGAGATTTTCCCTAATATCCAATTTAAACCTCCCTTGGAACAGCTCGAGGCCATTTCCTCTTGTCCTATCGCTTGTTACTTGGGAGAAGAGACCAACACCCACCTGGCTACAACCTCCTTTCAGGTAGTTACAGAGAGCAATAAGGTCTCCCCTCAGCCTCCTTTTCTCCAGGCTAAATAACCCCAGTTCCCTCAGCCGCTCCTCATAAGACTTGTGCTCTAGACCCTTCACCAGCTTCATTGCCCTTCTCTGGACACGCTCCAGCACTTCAGTGTCCTTCTTGTAGTGAGGGTCCCAAAACTGAACACAGTACTTGAGGTGCAGCCTCACCAGTGCTGAGTACAGGGGGAATTAGTTTCCATTCTAGTGATATACAAAGAAATATACATTTTGCTCCAAATCTAGGATTTCATCTGACTCAAGAATTAGACTGCCAAGGACTGCCAAGTAGGCAGATTAGAAAGTGTTGTCTGAGGGAGGAGGATTAGGTAGAGACAGCATTTATCAGTAGCTCCTTAGGTAAAGTTGCTCTTGCTGATAAAAGACAGTTTTTAAGGTATTTAGTCCTGAAAACAAGTTCTCTTACTCTTGAAGCATCATTTAGAGGACTTGATGGCAACAAATAAAAGAGCTATTAGATCAATAAAGACTTATAAGCAAGTATTAGTGGGATAAATAACAAAAGACAAAAGTGATTCTTCCCAGTCTGGCCCACTCCTTCTTTGTGTTTTTATTTTTATAGACGCTCTGTTGTGAAAGTACTTATATAACTTTATCATCTTGAGGTTTTGGTTCTTGCATCTTAATAAATACATCTGTGAAAATTAAGACACAGGT
The DNA here is from genome assembly GCF_028858705.1 of Grus americana. Classification (NCBI taxonomy): domain Eukaryota; kingdom Metazoa; phylum Chordata; class Aves; order Gruiformes; family Gruidae; genus Grus; species Grus americana. The sequence continues at coordinate 9,998,939 of NC_072853.1, read as the reverse complement.
TAACGTCTATAATTTGGCTACGTGTGACATACTAGATTAGTCATCACATACCTTGCTTTGACAGGGAAACCTGCTATGCAACTTGGAAAGGTCGAGTGTAACCAAATGTTTTCTCAGAAAGCCTTGATTAAGGGCTGGGAATGATCAGAGTGAATAATATAGACTGTCCAGTCAGCAAAAAAAGAATGGCAAACCCACAATACTCTGTGAGAATGACCAAAGAGTCTTCAGAGAAGCAGCACTTATTGTCTAGCTTAGCAGCTTTTTAGTTGAGCAAAAGCTTACCAGAACATTTAAGCAGGCATTAACAGGTTTTGGACCACATTCTTTGAATTAGAAAGTTAGGCTGGACTATGTGTTACAGGGAGGAGCAGAGTGATCTGATTATCTCTAATGAAATTTGCAATAAAAAGTGCCAGTGATCTGTGAAAGACACATTTCCAGAAAACTTACCACTTCTCTCAAAACCTTCACTGTGATTGAAGGCTGGGTCTTTTTGGTCCCCTAGATTAATTAGGGCCAAAGAGGCCCTGAAAGAGGACCTGAAGAAGAGTATATTTGTTTTGTCCAGTTAAAACATCACAGATGTGAATTTCTTATTCTAGGACAACAAGTTTTTAAGATATATTCTGCTTAGATGAAGCCATGAACCACATAATGGAAGAAAAACAGCAGGACTTACATAGAGAGTGTTTAGTCCCAGGACCAAAATCCAGTGCTATATTGCTGAAAGAGATCTTGACTTAGCAGAAATATTTAGTCCTCTCTATCAGTCATTAAAAGCAGAAAAGACAACATATAGTAGGGTAATAACTCAGGAGACAGTCTGACACAGTCGCATTGCCATGGGGACAGATGCAAGTTTTAAATCTGAGTAGAAGGTACAACCAGAATGAAGAAGTATAGTTCTGTAGGAGGCAAAGCGAAAACTGCTTATTTATATGTGACAGGCCTAGTGATTTTTGTTGTCATCACTGTTACATTAACTGAAGACTTGGAATATGAAATAACAAAGATGATAATCCAAAGCAAAAGGAAAGAACACTACTGAGGCTTAGCACTGTGTTCTGGGGAAAGGAATAAGATTAATAAAACCTTTGAACATAAAATATTACTGCAGAATGCATATATATCCAGTTAGCTCAGATTCAACACTCAGAAGCAATATGTCTGGAAAAACAAAGATTCTTCCGCATCCCTATTTGTCAAATATCTTGATAACTTTTAAATTCAGATCTCTCCTAAAAAGAATGCTCAAACCAGCAGGCATTTTTCTCACATGTTCTAACTACTACGCCATTAGCTGCAACCAATTCTGACGGATGTTTTTCACCCCTGTAGGAATAGATGTGAATATAAAATGCAATGTCATTCTTAAATTTCTTATAATGCTGTTTTTAAAATTGATTCAAGCATTACAAAGTTTTACCAAGCTGAAAAGTTGAGGAACACCTTCAGAGAGTTGAAGGTTTAGTTCAAGTTGAAGAACCCTTGAAAAGCTATGCCATTCAAGAGCAAGATTCACATTGATAGTTTATTTTTACGTGCTATAAAAATATTCTTGAATTATGAGAGGTGGAGTTCAGTTCACAAGGAAAAGATGGATAGGGAGTATGCCCAGAACTCGTGGCTGTCTGGTTATAAAAGAGGAAACTGTGGCTCAAGTCTTCATGTGCAAATGAATAGGACCTATGATCTGATAACTTTTTCTTCATTCTTCCTACAGAATTTATCAGTGCTGTGTAATGTCAATCTTAGCATTTTCTTACATGTACTTGCTATCTCAAATAATGATAGAAGACAAAGCTTTTTCATAGAATCATAGAATCATAGAATGGTTTGGGTTGGAAGGGACCTCAAAGACCATCTAGTTCCAACCTCCCCGCCATGGGCAGGGACACCCTCCACTAGACCATGTTGCTCAAAGCCCCATCCAACCTGGCCTTGAACACTTCCAGGGATGGGGCCTCCACAACCTCTCTGGGCAACCTGTTCCAGTGCCTTGCCACCCTCACAGTAAAGAATTTCTTTCTAACATTTAATCTAAATCTACCCTCTGTTAGCTTAAGACCATTACCCCTTGTCCTATAATTCCATGCCCTTGTAAATGGTCCCTCTCCAGCTTTCCTGTAGGCCCCTTCAGGTACTGGAAGGCCGCAATTAGATCTCCCCAGAGCCTTCTTTTCTCCAGGCGGAACAACCCCAACTCTCTCAGCCTGTCTTCTTAGGAGAGGTGCTCCAGCCCTCTGATCATCTTTGTGTCCCTCCTCTGGACTTGCTCCAACAGGTCCATGTCCTTCTTGTCCTGGGGACGCCAGAGCTGGACACAGTACTCCAGGTGGGGTCTCACAAGAGCAGAGTAGAGGGGCAGGATCCCCTCCCTCGACCTGCTGGTCACACCTCTTTTGATGCAGGCCAGGACACGGTTGGCTTTCTGGGCTGCAAGCGCACACTGCTGGGTCATGTCGAGCTTCTCATCCAGCAACATTCCCAAGTTCTTCTCCTTGGGGCTGCTCTCAATCCATTCCTCACCCAGCCTGTAGTTGTGGTTGGGATTGCCCCGACCCACGTGCAGGACCTTGCACTTGGCCTTGTTGAACTTCATGCAGTTTGCACGGGCCCACCTCTCCAGCCTGTCAAGGTCCCTCTGGATGGCATCCCTTTCCTCCAGCGTGTCAACCGCACCACACAACTTGGTGTCATCAGCAAATTTGCTTGGAGTGCAGTCAATCCCACTGTTGCTGACAAAGATGTTAAATAGTGCCGATCCCAATACCGACCCCTGAGGAGCGCCACTCATCGCCGGTCTCTGCTTGGACATTGAAGGGGGGGGTGGCACTAGATGATCTTTGAGGTCCCTTCCAACCCAAACCATTCTATGATTCTATGATTCTATGATTCTATGATTCTATGATATTGGGATGGTTGAAGTCCCCCATGAGGATGAGGGCTTGTGAACATGAGGCTGCTCCTATCTGTCTGCAGAAGGCCTCATCCGCTTGGTCTTTCTGGTCGAGTGGCCTGTAGCACACCCCCACTGCAGTGTCCCCTGTCCCTACCTTCCCTTTAATCCTTACCCATAAGCTCTCGGTTGACTCCTCATCCATCCCCAGGTGGAGCTCCACGCACGAGGTGACACCCCCTCCTTGTCTCCCCTGCCTGTCCTTCCTAAAGAGCCTGTATCCTTCCATTCCAACACTCCAGTCATAGGAGCCATCCCACCATGTCTCCATGATGCCAATGAGATCATAGCCCTGCAGGCATGCACACATCTCAGTATAGCTGTTCCATTGGTCTCCTATAAATCTATAGTCTCTGATACCAACAGGCTTTGAGCACAGCAGGTCTTCCATATATCTGCCTGAAGAAATCAAAAACATTTAGCTTTATACCTAATGCCTAATTCCCATTAACTCTGGCAGAGTTCTCATATCAGTGTAAATTGTGTTCTTCTATGCCAGTAATTTGGTTGTATACCGAGTATGTGAAGAGTGACTTGTATGCCATGATGCGCACTTCGTTGGTTTAGAGTCAGCCAGTAAACCTCCTATGTCACTTGACAGTGACACCTCACCGTCACTGGTTATCTCTGAGCTAATTCTCTCCTACAACCTAAGATTCAGCAGTCCTGTCTGACCTGAGCTTCTGCTGCAAGAAGTTTGCGGGTACAGTGTTGCTAAGATTTTGCCCTTGAAACCTGCACATTTATAGATGGATATAGTCAAATAGAAGGTAGGAATTCTCTTTGTCTACATCTATGCAGACTTCACCCATAATTTCTGTAAGGAATATAAGAAACATGGAAATTAATAATTAGGAAGGAGTGTTTTTGTGGACAAAGAGGGTCTCTGCATCCTCTTTGGCAGATTGCTAACTTTAACTCTCTCTAACCATACGTACCAACAGCCTTTTACATGCCTGGGGCAATTGCCCAGTTATGTTTCAGAGTGTTTCAGCACAGGCAAATGCAGAAGCCTGTAAAACTGAAACACAATGTTTGCGACAAGATTTTACTTCTTCTGAAACCTTATTCATCCTTGATTTCTTTTAAGTGGTATGAGTGGTGGTGTTTTCTGCTCCTGTGTGCTTTCTGTCTGCTGTGAAAAGTTGGAGTAAATATTGATAAATCCCTTCTTCTGAATTGTACTTGTCTGGACAGAAACTCGCACATTTGTTTGAAAAATACAGTTCTGCTATAAAAAATAAATTAACAAAAATGCTGTGGAGATCCATGCCCTTTAACAACTTCATAATGAAATACTCTTACTTTACTGATAAATTTAATTATCATTAGTATTATTTTTCTGAAAGTCAGACTGAAATATTGATTCTGGACTTCCACAACTGTGTTGGGGCATTTCTTTTTTTGACGTCATCATTAGCACCAAAGGTTCATAAAGACAGGGGCAGCTCATTTATGCCCTCGGTGATTTTCTTCTTAATAAGCTTCTGCAGTATTTAACTAATTGGAAAGCAGACACGTGTTCTTCTGTTGTTCTTTTCAATACATCGATCATTTCTATGCTGAATAACTTTTTATAAACAGAATACTAAGGTGATGCCATAACCTCTTTGAGGTCCTGCAAAATACAATACGTTGTGGGAAAAAGACTGTTTTGAAATAGTTGCTTTCCAAATTAAGCTGCTTCTAGATGTAGCAACTATAATGAGGAGTTTCTCATCAATGAAATAAATTTTATTCTGATTTTCTTTTGTCTCTCCACATTGCTATTTGCTGTTACCTTCCATCCTCTCTTCTAATCACAGAATTATAATTAAGGTTGGGGAAGCTGTGGACAAACTCATCTAAATTTCAATCCTATATAAGATTTACAGGTCGAAGTAGTAATTTGATCAGACATAAATCCAGCTGGCATTTTAAAATTCATCTTCATCCACATCTCAAAATTAAGTGGAAAGATTTTTTTATCAGCCTACATCTGAAGGCAGAGCTCTTTTTTTTTTTTTTTTTTTTTTTTTCCCCCCAGTATTAGTGCAAACTGTGAAACATATTATTTGTTTTAGGACAATGTAGTGAAAACAGCATAACACAAAGTCCCAGACCCAGGGGTGTTGCAGTTAAAAATTAAAATAATAATAATAAAAAAATCTACACTTCCAAGTATCTGAAACTTCTCTGCTAATTTGGTCAAATGGTACAAGTTTGACTGTCTTTGATGCCTTTATTTTAATTGTACAGAGTTAAATGAAGCAGGTTGCTACATGCCTTGTCTCTGAATGGAGAGGACACCTAATTTGAAACCAATGTTGTGTGATTGCAGAATTATGTAAAGATAAGAGCAGAATTAAGATGCACGACTCACTTTCCAGCCCTAAACTTCTTCTTAGTTATTTTATGAGGAATATAATTTGATTTTCAACTGTCTTTTCCCAATTTACATTCACTGGCGTACTTCAGATTATTTCTATATCTGCTACAACTTAAAGCATGTCTTAGGACCATCATCACTTCTGCTCTCAATCTCTTTTGTCTCCAATACATGCTCTTTCTCCTTTTTTTCTGTGCAGAGATGTATTCTTACCTGCTCAAGTGGCATTTCCAGATTACTAGTGAAGCTGTCAGGGGAGAAATAATTGTTCCATCCTCAAACTCCCGCTATTGGATCCTCTGATATAAAATAACTAGTCTAGTTTTTGCATTTTTTTGACGATGTTTACACCTTTGTCACTGGTCCATCTCTCACGTTCTCATGCCTGCCAGTGCCCTGACTCACCTCTCTGCACAACTCTCTTACATGCAAAATAAAAATATTAAGCATGCAAGTATTCATTCTCCTCTTGTAACTTCTCTGAAATTCTTCACCATCATTCAGACTTTCCATCTTTGAAAGCACAGTCAGCTCCAGTATCTCTTTTCCTTCAGCTTGTCACCAGATGTTATTGCTCATTTTTTTTTCTTTTTTTTTCCCCACCCACTTTCATCTCTGCTTCTTGGACAAATCTTTCTCTTCTCTTTTCTTGAGGAGCCTGGCATCCTTTCAGCAAAATTTCTTAACAAAATGAGTCTCTATGGTTGTGTAGCATGCCTGCTGCTCTGTCAGCCTTTTCTCTTTGTGCACCAGTCTGCTAGTTTTCTCTTACTCTTCAAAGTCTTCCTTTAAACTCATTTCCATTAGGCTGGCATGTTTTAACTGGCCACAGAAATAAGTGCATTAGAAAGGCTCATTAATAAGTACTCAAACACATTCTGGGGATAACACATACAAAGTGCTGGATTTGGATTATATTTCCAGTTTATATGAACTATAGTGCAATCAATCTGTCATGGCTTTACAGAAAGGAGGGAAGATTACTGACCTGAAGAAATTACTATAATGGAATAGGGAGTGTATTACAATGGCACAAGGAGTGTATAGCACCTTGAACATGTCTGCTGTTTCAGAGCAAAAAATAAGTCCCAAAGAAACTAAGCCTGTAGTTGGTGAGAGCTGTGAACATACGAATTGCTTACAGTATCAACTTGCTTGAAGTGGTATGCAGTGTTCTGAGTCTAGTAGCTTCAGGCAATAATTTTCAGAGACAGGCAAATTGATATAAAAACAATAGGATAGTGCTAGAGCTGGGTTATCAGGCATCTCAAAATATTTATAAATGTTTTGCATGCACATCCCTGAAGAGGCAAGATGAAAAAGGTGAAACAGATTAACAGCCAGGTGACAAACCACACTATCATCTACCTTCAAGACTTCTGAACTGAGTTATAATTCACTGCCCTCTTTAAAACTGCAAACCTCAAGGTTGGATGAGCTTTCCTCCCAGAACCGATCTCCACAATCAATTCAGAATATGCCTTTCATGGCTGATGACCCAAGACCATGCTCCAATACCTTGCATGCGGCAGGTTTTGCACAGATATTACCTAGATCATGCACACATGGGGCCTGCAAGAACTTCTTTCCAGCACAGCTAATAAGCGGGTCTTTTATTCTTACTGTGAATAGTTATTACAGAGAACCGAGTCAGGTACTCCATACATAGACGGATGGGTTACTACAGCTGGCTGATGTGAATGCATTAGCCTTGTTCTGCTGCAGTTAGGTTTTTCTCAGCGTGCACAGGAACCCATGAAAGGGCTGCAGAGCCCAACCTGCTGTGTATATTTACCATGAAGACTAGGCTTTCTGATTAGCTAATACAGTCTAGATTGCATGTGTTTCCACTTGAATTGGAACAGGAAGATTTCTATTATGCTGTCAAAGTATTATTTTTACAAAATATTCCCTTTGGTTTTAATTGATCTTCTTCATCATGCACATACAATCGATTTAGCCTATTTGTATTCCACCTACTGTTTTGTGAAATTATTTCATGGGTGGAGTGAATTCCCAATAAAATATGCGTGAAATTAACTGCCCTCTTTCTCTCATTAACAGTAATAGCACTTACAGCAAATGATCCCCCATCCAGTAAGATTATTAAAAAAAAAAAAAAAGAATAAATTCGCAACCTGATTTTATTACGAGGCTCCATTTCCTCTACAATTTTTGTAAAACTTACATATGAGTATATGAATAAATGGCTTGATGTCTGTGTGTTCGTTCATATGACTACTCACTCCGGCATGCTTATTTGATTTGCTAATCGCAATCATTTCACTGTTTCTTTTCCACAATAAAGTGCCCTTCAGAAAGGGACTGTTAATTGCATTTTTTGTGTTTTTTTCAATAAGGAATGATAGCAGGATAACCAAACCTGGACAATCTGCAGAGAAACAGTTTCTCACTCCACTTTGCTGCAAATGTATGTTAATTCATTCAGTTCAAAAGCTGAAAACATTGCCTTAAAACTTCTAAATTTTGTGGCAGACTAAGCTTTGCATTTAGATTACAAGGTGGGTGGGAGTTTGGGGAAATCAAGCCATTGGGATGGTAAGAGCTAGCTAGAGTGGCAGCCTGCAGAGGTGGTCGCAGTGGCTTCAGAAGGGGAGTTGCTGTAAAAGCCCTGCTCCTTTGGTAATGTCCATACTCCACACAACAAAGGCAAAGCAGCTCCATTGGAATAGCCTGTGCCAGGCATGACTTGAACTGTGGCTACTCCCTAACTGGGCCTGCATATCAAATGGGCCCCTTGGTACGCAAGCAGAGTGCAAGAGGTGATGTCTACCTGATAGGATCCCAAGGAGCCTGGAGACGTATTTCTATTCTTGGCTCTGCCCTTAATATTACTAATCGTGCTACCACAAAGCCTAGGAGAATTGGGTTTTGCTCTGGAGTCCCTTGGGCAATACATTGCCCAGACACAGATCACAAATATGTCATTCCTAAGGAATACATAATGTAAGCAGAAAGGTGGATGAGCAGACCTAGAGCAATGGGGAGCACAAGCGAGCAAATTCTGGTTGGCGGTGTTACCATTTGTCAGTGGCTTGGAACAGAAGTTTTTACTGGCATTTGGCTCTATGCGGCAGCAGCTCTGTCATACACTTGAGCATATGGGATTTAGTAGGCACTGCTGTCATACAACGATCCTTTCATAATTTAAATAGGTGGCACTAGAAAGATGGTGAACAACAGTGTTTATTAATCGAACCAGTCAAATGAAGTTCTTTTATAAAATGTTCACTACTGTCAAGCTTTAAAATACAAGTTTCCCCAATGTTTTTAGGACTAAAGTTGTGTCTGCAGGTGTGCCAATGTGGTGGGTTGACCCTGGCTGGAGGCCAGGTGCCCACCGAAGCCGCTCTGTCACTGTCCCCCTCAGCTGGACAGGGGAGAGAAAATATAACAAAAGGCTCGTGGGTTGAGATAAGGACAGGGAGAGAGATCTCACCAATTACTGTCACGGGCAAAACAGACTCGACTTGGGGAAATTAGTTTAATTTATTACCAATCAAATCAGACTCGAGTAATGAGAAATCAAACCAAATATTAAAAACACCTTCCCCCACCCCTCCTTTCTTCTCGGGCACAACTTCACTCCCGATTCCTCTACCTCCTCCCCCTCAGTGGCACAGGGGGACGGGGAATGGGGGTTGTGGTCAGTTCATCACACGTTGTCTCTGCCGCTCCTTCCTCCTCATGAGGAGGACTCCTCACACTCTGCCCCTGCTCCAGCGTGGGGTCCCTCCCATGGGAGACAGACCTCCAGTCCTTCAGGAGCAGACTGCTCCAGCGTGGGTCCCCCACGGGGTCACAAGTCCTGCCAGCAAACCTGCTCTGGCATGGGCTCCTCTCTCCACGGGGCCACAGGTCCTGCCAGGAGCCTGCTCCAGCATGGGCTTCCCACAGGGTCACAGCCTCCTTCGGGTGCCTCTACCTGCTCCGATGTGGGGTCCTCCACAGGTTGCAGATGGATATCTGCTCCACCATCCTTCCTCCATGGGCTGCAGGGGGACAGCCTGCCTCATCATGGTCTTCTCCATGGGCTGCAGGGAAATCTGCTCCAGCACCTGGAGCACCTACTCCCCCTCCTTCTGCACTGACCTGGGTGTCTGCAGACTTGTTCCTCTCACATCTTCTCACTCCTCTCTCTGGCTCCAATTGCTGCTGGTGTTGAGCAGCCTTTTTTTCCCCCTTCTTAACTGTTACTGCAGACGTGCTACCACCATCACTGATGGGCTTGGCCTTGGCCAGCGGCGGGCCCGTCTTAGAGCCGGCTGGCATTGGCTCTATCAGACACAGGGGAAGCTTCTAGCAGCTTCTCACAGAAGCCACCCTTGTAGCCCCCCATTACCAAAAGCTTTCCAGGCAAACCAAATATAGCCAATAATATGGTGTAGAACAAAAGCTTTAACATCTCATAGAAATTCGTTAACAGAGATGTTTCTTGGAAGCTTACACTAAGCTTTCACAAACAACCTCAGACCTGTTAGTGGGAATGTTAGCAGTTTGTTTTTATTTTAATGAGAAGAAGACAGCAGAGAGCTTAATTTGCAAGAACTTGCTCTTTCAGGACAGTCCACCCTTCCCTCCTAGCACTGCACAGTGGCCTGCAGCAGCATCAGATATTCATGTTGGGAATTTTATGCATTTTTGGTAGAAGAGAAAACTAGACTGGAAATGATCAAGTCCTGTATGGTGCTGAGTGCTACTTTACAAAAGCATAACACTGTCGTATTAGGTTAAAGTTAACAGCAGGTAAAAGCAGTAAAGCCGATGTGTTTTGAGGCCTAATCATGAAATCTTGAGCCTGAAACAGTTGTCAAATTTCCAGCTTTGAGACTGATTCAGCCCCTGCACACTGGTGAACAAATTCAGTTGGTGTGCTGCATCTACCCATGAGCAGCAAGACTGACTGAATCAGGTGGTTAAACTGAATGGAACCTCTTTGTGTTGCCAGAGCAACATGAAATTCGGGATGAATACCATGATCCAACATTTTGGTTTTGATTCCCATGTAGAAAATGTAGAAAATAACACCTACTTCAGCAGATGCTGCTGAGTTAATTAGCTAGTGTGTGCATTCAGAGTGCTGAAGAGAAGCAGGGGTTTTATGCTTGTTATCAATTTTTTATTATTGCAGAGAAATATTTAAATAATAAACTTGCATATTAAATGGGAATTGAACAGTGTTGCAGCAATCAGCAAATGGCACCAGGTCCCAAATTGCTGTCTTAGCCTGTGAACCAAAACTGACCCACTGGAGTTCCTCATAATTGAGTTAAGGTGATTATTTGTAGCTCTCTGAGGTTCGGTGCATTGACCCTTGGTACAGAAGTTCTAGGAGCAGCATCAGAGCTTTCGTTCTTTTTTGGTCTCAAGTCCAAAGTCCTGAAACAGAATTTTCCTTTGGCAACAAGGTGCTTGCATTGTACTGAAGTCCATGGGAAAGGGGACTGCCCTACATTTAAGTGTCATGGTGGCAGGACTGATGTATATATGTGAAATAAGAGTCCATTAGAATATACTGTGACACTACTATACCACATTAGCTTCTCTGGCCAGCCAACCGGTAATATTAACACTCCAGTCTAAAAGTGAGGAAGATTTTTAATGTAAGAAGAGACATCTGACTTGAAAGAACAGGCAACAATATTGCATTGCTAGTTTTCTGTAAGTAATTGTGAAAATAAGAAGTCTGGTAAAGCCTTGAATATGCAAGGAGATGTCCATAGCTGATGTGATCCTGTGAACTCTTACTCATGTCAGTACTCAAAGTTATTTTGGGTAACTAATGTTAGGCGTGGATGTTACTTTCCAAATCCCTATACTCAGCTATATTGTGTGTAGCCTTATTAAGCTCATGTGCATTTAGGGCTTGTCTGTTGTTTGGCATCTTTATTTTATCATATGATATTACATCTATTTCTGTGCTGTAACATTACAGTGTAACATTTGATACTCAAGTGAACCTGTTAATAAAGAAAAGAGATTGTTTAAGAAATGATTAATTATTAACATGGGCAGCAAAATAAAATAAATTGGCTGCAGGAAATGCTCTCTGTGAAAGAAAATTAGTTTGGTGCCTCTCCATTAACTGTTTTTCACAGCCAGTGAATGTCTAAGTGCCCATTTGTCCTTGGAAATAAGTGTGACAAAAGAGGTTAGAACACAGCAGTTCTTCTTTAAGGAATTGTTTGCCTAAATAGAATGCCTAATAAGAAAAAATCAGCAAATGAATGCATCTGAGATGGTGATTAGCAATGAGAAGCAACATGACACCCTATAAAAATGTGTCAGTCAAAAATCTCCTGTTCATGAAAATAGTTACTCGTGACTTTTCTAGAATCATAGAACCATTTTGGTTGGAAAAGACCTTTAAGATTGCCACGTCCAACTGTTAACCTAGCACTGCCAAGGCCACCACTAAACCATGTCCCTAAGCACCACATCTACACATCTTTTAAATACCTCCAGGGATGGTGACTCAACTACTTCCCCGGGCACCCTCTTCCAATGATTGGCAACCCTTTCAGTGAAGAGATTTTCCCTAATATCCAATCTAAACCTCTCTTGGAACAGCTCGAGGCCATTTCCTCTTGTCCTATTGCTTGTTACTTGGGAGAAGAGACCAGCCCCCACCTGGCTACAACCTCTTCAGGTAGCTGTAGAGAGCAATAAGGTCTCCCCTCAGCCTCCTTTTCTCCAGGCTAAACAACCCCAGTTCCCTCAGCCGCTCCTCATAAGACTTGTGCTCTAGACCCTTCACCAGCTTCATTGCCCTTCTCTGGACACGCTCCAGCACTTCAGTGTCCTTCTTGTAGTGAGGGTCCCAAAACTGAACACAGTACTTGAGGTGCAGCCTCACCAGTGCTGAGTAAAGGGGCACAATCCCTTCCCTAGTCCTGATGGCCAACACTATTTCTGATACAAGCCAGGATGCTGTTGGCCTTCTTGGCCTCCTGGGCACACTGCTGCCTCATATTCAGCTGGCTATCAACCAACATCCCCAGGTCCTTTTCTGCCAGGCAGCTTTCCAGCCACTGTTCCCCAAGTCTGTAGCATTCCATGGAGTTGTTGTGACCCAAGTCCAGGACCCAGCACTGAGACTTTTTGAACCTCCTACAGTTGGTCTTGGCCCATCGATCCAGCCTGTCCAGATCTCTCTGTAAAGCCTTCCTACCCTCGAGCAGATCAACACTCCCACCCAACTTGGTGTTGTAGAAGATCAATGAAAAGCTCATCTTGAGAGACCTAGTTCTCCCAGATTCAACTGCTCCTTTTTTGATTTTGCAGTACATCTGCCTTAGACAAAAGAGATCCTAAAAGAAGACCTTTTATAAAATTTAGACAGATGAATTATGAAACTATGAAACTTGCCTTACACATGAAAATTTATAGCTTTGTTAAATAAAAATAAGACTGTAAATGATAAAAAAAAATAGGCAACATTAGTGATCTTTTTCTCTTATTGTATATATATGGCTGAGTTCTATGGGATAAGGTTGTATGTATACATACAGAAAGAGGAAATGTGTATTTAAGAAAGATGCATGAAATGGCTTGTGCTGCACAGAAATTCTGGTAGGAGGTCTTATTATCTTGCTTAGTTTCTTGATTATTCCCTGGTTCACAGACATGGACATTCCTGTCACAGACCTTCAATCAACATCTCCTTATGAATCCGTTGTTACATCTTCAAATGAACAAAGGAAGACAGATAAACACATCAGCTGAAAGTAGCAAAAGTACGTCACCGGTTTATGGAAAATGCAAGACAAAAACATGAAGTAAAACAATACACAGACAGGTTCCATAATTTGCCAAAGTGCTTCTGGCGACCAGAATCTACATAGGGATCACTGTGTTGTATTGCTCCACGTCAGATCTCTTCTCCTTTTTCTTTTCAGAAACTGTAGTTAATTCTCTTTTTTCTCCTTGTTTACTTTATTTTCTGACTTAATTGATTTTTGCCTCATGTTTTAAGTCATGCTATAGCTTCTAATATTTCTTTCACTTTTCCTATATTTTGTTTCCTCCATTTTAAGATTTTCAATACAGATAAGATTTATTTCTTAACGCTTAATATTTTTCAGAGAGGAAAATGATTTATATAAGCCATTGTCCATTTGTTTGCAAGTAACTTTTCAAAATGCCTTTTAAATGGCCATCTGTCTAACATAGTTGGTCTTGCTTCATTTAAACCCCGTGTCTGTAGCTGATCAAGCAGAGATTTGAATACAAAACATCACCAGAACAGAAAAAAGTAATGTATCAACTTTGTTAAATGCAAGAAAATACTCGAAGGCCGAGTTTTTTAAATGTTCTAAGTAAGTTATATTTTTATGATCCAGGGAATATGTTTACAAAAATGTGAGACCTAAATGAATGACAGACCAATAAATCATAATCTGCCATTCTGCCTAAATTCATTTCAGTAAAATTGCTGTGCAGAGACATGGGATCAGTCAGGTCCATGAAGAAATTAAATTAGATGCTACTTTTTTTGACACGTTGGATACATTCATTAACTAATGTTTTTAATTATGGTACTTGAATACTTTGAGGCAAATAATTGACTTTTATTGTAGAAATTACTTTAACTTCAACTGAAAAGTGGTTATGTAAGATACACCTAGAAAAGAAACATGGAGAACATGCAAAAGATCTGAATATATCTTTATATCTTACTTTAATGCAAGATTATAATTTGACTGGTAAAAAGTGTGATTTGTCACCTGATTTCTTCAGATAGGTGATAGATATGTTAGCCGATGGTTAGCTTAAATGTATAAACTGACATTGCTTTAATTTTTGTGGAATGTAAAAAGAGAAGCAATGGACATGAGGTGCAGTAAGAGAAAATTTTCTTCACAAGGAGGAAGACAAAACAGTTTGCTTTGTTTTGTTTTCTTTGCAAGAATGACTAAGGATATCAGGAGAGAAAATAACTGCCAGAGCTGGGGCTATTAAAAATATCACGAGTTTGTGCAGCAGTCCTGATGACTCTGATGAGCTTTATTTGTTGATCAGTGCACTTCAGGGTGCAAAGCCCTGGTACTTACAAACAAGAAGATCGAGAGGAAAATGGCAATAACTAGAAATTCTATATAGCTTGGGGGGCCTTGAAATTTTGAAGCTTTTCTTTCATTAGCAGCTTTTCCTTGACATAAAGCTGTACCAGCCATGTAAAAATCACAAAAGAAGTCTAGAAACTTCCATAAATCCTTAATTAATCTTCAATTAATCTTTAATTAATGCTGAGCAGGTATGGTCAGATGCTTATAAGTAGTTTGTAAGCAACCTGGAATATTACAGTCTATTTCTTGGGAAGTCTCATGAAGATATACCGTTGATTTATCTAGATACTGATTAATTCAGGATGTGATGGGGTCTTCCTCCATCTTCCATCATTAGCATCGCTTTACTTCTTAACACTGTTGCATTGTGGTGTTTCAGATCTGGCAATGTGATTAAGAAGTAGGAGTATACACCTTGTAGCTAATATTTCATTATAGTCGTCCTTTCATTTAGTCTCTGCCTTAATTAAATTGTAAGCCTGACTCAACAGCTTTCCAAATATATCTTCTATAGAGGAATGTGGGCTGTTTCCGTAGCATAATGAGGAGAATGCAATGTGTGACAGTTTTACTGCTCCTTTTATTTCAGTCGTTCCAAGCAGAGATATCACCTGGGTGGATATTTTATCTTTTATAGGGGCCATTGGCCCTGATTTTCCACTCACTGAAAGATCATGTGCAGTGCAAGCCAAGGTCCAATGAAAAGGTGATCATTGTCTGTGCTTCATCACCCTTATGCCATAGTATGAAATAAATTTGATGGTAACAGATTTTGGCTTATGCCACGTGCTTGTGGCTGAGGACAAACAAGGTAATGGAGTGAAATCAAGCCACACCTTGTCCTGACCTGGCCTCCACACACCAGGTCCACTGGCTTCTTTTGGATGTCCTGGTAAACCTGAGGCATCAGACTCCTCTTGGTGGACTATGCAGACACGACTATATCAGAGCTAGCTGTTGAGGCTTCCATTGCAGCTGATGAAGATGCAGTCAACATTGTCAATGGAATTTAGGAATCAACTGATCAGACCACATGCTAACATCTACTTTAAGATTAGATGAATGGAGACATACCGGTGTTTTTTTACTGAAAACAGGCTGTCCCTTGATTATAAATGGTGATTGGAGTGAGGACCTGATCAGAGGTCCATGCTGATATTTTTTACACCTACGTTTTACCACATAAATCCCACCCCAAATGTAGGAAGCTTCAAGCTGTGTGGCATAGATAGCAATGGAAGCCCTTAAGTAACAGGTCACTTTCATTAACCCACCACCAAAACACAGTATTTCATAGAATCATAGAATCATAGAATGGTTTGGGTTGGAAGGGACCTCAAAGATCATCTAGTTCCAACCCCCCTGCCATGGGCAGGGACACCCTCCACTAGACCAGGTTGCCCAAAGCCCCATCCAACTTGGCCTCGGACACTTCCAGGGAGGGGGCATCCACAGCTTCTCTGGGAAACCTGTTCCAGGGCCTCACCACCCTCACAGTCAAGAATTTCTTTCTAACATCTAATCTAAATCGACCCTCCTTCAGCTTAAACCCATTACCCCTTGTCCTGTCACTACACTCCCTCATAAACAGTCCCTCACCATCTTTCCTGTAGGCCCCTTCAGGTACTGGAAGGCCGCAATTAGATCTCCCCGGAGCCTTCTCTTCTCCAGGCTGAACAACCCCAATTCTCTCAGCCTGTCCTCATAGGAGAGGTGCTCCAGCCCTCCAGTCAGCTTCGTGGCCTCCTCTGGACTCTTTCCAACAGCTCCATGTCTCTCCTGTACTGGGGCCCCCAGAGCTGGATGCAGTACTCCAGGTGGGGTCTCACAAGAGCGGAGTAGAGGGGCAGGATCACCTCCCTCGACCTGCTGGTCACACCTCTTTTGATGCAGCCCAGGACACGGTTGGCTTTCTGGGCTGCAAGCACACACTGCTGGCTCATGTTGAGCTTCTCATCAATCAACACCCCCAAGTCCTTCTCCTCGGGGCTGCTTTCAATCCATTCCTCACCCAGCCTATAGTCAATTGGCAAATTAGTCAAACTTCCAAGAATCACTTGCCATGGCCCATCAGCCAATTTAACTCTTCCTTCGGTGAGATTCTCTCTGGAAACAAAAATGAACTGCCAAAGACATAACAGGAACCGATAGGAAACAGCATGGTTGCACTTAACCTTCTCTCTCAGCAACACACAGACACACACAAACACACACGTGCACACACACACACGCAGACACCCCCTGGCAAATATATATTCTTTCACTAATTCTCTTTTCAATGATAGCAAAAAAATCTAGCATAAAGCATACTTCCTGCCTTTTTCAATAACACATCAAAACATCTGGATTTACTGTTATTTCAGTGATGTCAAGACTAGATAGAGTGTTTGACTGATAACAAAAAATTGAACAGCATGTCAAACAGAATTATAATACTCCAATCCACACACTTCATCTCATCCCAGTCAATACAGCACAGACTGTGAATGTATTAAGAAAGCCACATGCATTGATCATTGTCAATCTGACAAAGAAACGTAGTACTGTTGACATTAAATTGCGGATGCTGTAACATAGGTTATCATTATTAGAAAATTAATTTTGGAATTTCTCTTCAAAAATATTCCACAATTTATTACCTGCTATTTTACATTATTATTTAAACAATAACCAGAGGTGAAATATCAAGCTAAAGGATTTGGTGCGATGCACACATTTTGCTTCCAAACTTAAAAACAAACAAACATACAAACAAACAAACAAAAATACCCCCTTCCATTCCCTCCTGAAAGGAAGTAAACAACCACCTAACATTTGACCTTCTGAGATGAATTTATAATGATAACCAAAGGTAATAGCACCTGGTAGATGCACACAAACATCACAATTATGCACTGATGGAGATCAACACTTGTGAATCTTTCTAAAACTTTGTACATCCTCATGGTGTTTTGCTCAAACTGTTACCTGGAATTCCCTGGATGTGTCTTCACCAAACATATTGCCCATGTTGACATGGCAAAACAGAGTCAATCCTTGTTTCTTGAGATTCACAAATGCCTATGAAATAGATACCTCTTGTCTCTCTAGGTCTTAGGTGATCAGCTTATATATGGTTGATGGGTGATTGGGGCAGGGGGAGAGAAAAAGGGGAAGGGGTACTGATTGATCGTGATTTTTCCTCATTACTGTGTACAAAGAAATCAGAAATTATACACTAGCAGAGCAAACAACATGATGACAGCACATTTCATGTTATCCAACCCAACTAGAACTGGTTAGAAGATACATTTAAATAGTTACACATTTGCTTTCAGCCTCAGTTGAGGCAACCGTAATTAATAGGTTCATGTGTGCATGTGTTTGCTTGTGTGTGTGTATGAGAGAGAGTGTGTGTGTGTATTAAAGAACATGCAATTAAAATATACTTTGGAAATGTCAAAACATGTTGTTCCAGCATGGTCCAACATTGATCAGCTTCCTTGACAGCTGGAGTGCCTCATAGGAGTTTTAGTTTGAATGCTTCAGGCTCCTAATCCTCCTGTAGATTTGCCTTTCCAGATGGACAACAATTCCAGGATATATTATAATCTTACCGCTCCAGGGTTCAAACAAAGCAGGTCAGTGTACTGTAGCATACTGTGAAATTGGTTCAGGCGAAGATTCTGACCTACAGTAGAAATCAAGGATAAGAAGCAGTGACCTTCAACTTCCATGATGGTGGACATCCGGAGGGCTGCAGATTAATACTGGGTTGACACAGCATATTTCAGCTCAGTGTGACAAGCCAAATGTGTCCATCGAAGCTGACACAACCCAAAACGGAGACAGGACAAAAATACCAGAATTCACATTTTCAATGGAGTGGACATAATTTTCTATCCAAACCCAACCAAAAAATCCCCACAAAATTGCCCAGAATTACTTTTTACAAATCCAATGTTTTCTCAGCCATTGCTTTTTCAGATTTTCAATTCCATGACTTCTGGACAGCTGGTAGAAAAAGGCAGCAAACAGCCCAACTCAGTGAGTCTTTCAAACCTTGACCCAATCTTGCAAGAATAGCAGCATTAAACTTCCTAGCTGTGAATGGCTATATATTTTCCCGATCTTTTTCTCCTTTCCTAGCTTCCTCACTCTCTCTCACTGACACACACATTCACGTGCATTTACACTCTCATCTTTGCATTTTGGACACCCTCCTGTGCATTCTCCAGTCTCAGACGTTCTTTCTTTCAAGCACAGGTTCACACACACACGTGCGCGCGTGCACACAATCCTTTAAGTAAAGCTTCTGTACTTTTCCTTAATGTCTCTCTTACTGATAGCTAAATCCTGTAAGATAAAAGATGATCTCTCTGGGGACAACTGAAATGGGGAGTAACAACATCTCTCCTTCATTCTTTACTGGAGACAATTAGGATTGTGGCAATTGTTTGTTCCCACTAAAAGCAAAAGGAGTTACAAAGCTATAACTTCTTGATTTCCCAAGATTGAACCCAATTCAAATGGGATGATTTATGAAGCGTTCTTGTCATTACTTTGCGCCTCTTCATACCTCCAGTGCAGACTTCTTGGGGTGTCAGAATTTCCTTTTTTTTTTTTTTTGGTCTGCCTCCCCTTTGTTTTTTTTACGCTTACCAACGTCAAGTGAACAGAAAGTGCACCCTATTCACTCAAAACCAAACTCTGGTGTATCTATACTTCCAAGAAAGCAAACAAGGCCTATGCCCACCCTGTCTGGTCCCAGGGATGCGCTGGCAAACACCCTGGCCGGTGACTCAAGTATGCCCAGCTCACACTGTGCCCTCCAAGGCTCTCACTGATGGGGTGGCAGGAGAAGACACGCACTTACTAGTCTTCCAAATCTTACTTCAAGAAGATACCCTGACTCAATACACTTTAAGTTGATCAAATTCCAACCTTTCTCATTCAATACAAATACACATGAACAAAGTGATTGCTCCCTCTTTAGCCTGGACGCCGGAGAGCCTTGGTGATTTGGGGAGTAGCCTAAAAGATCCTCCAGGGGAGAAGCTGAGCCATGCCAAGGAAATAAAGTTTGCAAAGCATGCTACTGTGCACTGGTGCCCAGGTTCTGGAATGGAGTAGGAGGCTTGTTATACACAGAGACCCAATTGGTTTTAAAGTTAATATTGTACAGAAACTATAAATGGATATTTGGAATAGGTGAGAGCTCAAAGGGAAAATCAGTTGCTAGGCAAGTTCATTGAAATACGCCTCCTGTTTTTTTACAGTAGGGCAACACCATATTTTCTTGGTGTCAACTACACAGGCTGAACATAGCAAAAGTTAGCTGTTCTTTGGAAATGCATCTCTTTTGCCACCGTGAACTATGGATTTTAACTTGGATTCAGTTTTATTCATTTCTAGTTTGGGGGTGGGGTGGTGCAGGGGGGATGGGGTTTGGGGTTGGTTTATTTTGTTTATTTCTGCATCTTTCCTACGTCTTCATTTTCCAATTGATACCGTTTGTTGGAACAGTGCCATGAAATATTGACACATTGTGGAGACACCAGCTCTGATGAGACAGACCTGGGGCCATTCTGGTGCCCACTGGTGGGTATTCCCTGGTGCCAAGCTCAGTACAGGGCTGTCCTTGAATCCATCTTTTTCCCTTAATAAAAACAATCAAGATTTTAGCCCAAAGAAAACCTCAGCGTATCAGCATCGTGCAGTCTGTATCTTCACCGCTGGAAAAAACAGCTCTTCTCACAGTGTGAAGGAAATTTCTTTCTTTTCTTCCTACTTTGTTCCATCCTTTAATAATGCGCCAAATTTTCAAGTTCTTCTGTTTCATAATAGGAATCACTGCCCCAGTAAGAAGTAAATTACAAGCCCCACCTCATTTCAGATAGTCTCCCAATATTGATTCATAGATGAAATCAGAGACGTAAAAATCAAAACTCTAGAGCTCTTTATGTCATTCCATTGGTCTTCCATTTTTCCTTTTGCTACAGTAAACTTCTATAGAATGATTTAAATAAATTTTTTGCATAGCTTACTCACTATTTAGCTTTGCTTTTGTCCTCCAAATATACTGAACATGTCTTCTTCCATTTATATCCCTTTTTTTACAGTCTTGTAGGCTGTTTTACACAGAAGAAATAACCACAAAGCAGTGATGTTCAGAGGTTTACCAACAACACATAAATATTTAGATGTACTCCATACTGAAGACTTTCCATTGACTCCAAATACATGTGTAATGCAGATATTTTCATATGAAAGGCCCAACAGAGATGAGACAGTTTCATTTAACACACTGAGATTGAAGGTCAATGCTCTTTTACTTTGCCTTTGAAAATTTGTGTTTGTGTTGGCTTTTTGTCTTTGCATATAGAGCTCAGTCGTAAAGATGCTTTAGAGCACCAGCCTTCTACCACAGGAGACCTGGTTCAAGTCCTAATCTAGATCAAACACAGAGAGGTTAGTGGTCTCGTCATGCTCTCTAGTGGCTGCTTTTCTGCTGAGCAGCTGCCATGCTCCAGGGAGGGCCAGCTCTGGAGCAGCAGGGATGCCGCAAGCCTTTGCAGCCTGAAGCACAAACGGAAGAACCGGAGGGTCGTTCTGGCTTGGATCTAGTCACTCCTAAACCATGTCTTAATCTCTCACCTCAAAGAGAATAAATATCTCAATGACAATCATACTTTTTTTTTTTTTAAATAATTTCATATTTTCTCTTCCTGGCTATATTCCCATCGTTTGAAATTCAGAATCAATAATGGTCAAACTGACAAAAAAACTGGGTAACAAATCCGAGGGGTTTTTTGTTACTTACCCCAACCTTACCTAAAAACTGCAATGAAAAGAACTATGGAGGTTAGTGGGAAAAGCCTGACTGACTTCAGTGGGCTTTGAACCATGGGGCCAAATGTACTTATGGTTCTCATTGGCACTGAATTTTTAAGCTATTTTTATAAACCATTTTGCAAACTGGTATGTGGCCCTCCCGGGGACAGATTTTTTTCATACATTTAAGAATTTTAGATTTACTGCTGAGTGGGTCCTTGAAATACAGAAATAACCCACAAAACTTTATAAGGAAATTGGAATTGAAACCTTTAAAAATCTCAGAGAATGCTTTGGTTCAAGTTCTGTGAGACAATGCAGATCAGAGTTATTTTGTGTATCCAAAACCAAAAAAAAAAAAAATGCAGTGGAATAAAACTAAGATTCAGCAAAAACAAATGAATCACCCTTTTGATCATACCTCTGGCAAAGTAAACTACTGTCTTAAGGAGACAATAGTTTTGCTTTTCAGTGTTACTTCAGTTTCATGATAAAATATCATGCTAGCAACATGGAGGGGCATCCTGACAGAGTGATTTGGCTGTGACTCCATGACAGTGGCATGACCCCACTTCTCCACCTGCTGTAGCAGCCTGTCCACACACTTCTTTTAATTCTCAGACACGGCTGCCCTTCAGCTACCCACCCTTCACCGCTTCCACTGAGCGCACGTGGCTACTGGGAGGGCACTCCTTCTCTGCAGGCTGCGACCAAATGCGTTTGTTGGCTTTCTTCCCCCACGGTGGGGGTGATACTGTGGGCGTTTAAGAGAGAAAAATAAAAGTGATGTTTTCCATTTGTGGGATGTAGGTGGTCAAGGGAAACAAAAGCCCCTGTAGAAGTTTTACACGAGATACACAGATGGCTTCGGGGGTGTGGCAGACTCTGTTGATGTTAAAAGGATGAAGGAAGCCAAAAAAGACTTGTGACAGATGCTCTCAAGCTATGGAGTATTTAAAGAAGATTGCATTAACTTTATAAATGTTAGAAATGTTGCCTAACTAACTTCAAGTTTTTGTCAGTAGCTGTGTTCCCAAATAAATAAGACATGAGATGTTTCCTTCAAGATGAAAAAGATGTAGAGAGGTAATTAATACTGTTTTCAACTTTGAAATAAATTCATGTGGAAGACATTTGAAGCTCATTCTCCAAGGGAGCTGCCACACAGACTGCTAAGGCTTAAATGCAAACCAGAAAAAGCTTCAACCATTTATAAAAATCAGAGTCCTGACTGGGGACAGAGATGTCTTCTAAAAACTCACTATGACCAACAAGGACAAATGCTTCAGAGGCCTAAAAGTGCGTAAAGCCTGAATTGATAAGAGTGTTGGAAGACGGATGACCGCCAACTAGGTGTATAGGGTGGCTGTTGTCTTATGATACATTTTCTATTAAATTATTTTGTTCTGGATAAATATGTTATAACTTCAGGAGAGCTAGAGAGCTTGGACAAACTTGGTGGAGCAGCTACTCACTTTGAGTCAGACTTGCTAAGAGTTGCAGGGGGGTTTAGCTAAGGCCCAATTAAGAGAGGCAGCACTACGGGATCCTGCCTTCAGAGCTGACAAGCTGGGATGTTGTAAGGGGACTGGAAGTGCAGGTACCTTAGAAACTGGAATAAGAATTTCACTAAATTGTTAACATGTCTGAAAATTAAGAAAAGATAATATTTCCAGTTATCAGCAAACTATGTTAAAGGATCTTCTTTCTGAAACAAAGACAGTTTTAGTAATGAGGAAGCTGAGATTTTTTCCTTAGTCTTTGCCATAATAAGGCTCCAAGAAGGACCCAAACAGCAGTTAGAATTTTTGGGTTTTTTTTTTTTTAAAAATAAATTATACTAACTAGATGTGTTTTCTTCCTACATATATCTTCTTTTTTACTGACGTCCTGGATTTCACCTCCTTATCCTTCTTCCCTCAGTTCAGTTTGTTTGGGATGGGCTCTTACAGTCTTGACTATAGGAAGGATTCCCAGTGTCACTGAACCAGGGACTAACTGCTGTCCTTTTTGGCCTTTGGCTGGGTTTATCCTCCTCCAGCAAGGTGCTTTGGGCAGCAGTTGTGCCTTGGACAGTGCTACATGCTTTGAAAAGGGGAGACCATGAAAACCTTTGAAGTTGTAGAAGAGCTTTGTTAAATTTGTTCTTAAAAATCTAGTTAATTTTCAAAGGGAAAAAAATGCTATACCAGACCCTCAGGTATCTCCCCAAACAGAAGGGTATTCTTTTTGGAGATAGTTCATAACTGGAAAACTTGATTTCTCATTGCTCACTACATCTAAAATAATTTTAGAAGATTTTGCATTGTGGAAATGTAAATGCTCATAAATGAGGAGTCATCTGCAGTTTTGCCTCTCAAGATCAAATACTTAAAAACTTGGACAAGAGTATTGTCTTTGTTTGAAGCCCCAGCTTGATGGCTACCTACTTCACTGGCAAAGCTAAAAATAATTGGATTGACATAAAAGTACTTTTGGGCCAGATGTACAGGACTGAGATCCCTAGGGGAAAAAAAAAAAAAAAAGAACAGAGGAAACATCTTTCTGCCTGAGAAACATTGGGCTGAGCATCAACAAAGTCCAAATATTTGCTTGGAAATATTTTCACAGCTTGGTAATGTCACGCTGGAAAGTCCATGCTCCGAGTCTCTCTATCCAAAAGCAGACTTGGTGCATGAGTGTGCATCTCGCTGCCAGTGAGTCACCTGGAAGATTTGTCATTCGGTTAGAGTATCGAGGAAAGGGGCGATTGCAGTTTGTACTGCACAGGATTACTGTAATGCCGTAATTCGGGCAAATACTTCAAGATGTTGTGCCTGAAGCAGTGGATTGCTACGTTGCTCACTGGTTATTTCTATTGCGTACTTGCCTGCTGGATGCATGTTTACAAAAGTTAATTAGAGTGGACTATGTTATTTGCAGTGTTAGATTTTCGAAGGAGAAAGCTTACTGTATAATCGCTTTGCCTCAAGTGTGTTTGAGCAGAGATTACTTTAGGGGACCTGAAAGGAGCCAGCGGGAACAAACTCAGCAATTATTTTAACACAGTCAAGCCTTCCTGTCCCCTAAGTGGCAGCATGAAGTATTCCCGTGCTGGTTACCTGATACTGGATTGTACAGAGTGGAGATTTCTTTCTGTATGTACCATATCATTTGAGGCTACAGTTTATTTCAGACCACTGGGTTTCACGTTAAATTTCAATGTGAGTAACGCAGATAGCAGAAATCAGAACTAGAAGTAGTCACAATTTTTCCTTTTTGTCCTTTCTAGCCCCTTCCATTTAAAGTTTAGAAACCAATTCCTCTCCCACAGCAATTTTTTAAACTGTGTTTGTGGTTTCATATGATTTCTACCAAGGTTAGTAGAGGTGAATCAAACCTGGGAAAACTAAAACCTTTACCTTCTTTTTTATACTACAAAGGCAAAAAGCTGCAATCCAAATTATTTCTTTCATGGAAAAGAATCCCTGGGGAACATAAAGCTCTCTATCATCCTCACCGGGAGAAGGTTATGTTTAGCATAACCCTAAGGTTTCATTCAGGGAACCCTTGGAAGTGAAGGGAGTCAGGAATTATTAGAAGCAGATTCAGTTCTACTTTGTAGACAGATCAATTAGTGCTTCATGTCATGAAGTTTCATAACCTTCAGCTGGGTCTCTTCAATATATGCCAGCTATGGTGATATCATTCATGCCCAAACCCTAGTGCAGATGATGGAGAGCTTTATGTATTCCAGAAAGGTCTTTTATCAAATAATAGCACACATTTTTCACCAGGGCCTGAACAGGGAGGCATGGAAACAAACAAAAGAGGTTGGAAGGATTTGGCAACTCTGTTGGCACTACTGCTGCAGCCTCAGAGGCAATCCAGTTGGATCTAAACAATAATAAAGAACTGGAACTGTATAAAGCAATTGAGGATATTCCCATTCCCAGCCCACATGTTCAGTCCCAGATTCAAATGCCACAGATTGTACTCAGCACAGGGAGAAGAATCTGAGCAGAGTGGTAGGGATAAAATAATAATTTCCCTTCTTCATGCCTTCATTTTGACAATCCAGATTTCTCTTCCAAATTTACTCTCTGCTGCGGAGGTTGTAGTACAAAATGACATATCTAAGGGAGGGAAAATATCTGCCACCAGGACCGTGCAAGAAAGGAAAGCTAGACTTTGATAAATAGGAATTTGCTCATGTTTGTGCTTTCAGCACTTTACTCCAGTGAGTTCAGCATCACGGGAGCCTGTTTTAGCAGGTTCTCACATTCTGCTTGGTGATATTAAATGTGTGTAGGTGGAGGACCAGAAAATTTTGGAAGCTTTTCATTTTGAGCTGTCGTGGAAGCCAGTTAAGCCACTTTTGTTGATTAAGATTCAGGTTCTTTTTTTGAAGAAGGATTTGGTCTGCTTATATATTAACATATTTGTTAGACTATACAACCAGTTCTGGAGCAGCTTTCAATGTGTGTAGTACTGATTTGCAACAGCAAGGTTCATAGTTTATCAATATTCATTTAGTTGTCCCAGAGCATTTGGTGGGCTTGATAAAGATAATATTCTGGAGACATCTTGCTTGCCTTTCCCAGTCCTGGAGAGCTGCCTTTTAAACATAAACTGTGGTAGCTGACTGTACAGAAGGGGATGTGGTAAAGCAAGAATCACATGCCAGGCTGCGGAAACACTCGCCCTAGCAAATATGTTATATAAATATATAATATAAATGTTTGTATTTTATACACATACATATTTGGGAAAACAGCGTTACGGATGCTTTATGCAACATTCTGCACTCAGCACTGTTTGTGAGTGAGGGGGCATCAGGGCCTTGCCTGATGTGTAAAAACAGGTTGGAGTACCATCCATTTACTTTTGCACTGATGTACGATAAACATTGCAGTAATGACTTCCTTCAAATGTCTATATGGAATCTTCCGAGCGCGGATCCAATTTACAAAGAAGTAACAAAACAAACTGCTCCTTTGAGGACTGTTCCCCTAACCAACGCATATCAAAGACAGAAACTAAAAGGGATCAGTTGTCAGTTTGGCTACACCTGGAGGCCCAGTGTGACTTTCAGATCTACTTGAACCACACAAGAGTTTGCAGACTTTGAGTCCAAGCTCTCCCAGCCGTTGCTCCGTGGACACTGCTCATCGTGTGTTCCTCAGCCTCGCTCGACTATTCAAACAACTGCAACTTCCTGCAGCTGAAAAAGCTTCTTTGTCAGAACATTTCTGTGGGGTTTTTTCAGTGGCTGTCCGGCTCTGACATAGCCGCAGAGCATGACACACGTTGTTGTTGGCAGCAGTGCGAATTAGTGCTCCAGGGACAGGCACCCCGTGACAGAAATGCCTTTGCAAGTTAGGATGCTCAGAGAGTCATAAGCCCGGGGAAGGCACAGCCTGGAGAGAGGGAGCTGCAGCAAGCCGAGAGAAGCAAGGACAAGAGGAAAACCCAACAAGAAACATCAAAGGAGAAATGAAGCTGAGGTCTGAAAAGGTAAATTTCAAAGCTGTTTCCATCTGGCTGTGCTGATTGCACTGGAGCAAAGCAAATTGAGAGCAAGCTGTTTCCAAAGGGTAATGAGACTTGCAAAGGCACAAGGCAAGCCAGGCACACGGTGCCAATTTGTTGGGAATGCGGAGGCCTGCCTGAAATCCCTGCCTGGGAAGAAGAGAGATAAGGAGACTGGGGTAATGAGATGGTTAAATACACACATGCATAATTCCACCATCAACTAATTGTCATGCTCCTTGCAGAACCTCATTGCCAGAGGTACACAGATGTAGAGTCCCCTACCCAACAGGAGAGGAGGTAAATGTACATCTCTGGGGCGTGGGCTGTGCCTTAGAGTAAGGGATTAGTTCTTCTGCTCCTGTGTACATCAGCTCTGAATTCTTCTTAAGATGTGAGCTTAAGCCTTACTTTCCCAACTCAGAGACACCTTGGAAATTACAGTCTGTGTCTCTAAGCCCTCACCGAGCCTGGGATTTGAACGGAAAGTTTTCCTTCGTATCTACAACACGCAGCTGCTGATGCTGACTTCACCTTCAAAGGTGGTGACACCGCAGTGTTGGCAGAACTCTGCCTTTGGTATTGATTTGGGATTTTGAGGCCCTTCAGGAGAGAAACCTCCATACTGATGATGTTTCCATACAAAAGAATATATTTGTCAGGAGATTCGTTTCTGCTCACTGCTGAAGAGCTCTGTATCAAATCTCTAAGCGTGGGAGGCAGAAACTTTAAAATGGGTGCAAAGGCTGCTTATTCTCCAAAATCTGATTTTCTTACTATTTGGCATTTTGCTTGATGAAACTCCAAAGGACAAAATCTAGGTATTCATACATGTTTGGACAATGTCTATCATATTAAGGGTACTGTGAAGAGAGGGGAGGTAGGTAACAGATGGGGATAAGTGATGCTTGCACAAAAACAAAATTGAATGCAGCGGTATTGAAAGCCAAGAGCTAACAAATGAAAAGACATCTTCAGGAGCTGCAGTGAACACTGAGCTGTCAGTGATTTAGCACCTGAGCGGCTGTGCTGGGATATCACGGGCCTGTGTCCAGTGGAAATAAACTGTGGAAGTTTCATCGGGAAAGCTGCGGTTTAAGTTTAGTTTATAATCTCAGGACTACATCTTAGAAGCTTTCCTCATGCATATACAGAGAAAACCAGGAGCAATGCAAAGGGACCGTGATCTCTATTATGGAGGGCATTTTCAACTGAATATCGGGAACTCCGTGGCAGCTCACCAAGCATCAACAGGCTGAGACCAGCCCACTTCACTACCACCTGTTGTTGAGCTGCATACCCCTACCAACCAGGTACTTTTTGGTACTAGTTTGGCCTACTAATGGGAAAAATTTGGAGGCTTTTAGTTTTCCTCCTG
The DNA here is from genome assembly GCF_028858705.1 of Grus americana. Taxonomy (NCBI): domain Eukaryota; kingdom Metazoa; phylum Chordata; class Aves; order Gruiformes; family Gruidae; genus Grus; species Grus americana. The sequence goes on along the minus strand of NC_072853.1, from coordinate 9,970,818 downwards.
AAGGAAAATGGTTGTCCCATTCCCTTCTCAGGATCGCACCAAAACAATTCTGTGCTGGCCCTGCACTATGAGCCCCTTAGTGCAGGGATTCGCCTTCTAACATGTCAAAATCATCCCAAATCCCCAAATTAGCTTTTTAATAGTCAGACTCCAGACTCGGGCCAAAGTTTAGCATTCATCCCTTTCTGCACAGACTGCATGAGGGACTTGTATAAGATGGGACAGGTACACCTTTAAATATGTCTAAAAGCACGGCTGCTAACTGAAACTGTAAGTATTAGAAGCTAAAGAAGCAGAAAAGTAGCTGTCCTCACATGGCAGAGGCTGCTTCAGATTCAGTACTGTATGTCAGAACCATCTTTAAGTAGAAGTTTTCTCCTTGCTTTAATCAGACTTTTTGTACTCCTTTAAAACACTAAAGCTGCAGTCCACGTACGAGCCCTTCCTTTTTCAGTAATACCGTTTATGTGATGCTTGTCATATTTTGCTGAACATCGGTAGGAAAGACCACTCTGTGTTCAGCTATTTTCCCATGCAGTGCTCTCCATGCAGTTCTGGATTCCTTCCATTTAGCCCTTGTCCCTACTGAATTGAAGGCAGTGGTTCAGACACGACTGCCCCAAAAGGCATCAGTTCACTGAGCCTCAAAACGAGCTGCAAGCCCATTGACCTTTAGAAGCTACAGCACAGTATGACAGCGCCTCCTCCCGCAAGCAACGTGCACCAGGGATGGATCTGATGGAAAGGGGATTTGGTATGCAGAAGGGTTTATAAAGACGAGGATTCACGTTTGTTGACTGGTGACAAAGCAGAGTGCTAGTGGTGCAGTTATCTGAGTTGTTGAGGATAAAACCTCTGGTTTTAAATGTTGCTCCTCCTGCTGAAGTTGGGTAGGTTTTTTTGCCCCTAATTTTCACGGAACAAGAGGTCAGCACATTCTGCTGACTCACTGTATCAGCAGAGGCAAGACCCCCGTCCCCTGTGAAGGAATTCTGCTGACTCATTGGACTGGGCAAGGACAGTCCAAGTCCAGGAGGAAGCCGTAGGGACAGCCAAGCTTAGGGTAGAGAGGTTAATGGAATGTTTTTATTTTGCTGTCATTTTTTGCTCAGTGTACACAACCACGTCATGGGAAAGGGAAGTGTTTTGAAGCCAACGTGACTAGACCACAGTAGAGATTTAGCCTGTTTGCAAAGCCTGCTTGATTATAGACCTGTGATAAGCTGTCAGCTGAGCTTCTGTCTTGATATTTAGATCCTAAGCTAGAATTAAATCCTCAAGTTTTGGTGTTTTGGATCCTGAGACTGGGCCAGGCTACCCAAGAGGAGACACAGCATTTGGATGGGGGCTGGGGCTCTATAATTTACTGCCTTTTGTTCTCTGTGGGCTCCTTAGTTAGCATTTTCACTTTAGGATACAGTTTCCTTAGTGGAAATGGCCCCCTCAGAAATAATACTGCATTGTTCAATGCCTTTCTTGACCTCATACAAAAAATGCTGGTGGTCTGTTATGTTGGCTGCTCTGCCTATCTGAGGGAGAAGTTCTGCCTTTGAGAATTCAGCACTGTCATAGCAAACGGGAAACCTACCCAGACTGTGAGAAGCAAATGCTCTAGATATAACTGTATAAATAGATTTGTGTGTATTTCTACACATACATACACATATATGCTGTATACATTTATATACAATTTGTATATAAATTTTATTCCTATTGTATGCATTGCTTTTTACTTATACTTTATATAAATAAGGTTAACGTTACATACAAAATAGTATAGCTAGATCTGTCAGATGTATATGTACCTTTTATATATAAAACACAGCAAAAATAAGTTTCCATATAGCAGATATGTGTTTCCCAGATCTCTTTACCAGCATATCTTGAAATGAACTCAAAGAGCAGCGTACTTTAAAAATGTACAAATATGACATTGCTAGAAACAAGGCAGCCTGGACCATTGTGTCAGTCAGCAACGTGTGCAAGTGAGCAAACCAGCAGCAAAGGGGTGGATATTTTGTGGATCACTGAGAGCTTTAGCTCTTGCAGAGCTGGAGAGAGAAAAAAAAAAATCCATCAGCTGTAAAAAAAATGTATTCATTCCATCCATGTATTCATTCATGCAGTGTTTCCGGTTGCATCTTTTAGAAACAAAGGCACTCAGCTATGCTTGCTCTCATGAGCATTTCGCCATCAACCGCAGCAGCAGGAGTAGAACTGTTAAAAATGAATCTAGGAAAACACAGGTGACTGGTGGACAAGCCAGGTAGAAACTAATAGGTTCTGACAGGGATGCCCACAGCTGCCCTCACAGTTACCAGAAAGTAATGTGACTTCCCTGCAACTTGCACTGTGCTTTTTCTCCTGGCAAAAGCCTTGTTCAATGTCAGACTGTAAGAGATGGCCTCTAGACCACTGGTCTTGCTTTATAAAGATAGATGTGGAAAGCTGGGTATTCCCAGACTGCGGGTGAGGGATGAAGCAGGACTTTCCTTGCTTTTCTATAGCTAGCAACAAGGCGAAATGTGCATTCCTGTGCTTACAAACAGGCACTGTCTCCTCTGCCTCTGAGGCACGGACTGAGCTGAGAGAAGTGCGGCATTGTGGTCTTTGTGTTGCTTTTCCTTTGTGGAGAGAGAAGGGTTTCTGAATTATAACCTTTCAAAGAAGGGGCTGATCCCCTAACCATGCGGTATGTCTTTCTATCCTTCCCCTCCACAGCACCAAGGTTCACAAATATTAAGAGCATTATGTAATTAGCAGCTCATGACAGTCTTCATCAAGTAGTCCTTTCATCAAAGTACAGATTTTGCTTAAACATCAGTCTTTGGTCTCTTGATTTATTTCATGTTATGCAAAATATCATTTGAAGGAAGAGAATTGGTGCAGTATTAATGTCTGGAGTCTGATTGACTGCAGTGATTTCAAAGGGCTTTTGGAGTATTCATCTGAGGGCAGAAATGAACTCTTTCAATTTCTAAAACTTATTCCCACCAAGTCAGCCAGAGTTCAGAGCTCTCAACTTGCTACAAACTGTGCTTAGCAATTTGCAGTATTGGCCCCCAATTCTACAGTTTATCATTATCTGAGAACAGGAGGAGGGTTAAACAAGAAGTTCTCAGAAATTCTGCTTATGAATAAAACATTAGAAGTTATTCTTCTGCACTTAAAATAAACCAGCAATTTTTTCCTTCATCTGTGTAAAATTTTTATATTAACGTCTGGCTTTGTATTTTCTGGGGACTATTTCAGTGCATCTATTATAAATATTTATGTGATAAGAAAAAATGTTGGAACTCCTTCAAGGAAATTAGATGAGAATGCGTCCACACACTTCAAAAATAAATGCATAAAGTAAGCATTCAAACCATGCTATTATTAAATCACTATAGCCGGGGAGCTTAGTAGGAGATTGTTGTGGTGAGAATGGATTAGTAGAATGGATTAGTATATTGTTACCTGGATGTAAGTCCAAAATTAGATTCCATCAACAGAACAGGAGTTTTAAGTCAAAATGCAACACTAAGAGAAGCCTCTCAGGTGCCTTTAGAAATCTATCAGTAAGGGACGTTATAAATAACCTGGTTAATTTAAAAGATTAGCTTTACACTTGATAAAATATAATCTCCAGAAACCCCATGATAATCTCTCGATTTAAACTGCTATCTTTAAGGACATTTTGCATAACACACTGCACACAGAAGTTAGTGGAACTGCTTAGAAGACTGAATTTAAGATGTTTTCTAAACAATAAGAATAAAAACTCCCCCCCAAAAAGCAGGTATGTGTGGACTATTTTATGTAAGCAAACTTCTTTTCATCTAAATTTTACCTGTGTCAAAGAAAAACTTGGTTTTTTAGCAGAAAACAGATGAGAGTTGTCCATAAATCATTCCCTTGAATTATTTTGTCTTCCCTGAGCTCTGTTCTCTGTAAATAAAACAAAGACAGATCTGGATTCAAAGAGCCAAAGCCCGCCTTCAGATGTGGGTGTGCATCTCACTTAAATGTCAGGTAGAGTCAGGTGCTCAGATCAGAGCAAAGAATTTAGCACCATGATGAGAGAAATGGGGAGAGGAGGCTTGCGGGGGAAAAGGTCTGAGGGTATTTTTAAGGGAGTAATTTTTAAATCAGATTTGAAACTGGAAAACAGGCTGAAAAAAATCCTTCCATTTCAAGGAAGAATTGTCCAGTGCTTAACTTTCTTGCTGATTTTTTTTTTTAAATGATTTGTTGATCAAGACCAAGCAAACTGTCCCAGAAACAGTTCAAGAAAGCCAAACCAGCATCAGTGAGGTTAATGACAATTCTTCGAAAAGTAGATGATCCCCTCTCGATTCCTTGATTTCTTACTTTCCTCTAAGATTCTTTCTCCTGCTGTCAGCTTCAAACCCGAGTGACGTGTCAGTGTAAAACCATTTACATTTAACCCAACCTGGTCTGGGATACAAACAGTGATTCTATTTCGTTTAACCTTCAGTATTCAGATCAAGAAAGCTTAACAGGTTATTACCAGCTGATGTTATTTGTCAGAGTCATCTAAATAAAAATTAGTGCCAGAACAACTAGAATCTTGAAACTGAATATTCCTGAATCTTCAGTTTGTCTCAGAAAGCAGTTTCTTGGGACTGGTGTTGTCTGTTCCCCTGGATAACTTTGGCTAATAAGAGTCGAGCTGCATCGTCTCCATTTGAGCTACCAAACAAACCCTCTTCAGTGTTTCATACAGTTTATATATTATTGTGATCTTAATCTTGACGGTCACAAAGCAGAGGTTACTGTGGTGTTATCCACAGCAGAGAGAAAGAGGATCAACTGTTTATGTTTAAGCAGTTTAAAGAGCTCATTCTCACAGCTGCTTAAAATAGGAGTCTCTGCACAATGTCTACTCAGCATGTATGGACAGACACATACTCCATACATCTCAACTAATTAGTTTTCATAATGCCTCTCTTAGAGAGGCAACATTCTCCCCACCACCAGATAGGGACACCTGATGAATGAGACATCTCAGTTGCTCCAAAAGATCATGGCAAAAGTGGGCATTGTAACGTGGGTCCGGAGCGCGCCAATGCTGCACCACGGCTCTGCTGAAGGACTCTGTGGTCAGATCCCTTATGGAAAAAAAAAAAAAAAAAGCTTAAGATTGAGCAGTATTCAAAGGCTGGCCATTTTACCTGCAATGAGTATAAAACTGAACAAGGATTTCTTGTTTTTTTTCCTTTTGGCGAGTTTATTTTGTAGCCATGGGTATCCATTACATTGATGAAAGGCTTCAAAGGCAATCTCAGAACCCAGGTGCATATTTTCAATACTGCAAAAACAATAGGAAACATCCTTAACACTGCTGTTTGTTAGAGGGTGTCCACATGCAATACGATAATTTTGGAGGTGACTGCCTTGCATCTGTTACTATGTACTGTTTCTTTTCAGGATATCTGCCAGCTTCTGTTGCACAAAAGGCAAATGTGCGGTTTTTGCACGTAGTACAAGTGTACATAGAATTGTACAATCACAAGTTTAAAAAACAGGACACGCTAGCTTTTGGATGTTGGGCATGAATTGGTACTTTACCTCATTTTTGGTTACTGTGTTGCAATAGTTTCACCTCTCGCTTTCTGCCCATTTGAGATGATGCCACAAATGAGCCTGTTTAATGACCTGGGGAGAGTGGGCTGCTACACTGGGAGATAGCCTCTTGCCGTTAGTGGGAGAATCAATGGAGAAGTGAATTAACAGAGGATCAGTCACTGAGCTAAGGTCACTCTGCATCAAAACAGGTCATATGAAGTCCTCCAGCATTACAAATCACTTGCAGCAAGCCTCATAAGGGTTTGGGTTTCCTACCTTCCGAAGAGAGGAAGTGAAAGTAAAACCAGCTTTTTTGGAAGATTTAACTGGACCTTGGGAGGCAGGACATGATCAGGGATAAAGATGGATGGAAATTCCCATTTGCTTTTCAACAACACCTTAACTTGTCCAAGGATGCTTGCTATCAACTATGTTTGGTTGAACCAAGGGAGAACAATGTTTCCAGTTTCATGGATATTTAACTTCTGAAACTTGATGAGATTCATAGGAACACAGAACTAGAAATAACCTCATCAATCACTGGTAGGCATCCCTCCCAGGCCAGTCCAGAGTGTGAATCAATGTTGCAGCTAATCAAGTTGTATAATCTCATTCACAAACAGGTTAAAAGTGATTAGGTTTTGGGTGTTGTGGTTTTGGTGGCTTTGGGGGGTTTTTTTGGTCCCCATTCTTACTAATTTTAGTATGACTTTCTGTATGATACAGACTGAAGAACTTCTCTAAATAAAATGTCTATCAAGTTGCGTTACAATTTGGTGTTTCTTATAGGCCAATATCCAATCCTGATTTAAAGAAATCCAGAATGATAGAGAGCTCATCCCTACCCACATAAACATTTCCAAAGGTTAATTACAAAAACCAACCAACCAAACACAAACAAAAAAAATGTATGCCTGATTTCTTGACTCATTTCATCTCGCTTCGGCTTCCAGCCTTGGGATTTCCTCTTGCAATTTTTGAATGCCAGACTTGTGTGGCATCAGCAATCTCTTCACTTTGAGGTACTTATGCACAGTGCTCGGGTCACTTCTTAATCATCTCTTCAAGTGAATAATGGATTGAATTGCTTGAATTACCCCAAAAGGCATTATTTCCATATCTATACCCATTATTTTACCTTATATAGTTCTTTCCAAAGCATTTACATGCTTCTCTTTTCTCATGGTTCTTCTTAAAGGCAAATTCCAGATCTATCTTATTTAGTTTATTTAACACCACTATTCAGAGGTGAAATAATTCCCTCTTTTTTTCTGCATAAATCAGGAAACTTGCAGAGGAGTGCCAGTTCCAGAGTCCCCTGCACTCCCGGTGTCTCAGATTGCCAGCAAACATGAACAGAACCCCTTACGTGAGATGGCAGCTAAGCAACCACATGAGGTTGATTTGTTGCAAATATAAAGTGCCAGAGACATCCTCCACGTCAGAAAACATTTCATGTAGAAGACTGCAGGGAAGAATCAAAGAAAGCAAAACAATAGTATTACGTAAAGCAAAGGTAAGGTTTGACCTTCAGACCCTTCAAAAAGAAGCTTATCATATTGTTATAGAAGAAAACCTGCCATATGGAATCTACCTCTAGCTATCATAAACATGTTTGGAAGTAAGATTCATTGGAAAACAAACCATAAATACCCTGGGTTAGGGTTTTTTTCTTTGTTTCCAGACATGAAAACAATAATATTCTTTCTCTAACACAGCCTAATGTTAGCAATGCTTGCTTTACTTTGTTATGTGCTCTGAGTTTTACATGACAATGTAGCACTTCAGCTGATAGATTGCTTCAGCAAAGAGAGATGATTGTCCTGACAAATAACAATCATAGAACATTCATGTGGACTATTAGTACAGGACCTCTCTCCAGTTGTAACTTTGTTCCTTCTTTTGGTATGCACCTCAGATGTTACCCAAGGAGCTAGGGCTTTTTTTGTACATACAGAAAGTATCATGTGTGATTGCTATAGATGCTTGCAGTGAGATGCTTGACGTCAGATTCATTTTGCCTGATTGCAAGTGTTTGTAACGCAGGTCCATCTGAGCTAGTCACACACTTTGTAGTCAATGGAAGAAATTAGCATTCTTAGGGCACAGCTAATGCATTTCAGTTGTTTACTGCAGGATAAATGCTGATACCTCTCCAATGACTTTAGATTTTTTTAATGTGGTCAGATGTTATGACTGGTTATTTGTGCCAATGTACGTGGGGGTCATATCTTCCCCATGTTACTGTTCAGCTTCTTATTAACTTAGGAAGACCACATCCAGGCAAACTGTTACTTCATTCTCCTAGAGTGCTCCGTCCCTACAGACATCACACTTCACCTTGCCGGCTCTCTGGTTCGAGTACTCCAGGTCAGAGTCACACTGGTAGGACTCTTTCTACTACTTCCTGAGGTGCCTGAGGACATTTGCTGTTGTCACAGCAGCTGCTGTCTTCCTTGCCACCTTTGTCTACGTATTGTGATGAACTGATTAAGCCATTTCTGGGCTGACTTTGTTTTCAAGGTCACTTTCTCAAGCTAGAGGCGTGGAAGACAAAATGCTACTCTTCACAACTGTGGAAAGTACAGATTGGCCAAAACTAGGTGGATATAATGAAGTGCCACCCTGGTTTCCCCTGAAATAGCCTTTAGGGTGTACAGCTGGTTTTTTGTCATGCCAAATCTTGCTCTAGAGCTGAATGTTATGTCTGTGCCACATGACTTAGAAGTGCTTGGAACGCAAAAATTGGGATTAAGTTTGGTTTCTTTGGAGTGGCAGAAATTGGTTCCTCCCTGGTCCATGTGGGCATTTTTCCTCCCCATTACTACCTAAATAATATATAAAATATGTGCCAGCCATTCAAGGTATTTCACTAAGTGCCTTTGCTCTGGGTAGTTGTAATGGCTACAGACTAACAAATCCTATAAATAAAACTGTTTTTCAGCCAGGGAAGACTGATTGATAAAGGTCACTAAATGCTTCCCTGCTGGAGTGTGAAATCAATGAAAAGTTTAATCTCGTATAATCTGGCAATTTGTCAGTTTTAGAAGAGCCCTTGTGAGCTAAGGATGTAGAACACAGCAATGAGACGAGAAAAGACGAAATAAACCACAGACTCAGAAACCAAGAACCACCACTACCAGCCTTGAAACAAGAAGGGAGAGGCTAAACTACCTTTTCAGTTGAAAAATACCTATTAGGGTTTTTCCTCCATCGTCATGCTTCTTTTTTATGTCTTCTGCTAACTCATGTCTGTCAGAGTGTTTAAACATGATGGACTAAAATCGCTGATAGATATATATTTTGCTGCTTGCCTGCTTTCTTCTGGATGGTGGATCAGCTAGGGTTTACAAGCCACAGGGAGTTATCAGCGGATCCACAAACTCCAAGACTGTGAGGAGTTCTGAAGTGTTTAAAATAGGGGGAATCATTTGTCCTCCAGTGGGATCCGTTCCAGCTGACTCATGAAAAGCACAGGTCACCGATGAAGCAATACTGTTCCAAAGATGATGCCACACATTGGAAGGGAGATGTTGAGATGGTAGCTGGGTTATGTGAACCAGAATTGGGTACTGTCTTTGAGATACTTGTCAACTATTGAAACTTGGTGGAAACTGTGAAACTGGTGAGTTGAAAAGTTATTAAATGACCAAACTGACTCACACAGGCGTGTACACAGACAAGGACTGTAAAAGTTTTGCTTGCAGTTTCTTAATGTTAAAGCTAAGCTAAGCAGCCAAGAATGGTGTTACACACTGCAAGCCATTAGTGTGGTGGAAGCTGATGAAAAAATTTGATGCAAAAATATCCTAAAAAAAAAAAAAAAAGACTCATAACTTTAATACTAAGAAAGATTTTACTTGTGATAAAATGACTCTTTATTAATTATTAAGTTCTTTGGGGATTGCTTTTAGTCTGTTTTGGTTTTTTCTTTTTTTTTTTTAAGAAATTACACCGTGAATTTCTCAGTCTCTGTATATGTGAATGCCTGTCTGTTATCCCCAAATAACATTTGAACTACTTAGCCGACTTCAACAAAGTTAACAGAGACAGAGAAATCCCAAAGAAAATTAAGTTCTTGTGACTTTTATGAAAATAGGCCACCAGGCTGAGGGCAGACCCTTGTTAAGTGCTTTATCTGAGAGAAGTTCTGCATCAATATTAGGCCCCAGAGACTTAGCATGGGGGAGAGAAAAGACCTTATAAATATTCCAGCTACCAAGAAATCTTCAAATAGTCCTTGAAATGAAACACGAGACACACATTTTATATGGGCTGATAAATTCCAGCACACACAGAGCTATTTCTTTTTTTTTTCTTTTTTTTTTTTTTTTTTGGTTCACAGAGGACACAGGGTATCCAAGTCTTGCTCCAGGATGGTTTGTTAAATAACTCTGACTTATCGGATGTGGGCACAGAAGCTGATTCCAAGACACCTGATGAGTTGAGTTTGGGGTAAGTCTTTTCCTTAGCTAAGTATATCTATTTCTTACACTATACATTTCAATTACAGGTTCATACTCTGCTTAATTCTGTTTTTAGAAGTATCATATAATTTTGTTTACTGTGACATGAAAGTAATAGCATCTCATAGGAGATTCATTGACAATTTTTTTGTTAATGGTCTAACTTCAGCGCTACACAGCTAAGCAGGGTCCTTGAGGAGATTAAGTTTATATTAATGGGGTTTATTTGGAAGTAGGATGAGAACTGATGGTCTGACAAGTTCTGTGGATCTGCTTATCCATTCTCTATGAAAATTAGCAAAAAGCCTCCCATTATCTTCATTGGCCTTGGGATCGGGCCCTCAGAGGATGGTATACACGAGTCTGTTTTTTGTCTGGGTTTTTTCAGAAATTTAGCCAAGATGCACTTTCTTCCAGCTCCCAAACTACATGACCAGACATCATAAACTGTTTACAGAATATTTTCTTATAAATTGAAAATATCACAGTAGAGCTGTCCACCCACTTCCTGACCTGTTAGTGTAAAAAAATAGCAAAACAACACATGTCTTATTAAAGCTCATGCATTTTCAATAGCAGCTCTTAAAAAGACGGTTCAACGTGCCAGCTCTTATGGCATTGCTCCCATAAAAATTTTCTGTTGTAAGAACAGGGAAACTTTTGGTAAATTGGATATAACACTGCGCGACCACAGCTAGCATACTATGATTTTAAATAATAATGCTAACATATTACCGTTACAGAGTATGTTCATTGAAAGCTATCTGAATTTCTTTTTAGGACTATTTAATTCAGTATCATGTAATTGGTTTTGGTAATAAAAGCACAGAGAGATGATGAATGTTTAGATGTTATTGTTTGAATATGAAAGAGACATGAACATCCTTTTCACACAATTCCAGATTTAATTTGCATATTTAAATGTTTTCTGGAATTACAGCAATGCAAATGACCTTCCATTAGTCCAAGAATAGACTGGCAGTACATGTATCACTGAGGAAAATAGCTAAAAGGAGAAGCACTTACTGGAAATAAAAATATGTAAGTTTGTTATTTGGGTCATTCCAAGATCTTTGCACTAATATTTTAATATGTTTGCTGAAGTTAATTCATTATTATTTCATAATGCCACCTACCAGCCGGAAGTCATTATATTCCCATCAAATTATTTGTCTTTTATTTTACCATGTAAAGATGCCCAAGTACTTCACTGGAAATTAGCATACTAGAAAAAAAATTGTGGTGATATACCCATTACTGACATATCTAAATCTTGCTTTATGAAACACTTTTAAAATGTTAACTACACCAATAGCACATAAAACCTGATTGTGAACAAATCTCTCCAAGAACCTGTGTTTATATTCAAGAATACAATTGCATTTTTTATCATCAGTCATGATTTTTCTTTTTGTAACTAATGTTGTAACTACTTGACTGTAAGCATAATTTTGTTGAAAAGTATAGTACTTAAGAATGGAAACAATGAATAGATAAAGGCTTAATGCTGTTTTCATTAAAAAGTTTAATGAAAACTCTAATCTTCTTACACAGACAGATGCAATAGTTTCCTTTTTCTTTTTTTCTAGTCATCTGAAGAGAGATGTTATACAGTAAGTACTTATTGGAGAGAAAAAAAGTAGCAAAAGTAAGGATCAGTCACCCAAAATGGTGGGTATTTATTGTGCTCCATGAGTAAAACAATACCTCATTACAAAATTGTTAAAACATGTTCATTGAAATTATAACAGTACAGAACAACAAATTATTTGGTCTACAATTAATCTCTTTAATGCTGTTTAACAGCAATGGGTAATGGATCAGCCACACTTCCAAAGCACCCAGATTAACTTCCTCAGTGGAAGCTGAAAGTTATCACATTTGCACTGTACCAGGCCAAGGGGAAGAAGTAAGTTGTTAAGTCCAGTGATCTGAGAAAGGCCATCTGTAAGCAAAGAGGCATCTGGACTGAATTTCCCTGAAAACTCCAGCACTACCACTGATGCACTAGGAGAGATTCCTTTCAGTAAAAAGTGTCCAGAGCCAGAAATATTTAATCAACGGACTACAGTCTTCAATTATTTGTTTTTCTATTTCCAGAGTCTTCAGTCATGCTCCAATAAATGTCTCAATGTTTGTGTCACAGTCTGGCCAAGCACCACTCTGTGCCCAGTGAATTAGTGTGAAGGCAGCCAGTTCCCTGGATCCCATGTTCTTCTAAGTTGGTCTAGAAAGGAAGCTGTCACTATTAGTAGCTCCAAGCCTATAAAACACATGTGCAAGCTTAGATCAACTTTCTGGCAGCTTTCCCTAGAATGCCAGCTTTCACAGAGTTCCTAGCTAATCCTGAGCTCCTAACCCTTCTCCATGTCCTCCTCCAAAGTTCCAGTGAGTTCTTCAGTTGAATTAAGGCAAAACATAGGGAAAAATTAAAACACACAGAAATAGTTGGGAAATTTCTTAACTGCGGTCATTCTTCTTAGAAGTGCTCCTATTAATCACTAAAATGTTAAACTATCTTTAATTTTTTTTTAAGAAACCCTCTCTCCATATCTGATTCTGCCTTTAGTGGGAGATCAAGGTCTGTCAGTATCCAGACAAAATTGAGTCTCTGCTCTTCATTTTCTCTTGCAGTCTTGGACACAGCAGTGGCCTGCAGCGTTACCCTTCCTTCCCCATCTACACTGAACATAGTGCATGAATCTTTAATAAAGGATCTTTCTCTTCATCCCTTTGACTTCTCCAGAAGTATCAGTGCAATATCTTGACAATGGACGAGGTGTGAACAGTCCATTTCCTAGAAAGATGAGCTGATTATTGTGTGTGTGTGGAATTAATCTTACATTTAAACCTGTATGTCAGGTATAGAGTCTAAATTGTGAGAATATTTTCCCTCTAGAACCCACTGAGATGTACAGCCACCACCAGCAGGTCAGGCATTTCACCTTAGGTCTAAAATGAATGAGGTGAACCTGTGGAAGGGCTTGTCAGAGTCAATGTACCTTTGCTGGTTTTCAGTAAGATGAGAAGCACCCTCTTTAAAAAGTCCATCTTCCTTCATGAAAGTAAGAATTACATATGGTAAATAATCCATTTCACTATTTCACATACACTGACTCCTGAAGTCTGACAAGGACTTCTGAAATTGCAACAAATACAAAGCTACTGAAGCAGAGAGGTGATACTTATGTAAAGACATGTCTACCTTCCCTCTCTTTTTTAGCAAAGAGGAATCCTACCTGAGATTTGTAACACCACTGATTCATTTTTACATATCTGTTCACTTCTGGATGGGCCTGGGACTGGAAGTTCAAACTGGAAAAAAATAGTTTATTTGATCAGTTAGTGATCTGGTGGGCATATCGTATTGAATTGTGTTTTAATGACTGTGTGTGCTGATGAGCTTTTTAAGATTAAACAAGGATAAGTAATAGGGTCTGGGTCTCTTTATTCCTCTCTAGAAAATGAAAACTGGACCAATCACAGCATGAATGTCTCCACCTCAAAGCCCAAGGAAGGAGGAAAACTTGAGCACTTGTATTTATTTGTACTAAAAATGACATAAATGTAATTCATACACAATTCATGTCTTATTGCCACAGCTGGAAGAGTATAAAAATACTTAAGTGTAAATGAGATATAGAGATCTTCTAGTTTAAGAAGAAATGGTTTAAGAAAGAGAATGCGTTCTTTTCTTTCATTGTTTAAAGCATTTTATAATGTGTATATCGTTAAATTTCCTATTACAGCCCCGACTCTAAAAGTGAATCATAAAGTTAACAATAGAGTCTTAAAGCAAAATTACATGAATTATATAGCAAGGGGAACTTGAGTCTAAACCACAGAGACATAATTGAATTGAGGTCTTCCAGAACTCCTCATAAGAACTCCCATATGCAAGATTTAATTTTTTTCTTTTCTGAATATGAGATCATGAAAATAAGTTTTAACTCACTGGCACTACTAGAACAGCAGCACAGAGGTGGAGGACCAGTAGGCCAAGCACTAGCAATTAGCTGGTCTGAGCCCTCGATCTCTACAACTACCTGAAAGGAGTTTTTAGCCAGGTGGGTGTTGGTCTCTTCTCCCAAGTAACAAGCAATAGGACAAGAGGAAACGGCCTCAAGTTGTGCCAGGGGAGGTTTAGATTGGATATTAGGAAAAATTTCTTCACTGAAAGGGTTGCCAATCCTTGGAAGAGGCTGCCCAGGGAAGTGGTTGAGTCACTATCCCTGGAGGTATTTAAAAGATGTGTAGATGTGGTGCTTAGGGACATGGTTTAGTGGTGGTCTTGGCAGTGCTAGGTTAACAGTTGTACTTGATGATCTTAAAGGTCTTTTCCAACCTAAATGATGCTATGATTCTATGATTTGCATAGGGCTAATACTCCTAACATGAAAATGGTAGAAACAGGCCAACATGCTTCCATCAGGCAGCCCTAACACTTCTAGAAGCTGCAGAAACACTTAAGGGCATGTGAGGATTTCCAAGTTTTATTTAATACATATATCTATAAGGGAATATGCTTCTAGTGTCAGTCTGTTAGGCCATTTCTCTGTTGCAACTGAAAGTGCTAAAACATGAAGATAAATAGCTGCAGAGGATGCAGATCACATCTTTGAAAGAGATCTAAGATCTTGTTGTAAAAGCAAAGAGCCCAAAGTCTCAATTTGTGGTGCAACTGCAACTGTTCAGACTGCACAACTGGTTTCCATGCAGCCTTAGGGAAGAAGTGGCTCTCCTTTTTAACAAGCAACTGTTGCAATGCCAAATGTAAAACCCAGACATCATGGGGCATAAGTGCAGAATGCAGAGACATGGTGACCCAGATGAACTTCACCACATAGACTTGTTCCACTTAATAAAAACCAGGGAGCCATAGGAGCTGAATGACAACTTTGCGGACCTGAATATATATCCTTTCCTCGGTGCTGATATCTCTTCTCCATTTCAGAACTGCAGGATTCTCCTCAGCTGCAGATGACCCCAGTTTTAACCTTGCCCCAAGGCGAAGACAATGTTGTGCTTTACTGGAACTTTCATATTGAGGACTTCAAAGTCCTCTAGAAACATGAAGGAATTTAGCCTCACATTCTTCTCTGAGGGTGAAATTTAATCCTATCAGGATTTGCTGGTTATGATTCAGGCAACAGCAACAAACTGGTAGGGAATAAGAGGGTGAGAGAAGGACAGTATTCATTGCAAAATGTAACACAAACAGCAGACAAATATTTCTCAGGCCTAGGCAATCACAAGAACTCTTGCATCTCATTTCTTTTATCTCCAGACTTCAGAAAGCAGATCTTTCTCTGAAAATATCTGACTTTGGGGTTTCTCTCCCAGGATGAATGGGAAAGCAACACATTAGGAGGCAGTGTTATTATGTGCTTTTCTCTGTTGCAGAGTCTTTTTCCTTTTTTTTTTTTTTAATATGAAGATACTTTCTGCTACACTCCTGAAAAGATCTGAATCCATGTCTATCCCTGCTCTGCAGGGATGTACCTGGTAGCCAACAGGTACAGCCAGCTGCCCGTGCTGCCTGTTGATAGGTGTAGGGATCTCTCTGGTCACTGATGCTACGGTTGCCTGTGATTCTGCCAACAAACAGAGGCACCAAGTGTTAGCCACAAAAAAAGGTCAAGGTCACAACATCACTCCTTCCCTGAGACCCTTGGAGCCTATCTCCGACCTGTGTTTGTGTGAGGCTCACAAACAGGGCACATGTGGGCACAAGTGGGCATCCAAAACTGCACCCACAGCAGATGCCGCAACCAAAATTTTATATGATAATTGAAATACCACTTGAGTCTCAATGACAAAATAAATCCTCTGAACTTGCTTGAAAATAGATTAACAGTAACAGATCTCTCAAATTCTCTCTATATGAGAAACAGTGCTCAAATTTTTCAAGTCTTTTGTTTATAAAGGTATTTTTGAGGATCTGTTTATGACAGAAGTACCTGATCCAACTAGCTAGTAGCCTGAGAGGAGAGACTCTTTTTGCTTTCAGTAGTCTTCCCATCAGACCTGTGGAGACACACTTATTCAACAATTTATTCACAGTAATCCGAATGTTACCTCTGAGAACAGCTGTTGCATTTGACCATGTACTACTATCAATCACAGAGATATAAACTGCGAAATGGACTGACACCTACAATGACTTTCATGTTGTTTGCAAAGACTGTCATTCCACTACAGACTGCACCGGTCAGGGAGCCTGAATAGGAGAGGCTCAGCATCAGCTCTTGGGCTGAAATCATTGCTGCCACTCGCAAATGGGCACAGATGGAAAGCAGTAATCAACTTGATTAGCCACACAAATGAGGAATGGGGCTATTGATGTCAGAGTACCTAACTAATCATAAAAGACTTTATGTCCCTGTTGTCTAAAGAAAATTATCTATGTTCAGATGAGATGGAGTAGCCAAAACATTATTTAGCACCATGGATTATGGCTCTGGTCCACTTAGATAGGAGTCTTTTCTCTGTTTCTCTCCTCCTCTCCTTTGCCACTAATGCTAGGCTGCTTTGTATCACACATTTATCACTGGTTACTCCTCCATTGCATCCCATATTGAGCATTCTTTACTGCTCTGACTTCTCTTAATGCACAGAAATAACAAACTGCTGGTTGATTTGTTGTGTTTTAGAGTGGCTGCTGGGCAAAGATCCACCGTATTGCTAAGGAGCAGTTAAAGTAAGATCGATGACTAAGTGGACCAAAAAAACCCTCCCATGAAATGCACAGAAAGCATATGATAAAGTGAGAGTGTAAATGTGGGGCCAAGTATGGAGAGTATTTTTTTTTAAACTTTGTTTTTACTCAGGCAAACCCATTGAGCTATTTGGCGTAGCAGCTTTTAGCCTATCATCAAATGCCATGTTTCTTTCTTCATCTGATTTCATATAAAAAAATTCACTGTGAGCTTTCGTAATAGAAATTTATTTCTTGACAACAGGAAGCAGCCCCCAACTACCACCTGCAACATTCAGATTTTTGCATTAAAAAAGCTATCCCTAGATAGAAAATATAGCAGATCACAGATACACTTTTCTGTGGCATTTAACTCTTGCCTGTATAATAGGTCTGCTCAGTAATTTGCAATGAATTTGTGAAGTTTGCTCTGGAAATGCTACCTATTATTGGTGTTTCACTGCAAGTGGACAGTCACCCTTATTCCAGCTAATTTTTGATGCACAGAATATTCCCCCGCAGTTTGTGTTGGGGAAATCTCCCCTGTTTCTTTTATTTCAGTTATTCATTCTCCTTCTCCAAAGTGAATGGTAACACTCTGGGTTTGTGGCATTTTCAGAAACAATGGAAAACTTGCTTTCTTTTCTGTCAGACTTCAGACTTCCAGAGGGAGGTGTTACCCACTCCATGGCCTTTTCTTCACTAATGGGTAGAGCAGCACTTTCTATTTGTCACAGGCAGAGCAGAACAATAGTCTGTGGGAGAAGGAGCAATTTGGTAAAAACTGCGTGAGACAACTGTGCAAAGCTGTTGCTATTACAATAGGTTTCTTCAGGAGAAACTAGCTTTCTTGAGCAAAGATGGGTCAGAGTAGCTTCCTGTGCAGTAAAGGTACATCATATTGCCACCTTATGCACTGTCTTCATTATAAAGACAGGGAAATCGGAGAGTGAATTGGAAACTTTTAGAAGTACTTTAGTCAGCTGCGCTGTCCTCAGCAATGCAAATGTAGAGGGCTGGGCATTTTTCCTTAAAATGCCTTCCCACCGCCATGTACCATCCTCATTGTCTTCATCAATGTGGCCATTAGTGGTCCGAAAACAAGCATGGGATCCTGAAAGTAGGAAATACTAGCACTGTCTTATGGATTTGTTTTGTTGCTTTGACCAAAATAGAAAACCTCTTTGCCTTTGAACTCTCTTCTCTAAAAGTATTTTTGCCAGCACTGGCCTCTGAATTGGATAGGGAGCGTCAAGTGAATCTGGTGAAATACAAATGTTCAAGAAACCTTCTTTAAATGCTTGCTTGGTATCACTAGAAACTCTCTGTTAAAATTTGTGAGGGAAGTGCATAGGTACACAGAATGGAGAAGACAATTGCAAAGCACATAGCAAAAAAGTGCTTGTGGAGAACTCTTCTGTCCCTGTTGAAGCCAGCAGATAGTGTGTGTGTGCTGCCTGAATATTGTTACCTTGCCCAGCACAGAATCAACAAGTACACTAAAATGTGCATAATTTTGGACTTCAGTGATGGATTTATCTGGCAAATAAACTTCTGGTTTGTGGTATGTTGACTTAATAGGAGACCTGATACTCCCTCTCCAGATGTTCCTGTTGAAATGGATAATTTGCATTTAGAATGGCAAACTTTCCTCCCATCTAATTAATATTAAATTGTAATAATTCACCTGTTTAGCTGGCAGCAGCTATCTTTGCAATCTATTGCAAGAAGGAGTCGGCTCTTAAACACTCTTGTTGGCTAGGCTGTCTCAAAACGGTGAACATGTTAGGCTGGAAACATACTGCAGGACATGTTCAAAAGCTGCAAATGTAAAGATGCACATGGGCAGCTACAACAGCTGTAGCTAGTTCCTTCTTGTTTTTCAGGGACTAACAAAAGCAGAAGTAGCTTAATGGCAAAAGTAACCGAAAGTGATAAATGTCAGCAGCTTCAGCTCTTACGTCATAATCCACAGGGGCCAAGTGAGAGGGTGTCTGAAGGCTGGCTGACACCTGGCACAACCACATAGCCCTGTGGGATGACACTGTAATTTACTGTTAGAATTCATCAATATTTCTGTCTCCCTAGAACGTGTTTCCTAGCAGAAAATCTTCAGACAAGTCTTGCTGAAATCATTCTTTTCTAGGGATTCACAGCACAGATCACAATATCCTGACGTTTACATCTACATGGACCCATCAACTCTTTCACTTATTCTGGCCTCATGTGCCTCATCTCTCATCCAGGGTTAAATTAATTCCATAATTTAAGTTTGCCTAAAACTTTTCTGTCATTTTTAAAGCTGTGTTTTGCTCAGCTATAGTAAAAAGACATTAACAAATTCAACAGAGATGAATAGTTAGGGAAATGGAGAATTTATTTTAAAACAGAGTAAAAAAAGGTAACCTGGAAAAATGAGGACTGAGAGGGAGAAGCTTACATCTGGGGGTTAATAAGAGGCAGTAGTACAAAGTAAAAAAATTATGATCTAGAAATAAATCTTTCTAAACCAAAAATTAGAAGAAGGAGTCTAAAAGCAAGGGAAGTTCTGTAAGGAGGTCCCAGACAGTCATGGAGATGAGGAATTATATCAGTGGACGTGATTGAATCATGGAAACTTGGAGTGTGATTCATTCAAGAGGAGATTGTTGGATAGGAAAAGGATGAGATAGGAGTTTGAAATTAAACTGTGCGATATCAGTATAAGATAATTTGTTTCGCTTCCCAAAAAGGGGATGAAAGGAGGCAGATCATGGTGAGTTTGTTATGCTCTGTTCATAACAGTATTTAATTAGTTCACTGCATACTTCCTGGGGTCTACTGTTGCCTGCAGGCCATGAGAAGAAATATTATTTTCTTTCTTGATGCCTAACTTTGCTTTTGGGAGACAGAGAACATTGGTTTTCTTCTGAAATATCACAGATTAGCTACAGCTGGAAAAGTTCCCCTGGGCAGAGTATTTTGGTGCATTAGTGACAGCCAGAAGCTTTTCAATGCCCTGTTAGTGGTGTCTCACTCACATGTTCCTGCTCAAACTGAACTCACAGCTTGAGGTTGGAAAGAACTTTCCTCTAACCAGAACAACAAGGACCTTAGGTTTTTTTGCTTTCCTCCGTGCTCAGGGCATGATCCGCTTTCTGAGCTTCCCTGCCATTTACAGCTGCCATGCAGCTGCAGAGACCTGGGATATCGCTGATTATCCTGTTCTTTCCCTGGGGCACAGAGTGTAGCAAGGCAGCCTGTGCTTTATGGTAGGCAGAAGTTGGGAATAGTTCGTGTGGACCTCTCAAAAGTTACTGGCTATTGCATGGTAACTTGTAGCTGTATGGATGGGTCTCAGGGTCCTTGATGGTCTCACCCAGATCTGTGGTCCAAAGTTATTCACCTACAGGAGTTCGTTCAGGATGAGCATTCAGGACCAGAACTTAGACAGGTAATGTACACTTTAGAGTGGTGATGAATTCAATCAATAATGCACAGATCCTGCAAAGACTTTTGTTTGTATTTTGTACAGAAAAAGGCCTTCTTTACTTTTTCCATTGTAGCAAAGTGGGACCTTGATCAGACATGTACAGGACAAAAGGTAGGAGGCTTCTTCATCTGATGAGGAAAGGTGGTGGTTTTGTGGATGTTTTGTTTTGCTTTTTTTTTTGGTGTGTGGTTTATTGCGTTTTTTCTTCTACTCTTCTTTCACAAAGTTCATTCCAGAAAGTTATAATATTTTCTCCTGGTCATTAAAAAATCATTATCCTCTCTTTGACAGATCTAATAATAGCAAGCAAATAATAAGGGAAGTGGATATCTTTCTGCTTTTTGAGCTGGTTTGTAATACCAAATATAAATTCTCTGGTACAAGAAGAATATATGGATTCATCTCTCTTTTCCACTCACCATGACATTAAATTTGCAGGGAGCAAATACTTTCAGTTTACTTTTGCATCCTTGATATAGGAGATAAAATTAAAGCAAAACAGAATGCATGACTAATTTGCCAGATGCAAAGTCCTTTCTCTCATAAGACCTACCAAGTAGTCCATGCCACCCACAACGAGGAAACAAAAAACTTTTGACATATTTTCAGCTTTAGATAGGCACACCCGGACTTACATTTTAGGATGGCTGAATTGCCATCTTCACAGAGTCACAGATTGACAGATTGGTAGGGGTTGGAAGGGACTGCTGGAGACCATCTAGTCCAAGGCCCCTGCTAGAGCAGGATCACCTGGAGCAGGTTGCACAGGATCACGTCCAGGCGGGTTTTGAATCTCTCCAGAGAAGGAGACTCCACAACCTCTCTGGGCAGCCTGTTCCAGTGCTTGGTCACCCTCAGAGTGAAGAAGTTTTTCCTCATATTGAGATGGCACTTCCTGTGTTCCAGTTTGTGCCCGTTGCCCCTTGTCCTGTCACTGGGCATCATTGAGAAGAGTCTTCTCTCCATTAAATATGTGGGGAATGAAAGGTGAAATATTCCTGAATGGTGAGATTCCTTGTTGAATGTCCAAAGTCTGTGCTATCAGCTGTCAAACTTCATCAACTCCCTGTATCTTCTACCTAAACAGTATAAACTATCCAGGGAACAAAAAACATCACTTCATTTGGGTTTCTGGTGAGTCAGGTATCATCAGGAGTGACCCCAGTAGGATTTTTTCAATTATCATAATCTTGTCCTTCCTTTTAGGTCAGAGCACAAATGCTCTTCATTTCAGAATTGGATTCTCTCTTCAGCTTTACTGCACAGGTCTTTTCTCTGTGGGATAGTAAACAGGTAGGTCTACATATACTAATAGGCCCCAATGAGCCTTGACACTCAAAACCACAGAAGTCTAAGAGCATATTTTACAGTGCCCTGTAGTTGAGATGAACTCACAATGATCTAACAAATTTAAAAAATAGCAGTTATAATTAACTCTTATTTTAAATGTAATCAGCATGACATTTTCACTTAAATAAATCTCATGAGACAGAACGTGTTATATTGAATTAACACCTTTACAGGCTATGTGCTTTTTAAAGCAAGTACATAAATTAACAATATTCCAAACGACTGCATCCTGCCTTTCTTGAATGCACAGTCTGAAACCTTATTTTCCAAGTTTTCCACCATGTCGGTGAATTTATTTTTTTTATTATTTTTTAGTCTGAGACATTGATTTTCATATCCCTTGTCCATGAAGGGAAAAGCCCTCAGTCATTTCAGTGGGTCATCCAGCATCTGTTGCTGCCTTTGCAGGCTCTTACTTTTGCTGATGTCCATCGCCTGTATTGTAAACATCCCCCAAAGGTCAGGTTCTGTGATTGCCAGGCTGCAAGGCCATCAGTGGCTTGTAAATTTGTCATGAACAAGACGAGAATAATGTCAGTTCATCTGATTGCCATATCTGCTATCTCTAGATCTAGAGGTAGTGTATCCTAGTACCTGGGCATATGCAGGTGGGTATGACAAACAGACTCATGAGGCAAGGGAGGAATGGCTTAAAAGCCAGAAAAAACATTTGTGGTTACTATGGAAACACAACTCTCTTAGGCCTTCTGCATACCAACACAAAGTTTCTTTCTGAGATATTTGTAGATCCGATCTTCTTTTCCTGCTACTGTAAGGCAGGAGTGATTTCATTCACAATATGTAACGACTTAGCTGACACCAATAAAGACGTTTTCCACAGTCTGTCTTCTATTGATATTGTTAATCCATGCTGTTTGCAACCTGAGAGACATTGATTTTAAGGAGGTGTTGGTATGCTTCAGGGAGTGTAACCAATCAAACAAAAAATTCATATGATGCAAGGGTATGTCAAGTATGTGAAACTGGCTGTTTCTGGTAGTTTATGGGTTATTATATATATATTATATATATACAAAGCATTTGGAATTTTAAACGTTAAATATGCAGAAAGAAAAAAATAATCTGTAATTATTTTATTATTTTATTCATTACTAAAGAAACTGGAACCAGCACTTTTCTGTGAGATTTAAAAGTCTGTTATACTCAGCCATTCTCTGTCATCTTTTCTTCTTTTGATGTTAATCACAAGCAGCTAGAACCAGAAGATAATGAAGAATTAAAAGATCAGAGATACAGAAAGTTTACACATTAAAAGCAAAGTCAAAGAGCAAAGAAACCACAATGACTGAGATAATGAGAGTAAGGAATATAATTCCTCTTCTACTGATGAGATGATAGAAAAACATCTCCATGGCACTTCCACACAGGAGATAGTGCTGCTTACCTCTGAAATGACAAAAGGAGCATCTAAGCTGTACTAAAGACTTAAAAAATTAAGCTAAACCATTTTGGGCAGAACTTAGTGATCTTCTTCACAGTCTTCTGTGGGATAAGTGTTTACTGGGAAAAAAAGAGGCTTCAAGGTCCCAAAACATGTATACCTGTAAATGGATGAACCATGAGTAAAAGGAAGGAGTTCAGGGCGACTACTTCAGATGTAGACAACCAAAGACTGACTTAAGTGCTAAAATACTAGTTTCTATTTCCATTTTAGAAGTCCTGTGGTATCCCATGTGACTTTCTACCTTGTCCCCAGAAAGCCATTGGTCTCCTGTGCATTTGGCATCATAGCTGCCAGCCCTGTCCACGTCCCATCTACTTTAGAGCATCCACAGTAACTCCAGATGCTTAGGCAGGGAGAGATTCAAAGGCCCAAAACATTTGGTGAGCTGAATCCCACTACGGAACACAGCAAAATGCTCTGTTGTCACTGTGGGAAAGCACTTCCCTGGTCCCAGAGACTCATCTTCCTTGCACACGGGATGTTAATACTGGGCATCTTGGTGAGGAGCTTTCTGCACTTCAGGCACAAAGTGTTAGCAAGGGAGGAATAACGATGCTGCAGTTCAGCATCTGAAAACACAAGTGTGAAGGTGAGGATCCTTCCCTGGGTGTTCAAACATCAGAAAGCATAATCATGTGTGCAACACACTTTGGGTCAGTTTTGGAGGATTTTTTTTCAGCAGCTGTACAAACTAGTAAAAGGTTAAGAAAATGGGCAAAAATAGTCATTGTCTTATAGTGACTTTTAAAATATTTTTTGAGTAAGGCCTAGGGTGAGTATTGAAATAAACGTTTTGAGCAATATGGGTTTTAATCTGCCTCTTTTATTTCTCCCCTTTTTCCATATACTGAGCTTGGTGAGCAAAGACAGTCCTGCAGAGCTTTCGTTTCAGTCCTGTTCATATGTTGGATCTATTACATTGTAGTGGCAATAAATCATGTCCAGTCAACCTTCGAAATGTGCCTCTCTTTCTAACCACTGTTATCATTTGGAAAAAGAAAAGCAGACAAAAAGATCATGGACCATCTTGTTCTTCCTGATGGAAGGGTCAAGAAGGTGACATTTGTGTTGTTCAGTCATGAAGTTGCCAGTTAAGTGACTAATGATCGTACCTGCTCCCTTGCTGTTTAGTGAAGAGTAGTATTTTCTGTAGTGAAGACAGTTAGGTTTCTCTTCTGTGTAAGATGATACTTTTGAGTCGATAAGTTCTGGAAAAATGTGTGGAATAAAACATTAAAAGACATCTACTTGCTGTTATTGGTATTTCTACTTGGCAATTTTCCACTTCATAAACAGGCAAGTCTTTCCAAAAGAATAGCTATTCAACAATAATAGCGTTGTTTTTCATTTCCACCACTTATAATTCAGTCATCTTACTGTGAAAGTTTGGGTGCTGTATTCCATTAGCAATCATCTCTACCATCCAGACGATGCAATAACTTCTGTTGTTGCTGCTCTTGAGTGACATTTTTAATCTCAATTTCAAGCCAGAAACAATATTTTGGGAGCCTCTTGAGTACATAAAGGATTTCTGGTACAAGTGTCAGGGAAAATAGACTTAATCAGCAGAAATTATTTGCAGAGGTCTGTCAATCTATAAAATAATGAAAATTTTATTGCAGTCATTGTTTAAACTGCGGAAGTGCCAGTAATATTCAAAATTTGACAGTCCTATAAAGATTTGAACATTTCACCAACATTTAAGAGATTTCATTAACCTTCTGTGTTTGCTTCATTTAGTAAGCTCTATGTACTCTTGCCACAGTATTAATGAACATGTATTTTGAAGTCTCCTTGACTAAACTGGATTTCAGGATATTCTAAATCTTTCGGAACTGAATTATTGCCAGTCTATTTTGAGAACTGCCAAATACTTTAAAATACTTTCCAGGAGGATATAATTCCTTACCGTAGCCATTTGTTTTCAAAGAGCTATACCTGGCAAACAAACAGTAATAAACTAGAAAAAAACATCACTAACCTTCCAGGGAAAAAAAAATACCCAAGCAAAACCAAACAAGGAACCCAAAGAAAAAGAAAAAGAGACAAAAGAACAAGATATGACCTCAGAAAAGTCAGACGGTCAGCATATAGCTTAGATACAGTCCAACCATGGTGACGTCCATCACCAGTGCATATTCATTGACTTACATCTGCATATTTGCAAAGACAAGTCAATGAATGGTGCCAGCGTGACATATTAAGGCTTATCGGTAGATGAATGTCATTTCTCAATTAGTACAGACTGGATGCATCAAATCTCCTCTTTTTCTACGCCCATTGAGAACATCAGCTGCGTATGCTTACTGTGGTATTTCTTTGTCACTGAAAAGAGAATATTAAACTATTTCTTTTGCTGAAATGATTTTCTTCTTTTGGCTGATATAAGCAGCTATTTGAGATCTGATTCCAAGACAATACACAATCAGTAGGTGTTCTTGCTCAGAGATCCTAGTGAGGGCACTAATTAGGCTATGTGCTTTGAAATATTTTTTGTATGTTCTACAGAATCCACTGAAATTGCCATTAGCAGCTCTGCTAACCACAGGATGGAGACTGCATGTGTCCAATGACTTTCAAATGACTTTTATTTAGGAGAAAGATTTTTAATTTTGCTATTACTTTTTAATCATGTAAGTATGGCAGGAAGATACATCTGATTTTAGAAAGAGATGTTTATAGAGAGGATCAGATTCTCAGAGGTTTTTACCTTAATCCATCATATGAGATCCGAAGTACCTAACTGTTCCCACTTCTGAAAATAAAGCTGGGTTCCTATTTTCCACCTTTGAGTGTATTTGAATATCCAGTTCTTAGAAGCTCAAATTCTTTTGACCTTTAATGAAAAACCCTTACTCAGCAAAAATCTTCAGGGATCTCATTCACATTTAAATCATCAAATGAAGTGAATGCAGCTAAAACACCTGGATCAATCTGGGTCTAAGATTCCTAGTTTGTTATTCTGGGGTTGCAGTTCTGTCTTTTTGGTGTTTTTTTTTACTGATAATAACATGGAAAGATTATTTAGAGAAATGTAAAGTGTAGAGTAACACTCAAACAGTTAATCTTTCTTGCCATTCTTAGAGACTCCAAAGTTTATCAGTGCTTCTAAACACTTGGCTGGTTTATGCAATTTTAATTGTTTATTTAATGACATGGGCTCATAATCTACAAAAAATTACTTTTTTTTCTTTTTTCTTTTTTTCTTTTTTCTTTTTTCTTTTTTTCCTTCTTCCCCTCCACAGTGGATATTCTCTTCAGGGGAAAAAACAGCTTTTGCTGAAAGAAAAAATAACTAGGGTGCAGAGAGATGAATATTGAAAATGCACAAGAGATGTTTTAATATGAGATTCCATAGCAGATACCCATTTGTAAAGCAGTAATTACTTACACTTCTGTGTAAAGACAAACATGGAAGAGACATAATGACTTCGAGGGTTTTTCAGTGACAGTTCCTAAAAATAATATAGGAGTCACAAACGCAACCTACAAGCAGCCTTCTTCATCTGTCTGACAATTTGCAAACTCCCAAGAGATTTCTGATGATGTTATGCCCCAAGCTGTTGATCATCATCCTGGTATGAATCAGATCAGCTCATTAGAAAAGGCCCATAATCCAGGGGGGGCAGCAAAATGTAGGATATGATCATTAATTTTGACAGAAATATGGAATTTATATCTATGTTGCTAAGATGATGTCAACAAAACCTCCTTCCATCTGAAGCAGGGGAACAGGAGTGGAGAAGGTTGTTTGATTTTTTTGACAAGAACAGCATATTTGCTGAAAAAGGCAGTTTTAGAATCACAGAGAATAAATGGGAATTCTATTCAAATTGGGCAGAGAATTCTGACCAAAATTAAACATATATCTTTTAAAAAAAAATTTTGTTTCTACATATTTTGGTGGAAACAGTTAGACTTTTCATTTTGAAACAGCATGCATTATTAAAATGCAACTTGGCTTTATTTATGAAAGTATATAAAAAAAGCTTAAAAATTAAGACATCCTCTAAGTTTATCCACAATTGATTGCTTGAGGAGAATTTTTGTTTAAAAGAGGAAAAGCAAGAATATTTAATTTTGAAGCACTGAGGGGGGTTTTTTGTTTGGGTTTTTGTTTTGTTTTTTGTTGTGGTTTTTTTTTTTTCCCTCAGCTTCTTCAGTTCACCTGATAAATTGACCTTTTACTCATTAATATCATGTTCTGTGTTGGGTAATGTTGCACACTTCCACCTTGATTACCCATTTTCAGGAATGTGGTGTACATGTGGAATAATTCAGATGAAGGCAAGTCCAGTGCTTTTGGCAGATTATTCCTGATTTGCAATAGTTTATAGAGAGAGAACAGTCACGTTTTGTTCTGGTTTGTTTTGGTTTGTTTTAATACAGTTCATTTAGGTAAAAATAACAGTTGGTCTCATGACTAAAAATGGAGGGAGACTGTAAATCACTAGAGCTGAACATATAGCCCTGAATCTTGAGCTAGTCTCTAATCATAGGTTATGAATGGTGCTTAGTATTTATAGAATTAAATGGAATTTAGGTGCCAAACAGCTATTCTGTTCTCACTCCTGGTGTAATAGACTCCTATTTTTCTCTCATCAGAGCAGAGAGAGGAACTGATAGCATGTCAGTGGTTAATGAAACGGTCTTGATAATGAATAATTTACTATTCTTGGAGATGTTTATGAAAATTAAATCTCACAAAGGATATAACTCTACAGCAGCTTGAGTGAATCAGAAAATACACTGCTGTAAGTAGTTTCAAAATTTGGCTCAGAGCAATAAGAACTTTCTTTCTGGATGACAGTTTGTTTTAACATAGCTAAAGGCTGTCACTTATGTTTGTACTGAATATAATTGAGCTAAACAGCACTAACATGATGATAGCGAGACGAACAAGACAACACCTCCATCACTGGGAAGGTAAAACGTGCTTAAGAATGCACAAATCCACACAAAAGATTTCTACAAATACCTCATGATTTTGAAGGCCTTGTTTACTGAATACTCCACTTAGAGGAAAAGTAGTTGCAGGAAAAGTCAAGATGCCCTTCACTTTTCAGGAAAAGTAGACCCTTGAGGATGAGGCCTGTTTAAGATATGTTAAACTGGAATTCCAGTCAGGTGCTGAAAATAGGCACATGCTTTTGGAAGCACTTGGCTTGGACAGAGGCAGGTCAAGTGGAGAGCATCCCCATCTGCCTGCTAGCCAACAGGGCAGATATGTCTTGGCACTGCTAGCTATTGCTGTGTGCCTGCCCAGAAGTGGGAGACTGCAAGCCTGTGGTGCCCAAAGAAGCAGGAAGGTGGTGATGGAGACAGTGAGAAGAAGCCCAGGTGTTGCCTGGCCTTGCCGTCAGCAGGGACTGAACGCTAGGAGTCAGTTCAGAGCTCAGTGACTCACTGTGGGTGTTGGAGGAGGTAATTCTCCACTGCTGCTCGCTCAGTGAGCATACGTCAAGAAACCACAGCCCAACAACAAGCACTGGTAATGCCGCTTCCTGATCTGACCAGAGGTGAGTGATGTGAGTGGGACAGCATTCAGCAAGGACCCTGCAGTTACTTAAACCCCTGCTCCTGCTCTGTGAAGCAGGTTAAATGGCAGTGCTGCTCCACTCAACAGACTCTTAAAAGAACCAGCTGGCCTATTCACAGCCATTCCCCTCTTTTCCATTCCTGTAACTGAGTTTGAACAACTTGCTATTTGCTCCACAGGCATCTGCTTACACAGAGCTGATGTTGTAACCATGATTGCAGGCAACCTGCTGTGTTCCTTCTCACTAGCTTCTACATTGCAAGGAATTTTTTTTTTCCTATGCTGAAACAACAGTTATCACCCATTTGACTTTAGATCTTTGCCATTAATTCTCCACCTAACTTTTTTTTGTCCTTAAGATCCCTTCCTTTGCATGACCGTCTTGAAGGTTGGGGGTGTAGGAGATCAGGAGGTGAGTGAACGGCATTGTACAAAACCAACAGCTCCAAGGCTTTTCTGATGTGCAGCTGTACATGCCATCTACAGCAAGGAGTGTAGGAACAATCAATTGCTTAAAGGGATGGTTTGGTATCTCACTATAAAGCCAAAACTGTCCAATTCATGCTTCCTAATCCGCATGCACCAATATTCACTCACAGCAATTTACATTCTTTTTCCTATTTCTCTAAAACACATTGCTGTACTATAAACCTGAATTACTTACCACTATTACTGTTCATGCCAAAATATAAAAAATCTCCAGTCAGATTTATTAATGTCATATAAAGCATCATAAATACTCTCAAATTAACTGCATTTCCTTACTGTGCCAGAATCATAACCATACAGAAATGCTTTACCTCCATTATTTTAAGTTGTTTTCCCTCCCAGTCATAAGATTTTTAGACTAAAAACTCTCAGATCTGATTAATTTTCCTTTTGTAGGAATTAAAATTCAAAACATGACCTTAGAGGACTCTGAAAATTGCTTCCTGATTTCATCTTTAAACCAGCATTCTGGGTTTTTTTAATCTTCTGGGGCAATATCTAGAATAATGTGACTGTTGAAAACATATGAATAATACGGGTGTCAATTCCATACTCTTTGGCTTGGAAAAGGAGAAGGTTTTGCTTTTTAACACAGAAGAGTCCAATCTGTTGCAACTATAATGGTTGCAAGAAGCAGGGGGAAAAAGCTTCCCTGTAGTGTAAGTAAAGGACAGCCTTATCTTATCTTCTGTTTCACACAGCAAGAAAACTGTTTTCTAGTCACTGGGCAGGTCTTCAGTCAAGAAAGACCAGATGTTAGGTCTGAAATTAAGAGAATTGCTTCATCCCAGATGAATACATGGCATCTGCTCCAAGTGGAAAAGCCTGAGAGATCAATAACAACAGCACTAAAAAAGGAAAATATTTCCATCTTTTTTTCCCCCCTTTCTCTCTCTCACATGCACTGACATAAGCTCTGAACAATATCTCAAACAACTAAGAGCTTTGACAAAGTTGGATTTAATGTGGATGCCGAGCTAGCTCCAATGAAAAATGCAGGTATCTTATGGTTAGGGGCTACAAATTCTGCCAAAGATAACTGGTGGGATTCATGGCAGCACTTGGGAACATCAGATCCACTTGCAGTTCCAGGAATGACTCAGATTTCTCAGGAGAAGAGAAGAGAGTAGTTAAGCCAAACCCCGAACTGCTGAGATTCCCTAGCAGGGGATGTAAACCCGGAGTATAAACCCTGATTGTTGCTGTGAAGATGACTAGCGTTGGGGTTTTTTCTTCCAATAGCTCTTTAATGTAAAATATCCACAAGTTCTTCTCAGCAGAGGTAAGACCCAAGACTTTTCCTTTCCCAGTTTGATACCCCAGCCACTAGGAGTTTTAGCTTGTCTCCTCACAAAGTCACACAGAGCCCTATTACCTCAACAGTTACTTGGGCTCTGGCAAATACAGTGAGCCAACTACGACTCTTTTTGGCTAGCAGAGAGATTTGTTGCACAAAAACCCCATGAACCTGAACATCACTGAGAAAGACATCATGTATTCATGTAAGTAAGAATATACAGAGTTAGATCCATACAGCATGTATATAAAGCAAGACTCATGGGAGAATAAAAGCCCTTTTGGCACAATGTGTGAGATGGTATATTCTAGTGGGCTTAATTAGAGAGGGTTTTGAACAACACGCAGAGGTGTCAAAAAGACCGTATCTGATGGCGATGGAGAACTTCAGCTTTCTTTAGGAAAATTTTACAGCAGTGTAATCACCTATCAAGTTTTGAAATGTACCAAAAAAAAATTTTTCCCCCCTTTTTTTCCCCCAGGAGCTAGACAAGTCAACTAGAAGAATGACTATTTCAGTTTTCTTTCCAGCTAATTAGGAGGAACTGACTGAGGATCCAAAGGTAAATGGTAATTTGGGAGAAAATGAATGTGAAGAATAACATTCACTACTCTAAGGAATGGGTAAAAAGGATCAGTAGAGTAAGGCTAGGAAGGAACTTGTTCACTTGGTAGGCAAGGAGGTAAGTAGGATCTCTGGGGAATATAGTCCAACTGAAAGCAGGCAGTTGATCTGTTGTAGATTGTATCACACATTGAGAAGTAAACTCCCCTAGTGCAAAGAACAGGTAGGAAGAAAACATAGTGAGACATGGTTATGGCTGAATGAAGAGCCCTGAAAAGGTTTGAAAATAACAATATTAAAAAATTATAAAAAATGTAAAAATAAGACCAGATGACTAAGAATGAGCATAAATGGATAGTACATTGTGAGAAGGAAACAAACAAACAAACAAACCCCAGAAAGATATACAAAATAAGTTATTCCTAGTGAGGGAAAGAAAAAATCTGTATAAATACTTCTGAAGAAAGATAAAAAAAACCCAAAGAAAATATAAGTTCATTGTCAGACAGGAAAGAAAATCCTGGCAAAAGGCTAGTGACACACGTAAGGTTACAGCAGTTGCCTTCTCTGTAAGGCCTCATTACAAAGGTGACACATGACCCCAAGTCAGTATGAGGTTCAACAAAGACAGAGTGAAGGAACAGAGAAAAGGCATTTAAGTAAGACTGGTATAAATAACTCAGCAGTTCAGCTGAAATTCACTCTGCAGTGCTTATGGGAGTAGCTGGCTAGTCACCACATCATTTGTTGGTATCTATGTATCTTTGGTACCACATGAGGGATGGGTGGTAGTGAGACCTGAAGAGAGGCAATCATCTGATCCATCTTTAAAAAGAGAGAAGGATCTCACAGAGAAGTTCAGGTGGCTCAGTCTCACTTGGGCTGTTGGAGTGAGACTCTAACACATTGCTATTACATAAGCATTAATAATAATAATATGATAAGAACCAGCCAGCATGGAGTTTTCAAAACAAATCAAATCAAACAATTCTAATTTGTTGTTGTGGGAGGAAGGCGAAGGAGGCACAGATAGTCTAGATAATTTGCATTGCAGATAGCTTTTAAACTTGAATTTTTAAGGGTTTGACACTGTCTGCCTTTATATTCCTATAAAGAAGCCCAGGAAAAATGTTCTAGATAAAATCATTATATTTGCACAAGTGATTGGTGAAAAACAATTGTAGAGTATTTTACTGTGAGGTTACAGCAAATTGAAAATGTACATTATTCCATTTGTTTCTATGTGTGGCATTTTTATTAATAACTGCTGGAATTAAACATATAGTGATGAATATTAGGGATGACCTCCCAGTGAAAACATGGAATCATAGAGTCATTTTGGTTGGAAAAGACCTTTAAGATCGTCAAGTCCCACTGTTAACCTAGCACTGCCATGGCCACCACTAAACCATGTCCCTAAGCACCACATCTACACATCTTTTAAATACCTCCAGGGATGGTGACTCAACCACTTCCCTGGGCACCCTCTTCCAATGATTGACAAACCTTTTGGTGAAGAAATTTTCCCTAATATCCAATCTAAACCTCCCCTGGCACAACTTGAGACCATTTCCTCTTGTCCTATCGCTTGTTACTTGGGAGAAGAGACCAACACCCACCTGGCTACAACCTCCTTTCAGTTGTAGAGAGTGATCAGCCTCCTTTTCTCCAGACTAAGCAACCCCAGTTCCCTCAGCTGCTCCTCTTAAGACTTGTGCTCTAGACCCTTCACCAGCTTCATTGCCCTTCTTTGGACATGCTCCAGCACCTCAATGTCTTTCTTGTAGTGAGGGTCCCAAAACTGAACACAGTACTCAAGGTGCGGCCTCACCAGTGCCAAGGAAAGGGGCACAATCCCTTCCCTAGTCCTGATGGCCAACACTATTTCTGATACAAGCCAGGATGCTGTTGGCCTTCTTGGCCTCCTGGTCCCACTGCTGCCTCATATTCAGCTGCCTATTGACCAACTCCCCCCAGGTCCTTTTCCGCTGGGCAGCTTTCCAGCCACTGTTCCCCAAGTCTCTAGCATTCCATGGAGTTGTTGTGAACCAAGTGCAGGACCCGGCACTGAGACTTTTTGAACCTCCTACAGTTGGTCTTGGCCCATCGATCCAGCCTGTCCAGATGCCTCTGTAGAGCCTTTCTCACCCAACTTGGTGTTGTCTGCAAACTTACTGAGGGTGCACTCAATAATGAAGCTTAAACTGTGCGTAACACCTTACAATGAAAATTTGATGTGAGCCAATAAAGTTACAGTGGTGCAGAAAGGGTGACTGTAATTCTGTGTGGCATTAGCAGCTGTGCTGCATGTGAAAAAACAAAAGGGGTAAATATTCTCCTTGATTCAATGTTTATGAGGCTTCAGCTGTAGTACTAGGAAATATTAGTGCAGCAAAGGAAAGAGAGGTATGGTTTTTGGGGAAAAGTTAACACACCTGGGCCTGTTAGTCAAGGAAGGGGAAAAGGGAGGCAGATGCAGAGGTGTAGAGCTGAATCTACACTCCTTGCTTTGCCTAAGGCAGACTGTATCTATCCTCTTGTTCCTTAAAGATTAAAATTGATAAAGATACCATTGCTTTCCCAAGACATTTATTCCAGCTCTCCATTATTTTTAACATCGTATTTTCTTTTACCCCCCTTATCTTCAGGTTAAACCCCATTTTTCTCTCTTCCCTTGTGGGCTTTTTTGAGATCTCTGATCATTCTTTTTGCTCTTCTTTGAGTTGTCAACTTCTCTAAGCACATTGCCCAGCCCTGATTAATCTACTTAATATTCCTCTTTTAAGAAACTGCCAGTTCTCCTCAACATTTTCTGTGTAGATTGGCCTCCCATAAGCCCTAATCTGTCAGTTCTCTGCACGTATTGAAGTCCGTTCTCTTGCACTCTATTGTTTTATCTCTTTTTATTGTCCGTTCTTTATAGTCTAAGGGTTGTGAAACCTGTTGTTTCACTGACTCTCTTAATCTTTCCATTCTTCATTCATTATTCCTTCTTTATTAGAAATAGATCTGGTAAAGCCTCTAGCTATTTGCTATTTTAAGTTTCTGTAATCAAAAAAAACAACTTCCTGGTGCATTCCAAGGATTGGATTGACTGATTTCTCTTTCCAGAAGTCCCCTAGGGAGTGAAACTTTGAGTTTTTTAATCAGACCAAGCCCTGTCTTCTGGAGAACTTGACCAATTTCTTTCAAGGAGTCTGATCCACCTGGATTTCACAGTTTGATGTCCTGTTCAAGATTCTCTCTCTGACAGCCACAATATTGTCCTTCCTTCTAATTACTCAGGCATTTTCAGCAGTTCTAGCCCACTAGATTTCATTCTGTACTTCTTAATATATAAGAATATAATTATAACATAAGAATACATGGCTCCTCAAACAGGTAAAGATGTAGAAATCTTTGCCACAAGCTTTAGCTTGGATGAAAGTGACTATGAGGAAAGTAAATGTCTCCTTTTTTCCTTAGTTTCTAGGATATCAGTCAAAGCACCATTTTCTTTTATTTACCATTTGAACTTTTCATATATACTGTACTACATGTCTACACTTTTCATATCAACACATCCTACTTGGAAAGTCTTCTCCAAGTTTTAGCAGGCCAGAGCTGCCCTTGCTTTCCTTCTGTTTTTCATCCACATGACATATTTCATTTTAATTAAAAGATTAACACGTAATCATCTGGGGCTTGAAGAAGCAGAAGTGTCAGCTGTCTTCCAGTATAAGGAGGACAATGGTAAATTATTCTATGTGTTCAGTGGAGGAGGAAAATAAATATTTGTTTAATTTTTTCAGAGAGATGCGATACATATTAGAAAAAGTTTCCAATGCTAAGACAGATAAAACAGAGGGATGGATTTTGTAGAATATGTTTCACTAAGAGGTTTAAAAAAATGGGCTAGATAAACATCTGTTGGCAGTCATCTAGATCTATTTGAAAGATTACTATTGTTGTAACACATGAACACAGAGCTACATAAAGTTCTTGGAGACCATTCCAAAGTGCTGTAAATATAGACATAATTAATGGCTTCATTTCATGGCATCTCAAAGAGTAAGTAGCCTGCCTTAAAACAGAAGACATTGCCTCTTCAGCATAAAAAATACGGAAAGAAAAAAAAGTACCCTTTAACATTCAAACGAGATTTCACTGTTGTGATAAAGAGATTTCACAAAGGGTAATAAAGAAAATGCAAAATGTCAATACACCAAATAAAATGTTCCTGAGACTATTCACAAGATCTTGATTGAGTTTGAGCTCATTATATAAACAGTACCTTCAGCAGAAGGCAGAAGTCTGCACATCAAATCTAACTAAAAGAACATTCTGCTGTTATTAATAACTCTA
Source organism: Grus americana (assembly GCF_028858705.1). Classification (NCBI taxonomy): domain Eukaryota; kingdom Metazoa; phylum Chordata; class Aves; order Gruiformes; family Gruidae; genus Grus; species Grus americana. The sequence goes on along the minus strand of NC_072853.1, from coordinate 9,935,564 downwards.
AAGGGCAAGTTCAGCATTGTACTTGAATATAAAATTCAAACCTCTCAAAGTTTATGGTTAAAGAATAATGGCTGAATAAGTGTTTCTTTGGCTTATTTGAAAATTCAGTTTTAATATATTGGGAAAAGAAGTTCTGAGACCTGAAATGTTGAAAGACTGTTATGGATATATGGCAAGGCTAAAAATAGAGCCTATCTGCTCTTCTCTTGTTCTCTCCCACCAGCACAGTGGCAAAACTATATCAATGTATTATGGCTGGATTAGCAAATGACTTCTCAAGTTACATGATGCCCCTTTTCTCCTTGCAATTTGTATAGTAAGAATAGGGAGATACCAAAATATTTGGAACTAGGGGCAAAGTCAGCATGAATTGTAAAGAATAGTGCTTTTTTTTCTGCTTCTGGACTCTTAGCAACTGATTGATTAAAGGAGTAGGACCCTGTTATCTGATTTACTTTGACTGAAAATAGGACAGTTTTCCTTAGCCATTTTTCCTCAAGCCCTTTGATGCCAATCCTTACCATCAGATGGATTTTCAGACTGAAAATCACAAGTTCTGTGTATAAAAATTTGGATGGCAACCAGAAAAATTAGGCTGTCAACCCTTTCTTTTCAGTAACATTTAACAATGTTAGTGTCCTTTTATTTAGAATCATAGAATCATGGAATCATAGAATGGTTTGGGTTGGAAGGGACCTCAAAGATCATCTAGTTCCAACCCCCCAGACATGGGCAGGGACACCCTCCACTAGACCAGGTTGCCCCATCCAACCTGGCCTTGAACACTTCCAGGGAGGGGGCATCCATAGCTTCCCTGGGCAACCTCTTCCAGTGCCTCACCACTCTGACAGTAAAGAATTTCTTTCTAACATCTAATCTAAATCGACCCTCCTTCAGCTTAAACCCATTACCCCTTGTCCTGTCACTACACTCCCTGATAAACAGTCCCTCACCATCTTTTCTGTAGGCCCCTTCAGGTACTGGAAGGCCGCAATTAGATGTCTCTGGAACGTTCTTTTCTCCAGGCTGAACAATCCCAACTCTCTCAGCCTGTCTTCTTAGGAGAGGTGCTCCAGCCCTCTGATCAGCTTCGTGGCCTCCTCTGGACTCTCTCCAACAGCTCCATGTCTCTCCTGTACTGGGGCCCCCAGAGCTGGACGCAGTACTCCAGGTGGGGTCTCACAAGAGCAGAATAGAGGGGCAGGATCACCTCCCTTGACCTGCTGGTCACACCTCTTTTGATGCAGCCCAGGACACGGTTGGCTTTCTGGGCTGCAAGCACACGCTGCCAGCTCATGTTGAGCTTTTTAATGAATCAATACCCCCAAGTCCTTCTCCTCAGGGCTGCTTTCAATCCATTCCTCGCCCAGCCTATAGTCGTGCTCGGGATTGCCCTGACCCATGTGCAGGACCTTGCACTTGGCCTTGTTGAACTTCATGCAGTTCACATGGGCCCACCTCTCAAGCCTGTCAAGGTCCCTCTGGATGGCATCATCTTCAAAATGAAGCTCTGTTATTAACAACCTTTTGGGATTTGAGATGAGCTGAATTATGGTCACTAGGCAGAAGCAATACCTTCAGCTAGTGGCTGTTCTCCCAGCTCTGCTGAAGTTATGACAATTTGCCTCTGAAATGTGGTCCTTCTTGACTGATGTCTTTAGCCTTTTTGTTCTTCACATTTTTTGGTACTTTGCTTTTCTCCCTATTCTAATCTAGTAATCTACAGGCACATATAATATAGACGTATAAGATATATGTAAGATGTACTCATGTAGTAACATACAATGACATTCCATTTACACAAGTTGGTTATAGAATATCAGCATTGACTTCAGCAGCATTAATCTAATTTTATTGCGTTGTTGCAAAGGGGATGATTGAGCTTGTACTTCCATAAGAATGAATCCCATTATCAGGAAGCCACTCATTAATAGGACCCTTTGGGACAGATATGTTAAATGCATTGGTTATAACTGCATGAAAAGAATTTGTTTTATTATTACTTAGCTAGGGATCCCTTGGAGAATAATGAATAGGAGAAATTCAATCTTTTTTGCTGAGAGGTGCAAAGTTTTTTAAAGTCTGCTCACACAAAAAAGGGCCAAAACTTTGGGGTCTCAATGTACATCTATTTTTCTATCCTGCCTTTTGCTTTTCAGAGCCAGCATTTAAATCATCCTGTTGATTACATGGAGTAATGTGTGCACTAAATTGAATGTTAATGTTGTTTTCTGTGCTTACTAGGAAGAAATGGTTCCAGACACCTGTCTCATTTTCTCCAGACACATCTGGGAAATGGTATGATTTGTGAAATTGTGCTCAGAGGGTGATGAAGAAGCCTTTGGTTAAAAGGTGTTTTAACATAGATTTGGTAAAGTATATGAAGTGGTTGTTGTTAAATCAGGTAAGATTGTTTCTGTTTGTTCAGGGGGGTTATGTTTGTTAGGTTGTTGGGTGGTTTTTTTTTAAAGAAATAAGCAAGCATGTCATTTAAAATGGCTTTCATTTATGAGAAGGTGAACATCAACAGCAAAAGACAAAATGAGACCACACTGACCTCCCTACGTGAATGAGAGCTGCTAATTCTAAGAGTAGCTCTGTCACTGGAAACTGTTACAGACTTACCATTCATGGCAGAATTCTTGGGAAATCAAATATGCAAGTTTCCTCCATAAGAATGCATCAGTTAATACTCATATACCTGCTGAGGATGCATTTACCTTCTTATCCCTTGGCACAGATATTGACTTGCTGGAAAAATATGTGCAAACTTGCATTACAGCTTCTGGTAGCAGTACTACTTCAGCAGGTAGTCTCTGTAGCCACATACCATGTTTCTTTGGTGAGAATATGGGAATGATAAAGCATAAAGATCTCTGAGGATTGTGGAGGCTCTCCAAAGCAACAGTGACATCCCAAATTCAAGCACAGCTGGTGGCTTTGTGCGTACCAAGAAGGTCTGAGAAGGCTTCTAGGGAGAATACCTCTTAGTATGGGTGTAGGAATAGTTCATGTGTCATCCTGAATAAAAATCAACAAATGATGTGAAAAAGAACAGTATCAGGGTGAATATAGTATTTCTTTCCTGTTTACTGAATAGCTCTGAGTAGACTCTGATCTTGAATGCATCTGCTGCTTGAAATATGAGATGTTTATGCAGAAACAATAAATATTTGTATTTATAAATTCAGGCTGTGATTTCCACTAATGAAACAAATAGCTAACTTAGAGCTCTCTGTAGTCAGAATCTCAGGTAGATTAAATAAAATAAAAATAGACACTACAGGCATTTTTACATATTTCACTTACTACATATTGCAGTAAACAGAGAACCATTTCTTTCAAAATGCACCTGACTTTCACTGTTCTTCCTCTCTTCCCCTTTCTCTCTGAATAGAAGACAGCTGTGTAGATATTGAATGGAAATTTCTTTCTGGATTTCTCCACTGCTGATGTTTTATTTATGTCATTTCATTTTTTTATATTGCATCTTGCTTCAATTCAATAGTTTTACGGCAAGCTGTACTCAATAAACTATTTGGAAATAAAGATTCCAGCCTATTCCAAATCAATCTATATGATGAAAAACTGAATATTAACTGAAAGTACTTATTGCTTCTTTGCTTAGATAGCACATCTCATCACTGTCATAGATAATTTGGAGTGATCTGATGCAGTGTAATAGAATTTGAACATTTCAAGGGGGATCAAGAATATCTTCACAAATTGGATGCAAGTGTGTGTAGAATGTGATCCTTACAGTGAACACTAGCAATTAACGTAGTCCTCAGAAAACGTCACAGCAGATATTACTAGTTACATTAGGCAGTATTAGTTTGGGTAAGACTAAGTTAATTTGATGGAAAAGCAAAAGGACATTAAATTGCATTTTGACGGTTTTGTCAAAATAAAGATGCTACAAACACAAAGGACAAAAAGGAATTCCTGAAAGATTGATGAAATAAACAGAAATCAATAAAATCAATAGTCTGAAAACAAGAAAGAGGTTAGAATGGAATTGTAGATAAGAAATGTCAGTGCAACAGGCTATAGGAAATATGATGTGAAATAATGGGCCATGGTGATTAGGCAGGCTGATTATTGGGCTAAAAAGATAGTTTTGCAGTTTCTTTTGAGATCTGTTCAGAGACCGGATTGCTGTTGAGATGGTAGGTGTCTAAAGGCAGCCCTAGAAGAAATCTCAGGGTGTTTCATACAGTCTCAGCACTCTTGTGCCCAAACGGCTCAGGTTTACTCGGGAAATAAAAATGTAAAATTTTTCCTCTTTATGCAGTACTACTGAGGTTGCAGTTTGATTTCAGCCTGCTGAGGAGTGTAGGACTGGCCATCAAAGATACATGGTTTCAGAAAAAAACACAAGAAAAGACACAGCTAGAGAAAAGAAATAGGCAGAGAGGGTTTCCAGAGCTAACTGGCCAAGCTTAATTAAAAACCCACAGAATATTTAGTGTTATATAGTCACAGAAATAGATGCTGTCGGAAACCTGTGCTTGCAGTTACATGCAATTAATAGGGTCTTATTTTATGTGAAAGAGACTATTTTGATGCACATTTGAGGTTTAAATCCATGTGGGAATGAAGAAATGAGGATGGAGGTGCAAAATGTTCCTGTTGGCTTTACTGGAAGCTCACATTTCCTTTCTTGTACAAAAGAAGAGCACACAAAAAAAACCTACCCCAAAACCACTCAAACCAGCTGATTCCCTTTGCCAACATCCCCTTCTCATTAAAAAATTATTACCTTTTTTTTCTTTTTTAGGTCCAGGAAATGATTAAGCTGACATTAAATACATTATGAAAGTTTAATTTGCAAGCAGCCTCAGACACCCTGATTCACTCTCTGTCCAGCACCTCCTTTCTCCTAGCTAACAAAGGATTTGGGGTCTTTTGAGGAACTCTATCTGTCCTGCAGGCTTTCCCATGTCCTAGAACCCCATTTCTCTCACAGCAGTACAGTCATGGGATGGTGTACAACAGACAGAATCCAGGAATGGCACCAATGAACTGGTGACTCCATAGGAAATGAGAAACTTGTGCTGTTTGTTCTCAGGACAGTTGTACCTGGTGTCCATGTCCAGGCACTGTCAGGGGCTGCAGGGCAGCCTGTGTGGGGAGAGGCCGGGGCTGCCCCGTGCCGCACACAGCCGGTTCCAGCCGGTCCCAGCCGGCTCCAACGGCCCCAGCGCAGGACACAGCTGAGCCCCTCAGCCAAGCTGGGGGTGCTGGGGGAAAACAGGTTTCAGCAAGGGCCAAAGGCAGCACAGGCAGAGGAGGAGGAAGCCAAGGAGGGAGCAGCAGCAGAGGGACCCCGAGGCCGGAGGAGGAGGAGGAGGGCAGGAGGTGCTGCAGGCCCGGAGCAGGGATCCCCTGCAGCCCTGGAGAGACCCCGCTGGAGCAGAGACCCAGCCTGCAGCCCGGGGAGGGCCCCACACCGCAGCAGGGGGGTATTTCCTGCAGGAGCTGCGGCCGTGGAGAGCCCAGGTGGGAGCAGGTTGTCCCTGAAGGACTGCAGCCCGGGGAAGGGCCCTCGCTGGAGCAGGGAGACCTGTGAGGAGGGAGGAGCGGCCGAGAGGGGCTGGGATGGACCCACTGCAACCCCCATCCCCACCCCTGCGCCCCTCGGGGGGAGACAGGTCGGGAGTGAGGGGTGAAGCTGGGAATGGGAACAAGGGGGTTGCGTGTGGGCAGGTGTAATTTTAATAGTTGTCTTTGCTTCTCACCATCCAAATGTTTTTTAATTGGCAATAAATTAAATTATCCCCAAGTTGAGTCTAGTTTGCCCATGACAGTAACTGGTAAGTGATCTCCCTGTCTTTATCTCACCCATGAGCTTTTCCATCCTATTTTCTCCCCTGTCCTCTTGAGGAAGTGTGTTGGGTTCGTGTGGCAAGGTTTTGGTAGCAGGGGGGCTACAGGGGTGGCTTCTGTGAGAAGCTGCCAGAAGCTCCCCCTGTGTCTGACAGAGCCAATGCCAGCCAGCTCCAAGACGGACCCGCTGCTGGCCAAGGCCAAGCCAATCAGCGCCTCTGTGATAACATATTTAAGAAGGAAAAAAACCAGTTAGAGAGAGCTTTTGCAGCCAGAGGAGTGAGAAGATGTAAGAAACTCCGCAGACACCAAGGTCAGTGCAGATGGAGGGGGAGGAGGCGCTCCAGGTGCTGGAGCAGAGGTCCCCCTGCAGCCCATGGTGAAGGCCATGGTGAAGCAGGCTGTCCCCCTGCAGCCCATGGAGGAAGGATGAGGGGGTGTAGAGATTCCACCTGCAGCCCATGGAGGACCCAATGCCAGAGCAGGTGGAGGCACCTGAAGGAGGCTGGGGCCCCATGGGAAGCCCATGCTGGAGTAAGTTCTTGGCAGGACCTGTGGACCCATGGAGAGAGAGGAGCCCACGCCAGGGCAGGTTTGCTGGCAGGACTTGTGACCCCGTGGGGGACCCACGCTGGAGCAGTCTGTTCCTGAAGGTCTGCACCCCATGGGAGAGACCCACACTGGAGCAGTTTGTGAAGGACTGTAGCCCATGGGAAGGACTCACATTGGAGCAGTTCATGAAGGACTGTCTCCTGTGAGAGGGGCTCCATGCTGGAGCAGGGGAACAATGAGAGGAGTCCTCCCCCTGAGGATGAAGAAGCGGCAGAGACACCATGTGCTGAACTGACCACAACCCCCATTCCCCGTCCCCCTGTGCCGCTGAGGGGGGAGGAGGTTGAAGCCGGGAGTGAAATTGAGCCCGGGAAGATGGGAGGGGTGGGGGGAGGTGCTTTAAGATTTGATTTTATTTCTCATTTGTCTACTCTGTTTTGCTTAGTAATAAATTAGATGAATTTTGTCTCTCTAAGTTCAGTCTGTTTTGCCTGTGACAATAATTAGTGATCTCTCCCTGTCCTTATCTCGACCCATAAGCTTTTTTGTTATACTTTTTCTCCCCTGTCTGGTGAATGAGGGGAGTGATAGAGTGGCCCTGGTGGGCACCTGGCCCCCTGCCAGGGTCAACCCACCCCAGGAGGGAGGGTGAGGGAGCAGCTGAGTGGGCATCTGGCCAAGGTCAACCCACCAGAGCAGTGAATGAAAGCTGAAAGATTTAATAATCAGTAGCTGCCTCAGCATAGGCAGATATGATGCTGGCACCTGCAAATTTGGTAGCTATCCTATTAACATTAATTATGTAAACCACCTGTGATTTCATTATTTTGGGTGCTGTTACCACTTACTCTTCCTCTCTGTTTTGGTAATAATTGACAAACCTCAAGTTAAGATGTAAAGTTTACTGTGAGACTGAAGAAATCTAGCCAAAATGACACTGAATGGAAAAAAAATGCAATCAGGTATTTCTCTGTAGATTTTCCTCTTGACTTTATTCCCTTGCAGATGTGGAAGCCAGCTTTGAACTGTAACATTGTTATGAAGTAGGCTGTTGACTAATATATTTCACAGCAGGAAGAACAAAACAAGAAAATAGCAGGCACTCTGGGGTAAGTTTTCAATGACCTGATTCTTGTCTAAGTAGCGTCTGTTTCAATCTCAGTTCTCCCGTAACTATTTAAGGGCAGAACAACAACAACAACAAAGCAAGCAAACAAAACTCAACCCACAACAACCCCACCAAACCCAGAAAATGCAGAGATAAAGGAAGAACTAAAGTGCAGATAATGAAATTCAATGTATATAATGGCCACAGGTATGCATAAGATTCAGTTTATTATGGTTTGGAGCTAGATTCTGTCATTTTCACCCATTCTAATGTCCATCAGAAATAGCAGGGAGATTATTAAATCCTGAGTTAATATCTTAAGTGACGTTATGAAAGCACCACTGGCATGATTTAAAAAAAAAAAAAAGTGCAGAATTTAAAGCGATCTCCTGTATTAGCACAATGGTTGGGTAATTTGATTCAATAGCTGTTTATGATATCTAATATTAATCATTAATAATGTTCTGTATATATATTTTTTCCTATGATTATTATTACATTTGCGATTTAGGTACAAACCACAGTAATCATCTACCATATTGCATTAAAAAAGGGATTAATCTCATCTTAGTTAATGTGTCTCCAGTGCTGGTATCTTTGTCATAGCTGTCTGGGCTTTTCTTCTAGTAAACACAGAACGAATAAATAGAGTTAATGGTGTTTCAGGTGTGTTTCATCACACGAAATGTAAGTAGGACATGCTTTGTGATAAGGAAATTGTGTTCTGAACTTCCCTGCTTTATTTGACAAGCTCTCTGTATTGACTAAAGGGATTTGGAGTGAAATGCTTAAATATATTTTGTATTGAGATAATGAATGTCAACTTGTCATGGTCAGCTGTGAGTTTCAAGCATAACTTTTGAAATGTCTTTGGACAGCTGACCAGCTGCTCTACATGTAGTTGGTACTTGTTTCCTCTTCTTTACAGGGTAGCTGTACAGGCAGCAGTTGGTTTCAGTTCTCCAAACTCTGTCTTACCCAAATAAAATGTCTGGATTAAAGCAATCTTTCATAGTGTCAAGGTTCCAAAAGTAACCTTCTGTGTCTAGGAAAAGGGTAACTGTTCTCCTTTGTGTTAGCCTTCAAAGCTAAAAAAGAAATGTCAGAATAAAACTAAAAAAGGTTACTGCAAAAATCAGTAAGTTTTTTTTCAGATTTTTCCTCTTTCAATCTAAGTATTAAAGTATCAGAGAGAGCTTGTTTTCCCTCGTAAGCTGTAATATTAACCTACCAACTAAAAAAAATCTTTGTCTTAGTACAAGAAGCCTGTGTATTTTCAATAAATAAAGAATTGGGGAAACACATCGGTTCCCTAAGTCATGCTTGCCTGAAATTTATAAGTACAAAACCTTTGTTTTCACCTCTGCCTGTTCTGCAGTCTATTCAGGAGGCACGTTTCCATACTGCAGCACAATGTAAGCACTGATGTGGCCAAGAAAGGCAATAAGCAAAGCAAGTAGGTAAAAGCTTCTCTGATTCGGTTGTCAGCACCTTCCCATTAGATGGCTATAAATAAAATAATCTGAGTTTGGAAAAACAGGTGAGTTAGTCATATGTGGATAAAAGGTTTTTTTAGAAAATTCATGAAGAAACTATATATTCCTAATTCATTACGGCAGTTCTTTTTGTATTTTGGAGACAATAATGGCTTTTCCTTTCACTACAAAAAATCTCTGCTAAAGAGACCTAAATCCAGATATCAGCTTCTTATGCCCAAATTCTGTTAAGAATTGACATTTCTTAAGAATGGTCAATGGTTAACTTTCATCTCATCATCCTCTTGGTTTTGCAACAGGTTCCATTTGTCAGGTCATAGCATCGCAAAATTCAGATAATACAGATCTTCTCTGAGTGCATAACATGGAATATTTCTTTTAAAGCTATCATAATTTTTATTATATTCTCCAGATTTTTTTTGGTAATAGAATTTCTCTTTCTAACAACTTAAAGCAGTAGGGTTTTATCTTACGGTCAAATGACATAAACCTGTCTTCTTTGTCTTACAAGGTCATCTGCATAGGACCCTCCTTTGCCTAAGTATTCTCTTACTATATAAAGAAATCTTGGAAAAACAATGGGCTCACTTTTTTCCCCTCAAAATGAATCTGGAATGAATTAAATTAAAAGTTCTCTCTTGGTTTTATAAACAAGAGTATGTTTGATCCTCTTACTTAAATTGAGATTTTTCTTTGAAGTTAAATCCTTTTCAATATCTTGTATATGCCCTTTCCATATGCTTCTTTATAACCATTAGTTACTCTTCTCAGCACTCGAAATTTGCTGTTTAATGTTAAAGAACTGGGCACCCTTCTCCTAACTCATCAAAAAGTTATCCTACAGAAGACAAATATTATGTGAGGATAAGCAAGGCTGTATTCTTCAGGTATTCATAATTTATATAGTGATGGAGGATGCACAAACATAGCTGACTAGCATTCAAAAAGCTTCAGTGGTTTAAGCAACACTCCCACAATGAGTACCAGCTGTAGAATTCGAACTGTCAGCACTTTAAAATACAGAATCAATAAACAGTGATGTATTAGAGTGAAATCATGAAGACTAGAGTTTCACTAAGCAATAAATTGGTCCACAAATACATAACAAGGGATTTGGATTATGTGCAAGGAAAATTGAATATAAGGAACAGTTGCTAGTATATGAATGGAAATGTCAAAATGAAGCAACAGAAAATACATAACATGAAGGAGATTTAGTTAAGGCAGAGAACAGACACAGTCTCTGTGCTGTGGTTACACAGTATTTAAGGAAACAAATCTTAAACATGGCAAAAAGTAACAAAGCAGGCTAGAAATGCAGCTCACAAATCTGGTTTTAGTGTATATTCAAAATCATATCATCCTACTTTATTAAAACAAGTGGTTTTCAATAGTCTTGAATTTAGTACCACTGCAGCTCTAAGAGAATGAGTTAGAGTCTTGTCTGGCTCAGTTGTCATGGAAACAATTATTTACTTCCATCTGGATAATCTTTATCATTATGGACCTGAAGCTAGTTGAAAGAGTGAGTGAACTGCTGTGATTTCTGTAATTTTTTTTTTTTTTTAAAGACGACAAATTGCCTAGATCATACTACAATTACATTAATAGGGCAATTGTGTTTAACCCAAGATTAAAAAAAAAAAAAAAATTCAGACTGGCCCTGTATTTTCTGAATGTCTTTTCAGGTGCAGATTCTGCTATCATTAATTTAATTTAGGATTACTTTGATTTGATGACAAGACCTATTGTAACAGTGAGGTTATCCCTGCTTTAATGAACCCAGCACTGTATGAGAATCAGAGGTCACCTGACTCTAGACAGCGTATGTATGCATTTAAGACACGTCACCTTTTCTAACCAACAGTGAAAGAGAGAATGGCTGAGGAAATTTATAGCTAGGCCCTGGAGGGATAGTCTTCAGTAGGAGTCAGAAGCAAAGTTCATATTTATGCTCTTGAACCATAACAAGAAACCTTCCTGTATAAGAAAACTCCCACAACTAGCTGGGAGCATCTCCAGCGGCAGCATTGCACGAGGCACCACTGTGTGAGTTGAAATGCATCCCACTTGCACAGGGAAAAGTCATTCAGTTAGTGGTGCAATGAACACACTTAATCTGGAACTCACACAGTCATCTCATTAAAACCTATCTTATCATTTCTGCAAGTTGACTTGTCAGACTAGACCTTCACTTCAAACAAGCAACAGTTTAAATCCTAAAGCAAAACAAATTACACTTATCACTATGTAGAACATTTCAAGTGTGTCTGTTATGGGCTGACATGTAGGGGATTAAGGAAAAGTGAATGCTATGTTTATGTCATTACAGAATGCTATTGCAAGAGTCACTTATTGACTGAGCAGTCTTATCAGGAAATAATTTGATTTGGGGAAATGTTCCTATTAATTTCCATTGTAAGTCAACCATCTGGATCAATGATTGTCTAATTCAACTCTACTCCAATTGAAGTAAGGCTGCTAATTCCCTGTGCTGGTGGGTAAATATGGATTGGTATTTTCCAAAACATAAGGCAAACACAATTTTCATTCATTTAAAAAACAAACAAACAAATTGAAAGGCTGGTAACTGAACAGAATGACAAAAAGAATTTGTTCTTTAATTATTTCATAAGTAAATGAAGAGTTGCCTGAAGATGCCGAATGCAGATATTCAGTCCAGACCCTTGCAGCGCACAGGCTTGGAGGGACTTCAATCCATCTGCTGTCTTGGATCTCCAAGGCAGGACACAGGAGTGCAGTACTGATTGACCACCAATTCAGACAAAGCGTTTTATGTTTTTGTTTTATAGGCTGTCCAGCAGATGCTAGGAGATAAAATATCAGAGAGGTGCTGTTCAGGTCCTAAAGACTGAAAATGCACTGCAAAAGCCCCTGAGCTGAAGTGTTCCCTAAAAAAAGAGCTGTTGAGATAGACCTGTATGCTGGAAAAGTCTTGATATAGAGTGAACCATTCACTGGCATCATTTCCAACACCAAAAGCTGAGCCAAGGTCTCCGTTATACGCTAGAGGCGATCAGGCTCATACTTACAGTATAGTAAATCTGCTGCAAGAGGAGTACAGGCACATACACACAGGTGTTTGACACGATCTGTAGGATGGCACACTGATCACTCCAAGATACCTAGACACAAAGCGTAGCACAGATGGGGGCTTGTTGGAGTGTCCGTCTCCACAACAATAGGAAAACAAACTAGTTTAAAATAGCCACCACTTCATGGAAATGTGTTTGGTTGCAGTATTTCTCAGACATCATAATTTAATTTACAACATTTATCATGTGAGGAGGAAAGAGTCTGAGCTGGAGGCTGGACTATCAGCTGTCTAATACTCACTTACAAGGTGTTTAAGAGAGGACAGCTGAAAATGAAGGCATTGCAGCATCTCAGGTGTACCTGAATGCCTGTATGATGTTCCAGGCAGAAGGACTGACCTATAATACAAAGTAGAATAATAAAACTTGTGCAAAAATGATAAAGGACACAAAATCATGAAGTCTATTAATAGTCCTTGGAAAAGATCAGCTGTAGCCTTGCACATGGCTAAAATCAGACATATGTCCCTGATGGCCATTATCGAGTATGTAGGAATTCAACTTCCTACAAAACCCACAAAAGCATCAGGTAGCTGAATATTAACATTTTTCATCATGGTCTTTCCCTAGTCATTTGCAACTGCCAAGTTTACCTGCTCCAGGGTACAAGTGTTTTGTACACGGTATAAATTCTTGTATGTTTTTTCTGGTTCCCTCCCTTCACAAGGGCAATCAGAAATAACATGCATTTATGATACAATTTGTTGTAATGAGAGTAACTCTATGGATTAAAAGCCTGAATTCCAGTACTTCAAGCCAAGAATATTATTACTTTCTCCATATGTATGTGTTCCATTTTTTTTAATGTTGACTTCTTTCACAGCTTCACATAGTTTTGAAAGCTAGGAAAGGGAGAGGAATCGTGTTGCAGCACCATGATGCTGATTTCACTTTCATAATCCCTTTATCTTCTATGAAATCAACACAATGGGCAAATTACATTTTCTGTAATTAGAATTATTAGAATTTATAATTACAGAATTCCTGTGATGTACTATAGTACTTCACATGCAAAGATTATCTCAGAGGAGATTGTTTTCATTGAGGACGATGGTGACCAAAGCATCTGATCTGTTAGTTTTATGACATTAAGACGACAAAGATCTAGATTCTAAATAGTTTCACACTATAAGAAAACTTTTGATGTGGGTTTTGTTTATTGGTGGGAAGGGACTGAGAAATGCTTTGCCAAACACACCTGACTTTATTGAAACAGCACAGACCACCAAACCCACCTAGGAAAACTTTCTCATTATATATGTGATTCTACTTATACTGGCTTTTGCTGTGTTAAAATTAAATGTACTCAAGCAACATGTCATATATTTTTATGACTTATAGCAGAATTCACTTCATATTCTGAGCTATAAAGCAAAGTTTTGGTTCTGAACGGCTGAACAGCTGCAGATTGGATGTAGATGATGTAGACTAGAGTTTAAATGAAAATAGGGGACTTGACACAGAGCTCCTAATGGGAAGTAATATGGCCCCTGTTAGAGATGCATAAGCTTTTTAATATTTAAAGTGCAACTCCCCATTTCAGACAATAGGGATATACAAGAGTTGGCATTTACAAATACGCAAGTGTGTGCAGAAGTGAGCCAGAAGGACCTGCTGAAGCTGACATTGCTGGATCATCGAGGATCCTGCATCATTCAAATGCAATTACATCTCAGTTTTCTTTCCCAGCAGTGCCCAGGACCCACAAGGAGACCTTGTTATCTCCTGCTTGGGTGCTACTCCCAGAGTTGTCTTCTAGATTAAAACTGAAAAGTTTGGGTGTAACCTCGAGCTCTCAGTTAGAAAGACTTTGGTGCGTGTCTCGTGGCAGCAACAAAATGGGCACTGCTGAACTAGACAACCAAAAATCTGTCATGTTCCTAAAATGTGATTGTTGGCTTTGCTAAAACAGATTGAACACTTCAGAAACTAGATAAGGACACTGGGATATTATACTGTCTAAATGGTTGTAAACTTGGTGTGAAATATTTGCTTTGCTGAGAATTGTAATGAAAAAGCCTACTTATTTTCTAGATTCAGTTTTCAGATTCAGTAGACATTATTGGTATTAAAAGTACCAGAAGCGCCATACGGAATTGAAGTTAGATTGCATTGCTCTGATACTTTTTTTCCAACTGCACAAGATCGGGGAAGGTTTTAAGAAACTTGCAGTAGCTGAATGTATGGCATAGTAACCTAGAGATCAGAACACCATTCAAAGATTAGCTCAAGGCTGGAAGCAAAAGATTTACATCCCTCTCAATCTCTGCTGTAATTGTAATGAATGATGATTTAGATAGCCAGAATTGTTACCCGTCCTTTTCTAAATCCTCTTCACTGCCGGCCTACAATTGCTTCCTGAAGCAAAGGGTTCTATCAGATAATTACAGTAGGAAAGTGCACTTATTCTCTCTTTGCAATTTTCATTTCATCACTTTTCAACTTCATTTAACATCCTCACATTTATTTGCTATGAAACAGTGGGAACAGAATTTCTTGTCTGACCTTTTCCAGACTATTTAACATAGGTATATTTTTTAATTTACCTATTTCTCTTCCATCCAAAACAATTCTGTTGTTTTCACTTCTTTAGTTTGATAGTTATTTCAGGTTATTGGATTCTTATTGGCACTTCTCAGGTCCTCTAGCTGTGCTACAATACCCTTTTTAAGATGAGATGAGAAGCAACATACTACATTCAAGATGAGGTCACTCATTATGTAGAGAAGTTATGTTATTCTGATTCTCTGTTTTCATTTTAATCTTTCATTTTGTTTGTTTTTTCTTGATCTGAGGTTGAAAGTAAGACAAGGATCTCTACTGAATTTCCATGTCAATTTCGTATAGAACTAGCTCAATTTTATTCCTATATTATGCACTACTTTGCATTTATCAATGGTTAGTTGCATTCAGCATTTTCTTGAATGCTAAAGCAGCTTATTTGGATTTTTTCTAAAGTTTCTTTTAATTATCTCTGTGTTTGACTAACCTGTCAATTTTGTGTCACCTATGAAGCATTCTGTGGTTTTACTAAATAATTCTTAATGAAAGGTTTTCATAACATTTAATGTCAAGTGGAAGTCCTAAACTTTCATTTGGTTAGGTAATCACTACATTAAAATGAGATTCATCGCTTGTGTAATCGCAGTGACACAGTTAGGATTTTACCTAGGATGCTCCTAGCCCAACTGTAATGTTACATATGCTTGCACAGAAAACCAAAGATACTAGTAACTGACTTGGATCCTGATTCAGGATGCCATTTGAAGTGAATGGCTTCTGAACATTTTCAAATGTCCTGTTGAACAAAGACCAAAAAATTAAGAACTGCTTTGAGTTGCTTATCTCATGCAGTACTTACCTGGACCCAAATACAGACTGCCATGTATGAAAAACATGAAAAACGGTGCTACTGGGACAGACAGTTACAATTACATATACCAGAAACAAAAGACAACCAACAATTTTTCCTTCACTTTTCAGATGGCAGACAAATGTAAGAATTTTAATAAATATTTGAGAGGAAAAAAAAGAGCTTCTGCCTCCACCGAAATCGTTGACAGGATTAGTTCAACAGGTTTTGCTTTGTGTATAAATTGTTCAAGTGTCTTGTGTGTTAATTTTTTGCACTGGTGTAAAGTTCCTTAAAGAGATGAGGCAAAGTGTAGTGGAATTCATGTTTTATGAAAGGGCAGCTTTTAACCTTGGGATTGGGAAGCACTTGGAGATTATTTATTGCAAATCAGCATCATAAACCAGCAGTACTTCACATTGAAATCACATCATTCAACGTAATTGTGAGCAATAAGTGAATATTGGTTAATGACGTGCTGTGTTTTTTAGTCTTATGATGCAAATTGGAGACCTGTTTTATTCAGGTAGAACAGTTTTATTAATAAAGATGCAACATTAAATAATTTTCAGCCTCCAAAGTGGTCACGTGTCAGAACTGAGACACTCAGACTTGCTCAGGAGAGGTGGTTGCCTACCACAAAAAATTTTCCATAGCATGGCAATTAATTAAATCTGTCTTAGGGGATTTACAGTCTACAAGCCTGGAAATCCTTGCGATCAGGTACAAAATCCTCATGACATGGCAGTCAATACAATACAAAAGATAGTCCTAAACTTCAGCCCAAAGCCAACACATGTCCTTCTCAGTTTAGCAAAACTTCTGGCTGTCAGATTTCAACACAGACAGCAGAAAGGAAGTGAGATATATGTGTTATGCAAAGAACATTTTCTTTTCAGTGTTCACCCCCCCACACTTTTCTACAGTTCCTATTTGTTTTATTTTTCAAACATTGACAATTTCTCCCTTACCTACAGGTACCTGGGGACTGGCTCCAGCTCTTTATTTCAAGATGCCCAGAGAGACACAACACAAGTGGTAGCTCTCCTGCATCTGTGACTTTCTCAGAGAGCAGATCTGGCTGGTGCTTGGCATATCCCTGCATCCTCCCAGTCTGTTCCTTCTCAAATGTCTCATTTTCACCAAGGCCAAGAGCACTACGACAAAATAGGAGCTATGTCTGCTGGAAAGCCTCCTCAAATATAAGGGCTACTTCTAGGACCTTTCTGCTTCTTAGAACAGAAATATCAGAGGCAAAGAACATGGCCCCTCCTAGCAACTGAAGATCCAAGTACCTTGTCATAGTCAAGGTTACAGAAGTTGTCTAAGTTCTTCTTACAGTACTTAGCATAGCCGGGGGCCTAGCCTGGACCTCAGATGTTCATCTGGGGGAGAGTGGGAGTTTCACTTCTTTAAGGACAATGAAGCAAGCACAGAATCACAGATTGGTAGGAGTTGGAAGGGACCTCTAGAGATTACGTAGTCCAACCCCCCTGCCAGAGCAGGATCACCTAGAGCAGGTTGCACAGGATTGCGTCCAGGCGGGTTTTGAATACATCCAGAGAAGAAGACTCCACAACCTCTCTGGGCAGCTTGTTCCAGTGCTCGATCACCCTCAGAGTGAAGAAGTTTTTCCTCATGTTGAGATGGCACTTCCTGTGTTCCAGTTTGTGCCCGTTGCCCCTTGTCCTGTCACTGGGCACCATAGAGAAAATCTGGCCCCTTCCTCTAGACATCCACCCTTTAGATATTTATAAGCATTAATAAGATCCCCTATTAGTCTTCTCTTCTGCACTTCACTGTAGAGAAGAAGTAAATCCACCTGACCAAGAAAAGGAATCACATCTTCATGACTGACATTGCTAACCTGCTGATGAGGCTTTAAACAAGGTTCACAGAGGACTGGGACTACAGCTTACAGGTAGCTGAAGACACTTGCTAAGTCTCTGGGGCAATAACAGACAGGAAAGATGCTGCTGGAGGATGACTTCCAGGTTATGGGTTTCTCTGACCATAAAGCACACTTCCCACAACTTACATTGCCTGGCACAGTCCAGAGGATCTGTACCCATAGTCCTGTTGTTGGTTGCATGAGCATTAGGGAAACCATTTCTGGCTACACAAACACATGCTGGGCCTTCCTCTGGCTCTCTTTTCATTATCACCTGCCCCAAATGGCTTATCCTATTCTGTTAGGATGCTAAAGGAGAGAGAGCACCTCACTTGTTTGAACACAGAGAGGTCTGAAATGGTTCTCCCTGAATGATAAAGCCCACACAACACTCCCAAGAAAAGTACAAATCTTTTTGCTAGACAAAATTTTGGTAGAGGCATTCAACAGCATCCTGAGCCTTAAGCCTCTCCACTGCCATTTCCTTGGGGCCTTCATCACTCAGTCTCTCTCTCTCAGCATGGACTCTGTGAGTACTGTTAACCCTATTTTAGGAAATCTACTAGCAGGCACAGCTGTTGTGGGGATTATATCTGTTGATCTCTGGAAAAAGAACTATAAATGCTTGTATACCCTTGCAGCATTACCACCATGATTTACGCAACTAACCTCTCTACGACACCCAAAATACCTAACGCCAAATGCTGCTAACAGAATCAAGCAGATCACTGTTCCTTCTCTCAATCCATCCCATTGTTTAAAGATAAGCTGTTGCAATCTAATACTCCTACAGTCTAAACTACTGAACAAACAAGCAAGGGAAAAAGTAGTTTAATAAATGGTCTATGCAACATATAGGTTGTGGGCTGGTGGGATGTGGGTTGGTTTTCTTTTGGCAATGAGGGCAAATAACAGGTAAATCTAGATTACTTTTAAAATATGAAACACTAAGTAAATCTTAATGTTTATTCTTTGGGAAACTGTGACTGGAGTCATCAGATTAAATTTGAATCTCTAACACTAGACATCTAAATCAACACAGGCTCCCTTGATAGAAGCAGAGATGTATTTGTCTAGTCCTGAAGTAGGAATTGTACATTTGATTCATATCCACTGCCAATCTATTGACTATAGTGAGATCCTAGCATCTTAAGCTAGATGAGGAGACACCCACAATGGTATTCTGCACTTGTAACAGAACAGACCCAAAACAGAATTTCTGGAGAAGTTACAGAGGAAATCTCAAATATTCGTAAAATCATATGTATCATTTGGGGTAGCTGCAACTTCTGTAAAAAAGCATTTAATGTACTATCACATGAAGAATTAGCAATGTTGAAGCTAAAGGGAGTCTGAACGCAGAACCAACAACGCTGTGGAGCACCTCCACAACATCTTCATTTTAATTCAGTAAATAAAGAAAGTCGGTAATGAAATTTGCTGAGGAGATCAAGCTGAGAGACATTGTCAACATAGTGAAGTTGAGAATTTCATAAAATTAGATGATCTAGAAGTCATAGTGCAATAGAAATTGGATCAACATAACAAGTGCAAGATCAGGTAATTGAGGACTATTAAGACTGCAGCTATGAGCTAAACAAGGTTAGCTGAAAATTACCAAGGTGGAAAAAAAAATAATAATTCAAATGTATTTTGTAGCAGCAGACTCAAATGCCAATGTTTGACATTTTGTCTAGTATCTAGATCTCCAATATCTATGTTTCATTACATGTCACACATTTTAGAGCATGGAATTCTCTAAAACCAAGAAAGCCTTCAAGTCTTTTTGATAGAGAGTGTTAGAGAGTAGACCTACTGAACATTCGGATCACACTGAGCTAGGTCTATCAGTCAAACAAAAGGGCAGAGAAAGGACATGCTGTAGCTGGAGCTTTATGAAAGACTTATGGCTTTCAGTAAGATTCCCCAAAGTTGTTTTCTGCAGCGTATTTCAAATATATTCAGAGGTGGATCTGACCTCCACAGGTTGATGATGCTTCCACTTGGCAGGTGATTGGCTCATCATTTTTACTCTCTTGAGCAGAACAGGCAAGACTGTACTGTTGCACAGATAGGTTTTTAATCAAGATGTGCCATCATCCATCTTAATCTTTAATATGCTGGATCGACTTTTGACTTATGAAGAACTGTACTGGCAAAAAAAGGTGGTTTCTTCAGAACAGAATAGAGAACACTTCTTTTTTAATCAGGTTGTCTACCAAATGCAATTCACCTTCAAGCATGACAGGAAACTTCATGTTCAAAAAATCAGTGGTTTCTTTGCTAGTACCAGCTTTCAAACACATAGCAGAAAGGCTTTATGCTTCTCTTCCGGTAACAGTGATCACATTGATTGCCAGAGTTGCTCTAAGTAATGCAGTTCTTGGCCAAAGCCTATGGGCCTTTCCACCCTCCTCCTTGTGGTGGGGAGGAAGAGCAGGGAGGGAGGGAGGCAGCACTAATGCGCTAAGTAATAAACAGAAGTGTCAGACTGATGGATATGGTCAACTGAGGAGGAGAGATTTCCACAGGTAATCCTACCTGAGAAGAGTAAGTGGCAAAATTTGTCAGTTCAGACTTTATTTTCGGATATTGCCGTATTTTGCTTAAGTTGCAGAATCCTGTTCAAACAGGATGAACAAGTTCCCATGAGCATTTTTAAACATCCAGCACATGAATGCCCTTAGGATCTTATGACACACACAGCTGGAAAGCATTTTTCCTCCTGAAAATATTCATCATTAAACTAAAAAGATTAAATTAAATATTTTTTTCTTTATACCTAATGAAAAATGCTATTTGTGTGCATTGACTCTTGTGCCTATCACTGCACATCCAAGAATATGGCTCCATCTTCAGTGTAACAACCCATTAGGTTGCTGTACAAGGAAATAAAGTTTCCCCTCAGTCCCAGTTTATTCATCAAAACAGATAAAATGTATTTGTGGAGACATCAGGTCCATGAATGAATTTTAAAACATGTGATCGCTATTACGATAGCAGAAAATTGTGCTTTATTTACTCATTTATTGTATCTGTAGTCACTACAACATTTCTTGTGCACACTATCCCAACAAAGACAATTCTACTGCATATTCCTACCTGCTGCCCCAGATCCATGCAATGTGTTGCTTCAGCTCTGATGTATTTTGTGAAAGTATTCTGCCACCTAAAGGAGATATTTAAGACAATGCCTCCTAAAAATAGTTGTTTTGCCATGATGAATTGAGGCTATATGTAGTTTTCCAGATTTTAATTTTATGATTAAAAAGATTCAGTTTTGACACCCTGAAACTATTTCTCCCAAAAAATGTTAATCCTTTACTGAATTCTTTCATTTCAGTAGACTTCATGGCCTCAGCCTCTCAGTATCTTGTTTCCCCATTGGTTAAACTTAAATGTCCTAGAATTAAAACAGTATCTTAGATTCTCAACAATGACTCCTGTGTCTTCAGAAATTACTGCCATTTTTTCAAGGCCTCAGGCTCCCAGTAAAAATTAACTTCTTTCATAGCATTAAAACCAGACATCTCTGTGCCCTTTGGCATTCTAAAGTATTGTTGCTCTATCATTAATTCAAAAATGTAGAATTTCTGAGAAGTTGGCTGAAAGGAAGAGGAAAGGCTAACTTAAAAATACCCTGGACCCTGACCGTAGACATGCATGTAGATATAGAGATGTACAGATAAAGATAGAGAAAACTCTTCAGTTCCTTGACATATGGAGTAGTTCATTAAACCACCTAATTGATAACACATCTATTATTCATGCTTTCACCTAATGAGCCAAATATGCTTGGCATTAATTCTATTACCAGAGCTTCTTTATTCTCAACAGAAAGCAGTGGCATCCAAACCAACGTTGGACCCGACATTCTCATATCTTCCCATAAAGTTCAGATACAGCCCTGAAGTAAGCAAGTTTTTACTCCCCAGGTGAGTCCAAATTGTGTTAAGAGAAAAGATTTGGTAGCAGGAAGAGAGAACAACATATTTATATTATCTAATGGCTTTTCATAATTATTTTTTCCATATCAGCAGACTGATTGAATTCAACAGTAATTCTTACTGGAATCCAGTGGTAAAATAAATGTATGTTTGTTACTATCACTAAAGGCTAATATTTATCAATATAATGCTCATTTCTTATATTTTTGTCAATTTTATATACATTTGAAAAATCTCAAGCCTAAATGATTAAAATATTCTCAGAAAGAACTGGTTTTCATTCAATATGTAACATAAATTATAGTTCAGAAGTAAAATTTCATTTTATTTATTTATTTATTTATTAGACACTGGAGTAGCTATTTGGACTTTTGCACTAAGGCATTAGACAATTACTTACACTGAGATCCAATTTTCATGCTTGCAAACAAACATAATTAAAACCTCCCCTTAGTTTTATGCATCTTTCAATAATGAGAGTTCTGAATAAATCTGTGAAATAGCTAAGTGATTGCAAGAATATTTAGCTGTGTGTAACTCATGTTCTTTCTTCCAGAATCAGTAATCGTGGGTCACATCATCCTTGTGATTCTAGCAGGCATTGCTTTTGCAGTTTCCAGGTTTTGTCTCTATTGTTTTCAGAGAGGCAAGATGCATTCATTTACCCAAGATACCTGTAAGAGAACCACTTCATTCTTGCCCCAACATTTAAGAAAAAAACTGAGTGGATGTTCAATATTCATAGACATTACAGGTAGCACATGTAATGCCAGGTTTCTGAGTTCCTTCTTCAGCAAATTTTTTTTTTTTCTTTATTCTTTGGTACATTTTTGCAGTGCAGAGATGAAACTTGGTCTGTATTTTCTGATGTCCAAAGCAAACATTTTGTATTTGTATCTTTCAACACCTCATTTTTTGAAACCTTATCAATACTTTGCATTAGTAAAACAATCCCATTTCATCTAGACATGGCAAAATTTTTCTCTACCAAAAGAGACTCTACCAAAGTTACTCATTAATTCCTCATAAATATTTTCCTGTTTTGTAGATGCTATTTTCTGCTTTTCCTTAAAAAATAATAAAAAATAATTAAATAATAATTATTATTATAATAATATTATAATAATTAAATAGGGAAACTATTCTTTGTACCTATATCTCTGTTCATTTCATTTTGGTGGTATCATCCACTTAACATGAGATGAGTGGCTACTTTTCCCTTTTCTCTATTTTGGCATAGATGTATTTTTTTTCAAGAAAAACAGAGCAAACACTTTCATAGCTCTTTTTTTTCTTTTTTTATTTTCATATTTGTGCAGTTGCTTTAAGCTTTTTTAATTGTGAAGTCAGGCAGGAACATAAAAAAATTGAGATCTTCCTAAAACTGTTTATGTGTCATACCAAGTCCTACCAAGAAAATCAATGAGCCAGCACAATTTTTTGCAAGAAAACAAAAGTACTTGGAAGCAACATCATCTCCATGCAAACATCACAACAGATTTTTTTGTTGTTTGTTTTGCACACAATTTGTATACAGTTCAGAAATGAATATCAACTTTGTCGAGGTCAGCTTAATCTTCAGACTTCAGTGTGACATCAGCTGCTATCTGAATGAGATGATAAATACTTGGAATGCTCAACAAGTGGAAAGGATCTTGTATGAACTCCTGAGGAAGTGTCAACAAATATGCAATGGAATTATAAATGGTAGGCACAGGTTTCTGGGGCAGCCTGGATTCTTTCAGAACATCTTTTAGCTGAAGACTGAAAGTTGAGGTATTGCTCTACATCATCACGTCAGCTTTTAGAAGCAATATTTCTACCGTTGCTGCTTGCACAGAGAAGCCCTGACAGGAGCAGACTCATTAGCAGTTAGGCAGAGTTACGGACTATGCCAATCAGCTCTTTCATCCTGATGAGGTCTGAAATCTTTGGGAAAAGTTTTCTTTGAGAACTGAGATTTTTTTGATCAATGTTTATCGATATTAATTGTTTGAAAAAACTTTCAAGTCCCCTCGTTTATATTTGGAATCCTATTTTCATATTACTGTCTTTTAAAACCCCTTTCTATATCTGCTCTGGTAGAGAAATTTTTTACAGAGCTGCATTCAGTAAGATGTTAAAGTTGACTGGAAGTGATGTAAGGAAACCAAGCGAAAGAAAACCAAAGCTGACTGCCAGGGAACTCTCCCCATCAGTGAGGGTGAGTAGGGACCTGTGGATAAACAATAAGGGAATAGGGGAAGTTTCATCACAAAAGCTGTTGAAAAGAGCAATGGGCAAAACCATGGAACTGTGGAAACCCACTCCGTATTTCGAGAGTGAAGGATCACTTAGCTCTTTTCTTTTTCTACAGGCCAAACATTGATATCTTTTACAGTAAATGCCATGCTATTTTCTGTGGCAGTCTTGCTTGTGTA
Organism: Grus americana; assembly: GCF_028858705.1. Classification (NCBI taxonomy): domain Eukaryota; kingdom Metazoa; phylum Chordata; class Aves; order Gruiformes; family Gruidae; genus Grus; species Grus americana. Next base: position 9,911,853 of record NC_072853.1, on the reverse strand, counting down.
AGGGCATTTGGGTTTTACCTTATGATTTTACAGACCCAATTCAGCCTGGGCATGAATGAGCGTAATTACTGTTGACATCAATGAGGTGAGACCTAACATAGTGCATGGCTTAATTGGATCATGGGATTTGCATTTCCCATGTATGCAAGCACTGCTCAGTGGCACATAAGTGTGCTTAGAATATTATCAAGCATTAACCTTAGGTTTGTGTGTCTAGTTCCTACAGTGTCTAGAATAAATGGTTGTACATTCATAACTAAAGTAAGAGCCAGCTTGGATACTGATGCTAATTTTTTTTTTTTTTCCAGATTCTTGCAAGGACAGGAAGAACATTAGGAGTCCTGTACTACAGGTAGAACAAGCAGCTCTCCGGTCTATGAATATCCTAAGATATCTAGGAGTATCTTAAAAACTCACAGTCCTCTTCGGTTCTGCCCTGGATATCTCTGATGACTTGAATTCTGTCAAATCCCAGTAGGAATCATAGAAAGAAACAGAAGAAATTTGCATTGCTCAGCCTTGAAGAGAGAAATATTTGCAAGTCATAGTTGCCAGCTTCACTGGAAGGCACAGCTGTCTGCTTAACCCATCACAGCAGAGATTGCAAGACTCTGACTATATAAAAAAGACAATGTAAAAATAACTATGTGTCTTCTAGCAAAAAAAATCATTGTGGCAGAAAGAGCACAGCACAGTCAAAGAGATGGATAATTGGTCAGGTCTCTGCTTTTCTGCGTATTATAAATCAAAGCCAAAAGGAAGTCCCGTCTGGCCATTCTGTGCAGTCCATGGCTATGTCTATTAGGCTTTGTGTCTCCTTTGTGTCACCTCTATTCCTTTGCATACAAGTCGCATTATAACACAGCACAGTCCAGAAGTACAAGGGCAGCAGCAGAAGAGCTAGGCTCCCAGCTAGGATGAAATCATAAAACATTTCTTTGCAGCTCTTGCCCTGTCTGCCAGCCATTGTGAAGATTGACTGCCCATTCACCTTGTGAGCCGCTATTTCACAGCTCAAAGCTGTGCACACTGCTAATATGATATTGCATGTTGTCACATAAATTGTTGCATAAAGAAGGAGTGATAGCTGTAGAGATAGAAAGATCAGCTGGACAGAAAGACCGATGCAGATTGAGCTCTGATTAGCCAGCGTATACTTGCAGCCTCTAACAGGACCTCTCTGAGAGGGGAGATGAGGTATTAGTGGTCCCCTCCACATGCCTTTCCAATATGACATGAAGAATGAGTTCAGGCAGCCCCTGATAATTGTGTCCCTTCCAGTCAGTGGCTGGGGGAAGCTGGAGTTTTCTGTCATGAGCACAGCATTTTAGTGTCACTTGCCGATCACAACTATTCTGGGTTCTCCTTGGCATCTACAACTTCTCAGATGCCTCTGAGAAATGTGCATATATGCAAGCGTGACCCTTTTTGAGCAAGAAACAGGAGGAGAAAAGTAGATGTTCTCTTCCAAGTCCCTGAGCTCCTCAACTGGGATTGTTTCACCTGCCTCCTGAGTTTAATGGTGATCAGGTTTATGGCAGAGCCCCTCTGAACCGAGCCTACTACAAGCTGCTGGTGAGACTCCTAGCCCAGGGAACCAACAGACTTATGAGGTAAGGCAATGAAGAGAATGTTGTGAGTATTTACAAGCATCACAAAGTGATTTGCCCATGCTCAGATGGAAAGTTTGGGGCAGAGCTGGATGTGATCCACTGTCTCTCAGTGTGACTGTCCTTTGCTCTGCTGAATGCACCCAGGCACGATAATCTGTTATCCTGACTCCTGGGGCTGTCAGTGCTGGATGGTAACAATAACAGCGACAGTTAAAATGTCATCGTCTGGGACCCCCACTTTACTTGTCCTTGCAGGAGCTGGTCTATGAACTGGGGATATAAAATTCTGGAAGGAGAAGCCTGCTAATTGCAGCGTCATTGTCTTTTGCTGGAGTTCTCGATGTCATTGTATGACTGCTAAGCATAGATAGGAGATATCTAAGCATAGACAGGGGATCTATGTTGTGGTAATGCAGTCACCCTGAACCTAAAACTCAGAAAAATACATATCATTTCCACTTTAAAAAAGTATTATGGATGCTTTTTTTTCTCAGTAGTGCCCAGAAGTGACCAGGTACCCTCACGGACCCTAAGGAACAGCCCTGTTGCCCAGGCTGTTGGCAGAGGTTTACAGACATTCAGCTCCTATTGATTGCACTGGTGATTTATCATTTGAGAGAGGTGTTCACGGGTCCTGGGTGAGGACTACCCACTCTTCTGCTGCTATTTCAGAACAGAGTTAGGTCCCTAAACTCAGTCATGTAGTCTGAAACAAAAGCAAACAGCAATGACAAGACAGATATGTGAAGGGAGAAACATGGGATCTGTTATAATTCTTCTTACGTCTAGGTATCTTTCTGACCGTATGTTTATTTTTATTTAATAAGGACACATTCATAGTCCAATAACTGGAATTATGGCAGTGCTGTTAAAACAATTCCTTTCCTTCTTGTAGCAGTCATGTTTGTCGTAACTATTCTTCCTCCTTAAGGATGACAGTTAGATATTTTGATGTCCTTATCATGATGTTTTCTTAACAAGGTTGCAAACAGATTTCCCTTGAAGCATTTCAGAAAGTTTAGTTTTCTGTTCTTTCTGTGAAGCCAGAAATTCAGGCAAAACCAAATTTTTGCTTGATCATAAAATTCCAGCATCTCTTTAATGCCTTTCAGATTTCTGAGAAACCAATTGTCTGAAGATTTCTCTGTTGCAGACCTGCTTTCAGTTCCTGCTTTGTGTTGATATCATTGTAGTATAAACTGAGCAATGACTGTAATCAAAGTTTCAGTCATCTCACCAGAACGCAGTGGGTTGCTATGTGGGTGGCAGCAGGGCAAGGAGAGTCTGCAGGAATGCTTTTTTGGGGACTTACTGTTGTCAGCAAAGATTTAGCCTGGGAGCTGGATGGACAGAAAAAGAAGCTGGACACAATAAATTGCAGAGTGAACTATAATTTTGCAAGCTGCTCTCTGTTGATCATAGAGAATTTCACGCTAAATATCTGCTGTTAACAGGTCACTGAGCTCAACAACACCTGTTATTGCTTCTTCTTGTATCCTACTTAAATGCATTGAATAAGAAGCTTGTGAGATCTGTGGAGGCCATTTAACCCTTTCTACAGGAGGTCTCCTCTCAATTACAAATATGTTTCCCTTTACAGTAATAAAGTTGAGTTACATGTCTTTCCCGCTTTTGATGTCATTTTAACTCCCACAGAGCTGAATGAACATATTATTTTCATAACTCAGAATCGAGTCATTTGGGATTCACAAATCACAGAAGTTACAATATTTTGAACAGACTAAGATTCAGTGACAAAATAACACCCAGATACTTCATTTATTCAATAGCATGTGCAACTCTGCAAGCTTATTTCTTCACCACTAACCTGCTAGAGTTCTCCCTGCCAGTCTGAACCTAAGTTTTTAAAAATATATGCCATACCATGACAGCCTGATACCTTTTAAGTGTTCCATGATGCTGACAGAAATCTCCCAGTTCCTACATAATGCCGAGAATGTGTCCCAGATTCATGACCAATGACACAGTGTTTACTTTGCTCAGTACTGAGGGCAAAGTTTTCACTCTCTATTTCCAGTCTATGAGTGCAATGCCTACATTACATGTCAAACATGAAATCAGACCCTCACCTGAGTCCAAGCATGTTCAATGGCCACATTGCAGCTCTCAAGCTCTGGCTTTCATGGACCCGTCTCCAACGATGCCTTGGCACATATGGTCAGAGTGCTTTATACTGCAGGAGGCCAACTTTACTGCGCAAGCTGTATAGACAGTGATTATGCTAGTAAATTAGATAGAGCTGGGGAATGTTCTTGGTCGTGGAAATGTGACAGACTGTACTGTGAAACTGTTTGAACAGTCCCTGGTGCAATTTTAGCCTGTGCCTATTAGCAGTCTCCCAAAAGCTCCAGAGCACTGTCTGCAAGTTAGAGTAGTCCAGGGACTATTCCCAATATGCGAAGTGCATGGAGCCACTCTGCTTTGGAAGCTAAGAGAGTTTATTAAAACACATGCCAGTTGGCTTCAGTGCCTAGGAATGTTCCTAGGCACATTCAGCTGTAAGTGCAAACGTTAGTGTAGGGTATCCTCAGTAGACACAGATTAACTACAAGGAACATATATACAGCTCTAGACCTTCTGTGCGCTGCTTCAAACTGGCCACCTCAACCAGGGCTGAGAGGGACGAAGCTTTCTGTGTTTATTGCCTCCTGTGGGGCATGTCCTGGCCAACTCCAAGATCCCTGTCAGTCTTTGTAATGCTTTCTGATAGTCATGAAAGTCATCCCAAAAGGGCTTGGACACAGAGACCAATGCAAAGAGGATCAGTAAGCATCCTAACTTCTTAACATTCAACCGGTGGCAACGTGGCACATATAAATAAGTTGGGCTGGATTCACAACTTCCTAGCCCAGCTCATTAGCATCAAAGTGGGTGAAGTCTCAGTGGTAGCAAACCAACCCGAAGCTGAGGCAAGAAGCCTCGTGGTGACCAGCATCAACGGTCTCCATGTGAGTTGCTCAGTGTAAGGTATCTGTCTGGTGGCAGAAGGAAGAGGAAACATCTGTGCTGTCACAGGAGCTGCAAAGTTCAACAAGTTGCAATGGTTCACACAAAAGAAAAATGCCTTCTTGAGGAAACCAGAAGCAGAAACTTCTGATTCATTCTGACACTTAAATCTAATTTGTGAATTCATGCTATTACTGATTCTTTTAACGGACCAGCAGATTTCCCAGTAAAACATAGCATCATTTGCCTCTGCCTTACTTATTTTCTTCCTAATTATTTCTAAAGAAAGAAACTGCAACACATATAAAAATAAAGTTAAAGCATGCATGCAAATGGCCAGACCTGGCCTGAGGTTAATTCTGCAAGGTAAAAGTATGAGAAATGTTTTACCTCATTTACCACTGCAAACAATGGAAAGGGAAAAGCAGGTGGCTAGCACCATACTGTAGTTAAACTAACAAAACGATAACAGAGAACCTAGGAGATAAAAGGTATGAAATGAGTATTAGGAACTCCAGTGAGTGAAAAATATCAACGCTACTAAAATGAGGGTACTCATGGCTTACCAGCAGTCAGTCGCGAAGGCCAAAATTGTCATAGAAGAGCGTTAAATCAGCAAAGCCAGGGCCCATAGGAAAAGAGTAACACAGAAGTGGGCTGTTCATTTGGGAGGGAAAAGGGGGTATAAGCAGAATTTAAGGTAGAGCAAATGATGTGGTCATGGTTGTTTGAAGAGTCCCTGTTGAGCAGTGTGGTATCTGATCCCTGCAGTGGGGAAGGGAAATAAAGGTCTGTTCTGCCCATACCGCACGTGTCTGCTTTGTTTCCTCAGTCGGGGCACCTGGGGTGCTTTCCTTCACACAGGGTGAGGGATACCGTGGAGAGGATGGAGGGTGGACCAAACATCGCAGCATCCAATGTCTGAGCAATCTGCCAAGTGCAAGGACTGGCACAAAGTTCCTCAGAAATTCTGGGCAGAACTCAATGCGACGACCAGAACTGAACTGTGGTGCCGTTTATTTAACATCATTGGGGATAAAATTGGCCAGGTTTTAGCAGATTGGGTTTTTTAAAACAGTTTTGATTTTCTATGGGAACAAAAACATAGGCAAAGAACAGTAGGAGATTGTCTGTCTAGGCCCAAGAAAAGGCAAGGTAAAGCCTAAATGATACATTCTCCCTTCTGTTAAATAACATTTTAGTTACAGTGTACACACTTCTTGATGCATCAAGAGCTGTTCAAGAATAGAAAGTACACAAGTGCACAGAAGTGAAATCTCCGATTTGAGTTGTTTTTCTGCTGCAGGCTATGAGATTTGGAGCTGTGCCATATAATTCAGTGCATAAATACTAAACCCGAGGTATTCGCACATAGAAGCAGAAGCTGGGAAAGACTCAGGCTCTGCAGGTCCATCTCAGAACAAGTCATTACCTGCATTATCCTAGGAAGACAACCCCACTCCACAAACCAAACAGAGCACCAAGGAGCACTGCCATCCAAGACTCATACACATCTTGAGGAACTTCTTTCCAGCTTTATTTCTTTTCTTTCAATGGGATTAATATTGGGCCTTTGTCAATTCCACACTACAACTGGGGCAGTCACGGTTTTCCACTGTCTGTGTCTGACACATGGAATATTCAAATTCTCAAATTTCATTTGAGGTTAACATAACTGACTTTAGGTACCAGCTTGCAGATACTTACATGTGTGCTGCTTGAGTATGGTCAGCAGATATGAAGGGTTCGTGCTAGAGCATACATTTTCTATGCCCTTGGAGATGCTGGGCTGTGCTGGCTGGCTTCTAGCTGTTGCTCCAGAAGAAGACTGATTTCCTATAGATCCAGTATCGTATCTGCCATCTCCCTATGGATGTGCCCGGCACCTTTAGGCATTCCAGCTGTCAGCAGACACATGCCAAGGTAGGTAGACTCTGCATCAAATGTCTACCTGAAGGTGACCTGAACATCTTTCTAGACTCCACCAGCTTTAGGGACTGGATCTTCTTTGGAGCCTAGACCCTAGCTAACAGGCACATACAGGATACAGGTCATTTTTTTTTGCCAAATAATAAACACCAAGTGACATCTAAACCACTCTCAGATAGCCAAGACATCCACATGGTGATTAGATCTTCCCTAAGACCTATAGGTGACTCTTGCTTTCTTGGACCTGGGACAGCCTACATAATTCCAAAGGACAGAAGCAGCCCATATTTAGGCAACTTGTTTGAACATCTATATATATGATTGCCTACAATGAGATCTTTCATGTAGAACAAGAGAAGACCTGTTGTTCCCAGCTGTAATACAGATCTCTCATAAGACTTCAGCCAAGCAGTTTTAATTTCTACTTTTTAATTTCCCAGTTTATAAGGGGTAATAGGAATCTTTCTCAGACTTAGCTAAAGAAGAAGATGACACAGAAGTTAAATCATTAATGTTTAGAAAATTATATGACATTTCTATATATTACATTGTCAAGGAGGTAACTGTTAGCCTTGAGGCCTTAAATATATTTAGCTCTTTTATATCGTGTTTGGAGACTAGTAACAACACTCACAATTATCCTCTATTATTGTCCTGTTTTGTAGCAATGAAAGGTTCTAGTTGTACTCTGGAAAAAAGAAACATTAAAGAAAATTAAAAAAAATAAATGAATGGTGATAACCTTTCATTTATCTTTTGGACAGGTTTTTTTTGGTTTGTTTTTTTTTTTTTTCTTTATAGTGATACATATACTTTTTCCCACTATTGTTTAATCTATTCCATCCATATCAACCCATTCTGTTATGTGAAACACTTCCAAACAATCTCCATGTTTCTTGGTAATGTATCTGTGGTTTGGAGGTGAAAACAGAGGTAAGGGCAGTTGTAGAAAGTATTTTTACTAACTTTTAAAGTGGCAGATCTGGTGACTTTGGATAGGCTATTGACATTAGAGATTTTATTTTGAATTTTTTAAGAAAATATGCATTATATATATCTGAACCAGCAACTAAGGCAAAAAAGATCACCAAGAACTTCCGCTGCTATCTGTGGGTTAGCTAATGTTAGTAATGAAAAAACACGGCGTGTGCGAGGAGCAGGCTCATTGTGAAGTTTTGTGTCTATTTTTAAAGTACCCATCTGTGTTGGGTTCGTGTGGCAAGGTTTTGGTAGCGGGGGGGCTACAGGGGTGGCTTCTGTGAGAAGCTGCTAGAAGCTCCCCCTGTGTCTGACAGAGCCAATGCCAGCCGGCTCCAAGATGGACCCGCTGCTGGCCAAGGCCAAGCCAATCAGCGCCTCTGTGATAACATATTTAAGAAGAAGAAAAACACTTAGAGAGAGAGAGCTTTTGCAGCTGGAGAGAGGAGTGAGAAGATGTGAGAAACTCTGCAGACACCAAGGTCAGTGCAGATGGAGGGGGAGGAGGTGCTCCAGGCGCCGGAGCAGAGATCCCCCTGCAGCCCGTGGTGAAGGCCATGGTGAAGCAGGCTGTCCCCCTGCAGCCCATGGAGGAAGGATGAGGGGGTGTACAGATTCCACCTGCAGCCCATGGAGGACCCCACGCCGGAGCAGGTGGAGAAACCTGAAGGAGGCTGTGGCCCATGGGAAGCCCATGCTGGAGCAAGCTCCTGGCAGGACCTGTGGACCCGTGGAGAGAGAGGAGCCCACGCCAGGGCAGGTTTGCTGGCAGGACTTGTGACATCGTGGGGGACCGACACTGGAGCAGTCTGCTTCTGAAGGTCTGCACCCCATGGAAGAGACCACACTGGAGCAGTTCATGAAGGACTGTAGCCCGTGGGAAGGACTCACATTGGAGAAGTTCATGAAGGACTGTCTCCCATGAGAGGGGCTCCATGCTGGAGCAGGGGAATGATGAGAGGAGTCCTCCCCCTGAGGATGAAGAAGCGGCAGAGACACCGTGTGATGAACTGACCGTAACCCCCATTCCCCGTCCCCCTGTGCCGCTGAGGGGGGAGGAGGTTGAAGCCGGGAGTGAAGTTGAGCCCGGGAAGATGGGAGGGGTGGGGGGAGGTGTTTTAAGATTTGATTTTATTTCTCATTTGTCTACTCTGTTTTGCCTAGTAATAAATTAGATGAATTTTCTCTCTCAGTTCGGTCTGTTTTGCTCGTGACAACAATTAGTGAGTGATCTCTCCCTGTCCTTATCTTGACCCACAAGCTTTTTGTTATGCTTTTTCTCCCCTGTCTGGTGAATGAGGGGAGTGATAGAGTGGCTCTGGTGGGCACCTGGCCCCAGCCAGGGTCAACCCACCACACCATCACAAGAAAAAGATACTGTCTTGCCATTGGCGGCCCCAACACATCTCACTGAAATAACTTATCTGTATGTACCATAAAGCTTTGAAATACAGTTTCAAGGCTGCACTGGATCAGACTCCAATGATCAGCCAGGGTTCAGAAACAATCTACCTTGTATAACAATATAAGTTCTGTAGGACCCATCAGCTGGCAAAAACTCCACCCAAACCCAAAACTCCAGCCTCAGAACACAGGCTGGCATTGCAGATCAGGCATTTTCTCCTAACATCTTCATGATCATGTGTAGGAACCAGCAATTAGATGTGAAGTGACATATTTTAAATCAGCATCACCAAAACAAAGGAAATAATAGAGCTTAGATCTACCAGTAGAAAAAGTAAAATAGAACTCAAGCATTGTGTTATGAAGATAAATAGCAACAATTTAATGGACTAAAGCAGATAAAACATGAAGATGTTTATAAAAGCTGAGAAGGCTGACATTACTTTTTTCAGCAATAATATTTGGTAAAGACATACATGGAATTTGATACCGAGCTACATGGGGGGATTTCAGGGAAATCTGAACAAATGGCTGAAAACTGTATCCAGTTAAGGGGTCCTGACCTGTCTGCAAGAACAGAGACAGTGTTTACAGAGCACAGTGAGGGGTGCAATGGGTGTGACATCCCAGACAAATATAATGGCATCCTAATCAGAAATGTACTGTAAGTTTGATTGAGACTAATTAATGCAGAATTTTAATAGGAACTTTAGAAGGTGACAGCACTGGAGCACAGCCACTCTGTTGGAAAGGAGTCTCCTCGGCATTCACATGAGCGTGGCACGTTTGTGTGTGTGTGTGCGTGCACGTGTGTGTATGCCTCTGACTAAGACTGTTCCTGACGAAACGCTAAATCCTCTCACCCCTCACTCAAGACTGCTTAAAGCTGGTGCCTCTCAGGACCAAGCCCAGTGTGAATCCTTGCTCTGGACTACTGCCACTGCAGCGAGGCAGAGGCAGCTCAACAGCTCAAGTTGAAGTCAGGTATTGGGTTTGTCATCACGGTGGCTGCTAATAAAAGGTATTATCCTAGAAGACTAAGGTAAATAAAAGCAGTACAGGAAACACTGGCTCAGGTCTAAGAGCTGTTCAGTTTAGTGTGGTGATACAGACAAAGCAGCAGGTCCTGCCCTTCATCAGAACTAATTATTTCAGACACAGAGACAGGCTGATTAGTTTATACAGCTTCCTGGCCTAAAGGTAGTGCTGGCATCTCTGCATCATTTTCCACTGCATGGAGAAGACATATTGCCTCTAGTGACTCCACTCAAGGTAAACCATCTCAAGCAAGGGTATTAACTCTAGAAAAAAACAGGAACTCTCATGAAGAGATTAGATTTACAGCCAGAAAAAATGGATGGATGAAACCAGTGTCTGTTTGTATTTGTGGTGCTGCATCCCACTGCTGTCCCAGCACATCGGCCGGGATCACTTGAGCTTCGGTTCACCACTAGCAGCTCTGAGTCAGGCAGCAGCACCCAAGCACATCTACGCTGTGGCGGTTGTGACTGTGGCATAAAGACAGCTTACTTGACCTCAAACTTGAGAGCTCACAGCAGAGCACTTAAGGCTCTCTGGAGCCCCAGGCAGTGAGGGACTGCAGCATTTACCCAACTTCTTGGGTGTATTTTCAGTTTGTAAAGAAATCCGAGCTGCTACACCCCTCTGGTAGTACCTGACTTAACTAGCCATGGACTTCTGTGTATACATACTCCCAAGAATCATGACTTGCAGGACTTGGATCAAAACCTGAAATACAGTCCAAGCTAAACATATTACAAGATAAATCCCTTCTAGGAATTAGCACCCTTCAAGAAAGATCTGAAACAAGCTGTAAATTCTCCTGGACATTAACAAACTATTCTTTCCTTCTATATTGAGACAGACATGGTTTCCTGAAGAAAATCATCCCCCGTCCGTCTTTAGTGACTAGATGATAAAATGGATCGGACAGCAGATGGAATTTGTGCCTAGGAGAAGTGCTGACCCTTTCCTGAGAAATGAATAAATCTTTTGTTTACCAGGCAGACTCTCTATATAAATAGAAAGGCAATCAGTAGAAAGGAGGTGGTCTCCTGGGAAGATAAACAGCTGATTGTGTTCCTAACAGTAGGAATACAGTTCGGAGAACAGTACTTCCATTTCACTGTATTTCACTTAATAACAAAGAGGAAGTATTACCATGGAAAACTGTTTTCTGAAGTGATGTTTGTCTACCTTGGCCTAATCCATTTAGAAATAAAATTCTAAAATGGACAGTGGCCCAGAAGATGTTCATTTGCATTGTAAAACTTGTCCCCATACAGCTTCAGAACAAGTAGGACTTGATTCACTTCTCATGATGCAGTGCACCTATCTGTAGTGATTTCCATGGGCTTGGTCTTTACTGTCACCAGTTCTAATGTCATCTTCCCTGTAGCATTAGAGCTGGTGGAGGCTCAATACTGAATATTAAACAGCCCAGACATTAAACAATTCTGGCTTGGCTTGGTTCTACTTTCTCTGCTTTGTCAAAGGTTTTCAAGGCCAACAAATACTGTCTGAATATATGGATGTTCTCAACTTCTTGGATGCAGAGACTACCATTGAACAGAATTTAACTTAAACCAGCTGGGGTTATACTAACAGCACTCTCAGTTGCAAAAGGGTTTAGGTAAGCTCAAAGACTTATCCAGTAGCATTCAAATTTGTTTCAAGCTTGACTGAACAGTATTGCACTTGAGTCAACCTATTGATAATCATTCTTCTGAGCTTTGAATTATAAGAAAAACAAATGAAATTTTGCTATTCTGAGGTATAGTTATAATTCTCTCACACGTCTCAGATGGATTCTCAGTTAATTATATAAACACAATTCCTGCTCAGTTAATACACCCTTCGCTTTGTCTTCTCTTTTTTTTGCCTGTATTCCAGCAACATAACTTGAAGGTAAATTTGCCCTGATCTTCACTCTATGGAAATTAGTGAAATGAGAGGAAGAATAATTTTGGTCTTCAGTCTATCTTTCTGTATGGATATATTGCTCCATATTCAAATTTGGTATTATTAATTACAATCCCATCCAGCTCAGGGGAATTTCAGAACTTTCAGTAAATATGAATGTGGTGCAATTACTCAACTAAAACAGTAAATTGAATCTTGTTTACAAGAGAACGTTGCATTAGCAAGCTCATCTATGGAAATTATATTAAATTGGATTTTAGGTGAATTTTATGACTTCAGTTGCACACTTTTCTGGCACATCTCTTTTAAGAATATGACTGTTTCTTGACTAGTATTAATTGAACAAATCTAAAGGTTTTTTACATGACATGTAATATGACTGACAACCAAAGTTGTGTTCTTTACTGATAATAGAGAAATTCAGAGCTCAGTAAGAATAAGGTATGGGAAGTCTGGATATCAAATCAGCAATTTTCTCCTCTTCTACATTTTTCATATTTCATCCTCTTCCTTTCATGAATCTAGACTTTCATCTAACTCCCACTAGTTTCATTAGGAATATTTCAGTGAGGGTGTAAAGAGTGGTGATAATTTTAGAAATGATCTAACTGTCTTCACATTAGGTACAGTGCACTGAAACCTAATGTCATCCTAAACTGTTAATAAATTCAGCGCATTTCTTAGAATCCCCTTGATTTGTGTTTCCTTTCCCAGGCCATGCAGTCTAATAACTGAGATACTAAAACAGTTTAGCGATTTTCTTTAGCAAACTCTGATTCTGATAAAAGGACACTTCTTCCAAAAAATACATAGCAATCCCATGTGTGGTGCAACTCATTTGAGTTCTGGCTAGTTGCTCTGGCCATTACTTGCTTTTTCTGGACTTTATTCTAGTCAGAGAAAATGTGGCTCTGAATTTCACCATTTCTGATGACATTTACAATTAGCTGATTGCCAGAATACTCAGGGCTGACTTTTTGGTGGGGAAGAAGGGATAGGTAGACATAAGCATCTCACTGTAGTCCAAAAAGGAGGGACAAAGATGGGACTTATATGAAGTTAATTACCCAAAAAGGGTCAGCAGTGTGGTCTGAAGTTTAGGATTGTTTTTTTCAATCTCTGTTTAATTAGAGTTTCTTCCCATCTAATGCTATATGAGAGTCTATGAGGAGAAGCTAAAACTGGCCTGATTCCACCCTTGCGATGTATGTGAAACCAGATAAGCTCACAGCAGATTCACTATAGAAGGGGTACCAAAGAAGTTGTTCCAACTGTTTCTCAAACAAGGAGGAGGAGAGCAGCAGAACTGCTACCCACTTCTGTTCCCTGAGGCATCCTACAGCGTGGAAGCCTCTATCAGACAGAAGTCTGAAGTACTAAACACGGTCGTTTCTCTGTCAGCATTTTGTTGCCTTTTTTCACGTTACAAAACAGAGCACAGGTTAGAGAGGAGAGGAAAAGTACAGGACTAATAGGAAGCTAAATGAGACGTGACAGATAGGGCATGCACTAGATGTGAATGCACGCTTATTCCCACTTGGTTCCCTTTAGGAATATTTTGTCTGAATTGTTTTAGAAACTCTGATATTTCCCAGAGCTGTTTATGCTATATTGAGTCAGCCTTGGGAAGGTCTGCACAACGTAAAAAGTTAAAATAGGTAAAACTTCCTTGTTATGGTTTCCCTTTAAAATGTCCAGTGTCCTGTGATACAACTGCCAAATATTTTTGTAAATATCTGAGGTTTCACGTGTCTCTTAAGAGGCTTAAGTCAATGAACATAGCTTCATTGCCATCTATAAATGGGTTGTTAGAAAACAGATGGAGAATGTTGGTCTCCAGGATCACTGGTGCAGGTACGTCTTGTTTGGGGGACTTATTCAGACTTTCCTGACACAGTTCTGTTCATTACAAATTTGTAACACTCAGGAGTGCTGGGGTTTGTATCAGCTAGTGATAAATGAATGAACGTTGCCGCCTAGAGATTTTCCCTCCTTTCCTCCCTTTGCACGGGGAACTTCTACTGTGACATTGAATAATTACAATTGATTCTTCTGTTGACTACTATAGAGTTATATCAAGGATAGTTTACAGTCAGTGTCCTAAACTATCTAACAACTTTTTCAGGTCTCTTGGTTAGATAATTAATAGCTGAAAGCTTCTTTGAGGTTCAGTCCCACAATGCTGCTTCGATATAGGAATGGATATCCATGCCATCTTTTTGTCAAACCTCCATTTTTGCAAGCTTTTCCTTGCAACATTCTTAACATTTTATTTATTTGTCTTTTCACCAGCTTCTACTTTTGTTCCTGATGCAAAGAAAGTCTGTTGCAATGCAAATCCTTGCAGGACTTCAGTCTGGAAAGACTTACTCATGTAAGAGCTCCCTTCATGCTCAGGTGACTTCAGTAAACATCAGCAGATCGATGAGGAAGGGTAGGGATTAGCCCCATGTAGGCAAGGCATCATCATCCTCTCTCTTGTCACAAGCTAACAGGCGTTGCCTGTGCTCAGAGATGGTAAACTCATTCTTCCAGTGACTAGAATAGCTGAAAGATCTAGATATACAGCCAAGTTGCTAAGAAACATAAAGAATTTTAAAGTATGCAAGGTTACAAAGCTAATCTAAAGTTAGGCTAATACTGTGTAGCATCTCCGTGGCAACCAGAAGTGAACGGCATGTGAGGTGAAAGTAGAGGGGAAGACAGAATAATAATCAGCAATAAATAAACCTTGGCAGGGCTTAGTGTGATTATGTTGTCAATGAGTTAAAGAATGCTGCTGCCCGGCTGTAGTTCAGCTACGCTGCTGGAGGAGAAATCTTCTCATTGCGGGTCCAGAGGAAATGACGGATGACATTTTAAAAGTAAGATTATAGTGGACAACTCTGTGGCTGCTGACTACTGGAAGGGGCAAATGAAGGACCTACGTGCATGCCGTGTAACAAAACATTCTCCTTTATTACCTAATATCCAGAAGCCATTTTCTAGAGCAAATCTAATAATTGTGGCCTCCCTTTAAAGCTCTTACAGGCCTGATCTGTTTGTTGTGTTATTTCCTCTGAAGTAGAGTGTACATCATTTTGCCAGTACTTATACTATTTTACATATGTGAACTACCTACAAAATATAACCTGAGTACAGAAGTCCGTTTAAAAAAATCAACTTTTGCTAATTATTCTTTTACAGAACTGGATTTTATCTGTTAAAATTCATGCTCCCCTGTAACCAAGGGACAAAGCCCCTGACTGAGGGGTTGTTGTCTAAATACCCTACAGACTAGGGGGTCAGAGACTTCAAGTTTCATGGCCAACATCATGGTCCAGCAGCAGAGCTAACATCTTTAGCCTCAGCTTGTGCCTCAGACATCAGTGTACATGAGCTAGTACACTGTCTGCTGACATGCTGAATGTCATGAGCAAAACTCTCCTGAGCAGCCAATAAAAAATCCAGCAATGCCTACTCGTGAGCTCAAGAGAAGTTTATTAATTCATTCTGTTGTACTAAATAGTAAATTAAAACACTTCTGGAAACACTCCTCCATCCTAGATAACACTGACCCTAAGATTTCACCTGAAATTTTCCTGGTTCTCTTCACAAGGACTACTTGAGAAGATAACACTAATAAATGATTTAAGGTTAGTACTGTGCACTGCAGAAATACTGAGGTGAATATCCCTCATCATCAGTCATGCTTCTGAAATTCGGATTTACACAAACAGAAAACTGAGACGAGTTGACCCTCTCAACTTGACCAGCATGGATATATGCATGTGCATGGAGTTATATGAATTTTTCTTGGGTCAAACTAGATAATGTTTATTTATGTTTCACAGCTAAGTGCCACTACAGAGTAGAGATCTGAGCTCCAGGTTGTCTTCTTGTTGCTTCTCACACACCACAGGTGTGGGCCTTACATGGCAATCTACATGGAAATGCTTTCCATTTGTCCTACCTGAGCAAAAGAGCTTAATATATTTAATCCATGTTTTCTGTGCTTTTCTGCTGAGCATTATGAAGGCAAGCAAAACAGGTACAGTATTGGGGCCCAAATAAGCACAGTAAAGGACCCTTTCCAAGTACCTGGTTGCAATGTAACATTAGGACATCTTAGAAATTGAGTTCTTCTGATTAAACATATATGGTTCCAGTGCAGGAATCTACACCTGACCAAGTCACTTTAAATTCCCATTCAAAGTCATTACAGGGTGGACCTTCCATCTTAAAACAGGTGCATACAGTTGGTCAAAGAAACCACATCTGTGATTTCACCGACTGTACTCACTGTATCTCCACCAAGTGTAATGAGAGGTTCCCAAATACTCACCTCACAGAGTTACCATGTAATTCTTTTCACTGTACCCATTCAAAAGATAACGAGATATCATTTTATATAGAGATTGGGATTTAGAGAACGCTATATTTTCTGTTCTTGAAAATAGAGAATTTAGCTACCAAGTCCAGATGGGGGTACCCTTGGACATTTTTGGCAACCTGGCATCTAAGTCAGTTTGATGAGGTTTTCCTGGCTTGGTTCCATGACATTAGAAGTTTAAAACAAGTAATAAGTGATCTGTTTGTATGACAATAAATTATTTGCTTAAAGTTACACAGTAAGATCGGGGCAAAGCAGAGATACGATTTCAGTCTCTTGGAGCCTATAGGTGTCCTACAGATGCTCTGTTCTCTTTCTTATTGTGTTTTTCCTTTCTTCCAGGGACGGCAGCATGAATTCTGTCCATTGGGAAAACTGTGCTTCTTGACACATGACCATTTGTTGCCCAGAGAAGCTGTGGATGACCCCTCCCTGGAAGTGTTTAAGACCAGGTTGGATGAGGCTTTGGGCAACGTGGTCTAGTGGAGGGTGTCCCTGCCCATGGCAGGGGGGTTGGAACTAGATGGTCTTTGAGGTCACTTCCAACCCAAACCATTCTATGATTCTATGGTTTTTTGGCTCTTATTAACCCGGAGCCTCATTAAGAGGAGGAAAAAAAAAAAACAATAATGAAAATATTGAGTTCAACTCAAAGCTCACAGAAGTCAATAAAAGTCTTTCAACAAGTTTCAGTGAGCTATGGAGCAAGTCCACAATTTTCAAGCAATTAAACAGTCTGAAATTCACATTAGATAGTCAATGGTCCATGATGCCACATGTGGAAGTTCTCTTAACACTGTAGAATTAATCTAGTCCATGATGACAATCAAATATTTTTTATAACCAGAGAATCAAGGATCCATGACTTTTTAATGCTTCAGTCTTATGTGCTTTCCCTGAAATGATTTATATTTTCTGTGTTATAATCTACATTTCCCATACTTCCCATTTAACACATTTAATACACTATTAGTGCTGACTGGTAGAAAAGCTTAAGGAAAAAAATAACCCGTGAACTCATTAATAAAAGTAAAAATAGTAAAAATTATTCAAGAAGCTCTTATTTTAATGTAATTGAGTAATTATGCTATGTTAAGTAAATAACAACTGACTTAGAAAAGTACCTAATTACATTTGCTGATTATAAATTTAAATCCAGAGAAGTTGTTATTATAATATTACTGCATAATATCATTATTATTTCAAGACTTGGAAAAAGAAAACCCACACCACAGAACTTGATTTGAAGTGCGAGGAAATAATCCATTGACTTCCGTGAGGTTTCAAACAAACCCTACTGCTGCAAGTTGTGAGACAAGATCCTCTGGGACTCATAGTAGAGGCTAAAAATAGATTATTTATTACCCTTAAAGGAATCTGCTTAAAAATTTGGTGGAAGAGCAGGATGCTATTTAAAAAAAGTGGTTAGCTTTAAAGTATTTCCAGCCTGGAAGCTTCATTGCCTGAAAATCTCATATGTGATATACAGAGCTGGCTTATTAGGGGAAGAAACAACCTGTTATTTTAAGCCTGTGAGGACTGTTATCAAAATATTTCCAGCCCTTAATTGGCTCTCAGCATTTTAACCTTGCAATGATTTTCTAACTAAAAAGAAAATATTAATTTTTAAAATTCAGTTCTGCTTTGAGTATATTTTCCTTTTTAAAATGTTTCCTTTCAATATATTAATTTCTCCAAAGTAACCACAAGCCATTATCAGGAGAGATGTCATTGCCTCTGTCTGGTAATGTCCTCTTCCGTCGCCTTTACAAGAGGGTTTTTACAGATTAATTATCTGCCCATCATTCTGTTTCCAGTGCACTTTACTGAATCTGGGTTTAATGGTTATTTTTCTCTCCTTTTTTTTAAAGAGGTTTCTTCTTAATTTGGAAGCTGCTGCTGCCACAAGCCATTCTTTCACTCAGCTGCACTTCCCAGGTCTGAAATTCATCCTGGCATCTGCTCCCTGAAACCTGAGCAGATGGAAGAGTCGAGGAGGGAGTACGTGTGCCAGCATAAGGTAGCTTTATCTTTCTGTGGTAAATATTCTCCAACAGTAAAATTCAACCTGTCAGAAAACCTATAGTAGAGAGGCAAGGGTTTTAAAAGTTTATACAGTGGTATATATGTCTTGTGGGGAAAAAATAAATAAGTTGGTTTTAGCTAAACAACAAAGCAGAACTATATTTTCAAGTGCATGTATGGCACTATTGACTCGTTGTCCTTTAACTATTTTATAATTGTCCAGTTGATAACCTTAAGTTTGTTGCAGGTGCCCTTGCATGGCTCTTGAGTAAGAGAGGAGTAGATTTCCTATACACATTTTCAGGAAAATCTAAGTAAAATAGGCAGTTGTCCCATATATTTAAGAATGTAAGGACAACTCAGTGCAAACACATGCAAGGACACAGTACACCTTGTAAGATGGAGAGAAAAGAAATTCATTATTTTATCTGCTTCTTTGCGCCTTCTTGCAAAGCAAACCAGTGACCCTGAGAAACCCCAGAGAAGTATGGATCTTCTCTGCACCAGATACTTGGGAGGTGAATTGTGTCTTCTAACGCACGATATCTTCTGAAGGTCCCTTTGGGATGAGCTAGCCCCATACCACTAAACACTGAACCACTGGTTCTGTGCTTTTTTAGTTCATTAATTATGAATCTGTATTGCCTAAAAGCACAAGAAAAATTCATGAGTCAGGGAGAGAGGCCTGGCTGCTGGCTGCTCTGATGTGCAGAATGAGGGACGTCGGTTTTGCATGGAGGCACTGGTAGAGGAACAGTAGCTTCAGCTATATATTATTACATTTCAGCTGTTCCAGTTTTCTGTGTGTCTTTTAGATGGAGTACAGTACTAGCCTTCACGTGGAGACCAATACTGAATCCTGGGAGTGAAAAGTTTGATGAGAGGGATCTCTAATTGATGAGAGCATTCCCACTTTAAACTCTCTCAAGAGTACATTTCTTTCAATGGTTATTGTTCCATGTGCAAACAGAAAAACAATATTGATTTCACTTCATGCACTATGCAGCATAAGAAAACATCAACAAACATCTCCTATAAAGCACAATATCTCCACTTCATGACTCAGCCATTGACAACAGCATTCAAGTCAGGAATTAATTCCCTCCATTATGTATTCCTTGTATTTCTTGACTTCTTAACATCTAGCCTTTACAGCTTTCACTGTTTTATTCTATCCTTGTTGCATAGTGAAATAAGCTTACATGCCAACTTTTCATTGACTAAATACCCTTCTGTCTCACTTGACTGGTGGTTAGTGCTTAAGCCATAGTATCCTTTAAAGGAGGAAGTGCTAATCTGAACGCTATGTGTTGCACTCCATGTTTGAGAGGCCAGGATATCAGTACAACACTTGAGAAACATTGTTGATATTCTCTTAAGACCACCCTTCCCCTTGTGCTTCTTGGAAGTCATCTGCAATTTTTTAAAATAATATGAATTGCCATATTTTGATCAGGAAGAGCCATATGACTAGGGATGTTCTGGGGAAGGGAAAGGGAAAAGGTTGGGTTTATTATCAAAGAAATAAAAATATGCCAGTTCCATTAACAGAATTTTGTTATTAAACTAATAACTTATTCAGAGACTCTTTGCATTCATAGAGGAACAATTAGACCAGGATTCTAGAAATTGTGCTCTAGTTCAGCTGTTGTGTTGGCTTGCTTTAGGAGTTCAGAAAAATTATCAACATTTAGTTGTAGACAAAAGAAGATAAAAAAGTTTGGTGGTAGCATTAGGATTTCCATGTTTCTTGTGAGTGACCAAGAGAAATATAGTAAATCTGTGTTCCTATTTTTTGACTGGTCACATTGAGATAATCACAGGTCATTCTCTGCCTGGATTTGTCCAACTGTCTGTGTTTATTCAGGCTATGATAAAATATGTCACCTTTTATTCATCTTTATTAAAAAGTGACAGAAATGAGTAGATTTAAGAATACAAGGTGTTTCCCTTACACTGAGTAATGAGAGATTATTCTGTCCACTGAATTTCATAGCCTTTAGCACACTAAACCAAAGGAAGTTATTTTATTACTTTCTAAATGACATTTACAATTTTTGCTTAAAAACTTCATCCAATTATTTATTAAAAAAAAAATATTCTTACAGTTCTCATCTAATAGGAAGATACTGTTCCCATGCAATCTTCCACTTGCCCATCTACTAGTTCAGTCTTCCCTAGAAAGATGAAAATTTACCTTTTATGGCCATCCACCTAAAGAAGGATGAAAATAGCTGTCCACATGAGATCACATGGAGGAAAAATCTTCAGTGATATGAACAATTTTATTCTGACTTCAGCAACACTTAAAAGTCATGCAAGATGAATTCCGTCATGGCTGCCCTCATGCTTCTAGTCCATTGCTGTACAGCATGATTAGCCATCAGGTATTTACCAAAATCATGCCAGACTAACCTGATCACTTTCTACAACAGAATTATATCTTCTGTTGACAAGAGGAGAGCAGTGGCTATTGTTTACCTGGACTTCAGCAAAGCATTTGACACTGTATTCCACAGTCTCTTCCTGGACAAACTGGCACGACACAGACTGGGTGGGTGGGCTGTGAGATGGGTAGGAAGCTGCCTAGCAGGCTGCACTCATAGGGTGGGACTATACAGGGTGTTATATAATTTTATCTAGGCTCCCTTTTCCATGAAAAGCTGGACCACATGATCTTTCAAGGTCCCTTCCAACCTGGCCTATTCTATGATTCTAAGGCATGTCTTTGCCTCAATCCCTTGCAGCGGTGTTTTAAAACAAAACTTCTGACCTGCTGCTGTAGAATATGTGTATACCCAGTTAGTAAGTCACATCTCAGCTGATAATCAGCGGCAATATACCACAGCTGGACCTTAGCTGAAAATTATGTGGCTGTAGGACAGACCTAGAAATCCTTAATGAATTTTTGCCAGACCATTCTTCTAAAAAAATGCTGTGCCTGTTTACCCAAGTCATTTCATTGAATGGGAATAAGGACTCCAATTAAATTTCTGAAGATGGATTAAAACATTTGGCCAAATAAAAGGAGAAGGATCAAATTCCCCTAATCATCCCACAGCCAAATGAGCTCTACAGTGCTGATACTAATAAAAAACAAAGAGAAATAACTGAGAAACAAATGAAGGAGTTGAAAAGGGATCCTTATAGTAATTTTCCCACCTGATTTTAATGTAAGCAAGAATCCCACCTGTGTGAGGAGCAGCTGAGTGATTCCCAGCATATGTAGGCATGGGCAGGCAGGGAACTCAATCTGTGTTGCAGATGGCTTCTGCAATTTTTGCTATTTGAAGTATCATATTGTCCTATGTCCCTGAGTCTCCAGGGTCCCAAACCTGTTCCTTTTTTTTTGTATTTAACAGACAGTATTTTCCCCTCCATTTAACCAGTGGAATAAGGTCTTAAACCAGGAGTTCTGTGAAGCTGAATTAATTTGTGTCTGTGGAGAACTCTGAAGCGCTGTGGGGAGATGTGTCTTAAAACTGCAAAGTATTTTTGCTGTTACAGTCAATCTCTCAGCAGAGTGATATGAAAAAAAACGTTTAAGTGTGAACAAATCTGCAGTTTGTGAATGATGAAGACATTTACTGACTGTGGCAAACAGGTGCTGGGGTCTGCCTCATCCACTCAGCTACAGAAACAGTCATTCAGCACTAATTACAGCTTTTCTCCTCAGCAAACAGGTGTGCTGCACCACTCCTAAAATTTGGGAAAGACAGAGGTAGTTTGTTGCTTTGGTGTTGACATGTTGCTGCATTGGATTTCACAGTGTAATGACATACTGTGAAATGATTAAATGGAAATTAATGTGTTTGCTTCTCATCCATTTTGTGCTTTGAATAAATGCCGTTTCCCGGTTTGCCTGTCTCCCTGGGTCACTTTTTACTCAAGGCTTGAAGCAACCTGCTGCAAGGTTTTATTGGTTTTAGCGGGCTTTGGTCCAGCTTTTTAGCACCAGGTCAGGTACAGCATTGGCTGTAGTGCCCAGTATCTGCTTCCAGAGCTAGGTCAGGATTTATGTCCAGGTAATGCTTGGCCTTTCTTCACAAAACCCAAGAAAGTAAGCTGAAAAAGAAAAATCTGCTAGAGATTAGTCAGCTGTGAACAAGACCAAAGATAGTAATACCTCACCAACGATGACACTTTAGCCACCAGGGCTGTAGAATGCTTCAGGACATTCATCCCAGAGTGCTTTTGCTCATAAAGAGGCTGGTATAAAGCATTTAATTACCTTGAGCTGCCTGATAACCCCTATGCAGGTGTGACATCATTGAGTACTGGGGTTACATGGCTGCACTCGGGACCATGCCAGCTTGACCAGCAAGGAGGTGGTAAGTATACAGGAGCTCCTGTGTCCACAGCCTTTTGTGTTCACACGGAAAAGGCTCTCTTCCTTACTAATTCTCTTTGGCACCAGGGACTATAATTGTGTGGCCCCCAAGCCCTTGTTATAATGGGATGGGAAAGAAGACAGCCCATGATATGCTTTCACAGGCTCTACATAAAATAACTGAGAAAAGCAGGTTGTCATTTGGATCAAATTCCCTATGTAGATGCCTGCACTGAAACACTTTTAGGGTTATATGAATCAAAAATAAGTGAGAACGTGATCTGTACACACTCCCACCTTTACTTACAGCAGAAACTGGTCTAAGTTGCTCCCTTTAATGAAATCTGTGTTACTTATCTTACTAGAGGGCTCTCTATGGCTGGACATTTCCTAAAAGACAATAGGATAGCAAATATAAGGTTAGGGCTCACAGATTTTGTAAGTGGGCTGGAAACTGCCACTGAACTAATGACTCATTTTCTCTAGCTGCAGAACATAGACAGGAACAGCAGGTGTTTATTTTTTTTTTATTATTTTTTTCCTTCTGTTGCTGTATCATTTAGGAAGAAATATGTGTTAAAAGAATGAGAAAATAATGAACAGATAAATTCTTTGGACATGACACAGCTAACTTGTGATAAGCTGATGAAGAGCAACGGAAGCATCAAAACTTTTGGAGCAAACAAAGTTTACAGAACAGTTAAAAAAATGAGACAGCTTTGCTTTCACAGTCTTTAACTACCGTAAATATAATCACCTCCTGCCCTCCCAAAATGTTTCTGCTGCTCGCTATACAACTGAGAAAGAACCACAGAAATCCTAGATGAGAGAGGGGATAAAAGCAAAGCACAAAAGATTAAGTGACTCATGCAAGATCTTACAGGAAATCTGGCAGAGATGCTGCAGGGTTCCCAAGTTCTGCCCTGTCCACATCGGCACAGAAGTGTTGCACATCCAAGCAGGGTGCTACACAGACCTGTTTGGAAATGTTCTGGGAAAATAGTTTTTAATGGAAAATTATCATTCATTGCAACTTTTCATATGACTACAAGAGTTTTGCTGGAACTTTGGCTAGAAGAGATTCTTCAGATCCAAGATGGGAATTTTAGTCAAAACCAGAGTACACAACAGCAGCTAGCCAGCGTACCAGTCTCACAGCGCCTTAAGATACAGGAAAATCAGACCAAACCCCTAATTCAATTAATATTCCATTACTTACTGTAAGAGGAGAGCCTAAGACAGCCTGGAGGGTAAGATATTAAGTAAGCAGTTTTTCATATCACAGGTTCTTGCACTTAGCCACCAGCAAGAGACTGTCCTGAAGGGTTCTCGCTGTTGGTTGCTGTAGCTGATCAGTTAGTTGGATTTTTTGTGATTTTGGTTTAAGATTGTTCTTTAAATGGGAAAAAAAAAATATTGTCATCTTGAAATACCATAGAACTTTCTTATTTTCAACTTTTAAAAGTATCCCCCAGGCAGAGATAGCTGTATCCTACATTTCTTCCCCAGGTTTAGTGTTCACAATATGCTTAGAGTCATACATGAAGGAAGGTATATTGGGCACAAAAAGTGTGCATGCTTTTACAAATTCAATGCACTGCATCTTGCAAACAAGCCCTGTCAACACACAGTAAAAGTGTCTTCGCCTTGCACACTTTCAGACGCACTTGCTGTGTACAGCTTCCGACTCCTCAGCCCTCGCAAATAGTGCCTGTGCATCTTCACTGCTCCTGCAGAACACTTGGAAGAGCTGAAAGCTTGGATAAATCTCCCTTTCTCTTAAATGTGCTTCTTAGTCATGGTGCTTTATACTGTTTCCAATCTCTAGATGGTAATTTCTCTTCCTAGGTGGAAAAACTTAAATCGACAGATGTGTTGGTTGTTGCTGTTGTGGTTGCTGGTACCTTTTGTTTATGAGCTGGGATGCCAAAGTTCCAACCTCATTTCTCTCATGCATTTTCTGCATCATTAACTGTTTAAATTTCCTGTGCTTAGACGGCTGTTATTTCTCACTATCAATTCCCTCCAACGTGGCTGTGTTAAAACGCAGAAACTGTTATACAATCAGAATAAGAAAAAGACCAGATGGCATCAATAACTGCTAATATACCCCCATGTTTATGCTCCAGCATGTGTCTGATAGACAGGGTAAGTGCTAGCCACTGGTATTCTCTTTGTGTCGTCGTTTGTTGAGTTTGTTTTTTAATTAACCATATGCTCCCAAGGAAACCTTGAAAGCATGAGGACATTTCACATGGTCCCCCAAAATACATCGGCAATGCACCTTAGCAACGGTAAGATTTTTAAAACATAAACCCTTTTTCTTTGTGAAGAGGAAATATGTCCCATGAAAAGAAACTGAACTAGTTTCTCTCCTGAGTTTCTCTTCCTGCTTCTTCCCTGATTGCTTTCTAACAAAGAGGAGTCAGTCCACCTATTTATTCATCTCTCAACTGTACAGTCTCTAAAGCTGTGGTTACAGTATGCTTTTCTTTTATCCAAACACCAGAAGAATTATCTATATGACCAAACAATAATTGGAGTCACTTTCATCTTCTAAGACACCTAAGCTCTTAGATGTTTTTGAAAGCAATGCAGGATGCAGACTGACACACTGACTCTCTGTGCAGTCAGTGGAGAGAAGCAGTTGCATCCCTGAAATCTAGGATCTGTAGTAAATGACTACATATGCTATCTTGGTTACGCCTCTCCACCATTCATGCAGTCAGCTTCCACCTGGCAGCCTTAGGTAGCAGGTTGCTGGATTTGCCCCATGGTCTTGCCCCTGTACTCACTGTATTCTCTCTCTCGTACTCAAAGTAGAGAGGTGACAGTCATGGTAGAGGGATTATTTCTGCCATTTGTGACTGCAGGTCATTCTTAGAGGGAAAGGACTTCTTGTCATAGCAGAGAAGAAGGTAATTTTATCCAAGTTTTACTGATACTAGTTTGATTCTAACATAAGGGTCAGAACAGCCTGGTTTTAGTGGGCTTAATGGGGATCTGAAAGTAGGTGTTATTTGTATTCCCTTGTGGCTTTTAGGGCAGGGTTCATATTTCCTACCTTCCTTCACTAAATTTGGTACCCAGCAATGTAATCATTGACTTCTGAGCAGGTTTCTTGTGTTCCTATTATAGATAATAGAAAGCAGGTCCAAAGAGTCCATGAAGCATAGGATGAGTCATTTAACCAAACATAGGTATCTACTTTAGGATGACATGAATCATACCCCATGCTTCATTGATTATCTGGAAACCCAAGGGCAACTCATAGAGATGCTGATGCCACCTTACATTGTCTCATATAGTAGCTTAAATAGTGTGCTTTGCCTCCCACCTTTGCTTCTTGACTTGTGAAAGAGAGATCATACAAACAGCCACCCAGTTTGTGAGAGATGAAGATAATGAGTTCATGTTTGCAGAGTGTTAAGGAAATATTAAATCCAACAAGCTGTGCCTTAATGATATAGTCTTAACCCATACTGATGAAGACATACTGTTTACATATAGACAGCAAGAGAGCCATAAGCTCTGACTATGCTAGCAGCCCTTCATGGTCTCTACCTGGCTTTCAACATTGTATTTTGTAAATAGGAATGTTAGGGCAGGTATTTTGGAAAACTTGCCTAGAGTAAAGCAGAAGGTTAGCAGCTGAGCTGAGAAAGTGACTTTTTGCATATAGGTCCTGTGACAATTGCTAATTGTCAGCTATAATGTCACTCTCCCTTCAGCATCCTACAATTTCCTCATTTTCTCCTGAGGGAATACAGCTGATTTTTATGTCTCATTTTCTGTGTTGGCCACGAATGTCTAAGAAATGCCTTCAAATCTTTCAGGATGAAAAGAGCGAGATGAATATTATTAATTATCATTGCAAGTCAGGTAATTTGTTCCAAAATTTTTGCAGTGTTCATGTATCTAATGAGTCAGGGTGTTTCATAACTCATCAGTCTTCATCTGATGTTTTATGGCTTTCCTGTGTCAGAAGGAATAATTGATTATGGTTGTTAAAAGCATGGCTCAGTACAGAATTATTGCTATCATCTATATATTATACAAACATCTTAGAACAAATCTTGGCTATAGTATTTCATCAAGGCAACTGAGTACGATAAATCAGTGTCTGCAGTAACAGTTGAAATTTGTGGTATCAAGCCACCAAAATTGTTCACTTATTCTCCCTGACAAAATTTTCAAAGCAGATAAATTGTCATGTCCTTAAAGGTGGAGTAAGATACTGTAGACATGAGATAACCTCTGAGGTGATAAAGTCAAATGATAAAACTTTTCATTATAGCCTTGTATATAAAAGATGACTGGACAAGATAATCCTTTTAGGAGAGTAACACTACCCATGTAGATTTAATCTATTCAGTAACAGCCTGATTTGCCCTTCTCCTCCTCAAAGTAATCGTGAAAAATGAAGTCAGAAAGGCTAAACTGCACAACTACATACAGCTGTCATGGAATAAAGAAAGGCAATCAGGATAGATTGTACAAACACATCAGGAGTAAAACCAACACAAAAGATAAATACAAAAAAAAAAAGACAAAGGGAAATTTAAGTCTATTTTTTAGCTGGAAAGAAGAACTAATAACAAAAGAACAAGAAAGTTAAATTAATCTTCAGTCTTCAAATACTAGTTAAGTGAAATTGGAGTATTACATCTATTTTTAAGAAGACGATAAGAGTCCAATGCAGAATAAGAAAGAACAGGTTAAGAAATATTTCAGTAAATTAGGTGTATTCAGCATAACAGTATATTGAACACCCAGTAACAAGTGATATCCCTCAGGGATCCGCACTGGGACCAATACTATTTAATATCTTCACTAATCACACAGTGGGATTGAGTGCACCCTCAGCAAGTTTGCCAACAACACCAAGCTGTGTGGTGAGGTTGATTCGCTTGAGGGAAGGGATGCCTTTTAGAGGGACTTGGACAAGCTGGAAAAGTGGACCCATGTGAACCTCATGAGGTTCAACAAGGCTATGTGCAAGGTCCTCCACATGGGTCAGGGCAATCCCCAACATCAGTACAGACTGGAGGATGAATGGGTTGAGAGCAGCCCTGTGGAGAAGGACTTGGGGATACTGGTGGATGGAAATTTGGACATGAGCCAGCAGTGTGTGCTTGCAGCCCAGAAAGCCAACTGTATCCTGGGCTGCATTAAAAGCAGTGTGACCAGCAGGTCGAGGGAGGTGATCCTGCTCCTCTGCTCCACTCTTGTGAGACCCCACCTGGACTACTGCGTCCAGCTTTGGGGTCCGCAACATAAGAAATACGTGGACCTGCTGGAGCAAGTCCAGAGGAGGCCACGAAAATGATCAGAGGGCTGGAGCACCTCTCCTATGAGGACAGGTTGAGAGAGTTGGGGTTGTTCATCCTGGAGAAGAAAAGGCTCTGGGGGAGACCTTCTAGCAGCCTTCTAGTACCTGAAGGGGCCTACAGGAAATCTGCAGAGGGACTGTTTAGAAGGGCATGGAGTGATAGGACAAGGGGGGAAGGGTTTTAAACTGAAAGACGGTAGATTTAAATCAGACACAAGGAAGAAATTATTAATGATGAGGGTGGTGAGGCCCTAGAACAGGTTGCCCAGAGAAGTTGTGGATGCCCCATTATTGGAAGTGCTCAAGTTTAGGTTGGATGGGGCTTTGAGCAACCTGGTCTAGTGAAAGATGTCCCTGTCAGGGGGGTTGGAACTAGATGATCTTTGAGGCCCCTTCCAACCCAAACCATTCTATGATTTTAACGTTGACTCCTGCTACAAAAAGCAAATTTAATTTTGAAATTATCTTCCATGTATAACATATGTAAAACATCAGTCATCATTATTACACTGTAATTAGTAGTAGGGGAGCCTGAGCTAGAGTTCAGTGACCAGCTCTAGGCACCACACATTACAAATGTTTCTGAAAAATTTGAGACAGTGCAGAAGGTAAAAAAAAAAAAAAACAAACAGGATAGCAAGCAATGTAGTAAGCATGACCTATGAAAGAGGCAAAAAGAAGTGAGATTTGAGAAAAGTATGACAACAGTCTTCAAATATGCAAAAAAATTGTATTTCATGTTGTCTGTGAAAAGAACAAGAGGAAATCAGTAATAATTTGTAGCAAAGATGACTTCAGTTACAGAATGCCACGTATGAGGATGGTGACACTGAGTGACAAAGTGTGCTGCAGACTCTCATTCACTGGATGGCTCTAAAACTGATCAGACAAGGTCAGCATATCTAAACATGGAGATTTTCTAAACAATCACTCAAGGACCCAGACGGTTAGAGTTCTGTTCCCCAAATATGTTCTCACTGGTTTGTGTGCAGAGAGGAGAGAGCAAGGGCTCACAGACAGGCTCTGCTCATAAGAATCTGAAACTGGATCATATACGGATTATCTCAGTTATACAAATAGACCATTTTCAAAGCACTCTTATTCCCCTATTCACAGGGGAGCCAATACAGAAGTTGTCACAGATAGCATTGCCACGTGAAAGGCACTAACAAGGAGAGGCTGGGTTAGCCCGGGTTTGGAGGTCCCCTTCAATTGCCGTCCAGAGGCTTTTCCTATAGCCCAGAGAACAAGAAAGTATCATGACTGCATTCTGTCTGTAAGTAGGAGTAATCAACTGAAGAAGTTTGCTCATTCACATGTTTTTGTAAAGCAGTTTTTCATAGACGTTAGTGTAAATTTGACTCCCAGTTGACATTACTTGCCAGTGAAACCTGGTGATTTGTCATGGGGACATATTTATCTTGTTTTAGTCAAAGGCCACTGGAGAATGTGTATCCTCAGCTAATATCTCAACCCCAGATTCCCCTCCAAGTATTCTGCTCTGCCGCAGAGCGTGTATCTGCCTCCTTGCATCTCCTGGGAAGCTTCTGCAAGTCGCCATCTGTTAATAGATTCCCCTGCCTGGTGCAGCCCCCTCCTCACCAGAGCCCATTCCTGCTCACCCCTTCCCTAGTGCACCTCTCTTTCAGGTCACTTCACTGCCTTTCAGCCCAAACAAACATAAAGCACGGCTATCCTTCTCTCGCTGTCTTCCAGCCTCCAGAAACCAGGGATGTGGAAGTGGCTAATTGGATATGGCATCTTGCTGGACTTGAATGGCATTGAGGAAAAGCAAGTGTGATTCAGCTAAGGGCTATTTGGGTATGTCAGCAGTTACGAAAACCCCACTTAGACAGCACAGGAGTGCAAAATGACACTTTTTTAGGAAAAGTGTGAGGCCCTTGAGGTTATTTATTTAGCTATATGTTCATTAAGTGCAGTGTTGCCCAGAAGTTATTTTACTTTCAAGCCTCTGATCAGAACAGTGTCAGTCTCTACATTTGCTTCCCTGCTAAAGGAATTTGTTAATCCCATAATATTTATGCTGAGTTTTAACACTGTTGCTTCTTTTGGGGTTGTTTCTTTTGTGACACAATATTATGTTTTGTGTTTTGTGTGAGGTAGGTGCATTAGGACAAATCAACTGTGTGTCAGGCTACTTGGACAGGAGAACAAAGGGATCAAATCCAATATCTTTGCCTCCTTCATCCCTACAGAAGGCTGCTCCCAATTTTCCACCCACACTACCTTCTACCTAAAACCAGTGAGAAAATCTATTCCCATGTATTTCCTGGTAGGCTGTATCTGAAGATTTAAATGAATTATATTAAACTCCTTACAGTATGTAGAGAAAGGCAAGCCCAGTCTACTTTCTAGCATGCTTTCACCTGAAGCAGAACATACTTTTATTGTGGAAAAGACCTTTCAAACTGTACAAAAACATTGCTACCAAACAGACCTATACATGAATTTGCAGAGGTAAAAAACAGACGGGATGCAATAAAATCCCACCTCATTTCCTGAGAAGAGGATAGGAAAAAATACAACTGTGTTCAGTGGCAGCCCCTTGAGGAAGCTGGATATATGTTTTGGAAGGATATGTGGAAATACACAATGTAAAAGCCTGTGGAAGATAGATAGGTTTTATGAATAAAAAAAGATAAAAAGTCCATTTTGACACATATCTTCTAAAGTTCAGTAATTTTGTGGCTCTCAAATAGCCCAAGAACAGACTGTCTTACTGGCAGGTCTCAAATGGCCAACTTGTCAAAGTCCTTCAAACCTACTTACCTACTGCATGTATGTGCTGTCAGATCCCCATCAGACCCAGCTACTTATTTTATAAACTATTTATTACTTTTCTGTTCAAGACTAGTGCAGCAGCTTTGTAATTTTAGTTTTCATCCCTAGCTGAGGAATTCAGAGTGCTTCACACTCTAATTAAGCTTCCCCTTTGCCTAAAGCAACAAATATCATTAAAATGACCGGGCAAGAGATCTGCTCAAAGTCACACACTGATTTTATGACTTGAAGTTACAACTTTCAGCAACTGGGTAAGGTTTAATCACCAAGTGAGACCTTTATTACACGAACTCAGTGGTAAGACAGTTGCAGATCTCAGACAGAAATTTTAAAAGGCCCTTTAATTCAGATTAAAAGAATGATTGCCTTAATCAAGAGAGACTGCGGGCATTTCTCCAAACATAATCACCAGCAGCGGCCAGATCAGGATGCACTTTCCTGGAACAGTGTTTCCTCTTGCAGGGTGTTGTTACGTGAAGACCTTACGAGGAGCGTAACATCTGTAAGGAGCACCTCTGCATTGCCTATTTACACACTCTGCAATAGCACACACAAGCACACAACCTCCCCTCCTGGTTGGAGATACACAAGCATCAAGTAAATAAATACCCCTGTCTGAGCAAACTCCTCATCTCAGGACCAAAATACCTCATGGGGAAATCAGCAGAGTAACTCCAAACAAGCTCAGACCCTAGGGCTGAAGTCTTGGCTTAAATAAAATCAAAGATGAAACCCACACCATCACCTGTAGCTTGTCGAAGTAAACAGGATACTTTCTGTGGATTTTAATATGCTGTCATTAAATTGAGAAAGCAAACCTTATTAGGTAGTTAACAAATACAAGTGCTGAAGAGGAAGACAGCCTATCAGTAGTAACTGGGTGTTTTAGCACGGAGCAGCTGCATGCACTAATGGCTGCTCAATGTAGGTGTCCAGAGTTCTTCCATGAAATTATACGGAATTACAATGGCAGAAGTTAAAGTGCTCTGAGGCAGGCAACAAAAAGGAGCTGCTTTCTGCACAGAAGAGAAAGGAAAATGTCTTGTTGACTTTGGTTGTCCACAGACACAACGGCTGAGTACCTGCTGGAATATTAAACCTTTAGAAAATGGTCTGCTCTCTCCACACGTGCCATTTTATCTTTTGCCTACTGTTTCCATGACCTGGATAAAGACCTGTTTGCCGAGAAACATCTCTTACCATACTGATATGGTCCAAAGCCAGATTATGGGCAAAAGTCCTCTGCACCAAGCTTTGTCAGAGGCCTCTGCGATCGCCTACCAATAAACTCTGCCACAGTTGTACTTCCTCTGCTCATCTCCAGTTACTTGTCTCCCATTGCCAGTGAGCGACCGGCTGAAGTCCACTTTCATCTGCTCCTGTGATGTGACAGATGGCAGCGGGCATTGCTGTCTGCGCTGGGTCAGCAATGAGCAATGTACGGTTAATGTGATGGAGTTGGGCGCAGAGCACGCAGGGCACATGGAGCACTTACTACCTCACAGAAACGCAGAGCTCATGAGGCACCGTTCATCTTGCCCAGGCTAACTGGAGCATATGTTATTGGCAAGGCAGAAAGCAGCCAAACACACAGAGGAAAAATTCTGCTGGAAAAAAAAGCAATTGCTTCACTAGGAAGGCAGACTGATTTGGCATTTTGCAGTTTGTACATCCAAACCAAACAATGCAATAGTTTCTACTTTAATTTTGGGAAAAGAACAAGCCAAGAACCTTATTTTTCTACTAAACTTACCTCTAGGTATGACCTGTCATCCCCACTCATTCCTCTGCTTTCTCCACCTTCACCTTTCTGTCCTCACCTGTACTGGAAACGTTCTCATTGGAGACCTTCTCTACGATTATCCGTAGGGTACTGAGTACTCTACAGCCTAGATTTCTCTAAGACTGAGCGTTTATTTAACACACATTATTAATCTTACTATTCCCATGAATTCTTGAGTGAGTCTAAAATTTGCAGGTTTGTAGTTTAAAAAAAAACCAACCAGCCAAACAAGCAAAAACCAAAAAACCCCAAACATATCCACAACTTTTCATGGCCCAGAGCTGAAAAAATGATTGCTGCTGGGGTACCATTTTACTGAGGAGGCTGAGAATTAGGGAAAGGCCAGGGCATCACAAGTAATTGTGTTACTGTGATTTAATGAGCACCCAGTCACCTGCCAAATCACAGTAACGTTTGATATTTATTTTCATACACTATCCCACCTGCTGTAAAAAATACCTTCTCTAAAATCACTATTTGACTTGTTAAGTAGTGAAACCGCTTGCAGATAGCTGTTAATACTCTGGGGATGTTTATTTATAATCAGGACTGTCTTCATTTAACATGCATATATGAAAAGCAATAGCAAGATATTGCTAGATTATTCGTATTGTTTCTGTCTGTTATGCCTGAAGACCTTGGTGAATAACAGAACAAATTATCAGTAAATATCTCACATGAGTTTGAAATTAACTCATTTCATCTGTGCTTCTGCAAGTTTCGTTCTCCTTTCTGCAAATATGAAAGTAATTGCTTTTTACCATCCATGGAAAGTGAATTTAGAGATGCGGTTTGTACATGGCAATATTTGTGCTGGCAATGATGGTGTCCATTCAGAGCAGCTTGAGAAAGAGAGCTGAGTTACCTGAGCCAGCTGCACAGCTCAGACGTTGAATTTACCAAATCAGTGTGTAAAGCTAAATATTGGTAAAACCAGTCATTAATTAAGTTCTCATAGGAAGTTCATGTGAGAAAGTGAGAATCTGTTTTTCAATACTCTAAAAACAGAAAAGTGGTTAAATTAACGTATTATTCATGTGCACATCTCTTCAGATCTGATTGCTGCCCTCTTTACATGTCTTTTATATGCAGGAGGGTCTAATGACTATGAATAAATAATACACTCTTGGGGAATGATTACATGGTTTCAGATTCCACTTCCTTGAGTGCAGAAAGAGGTGGCGGATTAAACTTTATGGGCTGCTGTTACTCCACTCTGTCTGGGACAACACTTTAATGACATTTTCCCATGCTCTATCAAAGGCACAGAGAGTTTGGGAGGGAAATTTGCTTCCAGATAAGAATTCATGTAAAGCGCAGTGGCATTTCTGAGAGGGGCAAGTCAGATGTTGGTCTCGGGAGAGGGAGGCACTATGGTTTGAGAAGGGCTATGCAGGAGTTGTTAGGCACAAGTTACATGTGAGCCATTTCAATATGTCACCTCTTCGGCTCGTCTCATCTGTTTGCACCAAGTTACCTGGCCTGGCAGTTCCTTTGAAGTTCATTTGCCTTGCTGAATACTGGATTCCCTGGACAGTAGTTTACCCACACATACTGGGGGGGAAGAAAGAAAGAAAAAAAAAAGTAATTCTAGAAGGATATTATTGCTCAGGGAACACCATTACAATTTTGTCATTAAGAAATTACTGACCTACATAATTTACACTCAGAAGTGTAAGTGATGGTGTAGACGACCTATCTCCTATTAGATCCCAGCATGGGGGCTTGGCATCATTCTAACTGATGCATTAGTATGTGGCAGATTCAGACAGCCGTCTGAAATTACTAGCCGTGATTAATATAATTAATTATCTACTATTAGGTCTGCCCATATTTTGGTAGGACCCTTTCAGAGAGTGAGCTAATTAGATATATTAGCTGAAAAACATCCAGACAGTTTATATCTAAAATGATTAGGAGGTAATAAGACACATTTCCTGCTCTCACAAATAATTCTGTATATGAGGTTGTAGAAAAACAATGAAGTTTACAAGGAATAAATCAGGGCACTGTTAAAGCTGGTGATAATTACACTAAGAATAGAACTTGGAAAAATGTTCTGGCAAAGAGTTTGTCATTGTTGAGCAATACAGCTGTGAGGACTGACCCTATTCACAAACTCAGGAACAGTGTGATCAAAGGAAGAGGTGATCCTTTGGTGGAGATGACACAACATTACACAATGATGCATTTATTTCTTAAAATGGCTTTTTGTTTCAAAAGTGAATAAGTAATTTGAAAAGGCTAACTAAACTCAAATCAAAATGATACCTTTTCTTCGTGATCATTCTCTTCTCTTTGTGACACAAAAAGGGAACAAAAAGTGGGTTTGCTCAAATAAAATGCTGTCAACTCCAACACCAAATATTTTTCAATTTTTTTTTCTTTCTCAAGAAAAAAAATTCTAATCTAAAATTACTCTGCCTCTTTTTTTTTAATGTTCAGATGAACAACAACAAAAAGTCTTTGCTCTGCCTTAAACATGACCCTGACAGAAATTTTTTACACTTTAACATAATGTGTAAGCTGCATTTTATATTCCAATAAGAAGCGTTTCAGACAGAACAATGATTTCTCCATTGTATTATGAATTTCACCAGTCTTTGCTGTGCTGCTCTGAAAAGGCACATTGTAACCCATCTCTGAAAAAGAAGAGGCAAGATATGAAGGGATTACTAGATAAACACAAGCAAGAGATGAACAAAGGTTATGCTGAGCAACGTAGTAATGGCAATACACTTATATTCATAATTATATTATGACAGAATTGGGTCAAAACACACAACTTTTTCAGTCGCGTTCATGCCATGAAATGATGAAGTGATACCTCACTTTGTGCTGTCCCAGCCGACACGTCCACACTACACAGTACCGCCGGGCAAGGTACTGGCTCAGGCCTGAAACCTCTTCACAACGTCCACGCGACTCCTGACAGCTCCAATGCTTTCGAGCTGCTGGGGGTCTCGACAAAATAACGTAGCAGGCATGAGTCTGTGTGCACGTGTATAACAGAATGTAGGCTTAAAAGAATGATATCGCACAAAGCAAGAACAGTAAAGGTTCTCCTTTGGCAAGATACAACTAACAAGACAAGAATATTTATTTCTTATAGATTGGAAAGCTGAGAATATGGCCATTACCTATAAAGGACATCATAACTTCTTCCTCCAAACGCCTTTTGTGCCCAGCCCATCTCTACGCACCTCAGGATAGCTGGCAAAATCCCCTCTGAGGGTTATCGTGCTGGCACGCGGATGCACAAGGACTCTGCAACATGTTAAAGCCTTAATTAAAGACATATCCATATGTAGGTATATGGATATTTGTCACATGTTGTAGCATGTCGTATGTCTTCACTTGGGTGTTTTGCTGACCCTGTCCAAGCTCACAGAAGACAGGAATGTAGCAGCGGACTGAGGTCAAGAAAGGGTGTGTAGGATGAAGTTGCAAAGTCCTGTATAATGTAGTGGAACCTTTCTTTTTTTCCCCCCAACACATAACAGCTAAGTATTCTCAACTTGTTGGCATTATCTTGACAATGAACAGCATCTGCTGTCGCTGTTTTGTACAAAACTGTTCTCATAAACCTTTGCTGTGTTTTGCCACTGCTTCTTGCCACTGTTAAGGCAGAAAATAAGGAAAGATTTTTGTGAGGTTTGTAAAATTCTGGTGCGGATGAGCCCTGCTGTCTCTGAGGTAAGAGCCACCCCTGCACGTGAGAACACACTGAGGCTAATAATTCCAGCTTTTGGTGCCTTACTGTGTGCCAAGGACATTACATCACTGCACAATTGGGATCATCACTAAAAGTATGAGACAGGCTGCTGCTCGAGTTAGACCAGGCTATTTGGGGTCAGATTATCTAGCAGAGCATCCTGTCTCCAACGAGGATCAGCAAGTGGATACAAAGGAAGGAGCATAAGAAAAAGGCAAGAATATAGTGATTCCTCTTCAGGGTGCTCTGCCAGCCTCCAAATCACTTATGATTCACACACTTCTTGGAGAGTTGCCTTTGCTTTTAACAGCCTCCAGTAGATCTGGACTCCATGAAGTTGCCCAGTCTGCATGTAAACTGTTAGCACCCACAGCATCCTGAGACAGCGAGTTGTGCAGCTCCACCGCACACTGATGGACCTTTGTCCCATGGGCTCCCTCAACAAAGGGCTTGCTGTCAGAGTCCAAGCAGGTTTTTCTTTCCTTCTCATTGCCATCTAGCAGCTCAGAGTTCAAATAAACTGCAACGCTAAAGAAAGGAAAACAAACTCCAGATGACCAATAACCTGTCTCTTGAAAATCAGAGTTCCCAGCAGTTTTCTCTGTCTCTGTCTCTACATGCAATCCACATTCATCACCAGTTGACCCACACATCTCTTCTGGCTGTGAGACAATTAACTTTTGGTTTCACAAGGACAATGAACCTATTTCCTAGAACAGGCTGCCAAAATCTGTCAATTCATTTTCCCTTCTTCCAACCCTCACAAGCAGTAGGTTCCTTCGTGCTCCACCAGAAAGGAGAAGCTCTGTCTTTCCTGCACCACCACATTGACCAGGAGCAGAGAGGAATGGTCAAGGCACCAAGCAGGACTGGGTCAGTCAAAATTTGCAGCACAATTACTTACCAGTGGGACTGGTTTTCTGCTCCTAGCAGCCTCCTTATGCAGGCAGTTGATGCTTCTTCTTCTGCCTGAAGCCAGATCTGGTTTTGTGGTTTGGTTTTTGTTTGTTTGTTTGTTTTGTTGTTGTTGTTGTGGTTTTTTTTTCCAGAATAGCTAAGATCTCCATCACAGATTAAATGCCAGCAGAAAGACTGATTTCAGAGATGTTTTTCCACCATTTTCTGCTTCTAAATTTGTATCATGATAAATTTTTAAGTACAAATGTTTTTTTCCTCCTTTGATAAAAAGTAAACTTCAAACTTCCTGTGAATGAAAAACAATGTAGTGATTAAAAATAATTATAACAGATGACTCATGAGTCTACAGTGGGCTTTGCATCAGCAAATAAAATTGGTCAGGATAGATGGAAAAAGGTGCATTGAAGTCTAACTACCAAATGTATCTTCCAAGCCCTCATTACCAATCCCTTTTTGAAGTCTTTTTCATTGTAGATCACCCAGCTAGATTTTGCATTGGCAATTTTTTTTCTAATTAAAAAGTGAAAGAAGAAAAATGAAATGAACACTCAAAGCGACACCTCTCCAGAACAAAGGGCCTTCCAAAATGAAAACAGTTAGAGGTCTTCTAAGCTACATACTCACTCATATGCAGGGGAAAAAAAAAAAAAAAAGAAAAACCAAACAAACCCCAAAAAACCCACAAACAGTGAAGGAGGAATTACTGTGCCAAGTGAAGATCTTGCCAGCTTTTACTTATTCACTCTTTCTCCCTTACAGTCGTCTGCTGAAACTCTTGAAATTCATCAGCTTTTTAACTTAGGGCTCTTTTTCCCATAGGTTCCTAAACTTTGCCAGGTTGGACGAAAAAGGCCCATTCATATGGTCAGCTGTTGCCTATGTTCTTCTGCTAAGAGTTGCCAGTATTGAGTACTTGAGGTGAATATTGAGTGGGTGGGGGTGATTTAAAGGTTGGCAAGAATATTGGACTATTATCTATTTTCTCTTTTAAGGACATTTTCTCCCATTCTCTAATATATGGAAATAGGAAGGAAGAAAGGACTCCATCCCTTGAAACAGACACCTTTTCCTTCATAGTCTTTCCTGGATCTGTTTCTTTTCTTACCTATTTTTCTGTTCTCCGTTATAAAACTACTTGCATCTCAGCAACCCCATCGAGAAGGAGACCTCCCATTGTTAACAACTCACCAAGAAGAAAGTCAAAGAACAGGTGGGAAACACAAACATAAAGAAGTTAAATCATTTGCTCAGGGTTGTGTCAGTACCAGATTCAAGAATATTTAATGAGGACCAAATCTTGACCTTCCTATGCTGGGGAACCAGTTGATTGCATATGATATCTAAAGAGCAGATGCTTTTTTTTTTTTTTTTTTTCCTTTTTTCCAACCAAATAAAGCAGCTTGATGGAGTCAGGTACTTTATTCAGCTAACACAGTTCCCAAAGAGTGATCAAGGAGCCATGCAGAAATGGCTAAAAGGAAACACAGCTTATCACAGGGCAACACTAACCAAGGAAAACTGAATTTGCATCTTTGATAGAGCTCGTATGTTTACTTTTCTGCTGAGCACAGATTACTGAGCAGGGCTTACATTGCTGTTGCCATCACCCATTTCCTGAATACAGCTTGGTGCTTACAGCATTCACCCAGCAACTTCCTAGACTTAAGTTCCTCCTTAACAAAGAGGATTCATGGCCACATTTCCCACATCTTTAACCACCAGGATATGTCAATTGGGTAACAACACTGCCATGCCTCAGTCGAAGCTGGGTCACTGTGGCCAGACCACAGGAGATGGATTACTCAGCTGAGTGGGTGTTAGGGTCACGTCCCTCTTCCATGGACTGTTTATGAACTTCTCATTGGACAGCTGTTGGCTGTCTCCCCACCACCACTACTCTACAGCCTGCTGATCAAAGTATTTCCTCAGGGTCTGAATCCCTGACTGTTGCATGCTAGAAACCTCCCAATGAGATCTGTCAAGCCTTTCTTAGGAATTAGGATTGCCCTGAGTACTCAGCTGAATACAGAGTGTACTGAACACCATCTCTCTGTGTTTTCCTAGAAATCAAGTATTCTTCGGTATCTTACTGCACTGCATTTTTGAGAGTTTTTCTACTGGTGGGTCAGTAGGGTGAGAGGGTATTACCTGGAAGAAAGCAGTAACACATTGCTATGGACACAAGAACCATGATGGCCATCCTGCTTCTGACCTGCTACAGCGTGGTTATCTGGGTCTGTACTTATAAGGCTGTTCTTCATCCAGCAGATAAGGTTATCCCAGGGATCTCTGCATGAATGTACCATCTATTATAAATATATGCATAGTGTTGTCTGCATTCAGCCTGGAGCCTTCCTCTGTCATACCTTAATGTTCCTATATCACAGTTGTCAATGGGGACCACCTAGACAGCAGTCTAAAGATTTCTTCCTGCTTCTGGAATGTCTTTATTTGTGAGTAGAAAAGCATGCTCCACAGGAGGGAATTGTAAAACTGTTATTGGCAAACTGCCCATGCTTGGTGCCTGTAGCACCTCCGATGTTCCCAGATGTGACAGAAAAAATTAGGCCTGGAAGGTGGAAGGATGGAGCAAGACTCAGACTTGGGAGTTCAGTAGAACTTGCAGGGTCGAGCTAGATGGGCCCCAGGAGATGAGGCTGGCAGATTTATAGTTGGGATACTTGTTGGCTCAGGGCATCAGGCCAACCTTATTATCTTAGACACAGCCAAAGAAGATGAACTCACAGAGTACAAACCTTGCACTGCAAACCACTTATACAGCTCTACTGTACTAATTAAATTTGTACTGGTTTCCCTTTCCCTTCAAGCCTAAGCAATCACTGCTTCTGTCTCACATGTCGCCTGGAGTTCACACTCCTCCTCACCTCCTGCACAAACCCTGCAGTTTAGTGACCTGTTCTCTGTTCACAGCTGCTGTGCTCATGCCAACAAGACAGGCATTTTGGTTCAGTGGTGGATGAAGTTATTCCTGTATACAATTTATAAAGGGCTCTGGGATGAAAGATAAGACACTCTCATCAATTATTGAGGCCCATCTCTGAACTTTTTTCCAGGCTCCATAAATACCTCTTCTCATAAAGGGCTTGAAAAACTTAATCAGCTCAATAAATAAGTCTGTATTAAGAGGTCTGCAGGAGTTCAGCCTACTCCTGCTAACAAAGCTCTGGATCAGTGCACAGGAAGAGCCTCAGAAAATGTCCCTTCTCCCACCAACTGCTGTCCTGGCTTAAGAGAATAAGCTTTTTTCAACTGTTTGCTACATCCCTTTCGCCCTTCCCTGAACAGCCCTGTTCAACTTTCAAGTCAAAACAAACCAAACCAAGAAAATGTTTTTTTAGCTTATCCCACAACCTCCAGAAGTAGAGCTCACATAGAAGACAAACATATGAGCACAAAAATGTCTTTAAGGACATACATGCAGCTATCTTTTTAGACAAAGGCTCATAAAGAACACTCACATGGTTAAATTTTTGTTGAACTGGGCTCAGTACCATGAAGATTAACTCATGGATTACAATTTCGAAATCACAACAATATTGTTTTTATTTGAATTACTGGCACATATATCTGAAATAATAACTTTTGTCAGAGCCCCAAAAGGCCATTATCATATTGGTGGCTGGGTAAGAAAAATACGAAGCTTTCCAAGGAAAAACAAATGTTAGATGAAGTGTCTTCTCCTTCTTAATCACATAGCTTTCATTTTCCTTGGGTTCTCTGGCATCCAACTTCAGGTGTTTCCTCTGAGTAGGATGACATTGCTTCAAATCTCTACCAAGTGGACAGTCCAAGACCAGGTTTTGTATAGCTCGTTGGTTAAAAACTGTGCAGCATGCTCACTCTTCTAACTGCATTTATCTAGGGATCAGGGCTAAGTTAGAAGATGGCAGCTGGTTTGTAAAAGTGTCCATAAGGTAGAGCTCTAAACTGACTACTTATTAATTACAAATAAACATTAAAAATTATTTAACATAGTGATTATAACCTTCCTGGAACTTAAAATGGGCACTCAGGGTTTTTTATGGTTTGAGGAAAGAAAATCTTACTCCATTGGCATCTTTAGAAATTCCAGGATTTTTGCCAGTCTCCGAAGGACACACAAGCACACGTAGACAGTCTACCATTAAAGTTTCTCAGTTTTGTTTTGTAATAAATAGAGTTGAGAGTACAAACCATTTTTATTTCAGTCAGAGGCATTCACTAAACAAGGCTGAGGAGCACTGATCTGAGCTACTTAGCTAATCAATACTTCTTTTGTATGCTTATCTGGAAAATTGTGATCCTCCCAAATCCAGGTTTATTTCACCAATTAAAATAAGAAAGGTTAAGCTTGGATTTATTTTTATAAGCAACCTGATCAAGAAAAACAGATTTTTTTTTGCTTCTTTTTCAATTCTTGTAAAGTTCATAAAGCCATCATTTAAGTAGCAGAGTTCATATTTGCTTCTGAGGACTGCATCTCTTTTTGATTTCTCAGTAAAACAGCATGTTTGTAATAAGAACCCTTCAAGGAAACGGAGGTGTAGTACAGATATTAACTACTTTTAGAAACTGATAGCATATTCCTGCATATGTTGCAAAACTATGAAGTCTGGGTAGAAGGATGCAATGTTTTGGTGTGTTTCCACACCTGATTGGGAAGGAGCAGAAGAGGCCTTCAGACAATGGCAAGAAACAAAAAGGTCACAGGTGTGAGTGTTCTTGGGGGACTTCAATCACCCCAGTATCAGTCACTGAGGTGAGCAACTTTGATGCCA
This sequence comes from Grus americana, assembly GCF_028858705.1. Classification (NCBI taxonomy): domain Eukaryota; kingdom Metazoa; phylum Chordata; class Aves; order Gruiformes; family Gruidae; genus Grus; species Grus americana. Next base: position 9,869,964 of record NC_072853.1, on the reverse strand, counting down.
GCACGAACAGCAGCGGATCACTCTAGTGTGGTGTACAGAGGGGCTTCCTGAACCAGGGGAATCTCAGAGGGGTGGAGAGACCTGCACATTTGAAATGTCCTGTACTAACGCATTCAGCACCTTAGCCATCCATGTACGCAACAACCAGGTGATCAGGCCCAGTCAGCATGGGTTTATGAAAGGCAGGTCCTGTTTGATTAACCCAATCTCCTTCACAGTTGACTGGAGGTTCACCAATGTGGCACCCATCCACAAGAAGGGTCAGAAGGAGAATCCAGGAACTACAGGCCTGTCAGTCTGATCTCAGTGCCAGGAAAGGTTATGGTGCAGGTCATCTTGAGTGCCATAATGTGGCATGTACAGGACATCCAGGTGTTCAGGCCCAGTCAGCACGGGTTTATGAAAACCAGGTCCTGTTTGACCAACCTGATCTCCTTCTATGACAAGGTGACCCGCTTAGTGGATGAGGGAAAGGCTGTGGATGTTGTCTACCTGGACTTTAGTAAAGCCTTTGACACTGTTTCCCTCAGCATTCTCCCAGAGAAACTGGCTGCTCATGGCTTGGACAGGTGTACTCTTCACCGGGTAAAAACTGGCTGGATGGCTGGGCCCAAAGAGTTGTGGTGAATGGAGTTAAATCCAGCTGGTGGCCAGTCACAAGTGGTGTTCCCCAGGGTTCAGTATTGGGGCCAGTTCTCTTTAATATCTTTATCCATGATCTGGACGAGGGGATCAAGTGCACCCTCAGTAAGTTTGCAGATGACACCAAGTTGGGCAGGAGGGTAGGAAAGCTCTACAGAGGGATCTGGACAGGCTGGATCTATGAGACAAGGCCAATTGTAAGAAGTTCAATAAAGTTCAGTGTCAGGTCCTGCACTCGGGTCACAACAACCCCATGCAATGCTACAGGCTTGGGGAAGAGTGGCTGGAAAGCTGCCTGGTGGCAAAGGACCTAGGGGTGCTGGTCAACAACCAGCTGAATAAGCCAGCAGTGTGCCCAGGAGGTCAAGAAGGCCAACAGCATCCTGGCTTGTATCAGGAATAGTGTGGCCAGCAGGACTAGGGAAGTGATCGTACTTGACACTGATAAGACCACACCTTGAATACTTCAAGGACCAGCTGATGGAACTGGGATTGTTTAGCCTGGAGAAAAGGAGGCTGAGGGGAGACTTTATCGCTCTTCACAACTACCTGAAGAGGTTGTGGCCAGGTGGGTGTTGGTCTCTTCTCCCAAGTTACAAGCAATAGGACAAGAGGAAATGGCCTCAAGTTGTGCCAGGGGAGGTTTAGATTGGATATTAGGAAAAATTTCTTCACTGAAAGGGTTGTCAATCATTGGAAGAGGGTGCCCAGGGAAGTGGTTGAGTCACCATCCCTGGAGGTATTTAAAAGATGTGTAGATGTGGTGCTGAGGGACATGGTTTAGTGGTGGCCTTGGCAGTGCTAGGTTAACAGTTGGACGTGGCAATCTTAAAGGTCTTTTCCAACCAAAATGACTCATGGTTTAGTGGTGGACTTGGCAGTGTTAGGTTAAGGGTTGGAATTGATGATCTCAAGGGGTTTTTCCAATCTAAATGATTCTATGATTCTATATGATGGAATGGCAACACAGCAGGGCACGAGCAGTCCAGGAGGTTTTTGGAGTGCACTGATGACAACTTCCTAACATAGATGATGAAGGACCTGATGAGGGGACATGGTCTGCTGGACCTGAGACTAATAAACAAGGTAGAATTGGTCAGGGATGTCAAAGCTGGTAGCAGCCTTGGCTGCAGCAACCATGAGATAGTTGAGTTTAGGATCATGAAAGGAGAGAACAAGAAAAAAATACTTGCGCAACAACAGGCTTGGAGATGACCAGCTGGTAAACAGCTCTACAGTGAGGGACCTTATGGTCCTGGCGGCCAACAAGCTGGCCATAAACCAGCAATGTGTCCTTGCAGCAAAAAGGCCAACAGGCTCCCAGGTAGCATTAGGCAGAACATTGCCACAAGGAAGGTGATCCTTCCCCTCTGCTCAACACTGGTGAGACACATCAGGAGTGCTGTGCCCAGTGCTGAGCTTGTCACTATAAGGAAGATATGGGCCTACTGGAGTGAGTCCAGCAAAGGGCCACAAAAATGATGAAGGGACTGAAGCATCTCTCCTATGAGGAAAGGCTGAGAGACCTGGGACTGTTCAGCCTGGAGAAGAGGAGGTTCATGGGGATCTCATCAATACACACATATACCTGAAGTGAGGGTGCAAAGAAGACGGAGCCAGACTCTTTTCAGTGGTGCCCATTAACAGGACCAGAGGCAATGGGCACAAACTAAAACACAGGAGGTTCCGTCTGAACATCAGGAAACACTTTTTTACTGTGAGGGTGACCAAGCATTGGTACAGATTGACCAGGGAAGATGTGGAGTCTCCATCCTTGGAGATATTCAAAACTCATCTGGATGTGGTCCTGGTCAATCTGGTCTAGCTGACCCTTCTTGAGCAGAGGCATTGGACTTGATGATCTTAAAAAGTCCCTTCCAAATTCAACCATTCTGTGATTCTGTAAAAAGAAGTCACACAGCTAACGCGCAATAGAGCACAGCATGCCCCTTACCCCAGAGAGCAGATCTGTTTCCAGAATGTCCTGTAAGCCAGCAGTGGTTACAGCCTCAGCTCTCTGCATTACTCACCACAGCTTACTGTCAAGAAGCTTGCACAGCCCAGAAACTTGGAACAACTCAACACAACTTTCTGAGGATGTAAATCTCAGTTGCTGCCTAAGAAGAAATTGTAAGGCCAATGAAAAAAAAAGAACAGCCTGGGAACGGATGCTGTATCCTTGCTCTAGTAAAGGTGTTTCTTCCACTTTGGCAATGATGCCAGACCCAGTGACCTAGCAGTAGTCTTTTTTCTTTAACACTGAATAATCGTGATTTAAGGATGATTCATGGTCTCAACTTAGGCTATCTGGAAGAAAGTAAAGACATTGCATTTTGATAGGGATCACTGAATTAGAAGTTTGGATTTAGCTGTCATGGGGATGCCCTGCAGCAAAGAGCTTACCTCATATTTCCAGTCTTGGCATGTACCCCCCCGAATGTTTGTATTTTCCATGCCATGGTATTTGGTATGGACATCGCTCTAGCCTGCTGCACTGGCTTACAATCCAGCCTGCACTGGCATATAATCCTGCCACTGCATTACTTTTGTTATTTCTCAGTGCCCTGATACCCATTCTTGTCCACAGTGGTTGAATAGCAAGTCAGAGCACCAGCAGAAATGAGAGCAATTAAAGGACTGGGGTTGGGAGGAGGAGGGTGTGAGCCCTTCATCTTCACTTATATCAGCGAACTGCAGATGGAGCTAGTGAATTCACAGTAATGCACTATCCTTGGCCAAATCCAACCCACAGGACAAAGTAGGCCATGAAGATTTCCATTATTTTTCAAAGATATCCTTGAATTTCAAGCTTTAAATTTTCCAGTTTTCACAAAACTGACTAGTTCAAATTCGCGTTTGCAGATTATTTCTTTAAGTTACTGTAGATGTCAATCTCTTTGATTGATTATTTTTTCCAAATTTCATCCTGAGCTTTTTTTCTTTAAAGCTTATTTCACTTCTAACATGAAATGAATAAGGAATTTATGCCAAAATGTTTTAAATGAAGAGAAGGTAAATGGCCTCTTCCACCTGGTTCTTGCAGGTAGAACTGGACAGTCGAACAATAGCACAGTGATGCTACCTTTGTAAAGTTCAGGTAAACTTCAAGGAAGACTAATAAATACATGCTTAGCCAAAAAAAAAAAAAAAAAAAAAAAAGCAGGCATTTCTGAGAAAGAAGTAAGTAATGGGTTTCAATTTATATCTCATTATTATTAAAAAAATCCATCCTTGTTTGAATGGGAAGAAGAGAATATTAATATCTTATGAGCTAACTCTCTAAAAAGCAATTAAATATTCTGAGCACCTTAGTACTTCAAATACAACTGCCTTTGCTCAAATATTTTATGGTTTTCAGGGGACAGAGAGTACCCACCATCGCTATGTCTCACTGTAAGTTTCATCATAAGTTATATTTGAGTGATAATATTATAGAGCCTATAATTTACCTTCAGAAAAACTGAAGGTAACCTGAATCATAATAAGAAGTTAACAATACAAAAATGTTGCAGCTATAGACTGAACATGTAGACACAGCCACTGTTCAGTTCCTTTTATGTATATATACTTTTCAAAAGGGATTCCCCAAATGTATATTTAAACAATGTTTAAGTTTACTAAAAATCTAGGATCATTTTTATTTATGTTCAAAGGAAAGCAGAAGACCCATTCCACTGGACATTGAAAGATTCTGTCATTTATTTTTCTTCTAAGGCAGAACCCAAAGCTGACTGATTCATTTTAAAATTCTTTTTCTAAAAGGTTTATTTAGAACCAATAAAAGTATTTTCTTCTAAAAAAAATCAAAATACTTTGCTTTGATCATGATTTCTTCCATTTTTATTAACTATATATACATATTCAAAATCAGTTACTTTTAGGTGAAAAATCAAAATCTATTTTATTCTGAAAGCATCAAGACAGAACATTCAAAGTTATGAAAATACATTCATCTGGGAGACAGGGAATTTCTCCACAAAAATGTATTCCTCCAAAATACTTCATCACAGAGTCATTTTCTAATGGTAAATTACTTCTGTTGATGATACCCAAAATGGCTGAAGTTCCTGTCTACGATGAATTGTTTTCTCAGTTTGCTTATCTCCTTTGTACTTGCAATCCTCTTTGCAATCTGCTTGTCAGAATGATTCAGAAAGTGTCTCCTTCCCACCTCATGCTTAAAAGCCCAGCATTACAAAACCCCATGAAAACCCAAATGGTATTAATCTGTTGCTCCTGATCTGAATCCTAAAAGAAGAAATGAGGAAAGAGGTAATTTACTCGTCGTCTTACTTCAAACTAGGGTTAATTATATGTAATTATATATAAATCAAGAGACATTTGTCATTTTTTTTCCTAAAAACATCCAGTGATTGAGACACCAGAACTCTTTAGACAACCTGTTTTCTACTTTGTGATTCACTTATTGCACCATTATAAAGTTTTAAATAGCGTCTAAACTCAAATAGTGGAAATTTCCCTTGTTTGGAGCTTATATTCAATAGGTCTTCTGTTGATCCCAGTCATGTCAGCAAACAGATTATTACCTGTTCTTCATGGTGGCCTTTTATACATTTGAAAACTGTTAAAGTGTGTCCAGTCTTTCCTTTTCAAGACCAAGCAGCTGTTATTCATTCAATTACTCCTCGTAAGTCATTGTTTCTAGATGTTTGATTATCATATGTAGGTCGTTACCATCTAGTCCAAGTTAGTCTACTTCTTTCTTAAGCTGTAATGTGGAAACCTTGACCTTGAACTAATATGTGGCCCAGATAATTTATTCCAAGTGTCTAACAAGGTATCAGCATAATACTACTTTGTTGGGTTTTTTGGTTGGTGAGGGGTTTTTTGTCTTGATTTGTTTTTTTTTAAAGCATGGTATTATTGGATCTTACTAACGTCACCTAATTAACTAGTGAAGAAAAGCACGTGGTTTTTTCCCTGTCCCCAAATTCTCTGAATTCCTCTGATGTTTGTAAGTTTCTCTGAGAAAGACTTGTGCTTCAAAATCACATCACATGATCTGACATGACATAACATCTAAAATTGAATCTCTCTTCCTACAGTGGTCTCATTTATGCTCCCCCAAATCCATTTGTGTTTGCAGTTTTTCCACTTTGGGAGAAAATTATAATACATCAAGAAAGAAACTGCACTAAAACCTTATTAGAAATGCCCAAAGCTGCAAATAGGTCTGGAAACAAAGCAGGCAAAGCAAGCATAGACAAGAAGTAATTATACCAAACACTTTAATAAAGGAGGACTTAATTCTATAAAAAAAAAAAAAAAGCTGCAAGTGCTGTTAGGTTGCTATTAGAAACCTCACCCCTTATCTAAAATATAAATGTGTTAACATTTCAGAATAATTTATTAAAGCTATTACCATCTATTCAGACATAGATATTTATAGAGATGTGAATACTGAGAAAATTTTGTTGCGAAGCAAATAATGCTGACAATGGCATTTTCTCCAAACTTTCTGAAATAAGCTCTAGACAAATTCTGTATGGGAAGGTCTTGAATACTGATAACCTGGAGAGTCTTTAAACACATTGCAGAGGCTGATGGCAGGGATGCTAACATCCGTTTGTGCTTAGGAAATCAGTCCTTCCAGTTGTTTCAACAGCTAGGGTGATTAACCACTGGAACAACTGGGGAAGCCCCACTGAGGTTTCTCCACCACTAAGCAATGTTTATGTGAGATTTGGGGTTGTATTTCCCATGAAATTTATGATTGTATTAATAAAAAGATGGCAATGGTGGGCTGGAGCCATGCTGAGGTTATTGCAGTCTCCTTTCTGGCCTTTTCATCTACCATGGAGAGGACACCGGAGAGGTCCCACTCTTTGTGGGAGCTACTTTGAGGAGCTGTGATTAGAATCCAGTGATCACCTTAGTCCACAAATACCTCACCTTCAGTGAAAAGGTGGAGCGAGCTAGCAGAAAGCAAAAAAGCCTCATTTCTCAGCTCAGCCCAGATTTCCTTTCCATATTTACCTGCCTTTTTAAAGTAAGCAATTAATTCAGGAAAGAAAGGTCATCTGTCTCTCTCTGTTGGGTCGGGGACAATCAGGCTTTGGTCTTGGTGGGACATCACTGTTCTAATGTAGTACAGGTGTGGATGCAGTCCTGCGTTAACATCATGGATTACAGGAGCTGCAGTCATCGACACCACAACTCTCCCAGAAGCTCTCTTGTAAAACACTGCCTGTAACATAAGCACTATCTAAGTCTCTGCAGCTTTTGAGATGGGAATAGAGTATAACAAATAATTTAACCCTATACTTGGAAAACTCCCCTGGACAAATGAGGACTGTTTTAGAGAGGCTTCTCCTTTGCTATTCTATGCAATAGAAAAACGTGGCTTCTAAATGAGCGAGGTCACCCAGCTTTCCCTGGGCAGGTATGGCCCTTGTCTCACCAGGGGACAGCATCACCAGCTGCTCAGCAGTGCCAGGTCCCTCACTAACACATTCAGTGCAAACAGAACATTAAGGTTACCGAGATCCGTGTGTAAAAGGCTGGGAAAAAACATAAGGGCGGCTGCCCCCATGCAATCGTAAATCAATCCCCACCCTGCTGGCCCATGGATTGCAATAGACTCCCCAATGCCGGGGTCGCCTCTCGGCAGGACCCTGGGCTCAGAGACAGAGCGCGCTGGAGTGATTTGTTGTCAGCATCCCTTCCTTTGATGGAGGGCAGGATGGGGAGAAGTGATTGCAGGTTTAAAGACGAGGGAAGGGTGATGAGGAAGCTGAAAACTGCCCCAGAGAGCAGGATTTGACCTCCATGTCTTTACAGTGGCATAGGAAGCAGTAAGTATTTCCCCTGGATGATGTTTTGGGAGGCAGTGGGTGACTTGCAGCTTACCTGAAAACTCAGAGCTGCATTTTGAGTCAGTGGGAACTGTGCTGCTGAGAGACAGAGACATGCAAAGGCACAAGCTGTGAAAATACAAGCATCAGCCGTGTCACCTGCATATCCCCAATTAGCCTGTGTTTCTTCACCTGTAATTCTCGGTGCTTTCTCGCTGCCAGATAGAGAGAATTGTGTCTTAATATCTCAGAAAGGTTTACAAAGACCAAGTCGTTAATGTTTGTGAAATGCTCACATAATCTAGATGAAGAGCTACAGAAATATCCTGAAGAAACCTAAGTAGGGCAGGTTTGGACTGATATTCGTTACACAAGGCTGACACCAGACATTTAAGAATACGACCCATGCAGAATATTAAATAACTGCTATGTTAATGAAAACATATAAGGTACTACAGTAACGCAGCCATAGTGGACCCTAACACAGACCAGCCCAATTTGACACAGGTCCATTGATGATGCCAATTTATGTCAGTGACGGAACAGAACAACCTTTTTTACAGGATTCTGGTTGAGAGATGAGTTTTACATCAGGGGAGAAATTAACATGTACAAAACCGCTGACTACATAAGGTACAAGCTAGCGCCTCTGAAAGTAGATTCACAAGGATTTGTAAGCTTGCAAGCAGAAGCCACTGCCGCCTTTGCTGCTGCTCATGCTTTTGCCATGTAGTAGGAGCTGATTAAACTGAGTTTCAGAACTCTGAGTAAGAAAACGCCAACCAGTTCTTCAGCAGGACAAGGAAAACCTGTTAACTCTTAAAGGCCTCCGAGTATTTGAAGACTATAGAGTCCCTGCTGTGGAGGTAAGCATTGGTACCCTGGATGTACTCAGGTGAGCAGCACAGGGCAGGGTGTGAATGAATCACAGGCCCAGAGCATCCTTCCCACCCCACAGTGACATTACCATTCCCATCAGACTCTTTGCAGCTGCATGGGGAGGAGAAATGTCAATTTTTCACTGCAGGTGCAAGGAGAAACTTTTGTTTTGCAGACACAATAATCTGGTGTGTCAGACATGAGATTTTCCTTGGAATACCCAGTTCCAGAAAATTCTGAATATTCCTGTCCACTCTAGCCTAATTCAGATTGAGCACATTTCTTAGGTGAAATTTCCCAAGAACTGGGAATGCTGTTTGTCCACCAGTTCTGCCAGATAGCACCAGGGAAATTTAAAAAAAAAAAAAAAAAAAAGGAGAAAAAAAGATAAAATAAAACCAACAGCAATAAAAAAGAAGAAAAAAGGATAATTTTCTTCTTTTGCACCAGCACAGCAGGGAAGCTCAACGGAATCACATCACTCTCATTCTGCTGCCTGAAAAAAAGATCATCTCAAGGGTTCAAAACATCAGAGGAAGACAGAGACCTGCAACAACTCCAGCACTCTTAACCCTCTTGAAAGAACCAAGAAAGCTGTGGGGCCATGGGCATGGGAAGTGCATGCACACAGATTGTGCTTCGCAGAAGCTGTAAAGCTGGAAACAAGGGAGTGAAACACACACATGTATATGCATCAGCAATGGGTAGACACTTTGGGCAGCGAGATGTGGGAAGCAGCAAGGAAGAGGCAAGACAGAATGTCCCTGTCCTCCAGCCATTATAGGGACAAGAATGTCAAATTGATTAGACATAAAGTGTGAGTGGCATCTCTGTTTTTTGGTTTCTCAAAGTCAGATCCAGAAATATCACCCAGGTGGATTCACAATTTGCTTACCATTGCCACAGACTGTGGAGACTGTTTTCAAAGATGCCAACCATCCTGGACATTTTACTGTATAATGCTCTGGGTTAGTAGCTGTCAGAGCTGGAAAATGAACTAGAATCCATTAATTTTTCAGGTCTGCCTATGGCTGTTAATTTTCATCCTCTAGAAAGCAAATGCCTCGTTACTTTATCAATCTGTTATGGCTCCTGACAGCTAATATGTATATACAAAATATATCCAAGCAATGGGCCAGATATCATGCACAGAAATGCAGTTATAATCTACTAAACCAGCTAAAAAACAGTGTTGAAAAATCTCATGCCTCAGACTAACTGGTGTATGTTTATTAATTAATATGAAATACGAATCACAATTACATAGAATGTAGAATCTTTTTCTGTTTTGCTTCTTAATTAGCACAATAAAATGTTAACTATGAAAGAAATTTACCTTCCAGTGTTATTACACTGGAATTTTCCACTGCCGTGTTGAACACTGAGAGAGAAAAAGCTGTGTTGTAATTCTGTAATGATCTACGTCTTAAATAATTCAAAAGGGAAGTTCACCGTATGCCTGCAACTCTGATTACAGTGAAAGACAGTGACACTAGACTGCCCACTGATTTAAAAGCATCTGCCGGCACCTTATTTATAATTAGGGACCTGAAAAAGACAGTGCAGGAAAACTTGTAAGTGTTCCTCAAATATCATAAAAAATGCTGAGGCCATAGAGTGATAAATTGCCAGACCTGTATTTCAATCTCAGTTTTCTAATAATCTCATCGATCAATCATACTTCATGGCTGCAATTCATGATATCATCTGAACCCCCTCTATTGAGTTATGGCTTTGTTATAAATCCCAGATTATCCATTATCCTCACATCGAATATACACTATCTTATTACAGGAGCACTCAACAGCACTGCCAGACTTGAGGGGTTATCAGGTTTCCCATTAGAAATTCTGGGTTTCAAAGGATATAGCTATGAGAATATACTCTGAGTTTAGGTTCTCTGCGTGGTCTTAGGAAGGGGCGGATGGGATTGTGATCAGGCTGCTAGCCTTGGCCTGGCAGAGAGCTTGTGCAAATCCTGTTGCACAGACAACCTTGCACAAGTCACTTGGGCGGCTGAAGTGCGTAAGGGTATGGCTGCATCATCTGGTAGGCTACAGAGCGGAGGGACCCGAACCTGCTCCTGGCACTGGCTAGCAACGTCCACGCTGGGCTGAGTGAATGACCCAGGGTGAGACCCCCCCCTAATCCAACGGGGAAAGGGTCCGGCTGAGGCACCCCTGCTGCAGAAGCAGTTTCACTGTGCCTGCCTTTCCTGAGTGCAGAATACAGGTAACGATAAAAGGCCTTGCATACATCTACTGGAAGAAGAAGGGGTTGGTATGGGGGCCTTTATTTATAAGAGGTGATCATACCCTTTATTTCTTCTTTGGGAAAAACCAAGCTGATATTAACAGTTTGTTTGCAAAGGATGAACTAGTAAAGCATTGTGGTATCACAGTGTAGCTGAGCCACGTGCGTGCGTTTCACCACATGTTTTTGTTTAGGAGGAAAAAAATGGTTCTCGGTCCTCTGGGGTTCACCTACCTGATGCCCAAAGATGGGTCTGTGTACTCCAAATGGGGTTAAAATGGGGCATAGGTAAGCAGGCCCCTCCATGTCTCAGTGACAGCTGGAAAGCTGACCAGGGAAGGGACTCGTGAACCTCATTGCTGCCTCCTTGCAAGAAGGCAGCTGTGAACCAACTCCAAAAATCCCAGCATCTTGCCAACACTGAGGACAGCAGGTGGGTGAGCTCTTGACTCCTCCGGTGCTAAAGAGAAATGTGTTGACATTACCTAATGTCAGGGAGCAGTGGGAGTGTGGCTGCTCCAGGAGGGACACAAGCCAGGAACCATCCATTCACAGGCAGAGACCGTGCCCCACAGCATCAGAGTGGGGCTGGGCTAGTGACAACGTCCAGCTCTACTGACAGCCCCAGACAAGATGAGATGATGAGTCAGGTCCAGGGTCCACCAGAGCCCAGTCAGGAGATGGGGCTGGTGACAGACTACTTTGTCACTTGTTCCCTTCTGCGCCATGAATGCCATCAGTCCCACCCAGCCAACTAACACATAGCATCGCCAAGGACCTTCTTTTCCTTTCCTCCTGTCCCAGGTCACCTCTTCTGCTCTTCTCTTCAGTCACACAGTTGAAGGTAAGCATGTGTATGAACATGTTGAGCGCATGCTAGAGCAGGGTCAATCCACTGAGCCAAGGAGACGTTTGCTGATGGTGGATTTGAATGAGCCCTCAGCAGTGCAAACTACTAGGCTGAGATCACGTGGGCTGCACTGAAATGGCTTCTGTCATGCTTTCCAAAAGCAGGAGCTGAAAAGAACAGGGCTTGCTCTTGCTTAGTACACTGACATCTTCTGATAATGCCTCTGCACAACCCAATCTCTGTCTGAACTGTCTCTCCACTTCAATAGAAAAGCACGTTATTTTTTTCCCAAAGCATAGTGATTAATTAAACTTGTCTAAGTCAGTTTAATTCCTCTTTAAGCCTTTCCTCTATTTTTAGAGCATATAATTCTGGTACTGCGACATTTTAAAGTTCAGTGACAGTTTTGGGGTAGTCTGCTCTGAAACGTCAAGGTGAATTTTCAGTGAGCAATTCAATGACGTTTCAAAAATTCTCACCAATGTTCTTAAAAAATCCCAACCAAAAATAAATTTTAAACTAGCGTCCCTGTTGCAGCCATGAAAAGATTAGCCTCATCTGCAGAATAGCTTAGATGCCAACCTCTCTACATGGGATCAATAAAAAGACATGTAGAAGGAAAATCATAGTGACCTGTTCATTGTTTTTTATAGAAAAATTTGTGCATGATAAATGGGTACAATGGATTTTTATATCTATATATACACACACATATTTCTGAAGCCATTCATTTCTTTTTAATCTGAAGTGCTCATTTCGTTAAACAGTAATAATTTGCTATTAAAGAGATTTATGATTGCTAGCAAAATTCAGCATCTTATCCTGATTTTTGAGTCATCCATTCACCTGCTGTAAGCAGACAGGGCACTGAGTGAGTTACCCACTCACCTTCACTGATCAGCTGGAGAATCCTTCCCGGAAAGAAAACAGTTTTCTTCCCTGAAGGCATCATTAATAAAGTTCTCAGACCTTTGCTATGTTTGGGGTCAGACTGGGTGGCTGTATTGTTCCATTTCAACCTAAAAATCTGTGTGGTTGTTGGTTTTTTTAGTCACTTCCACCTTTTCAATCTACTTTTAGTAAAGAAAAGAAACCACAAAACATTGTTTACTCATTTGGATGTGCGATATCCAGTGGAAAAATCTGGTAAGGTGGGAAGGAAAGAATAAAGCATGATTCCCAAAGTCAGTTGATATCACTGCTAAATAAAGGAAACATCATTAGTTTTTCTTCCCTGTAAACTAGGTACATTTGATAATGTGGAGAAAAAAAAAAGCCAAAGCTGTTTCCATGAATCACACTTTAAGGCATGACTTTTATATTCCAAAAGCCATCAATGAATCTGCGTCAACTTCCGCAAACTTTGGTGCAAACCCGAGAAGTTTCCAGTTTGCTTCCAGCATCCAGTGTGAACTGTGGTCATTAATGCTCCAGATAAAGGGATTCAGCTCCAACACATGCACATCTTAATTTAGGTTTCCACCTCTAGAGATATGATTCAGTGGCTTCAGCAGAGCCTGGTGCCATTTGAGATGCCCCAGGAGATCCCACTTGGACTCCAGCTGCCGGTCCAGAAGGGCACAGGTCTGCCATAGATCTACCAGCCCCATGTGGTTACCTCACATGCAATAGTTTAGACAGCTGAATAAAGCCTTAGGTCTCCACTGACTGTAATGGGACCTGAAATGTCTGACTCACATGGACATGTGAATTTAGGTATCTAAATCATGAGCTGAAGCCTTTCTCAAGTTTCTAACTGGGCTCTGGAGAAACCAGCCCTGGTGCAGTGTGCACAGTTCTCTTCAGCTAGGCTTAGGCACACATGAGATATTCCCCATTTGCGGTATCCAGTGATGGAAGCAGAAACAGTGGATGTTGTAAGCAGCCTGGTGCTACCTCCAGGGAAGCAAAAATGCTTAAGGGTTAATGCTGGGCAGGGTTACAGCCTGGAAGGCATTTCTTCCCACATATGACATTGCTGAGCTACTTCAGAGCATTGCAGAGAAAGAGAAACTACTCTCTTCTAATTAAAAAATCCTTTGAAGGCAGGAAAACGCTCAGATGGACAAGGCACGATGTTAGCAAGAAGCAAGCTTTGGGACCTGGCATAGGGCAGGAGTAAGCTTATGAACTTTCTAAATTGCATTTCCTCCCTGACAAAGCCGTTACAAAGAAAAGCTTCTTAGTGTTCTATTACAATACAGGAATAAACTGAAATGCATGTTTTACCAAACAAGCCCAGTAGCACTTCAATTGAACTGCCTCTAAGGACAAAAAAAGATGCTACACTCTTTTCTGGACGTGCATAGTCACACCAACCAATGCAAATGCACCACGACAGCCAGACATCCTTAATCACCATCACAAAAAGCTGTCATCACCACATATTTATTCCCTGCTGACAAGACAGATTCAGGTCCCTCTGGTTAACCGAATCCCTTGCATAGCCTGCTTCAGCAAGATAACAAAAATGCCAGCAGGAAGTGTAAAACGGGCTGCCCCAATTATCCATCCACTGTCACACACTGGATAATTGTTACTCCTCTGAGACTCAGGGCTTGCTGGGGAGGGGAGAGGGGACAACCAGAAAGGTACCTTTTGGAAACTCAGATTGACTGCCGTACCAAGGAAAAATATACATGAAGCACTCAGTGTGTCTGTTTAATTACTTATGAATATAAATCAAAGAGCTTAAGTGGTCCTTCACCACTCAATAAATATTTGGACAAATATTTCTCATTGTAATAGATTACATAACTGGCTTGTAGGAAACCAAACTGGAAAGCTTATTAAAAGCCTGAAAGCATTCAGCCCCATCTCTGACATGTTTTTTTCAATCATATAAGTGCTCATTGAAGCTGGTATAGTATGAAGGCATCCCCACAGACAGATGTTTTGCACCCATTAGACAGCATACGAAGCAAAGATCCATGACTCCTTCTTTAGCAGCAGAGGCAGGCAAAAAATTATGTCAGAAAGCTGTGTTTTCTGCTCACTGCACTTTTTCTTTTGGGATTCCTGGTGATATAAACCATGGAGTTGTGTTTCAGTCTGGATCTTGTGAGCCTAACCTAGGCTATACTATGAAGCCTAGAAGTGAGGTGTCTCTCACCTCACTTTAATGCTCTACAAGACAAGCAACCGGTGTTACTTCCTTGTTTCAGCTTCTAGCAATGATGGAGAGGACCCTGAGGGAACAATTAATTCTTTCTGGTTTAGGATGGGTTATCCCATATCTGCATTCACCTCAGTGCACCTTGGAGCAGCAACTGTAACTCCTTCCCAGCCACATCAGTAATTCACCTTTCTCTTCAAAGGATGGCATAAATTGGCTTTGTGTGCTTCTATGAATATAAGTTTAGAAGGCAAATGCAAAATTGTGTATAGTTGTAAGATTAATGGCTAGGAAGGGACGTGGTTCTTATGTAATTTATTTAAGTGCCTTCACTGGCAGATTTCTACGGGATTTGGGTATTTAAGGATGATGATCCTGGTGAAATTTCAGAAACACCAAGATACTCTAGAGGAAAATTTGGACTTTTGAATATGCAACAACACAACTGAAAAAAAAGTAGCCCAGAGTGCAATAAGCCAAAAAAACTGGCATGAGCCTCACTCTCTGTCTCTTTTTCACCCAAACACAGCTCAACGATTGGGCAACTGTGAGTATGTGGAGCGTGGTTTGTCCTACTTAACTCCAGAGATTGACTGAAGCATACACAAATAAAATAAAAGAGAAACAATAGCTCTTGCAAGTGTAACTGAAATAGTAGGGTTTGTAGCTTTGTGACATCCATGGGTTGCCATGGTGATTTTATGGGGAACTGCAATAGCTATAGGTGTAGTTAAGGTTACAAATTTAATTCCATACCTTTGGATTCTCGTCTCTTTCTCCTACAAATACTTTCACTGAATTAGCTGTGTACAGTTCATTGTGAAGCCATTAATCTGAATCTGCTCGCACCTCTGTTATGTTTGCACAGTACTTGAAAATAAAGCCAAGCTCACCGACAGGATGAATGTTTTATGATTGACTACAACCAGCTTGTTATTTCATTACGTTAAAGATTTACTCAAGCCATTTTCCAGCTGGATTAGAGGAGTAGGAAAATACTAGTTTACTTAAAAAAAAAAGTCAGATGAACTTATATACAACTTCAACAAACACCTGCCTTTAAAAGGTACAATTATAATGTCATATAAGTATAGGATTGCAAATTTAACTTGTGCATGCATTTGCTAAATTGGGTGTCAGAGCCTGTAAATGTCACTTGCATATTCAATTATCAGTTCTGAATACCCCCATCTCATTGAATTCACAGCTGCATACCTTTGCCCTAATGCGTGTAAGAAGCGTTCCCAAACCCACACAATACCTAATGAAAACAGAGAACCAGAGGCAAAGCAGTGCTGCAGTTCCATGTACTTCCGAGCACCAAAAGCCCCCTTTGTGTACACCTATTCTGTTGGTTTTATTGCCACAGTACCCACCAGCTCAGTTGTAGTTGACATAAAAAATGAGTCCATCAAGAGCCCATAACTGTAACATCAAACATGTGAATGAAACAGGGTTATTTTTCTAAAAGAGCTTCCATGCTCATTTTTTTTACAGTCTCCTCATTACACATCCCTGTGCAGCATGCCAGTGGATGACCCTCCCTACCCCTGCCCCTGGTGAGCTTACTGCTATCAGATCGTCTTTGAGGAACCTGCTATCACATCATTCACATATTAGAAAACCCAGAAGTGTGCTGTCACCTGAATGGGGTGAAGCCACTCTCTCATGGTCCTGGGAAAAGGGTCTCATTACAGTGATAACAGAAATCAGCTCAAGGAGAGGAACTACCTGACAGTGGGCTGTTTTCTGTAGTGCTCTCAATGCATTTTGAGAGAAAGTGAGACAGAAAATACCTGAGAGATTATAACAGCCGCAGTTAAAAGAGGAAAGACTCCAGGATAATCTAATTAAAAATGCAACAAAAATAAAGAACATCAAGCCCTGAAAACACCTGGTAACAGTTTGATACTCTGATCTGCTCAGAATCATTTTAAGATGAATTTCCTGTAAGCACGGGCTAAAAGTCACAACACGGTATCAGTACAGGCTATTATGAAACTCCAGTATCTACCAAACGGCTCCTCAGAGAGCTTGGCTCCTTCCATCCAGCCTCAGGCAGGCCACCTATTGCTCCTGAGTTTGCTTTTCTCTCCATGGGGACAGCTCTGTGCCCTGCATTCTTCCTGATGATCAGACAACGATTCAGAACTAAACCAACATGCTAACAGATTATGTTGATGGGGAATTTCTTACGGGCCCGTGCTCATGACTCAGTATTTATTATTTATCTTTCTCAGACTGAGATGAAGTTTGCTCAACTTTCAAAGCGCAGATGTTTTCCCAGTTTAGAAACTGCAGAGAGAGGCAAATGCAAAGTAATAGGGAAGTAAGATAATTTTCTACCACAAATCGGTAATAAAATGAGCTCAACATAATCATTATTTCCACCTCTAGATACAGGAAAAAATATGTCCTGTTGGATTTACACCAACATCAGTGAGAGAGCGGGGCTCAGTGTTAAATCCTACCTGGCTGAATTGGATGTAGATACTCACAAAGAGCATCCTCATGCCTCTCATGTAGTTTCAGATTCCTATCTCCATACCACAGTTTGAGACCTGTTATTTGTAATAACTTTTAAGCTCGTTTTGAAAATTCCTATCCTAAGGTCTCCATAGTGACTGACATCAGTTGTGATCATTTCCTATCATTATTCTGTTTTCTTCCAGTTTTGGCTGGGTTTTGATCAAACAAGGAAATTCAGCATGACTACCATCTGGTGAGTACGGAGGAAATCTAAAGGTTTATCTCCTCAGAGATATAAAACAATTGTACCTTTGGAACTGGGAACTGGCTATTGCAGTGGCATTGGATCCCAGGTCTACACTTAAATAAAGCGAGGGTTTGAGCACATAGGGCAACACAATGCTCTTCCCCTGGCTCTGCTCCAGCCTTCTTGTGGCAAAGAGGACAACAGGAGACACTTTCACCCTGTGCTGTCTCACAAGTATGTCAGAAATATTTTTTTCTTAATGGGATGCGAGTGCCAGGCATACATACAGCTCTGAAGATACCTGCCTGTACAGCTGCCTTGTACATCAACTGTCAGACCCGAATACACTAAGGATATCATAAACTAGGAAGCTTGATCCTTTTCCTGATGTGGATGATATAATATACAAGTACCTGTGACATTTGGGGACTACTTTAAATCTATTAAATCAAGATTTTTCCTGAAATTGGATTTTGCATCATACTTTTTTAATTCATGAAATTAATTTTCACAAATTTACATGTTTGGCAAAAAATTAAGCTGAGTGCTAAGAAAGAGAAGAATTTAAAGGGCTATTCATGACATTGTGCTAGCATCAGGCACCATATGACATTTTCATGAAACATGGAAATAGAAAGCTCAAGACATTAGTCTACAATATATGAGCGTGGTATCCGGGACTGACACAGATATCCTTATGGACAGGGATCTGACTGCATGATCTGTGCATCTGATTGATTTCTTGCAAGATCACAATTTTCTGTATCAGAAATTGAGATGAAATTGTACTTTGTAGCTTGTTTTTCAAGTACCTTGAAGGATACTCATTCTGTTTTATGACAGACACTTATGTCTATAGATTTTATGAGAGGCAGGACATTCAAATGAATACCACGTACAATGCTTTGCAACATTTAGCTGTTTGCCACCAGTTTCCAGCCTCTTCTTTCCTAACTTGCCCAGCCCCGGCTGAGCCCAGGCTCAGCTCTGGCTACAGCTGAATTAGCTTTAAATACATCTCTACACTTCTTCTCCGACTGGCTGACGGCCAAGCTCAACTTATATAAGGAGAGATGCTACTGTTGTTGCACACTGTTCTTTTCAAAAAGATGAGTCAGTGAGTCCCCCTTTTTTGTAGTTCTCTTGCACAAATTTTGTATTAAAGGAAGTTTATCCTCGTTACTTCCTCTGGAAAAGGACATCAAACTGACTTTTAATTTCTCTTTAGCTGATTGACCATGACTGCTCCTGCCCCAAATGAAAACTGGGAGTGCATGCTACATTCAATGGCTTCAGGCACCTTGTTTCTATTCCTGGAGCTCTAACCCACTGAAGCAATCAAATGCATTATCTGGATTTGATTTAGGGTTCACTCCAGGCACACACGCAGGCAGGAGGTCCCTGTTGAGGCTGCAGCGAGCGTAACTGTAATGGGAGCTGAAATAGAGACAGCTTCCTCAGCGCCAGGAGCCAAGGCCCCTGGCTTGGAACTAATCCATGTTGTGCTGAACCAGAAATGAACCTCTGTAAATCTCCACCATCATGGAGACCCTTTCTTCCACAAGAACACAGAGAGCTGGAGTTGAGGGATTCCCGCATAGTAAGCCTATGGCTGCAGAGCATTAGGGAGGCATTAATGAGGTTATTTGGTCACACACACATATCAATTCATTACAAGATGTTGACTGGACACAAATTCATCACCTTGGTGATCCCTCAAATCCTATGTGGTTAGGTTTTCTTTATTACCTAACCAAAAGGTTGAATTTGTCTTGGCGTAATCCTTGTGGTCAAGCACATGCAGTCCAAGAATGGTTTTGGCCCTAATCACTTGCTAGTGGTTAATGCTTTACACCAAAAGGCAATGATGTTATTTGCATCTCCAAGAATCAAAGAATGGGTTTACTCATGTATGTTGATGCTCAGATCTCTGGCTGGAGTCTCTGAACCCTTGGACCCTGTCCAGTTCAAATGTACACTATTTGAAGTACAGAAAATGTTTATTCATACGGGACCAGGGTTTGGGCATTTCTTTAACACTAAGTATAGAAAACAGCTCTGTAGCATTGCCAGCAGTTCTCACAATGAATGACATATCTACGATAGAGTGAATATGGTATCTCTGTCCTTTTCCCAAGGAAATATTATAGGTCAGAATCCAATCTACAGCTAATGTCCATACTGATGAATATTGTTTTCTTTGTTTTCATCATTTCAAAATACTTCTGCTTCCTTCTGCCTCATCCTATTCTCTCATGCTGAAGTTTTCTGCCCTCTCAGTAGAAGCACGCACAGAATTGATCCAGCATTCAGTACAACTGAGACCATGAAAACCTTCAGGAAAAGAAGAGACTGTAAGACCAGGAACCTATTCCCTTGGCTGCTCCTAGATCTGTTATGTTTAATATTACAGACATAAAAAACAATTTTTATCCTATACATTTTTAAGAAGGAAACTCCAGGGCAAAATATCTTGGACAGAAGGAACATTATCTGCAGGAGATCGGGGAGAATAGGCAACTCAAGCCAGTTTAATATTCATCAATAATAAAACCATTTATTCATGAATCTGCTATATTGTTCAGGGTGGAATGTATTTGCTTTGCAAATATCCCAAGCTTTGGTGTGTCTAATACCGCCCTGGTGTTGGCTGTGTCCTTCTGAAAAAGCAGGGCCTGAATTTTTTCTTGGAGGAACTGTTAACTTTGGCTTCTTTTTAGTTTTTCTTGGCTAAGTCAAGTCACCTACTGATTACAAGTTTTTGGGCAGTAGTGAAAAGTAGACCTGAATGAATCACAGAACTAAAACTCTTCCATGAATCATAATGTTTTAACTGAGAGTGAGTCATGCCAGGATGGAAACAGCTGTACTGAGTACCACCAGTTTATTTGTCAAAAGAGCTCTCGGGAAGAGCTGGCACCCCCTCGGCAGGGGCTGGGAACTTTGGGCAGCAGGGCCATGACTGGTCCCACCAGTGCTGCACAGGAGGGGCAGCACAATGGGGTATTTCCACCTCTGACACTTCCAAACTGCTGGAAGATGCTATGCACAATATTTATCTGATGCAGTTCTTTGTGTAGTATCTAAGCAGGAACCCTGAGAGCTGCAATTTTCTGAATCCTGTATCAGCTCAGTTTCTTGCAGCAGCCTCAGCTCCTATTAAGATTGCTGGAATGCTGGACATCACTACTTGATCCAGGCAAGTGATGCTCCGTATGCTGGGTTCTTCTCTCTGGCGGCTTTGCGTGGTTCAGGCAATAAAAAGTAGGCTGGAAGCTTTCTGATAAAGTCAGCTGGGGGTTAACTATTCCTCCACGCCTCTCCTTCACCATAAGCGAGACACTGTGTAACTAGCTGTATTAGGTTTGCGTGGCAAGGTTTTGGTAGCGGGGGAGGGGGGCTACAGGGGTGGCTTCTGTGAGAAGCTGCTAGAAGCTCCCCCTGTGTCTGATAGAGCCAATGCCAGCCGGCTCCAAGACGGACCCGCCGCTGGCCAAGGCCAAGCCAATCAGCGCCTCTGTGATAACATATTTAAGAAGGGAAAAAACAAGTTAGAGAGAGCTTTTGTAGCCGGAGAGAGGAGTGAGAAGATGTAAGAAACTCTGCAGACACCAAGGTCAGTGCAGAAGGAGGGGCAGGAGGTGCTCCAGGCGCCGGAGCAGAGATCCCCCTGCAGCCCGTGGTGAAGGCCATGGTGAAGCAGGCTGTCCCCCTGCAGCCCATGGAGGAAGGATGAGGGGGTGTAGAGATTCCACCTGCAGCCCGTGGAGGACCCCACGCTGGAGCAGGTGGAGGCACCTGAAGGAGGCTGTGGCCCATGGGAAGCCCATGCTGGAGCAAGTTCCTGGCAGGACCTGTGGACACATGGAGAGAGGAGCCCACGCCAGGGCAGGTTTGCTGGCAGGACTTGTGACCCCATGGGGGACCCATGCTGGAGCAGTTTGCTCCTGAAGGTCTGCACCCTGTGGAAGAGACCCAGGCTGGAGCAGTTTGTGAAGGACTGTCTCCCATGAGAGGGGCTCCATGCTGGAGCAGGGGAACGATGAGAGGAGTCCTCCCCCTGAGGATGAAGAAGCAGCAGAAACAACGTGTGATGAACTGACCACAACCCCCATTCCCCGTCCCCCTGTGCCGCTGAGCAGGGATGAGGTTGAAGCCAGGAGTGAAGCTGAGCCCGGGAAGATGGGAGAGGTGGGGGGTGGTGTTTTAAGATTTGATTTTATTTCTCATTTGTCTACTCTGTTTTGCTTAGTAATAAATTAGATGAATTTTCTCTCTAAGTTCAGTCTGTTTTGCTCATGACGATAATTAGTGAGTGATCTCTCCCCATCCTTATCTCGACCCACAAGCTTTTTTGTTATACTTTTTCTCCCCTGTCTAGTGAATGAGGGGAGTGGGAGAGCGGCTCTGGTGGGCACCTGGCCCCCAGCCAGGGTCAACCCACCACACTAGCCCAGGTGAGACAGATCCCATCTAGCTGCAGTTATCCACTCTGTCTGCCTGGACATGGGCAGCACACTATGTAGACCCAAGAAAGGCACATTAGCTTTTCATACCATTTGTGCCTTCACTTCCAACTTGAAAAGGTCCCAGCATGGATCACGGAGCCCAGCAAGTCCTATGAGCTTTGCCAAGATGTGGCAATAGATCCCATCAACCCTCTGGGAGCCAAGTTGTAGACTTTAAACACACCTGTCTGACACATAGTCCAGGGGTTGCTAAAGGGGCTTTGTAAGGTAGTCATATGACTCTCATAGGAAATACTTATCTAATCGAATAGTGATTTTCAGACATTATTTCAGATTTTTCATTGGTGTAGAATGGGGCTGGAATAGTTAGGATGATCCAAATGCTGGACTTCCAGTGCTCACCCTCTCTGGCCTAGAGACCATATATGTTCAGAGCTAACTCTATGGACACATCTTTTTTCCCACGGAAGGGCCTGCCCTCCCCTCCCAGGCCACAGGTCTGTGCTCACTGTGTTTCCCCTGGCTTGCTCAGACAGTATGAACAGAGGTACTTTCCATGTAAGTGATTGACAGTTGCTAACTGAAGATTCGAAGGAGAAGAAAATAACTCACTAGATGTGTCCATTGGACATCCTGATACATTCATGGCATTATAGCAATGAACTGGTTGGAAGGTGATTTCTCTGTTTGCAAGCTTGGTAACAATTCATTTTTAAGTTATAGTTTAGTTAATGTTATCATCTCAATGTCTTCTCTTATGGGATTTGCTTTCATTATCAAACTGCCGTGAGTAGTCTCTATTTTGTGACTAAATCAGCCCATTGCCTAGGTAACCATGCCAATCAAAAGAACCAGCCTCTCCACAAGGACTACTTAACATTTCATAGCCTCATCAAGCAGAAACACTCAGAGAGGGCCATGTAATATATTGACCTCTCTTGTTTTGTCCAATCCCATACTCATGTGTCCAGAACCACTAAGATTTCAGGTCTAAGCCTTCCTGTAAACCTTTGCTGAAGTATGCGTATCTTCTCTCTGTCTTCCTGGGCCTTTACCTCTTGCATGTTAAGCCACAGCCTTCTGCAACAAGGTCTCCTTTCTGAGTCTGAGATGGATCCACAATTAATTCTACCCTCTTTGTCGCTGCAGCTTATCCTTGTATCTTGTAGGCTTCTGATAATCATCCCTGTCATTCTCTAGTGACGTCAGTCCAGAATCAGATGTGAATGAAGGGCTGTTTTGCTAAGAAGCTTCTGTTTTAAGGCTGCTTTTTGCAGCTAGCATCCATTCTACTTGTTGGCCTTTACATCCCTTGAGCACCTTGATTCAGCGCTTGCTTTAACCACATTACCAGCTGCTCTCTGACATTTCTCTACTCCCTGTTATTGATTAATATGTCAGTGGCAATCATGTTTCTTCAATTTCTGTAAGCAGTAAGCCTTAAAATGAATGACCAAAGGAAGCCAATGGAGGTAGATATAAGTAGAAGTTTAAGAAGTTCTGTTTTAACATCCTTCTGCCTTTCCAAACCATTCTGCTTTCTATGCAGCTACAGGTGTTTGAATTCCTATTTTGACCTCACAATAAATGGCACTGCTTTTTGTATAAGCCTAACTGTTCTTGACTGTAGTTTTGTAAAGCACTATAGCCATCGGTCCAATAACTCCAGGATGAGGGTTAAGCCAAATTTGCCACTGCCACCTTGATCCACAGAAAAATCACTGAACAAATGGTCTAGAAGAAACTTGAAGAAGTCATCTAGTCCCCTGCCACGTAGCTGGCAGTCTCATAATGCTGACATCATTTGTGACAGATGGAAGAGATTTGTTGTCTCATTCTAAAACCTTTTGGTGAGTTTAACTGTCCTACTCTCAATATTTCTCCTAAAGGCTAATCTAAATGTCCCTTACTATTATTTAGGATAATCTTTCTTGTATGTTCCCAGGTAATTAATTCACTTTCTCACCAAAGCTGGAACATCTACATGTTTTCTTGTGTTTCACAGACACTTGTGTAAATTCCCTCTCTGTAATATTAGTCTTCTCTGAAACAGGATGAGTGTACAGAGTGTATCTGTTCTTCCCGGCTCTCCCCCGGCATCTCTTGAGGAAATCTTATCTGGATCTTTGCTTCTCCTTGTACATCTGATCAGATAATTTGTGCAGGTGATTGTACATCTTCTCGTTCTTGGATATTTCTGCCTGATCTACTGTTAGACATATTTGTTCAGCAGTATAGACCATATCAACAGAGTTACATGAGGCATGGGAATTGTGTAGCTGAGTTTTGGGAGACTTGTAGATCTCTTTCCACAGCTGAAGCTATGAACCAAGGATGTGATGCTGCTATCAGACAAGTTCTGTGCTGTAACAGTGCAGGCGATGGTGTAGGTATCTTCACTTCAGAAGTGGAAGGAGGTTTTACAAGAAATGTTGAGTAATTTCTTGAGGTTTCTTGCACAGCTCTGTGTTCATCTACAAGTGATGCTAAAATTCTTATTTTTACATCTTTAACAGTTCAAAGCAGCCTCAAAGCTGGTTTCAATGGTCTTTATGGATTCATCCAGCAGAAAGGAGCAGGCAGTGAAATCCCACTTTTATGGTACCGTCATTCAGAAGAAGTGGTACAACCTACTTGCAGACTTTCTCCCTTTCTAATCCAGCCATGCACAAAGTAGATCTCAGTTACTATATGCAGTAATAAATAAAACAGGCCAGTGTTCATTCTTTGACCCTAAGGCCAAGCAGCACAGCACTGCTGTCAACCATATGGATAAACTCCCCATCACCACCAAAGAAAAAGAGGGTGGCTTCATGCAAAGTGCCAAGTATCATGGGTCCCTGGTGGGGACATGACAGAACCATGCCCAGGCACTGCTGATGAGAAAGCTAGTTGGTACAGACCACACCGTGCCCCGGTCTAATGATATGAACACCTCCTGGCCATTATTTCCTCTAATCCCAGTCTCTGATTTATGTATTCGCTTAGATGTAGCTGGTAAGACCTTCAGGTCTAGCCCAGGCTATCAAGGAGTACTACATCATATTTTACTGGTGTGCAGCATTTTCAGATCAGTGAAATCTTTTACAGCACTTGAGCTTAAAAATCCCCTTCTATAATCTGAAGAAAGGGAAAGAAGATAAAAAGTAAAACATCTATCAAAGCATGGATGAACCAGAAGGTCAAAATCGCTTGTTATGTGACTTAAAAGACTAGCACCATACTTCAACTAAATAAATTTTCCAAGCCCACTCACTCTTCTCATACCCTGCAGAAGTTTGCCACTTAGTTAAATTTAGCTGCAAGAAATTCTTTTGCAGGCTAGTATTCATGATTATATGAACTCATTCTTTGATTAGGAGTGCAGAGAAAAATTAGGATGAGTATCACCAGAGTAAAAATGGAAACACAAGTTAGATTGTGAAATGAGTCATCCCGGCAGAAGTATGTAAACTAAAAACAACAAGAAACCCAGAATAGCTCTTTGTGAAGGAAAACATCGTAGTGGCTGAAATCTATCCATGCAACTATCAGAGTAAACTACAGGAGATTTGACACACTTCTGATCATATTTGTAAAAGTTTTTGTAAGCTTTAGAAACATTTTTTGGGGAAAAAAAAAATCCAGATTTGCTGCAAAATTATAACAATATCTAAAGAATAGTGTGGTGGGTTGACCTTGGCCGGAGGCCAGGTGCCACCAAAGTCGCTCTATCAATCCCCTCCTCAGCTGGACAAGGGAGAGAAAATATAAGGAAAAGCTCGTGGGTCGAGATAAGGACAGGGAGAGATCACTTAGCAATTACTGTCATGGGCAAAACAGACTTGACTTGGGGAAATTAGTTTAATTTATTACCAATCTAATCAGAGAAGGGTAATGAGAAATAAAACCAAATCTTAAAAACTTCTTCCCCCCACCCCTCCCTTCTTCTCGGGCTCAACTTCACTCCCAATTTCTCTGCCTCCTCCCCCCCAGCAGCACAGGGGGACAGGGAATGGGGGTTGTGGTCAGTTCATCACACATTGTTGTCTCTGCTGCTCCTTCCTCCTCAGGGGGAGGACTCCTCACACTCTGCCCCTGCTCCAGCGTGGGGTCCCTCCCACAGCAGACAGTCCTCCATGAATTTCTCCAACGTGGGTCCTTCCCACGGGCTGCAGTTCTTCATGAACTGCTCCAGCCTGGGTCCCTTCCATGGGGTGCAGACCTTCAGGACCAGACTGCTCCAGCATGGGTCCCCCACGGGGTCACAAGTCCTGCCAGCAAACCTGCTCCAGCGTGGGCTCCTCTCTCCACGGGGCTACAGCTCCTGCCCACAGCCTGCTCCAGTGTGGGCTTCCCACAGTGTCACAGCGTCCTTCGAGCATCCACCTGCTCCGGTATGGGGTCCTCCATGGGCTGCAGGTGGATATCTGCTCCACCACCATCCTCCATGGGCTGCAGGGGGACAGCCTGCCTCACCATGGTCTTCTCCACCAGCTGCAGGGGGATCTCTGCTCCGGCGCTTGGAGCTCCTCCTCCCCCTCCTTCTGCACTGACCTTGGTGACTGTAGAGGTGTTCCTCTCACGTATTATCAGTCCTCTCTCTGGCTGCAATTGCTCTTGGTGTTGTGCAGGTTTTTTTCCCCATTCTTAACTCTGTTACCCCAGAGGTGCTACCACCGTCGCTGATTGGCTTGGCCTTGGCCAGCGGTGGGTCTGTCTTGGAGCTGGGTGACATATTGGCTCTGTCGGACATGGGGGAAGCTTCTGGCAGCTTCTCACAGAAGCCTGTAGCCCTGTAGCCCCCCGCAGCTACCAAAACCTTGCCACGCAAAACCAATATAAATAGAAAATAAATACAAGAAACTTTCATCACTTATAACAAAGATGTTATAACAGCATTTTGTTATGTTTTAGCCAGTTATTTCTTCTTCAGATAAAAACTACCGTATGAAATAATAACAGATGTGATTATGTGATTTTTACAGCGGTTAAAAACCCTTCAGCTATTCACCTTCATGGAATGATCTTGTTCACTGACTGCTTGACAGGTATGGGTAATTGATGGATCATTCAGGAAATTCCACATGGGCAGACACCATATGCCACAAGACACACTAATTCCTACCCTCACTGCCGGGCTTCTCTCTACTGTCACGTTCAAAATTTTGGCAATCCTCAGTGGAAACTGTTGATCTTCAGAAAATTATGTAACTTTCTATAAATTTAGCATTTGCAACACATAAACAACAAATGTCGTAGCTAATCCATTGCTAATGCAATCCCACCATATGCTTTCTTTTAAAGGCAAGCTGTATAACCATAGATGCCTGTGTAACACTAAGCACAATATTCACACTGCTTTGTCATGAAGTCTTTATTCCACATTTTTGGAAAGGCTCAGCTTCCAGGTTACTAGGGACAGCTCCTTTTGCCACTGCCTTGGATCATTCCTGCTCCATTAAATCACTACAAATTGCGAACAGACAGTATCAATATTAGGTGTGTCTGTTTCCAATTTAAATTAAAAAACCCCAAACAGCCTCCCGGTGATGTGTTCCTAAATTTTCCTGCTAAACTGACACTCTATAATCATTTTCCACCATTTAAGGCAACCAATTTCTATATCCATTTGGAGACTCCTAGCTCAGATTTATGAGCAGAGGTTTTTGTCGATGCAGTTCCAAAGATCCACCTTCCATAGTATGGGACTGTGCTTTTCAGTCCACAATGTTTCATTCTCCATGAGAAAGAAAAACTTTCTTCTAACTGGCACATATCAGATCTTTTTTTTTTAAAAAAAAAAAAAGCTTACAATTTACCAGGGCAGAGAAATCATCAATAAAATCAGTTCTGAGCGTTGTCATTTTTATCAGAGAATAAGTATATATATTTTTTATTTTCCCTCTGGAGGCTGGTATGCATGAAAGAAGAATTAGTTCAATACAAATTCTAGTGCTTGTTCTTCAGCTCAAATACAAGATCTTGGGGTTTTAAAAGCCAAAAATAAAATTCTGCTGATAGCCTAAGTGAGAAAAGTTACCAAAAAATAACCCCAATTAAAAAACAAACAAACAAACAATGCTCAAACAAACAATCATGTGCCTTTAACTAGTTCCCAAGTCTTTCGTTAGTGTGTAATTCATCAGCTTTGTTTTTTTAATGTCTGAAGCAGTAGTATAACTGCAACTCCCCATCCCCTGGCTGGCAACAGTGCTCATCTGGGCTTATCTTTTGGTCATCTCCTCTTTGCAGCATGTCTCTGTGACTTAGCTTGTACAGATAAAATCATATCCTTCAGAGCATGTGCCACCAAGGGCCTGAATGGGTCTAAACCGCATCTGATAATGCGGATTCATCTCTGACTTGCAACTGATAACAGCAGATCTAGTTCAGATTCCTGTGCCTGCAGGTTAGTTTATTAGTAACAGGTATTTTATTATTGATACCCATGTTTAATAATAGATTGAAGTTTTCCACCTCTCTATGTGTGCCTGTGCAAAATTATGGTTTGCTTTGGAAAACCTGGTCCTCTGCATTGCCTGCGTGTGCTGTTGCCTAGGGCTGCAGGCAGCAATGTGCCAGCACCGTGCGCAGAGATCATCGGAGCTCACTGTAGCCCTGGGATGTGTAAAGGAGGAGAGGGAAGACAACTACGATTAAGCTTCAACAATGGGCAAAAATTTGTCTTTTGTGAGGGGGTTTATGATTTCTGAAATTCAGCTTCCCTCCTAGGGAGAGCCTTAACCCCCCCTTCTGAAATGCTCTGTGATTGAGATTTGTGGGGAGGGAAAGTGGTATAAAAAGTCAAGGTATTCATCATTCAGGAATTTAAACATTCCTTTCAAAATGGATTCATAGTAGTTTTCCTCTTCTGATATCACTGAACATATATTTTAATGCTCGCATGGGGATATGAGGATAACAAAGAATAATCTCAATTCACTGAAAAAATAAAAAAATGTAGAGGTCTCTTCCATCTTTTAGTTCTACCAAACAGCAAGGATCCCAGAAAGATCCGTTGGTGTTCACATAAACTGCCAAGACTGGAATAAAGCCTGTGTGTAAAACAACCCTGGGATTTTGTCCTTCCTTGGTGAAACCATGGTGAGTAAATCAGTGCTGGAGTTAGTTCTCACTTCTTTGTGCTTCTTAACAGCTTCAGTGAGGAAAAACACATTCCCAGGGATGACATAGAGGAAGCATACACTTTTGGGGTTCAAAAAAATGCTAAATATTATATATGGCATTGCTATTGTGATACATGAGGCACAGGGTATGCCTGGAGGTGACAGAGCATTGCCTCGCTTTTTCTGCTTCGAAGAATTTCTCATGCATTCTTCCGAGTCCAGCCCAGCCTATGCACCTGGTACAAGGCACCTAGGGAGTGAACGTGGTTTTCAAGATCTAAAATGTTCTGTCAAAGATTTCTTTTTATCCCACCTAAGAGCCTATATTACTGTCTCTTGGAAACTTCATTGACAAGATGCTTTGAATGCTGTAAGGCCACAGTATCCATTGGAAAGTGCTTTCTCCCGCCTGATGCTAATCACTATCTTCATCTCTGCCTCAGCATCTTTATATCTCCCACTCTTCTGACTCAGGTACTTTCAGGTGCTGTTTTGGTAGCAATAACAAGATGGTGCTCATATTTGTTTCCTTAGTGCAGCATTAAGCCTTTGAAGAAAGAGTGCATTGTGTGATATGAACTATTTTAATTAATTTTGACACACAGTAATTTCTTTACTACTTTCATGTGCTTTATGACAGTTCCTGAGAGACCAATGGGTCCTGCGAGCTGGGAACTGGCTTGCAGTCCATGAGCCTTGAAAAAAGTCCAGCTCAGGGGCAAGAAGTGGTGCAAATAAAAAAATAATACATGACCTGCTTGATGAATTTCCCTGTATCAGGAAGTTGGTCTACAACATTTAGATTTTTGTTACTTCTCATGAGAAAATCAAGGAATTTCTAATAAGCCCCTTCTAGAAAGGAAAACATTCTCTCAAGAAAAGTGGGAAGGCTGGACTCTTGGTTTTAATTTGATATCAATCAATTCAATATCAGTCTGGTATTTCAAATCTATGAGAAGATTGTTAAGGACAAGATCTCACCTTACCCAGGTGAGATTCTCCATAGGGATGCTGTTTCAGCCACTCCCCTTGATTATCCTTCTCATTAAGAAACATCTCTTAATGTCTATCCTAAAGTTTTCCATTTGTAGTTTCAGGCCATTGCTTCTTATCATATCATCCACTGAGAATTATCTTCTTTATATTTATTGTCACCCCGAAGTAAAAACCATGATCACATCCTTCCTGAATCTTCACTGTAATAGACTATATAAATACAGCTCCCACCATGTCTCCACTTAGACCTTTTTGTCTAATACTTTTATCATTCTTGAAGCTCTTTGTATTTCTTTGGGTGCTTCGTTGCCTTCCTAAATGGTGCTATTCTTTTGCTGACAAAACCTAATTTTTACCAATGACAGAAGAAAATGAGGAAAGAAGAGGCCTTTTTTTAAACTTTCACTTTTTCCTTTACAAAGCCAGAAAGATTAAAGGCAAAATTCTCCAGTTCCATTTTCTACTCGTGGTTGTTCCTATCTTTTGACCACAAGGAAAGATCATAAATTGCCCAAGAGTTACGGAGCTTATGAGAGTAGTGACTGTCTATAGCAGCTATCTGTTTCATACTCATTAAGTTTTCCTTTCCAGAACATTTCTCCAGGGACAATGGTACAAAATTTAACAACAATAAAAACCATTGTGGGAAAAAATGAATAGTCCAGGGACGCTGTTTTCAGCATATCTTTCAGACATGTGTGCAGCAAAAGTCTGTAGTAACTTGACGTTGCTGTCATCAAAGATGAAAGTGTGTCTGTATACAAGAGATGAAGTGTTCTCTGCAAAGCTGCTCTTTCACACATGCAAATGTGTAATTTTGTAGAATGAGCTGCAGATGGAATAATGTTTTCTAACATTTCCCACAGAAACTAGTTTAGTTCCTAATGATGTTTGGCTAAATTAATAAATATTGTATTTTTATCTGTATTTTCATTGTTCTACTTGGCAGAATGAGTATCTTTGAGTGTTTTCCTCTTATGCCTTGCATTTTGATGTGAACTTGGTCACTAGCTTTGCCAGCATCTTTATGTCCTGGTACAATTCAACCTCCTCATGAAAACATCGATATTCATCATCTTTGGTCTCACCAAATAGCAGTTATTCCTTGGCAATATAACAAATGTCAGAAGTACCTGGTTTCCATTACTTTTTCCTCTGCAGTCCAGATTACTACAGTGTCAAGCATACATATTTTTATATGGGTTTTGTGCACTGGAAAGTCTTTTCGAGAACCTGTGGAATTTTCTGCTGCTTCTGAGACCCCGCTGTCTGCTGGGACAGAAATCCGCTATTATGCCAGGATTTGGGGGTTTTCTTCTCTTCTGTTGTCAGAGGGGAGTATGTGGATATGGAGCATGAGGAAAAACAAGAAGGACCAGATAATTTATCTATAGATCTCGTACTATTCTTATCTTCTGATTTCTCACATCCATAAGAATAAACCAATTACTGACATCATGCTCATGCTAAGTTCAGAAAGAAAGAGAAAGTCGGGACTGAAAAAAACAATGTTTCTTTTTCCACATCCATAATGCTTTCTCTCCCCCGAGCACTCACGAGGCTCCACAATGTATAACAGCTGACACTCTGTACTTTATTTAGTGTATTCTCTTATGCAGCAACTATCAATTCATCTGCAGAATTCACAAATGGGAGGCACATAATATTTGTCACTTTGATATATAAATACTTACTAATCATGAGGTGGGTTGGAAATATATATCCCTTGACTAGGAAGCCTGTGTACAAAACTAAAATTGAGGAAAAGTTTTAGGCTTTGAGAAAATTGACTTTGGTTTTGCAGCATTATGTACTACTTTGCCCCATTATCGCAAGTACAAACCTCACATCAGTGAAACTTCACACAATGCCTGTGTGATATAGCAAAATAATATGAAAATGTGTAGTAGTGGAGAGAGAAATGAGGTCAACACACCTGCAGGCAGACCCTGGTTCAGCACTGCCAAAAGCAATCCTTTGCCTATTTATAGAAGGGTGTTTAGTTTAGATCTTTAAACATTTTGCAATTGTCTAGTACTGGGTTTTTTCTGTTGTATTGCTA
The DNA here is from genome assembly GCF_028858705.1 of Grus americana. Lineage (NCBI taxonomy): Eukaryota > Metazoa > Chordata > Aves > Gruiformes > Gruidae > Grus > Grus americana. The sequence continues at coordinate 9,838,058 of NC_072853.1, read as the reverse complement.
ATACTGATCCTGAATGTACAGTTGACTGATTGCCTCTTAATTACATGTCACTGATATATCTATAAACAGCCTTGATCCTGATTTGAAATAAACCACATGAATTGAGCAGTTTTGCCCTGCAGCCATCATCATCATTCATTTTACCTTTCCAGGAACAAATACTCGTTACGACATAAGTTAATAAAATAGTTTGGTCTTTAGTATGGTATGATATGTTGGAGTTATCTCCAGCAGAAGGTAGAGGCAATTTTGTCTAACAAGAAGGGAACTGAAGTTCAGCACTACTGTAACTGAGGGATAAGGAACACGACAGCCACGTGGGAGAGCTGCATTCTTCTCAGTGTTCCTGCTCACTTCCTCCAGCATCAATAACAGGAGATTTTGCTTCTCCAGACCCTGAAATCCCGAGCCTTTGTATTAAAACACAACCAAGGTGAAGCAATGCACCTTCCGCTGTGTTGTACAACACCTAACTCAGTGAGGCCCCTGGAGATTTTGAGGCTGTCCAGATGAACTGAAACAAAACCACTGAAATTGTACCATTTACTGACTACAAGATGGCTACCTGCACTTCAGCCATAAATATAGCAGTGTGATAGAGAGCACAGAGGAGTTACCTCCATCTTTTCTCTCTCTGACTTTCTTTGATATGCACTAGTTAAGGATATGTCTATTTACACACATTTATATTCTTATAAAGAATATAAATATTCTCTTTAATCTTAGCACTAACTGTTGTCCTGGGGATCTCGATTCCTAGGAAATGTTTCATGAACTCTTCCCATAAGTACAGAGACATCGGACTTCCCAGAAGTATTTTTTTAGGTTTTAAGGGGTTTTGTGATGCATTTCACAGCAGGTGAGAATAAAATATCCAAGAACTGTTGTTTTTGTTTGTTTGTTTGTTTGTTTTCCAAATTATGGCTGTGGGAATGTAACAAGTTTGCTTAATTTTATTCACAGTCCTCACTAAAGGGTTTGTTCGGATATTGCTCGATTGTCAAGAAGATATTGTAGAAATGAGCGTGGCCTGTGTGGCCTCAAGAAAGTAAATGGCTTCGTGCTTTGTTCTGAGAAATGCTGTCATTTGGAGTTGAACCAAATGGCTTCACAGGGAAAACACTGCCGCCTTCTGCCAGGGAAGGCTGCAAATAAACACCGTGGTTGCAATTCATCTGCGTATGGAGAAAGTTAATCTCTGTGACTGTGCTCTTCTGAAAGCCTTATGCACAACACAAAATAACAATTGCACTCTTCTCTCTTATTTAGTTCTGAATGTCTTAGTTTTTGGAAATATTAATTATGAGGATAGATTTAATTGTGCCCCTAAGTGCATTCCAGATCTTTACTGTTGATTTTTGATTTTTGACTTGAAGATGAAGGACATAAAATCTGTATGACCCCACAGTGGATTGTGATTCTTGCTGCTTATACATCTAGAGTCACTATAAACAGTGACACCAGATGGGAATATGAACCCTGTCAGCAGTGCCCTCACAGCTCAGGAACCCAGAGAGACTAAAATGCTCGATGATGAATCAGTGCCATGCACTGCATGAAGGTAAAGGGTGGGAGGATGACCCCACACATCTCCATGCCCACTCGCCCTGGATCAGATGTAACTATCCCACTAACGAGCTAACTCCTACTAGGCTGGTAGGAGTTGGGGGCTGTGAGATACCACGAGGTGATATAGCCAGACTTCCAACCACGGTAGTGGGCTCAGAACATTTCTTGAGGATTGGAGCAGCTCACAGCAGAGAGCCTTAGATGCTGCCTCTCCTCTGCTAAACTTTTGCATCCTTTGTTTGTCACCCTACATCCAGAGGATAGTGCAGTCCCCCCCTCCACTCAGCTCTGAGACCCAGAGCGTCAGACTGATCAGGCAAAGCAGCTGTGATGGCAAGGACTCCCAGGAAGCCATCCTGCCCATCCTCCTTCTCAGAGACCATGGCACCTGGGGCAAGGGGATCCTTTCGTTAATCATTCATTAATGAGCGTATCCTGTTGCTGCAGACACAGGATTCAGTTTTGCATTACTCCCATATGGCGTCTTGTAGTGCATGGGGAGATGGAGAGGGCAACAGGTACTGGAGTGTCACTTGTAAACCACAGGGGGAATTACAACACATATTTTTCCCATGAGTGATGGTGACAGGGATGCTGACCTGCTCCGACAAGCCCCCACCATCTGCAGGAAGCAGCTGTTTTTTTTGTAGAGGAGCCTATGACCAAGGAAGCAAAAATTTGTTAGTTGGTTTCCCTTCAGAAAGTTTCACACCACATATGCAGTGATGACATTTGGCCCAAGCAACTAGACTTAAACTAACTCATAGACATTTCTTTGAACTACTTGTAACAGAGATGGTAAAGATTCAACACAAATCACTTCAACTTACTGATCCACTTCCATTGTGCCAAATTACTGATAAACATAGCAGCAGCCCCTAGCACCTGTGTGCTGAGGTTTTTTTCAAGCCAAGAGCCTTCAGACAGCACATTGGCCCTTCAGGTTTTGGAGCAGGAGGTGACTTCTGCCATTGCCCAGGTCAGAATAACCATGTGAAGCCAAGAGCTCACAGATATCTGTGAACTGTCATAACATTCAAATTTGTAAGCACTGTTCCCTTTTTCCAAAAACCTAATTCTGATCTGGGTTTCAACAGTCCCATGTCAACAGAAGTCCTGATTAACACCAATGTTCATGCCCTAAAAATCTACCTTTCACCATATGTTCTTTTGAGTGACAAAGCAGGCTGACTGCCATTTCTATTACTACATTCTCCATGCCTTGATGACTAAATCCAACACAGCTGTCATTCATGAGACAGCATGACGGCATAACACAGTGGAGTTTCTCCATGATCCTTCTTACTGAAAGACAAAATGGGGATGGAAAGCAAAAACCTTCAATTTTGCAGAGCGCCATTTTCAGTTTGCTCCATAATGTCATTATTATATAACAAATGTGAGCTGGCAAGCATCTTCTTCTTAGCAGAAAAGTGAAGTATTTTGGGGGGGCTGCGGATAGTTTAATATCTGTGATAAATCACCTGTAGGAGGTAGGGAAGAAGGAAAAAATTGCTATAGAGCTCATGCAGAGAAGCAGGATTGGCTGTGCCTGCTTAGAATTCAGAGCAGAACTTCTGTATTTGTATTAACACCAGGAGCTTTGAGAGATCACACCTCCGTAGCCAGATTTTGTTCTACATCATAGGAATTTAGCCATCTAAAAATTAAGCTAAATCTGGTCACCATTGTGAAACCTCTTTCCTTTATTTTTGTCTTTTGAGAAGAACAAAATACAACTGATTAATGGCCTGCTAAAGGGATCACATGAACATCTATGGATCTAAGAACATGGATCAACATGAAGAAGAGACTGGAAGCTGAATTGAGGCAACTGTGGCAACAAGTCAAATGAATAGAATAGCTTTTGACAGCCTGAACTGGAAAAAGGCAGCTTGTGCCAGCATGGGAGAGCTAGTCTGCTTTGCCTTATTCTTAGATTATATAATAAGAGAGCATAAATAGAAAGACAAGCAGAGGTAACCACAGACCCAGAATAAATATAAGATCAATGAACCATTCCACACTTAAAAGATCTCACCCAAATGACCTTGGCACATTAAAAGCCAGCAAAGTCTATGCCTTGTGCTAATCGGTAATAAAAATAACTACAAAGAGCTGAATCTGGTCTGGGAACGAAACTCCTTTACCTTAAGTTTGTGTCCTTTGTGTCCAGACTATAGGCCTGGTGTGACCTTTGTACTGCAGAGTCCTGACTCCTGAACGTAACAGGCAGTAAAAGGTGACAACACCTCCAAACAGAAAATAAGCTATGCCTTATTATGCTTCCCAGCCTCATAGTGCTCTGGTTTCTGCCTCACAAAAGAAAACAAGAAACAAGAAACTGAACTCTGCTGAATCCCTTACTGAGGATCAACTGTCAAGAGACATCACAAGCTTTAGACATTTCCACAGCCTGGTGGAGGCACAGATCTGGCTCCAGTTCTCTCTGAAGAAGAAAAGCATGTGGTCCCATTTTACATTTGAAGAAGATGTAAATCTCTACTACAGGGCCAAAAGCATATAAGTAAATGTAGCTGGTAGGATATATATATATATATATTTTTTTTTTTTAAGAAAATGAATATGTAGGAGTCTGTGGACATAACTTCATTTCCTTGGATATTGTGCGACTCCATCCAGCTTAGACAGCTTTTAGGTCATAGCTTCCAATTTATGAAAAATTCTCTTTTAAGGTTTCCCCGAGAATTCTTTGAGTACTTCCACTTATGAAAAAAATCTATATTTCAGAGAAACAAATGCAAGTCTAATAGAGTTACAGTCATACTGAAGAATCTCATTTGACTTTTCTTAAAATCAACAAGAAGACATTAAATTCTCAGCAGCAGCAAACTTCATGCCAGTTGTCATATAGAAACCTTGGCTGAGATTCCTCTGGGTTAGATACTGTAACACTTTCCTTTTAGGCACTTGTCCCTCAGAATAGGATCCAAAATCCAGAGCTGGAGCTCCTGAAGGAGGGTGGGAAGGCCTTTTCCACTGCAGCCTGATCCAAGCTTATCACATCAGAGCTGGCCTTGAGGACCAGCAGCCAAACCCCTTGGCAGTGGGGAAGAGGTTGCTGAGCCCCTTGGTGTGCTCAGGGTCATGACATCCCTCTGGAGATCCAAGCTCCTGAGCTACTCAAGAGGAGCATTCCCTGAATTTGGTTTCCTCTCCTGAGTTTTATCTGCTCTTCTGAGAAATGCCTCCTTCTACCCCTAGAGCCAAGGTTAGCCCAGGGCTTAGCATATTCATCTGGGAAAATGGGAAATCCAAGCATTAGCAAGACCTATTCTCAACCTCAGGGGATTCAAACCTATCTTCCCCAGGAATACGGGAGTAAACTATCAGGTGAATGGGTTGCTGCCAGAGAGTATCTGACCGTCCTGATTAAACCACCTCCTCATCCAGTGATGACTGCAGGATTTATTGAACAAGAAAGAGAAAACTTTAGTTAATAGGATAATGTTTAGAAAATTTTGTTATAATAAAGAAAGTTCTGGGGCCCTGGTCTGTGTTTATGTGGGGAAATGTGTCTTTTTTCATTTTTTTTTTTCAAACCTGTAACTAATGTAAAATGCGTATACAGTTCTTGGTAGCTAGGACTGAATTTCACTGCATACTTTTTTTTTTTTTTTAATTATTATTTTCAGTATAGTACACAAGCTTAAAATACCCATGATGTTTTTTTTTTTACCTGTCAGACTGACAGTGGAAACAAAATTCTGAATGTGCACAGTCCTACTGAATTGATGTGCGTCAGTATTCTTGTCCTGATGTCAAATTATAACTGAAGTAAGAGATGGGAACTTAGGGGAGTATTCGGGACTGGGATTTGGTGTTTTATCTAGTACCCAGACATCTGCCTATCCGCAACCTCCTGAAAATATCCTTTCTTTGAGGAAGAAAAGCCCTTTCAACAGAGGAAACATGCTACCAGATGAGACTGGGGAAATCACTGATGTTAGTCTGTTCCTGTACAGTTAGTTTGACAATAAAAGTCAACAGGCATGACCTGTTTGTACATGAACTTTTGCTGCTGGCAAGAAGCAATTCCTACAACCCCTTTCTGCCCTTTAACCTGTTGGGTGTTAGATTCCTTGGAAGATTCAGTCTTCCTGATAAATCAGTTTCTCACTAAAGGATGCCATTGGGAACTTCCTGATTATATAGAAAAGGAGGTATGTGATTCTTCCTTGGACTTTGAGCTATTTCACAGAAAAGAGGAGCTTTGCTGTTCATCTCCTTCAGCAAGAACTGTGGGCTCAGGTGGGTACCTGAGGTACCTGATTCCCTGCGCATGTTCAAAAGGACCTTTGAAAGTCAGACTGAGCCCATGAGAAAATATGCAGATTTTTCACATTTTAGGGTGCCAGGTAGTGGTGCAGATTACTGCAGGTGTGCCCCATTTAGGAGGCTTGTCCTGTAGCTGGATTGCCCGTGTGAGGATTCATGATCATACATGTACATGCTCTATGTCTTCACTAGCTGTGGGTAACCAAGACATCTTCAGAACATCCGACTGAGCTCTGGAAAGGCCACTGATGCACCAGAGGTGGGCTCCACACAGCAGTCTGGGTCCTGGCCCCAACTGTCCAGCCCAAGCACACCATCAAAATTGTGCTCTGGCTTTCTTCAGCCTTGCTTTCCAGACTCCCTTCCCATAGAGACAGGGAATGTATGTGGGGTGTCAGTGCCCAGGCGCTGTCAGGGGCTGCAGGGTGGCCTGTGTGGGGAGAGGCCGGGGCTGTCCCGTGCCGCGCACAGCCGGTTCCAGCCGGTCCCAGCCGGCTCCAACGGCCCCAGCGCAGGACACAGCTGAGCCCCTCAGCCGAGCTGGGGGCGCCGGGGGGAAAACAGGTTTCAGCAAGGGCCAAAGGCGGCACAGGCAGAGGAGGAGGAAGCCAAGGAGGGAGCAGCAGCAGAGGGACCCCGAGGCCGGAGGAGGAGGAGGAGGAGGGCAGGAGGTGCTGCAGGCCCAGAGCAGGGATCCCCTGCAGCGACCCCGCTGGAGCAGAGACCCAGCCTGCAGCCCGGGGAGGGCCCCACGCCGCAGCAGGGGGGTATTTCCTGCAGGAGCTGCGGCCGTGGAGAGCCCAGGCGGGAGCAGGTTGTCCCTGAAGGACTGCAGCCCGGGCAAGGGCCCGCGCTAGAGCAGGGAGACCTGTGAGGAGGGAGGAGCGGCCGAGAGGGGCTGGGATGGACCCATCGCAACCCCCATCCCCACCCCTGTGCCCCTTGAGGGGAGAGGAGTCGGGATGAGGGGTGAAGCTGGGAATGGGAACAAGGGGGAGGAAAGGTGTTGTTTTAATATTTGTCTTTTTGTTTCCATTTACCCAAATCAGTAATATTTTCTTTTTATTTTAATTGGCAATGAATTAATTTTCCTCAAATCGAGTCTGTTTTTGCCTGCAGTGGTAATTGGCAAGTGATATCCCTGACTTCATCCGGACCCATGAGCTTTCTAATTCTAATTTCTGTTCTCAAATTGAAGGGGGAGTGAGCAGCTGGGGGAGTGTTGGGCTGTTGGCCAGGGCTAACACAGAGCAGCACTGAGGGAAGTGAGGAAATGGACAGTCCTACTATGTTCTTACATGCAGCTGGGATGTGGCCAGGACATTCATCTGGGCTGAAGAGACCAGAAATACAAGCTAACTCCACACTTTTAAAATCCATCAGTGGGAGTCACACACTTCAAACTGGCCATGGAAAATAATGAACAGCTTTTTTCACATTCACTATGAGAAGTTTCCTGATGAATACCCTTCATACAGGTGCTCTTTCGTCAGAACATACTCCTCCAAATTCTCTCTATTCCCATGTCTAACAGGGCGTTTCATTTTTTATACCAGATCTTCATCCAGAAGAAATAAATGCTGAAAAAGCTGTCCAGAACATAATGGAGTTCCGCCCGCCCGCAGCTTCCTGTGGGATTTCAGAACATTGGGGGATCTTGCTCCAAGTTTTCAAGGCCCAGGCCACCAGATGCAGTGGTATCTGTGCTGTGCTTTAGAAGTAAATAGGAAATCGTCTGAATGACAGCAGGCATGGAGACATTTCCTAGTTAAAGCTAAGAAAATAAGATAAACTTCACCAGGACCTTTGGGAATGACTCCGCCAGGGCCTTTCAAACTTACGCCAAATGTTTTATGGATGTGCATTTCTAAAACTGTTATTTCTCTTCAGAAGTTTCCTAATGCTCTTTCCACTGCACTTCCCCTAATTCTCAGGTGCACTTTGCCTTTTGGGCATCTTGGGCAGGAGAAGATTCCATTAAGGGCTGGCAACTTGGAGCGCTCCCAGGATGGCATCACTCTTGCCCACGCCTGGCATATTGCTTAGCAACGCCGAGGAACATTTATTGCACATCCTGCTATTTATGTTTCATGTTTCACATGTTGACTTTCTCTCCTGCCTCCAAGTTCCTCTGATGGAATTGCTGTACGTGAGATGCCCCAATAGTGAAGGACAAAAACAAGCCCCCGTTCTGTCCCTACGAACTCAGCAGGCAAGTGTTCTCACCTGCTGTGACAAGCCTTGTCCTACTTGTTGTTAAGGAATGTTGCAGCACCTGATTACTATCAAATTATGCTCATTGTTAAAGTAATGCTATATCCACAGATACGGGAATTACAATAAGGATGCTCCCAATCTTCAAAGCTGGTAATGATTCACTTGGAGTGTTTTTTAACACAATAAGGCATTCCATTTTGTACAAGATCGTACCTCCATTGCCTTGTTGGCACACTCCAAAAGATCTCCTTGCCTTTTGCTGTCCCTCCATGTTACTGGTACAGATGTATCTCCACACTGGTATTCCCCACATGCACTTCTTTCAAGGAGCACAGCTACTGGGAAAGACTGGGAATGACTGGGCAGCAGGAGGCACAAGTGGCTAAAGGTGACCGAGAACACCAACCCCATCCGGAAGCTGCTGGCTAGGATTTTTTAATATTTTTACTTTTCCTGCTTTTCTACCTCTAGAGTGCACACCAACAGAAAGCCCAGATTGGCACCATAATGTGTTATGCTACAGTGCAGCAGCTGCAGTACGCATAAAAATAATAAGGTGTAGGATTTTTGCTCTGAGGGGCTTCATGTTTAAAATATGTGACTCTGTTTACACTCATTTAGAGAGGAGCTCAACAGCTCAATATAGGTTCAGAATAGAAATTTACCTTGCTATCCCTAAATGAATATTTTTCAGGGAGGAAGGAGAGAGAAAATTCTCTTTAATATCCAGGTGAATTTCTTCTCAGTGAATTAAAATGTCTAACAAAGAGCAACAGCTATATATATTCAATATAAATAAGATGTGAAAACGTACGGGAAAATATCAATGATATCTGTCTGAAATGCAATGGGCTGGATTCACAGAGGTGTGTGAAAACCTCTTTTTGCTCTCATTTCATTTAGCATCTCTCAGATTTCACTTTGGGATTTGGGGCTTCAGTCTGATTTTAAAGAACTATTTCTGGAAGCAGCCGAGCTGTGTTCTGGGAACCAATCTCAGTAATTGAACATGAAAAATAAACTATGACCATATACCTGATGCACTACTTCCATTTTCCTTATGCATTTGACTGGGAAGAAGATGAGAAAGAGCATCTTATGAAATATTTTATATGAATTTAAGATAGCCTCTCTAGAATAAATATACAATATTGAACACTGTGACTTCAACACAAAGAATCAGTTTGAACCTTGATGAAAGTGGAAATTATTTCTGTATGTAGTCAAATACCACATTTCTGGGGAAGAATGGAACACTTTATGGGAGAAGAAATAAGCATATTGGTTTAGAAGAAGGATATTAAGTACAGTTGGGAATATAGGAAATTTCAGATTAAAATCATATAAATTACATTCATAAAAAATGGGTCAGTTACTGCCATTACAAATTAAATGAAAGCACAACAGTGGCAAAAAATTTATTATGAGATTCAGGAAGCTCAATTTCTCACAGTGTTAAGTGCTGTGAATCAGAGTATATGCACACGAGATATTTCAGATTTTCTACAGAAATTGCAGTGAAATTAGACATTTTGTCAATGCTTCTTTTTAAGTTTTCAAGGCACATCTAAGTCAAATGGCGTCAGAGTGCACATAAGTTTTTTAGTTGTTTGGGTGGTGCCTTGGAAGAATCAACACAGATCTGAAAGCTAGCAATGGATCACAAAGAGAAAAGTAAGTGCAAGGGAGAAAGTGCCATGTGTATCTAACTGTTCAGTACTAAATACTGTGAGCCATACAGCAAGCCTCCTCAACAAAAATCTAAACAAACAGTAACATCCTACTCAGGATATGAAATAAATGTGGCAAAAACAATGTGGACATAACTATCAGATAACATCAGTGGTTTTCCTTCTGCCAGTGTGTGCAGGTAGGAATGAGAGGACCAAAGAGGACGATTGTGTTCAAAGCCCATTTGCTCGGGGAAAGTGGCAGCTCGCTCCCTCTCATGCAAAGCGGAGAGGTGAGGACCAGCACCAAGTGCTGCAGTACGGGCATGGGGGCAAGGCAAGACTCCCTGTTTATAGCAACGGCCCCATGAGTGACGGTGGCTTACACTTTTCTCTGTTTTGTCAGTGTGCTACCTACTGGTGGGATGGGGAGGTCCAAGTAGCCGTTTGAGCAACACCATCAACAGTGTAAGGTTATTTCTTCCTGAGTAAGGGAGTGCATCCAGCAGCTTCCCACTGAGATAGAGCTGTCTTTGTGCAAGACTCATGGCAAAGCCTTAACAGAGCCTCAGGATGAGTAATCCATACGCTAAAATCTATTGTCAAGCAGGTTGCATATTTCCCTGCCCAATTACAAGAGGAGCTACCTGACTACTCAAACTTGTTGGCACTACTGTCTCCTTTGGAAACTAATGCCTTTGCTTTCAGTTGTACTTTGATGTGGGAGTACCAATCTTGAAACCACAGTTGTCATTCACACCACATGGGGAACAAGGGTACATTCTGGCCTTGTTACTTTAACAACTGAGCCAGAAGTCCCATAGTAGTCACAGAGTTCATAAATGGTACATACTGATCATGAAGTGACAGCCATACACCAGCTGTGACCAGGAGGAGTTCTCATCAAGAAAAGATGGTAAGAACAGAAGGACATATTCCAAATTCCTTATGTGAGCTCAGTGAGCCTGGAAAGCTCAGCCTTAATCTGTGTGGCCACTGCCATCACATCATAAAGTCATAGAATCATAGAATGGTTTGGGTTGGAAGGGACCTCAAAGATCATCTAGTTCCAACCCCCCTGCCATGGGCAGGGACACCCTCCACTAGACCACGTTGCCCAAAGCCCCATCCAACCTGGCCTTAAACACTTCCAGAGATGGGGCATCCACAACCTCTCTGGGCAACCTGTTCCAGTGCCTCACCACACTCACAGTAAAGAATTTCTTCCTAATATCTAATCTAAATCTACCCTCTTTTAGTTTAAAGCTACCCCCCGCCTTGTCCTATCACCACATGCCCTTGTAAACAGTCCCTCTCTAGATTTCTTGTAGACCTCCTTCAGATACTGGAAGGCTGCTCTAAGGTCTCCCCGGAGCCTTCTCTTCTCCAGGCTGAACAACCCCAACTCTCTCAGCCTATCTTCATAATCATCTTTCAGGGCAGAAACTTTCTGAGGCCAAATGCATCCGAAGACAGGTAAGCCACAGAGTGCAAATTTCAAATACAACTTGGGCTGCTGGAGACTACCACTGATGGCAAAAACCATGTACAAGCTATCAGTGAAGTTAGTATGCAAGGATTTAAGTCAAGTGGGAACCACTGGTAGTCAGAAAATGCAGGTCAAGGTGGTACAAGCCTTCAGGAAACCTTATGTTCCTTCAGGTCTCCCAGCCAAATATTTTAAAGAAACTGACGGTGCAGAAATGTTTATTTTTTCAGAAGACTGCAGAAATTGCAGATTGTTTTTAAGACAGACTCACCGCCTCTTTTTTTTCCAGGAGAATTCCAAATATCTGCTGACACCCTCAGGCAGAAAGGCAAATCTTCTTTTAGTTTAAAAAGATTGTGCTTCTCTCTAAAAAAAAACCCACCAAAAAACCCCCAAAAATCCTCATCCAAAGTAACTCAGGAGGAGGAGTTTGCTCATTTTACCTAACTCCAAAAAATCTCCAAAAGTTGCTCATCTGTAACATCCTCTGCTCAGGTCTGTGGATAACAGGCCACACAGTTCCTGTTCTGAGAAACCTATAACAGAAGTCTGAAATGTGATTTATTTCCTTCTTTATCCTTGGTTATTCAGAGAATTTATCTCCCTACAACCTCTCTTACTAGACAATAAATACTCTCAAGGTGAGAAGAGCTCAGGAGGCCCAGAGCATGCTTTGGGAACTGCTGAAAGCCAGGCAGTAGGTACCATCTTCTCCAGGAGTAAGAGAAAACCAAGAAGCAAAGAGGCAGAATGGCTCAATGTTCAAACAGCAGCGATAGGGCTAGTCTGTTCTTGTAATTCTGTCCTGGCCCTGGCCACCGCAACGGTCTGACCGTATCATGGTGATGACACCCAGAGTCCTATTCTCAGCTTCCTGCTACTTAAATCATTCTTTCTAAAATGCAGGCTCTGTGTGATTAGGTGATAATTTAAGTACCTGTTAAAAATAAGTTTCTTCATTTGCAAAATTAAAAAAAAAAAGTCTCCTTATCTTAAATTGGTTTCCTCCTCCTTGGGTGAGAAATTTTGCACTTCTGAGGCTTGTTTGAACCTTCAGCTTCCTCATTTTTGTGTTCTTCACTGCTAAAAGGAAACAACGGGGACACTGCCTAGTTCTGATACAGGTTTCCTGTGCCATGCCATTTTCTGGAGGAGGTGATTTTCCACATAAGGAAACTACCTGTTACTGTACACCAAAAAGTTTTCAGTTTTCTTGTGATCGTGTGTGCAACAGGAATTAATCCCGTAATCCAGATGTACTGGAGCTAGGGTCATACCCTCTTATGTTATCACCACTGAAGACAATTTGAAAAGGTCTTTTTAATGAAAACATAAGCCAGGGTAACCATTTTTTCTATCCCTGTTTAACATATATCCCTCAACACTTGCTCTGGCTTTGAATTTTACTCCAAGGGTAACATTTTGCTCAGAGGAGTGAGTGCCAAGTTTCCATGTGCAAATACCTACCATTGACTTGCGAATGACATAATGCAGTACAGCAAATGCAAACTTCAACAGCGAAGGGCACACAGGAGGTGATACGAGGATTGTTACAGGACAGCAGGAAAAAAGACCATCTTTTCTTCTGAAAGAGACATGATTGGTTAGAAGAGAAGAAAAACTGAACCGTGAGCTCAGAAGGATCAAGGAAGGGCTTCTGCAACCGAGCTAAGCCAGCCAGAGGGAAATTACAGTGCAGAAATGACTAATGGAGTATGAATGCGTTTCTCCAGATTGAAAACTTGAAATCAGTCAATACTGCTTGATCTTCACATCTCCTCCTTCAGGTTTGCAAAGGGTCTTTGTGGGTTTTTCTTGTTTGTGCATTTTTTTTTTCAAAGTAAAAACTAGATTTTAACAGATACGCTCTCATGACCCATCTTCTTTTCCTCTCCTGCCCACACAAACCCTCTTCTTCCCCATCTATAAGAAACAATCCAGAGAGAAGTCATCACAGGCATCCATATCCATATCCATATCAATATTCTCAGCACCTTTACCTTGTACATCAGGGGACACAGGAAAACAGTGCAAAACAGGAGAAAACTCAGATGTTTGGTGGAATGTTTTAGAGGAATGAGATAATTTGCTCAATGGAGTTACTCACCTGGGGTTAGCCCATGGCACTTCCTCATGGCACAGTGCCTTGCAGGGGAGAGGTGTCCTGAACTAGCTCAGCTGCCAGAACTAGTGTGGCTGCTTCATGCATTACCTGTTATCAGCTCTGAGACAGATTTATCCTAAATACATAAGTTAGGACCCCTCCACTGAGCTGAGATTTGCATCAAGTCCTTTGTCAGAAGAGCAACTACAACAAAGATGATTGAGACTTCATCTGAACATAAGTAGTAAGAAACACTTCAGAAGGAAGAAAATCTGACTGTGCAGTGTGAATGGGAAGAGGGGTACAACGGGGAGGACCAGGTCATGGGCACCGTTCAGTATCTGCAAGAAGTCCAAATGCAATCTTAGTGGATTTTTCCCATTGCCAATGAAGCATTCAAAGTCAAACAGGATGGCAAGGACAATTATGTCCCTGCAGCTATGATTGATGTGAGCCATTTGACTAGACAGCAAGAACTTTCTTGAAGTGAACAAATAGAGCTGATAGCAACTACTGGAGGACAAAACAAGACTGAAAGATTAGGTCCAAGCTACAATTAGAGGCATCATTTTGTATTGGTCTGAAGAACCCTGCAGTGGTATAAAAATCAGGCTGTTTTCTGCAGTCGGTAGTTAAATATGGGATCAGTGGGAAAAGAAAAATATGGGAGCATTGCAAAGGGAAGCCCTGAGGGAAGGTGCAATAGTGCAAAGAATTGCTTGACAACATCCAAGAAATAAATTAACTGAAAAACACTAGTATGTTTGTCTGGAGGGCTCATTTGCACAGAATTACTTTTTAAAACTTGTGCTCCTTTTAGCCAAAGCGTATCTCTGACTCTCGTTAGTTCGGGAAGAAGTTGGGGGGGTGGGGGGGGAGGGAAGGAATCTAGCAGAGTGTGGTGGGTTGAGCCTGGCTGGGGGCCAGGTGCCCACCAGAGCCGCTCTCTCACTCCCCTCATTCACTAAACAGGGGAGAAAAGGCATAATGAAATGCTTGCAGGTCGAGATAAGGACAGGGAGAGATCACTCACTAATTATCGGCACGAGCAAAACAGACCAAACTTAGAGAGGGAATTCATCTAATTTATTACTAGGCAAAACAGAGTAGAGGAATGAGAAAATAAAATCAACTCTTAAAACACTTCCCCCCACCCCTCCCATCTTCCCGGGCTCAACTTCACTCCCGGCTTCAACCTTCCCCCCCTCAGCGGCACAGGGGGACGGGGAGTGGGGGTTACGGTCAGTTCATCTCACGGTGTTCCTGCCGCTTCTTCATCCTCAGGGGGAGGACTCCTCTCATCGTTCCCCTGCTCCAGCATGGAGTCCCTCTCACGGGGTGCAGACCTTCAGGAGCAAACTGCTCCAGCGTGGGGTCCCCCACAGGGTCACAAGTCCTGCCAGCAAACCTGCCCTGGCGTGGGCTCCCCTCTTCACGGGTCCACCGGTCCGGCCTGGAACTTGCTCCAGCGTGGGCTTCCCACGGGCCGCAGCCTCCTTCAGGTGCCTCCACCTGCTCCGGTGTGGGGTCCTCCATGGGCTGCAAGTGGAATCGCTACACCCCCTCATCCTTCCTCCATGGGCTGCAGGGGGACAGCCTGCTTCACCATGGCCTTCACCACGGGCTGCAGGGGGATCTCTGCTCCGGCGCCTGGAGCTCCTCCTCCCCCTCCATCTGCACTGACCTTGGTGTCTGCAGAGTTTCTTACATCTTCTCACTCCTCTCTCCGGCTGCAAAAGCTCTCTCCCTCCAAGTGTTTTTCTACTTCTTAAATATGTTATCACAGAGGCGCTGATTGGCTTGGCCTTGGCCAGCGGCGGGTCCGTCTTGGAGCCGGCTGGCATTGGCTCTGTCAGACACAGGGGGAGCTTCTAGCAGCTTCTCACAGAAGCCACCCCTGTAGCCCCCCCGCCACCAAAACCTTGCCACGCAAACCCAACACATTCCACCCCTCGCCTCTGTGAATCACATATTTAAGAATTATCACTAAAATATACATTCAACACAAAAGCTACACACACTAATCACATCAACAAGGAAAAAGAAAAAAAAAATTCCCCCCACCAGAATCAAAGCAACACTATCACAACACTAAACAAGAGTAGACAATACACAC
This sequence comes from Grus americana, assembly GCF_028858705.1. Taxonomy (NCBI): domain Eukaryota; kingdom Metazoa; phylum Chordata; class Aves; order Gruiformes; family Gruidae; genus Grus; species Grus americana. The sequence continues at coordinate 9,822,594 of NC_072853.1, read as the reverse complement.
AGAATCCACCTCCCGTCCCTTCACCGCTATTTCACTCTCAATCTACGTTCAGTCAATGTTTTGCTCGTTACCTCTTCCAATTACTGTCCTTATCTCGATTTTCTCCTGCCCCACGTTGGGCGCCAAAAAGACTGTGGTGGGTTGAGCCTGGCTGGGGGCCAGGTGCCCACCAGAGCCGCTCTCTCACTCCCCTCATTCACTAAACAGGGGAGAAAAGGCATAATGAAATGCTTGCAGGTCGAGATAAGGACAGGGAGAGATCACTCACTAATTATCGGCACGAGCAAAACAGACCAAACTTAGAGAGGGAATTCATCTAATTTATTACTAGGCAAAACAGAGTAGAGGAATGAGAAAATAAAATCAACTCTTAAAACACTTCCCCCCACCCCTCCCATCTTCCCGGGCTCAACTTCACTCCCGGCTTCAACGTTCCCCCCCTCAGCGGCACAGGGGGACGGGGAGTGGGGGTTACGGTCAGTTCATCTCACGGTGTTTCTGCCGCTTCTTCATCCTCAGGGGGAGGACTCCTCTCATCGTTCCCCTGCTCCAGCATGGAGTCCCTCTCATGGGGTGCAGACCTTCAGGAGCAAACTGCTCCAGCGTGGGGTCCCCCACGGGGTCACAAGTCCTGCCAGCAAACCTGCCCTGGCGTGGGCTCCCCTCTTCACGGGTCCACCGGTCCGGCCTGGAACTTGCTCCAGCGTGGGCTTCCCACGGGCCGCAGCCGCCTTCAGGTGCCTCCACCTGCTCTGGCGTGGGGTCCTCCACGGGCTGCAGGTGGAATCGCTACACCCCCTCATCCTTCCTCCATGGGCTGCAGGGGGACAGCCTGCTTCACCATGGTCTTCACCACAGGCTGCAGGGGGATCTCTGCTCCGGCGCCTGGAGCGCCTCCTCCCCCTCCATCTGCACTGACCTTGGTGTCTGCAGAGTTTCTTACATCTTCTCACTCCTCTCTCCGGCTGCAAAAGCTCTCTCCCTCCAAGTGTTTTTCTACTTCTTAAATATGTTATCACAGAGGCGCTGATTGGCTTGGCCTTGGCCAGCGGCGGGTCCGTCTTAGAGCCGGCTGGCATTGGCTCTATCAGACACAGGGGGAGCTTCTAGCAGCTTCTCACAGAAGCCACCCCTGTAGCCCCCCCGCCACCAAAACCTTGCCACGCAAACCCAACACACAGAGAAAGAGAAAAGAAAGAGTAAAACCAAATCTGAAAAGTCAAACTGAAATCCAACATGCAGGTTGAAAGGTTAATGGATGCAAATAGCTCAACTGGGGTGCTGCAGATTGAAAACTAGCAATCATGTTGAACAAGGGAATAATCAAGAAAGGACAAAAGAGAAACATACTGGGCCATGGTAAAGGCACAATTAAACTCGCTGATGTAAGTCCAATGTTTTTTCGTGGAGATACACCCAGTGCAAATGTGGTCCAAATTTGGAAAATATGATCTGTCACCTTTTTCCTTTTCTAATGAAAACATTTCTGCTGTTCTCATTTTTCTATAAACAGCTGTTTATACAAATACTGCTAATTTTATATAGCCAGTTTTAATCCATTAGCTTTGCTCCAAGTACTCCCAAAGCTAAAGGTGAAAACAGCAATGCCGTACAAAATACCATTCCTAATTACCGCAGCTCGGGCTAAGGCTGTAAATGGACACAGGGCAAAACAGCAGTGTTCACGGACTGATTCATGAATGGACACCAGCAGAAGTGAGAGCCTATAAACCAGCCTCATAAATGGGTAAAGGAAAAAACAGTGAGAAGTTTGTTATATTTGCACAGTTTGGTCAGCAGGTCTGTGCACAACTGTTCTGCACTGCAGAGTGAGAACTTCGCAGAAGGAAAAGGTTTGAATTTATGCTAAACATGGCAGCCAGGTATGTTGTACCTGAATGTAAGTGTCCGGCAGTGCCTTTCTGTGATAAACATGGGCTGCATTCACTTTCTAAGTGAAGTTTAATTTGTTCTAACCTCTGAAACCATAAAGAGAATGGGTTGACAGAAGCACGTAAGGAAGTTGTAGCCTTTCCCATTGACTTCACCTGGGGCACATGCTCTGCACCACATTATGGACACACTGTGGAGCTACACCCTCCTCCTTCCCAGCTCCTGGTTAAAATGCTTTGGACGCTTCCAGCCTGAGAAATTGCTTCTGTCCTTCCCTTGGACATTGCACTGTGACATTAAAGGAATGTGAAACTCACTTTTTTCTTTCTTCAGCAATCATGCTAAAAGCATTTAAACATAGGTCAAAATAAGGTAAACAGTACGACTCCATCCTTGAAAGGTTCTATTGAATGGGATAATTTTCTCAGTAACAGTTATACAGCATCCATACAAACCCAAAACAGACAAATAAAAAAACCAAACCACACCTGATATAATTGGAGATTCTTGATCTTAATTATGATCAGGGTTTTTGTTTCTTTGCCCCAGCCGGTCTGGTTGCTCCTTAGCTGTGGATTATGCTCTGTCATGGGAGAAGCAGCTTTGAATAGTTTTTAAACTGAAGGAAGCTTCTCAGGTGAGTATTTTGAATCCAAAACAACCTGGACCCCAGTAAAGTTGTCGGGCCTGAAGGAGATGAGATGGGATGTGTTTTGGTGCAAGAGACAATTGGAGACCTCATTAAAGCCTCTGGGAGACAGAGACTGCCAGGGCTCTCATGTCTTGTAAGAGGTCTGGGTTTTATCAGACTACGTGCCATATTCAAGAAAATGAGACTTTGGTTTCTACTTGTTTCTTAAAGTGTTTCTAGGAAAATTTGCCCCCTAAAAGAAGCCACGAGGTAAAGAAGAAAACAGCTCAGTGTAAAATGACTTATTTCAGGCAATAGCAAATCCCAGAACAAAAATTAATTTTACCCCTTCAGAGCTCAATATTAGTGGTTTTTTTAAAATCTACCCTGTGGTGACACATGTTCATCACCCAGTTCTGACCTTGGGTACTGGCTTAGGTCTCAGTGCCATAAGAGTTCCAATAGATGAGGATAACATATAGTGATACAAGAGAGAGAAAACAGAAGAAACATGTAACTTGTTTCCTCCTTTTTTTTTTTTTTCTGGAAGGAAAATAAAAATAATAAAGGATTCAAGAATGCAAGAGAGGTATCTGATGACTCTGCATGAGTTAAAGACCTGCCAGTACAAGGAAAGACAAAGATCACCCTGAGAGCTCAGAGTGTGCTTTGTAGCAAGGGTTTTTCCCTGGGCTTTTCTTTCGAAGAGAAAGGCAAATAAAACAAAGGAAAACAAGCTCCAGTCTGAGGCTGGTAAACAGACCCATAAATGTGCACATTGCTTCCAAAGCAAGGTGATAGAGGCAAAAAATATTGAGATCATTGAAAACAGATTAGAGATTGCCCTAGGGGAAGTGGAGTATGAGGGCTGGACAAACCTTGATGGGCTGAGGGACTTTTACTCATTCCCAGAACGACTATACAGTTTCCTCTTAATAAGCCATTAAGTTACACTGCTGAAATTACGTGGTTTCGAGGTCTGAAAGGAGCTATTAGTCTTTTCTCAGTAAACCCAGTAGTAAGTAGATAGACTCAAAGACACCTGCCTGAAACATAGTGTTACTTAATACATTACACAGAGCACCTTTAAAGAGTTTATTCTTTAAAATGGGGAGAAGGTAGAATCGCTGTCCATATAAGCAAGAAAAACAGTGCGATGTGCAAAGTCTCCAAGAGTAAACAGCAAAACAAGCATTTTTTAGTTTATTCTTTCTTGTATAACTCCCACACCAGTAAAACAACCCTGAAAATGAATCAGCAGTATTACCTCCCAGCATCAGCTATCTGCTCCCTTATCAAGGGAGTGCTGCAGCAGGGACATTCTCCTTTTTCCTGTATGGTTAAGAAGTGCATCTGTTTTCCTTTCTTTTATACAGAACATACTGCTCTCTGTCCTCACCAGGAGAAAAAAAGACAACAAAAACCAAAAAAAACCCCAACCCAAACAACTAAAAAAACCAACCCAAAAGCCTCAATGAACTCAGAATTTAATTATCTAATAACAAATGAGAGTATCAGAGGTTGTTAAGAGAAGAGGTTGGGGGGGGGGGGGGATGGACAAAAAGTCCCTTAAGTGCTAAACTAACAATTCCATAGAGCCTTTTTTTATGCAAGTTCTGGAAGAAGCTTTATTAAATGATTTACTCTTACTTTAGACACAGCACTTACCTTAGCAGAATCTGGTTGGAAGCTGTCTGCAGCCTGCTTCTAAAAGCACAGCCCTATGTCAAACCAGAAGTGCAGGAGGAAGAGATGAGTAGACCAGTGACTCAGTTCTGTCTCGGCATTTTGAGATGGTTTATTTTGTTTAGAATGGGCTTTCAGCAGCAGATGCAGTTTGTGTTGATACTGTACTGGGTCCAAGCGCACGAGCAGGACATTGCCAGCTCTGGCTGCAGCACTGGCGACAGCAATGTGAAGAATTGTGTGAGTGGGAACAGCAAGTGGGGAGCTGTGCATGGCTGACAATTTGCCGTGGACCTGCTACTTTTTGTCTCCATCTTGTGATATCTGCAGTATTGTCTTAAGTATAATTGCTGCTGCAATTACCATCCTGTTTTGGTACTCTGGGTCTGCCAATTCTCACATCCTCCTTCCCTAGAGTAAATACTAGTTTATCCTCCTAATCTTCAGAGGTCTTCAGTTACTTCTGCCCTACCTGTCCTTACCAGTTAGCAGTTAGGTTGGCTGGCTCCTTCCTTTGCTTTTTGGTTTGCTGGATTGTTGATTTAAACCCTCCTCCCTGCCCTAAGTTCCTTTCTGCCATTTTTCTTGTGTGAGATAAACATAATTTTAAAAGTCGTAAGCCCGTCAATTTGTCTGCACCTCAGCCTCACCTCAGAACCTACTTTGGCTTAAAGCAGCAGCTGCCACGTGAAACCAGCTGAACTGCTGTGCATTGCCACCAAACCTGCTGACTGGGAACTAAGAGCAAAGTCAACTTGTGTTAATGCTTGCCATTACTCTTGTTACATCAGACCTTTCCACTACTGCTTGTTATTCATTTCCTTCTCCTGTTATACTTTCTCTGAAAACTGAGGCAAGTTCTTGGTGCCTGGAGCTAGAGTCCACTGTGCAGTGGGATGAGACCTGGCCATGGCATGCAAGGAAGGGAAGGGATCTTTACGTTTAGGGCTGTTAGTGGAAAGTTGCTGACTGTGACACTGACAAACGTAACAGTTCTTAGGTGTCACATCCTAACAGTCTACAGGCGAGGAGATTGTAGCCTTTATCCTGCCAGATATCACAGAATTTTGAAGAGATGGTTATACTAACATATTAGCAGGTTTGTAGCCTAGCCATGTGGAAGTGGTGTTTGTTGTTTGCCTCACAGATTGATCCTCCAGAGCCTCTCCCCTGTAGAGCTCGCTTGAAAACAAAAGGCAGCTTATTCACGTTTCCCATATAAGAAGCTCTTCTTTGAAGAGATGCAAAGAGGCTTTCACAGCTGTTAAAAAAGCAATGCTGGGACATTTAATATACCTTCCTTCTAAATTATCTCTTGGTTGCAGAAGGGCTAGAGTATTTGTAGAAGACTATAGTGTGTTGCATCTGCCTGAGAAACTATGATTTTGTAGGTGCCTTGTGAACTGTACTTTAAAATATCAAAGACCTCACACTTGCCTCTTACTGTTCTTACCACCTCAGCTTGCTATTTCTTAATCTTCCCCCTAGCTACCACCCACCTCCCTGCCTGCTGTTCTCAAAACATGGTGCCTTTTGAGCAATAATTCCCAACTTTGTTGACAAGCACACAGATCCTTCTCATTTCCAAGACCTTCCAGAGAGCCACTCAAGTTGGAGTGCATGGCTCTGTCTATTGGGCAGGTGCCTCTTTGGGCAGTAGTCAGACGGGAAGGGGAGAAGCCGCATTTCTGCTGGGCAATAAGACAGTACCAGTGTAAAGATCTCCCCAGCTCTGTACTACAGCCTGAGCCTCTTGTCATCTGTTTTTTATTCCCTGCTTTTTTGGAGATTTCCAATATAATCTTTATATATCTCCATTTTCCATATATAAAGCAGGAATAATTATTTCTTCCTTCCTTCCTTCCTTATGAAGATCAACTGTTAATGTCTAAGTTGTTGGGATCTACAGTACTATAGTCTATAATATAGATACTAGAAACCAGAGAGAGACAGATCAATCATATGTGTTTGGGTTAGTACGGATTTTACTTTGCCTTTCAGCTATCAATGATGCCACTGACTACAGCTGCACTAGGAACCTTTAGAAAATCTCACTGGTCTCCGTGATACCAAATTTTGTCCCATTCTTTTGCCACCATCTCAGAAGCTGAGTGGTGGCAAAAGAAATGAAGATAACAAAGAGCTGGGTTTCATTCAAGATCCAAGTTTAGACCACTAGAGAAGTTTTAGAGACAGGATAGAATCTACTATTGCTAGAAAGGTCCATCTTTCCCACACAGCACTAACTACTAACCTCTCTATATAAATGTCAGTGTCTCCCTCAGCAACAGCCACCCAGTCTATGTTTTCAGGCTCTAGAACAGGCATTAGGCAGCGACAGGTTTGCTATCTTTCCTGCCAATGCTAATGTTTCAAATATTTGTGCTGTTCTTCGTGTAGATATAATATCACTCATTGTGGTAATATTGTTGCTAATGAAATAAAAAGCTGCATGACTCAGAAACCTCCTCTGCAAGGACTTTGAAGAACTGCAAAAAGATGTAATTTCTCTGTGTGTGAGAGAGTTTTTCTTTCTAACAAAGGATGCAAAGTGCAGCATCTTGTGGATGCAAGTAACTTGATTCATGACAGCCATCTCACTAATGTGAAGTGGACAGCTCACGGAAGTGCATTTCTTCATATTTTACTTGTTCTGTTTCACATTGTTTAGGAGTTGTTATTGTCTAGTTCTTCAGAATTACACGTTTTAAACTGAAGCTCTAGCACAGCTTTTATATGTGCAAGTCCCGGTTCAATTTGCATTTGTTATCATTTCACTGGGGACTTGCTAGAAGTCCAACTGGTAGGAGATTCAAAGACACCTCATAAGCTACTGTTCTCCAAACCCATTGGCAAGGGTGTGCTCCGACCCTCCTTCCCTTCTTTGCCCCCACACCTACCCCTTAACATAAAATTTTAGTTTGAATTCAGTTTGTGGCAGCTGATAAATTTCACTCCAGGTATTCAGTGATTGCTGCTAAGAGGCAACCATCATGCAATAATTTCAACATCTGCAGAACTGGGCCATTAGAGCTTTATTTGATAAACAATGCTGTTGGCTATCAAGGTCCAGATAGACTTTAAATGAAGGGTGTCCACAACAGAATGATTGGAATTTGAAAACTGGAGAACATGTTGATTCTTTTTCAGATGTATTTGAAAATACAATTCAGCATGTGCTAAATTAATGATCACAGGCATGGATCAGATGGCACAGGAAAAAGAATCCACGCGCCATGTGCCTGTTTCTGCCGTGATGTGTTGGTAATTAGTTTAAATATATCTGTTACATCTGTTGATTTTTGGTTCTACTTTTGAGTAATAATCCAATCTGCATCATTATTTTAAAAAAATAATTTAGCTCCATACTGCAGCAAAATTTATTATAATACTGTAAATAAACCAAAATGAAGATTGCCTAAGTCCCAGGACTGTAATGACATAAATGAATAGGGATGGATAACTCATTTTAACACACACATGAAATATTATTTCAGCTGGCAATCTGCTGGGTTTCTTCATTATATCATAAGCAACCTTTAAGATTATGTAACAGCTGTAAATATAGCACCGAAGCAATTCATGGTTAAGAGAGGATTGATGGAAGCACTGTCTTTCTTAATTATTGAGCTATCAAACTTACGAGCAGCTTTGTTGATCCAGCAGCAGCAGACTTCTGCCCTCCAGTGTAATTCTCATTTGTGCTGAGCACCCGGTAAAACTGAAGGAGGGTTTGATAAAAGGTGAATTTCTCTCCTTTTCCTTTACAAACATAATTTGTTACTCTTTGTCATATCTGATTGCTTTTTTGTTCATAAACACCGAGGTAAGCAACGTGTCAGAGCCTGGTTGCCCATAGAGACCTTGGATCTGCAGCATTGTCCCTATTTAGGGCAACACTCAAGCACCTGGTATTGTGTAATCACACACGCAGGTGCTTTCCTGAGCTGGAAATAGCTAAATATGTCCGTACCCAGGTGATCTTCACCTTCTAGGCCAGATCAGCTTTGAGAACGTTCCCTTCTGTTCTATTCTAGCAGGAGAACTGTGTTTCCGCAGTGATAAAACACCTCACAGGCTCAGGCTAATTTCAGGCTGATTGTAGGTAAATACTTCAGGCCCTAATGCAGGACAGGGGTTTCCATTCTCTTCCTCTGTGCATCTCACATCATATTATTAGAGCTACATCAAACGCTAAAAGCTTGGTAAAGAGTCTAACCAGGGCCATACCAAGCCATGGTTCTGCGACCTGCCTGCCAAGGATTTGCAGGTTGAGATATGAAGTGTTGGATTTGATGTTTAAACACCCAATGTATTAAAACCCACTAAGGGACTGTCTTACCCTGCATGTCCTCCTGCCAGAGCTGAGATCCTCAGGGGTGCAGATACTGGGCTCCTATGGAAAGAGTCAAAGAGGACACTGCTCTCCCTTGGGGACCGGCTGGCGTCAGAAGGCACTCACCATGTGTGTCCCCAATAGTCCGAATATTTTGCCTTTTAACAGCAAATTGTGCCTCTCCTTTTCTTCTCAGATAGTCAAAATTGTTGGAGTATTCATGACAAGGATCATATAAGTGGAATGAGGATGGAGCACAAGCTTAACACCTCAAATGGAACTGGAGCACAAATTATATGTCTGCCATTAAGTTACTGAGCTGTAGGATGTATTTTAAAAGTATAGCAAAATTATGGCTGACCTGGGTTGTTCAGAATTTAATCTGTAAAATCAAAATGGATTTAAAATGTTTCATGTTAGAAATTGAAGAACTCTATTAATTCATCTCATAATAAAGCCAAGATTTTTCCAAGGAATGAAGAAGGGGAGAAACAACAGAAATGGGCTACAAAGATGATGAGGGGACTGCAGCATCTCTCGTATGAGGAAAGGCTGAGAGAGCTGGGTCTGTTTAGCCTGGAGAAGAGAAGACTGAGAGGGGATCTCATCAATACTTATAAATATCTAAAGGGTGGATGTCTAGAGGAAGGGGCCAGACTCTTCTCAGTGGTGCCCGGTGACAGGACAAGGGGCAATGGGCACAAACTGGAACACAGGAAGTTCCATCTGAACATGAGGAAAAACTTCTTTACTTTGAGGGTGACAGAGCACTGGAACAGGCTGCCCAGAGAGGTTATGGAGTCTTCTTCTGTGGAGATACTCAAAACCTGCCTGGATGCCATCCTGTGCATCATGTTCTAGGTAATCCTGCTCTAGCAGGGAGGTTGGACTAGATGATCTCTACAGGTCCCGTCCCACCCCTACCAATCTGTGAATCTGTGAAATGTATTCAGAGCATAGAGCAGTAGTAAGAATCAGATATGTTTAAGAATAATATTTAGGTTGTCATATCCCTGAGGACTGTGCAGAACTGGTCTCATGTAACTGAGTGGAAATTCCATCTTTCCTGAAATACCTCGTTTTAAAAAAAAATACTTGTTTTGAAAAATCCATTTTCTGGGAAGGGGGAAAAGGAAGTGGAGCAGAAAGGGAGTTTCACCTTAAACCTTCATAAGCAACTATAATTTAAGAATCTATTCTAAATATAAAAACAAATCTGCAGAGTGTGTGACCATGGATAAATAAAATAATTTTTTACCTTCACAATAATAGACTAGACTTTTCAGTAAGCATGCTCATAAGTTTTACTTCTAAAACTATTGAAAATGTTATTTGAGTTTGATACTAGAAGGATTCATATTTCTATTAACATTTCAGGAGCCAAAACTATTTATTTTCCCAATAGATATTTGATATTCTTTGGCTGGCTAAAATGAAATATTTTCTTCCATGTTTAAGAATGTAGATCAAGAGAAGAACTGGATTTTTTTGTGGATAGAAAGGAGCTTTCATCTGACTTTTATAAATTTAGGGCAAAACCAGCAAGCAATCCAACTTACTGCAGTTTCAACTGCATACTATCTAGATTGTCAGATTCGCAGAAAAATAAATTACATTCCGGCTGCTGGATTTATCTTTCTTATAGATTTGAATAATTTAAAAAGAATTCTCAGGTTGCCATTATGCTGTATGGATTTAATGTAATCTTCAGAATTACATGGTGTGGAAATACCTTATTTGATGGGGAGGTGGATCACTAGTTCATTAGTTAGGAATGGGTCTAGAATACTTTGACCCTTGGCAAAACTGCATTGTCACTTCTGGGTGTATCAAAGATGGATCTAACTGTGTTATTCTCTCAGTTATGGCATCACTGCTTCCCACTGCTTCATGAAAGCAGAAACAATCTACTTAAAATATTCTCCTCTGTCAAAGTTTTAATTTTGTTTCTATGTAAATAATGCATGTGCGCAGGCACTAGTGCTACTGTCATTAACTGGGAACAAACCTGGAGCTTTTGGCTCTGAAAGTACAAATCCACACAATCTGAGCAAAAGCAGCAATTCTGTCACATACTATTAAGTAACAGGCTGCTATAGGCAGTGTTACTCACGGTAGGGAGGGCAAATTTGCATGCATTAAACACTGTTTATAATATTGAATATGGAGGGGCTAGCAGACAACGTAGAGCCCTCATTTGATCAATTTTAGAGGGTAAGAATCAAGCATGGCATGAAGACAGGTTGCAGGTAGCTTTGCTTGCAAGCACGTCTACCTCACTGTTGATTTCTTTGGCTGCGCTACAGTCATTAACTACCATAGCTGTGCTATTCAAAACAAACCAGACTAGAAGTGGCAATTGCAAATGAAATAATTGAAGTCATCTCTCTTTTGCTGAATGTTAAGAGGCTAATTGTTCTACATTCACTTACCAAAAACCTGTATCTTTTTTGTGTGTAAAGTAGTGAATGCTTACTCAAATACTGCAAATGTGCCTCAGATGCTCCAGCTAGAGACACTACATGCTGCAGTGGGAAAAGCAAAAAAATGCTTTTTTCTCAAGTGTCAAAGTGATGCAATCTCGATTTCAGGGGAAGGCTGTCTTGAAATGCCTGACAAATAACCCATTGCATTGATATTCTGTCAGAGCCTTCCACTGCTGAAGATACAGAGGTAAAACAAATAAATCCATTCACTAAGGAGCAGGCCGACGTCAATATTGTACATAATGTTTGCAAGGTCAAGTCCATGCTCTCTACAGGCAGGTCTCTATAACTGCTGTGCTCAAAACCAAAGCCTGCTGTTGATTCCCATGTGCTGACAGCAGATACTATCACGCTGTGTGGTGGGTTGAGCCTGACTGGGGCCAGGTGCCCACCAGAGCCGCTCTCTCACTCCCCTCATTCACTAAACAGGGGAGAAAAGGCATAACGAAATGCTTGTAGGTCGAGATAAGGACAGGGAGAGATCACTCACTAATTGTTGTCACGAGCAAAACAGACCAAACTTAGAGAGGGAATTCATCTAATTTATTACTAGGCAAAACAGAGTAGAGGAATGAGAAAATAAAATCAACTCTTAAAACACTTCCCCCCACCCCTCCCATCTTCCCGGGCTCAACTTCACTCCCGGCTTCAACCTTCCCCCCCTCAGCGGCACAGGGGGACGGGGAGTGGGGGTTACGGTCAGTTCATCTCACGGTGTTTCTGCCGCTTCTTCATCCTCAGGGGGAGGACTCCTCTCATCGTTCCCCTGCTCCAGCATGGAGTCCCTCTCACGGGGTGCAGACCTTCAGGAGCAAACTGCTCCAGCGTGGGGTCCCCCACGGGGTCACAAGTCCTGCCAGCAAACCTGCCCTGGCGTGGGCTCCCCTCTTCACGGGTCCACCGGTCCGGCCAGGAACTTGCTCCAGCGTGGGCTTCCCACGGGCCGCAGCCTCCTTCAGGTGCCTCCACCTGCTCCGGCGTGGGGTCCTCCACGGGCTGCAGGTGGAATCGCTACACCCCCTCATCCTTCCTCCATGGGCTGCAGGGGGACAGCCTGCTTCACCATGGCCTTCACCACGGGCTGCAGGGGGATCTCTGCTCCGGCGCCTGGAGCTCCTCCTCCCCCTCCATCTGCACTGACCTTGGTGTCTGCAGAGTTTCTTACATCTTCTCACTCCTCTCTCCGGCTGCAAAAGCTCTCTCTCTCTAAGTGTTTTTCTACTTCTTAAATATGTTATCACAGAGGCGCTGATTGGCTTGGCCTTGGCCAGCGGCGGGCCCGTCTTAGAGCCGGCTGGCATTGGCTCTATCAGACACAGGGGGAGCTTCTAGCAGCTTCTCACAGAAGCCACCCCTGTAGCCCCCCCGCTACCAAAACCCTGCCACGCAAACCCAACACATTCCACCCCTCGCCTCTGTGAATCACATATTTAAGAATTATTAAAACATACATTCAACAGAAAAACTACACACACACAAATCACATCTACAAGGAAAAAGAAAAAAGAATTCCCCCCACCAGAATCAAAGCAACACTATCACAACACTAAACAAGAGTAGACAATACACACAGAATCCACCTCTCGTCCCTTCACCAATATTTTGCTCTCAAGCTAAGTTCAGTCAATGTTTTGCCCGTTACCTCCTCCAATTACTGTCCTTATCTCGATTTTCTCATGCCCCACGTTGGGCGCCAAAAAGACTGTGGTGGGTTGAGCCTGACTGGGGCCAGGTGCCCACCAGAGCCGCTCTCTCACTCCCCTCATTCACTAAACAGGGGAGAAAAGGCATAACGAAATGCTTGTGGGTCGAGATAAGGACAGGGAGAGATCACTCACTAATTGTTGTCATGAGCAAAACAGACCAAACTTAGAGAGGGAATTCATCTAATTTATTACTAGGCAAAAACAGAGTAGAGGAATGAGAAAATAAAATCAACTCTTAAAACACTTCCCCCCACCCCTCCCATCTTCCCGGGCTCAACTTCACTCCCGGCTTCAACCTTCCCCCCCTCAGCGGCACAGGGGGACGGGGAGTGGGGGTTACGGTCAGTTCATCTCACGGTGTTTCTGCCGCTTCTTCATCCTCAGGGGGAGGACTCCTCTCATCGTTCCCCTGCTCCAGCATGGAGTCCCTCTCACGGGGTGCAGACCTTCAGGAGCAAACTGCTCCAGCGTGGGGTCCCCCACGGGGTCACAAGTCCTGCCAGCAAACCTGCCCTGGCGTGGGCTCCCCTCTTCACGGGTCCACCGGTCCGGCCAGGAACTTGCTCCAGCGTGGGCTTCCCACGGGCCGCAGCCTCCTTCAGGTGCCTCCACCTGCTCCGGCGTGGGGTCCTCCACGGGCTGCAGGTGGAATCGCTACACCCCCTCATCCTTCCTCCATGGGCTGCAGGGGGACAGCCTGCTTCACCATGGCCTTCACCACGGGCTGCAGGGGGATCTCTGCTCCGGCGCCTGGAGCTCCTCCTCCCCCTCCATCTGCACTGACCTTGGTGTCTGCAGAGTTTCTTACATCTTCTCACTCCTCTCTCCGGCTGCAAAAGCTCTCTCCCTCCAAGTGTTTTTCTACTTCTTAAATATGTTATCACAGAGGCGCTGATTGGCTTGGCCTTGGCCAGCGGCGGGCCTGTCTTAGAGCCGGCTGGCATTGGCTCTATCAGACACAGGGGGAGCTTCTAGCAGCTTCTCACAGAAGCCACCCCTGTAGCCCCCCCCGCTACCAAAACCCTGCCACGCAAACCCAACACACGCTGAAACCAAAATAATAAATTGCACCAAGCAGTCTTCAAAGGGAGACCTGTATTCTTCAGGGTTAACTCCAGAGAAGAGGAAAGTGATGTCAGCATGGAGGTGAACATTAAAACACACTCTGGTGAAGCTTGGAAGATCACTTGGGCTCTGGGAGGGGAAGAGTCCAGAAGTCACACTTCTTTTTCCATCACTCTTTTCAAACAATACTTGTTTCTCTAGTTCTTATTCATGTTTTCTGTACCTTTCATTGTACTATTCTTCTGTACCTGAACAACTCCAAGTGACAGAGGAGCCAGTGAGGAGAGGTGCCATGCTGGACCTTGTTCTCACCAACAAGGAGGGGCTGGCAGGGAATGTGAAGCTCAAGGGCAGCCTTGGCTGCAGTGGCCATGAAATGGTGGAGTTCAAGATCCTCAGGGCAGCAAGGAGGGCACACAGCAAGCTCACTACCCTGGACTTCAGCAGAACAGACTTTGGCCTCTTCAGGGACCTGTTTGGTAGAGTACCATGGGACAAAGCCCTTGAAGGAAGAGGGGCCCAAGACAGCTGGTTAGTATTCAAGGATCACCTCCCCCAAGCTCAGGAGTGATGCATCCCAACCAAGAGGAAGTCTGGCATAAACTCTGAGAGGCCTGCGTGGATGAACAAGGAGCTCCTGGACAAACTCAAACAAAAAAAGGAAGCCTCCAGAGGGTGGAAGCAAGGGCAGGTAGCCTGGAAGGAATACAGAGAAACTGTCCAAGCAGCCAGGGATCAGGTTAGGAAAGCTAAAGCCCCAGTAGAACTAAATCTGGCCAGGGACATCAAGGGCAACAAGAAAAGCTTCTATAGGTACATTGGTGATAAAAGGAAGACTAGGGAAAATATGGGCCCTCTCCGGAATAATACAGGAGACCTGGTTACCCAGGATATGGAGAAGGCTGAGGTACTCAGTGACTTTTTTCCCTCAGTCTTTACCGGCAAGTGCTCGAGCCACACCATGCAAGCCTCAGAAGGCAAAGGCAGGGACTGGGAGAATGAAGAACCACCCACTGTAGGAGAAGATCAGGTTCGAGAATATCTAAGGAACCTGAAGGTGCACAAGTCCATGGGACCTGATGAGATGCATCTGTGGTTCCTGAGGGAACTGGTGGATGAAGTTGCTAAGCCACTCTCCATCATATTTGAGAAGTTGTGGCAGTCTGGTGAAGTTCCCACTGACTGGAAAAGGGGAAACATAATTCCTATTTTTAAAAAGGGAGAAAAGGAAGACCTGGGGAACTACAGGCTGGTCAGTCTCACCTCCATGCCCAGCAAGATCATGGAGCAGATCCTCCTGGAAACTATGCTCAGGCACATGGAAAATGAGGAAGTGATTGGTGACAGCCAACATGTCTTCACTAACAGCAAATCACACCTATCAAATTTGGTGGCCTTCTACAACAGGCTTACAACATTGGTGGATAAGGGAAGAGCAACTGATGTCATCTACCTGGACTTGTGCAAAGCATTTTGTGTAATCAGCCTTAAGCCCTGAACCCTCCTGAGCACATTTTCAAATCAAGGAGAGAATAAATGATTCAGGCAGAGAGCAGATGTTTAGGCTGTGTCTACTTAGTTTGAAAGAGAGAAAGATGTTTTCCTCTGTTGCTGTTGATAAGGTTGAGTTGGTTCATTCTTTTATTTGAAAGAAAATGAAAGCTGTTTTGAAACACTACCCCGGAGTTGCGGTGGCACCCACTGGTCTGCTCAGGAGTAGTCATGACCAGTCAGCTGCAACACATTCACTGGGTAGGGCAAAATGGGCAAAACTATCAACCCCTGCTATATGGAAAAACTCAGTGTACACCTTGCCAGTCTTCTTGTTTCATTAAATTAAACTAAATTAAATGAAATCACCTCTGAGGTCTAGATGGTAGAAATGTGCACAACAGGGATCTGTCTATGCTTTAAATTCTGCATGAAGTGCAGATAAGAGGAGTGTGCCTTTGCAGCTCAGTTTCATTGATGTGTGAGCTAGTATTCATGTCAGGTTTTCTTTTAAGGATACTTGAATGACTCTATTTTTAGATTTCACTGTGATCTTACTTCATCAGATATTGCATGCATAATGCATCATCAGCAACAAAAATTTTAATCATAGCATAAATCAGCCAAAAGATGTGACAAGAAATCAAAGTCCAAACTGCTTTGCTTGGGGACTTGAGTAAACAGATTCTGCTTTTTAATTCCTAAATTCAGAGAGGTTCTATGGGGCAATGCTCCCCAGATGTGTCGCTGATTGGGGAATGTGGGTTGCAAGGCCCCTCAGGTTCAGTCCCAAAACATGAAACATCGTATTTCAGTTTGAAAGCAGCTTTTACCTTTACAGTTTTTGCTTAAGAGAAATCGAGACCAGAATTTGGGTCTCTCATCTAAATAATTCAGATAAAGTACAGCTCCTGATTGATTGCAGAAAAACACTTGCTGATCATTCACAAATTCCAAACCAAGGAAGAAAAACCTGCAAAGTAATTTCAGTGCAGTCCCCCATGACCCAGCAAGTAAACCTTTCACAGGCACAGGAGGCTAAAATACTTCCAGTTTCATTTCCAGCAGCGAAGAGTAATTACGTGGGGCTGTATCCTGTTATTAATGTGTTAAGGAAATAGAATTAAAATCAGACACCTTACAGAACAGCAAAGAGAACTGAAAGGGAATTAACAGATCTGTTTTCCAGCTGGGAAGGTTTTTTACTCATTGTTGATCATTATGGACAATCCATTTAATCTAGCTTGACAGCTTTAAAAAGTGGGACAAATATGTTATTTGTGGGGAAAACATTTTGGGGGGGAGGGTGTATTCCTTTTCCTTGCAGGTTACAGGGATGTAACAGCACCAGTCATTTCAGCTAAAAGAGACTTGACTGTTTGTGCAAGCAGATGTCTGCTCCTTGTTTTACCCTCTCTGGGCAGCAGAGGCAGGACCAGCTCATGACATGCTCCGTACAGGGACACCCTGGGTGAAAGGAAGCACTCAGGGGTTAGGGTAGCTCTTGCTGCCTAAACAGCCGCTCTAGGTTCGATGGACGAGCGAGATCTAGACAGCAAGTCAGCAGCTGGACCTCTCCATCTTAATGGGACAAATGTCAAGTAAAGATATTATTTAATCTGAGGGCCATAACTATGACAGCAGGAATATTTTTTCCTGACCTCAGTGACTCTTCTTCACAGTGTTTTATCTTTTACAGGGAAAAGCTTTCTCTTCCACAACCTTTGCAATCTTGCAGAGCCTTTTGTATTTCTCTGGTTCATGGATCTATCACATTTTATCTTGTAGTTATCTCTTTCCTTTGATTAAGCCTTTTATTTCTCTTTCCCTTGGGTTATCCATCTCTGTTTCCATAGTATATAATTGAGCTGCTGAATATTCATTATTAGTCCCTAGAGTCACATAAAGATCTCCAGAGCATGATAAACCCCTCCTTGGGTGTGTTCTGGTTAAATTAGAGCCAAAGAACTAAATGGAACTGGGAGATGCAATACCTCCCATTAGTTTAAAAAGAATTTGAAAGGGAACGTTTATCCTTTCATAAGGGAAAGGAGGGAAGGAGAGAGAGTTGTGGAGTGTGACGTCTTGCTCCCACCTCGCCCTGACCTGAGCTTTATTTCCCATAACACTGCTCAAGCAATAACCACCAGTGGTGGTTGTAATGGGTGCGTCTGGTCGTGGCTGCACCCGCCTCAAAGTGGATTGAGGGGATACAGATAACACAATCACCAAGGGCTAATGTGCCCACCTAAACACAGTGCTGGTCCATGTCCTACTCAAACCAAATTTGGAAAAATTACTAACATCTGTGATCGGTATGCAAATATGAGTCAACCATCTTACCCCCATAAACAGTGAGCAGCCCAAGAACACTTTGAGATCTCCTGCATGGCAGCGGGCTGCACACCAGGATCTCCTCTTCAGTAGGGACACCTCTCAAGGTTACTCCTCAAGGTTGAGAGATTCCTTGCTGCAACAGATCCTCGGTAAGTGATTAATAGTATGCTAAACTCTGAAATCTTAGCTAAGCGATATAAATGATTAATTGCGCATATATAATCCTTTAGACATAAACCGTTGATCAAGTCTGGGACTTGGACTGGATCCAGGCACACTGAGAGTCCTCTCTGAGTAGGAGTTTAGAAAGCAAGGGGGTCCTTTCTGAACCATGTAACTCAACAGGAGGGTCTCCCTGACAGTTTTGTCTGACCCTGTCCTCTATGCAGTAAATAATCAAGCGTACCTTGCCATTAAATCTTGTTAAACTGCTGTCACGTTTACTGTTGAACTTCGTTAATTCACTGTTTTATATGAATAAAGTATGTTGTTGCTTCTCTCTTACGAATGAAGTACATCACTCCATCCGCGACACGGAGTGAGAGGGAAGGAGGGAGGAGGAAGAAAGCAGCCCAGCAGTTAGCAAGAAGGGGAAAGCAGACTACTTCAGTCCCACCACCATGATGTGAAATCCCTTCTGTCCTGACACTATCATGTTTACTGAGGGTATTGCATCACTGCTTGGTAATGATGTCACAGCATACATATTTTCAAAGCAGCAGGGGTAAAAAATTCAAGCAATTAACTTCTTAGTCAGTCCAGCATACCTCCCAGAAACAAGCCCCCTTCTGCAAGCAGAGGAGTAATAGCGCTAGCAGTGCTTCAGACAGCCCAGCTATTAATATGACACGAGATTATATGTGCCTGAGCAAAGCATCAATGCATTATTTCCCTAGTTAGAGGCATTATTTAGTTCCTTAGGGATCCCAGCCCCACCAGGGCATGACCCTGTAGCAAGGGAAGGCTGCATGGACCCCACTACCCTGCCTGCGTTGAGCCCTGCACCAGCAGGCTGATTTCCCCAGGCTGGGTACAGAGGCAGCGGGGAAAGCAGCATTCCCAGAGGGCAGTTCAGAGCATCTGGAGGTCCCATCCTCAGCACTGACTGCTTGATTCATCCCTGCTGAATTCCCCATCAGATATCGCAGCTTATGAGCTGAATAAACAGATCAGGAAAGCATGTCAATTAGGAAAACCAAACCCATCTCTTTCTTCTTAATAAAACAATGGGCATGATAGAGGGATTTGAGCAGTTTTGGCTCTATCAGGCAAAATGTTTGGTTGTAGTAAATACTCCTAATATTCTCATTTAGCAGGATTTCAGTTTGACCTTTTTATACTTTGCACTATATGAAATAGTCCCCCATGACTGTGGTTGGGATTCTAACCTAGATCTATGTCAAGAGATATAATGAGTATTTAAAAGCATGAACAGGAGACAATGAAAGATTCCAGCATTTCTAGGTAGGTAGAAAGTCCTGAGTGGACTACAAACAGACCAATGTTCCCCCAAGTGCTGGGTAAAATTGAACCTGATCTTTCTCTCCATTCTCTATTGCTAGTGCTTACACTGTTGCAACCTTCTGATGTCTTTGCCTGGGCCCTTCCCCTCAGCACAGTCCATTTACCCCATCAAGGATCTGTGCAGTCAGCCAGTGTGTTACATATGCTACAGTTATGTTAAATTCACCATGAGGGTTTGTAAACAATTTCTTACATTTGTATACACAAAGTCCCATGGTGAACCTTTGCACTTAAAAGTGCAGACATGCAGTATTTACATCCTGAGAGGCAGCAACGGCAAGTATGCCTATGATCATCCCTCTCTGTACATACCCAAAGTGATTCATAGAATCATAGAACGGTTTGGTTTGGAAGGGACCTCAGAGATCATCTAGTTCCAACCCCCCTGCCATGGGCAGGGACACCCTCCACTAGACCAGGTTGACCAAAGCCCCATCCAACCTGGTCTTGAACACTTCCAGGGATGGGGCATCCACAACCTCTCTGGGCAACCTGTTCCAGTGTCTCACCACCCTCACAGGGAAGATTTTTTTCCTAATATCTAATCTAAATCTACCCTCCTTCAGTTTAAAGCCATTACCCCTTGTCCTATCACTCCATGCCCTGATAAACAGTCCCTCTCCAGCTTTCCTGTAGGCCCCTTCAGGTACTAGAAGGCTGCGATAAGGTCTCCCCAGAACCTTCTCTTCTCCAGGCTGAACAACCCCAACTGTCTCAGTTTGTCTTCATAGGAGAGGTGTTCCAGACCTCTGATCATCTTCCCAGCACTTCAAAGCTGCCTGTAATGCTGTAAAAAAAATGACGTTCAGGACACATTGTCAGTTAAAAAAAAAAAAAGCACAGTTGTGTTACAAAAGTCATACTAATTGCAAAGCAGTGCCTTACTGATGATGATCTGTCTGTGTGACATTTCATTTCTTGCCTTAGCAAATTTTCAGAAACAATATATTTTAATGAGTCATTGTAACAACTTAAAATCTAGTCAGAAGAAGATACTTTCTGTAAAAGCCTACTTCTATTTCGAAATGTGAGATATTATTCAGGAAATATCAAATATCTGTTGCTCATGTAATGATTTTTTACAAATCTAATGCAAAACTTTTCCTTGGTAACTGCTGGTTTAATGGAAAATATAAACCCTGGCCCAAGAAAATCATTGAGAGCAGCCCTAAGGAGAAGGATTTGGGGGTGTTGGTGGAGGAGAAGCTCAACATGAGCTGGCAATGTGCACTTGCAGCCCAGAAAGCCAACTGTGTCCTGGGCTGCATCAAAAGCAGCGTGACCAGCAGGTTGAGGGAGGTGATTCTGCCCTTTTACTCCACTTGTCTGAGACCCCACCTGGAGTACTGCATCCAGCTCTGGGGGCCCCAGTACAAGAAAGACATTGAGCTGTTGGAGAGAGTCCAGAGGAGGGCCACAAAGTTGATCAGAGGGCTGGAGCACCTCTCCTATGAAGAAGTGTTCAAGACCAGGTTGGATGGGCCTTTGGGCAACCTGGTCTAGTGGAGGGTGTCCCTGCCCATATCACAAGGGTTGGAACTAGATGATCTTTGAAGTCCCTTTCAACCCAAACTATTCTATGATTCTATAAATAGTATTGAAGGTGTTACAGAAGAAAACAATAAAAGGACAAAACCCACAGATCCTGAAACTTATAAATTGAAATTGCTCACAGCCATCAAATCTCTGAATAAGCTATAACTAACTTCATTTATTACCAATATGAAAATAAATGAAGGATATGTTGAGCTATTATACATAACCAGTTACAAAGGAACATATTGTAGAAATGTAATGTATGGTATGTGCTTAAGTATTGCTATAAATAAAAAAAAAAGGAATCTGGATAGACACAGATCCCCCCCCAAAACACTTTGGTCAGGGAAGGTTGTTCTGTCACTTTGTCTGATCTTACTGCACACAGATGGACCTGGTGAAAATTTGTTTGTGCATGACAAACATCCAAATACGCAGCACTCCGTGCGGGTGTTTCAGAGGGTGGCACTGTGGAGCTGAATCAGATCTTCCCCGGGGGGGCCTGAGGAAAAAGAGCAATCTGCAACTCTGACAACAAGAATTACAAATTTTCTGAACCATAAAATATGGTGCATCAGGTCTGCCATGAAGAAGGTCAGGAAGGTATGGAAAATTTTAGAAAAAGCATGGAAACTCAAGCTCCAGTGACTTCTCATCATTAAAAGCCATGTAATCACTGATCTATTATCTAAGCATAGAAGTGGAAGTCCCAACATCCCAGACATATTCCAATTTGGATAATTAAAGTCTGCATAGCTAAAACCCTCTCCTGGTTAAGTGGACATCGTCTGTGTGCCATCCTTTTCTTGCCCCCCTTTAGCACACTTGCTTTCCAGGTTTCTTCTTCCATTGGCATCGCTTTGTTTTGAATTTCTTTCCCCACGCATGTGTTAGCTTGAGCCTTTTTCCATGCTGAGTTTCATTTTGTTATTTTCAGCTCAGCTTTGAATGAGTTAGATTATGCTCATGCTGTAAAGCATTGCCAATCTTGTCATGCCATCTGTTTCAAAAATTAGAAAAGAAGTTGAATCCCTTAATGGGATGAAATAACTGTACTTTGCTCTAGGAGTTTTCTTCATGGGTTTTGTTTTTTGTTCACTTGTTGATAGTTCCATCCTTTATGGCCCAGTAATTTAAATACCATTATGTTCTCTGCCATTATGCCTCCATGAAAGCTTCATTTTGCCTAAGACTGCTGACACTCTGTACAATTCAATTTACTTTGCACTTCCAAACACAAAAGTCTTTGCAGGTTTTCTAAAAACTCAAGCACTAATGAAGAACAGAATGTTTTATGATGCTGTAACCAGGTGGCTCTTCTACTGATATTTAAGGCTGTATAGATTTCTATCCTAGCACCTAAAACAATAAAAAGAAATAATTTTAGTATTCCTCTTTTAAAATGCTTGTGATTTTTACTTAAACTGAACTTTACTTAGGTTTCTTTTGTGCATCCAGGTGCTCCTGCCTTCAGTAAATCAGACCTGGAGGATTTCTGAAGAGTCAATGAGCATGTGCTCATCTACCCGCACAGCAAACGAATGGAAAGCATGCTGCAAAGAGTCCAAGAGAAAAACGAGGGGCACAGGAGCCTAATTAAAATGTGGCAATGGGAGTAAGAATTTCTCCTGTATGCACATTTGAGCATGAACTTGTTACGAATCAGTTACTCCATCTTCCTGCTCATCTCGGCAAACTGTCAGTAAAGGTGAGCACGTAGGCCTGCAACAACTCAACATGATCAGGGATTTTTTTTTGCTAAGGCAATGAGCATGTAATAATACCATTAAAAACTATACTTTCTGTTAATAGAGTCCTATGTATGTATGAGAGTGGGGTTTTTTTGAAAAATTCATTCATTCGAGTTTTCTAGTGACTGATTTGGACCTGGTTTCTCCAGAGGATGGCAATTTCCTCACCTGACGGAGAACAACGGAGAGAGCAGAGCTGACAGAATCTTTTAGGGCATGGGCCTTTCAGCAAAAGGGCCACCAGGAAATTTTCAAGACCATAAATAAACAGAAAAAACACTTTTTTTTTTCCTCTGAGACTGAGGAAGAGTACAGCAGTGGCAGGGGATTCAAGAGGAGCTGAAGACTTCAACAGTTGTAGGAAGTTCACGTAGCAGCTGTTGACAGATTTCTCTGTTTCAAGCCTGGTTGCAAGCTACTGTTGATGGAGAGCATCACAGGTCTTGTAGTCCTCACTCCCTGCTAACTAGGTTCATCTTCAGCACTTTAAGCTTTCTTCCTTCAATTGACTTTTGTCTTCTGCTGGGCTTGCTGGAGCTGTTCTGGGAAAATGGAAGATGGCTGAAATTTAAGTGTAGAAACATGTACTAGAGCAGAAAGGGAGAACAGCTAGAAGCAAGTTAGTAGTAGAGATCTGTGTTGTCCCTCAAGAGCACATAAGCTGTGTGCAGTTAGCTGCCTCCCAAAACACACATGGTGAGCACTGACTTAGCCCATCACCTTTGGACAGCCATGCGTTTCTCTATTCCCTGGAGCTGGGCAGCAGAAGGAAAACCACCTAACTGTTCATACTTCCATCCCACCTCTTTGCTTTATGCAAACAAAACAAAGAAATAAATATTATAGTTAAAGTTATGGGCGTGGATCCATTTTAAGAGTCAAGTGAACTTACAGGAGTAAAAATAGCAAGATTTTATGGCATCATCTTCCTTTGTAAATCACTATTCTTGTATTTATTTCAAAGGATAAGGTGGAAAAAACAGGATTAGAAAATAATTGTGTCTATTAGGAAGGATTACACTACTGCTTCAATTCAAGAAACAGTTTTCAGATTGGATCATTTTTAATAAAACACTCATTCTTCCTTCAGCTGATCTCATCTCCTAAGCCCTGAAGTCTTCTCTTCTTTCATAGGCAAACTTCTTGTTTCTGTGGGAGTTTTGATTGCATAAGGACTGCACATCTTCACAAGATTTGAGTTACTTTTAATTTTTTATATTCCTCTTTGAGATTAATTATTTATGTGCACTTTTTAGAAACTTTCAAGTTTGGTGTTACTAATTTAATGCATCTTTTCTTCTCCAGATCCTTTTGATAGTACATTGTTATACAGCTCAATTCAACGAATAATGAAGCTACATTTTTTCATTCTAATTAGCTGTCACATTTTTTTAATAGCCTATAAAATAAAAATGATAAAGTGATTTATTTTTCTGAGACAATGACCAAAACTTTGGTACATATACTCTAAACCACTGTTTAACTTTCAAGCATAAATCAGCCTGTGGCACTCTATTATGTTATCTGCACAAGACCGTAATGTGATGGATAATATGCAAGGAATTTTGAATTCCTGCAGTGTCATATGTTTTGGTAACAGAATAAAATTATGATTATACCATAGATTTCATGTTAACTAAAAGCATGCATTATGTTTTCCCCAAGCTCTGTACTGACAAAATATTCTTTTATTCTATTCCTTAACTGAAAGTCAGCATAGAATTCAGTACTCTAAAAAATCTGTTGCCACTAGGACTTTCTCAGAAAAATAATGTTATTATGAGGATCAAGTCAGCCAGCAGGTTGATTAGTTTAAGCATCAGATCCTCAAAAGTTCTGCACTCATGTTTCTTTGTGAAAGAAACGAGGCATACATGAATCAATTTTCTTCTGAATCTGTACATTTTTTATTATTTATAGATACTGCCTTATCATTGGTGTTTTGTGTTTTTTTTTTTTATTTTGTTCAAGATGGCTAACTAATTTGAAAGTGTGTGTGAGCAGTGAATTGACTGAAAATATCTATTTATGCCAGTCAGTCTGTGATGACACCTGTTAACCTTTGCTGCTAAAAGAGAACCAGTCCTTGACAAAATTACACAAAAATAGACAATAGTTGTAAGAGATTCTCATATAGTCTCTATAAACTTCTGAATGTTTCTAGGCTTTTTAGGTTATTTATATTTGTAGCTGTCTGAATTGCCATGGATCCATCTAAATGCGTGTTCCTCCCTATCAATAGAGGAACTGCCTCAGTTGCCCGATCCTAGGTTTATCTAAGATGCTGTACTGGTTTTGGCTGGGATGGGGTTACTGCTCGTATGGTGCTGTGGCTTGGATTTGTGACCAAAACAGTGTTGATGACACAGGGATGTTTTAGTTCTTACGGAACAGCAGTCAGCAGTGAGCTTATTTACTTGTGAGCAGTGCTTACACAGCATTAACGCCTTTTCTGCTTCTCACACCACTGGTGGTGCACAACAAGTTGAGAGGGGACCAAGCCAGGACAGCTGACTTCAACTGACCAAAGGGATATGCCATACCGTATGATGTCATGCTCAGCATATAAAGCTGGGGGAAGAAGGAAAGGGGGGGATGTTTGGAGTGATGGCGTTTGTCTTCCCAAGTCACCGTTAGGCATGATGGAGCCCTGCTTTCCTGGAGATGGCTGAACACCTGCCTGCCCATGGGAAGTGGGGAATTAATTTGTTGTTTTGCTTTGCTTGTGTGTGCAGCTTTTGCTTTACCTGTTAAACTGTCTTTACCTCAACTTGTGAGTCTTCTCACTTTTACTCTTCTGATTCTCTCCCCCATCCCACTGGTGACGAGTGAGCGTGTCACTGCATGGGACTTAGCTGCCAGCTGGGGTTAAACCTCAACAGATGTCCTGACATATCTGGTGATGTCCTGACTTATCTGGCATGCTCACTGGAGTACTCCTGGGATGTTGACACGTGGAGGTCTCCAGCAGGCAGTTTGCCCAAAGTGGACAGATCTAACCTGAGGGTTGTAAATGGCAACACTTTACAGAACATGTGCGAGCAGATTGATCCTGCAGCCTTCAGGGATGGCAGAATAGTTGTACTTTTACAGATTCATAATACCACAATACTGTGTTACTTGTCCAAATTCTCATTACATTTCTCAAGGGGGTGGGGAGGAGGGAGGAAAGGAACTTTGCAAGCATCAAATTGCAGAAAGCAATCCCATCGAGAGGTGGTGCTGTATGTTCATTTTAGAGTTAAGTTTTATCTGATACTCAGTGCTGGTTAGGAAAGAGGGGTGGGGAGCAAGTGCTACAACAGGGTTGTTAACAATCAAACCATTGACTTCTTTACAAGACTATTGCAATATGTTTTGCCCTACTGCTGCCGACAGAACTTATATCCATCTCACAGAGAGATTTATGCAGTATAAAGTGTGCATCAGCTGATTTTCACTTGTACGTCACATCAGTTGTGGTTATAAATTCAAGGTGACCTCTGAACCCTTCTTTTCAATTGAAGTGTTCTACAGCTTTAGTGGCAGATGTTTTTACTGTCAGTGATGCAAAAATTGAACCTCTGTTACTGAAATGATATTCCATAAGCATCTTGGCTCAGTCAAGCATTATAGGTAGCTGTTATACTACAAAACTTACAGAGAGAAGGTTGTCTTTAGGGATTTAAGTCCCTATATTACACATGAAAACTGGAAGTGATTCTTAAAATGTAACAGATATGTCATTTGCCCTTGTTTGAACCAATGTCTTGACTGTGATACTGAGCAGTAGATTTGCTTCTTATTTTGCTGAAGACAGGGTCCTAGGACTGGCAAAAACATTAAGTAGTTTGGAAAGATCAAGAAGAACTGGGAGCTACAGGCCGGTCAGCCACACCTCAGTCCCTGGGAAAGGGATGGAGTAAATAATGCTCAAAACCATCTCTAGACATATGAAGGATGAGGTGACTGGGAATAGTCAGCATGGATTCATGAAATCATGCCTGGCCAACCTGATGGCTTTCTAGGACAACATGACTAGCTTGGGGGACAAGGTGAAAGCAGCGGCTATTGTTTATCTTGACTTCAGCAATGCTTTTGACATCATCTCTTCATTGACAGAAAGATAAAATATTGACTATATAATGAACAGTCAAGTGGAATGAAAACTAGCTGAACTGCTGGGCTCAAAGTTTTGTCATCACCAGCATGAAGTATGGCTGGAGGCAAGTCACCAGGGGTGTATCCCAAGGGGCAACACTGTTTAACACCTCCATTGATGATCTGGATGATGGGACAGACAGCACCCTCAGCAAGTATGCAGATGATACAAAACTGGAGAAGTGGTTGATAGGTGAGATATGTGTGCTGCTATTCAGAGGGTCTTCGTCAGGCTGCAGAAATGGGCTGACAGGAATCTCATGAAGAAAGGAAAATGGAAAGTCCTGCACTTGGGGAGGAATAACCCCATGCATCAGTACAGGCTGGGAGCCAACTGGCTGGAAAGCAGCTTGGCAAGAAAGGCCCTGGGGATCTTGGCGAATGCCAAGTTGACCATGACCCAGAAGGAGCCCTCATGGCAAATAAAATCAACAGTCTCCTGGGCTGCTTTGAGAGGAGAGCTACTGAGGTTGATTGAGGAGGTAATCCTCTCCCTCTGCTCCAGTGGGGTCTCTCCAGGGCTGCAGGGGATCCCTGCTCCGGGCCTGCAGCACCTCCTGCCCTCCTCCTCCTTTGGTCTCGGGGTCCCTCTGCTGCTGCTCCCTCCTTGGCTTCCTCCTCCTCTGCCTGTGCTGCCTTTGGCCCTTGCTGAAACCTGCTCCCACCTGGGCTCTCCACGGCCGCAGCTCCTGCAGGAAATACCCCCCTGCTGCGGCGTGGGGCCCTCCCCGGGCTGCAGGCTGGGTCTCTGCTCCAGCGGGGTCTCTCCAGGGCTGCAGGGGATCCCTGCTCCGGGCCTGCAGCACCTCCTGCCCTCCTCCTCCTCCTCCTCCTCGGCCTCGGGGTCCCTCTGCTGCTGCTCCCTCCTTGGCTTCCTCCTCCTCTGCCTGTGCTGCCTTTGGCCCTTGCTGAAACCTGTTTTCCCCCCGGGGCCCCCAGCTTGGCTGAGGGGCTCAGCTGTGTCCTGCGCTGGGGCCGTTGGAGCCGGCTGGGACCGGCTGGAACCGGCTGTGTGCGGCACGGGGCAGCCCCGGCCTCTCCCCACACAGGCCACCCTGCAGCCCCTGACAGTGCCTGGGCACTGACACCCAATGCAGTACCACACACATTTATCCTCTTTTCCCTGCACAAATGCAAATATATTCTAAATCATTGAGATTGTTCAACATTTAAGTCAAAGCCCAAGAATTTATAAAACCTGAACTTCCACTGACTGCCACTGGCAGGAAGATTTATAATGCATGTAGGTTGCCAAAAGGAAAATAAGGAACAAGATGCTTCCTTCACCCCACTTCTTAATCAGATACCAAGAAACACGTTAAACTTGCCAGCAGTGTATGAAGTTAAATGGAATGGACTGCAGGTCATCTGCAGAAAGAAGCTGACTTAATGTGTGGTTTCACATGAATTATTTTCAGATCAGATTAGTCTCCAAAGGACATGCATATAACACTTTTCCTCTGTGCCTACTTTAAGATTAGTGTCTACTCAGAACGTTTATAGATGTGATTATGATTTCATTAGTATGCTATTTCAAAAAGTACTTTAATTGGTTTATTAAAGTATTCCATTGGGGGCAAAATGAAGCAGCGTGCATTTTGTGCTACAAAATATGTTTTCTGCAGTTTGTGGCTTCCTTAGTTTCACAATACATGCCGTTTCTGGAAAAGGGGGTTGTTTTGCTCTATTAAGCCTGACTGAGCTGCCACAATTAATATGTGAATTCTTCTAGGTATCAAGATAAATGTTCGGGACCAAATTCTAAGAAGCAAAATGTCTTCAGTTGTGTGGGATCTGCCCTTGGCTGGTGCCCACCCGCTCTCTCACTGCCCTGTCCTCTCGAGCAGGACTGAACTCAGTTTGCAAAGGGAACACAGCAATCCAGAATATCAGAATTCAACTGAAGCGAGGAGGAGCGGACCTCCAGGAACTAAAATTTCACCTAAAATATGAAACTAGAAATACTGTAATGTAAAATTACACTGTGGTGAAAAGCAGGCTGCGCACCAA
Source organism: Grus americana (assembly GCF_028858705.1). NCBI lineage: Eukaryota > Metazoa > Chordata > Aves > Gruiformes > Gruidae > Grus > Grus americana. The sequence continues at coordinate 9,794,002 of NC_072853.1, read as the reverse complement.
GTGCTGTGATTTGAGGCAACTCATGGCATTTTATTTGCGTGGCAAAACTCTTTCTTACTGCTGGATTTTAGAAATAAAGTTTCACATAAGAAGCTAAGTCTCTGATTGCCATAAATAAAAGCCTGAAATAAGACACAAGTGTAACCGCAAGTCTTAAACATCTGACATAAATAAGAAGAATGTAATTCTTGCTATTATTGCTTAAATCTTCTGATAGTTAAGCCAGCCTCATGGTTTGGGAGAAGCAGGAAGAGAAGCGGAGCAGATTAGTACATTTTTACTGCTTGGATTGCTGATACTGTGTGTGCCGTAACAGAACAAGATAGCAGGAGGGAGGATGGCCAGTTTGCAATATTATCAGAACATCTTGCTCCAGTACAAGTGCTTTGCATCAGTGGGAGTGAATGTTCTTTATAGAGGATGTAACAATTATTGATCCCATTTCAAATATGGGGAACAGGAGAACAGATGAAGCGTCTTGCTCCTAAGCACACAGTAGGGCAAGGGCAGAGTCCGAGTCCTGAGTCCCAGCTCATGGACAATGCATTTGTTTATGACAAGAGCAGTTTACGCAAACTATATTTTTTAGCCAGCCAAGAAGTTTAACAGGAAAGATAAATTTGCAGCAGAATTTTCTGATACAAACTTTATTTCCTGCAGACACATGTATTAATCAGAACTGGAGAATGTATAAAAATGTTTCTGCATCTGACTGTAGGAGCTAGGCATCATTGTCTCAGCATATCCCTAGAGATCCTGAAATTAATAGCTATATTTATATCTGAATTATATTCTGAATCTTAGCAATGGCAAGGGACATTGTGTATGAACTGAACCATTTTTTTATTCTAGTGAGATACTGTCTCGCTACAGGAAAAGCAGAACTGGGTCAGCCCTACCAAAGGCAGAATCTACGTCAGGGAGAGGGCGACTGTTATCCCTCAATCATTTTTGAAATTTCAGTTTTCTTCCTTGTGTGCAAAACACTAGGGATTCATTCTGTGAAATGCAAATATTCGAAGACCAGCAACTCTTTCTTGCTTTTTGTCTCCCAGTTCTAAATGTACCTCACAGCTTGCGGGCACAGTCTCCTGCCTGTCCCTTCCTGCACTTCCCTTACTCCCATCAAATGGCAGTCCCTGAAGGGTGGGAGAAGTTCCATGGAGAATGGCCTTGCAGACTCCCTGGTGCCTGAAATCTGCTGATGGAGATAAGGAGAGGCTTTTGCAGGATCAGTAGAAGTGGGTAATAGAAGAATGGTACTAACATTCCCTTCATCCTTTATGTTCCTCTCACTTCAGCTTCATCTTACTTGGGTTCTCTCCAGAGGCAGAAGTTACTGGAATCTTACACAGTGCCAGAATACTTCACGTAACATAGAACTGCAAGTTAGTGTATTACAAATGAGGAATCATGTACCGCTTAGCCTCTATAATGAAATGTCCCATTCACTTCAGCAGATGTAACAATGGGTCTACGACAATTTATTTTATAAACATACAGTTCTATAACACAGGATTTTTTAGCACATCCCTCATGACGCTGAATCTGCTTGAACCTTAAGGAGACTTCATACATTAGGGGAAAAGTTGTATAATAGGTCACCTTTTTGAGCTGTTCATCATTTTGAAGTCGAAGTCACAGTATAGCAGCCTGGGTGACGACATTTACGGGCCTCAATTCTTTCCTCGCTACACTGATAGCCACAGGAAATAGACTGTCACATCAACTAAACGGTGTGACTGTTCAGCTTAGATTTTAAATTCTTATGGGAGTCTCCTGATCTGTTGGGTGTTCTTCCTCAGCAAGGCATGGGATGGGAAAGTGAGTATGTTACCTTGCCATCACAGCTGGGGACACAGCTGGGAGGAGGTGCTGGGGCTGAGAAAACATTGAGAGAGCAGCACTGAGAAATTATTCCTAGTCCTGAAGTTTTCCAGCAACCTTTACCACATCTCCTGTCCCCTACCTTGTCCCTGCCATAACTTCACCCAGCCGAAATTTAGTTCATGATATCATGCTCGTCTATTCTCAGAATTAAAGAAAGCACTTTTTCAAGCTATTCTGATCAGAATCTATTGAGCGTTTCAAAGACAAGGACAGTTCTGGGCAAATACTTTTCAAGCTCAAGTCAGACATGCAATCACATAAATCCATTCCTAATGAATGCTATGGGAGAGTAAAAGCAACCTCATATGAAAAAACCATGAAAACCCACCATTTACAGCTGCTTTGGAGAGCCATTTTGAAACTCCCTAACACAAGCCCAGGAGGCTGAAGGTGAGAGGCGGATGGAGTCCTTCAGTTTCTCAGTCTTCTCTGAGGAGAAGTAAAATTAAGGATGAAATCAAGATAATTGTCAAACAACAGTTGGTTTTTTTCTCAATTTCAGCTTGCTTCAAATACAGGTTACTGCCTGTCATTATTCTGACTTGTAAGCAGAGTTGCTTCTTGTCACTATACAGAGTTCCTGGAAAAAACCTGTGCATTTATTTTCATTCCTCCTTTTGCTTTAAGAAGTTTTGTCCTATGCAAGAAAGCGAAAAGATAATCTGTTGCAAGCCAAGTGGAAAAGTATAATTTTATGGACCACTTCTCTTTGGAACAGGACTGATGAGGTAGGACACAGTATGTCTCTCGTTCTGCCCCATAGCTGGTGGAGAGAGGTTTAATCAAACCTGTTCCTCTAAAAAGGTCAAATGACAAAAAGTCTTTCCTTCAGGATAGGTTTGATTATGTGACAGCACTTTGAAAGAGTGTACAACAATACAGGGAATATTGAAACATCTAGCCAATAATAAGTAGATGCAACATGGAAGTGACAGAGTAATCACATCAGAAGTTTGTAATCAATGACAAAAAACTGTCTAAAGGTAATAGGAGAAGATGCAGACCGGGTTAAAGTTTTGCATTTCAAATAATACTGGAAAAAATGTATATAGTTTGCCTTTAATCTTGCCATTAATGATTTTTAATATAATAAAAATGTGTTTTGCACAGTTGCCTTTCACTTAACAATCAGGTATGCAAGTAGCCGTTGTAAACTAAGGACTGTTCTCTCTCTTCAGTTTTTGTAAATAAAAAGAGCCATGCTGAGGCCATAGAAGGATGATGCCTGAGACCACAGCTCACTCGTGTGGGATTGGAACGCATTTAGATTCCCTGACAGAAGTCAGATCAGACTTTGAAAGCAATGCATTCTTTGGAGACTATCCAAAATGAGCTCCTGCATTTGGAGGTAATAGTATTGCCAGTGTAAATCATACTGAAGATGGCTTAAACTGTAAATGCTGTGGTAATAAATCTGGTGTGTAATACACATCAACTATGAGCAGTAATGACCAACCACTTGATCCTATGCCTGTAGAGGCTAAACCTGGACTGACTTATTTGCAAGTGTATCTATAGCTGCAAGACATCTGAAGATGGTCAGAAAATGACCAAAATGGGTCTGAATTACATCACGGCACAGTATTTTTTGGTTGTAGCCATGGGTTTCTCTACAGTACACGTTAATAGTTGTGGTTTGTTTTAAATGGCTGATATTGTAAGATTATTATTTGCATAGTATAAGCAAAGCAAATTGTAATATTAGGCCAAAGTAAGAAACATTTCCTATTAGTAATTTCTTTCCTTTTCCACTAGAATATAGATAACAAGATCCATTAACCATAATATGAAAGGCCAGACGAGTGCAAGACAGAGCTTCCATTCTGTCAAGCCTTATTCCTTGTGAAATCAGCTTTTCTGTTTTGAAAAACCATAAGCAGATAGTACTGTCATCCACGATTAGTCATACTGACGCAACATATGATGGAATTATTTTCCAATTGCAGAGTGAATGTCATCACAGCTTCCGGAGAAGCTATCCTGATACACAGAGAAGGCAAGGAGAGAAGGAATGAGGGAGGGAAAGAGGTGAATCTGACAGATCTGCCTACAGAACTGATTAGCAGTTCTGAAGATTTGATTAGCATTTGTAAAAGGAAAACAAACAAAAAATCAGATGCATCGCACTTTGGCTTTATTATGCGCAATCAACAGGGGAGTGATTATGGGGTAAATTAGAATCCCACTCCAGCATCTTGATGCCTCTTTTGGGTTTGCGTAGCAAGGTTTTGGTTGCAGGGGGGCTACAGGGGTGGCTTCTGTGAGAAGCTGCCAGAAGCTTCCCCTGTGTCTGACAGAGCCAATGCCAGCCGGCTCCAAGACAGACCCACCACTGGCCAAGGCCGACTCCATCAGCAACGGTGGTAGCGCCTCTGGGGTAACATAGTAAAGAAGGAAAAAACCCCACAAAAACCTAGAGGCAGCTTTTGCAGCCAGAGAGAGGAGTGAGAAGATGTGGGAAACTCCGCAGACACCAAGGTCAGTGCAGAAAGAGGGGGAGGAGGTGCTCCAGGTGCCAGAGCAGAGATCCCCCTGCAGTCACTGGAGAAGACCATGGTGAGGCAGGCTGTCCCCCTGCAGCCCATGGAGGAAGGATGAGGGGGTGTAGAGATTCCACCTGCAGCCCGTGGACAACTCCATGCCGGAGCAGGTGGATGCACCCAAAGAAGGCTGTGACCCCATGAGAAGCCCATGCTGGAGCAAGCTCCTGGCAGGATCTGTGGCCCCGTGGAGAGAGGAGCCCATGCCAGAGCAGGTTTGCTGGCAGGACTTGTGACCCTGTGGGGGACCCACGCTGGAGCAGTCTGGTCCTGACAGTCTGCACTCCATGGGAGAGACCCACACTGGAGTAGTGCGTGAACTACAGCCCGTGGGAAGGACTCATGTTGGAGAAGTTTGTGGAGGACTGTCTGCTGTGGGAGGGACCCCACACCGGAGCAGGGGCAGAGTGTGAGGAGTCCTCCCCCTGAGGAGGAAGGAGCAGCAGAGACAACGTGTGATGAACTGACCACAACCCCCATTCCCTGTCCCCTTGTGCTGCTGGGGGGGAGGAGGGAGAGAAATCAGGAGTGAAGTTGTGCCCAGGAGGAAGGGAGAGGTAAGGTGAGGTCTTTTAAGATTTGGTTTTATTTCTTATTGCTCTGCTCTGTTTTGCTTGGTAATAAATTAGATTAATTTTTTTCTAAGTTGAGTCTGTTTTGCCTGTGACTGTAATTGGTAAACAACCTCTCCCTGTCCTTATCTCGACCCACAAGTCTTTTGTTACATTTTCTCTCCCCTGTCCAGTTGAGAAGGGCAATGACAGAGCAGCTGTGGTGGCACCTGGCCTCCAGCCAGGGTCAACCCACCACAATGCCACAGAAGCATTTGAAAGAGGCCTTTTTATAACATTGTGAAAGATTTTAATAAGGTCCTGAAGAAGAACCTCTAGCTCCAGATGACCTGCATTTTTCTTCACAGAATTTTGACACATTGTATGTTTGGTATTAAAGTCTATTTTGTCTTGGAACGACACATTTTAATGATGCATACAAAACATTGCACACTTGTAGTACAAATACAGCACACAGTTAATGATTTCCCAGATAGACACGATTTTCATCAGCCAATTCTATCCAATTATCTGAACAATAAAACCATTTTAGTGGGAGGAAATAGATGACTGCTATTAGAGTAACCTAGTTATCCTTCCATAAATTAAAAGTAAGGAAACCACATGATATTGCAATAGTTACAACAGGATATACTGCTTCTAGGAGTCCTTGGAGATAAAAGTAGAGATTTTCACTTACTTGGTTCCGTTCTTCTGAAGATTCAAAACATTACATATAGATTAAAGTCTATACTTAAAAATAAAAACCTGCATTCAAAACCCGTTCATGTGACAAACAAGGTGCTTCCCACTGCTACACCTATTTGCTTTCCTCTCCATATACCAGCAGGTTGTAAACAACACTGTAGAGGAAACAATGAGTTGTTTCTCCTTTTCTGTTCTCCATGCGAAAACACCACAATAACTTCTAAACAAGGCAACAAAAGATTCAGGTACTTTAAGAGCATGATGCAACTACCTTTTACTCACTGATCCATTTACAATTTAAATAACTATATAACCATGTGCAGGGCAGCCTTGGAATGACTGGAAGGCAAGTAGTTGGGAAGAGATTCCTGCAGTCTATACTTGTAAAATCTATCCAGCTACTTTGCATAAAAGGCATTAAACATGGTACTCACAATTTATGCATGAGTACTACCAATACCATATAACAACTTCTGCATCTTTTTTGTTGTTTGTGAATGAAAGGCCAGGAAGAAAGTTAATTATTTCCTCTTGGAAAACTCAGCAAGAAACGGAAATTAGCAAACCTAAAGTCTGTGCTTAGTCCTGTCTACATCTGCGCTGCAACATCTTGTGAATGAAATCGTTCTGCTAAAGTCAAAGGAATATCTTTCAGCAGGATCATGATTTCTTCCTATTTACAGTCTTAGATTACAGGAAGAGCATCTCCAAAACTAAAATAGCAAGGATTTAAAAAATTAACTGCTGTTATTGCTGCAGGAGTTGGGAACTAGGTTTGAGGATCAGGCACAGCAATTCCTTTCATCAATGACTTTTTGCTGGGAGAAAGGAGGCATATTATTATTTTAACTCAACTAGAATTGTTTGTATGTTTTATTTTCTGCAATACTATGAGGATTTGAATTTAGAAGATTAAAAATACATGCAAGCTTTCTTGCTTCAGAAACTTTGAAGTGGAAAGCAGTTCATGTAATGCAAAATAAAGTTTTTATTCCTCAGAAACAACTTGTTGTTGTTGTCATGAAAGTCATCTCTTCTGCAGGCTATTTCAAAAAAATAAAGCAAATATCTCTTTCACTCTTTCTTTAGAAGGACTTTCATAAAGCCAGCATAAAATAGAAGCAATTGGAATACATAAGCAATTTAGAGACACTTGTTTAATCTCAGTAATTACCTATTCAGTAGAGACAGGATTGACCAGAAAGGGCTACAGATATTTTTCTATTTAAAACTTTAAAGAGTTTCCTCAGATGTGCTAAACACAGTATAAATGTTATATCTGTTCTTCTGTCAAAATCGTACCAAGATAAAGGACAAAATATGGTCGAGCAACAGACAATATTTTCTACGTAGCAGCCACAGCAGATGAATGACTCTGAGCTAAACTTTATTCATTCACATGTATACAATCCTGCTTACTTCAGTGAACTTCCATAAGGCAAGGTGACGTCAGAAATGGGCCCTGACAGTGATCTTCTGAATAGCACTTCTTGAAGTGGTTTTAGCAGTCAGAAATATCAAACCCCTGCATTTTAACACTCTGTTCTCTTTATATTTTGTGTGTGTTTTGGGGTTTTTTTAGTCAGATTCCATACTATTTAAATACATGCTCACTCCTTCACTCTCTCATTGGGCATCCCGATTACCTTGGAAAAGTCAGATGAATTTGAGAATCCCACCTGCTCGCAGAGAGCAGATATAAGGTTCAGCGGATTAAGACGTACGTGGCAGGACATGGCACTTGGCTGTGCGAGTTCTAGATTACTTTGGGCAAAATTAATAACTTCCAGTGCCTAAAGAAAAAAAGAGTATGAATGAGTATGAAAGAGTAGCATCAGGCTACTTTACTGACAGCAGTAACCTAGCTTTGGGAAGGGAAAAAAAAAATGATGCTAAAGTTGGGAAATACTCTCTAATGTATGTCTCTGGTGATGGTGGCTTTTTTCCAGCTTTTCAGCTCTGTAGGCAAAATTCAGCTTGGTGGCAGTGGCAGTGTGGGTGGCAAAGGGTTAAGAGGAAAGAGGAGATGTCTGAAGAAAAACATGAGAATACATGCAGGGGCTGGGAAGACCAAGGGGCTGTGAGGAAAGCAAGTGAATTTGGGTGGGCTTTTGGTGAGGGATACTGAGTGATGGCAGCATGGTGCTGGAAGAATCTGATAGAGAAGGGCACAGGACATTTGCCTCCACTTACCCTCCTCCTCTCCCACCATCTCCCATACTTACTCTCCCTTCTCTTGCTTAGTTCCCCTGAACTACAGGACTCCCCACCCCTCCCATAACCCACAAACCCTATCTTCCCCTTAGCAACTACTTACATTTTTTCACCTTTTTCCAGGAAAGAAGCAACAACATCCACTCTTCTCCACCCATGTTGCTGCAGAGGGATGAAAAAGGAAAAGATGGACTTTAGACCTAGGAGACAGGACTGGACTGGGAAACCACTGGAGATACTGGAAGTGAGTGAGTGGATAGGTATTGGCAGTGACTGTTTCTGCAAGGAGCCATTTCGTATAGCAGTAGCAATTGCCCTTCTAGTCAAATACTCCAGAAAAAAACAAGTTTTCTGCAGTGCAAACTGTATATCCCAAGCCTTAATCTCTGTGCCTCGGTTCAAATGAGGTAAAAGTGTCTCATCTACTTATCTCAGAAAGGTGCTATGTAAAGCAAATTAACACATTACATTTTGTGAGGAACTCAGATAAGTATCGATGAACATTAAGGCAAAAGTCCACAAAGAAATTAAGTTTCAAAAGCAAAATCTGAAGAGGTAACACACTGGGACACACATTGAACAGCGATGAGCAAACAAATTAGCGAATAGTTCCTCATTTGGTAAATGCTAATTGGTATGTACCTAAAATGTGGCAGAAGTCCAAGTGAAAGGAAATGCACATGATCAGGTACCTGCACTGTAAAACTCTGTGCTTGAATCTGAGGGAACAAATTAAGTAGGCATACGCCACCTCCTGGTATTTCTTAAATAGAACTCAGCGCTTTATTTATGTATTTCCCACATTGTAAATTTGCAGAAAAGCGCAGATCTGACATATATGCCAAATAATTATGACTGGAAAAAATAGAAAAAAAATGTTGCATCTATGTTGTTATTTTCAAAATGAAATCTACCCGAGGTTTTGCTCCATATAGTATCATTTCAATATTGATCTAAAAAGACAGAATGGGTTATAACATTACAAACCAGCTGAACAAAAAAAAATTTGGATTTACCTGAAATCAGAGGGGAAGGAATTAATTTTTCTTAAAAGAAGTGAAAGTATGTGAGCTAATCCAAGTAATTTGTTAGCTCCTCTATCGCCAGTATTTAAAATACTTAATAATTTACCTCCCTACCATTTCCTATTACAATGTAACAGATTTTCATATTGTAACTTTATGCCTATTTTCCCTAAACATATTCCTGCCTGATTTTTTGTTTATTTTCTGTATTTGCTTGGAAGTATTTTTAACATCCTAAAACAGTGGTCCAACTGGCATTAAGTCAGCACAACTCAATTCATTTCAGATTAATCCTGCCAGTTCACACAAGCTGAGAATCTGGCCCACTGTGATAGGAAATTAAGTCTTTTTTTTCTCAGCAGAGGCTCTCACCCACAGGCCTTTTAGAAGCTTATTTGGTTATTTTAATGGATGTCACATGTCTTTCTCCAAAAGTTATGAACAGGAAAAACATAAATAATTTTTTTTCTGTGGTTAGTGGAAGTAGTGAAACCTGATTTCCCATGGGCTTGCATCCCACGTACCTGTACCTCCACAGCAATAATCCCAACTCCTCTCTTATTTTCATCATGACCTCATTCATTCCCTAATGCTTTTAGTAGCCCCTCCACATTCCCTCACTGCAATCTAGGAAGAAAGAAGTACATGTGAGGCCTGGCTTGGTGTTGTATCTGTGCTGCCTGTTGGTTGTATCTGTAGCTCGTATGCACAGCATGCCTGAGCAGCTTAAAAAACTGTTGAGTTGATGTGATGCCTTTTTCTCTCGGTGAGGTCACTAATTCAGTTTGCTTTGCCTAACCTTTTACAGATTTTCACAAAACCTCCAGAACTATTTTACCTGTGAGACTTCGATTTGTGTCCATCCGTGGCTGAAACTGGCCTGTTGGTTCCCAAGTTATTAGGGACTGACCAGTGGCATTGAAAAAACCTTAGAAACCAAAGAAAAAGAAACAAAAATAAATTGCATGGAACATAATGTGCATTATTTTTTATCAGTACTTTAAATGACACAGAATAAATATTCTTTGCAGCAAAACTGGAGCACATTCATTCTTTTCTAGAGGGTTTTAATAGATTCTCACAAAAAATCTAGCTGAAACTGAAAATAGAAGGGAATAATTAAATTCTATTTTTGGATGTTATGGTAATCAAAAATTTTGATAGAAGGAAGAGAACGCTTCAAGTGAAGATGTACAGAATACGCTGAGGTGCTTCAGCAGCTCATGGAATGGATTGGGAACTTGACTACTATGTAATGTCACTGATTTGGAGTATGAAAACCTGCAGTGTGATCAGTTGGGACCCATACACATAGCTAGGTCTCTTCTCAGGTAACACTTCAGGAAATCAGAGTTTCACATACACTATTTGAGATATCACATTGCCACCCACTCTGTACTGGTGAAAGTTCTGTACTTCCTTCCCCTTCTGCCTCCAGTTGGACAAGTAAGTTAAATTTTAATAACAAAGACCTCATTTAAATATGGTATTATAAACCCGTTTACTTTATAGAAACACTACCAACCCTAAAAATAAAATCTATCAAAATTGCTCCAATCTGCCACAAAAATTATAACTGGAGACACTCCTGATGCCAGAAGAAAGGATGAAAAGTATGTAATCCAATGGAATAAGAATATCTCCGTTTCTCTTTGAATAAACTTGTTGTAAAGTCTCTTTGACTTTAGGACAATTAATGACTTAAGAATAAAGCACCTGTGAATCATAAACTATTGTTATCAAATACATACATGAGTGTATATATACATCATATGAGAACTTTTCTTACACGCTTGAGGATTCTAGAACACTGACATCTTTAATTTTGATGTGGAATTTATTCTCCAAGTACATATGGCCATAGTTTTGAAAAGTATTTGGGCATTTTGGATGCAACTTTAAGATTCTTGCTCTGAGACATCTGCAAGACACTAACTTTTCTGACAGCGGCTGCTCAGCACTTTCTGAGAATTTCTAAAAAACCCAAATGTAATCATTCCAATCTATTTTTGCTGTCCCCCTGACAGCTGTCTTCCTCGTGAGCATAGCTGTCACTGAGTACTCTCACTTGAGAAGAGACTGGGAAAAAAAAGAGATCTACCAGGAACTACTGGATGGTTTGGGGGGCGGAATTGGCATGAAATCTCTGCTCTGCTTTCAGGGCTGGTGAATATCGACAGTTTGCATCTACTATGCCTCCTGCCAAAATGAACAATGACGGAGTAAAACTCTTAACCAAGACCCTGAGAATCTGATCTCTGCAGTCTAACTACATTTGGTAGAAACATCTTCTATTAACTGCATTTGGATGTTCATAAAATAATGTTTATAGAATCAACCATATACATATGAGGTTGACATCTGACACTGTCCCACACAACATCCTTGTGTCTAACTTGGAGAGACATGGATTTGATGGATGGACCACTTGGTGGATAAGGAATCCTTGTGTCTAACTTGGAGAGACATGGATTTGATGGATGGACCACGCGGTGGATAAGGAATCCTTGTGTCTAACTTGGAGAGACATGGATTTGATGGATGGACCACGCGGTGGATAAGGAATTGGCTGGATGGTCGCACTCAAAGAGTTGCAGTCAATGGCTCAATGTCCCAGTGGAGACCAGTGATGAGTGGCGTTCCTCAGGGGTCGGTATTGGGACTGGCGCTGTTTAACATCTTTGTCAGTGACATGGACAGTGGGATCAGGTGCACCCTCAGCAAGTTTGTCGATGACACCAAGCTGTGTGGTGTGGTCGACACGCTGGAGGGAAGGGATGCCATCCAGAGGGACCTTGACAGGCTGGAGAGGTGGGCCCATGTGAACCGCATGCAGTTCAACAAGGCCAAGTGCAAGGTCCTGCACGTGGGTCGGCACAATCCCAAGCACAACTACAGGCTGGGCAGAGAATGGATTGAAAGCAGCCCTGAGAAGAAGGACTTGGGGGTGTTGGTGGAGGAGAAGGTCAACATGAGCTGGCAATGCGTGCTTACAGCCCAGAAAGCCAACCATATCCTGGGCTGCATCAAAAGCAGCGTGACCAGCAGGTCAAGGGAGGTGATCCTGCCCCTCTGCTCCACTCTTGTGAGACCCCACCTGGAGTACTGCATCCAGCTCTGGGGGCCCCAGTACAGGAGAGACATGGAGCTGTTGGAGAGAGTCCAGAGGAGGGCCACAAAGTTGATCAGAGGGCTGGAGCACATCTCCTATGAGGACAGGCTGAGAGAGTTGGGGTTGTTCAGCTTGGAGAAGAGAAGGCTCCAGGGAGACCTTATAGCAGCCTTCCAGTACTTAAAAGGGACTTATAAGAAAGATGAGGATAGACTTTTCAGTAGGGCCTGCAGCAATAGGACAAGGGATAATAGTTTTAAACTGAAAGAGGGTAGATTCAGATTAGATATAAAGAAGACACTTTTTACAGTGAGGGTGGCGAGGCACTGGAACAGGTTTCCCAGAGAAGCTGTGGATGCCCCCTCCCTGGAAGTGTTCAAGGCCAGGCTGGATGGGGCTCTGGGCAACCTGGTCTAGTGGAGGGTGTCCCTGCCCATGGCAGGGGGGTTGCAACTAGATGATCTTTGAGGTCCCTTCCAACCCAAACCATTCTATGATGCTATGATTCCATAAGGCTGAAAAAATATATCACCAAATAATATTAACAAAAAGATTACTTAGTTGGCAACTGATTATAAAGACAAAAATATTTCAATGAAATGCCTGTGAATGGTTTTCTTTACTGGGGGCTGAGCAAGCCAAGGAGTCATTGCTATGAAAAGTACTGTTTTCTCACTATTGAAAACCAACATTAATTGCTATAATGGATTTTTACAGTGCAGTGGTGAACAGATGTAAATCACTCACCAATCCAGCCTTCACTAGTTTCTGTGGATGAGCACTGTACATTTCCTTATCTATTTGTCTCTATCTACAACATTTTAAACTTAACTGTATATATAAACTTGTATATATGTTATATGTATATATGTTATATGTATATAAACTTAACAGGTATAAAAGTAACATGAGCTTTCTGTTATTCCTGCATTATACTCTAGTTGGGGCACATTAATTCCTTTGGGATTTTTTCCTTTTTTTTCCCCTTTTTCTTTAAAACTCCTTGAAGAGCTCAACTCTTAGACCATCTAAGGCCAACTAGTCATTCCTGTTACCCTTTTGAACCTCCACAAGCATTTCAAACTAAGGTACTTTTTGCTGCTTGTTGCAGACACTGAACATTCAATTGTACTTTTATGTGAATTAGTAATCTAATTAGAAAACATAGAACTGCTACTGCCAAATTACTAATGCAATTCACATTTTGTTATTGGTCACAGAACAGGTCATTTCTGTCTTACACCTTAGATATTTCTAGAGTGAAAGCTCTAAAAGCTGTGCCTGTGTAATGATTATCACTTTAAAAAAAAAAATAAATAAAGGCAGGCTGCATGGGACACAGAGTTCTGTGCATGTGTGGATCAACACATGTATGAACTGTTGCTCTCAAAGATTTAGGAGATGTTGAAGCAAAACTGGCCAGTCCACTTAGATGGGCTTGGGATGAGGGGACGTAAAACCAGACAGTTTGGCTGCAAATTAGCCAAGCAGCAATTTCATATGTGTGTAATTAAACCTTTTCTTAATCTTACTTGGTAGTTTGATTGTCACCCTGGATGTGGTCAAAGGATCAGGTCCATCTTTCATTGACAGTAAATGAAAAATTGGTGTTGGACAGAAAGGTGGCAGGATACTCTTCTGCTATCCTCACTAAACCGAAAAATTCTTGTATTCCACACCTTATTTGGTACCCATTACATAACACATAGGGAAGCTCAAAGAGATGAACACATACATATTCTCAGACCACAGCTGTTTGCTCTGTTTTGAAATTGAATTAGGAAAACAGTTGTTTTAAACAACATCACTACAATTATGCTAAAGGCTTTACTGACTTTTATTGAATATTAGATACCACATGGTTTATGTCATAATGTCATAAAAGATGCCTGCTTTAAAACGTATCAGCTCTCTTCAAACAAACCTCAGTCCCAACACTATTTATTCTATGATTTGAGCTTTGTAAGACTACTCTATATTCACAGATATTTATAACACGATAAAAATGGAGGAAAACATTTTAAAACCCCTCAGAGAATAAAAGGTTTTCATCACAGACAGAGGACCTGTAATGTCTGACAACTGAAACTTTGGTTTGAAACTGCTTTAATGTTTCTTAAACCAAAAGAAAAACAGAGAAATGTTACTCATGGTGTTACATTTACATCTGTGAGTAGTGGCTGACTGAACACCAACCTGGCTTGCTGCTCGTCTCATTCAGACAACAATAAAGAACTAGTAGCTGCACTATTTGCCACCATTTTCCTGAAACCATATGGCATGGCAAGTACGCTGGAGCCTGCACGCCCTTATGCAGAGCTAATACAAAAATAAGACAAAGAGCTTGAATGAAACACTTCAATGAAGAGAGCAGGCTGCCTATAGCTGGTGGTCAGAAGAATTATCTTTGAACTAAAGCTGCCTCTGACATGAGTTGAGACCATGATAATTCATTTGTATTTTTAGCTGATGAAAAATTTATTAAAACTTTCTTCTAGGTTTCAGAAAAGAACTAGGAGGATTATTATCAGCTGGTATACTTAAAGGACAAAGGGCAAATGTAGCTATACGGAATGTCTCAGTGCTGACTTTTGTTGGCTGAAACATTAATAAATTGCACTCTAATCCCAACAGGTTATGCTTTACAGGCAGTGACTGAATATGTGTATCTATGGAGGACAGACTGTTCACTTTTTGTTATTACTTTCATTGCATTTGGCCCCAAGAGTTCAAAACCATAGGCTGCATTTCAGAAATCATATAAACAAATAAGAAGAACTTTACTCTTTTAACTCCTCCAGTTGCACCCACATGTGATAGTCTTGCCAATTTTCCCAAATTAACATATGTTTTGGATACTGCTGAAAACTGCAAGACATGGAGACATCTCACCTCCCCAGTTTCACATTTTTAGGATTATTTTTAAGGAAAACAAGTCAGAAACACTGATCTTGTTTCTACTGTTGGTGAAAGGAAGAAAAATAGATTAAAAAAGCAAGAAAGAAAATGAAATGCTAGTTTTACACCTGATGTAACATAAACAGACTTGAAGTCCATGAAATACATCAACTCAAAGGCCAGGTGGGATGGGGCTTTGGGCAACGTGGTCTAGTGGAGGGTATCCCTGCCCATGGCAGGGGGGTTGGAACTAGATGATCTTTAAGGTCCCTTCCAACCCAAACCATTCTATGACTCTATGATTCAAATGTGGAGAACACCTTAGACTCATCCACCTAACTTGACAGTTGGACTGGCATGTCTTTATTCAGAAGGAACTATCTACAACAGGAAACAAACTTCAGATTTCCCCTTGCCTGTTTAGAAAATCAGGCACCAAAGACACCAGGTTTTGAAGCTGGTAATATTATTTCAAGGAGAAGGGATTAAGAGATTATGCTGCCTTCGATCAGCAGCTGTTTCATGTGATTTCCATTTGGGTTATGCATCGCTGCCTGTGCAGGTGCGTCTGAACACTGGTCTCAGCTGAGCCACCACGCACAGCTCTCCAGCCTGGCCCGTTCTCCATCCCTGGGTAACTGGGGCCCAGCACAACCCAGCTCCTTCCCGCTGCCCACTTCTGACTAACGGCAGAAACACGCAGCAAAAAGACCTTGCGCCAACACGCTGGTTTAGCGTGCGACTTTGACTTTGCATTGTCTAAAGAAAGAAACGCCTTCTCCCTCTCTGGCATCCTACTGTCCTTCACAGAACTCACCACCACCTTTCCTCACGCACATCACCCGCCAGGGCTGCCACCACGGGAACATGGAGGGGGTTTTGGCGGCTGCACACCCGATTCTCCCTCAGACAGACCCTCCCCACCACGGCCTCAGCTCCTGGGCCAACCAGAGCGGGTTCGGGCCTCCCGGAGCCGCGGACGCCGCTCGGCAGCGCGCAGAGTCCGGTGCCGCCATTCCCACGCGCGCTCCCGTCACGGCCACCGCCACGCTGAGGCAGAGGGCCACCGGCACGTGACCAAGGGAGAGTGGGAGAGCACCTCGGGGGGGGTGCCCACGGGGCGGGGCGAGTTGCCCCCGCCCCTCAGCCGCCAGACGAGTCTGCGTCGCAAAGGGTGCTGGGAGTTGTGTCCGCCCGCGGCGCCCTTCGCCCTCGCCGACCGCGCTCCGCCCTGCCTAGGCGGCCGCTTGCCCCAGGGCTGCTGCGCCGTGTCAGGGGTGCTGCTTCTTCCGTTCCGCCGTGACCCCTTGTCGTTGCTTGTGTGTGGGGAGGGATGGGCGGAGAAAGGACGCGGCACGGCTCCTCGCAGAACTACAGCTCCCGGCGTGCACTGCGCCCTGGGCAAGTTAAGGGGGGGTGGGGGGAAGATGGCGGCTGCTAAACCGGGTCGGAGTGGTGGCTGAGGTGAGTCTGGGGCAGCCAGGAATCCGTGCCTTTGCTTGTCTTCACCTTCACAGCCGTCTCCTTTTCCCGTTCTTCCGCTCCCTTCCCCGCTGTCCACATTTGGGAGCGAGGAGGACGCGCCAGATGGGCGGGCGCTGAGGGGGGGCAGCGGGAGGCTCGGGCCGACTCGCTGCAGCGGGACCCCTCGGGGCGGCGGGGGCGGCTGGCGGAGGGAGGTGGGAGAAGGAGCCGCAGGACATCGCCTCAGCCCGTAACCCGGCGCCCCGCACGCTGTCAGCTCGAGGTGCCCCGGTGGGCGCTGCTGAGCGCGGGTCCCGGCGGGCAGGCTCCTCACCGCAAGAACTGTCCCGGGAGCAACAGTAGCGAGTGGGACCCCCCTTGCCTTTCCCAGGAGAGGGCTTGAAGTCCTGTCACCATTGAGTGGTGCCTACATGACGCCTCTCCGGAGGTAGAGGCCTTCCATGAAGCGATCATAAGTCAAAACGTTGATGTCAGTGGTCGGTCGTGTCTGATGCAGTCGGACGTCCCCGTGGCGTCAGTCTGAAAGCAGCGAAGCAGTGGAGGACTGTGGCTTTGGGATTTCCCTAGGCTGATTTTCTTCAAATGGACCATAATGCAGCGAGGTCTTGCTAAGCGGTAACCGACCACAATGCAAATTTACAAAAGGACTACACTGTGAGCTTCCTCTTTTACTTTAAAGTTAATTGTGCAGCACCGGGCCATAGTTCAGATAATTGAGGTGTAGGTTCACAAATCCTGTTACTGAGAACTAATTATAGTGCAACTTCTCTTTCGTTAAGCTGACTACATCTAGGAAGCTATCCCGTGGTACTTTGGGCTCAGATACTTGGAAGTGAAGATCCTGGTGTGGATTGAGAGATCTCTGTGCTTTGTTGGAGAACTTGTGGAAAAGCCTGTAACTTAGAACCAGAGTTTTAATTCCAAAATCAAAACAAAGTTCGCTAACCCGGATGTTATACTTTGTAAAACTACGTCACATGTTCACTGTGCAAATCGAGTTGGTAAGCTAAAACCAGAGTAACAGGGAAGGCTTTGGGAAGATATAGGTAGTCTTCTACTTTCTGAAGCCTTTATAACGCATTCAAAATAATTTGAAATGTTAACTTGAGTAACTTCAGTATTCAGGGCATCTCACTGGAAGACTCAGTGTATGGATGCTCTTAAACATGGTAAAATTTCCCTGAGAAATTGGTGGTTTGGGATTGAAATCTTGATTGTAGTGCCCTGATACATGTAAAGGCTTACGCATAAGTTTTGTTTAAGCCTTTTAATAATATTTTTAATATTTGTCAAAAAAATATTGTTGCTAGAATGGGATTAATTTCTGATTCAGGAAAATATCTCACAAAAATGGGAATTAGAATACAGTTTATAATCATAGAATCATAGAATGGTTTGCATTGGAAGGGACCTTAAAGATCATCTAGTTCCAACCCCCCTGCCATGGGCAGGGACACCCTCCACTAGACCACGTTGCCCAAAGCCTCATCCAGCCTGTTCTTAAACACTTCCAGGGACGGGGCATCTACAACCTCTCTGGGCAACCTGTTCCAGTACCCCACCACTCTAACAGTAAAGAATTTCTTTTAAAGAATTAAACAGCTGTTTTAAAATTAAATATTTAAGTTTCGCATCCTGTTACAAAAACGTTTGCAATTAAGGATGAACAGTAACTTGTCTCTCTTTCTGATCCAAACTTGAGAAAAGAGTAAACAAATTTTATATTACATGCAAGTGGAAGGAGACATTAGAATACTAATGAGACTTGGCAATTGAACTTCAAGTATAATGAAAGGGGATTGCACTTCTAATTATGAAGTCAAAATTGTAAAATGTACGGGTTAGAAACAGCTTTGGTTGGTATCAGTGACTTTTAACTGTCCAGCCTAACTCTGTAATGAAGTAAAATTACTTGTAAAATGACTGTTATTTTTAAACAACTTTAAAGATGTCTTCAAATTATTTTTTTAAGTATAAGCAAATCACATTTTCTATAGTTGGAATAGAGCCAAAACTATTTATCTGATGGATTTTTAAACCACCACTGGCAACATATGCATCTAGGCATAGGAATATCGCTTTTAATTTTGCCAGTGAAAGGGATATTGGGTTAAACTAGCCTTTGAGATGATGGGAAGGGTTGCTAAGGAACACTTAATGTACAGGGTTTTTCTTGTCCTAAAACTATCTGCTCAAGACTGAATTGTCTAAGGTGAGGCAGGACAAATGTCCTTCTAGAAGTGCCTGTTTAGCTGAACTCTCTTGGGTGGGAGAATAGGGTAGTCTTATTAATACAGCCAGGCTCACTTGTGGCATTGCGTCTCTACCTCAGAAAGCTGATTCAAAATAAAGTCAAGTACTTTCACAGAATTGCGCTGTGCTGTAAATCCATCTTGTACTGCATTTTTTGATTCTGGGAATTGTAGTTGGAACCAGTCTATATCTAGCAATGAGTGTGTGACACATTAATCTTGCATTGCACTGGCCATTTGCCTACCTTCCAAAATCAAAGGCATTGATTAATTTTTCAAATAGAAAATATGAGTGGGGAACCAAGTGATGTAAAAAGTTAATGTGCAGTGTATTTTTAATTTTTCAGGTCAAACCTGCCCAACCTGGGTTGCCTGACTGTCAGAGATGCTTAAACCTGTACTCTTCTTTAGCTTAATTTGGAGGAATGGATAGGTGCCCAGCTGGCAATATCATACTCAAAATCAAGTTAATAATTTATAGCATTACATAATAGAATAACATAATGGTGGACTTACTAAAAGAAAATACAAAACCTCAGGTATGCTGACTTCTATTTCTTTACCTGTAGCACAAGGATATATACATTTTTCCATTTTAGATCTTTTACAGAGATCTGTTTTAGGGCAGACAGGAAAAAGATGTCTGCTCTTCTGTTTGGCTTTCAATGCCATTTATGGAATCTTGTGATAATAAGAAAGAGCTTCTGCTTATAAACTATCCTATAATTTCAGATTGTAGATTAGTTGAAGTAATGAAAAAAAAAATCACATGTAAGCGTATAACTAGAGGAAGATGATGATCAGAACCAGTAAATGAAGCAAAATGTATTTTTATTCCTATGGTAGTGCTGCTTGAATATGATAGAACAATTAATTGACCCCAGATTCTCTTATCCTAGCCAAATTGTGTAGAACATCCTTAAAACTAAACTGAAAGTTTTTGTTAAGAAAAATACCTCTTATGTGTCACACAAGTGTTGATCTGCCTTTTAAGTTACATTTACTAGCATTGCACTTTGATTATAATTGTGTTTAGAATTGTAATTATATCCTTAGGAAAACAAAATAACTTTTAGTCCTCCACAGAAAAGTAGACATGACTCTTATTTACCTCTTTAATATCCAGGAGTCAGTTGCTTTGATGCAGGAGACATTGTATAGGTACATAACATCCTTTACTTGCTTCTGGTGATCTGTCAAATGTCATAAAATGACATGGAGTATGTTAAACAATAAGTGTTAGATTATTTAGGAAACTAAATTATATCTCATGATTTGCCATATCTCTCTTTTAGTTGTAGCAGAGTTCTACTTCATCAAATTCTGATTGGTTTTCTTTTCCCTCTCTTGATACATAAAATTTAATTCAGTGACAGACAGCAGAGCAGACTTATGGTGGGAAGCTTCTTATTTTTAGTTCTGTTCCCCTGTAACAGATAGCAGCATCTTTGCCCTAGACCTAACAAGTCAGTGATTGAACACTTTATGGAGAGGAAATTGTGTAGTCTATTTTGCATGTAGAAGCCAGGCCACCTCCATATTGAATTTTTGGTCCTGTTACAGATCATAAAATGAATAAAAACCCAGTGAATTATTTAAACCAGAACCAAAACCCTTCAATTTGAACACTTGTCTTAGTTGTTGATATAACTTTTCTAGTAATTTCTGTATTAATATCTTCTAAAGTTATTTGGCTGCTAGCAACAGCATGGATAATATTCTAGCAAAATGTATTCAATTCCTGATTGCTAGTGATGGTCAGTAAAACACTCTGAGTCTCTGGGACTTGAGTCCCTAGAACCTTTCATTGAGCTCTTCGCATTTTTGTGTGCTAATATGTCAGTAAATCTGTCTACTGTAATCTCTCAGCTAAGTTCTTAACTACACTCTAAGTTAGAGAGTTCACTTTTCTATGTGTCTGTTGAACATCACAATCCACAGCGCATGTTTCCTTTTATAAAATTATGCTGCCTCTACCTCTGTCCTTGGAGAGGGACATGCAGCCTTCTAATATGATAGGATATTTTAAATAAATTACTTTGAAGCACTATTTTTAATCACAGTTGCTATCAGCAAATTGCAACCTTTGATTGAAATACGTGTACAATGAGAAAAAATGTTTATTTTTAGCAACGTAATATTAATTTAGTGTGTGGTCATTCAAACATATTTTGTGACTAAATAAAATGTTTATTCCCACATTATCAGTGTCTGGAATTACAGTTGTTTGTTGTGCCTATATAAACAACTGTTAGCTGAATGTCTTTTTTTATTTTATCTTTGAAAACAGCAACACTCAATCTCTTTAAGTGATTTTTTTTTTTATTTATTTGTGAAAAGGTACATTTGCGGGGAGATTGCATGTGACAGTTAATAAAACCAAATGCACTGCTTTAATATAGAAAAATCTTCAAATGATTTGCATTTTAATGCTAATTAATTAAACAGTAGATTAGGCTATTTTTGTCCCCAAAATAGATTGTTGTAACTCCAGTTGAGATAATTGTATGAAGATATTTAATTGCTTCACAAATCCTTTGAGCAGCTATTGTTTATAGTAGTTTACCCTCTGATCTAAAATCTGTCTTTTTTGATAGGGGGAGAAAAATGCCCTAGAAGGTGCCACACAGATTTATCAGCATCGTTATAATTTGTATAGAACAGCAGCCTTTCACAGGCATTTTAACGAAGTGCTGTGATTTACATTTGAAGTGGAAGTATCCTGTAAGGCTGTACACCATTTAACATGCTAAACAGTGGCAGTTGGAAAGGTCATCCCAATAAATACAGAGAAAAACGTTTACTCAGACATCGAATGTAAGAACAGAATGTCTAAATTTCAAGAACTGGCAAAACCTACATGTAGTCTGGTCAGATAAAATGATATCTGGGTTTCTGTGGTAACAGCCTCTTTGGTATTGGAGCTGAAAAATGTGACTTTGGCTCATTCTGCATAAGTTTCTATGCATATTTGGATGAAAATTGTCTAAAGCTATTGTTTTGACTTAATTTTTTGTTTTCTTTATAGCTTATCATATTTTTTCAAAATTGAAGGCAGATTCCTGGTTAACAATGCCTGGCAGTAAGTATTGTTACCTTAAGTATGTTAAAACAGTATTTAGGGATGTTTACTATTACAATATTTTCTTTGTGGGTTAAAAATTCTAGCAAAATTAAAATTAAAAAAAACCCCCAAATTATGATACTGCTGTCATTTTTAAGATATTTAAGATCTCAATATTATCCTTATTATGCCTTTGTAAATCTAGTATGGGCTCTGCATTTTCCTTTTCATTAAGAAATTCACAGTTTAACGTTGATGAATTTTGTGATTTAAAGTATTCTCTGAAATAGTTCTATTCAGAAAATAAAAAGATATTCTCATATAGCCATAATCCTATCTGTGGAAAATTACAAATACTGTTCATAGAAGATAGAATTACTACTTAGGATATAAAGTGATAAGACTTAAAATTTGTAACATTCAAAGTTAAATGAGATTTTTGAGGTAGATTTTTCTAAGAATCAAATTATTACTTACCTTGAAGAGTACCAAATTTCCCTAACACAAAGACTCAAGTTATGAAATGTGTTATAATAGTATTAATTCCAACTAATTTTTTTAAATTAATTTCATAAATTTTTAATTTCATGAGGAAATGTTCGAGCATTTATTTTATTTTCTTTGCAGTGAATTAAGATTTGTAATAAGCTGTGACTATTGCGTACTAAAAATGTCTTGCAGTAATTCTGTGTTGTGTTGTTTGAACCACTGTCATATAAAACACCTTACTGTAAGTATTTAGGTGTCTCCTGCTTTTGTGGTAAACAGCTGAAATTATTTCTCTACAGAGACATGAGTTTCTGTAACAAAATAGTGATAAATGTGTATGTATTATATTGTATATTTACATGAGAATCAGCTGGCATAAATTGTTCAACCTGTTCTGTGGTTCAACTTTTGTAATCCAGTGAACTGCTGCTGTGTTTCGATTGCAGAGTTTAGTACTGTTAAGGCCTCTATCAAGGTACTCACTTTTGCTGTGAAGGAATGTGTGGTCTTTTTAAACAATTAAACTGGAAAAGTAAGATTTTTTTTTTCATAACCAGGTATGCTTATGTTCAGGGTCATTATTAAGACTGTTTACATTAATGCAAGTAGAATCTGCATTACTGCAGAGTCAGATGGAACTTAAAGGAGACAAAAACAACTGGTTGCAATATTTATCTGTAGTGAGACACTCAGAACTATGCAGGCATTTATTTCTCTTCTGTGTGTATTTGATGAGTTTTTAAGGTGTGTGTGTAAAGGGAAGGTAACCTAACAGATGCATGTGTATTGCAATTCCTAGGAAATAACAGTACTTTCTTAATATCTTCCTTCCAAATATTGTGGTGATGAAGAACTAAGATTAGATTTTAATGCAAGCAAGCATCACTTTATGGCTAGTTGTACTTTTTATCAATGTGCATAGAAACAGCCTTTGAGACTTCAGCTTTGTTGCATGTAAAAGGGAAAGCTTTTGCCTGGTAATTTAGGTTTCTTTAGATATTCCACATGATTCTTTTCAGAGCATATTGATGAAACAGGTCACTACTATTTAGTGTTACTTTGAAATCTTAAAGTATTTGTCCTTGAAATCTGAAAAGCTTAGTTGTTTGTAAAGGCTGGGATTTTTTTTTTTTCACATGGAGTTCTCTCATCCCACACATCAACAAATGCGTTGAGCATCTTTTGGAATAAAATGTGGAAAAGGCTGTTAAAGTAAAATATTTTCCAAACCCATTTTCTGTCATACTAGAACAAGGTTTTTTTTTATAAACAAAGTAGAATAATAATATCTAGTTAAAAGGGAAGTTTGATGGAGTTCTCAGGTCATGCTGACCAACTCTCCCTTCCAGTGTTGTCCCGCTTGCTTTCCTGAGTCTCATATCAGTTCCTGGTAATATTTTTACCCCTTTTTTGCAGTGCAGTAGTTAGGGAATGTTTAGGTCTAAAAGTAGTCATTTGGAAGGTCAGGAGAGGCCAAGACACTGGTATTATGGAAAGACTGGACAAGGAGACTTAATTAGTCTTTCTGGGGACTTGAGCTGTTTATAGAGACACTTTAGAAGACAGTCTTGAGGTTATTGTACATGAATGTTAACAGGACAATATACTTTTTATCTCAATATTAATTGTCAAAATAGTAGGCATGTAGTCAGAACTGGAATGTGGTATTGAGAGGGAGAGAGATAAACATCGACAGATAACCCAAAGTAATGTACTTCTCATTTAACCTCTTCTCAGTCATGTCTGCTGGTCTCTGCAGTACTTGTTTGTTACATACTGAATTATCAAATTTTCTATTGATGTTGCTGTTTAGTGATCCCATTTAAGAATATAGGGATATAGTGCTGCATCGAGGCCTTAATGAAATAACATTAACATTTTAGTCTCAATACAGTAATAGCTCATAAATAGAACATTCTCAATTTACTTTTTTAATCTTAAAATGCAAGTGCTTGGTTTTGACTAGCCATGGCATTGTTATTGATATCTAGTCCGTAGTGGAGGTGTAATGCTATGTAATTGCTGCAGCACTTGTAGCAGCCTTCCCAAAGCATTGCTTTTCCCTATAGTCTTTGTATCTATAACTTTATGTGTAGCTCCTCTTGTGCAATTGCTGCAAGATATGCTTACAAACATGGTGTCTTCATCTGAAGTTAGAATACAAGTTCTGAGAAAGCAAATATATTTTTTCACTGCTATTATAATACAGTAGGAGTAGATCAACTTGAGCCACAGCTATTTTATTAACTGATTTAGCTGTGCCTTATCACAAAGAAACCATGGATTAAGACATTAATTAGCCTTTTTATTAAAAAACAAAACCAAAGAACCTGTAACCAGATAACCTTTGAAGTATAGGAAGTATATGTTTTTCATTTGTCAAAAGTGTCCTGTCAATTTCCCTATTTAATAGTTTGTGCATATAATTTCATTTAACGTACTTCTGTTATGGAGCACAGGTGGTTTTGGTAGGTTATTTTGTTGGCTGCATTTGAATTGAAATGTTACAAATGCTTCTGTTAAGGAAAAAAAAAACATAGCTAAATCATATATCAAAACTTTTAAGACTCTCTTCTTTTTGGACGTTATGTTCCAGATATTCACACTTAATCAGATGCTTGAAACATAATTTGGTAGATAATGAGTTTTTTCAGAAACAGCTAACCTACTTACTGGCTATATTCCCTGCCTTCAATTAACTATTTAACTTAAAGGCAGATTTAATACTAGAAATTGCTTCGACTGGAAAAAATATGTGTGATACAGGTGAGAACACCTGCTGACTATAAGAATGTATTTTACTTGTGGTAGCTCTGTGATTTTTTTTTTTCTCTTGTTCTTCTGCCGTTGACATCCTTAATTGTGTCTTTGCTTTTCAAGGCTTTGTTAATAATGATTGTCACGTTAAATGTATTTTAGCTGCTGATTAGCAGGTACTTGCATGACTGACTGTAACATGCAAATTAAGAGAGCAAATAAATAAAAATAAGGATTTTTGACACATGTAATTTTCCCACATTCTTCCCTTGAATTACTCCTGTGAAATTTAGCAATATGAACTTCCTCTATGCTATTCCGTCAAATATTTGTCAGATAGAAAAAGACTGCTCTGATTTAAGAGATACAGGTATCAGTTATATGGAAAATCTTCCATGATTTGGCCTGTTCTTGGTTACAGTGAAGTGACTGTTTTGGTAACTTCAGAAAGCTTCTCCAAGGATGCTCAATGCTTTGCTTGCTTCTCGTTAAACTATGTAATATTTTGTTTCCTCAGCTTTCTAGATACCATGTGGCTTTTTGCCAGTTGTCTTTGCAGAGACGACTAGTCTGCAGTTGGTGTGTACTGTGGCTTCCCTAGTTTGTGTCAGATGACAGTAAATAGAAGAGTTGAATAGTGATTGTCTTTTTTTCTTTGTTCTTGGATGTTACTGCTTTCAGTTAAGTTGCTTCATGGTCTTTAAACAAACAAACCCCCTCTCCCCCCCTGCGCCCCCCCAACAAACTTTTAAAATTATAATTTTCTTTTTGAATAGAGCTTCTTTGCCAAGTGTAGGAAGGAAAACAGCGCTTGAAATGGAATTTGGAATGAGGGAATTCTTAGCTCGTATTTAATGTTCTTAACACATTTTGAGAGGCAGATAATCTCATTTTGGGTTTCTTCCCTCACAACAATTTTGGGAAATTAATTTATTTGTCTTTTTGCAATTCTAGTTTTTATTCTGTATATAATAAGTAATAACAAGATTACTAATGAGACAGGAAGATTTATTTCCCTGTGAAATACATTTCTAAAATACCCATGGTGGCTTGAGAGATGTATTCTTAAATCTGTCTATATAAATATTTCATGGCTAAGCATTCTAATGTTTTTAGTGAAAATTCAGCCATAGTTCTAATTAATAACTTCCTCCACTCTTTCTATCTATCATACTTTTTTCCTCATCTGGAGTATATTTCTCACGTATCCTTGATACTTTAAAACCCTAAATGGGACCTTCCACTTCATGAAACATTTTTCATAATTGCTTTGATTTATTTTATATGCAGTAGAAACCCTATCCGTTTTCTGACAGTATTGTTGACTACTTAGAATAGTGTTAAAATAAATAGATTATAATCCTATAAAACTTTCCTATTTCGACTATTACAGAAGAGTTACATGGGAAAGTATCTCAAATCATTGTCTGCTGCTTGATTCTGGTACCTCAGAGGATGAACACGAGCAGCCCTGTGTCAAGTCCATCTTTCAACTACTAACCTCACCAACACAGGAACTTGAAAAACAGCTGCCAAGGGAATGTCATGGTTTGGGCTTCCTTTGGCAGTTTACCATTTGCTAGACATTAGCCAGTAAAGGAAAATAATGATTTCAGAATATCTGTAACTAATTATAATACTATGGTCACGAAATATATAATGGATTCTTTACCTAGTAATATACAATAAATTTTTTTCGATATATAAATGCTTACATACATTTTTTTAATATAAATTTTAGGTGATTGTCTCCTCTACGCTGAAAAGAAAAAGTAATAGCTTCACTTAATGTATCTTTTGATTAAGTTAAGGAAAAAAAAAAACCCTGGGAACTTGTAGCTGGAAAACTGTAGCTTTTTGTACATCCGTTTATTTCACTCATGATACCCTAAGCAACTTTGCATGCCAGTGGGGTGTTTGCTTCCATATTCTTTAATGAATCCACATGGATTTCTTTAAGACTTGTTAATTTTGAACAAGTGTTCGTTTTGTTGTTTTCTGTTAGCTGTTACTTCTCTCTACGTACACATCATCCTAACCCCATTTAGGAAAGTTAATGTGGTTCCATAGAAAGTGAAAATCACTTATATTAACACATTGCAATTAATGTCTAGTAACATCATTAACGTTGTTCCTCCTTTCATTCCTTCCATTTGTTTTGAAACACACTTCAGTATAGCAAGAAATAAACAATTTTGTCTCATCCATTCCTTGTCAATACCTGAAGAATTTATTTTTTCAGCTGTTGTCATTTATGTGTGCACAATCTGGGCATATAACATAGGAAATCAGATGGCTTTAGAGATGAACTTAATTCTGTCCACATCAAAGCCTTTATGTGCTTTTGAACTATACATGGACAGTTCATCGAATGCTAAAATGTAGCTTCACAGTTTTTTCAGGTTTTATTAAAATACGGTTGTCATTGTTATTTACAGAAATCACTTTGCAACTGGTTTTCCTATCAGTCGATTAACCTTCATGTGCAGCATTGTTTGCTATTGATTTCTGAGTCATGGGACGAAAGGGTAAGAAGGCTCATGCTGATTGTGCATGCAAGTGTTCTATTTTTTATGCATGACAACAAAGAAAAACTGATTTTTGGGAGGAGGGGTAAGTTTTCCACTATGTGATTAAATGCATGTCTCTGTGGAAAGACCAGGGTAAACTGCTTTTAAAAATATTTTGGCCTTTGCTTTACACAGTATATGGACTTTCTTTCCCATCGTCAACTGCTAGGATCCCCAGTGGCTCTCTAGAGAATCAGGTACTTTGTGAATTGCTGAAGGTGGAAGTTAACTGTGTACATGACTCTTGGCTTTCAGAGAGTACTGTTTCATTTCTAGAAAGTTACATCATTCAAGATTAATTCATACAGGAATGAGTAGAAAGTTGGGGTAAGTAGATAAATGAGACTCTTCTTTATCTACTAACTTGGGGATTTCCACTAATGAAGGTCCAAAGGTGAACAGTTCCAGATTTTGATTCTGGAGTTTGTGTCTGTGAAGTATGCTAGCAAATTCTGTTTGTAGCTATGGTGGGTTGACCTTGGCTGGAAGCCAGGTGCCCACCAAGCTGCTCTATCACTCCCCTCCTCAGCAGGACTAGAGGGGAGAAAAAAAGATGGAAAAGCACTCATGGGTCGAGATAAAGGTAGTTTAATAAAGCAAAAGCAAAAGGCCATGCATGGAAGCAAAGTAAAACAAAAGATTTATTCTCTACTTCCCATCAGCAGGTGATGTCCGGCCACTTCCCAGGAAGCAGAGCTTCAGTACGCGTAGTGGCTGCTCCGGAATACAAATGTAAATAACGAATGCCCCCACTCCCCCTTTCTCCTCCTTTCTCTCAGCTTTTATTGCTGAGCAGATGTCATATGGTATGGAATATCCTTTTGGTCAGTTCGGGTCAGCTGTCCTGGCTGCATCACCTCCCAAGATCTCGCCTACCCCTAGCTTACTGCTGAGGGGGGCAGAAATGTCGGAGAGACAGCTTTGATGCTGTGCCAGCACTGCTCAGCAGTAGCCAAAACACCCGTGTGTTATCAACAGTTTGGTGGCTACAGATACAGAGCACAGCACTATGGGGGCTGCTGTGGGGAAAATTAACTCCTTCTCAGCCAGACCCAATAGAGTGGCTGATGTGTTCAAGGGAATGACCTATGACTTTTACTGGTAACCCAGCTGGCTCAAAGAATACAAGCTTTTTGATACGCATGTAGAGGCCAGTATGAAATTTCCTAATTTAAGGGATGTATCTTAATTGTTTACATTTCAAAAGTTAAAACAATTATAGAATCCTTGTCTTGCACAGGTATATTTAAGAATCTTAAGATTAGCAAGTCATTTGTATACTAGGAAACGTCTTAATTTGCCTAAGTACAAAATATAAAAAGCAAAGTAGTTAAATCTGTTTATGGAGTACTTGCTGTTTTCTTGAACAGAAGTTTAAATCAGTAAATATATTTGTGTAGCGTGAATATTGCAGTAGTCTGACTTGCATGCTCTTAATTCAGAGCAAAAAGGTTTCATTCCAGTTAAAGAACTGTCTAGCCTTTAGTAATTTACATGTGCAAATAACAGCTCATGAAATGAATGCTACAGAAGTACTGGTATTTTATGTTTAAGACCTTTGTCATCTTTTAAATATTGAATTGTTTCTCTAAACTAGAAACATGGCAGTAAGAATTAATCTTTGTAAAGATGTGCAAATTCACCAGCAATTATGTGAGAAAAGGTAAATATTTGATTTAAAACCCCCACATTTTAGTTCTTTTTAAATTCAGTGGCTTTAAAAAAAAATATACCATATAAAGTCTGAGTAGAATTCTAGACCCCAAGATTTTAAAAAATTGTTGGCGCCTGCATAACTCAGGCTTCCTTTTCCTGTCCAACTTGAGATCTGTTAAAGATCATGGTCCTTTTGTTTTTCAAGAGGAGCACAATTACGATCCTAAATTGTACTTGGACATGTTATGGTATTTTGCTGATTAAATTCTGTACTTTGCCTTGAAATGGGCACCCAGAGTCTTTAATTGTGGCTAGAGAATGCTTACTCATTCCTTAGTAACAGAATGAGTAAGGAATTTCAACCTTACACTTAGCTATATCATTATACTAAATCGGTACTCCTTCCTGGTACTTTATAAAGCTGTTAGTATGTAAGGAAACGTGAAAATAAATCTTCACAGATATTTTCTTGGTCTCCTTCTGTAGTTCCAATGAATATAGTATCTTTTATATGATTAAAACAGATTCTGTTATTTTCAGTAAACTAGAACCTAACTGTTTAATGATTAGAAAAGGACTTCAAGATGCTGATACCCTACTTTTAAACTTCTTATATAATAAAATATGAATAGTTATTAAATTATAATTGAACTGTGTCTGATATGATTAAGCTAGCAGAGCTCTCTTGTCTAGTAATAAATGCAGTGCAAACTGAATCCAAGACTTTCTATATGCATGTGGGGTTTTTCATTTTTTTTAAAAATGAGT
Organism: Grus americana; assembly: GCF_028858705.1. Classification (NCBI taxonomy): domain Eukaryota; kingdom Metazoa; phylum Chordata; class Aves; order Gruiformes; family Gruidae; genus Grus; species Grus americana. The sequence goes on along the minus strand of NC_072853.1, from coordinate 9,764,023 downwards.
TTGTGGTCTGTTATTAGCATTAATTTAGACATGAGCTTAAAGTTCTTTAGAACTGCCAGAACATCATTTTTGCAAATGGAATCTGATGTTGGGATTACAGCATGGTAAGAAGTGCTGCTTGTGGGGAAGAATGCTTGGACTGCTGTAAAAACCAATGAATCTCTGTGCCCACAGATGTCCTGTCTGGTTTCTACAGACAGCTGAGACACCCAAGACTTGCTGATTAACAATATGTATATATATAAACTACTTCTTTGTGTATAAATATAAAGCTGTCAGTCTTCTAGACTGAACAGTTTGGTGGGAAATAGAGTAGCGGTAGCAAAGGGACGTAGCCTTTAGGTACTGAAGATGCACAGAAGAGCAATTAGCTGCATGTGTGCTCCTTGTGCACTCTGATTAGAAATTACAGAATTGGGGGGAAAACTGCTTTTTAATTAGCTGGGATACATGGTTCTAGATAGGCATGTGTTCTATCCTTAAATCTCACTGGTTTGGAGAGAAAACAATTCAGAATTTTGTAACAGTTGCTTTTCAATTATTCTGGGAAACCTGAACCCAAGCTGGAGCGCTTTTTAAAACTAATGGGAAAAATAACAACCACAAAGATATTTTATAATTCAGATTAACCTAGGCGTTTGGTTTTTTTAGTGTAACTTCTGTCTTTCATGTCTGTGTTCAAAACTGTTAGTATTGAGAAGTTGTTGCATAAACTTCTACTTATTAGTTGTAGCACAAAGCTGCTCTTCTGTGAGGGCAGGATGAACTACGTAGGGCTGTCTGCAGTGAAAAGAAAATGTGTAAAATGGAGTGTATGGGCGGCTCTGAGGACCTGTTCTTGATAATACGTAAAGACATTTTTTCTAATTTTTGATTCTGAATTATTTTAATGTTCTTCTATATGTATGTTCACATGTCCAAATTGCAGTATCCCATTTGGTCAGAACTTTCTGGGAAAATCAAGTGGGTAGGTATAGACACAAACAGGGCACTTAATTGAAGATTGGTGAGACTTGAACAAGAACTTGAGTTCTTAAGCTTATGTATCTTCTGTGCCTCTGTTTTTCAAAATAACGTTACCATATTTTTATTTAGCATTTTATTTTTCAATAATATCAGTACAATTTAAACACTTTGCTACTGAACAGGAATAGATGTTTTGTCATGTTTTGAGCCCTGTCTGTGTGCCTCAGAAGGATGGCTATACCCAGCTTTTTCAGTGTAGATACTGCAGCGTGGTTCTACGTTCACAGAAAAGTTTTCATCCATTCTCTTTCTTATGTTGCTTTCTATGTATAGAGTGTGTGTGTGTGAAATCAAAATTATGTAATATGGCATTGAACTACTTACATGCAGGAAGTTTTCTTTTTAATTAGGAAATGTTTGGCAAAGTGTGTGTTTATGTCCTGAGGTCTATAGCTAAGTATGCTCAAATCAAGGTAAAACTTGTTTTTGAAGTTCTGGCCTTGGTTATGTTGGCATTTGGGGTGTTTTGATAGAAAGAAGGATTTATAAATCAAGACACTCTTACATGTCCTATATACAGTTTAGTGGTTTACTCTGAGCTGGTTAAAATCTAGTTCTGTGGGGTAAACCTTCCCATTAGCTTTGAGGCTTCCGGAAAGAAGGCCTGTGAACCTTTACTCCCTCATCATCATGACTTTTAATCATGACGTACATGCTACTTTTCACTTGTAGAAGTCTTCTCATGCCTTATTTTTCTTCCTGATGCAATTCAGGTGACAATGTAGTACCTACTCTCTGACCTATTTCAGCACTGTGCATTTGGGCAGTGTGTGCTGCAAGGCACCATTGGGCAGGAGTGGAGAATTTAGTCCTCCCAGCCTAGATACTGCAGTCATAGGATACCTGTGATAAAGAAGTGACACAACTGTTCTCATCATCCTTTTGTCTGAAGAAAAAGATGAGCAGCAGCGTAAGATACTGAGAATTCTTTCTACTGCAGCTGTGTTCCTCCCCCATGAATTGGATCAAGAAAACAATCTGCATTGTCCTAAGAAAATGGAAAAAGTCAGGAAACTTCTTCGCGCTTCTCTATGTCAGATTTTTCAATGCACGAAGTTTGAGATGCTTATCACCCTGATGAAACCTGCAACCTTGGGCACTTGCTGACCAGTTACTACTGGTTTGAAGTGAGCTTGTCTTCTGTAGGGCAGGTGATGGTCAAAGTTTACTTCTGCCATCCTTCAAGCTCTCTTCAAATAGTGCAAATGTGTAGTATTGACAAAATCTTCATGACCTTCCAAAAGGAGGGAGTGTTTGACACTGTTCTGTTGGTTGCTTGATGTAGGGAAGCCACAGCTTCAAAACCAGAAGAGGCTACTGTGTAGTACAGATTACAGCGAGACATTTTGGTAACTTTCCCTTGTGTCAGGAATCGTTCCATTTTCTTTTGTGACTGACCTTGGAATTAGGACATCTGCTGAAAGGCAGAACTGCTCATGGCATTTGGGTGACCATTTGTGCTCGAAGAGATGCTAAGTAATCCATATGTGCTACTGCCATAAGCCTGAGACTTTAAATGTACCATTAATTGTGACTACCACACTTACAATGGAAGCTTGTGTAGTTTGCAGTGTCACTGCTAGATGGTTGGCTTTGCTTTAACCCCTACTTAATAGACTATAAACACACCATGTCCTAAGTGTTTCTGCTTGTCTTGTTACCTTTCAACCAAGCCTTCCATAGTGTCTTTCCTTCAAGCACAGTGTCCATCTCAATCCTGAGGTGCTGCACCACCTTCTGTGGAATGGTCTTCAGTGTTAGATGTTGCTCCCTACCTCCAACAAGATGGGAACAAGGTGGTAGGAGAGTTGCAGGTTTTGCAGCCTCCCTCCTCAGTGGAACCCACGGAGGAGTGTAAACCAGGTTTGTTGGCCTTTGAGTGCCTACAAAGGTTACAGCACACTGTTGTGTTACCTGCAGCTATCCTCGGCAGCTGTGCAGCGTGCAAGGATGCAGTATTCTGAAAATTGCTCATCTGAGTTAGAGAATAGGTTAGGGTGAAGGTGAAGCCGGGCTTTGAACAGGATAGTCTGTCTGATACTGGGAGCTTACTTTGATGCCAGGACCATCGCCGTGCTGGGGAGATGCCATTGTCCTGTACCAACTGGTCTTAGGAGGAGCCAGGCATTTGAGATGGAGAGACAGATCAAAGTATTCGTGTTAAGTAGTGAGAGTAGAAGGAAGCTGCTGTTAATGTCAATCCTTCTTTACTTTTTTATTCCGAATTAAATAGTAGGTGAAGAATATCCTGCTGGCTCAGTGTGTTACTGGATGAGGCCTTCACATACAGTGGGTATTTGTCAGTGTTAGGAGTCTGCTCCACGCTCTGCTACTTGTCTGGATGGAGGAATAATGCCAGTTCATGTGCTTCAGAGAGTACACAAAGCACTGTGAGCCTCCTTTTCCCTCCCCCTCTCCTTTACTCCAGTAGTTTGCTTATATCCCCATTTCTCACTGATTTATGAAACACCTTGCTATGAAATCAGTATTTTTTAAGAAATAGGAGTATCATGACACAAAACCTCTTTTTTTTTTTTTTTTCCTTCTCTGGGTTTATCACCTAGAACTCATTTTCTGACTGCGAACCCAATATTGAAAGCAGGAATGAAAGTTAAGTTTCACCTAATTGTTTTACCATGGACAGGTTATCAGGTTCAACTGTGATGGAGAGGGGTCAAGGAGATTTATGTAGTTGTGTCTTTCCGAGTGCCTTCTGAAGTCAGAGTGACAAGATTTCCTTTTTGTATTGCTTTAGTGATGAGCAGTAAATGACCTTGTTATGGCCAGCTTAATAGGAAGATAAGTAAGGACAAGAACTAAGAAGCAAAATTCATAATAAGCCGTAATTCTTCTTTCACTGGAACCAGATTAATTTTAGATACTTAATACTGTATTAAAAATAGAGAGTGCTGGTACTATCTGAGAGTATGAAAGGAGGAGGCGGTGTTGAATAGAACAGAAATGAGCAAGTAAAACAAAGTTACTATGTGAAAACAACAAAGGTGGGAGAAAGAAGAGACAGTATGGAAACACTGCAGGCAGTGGAACTTGTGAAAAAGAATGCAACCAGAGAACTTGATGTAATGGAAAACTTCCTTTTAATGGATAAGAATTCTTTAAAAGGCACCGTCCCAAAGATAGTATCTTCCCTGGGGATTTGTTTTAATTGCTAATGGTTCTGAAAAGAATACTTCATTGAAGAAGCTTAGTGGTAAGCCTTATTTGACTAGGTTGGAGGTTTTTTTTCTACTTACTAGTAGTTTGACATACATTGTCATTCTTCATTTTCACAAAAATCTTATATTCTAATTATTTTTTGCATGCTTTTCACTGTAGCATACTGAGCATCTCTCAGTGTTGATTCAAGTACAGAGGAACACACCTTGTAGTTATATCACACCAGAATTAGCTTTATAATTAGCTTTACTGTAAGAATAAATTCTAGGGAGACAGTTGGGCTTTTTCATTTGTTTCAAATTAACTGAGCACCAAAATACTTTTAAAAATAAATGTAAAATTACTAAACCTAGATAATGGATGGAATTTTCCACATTGGCTGTTACTGCAGTTTTGCTTTCATGAGGGTCAGAAGTTGACACCAAAATGAAGATCGCGTTCTTAAGACATGCATGTTGTGTATTTTCTTTACTGCTTTTTGGTGGCGAGAGGCTAGAAACCAGCTGTTTAGAAGTCAAACAGCACTGGGATGAGAGGTGGCGGAGAAGAGAGGCTTATCTGGGGGATGGGACTTCTTACTGTCCCGATGATGAGTCCTCTGTTCTCTCTGGGAGCGCATCATAGGGACACTGCAATGTTTGATGAGCACGTCCTTACAGCAGTTGTTCTTTTTATAGCAGGTTGAAGAATATTTTTAATTAACTCCCTGGCCAGAATAATTTTCTTGTTCCAAAATACTTGATCTGGCTTTGTTTTTTTGTTTTTTGTCTGGTTTTTTTTTTGTGTGTGTTCTTTTTTTTGTTCTTTTTTTTTTTTTTTTTAATACAGTGGAAGGGGAATGCCCTTGAAAATAGTTTTAGTTCTGAATTAAGCACAGCAACTGATACTAACAGTTGAAAACCAACCAGGTATAGTTAGGATAGTGGTTGAATTGTTATTATATGCACTTTTATCTGGATAGTTGAAACAAATGTCTTTTTGTTTATATTTCTAATCTCAGAGAAAGTTTCATGTATAGAAATGTAGTGCTTGATTTTTACATAGTTATATTTAAGTACTTTGAACAACTAAATGTAATTCTAATATTGCTCAGTTTCTTTCTTGATAGTAGCAAAGCACTCATTTGTAGATTCAAACTTTTATGTTAATTATGCTATTTTTTATAGAATAAGATTTATTTTTAATAAATCTTGGAAGATAGACAATAAAGATAAGGGTGACTATATCCAAGCTTGGGGCATAATAAAAATATTCAGTGAATGAACAGGAAATATTGGTTCAGGTTGTTCTGCAAACAGTAGGGAGCAATACTGGGCAGTATTAAAAATTTTTGGAAGAAATTCTAGCATTAGATAAATAATACAATCCATTTGTTTTCTGTTTTGTTTTAATAAAGAGGAGAATAATCTGGCAGATTTAAACTTGATGGGCAGAACTCGGTTGTTTATGTTTAAAGCCAGCTTAAAGGTTTTGTTTTTCTGTAATTTTGTATGAGTAAGATGTAGTAGTGAATATTCAGACAAACTCATTTGAAATAAAACTTTCTTGTAATGTATTTTTCTAATTCACAGTGTAAGGTTTCTTTAGTAAACTATGTGGTGACAGTTTCTGTGCAGCTCAGTTTTTTTATCTGAATTTACTTGCAGTAAACACTAGTTTATTAGCACTAGTCTTAAGTCTCAAATCGGTATGAAATTGCTATTTAGTGGAAATTATTAGTTGTGATTTAATTAAAACCAGTATATTATAATTTCTAGAGGGCATAAAATACCTATATGAAAATCCTGTATTTGTGTTACCCAAGTGGATGTAATGCAGGAAGTAAAATGATAAAATGATGGAAAGTAATGGGAAGCCAGAAGTTAACTTCAAAATTGCTTAAGTCAAAATTCATTTTCTTCCTGATGTATCAGAATCTTTGTGAGTAAGGATGCCAAGGATTTAAATTTGTAATCCTTGCTTCTTAAATTCTGAGGTAGTATTAGAGATAATGTTAATTTCATTAACCTATTAATTTTTAAAGTGCTTCTGTAATCTTAAAGATAAACCCTTCTGTTTAAAAAGACTTTTTTGGTCAGCAGTCTGCCTTTAATTTTTTTCTGACCATTCTTCAGCAAGATCAAGCAAGTATGTTTTGCCAAAATATTTATCACTCCACAGCAATATGTGACTGCTGACTAAACAAACTTTTTTTCTGTAACTATACTGATTTTTTTGTTCCTAGTCACAGAAATAACGAAGTGCATGTTCTGGAGAAGTTGAAGTAACAAAACTGGCTCTGAGCAATTTCATTCGATGAGCTGGGAATCACACATTGACAATGTATCTTTTATTCTTTTCTCTGTTCTTTTGCCTGGCCTTGTTCACAGAATTTGATACTGAGGTTTTTTCAGGTGTTTGGTGCCTTTATGTAGATGTCACAGAGCTAATCAGATAAGCTTACAGTATTGCAGAGCCCTCTCATGAAGTAACTGCTTCAATGCTAGTGTGAGAGCGCAAATTTCTGAAAAAGGAGAGAGTACCCGGGGAGTGAAATCATATCCAGGATGAGGCAGTATGTTCAAGTTCCAACTGTTGAGCAAGAAAAAGCCTATGATTATAATTCTGCTTTTGAACCAAGACCATGTATGTGTTTGGGTAGGTGAAATTACCATTTTCTGATAACGTGGGCTGTTTCTTCTTACTGTTGTTGTGTAGAATAAATGTGTGTAAAAAGAAGTACCTGTGCAGCTGGGAAATACGTACAGTCTTAATGTGTAAAATGTAGATTACAGGATTCCTTTAGCAGAAGAGAACATGCATGTTTAAACTTGGAAAATCCCAGTATTGCAGAAGTAAATAATAAGTATTGTTTAAACCTTTTACGTTGACTATCATGTAACAGTGTGAACATCTCTTTAGATACCACTTTAACCTTTATATTTACTTGTATAAAATGACGTAAAGATGTCTTCAAGGGGGTAGACCATTAAAATGCTGATTTTTTTTCTGACACTGAAAGGGAATTGTCATAGGATTTTTCAGCGATAGACCTGCATAAAATGAAAAGGGTTCTTTTTACCTGCTTAGTGGCTGCATTCTGTAGACTTACAAACCAGTTTATTTTTGCAAAATTAATCTGTTTATTTGGATCAACTTCTGTCTGGGTTAAATTTGTATCCAAGAAGTAGAGAATCTGTTTTTAATTGCTCAGCTTCTCTCCATCTTCTAAAACATTCATCTTTTCTGGTCTATGTAGTGAAATGTTCCTAGATTTTGTTTTATTCTTTTAAGTTCAATCTATTTTTAATGTATGTTGTTAAGGCTTGATTTTTGTGTTTTATTTTTTTATATATTCTTTTTTTTTTTCAAAACCTATTCCTATGTTTTTTTTATTAATCTTTCCTGGTTATATCAAAACACAGAGCAATGATAAGTAATTTTCCCACAAAGTGTGTCTCATGACTTAATTGTTTTGGGTTTTGCTTTTGGTTTTCTTTTTTCCTGTGTTCTTTGTCACTTAATTTTTTTTCTGATAGCGTTCTGCTTAGATTTCTTTACTCAAAATATTTTTGGAGGCTGAAAGCTTTGATAGATTAACTACAGCTTTCTAATACTAGAATGTTCTCTTTAATTTAGAAAATTATTTTAATGATGTTAAAATTCATATTAATTTTAGTTTTATGTTTTGATGATAGAGAATGGTTTGAAAAGATGGTGTTTTGTTTTGTTTTTCATGTAAACTGTGCTATAATTAAATATATAGCAATGTAAATATACCACTGAAAATCCAGGATGGAGAGAAGAAAAAATTTTCAAATCTTATGTAATATACTTATTGTTAGGTCTATTTTTAAATGTCAAAATTCACTCTGTGCCATAAATTTGAAGAGCAGTCTTTGAAGACTATTGAGTTTCCATTAACTGAAACCACCTGGCAAGGCTGTCAGAATGAGTTGGTACTGTTAGCTGATATTTCATCCTTCTCAAAGGAGTGACTGTATCCAGGTTTTATGTTCAATTTATGTAATTGCCACATTTCTAAAACACTGTTTGAAAACGTAAATTGTGGTTCTTTGCAAGGATTTTCTCTCCTGTCACTTAGAGGGAGAAACTATCTCCAGAATAATTTTTAATTTTCCCTGTCTTGCATACAATATTTTATGATTCTCTGTTCTTACTATGTTTTAGATAGCTGAAGCAAAATATTTAGTGTAGTTATTGTAAGAATATTTTGTTATACTTAGCAGTAATCAAACTTAATGTTTACTCTGGACCAATGTTAGTGGTCCATAAGGTAGAACATCAAGTAGGGACACACAATGACCAGGAGTGAGCCAGGTGCAGAGCTGCATACCTAACTCAAGAAACATTTAACAATGATAGGTTTTGGTGGATTTTGATAGTGTTACTTGAATTTCTGAATACTGAGTATTATCCTAGACACTAATGAGGTACTGCTTTCTTATGATTTTATTTACTTTTATAATGTTACACAACATTGCTGTCAATAGAATATATTTGTACAAATGTCTGAATTATTTCTGGGTTAATTCCAGTAGGTTTTTAACCTCTTCTGATACCTGCATTTTCCAGTGGCATCAGCTTTTATGGAAATGTAGATTTTTATGTTGGTTAGACTTCTGTGAGTAGGAGATGTCAACAAAAGGAGTCATATGAAGAAATTAACAGTAGTAACAAAGTACTATTTCACACAAAAATTCTCAATATTCCTGTTGTTTATTCTTTGCTTGTTTTTTGTTTTCATAGTTATATATTGAAGTTGTGAATCTGTGTTCATCTTACTGGTGATACATGACTCAATAACTGATGAATTGAGTTAAAAGACCACTGAGGAGGACTTTGAGTTAAAGCATGCTTTTAAAATCATGGACCTACCTTTACTAATTGTTTCTGATAAAATAAATTGCAAGAATAAAGTTGTCAGACTATGAGCACAATTCAGTTTTTTGTCCAAAAGACAAGTAGTATCAGAAAACAGGTAGAATAGAGGGACAATATCTACTCATGTAGAGTCTTATAATAAAAACAAGTACAGCAAGGGAAGTCTGTGTCATTAATCACCCAGGTGTGCTGATAAATATGGTTAAAAACAACTGAGGTAACTTGTACTTCTTTACTTAAGATATCCAAATCCTGATGTGTTTGTCTAATATTTCTTCATATCCTGAAAAATTTGCAGATAAGTTATAATCATCAAAGTTACTGCCAAGATATCCCTTTTTTGATTTCCCTTTTTTGATTTGCGGTAAAAGCTTTTGCAGCTTTTACTATTTTTAGCAAAGTGTTTTATAACTTTTGGAGTACATAAATGGCTATCTTTAATAAGGTATTTGTAAAATATTTAGCTACTCTGAATGTTTTATAGGTACTGAGATTTGAAAGACCAGACAGCCACTGATCTGCATGCATACTTACTATATTGTTGTTCAGTATATTATTTCCAATTTAGCAGCTCTTATGCATCAAAGCTGCTTTAATGTTAATCTGAGGCCTGACCAGTGAGTTACTTTTATATGTCCACCGCAACATTTCAAACCTGATTTGTCAAAACATTTCAATTCCTTGGGAATAAATCTGCACTGATAAAACAATTGGACAGATATCTAGAAACATTTTTTCAGGATTTTTTTGTGCTAAGTTTTTACTTCAAGTAAACTTGAATTATTCCAAAGTTCTAGTAGTCCTGAATTCTAGAAAAAACAAACCATACTTTGTAGGTTTCTATCTTGTTAGAGCAGGCAGTATGACTCTTTAAATTACTGTGTTACATATATTGTCCTGGTTGTCTTTATATGAGTACAGTATTAGTAGTAGAGTAGAAATGAGATCAGAAAAATACCTTCTATTCACTGCAAGTGACTGTCTTTTGTCCGATGCCTGGTGAAATAGTAGGACAATGAAGGTAGAGCTTGTTTTGTATGTTGTGCTTTATATTGCTTTATATGATTGCCTGAAAGCAGAAGATTTTGTAGTTGTTCTTTAAAAGACGGAACATAATGCATGTTTAGATATGTTTAGAAATGATCATTCAGAATAAGATAAAACAGAAAATTAAGTAGCCTTGGTTTTATTATTACTAGATTTCGATTTTTTTTTTTAATTTTTCTGCATGTTTTTAAGCATGGCTGGATGACAGGTGCATTTCTAGTACCCAAGATGCTTGCATATTTTCTCATGTATTACACTACAATAGTAGTATTGCTTATTTGACTTCTCAGTCATTTTCAATTACCATAATTTTGCTTTACTGCTGACAGAAAGAAGCAGCTGAATTCACTGTGTCTTTCTCATCCTTGCTTGTCAGCTAGTCACTTCAAATGAAAATACCGGAGTTCCTAAAACTTAATTCTAAATTCTGTTGGGTAAATCTCTCTGCAGGAGTGTGCTGTTGCTGTGCTGCTTTGCGACCTCGCTACAAGCGTCTAGTAGATAACATATTTCCTGAAGATCCAAAAGTGAGTGATGGCTTTAAAATTTTAAAGGATTGGCATTTGAAAATTTTGTGTTAGTAACTAGTGCTTTAGCATTTTTGAAGAATGTTTTTTTCTTGTCTATTTTCACATGTTACAGTAAATTCTTCCTTAGTGCTTCATAATTTTAATAAAGGTTAGCAGAATAATTTAGCTGGAAAGGGACCTCTGCAGATCGTCTGGTCTAATTCCTTTTTCAAAGCAGGGCTGTGTATGTAGAAGAGTAAAATTAGTATGATTTGTTCAGAGAAATAAAGATTTAATTGAACAGGGTATTCTGCAGCAGAGGTAGCACTTCATAACTATGTAGAACCACAAAGATTTGTTCTCTTATGGTTGCAGTTGTGAACATTTTCTGTTTTTCTACAAGATTTTGTAACTCTTGACGTATTAACTCTCTAAGTTTTTATAGTTCTGGTAGGCTGTTGTGATCGAAAAAGGGGTTTTGTTGTTGTTAATTTCTCCAGTTATTCATACACAGTTTTTTCATTTCACTGGAACAGTCTTGGAGCTATATTAAAGCCTAGCTCTTACTCTCAGTGACAATAAATAACTTCTGTGTTACCATTTAGTAATGCCTATATCTATACATAATCATGTGATGGTTCAGACTGATCAAGAGCTTATGTTTCTGCTGCTGTATTTTTTTTAAATGTGTTACCAGATTTTGTTATCTTGTGTTATAGCGGAAGTAAGCAGAACAGTTAGCGTTTGTATAACATTTGGCTTATATCTTATAAATTATGTGGGCTTTTCTTTAAAATGTCTAGTTAGTAAGTGCTAGTTACTATATAAGTGTATGTTACTGGCTTCAAAGGAAATGTTTTCTCTGTATACAGTGTACTGAAAGCATGGAACAATATGGTTTTGTAAATTTATTTGTTTTAATCTATTTGTTTCATACAGGTGTAGAAACACCCAGAATTGCTACAGTTGTAGTCTTATAGCTTTAATCTCACTCAGTAGCTCTGTGTTGGCACTCCTGAGTCTCTGCTTTTGTTAATACTCATTGGCTCAGTGCAGGACACAAACCAGTCCATGATGTTTCACTGAGCTACAGGCCTTCTCTAAAGTATGAGAAGACTTGCTTGATAGAATGAATGAATTAATAATGAGTGTGTTAAAAGCTTCAAAGTCATTTATTTGAAAAAGATAATGTTTTTGTGAACTTCTAGAAAAAAAAAGAGAAAAAGCTTTATCCTTCTTACCTGATAGTTATAATTATAACCTCACCTGAGGAGAGCTGTATCACAGTTTATGTTGGAACTGATACATTAATCTTTGATCTTGTTCTAACAATTACCCTTCAGGTACCCCGTATGTCAGCCTTCTCCAACATGTGACACTGAAGAAATAAAATATTTAAACTGCAATCCAAAATATTTAAACTGCATAGAAAAAAATTACATTGTACCAGTATGCAAAAAGTGTATCTCAGAACTGGTGACATATCTCACTAAATAGCTTCTTTTGGAATACCTGTTCCCCCCCACCAAAAATAAGATGGGGGAAGATAGTTGTTTTGTTTCTTTTAAAAATATTTTACTTAATTTTTATGTTGCTAATTTTTGCAGCTAAGCTAATGACAATTTTGCTCAGAAGTTTATTTGTTTGGGTTTTGTTGTTGCTTTTTTTTCCCTGGTAGCTTATTCCCATCTATATTGCTCAGATCTTTAAATCTTGAGTAGACAAAAGGAGAAAACACTTCAAAAGCTTTATATTTTCTGTGAACTTTTATATTTTGTATGTCTGTTTTTAGGATGGTCTTGTTAAAGCTGACATGGAGAAGCTGACTTTCTATGCTGTTTCTGCACCAGAAAAGCTGGATCGAATTGGTGCTTACCTAGCAGAGAGACTGAGCAGAGATGTTGTCAGGCATCGCTATGGGTAAGGAAATAAGTCACAGCATTAAAAATAGATGCCAGCATGTACTGGCATTTCATCATGCTTGTTCTGATCAAGTTTAGGAAGCAAGACAGACCCACTCCCTTTGTGGTGAGTTAAACTTGTCTGGCTGCCAGGTACCCACCCAGCCGCTCTCTCACTCCTCCTCAGCCAGATGGGGGAGAAAATAAGATGAAAAGCTCATGAGTTAATCTAAGGACAGGGAGATCACTCAGCAATTACCATCGTGGGCAAAAAAGACTCAACTTGGGGAAGATTAATTTAATTTATTGCCAAGTAATAACAGAGTAGGATAGTGAGAAATAAAAACAAAGCTAAAACCACTTTCCTTCCAGCCCTCCTCCTTCCCAGGTTCAACTTCGCTCCTGACTCATCTACTTCCTCCCCACGAGGAGTGCAGGGAGATGGGGAATGGGGGTTGCTGTCAGCTCATAACATCTTGTTTCTGCCGCTCCTTCCTCCTCACGCTCTTCCCCTGCTCCAGTGTTGGGTCCCTCCCACAGGAGACAGTCCTTCAAGAACTGCTCCAGCATGAGTCCTTTCCACAGGGTGCAGTCCTTCAGGAATGGACTGCTCCAGTGTGGGTTCCCAACAATCACAGGTCCTGCCAGAATAGCTGCTCCTGCGTGGGCTCCTGTCCCTGGGCCCACAGCTTCTGTCAGCTCCAGCGGGGCCTTTCCATGGGCTGCAGATTCCTTCAGGGCAGAGCCACCTGCTCCAGCATGGGGTCGTCCATAGTCTGCAGTGTGGATATCTGCTCCCCTGTGGTCCTCCATGGGCTCTACCAGTGTCAATGAGGGGCTCAGCTTTGGGAAGTGGTGGGTCCATCTTGGAGCCATCTGGAGCTGGCTGTGTCTGACATGGAGGCAGCTCCTGATGGCTTCTCACAGAAGCCACCCCTGTGGCCCCTGTGGCACCAAAATCTTACCGTGTAAACCCAATATGCCCTTGAATGTCATTCAGGGTATTGGGAAGTGGGGATATCTTTCTTTTCAGCCCTTTTGACTAAATTGTATTTAAATGGGAACTTTTTAAAACTCTGTCACACTCTAAATCCTATTTGAGCTGGAAATTTTTGGCTCTGCATTATTTAAAGAGGGAGAAGATTTTAAAGAGTGTGGAAATAGAGTAGGAAAATATTGAGCCTAAATAGTGTCAGGAGTTGGAAAAGAAAGGCAACATCCATCACAGGCCATCACTTTTGGCCTTCATGATATCAAAAGATATTTTTATAACTTTATAGAATGGGTGAATGGCCATTCTTTAGGGTAATTAACTTTGGTCACTGCTGTCTTTACTCTTTTTTCATTTACTTAGAATGTTGTCTGACTGTGCAGGAGTATGGATAAGTTGCTGGCTTTCCATACTGGAATTTGGAAAGACAGAAGATCTGTATACTAGAAAACGGGGTTTTACAATTGAAAAGAAAATGTGATAGGAAAGAAAATTGAACTATATTCACTCTGTTAGTAAGTCTTATGACATCCCTTCTGAAAACACTCAATTTCCTGCCTACCCTAAAAAAATAATAAAATGTAGGAAATACCAATAGCTTCCATTTTTAGACAATGGGAAATATGTGCCTTCCATGCTTTCTTTTCTAATTTTTGTTTTAATAATGAAGTAAATTGAACAAATTGAGGTAATGATAAATGTAGCATGTCTTTATGTGCTTTATGTCTCTAATTCTCAGGTATGTTTTAATTGCCATGGAGGCATTGGACCAACTTCTAATGGCTTGCCATTCTCAAAGCATAAAACCGTTTGTGGAAAGTTTCCTTCGTATGGTGGCCAAGCTTCTAGAATCAGGCGAACCAGAGCTGCAAGTTCTTGGAACTAATTCTGTGAGTAAACTCAAATGCTAAATCAAATCAGAATAAATCTTTGCTTATTTACTATGGGAAAGTAGTTTCAGCAGTCACAAAGTATCTGCCAGTTAACATGAATCGAGAACATTCTTTATGTGGCAGGGTATACCATTTGGGCCTAAACACAGAGCAGATAGCAGCTGGAGGCAGAAAAACTGTTTCCTTTCAGTCTCTAAAATTCTTTTTGATGCCTGGGCTCATCCCCTGCAGAAATAACTCCTTCTGGAAGGAACAGAAAAGCTGTTTTGTGAGTTCATATTTTGAATCTTTAAATAGACCTCCTGGAGTCATTCTATAGGTAAGACATTGTTTTCTTGCTCTCCAGCAATGAGAGCGATGATGTGAGAAGGAGGAAATAACATCCTTCTCCACAGCACTGACACTACACAGAAAGATTCATGTTAGCTGAAAAGTAGCTAGGAGGCAAAAGCTTTAGTACTACAACCTCACCACATTATTAGCTTAAATATTTCAAGATTCAGATCCAGGCTTGAAGGACATAACTAAAAGTGTCAAAATGAAGATTTGGAGATCTGGTTTTCCAAATAGAGTGATGGGTTCAATCAGTATTATAGTTCTGTTATACGTCCTGTTTAACCATTGTATTTCCCAGTTGGTACAATAGGAATCTCATAAATTCCAGGATTGTGATGTGGACTGTTTTCACTTACAGTGATTGCTTTTACACGAGTAAAGAAGTAATGCTTGCATTTTGTGTACACTGCCATTGTTAGCAGCGTGGGGGTTTTTTGTGGATTCTGTAAAACTTTTGAGCTTTCCTTTGGGTATGATTCCCAGTTGGTGGAATTAAATGGATTTGCAGTTCAGGGAAGCAGGAGAGTGTAGCAGAGTGATGCTATTCTGGAGTAGAATTTCTTATTATAGTGGAATGCAGAGAGTTCTTGCTATGATGTAGGGAAGGAGTGTCCCCTTGTGCCCCAAACTAACAGGGCAGCTTGACTGAGGGTAATGAGATATTTATTTTTTTATTTTAATATCTTTGAGCCAGACTGTCCTGCTTCTTTTGTTTGTTTGTATAATAATGCCTGGGCAAGGCCTCTTAGGGAGATAGCTTTGGAACTTATTTCCTGGGCTGCCAAATGGTAAGATGTACATCACTTTCCAGTTGCCTAAAATCCTTGGTGGCAAACAGCTACTGCCAACATCCACTTTGATTTTCAAGGCACACGTCATTTCCCAACAAATGTTATTGAACAGAACTCCACCTTATGGCAATCTGTTTGATATCCCTGTCAGTTCCCAATGAAGGCTTTTATAAGCAAAGCAGGTTAACGGGCTTCCTAAATTAGGATGTAATTTGTGTTTGTCTGTTGTAGAACTCAATAACCAAAACCAATTAAATTTTCCTAAATAAGATGTCAAATTCTGTGAGGAAAGTGAAATCTATATGGCTTTTCAACAGTATTCCAAAGGCTAATTTTAGCCTAATTATGCTAATTTCCCTAGGCACCGTCTATAGTTAATGGAGAGAAAAGATAGAGTCTTTTTGCGTTGACTCAAGAGGAGCAAAGTGTATTGGCACTGACAGCTTGTCTGTTACTGAGGTCACTGACCTACTGTGTTCTTAAATAAATTTTGTCAGACAAGGAGAAAGTTTACCATCACGTTTAGCCTTTTTCAGTTTTTCCTCTCTTCCTGAAGGAAATAAATAAACAAACAAACAAAAAACCCCCCAAAGGAGTAGAAATGGTAGAGTGACTGAATAATCTTTCCTGTGCTTTATTTATTCTAATATACCAATTTGGAGTGAAAACACGTATTTTCTGGAAGAGAAGAATGAATTGCATATGAATTAAATGTCTTTGAACTGATGAAAAGTCAGGCAACCTGTGGAAAAGTTGCCGTAATATTTTTAGGTTAAACTCAATTTCAGGCAATACAAACGTATAGTCTGCTTACACTTAAAAAGATACGGGGTATGATTGTGGCTATAAGTAGATCTTGATTATTTTCCATCCCAAAGCTGACTTTCAAAGCTTCGCTGGGACACAAAGACAGTGATGTCTTTCAAGTAAGATTCAACTGTCTGTCTTGAATTGTATTTTTTTTTCTCAGTCTCACAAGCAGATTTTGCTTCAGCTCTTGTGATGGCACAGAAGTCAGAGTTTCAAATGAAACAGATGTGTGTACTCCAAGTAGTTTAAAGTCTTGGAAGGATATGGAAGCTCCCACTGTCTTCCAAGGTTTTTCCCTTGACTTCCAAATACCTGGTTTTGGATGCAGAACTTACTCTACTTGGTGCCCTATCCTAAAAAAATACAAAAGTTTCATTCAGCTGTTTGACTTAAAATATTTTTTGAGGTTAAATTTCAATTTTTAAGTTGATTTACTTCTAAAAAGCAAACCTGAAGGTTACTGTTTTAGAAAAACAATTGTTTGTTTTTCATTTATATACTTTTATGCCTGATCTTCAGGTTACATATAATTAATTCCAATGACTTTTTATATGTTACATTCGTAAATAATGTTAGCTTATGTTCTACAGCAGTAATGTGTTGGTTTGGGTTTTTTTTTAATAACGTAACTGTAAATCTACTTATATATGCGGATACTTGAAAACAAGTGGAATTCGATAGTGGATATGTTGAATTGTACTCTTTTTGAAGTAGACCAGATTTCAAATTGGCAGTGTCTATGAAGTTCAGAACGTCTTTTTCTATCATGGAAGATATTTTTATTAACCATGTGCTAGGATAGCATATGCTGGTGAGGAAACTGAAAAAATGTGGTGGGAAAAAGTGAGATTTCCTTGGCTTAAGTATGACAGAATCTGGAGGCTGATTGCAATAAGCTTTTACTTAGAAACTTAAGGCAATATTAAATTTCTCTCTCTGACCATTTTGCAGAATTTCAGTAACTGAATATCATAAAATCATAGAATCGAACATGTAAAACATCTCTCTCTCATGTACAAATAATTAAATGTATTGCTTAGATCCATAGTGGTTATATTACTAAGATTGAATGAATGAATTATACTTGTTCTTCCTGTCTAGGGGTGAACAGCTTTAAAATCTTTGAACTTCTGGTCAAAATTTTTTGGGGACAAGAGATAATTTTTAAAAATATTTTTAATTTTCTGACATTTTTTTTGAGAGAGAGTCCAGAAAATTTCTTTAGTGAACAGTAAGTAAAACTTTCATCTTAAACTATGTTGACAAAACTCAGCTGAATACAACACATTCTAAGCTAGTTGGGAATGTTGATGGGGTGAATTCTTCTTTGTATATTGATAGTAAAACATTGTTTTTTCATCTGAAAAATGGCAGATATATGTAGAACACAGTATTACCACATTTTAAATTATTTACTACAAATGCTTTCTTTAGTTGATAGGGAGCTTTATTTTAGAAGGGCAGTTTCTTCTTCGGAGCAGTGAAATAATGATACTGTCAGTGACAGTGTTGGGCTTCTTCTGCATGAAAAGGTGACTGTTATCGCTGGTTGTCATTATTTGTTATTTAAAAGCAGACAAGCAATATCCCAAGTAGAAAAGTGACCAGGCAGTGCCTGATATAACAAGATTTTTGTATCTGTTAGTGTTGGCTTATAAAAGCAGTTGTTTATACATGCATTTCAATTCTGACAAATAGAAAAATAGTATAAAATGTCAAGACTGAAATTAAGGAATGTCAGAATTAATATTCCCAGTAGAGTACTCATTTGTTTGTCTTGCTTATCTGCAGCATGATAATCTGGAAGTATGTGATGGAAACTTTATTACAAGATGCTTCTTTCATTCCATGTACCAATACGGAATTATGTGCTAGTAGTGATTTAATATACAATGAAGTATTTAATCTCTAGGGTCCCTGGTCTATCTTTTATAGGATTTAAAGATACAGAGAGGCAGAATTACACAAAGCACTCTTTCTCATCCCGTAGGTTATTAAATTAACTTCTAAATTCTGTGTCTACATCTACTAGAATTTGAGTGATGCTAGGTAAATCACTTTCTGCAGTTCTTTTAGGGTGATTCACAGATAAGTATTGCTTCTCCCACCTCATGCTCGTGCCCTCTGGTCTTGCAGTTTCATAGCCACACTAACGTGACCCTGTAAGCCAATGTACCATTACTGACTTTGTTACACAATGTGGCATTCAGGATAATTTTCATCCAAGTGGCATGAAGTAAAATAGAGTGTGAAGCTAACCATCCCATACCAATAAAACTCAAAATGAGAAGTGTCAGGTGACCTTAACTATTACTAACTAAATCACCAATTTCTGTTGCTGAATACCTTATCTTGTTTTTTATTGTGATCATTTTAATACTGTTTGTGAAGTTATTGTATGAATCCAGTGTTTGAACCTTTACTATTTAGAAAAGTTGACGTGTTTGTCCTTTTTGCATTTGTGTGATGAACTGCATACATACATTCACACAGTTCTTATCAGTGCTGTACTGTGTAGTTTGAGTCTTATGTTTGTAGGATATCTTGTCTTCCTATATGATAGCTTCCTAATAATGAAATATAGTAGCTTTGTCTATAAAAAATGGAAACTATCAGTATCAGCACCCCCTTTCCCCCATCTGAAACATGAGAAAATTGCAGACTGTAGAAGACAGACTGGGGAGCTCAAATTAAAAATAAATATTGCTCAGATTCAGCCTACAGTTTCTACAGGGAGATAGTTTAAATAACATAACTCACATTTAAATACGATGCGTGCTGTCTGTTCTTGAGTTTCTGCAAAAACCTGACCTTCTTTAAAGACATCCAGAGTTTCATCAAAAGTTATGATTTTTCTCCTACGGTACTGGGTACATAAAAGCGGTAAGACAGCATAGATGTATATAAGAAATTGTCCTTAGGAATTTAATTTGAGAACTTGCATGATTTACTTACAGGACTTGTGTAATCTCTCTCTCCCTGGTAATATGATCAAACTTTCTTCACTCAGTCTGGAACAAGTATCTTCTGAATAGATAATATGTTCCTGCTTTATTTCATGATAGTTCTATTTTTTTTTATACTGATTGAATTTTATTGGTTTGAAAATTAACAGAAATAAGATCTTACCAATATAAGTTCCTTTTTGTACCTTCTGTATTCTACAAATACAGAAGAAGTTTGTACTGCTAAAACTTCCATAAATTACCAGTGGGTGATTGCAAGCATTTACTATGACTGAATGACATGTTTACATCCATAAAAGCTTTGTAAGTATATCCCAGACAAGTGTTTGGATGTCCTTTTTTAGGTTGAATAATTTTTATATTTGAAGTATGCTTGGAAACATGTTAGGTGCTTAGAAGTAAAATATTCTTTATTTAACAACAATAACAGCTTAAGAGTACCACTGCTACTCAACAGTTCTATAATGAAATGGAATTGTATACTCTACTGAATGACAGTGCAACTCAAAACAGTGTTATCACAGTTAGCTTTCCTGTGGCCTAAATGTTCAGTTATCTGAATGCTAAACCTGGAATATGCTTCAGAAATGCTTCATGTTCAGTGGGTGAAATTGTTTTGTTATACATGCGAGGAAATAAAAAAATTTTGATCTTTCTGGACATTTTGCTGTGCGTGCCACTTTGAGAGGTATAACTTCTGGGTACTTGCTTCCCTGCTACACAGCTGCATCGTGATGTAGGAGAAATGTCCAGAGCTGGAGAATCCCTGACATTTTCTTGTCCTAAATTCATCATTTATCCTTACAAAGTAATTTCTTGGTACAATAACTCTTTCTTCTAGCAAAGAAGAACGGTTAGAGTTAAATCAAGTTTTCATGTTGGAAGATCCTGTCAATCAAATAATTTTGCATTTTAGATAATATGCTAATATTAAATGCTAGATGAGTTAATATTCTCACAGGTACTCCCATAGTGTTTTGTGTTCTTTAAACTTTTTGCTTTCATTCTTTTACATGCTTTTATGGAAGTTCGAGTGAATCAATTGCAGGCTTGAACACTTGAATGTCTGGAAAATATTACGATCGTATTGTTTGGGGTTTTTTTTAACCCCTGGACTTTATGCGTTGTTAAATTGTAGGGACTAATTAGGTTCCTGTCTTCAAAAAACTTTAGAAAATTAAGTTCTAATTTGTAATTAACAATTCCCATGACACAAACCAGTGAGACGTAAGGCATTTAAAGCATTTTCCAGGGTCTATTGGGAAGAAAATGATCATTTTTATAACAGTATTGAACAAAAGGTATGGTTGCTGTTTGTGGATTGTCTTTCAAACTGGCAGTAGACTATACAGAATTGTTTTTTGTGTGTATATCACTTTGTTATCACCAGACTGTACAGAATATTCTCTACAGAAGGACATGTAAAACGGACTAGTATTACACAATTTTGCTCCATTTCCAGTAATGGCTGAGAATACAGTTTTAAAAACTGTATCATTTTCAGCTGCACCGGCAGCTTTCAGTGAGTGAACTGGTAGTGCATTTGAAAGGGATAAGTGTTCTAGATAAAACAGAAAAAAGACTAAAATAAAAGTAGAAAAAGTGTGGGGGGGTATTTTCTGAAATACACAGCTTTCTCTTCCAGCTTGAAAACTACCTCAAAACCTCCACAAATCAGTACGCTGTACATTACGCTAAAGTGCTTTGGGCTTGTCTAGATGTATATGGGTAATGCGCTGAGAAGAGCAGGTTCTGCATCTCTGAAAGTATACAAGACGTGCCTTAGCCTGTGCTTAGCAATCGGTAAGAATTCTGCGAGGGGAAAAGCAGAGGGATCTTAATGAGACATGTCTCTGCTTCAGGGCAGAGCCAGCACTGTGTTAAACCTTTCCTGACAACCTTTCCTTTCCCTTTTTTCTTCCCTCTTTAGTCTGTTCTTAAAACTGTCAGTGGTGGAGAACCCAAAACGTCTTTAGGTAGTTGGCTTGCTTTAGGAGGGGGGTTTTTAGTGTTTAACTTCGGTAGCCTTTCCTTCAGCGTAAGCCCATTATTGCTTTTCCTATTACCATTGGACAAAGAAAACCACTTATTTCTTTTCTTTTTATAGATGTCTTCTGTACCTTGTAAGACTAATATCTTTCAGGCAGTTCCAGACTAGATAACTTAATGTCTTTCAGTCTTTTTTAACAGGTGTTTATCTAAAGCTTTGTTCCTCCCTTGAATAATTGAAGGACCGTAGCAGTTAATCACCGTCTTCAGCAGTGATGCTTCAACTGGATGCAGTACTTCATCTAAGGGCTTATTAGTGCCAATTAGATGGCAAAAATTTCTTCATAGGTGTCATGGGTAATACGGATGTATCACAATATATTACTTCCTTTTTCATGCCATTATAATGGCATTGACTTTTGTTGAATGTGCAGTTTGCTATAACCCTAAGTTTCTTTTCTGCATTCAGCTGTGTCTTGGCTTGTATTTGTACAGCTGTCTTAAAATGGTATTTTGCATTTGTCATTCCTAAATTGCTTCCTTGGATTTTCAGGTCCTATTTCCAGTTTGTCAAGAACCAGGCATCAACTGTGCTTGCAGCTCTGGCCAGCTTAGTGTTCTTTGCAAATTTGACAAGCCCACTCTGTAATTTAAGTCTCTAGTGAAAATCGAATACTACTGTAGTCCAGACAGGCCCCTTCAGAAGTTCACTCAATACATTATTGTAGTTTACAAGTGTTTCTATGTATTTCCAAACCCTTTTGCATCTATCTTGCAGGGAGTGTTCTTTTGACAGTGTTTTTCTAGCTTCCTTTTGAGAATTTTGTGTATTTTTTTGTCAGTGGCATCACTGCAGTTAAGATATGACAGATGCTGCTTCATCTGGATTCACAAAATCTATTTCCTTGTCATAGGAATAATTTAGACTGTGTTGATGTGATTTGTTCTTGACAAATCCATGTTGATTGTTACTTACCCCTTCGTTACTTTGTAGATGTTTGCAAATTGGAATTATTTTTTTCCAGAGTGTCTTTCTGTGAGTGGAATTAAAATTGACTGCGTTATAGTTCCTTGACTCTTCCTTTTTCCATTTTGTAAAGATAGACAGAATTGACAGAATTCCTCCGAGTTTCTTTCCCTTGAATTTTGATAAGTCAGAATGTTGCTAGTTAACTTGCCAGTGACACTGTACCATTTGATTTCTCGGACTGCTCTCTACAGCTACCTGAAGAGAGGTTGTAGCCAGGTGAGGGATGATCTCTTCTCCCAAGTAACGAAGACAAGGGGAAATGGCCTCAAGTTGTGCCAGGGGAGGTTTAACCTGAATATTAGGAAAAAATTCTTCACTGAAAGGTTTGTCAATCATTGGAACTGGCTGCCTAGGGAAGTGGTTGAGTCACTATCCCTGGAGGTATTTAAAAGATGCGTAGATGTGGTGCTTAGGGACATGGTTTAGTGGTGGCCTTGGCAGTGTTAGGTTTACAGTTGGATTCGATGTTCTTAAGGGTCTTTTCCAAACTAAATGATTCTATGATGCTATGAGTTGATGACACTCACTATTCAATTGTTAGATGTTTCCATATTGCATGGTATGTTGTATTTCATGCAGCTGCACCCTTTCATAATGATCTAAATGAAGTTCTAGTGGAAAGTCTTTAAAAACAAAACTCTCCAATTTAACTTTTTCTTCTCTGAAGTTAAACATTTAAGTATTGTCAAATCTGGATTCTTTTCCTAATGCAGTGTTTTATGTTTCTTCTTAAATGAAGATTAGTATTCATTGTTTTCTTTTGGGAAATTGATATCAAGAGCTTTTTTAATGTATTTTCCAGTTTGTCAAATTTGCCAACATTGAGGAAGACACACCTTCCTATCACAGACGCTATGACTTCTTTGTGTCTCGATTCAGTGCCATGTGTCATTCATGTGACCACGATCCAGAAATACAAACCGAGTAAGTGCTATTCTGTATGTATAACAGAAAACTGTCTTACCATGTTAATAAAGTCTGTAATACAGCTTTTGTCATGATATTTAGTGGAACAGTTCATTCCATAGGAAGAAAATGAAAGTCTGACTTTTTAAATAGCACCAAATAGCACAAATCTTAATGGCGAGAACTCCTAGAATATTTAAGCAGAATTTTACCTGAATAATGCTTGCCAAATTGCATGGATTGTCTCCAGAAAGGCATTACTGTAAATGTGTGTGAGTTGCATAACTCATTTGAGAAATTAATGGGGCTACTTACATGAAATGCAAAAGCATTATTTTGAGTCTGCTATTTGAGAATTACTCATTAAAATTGAGTTTTCTTAGATGTCTGCAGTATGATACTGTGTGTGAAAGTGAAATGCCTTCATGAATTAGTATTACAAATTTTTACGTTATTACATAAGCACCACAATGTTTTTTACTTCAGCTCCCCCTAGCGATGTGTTCTTTATATGAATTGGTAATCAGTATTTAACTCCTGAGCATGGTAGAAAAAGGCCCTTTTAGAAAAAGCTTTTCAGATTATACGATTTGTATCTCTGTTGTACTCATCTTTTCTATTTCCCTGCATTAAATTGTTTGGCCAACTATGAAAAATCCATGTGCTGAACATTTATTCAACCTTTTGGGTATACTGTTTGTTCTGTTAGCTGCAATGCATAAGGATTTTTCTTAAAGTTTGCAGTTTCAACAATCTGTGAACTGTATTTTCAAAAAGAATGAATACTGTGTACTGTTGGGTAAAAAGCCAACCAAACAAAACCCAAAAAACCAGAAAATTCATTCCTCCTTTAGTCTTCTGGTTCATTCCTCCTCATTTTTTGGAATTTAATGCCATCTTCTAGGGTTCTACTGTAAACCTTGTCTCTAAAAGGGTTAGGATTAAATCTGTCTGCTTCTTCTGTACTCTTCCCTCTGCCCCCACCCCTTTCTCTTTAGGAAGATGATTCCAGTGAATGGTTTTACAGGATGACCCCGGGTATTGTTTGGGGAGGAACTAAAGGGTTGGTAAATGCTACTCAGGGACCGAAGGGGAAAGGAGATGGAAACTTCTTAAGCAGGTGTCACTAGTGAGGCCAGCGTGTCATGCAACTACCTCATAACTTAGGTTCCTGGCAGGTGCAGTATATTTGCCTGAAGCTGCTGCTTGCAAATAGTATTCATAAGTGTTTTAATGAGTTTTTTGAGATTTTGCCATTTTAGTGAAACTAAACCAGAAATGTTAAACTACTTACTGTAATACATTTCATAAGAGGTTAGGATATGAAGCTCAGCTCATGATTTTTAGTACTACTTTCACGTTCATTTGCCCCTTGCAAATGAGAGGTAATATTAGTAAAGAACTAGAACATGGAATTAAGAGACTAGTACATCCCTGATTTATCTATCAGGTATAATCTACCACTCATAAGGATACCCCAAAGCTGTGATTGTTGTAGGAGTGGAAGAACTGTGCTAGTCCTTTGCTCTTCAAATTGTCAGCCTGCACTGTTATCTGTGCTTCAGTTTGCAGTGTTGATCTATGCTTAGAGAGGAATTTCATCCTAGTGACAACACTGTACATGACTTTGACTTGAATGTAATCTCTGCTTCAATACCTATCTGAGCCTTCTAAGGAGGAATGAATCCTTTCCTGTATGTGGTGAAATTTGATGTGGAACCTTCCTCAGTACTTTGACCCTCATTTTTTCAACTTCTTGTGCAACAGTACAAACATGAAATTAGTGCTAGTGGCACTCCAATACACAAAAGCGTGGCCTTTTTCCCCCCGTGTGAATCAATTTTTTACTCAGGTTAATCGAATGTATAACAATATGACTTTTTCCACATCATCCTAGCCAGTTTGAATGTATCTCTTTTGAAAGAGATCTTCATGAAAAGCAATCATTCTTGGAGTTGGCGTACCAGATTTGCTGTAGGTATTGAGGTAATTCAACAAAACAGATGAGCTATGGCTGCAGATTACAGTTCTAAATGCAGATATCACAAGTAGTGGATACTGTTGATGACGACTAGAGAGTGATTCAGCTCATCCTAAACCAGACATCTGGAGTGGCTGTTCACCTGCATGGCTTGAGGTTCCACTGAACTGGCTGGCTTGTACAGATGATGTCCAGGCTCCCATTCATGTAGTCGGGTCGTGTAGGCTTCTGAGCCTGAAACTGAATCTCACCTGGTAAGTGAGATTTCCCTTTCAGCAGGGGAGGTTAGTGCTGGTATTTTATGTATTTAAAGCCACAGTATCAGCAAAGCTTGATTACCTTAAGAACTAATAATTTAAAAGCAAAAAATGTTTCAGTGATGGAATTTTGGAACCTCTGTGTCTTAAATGTCAATCTTAGATCCTTAATATTGAAAACTTGATATTGGATACTGCACTGTAGTTGTAGTACAACAATAGCAAGTGCTTTTCTAGCTCTTTGTGCATCTCTCTTCTTCCTTGTTTTGTATGTAACCCTATTAAAACTGTCTTGAAAGGTCTAGAATGGTATTGGATCCATGTTGAATGTGCATGGCTTTGTTCAGAAATAGCTGAAAAACAGGAGGCTACAGATTTAAGTATTTACAAATTGAAATCGAAACAAAAATATTAAGTATAGAGTTTGGTTAGCTCTGTAGTTCATCTAGCATGTTTTAATTCAGTGAATTTGACTGAACAAAGGCTAGTTATATGTTGTCCATACTGAAATTAAGATTTAAAAAATGAGGGATGGATTTTAATAAAAATAATTTCAAATTTTAGCGAAGCTTGTGCTTATTTCACTTGATGGCTGTACTGCCCTTTCTTCTCCTTGTTTTCAGTAAGTAAAATTCTATTCCTACCACTTATTATAATGGCTAATTTGCTAGTACCACTTCAAAAAATAACATTTTGCCATTCATTTCATTGCACAGATTCTCCTGCAAACTTGGCTATTTTCATTATTTTGTTAAACAAAAACAACAGCTAGACTAAGTCCTTTTTAGAACTTATTTTTTTCTTTTTATTGTTGTTGATCAGTTCTCAGTTAATTTCGTTCAAATGGTTTTAGGAATAAAAGCGATGGTTCCTTTTGTGCATCAGGTTTGAGTTAACAGCATTATCCTCTGCTTTCCATCTTGTGAATCTTGCACAAATCGTTAAAGGTTTGTTATGATTAATCCTCAGCCTTAATTACAACTTTTAAGGACATGATCACATGACTATGCCAGACATTGCTTCAGCTGTGCTGTGGTAACTTCACAACATTTTTCTTCAGCACTGGAGTTGGTTGAGATTACACAGTTTCAACTGATGGTTAGTAAATTGTGTAGAGTCAGTGGGTTTTTACCCATGTGACTTCTGGTGGAGGTGGTATACAGAATTTCAGTATTCACCAGTCAACGTCAGCATTACCCTTACAGATCATCTTCTGTTCCATTGTTTATTTTGTCAGCTTCCTTATGAGCTTTAAAGGCCTTTAAAGGCAATATGGGCAACCTCAATGAATTGGCCAAACTTCCAAATTACTGCTTGTGAGAACCTAATGGAATTCCACACTACATAATTACTACTGTCTAACAGGTAAACAGCTGTACTGGGAGGTGCTTTTCAGTAATTCCTTTTTTCCTTCCTTAGGATCAGAATTGCTGGAATCAGGGGCATTCAGGGAGTGGTTCGAAAAACAGTTAATGATGAACTTCGAGCGACTATATGGGAACCTCAGCACATGGACAAGATCGTACCATCATTGCTGTTTAATATGCAGAAAATAGAAGACATTGACAGGTATTTTTGTTCCTGGTCACTAGCGTGTTTTTAGGCAATCTTTGGTCTTAGTTTTTTATGATAGATAACTTTTTATTTTCTTTTTATTGGAAATAACTGCTCACTGTTACTAGCTGAGGCTTCTCAAAACTGATAGCACAGCTCTGCTTAACTGCTCTTAATATTTCTTTTCTTAAAGTCTTTTTAACTGCCTGCATTTCATTTGTTCTAGATTCTATCAGACTAAAAATTGCTCCAGAAATTGTATATCCATTTTCAGACTTCTTAAAAACTCTAAACTCTTTGTTTTGTAATGTCAGATAGAGAGATTAGTAAGTACAGGTTTGTAGGTGACTCAAATGATTTTACTAGTTGTATTTGTTATAAATTGAGATTTTAATTCTTATTTAGCCATTAGTAATAACTGTCTGTCCCATCTGCAATTGTACTTAAAGTGAGGATTTAAAATGTCTTTATGTATAGACACCTTTCTCTTTTTTTGCTTTCAGTGGCTCCTAGGCATATTTTCTGCCAGGTATGCCTTAAAAAAGATCTCTGTGATAACTGATGTTGAGGATATGCCAGTCACCTTAAAATTGAAAAGTCACTTTTTTGGTCCATGTCTGTATTTGCGCTAAGCACTATGTAGTTGTAAAACGTGTTTATTACTAGGACTGGGAAATTTCCATAAAACCAACTTCAGCTGTGCAAACAAGCTTAAATGTTTATTTCATGTCTAACCCTAGCTGCTTCAAAATTTGCTTGGTAAGTAGGTTTAACAGCCTTCCTATAACAACACACTTTTCATACTTTCACATGACACTCAGCTTGCTAAATCTGTAAGGTTTCTCTTCTTTTGTTTGTTTGTGGGGTTTTTTGGTTTTGTTTTTTTTTAGAGGGTTTTTTGAGTATTTTTTCCTCCATTCCTCAGCCTTATTTTTCTTCTCTTATTTCTAACTGTCAGTACCTGTCTCTTCTATAAAGCAAATTTTCAGATTAAATGACTAAAATCAGTAATTGTCTGTCCATGCTTTATCTATTTACTGCATATAACCGAGGGCCCACACAGTATATACAGAAATATCCACTTGTATTTTACATCTGAAGAGTGATCTCAGTAAGAGACAAAGGTTTCTGAAACTGCTGTTTCAACATGGAGAGCCTAGTTAGCCTTTACTCATTCTTATAGGGCTTCTAGATGCAGGTGGGCCCTTTCCTTTGTTACTCTTCACAGTGCCCTCAAGCGTATACTTTCCTTTATATAGCAAAATTAAACTATTGATGGAAAAACTGACTGAAATAGGATTTGGATCGATCACTTAAAGCAGATCAGTTTATATGTACCGCAGGACTAATTTTTATCGTTTGTTGAGCAATGCAGTAGTGGTGGTAGAAAAACAAATCTGTCAAAAAACAACTGTTAATTAAATTTCTGAACTGGCTGCTTGAAACTTTTTCTGTAATGCACATTCAACAGAAAAAAAGACTAATGATTTTTCAAGTGGCAAGTAGTGGCCTTGTATGATGTACATTATGACAGAAAAGCTGAAAACAATATTTGTAAATTGTTGATCTGCTGGCCTTAAATGATGCTACAGAGAATTTCTCATCTTGTTTTATATGTGACTTCATATTTGTGGAGTACAAACAGAGGCATCTTGAAGAGTAGGAGTAAGAAGCATATTGTTCTGGCAGATGGAATCAAAGCATTATTTGAGGAAAGAGCAGAAATTCCAGAAAATACTCCGAACTTAAGTCCATAGAAAATAACCATTTTTGGTTAAAGCTGAAGCACACATAGGTAAAGCTTACCTTTAAAGATCAGTGTAATTTTTACTTGTGGAACCTTAATGGCTTAATTTTAAGATTCTTCTGAGTACATGTCAGATGAGACACTTTTTGGAGCTAAGAAATTAATATTTAAACAACATTTTAAAAAGGTACTTGTGTTTGTGGATGTCATTATTTGTCTGTATATCTGAAGGCACATTGTAGTTATGTGATTAGACAAATTTGCAAGTGTAACATATTCAGAAATCAGATTGGGTTTTTTCTGAGTTGTACTTCACTGCAATTCTGTATTACAAAATAATTGCCATGCATACTTCAGTATAGTATAAGGCATTGCTTGAAAGACTTGCCCTCCCTCCTTCAAGTTTTCCTGAAGAAAATTCAGAAGAGTCAGTCATGTATGTCAATTTATATGCATCTCTAAAATGGGGAAGGGATGTATGAAATTGGATATCAAAATGGTGTTTTCACTTAGTTTGTACCATATATCTTCATGATAACTGCAGAGCTAAAAGTGCCAGCCTTATTTAAGGCAGGACTCTAGCATTTGTTGAAGACTTGACTTAAAATCCCTTCTAAACTATCTGTAATGTTCATATAAAATCTGTTTTACAGGTAGATTAGAAAGTATTTCTTTCTCGGGGTTAGTGAATCATAGTCAAACATTTCTGTAGCTGCTCTGCTCAAAAGTAGTGGTTAAGTCTTACTTCCCACGTCCCATTACATTGGCCAATCCTGGGTTTTGTGGTATTAAAGAGCCTCAGGCATGAGATGCTGAGTTGCTCTGAGCCAGTTTAAGCCTGTGATTAGATGTTTGCTATGGAAACTGCTGTACTTCAAAATGTCCCTCCTTCCAGTTCCTTGTTGCCACCTTTTCTGATAGCAATTACCCACAAGAAAGCTGGGAGACCAGTTAAAGGGAGTAGTTCTAGCCCATTTCATTGCAAAGTGCATTTCATGTTTCATTCTTCTGAACTTGTGGTAGTAGAGAAAGTCTGGATGCAGAGGCATAATAGTAATTTTTTTTTAAAGTGTTGCAGTGGATTTGTCAGAGGTTTTTCTGATCTTTGTTTAAAAAACAAGTCAGTGAAACCAAATGAGTGTGAGTTATCATAGAATTATAGAATGGTTTGGGTTGGAAGGGACCTCAAAGATCATCTAGTTCCAGCCCCCCTGCCATGGGCAGGGACACCCTCCACTAGACCAGGTTGACCAAAGCCTCATCCAACCTGGCCTGGAACACTTCCAGGGATGGGGCCTCCACAACCTCTCTGGGCAACCTGTTCCAGTACCTCACCACTCTAACAGTAAAGAATTTCTTTCTTCTATCTAATCTAAATCTATCCTCTTGTAGCTTAACCCCATTACCCCTTGTCCTGTCACTACACTCCCCATCTTTACTGTACCCCTTCAGGTACTGGAAGGCTCAAATTAGATCTCCCCAGAACCTTCCCTTCTCCAGGCTGAACAACCCCAACTCTCTCAGCCTGTCCTCATAGGAGGGGTGCTCCAGCCCTCTGATCATTTGAATTTAGAAACTTGAGAGGCTGTACAAAGCTTACCTTTAAAAATAAAAGTTAAAACAATAGTTTTATATTCATTATCTTTCATCTGATAATGCTAAGAAACACTTAGTGAGAAATATGTAGAGGGTAGGTGCTGTTAAGTTCAAAACAAAAATGTGATTCCTACAGAAAATGGGAGATAATTTTGAACATTCTGATCAGTCTGACTAATGTTTTAGACTATGAAGACTGGATTGCAATTTACTCCTTTAACGAGTTATAAATTAAGACTCCATGCAATGCTGAGAAGTCACCTTCTGTAGGATTGTATATACAAATACGTAAAAGATAACTTATTTTTACTGCACTTTAACTAGAATTCTTCCAGATAGACTAGCTCTGTGTGCACGTTCTGCAGCCTGCTGTCTTTCCTACCACCCCCCCACACCTGCCTTTGCAATGCTGCTGCGTTCTAGGGAATCTGTGTCAAAACAGCAATGGGAATGACAGTCCTGCACTGTGGTTTGTACCTTCCCTGCACTCTCTAGATCAGAGTCTAGGCAGAAAAAAAATCAGTCTAGGATCAGATTCTAAGATCAGAGTCTAGGAAAAACAAATAGGGAGATAGAGGGGCACAGTAGTTAGATAAAGCTGCAGTGTAATGATGTTCATGGTGGCTTATATACAAATTGTCATGGCTTTTAAAATTCTAATCGCTATCCACTTGTAAAACTATTTCTCCTTACTTATCTAACAGGGTGCCTGGGGCTTTTTTTTTTTTTTTTTTTTTTTTTTTTAATTAAAATCTAAGCTAGCAATGTTATGGTAACTTTTGAAACACTGCTGTTACCAGAGGCAACAGGATTTTTATATTGCAACTTTTAGACTGCAGTAGTCTTGAAACACTAGAAGATCTTTTGCTGTCAGAAGATACTACAACTATGATGTTATGTGTTCATTTGATTAGTGGCATTTCAGCATTCAACTTTTATGATGCTCTAAAGCTGTGGTTTTATAATGCTGAAGAGTGAACATTAACTAAAGCTGATGCTCTTAGTGAACACTTTTAAACATTTAACACAGAAGCTTGTACTGCAGAACCGAAAGTGTTTAACGTGTTAGTATACTGATTTCTGCAGTCTAAAATAAATATCCTAATGCATAAATGCATAATGTTAATGTACGTGGATGAATCCTCACTTAAGCTTCTATAACGTGTTTTGTGGGAAAAAAAAAAAAATACTTGTCCCTGTAGGTACAGTACTTCTCAATCAGTAATACTGAGTTCTCCCACCTTAAGGGGAACTGTTTTATTTTTTCCTCAGTCTCCCATCTCTCAACTGCTCAAGTTAAATGAAATATTAGTAACAGCTTAATGGTATGATGTATGAAGCACTTTTAATTAAGAAATACATTTCAAATGCCTTTAATTTGCTGTAGTAATTCAGGTCTCTGTACTGAAAAGGAGGTGACTTTGGGGAAACAGAAAAAAGAGAAACAAAATCCACAACCCACAAAATGAACCAGAAAACATTACTAAGGCCTGCATCAAAAATGAGAAGTCGGAAATTGGAGACTTTTCTGGAAAGGCTCTACCTTTCCCCGTTTACAGTGCGTGTGTCGATTTTAGTTATTCCAAAGTGAGGACAGGCTATTCCCTTCCTCATTGGCAGAATTCAGGCCTCAGTAGGTTTTAGTTTGTCCAAAATAGTGTGAGGTTTCTGTAATTTTGCTTCTTTTGTGTCAGGATTCAGTCTTTAATTCTGTATTCTTACTCCTTTTTTGTACCATGTTGATTTTAAATAGCCTAATTCCCACTCACCAAGAGAAAAGAAATAATTGCAAATGACAGTACTTGAACTTTACAAAAGTCCAGTCACTGCTGCTGTCTTTAGTATAAAACATTAAAGCCTTGCTTTGCACTGCAAGATTTATTAAGTCCGAAGTTTAAATTTCCATATGAAATGAAGTTGATATTTAAATGCTGATTTTAATCTAAAATAAAAATTATTTTAAATTAAGAAGGAATTAAGTCATTCATTGGGGTATTTTGGCACCTGAAGAAATAGTAGCTGTAATAGTAATAAATTTGCTTTTTTCCTCACCCTCCCATTGTGTCATCATTTTTGATTGTTCTTTACTATCAGTAGTATATTTCTAAGATTGAAATTACCATAATCTTCTTGCTAAAGGACAAATTTCTCAGCAAAACTTATGCATTTTAACACTCTTCATGGTGTATTTATCTGATGCAAAGTTTCACAGTCTGTATTTTTTCATTATCTTCTGACTGAAGAAATCAGTTGCTGTGTTTCTTTTTCGGAATAATGCTTTCGGGGAAAGAGGAAACCTCCTTCAACAAGGGCCACTGTTATAAATATAGTATGGGGAAATTAACATCAATATGTACACCTTAAAAATACGTTTCCAAATGCGACAGGTGTCTGGTTGCTTTTCTCTCCCCTCCAAGTTGTTAGCAACGTACTATGCGATAAATATGGGAGTCCAGTTGCCCAATGGTATCATAGAGGTGAAGAAAACTACGTGGCAAAAACCATCTTGACAAAGTATTGTATTTTAAAAAGTTAAAAATTACAGCTTTGTACTTACTGATGAAGATGTTATAATACATATTATGCTTATCTTTTCTTTCCTTGTGGTGGGTTAGCTCTGGCTAAAAGCCAAACTCCCACCAAGCCGTTCTTTCACTCCCCCCACCCTCAACAGCACGGGGAAGAAGATATGATGAAGCTGCTCATGGGTTGAGATGAAGAAAAGATCACTTACCAGTTACTGTCACAGGCTAAACAGACTTGACTTGGGGAAATTAACAACATTTATTGCCAATTAAAATAGATTCTAACAGTGAGAAACAAAGACAACCATTAAAAACCCACCATTCTTCCACCCTCTTTCCCCCATTCCCAGCTTCACCCCTCATCCCGACTTCTCTCCCCGCGAGGGGCGCAGGGGTGGGGATGGGGGTTGCGGTCGGTCCATCCCAGCCCCTCTCGGCTACTCCTCCCTCCTCACACGTCCCCCTGCTCCAGTGTGGGCCCTTCCCTGGGCTGCAGTCCTTCAGGGACAACCTGCTCCCGCCTGGGCTCTCCACGGCCGCAGCTCCTGCAGGAAATACCCCCCTGCTGCGGCGTGGGGCCCTCCCCGGGCTGCAGGCTGGGTCTCTGCTCCAGCGGGGTCTCTCCAGGGCTGCAGGGGATCCCTGCTCCGGGCCTGCAGCACCTCCTGCCCTCCTCCTCCTCCTCCTCCGGCCTTGGGGTCCCTCTGCTGCTGCTCCCTCCTTGGCTTCCTCCTCCTCTGCCTGTGCTGCCTTTGGCCCTTGCTGAAACCTGTTTTCCCCCCGGGGCCCCCAGCTTGGCTGAGGGGCTCAGCTGTGTCCTGCGCTGGGGCCGTTGGAGCCGGCTGGGACCGGCTGGAACCGGCTGTGTGCGGCACGGGGCAGCCCCGGCCTCTCCCCACACAGGCCGCCCTGCAGCCCCTGACAGTGCCTGGGCACTGACACCCCACACACTCCTCTCCATAGCAGTGTTGGAGGACAGTCAGTTAGAAGGTGACCAAGTTGTACGCTATCTAGTCAGAGGTAACTATGTGGGTGATAATGTTCTGATTAGTTCAGTCAGAATTTTTTTCAACTCGCAAGCCATCTGTTTCTGCAGAAGTATTGGAGTTCTATTTAACACTCACCCACACAGTGTGGATTCAGTAGTGGGCAGGTGAATGAGATCATTGATCTGAACAAAACAGCTAAGATTTTGCCTAATTTTTTGCGTGTTTTTATGGCCCTCATCCCTTTTTAGTAATGGGCAGTAGTTTCTCAAAATGCAGTGGTTAACAAGTCAAATCAGTATTAACAGCCCTTGGTTTTGTTATACAAATATTTACTGATAAAATGGTCAGTACTGAGTTGAACAGCTGATGTTCTGTAGTCCTGCTCTAAGAGAATAAAATATTTTATTCAGAATTCTGGTTTGATGCATATTTGAAATACAGTTCTTGCCTAGATCAAGAGTGTGACTCATGAATATTGTAGAACCAAGAGTGTGTACAGTAAGGAAGATGAACATTAATCAATAGTAAAATCAATGTACTTTTATTTCAGCAGAATAGGCCCTCCATCCTCTCCTACAGGAGGAGAGAAAGAGGAAAATCCTGCTCTGCTGGCTGAGAATTGTTTCAGGGAACTACTAGGACGAGCAACCTATGGAAATATGAATAATGCAGTCAGACCAGTTTTCGCGTAAGTTGAAAACTCATGGAAGGTCTTATCTTAAGAGACGTTTTTAATTTCATCCTCTAATTGTGTTGCATTAAATTCTTTTCACCTTTTCAACCCAAAGGATTCTACTAACAGTTACTGATTTTTCTTCCAAAAATTGCCCCTCTTTTAATCTCACCTCTTTGCTGCCTATCTGTTGACTTGAAGTTCATTATGGAAGAATGTTTGTCCCATTTTACTGATTTTAGAAGTGCAATATAATTATTTGGATGGGTTGTTGCCTCAGCTGGCCTTTGTTCTGAACATGAAACTGTAATGTCCCATAGATGACTGTTGCAGTCAGTGAAGAGATAAGCCAAGTAAAATACAAGTAGCAGAAAGGAATACTGTACCCAGATTAATACATAAAGTTAAGATTTCTACTTTCTTGCCATTTTGGTCCAAGACTTGTTTTGATATTCTGTGAGGAATATCTTTAACAGCTCGTTTAGTAGTGAATGGCAGATGTGCACACAGTATGCACATTATGCACAAATGCACACAGTACAAATGATAGCTGATGTATTAATTATCAAGTCCAGCATTTTTCATTTCTCTGCATTGCCACAGTTGCTTCCTTAAAAAATACAATGTGAAAAAAGCTACAAGCATTGAGATAACTTAAATCTGTTTCTTTCACCTCTGTTAGCATCTACAAAGTAAGCATGTTCTCAGGAGAAATCTTTGCAGGAAGCTCTAGACTCGGTGGTACCGCTTTCAAACACTCTTTTCCTGGTGATGAAGAGAGCTGCTTGCTCCTTATTGTAGATTTTTAAGGTACTCACCTGTTATGGGAATATCTTCTCTTAGATGGCCTAGTTCTTCCCACAAAGACGAAGTATTTCATTCAGGCATGGAAAGACTTTCAAGCTACCGAAAACCATTTTCAAGTTACTACTGTTAAGTAAGAACAGAAATGCAAAAAGAAGATAGGGTAGGTAGGTATTGAGGGCAGAAAACTTTTGTAGCCCCTTGTTTTTCACTCAAAAGCATTAAATGCAAAGAACTGTTCTATTATCTTCCTTTCCATGTGTACCTATTATACCAATCCGATAGTTTAACTCTTGCAAAGTTGAGTGTTTTATTAAGAAATTTTCATCCTTTCCTACATTTAATATTTTCCTTTCTCCAAAATACCTGCTGCTAGAGTGACTGTTTAGGTACTAAGCAGTCTGGACAGACTATTTGGAACTATATTGCAGTTACTTTCTTACTGCTTTTAAGTTCCTTTTATGGGCTTGTCTCAAAATTTTATCAGCGTGTGCAGTTACTTCAGTCTTTTGAATCATCAGGGAAGTTTTCCACAAATAATTCCTGATGCCCTAGACTAGAGTTAGTACTTGGTTTGGGATCTGAGAAGGTGTCATACCTGCATTTTCTGTGGCACATCCAAAGCTTAATGTATTCAAAGTGTTATTTCCAACTTAATTTCTTTTCTTACTCAGTATGATCCTAAGGAACCACTTGAGGTTTTGTGCATTTCTACATGCCACATGCTGCATTTGTGCACTGAAATCAGTAGATAATGACCAGTTATTCAGAATATATTCTCTTCTATGAATAGAGAGTCTTCGTGGTTACCATTTTTGTGTTCCATCTTGAGGAAGAATTGCCAAATAAATTTATCTTTTTATAAATAGCTGCTGTAAAGGTTTAATATTTTGCAATTTCCAAGCTGCTTTTCCTAAACGAAAAGGGAGTGCTCTGTCTAATCAACTTCACTCTATGAACGAATAGAACTGGTAGAACGGAAGTTTGAGATAGTGATTCCATTGTACTTTATCTGATGGTAAAACCTGACTTAGTTTGTGTATACTTGATTAGAAAACAGGTTTTCCTAACAGTTTTTAACAATTTCACAGCTCTGGAAATAAAGATAAGGCCGTTTGTTACAGTGCTAACACTGAAGATCCAGGTTCAGTTCCCCACTTGAAGGCTTGCTTCAACTGCAATATCAGTCAGTCAACATGCTATCTTTTCTTTGCAAATCTGAGAGAATAGTGCTTCTTGTATCATAAGGCTGAGTACATTCAAAGATTGAGGGATTTAAATGTCATGAAAATAGTTGGAATCTGGTCGGTCTCCTGGTATGGGTTTGGACTGACCTTAATTCTCCTTGCCTTTGGCAGAAAATCTCCATGGTTATAAGTGTGTCTACATTTAGTAGCTAGAAACACTCAAATTCTCATTTTTAATGAAATCTGACAGATCAATCTGGCAAACTGCTTAGTGAAAGTCAAAAATTTTGTATTAATGTGATATTAAAAAAGTTTATATTTTGTGTCAACGGTCACAAGGTCTTTAGACTTACTTAGCTTGAATTTGCAATGGTGAATAGATTAGATCCAGAGAGATACAGAAATCTAGTGAATATAAACTTCCCAAGTATAACCAGTTACACCCTATTCATCTCACTGTATTTCTGTTCTTCTGAGTTATCACATCATCTGTGCAAGGGTTTTGAATATCAAAAGATTGGCGTTTAATGTTCTTTCAGCAAACATGATGTGTGAGATTATTTTATATATTCCCATACATACCTCAGTTCTGCTTTCTAATCATCAGTATCAATTTATCATTTTGTACTGTAAGAATTGCTTGCATTTGTGACAATATGATGAATTCAGGGACTGTTAGTCGCTCTCACTCCATAAAGTAGTGATTTGCACCATTGGTTCTGCTGTTCCTTTTAATTTGAGAAACCTAGTTGTACACATTTGCTCCATATTTGCAGCAGATCTTAATGGAAAGCAGAGTTTGGCATTTGTTAATCCAGCGATAAAATGTTTTGCAATCTTACTTAGATATTCTTTATTAAAAGAAATGTAATAGGAAAATGAAAAAAAGGACTCGATTGTAACTAAACTAAATGCACCATGCTGAAAATACAATTTATTGTCTTTTACAGAAACAAAACTACATTGAATGCACTGCCTGCTTTATGACAATATATCACCTACAGTACTCTCCATTCTTTTTCTTAGGAGGAAAATTCCAGTATACAAAGTATGCAGCCCACT
This sequence comes from Grus americana, assembly GCF_028858705.1. Lineage (NCBI taxonomy): Eukaryota > Metazoa > Chordata > Aves > Gruiformes > Gruidae > Grus > Grus americana. The sequence continues at coordinate 9,726,392 of NC_072853.1, read as the reverse complement.
GAACTATTACACAAAACACTAAGCTAGGCTGTCATCTTCCCCCTGCTGTCTTCCCATTAGTTCAGCTACCTGAAGCAGCTAATACTTTACCTTTTTTGAAAAAGAAAACTGTATGTCTTGTTTTGTGAGGAAAGGTTTAAAAAACAAAACAAAACAAAAAAACCCCCAAACACCTTGATATAAGATGTAGTTGACCATAATCTGCCTGAATGGATCTTTGGGGCAGGTGAAGTGGAACTGTCAAGGGTGACAGAGAACACATGCTGCCCTGAAAGATTAAAGGATCAGTTCCAACCAAGACAGGATAGTGGAGAGTATGATTTTGTATTTCATGAGACAAAAAGAAAATAGGTTAGCTAAAACAAGTTATCATGTACAAGAAATGATAGACTGTACTGGAATGATATTAGGGAGAAAGAAGACATGAATAAATATATTATAAGCCACTAATCCTTGACAGATTTAAAGAAGTAATTTTGTTTGTCTTTCTGCCCCAAGGCAGGATTAAATATACCTGTGTGTTTAGAGCGTGCACAAGGCAGGCAGCTATCCCCAACAGGTAGCCCAGTTTTATACTTAGTAATGCAAATATGCTGTTATCTTGGCAGACAAACACCTTTAAAATTCCTGAAATTCTTCCTTGTAGGGATTTCTATTAAAGGTATGTAATGTGTCAAAACAGCAGTACAGTTTTTTAGCTCTGCAATGGACTGCAAGATAATTTAGGGCACAGGAGGGGATAGTTTTATGCCGGTTGGTTTAATCAACTTTGAAGGAGACCGGTGTACTCAGCTAGGTCACTAGGTTGGTAGCAGCTGGCCAGTGAGGTAATTGAGACCTCCAGATTCTAGGCAAAGGAAGCTGAAGCATCCAGTCAGTCTTGTGTTCAGAGTACTGACTTCTTTCACCTGTATGCATTCAAGTTTGTTATTTGAAGCATCTTTATATATTTACTAGGTTCTTTGGGAAAGGGCAGACCAATAGTGATTCTGTAGGTGAGATACCTATTTAGAAACACTATCTAAATTCAGTTTCTGTACAAAAGCTTTTTGTGGGTTTGGGGTTTGTTTTGGTTTTTTGTGAGGTTTTTTTGTGGTGGTGGGGTGGGTTTTTTTTTTTTTTTTGCTTTTACCTAAATCATTCCAATTAAAAGGCATCCTAAATTACTTATATCAATCTTTTAGATTTAAAAAATGCATTTATTTTTGTCATGTGTTTCCAGGTACTCAGATCTCCTTTTTGGATAATTTGACTCATGCCCTATTCCTAGCATAATGCTTTAAGCAGAGTTTCTTGTCTTCATTTGAAACTGACAGAAGTTTTTCTTCAGTGGATCCTATCCCATTTAAAGAGAAAATGATGCATTTATTGTTCTGATTCTGTTTTGATATTTCTTGCAGACAGTGTTGAAATTCTTCAGTGATAAAGGAGTATATACACAAAGAGTAGCTCTTTTTTGTTTTCCATATATATTATTCATGAAACCACTGTGAAAATGAAAATAGTTCTTAGAGTCTCTATTCTGGATGCAACATTCAGCCATAATTATTTTGTAGCTCCTGATTCAAAACAAATTCTTATTTAGAGTAGAAGTTTGTCAATGTATTATAACCATCCTCTTCAGTGTGTCTCTTTCATGTAAATAAGTATATAATGCCACAGCCATTTTTATGCATGCACTTTGTATGGAAACGGTATATTCTTAATTGTATATCTTTGTTATGACTAGGTTCCTTAAATTCCTGTAACTGCAAGATCAGGAATTTCTGTTACAGCCAAATGTTTTGTGATCACATCCAAAGCCTTGAAAACAAATGCTTTTTCTGAAGTCTTGTTTTTCTCACCTAGTTAATAAGTCATTGTTTAGAAGCTTTATGTAAGGAAATAATCCCTTTGAGGTGAATTTTTGAGAAAACTGGAAGATGCCATTTATTATATTTGTGGAATGTCATTATTTCAGGTCACTTAATTTTTGGTTACAGGCATTTAGACCATCATAGACTATGGGATCCCAATGAATTTGCTGTTTCCTGCTTCAAAATCATCATGTATTCTATACAGGTAGGATTTTCTCCAGGGTTTGTTTTCCTTCCATACATGTTTCGACCACATGAGACAGGGTTAAATGCTCAGCTCACCATGATAATGATAGACAGTAGATGAAGTCAAAGAATCCAGAGGATCCCTTTCCATAACTCCTTAGCCTCATTCTTTAAACTTTTCATATAACAACTTAATTATGGTTTATGATCACAGGTTATCTGATTTACTTTCAATTAATGTACACTTGCAGAAGAAAAAAGATATTAAGGGATTCTCGATGGAAGGTAGTGCAGAGGTCCCTGAGCAAGCTCCAGAACAAGGAGCAGGATAGCCATACTGATCTGACATTGTGCTTGAGAAATCTCTCTTACGTTGGTCATTTCTCCATGCCAATACAGCTGTACTGCTTTTACAACCCACGAAACCAACCTCATGTGGAACTGTGTTGTGCTAATTCATTTTTATTAGTGGGCAGCCTATATTATTTGTTGTAAATGTGATCACAGTCTAATTCTTGGATGCATCAAGCACAGACATTGAGAAGACAAAGTCAGAAAATTCCAGGATTGTGGAAAAAAGCTGAGTTTTCTCAGCTTTTGTATCAATGGGGTTTTTTATAAGACCAGCTGAAGTCCTTGAACTCCAGTTACCTGAATGAAGTATCACTTCATGCTTCCTCTGTTCTTGTAGATGTTCCTGGACATTTTAATACTGTAAGCTCTTGTATACTGTGCTGCAGGGACTTCTGTAGCTTCATCTGTCATGGTAGGGTTTTTTTAATCCATATTTAACCATGAATTGACTGAAATTTAGATAAACTTGAGTAAGAACGTTGCAGAATGGGAACATGGTCATGACTATAGCTGAATGGTGTAGGAGTTCATCTGTGATTTTAGTAACAAGAAAGCTTTTTTTCCTGTTTGCTTGGTTTTTAATAGGCACAATATTCCCATCATGTAATACAAGAAATTCTTGGACACCTTGATGTTCGCAAAAGGGACTCGCCACGAGTTCGTGCTGGCATTATTCAGGTTCTTCTGGAAGCAGTTGCAATAGCAGCTAAAGGTTCAATAGGTAAGTCTTCTTAAATTAACAGCATCGGGTCAAAGAATAGACTTGAAAGATGGTGCCCATTTTTGCTTTGTTCTCAGTCTAAATGAAAACATATATTTTGAGGAAGTTTTATATTAATTTTTAATCTTTTTACTGATAAAATGCTTGAAATCATACTCAGTTTACAATTACTTATACATACTTGGTTATTTGACTGTTTTATAATCCTTTGCATTGAAAAATGAGTAGATGTATTTTTACAGCCTTGTGAATGGCAGGAATTTCTGTTTGGTAAGAAGTCACAAAGTTTGAGACGTGTATGTGACTACAAAAAGTCAAAAGGACTGTTGCTTTGTGATACAGCGGCTGTAAGATGAGCAGTAATATGGGAGTCAAGAATAGAACAATCTGAGAAATGTTACCTTAGTAACTGTGAAGCAGCTGAAATAATCATTGAATCGTATAGGTTGGAAAAGACCCTTAAGATCATCAAGTCCAACCACTAACCTAGCACTGCCAACTCCACCACTACACCATTTCCCTAAGCCCCACATCTACACATGTTTTAAATACCTTCAGGGATGGTGACTCAACCATTTCCCTGGGCAGCCTGTTCCAGTGATTGATAAGAAATTTTTCCCAATATCCACTCTCAATCTCTCCTGGTGGAACTTGAGGCCGTTTCCTCTTGTCCTATCAGTTGTTACTTGGGAGAAGAGACCAATCCCCACCTCACTACAGCCTCCTTTCAGGTAGTTGTAGAGAGCGATAAGGTCTCCCCTCAGCCTCCTTTTCTCCAGGCTAAACAACCCCAGTTCCCTCAGCCGCTCCTCATAAGACTTGTGCTCTAGACCCTTCACCAGCTTTGTTGCCCTTCTTTGGACACGCTCCAGCACCTCAAAGTCTTTCTTGTGGTGAGGGGCCCAAAACTGAACACAGTGAATAATGACATAAAGTGAATTATGTCATTTAAGGTACCATAGTTCCTTGAAATAAGAGTAGTTATGAAGATCTGTACATGCATGTCCTGCTGTTCTTTTTCTTTGTTCTCCTGCTGAGACATTATTGCTTTGCTTCATTAGCTTGAGTCTCAGCCTGTCCTTTCTCTTTATAGAAGACCCCTTTACATGCACAGAGTTGTGAAGTCTTCTACTATATTATGAAAAGAGCTCATTATTTGATCCAATATGTAGAACTGGATTTCAGTATCAGGTTCTAAAATAACTGAAATTCAGGCGCAAATACCTGCAGTTTAACCCATTGTTGATGCTTAATTTCAGCATTCACTCATATTTTCTGTGTAAAATTTGCATGGCGGGTTGACTCTGGCCAACAGGCATTTGCTCACTCCCCTTCCCTACAGGATAGGGAGAAGGTAGAAAGAAGGTGAGAAGTCTTATGGATCAAGGTAAAGACAGTTTAATGGGTGGTGCAAAAGCTGCGTGCGCAACAAAAGTGAAAGAATTTATACAGTTCCTCCCATTGACAGGGAGGTGTTTAGCGGCTCCCTGGAAAGCAAGGCCTCAGTATGTGTAACAGTTGCTTGGGAAGAGAAATGCCATGCAAACAACTATCCCCCCCTTTCTTCTCATTTCCTTGAGCTTTTATTGCTGAGCATGACATTATATGGCATGGAATATCCCTCTGGTCAGTTTGGATCAGCTGTCCCGGTCTGCATCTCCTCCTAGTTTTTTGCACATCCCAGCCTAGTCTGTAGGGACAGAGTGGGAAAGAGAAAAAGCCTTGACACTTGGTAAACACTGTTCGGCAACAGCTGAAACACTGGTGTGTTGTCAGCACTATTTTAGTCACAAATCCAAAGCACAGCACCAGCCGGGCTGCTGAGGAGAAAGTTAACTCCATCCCAGCCATACCCCTTACAACTCGATAGTCGTAATGGATTGCACATATATACCTGACTGCATTTCCTGATTCCAAAATAATTTCTAAAATATCAGGGTGTAGGCATATTTCAAAAGTTTATTCCTAGGCCATATCATTCAAACAATGTATTTCACTTGTTCTTTTCAGCTTAATGTGATTTCTTCTGAAAAGGCATTGAAACAGTTAGCTTTCATTTTCTTAAGCCATCTTTCCCTTGACAGCTGCAATAATTGTTATGTGTTGTTTCCAGGCCCAACAGTTCTGGAGGTTTTTAATACCTTGTTGAAGCACTTGCGCATCAGTGTTGACTTTGAGCTGGGCGATAGGCGCAGTTCAGCAGGAAGTGCCACTTTCAGCACAAGCTCCAAGGAGAGTGATGAGAGAATTGTCCAGAATGCTATTATTCAAACAATTGGTGAGTAATGACAGTAACACAGGCTCACTAAAAATTCCTGCCCTTCTCCCCTTTCCTCAATGAGATGGTATTAAACCAGCTTGAATCAAAAAGGAATAATAGGAAGTGTGGTATCTCTGATTGTACTTCTGAATCTCAGGCTCACTTTACGGATTTGACTGCTGAAAGACTATTCTTTTAATTGTTAACTGAGCAAATAGCCAAGAAACACAATGAAAATTAAAAATGCTAGTGGACTTATTATAAATTTGTTGGTTATATTATTGTATGGACCTTGAAATATAGACATCATTCTGTACCTTTGGTACAGAACTAATATTAGTCCTTTTATGAAAACCGTATTGCAAGCAAACATATACAGTAATATATTTTAGTAGGTGCTACTTGTAAATTTGTAGAAGCCAATGTTAAACTTAGCGGCAACAATGACATCTAATGGCCAGTTGTGCTGCTGTGGCTTAACTGAAGTACTTTTAAGCACAATACTGAAAATGAGAGCAACAGTTACTGTAAATGATTTAATTAAAATAGCCTCTCCCTTTTTTCCAAGTTTTTTTAATGGTAGTAAATATATATATTGCAGCCCATTTATGATGTCTGTTCCTTTACTTAAAGAACAAGGAGGAATTTAACTTAAATACTGTTCACTAATCTGTGCCTTTGCTTATGCCTTGAAGCTTTCTAGAGCTGTAGCAAATATATAGTAGATTATTTCTCACCGTAACAGTAAAACTCCAAGTTAAAATGTTATCTTCCCCCCAAAACCCCACAACTCGACTTTTTAAAGTAAAACTTCTTTCTATGAAAGTTACATTTATACTATTGCACAGCAATAGAATAGAATAGAATATCTCAAGTTGGAAGGGACCATAAGGATCATTGAGTCCAACTCCCTGCTCCTCGCAGGACCACCTGAAATGAAACCATATGACTAAGGGCATTGTCCAGACACTCCTTGAACTCTGACAGGCTTGGTGCTGTGATGACTTCCCTGGAGAGCCTGTTCCAGTGACTGACCACCCTGTCACTGAAGAGACCATCCTCTCACTTTTCCTAATATCCAATGAGAACTTCCCCTGACGCAGCTTCATTCCATTTCCTCATGCCTGTCACTGGTCACCAGAGAGAGGAGATCAGCACCTACCCTTCTGCTGCCTCCCCTGAGGAAGTTGTAGACTGCAATGAGGTCATACCTCAGCCTTCTCTTCTCCAAGGTGAACAAGCCAAGTGACCTCAGCTGCTCCTCATAAGTCTTGCCCTCAAGACCTTTCACCATCTTGGTCACCCTCCTCTGGACACCAGTAGTTTGATGTCCTTCTTATGTGGAGGTGCCCAAAACTGCATGCAGGACTCTTCACCAGTGCAGTGTAGAGTGGGACGATCACCTCCCTCGACTGGCTAGCGATGCTGTCCTTGATGCATCCCAGGACATGGTTGGCCCTTTTTGCTGCCAGGGCACACTGGTGACTTATATTCAACTTATCATCAACCCAGATTCCCAGATCTCTTCCCATGGGGCTGCTCTCCAGCCTCTCATCCTCCAATTTGTATGTATAACCAGGATTACCCTGTCCCAGATGCGGAATCCGGCACTTGTTCTTGTTGAATTTCATACGATTGGTGATTGCCCGGCTCTTTAGTCTATGCAGATCTCTCTGCAAAGCCTCTCTACCCTCGAGGGAGTCCACAGCTCCTCCTAGTTTAGTATCATCAGTAAACTTACTTAATATACATTTCATTCCTGTATCCAGATCCTTTATAAAAACACTAAAGAGCGCTGTCTCTAAAATTGAGCCCTGGGGAACCCCATTGGTGAGCGGCAGCCAGCCTGATGTAACCCCATTTACTATAACTCTTTGAGTCTGACCTGTCAGCCATTTGCCCACCCAAGGTATTGTGGGCTTGTCTAGCTGTGTGCTGGACATTTTGTCCAGAAGGATACTATGACAGACAGTATCAAAAGCCTTGCTAAAATCCAAACCCACCACATCTATTGACTTCCCTTGGTCAATTGGTTGAGTGACCTTGTCAAAAAAGGAAATTAAGCAGGAATTTCCCCTTGTGAACACGTACTGGCTGTGACCAATGACTACGTTGACTCTCAAGTGTTTTTCAGTAACTCTCAGGATAACCTTCTCCATAATTTTACCAGGCACTGAAGTGAGACTGACAGGCTGGTAGTTACCAGGGTGTTCCTTCTTACCCTTCTTGAAAATTGGGACAACATTTGCCGGCTTCCAGTTGACTGGGACCACTTCAGACTCCCAAGACCATTGAAAAATAATGGAGAGAGGTCCCACGAGGACATCAACCAGCTCTTTCAGTACCCTGGGACAAATCCCGTCGGGCCCCAGCCAGAGCAGCAGGTCTCGTACAAGTTCAATGTCAGCTGGGAGTTTATCATCTCCCCAGTCATGGTCTTCCAACACAGGGCTCCATGGGTTCCAGGGCCCATCATCGGTGTTGAAGACAGAGGCAGAGAAGGCATTAAACCTCTCCACTTTGTGTACATCCCTATTTGTGAGGCGACCAACCTCATCAAGTAATGGACCAATGTTATCTCTCATCCTCCTTTTGCTGTTAACATGTTTAAAAAAGCTCTTTCTGTTGTCCTTCACAGTGCTGGCCAGCTTGATTTCTAATCAAGCTTTGGATACATGAATCTTCTACCTACAGTGGCAAACAGCATCTCTGTATTCCTTCTGTGTCACCTGTCCTTGCTTCCAATGTCCATACACTTTCCTTTTTTGCCTAAGTCCCAGAAAATCCCTACTCGGCCAAGGCGGCCTTCTGCCCTGCTAGCTTGACTTCTGACACTTTGGAATTAATTGCCTGCTCCTGTGCTCTTAAGAGATGGCTCTTAAAAAGCAACCAGCATTCATGGACCGCAATACCTTCAAAAGCAGATTCCCGGGAGACCTTACTAACTAGTTCCTTCAGCAGCCTGACGTCTGCTCTCCCCATATGTGGGGTCAAAATTTTGCTGGCAGTTTTTCTTCTGTCACCAACAGTTTGAAACTCAACTGCTTTGTGGTCACTGTGACCAAGATAGCCACCGATCACCACTTGCCCACAAGTCCCTCTCTGTTTACAAGCAACAAATCTAGGAGGGCACCTGTGGTGGGTTGACCCTGGCTGGAGGCCAGGTGCCCACCAGAGCCGCTCTCTCACTCCCCTCATTCACCAAACAGGGGAGAAAAGGCATAACGAAATGCTTGCAGGTCGAGATAAGGACAGGGAGAGATCACTCACTAATTATCGTCACGAGCAAAACAGACGAAACTTAGAGAGGGAATTCATCTAATTTATTACTAGGCAAAACAGAGTAGAGGAATGAGAAAATAAAATCAACTCTTAAAACACCTCCCCCCACCCCTCCCATCTTCCCGGGCTCAACTTCACTCCCGGCTTCAACCTTCCCCCCCTCAGCGGCACAGGGGGACGGGGAGTGGGGGTTACGGTCAGTTCATCTCACGGTGTTTCTGCCGCTTCTTCATCCTCAGGGGGAGGACTCCTCTCACCGTTCCCCTGCTCCAGCATGGAGTCCCTCTCACAGGGTGCAGACCTTCAGGAGCAAACTGCTCCAGCGTGGGGTCCCCCACGGGGTCACAAGTCCTGCCAGCAAACCTGCCCTGGCGTGGGCTCCCCTCTTCACGGGTCCACCGGTCCTGCCTGGAACTTGCTCCAGCATGGGCTTCCCACGGGCCGCAGCCTCCTTCAGGTGCCTCCACCTGCTCCGGCGTGGGGTCCTCCACGGGCTGCAGGTGGAATCTCTACACCCCCTCATCCTTCCTCCATGGGCTGCAGGGGGACAGCCTGCTTCACCATGGTCTTCACCACAGGCTGCAGGGGGATCTCTGCTCCGGCGCCTGGAGCTCCTCCTCCCCCTCCATCTGCACTGACCTTGGTGTCTGCAGAGTTTCTTACATCTTCTCACTCCTCTCTCCGGCTGCAAAAGCTCTCTCTCTAAGTGTTTTTCTTCTTCTTAAATATGTTATCACAGAGGCGCTGATTGGCCAGCGGCGGGCCCGTCTTAGAGCCGGCTGGCATTGGCTCTATCAGACACAGGGGGAGCTTCTAGCAGCTTCTCACAGAAGCCACCCCTGTAGCCCCCCTGCTACCAAAACCTTGCCACGCAAACCCAACACACACCTTTTCCAGTCGGCTCCCTTAGTACCTGCACCAAGAAATTATCTTGAACAAGCTTCAGAAATTTCCTGGACCTGTTTGTATCTGCTGTATGATATTCCCCATTGATGTCTGGGAAGTTAAAATTACTCCTAAGGACAAGGGCAGCTGATATAGAGATATCCCTTAATTCATTGTGGAATAATTCATCAGTGTTGTCATCCTGACTGAGTGGTCGATAGTAGACTCCTGCAAGAACATCCGCTTTTTTTGCTTTCGCCTGCATGCTACCCATGAGTTGAGGGTCTCAACTGTGTCGTCGCCAACTGTAAGCACCAGAAAGTCCAACCTCTCCCTTACATACAGCAACACCCCCCTGCCTCGTCTGTCCTGCCTGCCCCTCCTGTAGAGCCTACCAACCATCCATCACGGCACACCACTCACAGGGCTAATCTCACCAGGTTTCACTTATGCCAGTGATGTCATAGCTCTGGACCGGGCCAAAGCTTCTCGCTCCTCTTACTTATTCCTCCTGCTGTGCACATTAGTTCAGGGACATTTCAAATGTGCTGCAGTGTACTCAGCACATCGTGGTGCAGACTGAAGGACCTCGCTAGCACATGTCCCTCAAACATTGGCTTGCCCTCCCCTTGGCTTATCTCTAGTGAACCTGTTTTTCTCCCTTGCCCCCATCAAATCTAGTTTAAAGCTCTTTCAGTGAGCCCTGCTAACTCCTGCACAACGATTCTTTTCCCACTTTGAGACAGGTGTACCCCGTCCATTGCCTGCAGTCCTGGTGTTGCGTAGACTGACCTGTGATAAAAAACTCAAAATCCTGCTCGTGAGACCAGGCTTGGAGCCAGGTATTGATCCGCTGTCTCTTCCTGTTTCCTGCCTCATCATTCCTTGCAACTGGAAGGATAGAGGAGAACACTACTTGTGCTCCTGATCCCTTACCCAGTTGTCCCAAGGCCCTGAAGTCTCTCTTGATCACCCTTGGACTTCTTACTGCAGATTCATCACTGCTTACATGAAAAATCAATAATGGATAATAAACCTGAGACCTGTACCAGGGTAGGAAGCTTTCTCTTCACATTTTTAACCCAGGAGGGCAGCAGACTTCCCTAAGAAGGGTCCAGTCTGCATATTGGCCTTTCTGTTCCCCTCAGGATACAGTCTCCTTACGACAATGACCCGACTTTTTTTTCTTTATGGAAGTAGTTTTGACACAGCACATAGGCTGGCTTAACCTTGGTGACACCTTCAATGTAGATGAACCATCGTCTTCGTCATTGTTCAGTTCCACTTGCAGAGCCTCATACCTGTTATACAAGGGCACCTGGCAAGGTGGAGGTGTCACGGAGGAGACACGCCTGCTGGACCAGGCAGGAACTTCTCGCCATTGCCACCTATCCCTTAAGTCACTGTGTTCTTCTGGGTGGACAGAGGATAGGGAGTCCTCCATATCATGTGTCCTGTCTGCCTGACAGGTCTGTCCCAGGGAAGGTAGGGTGCGGTTCCGGTAGTCTTTCTCTCTCTTGCACTCCCTGATACTCCTCAACCTACTTACCTCCTCCTGGAGCTCTGTGACTGAGCGGTGGAGTTCCCCTACCTGGGCACACCTCCCACAGGTGTGCTCACTGGAGCAGGGCACAGCCTGCAGCCTGACATCTGGGTGGCAGCATGTTCCCATCCGAGCTCTGTCTGGGAAGCTGCGTCAGTCACGGTGGGTGCAGAGCTTAGAGGGGCCATGGCTTTCTGCCTGTTAGGTACCATTGCTCCCCAGTCGAGCTGACAGAGCTAGAGCACCCTTCCTGCGTGCCAACTCCTGCACCATACACAGTTCGCTGGTGCTCTCCAGTTTTTATAGGTTTGGGGGCTTGGCCGTTGCTGGCCCTGTCCAGGTCTCCTCAACCGCTGTCACAGAAGCTGCCAGCTGGTGCTTTCTGCTTCTCTGAGGTTCCTCAGTTCAGGAAACCCTTTGGGAGCGCTCCGCTACTGATTGTGCCACACCGGAGCTGCTGGCCTCAGCACTCTTGAATTAAAGTAATAATAATAATACTTGTATATCTCTGAGATTTCTGTTTGCACACCTGTAATATTTCATGGTGACTTAAGAACAGACCAAAGTAACAACACTGTGTTCCATGAGAAACACTTCCAATTCCTTGCTAGTTACAAATTGACAGATGTCACGTATTTAATTTTTAAATGATATATTTTAAGGAGGATAAAATTAGACAGTTTTAGGATTCAAAGAAGAAAGTGAGTGTCATGAAAAGACTCTAAAGCCATTCATCAGAAAGTAACATGTGAGTATTATGCCCTAAACCAGATCATAGTTTTATTCTTCATCTATTTTGACCTCGTAAATGTATTCCTTGTATTTAATAAAGCTTTTCTTATAAAGAGAAGGGCCCTATATCTCTTTCCTTCTGTGATTTCATTCCATTTTTATTTAGGATTTTTTGGAAGCAATCTCCCAGATTACCAGAGATCAGAGATTATGATGTTCATTATGGGAAAAGTACCTGTTTTGGGGACAACTTCACAATCGCTGGATACCAGTCACCTTGGGTTTGTATATCCTACATTTTTTAATTTCCAGTTAAAAATTTAGATTCTAGAATCTTGATAAATTACAAAGTGAAAAAAATTAAGAAAAGTGAAATGCAAATTCTCACTCATTAGGGACTGTATTTAATGCCATGCAGAATCAAGGCAAGCAGAGTGTCAGTAGTGTGAAATCAATCTCCAGACAGATTACTGACAGAAAATATCTGATTGGAATGCAATTTATTTTGCACAAAAATATTTCTGCTCTCCACATCTGTACAAACGTTTCTGAAATTATCTACTTAATGATGGTTAGTTAATTCCATAACTTCTTATATGTGTGTGTTGTGAATGAGGGAAGTTGAACTATGACTACTTTTTTTTTTTTTTCAAGTAGCTGCATAATTTACAAAAGGTTTTTGTTTTTTCTTCATTCTGTACAAGCTGGCTTCAGATTAAGAAATAAACTACAGAAATTCCAGTGAATTTGTTTTGGTTTACATTTTCCCTATTTATTTAGAAATAGGAAAAAGCTACAGGTGGGCAGACTCCTGTAATAAACCCATAATTAAAAAGCTGCCATATGCTAAAGTAATATTTTTCCCTCTAACATGAATAACTGTCTTTAAGGACTGCTTTTCCTCAGCATGGGGAAAATCACTGAAAAGATTGCAGCTATTCTTTCAAGGTATGCATGGATACTTTGTACCACATATGTCTGATCACCTGCGACCTTAAGTAGGAAGTCAACTGTCATTTGCCTGGCTTCTTGGTAGTTTTTCATATAGTATTGTGTCCCTGCAGTATGGGACACTATTCCATGGAAGATAGAAATGTCTGTGCCAGGCAGTTACATCTCATTAAGAAGGTATTTGAAATACGGATCCATTTAGAATTCTGTACTTAAATTACCAATTTGTGTGGGGGTTCTTTTGGTTTTTAATTACACAGTTTTCCTTTATGGGATTTTTTGTAAATATGGGACTGAGTAGTATGTTAGTATGATGTGCATATATCATTCTGAATAGAGCAGGCTTTCACTGCTGATAGTCTTGCATTACTTACCTGAAAAGCTGGTCTCTGCTACACCAGACATTTGAATGATATTGCCAACGGATATAGCCAGGTGGAAGTTTCCACTGTTATGTTGGGGGCAACTTTTGTGAAGAGGCTTGCTCTTTCCTAATGCTATTTGGTGGACAAAAGGATTTGTACCTTTTTTACTTTCTTGAAAGAGTCTCCTTGAATGGAACAATTCATTCCAAGTGCACTTTTATCTTGTAAGATCTTGCAAGAACAGTGCAGATGTGACTATATACCAATAGGTATTTAACTTCTTTTAGTACCAGCACATGGAAAATGAGAACAGATGAAGAACAAGTTAAGTAGTGTTCTGTGTACCTTCCTGTGATCTGAAAAGTGAGGGTTCTTTCAGTTTTTCTTGCTGATTTTACGGATAACTTTATTTCATTTTCAAAGTTCTCCTTATTTGGAGATATTTGCCCCTTATTTGTGGTCATCCAGCATCCCTCCCAAGATTACTGTATTCACTTGTCAAAAACGTAGTTGTTAGAATAATGTCTGAAGTAGAATAACTAATTGCTGCATCCAGCTCTGGGGTCCCCAACATAAGAAGGACATAGAGCTGTTGGAGCAAGTCCAGAGAAGGGACATGAAGATGATGAGAGGGCTGGAGCACCTCTCCTGTGAAGACAGGCCAAGAGAGTTGGGATTGTTCAGCCTGGAGAAGAGCAGGCTCCAGGGAGACCCTATAGCAGCCTTCCAGTACCTGAAGGGGCCTACAGGAAAGCTAGAGAGGGACTGTTTATCAGGGAGTGTAGTGATAGGACAAGGAGTAGTGATTTTAAACTGAAACAGGGTAGATTTAGATTAGATATAAGGAAGAGGGTGAGGTGAGGGTGGTGAGGCATTGGCACAGGTTGCCCAGAGAAGTTGTGGATGCCCCGTTCCTGGAAGTGTTTAAGACCAGGTTGACTGGGGCTTTGAGCAACCTGGTCTAGCGGAGGGTGTTCCTGCCCATGGCAGGGGGGTTGGAACTAGATGATCTTCCCATTCTATGTTTCTATAATATTTTGAAGATATGCAAAGAAACTAATTTTCAACTTTTTTTTTTCAATTGTAGAGATTTGGGAACTAGGAGGATTCAAATCATGTTATTGAGATCTTTACTTATGGTAAGCCCTCTGTGTTCAGTATATTATGTTATAAGGACACAGTATTTCACTTTATGTATACATTTATACACGTAAGTACAGTATTACAACTCTGCATTATGAAAAGAAGCATATCTTCTTATTACATAGATCTGTAGTTGTACTGGGTAAAATTGTAGTGTAAGCTGGGAAAATGCTGTCACAAGCAGCTGAAGAAATATTCCCCCATCTCTTAGAGCACTTTAGTGAATATCGGTTATAATTGGATCTCTAGATCCAAAAGAACATCATAGAGCAGGTTGAGTTGACTATTTCTGCCAGAAGTGCTGGCAGTGTGAAAGTAAAATCACTTTTGTCTCTGACACCAGAAAAGCTGTAATTAGTAGAATAGCTTGTATTTTTAAAACTAGGAATGGATGCCTCAGGCATCATTGTGCTTTCCTTCCTAGTATTTCCCAAGTTTCTTGTAAGGTATAATTATCTGTTTTATCACAAATACGTTTTTCAACTGTAAAGAGTATTTCAGGAAATACATACTGATGGTAAGAATCAGAAGTGGATAGTAAAGGAGGCTCTTGCCTGGAGAATACTGGCTTGTTTTGTTGCAGAAGCTGAAAACTGTTTAGTGATTGAAGTAAGGGATATAGCACGAGAATGACTTAAAACAGTAGAATGCTTTCCTGGAAAATGAGTTTCTGTCACTGCTTTGACCTGAAATTTGTGTGTGGTGTTAGGCAAATCAGTTAAACCTTAAAATTCTTTCCTTGTCAGAATATGAAATCCTAGATTCTGGCTTGCAGAAGAGCTGAGCATTCACAGTTGCAATTTAAGGATAGAAAACATGTCAGAAAGGACCTCAGGGGGTCATTTTGCACATTGTCTTTGGTAAAGATAGACTCAGCTATGCCTAAACTGTTTTTGACAATATTCATCTCACCAGTTTAAAAAATTTCCATCAAAGTTGGTGAGAAATGTTCGAATTATTTGGGATGCTGCATAACCTGTAAGTATGCTTTAAGGGATTCAAATTGGCCGTGTGGAAGGAATTTAACATTTTTGACACTGAATATGGTTTTGGATTCTCTTTTAGAATATGGAAGTAAAATCCCATCACGGCACAAATATGTAAAAGTCAATGTTTTGATGCTTAATGAATTAGTCAGATATTGATAAATATTGTGGAAAAAAATAAGGGAAGGAGTTTGTGTTGAGAGCAAAGCTTTTATTGTGGTATATAAGGTGTAGTCTGCACATAATAAAGAACTAGAAACTGATGAACTCTGCCTTTTCTGTGTACTGAACTGAGTGAGCATTGTACATTATGTGTCCTTTACAAAAGAATAATACTTCCTAGAATAATTAGTCTGTTGTGCATACACACAGGCAGATAATGTCGTATAGGCAATTAAAATCTGGCACTTCATTAAAAGTATGTACTTCTGTTTGCAGCCTTACTTCTTGTAATATTAGTAATTTTCCATTTTTTAAATGATTGATTAGATACCTTCACGTGCCCTCATGCTACTCTGCCAACCAGTTTCCTTTCAACTTCTTCAGTTACGCCGTAGGAGTAGTGCTTGCTCACACGTTGTGGTTTAACCTTGGCAGGCAGCAAAGTACCACCCAATCACTTGCTCAGTCTTCCCCGGGGGTTTGGGGAGGGAATCGAAAGGGTACAAATGAGAAAAGCGGGTTGAGATGAAGACAGTTGATTAAATAAAAAAAGGAAACGGAGAAAAACAAAATCAGGAAAAACAAGTGATTAAAAAAACCCACCCCAAAACAAAAAAAACCACCCCACCAATAAATGAAACAAACCACAAAAAAAACCCTGCAAAACCCAATTGCTCACTACCAGTGCACTTATGCCCAGTCAGTCCCCAAGCAACGGCAGCCCTGGCAAACTTCCTCCCTGAGCTTTATATTCTGAGCATGATGGTATGGAGTATCCCTTTGGTCAGTTGGGATCAGCTGTCCCAGCTGTGTCCCCTCCCAGCTCTTTGTGCACCTCCAGCCTACTCGCTGGTGGGGTGGGGTGAGAAGCAGAAAAGGCCTTGGCTCTGTGTGAGCACTGCTCAGCAGGAACAAAAACACCCCTGTGTTATCAACACTGTTTTCCCCACAAATCCAAAACACAGCCCCATACCAGCTACTATGAAGAAAATTAGCTCTGTCCCAGCCAAAACCTGTATACTGAAAAAGCGTAGACTTAATCTGAAACAGTCACTTTGATTTTCTTGTTACCAGTTGGAAACTTCTAGCATATGTTCTACTATGAAAAAAAAATTTACTCTCCCAGTCAAAACCAGTACAACACAGTTCACATGTAAAAGCTGTAATGGCATGGAATATGCATAATGAGGATATAATTATTATGTAAAGTCTTAAATAAAAATGTGATTGTTTTTATTTTAATTAAATTTTTGATAATTTTGCTCCCCTCATCCTCAACAGCTTATGCTTGGCAGTTTCTGAGACCTGTTTTGGTTTTGAGATTGTAATATTTTGGTAACTTCCATTTTAAGGGACAGTAAATTTTAAACATTTCTGACTGCTGTAAATGTTCAGGTAATTAATATTTGAATTGTCAGATAGAAGTTAACTTTTCCTTATGTATTTACAGAGCTTGCTTTAAATAAAAGTAGTGGAGTGGGGCAAGTCATCATTGTATTAATTTTAAAAAGAGAAAAAAAACCCACCATGTTACCAGATTTCTAAGCAAGTGATGTTTGCTGCTTGCTTTCTTTTTTTCAATAAAGTAGTATCCATAAATGTCTAAGATGTACATATAGGCCCTGATTTCTCTTTTTTTCTTCACATGAGCATACTCAGTACCATGTATGAGCAGCTCAGAGCCTGAAATGGAAAATATCTCTATTGGAATTATTGCCATCTTCATTTTATACCCTGCAACTTTTCATAGGCCAATTTCCAAGAAAAATTCATAAATTATACCTTTATTTTTTTTCTTTTGAGTGTGTTGGTAAAGGATCCTGAGAAATACCACTTTAAAACAGATGAGGGAGTTCATGTGAACATGAGTTCAATACCTCAATTTGAATCCACCTTTCTGATGCCAAAGCAAGCCCACTAAAAAAGTGAGTGACAGCTGCAAGTAATTCTTACAATGAAATAATGACATGCATTAATTTTACTTCCAATAACGAACAGGTGACTTCAGGATACAAAGCAACAACGATATCTAATGCACTTCCTCCCCCGTTTCTGGACCCGTTATTGTCTCCTTCCCTCATGGAAGACTCCGAGCTAAGGCAGCTGGTCTTGGAAATACTGCATAATCTCATTGATCGGCATGACAACAGAGCAAAGCTCAGAGGGATACGGTAATTCTTTTTGTTTGCTTTGGCCTACTTTAAATTCTAGTGTAATATTTGAATGATAAGTACTGTTGATTGTAAAATATTTTTCCTAATACGAAGTGTTAATGTATTGTTTTGATAAATGCACAGTGCCCAGTGTCATTTATTGATGGCAAGGGTTTACAGGTAAGCCTTAGTGCGTGATACCTTAATCCATTCCAAATATCTGCTAGTTTAACTGTAGAAGACGGAATGTGGTATTTTATGTAGAGGAAAAAAAAAAAACACGTGGTTGTCACAATTCTGTTTATGCTTCTTCCTCTTCAGCTGAAATTTGAATGTCGTTGTTAAACATGTATGTAATTAAAATGGAAATTGCTTCAAGATTTGTTTGAATAGTTCATTGTGGTGGGTTGACCCTGGCTGGAGGCCAGGTGCCCACCAGAGCCGCTCTCTCACTCCCCTCATTCACTAAACAGGGGAGAAAAGGCATAACGAAATGCTTGCAGGTCGAGATAAGGACAGGGAGAGATCACTCACTAATTATTGTCACGAGCAAAACAGACGAAACTTAGAGAGGGAATTCATCTAATTTATTACTAGGCAAAACAGAGTAGAGGAATGAGAAAATAAAATCAACTCTTAAAACACTTCCCCCCACCCCTCCCATCTTCCCGGGCTCAACTTCACTCCCGGCTTCAACCTTCCCCCCCTCAGCGGCACAGGGGGACGGGGAGTGGGGGTTACGGTCAGTTCATCTCACGGTGTTTCTGCCGCTTCTTCATCCTCAGGGGGAGGACTCCTCTCATCGTTCCCCTGCTCCAGCATGGAGTCCCTCTCACGGGGTGCAGACCTTCAGGAGCAAACTGCTCCAGCGTGGGGTCCCCCACGGGGTCACAAGTCCTGCCAGCAAACCTGCCCTGGCGTGGGCTCCCCTCTTCACGGGTCCACCGGTCCTGCCTGGAACTTGCTCCAGCGTGGGCTTCCCACGGGCCGCAGCCTCCTTCAGGTGCCTCCACCTGCTCCGGCGTGGGGTCCTCCACGGGCTGCAGGTGGAATCTCTACACCCCCTCATCCTTCCTCCATGGGCTGCAGGGGGACAGCCTGCTTCACCATGGTCTTCACCACGGGCTGCAGGGGGATCTCTGCTCCGGCGCCTGGAGCTCCTCCTCCCCCTCCATCTGCACTGACCTTGGTGTCTGCAGAGTTTCTTACATCTTCTCACTCCTCTCTCCGGCTGCAAAAGCTCTCTCTCTAAGTGTTTTTTCTTCTTCTTAAATATGTTATCACAGAGGCGCTGATTGGCTTGGCCTTGGCCAGCGGCGGGCCCGTCTTAGAGCCGGCTGGCATTGGCTCTGTCAGACACAGGGGGAGCTTCTAGCAGCTTCTCACAGAAGCCACCCCTGTAGCCCCCCCGCAACCAAAACCTTGCCACGCAAACCCAACACATTCATATATTTCACGTTCTCTTCCCCTTCAACTTCTTTTTGCTAAAATGACATTTTTGTTTCCTTTGTAGAATAATACCAGATGTTTCTGATCTAAAGATAAAACGAGACAAAATTTCAAGGCAAGATGTAAGCTTCATGAAAAAGGTAATGGATGAAAAAGTTACATTTTCTGTCTAGAAAGTAGATAAAGTAACTGAACCAGTTGCTTTGCTTTTCTTCTACAACTGTGTTTTTGCAACAAGTTGTAAAGATCAGTATTGAGTGATTTTAATTCAAATTACAGTGATTTCAATGTTGATGTGCTCTTGATACTTGAGAGGTGGTTCTGTGGAATAAAATTTTCATTTATGTCTTCAGTGAAAATCCTTGCATGCATGAAATTAGAACAGTGTATATCTAAACCATGATTCTGAAAAATGCACCTCCTTACAAGATTGTTTTTATAGGACATTGTGACAGTTGACTTGTGAGTATGTTTGGTTCTAAAGAAAAATAGATTATTTTTTTTTTAGACGATGCTTATGTGGAGTGAAATTGCTTCTTTACAATAAACACCTTATTTTCTATGTGGGGAAAAAATGCATATAGTTATTAGTGTGGTCTGTCATTCCTGACTATAGTTTATCTATGTAGGTATGTTTGTAAACAAAAAAATACAAATTACTGAAGTCAGCTTAAGCAGGTTTTGGAACATTTATCACTGTTATCTGCCTGAGAAAATACATTCATTTCTCACAGCTATCCCGTACTGTTTTGTTTTGTTTCCTATTAGCTGTGAAATAAAAAAATTTATATCTTCAGAGTGCTGATTTAATTTAATATTCTAATTATAAAAATCAGAAAAATTGCAGTTTAACTTGTCCAGAGGCAAAAATACTACATATATAAGAATATGCAAAATACAGTTATGCAGCTTTCACGTGGCATTGCAAGATAAATGTTCTTGCTAAATTAGTACAGCTAATATTCCTTGTGGTATATTTGCACCTGCTTTGAGTAATACTGGAACAATACAAAAATAAAGTATGCTCCAACATTGGCAATTATTAATAAAGTGTCTTTTTACAAAGTGAATTAAATTTTAATTCATCAATTCAATGTCTAGGATTTAAAACCATTTGATTAAGTTGTATTTACTGAGCTTGCTACATGAAAATTTTGTCAGACTAAATATTTGAATTACGTGGAGCTGTTGGAGTGAGTCCAGAGGAGGGCCATGAAGACAATCAGAGGGCTGGAGCACCTCTCCTGTGAAGACAGTCTGAGAGATTTGGGGTTGTTCAGCCTGGAGAAGAGAAGGCTCCAGGGAGACCTTAGAGCAGCCTTCCAGTACCTGAAGAGGCCTACAGGAAAGCTAGAGAGGGACTGTTTATCAGGGAGTGTAGTGATAGGACAAGGGGTAATGGCCTTAAGCTGAAGGAGGGTAGACTTAGATTAGATATTAGGAAGAAATTCTTCCCTGTGAGGGTGGTGAGGCACTGGAACAGGTTGCCCAGAGAAGCTGTGGATGCCCCCTCCCTGGAAGTGTTCAAGGCCAGGTTGGATGGGGCTTTCGTCAACATGGTCTAGTGGAGGGTGTCCCTGCCCATGGCAGGGAGTTGCAACTAGATGATCTTTGAGGTCCCTTCCAAACCAAACCATTCCATGGTTCTATGAATTGTTAACACTCTCACCTGAAAAAGAGGGCAGGAGAGGAAAAGAGACTCTTATCCAGTCAAGAAAAGATTATACAGTCTTCTAAAAGACTATGTTAACCCTGGGGAATGAAGTCATTCAATAATTATGCATGTGATACTGTTTCAGGTGTGTATCGTAAACCTAATGTTGCTCACCTAGTTTAGATGTGTATGTTAGCCGTCTTGCTCTTCCTAGATTCTTACAGTATTCAAAGCAGAGGGGTGAAGCACCTCCAGAAGTCCATTAAGATCTGAATGACTGTCTAGACTTGTTTGATGTTAGATGGGAATCCTAAGGCAATTGTTTATCATACTTGGGAATTTCAGCACCTAAAATTAGGTGGAATTAAACCAGACATAGACACAAGGTTCTTTTCATCTTAGTTTACCTTCTCAAAGCCAGGACGTTTATTCTATCCTTTAAAGAAAGGGAAATACTGAACTTCTTGCATTTTGCAATCTTCTAGAAAGGTACTACGTGTCAAGAAAAGGCACATAATTTATTTTCATATTTAATTGCAGTTCTTTATCAGTGGGATGAATAATTTCATTACTTTTATTTTCCAAATATACTTATTTTCCAAACGTACTGTGTCTTTAAACAGCTAACCTTTACAGTGCTTATTTCATAGTAGCTTCTGTGCTTTGCTAATAGGTCTGCTTCCCTCTTTTCTAAATAAAACATATATTTGAACAACTATATATTTAATTTTAAAAGTTATAATAAGACCAACATTATCATTTTTATTTAAGTGAATATGTCCTGCTTGAAAAACAGATGTTAAAATTTAGTTGTATTTCTCCTTCTAAAGCTGAACTACTACTTCCAGAGGTAAAGCATTAGTCCGTAGATCTTGAAAATTAACTGTGTCAACTGATACAGACCTGTAGCCTCTACAGATTAAGAATGCTGGGGTGATACAGAGTCCTGTGTTGGAAAACCTGCTTCTTAACTTGCCTTCCTGTCTTTTTTTTTTTGTGTGTGTGTGTGTGTTGAAATAATAGTTTCTTTACAAAGATTTGGTTAAACACAGAGTTCTGAGGAAAGGAAAGTCACTTTTGAAGTTGAGGGTCTTTCATTAGATAACCGATGTTCTTCACTACAGCTAGAGCCTCCCTGTGCACGGTAGTAAATGAGCCCTAACGCATCTGCTGTAACACCCTCTAGAAGAATTTTTTCTCAGTTTGCTATTCAAGGAGACTTGCTTAATGAACAAATTTGATGTCTTCACAAGGATAACCCTTGAAGCTCCTCAGTCACTTGAACATTGTTGAGAATGTTTCAAGATCTGCTTTTTATTTTCTCCTTTTCATAAAGGGTCAATTTTTTTTCTGAATATTTCAATAGGAAATGAATGCCAGTTTCTGACACACAGCGCAGTATTCATGTGCAATTCTCTGTATCATCTTCCATATCTATACACTTCTACATAAAATAGAACAGTGCTATACTCATAAAGAAGCTGCTGTTAGAATATTAAACTGATGGTCGTCTTGATTCATCATGTACTTGTTTATGTGTATGTATGTGCGTACATGTATCTTAGTGGTTTGGGTTTTTGTAATTCTCTATCTAAAATCATCTAACATCGAAGTTGGCTCTGCTTGGAGTAGGGAGTTGGACTGGAGGACCTTAGAATATCCTTTCTAACCTAAATTATTCTGTGATTTTAATACTCATTGTCCCTTTTATGTCTTTTTTAGCATGGTCAGCAGTTATACAGACACATCTACTTAGGCTGTAAAGAAGAAGACAATGTCCAAAAAAACTTTGAACTGCTGTTTACATCTCTAGCTCTTATCACAATTGAACTAGCCAATGAAGAAGTGGTTATTGATCTCATTCGGTTAGCTATTGCTTTGCAGGTATGAGTCTGAATCAGTGTTGGGTTCATTGATTGACAATTTATATTTGTAATTGGAGATACAATTGTTTCCATATTTATCTTCAAATTGGAAATTGCATCATTCAGTCCTAATTCAATTGATCCATTAAGGAAGTGCACCATATACATAACACTTATTAATAGGGAAGCTTCAGCTAATCAGATTTGTTACAAACTTCTACAGTATGTTTTCTTCAGGAAATATAGCAGAGGTAGAAATTTGTGGAAACATTCCCTAGAATCACTGATATATTTATTAGCAGATTGACAAGGTATTCTTACAACCTGTGATCTTGTATCAGTGTTCTGCACAAAATATATGGACTGTCCTCACATTGGAAGAAAGCTTATGGTTAATTGGTTGGTTGGAAATATTTGTCAAACCAGGCTATTTAATCTTACCTTAGACTAAAATTCTGTCAGTGTGTTGACAGGCTTTATTCCTTCACATTTCCTTTACAAGATCAAACGTTATTTCATACTTGCATATAGTCCTCAGTGAAACTGCGTAACTTAGTAGGTTTATCTGTGTTGAATTTTAAGCATTCAAAAAAAATAGTGCTAGCATGTGCCATGGAAATTTGATTAAATTCTGTCCTGTATTCCCAGTTCACTCTCTATCATTAGCCTTATTCCCTAATTTGCACCTGCATTATGAAACCTCTGAAATGCAGAGTGCATCATTAATTTTAAAATATGTCACTGAACCAAATCCTTACTTGATGAAAATGTCATTATGTGTTTTACTAGAACAAAAATAATACAATCTAAATAAACATAGAAATGCTAATAAGCATTAAATAATTCCCTTTATGGTACTGTATCTGTGACTCACAAGAGTGATTTTTTTATTATTAAACTACTGTTTCTAACTTTCCTGAAAAAAAATTATGATCAGCAGGTGGTAAGGACAAGAGACTACCAGTCAGTAATTTGTCCTCTCTTTCTGAGAGACGGAAGTTTGAGTTGAGTAGACTTATTTCTCTTCACGAGGGTTGAACCTTCAAGCTAACTTCAGATCAATATATAACTAATTCAGGAGTGAGCTAAAAGACTAGGATTTTAAGATGAGAGGTATTAAATGCTAAGTAATACCAGATAGTCGTCATCATGTCAGCTAGCATTACGACTAATAAGTTTGACTTTGGAACAGCCTGTTAACTTTGGAGAGTATAATGCTATCCTTTATATTTCAGGATATTGCCATCATCAATGAGGATAATCTGCCAATGTTTAATCGTTGTGGTGTCATGGCATTGGTTGCAGCGTATCTAAACTTTCTGAGTCAGATGATTGCGGTTCCTGCCTTTTGTCAGCATGTCAGCAAGGTAACACAGAATTAAGTAATTTCAGTCATTTAGGACAGTACACGTTCTACTGTAAAACGGGTAAATAACTTCAGTTAATTGCTTGTGGTCTTGATCATCTCTGTTTCTGTCCACCAATACTGCTCTTAGTCTTCGGTCTCTGGTGGCATTACTTGCTGACTCTTAAACTTATGCACAAAATATTCTTCTCTCAAGACCTTGAGAACCAGATTTTTAGTCTAAAGGGTGAGTTTAATCTCTCTGGTTAAAAGAAATTCTAAAGGCCTCATTTGTGCAAAGGTAGATGTTAGTGAAGGATTGGTAATCTGCTATAGTAGAACCTCTTTAAGAAATTTAGTCATTGGAGAAAACAGCTATGGAATTACTCCATTTGTACTATTTGTCTTGGGGTTTTTTTTCAGGTTATCGAAACCAGGAGTCTGGAAGCATCTTATTTTCTACCAGAAACAATTTTCAAAGACAAAAGCAAGTAAGTAGATACAAAATGTGAATTAATGAACAGTGAAGTACCTATTTTACTGTTAAAAAATCACACATCATTGAAATATGTTGCGTATGTGAAAAAGAATTTAGAGGTTTAATAGTGTACAGGATAGGCAGAAGAAAACTAAGCATTAAAAGCATATATGAAAAAAACATGTTTTTCAGACTTTTTTTATTGTAGTCAGAGGCACGTCTGCACAATATGATGCTTGGTGTAAGTGCTAACACAGCAAAATGCATTTTCACGGAATCACAGAGTAGTTGAGGTTGGAAGGGACCTCTGGAGGTCATCTGGTCCAACCTCCCTACTCAAGCTGGGTCACCTACAGCAGGCTGTCCAGGACCACATCCAGATGGCTTTGGAATATCTCCAAGCTTGGAGACTCCACAACCTCTCTGGGCAACCTGTGGCAGTGCTCAGTCACCCTCACAGTAAAAAAAGTGTTCCTAATGTTCAGAGGGAACCTCTTGTGTGTCAGTTTGTGCCCATTGCCTCTGGTCCTGTCACTGGGCACCACTGAAAGGAGCCTGACTCTATTGTCTTTCCACCCTCCCTCCCTTAAGGTGGCTGTACGCATTGTTAAGATCCACCTTCTTTCCTCCATGTTGAACAGTCCAGCTCTCTCAGTCTTTCTTCACTGGAGAGATGCTCCGGTCCCTTAATCCACCTTAGTGGCCCTTTGTTGGACTCTGTACAGTGTGTCTGTCTCTCTCCTGTCCTGGAGAGCCCAGCACTTGGCACAGTACTCCAGGTGTGGCCTTATCAGTGCTTAGCAGAGGGGAAGGATCACCCTTCTCTCCACCTGCTGGCAGTGCTCATCCTAAGGCAGCCCAGGATACCCTTAGCCTTTTTTGTCACAAGGGCACATTGCTGGCAAATGGTAAATACTGTTACTTTGCAGTGTTTTTCTAACAGAGACCATATTCTCTCAAGATGTAGCAGAATAGGTGAGGAACCGTATTTCAGATAACCAAGAAGTGTTAAGGTAACTTAAAATATTGCAGGAGGTATTCGATGGACTCATTTTGGGGTATACATTCATTCCTAAAAAAAGTAAGCAAGTTTTATTTCCATCATATTATTAGCATTGACCCTTTTTGGTTGCTTGCAGGCATTGGAAAAATATTTTACTTAATGAACAAATCTCTGTTGGTAGATAATAACTTCAAATACATATTTTAACAGTCTTCCAAAATCCTTAGAGAAGCATGAAAAAAATTTATTTTTCCTGACAAACAAGATTGCAGAATCATTAGGAGGCAGTGGATACAGTGTGGAAAGATTGTCGGTTCCATATGTACCCCAGGTAACAGGTAAGTGGTGATTAGTGGCAAAACTACTAAATACCAGTTACTAAGAATTCTTTTTTTGATGTGTTTTGCGCCAATTAAATGTAATGTGGCTACTTGGCAACAAAATTTAATCATGGTATAATTTTGTTTTCTCAAGATGTTTTTGTGGTTTTTTTCTCTTTAGCTACTGTATTGCTAAAGGAGTTTCAACTTTGTGTCCTTTTAAGATTTTTCTTTTCCTTAAATTCAGGAGGTGGGCCAGAAAGTTCTTGAACTCACTTCAACTCTTTTTAAGGAAGTCTTGCTTTTAAAAGAATACCTAAGATCAGTAGTGGTGATTATTAATGGTTTTTTCTGTATTAGTTTGAATTAGCAGGTGAGGAAGGATTACACAAGTCAGCATATTTTATCCTTTTTATGTAAACACTGGATGGAACATCTCCCATCCTTTTGCCATCTGGCCTTATAGTGACTTGAGTTATTGGCTTTAGTCAAATTTTCAGTGACCAGCTGTTAATTTAGTCAAGAATGTTTTTTTTTTCCTCCATTAGATACCTATTCTAGCTTAGTGTCAGGTAACACAATGAAAATAAAGTATGCCTGAAGAAGATTTGTGGGAGTTCATGCTACCCAGGATGTATGAATAGTGTGTGAATGACTAGCTTAGTGTGTGATGTTGTGTATTTTCTGCTTTTAATATATTTTCAACAGCCAATTGAGCAATTTATGAAAAAAAAAAAAGTTTGAAGCATTTGTTTTACTACCAGTGCATGTTTTGTGGCTGTACATAACTGGTTATTATTGTTATAGAGTATGGGACTTTCCAGTCTGAAGCATGACCTTTTTGAGAAATAAAAGTTCCTAGCAGGAAAATATGATTCCTGTGTTTTGCAGCTCACACATAGAAAGAAATTTATGTTAAGTCTCTTGTAGAAAATGAGATGTATTTATACCCAAATGACCTTGCTAGAGTTTTCTTGCATTCCTACACAGGAAGATACATAAGTTCTGACAAGGTTAAGCGGGTTTAACTGCAAGTATGTGATTAACTGCCTCTTCAGGTGATGGGAAACGACCATATTTAATGCTCAATCTTAGAGTATGTGAATCAGATGAATGGGGGCTTTTTGTGTTGCAGTCTTTTGCAAAGAGTAGTAACCAAAACTGGTTTCATGTCTGTTGTTATATCTGATTAGGATTGTTAATCTCCGATCCTATGAGATACTGAGCTTCCAAGTTTTTCATTTAACTAAATCAGGACCAAAGTTAATATTTTGGAATTCTAAAACTTTTCATTTTAACTTAAATGTTTAATTTCTGCTATTATAATACTAGAATATAGTCTTTCAAAATATATCAATAATTTTTGTAAAAGATGAATCCATTTTTTGTATGTTCCTACGAAAGTTAGGTTGAACACAAAAAGCCAGTAAAGATTTTATCCTAATTATTTTTAGTATTTCTGAATACTAACAATGTAATGCTTAACAAAGACTTATAGACATAAAATCATCACCATGTCTCTGTTTCAGTTTTTGGTACTTCTTATCGATTTGAAAAACACTAATATTTGCAAATATTTGTGCCTTGTTCTATTCCTTATTTGTGGTATAGGAGGGAAGCTGGTAATTTAAATGTACATTTAATCATTTTTTTGTCTATAGATATTATTTTTTTTTAATTTAACTCTATTTCCATCAGGCAAAAAACCTCATAAATGCAGACACAAGTCAAAAGGTAAAAATGAGTTGTAGGTCAGCCTGCTGTCCTGCTAGCTGTGGTGTGTGTATAGGATGTGCACAGTGAAAAAAAAAAAACCAAACAAAACGCTTTTAGCAGGCCTTTAGATCTTTAGGCCAGAAATTGTTTTACTTAGTGTTTCCTTCTGCTTTTTTTTTGTTTATCTCCTTGATATACCTGTAGCAATGTTAGCTGCTGCAAGGTTTGCCTTTATGTTTACGCTTGATTTGGAATTCTACACTATGGTAGCTTCCTTTTCCCTTTTCCTGAGCAGGTAATAGGGCTATAGGTACCATTTTTGTGATAGTACTAATTACCTCTTTGAGTGAAATTACAAGAACTTGGTAGAAAGTTGGAAGGAGTTCACAGCTGTTCACAGAACAATGATTCATCTTACTCACTGACTGTTCAGGATCAAGGCCCATTAGAGTGACACGTATACGTGCATACATATGTTCTGTGCACATCCCACCAGTAGCTGGGCTTAGACACTCTACCCACCAGCTGTGTCCTGGTTCCCAGTCTCCCCAGTCACTGGCATGTGATTCCCAAGGCCCACGGCCCCAGTCCAGCTGCTGGTACAGATCCCCCTTGTGCACAGTAATGCACACGTGCATGCACACATGGGTCAACCCCCCAGGCTCCAGGGTCTTTCTGGCAGTTGACCTGGGCCTCCTGGTCCCTCCCCTTGAGAGACACACAGAGAGCCAGACACACACGGACACCCCCAGCTCGCAGGCCACTTGCCCTACTTGTCTGCTGGTCCAGCTCGATACTCCCTCACGATCACGCACTGATGCTGTGCACCTTTGCTCACTCCAAACACACTGGCCCTCTGACTCGTGGTCTGACTCTGGTTGCTCAGCTCAGACCCCCATGCACACACCTGCACAAATAATAGAGTCCCTAACCCAGGAGAATAAAAATGGAATTTAATGAGAAGACAGGACAGGCTGCACTGATGAGGCTCAGGACATGGCCAGATCTGCGTACAGATCAGCAACAAGTTTACATAGGATTGATGCCTTTATCCCCTTATCCGTCTATTTTTCCTTGCATGCTCCTTCTCAAACCATCTCAGTCCTTTTTGACACCCTTGATTCCTCCCCTAACTGTCCCATGCTATGCCTTGTGCAATCCCAAGGTGCTATTCCCCTGCATCCCACAATGTGTCCTGTACCCCCGTCACTGATCCCGGCTCGGTCCAGGAGGTGACCCAGAGAGCTGCTCCCATGGGGTGGGCGCCTCTCCCATGGGGTGGGTGCCACTCCCGGACTGTGGGACCAAGACTCCTGGGACAGGCCTGGCAGGGACTAGGGCAGCAGGTATTGGGGCTCCACCACTGGCCTCAAGCCTCTGGGCTCCTTTGTGTGTGTGTAGAGATGAGCTTTATATCATATAACAGAAAAAATTGCAATTTTCACATTTTTTTACCCACTTAATATGTTGAAATTAGAGATGAACGGACATTTTTATTAGGCAACTATAGTGAGACATCAATTACAAAAATGAATTCTACCCAAAGTACTCCCAAAAATGTATCTTGTGGTGTTTGCATGTCAATTATAGAGAGAGCAGCAAGATGGCAGCAAAGATGTAGTTTTGTCATGTTTATTCTTGCGGACTAAGGCCCTTTCCTCAGGCTCTGTATGTATTAGGTCTTGTACCAGCGAGCCATCAGGGATTAAAAATTACATAAATCCTTCAAAATGCCACTTCAAATGCTCAGGGACTCTGAGAACCTGGCAAAGATAGTTGGAATTCAGGCGTTTTTCACTAATCTTGTTCTTTCACTGACTTTTGATCTTAAAATGGCCTTTCATTATATGACTTCTGAAAGTTATTTCTTGATTTTTAAAAGCTGAGTATGTTCAGCTCCGCTGGAATGAATTCTGTTTGTTCATGCTCAATATTTGCTCTGCAAAAGCACTTTGCTAGAAGTGGTTTAAACAAAGGTTGCAGAACCAGCATAAATTACCTTGTAGTGGGGGAGTTTCTCAGTTGATCTTATCTTAGTATGAAGTGCCTGTAGGTGCTTCTAAGTGCAGTGCAAGTCATCAAATAATTATATCCAGGTCCAAATGGCTTGATCTCAGCTAAAATCTGAAATGTTATGTGGCATTTGGTGGTTTTGTAAATGAGATACATAGAAGCAAGGCTATTCAAGTCTCCATTTGTCAGAGGATCCTCATGACATGTCTGTAAATGCATTTTCACTTTTTTTTTTTTAATCTTATGTTAATATATGAAGTGTCAAAAATGAGAAAAGATTATTGGTGTATTGTCTCAGGAATGCAGTTGCAAATAGAAAATCCATCAACTGATGGATCATTTGATCATAATCTGCTCATGCATTAATGAAATTGTTGTGCTGCTTTTAGTATCAGCACAGTTGGTCGGCTTCTGACAACTTTTTAGGCCAGCTGGACATGCTAAAATATTTCTAGGAAATTAGAAATTGAGAGAATTTTTTCACCAAGTAGATTTTTAGCCTCGCTGAATATGGTACTTGTAGCAACAAGAATAAGGAAGTATTGTTGTTCATTTCCATTCAGAAATCTTTATTTCTTCTGTCAATGAGTCGTCTTCCAAGAAACCCTTTTCTGTTTCAGAATGCCTTCAAATTAAGACCTTAATATTTCAGTTTCACAACCAAAAAAATAAATTCAGGCTTTTGTAAATTATTCTGCAGCAATATATCATCATGCACTATGTTATTTATTATGTATCTGAATAAGTTCTCATCTCATTTTTTAAAATTCTGGGCTTTCAAGGGAAAGTTGGCAAGATCTGGGAAGAGGGGGGGAAGGGACAATAAAAAGGTTATTTTTGTTCTAGTTTAGAGCAGTAACTGATCATTTTTCACAACAATTCAAATGATAAACTAGATGATCTTGTGATAAATAGGCATATAGAAACAAATCTGCATCTGCTGTGTAAAATTTAATTGCTCATGTTTCAACTGTTATACAAAAAGTGAGATAAGTTGTTTTTTTCCTAGATGAGGACAGACTCTCCAGGAGGAAGAGTATTGTGGACACGGTATCTATTCAGGTGGATATTCTGCCTGGCAACCACACAGAGGATAAGGTATGCAAATCACAGAATATTTTAAAGCAGCATCTGTGGGGGAGGGGAGCAAGAAGGGCATGCAAATGAAGTTTTCCCAGAAAATCTAATATCTGATTGTTCTAGAAATGTTCCACGCTTTAGGGTTTTGATTTTTTTTTTTTAATTCCTGTATTTGTAGAAATGTGTTGTCAAAGACACTGATACTGAGCTTGCTGTATAAAAATGTATTTTGTCACTATAGTTTTTACGTTTTTGCAGAATATGAGGTAGCAATACATATATACAACTAATATTTTATGATTAAAGATTCCAAAATATTTCCTTTGCATTTTGAGGGATCAAATAAAAATCCTGCATCTGTATCCCTGCATCATTTGAAGTATCTGAGAGTCTTGTTCATCAACACAGGGCTGAGAGATACCTGACTAGTGGGAGAGGGGCAGGTGAAGACTAGGCAGGCTACATACACCCACGGTGTTACAGTATCACTTTTCCCTTCCAGAAGAGTTTGACACACAGTGCTTTAAGGACACAGGAAGAATAAGGTAGCAACAAAAAGTTCTTATGGAGGGTACAGGAGCTGATACTAATTATCCCTTAGGAAGACTGCATTGTAATTAAAATTATCCCACATCTTTTGACACTTCATTTGAAGTATTTCCTAAAATAAATTTCCATTTCTACTGAATCTTTTCCAAGATTCTGGTAATTTTTATTACCCAGATTTCTGCTGACTGCGATGGAGATCAGCTGTAGAAATTGAGGTGTTTGTACATGCAAATGAATCCTACCTTCAGCACCTTAAAGCACAAACTGGCTAGGGACGTGAAACAGAATGTGGGGACAGTGTGAACTGAATGTTAGTTAAAAATGCAATATTAAGCCATTGCAAAGGAGCAAGCCTCACTTTAGAATTTACTGACAGGAGTTATTTATGTTTTACATCATTACTGTTATTCCCTTCTGCTTTGTGCTTGATGATACCTCAGATGATGTTCTGTGTTCACTTCTTGCTATTGTGCTTTAACAAAGATACAGGTAAACTGGATACAAGTTTAGGAGAAAGGAGAGAGAAGTGTTTGAAAAATAAGCCAGATTGTGATAATCTTTAGCTTTCTGAAGAAAGTAAATGCTCCTAATAGGAATGGAGGTGTTTGCCATTAGTATCATTTTTTAATCTTATATATTATATGTGATTAAACATATCTTTTGAAAGCAGAATTAAAGGAGAGAAGTTTCCATTTCAGATTTCAAATCATTATGCTGATGTTACATTGAACGTTGATATATTGACTTTTTTGAACAGGATATAGCAGTTGTAGATAAATCAAAATATGTGCATGGGTTCTCAGTATAATCTGGTATAGTGTCTTGGATAATGAGTTACTGTTTGTCTCTCTTAAAAACAAGAATTTTTATTGATCAGAAGCACATGAAACAAACTATTGCTCCTTTAGTTTCTTTACAGTGTTTGTTTACAATGCAAAGGGAAAACCAGTATTTCCAATTTGATCACTGCAAATTGGTCTTGATACCTAAATAATGAACAACTGAAAAGCTTTCATAGAATAATAGAATTATTTAGGTTGGGAAAGACCCTTAAGATCATAGAGTCCAACCATTAACCCAGCACTGCCAAGTCTACCACTAAACCATGTCCCTACGCTCCACATCTATGCATCTTTTAAATACCTCCAGGGATGGTGACTCAACCACTTCCCTGAATTCCATGAGGATATTAAATCTGGTTCTCTTGCTACATGGATTAGTAAATCTAACATGATCCATAACTATCAGCAGAATTAAACTGAAAGAAAAGCTTAAGGCTTTATGATTGAGAGAATAAGCTACTTAATTAATGGAAGTTTTAGGATTAATCATGTATGGTATCATTTCTACACTGTCTGAGGTGGAAGACTGTTTCTCCATAAAATATCTATTATTCTATACAATACAAATGCAATTCTTTTGTCAGCACAATCAAAGTTTTTTGTTGTTGCAAGTCTGTTAGTGAATCCTGTTCAGGAAGATGGTTTATTCCGTAGTTATCTCCATTTATAAGATGAAAGCACTTGTAAAAGCAGCTAGTGCTTCTGTGGTATTAATAACCAAATGTAATGCTGGCTAAGTATCAGCAACTACTATGGATGTTAATTAGAAATCTGAAAGGCTGCTGTAAACAAGTAATATTTACCAACTATGACTCGTATAAAAGGTGATTATTTCAAAACTTGAATACTTTTTATCTCTAGCCATATCCACAAATATTTGACATAAAAGGTGTTTTGCTGTTTATTAACCTTTTATATATTTAGAGGTAGAGAATACAATGCTAACGTAGTAAAGTCTGTTAGACAAGTATCACAGCTCCATTTCCTGAAATAACACTGATGTAAAAAGGAAACAGCTACTTCTTCTGGCTTTTCCATGTACAGTAGGTCAAGTCAATTAATTAAATAACTGAAACAATTAAAAATCTTCTGGAATGAGTGAAATAACGTTTTGCTACCTTACAGGTCTTTTATCTTAAATCATTAGACCATTCTAAACATCAGTGTTTATAAGGAAAAATAAAAGTGCTGCCTGTTTGCATGTAGTTAGTTTTGAAGGATTGAAATAAGGCAGTCCAAGCCAAGCAACCATGTTGTTGCATTCACATGAACGCTGTTCTGCCATGTAAGCATTCTCCCCTAATATTATCATAGTGGTTTCACTGTAAATATACTTACTGATACAGAAACTGTAGGTCTATAAAGAATTGAAACACAAAGATTCATGAGCTGGAGCTCTTCAGAGAAATAAATGTTCATGCATCTTTGGTAATTTTGCAGACCCAAGCAATTCCTAATGAAGTACATCTGCAACTAACTGAACAAATTTTCTCAGTGCATCAGACATAGCTTGTTATAAAGAGCCCTTTAGCTCCCACGTTTATGACATAAACAGCAAATTATTTGGAGCCCATACTGGTATGAAGTTAGCCTAAAGCAATAACCATTTTCCACTCTACCCTCCACTGCCATCTCTTATTTTCGTATCATGTTGCTGGTAGCTCAGCTAGTCTCAGGGAGCAGTTGTAATTATTTGCAACCGCTGTCTAAGAACCAGTACTGAGGCTTAGCAGTATAGAAACACCACAGCATATTCCTGACCCAAAGGAGTGTTCTGCCAGAATTCAAGTCCTTTTCCGAAGTAGTATTGCCATAGAGCATCTTGACCAGACTTTGGAAAGTTTTCTTTGATCTCATTTGATAAAAAATTCCTCACTAATTGCAGTGGCTTAAAAACGTGTT
Source organism: Grus americana (assembly GCF_028858705.1). Lineage (NCBI taxonomy): Eukaryota > Metazoa > Chordata > Aves > Gruiformes > Gruidae > Grus > Grus americana. The sequence goes on along the minus strand of NC_072853.1, from coordinate 9,692,597 downwards.
TTAGTGATCTGTCAGCTGTCCCAGAAACTGCAGATAAAGCTATTAGAAACTTGTAAGGCAGAAAAGTTCTGTGGCCATTTTGGCCTTCTGTATTTATTACATTCCTTATTTTTTTAGAAGCTTGTTATATGTGAGGTTTAAGGTGTTTTTTGTTTATTTGTGTTCAGGTTGATACTACTGAAGAAATCACATTTGAAGCTTTGAAGAAAGCAATTGGTAAGATTTATTATACAGCATAATTTTAGATTACTGTGGAATTGCTAGAGAAAAAGATGCTGCCAGAATAACATAAGTAAAATATTACATTTGTTTCTCTTCAGGTAGTAAATTTATTTAAAACTTCAGTTATTTAGTTCTAAATTTCTGAAATGGTATCTTGATGATTTTAGTGAATTCTTTTTTGGAGGCTGATGTGACTGAATGAAAAGCATCTGAAAATGCATGTCATCTATTCAATTTGCCCTTATAGGCTAAGCTATAAATAACGGAAAGTTTCCTTATTTCATATCACTATAATAATTACTAATTAATGCTGTCCATTCCACCAAAATCCTGTCAAAAGTATGGATTAGACATTAATGTTTTAAACAATAGACACTGACATTTTAAACAATAATTAAGTCTGACAGTTTTCCAAACCTGCCTAATCACTGAGGTACTTAAATTCATTAGATGGTGGAAAGTTCCAGCTGGTTATAGTTTCACTCAGCCTATGGAGGTTGAACTTGCTTTTCCCAAATTCTCATAGAAAGTTCTGCCCACCTGTCTGCATGATACTGGGAGGGAGGACACTCCCTTCTTTTCTCTTGAAGCTGAATTTGTGTGCAATGAGTGGTAAGTGCAGTCTTGAGTCCAGACAATAAAGCAAAAGGAAGCCTGGATTAAAAATTAAAGCACATACTAAGAAAGGGGCAAAATTGGGGTCCTTAAACCAGCTTCCTAAAATTAAATCTGCATTTTGCTTTAGAAGCAATGACAGAGCAGTTGCAGTGCTTGTTTGCTTCTGCAGTGCATGTTTGAAGGTTTATATCCCTTTTACTCGATACACAAAGATTACATTCATCTTTTTTTTTTTTAAGATAACAATGGACTTGAAGAACAGGAAAAAGAAAAAAGGCGTCTTGTGATTGAAAAGTTCCAAAAAGCACCATTTGAAGAAATCGCAGCACAATGTGAAACCAAAGTGAGTTTCTGCAAAATACTTTACAGCACTGAGGATACTAGTATAAGCATTAATGGGGATATGATGGCTGAAGGTGATTTATGTTATGATGTTACTGCTGCTGTTACTTCTACAGAAGTTCAGTTCTTTGTCTTCACCTATTGTCTCCACTATTATCAGTGTTGGGAAATTCCAGTTATTTAAATTGTGCTTTTGATTGTTCCCAGACCATTTGAAAAGGAATGGAAATCTCATACCCTCTTCATCTTAATGTTTTCCTTACTGTCTTTGAAATCTAGATTTGAGGTCCATTCCTGTTTCATCCTGGGATAAGTGGAGCAGTATTTACTCCATTATATATTTTGAATAACTAAATATATTTCAGGTTTGTTAAACTCCTATCTGCAACAGCAAAATTTGCTATATAATTCTTTGCACTCCAAGACAGGCTCACTCAATCCCAGATGCCTCTTCAGGGCTCAGAATCCTTGCAGCAGTGAGAAAAGAAAATAAGATAGGAAATGCTTCCTCGATTTGCTATGTCGTGGTGTGAAACACACTCACTGAGTATGGCCTGGCACATTCGTTTCAGCTCGGTTCAATATATAGTAGTTAATAATTCAATTTTAATTTTTTTCCTAGGCAAACTTGCTTCACGATAGACTTGCACAGATACTGGAACTCACCATTCGGTAAGGCTTTATGCAAGAAGAATACGATGAATGAAAGATGAGTTATAGAGTAATTGTCACTACTTTCAGGTGGTCGTGTCATAAAGTTCTTAAACACATGTAGTAGGCAGAAAATAATTTACTTATCTGAATGTTGTAGTTTAAATGTGGTAGGGATTTAAGCCCCACACAGCTGCTGGCTAACTCCACCTCAGTGGGATGGGGGAGAGAATTGGAAGGGTAAAAGTGAGAAAACTTGTGGGTTTAGATAAAGACAGTATAACAGGTAAAGCAAGAGCCACGCACACAAGCAAAGCAAGACAAGGAATTCATTCCCCGCTTCCCATTGGCAGGCAGGTGTTCAGCCATCTCCAGGAAAGCAGGGCTCCATCACACCTAACGGTGACTTGGGAAGACAAACACAATCACTCCAAAAGTACCCCCCTTCTTCCATCTTCCCTAAAGCTATTATTGCTGATCATGACGTCATATGGTATGGAATATCCCTTTGGTCACTTGGAGTGAGCTGTCCCGGCTCTGTCCCCTCCCAACTCCTTGTGCACCCCCAGCCTACTCACTGGTGGGGTGAGGAGCAGAAAAGGCCTTGGCTCTGTGTGAGCACTGCTCAGCAGTAACTAAAACATCCCTGTGTTATCAACACTGTTCTCAGCACAAATCCGAAACATAGCCCCTTACCAGCTACTATGGAGAAAATTAACTCTATGCCAGCCACAACCAGTATACTGAAAATGAGTAGACTTAATCTAAAACAGTCACTTTGATTTTTTTGTTACCAGTTTGAAACTTCTAGATAGTGGAGACCGTGTCATAATACACTTACATTCTTATATTATTTCTGTGTATATCAGTAGTATTGAAGAATGCTGCTGTCTTCCCATTGCTGTATCTGTTTGAGAAAGTAATAAGAAAATGAACATCCAAAATAGTACATGACATTATTATAGAATGTTGTGCATATCCATTGTGCAGTATGAATAGTATTTGTTAGTAATAAAATACATTTTCATAGTTCTGTAACATCAGTGAAGTTGGTTTAGACCAGAGTACAAAAAAAAAAAAGCAACCTAGAAACAAGGCATGATAATTTCATTAGAATTTCAGAAATAGGATAAAATACTGGTTGTGAGGGGGGAGGGTAGTTTACTCTTCTTTCTCAGCTATTTGTATATCAACTTATAAAAAAGCAGTCTTTATAATTATAAATTATATATATTGATTGTTCTTCTCACACAGTCCTCCACCTAGCCCCTCAGGAACGATGACCATTACTGCTGGACATGCTCATTACCAATCTGTTCCGGTCTATGAGATGAAGTTTCCAGATCTTTGTGTGTATTAAGTGTCTTCTGAAGTCTGCTGGACATTATTTAGAGTAGAGTACAATAGAAAGAACAAGATGAGTTTTCAAATTTTATTGTTTATTTATCTAAACTAACTTTAAAATAATGATGAACATGAGCCAAATACAGATTACTCTAGCCAAACTCATGAGACTGTCCTGAGTTGTTTTCTTCTGTAATATACTTGAAGTTAGGTTTTTCATATATCATGTTTCTTCATTTTCATATTTGAATACATGTAAAAGTCAAATTTAAAACTTGTCTTGCCGTACAGATGAATATTTCAGTTACGCTAGGAATTTGTATTTCTGTAAATTCCATTAATTTTAGACATTGTAACTGAAGAACGTGTTAAAGCTTGCATTTTTTTTCTTTTTCTTTTTTCTCCCTCCACCTCAATTATATATCTAAATAGAATGCTTTTGGCTTGCTTCATCTTAATAACTGTACCCAGAGGAGCGCTACCTTCGCTCCCTTTTGTTCATGCTCTCATAGCTAGCCAACTTGTTTATTTTGGAATATACGGAAAAAAACAATACCTTACATGTGTTCAAGTACAGTAAATGAATTAATGGACACTTGTTAAGTATTTTTTTGATGCATCACATAACATGCTTTTTAGATATATATGCCCAGTATATGTCCTGTGTTTCTTGCTAAAAGTTAACTGCTTTGCGTAAGAGAGGAGAAACCCCCTCTTGAAGCACGGAACTGTGCAATATTTTTCATGTCTTAAGGTGTATGGTTTACAAACTGTACTTTTGAAAATGCAGTAGTATTTTACTGTCTGCTTTAGTATAAATACATGAGAGATATATTTAGTATAGCAGAAAATAAACTGAGGGCATTTTAAATCATAAATACAGAAATTACAAATATATTCTATGAGGTATTTCTCTGTAGTTTATTACAGCTTTTTAATGATATTTTAGAAATTGAAAGAAAACTGGATTAAACCATTTAAAGACCAAGAATTTATTACATATATTTTCAAGCAAAAGCATTTTTAGAGATGCATCTCTGTGTTCATTTTTGTTTCATTTCTCAAACCTTTCTAGAAATAAGGAAAATGTGGTAACTTTCATAGGTTTATGTATCTGAGTATACTATTCAAATGTAAATAAAGTAAAACAGATACAGTAAATCACTGAGCTTTTGATGATAATTGTCAATACCGTCTTTATGACTCACTAAATTCTGCAGGCAAAAAGAAAAACCAGTTTTCATTGATGCCATGAATAGTAAGTTTGAAGTCCCTTAATCTATCTGAATTTGACTGAAGCAGCATAAACATGAATGAGTGTTCTCAAAGATCTATAATAAATGTAAGACGTTAAGTTACCCAGCAGTTTAAACAGTGATCAGGCCATGAACAAAGTGATCTGACTGCCATTTGCCTTGCTTTGAGCAGGAGCTTCATTTAGATGACCTTCAGAAATCCCAATCTAAATTAATCTATGATTGCATAATTGTAAGATCTGAATGGTTATCAGGCCAGCTAGTTTGCTGACTGTTGAGCATTTGCAAAGCCACTGTATAACAGATTTTAAGTTTTTTGAACTGTAGATCAGTATTCTGCTGGACTACTTTTAAAAGCCTGATATGACATAACATCAGAGAAATATCAGCTACTTAAACCTATGAGACAACATGCTGAGACTTTCAGAAAGCATTCAAAAAACTCAAAAGGTAATTGAGACCTTCTTTTCAGTTTAACAGTGCAATCACAGCTGTTAGTGGATGACGAAACAGCCCCTTATCTACAGCATTCCGTTGTGATTTTTACTGCTGCAGCGTATCAGCCTGATCAGACCACAGTCTACACATAAATAGGACTCGTTATCACTCTAGCTTTTAGTTTTCACTTGGTTTTGGGTTTGGTTTTTTTTTAAGGTAAGACATAATAGTTTTTCAGCATTTTTTAAATAGTAAATCTAACATAGGGATACGATGTAAACCACTTATCCACTCTGTCATTTTTTAAGAATAACACTGTGCACTTTTGTACAAAAAGAAAATAAGAAATCTAAGAAATAAAGAATGTACTTCTGTTTGCACTCTTGCAGTATGGAGACTGTGCTGTAAATACAGGATTGTTTCTGTGATTGAATTCTGTTGCATGAATGCTGCATGTGAAAATAACTAGATTCAGCATTTCATTTTCTGTTCTGTTTATGAAGTATTTTTCATTTATGCTGATGATTTTGAACGTTTTCAGTGTTCAAATGAGCTTTGTTTGGGAAATGCAGGTGTTGTGCAGGTATCGTGCAGGGAGTGAAGAGCTTGTAACACTCTGTGTGTTCACATGATACTTAATTTCTTCCTTTCTGGAAATTCAGGGAGTCTGTAAGTTGGTAATTGGTTCACTCTGGCCTTTCTGGACAGCTGGGAGATGGGAGTGACTGTAAAATGATTTGTTTTGGTAGCTATTGTAATATGTAGCTAGTGAGTGAAACCAAATGAATTAAGAATGCTGTTGTACAGTATAAAGCTGCTTTGTTTCACTTATCTCTTTGTGGTTTTGAGACAAGTTGCAGAACTTCAAAGCTCCATGTGCATACTGGCCCTGTGTTATCTGCAACACATTGAGTACTATCACAATGTTTATAAATTGGTATCCAGCTGTTTAAATGTATTCCAGCTTTTTGCTTTGGGTTTTCTTTCCCATTGTGTCATTTTGAAAAAGTATAGCTTTTGGTAGTGGTCACTTTAAAGTAAATTAAATCCTTGTTATTTTTAAAAGGTAGAAATAGCCTGTTGTCCAAAATCAGAGTAGGGCTAATTTGTCTGTTATTCTGATGGTCATATATTCTGTACTGTACGTAATGAATCAGTTTCAATAAATGTAAGAACACACTGTGCAATCTATATTTAAGCAATAAAATAAACCAAAATTTAAAATTAATCTCTTCTGAAGCGTCAGTTAATTTTTATTGTTCACAATTAAAAATCAATACCATAATTTTTTTTGCATTTAAAATAGACCTTATTGTAAAAACTTCTTTTTTTGCAAATGTTATAGCATTGCAGCATTATTAAACTACTACTTCTATTTATGATTAAACCCTTACTATTACCAAGACCACCAAAAGCTGAGAATGCAACGATATAAAAACCCTTTCCTAATAGCAGACAAGCTTCAGGAAGATAAATAAGTGATGCTCTTCAGGTCTGCTGGCCTGGTTAAGGAACATATTGGGTTTGTAGTATCCATTTCAAAGAATAAAGTTGTCAGTGTGTGTGAAGATCTGTATACAGCTCACCCACGAGTAGCTTCTTTCAAACAGCGATGCCATCTAATGGGGCTGTTTGTTACTCTCTTTTTTTGGTAGCATTCATTTATTTAAATGGTTTTCATAGTACACCCTGAGAGAATCGGGAAGAACAATTCTTTTTGTTTATTTTGAGGACGTTGGAACCCTCTCTGCCTCACATGAGATATGTCCTAATATATAAAGGATTGTATCATCGCCTTTTTTCCCCCTTGCTCCTCTGTTCCTAATTTTTGCAGATGTTAAAACTTTGTGTACGTTTAGGATGTTTTAGAGGGTAGGTGTCTTCTTTCTATAATCTATGCCTTATCGTGGATCTCAGAACCTGCTACTAAGATGTGTGGTCATCAGCGTTTTCTGTTGCTCAGGTTGGTCTGAGCAGGGTTTTGACGGTGGATAGCTCAAAACAATCCGAGGAGAAAATAGTAGCCACGCTTGGGAGATTATTTTAAATCTTACCTAAAGAGAAGGCAGAGAGGTGAATAAGAGGTTCTGTCACCCTACCACATAAGACCAGACAAGGAGGGACAAAAGCAGCAGCCACTGCAGTTGTGAGACAAAACAAAGGTGACCTGTTGAGAGCTACTTTCTGTGTTCTGGGGGAGTTTCTGTCTGGAAGTTTTTGCTTCTTCACAGTATTGCCGTTGTTTGCAAGACTTAAGTCATCCATTGCTCCCAGTTTTAACGATACTGTGATCAAGATGACCAGTACACCTGAACAGTGCTGGTTTTCAGAGCTCATTTCTTCCTAAATTACCTCAAGGTGTTTATGAAATCATGTTCCCAAATCTTTAATACTTTATCAGTTTACAGGCAAATAATAAGTGCTTAAAAAGTTAAAATAAATAAATCAGTATCTCATGAAGGAGGAAATAGTTTTAGATGAGTAATTAATAGATTAGTTGTTCACTTTGGGGAAACAACTACATTTTGGCCAGCTATGCTTCAAATCTTTGAAAAATAAAAGCTTCTGTGAGAATGAGAGAAGAAAAAAAAGGCTAAATGTCTCATCTTGTTCTGCTTATCATTTTTTTTCATTATTTTAGCACTGATCTCTGAGAATGAATAAATACAGCTAATCATTGCTAGATTAAGAATTCTTTATCAACACAATTCATATGGTAGTAATTATGGAACAACTTCGGTGTTAGATTCATTCTGAAATAAGAGATACTGGAAAAAAGCCTGAAGGAAGTAATGAAAACATTGCCTGAATAACAGCTTATTTATATTGTAATTTCTCTGTTACTTGATTGATTCAGATGATCCATCTCTATCCCTGCAATCAGAAAATTCAGCATATCTCTGAGTGAATATATGCATACGTTATTTGCATAGCGATGAATGTAATACTAGTTTTTAATAATTAGCAGAAAGGGATTTTTTTTTTTAAGTGTGTATTTTAAATGCAGGCTTCAGAGCAGCAGCAGTTACCATCCATCAGATAAATGAGCTCATGGTATTATTAAGCAGCAACACACTTAATTCACTTGTTTAAAGACCAATTTTTTCCATTCCAGCTAATTAGCTATCTGACCTTTTCATTATCGTTTGTATTTATAAATGCTGTGAAATATAAAATTATTTTTCATCGCTATGATATAAGGCTGATAGAATTTCCAATTCTGAAACAAGTAAACATGTCAGCGTAATGCAGATCTTGTCCTCAGCACTGGACAAAAATGGGCATTTTGGAGATTTGTAGCATTTTACTTAAGTACCGAAATGCTCTCTTTCTATACAGTGTAATGGGGGGGGGATAAAGTTAATTAAAATCTTGTATGCAGATGAAATTTCTCACATCTCTTAGCTATCCTCTCGGCCTTCCTTTAAAGAAAAGGTCTTTATGTTCTATTTTCTTCACTAGTGCTAATGGTGTAGCCACTGCAGGCAATGGGATTCATGTGACTGAATACCTTTGGGGTTTGGTTTTGATTTGGGTTTTTTGTTTGGGTTTTGGTTTTTGGTTTGGGTTTGTTGGTTGGTTGGTTGGTTGGTTTGTTTGGGTTTTGTACTGCCCTAATCCTTTGGAATCTTAATGTAGGAAAAATACTAAAGGGGGATTACAACCAGCCAGAGGTTTATAGAATATTAATTGCTCATCCAAGAACATTCACTGGCATTTTCACCTGCTGTTCTCACAATGTTCAGTTTGCACAAGGAGATCAAACGATACAGTTTAGTTGACTACTTCATGATTTGGAAGAACATGGGTAGCGTTTCTGTATCCAGCATTGGGATGTGTATATGTAATGATACACTTTTGTGACAAAATTCAACCCTGTAGAACAGGATTATAGAGAAGAAATCCAGACCTTCCTTTCGGAGCAGCTGAATCACTAGTAAGTTCGTAGCAACGTTTTTTGTTCTAAGAAATGTTAGTGAATCATAAAATCATAGAATGGTTTGGGTTGGAAGGGACCTTTAAGGTCATCTAGTTCAACCCCCCTGCCATGGGCAGGGACATCTTCAACTAGGTCAGGTTGCTCAGAGCCCTGTTCAACCTGACCTTGAATGTTTCTAGGGATGGGGCATCTACCACCAGTGTTTCACCACCCTCATCCTAAAATAATTCTTCCTTACATCTAGTCTGAACTCTTTTAGGTTAAACCCATTACCCCTTGTCCTATCACTACGCTCCCTGATAAACAGTCCCTCTCCAGATTTCTTGTAGGCCCCATTTCACATACTGGAAGGCCACAATAAGGTCTCCCTGGAGTCTTCTCCAAGCTGAACCCAAACTCTCTCAGTCTGTCTTCATAGGAGAGGTGCTCCAGCCCTCTGATCAGAGCTGGACGCAGTACTCCAGGTGGGGTCTCACACAAGCAGAGTAGAGGGGCAGGATCACCTCCCTCAACGTGCTGGTCACGCCTCTTTTGATGCAGCCCAGAACACGGTTGGCTTTCTGGGCTGCAAGTACACATTGCCGGGTCACGTTGAGCTTCTCATCCACCAATACCCCCAAGTCCTTCTCCTCAGGGCTGCTTTCAATCCATTCTCCACCCAGCCTGTAGTTGTGCTTGGGATTGCCCTGACCCATATGCAGGACCTTGCACTTGGCCTTGTTGAACCTCACGAGGTTCAGCTGGTCCACTTCTCCAGCTTGTCCAGGTCCCTCTGGATGGCATCCCATCCCTCTGGTGTGTCAACCACACCAGTCAGCTTGGTGTCATCTGCAGATCTACTGAGAGTGCACTCGGTCCCACTGTCATTGATGTCTACAGGCTGTTCAGAAGGGACAGGTGAGAAAGAAGGGGTGGACGGGTTGCCCTCTACGTCAAGAAATGGATAGAGTGTGAAGAGGTGTTTCTGAAGAATAGCCATGAGCAGGTTGAAAGCTTATGGGTAAGAATTAGATGCTGAGGCAACAAAGGGAACCTGTTGCTTGGTGCAGGCCACCTGATCAAGGGGAGCCTACTGACGAAGCCTTCTTACCCCAGCTACAGGAGGCATCGTGCTCACAGGCTCTTGTCCTGCTGGGGGACTTTGACCACCCAGGTGGTCTCTCACCAGAGCTGCTGGCTCCTGGAGGGTCTCTCCACTGCCCTGGCATTTCCCTGCCTTGGGAAAACCCCCTGTGCACCAAGATCCACCACTCTGCTGTGGGTCGGACCTCAGTGACTGACTGCTAGCTACAGTTACGTGGCATTTACATCTTCTGTTCTAAGAGAGGGGTAAAAAGCAAGGGAAATCTGGAGTCTTTTTAATAAAAATATTTTCTACAATGATTACTTTGCTTTTTCATTTTTTTTGAGTTAATTGTAACAAATAAAAGTATGCCTTTATTAAGCAAACCGAAGCATTAAGTGTGAGAATTATTAGACCTTTCTAGTTCCCAGAGAGGTATGACTTGATCCTCAAATCAATTATTAATTTGCTTCTGGATGTTCAGGATCACACAAACCTGACTCCTTGACAGATGACTTGAAGTTGAACTTAGGAAGAACAAAGTAGGTAAATTTTGACAATGTGCTGGTTTTTTCATCCTACTGAAGGTTTGCAGGCCCAGAATCGTACAACTCAGAATCCATGTGTCTCAGGTAATGTGGTACCTGAGCTTTTGCACTGTGTCATGGTTAATGTCTGAAGGCACCTCAAATGGAAAGTAAAACGAACTTGTTTTGGTTTTTGGTTCTAGTTTCCGAAATGCCTGGGAAGTTAGGCTGGGACGTAGAGCAGAACTGAACTCAACTCTGAACTCAACGGTAGTGGTGGGGTTGTTGGTCTTGGTTTCTCTCAGTGCTCAGCACTGGGGAAGCTGCTGGTGAGAGTGAGGTGCTGTTACTGCTTCCTAGGGAGTGGAATATGGCACTGGGGATCAAGGATGCAGTTGAAGAGAATGAAGCAAAGCAATGCCAATGTGATTCAACCAAATAAAAGAGCGGGAATCACCAATCTAACCTTTGAAAGATGTCATGAGTGATGCAAACACAGCACAAAGCCAGTTATGGCAGGTAACAGGTAAATGTTAACTCAGTCAAGTTAAAATGATGTGATTGGTTTTGATCAAGAAGTCAAACCTTCACTCTTACAGTTAGATGTGCTTACAGAGGAAGTATATTATTAGTAGGGTTTTGATTTTGCAAATACACGCTCAGCAAAAGTAGGGAAATATCCGTAATCCCATTAAATAAGATGTTCTGTGCTGTTTTAGGCAGGTCACCGCCTGGGTCGAAGCTGTGTATTTGCACTGTTGTGGGCTATACAACTGAAATCCATACCCGTGTGTGCATCTTTCACAGCAAAATAAGGTTGCTAGTGATTTTGACCCTAGCTGGTGGGTTTTGTTGTTGTTCAGCTTTGTTAGTAGTAGTTGTGTTCTAGTAATTTTACTTCTTGTGGTAATATTTTATGATCAAAGCGTAGTCTAAAGCAACACCTTATCAAGTAAAAGAATGTACATATTGTTTTATACTGCTGTTGTCTGGTAATTGGTGAACCTTACGAGTGGTGAATTTGAAGAAAAAAGAAAAAAAAAGCAAACAAACTTGGGTTCAGTGAAAAGCAAAAAGCATTCTTCCAGCTTTACATTACATACTTCGGAATTCATTAGTTTTCATTGATTCCAGGAAGCAGAACCTTTAAATTCCATGGAAGCCATTCCCTTTAGCACCCTGAAATCTCTCAGAACTGGAGATAACCATGCATAGTACACCACTTTGGAGCAAGGAGTGTGTCTTTTACAGTCATGACCTGACTGACCAGCAGAAACTCTGCAGGTTCAAAATTGCAATTAGATAAGAAGGGAAGAAGGAACTCATTTTCATGAGCTTTTCTTTTGGGTGTTTCATGCTAAGCTCAGTAAAGGAAGAATGTCTGCAAAAGGAGTTGGAGTAGTTGCAGATTGGTTTAATTAAAAACCTGAAATCCTTAGCCACCATCAGCAAGATCCAGTCTGAACCAACTACGCAGTTAACAAAAATCAGTCTTTGATCAGAACAGATTTTACATACAAATCGAATGAAATTATACAGAATACTGTCAAATAATTATTTAAGGTAGTATCTGACCTAAATAGATGGTCCATAGTGCTGACTTCACTACGGTAAGGAGTTCTACAGCCTAACATTTAATACCTAGTCTATGATTATGGCATTTGTGTGCTGGAAAGCGTAAGGCAACATGTAGAGTGATAAGAAAGAGCAGGGTACGCGATGCCTGACTGCAAAAGTCTCCGTGCCGTTGCTCAAGCACGTGGTGGTGGTTGGTTATCTGCCTTCATGTTGCACAGGTCTGGAGTTTCCAATGGGACGGTGCGTTTCTCTCTTTGCTCTTCTTAATACCCTCCACAGTGGACCTTCCTCCTCACTGCTCTCCTCGGAGCTGGAAATCGCGGCGCCTATTTCTGTGCCGACTGAAGGCCTTTCATAAGGGTCTCTCTGACATGAGACTTTCTCCTCTTGGCACTCTTGCCTGTGTGGAAGCTTAAGGCTTTCATTGAAGAAGGCAGAAGCCATGCACTCGGCTGCTGTCTTACCACAAGCACATAGTAGTTTCTCACACATGCTCCAACCAATACCTTAGAAAGAAGTTTCAGAATTAATGTTTGAAAGCTGTTGCAATTAGTCAATGGGTAATTTGCCACAGGTAGATGAGCTTTTGAAAATAAAATTTTCAAACCTGCCTTGAATTTTAGTCTCCAAATTCACCTTTAATCATCTAAATATAAGCCTGACACCAAGGTGCTCGGCCAGTGAAGGTCTGAGTGGCTTTAGTTGAACTTGTGAGAGTAAGGACACCAACAACTGACTTCTGTCTCCAGTCATAAAATATCTGAATGTGATTTTCTCAGCCTGACCTGGTCACATCATACACAGTGGTATAATAACCTTTATCTCAACTAGGAAAAAAGCTTGGGTTTATAGTTAAGAATTGCTAACATTTTGTAAGCCAAATTTCTCTATCTCCATGCCTAGCCCTAGCAACTCACAGGTATGGTGGCATTCGATCTGTAATGCTGATACACTGTCATCAGGACGTAAGAAATTTCCTCTAACCCAGACTTACATTTTGGCTTATGATCAAAACACACAACTTCAGATCTTGAACTTCTTTCTGCATGACATCCAAGTTTCTTAACTTGTTCCATACAACAGTGATGAGAGAAGCAGCACCTAAAATAAACAGTAGATGTAACTGGAAAATACTTACTCTTCGTGCATCACAGAGTGCTCACAATTATTTTATCTGTTTTCAATGCCCATTAAAACTGAGAAGCCGGAGCCTTGACTAGCTTTCATGTAGTCTACCTGATCATCCGTAGGCAGTCTTATTTGTGTGCGAGTGTAGGAAAATTGTGTGTGCTGTATACTAAGTGCTGTACTTAGACCTGATGTGTCCCCAACTATTATGAACTTCCACACAGGGAGAGATTTTTAGTTGTAAATGCAACCCTCTTAAATGAGATTTCTTTACTTTGGTTGAATTCTCTGCATTACTCTAGAATTACTCCTCTTTGTCAGTTGTACCGTGACAGCACACGGTTGGCTGCGGCAGGTCTCGTGAGCTGTGCTTTCATCTGAAGGACAGTGCAGCACAGATGTATGTTAACTCTTTGGTTCATAAATCACTTTCCAAAACATCTCTTAGCCAAGTTTCATGTCAACCCTTATCCTCATCTGTTTCGATATGCTCTTCCTTCCGCTCTACTTACCTCCCATCATTTCCTTATTTTAATTGAGTTAATAAGAAATCCTCTCAAAAACATTGATGAATAATAAAATATATCTTAGTGACATTAAAGTATTTAATGTTTTATGTAGTTAAAAGTGGATTATTTTTTTTTTTTCCTAAAATGTGGCCTGTCTACTGATACGTAGCTATACAAGGCCCAACGAGAGGTATGCTGATCTTTGTTGGTCCATAGGCACCCCAGTAATACCCACAGTTAATGGCAGATTATAGAAGAGCGCACACCTGTCCAGTGCATCAGTAGGATAACCTCTTCCTTCTTGGCCACAGTAACAACCGTAAGACTCAAATTCCTCTGGGCATCGCCCAGTTAAACAGAACAGCATTTCTCCTAGCTGGGGCAGCTCCCTCTTCACTCTTCCATTTCCTCTCTCTTGCAGAAAGGTTAATCTCTCACATACTATAAAGCAAAAAAGGTTATTTGACACATCATGTTTTTGCTGGCTGGGGGCTCTCTTGTGAGGTTAGAAGTATTTTCAGAGCTATCAGAAACTTTTAAAGACAACATTTTACTATTCCTAAATAATTGCTCCAGTCCATGAACTATGGCTCTTAGAATACTACTGAGCAAGACAACAGAAGCAGGGGGAAAATATTTAAAGGGGAGAGACATCCCTATGAAGACAGGAATTACAAGTCACATTGGATTGCAATGAGAGTACTTTGCAATCCTTTGTAATCCTTCCTAGTTAAATTTCTCTCCTAGAGTATTCAAACCTAGCTGAGTATTCAGTAGTTTCTGTCTTGGCTAATGCGGAGTCCTAACCTCTTGCGCTTGCACAGTGATAGCTGGGCAACGGCTGTGTTGTGCTGGAGGAAACAATAACTTTTCTTTTTCATTTGAAATACCTTCCACCTAGCATTAAAGGTGTACTAGGACTGAGATGTGCATGATTCCTTCATGGTATGCTTACAAAAATTGTCTCAGTAAAGCCTGGCTGCCATCACAGAGCTATCGGTACTAGTGTTGCTTTCCCAAAGGAAAAAGTCTGGATTTTCACTTCAAAGAGAATTGTTTCCTGATCTTACAAACCAGGGGAAACCACCTCGGATTATGACATTCACGCTTTCTAGCTGCAATTCATTAGAGCTAGGATGCCCCTATCCCAAATGCAGGAGCAATCTGTCATAATGGTTACTGCGCTGCCGAGGTCTCGGCATCTCCGTGTCCCAACTCTAATACCTCTGTGGCTTCACCCACCCAGGAGGAACTGATATTGTGGGTTTGTGAGAATAATGTGTTCCATGTCAGGAAAAACAACGTCAAGGGGGCGTCTTTGGGGACTTTGCCAGGGAAAGGACTTGACGGGGCTGGTGGCTGGATTGGGGGAGAGAGAGGATGGACTGCTGTTTCCTGTGCATCCTTCTTGCTTCCATGAGTAATCCCATCTTCCCTTCTGCAGCTTGAGGCTGACTCTGCCCACTTCTTCCAGGGACAGCCCTGGATTACTTCCCCCAGTAGGAAATTCTGCCCACGTGCCTGTTTGGATCTTTGCTCACTCACGTTAATTCACAAAGAACGAACCCCAGGTTCATGCACTGATGTGCACGCTCTAAAAGCTGATATATCCTATCAAATTTTCCAATTTGATGGAAGGCTGGGTTAGTTCTTCATTTTTGCTCTATTCCAGTTCTGGGACTGCTTCTCTCCATTGGGAAGCCTAACAAGATGGACGGGACAGTCCCTGAGTGTGGATTTGTAGCAGTGACAGGTCTGAAATGCCTTGGGATGTCTGTGAACTCTGGGCAGGAGTTGGAACAGAATCAGAAATGGTGAGAAAAAGATCGACTCTGGCAAGACTTTGGCAAGAGGTCAGAGTGAGGAGCAGGGGAAGTTCCTTTATTGCTTCTGCTGCTTGTGAAATAAGGTAACTCAAAGATGTGATTAAATCACTACCTAAAAACAAAAGCAAGGGGAAACATTCACTGAGCTCATTTTAGATTTTGTACTGTATGAAAAATGTACTTATAGCCTAATCTTAAATAGTTTATAACTGTTAATGACAGCACATTGGTGGAAGAGGTTGAACTGTTGGAAGCTTTTGCAGATGACTGCATCTCCTGTTGTTCTTATAAATACCAATACATATGTGCTTGTCTGGTTTAGAATAACCATAATCTTTATATGTAATATACACCTACCTTCTAAGATAGAGGTAGCTGAATATTTCAGTAGATATAACTGGGGAAAGAAACTTCATTTACCTTTTCCTGCAGGTTCATGGTGTCCCGTGTCAGACAGCACCAGTTCCAGAGCCATTCCAGAGGAAGCTGTGCTCTGGCCACCCCTTGCAGGGCTTGTCTCTGGAGATGACATATGCATAGATTAGACGTGCAAAGGTAAACTCTTCTTTCAGTAATGTGTCCAAAAGTGCAATCAATTGGCCATCTTCTAACATTTGTTTAATTCATAGTTGGAAGACTGTTCATTAATGGTTAGTTAAACTTTCCTGGTCAGTGTTTGACATTGAACTGCCCTTTCCAGTGCAGTCAGTGTGGTGCATCCTGTATTCTATGTAATCTATCCAGATTTAGGAAGGAAATAGTGTTATTCCACATGTCTGTGAAAAATGCCGAATGCTCAGATAGCTGGGAACAGGAATAGGGGAGTGCTGTAAATTAGAATAGGTGTAATTCAGTTTTTACTTGCCTTTTTCTTTAGTCCTTGCATATGTGCCTGCAGGAATCTTCTCGGTGGGGACAACTTGGACTTGCATTGAGTTAGTATCTCCTGGGAATGAGGGTGGGGAGGTGGTTATCTCTTCCACTGGGACCACAGCTTCCATAAATCCATCCTCTTCTAAATAAGCAGAAAGAGGAAAGCGGAAGACATGGAGCAATAAACAGCAAGATTTTCATTTTGGATAGCAGGTCAGAGTAATATCCTCAGGCAGAACTCGTGTGAACTGATGGTCATAGAGAAAACAAATTCAAAATGAAGATTGGAAAAGCAAAGAGTACCCACACTGGTCATTTCTTCACATTTCTTGCCTTTCAGAAAACAAAATGCTGGCTAAACATGACCAGTGTAACTACTGATTTTTTTTTTTATTTATTTTTAATTTTATATGTTGCATATTGTGGTAAAGAGCTGTGAGAGTTGCTGAAAATCATATGGATTACTGATTAGTCAACCATACTGAGAGATAAAGTGCAGGTAAGATGTCATTTTCTGAGTAAATTGCTAAAAAAAACGCAACTGCCCATTCACGTGAGGGTACCAAAACTGATAGCAACATTAGGCAAGGTAGAAAATTATTTGACTGATGCAGAGCTGGGCAAATGAAAGATTTGCTTCATTTTAACCACAAGCAAATATTAAGGAGAAAAAAGTTGTGGATGAATAGAAACATAATTTTAAAGAGATTCTTCATCCTAAAAATCAAATTTATATTTATTTTTAGATTATCTGAAGCTTTATTCTTGAGCAGGAACATTTTGTTTAATTTGGGGATTACTTAACATTTCTTTTTTAACTTTCACTTTTTATATAAGCTAACTTGTAAATGAAAATGGAAAAAAAATGGTTTCATTTTTTCTAAATGTCAATAAGAAGAACATGGCATTTCACAAACAAAATACTTCGAAAATACTAGCGAACATGTGTTTCCATATTTTTAAACCCTTTCCTTTTAAATTCCTTGGCTGACCTTATTAATTGGATTAAACTCAAATTCATTAATTTGTTCCTCTGAAGTTCTGTTTTTAGTATGCATTGAAAATAACTTGTCATAGGATAAAAGAATAGATTAAAAAAAAAAATGAAAGTACCTCTAAGAACACAAGGAAGACCATGAAAGGTTGCAGAAAGGGAGCAATAGCAACACTCTAGTTTTAATAGCTAGCAAGGTGCACATTTTATTCCACTTTGTTTGACAGTGAAGTGTTGAAATGAAAGGGATTCCTGCTAGGCATAGAAAATAAAATTGGAGTTTGGGAAATTCTGTGCTTAGCTAAGAGCAGATATTACAAATAGTCTTCCAGGAGCCATGCAGACCTCCAACACAACTGGTACAAGCGAGTTACTGGAGGAGAACATTTAGTGACTTTGACCAGTGCTTAGTAGAGCAATGCCATATTTCTGTACTGGGGTGGGAGACACGGTCCAGTGTAATGAGAGGCAAAAAATAACTACTTTCTACTCTTCATATTCAGTGTTCCTTGACATTTTTCTGGTGCACTTCAGACTGCCTGAATGATCCTTTCTACAAAAAAGGGCCATTGAAAACCTCCAAGCCTACCAAGGTGCTCCACTTCTAGCTGTAGCTACCAGTGTGGCTGTGCTCAAAGCAGTAACAACTGCAAAAGCTGAAGTAGGTTTTAGACTGGGAAAGAATTCCGTAAAATTCTGTTTAATAAAGGAGACAAAATCAAAATGAACCCTTCCGGCAGCAGATACTATGAATGTAATTTAAAGGACCAACCATTATATCAGAAAACCTTATATGAAGGGGTTTTCACAAATACTAGCATGAGGAGTGCAAATGAGTGGCTGGAGGCAACGGACAGCAAATACTTCTCAGTCTGGTTTTATTGTTTGTGTATCTGCTATCTGACCCTGATCTAAATTTGATTCTCTGGCAGCCCTGTTGTCACCATGCATGGATTTTTAACTGTGATGCTTTCAGAGGAAGTATTGC
This sequence comes from Grus americana, assembly GCF_028858705.1. Taxonomy (NCBI): domain Eukaryota; kingdom Metazoa; phylum Chordata; class Aves; order Gruiformes; family Gruidae; genus Grus; species Grus americana. The sequence goes on along the minus strand of NC_072853.1, from coordinate 9,674,300 downwards.
CGTGTCAGGCAAAGGTGCCGTGGTTTAACCCCAGCCAGGAATTAAGCACCACGCAGCTGCTTGCTCGCTCCCCCATTCCCCAGTGGGATGGGAAGGAGAATCGGAAAAAAAAGTGAAACTCATGGGTTGAGATAAAGACAGTTTGATAGGACAGAAAAGGAGGAAGATGATGATAATAACAATAATAATAATAACAGAATATATAAAACAAGTGATGCACAGAACAATTGCTCACCATCCGCTAACCAATGCTCAGCTAGCTCCTGAGCCGTGGCGCCCTCCCAGCCAACTCCCCCAGTTTACATACTGAGCATGACGTCATATGGTATGGAATATCCCTTTGGCCAGTTTGGGTCAGCTGTCCTGGCTGTGTCCCCTCCCAGCTTTTTGTGCACCTCCTCACTGGCAGAGCATGGGAAGCCGAAAAGTCCTTGACTTAACATAAACATTACTTAGTAAGGACCAAGACATCAGTGTGTTATCACCATTATTCTCATCCAAAATCCAAACCACAGCACTATACCAGCTACTAGTGAGAAAATTTAACTCTATCCCAGCTGAATCCAGGACAAAAGGAAAAGAAAAGCTGGGAGTCACTCACCTTTCCTCAAGGGGACAGAGGGCGCAGGAGCTGTACCTCTGTGGTCCCTTGTGGTAACCGTACAAACAGCAGGGGCATGGTGGTAGTGCCCTACCTGCTCTATTTCTGCAACGCATTTCTGGAGTGCTTTTACTGAAATCATCGTAAAGCTTAACCAGACATCACTATTAGCCTTGTGTTATAAAGAGGGTAACTAGGAGAAACGAAGTAGTTTGCTCAGGGATGTACGAGTCAGCAGAAGATCTAAGGGTATAATCCAGAAATCCTGAGCTGCAGATTTTTGCATGTGACACCATAGAGCTTCGTAAACCACAATCTGTTTTCACCTGGAATCAGGACTGATTCATCAACAAAAGTATGATCAGACTCTTACCCCCAGCTTTGGAAGTCCCCGGGACCATCTTACTGGGCTCAAAAGAAATCACTGTTGAAGACAGAAAATATAAACTCAGAAAACAAGTTGCCAGCACAGACTCTTATGAGATGTCAAGCTGCCGAGAAGAGCTTTTTCAGTGAAGCGGGAAGACTCAGGCATTTCACGTATAGAGATTTGCCCATTTTTCTCTGTGGGGCATTGATTGTTCTAGACAAAGTGATACTGATAAAATATCTCATTGCTGCATTCAAACAATGTGCTTTACACTAACAAAGCAGCAGCAGCAGCAGTATGACTGAAGCGGCAAATTCTGTATTAAATTCATTTGACAGACAAATAACACTAAAGAGAATCATGTCTAAAATCTCAGCATTGTGCACAGCAGGATGCCACATTCCTTGTGAACACCTCGTTTACCCACATTGAAAGTCAAGTGTGGATGGGAAGCTACAAGCCCAAATACTTCCCTAACCTCTAATTTATTTATTTACCTGATAAATGCTTTTCATTTATCATCAGCTACATTTTGATAAATTTATAAACATATAAATTATATTTAAGAAAAAATCTGCATCTTTTTGTCTGTTGTTAGGATGTTGTGATGTGAGGAAGAATGTCTTTGCTTTTGAACAAGCTTCTGAGCAGTACTTCACTTCTGCTGAATGCAGTTCCCGCAGTTGCCAATGGTGAAGCTCCTGTGGGCTTAAATGAGGAGACAGCTAGTTAAATGGTAAGCGGTTCTCCAAATATTTCCTTCAAAGTCTGACTAGACATGTTATCTGTGATATGTCTTCAGCTTTCTAAAATTCCTAATACAGATTTTTGTCCCTTGGCAATATTTTGAGCCTTACGTCTCTTTAGAGAGCACAAGTAATCAATTTTTTTGGAAGTAAAAGATTGCTACAGATGTGCAAATACAAGTGCACGCACTCCTTCAGGAGTTCTCACTTTTCTATTACCAAGCCTCCCAGAAGCAGCTAGAAAAACATGAACCAAGATTGGAGCTGTTTTTAGGTGAGAACAAGAAATATTTGGTAAAAAACCCACCTTGATAATACAGGAGCAGCCAGCACTTACACTCAACATAAAGCTTTTTCAGATAGGTGCCCCTATGCACGTGGCACTTTTTTAAAAATAAAAAGTTAAAGTCTGAAGCATTGTTTCTTAGAAAAAGAAAAAAAAAATTCCATATGGTTTTGCATTATTCCAGATTCACACTTAGGGCAATGACTTGCTTTTTCTCAACACAGAAGAGCACGCTCCAGATTGAAACCAGGTTCTTAAGTTCTCAAAAAATGCAACTTTCCACCTCCCCCCACTCCCACAAAATAACTCCCGCGTTTCTCTGCGTTGAGCAGTGGCTTGGTCGCACCCATGCAGTGCGCATTGCTTGTGTGCTTGTCTGTGTACGTGGCCGTAGGGCTTTGCTTGTGGTGGGGCCACACTACAAGAGTTCATCAGCTAAATCAGGCAGTGGATGGTCTAAGACCGGTCTACTTCTGTATTTCACCACTGTATGACTTGGCCCTCACTGACTAGGTGTGCCCTGCCAGAGCCACCCAGGGCCTTCTTCTCGCCATGGCCTCTTGTGTTGCGGTGCACACCGTGCAGGTAGGAAGTGAACAGTTTTCTCACACCGCAGCCATGAGGTTTTGCAAGCGTCCATTCCTGAACAAGCTAGCTATTGATTGTAGCAAAAAAAAAAAAAAAAAGAAGATTGTCAGAAGAACCATTTGGTGTCATGGTTTAGGAACTCACCCAAAAGGCACCGGAGTGAGAGGGATTTCAACGTGGATCTCTATGTTGCAAATAAATAAACAAACCACCAAACTGCTGACTCATTTGTAACAAACCATGCTCAACCTCTCCTCATGCTACTGCTTGATCCTGTATAATTAAATGTCTCTTCAAAGACAACAAACATGCAATGGGCTGTGGGTGCAGTGGTTGGCACCCACACAGCACGTCTGTGCCAAACAGCTCACCTGCTGCAAACTGTGCTCCCGGGGGGGGGGGGGGGTGGGAAAGGTCTGTCTGGATGGAAACAGGTTTTGTTGCAGAGTGCTCATTCTCAGCCCTTGGGAAACTTACTGTAAACACTGGTTAAGCACAGCACCTGCACAAATTGAAATATTGCACCTTCTCATTCAGTCTTGGATTTGATCACCAATATTATATCTACTTTTCTATCAGTCCTTTTAGAAGGGCAGAAAGCAAGCAAACTGATTAATCTTGTATTTTATTCTTTCAGCTTTTGGGAGCTGAAACCAGTGCTTCTTGCACTGAAAATTGCAAACCTTCTTCCACGGATGCAGTGGCAGCCTGTGTTCTGTCAGTCCCGTGATGAAGGAACTCTGCAAAAATAAAAGCATTCTTACTCCAAAGCGTCATGCCTTTGGATGCTTACTAGACAGGATCTTGGCATAACACAGAATCACAGAATGTCAGATTGGTAGGGGGTGGAAGGGACCTCTGGAGATCATCTAGTCCAACCCCCCTGCCAGAGCAGGATCACCTAGAGCAGGTTGCACAGGATCAGAGTCATCAGAATGGAACTTATTCCTAAATATTCCTACTGTTTTCCTTTTTGTACAATTATTGTATGATATAAATATAACAAATAAAAACCTAATTATTGATAATTACAGTAACAGTATTAAAATCCTGCCTTAATATTTGTTCACTGTTGATACTAAATTCTACTCAGCAACATACAATATGATAAAAAAAAAAATCCCTCAGTCTCTATCATAACGAGTTTCTACCTAAACAAGAGAAATTGGCTAGCAATCAGCATTCTTTAAATTCCCATTCCAGCAGGTACTTAAATACATGGCCTATAGTGAAGGTATGCAGATAAGAATTAAACTTTTAAACAGAAAATTTAAAGGTTTAAATCCAGGCACTTGGCTAGGAACCTTGTTGAAGCAGGGTTTTAAACATGTATGCAAACAGAAAAATAGAAAAGGCTCCATCTGAAAATACTTTTAAGTTGCTTTTAGTGTGTTTCTTCTTATATTATTTCTAAATGAGATTCAGGATTCTCTTAGGAATTCCTTCTCACAAAAAGGAGTCATTTGGCTGAACTTTTCCTGTGCACTTGTGTAAAAGCTTGTCACAAAAATGGTGCTTTAGTTTATTAGGCTTTTTTCTCTTCCTTTCGTATTTTGACAACTTGCTAAAACTTGTCTTTGCTTCTCAGAAAGGAATTCTGAGATATACTCGTGTTATTTTTCTGAGTATAAATTTATCTTGATTTAATATACTCCAAAGAATTACAGAGATAAGGACATACCCTCCGTGTGAAGTGTTGTCATCTCTCTCTTGCTGGTTGTTTCTGAAAAGGAGAAAGCTCTCTCACAGACTAAAGTGTGAGACGGGGGTTTGTCACTGTTCAATCAGGAGTTCATTGAATTTATTCCTATTAAAGCAAAGGTTTAGGCAAATATATCCCCATTTCATTCACATTTTTCTCTTTAATAGAGAATCTACCAAAGTCCTTCTCCTAGAAATTTGTCAGATAGGATTTTTTTTTTTTTTTTTTTCAAAGCCTGAACTGGACAGAACAGCTAGACAAAAAGATAACAACATGAGTGAACACTAAATAAAAATGTTTCATTCAAAGGACTTTTTTTCCATTAAGAAATATGATCAGGAACCTAAAATTAGCAGAGCTATTCAGTGAGCTAGAGTGGAATTTATCTTTATCAGCAGTGGTAAAACCAGCATGATTTTCCTGTTAGCACCTAACAATTTTCCCTTTATTTGTAATGTGTTGGAACTGCCATACTTTATATGAGAGCCATCTGATCCCAGTGAAGGATTACTGGCTTACACAAAACAATTTTCTGACTTTGATGCAAACTTTCCTGCAGCATTTTCTTCTCCCTTGACCTATTCACCAGGAGATGCACGCATCCAGACCATGATGCGTATATCTATCCCTAGCACTTTGGGGAGTGAATACGAGCCAAAGGATTAGAAAAACTAGCAGTGCTTTTTCACATCTGTCTAAGCTTGGGAGTTCAAAGGTCCTCCCCCTGCCATGCTCTGATTGCAATCCATATGAATTAAGTTTTTAATCCAGCCCTGTTCCCACAGCACAGGTATTCAGTCTTACAAGGCTGTAATTTCAGCTACAGAGCACAGATCGGTGTATGACAAAGGAGATAAATATCCCCTTCATCTTTAGAGAGGATTTTTTTCTTCCAAGATGGAAATCAAGTAACAGAGCAGAGTGAGTCTATTTTTGCCTTTCCAGCTACTTTTTGCATGATCTAAGGGGACATTTGAGCTAGCAATAGTTTCAGTTTGGCATTCCTGCTGGTGACCTCAGTGGGGCATTAATCACTCCCACTGTCACCCATTCATTCAGGTTGGCAAGAGCCTCACAGGGATGGCAGGAGCCTCCTGAAAAAAAATTTCTTCATATCTAATAGGATTTTCCCTGTTGCAGTTGTGTCTCTTGCCTCTTGTCCTGTCCCTGTGCACCTCCAGGAGAGTCTCGTTCCATCTTCTCTACGCATCCCATTAGATATGGAGGACAGCAAAAAGATCTCCCCTGAGCCTCCTCCTCTTTCACCATGTGCTCCAGCCGCCTCACCAGCTTGGTAACCTCTCCTGGACTTGCTCCAGGATGGCAATTAGTCTACCTTCTTCTTCTCTCTTGGTATTCACTTGAGTAGCAGTAAATGGAAAGGACACATGAAACGGAGAATAGGACAGACCGCCAGGTTTAGTGCAGGAAAGCACCCAGCTTCGTTCTTGTTGGGTCAAATTTGATGCCAGCGGAAAAACTGGCAGGAAGAGGCAGTTGATCAGATCCTTATTATTACCTGTAACCAGAGATGGACAGGAGGAGACATCCAGCCCATTCAAGGAGGAGTTAATATGTGCGTTCACGAAGCATTCAATGGCATCTTTGTCACAGTTGCAGAGTAACTGTTCACAGGGATCCATGGACTCTGGAAATGAAATAAAAATGCAAACAAGCCACTATTGAAATATCTTTTCCCCCTCCTGCCTTTTCCTCCCTGTCAGGTTTGTGTTACACTCATTAGTGCAAACCTATTTATACTGTGCTTCTTCACGTCAAACACAGTCAAGTTTCACAGTCCAACCCAGTTTGTTTTCAAAACGCCATCCAGTGTAGCCTGGCACGACTGGCAATAGACGTCTTGCCTGTGCCAGTTCGTTCTGCAGAGGAGTGAGGAGTGCAGAGCAGTGCTTTGATGCCTCTAGTTTTTCCATGGAAATCTTAACCCAGCTGATACCAAGTTTGACATTTCACAGACTTCATTAAAATATTCCTCCTCACCTCAAGAAGTCATAGTCCACAAGCCAAGCCTTTCATGTAAGATGTGTTTTGCTCCTTATAAAGGATATGAAAGAGTTTCCCAGGAAATACTGTTTTCCCATTTCAAAACCTTCTACCTTTCAGGATTTAAAAAATAAAACATTGACCTTTTGGAGCTGTCACGCTTAGGTTTTATATTTTCGATGGGGACTAATTTTTTTCTTCCTCATTTTTTTTAGTTTGAACAAAATGTTTTCTGATTATTAAGTGTGGAAAGAGCTAAAAAAGCACTATTCATGTTTAAATGTACTCGGACCTTTATAGATTGGCCTAAATAGCAAAAATGGTTGTAATCTGAAACAAGAAAAGGACATTAGATCAGATTGTTGCTTAAGCAAGACATGAGGGTATTGGTTTGGGGATTTTGCTCCTCTTTACTGGTATCCTCAAATCACGTTCTAGCATATAGTCTTTTCTGAGAGTCAATACTTGCTGAAAAATTATATTAAAATTGATTAGGCATTAAAGGGCCCCACTCCACACTTGCCAGGACCGTATTAGTATTGCACAGAGTAGCTCCTATTATAACAGCAGGGTCTCTGCCCTCGTTGGTGATGCTATTGTATCTGAGGAGTGTATATGACCCTGCAATGCAGAATTTGATCCCTCAAAGAGTATAAAAATCAGACCTTGAAGCTTCAGAAGGGGACTGTTTTTCAGGTCTCTCCCCAGTATCCACTGCATTTCTGATGTGTGCAGATAAGCAATGCTTAGTGGTCCTGCAAAGTCAGCGAAACCTCAGCAAAAGGCTGCCCAGTAGAGGAGCCCTGGCAAGTTTCTAGTTATTGGACTTCAATTTCCCTGCCCAGTTGGGCTTTGATGCCTTTGTGTATTCCTATTTCCATTCACCCCTGAGCAGAACACTTAAGCCCTTAAAAATCCACACATGGAGGTTGTTTCTGCTTAATTTGTATATGCCTTTTGGTAGGTAGACATGAATGAACTTCTCGGTCATGGTGAGGCTCCAGTATTACGCTCTTGAGGTAGGTTAATCTTACCACAGGTCAGGTTTTCAGTAGAGCAGCTGATGTCTGTAGAAATCTTTGATGGATCCCATGTGCACTCCATCTCCATTGCTTCCTCATAACATTTGCGGTGCTGGAAACAGCATCTTAAAAAATGAAATAACACAAAATTCACACAATGTAGTCTCAGTTCAAGATCAGACTGCAATGCTTTCATGTCACTCTTACACAAGAATGCAAAAGATGCCAAAAGAGAAAAAGAGGTCCTCGGTGTGGTCCAGAGACAGAAGAAAGGCTGAGTACTGCTTTACCCTGAGTCAGTCTAGTGCATAAGTCCAGCTGGATGCAAAACTCAGTGGCAGGAGCAGGTCTGCACGCTGTGGGAGACCACACTTACATTTGTCTGCTTCTGAGGTACCTGAGTTCTTACAGCTCAGCTCTGGAGGTCTTGGCTCCAGCCCTGCCACAGCCTTTCTCACAGCAGATTTGGGGAACTACAGAGAACCTGGCACTCATGGAGTGGTAATGCCTCTGCAATTCCTTGTGAATCCCTGTGTCTCACTGAGACTATATAAATACGTGCAGTGTTATCCTCTGTTTCTTGTACTTTGTCTTCTAGGCAACAATCAGCATTAAAATGCACCATTTACCCATGGGAAGGGGCCACAAGATATTTTTCTCACACCGGAATAAAGCAGTTTTCTCCTACCACCACAAAACTAAAGCAGGTAGAACCCTTGAATTTTGCTACACCCCTGCTGTCCTGCAGACCCCAAGTGCCTGCATGACCACTTAGCTGTGAATAGCAATGCAAAGACAACTAAAACAACAAACTCTTCATCAATCCGCTCTTCTCTTTAGCTGTTTTTGAACAGGCAAGCCATCTACTTCTATACTATAGCAACATCTGTGTGCATTGACATCAGCTATAAATGAAACACCAGTAAAACACTCAGTCATCATTTACCTCATATAAGTTTGTTAGATAAATTAAGCAGGGGCTTGCTGTTAGATTTAGACTGAAATATCCTCATTTCAGAGAAATGGACCCAGAACATGGGTCTGTTATTGAATTGCCATTGGTCTTGATCAGGCCGAACGCAAAGACAACATTAACGCTCAAAACCAGCATCTGCTGCCAGGAAGGGTTAACTCACAATCACAATGTAAGGAGTTAATTTTAATTAAGCTCATGTGGCACTCTTGTTAAAGACACAGTGAATGTGTTATTACCCATCACCCGCAGCCCTGCATATGGACCGAACTCACCGGTGGACAGAAGCACTCCTGCGCTGATCCGAGCAGGCAGCAAACACTCGCCCCTGGCAGGCTCCCTTCTAGGCTACGCATTCGCTTTCTCACTTCCTATATTTAGGAAGCATTTAATATTTAATCACTTACTAGATTAATAAATAATTATTGCAATATTTAATATGTCCTCACAACCAGGGAAGCAGTCCAAGTCCTAACCGCGATCAGACTTCGGGCTTGGTGAAAGACATCAATGATGAGGCTTGCTCAGGTCACCAGCAGCGGATCGGAGCTCACGAATAGCGTTATCCCAGCTGATGAAGTTTCAAAGCCCAATTTCTTGCACTCCAGTGTCTCTGCTGCCTGTTAGTGGTTTTGCTCCCTGCTGTAACTTGGTGTAGGAGACTGCAGGAATGTATTGAACAGAGGTGAGGGCAAGCAGCATTCAGCAGAGAGGTCCTGATGGTTCCTCCACACCACAGACACTACTGTGCCCCAGGCTGAAGTTTGTAAACCCCGTCAGGAACAGGGTTTTAAACGCACAGCTGATGAAATGTCTCAGGACTCACTCCTGTCTCTGCCTGAGGTCTAGTTATGTGTCAGCACCTGAAAGCTCCTCTAACTGCATAATTAGACTAATACAAACTCCCTGCAGTTCTTGGTTGCTTAGAGCATCACAATTACATCAACATTTAATGCAACAGTTAATCAGAAAATTTACTTGCCTTCCCTCTGTGAGCAGGGGATTGCAAGACATGGATTGCTGCTCTCTGGGCATGCTTCGCTTTCCCCATGGACTGTGGAGGTAGACAACGCTCCTAATCTAGATATGGCATTATCTGCTCTGGGAAATGGGAAAAGGTTGGACTTAAAGACAAAAACATTTTCAAATGCCTTAAAAACCTACAGTGACATGTTCAAACCTTTTTTTTTTTTTTTTAATGGAACAGAAATGGCAGTGACAAAATCCAAGGTTTGCAAAACTAGTTTCTAAGAAATAAAGTTAGTGAAAAAAATTGCAACACTATGGGAACCGTGTCTGAGAAAGACACAGAGTAGCCACCTGTTTGGAGGCTCTCTGGAACCAAGGGTGTATCTGTGTCAGTGGCAAAACAATAATCATCTCCATTTACTGCAAACTGCGGTGGCGTTGCCCTGCTGCTAAGGGAACCTCGCCGCGGGACTGCTAACCGATTTGTAAACACAAAGTGACTCTGTGGATGTTTCTCAGGACAAAACTGCTGATAGATCATTCTGCTGTTTCTGTATTTATGCTGCACTGCATTAAAATGAAGCTGAGTGAAGCAAAAGCCCAGGTGCTCAGCTCTTCGGGTATCAATCCATTTAACTGACTCGAGCTCTCGTTTCAGCATGTCATCACGATTGTTCGGAAAACCTTTCATGAGAAGTTCCATGGCTTTTTTCCAGTAGCGGGGTTAGATCTTCATTTTCCCAGCCATGCCATGCTGGAAAGTGGATGGATGAACTTCCATCTAGCTATAGGCATTAGCCCTTTCTGAGCCATGGCTGTCTTCACTCGGGGAATTAATATATTACATTACATTGTTGGAAAAATTTTTTTTCTATTTAGACATGGATGGATCGTGATTCTTTCTTAATTCCTTTTTACACCTCCTGCTGGCTTAAGTGAACAACCATTTGATTGTCCTGGCCTGAGTTTATATTTTTTCTCAGTAGCCCAGCCAGGGTCTGGGGCAGTATCCCTCCAAAGCAGAGAGGACCTTGGATGGTTTTGTTCCTGGTGCATGGTACGGGGAAGAGCCATTGAGCTACATTGTTCTTTGCTGTGCCTGGATGCTCCAGGGTCTGACAACCTCTGCATGTAGACAGGTATTCAGGGCAAGATCTACTTAACCTCCAAGCCACTTGAAGTCATGCTCAGCGGTAACCTGATTCTGTTGATGCTTACATCCCCCTCAGATGCCAGCATTTTCATTATGGTCCACTATGCACTTACATTGTTGGTGTATTACGCAGCTCCCAATACCAACAGTTTGTAAGGCTGTAAACCCCCTAACTGCTCAGATTAATGCTCTCCCACTCACCTCATTAACAGCCTCTCCAGTTTCTGGCACCAATTTACGTGTGAGACGGAATTCCCCAGTACTAAGAAATGAATGAGGTTTTGTTCACAAAGATCTGTTCGGAATTTAGAGACCTCTGGGTAAGATGTGTCAAGGAGATGGGTATGTTGTTTACTTGTTCTACTGCATTAGTGGCCACTCTTTGCAACCAGTTTAAACCAGCTGTGCCACCAGAGTTGCGCTGGGGGAATTATATGCAGGTGTGGGAGACTCTGCTTTTATTTGTAGGATGGGAGTATTTCTGCACATTGAAGTGCGGGGAAATACAGAGAGACTCCGAGCTATGAGAAAAGAGAAGCAAGTGGATCATCACATGCTGTAGATAATGACCACCTTGACTTCATCTGTTTCCAAGCCATGATGTAAGGCAACCAATATGGGGCATTGGCCCAGCAAAAAGATAGTCCTCACCAGCAGGTAGGAATTACGTGGGACAGGGCTGATAAACCAGAGTTGAAGTTACATTTTGTAGGTCATATCAGATATTTAGGTTGCAAATGAGTGATAACTAGATTAACAGAGCCGAATGGTGTGGGATTTACTTACCCTCTGAATAATTCTATTTTTTCACAACTGTCCTTAAATCATTTAGGCAAGTGTTATGCTTCAGGTCACCAGAGCATGAGGGCACTGACAGCCAGTCAGGGCAGAAGAGGACATCTCATGGATAAGACTTACTCATCAGCTTCATCCACGGGGAGCCCTTCCATCTCAAACCGGCAAGAGCAACCATAGTCTTCAAAATCCCTGGGACAAAAACCAGTAACACACTTCATTTTGTTCACAAAGTTGAGCAGCGCAGGGAAGTTAGTGAAGATGGACTGTAACCAGGTGAAGTGAGAACCCAGGCAGTCTGGAAAGAGAAAAGCCGTAATATGCATGGTAAATGGAGGTGACCCAGGTGTGGGTCACACATGGGTGATGTTCACATGAGCACAGAGCCTAAACAAGGCAGTAACACAGGGACACTGAGGAATGCTTGACACTTGGCAGTATTTAGTATTACAGTAGTCTTTGGGGAAATCTACAGCCTCAAAAATCCCTGTTTCTTTTCAGTATATATAAAAACAAACTCCACGGGATTTCTATTCAGTGCTCAAGTACAACTGGAACACATACTTACCAAAAAATAATGCAACACTTTCCACATTTTGAAAGACTCCATTGAAGAATGTGGCATTGTCTAAATTTAAAAAAAAAAAAAAGGAAAAAAAAAAGAGACACATTTCTTTTAAAAAAATGAGGTGACAAGAACTGTCCCCAGACAGCCCCCAGTCTTGCTTTGGTTGTTAAACCATACTGAGACAAGAGTTACTAGCTGTTTGCTAGCTGCACACTTCCCTGCAACGCTTCTGGAGTACGAGTGATTCCCCACTGCCACGCAATATTGTAAAAAGTAAAGTTTAAACCTTTCTTACTCAAGATTCTTTCAGGAGTGTTAAGAAGCTCTGGCAGAAATGCTGGCGGCTCCAATTCTTGGCCACCTACCTCAGCAAACAAATTTGAGAAGAAAAAGTTTTTAAAATAAAAAAAGAACCACAACAACATATACTTCATAATGACACGTGCACTACAAGCATTTTGAATACCTTCCTACACTAGCAAGGTGATTTATCAAAGCCATGAAACATTAGCTTAGCTTCAACAGAACCCAGGAAAGCCCAGGAACATGCTGGGAAGTCACATTGGCTTCAAATAATAAAAAAGCCCCAACCAACAGTCCTGTGTTAAACTGAGGTATTACTGGTGAGGATGTGCGAACCCTTGTACTCCTGTGCTCTTCTGAACAGTAGCACTTACTGGCATAAATTAGTAGAATTGCATAAAACTGCTTTAGTTGCCCAAGTACTTGCGTTGTCCCAAATGTTTCTACTCTGCAGTCCTGTGCTCTTCACATATTTGAAGTGAACAAGTTTGCACAAAAATCTCTGCACCTGCTTGCTGTTCCAGTAAGGTGCCAACCTCTTCCGTTCCGTGGCCTTTTGCTCTGCAGTTATCTACAGATCTCCTTCCAGCAGCGATGGGAGCTGTGGACCCAGGACTCAAGCTCAGGAGAAGCCCTCAAAGCTTGCTGAATGAAGTTCAGACTGGTTTCTCTGAGTCCTTGTTGCCTAATGCCTTATTGCCTCTGTTCCTATCACTGTGTCGTCTTTCTTAAGTTACTAATCTTTTTTTTTTTTTTCCTTTTGAAGATACTGTGGTACATTTTTCACACTTTTATTGTTTTCTGTTGGCCATGTCATGAATTAGGGTGAAATCTAATACTTGTTCTCTCCCTTCATATTTGGTTTTTCGTTCTCTTTTTTCTTTTTTTGTTATCTTTTGTATGATTTTAGGAGACAATATGTTATTTTAGATTTATTTAAACTTGTCTTTTTTTTAAAAAACGATACTAAGTTAAGTGTATTTATTGGCTTATGGATCTAAAAACTGAAGAAAAAAAAGTAGTGTTAAATTCATGTCATAGCTTACGTCTCAGAATAACTGGCATTAGGAAAGCTGTCCATTTTCTCTATGAAAGATTCTGGGAAAGAGCTGACAGTTATGTTGCTAATCTGTTAAATTTTCCTGCAACAAATATAGGTGTAAGAGAGCAAAGTGGAGTAGTGGGGTTTTAGATATAGAATCATAGAATCATAGAAGGCTTAACGCTATGTTTAGCAAGGGTTTAGGAGAAAATAGGACCTTTTTTTTATTATTTATTGTATATAAGGGCCATCTCAGGATGTCTGCAATTTTTGTGGAGTGAAAAAGATGATCCTGGTAACAGTCAGTATGCCCTCAGCAATTAATTTCTTGAGTTTAGTGGCAGAATATGGATATGGGATTGAGGGAAGTAAGACGAGGTGCTTCGTCTTATGTTACTGTTTCCCTGAACGTCTCAGTCACAATGAAAAGCTTTGAAATGAAAAGCAATCCGTCGGAAGTGTCCTTCATTGCAGCAGGTCCGGGGGGAACAGACTGCTTTTCACAAACCAGAAAAGGTCTCCCAACAGCGCCTGGCCTTTTCACAGAACTGGAACAAGTCTGTTGAAAGCTTGACGGCCACGAGGAATTCAGAGTGAAAGTAATAGTGTGCCTTGCAAAACAAATAGCATTGAATGCTATATATTTGCACACACATTAGGCCATGTTTGCTAAAGAAAACCCACCCCTTATTTTCAGGTGTAAAGCCTGTATTTCCTCTGCAATGACATCCTTCCCCCAGGCCATGTTCTATCAACTGCATCTAGAGCCAGGTTTTGAAACGTTGCATAACACCATGACTCAAAGTCAAGTGTCTGTTGACGAATGGCCATTGGTCATTTAGTCCTTTCAGCAAAATCTTGGAAATCATGAAAATCCCATTGAATTGAAATGAGACAGAGAATAGAATTGATAAAGCCACGTTGCAGAACTGCTGGAAGTTGTGATTGCTCAAGCATCCTTCACTTGCACTTAGTTCTTCTCAGCAAACTTGATTTGCATATGCTTAATGAACACATAAATGTCTGAAACTCCCTGGAGAAAAACCTCTACCTCAGGGTCTGCAGCTTGGTAAACCTCTGGCTCTTCTAATCCTTTCATTACTAAGAATGATATTTCTAATTGTCACTGAGTTGAGATCAGTGAACCAATGTTTTGCTAACAAGATTGCTTAATTTTGTTTAAATTGTGGGGGGAGGGACAAAGAGAAAATACTTTCTGGATGAATTATTGTCTTTTCTTCTTCTACTATCATGTCTTCTGGGGCTAATGTTCCTACGTCAATCCCTGTATAGCCAGTGAAAGACTGCACTACTAAAATCAATCCTTTACACCTCAGAAGACCCCACGGAGGTCAACTTCTCTTGCTCTAAAACCTGCTAAACGACTTGGCACATGTCCTGAGGAAAATTCTATGATATATCAACTCTTGGGCTTTCTAGCTGTATGCCTTATCCACAGAATTTCTTTCAACATTCAGATACATGTAAAAATGTTTCTGGACTATGTCTGTGATGTTGTTCCTCTGACAACCCTTTCCTGAAGTCTTATATGAAAAAAGCCCATTAAAAAAAATATATATATAACAGTGAACTTCTTGGTTTTTGCAGTCATAGCTAGTTAAAATGTCATAATACAGGGCATGGACATAGTCAGAATCCTGGGGGAGCAGAAACCTTGATTGTGCTGGGAAATGTCAGGGTGCATCAAATCCAACCTATTTGATTTATTCAAGATAAATCCCGTTAGTTCCTCTCAAAGATGCTAGTTCACGCACAGATATTTGCTTCAGTCTCAAAGAGATCAGCAGAATAGATCCCACATAAATATAAATCAATAATCACCTCCAAACCTAAAAATGGTAGCATTTTAAATCTTTGTACTCAGATTGTGCTTAGCTGTGGGGAAAGAATCTAAAAGCTGTGGCACAGCCTTTTGAGGTTATAGGGGAGACCTCTTTCAAACCTTATGTCAGAAAAAAATTCTGAGTGTCCAGATATTTCTGAGTGCATTAGATATTATCAATATATATAGTCCCCTTGACATCTGGGGACTAAATACCCTTTTATTTTTTTATGAGCAAATTGTGTAGGTATTTTGGCATTCTCTATCACTGCAGTGGGAAATAGCAATATTCTTCCTGATTTCTATTAATATACTAGGAGTCTTAAACTTCAGCTTCTTTAACATATTTTTCCCATGCATTTTGTCTTAGTCCTGTTTCTTTACTGACTTCTAATGCATACAGCCCCTTAGAAAAGAGGCAACTGGTGAAATTAGAGTAGGTCAGTGAAGATATTTTCTATGTCAAGGTGCTGAGCTTTCTTTTCCCTTTAGAAATAACCCCATCGAGCAACCAGAAATGGTGTTAGACCTTCTAGCAGTCTAACACCTCTACTGCACGCAGCTACTCTTAATGACTTTCCTTCACAGTGCAGGGACTCTAGAAATTTGAAATGTTTGCCCATCCCTGTCACGGGGAAGCTCATTGATCCATGACAATTAAAATCTAAAGATTTATATGAAGAAAAATATTATATTCAAAGTAAAATTTGAAGGAGGAGCTTTAGCTGAAGATGAGTTATATTTCAGGATGCACTGAATGGTTTGGAGAATTTAGACAATACATGTGTATTTAATGAGTGGAATCTCTTTATATGTAATTTCTGACTTTTTTGGAGTTTCAAGGACTTAAGTAATGATGAAATGCTAGCAGAAAGGAAGTTGCAAACTTCTGGTTATATTTTTAAACCCATTAAATGTTTTTTGCTTCATTACAAGTCCTGAGAAAAACATGTTTTATATCTACTCCATAGTTTGAGTGTTGAATAACTGGGTTGGAGGGGACAGAAGGCATGTTTCTAAAGGACTGTTTCCAAATACACATACTTAAAATAATATTTAGGAATAAATGTCAAATAATAATGAAAATACATGGCCACTTACCACTATACAAGACCATTGACATAGACATCAGCAGAATTATAATCATTTTTTGTTTAATCCAAAGGCAAGAAAAAGTCACAGAGCAGACTGGTGTGCCTGTTGAGTAAATAAAATATTAGGCAAAATGTTATCTCTTGAATCTGAGAGTAGGAAGACATCATCTCTAGGAAATAATTTTTTGTAGCCCAGCCATATTTCTGCTAGATGCAATGCAGTTTTTACCTTTCTCATAGTAAGCACACATATTACAGCAAATATAAGCATTAAATATGCTCCAAATTTTATCAATGCCATCTTTAAACCTGAGTAACAATATTTATTTTGGTATTGTTGTAGGTGAGTCAGTAGGCTCTGTCAAAGTTCCCTCAACAGGGAAAGTCAATTTAGCAAAAAAAAAAGGTGTACTTCAAGTTTCTTTTGGTTTTGCAAACTGTTTTCACAGCTTGATCTAACAGGATGTGTAAACAATTCTGCACCATATGTCTAAATGCAGATCCTGTGAAACGCTGTGTAAATGAAGAGACAGTCTGGGATTACTTGTATTGAACCCAGTTATTCTGCAATCCATTATAATAGTTTGCTTCACTCTCTCCCACTTTGTAGTCAAACATTTGCTCTAATCCGTGTTGAGACTGATCTAATGTATCATATACTTTCCTAACCATAAACACTATGTTATTTGGAGATCTTCAAGTTCTAGGTGTGCTTGCCCTTACATAAACATGTATAAAGAATTCTTCAAGAGCTAAAAGCCTTGCACTAGTGTTCATTAAATGACAGACAGTAGATTGGTTTTGAACTACAGTCACAGTTTACCCTATATTTAGAATTATTTTCTAAGTCAGTCAGGCATGGAGTTTGTTACAGCCAAATAAATGAACATTTATTTATGAGTTTTCAAATATGTATCTACTGTTGGTTATCTGCTTCCCTAGGTATAAGGTCAAACACTGCATTCATTTCTATTAAAAACTCTTGTAATATGCCATCAAGAAGTGAGGTTATAAATCTAACAGCTGTAAATATCTGTAATCTACTATCCCAAATCTCTTACCTACACTTTAGTCTACAAGTCCACAGTCCCAAATAGCTTATTCTACATTGTTTTCTTCCTGAAGCCTGTATTATAAAGTACATCTAGAAAGGCTTACCTTGAGGGATATGATTTGAAAGCAGTTGGATGGAGGACAAATGGATTTCAACAAAGTCAGTACTAAGTTATTTATACCCACTTGGATATATACCCCACCCATGTGATCACTTCCTTTATCAAACACACTTCAACATTTATTAATTAATCCTTCCATGAGATTCCTTAGGGTCATTATGTCCACAGTGTATCTTAGTAATATAGCTCCAGCCATGTAAAGGATCTATACTGAGAAGTCTGTTCTGCAGGTGCATTCATTGTATAGTAACTTTCCCTAATACTCTTGGCTGTAATTAAATAACAATCATCTCATTGTTATTAATCACTCACAAAATCTCTGGGGTATGTGAATATGGCTTTAATAGCTTAGCAAGAGGTAGTGTTCAGTGATGAAAGCTGAGTGAAAATTTATACAGCTTTAAACACTGGCATTCCTCAGGGCTGAGAAGTCTGCTCTTGTCTATCCATGGTGGCTCTGATCCAAAGCTGAGTGAAATCCAGGGGAAGGTTGAGTCAATGAGCTTTGGGAAGGCTTCTCCTCATTGGGAAGGTGTGCTTTCTGCCAAGGTCAGACACAGCTACCCTTCAAAGATGCCATCAAAAAAGGCAAACTGTCCACTGAGTTTTAGCAAGGAGAAGTGAGAAGTCTGACAAATTGAGAATTGTAAAAATACATGAACAAAAGGCTTGGCTGCTCCAAGGCCCTGTGAAGTACATTGTCTTCAGAAAGACCTTTGACATTGTCTGCCATAAGATCTTCATAGAAAATCTGTTGATGTATGGGCTGGGTGAGTTCAGTGAGGTGGGTTGAAAACTGGCTGAACGGCAGGGTCCAGAGGGTGGTGGTCTGCAACGTAAAGTCTAGTTGGACGCCAGTGACTAGCGGTGGACGCCAGTGACAATACTGAGTCTAATCTTGGTAACATCTTCATTAATGATCTGGATGCTGGGGCAGAGTGTACAATCAGCAAGTTTGCAGACGACTCTGAAGTAGGAGGTGTGGCTGATACACCAGACGGTCATGCTACCATCCAGAGGGACCTTAACAGGCTGGAGAAATGAAACTTCTACTCGGCGCTGGTGAGGCCACACCTGAAGTACTGTGTCCAGTTCTGGGCTCTTCAGTATGAGACAGACATGGACAAACTTGAGACAGTCCAAAGAAGAGCCACGAAGATGATTAAGGGACTAGACCATCTGTCCTATCAGGAGAGGCTGAGAGAGCTGGGACTCTTCAACCTAGAGAGGCTCAAGGGGATCTCATCAACTTCTGTACATACCTGAAGGGAGGATGCAAAGACAATAGAGCCAGGCTCTTTTCAGTGGTGCCCAGTGACATGACAAGCAGCATTAGGCACAAACTGAAACACAGGAGATTCCCTCTGAACATCAGGAAACACTTTTTTACTGTGAGGATGACCGAGAACTGGCACAGGTTGCCCAGACAGGTTGTTGAGTGTCCCTCCCACTCTTCTCCTTTGGAGACATTGCAAAAGGCATCTGGACATGGTCCTAGGCAACTGGCTTTAGGTGGCCCTGCCTGGGCAGGGGAGTTGGATCAGATGACCTCCTGAGGTCCCTTCCCTGCTCTGGACCTGCAACATAAGAAGGACATGGAGCTGTTGGAGAGAATCCAGAGGAGGCCACAAAGATGGTCAGAGGGCTGGAGCACCTCTCCTATGAAGACAAACTGAGACAGTTGGGATTGTTCATCCTGGAGAAGAGAAGGATCCGGGGAGACCTTAGAGCAGCCTTCCAGTACCTGAAGGAGGTCTACAAGGAAGATGGTGAGGGACTGTTTACAAGGGCATGGAGTGATAGGACAAGGGGTAATGGCTTTAAACTAAAAAAGGGTAGATTTACATTAGATATTTTAGGAAAAAGTTCTTCACTATGAGGGTGGTGAGGCACTGGAACAGGTTGCCCAGGGAAGCTGTGGATGCCCCCTCCCTGGAAGTGTTCAAGGCCAGGCTGGATGGGGCTTTGGGCAACCTGGTCTAGTGGAGGGTGTCCCTGCCCATGGCAGGGAGGGAAGGAACTAGATGATCTTTCAGGTCCCTTCCAACCCAAACCGTTCTATGGTTCTATGATTCTGCAACTCAGAGCTGTTTAAATTAACTAAAATAATAATAAACAATCTTTTAAAAGGGAAGCCTTTTCCAAAAATATTTTTCTTTTAATACTGTCTTTTTATTCAAGCCTAAAAAATCCAAGAAAGTCAAACTGACTTTAATAATTGTTTTCTCCCCTTATTTTCTTGTTTTCATGTTCTTCTTCCTGATTTCTCATAAAACTTAATGATAAAAATGTAAGAAACAATATAGATTTATTTGCTTTAAATCATGTCTTCAGGCTTTAAGATGTTTTTGTGAGATTTAAAAGCAACAATTGCACAACAATGTAATTCACCCAGCTCTTCACAGCAGAGCTGATCCTGCCTTGAGTGAGGAGAGGTGCTGCAGAGTGAGATCCCTCCACAGCATTGCAGTACCTTGGCCATGTTAATATTCCCGATTTATACATTCATTGCATTAACATTCCTGTTTCTTCCCCTGGACTAACTTTCAATATCAACTGTAATTGGTACTACTCTAATCTTTGATAAGACAAAAATGCTTCTGTCATGCTATTGGGCACAACGTTGAAATTTATATATAAATATATATTATATTTAATTTTTTTTTTCAGTGAAACATCAATGTGTCCCAGCTGTAGTGCAAATAATCTTTTTTTTTTTTTTTTTAAATATTAATGGCTTGATGATGTACTTTGAGTTGAGAGTAGCATCACATTGCTGCTGTGTAACAAAATATAGGATTGTGCAATTTGTTGGTTATTCTTTCCCTTTTTAGAACTGGCTTTTAATTCACCAGAGGTACATATAAGGAAGGAGATGGATCTTGGTGAGCTCACACAAATTTATCACAGAGTGAGAGCACGAGAGGTGTGAACATTTCCTTGGTCGAGTTCTGCACTAGATGAGTTGCTGAAGTAATGGAGGCTCTTGATTTGGAATAATGGATAATCCGCATGTTCTTAATACCAGGAAAAATCCTTCTTGTTGTCAGTATTTCAGGTTGCTTTTAAATTATTTTGTATTTGTTCATTTTGATTACTTTATCTTAATTGTAAATAAAACTAGAATAAACTATTTGCATTCACTAGCCAACCATATAAATATCCTTTATAAAATATAATTTTTAAAAGCCTTTTAATGGTTTTATTGCAGTTACATCACTTGTATAGAATACATCTGGTTTTACACATTATTTTTACAATGCCTTGGAGAAAGACACATTTCTAGGTTAACATCTGGTTAATAGCTTGTCTTGTTACAGATGTTTGCCAATAACATGTCGCATCCTGACTTTTACAGTGAGAAATGAGAGAGACAACTAAAACTGCCGCAATCTTCCAATTTCCAGTAAAATTCCTTGGTGGTCTAGATCAACGTACAGATGTTTTTAAGGCATTTTTGTTTTAATGCTGGAAGAACACAAGAAAACTGTTGTCAGAAGAGGTTTTACAAGGAAAATATTAAACACATACATGAAGGTTAAATAATCTTTTTTTAATCCCTTAAAAAAAATCTTTACCAGATAAAACAGCTATCTGATGAAAGACAGCAAATACTCTGTGGATATCTAAACCTTTTTGTTATACCTTCATAATAAGGTACGTAGAGGTATAAAGAGAAAATATACTTACTGTGGGAGTAAGCAACTCTTTTGACTCTTTCACAGACATAAATTGCATTTTTCAAGAACCAGGAATAGTATTCAACACAGTACCTAAAGGTGTAGTTAAAGTCAGGAGAAGAGTGGCTTGTTATCTTTCAGAAGCGCAGCTGAATGCATATATCATACTGCTAATACTGAATATGGAAATAAAAAGCTACAGTCTGACCTCAATGATGTCATTGGATATTTGGAAAAATTCAGCTGAGCTTTAGTCACTTAGTTTGAGTACTGGAAGCCAGATCAGGTATTGATCGGTGCACTGGGGACCCATTTGGGTCTCAGCCGGTAGCCACGGACTCACAAAAATAAGCATTGGTGATTGCAAATCGTCACCTGAAAAAAGCCCGATGGAGTATTTTAAGCAGAGAGAGAGAGAGAGAAAGAAACTAGTGCCGGGTTTTACCTCATGGCTTCCTTTCTGGAATATCTTCTCTGGCCAACACAGAGGCAGAGCTGAAAAAACCTACACAGCTCCATCACACAGGGACTGATCCTTTGCACTAGAAGAGTGACAGGAGGCGAGGTCACACGGGACTCTTTGAGGATCGCCTGTGGACACCCTAGGAAAAAATGCAACCCCAAACTAGTTCAAATACTCGTCCCATTAAATTTCTTGAAACATGTAGATTAATGAGCTCATGTAGGTATCTTAAAATCAAATGTGAGTGAGGCAGATAATTGACAAGAAAACCATATACCGCCTGGCAGTTGCTTGAGCGAAAGCACACATACCCTGTTCAATTTATGATCATTTATCATTACTGGTTAGTTACTGAAAACCACGGTGCTTTTCTTTATCACAAACGTAAGGAACAACTCTAAAGATGGAACGTACTTATTGTTACCTGTTTAGGTGGAGGTTCAGCTGCCACTGAAGCATCAGTTTTCCACAGTGCAAAACAGCAAGACAAAGAACAGCACCGTACACTTATTGTATTTCACATTTTCTATATGTATATGCTACTTTAATGAAAAATTCACTTCCAATTCCGCATGCTTCCCTACACCCACCCTCTAAATCTGAATACTAGATTAAATACAACTGAGCTAATAAACAAACAGACTCTCACTGCTCTCTCCATCACCTTTTTTAGCCTCATTAACAAAATAAACATGATTTATGCAGAGGTTATGGCTTTCTCCCTGTCCATCTCTCCATCTGTCAGTTTTCCCCTTCTTGCTTCCAGTGACTTGAATAATCAGCTAATTTCAGCCCAATTTTTAGGGATGGGTAAAGATCCTCTGGATAAATACATTCCTACAGGTTTCATGAAAACTTACAAGTAACTGGAGTAGAAAAAGTCAATTTTTGCCTGCACTGAGAAGGTAGGAATAATGTCTCCATTTTGCTATTTGTTTGCTAGGAGACAGCTGGTTAATCAGTGTTTCTTCCTTCAAGTGACCATTATTATATTATTCTAATTTAAGAAAAATGCAGGGATGGATTCCCTCTTCTCCTCCCTTGAGCCAACTAAAAGGAAAATATCTAGTTTACTCTCTTCATTGAAGCTTCTGCAGCTAGCAGCAAGAGATAAACACTTGCACACCAAACATTTCATCCCACCAGCAAATGCAGCTGTGCCAGACTGCAGAAAAAGCAATACTACAGAATAGGTGACAGCAGCTTATAACGAAATCCTGAATTGCTATGTGGTTTTTCAGTGTAAAATAAAATCTTTCTTCAGGCTCCCTTTCTGTTATAGAAAAGAGAAGAGAAGGCAAGGTGAAAATGGGGAAAATTGAGAAAAGGTAAGGCAAAATTAAAGCTGTTTTCAGGGCTTTTCTTCATCGTATTAAGAGAAAAACCTAACATTTGTCATAGTCTTGTTTTCTCCAGACCATTACCTGTCACACATCATCTTGCACCTTAGCTAACAGTTGTGTTATGATGGGTCAGAATCAAAGGACTTGCTAGGAAAAAAAAAACATACAACATCTACAGTATGCTGAAAAGCTACTGGGGCATGGCTAAAATAGGTGTGTAACCACCTCTCCTTTGCAGATTTAATAACCGTGCTCTGCAGAGGAGATGCTGTGTGTGAGGGCACACTTTGGGTCGCTGCAGCGAAGCCACCTGCCCTGCAGCGCCTCACAGCTGGCTGGGGAGCTGCATGCACACACATCGCGTTGCCCCCTCCATTCAGCAATCTTCCAAAGGGAAGCACTCCGAAAAATAAGGGACATCCCTGCAAACGCCACGCTGGGGCTCTGAAAAGATAACCGGGGATGAGGCTGTGAGAGGGCACATTTTGCACGATGTCGGTGTCCCCCTCACATGCACCCATTGGGGTAGAAGAGCCCGAATGTGCAGAGCGAAGGCTGGCTGATTGTCAGCTGGGTTTTCCATCTGTGTAAGTAGCAGCAGGCTTTGGCCATGTGCAGATGAAGTGCCGTACCTGCAGAGTATAATCCCCTTAGACAGTGTAATTGCATTTCCAGGTTCACATGTCTCACGTGCTTTATAGCTTCGGGCCGTCTTATGTTATGTGATAGGAGAGGTTATGGAGGTTAAATTTGGACTAATGAAGTTCTGTTGAAATAAGGTTGAGTCATCTAGTGCTGACAAGAAGTTTAATATAAAATGGCATTCATGGGCTCTGCCAATCTGAAAGAGATCGCTAGGAAACTATTTCTCTTCTGCCAGCGCTCGCCCCAGGTAGCAGAGCCACGGAGGAGCAATGGGCAGACACTTGCAGCCCCCAAACCCAAGGGCCCCTCTGAAAACCAGTTGTGCATCAAAGGCACTACACAAATTCAGGCTTAATTAGTCAGGGATGGGCAAGAGGGATCCCCATTTCTCTTAATCTTAGCTTTGCATAAATGTCATTAGGCTCTGTCCACTTCATAACATTTGACGCACCTTGATTTTTTTCAACTCGATGGCAATTAAAAATTAGATTTCTCGCTTTAATAAACACTTTTCATGTTAACAATCAAACATCAGAGCATAAGGCAGTGAGGTTTTAATATAAATTGTCCATGAAAATTAATGTTAGAGTTGCCATGAATAATTAAAACTTGTTAAAGGCCACCATCCAACAAATCTCAGTCTCCACCGAAGTGGGTACTTGCAATCCTGCCCAACAGGTGTTAAATGCTTTACTCAAGCTATGTGTTTTGCCAGCAGAAATTCAGCTTTATCTAAATGTAAATTGAATGACTGCAATTTCAATTTGGATTCATCTATGTGGGAAAGAGAAGTCAAATTAAAAAGCTGAAAGTTAAACAAATTGCTTTGGTTTTCATTTTTGACAATCGCTTAATTTTAAATTAATGCTGTATTTACATAATACTATATTTATTTAAAGCTGAAATTCTCTTTCAATTAATGTTGTATTTAATTTTATTTGGATTGGATAGTACGCTCATGTTGAAATTAAAATTTTCAGTGCTTCATAGTAATGTTTTATAACTCTTCTGTAATAAATTTCTACTGTGAAATGTATTTTTTTATTCAGTTCATAAATTCCTGCAGATTTGGATTGAAATTAAAAAAAAGAATTGAAAGTAGGAATTTATTTCAGAACTTTCTTTTCTAAGACTTTTATTTCCTTAGAAATCAAGTCATTCAAAAGAGGCCAGAAAATGCAGGAACCACAGGTCCCAGCGCAGATCTTTGCTTGTCTATTTGAAATTACCACGTTACTGTCACAGGCAGATAAGTGACCAATTCTTGCTGCAGTAAACAGAGTTTTCTGTTATTAACTCAATATCACATCTCTCTGACATTGAGATTAAATTTTGCTGCCAGTGAAAAGCAATGTTATGGCTACTGTGAATAATTCAGACTTAGAATATCCCTCCCTGCATGCTCTAATATGCACGCTTGCATATTTTATCAGTTGGCTTCCACTTTTGTGATTTAAGAAATGACTTCTTGGAATAATGTTTCAGTCTTCAGAGCACTGTGGATGCCCTTCATTGCTTTGCGATCCCACTGTTTTATTTACTCCCCCAGATGCATCATTGATACATACAGGTAGACAGGCTCTGTCATCATGGTTTCTGATAGAGAAGCATTTAGTGGCTCTCCATTCCCTGACCTCATTGAAATCCATGTTTCCCAGCCGTTACAAAATGGACTGGTTCCCAGTCTCAGGTTCTCCAGGGCCTATAGTGTTGCCCACCAGGCAGCAGTTGGCACATGAACAAACTCTGGACTGTGCACACCACAAGTCCCATCACTCACTCCAGCAGCTGTTACTTAATCCTCAAGTCAAACTCACCCAAAGCAAACACAACATGCAGACAACTTTGGTTTTGTCCAGAATTTTTGATGGATGAGAATTACCATAGCATATTCCTCTGTTCCCAGTCAAGATAAGACAACCTTAAATTTTAAATTCTTCTCTTCACACCATCAAGAGAGTCAAGAAGTCAGACTACACTCATGTGATATGACATTGGCTCATTTTCTTCATGCGACCAATGTATGTCATGGGGGTAAGGTGAGGACTCTGGTATTTTGAGCTCTTTAAACAGAAGTAAAATGAGAGAAAGATAAAAAAAGGATATTTGACTTCCTATCTCCATGGTTTGAAAAGCATCTTACATCAAGAACTGCTCCCTAGGTCAGCACCAGCGAGTCTTCTTGGAAACAGGTCTCAGCAGATAGCTTCTTAATACAACGTTCTCAGGCCTCCCAGACAATAGCTTCCTCCCCCTCTTCCCTGACACTGCTTTTCCACAGAACTTTGTATGATCTCTTGATGCTGCTGTCAAACTTTGTTTTTCATGGTCAGTATTTTTAACTCTCATAATATTATTTACTTCTGAAAATGGATATCCTGCTCAGTCACTGTGCTCTCAAATGCTTTCTTTTCTAATAGCAGGAGTTAAAAAAAATTAAAAAAGAAAAAAAAAAATGAAGACAAGCAACCCAACATATGCTGATAACTTCAGCCAACCAGAATGGGACTGTGAACTATGAAAAACCAGAATCAGCAAAAGCTACAAAAAATAACAGGATCCTGGTCATGGATTGCTGCAATAGGCAACTACAGGAAAACCAAGGTAAAAAGCAAATTACACCAAAACTGTAAGATACTACTGCTCACCTACTATGTGATTATTCCCAGTGACAGAAACATTGAAGATTTGTGAAAGAAACTCTGTCTCTGACTCAAATATGTTTAGTCCTCCAAAAAACTCTTTACAAGTAGTTTTGGAATTCAGCGATTAGCTGAGAGAAGTCAATATTCAAAATATCATTAGAAATGGTGAGATTATCAGGGACTCTAGGCCAGAACTTGGATTTTAAGCCTCCAACTAATCCTAAAATGAAGACCTGAGGGTTGCCTGTATGGAGCCAGGGAGCTGGCTGCACCCCAATGCTCTGGGTGAGCTCCACTAGCAGAGAAGGACCACAAGGCTGCAGATTTCCTTTGTGCAGAAACCTGCTGGTGATGCTCAGTTTTTCACTCTGCCTCTACAGTTTTGACAGGCTAAATATCAGCAGCAGTTTTCCCTGTTACATTTATTGGGAATCCGTATCAAAGACCTGCAATTTCCTTTGACAACACCAGAATGGTGTCCATCACAAGCCATATAATCAGCATGCCTCTCTGCTCTCCTCGCCTACCATCCTTCAGAATTTTCTGGCCTTTATTTGCTCGTATTACCAACATTTTTTGTTCTATTTCCTAGATGTCCAAAGAGACCTTTGAAAAAGTATTATTTAACTGGCATTTTAGTTCTTTGGACTCCTCTGGTTTTATCTATAATATCAAATCCAAATGATACTGAACCCCCCTGCAATTTAGTCCGATATATTATCTTTATACTACCCAGAGTCTATGCTTCTATTAGACAGTTGCCACACAGAAACACAAGCAGTTGATGGACAGAGTTCCAAAATTCCGTCTGGTAGTCCTGAGCACCCAGCAAGACTCGTGTTCCCACTCATTTGTGGTAGCAGCAGAGTCAACTTCGACGAGGAGGCCAAGGACAGCCTCTTGGCAGAGCGTCCCATGAGCTCATAGCTCCATCACAGCTCTAAGCAATCAAACTGGAAGGATGTAGTCCAAATGCCAGGAAACCCTGGAACTGAGCCACCTGCTTATTCTGGAAAATTGGGGACCATTTTTTTTCCTTTCTAGTCTTGAGCTGAGCACAGGCATTGCCCCAGCTTCATGCAGTACAAGAGTTTTCACACCAACCTCAGTGCTAGCTACCTAATTTATCTTCCCTCCCTAAAAAGATTATGCTGCACTGAACAGCAGATAGACTTAGGCACGTAGATTTTGTCTGGATCCCAGAGCAGGCAGTCTGGATTTTCCCTCCAAATACAACAGCAACATGCAATCATAATAATACTGATGTGCTTTCCATGTTAGTATCAGTGCTGGAACATATACACCAATGTATCCCTCAAATTTACTTCCTTAACTATCAGGTTAATGGGGAGCATTTAATCAGGAACTGAGACACACATGCAACTTCAGCTGCACCTTGTCTGCTGCTCAAGCTGGCCAAGTGGCTTGGTTTCCAGTGTGACCACTGGAAGCAAGAACACCAGACTGGGAGTGGAAGGACCCCGAGGGTACTAAAGATGTCTACAGGATGGAGTGCGTTTTACCTAGTTTAAGGTGTCCATGATGCTGGTACCTTGAGTTGAACTAGTTGTCTTCAGTCCCCAAGACAGGGATTTGTGGCTGAGATTTATTCCCATTGTACTCCTGAGCTCTGCTCCTCCTTTGCAAATTCGGGAGCAAGTAGCCTGGATTCAGACACACACAAGCTCAGCATCCAAAGTGGGTGCTGGACCCTTCCAGAGTTCAGATTCCCTTCCTGGCATTGAATCAGGTCCAGTTTTTCAAAGCATATAACATCTTACTAAATACTTACATGTAAATATAATTTTATTGCCAACATGAGTATATGATACTTATAAGTGGAGTGGCACATCATGGTATATTTATCACGCTGAGCTCTTAATTTTCTAACTTAAAAGGAAGAATTGAGCTTTTCTAAAAATCTAGTTGATAATGATCCTTCTTTAGCTGAAGAAGTTTGCAGTATTGTAAATTCAGGGCAATTCTGGATAGTTCATGTGGCATGGATTGAATTAATAATTTTATTTCTACCAATAGGGACATTTAAAGCATTATACTTTCTTTTAAAATAAATTAATTTTAAGATTCTCCAACAACCAATCCATGTTCAAGCTGATACACAGACTACACATGCTAATTCTATCATCATAGTATAATTTATGTTTTTAATGTGTGATTGTGAATATGCACAAAAAAAATGGAAGCAATCCCTTATATATTTTGGGTGTTTTACATACATAAGATATAATGTAAATTAAAGACGTATGTTGTGTCTGCCTGCGAAAAAATGCATATTGATATACTTTCAAACACACTACTATTTTTGCTGCATGAGCTGTAGCTACTTACTGGTAGCTGAGTAAAGTTTCAGTGTCACACCAGGCCCGTGAGGTGGCATAGACAGTACTGAGGAAGGCAAATCTGAAGGAGGGAAAAGAATATAAGTTGCCTTGACATCTTAACAGGAAAAGAAATAAAGGAAGGTTGATTGAAACAATAAAAGGGGAAAAAATATGCTGAAGTCACAGACCAATAATAAATACTTACGTAGACATTCGCAGTCACCTATTTCTATATATATTATTTTCTATTTCGTAAATGTGCCGGCTGACACACTTCGTTATTATCCTAGATGAATCTCACCTGGCTCTGTTTGCATCAGTTTGCTGGTTTCTTGGGGAGACACGGTCTGCATCCAAAATGCATACCCATCAGCTATGGGAACAGAAAGAGACACGCTCCGTGTCATCCAGGGTATCGGTTATTTATCTGTCTGCTGTAAACTGCTACATATGAGACAGCTCAACAGCCAGAGTCCCTCACCCAGTACTTCCAGTGGCACATAAAAATGTCAGGATGAAAAAGGAAGGACAAAGCTGTACTTTGATAGATCTTGAAAAGTCTGTGAGCTAGGGAAAGGTAGGATTTAGGCATGTTTAGTGGAGACTAAGAGAAGCAGCTCTATATTGCTTTTTCACAAGTCTGCTCACTGTGTTTGGAGAAAAGCGTGAGTGAAGACCTGGGTGGCACAGATGTCTGTGAGGACCAAGGCTTAGTTTTTCCCCAAAGGGTATGAAACTACAGATGGGCCCTATAACCGAATTTAGCACTGCTACAATAAAAAAATCGACTCACTAGTGACCGAGAGTGGGTCTCCCTGAAGGGCCTCCCAACCTCAACCTCAGAGATGTGGTTTCAGCTTTTGGCCAAACCCCAACGCTAGCGGGGTAAAGCGGGTGTTCATCCCCCTCGCCGTACTCACTGGGGCTGGGCTGCAGGGCTGGCCATGGGGCCGAGCCCCCCCACACAGTCGGAGGGGGTCCAGCCGTCCCTCGTGGTCTGGAAGCGTCCACATGTGGTGATGGAAACCCCGATCCTTTCACTCCGGCCGTCTTTGGCCATGGTGGGAATGTCGTAGTGGGGATTTCCTCCCCTTTCTGGGCAACAGGGACCCTGGTAGCTGGAGAAGCAGGAGAGGCAGAGGGAGGGCACCAGCAACGCGCCGTGGATGCTGGTGCCCTACGGCAGTGCTGACCGTAACACACTGGGGGACAACAGTATCTAAAATACACCCAGAAAAATCCCATCTACTCCTTGAGTGCTTCCCCTGGCAGGTGAGCGGCCACCTCTCCGTTTCATTTTAAATATGGAAACATGGGGAGTGCCAATAACGTTTGTAATTTTAACCAAGAACTTTTTAATGTGCAAGAACAAAAGAAGAAACTGAAATGTTCCTGCAAAGTGGCTTTTCTTTTTCCTTCACATAAACTATTTTTTATTTCCTAAACTGCTTCACTACAGAGGAAAGGGATGAAAGCTCTTGTCCATGTGAAGGGGAGCAGGCAGGTACTGGAGGGTGGATACTGGAATTTGAGAGCTGATGACATTTTGTGGCAGGAGTGACACTCCGGGCTGGAAGAGATAAAAAGGTTGGTATGCGGTTGAGCAAAATAAAAGAGCGTATAAAAAGACAGCAGACTGACTAGGGAAAATGTAGAAATTTTGTTGTAGACAGATGCAGCTGCAGTGATGTGGAGGTATGAAGTAAAATTCTGAATATCTCTGCTCCTACTATGTGGAAGCAAGTATGAAGATTTGCTTTTCTGCTTTCAAAATGAGGCAGACTGGCACTTTTCTGTCTTGTAGCCTTGTGGCAAAGCTGAACGCACTGAAGTTTATGAGATGTTTAAATGCTCACAACTGAACGTCATATAAAGTCAAAGACAGAAAAAAAAAGAAAAAATTACGATATGAAAGGAGAGGAAACAGTTTGAACTATCTTTTTTGTGGTTAAAAAAATCTTTTTTTTTTTTTCTTCTTTGCCTCTTTAGAAAATTTCTTTTTCTAACAAAATGGGGAAAAAAAATAAAAAAGGCTTTTTACAATAGTTTTTCTATTCACCAGCTATTCAGTGCATTACTGACCTGATCTTCTGCTGTTTAGGACAAAATTTTATCTTATCCTGTAATTGTAGTTCAACATCACAGTGCTGTGCAGCAAACGTACCTGATCACTCATCAAGGTGTTAATCAAGAAGAATATAAACATAGGTCTGACATATTTGCTCACTTTTAAATGTCCACACATGTTCTGCCGACGGATCCACTGTTTTGTTTAGGTCTTCCTTTAATTTCATGAAACTTGAAAAAAATGAATCTGGATCTTTGAGGTAAGAGAAGATAGGGTTAGTACACTCACCATCCATCGTGCATTGTGTGATAAAAAGGCAAAATCAGGTTCTGGTATAAAAGGAACAACAATAGTCTTTTTAAATGAAAGTAATTTTTGGCAAAGTGTTTTTGATTACTTTTTCTTTTAAAGGACTGAAACACCCTAGAGCTGTCAGCACAGGTAAGCTTGTCACTGATTTCACTGTCTGCCTTGTTAAATCAGGCATTGAAAATGAGAGGTGAGAATCTGAACTGCAGCTCAACCTGGCAAAGCAGTTTTGGATGGAGGAGCCGTGCAGCGCACTGGCTGAATATATTCAACTCCTTTCTGAAGGTAACTCACGTGAAGGTAGGAGATAATTTCCGCTGAGAGCTAAAGGAGGTACCCATTTCGATTAAGAGCATCAGGGAACCTCCACAGTCCAGTGCTGAATTCTGTAAAAATTCCCATCCCAGGAGGTTTTGTTCACTCCTCCACTAGAAGACCTCATAGCTAATAATTTAAAAGTGTGTACATTTAACTTATATTTATAATAAAAATATTATATTACACCTATAATAATCTATCAGACTAATAATAAAATATACCATAATGTATAAATATATGCAAATAGTAATAAAATATAAAATGATATTTTAAAAAATATTTTTACATTATGAGAATGGAGTATTCATTGCAAGTGCTACCTGCACATGGTTTTCATTGTTGTTGCTGTTTCCTTTTATTCCCCAGGATGTACTTACCCAGGTCAGAAGATGTGTTACTGGAAAATGTGTAATTAATAACAGGAGACTTATCCAGCATTTCCCAAAAGTCAGACAGATTTCTCCCTGCAATAGAAATGCTTACAAATATCAAGAAAGGCTTGTTTCTACCATAAGTCATCACTGAGAATAAATAGGGCAACATTTTGGGGTGGAATAGTTTTAACATTTACCTGTCTGCCCTGTCATCACACAGATGTAGATGCAATCTGAATCATTGCTCTGACGTCCTGAAAGGCAAAAAAAAAAATGTAAAAGAGATCGTTGTTACCAGTTTTCATTATATGATATTATCTTAAACAGTTGAAAACACAAACACAAAATGGTATGTGGGTACTACAGCTGGCCAAATATTTTCCTTCTGATCCAATTTTTGACAAAAACTTTGAACCAGCACCAAATACAAATGCTAATATTTTCAGGGGAAATGCTTCTATCTAATAAAGTTCTAAATTACAAGCATTTTTACGTGGGGAAAAAAAAATCTTTAGATAATATGGTCCATTATTATTCTTTGGGAACCATAATTCCCCAAAATACCAGTATTTACTAGTAATTCAGTAAACTTTCAAAGAAAACATAGCTGCTCATAGAAAAATGCATGTCTCTATATTATATATATACACACATTATATATGTATCTTGTTCTCTAAGAAGACTTTGTTTACAGATGCAGTCCATGCTTTGCAAGAAAAATGCTGCTGAGTAAAAGCAGCATTTTTAATCACATTTCTACGCTTGCTTCCATGCCAGGAGTAAATCAGACCAATAAGACAATGATAAGTATTGAAAAGAATTGCAAACCTGGGAGAATAGACGTGGATTTGAAAATTTCTGTGAGATAACTGGTGGAGTTTCCAATAATATCAACAAGTAAAGCTGTAAAATCTAGACAACAAAATAGAGAAAGTTTATGATTGAAAACATATTCTATCATCTATGCTAAGTCAAAAAATCATTTTATATGTTAACATATTTGGGATATATGCTTGTATGTGACAACTCTTGAAATTTTTTAAAGTTTAAAAGGTTTGCTGAATGGGAGTGGACTTAGGAAGCCACTGGAATATTCTGCAGAAGTATATTTCAAAGATTATATCCATGGCAGGGGGGTTGGAACTACATGATCTTTGAGGTCCCTTCCAACCCAAACCATTCTATGAAAATAGCACCAATGTGTCAAAAAGTAAACTTAAATAGAATTTATCTGTTTAAGAGAACAATTTAAAGTAACACTCTACTTAGTCTGCTTAAACATAAAAGGAGAACCAAAGCCCGTAGGCTTTGCCTGCACTAACTGCCTATCTGCCATGTAGGACCTTCCAGGAAGCATCTGATTGTCTCCTCTAGGGTCTACTTCAGACATACCAATGATGTTGTCGTCAGCTAAAAAAATGGGTAGTGGTGGTGGTGTTATGAATCTTTCAGAATAGGTTCTAGCAGTAACAGATCAGTGTTCCCACTTAAAGAGTGACAGACATGAGCCCTGTGTTGGGCACTCAATTTCTCCTGCTTGGGAGGATGCTCTAATCACCAAGATATTCTGGATTTGGGCCAGAAAGATTAAAGTTTCTCTGTTGTCCTCCAAGGCAGACTGGGTCATTATGCAATAATGCTTGTGAGATGTGTGGGTCCAGAAAAAGCCATGAAAGCCATTGTGGCTCATGTGTGTGGTCATCACATGCAGCTTAGAAGGTATGGGTTCTGGTCCCTAGCTGCTGAGCTACTCTTGATATCTTACATTGACCAGCCATAGAATTAGAGTACTCAGATCCCTCCTGGAACGTCAAACACCGTGAGATCAGGGATGTGAATGAGGATTATAGGTCAAGGATTTGCCCAACAGCATTCTACACTCCGTTAACCAGTTCTATGAAGAGGTTAATCCTTGCTTTTCAGTCCTGTCAGGCTCACTGAAGTTATTGGAGTCTATTGGTGCAAAGAACCCCATGTTCACCTCCTGTGGGTTATCCTAGGAGAGCAACAGTGGCTATATACTTATTGCCGGGTTGTCTTTCCTGCACTGCTCTTTGTATTCCAGGGAGGAAAAGGAGGTCTTTCCACTGGGTAAACCACACCAGTCACTTGACTGATGGCCATCTGGGTGCAGCCATCTGAGACTGAGCTCATCGAGTCTCCCCCAAGGTTGAGAGCAGCCACTCGTTGTAAGTAATGGCTGTTGACCTCAGTGTGGCGGTGCTACTCATACGTATGAAGTCTGCAGAATCCAGGCTACAGCTTTCGGCTCCAAAGGAAATAATTCAACTTAAGCATAAGCAATTGCCAACCTCTCTTGTGTACCCACCTGTCAAGTCATTTGTCACATTGTTCAAACAGTAGCAATAATGCATAGGGAACTTGCCAGGGTCAACATTTTTCACGTTAGAAACTGTAGGGAGAGACAGAGAAAAAATCAGTATCTGGATGCACAGGCTGTGTGAAAGAAAACGCTCCTGCATGGAGCAAAGCGCCGAGGCACTCACTGTTATAAATGGTGACAGACACTTTGTGGAAGGCAAATGAGCTGTAAGACGTGACGCTCAGCAAAGAGAAGAGTTTTTTGGTACCTGCAGAAACACATGCCTATGCTATTAGTGGTTGGAACAAATTATGAGAACAGCATGTTTTGACTCTGCTCAGTTAATTTCTAAATGACCCCTGAGGTGCTGATACTATTCAGCTGCCTGAGACTCAATTCTTTCTCATTTCCACCGAGGGAAGGATCATTTGTATTATTTTTTTTTCTTTTAAAAAAAAAATCTGCACTGGATTAGAAAGTGCTTTCTAAAGGTATCCCATAAGTAATTATGTTGTGTCTATGTATAAACACACACTAATTTCTCAATTCTTTGGGGCAGAGAGCTATCTGCATTATAAATGCGCAAGAGTAACGTGCTCCTAGAATCAATTCTGGAGGCAGGCGGCATGCATTTATGGCTTCTCCTGCTAACGCCGTTAGTCCTTTATCTCACTGACCGCGGGGCTGACAGCCTGTGCGACCTGCCCGGCCTCGCCACGGTACCTCTGAGCGCTGTGTTCAGCATGTCGTTCACCAGCTCTGTCAGGTTAATAGCAGCCAGATCCACCGACTTCGCAGGCAGCTCTGAAAAAGAAGGCGTCTCTGAGCAGCTGGCTGCATGAGGGTGCAAGGAGATGGCTGTTAATCTTCTGCTTACATAGGGCAAAAATCTTCCAGAATGGGAAAAATAACATGAGATTATGCATTGGAGTGCACTGAAAAACCTGTGGTGAGAAAATAAAGATGCTGGGAGTCCAGAGAGGAGTCTGAAAAATAGCAAGATGAAATGGGCTGTGCAATGGTAGGCCAAAATTTAGGTGGGGCTCTCTGTTGCCTACCCCCTTGAGCATGCCCTGAGCAGGCTGCCAGGACCAGAGCCAGTCCTGAAGTTTTGGTGCCCTCTCGTGCTGGGCAATGGGTAGTCACTGTCAAAATTGCAGCAGATCCCTCTTTGCAAATCACAAATGAAAGACAAAGGACCTAGGAAATGTTCCCCCTTTCCCAATGCAGCACGGAGCTAGGATGAAAATAAGAGATTTTTTTTAAATTTTTTTTTCAGCTACCTTGATGGCTGTACTGCTACGACAGAATAAATTGACTGTAGCCAAATCACACTTTTTATTTTAACGTTTGCTTTTTGTTGATCTTCCTTATTTTTTTTTCCAAGTCAAAAATTCCAAAGATGTTCTTTTGCTTCCCTCTCACAAAGTCATGCAGGAGCAGAGCAGTATGGTGTCTCTGTGTGTGTGCGAGGAGGAAGGTCTGTGTCTGCATGACAGAGAGAGAAAAAACAGAGCAGGATGGAAAAAGAAGCACAGAAAGCCGAGACGAGAACAAAATCGAGTTTGAGGAGAAATGTAATTTTCCAATGACATCAGTATCATTTTTAACCAATTTGAAACCAAGCTGCACCCCAGGGCTGGAAGCAGGGCTTGTCCACAGAGTAGAAGAGAGGAAAGGGAAAACAAAAGGGAATGGAGAACTGGGATGAAGAGAAAGGAAAAAGAGAAAACAGCATTTTAGATTTCTGGAAGGATGGAGGGTAAACTGGACAGGGACCTGAGTAAGCCCTGTGCTGGGTGAGGAGCCCTTGCAGCAGTGATGAGTTGGGGCTCACAGACTCTGGAAGAGAAGGGCCCATCTGGCACCACCTCCGTGTCCAGCACAACATCCCCCACTCCCACTAACTCCCACCCCCACTGGGTCTCCTGATGTGCTGCTTGTTACCTGCAGTAGCCAGCACTGCCAGTTGCTTCTCTCTCTTATGTTCTCTTCTTATGCATGAAGCTGTGAAGTGAAGAAAGAGACTGAGAAACAGTTTTCCCTGTTGGGCTACCAAGCAACTCTCTGTTGAGCTCTCTGCCTGGGTTGCTTTGCTGTTCTCATTCATTATAGCTCAGAAAGCAATGGACATCAGCACTGCAAAGCCGGGTACCGAGTATCCACAGCAGCAGCTGATCAGGTGCCTAAGAATAAGGAAGTCCTAAAGGACTTGCCAGGTCCTTTAGCTGCCAGCTAAAGAAAAAAAAAAACACCCCACAACAGATTAAATATCAGAGCTTGCCCTCATAACTCAAGAATCAAAAAGAAAAAAATAGTAGCAAACTGTTGTAGATGTCTGCACTAGGCTTGCACACAACATTGTCTGCAAGGTACGTAGTATGGTAAGGCCAAATCTAAACAAATCTTCACAGGCTGAGTTCATGTTTGTTCAGAGCAGTCATTCAGTTGAGCACTGTTCTCAAGTGCTGTGGAGCGAGGCTCAGGAGATTGGACTTGCTTCCTGGGATTCCCGCAGTGACTAACAAGGGCAAGGTGCAGAGCAGTGACTTAGACATTGCAGGACAAGTTGAAGTGCAGGGTTTTGGTGCTTAGGCTCCCCATCCAACCAGTGGAGAGCTGAGTGCCTCCAGAAGGCTCCCCAAATCGTAGAATTGTAGAATCATAGAATCATAGAATCATTTAGGTTGGAAAAGACCCTTATGATCAAGTACAACTGTAAACCAAACACTACCAAGTCCACACTAAACTGTGTTCCTAAGTGCCATGTCTACTTTTCCTTTAAATACCTGCAGGATGTTGACCCAACCACTTCCCTGGGCAGCCTGTTCCAGTGCTTGACAACCCTTTCAGTGAAGAAATTTATATCCAGTCTAAACCTCCCCTGGTCCAACTTGAGGCCATTTCCTCTTGTCCTATCACTTATTACTTGGGAGAAGAGACCAACACCCACCTGGCTACAACCTCCTTTCAGGTAGCTGTAGAGAGCGATCAGGTCTCCCCTCAGCCTCCTTTTCTCCAGGCTAAAAAAACCCAGTTCACCCAGCTACTCCTCGTAAGACTTGTGCTCTAGACCCTTCACCAGCTTCGTTGTCCTTTGTTGCCCAAATGAGCCAGTGCTAGCAAATACTAAACTCCCCTGCCTGTCTAAAGCTTCAGCTTCTTAGTCCATCCAAGCTCCTGAGAAAGAAGTCCTTTCCTGGGAACTGGTAGTGAGGAGGGCTCACTGCAGCAGTGGTGATGTCCTGCTCTGTGTTACAACCTAACAGGCAGAGCTCTCACCAGGGAGTAGGAAACCTGGGTTCAGCTTCCTTTTCATCAAGAGGAAATCTGTAGGACTGTAAGCAGCAGAAGGAAGAGGAGATGTGACTGCATGATCTGCCTGTTTGTACCTGCTACAGTAAAACCTGAGTGCTTGTGTCCTTAGTCATACAAAAATCTATGCCTTGCACAGAAGACAATCCCGGATACATTTCCCTTTCTCCTTCTCTCTTTTTACATAAGGGGAAATATCCTATGAACAATCCATGGTCTGTAAACCATGACTCCTCATATGGTGCTACTCAGCTGTATTAACCACTCCCACTTAGTATGAGTTAAATTTGGACTGACAATCTAAGTGGTAAGAGCTCTTCTAATCCTTCTCTCTCTTTCCATATAAACCCTTCGGACTCCAGATTCATGGCGTAGGAGCCAAGAGTAAACCTTTGCCATCATCTGGTATGTCCTGCTGCATGGCACCGGCCCTGGAGATCCAGCCCATCAGCTTTGCCTACAGGTTGGAAGAAACAAGCCTGACACAGATGTGGGAATGGGGCTACGGGAGCCATTGGGAAAGAGACACTGGGGTTATTCCCTGGGGAGCACCAAAGCTGTGCTGTCCTTACCTGTGTTGCAAACCAGAAAGAGGCACAGAAATCCCAGGCTCATCTTCCCTGGCACATGCCAGCAGAACCACTGCATTGTGGACTCCGACTTCCAACAGTTTGGGTTGCTCTAGGAGAAAGAAATACTATTTTGTTAAAGTTTATGGTACTGTGTGATTTTGTCCAACCCTTGCCCTAGAATGATGTGACCATGAGAGAAACATTAGGGTTCTGGCATGCAGAGAAAAGATTGGTGGTGTAAATGGCAAAGAATCGGAAAACACACAGTCAGTATTTTCTGTGTATCTGTGTGTCATGAGTTTAATATGTAAATTTTCATTTTTGAGACCTATGTAACCGTGGCTTTGGTGGGACTTGGTAGGCTCTGTGGGCAGGATTACCTGTGCCCAAAGGACACTGACACATCAGACACGTAAACCCTGTCTGATGAAACGATAAAAATTATGTTCAATTTCAGACCAGATATCAGTTGAATTCTTATTCTGCAGAAATGGTGCTTGCCTGGTCATCCCTAGTCTTGTATTTCTTTAGTTAATTATTGTCACCAAGCGGTGCGTGGTCCTGCCTTGCCTAGTTGCTTGGGAGGGATTAACAGTACCCTGCCTTTCAGACAATGTGCTGCTTTCAAGGTTTCAAAGATTTAATTAGAGGTGGATAGAAAAAAAGAAGGGAAGTCCTTGCTTCTTTACATGTACCCCCCTATTTCTGTAATATCAGAACATGCCAAATAGCTCTGTAGTTGTCAGAAAATAAGAGTGTATGAAAATCAGCAAAAAAAAGCCCAATTTTTTTTTTAATATCCTCCCAGAGTATGCAGCAAACTATTATCTTGAAGATAATACTGTTTGATTAACAAACTATTATCATCATGTTTAAAATCTTTCTCATATTTAATTCACTGGAGAATTAAGACATACTGAAAATAGCTAATTTGTACTTAGCAGTTCTAAAGAGACTCTTCCTTGGGATGGTGAAATGATACCAAGCATTTCTGTGTTTGAAATGTCTGTGTTTGCTCATCTGATGAGTCAGAAGCATTTAAGTGTCAGCTCTGCTAATTCAAACAAAGCTCTGAGAAGCTTTTTATGTAGTTCATCCTATATATTCAGTCCATCTGCCTAATCCTTTTTACTCAAGCCCAAGCCTATACTCATCCACGGTTTCTGCACAGCACGTGCACAGGAGCGGGGCTGAGGCAGAGAGAAAGTCATGGCCAAATCTCACTCCCCACACGTCATACACCATCACCTTTCTGTAAGCTGGACTAATTATGCATGGACAGAGTCCAGTGTCCCATGGACCAGTCTAGAATGAAAAATCCTAAGCTTGGCTCTTCTTGCAACAATATTTAGGATCTGACCAACCACTAGACTACAGACCATGAATGTATTGCTGGCGTGAGAATCACAGGGCCTGAAATCCCATCAAGGCTATCCCTGCTTCCACTATCTATTGGAGAGGAGTTAGTGAGAGAGACTCCTCAGTGATGCTGAGTT
The DNA here is from genome assembly GCF_028858705.1 of Grus americana. Classification (NCBI taxonomy): domain Eukaryota; kingdom Metazoa; phylum Chordata; class Aves; order Gruiformes; family Gruidae; genus Grus; species Grus americana. Next base: position 9,635,173 of record NC_072853.1, on the reverse strand, counting down.
TGAATAACTGGTGCTTTGCAAAGGTGTGGGGATGTGGCTGTTGGGGAGAGCAGGCTCTGAGGTCAGCTGAGTGGAGAGTTGGGTGATCATGTCAAGGGGAGGTTTGTAGCTCTTTATTTTGTGGAGCAGGAGGGATATAGTGGCTGGTGCACCTAGTCAATTAAGTGTCCTGTTAAGGGAGAACAGTTGGGTTGTGTGTTTGACTGAGGTCAACAGTAGGGTGATTTGCCAGGGTTTTTTTAATGGAACTTCATGAATTTTTGTTCCCGTGCTATGAGAAGTGACTGTGTCCTTAGCTCTGGAAGATCTACGTTACGATGAGCCATGCTTCATAATGATAGTTCAGTGTTTATGGGCCACAGACCTCCCCCTGAGCAAGTTCCTCATGACCCGTTCCCTGCACACAGGGTGTGATCAGGCTGCATGGCCAGTGCTGCCTCTGCGCATGCTGACCCAGGGGACATCGATATGAAACATGGCCAAAAGCAGTGCTGCCACATAATGTCCCTGCAGTGTAAGGCTGGTCTTGGCTGGAGGATCTCTCCTGCAAAAAAGCCCAAACCTCTGCCCTTCATAAGGATTTTGGCTGCATGGTGAGCGGAGAGACTCAGATCTAAGAGGTGGGAGGAGACGACATCCTCTGCCCCACTTTCAGTCTGCCCCTACACGTTGGTGGTCAGAGCTTGTTCCAGAGTGGGGAGATTCACGCTTTGAGGAACACGGGCTCTCCTGGGTCAGCAGTGAATCATGCTAGGACTGACACAGAAGTCCTTGGCAATATTTCACAGACTGATGTGCAAACACAGCTGTTCTGCAAAGGTTCACAAGTAAAAGGGTTGATGGGCTGTGGATAATTTCCTGTAGGGGATTTTAATTCATTGCTGATTTATTTAAACTGACCCAGAGCTGTTCATGGTGGCAAGATGGGGAAAATCATCTGACAGAGGACTCGGTGCAGGAGGCTGGGGCAGGCGCTAGAGAGAGCATTTTCCCAAGAGGCAGAGAAGAGGCGAGAAGATTGACATATGAAGGAACTGTTCTACCAACGCACCTTAAGAGAGAGATAAGAAAAAAGCAGCTGTAAAAGCAGAAACAAAATTGAAAGAGCGCGAGACACAAAGCATCCCGTGTACACTGAGAGATGCTTTCTTGCTCACCTGAATTTGCAGCTCCCTGCCGTCCTCCCTGCTGAGCTGCTCCTCCACGCTAACCAACACACGCAATTTTCTCTGCATACGACGCTGATTTGCAGCAGGAATTCAGGGTAGGCATTAGTCTGGCAACAACACCCACATTTAACTGAGGTGTGATTACACGCTACAGGCTCAATCAAGTAAAACATCCAATGATTAGGACAACATGCAAACATAACCTGGAAGGACGGATCATAATAAATCAAATCCTGTTCTAGTTCTAGCAAAGAAATATTAAATAAGTTTGATATAAAATGAATGGAAAGTCCTCTATTCATGGGAGGGCTTGTTTTGCCTGAATGTCAGATTTAGCTCTGTGGTGTCCTCTGGCCAGTACAAGATGATTAAAAAAAAATTGCAGAGAAACATTAATACCAAGAGCGTCACTCTAGAAAGGACTGCCCTTACTCCTCCATAGGTAGACACCGATTTAAATTTGAACTATCAGGTTTAGCTGCTTTCCAAAATCTTTTCCCAGCATTAACTCTCTGAACATCTATGCTGTCCAATTAAATTTCAAAGTAATCTGTGACAAATATTCCTAGAACTGCTGCCTGAAATATCCTATCTGTCAGCAATGTGGATATTAGTAATACTAACTCTTACGATACACGTCATGTTTGTGTTACTCTGGCTATCTGATGTCTAATTTTTATCTATCAGGGACAAGTCGTTATTGCTTTGTAACTGTATCTCTTTTGTTTGCCAGCATAAGTGACACTACTGTGGTGACTAAAATACATGTCCAGATTGCAAATATGAAACCTTCATTGTATTCCAGCTCAGAATCACTCACCATTTCCATTACAAAACATAGTGAGATTCACAGGCACTAAAGGCACAGGTGCCACATAACCATCCCGTGAACTGACTCTCATTGAATATTTTCCTTCCAAACATTTATCTGATACAGGCTGCAGGTCAAGCCTTTAGTTACAAGTTCTCCTTCACCTCTACTGGATATGATAATCCTCCTCTTGTGTTTATTTTAAGCTGAATGACATTACTAGAATTCGTTTTACTTAGAACTGTTCATCCAGAGTTCCCCGAACTGCTGAATTGGAGATTTTAATCCAGTTCAGATTACCTTTACACACTCATGAAAACCTCTTATTAAATATCTCTTTGTTATTCTAGATTAACAGCAATCTTAAACCAACATGTTTATTAGCTATGCTTCGTTTGAACTCAATTCAATGTGTCAGGTAACCATGAAGTTTGAATTGTACACTCTCTGTACAAAGAGAGTGCAACCAGATATCAAGTAGTTTTTCCATGTCTTCATGCTAAACAGGGCAGAACAGAAGTCAAGAGAACAAAGAAATAAAAAAAAAGAATGTCCTTGAGTATTAATTTCCTTACCTTCATTCAGTTCCAACACCTAAAGGTCATCTCCCACTTTAAGCACACCATGATACACCAAGTCTAAAGAAATATTGCACGTTAATGTGAAAATATGCCCGTGTTACAATCACACGCTTCACTAAACTGCTGTAACTACTTTTTAAGTTCAGATTTATTTGTATGAGAATTTAACAAAATGTAATAAATATGCATTTAATAAAAATACATTTCTTTTGCTACATTTCCACCGAGTATTAATAGCACAGTTGAAATGGTTTCCTCCAAGTACATGTGAAACCACCGAGATCTGGAATAGTTAATATCAACTTACCCGATTTCTCTTGACAAAGACGATTATCTTCAGAGCCTACATAAAACTGGAGGTTATTGCCAGGTCTTAATAACCACTTTGTGAAAGACTTTGAGTAGACAGGCTTGATAACCTTGCTTTAAAATCCTGTGAAAATTGTTATCTTAATCCCAGCAGGACTAACTAGAGGTAAGACAGTGAGAAGCACACAAAGTGCCCGTTGAATCCCGCGTGGAGAGGCTCTGTGGCCGGTCAGGTGAGGACTGGAAGCTCCTTTTGGCAGTAAGGACTGGAACTGTGGAGCAGAAAGGGGTTTTTTTTCTCTTTTAAAGGGACAGCTCATCTTACTGCAATTAGGCCAATGCCACCTTTGATGGCAAGAGGTAGGCCAGGTGAAGCCCCTTTGGTAAAGTTTTAGCCATCATTGGAGAAGCGATTTAAACAAGGGGTGTTGTCGAGAGAATGGAGAAGAAACCTGAAGTGTATCTTAAATGTAGAAAATCAAAAGGCAGAAAATGACAGTTAAAACAGAAAATTGCCTGGCATGGTGCTAAGTGGCAAGGAAGGAAGAGGGATCTGGTCACAGCAATGCGTAGGGCAATTTCGGTGATGATGAGTGATGTTTAGTATTACCCAAGAGATGATCACTATTGGAAGCAGTGGCTGAAATTCTGCTCACATTTACTCCCTTGGACTGCAAGTGATTCCTCTGAAGTCATTGAGTTTAGATGCAACACTGTTAAAAGCAGATAATCATCCATGCGGTAGTTTTATCATAAGCCACTGAACATCTCAACGCATGAATTAATTCAAAACCTTGTAGCAATTAGAGAGACACAACCTAAAAGGATTCACGGTCAGTCCATGGCATAAGAAGTACTTGTAGGATCTGTGCAAAACCTCAACAGAGAAATATTCTGTGTGAAAGGGAGAGGATAAAGATGAGATACGCGAGACAGCTGCGTACCAACCATCTGTTGGGAGTGGTCCCCGACCTCTCCCCAGTTTCCAAACCTGGCTTGGGAATCTTTGGAGCTTCTGGTCAGGAGCACTCCGGGATTGTCCTTTCAATGTCATGGTCCTACCAATACTACAGATATCTGGGTTGCAGGGCTCCCTAGCGCTACTTAATTCATTATTGTAGATATTGCCTGGGTAACTGGTCTGTCATCAGGCTTGTTTCGTTGCCACTTGTCTTTGTTTAATTGTATTGTCCCAGTCTTACATTTCCACTGCTTAAGGCAAAGAAAGCTGCGATGTTACCCAGAGAAGGAAGAAACTTACAGCAATGGCTAAAACATTGCAATTGCCAGCGTGTCAGGCATGAGAAAGTGATTTTTCTGTTTAAAATGTCAGTCATATATTTTGGGGGGGGGGTCCTGGTTTCCCACGGAAAAGATGCGCATGGCACCATGTTAGGCGTGTGCTAAGGCTGTGGCTCTGTCTGTCCTACAGTCCTGTTGTCACCAAGAACTTCAGAAGCCGGAAGGCAACTGCAGCCACATTTAACAGAGTTTTAGCTGGTAAATATGATGCTTGCACACGTGCGTGCGCACACATGCACAATTTTACCTTTGTTTTCTTTCACTCTGCCTTTCATGAAAAAAACATTATCCAGTGGGATGTCATTTTTTTCTAAAATTATCTAATGCTGCATGGAAGTCACTGGTGTGATAAAAGGAAAATTTTCATGACTCGTGACTAAATGCTGCAGCTTGAGGAATATGGAAACACCTTCTCTTTGACAAGACTTACTTCTACTGATTTAATTACCAGTTGCTCAATATCTCATCAAGAAGGCTGGGATGAAAGTCCTCTCTGTAAGAGCTGACAAAAACAGGTATAGCCAGGAAAATGTGTGCGCTGGGATCAGTTCCAACCGTTTGAAGTTTGGCTATGAGGATAATTTGACTTTCAGCAGGTTTTACCTCATGCTGCGTTTTACCCTGGGACTCTGTAATTTTAACTTTCCTCAGCTGCAGGGCGATGCTCAGGTGACCGGGGAGGGGGTTATTGTTCGGCCCCAACTTTGACTCTTGGGGACAATGCCGTGTTCTCACTCAGAGCATCACGCTGAGCAAGTCGCTTTCTCAGGAGTATAGTCTTTACGCGCCTCCTTTGTCCAGCGTCTCTTTGTGTCACAGCGCTGTGTCCATAACTAGCATCCCAAAATCCAGAACAAGAAGTCATTTTTAGTATCTTCTTAGTAACACAGTAGAGGCACATAATTCATATAAATTACTGAATAAATGTATTCATTTGCTGAAGGCTACACAGGATAAGTCCCCCAGTAATGCAATTTAAATAAACACGCATTCAAGCCAAATGCCTGTGGTTTATCTGTAGAGAGAGGACACCATGGCATGAAGTTCTGGGAAGGAGGGAGAAAGCAAAGCCTGAATGTTGGTGCTTCGTCTCTCTGCGGGTTGAGAACACAGTGCGGAAGCAACGCACTGCTTCTTCCTTGTGGCTTTATTGTCAGACATTTTAAACACATGCTTCTACGTAGCAGCTGCGATTTCTGTGAGCGACTGCAAGGGCTCCAGCCATGTGTTCTGGTGACCTGAGGCAGAGTCTGCAACCAGCATCCCCTCCCACCCGCTCTGTCCTCAGGTACCACTACCCACCGCCCCGGCTGGGCTGTAAACCATCGCTGCCTAAAAGATGAGCTGGGGCACATGGAATACTGCGGTACCTAAAGCATCTTGCCAACCGACCTGTCTTATGTGCCTAGCAGGAAAACACACATCCAGCTGTACCTCTCTCTCATCAGATGTCAACGTGCAATAGAGAATGAAGCACTTCTTTTAAGAAAAGAACAAAAAAGCAAATTTAATCCAAACTTGCTCCAGAGGACTGAAGTTTTATCTTCAGTTACACTTTATTATATGATGGTAAATGTTTCCATGAAAGCGCCTTTCAGTAATTGTTTAATAAACTTTGGTTAGAAAAGTAGCAACTGTGTGAATTTTTTTTTTCCTGAAAAAGCCTGATTGTCATTCAACACTTCTTTAGTCCTCTGCCATTACAATTTTACAAGATATTTAGTTTATTAAGAAATATACTAGCTCTATAAAGTTTCTTTTCATCTGAATTTTCACTTCACATGTTAGCAATGTTCTTCTGAATATATTTTATTTATTTTTGGACAAATTTAATTAGGAAAATTGTCTAAATGTAATAATATTTCATTGTTACTCTTCTTTTAGAAGCATAAACCAAATTTCATCTCTTAAAAGGAAAATTATATATATATGAAAATAAACATTTATTTATTCCCATTAATAAAATTCCTTTCCCATTTCAGGAAATTTATTTAGAATTGCAAATGAATCTTTTCCTTTATAACATTTTTTTCATTATTTCTTATTAATATTTTGCTAAGATTGGTACTAATGCCACAAAATTTCCCGAAAAGAACGAGCACTAAACTCTACAGCCATTCAGTCTGACTTTCCAATAAGAATGTTTTGTATATTTATTTCTCTCAGGTAACTTACACTTTTCTTTAAAGTGTCTGACACTGTAAAACTTTTGTGAATACAAGCTCATTCTTAAGGAAGGGAGAAAAAGGAGACAGGCAGGAAAAAAGGACGCATGAAAACTGAAAATAGTAGTGAGAATAGACATGAAGCTATCACAGCTGATGTAGAAAAGGGCTAGGAGTTGGTTTTGCCATATTCCTTGTCAGAAACTCACCTCAGCTGGAAAATTAGAAAGACCATGCTTCTCAGAAACACCTTTTCTCCTGCCACCAGACCTTGATTTACGTGTTTCAATGGGCCAAGGTTTCTGCACCAGGGACCCCCAGAATTTCATCAGCTGAAGATTGCCACTGCTTGCCCCAAGGAAGATACATTAAGTGCATAAGAACTGAGCAGCTGGGCGCTGCTCCATTCCTCAACGATGTCGCTGGCGTGTCGTGACAGGATAAATTAAAGCAGAGGCAGATGAGCCACCTGGGTTGGTAGAGCAAAATATATTTCCTGAGATACACCCATCAGACAGCCTTGAAGAGAACAGAGCCATTGCAATCATCTCTCTGCAGAACTGTGCCACCAACCATTCACCATAGTGTAAATGTTTCTGCAGAAAAGCAGTGAGCGCAGTTGCTGTCGCAGTGACTGCATAGCTCTGTTTTCCTGTCTATACAGCAAAATGGGAACTGCAGCGAATATACGGAATCTCAAAACCAGTTAATCTCTGGTGCACTCCTGATGGTTTTCCTTTCTTCTCTGCATGTTATATAGATCCCATGAGATTTTTACAGACCCACGCAATACCTTGCACTGCTCCTTTGGGGCTTCCAAAGGCGATAGTTAGTGATCAAGCGCTCTGCATTTCTAAATCTAGAGACTCCTAAAGCTTTTATTAGACACAGAGAAGTTGCAGCAGTCCAGAACTTACTTAGAAAATATTTCATGATTTATCCAGCATTGTTATTTCTGATATAATATGTGCCAGACACACAACTGCTCCCATCAAACTTGCCAAAACATTCATAGCACATCTTGTATCTCCTTCTCTTTTTGTGATCCCAGGTCTATATTCTGCTTACCGTCTGCATCTGACACAAGGAAGCAGGAGAAAAGCTGTGCAGCTGTCCCAAGCCCACTGAGCTACCAGCCATCAGGACTGTATGCCTGAAAAAATCATCTCAGAGGGCAATTTGTTTAAAGGCAGTCTATCTCTCCTGCTGCTCAGTGCCCTGGGACTTGGCTTTCCTGAGTCCTTCCCTTCACTGTGATCCAGAAGGATGCTCCATGTTAATAATTTTATCTGAGCTAGTTTTCAAGACTCTGGAAAGTCTTGAAAATCAAAGCTCCCTTATAAGCATCCTGAAAAGAAAGGGAAGGATACACTGAGAAAATTCCACTCCTGACACTGGTGCTTGTGCCACACTGGAAGCATCGATATTTACCCTTTCTAAACTGTTAACTGTTGGTCTTACTCTGCTCAGGCAGAGGGCAATTATATACGACCTCGGTAGTCCGGTACAGATCTAAGCAGACCCTGCAGGAGGGGAAAATTCCCTCGATATAAGCAGGGCTCTGCCTGCAGATAGATATCACATCTTGTGCCTGTTTTAGAATCCATTTCTTAAAAGATCAGACCCAGCGCCTGGGTGAAATCCATTGATTTGGTTTGCTTATGTATTTGGGTGACAGCCAAGGGGAAATTTTAATGCAATATATTTCAGTTCAGGTGAACAAAAGCTGAGTAGTTCACCTCTTGTGTCTGTGAAATACTAATTTAAATGTCATTGCTGTGGCTTTTCTTTGCAAAAGAATTCTGCTGCGTAGTTGCTGTTCAGTTCAAACTGGGACATTCACTGCAAAGTAATGATAATGTGTGGTAATATCGTCTATAAAAGGTTTTGAATAAACTTGAAGTACCTTTGTGTTTGCCTTGAAAGAAATGCAGAGAATAAAGAAAATGTTATTGTTGTGCATAATACAGAAAACTGAACCCAAGAGATTCAGAATTCCCCACTGTGGTGTACATCCACCACAACTGGATGTTGTAGTACTACAGGATTTTTTTAATTCTTCCCAATTTAGAGGGATATAAAAGTGGGGTAAGAAACTGGAATAACTACTGAGTAATTTTTCACCTACCACAAAAATTTAAGAAATCTTTTTTTAGGTTGCATTCCAGTGTTGCACAGAGCTGGTTCCTTCATGACAATCATGACACAGAAGCTGCAGGGAATGCCTTAAAATTACCTCACTGGGTCCAGCTATATTTTTGGGAAGAAGTGATGTTTCACATGCTTTCTTCCTCTCTCTAGCAGGATAATTACTCATCAGCCTGCTATCCAAACTGATAGGATGGGGTTCATCTCATCTTGTTTAGCTATCTGAAAGATGTCTTTGTCCAAGCTGGTCATCTTCAACCCTATAGTTAAGATAGATGCCAGTTAGAGACAGGCATGATCATCATCTGAGAGAGGCAGTCTAGGTCATTTGATATAGGACTGACTGGACCATGCTCTGAAAAGTGCTGGTTTTCCTCCGCTCATTGCAAAGGGGGTCTAACAAGAACAGAAACTGGTATTTTTGACTTGATGTTGAACTGTTATGCAACTCTTGTCACTGAGAGAAATCATAGACTCATCGAATGGTTTGGGTTGGAAGGAACCTCAAAGATCATACAGGTCCAACCCCCCTGCCATGGGCAGGGACACCCTCCACTAGACCAGGTTGCCCAAAGCCCCATTCAACCTGGCCTTGAACACTTCCAGGGAGGGGGCATCCACAACCTCTCTGGGCAACCTGTTCCAGTGCCTCACCACACTTATAGTGAAGAATTTTTTCCTAACATCTAATCTACATCTACCCTCTTTTTGCTTAAGGCCACTACCCAAATCAAACCCACTCAGCCAGACAGGCTGTACAATGTCCCTCTCCTTCCACACACACCAATCCTCCCACAATGCTGTGAGCCAAGCAAATTTAGTTGTGCTCATGTGCATGCACAGTCCGTGCCTTTTCCCGGAAAACATGGCAACTTCCAAACCAGCCGCTAGGAGAAAGTAAGCTACATATCCTATATACATATATTTTTAATATCATTAAAATGCTATCCTCAGCCAAAACTACAAACAGAACCATTTATAGGAAAAATGTTTAGGATGATTTTTTTCTCAGTAACACTCTCCTATTTGTGTAAGAAGGCAAGACATTTCAAATAGCTCATACTGTCCACATGTTGCTGGGAGGCAAGTGAGCAGCCTTCTGGTGGTCTTACCTATCAGGAAGATGGACAGACAGCTGAAGATGCGAGGCCAGGACCACACAGAAACACAGCACCAGAAGCAGGGGCAGAATTCAGGAAACTGAACTCCCAACCTAAGCCAGCTGTTAAATTCCCTGCAGAGGATATTCTGAGCAGCCTCGTGCCATTACTATGTTCTCTATATATTTTGCATGCAACTTCATCAAACTTCAGCACATTAATGTCTCTAATTTGAATGTATTTTCCCCTCGTTGTCATTTCCCACACACATATGATCAAAACCATTTAAGTTACATGGCCACTAAATCAAAACAAGTCAAATAAAGGGAGCTACTGTGTGTAATATTGTAACAGGACTAGCTGTGGAAGCCAGATAAAGCCTACTTGTAATTATAAGTTCCATCCTGCATGGGTGAAGTCAAAAGGATCTTTGCCAATGTCTTTGCTGGGGGGACACTTGACACTGTGTTCCTCGAACATGTATGAAGATATCACGAGTGAAATGAAAAGAAATTCCTCCACATCATAATTGAAATTTCTATTTATTAATAAGTGGTGCAGTTTTTAAAGACAGAACATAAAAAATCAGTTAAGAAGTATTGTTTGCATAATATATTGAAATAAACATATTAAAGTTGTTCAAATATTGGACAGTGCCAGAATATAAATTACACATACAGTTTAAAAATTACAATAAATAATATTATAAAGAGCACTAAAGGCCACTTGTATAAAAGTTGTGTTCCCTTGTCAGCCAGAATCTGAAAAGCATCTTTGTAGCATGGAGAAAATTTCAGTGAGCAAGGCACAAATACTAGTAATAATAAGATGCCATAACTAGAAAACAAAATGCGTTTGGCCATGTAACCTTCAGTCTCAGCATATTCTTGAGGATGGAAATAGGATCCCACTTCCAGTATTTTGCTTCACTTAACTTCAGAGGGAAGCTACTAAAAGCCGAATTGGGAAGGATCAGGTCTTACAGCCTAAACAATCAGAAGCAATAGTGATACCCAGAATCATCATTCCCACAGTGCCCACCTAAAACCACTTGAAGGTGGCCCCTTTTTCCTCTGCTCCTCTGAGAGTGGTCTTCCAAAGTGAACACCCACATTCAGCTGGGCTCCTGAAAAAGTGATATCCCGCCAAATTCATGAGGTGCTGTAGAAAATTTAGGTTTGCAGCTCTTAGGCACCTAAAGCTTAGTGGAGGTGGTTGTGGGGTGCAAGGAACCAAGATCCAGCTCTTTCTCACATGCTCTGCACTAAGCAGGACAAATTCTGTTCTTACATAGGCAGATGTGACACCACTGCAACAGCTGGGCTGAATTTGCTCCTCAATCTGCATTTTCTGATTGCTTTAGGCTGTGATCTTGCAAACTGATCAGACCACGGTCCTCACCTGAAGGCCACAACTCAGCAGCCCCACTACACATGGGTTCAGGTGGGAATTAGTTTGCGGTGCTGCTGGGCCACAATTTGAAGCAGAAAAATTTAAAACTATTTCCACTCTGAACCGTAACAATGCAGCAAAGTTACAGATAAGAACAGAGCAAATATAGCCAAAGTCACTTCAGGGACTTTTCAATCAATCTCTCCACGTGCTGAATTTCCTTTTATTTTGACAGGAGCCAGACTGATTAATTCAGTGCAGGGAAAAGCCAAAGCAAGGACAACAGCCATTACCTGACCACACTTTTTTTGTTTTAAAGGACCAACTCCATAAATGGAGTGTAAACCATATTTTCTATGTCTGCATACTTTAGCTAAACATTCACTTCTGCCTTAATGAAATATTCTCAGTGTGAATCGAAAGTGAGGAAGCTTGATTGATAATGCTGCAAAGAGAGGTACACAATGTAAACACAGATTCACCTCTTCAATACCTTCCAGATGTGTCATTTGTTAGTGACTGAAAAATTAGTGTAAAAATGTAGCTAAGAAAAACGTTTCCAGATCAGAGCTGTCTTTCACAAGGAAATTCATAAATGAAGGACCCAAACCTGCTCCCAGTGCGTCAGTCTGAGGTTTCTTACTGACTTCAAAGAGAGCAGAGGAAAGCCCCACACTTTCTGATTTTGAAAAACGTCTCAAGGCCTGAAATAAATCCTTGGCCACTCATAGGAGTTAAGAGTCAGCAAAGAGTGGGTTCCAATGGTTAATTCTCTTTAATGTTAACTATACGTAAACAAAGTGTCACTGTCAGTCTAGATGTTAGGAAGATCTGACCCAAACAAAATTGATAGCTGTTAAACTGAAATGTCACACACAAATGGAAGAAGGAATAAACCTAATCCTTTCCTAGTATGCAGAATACTATTGACCTCTCTTGAATGAAACTGTGAATAATTGATTCCTTGTATGTGGTGAACCTGTTCTGCAAAACAGGTCCTGACCTTTTAAATGTTGCCAGGGCAAATAATCACAGATACTTTATGTTGTTTTGTCCAGTATCTACGGCAGAAACATAATGTGCAGTTCCAAGGTTGATACACCTCCTGGACTCAACCTCAGCTGGAGTCTGATGAAGTTTGTGTGTACATCCCAGATCCAGGATGGTCTCCAGATCTCACCTCGCTGATGGCATCTTGATATGTATCTGTTGTCAGCACAGACAGCAGAACTGATGCACAAACTCTTTTTAATCCAGATGATGTAGGAGGTAAAGAGCTGCTAAGTACATCACCCTTCTGAACAGAGCAGTGATTGGTTTCAGTGAAGTATGTTAGAAAAAATAAATATTAAAATAAGCTGATTAGACCTTCCTTGACCGTCTTCTTGGGTCTCTTCCAAAGGATCCAGAGATGTTCAGACCCTGCAGAGGCTCTTGCTGAGCTTACCACTGGTGCCTTTTTAGAAGAGGCAGACCTTATCTGGCCAATTAGCATATCATTAAATAGTTCATGATGTGGCTACAAATACACGACCTGGTGTTTTTGAGCTGCATATGGTAAATTGGTGCTTACAGCCCATAGGAAATGCTAACTTAAAGGCAATTCAGCTGCTAAGTGTACATGGTGCAGGGCAGCCCAAATCCCATTTTCTCTGGGGCTGAAGACTCATCCAAGTCTCTGCCCTTGCTTGGATTTTATCTTGGAATGAGCATACCTTTATAACGAGGTGATTTATGGATTTTCAGCCAGGTTTAATACTGAGAAAAGATTTATATGACACGGCATGAGAGAGATTAGAAACCTAAACTGAAGAATTTGAGGGGAAATTGGGCATGGAACTGCATGGCATAGCCACTAAGACAGTCACAAATAAATTTCTCAGATTGCACTTGGGTTTTGGCTGCCTTGATTTTTGATTGCTTGGATCTAGAAAGCATTTTAAAAAGGACCAAACTCAAATGAAATCAGTAGGAATGCCATGCACTTGACATATAAGAAAAGTGAAGCATGCTTGTCTAGCATATACTTACACCAATTTCAGCAGAAGTCTAGCAAAGTTAAAATCAGTTTTCATTCTCTTTCATTCATTTGTCATGTGTGGATTAAATCTTATGAGTTGCCACAGACATGTATTACTATATCAGAAAGCCTGCAGCAGGTGCAATACAGGTATTTCCAAGAATTACTGACGGCCAAAGAATTCTTCTCAATATGCCAAATTATAATGAATTCCATGTTTGTCAACTAGTTTTATTCTCTTCAAATTTAGTGAAGAAACCGCACCGAATACAGATTATCTTTCAGGTCAAAGGCTATTTTGTCACTTAAGTAATTACCAAAATTATGCCTCATCACCACAGTTACTGGCCTCAGAACAGCTCCATGGACTCAGCCTGGTCTTCAAAGGCTGAAGCTGGTCTGCATTATTTACTCAAGTAATTACAGCAATTTGTTCTCCCTGAAGATCTGTCCCAGTAGGATGTATCATTATTTAGCTGAAGAAGCACATGAAGTAAGAAGATCCTAATCCTTTAGATGTCTCTTTAAATAGAGAATAAACAATGAAGATGAAGGCAATGCCCATATCTGGAAGAGAATAGAAGCTCTCTGGATGAAATGACTGTTATGAGATGTCAACGATACTGAGGAATCAAACATGAAGTTTACTACAGTGGGCAAAAACCCAACAAGGTATCTTCCATTGAAGCGCACTCTATCCAGGCCTGTGCAAAACCCAGTTACACACAGGAAGCCCAGTAAATTCTACCTCTTTCTTGCGCTCGGATTGGATGTGCCAACGATGCTCAGTTGTGCAGCTGCAGTGTAATACAAGCAGTCACCACAAAAAGTCCACTTTCTAACATCTTATATGGGCCAGATCTTTGTGTCTTTATTAGTCAGTGTTCTAGCCATGGTGGTGCAGTCATTGTGTGGAGTGACAGGGGTCATTCTCAACAGGAGGTGGGCATGAGCCACGGTAGAGAGGCTGCACCTTGGATCAGTGGGGTAGGGGTGAGAGCCTTCTCACTGACTGTGGGTGTATCTGATCATCTTACATCTAAGCAAGTCACCCGCTGCTCCGTTTGAAGTCAGTAGACATTTGGTCATTGTAGATAACTGAGTTAAAGATGAGATTAATCTCATCTTAAAGCTGATGTGTGCTTTGGTTCTTGTACCCTGTGCTCACCGACTGTACAGATTAGTCTTCCACCAGCTGTAAAGAGCGCACAGCCATCGAACTCAACATCAAATGGATGCTGTTTCATGGACACCTGGACTGACATTGGATGAATCCTGCATAGGATGCTTGGACAGGCTAGTTTCTCTAGCTGCATGGATACTACATTCCCACTGTAGTGGTGAAATCTTCGATTCATTTCTATCTCGTTCCCAGTGGGGTGGATTGTTTTCTTGCTCTCCCTCAACATATTTCCAATTCCCATGAAAAAAGATTTGGCTGAGGCCTAGGGAGCATACTTATCCCTCTGTTGCTCAGGGATAGGTGACAAAAATGGCATTTATTTATTTGTACATTGATCTTAAATATGGCACATATTCATGGATTTGGCGCTGTCCATTTCCAAGAGAAACAGTAAACAGAGAGAAACAGATCCTGGTAGTATCCCACATTGTGGGACTCCCAGGGAACAGAATAGTGATACTCTGCATATCTGAGGAGCTCAAAGCGCTTGGCAAATATTAGTGAATTGAGCCTTACAACCTGTGTATATGTACGGAAGTATAACTCCCAATTAACAGATTGGAAAACTGAGGCACAGTTATATTATGCAGCTTACTTAGCAGCACGTAAGTCAATAAAAGAATTGAGTGTATAAGCGTGGAGTTCCCTATGCTGAACAACCTTATTTTTGGAACAGAAAGAAAATTTGGCCCCATAAGTAGCAAATGGGCTTAGCAAAAGATTTTCTACAAAATAGCATTGTAGTCAAGCTTTGAACAATTATATAAACACTAGTGAAGATTTTCAAAGTACTTTGAGGGATTTATATTTACATTATACAGTAAATAAATACCCATGACCAGTCCCAGGAGGTGGCTTTGATAATTTTAAATTCTACCCCTCATTTCATTCTGACATTGTATTTCATGGGTAGTTGTATAAGAGATCACGTGAGAAACATTTAGCTCACAAAACCATTTCAGTAAGGTCATTTACTTTGACTCAGCTTTTTCCCTGCTTTGAATATTAGACGTTCTTGGCTAGGTTGGTTAGAGATTGATTTACTTATATTGGAAAATGGATTCAGATGTTATGTTTCCACAAAGGGATATTGCTCCTGAAAATATTTTTACTTTGCTGCTCTGTTTACGAAATGTAGCAAGGACCACCATATCGCCTGTTATCAATTCACCATTGTTGTCTTGAAGAGTATCAGATAGATATGTATCATAGAAGAAATCAGCTGTACCATTTATATAGGGTAAAGTCATGCAAACCATGCTCAAAACTAAGCTCCTTAGTTTTGGAAGCATGAAAAAAACTGCATTAGTAAATTGTATGAAATGGTGCAGAATGACTACCACTAATATCACATGCATCTTATGCAGCCATTGGTGTTTTGAACTAGTAAGCTTTGGGTGTAGAGTAAGTGAGATATACAAAGTATGCTTACATTACATGGAGAAGTCAACCAGTGACTGCCCCCACACGCACTTTTAAACTGGCTTATTTGAAGGGGTCCATATAGAATCTGAAATCCCATCTCCTGTAGAAGACAAAGGCATGGAGCCACTTGGTGTGAAAGGGTCGGTGTCTGTGTCCGTTTCCCCCTCTGCTAGGTAACGTTTCTCTCTCATCCACGCTGATCCCCCATTGGGGCCAAACGGGAAGTCGTCTCTGTCTTGGGAAATACTGAAGCCACTTGGGGACCGCTCAAGTTCCTCATGGTTGACAGACAGAAGGGATAATGGAGTATCACTGTCTCTTGTTAAGCTCCTTCTCTGCCTTGGAGACACCTTATCTGAGTAAGGGCTTTGTAGGTCTCCTTGAGAGTGGTAGCTAACCTGGGAGTCCATTAATGTAAATATAGGCAAAACTGTTGGCCTTTCTGCATATGAAGTTGAGGAAGGTGTGGCTTGCAGTTTGCCAGAGTTTTGCCCACCTATTGATAAAGGTTGTGAATGAGTCATATGACCATGTGCTGAGAAACTATAAGGACTGACTTTGTTGACAGGAACCTGCTGGAAGTTGTAAGGAGTTTCATGAGCACATTGCTCAGTGTATTTATATATTATTGTTTTTAATTCAGAATACTTGTTTTCTTCTCTCTTCTCCTTTGCAGGAGAAGCAGTTTCTTTCAATGGACTTATCTCAGCAACTTGTATTTGCAGCTGTTCCATATGATGCATATGCATATCAACAAGAAAATCCAGTTTCTTCCCCATGTCATTAACCTGAAAAACACCAATGTTATGATATTGTCTCAAGTCAGTTGTTCAGTGAAAGAGTCAATGCTTGCATCGGTGCACTGCCCTCAACAATGCTGTGCTGCCATCTTTATTGATCATGAAGGTAATTCTAGGCTAATCATGACTTTCCCTTGGAGGCTGAACTGCAGTGGATGACAGCTTACGCTCTAACTGCCTCCGATTAAGAAGACCTGTCCCTCTGAACTGTGCCAAAAAACCTCTTAGTCTTGCTGGATATTTGGCAGTCCAGCATCCATCAGCAGTCTACAACATTATGACCAAGTCTTGATATCATATGGTAAATAGCTATTACCAAAATACAACAGATGGAATTACCTTTGTACGCAGACCTATTCTCTAACCTCAACAGTCCCACAACATCAGGGTTAAATATCAGGAATAATTTCCTTTCTCTTTTGATAGTACTTTGTGTCTGAACATTTACATTCCATGAAAGGAGTTGATGTGAATCAATGCCACTTGCCTCCATCCTAGTTATGTATTTAAAAAATAAGAGTGTCTTGACTTGCTAAGCAATAGGTTAAGATGCACAAAGCAGGCCCAGTAATACTTGTGGAGGCAATCCTGTCGAGTGCCAGACCCTGCAAAGAAGATGGTGCTCACAGCAAAACACCAGACATGATGAGTAGGGAGTTTAAGGGAATGAAAAAGTCCTATCAAAATATCATGGTTAGGGTCTTGCTGCCATATATAATGATATTCATTCAACAGGTTTCAAAATGCACACTTCCCAGTTAATTAATTTCTTTCATGAAAAACTAACAACATAGTTTTGTGATCATTAGTACAAGATCTGTGTGAGTCTTGATCACCAACAGTACAAATCTGCCTGGGTCAGCTAAAGACTCATACAGAATTTATGTCAGCTTTATCATTTCTGGACAAGCACCTCAGCCTTCATCATTGTCATGAAATTACATACCTGTCGTTCAACTTTAACAAATTTGCCCATCATACTTTGGTCTTCAGTATCTGCTGTAGATGCTTTGGCTACATATGGATCATTTCTATAAAGAATTAATAACTCCATTAGTGTTCAATTTTTCCTTGCATCACAGTAAGTAATTTATATCAGAACACAGGATTACAATCTTGGTGGTATATTCATATAGCTCCTTGGAGCCCCATTTAAGAAAAGATTGAATTTATTTATTTATCATACGAACAGGAGCAAAAGTCTATTCTATCTGATTCCAATGCATTTCTAAAATTTAAAAAAAAAAGTATTCCTGATTTCTAATTTAAAATTATTTTTGTTCAAAATTAAGATAAAGATTAAGAAAAAAGCACAAGCAAACAAAAAGTTCAAAATGAAAGTGAAATTAATCTCAGACTTGGTGGAATAATTTCAGGTTTGTGAAAAATGTTAAAAGAGCCAGTCTGGCCTGGAGATTTAAAGTAGATTCCAGAATAAATTTTCTTCTATGTAATTTCCTACTGCCTATCCATCAGATCAACTAACTTCAGGAGGTGAGAAGATGACCTCTGCTTAACTAAAGAACTTTGATTGATAACATCATGGCACCTAGGATCATAGAATCATAGAATGGTTTGGGTTGGAAGGGACCTCAAAGATCATCTAGTTCCAACTCCCTGCCATGAGCAGGGACACCCTCCACTAGACTTTTTGGGCACAGGTTGCCCAAAGCCCCATCCAACCTGGCCTTGAACACTTCCAGGGAGGGGGCATCCACAGCTTCTCTGGGCAACCTGTTCCAGTGCCTCGCCACCCTCACAGTCAAGAATTTCTTCCTTATGTGTAATCTAAATCTATCTTCTTTTAGTTTAAAACCATTACCCCTTGTCCTGACCCCTGTCACTACTTGCCCTTGTAAACAGTCCCTCTCCAGAGGAGAGGGACCATCCTGACTCAGGATGGTTATTACCAAGTTAAATATTTATCAAAAAGTTTCCAAACAAACCTCAAAGGAATCAATGTCTTTCCATAACCTATGTCCAAGTCTAGAAAAACAATTTTTAAGCACTTTTTCTTTAACATGACTTAGAACAAATACACCCTAAAACTTTTGTTTTAACAGGTCCAGTTCTTCTCTTTCTGACAAAATTCAAAATATAGCTGTGAATATATCTTCCTAAAGCAGAAGCTAACTAAACCATGTCAGATTTTGCACATTGGGTTACTGATGATATGGGCTCATTCAAATTTTGCAATCTGCTTTGTTTCCCAAATGATAATTGCCTCTTCCATATATGTAGGTCTCTGTCTTCACATTTACATGTTTTTAGCTTTTTCACTGGGTGGGATAAACCAGACAGAGCCAAGTTAATTTATTTTCTGTAAGATTACTTTTGTTCTGAGCAACTGTAACAGCTTTGGGGACAGATTGTTGATGGTCTTGTGTGGTTCTTCATGGGTATTTATTGACAGGTTGATAGTTGTAAATAACAGAAGCAATGTCATTTATTATTGAGTTCTTGCTACCAGGAATGCAGCAATCAAATAACACGCTGTAACTTTCACACCCAAAAACCTGGTATTGCAATTTATTTTTGGTAATTCTCACCAATCATTGGTTTAAAAGCAGTATCATTAAAACTCTGCTTGCAGTTTGGTGGGGGCTATAACAAAACTTTTTTCATTTCAGGAATATCGCTGGTTTACCTTCAAACTATTGGTGATTTTTATTGAGTTTTTAACTGGGTTTACAATTTGAATCTTAGTAATTCAGCACATCGATCAAATGTATGTATTTCATATAAAATCACATTTCCAAACTGCAGAGAAGCTAAGCAAGACAATTAAGAAGCCATTAAGTATAGATTTCCATCTCACATTGTTCTTAGGGAAGCTTGTGTCTTTCTGGCTCAACATTTACACACATATATATCTATATATATCTTGTAACAACACCCCCTCTGTATCATGACTTTAACAGTGTACTGGCTGGATGAATGAAGGGCATGCTTATTGGTATGAATGAAAATTCACCTGGGAGACTGTTGTGAAGGGTAAGAAAAAGCTCCTCCCTTTTGGGATTTCTTATGCTTGGGAGTAGATGGAGGTCCAGGTGTAAAAATCATATCTACTCTGAAAAAAGAAAAGTGCAACTGCATAAGTCCATCTCTAAATGCTAACACATGATAGAAAATTATATGCATCTCTGTAGCAAACAGTAGCAAAGATTCAAAAAGGAAGCACGTTTTGATTTGGTAATATATTGCTGGTCATGACATGTTTGTTCTGTTCTAGGTCCACAATCAATACACTGAATTGTAATTACCTGGTAATTTCATGGTAACTAAGTAATTATCTAGCTCACTGTTTCCAAACTTTGACATTTGAAACATGTGATTTCAAGTCCTTCAAAAGAACTAAACAGTGTAATAGTCAAAAATCTCCAATAACAGGTGCTCCTAAAAATATCAGGAGAGACCCATCAGGTTTTGTACTGGATAGTGAAAATGAGAATTTGGTGAAAGATGGCAATTCCTGACACTCTTAATAAACCAATGACTTTCTAGCAGTTATTGTGCCTAATTATCAGTATTTTTTTCTTTACTAATTATTCTTTTGAGTTGAAAACTATAACTATAAATGAAGTTTCACAAGGAAGTCTGCTTGGCTTTTTATTTGGAACAAAACCAAAAGGATTGTTTGGGAGGCTCCAGCGTATGTAATTACACACTTTTACTATATCAATATATTCTTTCATTTGGCATATCCAACTGCTCAGGTGCAAGCAAGCCTCTGTTCATTCAACTCACACACCAAACTGACCAGATATCAGTCAGCACTAGTCCACGCACCAGTTACCTGTAGTGTTAGACAATCCATGCAAGTATATTGCATGGCTTCATGGTGCCTCATGGAGTTTTGAAAATGGAACTTAAAAAAGCTCAAGACAAACCTCACAAAGCTAGCTAGATATTTGCTGGGCACCCAAGCATTGCTGGGCCATCAGTCAAGGTCTCATCAAACTCCTATGGCATCTCGCTATTCATAGACACAGTGAGTAGGACTCACGTCCCTGGTTTTGTCCGATTACAATCAGTGGAGATCTAGTCAACATAGTGAAGAAAATTCAAGACGGAGTAAGGAGATTCAGCTGATCAAATGAAGGCATCTGGTTTAAGCAGGAGTTAATTGTGCCGTAAAGGCCATGAATTATGTTGACTAGTTCTCTGTTAACCGTAAGAGGAATCTCACATGGCTTGCCAGGATCATGCTTCCTCTAAAAAGTTCTTCCCTGTATGTGTGCAAAATGGCTGTTGAAGTTTTGTGGTTCTTCTGTTACTGGTGATTCTTTATACTGGAACATGGCATGGCTGAGCTCAACGTTGCAGGGCTGAGGCTATGCTGTGTTTCTTGTCCTGACTCACCTGGGATGTGTCTTCATTCCACAAAGCTCTGCCATAAACACTGTGTGAGATGGACCTAACCATTTCAGGCACCTTTACTGCTGCTAGGACTCAAGTGAGTATCTGAGAGGTACTCTGCTGTCCAATGTCACACAACACCTCAGTCTGAGGTAAAGCAAGGATCTCCAGTATAAGACGTGTAGACCCCACCATAGATGCAGATTGCTAACACCATGAGCCCTCCTCATCTTCCTGAGATCAAAAAGTATTATTGCATTGAAACCTAAGCTAATGTGATGCAGAGCTCATTTTATAAAGTAACAGTGGTGTTTCCTGGAATATAATTAAAGACAGCAGTTTTTCTAGAGCAATAATAGTGAGGTAGGAACCAGACATGTTATATACTTGAAAATGAGATAGCCCAGTACATAGAAAAGCACTTTGAAATAAGAAATTATGAAGCTCAACAGAAGGACCAGAGCAGCCTTAGAAAGTCAAGGTAAGTCTAGACAAGGTCCAAATGTGCAGCAGGAGTTGCATTCACTCAGCTCATTCTTGAGAGAAACAGAGAGTATGTCTGCGTGGCATTTTGCTGTTCAGTGGCGGGGTGCTGAGGGAATGTGGACAGTGCTGTGCTGAGACTGACCCAATACAGCTACACGTATATACATGTGCACTCAAACCCAGACAAGCTTACTAGTTCAAGCTCTAACCTGTGCCCATGGCTCAGGATGCAAGCAGCACAAATTTTTGTAGACATGCCTCAAAAGTGCATTGTGATGAACCGCTTTTGTGAGGAAACATACTGCAGGGGCAGATTGCACCTGAACAGTCACAAAGGCCTGAAATTCCATTTGTTTTTTGCTTGTTCTGTTTCGTTTTTTAATATAGGTCAATTTACACTTGAGTGAAGGGGATGTAAAACCTTCTGTGCTGATGTATTTTTGCACTTGTATGAGATGTTGCACCAGGCACAGGTCAGCAGAGAATCCAGACCAAAGAAAAGCTCTATGTAGAGCAACTATTGCTTCTATTTATCATCTGTAAAAAGGGCAGAAGGGGAGAATCTTTACCCTAATCAAATAAGGCAAAGGTCAAGAAAACTCACAGGATTTTTTACTCCAATTTCCTTGTTCTAAATATGAGCCAGTGGTCTCTTCTTCTGCAGTTACCCCTCCTAGCTGCTAATTTGCCTTTATTCTTTGGGGAAAAGGCTTTCTTATTGACTAGCTACACCACGCAAAGACATAGCTTCTGGGTGGCATTGTATGCAAATAGGCCAACTATGCTTTTATTTTCCCAGCACAGCTATACATTTTCCCCATTTACCAGCAGATTCTTACCTTGCTTGAAGATATTTTATTCTGGAAAGCATATCAAGATGCCCTGCTGAGTATTGCTCTATCACATCCTTTACATCATAAGGCCTCAAAGTCTCCTTGAATTTTTTTTTATAGAGACGAAACTGTAGTATTCTGCATAATAAACAGAAAAATTACTAACAACTTATATAGACTCCACAATGATAATTTGCAGTTTTATCAAATAATTGATAAATACTCTGGATGTTTGGAAACTGAGCGTGTTATTTCAAAACAAGGCAATAAAACATAAGCAGAAAATCTCTAATAACATACCACATTTGTAAATATATAATAGTTGGCTTTTCATAATTAATAGCTTACAACAAATTATACACACAAAATGTCTTCTTCAGCACTATCATCATAACTAGAAATGGTTCAAAGCTACAAAATCACATGTGGAATTTCAATCATAGAATCATAGAATACCAGATTGGAAGGGACCTCAAGGATCATCTGGTCCAACATTTCTTGGCAAAAGTTCCATCTAGGAGCTTTTGAACACCATTGATTTTTGAACATTTGATATTGAACACCCCAAGTCAAAGGAGATTTTGAAACTGTGAAGCTGCTTTTTTATGCTTCAGCCTATTATAAAGCTAATTTATAGTATATATAATGCTGAATCATTTTCAGTTTGGTTTTAATTTTGCACCTGGGAAAGTTTTGAATAGGAGATGTTAATTAGATAGAAATGTGGAAGTTAAGAAGTCAGCAGCAGCTCAAGTTGTGGAGAAAACAAAAAGTGTTAGAACTGCCTGAAGTCTCCTTGAAAAAAACAGCACTCTAACATTATTGTTGTTGTATTGATGTTATTATTACTATTATTACGAAGTATCCTCATAATTAATAAAAGAATTTTAATAATAAGGACCAGCGCTGGCCAGAGCACTTGAAAAGAGTTTGGCATACTGTTTTCATTCTTTTCTGTTTATACATTAGTTTACACTGTTATATATTTGTAAATTAAACAAATAGACAAGAAACATATGTAAAGAATGAAGAGTATTTTATTTCTTTAAACTGTTTTAGGCTTGGGATCCAAGGGTTTGCTTTCTCAGTAGAGTCTCCATGTTCTTATCGGTCTGAATTGTGGAATTGCTGTTGTCTGTTAAGATTCTGACCTGTCTTTTATTCAAGGTTGGTGGGTTTTTTTAACCCTTTTAAAATGTGCATAAACTTTCATTTAGCAAAGATAATTTTATTATGACTTTTTAAGGGGTTTTGACTCTTTAACTCTGTTGCTTATAAATCTTTCAAGATTTCAGAATTATACCTATGCCTATTATAGCCAAACTATATATGCTAACAGCAAAACTATACTTAAGAAAAGAGCATAAATGAAAAATAGGAATCACACTGTTAGCAATTTCAATTTAAAATGTCCTTGATCATGACCCTGAAAACCCATTAAGTGGTTTTGTCTGAAAGAATTACTTCCCATTAGCATTCAAGGTCTGCGAAAACTATACAAGGGAAAAAAAATCTTAGCTCATGATTAAGTTTAAAAGGAAATTGTATGAATCAATTAGATTTGCACAGGATGTGGGAAAGGAAGTTTTGCAAAAGTTATAATAGCTTGTCTCCTCGACGTGGGGCTGTAAAACAGGACAGATGTATAGTCCATGTCTGAAAGCAAGCAGGTATCAGGGAAAGAAAGGGAAAACTGTGGAGGAAGTAAGGATGAAGAAGCTTCCAGCTCGAGGGAAGCAGTCATGGGTAATATGAGCAAAGCCCATGGGACACGGCTTTCACCAGGCTTGAGAAAACTTGGAATTTTTAATGACTGGTTCTCCTGCACCCAATTGGAAAAGAACCAGGAGAATATATATGAAGGTTATATACATATAAGTATATGGTTATATACTTATAACCATCTTCCTTGAAGCTTTTCTAAGAAGGTAACTTTGGGGCACTCCAGACTTGCAGTATTTCACCTGGAAGGTAGTTAACTCCTCGGCCAAAAACTTAAAAACTTCTGGAATAAAAAGCAACTGCAATGAAAACAGACTATTTTCTTATGGGAAAAAAATTACTCTCATTTTTCAAGGGAAGAGAGTAAAAAATATTGAGTGGAGGAGTAACAGCATCAGTGAATGAATTCTGTGTGCTTGATGTGCTAAACACATTATCAAGACTTACTAGGAGTTTTCTAACCCTACAGAATATCTCTTGTGATATGAAAATAGAATTGACACATGTCACAAGGTGAAGACTGCTGAAATGGAGACCTCAACATCTATTAAAATATGGCAGCTG
Source organism: Grus americana (assembly GCF_028858705.1). Lineage (NCBI taxonomy): Eukaryota > Metazoa > Chordata > Aves > Gruiformes > Gruidae > Grus > Grus americana. The sequence continues at coordinate 9,610,801 of NC_072853.1, read as the reverse complement.
AAAAGTATATTGCACAGTCATACACTAGTGAATAAAGAGTTGAGTCAGCTCAGAGTTTATTGTTAAGCAAAAAATCCCGTTTAACGTAAATACTACAGTCATTAAATTGAGAAAGATACTACATTCATAACATATTTTAATGAGGAACTGTATACAATATTATTTTATAATAAATATATTTATGGAGTTTCTTCCAAAAATGGCATGGTCAATGTTACTGAAAAACATTTTCCTTTCTGCATATTCTCAAAAAGGACTTTAAATAGGCTCTGTCTTGTGCTTTTCAATATATCTAGTATGACCTAATCTATTGCATTTTAAAAAAGTAATAACAGCAACAATGCATCAACATGTAGCCACATGGTAATGTGATTTCCTGAAGCATAAGCATTCAAAGTCAAAGCAAAGCATTGAGGAGCATCGGAGACATTTACCTGACAGCTCGGATGGCTGTCTTGAATGTGGGGATCATATCTTCCATGAGGAAGTCACTACTGTCACCTCTCTCTTCTGCCATGGGTTCCCCTGTTCCTGCATCTGCAAAGCAGGCCAAAAAATAGCTGTGTAAACCCCTGACCACACAGTATTTAGAGGGAGGTCTGGCTGACTAAAGCATTAGATAAAGTAAATGTAATTTAGTAAAGGAACATCTCTTTCTCTGGTCAGGTCTTGAAAGGACTTTCATAATTCTGCTGGGATGGCTGTAAGACACTTTATTTGAGGGATATCCTCTCAGATTCCAGTATTTCTGAAACGTTGGGAACTTCTTTTCCAATGGATTTAGAAATTCCTACTTTTAGGAGCTTTTACAACAAAAATATCTTTGCAAAATTATTTTACATAAGGCTAAAGCAGGCGTAGAAGTTACAGGCCAAGTTCTCCTCCCACTTGCACTGCTTGGAGCTCATGTACCTTCGTGGAAGAGAATAATCAAGTTCCCAGTGTGGACACCCAGGCTACATCCATGGTAGTATGCCCAGCATGCACTGATGCCAGCTGGCGCAGTAAAGGAGAAGCTGTTATTCAGAGACCATTTAGACACTATAGGGGAGAAGCAGAAAATGTGTGCCCAGGGAAGCTGAGAGGAAAAACGCCCTATGGTGTTGCATGGACACCCAATGGAAATCTGCTGAGGGGCAGCAGTTTTAGGGAGAGTGGGAAGGAAGCAGCAGTTGGCTCCCTAAAACAAGGTTTTAAGAGATTGCAGTGAGAGATATTTGAGATGCCTGGGCATGGGCTAGTGCAGGGTTGGATGCAGTCTAGGAGGGAACTACCTTAGCATAGCATCCCTGCTGATAAACTGAACCATCATGGCATGTGCTTTTTTTTGGATATAGATTCAGTGCCCAGTGTGCCCTCTTTTTCCAGGTCAATTAGGTTGATTCCACCAGTGGCTTTACCCCATATCAATTACTGGTTTTATGGAAGACCATTGTTTTATTTCAATCACTGCGTTGCCTGGACTCCAGCATTCATTTCCTGGAGCTTCCCCAAATGTGTCATGTAAAACCAGGGACCAGCCATGCTTGGCCAAGAAAGTCACAAACCTTCAACAGAAGATGCACAGGAACAAGGTAAAGTGGGGAGAGTAGGGGATGGATAGAAAGAAATCAACACAGATAGGCTACCTTCTGAGCTTTGCCAAAAAGCGTATGCTTTCATTCGGAATGCAGTGCGAAAACGCTCCTTATTATTCAAGACAACATTCTTAGGCTCTTTTGAAGGACTTTCTTCAATGGCATCTACATTCAGAGGGGTAAATAGCTTTCCTTTAGTATTGGTACCACGAACCCGATCCAAGAGACCCAGCTTTTGGCTACAAAATAAGCAAAAGTAATCATTTTCCTCCTTTGCACACTGTTAACTTGTTTTCATGATGCTTTAAGTATATAATGGGCTAAGTAAATGTTTTGTACACAAGGACACTGCTGGGGCTACCATAATACATCAATGTCTTTGTAAGCAACAGCTAAGCTCCACAGATAATTAACTGCTTTTTATGAGCATTTTTTGTATCAATGTTGAAAATGTTACCAGAGGGTCTTGCTATCCTCTCGATGTAATGTATCACAGTGCTTCAGCTCCAGTAGCATGTCCGAAGCATTAGATTGATTATTAAGAAGAGAAACACCACTGCTTAGGTAGTTATATTTTCTAATGATAAGGATGCTTGGCCTTTCCTGTTCATTGCTTTCTTTAACTACGGGGTTTGTGGCAGGCTATTAAATGAATAACTCGTGCATAGCCAGGAGTAAAAGAAAGTCAGATGTGCTGTGACCCACATAAATTATCAGAAAAACACTGGACAGGCATTGCCAAGCATTTCCTAACAACATGGTAGAGCAGGTTACCCAGTTCTCTCCACCATTCACCTTCAGTCATCTCTCACTATACTAGAAATTGAGGTCACCTACACGAATTGTGGTAAAGTGGCATATTTTGTTCCTCTGATGATTCCTTGCACTGTCCTCTTATGGATTTACTGACCAAAGACATTTTTCCTTCAGTGACAACCTATAGCTAGAATTGCATCTACCTGCCATCTTACCAGCATCAGCGACCCTTCTGATAGCCTGATGACCGTAACAGTCTTAAAGGTAATTACTAATACCACTGAAAAGAGTAACACAAAAGGAATTTGCTAGAATTTGGGAGTGAGTGTATCAGATTACGTATGCTCTGAACACTTAATAGGTGATAGATGGTGTAAATATTTGATTTGCTTGTTCACTTTGCTGCTTAAATATGTGTTAATTGCACGTTTGTTAAAAAATGGACTAGATGATCATTGTAGGTGCCTTCCAACTGAAATATTCAATTCTAAAATGTGGGGCTAAGCCATGGGAAGAAAGCCTATCTTTTAACCCATTCCTGGACGATGCAGTGTGGGATAGCTCTGGGGAGAGGTAAATTGTGCACATATGGTCAAAAGCACTTTTGTGCAGGACACAAAGTCGAGCAGGTTGAGTGGGGGGACAGAAGAAGCCACTGCAGCTATCAGGTTTCTGAGAGCCACAGACAGGAGCAGAGCTGAAGGTCGAACAGCAGTGGTGACCAGAAGAAAGAAATTTCATAGGTATGCAAAGACTTGTCTGTGCAGTATGCTCAGGTGAAGCCACTACACTTGCAGGCAGGAGAGGCAAGCGTGGGGAGGGTCCACAGTGCAAGGACATAACGTACAAAGATGGAAACTTGCGTGCAGACCTTGCAAGTGAAGGGTTGCACTCACAAAACTACTTATTCTCTATTTAAGGAGTTATCTTAGTCAGATGGATTATTTTTGTGTTCTAACATCTCTGGTGTCATTGAAAGAAGGATCTATTTCTGTCTCAGAGCTGTCTGTGGCAGTATCACAACACAATGGAAGTTCTTAGGATATTCCTATTAAAATGATAAAGGCAAGATGGATATAAAGACATATATGATGACTTTGCAGCTTTCATAAGAGTGCTGACTCTAGTAGGAATTTTGCAATTTACAGCATACAAAGTTCCTACCTGATCTGAAGCATTGAAGATCACAGCTGTTGCAGGGGTTTTGGGTTGTTTTGTTGTTGGGTTTTTTTTTAATATCAGTTACTACGGTCCTCATCCCTACTCTCTGTTTCTGATTCATATATCTTTGACCCAGAAGATAATGAAATATGAGCTTCCCCATCACAAAAGATGGAAGCACTAAAGCTTTGTGTAGGATGTTTTTCCAGGCCTTCTGAATTTTGTTGTTGACAACATGACAATACTTGTGAATGCAATTTCTGCAGCCTAATAAATTCAGACATTTGCCCTTTCTGTATATGAAGTGCATATGTGTGTGCAACCATGAAATTAGCAACTAAGGACTTGTGTGAATATGGAGACACATAGCTAGTTCTGAAATAGCCAGGACTGAAGTCAATGATGTGAGGAGATAGAAGTATGGATTTGAGTGAAGAATTAGAACAGTCTAAGTGAATGGTATTAATATTACTCAGACTTTGCCCTAATGCCCTTTCCTGAGGAATTCATGGCATAGAGGGAAGATATACAAAGTGCAGGCAAAGGTACAGAGCAAAAATCAGGGAATACTTCCTTCTTTGTAGAAAAATATGAGATGTTACTTGTTGACATATGTGGAAAATTAGTCACTACAGAATGTAGTCTCACGTTCAGTCTTCAGCACTTGTTTAAAAAAGAGTTTCCATAGTGCTAGCTTTTGGGTTGGAATCTTGATCTGATTTGATCCACCAAGGTGCTCTAAAGGCTGAACTGATGGTGACTGCAGGTTCCCAACAAGTGGTTTGTGTTCTACAAAGATAGGGAGAATCCTGTGATCTCTTTTCTGCATCACTATCACCTCTCTACTCTTTCAGAGGCCATGTTTGACAGCAGCAGTGCCTTACAAGACAGATGTCTTAACTCCATGGCATTTCTGTGAAATTTGGATTCTTCAAGCACTCAGCTGTCATATATAGGAAAAATATATACAGGAAAAGATGACAGCTAATAAGCAAGTTTTGAAAAGGCATGAAAGGAAGTATAAGTCAACTGAATGAGTTGTGTGGGGGGGGTTTTTGGGGAAAAGAAATTCTTATGTCTTAAAAGTAATAAAACCAAAGTTTGAAGAAGGAATTAATTTTGACAAGGATGGTCAAGAAGAGTCTGGAATCATTGCACATCACTGAGAGAGATTTTAATGCAAAGAAATGCACCAAAAATCTAGTTGAGTGATTACAGAGTCAGTCAGGAGATATAAACTGATGGGCATGAAGATGTTAGAGGGAGTGTGTTTGTGAGATCTTCAATGTGAAGAAAAACAGACAGAGCCGTTAAGCATACTTGGTATGGTGGTGATCTTTGTAGACTGAATAAGACTGTGAAATAAGCTAAAAGAAGGAAGAAACTGAAGCAGTTTTAGGATGAGTAGATGTATTCAGTGATAATAAAATGAAGACAACTTTTTCCTAGGTCTGAAAAAATTGCATGTCCAACAGGCTTGTTGTGAACAACATATTCTCCTGGTGGGGGAATTAACAGGTCACCAATCATAGATGAATCTCAAATGAAAGGGGAGACTGTAGTCCACCTGTTCTTCAGGATTTCAAGATTGAATGTCTTGGTTCAAGAGCTTCTGGAGAGACCTTCCAGGATGAGAAGGAAACTCCTAGAAGGATGAAATCTAGCAGTGAAACTCAGATGATTTCAGATGATGAGATGATCTCCTCAAAGGCAAGAAGTGGTCGCACACTACCCATTAATTTTGAGCAATGTACTAAACATCACAAGATTTTGTTTGGCAACATTACAGAGAAGTTCTCAAAAGAAGACTATGTTTAAGGCAGAGAACCTGAAAACACGAAGAAGCAGAAAAATAGATTGCTACTGTTTATAAAAAGCAGTCTAATATAGTTGTCATTACATTTGGCCTCTGACTCTCTAGAAACTTTCTTAGTCCTTCAAAATACATATCCAGATCTCTCAAAGCTTGCCCTGTAATAACTGTCTTCCTTACCGAAAAACAAGGAGGCATAAAGTGCATTGCAAGGATCTATAGGGATCAGACCAGCAGGAAAAGGATCAGTGGCTGTTGCAAAGTATCCAAAACATTAATCTTATGGATTTTTTTTTTTTAATATAGGACAGAAATATAGGCAATAAATGCAGAAAACTCTGTCACAGAGCTATACAAGAATAGGAGGGATCAACATTTGATATCCTCCTCATAGATCAAACCAGATCAAAATATTCAAAATATTCAGCACAAAAAGATACATATTTGCAGTGATATTTTCCACTGCATATGTAGATATACTCATTTGTGGGTTGTTTGGGGTTGTTTGGGGTTTTGTTTTGGTGGTTTGTTTTTTGTTTTTTTTTTTTTTTTTTTGTTGGGGTGGGATTTAAGGTAGATAATATGAACCAAAAGCATTCCCAAATTCTCTTTCTAGGGAATTTCTCAACTTTCCCTGTTGATAAGTTTCAGTTTATGAATAAACTGTTATCCCAACACTGTTGCTTGAGCATCTTAGGTTTAGGAGCTAGAACTCATGTGATCTGTCTTAAGCTGTTTAAAAAATTAAATATCCTGTCCAAGATTAATCTTTAGAGCCCTTTCTATAACCACTGGGAAGGTAACAACCTACAGAGTGCAGTTCAGCTCCATTTCACTTTGGGATGACTTTACAGCTGGGGGAACTTGTCTCTTGTTATTGACTACAGAAAGATCTAGATGAGGAGTCATTTAAAAAAAACAGGTCCCTAGTCTAAGTTAAAGTTACCTGAGCTGAAGCCTTCCTCAGTAATTGAATCCTGATGATTAACCCTTAAAGTAACATTCAGATTCATAACAGTATGTTTATGCAATAAATATAGACAATTGTGTTCATATCCAGGCAGCCAGAGCAGTAGAATCATCAGAAAATAATTCATCAGCTTCACATGAAAAAATACAACAGTATGCTGTATACAATAAAACCCCAAGACAAAACCCAAGCTTCTTTTCAGATAATGACTAGCTGTCATCAGAAAAAAAAAAAGGACTTTATTCTCATTTCCAAGGGATGAAATCTGGGTCTGCTGGGGTTTTTGTTTTCATTGTGCTTTTTAAAAAGACTTAGGAAACATTTGTTCTTATGACACAATCTCCTTCATTAAAACAGCATGCGCATGGCTCAGTCTCAGAGTATGAAGCATGCGCAGATCACATCATCCTTCATGAGAGTGGCTAGGACAGTGGTTCCCACCCACAGGTTCATGTACTGCTGCTTGTCTTTCAGAGTCCTCCTACGGATATTAGCTACTCTTCCTCTCTGTGGGACAGTAGTCACACTTCATTTGGCTTCCTTTCATTCAATAAAAAGTGATTCCTGACTTCCAGTGCAGTTTGAGAAACTGGGGGGATTCAAATTCATCCCAAATATGCTGACAAAAGTGCAGAGTAGTATCAGTGGCTAGCTTGGATATGTTGCCATTGCTTGTCTTGCATGCTATTGCATGTTCTCCCTTGTGGTGGAATAAAAATTTTCCCAAAACCTTTGTCTTTGAAGTGGAGTCCCAGGATGAGAACTCCTTAAGTCTGTGGTAGAAACAGACCACCATAAAGGGAGGAATGCAGAAGCAGTGCAGATGGTTTGGCTTGAAAGCTTCCTACATAAAGAAAAATTCAGCTCTCAGATTCTTGCTCCTCAAGAGCAGTGGGAATTGTTTTGGAACATCTGAGAGATGAATTTGGTGGCTGGATATACAGGAGATGGCTGGCTTCTGCAGCAGACATTGTACCGTTGCTCAGTATAAAGAGTGGGAACCACTGAACTAGAAATACTTTTCCAGAAACAGTCATGCAAGGAAATAATGCAATTACATCCCATCATGCAAGCCAGATACTCTCCTCTCTGTGCTTCACCTAGTATTGGAGTTTCATAAACAAATGGTACATGTATGAGAAGAAAAATAATGAATTAATGCTAACAGTGAATCAAACACAGCCCTCTTACATGTATTTACCACTTTCACCTAACAAAGAGTAATAATCAGGAATTTTTTCCATATTTTTGCAGTTTAGCCAATCATTAGATTTAGTTGGTCTGAAGTAACTGGAAGCAAAAGGTAGTCATATTTACTCCAATATTTTACTACACTATCAGCTGTACTTATATGGGTGAACTTAGCTTTGGGAAATCAAACACTCTGAATGAGATTTCCAGAAGTATTCTCCTTTGAACTACTCCCAGTAGAAATTAGCACAAAACTAATCTTACGAGGACGGCCATGAATCCTGCACTGAATAAATTCAGTTGATCTTAGAGAGTTCATGTGTTTTCTTAATATAAAACAAAGAGTGTTCTGCATCTCCAAGATACTTTTGAACCTTGGCCAATCAGCTTTCCCTTTGAAGGAAATCAGGTAACATTCTTTTCTACAGAGAGGAACTCACAAAAATGCTCATTCTCAAAATATTTGATCATAACTTCTTAACAACTGATGTCTTCATTCAAAAAGCCACTTTGCACTCTGAGTCTTGAGGTCTAAACTTGCAAGTTTCTCATGTCTGAGGAGGAAACAGTCCCTTTTAGCCAACCAATTTCCACACTCTTTGGTGGTGTATGTCCTCATTGGTTTTCAATTGTAGGCATGGCTAAATCCAAACTCACCTACCATCCAAATTATTTGCCCAGAAACATGAACACAAGTCTTAACTTAGGCTCAACTTTGATGCCCTTCAGAAAGAGCCCTTATACACACTAAAGGCTTTTGCTCAACCCCTCTTCTCATTCACACTTTCTAAAATGATTGGAAATGGGTAAAAATAACTAATGTTATGCAAATCCATTGGAAGAATAATCCAAGTTCAATTCTTTGTGTAAACAGGATGGATATTTTCACCAACAGATGCAGCCAGCAATGTAGGTAGAAACCATATGGATGTTGACCCACCCTTTACCTTGCAGTGAACATGTCTCCATGTATCAACCACTAGAAACCAAACCAAACTGCAAAATCAATGTCTCTTGACTATTTCACATGGGCCAATCATCCAATGTAAAAATGGAGTGCTTCACTAGCAGCTCTCTAAAAGTTGAAGAGCTTAGGCTAGGAAAGCTGAGTTGTGTGTTGATGATCTCCTGTTTGTGGAATGAAGTGGGAATGAGAACGATGAGCTAAAGTTGAATGATAGCAAGATGTTTGCATGGGACAGAATAAAATTCTTGAATATTTAATCAAAATATTAGTAATTCTGGTGATGTGTTTTCAGATTCCTGAAATGCTACAAATTATTTCTGTGTTTCTTTGCAGGAAGATAAAGTTCTTGCTCCACATCTTAGATCACAGATCAGCAAGATACTTAAGCATGTCACTAACTTTATTGAGATGATCAAAAGCATCCACTTGTTTTCCATTTGCTGAACCAGAACCTGCAAACACACATGCAGATATGATGTTCCACTGAACTCAAATGCAAAGTTACTTGCATGAATTTGTGTTGGCAAGGTTGGGACTGCATAAGGAAAGGTATTTAGCTCTTATAGTATATTTTTCTTACAGTAAATTCCTAAATGATTTGCAGAGTAGGTTAGTATCATTCTCATTCTATGAAAACAGAGGAAAGCACTTGTTTCTAAGCAGATCATTGGCAGAGCCAGTATTAGATCCTGTGTTTTCTGAACAACAGAACAATGCAGTATCTGCAAGGTCATGCAACTTTCTTTTTACACTTAAATAACTTTTCAGTCTTATCTCCCCTTTTTATGCTGGTTAGATGAACTACTGTATTAGAAACAGAAATTGCAGGCAGAGAATGGCATGCAAGAAATATGAAGAGTAAGACTCAATTGTTACTTGAATGTATATACCTAAGTTTTCTTGTGAGGCTTGATCCAAAGAATGACTCCCTACTAAACATGACATTACTGTAAAGTGAAGAAAAGTTATTAAGATGAGACGTTAATGATTACCCATGAAAAGCTCTATGAAAAAGAATGGGAACAGCCTTTCATTTGCAGTTTTTGTAGCGTGCAGATTAGAGTGGCTTTCCTTCTATTCCTGTTTTGGGCAGATGCATAAAGAAGAAGAAATGCTGACAATGGAATTTTCCACCTTGCAAAGTATGATTTTATTTTCATTATGCTGTTACTACTGGCAATACAAAAATGCACCACATTATATGCATTCTTTCATACTCACATACTAGGAAGGACTAATACTGATTCTGCCACTTAAAAAAAAAAATCAAACCAAATTTTCAAAGGCAGGGAAATATTATTTATCTTGTAGAAATAAGAAAACAGGGATAAATAACTTTTCTGCAATCAAATAATAATAGATCTAGGAATGAACATGCTCTCCTGATGTCTAATTCTACATTTGGACAATGCTGAGTAGGAGCAAGACCCTAGGATAAAGTTCAAAATTCTTTGCTAAAGTGTCTGTGCATACAAGTGTCGAAGTTTCAACACTGGTCAAAATCAATGGAACAGCTGCTAACAACAGCAGTGAAAAATCAGGCCCACAACTCCTTCCTCAAACATAGACATAAAAAGTTGGTTCAAAATAAACAGTATGTCCATCAAGAAAAGGCCCACCTTAAATGTAGGTCAGGCACCCAAAAATTTGCTGAATGACTTGCTGCACTCCAGCAGAAATGAGCATTAATATACATTTCTCATAGATCTTCCTTCTTGCGAGCTAAACAGATGACAAGGCTTTGCAATACATGCAGAAGAGCAATTGACATCTGAGATTTCATGGGCTGGTAGGTTCAGGCATTGACTAAGGAAGGAAAATCTAGTGGCACTTCTGGCACGAGGTCAGTAACCTCCCCACCAGTGAGCAATGAATAGCACAGCCCCAGTTCCTCCTGGTTTGGGGAACTATACAGGGCATGGAGGGAAAATGTTATTCCTAACAGACTTCCCTTCACTGCTTGCAGGGCTCAGCCTACTGCCTACCTCAAGGGTAGTCCAATGTGCTCTCACATCTCATAGCTCATATCTTCACAGTTTTAGTTTACAGGCAGCTTCAGTAAAGCCTTGGGCTGCTGCCAAACTTTGATAGGCTTTCTAATATCATAAGTCCTTCCCTGCAGCCTTGCCATGGCATCCAACTTCTGAAATGGACTCTTCCACTCTGTTGTCTCACCTGTATTTTTCTCAAATGGTCTAAGAAAAAGGAGCTGCACCTAGCTGTGACTTTGTTGTGATGCCAACTCCTGCTTCCAAGGAGAGATCCTAGACGGATCTGTCACAGAGTTCAACTCTTTTACTGTGGAGTTCCGAAAGAGCTTTTGCACTGCAGAATAGAAACCCTGCCACTTAAAGCACTACCCATCCTCAAATGTATACACAGCCAGGCCTCATTTTTAGTTTATTAACTACTTGAATTTTCTGAGTCTTTTGGGAAAGCTTTGGACCATTTCTCTCTCCTTTATCAACCACTGTTCAGACAATGCAGTTTATTACTACAGTTTTCCCATTAAGTACTTAACTAATGCAAGAACCTGGAGACTGAGTGCACTTATGGGCTGTCCTCTCCACTAGGACCACATTCCCTTATTGCTCATTTATTTCAATACAGCCTTCAATGCAAACTGCAGTGGTGTATGAGTAAGACTCTGTACTAAATCACTTTAGGAGGAAGAGGAATATATATATATATATATTTTAATGATCTGGTCTGTAAATAAGAGTTTTATGAGACATGGGAGGTGGGAGTGTCAAAACAACCAGATTTTATAGCTCAGTTCCATGTCTACTGAAGTCAGTGGATGTTCCCACAAATACCATAATTCTTCTGTTTACCTGGAGGGTTTCCAATCCCTCTTATTGAATGCTTATTTCCATAAACACACTCCTGCTAACAGGAAGGCTCCAATGCAGGTTTACTGATGATGTTGCTGAAGGTTATTACATATGTAACAACATAAAAGCAAGATATATCCGGGTAGAATGAGGGGTCTTGGGATTACAGTTTTAAAGATTTTGCGTTGTGAGTCATACTTTTCAGTTTTTAATCCAGTGCGTCAACATAAAATGACTTCTACTGGCCTGAAAGATACAATAACTCAGTAGCTACTCCACGAACTGTTCTGTCACTGCAGGTGCAGGAGCTTCTCTAGGGGACCCGTGACCGACAGCAAACTGCAGCAATCATTCACTTGCATAATTTTAATCTGCTGCTGCATCTGAGTCAGAACACATTTTGGCTCAAGGTATGGAGTTACATATTCAAAAGGATTTCAGCTCCTAAGCTCTCTTTTACATGTTAAAGGCAAAAATTCAACTGTTGCCAACCCTGGAGATGACTAAAATCTCCAGTGGTCTACATTCATGCAACTGAGCTTGCTCATGACTGCTTAGCCTGGGCAGTGCCATGGATGTATAGTACTTAAGGCTCATGAGGGTTCACAAACTAGGTAACTCCCATCCAGGCTGTTAGCTCATGATGATGGTGGCAGGAGGGGAAGTCATCTTTTCCCAATAATTCAGCACCACAGCACTTGCCTGTATCATAGGAAAACTTGGGACAGGTTTTTCTTCTCTGTTAAAGGAGGTTTAAACCCAAACAATTCACAGGAGAACAGGAAGTGTGAATCTGCTTTTTTCAGCTTCCTTTATTGAAGCTGTCATGTGTTGCATGAAATATTTAAAAAACAAAAATAAACCCATAACTCTTCATCAGGCCAGGGACTGGAAGCCAGGCCTGTCCTCTGACTAACAGTTTTCAACTTTTGCTACAATTCCTGGTCTTTTTCTCTGTGCTGTAAATGGGAATGCAAATGGAAATAGCTTCAGCACAAGTCTGTGGAACTACTTATCCTTTAATCACTACTGACTTTCCTGGTGGGTGATCCACTGATAGCAGTTTAGCATTAAGTATTTCACATTTTCGACCTAAGAGGTTGAATTGTTTTATGCGGTTTTGATTCTGCAACTTAGCTGGAGGGGGTTATAAATATATCATTTCCATTTGAGACCTTGCAGTTTGACTGACAATGACTGCTCTGATGTAGTCTTCAGTGACTGACCAGTATTAGGATCAATGATTCCTTCATTCACTTTGTTTGTAAATTCCCCAAAGTGACTGGGAGCTTTCCCATCTGTTTCAGCAGGGGTGTGACCAAGACCTCCAACCTAATGTAGCTTTTTTAGTACTGCCAGAGAGGTTGACTATCCTGCTGATTCATCTTAGCCATCCATCTTAGCATTTATCATCAAGAAATCTTTGCACATGGTGAATCGCCACAGACTTGATCTCTTACACCTCAACATTGCTCTGTGCCAGACTGTTGAGCAATAACACGAAACAAAACTTTAAATTCAACCTGGAACAACCTGGATGCTAAACCCTGACTTTATGGCATGGATCAGGAGAAATCTAGACCATGATTAATCATAATGAACAATAAAGCTGTTTACAGACAATCAACAAGCAACATTGCATTTGTATGATTAGCATTTTAGTTGTGTTGTTAAATCGGGAAAAAAGCAAGCAATTAGGAAATGGGTTGGTTAATCATTTTTAATGACTACATGTGGTGTTAGTAGCATGTTTTGGTTACTAGCTCATGAATCCACAAAGAGCCATTTAACCTGCATCCTTCAATAACTGTTTTAAAACAATGCTATAAGACTAGCAGTTACGTACCTGGCAGTACCATCCAATTGCTCTTTCCTTTTACAGAAGAGAGGAAGCATTACAAGAAAGCAAGGAGAGAAGAATTACATAAATTCAACAGATTTTTTTAAACAGAAATTGCTAATCTATTGTTAATGGTTTATACCTCTTTTGTTCGGTGACCATAACCGACAGCAGAGTAAAAGCCACATTTTCAACTAGCCTTAAAGCAAAGAAAGCGATATAGGTTCTCAAAACCAATCTGTGCTGCTTAGACTGGCAATCCAGTCTTTGGTGAGAAGTGAACTCCCGTGCCCTCCCTCCAAGGACCTTGTTTGCAAAACACCTATTAACTTTCAGGTCGCAGTTGAATCATAGAAGAACCTACTAACAATGAACAAGCTTGAAGTCACAGTAATGAGTCTAGACTCCAGGTGAACCTGAGAATTATTCTCTGAACAAAACCTGAGGCACTTTTTTTTTTTTTTTTCCCAGAATGAGGCATAACAGCAAGTCCAGAATGAAAGCTTAAAGCATAAACTTGGATAAGTAATGCCCATTATTAACATTGACAGTCTATAGCTAAAAGTCTTGGTTTTCTTAGGGCCAACATTTTAAAATGTTAAGACCTAAGGTGAGGAAGATGCCTGTTTGACAGGCAAGAAAAATGAGGATCAGAGAGACTCATATCCATAAACATATGAGCATCCATTACATCTGAATGTCATTATGTATGGAAACCTGGTGGTGGTGATTAAACTAAAATCATGACCTCAACTCCCTAGAAAAGTTTTCTTGTGAACCTTCAGTTAATAGTTTCAATGAGAGACAGTTTTAAATATGCTTTGTCTGTCCTCTGCTGAATTATCCTTGAGCAATTGGCATTGCCAAAAGACAAGAATTTAACAAGCGTTAATTATGTTCGCATGACATGGCCACCTCTGTGAACAACATAATTCTCAGGCCAGTTGAGTAAAAGAGAGAAAAGTAAGAATTTTCAGCATAGCCCATATCTTAAAATAGACAACTGCATCATAGAGGGTGTGAGAAGTACAGGAGCCTGTGAAATCCAGGGCTAAAACTTTATCAGGATCGAAATTACAGCAGGAGAAATTGAGATTTCCAGGCAATAAACTCTTACAAGGGGAAGCTGATGGTGAGGCAGCCTTCTCCTTTGTTTAATGCCAACATGAGAGCCACTGATGTAGTTATCCATGTGACCCTAATATGTCCCACCAGGGGAAGGGAGAAGAAATGCATTCAGAAGCCAAAACCCATGTTTTTCAGTCTCAGCCAGGAAGTTAACTGGCAACTCTCTGTTACCTACAAAAGCCTTGCTGATATATATAAAGTCTACGTATACTGTCCTGACTTCACAGAAAATGATTATGGAGAGGTGGACAATGCACTTACCTGAAAAAAGGAAATGATACAATTGATTCATAAAACCTCCAGGTAGCAACTAAATCAATCCTGTTGGGGTTAGTAGCATAGTATCTCCAGGCAGCCTAAATTACAAGGGAGAGGAAATAATTAGTGTTAGTAAAGCTGTTCCCCAGGCTAAGAGCAGCCAAATTGTTTCAGAGAACATAAAGATGCACCTGAGTGACTATCTGGAAATTACTTACTAATCAGCCATACCAAAAAAATGTCACTATATGGCTAAATTATTAACACTGGATTACGATCTGGGAGGGCTGTTAAAGGAGACAGGACTATTAACAAGACATTACATTTGACTAAACTGGTTTTATTCTCCTGTGTGGTACGTCTAAAAGAGCTTCAAGCACTGCTGGACCTGTCCAATATTTCTGAAAGTGCTGAAGTCAGTTTATTATCTTATGTACCATCAGAGGAAATTTTGTTGAGCGATTTTCTATTTCAGCATTTAGCTCCAAATAAAATTCTCTAAGCACATACCTAAAAAATACTGTAGCTAAATTAGCTACCTACTGAGTGGAGATGCTTTAATTTAAAAGGTGAATTCAATTCAGCACTAGTGCCTGCAGCTCCTTCTGTTTGCCAAGGAGTGTTTTTAATGAGAACAGCATAATATGCCACTCTGTCTGCTTCTCCTGAGGACTGGTTGGATCCTGAGCGGTCTTGAGCACCAACAATTTCAACTGTTGTCACAGAAACATTCTCTGTCCCTCTGTGGAAGGCCTGCCATTTACTTCACTGCCATCAGGGCGTGCTCCTGTATTTGGTTTGCATGGCAAGGTTTGGGGAGGGGGTGGGGTGGGGGGGAGGCTGCTAGTGTGGTTTCTGTGAGAAGATGCCAGAAGCTTCCCCCACGTCCAATAGAGCCAAATCCAGCCGGCTCCAAGACGGACCCACCACTAGCCAAGGCCGAGCACATCAGTGATGATGGTAGCACCTCTGGGATAATGTAATTAAGAAGGGGGAAAAAAAAAACAAGAGCAATTGCATCTGGGGAGAGAAGTGAGAACATGTGAGAGAAGCAACTCTGCAGATACTGAAGTCAGTGAAGAAGGAGGGGGAGGAGGAGCTCCAGGCGCCAGAGCAGAGATTCCCCTGCAGCCAGTGGAGAAGACCATGATGAGGCAGACTGTCCCCCCACAGCCCATGGAGGAAGGATGAAGGGGTGTAGAGATTCCACCTGCAGCCCATGGAGGTCCATGGTGGAGCAGGTGGATGCACCCAAAGGAGGCTGTGGCCCGTGGGAGGTCCGTGCTGGAGCAGGCTCCTGGCAGGCCCTGTGGCCCCATGGAGAGAGGAGCCCACGCCAGAGCAGGTTTGCTGGCAGGACTTGTGACCCCGTGAGGGACCCACACTGGAGCAGTCTGGTCCTGAAGGTTTGAACTCCATGGGAGGGACCCAGGCTGGAGCAGTTCATGAAGAACTGTAGCCTGTGGGAAGGACTCACATTGGAGAAGTTTGTGGAGGACTGTCTGCTGTGGGAGGGACCCCACGCTGGAGCAGGGGCAGAGTGTGCTCCTGAGGAGGAAGGAGCAGCAGAGACAACGTGTGATGAACTGACCACAACCCCCATTCCCTGTCCCCCTGTGCTGCTGGGGAAATTGGGAGTGAAGTTAAGCCTGGGAAGAAGGGAGGGTGTTTTTAAGATTTGATTTAATTTTTTTATTATTCTACTCTGATTTGATTTGTAATAAATTAAACTAATTTCCCCAAGTTGTCTCTGTTTTGCCCTTGACAGTAATTGCTGAATGATCTCCCTGTCCTTATCCTGACCCACGAGCGTTTCATTATATTTTCTCTCTCCTGTCCAGCTGAGGAGGACAGTGACAGAGCGGCTTTGGTGGGTACCTGGCCTCCAGCTAGGGTCAACCCACCACAGCTCCACACATAGTAAGACTAACTCCTGTCAAATTTGTCAGCCCCTAGACTAATAATTTTAAGCTTAATTTTCTGAATTCATAACAAAGACCATAAATGAAGTCCAAGTATGCTAAGGAGTCTCTTCCCATTGAATCTTCTGATCGTCCAATCGATCCACTTAACAGAAGATCGAGCGTGTGTTTCAGTTTTTACTGAAAAACACACATACTATTTACATCATTTGCCTTGATTGAAACAGTCACTGTCTATTGTGTTACTTCTGTTGCTGTTTTCACATCAATAATAACATAACTTTGTTTTCACATAAAAACACTCTCTCAAGGGAACTGACAAAACCTGGATTTTGGAAAGAATATGTTTTCGACAGCTTGTTTTCTGTGATTTTGTGGCACTGATGCAGAAGTTGGTTAGTTTCCAGAAGCTAGCAGATGAGACCCTTTCTTCTGAAAGATATTCTGGGAATTGAAAGATTCCTCAAAAACTGCAAGGACCACTGGATTATCTAGGTCAATGTGAAAAAACTGACTCCTTTACAAACACAGCTCCTCACCTCTTGCAATGGGAAATGAGAATTTGGGCAGGGGGAGAATGGTGGCCCTTATTAACATGATGCTGCAGTCTTCATACACAACGCTTTTTCAAGGAGGGGATAAGTGGCTGCAAACCTGAATGAGTTCAGCTGCTGGCTTTCTTCTTTTCTCAAAATGTTTTTGACGATGTTGTTCCTGGACCTTCAGTGCCAACCCTGAGCCCAAAATGCCCTGAAAGCATAGAATGATGCAAGAATTTAGATATTTCTTACTCAGGAAAAATGGATTAATAATGAGAGGAAACAGGTCTGTAGGAGCTGGATATGGCTACGTGGGACCTTTGTGCAGTACAGCATGCCTTTCCCACTGCTCCGCTAATGAGACACGAAGTTGTCATGATCGCCTCAAAGGCCACAGGCCATGCCAAATCATTCTATGGTCCTCAACAGGCTTCTTGAATGTCTACTTCCTTTCCAAACTGGAGGTGTCCAGGTGGTGTATTACTTCCCACTCAAGGTAGAGTGAAACTGTGCTTGTGTGATAAGAGCTATGCTAACCATACTCTGGATTTGGAGGTGTGGGCCTTCCCATCCTCTGTGAAATTCTTTCCAAGTCTCGATCTAATGGAAAAATATTCTAAAATATGGAATTGGGATAGTTTCTGTTGCTGTTTGGCCCGTCTCACCCCAATCTTGTCTCATTCTTACCTGAGGACTTTGCAGACAAAACAAAAGTTACCTGGCCCATGTAATACAAAATAATAAATATATTTTTGAAAGCAATTTAGAGACCATCTCTTAAGCAGCCAGAGTAGGCTTCACCTAGCCAGATCAAAAATTCCTGTACTGTCATCTGCTATCTAAATTCCCTTTAATCTTAGTGGATAGAAACAGCACTTCTGTGGTGGTGTCATAGATCTCTAGGAAGGGAGGGAAACAGGTGAGATGAAATGCTCTGCAGAGCTGCACTGGTTATAAAGGATGACCACTGGCCTGTGATGATCACTCAGATGTAGATCTCTAGCTTAGAGGTGTTTAGAGCTGGGTAAAATGGGCCCAACCCTAATTAATTAAAAAAAAGTGCCCAAATCCTTTAAAAATACATCTCGTGTGGCTACGTCAACAACAGTAAACTAACGTGGGCCAGGGTACAGGCTCATGAACTGTTTTGTGATTTCCTTGGATTAGTTTTGTTTCCTTGCTGGATTAATTTTGTCCTGTGTCAACTAGCACTGTCTCAGAAAATGCCCACGCATAGTTCAAGGACTGTCAGGGTGACATCTTATTCCCAACAGACTCTGTGCAAAGTTGGGAAGAAAGGAGTTTGATTTACTGATATAGACCAGCTCAAGTGTTTGAATCACTTCTTAAAAAGGTATTTTGATTTCACTGGCAGTTTTGATCACTTTACCTTCTTTCTGCAAGTGCACAGTGCTGGGCTGTGCCTGACAGAGGAGGGGGAAGGTACTTACTGCAGGAAGAGCAAAGAAAGACACTCCAATGAGAGAGAACGTAGCTGCAATCAGCCGCCCCTCCCATGTTTTGGGGGTCTTGTCGCCATACCCAATCGTAGCGAGGGTGATCTGTGGGCAGAATGACCAGGACTTCCCATAAGAAAAACAAAGCCAACAGCTCTGCTTTAAATGTCACCATGAAACCTGCACAACTCACTCAGCTCTATGGGTGCTCATGCACAGCTTGTTAAAATAGGATCTTGATGATGGGCCAACCAATTTTTTTTTTTTTTAATGGTATCATTATCCATTGCACCAGAATGAATTTAGTCTTAAAGCAGCTGCCTCTCTAGGGTGCATTTGCTGAAAGGGAACTCCATGTGACATTGCACGTAGAGTAAGCCTCCTGCTCAACATCAGTGTGCACTTAGGAATGGGACTTGTCAGTTAACAGCTTGCAGAGCTTTAGCAAACAATCAGAGCTACCTGTCCCTGAAGCCTCTGTAAAACTAAGATAACTTTGTGAAAACTTACTCAGTTCCTGCACAACTGTTAATTTCCAGCTACATACCTTCTCTCACCTGTGAGACTCTACCTAAATGTCCTGGATATGTAAGGATATGAAAATATCCAGGTGTTCTATGCAACACTCATGACCTTTTGATTATTAATGGTGGGGAGGGATCTTGCCCTTTATGAATGAACTGCATTAAATAAAAAATATGCTGCTGAATTTTAGTCACACCATGGTATAGACTCTCCTTAACTATTGGTAGCAAAGAAACATGAATTCTGTCTACCAGGTGGCAGGAATATTTTGTGATCAAACGATCAGTGGAGCAAACCAATGCTTCTCTCTTCATCAAAAGAGACAAGAACAGGTGTATGAAAGGTCTCTCTTGCTCAGCATCCTACCACCAATGGCATTCCCTGAGTGATTCTTGGGGAATGCATGTAAGACACAAGAGAAGTGTTGAGTTATCCTTTCCAAAGACATTTTGGACTTGTTAAATTTCATCCCTTTAATCATTGCCCAATGCACCAATCTATCTAGATCCCTTTGCAAGGCCTCTTGTGCCTCAAGAGAGTCAACAGCACCTCTTAGTTTGGCCAGCTCTGGTTTTGCCATTTTCTGAGGGACTTAGCTCTCACAGGCAGGATACTGCTGTCACAAGAGCTAGGTCTTCATAGGCATAGGCTCTGCCAGCACAGTTATACCCAAAGAGACACTCCTCTAAAAAAGAGGTTTTCCAGAAGCCAGGAGCACAGACTGATTTCTGAAAGGACTTTAAGCACCTGAGGGCCTTTGTCTGACTTAAAATCAACTGGGATATGAGTTCTGTTAATTGGTTGTAGAGGCATCCCTACTTTGATAATGTTATACTAGTAACATCCCCTTCACACAAATTTAGCAGCACTTATACTGTAATCCCTGATATCAATACTTTATCTCTTCTTGGGTATAAAGTTTTTAAGAATGGGATAAGGTATTTTTGGAGTCACTTACCAGCCCCCACCACAGTGCATCTGCATAGGTTTCAAACTCTTCCTTCATCTCCACCCCATTAGCATCCTTTTCAGGAACATCTTTTTCAACCAGATAAACAAGAAACGAGGATAGGATGAGCGTCAGGAACCCGATGTACCAAGCAGTGATGAGTTCCTGCAAAAGAAACAGATGGACAATGGAGGGGCTGAAAACAGTCTCAATACCCACAGTGGCAGAGTAAACGTCAGGAGAAGAGAGAAGCACTGAGGATAACAGCAGAGCTGTCGCTGCTGGCTCGGTCACAGTCCGTGACTAGCCCACCTCAGCACTGGGAAATAATGCAGAGATTTACAAGAATTAGCCCTTACATGGCATCTTCCTTGCTTGAAGCAATCTGCAGTTGTAGTGCTGCATAAAGCTGGGTTAAGGGCTTAGCTGCACAGATGACACAGGGTGCTGCAGGGCTCTGCCCCTGACCTTGACTCTTCCCATTCCTGCTGCCCCTAGGCTTGGTCACTCTTGGGAAGCAAATCAACAGCTCTGCCCTCTCCTTGCCTCCAGAAAGCCAAGGCTTCAGGATGCAGTTTCTTCTCTTTAGGCATATCAAAACAGATTCTGAGGTATGAATTGATGCAGTAAGAACAGACCTTGAAAATCGTCTGTGTGAAAACAAACCTGAGCTTCCTTGTTTTAGAGGGAGTGACTACAGTGAAGTGTGTGGCTAATCCCACCGATGTGGGAGATGCAGCAACCCAAGTTCAAATCCCAGCAATGTCTGAAACAAAGTAGAAACCTTTTTGGTGAAGATCTTCACAAGTGGGTAAAAAACCAATATTCCTTTTGTTTTCTGAGAAATGCATTGGCCAAAAAAAAAAAAAAAAAAAAAAGGTTGGAGCTGAGAATTTCATAATTGAGTCTTGAGATAAGTCAACTTTCTTGGCTGATTTCTTGTGTGCAACCACAGAAGGAAATTTGTTGGCTAACCTTGTTAACAAAATTGTTTCTTTAGTGTCTCCAGTGAAGCAAAGTTCTTGCAACCCCTTCTTATCTCCTGCAGCCAACTGAGGTCCAACGGGTGGTGGTTGGGAATCAAACAAGGAACATTTGAATGAAATCCCACACAATGAAGCTTTAAACAATGTCTTTGGCACACAGACTTCTTCCATGATCTCAGTTTCCTGAGAAACATTTTTGACATAAGTGTTTATGTGACACCTGCCTTGTAACAAGTTTATATGGGGAAGAAACAGAAGTTGGTATGAAATGAAGCAGGGAGGGTATCCCTATCAACCACTATAAAGAAGCAAAGTCTAATTATGCTGTGCCAGCTGGCATTTTAATTTTCAAAAACCCTTAAAATGTCAGGAATGTCATTCATAGATAAGAAAAAGCAGAACGTAGCACAGAGTATATGCAATTTTTCTACACCCTGTGCAGATGAGAAATCTCATCTAGAAGATTTTTATGCAGATAGTTTTTAACTTGTAATAATGTTTGGTGAAAATGCAAGAACACAACGTATCTGTCTTGTGTGAGACAGGATGTGTCTGACTATAGCATCAAATTAGACTGAGCAAAGATGATTTTGGAAATTTTGTCTGTCTGGGTTCACACTGTGTGCATCTTTGTATTGTCTGACCCATGCTTCCAAAGAGAGATTATACCAGTAGCTCCTTCTGAAACCACATTTCTGCTAACCAGCCTCTTTCCACCCCTCCAGAGTCCTGCTCCATCTGTCAATCAGACAAGTCTCAGTAGCCACTACAAACATGCTGCAGCTACAGAGGCAGTTCTCTCAAAGATTTCAACATACCCCACTGTTAAAGCGGTGTCCCTGCTCTCATTCAGTGTAAAGGCTCCTCACTTACTTTGCTATGTGCACAAATGGCTGATCCCAAAAGTTTCCATGTGCCGCCCCGCCTGTCCATTCGGAGCATCCGTAGGATCTGAAGGAAGCGAAGGCTTCTGAGAGACGTGGCCAGAACATTGCCCTGGTTCCCAACAGCAACCACTGGCACTGAAGCAATCAGCACAAAGATATCTGCAAGGCAAAAAGAACAACGCTTGCCAACAAAAGTGGCCCCATCACCTGCTCCTTAATCCCATCTGGTTGTGCTGCAAATTTCCCTAGGTAAATTTTAAAGCTGCCTGAAAATACCTTCTCTTGCCAATTAAACAGATATCTGCACCTGCCACGCAGTTGGCATCATGCACAGAACGCACCAGAAAGTCTCATAATCTATTTACAGATCGATGTACCGGACTTGAGACACTGTCTGAGCCAGCTTAGGGATGCACAGAAACAGTGCCCTAATGCTGACAGAAAAACAACATTAAATTAATTCATCTATCCCACAGGACCACCATAGTGAACAAGTCAGCAGATAAGAAATCCAGTTTTTGATGGTGCATCTATTATTTTGTTCTTTTGGCTGAGTTTTCCCATTAAAATCTGAAAGCCAGTACTAATATTTTTTGTAAGCGCTCACAGGGCCAATTGGTTGATCAGCTGAAGAGGTCTGAAATGCAAATCACATAATTTCTTCTTGTTTTATTTCTTTTTCTTTTTTTTTTTTTTTAAAATTATTTCCCCCCTGCTTTTTGATCCTATACATATACAGGAAAAAAGTGGTACCAAAAGGCTTCATACATTCTCTGGGCACTCAGTCTTTAAATTGTCTTCATATTGTATTTCCAGCCAAAAAGAGTGGCACCGGATGGATTTCAGATTTATTCACTTTCAATCATTCCCAAAAAAACCTGTGCCATTGACAACCAAGAGATGATATTACTAAATCCAGTGGGATCTTTTCTGTTCTTTGCCCAGATATTAATGAAGATTCATTCTCAGATGTGAGATGACACTTTTACCGAGAACGCATGAGACAGTATCAATTCCACTTGCTCACACCATGCTCTGTTGCCTTCACAATGCTATTAGAAGTATAAGAAGTATTTATACAACAGTAGCACCCAAAGGAGCACTACCAAATTAAAGATAGCATGGATGCACAAAGAAAATTTTTTCCAATTTTGTCTGCCGTTTAGACCCACAAGATGAACAAAAGGAGGGAGAGGGAAGAGAGTAGCATGTATTCATATAACTGCAACACCATGGCTCCCGGGAGTGCTATGTGCTGTACAAATAAAGAACAAAAAGCTAGTGCTTGGCCTGAAGAGCATCAAAACAAATGAGGGAGTCCTGGAAACAACGAATGAGGATGTGCATGACAGGTGCTCATGGCAGAGTGAGCTCCTAAATGTTGGCTAGCTGGTTTGTGGACACAATAGAGAGTTTTAGAAGGGGATTCAAACATGAATAATGTGTAGTTTTATGGATAGTTATAGGCAGTGCCTTCCAAGCCGGAAAGATAAAATGTGCGCAATCACAAAGATACTTGTTTGCAAATGCAGACCAACATTACAAAAGTAAAACACATTTGAATATGAAAGAGGGCTGGCAAAGATGGTATAAGGTTGGGATCTGAGGTGGTTTGAAACTGAAGGCAGTCAGGGTATATTTGAGGATGAGCTTAAGCAAAATGCAGTGGGACTCAGACCAAGGTAAATGTGTTTGAAGGGTAGAAGGACCCATTTTTTTCTAACTGACCAGCCACCCAAGTGTCTTTCAAATGAATTGTTATTGCCAGAGACTTCAAATAACTACTCCAAGCAGGACACAGCTCCTAGCATAAAGGCAGATCTGATTTCAGTGCTCTTTACACTGCCACTCATTGGTTCTTGGACATCCCCCCCAAACTGGTTCAGGAGGAAAAGAACGTAACAAGGAAAACAGCAGTAGAGAGCATGTGCCTACCCAGCATGCACAAAGGCTTCCTGGCAAATTTGAGTCTCCCTCTCCATCCTTTGTAGCGACAGCAACACCCAGCAGCCCAGATTCTTAAGGCAAACTCTGCTCCGAAGATGAAAATGGCAAAAGTTTCCTGTATCAAAGACACAAACTACATTGTTAGCCTCATAACATGTTTTGCAGTAATTCTGGACACAACAATACAGCTGAAGGAAACAGATGAGGTGCAAGTGTTGGGGTATGTGTGTGTGAGAGAGAGAGGAAAAAAGTGGGGAAGAGAATATAGTTTGAGGAAAGAGCAAGGCAAAGTGGGACATAGCTTTACAGACTGCTCTGCAGAAAGGAGGTGCCCCTGCTGGTGGGTAAATGTGAAGTGCTTGCCCTGACTTGATGGAAGGATAACTACTTCACAAAAAGACCTCCTGTTTTACACTAAATGAAAAGGCATATATGAGTGGTGACTGCAAAGTCCCCAGCGCATTGTACACCCACACCCAGGGTCCATGCAGCCATATCTAGACATGGACAGGATCCAGTATATTGATATGGTTATATTTAAGGCAATGATAAAGGCATATATAAGACAAATTTAAGGCATATATTATCCCGTTAAATATCTGGGGCACAGAAGAATGAGATTTTCCACCACGCTGAAGATATCTTCTAAGCTTGAGGAGGGAATGGATAGGAGAGAGCTTCTCCGAGGTGCTCAACGGAGATGGGCCAAAGGCAGCATGGGGCACGCAGCTACTTTTCCTCTCTGTAAATAGCTGGCAAGTATGAAAGGAGGATCTTTCCTGATGCTCATACCCACAGCTGCTAGGCACTTCTGAAAACCACTGAGAGCCACATAAAAGCAAGCACAGGAGAAGGAAAAATAACATCAGGCTTTTTCAAACGTGAAAAGTTGTGTCTACGTAGGGTAACAGGGACCAAAAGTGAGTTTCACATTCCCTAGGGGATGAGGGTGTTTTCATACAGGCACTTTTTGAGAAGGATCATGCAAAGAGAATTCACCTTTAATTCATTTTGGCATTTAGTTCTTGCTTGGATCTACCTGTCTCTGGGGGCACATGGGGAAATGGAAATTGAGATCCCAAAAATACTCTTGCTGTGCAGTTTCCCTAGGGAGGCTTTTCTACAAGGCCAGGTTAAATGAGAGGTTGCAGTCTCTGTTTCACGATAGCTATGGGAGCAGAGTAAGTTCTTTGTTAGGGTCATTTTCATAAAATGATGAATATGTCATGTATATACTTAGTGAGGGTTTCTTTCCTATATTTTTTTTCTTCTGCCAAATGGGAGGCCTACAGAAATACAGTCTTGAGCATGAACTCAATTTATAAAACAAGCATGCTAGAAACACAGAGAAAGGAATATATTTGCTGCAAATACATTTTCTCTCATGTATAGTTGTTGGAGGCACTGCTTGCAACAATTTCAGCTTTGCTGCTATTGGACACAAGCATGAGACCAATTCTGATGACTGCCCTTGAAGGTAATGCTGGGATTGGTAGAATACCAGAGAATGAATCAGAATTGTTGAAAGATCCCCAAAAAAATGAGTTTTCAAATATGCTCAGGTCTGGCATGGTCCATAGGAAATTTATTGATATTTCAATGGGAGAACTCTTAGGCAAATGCTGAGAAGCCATTTTTTAAAAGTCTCAGGCTAGTATTTTTCCTCTCTCCTTGCTTCCTTTTTTACTCAGTGCTGACAATGGACCAGGAACTCTCCAATATGTAAGTGTACAGACAGTGCTCCAGGATCGACAGAAGAAATATTCTCACATGCAGAGCTGGGAGTAAGTTTCCATCACTGCTGATGGGGCTGATTTCAAGTCAAGGACACTACCAGGGTGATGCAGCAGCCATAGTCTACTTACCAGCAAGAGGAGCCAGTCTCCCGAAACGGTTTCATACTCCTTGAAAGTTGTCAGGACAGCTAAGATCAAACACCCCAAGACAATTAGAAACCTGGAATGAAATAAAAGGAAAAAAACGCAGCATTGTTACCCTGCTCTGTATTTGCATCTGAGATACTGCCTATAAAATCTTGGGTAGAGACCTTCAGGGGATGGCTACTTCCTATTGGTGAACAGTGAGGTGGGCTCTCATGAAGATCAAAGGTTCTCAATCTGGACAGGGGGGCTGGCAGTCAAGAAATCATGGCAAGATCCTAAATCAGAATGGTCCTGGGACAGATATGCATTAACTCATTTGCATTCTTCAGGAAGGAAATGGGTGATACTGCATTTTGGTAAGGGATTGTATGGCATGGTAGAGGACTGTAATGCTCAGGAGGTCTATTCCAAGCTGATGTGCCGTGTGCTTTACAAAATTGCACTGCAGTCACAGTGGAATGAATCTACTTGGCACAGCCTGAAACCTGAAAAACAGTAAACACTTCACTGCAACGCAGCATCAGGACAAACCCTCCCTTGGAAACTATACTGCATTTTTTTTTTTTTCCTTTTTTGCACTCATTTCTATGCAGATGAAAAGATAAAAAGGTTTGAAAGACAAACAATAGAGAGGGTAAAGTTCTGCTCTCCAATAAATGCAGTGTGTGATAAATCACTGCCCCTGTGCTATTGTCTGTCTCTGAGGCTCCAGAACACAGAGATTTGACAGAAAATTTAACTCCCACTGCTGGTAAATCCAATTCAGTCCAATCTAAAGTCACGTTGATCGGCTTTGTAAAACTATTCCCAGGACAGAGCAATTCAAAATCTTTTATACATAAAAAGGTAAGAAAAATCAAGGTAGTCTTGTAAGTGATTATTGTGAAGCAGAGTGGGGGAAGCTCATATTCTAGTACTTCATGTACCCAGATCACGGGCACTTTAATGTGCTCCCAAAACCTGATCCACAGGAAGAGAGGGGAAGGTGGCCATGGAAATATTTCAGAGCTTAGTGAATAAATTGGAAGGACATCTCCATAAAAGCTCTGGATCCCTTCCTTTCATAGCTAGGGTACATCAAAGAAATGAAAGGCATTAGGTACTGAAAACATCCAGGGAAAAAAGCTTGTTAAGAATCAAACTGTGTTTAGTGTGTACTACCTGTTTTGAATTTCAATCTGATAGCTGAAGTGTGATTTCATTTCTTGCTGAATAAAATTCCACTTTGTTTCACTGGGTGAAATGAGCAAAGTCCACAGCCTGCAGTGTGGAGGCAGTGAGCAAGGACCAAGGGGAAAGGAGGCTCAACTCCGAGACATGTGTCCTCTAACCTGTCTTGGGGTTTTGTTTCCTTCATGTATAAGGAAACCTAGGACTAAGGGAGCATGTTCGGAGAATTTGCAACATTTTTGCAGCTGGAGTAAAAGGAGAGAGGTGAGTTCCAGATAGCTCCTGCTGCCTTTTGGGAAGGAATTTCCTTCAAACACCATCAACTAGCACGCTCCATGCAAGGAACAGGAAGCAGCGAAACACTTCACAGCAAGCCCTGAAGAGTTACTTTGCTGTGACTTTCCTAACATTAGATATTCAGACTGAAGTCTCCTATGCCAGGAAAATTTCAGATCAGCCATTTTGAGCGAGATTAGAACAGATATAAATGTGTTTGCTCATGCTAAACAATTCTGGATTTCTTTGACAAGTTTCCCCTTCTCCCACTCACCAGCCATGCTCTAGAGAAAGCCTTACATGGTTGATAGGAAACAGCCTTTGGGTCCAGAATGTATCTTTTATCATCTACCTATTATAACCACACTCCTGTTGCTCAAGACATTTGGCAGTCAACTTAGCAATTCTGCAATGTTCCTGCCATGCCCTCAAACTTGCTTTGTCACACCATACCTTGCTGTCCCAACCTTGCAATTATAAAGCCGGTAGCTCACTGGCTTCCCAAGACCCACAACACAACTGCCCTGCGCCTCCATGAGCAAACTGGTGAGAACTCACCCAAGACAACATGATTCCTTGGATTACTGATAAACCACCTGTGATCTGCCACATTACAGCCATTACCATAGCACCATCACTAATTCTCCATTGAAAATAGCCTTGAGCTACTGCTACTTGTTGCTTTCCATTACAGCCATTTCTCTATACCATGTGAAAATTCCATGACCCATCAGCTCACAAGTGTCATTTAAATTATTTAATGAAAGGCAAAACACACTGAGAACAGTCCAAGGAAATTACATCACCAGCTACTTAAACTGAAGACATGAATTTACGATATCACTCAACAGAACAGCACTGTCAGTTAAAGATGATATGCAGATTTTTTGTCTAAGAGGAAGACAGAAGATAAGTCAGTAGTGAAATCGTCATCTTTTGCCTAAGAATGCCTGCGGTTTTACCACTAGAGGGTATCGGTGCTCCATAGAGCAAGGGGATATGGCTCTTGCTTCTGTTTTCCTTCCCCAGGAAACAAACTCAGTGCAGGTGATGTTCAAGTGATCGCACCCATGTATTTCATATTCAAGAAAAGGAGTCTCACAGCGGTGAAAAGGATTTTCCTTGGCTGCTAAAACCCCCAAATGTTGGCATTAACGGACAAGGGGTGCTGCTAGCTCGATCGCTCTGTGCACCATAGCCCATGCTGCGAGCCCCACTGCTCAGAGAGCCCACCCATGAAAACAACAGACCATGCAGGACGAGAAAAAAAGTAAAAATAGGGTGAGGGGGTGAGACTGGAGATCACAAGTCATGATGAATAACTTTGAGGGCAAATCCAAGCAGGGAATGTGGTCTGAACCACATGAATGCAGCCCACAAGAGTGCCTCAGAGGTGCAACTGCCGAGAAGGAACTGCAGTCCCAAAAAACACACAGCCCACAGAGCCAGGCTCCTGCTCCTTCCTGTGGTACTCTGGGGTGTGCAGGGATGAAGAGCCTGTGTTGGGACACATAACTGCAACCCATCTTGGAACGGTCCGCTCTCCTCCTACCGCACTGTTTCCAAAGGATAAACACCCACAGCAAGTTAATCAAATCACATCTCAGCAATCCTCCCTTAGCATCTGAAATGACGATTGCGTTCAGAGCACTTCATGAATTTTAATCTCCATTGATACTATGCAAACCACCGATTTCCTTGCAGCCTCTTCTGGTTTGGATCTTGGTGTTCACAAAACCTGTAAGTCTTCTTCTGTCCTCTTTCTACAGAAGATGTGACACAGGTGACATGTTGTTTTCATCAATCCCCCTTGCTCAAAAAAGATGAAAACAAGGTACATCTTCACCTTGCTGCTTATGCCCATATTGTGGGATGTACCGCCTATGCCCATACTGTAGCCTTGTGAACATAAACACTAATTTAGTTGACAGTTGCAAAGTCTATATTGTCCTGTGGCAATAGGACAAGAGCTGAGGCTATATTGTCTAATCTTATCTTTTAGAGGAAGCAATGTGGGTCCAGTGGTTGAGCCACTGTAAAATCATAACAGGCAAATTGCAGGGAAAGATACGGCTGAAATCACAGGGGATAAGCAGAGGGGAGGCTAACATTGACCTGGGGAACTGAGAGACAGAAAGGGAGAAATTCTGAAATTTATTCACAGTGATAATACTATCCATGGGACAAAGAGTATCAAGGGTCAGAGGAAAGAAATAGGGTAAAAGTCCAAGTTTAGTGATGAAAATTGAGTCCTATTAAGCCTAAGCTTCCTATCAAACAGTGTTTCAGCAAGTGGCACTTACTTCAAGATGTAAATCAGATATGCCAAATGAGGATCTGAATTTGGTTCTTCAGTTTTTAGAATCATCCTTGATCATTTTACATCATTTTTCACAGCCTATTACATTGCACATATTTCCAGTATTATGCCTAAAATCCTGATCAGTTTGTTGTATGCATAAGTTCCAGACCACCAAATGGCAGTGCTCCTTTGTCACTGTCACAACTAATATGCTATTATAGTAAATACATGTTCTTGTTATTAGAAGTCACATACTTAACACTTATTTTCTAATCATACTATTTTGGTGTATTAAAGGCAATGTTCCAAAAACAATACATATTTTTTCCAGAAAGAAGAAGTAATTTATGACTATGCTAGACCATGAATCTAATGTTTCTTGGATGAACATCACAGACTTTTGTTTGATAAATTTTGATTTATTTTAATATTTCATGTTATTTGAGTTTTTCTTCTATATCTGTTTCCATTTGAGGCCAATATAATGCAGATCTAGCTGAGAACTTTTATATTTTTTCCATATATAGATGCTCATCATGTATCCTGTTCACGACCTCTTGCTTCAAAATTTAAGATCACATAGTAATTTGCCTATAATCTATTCCAAAATATAGCAGTCCTTTTGAAGCTTTCATGAGGACTAGATACATCATAAGCAGGCCAGGCCATATGTGCATCTGGCATCATTTTGGCAAATTTTTGTCTTGTATGACAAAATTTTAAGTCTCAAGTAGTCTTACAGTTAATAGAGAGGAACATGTACTTCTAGTGTACAACTCATGTTGTTTTAAAGCAAACAGCTCAAGCTGGTCAGAAGCACCTACAGAGACATTTTCTTCTCTATAACTGTAAAGAAAGACTCCAGTGACTAGCTCTTATGGAGATGTTTACTGTGTAAATTTGCTGAATGCCACCCCTTATGTTCAGCTCTGTTTTGGATACAGTTACAAACACCACTTTTTAATAACATTTATTTATTTTTACTAGTGAAAGAATTAGCCTACCAGCCATACTAGCCCACTTCTTAGATGATCAGGTTTCTCTGAAATCCCTTGCTGTAAATTCAGGTATCACATCTACATGTGGTCATGGATCTTCCTTACAAAATAATAATGCAGGCTCTGGACAGGAAAGCCTTTTGAACAGTTACTAGTAAGAAATGCCCTCCAGTGCACAGAATTCTGTTTGTTCTCACATCTTCAATGCCATTCCTTGCAAGCTACTGGAATTTCCTCCCTCTCCAAATGTTCATATGAATCTGAGATTTTTCTGCTTTGCTGTATTTGGTCCTTTCTTGTTTTTCCTTAAAACTTGTGCTCTAGTTTCATTACGTTCTGCCACCTGGTAAATGCTAATGGAATTCTCTAAGATTATATTAGGAAAATCTGGCAATGTTTTGCTCAATTTTTGGTTTATGGTTCCCAATGCAATATGGTCCTAAATCTATAATTCCTACATGCTCTCCCAAATTTCATATTCTAACAACCTTATTTTCTTTTTTACCCATAAGGATTAAAAAATGCATCTTTTTTCACAGTTCTTTCACTTGCTCTATATTCCTACCCACCGTCTTTTCCTCTGCATCCAAACTTCAGTTTTCACAGAACATCTTTTGTCTAGATGGAGCTTTTCGAAACAAAGGTTGGAGCAGATGATCCTTGAGGTCCCTTCAAATTTGGTATTCTATGATCCTGTGATCTTCTGTATCTTGCACTGATCATTTTATGGGTTGCTAATGAAAGGCTTGAGTAAAAAAATTACATTACCAAATATTTGACAACAGCTTTTCAGCGAGAAGGGAATGCATGCCTGATTTTCACAGACTTGGGAATACTCACTGTTTAATATTTAGATTCTTGCATCTCTGCTATTCCAAGTAATAGGCCAGTTACTCTTACAGAGATCAGTACCGAGACAGGGGTGACAGGAAACATCAAAAACTTTGTGAGGCTACTGTGCAGAGAGGTATGGGGAAGTGCTCTGAGAAACTCAGTGGTGGTCCTGGAGTAGGAGGGAAAAAAGCAGCAAGTGCTTCAAGTAGGGATGTTCAAAGGTTCCTCTTTCTCTGTATCCAGATTCCACTGAGTACACATGTACATCCACAGCTCCATGCAGGAGCCCCTGGCCCAATGCCATCATGCAGGAAGGTCGTGGTAGAAATTCCACACTCGGTAAGCTAAATTGCACTCTTGCTCTGCTGCAATGGCACAGACAGAGCAAGATCCTTCATAAGATACTAGAGGAAACCCTCAGAAGTAAGTGAAGATATCCAAAATATCCCTAGTCTCACTGGCATAGCAGCTGATCTGGCAGGTGATGAAGTGGTAGCCCAGAATGACACTAGTCCATTGGTTGCAGAAGTGAGACCCCTTGTCCCTCTCACAGTAGGAAGCTGAGCCAGAAAAGCCTAAGTGCTTACTCATGCTAGGTTTTTTGATGACCTTGGGTTCTCATTGGCAGGAGTTCCTCTGAATGGGCTTCACTGCTGTTCCCCTAAGTTTGGAAAGCTTTTAAAAAGCAAGGTCTGGGAGAGGAAAGCTATGCTTCATAGCAGGACAGTTAAGGTGAAAAAGAACAGCTTTTAAATCAAACGATCTCTCTCCTGTCCTCCACATAGAAGCCACGAGTTTGGTTATGGTCTCCTCTTCTTGTTGCTTTTTCTTCAGGTCCACTCCTAAAACCTTTTTGCCTCAGTGCCTTGTGTACCACTGTTGGCGGCTTCCTTAGGGAGTCTGGCACGCTGGTACAAAATGTTTTGGGTCAGCAATGTCAGACAGCATAAACACCATCATCCTGGATTTTCTGCCTTAGGGGACATTTCAGAAGAATGGCCTGACACATTTCCCAGGTTTGCTGGCCTGAGAATACAAAATAGAAAGCCCAGAGCACTAAATTTCCCTGCCTGATTTTTTCTCAGTTTGGAAGACTGAGCCATCCACTAAGACCCCCTTACCATCTTGTCTCTGAGACAAGTTTTAAAGATGCTCTGGAAGGCCTAGCATACATAGGTTACAAGAAGAGGCCTAGATGTCTTATCACATGGGTGACTGGGGGACAGATTGCAGAGACGAAGGAGAGGCAATGACAGCATTAGCTACCAAGGAGTTAGATGTCTCCTATCCTCCTGCAGCTTGAATAAGGATGGGAAAGCATCTGACTGTTGGAACTAAATATACTGAGTTGCTCTGTTAGTGGCTTTAAATTCTATTTTTATATTAAGTGAATGACATTGGACTGAACTATTGTTTGGGGCTTTTATCTGCCTTGACTAGTATGTCTGTCCATGGGCTTATCTCTGGCTGGCAGCATGCTGCTAATTGAGTTGAGACACATAGACTATGAAACACGGTGGGCCATGCAGCACAGCAACGCAGGAACAGCAGAGAGCCAAACCCCATTACCCAGCAGCCCCAGCTGCCATAACTGCAAATCAAATGAGTTTCAGAAATGCTTCTACCAGGACTTCCTCCAAAGGACGTTAACAAATTTGTGTAAAGCCATTCAAAGGTAAACTTTAAGATTCATATATTGGTTTCTGCTAAATTTTGTGAAATACAAGTGTAGGACATTTGCAAGTCAGTCTGTAATTCAGCAGTCAAGTACCCAGCCTTTAGCAAATCCTGTAAAGAAGAAAAGTGAATTTAGAGTATATAAAGAGCCTAAGGTAAGACAAGTAATCATCCATGTCAATACTTAAACATCCCGTGTAGGAATTTCCAGGAAGGTACCTTTCTATGCATCACCAACACTGTTGTGTCCAGAGAAACGAAAGATCAATGAGTCCACACTTCCAAACATGACAAAATCTCAGGGATACCCAAGAATTAGGATCTCTCACACAGACATGCACTGATCTCCCCACAAACCCTTCCCATTTTTTTTGAGAGGAGGAGAGGAATGTGTTATGTCCTCTGAAAGAATTTTTAGAGAGCTCCAAAGAATGCAAATGGGAGAAACTTCTAAACCCGCTGTCATGCCTTTTGCCTTGACTGAACACACTGTTGTGGTATTTTTCTACCTTCCCATTTGAAATCAATGAAGATCAAAGGACTGTAGGGGAGAGAAAAAAACAAACAAGCAAAAAAAACCCCAGTCAAATAACTGGCTCACCCTTTTTTCCACTTGACCAAATTCCCTTTTCTCACAGGCATTCACATCAAATATATTATGTCCTCCAAAGGTGATATAGCTGAAAGTGAATTTCTAGTATCAGGAAGACACACTGTCCAGAAATAGCCTCTGTATTCTCTAATACAGGGTTTCTAGGCAGGGAAGTGATAACACTAATTCGGTAGCTGGGTAGATTCTTACAGTGAACTCAAAAGAGAATCTTTACTCGTTGTCCAAGACTTTGACCCATTTGAGAGTTTTGACAGCTAGGTTGTTGTGTTTTGGGTTTTTTTTTCTATTTTTGACCCTACATTGCAAAAGAACATACTGTTTTAAACAATCCCAATACTTCCAGCCTAATCTTGCACTTTCAGACAGGTAGGATTGCCAAGTGAAAAAGCAATTTCCAATTTGGACTGTATCTTCTTCTCCTGTGCCATCTCAAACTCCATCACATGCTCACCTCTATGTGTGAACATGAGCACTTTATGCAATGATCTCTGTTTTCACATGGAGTGGGACATTCAGAAGAAATGTTGCATGGTGCCCATGGTCAAAGACTTGCAACTGTGTAAGGAAAGATGCACGACTACACACGACCTGCACCCCACAAGAACATTGCCGGTACACTCCAGGTCCAAGTAACAGTTTTCCATTACAGACAATGAAGGGAGTCCTGATAAGGCACCTCCTGTGGAGCTAGATATATGGCTCAATTCTGGCAGACTAAGAGAGATCTCTGGATTACAAAAGATAAATATTATCACTGTAAGAGCCCCTTCCTGAATTTTCTGGCATTAACTCCACAGAGAGCTCTACCATTTTGTACCTGATACAGTCACAGTTTTGGCTGTGACACAGGGCACTTGACTCAGGACTTTTCCAGCTAAAAGTATGAAGTATTACAGCTAGAATGGAAGACAGATCTTTTCCACATAGTGTTTAATCACTGGCTACCCTGGAGAAAATCAGACAAACAACTCAGATCCTTGCTTTGAACTATCTAGTTGGGGTTTTTTTAATCCAGGTGGATTTTTGAACTTTTTCTGATTTTTATATAAGTGAAGAGTGCAGAGTCATCACTGCATCTCACTCTGTGTGACAACACTGCACACCAGTTTTTCTTAACAAACTGGTCTGTAGCCTATGACCCATTCACAAATACAGTGGTGCTTCAAACCAAGCGCACATCAATCAGTCAAGAAAGGATTTCTTACTGTGCAGAATACAAAGCAGATGGGCTGCTCTCACTCTATTCACATGGAGAGAAGAGAAGGAGGAGAAAGGATCTGTGCCAAAAGATGCAGGGGCTAAATTCATGTTACAGCAGCTGTGACCACAGTTACAGTGGTAGTGTGGAGTAATGTTTTTGTCTTGGGATACAGAAATCTTGGGATACTGTGTTAACAGACCAAAATTCTCTGCAAATTAAGCCAGGTTTTGAGTCCAGTTTGACTTGATACTGTTCCTACAAACTTTTTCTTACATCAGACTTTTGACTTCATGCTCCATCGATAAGCAGGCTGTGGTTTAGCATTCATGATCAGTGAAGCAACAAGGCTTCACAGCTCCGGCCCATTGCCAGTACCCCATAAAATGGCATTAGCTGGAGGCCAGGGGTGCCAAAAGCAGAATATTCTTGAATATCTCTTTATACAAAAGAACTATGGATGTCTCAGGGGCTTTAGATTATCTCAGATATTCACATGAAAACAGCCATTTTTAAACATATCAATGTAGGGGTCTTGCCTCTGTCAGAATGCCACCCACAGGATGGGCTTTTATCAGGTAATGATGGACATCCTGGTCCAACTTCACTCTCTAGCTGCTGCTCCATAGCAGTACAGATGTCCCATAGGTTCTGTTGCATATTTTCCAGCCCTGTATGGATACTGAAGATTCCCCATGACATCTCACAGCACACTAGGTGCACATGATTCAACCCCCAGTTCTTTGCCTTTTTGGAGGAGATGACTCCATTATACCCATTGAGCATATCACTAGAGTCCTGGTGCTGAACACGTGGAGGAAAATGCATTTTGGATGTCAACCTAAGCAGCATGGTCTCCTAATTGCACCTTCCCCAGATGGCCAGATGCGCACTGCCATGCTGTTCTCACAGTGCAGAAATGAAACCACTCCCCCGTAACTCACCTGCGCACCAGTTAAACCACTGCCACAGTTCTTATGCCCTTTAATATCTGCATTTCAAAATATATTTGAGGGTTTCTCTTCTCTCATAGTTCTATATGAACATTGTGAAGATTTTTTTAACAATTTATTGGGAAGAGAGAAGACGGACAGAAAGTGGATTTCAACTCTAAAATGTCAGCTGCTGCCTTTATGGTTTAACACATGACAAGATACGTGGTCTGGATAGAAATGTGAGGGGGATGCTTAGAGGCAAATCCCTTTATAATAGTGTTTTTTCAACATCTCGTCTTTAAACTAATGCGAGTATGTCAATAACTTTAAAGTGATTCAGCAAAGGTGCTTACAGAGGCTGTGTAATGTGGAATTTCTATAGGATCTACACCTCCACAGGAAAGAGAACTGAAGGGTCTGCAACTCCCAGTGGGCTGCAGACCCATGGTGCTAACACAGCTGCTAAGGCCAGCACAGGAACAGATGAAGCCAGTAGTACAGAAAAGTTATATGCGCTCCTTTTTCACCTCCAGTTCACATTCATTAGTAAATTATGAGTTGCGTTAGCATAGCAAATTAATCACATCTTCCTTGAAGGTGAACTTTGGATAAGCTCAGTAGAGGTCATTGTATCCTCAGAACTCTGATTTACATAAATAAACAATAGCACATGGTATTTGTACCTATGTAAATTTGATGCTGTTTTAAAGTATTTCTGCCGCTTTGCATTATCAAAAGCAATTAATCAGCATTCAAAATTCAGAATGATCATCTGTAAGCATGTGATATTTCATTTGAAGTCTGAAGTTGAAGTCTTTGGAGGAGGTTATCAGCCTTTTCCAGACCTGCCCAATTTTATTCCTGAAGTGTTTCACCAGTGTCTACAACAATACTTCTCAACACAATGTAGGATGGCCCTTTTGCTCAAACAGCTTGTTAATATCTCAGATTACATTATCCCTGTTTAACCTGACAGTTTCAAACAAAGATAATTCTATCAAGTGTTCAGGGAAAAATGGAAATATGGAAGGGAATATTTCTATTTGTTTTTCTTTGGAGAAAGAGCTCTATTTAGTTGAGTAAGTAATTTGAAACAGCACAGAATTCGGCATACGAAAGTACATTTAGAAAAATAAAACCCAATCTGCAGTAATGAGAAGTTCTGCATGCAGAATACAATCTAGCAAAGCAGTTAAGTCTGTACTAGGCAGCTCTGTTGGGACTTACATGTTTGTATCCTCAAAGAATATAAATCTTTGGTTCTGTCCTAAATGAAGCAGCTGG
The DNA here is from genome assembly GCF_028858705.1 of Grus americana. NCBI lineage: Eukaryota > Metazoa > Chordata > Aves > Gruiformes > Gruidae > Grus > Grus americana. The sequence goes on along the minus strand of NC_072853.1, from coordinate 9,573,924 downwards.
TTTTAGTGGAGGAAGGAAGGTCCTCTATAGGAGGACTCTAAAGGAGTATTAGGCACAGCGGGACACAGCCTTGTCATAACTTTCCTATTCAACATCTATGAGAACAGGAATTTCTGTTCCTAGTTAAAGCTTTGCCACCTTCTTCTGTTGTGGCATCCATGCAGAGAGTGGCTGGAATCTCAATGTTATAATGCATCTGTAAGAGTGGAGAGTTAAATCCATTTTCAGGTATAGCATGACAGATCTGATCAGCCAGCCAGCCAATAAAGCTCATTCAGTGAGCTGAACCATCTTCTGAGCTCCACGGACAGTACCAACTAGATTAGTGTGATAGTAGATACTTAACTCATAGGTATGCACACAGATATTTGGATGCCTGAACTGAATTTCTTAATCATGAGTTGAATCACATCTCATGTAGGTGAAGAAAATCAGAAAGCAATGACACTGACGCTGTGCTCACGGCTTGCAGTGCCTCTGCCAGTCCTGAATACTGGGATGATGGGGAAGCTTTGCATCAGATATGCAAAGCTTTTCCCTTTTCCTGTAAAATTAAGAGTGCTGCACAGGGATGAGTGTCAGGTCTGGGCTTTTTTATTGACCTTCCAGGCAACTGTGATGGTTGACACAGACATCTAAAGTGTGGGGGAAGTCAGATTTTTCTCCCTCCACATCCCACCAGGACATCTCCAGGGACAGGGTGGCACACTTGCCATGTGACTAGAGAAAATATTAGTGAGTGAACACTAGGCAGAAACTCTTTCCTGGGTGAAAGATGTACTGAATGAATTAGATGGTCTTTCCAGTATCTCAGTCTTCTGATTATACATGGATATTAACCTGGACTATCTACAGCATTGCCTGTACATCTGTATTTGGTATAGCATGGCTTGAAGTTATTCTCCATATTGATTAATTATTTGGGTCATAGGTTCTAACTCTTCCAATGATGTTACAATTACCTATAAGTCGTGATCAAGATGCTCACAATCAATTGTAAATTGATTTTTCCATTGCTTACCAGCAGTATTAGTCCTATGAAGGCTCAAAAGTCTGGTCTATACTCCAAGTAGTCCATATTTTTTAATGGAATTTAGGAAAGGACATTAAGAAATTAAGGAAAGGGACAAGATTGCTCCTCCAGCATCATTCTCTTCTTATTTTTTTCTTAGGAACTAATTCAAAGTGCCTTTAAATCAATGAGAACATTTTAATTGGCTTCAATGAGCATTGAGGCTCAGCCTTACGCTTTTGCCACTTAAGGTTTCTGCCTGTATTTTGATTCAATAAAAATGAGGCCAGATGCCTGTGAAATACAGGCTGGGATTCACCTCAACTTACTGCAGACACTGCCGGTGCAAGTGTCTGTATCTCAGCATGCCTGGTTTGCTTTAAAGCAGTGGGGAAAACTGGGGACCTTAAAAGCATGATTCATCTGCTCTATTTCAGGTATCTACTTTAGGTGGAACTATGTATTAGAAGTGCCTACTTCTCCAACTGGAAAAAAGAGACCCAGGTGACTAGGTCAGATGAATTGCACTTACGATGTCAGATAACAAGCCATGGATCAAACCTAACATTCTCTCACAATGTTGGGAATGATAAAAAAGAAGTAAAACGGTAGAAAGCTTTCCACTGGGCCCCAGGGCACAAATGTCTAAATACAACCGTTAACAATGGGGGAAAAAAAGGGTTGTATTTTCTTACTCTGTCTTACCAATGTAACCACACATAACATGTTTGATGCTTAAATATTTGTCAAACTGAATACTAAGAAAACATGACACGATGCCAAAATTAATGAGATGTTCTTAGAAATACCACCCCCCACCATTTTTACCCTTGAGGGTGCATGAGTTCTAGTGGTTTTCCACAGCCAATACAACTATTAAAGTAATAGTTTCTAAAGAACAAGAGCTTAGTTTCTCCTGTGAAAGTAATGTTATAGTTAGAGAAAAGTTGAAGAAACTAAGTATTGCAATCACACCTCACCTAGTAAAATTATCAGACCTGGCAAATATTAGTTTTCAAATTATTTGAATTCTGAGGGTGCTGTGGTAAGTCTGATGATAAAGTTAATTACTTACAAAAAGAAAATTTGAAAGGTTTTCATGGTGAATACCTCACATTAAATTACGAGCACTATTTCAGTCATTGTGACATTTTATAAATAAGCACGTTTACACTCAGCATTTTGTAAGGTTATTAGATGTATCTCAAGGTGCCCACTTGAAGCGTACGCTGAACAACTGTAATGCGGCTATAGATGTTGTTTATCTAACACAAATGATTCAACATGCCCATAACAGAAAGCATGTAATTAAGTTCTGCACACATAATTACTGGAGTTATGGGACAGGCTAAGAAATATTTCATGCTTTAGACTCTTGAGGGAACTTGTGCTCCTTCCTCCAGCATGGATCACGACGTTTCTAAATATTTTTTGCCAGGAATTTTGAATCAATCTCCTTATACAAGACATGCCATACTGTGCACAAAAGCAGGAATAGCTTTTCCCTTGGACCTGGAGAGCAGAAGTTAATAATGCTGCGATCATCTTGTATGTTCAGTTGCATCTTTCTACCTTTCTCTAGTGCTTAAACTCAGCTTTATTTTTTCTGTCATTTGTTAATATGTCGAAATTCTTTATGCTAGAGGATATTGTCATATATACATTTTTTCTTAATTCCTAAAGTTGGTTGGGTTTTTTGGTTGTTGTTTTTCTTTTTTATTTATGGCACAACTTTTATTACTTCCCTTATTTACAGAGTAGGGAGCAAATTGCACATGTCTGTCTATTCATCCTCTATTACACCATTAACCTTTCTATTATCAGATCAAAAGCAAAGTTTATATTGCAGGCATCTAATCCAGCCATGACTTCATAGGCTGATTTAGTAGCAATCCCTATCAGTAGCAATCCCTGATCAGACTTGATGTCCTACAGACCCAAACTTCATCAGATAGATGATAAAAGAAGAAACAAGAAACAACAGCTAAAATCAGATTGAATCCAGGGGATATTGGGTCCTCTAGACATGCTTTCATTGTACAGCAAGCTGGATAAATTGAAATCACACTAATGATCACTTCAGCTAATGTTCCTTATTGGTAAGATATCAGTGTAACAGGTCAGACATTTTTTGCATGCATGAGTTTCCTTTATTCCCCACTTCCAGCTAGGAACAAAATAACTACGGATATATTTTCTAGGATTTGCACATATAAAATCCAGGCTACATTTTAGTTCCTAAGTATGTAGCCTAAAACCTTTTAGGAGTGATCAGTTCTTATATCTTAATGATCTTTTAGAGTCAACATGCATTAGCACGGTGTGAATATTTCTGCCTGCTGTGTTAGGTTTGTATGGCAAGGTATTGGTGGTGGGGGGAGGGGCTACTGGTATGGCTTCTGTGAGAAGATGCCAGAACCTTCCCCATGTCCAAGAGAGCCAATGCCAGCTGGCTCCAAGACTGCCAAGGATGAGCCAATCAGTGATGGTGGTAGCACCTCTGGGGTAACATATCTAAGAAGGGAGAAAAAACTGCTGGGCAAACAGCAGCGGAGAGAGGAATGAGAATATGTGAGAGGAACAACTCTGCAGACACCAAGGTCAGTGAAGAAGGAGGGGCAGGATGTGCTCCAGGCTCCAGAGCAGAGATTCCCCTGCAGCCAGTGGAGAAGACCATGGTGAGGCAAGCTGTTCCCCCACAACCCATGGAGGATGATGGGGAGCACAGATTCCACCTGCAGCCTGTGGAGGACTCCATGCTGGAGCAAGTGGATGCACTCAAAGGAGGCTGTGACCCCATGGGAAGCCTGTTTTGGAGGAGGCTCCTGGCAGGACCTGTGGCCCCATGGAGAGAGGAGCCCATGCTGGAGCAGGTTTGCTGGCAGGACTTGTGACCCTGTGGAAGGGACCCAAGCTGGAGCAGTTCATGAAGAACTGCAGCCCGTGGGAAGGACGCATGTTGGAGAAATTCGTGGAGGACTGCGTCCTGAGGGAGGGACCCCACGCTGGAGCAGGGGCAGCGTGTGAGAAGTCCTCCCCCTGAGGAGGAAGGAGCAGCAGAGACAACGTGTGATGAACTGACCACAACCCCCATTCCCCATCCCCCTGTGCCGCTGAGGGGGAGGAGGTAGGGAAATCAGGAGTAAAGTTGTGCTTGGGAAGAAGGGAGGGGTGAGGGGAAGGTGTTTTAACATTTGGGTTTATTTCTCATTACCCTACTCTGATTAGATTGCTAATAAATTAAACTAATTTCCCCAAATTGAGTCTGGTTTGCCCATGATGGTAATTACTGAGTGATCTCCCTGTCCTTATCTCAACCCACAAGTCTTCTGTCATATTTTCTCTCCCCTGTCCAGCTGAGTAGGGGATTGATAGAGCAGCTTTGGTGGGCACTTGGCCTCCAGCCAGGGTCAACCCACCACACCTGCCACTTAGCTCCTCCTCTCCCATTAGTCCACTCCACCTAGAAGGTGGCATTGAGTCTTTCTCCTCCATGCCATGCACCAACTTGCTTGCTTGGTGAGGAAACTGCAAATGGAGGAAGAGCAGGTAATCTCTCAAATTCCACGTGCTATTTGGTTCACTTCAGTGCCTCACAGCCTCTAGAGAGAGGATAAAACTAAGAGGTTCATGCAAAAGTTTCTTGGCTGAGGAAGTTAAATGACCACTTAAGCACCATTGCGTAAGACAGGATAGATAACACCTCAGTGACCAGGAGATATGGTAAGACTCCAGCTTGTGGCACTCCAGCTACCAGCGTTCAGGAGACCTAGCATTAAATGAAAGAGTATGACAAAATTATCTACGGTTAACTGTTTGTCTACTGTTGCTCCAGGTTAGTGCTGCTGGTCTTGGAGAAATTGAAACTAGAAGAGTTACTGAAGCCTTTAGGAGAGTTTCTCATTCCTTGGTGCCCAGTGGCAACTGAGAAAATTTGAAATATCAACTTGGATATCCTTGAACAGAATTATAGAATCTTAGAATCATAGAATCGTAGAATCATAGAATGGTTTGGGTTGGAAGGGACCTTTAAAGGTCATCTAGTTCCAACCTCCTTGCCATGGGCAGGGACATCTTCAACTAGATCAGGTTGCTCAGAGCTCCATCCAACCTCGCCTTGAACTTTTCCAGGAATGGGGCATCTACCACCTCCCTGGGCCATCTGTTCCACTGTTTCACCACCCCCATCATAAAAAATTTCTTCCTTATGTCTAATCTAAATCTACCCTCTTTTAGCTTGAACCCATCACCCCTTGTCCTATCACTGCATGCCCTTGTAAACAGTCCCTCTCCAATCTTCCTGTAGCCCCTTCAGGTACTGGAAGGCTGCTCTAAGGTGTCCCTGGAGCCTTCTCTTCTCCAAGCTGAACAACCCCAACTCTCTCAGCCTGTCTTCATAGGAGAGGTGCTCCAGCCCTCTGATCATTTTTGTGGTCCTCCTCTGGACTTCCTCCAACAGCTCTGTGTCCTCCTAACATTGGGGACCCCAGAGCTGGATGCAGTACTCCAGGTGGGGTCTTACAAGAGCAGAGAAGAGGGGCAGAATCACCTCCCTCAACCTGCTGGCCATGCTTCTTTTGATGCAGCCCAGAATACAGTTGGCTTCCTGGCCTGCAAGTGCATATTGCTGGCTTATATCCAGTTTTTCATCCACCTTAATTTCACCCTGCTCTCAGCCCTATAGGCTGGATCTTGGCACCTTGGCAATAGAAAATATGAGGTTTAGGCAGAGTTCAGGCCATGTAAATCTGTTTCCTAGTCTCCACTAAGCACCATAAATTTCTATTGACATCACTGTAGCTTTTTTTTTTGCTCTGCAATGGGATTTCAATCCAGGTTAGTAAGAACCAAGATTGTCTGTGGTCCCTGAGGAGATGTTTCTGTACACACAGCCTTATAACCTGAACCTGAAACTGGAGATCCAGATCTTGTCAAATAGCAAGCTATGCTATTATGGTTACTTGTTAGTACCTCTAACCTATCTGTAGGATGTTTTAGTACAAAAATGTTAGAATTAATCAAGCTAGCTACGGTATTAAGTCAAATGTAGCTAAAGTAGAATGGGTTCATTTTCCATGCTGAGAACCAACTAATTAATGTGCTGAATTAATCTGACAGCACAAAGTCCTGTGCTGTCACAGTTAATCTACTTCCATTAGCATCACAGCCTGGTTAAAGCTAGCTCAGGTATTTCTACATCCCACTGAAACCTGTCCCATAATCATATTTTTATTTCTTAAATGCAGTACATATACAAAGGCCACCATTTAAGGAAAGTAATGACAGCTTTAACTGAAGTGTCATAAAATCCAGAAAATCTTTGATGCGCAGGATGACACACTTTGTGTATCTTAATTCCACAATCTGAGTTAAGCCAAGCACCAGATTTAGCATCAGGAAGGGATATATCTTCACATCACTCTGGCATTGAGTATATTTTCTTTTCTCTGGAAGATAAGGCATTGCCCATTTCTTAGGCTTATCTGGGAATTATTTTGCTATAACATGAAATGATTACAGACTCACTCTTCTTCATGTACATTACAGTTGAGATGCTTGGTTTTTAGTATAGGCTTTTTTTTTAAAAATGCTTCAGGTTCATTGTAGAGATGACTTTGCCATTGTCCTGGTGCATGCAGTGCATAAGTAGAATAAGTAGATAGTCTCTGATATCACCTGAAGAAAACACCTAATTTTCTGTGCCTGCATGTGACTAAAGCTGTTGGTCCTTCTAGCCTTTTCCGATGTAACAGAGGACCCCATCTTCATAGTCAGGAGCCTGGTCCCTCCAGCATGGAGATGCAGGAGAGGTCGTAATTGCAGCACATGCAGCAGACAGGCCATTGAAATGAACCCAGAAAGAAGCACATCTGTCTCCTTACTCCATCTTCCTACACTTCCTATACTTTCACTGACCCAGCTCTTCTCCCTGGCTCCCAGAACAGTGGTAAGATGCTGATGTGGGAGCACAGGGTGTAAAACGAAAAGTACTAAATAAAGGAAGCAGACATCAGTAGATTCATTCTCCCCCTGTCAGGATTAAAATATCTTCTGATGAATAGGAAGAACATCTTTTTATGTGAACTAAAAATATTACAGGAAATTAAATAGGGCTGTGAAGATGTTAAATTAGAAAGTATATTCAATCATTATAACATCTTTTATGGCAGTTTTAGGTTTTATTTAAGCTCAAAACCTCAAAGTAAACTTAACTTTGGAGCCCTTACAACATCTCCGGAGTGTATGTCGGTTGCTATATATATAGACAGTGTTACACGAGTGTTCTCTCTTTACATGCAGCTAGTCAGCAGATAGCATGCCAGTGGGTAGTACTCCAGAATACATCTGCTTGGTATATGAGCATTATGGAGTCAGGAAAGTTTAATTTAACAGCTTTAACTGCATGAATTGTTCACAGGGCTTAGATGTGAGCAACTAGAAAATAATTATTTCTAACATGAATACCCAATTACTTACAAGCAGGTTTGTACATGGGAGTGAGCTTGTGCATGTGTATCTGAATTTATTTTCTGGTACCTAAGCTTCCTACAGACATGGGTTTGCTGCTTCTAGGAGAGCTGTAAAATCTTAACTAGCTTGATCATCACCCCTATCCTAAAGAGGATTTCCCAAAATGCTTGAAGAAATCTGACAAATCAAATTATTCACTGCTTTTCTGAAGTGTTTTTACTCTTTAGCAAAAAAAAAAAAAAAAAAAAAAAAAGACAGAAAGAACATCTGTGCTTTGGGGAATGAAGCCTGGAAAGAAACATGTGGGAAACTTATGAAAGAGTATGAAAGGAAAGTAAGAGCTTGATCTTATGCTTACAGAAATTACTGGCAAAACTCTCACTGACTTTAATAGCGAAAGATCGGAGCTTAAAGCACAAGCCCAAGAGAGGAAGAGAAGAAACAGGTCTGTGATGAAAGACAGTGGGCACAGAGAAATGGTGACAGTCAGACAGCAAAGCCCATCGCCAAACACTTTCATGTAAAAAGCTCTACGCTTCAATGACCTACGCACTTCTGACGTCTGGTAATTTCCCTCGAAGATGGCCCCAAATATACCGTCACTATGCACTGAACTCCAGACGTTCAAAGCTGCAGATTATTTTTCTTTGATGTTTTCTCTTTTCTATCTCTCTTTTTTTTTTTTCTTCCCCCAGTCTATCTGCTATCAGCTCAAGAGTTTTTACCCCACCAATTCAGAGTACCCATGTCTCTGGTGAATGAGAGAAGCCTTAAAGAGCAATTTAAAGAGACATCCTACAACTGTAAAGAAAACCTTTACATTGTAATAGCTTGGAATACGGATGGCAAATTGAGATGCCCTTTAGCTAACGCTGTAGTTTCATGTGCTTTCCAACAGACAGATATGTACGGAATACGAGAAACCCGCTAGAGCAATAAAAGGCTTGGAAGCAGACAGGATTTAGCTAAGGTTTTATTAGGAGAAAGAATTAGTTTTGAATTTTACTGTGGCAGTTTTGAAGGCCTGGGGCTTTAATCCTACAAAGACTTTACCGTGCAATCTGTGCTGGATATTACACCATACATCATTCCCTGTTCACAACACCATTCTTTTCTGATTGAGATTTTTGAAAACTTTGAAAAAAATAAAGCATATGATTCACCTCCCATTGATCAGCTGAACTGCACCAGGCTGCAGAGCTTGTTAGGATGTAATCCTTTGGGGGAGTTAAATTTTAACAGACTGCTGGGGTTATTTTTGGTTTGTCATGTGCAAACTGACTGTAATCTCATTGGTACCCACTGAGAAGGCAGAAAGGATGATGGCTGTGCTACAGCTGGTGGTGAAAGGTTATTCTTAATTTTGATCTGGCAAACAAGTTATCAGCCATCATGAATGACAAGATTCCTTCTCCCACTCAGCCAGTGATGAGCAGACTTTCAAACATACTGTCTTAAGAAGGCATATTTACAAAGCCATTTCAAAGTCAAGGTTAGAAACCTCAGATGCTTCATTGCCCCTTGGTAGGAGAATATGAAATTGCATCCCTCTATTTCCTCCCTGCCATCAGTAACTATTTGTTTAAAAAAATCTGCAGTTCTTGTTCTAGGGGGCAATTGACAGTTAAAGACTAGGAAGAATGTTTTACTTTAAACTAGCAGAAGAAAAGTGTTAGGAAAATGGGAGGCTTGTGGATATTTTTGGCTAAATCAAACTCTGGATCAAATTGGCTGGCAACAGAATGGAGGTCTTTAACATGACTTAAGAAGGAATGAGGCCACTGGCTGCTGAAAAAAGCTACTGGAAAAAGCTTTATTTTACTTTAGAATGCAGTGATTCAATAAACAAGAAAAGTGGGGATCATTTCACGGGTTTGTGGGATGACACACCACCGCAAACTGACGGAGTAAAGTTTTCCATCATTATCAGCACTGATTTGAAGCTGTGGCTATTTCAAAGCTAAACCAGTCTGAAGAAAAAGTAAATAACAAATTATTTCCTAAGTAAATCTTTCCATTTGCCCTCAAGGAGATATTAAAGAGAAACATGTAAGAGGATTGTTCAATCTAATTATGTAATGTGAGCAAATCTCTGAATAACAGCTGCAGCATGAAGAGGGCATTAATGTTAACTCTTCAGCATGGGCATCAATGTCTGATGATTATCACTCATTAAAAACACTTTGTTGCACATGCAAAACCCAGTTGCTAAGGGGACCTGAAAACTATTTAAAGGCAGAAAGTGGCAGTCATCTTTATGCATACTCAGTGTTATGATGTCTCTGTAATCCTATTAGCTTTAATGCAAATATTTCAGGTGAGAGGCATCACCTAAGTTGAGTAAGATCTCTATCATCTTGCACGTGGTGATGGAAGAAAGGAAGAACAACACAGAAGAGTGATGTATGGATGGCAGACATGTCTACATTCAGAATGAGCTACTGGTTTCTATATAGCCTGGTGCTAAAATGAAACAATTGCGTTTATTCTACATGTCCATTTTCAAAACATTTTAAACCCTACTGCTGATGAAGACCTCCTAAACCTCTGTATGGTGCATGTCCTGCTACTTTCCACAGTCTGACAAATATGAGAGAGAAGGTTAACTAATCTGCCCACCGTTACAGTTTGCCTGCTGATGACAAGGGAAAAACCCAAAGCAGGAACTGGAATTGTAGGCAAGTGTCATCCCACACAAATGCATGCCAGAAGATTTACAGTTACACTTTCCTGTCTTATGAGTATGAGATATTGTCCACACAATTCAAGATAAGATAATTCAAAGAACCTGCTTGACTCTAATCACATTTCTTAAAATTATGTTTTTTCACTTTCTGGTATCAGTCTGATGTCTGTCCGTAAGCATTCTTAAAACACCAGGTGTCAGTAATTTATTTTTACAGATGGGGAGCTGAGATGTAACTTCATGTACAGCTTCTCAGTGAGTCTTGCAGTGCTCTTGCAATTCCCATAATTTTGAAACACTGCACAGAGGTAGGACTCAAAACAGCAGAGGGGAGCAACATTTGTGCTTCCTTTAAGGTGAACATTTCTGACAGAAGGTTTCTGTTGGAACTGAGTTGATAATAATCCAATAAATTAATTCTGATATCTTCATAATTCTCCTGGGTGATGCCACACCATGCCTAATGCTGCTTTCCCCAAGTTACACAGGTAACCCCAGCATGCAGCAAAAATCCAGAGTTCAGCTGAAAGATAGACTTCAGGAAGTACAAATTTACATGGGCTACAGGGCCAATATCTCCTGGAAATTTCAAGGAGCCAGTGTGCTAACAAAACTTTAATTAAGGGAGATGTAATAGCTTGTCGAGACAGTCCTGAAGTGTGAGGCTGGTACTCAAAATTAATAATAAAAAAAAGAAAAGTGTGTTCATTGTTATTAACACACAATGGCTTGGTAATTTCCTTTGCATAACATATTATTTAATCTGAAGCCAGGTTACAGTCCTGGAATATGAATTACCTTGTACTAATCCTATCAACACCAAACACATGCAGGTGCTTTTACAGAGTAACTGGTCTTTTTATACAGCCTAAATTGAAACCGTCCATTGCTTTCCAGTGCTTATCACCTCCGTGTCTGATTTCAGCCAAAACCTGACAGCCAAAAGCAGAAATTGAGTAGGAGATGAATGTTACCTGGTGACAAACAGCTATGGTGGCTTTTCTAACGGTGCTGATAATAACTCATTAATCACAAATGAAACTCTGCAATAAAACAGCCACTGGCTCACATCATAAGGAGGAGATGTACGTACAATGAGAACAAGGACCCCCCTCCCTCCCTGCTCCCTTCCAGAATGCCACATGGCCCATTTGGCGTCTGCCAGCACAGCACATTTTGATGACCGGAGCTGCTGTCAACACACCTGTTCCACTTCCAGGAGTACTTACTTATGGGGTAAAAACCATCTCTGGTACATCCAACATGGTAAGTCAGACCAGGCAGAGAGCTCTGCTTTGGCAAAAGTTTATTTCAGCAATGCTGTGAGCTCCTAGGCTGTGGGTATGTTAAGAGGGATACTGGCAAAAAACTCACAGATAATATCATCACAAGGAAAGATAAGTTCCTCTTGGTTACCCAGGACCACATCAAAGATAGCCACCCTTGGATGCCTTCCTTTTGTAAATCTTACTGCTCTCCACCCCACTGAAGTGAACAAGTCATTTTGGCACCTGCTTGTGTTTGTCCCCAGGTAGCTGAGCTTTTGATACAGCAAGGCAGGATAGACTTTGCAAGGTAATAACCCACATTTTTAATCTTGTCCTTCTGCGCTGTTTTCCTCTTCCTTGGTAATTCCTCATTATTTGCTTGTGTTTCTCCAGCAGTATCCTAGCCTACATCTGTTGGTCAGCTTCGCTAAATCCCTTTAGCCATGACTTTGTCCAGAAGCTGCAGAGCATAAAAGATTACATCCCATCACAACCACAACCCATATGTGATGACAGCTCCAGAGAGCATCTCAGGCTGTAAACCTATATCTGGTATTTAGGATTCATTTTATGTTATCGTTACACTGCAGACCGAGCAACAATTTTAACACATGAGCAAACACACAGATTCAACACACCAAAAGAGAAAATATTCTCCTGGGATATACACAAAAGGTAATTTAGTGTTTTTTGCCTCTAAGGCTTGCCAGTGCCAAAAGATTTGTAAATTTATCTTGTAACTGCCCACTGCTTTTTTTTTTTTTAATCTTGTTTCTTGCTACTTCCTGCCCTGAGGACACACTGTACTTTAAAATATAAAGAGATACAAAGTTTGTCCTAGGGAAAAAAAAAAATACTGGAGGAAAAAAAAAAAAAGCCAAGATATCTCTCTAGCAACTCCTTTCTCACCTTAGCAAAACAGCAGTACCACCTTCAAAGTATCAAAATGATTTCATCCTGGTCTGCTTTAAATATTTATCCATTTGCTTTTCATTTTAAAATAAAGTTTTCTAGCTCTGAGATACTAAACATTTAAAAGGATGAAGTCTACCTTCATCTACCAGTTCTCTTGGGATAATCGAGGTTCTGATCCTACTGGGAAAGACACACTGCCTGCAGACTCAGGTGGACTAAAATTCAGACCCTAGAACGTGCAACTTCTCTGTCTCTTCAGGTTACGGTATTTTATCGACTTTCGGCAGCTACATGAACAGGCTGAACGCCTGTATATCTCATTTCAAGCTAAATCCAAGAATATATAGTAAGTGAAGGTCTAATACATTAATAAATAATAGTCATGCAGGGGAAGGTAGGAATTCAACACCTTTTGCAAGTGCTTGCAAGGTTAACACAAGTGCCAGCAGGCAGCCCGTGATGAGCCACTCAGTCTGTCGGACTGGAGGACCAAGGGCACAGTGTAGCTCCAAAGAAAGGACTAGTGTTCTCTGATAATGGAAATTCATTCTTTTCTAATAAACTTTTATGGCTGAAAAAGGTGATTTAAAGGCATTTTCGATGTCCTGTGTTTCTGTCAGGGAGGGCACCAGAAGTGTTTTAATGGTAAGACAGCAGGAGCCAAGTAAATGTCAGAGTGAAATCCTCTGAAGCTGTCACTTGCAGTGATGGATAGGCTCCAAGAGGTGATACAGCTGGACCTGACGCGGCTCCTTCAGACAGTGCACGGTGATACGAGATACTTGGAAAAACCAAGAGTCCCCAAATCAGAGAACCCAAAATACATTTGTGACTGTGCTCAAATTCCATTCTAAGCCATCCTCTAAAACTGCAAAGGCCAAGGGCTTTTAAACGCAGAAAATTCATTTCCCCATCTTACCTCCAATTTCTATTTCAGCCATCTGTTGCTCTCCCGCTTACCTCAGGCAGAGTTCAGCTCTCCGGAGCCATGCCAGCTGTTCTGTGCCATGCACAGCACACCTCTGCTCTGGTGTGAGGCACTATGGCCGAGAGGACACGCTGGTGGTTCAAACCCAACTAATAATCATAGGTCTATAACTCATGATCTTTATATCAAAGACTGGCAATATTGATAGACTCTTGTATGTGACCTGGGCCTTGTAAGTCCTTTCCATTTCCCTAAAATCATGGTGGGCACTTGCTATTTCTGTCTGGTTGAGTGTGACATTAAGATTTGCTTGGATTTGTGGTCAAAGCTCACTTGACTTCCAGAAAAAAGTAAATAAATTGTAGTATAGGAAAGTAAAAGCCTCTCCTCCCCTTCCTGCATAACAGGCTTTTTCTTGAGTGGCTGGTTGTATCAAGTTTATGTATCGAGGTGTTGTTAGGATGGGGGCTGCAGGGTGGCCTGTGTGGGGAGAGGCCGGGGCTGCCCCGTGCCGCACACAGCCGGTTCCAGCTGGTCCCAGCCGGCTCCAACGGCCCCAGCGCAGGACACAGCTGAGCCCCTCAGCCAAGCTGGGGGTGCCGGGGGGAAAACAGGTTTCAGCAAGGGCCAAAGGCAGCACAGGCAGAGGAGGAGGAAGCCAAGGAGGGAGCAGCAGCAGAGGGACCCCAAGGCCGGAGGAGGAGGGCAGGAGGTGCTGCAGGCCCGGAGCAGGGATCCCCTGCAGCCCTGGAGAGACCCCGCTGGAGCAGAGACCCAGCCTGCAGCCCGGGGAGGGCCCCACGCCGCAGCAGGGGGGTATTTCCTGCAGGAGCTGCGGCTGTGGAGAGCCCAGGCGGGAGCAGGTTGTCCCTGAAGGACTGCAGCCCGGGGAAGGGCCCGCGCTGGAGCAGGGAGACCTGTGAGGAGGGAGGAGCGGCTGAGAGGGGCTGGGATGGACCAACCGCAACCCCCATCCCCACCCCTGCGCCCCTTGGTGTGGGGGAAGTGCTTTCCCAATGTTTCCCTCTGGAAACTTGAGGCAACCATTGCTGGTGGATCCCATTACCCTCAGTGGGCCAAATATCAGTTTATACATTCTGAATGTTTTAATGTTATCTTTATTACTTAATCCAAAGTTTAAAAAAGATAAAAGATTATTGGTACATTTATTCTAGAAGATTTTTTTTTATTGTTAGTATCTTTCTGGAGTTGATATTAATGATGTCTGCCTATCTGAGTATCCAGAAGGTACCTGATTCTTGATGAACAATTAGTGTTGTTCACACTCTACTGGACACTGTCAGAAATGTTGTGTTCTTTGCCTTGAAAAAAAAAAAAAAAATTTCTAAGTTGTAGCTGTAACCCAATTACACCTAATGTCAGAGCAGAACAAACGCAAATGTGATTTTGGCTTCAAGCCTGCCAGCATTGTTCAGTGCTTCAGCAATTTTATTTCCCCTAAGTCAGCAGTATTTAAATTTCTCTGTAAATTATTCCTGGTAGTTTATTCATATCCTAACAGCTGGATTGTGGCACTGTGCCCTACACTGTATCAGTGTAGGGTGAGCAACATGGAGCCACTGTGCCACAGAGATCACCTACTGATTTATGGCTGACTCAGGCAGAATTTATTTTGGGATGACAGTGGAAGACCCATTCCCAGTGCCCATTTGACTGCAGGAGGAAAGCAGCCACTGCCTAGTGTATATATGGGACATGAACATACTCCACTTACATTGAGAAAAAACATGGTAGATGAAGGATATTTTAACATAGCCAAAATTCAGGCCAGAAGTCTAAGCGAGCCCTTAAGCCAAAGCAATCAATGCATCATTGTATAACAGGTTACTGACTGTCAGTTGGACGTGGTAACTGGCCACGCATACATCTGTAGGCCTCTACAGCTGTGAAATAAAACACGTTAGTTAGAGCAGGAACTTCTGAACCATGGAAACATCAATGATTTCAGCCATGGCTTTGGCAATAGTTTTGGCTAGGCTGGTAATTATCGTAATAATATCTTTATTGTGCTGCTTTTTAGGCAGTGACTTTAGTGTCAGTCTCCCGGGTAATGTCTCAGCAGATTAATTTATAAATGCTCATAATCTAGGGAAGCAGCACAATGACAAGAATTATCTGCATAGATCAGTGAAGAGTATTTCAAATTTTTGTCATATAAATATATAAAAATTCCCTACAGCAAATAAAGGCAGGCTGTCCAGTGTCAGTGAAGGATTTTCTGTTCTTAGTTCTGCTACAGATACACTTCCTTAGCCTTGGTTTACTCATCTGTTAGATGGAAACCCTATGATTTATCCACGTCAGACCAATGAAATGTCTGCAATTTCAGCAAGATGAAATCAAGAACCAATAAAATATTATTGTTGTTCTTTTAGTTGTTGTTATCGATGCAGAGTATCTCTAAAAAAATCCTAACATCTCCTCCTACCTGGAAGGACCATGGCAACAGAGAAACTCCCCTAAAGAAGTTGCTGGAAATGCAGAAAAAGGAGTCCAACGGTGCTATTCCCCTTTCATACTGAACTCACAAACTGTTTAAAATCATTCTCTGCATTCATCATCCCAGACAAATCCTCTCCACAGCACCTGTAGAAGCTCTCTGGGATGTTCCCAGCACCTGAGCATATGGACTGAGAATGTGTTTGTTCTTCAGCTCTTGAGGGCACCATGCACAGAGGTAAGGGGCTGTGAGACTGAGCACCAGCTGTAGCAAACATTGTTCAAGCAACTCCCCGGTTGCCTGTTCTTGTGTATATTCAGCAGCAGCAGCAGCAGAACGATAGCTCCTGGGTACCGCTTTCCAACTCCCATTCTGACTTACTGCCTGACCCTGGACAAGTCAGTTAACCTCCGTTTGCCATTTTATGCCTGAGTGTTAAAAGGATGCAGCACTTACCCTCCCCTTCTGGGTGTTGTAAAGCTTTGGCAATTTATACTTGTCAACTGCTTTGGGATCCTTAGATGAAAGGTGCTAAAGGGTCATTACTAATATTTATGAGAAAGCAAAATCTATAACATAACGCACACAAGTGGAACACAGCCATGTGCCCTTTGCTGGGCAGAGTTTTACAGCATTGGGCCACTAGGCTCGTTCCTCTTGTCTTTAGAGATGAGTATGATCGCAACAGCATCCATGAAAGGTTATGTCATTTAACAAGGACTGTACTTAGCACTATTTGTGCGTTTCGCAAAAAAAATAAAGACCTTGATACACATTGTACCCCAAATTTTCCCAAACTGATGCATGCAACATCTTGCAGAGGCACCTGGAGACCTTGAACCTCAAGCCCTCCACTGTCAGATCGTATATGTCCATACATATCTAGAAAGCCGATATATCCGGTCATGTGATAACATCCTAATAAGGTACCTGATGTTTGGTTACATATACTTATATGTCCATTGATGTGATAGGGCTTTTATCTGGTCCATGATCCCCATGTGAGCATCCTCTGTTACACTATGAGAACTTGTTACAAGTGACTTTGAAGCAACTAGCATGTCTCCCAATATATAAGGTTACTCCTATCACTTGATAGCACATTGGATTGCATTTATGTGGCAGGGCACATCAGATCTGAGGTTGACTGATGTCTCAGCTTCCAGTCACGTAGTCTGCATGGCTCTTGGGAATGACAACATCAGGGAGTGCCTTGCTAGGACAATTTGTATGGTCTGTGGCTCACCCCTAGGACACAGACCCTTGAAAAATGTGACAGTAGGTGATTGCCAAATGTTCTCTCTCGATCTGTTTCACAGGACACCCCTGCACTATATAATTCCTTAGCTTCTCTCTCATCCTTTACAGTAAGTCTTTCCTTCTTTGATTTGAAACACTGTTACTCTAATTTTAATTGTGTTAACTGGAGTCTTGTTTTCATAAGATTTTGTGCAGAGTTCAGTTCTGCTTAATGACTGACTGCATGGTCTGGACATGGTGACCTAGAGGACTAATAGATGTACATTATAATTCCAACTTCACAGAGTAAATTTCTGCATGAGTGCAAGAGAACCATGTCTCCTCAAGAGCCTGAATTGGTAACCGAAACCAACCGAAACAAGACAGGAATTTCTTTCAACAGATCAGCCAATAAAGAAAGCGAGCTGTAAGTAAGAGTTGCTTGCCCAAGTCAGAGAGCAGAGAGCGAGAGATGTGTACCTGTTGGCTTCAGGGAGCAGCATATTCCTTGGAGAATTGTCTCTCTGCCCTCCACCATGGGTTGCAGTGCTACAGCTGCTAGGTACATGGCCTGTCTACAGAGACCAGGCTATTTGCCTCTGTAGCTCTTCTTTATGCCTAGACCACCTTCCATAAGTAGAGTAGGAGCAAAAAAGATAGCAGACAACAAAAACAGGCTTTTGTAACTAGGAAAACACCTTGTGAACCCATTGGGCTAAGAGATGTCTCCCTGTGCTTTTTACAGTCTGGTCACATTCTCTAATTGCTCTGGTGATTTGTACTTATCACGGCCATTCTCCTTTGCTGCCCATTCCCCTCCCCTGTCTGGCCCTGGGATGAAGTCACAGGCTAAATTTGTAATGATGACAGTTGATGACATAGTTACAGGCAGTGTTTTTGTATGGCAGATCTGCTTTTTTAATGCAGCGTCAAACAGGAGAAACTGAGCAGAGTAAGGGAAAGAAAATCTTTATTATTTTTAAGGTAGCTAGCTCCTTTCCATCATGCTAGATGATAAAACATGCAGAAATTACCCTAAATTAGAAGGGAACATTAGGGAGAGAGACATTTTTGAGTGTAGGGTGTAACATGCTTTAGGGATTTACAGAAACCCATAGTCCATTCCCCCATTCCTCCTGACACCCTCTTTCAATCTAATTAAGCACAAAGAAAATTACATGCAACTTCAGGATGATGTAATGCATCTGCGTAATTGAGCAGTGCATTGTCAAAGAGCATTCAGTGTAATGTTATGTATATTTGATGGAACAATTTCCACTATTAATATTCACTGAGGATTCCTAAAATTAACTGTAATTACTGAGGGAAAGGGCCTAGATATGACTGAGCACAGCTCAAAAAAACATCTGTTCAGTGCTCTGTGCTGGGCAAAACCACAAGGATGATGTTAGGCTGCATTAGGAAAGGGCAAGGTAACAAAATGTGAAAGGAGGCAATTGAAAAGGAGAGATGAAAAAATGAATGGCTTCAAATTAAAACTGAGTTATAAATTCTACTGCTGAC
This sequence comes from Grus americana, assembly GCF_028858705.1. Lineage (NCBI taxonomy): Eukaryota > Metazoa > Chordata > Aves > Gruiformes > Gruidae > Grus > Grus americana. The sequence continues at coordinate 9,555,420 of NC_072853.1, read as the reverse complement.
CTCAAGAAATGGGAAAGCTGCAGGGTATTCACCTATAGTTACCTGCTTCTGTAAGTATGAGACTGGAGAAATAGTAAAGCAAGACAAATCTTTTTTTTTTTTTTTTTTTTTTAATCCAAGAAAAGTAGGATTTATGGTAATAAGTAGGAAATGTATCTTATGAACAAAGTGACACGTCACTATATAACTGTACTGCAAATCAGAGCCCTAAAAATCAACTTCCCGCACAAAGGAGGAATGTGAGGGACTGCAGTATGGTTCTTCACTTATTATAAGGAACCACACAGCAACACTTTTTGTTTCATTAACAGACCAGGTCAAAACATGGCACAGAAAAGCTTGTTGTTTGTCTTCTGCAAGCTTGCAAAGTTCTTGCTGATTTTTGAAACTCATGTTTCAAAATTTGACAAGTCTAATTAATTTTCAAGTGAACGGATGTTAAAAAGGCTCTAAAAAGCAACTAAATAATATTTTCTGTTATTGTTGCTTTTATCTTTCTAACATTAGGTTGTTGTCCCATCTCAATAATAAAAACTTGGTGTTAGGATTAGCTTTTATATTATGATTGTGCTATACTCATGACAGTGGAGCCTCGATGTTGTCATAAATACAAAGAAAGGCTTGGAAGGAGGCTGGTGAATTGGACACTATCTAGTCTGCTATTTATTCTCTGCCCTGCACCAAGGATATCTTCTTTTCTAGGTTGGGTGGCAGGTCTGGTAGATCTGGCTAAATAACTACATCTTTTCAGGATTTCTGGAGGTATGAATGTGCAACAGGTCTAATACATTTGGGAAGTCTCAGCTATACAGCCTGTGCCCTCTGGCAATGGCCAAGGCATTCTAGAGTGGCATGGATTAGCTCTGTCTTCCTGTTTCTAACCTGGTTATGAAACAACTTTGCAGCAAAGTTTTGGGATGTACATGTTGCATTTTGCTAAGAAGCAGAACTCCTCATCAGCTGTGATTAGTCAACAGCCAGGAAGAGTGTGGTTTGCTCATTCTGGTGTCTGATCATGAATGTTGCAATAGATGGCCTGCCTTAAACTTCTCTTTTCCCATAGCATGGTCTAGTCTTGGCACATTTTGTTCCTCATGTACTTGCATTTTGGTGCTTACAGACTGGATTCACATGTACAGATGGTGCCCACACCACATACCCTTTTGTTGAGAACTGAATTCTGACACTTTTACTTCTCAGCTGATCTCATCCACCCTATAGGTCTAGCCATGGAGTGAAACACAACTCAGTATGAATCAGGCCATAGATTTTCAAATCCATATGCAATCCTTTTGGCTACAGTTAGCCATTATCATAACTACTAGCACCCAACCAGCTGCACTGGTTGAACTTCATTCTCTCTTGGACCTCAGGGAGGCGCAGCGTTTTGTGGAGATGTAAAAGTAGCCTTTGAATCTTCACATGAAACTTAAAGTCAAACACACAGGGAACATTTTTTATCCTGTAGTAGCAAAACATCTGCCTTAACCTTGATGGTACTAGGATTTTTCCATCTGACAGGTTATGAGATTAAAAGACCAGTGTGCAGTGAGGCAAATTACAGGAATGTAAAACATTGGAGGGAAATCAATCCCTTGGGTCATTACATCCCAGCCATCATGTGACTTCACATAATCCTGTGCAAAAGCGTATCAGACTCCATCTCCATTGCTGTGTTTGCCTCTCCTTTGGTACTTCTAATGGGAGAGTGTCCCAGAATCTCACTCCTCAACTAGTCATAACCCTTCTTGTTTTCAGCCTAAAATATTCATGAACAATATATTTACATTTGGTTCTGCCAACACTGTCCTGTCTGCTTAATAATTGTTTTTGCCTCCCCAGTGATCACACACTGATGTATTGATAGACAGCATATATTTTTGCAGCCCCCACTATGCTGAATTTAAACAGGCTGACTCAGTTTGTCTCTCCTCGTAACAAAATAACCTCTCTTTGCTTCATTATCTTGTGGTCCACCTCTGCAACTGACCTAGTCTGAACTTCTCTGCTCTGAATATGGACGGCCAGAACTGTAGATAGACATGGACTGTAGCTTTCTCAGTCTCTGGCCTTCCAGAAATTTTTGAATGGAGTTGGGGATCCTTTCCAAATGGCTGAAGGCCTCTGGAAAACAAAGCTCGTTTTCTGATCTCCCTTCTGTTCAGTCCCTACAAGTAGTCCATGGTCCTCAAATAAAAAAAATAGAGACTTGCAGTATTTTAGGTCTTAGTATCTTAGCAATAGCTTGCTTCAGTATTTTTCACCGTCCAGTGGCAAAAACTTCTGATGCATCCTACAAATGCATTTGCCCTTTCACCGTCACTTTACATTTTCTGTTTATCTCTTTCTCTTAAAAGAAAGAAACTCTTACAACTCTGTATGCTGCTGAGGCCAGACTGCCAGCTGGTATCTGCACAGATCACCTTCTCAGCATTTGACTACAGGTAGCATGCTGACTATTCCTCATGCACATGCTGTCACTCAGTTTGACAGATTTACTAAAAACACTCACATGACAATCAATATGCCAGTTTTTCAGGATTCTGGGACAAAGAGTGTGGTGTTCTCCCACTGTGAAAGCCTTATTTTCTTTGAGATTTGTTTTCATATTGAATGTCATAACTTCCTTTATTATATATTTACTTTGTATTTTTTGGCTTGTATTTAAATCAACTTTACTCTTGGCCTCACTTCCCCTGCATTTCTGTTCTTATTCTCTTTTTATTTATACTGCTAGCAAATCTGTCCTTGCTTTCATTTTTTTTCACAAGGTTTAAATCGGTTGAGTTTTCAATTAGCATATTGTGTCCACACTTCCAGTAAAGACACTCCTTTTCCTGCTCAATTTCTTTTTTCCCCTTTCTCTTAATACATATTTTCAATGTGGATGGTTTAAATGATTTTGATTTTTTTCTCTTTTTCTGAGATTTTTTTTCTTTCTTGTGGTTCAAATGAAAGGATGGTGAAAGGACTGGAATTCAGAAATTGTTTAAAAACTTCTCCTCCCTTAATCTGTATTTCCATGGAGTTTCAATGTGTTTTTCGACTGTTCCACCCTTTCTTTCATAGTGTTCTCTTATTTCATTACACTCCAAGTGCTACTTCATGTTCAGGATTAACTCAGACCAAACAAGTTTGCAGAGATCCGAGTTATTCTATGGTCGCTTTTTAAAGGACCTGATGGATTTGACTTAACTCTTCCTGATCCAAATGTGAATTCTAACTAAAGGCTGCTAAATGAAAGGAGCTGTGCCCATGGGAAGCCTCATGGGTTATGGAAAAAGCAGGACTGATATTACCTAAGAGCCTTTCTCTAGCCCAGCGTTCATTGCTGAGTTGCAAATGAGGGAAGTATCTCTAATTCAATGCTAAACAGTCAGTTCCAAGAGCATGTCAGAATTTAGCCTTTACTCATCTTCTCTTTACTGTTTCTTGACTAATCCACATGTTCATCTACTCGCACTGATAGACCTTACCCTTGAGTGAGGGTAAGTTCTATCCATTGTGAGTCTCCTTGTCATTATAAGAGTCGATTATACTGGTTGGTCAGGAGGATCCTTTTTTGACTTAAAAATGAAGGAATTCAAGTATGAGAATTTATGAGTTTCCATTTGAAGGGTAAACAACAAATGAAATATACTACTCCATTTTGGCATATTCAGTAGCATTCTGTGAAACCTCCTTAATAGTGTCCAAGAAGAGCAAAATATGCTACAGCTGAGAGCTGATTTTTACACATCTTCCCTAGTACATAAAGGACATCAGCTCTGTTCTAGTTTAAGAATCAAATGGCTCCCTGTTTAACCAATGTGCTTTATACTCATCAACATTTCTTTGAGATGCAGTGTGCAAACCTTCCACAGGTAGGAGCAGTTCATCAGGAGGTTGTCCCATTTTCACATCACAATCTTCTTCCCACCTCTTTTCTTAATGGCAACAGACTTTTGTGCACATCTAAGGGTCAAACCACAGCTCTGAACCTGCCCACAATATTCTTGATCACAGGTGTCTTTATCCAGTTGATGGCATCTACTTCCCTTTTGGGAAGGAAAGGTGAAAGGTGTTAGATTGCTCAGGGTAACTGGAATGTCTTTTCTATTGTGGGTCATTTTGACAGAAACAGGATAGGAAGGATTCATACCACATCTTTTCTAGCAGACCTGAGAGGGTGGTAATTTCCAGGTCAAGGTGGGAGGTGAGAATTCATTTGAGGCGGGTGAAAAGGCAGTAACCTCTTTCTCTGATATATCTCCTTACAAGGCATGTTGTCTACAATTTGAGAAACCAAAAACTTTCTCCCTTACCATTTTTCAAGTGAGATGCGTGGTCTACCTGAATACACAGTAGTCTGGAAAAGAGATATCAAAGAGATGTCCTGCTAGCTCAGACCAGTGGTTCATCCAGGTGTTGTTTCCAGAAAGAGCAGTAGGATATGCTATGTGGCAGCAATACAAAGAGTGTAACACACTTTCCAGTCCACTCCCTGCACTTTTCCAACATACACAACTGCTGTATTAGCAATGTTGGATCTTTCCATTCTGACAGTATCCATCTAAAATCCAACTCTAATAAGGAATCCTTCCAAAAAGTTTACCTTCTAGCTCAGTCAAGGATGATTTTATTATATATAAGTAAAATGAAATCTGAGAATGAAAACTGGAAGCATGATCAAACTGAGATTGGGAAGAAAAAAGTTGCACATCCAAGTGTTTGTTGTGAAGAGAGAAAGGTCAATAGTAAGGGGGATGTCATAATGTCAAGGGAGACAGGAGCTGACCTACAGTAGAGACTGATGTTTTGGGCCATGGTCCTGATGAAGGCTGACTGAAGAAGAAACAAGGACTTCTTAAGACCCCAGCTGCTACAGGCACAGCAGCACTGAAGAATCTGGACTGTATAAAATATAGCATAGTGATTGCATGCCAGATAGCATATTTTTTATGGCCTCCAAGTTTCTCCTGAAATAGGAAGAGGATGCAAACAGGGTATGGTGGTGGAGGTGGCTGTCTCCTTTGGGTATGGAGACAGGCCAAGCTTTGCACATGTTTCAAGTCAATCTAAATGCCATCAGATAAAGCTGTCAAGCTATTGGGGGTTGGCAGCCAAGGTTTGGGAGGTTGTCTTTGATGTTGTACACCAGCTAAATTAGCAAAATTGAACTGTTGCACAATGTTCTTGTATGATCACAGCACATCTCTCCAATGTCACGACAGCACTACAACAGAAGAGCTGGCAGTGAGGAGGTGCCCATGAAAATCACTCAGCACTATTTACCTGGTCACAGCTGTAATTAGAGTTGCAGGTATGAAAATGGTCACTCTTTCTTTGAAATAATAATCCCAAAAGCAATAAAAGCATCAGGGCAGAGTTAATTCTGAGACTAAACACAGTTGTCTACACCTATGTGCTCAAACCACAGGTTGGCTAGGTGTCTACATTTTCCCATTGTCAGTAGTTGAGATCTAGGACTTTACTTGCGCAGACATGGTTATTATTTGAGCTGCTTCAGTGGATTTTCTCTGTGTCCTATTTACCATCCTATACTGATACTTTGGGGTATCTTAAATGGCACTAGATGCCTATATGTAGACAACAAACTGAGTGCAATGTAACTTTTTTTCTCCCCTCCTCTCCCTGCAAAATGAAAGAAAAACAAAACAAAACAATGTTTTGACCAATATATTCCCTCATTCATAGGATGAAGACTGCATGTTGACATCTTTCATCCATTTTTAATGTCAAGTTCAGGCAAACTCAATCTCCTGAAAGCTGAGAAAACGTGATTTTGGTAGTTGCTTGCACAACCGTAACTGAGTGATACCTTGATGGTATAGGTACTCTCATTCTGCCTAAGATCTGCATCAGCAAGAGCTGTGCTTATATGTTTGTGAGTGCATGTGTATGTGTATGTGCTGTTAATGAAGTTCTGGAGTTGAAATGCCTCTATTCTTAATTTCTCATCCACTGTTTGACCTCTAATTTCTGTTTGTAAAGGATGTTCCATACTCTAGTTTCTTTTCAAGAAAGCTTAAAAATATCATCTACCCAGAAGTGCCAGTCTTCTTTCTGTAAACAATAATTTAATTACATTATTTCTTGAGCTTGTCATAGCATACCGTTCCACAAACCCCCTCATGTTATTGTCCTGATATAAATACATCCTCAGCTCATTTGCTGAAATCTGACTGTTGGCAATCACAGCAGGAGCTGGAAAACAATGAATTTCATCACACGGTAAGGTAGAGAGGCTAGCCTAGCTTGCAGAGAGACTTTCTAAGTACAACGCTGCCATTAACCCCCTAATGATATCCTCAAATGAATGTTTTTAAGCCAGAGCATAAATATAACAGCAGCACGCCTGTGCTTGCTAGAAATAGGATATGTTCACAATATTCAGTTAACTTCTCCTGTGACACAAGTTAGGGTGCTGTTTTCTGCCCGTGGGCTCCCAAGATCTGCAAACAGAGGAGTTAACACTCGGATAGGGCTCATCTGAGTCAGTGCCTAATTCGGTGGAAAGTCTAAGCTAGTTAGCTGAGCTCGGCTTTGGAGAGAAACAGGTGCCTCCACAGGAAGAGTCAGCGGATCTAGATATTCCTCACAGGGTGAAATGAATTGCTGTATTGCAGCAATTTTAATTTGGAAGTCTCAAATTAATTCAAACTCACAACAGCCCCCTGGTGTGCAGCTGAGAAGTGGTTTTTTTGAAAATAGAAACAGAGGAAAAAGAAAGTTAAGCTGCTTGTCTTGGGCATCTAGTGAATCAGCAGCAGCTGGCAACTCATTTCACAAGTCCTGGCTCCACACTGCAGTGATATGGGCTCGCTTTGGATCCTAAATCCTGCCCCTTTGGAAATACAGAGCTGGCAGGCAATTAAATGAGTGTCTGCAGATTGACAGAGTTCCCCACTTTGGCAATAAGGACCCACTGGGCCCTCTCTGGGCGGTCACTGGGGATCTGGGTGGGAAGGGTGGGCAAAGTCTTCAGCTGTGCAGCTGGAAACAGTGCTGGAAATGCATGAAAGGAGGCTGATTCTCCATTACATGAAGGGCTTTTCAGCTCCTCTGACAGAATACAAGATCATTAACAGAGAGTGGAAATGGTCCAGCGTAACATCCCCTGGCATGGGCCACCGCAGTGTCGGACATGTGGCTGTAATACACCCCCCTGCAACTGCTCCCCACTTCCAAATTTAGGCTATAGAAAAGAGTCAAAGGTGTTGATCACTATGTACACCTACTGAGGATCTGCTCCAGAAAACACAATACTTATTTTATTGCTCACATTTCAATTGCTGCAGGCAACTGAGCAGATGCAGCCCCTGGGAGCTGTGAAACACAGTTCATGGCTGGGGGGATCCCTGTAAAGAAATGAACTCATTGCTGCATAGAGCTGAGTGCTTGCTGCATGGGGGAGCAAGGGCAAAGGGAGGAAAATCCTACTTTGAGGTTGTCCCAAAATAATAATAATGGAGCTATTCTTTTGGATGCTCAGTCTAGGGAGGATTTATTCTGGATATTCTAAGCTGAACCTCCTTGTAGATCTAAATTGCTCGGCGAAGCGAGACTTCTGACAAATTGCAACAATATAACACAATATTCAGCAATTTTGATAAGCCTCAGCTCCTTGAGTTATATGATTACACAAGAATCTCTGGTTTGGGCAAAATAATATCTGTTGATGTGACGACTATACAAAAAAGTCTGAGAGTGTCGGACATGAAAGCTCCAACTTCAGAAAGCTGACAACTTTCTTTGGTTTTAAATTTTAGAATTTTTAATTTTTTATTATTCTGGGGACCATACTCATCCCCTCAATAACACCTCTGGGGTAGTAGACAAATGATGTCAGGAATATAACCAGATGATATTGTACACACTGCAGTGTCCATGAATAACCATTTTATGTATCAGTATTGTTCAGGAGAAACACTAAATAATAGGAATAATGCAGATCTCCATGCTGTATCCCAGAAACTGAAGTTGAGTCTCTGGGCTATAAAATGTTCTAGCCTAAACAAAAGAACAAATCCTAAGGCATCATTACCTCTGTCACCGAGAGCACTGAGGCATGCCTGCAAGCCTGGAGCTGCTCCATGAGTGGCATTTTGCTCATGAGAATGATGCATTCCAAAAGCCATGTCTTGTGTAAGTAACTCATGACCTGCACAAGGCATAACATTTGTCCTGGGAGCACTGAGGACCCTAACAGGCTGCAAATTGGGAAGAAATTGGAATAGCTGCCCACCATACATGAGAGAATGGAGGAATGCAATTGTACTCCTTCTCTGTGCAATCACCATTCCCACATGCTCCCAACATCTCCTCCCTTGCAGAGCAGCCCTCTCCTGTGGCTCCTGGGCACTAGGAAAGCACTGCTCAGCTCCTCCTCATCTTCCTACCACCCCTTCCCAGTATTTAACTCCACTTGCTAAGATTCCCAGACATATAGCCATTATAAACTCATCTCTAGAACTAAAAGCTTATTAGAGACTTTTCTAGCTTAACTATAGTTAAAATTGTCCATGAGTTTGGTCACAGTGCCCTTCATTTTAAGAAGGCAGGTTCGATCATAACAAGAAGTAGCAGCACTGTTCACTGGGGTAGAAATAAGGTTAACTGACATGAAATGTGTGATGGCTCTAAACAAAAGTGACTGCATGGATAGGGCTGTATTAATGCAAACCAGCTCAGTCAATGCAATAACACCGAAGAACGTTGCCAGCTACAATTTCCTCCTGATGTACCCCAGTAAGGAGTATGCTTTAGATATGCTTCTAATCCAACAGGATTTAGAATCGGCATTCCTAAAGCTAGCCAGCATTTAACCCACTGCTAAGAGTAAGGGCACAAAGGCAGTGAGCAATGATTCTGCCATCACCTTGTTTAGCCAGAAATTGCTGTGAAACAATTGGGAGTTTTGTTTCAGGGTTTTTTATTGTTGTTGTTGGGAAGAGAAGAGTGATTCTTCCAACCCGTCTATTTAAAGAGCCTTAGACCTTTTGTCAAGAGCAGATGCTATTAAAATCGCAGTGTCTTAGACAAACAAAATCTGATCCAAGAAGTGCTGGACAGTTTTGCATGCAAAAGCATATAAAGATTCCCCTGATTTAAACCTGTGTGCTTTAATTACATAACACTTAAGTGTCTGAATTTCAAATAATTTTATTCTGCATCCTTGTGCCTTTATCTGATGGAGAATTCTTCACTCCCAGACCTGGCACCGTCATGCAGTTTTGCTGTGTTTTGTAAACAATTCTCTCACTTGTTTGTAAAGCTCTTAAAAAATCAAACCTAAATGTTTTTGCGAAGTTATTTATGGCTGTGCCAGATACAGCTGCATGAAATGTGTCTTCTGATGCCACCTGTGCCCTGTGAAATGCAGGTCTATAAATCGTTCTGAGATCCGCTAGAATGAAACATCCTACATAAGCAAAGATATGGTGTTTCTGAGCCTTAATGTCCAAGTTCAAATTCATTAATGGACTTCTGTCAATTTACTCCAGGAAGGAACTAGGACAATTTTTTTTTTTTTTAATGAAAGTGACAGAAAAATCTTAAAGAGGTTCAAAAGTTTAATTCCACTGTCTACAGTTAAGGTACTATGTTACTCCTTTGATCTAAAATCATATTAACACCGAACAGACTTCCTCTGAAGTTTACCTCCCCTATATTTTTGCCCATAATGACCTTCAAAACCTCCTGATGTCTTTTCTTGATATAATTTCTTCTTTCCCAGTAGCTTCCAAAGTTTTTGCTTCATGAAAATCCAATTTTATTTTCAGAAGCAAAGCCATCATGCAGGGATTCAGCATCTCAGTTTGCTTTTCGCAGTTCTTTTTCACACTTTTCACTTTTTACAAGCAGCCCTGAGGGTCTGCAGACCCCAGGTTGGAAACTACAGTTCTGTACTCAAACCAAAGCAAATCTGTTTGCTGCCCAGGTTGCTGAGAGAGAGCAAGTGAGGGAGGGAGAAAGGCAAGAGAGGAAGAGGAGAAGGGAAGAAGAAGAGAAGAGAAGAGAAGGGAAGGAAGGAAGGAAGGAAGGAAGGAAGGAAGGAAGGAAGGAAGGAAGGCAGGCATTGAGGCTGAAGAAGCCCTAGTCTAATATATTTTACAAGGTAGTGGAACAATATATTCACCAAATAATGTCCTTTAATTAGACCTTTAATGATTAAGCCTGAAGGAATTTTATAGTAATTTAATTTCATAGTATTTCTGAGGTTCATCTACTTCATTTGAGGTAGACACTGAAATTCATTTGCTGTCTTTAACTGTGGATAAATTTTGATTGTGCCTTCTAACCCCCTACCCCACCCCTACGAGTTTGAGTCTGCTTTGAATTAATTAGGGAACAGTCAAACAAAAAGGAGAGAATCAAAAAGGGAGAAGAACAGGCCTGCAGCACAGCTTTCTGCAAAGTAGACATCCTTCGTTACATAAAAATCACCTTCAGAACTGGGAGGAAAAGAAGGAAAGGCAGAAGTATATTGAGATAAGTTTGCTTATGGTGGGCCTAACTATATTTAGAGCACAGAAACCCAACAGAGTTTATCACACTGCATTAGATTTGCACACAGGTGCCAACACATGGAGTCTCACTGTGTGACCCATGGGGAGCCACATCCCAATGGACATCCTTTGACCATTCTTTGGCCTCTCCTCCAGTACAGCCCATAGGACTCAGAAGAAGATCTAGCTGTATGGGCCAAAAAGAGGGAACAGACTGTGAAGTTACTAAGAAGTCTCAAGCACACTTGTTACCCTGAAAACTGGAGTTATAAACAGTTTCTAGTCATGACAGGTGATTAGAATCTATTTCAAATGTAAATTCACTCTTGCTATAGAGATCTCAGGAGCAGTGGAGCAGTGCCATTTGTTTTCCTAGCAGATTGTCTCATTTCATTAAGTATTAGAATAAAATTATTTGGGAAATGTCTCTGGACTCAAAACCCTGTTATTAAAAGAACCCATCTTGGATGGCTTGTCTGGGAAATTAATGCTGTAAGTTACAACTAGCACTATGTAGTGACTTTCTACAAATACTCCAAGGATTAACTTGTACAACGTTAAGATTTTACTCACTGATTTTTCTGTCCAGGTCAAAGGGCTGTACTGTTTAAAAATTAATAAGGAATTCCCTTATACAACACATCATGAAGGACAATGACAGCAATGCTACACAGTTACATAAAACAGGATGCAAGAATGACATCTCCAGTCAGAAATGAAGGTTGAGGCTGAATTGGCAGAGTTTAAGCAAGTATGTTCAGAGGAACTTCTGAAAATAACTCTATGCTTCTTTGCTTGTAGGGGTATATATATATCTATATATATAGGTATACAGGGAACACAGGATGGATGAGACCAGCTGGGCCTCTACTCAGTCTTTGCAATTGCAGGTAACTATGGAGACATTTCATCTAGAAGTACCCACAAAACCTCCGCTCCACAAGTCATCTTTACAGACTGTAACAATGTAAAAGTACAAAGGATCAAAAGTCACCAGAAGTACACAATATAGCAGAAAAGAATAGGAGAGGTTGAGGACTTCGTTCCTTCAATTGCAAAAGCATTCAGGTGAAAATACCCTGTTCTTCCTATGTAGCGGATTATACCCCAAACTATAGAAATAAAAAAGAGAAAAAAAAAACCAACAGCTTTTTTTCAAAACGGAGAAAATTTCCTCCAAACCTGATAGTCAGTGTAACCCAGCTTGCACAAATAAAATGCTGGAAAAAGACATCTAGCACCTGTAGGAACCCTGGTGTGTTCTGGCCATCATCCCATCTCTTGTCATAGCCAATCTCTTCTGTTTCTCAAAAAGGTGACGATCATTCTTTTCATGAAACCAAGTGATGTGTCAGGTTTGGAAGGCCAAGGGTGGAGAATATCCTTACTACCTGTCACAGGAAACCAGCCAGTGTACAGATTTGGAACAAAATAAATGCCAGAAATAAAATAAAAGCTGACCAGGACTCCATTGACTGAGGACTATTCATAGCACTGGGCTGCATCCAGCGACATGGTATGTATATCTGGATAATGGTGATGGCAGCATCTTTGCCATTACAAGATCCAGACTGTGCCCCCTACACTGCGCAATGTGAAGAGCAAAAGAAGGATGAGTAAATCTCCCTTGGGAAATCCATCCAAGTTTCCTGCAAGTTTTCATTAAGACCAAAACTAGTGAGAGCACAGGATAACCCTGATTCTTATTCCCTTATCAAATAATATAGCCCTGTTTTCACTAACAAATCTGCTTAGTTACAATTATTCTGATTTGACCTTGGTATGAAGGCTGTTCATTATTACAAAACTTGTGTATTCAAGTACACAAAATAGATTTTTAAAGCCTCTTCAGCTGAAGTGTTTTGCTGTACCAAGAGACACGGAACAAGGATACTGCCATCCATCACACCACCAGAGGATATTAAGCAATTTTCACTATTAACAATTTGTGTTCTTTCCTGCAGAAACTCAGGCACTCCGAGGTGGAAAAAAGCCAATGACACTGACATCCCCACACTTGAAAAGCGAACTCCAAAAACCTGGGAAAAAGAGAGTCAGCTGTTCTCAGAGTGAAACACAAGGCAGTCAAGTTCACTAAAGTTCAGTGAAGAGAAACAGATTCCCAAAGATATTTCAAGCTTCTACATTTCAAAACAGCCTTTATTGCAAATCACACAGTAATATGCAGAGAACAATGCTTCAATATCAGGGAGATGGAGATCCATACAGTAGAAGAGGGAAGGGGGTCAAGCTTACTTAGTTAGGAAAGGTAGTTTTGTGATTATAGAATAAAGCAGAAATTCTGCTGCTGTAGGTTCAGCTGTTGGTTTTACCAGAGATATCGTGCGTGTCCTTTGGTACGTTGCATGGCCTGCAATTGAAGCACTTGCTTAATTTACCTGCTTTCCACCAGGCATACTCATTAGTTTAAGTAGGCGCCTGAGTTAATTTCAAGGATATGCTTAGTATTGTACAAGACTTTAAGATCTCTGCTAATTAGGGATAGGCTGAGACATGTAACTAAGTGCTTTGCTGAATCATCCTTAACATCCACAAATCACCTTGCTGAAAAAGAACTTTAATAAAATTTTCCTCTCTCATGAGGAAAAGGCACATTTGATGGGTAAGGTTTTGAGGTACAAATGCGCTGGGGCATACTAGTAAACTGGCTCTATTTTTTGGGGCTGCCTCTAAAATGACTAGTTTTCCTAGGCTCTTCTAACAGTGAATGAAGAGAGAGAAGTACTTTGTGGGGAATATTCTGCCCGTTTATTGTGAAACCCATCCACTTTTTGTCCATTCTCGCAAACTCTAGAGGTGCCTGGATCTCTCCCCTGACTAATATAAGGAGCTTAAAGCAAAATAGTTCTTGCCATACACACCTTATATGCTTTCATTTAGACAGAATAAATTCTGGCTGAACAGGGAAGGGATAAACAAAGTTATTCACTATCTTACATTTTGTCATATATGAGCTGCTTGTGATTAGCAGACTTACTATTGCTTCTTTTGTTGAACTACTCTGGTGTAATCAACAGTCAGTTTAAATTCCTTATTTCTCAGTGGCACTTGATTAATCCCTAATTTCTCCCCTCTACCATCCCCCAAAATCACTCCCTGTCTTCAGTCTTTACTTATGTATGTATATTTTTATAGCTTTCTCCTCATTTACCCATAATTTCACAACTAAGATGACAGGAACTCTTTTTCAGACCAATTTCTGTGATAAACCTATAGTTTCCAAAGTAATCCCAATGCAAGCAGTTTACTCCAAAGACCCAATTCCCCTAAAACAGCTTAGCAAAGAATGCATCTGTAGGGTGACCATGAAATCTGGTGCAGATACACATGTGGTATATCTTCAGAGATGTGCCTGGATGGGGAAACAGCAGTGGAAACAGAAACTTAAGAAAAAGCTTTGTAAGGTCTATGGGGAATATTTGAGAAGAAAGGGAGTTGGCAGAAGGAACAACTCTCCCTTGTAAGCCATGAGCAATGGAACTTATTCTTCTGTCATATGTGGTGATCCAGGGTCCAACAGAAGCAGTAGTTCTACGTTAGGTTTACTTGTTATGTATCCAGCAATACAATATCATAGAATCATAGAATCATAGAATGGTTTGGGTTGGAAGGGACCTCAAAGATCATCTAGTTCCAACCCCCCTGCCATGGGCAGGGACACCCTCCACTAGACCAGGTTGCCCAAAGCCCCATCCAACCTGGCCTTGAACACTTCCAGGGAGGGGGCATCCACAATCTCTCTGGGCAACCTGTTCCAGTGCCTCACCACCCTCACAGTAAAGAATTTCTTCCTAGTATCTAATCTACATCTACCCTCTTTTAGCTTGAACCCATTCCCCCCTTGTCCTGTCACTACACTCCCTGATAAACAGTCCCTCTCCATCTTTCCTGTAGGCCCCTTCAGGTACTGGAAGGCCGCAATTAGATCTCCCCGGAGCCTTCTCTTCTCCAGGCTGAACAATCCCAACTCTCTCGGCCTGTCCTCATGGGAGAGGTGCTCCAGCCCTCTGATCATCTTTGTGGCCCTCCTCTGGACTCTCTCCAACAGCTCCATGTCTCTCCTGTACCGGGGCCCCCAGAGCTGGACGCGGTACTCCAGGTGGGGTCTCACAAGAGCGGAGTAGAGGGGCAGGATCACCTTCCTCGACCTGCTGGTTTGTATCTCCCAAACACATGCCCTTTTGACATTTCCTTTTTGAGTACTTGATTATAAATTCATCCCACAATAGCAAGTGCTAAAAAGCTGTTACTGGCTAATGGTCCTCTAAGTTAAGGCTAACGCTGTCCTCACTGAATCTAATAAATGTTATTTGTAGTGGTCACAGCATGTAAGCCACTGACCTGGTACCCAGATCTCTCTTCTCATTTCTTGCTTGCATAACACTAAGAACAATTATTTTGGTGGCGATATGTGGATGGTGTTATGACAGAGAGAATGATAGCAAACAACATCTGCACATCACCAGGGATGTCCAATACCAGGAATATACTGCCTGTTTCAGAGACAGTGACCATCTCCATCACCGGAAGCTTGTAAGGACCAGTCTAAAATAGTTTCTGCGATGCTAAGCTTTCCTTCAGACAAAAGACTGTCAAGACAACCTCTCCAGGACCCTTCTGGCCTACTCTTACACCTGTTTTGGAGATAGGAAGCTGCAAGCTGGAGCTCTGCCAACCAGCTCTTTTCACAAGCCTAAAGAAGCTCAGTAAAGTAACTGCAATGAGTTCAGTAAAGGAAACATTTTGAAACTGAAATAGACAACGCCCCGTGCGAAGAGCCTACATATTTCTGCCAAAA
Organism: Grus americana; assembly: GCF_028858705.1. Taxonomy (NCBI): domain Eukaryota; kingdom Metazoa; phylum Chordata; class Aves; order Gruiformes; family Gruidae; genus Grus; species Grus americana. The sequence continues at coordinate 9,540,090 of NC_072853.1, read as the reverse complement.
GCCCCCGTACTAATTTTGTGACACATCTTTTCACTTCCTTTCACATAGGTGCTTCATCTTACCCTGTGCATACTTGAAGTGAATCAACTGTTGTAGCAATCACAGAGAAAGGAAAAACTGCAAACTCATGGTTAGAGGCACAGAGGAAGCATCTCTGCTTTGTTTGTCTTCTCAGCTATCACTAGAGATCATGATAATTCACTAGGGAAATTAAAGCCATTCTGAAAACTTGGAGTAGGGAGAAGTAATGAAGCACCCAGCAGAACATCAGCTACATTAAGAGATGGCACAGAGAAAGCTCTGTAAAATAAGACTTCCTAGAAAGGGACAATAAAGAACTGATGTGATAAAGAATGATTTGGCCATGTGAATTATTTCTTCCGGAATAAAATTTGATAACTGAACACTCCTTTAGAAAATAACACTGTACTCAATAAGAAAAAAAAATACAGATATACTCCTCTTTATCACAGCTCTCCAAACATCTGAGTAGTTCATATTCAGTAATGGTTTTTGGCTCCTCTATTAAGGTAGGTAATAAGGTATTAGCCTTATTTTGCTGAGGAGGAACCAAACCATGAAGTGGATTAAGTGAGATACCCAAGAGTGCACAGAACTGTTGCATGATAGGCTCATTTGATATCCAGCAAACGAACTGGCAACAGCTGAACTAAGAATTAATCCCAGATCTCTTGAATCCAATTTACCAGGTTAAATTTTATCAAAACTGTTACTGGGACTCCAGGACTAAGAGATGTGTATGTGTTCTGCACAGTTCGTTTTGTCCCTATATAAGGTAGATGCAAGTTCAGGGCTATGCCTTGGCAATAGAAAAAGTGAGTAGTGTCATCAAGGGTTGAACACAGGAGATCTGACCACCCTGGCCCTGCTCTAAATTCTTTGCAGAAAACACTGTTACTCACTACAGGAATATTAGCTACTATCTGTGGCATAAAAGACTTTTTACTTAAGGGAAAACTACTTTGGGTATAACTAGAAAAACTACATAAATCATTAGAGCAACAAAATCAGCCATAACCCTCAGGAAAACTCAGGCAGAGCAATCCTTCCTACTTGCATGATACCAGTGTTTGGACTCTGATGGTGACCTGTGACAGCTGCTCTCAGAGGAAGAAGTCCCAGTATTCATGCTGAGGAGTTAAATCCTCAGGGAATACCCTTCCTTGTGGCTCTGGGAGTCTCCTGCTGCCCTCTGGCTCTAATCCAAGCTGCCATCTGAGATGTTAGAGCTCTGCAGACCTGTACCGGGGCACAGCAACGAGGTATCCTGCACATCAGCAAGGAGTAGCCAGGTCTAACTGCTCAGCCTGGGGAGTATAACCCATCCACAGAATTTAGAGCAGAAAATAGACAGATCATCTCGCTTGTAGCCAAAGCAGCCTTAGCAACTGCCTAGCAACACTACCACAGAGAAAGGCGGGAGCTGCCGGTTATCCGGATGCTAACTCGGAGCGACGAGCCAGCGCCAGCCAGAGCTCAGCAGCCTCTAATGCACAAACTGAACCTCAGCCTCGTCTCTCTCTCTCAGCCCTAGAAAAGCAGGAAGTTTCTGTCAGTAAAACAGTGAACATTCAAAATATGTTATATCTTTCCCTAAAAATCTGGTTTTCTCAGTCTTCTGCCTCACCAGATAGATAAACTCACCAGGTAGACATATTACCAGTAATCCAAAAGCTAACAGTCACTCCCAAGACTAACAGAGGGGGTTTTATCATCATGATTTTGATTTTTTTTTTTTCCTGATTATAGAAATGCCTGATGGGTTGTGGAACTCTAATGGTCATCTCAGATTCCTCCCTGGAACATTGCACAGCTGTAACTTCCACCCTTACAGTTTATAGCTTCTACAGTTGCTTTATTAACACTGCTGCAAAAGAGAAATATTACTCGGGCAATATATCGGTGCCCATTAGCGTTGCAGACTGAATGTTATGCATCATATTGTAATGTCTCTGATACCACAACCAAAATGGTTACAGGATGAATAAGGCTATTAACTCTAGGGACTGAGAGCAATTTATATTCAAATGCTGCTCCACCTTAAAATAATGTCCTTGCGGTGGGCTTTGAGCTTACAAACCTAAAGTTAGCACTTTCCAGGTGGAAAGTCATTTATATGAAAAGCAGTTGAAAGCAGAAGCAAACTGAGAAATGGAAGAAAAGTGCTTACTTTGGATGTCTAGTCTTTTGGGGTAGTAGCGATTATTTGTGATAGTTTTGGAAAACCAAATACAATTATAAATGAATCTGTGAGGTAATGACTAATGATTCATCTTCTTTTACCTAATATCAGCTTTGACTGATTTAGTTTCAGAACTAAATTGGCAGGATGCCAATTTGACAGTGAGGTCATTTAAATTACAGATACAAGACTGTAAGATTGCAGCTTAAGTTTACTACCCATTTAAATGTATTTATGCAATTGCATAGGATCTCCACTACCTCTTCTTTCTCTATTTTTTCTTTCCCATAATAAATATATTTTGAAAGAAAATGCTTTTTATTCAGTTAGCTCAAGCTAATATTTTTTTAAAGCACAAATCAGTTGTCCTTCAACCAGTAAACTCCAGAAACCCTCGTTAAGAAATCAGAACTGTAACATGTATCTTAGAAAGGTCTTTATGTGAGCAGCTGGGATCTTACATCGTATTGCTGTAAAGGACTCTCTTGGTTACTCTAAGCGCCTTGATTTCCATTTGGGTCATTGCTGGTGCGGGGGTTAATTTTTGCAGCTATCACTGTGGATTTTTCTGTGTGTTTGTGTGTTCATTTCCAGCCTAAATCTAGCCCGAGCCCCCGTAAAGTGGCTTATTTAAATCAACACTTTGCTTTAATTGCTCAGCGCTGCATGCTTCAGCAATGAAGCACAGATCTGAACAGATCCTACATCCTTGATACAATCCACCGGTATTTCGGATTTCCAATCCTTTTCTCAAGAAATGCTGAATGTGAATGTCTACTGGTCTGAATGTAAGGCGTGAGATCCATCTGGGACACTTAGCCCAGTGCCCACAGCGACATGCGACCACGTAACACAGGTGAAGTACAAGAAAGCTGCCCTCCATGTCCTCCGGAATGGAACTCCCACAGCCTGCAAACGGCTGGCTTTTGGATGGCAGGGTCCAAAGCTTATTTCATTTACCAGTTTAATGCAGATATTTCCAGTTTCAATTGTTTTCGGTATAGAATATTTCTTCCAAACCACACCACATGCAAAGGAATGAGTATGGCACAAGCGACCTTTCACTGTACTTCCAAGTACTGGAATGAACTTGTCAAACAATTCCTTTTTCATCTAAACTAGATTACATTTGAATTTAAGCTGTCAACAGCTGAAACCTATGTTGTAACCTATTTAACACAGTTGAATGCAAAATGTTTCTGAATGTTTTTTCTTGTTTTACAGAAGATGAAGAATATAACACTGACATTTACAATTTTTAGATCAGCCCTCTCCTCCCTCACGTCTCTCCCGTTTGGACCTGAAGTACCTTTTACCTCCCCAAAACTGCACAGATGCTAATCCCAATCACTGCTGATCCCTCTCGGCATTGCTTTGTCTAGGTATACCCACGCTGTTAGAAAGGAGGAGGCAGTACCCAGCTGCTCATATATAGTATAATTCCTTGACTGAGTGTGCCTTGAATAGAGCAAAGCAATGAAAGATTTAATGAATCCCGGGAGCAAAATTTGGGATTTCTATGATCATCAAGTTTTCCTTACAAATCCCTCATTTAAAATATGATTAATACAGATATTTGCTATAGGATCAATTCTTGGATTGCTTTTCCTGAATACCAAAATGCCAGGTAGCTTCTACTGGAGTCTTATTTGGAAGCGATGATGCAGATTAACAAAGCTTACCCAGTATTATGGGTGTGAAAAGGGCTGTGGATCCAGCTATGTGTGAGGAGGAAGATACGCTGTTTATCTGAAAATCACAAGTGTAGATGCTGCAATCTCAGTCTTTCATTAACTGCTAAAGCAAGTTGTTATTTCAGAATCACAGTTAGTTCCATGATGCTATTTCCCTTTAACATCTAGAGCAGAAATTATAATAATTCTTTGCGCTATTTAAGGACTTTGCTATATCTGCACTGCTGTCTTTTTTCACCCCTTCTTATAGGAAGAAGGAGGCAAATTATAGCAGAACCTAAGACCTCCAGATCTGGCTCTTCTGTTAGCCTCAGCATAAAATAGGCATTAAATCAAGGAAATCACTAAAATAGCTGAAAAGAAAATACTGACTAACATGATCACGTGCAGCATTCATTGCAGAGAAGCAGGAGCAGGACTAGGACAGTCCCACGTGTTTGTGGGGATGAAGGGGGCTGCCCCCATCATTTCACTTGGGAAATCAAAGTCTGTGGTTGTTGGATCAGCACAAACTGAAGGAGAAGAGGAGGAGGAGGAGAGCTCGCTGCTAAAAAACACTTGTTTACTGTCTTTCTCTCGTGGGGCTAGGACTCAGTGGGAAAAAGTGTTAAATCTCTGTGTAGGTCAGACTCCCCATCCCACTCCTGGCTTGCGCTGGCAAAATCCGCTGTAAAGCCAGACAAGATTTAACTATAAAGCTGCACCTTACGAAAGTGTATATTTGTCTTCTCGTTACCAGTGAAAACAAACAAACGGTGAATGAAAAGCCACAGAAACCAATATCTAAGAGATAAAAATTACTGAATAAAGGTCAGGAAAACATCCTGAAACCTGCTGGGCTGTGAACCAGTACATTCAGAACAGGTAAAGTTAGTCTAGACCAGATAAAATATGGCAAGGAATAAATTTGCAAAGAGCATAGGAATGGCTAAATGACACACCATTTTTACTTCAGCAAGCTTTTGATTTATGTCACTGCAAACTAGTATAGCCACCAGACATACTGATTTAGGTCTTGCTACTTCCAGAACTGCAGAGGCAACAAACGTCATCACAGGCTCCTCTGTGCACCGTGGAAAGGAAATTTCTTTTTTTTTAAGCCATCTGAGATGATTATTGATGCATTTCTCTTAGAAACTTTCCATTTCGGTAAGCTGTTCTTATCAAAAGTAAAACGAATGTTCCCCACCCCGCCCCGTCAAAACAGAACTTTTGTTTCCAGTGCATTTTTTAATATGAGTACATCTTTCAAGGCATGGTGACTTACATGCTGACATATGAGTTCTACACATGAAAACAGAATATTTCTGTCCTTCTTTCTAACTCCAGAATGCACAGCAAAATATGCTATTTGATTAATTCTCCCATGAAGACATCCGTATGTGTCTCTTGATAATATATGCTTTAATTTTAATAAACCATAATCTTTTCAAATATTGTCCTATTTAAAAATGTATATTGCAACATTCAGGGATAAGATTGGATTCATAATGACACAATCTACAGGAAAAAAAAAAACCCAAAAAATCATCCTTAATAGAAAAACTGCTAGTTTCTTCAGATAATAAATACCTTCATGTAGGCTCAAAAGACCAGACCTGACACTTTGTTCTACTAGCAGCCTCACAGTATATAAAGAGGTATATTCAATCAACAGAGCAGGCATAACTTAATTGCTGTGTCTTTGGATCTGTAGTGGTGAAACTATAAAGAAACATTTCAATCATACAGTTTTAGCTCCCTATGTTTGTATGCACCTAGCTGACTTCTGCTAACTATAGATGTTTTCATAACTATTTAATTCCCATTTGCTTCACTTTGAAAACAGAAGTACCCAGATTAAAAAAAAAAAAAAAAATAATTCACAGATTCACAGATTGGTAGGGGTTGGAAGGGACCTCTGGAGACCATCTAGTCCAACCCCCCTGCCAGAGCAGGATCACCTAGAGCAGGCTGCACAGGATCACATCCAGGTGGGTTTTGAATATCTCCAGAGAAGGAGACTCCACAACCTCTCTGGGCAGCCTGTTCCAGAAATTGTTCATAGAGGTCCCTGTTGGTAACAGTTTGAACAGTTATGGACATTTGGAAAAGCACATACTATTCATTTTGGCCATAAAAAGCTATTTTTAATAAATTTCAGAAGTTAGGTCCAGTACAAAAATAACAACATGGGTCAGCAGCAGCTGAAGACTCAATTTTTCTCGGCAGTGACAAAGAAACATCCCTTAAGAGGCAGTGTTTCAGTTCTCCAGGTCCTTTTTATCAATAAACCTCCATAAACCTCTGAATGGAGGTTTCCAAAGGCACTGGGATAAATTAGTTCTTGTTGCCTTGATCCAAAACCCACTTAGATAAACAGCAAGAGTCCCATTTGTTCCATAGTGGGTTGAATCTGACCCTATGTCCATTTAAATATTGGCTTTCTGCAGAACACTTCAAACATCCTGACATTTTGAGTGAACTACAGGCCTAGGTGGTGGCAAGGCATGTCGCCAATGCAAAGTGATTGTCCTGATTTTCTCACTGGGGTGATAAAGTACAGGAAAATATTGTTCCTGCTGTGATTGTTAAAAAGGATTTCCCTGTGTTCTGCTTGCTGGGCTGCGAAATGCAGAAGCCATGGCTTTATGTTTTTGTTCTTTTGCCTTTGGTTGTGTCATCCTCATATGGTTTGTCCCCACTGCAAGACTGAGTCAGAAATGAAGTCATGTCATGCTTTATTTCAGTCTCAGACTATGCATTGCCATGGATAATGTTCACCTGTTTGCAAATCTGAAGCAATCTGTAGAGATTGGCACTAAATCAAGGATTATGTTTTATTTCCAGAACCTCTGTGCTCGCTAGTCAAAACTAGGCATCCTACAGCAATAAAGCACGATGTCACTAAGGGAAAAAACATCCTACCCAGCAGAACAAAGGTGTGAGAAGTCTTTTAACTTCACCCATAGTTACAACAACAATCTCACAGATCATTTGTCTGGCCCATGCTGTCACTTCTGCCTTGAGACTTCAAAACTAGATCCCTTCGCAGTGCTTAGCCTGCTGCTTGTCACTGTCATTACCAAAGATGACACATATTTTCTTTTGAAATCCAATCCATCTTCCAGCTGTACAGTACAATGTACAGTACAGCCTGGCTGCGGCATCAGCCTGTGCAGCACTGCAGCTTCTCAGGTCCCTCCTCGCTGAATGACCTCCGCACCTTTGCTAGCCCTCTCGCTCCACTTGCTAAGCAAGTCTTTCACACAGCCACATATTTCACAGTCAGTGGAGCTCTGACCTCGTGCCATTTTTCTTCTCCTTTGTGTAGCATTTAGTTTGATCAATACTTTCAGTCCTCCCTGTCTGCTTTTGAGATTTCCTAAAAGCATCAAGTAAGTTTGACTTTTTTGCACGTTTATTTTGCCTGACCTGCTTTTGGTATTTGTATTGGCTGCCTTTAATCACTTCATCTTACCCAAGTTAGTAGCAACACTAAAAGCTAGTAGTAGTTATTATTTTCTGGTGCTCCTGTTTCCTGGCATTTAAAACAAAACCTCCTAGCCCTTCTACGTTGCAAAGAAATGCCTCCAGATACAAATGAGCATGGACGTGTTCACAAATAACGATGCTTAGGAGAACAAGACTCAAAGGCAAAGCTTACATAGCTAAGCCCAAATGCTTGTGTACCATGCGGCGTCACTGGCAACAAAAATGAAGTTATTCTAAAGCAGAAAGGGTCATAGTTTTGGAGAAATTTCAAAGGGATGTCCTTTCCCATGTGGACTTTAAATCAGCAGGTAGCATGAGTATGTAATGTAATGTAATGTTCCCCAGCAGAGGAAAGGAAATCAAAAGGAATATTGATCCTACAAAGCTTATTTCAGCCATCAAGGTGAACAGCTTTTGCAGAGATAACACTGAAGAGACAAAGGTTTCCTCTCCTCCAGCTTGCCTGGCTGCCTGGCCTTGCAATAGCACTTCTTGTGCTCTAAATATAAAAGATGACTTAGTCCTATTAAAGAAATAATGTTCAGTTCTCCTTAATAGGATAATTCTGGCCATTTCAATGTCAAGACTTACATTTTTTTGCAGTGATTTGATCTGGAACATCCAGATAATGATTATCTACTGCAAATGGATTTTGTTGGAAGAATAAGGAAGCTTTAAACAGGTATATTAGTGAGAGGTCAGTCAAATTAAGTAGGTATTTCTCTCTGTGTACTTAAATGTGCCCTATCCTTTTCTTGTCTGTTCTCTCCACCCAGTGTGGGGACAGAAAACTTTCTGGCTGAAGAAGGAATATCTCTGTGGAAAAAAGAGATCTGTGGAGTCTGGAAAATCTTTGGGCAGTGAATGTGAGGAGGCCTCAAAGAGGTCAGGTTTGGATGTATTTATAAAGACAAAACTGGCTGAAATCAGCTCCATTGGCTCCACTTCAAGCTCTTCAGGCAAATTTCTCGTAGCATGGAGGCCCTTAGAGGGCCCTGGAATTTGGCTCAGTGGTTTTCGTGACATCTCTATTTTCAGAACCTAAATGTTGGTCCTCATCTGCTTGGGTAGGGCTGGTCCATTGGGTAATCACTGCAGGGCACTGTAGTGATTTTTGTTGTGTTTTAAAGTTGCTACTTCAACCACCTGTACTTGGAAAACAGCATGTCCTCCCTCAGCCTGCAGAGAAGTGGGGTGCTAACATCCCAGGTAGCTAATTTAAAGGCAGCTCAGGTATTTCCAGTGCTATGCTGTAGCCTTTTCTATCACTTAGTGTGGACTTTCCCTTGGTGTTCCTGTGTTTAATATAGCCCATGCTGGGGACCATGAAATAATAAGCAACTTCATGTCTCTAGAGATACTGGCACTGTGAAAACTCATTTCTGATGCTAGGATTCCTAGAGAGCTTTCAAAAGCTTGAAGAATGCTTCATTTTTAGGGACTCAGCTTCTAAATCATGTCTGCCGCTATAAAAGTGATACACATTTAAGCTCCATACTGTTCATGCATTTTTTAATATTTCTATTTAATTATTTGCTTGCTTGCCTAGGCCAATTTCTTTTCTCTTAATAAGAGCAGAATGAAGTTAAAGTGTATGCATTATTAAATTTAATACGAAGTTACAATTGAATTACAAAGTAGTAGCCATTTCTCTTATTTATTATGATGTACTGGTCTCTCTCCTTCACTCACAACGGATCTTCTCTTTCTGCTTGTAAGATATGGGGGAAATGGCCTAATAAGCTGTCTTTTACAGATGAGATTTTCAGAGCAACTTCAGATGTCTGGATGCCCTCATCCCATTTAATTTAATGAGGACTGAGAATCAAATCCCTTAAGCAACTGTGAAAACTTCAGAAGGGAAGAAGGATATTCCAGCAGCCAGGGACTTTGTGTGCCGAGGCTGCCTGGTCCATCAAGGACTCCTTCTGTGACTTGAGACTTCGCCTTGCGTTCCCATCTGCAAAGTGTGGACAACGCACTTTGTTACCTATTGTGGGGATGTGAGGGTTGTGTGGGGATGAAGATGTTTAAGACAGTGAATTTTTGGACTGCACAGAGACAGGGAGGTATACCTAACACAGAAGTCTACAGTATTTCAGAATCATTTCCTTGCATTGACATTGCAGTCCTGGCACTTCATACATACCTGTTTTATTGCAGAAAGCTATAAACATCAACATGACAGAACCTGCATTATTTGATACAAGAAACTACCAATTCCCCTGAACAAGAAAGATGAAAATAATGATTCAAGTAGAAACACCGAGAAGAAAAATAAGCTGTTTAGGTTAAGAGAGCATCCTGTCCCAATGATTAAAAAAAAAAAAAAAAAGTAAATATCGGCCATGACAATTTTAGGCTACAAAATTGGTAACAATTAGATGGCAGTAGCTCTGGCAGTCTTACAAAAGGGGCAATTGAGACAAAAAATGTGTCGCATGATTATGACCTGGAGTCTTTAAAGTGTAGCAGCAAATGATTTGATATATAAAAAAGGCATCTTTCAAGCTGATTGTACAGAAAACTGTGTAAGATTCCTTCTTTCAGACTGAAGGACTCTTTTGATAACCATAGTTACCTCTCTTATGTAATTCCTACATGATTTTGATTGAGAGAAGTGAAGGGCAGTAAATGTGCATTGGTTTCTCAGGCAAACTGGAACTAACTGTGGGCCATAAGAAGGAAAAGAAAAAGAAATAGGAAATTTTAATCTATCAGAAAAATGCAAATGGACATCTAAAGCTGGTCAGAAAGTTGTGACTGGAAATTAAACCCAAAGATCTTAACATGAAGGACTGGCACAGATCGCTAAGATAGGTGGACTGGATTTCCCACTGCAAAAAGATCTCTCTCTCTCTCCCTCTGTGCTAGGCTTTGGAAGATCCTTTCAGATCTTGAAGTTCATGCCTATGCATGTAAGGGAAAACATAGTAATGACAGAAGGACTTTTAGTTAGAAGTTTTCTCTTGCTTTTCCAAGGAATATAGAGTCTAAGTGATGCTAGATTAATGAAGGTAACATTAATTGAATAGTGCCTCATAAATTAGAAAATAAAAAAAAGAGATGAGATTACAAATGTAACTGCTGTGAATCTGCAATGAAATTATTTTCCCACTGAACTTAAGAAAAAGAGGAGAGGAGAGGAGAGGAGAGGAGAGGAGAGGAGAGGAGAGGAGAGGAGAGGAGAGAGGAGATCATGACTCAGTTACCTGATCCATAAGAGCAAATGGAGCAAGTAGGAGATGTGACTAGAAACCAAAATTAGCTTGTGAACTAGGCCAGACAGGACAGATTTAAGCTTTTACTGAGATATAAATGGCAAAGATCAAACTTTGATACTGCAGTGCATAATCCTGAGTTTCTGTACCTGAAAACCCTGAGATGTGGAACATACAGTGTTCTGCAGTACTCTGAATTTACCTGACATGCATAAACTATTCTTCCTGAAAGCCCTGACTGTGGTCCCTGCTCCTTCTCATAGAAACCTCACAGACTTCAACAAGTACCAGCCTGGTCATAAAACTCTCCTTTTCTGGATTTATTTGCAGGATTAAGGACTGTAAATCCGTCTCACTAGGGAATGTCTGGCTCAGATGCTCAGCAACAGATATAGATGCTTTCCCATGTAGGTCATTGGGCTGGATCTGCTCCATGTCAGTAGTGGCCAAAGGTAAATGTTATCTCGTTACAAAAGTCTAAAGTGGATCCCATTAAAAACTTTAAATGGGCAATTGCTATTTCACCTAATTTCTTATGTTAAGTCTCAAAATGTCTTGCAAATGTCATGACATAGAGGTTATTAGCTTAAAGACCAACTCTCAGTTATCCAGGATAATGGTGGGTTCAGATAACGGGGTTAACAGAAAAAATTGGTGATATGGATGCAAGTTACAAAGACACCCATCTGGCTCTGCATGGAGACAGGGTGGGTCCGGCAGGACTCATTAGCTTTCAGCTCCAGTCCTGCAAGATTTGGATTAGTTCTTGCAAAGCCACTGGCCACTGCAGTCCCCGCAGTCCCAAAGGACTGTGAAGGTGAATGCGCACCGCCGTACAAATGTACAGAGCCTGTTCCCTTGCCGTGTTGTGCTGCTGACTGTCCCAGGGAAAATACTGGGAGCGGAGTGCAGAGAGCTCACGTTTAGCAGTATCACTGCTGCTCAGCACTTGCCAGGGCTTTCATTGAAGCGGCTCCACACAGAAACACTTGAATTGGCTTTATACAGATCGAGCTTGGATTAAGCACTAGAGATCATCTTGTGCTTCATCACATATGCAAATGCCTCCAGCAGACCCCGCGAGGAGCATAGCTGCACTTGGGCAGGCTGACTAATAGACCTAGGAAGGAAACTGTCATCGGCAACCCCGTTAGTCAACAGCCCAGTGATCTGACCAAGGAAGGGCGACTTGGCCGTATTACGGCAACGGAATGATTTAGCGATCACAGATAGACACATTTGCAATGGAGAAACCACCACCACGCTTAGCAACAGTTTTCTCCCTGGCTGGCCCACAGAAGAAGTTGCTATGACACAGAGACCTCCAGTTTTTACCAACAGTTGCTGAGATCATATTTCCAAAAGTTGACAAACCTCTCAGCCTAAAAAAGGCGAAAGAGCACAGGACTGGAAGGTAGTGCATGTGGTTCAGCGCTCCCCCACTTTAATCCACAGCGTCTGACTGCTGACGAGATAGGCTATTACAGCTCCTTTAGGGCTCTTCAGCGTGCTTGTGCCAGTTCTTAATCTACGGATCATTGACATGATGGAACATAATGGCAGCTTCAGAGCCCATTATATTTGCAGTTGTCAGACTGAACACAGGGAGATGCTCATCAGCAGAAACTCACTATAATGCTAGATATAGACATGTTCATGAAGCCTTTAATCTTTCATACCAGAAAGGTGCAAAACACACCACTCCGCATTTTTTTTAATTGCAAAGGCCAAATTACCAAGTATAATGAAGCAAAATGATTTCATTAGAGTTGCTTTTTTCTCATTTTTAAGCTAAAACATCACAATTACAAGACCACCAGAGATTCAAAGCATTATTTTTATTCCTTTGCTTAGTATCTGATTAGAAAATACATTTTTAAAGACTGCGTAGAATTGCTATGCACCATTACAACTTTCCTGACAGATCTCTCTTATAAGCACATTACTGTTCAGAGGTGAAGGGTAAAGAGCTACAAAGTGGGATTCAGAAGGGTATCTCAACAGCATCCTGTCCAAGATGCAGCTTAAAAGGACACTAGCCAAAGCAATTAATTAAATCATACCTACTTTCACCTTAAAAATTTCAGATCTCTACACTGCCCTTCACACGAATAACAGTGGAGTGGGTAAAAGTTGTCAGCTTTTTGATGAAATGAGTGGCAAGCAGAGATTTGATTCATGACCTGGCAGGTAGCAACAACAACAAATGCTAAGTATGGTTTTATTGTCAAAGCATTGATGGGCTTGGCTTGGTTCTGGCTAAAGAAAAAAAGTCTCCAACTTTCCCTTCACTTAAACAAGTTCAAAAGGGGGAGGCTATAGCTTTTCCCTCAGCAGACAGAAGTTGAAATGGAGAAGTTATATGGAGGTCAGGATGACTCTAAAAGCTCCATGAAATGATCTCATCCTCCACCATTGCCTGATTCACTTCAGCTTCTTTCTCTTGTGTCTGAGCTTCTCCCCTGAGATGACAACTTTGACGGCAACATCTTGAGAGCCTCTTCAAAGTAATTTCAAGCAATCTACAACTACCATGGGGCTGAAAGCTCCTAGCTTACAAAGCAATAGCAGCTGTGTGAGATCTGGCTCATCTGCCAGGATGATAGCTCTGCAAGCTTCTCCAGCCTCCTTTGCAAGCAAATAGCTTACCCACTTGATCACAAAACAATTCATTGAAGCTCCACAGGATCTGGGACCCAGCTGTGTCTCTACCTTGTTCTTCTCTGAGGAATTGCAGCATTTCTCCAAGGACAAAGTCAGCAGGTAATGCTACCAAGGCAAACATCAGTGAAAGGTGCAGGATGAGTGCTAGCAGGGTATGTAGGGAGCAACAGAAGCCATAGCACAGCTTCCCCATCCTAAGCATAATCCTGGTGTTAGAAAGATCAGCACTAATGGAGAGCTTCCTCAGTCCCTTACTTGTTTGCTGAGGGGATCAACATGGTGCAGAGAGCTTTTCCAGACATTCACAATGGTCCAAGCCAACATCCAGATTCAAACATCCATCCTTACTTGCATTTGAAGTTATGGTTCACCAACGCTGCCAACTACATATGTGCTTAATCTTTAGCATTTTGGATCCAGCTCAGCATGTATCACATAGTCTATTAGAAAAAAATAACCTTTAGCTATCACTGTCCTTGGTCAGGCTGCAGCTCGCAGCTGAAATTCCTCTTTGGAGTCTTTCTTTTGTGTTAATGGGAAAAACATCAGATACTGAAGGTGTGTTTTGAAGTGATGCTGGTAAATAGCACTGACTTTTGTGGCCCCTACCTAAGTCACCTTGAAAATTATTTTATTATTACTTAAATTTATTTATTCTCTCCCTCAAAACTCTCACCCAATATACACTTGATAAACCTCCCTCCATGCATGTACATTGCTCAAATAAGTGTTTTAACAAGTATTCAATATTGATAGGTTAAGAGGTGACTATCTATTAATAAGTAAACAGATGGCTTTTCTCCAGAAGAAGTTATATCCAGAATTACATAACTTAGGAAGAGAAGCTGCTTTAATGATCAAATAAATTACTAGACCTGGCAAACTAATCACTGCAAAAGCCCACTCACTTTTTTTAATGTTTCAAAAAGCTCATAACATAAAGTCTTGTTCCCGTATCCTGTTTCTCCACTCTGACTAAGCTGATTTTCATGTTTTGCTAATGTTCATCTGTGGTATCTTTGAGCTATGAAACAGAACATCTCCACGTTGAGGAAGCCATACATGCTGCACTTGCTAAATCTGATTCCCTTCCCAGTCACCGGTCAAAAGAACAGGGGTCCAAACGCTGCCTTCGGCAGAAACAAAGCCATGCTGACTCAATTTGTCTTACACGAAAAGCAAACCCAAACTGTACAGCCAGCCTCACAACATAACAGGTCCCAGCCTATAAATACAGTTACATGTCTCAGATCTTAAAAAGCACAAAATAAAAATAGTACAAGCATTTTTTTTTTGCCCCTGTTTTATTATTTTGACACACAGAGGTGCTGGCCAGGGCAGATGCCACACAACCACATTGCTCAGTGTGGTCTGTCTGGGCTGCGCCTGCATGGAGGGAAGGGATTGTGCAAAATGATGCTATGCAAAAAATGTCCATGCTTGTGGTGTGGATTCCCAGCACTGACATGACAACCCAGTTCATACCTGTGCCCTGTAATTCAAGGGAGAAGCCCCCTATTACACTCATGAGACTGCGCACTGATTGAGAAAATGTCAGGGTAAAATAACAGCAAAGATCTTTGATGCTCTTGAATGAACTATGATTACTGCATTGTCTAGAAAAGTAGCTCAATTAACAGAGATACATGCATGGAGGATTACTGTGGTAAAGAACACTCTCCTTCTAACGACTTTCTGCAGAAATTTTTACTCAGAGGGGATTTTAAACATTAAATGCTGGGCAAAGAGAGCACTGCAGGTAAAGCTCAGCTGTGTTATTGAATTTTGAAAGAAAGAACAATTTATATTACTGGAACATTTAGAAACAATTCAGGCAGAGATAATAAATGATTAATGACTATCAATAAATGGTTGGTCAGTGGTTATGACAGTTAAGAATCTCAGAGGTTGACAGATTTGCTAATGTGATGGGATTGTACTGTGTATAAAGTACATGCCACCCCTGTTAGCTATATGCTTTTAACGCCTTCTTATTTTTATTTAACCTTTTAAAACTATTTATAAAGATGGACTGAATATTAACTTAAAAAAAAAAAAAAAAAAAGGATTTCATCCTGTTGGATCTACTGTAAAGGTACAATGATTTTGAACTCCTGATATTGACTTTTAGCCACAGACAAAGTCTAGAAGCCAGAGTCAAGTTCAGCGACTGTACTGGTTTGGTGTGTGAGGTAGAAAGGCAGCTGAAGCAAACACTGGTTATTTATTCTGTGATTTCTTTTTCCGTTTGCGTTTACCTATTTACATCTGTGATCCCTCCAGGTTAGTCCAAGAAACATGTCTACCTGCCTCTGCAGCATTATGGTCCTCTCTACAGTCCACCTTCTCTCCCTGCATCTTACACTTTCCTTGCTTGCACTGCAAAGTCGCAGCTACCCTCCACTATTGCAAATATGGATTCAGAATCAATCCCTACCAAAGCAACACATCTAGGGCCACCACCCTCCTTCATGGATGGGAAGCATCATTCCATGGGCACTGTCTGTCTTGGCTATAAAAGTGATTCACTCTCCCTGCTCTGCTGCTGACCTTTTCAGAATTACACCCACAGCTGGCCCTGAAGCAAATAAACTCTTAGTGCGAAGGGAAATAAACCCCGCCTTAGCCCATTGCAGGACTTTCTAATTATCTCTGAAATGCTTTTGCACTTACAGCTGATCTTGGGGGGGTCACTGTATAGTGGAGCTGACACATGCAAAAGCATCCCCCCAAATCTGGGAAAGCTACAGACCGTTGAAGAACAGGCTGACAATGCCAGGTTTATTTCTGAGGACAGATAGATGAGATGCCAACTCTCTACATAATATGTTTAAAATACCTATTACCATGCTGTTGGGAAATACAGATACAGCTGACGTAACTTATGTGCCCCAGCTTTGTTACACCTGAGCTATTGTCCAAACCTCCAGTACTGAATCAAAACCCAAGTCAATAGAGTCAACGGGAACCAAATGTAAGAGGCTTTAGGATAAGGGAAATGGCACCCTAAGCACCACTGATTTTAGTGACCAGCTCTTTCCCTGAATATAATGGGGAAGCAGGGACATTTGCTTAGATATGGGTGTTTATGTTGCAAATAACCACATTACCCAAGTGAATTTCACACTGTTTATTAACGGTCAATGGAAGGGAAAAGAGATTTCCCACTGCAATTTCAGTCTGCTTAGAAAGGTTGTGTTGATTTCTGGGGTTTAATCTCCCTCTACTATAGAAAATGCTGCCATTTTGTGAGCCCCACACTGGGGAATGGTTATTTAAGTGTCGTATACCTGCACAATCCTATAACTACCGAAGCAAAGATTTTTCACAGTATTTTTTTTTCTGCAGCTGGGCTGCTTGTTGTAACTAAAACTAATTGAGAAAAGAAGAGCTATTGTCAGTAAGATTCAATTTTTTACACAGAAGGAAACATACTGATTGACAAAAGTCAATCAGCAAATCAGGAAGCTGCTAATCCTTTTCCTTAGATGCCTAATAAGAAGGGTGTGTTACTCTCTCCCCCTCTAGTCACTAAAGTAGCTGCGTAAGCTTTATGGAGTGACCTCAAATTTACCTTGGTAAATGCACTGACAGTCCTGCAAGACTGGGACAGAAGTGAATTTTATTTTGCTCCTGGCAGAATTACCAGCTATGACAACTTTAAAACACAACATAGTCTGTTTCTTTGACTCTTGCAGGTCACAGACAAGACCCAACAGTTTCCAAACTGTTTTCTGACAATTTGAGGCAACTGACCTATCTTGCTTTTTGTTAAAGACCCTGTGCTATTGCGTTGGGATGAAAATTGCACAAAGGACTGACCATAAGTCAGGAAATTTAATCAATTCATGTTCTAGTGTATGATTCCCCATATATGGTGCACAAGAAATGTATTGCCTGCAAGAAACTCTTGTGTTATCTGCTGTGTACAGGAAAGCCAAAAGTTAATACTGATACTAAGAGAAAAACATGTATGTAGTCATACCTACAGTGTTTTTCTTTCACACGGGCAGAAGGAGAACAGGAATCAGTCCTACAGCAATCCAAACTTCAATAACCCTTTTCTCTGCATGGATGTGGGAAGCAGCTTTTCTATCCCATAGAAGAAAAGTCTCCCTTTGAGGTGAAGTTCTTCCTTTCTGCTGGGATATTGTTGAGAAGCTCTAGGCAGACATTCACTGCCTCTGACTCCATCTCCCTTCCGTGGGGAAATCTCTGTACCCAGGGCTGTCTGATGTCCTCAATTCCCCCTCAAGGACTCGATTTCCCTGAGGACTCTGCTTGGAATGCCTTGGGGTCCCACTTGGTCTGTCTTGAGATCCAAAAAACCTGAGCGGCCCTCCTAGCAGTGGCACTCCTCGCCCGAGCGTAGGTGGCCGCTGCAGGACACAGTCGCTCTGGAGAAAGAAAAGCTGGTGCCAGTATGTCAGGAAGTGAACAGGCCTGGGCCAAGGCTCAGCCTGGGTGGCTTTAAGCACTTACTTGCAGGGTCTGAATTAAGCATATTATCACTTTAGGCTCCCTTATATGCCTGTACCATCAATTTGGTTTGGTTTTAGTACCAAGAGCACTCTTTATGCTTTGGTGATGACCACAAAGAAAACATAGAGGGACCCACTGATATATCCATAGTGCTTTAACTGGGGTAATTTAGGCTTAAGACACATGGCAGGAGCTCAGGGAAACCTGTCCAAATTCAGCTCCTGACCTGTGACAACCTTGACCACCCAGTGCTTTTTAAACAGCGAGAGCTGAATGTGGCCCAGGCAAGGACCACTGAGTGGTAATGCAAACACCAACTGGAAAAAAACTCACCAAAGCTTTATTATTAAAAAGCTCTATTACTGGTCTCTGTTACTGGCCTGAGCTCAAGATTATAGGTGTATTACCCTTGCAAGTCAGGAGCTGTCTGTTCAACACAGTTATCACTGAGGATACAGGTGATCTGGGGAAATTATTCATGTTATTTCAGATTCAGGTACTTACTTGGTTTTTCACTCTTTCTGTTTTATCTCATTAGAAAGTGAATCAAAGGCAGATCCGTGTACACAGCTTCTAATGAAACCGTTGGAGTGACAAGAGATAGCAACACAATTGAAATCCACACTGTACTTGAGCTAAAACAGAAACTTCTTTTGTTTCTGAGGTTGTTAAATTGGCCAATGCTCAAACTTGTTAGTTAGTTTTAGGAAAATTATAAAGGCCCCTCAAATCATGCACAAGGTATTCCTCAATGGTCCTTACTTTATCTTGAATTTCAGAGAGCATCTATTCCTTTAGGATTAGCTCCACTGCATGCAGTCATCCTACCGAGCTAACAAGTGCTGTACTCAGAATTGCCTAATTGCCTGGTCTTGTTTTCTGTTAAGTCCTTTGTTTTGTTCTTCCATCATGCTGTTGGCTTGTATACTTCATCTGTCAAATTATATTTCTTTACACTATTTTTGGATTCAATAATGACTGCATCTCTTAAAATTCAACCATTAACAAGATGTGAACAACAGAAAACGCCTAGCAAACAAGAGCGCAGTTTCCTCTAAAGAATTATCAATTTTTAGACCAAAGTGCTCTGTTGTCCATAACATCCATATCTCCATTTTTTTCTCTTTCCTGTCCTTCAGCTCTCTCCTTTTGTAGTTACTTAGCCTTAACTCTGTCTTTAAACATTCAAGCTGACACTTGATTGTCCTGGAGTTACACTAGTTAAAAATATATCTGAGTTAAAAATGGCATATATGAGGGAGACTGAGATATAAAGTACCAGCTAGAGAAAATCATTATCCTGTCATGGAAAAAATGTAAACAAGTACTTCTCAAAATGTGGAGTTCTGTTTGTACTGGCTTTCTCTTCCTCATGTTTGGCATTACAGTAGCACCATCACTCATTGCTGCATTGGAACGGGTGAATCGTTGCTCCTCAGGAAAGCTTACTTCCATCGTTCAGCATTACAGTTCCCACACATACATGTAGACACAGAGATGTAAGCCAACCAACTAAAAAGACAAAAAAGAATTTTAAAATACTTTCTTTTTTACATTCCAAGATTTTAAAGCTGGACACCTAAACCTCGGTCTTTCAGGCTTATTTAAGCAAAACAAGATACTTTATGCTCTTACATGCTGAATGGATGCTAAAATCCCTTTGTAATTTACTGCCTAAACTACCACAGCCTTTATGAGGTAGATTTAATTGCTCATTTGGTACATATATATACTTAAAACACATATCAATTTGCTAAATATGAATTTAGACACTGAAGTTTAGGTAAGTATCACTGTTATTTTTTTGTGCAGCATTGAGGACCCATAGTTATTTTTGATGACATAGAGAACATGAAGGATACAAAAGATGCTGGAATGATATTTGGGAGGAAAGCTGTGTCTGTCCACACAACTGAAACATTTCAGGCACCACTCTGTATTTGCCTACATTATCTCCTGGCTCTACTCCTGCATGACCTTCAAGGGCAACTTTCTGAATGAAAGAGGATGTCTTCAGCATGTCCAAGCCAGCTCTGGTCTCTGTTGGGACTGGCTGTAAGTTTGCTAACTGCCATCAAACATAAAGGCAATCTTTACCTCAGAGAACTGTAAATGCTCCAAAGTAGGTGATCTATGTCACTGTTTTTACTGTTTTGTAGTAAAAAAAAAAAAAGGCAAGCACACGCAAAAGGTGGCACCCAGCTACTGGGGTGGTGGAAACACCTACCTCCAGAAGCCAAGAGATAAAATGTAGGAAGTGAAAATGAGTTCAGCACAGATACAATTGGTTTTCCCTGAACATCACGGTGGCTGCAGGACAAAATAGCATCTTGCATCCTTTAAGAAAACAGATCTTCACTACATAAGAGGAGAGAAACCCAGACCAGACCAAAGCCAAGCATTCATCAGCTCAAATTCTCCTCTCCAGAGGGCTTGCCTAGAACATCCAGCTTGTTACAGGTATTAGCTTTGTGAAGGAAATAGGCAGCAATCCCAAGACTCGCTGTCATTACACAGCCACAACCAAGACTATAGTGCCCTAAGGTGAAGACATAATACATACACTTCAGTGTCCCATCCTCATATGATGGCTCACAGTATGGTGGAGGAAGCCCTCAGAGAAACTCACTGTTTTTTTCCCGTATGCAGACTGGCAAATAGTGGCTGGGGAGTGGGTGCCTGACTACTGCCTTTAGCCGTCACACCACGATGGCCAGCAGAGCTAACCTTGTATGACACAAAGAAAAGGCCAGTACAAATTGATTCCCTAATACAGCCTCATTCAGTCCCTGTGCTGCCCCTGCAGATAATAAGGTCCTCCTCAGGCAAGGCAAATTGCAAGCAATACCTATAGTTGTCTACCTTCAACTCTCTTGGAAAGGATTGAAATGACAGTCATAACCAATGAAGAGGCAATTCACCAGTGGGAAACCAACCTCTGGGCCACAACGGAATTGGTCTGTGTGGAGCACTGTGCTTACAAAGAGAATGAAAGAAAATAGGAAGTGAAATTTAAAGGAAAACAAATGCAAGTCTCTTAAAGCTTCATGCTCTTTGCAGAATTACCTGCTGTATTTCCTGTATACAGGCAAATCCTTGGGCAGCATGCAATATTGTGCTGTGTTAACGGACGGTCAAGTTCTATTGATGAACATGCATTGAGTTGTTCTGCCATCCCTCTGTCAAAGCCCTGTAGAATCAGAGTGAAATGGGGCTGGAGGGGGCAGGCAGCTGGCAGTCCCAGGCTGGAATCATATATTTTGGACAGATGACCGTCAAACTCAGCACCTCCTGGAAAAGACATTTCCTAGCCTCGAACATTCTCTCTGCTTATTTAGCTAGACTCACTGCTAAAAATGTTTTCCTAATTTCTAAACGAAGATTTCTCTTTGAGATATTCCTGCACTGCATCATGTCCCATGTGGAATGAACATGGAGAATGGACTATCTTTGCAGCTATCTGTTATATATCGAACATTGTTACTTGACACCTGTCAGTTTTCCCCAGACTGAGCAACCCCAGTCCTGCTCATTTTCTGACATATGTCGTTAGCGCAATGTCTCTAATTGATCTTATTGCTCTCCCCTGGGCTTTCTCCAGCTAGCCCAAATTTTGTTGACGTGTGGTGCTCACAAAACTTCAGACTGAGGACTTACTAACACTGAATGACTTTGGATGATTACTGCCTCCTGTGTCTGCCTTTGCTGTAAGAGCATGAGTTTGTTTACTTAGTCAAGGCCAGCTTCTCACCCACTCTAATTTCCAGAACTACTCCTGCAGATCTGTTTTCTGTGCATTTGAGTCTCTCTGCTTAAGGGCCATATCTGCAACCTTTGCTGAACTGTAATTTGACCATTTTCTTTAAATTTCTCAGATAACTTCTTTTGAATGTGACTCCCACCCAGCAGTGTGTTTGGTCAGTCCCCACTTGGTGGCACCTAAGCAGGTTTCCTATTCCATCATCTATGGTATCAGTGAAAATAATAATAGGCCAGACAAGCCAGACAGCTCTTTAATTTCACTCAGTACAGACCTTCATTCATAATAAACAATTCTTTGCATGATTTTTCAAGTTATTATGCACACAAGTTAAAGCAGTTTTACTCAAACCACGTAACTCTAGACGTTGCATTATATTGTTGTACCAGTAGGTTTAAAGAAGTACCTTGCCTTGTCTTGTAAATCAAAACTTTAACAGGTTCATCTAAGGCTTTCTTGTTTCTCCATACCCTGCCTAGATCCTTTTTGAAACACTACCTCTAGTTTTGTGTTTTGCCAGACTCTCTCCCCAACAGCATCTCTCCTTTCCTTCTGTTGTTTTTCTTTGATGTGGGCTGTAAAGTCCTTCGAGTGCATCTTTTGGTTGGTGTTACTGTCTCATCTAGTCTACCAGAAAGTCTTTATTCCTTAACTTAACACTTCCAAAAAAGAAACTGTGCACCCAAATAAAGGGTTTGCACTAAAATCAAATGAGAACCCAGCACAAAAATGTGTTGATTGAGGGAGGTTTTGTTCTTTTTTATATTATACATAGGATACCACAGTATAAATACCTGTCCTGCAAAGAAGGGTAAGTTCTTGGCATGGATTTGTTTTAGCTTGGACCTATAGCTGAAATTCTGCCTGTGGTTTGAAGTCAACTTGCTACCTTGGGATAAAGCCAATGTTGCCTTGGGTGGAAATCAGTTCAAGAGTAAAGAAACATATAGATCCACATAGGTGTTTGCATGAATGCTGAGTATCTTAAGCTCTTCTTGCAGCAAAGACATTCAGTCAATACAGTCAATGGGGCCTGAGGAGGGGTTCAGTTATCCAGACACCAGCTGCCCACTCTAGGGTAAGTTGAATTACTCTCTGGGCTGCATCAACTTTACTGACTGCATATCCATCGACAACAATGGGATCCTTAGACACAATGAGCTCATTTCAGTTGTCCATGTGGGCCTTTACCCAGTGTCATTTGAGATGATCCAGGATGTCTTTCATTTGCTTCTCGTCAGGGTGCGTCATACAATAGTGAGTGAATGCATCACACCTCTGCATGCAGTCCTATAAAACTCAAAGCTCTCCATCTTCCTTTAGTCTGAAGAACCTAAGCTGGGCTAGCTGAACCAGAAAAACTCTATCTTTGGTAGCCTTCCTCTAGGATATATGTCACATTTCTACACTGACTCAGGGATAGAAAGCCAGGTTTCTGATGCAGTGATGAACATGATGAACAGGGGTCTCTGCTCTGTTTGCACCTCTCCCTGTTAAAATGGCTGTAACAAGGCTGGAGTAAAGCCCTGAGTTACAGCCAGGTCCCAGACTCTTAGCCAAACAGTTTACCCTTTGCTTTCCTTCTTTGATGCATACTTTTGGGTATCACCCTGCTGTGCACTGGTCTTGCTTCACTACACAGTGGGGACAGCTGCACAGAGGAACCTTCTGTATGTGTCATGAATCAGCAAAAATGATCAAATTTATTAGGAATGTGCATCTGAGAAATACATCAAACATAGAGACCCTTCTCTCCTACTATATGGCAAGCTGCACTCGTTGAAAGTCATTGGTCTTATTAGCATAAGGGTAACTAATGATGCTCTGTGGGAATTAACTGTGAGGAGCCCTGGGTTTCAGCCTCACCCTGTTGATCAGTTCACCTAAATGACCTACCACAGGCTGAAAAAGAAAGGAAAATCTTTAAAAAACAGCTTTCAGAAGTACGTGTGTTGTTGGGGTTTCTGAGTAGGTCTCCTGCAGAGATGGCTCTTCATCTGTCATCTTGCCTTGATTTGCCCTTCTGTTTTTGAGGTTTGATCTATCTTTTACGCTAAAAGCCAAATTCTGTGCTTTTAACAGAAGAGTAAGCAATGGTAGCTAAAGACCCTTTTGACTGATATCAGCAGGAAGTTATGTGCCCATTAATTCCATTTATTTGTATTTTAGCAGTGCGAAAGAATGATTGACTTTGACAAACAAACGGAAAGACCCATAGTCTCTGAGGATAGTGTGCGCTAAATAAACTTTCTCAAATTTTCAGGACTTTTGGAATGAAGGCCCAGATACATAAAGGCATTTCACTGCCTCAGTCCCACTGAAATTAATGGGAGTCAAGAGCAAAAGTGCTTTTGTGGATCTTGGGCAATGTGCCTAAACTCCAGTCCAGCTGCCAAGGACTAGAGGCAATGGCAAACTTTCCATAAAGATCAGTGGAACAGGCTTCAGGAAATGATTTATTGTTAAAATCTAATGTTAAGGCAGATCCTCAGCTGAAGTAAATTGTCCCAGGTTTGCGGAAGTCAGTGGACCTTGAACAATTGAAACTAGCAGGGAATTGCCGCGCTTCTTTCATTGCTTTGTCAGTTGACTCAGATGTTTTCTAACAGGAGGCTGCTGGCAGAGGCCACAGTAGTGACCTGTTAGACTATGGGAAGGGTGAGACAGGCAGAGCCTGGTGGATCAGTCTTTGTCCACCTTCCCCATCAGAGGACATTTCCATGAAAGCAGGAGGACAGAGAGATGGAGGAGTCTGAGACACCCTCATGTTTGCTGAAGTCTCCAAGACATTGTTGGAATATTCCCACAGACCCTCTGTGAAAGTGGATCAGTAAGTGAGAAGCTACAAATCCAGCTAAAACACAGTGCTGGGTTACAGCATGTCTCCCCATTGGTTTCCCTGCAGAACATTAGGTAATCGACTTTTAAATATTTTATTTGCTGTGAATTTCAAGCATTTCCCCAGCATGCTGAAATGTGCCAAGGATTGTGGCTTTTGATATTTAAGCCAAAACCCAATAATCTGTTGACCTGTCAAATAAGATATTCCCAGTGTTTAATAGTAATTTTTAAAATCCTGTAAAAGCCATTGTAAAATATTCCTGGCTGCTTTAAACCCTTCACTTAAGGCCTATGTGGAAGAGAGTAAGAGATAAGACCAAAGCCAACATATCCTTTGAGCACTGTGATCAAAGTACATAAGAGATACTTTAACAGAACTGCTGTTGCTGTCACAATGCTGCTGCTACCCTAACGCTCTCGTAGCGCACCACTGGAAAGACTACTAAAGAACTTCTGTCTTTAAAACACCAGCTTCTCATCATAAAACATGCTGGTGAGACCCAAACCCCACAAATATCAGCAGAAGCCTGACAAGTTGATTTTAAGGGGCATTGGATCAGATTGCTGATGGCCTGATTGGACCATTCATTTTAAATATTTATAAGGAGGGTATGCGTCACTAGTCCCATTGGCAAGAACAGATTACTCGTGGCTATTAAACACGTTGATGTGCATTCACACATCCACAGCAGTCAGAATGTGTTGGTAGCAGTGACAAGCTGTACCAGCACTCCCAGAATTTTTTTTTCTGGCTTTTCAGACATGAGTTGCAGGATAGGTGACCTACAAAAGACTCCTTAATTATTGATCCCATTACCGAAGCTACCAATCTGTATATATCTGCACAAACAATGTGATGGTGACAGTTCTCCTCATTTCCCCAAGCAAATACGCATTTTAGATAATTTTTTTAAAAGAGCTAAGCATGTTGGAGCTGAACTGGGGACTGAAGAGACTAGGGTCTTTTCAAAGCCTACGCTAATAGGTGGTAGAATAATAATCTGAGGTTGCTGAGTCCTATAGAAAAGAGGATGGCCTTTAGGTAACAGTCCCCATCATTGCTGAAATCACAAAGATGACCATATGTTCCTACTGAAAACCTAATCAGGAAGGGAAATGGGAAATATAGAACATAAGCTTGATTAATAGAAAGAGATTGACCAAGTTTTGTATTTCAAACTCAGTTAGAAAACAAATTAAAATGACCTTCCTAGTCAGAAGCAAACAGCATCTTAAATTACTTCCACTTTAATTAATCAAGGTGGTAATTAGTAAAACTGGTGTCTTGTGGAATTAGCAGAGATTTAGAATGAGTTACATTTGTACTGGGGAAGTGCTTGTAGCTTGTGTTTTCTGAATAAATAGGAAAAGAAGAGGTTCCTGAGGGATCCAATGATGGCTAAAAATTAATGCTTGTGTACTAGAAATGCAAATCAAGTCCTAAGCCAAGAGCTTGGACCAGTGTGCTACTGTCTACCACCAAATGCAATGAAGTCTGGACAGAAAAAAAATCCTAAAATTGTTCACATTTGAAATGGGGTTACTTCTACGATCTCCAGTGCACACGTGTGCCCAGTAATAGCCTCAATTGAGGAAGGACGACAAGCTAAGCCAGAAAAAAGATATTTGAAGTGTGTTCTTCATCTTGTGTGGTTTCCTTGTCTTTCTTGTGCACTCTTCAATACTGGCTGGATGTTGTTTCTCTCTAGGTTGGTTCAGCCTCTCGGCCCAGATGGTGTGCCATGTCACCTCCACAGCAGAGGAGACACCAGAGGCTCGCCCTCAGCTCAGGAGGACAGCCACGTTGTCATCCACACACTCTCAACAAGAGAACTGGGTCAGAGTACACGCCGGATGCGTACATAGCACCTTTCCCTAAAATAAAGAGCCTAAAGCATACCCATTTGGGTTCCTCAAGCATATCAGAGCTGTTAACATCAAGATGGAAAACAAAGAGACAACATATGAAAAGGTGCAGGGGCAGTGGGGGTGTGCGTGTGCCTGTGACTGCATACATAGCCAGAAAAACTTGGACAAGCTGGGAACGAGGGAATGCAGAGGTATGTCAGAGGGGAAAACTGATGTATTTCATACGCTTCTAACCAATTGTCACTTTTAAAAAATTACTTTCTCTTACACCTGCAGTTACAGGCAAAAATAAAAACTGAAAACCTGGGGAATGTAGATGGCACTAGAGCTGTAACATAGGAAACAGCCACCTGCCCTGGTTAAATCACGACTTAAAATGGTGACCTCAGCAGAACTACAGTGTTAGGGAACTACTCCAGCTGGAGGGGACCTCAGGAGGTCTTTAGATCAAGTTCCCACTCAAATCACTGAAATCAGAGCATATACATTGTCCAGTTGAGTCTTGGAAACCTCCAAGCATAGAGATCACACAAACTTTCTGGACAACATGTTCCAGTGCTTAATAATCTTCATATAAAAAAATTATAAAAAATTTTTAAAAAATTATTCATTCGGTCTGAACTTCACTCGTTGGAACTAGATGATTTTAAGGTCCCTTCCAACCCAAACCATTCTATGATTCTATGTTCCAATTCATAACCACTGTCTGTCTGTCTCCCACTGTGTGCCTTTCCTTGAGGTGCACAGTGGGAGACAGACAGTGGTCATCTCCTTGCTAACCTCTTATGTACTAGAAGGCTGTCTTCAAAGCCATCCCTTCTCCAGGCTGAACAAGCCCTGTTCTCTCAGGCTGTCCTCACTGGGCACATGCTCCAAACCTCTATCATCTTGGTGACTCTCCATGGGGCTTCTTCCAGCATCTTTCTTGTACTGTGTCCCAAACCCGGACAATTGACACAGTACAATAGACAGGATCTAATGAGTGCCAGCTAAAGGGGAATAATCATTTCCCTTGATCTACCTGCTATGCTTCTGTTAACATAGTTTGCAGGTATGCTGCAAACCTTCCCTTCTGCCAGGGCACACTGCTGATGCTTGCTTAGCCTACTGCCCACCAGGACTTCCAGATCCAGATTTATTTATTTATTTATTTTGTTGTAGGCATCCACTCTTGCTGAAGCCATAAGCTATATTTGATCAGAAATGTATCCAGCATCTCATTTCATGACTCCAGGGAGCATAAGATATTGGCTCAATGATTACAACTGGAAACATAATCAGCGCTTCTAAAACTTTGGCAAGTGAAGAACACCAAATGACACCCTGAGAAATCCACACCACAAATATCTGCCATCACAGAATTAAGTGTCTGGTCCAGCAGAAACAATTTCCTGTGCAGATGTAGCCAGAAATTTCCTCGCAGAGAAACACTCCTTTGATTCTTGCTTCTAAGCAATGACAACCTGAACTCCCCCACATGTCCAGCACCTGAGACTCATCTGAGCACTTGTTTGTGCTACTCAGCACCTCTTCAAGGGGTATCAGTCTTAGTCCAGCCTGCCAACCACCAGTCACTGCAATATTTGAAACACCTCTCACACCTATGCTGCCCACTGGTAGCAGCAAGACTTTTGAAGCACTCCGCCAAGTTGCTAGTGCAGGGTACCATGACTTCCAGCTCTCACCCTCAGCCAGCCCTTTTTTGTGGCATTGACTTAAGGCTGAGCCTCTTGGCTCCTCATTCTTGGGCACTGAGCTCAATGTCACTTCCCCTCCTCTTAAGTCTAGCAGGGGGTTGCAAAGCTGCTCTGACAAAAGACATGGTCCATAAGAATAGATGACAAAACAATCATCTCTCGCTGCTCAAGGGAATAAAGCAGCAATGTTGTGGTGTTTGGAAGTCCTCTCTGCGAGTCACAGAGCAGAGCCCCTCTAAGACCCAGGAGACATCAATTAGTGTCTCCAGCTCTGCAGGAGCCACTTATGCAGCTCATCTCTGTGCTCCGTGCTTTGTCTGCCCTCTCCATTTTGTCCTTTTGATGCTCTCTCAAGTTTTTCATTAGTACAAGCTCAGACATGCTGCTTTCTCCAGACAGTTCCTGAGGATCCACTGGCTACATCTATATTAGTAAATAAAGTGACCAGGATTCATTAGTTGTCCCTTGGCATAGCATGGCATGGTTAGGCTCATGCCCATGTGGCCAGCTTTCTTCCCCCATGACACAGGCTGACCTCATCCCTGGTCCTTACTGGGAATCATCTTTGCCTGTACTGTTCCCCAAAATGTGACCTTTGAGGAACTTGGCCTGGTTACGGCCACGCCAAGGAGCATGCTAACAATTGCACAGCCTGGACAGTTAGGACAATTCTTACACTCATGCCTTAGCCCTGTTTAGTTTGTTTGTGCAGACATTCCATCTTAAGCCATTAAGGGCAAGTTTCTCCAGACTTAATGTCTAGGATAAGATTTAAACACACTTCTTAAAAAACAGTCTACTGAAAGTGGAGAAATGGTTACACAGCATGAGCTTTAAATATGTCTACATATTCCTATATTTCCTGCATAATACATAATTCTGCATGTGTATATGCTCACAAAAAATAACTATGGGATGTGCAAATGAATACAGCAGATAACCATGAAATACATCCCTGTATTTCCATTTCAAAAGAAATGTCCTGCAAGGGCTTTTTAAGGGGCTGAACTGACACATCAGTATTTGAAGACTTCATCCTGTGTGTCAATAAAGTTGAGAAATTTATTTCTCAATTGGTCTCGAATAAAATTCACCAGAACAGTAGAATAGAATTGTAGAACCATAGAATGGTTTGGGTTGGAAGGAACCTCAAAGATCATCTAGGTCCAACCCCCCTGCCATGGGCAGGGACACCCTCCACTAGACCATGTTGCCCAAAGCCCCATCCAACCTGGCCTTGAACACTTCCAGGGAGGGGGCATCCACAACCTCTCTGGGAAACCTGTTCCAGTGCCTCACCACCCTCACAGTAAAGACTTTTTTCCTAATATCTAATGTATATCTACCTTCCTTCAGCTTAAACCCATTACCTCTTGTCCTGTCACTACACTCCCTGATAAACAGTCCCTCACCAGCTTTCCTGTAGGCCCCTTCAGGTACTGGAAGGCTGCTATAGGGTCTCCCTGGAGACTTCTCTTCTCCAGGCTGAACAATCCCAACTCTCTCAGCCTGTTTTCACAGGAGAGGTGCTCCAGCCCTCTCATCATCATTGCAGCCCAACTCTGGACTCACTCCAACAATTCCATATTTTCCTGTGTACTCAGGATTCACTGGCTGTCTGCTTGCCATACTGTTAGTAAAATTATGAACATTACCAGTAAGTACTTGAAGTGAGACAAGAAGTTTGTGTTCAAGAGAGAGATATCTCACATCCCCTGAAGGGATGTTTCCCAGATCTACAATGGCTCATCTGGAAACAGCTTCTTCCTGAAAAATCCCCTTTCTGTAAATGGTGCTGATGCACTGAGCGCATCCAAAATAACAGCAATTTTCATGAAGGTCGACTGTCAAGCACACAAATGCAGACAGCTTCTGTCAGGCTGATGTTGCCAAGCAAGTTCTTCATTTAATATGTAATAACAGACTAGTCATACTGGCTCAGAGCACGTGTGTAAATAGAGAACAAGAGTTTTACGTTGTACTTGCATTTGGTAAGGGCGGAGGGAACATCATATGGCCATATGCAGCTTAATGAGATGAGGGACTACATTCAACACTTCAAAGCAATAGAGTGAGAATGACAGAGTCAATATGATGGGTTAAAGTCAATTTACTAAGGACTTATTCATGTCAGAGGATCAGGTTCCCAGCACGCACTTGCAAAAAATGCTCAATACAACCAAAATATACGTGTTATAAAAAGATGAGAGAAAGCAATAAAAAAGAGGTTCCTTCTAGCTTAACCAGGGGAAATGCTCCAGCCTCAGCTCTGATGTTAGATCAGGTTTTTATTCTCACTTTGAGTCAGAGGAGAGCAAGCAGACAGGTGCATCTGGCCCACGCTGCTCCCTGAGAACCACCATGATTCACCGCTCAGGAACAACCAGTGCGTTGTGCCTCTCAGATTTATGCAATAGGTAAAGCTACATGTTAAAAACAACCCCATAAAATCCCCTTATTTTTAGACATCTTTGTGCCCCCTCCTGGGTTTGTGTTTTATGGCTGTTCCTTCATTTTGATCTTCCCCAGAAGATAGCAGCCAGATGGAGGCTGCGGATGTATGTAATGTCAGAAACCATTTACGTCTGACCTACACAGACCCTGATGCAAAGCACAGTGAAGTCAGTGACAGGCTTTTCTCTCCTTCCTGTAGCGCTGGATCAGGTTAGTGAAACTCAAACTTGCAATGGGAGAGAAGAGCCTGCACAGGTGGTTACCTCGGGATGCAAAACACCTTGCTTTTACCTTTCTGTTTTTAGAGGTAGTTGAACATACTTTTTTTTTTTTTTTCAATCTGAAATTGTGTTTTCACCCCAGAACAAGGGAGACAGAGTCACTCTTGTATACAGTCCAACTAGGACATGCAAGCCTTGGGCAGTGACGCATTAGTCACAAACATTAACATCTCCATTGGCACAAAAAGCAGGGGCTAGCACAGTTGGTCTGAAATCTTGTTACTTCTAAGGCTGCAGCAGAGTTTCACATTGTGAATCTCTCTTGTTTATTCATGTGTTTAGCTTCTGTTTATACCTGGTTTTCTGCTGAGATCTGGTGGCTGAAACCAGAAAAATCTCAAGTTTGGGAAGGTGCATTTCAATGGATCTGAGAGACAAGATCAGCAAGATGAAGAATTAAACAAGAGCTGAGATAGTGAGAAGTCAATGCACTTAGCTCCAAATCTAAACCTTTTTTGAGGCATTCTTGATTTCTTTGTTACTACTTCTCTTGTTGAAGGAAAAGAGAGCAGGAGAGGCAATCATTAACCTTACACACTCCCAAAATACCTACAGCACATGCAGCTGGTGGGCCAGAACTGTGACCAACTGATTTCCTGGTGCTGGCCTGGAAGAATGAAAATCAGAAGAGAAGTTTCACATCATCTGGAGCCACGGTGCCTGGGGGCTGCAACGGGGAAGGAGCTTCACAGAAATGCCCTCTCCTCCCCACATCACAGCCTCGGTCTCTCTCTTGTCACCCGACAAGGTATGTGCCCAGCACACAGCTTGATGTGCAGACATGCCCTTTCATGGGACTGATAGTTTGGGTCAGAGCTATGTTGGCTTTCAGGAGGAAGAGAAAGGTGGGGAGGAAGGGGAGGGGGGAAGCAGTGCAAACATTTAATAGTAAAGTATTGCCAGATTTTGAAATTTCTTTGGAAAACAGCATCCCTCATTTTTTTTTCTCCTGCAAATAATTCCTACAAAGAGTCTTTGACATTGAATAGAGCTGCTTTTTGGGAAGAAAAAGTGAGAGAAGATGAAAATGAGCTCTGTTGCTCTTACTCACATCCTAAGCAGTTTCCTTGGACAGAGCAACAACAGGATACACATAGGGGAGAGAAAAGAACAACAAAGATAAAACCTGCCATTTCTGATTTTGGTTCTAACTCTTGTAAACATACTCACTGTAGGAGAAAGACAGACACAACATACTTTCAGGCCACCTGGAGACCTGGCAAACTTATGCCATTGTAGTGCTGTGTAGAGCATTGCTATTTAGCTGCTTTTTTTGGTGATGAGTTCACAGCCAAATGTTCTCTAAGCATGATCCCTTTTTTAAGCACATGGCAAGAAGAGATGGGAAAGAGAAAAAGTAAGCATAGAAAGGGAAAGGAAACATAAGATAAAGAGAGATAGTATAATCCCTATTCCTTGAGATGTTCAAGATTTAGCAGAAGTCAATCAACAAAGGAAAAAAACCAAACAACTAAACCCATTTCTTCACATCCAACTTGCCCGGTCATCTCTTAAAGTGAATATATGAAAGTAAGTCCAACAACATCAGGATGGTTACTGGACTCCAGCAGATAGAAAGAAAAATGACTCTGCTCCTTTCTGCTTTATATGCCCCTTCTCCAGTCATCACTCCTATAATTTCAAACAAATGAGCCGAAGAAGGTTATATGTGCCATTGGCTCATTTTCTTCTTTGTCAGTTAGTTCTACTTCCCAACACACAATTTTAGACAATTGATTTCCAGCTCTACACTTCTCTTGTTTACCAAACATAATCTCAGCACTGCCCTTGATTTGCATCCATAGACCCTTTATTTGGATAAAGCTAATCTGTCTTTAGCTCTTGCTGACTTATATGAACAATCCTTTGCATCAATCTGAATTGGTCTTTAATTACAGTGGATGATGTAGAGTCTAGACCTCTACAAAAGCATTCTGTTGTTGGCTCTAACTTCTATGATCTGGGAAACCATCTGAACCCCGTGGTTTCATTTCCTAGCTGAAAAACTGGGTTATATATGAAAGTCCCATCTGCTCTAGGAATTATGATAGTGAGCAGGGAAGTGATACCAAGAGCATACTGAAATCTCTTCAGAAGTATCTGTTCTTATCAGGGAGCTGCTGGTTTACAACCCGGCCATCAGTCTTCAGGATCTCCTTGAGTTAGACCAGTTTGGTATCCAATTTAGGACACCATGGTGCTATGCCTGAAAAAGCACACTAGCAAAACCTGTTTGACCCAGTGAACTCAGCATTCCTCCTGGTTCCTTGCTTTTTGGAGATGATCATCGCTGGGAACTGTTTGCATAATGAACCATAATCATGAATGAGGACACTTAGATTCAGATTGTACCTCAAACCCAAGCTGGGGCCAGGGTTTGATCTTTAAATCTCTTTAATTGTCCTATCTAACAGGAACTTGCCCTTCCAGAGAATCATCAGGTCCAAGGTTGGTGAGATGAGCTGGGTCTTTTGAAATGGGAAGTGAAATACAGCACCTTTTTGATCTGGCAGCTGCTCCAAAGCACCCCACAGATGTTAGCCACCAACTGATCCCAGCCCTCAGGAATGAAGCTCTCCATCCCCAGCATGCCTGGCCTCTGCTGTCAGCTGATCAATAAAATCTATGACCAGTACGAAAAGGATAGAGGGACCCATAGTCAGGCAAAGGATGGCTGAAGACACAGTGGTGGTGAGTCAAAAGGTGCACGGGGATCAAGTACATGTTCCCCATACAGCGGGGTCATACTCTCATCATCCATATTGCTTCAATATTGATCCACTTCACCAATGTTAAGAAGAAAAATTATGTTTTATCATGAAAAAAAATTCTCATAACTTTTTAGTTTTTCTTTTTTCTTTTAATAATGTTTTAAGAAAATAATTAAAAATTCAACGAAGGGGCTCATCATTCTTATTTTGGGATGTATTTGTTCAGCATAGCATTTTCTTTCATGTTCTGTCACTACAGATTTTTCCGAAATGTCTCTATTTTAAATAGCCTAATTAGAAGAAATTCTCATTTAGGTTATAGCTAGGGTGTCTTTGTTAAGAAATCAACTATATTTACTTTTCAGGTGTGCAGAAAAGAATGACTAGATAATGATAGCAAAGGTTATTGAAGATAGAAGCACCAAGGCACATCAGTATTACTACTTAATTCTGTTCATGCATTGGTAACAGACTATATATTCCACATTACTACAATTTCACTCTCAAAAAATTGATTTCTCTCTGTTTATTCTTTTCCCTTCAGGAGTATAGACTCTTGCTCTGGAAGCTGTTTCAATATATTATATTAGGCACTAGTTCCCAATTTTTGTTCTGATTGCAAACTAATTGACAAGTAACTGGTACGGTTGCCCCTGAAATACTATGCTTAAGTAGGGTCACTGATGTTCAAGAAAAAGGATTCCATGCTAAAGAGAGTCAAAGATCAATGACATGTAGAAGAGAATGGAGGCCCATCTAAGAAGAGAGTACCAGGTAGTAATCCAGTCAGTTTAGCAAAATAAATGTTTTTGGATTCATCAGGAGAATAAATAGTAGGGAAGGAGATGAAGCATTCAAACCATAAACCAACACTGGCAAAAGCTAGGGGGAATAAAAGAGTAATCAAAAAAAGTTACTAAGCATCAGATAATAAGGCTCCAAACCTAACACTCATTTTGGAGTTATGAGGGTAAAATAACTAAAATATTTTCAGACTGTGATTGATATCTTCAAGTAAGGGGTAGTATGAATAGTAGCACTAGAGTTGGCCTTTGATAACTCTCTTAGGCCCCTCCAGTCCATAAACATAGTCCTTGTTCTGAGAATGTCTGAATGAGATGGACAAGAAGATGTATGAAAGAGGCAGACATAAGGAGAATCTGTCAATAAATATGCTCAATTTGCAAGTGAAATGATCCCCACATACATGCACCAAGTGCCAGCCTTGCAGATGTAATTGGAGATCTGAAAGTCAAATTGTGACCTTTCTGCCTCCTTCCCCTTCACTGGGAATAAAGATATTTGTGATGAGAATTTAGCTGATTTTGGGGGGGTGGGGGATGGTAGTAACGCATGAGGCAGAATATCATCACCTCCCTCATCTAGAGACATGTTCACTCTGTGAAAGTCAGATTCAGTGTGTGGCAGACAAGAAATGTGCCTGAATCGCACAGAAAAGCCAGATCTAATGACTCACAACATACTATTTTTACCCAGATCCCTGGGTTCTTATTTTATTTTTACAGCCACTTTTTGTATGATTTGTGTTCAAATCCACTACAAGATAGCTCAGAATGGTATTATTGGTCAAATTAGAGACCCATGAATTTTCACCCTGTGACTGATTCAAGACAGAGGTACCTAGCAAAGCGCAGAAGATGGACAACTGTCTGATTAACCGTGGTCTGTTATATGATTTCACTGCTGAACACTCAAAAATATCCTTGCAACAGAAATGCCTACAGTGATGCCTCCATCTATTACCTACACAGCAGCTTTAGTAATGACAAAAGTTGTCCTAGATGACCTAATATGTATTCTTCAAATGCAGACTCTATGAATCTAAGATGAAACTACTAATCAGAGACAGAGAAAAAAATTTACTGAAATAAAAGGAGGGCAAAATGGGTCACAAGAAGTAAATTAAAAAAATTATCTCAGTGCTGCCTCTAATGTGTTCTAATAATAAATTAATCAACTGCATGATAAAAATCTATAGGGAAATCTGTTAACATAAACTAGGCAAAATCTGACTTTGAACGTCTTTCATAGAGCAATTTCCCAGGTTAGTATGTAGGTCAACTGACACACTGAAGCTCAGCATTCACAAGAATGGCAAAATAAATCATACAGCAACTCTAGACTCTTTTAGTCAATAATCCATTAATGTAGAGAAGCTATGTTTGATTCATGGCTACAGACATTTGAGGGCATTATTCTTCTGTCATTGGAAGCATGGCATATATCTCACAAAAAATTAAAGGAAAATACAGAGACTGACCCTTCTGTGAGACAATGTCTGCAAGGAAGGTGGAAAGCTGTAGTTTTTCCTGCAATTGTTAATCACACTACTGAAAATGATGTTTCGAGCACTTATTCATAGGCCACAACATCCTAAAGACTGAATTCTGAGAGCTGTCAAATGTCTGGCCTCACAATTTGGTTTGACAATAACTTCATTCCCAGGAAAACCCATGGACTATTTCTTAGAAGCAATAAACCCCAAGGTTCGGATGGGAGGTAGGTAAGGATAGACAGGTTGGTTGGCGTAGCCAGAAGGATAATAAATAAAAATAAAAAATAAATAAAAAGGCACAAAGTAATCTTACCTATTTCAACTAAAGAAAGAAAAATTCACCAAAGAACAACCACCCAATAAACCCAACCACAAAAAAATAACCTAAACCAAAGAATCTCAAGTAGAATATTATTAAATAATGGCATTCATTATTGCTTCCCACTCCTCAGTGGATTGTAGGAAATTCTTTTTTTCAAGTTTGATAGGGGTAACATAGGGCACACACTGGATTACTTTTATAGTTGTGGAAAACAGTCATTGGAATTTAGGTAGCTAAACTGCTCTATATCCATTCTAGCTCACTTCCAACTTCAGTCAAATCTGGTTCTAGATTTGGTCCAAATTTATATGTCTGTGGACACAGTCAGGAAACTGAACTTCAGAAGGCTGGGGGTTTTATGAGAGTCTTCGGTCAAATTGCTTACATACTTTTCAATTCATTCTACTGGGAGAATGATAAAAAAATAGACTGGAAAGGTCTTTGAGGGGTCATCTAGTGTACACTCATGCACCAAAATCCACTCTTATCTAAACTTCTTCCAACTGCAGCATCCACCAGTAAAATATATTATTTAGATGTGTCAGCTTCTTTGCAAAATGCAAGCAAGTGAAATAGTAATCTTTCCTATGGAGTTAGGGTTTGCAACTGAATCCCTTAATATTCTGCTCATGCTAGACTATTTTATTTTTCTAATGTAATCCTCCTAAGGTCCTTGCCTTCATCTGAACTTTAAAATATAAAATCAACACATTTACTGAATTTAAAACTTCTTACTGAA
This sequence comes from Grus americana, assembly GCF_028858705.1. Lineage (NCBI taxonomy): Eukaryota > Metazoa > Chordata > Aves > Gruiformes > Gruidae > Grus > Grus americana. The sequence goes on along the minus strand of NC_072853.1, from coordinate 9,503,382 downwards.
ATGTTTTTGCATGTTCATTTTTCCTTATTTCAGAACAGAGAGCATTAACCTGATGTACTTTTAGACAGACTGTAAAAGCTCTAAACAATAGCAAACTTGGAGAAGACCTGGCAGAAACCAAAGCATGCAGCATTATTGGCACTACTGACCATGAGAGATTAAGTAGAATAGAAAACAGTGCGTCAAGGCTTTGTACATTAATCCTTTCATCACTATCTTCACTTTCCCACTGAAGGGAGAGATGGATATTTCTGGAATAATTCTCAATATGACCTTGCAGATAAGACCAAAAAAAAATCTCCAGGCACCAAAGCAATGAGTATTCATTCATTGGGATGGCAACTAAATGGTATTTTTAACCTGAAATAGGCACCAATACACACAAAACAGAAAGCTTGAGGATATCTTCTTCAAAACCCTACAAATAACAAAGAAGAAAGAAAGGAAAAAACCACTTTAAAAATAAATCGCCTTATTTTCAGTCCAGATTTCCATAGTCTCACTTGTCTGCATTGCTTTTTGGATCAACATCAATGACCATATCCACTTTCAAACAAAATGGCTGTCGGTAAGCCATATGACTCCCCACAGTAAGAGTGCCCTATTTTCTGACTACAAAACCTGCTGCTATTCACTTGTTGTAGGGCAGCCAGAAATCTACTGCTAAATAGTCCTAGTTCCTACTGTGTCTGCCCTACTTTGTGAAAACAGGTTATGCTGTTATCAATCTAATCTACCATGATTCAAAGGAGTAATGTTATTACACATCTTGCATTTCTAACCACTATAAGAGTAGCATCACTGGAGACTGACTGAGATTCCCTTAACAGTTCTTGGATCATACTTGGATTCTTACTATATCAAAGGTTTTCCTTCAGTAGTAGCTCCTGATCCTTTGTGATTAAAAGGGAATGGTTTTGGTTTTGGTTTTGGTTTTTAATATTGCATTTGCAGACCCCTGCATAAAAGTAACCTTTCTAGGCAGATTTAGATAACCCATAGATTTAAAATCAGGAGGTGATGCATACTCTGTTTGTGATCTAAAAATGAAAAATCACATGTTGATTTTTACATGTACTCTGACAACCATTCTGCCTCTCAATGGGAAAATGCTAATACAACCTTTTTCTCTACAGGGTGGTCAACAGTTTGTTTGGTAAGAAACTTCAGATTGATTGGTGGCATAGCATTCATCTTACTCCACAGGCAGATCTATAATTGTAGATGTCTGTATCGGAGCAAGTCATCAAAGATTTCTTTGTAGTCAACAGACATCTAGCCAGGGTGCTCAATGGAATTTAGGGTGAGATTCATCTTAAATGATTCTTATTATTCATATAATCTATCAGTTATATAAATACTCTTCATACATGCTGAGATGACCTCAAGAAGAGATCAGATGAATGGCACACCTGCATTGACTATAGCAAAAGCCTCGATTAAATCTTAGAAGCAGATACCCACATCACAGATACCTAAAGATTTTTTCAGGCAAATTTCACCTAAAAGTCTCCTTATACACCATTAATTGCATCTTCTGGAGAAAGCCATCTCCATAAGAAAATATGTTCAACTGTGTTAGACACTTGTCTTCAGATCACAGCCCTCCAAAAGCACTGGTCTCTCTCCATGGTTATACCATGAGCCTAGATGGGTAGTGCAGATCAGGGACCTGCCTATCAAAGAGCTAAAAATGGGTGAGATAAGATCTGCACTTATGTTCTGTGACTTTAACGGACAGGGACACCAAATCAGGTAAAAAAAATGTTTTTTAACAAATGATTGTACACAGTGGATCAACCATAGTGTGGTTCCACTCCAGGAAATGCTGTGAGATGGTTCCTTAATAAATAATCTGTGCTATATGTTTTCTTTATATCGGTCTGCTTTCCTTCCTTGAAAGCCTGGTAGTTGCCCTATTTTCAAATGATAATAGAACTGAACAGCTTCTGGTGTCAGCACTGTGATTTGATGTCTGCCTGCTTAACAAAATGAGAGGGGCATGGTCAGCTAGAAAATCTGGAAATAGAATCATAGAATCATAGAATGGTTTGGGTTGGAAGGGACCTCAAAGATCATCTAGTTCCAACCCCCCTGCCATGGGCAGGGACACCCTCCACTAGACCACGTTGCCCAAAGCCCCATCCAACCTGGCCTTGACCACTTCCAGGGAGGGGGCATCCACAACTTCTCTGGGCAACCTGTTCCAGTGCCTCACCACCCTCACAGTAAAGAATTTCTTCCTAGTATCTAATCTACATCTACCCTCTTTTAGCTTGAACCCATTACCCCTTGTCCTGTCACTACACTCCCTGATAAACAGTCCCTCTCCATCTTTCCTGTAGGCCCCTTCAGGTACTGGTAAGCTGCAATTAGATCTCCCCAGAACCGCCTTTTCTCCAGGCTGAACAATCCCAACTCTCTCAGCCTGTCCTCATGGGAGAGGTGCTCCAGCCCTCCAGTCAGCTTCATGGCCCTCCTCTGGACTCTCTCCAACAGCTCCATGTCTCTCCTGTACTGGGGCCCCCAGAGCTGGATGCAGTACTCCAGGTGGGGAGTACTTGGCTCACTTCTTCGCAGAAAAAGACTTCACACTCCTCTCTCCTTGCCCAGCACATATGCAACTATCTCTTCAGGCTTCATAATATTGCTGCCTGCTCTGGAAGTCTTGTCTCTCTGCCACTCTGCTCTGAATTCAAAACATGAGGCAACCATGAAAAATTGTTAACAACCTCGTCCCACCAAAGGCAAAAGAATTAGTACACAGCTAAGACTCCATTTCTAAGAGCTGTGGTTTCACAGGTCAAGCACTAAAAAGACTATGTGATGTCATCCTGTTTTATATGAAGAAATACGAGGCTTTGTTTCAGCCTTTGTCAGCTTTAGTTCTCAAATGCACATTCCGATATTGCTACTTTTATTACCTGAATGACAATAAGTGTACGTGTTGTCTCACATCTGGTTGGTACACAATACTTCTACCTAAATATTCTTTAAGGTTTGCACATGAAACTTGCAGGGAATCTGTTTATGGAAACTGAGGATGTCGGACAACATGGAAGAAATAAGGGCCCTGCTTGGCATGGTGTTGATAGGTGCTGGATGTGGTTTCTCCATTCTCTAGTCGGAGCTCCGGTTAGAGCAGCCAACAGACTGCACACCCGCTGAGAACAGCCAGAGAGCACAACAGCGTGCTGGGGCAGCTGCTCCCTTCCATGGCCTGACAGCAGAGCGACAAGAGCGCTTGCTAGCCTGGCACAACAGCTATCGGGGCGTTTGGCATGCCACTCTGGTGAGCACACTGTCTGGGAGCATCTGTCCCTGAAAGCAGAAGAGAAGAAACCAGAATAAGGATAATGCAGAAGCGCTCTTGGACAGACCAGAGAATCCTACTGATGCAAGCACAGGCATGAACAAAGGGTCATTCTGCTCCATCCCCTGTAATCCAATCAGCTAATATCCCTTTTTAATTAGCTACAATCAAGTTAGCATAATGAGTGCCTTCTCTGTTTACAAGCTTCATCTGTCCTCTTCCATTCTTGCATCCAAATCTGCAGTGCAGCTACGGCTCGTTTCTGACGGTATTTGCTAAGCAGCTTGACTGAGGGTTGTCCCAGCCTTCCCATTAACCTCAGGGGCACTGAAATGCACCATTCCGTAACTATTAGGCACTGAAAAAGAATATCCTGCTACCCTCATTCCTAGCCAATGTTCTGCCCTCCAAACAACAACCCTACCTCTCTGGAGGAATATTCATGTGTCATCAACAACGTGATATAATGTATCAGGGATAAGAGAGCCTTGCACAGCCCTCCTACCTCTGCACAAGTAGAAATATGGGGGACACTGAAAGAGCATTCAGTGGACAGGCAACAAGACTAGCCATCCTTGAAACCTAATATGTCACCTATGTTTATTTGTACATGAAAGGCATTAAAATATACGAGAGAGACTTAAAGGACATTTGTAGCAATAGTCCAGGACAAAGTCTGTTTTATAAGAATTTGCTATGTATCTTCACATTAATGCTACAAAATAATTCTTTCATTTCACAGCTCATGATTCTTCGTCAGATTATTGCACAGACTGCTTTTTTTATTGCTCAGTGACTTTTAATTGGTGTGCATCGTAGGAAAGGAAATATCAATGCAAGAATGACTTAGAAATGCAAAGTAACTAGGTTATTATCCTATTTTACAGTAAGACTGCTTTTAATAGCCACTCATTTCTGCTGTTCAAGCAGCCCCTGTGAAAAGGGGTTTTGTCCTTCAGCTAGAATAAAAGACATCTTGATGCTAAAAATAAAAGAAACGGGAATCACTTGCCGGAGCTGGAATCCTCCCCTGCAAGAAGGCTCTGACAGCGCTGAGGCTGGCAGAAGAGCGTCGTGATGGAACAAAGGCAACAACAGCCCTGAGACATCTCCCCTGCACAGCAGGAGGAAAATATTCATAAGGGTCTGTATTTCTTAGAAACCATCCAGTGGTGCTGAGTCTACTGTCGGGCTCATTTAAAATAAGGCAAGCCTTTCCATCAACTTCACCAAGCTTAGCTGAAGATTTTCTAATAACCGCCCGTAAGCCAGCACAGTCCAGCTATGTCAGTGTAAATGGGGCCAAAATAAGGTTCTGTGGATTAAAAATTGAAGTTAATTAAAGCGAGAAACTGCCAGAGTTTGTCCTTTAATTTGCACTTTCTCTAATCTCTCTTTTTTTATTATTATTCTTTTTTCCCCCCTCTTTTCCTGAGCTAGTATGTACCTGCTGCTGAGGTAAATCAGAACAAGTCATGGCTTCAGCCGAGCAGTATTGGTATGCAGTATGTCAAGATCTGGCACCTATAAAATTGAATGTTTCTCTTGTAAGAATTATTTACCTAGAGACAGTCTGCACCTGCACTCAGACAAAGAAAATTACTAAAATGGGAGATTCCTCCCTGTAAAGTATCAGCTTTTAAAAATCCAACTAAGCAAGCTGTTTTATGACACATAGCAGCTCAGCCACCAAGTGCACAGCAGCTAATTAAAATGCACAGCTCCAGCTAGGAAGCTTGTTCTGACTTCTGGCTATAACTGGCAGGCTTCAGCCTGCTTAGATAAAGGATGATGGGAAAATGTAACGTCAGACAGCTCGCTCTCTTCGGCTTTGTTCTTTTTCTTGCACTCACCAGGAGCCAACTTGCAAAGAAGGGTCGGAAGTCTGTAGCTGCCCAGTCTTTCTCTTCACATCTAGCGCACAGCCCTCCCGTTCCTCAGCATGCATCCTAACAAGCAAGCCTAGTTCGGATAAGTGCAAATCAGTTTAATGAGGTGACGTGAGAGACTTTATCAACACAATATAATGATGCCAAATCTGTTGGTGTTCTCAGGGGACAGTGGAAAAGACTGAGGGTCACCTGCCTCAGGGTCAGGTACTTAGATGTGCTGGCTGGCATTTTGGCATAAATCTTGGACACATCACTCAGAAAACTGCCTCTATCGAGCCAATGACATGATGCTTTAAAAGGTGAATATACGTCTGCCAGGCATCTCTGGAAGCCGATATGACTGCACATGCAACACACCAGCTGCTGGGTCTAAACACAGCAGTTGAGGCAAAGGTGGTGCCCAGCAAGTTCTCACTGGTGACTGGTGATGGGCAAAGAGCATCACCAGTCTCAGAGAGATCCTGTGCAAGGACGCATCACTTGTAACAAGTCTGACCCTCTTTACTTTCTCTGTAGCCTCCTTCTCTGGGAAAAAGCAGAGAACAAACCAGAGTCAGAGACAGCCTGAAGGAAAGAAGTGTCTCTCTCTGAGATGTTCTTCACTTCTGCTATCGTTGTGTTGCACATGCAGTAATGCACATTCCTGCTGGTCCCCTCTTTACTTTTTTCAGGTAAAGGTTCACTGCTGTTTTCTACATAGCATGATGAAAAGAGTACTCAGCTGCCACTGTACAGAGTTTAATGAAAGGACCTCCATAGCATAATTACAGAGCAATGACAATACATCCCTTCCTGTCTTTCAGGATTAACTGTAAAACACAGGCAAGCTGTAACTCATCAGTAACCCAGTGATACCTACAAACATCTCACCGTTAATCCTGAACTGTGCAATGCCATGATGCTTCTTGATATATCTAGGATGTTTCTTCCTTTTCTCACAGTAACAGCAACCTACAGACTATGGGCCTGATTCTTGACTGCTCACGATTGGTCTCTCCACTTCATTAGCACCACTTTCTGTGCTGGGTTTTTGTTGGCTTGCTTTTTTTTCCCCCTCAGCTATTATAGAGATACCAGCTGAGATAAAATCCTGCCAAAGTAACTCTAGAAGCATGGAGCGGCCCAAACATAAATACATCAAGATTGAGAAGAGTCACACTGAATGAAGAAAGCTAGAAATGAGCTCAGAAAAAGGAACAATCTGGATCCACAAGAGAAAAAAAATCTCCATTTTAGTGAGGTCTGTATGCCTGGGTTCCTCTCTAAGGAACTCTGAAGTTCCCTAATTCCTTTCTTGGCAATTCTTCCATATACTGGCATTCTGTTAACACACTGCAGGGACACAGATTTCCATGATGCAAGTTGCTTATTTTTCCTTAGTCCTTCACTTTGTTTGTTTAACTTTGTCTATATGCTTCCCATGGCAATCTCAACTTTGATGACAGAATTATTAACATTGGTGAGGGCTGATGGGGAATCTAAAGCACAGTAAACACAAACACATACTGGTGTAGCACAGTGTTTGTTATTGCATGTGTCATGGTAAAGCTTTATGAAAAGAAAAAGAAATGTTCCACTTCTTATAAAGCCAGTCTCATGGGATACAAACTATTCCATCAAGAAGCTCTAAGGGGATATTGTAAATGAGATTTTTAGCCCTAATGAATTGATTTTTTTTACCACCCATGTCCAGATATGTATGTGACACAATAGAAAGTTTTAGGGTCAAACTATTCAACAGTCAAGAAAATACCAAAAATGGAACAACCATTTAACCTTCCATTCCTTTTTATTCTATATTTGTTCATCTTCAGTACTATGATAGTCTTTAACTTCATGATCACAGACTAGTTTACACACTGCAACCCTACCTCGTTCATTACATATAATACATGAAGTTCACTGACCAGGTAGCTTCTCAAAATGCCAATTTAATGCCATTGTTTAATGGTAATTCTGTATTATTTTTGTTGTGACTCATTCAAACACTGCATAGTTTGAATTCATTATTCACTTGTTTCTGAGTGCATCATGATTGTCATCATGTGCTTCAGGAGGGACTTACCTTCATAAAACTTCAAGAATATTAATATCCCCACTTTAAATATGAGGAACTGGGGTTAGACACACTGTTAACTTTGAGAGCCCAGTTTGTTATGCCTATAAATTGATCTTTCTGAATACTTGACATTTTTGTAGCACTTTTGTACATGGTTTGTTGCACAGACACTCATGGACAGAGTGTTTGTCAAAAAGGAGAACTAGCTTACTGGGATCTTGGCAAAGGGTAGCATTCATGTGAGGAATCAATCCCTCTCAAACGGGGGCAGTTGCTTGTTGTCCACTGATGATGGGAGACTGTTGTGAATAAGGTACAATTTATCAGTCTTAAATCAAGGTATGGTTTAAGGCTGAATCAGAATCAGGCATGTGCATGGGCAGTCCTCTGGTTAACCATGTAATCTTGTTGTCCCCTGTCTTATTCATTATACAACTAGGATTCACAGCCCTCACACCCAGCCCTTCAAGGAGTGAGACAGAGCTCCTTCCCTTCTTCTTCTTCACTGTCTTGTTATGAAAATGAGAGGGTCTGAGAACACTAGCAGTTGTCTTTCTGCTTTTGAGTGCTTGCAGACAAATCCTAGTATCAAGGATCAGGAATCAAGGGGGCAAATCTGTCCGGACCTCTAATTTGGAACTTGTTCAGTAGCATGGGGAACATGCTGATCACAAATCACTATAACACAGTAGAAGAAGCAGAGGATGGAGTAAGTTTAACATAGTCAGAACTGTGGGAGAATTCATCTCCACAGTGTCCTGGAGGACCGCAGAAAATAAGATCTCAGATCTTTGACAGATTCAGGCAATTTTTCACAGAAATGAAACACCCAAACAGGAGGTAAAAACCACAGCTGAAATGTGCCTTTCAAGGCAGGAGACCCTCTTTCTCTGATCTACTTCTCAGGAAACTTCTCAGGGTGACATATAAAAAAGTACCATCTCTTTTTGTGGGCTTAATCTTCACATCTGCAGCTGCCAAGGGCAAAGCTCCTCACAAACTCACTCAGGAGAAAAGAATGTTTAGCACTTGAATAGCCACTTAACTTTGCCTATGCATAACTGGATGTAGTGAAAGCTGGGATCATTACAAAGTGTTTGCCTAAGCATACAGAAATTTGGGCTCAGCTCCCTGCTCATCCACAGCCTTCTTTGCATGACTTTGAGAAATCCTATAGGCCCAGAGCTTCAAAGTTATTTAAGAATCTGCTTACAGTTTAAATGCCTGCTTTCCTCTGGATCCCATTTCACGTACACACCTTTGAAGATCAAGGCTTTACCCACTCTGTTTTAGTTTCCCATCTATAAGACAAAGGCGATATTCCCCGACCTTATGGCAAGATAAGGCAGACAGATGAACTATGGCTGGTAACACACTCCACAACCCAACAGGCAGCCTGGAGACTGACGAATTTCTGCATATTATTTTTATCAGCACTACAAGCATTTTAATTTACCTGTATGCATATTGCCCAAGATGGCTGGGTAAATTTAAATCAAAATAAAACAAATGTAACATGACAAAGTTAAATGAACTTCCATGAATTCCCTGTGAAGTAAGGGGGTGGTGTAATTCATGGAAAGCTACTTGCCGCCCTCCACAGCCTGCTTCTCCCCTGCTTACAGCAGGGATTGGAGGGAATGCTTTAGCACAGCTGCCCTGCCCTGAAAAGCCTTTAGCGTTGGGGGATGCTGAGCAGGCACATGGAGCCCAGGAAAACTGCAGAAGAGGTAAGAATGTGTCACTACATACTGTGTCATGCATTAAGATGGAGGTTACTTGGGTGACTGGGGTTTATGAGAATCTCTGAGGTTTGCATTAACCAAATATACACACAGTCCTGTGCTCCTTTCCTCATCCAGTTTGCCATGGGTGAAAAGAAAGTGATTTGTTCTGAAGAGGCTGTCAAAGGAAGAAAAGGACTTTTAGTCACCAAGTGAAGATAGACCATGGCTGAGAAGTGCAGCCCTACAGAGAGTCTCTGAGAGGCAGGGACACTGTGATGGAGCAGAAACCTCATGAACTCGGACCTGATGTCTGTAGGTTGCAAGTGAAGGAGTGAAAGGTAAGTAGCCCTCTTAGCCAAGGGTAACATGCACACACCACATCAAATTAAAATAAAAATGCACGTTAACGTGGCATTTAGTACATGACCTCCTCTTTTTCCAAGTCCTTTTTCCTACAGGTCTGGGTTGTCCTCAGTTTTTCACGACAGAAGCTGTTGTAGGAATGTGCTGTTCTCATGCCATGTGGTCCTGCTCTCTAGCATGGAGTCAGGTATTACTTTAATTAACAGCAATGGTAGCTGCAACTACCAAAAGAAGGCCAGCTAAGAGCACCATTTAACATAAACATAAATTAGATTTCAGGAAATGAGACCACAAGTACATAATACTTTATGGACAGATGCTGCTAAGCAGACAGCTCCCCTGACCTGAAGAGATTAATTTAATGCATGTATGACACTCCCCTTTTAAAGCATCACTCGTGCGAGCACGGTGTTCTTCTCTATTCTTTTGACTTTGTGCCAGAGTGAGGGAGAGGACAGCCAAGTTGCCTTGCTTTAAGAAAAATAGACCTTCAAACACACTATCACCAGATTTCTGCACTAACATATTTTGTAGCAGGGCTGGTAAACCCTAAACCCATAGGCCAATTTGTGTTTTAATTCATGCAGCAAATGGCCTTGTGACAAACTCAGTATTAACTCATTTATCATCTTCTCTTTTTTCTGCTCAGCTCACCAGCTACAGCTTTATTTGCAGCCTAAATGCTGAACTATAGACAGCTTGAGAGGCAGAATTTGAGATGAAAAATGAATGCACCTTAAAAACTTAGCACCTTGAGTGGTGATCTTGTCAAGCTTTACAAACTAAGCAGAATTGGGTTAGGCCTGCACTGAAAGGAGAGCTATCAAGAGGGAGAGGCAAGAGAAATCAGAAGGTGACATTCAGCTTTACTTTCACCAGGAGAGCAGAGACAGTTCCCTGGTGTAGCCCTGAGCAGATCCTGAAGCAAAGCCATAGGCTAGAGCATGTTAATCCTGTTAACTTTGGTTCTCAAGGCATTAGAGGAGAGTTTTGCATTGATGTTTTTCATCATTGCAGGTTTTTTTTCACCAGCATCCTACTTTTGCAGTATTTGCAAGTCAGACTTGCAGTTTCTGACTGGTGAGGCAGCAGTACTCGTGTCTATAGCAAAGTCCAGTGCTGTCCATCTGAAGCATCTTATGCAATTGTGTGTCTGGTTTCTACTAAAACAAAGGAACAATGCAACTGCTGCAAAGCTAAGACACCATGATCTGTTTGGCTTAAAAAGAAAATAGAGGCAAGGAACAATGCAAAAAGAAAAAAAAAAATAAATTGCTGTGACAATAGTAAGCATATACAAGACTGAAAAGAAATACCATTGCTTAGACAATTCTTTTTCTTATTTTATTTTAATTTTTAACCATATTTAGAATTTGTACAGTGAAATCAGCCTTTTTGTTGTCATTAGCACATCCCCATGTTTTAGCCTGGTTTCATGTGAAACTATATTTTATCTGTCTGCCAGATACTCCTCCACCCTTTTCTCTCAATGCACTTCAACCCTCTTCCAATTTCCAACAGATTTAAAGATGAGAGCAAAAATGTTAAAGAGAAATTCCCACAAGCTTCCTGAGAGCCAGAGTCCAGAAAGAAGAAGGAGAGTTGAATGAATGAGTGCCTCCAGTGAGGAAAAGTTGCATTTATCCACTGAAATCACCTTGCATGAGCATGTATCCACCAGCTGGCCATGCAGCGCATGATACAAGCCAACCAGCCAGTGCACGCTATGTCCCCACGCAGGGCATGCCTGCCACATCAGCTGCCACGTGTCCAGCCAGCGACGAGGAAACATGGGAGGTGAGTCAAAATGTGTGTCGAGGGCAGAAGTCCCAGTATATGTGGGCATCACCAGGATCAGAGAGAGGGTTCATATGAAAACAAAAATCCCATTCTTTTTGGAAATTTGGGGGTTTGGTTTCACTGGATTGATTTGGTTAAATAATTATTCAATATTAGCCACCAGCACAAAACCCCCATGACATTTTTAAGATCAAAGTGCCAAAATGCTCAAGTCTGATAGTGCCTAGCCATCAGGCTGATTGCAGATGCCAAAAGATACAGGTGAAAGATCTGAAAATCAAGCTTCTTTCAGACACAGCAGGAACAATCCCCAGATCTTGAAAGCATTTTAACTGGTAGGCACTTTGTTGTAAATGTTCAGGTCCTCTCCACTGACCAGGTCAGTCTCAGGTGATATTCTTCATTTTCATAGAATCATAGAATGGTTTGGGTTGGAAGGGACCTCAAAGACCATCTAGTTCCAACCCCCCCAGACATGGGCAGGGACACCCTCCACTAGACCACGTTGCCCAAAGCCCCATCCAACCTGGCCTTGAACACTTCCAGGGAGGGGGCATCCACAGCTTCTCTGGGCAACCGGTTCCAGTGCCTCATCACCTTCACAGTAAAGACTTTTTTCCTAATATCTAATCTACATCTACCCTCTTTTAGCTTAAACCCATTACCCCTTGTCCTGTCACTACACTCCCTGATAAACAGTCCCTCCCTGTCTTTCCTGTAGGCCCCTTTAGGGCTCGATGTCTTTCTTTTACTGGGGTCTCCAGAGCTGGGCACAGTACTCCACATGGGGTCTCGCAAGAGGGAAGTAGAGGGGCAGGATCACCTCCCTCGACCTGCTGGTCACGCGTCTTTCGATGCAGCCCAGGACACGGTTGGCTTTCTAGGCTGCAAGCGCACACTGCTGGCTCATGTGGAGCTTCCCATCAATCAATACCCCCAAGTCCTTCTCCTCGGGGCTGCTTTCAATCCATTCCTCGCCCAGCCTCTAGTCGTGCTTGGGATTGCCCCAACCCATGTGCAGGACCTTGCACTTGGCCTTGTTGAACTTCATGCAGTTCGCACGGGCCCACCTCTCCAGCCTGTCAAGGTCCCTCTGGATGGCATCCCTTCCCTCCAGCATGTCGACCACACCACACAGCTTGGTGTCATCGACAAACTTCCTGAGGGTGCACTCGATCCCATTGTTCATGTCGCCGACAAAGATGTTGAACAGTGCTGGTCCCAGTACCGACCCCTGAGGAATACCACTCGTCACTGATGTCCACATTTCCATTTTCTTTCAAGCTTTGTTATTGTTAGGAATTAAAACTTCACCCTGGAGGGAGTTTTATCTCATTGTGGGCATGGACCTTCATGCCTATTAGTGCTACAGCATGAAAGCAGGCTGTCCCATCATTTCCTGCTATTCTTTGCTTAACTTCCATTGCTATTTAGCAGAAAAGCAATAAAACTTTCTTGCAAGCAGAAGAGAGCTCTGGAAGGCTGAAACCTCTGAAGTCCCCAGCTTTCACTTGAAGCTATATGGCTTCCCAGAAGTCTGTTTTCTACTTCCACAAAAGTCAAGAGGTATTTAAATCAAATATTGTAGCCTATACCAAGCCAGTATCCTTGTCGTGCACACTTCTGAGAAAAAAAGCTAACAACAAAATGCTACTGCCTCATAAAACTAAAGAGGATGGATGGTCTTGGTAATCATGACTCCAATTCTTACCAGCTTCCTCAGCAAATCAAGTTATGTCACTGAGGCAACTTTTCAGCATTTGCCACTAATAGGAACAGCAAGGTCCTCGGAGAGCTGATCTGGCATAACAGCTGACAAGAAACACATGGGGCAATTGGTCATGATAAAAACTGCACTGAGGTAAATTGCTTTCTCAAACGTCTTGAGGACAGTCCTTAGAATAACAGAGAACTCAACATAGAAAAAAAATACTGAAATACAGACTTTGAATTACTATGTCTTCCAACTCAGAAAATTGTAATGGGGCAGCAGAGGGAATCCCTCCGTACACCTGACCCCGGAGCAGACGTCTATGAAAGTTTGTAAACACTGAGCCATCGCGTGAAAAGTGAACCCGAAAGAAAATAAATTTTTGCAGGTGCAGTAAGTTAAATGGGATGGATAGAGGTCTGAATGGTGCTATGGGAAGCAGCAAGAGCAGGCGACTGGGTGTGCGAGGCAGGTGGGGGCTGGGGTAGGGGAACGGGACCTCACCCTTTCCTCAGCAGCGAGGCAAGCCCAGCTGTACGCTTGAGCAGTTTTCCTCACAGCAGCAAATACATCCATTATATTTCACAGCTGCTGCTGAAGCAGTGCATGGTGGCAGAATCCAAGACAGTGCTATGAACTTCTTTAGAGCACAATGTTGTTGCTAAAGTAGCATATATTTTATCTTGACAAAACTGCTACCATATGTAAGAGATGCTGACACCATCACGGGAAGTATAGAAAGGTATCTGATGGCATAATAAGCCCAGAGAGAGCGAGCTAAGTTATCACTTCGTAAGCTGTTAAATACAGCTTTTGCAGAGTGTAAGGTTTTCCTGGGTGAGTACATGACATTTTTCAGTTTTTACCTTCCAGACATTGGGAAAAGAAATAATAATAATAATAATAAAATAATAATAAAAGGTTTAATCATTTTGACTTGACAAAACATGGCTTACAACTAATGCAAGTTCTCCTCAAGTGTCTTTCATCCCTATTTTTTTACTTAGCAGATAACTAAAATTTCAAGGACTTAACAAAGCCCTCTTGCCTATGGCTTTGCATCTTAATAGTGAACTTCTGTAAGAACTCTGTGCTGTATAATAATTTGTGCTCAGAGAGTCATTCGGCATCCTCACCTTAGACCCAAGGCACAAAGAGAGTTGCCAAGGGACAAGGGTTGTAGTTTAAGAGCAAAAGAGGTCATAAGGTGTGTGACCACAGCATTGGCTACAAAAGCATTGTCCTTCTAGTGTGGCCTCTTCCTTTACAATGATTTGTAAAGACATAATAGAAAGACAAGGAACTACTGGAGAGAGCCCAGCGGAGAGCTGCAAAGATGATTCAGGGACTGGAGCATCTCTCGTATGAGGAAAGGCTGAGAGAGCTGGGTCTGTTCAGCCTCGAGAAGAGAAGAGAAGACTGAGAGGGGATCTCATCAATACTTATAAATATCTAAAGGGCAGATGTCTAGAGGAAGGGGCCAGATTTTCTCTATGGTGCCCAGTGACAGGACAAGGGGCAATGGGCACAAACTGGGACACAGGAAGTTCCATCTGAACATGAGGAAAAACTTCTTCACTGTGAGGGTGACCGAGCACTGGAACAGGCTGCCCAGAGAGGTTGTGGAGTCTCCTTCTCTGGAGATATTCAAAACTCACCTGGATGTGATCCTGTGCAACCTGCTCCAGGTGATCCTGCTCTAGCAGGAAGGTTGGACTAGATGATCTCCAGAGGTCCCTTCCAACCCCTACCAATCTGTGAATCTGTGATTCTGTGATTTATATCTGTTTTCTCCTATCCTGTACCTGATACATGGCTCTCCCTGAAAGAGAGCCTGCTGCATAAAAAAGTAAGTGGTGCAGCATACATTTTGAGGATGAAATTTCCAAAGTCCTCTCAAAGATTCAGATACATATCCATTGAATACAGTATATATCTAAAATGTTGTTTCCTCTTTGAAGATCTCAGACTTTTTTATTTTATTTTTTTTACCCTCTCAGGACTGTGATCTTCCACTGTTACAAGTCTGCAATTTTCTTCTGCATCTTTTCTGGACAAAAGTCAGATTTTCTTATAACTCTGGTTATCTGCTTAGTACACAAGATATACTGAGATATTTATCTATTTTTAAAAGGACAACAAGTAGTTTTGGACAGGGACCAATAGAATTTGGCTTTACCGATAGAAATATCTTTAAAATAACTGTGTGGAGTGATAAATTTGGCTTATGAGATATGGCTTGAGTTATAGACAAAGGGAGGGGAAATTTGTGAAAGGTTCAGTCCAGGTAATATTCCAATTCACAAGCATTAAAATAAGTTTCTTGAAAGCTATATTGAAAGGCTGTCTTTGGGGCACCTCTTTATTTGGATATTGTTGGCATGTACTTTGAGGAACAGCAACAAGCAAAGGAAAAGAAACATTTGCTGTGAACAGCTTTGTTCAAAACTCTGTTGGTCACTGTTAATAAACCAAAACAGAACAAAACAGAACCCCCACAGATTCAGAAGGGCATGAAGAGTCTCACTCAAAACAATCGCTGGACCTGGTACAGAAAAAAGTCACTGTGAAAGCATGATCTGAGCCAAGCACACATTCGAGTCAGGCCACTTCTGCTGTCGGTGAATAGAGGCCATCAGTGAAAGCTGTTGCTAGCAAAAGGACAAATCTTTACTAAGCAACAGTATGTCTTGCAAATATCAGGCCTTTAATACATCTCAGAGAAGGACTGCAAAGCATTTTGCAAAACACAGATGAAGCCTCATCATATTCAGAAAAGTGATCAGTGCAATTCATACAGGAAAAAGCTATTAAGAGATGAAGTTTTTTGACAGTGGTCATACATTACTGTCCTGGTTTCAGCTGGGAGGGTTCATTTTCTTCACAGTAGCTAGTACGGGGATGTGTTTTGGATTTGTGCTGGAAACAGCGTTGATAATATAGAGCTGTTTTTGTTATGTGGACCTGTTGTTGTTGAGCCGTGCTTACACAGAGCCAAGGCCTTTTCTGCTTCTCACGCCGCCTTGCCAGTGGGACAGCTGGGGGTGCACAAGGAGTTGGGAGGGGACATAGATAGGACAGGTGACCCAAACTAGCCAAAGGGGGTACTCCATACCATGTGACATCATGCTCAGTATAAAAGGGGGGCTAGTCGGGGAGGGACGGCAGCATCTCCAGGACACGTGGCTTGGGGACAGTCCGGTTTCGGGATGGGTCTGAGCATGCGGTCTGAGTTATACGGTCCTTGGGTGAGAAACTGCATTGTGCATCACCAGTTTTGTATACTCTGTTAAATACTGTCTTGGTTTGGTTTGTTTTTCCCCTCTCCCTTTGCTATCCCAGCAAACTGTCCTTACACCAACCCACCAGGTCTTGCCTTTTCCTTCCCATTCTCCTCCCCCCCCCCGCTGGGGGAAGGAGGAGGGGGGGAGTGAGTGAGTGGCTGCGTGGTGCTCAGCTGCCAGCTGGGGCTAAACCACGACAATTACCATCAGTCAGTAGTTCTCCACTATATCATGACTGATTTCCTGAACCCTCTGAATGCAGAAACTGTGTGCAGATTCATGGTCTTACTTTACTACATTTTCCTTCTTATGAAGCTTTCCAGTACAAACTTTGACTTTCAGGCACACAGGGCGGGCTCTCGCATTCGCTGAGTATCCATCACAAGCCCAAGTCTGCCTTTGCAGACCAGTGAGGTGTCCCCAACATCCCCAGAAGAGGTCATGCAGCTTTCACTGCTCAACTGCTCCCAGAAGAAAATGCTAATCTAACAAAAGCTAATTAATTTAGTCTCTTAATCAATATATCAGGAATATAAAATACCATTTAACTGACCATCATAGGAAGGATTTATAGCTGCACTAGGTACTAAAGAGGAATATTAAATAACTAGGCTCTTCCTTGAACTAGAAATTAGACCCCTGTCCCTCAAAGGATGAAATATGTGGTTGTCTACCTCCTCACTTACTGGAACTGAAGTGTGCTGTTGAGTCATTAATAAATCAGGATAAATTTAACTGTATTTCTGTCAGTTTCATTTTAAAACTAATGGATAAGTATTTTGACAATGTATTACAACCTGCACTGGCATATTATTCACAGCTATTGTTTACCAGAGCATCACAGATGAGTCTTTGGCGGTGACAGTGCAGAAAACATGCACTTTGCTTCTACCAACCACTTCCTGGGGGCTGGAGCTGACATATTCCTGCTGGGGGCAGCCAAAAGTATGAACATGACCAGCTACCACAGCACTCACGAAGCTGCACTAATTGAGTCCCCACCTCTCCTGTGGCCGTGCCTCAAGCCCTGCTGTGTGGTTAGCCTCAGATCATATGGAAATTTTGTGGCAGAAAAACGAATGGGTTGTGGGACTTCCCTGGCTGGTGAAAGCGTTCTCATCGCTGGATCCTCCTTCGTCTGTAATCGTCTGAAAAGAAACCTGGACAGGTGCAACACTGGCAAATCCAATGAATATAAAACATTACAGAGAGGTTCACCAAGAGCTCCAGTTTTCATACCTCTCCCCTAGTGCTGTTACCTCTTCCCTGTAAATCTTCAGGTCAGTACCCGAAGGCTTCCTTGACAGTCTGAATTCAAACTGTGAGCAATGCACTAGATACCGGAATACGAGCCTCTAAGTATATTTGTCCAAACTAATTCATCCTCTTTCTTCTGTGTCCTTGACATTGAGATAGGGTGGAAGAAAATGTATCATTTGATGACACATTACTTTTCCTCATCTCAATCCATCTTCCCCAATGCTTATTCAATAGTTATATGACTTGAATTCATCACATCAAGTGTACACTGAACTTGAATTAAAACAATTTGAGTCAGAAAGCATACAGATGCTCATATGTTTCCCATAGCTCAGAACATCCTGTTACAGTAGCACAGCTGCAAACTTTGAAACATTTAAAAAGAAAATTGCTTTACATGAGGAAAGGGAAAAAGAGGAAAGATGCCTGATTTTTAGCAATTCATGTTCTGCATTATGCTGGCTGATATTTTTTTAAAGTTTTAGAATGCTGGGTAGGAAAGAGGAAAATTCCATTAGTGTCTCCATAAAGTGTTTTAAAGATGCTCTACATAGTGTTTAAGCACTGAAGAGCATTCTTCTAGCCACATTCTTCAGGAGTAAATTAGTTGCATTCTTCTTCCACTGAGAATTTACAATAGAATTAAAGAACACATGTTTACAGAGACTTTAAGAAAAGGGATTTCTAATCAAATCTAGGTGACAAAAAAACCCCAAACAAAAAAGCACCAAAAAACCCCTCAACAGTGCTAGGGTTAGATTCTCAGCTGGTACAAACTGGTGGTGTGATGTAACTGAGAACTTGACCATGAATTTCTCATAAATTTCAGTTGTCATTTTTATATGTATTTGCATGAGAGTAGGAGGGAGGTTACTTGGACTTACTGTTTATTTAACGGCATGAAAAGCTGACCCAAGGCAGAACTCAGAAGAATATGCTGAGCAGAATTATACCAGGGAAAAAAATATGACAGGAAATAATATTTGCAATCAAGTCTTCCTCCGCATAATGATACTGCTGTGAAACAGGTACAGGCGTAGCAATTATGATGCAAGATTTGCCTCCATGGACTTTACTCAGAGCCTCTTCTCCTTATAGGAAAATGAGGACCCCATATTTTTTTGCATATTCAAGCCTTTGCCTCTGCATTGTGTCTGTAAGCAAGCGTGTCATTTACTTCTATCAGTTCTTAAGTGTTGGCATGTTATAATCATTTACATATAGCTTCTTATTCATTTAATGTATAAATAGCATAGTATCAAGGCATTCTTCTTGCAGAATTTCTTATTTGTGCTACACAGAATCAGTGTCAGGAGAATGCAGGTGAAAATCTTGGCTTCACCAAAAACAAGAGGTCTTTTGTCCCTATTTTTTTAGAGGTAGCACAAGAGAAAAGGTGAAAAATTTCATTTCATCTCTCTGTAGGAAAACTGCTGTGAAATTATAGCATCTTTCATGATATTTATCAGTGTGTTTCCTTTTCACAGGCTGTAAGTGAAGGAAGAGATTGAAAAACTGAAAGGCAGGGAACCTGTGGGAGTCCCCAGCCCTTTGCCCCTCTTTACTCTTCCAGGAGTAAACGGATGCTGAACCAACCAAGTCTTTTGTCCACATCTTTGTTCTTTCCAGCTAAACAATGGCAGCTGAAAGAATTGTTCATAAGGTTCACTCATCCATGGCAATAGAAAAATAAAAGTGTCCAAATCATTGCTGTAAGCATCTTCTCATTCCTGCAACCACAAAACTGGGGCACAGGCTGTTCTGTAAGAAAATGACATCCTGTGTGTGCTTTCTAAAAGCACCTTTCTCAAGGATGAAATTGGTTTATTTGATTATTTGTAGGGAGTTGTGTTTGGACCCTGTGAAGTGATCTGTAGAACCCAACTAGACTGGATGATTGTGTGTCCATGTCAGCTGGAAGAGTTCCCTTGTCCCCAGAGGGACCTTGGAAGTGTGAATACGCCCCACTGACACAGCTATGATTGTAACCTCTGGAGTTACACCTCCAGAGGTTTGGTGGATTGAGAACTGGCTGAATGGCTGAGCTTAGAGGGTTGTGATAAGCGGCACAGAGTCTAGTTGGAGGCCTGTAGCTAGTGGAGTGCCCCAAGGGTCAGTACAGGGTCTGGTCCTGTTCAACAGATTCATCAATGACCTGGATGAGGGGACAGAGTGTATCCTCAGCAAGTTTGCTGATGATACCAAGCTAGGAGGAGTGGCCGAGACACTGGAAGGCTGCGTTGCCATTCAGCGAGACCTGGACAGGCTGGAGAGTTGAGTGGAGAGGAACCTAATGAAATTCAACAAGGGTAAGCATAAGGTCCTGCAGCTAGGGAAGAACAACTCCAAGCACCAGTACAGGTTAGGGGTTGATCTGTTGGGAAGCAGCGTTGCAGAGAAGGACCTGGAAGTCCTCGTGGACAAGTTAAGCATGAACCAGCAGTGTGCCCCGTGGTCAAGAAGGCCAATGGTATCCTGGGGTGCATTCAGAAGAGTGTGGCCAGCAGGTCAAGGGACGTTATTCTCTCCCTCTACTCTGCCCTGGTGAGGCCACATATGGAATATTTTGTCTAGTTCTGGGCTCTTCAGTTCAAGAAAGACAAGGAACTACTGGAGAGAGTCCAGTGGAGGGCTACAAAGATGATGAGGGGACTGGAGCATCTCTCGTATGAGGAAAGGCTGAGAGCTGGGTCTCTTTAGCCTGCAGAAGAGAAGACTGAGAAGGGATCTTATTAATGCTTATAAATATCTAAAGGGTGAATGTGAAGAGGATGGGGCCAGACTCTTCTCAATGATGCCCAGCAGCAGGACAAGGCGCAATGGGCACAAACTGGAACACAGAAAGTTCCATCTGAACATGAGGAAAAACGTCTTCCCTTTGAGGGTGACCGAGCACTGGGACAGGCTGCCCAGAGAGGTTGTGGAGTCTCCTTCTCTGGAGATATTCAAAACTCACCTGGATGTGATCCTGTGCAACCTGTCCTAGGTGATCCTGCTCTAGCAGGGGCGTTGGACTAGATGGTCTCCAGAGGTCCCTTCCAACCCCTACCATTCTATGATTCTGTGATTCTGTGATTCTGTGATTCTGCAATTCTGTGATTCTTCAATTCTGTTACAAGGCCTTTGGAAACAGATAGGACCATCCAGACCAAAACCTCCTCTTCTGTAAAATGCATCATGGGATCTTTAGTGATTGCATATCTCCAGGACAAGGAAGCCTGGCACTACATGACAAGAACAAATGCAAGACTCAGCGGTCTTGTACAGCTGACACATATTAAATCATCAACCTGACCTGCAAATACACCCAGGATTAATCCCTAAAGGCATTTTTCATCCCAGTTCTAAATTGGCTTGATATCAATTAATTTGGGACATACAACAAGATCACAGCAGGAGATGAAATGGCCGTATCTTCGCATGCCCCAATTCTTAACTATTGAATTTTCTAATTAAAAATGCAGAAATGAAGAAGACATTCAAGAGCTTATATGTTCTTTTAATTAGAACATACAAATAAAGCCACACAAGAACATCCAGAGAAATGACAGTAATGCTAACCAAATGTGGATTCATTAAACAGTTGCTTACAGCACAGTTGGAGCTCCCTTTTTATTCATATAGATTAGGATAAAAATTATCATTGTATGTAAAGGGAAATCACAGTGACAACTTTCTTAAAATGAGTACCTAAAAGCCAGCACCTAATGTGGGTACCTTCATAAAGAAGGCTTAACTTTCAGGGCTGTAGAGAAGAATCACTTGGCTAAAAGGAGGCAGTAAATATCACTTGACATGTCCTAGGTTATCTGATCAGGACTTAAGAAAGTCCAGACCAGATTCCAGAAAGTTTAGGTCCCCTTCAAATCCTGTCTCATTTCCGCTACCCTGTGTAGTTATCTTGGATAACCTAGAACTTCTCACATGAGACACCTACATTCAGGCAACTGAATCATTTCCATCAAACAGGACTACATCTTCAGGCAACACTGATAACTCAAGACTTCTGGAAAGCCCATATTGACTCCTGACCAAAGGAACTGATTACTGCAGACAAACTTTTCAAAGTAAAAACAATTATATATATACTCCAATTGCTGCCAAAGGAAATCTATAATATCCCCAACAAACATGGTTCATTCCAGCATAGGGTTATCTCTCCCAAAGTGCACTTATAGTCTCCACTTGAAAAACTACTTCATTTCTTTGCCTGGAAATGAAACAACTGATATGAAAAACGTCTCTGATGTCATAAGTAGCATGGAGACAGTGCAAGGGTGAACAACTGCCAGTTGTCTTTTCCAACAAAATAGAAGGAATAACATAAAACCAGTAAGTTCCAGTTAAAAAAAAAAAAAAACCAAACAAACAACAAAACAAAACAAAACAAAAAAACCCTCAAAGAAAAAAAAAGAGATAATTTATTACATACCATGTTTATAGGCGACTTCAGATAGAAGCCATTATATGATTTCAAAACTTAACTGACATTCATGGAAGAGAGACCAGATGGGCATTACAAAGAAAAGAATCCAGAAGGCACCTTTATCTCCAGAAATTTCTGAGCCAGAAGTCTCAGGAAACCGGGAAAATATCCTGGGAAAATGTGAGGATATGGTTATCTTAGTCTTAATCTCTTTCTCTGCGTTCAGTTCAGATAAGTGTTGTGAAGAGAATCGTGAGCTGGTAGATCTTTTCTGCTAATTAAGACTTATATTAGCAAAGTGCATGGGTAATAAATGCTGCAAATACTCACTGGGAAGAAAGAAATACTGGTGACAAAAACTACCTAAATGTGTCTTGATTCCCTTTCTTCTTTATTACTCTACGTTACCTACATCAAGCATGCAAATCAGTAGGATTGCAAAAGACATAAGACATTTTAGTAGAAGGAAATACCATTGAAATAAAAATTTTTCCCTTTGACAAATGTCTCAGTTGTAGACAAACTTCTTGATATTTTTCTGACCCCACAGGTGAGGTGCTACATGTTGTTTCATTTCATAGGTGACAGCAAAGGATTACGGCACAGAGCTGCAGCTGAGAACATGCATTGACCAGTGGCACTCCTCTGACGTGTTGATGAGCCAGCCTGCTGCAGGGCTTTCAGCAGGCCAGGGAGAACGTGCCATTGTACACCCAAGGCTGAGGACAGAGCTGGGGAAAAATTATGTGAGTCTCCTTCCCAACACCTGGGCTTTGGCTGGTCCATGGTTCATTTTCATTTGAATCCCTTTATTTTCCAGGAAGCCAAACAAATTCTATTCCTACAAATGGGAGAGGATTAGGAACTGGTTAGACCATATAGACACTCTGCTTGGTATTTCATAGTTCCTATAGCTCCAGGGAAATTTGAATTTATCAATTTCCCTTTCTCGTTCTGAAATAAGCAGTTCTTGCAATAATCCAACCTCTCCACCCAGGGATTATGAATTTATGATGTATATGCCTGTGCTGCTATCCTGCTTACCCAATACAACTTCCACTTCTGCCCTTTCATGTACATCCTCAGCTCTGCATCATCCCTCTCCTAGTGCTCAACTGGTCAAACCTTTGACATACTTAACAGAAAATTAATTCCCACAAATTCAACTGAAAAAGCTACCTGCTTCAACACCATCAGAACTGGACTCTAATCCCCACAGGAAACGGCTACAGAGAGCAGCGGTTAAACTGCAGGAGTCAATCACCTAATTTGCACTTATGCAGCACCTAGCGCAATAGGGGTTCCCACTTCATTTGATTCCTACATGCAGCACTGTAATAGAAATAAATAATAATAAGATTGCAACACTGATCTTGCTGTTCCTTGCCACTGTTTAATGAACTTTCATTATTATATTAAGGCAATCCAAGTGTGTGTTCTGTAATTAGTCTTCTATCTGCCACATACCATAACTAGTCCTTACATTCTCCTTAATGACACAGATACAAGCATGGGGGCTTACAAATGCATTCCCCTTAAAGACAGACTCGATATGTTTCACTTCTTTTAATTATCCTCATTTTAAAATATGTGAAACAACAGTACTTTTCGCATCTGGTCCTCCTATAATTTTATCTAACAGCTCCTCACAGCCTCAGAAGGAAAATCTTTCATTTTAATTGCATATTAGACTTTATTTTCATAGGGGCAGACAGCTATTTATTCATTCAGATAATTCCTCTAAAAACAATGCAGTCCGGCATTCACTGAATTAAGTGCAGGGTTGCTGCTGCCACTGTCGGTGACGCGTTTTAGATTCCCAGGAATCCATTTTATTCAAATTCCCCTGTGTAAGTCTAGAGCGTCTCTACCAGCATTAGCAGGAGGATGGAAAATAGGATCGCTGGTACTGAAAAAGCCATGTTTGGTCTCCGATTTCCACTCTTGTTTCTCCTGCAGCTAAGCTTATCATCGCTGGGAATGAGATACATACCTATTTGTCAGTAAAGAAATAAAGAGAGTCTGTCAACGTTGGAAAATCTGGTGTGGTATAAAATACTTGGCAACACAAAGCATGATTATATATGCAAGCAACTCCTAAAAATACCATAGCTCTTAGTGGAGGGTTCATCGCCTAGACAGATAAAATAGGTTTTCCCCAAGACGTGCAACATCTACATTAAAGCAAAGAAATTAATTCTGGTTATTTTGACTAAAGAGAGGGGAAGGAAGAGGAAAGTGAAGAGCCGTCAGGAACACAGACACTAGATGAAAGGAACGAAATAGCCCCTGGTGAGAAAATCACCTCATTAGATGTCATAGGCTTATTGGTGCCTGTATGATGCCTGTATCTAAAATTTGTGCCAATAAGTCTGCAATATTCACAGTTTTGTACATTATTGACTGATTTCTTGACAGATGGCATCAACCACCTTTGTCTCTCCCCATGAGGCCAGTCTGTCCAGGTGTGTTTCCCACAGCCCCTTCTAGAGAAATGGGTGAACTGGGTGTCAATGAGAAGCTCCTGACTTGGAGGAGAAAGATTGAAAGCCCAAAAAATCAGCATGAGTGACCTGATGGGGCCTAGCATGACCAAAAATGTTCTTAACAAGAGCACACGGTGCACACTGTACAAGGTCATGAATCATCCCCTAAGCAAAGCCAGACACTCTTGCAGCCAAAAATCATCTTTGTCTTTGAATCTTTGTCTTCTTCCCCAGTGGCCTTCCTATGCTTCAGCACTTGCATCTGGGCATGCTTTGCCAGTACAGTGTATTTCCCTTGAGGAATCAAGACCTGCTCTGTTAACAGAAATGAGCAGCTGGTCTTCCACGCGGAGAGATTGCCAGCAAACAAAAGGATTTTCCAGCATTTCCCACTAAAATGACTTTTGGCAGGAAAAAGAGAATCATTCACAATGGAGCCATTTTTAAGGCATGCCTGTACCAATTTCAACAGAAACAAAACATTTGATTAAAATTAAAAAGGCAGAGAGAGACAGCACAAAGAGATTGGTCTATAAGCCCTTCCACCAGCCAGCCTCTCCTTGGTCTGTCCAGCTTCCTGTGGGAATTGCTCCACGTGGCATACATAATCATTGCTAACCCAAAGAAGAGAGAGACATGCTGTGCCTTTACTAACGTGGCCTCTTTTGTTCCCCATCAACACCAGGTGCTGTCACACGTGCCCACCACCCATAACTTGGTTCCACAGTTCCCACGTTTAGCTTAGGGTTATTTTCATCCTGCTTTTGTGGTTCTCTAGTTTTAGCTAAGAAATTAAAGCTGGGAGGTCAGGTCCATGATTTGAACCAGACAGAGCAGGAAGCAGAATTTCAGGTCCCGTCTCCTATCACTACCCCATCACTTGCAAAGACTCGCTCTCTGAAAGGCTTTTTTAGTTCTGATGAGAGGCAGGGATGTCTGGCTTCCCATAGACTTTCTCAAATGGGAAATCACTTCTGTAACAGCTTTAGTTTCTTCTAGAGTTACATTAGCAATTAGATTCCAGTGTAGTCTGGCTTAAGATTCAATTTTTTTATAACTTTTCTAATATTTTGTAACTTTGTATAAGCACAACCATTTGTTTTACTCTAGTAATAGCCATTAAAATTTCTATTTAACGAATTTACATGAAATTCATATGGTCTTGTGATTTCTTTTCTCCTCATGACAGCAACGCATCTAAAGGAACAAGGACTTTCTTTAAAAAAATTCTAGTGTTGACCAATGATGCTTCACTTCTGAGAAGGGTTCCTCATTAAGTTTAATTGGCATGAAAGGGCTTTATGCTATAGCTCTTTCTCTGATGGATAGCTTAGATCTCTGGTGTATGGACAACAGAGTGAATCTGTTAAGTAAATCTAAGGTTTCCTAGAAGAGCTGAATTTACTGGACATCCAATGGACATTGTTTGCATTGTATATGCGACAGTAGTTCTGTTTTGATCTCAGGAGCAAAAATGAACAGTTAATCTTGCTCTTCAGAGTATTTTGGAGAGTGGTAGGTGAAATGAACTGTTCCAATGGTGGCAACCAGCTCCTCACTCCTCTTTTTCCAGGTTGCCAGACATACACCTATCACATGGCAGGGATAGGACCAAACAAAAAAGGCTAGATGTATAGATCCACTCTATAAACACAAGCTTTTGCATGGCTTTTTCTTAACGGACAATTTCTTGTCCTTTAACAAGGTTCTCTGTTGTCCATTGCAACAACACTAGTCCAAGTAAACCAGGGGACTGCTCCACATCTTCATCATACCAGTGCTCACAGCCATTCCCTACAACCTGCCTACATCTTCCCTTCAGTAATTCCAGCCCGTTACAGATAATTATACCACCTTGTACCATCCTCTATAATTGCCCTTCCTTCTTGCTGTTTACACTTTTCAGAGATGCGTGGGTTGCCCACAGCAAGAACTTCACTCTGGCTCATTAACATTTAAAACCTCCAGCATAATGTTTACAAGCTCACTTTTCTTTTAAGCCAACCTAATGTATGAGTTTTTCTATGCAGTTATATATTAAGAGAATTCAAAAATACAGATATTGACAGGAAAATGGAAGACAGAACAAAAGGAATACAAAGAGTTTCCAGCATTGCTAAAATGCAGCGTAGGTTTTCTGTATTTTTATCTCTCAATTAGCTGGATTGATTGCTATCTTTAATTTTGTTTCTCCAGCATCAAATAAGAGGACATTAGTGCATTCTGTCCTATTTTATAGGTTTCCTATGGTCAAGTTACACTCAGCATGGAGAATCAAGTCTGAATTGTGATATATACTGATCATTTTATCAAAAGATACAAGAAATTCTACCCGCTCTGTTCATCTTACTGGTCTGTGTGTTTCCTAATCTGGTTCAGTCACAAACTTCTGTTGTTTTAGTTATGAAAACAGTTTGCTAGTTTGCTAGTTGTTTTGTTCTGGAACAAAAGAAAAGAAAAAAAAAAAAAAAGAAAAACCCTGCTGAAAAACAAACTCTTACATGAGATACTCAAATTCTCTGTTTCAACATCTCCCACCAAAATTTAAAACTAGCTTTAGGGAAGAAGTCTGAAACCAGAGGCATTTTTTCCATACAAATACAGTCCTGGTTTCCATAAATCCTTGAATGTCTTATGCCACACAGGTGTTCAGCTGTTACACGACAGTGCAGCGAAGACACCTGCAGAGCAGAGATCGGTGCCAGCAGCTCCAGCTGGCACATGCACACAGCTCGTCAGATGTTGCTCGCTGGGGCAGTAGTAAAAGGAAGGAGAAAGTTTCCACGCTTCCCAAGGAAATCAAACTGTGGGAAGCAAATAAACAGAGTCATGTAAGGAAGGAAACAAGCACATGAAGGTCAGCCATGGTCCACAGGATGCTGAAAATGTCTGTGATCTGCACAATCACAAGCCCAGTCAGCAACAAACAGCCAAAACCCTTCTGGCCTAAATATCACTGGTCTGCAACTGGATTGCATGAGCTGCTGATCTGTGTGCTGGTAAGAGGAAAAGGAAGCCTCATTTTTGGAGACCACAAGTACAGAAGTTCAGCTTTGACTCTAATTTCCAGTATTTGCAGCGGGCTCTTGCAAAAATAGGTTCCTTCTCTCTTAAAATGTTGACAAGATGGATTATTTTCCTATTTCAAATAGAAACCCTGCAAGATGTGAGGAGGAGTAGAAATGAATGACACTGAGGACTCAATTCACTTACCATACGTGGGTGTCTGGTGCCACTGGAGGTGTCCAAGGGCCTTGAGACATCTGCAGGGCTGGCTGCTACGGCACAGGATCGGACCCTTCCAGAGGGGGCAACTGGGGGCAGCCACAATGCCCATGGGCATCTCGCATGGTCCACGTGGCTGAACCCGATGCTAATGGATGAGATCACCTCATCTATCTATAAATGTCTGTATCTGAGCAAATTGCCTTGGCTTTTTTACAGATCATGAAGAGAAGCAGGTGCATGTAGATCATAGCTTTCACAGCTTCTCTGCCTTATTTTAGGGTGAGAGAAATCTTCCCCCAAAGACCTGCTTCTCTTCATTGATTAGATAGGAAACTCAGATGTGGGGTGGCCTAACTAAAAGTGGAATATCTAAATTGGAAGCACGTAACATCATCTGAGCATTGTTTGCCACAGATGGCTACAAAAGGTGAAGGCTCATCTCTAGGTTCCCCTTCTGGTTGCAGAAAGGCTTGTTGTATAGCCAGCAAGTTTAGAGTGTCATACATGTCAAAGTAGATGCTTGCCTTTGCTGAGATGAACCATGCCTTTGCATTCACTCAGATGAATATTGCCTAAGGCTTGGTCTAAGCTTGGGGAAAGAAAAAAGTACAGAGAACAGTGAAGATCTGCAACTGAGGGAAATGATAAATGCTGCTGGAGTGTCTGAGGTCCAGCATTATAAATTAGAGGGGGTGAGCGTTCACGCTCTGTAGCTCTGAGTGGTACATGAGCCCTTCTTTAGGTTGGCAACTCCAGAGAAAGTCTGTGGGAAAGAAAAAGGGACAGGAAAAAGGAGAGGAAAGCTGACCTCTGCCCATTCCCTCTCCTGAAAGAGCTCACGTTCAAAGTGAAGTTCTGCTGCTCCTGCATCTCTGTGTTCTCACCCTACCAAAAGTTTGTGTCAAAGTTCAGAGTAAATCAGCTTTTTTAATGAATCATTTAATACTTACAAAATAATAAAACATCCCACAGCATTAAGTTAGCAGTGATTAATGTTCCATAAAATATTTCTGCATGTATGGATATCTCATGAAATATTTATCACAGCCCCACAAGTGGCTGGGTCAGCACTTTTATGATGAACCTCTACAGCCTCTAATCTCAGACGGGTATAAATCAGGAATAGTGTGGGAAGGAGGGTCATAATCTATTCCTCCTGTGTGGGAGGGTTACAATGTTACAAAAATATTAAGTGCACAATATTTCACAGTTGGAAACTTAGAAAATTAATCTTGAGGTTGCTTTTTATTCTTCCTCATCAAGATTTTAGTGGAGAAGAGAGACAGTATCCACTTTATTTCACTCACTGAGTAAAGGAATGCATTTCCTTTCATTAGGGCTCCTGATCTGGAGTGCTCCTGCATTCACACTAAGGAGATTTAGTTGGAGAATGTTTAACTAAGGTTCAGTAATTAACTGCACAGACTGTCCTGGTGCATTTCAGGGTTTACTAGAGAAAAGTGTTGTAACATTCCTACTTCTACCTGACTTCTGGACAAAATAGATGGGGGTTAAGATATGTGTGTGATGATCACATCAGCATCTCTTGCTGTGGGCCTCCAGGGAAAACTTATTATTGTACCATGCCTCAGTTTCCCTACCTGTTGCATGAGAAAACACAGAAAATAATTGTGATCTAGGGTTGGATTACACATCTTCTCAAGAAGCTGTCAGACCCGGATGTCCAGGTGATTCTTTTTTTTCTCCTTGCAAATACAAGAATAACTTTGTTTTCTAAGACAAATGCTTCGGAGAGACTTAAAGATCACCTTGTCTCCACTTTTCGCCTAAAGGATTTCTTATATCTAGAAAAAGTGATCCTAAAACTGCTACCCTTGATACAGTTCAGAGATTCAGGTAAGTATCTCTACAAGTAGATCATTGCTCAGTGCAGTCTTCCTTCCATGCAGTTCAGAGAATGATGCAGATTTCCCTACTGACCATTCCAAAAAGTAGGCTGGGAGCAGGTGTCAAAAGTTTGCCCTGGCCTCCTACAAGCTGAACTGTGCTGTATAAGGAGGATTTCCTGTGACCTCTCCCCTTATAAATCAATTTTATGAACTGTTTGCCTGCCAAAATCAGAGCAGCAGCAGTGCTAAAAGGTAGTCAGGGCTAGTGGGAGTCACGTAGCCACGGTCGTTACTAGCCATCAGGTTAAAGGGAATAGTGATGTTCCTTCCTTGCAACACAGCAAGACCATCACTGTGCTATCCTGGCTCTCCTCCTTCACGATTTTTGGAGAACGGCTGTTAAACGAGAGGAGAAGACTGTCATTTTATCAAGTTGCCACTTGGGCCGTCAGGGTCTGGTTTGCAGCAAGTGCACCATGAGTACTTTCCCCATCTGTTCCTGGCTGAGCACGCAGGGCGTGAGAGCACGGATGCAACCCGGGGGCTGCCGGCTCCAGATTGAGACGCTTCGATGGAAACATCTACAGCGGAGGTGTCTGTCTGGGAGCAACGTGAGGAAACCCAGCACAGTTGAGGGAGTTCATGAAGCGATTCTGCTCACCCACACTAGTATCTGCCAGCCCCACAGAGATGTTTCCGATATCCAACGGCGTTTCACATAACATTAGATGTTTGTGTGTAGACAAATTCAGACCTGCGTCTCTATTCAGTATGAGAGTGTAGACACCTAAAGCACACTGCAGACATCCGAATGTCTGAGTTTGAAGCTGAATCATACCCCTGGGGCTCAGTTCAGGTGCCTAAATATAGGCTGCTAGTGCCATCTAGATGCTCTGAAGTGTCTGAGGACCTTTGAGCGAGCCACATCCTTCTGGACAGGCAGCTGGAGGCTGGGCTGGATACCCCAGGGCAGCTCTGATGGCTCAGAGAGCTGAACAATGCCCCTAGCGTCCTTGGTCAGTAGAGTCAGCATTGATGCCAGTTGCAGAGCTATCAAAAAGGTTTCTGTTTGGAAGGTTTGAGTCCCTTCATCTTTTAATCTTAAGCACTGTGAATTTAGTTATGTGCATTTGCATATTAAGGAGCTACCTTAGCTTCACTTCATTTATTTTCCTCATGAAAAGTTGAAAGCAATAGTCTGTGCACTACAGGTTGTTAAAAATTATTTCCTTTGGGTGTCAAAAAAACCCACTCATTAGAAATGAAAACCTTTCCAATAAAATGTTAAATTAATAACATCTCTTTTTCCTCTTCATGTCTTTTCTCTTTGTCTCACTCTTTCTTTTTCAATGATGAAATGGAAGCAAAAGAAGAGGTAACAGAAGCTGGGATCACAGGAGAAAACATAGAGACCCCAATAAAATGAGGGAGAAAACTGTGGGAAGCAAATGCTCTTCTAAACTCTTCAGATCAATCACAACAACAAAAGTTTCTTTGCAGAGCCCACTGAACAGCAGTGATTTCAGATGTCTGCTTGGTTTGTGAAAATAATTTTTTAACAAATTTTCAGCTACTTTCAGACTCAACTAAAACAACATTCAGACAAGCGGATCTGCACCCACCACCCAAACGTGATTTCCAGTGTCAAAGGCAGCTCCACCATTTGCCATAGAAGCCCTTTATGTCACCACCGCTATTTATGGACATTACAACAAACCAGACAGGGACTGGCCATTAAACAGCTAGTTCCCAAATAATGAGCTTCATATTCATGGCAGCGCAGATGCCATTTATCAGCCATCTGCCACTGGTCCAGAAAGCACTCCTGACCTTGCAGTGCAATGAGCTGCTCTTTCCAGTCTAGTACCATGATTTCTCTCCCTCCCTCTGGTTTCTGCAGGGTGAGGTGTGCCCTTGGGTACACCACAGATAGAGCAGTAAGCTGCACTTGTCTAGTACTTAATAATAATTGCAAAAAAATATTTTCAAACCATTGATCAGTATTTCCATGCAGTGGCAAGTCCTGAAATAGTGATAATCCCACTGTGCAGATATCCCAAACCACTACATTCATATCCTTATTACAAACACTGTTTTCTTCTAGTTTGCTACACGTAAGCTTCCATACCCCCATGTCTTGCCATTGCAAACGCACCTTGCATTGTGTACCGCAAAATGTCTGCTCTGTGATCTAAAGAACACGGGTGTGACAGAGGTTAAGGATGGGGTAATGCAACCTGTGGTTTCTCCGTGACCTCTGACAACAGAACTCGGAGTCTCGAACCTTGGTCTCTGTTTTCAGCCTCTGTGTTCAGAGGCCACTATGCACATTATTCACCTAAAAGGGGAAAATATGACAACATATGCTGAAATACAAAAGGTCCAATATGCATGAGGGCCTTCATATAAAATTAATGTCGGAGTACCAGCAAACAGCAAAACAAACTCTGAGGCTACATCCACGTTAGCAAGTAGTGCAAGCCCAGAAAGAAATACATAAAGGCACAAAGGAAGCTTCATGCTTCGGTTCAGAAAAACTTTTAACGCAACATTTCGTCACAAAGATTTCTCCTCAGAGATGTTATCTTTCGCTTTGCAATGCAAGGGACGATGAGGCAAACTGAAAAACATTGTGTTCTATTTAAAAGCAAGTGGTTAGGATGTATGTTTAACTTAGGCAAAGTGGAGGAGAAAGTAACATCTGTTGGCTGATAGGAGGCCTACTGCTAGGCTAAGGAGTGGGGAACAAGGCCCATAGCTTCTCCTTGGGGTCTAGCATGGCCTTGGTTCAGAGAGAAAATCAAAGTTGGGACCACAATTATAATTTTTTTTTTCATTCAGATTTAGACAGGAAACCAAGCCCTTGATCTGCAGAAGCATTTTGTACCTAATATATGCTGAAATTTCCAGAAACTGTGTCCACTTCTTTCACTGAGCTCCATAGTCTTGGTCCCACAAACCGGAGTGGTGGTGGTAGTTTTAGTGCATTTAGTAATGACTCCTAAATGTTTAGTTCTTCTGATGTGTTTTGAAAAACTGTTCTTTAACCACGCTTAAAATGTGTTTGGCATCTACTTCTTTCAGGAATGAGATAATTCACAGGTTATTAGTATTTTCTGTGTACGTTACAGTGCCATCCATAACACGTGATTTGTCTCAAACATGCAAAGAGTTTGCAACTCAGATCTACTGATCCCCCTTCTGAATTCTCAGTATCACATTGCAGGGTCAATAAATCTCTTTAAAATATTTAGGCAGTCCTGGAGTTAAAAACAAAAACAAAAACAAAAACAAACCCCAAGCAATCAAACAAAAAAAAAACCAACCCACCACTGCAGAGAAGTTATTTTCATATTATGGAAAAAACCCAAACTTTGTCAAACAAAGGCAGCATTACACTAAAGCAATGAGTCTAAAGAAAAACACTATGTCTGGAACTCCATATATTGAAAAATAGACTTGTTCTTTGTTCTAAAATTTTCTGTCCTGCAACAACTTTAATTCTCAGTGAGAGAGCTGAGTTTATATTATACTGAATTTAAAAGCTATAAAATCAGATGCTCCCTGATGTACTTCTATATTTTATCCCAAATCAGGTTATAGTGGCATTGAATATAGCTATGTGACAAAACCTGTACTATATTATGCCATATTAATCCCTCTGTGAGAAAATAAATATTCTGCTCCCATTAAAGTGGATCTTATTCATAGAAATAAAACAACCAATAAAACATTCTCAGCCATCCACACAACCTAAGAACTCCTTGAATTTATTAAGGAAATAAAGTGAGTATAATATCATAATACAAATAATGCTTCGATTTAATCAGATCTTTTTTTAAAGACTATAGAGAGTGAGCTCAGTGGAATTTGCAAAAGTCTGATACCTCAGAAGTAATTTATCTTTCTGGTTTCAGTGTACATGTACATGCCTCAGGAAACTCCAGCTAGCCAGGAGAAGGAGAGGAGCACAGAGCTGGCAGGAATTCCTTGAGGCAGATCAACACATGAAGTCCACAGATGATTGTCTCCTCACTACTGTTTTCCGCATGTTCACAGGAACTACCTGTCTCTTCCAATAAGACTGAGGTACAGCTGGTAGAAAGTTCTCTGTCAACACCTCATTTTGATGTCAAACTGGGTTTTCAACCAAGCAAAAGAGATTTGAGAAAAATCTAATTTTTCATCTAAAAACTCAAGTCTCCCAAGGAGCTCTTTCCTCTCCATTTCCAGCACTTCAGGGCTGAATAATTTTCAGATTTGGAGAAAAATGCTTCTTTTGGTTGGTAGAAGTTACTATCCTGCTGGTACCCATACAATACAGAGTGCTCTGAGCTTTTGGTGACAGTGCCATCTTGTCTGGACCACAACTACTCTCATGAGTCTCCACATTCTCACTGGGGCCCAAAGAGATAATTAATAACTCAACAAATCAATGAAAGACTCAGTGAATGGAAACCAGGTTTCTTGATTCCAGTTCAGTGCCCACTTTAATAAAGTGAGAATATGTAATTACTTCTGTCCTAATGATCTGCTGGTCGATCCCCTAATAAACATAGCAGTGCTATGAATGTGGGGACATTCGAAGATGCTGCTCTCTAAATCGTCATTACAATATAATCTTATGGTTGGAACATGAATACTTGTAATTAACTTTTTAAAAATGAGTCTGATCTGTAGCAAGCCCATTTGCATGATGACAGGCTCTCTCTAGTAAGTCCACCATTCACAGTTGCACAGACCGAAAGCTTGCTGTTGATATTGTATTTTCTCAAAGTCCATAACCCTAATAATTCTAATAAATATGATTTATGCCCAGATCATTAATTTGTTTTCCTGCAGGATGTTTCTTCTTCTTTTATGCTGGTCTATCTACTTTGCTGTGAACTGATCTTATTTGCTGGAGTTACTTTGGATCAAAGGCCCAACGTAAATAAATAACATGCAATGCAGTGTTCCTCTCTTATTAGATTTGGGACCTCTGGAACTCAAAAAAATAAAATTATGTTATTATTATATTTATCTTCCTAATGATTTATTAAGCCAAGAAAAGGAATACTTTGGAACAAACTTAAGTCAATGTTTTGACATGTCCTGCACCTAAGGAAAACCTAGCATACAACGATACAACATAAAGACTGTTAAAATTACCTCTACTGAACTACCTACCTCGGTAAGCTAGGATAGGAGTCAGAGAAAAGTTCTGCTTAATTTCTCATTTTCTTTTCACTTTCCAGGCACCTGCTTTGCCTTTTGGTCACGCTGTATATTTTGGACTATATATTTATATATGTTGGACTGATATATTTTTTGCACTATTTGCACAGTGCCCAGTAGATACGGTCTTTATCCTTGAGAAAGGCTACTAGGCACTATTGCAACGAATCTAAGCAGCATTGCCAGGCATCTAAATGTTATTTTCCTCTTCACCATATGCTGCTCTTCCTGTCTGTAATTTGAAGATAGGAACAGAGGGCAAAGTAATATAATTGCTTGTATGAAGCATCTTACATGTCTTACAAGGACTGAAGAAAGATGACCCCAAGTTTCCATATTTTTGTATGTGGACCTTGTTGCCATACTGGGAATTGCAAGCTATCTTCATGGCACACCACAACTTGCCCGTATGACTGCCCTTTCACAGCAGG
This sequence comes from Grus americana, assembly GCF_028858705.1. Taxonomy (NCBI): domain Eukaryota; kingdom Metazoa; phylum Chordata; class Aves; order Gruiformes; family Gruidae; genus Grus; species Grus americana. The sequence continues at coordinate 9,468,335 of NC_072853.1, read as the reverse complement.
TTTTTCTCAGGTTTCTGTCGTCTCAGCTGTTTTGGAAAAGAACTTGACAGGTGGATGCTGGAGACTAGAATCTGGAGACTAAAACTGTGGAAAGTCGTCCACATTGGATTTGGGTTGCTGCAGCAGCAAAGAGGTTATTTTTGTGATGTTGGGGCAGTTGCACCCAATTCACCCACACTGAACCAGAGACTTCAGTACAGTGATTTCCTCTCAGAGCCCAGGAAAGGTCACTGCAGACAAAGAAAAACTCTTTACGCTGACATAACCTTGCCCTGGGCTCTTAAATGGTCCAGAAAAACAGTAGTGTTTCATACTCATATTGGGAGTACAGACTGTTTTCTCCAATGTTCACTGAGAATACGGAATATAGTAACTGATTTTATGGTACACTCTGTATGGATGGGGATTATAGAGAGTTATAGGGAATTAAGTGCCCAGCTCCTTCCACTGTGTTTGGATGCACTTTTTTACTTAATTTATCCTTTCAGGCATATCTCAGCCTTATAGAGGTTTCTGTGCATGAAAAATGGAAGGCAGGTACTGTTTTTGCATAACAGCACCAATTTCAGAAGCCCTAAATGAGAATATACAGGTGAGGCTAAAAATATCTATATGAACCTTCTCAGGAGAATGAAATGTAGCAGGTAAAGACATAATGTTTACAGCTAAATGTTCTTTCCTACACTTCAGGCAAAATTCCAATTTCACTGAAAGCTATGGAGAAATTCAATTTATGTGGAGTCAAGATTTCACTTCTTTTTTTTTTTTTCTAATATTACATCTTCATGTAGAAGTAGAAATTAAATCCAAAGGGTCCTTATTTGATGTAAAGAAATATTTTCAGCTTCTGAGATTTTAGAAAGGCCTTACTATTAAATTTTGTACACACATGCTGAGAAAAGGTTTGTTAGAAATTTCCATGGAAAAAAATAGGGATATTTTTCATTTAACTGTGCCCAAACTTAACAGAATAAATTGTAGCATAGGGCTCTGTAAAACGCACATGTTCACATATATGCACGAACACACAATCACACTGCGATCTGAAGCTCAGAATGTTATTTATTATGTTTGATAGGGTAGGACCAAATGGACACCAAGAATGGTGCCCCTGGTGTCAGGTAATGTACAAATGCAAAGCAGCTAGTGGTCTCTGCCCTGAAGAAAAAAACCTAAGAATTATTTCCACATTCCCTTCCTCAAATCCAGAAGATAAAAAATAAAGTAAATACCCTGAGCCTTGATAAAGAAAAGAAAAGGATTGCTGTAGGGAGTAGGAAGACTTCTGCACAGAAGGGTATTACAGACCTTTTCCATCACTCACTAAATTAGCCTGATCCTCTAGCCGCTCTAGCAAGATGTTGTAATTTAGAAAGTTATTCAATAATTGCACAGGCACAAACCTTCATTTGCCTCCCCTGTGCTCATGCATTATGATGAAGCCTTTAATTACAAATGAACATATATGATTATTTTTACAGGTTTCACAGCTCACTCCATGCACAGGGAGAATGGGGCACACCAGGCCAACCTCTAAATAGCATTTCCTTATATCTGCACCCTGTATCTGTGCTGTGTATAACCTTGCTGCACACTTCAAAACCCTGCTAGGAAAATAAGACTATCAGTTTCCTCACACCCCTGCAAGCTTCACAGACACGCACAAATTTCTTTTCATAAATCTGCTGTGACATCAGAATGGTCCCAGATTTTTTTTTATTGAGGGGGGAACTGAGGCCCGGAGGACTGGATTAAAAGAACAATTTAATTTTTGACGTCTCAGAATAAGGACACTACGTTTCATTTTTCTATTCTCAGAGTTTTTATCAGTCCACAGCACAGCTCTCACTGACTTTGGCTGCAGCTAGAAGCGATGAGCACTTCTGTAAGTTAGACGTGCTGTCCCGTTGCCCCCCACACACACACCCAGCCCTCCTCCTCCCCGGGGCAGCAAGGAGGGCAGTCAGCCTGCTCTCCTCTTCCAGCCTCCTGCCGCTCCCTGGGAAGAAATTGTCTCTAGGGAAGTCCAGCCAAGACCCTCCAGCTCGAGCAGAATCGGAGCTGTCAGAATCCAGGAAGAAGCTAGCTGCCAAATTTCAATGAGTTTCTTGTGAGAGACCAGGATTTTCCAAAACTCATAATTTCTCCGTATATGGACACTTCTACAGGAACAGCAAATGGAATATGCCAAGCATAAAGGCAGCATTTCTTACCAGTACTAAACTCATATTCATCAAGATGATATAAATTCTGATGTAGCATCCTTTTTTAACATGTAGAATAAATAATTCCTCATTTCATTTTCTGAAATGGCTTCTTGTTTTAGCTGAAAATTTTAAATGGTCTAGTGGCAGATTTTCAGCCGGGGTCATGGGTCAAAGTTTTGCCAGTACTGTCTAATTAGTATTAATGACAGACACCAGTACCAGTCCTGCCTGTATCTGACACAAAAGGACCTGCCTGCTTACCGTCACTAGGGGACACAGAAGTGCAGCAATTTTTCGGGAGAAAAATCAGGTTCCTGTATTCATTGTCTTGTTTCTCCTACTACCCAACTTTTAAGAGGCAGGAGAATAGCTGAGATTAGAAGTTTCAAGGCTTAAGGGGGATTTTTCATCCAGACTGAAAGGGCTGTGCAAGCTCCGCGTTCCCACTGCCTGCTCCTGCCTCGCTGCAGCCCGGCTCCACGCGCACAGACGCTGCCGGCTGCTACCGCTCGTGCTGATGCAATCGCCCCAAAATACAACGTGTGACTTTTTCTTCAGGCAGTCAAGACTCAGCTCATTAATTAACAGTTGCAGCATCGCTTCTAGCTACCACTTCAGTCAAAGGCAATTTTCTCCTCGGTTTTGCAAGCAAGCGGGGCTCAGGTCAGGAAGGCCATGCCCTCAGCCACCTTAAAACCAGTAGAAAACGGGACTGCAAAAGAGCTGATGAAACATATCATCTGGTTGTGGGGCTGAATTACTCTGCATGGAAGTTACCCGCTCTAAGAGTTTAGATAAAACTTGCATTTGGTGGTTTGCAGGATGCTGCGCGTTCATAATATGCTAGGCAAAGGCAACATGGAGATGCCTGTGAACCACAGCAGGTATGGGTTTGTACCAGCTAGGTACAACATTGTTCTGCTCACCCTGAGGCAAGCAGAAGCTGACTAGCAGTAGCTAGCAGCAGCTAGCACGACACCAAACCTGAGCTAAAAGAAGCCTGCTGAGATGGGTGCGTTAACAAGGGCTGAGGCACAGTCAGCTTGGGCTGAGCAAACAGCTCCCACCTTCCTGCAGTGGGCCAAGGCTTCCTCTCTTCCACTGCGGGCTCTCGTACTGCTCTTTTCATTAGCACACCCGAAGCATTCAGGAAAGGAAGGCTCAATATCCCACCTACGCTGGGGAAGCAAAAACATGCACTGGGCGAGCCAGCCAGGCAGCAGCAAAGCTGAACATTGGAAGCTGTTCTTCCAGGCTGAAGTCAAGAGCACAGAGCTGTGCTGTACAGCCACAGTGCTTGGCTGGCAATATTTTTTAACTCTGTTTTTTTTTTTGTTGATGTGGCCAAAGACCTCTGGGCTTGCATTAAGGGCTACTCTGCATGAGTATTTAAGCATCAACGTTCAGTTGAGCAGGATATCTCAGTAAGAATGAACCTGTGCCAAATTTGTGCAGTGTTCTTTGGTGCCCAACCTTCAAAGCACATCCTTCTCACCTCTCATGAATTAAAAGCCATTCCTATGTGCATCCCTTCGCACTATAACTTGCCCCATGTTAATGTTCCAAAGTCTTGCCTCTCCATTTGTGTGTCCATCTCTTACACGAGGAGCAGGTGGCATGGGGCAGCTCTAGCAAAGGACCGGAGAAATGTTCAGGGAAACAACGTTCCCTAGACACTGAAGGATAAATAATATGGTGGAAGGAGGCTCATTTAAAATAGAGTGGTTTGGTTTTATTTGATTTCACTGTGCCTCCGCTGTACTCTGGTTGATATCAGCAAGAACCTTCTGTTTACTCTTCTCATCTCTATTTGTATTAAGATTTGGGGATTTTCACAGGCAGTGAAGAGAGCAGGGTGCCCAAACAGAAAGGGAGAAAAGGTGCCTGTGTAACATCCCAGACTTAGTCCTCCATTTTGTAAACTAAGGTTTTTATCTCCATCACCTCAGAGCTAACGGTTAAATCTAAGAGTCAGTCATTAGGAAGAGGTGGGAAGAAAAGTCTAATCTGCTGATTTATTAAAATATGGCAATGCTTTATATTGAAAATCTTGAACAGGATGTGTGTGTAGGCAGTTGTTTGCATCTGCACAATGTCCTATTCATGGCTGAACAGAGCAGGAAGGTAGGCACTGGGAGTAGGGGGGGAGGGGGGTATTACTGTCACCCAATTGACATGCAAAAAGCAGCTTGTACTTCCAGAAAATTCAACGTTCTTGTTCTGATGGCCTCTTGCTGCACATTTATATTGTCAGACAGTTTAGTATTGCAGTTCGTGCCCAGGTGACCACTACCTGGAACATCAGTGTGGATGTAGCCCTTAAGATTGTCTCTTTGTCTCTGAGGAGCTCTTTGGGGTTTGCTTCTCCAGGGCAGAACTATGTCCTGTCTGTGGGCTCCTTCTTCACTCAGGAAAAAAAATATTCAGTATTGCTCTCTCAGCTGCAGTCAGTTGGGGATGCCAAAATCAGATAATAAATGCTGTATATTATTTTTCTTGACATAGGCAATCGATACGACAGTGTATGTGAGAAAAAACTCATACATAAATACCGTCATTCCACCCTACACATCTCTCAAGCCACATGGAAATAATACAACATCAGTGAACTCGTTCACACTGGGAAAGTTTCCCTCCTACCAGCAAAAAAACCCACAGCCAAGGTGTTTCAGTTATTTTCTGCGGTTTGCTTTTTTCAGCCAAAGATCAGATTTTAGAGCTCTTGACCACAACTTGAAACCCAGTAACAGTGGTGATGTCATCATTTGGCATCTTTAACTTCAGCTGTGGTTCGGTTAACTTTGGGACATCTCAGCTGGGTACTGGTGGGACTCTGCATGACCTGGTTTTAAGGTCTTAAGAGGAAATTTAAGACACAACCTTTGCTTTGGGAACACTGACACAAGCAAAATAAGATTGATATGGTAGCAGTTCATACTTCCCTCAAATACTCTTCCCTCAAGTTATCCAAAGAAATTTAAATTCAGGAATGTCAGTTTCAACTAAAATTCATTTTCAAAGCAGTATCTGAAATGCTCAGTGATGAGTCAACAATCTTTTTCAGTTTGGTCCAAGAACTTGATACTTCTTGTTTTGATGTTTCCCATTCAAAACGTTCCTGAACACTTTCTAAAATGGGGGGTGTGGGGGGGTGGAGAAGAAAAAAAAAAGTAATTTTAACTTTGAGTTCCAGTTATGGACAAATACACAAAAACATTGAAACTTGTCATAGTGAATAAGTTTTGGGTTGATTTTTTTTTTCAGCTCAGCTGATGATGTCATCTGGTATAAGACCAACTTTCTTCCTCAGGTAATTGAACTTTATTAATAAACTGAGGAATAGTTAACGAGCCTAGAAAAAGAATTAGCAATTGGCAGAGAAGAAGATGATGTAGAATTTAACAATCTCAGAACATACAAAACAATTTGTACTTTCAAATTCTTTCATTTTTCTTGTAATACTACTGCTGACACACAGCTGTGATTAAGGATGCATTTACCCCCTCTCCCAACAAGTGTCACTTAGAAAAGACTCAGCTCCCAGTCTTTAATGAGAAGCTTTCAAACAGTGAAGGGGAATTGGGGCAGATGTTACAGTAAGACTATTTTATTCCTGCACAAACCACTTATGTGCAACCAGCTTGCAGAAAGCTGCTGTTTTCACCTACAGCTGGGAAAGGTTCAAACCAGATTTGATTCCTAGAATGACCTTCAATATGAAATGCTCCATGAAACATTCATTCTCTTGTGTGAAAATTGCGCATTTCAGAAATATCCCCACTAGGTCTCTCAGTGTCACAAAACCTAACAGAGATTATTCAGGGTCATGCTGTAAATGCAATACACGTCCAAAATGGAAAAATGTCTCTGCAACTTAAAATTGCAATTGAAGAGTCTGATCCTACAGCACAGGCAGTTTCTTACCCATGCCAAAGAGGTGACATTAGCACCTTCTATTACATTTTATAATTTCTGATTGCAAGGAAAATACACAGGGATGAACCTTGTTCTGGGATTAATCTGCACTGTGCTACTAATGTGACAGCTTGTGGAGATCAGGAAGCCAGTGCAGCTGAATGGCTCAAACGCTGGTAGAAGATAACCACACATTTTGTTATCTCCTGACTTTTGGAAGTCTTGTGATGTTTGTGCACTTGGGACCTGATTTCTCAAAGCCTGAAAGGTTCCTTCTGAACTCTTGTGATGGTCCTGACACATTTTACTGTGCTGGGACTTCATTTCGAGTGGCAGGAATCTTCTTGGAGCCCTTTGGATCCAGATCCTGAAAAGCCTCCTCAGAAGAGTCAGTGGGACTAATAGAATAACAGTCTTGTTTATGATATTTGAATGTATTTGAACATTTGCATAAAAATTGAGAAAGGCTGAAAGGTGGACAACGTTCGACCGTGTTCTCCTGTCATGGGGCCCGAAAAATTTTGGGGCTGGGAAGCAAAAGTCAGAGTACTGAAATGCCCTTCACCAACTGCAGGATTTTTTATGATGACCTGCAGCTCAAAGGGATCCCACAAGTTTCCTGGCTCCATCATCCCCTCCTTCTTGGACACATCAACCTCAGGTTTAAAGTCCCTCCATCTGGATCAGTATGAACGATGCAAATCCATCAGTCATATAAGCGCACACAGAAGCACAGTCTCAGGCTGAGCAAACCCATCCCCTGCCCTTTCTTGAGGTCAGTAGGCTTCTGGTGTGGGGTGAGCTGAGTTGCGCTCTGGATTTCATTGACTATGCTGGGTTCACACCTAATCATTCAATGCCCTTCGAGCTGCTCTGGCTTCCCACCAGGCTTCCAGTTGCCAGTCCAGAAGGCTTTGGGTTTCCTGCAGGTCCTGTATCGATCCCAAAGCCTACACCTGCCCACTCCATGGGGATGTCTCACACTCTGAGATGCCCACACACAGCCATCTGAATCAAGCCCCAGATAAGCGCTGACTAAAATGGGAGCGGAGACTAGGAGGCATCTCCACTTAGGTGTCTTAAATTTAAACTGAATCCTATCCTTATTTTTTGAGCTTTATGTTTGTGCATCAGCCTTGGAAAATGGGAGCAAATGCAACTTAAATAGTCCAAACCAAGTGTGCTATGCAGGATGTTCTTTTTCTCAGAGAGAGGTGGTGTTTAAGTGGTTGAAGTGGAGACGCCCTAGTCCAAAACTTGTGTGATTCATTCATGAAAACATAGCAAGGGGAAAAAGAAGGAATTTCTCTTTCCACAGATGTTCTCCTGAGGGCGTCACAACCAAAAATGCTGCCTTGGTCTTTTATAACACACATTCTGGGAGAAATAAAATCTTATCTTAGATACATGGAGTTTTTAAGCCTTGAGGGAGCCCTCATGGTCACGTAGGGTATTCTGACCTTCTGTATCACACAGGCCATAGCTCCTCCCCACAGAGCTTCCTTCAAGCACACAACTTCTATTTGACATTTTGCATATCACTGTGGAAGACAAATACTTTTAAACTAACTTTAAATCAAGCGGAAAACCTGCCAATCTCACATCCACTAAGTTGTTTCAGTGCCAAGATAGTTTTTCTGTGTATATTTTAATAGCAGTTGCCTCAGTTTTTACCCACTGGCTCTTTTCTTTTTTTTTTTGCTTTTTCTGCTACAGCAATCTATTCTCAGCAATGTCTTCCCCATGTAGTTTTCCACAAACTTCTCTTAAATGAACTTAAGAGAACCTTTCCCTGGATATATTAAATATTTCCATCTTCTGAGTCTTTTTCTCAAAAGGACATTCTGAAAACCTCAGATATGTCTTGTTACACTTTACCGAAACCTTTCTGGTTTTTTCAACAACCTCTATTAAGGTTGGACACAGTACAGTGTCCACTAAATTAAGCTGCCTCCTTGATATTCTCCTACAGTCAGGATCCTATTCTCCCTGTTATCTATTGATTGACTAAGAATCCCCAGCAAATTGCTTTGAAAGTAATTCACTGGAGGAAGTCCTATAAGTATTTTACTACATTCTGCACATGTAATTACTATCATCATATTACTGAGAAGGGAAAGAGTCATTTCATGAATTCAACAGTATTTATCATACCGTATTCACTAAATTAATATTAAATGAGACAAGACCACATCTAAAATTTCTTTTGCTCCTCTTTTTCCTCTATGCTTTAAGCCTTCTAACACAAAATAGAAATGGGTCCAGAAAGCAAACTAGCAGATATCGAGGGCTGCGTTAATTGGGCTCCCTGTCTCCCTGCCACGCTATTTACAGCCAGATGCTAAGAATTAATTGTATCTGTGGCTCAATGGAAACCAGCAAGCAGCTTCAAGCGCAAACAGAAGAACTGAGATACAGAGGTTATCCCTTTCATACGTCATATGACAACAGACTGGGAAATCTGCATTTCCCACCAAGAAGCTAATTAAAACGAGGGGAAGAGGGAAAGACTTTTCTCAGAATATGTGCTGGAATTATGTAAATAATGAGAGAAAACAAACCTCTGTGTTTGCGCTTGGGAAAATAACAAAAAGCTGCCTATTTACTGCCAGCTCCCCTGGCCCCAGATGCTCTGTGCAAGGACTGCTGCTGGCCCAGCTCTCTTCACACTTCACACACAGTTTACCCAAGCTTAATATCACTAATTGCAATGGTGTCACTCCAACTGGAGAGGCAAATCCTCCGTGTCTGATTACCAAACATTTCCTCAGGTGCCTGATCTGCAGGTAGGAGATGCTCATTTTCAAATGAAGAACATTCACTGGGGTATATTACAGGAAGGAGCTTCACTCTGGTCCTTTATCACCATCCCATTCTTCAGTCATCAGGACAACTTACTCCTGTACCCACCACCCAGACTGCAGTCTGCAGTAAAACAGCTCTTCGGTGAACTGAGTAGTCCTGTTATAAAATTGTTGACCAGGAAAACAGAAGAAAGTCAGCTGGCTAACTGATTGAGTAAAAGAATGATTAATGACAATATTTCAGCTATTTTCTTGCAAATGAGGTTATTGGGAAGGACACACTGAAATTAACTTCACTTACTTACTCCATCTTTAGGAATTAATTACAACTCTAGAAAGCAGGAGATAAAAGCCTGTGAAAACTACCAAAGATCTTAGCAGAATGGCCACAAGCCCAAGCCACATACTATGACGGAAGCTCTCAAGTTGCATGACAGGGTAAAAAAACAAGGTGAAGGGTAACTATACAAATGGCAAAGCTAGAAAGATTGCTGGACCATTGCTCCTGAGGCAACATCCTAGGGGATATGCCGAGGAGCAGATTTCTCTGGGCTAACAAGGGAATTTGGGAGCCGTCACTGGCAGTAGGCTCTTAACTCAGAGCAGCAGAGGTAGCAACAGCAAGGGGAGCATCAGTATGGATCTCAAGCAAGAGTTGTGTTGCTCAAACTGAGGCCCAGAGGGGACTGTGAGGGCTACGTGCACCAGCAGAGCATTGCCATGCTGGAGCAGGTCTCATTGCATTGTTCATTTTATGCCTCAGGTCTGAGGAGTCAAGCAGAAAACGAAACACTTTTGTCCCACGGCACCCCCAGACCCCTCACAGGTGAGAATGAGCACAGGGCTCACACAACTGCTTCCTCCTCTCAAGCAATGCCTGTACCTTACAACCTTGCAATTCATGGTTATGACCTCTCTTCTGTCCCCAGATACCACAGAATAAGCAAAAGTGCTTTGCCAATTTGCATGCCATCTGTCCCCAGCACGTAAGTGAAAAGACCTCAAGAGAAGTGGTTGTGGCAGGAGAGAAGCATGGCATGTAACAAGACCTCATGTTCAGAAGATGCCTCCTAAGTGGACCATTTCCCCAATTCAGTGTCACCTCCCAGTGACAGCTTAGTGCTGTCGACACTCCCCCATCATCTAGCTAGACATGGGTCCCACACAGGGACCCATGCAGTCCCATTCCTGGAAGAAGAAATCCTTCAGAGGTCAGACCCCAAAGTGCATAGGGAGAGGAAAATTTGGGCATATTGTGCAGTGTCTGAAAGGGTAGTGGGACAACACTAGTAGGAGATAGATATGGGGGCTCCAGCTATGGTCATCAATGAGCACAGATATTATCAATGCACAGCAGGTCTGAGATTATTTGTGAATGCAGGAATGACTCAGTCCCACGGCAGAGGCCGTGCAGCTGATATATCCTTTACACAGAAGATAAAAGCTTAGGAAAAAAGCCTACAGACGCAATGACAAAGGCAAAATCCGATGCAGACTCTGACTGCAAGAGCAGAAGGGATCCAGAGGAAATTTTGTCATTTGATGGATGCAAAAAACCAGTAATCCAGTCTTTTTAGAGCCATTTTCAGAGAGACTTAAAGGCTTTGGAAGAGGGAAGTAGACAGAATGCAGATCCAGGACTGATCTTTTCACTGAAAGTGAAAAGATCGGGAAGCTGGACCTACACTTTGGGTGCTTGGAGAAGAGACTGTAAGTGATTAGTTTATTCTGAAAAGCGGACCTTTTGATGTGGACAGCCATGTTCCTTGCATGCCTGAGAAAGGGATCTCAGACTACCTGCATCGGTAGAGATTTTAAAGTCATGGTGAATTAAATCTCAAAATTATGAAACTGCATCCTTCCATGGACAAAGGAGTAACAGGAAGTGTTACAGCAGGATGAAAACATTAATGAGATGGACACTTCTCAGTTTTATTGGCAGATGAGCCTGGAAAATAAGAGGTACCAGCAGAAGCACTCACAAGGTCACTATCTGAAACAGCATCAGAACTTGAAATCTCCCATTGATTTCCATCTAATCCCTGCCCAAATGTCTTTGAACCAATCTAGTCCCAGCTCAAGCGGGTGTTTAAACACAGGCTTAGTATTAAAGCATTAAAGTTCAGGTGTCTAAAAGCATCTCTTTAACTAACAAATGCATGTCTGACTATCTGTGTTATTTGGACTCTGTGGCCCTTTTAAGAAGCCACCCAAGGTCAGCAGGACTTTAAAACATCCTCATTTCTTCTGTGGGCTGGATCTAGGCACATGTTACATGCTTTTAAGAGTTTTGCTAAACTAAAGCTTTAATCTCCTTGTAACTCGCTGCTCCCCTCAAGACCGGAGACAATAATGTTTCCTTCCTTCCACCATTTGTCTATCTTCTTAATTGCAGTTTCTCTGGCTGTAAAATCTTTGTATGTGAGGACTGACAATTCCCTAGAGCAAGAATTGTATCTCATTATCTGTCTTAATAATGCATAACAAGGGATTGGCAATATCCTAATACAAAAAGCAAGATCAAACAAACAAAAATATTCTTTAACAAAATTAAACCCTTCTCAAATCTACATTCCTTGTTCCTCAAAAGATCAAAACCAAATGGTTTTTAAAATAATATATTCAATCTTTTCAGAAACAATTTCATCTTTTGTTCTAAGCAGCAAGAGCTGGCATATGTATTTTGCTTTTGAATGGGGAAAGAAACTCTACGACACTAGCCATAAACTGTTTATCTTCCTAAAAAATTAGAATTCTCAAATATATTCTTCTTCCTTTCCTCTGTGAACAGCCAGGAAATGTATCTCACCAGAATGTGCTACTCAAAGAAGAAGCAACAGCTCTTTAAAAAACAGAGCATTCCACATGATTTCTCCAATGTATCTATTGGCAATGCTGACTCATGATGTATTGACAAGCCATGGACATGGCTTTCAATATGCAACATTCAAAGTACCAATACTGAATAAAAGGAAAAAATGGAAGATCTGACTGAAAATTGAATTCAGATGTTCTTGTCAAAATGTACCCAGAGTAAAATCCCCTAAAAGAATTTCAGTGCCTCAGTCCAAGCACAGGGAATTCAGACCTGTTTCTTTTCAGCAATACATTTCACCAAGAGATTAAACTCCTACTTCATTTTGATCATGTCCAGAAAGTCCTGATTCTCCTCTACAGAGTCCTCAGCTCAGGTATCCCTCCTTTGGGCCAAACACTAGGGTATTGTAAGAGTCCAAGTGAGGTATGGGCCACCAGTCTGGGTCCAAGCGCTCCTCTTGGGCTTGCCCACATGTGCCCCCTCCTCCCTTGCCTATGGTTTCTCTTCTCACTTACAAGGATCCTTCTTTTCCCATAACCCACACCAGCAATCTATCTCTGTTGGGCCATGTTGAATGAAAAATCATCATCTCCCCAAGTAAGACTCATGATGTCTCTACTTTTTAAATTAAAACAAAATAAGGTGCATTTTGGTAGCTCAAAGTTGAGCATCCAAGCCCTTGGGAGGGGACATCTCTAGACATGATATAGGCAACTTCACCACCTCACACATAGATGTGGTTTCAAGGGTTCCAACAGTTTTGTGCAAAGTCCCTTTTTGGACCTCAGGGAATGGAACTCTGTCACTCACGGTCTCTGCTTTGAAGGTACTTTGTCTCTGGGATAAAGCTTTTATCCCTGGGATGAGAATTAGCCCTGATCCTTCCTCTGATCTTTTTTTTAGTCTGCAAATATTCCTGAAACATACTGGCCTGCTCAGTCTAGGAGCACTGGCAGGGCTGAGCCCTCTGCCTGCTCTGCACCGTCCTTGCACTGGTGGGGATGTGGTCTCACAGTTAATCCTACTTAAGACTAACTTTGACTAAGAATACATTATTTCCCAATAAAAATACACCGTTTCCTGACAATATCAAACTGAGTCAGCCATCAGAGTCATTATTGCTCTACTTAATGCCTCCCACCTAGGATGCTAATGACTCCAGCTATGGAAGTACCCATGCTATGAGGAAGGAAACTGGGGCACAGAGGCTGAGATGTGCAAAGAGACATAAGAAAGACTGCTGCTCTTTTCCCAAAAGCCATAGTCCCTTTCAACACCGTAGCCTGCACAAACTGCCCAAACCCACTGTACAAGCAAGTACCTAGTTTCAGTTTCTAGAGTTAACCTACATTAGCTGGTGTCCTGAGAGGTGGTGTCTGTCAGGATACAGAGCTTGAAAAATTCATTTCCACTCCTACCTGTATCACACAAGCTAGAGACACTCGGGGAAAATAATTCTCTCTTTTTGTTACACACTAACCTCCTTTGAAAAGCACTTTGAGAAACCTTGCAAAGAAGGTTTATATAAGAACTAGAAAATATTATTATTGTTATTATTATTATTACTACTACTAGAAGTCTTCCAGACAGGCTTGATAGCACTGCACAATACAGCACTGAGCAGTCAAAAAGAGGTTTTAACCAAGAAATAACTTTTAACAAGCTCAGTGATGAAACACCCAACCATCACATTCTGCTTTACCATTGCACATAGCATGAAAAATATTAATTAATTCCCACACCAGCAGGAGGGGAGGAACTGCCAGTTCAGATCAGTCTTTAGGTCTCCGTAGTTACAGCATCTCATCTCCCACAGGAGAGTTCAGAGGAAGGTATAAGAAATCTCACAGCTACCCAGAACAGAGGAATATAACCTCAAGGAAATTCTCTCTGTAACCTCATGTTATTTGGAAGACAAAGCTAAAAGGATGAGGTATTGTTCCTCACCCAAGGCAGACAGGCAGCACCTTGTAGATCTGACAGCTAAAGGAGACAGGGATGCTAAATGATTTGCCTAAGGCATTCAGGCCATGTTTATATTGAGGAAACTCCCCACGATGTGACCACACCGGTGGAAAATCTGTAATGCAGTCATCTGCACTGGCTCAGAGCAGGGCTTGAACTGCTGCAAACCCCACTAGAGTCTATTTTCAGATTAAAAGACATGGTCCCTATGTGCACACTGCCTTCAGGGTGGCACGAGTGTCAGCTCCCAGTACCAGCACCTTTTGCTCAGACCCACACCAGTCCTCAGTCCTCTGCTTGATCAGCCAGAATCTCAGCAGAATCTTGGTCTAATTCTGTGAGATTTCGATTCAGCTGAAGCTCATATTGTGCTATATCCTATTGTAACAGAGTGATCCAAAGCAAATCACTTCGCTGGGGAGAGCGTTTTCTTTCTTACCGTTCCTCTAATTCACGCAGCGCAGCATTGCAGCAGCGAGCAACAGGCTGGGCTGTGTCACAGGGAAACCCCTCTGCTCTCGTCACAGATTAATGGCTGCCCATGACAAGCAGATGTATCTTTAGCTTTGGCTAGAGGATGCTTGTGAGGCTGTCTAAATAATTCATCTTTAAGAGCTCGTGTCAGCCTTTCCAAGGGCACGCTCCAGCGAGAGCTGCCTCCTGCAGCTAACAGCCAGTAGTCCCCACAGCGCATAAAGCAGCCGCAAGCTCCGATGGAAAACGTGCGTCGAGACTAAGGCAGCTCGTCATACTGCATTGCAAACACCAGGAATAATGAGCAAATTCAAATGCCTGAGACAGACCGTTGCCTCATTTTGCTCCTACCGTCTGCAGTACTGCTGCTGTTTTGCTATTTGCACAACAAACAAAGCCCTGATCCGCTCGATACGCTGGAATCGATATTGCGCTTTGGCAGGCTACGCAGTTATGCACAGTAATGAAAGCTAAAAGAAGATAACTGGGGCTTCCCAGGAAAACAGAAAGCTATTCTATCACCATTAGGACCCCACTGGTAAAGGATTGTTAACACTATGATAATAACTTCTTCAACGAGTCCGTAAATGCAGCTACAATATCTCTTTTGAGAAGACACTAGGCTGGATGTAAAGATTTCAAATGACAGAGAATCTTCCGCACTCTTACTAAGCACCAGACGCTTCCAGCCAGACCAGCTGCGTTGCACCCATTTCGCAAAAACGACTAAGTTCAGACTCAAAGAAGTGACTTTCAGAGGTCACAAAGAGCAGATGATGGCAGAAGAAAGATCTCCTCCTCCTCGGTCCTGTTTCTAACCGAACATTTGAACACGGCCAGCAATTCTGCATGTGGCACTGCAGTCTCTGACCTCTTAAAAACCACCCAGATCTCTTCAGCATCCTTTAGTGAGGCAACTATGGAGGGAATGATGGTTAATAAAATCCTGGGCAGTGTCTTCAGCCCTTCCCATGGTGTGCTGCAAAGCCATTACCAGTAGATCCCAGAAAGAAAACCAGTTTCTTGAACGGCAATAAACATTCAAAGAGGAAAAAAACTAAACAAACAAGTTGAATTAATTGAACATTGCCTCCTAGCTAATGGAAGCCTACATGAGGTTTACAGGAGAACCAGTAAACTCAGGGGACTGATTCTGAAAAATTTAGCAGCAGCTACATTTTCCTTTGTGGAGGTTTTGCCCGCCTCATCCTAGGCAGTCCATTTTCATGCACACAGTGCCTGCACAGCTACACGGCAGGGAAACCCCCATCTGCTCCCCTTGGATTTACACTCAACTGTGACAAATGACTTTAGCTTCAACTTTCTGCTAGGAGACGCATATAGAAAATGAGGTCAAAAAGGCTCACTTTAAATTATTCATCGTGAAAAATTCGCCCTGGCTTTTCTAAGCCTGTGCAGCCAAAGAGGAACCACCAGCTCCCTGGAGCCAGGAGAGCTGATCTGTGCGTTTGCTCTGCTGCCTATAGCTCTGCTTTATATGAGGGACAGCAAACGTGGCACTACAGCAGGGGTGTGGGAGTGGGGAGATCTGGATTACTCTGTTCCAAGCACCAACTGTCTCCGTGTGTCAGCCTGGCAGAGTCAGAGGCATCGATTTGGAGATCAGAAAGGACAGGGTTGATGCTGGAAAATCTCTGCAGTGAAATCCCTGACCCACGTGACGTGAGAGGTCAGGCTAATTGATCATAATGGGGGGAATGCAGGAAAATCTCTGAGGTACCATTAGGATGATCTGCTCTGATATCATGGTGTAACACAGAATTTAACACACAAATTTTCTGGAATCCATTCACTTATTTTTGCATAAGTGAAACAGAAAGAGAGCTATTCTCAGCGAAAAGCCTTGCTGGCAGACAGCATTTGGATGCACCTCCTCGGTTAATCTGTCCTAGCAGTTAATCACTCACACTTTAAATACATATACCTTTCCTTCAGTTCAAACTTTGCTGACATGGCTTTTTCTGTCCCTGTGTACAAGGTCCTCGCTCCCCACATCTATTCTAGTTTCACTGCAGCACGGTACGTCTCCACTTACTGATGGAGATGACATGCCAGCTATTAAAAGAAAGAAGAAAAACTTTAAGAAAAAAAAAAGCATAGGAAAACAACATTTGGGCACTGATGGAAGCCAAAAAGTTTTAAGTCAGTTAGTATCATTGCCGCACTTTTGGTGCAACATGGTAAAAGGCAGAGGGAATCCTCATAAAAGGATGTGCTACGCTGGGAAATGCTGGGGCCATAAAATCAAGTGATTGGAAGCTACAGCAGAGATGCTGTTCGTGCTGTCATGTATTTACCTGGTTTGTTGGCTATTTATGTAGGCTCACTCTCCTTCCCGCTGTCTTCCTCTTTCCAGAGCGATTGATTGACTCTCTCATTTTTCCTCAGGCTCCAGATACTCTTTTACAAACACCTTACATGACATAACAACCTAATTTCAGTCTATTTGTCCAAGCAAATGGTATGTCTGCAGCTTGGCACTTGGCGACTCTAAACCGAGCAACTGCTTTGGTATAAGCTAGTAAATTATTGATCTCCATTGGGAAATTGCAAAGGGTCATTCCAAAGTGCCAGCAACTGCCAGGGTCCCGTTAGCTCCACAAACCTTTCACATCTTGGGGTTAGTTACAATTATGCTACTGAGTGCCATTACTAATCTTGTTTTAATGAATTCTAGTACATGCAAATGCTCTCATCTCTGCCTATTATCACCTTATTCTGAGAATCAAGACAGATGAAGTCCTAAATAATAAAAGTTGGGGTTTTTTTAAACAGAAGGAAAGATTTCATTTTTCTTGGGAACCAACTCTTGCTCACTGTTTGCCCGGGCCCGCTTTTTGGAGACCCAGACCTGGAAGACATTGATTACAGGGATGTGTTTAATTTTAAACCTACCTATAAGTTTTGAAGAGGTCCACTCAGGCACCTTAAGCTGGTAAAACTGAAAGAAAGCAAAGCACAAGCTGAGTGCTTTACAGAACTGGCATTCAAACACTAATATCAATAAACACATAGACTTGTGTCAGAGGGGTGTAGCTGTCTTTCTAATGACTTCAAAATAATTATTTCCTGTAGAAGGCTGTTTCGTAAATGAATTACAAGATAAGGAAAGTAGAATCAAAGAAGTTATTCCAAGCATAGATGTTAGAAGAAAAAAATGTGGAATCTCAACTTTGCCCAGCATTCAAAAATGCTCCCCTACATGGTATATATATTAATTTATCAATCAGATAATGAGTGTCACCAGTACAGTCCACAAAAGGGGCTGGACAGGCAAAGGTCATGTCAGTCCTGCACTGAACGTCATCAGTTGCAATTGGAATGAACATTAGAAACAGCCTCATAACCTTATTCCCTGATACTTTGGGAATTGGAGCCTGGTCTTGGAGGGCAGGGAACGTCCCCAGTGCCATTCATTTCAGTAGCAGCTGAAGATATTTAATACCCTCTGGGAGGCACGACTCTGTGCATGAGGCTGGGCTTTTGCATCAAATTGTGAGTGAAGGAAGGAGGGAGAGAAAATAATGCTATAATGATGGCCACCGAATGGGCTTTATTTACTCTCCTGGAACTACATAAATACCAGTCTGCAGTCAGCTAAATGCATTGCCTGCTCAAACATTTTTATAAGCATGAAATTTACTCAGCTGTACCCATAACTTAATAGGCCAATTATTGATAAGAACACACCGTCTACACCAGGATTAAGAGCTAAACATAGATTTTCTTAAAAAGACATCAAGAAATTAAAAAGCTATGATGTGGTCGTTATTGTGAATAGTATGAAGGCAATGCCTAGAGACATGAGCTCAGATCAGAAACAAGCACGCCAGGAGCTGTATAAATAGAGGCAATGTACACCAGAATGGGCTGAGAATATCAGAAGAGGCAGAAAAACATGGGGAGGGACAGCAGGTAGCAGGAGAGCTGCAAGGAGAGATGCATGTGTCACCCAAGTGTCATGAATTGACTAATCATGGGTTTGTCTATGGGGTGGGTTAAACACAAAGGGTGTGGACATTGCTAGGAAGGCAAAGGGGAGCCCAAAGGGTAGAGGGAAAATGCTGAGTTAGAAAAGATCACAAGGAAGGAAGTGGGATTACTGGCAAATAGAAAAAATTGAAGCGAACTGTTAATCGAACAGTCAGGAGCTGAGATAAGGACAGTCCACCTTCCAGCACAGAAAGCCTTACGGGAGCACACGCAGCCATGCAGAGAGCAGAAGACCGTGTTGGTGATTTCTCACCAGCCCACAGACTGGATGTCCTGGGAGCCGGGGGAGGGCCTGCACAGATTCACTTCTGTTACGATCCCACAGGCTCTCACACGCTCCCAGGTGCTTCGTTCCCGTTGCCTCTTTTAAGCTCTCCAAGTCTCTGAGCCTGCTAATGCTTCTGCTTACTTAGCAGTTGCTTTTCCTCCCTCAGCTGTCACACTCCTTTCGTGCCCTCCCAAGGGTGCTTTCCTCAGCTTTCCTTATGTCCTTTCTGTTCTGTTCAGCAGCTTCTCTTCTCATCATGGAGAGGTGGGAAGTTCACCACAAGTTCAACACGTTGCCTTCTGCTCCTGGCAGCGGGAGGGTGCTTGAACCATAGGATAAGCTGTGTATCTGCTCATGTCTGTGATGCAAATCACCTCCCATCACCAGCATCTCAAACCACAAATGGACAACAGTCTGGAGGGAAAGTTAGAAACCTGCCTTAAATAACATGTGAAAGTGTACAAGTGTTGGACCCTGAGCACATCACCTCCTTTCTCCAGCTTTGCCAGTGCTGCTCTGCAGGGGCAACCTGTATCTAGCTTTGCTGCCTGTGCTCCCGTGTGATCACCTGGTACTCCTGGAGGATAAGTGCACCCTCCTCAAGTGATCCATAGGAACAGAACTTCCTGGCTGGGGCACAAGCCTGGTGCTCAGCTCCTGTTCCAGCAGAATCATCTGTCCCATCCATCTTTATGGCATCATCCACTGACTGATGTTTGGCAGAGACAAGGGCTCCCTAAAATCACCCTGAGATTTGTCTGCCACACGGTTGCTAGGATTTGGACACAGGATAACACAAGCATTAGTTAGGCTACAAATAGGAGCACGAGGTCCATGTGATAGGAGCTCAGGCTGGTCGGCCACCAGTAAAGCGAGACTGAATTTTTTACTGATCTCTCTCCCTCTGTCTTAGTTGGGACTGTGCTGGGTTTTTTGGCACAAGAGTGTACATAACTGTGCACCACTAGCTTCAGTCTAAACTTGTTTCCCCACTGTGTTACAGGGTTCGCTCCAGAACTTACTGCATCAGAGACCACCTTCCTGGACACCTCTTGGCTCATGTCATCTTTCATCTCCCATTTGGGGACAAATATCAATATCAACTGACTGTCAGGGAACACAGGGAAGGATGACTGGTTGTCATTTTAAGGAGTTCTAAGATACATGGCACTGGACACATAATTATGCAAGCTGATCATCCTGTATTGTATGAATGCAGCTATTTAACGTATTCAGTTGCATATGCATTAATCCACATTATGTATGAAGAAGTGGTACTCACAGAGACAAATTAAGCATGCAATACAATGGCTAAATTGTTTAAATAACATGAATGTTTATCATTCAGTTCCCTGTGTGCAAGACAGGGCTGTTAATAATTAGTTTCCTACCTCCGAAAGAGCATGCATGTTAATTAATTAATAGTTGCAAAGCACTTTGAAGTTGCAAAGCACCATAAGAAAGCTATCCATTATTATGTATAGTAAATGTACTTCTAAATGAAATAATTTGCCGATTTAAAATCATTCTCCTCCCAAAATCCCTTAGAATCCCTTATCCATAATATTAATTAGCATCTAATAAAAAAATGTGTGTTTAAATATTCATTTGGAGTTTCAGGGGCAGAACTGTTTTTCAATCCCCAGTGTGCCAAGGATAAGACAGAGTGGCGTATTCAAGTACACGTACAAATACAGTTGTACGAGCCAGGTACCACAGACAGGGCAGGGAAAAAAGCGTACCAGAGAAGAGAGAATCCAGGCTTATGTTGTGTTGGTCCAGATTAGGACCAAGAGACCCAGGTTTAACTAGCAGCTCTGTGGTGAATTTCTGTGTGACCTTGGACATGTCTCATGACCTACAGCTTGGAATGCGTCAGCCATCTCACTAAGTTGCAGGCCCCAAAACCAAAGAGGTTGCATGAGCAAACCAGGTAGGCTGCCTTGGTTGTCAACAGGGAGGCTGATGCTTCGATAGCATAATCCAGCCCAGCATCTCACGCATGTGATGAGTTGCTCCTTTGAGGTGCCAATCTCTCTCCTGGGAGGTGCTCCTGATGCCACCAACATGAAGCCAAGTCTAAAGCTCCATCTTTCCTGTTTTTCTCAAACACAGTCTCAAGATATATCAGAAAACAGCTCTGGAGCTTTATCTCGTGTTGTGTGCCAGTTTTTGTTGTGGATATACTGTCCCTTACCTTCAGACTTCAGGCCTCAAAAGCTCACAGTGTGCAATACTTTGGTGGTTTGCTGCTGCCTCACAAGTAAGAGTGTCTTCTTCTAAATCACATCCTAGGTGAATATTTACCTAACGTATGAGAAATCAAATCAAATGTGAAGAGTCACCCAGGCTACTGAGAATGAAATAGCTCAGCAGGCTCTCAAGAGCCTGCAGTAGCTCTAATTTGCTGCTGCAGGAGCACTCTGCAAAGAAAACAAGCATTTCAACAATGCTTCTGTGCTGCCTGAAAGAGCTATTTGATGTTCAGGAGGCTGAAAAGAAGACTTTCAGATAGGAAGCTTATGGGGTTCACCTTCTCAGGATTTCCTGTGCCTTTCAGGCACTGAGAAAGAGCTAATGAACTATGTATTGCAATGAGAAATGGGCACCTAAAATCTTTTGAAACCTGGGGCAAAGTTTTTCAGCCTGCTGAGCCCTGCTCAGAGACATGAGTGAAGGTTGCCCCACTGAAGGCACTCACAGTCTCTGGCTTCAGTGCTCTGGTATTTCCCAGCTGTAGCATGATAACAAGGTAGGAGTAAACTCTCCTAAATCTGCCCTCAACTTACTGAGTGACAACAAACAAGCCACTTCCATATGAAGAAGGAGAACTGGGTACTACCTGTAATCAGTTCTAAATCTCACTGGAGAATTAAGTGACCTGATCCATAGGCATCATATTCATTATAGGTGATCTCACCTGAGATCCCTTTTCTGGGCGAGTGCAATCAGTAATAAAACTTCCCCAGATATTCTAAAAATAATAGGTAATTTCTTGAAAGAGGAAATCTTCCCCCTAGGGTAGTGTAACTTAATACTAGACCACATTTTGATGGATAAAGAAAAATCAATTGATGACCTAAAAATGAGTGGTTGCTTAGATACTGGTGATTATGATGATGATCTGATGACATTTATTGTGTGCAAACAGAACACGCCAGTGACCAGCAGTATAAGAATTTTTGAAAAGGCTTATTTTTGCCAGCTTAGTGAGATTGTCAGCATCACTGGCAGGGACATAATTTTAAAGCAAGACATCCTAATAGAAGATTGTAGTGGGAATTGTTCTCAAATTTCTTACTGGAGGCTTCAGAAGCCAGAATCCCCCATCATGGCAGTGCTCAGCTGGCAAAAAAATAATCTTCTTAAATATTGAACTGGGATATGGAAGTGACAGCAATGCATTAATTTTTATATATTTGTAGAGTCAGGCTGAAAATGCAAAGGAAATGGCAATTAATATAAATTACAAAACACATGACTGATAATGGGGAAATGAAGGGAATGATGAAATGACCAATACAGCTCAAAATAATTATAGCATGTTTTCAATGTGAGTTATTGCTAGGGGCACACAGCAAAGCTGTTCTTAGGCAAGTAGAAAAAGTGGAAATTTTCAAAGGATAGATATTTTTGTCTGTATATCAAACTGAGCAGGAATTTTATACCGAGGGTGGAACAGAAAGATTGCCATCTGTGATGAAAAGGGGATGTGAGGTAGCATTTGCTAAAATTAAACACTTTTTTAAAAACAACAGACACATATCTTGCACCAAGAGCCTTTAAGGGATGAGGAACTCTCAGTAAAGTTAATTATTTCAACAAATCTTGGGAAACAAAGAAAATTTCAACTGACTGCAAGATTACCAACATCATTTGTATATTGAAAAGTATAAAAGAGATGAACTAGGGAACTACAGACCAACCAAGCTGATGCTGATCCTGAGTAAATAATATAATGCTGATTTCTAGACTATATAAACAAAAAATTTGAAGCAAAGATGTAATTAAAACCTCGAGTATGATTTCACAGCAAGTGGGTTTTTCAAATTATCCCTTTTTTGGATTAAAGAACAATTGATCAATTAATTATAGTGCTGATATTTAAAAGCATGTGACTTAGTACCACACAGCATTTTGACTTTAAAAACTTGCAGTAACATACAGTAAATGGGTTACAATTGGCTTACTGACAGATCTCAAAAGGTAGATGTTAATGGGAGATATTTTTAGAAGAAGGTCCCAAGAACTGGTTCTTGGTCTAGCACTGTTTTCATTCGTATGACTATGGTCACTGATAGATTGCCTTACCAGGAGAGTCTGCAGTGATACACAGATCAGTAGATAGAAGGTAACCAGAACGAGTCACTACTACAAAATACATCAACTGCCACAGCTACAAAACTGACCATGAGCCCAGATAAGGTGATTCAGATGGAAATTCTACATGGATTATGGTCACAATATGAACTCTTGCTGCAATAATAACAAGGAGCAGAGGGGGTGTGATTTAGAAGAGGGATATCAAACAGAAGTGATTGTATAGAAAGACAAAAGTTAGAAGAAATGGGTTTTAAATAGACACGGAGGAAAACTGTCCAACAGGAAAGGTAATGAAATGGAGGTAGATCATCTAAGGCATTATTCACTCAATGTGATTTCAAATTTTTAAGAAGAGGCTGAACAAATAGCTTTCACAAATGACACAGATATATCGATGGCTTTGGTTTCTGGTTTAGGGCGGACTAGATGACCAGTTAAGGTGCCACCCAATCTTACATTTTGAGGTTATATTGAGTATAGGAGATACTGTCTGTATTCTCTAGAATATATCTACTTCTGGTGTTCAGAAGAACATGAAAAGAATACAAGGAGTTCAAGAAAGTGCTATAAAAAGGTAAAATACTGAGGGGGTTCACAAAGTCTTCCTCCCAAAGTCCATTTCCTTGCAAAGTGGAAAAATTACCCTCCAAACTGGTTTAATAAAACTGGACTCCAGAGGAGAGAAAAGGTTACTTTTCATACAGTTTTCTCAGCCCTACATCACTGCAGTGTTTTTTTAATATTCCTAAAATCCATATGACATCTAGTGAAGCTTGTTAATAACACAGGATAATCATCCACTAGATTCTAATGAAATTTTAGGACCTATTAAAAAAAAAAAAAAAGATTAAAATATCCTGGATGCCTATTAGTTACTTAGGGTTTCTTCCTCCTCCTTCTCCATCAAATCATTTGCCCCAAACTTAACACAAAGGGGCTAGTCAATCACAGTCATTTTTATCTGATCTCTTTGTCATCATTTATCTGCACAGGTTTAAAAACAAAAGCTGTATGTGGCAGTGTCAGATGCTTCCCCTTTGTGCATTGCTCTCATCACCTGTCGCACTTCTCTTGTTAAATCTTTGATGGGAGTCTTCAGCACTCCTATAAAATAATTTATGCATTTCGCCACCTCTGCAACTACCTTGTGACAAGAACAAGAAGAAATCAAGGAGGAGGCTGTAATTAATGAATTTCCACTGTCTGAAATTAATGCTGTAAAATCAGTGCCCAGCCTTGTCACAAACATACAGCAACTTCGTGTCTACTGGCAGAGCAGCACAGTTACAAACATGGATCGCTCTGACCATGAATCATCAGCGAATCTCAGTCACACCTTAGCCCATGTCTGGGATTAATTCTGCAGTTTATGGAAAAGGAAGACTATAAGTCTGACATCTGTACAAAGATAATCTGATTGATTGATCCCTTCCTAAAGCTGGGGCTTAGCTTCACTGAACAACCCCATGCATTGAATCCTTCAGATGTGAAGTTCAATTAAATAAAAAAAAGAGTGAATGTGTCCCACTAAGGCTATCGCTTAGAGGAAATACTAATCTGTTCTAAGTAAAATGGAAAACTGGAAATCAAGGATAGAGGTATCTAAAGAGGAGATGTTAAAAGAAATTGATGAAGGAAAGAGCGAAACATTACCAGAATTACACCTGGAAATAGTTTGGAGGCATTCATATGGGAAATTATGGGAATTCATAAGGAGTTCGTAAGGAACTGCTAATCAGAGAGGCAAACTCACTGACACCACCTCAAGGGACTGGTAGGTAACAAATGTTGTAGCCTGCTTTTGTAAAGCAGGTGAACCAAGACCTGTAGGCTTTACTGGAGATGCAGGTGAGGTGTCAGTAAGACACCCGTCCCTGAGGGACTCTTTAGTGCCCCTGGCTCTGCTTCCCAGCACGCAAGTGACAGAGCTGGATGGAGATCTCAGGAGTTTCCAGCAGCTGGGCTCCAACACATGCCAGACCCTCCACCAGAGGAGCAAAGATTAGCTTTGACATTTCCAATATTCTAAGGTATAAAGTTTAAAAAAAAAACAGTCTGTATATATTTAGGCACTCTTGTGCCTATATTACTTTTCCTATAATAAATCATAAGGGAACTAAAAGAACCCAAGTTTAAATTTAGCTAACTATTTTCAAGAAATCTTTAAGAGGAGCAAGTACATCCATTAACAAGGTTTCTCATGCACCATATTTCTGCTGTCTCTCTCAGTTGTTATAATCATAAACTGGGCAGGTGGAAGGAGAATCCTTCTGCTGTGTGCTTATGCAGCACCGAGGAAAGTTAGAAGCCTGGTCTTCATTGAGGACTTAAAAACACTGATGTCAATAAATCACAAGACAGTAAGAGTCTATCTGAGTTAACTTTTGGTTCATATATTATTGAACAAGACAGCAAAAATTATGAAGAGGTCCAAAAAAAAAGAAGTCACAAGGTTGTTTTTTCGGTCTTATCCTCTTAGATCCACAAGCGTTATCTGTTCAGTAAGCTGTTAAGACAGAAGATGACTGTTCCCTTTAATTATGCTGGGAAAGTGAGGAATGGGGGAAGCAGAAGATCTGTTTGAACTAAAAACCGGCATTGGCAAAAGACAGAAATGAATATACACAGGCTGTGCATAAATATAGATATGGAATTGAAAGGTTTTGAGCCACTAAAATAGCAAAAGCCTTGAACAGCCTTCAAATAGCAGCAGTGGGAGCAAACCAGCAGGATCCATGTACCCGGCAGTGATGTGCAGATGTGCCCAGGCTCTCTGTACACTGCTCGCTCTTGGGAACTGCCTGGTTACAGAAGCACGGACCTCAGTTCAGGTTAATTTGCTGAGTATTTCAGCCTTTTTGCTTCCTTCTGAGCCTCCTTCACGGCCCCTGGAGAGCTCCATTCTCAGCTGCTACTGATACCTGAGCTCATCATTCAAAACTAGTGCCAGTCCAGTACTGCACTGCAGTCCTGTGCTGAGTCCGGTACGGACAGCCTCTAATTAGCTTTCACAAAGACTTTATTCATTTAAGGAAAAGATCACATTATGTGCCTGCCTTGGGTAGAAGAGGACAGAACTCAGTCCCTGCAAAGATTTCCTTCCTGTCCTGGATTCTTACATTGCTGGCTGCTTCTTTTCAGAGAAACAAATTAAAATCTCCTTCATCCCAATATTTCAGTCATTAGCTTGCCAAGGGAGTCTGAGAGCTATAAAGTCTCTCCTGATGTCCAAATGAAGGCTGAGCTTTCTGAGCACATCAGCGAAGGATCCAGTTTTACCCCGTGGCTGTACAACGCGCAGCCCAATGCGGTGCTCATTCACCACGACGCTTGCCAGGTGCTCCTTTAATATCACAGAAGGAAAGGGATATTGTCTCACACAATATCTACTGAACAGACTTGTCACTTTTTCCACCTAACTACATCAGATATTTCTCCTTCTGCCCTCATCATCTCCCCCACACCATTTTTTTTTTAGGCTATGAACCTGTTATGTTTCAAAATACTTCTGCGTTTTTGCTCTTCTGGAAAGATACAATAGCAGCAGACCTTCACAGGCAAAATCAGAGCTGAGTTCCCTAGGAGAAATGAGAAGATTATGATTTCTTTTTTATCAAAGTTGGGTTTTTTCTTTTTTTTTCTTTTTTTCTTTTTTTTTTCTTTTTTTTTTTTTTTTTAAAAGGCATATTTGAGAGAGCTGGAAATATTCATTTCCCAGTTTTGTATCTCGGAAAGCCTATACATAAGTCTCTGTGACTGCTTGGAAATGTAAACCTTCCAAAGACAAAAAGAATAAATAAAGAAGATTAGCATATATGTCAAAAACTGCTATAATCATCATAAAAGGGCTCTTATGGTTAGGACTGCAAGAAACACCGCAAGTCTCTTGGGACTTGTACTGAACCTGGGAGTTAACATCACTAAGAGACATTTATTTAAAAGATAGCCAGGTCATCTGTAATTCAAAATTCAATAAACAAATGTGTTGAGATTTCTTTTCAAGTGTGTTTGCCTAAGAGTGATAAAATAGAGGCACTATAGATTTAAAGGGATTTTTTCTTTTTCCCTAATTAGGAGCACATACAAAAGAAACATTTGTTTGGAAATGGCTTTGCAATTTTTAACTCATAAATAGGTGCTAGAAAAACAACTATGAAACTAATTTTTGTAGAAGGATCCCTGTGCTTTCTCCAAACAGATACAGGCAATGCTAGCAAAACATAGCTATGTGTTAAAGACTGCGCCCTTCTATTTTAACAAAGGCTGTTTTATAACCTAGAGGAAAACTGGAATATTTGACTGATCTTCATATAATCTGCTTATTTTCAATACCTTCCTTTTCAGCTTTCCTGGCTATAAATAGCGCTGCCTCACATGACACAGCATACCCACAGATCCCCTGCATCTCTACACACGGTAGGTACCCCAAGGAGTCTGCAGGAGGGATTTACAAATCGTCCCCGAGCTGTCTGAATTTCAAGAAGAACACGGGTGTGGGTGAGGATATGGACACGGACAAGAAGAAACCATGGAGGAACCATGTGCTCCACAGGGCAGTGATCTCACAGGGCTGACTACAGCACCTCTCCTCACTGCTGTGGGATCCGGTCCTGACTGCAGAGCACACCACACCGATATCGCTTGCTGCAAAGAGATGTTTCACAAAACCATAATTAGCATTTAAAACAGCAGTCACAGTTAAGACCTCCTTAGAAAAGATGCCCAAATCTGTTTTCAATAAAAGCATTTTAATTGCTTTAAAGGTTTTATTAAAATCCCAACAGACCAATTATAGACAATTGTTTCCAGCCTCCACCTGGCTAGTAATCACTCAGTACACAACAGTGAAAGATATGTGCTCCATTACATGCTCTCCTCTCCCTCTCTCTGTAACCACATTTTTTACTCAATACTTTTCCCCAGGTAGTCTAGCAAATTTGGATTATCAACCTCTTTTGCTAACAATATTTTACTTTACATTGAATTTAGATGCTCATATATCAAAAGATTTATGCCATCTAAAACAAGAAGGAAAGATCCCTCCCAAACAGAATACCTCATGCCCAAGAAAACATTGTATCTAGAAAAAATCGATTTACAGAAAATATTATGCTTGAAACAGCGATGACAAGTTTAAGCAGAAAATAAAAATTCTGGGTAAAATATTCTTTGTATCGGAGGTTTACATCACCTACAGTGGAAACAGCTAACAAATCCTCACCATTCACATAACCACCCATTCAGCTCTTCATGCCATGGCAACGATGTCATTAAATTAACCATCCTGTCACACAGAAGAAGCTTGTAAGAAAGCATTACCCTGGGTTGCATCAGAGGCCCGTGGTGGGCAGCGAGGGCTGCAGGCACAGGAGCCACAGCGAGGTGCTCCATGGACATGGCAGTGCTCAGAGGGACCATGGCCCTGCTTTGGCTCAGCCATGGTATCTCCTGCACCCAACACAGCCAGAAAGGGGCCCAAGAGGTGACCATAATACAGTCACATGAATAGCTAGAGGTGATTAAAAGAAGTACATAAGGGGAGATGACAACCTAGAAACACTTCTCCCTTCTGAGATGTAAGGGGCTGAGTCGGTGTCTTGCAGATCTGTGCAGGAGTCTCCCTGTTTCTGTCAGTGCCTCTGCAAGTACATTATACACCAGGAAATGTTTGATAGTTACTATCCATGGTGAGATATTAGCGTTGTACTATAGTCCTGCAAACTTTTACCTACATCCTGTTTAGTGGTGGAGGATAATGGCTGTTTTATTGACATTGCCTTCACACATCAACATGGAGAAAAAAACTCCAGATATTTCTTGTCTAAAATATGTGTGTTATCCAGCCACATTGTTCAACACCGACAGTCATTTGTGAAATCATTATTTTGTGACATTTAAAATGGATACACTTCCAAGTTAAAGCTGCATGTAGATACACTGAGCAGCTTCTCCTGGTACCTCCAGTTTGCCAAGTCAGAAGTGTGGCATAAAAGCTTTCTGTACCTTGGAAGTCTTTTGGGTTTGTTTTTTTTAATAGCTGACTACTACAAGAAATGACAGAAATCCAAAAGACATTTTATCCAGCTCACTTGTAATGTTTTTCAACTGTTGTGTCCAGAATAAGCTCTCTTTATTCATTCCTCCACAACCAGCAATTTTCTAGCCAGAGATTTAAATAAACCAGCAAGCAGTGGTGTGCCATATCGGCATTTCTAAAATTAGTTGCACGCTGATAATTCTGGTTCCCAACCTCTGCTCCTCCCTGTGGCAGTCACACTACAAAGCCAAAGGGCACAACACTGAAAGATGCTGATAGGCATCTCACGGCCTTGCCACAAACATGGCTTCGGCATTTATGCGCTACAGGCCTCTCCACAGCAACTTTACTTCTTAGTTCACTTCATCTTCACCAGAAGATCCAGCCAACTTCCAGCTCAGCTTAAGATGCATGGAAATGCCACTGCTTATTCTGAGAGCCCTTCAACGTGCTATTCAGAGCTGCTAACTCATTTCTCCTTCCATTCATGGTGTCAGTGATAATCTCCAATGCGTTTACAGACTAGACAAGGATCCTTCTGGAAAAACCATCTGCAGCTGAATCAAGAGAGGTAGTAGGGCTCATAGTTTTTTTCCTGAGACACAACAAACATCCTACAGCAAAAAGTGCTAATTTGTACCCTACTGAAGTTAGATCTTCAGAGCCCTGCAAGGTTCATCCAGGATCTCCCCATATTTCACACCTAAGACTAAGGAGCAGACACTGAGCGAAGGTGCCCCACTAGAAGCACTCCACTGTGTCTTGCAAAGCACAGCACGCTGTCCTTAGGAAAGCTTTACCATCAAGGGCTGGGCTTCAGTGCTGATGCCAGAGCACAGCCCAAATGCTAGGAGACCATCTTGACTGAGAAACGTACCTCTGAGTCATGTCTCCTCCTGTGCTTTCTCTTGCTTCTTGCTGGGAACAGCAGTTTCTCCCAGATCTGTGCCAGCCCCTACTGATCACATGTCACATCTTTATTGCACACACCCAAAATGCATTAGTTGCACTGGCATCAACTGGAAGATGCAAAGATGCATGAAGCCATCTCACTGATTTTTCTAATGGCCTTTCTTCAAATTATGCCTTCCTGTGGCACATACAACACTATTAACAGTTCATACTGAGATCAAACTGGGAGTACTGCCAGTGGTTCTTGCTTCAGCCCTCTTCCTCTGAACTGACTTGTTAATTCCTCTCTTACACTTTGGGGCAAAGATCAGTTTGTTATTCTGAACAGCTTTTAGTCCAGTGAGATCACAGACTGTAACTAGGTTCTCGATGCTGCTGCAACACAAACATTTTAATCAAAGTCCTACTTCTGATGAACTGGCCTTCCATTTTCCTTGCTTGCTCTCCCTCCCCTAATTACTGAAAAATTAGCAAAGTTCAGCCATTGACCCTCCATATCCCAGTTATCAGTGTCATCCCACTGTAACAAGTGTTGGCCATTGAAATTACAAAATCAATCCACTGCCTTCCCTTGCCAGCCCTTCTGGGCCATCTCTCTGCACCACAGCTTTCCTCCCCAGCTCAAACAGACCCCTCACAACAAGATCCACTTGTTGCGAAGATGCAGACTGCTGCCTGCCAGACCCAGACAGGCAGGTGTAATCCAGCACCTGTGTAAATACCGCCCACATTGCCTGCATACAGCAGCACCACATATGGCATCCAGACATCGGAAAACAGGCTTTGCTTTCCAGAGTTGCCAGAAACAAAGCCAATCGCAGCCTATCTGCATAAATCAACAGCATAAACAACATACATGAGCTGAGCACTTGCCATCAGAAGGATCACAACCCACCGTGAGATTTGTGCATAGGATTCAGCCCATACGTCTCCCAAAATGCAGCAGCAGCTGCCATGAAATGCTATTGCTCGCCAGCTCATGGTGGCCCAGAAAAGGACAAAAACTTCAGTGTTGCACAAATCTGTATTCTCAATCGCTTCCCTAAATCCTCCGCATTTCCATCAAAGATGGGCCACTGCAATCCAGAAAGGGCAGAGATGAGACACATCACAGGTAGAAGCAGAGGATGCACATGGGCTGCATTTCAGTGTCAGTCCCACAGTGTCAATAAGCTCAGGGAAACATGAGGGACCAGCAGAGTTCGGGTCAGTGAATTAAATGAATCTGCCTAATCCACCTGGAGCTTGCATACGAATCTGAGTGAAATGTGGCTGAAAAGCATGGTTTGAGAATGCAGATGGATGGGACCTCCAGACTGGTCAGAAGCACAAACCCAACTGGTCCCAGCAAGCAGTTGTACTAGATGCAAATACTCCACACAACACATGTTGTGAATAAACAGCCAGCTGTACAGGAGAAGCCGGTGGCATGACCATGTATGAGACACCAGCCATAAAGCAATATATGTTCTTGGATGAATGCCATCACTTTTTTACCCCACTGTCTCCAACACTATGAGCAGAATAGCCCCCAAATCCAGAAATCATCCCTGGTGAGTTGAATTGGGATAAAAGCAGCTGAATTAGCAGCCCTGAAACATGACAGCCTTTAGTCGGTTTGCCTTCTGCCTCTGGGAGTGAAAACAGCACGAGCAACAAGTTTGTGTGTCCACACCTTTCGCTACCAATGAGCCCCACCTGGGCTTGGAGTCCCCTCTCTCGGGAACAGTGACAGAGTACCCCAAGAAAGTCATTTCCTCTGTGGCATAATCAAAGACACCGCCAGTGAGGATGTCAGTTTTGGGGATAGCTTTTGCATATCGTTTCAAGGCCAGTTAGAGGGACCAGTATCTCCAGTGGTCCCTCACCTTTAATTCCCAATGTCTTCCCAAAACTGACCATGAAGGGCTGAAACCCCAGTTCTCGGAGAACATTTACTAATATTGATCCATTGCTACCCCTGGAGTGTCACCACTTTTTTCCACCAGTGACACCAACTTCCCCTACTTACTGGTCCACTTTTTTCACACTCTCCTTTTCACTGTCTGTCCCCCGTGCAATGAAGGAGCAGTCTGTGAGAATCAGCAAATCCAGCGCTATTCTCCTTCCAGTCTTCCCTTGCAAGAGGCTTGTCTCTGTGCCACGCATGCAAAACACTAATAATACTGGAGCACTGAGACTACTGATTATTACAGTAATCATAACTGTTTTCTTCTTGAATTATACCTGCCCCAGCTGGTAATTGTCGTTATTTTTCGTGTCTTGTTATGTACAAACTTGGACACGTCTTGGGACAAGGATCTTCTTTGCTATGTATGGGCAGCACACAAGAGACACAGCTGGGCAGGGTGGACAGCATCTCTCTGAGGAGGTCAGGTGTGTCTGAGTCTCACCAGCTTCTCAGGAAAAGGTTGGAGAGTTTATGAAAGCAATGTGATGGGAATTAAAAGTGCTGGAAGGAGCCTGGGGTACTCTGTGAGGTACAAGGATGCATAGCCCAAAGACCTTTAATTTCTGCTTGTCCCTGGAGGTCCTTCTATAGTGTGTATAAATACATTGCAAATAATATTTTCTGGGTAAACAAAATGCACTTAGTGCATCCAAATAGGAATTCAAACTGCAGTGACTGTGTGGTCCTATGCTATTGCAGACAGACATTCACAGGTATGTCAGCCATAACCTTTGCTGTCACATTCACCTCCCATTCATTTCAGCTTATCACCTGACTGCACACTGCTAATAATTTCCTTATCTCCACTAAAAATGAGTTGGGGGCTGAAAAAGGGTGCCATGACATGAAGATTAATATCCAGCTAAAAGCCTCATTTTATGTTAGGTTTGCTGACTCAGAACGAGGCCAGTGACTTTTCTGCCTAATCTTAAAAAAATCCCACAAACCACCAACCTGCAGGGAACTTCCTGTGGATGATATAAATCCATGAAGAAAGAATTACAAAAGGTGTTGCACCTTGATACCATGCTGCAGGGTAAGGCATTACATGAGTGACAGAAGTAAAGAAACTTATTGAAGAGAGGCGCTGTCAGACCATAGGAACAGAGAGAATGGCTAAAATCATCACCCCACTGACGTGCCTATAACAGTGCTGCAAACTCTGAGGTTTATTGTTGCTTCTCTTAATTCCCAGCTTGTGGAGCCAGGATATGTCATGGCAGACACAGCTTCCATAGAGAAGAGAAGAGAAGAGAAGAGAAGAGAAGAGAAGAGAAGAGAAGAGAAGAGAAGAGAAGAGAAGAGAGAAGAGAGAAGAGAGAAGAGAGAAGAGAAGAGAAGAGAAGAGAAGAGAAGAGAAGAGAAGAAAAGAAAAGAAAAGAAAAGAAAAGAAAAGAAAAGAAAAGAAAAGAAAAGAAAAGAAAAGAAAAGAAAAGAAAAGAAAAGAAAAGAAAAGAAAAGAAAAGAAAAGAAAAGAAAAGAAAAGAGAAAAGAAAAGAAAAAAGAAGAAAAGGAATTTTTCTTTCATTGTTACAAAGAAAATCTGGAAAACTTGACCAGGGACCAGCCTGAAGAACCACAACCCAATCGGTAAAGAAACCTCCCTCAAAGGTAGTCGTTTCGACCAGCAATGTCTAAGCAGACACATTTTCAAGCCTGATACGACATGAGGCTGCTTTCCATGCAGGAACGGTGGCAGACACCGTCTCTCCAGGGCTACGCCACTGAAGCCCAGGGCTCTAACATCTGGGAGAAAGGAGGCAAAACATTTGCTTGTTAACCTTTTTGAAACCATCGCACAGTGAGGACTAGCTGCGATGGCATCATTGGCACACTGCTGGATCAAGGGGTAGAAGCTCTAAGCTTGCTTTCTCTTTATAAATATTCCTGTGTGGTTGTTATTTAAGGTAACATGGAGACTGCTCCTAAGAGCGTTTAAGCAGAAGTATAACCTGCCTTGTGTCTCATTGGCATCCCTTTTTATAGCTCAAGAGTAGACAGAGATATTCCTGTTTTTTCCCCATGAAGTTACATTTAATATGCCTTGAATATGTTTCTCCTTTAATCTCCCTATATATTCTTTAGACCTTCAGGATTTGCAGCTAAACCATGAGCATGTAGGGGCAAGAGGGAGGATCAGCCCCAAATCGCCACAAAGCACACCGTCCTTGGATTTCAGCTCTGAGGGCTGTGCTCTGCACTAAAATAACAAATGAAGTTTACCTCTCCCCTCCTGCTGCTCAGGTGCCAGCGTGTAACTCATAGCTCTGCCCTGCCAAGTGAAGATGACAACAGTGACATGCACAAAGAAGGTGGATGCACTTCAGAAATCACGATCCCCTGGCTGCCCGCAGAGCAGGAATAGCTCAAGCAACAAACAGCTGCTTTCCACCACTACCTGGCCAAGACACCTCACTGCTGGCCAGGTCTTGGGCTTGTCTTCAGTCCACCCAGAGCACAAGGGGTCTCCCATGTAGGCCAACAGCAACAACAGGTTTTAGACTGAAGACACTTTGCAATTGAGGAAAACAGGCAACTTGCCTGAAATAGGCACCAAAGCACCAGGAGGACAATTAAATTGTTTTCTCTATACAAGCAGCACCTTCATTAAGTAGCTCCTAACATGCTCACCTACAAGAGTAGCCTTAATTCCCCCTCGCCTTCTGTTTTACCTCTCACAGCGCAGTTACTCCTCTTTGTTCTCCATCTGCAGCTTTATTTCCAACATCACCTTTGCCTCCTTCTCCAAATCTACTGTTGTTTTGTCATCATCACTGGAACTGCGTTCACAGCTGCCACCTTCCCTGTGCCATTGCTGCTCTTACCTCACTCTAAAAAAACATTGACTTTCTTGCTTACCCTCCCCCCCCCTTTTTTATTTTTTTTTTAACAAGTGGACTGAAAACCATTCTTTTTTCCCTCTGGACAAGGCAGAAACCAGACAGGTCCATCTGTTCTCCTTGCAGGATCAGTGGCAAAAAGACTGCATGGACGCCCAAAAATTACATCTCACTCTTCGAAAGAGCTGACAGCTCTGAAGGAATGACCATATTGTAATTACTTTTTTCAATAACTCAGAGATACAGATAGATATTTGTGCTCTGGACAGGACAACATTGACTTGGGGCCCTTTCCAGACAAAAAAATCCCCCCCATTTTGGCAACTGTTATCTGGATATCAATGTGTGGACTACATTGCCCAGAGGGACAAGCAACAGTTTCTGACCCCAGTGCTGCAAAGCTATGCTACACGAGCTTTGATTTCTGCATGCACGTGGAGCCTGGGGGATGTCAGCAGAATCCCATAGGAACATGAGGTGACCCTAAGAGACACAATAACAAGATTTACGTACAAAACTGATTCAGAATCCAATGCTGCAGAAATTTGGTGATCTTTGTTCATTTATTTACCTGCTCTGAGAAAGGTGTTCCAGACTGTATGAGATTTTAATTTTTGGGGCAGTCATCTTAAGGCCAAAAAGGATGGCTCTGTTTAAACCTCTTGTCCAGAGTACTTTGTAAAGTTACTATCCCCGCAAGGCCTTCAACAATGTGATTAGGATGAGATTCACCTCACTTAAAGTTAGCGTTTATAATGTAGGTGCCTACATTTGAGCCATGTTTTGAAGTTCCCCTTATAGTCAATGGAGATCTATTTATTCGGTGTCATCTCTGGTGATCAGGATGTGATTTATCAGTGTCATCATTTACTTCAGAATGAGTTGAACAATCACCAATTCTCCTATATATGGTCTATACTGGCAACCAAGGAGATTGAAAT
This sequence comes from Grus americana, assembly GCF_028858705.1. NCBI lineage: Eukaryota > Metazoa > Chordata > Aves > Gruiformes > Gruidae > Grus > Grus americana. The sequence continues at coordinate 9,432,866 of NC_072853.1, read as the reverse complement.
GACTCGGCCACATTTAGACATTTATAGGGAAGACAGCTGGCTAATATTCAAGGGTCACCTCCTCCAAGCTCAGGAGTGATGCATCCCAACAAAGAGGAAGTCAAGCAAAAACACCAAGAGGCCCCCGTGGATGAACAAGGAGCTCCTGGGCAAAGTTAAACAAAAAAAGGAAGCCTACAGAGGGTGGCAGCAAGGGCAGGTAGCCTGGGAGAAATACAGAGAAACTGTCCGAGCAGCCAGGGAGCAGGTTAGGAAAGCCAAAGCCCTGATAGAAATTAGTCTGGCCAGGGATATCAAGGACAACAAGAAAAGCTTCTATAGGTACGTCAGTGATAAAAGGAGGACGAGGGAAAATGTGGGTCCCCTCCGGGTGACCTGGTTACCCAGGATATGGAGAAGGCTGAGGTACTCAATGACTTCTTTGCCTCAGTCTTCACTGGCAAGTGCTTGAGCCACACTGCCCAGGTCACAGAAGGCAGGGACTGGGAGAATGTAGAACCGCCCACTGTAGGAGAAGATCAGGTTCGAGAATATCTAAGGAACCTGAAGGTGCACAAGTCCATGGGACCTGTTGAGTTGCATCCACAGGTCTTGAGGGAACTGGCGGATGAAGTGGCCAGGCCACCCTCCATCATATTTGAGAAGTCCTGGCAGTCTGGTGAAGTTCCCGCCGACTGGAAGAGGGGGAACATCATAACCCCCATTTTTAAGAAGGGTAAAAAGGAAGACCCAGGGAACTACAGGCCGGTCAGTCTCACCTCTGTGCATGGCAAAATTATGGAACAGACCCTCCTGGAAACTATGCTCAGGCACATGGAAAATAAGGAGGTGACTGGTGACAGCCAACACGGCTTCACTAAGGGCAAATCGTGCCTGACAAATTTGGTGACCTTCTATGATGGGGTTACAGCATCGGTGGGTAAGGGAAGGGCAACTGACATCATCTACCTGGACTTGTGCAAGGCATTTGACACTGTCCCGCACGACATCCTTGTGTCTAAATTGGAGAGACATGGATTCGATGGATGGACCACTCTGTGGATTAGGAATTGGCTGGATGGTCGCACTCAAAGAGTTGTGATCAATGGCTCAATGTCCAAGTGGAGAACGGTGACGAGTGGTGCTCCTCAGGGGTTGGTACTGGGACCAGCACTGTTCAACATCTTTGTCGGCGACATGGACAATGGGATCGAGTGCACCCTCAGCAAGTTTGCCGACGACACCAAGCTGTGTGGTGTGGTCGACATGCTGGAGGGAAGGGATGCCATCCAGAGGGACCTTGACAGGCTGGAGAGGTGGGCCCGTGCGAACTGCATGAAGTTCAACAAGGCCAAGTGCAAGGTCCTGCACATGGGTCGGCGCAATCCCAAGCACGACTAGAGGCTGGGCGAGGAATGGATTGAAAGCAGCCCTGAGGAGAAGGACTTGGGGGTATTGATTGATGAGTAGCTCAACATGAGCTGGCAGTGTGCGCTCGCAGCCTAGAAAGCCAACCGTGTCCTGGGCTGCATCAAAAACAGCGTGACCAGCAGATTGAGGGAGGTGATCCTGCCCCTCTACTCCGCTCTTGTGAGACCCCACCTGGAGTACTGCATCCAGCTCTGGGGGCCCCAGTACAGGAGAGACATGGAGCTGTTGGAGAGGGTCCAGAGGAGGGTCACAAAGCTGATCAGAGGGCTGGAGCACCTCTCCTCTGAGGACAGGTTGAGAGAGTTGGGGTTGTTCAGCCTGGAGAAGAGAAGGCTCCAGGGAGATCTAATTGCGGCCTTCCAGTACCTGAAGGGGCCTACAGGAAAGATGGTGAGGGACTGTTTATCAGGGAGTGTAGTGACAGGACAAGGGGTGATGGGTTTAAGCTGAAGGAGGGTCGATTTAGATTAGATGTTAGAAAGAAATTCTTTACTGTGAGGGTGGTGAGGCACTGGAACAGGTTGCCCAGAGAGGTTGTGGAGGCCCCATCCCTGGAAGTGTTTAAGACCAGGTTGGATGAGGCTTTGGGCAACCTGGTCTAGTGGAGGGTGTCCCTGCCCATGTCTGGGGGATTGGAACTAGATGATCTTTAAGGTCCCTTCCAACCCAAACCATTCTATGATTCTATGATTCTATGACACCTATATTATTCCTAAGAATCTGAGCCCAATTAGTATTACTGCTATTACTTATGCTATGTTACATTATGATGTTAACAATCCGGTTAAGAAACAAGTGAATCTCTTTTTCCTGAGTTACTTCATCAATTGTTTGCTTATCTGTTGCTAAATTAAAACCAAACCAAACCCAACATATACCTCACTATAATTCAAATTCCTGCTTAATCACCAGTCAAGAGTATGCAGAATTATTTATTTAAGCCCATATTTTGCAGCTAAGCTACAGCCTACAGCTGTCTTTTGGAAAATTCTCCAAGTTTGTTTAAAAATGACAAGTGGAAAATTGATAATTTCTTGCGTGAATTCTTCCAGCAGATTTCTGCTCCCCATTAGACCTTATCTATAGCCTGAATTTATCTTGCATCATCTTCTAACTGTTGCTATATCATCATTTATGCAATTAAAAATCCCTCTGCTATAACAGAAACTCCCAGTCTTCATAGCCTGGAACAAACATTGATGGAGCACTCAGATTAATGCTTGTAAACACATTATCTACTTCAAGTTGCTTGGAAATTAGCTTATGATAGAATAAGTGAAAACAAGCACTGCCAATGAAGGTGAGCACTGCCACATTTCCATCTGCCCAAAATCTCTTTTCTTCACTCATCCTAATAATGTTTTCTTTGGAGTTACTGTTTCCAGAAAACTCTAAGACATTACTCTGTAACAGAAGAGATTTTCTATGGTTTCCAGCAAAATGTTGCTTTGGAGGTGATAATTTCCCGCTTTGGTCTTTGGGAGCAATGTTGTGTTCTCATCCCATTTGCTGGGGAATGTGGTGATGCAGGCAGTAAGACACAGCATTCAGTCCTGCCTATATGCTCACTCATAAGAGAAAGTTGCTGCCCATTTATTGTTATATCAGGAGCTCCCATCCTTTATTTTTCTCAGTTATCAACACTGGCAGCAAATGGAGCTGCAAACCAGGACCTTGTATTATCATCTCGCTCTGGGAGCAACGGCTGCAGGTGTGGTTCAGGCTGTGTATGAATTAGGATGCAGATCTTGGATTAGCCTGTAAGTGGTGGCCCTAAAACCCTTCCTCCTACCACTGAGACCAGGAACGTGGAAAAACTCAAAAAGGTCAGTTTGTACCCTTTCTGGGAAAAGAGATGGGTGTCCACCTCCACTTCATGTTCCCTCTTTCTAGAGAGAACAGCTGAGTCACTGCCAAGAAATCGGTTACCTACACAGGTCATCAATAAATCACTCTTTCCCTAACACCACCATCACCCCTAAAGCAAAGAGTGATCAGGAGCAGTGACTCAGAAGTGTGTGGGTCTGAATCACAACAACTCTAAGAGCTTCTCCTACAGTGGTGCTGTTTGCATAGGGACTCTAACTTCGGGCTATGCCCAAAGTCACAGGCTGGTCCAGCGGCAGTACTCACCACTGGATGCCAAATTCAACATCAAGGAGCTGTGCAACCAAAAAAGAAACACTAATGATGATGAAACACAAGGTGATTCAGAGATAATTCCTGCACCTACACTACCTCGCACCATATGGACAAAGTAATTCCTACTGAGTCTCTACTCTGAGGGAATTAGAGGCACAACCTTAATACTGATATAGGTGAACTCAATGTCAAAGTCCAGTAAGTTACAAAAAGTACAAAAAAACCCCCAAAAAGTAAATACAGCTATGTCTGGGTAAGAGAAAAATTGTCACATTATCTCCATCAACCTGCTATCAGTACTTAGGCCAGTCAGAATGAACTCTACTGCCATAGTGATATAACATACGAAAGGATGAGGGGTCGCACAAAAAGCACAGCTGGATGATTCAGTGATTGGTGCCTTCAGTAGTGAGGTGATGAATGCCACAAAAGGAAGGAGAGAAGGTGGGATTGAGTGAGGAAGGGGAAAGGAGAAAGAGATGGGAAAGTCATTGAGTAGGGACAAATGACTGAAGACTGAATGGTTCTTCTGAATGATAAAAAATCGGTGGAAATGTCAAATTAAAACAATGTCAGTAAAAAAAAATGAGAAGTCATTGGGAAAGGTTTCCTATTTTCAATGAACTGTACTGATTACACTAAAGATTATCCCTAGCATTTCCCAGTGTCAAACATAGACAACATTGGTGCTAGTTAGCCTAATGGCAAGCAGCTTTCTTTGTGGTTAATACGAGGGTTGTTTCCTCCACAGTGTGCTGACCTGCCCAGCATCTCTGCCCAGATGTTACATCTCACTTCTGTCCATGCATATTCAGGATTGAATGGAGGGGGAGGGAAGAAGACTCTCCATGACCCAGGACCTAGAAGCCTGCCCATTATGAGAAATGCATAGAACAACATATTCTGTGAAGTGCAACCAAATCTATCACCGCTTACAAAATAAAGTAGTTTTAATCTTGGAGATGCAAAAAACTTAACTGGATGCAGCCCTGTGCAACCTGATTTGACTTTGAAGTTCGCCCTGCTCTGCAGATTGGACTGGAGACCTCTAATCCCTTCCAAACTAAATAGTTTTATGGTTGCAATTGTCAATTCCCTCTCACAGCGCCAACATCAGACATGACCTACACCAAGAAACGTGTAGATGGTGTTTCCACGTGCAGAAAGATGGTGCTTTCCTTGCTCACTTCCCCAGCTTATCTGCACTGTATTTGTTAATTAAATAACTGTATTTGTAACTAAATAATTGCATCCTCTCTCCACTTTGAGGAACGGGGAGGGAAGGAAAGACTCCATGCTTATATAAGCCATCTTCCAACGTGAAGGAAACAAGTTGTGAACACCATGGTGTGAGTACTGGCAGCTCTGGGACAGGTTGGTGATCACTTGTTATCTTGCCAGAGGATCTCCATCTCTCCTTTTTACCCCATTCCTCAAGCTCTCTTACCTTACTGGGAGGGCAAGTTTGTTGTGGCAGGGAAGTACCTCACCAGAGGTGCAGGACCTTGACCTTAGCCTCTGGCACTAGCAGAGTACCAGTAAAAAAAGAAAAAAAAATTGTAGTGGATCCAGAACAAGCTTGCAGTACAGCAGCTAAATCCAATTGTTCTTCTAACTTTAACGGATTTACTCTACATTTGCACTGACATGACTAAAAGAGGTTGCTGGCTCAGTATTTCTGCAAAAATAAGCAAAACAAACTAGCAGCTGTTAAAGAAATACATCACCACCCAGAAATGCTTCCTTATGTCAGGGAATTTTCATGCATTCAAATTTTGTATAGTTCTCCGATGATTTCAGTATTAGGTTCAATTATGCTAGTTTACTGATTCAGCTAGTGTATGGAAGTGAGTATTCCCTCTAAAATACTGAATCGTGCTTACATATCTACAACATCTCCAGCTTTACAGAGAAAAATACAGCACATAAAAACCAGTCTAAGCCTATGAATGACCATCACAATCATCCTCATTCAGGCCAGGCCATTCAAATTGACCTTCTACATTTGTAACAGGCTTCCTAAGGACAATGTCCAAGCCACTCAGTGTTTTTTGGTCCATAAGACACCTTCTAGAAAGCAGTGTTGTCTGTTCATTGATTTGGGAAGCTAATTTTGAGTGGTGGAGACAAGAGGAGCAATGCAAATGGACACAAATGCAGGAACAGGAAGAAGCAGGACTGCTGCTGGCAAACTCCCACCATGGTAACTGCTGTGCCCAGGTAAATCCCGAATGGCCACAAGAAGATGGAGGGAAAACAGAGTCAATCGCAGCCCTTGGATCAATACAAGAGGTAGTTAAGTCTGTGTTTGAGTATGACCTCAATATCAACTCCAACTATGATTATATATCAAGAGCAAATTCATGGGAGGGCTCAGGGAGATAGACCCCATAGCAAACCAGAGAACAAAGGGAAGGTGGAAAGGCAAACTCAAGGCTCCCAACTAGGGAAATATCTTAAAGCTACTGAAATCAGTGGCATAAGTAGGGTGATGAAACTGAGGACATCAACTACATCATAATATTTTTCTTTGGCATAATGTCAGGGATGACTGTAGGCCTGTCACGGCCTGGGATAACAAGCAGGCACATATGCACAGCTCTTGAGGAAAAGGAATTAGAATTTTATGTTAAGCCTAATATTAATAAAAGCCTATGTAATAATAAGAGTCACATTCCTCTTACTTTTAGAGGTAGGACTTGTCTGTCTGAAAGTGGCTTTTACTGCCGACATTTCCCAGAGCTCCAGTCACCTCAGCTCCTACTATAGACAAAGGACAGTTGTTCAATTGAGCTGAAGCTGTGATTTATCTCCATGTAAAGCAGACTCCTACATCTGGTTGGATGAATTGCACCATAAAATCTATTGATTGTATTGACTAGATCTCCACTGACTATAAAGGGAACTTAAATACCTATTGCACACACAGAACTGTACATGAATATCCCTAATTTTAGTTATCTTAACGTGGCTTGAGTCCTGCCTCTCAGGTCAGGCAAAGAGTTTTCCATCCCTCAGGTGTTTTCAGTGTAGATTATACCTAAATTCAAGTTAGTCACCCGAGGTCTCCTTTATAGTCAATGAAAAGTTTCAGGCACTGCAAGAGGTGATTAATCTCACCTGTTTTAGAATCATCTTTAGGATGAGATTAATTGCACTCTAGAAATTTCTATTTCCTGGTTTTCTTCAGCAGCTATAAAAGGAGTCCAGACAGCTACCTCAGATAAGGCACTAGATGGATGTGTCCCAATGCGAATGTTGAGAGCCTCTCAAGCCCTGAGGAAAAGCAGGGAAATTCCGTTGTTTTAAGTAATTTAGTAATGAAGAGAGTAGCATATTTGAGAATGCACTATGTGATAATGTCATATTCTGAGAGCAGAACCTACCATCAGCGTGCAGCTGTCAGACCACATCTGCGCAGTGTGATTGCACCCAGGACCTGGGAAGGTAATGGAGCAACATCTACAATAATGAGTGAGACAAAATCAAGAGAAATGTCCAAGTATCAGCAACAACACAACTAGCAGTATCTTCTTCTGTGTTTTACACAATTCGTAAAAGGTTTGGTAATGCACGGCTCTTCCTCCTGTATTAGTACCACAAAAAATTATTATTTTGTTAGTATGCCAAGATGTGGGGGTGAAGTATTTGAACTTCCATGGGAGTTTGATCAGCACAAGGAATGTTGAAACAGAAAAGGCAGAGGATATAGAACACACAAATATGGTGAAACCTATATTCTTTCAGCATTTTTGGGTCTTTAGCTAAGTGAAGGGTCTTATCCCAAAGCAAAGTGGCTTTTTGCATAGACCCAGGAGGATATCCTCAAAGTGATAAGACCTCACATATAATGATTATGTCTATTCTATTAACCCATGCTCTCTGTCCATGAGGCTGGCTGGTGTGACCAGTGTCCACATCACTGTCCTCACTTGCCTCCAAAGCAGGAGCCACACACAGACTCCTACTGGGAGCGGTCCCAGGTCTGCAGCAACACTTGATCTGTGCCCAGTCATTTAGTTGTCTCACACTAAAACCATGGCATGGGTCATTCAGCAATGTTTTGTTATTGGCCAATGTGTTCCACTGCTTGGGAACACTCCCAGCATGGCTTTGCCAGTTAGTCTAGACATAGTTAATGACTACGCTAGGCATGAGAAAAGCCTCTGCCATACCTGCAGTGCAAGGATGGTCCTGAGCCATGGTCCTGTGCATCTGGTGCCACCGCACAGATGGTGTCTGAGGTCTGATCAGGGAGCCTCGGCCAGTTGTGTGCATTGAAATTCTTCCAGCACATCTCACAAGAGCAGCAGTGTTAGCAAAGGTAGAAGAGCAAATTCCAGTTTGTGTAATTGCCTTCCTAAATTAATTCCCCTGCAATTTCAATCAGCTGCTCTTGACATTCCCTCCTCAGGGTGTAATCCCTCCTCATAAACACTCTCAGTGGTGCATGGAGAGGCATGAGGGGAACAAAGATAAGCAGAGCTGATGCTGCACTGCTGAGAGCCTGGTGGGCAGCTCCCCACCGTGCACTTTGGGGATTTCACTATCAGTCCCTCAACAGCTGTACTTGCTTCTCCTCCATCCCCACTGAAAACAGAAAATTTTAGACTCTCTGTATTTACAGTCAGTGGGGAATGCCCTGTAAAGAGTCTTCTGGTTTAGGATTAACATCTCCATCCTTCACCTGAAGTTAGGCATAACCAAAACCTAATGGCTCCTAGGACTTGGATAGATTGGGGCACTTAAGCTTTCAGCATTGCTTTAGCTCTACTCTAGTGGTGGAAGGCACTAAGAACATTGAATTATTTTGTTATACAACTTACACTCTTACCATGTCAAAAGCATGAAAAATCTGAGATGGGAAGATAACAATTAAATGCATATCACTGAACTAAACCAATAAACATAGCCCACCAATCAGGTTTGAACAAAAAGAAATAAGGAAATATTTGCTGTTTTGACATAGGTGCCATGTCTCATAAAATCTTAGTTCTAGTATTAATTCAGATGACCAGGAGACACTACATGAAATTAAAAACTGGCTTCAGAGCTATAAATAAAGCCATAAGAAATGATATTGTATTAACCAGGAAGGGGGGAAGTTGCTATTTAGTGAAACGCTGAATGGATTTTCTTAGTTCTGGTCTTATTAAGTGCTTCCTTAATGATCTATAAAAAGGATTAAATTGAATGTTAACAAAATTATGAGGTACTAATCTGGAAGGTGATTAAAACACCAGTGAGGACAGAAGAAAGTAGATATGAAAAGCATCTGGAATTAGAAAACACCACTGGAGAGTCAACATGACAATCACAAGCCAATACAGCTTGGCAAAGGAATGCAAAAGACATCCATAGAGCTCTCAGCAACAACTCTGAAAGGGAGGACAAGAAAGGTGCAAGTATCCATAAAATGAACTAAAGTCTGTAAAGTCAGAGGAAGTAAATGACAACAGCCAGCCCAAACAGGATTAGTATTCCTCCACTGTCACTGCCATACATTGGACCTGTAATGCTCCACCACCATGTACCAGCAACCTAGAAAAAGTAAAGTAGGAAAGACTTTGGTAAGATTATTGCATGTAGGAGAAGAGAGTGAGAGCACATGCCACCTCAAGAGATACTGGATGCTTCTCATGCCAGGGCCTCAGCATCTCTCCAAACTGAGATTTAGCTGTGTTGGAGATACGCAACTCCACTTCAGCATGGCTTTTAAAACCCACACAAATGAGCAAAAGGCAGCACCTCCAAGGAAGGTAAAGTGTTATCTTGGTGACTATGACCAGAGGTGGCTATTAAGGTACAAGAGGAATGAAGGTCTGTGATGGATCCTGTGGAGAACTGTAGCTTAGGAGGATCTCACACAGCCCAAGTAGAGCCACAAGTTGGTTGTGCAGAGGAAGATGCTTTCCACCAAATCTCAGTCACACTCTTCTGCTTTGGATGACCTCAATGTCACCTTGGATAGGTTCCTCCTGACATCAGCAAGACCTTTCACTTGCTCCAAGTTAAACATGCTCTTAAGTCGTTTGCCTGCTTAAGGTTGGGGAAGGCAATTTACAGATTTCCAGCCTGAAAGTTCTCCCAAAGTGCCTTTTTCCAAAGTAGGTTGCCATGAACCTAAATATCCCTGGGCATGTCCCTCTCTACACAGAAAATGCTACGTTTCCCAGCTATCATCCTAAAACAGAAGGCAGCATATACTAAACGGCTCTTGTGGACCATATTCCTTGTAAAGCTATTAATATTTAAGTTATCCCATTTAATACAGTATCTGCCAGAAGCAATAGCAGATGCCATGTCTCCATGGCTCCATTCCTTCTGTAAAGTTCCATGCACAAGAAGGGAATATAGCATTATTAAATACAAGAATAAACATTATTATTTATTTATACCATGCAAGGCTGATCATGGTAGTATCCAACCACCCAGCTGCCTACCTATAACTAAGGTCACTGATCTATTATGTCTCTAAACAAGATATAAATGATCTTAACACTCACTCAACTGATTTTCTTCGGAAAGCTTCTTACTGCTGTTAAATTAGATCCAAATTACTTAAGTCTAGACCTTGTTCTTGAGTATGCATTCCATCACCTGACCTTGCACATACATCTCAATGCTGGAAAGCACTTTTTACTGACCAAAAAGTACAGAATAGTGCTCTGCATACATGCACAGGTTTGTACATTGGCTAATCTATGAATAAAGAGGATTTAATCAAGTGATGTTTGAAGACAGGGAGCCCCAAAGAAAGAACAGAAAGATGCTGGGTGAGTAGCTTTTGGTACTGCTGGGGCACCTGCATGTTCACTCACACACATTCAAGCATACAAAGGTATGTAACTGGCATTATATGTATGTGGAGATTTTTTCAGTCCTGCTGTTAATATGCATAGTCTTTAGTTACTATTTTTTCTGTTAGATTTGCTTTGAATGTTTCTACATTATGCATCAAAATGAGCAAAATGAGCATGGAAAGTCTCTCCCTGTTAAATTTTTGAAATGTCTCCCTAATCTCCATCTCAGATTAAAACAAGAGTAAAACCCACATGGCCTCTCTGCCAGGTAACTGACCCGGAGGTCCCCAAACCCTGCTGTGCCCCATGAGGATCTGATGTTTGCTGCAAGGAGTAAGAGAGGCACAAGAAGAGACTGAGATGGCTTTTATGAGTCAAGTGGTACCTCCAACCAGAACCCCAGGTGCTGCGCTGGAGATACTGTAATAAGTCTAGTCCTGTGCTTTAGCGCTGATTCACACAGATTCACAGATTGGTAGGGGTTGGAAGGGACTGCTGGAGACCATCTAGTCCACCCCTCCTGCCAGAGCAGGATCACCTAGAGCAGGTTGCACAGGATCACGTCCAGGCGGGTTTTGAATTTCCCCAGAGAAGGAGACTCCACAACCTCTCTGGGCAGCCTGTCCCAGTGCTTGGTCACCTTCACAATGAAGAAGTTTTTCCTCATGTTCAGATGGTACTTCCTGTGTTCCAGTTTGTGCCCATTGCCCCTTGTCCTGTCACTGGGCACCACCCTTTCTCTAGACGTCCACCCTTTAGATATTTATAAGCATTGATGCCTTAGAAATGCTGATGGTGCCTCCAAGACTGTCAGGGCAGCACTGAGACAGTGCTACTCTTCACTACCAAGTTTCTCAAAAGAGAAGAAAGAACCACTTTGCTGGCTGCTGGAAGGGCTTTGCTGTATCACCTCTCACCAAAATGACGACATTTGGGACTGTTCAGTTTTCGAGAAATTATGCCAAGGGCTCTGACTACTTACTTAGGGGCTTATTCCTGGGATGAGCTGATGGCATCGAAAAACTGACTGCTGAGTGTTTGCTGTCGCTGGTGGCGCTGACGGTCTCCCGCACATCGCACCCTGCCTCATGCACCGTCAGCTGCGGAGGATCTCGCCACCCATCCGGATGAGGCCGCATGGCCCCATCGCGTGGTGTGAGTGGGGGTTTGCACTTGCAGGAGGGCACTCAGGGACCTGCGTCCCCAGGGGGTTTGGGGACACTGAGGTGCACGCCTGTGCTACAGGCAGCTGTCCGCCTGCAGCTCCCGCAAGCCCATCGAGCAGGCATGAGGCTGCACCAAATCTCGGCAACTTAGCAGCGTAGCCATGGCAACGCCGAGCTCACGGGCTGACCGACCCGACCCACGGGTACCTGCTCCGGGAGTGGGTCTCGCTGTCGGCACGATGTCCTAGCAAGGCGACATGAGGCTGTAGGTGAAAACACATCTATTCCCACCAAAGGGCCAGGTCTGTAATTTCAGAGGTAGTTTGGGCACCTACGAGCTGCTGAGACGACTCCGAAGCTACGGTTGGGGATCGCAAGGTGCTCGTACAGCCTGTGGCTTCCCCCGGCTCGGCTGCCCCTTCTCATTCCCACCAGCACACCCCAGCTTTCGGCAGCCAGTGGCCAGAGCCTGCGATGCCGGCTGATCCCAGCAGCTGAGATGATACAGTCGCATCTCACTAAACCGCACGCAAACCCAGGGTGGACTCCACAAGCCTCGATGGAGATGCAATAGCAGAGGTGTGCGGTGAGGTCTCTAATGACTAAGACTTCATTATTTTTTACAAAGTATACTGCAGAATATTTATCCGTGCATTACGATGAATTAGCATAAATAATTAAAACAGAACTCATATTGGTGAACATATAAGCAAAGGGCACTTGCTAATGGACCAGGCTTGCTCTGCTGCTCTGGGGACTCACTTAGAGACAAGTCCATGCCAAACAGGCCAAGGAAGGATTCATACTTATCCTCCTTTTTACCCCGAGCCTGTTCCCATCCCACCTCAGATGGCTGACGCAGGCTGGTGCATCAGCGCATCTTACGGAGCATCTCCCAAAGGGCAAAGAGGAAAACAATGGAAAGTCCCCAGGCCTTCAACATGTTCCCTGAGTCTCTCAACACTCTTTTCTGCAAACAATCCACCCACGATCAGTCATGCATGAGGTGCTTGCAGGTGCTTCCCAGAAATACTGAGGATTTGATGGATGGCATGACCCTGCCTGCTTTATTTATTCCAGGTATTAAGTGGTATAGAAATAAGATTGCATGGCAAATAGGAAAGGTTTGCAAGTGTTCCCCATGGTTTCCCTCTCTCATCAGCGGGTAAGCCATGGTGATCTACATCAGCAGAGTGCAGCCAATATTGCACACTTTCCCAAAAAAGAAAATCTAATCCCAAGCCTTTTCCTAGTCTTATTTTTCCATGAAAGTAAAGGCTACAGTTGTCTCGGAGGATGGTGTGAAAGTATCTCCTAGCTACCTCTCCTTCAACCTCTCTTTTCTTTTAGTCAGGTTGAAAATTTTCCATAAATTGCAATCACAAACTTGTTCCGTCTTTTGTTACCTTTCTGGACTCTGTCCATTATCCATTAAATATTTTGTGCTTACAATTAGAAATAAACTGGCAAATCAAAATCTTACTTGTTTTCAATTTTTTATTTGATTCATTTATGCTTCTGTGTATAAATAAAGCATTTGGATGATGCGCGGAGGTGAACAGGTCTCGAGTCAGTCTCCCTGGCCAAAGTACACATCCCACGAGGCACAACCGCAGGGGGTTCCTGCAATATATTGTGCTGCTCAACACAAAGGAAAATACACATCACGGGAACAGCAGTTATACCTACAGGGAGACTAGCTCAGAAAAGACCAGGGATAGATTGTAGCCTGACCTGCAACCCCTAAGAGACATTTCCAAATTAAAACCTCAAAGCTTCAACCAGATTTTAATAATTTTTATTTTTTTTACTGAAAATGTTCAGTGGGAGTTTTAGCTTTACAGAGCTAGAATTTTTCATGGGAAAATCAATTCTTTTACCAACTATGCCATTAAGATATTGCCATATTGCCAAGAAGTCTGTGAACCCTGGTGCCCTAGCAGAGGGGGACTTCATGGGTGTTAGGTAAATCTTCTGTCTCGCAGAGCTGCCAGAGAATAAATGTTTTCAGATGGTGAAGGAAACGGAGTCAGCTTCTTTAGGATGAAATCATCTTTCTGTTTGCTATAAGGACAGGCTTGGACAAACTCACTTGTGCAGAACAAGGAAGGAGGAAGAATCACAAGAAAAATATCTCGTGTCACTTTCCGTAAATCAGTGCCAGTGAAAGCTGAACACTACAATTGCCATCAGGAATTTCTCCCTTTCTCCCCTGCATCTTTGCCCCTAGGGCTTGGTAGGGCCTGATCACTTTTACGCATTCTGATTGAATTATTTCAATAGATTGAATCATTTCCGTAGAACTAACCCCATCTAAACTAAAGTGAGCGTTTACAACAGGGACTGCGTCAAACCTTATTTATGTGCACATTATAACAGTGAGATACACAAAGGATCATGACCCTTTTGCAGCCATATGGGCTTCACTGTACGGTTTAACGAGATCCCATCTGTACCACCCTTTTAACAGTTCTGACATCCAAAGATTTTGCAAAGACCTTTGCAAAGCCCATTCCTGCCCCCACATCCTTGGCGTGTCCTGAAAGTTGACAACCCTCTTCCATCACCAGCTTCCCACCTCCTAAATCCTGAGATTCCGGAGTCTTTTGCATCAATTCTTTGTTAAATACCTCTGAATGCTTGGATCTGTAAGGAATTCATCACATCCACCCGTACTGCAATCCCTTTTGGCCCTCAGCTGTTTATTCTCTGGGGATTTTTGTATATGAGAGCAACCTTCTTACTCTTAATTTGGTTGCATGGTATCTATTGCAAAGTTACTTAGAAGACCGAGACAGTGTAACATGTCATTAGAATAAATGGGACTTTTCTTCAAAATTAAAACAGCATCAAATTTGTAGATTTTATGGAAAGGCTGGCAATCTCTCACCAACCCAAGAGAAAGTGTAAACTGTTCCAGTGTGAAAAGAAGCACTGGGGAATTGCTGGGATGGCACTACGCAGTGTCACAGCAGCACCTCCAACATGAGAAAGACTCCTTTTCAGAAGGAGAAAGGTTAAAAGACAATTCATTTGAAAGCAAGAACAAAGACTCTGGATATTAACTTAGGTGCTGCTTCCCCACCACACTGCTCCTGCTCTCGAGCAGGTCATCATTCTCCAGTCGCAGGAACAAGCTCTGAAGCCTGTCAACAAGATCTCAGCACACTCTTCCATCACTTTTGGCAGTTTTCTTTTGTAGGGTTTGATCCTCCAGCGAGGTAGGAGCCCACAACTTCTACTGACTTCAAAAGGAGCTGAGACTGAACAGAAACACAGTGTGGCCAATGGCGGCCTGGGACTGCTGAACCCCCGGGGGTGTCCTGGGAAGGGACGGGATGTCTGTGCTGGGCTGACAGACCAGGACTTGTGTATTTTACTTCCTTTAAGGATAAGGACTCCTAAAAGTGTGGGGGGCTTTTTCATTAATGTTGAATTTGGCACTGATTGTCTTAAGAAGACTGCTATTGAATTCTGTGAGAGTAAGTCAGATTCAAATTTCAGTTTTGCAGGACTGAGTAGTCACCAAAGAGAAACTGGCCAAATAGAGCATCAGGTCTACTCCTAGGAAGGATCAAACTTTACAAACATGTTGATATTTTTCCTATTCTATGATCCATATTGCACAAGGACCTTAATGTTAACCACACATCTAGAGAGTGATCTAAAATTAATCTCGTAACTTGGAAATTCTTATACAATTGCAAAAAAATGTGAATCTCTCAGCTCACATGAGCTTCTCTAAACTCATCCACTGGCCTATTGCTTGTATCAGGACATGAGCCCAGGCATGGATGGATTTGACCCAGCTGCCACAGCTGTCCACAGAGAGATGCCAAGTGCTCCTAACATTCTGGCGTGTGCTAAAGCCTCACTTATGCAATGTGTAGAGGCTGACCAAGGCAAGATAAACGGGGTGCCCCTCCATCCAGACATGGCTCTCCCCAACGAGAAGCAGCGTTATGCAATACTGAGCACGATCAAACAGCAAGCTCTGGACCAAAGAGTCTTCCCAGCATAACAGACCCCAAATGCTGTCGCTCCCTGCCTGCTAGCACAAGTTTTCCTACGGCAAAAAGGGGCGAAAGAACTGAAAAAGTGTCACAGCATCCAGTGTCCACATTTTCATAGCAATTAAGCTGGAAAGCAGGAACCTGTGTCCCAAGATGCACTTTATGAAAACACTGAAAAGAGGGGAACAACAGTAAGTGAGCGGTACACACAGCAGCACTTCAATAGTGAACGCTGCCTTTTATTCCTCGCCCAGGGCTAAATCCCTGCAAACATCCACGAGAAATTTGCCTGAAGGTAAAATCACAGACCTACACTCAAGGTGTTTATTTGCAAGTGCAAGGACAACACGGATGATCGGGACTTCCCAAGATCCAGCTCCAGGCTCCCAGCCCATGCAGCCTAGAGCACTTTGTTTGCCTTTTGCAAATAAATCAATTTCAGAAATCACTGCTTAAATCCTCCATCACGCAGAGCTCTGCACACGTTATAGCATTAAAGGAAAACAGTAACACCATGATCACTGATAATCCCTTGGGTTTTCAAACCCATTCACACCACCAAAAGCCACATTTATTTTAATACGACTCTGCCAACTCCATTCTATGCTGTAAAGAGATTTATTTTTTTTCTATATTACTTATGAAAACTTAAGGGAACAGAATTTTTAGGAATGCAAAACAGTGGTCGTTAGCTTGATTCATCACCTTGGGCCACAAAACGAGTTTGTTTCGTCCCAATTCTCTTGTGGCCAGTTTAAGTTGCTGGTTGAGAGTGCTGCAATGCTCGGGTTTCATGCACCACAGGGTGACACTTACTGGACCATAACCCGATGGTTTTCATTTGACACTTTCAACTAGCGAAAGAGTCGGTTCACTCGGGGTTTATAACAGCTAGTTTAACCACACGCAACGCTCGAGGCTGAACTGAAGCCGGCAGCGTCCCCTTAAGCACTTCGAGCCTTAAAGCAGCTCAGATCTTGGTCTTTCTGGCATCCCTTTTCCAGGGTCTAAGACACACAGGCTCGGGCATGCCGCTCCAAGGCAACACGGGTGTACGTACAGGAGAGAGACACAGACTGAAAAGAAGCTGCTCATTTGGGAAAAACCGACGGCAGGAAAAAAAATGAAATAAAACCATTTAGCAGCACACCCCATAATAAGACCCTTGCCATCTCCCCCCCCTCCAGCCGGTGCTGGAGCGAGCCCCCCGGAGCGCCTTACGCCGAGAATGATAAAGCAAAACGGCGGCCCCGGGCGCAGCTCCTCGGGGCAGCCCCCCGCCGCCCCGGGACGCGCCCCCGGGGGAGCCCCGCTCCGCGCTCCCGCTCCGCGCTCCGCGGGGACAGCGCGCCCGCGTACTCACACGAAGGCGTGATAGAGCAGCGCCCAGCCGCGGGGTCGCTCCAGGGCGTCGTAGATCAAAGTTTGGATGCGGCGGTACTTGGCGTGGTTCCGCTTCACCGGGCGGCTCAGGGGCGTCTTCGCCAGCAGCCCCAGCCCCGGCGGGCTCCGCTTGCCGCCCTCTTCTTTCCCGCCGCCCTCCAGCAGCAGCGTCCCGTCGCGGTCGGTGCCGGCGCCCAGGGCCAGCGAGCCCTGCTCGGGGTCGCCAACGCCGCCCGCCGCAGCCCGCCGCCCCGCCGCCGCCGCCGCCGCCGCCCCACCGGCCGCGCTACCGCCCGCCGCGCCGCGCCGTGCCTTCAGCCCCATCGTCGCCGCCGGGCCCCGGAGGCGAGCTGCAGATCGGCGGCGGCAGCCCCGGGAGCCCCAAGGCCATGATCCGAACTCCCCGCCCCTCCCCCCAAAAAAATTATTTCTTTATATATTTATATATATATATACATGTGTATGTGTGTGCATATATATATATATATATGGAGGGAGGGGGTAAAAAAAAAAAAAAGCTGGGGTGGGGGGAGGCAGTCACATCCCCGTCAGGTCATCCTCGCCGGCGGGCACCGGGGAGGCAGGAGCGCGGCGGGCACCTGGGCCGACGAAGGGAGGGAAATCATCGCGGAGTTTATTTACCAGCCCGATGCCCGAGCCCCTTCCTCCCCCCCCCCCCCCCGCCTCCTCTTCCTCCTCCTCCCAGCTCCTGCCTCCCCCCCAAGCCCTCACGTTAGGGAGTGGCCCATTGTATGCAGCCAGCAAATAGCCGGGCGCCCGCCCCCCGCTCCCCCAGCCCCGGGTGTCTAGTCATCCACGGTGCGTGGGGCACCGGCGCCGGCCCTCCGCCACGGGGCTGCCCCCCACCCGCCCCCCCGGTTGCCAGCCCCCAGCAGCCGCCGCTGGGGCCGCCTGCGCCGAGCGGGGAGATCCCGGCAGCCGGCGGAAGGGGAGACCCCGCTCGACACCCGGGGATCCCCCTTCAGCATCACAGCCCCCCTCCTCCGCTGCGGCTGGAGGGGAGGGAGGGGAGGGGGAGGGCATCCCCGGCCCCCGGCGGGGGGTTGCTTTCACCGCCGGAGCAGGAAGGAGCGCAGGATGGGGATGAAGGATGCCGGGAGAGGCGGCGGGTGGGCGGCTGGAGGCGCTGCCTGTCGATGCGGCTCGCTCTGTGCCGAGCCCAGCCGGAGCCTCCGCCCGCGGAAGGGGGTTTGGGGGGGGGCAGCACTCCCGGACAGCCCCCAGCCCCGCCGGGAGCAGCTTTTTGCACGGATCTCTTGCGGGAGATGCTGCTTCTGCCCCAGCCCGGACTGCGGTCCCCAGCCCCGGTGGCTCCCTCGAAGGAGCAGCGCCGGGGCCCAAGCCCCGGGGGGGGGGCGGTGTCTGCCCTGAGCCCCCGGACCTAAGAGCTTCTGCCCCACTTTAGCATGTGTGCCAGCATCCCGTCCAGTCTTGGACCTAAATCCTGAAGGGATGTGATTTTGGCTGCAGGAAAGATGGGAAGAGACAGATTTTGTGTGCCTTGCAACCTTGGTGCCCTGAGATTTCTGCCACAACACACCAGCAACATCCCCTCTCCTCTTAGAGCTCTCTTGAGTGAAAACCTGCATGCAGGGCGGAGCGTTCACATAGCTACACCTTGGGAGGATACAAAGGGTCTAATCGAGCCTTTCTTTCTTGCCAGAAAATAATAAAAAGCTAAATAAAGACAAAGCCTTACAGATTGCTGGTTGTTTTCATGAGAGATCCTCCTCCTCCAGATGGGGGAGTTTTCCTGGTATCTCCTGAAAAGATGCCAAGACACCCAAGAGCCCTTCCAGACTCATAAGAGAAGCAGATTTGCCACCTACTCTAGCTGCTCCTGCTCCATTCCCCAAGGGATTTATGATCTGAGCAGTCCTTCTCCTGTTTCACACACCAAGAAGGACAAGAGATGGAAAAGGAGCTCCTGGAGGTGATTTTTGGACCCACCACAGGGCTGCAGAGGCCATAGTACTTTGGAGCAGACTACAGGCCGCTATTGTAAATGTCCCAGGTCACTCAAAAATGACGCTTCTGCCATTGCATTGCTGGGTGGAAGAAGGGCCATTTCCCCTGTGATATTTGCACTTTCTGAAAGTCCAAACTGAGCAGATCCAGTGCCAGAGAAGAAAAAATGGCACTCTCAGCCTGGAGCTCCCCTCTGCTACAGTTTCCCTGCCAGTTTGTAGCTAACACCTCTGCCTTCAGCTCTGCAAGTTTCAGCATTAATATTGTCTCAGTCACCATCTGATGTTGAACCTTTGCAACCCCAAGGGATTTGTCCACAGGCAGATGCGGGCAGGCTGCACGGTATCTCACCCACACGGCTATCGCGTCAGCAGCCAGCGTCAGGTTAGCTGAGATCTCCATGACACTATCAGCAAGAACTGGCTGGCCCGAGTGCAGCACCAGTTCTGTTCCCCGCTCAGCTAACATCTATCAGCATCATTTGAATGTCATTTATAGCTGTATTCCCAAGGAGGGCTGTGGGAGGCTAGGAAGTTTTGATAACTAGGCCATTTATCTCTCTCCAGCTCCTGTTCTACCTCAGTACAATAGCGATGATACTTCCCAATACCACAGGGGAGCTATAAGCATTAGCGAGGATGTATGGGGCACTGCGAATAGAGCACTTACTCCAGATAACACCCTATGCCTTAACCTTCATCCCAGCATTATGCAGGGGGAGGTGGGAGGATAAGGGGCGAAGGAAAGAAAATTTATAGCTAACCAATTCATCACAGTTTTGAACCCCAACAGTAAATGTTCAAACCGAAATGGGGATGGTAAATAATTTTCACAGGGCGAGGGGGTCAGTAAATTATTTTCCCTTGCAAAGGATTGTACGGATGTCATATGGTAATAGGTAATGGATAGGCAGGCACACCAGCTTGTTTGGCTTTTATAGCCCTTACACCAGGGACACAACACTTTTCAGCATCAACATGTTGGTTTTTTTCAGTTGCATCCTCCAAAAGACAGGCTCTCAAACATTTTCAAATCAGCCCGTACAAACCACTTTTAAGACCCAACAGGACAGAGTTTCCATCTCCTCTTCAAATTTAATATCCCATTGCTCAGTGTCAGGAATTCTCCTCCTCCATGCTCCATCTGGGATAACTATTGCGCAGATGTAGCCGTACTAGCTGGGAAGCAGTGTAATGCAGAGGGAGTTAGCTAAAACCTTTTAAATCAGCGCAAAGACACCCAGCAGTTTTAAGGGGATCTGAATCAGACCCTAGTACCTTGTTGGAGGTACCACTGCTTGGGACCCTAATCCTATTGCATACCTGCTGGCAAAGCTCCCACTGACGTCAAAGGGAGTTTGGCCAGATGGAGCACTCCGGGCTATGATTTGGCTTGATGAGCAATTATGCTCCATTACTATTATTTATGATGTGTTGCTGGCAGCACCCAACGTGCACAGGTTTGATATCCACCTCCTTGGCTGACACTGGAGATGTCTGTAATCAAAAGCAAGTGCTTCTGCCGAGCTGGAGTTTGCAGCCAGGAGGATGTAACAGGCTCTTTTGGGAGTGTGCAGAGGGACCTGTGATAAGCATCTCCCAGTAGGTTATGCTGGCCCTTGTCAAACAGAAAACTGGTTCAGTCAGAGAGGTTATAGTCTAAAATTGGAGGAAAATAGGAAAGGATTATATCTGTTGGTCAAAATAATATGGCTTTATCTTGGCTTGTTCGTAGATCAGTTGGATTCTTGTGAATGGCAAAGCACAGGACTGCTTGGTAAACCACACACAAACATATAGAGTGTTTTAGTAGAGCCACATGCACATTCAAGTGGAATGTCTGGATGATGTTTACAAGAAGGAAAACTGCAAACAGAAAACCAGTTACTCTGCAAAATATTTCAGGAGCAGAATGGACAAACAGCTGCTCATGAGCTTCAGTGACAGAGGAACAGAGATTTGGTACTTGAAAATATTGGCAGGGGGCTATCTAGGATTCGGGAGCAGAAAGCAACACTGTCTATAGTGTGAGTGAAACTTTCATTAAAATGCCATGTCCTATTTTAGTAGAACATGCTTTGAGAAAGGTGCTGAAGAGCAGAACCACAGGGATCATTTCCTGAGATGAAAGATTTGAAGCTTGAGTACCTCTTGACCTAGCAGTCTTAGATATAACAAGACCCACCACATGGAGGGTGAAGCTATATAACCATAGAAATAAGTGGGATCTCAGTTTCAGTGTAAGCACACAAGTGGTGTTGAATTTTGTTGCCTCTTTCTATCCTTCTGCTGGCTCCTCTATCTTATCAAGCAGAATTTTTGCAGTGCTTCAAGGCTTCTCATTTCTCATTTAGGGTGACAAGATCTAATCTCATTTTTAGCTGGTCTCTAACACCAACCTCCACTCAGCCTTTGTAAGATGCTTCATCAAGCACCCTCATGCTCTCTCCTCCGAAGTTCCAAAGGCTTTGAGGAGGACTCCATCCACACACAAACCTACCTCATGATGCCTTTCAACTATTTTGTTAAAACTCACTACTGGGATGCCCACGAAATCTACCAAGGCACCTGTGCACGGTCTGGAAGCACCTACTTGATGAACGCCAAATGAGACAGTATAAGTACAGAGCGCAGCACTGATACCCCACCTAATTCAGGCAGAATGAGTAGACCTGAAGCCCCGTGGGGGCTGATTTAGGGGATTGCTGTCACAGACACAGCACTGTGCTGCTGCAGCTATGCTGTTCAAACACCCAGCCTAGCTCATGTACTGGGAACTCAGTGTTCAGCAGCATAGATTTCCTCTCTCCTCTTTTTGCATCTATGTCCTCCTTCTTCCTTATAGTTACACATCAAGCTCTCTTTTTTAGGGCTTGTTTCCTAGGGTCTAGCATTGAGGGAATCTAAGCTGTGGCTATTGCTCCTGCCTGCTAAACTGACAAGATGAAGTCTAACAGTCAATCGGTGGAACAGCCTAGTCAAGCATGAAACACTCTCAAACTTGGTCTTAAGTCAGAGTTGCAGGTTTGATCTTTATTTTTAAAAGCTATGGCCTAGTTTAACTTGAAGTTATGGTCTGTGATCTGCAGATGGTCAAAGTGATCAAAATGTCACCTTCTGTCTTCCAGATCTTTGTGTGAACTCCATGAAACCAGGCCAGGCAGAAAGGCACACAAAAGTCTTGTTGGGGAGAGTGAAATCAGTGTCTGCTCCTTGAATCTGCTGATGGAAGAGGGGTGGAGATGTCCATGAAATCTCAAAGCTGTGCAGAAATATAAAAGACAGTTATGACAGCCAGTTCTTCCTTCCCTAGATTGCAGATGAGCCTGATGAAAAGTAGCTGCTGTCTCAAGCTGTTTTCCTTTTCTCTGCAGTGACAAGGTACAGCTGGAAACCAGAGACTATATTAACTCTGGTTCAGGGTTGGAAGAATTGTGGAGCTGGTGCTGCTGGTCTCAAACTGGGCAAAACTCATTAAAAGAAAAAAACCACCACCAACAAAACAACCTCCTAAAAAACCAACTGTAAAACACCTTCGTAGAAATGGAGCTCACTTGAAGGATAGACTCACCAGGGCAGGTCCCCTGGTTTGAAAGATGGCAGATCAAATGTTCCCTGAATTGCTACTGCAGGAGCTTCAACCTAGCAGACAGTATCAATGCCTGTCAGCAGTGGAAATGAGTCCACAGAAATCACCCATGCCAGCTCTGCTCTCCCTACACTAGTCCCCTGGCACTCAATGATCCTTGGAGCACAAGAGGTGGCCGCCTGTGCCATCCACAGAAATGGGAGACCAACTGTCAGTTGCCATTGGCCTCGCTGCCAACTAGCTTCATGGAAAACATAAAGAGGAAAATAAATCTCCACCGCTACAAATTACTGCATGGACAAAAGAAAATCAATACACTGTAACTTCCCACCATCTCAATGCCATTAAAAGATCATTGCAAACCAATCAAAAGAGCATCCATAATTCACTCATGCTCACCTTACTGAATCCATGGCACAGTGCAGAAAGCATGTGTGCGTTCATAATCTTGTCCCATCATTTTGCACAGTCCTTGTGTTTGAGAAAGGAGCAGGGATTTCAGCCAGCAAGGTTCATGCATTGTATGGTCCTTGTCCAGCAGCAGTTCCAAACCTTGGATTCTTGGGTCCTTCCTCCCTCAAGGACCATTCTAGTCCTTGACTTTCTTGAAAAAAAAAAAAAAAACAAACCCAAACTTGTCCTAAACTTTTCAGGCTTTTGGATCTGCCTTACAATGATTCATTTCCAGGCATGCCCCCATAGCACACGAGGCACAGCAGCACTGTGACATTGAAAGTCAAAGGGCTGCCTGAAAAAATAGCACTGTTCTTCAGGGAAGGAACACAAGTACATAAAGATGGGTCTTCATGGGTCTTTCACTTTTCTTCGTCTAATCTCATGCATTACGACTTTTTCTGAGCTACTTGGAATTTCTCACTTCCCCTCCTGACTGTAAGTGAGTGAAAGTAAGGTGAGAGTCTCACTTTCAGGTGTTGGGACATCACAGGATCAGCCTGAAATCTTGACATTTGAACTCTCATCACTACAGCTGGCAACTCTGAGGAGTACGTAGTGGAATCATTACTGACTGAAATGATTTTTCCATTTCTTTTCAGATAATTTTTAAGTTTCCAGTTTGTGCCTAATACAATATAGTGTCTCTGTGTTAAGGTGAGTCTATCAATTGGATATTTTCCCTTAACATCAGAATAATGAATTGAAACGTCAGTACTGGAAACCTGATCGTGCTATGGAGTCAACAACTGGGTCACTCTAGAGTTACTAGGAGGTGCAGCCTATGACTGCTTTTACAAGGGCTCCCACCAAATTCCTTCTTTACCTTCAGACCTGAAGAAGTCATGTTTGCAAGGATGTGTCTTAGGGAACTACCCACTGTTCTCATTTACGCTGTCTACTTTTAAAAAGGAAGCAGCCTGGCTTAGCAAACGAGTATCTCTCTTGAGTGTTTTCTGGAAATACTTATCCAACACTTCTAAATCTATGCTGAATAGGAATGTTCGCAGGGCAAGATTTGAAGTAGAAGTGGGGGGAAGGGTGACCACATATGGGAGAAACTTTGAATATCAGTTTATATTTGCTATAAACTGACCCACTGCAAATTCCTCAGTCCAGTCCCTTCTAGTGGAGATAGACTGAGAGGCCATTGCTTTGGATGTCTTGAGTGCCAGAATCATGTTTCTCCATGACGTGGGCTCCATCACTGTTGCTAAAATATGATGATTGAATACAGATACAACATCACCACCAGCTCTGGGTAGAACCATAACTGGTTGTACAAAGCATCACACAAACTGAAATGGCGATGTTGGCTATCAAGTCATCATGGTACAGTCTGCTTTACAACAGTCAATAGTCCTATTCCAGTAGAGTCCTAATAACTTCAACTGGAGGTCTCTCTGATGGATAGGAAGCAGTCTTCAGATATTCACAGGATCACAGAATCAGAGATTGGTTGACGTTGGATAGGACCTCTGGAGGTCATCTGGTACAACTCCCCTGCTCCAGCAGGACCACCTAGAGCCCAGGACCATGTCCAAACGGCTTCTGAATATATCCAAGGCTGGAGACTCCACAATTATCTATTATTTCATTTCTGACTCCTGAGCACCCAGCTACACAAAGGCTTGATTGAAGTACCTGACATATATTTTAATTTCAAGGAATTTAACCCAGAAGTGCACTATCATTTACTGCTATCAGCTTCACATATGGAACCCAGCTCTGGTTTGCAAAGCTATCCCCATTTCATATTCAGTCCTTGAGAGAACATCCTTTGTCTGTGGGCTGGCAATGATTCCATGGGCAAAGTTTCTGTCTACTGTCTTTGGTAGCAGCAAGATTGCACTCCAGTCTTCCAAGGATGCCACTTATCACCATCCCCAAGCATAGGAAGAAATTGCCGTGTGTTAGGATAGTTTCTGTCTTCACAAACGTAAAAATGAAAATCCATTTCCAGCCTCCGTTTCCTTGCCCAGCTGTCTCTAAAAAGACACAAAAAAGATCACCAACTCCCTCCTCTCATCAGAAGCAATCTCTGATAAGCAGCTCCTTAAGGGCTTTCTGAACACTGCAGCTCTGAAGGACCAGCAAAAACCTTCAGGTCCACACCCCATACATACCTCAGTTTTCAGGTGGCTTCTCTCAGTGCAGACATTCTTCTGCACAGGCAGACACAGATCTCCGGCCCGTGCGGTCTCTTCATGCTGAAAACAACAGTGAGCTGCACAATGCCAGGAGCTCACAATTTTTTTTCTACCTGGTTTGCAGCTGAACGGACCCGCCCTAATGCATGCATCCCCTTGGAACGGTGCTCCCAAATCTGTGGCTTCTGTTGTTCTCAGATGTTGCATATTTCATAATTTGCGCCTTCTGTGGGCTAGTTTTCAGTAGCAGAAATGGATTATCATTGATTGTAGAAAACTATGCTTTATTGAACAAAGATAAATATTGATCAACCTGCACAGTACCAAAGTCAACTTCAGGCAAGAAAGTGTGGTGTGGCTATGCTCTTGTTCCAGCTCCCAGCTATAGCATAATGCTTGTAGCTTAAGGAGCAAGGGATGCACCAGGAATCTGATAAATGAATATTTATTTCCTGGACAGGACATGTGCATACCTCTCACCTTGAATGATGTGAGACCCTTCACCATCAGGGCACCCTGTTTCTACTACCAATAGCTTTGCTGTTCTTAAAAAGAGCTGATCAGGAAGTAGCCATAAGAACAAGGTCGCCGGGCTCTGCTTTGGAGCAACTCTCTGCCTGCCTGGCAAGTCGCGCTTGCTGGAACGTTGCAAATGTGGGTCTGGGTGAGTCCAGGGTACCCGTCCAGTGACAAGAGGGATGTGCTCCTTAAATCATATTATTACTTAGCTTGATTTCTGAGTGGAATATCCAAAGAAACCATGATCAGAGACAATGTGTCTAGAGGACACAGCAGAAAAGAATAAGATTTGCTCTCATCTGTTCAGGAGGAGAGTTGATTTGGCAATTAATATGTAGGTGTAGCACTGAAAAGATCTTGCTTTCTCTTCCTACTATTACTTATTCCCAGTGTGACTGTGATCAATATCACTCTGTATCCCATCCACTGAGCAGTTTGTCTTGTTCCTTAGGACTTGGTCGTGTGCTTCATTTTGTCCTAAGGCCAGTGCAAAAAGTTCACTGGAGCATTAGGGCTTTAGTGCTTTGAGACTACAACGTCTGGCACCATCCGGGGCCTGGCATGAAGAATGAGATCCCTCAGCGCCACAAGAACAGAAATGCTACATTATTAATAAGCAGGTGAACAACGAGGTATAGAGCGGTGCAGGTCTTAAGTATGTGGATTGAGGTACCGACAGTGAAAGCACATCTGTTAGTCTCATCTCCACCAGATGGTTCCTTTCAGCGCCTGAAGGTGCTGTCATTTATTTCATCACTAATTTAGCTCAGGGATTGCTGAAGAATGGACACATCCCAGATATGAGAATAGTGGTCTGACACCTGAAACCTTTGCTAGGAACATAAATTCGTGGAAAATCTTCAGCGATAAGTTAAAGACACAGCTTTCTTTTGAATTGTATGAACTGATTAAAAATGAGAAAACAAATTTTTTATCAATACGTGACAAATTAAGCTCTGTATTTTTATTATTATTCTTTCTTGGAAACAAGTTTTAGGAGAGAAGATAAATCACTTTTTGTTCACTAAAAATAGTTTGAAAACTGATTCTTTTTCAGTTTAACAAAATAAAAACAAGATGGAAAAGTTAGGTAAGAAGTTGTTAAAAGGCTGAGCAAACAATAATTCAAAGTTTCAATGTCTGAGCAGCTCCTCATGCTCAGAGTTTCAGGGAGGTTTAAACCAGGGCACTGCTTTCTCCTTGGGGTGGACACTGAGGACATGCACGGCCGGCCAGGGCAGCATCTCTGAGCAGCAGGGACCGAACGGGCTGTTCCCAGCCAGTCAAATGTCTGTTTGCTGATCTGTGGACACTCAAAACTGGAAGGATTTGATACATTTTTAACTGAGGTTCAGTAGCAAGGCCACATATCCCCATGTCTGCCTGAATCTTCAGACAGGCTGAAAAAAGCATACGGTGTTGTAAAGTTTCACCATTTAAAGAGGATGTCATAACCTCCTGGGCTCCCAAGCTAAACATCAGTTTTGTTCTCTGGCGTTTTGATGAAAATCAAAATTTTTCTTGCTTGCATGCTTGTCTGTTCATCTAGCTATCCAATCTAGTTGTCACAGCAGCAGATGCTTGGACTTTGATGGTGGTTTGGAGGAGGCTGAAACCAAACTGAGGAGCACTCAAACAATTCCAGCTTGATCCTCTGTGTTAGGCAGAAGATCATTTGTGATATCCAGGTTCATTATGAACCTTCATGCTAAGTCTTCAGTAGAGGTTTCTACAAAGCTATAAGAACAAAAGCTTGTGTTTCTTGAAATGATGATGAGGCTTCAAGCTGAAGTGAGGGGAACTTTTGGTTTTTTTGGTCAAACTTAAACATGTTAACAGGAAAACAATTATATGGGTGAAATTGTGTGGAGGGGTTTTTTTTACCTATTTTGCAGTTTAGAGTAAAAATTTCTAATTTAAGGTTTGTTTGAAGTGTTTGTTTTATCATTTCACAGTTCCCTTTTAGAAGTTCAAATCAGTAGTAATAAAATTAGAAATTTGGCCAAAGCCAAAATGTGGCATTTTGAACAGACAGAAACAAATTGCTCCCACTGTCCTTTCCAAGCCTTGAGATTGCCTGCAGTACTATTGAAGTTGCATGAAGTTTGTTTTTTTTTTTTTATAGAGTTGAATTTGCATGAGGCTTTTTTTTATGGCATCGCTCTGCATTCATCAACTTGACAGCACCAAGAACCCAGTTTTTGTTCCTTTCCAATGTGGCATCTCTTTCTCCCCATGTTTGCAATGACATCCATCAGTGTGGTTGTACCATCTTAACAGCCTCCCATCCCCAAAATCCTGCCCACCCCAGACTGCTGATGACTGAGTTATTGCTCGAGCAGCTGGAGTTCAGGGTTCCTCCCTAGTGCACAAGCAAGCTAAATTCTGCCTACAGGGAAATAACTTCTGACTCTGCTGCAGCCATAGCTTTTGGATACCTAAGCTGGTCATTCATTGCTCTATTAAGGTAAAAAGATGCTCTTTTCTTTTTTTTTTGGTTGCAAAACATGCAAGACAAGTTAAGAGCCTGGGAGATCTGCTGGTCTCTCTTTTCTGCCATAGGGATTTACCGTTCCATATTTGTGATCCCAGTGGGGACACTTCCCTGGAGCAAGGGTCAGGCACCTCGCTGTAGTTTCAGAAGAGCACTGCAAAGCCACTTTTCCAATTTCATGGGGGGGGAAAAGCAGATTTAAAAAAATACTAGGTTTGATCCATTTTGGGGAATATGCTTTCAGGTTGCTTTGGAAAGGACCACTTTTTCTTAATGTCACAATATGAGGTCTTGGAAAGTACAGTCCCTTGCAGGACAGAGGGGACAGACAGTGCAAGGGCCAGAGCCCATCCCAAGACTTTGCTGTTGCTTGCAGAGGAGCGTGCTGCACCCTCCAGTTCAGTAGACTCATGCAGTCTATGTTTCAATCCTACCACTTTAAGAGATTTACATTTGTTTAAATGTCTTTCTGGACGTTTTCTTGTTCCTCGCTCCTGCTGGCACTTTTGAATGTAGCAGAGTTCTGCACAGAGGCCAATTACTGATTTACTACAGGAAAAAGAGCTAAAGGGAAGAGGTGCAGATGAGGATCCATTTTGTTAGATCATTACGTACTTTCAGGCCAAATTACAGCTGGTCTACTCATACCTTGGCCCAATCAATCTGCCCTTAAAAGAATGATCTATCAAAGAAAGTCTAAATATATCTAGCCTTGGAGAAAGAGCTCCCAGCAATTCATCATGGGGGTAGATGACAGAGCACTTTGAGAGTATTCTCATTGCAGCTCCTTTGCCTGTAGCTGACCTTTCTGCTTGAAAAGAGACTTAATTCTTTCAGACTGTCAAGACCTCATTCTTTGGAGGCATCACTGTTCACTAAAAGGGAAACTGCCTGCACCACAAGATATTTTAATTCTTACCAGGAAACTACAAGACCATTAATTTAAACGCGTAGCAAGACATTACATATTTGTGCACATTGGAGAGAAGCCCACATTCCTCCTCACTACCTCAGGTGCCTTTTGGCATTTCCATCTGCGGCATAGCTGCGGTGGACCAGAAGTGTGACTTGCTGCTACTGGAGACTGAAAGCTGGAAGGGAAGAAAATCTGGGAGGTTGAATCTGGAATTCCCAGATCTCACCCCAGCAGCTTATGGCACATCAGGGAGCAAGCCTCTTGGCCCACAGTTCCCAAGATTTGCCCTTAAATCACCTAGGCACAAGCTGCATTAACCACCAGAAATTCGGTACTAACAGAATTGATCGAAAGCTAAGGGCCAGGATGACTTAGCCAAACCAAAAGGCCTCATGCAGATCTTTTGCATACCTCTGTATTTCCCCAAGAGATTTCCAGCAAGCTTGGAAAGAGCAAAACATTGCTATTAGTTGGAAATTTTCAGTATGGATTTCAGTATCCAGACTGGAAGTTGCCGTATTTGAAAGACCCAATGCTTATTGATCCATGCCTTAATTTTCCTACCTTCAAATGGGAATAAGATTCTTGTGGCAATAATTAGCATCTGGAAAGCACTTCAGATGCTTACACAGTGCATTCCCTAGAGCCAGCTACCTACAATCAATGGGATATAATGGCCTCATATTATGACAATAATTAAATACTTCCAGCTCTTCACTTAAGCAATGTTTACAGTGCTCCAGTGAGATACAGGAAATCTTAACTTTATCTGGTTGACAGAGAACAAATGTAAAGGTAGAATAAGCACAATATTCAGAACATCTCTATAACATGTAAAAAAAAAACCTTCAAACTCGTGCTTCTGAGCAATTAAATTCAAAAGAACTGTTAGGCAGCTTAGACCACTTAATTTTAGGACTACAGGCATCCACCTTGAAGCTCAAAGAAGTGCATCCATGCACTGCAGGTCCTATGGACCAGTTGGATCCCGTTAATCACAATTATACAGAATATGTTTGGAACAGCTGTACTTCTGTGTCCCTCTTCAAGACATTCACAACCTATGTTTCTAAATAGAGCCTTTCAATACATTATTGCTGGGACAGAATGAGAAATACTTGTTCTCGGAGGTTTCTGTTTTAATACTCCAAGGCTTTTGCAAATTACTGGTATTGCAATTCTGTTAATAAGCAGATATTTAATACACATAACAATTTGAAGATTATTTGTGCCTTTATCACATTATATTGTATGAGATGCAAATGTCTGTAGTGATTGAATCAAGAATAAGTGATAGAGACATTTCATAAATAAAGGTATCTATGATTTAATGCAAAAATAAAAGTTCTAGCATTTTGTATCTGAATGGCTGGGTTCATTTCTTCCTCCTTCAACCTGGAAAAGAAAGGATAAATCAGGAGCAGTTAGACTTACCGTGTAGCAATATACACATACATTCCTTTTACTATAAACAAATACACAGGCTAGAACCATAATCACAAATGCTGTCTCACCAAAACCTGAACTTTTGTTGACCTACCCCTGTGTTTTGTGTACTTGAAAGAAAGCAGAGGCTTAAAAGATGGATCTGAACAAGACAACACGTTCTGTGCATAGCATGGTGCAAAGTGCATCTCCAATGTGATTACCAGGAACCAAGTGGGACTGTGTTATTTCAAACTGATTCTGAGTCATATAATGTATCCCTTAGAGAATTTACTGAAACATAAGTAACGGCAGACGGACCATCCTGTGTTTGGAAAACATACTCCATTTGATGAATCTTCAGAGTAATACTGAATAATAGAAGATATTGTGTATCATCTTAATTTTTTATGATGCAGCACCACAATACAGGTCAAATAGAAACAATCAGTCTCCAAAAAACCCATGTAAATCTCTAGGAAGTCAGTGGGGAACTTTGTTAGTTCAGCTTGCTCATATTCTTATTTGCTCAGAGTCCTTCAAATATGGCATCTGATGTCATTCTTCTAGTCTTGAGAGGAAGAAAGCAGACTTTTCTGACAGTTTCTGAATGAAAAATGAAAGGAACTTCTGCCACCCATTTGTTTCTGCTTCCTCTTGCTGCTCTCTACATAAAATTGCTCATAAGCATTCACAGAGAAACCACAATTCAACCTCAAGTAACTAGAAAGATCTCTTCATTAGGCCTGACCCAAAGGCCACCTAATAATTCCACCATTCCTAATGGACTTTTCCATCAGATGCCTGACAAAAGTTTCACTGAAACCAGCAGTAAACTTGGTGCAGTATCAATAGGAGCAAATTTTAGCAGTGCGTGGTGGAGACCCTTGGACTTCCATAAGATACCCTTGCCCCAACCTTATGCCCCACATGCCTCCCACTGATCATTAAATCCCTACTTTTTGTTCAGGTGGTTAAATCACTTTATATCAGCGCCATCAATGAACACGAGCCAAACTCTGGTTTATGTGAACAACCACAATAGCCGAGAACTTCTTGTTGGCTTAAAGGGACACTAAAAGCTAGAAGAAAGATATAAAAGCCTCCACTTTAACATCATCTACTGTGTCTGTGCACTACATGTGATTTGAGAAGTATTAGCATTTTGTTTTGGTCTTGTAATTAGAAGGATTGTGCTTCATTATCCTACTGTAGCTCCTGCTGTGACATGGTCCTTGTTATCTTTCTAAAAGAAGTATTTCATACACAGTATCCAATTCTGTCAACTGGTTACAAAAGCTTTGGAAGTTTCTCCGTTTCTTATTTCAAAACAGTATTTAAAGGAAAAGAAGAAAAAAAAACAACCAAAAAACCCACAAACAAACACCACAACCATTTATTCCTACGGAGTTGTTATATTCTTGGGAATTATATAGGGAAACACTTCAGACAAGGCAGTTCACTTCCACAGAAGTGAATACTTGGAATGTTGGGGGGAAAGATATCTTTTGGTGGTTTGGTTTTTCCCCTTTTTCTTTGCAGGATAGCTCTTATTAGAACGGGAAAAAAAAACTGGTCCAAATTAATTAACTGATATAAATGTGATGGGATTGGGGGGCTAGGTCATTTAGGGTTTTTTTTCCCCAAAAGACCCTGAAGACACTGTTCTATATACTGTATAGAAACAGGCAGGTTTCAGTCTAAGAAGTCTCCTAGGTTGTCTCTACGAGTTGTATCCAAAGAGCTTCATCTCTTGCTGCTTCTCTTCACTTTGTCTGCCAGTATTCTGCCCTTCCTTTAACAGAGCCTCTCCTTGTACAAAACATAAATTTGTAGCTAATAAGATGATGTTGCCAGTGATACGTATAATCTTATGTTCCTGTGTGCATATGTTAACTACAGTATTCATTTTGAGTATTCTTATATTCAGAAGGGAAAAGGTCTTTCCTATATTTATGCTAATTAGCATAACATACTCTACTCAGAATTCATCATATTCTACTAAGCTCTGCCAGAGAAAATGTATTAATAGCTGAACTGTTGCAACCTTTTATTAATATCGACATTGCAAGCTCTGTACAAATTTAAAGGCTTATCAATAAGACAGGATTTTTGTCCTTATTCCTTAAGTAATCAGAGATAATGAAAAAAATGCTCCAGGAGAAACAGCTTGGATGTAAAGGCAAGTGGTGTTTAACTCCACGCTAGATTGTTCTGTCTTGTAGCTGTTGAATCAGTGACATGACTCTGGGTCTTGCCTTAAAAAAAAAGATCTAATTATGCTTCATCATGTACCAAACCTTTATGAAGGATTCCTAAAGACAATAAATACTTCCAAGAAGTGCTTGATGTGAGAGGAAATTATATGTACAAAGTGGAAGCAGGCCTGCACATTGCATCATGTTGACTCTCTGTCCTCCTAATAGCACTGAGCGTTGTGCCCAGGTTTGGGAGAAATGCGAAAACCAGAAGTGACAAATATCCAGAGACCTTTAATAAAAACAGAGGTCATGGCAGCACACTGGATTCTCATCTCCAGGCAGATGGACAAGAAAACTACAGGTTTAACAAGATATTTCTTCAGCTCCAACTCAGGGGAACATCACGTACTTCCTTATCCCAGAGAAGACAATAGCTACATCTTAAACCCTTGTCTTGCAGGCCTGGGGAGGCCCACCTGATAGGAGAACTTCCCAGAGCATCCAAAGTGGAGATGTCTGTCTCCTTGTAAAGCTCTGGTCTGACACTGCTTTCTTCTCACTATGACTCACTCCAACCTTCTCCTTTCCTTCACCTCAGCTTCACTCTTTGTTGCTCTTGCATTTTTAGCACTTTCTCTGTATCCTTCACTCCTTTTCTTCAAAGTCTCACCTTCTCTTATTAGCTAATCTTCTTTGAACTGCATGCCTGGACTTGGGACATGATTTTGCAGAGAAATGGAAAGCAGAGGGAAGGTCAATATACCATGTGTGGTCACCTCATCATCTAATAGGTCATATACTTTCTCTACCTTGGAGATCTCTTCTGCTGAAGATTTTTAGCAAAGGAACTGCTTTGCCTGCATACTTGGTTTCTGGGTGCAAACTGACACAAACATGATTAAAACAGATCTCAAATAATTACACTGCTTTGAAAAAGAAAAACAAAATAAAAATAAAAGAAAATATGGAGAGAAGGAGAAAGGAAAGGGAGGTGCATTACAATTTGTACAAGAACAGATGCATGTCCATAAAGCAGAAAGACAAACAACATGAGACAACTGCAGAACATCATGGCATGTGAGCTACTTTCCAGTGCCTCAGTACTGGCAAAAGAAATTAAATTATTGTTGCAAGGCCGGCAGACAAGCATCGTACCAGAGAAACAACTTTATCTGGGCAGAAGTTTCACCAGTTGGCTACACTGACCAAGAACATGAAAAAAACCAGCAATAGTCACATAGCTGTATTTGGCATAGTTTTT
This sequence comes from Grus americana, assembly GCF_028858705.1. NCBI lineage: Eukaryota > Metazoa > Chordata > Aves > Gruiformes > Gruidae > Grus > Grus americana. The sequence goes on along the minus strand of NC_072853.1, from coordinate 9,398,953 downwards.
ACAAGCCAGTCCCTGGTGCAGAAGTAGCTCTCCTAGCAAGACAAAACCCCTACATCTGCTGGTGAACACCACAACAGACGAAGACTTTTGTTTCCCGAGCCCTAACATTGGGACTGTCTCCTCAGGTGCCAACAATCTTCCTCTGCCCATGTTTCCTACTACACTCCTGATTCTGCCGTGAAAAGGCATGTGATATCCCTCTGGCTCGAATGAGGTCTAAATTTCACTAGACCACAGTCTTTCCCACTCTATCAGTATGTTATTGAAGAATATTAGCTTTCTGAGCTGCTGTCTTCATCTTTCCCACATTGCTCTGTTTCACCAATATAGCTCCTCTTTTAAGGTGATTTTTTTTTTAAGGGTTTTTCATTAAGCTTTGATATGAACAGGGCTGCTAATCTTGAGCATTTAACTTTAATGCAATAAAAATACTCTATTTTTAGTAGAAAACCTGTCAAACAGTCTCATTGGGATCACAGACCTGTGGTGGAATAGCTCACACAACTGGAATGCTACAGTGGATGGTCACAGGCTCTTCAGGAAGAACAGACTGGAGAGAAAAGCAAGTTGTCATGTACGTGAGGCAGAAGAGAGGCATGGAGCTCTGCCTAAGGATGGATGATGTGCAGCTGAGAGCTTACGGGTCAGGACTAGTGGTCACACACACACAGGTGATATGGAGACAGATGTCAGATGTCGGCTACAGGCCACCTGGGCTGAAAAAAAACAGTAGATGATGCCTTCTTCAGACAATTGGGAGAAGCCTCATGTTCACAGACTCTGGTCCACATGAGGGACTTGAATCACCCTGGTATCTTTTGGAGGGGCAACACAGCACGTCACAAGCAATCCACTGCCAGGCTCAAAGGGTTGTTAGCAGCAGCAGTCTAGCCAGAGGCCAGTACTAGTGGTGTACCCCAGGGTTGATCCTGGGGCAAATATTGTTTGACATCTACATTACTGACCTAGATGATTGGACTGTGTAGCCTCAGAAGGTTTTCCAGTGATACAAAATTGGAAGGAGTGATTGATACACCAGGGGGTCATGCTGCCAATTCAGAGGGACCTCAACAGGCTGGATAAATGGGCTGACAGGAACCTCCTGAAATTTCACACATGGAAATGGAAAATCCTGCATCTTGCAAGGAACAACCCCACACACCAGAATATGCTGGGTGCCAACTAGCTGGAAACCAGCTTTGCAGAATGGCACCTGGGGGTCCCAGTTGACCGTGATACAGAAATGTGTCCTTGCAGCAAAGACCAACGGCCTCCTAGGCTGCACTAGGCAGAGCACTGCCAGAAGGTGGAGGAGGTGATCCTTCCCCTCTACTCAGCACTGGTGAGACACAGCTGTGTCCTGTGCCCAGTGCCGGGCTCCCCAGTACGAGACAGACATGGACACAAAAGAGCAAGTCCAGTGAAGGGCTGTGAAAATGATGAGATTGGAGCATTTATCATACAAACTGAGGCTGAGAGAGCTCAGATTATTCAGTCAGAAGCAGAAAAGGATCAGGGGAGTCTTATCCATGTGTATAAATACCTGTTTGGGCAGTAAAGATGATGGAGGCAGAGTCTTCTCAGTGGTGTTCAGTGACAGCAAAAGAAGCAATAGGCACAAATTGAAATACAGGAAATTCCACTTAAAATAAGAAAAAAACTTTGTACTATGAGGCTGGTTAAACATGGTATGTGTTTCCCAGAGAGGTTGTGTAGTCTCATCCTTGGAGATATTCGAAACCTGACAGGACATTGCCCTGAGCAGTCTGCTGTAGGTGACCCTCTTTTGCACAGGGAATTGAACTAACAAGCTCCAGATTTGGCTTCCAGCCTCAACTATTATGTGATTTTGTGAAATAAGACAGCAAAACCTGCCCAGTGACTGGATGCAAATAGGCATTCACATATTCTTTGGCTGAAAGTCAGTCACTGCGTATTTTACATTCTGCAGATATGTAAAAGAAGGGGTGACAGGAAGGTTTTGTTTGGTGCTTCAATAAAACAAATTCTCTTAAATCACACTTCAAGGTCACTGACTCCATCCCAGCTAAGACCTGAAGACTTGTACAACAGATCTGACATGCTCAAATCTTTAGCACATAAAATAGTGTTACTTAATTCTTAAACATGTGACTTTTCATCAGTTTTACTGGGGTGGTGGGCAAGACAAGAGAGACAATGGGTCAATAGTTGATCTAGAAAGTAAAGCCAGCCTTCAAGTTTAAGGCCAGAGCTCCACCTATGAGACTGACACTGGGATATGTTCTTGTGATTAGTCTGTGGCCAGCTGGCTGAAATGAAAGCCACATAACTCAGGTATCTTCAAGTGCCATTGTTGGGATTTGAGTCAGATTTGTCCTCTTGAAGAACAGCAGACCCATTGGAAGTTCTGAGTTTACAGTTTTATTTAGCCAAGGATATAAATTGCTGGGGGAAACCAGATACTGTTCATTTGCTGTCTCAACATGGTAACTCTTTACAATTCAGCACAGAAGATACACAGATCAAACTGAAATGGCAAATTTACCCACAGACACTGCCATGCTTCTCTTTCTGTTTCCATCATAAGTTCTTGGGGGAGAATTTCCTCCAGCATCCAGGGCCCTCTTCTTGTATGAATCTCCAGATTTTTCTGCATCCTTATGGTACAGTTTAGGAAGAACAGTATCCTCTAGAATCTAATTTTCTTCTACTTCAGTCTAATGATTTCCTGATCGGCCCCAGCAGGGATTCATACTTCCTAACAGCTTATATATAGTAGCAAGAAACTGATAAATACATTTTGATTACTGCAGTGGTGCTCAGCTGTACCTCTTGAAACAGCAATGAAGGGGAGGTGCTGTCTAGGATCATCTTGAGACGGTAAAGGAGAGGGATTAGGAAGTGACAACCAAGGTGTTGAGAGTCCTGTGGCCAAGCAAAGGCAGAGGTGTGTCAGCAGACTAATGGTAGACGAAAATGACTTTGAAGATCTCAGAGCAGCTGGAAATGGCTTTGTGCATGGCCTTGTAGAATCATAACTAGAGAGTCTGGGAGAGACACACTGGAGGTTGCCCAGAGTCCCAGGTCATCTGGGAGTAACTTGAACTGGCACAACTTGTCACCTGGCAAGTCATGAACTGTGTTTGCACATCCCTGAGGTTTTGGCAGCATTCTCTGACCTGGCAGGGAACAGACCTAGAGCCCCCAAAAGCCCATCCAGCAAGAGCTGAGAAGGAGATTGAGTTCATTATGAGAGTTAGGGTCATTGAGTAGCGAGTCTTTGCTCAAATGATGCAGCATTTGATACCCAGACAGAAAACCTTCACCAGCGTTCAGTGGAAAATATAAGAGTGAGGCTATCCGTTGCAATACAAAAGAGACATTGGCCAAATCGGGAGAACTATATATTGTAATTAATTAATGAGGAAGGAAACAGAACAATTGCTGCATTGTGAGATCCAGCCACTATGAAGAGAAAGATACAAAAGCATTGTTCTGGTGCCCATGAGCACAGGCCTCTGAGTCACTGGGTCAAATCCATCCCCAGTTTAACATGGCTGATGTCAGTGGAGTCAACAGCAGAGAGACATTTAGTCTCTCCCTTCTCTAGAAGCAAGCTATGTGATCTCTAGGTTCAAATACCTACTTACATCAGACAGAAACTGCAGATCACAGAGGCTGAGCACTGCGTTACTAAAACAGGTGAGTTAATTAAAGCTCTCCAATTTACAATGAGGATTACATCTAGCTCCTCACAGTTGTCATATCTGAGCTCTCCTTAAGGGTCAAGCATCCTTTCTCCTTTCTGTCATACAAGTACTTTTTCAGCTGGGTTTGTGGAGCAAAGATGACACTCAGTGGCTGGTTAGGTTATCACAGGTACATGTCTCCAGCAGTTTTCCAAAGGGATTGGTCTTAGATGCTGCTGGCAGAGGCTGTTCACAGAAGCCTGCTTTGCTGTGTTGGGTACAATATTGTCTTCACATTCCCAGTGAGGGGCAGCACTCCTCCCCTCCAGTCACATGCATACTAAGCAGTGATATATTTTTCATTTACATTTTTGACACACACATTTTATAGCAGAACTTCTCATGGGTTTTTAGGAGGTGGAAGGAAAAAGATTTGAGGAATGTCCCAATAGAATTTTTCTTCTTTATATTCTTTTAAGAAAATGGGCTTATTGGCTTTTTGGATTCACAGCCACAGCTTTCCCTATTGCTGTTATGAGGAGTCTTTATAAGCACCCTCCACTGCAGAAACCCAAAGCCCTTTGCGAGCACCATAGACGTTGATTTTCCCAATCTACAGCTGACATGGAGATTTACATCAGGCTCACAGTGATGAAGCAAGATAAAGGTAATGCTCATGGGCCACAAGAAGGATCCAAGCAAGGATTTCCTTGGTATGGAGGAGAACTGGGTTTCAAGGGGTTTAGCCTGTCGCCCAGCCCTCCCAGTAGCATGGCTGATGCAGCACACCGGTGTGGGAATAGAAACCATCTAACTTGACCACTTTGTGACCGAGAGACGTCGACAAAAGGCCACTAGCTGTACAGTATGTATTACATACAGTATATATATGCTGGTTAACTCTGCAGTGTACGCGCAGCTGTCTCAGCACCTTGAGGTTACACCTGGTCCCCTTCCCAGACAGGGAGTTATGCACAGGCTTTTGCATTAGTTGATGTTGTCACACAGCTCCCCCTCCCTCCCAGTAAACCCCCAGAGGAAGGCTGCAAGCAGCCAGGAGGTTCGATCACAAGTGTGATTGTCTTCACCGATGAGTTACCCCAATGAAATGAGCTGTGCTCTCAGTCCCATTTCTCAAAAAAATAGGTGTCCATGTCCCAGAATGAATGTGTCCATGAGCCTCTTTCATTAGCAACATAAGTATAGGGAAGGCAGAAATTCAATTCCTTCTGTTCCTTGCAGGTCCCTGGCATTGGGGAATACGGCATATTAGCAGAACAGAGACAAACTGTATCACTGCTGCCTATGGTCTTTCTGGGTTAAAAAAAAAGGGCTGGAGCCTTCAGGGCTGGTCTGGCAACATTTGCTGTCATTAAGCTGATGTATCAATAAGAGGGGAAAAGTGGATGGACAGAAAGAGCACAATTTCTAAATAGAGTAATTGGATAGTGTCATTTGGATAGTGACCAACAGTAGGAAGTGATTGACCAAGTCCTTTTTAGTGATGGTCCTCAGGCTGATAAAGGCAGCAAGAGGATCTCCCATTGATGTTAAGCAGAAATTTGCACAGAGATCAAGGCCGGAACAAAATATTCCTGTAGTGAGTAACTGAAAATATCTTTGTGATTTCTAACATACTCCACTTGTTGCAATGGAGAGTATATTTTGCAGTACATCATCCTACTTTTTCCTCCATTGCCATCTGACTTGGATTCCCTTGCCTCTTCCTTTTTTTTCTCCCCCCCCCCCCCAACTTTGCAGAATCTCCCCACCTGCCCCACCTGGCAATGCAGTCAGTAGCAGAGCTTTTATTAATATTATCTTTTAGATTTGACATTAGGCTTTACAATTATTAGTCAGCTCCAGGTCTCAAATAGGAAACACATGTCTATGATTACACTTGAACTCCTTTGATGCTCTTTAGCACAGGGAGCACATTTTTCCCTGTGTCTGCAAGGCACAATGAATGATAGCAGATCATATCATAACTACCCTAACAGAGAAAAATAGTGCAGCTACTATCACCACGGATAATAATGAATGGCAAGTACAAACGTCATCCAGAGGTGTTTTGGGCTGCCTGCAGAAGAAATAGATAATGCTGCGATAGTGTTTTTATTTGGTAAGTTTTGTTGGTGGTTTAGCATACATACATATGTATACGTTTATATGCATGTATGTATATAAGCTTATATGTACATGATTGTTCCTACTATGCAGAATAACTATCACACATACAGGTAGAGTGAACAACTCAATCTGGATGAATCCTGTTGCCAGGCTTAGGTTTTGATTTGTCATATCACTAGGTTTTATTATTTGTTTTTGTTATCAGCCTTGAATCAAAACAGATATGACAGCTTCTTCTCATCCCTTCAGAACAGACTGTGATAAGGTGATGCTCCTGGACAGTGTCCCTTCACATCCATCTGGGATAGCACTCCTCAAGCTAAAGGCTTTTTGCAGACAATCATCTCCCACATAAACTAATGTAGAACCAAATGCTGACATATTTTCTTAAACCCAACTTGCTAAAAGCAGTTCAGGTGTCTGATGCTACTGAAATCAAAGCAAACTAGATTTCTAAATGCTTCTAAGTGCCCATTGTTAAAACAGCTGCCTGGGAGATTGCTGGAGGTTTTTCTGCAGGGGTGAGGACTGAAGAAACTAATTTAAGATTGGTCTTATTTTTTCACATTTTTTGCCTTTAAGTCACCAACTTCAATCTATTCCCAAAGTGATTGCTTTCTCCTCCAAAACTCACTTCTCTCTGCCAAAGTCTTTCTAGCATTATGTTATTACTTGTTTCCAACTTGCCTAAAAATTCTGAAGTTTAACTGGATGCAGTTCAGTTTGAGAATTAAAACAACACAAGAGCACAACCGATGAGCAAGAAAAAGCAATGTTATCCATCCTCAGTGTGTTGCACACTGCAGAAGTCAAACTAGATCAAACTCAGCCCACAATTACAAATATTCCTGTCAGTACACCCCCAAGAACGCCATTAGGACTGGCACCAAAGACAAGAAACCTTCTGAGAGTGTTTTGAAAATGGTTTGTGAACACCAAATACCTTCAAACTTCAGCTAAAGTTTCTAAACGTGACCTATGTAGGCTTCCTAAGAATTTGGCTTGCATGCTAGAAGAACATTCAGAAAGGCCCTTTGTCCTTATACTTGCACAGATTAGAATAAAAATCCCTAAAGAAACATGAAACTAAAGTGAAATCAGTCTATCATTAGCTTTGAACAGAGGGATGCAAACTTATATTTGATAATGCAAATAGGCTCATGAGCCCAGAAATGGGTAAATGGAAGGAGGAGCACGTTACAGAGAGCAAAGTTTGCAAATATTAGAAGTCAGGAGCTGCTGTTTCACAACTGCTTCCCATGCAGGCAGGAGTAGAAGCCTGGGTCTCCAGCCCAAAATTATACTAGCTTCTTTAAAAAAGTGTAAATTTTCTTCCTACTGCTTTGCAGGCTTATATTTAAGTCACTGCTTGTGGTTCCCTCATGCCTCCTTCATCATTATTGTTTCTCACTGTCCTTCTCCTATTCAGCGTTTCAGCCGATTTCCTTCTCCCCACATATATGCACTTACATTATCACCGAGTCCCATTTTTGTTATTACCTGTTCTTATTGTTAACTTCTAAGAGGGCTTTAATCAGTAAAGGGTCTGCCCTTTGTGCCTATTTTATGCCCATCAGCTGCCATTACTGGGATCCTAAATGCCTTCATGTTCCCATTTTTCTGGAGTGGGTTGTTTTGTTTTTTTTTTTTTAATCTCATCAGTACTTGCGATTGCTATCAGTGCATTTCCCAAACCAAGTGCAACAAAAGAAGAGCATCCTAATTGAAACTCTTTATCTCACATTCTTTTTGTGTACTAAAAAGACATTTCCAAAGTAGGACAGTTCTTTTCAGTCTGGATCTTTATCTTTGGTAAGGTTGACTATTAAAATATCACTGCCTTCACGTGCTGCCCTTCTCTCTGTACTGACTGTCAAGTAGTTGGGAAGCCTATAGAATCCTCTTTAAACCTGTGGTTTTGGAAATCTCTGTTTCCCACACAGTGATTGAATACTAGCAATGATAATAAACCACCCTACTCCTTGGTTTCATCTTCTTTAACATAACACACCCTTTACTCATCTTCCTGGTACCATTTCAAAAGAAGGCTTAGTGCTAGGCAGGAGAAAATTGGAGGTGGGTGCACATAGCTGAATTCAGCTGCTGAATCGTGATTACCTTCCACAAACGTTTGCACAGCCCTTAGGAAAAATAATATCTCAAATTCAAATTCAAATCAGGTTTAGTTCCAACACCAGCTTTTGGAAAGACAAAGAGTAGCTAGATCAAGATGTCCAAAGGGCGGCAGTGTTTCAGAGAAAGCATCAACTGGGACGCAGTAAGAAAGTGTGGCTGAGCCTTTTAGGAGTCATGGCATGCAGGCACGGTTGCTGTGGAAGGGATAAGCAGTATTATCTGCTCACTGAGGGCAGAACGAATGGTGATGCCTTAACTTTCAGCAAGGAAACAATGTGACAATAGATACTGCTTTTAAAGACACGTTGGGCAAATGTGAGAAAAATTCGGGTATAGCTGTTCTGACCTTGAGGAACTGAAACGGTCTCTATGTGCCCTCAGTGCTCTAATTCCCATGGCTCTGGGCTATCCCGCCGCGGTGCTGGGAAACAGACGCCAGGCTCATCCAACGGTGTGTGGGTGGGCACCGGAACGTCCTGACTGTGGGGCCACTCTGGGATCCAGCCTAAAAGCCACATCAGCAATGAAGGACAAAAGACAGTAGTCTTTATGGCTGTTCATGGCTCGTTCCCCAGGGAGTAACTGCTCCACAGGGGAAGTGGAAGGGGGGCCTCAGGGCCAGCCGCAGCTTTGCCGAGACTTATTCTGCTGGCAGAGTCTCTCGGAGTCATCAATGATGCTGTTTTAATTGCATTTACATACTGTGCTATTTCTGAACACCATGCACAACAACCTTAATTTTGCTCTCAACGAGATGAGATGCAGTTGAGCTTCACTGACAGTCTAAGTTTTAACTCACAAGTGACACATAGTCCTGGCCTGTGATCACGCCACTCAGTACTGATCCAGTTTCATTTTCACACCAGATCTCTCTCTTGGTCTTTAGATTAAATAACCCAAGACAACTCTGGTAGGACTCGATGGCTCTCAGAGAATGATAATGTGACTGACCTGACCTCCTTTCACAGCCCCAGTTCTCCCTGTTTAAATGGAAGTGATTTATTCTCCTGCTCTGCCCATGGAAGGGACATCTGCAACAGACTGTAGAAGAGCAGTGGGGCTGGTCTGCGCCACCAGGCAGTAAAGTTCACGATGGTCTTCAAGAGGAGTCATTGGTAAGGAAGCAGGATAGCAGGGCAAAAGATGAAATTCAGATTATAGGGAACCTTAAATCATCTTCCTCAGAAAATGAAGCAAGTACCTCAATTGGTAGATAGGGAAGGGGCCAATCATTCTGTTGTTAATATATCACAAGACAGTACCATAACTGAACTTAGAGTTGACCTATAATTTTTTTGGTGAAAGCATTCAGCCTTGGTTTAAAAGCACAAAATGATGAATATTTTATCTGATTTATCATGAAGTGGTGATGGCTAATTGCCCTCTTAGTTAAACATTGCCTTCATTTTTCCATTCCTGGCAGTGTATAGTCACCGGGTCTCGATGCACTTTTACTTGCTGGATTAGAGGGCCCACGGTTGTCTTTCGTCTCTTTGAGAAGCTGCTTGCAGACTGTCAGCGAGCGTTTCAGCAATGCCTGTGGGCTCCCCACGTGGAGGCTGGGTCTAGGGCTCTCCCTGCAGTGTGTGATTTTTCAGAGCTCAAACCACGCTCAGTCTGTGCTGCTAGCTCTCACAGAAGCATCGCTGGCCGCCCTTCTTTTCCCTGAATGACCATATGCAGCTCTCATTAAAACCCAATTCATTGACTTGTGAATCTAACACAGGCATTTCATTCTCTGACTTTGATTGGTGCCCTGTTATCTACTATTTGCAAACATGGGAGAAACCACTATTTATTTATGAAATGTTCACAAATCTCATCATTTTCAGTCATTGTGTTAGTGCAAATCTAATTTTTTTTTATTAAGTTTTACCCTCTATTCCTTTTTATTACTGTTTAATTCTGGAATAAGAAATATGCTTAACATTATTTGATAACTGAACATTGAATATCTAGTTCTGTTAACAGACCAATGTGTTCCTGTTGCTGAGGAAGATTAGTACAACCCTGTTTGCTGAATGAAAAGCAAAATAGAAAGAAAACATTAGCATAAAGGAAAATATTTAGATTGTTTGCTACAAGTGTCCTTGGTAATGAAATACAAGGTGAAGGTGTAGAAATAATATAATCTTGATAAAACTGTGGTAAATGTCAATTTGTTTTTTAATTTTTTTTTTTAATGTATAATCAATACATGGGTTTTCAATAACAGGGACTGGTTTCTTAGTGTTTTCCCCAGGGCAGTGTTCCTAGATAGCATGCCATCCTCATTAATGCAGAAGATGTTAAGGTAAATAAAGTACACACCTCCATAATTTCAGGCATAACAGGTATAACTCTACCTCTTCATTTTAGTCTAAATGAATCCAGAGCCTCATGCAATAATTCTGTGTAATAGATCAAAACCTAAATGAGCGAAGGTAGCAAGTATTGACAGCTTTGTCTAACCACCAAGAGCACAGTCAATAATAGCTTACTGAAATGTACGTTTTGCTTTGCTTTAAAATGAAAAGTAACTTACTTGCATTGTATACTTTCATTATATATCATGAAAATAGTTTAAAGATGCGGGAGTACCTTTCCCAGCTGGCACCTGGTGAAAGGTGACATGGGTAAAAAATATTAACATGCAATCTAATTAAAATTCTTAAACAGTCCTGGTGATTTGAAGTCCTGTAATATTTTTTTTTTAATTTCAGTGGCACTGGGATTACAATCTCTTGGCTGTTTCTGAAAACATCTCCCATAAAATTGTTGTCTGGATGGTCAAAATGTTCTTATCCTTTATATGGCATATCTCTCAGACTCTAGAAAAATCAGTCTTTTAAACCGATCTGGGATTGGCATGACTGAAGCTGACTTTCCCCATGGCCTTAGGTAAACTAATATATCTCTATTCTATGTCAGATTGAATTTCCCAGTCACAAGTGTTTCAAGATTAGCTTTCTTCTAACCAAATCTTGGAAGAAAAATACTTGAGCACTAAAAGGCGTAAGGTGTATGAAATCTGAGAAATGTTCAGGAACGTGCTGTCACCATGTGACAGATCAGTATCTATTTAGCTTTAATTCTCCTTCCTTCTATATGAATGCCAAAGTACTAATTATACTGCCGTTGTATAAAAGCCAGACGTCGTAAGGGAAACATTGGAAGTTCTCATGCAGACATGGACTGAGCACACAAATGGGTTCCCATTTGCTCTAAGTATTGCAGACCAAGGGTTGCACAGTAGCTGCAACATGTTGAACTTGTTTTCTAGATTTTCTAGATTCCTGCCTGCCGGGCCAGGCTCAGAGAGGACAAATACTGTATCAAAATTGCAGGGAAATTCAGTTCTCTTGCTGCTGACGGTACTTTCTCATTAATCTTGCTTTACAACACACGATGCTATTTGCTTGACTGCCATGTTTGCCCTTGCCATCATGGACATTTGGCGCTGTAAAATAATTTTTATATGAGGAAATAAAAACCAGTCGTAGCTAATCTCAGATGTACAAAAGCTGAATGCGGACATCTCCAAAACTAACCTGCAAACTGGAGCAAGTCTCTCAGGTTATGTCTACATCCCCGCTACCTGACACAAAGGGCAGCTGCCCACTTCTCTATGAACAAATTCCTCCGCCTGTGAAAGAGAATAATCGCACCCATAGTGCCCGTGGGGAATGCCCTTGGCTTGTGTTAGCTCCTCAGCTGTGTCTGGGGACTACTTGGGAACGTGTTAGCTGGCCCCGGGCAGGAGATGCACCAGGAACAATTTCCACAACCTGTGTGGAGAATCAGCACCGTTAACTTAGTGACACAGATGTAGCCTGAGAGTCCTTTTCTAGTTAATGTGGAGAAGTAGGCACTTGTCATAAACACCAAAAGTAGATTAGTCATACCTTTAAGCCGCTTATTTCTCTCCATGACTATAAAAGTGTGAAGAGTGACTAGGAGAGAGACAGATATCTACATGGTAGAAATCTAAAGGCAGATAAGATGAATCTCCTGGAAGCGTCTGACAGTTACACTTCCAACTTGATGTCCCAAATTAAAGTCAATGAGACCTGGTTAACAGCTTAGTTTTAAGCATATATTTCAAACATCCTTCTTTTCCATCAATGATTTCTAAAATCAAGACCAATTCTTTCAATCCTGGTTTCACTGAAGTTGATGACAAACTCCCATTTTCTTCACTGGAGCCTGGACTTCCTTGTTAGGGTTCAAGTCACCAAATAAGAGATGCCTGTTTTAATTGGATTACTTGCCAGTGTCTCTGCTGATAGGCAGCAGAGACTGACAAAAACAATTATAATTCAGATTTTCTGGACAGCTCTGCTACTCTAGTTCTCCCCCAGCATCTGAAGAATTGGCAGTTCTTAGAAGAAAGTCCATACTAAATTAGGAAACGGTCCTCTGTGCTCTATATTAACAGCTTGCAAACAGCAGGAGACCAAGGAGTTTTGCACTATGAATTATTTTTTAAATTGAGAGAATTAGTTCTTTTCTTGTCCTCTATTTTTATTGCAACACTTTTGCCAGGACTCCATATGCCAAGATGTAATTAGTTTTCAGAGAAGACATTTGGAGCTCTGGCACAGACCATGGATAGTTTTAACAGCTTCTTTTCTCTTTCTTCTGAATATTAAGTAGGAGCATATAATTGTCTGTGACTTCTTTCAAGGCATCTCTGGAGCTTAAATAATTTTTCAGAATTAAATAAATTGAAAATAAAAATAAGATTAACACAAGTATTATTCAAAGAAGATATTTTAGGCACATGAAAATCAGGATTTCCTACAGTTGTGATGGTTCATTTCAGTGCAAATTCAACCCTATCTTTTAATTATACATATATTCATTCTCTCTTTCTATGTAAAGGCAAGAAAGACTGAGTAAAGACTGCCAGGTGTGTGCACTAGAGAAGAGCTGATGTACTGAGGGCAACCATGTCTCTTGGTATTCCTTATCTCTGGAGTTCTTGATATTCCATTCATTTCTCTTTATATTTTGTGGCTTTTTACTTGCTCAGCTGTTTGGGACTAACCAGGCATCTGGAGCTAGCACAATATTTGCAGTGAGCTGGAGATTCATTGGAGTCATTGAAAATCTTCACTGATTTTACCTCTGCCTTTCACATCACCCCAAACCTGTGCCTGCTCTACATGGTGCCAGCCATAACTACACTGCTCCTGAGCTCCTCCAGGCTTGCCCTTTTTTTGCTGATTTACTTCCCACCATGTCCTGAGCCTGATCCAAAGGAAGCAAAGCCTCACAGTCATGGTGATATTCCGCCCCACTTTGCACCAGTAGAAGCGTGTGGACAGGAGTGAAGTAAATCAGCCTTACTTCTAGAGAGCTTGAGGATAAATTAGTGCACCCGCAGGTCCATAGATGGAAGCTGCCGGAAGGTATGTTACCAGTGATATTCTGATTGGGGGATGTCCTCATATGTCCTGTCTGCAATGTGCCTGTCCTTTATATGTAATTGTCCCTCTGACTACAAGAGGTCTATGAATCATTTCTGTGAGCATGTCTGGGTCTTTTTGAAGAGTTTTTCACCGTACACATTCACCTCGCAGTTTCCTGGATGACCTGCTCTGTGGGCCTGTGATCTCCAAGGTGACTGGTGTTTTGAAGTGCCCATTTCCATGCTCCCAATCTGTCTCCTCTGTACACTCCTCCCTCCTCCCTTGGCTCCTGTGCAAATGCAGCTACCAGTGGGACTTGCAATAGCTGCTCTCGATGGCAGTGAACTCCCTTTACTGCTTCCCGGCAGAAAAGACATTGCAAAATCTTTTACTTCTGTAAGACTGTCCGTTAAGGTAATGCACATATCCGACAGTCCATCGTTCAAAGATACTGAGACATGGGGGCACAGGATGGGCAAACTGGTGAAGCAGCCTTGCGTAGATCACGCATAGGCATGACATGAGACTGCACCGTGCGCGGCAATTCTGCAGGAGAGCTCTTAGGGTATGCTGCAGCAGATGCAAAAAGCTAGTTGCTGAGGGCACTTTTCATGTAAGTAAAACTTGGCTGAGGTAGGAAGAGATACTTGAAAAACATAGGTCCTCAATTAAAATGGAGTGCTTGCACATGTCCAATTTAAAGACTGCTTAGGATTTAAAACTAACAAAGGTGAATTGGGCTGAATACATGGGAGATATAACCAAATTCAAATTCTTCCATAAAATACCTGACCGAAATGCTTTGCCACTTGACTGCACCTTGGCAATGCAGCCAGAGGGCAAACAAAAAGAAGGGATCTCAGTTTGCTCAGCAACTAAATATGCAGAGCTATCAAACAAAAAAGATGTCAGTGTTCACTGAGCTGGTAACAGACACTAATCCATTGCAAGGCTGGAAGAAATGTGTCTTGGGTCTTACATAATCCAGACAGCTTAGTTTCAAAGGGATGGATTTTTGCATGTCAGAAAGTCAGGCTATGGCTAATAAGGCATTTAACATAAATGACATGGTTTTGACAAAGAAAAAGTGACAAACAAGCAGAATGCGATGCCTCCCCTACCCTCCGGCTCCCCCCAGAGACGTCTTCAAATCCCGTGCTAATTAGATGCATGTACAAACAACTGATGTGTCATTCATTTAACAAGCAAAGGTTTGTTTTCTATGAGCTAATTTCCCCAAAAGTCACGCAAATCCTCCTTACTTGTCAAAGAGCAAGGGATGCTAAGAACGGCTGAGTACCGCATGCCATGGATCGCTTCCCTTCAGCCTCCCTGCGTCACTCACCAGCTGACTCCCACTGCCTGAAGAGCTCGGGATGAGGCACCCGCTGTCAGACTCCTTCCATTACTACCGGCCAAAAGTCTTCCAAGTGTCCAGGATGCTGCAGACTTTCTTCACCTTTCCTCTACGAACACTCATTCAAGCCCCAAACCAGAAGGCAGGCCAGCTGTCATCATTGGAGTGTGATGCTATGCATCCTGCAGTGGGAGGCTTGTGGGAAACCATGAATGTTTGATCAAAACTGTATCCTACTCATGAAATCCAGCATAAGCCAGCTGGAGGCTGCTAACACACCCAACTCTCCACAAGTCCCCTCCTCCTACTTACCTTCAACGTCTCTGTGCATCCTCATCCTCTGCATGTCTAAAGGGGGGCTTCCTATGATTGCTCCAGATGTCCTCCAGGCTGTCAGGATCATCTCTAGCAAGATCCTCCATTCTCCCTTACTCTCTGCATTCTTGTAGAAGATGCCAATTTTTTCGCCAAGGATGACCAAATCCAGTCCTTCCAACTAGCTAGAGTCTGTACTTCAAACTCACAGTCCCAAAACAAAGGTAGTGTCAGAACAAAAGAGGACATGGAGGTCTTTCTTTTTATGTTTTGGTCCCTTAAACCACTTGGCTATGTCTCAAACAGCAAAGTTCTCATAGTGAAGATTAGCCTAGAAATGTATTTTGAAATGTAGAGGGGAAAATGGCTGGATGCACAGAAACACCACTGTATTGATTATAAAACTTTCCTTTGCTGGACCAATAAACACAAGTAAACGTTTTCTAGGTCACATTCCAGTATTGGCTCATCTTTCCTCCTGATGTAAGGTTATAAGATCATGGATGGGGAAGAATAAAAATCAGCATTTTCCTGCATTAGAACTCACCTTGGTAAACATGGAAATGTCAGAAGGAGATGCAGAAAGTTAATTTCTATTCATCAAAAGATGCATTGCTGTTCATTTTATACTCGTAACAAGATCTTGGAAAATTTGTTTCCCTCAAAATTCTTTTATCTTTGGCCACAGGGTGCAGCATGGAGATCTCCAGATATTTTCATAGCAAACTTTATATGATTGGAAAGATGGTGTGGAGATATCAGAAAAAAATCAATTACACAATATTTTACTTTGTCTGCTTAAGAAGTTAGGCACATAATCCCAATTGAAGTGTCTAGGTTAGGAGCCTACTCCCCCACAGAGAAACTTTCCGGAAGTTCCTTTGTCTTTCCATTGACTGTGAGGGACCCCAGTCCATCACTTAAAGTGAGATAAGCCACACTCGTTTGTTCTCTGAAAGAGCCATGATTTGTTTTGAAGCTGGGTATGGGGCAGGGATTGATGCTGATCCTCTTAAAAAAGTGACATTCTGACCGTATTTTATTTTTCAGAGCTCTTTTTCCCTGTCTTGCCTATAAAAAAAGTTACTTCCAGTAATTTATGCAGTGAGTTCAGTAACTACTCTGTGCTGATTATCAAGCAACGTGTCTCAGACATAGCCTGTATTCAGCTCTCTAGATGACATTTTTTCTTGGAGTAACAAGGATGGCATCAATTAGCGGATTACATGCAATCACTTTTCCCAAGTAACTAAGTCTTCAGATTATACGATCCCCAGGGTAGGAGCCAGCACTTCCTGGACCATTACTTTTATGTGTTTTGGCACTCTACTGACATATTTGGTGTCAAACTGTCTCTTAGCACATACAACACCTTGTCTTGATCCTAGACTCACCACTATTTGTAGAGAGCATAGGCTTCACCCCAGAAACAGTAAAAAATACCAAAGAAAACAAATGAATAAAAGAAGGTCCTTCTGCCAATGAAACATAAAATCCTACAACAATGAAAAGGCAGAGCAAGTCATAATCAGAAAAGAGCTGTGTTTGTACCAGAAACATGGACTTAGAGGTCAAATAAATGAAAAGCCACATTTTCAGAAGCAGCCTATTAAACTGTCGACACAATTTTCATCCCATGCAAATCCTGCTTTTCAATAATTTTGCAAATTCAGTTTCAGGAGCTATATTTTATCTAAAAGCAAACTGGCAAAACCTTCCAGTGGAAACTGCTAATTTGTCAGACAGCCATAGTATGGGTACTACAGTACTCTATATTATCACCACCGCAGGCAGGAATTTTGTTGCCATACAACCCACATATTCCCACTTTGAAACAGGAAGCAGAGGGAGTGAGGACCATGACCAAGTAACTCCATCAGTCCTGTGAGGATTAAAGACGTCCCTGATGAGAAAGAGGCAGGTATACGTGATCTCTGGAAGCTGCAGAGTACGTGTCAAGCTGAAAAAAAAATAAAATAAAAAATAAACAAACAAACAAAAAAAATAGGACCAGTGAGGACAAAAGTTTTAGCAAGGACACATTGAATCTGAAAACTCTACCAGGAATCAGGCTGGAGCAGCAGTAAGGCAGAGGGCTGAGCCCCCATCCTGCCATCAGCTCTGCATGGGTGCCTTCCTGCTGAATGCCTGGAGCTCTGCAAGCAGTGCCGTCCTGCACAGGCCTGAAGGATGCCTGCAGGGTGGTGCTGACGGAAACGGGGCCTCCAGCAGCACTACTGATTGGGCAGATAAGGTAGGAGAAGGAGATAGTGTCCTGTAGGAGAAAGAAAAGTCAACAGTCCTCTCCTTCTTAGGCATATCAAGGGTTAAATGAATCACTTGATGGGCAATGTGAGGACTAAGACAATAGAACTGACACAGCAGATAGCCACAGCAATACCGGTCCGTAGAGTGTTGCTTGTTTGAAGTAAGGTGGAGAAAAATGCATTTGTCACCAAGTCATGGGGGGGAAGGACTACATGTGAAGACTGGAGGAAGCACACTAGCTGGCATTGCTTCTGTTGGATTGTGCGACTTTTGAGATAAGACGCAAACACAGGCAAGATGGCAGGGCCCCTCAACCTGATAGAAGGGTTGAATTCTCTTCCCCTGGCTGGACTCAGTTTCTCTAAACTGGCACAGAGTAAAGCTGCTGTCCTAAATTAAACTCTAAGTAAATCTGTGAAAGGGAATGAAGGTCCTCCTCTTTTGCATCCAGAGGATGGCAACAAACCTGGTGAAAGGGCTGGAAGGCATGTACTATGAGGAGTGGTTAAAGACCCTGGATTTGTGTAGTTTGGAGAAAAGGAAGCTGACGGATGACCTCATTGCTCTCTACAGCTTCCTGAGGAGAGGAAGTGGAGAGCTGTCCTAGTTTTGGCTGAAATAGAGCTAATTTTCTTTCTAGTAGCTGGTATAGTGCCGTGTTTTGGATTTAGGATGAGAATAATGTTGATAACACACTCATGTTTTTAGTTGTTGCTGGGTAGTTGTAGTGTCTACGCTAAGTGAAGGACTTTTCAGCTTCTCACACCCTGCCAGGTGCACAAGGAGCTGGGAGAGCAGAGCCAGGACAGCTGACCCAGGCTGGCCCAAGGGATATTCCCTGCCATGGAACGTCATGCTCCGGGTATAACTGGGGAGCTAGCCAGGAGGCGGGATCGCTGCTCAGAAACAGACTGGGCATCAGGTTGTTTTATTTTCCTTTTGCATGTGGTTAGCAATTGCATTTGTGCATCACTTCTTTTATTGTTATTATTGCTATTGGTTTTACTGCTTTTATTGTTTTTATTGTTTGTAATGTTTTTATTATTGTTATTACTATTATTCTCTTCCTTTGCTATCATATTAAATTGTCTTTATCTCAACCCACAAGGTCCCTTCCAATTGAAGTATTCTGTTCTGTTCTATTCTGTTCTATTCTATTCTTTTTTATTCTTCTTGTCCCACTTGTGCGGGGTTTGACACATACACCCTTAGCACCAGTTAGTGGTGTGTCGGTGGATTGATATGCACAGGTGCTGCAAGAATTCATATTAGACCTTGTTTCCAAGGGTTCAACACCTATGCATGGAGATGCAGTTGAATTCTTAACTGTACAGCCTTTCTTGTCTTGAAATGTTAGACTGAAGGAGGACACCAATAAAAAGTACCCAATTTCACAATGATTTAGTGGAAGAAGAATTATCACCTGCTTGCAAATCCTGTATTCAGACCACAACTGTTTCTCCTGACTGATGTTCTCAGGTTCATTGATGTATTTGCTATTGCCATTCGAAAGGCTATATTTAGACTCCCAAGTCATCCTTCACTCCAAAATTCTTTAGACTGGAATTCACAATGAGATTCTTGACTAAGGTCTAAAAAACTATTGCATTTATCATGGTCCACCATATTTCTGTATTACACTATCAGAATATCCAAGGGTAAACTGTCAAGGTCTGAATCCCCTGACAGAGTGCAGTAATAAATTTAGTGGAGCTGCTGTAATTGCTTCTCCCTGAAATGCCAATGAATATGATGAATATGGTAAAGCTTCTCACTGACGTCTTACCATTTCCCAGAAAGATACATCATATGCAGATACTAATTTGTTAATTGTCATACACTCAAAGGTATGCAAATGATGTACAAAGTGGGTCTACTAAAGACTATGGACATGCAAATTATATGTCCTTTTAAGTCTAAATGGAACAAGAGAACATTCAGCTCTTTCCAGCTCTAGTGTTGAATAAGAGTTCATTACCTTTGGAAAAAAAAAAATTAAAAAATTAATTTGGAAATGGGTTTCTAAAGGTAAAAGTAAAAAATTTGCACTGCTAGCTTTTGGAGAACTTTTCAGATGGAATGACCTTCCAATTGAAAAATGACATTTTTGAAAAATGTTTTACAGCCAGATTGCTGTGGAAGTGAAGATGGCAGCTGCCTGGCATCTGCCTGCAAAGGTCTCAGTAATTTACTGTCAGGAAGTGACATGGACAAAAGTGCTTGAAGGGTTTTTGCACTTTGGTGCCTTTTGCATCTCAGCACGTTTTGCCTCCTCCTCAACTCCAGTCCAGAAGCAGAGGACTCTAGCTCTCTCCTCTGCTTTCTCTGCAAGTGGTAGCATCTTTTTTCAACCTATCTGCTGGAATGGGAAAAAACTCTCGTGCATTTAACTTATCTAATTTGACAAAAGCTGGATGGGAAGTAAGAAGTGTCTATTTCGTGCTTTGTGTTTTTGAAATTCCTTACCATTTTCTTTTGTGACTCGCTTCTGTCCTCAGCATAATCAGAAATGCCACTGTCTTCTACTTTCTGTTTGTGTACTTCCACATAGCCAAACCAAGTTTTTAAGCAGGAACTGATGATCCCATATGTTCAAGTTTAAACTCCTTCAAAGGAATGACTAAAGGTAGGGTATCAGCATTTATTGAAAAAGTGAAAAATCACTGCCCTCTAAAGGAACCTCAGATTAGATACTAAAAATGGAAGCAACTGAAATCACTAGTCACTTGAAAGTCTTACCGTCAATATTTCAACTCAAATAATAGAAATATTTTTAGTGAGCATATGGAAAAGGATGTTCTAGTTGATACAATGCACTCATTTTTTTCAAAAAGCTTTTGACAAGGTTGAAAGATTAGGAAGGGAACTAAGCTGTCACAGCATAAGAAGGAAGGTCACCTAAAGGATTAAGAATTTCTTAAAGACAGAAAACAGTAGAAATAAATGGTTAGTTTTCACAATGGAGAAGGATTATCTGTGATCCCCAGAGAGACCTGTGCTCAAAGTTGAGCTGCTCAACATCTTCTCAAATGGTCCAGAAAAAGAGATGAGTAATGAGATGACAGCATTCACTGAGATAAGAGAAATTTTGAGATGATAAAATGACTTGCAGCAGTCATATCTCAAACTGGCTGAGAAGAGCACAAAAATTTCTGAAAATCCCAAGTGGTCAGGTGATTGAATGAAACAATAGTTCAATGTCTCTAAATACAAAG
This sequence comes from Grus americana, assembly GCF_028858705.1. NCBI lineage: Eukaryota > Metazoa > Chordata > Aves > Gruiformes > Gruidae > Grus > Grus americana. The sequence goes on along the minus strand of NC_072853.1, from coordinate 9,378,468 downwards.
GGGAAAATAACTCTACCTCAACCAGCTTCATCAGTCAGTACATAGTGGCAGGTTCTTGTCTAGCTATGGAAACTCAGGAAATAAAATTTGAACTCCCTGTAGATAGTTTTGTAAATATGTGGGCTCAATGCTTGACAGTATTCAAAAGATAAGAGACCATTAATAATCTGTAGGAAAGTGAGAGATAACATGCGGCTGTGTAAAACCACAGAGCACTCACTTCTTATATGCTGTCCTGGACGTAATAGAAGTAAAAAACTTTCTCAGAAAGACAACAGGAAGAATCAAAGGATCTAGGAATCCCCAAGGAAATGTTGATAGGCTTAAAATAAACAAAGGCCAATATTTACAAGATGCATAATTAAAGCATGAAGCTTGTAGCCACAGGATACAGAATGGAGGTTTATAAACATAGTTAGTGTGAAATAATGACTACACAGATTCACGGAGGAGTGTTCCATCAAAGATAATTGCATGTTAGCCCCTAGGTCAGGATATCCTACAGTTGCCGACTGTTTGAGATTGTAGCAGGGAAGGATCACTATTTTCAACATTTCTTATACACAGCAGGTCAATACTCTCCAGCAGAGTATGCAAAATTGAATTTTACCTCCCTCAGAATGAGGGGGAAGGGACTGGGCTAGGCTGGAGTATGCAAGAGAACCACAGTCTCAGTCCTGCCTCCCCTGGAGGGTTAGCAGGCATGGAGGGGCAATCACACACAGCCCTCCAGAGTGGTGGGTACGTTGCCACTCACTGCATTTTGCTGGCCTATGATATGTCCTTCTTGGGCTAAATGGATTTCTGATTTGGCTTCACCTGGCCTTCCTTACACGTACTGCTGTGGGCAATGGCATAAGAAATTTATCAGTGTATTCACGCCTCATGTCCTCAAGTGATGGACTTCTGAATTATATCCTCATTCCTGTCACTGTTGGATTGAGTGACTGAGGTATGTCACTTTATGTAAGATTCTTCATGTGCTCACCCATGAGATGAGGATATCTTTTCCCATTTTTGACTCTTGGTTCACCATTAATTTCAATATCAATGAAGCTGAGCTATATGTGGGAAGCTTCCAGGCCTCCTCGGGAAGCTAGTAGAGACTAGATAAAGCAGTAAAGCTCAGACCTGTCTGGGAAACTGCAGGGTATGATGTATGGAGCAAAGGACCTGTGATACTGAGTGCTGGGGATTTCTTATTGCAATGTCATTTTACCTAAAGTGACTCTGATCCTGACAATAAACCGTGCTATATGCAGAATTTAAGAGTTAGTTTGCACATCAAGCTGTTTACTCAAATTCCTTTGGCGAACGCAAATGGCAAGTTCCTATGGACATAAAACAAGAACTCCAAAATCAGCATGAAAGATAGAAAACAGCATCACATTCACAAGCAACAGTAGCCTGGAAATGGACCGATGGAGTCTGTTTTAGTTCAGAACTGGACAGTATTTTCGAGGTGAGTCTCCATTTGCTTTGCCCTTGTTTGCAATGTCAGGCAATAGATCCCTGTAACCACCTGAAAAGACCCACTGTCATGCCCCAGTATGCACAAGGAAGTGCAGAAGCAATGAGGCCATTCTGCAGCATGGGCAGTGGGAAGAACATTTATGCTTGTCTTCAGACACAGGTGTTCATTCCTTGGACAGACCAAACAATATTTTGGATCTGCTTTCGTAATCTGAGAAAAGCTCCAGGTCGAAGAATACCCCACAAAGTCTTTACAGCCAAGGAGGAAAACCTAGAATCTCAGTTTGTCTGACCAAAGTACACATTTTTTTTCCTGATTCAAGGGCCCAGTGATAAATTTAAGGTCTGATATCTCAAGAGTGAGCAGGTGCTGAAACTAATTCATATAAAAGGCAGACTTCTCTGTCTCTAACTACGTGTAGTAATTTGCTTTAATCTTGTGATTCAGATTTTATATCCAGCTTATTCTCAATAATAAAGCCTCTTCTACTTCAGTCCCAAGCTGATTTAAATGGTCATTTTTGCCAGCTGTCCTTGAATCCTCTACACTGAATCCTGAACTAATACAATGGGACAGAAGAAAGAGCTTTTCTGTCTATTGAAAGAATACAAAGTAGATCTAAGATTTTAAATGATGAGATATCAGGGTTCAGTTGACCCAGGGAAATTAATTTGACTGAATAACTACAACTTCCATGCCAAACATTTCTCTACTACTTACAAGCAAATATTAAACTAAGTAATCCCTTTGAAACAGGCTTTAAAAGGCTTCCATTAGTCATTAAACCCTTTCAATGCCTCATTAATTCTAGCAGTATAATCTGGTTTTGATTAACCAGGTTGTTACGCATCCACCGTCAAACACCGATAAAGAAGGAGACTTTGCTTTAAAGATCACAGGCATGTAATTACGTGTCTCATCACAGCTGATAAAGTGTGAGAAACTACCTTCAGCCCCACAAAAATCACCCCAGCACAGTTGACACAAAGTAATCTGACTACATGTTCACATCTATAAGGTACACATTAACATGTCTCAGGAGCCTTTGACACTTCACTACCACTTTGAGAATGTTCAGATTGGATCTCAAGATTTGCAGGAAGAAAACTGAAGAAGTTTAATTGATTGATCTAAAATACTATAGACCTGTACTGGAGACACACTTGGAAGAGTTTTAAGAATGCTTGAGAGTGACTTAGTTTCATGCATTGTGCTGGTTTTGGCTGGGGTAGAGTTAGTTTTCTCCATAGTAGCTGGTATGGGGCTGTGTTTTGGATTTGTGCTGAGAACAGCGTTGATAACACAGGGATGTTTTAGTTACTGCTGAGCACTGCTCACACAGAGCCAAGGCCTTTTCTGCTCCTCACCCCACCCCACCAGCAACTAGGCTGCGGGTGCACAAGGAGTTGGGAGGGGACAGAGCCGGGACAGCTGACCCCAACTGATCAAAGGGATATGACATACCGTATGACGTCATGCTCATCATATAAAGCTGGGGAAACAAGAAGAAGGGGGGGTGATGTTCAGAGTGATGGCGTTTTTCTTCCCAAGTCACCGTTATGCATGATGGAGCCCTGCTTTCCTGGAGATGGCTGAACACCTGCCTGCTGATGGGAAGTGGGGAATGAATTCCTTGTCTTGCTTTGCTTGTGTGTGCGGCTCTTGCTTTACCTATTAAACTGTCTTTATCTCAACCCATGAATTTTCCCACTTTTACTCTCCCAATTCTCGCCCCCATCCCACCAGGGGTGAGTGGGCGGCTGCGTGGTGCTTAGTTGCTGGCTGGGGTTAAACCACAACATGCATGAATTGCCAGATTGAGCTAAACTGTAAGCATAAATTTAAACAGACATAAATTTTAATTTAGAATATTGAAAAATAATTTTAGTGACATGAATACAGCTTTTACTATAGACATAAGGGAGGGTGATACTTTTTTTAAGCATTTAAATATCGAAGCTGTAACTAGATGCTGAGCATAAGCACACAGGAAGTTCTGAAAATGATGTATGATATTGGCATCTTTAAATGTTCAGAAGTCCAATACAAAGTCTCAGGTTCATGGAAATTAAAATAAAATGAGTGAAAAAAAAATGGACTTGATTCCCTTAGAGGATTTCCACTGCAGAATGGAGTTCTGTGCAGGAAAATCAGACAGCTTGGATTTCTTTCACAGCTGATGTCGTGCTTCACTTCAGCTATACTTCATAGGTGACTGATAAATCTCTGTGGATGTTTTCCCTTTGAAAATTTTATACTGCTGATGCACTTTCATTTAAATACGGAAGCATATTGGAACTTTATTATCAATCTCAGTGAAATTCTTAATTAAAAAGTCAGATGGCTGCCTGCCTGGTTGCAAAGCCAGAGGAGCCAACACTAATTTATGTACACTGTAAAACAGGCATAATTATGCTGCCGGTAGACTTGCAGATGGTTAGCACTGAGAGCACAAAAACAAGGGTCAAAGCATAGCCGCAGCTCACATCTTTCTAACCAAATGTTCACCAGTCTTTTCTTCTATACACATATTTTCTGTGAAGTTTCTGAAGTGAAAGATGCTTCAAGTTTAGAGCCGTGGAGCTTTTAAGCGCTTCTGTTCATATCATGCATGCTATGACTTTGGAGATTTTTTCCCACGGACACTAAGGCTGTACTGCACTGAAAGTTGTATTCCCAGCAAGAGCAGTACAACTCCGGTGTGGACTTGGTTATGATGATGTTCCTATGCTTCATGCTAGAAAAGCTGTTATCAAACAGAAGTCTCATAGGTTGAGATACCTCCATACAGTGCCCTATATGGAAAAATTGCCACTGGGTGCAAATCTAAACTCATCCAAGGGCAAACTATTATGCTAATATCTAGACAAAGTGATGGGCTGGTCCTGTACCACACCACCTTCTTAAATAAATAGACTTTTGATTCTTGATCTCTGGACAATTCCCACCAGGTCAGGGCTTTTCTGTGGAGGAGCTGTAGGGGTAGAGTTTCTTTAAATGAATGTGTGGCTCTCAAGGAAGCTTTCTGTTAGAGATTCTGTTCTTTGGAAGGGCATGGTTGTTGCTGTCTATAGAAAGGGCTTGCACAGCAGAAGAGACTATGTCCAGTCTGTCTAACTGGGTTTATGTTAAAGGAAACAAGGAACAGAAGTAACATCTCGAATGGTTGGGTTAGTGGGGGACATCATTTCCCTTCCTTCCCGGTTCCTTCCAATTTCAATAAGTTTTAAAACCAGCTCAGCTAATTCGTGGTGATTCTGACACCGATACAGTAAGCAGTTTTGAGGCCTGATGTACTCTGTGGTTCTCATAATGTTTTGACTGGGACAGGTTTGATGCAGGAATGGTTCGTACAAAACCTAGCTCAGAGAGATCCCAGTTCATTAGCAGATAGGTCCAATGCAACCAACAGCATCACTACTGCTATTAATAATCTACTTGATCATTTCCACTTTTTAAAATGTAAACCATAAACTGTCACTCTCAGAGTAAGCTCTGTTTTCTAAATTATGTCATACCTTATGCCCTTATTAATTTGTATGTTGCTCTCCCAGTTTTCAGCTTCACTGAGCTTTTCCTCTACCTGGGTGTATCAAAGGTGGAAGGAGACAGTTGTATACTGTCAGTATTGCTCAGGTGGTGCGAATGAGAACAATAAGCTTCAACATGCTACAGATGACTCTATAACAGAAAAAATACATTTATTCTCAAATAATTTGCAATTAAACAATGACTAACAGGACCTGTGTGCTGGCAGGTAAGGGAAAGAGTTTCACCACGGCTCCAGTCATTTATTATCCACCTACCCAGACTTTTGTGCCCAGAGATCTGGCACTCTGGCCTTCCTCTTTGCCTAGCCCACTAACAAGGTGCTGTTGAAAACAAGTCCTTTCTGAATCCACGTCAATGGTTGGTTGGGCTCATGACAAAGTTTCTCACCCTACAAAGGGAGTACATATAATTACATTGGTGGATGGATGTCAGCTGCTATGGTTAGTTTTTAATCACAAAAGCAATTATTAAATCTTTGCGGGAAAAGTTGCTTTTCAAAAAGCCCTCCATGATGCATGGATGTTATGTCTGCATTAGCCTGCAGGCAAATACTTGTGATCCCTATTACACAAGTGTTTCTCTATATTGACATCTCTCTTCCACAAGTCCTTCTGAAGCTCGCTTCTGATTGTGGCCTTCCTGGCAGTCCAGCTGAGATCCTAGCCACCACAGTAATTTCTGTCAGTGTCTTATATCTTGTCTGGTAGATCTCATCTCCATGCAGGGGATGGTATTGATAATGGTATATTTTAAAGGAAAGAACCTGGCAGGTAAGTCAAAAGCTTAGCACTAAACAGTACCCTCTGAAAGTATGATTCAAAAAAGTTTATAAATTCATATACAGTTCATAAAATTTCATAAATTCAGTACTGTGTCCACTTCTGGGCTCATCAATACAAGAGAGACATGAACATACTGGAGAAAGTCCATCGAAGGACCACGAAGATGGTGAAGGGACTGGAGCATCTCTCCTATGAGGAAAGGCTGAGAGAGCTGGGACTGTTCAGCCTAGAGAAGAGAAGGCTTCAGGGGATCTTATCAATACTTATAAATACCTGAAGGGATGGTGTACAGCAGGATGGAGCCAGGCTCTTTTCAGTGGTGCCCAGTGACAGGACCAGAGGCAATGGGCACAAACTGAAACACAGGAGGTTCCCTCTGAACATCAGGAAACACTTTTTTACTGTGAGGGTGGCTGAGCACTGGCAGAGGTTGCCCAGGGAGGTTGTGGAGTCTCCAACCTTGGAGATGTTCAAAAGCCATCTGGATGTGGTCCTGGGCAGCCAGCTCTGGGTGGCCCTGCTTGGGCAGCAAGGTTGGCCCAGATGACCTCCACAGATCCCTTCCAACCTCAACCATTCTGTGAGTTTGTGATTCTGTGATTTTGTTTGGGTGAAGTTACAGTTACAAACACAGTATAGCTTTGACAGCTAACACCTGGTCTTTAGTAACTCTTCGGAAAAAGAATAATGCTCAGGCTACCCTACAGCTTGCTTTCACTATTCATTAACCAGTAAGAAATTTATTTGCTACTCACCAGCTTACCCTTATGGGAATTATCATTTGAAACATGCAGTGGGAAAGCACATTTTGCATGCCCAACTTTCTGCTACCCATACTGGGTACATTCAGATATCCACACTGTAAGATATCTAAGACTGTAAGACAAAAAACAGTTTTGAATCAAGCTTTGCTATTTTACTGCATGCTGTTCTGCAATATAGCTGTAAGTACAGTATAGCTTTGCACTGGAATAGTGTAACAGATACTCTTCTGCTTTGAAGGGTTTTTTTGACCCAGCTAAATCAACCTAACTCTGGGAGGAAGCAGAGTCCTTCTGTAGTGTGTATATCAACAACAAAACTCTGTTGTTCTGACTGTGCAAATCCAAAACTTACATCCCATTGCCCAGTTTTAGAGCAAGGGGAAGATTTTGTGGCAAATCCAAGGGCCTTCCCGAACCATTGTGCATCCTCTTTCCTCTCAGTACTGCTAGAATTTGTCATTAACCCCATCCATCTCCTGTTTACTGGATGATGAATAGATCCATCCATTGCATACTGCTTAAATTCACCCAGTCATCTAGCTAGAGGTGAAATATCGCAATACACACGCAGGCACACACAGTGCGCTGTGAAATTTTAATCTGCTTAACGCAATCACACAGTAAGAGATAATGCTGTACATACAATTGCTGAGTCTGCAGTGGCAGAATGAGGCAAGCGGCAAATCAAAAAGCAGAACTTTTTTCTGCTGTAGGTAGGAACAGTCTGCTGCAGATGCACAACGGCTTTGATCAGCTGTCACGTCCTTAACTGGAGGACACAATGTTGGTGCTATTCTTCCTTCTTTGCTCTTCCTTTTTCTTGTGGGGACTGTGACTCTCTTTTATTCCTTTTGTTATGTTTGCATTTTCACTATACAGGGTATATTGTATCTATGTTGGCTGTATGTTCTTTGTCCTCTTTCTTATGTCTTCTGTTTTCACTTACCTTAGTGATCAGTAATTGATACTTTGTGATGTGTATTTATGCTCTTGTGGGCCACTGGTATCATCTTGTGCCTGTATACTTCCCTCTTCTGTCATCAACCTCTGCTTGTATTCTCCATGGCCCATACACGCATTCAGAATTTTACTGAAGCTGATTCTCAGAATGGACTCCATTTTCAGACTGAATCCCAAGATTGTGGTACCATGTGAAACAACTCTTTCTTCAGTAGTTCCAAGTATATTTTGGCACCTGCTATTAATTTTCTTATGACATGTAACTGTAGCTCAATGCAGCTTTCCCCTACCCCCCAAAACGGAGCATTATCTATCCACTAGAAATCAGATGAAAAAGAGAACTGAGTTGGAATGAGGAAAGAAGTATTATCCTTTGGTTTGACAGCAGAGGTCAGTTTTTACAGCTCTCTGCTTAAGAAAAAGATAAAATAATCTCATATGACCAGGCTGTATGGATGCCTGTTTTCCACAAACTTCCAAAACTCTTGACAGGTTCATCCAAACTGGTTGAAGCTCTGAAAGGTGAATTGTCCCTACAAGATTTACAGAAATAAGCACTGAAGAAAAAAAGGAAAGCCTTCAATGTGTTCACCTCTTAGAAACATCAGAAAATCCCCACAGCAATCACTAAAACTACAGGAAACAAATTTCTGGATCTGCTGACAAAATCTACTGCTGTCTATCACCAAAGTGTTTGTGGAGCCTTTTGTCTTCACCCGTCCCAAGGTTAGAAAAATTCATGCTTCCACACACAAAAAAAGGAAGCAGACTTGGAAAGTATCAAAACATAATATGCCCATCTGACTGCCAAAAATAGCATTATCTGTTGCCTGTTTTCCTACTAGGGCTACAGAGTTACATAAAACAGCATCAACTTTTAGGACCTCTGGCCCTCCCCGGGCTGCAGGCTGGGTCTCTGCTCCAGCGGGGTCTCTCCAGGGCTGCAGGGGATCCCTGCTCTGGGCCTGCAGCACCTCCTGCCCTCCTCCTCCTCCTCCGGCCTCGGGGTCCCTCTGCTGCTGCTCCCTCCTTGGCTTCCTCCTCCTCTGCCTGTGCTGCCTTTGGCCCTTGCTGAAACCTGTTTTCCCCCCGGCGCCCCCAGCTTGGCTGAGGGGCTCAGCTGTGTCCTGCGCTGGGGCCGTTGGAGCCGGCTGGGACCGGCTGGAACCGGCTGTGTGCGGCACGGGGCAGCCCCGGCCTCTCCCCACACAGGCTGCCCTGCAGCCCCCACTGTCGAGACCTGGGCACAGACACCCTGTACAATCACAAATGTAGATGTTTTGATGTACAATCCAGAAATTAACCCATATTCATCCTGAAGGGCATAGAACTATTTGTGACATCAAGAAGTAAAACCTAAGACCGTCTCTTTCATAGTTAGCTGGCATGATTAGGAATTTACAGCAAAAAGGGGTATGTTGCAAAAGAAGTTGATGTTTTTATACTCCATTTACCAGAGTAGAGCTGATTAAGTAGATTTCAGGGCTGAGAGGCTTATATCATGGAATCATTTATTCTGAAATTGGAAAAATCAAGTGAATGCACAAGATGGGAAAAGAAAAATCCATCATGATACTACAATAGATCAGATTATGCCCAAATTCAGCTTTGGTTTATGCCTTTGTGATACATACATTTTCTTTTGAGCTCTCAGTATATGCAGCATTAGTATGAAACTTCATTTTTTTTATCCTATATCTGTTTAAAATTGCAACTGAAGAAAATGCATCAGTTCAACCCATCAGCCTAAGTTGATGGATATATTCTGCTTCTCTTCAGTGTGCTTTAAGATAGACTATTTATCTTTATCTTACATTAAACATCTGTGGAGAATTATAAAGCATTTTAGAGTGGCTAAGAAATCCCAGAATTCAATAGCAATGTTTTCTTTCTAACTAGCTGCTGAGTTTTTTGCATAATGTTTTTCACAATTAGGGAAACAGCACTTCCAAAGAATATATCAAGAGCTTGCTATGTGCTGAGGGATATTATGGGCACTATCTGAACCTAGATTGCTACTGAAACAATATATTTTAATGGAGTTTTAGTGGTTCAGTTATAAGTGCAGTTTATTAATTTTCTATCTTAAGGATGAAACCAAGAAGTAACCACAAAATATATAATATAATTATATAATATCATTATATAATATGATTATATAATTATATAATATATTTGATTCTTCCTGAGTTGAATTTGCTTGATCTATCCCATTTGGCTAGAAGCAAAAGCTGGTATGAATCAGTTTCAAATTCATTAGCAAGGTAATGTGGGTCTCAACTTGTTTTTGCTTGGAGTGTCTCTTTGTATTTTAAAATAACAGTGGCCTTAAAACTGGTAAAAACCCAAAGGTATCTTTTTTTTCTATAGAATTGAATGCTAATTGCCCAACTAAAAGGCCAAAAGAGATGTTCAAGCAAATATATATCCTTACATCAAGTGTTTTGTAGACAACAGAGCTAATGAGGCTTCATTTCCTATGGTTTTATGTCCTATGTCCCCTACATATTCCTCAGTAACCACCCAACTCAGAAATATTTGTTGTGACTCTCCCTCTGCAAAATTCCACTGTCTTCTCAATATCTGCCTTTTGCTTCCATAGCAACTCAAGGCCTAACCATAGTTCCTAACTACGTCCCACACTCTCCTCAGCTTTCCCCAAGGTTCCCAGAGCCCTACCATCATGACTCCTAATTTCTTTAACTACCACCTAGGCAAGAATGCTAACATGCAGAAAGAGTTCAGTTACCAACATTTGATTAGCTGAGTGATTACTGCCAGAATAGGTAAACAGCCGAGTTCTCTCTTCCAAACAACAGCTGCATCAAGAGAATCCGTTTTACTACTCACTGATGGGTTTTACTAAATTTAGAGGAGCTGAGTATTTCTATGACCTTCCTCTTTCATCAAATAGGGTGAAAATAACAGAAATGGCATTCAAAAGCAGAGATGTGCTAAGAATAAGAGCCTGTTTTCTCAGGAAACTGGGGAATGGGGAAGAAAAGCAAAAGAAATTTGGTCTTGCCAAATTGCAATGATTTTCTAATGTAACCCAGTATACATTGGGTTTTTGATGCTGCCTGTTTCACTCACGGGGCAATCCAGAAGCTGAGGGAAAAAAGTAGGATAATGGAGTCTCTGGTTGCTAAAAAAGGGCTGGAAGGTAGGGAAGGAGCAGCTCATCCCATTATAGCTGCTTAACCTTATTTCATCCAACAGCTAAAAATTAGCCTTGATATTTTTGGGGAATCCTAAAAAAGATGGAACAGTTTGGAGCAGCTGCATGAAGAGGAAGAAGAATCGTCTGGCTGATTTCTCCCAGCTTCCCAATGGCACCACATCTGAGATAGTGCTCAGCATTATTCTCTCCCAAAATCTTCAAGGACTGGCATTGTTATACCAGCTCCACAATCCAGGAGCTCTGCATTATGCTGGAAAATTCACTGATGTATGGTTCTCACTCCCAGAATACACTGTTTTCTTTTACTCTTGTCCTTCATGAAAAAGAAAACACTGAAGGAATATATAGAGATTTTTGATATCTTCAGTTTAGTCAGAGTAATCATAAATCTTGTTACAAGTGCTTTCTTCCTCCCTTCCCTCCTTTTCTACAGTAATATGTCATCTTTCAAGCTAGACAGTAAATTCTTTGAAGAAATGACAATGTCTGATTTATATAATTCCCATTCTGATTTAAGATCTACTAAGTAAACAATCTAGAAAAAAAGAGTTTATATAGCCATATACTAACAGAAAATGCCACAGAAAACACAGGTATAACAAAGTTTTTCATAAGAAATATACTAATATTTCCAACTTCAGCTATATTAAACTTACTTTACACAGAGGGTCATGAAAACAACTCAAGCATGCATGCTACATACAGAGGGACTATTTAAGAATGTTTCAAATTAAGGGAGGAACATCTTCATTATTTTCAGAATCAACATAACTCCTCTTAGTCTCTGTAATCTTCTCTGGTTGTAGCCTAATAGGTCCCTGTCCAATTCGTTCCTTTTCTTGAACTATCTTTGTCACATCAGGGAATGAATATTTACAAGGATCCACTTCTAATTTCTCAACTTGTCCACTCCTGAAACAAGAGGGAAACAAATTGCAGTGTCAAATATAACAGAACTATTTTAGGTGTCTGTTTATAAATCTGTTGACTTCAGTGTGAGAGTTGTTACTGAGTCCAATTAAACCAAGATTAAGAGTTCCTGTAACTTGAAAAGTGATATGAAAAACTCAGAAGAGTACTACAAAATCTAAGATTTTGTATAAAAGAATCCTTAGCCTACAAATATCAAGAATCCTTAGCCTACAAATATCAAAAGTTAATTTTTTGACATGTATAATTTGCTTTATATCAGAACATGGTGATTGCTGGTATCACATTACAAATGGTTGGCTTTTGATGTAAGACAGGGGTTTTTTAGTATAATTGGTTTTTCATTCTTTTTTTTCTTTTGGTTAATTTTTAGCACAGTTCCTTTACAGCAGCTGTCTATTAATTTCTATTTGACAGATTCATCTTTACAAAGCAGAACTACTTTTATTTAGAGAGAAAATGTAATTGTACTAATTTATTTGCTTTTATCAGCTAATTCTTATGTTTTGGCATTATGAAACCTCACCATGTTTGTATTATGAAAAAAAGAATTAAATGAAAGTATAAGAAAGGTCAGAGTTATAACAGAATTTCCAGATTCTATTGTTATTAAGGAGATTCTTTTAGATCACACTTAGAAATGTATACAGTCCTCTCATTAAGGCAACCTATCCAAATGACATGATGATCACAGATTTGAAATATTCTTATACTTTCTGTCTTGCTGCATTTCAAGCCACTGCTCTTTTCTAATAGAGGAGATCAACAATTAAATGGAAAAATCCAGCCTGTTTTCAAGTAATTTGGAACTGTTTACAGGAAAAAATGGCAAAATGGAAATTTAATTGTACAATGATGTTCTAATTTCTGCAAATTCCAACACAATTTGTACATCTTCATACTAATTTTCATTTTATACTGAGTGCTACTTTGGGTTAAAGTTCCAAGCTCAGCATTACAAAAGACAGTGCGTCACTCTTCAAAGATGTGAGAAAACTACAGTGTTATCCAGGAGATCAGAAAGGCTCATTAGAACTAAAACAAACAAAAAAGTAGCAAAATCACTGGATGAAAGAATGCATTTCTTTGATGACAACACAGGCAATGAAAATATGTAAATAAAGTATATTAAAGGATTTTTAACTGAAAAGACACCATCTTTAGTTGTTAAAACAAAGAGAGAGCTTTGCCAAGGAGCTTCCAAATTCTACCAGTGCTTCTCCATCAAGGCTCTGTGAGATCTGAAGAGACATCCCAGCCCACATCTGTGTGTAAAATCTCTGTCCCAGGGGAGGAGCAATGCAGAGGGATTCATGGGAGGTTTCCTCCTCTCCTCATAGGCTACGTGGAGGAAAGTGTAACTAACAGAACAGGTAGTAATCAGCCTAGCCACCTCTTTCAGCCCTATGCCACTAGATTTTTCTTAGACTATAGGAATTATTTGCTCATTTTGCTGAGCAGAAAATGACCGGAGAAGCACCCTGCTGTAATAATCTGGATAACCTTTTCCAAAAAGTGATACAAACAAACAAAACTAGTCAGAGGAGAAATTTATGGGTAATACAAACAGGTACAAGAAAACTGTTATTTCTTTACCCTTCCTCAAATTATATGGCTAGATTTTTTGTTATACTACACAGTTTGATGAAATAAAAGTGGATTCACTGTGTGGCAACCATCTAGAAAATATTCATCCTCAAGAGGTAAAAGACAATTTTGTTTCCTGTGTAATTTATGAAATGTGCTCTGACCTGGAATTACTTTATCAGTAGCTGTTGGGGAGATTCCAAAGAGAGCACACCATGTCCAGAGTCTCAATCTAATCACTAATCACTAATCTGAAGCACCTCAGAAAAAGCTAAAAAAAGCATAAATATGAAAATTAATTAGCCTCAGCCTGTGCTTCCCTCACATGATAGAAAAGATTTTCCTTGAAGTTTTTTAATTAGTAGTGGTATTTTATATTTGTCCAACTGCTCTAAAATTGTACAAATTGCTAGTCATGAAAATCCAATAAACTCTATGGAGTTTGAATAGCTTATTGCTTAGTAGCAGAATAAACTTCAATATACCAGAAATTAATTAACAGCAAGCATCATAAGTAACAGTCCACCTCAACAAGCTGTGAAAGGATTATACGCATCAGTCATTCTCAAAATTTAATCAGCACATATTATCTAGATGTATCTATTAGCAACAGACAATAGGAAGGACTGAGAATCAAGCACAGGTGATTTTCTTCCAGAAAGGAAGTAGATTTTTATGTACTTAAATGCACATGATCAAATATTCTATACTTGTTTAGTAAAGCTTCATAGTGCTACCTCAACTACCATGAGATATGTATTTGGCTGATGAAAAGACTCAGTTATGCAGTTATAAGTCAGTGCAGCTACGACACATACATCTGCTGAGAATCTTCTCCTCGCATTGTGTAAACTATTGCATTGGGTTTGCGTGGCAAGGTTTTGGTAGTGGGAGGGCTACAGGGGTGGCTTCTGCAAGAAGCTGCTAGAAGCTCCCCCTGTGTCTGATAGAGCCAATGCCAGCCGGCTCCAAGATGGACCCGCCACTGGCCAAGGCCGACTCACTCAGCTCCTCTGTGATAACATATTTAAGAAGGGAAAAAAACAAGTTAGAGAGAGAGAGCTTTTGCAGCTGGAGGGAGGAGTGAGAAGATGTAAGAAACTCTGCAGACACCAAGGTCAGTGCAGAAGGAGGGGGAGGAGGAGCTCCAGGCGCCGGAGCAGAGATCCCCCTGCAGCCCGTGGTGAAGACCATGGTGAAGCAGGCTGTCCCCCTGCAGCCCATGGAGGAAGGATGAGGGGGTGTAGAGATTCCACCTGCAGCCCGTGGAGGACCCCACGCTGGAGCAGGTGGAGGCACCTGAAGGAGGCTGTGACCCCATGGGAAGCCCATGCTGGAGCAAGCTCCTGGCAGGACCTGTGGCCCCGTAGAGAGAGGATCCTATGCTGGAGCAGGTTTTCTGGCAGGACTTGTGACCCCGTGGGGGACCCATGCTGGAGCGGTCTGGTCCTGAAGGTCTGCACCCTGTGGAAGGGACCCACGCTGGAGCAGTTCATGAAGAACTGCAGCCTGTGGGAAGGACTCACATTGGAGAAGTTCGTGAAGGACTGTCTCCCGTGAGAGGGACCCCACGCTGGAGCTGGGGAACAACGAGAGGAGTCCTCCCCCTGAGGATGAAGAAGCAGCAGAGACAACGTGTGATGAACTGACCTTACCCCCCATTCCCTGTCCCCCTGTGCCACTGAGGGGGGGCGGAGGTTGAAGCCGGGAGTGAAGTTGAACCCGGGAAGATGGGAGGGGTGGGGGGAGGTGTTTTAAGATTTGATTTGATTTCTCATTCCTCTACTCTGTTTTGCTTAGCAATAAATTAGATGAATTTCCTCTCTCAGTTCAGTCTGTTTTGCTCGTGACAATAATTAGTGAGTGATCTCTCCCCATCCTTATCTCGACCCACAAGCTTTTCGTTATACGTTTTCTCCCCTGTCTAGTGAAGGAGGAGGAGTGATAGAGCAGCTCTGGTGGGCACCTGGCCTCCAGCCAGGGTCAACCCACCACATCTATGCAAAAAGAGGCTGGGTATTGATGATGTCAAAACTAACCACCTGAAAATTTTTGGAAGAACGAATAGTTTTAGGTCATTTAAAGATTTTTTCCATGTAATTCTACCTAGCAGAACAAAAATAATCTTGTTGCTGAAGCTTTTCAATGAGCTACGGTTGGACAAGAGTGATGAAAACAATAATACTTCTTGCAGGACCAGCTACAGCACATGTCTGGAAATCTCCGTGTTTGCAAATTATTTCAATTTCAGGTTTTAAAAAAAAACAGAAGTTCACAGTTTTTGGCACTGCTACCTGCTACTGAGTGTTCTCTACTCAAGGGAAAATTATGGCCTATGATTAGAGCACCATACAAACTAAATAATACTGGATTAAATCCTTTCTTTTTTCCTGGCATTTTTTCCCCTTAGAAAGGCTATTTCTATCTCCATATATATTGTGGTTTAACTTGGCAGGCAGCTAAACGCACACAGCCGTTTGCTCACTCCTCTCCCAGTGGGATGAGGGAGAGAATCAGAAAAGAAAGGTAAACTCATGGGTCGAGATAAAAACAGTTTAATAGGACAGAAAAGGAAGGGAATATAATAATAGTAATGATAAAAGAATATACAAAACAAGTGATGCACAATGCCATTGCTTACCGCCCGCTGACCAATGCCCAGCCAGTCCCTGAGCAGTGGTTCCTGCCCCCTCCCACCAACTTGTCCCCAGTTGGTTTTTTTTTTCAGCATGACATCATATGGTATGGAATATCCCTTTGGTCAGTTGGGGTCAGCTGTTCTGGCTGTGTCCCCTCCCAGCTTCTTGTGCACCCCCAGCCTACTTGCTGGCAGGGCAGTATGAGAAGCTGCAAAGTCCTTGACTTAGTGTAAGCACTGCTCAGAAACAACTAAAACATTGGTGTGTTATTAATATTATTTTCATCCTAAATCCAAAACACAGCACTATGCCCGCTGCTAAGAAGAAAATTAACTCTATCCCAGCTGAAACCAGGACAACATAGTTCCACAATGCTTTTAAAAAAAGAAAATTAAAGGACTTCACAATAAAGAAAGTCAGTCCTTTCATTTTGCATAACTATAGCAGCCTGCTGAACAATCTGGTGTGTGACAGAGCACATATCTGATAATTTGATATTTTTTGATAATTTACACTTTTGTTCACACAGTTCTTAATCCCCATATTTGATATTTTAATGATTTGACAGTTACATTCCCCTGTTTCAACTTCTGAATTTCAATAAAATTTAGATTGCTAAAGATTTCTCATACATTTGATCCATAATATACATTTTTTGACATTTGTTTGAAAGTTGCCTTTCTGGCACCAGGATTTCCAAAGATTTTAACAAGTCACAACCAACAGCTTTGGAGAGATGCTTTGTTCTAACACTGTGAATGAAACGGCACAAAAGTCATTATCATCTTAGAAAAAATACTAACAAATCCTTTTCTCAAATAAGAAAATAAAGTTATTTCAGTATATGGAATTATATCGTATTTGAGAGCTTTAAGAAAGACAAATCTTTTTTTAACTCTATCTCAGCCAAAACCAGGACAATGTTTGTTAAAAACTGATTGTGAATGTTTGATGCTTGCCAAACTCTCGTCTCAACTTTTGAAAATACAGGCTTAGAAAAATCTACTAGGTAATCTAAGCAAATAATCCTGGTTTTATAAATCCTTGGTATATTAATACTTCTTTCATTTTATGAGAGGCCTTTCAAATGTCTCTACATCAGTGTAATCTGAAATGAAGCTGTAACTGGAGTCTTCAGAATCAGTGGATCATTGGGAAGATATGAATACACAATGGCTGGTAGAATCAAATTCATTTCTCAAGGACTAAACTACAATCAAGAAGAACTAACAAATCACTGGTAAAAAGTTCTGATAAATAAAAGGCTGATGATATCTAGGTCATTCTATTCTAAAAGACAAATACATCTCACAAATAGGATTCATCAGACTAAGAACATAGATAATACTAGCATCCAAGTTTCTAAAAGTTAGACAGAAAATCATAGTCACTGTGACATTTTCAACTTCACTGTTCCATCCCTTACCTTCTTTTGTGCAATCACTTCAAGATACCAAATCTGAAACTGACCTTTTCTGTTAGCAAGAAAAACGCTCCAACACTTGCAATATGCAAATTGATCCTGGATTTCTACATCTGGCTATAATACCATCTTATTTTCACTCCTTGATTAACCCAGAAAAACCCTTTATCTAACAAGGTGTTAAGACTTTGTTTACAAAGTTATGGAATGTTACAAAGACACTTTAAAGTACATCTCTGCCCTCAGTCTTTTGTCCTCGTCACATATAGACAGCTGGAGATGACTTTAGATTGTAGTGATCAAGAGTTAACTGAACAGTATTCTTGACAATGCTGTTCTCCAAAATGGCACATTTCTGAAGTCTCCTCACCCTTATTACAGTTATGGATTACCAGATGCCTGTGTGTGCAAATTAATTTTCAAATCACTTCTTAGGCAACCCACCTTTTCTTCTCATTAGTCAAATGATAGAGATGTATACCCTCTACTTTGATTAGCTCCAGGCCTCCATGAGAATGCAAATGAATCTAGTCTTTAAGAGTAACTTGAGTAAAAAGCCTTTTTAATATGTTGCTTAGTCACACCTGACTCCAATTTCTGTTTAAGAAGTCAATTGAATTACAACTCCTATGGTTCCTCCTTTCCCAGACAATGTAACTTGCATTGTAAAAATTCTCAATGCCTTCATGACAGCTAACAAACTATGTAGCCTGAAAATATTATTTTTGCAAATCTATTCAACTCTCAAGATTTGTAATCTACTCCCAGGTATTTATAGAAGGCAAACATGACATCTCAATAGAATTGATAATTGATTTACCATTTGTGATCTTTCCACACAATTCATCTTTCATGCAGGCCACGCTTCAGATGCACTTAGCTTTCTTCAAGTTAAAATATTTGTGCTTGGTTTAGGCACAAAAGTGAAGGCGAATTTGCGTTTTGAAAGGTCACATAAATCCTCCTGCAATTCTTTCAGGTTAGTTTGTCTACAGCTCCATTCAGTTTCTGACCTGATTTTACCTTACATTCCTGGTCTTGAGGAAATTATACATTTTGTTCTACTGTATTTCTCTTTGCAACATGAAATTCTCTTCTTTCCAACTTGTCACACCTCTGTCCCTGTGTGTGTAAGCTGTAGAAATGTAAGACTGGGAGAGATCCTCAGCCATTAAGTCTGTGGAAAGGAAGGGAGCATTCCCACACTTCACAAGGATTCTTTTGAGGATCCATATTAGGACTTCTAACTCCCAAAGAAAGCTTCTTACCCTTTATCTAAAAATTTCTCCCACAAATTTGTTCTTTGCATCTTCTGAATCAAGCTAAATCAGGGTCATCTGGTAAAGCAGAACTTTGCAGTATGTCTTATGTTCAGCAACACTCTTACATCTTGAGTGAGACAACTGTAATCAATCTTTTTTCTTTGCTTGTTAATAAATGGGAAAAAACTCAATTAAAATGAAAAGTTCTCCAAAATTAAAGTTAATGCTTGTTCATCACTGTGAAAATGTAAACCATAAAAGAAGTTCTGTTAATGAGTCTTATGATGGCATGTTTGCTAGAAAAAAGTTGGAATTAAAATAAAATACAGTGTGTAAAAACATCCAAGTTTTTTGTCCTACAGTTCAATATAACTTACAGGCATTTTTATATATTTAATGTCTCTTCCAACTAGTGAAATTTGGCTGAAACTGGATAACCAGCAGCATCTATGGGTGTACCAGCAGACAGTGGTGAACATTACTGCAGCATATGGGTTTTTTTCTGTTTTCCCCTTAATAATTCAGATTTAAAAAACAAAACAAAACAAAACCACAAAAAAAACCCCACCAGCCCTAAGAGAGTTCTAAATTACACGTTGCCAGTAAGAACTGATTCCGGTAGAATGTAAGTCAGATTTCTAACCTAATGCACTACAGAATATTTTCTATAGCACCTGCTGGCTTAGTGAAACAGTGCAATATCACTTAGCTAAGGGGAGAAAGACACTTAGAGCAGTCAGGTTTGCAATGCCTGAACTACTCAATAGAAATCAGCTCTACTTTACATTCATTATTTCATTATAAAAGATGTGTATAGACCAGAACTTGCTGATTTGTTTTTAATTCTGCTTTGTGAAGTACCCTAGTAATTGTTGCTCCATTCCTTTGCCTCTTTAAATTAATCCATTCTCTGTCTGTATTTCTCAACCCTCCTCTCCATATAAAGATCCACAGGAAAAAAAAAAGAAGAAAAAGAAAAAGGTCTCTCTCATGTATTCGTATGTATCTTTCTTTACTATAGGAATTGCACTGTGTGTATATTTACATTTAGAGTTATTTTGAGTTTGATTTCATTTTGTTTTCTTCTCCAATGTGTTAAAAGGAAAATAGTCTAAAGCTGAGCATATGGACAAGGATTATCGACTTTATGTAACTGTTACAATTAAAATCTCCAGTATGACTTCTGAAAAGTCAGTTCCTACCTACATCTGAATTTCACCTATGAAACTGTGTCGAACACAACTTCTATACCTGATGAATTGTGAGGCCAGTTGCAGTAAAGATTGGCATACTCAGCTACTATATTGATAAAGGCTTTTCAAGTATAATAAATCAATATGTCAAATTTCTCCCATAGAAACTTGTCTTTTTGAAGGTTTGAAATACAATTTTGTATACATTCACAGAAGAAATCTCTCTTACATGGCAGAAGTAATGATAGTATCATCATGTAATCTAGTTAACAAGAGTTAAAGAGATTTAAAGCACTACATTATATCTTAGCAGATTATATGTCTGGCAGCATTTAGCTAAGACATCTGTAGCTGTCAAGTGTAATCACTGTAATGAATGTTCTTCTGTAATCTAAGAGACAACTATTCAGCAAATTTTTATCATCTGACTAGTCAGCGACTTTTCAACTAAAGAGGTCAAAACTTACTATTTTTACTAAGAACTGTAATTCAAAATACTTTTTTCTTGCTTCTACTTTTGTTTTATATATTCCTGTAATATTTTAACAGTAAAATTTGCATTTTTCCTTCAAGATCTGAAGTATATTCATAATTACTTAAAACTGTATAGAAATCAAACACAAATTCTTAGACTTTCGCTATGCCATGGAGTATCTTTAGTTCATCAGTTAGCAGGAAAGGGGACCGTTTCCCATTATTACTTCAATTTCCCTTATTGCTTCCATTATTTCCCATTATTACTTCCATTAATTCCACATCCCTGTTATTACTTGCATTTAAACATTTACTGTGTAGCCAAAACTAAAGGCACACAGAGGATCCTAAGGAAATATATATTCCTTATCCACCAGTTGCCAACTCTTTTGCTGTTTGGCAGAATCTGTTTGGAAGAGAGATAATGTCAGTTATCTAATGAAGAAAGATCTAGTTTTCTCCTGGACAAAAGTAAAGACATTTCTTTTAACTGATTTCTTTTAATGTATCTAACCTTTAGCTGTACTTCTGTGGGAAAGAACCGTTCCTTCTGCACAGTAAGTATCCACTATTTGGCTTGGACCTTTTAAAAATATTTTAAACGCTCAGTAATCAAGACGGTGCACTGCTGTAATCACTGCTGCGTAAGGAAAGGGTGCCGTGCTTGTGGCTCATTAGGAATCTCAGCAAATTCTTGCAGTTGTCCTATTGCCTGCTTATCATGAAGGTCATTCAAGAAAAGAAGCCATGACTGATGTTTATTAAAAGTTTTTTTAAAAAAGCAGAATTAATGACAACTGACTCTTGCCGGTGTCTGAAGTATTGAGACCAAGAAGAATACCCATGATCCATAACGCTGTTTATAATTAACTGCTTAGCCTTTCCATCAACATGCACCACAATGAAATAAAAAAAAGGAAACAAATGCAACACTTCAAGTGTAAAAAGATAAACTGCTTAACAAACCTTGTTGTTACTATACCTTATTTTGGTGTGAATACCATTGCTGATAGCAAGAAGAAAAGGAAACATTAAAAGATATATCATAGTATTTGTACTTAGGCCAAGCGTCCATCAACCCTAGTGACTATCTAGAGCAATGGCTAGTAACACTTGCTAGGAGTAAAAATGAAAAATACTGCATCACTGATATTTGTTTGCTTCTGGCAGTCATTAACTTCAAGATTTCAAGAGCTGGAATTTACTGTTTTTCTTTACTGTGAGGGTGGTGAGGCACTGGAACAGGTTGCCCAGAGAGGTTGTGGATGCCCAATCCCTGGAAGTGTTTAAGACCAGGTTGGATGAGGTTCTGGGCAACCTGGTCTAGTGGAGGGTGTCCCTGCCCGCAGCAGGGGGGTTGGAACTAGGTGGTCTTTGAGGTCCCTTCCAACCCAAACCATTCTATGATTCTATGATTCTATGATTTTACATCACATTTAATAGGATGGATCTATGTTATAAAACCTTGCAGAATTGCTTTTTGAGCCTATTTGTTACTGCACTAGTTCAACCTGTATACCAGTGAGTGGGTCATTTAGTTTTAATATATACTAGTTTAATAGTCTGAATGAATTGATGGAACAAAACTGATTAGCAGAAGTAAGTGCTTTTTTGGCTCTGCTATTGGAGCAGATCACTTTATAAACAGCACCAGTCAGGCCATTAGTCTAAAGCTTTTAAACATAGTTTTACTCTATACAAATCAATATTTTCATACTTTTGACAATAACATAATAAAAAGCATATATTCTGGCATATGAACAAGAAACAGACAAAAAATAAAACTAATATAAAAGAAAAAAAGGAATTACCTTCTTGCATTTTTTTTCAGTGTATTAAAATCAGAATCTTTAATTGAAGTTGATACTTTTTTCTTAGTCAGGATTATTTCTTTAGCCTAAAATAAAAATAGGCAGAAAAATAAATCTCATAAAAGTTGATATTTATGCTCACAAGCATTTAAATAATCTCTCAAAAATAGAAAAATTAAGAGAGTCTGAATAAATTTTCTCTTTATTCTTTCTGTTAGATTTTAACATGTCACTCAACATGAAACATATGCATAAGACAATTTTAACCAAATCAGCTGAATGGAATTATTTTCAAATATGTATATGAATATATATATATATAAAATTAAATAGATACATCTATTTATATTTAATTATATGTTGTTTTTTTAGTACCATGTTAACAATGCACATTACTAATTTTCTCCATAGCTACCTGGTTCATGATATGCCTCCCACTTGCATTTCAGTTCGGGTGTCCATATGCCATTTCAGACATTTTTATTAAAGAATCTGCTGCAATCTAGACTGCTCCTCACTCTTTATAAAAGGACGAGTGACCCCAAAGTCCCTCAGCTCCTTTGCTAAAACAGAATCTCAAGTTCAAAGTCCAAGTGAATTCCCCTTCTCAAAGAAAACATGTCCATCACCATTTTTTGGAAGACATGTTATTGGCAAAAGGGTATCTCTTTCCTGTCAGCAACATCATGGGAGAGGGACCCCTTAAGCATTTGAAAGGAAGGAGGAGAACAGGAACTATACCAAACAGTTCATTTTATTGACTGTTTCTTTGTGCAGTTGATTTGAAAGTAGTCCGTTGCAGATGCCCAGTAAACTGTCTCCATTCTAAAATCTGTAAGAAATAAGACAGAGCCTGTAGCTTCTGTCGTTTGTTTCTGAAATTCATCGTGAAGGGGCTGATCACCTCTGATTCTGTATATATTCTGGTGAAGGAAAGTCTGTTTCTTTGGATCTTCCCTTTCTTCTCAGGAAGCCCTCTAGTGTTCTGTTCTTTTAATAATTTATTCCATTGATCCCTTTGAGACTAATTATTTTGCCCTCAGAGCACATCATCAAGGATGGTGAGGAAATTTGCTGATTCTGCAATCAACAAACAAGACTTCCTTGACAAGAAGTGATCCGGGAACTTAGGAAATGGTTAGGATTTGCCTACTAAAACATCTATTATCAATTACTAAATATTGTTGGACATAAAAGCTCTTCTGCTCAAAAGATGTCCTCCTACCTCTGTTCAAGAAAAAAATTAAGTGATACTGTCTATTTTTTCTTCTTTTTGAAACACAACTCCATATGCAACAAGCCAGTATCTGACTGTCCATCTCTTAGTGACAGTAATCAAGTGAGGATAACTGTTCTGGAAAATAGAACTGCCATAGTTTCAACTGTGGCCAAAAATAAGGCTTTGGGCTCAGTAGAAGGAAACTGTATGAAATTTAAAGGCTGTAGTATACAGGAAGATGGACTAAATTAATATAATGAAGCTTTCTGAAAGTGATTCTATGAAACTATTGATAATATTTGCATTCATCAGAAAAAAGAGAGACCTTTTAAGATCACTAGCAGAGAATTCTAGAAATGAGTGTGTTAAACAGGATCTGAAACATATTTGAGAAAACAGAAGGAATATGTGAAAATAATATTTTTAAGCTGAGTCATCTTTTCAGTCCACATTGTTTTCCTACAGTGGCTTTCTTCTTCTAGAATGAGAAGTCCACTGAGTAACAGAGTTTCCCTGAAACGCATTTATTCTGAAGGATTAATAGATTTCCAGGGTTCCACAGCTGTATGTCTCCACATGTCTTTGATGGTAATGAAATATTACTGCATTTACCATACCTAGATAAGTGAGAATTATATAATGAAATTCTATCAAATAACCTTTACACTGACATGCATAATATGTACCACTCCTATTTTTAAATTAATTACGGAATCTAACTCTCATTGATCTTTAAGTTTCTAAACGCTTTTGAAGGCCCAGGCAATAAAAAGCTGTCAGAAATCATTTGTGACTGCTTATATAATAAAGAATTAATCAAAAAGTCCAAGTTTTGCTCTGATTCACTAAAATAAGGAAAGTGAAGTTTTAAAACATGACACACGATGTCTTAGAACCCCAAATAAAAACTGTTTGCTAGTAACACTAGGTTTTGATGCTATTTCTCAGACACTAATTAAAATGCTACTGCTGTAATCCGCTGATGACTTTTTACAAAAACACTGATTTAATATGCCAATTTTGGTCAAAGTCTATTGAAGAAACTCTCAGTTTTTATTTTTCCTGCATCATCTGCAAAGATGACACTGCCATAGAGTCATAGAGGTTCAAAGTTTGAAAAGCTTCATGTCATAAATATTTTTCCCAGAAAAGGAAGTATGTACAATGCACTCTACTATTGAGTCCTTACTCATGCAAAATCTCTGTACAGATGATTTTTACAGTATAAACACTACACTTTAAAAGTA
This sequence comes from Grus americana, assembly GCF_028858705.1. Taxonomy (NCBI): domain Eukaryota; kingdom Metazoa; phylum Chordata; class Aves; order Gruiformes; family Gruidae; genus Grus; species Grus americana. The sequence continues at coordinate 9,353,970 of NC_072853.1, read as the reverse complement.
TCACTGTATCATTTCACTGAATGTTATGTCCTTCTGTTTGTTTTGACGACCTTCCAAAAAAATGTTGGTAGACACTGCCTTAGAAAGACACCCATTCTGCAGTCATTTGCTGTGCAGTAAATAGTACATTTAAGAAAAATGTTTCCAGATAAGAAGGTGAAAATTATTTGATTTCTTTTACTTCATGTGGAATTTACTATCTCTCACATCTATGATATGGCAAGGTCATTGGAGTGGCAAGGAGCGAGGTTTTGTTTTTCATTTTAAAGGCTACGGAACTATGAACATTCATCTGTGGAAGATGAATGGTGAAAGGTTTAGTAACCTGATCAGAAACTCACTAAAGAAGTGAAAAACACTTAGAGAATTCAGTTAGCTTTCTGTTCTGTTACTGAGAAGAGAGATATCTTTCCAGGATAGTATTGCAAGAAGCATGTTATAGGAGACTATTTTTAGGTTAATAGCATTTTTAACATTTCACTTACCTAAGGAATGGGCTAGGCCATTTATCTAGTTGCAAATAATTTTATTTTGATAATAATTGTTTATCAGGAACAAAAAGGTTAAATATAGTGCAATATAGTCATTAGGCTTATCTTATCACTGATACAGCCTGAAAGATGTTGCAGGAACTCTGTTCTTCCTATTATCTGACTAAAAGGAATTCATATTACGTTGATGACATCAAATTAGTATTCTCAAACATTGTTGATAACCTGAGCCATAACATTCTGGAAGAAAAAATATCTATTGGCCTTAGAGTTATTGCTAATCTTTTTTCATTATACTTTGCTTCCTAGATTACAACTTATTAACACCAATAAAATTTGTATGGATAGAGAGTATCTGAAAAGGATATGTATCCAAAAAATATAGCTTGTACACTCTAATTCAGTCCTGGGGGAAGGGAACAGATTCTGTGACTGTAATTTAAAACAAAGAACAATAGGTTTGTAACTGCTACATGCAATTGCTGTGAAGTAGCACAGATTCATCTTTGGTCAGCAAATCCATGAAGTTCACAGGATCACATACCGACAGGATGGTTGAGGTTGGAAGGCACCTTTGGAGGTCATCTGGGCCAACCTCTCTGCCCAAGCAGGGCCACATAGAGCTGGCTGCCCAGGACCACATCCAGATGGTTTTTGAACATCTCCAAGGTTGGAGACTCCACAACCTCCCTGGGCAACCTGTGCCAGTGCTCAGCCACCCTCACAGTAAAAAAGTGTTTCCTGATGTTCAGAGGGAACCTCCTGTGTTTCAGTTTGTGCCCATTGCCTCTGGTCCTGTCACTGGGCACCACTGAAAAGAGCCTGGCTCCATCCTGCTGTACACCATCCCTTCAGGTATTTATCAGTATTGATAAGACCCCCTGCAGCCTTCTCTTCTCTAGGCTGAACAGTCCCAGCTCTCTCAGCCTTTCCTCATAGGAGAGATGTTTCAGTTCCTTCATCATCTTCGTGGCCCTTTGCTGGATTCCCTCCAATATGTCCATGTCTCTCTTGTGCTGGGGAGCTCAGCACTGGACACAACACTCCAAGTGTGTCTCACCAGTGCTGAGCAGAGGGGAAAGATTGCCTCCCTCAAACTGTTATTCTATAGAGCTTCTGTCTCCTCAAGTCTTACAAATATCTCTGAATTTTGAGATGAAACAGACTCCAGACCCTCAGGCTAGGGAAAATATGCAGGTGTAGCTAAAATATCCAGGTAGGTGAAATGTAGGTGAAATGTAAAGTTAATAATTGTGTTGGGTTTGCGTGGCAGGGTTTTGGTGGCGGGGGGGCTACAGGGGTGGCTTCTGTGAGAAGCTGCTAGAAGCTCCCCCTGTGTCTGATAGAGCCAATGCCAGCCGGCTCTAAGACGGGCCCGCCGCTGGCCAAGGCCAAGCCAATCAGCGCCTCTGTGATAACATATTTAAGAAGTAGAAAAACACTTAGAGAGAGAGAGCTTTTGCAGCCGGAGAGAGGAGTGAGAAGATGTAAGAAACTCTGCAGACACCAAGGTCAGTGCAGATGGAGGGGGAGGAGGAGCTCCAGGCGCCGGAGCAGAGATCCCCCTGCAGCCCGTGGTGAAGGCCATGGTGAAGCAGGCTGTCCCCCTGCAGCCCATGGAGGAAGGATGAGGGGGTGTAGAGATTCCACCTGCAGCCCGTGGAGGACCCCACGCCGGAGCAGGTGGAGGCACCTGAAGGAGGCTGCGGCCCGTGGGAAGCCCACGCTGGAGCAAGTTCCTGGCCGGACCGGTGGACCCGTGAAGAGGGGAGCCCACGCCAGGGCAGGTTTGCTGGCAGGACTTGTGACCCCGTGGGGGATCCCACACTGGAGCAGTTTGCTCCCGAAGGTCTGCACCCCGTGAGAGGGACTCCATGCTGGAGCAGGGGAACGATGAGAGGAGTCCTCCCCCTGAGGAGGAAGAAGCGGCAGAAACACCGTGAGATGAACTGACCGTAACCCCCATTCCCCGTCCCCCTGTGCCGCTGAGGGGGGGAAGGTTGAAGCCGGGAGTGAAGTTGAGCCCGGGAAGATGGGAGGGGTGGGGGGAAGTGTTTTAAGAGTTGATTTTATTTCCTCATTCCTCTACTCTGTTTTGCCTAGTAATAAATTAGATGAATTCCCTCTCTAAGTTTGGTCTGTTTTGCTCGTGACAACAATTAGAGAGTGATCTCTCCCTGTCCTTATCTCGACCTACAAGCATTTCGTTATGCCTTTTCTCCCCTGTTTAGTGAATGAGGGGAGTGAGAGAGCGGCTCTGGTGGGCACCTGGCCCCCAGCCAGGCTCAACACACCACAGTTATTTTGGCGCCCAACGTGGGGCAGGAGAAAATCGAGATAAGGACAGTAATTGGAAGAGGTAACGAGCAAAACATTGACTGAACGTAGATTGAGAGTGAAATAGCGGTGAAGGGACGGGAGGTGGATTCTGTGTGTATTGTCTACTCTTGTTTAGTGTTGTGATAGTGTTGCTTTGCTTCTGGTGGGGGGAATTCTTTTTCTTTTTCCTTGTTGATGTGATTAGTGTGTGTAGTTTTTGTGTTGAATGTATATTTTAATAATTCTTAAATATGTGATTCACAGAGGCGAGGGGTGGAATGTGTTGGGTTTGCGTGGCAGGGTTTTGGTGGCGGGGGGGCTACAGGGGTGGCTTCTGTGAGAAGCTGCTAGAAGCTCCCCCTGTGTCTGATAGAGCCAATGCCAGCCGGCTCTAAGACGGGCCCGCCGCTGGCCAAGGCCAAGCCAATCAGCGCCTCTGTGATAACATATTTAAGAAGTAGAAAAACACTTAGAGAGAGAGAGCTTTTGCAGCCGGAGAGAGGAGTGAGAAGATGTAAGAAACTCTGCAGACACCAAGGTCAGTGCAGATGGAGGGGGAGGAGGAGCTCCAGGCGCCGGAGCAGAGATCCCCCTGCAGCCCGTGGTGAAGGCCATGGTGAAGCAGGCTGTCCCCCTGCAGCCCATGGAGGAAGGATGAGGGGGTGTAGCGATTCCACCTGCAGCCCGTGGAGGACCCCACGCCGGAGCAGGTGGAGGCACCTGAAGGAGGCTGCGGCCCGTGGGAAGCCCACGCTGGAGCAAGTTCCTGGCCGGACCGGTGGACCCGTGAAGAGGGGAGCCCACGCCAGGGCAGGTTTGCTGGCAGGACTTGTGACCCCGTGGGGGACCCCACACTGGAGCAGTTTGCTCCCGAAGGTCTGCACCCCGTGAGAGGGACTCCATGCTGGAGCAGGGGAACGATGAGAGGAGTCCTCCCCCTGAGGAGGAAGAAGCGGCAGAAACACCGTGAGATGAACTGACCGTAACCCCCATTCCCCGTCCCCCTGTGCCGCTGAGGGGGGGAAGGTTGAAGCCGGGAGTGAAGTTGAGCCCGGGAAGATGGGAGGGGTGGGGGGAAGTGTTTTAAGAGTTGATTTTATTTCCTCATTCCTCTACTCTGTTTTGCCTAGTAATAAATTAGATGAATTCCCTCTCTAAGTTTGGTCTGTTTTGCTCGTGACAACAATTAGAGAGTGATCTCTCCCTGTCCTTATCTCGACCTACAAGCATTTCGTTATGCCTTTTCTCCCCTGTTTAGTGAATGAGGGGAGTGAGAGAGCGGCTCTGGTGGGCACCTGGCCCCCAGCCAGGCTCAACCCACCACAATAATGGAATAAAGGTAGTTGTCAATCATGATATGAAGAGATAATATTAATTTTTCTGATTCAGGTATAACTTTCCAGGCAGGTAGCAGATTTCAATATATATCCAGAGACTCTGAAATATTTGCATTTTCTAAGGCACTTGTAAACTACAAAGAGATTAGAAAGATGTATGAGTAATAAAAGCAGGTTATGGGATAGAAAACTGATAGTACTTAAAATATCCAAAAGACAAGTAAATAGTAAACAAAACTGTTCAGAAACATTTGAAAATGACATTATCCAGCCAGAATGGCAAATGACAAGGCCTCAGTTTCAAAGAAATAAATTTAGGAAAACATAAATTCTCATATGAGTGGATTTTGAACATTAACAAAATATGGATCTTAACCAAATGAGTACAATTTTCAGCATTCTTCAAGCTCCTGGTAAAACTGAATGCTTGATACTAGAGTGACAGTTTGTGATTTAATGAGAGGCTGTCCATGTAGGGAAAGACAGATGGTATGGGACTGGAGCATAGAAGAAAACATAGAAGGTATAGAACCACGAGTGAAAAAGCCAAAAGCTGAAAAATAACTCTTTAGTTACAACTACTAGTTGCATGCTCTTAGCATTACATCAGAGCAAAAGAGAAAGAAATGACCCCAAATAGCAGCTGAAGGTTCCTCCTTCAGAAGAAAATGCTGCAATTGATATATTCTGGTAGATTCATATGTAGCACCATGTCCCACTGCTTCTACTCTCTCCAACAGAGAAGCTTACTAGAGGCCAGAAAGGTAAGGCTAGAGCACCAAGAATTTTTTTTTTTTTCTATAACTGTCCTGGGACAGAGTTACCCTATTTCTGAAAGCCAAAAATATATGGTACAGTCCAACTCTCCAAAGGCATAATGGCTGAAGAGCACGATGCTGAAGTTGATTAACCTTTTCCACAGCTCCCAGAACCCCACCATATAATCCATTCTCATCTTCAGAACTCTGCATTCCTAAAATTTCCAGCTCCCTGTCTGCTCCAAACCCTTCAATCCATCTCTGCTCTTCCTGTAGGTCCAAGAACCCAGTCTTGCACCAGACGACATCAAGTCCCACCTTAAATGCCTTCCTGTTTCTGCCACCATCCCATCCATTGTGCTCCAAACCTGAAAATATCTCTGCCACTGAGATTCCTGCTGCACCTTGTCTTCTATTCTGGTTCACGCTGCTGCATCTTCCCTGTATTTAAGCTCTAATGCCCCCTGAACTCCCACTGGCTGCTGCCTGGCCACCCATTACCTCTCTCACTGCCCGCTTCAGTAAGGCAAGTTGAACCTTCATGTCTTAGATTGTTCCTCATTACTGGTTATTCCTTCTCTATTCTCAGTTTTTTGCAGATGTGTGGGAATGGGTAGGAGATGTCGTGATTCCACCCTTGATTCTACCTCATCCACTCATTATGTCATCCCACAAATCACAAGACCAGTTATGTACCCAGGCTACAAGCTACATTTACAGAAACCATAAGAAGACACACAGTGGAGAGGAAATAAAGTGGACATACCTATCAGTTTGCTCTCATTTACACTACTAGAACTGGGCTGGGCAAGGAAGAGACAGAATACAAAAAACCACTTTAAGTCAATTTGCTTTTACATGCCAGCAGAACCCTCAATTGACTAGAATCCTGATCAGCATGACACTATACAGGCAAACATTAGAGCACAGGTGAGATAGGAGAGCACAGAGGAATTTTAGGGGAATATGACTTCTACCCAGGCTTCTTTAAGTACTAGGGACTGCTGTGCAGCAATTTTCAGCTGAAACACCATGTGGCCACAAGCCTCTTGCTCTGTGATTACATATACTTGGTAGAACTGGCCAGAGGATCCAGGGAGAGCATAAAGGGAAAATGAATTAAGCAGCTCTTGTTCTGATCACCTGAGACATGACAGTAGTACGTCATTCCAGTCCGTGAACCAAAACGCAATTTTCGTGCATATGTGTGCGACACAAATTTTGAAAAATTGATTTGTTTTTATTATTTCACAGGTGGAAAAAGAAAGTAGAGTTGCTTATTTTCAGTTATTTAAAAAATCCTCCATCTTACACATTTACACAATACTGCATGTTTTGCAGAGTCTCTTTTCATGTATGAAAAGCTGGTTTTGTTGAAAAGAAAGGAAATACAAATAGTTCTATTAATACTGATGTTCATAATATTCCTTTAAAGGTATCTTAAATCCTAAAGTTTGGCTTTTATGATTAACTTGTCTTTCTGGAATGTTCATTCATTGGAAAATATGTCCTGATAAAAAAGGCTAGACTGAATAACTTCACCTAGCCAGATGTTACCTGTAACTCAGAAATATTCCAAAAGTACTCACAACTTTTTGACTATCTTTGTACAATGCCTCCTCAGATTATTTTACATACCTTTGGCATGCTGACAACTAAATGACCAGTTGTTTGTGATCTTTTAGCAGAACTGCTGTCTGGCTTCACTTCCTCAGGAAGCACGAGCTGAAAAGGCTATGAGAAAATATGGGATTGAAGTATATCATGCTAAAATAGATCTATCTTTTTTTTTTTTTTTGACCTGGACAGGACACATGCAGAAACATCACTATCATATCCTTTGATTGTAAGGACAGTACAGGTCTACATCCTCTCACTTTATATGTAGTGTTACTAATCCTAATAAATGATTAGCATGCTAAACAGCTTTTACTTACAAGTATAGTCATATGTATATTCCTGAATTGCTGTCATTCCTGAAGTGACATTTCTAAAGAAGGTTATAAAATGATGCTTGACTTATATTAGCAATTAAATTAAAAGATTATCCAGCGTATTTTAGACATAAAGTAATTCTGAAATTTTGTTTATGGAGTTGGTACAGTCACAAATAGGGATTTTGGTTTACCCTTTAAGTACTTTCAATTTTTTAAAAAATTGATGATAAAATTAAAACCACTGAGAAGAGAGAAAACTAGAATGACATTTTAAATGCCCTTTCAAAAGAATATACATCAATTTGTTTCTGTCAGCTATGAATTCCAGATTGTGAAATAGCTAAACTCTAGCCTAGGGCAACTGGGCAAGCTCTCTTCTTCAGTGAATTCTGGTACATGATGGTGCAGGGGGAATAAGAAGAGAGAAGGAGAGAAAGAGAGAGTGAAATTTCATTTCAGGCTTCACATGTCTTCTGGTTAGGACTTCCACAGTTTATGTGTGGTCCAAAATAATGCAAATATAAAAGAATATTTTTTCTGCATAGGTGCACACGGTGGGTAACTCATAAAAGTCAGATCCAGAATCCACTGAATAACTGTGGTGAGCATTAGCTCTTGATTTGAAATGAATGTAGTATGAAAACACTAACCTTTCCCTTCACCAGTACTCGTATGTAAGTTGGCTGGACATCAACATCAAGCAGAGAAGTGTCCAAATGTCTTCAGAATAAAATATAAATAAATGAATCAATCTACAATACAGTCCAGTAAATAAGCAGTGCAGACCATATAGCTCTTTAATGATGATTTTGTAGTTTACAAATTACAAAATTCAATTTCAGTTATTAAGTTATATGAAATATTATTAGGATTTAACATCTTTGGAATAAAAACATGATCTTCCTGTGTTTTCACAGAATGTCATCAAAATAATGTCTAAATTCTGTCAAGTCCACCACATCAGCTATTGTATAGCTGCAAGAATTCAAAATCTTTGTGGGAAATGAAAAACTCTTTCTTATATTAGTTTAGTGCTTTACATTAATATGAAAATTAATCTATCTGGTATTTAAAATTGCAAAAGTATTTTGCTACTTTTCTTTCTGAAGTCTTTACTAGTAAATTTATAATATGTTCTTTTTCTTTTTTCACAGCATTTGCTGGAAAACAATGAACAGAAATACTTTATGTTCCCAGAAAACACAGTACATTTAAATTTCAGTACTGTCAAACAAAATTTGTAACCTGTAAAAGCTCTACTTTGACATCTTTCTTCATCATGCGACACATACACTCATGTTCCTGTGACCTACCAGTGAATACACAAGTACATATTCTTCATTTCCTTTTTTTTTATAATGTTACTTCTCAGGTGCATTTTTCAGTCTTTTTAGTCTGCATTTCTTACAAGTAAGCACAGAATATTACAACATATCCAACATTTTATTGCACCTGAAAAGACTTTCTCAAGCTTCAGAAAAGCCTAATTCTTATAATTCAGAAACATGGAGCAGGCCTCTTTTGAGGGAAATTAATGAGCTGTAAGGGAAGAACACCTGGCATGAATAGGGTTTCTGTGGTATAAAACTAGTTCAAGCTTTACTCTAACAAGATCCTATTATGGGTACATAAGCTTGTGGGTTTCTGACACCTTCCTGAAGTGTAGGCAAGGCCACTGTACTGCTTAGTAGTATATAGTATCAAATAGTTATCAGGTTTCTGTGTCGTATTTTGGCCTGGTTCAACCAAATTTCTTCCAGGCAATACCCTGGCACAGTTCAGGAAATAGCATGGGCCATAGAGTCTTTCCAGTAAGCAAGGAAAGTAGAACAAGGCTACCCCACTCTGTCTTGGGGAGAAGAATTGATCTAGAAGGACATGAACTGTACTAGAGCACCTCTAGGGCCAGAGAATGGGAATAAATTCCATTCCCTACAACCTTAATCTGCAAATAAAGAATGGAAAAGATTTTACAGAAGTATAAAAGGACAGGTGTGGAGGAAACCTGCCTGTGGACTGCAGAAAACATCAATTCTAAAAATTACTATTAGACACAGTGCTCATTCAGGGGTAACAGAACAGTCTGAAGGGCCTTTGGTTTATTCAGCTTCATTTCTTTGGCACAGGCTTCAAGATGGATTCCATTACCTCCTGTGTTATTCATTTTCCTCTTGAAAAGTCCCTATTACAGAGAGAAGTATATTTGAAACACTGTGTATTAGAACTTCAGAATGGCAAAAATTAAGAAAAAAAAAATTCTGACCTGTAAACAGCAAGATCCAGGATGATCTGATTGTTTTCTTGGTCATCTTTCAAAGAGAAATGAAGCCTGATAATAATGACAAGAAACACCTCCAGGATAAATACAACTGAAGTGAATAAGCAAACATTACGGCGTACTTCAACTGCTAGCAATTTTAGATGAATACAAATATCATTTAGACAATATGTCACATGATCATTTAAGACATAGTTGCAGTTTTCCTCATGAACAGAAAAAAATACTGTCATTTGAACCAAAGTGATTCTTACGTTTATTTTCTGTTCTCCCCACCCAACCCAGAAGTGACGAAAAAAAAAAAAATACTGCTGGAGGTCGGTTAAAATTAAGATCAGTCTGTCAACGCAGAAAGAGAGACATCTGCTGGTGAAATCTGTCTGCTCTGTTAACATCTGCGTAGGAAAAACAGTTCATGAAAAACAGTTCATGACAAACAGCAAAAGCCTGGATCTGGGTAATTCTACCCTTATCATATGTAAAAGGAAAACTACATCTTTGTTCATGGTAATTAATTTGCCTAGAATATAAATATCTGCCTGTGCATTTCCAAAGTAAAACATGATTTGCACAGTATCCTTGATTCTACAAGCTTTATAATACTTGTTGAAAATGAGACTGTAGATTGTATTAGCTCTGTGTTTGTGATCTGCTGGCTGAGTTCTTAAAATTGTGAAAGAATCTTACCAGTTATAAACTGAAAACAACATCTGTTACTACAACTGTAAGCAGATCTAGTCTAGACTTACAAGTTCCGCTCATATACTCAAACATTTCCCGTGTATTACAGTAGAGAATAAACAGAATAAAACCCACCTATAAATGAGAAGATTTTTGTAAATTAGTTATGAGTATAAAATGAGATGGGTTTGCTTAATGTAATTTATCTGGAATATTTCAGTGACATTAAAATACTTAGATACTTTGGGTTCAGTTAATAGAAAGAAACTCAAATGTTAACAGTTCAGATTATACATTTTTCCAGCAATAAAAATATTTGCCAGATATACTTTTTAACCCTTTGCCCTCCTGTATTCTGACACAGACAACTTGCAAGACAGCTTATGGAGCTTTTAGTTTATGAGTATTTTTTAATGGAAAACTGCAAAGAGTACAAAACAGCTTTTTTTCCCGTTTATGCTTTTTTTCTCTTACTGCATCACAAATTTTGAGAATTCACTAAAACATGAAAGATGAAAAAGAGAATAGAATTTTAAAATTATCAAGGGGGAAGCCTAATTAGAATTGAGGAAGAGAAAGAGTCTGTTCTCAGCAGCATGCAGCCATTCTTCTTGCTAACCTTCCAAAAGAGCATCAGAGAAGCTTGGACATTGCTACGGACATTAGACTCTTGCATTGAAGCAAAAACTTTGAAGAACACCATCTGTCTACTTGTATCTCTTTATTTATGTCTCTCCAATACACTGCCAGATTGCACTGAAGACCTGTGATGTTCTTGTTGAAACCATGACAAAAACTGCATATTGATCTGGCTTTACCTGGGCACATCCACAGACTAAATTCTAATCCAGAAAACTTGGGTGACACAAACAGGTTTGCTACAAACAGTGAACTGTAGTGGACTGTATTTCTTCTAAAAAGACAGATAGAGAGATAGAACTTTACTCTAAATGTCTCTGCTTTTTAAAGGCATAATCAAATTCTATTAACATAAGATTTAAACTATTTTAGACTTGTCTTCTTTGAACTAGAAAATTATTTCTATTTTTTCAGTTAAAGTATTTTAAAAAAAAAAAGTATATCAATACAATGGTAAATATCTTCTGGTGCAGATGGAAAAAGCATGAACTCTTCTGCCACTACCTTTAATTTTTCCTATACCGCAGAAAATTATGCACTGATTCTGTAATGTAGGTTTTCAAATTCCTTGAGTTTGCATGGCTTTATAAATTTCCAGAATTTGAAAGCACTCTTCATCATAATGATAAGCACGTTCTTAGCTTTGATTTTGTAGCTAAATCAGTCTTAAGATGGAAAAACTGCCAGTTTTACATCTGTCATCAGAGGACAGAATGATTTTGTCCAGATGTATTACTTGGATGTATTTTTCCACATTTTAAGTGGCTACTGACACATTCCTCTTCAATGGTCAAACTGATTATACTTTTTCCACTATTAGCAAGATGCTCAAAGAAAGCGAGTCTCACCATAGAAGGGAAAAGAGTAAAATGTCTTATATCTTTTACAGAAAAACAAGTTCTTAATCATCTTCATCATCAAAAGCCAAGATGTTAAATTAAACAACCTTCAACATTTTACTCACTGAAAAATTATTTCTTTCTCCAGCATCAGAATATAATTTTAGAATTCCCCACTAGGAATATAATACTGCAACAAGAATTTGTGAGCCCTCTTATGGTTGTATTGTCACATATCTTGAAATATTTGCTCAAATCAACAATAAAGAGGTTAGCCTGTTTAATGTCTTAACTTTACATACTTAGGCGCATTCACATTCAGGACTTTTCCTTCTGCAGTGACCAATGTGTGAAGAGGCTTCTCGCTCTTTTTTGATTCCCTTAACAAAACAGAAAGAAAAATGGTTTATAATTTCACATTCCAGTATTTTATGTTTCATAGCAAAAAAGAAAGATGAGGATGGCAAGAGGTAAAAATTATCTGGTATTTGATGATAAGGCTACAACTAATTTCAGGAACAAAACACGTTATATCAAATGTCCATCCGGAGCCAATGCTCAGCTACTTCCTGAGCCACGTTGCCTCCTGACCAGCTCCCAGTTTTATGTTGAGCATGACATCATATGGTATGTAATATCCCTTTGGCCAGTTCAAGTCAGCTGCTGTGTCTGTGTCCCTCTCATATTCTTGGGTGCCCCCACCTTCTCATTGGTAGGCCAGTGTGAGAAACTGAAAAGTACCTGACTGCTTGGCAACATCTAAAGACATCAGTCTGTTATCAACATTATTCTCATCCTGAATCCAAAACACAGCACTATACCAGCTGCTCGTAAGAAAATTTAACTCTATCCCAGCTGAAACCAGGACAAAAGCATAAAAAAAGATTTAGTCTATAAATATAATGGTTGGATGGTTGCACTCAAAGAGTTGTGGTCAACGGCTCAATGTCCAAGTAGACATCAGTGACGACAAGTGGCGTTCCTCAGGGGTCAGTACTGGGACCAGCACTGTTTAACATCTCTGTCAGTGACATGGACAGTGGGATCGAGTGCACCCTCAGCAAGTTTGCCAATGATACCAAGCTGTGTGGTGCACCCAACATGCTGGAGGGAAGGGATGCCATCCAGAGGGACCTTGACAGGCTGGAGACCTGGGCCCGTGAAAACTGCATGAAGTTCAACAAAGCCAAGTGCAAGGTCCTGCACGTGGGTCGGCACAATCCCAAGCACAACTACAGGCTGGGCGGAGAATGAATTGAGAGGAGCCCTAAGGAGAAGGACTTGGGCATGTTGATTGACGGAAAGCTCAACATGAGCCAGCAACGTGTGCTAGCAGCCCAGAAAGGCAACCGTCTCCTGGGCTGCATCAAAACCTGCATGACCAGCAGGTCGAGGGAGGTGATCCTGCCCCTCTACTCCGCTCTTGTGAGACCCCACCTGGAGTACTGTTTCCAGATCTGGGATCCCCAGTACAAGAAAGACATTGAGCTGTTGGAGCAAGTCCAGAGGAGGGCCACAAAGTTGATCAGAGGGCTGGAGCACCTCTCCTATGAGGACAGGCTGAGAGAGTTGGGGTTTTTCAGCCTTGAGAAGAGAAGGCTCCGGGGAGATCTTATAGCAGCCTTCCCGTACCTGAAGGGGCCTACAGGGAAGCTGGAGAGGGACTGTTTACAAAGGCATAGAGTGATAGGACAAGGGGTAATGGCTTTAAACTGAAAGAGGGTAGATTTAGGTTAGATGTTAGAAAGAAATTCTTGACTGTTAGAGTGGTGAGGCACTGGAACAGGTTTCCCAAAGAAGTTGTGGCTGCCCCCTCCCTGGAAGTGTTCAAGGCCAGGCTGGATGGGGCTTTGGGCAACGTGGTCTAGTGGAGGGTGTCCCTGCCCATGGCAGGGGGGTGGAACTAGATGATCTTTGAGGTCCCTTCCAACCCAAACCATTCTATGATTATATGATACAATGGATTTGAAGAAGAAATAAAACCATTCAACTGAAGCTACTGGAATGACTACATAAAAACAACTTCTGTTTTAGAAAGATTCCATGTGTTAAATACTATTCTATAGCATAAAGCAAAGCTTTAATGTGGGGTTTGAGGGGTAGCAGTTTCTACACCTGAATCCCTACTCTTCACACTGAAATGCAAAGTGAACGAACCACCACTCTGTTCTAAAGATGCAGTTCTTCAGAAATGCTTCAAGAAATTACATGCTACCACCTCTTGGCTGTTAATAATCTGTTTCTAGATGAAATGTGTCTGCTCATGTGAACCATTTTAAGGCAAATTCAGTCATGTCATAATCATTAGAGTTTAAGATAGTTGGTTTAACTTTGTGCTGAGATGAGCCGAAAGGCCTTGTTCTGGCAACGAGCACCTTTCAGCTGCGACTGATTTTACACTTGACTGAATTTTCTTTGAATGATATCGCAACTATTCACTCATTTGGCAATAGCCAAAGCTGCTCAGTTTATTATCAACTGTCCTCAGCTGGCAAATTTAATGTGAGCTAACATGTCACAGATAGGTTCAAATTTAGCATAGGTCTGATTCAGTTCATGTCAATTTCATACTAAAATAAACATCCTTTTATACTGAATAACTTGCATTAAAGTTACATTTCAGCTCCTATCCACCAGCAAGGATGATGTGAAGTTGTCAGGGGCACTTTTCTGTTCTCACCATTCTCATGCTATCTAACAAAAATCTCACCACCAAACTAAAATGAACTGTGAAAGAATTTTTAATTCCTTTAAATACCTTGGAAATTTATAAAAATCTAGAAAGGAATTATTCTATCTTTATTATAATGCTGTTTGGACTCTCCCTGAATATTTAGAGGGAAGCATTTGTAACACATTTGGTTTTGACTAGAGCAAGGCATCCCCAAACACAGCAAAATTCTAACTAGCTAGAATATGGATTTCACAGTAGTTCTTCTGGGAAAGTGCTAGACCTTGAATTAATAACGGTAACACGTTATGCAGATTTCCATATTTCTTCGAGAGTTCCCTAGAAATGAACTTTTTCAATACTTAGGCTTGATAAATCTTTTTAAAAGCATGTCCTTAAAAAGAACAGATATAAAAATCTCTGGCACAAATGCTGTTACATAAGCAAAAGAGGGAAAAAAAAAAAAAAAAGAAAAGAAAAGAAAAAAAGACATTGCTTACAATGTTTGTGGAACTGAGAAGCCAGCAGCAATAATTTTTATTTTTTTTTTGCTAGCATCTGCATTAATTTTTCATGGTCAGCAAAACCAATTACAACTTTAGAAAGTTTTAAAGGCTTTTCAGGGGCCAGACACCTTCAGATCCACCATGCAAAATAGCAAAGATAACATGAAGTATCTTATTACTCGGGATGAATATTTCTGATAAAGTATGGTGCCTGAAATGCCACTTGTGCAAAAATTTTGTAGCATGGCATGTAGGGCATTTATATAATGGAACCTGCACTCCGGACAAATACTTTTAGCAAGAATATTAAACATTGGACTACATGAAACATATTAGTTAGCTGACAGAAAAGTGAAACTTCTGAAATCCATAAAAATTAGTTGAAAAGAGAAATTATATTTTAAAACTTCATATATATGTTTTAGAAAATGAAACAAAACAAAATGAACAATCTGAATATTTTGTTTAGATTTTATAAGCATATTTGCACAGGGATTTAAGCTGCCAGTTCTCAGTATTATTTAATGTGAGGCAGTCGCCTTACCTCTACTCTGTACCTTTGAAAATTTCCCCTTTGTCAACTCATAGAATATATTATAACAAAACTATACCTTATATTGTTCTTAGCTCTCCTTTTTTCTTCAATATATCTGTGAGTTTCTAATCTAGACTCTGGAGTATATGGTGTAGGCTCCTCCCAAAATCTTCTATCTTCTTCATCATCTTCAACTGTTCTCCACATTTCCTGTTCTCTGTCTCCTTCTGCCTGATGGTTTTCTTTGTTCTGTAGGGAGTCTGGGCTACACAAGATCACATGGGATATTATCCCAATGAAATGAAGGAAGACTAAGTACTTGCCAATGAATTCTTGCAATAATATTTTTTTTAACCCAATACTAATAGCTCTATAATTCCTACCAAGAACAGCGTCTTATAGATTTGGACAATATTCTCTGCTCTCCTTTCATCAATCAACAAAACTTGTTTTGACATAATGTTTTTCATTGACTTAACTAAGAAGTGATATGCTGGTTATGCCTAACTCTCTGAAAACCCTGGTAGATAGTTCAACAGATTTAATTTCAGGAGCAGAATTTTCAGACACCTTCACAACTTTCAGATGAAATAAAACCTTCAATCTGCGTGATGTGTAAGGATTTCCAATATCAGGTAGCAGCAGATGAGAAATTTATAGGGTAGCAACATTTTACTTGGGCATCTCCTCAGGTGCCATCTTAGAACCTAAATAATTTTTCCCCCTAGCCCTAAGCCTCTGTAATCTTCAGAAATTCTCTATCTATATAGAGAGAAAACTGAATTTATGATACAACTGTGATCTATGAGGACAAAGTTCCATAGCCAGCTCCATGGAACTTAGTTTCTATTACATTAAAAATAAGATGGATGGCAACTGCAGTGGAAGATGCTATCTAAGTAATCTCAGTGATATTAGGTGGAAGAAGTATAGAAATCAACTTTCCATAGCCTTTTACATCTCAAAAGATCTGCAAATTCCGTTTCAGTCTTCATATCTAATAACTCTAAAGCAAAAGAAATTATAGCTGAACAGCTGCTTTCTCTAGAACCCCTGCATTACCTTGAATAACAATTCCCAGCTGTTCTCCTGAAAGAAGCTATCAATCACACTATTTTGGCACCCAGACAATTTGGCTTGGAGTTTTGGGACAAAAATTCTATTGTACCGTCTGTCTGCAAGTCAGTAATTAATTATGTTTGTAATTAATGGTATTTTTCATTAGAGATAACATGCATGAGGAAAAATACTTCCGCTAGAATCAACAATGAAGACAAACAAAAATATTTAAGTGAAATTATATAAACTACTCTAATGAGGAAAACCAAAATTCATAATGAAGAATGAGAAGAGTGATGATTACTAACAAACTGTTGTTGCTTACTGTTACCTGTCAAATCCAAGCTTAGATTCAATTTGGTTTTGTTTCTTGTCCTTTCTTTCTTGCATCCTTCTCTGAGCCTCTTCTTTTTCTCTGGCCCTTTTGAGAAGGTAAGCTTGTTCCTGTTCTCTGATTTTCTGTTTCACTTCTGGATAGTTTTGAAGTGCTTGAATCCTCTCTGAACGTTCTATTTCTTTACTATCCAAATACTTCCCAAAGGGAAAAAAAAATCAATACAGTTGTATGAGAAATTTTAAATATATTCAAATCAATAAATACATTAAACTGTAGGTTAATTTTGATAGATTACTTTCTGTATAAAATTAAAAATACATCTTTCAAACCTCCATAGTATTATATAAGTTATACTGTACTAAAAAGAATTAACAATAAGTTGCTATTCAGATCTGAAAATGGTTTTGTGTGTCTGAGAGCTGCTTTTTGCATTTTCCAGTAATTTCAGTTGGTCTTATTAGACTATGTAGTAGAGAGAGTCCCTTCAGCTATTTCTGATATTTGTCCATCCTTGATTCAGCTCATGAAACTATTATGAAATTATTTCTTTTGATGTGTTAGTTTATTGCCAACTAAGTGAGCCTAATCTACTCTTAGTAAGTTAAGCAAGCATCTGTGCTTCTCCAAGTGAAATTGTGGGACCATATTTCAGGACTGGGACTGCCTGTTTCGATGGCAGGAAATCATTACATGAGTAAATCATTGCACAAAACCTCAAAGTATCTATTTACAGTCAGTGCAATATAGTGCATTTTTACATCAGTTTCTATCTTTCTACTGCCTGACACTGTTGGTTTGGTGCATATTGTTGGTATGGTACCAAAAACCTGGTAACTTTCTGCAGTCATGAAAATTATTTAAAAATATGTTGTGTATATAAAAACAAATGAGAAAAACATCGGAAGTGTACAGTGTATTCATTTTTTCAGAACTTAGTCTAAGGATCTCCAATGACAATGACAGAAAAGTTAAGAAATGCATGTGCTTTAGTTAAAACAGACCAATTTATTATCATATTATTTACTGTAGTCACTTATTCTTCAGAATACAATTTAATTTCCTGTGGACAGTAAGAAAAATGCTCCCAGTTTTCCTACTACAGACATTTATTTTTTTGGGGATTAGTATGCTCAGTCAACAATGCTGGTTATTGATTTGGATATAAATTTCATTTTAAAAATCTTACTTTTAATTGATGAAGAGTTGCCACCACAAATTGTCTATAACCTTCAAATTCAGTACATGGGTTACCCACTAGAAACAGTTCCTTCAGATGTATATTGTATTTTAGGGCTTCAATACTGGAGAGTTCACCAACGAAATTTGCTGTCAGATCAAGTTTCTTCAGTTCTTCACAGCCTGTTTGAAAAAAACATAATTCAATTTGTCCAATACATAAATGTACATAACATACACAAACACAAAAACACACACATAAACGTGCACACACTTGGATGTAAAACTGTCTGCATACATTGTCTGTAAACTAATTTCATCCTATCAGAATACATCTTTTCCAAGCCACAAGTGAAAGAGTTACTCAAAGCTTAAGTTCATGAGGTCAAAAGATTTATAGAAAGAAAAAAAAAATCAATAAAATACAGAATATCAAAACTTATTATTGGTTTTATCACTATCAAAACTTTGTGGTCAGTCCCTGTATACTAGATGAGCTATTCAATGTTTAATTTCCGGATAAGCTGGACTTCAATTTTACCAGTCTGATTGTTTTGGTATCCCTCCTCAGCTGAGTCTTCGCCTAAAGAAGACTAAAAGAGTGGCTAAAAGAGTGTCTAGTTGCTTCAGGAGAGCAGGATCAATTATGGGTTTCATGTCTGTCTGCTGTTAATCTTAGCTAACGTTATTCAAGTGTAAAGATAAGGTTTTCTAAAAATTCACTCCAAGTCAAGATGAGATTTTCCACTCTATGGACTCAGCTATCATTGTGAATACTTTATCACTGGTTAAACTGCAATTACTGGTGAGAAAATATTGGTTGTTGACCAAAACAATTCATTATAAACAGAAACTCTAAATTATCTACCAAAATGCTCTAGGAAGTCCAGATCCAAAATTTATCAGCCTCTCCTCTTATCATAATCTGTCGAATCATAACCTTGACTCTAAGAGTAAAAAAGTTGAGTTAAAAGCAAGCTCAACTCTAGTGCTCATCACTGTAATCACCTCTTTTCCTTTGCAGGTCTATTTGGCAAGTATTTTATGCATAGTGGACCTGAAAGAAAATAAACAACTCAAAATGATTTATTAAGGGATTCAAATAACCCAAATTTTTGCAAGGCTCACTCCCAAAGGTTCTGATTCCTAAGTAAATGACAAATCACAATAATAAATAACGCAGCCTGATAGAGGAAGGTATTGGGTTTGCATGGTAAGGTTTTGGTAGCGGGGGGGCTACAGGGGTGGCTTCTGTGAGAAGCTGCTAGAAGTTTCCCTTGTGTCTGATAGAGCCAATGCCAGCCAGCTCCAAGACAGACCCACTGCTGGCCAAGGCCGAGCCCATCAGTGACAATGGTAGCGCCTCTGGGATAACAGAGTTAAGAAGGGGGGAAAAAACTGCTGGGGAAACAGCAGCGGAAAAAGAAGTGAGAATATGTGAGAGGAACAACTCTGCAGACACCAAGGTCGGTTAAGGAGGGGGAGGAGGTGCTCCAGGCACTGGAGTAGAGATTCCCCTGCAGTCTGTGGAGAAGACCATGGTGAGGCAGGCTCTCCCCCTGCAGCCCATGGTGGATGATGGTGGAGCACATATCCATGTGCAGCCCATGGAGGACCCCATGCCGGAGCAGGTGGAGGCACCCAAAGAAGGCTGTGACCCCATGGGAAGCCCATGCTGGAGCAGGCTCCTGGCAGGATCTGTGGACCCATGGAGAGAGGAGCCCACGCCAGAGCAGGTTTGCTGGCAGGACTTGTGACCCCGTGGGGGACCCACGCTGGAGCAGTCTGGTCCTGAAGGATTGCGCCCCATGGAAGGGACCCAGGCTGGAGCAGTTCGTGAAGAACTACAGCCTGTGGGAAGGACCCATGCTGGAGAAGTTGGTGGAGAACTGTCTGCCACGGGAGGGACCCCACACTGGAGCAGGGACAGAGTGTGAGGAGTCCTCTCCCTGAGGAGGAAGGAGCAGCAGAAACAACGTGTGGTGAACTGACCACAACCCCCATTCCGCATCCCCCTGTGCCACTGTGGGGAGGAGGTAGAGAAATTGGAAGTTGAGCCTGGGAAGGAGGGAGGGGTGGGGAGAAGGGTTTTTTTAAGATTTGGTTTTATTTCTCATTACCCTTCTCTGATTTGATTGGTAATAAATTAAACTAATTTCCCCAAGTCAAGTCTGTTTTTCCTGTGATGGTAATTGGTGAGTGATCTCTCCCTGTCTTTATCTCAACCCACGAGCCTTTTGTTATATTTACTCTTCCCCCATCCAGCCGAAGAGGGCAGTGATAGAGTGACTTTGGGGAGCACCTGGCCTCCAGCCAGGGTCAACCCACCACAAGGAACTTAATATTTACTGGTATGCACACAAATGCAAGTTTCTCAACAAATTGCTAAATATGTAATGTACTACCTATTTCTTCAACTTTCACAAATTTGTGTTTAGGCTATTTGCTTGGGTTTTTATTTGATTTAAGCCATCTTCTGAAACAGCTTAAAAAAGAAAAAAAAAAAAAAACAAAACAAACAAAAAACCCCCAGCTTTTTTTTAACTGTTCCCTTGTCAAGGTGAACATTTTAAAGATTCAGCAACTGGCCTAATCAGAATCAAGAAAGAGAAAGAAATTAAGTCAGAAATTATTGAAGTAATGTAGAATGTGTTTATGGGTGGCTCCAAGTCTTAGATTTTGGAAAATGCTAGATCTTTGCACATGCAATTATAGTGACAGTATTAAGGATTAAACACAGATAAAACAAATGGGACTTCATGCAATGGCAGAGAAAAGAGTTATCTGAAAAACTCTTTAAAAATACCCCAGACTGCCAATGCAACCTGTGCACAGGGTAGAATATTCTTGTGTGTGGCACTTGATTGCCGAAGTGAAGATGACTGCCAAAACTTTACACAAGAGAGACTTTTTACAGTCTGCATAGCATTAAAAAAAAAAAAAAAAATCACATTGCTCCAGCTAACCAGTACAACAAATTACTTTATCTTTACAGTGGTGAAATATCAATTTCATGAAAAATTTGGGTTCCTGCTTTGTAAAGTATTAAAGAATAGAGCTATCACAGCTGGCAACACTGCTGAGAGAGTATGCAAAAAGCAAGTTAAAATACATTTAAGGAAGTTCAATGTTAACACTGCAGCAGTAGGAAGTATTTACTCAAAGAAGCATTTGTTGAAACATTGCACACAAAAAGGTTTTTTCTGAGTATCACCTTTACTGATGGACATACTTAACAGTTTCCGTCCTCTTTTACACTAAGTTACAACTTAAGTGTTTCAATACGAAAAGGCAAAATGGTCTGTTTAAAATCTGACCTTCCAGATTTTCAATTCTTTCAATGTTGTTCAAAGCTACATTTAAATATTCCAGCTTCTTTAGTTTTCCCACATTTTCTGTAACAAAACGTAGATCTGTTATTTCAGTTTTCTTCATTGGAAATGACATTATTATTTTACTTGCTTACTTTACTTCAAAGAAATAATAAAGTAGAACTATAGGAAGGACAAGTCAGAATATATATTAGATTACTGGGCATTAATAGTTTAATATTGCTAAAAAGACAAACCCAAAAAGTTCTCTGAAAACACAAATTAAAATAAAAAAGTAAAAAGAAATAAGGAAGGTTATAAACACATTTTTTATCACAAATCTATAAAACATGTATTTAATGCAAGAGAACTGGCCAAAAAGCATGGTGAAACATTCCATTTGCCATGAAACTCAGAAAGGATCAGGCCATACTTAGTCAAGCTTTATAAAATTAGAGTTTTACACTTACTTATATAGAAAAGATTGGTTTCTTTAGTATATATTTAATTTTTAAAGATCTTTTATCTACATGGTTAATATAAGACATTTCCTCTCCTCCCTTTAAAAAAAAAAATTGCAAATAAGGATATATATGGCTTCAGTATCAACAAAACAAAGCCACACATACCTCCCTAGTCTAGAGTCTAACCTGTATCATTTTTACCATGAACTACTGAAATGAGCAGGTTCAAAACGTGTGGGGTTGTGTCAGAATGGCCAGCATTTCCTCCTTTGAATACAGAAAGGGGGTCAAGAGGGAATAGGGTAGCAACAATCTTCATCAGTCCTAAAAACCCCTGAAAAAAATGCAAATACCACTTGGGATACATGACACACAGGTCAGAGAGGTAAGTCTGAGACGAGATACATAGTATAACCTGTGTCACAGTTCACCAATTTCTCCTCAATCACCAGATGTTTCGAAGATCTGACTGGAAAACCTATCCAATGAAGTCATAAAGTTTACCTCAAACTCTAATTCACAAGCAGCACTGATTAACTGCTGTAACAAACCATCCCTGCTGAGACCAGCAAAGAAATTCAAGCAGAGGGAGCTTCACCTAACCAACACAGAACACACCTACATTTAGTTGTCTAGGCTCCTCTGTAATTGATAAAGAGAAATAGGCTCTTCAAGGTGCAATTTGTCGTATCAACTTGGCTGTCTAGAACCAGTGAACCAAATCACGCTCAAAAATATGCCTTTTCTTCATGACTGGTTATAAAGTGAGGGTATAGGAACTGCCCAAGACATAGATGTCTGAAGTTTGGTGACATGAATCCTACCACTTAGTTTACTAAGACCTTGGAGAGATATTTTCTTCATAATTCACAAACATGATTAAATTAATTTCTCAGCAAGGACCTATGCAGCATAGGTTGGCTGTTTGTTTTTCTTACATTATTTCTGCAACTGCAGTGCCTGTACATGTGAAGATGTGAGAAAGACAAGTGTTGAAGGCAATGGCATCTGGTGGGGGAAAGGGAAAGGGAAATTGGGGAGGGGGAGGGAAATGGGGTAGGGGCAGGGCAAGGTGAAGAGGCGAGGCAAGAGAAGGGAAGGGAAGGGAAGGGAAGGGAAGGGAAGGGAAGGGAAGGGAAGGGAAGGGAAGGGAAGGGAAGGGAAGGGAAGAGAAGAGAAGAGAAGAGAAGAGAAGAGAAGAGAAGAGAAGAGAAGAGAAGAGAAGAGAAGAGAAGAGAAGAGAAGAGAAGAGAAGAGAAGAGAAGAGAAGAGCCAGGACTCATCCAGACAGTGAATGCTGTACAACCTGTTGTCTGGTTAGTAGGCAAGTCTGATCTTGAAGGCTGCATAAAGGTTTAAGAAGAGAAAAGACACATCCCAACAGAGTCAATATAAACCATTCGGCTATGATATTTTGAAGTGTGCTTGGAAATGCTCTGTGCTCTGCATGGACATGCTGGTATCCACTGTGAGGAATTACTTCTCAAATTCAATACTTTGTAATACAACCTTTATTGGCAACCCTTTTGGTCACTACTTATATAATGATTTTTTTTTTCCTTCATTTGTCACTAAGCATTATCTTGGAAAGCTGAATATGAATATATGAAGTAGGAAGTTGCATACTTTTCCAACTCCTACAGTTAGATTAAGATAAAAATTGAATGTCTCAAAAATGAGACTGTTGAAAAAATCTTGTGTACAAAGAGTAATAATCTGAACGGTAATATGATATACTATCCTAACCTAAAGGAGGTGGGAGTGTTGACGAAAGAATGAGATGAAGTCTTGTGCCTTATTAAGGACACAGTAACAGAGAGAAAACCAACTTATTTTAGTCTCATTTTTGATGGAGCAGAGCAGCATAAAGCCATTTCAAAAACCTTACTCTCTCTGCGAGAAGATTCCTTCATTCCTAAGAAATGCAGATGTCATCAGTACAGATACTCCCTAGGAGTTTCCTGATGAGCCCCTCCAGAGGATTCAAAGCCTTTGCCTACAGGTCCTGAGCACAGAATTTCACCCTAAAACTTTAGATGTTTTTTCTTCTTCTTAAGGAACTTCAAAGATATATGCTAATATAATTCCTGAGCACTTCTGACTTTCCGTTCTTCATCTGCATACTCTCTGTAACAGAGTCTAAGCTTTTCCAGTCCAAGGCCTGATGCCTTATCTCTCTGTAGAGAGCCTAACAAACATGTGAACCTATACCACAAAACAGACCATATGAAATTATACCTTCTGTGGTGCAGGAAAACCATCGAGACTTTGCTATAAAAAGTTTATGCACAAAAGCAAGTATTTTATCTGAATGAAAATTATTTGAATGTAAACAAAAAATACCATTTGTATAAAAAATTGAATTTAAAAATGATCATTAAGAGTTAGTCCTATCACAGTACACAGGTAAACTATTTGGCGCTCTGTTTGCCACACAGACAGGATATTTAGGTTATATCTTGATTTATGAGATTTTAATCAATAAAGAGTGTTCCACACTCATATTCTTGTGACTTATATCTCAGTACTATCTTTTTCATTTCAAATTTCTCTTGCAAATTTCTGAGCTTCTTAGAAATGTACTAAAGAGACAGGGAAAGGAAACCTTGTAGGACCAGATTCACAAAGAACTTTTCTGTAGTTACTCACTCTGCATCCCTTAAAGTATAACACAACTGATATTTTTTCCTGATTTCAAAATTATGCATGTAAACCCATTTAAAAAGAAAAATATCCAGAAAGCACTTACCAATTTTTGGAATTAGATTATTCTGAAGATAGAGAATTTTTAAATCTCGACACCATTTGTCAAGGTGCTCTAATTTCTCTATTTCCTGCTGATGTAAAGAGATTTCTTCCAGTGAAAAAATTTCACAGTTGTTATGTTCTGCCCGTCTTCTAACAAGATCTTCAGTGACTGAAAGAAACATTAGATGTGATATCTCCTTTTAGTTATTTTCCACCACCTGACTTATGAACAACTTATAAAATCACTCAAATCTTCTGTTCCACCATACCAAATAGATATCCGGTAGGAACACTAACAAAAATAGAATCTGCTAGATAGAAAAGACATCAAGTGACAAGTAACTTCAGCTCACTCTGCCACAGTGAACATCATTTGTGAAACACACTCACATCACCTGTAACATTTAGAAAAATCCACCTGAAAACTCTGAGTCTTCCATAAGAGTGTGATACAACCCTTGCAGAAATTAATCCATCATCCATTATTTTCAGCATAGCTCGGGTTGCAGATTGATTCATGTAGACAAGCCATGGAGCGTTTTATGCTCTATGTCCTGATGCCAGATGTCCGCATCACAGATAGCAGAGGGAAGAAAACTAGCTACAGTGTGTCATCTTATTCTTCCGCCAGCACAACATGCACAGAAATAAGCAGGACAAATGTTGAAAGTGGTCAGATATTTTTTACTTTTTTAATGCTTGAGGCAAAGCCATAACTAATTCATGCTTATAAATGTTTATGTTAGAATGTAATTTAATCCTAGGTATTTCTTAGGTGCTACCAGCTCATTAGCAGCCAGCAAAGGAGTGTCAGTGGCTGAAAAACACCAGAGATCTGGGTTTGGAGTTATTATGTAGTAATATTTAAAGCCAGGTAATCTTTCAAACAGTGAAAAGCCTCTCTGTAATGAAGGTAAAGAAGTTCTATGAGAATCAGTGCTCACTCTTGAGCTAGATGTTATTACTTTGTTTCCAGCCCACTATACCAAAAAGCACTATCATCTTCCTCTCCTTGACAAGCAGTGAACTACAGTGAAGTACTGATTAAAAAACTAGGGTCTTATCAAATTAGCATAGGTATTTTCACGATTGTCAATGCAAAAAAAAAAAAAAAATACAGAGATCTGTGAAAACAAATTGTTCCTACCACGCATTAATTAAAAGTCTTCTTTCATCGCTTCTTTGTCTCAGGGAGGTTTTGTGAAATCACTCAGTTTTATTACTGGTCCTGGAATGGCTGCACACATTCACATGGACCGGTCTGCTACAAGCTGGGTAAACTATGCATAAACACAGCCCAAAATCGCACATGTCAGTGCAGCTCCTCTATCTAAAGCCTTCGGGAATGAGGTGAAACCGGTTTTGCATATATTATATTATTTACAGATGACCAAATCTCCCTTCTTTTCACCAGTTTCATCT
This sequence comes from Grus americana, assembly GCF_028858705.1. Lineage (NCBI taxonomy): Eukaryota > Metazoa > Chordata > Aves > Gruiformes > Gruidae > Grus > Grus americana. The sequence goes on along the minus strand of NC_072853.1, from coordinate 9,328,462 downwards.
GGCATATGATTTACAGAATTCTATAATGGTGACATTGATATTGATGTAAGAGAGGATCCTGTCTGCACATAAACTATATTGAGAAATGTGTCCTTTTTTAATCATGTTGGACAGGTTTGCTGCATCTGAACAACCATCTTCCTTTCAACAGGCCGTTGATTAAACCTGATTAAATTAATAGAGAAAACAGAAAAAAGTTGCAATAATCATGACTAAATATTTTAGTCTTCACAGAAAATATGAAAAAACATTGGCATTTCTAATAAGTTACTTGGCAAATTTGCTGGAAATTAAAACAAACAAACAAACAAACAAACAAAAAAAATGGCCTGCTTACTAATGTGTTTGGTGGCAGATCTATCAGTGTCAGTATTTCCAGGGCAAATAGGTATTTTTGAGCAAGAAAACAACAGTATTCCACAATCTGCATACATACACATCAGAGACAACATTATGCTCTATGCCCTTTATATAAAAAGAAGTCATACAAGCTATTCCAGATAGCGTTCTATTACAGTCAGATTTCCCTTTGCTGATGAAAAGAAAATTGAAGTGATTGTTGCAGTGATTATGCAAAAACATCCACTTTCATTACCAGATGGTTTGCAAATCAGGGACAATCATTCCCAATAGAAGCTACAGTGGTGCCTTAGAGACCTGTTTTGGGGACCTGCTGTGGGGAACTAAGTGAATATTTGACATTTTGTATACTATCTAGTTCATTTAAGAGGAATGAGGGAAACAAACTTGCAAGAGAAAACAACAGATTTTAAATAAAAGGTTTTCCATTGACAAAATGCATTGTAAAGTTACTTCTCACCGAGACGTTCATTAACCTGATGATCTGATGTTGCAGTAACAGGAGAAAGGACCAGTGACCTGAGAGATCACAGCTACTCCCGTGTTCCCATGAACACAGGAGGAAGTAGGGGATGGCATCCATCAACTGGAGATAACAACAGATCTTGAAGATCTTACAGCTGGGCTTCCAAAAATTACATGTTTTACTCAAAAAACAGCAGACACAAAGGAAAGCATTAAAGAAATGGAAAGAATAAGCAGTTGGACAGCTGCAGCTGTATCAAGAAACAGTGGGGGAACTTGCATTTCAGAGAAGTGAAGTATTCAACCATTATTTTAAGACTCAAATTCATGCCACGCTGTTCAGGAGATGAAACCATTCCCCTTCAGGCAGTGGCTGCTCCAAGCAGGCATCTGCTAGCTGCATGCAGAGAGAAGGAGTTCCTTTCCAAAGCACTACTTTAGCCCAGCAAGACACTGGCAGTCCAGCGAAGGTATACAAGCAAAACAGATTACAGGGAGAATCACAGATCAAGGGAATTCCTCACTAGCGTTTTTCTTGAGTGATATGTATAAGCACTCAGTTTTTTAAGTCATGCTGCTTCACCTCTAAAAGATTATGGATTCATAATAGAATGGTGTATTTTAACCTCATTTAGGTTTTTTTTTTTTTTATGTCTCTGAAAAAGCATCTGCATTGGCTGCTTCTGCCTTAAAAAAAAATAATTATCATGTGGTGTTGAAAATGTGTAACTGCAGGGAAGGGCCAGCGCTGCCAGCTCCAGACCCAGACACAAGCCGTCCCCTCAAGCATCGCCCCTCGCAGGGGGCTGCCCCTCACACAGAGAGGTCCCCACCTGGGCCACCCCACTTCTGGGCCTCGGGGGGCCGGTTCAGGAGGAAGCGCACCCCTGTGCTGTGCTTGGTGAAATAAAATGGGTTGTTATTACCATGGAGGAGGGAAAAAAGAGAGCAAGAGAGCGAGGGAGGCAGGAGGGTAGAGGGGCTGCAGAGGGTATGGGGATGGCAGGGAAGGGGGGCAAGTCTGGGGAGAGAGAACGTGCCCCCCAGGGAATGGGGCACGTCCTGGGGAAGAGGGAAGGGGCGCCGGGGAGGGGAGGGAAGCGGCTCTCGGCGACACTCACTCCGCACCATGGCCGCCCTCAGCTTCCCGCCGCTGCCGCCATTCCAGGACGCCGCGCGCCGCCATGGCAACGGGGCCGGGCGGGAGCCCGCGGGCGGGGCGGTGGCGGCTGCGGGCGCTGCTGTGGGGCGGCTGCCCCTGCCCGGGGCCTTTTCCCCAGGCGTGCCGTCAGGCTTTGTGCTTTTCCTGTGCCCGTGTCCTTGGGCCACAGCAGCGGAAGAGCTTGTGTGCCTGCCCAAGTAGCAAAATGGCTTTTGTATAACCCAGAAGTAAGATTTCTACTGCTCCAGCTGATTCTGACCCCTTTCTTTACCGGGGCTAGCATATATGAAATGCCTTTTCCTCAGGCAGGTATCTTTCGCCTCTCCTTTGTGTATTTTAGTTCTCCTCATGCTTATTCATCAGCTAGTTTGCGTAACACATTTTGGGCTGAAAGTGTGTTTTCCCTTGTACAGCAGCACACCGGAAGCGGCCTGTGCCCATGAGTCTGGGACGTTTCCTCACAGGGAACGCTCCTGTCCTTCACCCTTTACCTAGGAGATTCTCCCAGCAGGACATCGCCTCAAAATATCTCTTAGTGCTACATTTAACTCATGGATCAGTTTAAACCGCAGCCTGAAATTTGTCGTGCTGTGGACATGGGTATTACACCCTCCTGCAGGTTTCTGTGGACTCTCTCCTGCCATTACCGTATTGTAACTTCACCCTTGGTGAAGTTACCTTCTAATAAAGCGAATGACTAAGAGTTATGGCTGGAGTCCTCAGGCAGTTGCTCAAACAGCTACAGAAATTCTAATGTCTGACATTTTCTATTTTGCAGTAATAGAATGATGCAGCGTTGCTTCACATACTTGATTAAACAGGTTCCCAGCTGGTAAAGTTATGGCATACTAAACCTCAAAGAAACTGGATGGGACTACATGTTTCAAGACATCACTATTGAGCTTTATGGAGTCCTTCATCTAATCCTGACCTGCTGACCACCAGTTTGAGTTCAGTCCAATTCAGCAGTGGAGTTGTCTAACATAGCGTACATTTGATCACAAGATAAGGAAGTTGGGGTTTTTTTTCATTCTTAGATTTTAACTCTTATTTTCTTCTTTGTACGTTCATATATCCTGTTCATTGCCATGTCATGCCTTGATCACAACCTTGTAAAAGCCCTTATCAATGACTCCAAAACTTCAGTTACAGAACATGAACTGGCACAATTGTTACCAGATCAAAGTGGAAACATCAGGAAACTCAGTATGTATTTCATACCTCTTTGTTAGCACAGGTCTTTATTAACCTAAAGGTCTAATCAAACCTAAAGGTCATCTTCTACTAACAGGAAATTTGCATGTAAGTTTAAATAAGGCTGTAGGGTTTTTTTAAAATTATCAAATTAATTAAATGACTTAAGTCATTTACCTCTGATGTAATTCATGGAACACCCCACAGCCACTCTGCAAATTTCTAATTGTGTTGCTATTTAAAGGACTGGAGAAGGGAGATGTCATTGAGTTAAAGCTAAGTTTTGTGGAGATAATAAGGCACGAAGGAGCAGAAGTAGTTAATGCACTTTAGTTTAACTGCACTTTAGCTTAACTCTCTAATAGTTTTCTTGCTCTGTCTGACGGGGTAAGTAACAAATCCACACTGAGGACAGGGATGTTGGTGTAGCTGGTTGTGCTATTCCCTAGGACTATTATTTTTTTACTTGAGAGCATAGCTCATAATCAAAGTAATCAATTATAAGAAGAAGAAGAAAAAAATCTCGTTCTTGCTGTGTCCAGTATTTTAAATGCTGTGTCTACATTGTATTGTACATGAGCATCTATGTTATTTCATTATGCTAAAAACATAGGGGGTTTAATCCCTTTTGCAGAGATTCTATACGATAGTTCTGAAGAAAGACATATAAAATCCGCAATTAATTAAATTGCAGAATACTCAGGTGTGGTGTGTTGACCTTGGCTAGCTGCCAGGTACCCACCCAGCCATTCTTGCACTCCCCCTCCTCAACAGTACGGGGGGAGGAAATACAACAAAAAGCTCAACAGAACAGGGAGAGCACTCACCAGTTACCATCATGGGCAAAACAGGCTCGACTTGGGGAAATTTTTTTCCAGTTAAACAGAGTAGGATAATGAGAAATAATAACAAATCTAAAAACATCTTCCCTCCATTGCTCCCTTTTCCCCAGCTCCACTTCACTCCAAACTCTTGAACCTGTACGTCCTGATTTAAACCACAGTTTGTTATAATGAGTATATATGTAGGTCCTGGTTGGACAAATTTAGTTAAGCTGGAGGACTACTTGTTTGAGCAGGTAACTTCTCACTTGTGATGAGCATAAAGAGGTATTCTCTGTATACCAGTGACTGAAAAGCCCTCAGAGTGTATTTGTTTTCCTCTTGTGAAGAACAGCTTTGTTTGTGAGTCAGGGCTAAACTATTCAGGAAGTCAGAAGGCCGTACTTTGGAGCACACGTTTGCAGCACACTAGTCCTAACCTGGTGGCCTAGAACACATGGGGCAAATCTAGATGCTGAATTAGGATAATCACACTGTTTTCTTGTCCTTCTTAAAACTGCAGGCTCTTCAGAATGAGGCTTATAATCCATGACCTTGATTTTATTGGGACTAATGACATAGTAACAAAGGGTAACATACCGTCCTTGAGTATCCAAGGTGTTGTGCTAAAACCCTTGGATGCTCAAAATGTGAAACTATCATTGCAATATGGCTCCCCAAGTTGTGCCTTGTTGTTTCTAAAGACTAAGAGGTCTGCCAGATTGTCTTCTTGCCCTTGGGATACATTGAACTCCTGAACCCTGACAGTTTCAGAAACAAACAATGTCCTTTTTGAGCTTTGCTTTCACCACATAAAAATTCAGATAGCCCAAATGTTTTTACTCTTAGCAGCATTTTAGATTTTACACAGTCGGAAGAATTTTCTGATGCATAGAAAATGAAAGAATGATAATTCATAAATCCAGTGCATACACACACGCTTACAGCATGCAGGCCTATGTATGAACTGCTCTTACAATATACTTCATGCAAGAAAATGTCTGCAGCCCGTACAACATCGACACAATATACATATACAAAATGTAATGTAGCTTGCAGGTATGCTGTTGTGCAACTTCTCAAGAGACTTTTGCATTCATTTATTTTCAAATGAAATACAAATTTATATACATTGACCTTATTGTGTTCATTATTTTCATGCAACTATTTTTCACTCAGATTATATACTAAGAGCTTTAAGTAGCACAAGCCTGAATTCTTAGCTTGAAGGAATGTACGTGACAGAGATAATGTAGTGAGCCACATTACAAACAGGACAGTGGAGTTGAGGACGAAGGGCATGTCTTCCCTGAAGAAATTCACTTTACTGCTTTAATACATTACAAGTTTATTTGTTAAATGCGCAAAACAATGCAATATAAAATATATTTCTATTTCATGATAAAAATAATCTTTATAGCATTATTATTACAGTGCATCAGAAGTATTTTGAACATGTGTTCACTCCATCATTATGTACTTATGTAAGGTTCTAGAGCCCTAGCAAATTGATGTCCATGGACAAATCTTAGCTGTTAAAATGCTGCAGGTCAGAGTCTTAGCTGGTGTAAATCAGCTGATTGATATCCATTCAGAATCTGAACCTATGTCTTTCTACTTATTTCCTATTAAATTATTATTATTGGTTCTGGGGTTGTTGTTGTTATCATCATCATCATCATCATCTATGGTGGTAACAGTTACTCAGTAACTATAACAAAATGAGGCTTTCATGTTCATACCACAGTACCAATAAATCCTCTCCCAAAGAGCACACAATCTGCAGGGCAGGACATGATCTCACAAATAACAAATTAATTGAAATATATGCAGTTCCTAATAATATTCTTAATTATTGACAACACACTTAAACACAGGAAGAAAGGCAAACAGGAACAACTTTGCTGATAGGTAAATGCCAGAGATAAGAAAAAAAAAAAAGCAGCAAGAGAAACTGTAAAAAAAGAAATAATATAAAATGAAGTAACAGTTTTTCTCAGTGTTTAGTAAAATGCACAAAGAGGTTTACAAAACAGCTAATTCACAAAAAAATACATCAAAAAGCAAATTCTGCAGAACTGGCCATACTTGTATTCTGTACCAGTGTGGTTTATTCCATACCCTGTAAATAAAAAATGTTAATCTTCGTATGGTTTGGCTTCTATGAGTAATACTTTCAGGATAAATACAAAACAGACTTGCTCACAGACAAGGAACATTCTAAGCTAAGGGATGCCATAAATATTATCATCGTGCTTGCTACTGTTCCCTTCAACATGAACATTCACACTATTAAGCACTACGTGATATATCCTCAAGAATGGCCCTGAAATTCAGCTGAACACAGCAAGAAATGGGAGAGTATAAGACAAAGTGTAATGATAAAAAAAAAAAAATAATGAAAGGTATGAGATAATGTACAGGGGGTTATAAATCTGTATTTTGAAATTCTTCTTTGATTATCCTCTTCTAAATAAGGTGCTATACTAACGTGGAGTAAGAGTTTAATCACTGTGGACAGAAACATAAAATTCTAGCAGTCCTCTCTGCTGGTTGATGTCTCAGTTAATCATTACTCAGCAAGTGGTTTTACTTGGCTAGAACCACAGTTCACAATTATCCTAGGCTTGATACTCTAGCTAACAGAAGCTGTAAATACTAATTATTTCTGAAAATCTGGATTTAAACATTTAGGTTAGAAAATTTGTCTTCAATTTTTCATCAGACAGATTCTGGCTTCAGTTTTTCATCCAACAGGATCGAACATAACATCTCATTGTGCTTCTTTTCAGAGAAACAATACAAGGCTTGCTTTTATGTCCATTGGAGGATATGGAAGGGAACTGCCAAAGCCAACCAGCCTGGTAACTGAATAGAACTTTGTTAATTCAACATCAATGAATATCATGGAGGGCAGATCTTAACAGATCCCCACCATCTTGTTTATAACATAAATGAACTCCTTGAAATCCAATTGTGAAATTGTCCCAGAACTTCTCTCCCTCCAGATCAGAACAATTCTAATTCACAGTTTATATTTATTCATAGATTATAGCAATTCATTTTAGACCAAATTTTTGGCAAGCTGAATCAGCTTTTTCTTCACTAGTTGTTGCACCTGCACTAACTACTGTACAGTGAACTCAGGTTTTCCTAGTTTTCAGCATAATTGCTTCGATGACTGCAGAGTAATTGCATTCTTAGACTTTTCTCTCAGTGTCAGATTTCATTTTCCAGATTATTCTTCTAAGAGATTATTTAAACACTAAAGAGCTTTATAATCCTTTAGTTTAAAAAGTGCACTTAGTAAAGGAGCTGTTATAAGTAGCAATAAAATAGCTAACAAAATATTTATACTTATTACACAATGATATTTACTCTCAGTTGTCTCCACAGTTAAGGTAAATAAAGAAGCAGAATTATTTAATACTGACAAATTATTCAAGTGTATTAACTACAAGTAAATATGAGGATGAGTACTCTAAGTACTATTATAGTTACATAATACATCAGTTTTATGATGAAGAACATTCTATTGTCGCCATTTATTGAAAATATAAAACCTGGTCTTGTTACATCAGATGGTCTGTCTACTTATTAACTCCATTTAATGCACTGAGCAAAAGTAAATTACTATGCAAAATTGGTAATTTGGGTGAAATTTTGCTCTTTTGTACTCTTAATGCTATTGATGCTTATCTTCAAAATATAACCATTATATATTGACATTTTGAAAGAGAAATGTACATTTTAACTTAATTTCAAGTACCCTTTTCCTCATTGCATCATTTGTTTGGATTTTTGATGCTAGAAATACAGCTATAACCTGCTTGAGCTTGGCTTAGACATGGAGTTGGACAGACAGTGGTGGTCCAGTTTTGTCGATTCTTTCTTCCACCAGAACCTTTCATTTCTGTGCTTTTACTGCACAGTTTTCAAATCCCTGTCATTATGCCTGCCAGCCTGACTGGACCCCATGGGCAGAGCTAGCCCTTCCACAGGCAGCATTTCACATCTGATTTACCAGTGGTGCTGTGCTAGCATTGCTTTTAGCACAACAGGGGACACGTAAACTGGAAGCAGCACTAGTTAGAGAATGATTTGGTGGGTAATAGCATCCTCACTCGTTATCGTCGTTTTGTTGCACGGGAAGATGAAATCCATGCCGTCCCAGCTAAACTGGCATACAGGGAGATATTTTAAGAAGCAGATTATTAAAAGTTTGGAGTCACAAGATAATAGTTTTTGGTTACCCACAGGTTCTATGTGTAATTCAGTCTCTGTGTAGGAAAGATCTAAGCTGAAAAATAGGGCTCAGTGTTTCCAAAGTAAAGTTAATACCTGCAGGTCTCATATTTTTGTTACAAGAAACTAATATAAAAAGTATTGGAAGACATTAGATGTTTACCAAAAACTGAATGGGAATTGCAAAACACTTTTTACCATCAGTTTATTATCCAAATGCTTGTAGGACCCCATGCCTACATAGGACTTCATTGACATAAAAGACTAGAAGTACAGCAATCATTTTGCACGACTGCTTTCAGATAGTCACCAAGAAGTATGACCTCACTCACAGTTTGACCAGAATAAAAATAAGGCTAAAATTAATTGTATTTTGAAGGAAGAATACTAACAGTTCTGTAATTTTTTTTCCACAGGAACATGTGTAATGATGGCCATAAGGAGGCATCCAGTAGTTTGACGCTGAAGAGCCAAGGAAAATATATTTGAGGAGGAGGGAAAATGAAAACTGTTAGTGAACTAATTTTGAAATATACAGAGGTAACTACTCCGCTTTTAAGTTTCTACAAAAGACAAGAGACAAGCTTGTTTTGAAATGCTGGAGGTCCTGCCTCGCAGTATCCTGTGCTAGTCTGTGTTTAGTTTACTCCTGCTAGGCAACAAGTCCCAAGTTCTCCACTCCATCCTGTAGTACCTGCTTTGGTTAGTATTGATACTGGCTTTCAAACTCAGAGCCAGATTTAAAGCTCTGGTGTTGCAGCCCTTACAGAAACAGTCCCACTGGCTTTAAGAAGTGCCATATTTAGCGTCCACTGCTGGCACACTGGATCAGTAAGATGTATTTTTCATCATGGGCTTTAGTAAGTCTGCAAAGTGATCAAATGCCTGCGTACCGTTAAAAATTGCTCAGGGTGAACATCCTCTTTCTGAGGACTGACTGAAAGGTTTTCCAGGTTGCGTCTGCAGCTGTGCAGCTGCTTTTAGATCTCAGAAGCTGAACTGCACTCAACCAGTGAACTGATGAACAAGGCTGTTTTATCCACATTATAAGGAACACAAACCCGGGCACAACTCCGTTTAGTTCCTTCTTTTCATTTTTATCTTTTCAAAGTAAAGAGATAAAGCAAGTAACGGAGCCAGGACTGGGACGGCCAACTCCAAGTACAAATAAATCAGTGTTGTCATTTTCAGGGTCCTGAGCTGCACCAAGACTTAAAATTACTTGATAAACAGAAACGGGGACTGAGGATGAGGCTTGTCTAAAAAAAGAATAGGGAAGAAAAGAATCTATAAGTGTTTTCCAGATATTCTGGACTGACACATGTTGATGCTGCTTCACTCCTTCAGTGGAGTGGTACCAAGTTAGAGCAGGATGGCACCTGGCCCTACCCTTCAGTTTAAACTTGGAAAAAGGAGGACTTGCTTTGCCTGTTACTGAAAAACATGTTTTCTCTGTGCTGAAGCACAGCAGTTGTTTAACAGCATACACTCTTTAGCAACTGTTGTCAAACAATAAAAAAAAAAATCATCCAAATAAAATAAAAAAGAGTTTTAGACAGGAAAGTGGAATAATTTGCAGTGGAAACTGGCAAGGGTCCCACAGCTAAACCTTCTTTTAATGAAAAGTCCAGGGAACCTCTCTGGCATGCTTGAACCCTATTTTCTAACAGCGCTTACCCCAAAATGTATGGAATTCTTTCTAAACTTGAACATATACTCACCAATTATTCTTTGTTTCCAGTTATTTCCTGGAGGAAAAAAAATAAAGCATACATTTTTGTATGTCCTGATTTAAACCACAGTTTGTTATAATGAGTATATATGTAGGTCCTGGTTGGACAAATTTAGTTAAGCTGGAGGACTACTTGTTTGAGCAGGTAACTTCTCACTTGTGATGAGCATAAAGAGGTATTCTCTGTATACCAGTGACTGAAAAGCCCTCAGAGTGTATTTGTTTTCCTCTTGTGAAGAACAGCTTTGTTTGTGAGTCAGGGCTAAACTATTCAGGAAGTCAGAAGGCCGTACTTTGGAGCACGCGTTTGCAACACACTAGTCCTAACCTGGTGGCCTTGATTTTACTGGGACTAATGACATAGTAACAAAGGGTAACATACCGTCCTTGAGTATCCAAGGTGTTGTGCTAAAACCCTTGGATGCTCAAAATGTGAAACTATCATTGCAATATGGCTCCCCAAGTTGTGCCTTGTTGTTTCTAACTTTGAATATACTCAAGTCAAAGACTAAGAGGTCTGCCAGATTGTCTTCTTGCCCTTGGGATACATTGAACTCCTGAACCCTGACAGTTTCAGAAACAAACAATGTCCTTTTTGAGCTTTGCTTTCACCACATAAAAATTCAGATAGCCCAAATGTTTTTACTCTTAGCAGCATTTTAGATTTTACACAGTCGGAAGAATTTTCTGATGCATAGAAAATGAAAGAATGATAATTCATAAATCCAGTGCATACACACATGCTTACAGCATGCAGGCCTATGTATAATCTTGCTCTTATTCAGACTTTCTAAATATGTAAGTCTTTTTCTCCAGAAGGATTTAGAAGCTACAGCTCTGTGCAAAACTTTGAAATAAAGCAATCTGGAACAGCAACGTCAGCACCTTTACTGAACTGATGAGACTGATTAAATACTTTTTTCTAAGACATTTATCAGGCTACAGTATAAGCCAAAGACAAAGCTCTGTCCTAAACCTAATCGTGCATTGGGTTAATGAGGCCAAGTCATATCAACTCTGTAGTCCCTGGAAGGTAGTGATGTGGCTAGCAGCATAGTTAGCTGGTTTTATTTTTCCAGTCAAAAATAAAGGGTCTGTTTGGTGGCCTGGGAGTGGACTGCAGTGCAAGGCTGGAAAGCACACCTCTGGATTCATTATAAGTTACTATCCTTGTGCTGTCTCTGCATCTTGATGTTACGGCATATTAGGTTTATCTTCCTTTTCTGCTAACAAATTGGTGTTACATTTATTGGACATTATGAAAAGGCAGTTTTTAAAAATAAACAGAAAGTTTTACCAATTAGTAACAGGTAAAGCCAAATCCTCCATCAATATCTTCAGATCATGTCTTCTATCTTTTGACATGAAAACAACAGAAGGAATCTCTCCTTCCTCTTCTTAATGTAAAATTTCTAAATTCCTCTATTCATCACATGACACTGGAGCCACTTACCAAAACTTTGTTGTTTTGAAAGATGCATCAACACTAAAGAAAGATGACACAGCAGCATCTTGGGACAAAAGAATTGTGAAATTTAAGTGCAAAATCCTGTAACTGATTTAAGGTTACATTCTGTCCCCATATGCCCACATATTGCTCTTATTAGCATCAAAAAGAGCCGTGGATGTACATCCGAGGATGGATTTTGGTCCTCAGATGTGACTTAGTAAAATATTGTGTGTTGAATATAAAGAAAGTCTGTACTTACAAACTAAAATTATCAGCAACAAAGTGGCAGACAATCCTCCCAGAAAATATCTGAGAACATAACAATACCCGTAAAGGTTAGAAAAAAACAAGGGATGCATATTGGGTTAATAGAGGTAAAGCCTGGGTGGGAGGAGGAGAGAAGGTTCTTGTAGATGAACCCTCTGAACTCTGGTAGGTGAACTGTAATTTGAAACTTCAAATTACTTCAGCTATTGAGGATAATCCCCTAGAAATAAAGACCTTGGCATTCCCAGGCTGAAGGAAACACCCCTCTTGGAGACTTGGAAAGACATCGATCTATTCTGATTCTTCTCAGTCTTTCAAAACCCCTGTCCAAACACACTTGACAAAGTAGTTTTCTTAGCTGCGTACATATTTCTTATTTTTGTGCGTATCTGTATAGCTCAGATGTTTGCCTGCATCGACTACAATGTGAAAATATACTTTCACAGTAAGATATATCTAACTTTGCAAATGTGACCCTTAATTTATGTTTTATTCAGCAGTTGAAATGGAGTAAGCATTAATATCAGAAACAACAAATAAAAGAAATAAAAATTACCTTGTGCATAGTGAAATGATTAAACACATGATCAGCGCAACCATCTGAGAAAGGACATTTCGCACTGTCCTGGATTCTAAAACAAAAATCAGGAAAATAATTTTCATGAGTTTTCAGGAAAGTAAATATATGACAGGAGGTGTTTGCAAAGACTATCTTCAGCTGCAAGGCCAGTCTTTTCAGTTTCTTTTTAAGAGAATTCGCCTAGAATGATTCAAAGCGGAAACCTAATTTTCATGCTCTGGGTGTCTCTCAGGAGTCTTTTTCCCCCACGACCATAGAGACACTATGCCCTCCATGCTCTCAGAAAACAAGCCTTTCTGAATAATTGCCTGTTTCAGTTTTTGTTCCCATGCCCTTTCCTCCATTTTCCTCTTCACTCCACTTTTTTCTTTTTCCATTTACCACTGAAAATAGGAGAGGAAACGATGTGAGCAGGGAGGAGTCAACAAGTAAATACCAATTTTAAGATTTTATTAGTTTTAATTAGTCATTCAAAATGTATGTTTCAGGAACTCAATTCTATTCTGCAAGGGGGCATATCAACATTTTTAATGTATTTTCAGTTCACTCTAAAAAATGAGGCATATCAGAATAAGAATGTAACATACTTGCATTGCTCAAAGTCTCTTCATTTGCATTTATTATAAATGGAGAGCACGATTGTGAAGCACAAAATGGTTTCCCAAGCTGAAGAAATTCCTCATCTTTGTGGAGAGAGGCTCCTTTAGATGCTGGAGTTTGCCTTTGTGGTATATGGCTATTATATTCAGAAGAAAAGTCTGAATCACCTGCAAAAAGTGCATATGTAACTGAGACCACACAAAAGAAGGGCTTTGAGACTTTGTGTTAATGAATTTCATGGGGGAAAAAAATTATTTACTTAATCACAGCGAGGTTTCCAAATGGTTAGGGAGAGGGAATTGGCAGGTTCAAGGTATGCAGGAGAAAATACGCAGAGTAAAGACAAAACTGCATAGGGCATAACACAATGAAGTTATTAAAACAGCCAGGTGAAAGCAAATGGTACCATATGTTAACGACACCAGCATAAACATGAGTGGTCATGATTTTGGATTCAAATTCAGTCTAAAAATGCCTTTTTGGCACAAAAGTCTTTGTGGACTTTAATACCGGGAGCTCAGTTCAGCACTTAGAATTCTGTTGTTCATCCTTTAACAGCAAAGTAAAGGTTTCCAGGCCCTTTGACCTGCAAAACCTGTAGAAAGAGATACCCAAATCCCACTAAATATAGATTGTAATGTTGTAGCTCAATTTCTTGGTACCTGGTCAGGGCTTACCAATATCACTCTGACTGGCTTGTAGCTTACTGCGTTCATCAGGCCAAGGATCATCTATGTGGGAGGAATCCATATTGCTGAGGACGGTGCTGCTGAGCCACGAACTGGAGACACCAAGATTGAACAAGCTGGCAAGAGAGCGACGGATTTTCTTCCTTCGCCTGAATACACTAACAAGAAAAGACACATTGTCAAGGAATAGAGTTAATTATTTTTGCTGAGCAGGGACAGAGCTCTAAAGCTTGTAGGACTGACATGAAAGAACCAGGTTCTGGTTCTGGGTGCTGTTCCTTGCTCTGCTCTTGACCCTGGGTACGTGACCAAGAGTGACTGCTCCATGCTGCAATTATTAGCGGCATGGCAATACATCATGCATTGTGATACTGGATACTGTGATAACAAATGATACTACAGCCGATACTACCATGAGTGGTCTCATGCTACTAGCCATGAGTTTCACCCTACCATATCCCATGTGCTACAGCCTGAATCCACTGTACTTCAACTTTTTTGAACTACATTTTATAAACCTTCCTGAACTGATGTTCTTCTGAAATCACGAGAGATTTTTCCCTGAGCAAGAATTCCAGGGCCAGACCTTTGTATTATTATGTATGTATATACACACACTTTTTTCTTATTCCTTATCATGGTAACACCCCATTGGCAAAATGAGCTGTAGCTCTCCTTTTTCTTTATTAGACACGACTCCGCTTACAGCAACAACTGAGTACTGAAGAGTTTTTGGGTAGTAAGATTAGACATGACTGAAAATCGAGTTATTTTAATCACTGCACTCTCTAAACTAAATCAATCGAGATGTTCCCATTAAGAAGCAATGCTGATCTTATGCCAAGCAAAATGTAGACAGCCACACAGATGCCTCCAGATAAGTCCAGAGATGTGGAAGCAATTGCCAACATTGAGTAAAATCTGCGTATAGCTCACTTACCGAACTAAATTCTCTTTATATGTAACACTTGTCTGGGATGGTGTCAGTGTTACGTTGCCCTCTTCATCAGACAGAAAACTGTCTTCTGTCAAAATGTAATAGCCATTAGACAGCAGGCGAGGGCTGCGGCGACACGTGGAAAGGGAGCCTGTCAGAAGATTTGTGGAACAACACTCATAGGCAGGGTCATCGTCCAAAAAGGCACAAGCATAACTGAAAAAGAGAAATGAAACCCTCTGATTTAGTGAGTGTCTAGACAGAGCAAACCCATGATTTAATAATAATGAATCTACATTACCAGCTGATGGGGGCTGGTAATGACATAGATGTAAAATATGTGGATGTAATGATATTACTTCTGGACCTGGGGGGTTTCAGCCAGCTAGGGTGTGCCTGCATCACACTTTCCAGATGACAGGAGTGCTTCATTCCAGGTGGAGTGTTTCACAAATGCATGGAGCCAGCTTGACTCGAGACATGCATGTTGTATTTCTGTGGCAGTGCTCTTGGCCAAGGAGTGCTGCCAGATCTACACCTACCTGGAGCCATCAGAGGTATTCCAATATTTTGCTTTTCTGAGTTACTCTGCATGGCACAAGCCTGAGTGCCTCTGAACCAGGCAGGATTTATTTGCTTTTTATAACCTAGCCATACTTAATGAAGATTTAAGGATACGTGACTTTTCATTCTCACAAATCATGGAGTACCATGCTGCTAGAACAACATGGGATAAAGTCTACACATGGTGATAACTTCATCCTGCACTGAAATACAATGGACTTTCAGATGAAAAGTAGCACAGAAAAATATACTATGTGGTATTTAAAATAGAAGTGCGAAGTGACAGAGGTGAAAGAATCCAAACGTTGTAGACATTTTACTTAGCTCAAGTAAAATTGGATTTATGGTGAGTCCTTTCTTCTCAACACCTTTGAGTTCCAAGTGGCCATGCAGTGATGTCCATGGAAAGAAAGGAAGACACTGGATGACACAGTGGCTGCCATGGGTTTCAGCAGCACATTTAACTATCCCATATGGCACATCACAGAGGGATATCATGATTTCAGTGGAAGGAAAAGCAAGTGGAACAGAGATATTCCAAAACCTTGTAATTGCAAAGCCAGTCCTTCCAATCACCACAGCAGTACTTCTGAACTTCCATTTAAAGCAGTAATTAAATTAATATCAACACTACAATCCTAAGTGGCCCAAAAGGGATTTTACAAAATCTCCAACAAAATAAAAATAAAAATAAACAAGTGTAATTTTCCTCAATACCTTGGAAAAATACGTTGTGAGAGGCTGCGTCTATGTTCTCCATTAAATGCTGTTGAACCTGCAGAGGCAAAGGCCAAATAAGAAGGCATCGTTATCATATCCACTAACAGCTCAAACATTTGACAGGTCTTCACTGGCAGGTACCTTGTGCATAACAAAAAGATCATAAAAGAAGCTAAAAAAGAAAAGGAAATTAAGGGAAAGATTAAAGGAGATAAAACAGATGAAAGAATGGGGGAAAGACATAGTGTTTACAGGAAACTCATCTCAACCAGGACAACACAGAATCAGATACTTGTACTCTGCACAGCTTACAACCTTGAGAGAAATAATTAGACACAAATGAAATAACTGCTGTAATTTTAATGGTGTTTTCGCAGAAATCTGCTTCATGCCAAAAATTGTACATGTACTCGCAATAGATACAAAGTAGAATGGAAGGGCCACCGTTACCATTACAATATATTTTTCAGATGAAAATTGCAGACATAGCACAACAGGCATAGAGGTAGTGACAGTGACCAAGATTTGACAATACTACTGTGGCAGGAGACTAAGGAAACAGGATTTGTCTGGATTACCTAGGCTCAAGTCTGCAAAGTGCTGCCAGATGTTCAGCATCTCACAGAATCAATCTTACAAAATATGATCAACGGCAACTCATAGGGACAATTTATATCTGTTATTACATGGAAAGATATAAGATGTGATCTTGCCCTATATTACCTTGCCTCTTCTGTGTCTTTAGAGCATCATGCTTACAACACTGTTAGTAAATGCCCATCATTCACCTACAAGGAGATAGGTCTCAGAGAACTTTTTGGTTTAATGTTCAATTATGAGCTGAGGCAAAGAAAAGCCATGAAGGTCAGTGTTTCCACTTTGGTAATCTTGTTTATCCTCATTTGGAGCTCAGTTGTCAGTCACAGCCTGGATGTGAAGGGCACAGGACCAGGCAGGCTCACCAAAGAAGGGAAGTAAAACCTTCCAGGATGTTTTTTACAAATTGGTCCTATTACCCTACTCCCATACATCCTGTTTCTTCTACACTTTGGAAAAAAAAAAAAAATCACTTTACCATGAGAAAATTATGCTGTAAGCCTGGCAAAAGCAAATTGAGGAGACAACTGGAAGAATCTTGGTGGAGGTACAAAAAGATCAAGTAGCATTGGCCAGAATGACACACAGCAAGTTGTATGAAAAGTGAGTGTGGTGGTGTGTTTCACAGATTGACATGTGGTAGACCTATGTTTTTCAAACACAAATAGGTACTGAAATAATTCCTCTTATTTCAGGCAAAATAACAGTTTTTAATTGTGCAAAAATATTATACTCAAACCCAAGAAATTAATCCAAACTCTAAAAGAAAATACAGGAAAAACTTGACAGGTGGTTTGTGGATCTGGATATAAACTAAAACCTGCAAAATCCCAAATCTTATCAGTCAAGTAAGTGTGACCAACAGTTCAAAGGAGGTGATTCTGCCCCCCTACTCCACTCACATGAGACCCCACCTGGAGTACTGCATCCAGCTCTGGGGGCCCCAGTACAAGAAAGACATGGAGCTGTTGGAGAGAGTCCAGAGTTGGGACACAAAGCTGATCAGAGGGCTGGAGCACCTCTCCTATGAGGACAGGCTGAGAGAGTTGGGGTTGTTCAGCCTGGAGAAGAGAAGGCTCCAGGGAGATCTAATTGCGGCTTACCAGTATCTGAAGGGGACTACGGGAAAGCTGGAGAGGGACTGTTTATCAGAGAGTGTAGTGATAGGACAAGGGGTAATGGATTTAAACTAAAAGAGAGCAGATTTAGATTAGATACAAGGAAGAAATTCTTCCCTGTGAGGGTGGTGAGGCACTGGACCAGGTTTCCCAGAGAAGCTGTGGATGCTTCCTCCCTGGAAGTGTTCAAGGCCAGGTTGGATGGGGCTTTGGGCAATGTGGTCTAGTGGAGGGTTTCCCTGCCCACAGCAGGGGGGTTAGAACTAGATGATCTTTAAGGTCCCTTCCAACCCAAACCATCCCATGATTCTATGAAATAAGAACCCCTCCATAACAGATTTTTTTTATCAAAAGCTCATACAAATGTGCACAAATTTACTTGCTCGTGGTGTTGATGCAACATGTGATATTCCATACATCTTGAAAAGGATTGTTTCACACACCTTGGGATAACAGGCAATATAGATTATCTGTAAAAGAGTTTAAAAAGAAACAGAAGTATGTTTCATTTTGTCTTGTTTGAAAATCAGGATGTGTAAAATAGTATCAATATATATCACATTATTACTTATATTTTCACTTAGGCAAAGGTTATTGATTCTAGGGCAAATTTGTTTAAAAGGGATATAGAAGTATACCTCAGCATCAATTATACTTACTACAACTCTTTAATAATCTGAGAATGAAACTTTCCAGCAACTGAAACCCATAACACAGTTACATTGCATGTGATTTTCTCAGTTATGATCATACAAAGTAGCAACCACTAAAAAAGGATAACTTTTAAGAATAGTAGCTGACATATGGGTAGTGCTTTCATTAGAAAGTGTTGACACATACTGATCAACGTGGCAGAACAAACCACAGCCCTTCCGTTACTAATTTGAATTGTCTCAAAAAATTTGCAAGGTATGTCTCTGCAGGACTCATGTTTATCTGCCGCCCTCCACGGAAGTAAAATTTAAGGTAAAATAGAGTACATGCGTATAGTTATAACAGAGAGTGAGAGATATACATAGGCAAATATATTACTGGGGAGGTGATGACTTTCTCTTTTTTGAAGAACAGTTAATAAGCAGTTGTAATTTGCTTTCAAACTATTTTAAGAAATGATAATATCAAGCTTCTGTAAGCAGTCATAGAACAGGCAGTCCAATGGATTTTTTTGCTGCCCTGGATCATGAAAATTTTTGTCTCGTGTTACTGAAGAGGGTTCTTGAAAATTGTAATTCAAGCAATACTGGAGAAAGTGTGGAAACATTGTGTTGTAGACAATGCTGCACAGTGTTCTGCTTTCATTTAAGATTCAGTCCCATTTCTGGGCTATTAATAGCGTGAGAAGCTATAGTAACAATATAAGCAAGCCAAAACAAAGCATCTCAACCACCACTGTACAAGGAAGCAGTAGTATTATAACTGTAAGCCATAAAATGAGCATCAATACCGAACTTCTAAACTATGACATGAGAAAAGGCCAACAGCTTTAAGAAATCTCACTAAAAGTGAATCTGAGGTGAATGCGGCAATATTTTATGTCAAGAATTCAAATAAAAGCTTAAGACAACAACCTCCTTGAATTTCAAAACACCCAAAAGCCCGTGTCGTAATATAAACAAAAAGTAACTGTCCAAAACAGTTTTAATCACCTGTCCCTCCAAAAATCAAATTAATATTTAAGCCAATGATGATACCCTCAATTAGTAGCCAGCAGTCCCCTGTCCATGTTTGCATTCTAAATATTTACATTAGTACATATCAAAATATAGTGCTAACTATTAAAATAGCTGAAGCCCAGGCAACCAGTTTTATTCTATTATACCTACCAAACACAAGTGTCTACAAAGATAGTTTTATTTGTTCACACGTATCAGACATTTTTGAAGAGCAGTCTAGTCTTTTCTCCCTGCAGGTGATGATAGCAACATCCACAAAAATACAAAACTTCCTGAAGAGCAGTATAGAAATGAATCCAAAGCTTAGTTACACCTCAGCTGACAAATATATTAAGAGATAAATACGTGTAAAATCTTCCAAACCTGGAAAATCCATTTCACTTTTAACACATGTATGCAAAAAAGTTTCTCATCATCAAGACGAGAGCCTCTGAGACGTGAAGTGGAGGGTGCTCTTTCTGCAGCTTCCTGGAAGAGATTAGCCCCGGGTCTTCGGAAAGGCAGGTCTATGAAGTCCCCTGTTTCCTTTTGAAAACAGCCCGTGCGATCAGCGGCACAGAGGCAGAATGAGGTCATGCTTCCTGTAAAGTAGCCTCACATCAGAAGCATTCGTTTTGAAGAGCAAACCGAAGATTAAGATTAGCCCAGTGAACGCTCTTGCAGGCAGGCTGTTGCAAAAGAGAAGATCCACTATAAATAACATTTCATTCCAATTATGATATGGAGAGCACAGACAGAACCTCTTCTCACAAAGAAAAGTGACACAGATTTTTGTTTCGGCTTTACCTTTCTACCTTGCTCAGAAAACTTTAAAGTGGTATATCCAAATCACTCCATTTGTTGAAAGACTAGTGAGCCTGACAAGCTTTGATGTAGGAAAATGATCCAGCTACCAAAAAACCCATATATAGTGACAAGACATTTTGCAAAAGCACTATTCTACAGAAGAAGTATTTGGTGACAGTTCCGAGTTGTTTAAGTTTCATGGCCAAAAACATTATTGCAAATATATATCATGCAGTGTTAAGATAAATTCCTTTGAAAGGAGAAAGGAATAAAGCCATTTGTAAACATAGTCATTGTTCTGCTCTATATGTTTCATACTAAGTAAGGTATCAATTCATCATACCTTAAAGTACACAGAAATAAAGTCAAATCCATGTTAGAGAAATGGAGCCTGAATAAGATGTCCTGGAGATCAAAATGATTTGGCTGTAGAACTATTACAGATGAAAGTAATATAAATCAGCTGCTTGACACTGAAGAATTATGCAGCCTTAGGGAGCAAAACTTCACCTCCAGACAAATACATAAATTATGCTAGTAGGTATCTCTCCTGATGTCTGTATGTATCACTGACAAAAAGAAAGCATAAATCTAGGAAAACACGATTGATTTGATTTAATGATAGGGGTTTTTTTTCCCCTGGAGAAGGAAAAGTACTTCCACTGATAACAAAGGAATGCAAAATTTTCACCTCACACAAAAGGAAACAAAAAAAGGAATTAGGCAATTAGGATGTTACAAAAGAGCTTCTGTTTGGGAGCTAAACTAAAATGAGCATTTTGAGGTCCTTTTGCTTAAACGTGAAAACGTAGGGCCATGTTTGTTCTTCACATCACCTCCTTTAATTTAGTGGAATTATGCCAGTGAGGAAATTTAGTCCGACACTAGTTCCATGGAGGCATGGGCTTCATCACAGTAGGATTTCCCAGGCCACCCTGTCTCTCTACAGGCAATGGACATAAATTCCCAATGGTCTTTAAAAGTAGGTCACTCACTGAAGAATTTCTATACATACATTGATTTACAGCACAGGTTACTTCTTGGGAGTATTTTTGGATTCTTTTCATGTTCTTTTCAACAGGAAGCAGTTAATCCTGAGCTCTAGCTGCTTTTTTGAAGGACATTGGCATTTCATGTTTCTCTGTATAATTAAAATATATTGCATATTCAGACTTAGAGGTGTTTTCTTTTTAATGACTAACATTCATATCTGAAACTCACTGTTCCACAAGCTTTTGATGAATAAACTTTGTGCATTAGTGAATATTTTATAGGTAGGTGCTAGCCTATAGTTTATAGATGCACACAAAGGCTTATATACAACTTTTTTTGTTACCTGCTGCTTCTTAAACTGCCCACCCCACCCCAAGCCCCATCTCAACCGTCAGATTTCAAATTCTAGGAAATGAATACATCAACAAGCTTGCTGTGCACTAGTTTTATGCCTGTTGCATACATTAGAAGTTCAACCCACAAAGGGAAGGAAACAAGAAATTACAATACTGAATACCACATATCTTTCTACTCTTCTCCCAGGCTTACTCTACTTTTAAAACTACAAATAAAGGAGAAAATATATTGCACTGGGTCCGGTCGTCCAAGAGAGGTGATGCTGGGGCAGCTCCATGCCTGAGGTCCCACCAGCATCGAGCCTGAGCATGTATACCTGGTAGGCAGACACACAGACCACATGTATACACCATATATATACATACATACACAGCTGGCAACCAGATAACAGACAGACATACAGACAGCACTGATGGCCTCATCCTTCTCACTGCTCTGGCTGAACAAGATGGAGGCCCACTAGTGAGAATATACAGATATATACACATCTGTACAAGCTGGATCCCTCCAGCAGCTGGGCTCAGATGCCCAGTCTGCCCAGTAGATCCCAGTCTCCCCAGTTGCTGGCATTTGGATACCTCAGGGCCACAGCCCCACTCCAGCTGCTGGTACGGACCATCACACACACAGGTACTGGTCGGGATTCCCCCCGGCCCTCGGCAGCCCACTCCCTAGGGCATCGTCCTCAGAGACACCCCTGGGTGGGTTTCGTGCCTGGACACAGGTGCTGAGGCTCCTCTGGGCCAGCCCTCGGAGAGGTCCAGGCAGGGTGCCCCTTCCTCTGAGTCCTTAATTTGGGTTCCCACCTGCCTTTGTGCCCCTGTGCTCCTCTGGGCTGGTGCAGACAGGCCTTTGATGGGCTGATGGCTCTCTCGATGGACCTGGGAGCAGCTGGGGCAGGGTATTATTGGGGCTCCCCCTCCTGCCGTTATGTCTCTGTGCTCCTTTGTGGGTGTGCGGCACACATCACACCATAAGTGTGCTGTCTCAGCAACCCGCTGCAGCCCACTGCAGTGCACTGTTATGCTAAACACACAATTTTCAGAAAGGGTATTTTGCCCGGTAGATTGAATTGAGTGGCCATGGTGGAGGGAGTAGAGTGCTTATTGACTGAATGCAATTGAGATAATTTGACACTTCTGTGTCTCTCTGAACCTCCTAGAAAGCTCACAGCCTTTAGCTTTTCCACCAGCTCCAGCGACCATCAAATCAGGTCATTTGTCCTATATCACAGCTCTGTGCTAATGCTGTTTATATAGTACTCAAAAAATAACAAATATTCTGAGATATCTGAAAATTAATTGAAACATTCAAAAATCTAGCAGGGAAAGGGCTGGTCATGAGAACCTCAGAGCAGCCACATTGGGTCAAACTGCAGGTCTATGAAACTCCCCCTGCCTGCAGCCTTGCTGCAGCGAAAATGAAGACTTACTGTAATTCACCTTTGTGAATGCCAACATTTTAAGCTAAGTGCATTCCTTTATGCAGAACCACTTAGCATTGTTTTACGTACCCTGGAAATTAAAAAACCCAAAACCCAACCAGATCTAGACATTTATTTCAATTTTACAAGACAGCTGATCCTGCACAAAGTTAGCATTTCATTGCAGCTTACAGAACTGACACATCACATATGATTTTAATAACTTCATCCAGTCAGCTCTATGAACAAAGATTAATTTGCTTTAAAAGATGAACAAATTCCTTTTTAGTGTTATCAGATGGAAATCCCTCTCCACCTTATCAGAGGCTTTCTTAGTTTCAGGCTCGATTTTTTTTGCTCCAAATTCATTATTTTAGCTTAATTGCTTCTGCAGTACAGGCAACAAGGGGCACTGCTGTTTTGCATGATGAAGTACAATGCATAGACCTGTAGAACTCTGAGTTAGCTCTGAGCTTGCTTATACATCCACACTGCTTGGATCTCAGCAAGAGCTTACCTGCAATAACGCTGTGTCACCTACATCTGCATCTACCTACACACAGTCCAGACAGACAAAAAGTGTTTAGAAAGGATTGAAATCAAGCAAACCTGCAATGCACAACGATACTTCTTTGTGCAAAGCCTTGAGCAGTTTATGTTGCATCTCCTTGCTCTTTGATTACACAGTATCAGAAGGAAATCTGGTTGGTATATAACTTGATGTGGACATAGGAATGTGCTTGAGAGGAATTTTGTGCGATGTCATATCAATATATAAGAAGAGTGGAAAAGCATACATTGGGAAAAGTAGTACTTCCGTTAGAATCTGCAACTCCCCCACCTTGCATCCAAAAATACTGCTCCTTTAAAAAATATTTTAACAGAGAAAGAAAACAAAAGGAAGAAGCAAAAGAAACCCATCAGTCAAGCCAGAATTTAGTCGAGGTCCCTAATAGAAATGGTGGGTCTGCATTAGAGTTCCTTGTAAACTTCCTCAGAAGAAGATCTGACTGTTACTGAACAAGAAGGTAGGAACACTAAGAAAAGCAATGAACACATCTGCGCTAAAAGCTGGCTGACTTAATTTTGTTAAGGATTACAAAAGTTCGTGAATTAGCACTCTACAGTGTCTGCAGTGACCAGAAGCAGCCAGGATGGAGCCAGCTGTTGGCCAGTTGTGCTCTAGCAGCATTTTATTTGCAGAGAATAGAAACATTAATGCACCAATCACTGGTCTGAATGGAGAATGAGTGGGAACAGGGCTTGGGGTGGCAGGGGAAGCGCTGCATGAATGGCGTGTGTTCATGCACCATGTGTTCATGGTGGCAAGGCTAGCAGGTCACCAAGCTTCCAGCACAAATCTACATGCAGCACCCAGACTGAGAGGGAAAGTACAGGCACTAAACCAAGTAGGACAGCATGGGGAGACTGATCACTGTCAGCTCCGAAGGGTAGAAAAGGACATGTCCAAACCCAGCACAATGTGGCCAACCTAGGAAGAACCCGTAAGACATGGTGAAGACTCGACTGCTACATTCCTCGTCTTCCATGTCACCGCAGTTAATGCTGGACAGACCGCCTGCAAAGCAGCATCTTGGTGGCTGAAAGCTAGGTAGGCCACCTGGATACACACAGCTTTAGGGTACCCCCTACGTGCTCTAACTGGATACATAAAATCTGAATCTTTCATTGGGAGTTTCTTGCTACATTATGTGTCCCAAAATGGAAATTAATGTTCCTCTGGAGGCGGTGATGTACTGATGATGAGAGTTCCTGAGACACTGGGTGCTTTCTGTGACAGTCCTGATGTGATCTGCATGGACCAATGGTGGAGGGTCTTGTATTAATGTGCAGTGAAAGCTTTTGGCCACCGTATAATTCTAAAGGATCATAGTACTCTTTATATATACACTGAAAATCTGTAGTTGAGAAGGTTTTGGTACTGCTGGTTCCTAGGACAGTAGTACTGGCAAAATACTGATGATACTGATGCCATGGTCATTACTATAATAAATCATACTGATGAATGCATAAATGAAGATAAACAACAATTGCCAGTGATACTCTAATAACCTTCTTTAAAATGCCTATCTTCCATGCTGTTTTACACAGCGCCTTTATCAGTCGTCTCTCTATTTGTATGTAAATAACCACTGCAGACTGACAGTGACCAAGTTCCTTTCTGCCTGTATGCCAGTATTTCAGCAAAGCCTAAATTTGTGAAGCTTGTACTGAGAGTCTGCAGGCCCTTCTGGGACTGCAATTTTTCCAGCTATGTCTGTGCCATACTTACTTGTCGCATTTCCAGCTGAATTCAAACTGATGTCCTGGACTAATTCAACTGCTAGGGAGAGGAAAAGGCACAGGCAGCCTTGGTATCCAGTGGAGAGTCATGATACACTAGAGGCAGAGTAGTTTTATAGCTTGGATGCTATCCAGCATGGCATAAAGATCAAGGATTTGAATGTGGCCTACAAGGCAATTGAGGTCAGAGACCAGAACTCTGATAGGCTTCCAGGAACCTGTTCGTGCAATGCCAGCACAGACCCAATGGCCAAGTATCAAGAAACAAGTGACTCCTCCCATAAACAAATGCTTTGCAAGCATTTTACAGGCAGGGTTGGGCACTCAGGGCTAATCTCTTAATTGACAACCATCCTTCAGCCCCTGAGGACACCACAGTTTTCACAGGACCACAAAGGACACAGGAAAACATCACATTAGTTTTACAAAGTGACTGGTATTGCCTGCTGGGAGATGTGACACATTTTATTTTTTTTTAATTCTCACTGCTGGAGTTTTGGAGTTTTATTTCCCTTCAGTTCAAGCTGCAAATTCTCTCTACGTATTCGTATCGGCAATCTGACTACGAAACTGTCCTTGCTAGAGTGCACATTTTGCAGTGATTTGGCTCTTAGTCTCTCCTTTCCTTTTATAATACTCCTCAATATCATTATGACTGCAATAAACATCCCGCTGCTGAGTGCTCAGATGGTGACTCCCAACACAGTCGTCATCCTGGCAGGACATTCCTTCTGTCCCTTTCCCTTACCCACCCTGAGGTCAGCCCTCAAAAATGGCAGACTGTGAAAAACTTACCACTGGCATATGTTTGTGAGTCAAGCGCTCTGTTGATCCACCATAGAGTATATGCTGAATTTCAATCTCACAGGGAAATAATCTAGGAAATCAGTGCACAATCAGAGCAGGTCAACACAGCTTTTGTTCAGTACTGTTCTCACCAAGGCTTTAAAAAAACCTTCAGTAAAATATTTACTGATGTGTTCCAATCTACAGACCCCCCTCTAAAACCAAAACACAGTTCAAGACATATGGCTGCAATATGTAAGGCAGAAGTAAGCGACACATTGCACAGCACTGTTTCGAGGCAAAAGCACAATTAAATCTCAGGAGGCCTAACATTCATTGCAAAACAATATTCATAGCACACTAAATGTTGAGTATGCCCCCAAGAAATATCAAATGGATACACAGAAAGTGTTTTAACTGGGCTGTAACAAGGCACAGCAAAGCTGCCTTCATCCAGAATGGGCAGCTGCTCCCTTCAAGCCAGGCAGAGCACCAGGAGGTACCACTCTGGTAAGCAGTAACTTCACCTGCCTCTCAGGATTTCCCTCAACCTCCATCAACAGTCAGTGTTTCCTCTTTCTTCTCTTTCTTTGCCTGGATTTTGGATTCTTTCACTAATGTTGGAACCGCCTGTATAAATGCAAATTTCATTACTCACCTGGCCTCAGCAGGTCTCACTCTTTAGCATCCTCATCTTCCCATACTTCACCCTTACAATACTGCTAGTAGGGAACCTGACTCCTGGTTTAGAGCTTCACGTCACCTCTCCAGCGCGCAGTGAGATGCAGTGCTGTGGTTGCAATACCTGTCAGCAAACAGCCAGCTCTCCAGGAGAAGCCATTTATTGAGTTAAAAGCATTCTGCAAAGAACCAGAGAGCAACTGAGTAAAATATGTCAAGCTTCAGTGTCTTTCAAAACTGGAAAAGACTGGGGTTGGTGTCCCAAACCCATGGGGTTACTATTTCATTTGGTGTCCATGGCAATGGCTGTTAGCTACTTTCTTTTCCCATACAAGGCCAGATGCTCCAAAACTCGGCCACCTCAGGATATTTCCCAGCATCTGGAAAATGTAGGGCTTTAAAAGGAAAAAAGAAGTGTTTGGTGAGATAGTGGAAATCTTCACAAAAGGAGGGAGGACTTTCTGGAGGGGAGGAAGTTTCTGGGATGAGAGAAAAAGAAGAGCAGAGAAACTGAAGAGGAGGGCATAGTAACTGCTGCCAGACAGAGTGTCAGAACGGACCAAGGAAGTGGCAGGAAAAGGGCAGATGATGACAGAGCAGAGCCAGGCTGTGACCAAGCTGCCTACGCAGACGGATGGAGTGGGGCAGAGGTGCTGCTGTATGTTTGCTAGCCTAAGGCCGTGCAGGCACCTTTTAAATACAAGCACCAGCAGTCACTTTAAATGGGTCTTCCCACTATAATAATGGTAAAAACAAAGATGAGATTCTATTCCATTGACTGTTACCTCATGACTGCAATATCTGACATTTAAAGTAGTTCTTTTATGGACTAATCCAATCGCCCACATGAAAAAAATAAATGGCAAAATAAACAAACTGATGTCTGGGTCTCTCACCATAATATCTTTTTTCCCAGGTGTTTGATCATTCTCCCAGATCTTTCCTGAACCCTTCCAGTTTTTGGATGGGTTTTCTGAACAGTAAGTTATTTTAATAACGATGTACTGGTGCCAAATGGAGAGATAATGTCACCTCACTACTCCTACTCAGTATTTCCATGTGCATGTGCTTTGCAAAGGCTACATTAGTCTTTTCAGCATCAACAGCACACCATGAGCTCATGCTCAGCTGATTATGAAATCCTCTCTTCCAAGTCTTTGTGAGTCACTGACTGGCAAGATAAAATCTCCTATCCAGTTTGCTTTCCAATTTATGGTCTGTATAATATTCACAATGCTAAAAAAATTGCTTCGTGACAAGATTAAACACCAAATTTTGTGAGGAGCAGAAGTAATGAAATCTCCTTTCCTGCATCTCTCTGCCTTGTGATGTTCTGGTGTCTGGAGGAGAGTAAGCACTGAGCCTTTCTGTCATGGAGAGATCGACGCAGTCACTTTTCCCTGCCCAGTTGAACATTTTAACAAAACAGGTTGGGATAATGTGATGAGACCTCTGTACCTCTGTCAAGCTTAAAGGCAGAAGTTTTAGAAATAAGTGGAGAAAGGGAAAAGGGAAGGCAGACAGGCAATGCAGCCATGTAAGCCCTTTTTTTTTTTTTTTCATAGGAGAAGAGACTAAATATTGGTGACATTTTTGTGCTAAAAGAACAAAAAAAGATCTTGGCCAAAGTTGCTCCTCACTGGCTTTATGGTGGAACTTAGTAGGTGAAATGGGGTCCTGGGCCATGGGCAGGGTGGAGGAGGCACCAGGGTTGGCAGGCCAGGGCTGGTAAGGGCTGCGGGTGCCCTCAGGGGTACAGCGGGGCAGGGGTGATATACCTGAAATGGCAGCAAAGAAATGGGGACACTGGCTGGGGCTGCTCTATTTCCTAACTGTTCTGATAACAGTGCAATAAATGTCGCCCTGTACTGCTGGAGCACAAGTGGACGTCTGCTGTTCTGACAGTCACATATAGCACCCTGCGTTGGGGTGTCCCTTCCTCCGAGTCCTTAATTTGGGTTCCCACCTGCCTTTGTGCCCCTGTGCTCCTCTGGGCTGGTGCAGACAGGCCTTTTGATGGGCTGATGGCTCTCGTGATGGACCTGGGAGCAGCTGGGGCAGGGTATTATTGGGGGTCCCCCTCCTGCTGCTGTCTCTCTGTGCTCCTTTGTGGGTGTGCAGCTGAGCTTTTAGCCCATGACGGAACACCGGGGGCTTGCCGCACCTCTGCAGCCTGCCCTCAGCTCTGCCTCCCTGTCCTGACAGCCTCAGCAGTGGGGTGATGCCCAAGGTGCCACACACTGCTGCCAGCCCTCCTCATATCACAGCCTAACCCAGACAGCCTCCAGCAGTTGACAGAGCGTGACTCAACCACCCATATGCACCCTCTCCCACCCTCGCTACCTCTTTTATCTTTCCCCCATCTCCCTCTCCTCGGACAGAAGCACCTCCACTTTCCTAACAGCATCCTGATGCTGCACATGCATTGCCACTCGGAGACGTCTCATTGCCAGTGCAACAACCCTCACCATCCTGTAACAAACCCTCTGAACAAAAGCCTGCATCAAAACTACATTCAGGGTAGTAAGAGCTGGAGAATTCAAATGAATGCAATGGCAACTTTTTTACTAAAGAGAGAAAAAAAAATTTTTTTTTCCTTTTTTGTTCTGTTTTTCTTCAAGCCTCCTTCTTCCTTCAGTCTCTCCTGCTTGCCACCACCACCCAGAAAATGGGAACAGGGAAAAATCGAGAGGAATAAAAAATCCCTTAGCAAATAAATACTCTAAAATGTGCCATCACACAGTCTCCCTATAAAGCATCTTCAGGTGGGAGGCAGCCTCACGGGGACTAACCAAGGTGGATGGGTTGACCTTGGGCAGCAGCCAAATGCACACACAGCCACTTGCTCACTCTCCCTGCAGTGGGATGGGGGAGAGAATAGGAAGAACAAAAGTGAGAACATTTGTATGTCCAGATAAGGACAGTTTAATATGCGAAAGAAAGCAAAAGCAAAAAAACCCAAACAACAAAAACCCCAAACTCTAAACCAAACAGCCCAACCCAAAAGAAACCCAAGGCATGCAAAGGCAATCACTCACCACCTCCCACCAGCAGACCCATGCCCAGGCAGTCTCCCAGCAATGGCCACCTTGGACGACAAAACCCCCACCATTCTTATTCCTCTGCCCCAGGTTTTATTGCTAAAGTTGATGTTATATGGTATGGAATATCCCTTTGGCCAATTCAGGTCAACTGTCCTGGCTGTGTCGCCTCCCAGTCACTTGCCCACCCTGAGTCTACTTACTGCGGGGGCAGAGTGAATAAAAAAAAGCAAGCCTTGATGCTGTGCAAGTGCTGTTCAGCAGTAGCCAACACACTGGTGTGTTACCAACCCTGTTTTAGCCACAAATCCAAAAGAAAGTTAACTCCACCCTAGCCAGACCCAGCAAAATCTCCACCTCTTGTTCCATACCATTCACACCATACTCAGGTCAATCATCGCCCGCCTCCTCATCCTTTGACATACACATAGACATCATTCCCTTAGGCTGTGGGACATCCCCCAGATATCCGCAGAAGTCTAACCAATTAATTTGGTCCATGACTTGCGCTCCACACCTTATTTTTGCACAACACAACAGGATCCGCTGGTAAATAGAGCATATTGCCTTTCACTTTCTGCTGGTTTATGATACTCTTGGGTCTGAGCCACCTCCTCAGGTGATGCCCTGAAATCTCTGCCTCCTGGCCAAACTGTGATCTCTTCCAGGATACGTGGGCAGCTGGGGTTCCCCATTTGAGCCCTTTGTGTGATTAATGCTACCCACTTAACTCCACGCAGTGTCAGTCGCATGAGGTGTAGAGGGGACCCTTCCTATGAACATCTAGTGTAGCACAGGCACCTCAGACCCTTCACATCCCCAGCTCCAGAACCCCAGGGGTCGACCTCAGGTCTCTCCAGGTGTTTTCCGCTATAGGCTCCAGGTCAGGCCATGCTCCCCAGCTATGGTGTAGAGCATGTTTCTCACAGCTGGTCCTGTTGGACAGGTCCAAGGACCAACACACAAATTATCTCCTGTGCCCTGCTGCTGTTTAGGGCCTCACTTCAAAAAGTTCTTCTTTTGGGTCACTCAATAGAGAGGACTCACAAGCTCACTGTGACCCAGAACATGCACTCTCCGGAAACCCACTATGCCTAGGAAAGCTTGCGTTTCTTTTTTGTTAGCTAGTGTAAACTTGACTGTTATCTTACTGGTCACATCCAAGAGGATGTGATAACGCTGATCTTGCCATTACAAGAAGGTTGGAAACATCTATTCCAGAGGAGAAAAGGAGGAAGATCTCCACAAGATGGTTCCTGGAGTACTGGGAAGGTAGCAACGCAGGGGCCAAATGACAGACACGACTCAAGGCCAGCGCTTTTATCATAGGTCTCCCAGGCAAAGCCAAACAGTGACAAGCAGCACAGCAGACAGCAAAAGCTGACGGCAGCCATTCAGAAGCCCTGGAAGTTTGATGTGCAGCAAGAAAGGGAGCGGGTAACTCAGCACTGGGACCAGCGAGTAGCAGGTGAACAGCAGTATGGGCTGTCAATCCAGCCCGGCGCACCCTGACCAACCTGTCGCTATCTGCAGCCCCTCGCTGGGTCAGCCCCACCAGCAGCCACGCGCCCACCCAGCCGCTCGCTCACCCCCAGCTCCCAGCGGTGTGGGGGAGAGGGTGCGAGGAAAAACACGAGGAAACCCACGGGTGGAGATAAAGGCGGTTTCACGGGTACAGGAGTGAGGTAATGCAGGCCGCAATGAGGCCGTCGCTCTGCGCCTCCCACCACTGACTGGTGCCCGGCCGCCCGCTGAGGTGGCCACCCCTTCTCCCTCTCCTCTATTATAAAAATAGGCTGAGGTTGACAGTGTATGACGGCAGCAGGGAAAGTCGTGACGCAGTGCCAGCGCCACTCACTGCCACAGTCACCAGCACAGCATCACCCACGCTCCCCCCCCGGGCGGGGCCAGGGTGACGCCGCTGTCAAGCACCGCGCACGGCCGCGCATGCGCACAGCCGCCTCTCTTTGTCTCCCTCGCTTCGCGGCCCCCCCCCCCCCGCCTCGCGTCACGCGGCGGCGGCTCCGCAGTCACGTGCCGGGGGCGGTGGCATGGCGGCGCCGAGCCGCGCCTCGCGGGCGCGTCGCGGGGTGGTGACGCGGCGGCGGGGCGCGGGGAGGATGGGGCTGTGAGGGCGGCCGCCGCGCCGGACACCCCGCGCCGCGCCGAGCGGGAGCAGCGGGCGCCGCGCCGGGGCTGCGGGCCGCCACAGGCCCCGCCGCTGCCTTGCGAGTCGGAGGAGGCGGTAAGGAGCGCCGGGAGGGCGCGGGCGGCGGGGCGGGCGGCGGGGCGGGCGGCCCCGGGCGATGGCCCCCTCCGGGTGGGCCCGGCGCGGCGCGGGGCTCCGGCGTCCCCCTCACGGCGCCCGGGCCTGGCGGGGCGGCGCCCGCGGCCCTCCCCGCCCTGGGTCCCGACCGCGGCCGGGGGTCCGGCGGGCCGCGGCCACTCGCGTCCTCCCCTGGGCCTGCGGGAGCGCTCAGCCCCAGCCGGCCGGGGGCCCTCCCGCGTTCCGAGCCTGGCTGCGGAGGACGGACCCCTTTGTGTCTTCCGCGCCCGGGGACCGGCGTGGGCTTCCTCAGGTCTGCCACCGCCTCCGAGGCAGCCGCCCCAGATCGCGCTCCCAGCGTTGTCAGGCGAGCCCTGCTTAAAAACTGGGGTCCGGATGCCGCTCGTCTCGCGGTCCGGAGCGAGGAGGCTCTGGCCCCGCAGCCTGGCACCCTGGCAGCAGGAGCCTGCGGCCCCGACGGCAAACCACTCTGTGCTGCGGGGTGAGCAAGGTAGTAGTACGTCGGGAAGTCACGGTGGTAGCGGTAGGAGTCGGACAGAGAAGGGATTGTTTTGATAGTGACTGAATTACCGAAAAAACCCCTAAAAAGGTACTTGCGAATGAAACTTAGTTAGCGCTGTGAATGAGAGTTGATTGCACAGAAAGGCTGAAGATGGCCTTTCTGTTTGTTTATTTTTGGTTTTGTTAATTCCACCTTACCTGTCGTTTAGGCCATGTTTATCTTTAAATTTCTATTCTTGATAAGGTATGTTTTTCTTGGTTTTGACCTTTTCCATGGCAGAGGAGAGAACCACATTGACTCTAGGTAACTCTTAAAATTATGTTCCAAAAGCATGTCAGGGAATTACAGTGTAGTACAGTTTCAGAGATGAGCATGAGGGGGTTTTTGTTACGTAAGGTTGATGATTTTTTTTGGGGGGGAGGGAAAGAAATCTCAATGAAGACACGTGAATTTTATTTAGTGCGTTCTTTGGATTTTGGCTATACTTCTGAAAAACTAAGCAGTTAATGGAAAGTCAGAATAGAGATTTCACATCTTTTTCCACCCTCTGGAATATATTTGCTGTCTGTGACATGCTTTGGAGAACATGTGTTTTAATATAACCTTTTTTTTTCTTCCAAAGATAGTGAGAAAGAAAATAAATCAAGATGAGTAAAAAGCCTCCAAATCGTCCTGGAATCACATTTGAGATTGGTGCTCGTTTGGAGGCACTGGACTATTTACAAAAATGGTATGGAAGACATTGTGCAGTATTTGCTAAGACCAAAATTATTTTGTGTATAGTGTATGTTTTGATATTTAATTATAAAACTTAGTGTACATGTTACTTGACTGTTTCACGGGTGATCTTTATGAATTTCCACGTAAGTTTGTTAAAAGTTTTTTAAGGAAACTTATTAGCTTCTAGGAAGATATTCTCTTTTCAGAAATCAAACTAAGCTTTTCTATGGGTTTTTTGTTCGTTTGCTTTTAGTTACTTGTGCAGTAAGTAAGTGAAGGGCATTTGCAAGAGTAGTGTGGAATGCAGAGATGATTGGTGTGTTAATGTGAGAAACCTCTGTGACTTAAAGACTTCTTTTATCTTAGTTTGAAGTCAAGCAGATGAATTTGTTTTGTGTTAAGTTATCAGACTTCATAGGTTCACAAAACTGATTTTTAAAAAAGAAAACATCCTTAATCAGAGTTCATGGAATAGGTAAGTATGATTGTATCAAATGGAGGAATGAAGCGCTTAAAACTGTGACTCTGTGCCATCCAGTTAGATCTTGAGTAAGAGTCAAGACTATAAAATGGAAAATTGTGGGCACAAGGACCACTCTACACAGCATGTGTATTGTGAAAGGAGTTCTCTTGAAACAAATTGTTAGTCAAACTTATATTAATGCAGGTGAGCTAATTTCATGTTGTAAGCTGGCCATGTTATTTCAGTTTGAAAAATCCCTGGTTTTGGTAAAGTAGATGACTCAGAAAGTTGATGCTTCTACCCAGAAGTTTTTTCTTAGCTGCTATCTGATTAATTAGGGCTAGAATGTAGAGGCCTGTACCGGCTTTTCTGTTGCATTCCTGGAGAATTAAACATGTTTGTGTAAATGTCTGATCCTGCTAACTCCAAGTTATATGATAGAGAAGTCTGTGTAGTATTTATGTTTTTACTCCAGTAGTTATATGCAATATAAAAAGTTGCGTTAAAACTTTTTATCTGTAGAGCTTTGGTTTTAATTATAGCGAAAACATTTATTTTAATAAAGGAAATATGGTTTACAGAACAGTCCTTGTTCTTATCTGTTGCTGTAGAGTGGGTTTTCAACATACTGATTCTGTAACTGAATGCCAAGATCATGAAACTGTCTGAATACTGCCATAAAAATAAAATTATTTTAATATATCTTTCTACAGCATCTCCTGTGACTAGAGGTGATTGGTTAATGTAACTAGATAACAAAAGTTAATATGTAAAAATAGCTTCAGCTTAATTGTATCAAAAAAAATCACTGAATATAGTTTGTATCAGATCTGCCCAGCCTTTTCACAGGCGTGGGTTGCGTGTCAGTTCTGGAGTACTGGTCTAGATTTGGCCTTGGTAGGCATGGGCCCTGTCGCAAGCTCTGCAGCTGAGTTACTTGGTAGTTTCAGGCAAAATAGAATTTATTCTGAACTTTCTAGGAATTAACTCCTCATCTGGACCACGAGGTAGAACAGTTCAAGTTTATGTGCATGTAAACTTCCATGATGCCATATACAGGAGCAGAAAGTTAATATTAAAATTTTACAGTTACAGCAACACTGAAAACAGGACTCTTTTTGAAATGAAATAACATTCATGCACGTAACCAAAGAGCTTATTAGAGAAAGCCTACTGTCATGTTATTATTAGGGTGACATAGGCTGGGATAATAGTCCATGTGACTTTTTTTTTCTTAGCTTTCTGTTGCATAAGGGGGTGGTGGATGTTTTTAAAATTCTTTCTATATATAAGCTGTACGCATTCCCCTCATCTGCGTGTAGAAATAGAATATACTTCAAAGAAAATAAAGTTGCTGAACTTACATGAAATCTCTTTATATTTTTTTAACAAAACCAAAATTGAGGAGCAGCAGTATTGCTTAGCTCAGTCTTTCTACAAGCAGCAAATTGAGAACGCTTACTGAAAAATAGCCTTTGAAAGGATTTTAAATTTTTTTTCTCCATTTTTCTGAAAGCCTGCTGTCATTTAAAGATCCAGTGTTCGTGACCAGTTAAAATCTTAATCAAGAAAGGCTTCTAGAGGATGGGAAAAAGTATAGTAAAGTCCTGCTGTATGTTTTTGCTTTCTGAGCTATTTCTGCGGCTCTTAAATTTTCAACCGTGTAGTAGTTGCTGAAATTCATCTCATGGAATCTGGTGTTCTGTAAACTTTGGAGAGGGTATTGTGTGCCTTGACTATTTATTGCTTAAACCCCCCCATACTTTTCAATGAGGAGGTTTTTGCAGACAGTGTTTGAGTCACTGGTATCATTTGGCACATATGGTTACTGAGTAGGTGAAAGCCTGGTCAAACTGATCAGCAAAGACAGGCTGTCTGAGCGTGTTTATTTTTGCTTTATTGTGGAGGTAACTGCAATTGCTTCTTTATCAAGTGAAAAACAGTATGCTGTTGCAGGGGAGGTCATCTTCCATAATGAATATCTACCACTTGTTAAATTTAAATTCACTAAAGCAAACTATGAAATGCAGCTCTAATCAAAATCAGTGTGATCATCTATCAGCAGATAGTAAGTGAGATGGGATTGACTGAAAATAGAAAATTATTAAATATCTATGAGATGATCAGGGGCCTGGAGTGTATGACCTGTGAAGAGAGGGTGAGGAAACTGGGCATGTTTAGCTTGGAGAAGGCTTCAGAAGACCTACTAGTAGCCTTCCAATACCTACAGGGATATCATCAAGAAGACTTAGCCAAGGTTTCTACAGTAGTGCATGGTTGGAAGACAAGGGACAACAGACACAAGTTGAAACAAGGAGAATCTTTTTTGCTATGGGACAGTCAAGTAGTGGATCAGGTTGCCCCAAGAGTTTGTGGAGTCTCCAACATTGGAGGTTTTCAAGACCGGGCTGGATAAAACTCTGGAAAACCTGGTCTGATCCCATGGCTGGCTCTTGTCTTGAGTGGGAGGCTGGACTAGAGGGTTTCTGAGGTCCCTTCCAACTTGAATTATCCTGTGTTCTCGTACAAAAACTGATACATGTGCACAAAGAGATGAAACAGTAGTAAAACTGCACGTACCCACAAGTATGCACCCCTGCGTAAGACTGGTTCTTAAGCTGTTAGCTCCCACAAGTAGGACACAGTCTCTGCAAAGCTGATGTGTTTAAAGATGCATCTCTTTTTTTTTTTTTTTTTTCTGTTTTCTTGAGTCTTTTCCAGGCTATAGTTCTCTACTGCTTGTCCTGTAAGTGCCAGATACTGCTTTGAAAAAAACCACCTTGTTAATTTCCTGAGACCGTAGTCTTTATTAATAATCTTCTTGATCTAAACTGTAAGTTAGGTAATGAAGGAAGTACAGATAAATGACCCTTGTGGCGGTTCTGGAATGAAAACAACTGACTGAAATAGGTTAGTTACCAGAACAGCAAAGCTTTGACTTGGTATATGGAGAAGTCCGAACGGAGGGTATGTGGTTTTATATCCTCTATGAGGTAGAAGGAAAGACTTTTTATACCATTATTGTGAAGGCAGGAAGTACGTGTGTTTCTAGACTTTGTAGGTGCAAACTTGGGCAAATTTACTAATGTTCTTACGTCCTTTTTTACAGTTTGAAATGCCTGTTGTCCTATCTTACAAAGCAATTCACCACTTGTTGGTCACTTTTGAAGGGTCAAAAGGCAGATGATAATGTAAAAATGAAAAATACTGTCCATGTGGCCAGTAGGTGTTCAGTGCATTGGAGAAAATGGGTATTTTTTTTTACGCTGCCAAGAAATGAAAATTAGAAGTTTCCCATTGATTTTTCCTATATGAACATTGGAGCATAATTGTTGTCTGATCAGTGCTTCGTAGTGTAAATTTTGTAAGCCATATTAAATTTTGCAGCTTTACAAAAATGTTGTGTAATTCTTATGGGCTGGAACCAATGGAACCTGAGAATGGAGAGCATGCAACACGTAAACTGGGCAGATACCATCAGCTAACAATAGTTTTCCTGTTCTCTCTTTAAAAAACAAGAACAAAAACCCCTGAAATTTGGATGGGACTTTATTTGGGATTATTAAATATTATTTTCAGCATGCTTCTAAAAAACACACCCCAAACTTGCAGGTTATTGTTTCTTCCCACAAAAGGAATACTTTCATTGTTGAACTGGAGTGTGGTGGTCTATTGGTTTTTGGTTTGGAGGTTGTTTTTTTTCCCATGAAAAATAAAGACTTTTTCCTCAGCTTTTTAGAGTGTATTTCTTCTGGTTTGTGCTGAACAAATTTTGCCAAATCTGTTTGTATATCAAATTCATTCTGATCCCTTAGTGTGGAGTACTTGCTAGGGGCAAACGGGGAGAATTAATCTGACTGGAAGGTGATTGGGCCTTAGACAACGTTACACTTTGGTACTATAAAGAGTGGTGTTTGTATTCCCCTTGGTAGTACTTGGTAATGCCTGCTTGTAGCTTTGCAATGGAAAGAACTTCTACATAAAATTTCTCATGTCTATGAGATGTAACCATCTTTAATATTAATCTTTTTTTTCTATAGAATAAACATAAACATTAATCTTAGCCATAGTAAAAGCTTTTCTGTATGCATTGTTACTAAAATTCTTTAAAAAGGGGGATTAAAAAATTTATGTTGCCATTTTACCTTTTATTAGCAGGAAATGCATACTTGCCTTTGAAATATTTGTGTAATTTTGCAATTTATGAAATTGATTATTTTCAGTAAAAGTACAAAAACTGTAACACCAGAAAAAATGTTTCTGTGCAGTGTAAAATTTGAAATAGTAAATCCTGCAATATGTGTGCTTTGCTCTTTTCCACTGTGGGATCAGTATTGTGAAATATTACTGTTTATGCATATTTGTGGCACATCATGTGGCTAAATTTAGTGAATATTGAGGGTAATAGTTTGTTGCTAAATCCATACAAAGTTATTTTGGGGTTGCCTAATAACCAATCACATATAGCTTGGGAGGTTCAGAGATTTGCTAAATCTTCCATCTCTGAGGACTGGAGTTGAATGCAGGTTTTGGCTCTATTCATCTTGCAGCCACTGTCTTAAGATACATTGAAGAAATATAGATTATTGGAATAAAGCCATTATGTGTTGATATGAGTATTATAAGATTTAACTGTGCAAAACCAGTATCATGGACTTTGATTCAGAGCTGATAATGACATTTAAAAAAAGACTTTGGTAGCAGAAATTGTATTTATCAAAAAGAAATTAACCAATAAATACCTGGCAGTGCATTTCCTTTGTCGAATGATCCCTAATGAGATTTTGCATATCTTCTTTTATTAACTGATGCTAGCTTTGCTCTCTTTTCTCCCCTCTCCCTCCCCTCCCCAATATATAGTAATGTCTTGATTCTTGGCTTGCTGAATTTTCCTTAAAACTATCTTCATTTTTATATATTTGTCTCTAAACTATACTCTGTATTTTACTTCCCCCTCTTACTCAGTTTTCTTTTTCAAGGACAGTGTACTATATTGTGCCAGTTTATCCCTTCTGTTGTCTTCTACACACAGTGCTTGGAATGGTGACTTTGCTGCTGCTGACCCGTGAAAGCTACCAGCCATAACAACAATAAAAATGTAGCAAGGGAACTGCTATAGGGTAGCACCATGATGGGAACAGAGTATTTGCATTGTAGATGTGTAGGAAGAGGAGAATTCTATTTTTTGGCTGATGATCACTGAAATCTGTAAAATAACCAGTTTTGCGTCACTGCCTGGCTGGTTTGTGATAAGCCTGAGATTTCTAACTGTGGTGAAAAAGAGCACCATCATTCTTGTCTTTCATTTCACTACTGCTGCTTCAGAGCTTGTGTACAAGCTCTCATTTTAGATTGCTACAAAGTGCACTTCCTGTCCTCTTGCTTTTCTGCTGTTTTTCCTTCCTTCCCTCTGTTAAACACTTTCTGTGTCATCCTTTACTTCTCTTTGGAACTCTCTCAGGTAGCATCGTTACTCATACATTTGCTGTAGTAACAGTAAATTTACTTTTTCCTCTGCTTTGTTACTCTTCCTGCTTATTCTGACACTTGATGTCTAGTTATAAGAAGTCTGAAATTGGAACACTCTGGAAGATGAAAAAACTAGTAAGAAATTTTATAATAAAATTACTAAAGGTAGCAGCATGTAGACTTAAAAAGAAAGCATCATCAGGGCTTAGGAAAACCATCTCTTGGCTGACTTACTTTCTTGATGCCTTGTTCGAACTTAAACCAGAACTCTGATGATAGGATTCAGGTTTTGACCTATGAGTTTTACTTTCTGTTTTGATACAATATATCACCAGTTTCTCTGTTCTTGTTAGATTGTTGTTGTCAGTCTACTTGAGAGGGGAAAGGAGGTTGATCTTATTGCTTCTGTAAGTGAAGTCCCGTGGAGTTCTGTCTTGAAAAAGATTTTGTTAGTAGGGTGGCAAATGAGCATCTGCAGTTTGAGACTGACGTTGTTTGTTTGAGGTAGTTTTTTTAGGTTTTTTTTTTTAGTTTGGTGAGAAGAAGTTGAGAACTTAAAGAACGGCTATGAAAATATTTTGCATTTCTGAAATGCATGGATGAGAGAAATGCAACAAGAGGTTGGACTGTCTGTGCATTCTGATGCGAGAACAAAATGTGGCTAAAGTAGTTGCAGTAGCAACATAGAAAATCAGAGAGAACTTTTCTCAATCAGGAACTCCTGAGATACTGAGATGTTGGGAAGCTGTATGCATCACTGCAGCTGAAGAAGTAGGACTGGAGAAATGAAGGAGCAAATTGAGTTTGACACCTTTTGTTTTAAGGCCCTGTTCTAGTCACCAGGAAATATAAAAGTCTGCAGGAAGTATAGACTTTTCTTGTTTTAATCAGAACATAGTGTTAAACACTCCTTTATCAGCACTGTCAGTATTTTGGAGAGAAAATATTCAAAATGGAAAATGTTGACAGGGCTCCTGTATATGTCAGTTGTGTTTCTAGCTGATGGTATTTCCAGTAGGACTGGAAATGGGTTGTTCAAGCTCTGCTGTCTTACTATTGCTCCACAATAGCACTTTGTTAGAAAAACAGGTTGCTCCTTAATGAAAGGGAAGGACAGCTGTCCTTTTGCTGTGGTCTTTCTTTCAATAGATGTTCTGTTAACTTTAGACCATCCCTGATATAAACTCTGGAGAAAATTTGGTTATTAACTTTTTTTGAGAATCTTTGCGATTTTGAATCTGTGGCAATACTTTTGTGAAGGACAGAAGGAGCTGAATTCTGCACCATTCCAATTTTCTCTGCACTTCATACAGTGGAAACAGTGTGACAAAACCAGTTTGTGCCTTGCTCCCATACTACAATTTTGTGAAATATATCATTTCAATGAAACAGAAATAGTAAGACTGAATAGTGATTGCTGAAGTTAAAGAAATTTGCCATTTTTCCCTACAAATGTAATCTCAGACTTTATGGTTCCTAAACTACATCTATGCCACACCCAAAATTAGTGCCTAAGACTTGATCTGGTTGCAGCTCAGTCCTGATTAGTTCTACTAAGCACATACATTGTTGCTGAGAGTAAAATCCACATGTTAATTGTGATGTTTATTTTAGTGCATGTGGAGTTACAGAGAGATGACTGCTAAAAAATAGTTACTATGAATCAAATTTAATGGCAGTGAAATCATGGAAGCTGATCTATAAATTAGTAAAAAGCTTAGATTAAGTAAGAATGTTCTATTGACTTTTGGGTTTTGTTAATTGCTTGGATTTGTCTGGAATGAATGGTACAGTTTGATGAAACATTTCGAATGATGAAAGTAATGAATGTACTCCTAAAACTATTTTATGTCCTTCCCATCCCCAAGCAAATGAAAACTTACATGGTTTTGCTTTAAACAAACACAGGTTTTAAAACT
Organism: Grus americana; assembly: GCF_028858705.1. NCBI lineage: Eukaryota > Metazoa > Chordata > Aves > Gruiformes > Gruidae > Grus > Grus americana. The sequence continues at coordinate 9,287,557 of NC_072853.1, read as the reverse complement.
GATAAGGACAAACTTCTAATGCCAGTTTTGGGCAATCTTGGTCTGGGAGTTTGAGGTTTAAATTTGTGTATAATCATCTGATTAGGATGAAGCTGACGGCACATCACTGGTGTGTAAAGATAACTCTTAAACTAACTGTTGTCCTACTATCAATTTAGGAACTTCATCTTTTTCAGACTTGATAATTTTTCAGTACAAAGTGTTAGCATAACTTTCTGAATGATCATGTAAGCACTGTTGTATGCAAAAAAAAATAAAAACCCTGGAAAAAGCTTTGGGATTTATGAGTTTACGTTTATCATTCAAGGTATCCATCTCGTATTGAGAAGATAGATTATGAAGAGGGGAAGATGTTGGTCCACTTTGAACGTTGGAGTCATCGCTATGATGAGTGGATTTACTGGGACAGCAATAGGTTGCGACCCTTGGAGCGACCAGCATTAAGGAAAGAAGGGCTAAAAGATGATGAAGAATTTGTTGTAAGTGGCACGTTTGTCTGACTTTTTTTGTAAACTGCCCTACTTGTTTTCCTACATTAAATCTCTCTAGCACGTAATGTTTAATTCTTCTTAGGAAAAAATCTGAATGATTAAAATATTAATGACTAAATTTTTATAAAATAGGATTTTAAACCTGGAGAAGAAGTCCTAGCTCGTTGGACAGACTGTCGCTATTACCCTGCAAAGATTGAAGCAATTAATAAAGAGGGTATGTATTCATGTATGGTCCGTTGGTAAGGACTGTTTGCACATGCTGTGCTGTAACTGCAAAAAAAATTGACATGCATATAAAATTTTCCTCACTGCCTCAATATTAAGTGAAAATGTTTCTATTCTGTCAAATTCAGTAACAGGTTCATCTTTTATCTGTGTGAAATTAAACAATTGGAATTTCTCCTGGTCGACAAAATGCTTAATGTTTCTCAGTGATGAAACACTATGCACACTAGCCTGTGCATAGTGTTATGAATATTTTGTACTGTTATTGTTTATTAATATTTTGTACTATTATTGATTTGGGCTAATGATATATTTAATTTTTTGTAATTGTTTTAGGAATGGTAGGTCTGTTTAAAGCTCTGTTTGTTGAAGAAAAACAATGGAAATGGGGAAATAAAGGAACAACATAGATGCAATACTTCACAGTGGGGTGACATTTCCAATGAATATAAGTAAAAGTTGAAGTTTTTACTATAGTTTAAAGCAAATGAGGATTTAATTGTGAATTGAATGGTTTCCCTATTGTGGCAACTTGTAATATTACATAATTTCTCCAATGAATTATGAGCAAAAATGACACAGTAGCTTAAACATGCTTGAAATTGTCCAAGTGGACAAAGAGCAATAATATAAAAGCAGGGTTTCGTTGAGGCTGTCACTTATTTTTCTTAAAATTCTCAATCCTGACTGTAGGTAACACCTGGTTACTTTGTTCATATAGCCTACAAAGCATTTTGCTAAAGCTTTCATAGTAACAAGGTGTGTTTGTTTCTTAACTACTCATAGTGATTACACATCAATCCTCTTCTAGGAACATTCACAGTACAGTTCTATGATGGTGTTATTCGATGTCTTAAGAGGATGCATATCAAATCTATGCCAGAGGATGCAAAAGGGCAGGTAAGAATACTTTAGGTATCTCTTTATTAGGTTTTATATAGATACATGTTTTTTATATATCTTGAGATAATAAAAATGTCATCTAGCACAACTAGTTTTAGATTACAGTCTTTATTCTAAGTCCTGCACTGCCTTGCTTCACCAGTTTTATGGATGGTGCCCCAGAGTGTGCTGCTCAAGTAGTCTTGCCTCTATCTGGAATGCCTAGCTGCCATACACTCCATTGCTGACTAATCTGTTCCCAAAGTTTTGTCTTGCAGAGTTTACAAAACCAGGGGCATCCAGAGACTTTTTCCTCTGGTGTCCTTTCAGGAAAAAGCTTTAGCTTGTCAGTAGTCTGTGCTGCTGATTTTTTTTAATTTATTTTTTTCTTTCTTCCCCACCCCATTTCTTTTGTTCGCTACTGTGGTAGCTTTTTGTCCACATGTTCTTATTAACATGACTGTTCTGTGGGGTTTTTCTCCCCTGTGTCAGAACTTTTGAGGGTTCAGACAGATATTTATCTCTGATAAAGTCCAGTTGCTGTTAAGGAAGAGATGCTGAGTAAAAGTTGAGGGAGGCTGTGAAGCAGAGGACATGCTTTAGTCACTAGGCATATCTTTACTTGCAAAGGAAAACAACACTGAAAACTGTTATATGCTTTCAGTAGAAATGCCATTGCATTTATCTTGCATGGTAACTGTATTCTCATAGTTAATGAAAAATTACTCCACTGAAACTATTTGAGACTCAAAGACAAGAAATGTGAGAAAACTGTTATTTGCTCCCATTTTTCTTCAGAATACTTCTAAATTGGCAAGCAAAATTCAGGTATTTCATAATTACTGTTGTAACCATCCATATTGTTACAAGAGCAGATGGATAAGCGAATTGGCTTGAAAACATTTCTCTATCCTGTCCTCCAGGTTACAGGCAGCTGTATGCCTGGGTTGAGCATCTATGCAAAGAACATGGGAACTTTGTGCAGGCAACTCTGCACTATTTAAACTATGTTTCCTCAAAGAGACTAAACTGAAATCCATAGTCATGCTAACACTGGCTTCTTGCTGTAGTCTTACAATAACTCTATTGAACCAGTATATAGTATTTCAAACAATACTTTCAGTATGACAGTAAGTTAGGAAGCTAGAGTATTTCATTTTCCTTCATAAAAATAAAACCTTGGGTAATGTGGTTGTGACTGAATTGAAATAGCCCTTCTGTGACAATGTAAGTCCCTTACGCCGTCCTGTGCTTTTTCTAGGGAGCTACGTTGTGTCTAATCTTGAGTTACTACTCTTAGGTCACAGGCATTTTCAGCTTTTAAAAAAAAAAAAAAATCCATTTCTTAGCAATTATTTTGATGTCAAGACATGCTTGATGGCAGTCCAGCTGTTCTATTACTTCTTATTTTTCTCAGTAGTTGAGAGTTATGGTGTCAGTCTCATCCATCTCAGGGACTGAACGTAGGTGGCTTCAATGAAGTCTTGAGAAAGAATAAGGGGGCCAAATTTACACTTTCTGAAATGGATTTGAAATTTTTAAGTTGTCTTGCAGCAAGAACAACACCAATTATGCTTTCTGTAATGCTAATTGATACTAGTCGTAGCATTTCATTTTGCAAAATTAGATAGAGCATGAAGTTCTGTAGCTTTCAAAGGCAAAAATACTTTTTTTTCTGCAACATCTCCTACATAAATGGTAAAATATTTTTTTTTTTCCAAAGTATATTTGTAGTATTTAAGAATAAAAATGTGATCTAAGATGTGGTTTGAAAATCAGTTATCTGAAACTGAGCTTTGTCTAAGCCTAGAACTCAAATGAATGTTTTTGCTTTTTTGTGTTATTTTATAAGAAATTTACTAAAAATTATCTAAAGCTTAAAAAAATGGTAAGACTATAACTTGATTTGAAAAAGAGTGGAGTTGGCAGATCCAACTCTTCATGCTTAATTTAAACCTATGACTTGTTTTTTGTTTGTTTCCAAAGGGGGGAAAAAATACCCCACAACCCCAAAACACTTCAAGGGATGAGTGTAAGCTTAGGATACTTCAAGTTCTAGTGCATTAGCAAATTTAACAAATGTAAGATCTGTTTGGAAGGTGTGTGCTAAGCATGCAGAATTTGAATTACATGGAGAAAGAGGGATATAGACTAGTTAATTCTTCGATTTGAGCTTAGCGTGTCTTAAAGGAAGAGATTGTAAACACTGTAATGCTCATACTATTTTTGAGTTGCAGCAGAAGTGTGTTTTTAATACGACTCAGCTGCGAGGGTGGAAAGGCAAAATTTTTACAGAGTGGAAAATGTGTGGCTCAATGCAATGAGACTATAGGTTAGGTTGCTCTGCAGATAAGTGCAAATTAATTGAAATCACACAGAAATGTGGCTAATGTAGTACAGAGAGAAAATAAAAAAAAGATGGGGATATTGAGACTGCCCTTGTGAGAGCACATATGAAGTATTCGGATAACTTACTTTTTCTGTTTCATCTTTTTGTTTTATCTTCGATGTAATTAGGCGCGCGAGAGGGAGCAGATAGCGCCGGAGCTGAGATTAGTGACGGAAATCGAACCAAAAGAAGTGAGTTTTGAGGAGGGTTTTGAAGGAGAGGGAGGGGACTTGGCACACAGGAAGAGGAAGCTGAGGAAAAAGCATGGATTTGCGATTGGGACAGAGGAAAAAAGAAGATGTGACAGGAGACAATGTGAGCCAAGATGTAGGTGGGGCAGACTGTTTAGAATTGAAAGGTGAGGGTAAGGAATCCAGGCTTGATGTGGAATCAGCCAGTCAATAGATTGATGATGTTTTATCTATGTGTATGTATGAATGTGTGGGAGTTGTGATTTGTCAGGAGAAGAAAACTAGCTGAATCTTTAGTACTGTAGAGAAGCAAAAAGGTGGTGAGTGTAGGCAGGTGAAGGGAGAACGATGTGTGTGTGAATTCTGCTATTGGCACAAGGGTTGAATTTTAGAAATGATTCTGGGTTTTGCCTTCCCACTGTTGCAGGTTTAAGGTTACACAAAGGAATATTTTAAAATATAAGTGTTTTAGCCAATTGATGCGTAAGGCTGTTGGGTAATTTCTACTAATGTATTTCTTGATCGTGCAATTTCCTGTGCTTTGATTTAGTGAATCTAATTAGCATAATGACAGTTTTCCTTAGTAGTGACAAAGTAATGTTTTGTCTTCTAACTACCATGTCTCATTACTTCCTTTCTGTCAATTTTCTCAGCTTACTTGAAAGGTGAATTTTAGTAAGAATAAAAAAAGAAGGAAATACACTTTTTTAAAGTTACGTGTGTAAATACCTTCACAGGAGTGAGATACTGTGGGAAGTGGGGAATCAGACTGGATGGTGCCAAGGAACTGGTGCAGAGTTACAAACCCACAGTCAATAAAGGGACAATGTCAGGACACGAGGGAGAAGTAGAGAAGACTTCTTTTAGGAGGATTTTGCTTTTACTTTATTAATTTATGATGTGTTCATATTTGGGCCCTTGACTTTGTGTATACTGAATGTTTTGGGGAAGAGTCCTGCTATTAAAGATTTACTAGTTTCTGTGATATCTATGATATTTAATGTCCTGCTATTATGGTTGACAGAGTAGATATCTTACAACCACCTTGAGACAGATTTCAGAATTCATTGTGCTATAGGGTTCCACTGTTATTCTCCCATTTTTTCTTAATATTTCTAAAAAATTTGTAGAAAGGCACAAATGCATCTTTTTGAAGGAGGCGATTCTGTGCTCTTCAAAAGAAATATAATCACCTTAGCATCTTAGATGCTAAATAGTTCTCACATGTCAGGAACTGTGCAGCTGAGCAATTGCTCAGCAGGAGTTCAAGGTTAAAAAGCAGAAAGTACCTGTGTCACTTAAGTGCCTATATGTTTACTCCGGAGCCAAAATAAAAATGGACCCACCGAGTTTCTGGCCAATTCAGAATCACAAAATTGTTGAGGTTGGAAGGGACCACTTGAGATAATCTTGTCCACCTCCCTACTCAAGGTTCTCTTCACTGATTTTAAATTTACATGTTAATCTAGAAAAAAAGTATAACTATCACCATAATCAATGTCTCTCTGTTCTGGCTTCTGAATGTTTAACCTTTGTTTCATTGTTTTATGTTTCCTGCTACCCTTTGTAAGCTCGGTGTCTTAAGGAAAATATCCAAACAATAAAATAAAATGGGAACAAAAACCCTTTTGTGTTGCACCAGAACAGCTGCCCTTAGAACAGGATACTTAGTTCAGCGTGGTCCTTGAAGCTCAATATCTTCAAAAAGCTTCTGGTTTCAGGGTGCTTAGCTTGACCGAAAATGAAAATGCTGTTTAGAAGCTGTTTTGATGCAGGCTGCGCTTCCTTTGCTTCCCACTTTTATCATAAGATCCAAGCTCCAGCCACGTTACTGATCCTCTTCATCCCTTGGCCAGGGTACAGTGTAAGACTTCTACTCTCAGGTCTCCTAACTCCTCACCAGCACAAATAGCTCAATCCTTTTTTTGTCCTGCTGGATGGGCAAGGCTCTGGATGGACTGGAGCTAATGTGTGTGCTCGTTTTGGCTGGCCAAAAAAGAGGTATGTGTGTTTTTGATTGACTATGCAGCTGGCAGTTAGACACGCTCTTTGTGGCTGGCATGTCACCAAATGGCCTTGGTAGTTGACTGTTGTGTAAGCATTGCCAAAGCGCTTCCAAACTTTGCTGCTGCTAGCTAGACTGAGTGTATGCATCTTGCATTGACAGTTTGGACGTGGAACACTTCATCTTAAGGAATCAAAAATGTTGGTGTTTCTAAGTACATTACTTGACACAATGTAGAAGCATAACCTACGTAAAGCAGTGATTTAAAAGTACTGAGCTATGGAAAAGCATAATACAAGGAAAAGTAATGCTTTGTATTTTGTGTTATGCTTTTCTCGTACATCAAAGAAGGCAAAGAAACCTCAGTAGAACAGAAATTTGAAAGACCTATATGTAATGAGTGGGGAAAAGTTGCATTGAAACAAGATTTATAAAATCAAGATACTTTAGGTACCTTGTGTGATAACAAGGAAACAGTTCCGAATAAAATATACTCTGTTTACAGTTGGGGGAAAAAAAAAAGTTTTACTATTTGTGAAGCACTCACACAAAACTAGACAAGAATAGTCTTTATCTCACCTTTTAAATATGTGGTAGTAGAAATCTGCAAATACTCTTGTGCCAAATTGCCATGTAGTAAATTATCATTTAAAACACTCCAGTGCTTAATTCTTACTGGTGGAGGATGAACATTGCTATTGTTTTTTGTATCGCACGTAACTTCTCCATGGACAAATTCTGTACCTTGATGTTAGAGAAAATTTGAAAAAATGCTTTAGTAAAAAGGATCAAGTTAAAATTTTTGCAATCAGATTGATCCCTGACACTCAGGAGACGTAAGGCAGGAGTCTGATCACCCCAAACTAGTGGAAAGAGCTTGGCTCAGCCTTGGAAGTATTTAGTTCTCTCTGACTTATAGGTGGCTAGACTTCATCTGCGTGCCAAAAAGTAGATCAATTTGAGCTGTATGTTCACCCCTTGGATGTTTCTGTATGGTCAAATAAGTCATTATCCAACATGGCAGTTTTATTACCTTAAATGTGGATTGTGAAATTCAGTCATATTATAGAGCACTTGATAGAAATTATTGAATGAAACTTGTAATGCATAACACAAAAAGAGTGCTATCTGTAGTTACTCTAGAAGCACAGATATTAGAATCATAGAATATCCTGAGTTGGAAGGGACCCATAAGGATCATTGAGTCCAACTCCTGGCTCCACATATATTGTTAGAAAAGAAAATAATTTATCAATTTAATTCAGGAAGAACTCTGCCCAATCATGCAGCTGGCTGGACCATGCTTTGAGTTGATTAATAGTTAAATTTGAGCAAAAATGAAATTGATGTATTTCACAGCCAGGAGGGTAAGAAAAAGGTCAGTGTTCTGGGTTTGGGAGCTCCTGGGTTTCTAAAGCTATGGCATATCAACCCTGTAGCAGGGAATGTGTGCAGCCAGAATTCTATACGCAATGTTTTTTTTAAGTTTTTTTTTTTTTTTTGCATTTTATCCATGTGGCATACTGATAATACTTCAAGATTACTTAGGCAATTTGGGAAACTCATTTTACCAGTCTTTGAGTAGTACCCATAAAAATGAATTCAACTACTCTTAAACATTTCTAGATGAAGTTTCACTGGGTTTATAAGTACTTTCTATTTAAGTCTCAGGCACTTTTTAATACTTACTTACCATTTTTTCCTTTTTGGAGGATTGGATAGCTTTGGTCAAAGCTGCTGCAGCAGCAGCAGCCAAGAACAAAGCAGGAAGTAAACCTAGAACCAGCGCAAACAGCAATAAAGATAAAGAGGACAGAAAATGGCTAAAAGTTCCTTCAAAAAAGGAAGAAACCTCAACCTCTGCAATCATGCAGGAAGTCCAAAAAAAGGAAGAGGAGCCTACATCTAGTGATACATTTGGTAAAAACAAATTCTATAAAAGAGAAAACAGATTTTTCTGTAACGTTGAAATAGAATTCCTGTTGTTAATTTTGCAGTTAAGTAATAACTAGTATTTCTAGAGGAAGATGTCTCATTTGCTATTATAACTGTTATGATCCATAACGTTAATCAGTTTAGAAATAATTTTTATCAGACAAATCTAGTTGGGTCAGCATTTATTTCTTGTGCAAAACCTCTAACTAGCTCTAACAAGAGCAGAACATAGGCTTTTTTTTTTTTAATGACTTCATTGTATGCTTTGGTTCATATTTCTGCATCTTCTATTATCTGTGAGACAATACCTCATCCTGTTCTAAGAAGAAAAAAATCCAGTATGGATGATATATCCATGTTCCGGGATGTTTGAAACTATTTCTGGGTTGATAAGAATTTGTTCATTTTAATAGTTTTTAATACTGCATTTCTCATAATAATGAGTAAAAATTACAATTTTTGAGGTAACCTGCATTTAATACTTCAGTGTGTAATACTAAATCTTCAGAATGTGTCATTTTCATTTTTAATAGAATTTTAAAGTTTCTTTACTGTAGTATTCTAATAGCAGTTCTGAAATACTTAAATATTTTGGGCATTGTAATGTATTTATGAAATGTGAGTTCATTAGATTTCTCTTCTGTTTAAAAGTAGGATTTCCTGTAGTGGATGTTCCAAAGATGGCCTTTGTGCAGGCAGAGAGCACGTTATCACACAAGAGGAAAAGTAATCTAGGCAACTCATTTCAGGCAAAGAGAGCTCGTCTTAACAAGATCACTGGTAAAATACTTTTTTTGTTATTAACTTTTTTCCTTTTTAATATAGTAAACTACACATGCTTGCATGTAAAGTCCTAAAGTAGATTGATAAAAGCACATTCATGAGGCAGGTATTAACTACAGTCTTTTACTTGTTTGGAATTTTAAAGGAATCTATAAATGGTAATAAAATCTACCTTGTTCATAAATTCAGAGAACGGTCTCAGACTTGACTTGGTCTATTTAGTTTTCTAGGAAGGTAACCATCCTGAACTGATAAATTTCTTGAGTATGTTTTAACTCCAGCAGCACAATTTTCTCCTTTATCAAGTGAATTTGGGGTTTGTACAAGTTATTAACATGGTCATGAGTTACATACCACCACTGTAAATTACAGCTTTTTTTTAGCTGTGGAAAAACTAAATGGTTTGTCATAGTTTGTCATGAAGTAAAACTCTTGCTGAAAAGAGTTTACAGTATGTCATTTGAAAGTATGCAAGTCTAACTACAAATGGAAGCAATGAAGATCTGAAACACTGTTTTTCAGTGTCTAAGGCATTCATTCCCTACATTTATTACTCAAAGGTATTAATGGAAAGCAAGTGTACAGCTATAGAATGCATTTTATACAACAGGAAATGGAATAATAGATATCTGGTCTTATCCTGAAAAGTTGAAAAATGCATTTTATTCCAAAATTTAATAGAAATTTGCTTAACTGTTGAAAAATTATTCCAATTTGTATCCCTCCTCCTCCATACCTCCCAGTAAGCAAATTGTGTTGCCAGCATTGATCCTGTCAGTATTTAGGATAAGGTAATATATTTGTACCTGTGCTGGGAAAGTATCAGATGCATTTCAGAAGCTGGGTGGAAAAAAGTTGTGAAGTCCACCCACTTAACAGAGAGGCCTTTGTACAGACAGTAAGGTAGAAATGCATTCCACTCATTATTCTAGTAAATAATATTTTGTGAGAAGTCTGACAAACTTTTCTATGCTATAGATGAGAGGAGTGTGGTTTTTTGTGTAGTAGATAGGGTGTGGTCATTCATATAAAAAGTCTTACTTGTTTCTATAAGATAAAAATAACCTGATTTCCTACAGTGTGTGATGATTTATTTTATTTTTTTTAGGTTTGTTTTGTCTAATCCAACCTTTCATAGATCAGCAGTTGAGGATGTTTAGCCAGTTTTCTTATGAGTGTAGTTCTGGTTCAGTGTCTCAATCAGTACTTCAATGTAAAGGAGAAAATAAATGAAATGGGCCACTGTGGAGCATAATATGAAGGAAGCAGACTTTAGAAGAAACTGTCTTCTGCCTCCAGGATTTTCTTTCCTGGAAGGTTTCTTATTTGGTACCGAGTTTAGTTAACAGATGTCTAATTTATCAGCCTGATTTCTCCTTTGCCCATACTGCATACACCTCAGTTAAGTCCCAATTTAATTGCTGCCTTGAGCAGTAGAAGTATAAGATTATATGTATATGCACACACTAGTGAGATATATTTACAAAGCCTGGTTACTTTCTTTCCAATACCAATTAGTAGCAGAAGATACCAAAACCAGCTGATAAAACTGTAGATCTAGAAATTATATTTTTCGGTGCTTGTGGATAGATTCTCCTTTCCTAAGGAGCTTTATGAGAATAATAGCAGTTGGGCAGGCTCATACAGACTGAACTGAATAATCAGAAAACATAATGTTGTAGTGATTGGCTTTGTTATTCTAGAAACAGTGTCTGTCTGTCTCCATGAAAGCATAATCTGGTAGTAGTGAGTATGTTACCATTCAGTGAAAGTGAATTAATTCTTTAATTAAAAGATGAAATTTGTCATGCTTGATAGTTACTTTGTGTAACTGTTTTCAAATTAACACACTTTTGCAACTCATACTGTAGTACTTTTTTTTATCATTGTATATAATATTTTGAAAATGTGACTGCTGGTGACCAAACTTTTTCTTGCTCTGTGCTTATTTCTTATGCTTGAAATACTTGTAAATTGTTGTTTGTGTCTCTGACATGAGCTTTTAGATTTGAAGGAAGGTTGGGAATCATACTGGTGTACCCATCAGAGTGCAGCTGTTAGGAAACATTCATATCTTATGGCTGTATTGGGGAAATAGAGCAAATAATGTGGTTGTAGGAAGCTGTCTGAAGGGAACTGTTTTCTGGATTTAAATTCAGCATTCAGTGTTTGTTGCAGAAAGTTCTCCTTGTCTGCCCCAAGGGCCACAGCTGCATCTGGTGTTCCTTGCTCACCATTCAACAAAATAAAGTTGCTTCCTTTGCTCCTTTTTCTTCTACTACACCCATTGGGGGAAATTAGATTTCCCAAAGGTGGAGGATGTCTCCTGCTAAGCATGTATCAAATGTCATCTTCCAATTAATTTTTGCCTCTGTTGAAATGCTTGCTTCCACATCTCTTGCTCCATTGTTGATACCTAAAAGAACATCTGCAACAAGCTTACAGAACAAAACACTTCTGGTTCACTATGCTACCCCATGCTTTTTCTTTAAGTGCTGTTACTGAGAGGGGATGGTGAACCTCTAGTCCTGCTGCTGTAGTAGCTTGTGGAGTTGTTTTGTCTTTCTACAGGCATGGTAATTGGTTAGAAAGATACTTAATGGGGTAGAGAAGAAGGAAATAAGAAGGGTTATATATTCACAGGTCTGACAGTCTAGGTTTGTTTCATGGCTTTACTTTCTCAGTACTGAACATCTAACTAGAAATAAAATTAATAGAATCATGGGATGGTTTGGGTTGGAAGGGACCTCAAAGATCATCTAGTTCCAACCCCCCTGCCATGGGCAGGGACACCCTCCACTAGACCAGGTTGCCCAAAGCCTCATCCAACCTGGCCTTGAACACTTCCAGGGATGGGGCATCCACAGCTTCTCTGGGAAACCTGTGGTTTGTAGAACCACAAAAGCTGCCTTATAGACTGTAGCTTGCTGTTTCGTATTCGTACTTCACTTAATTTTGAAAATTATTTATGCTTTTCATCGTAGGTGCATGGTGGTCAATATAAAGAACACTGCTAATTTTGCAACTTGATTTAAACAGGATAATTTGAGTCACAAAGGTTTATTTAGGTCCATGAAACATAAATCTTTTATGAAGCCTAATGCAGAATTAAAATCTTTCCTGATAATTTTATTTGTATTAATATAATAGCAATAAGTAAGTTTCTGCTTTTTGGTTAATCTATTCAGCTGTAAAATCAATTAGTTTGCACCTCTTGGTATGGATGTGGTGTTCTGAAAATTTTATTTAAAGCATAACTACTTTCCAGTAAACTGAAACATAATTTAATCTGACATAAAGAGTAAATGGAAAAGGCACCTAGTATTTATCGTGGAATGATGAAATGTGATAGCTCTCTAGCAAAATACCACACTGGTTCTTGTGTGCATGGTTTTTGTTTGTTTATTTGGGTTTCTTTTAAGTCCTGAATGCTTCCTGAGAGTTCAGGCTTCACTAATTTATAATTCCTTGGGTATTGTGCACTGTAAATTAGTTCTGAGCACATCTAATTTTTCACGGAAGGCAATAGGAATTTTCTGTGGATTTGTTAGCTCAAGTTATTTTTGAGGACTTAACCTCTCCACCCCCAATATTGATACTTTCTGGGATTGTAATAGCAACTTTTCAGATTTGTGGTTTTCAGTGTTTATCAGTTCTACTTTGTCTTACAGCCTAGAACTTTTTCTTTCTCTGATACTTAGATAATTGAAATTATTGCATGAAGTAGAACTAAAGCTATTGCTACATGCTCAGCCAACAAAAAGCTTCCTCATATTTATGTTGCCTTGTCTCTTACAGGTTTGTGGGTTTTTTTAATAGTAGTGATATTGTATGAGTTCATGAATGAAGTGGCATATTCTGATATATTTTCTCCCAATATGACCTTGTTATTGAGGTAGTTTGGGAACCCCACTGCTGAGAATATTAATTTGGAAATTAAATCCCTTGTTCTGTCCTGTCTAAGAAGGGCTTGCATGTGTTAGAGTTAAGAAGTAGTAATACAAATTCTGATGGGAATTTATTAAAGACTGGAAAGGTGGGAAAGAGAAGAGGTTTGTAAATAATTTTGATCTCTCAAAATTTGCCTAAGTATCATAGGCTTGATTTTAAAGCCCAAGCACCTTTAAAAGAATGGTGATGCATTATTTTACAATTGATAATTTGATTTTTGTCTTGTTAGTGGAGATGCCAGAGAAGTACCTCTTGTGAAAGGGCACCGTCATGGGACCATCCTTAAACTTTTTGTTTCTTCTAATTTCAAGTGTTCAGCCTTGTGTGGAGCTGTTTCAGAGGGAATTATGTTGTAGATATAAGCAGTTCATATTTCTTGTCTCGCCGTTTTGCTTTGTTTTCCACAAATTCTTGTTGCAAGCTGCTTCTCACTAAAACTTTCTGTAATTTCTCTCCTAAGGCTTATTGGCATCCAAAGCTGTTGTTGCGGATGGTGCTGAAAAAAAGGAAGGCAACAAAGAAACAGCTCCAGTCCTGGAGCAGGTATGAAATGGTAGAGTTTGATTCTTTTGCAAGGTTCCCACTGGAGTGTGCCATGGAGATGTAGAACCTACAACATTAAAATTTGCCCCTTCCGATATAATAGGGAACTGAAAATTGATCTTATGTTTACATTTCTGGCAGAGCCAGAAGTATGGAATTTAATTGTCTCTAAACACAATGTTGACTTGAATTTCAGTAATGAGCTTTTGTGTTAGAAAACTAATAGAAAAAAAAGAAACATGAAGTCTCCATCCAACAAATGTGAGGAGACCAGTATCCCAAGTTCCGGTTTTATAGCTGGAATCATGACTGGCTTAGGAAAAGACCCTTACACAAATTTAATTTGTGTTTAAAACAGGGTTTTTTGACATGAAGTAGAACTTCTTTTAAAAGAAGTTTCTTTTATATTGTAAGAATTTGGTGTTGTAGGCTTGTATGTGTTTTATGAACCGCTCAATGAGCCATACATTTTGCAAGGGTGTGTATTTTAATAAATACAAAAAAGAAACTTTTAAATAATGTTAAGGGTCTGATTTTTAAACCTGCATATTTGCAGGACCTGAAGGCTGCCATTTTATCTTTGGCTTCTTCCATTGTGTTCAGGCATTGCTTGACTCCGAGTTGTGCATTATCTTGCATATTAAAAGGGCTGAATGCCTAAGCATGGTAGAGCAAGCTAAGGATGAACAGTAGTCTTCATTCAGGATATCTTTGTTTTTCAGTGATCTAAATCAGAGCCTTAATGTAGTTTTAATACAGCTTTTTTGTATTCATTTTCATTCTTCTTCAACAGCAGCATTTGATTAAAATAGCCTTGCTGCTCGCAATTCTTAAAAGAGCACTTCTGTTCTTAAGCCCCGGCACACTCTATGAATAGTCCCTACCCCAAACTTTATTTGATATTTTGGTTGTACTGATTCTTTAGAGCTGATATATAATTGCATTGCTGTGGTGTTTCCATTGACACTGCATTGGATGCGAGTCTTGTCAATGGAACGTGATTTTCTGTTTTTAATGCTGTCACTGTAATGGCTAACGGAGCCACTACGGTGTCAATGCATTGACCGATATTTTGCATAAAGGTTTACAATGTATTGACGTGACATTCCATTTCTCAAATTTTTGCATATTAAAGATGCTATGATTTTATTGCTACTGTGTGTGATATTTTCAATGTGCAAAAAACTGTGAAATGGCTTACAGCATGTTGTTTTTGGAAGAATCATTACAATGTAAATCTTATCATGCAGAATCCCATTACGGTGAATGGGGCTTTGTGGTTTACATAGACTGTGTATGCAACAGTATAAACTACAGTGCATATTTACTAAAAACTTTTTGTTAATTCTTAGACTTAGTAACTCGGCTGTTTCTGTTTTATTGATTAGATACAAAAAAAGATGTCTCTGTCATTGTTTACATGCTAATGGTCTGAAAAAACCTCATTTTTGGAAATGCTAGTTAAGCTCCTTTAAAGAGGCATCTAAAATCCCAAATTGTCCTATTCCTTTGCTTCTAACTAAAACCAGAAACCTCACAAACATTTAAATGATTAACTGTGGGGAGGAAAATTTTTGAGCTTAAAGCTTTTTCACTGCCCAAATTCAAATTAAAATGGCCGAGTTATAAACCTCCCCAAAAGGTTGTCCAATAGCAAAGCAGACATTCCTTAGAGGTTTTGACTGCTACTGCTATAAAATTGAATGGCTAAAATATTTTGTAGGTTTTTTTAATAATGTAATACAGAACATGGTAGAAGTATTCAGGCCAATAGCCGAAAACTGACTTTGTTGATGGAAGTTTATTTTATTTATATTTATATATTTTTAGTTTACAGTTGTCTTAAACCCAAAACCTCAGATGATTAGTTGCAGATACAGTAGTTTATTTAACTGTATTAGGGTATGTCATGTTATATTTCCTTTTGACCAAGACCTGATTAGATGAATAACATTAATTCATTAAGGTTTTTAATGTTAATTTGTCCTGTTAAGAGGTTAAGCACCTTATCAAAATATTAATTTAATTTTTTTAATCTTGTTTAAATAACTTTGTAATTTGAAAGTAATGGATGCTGTAGTAATGTCTTTCACATCTGTGAAGATGAACAATAAAATTGTTTATTTACAAGTTACGACTCTAATTAATTTCTGGTAATACCTCTCATAACCAGCATAGGTATTCTCTACAGTTCATGGAATATTTCGTTTAAATGAATAAACTGCACTTAGTACATGTGTAATTGAGTTATTCAAGGTAGAACTGATGTCTGCTGAATGGGATGTTTTGCACCGGATCTTTACCTGGTACTTCCAGCAAGCTATTCATGTAGCATTCAGGGGTGCTCTTTTACAAACAGAAAGTGCACTTGTGGTACTTTGCTTTGCCTTTTTTTTTTTTTTCCATTGGAACACAGAAAGTTCCCGTGGAAAATAAAATCGTGATTTATAACAGAACCCAATAATACTCTCAAATCATCAGAGATGTGATGTTTTGAGTTTGGATAAAGTGGTGCACACATTCTAGAAATACCTTTCTACTTTGTTAGTTCTGGTTTTATTAGATGGTACTATGCTGTGTGATGTAATTGGGACAAGAAAGGGAACAGGTTTAAGAAATTATGTTCAGATATTGTAGTTTGCCATTATTGGGCAAGTTGTAACACATGCACAGTTTATTCAGTAAAGTAGGAAGAACTTCCAGTTAAAAATCTAAAATGCTGATGTCTGTCAATGCATGCTAATTGTCTAAAATTAATACTTCAGTATGTGTGTTAAGAAGGATGAAAATTGATGAAATTGAAAAGCTGCATTATATACTGATTTTTTTCTTTTTTCCTTCAAAAACTGTTTTAACTCTATCTGCTCATTTTTCCCTAAAGGTTAACAATCTATTTAACCCTGTGGTGCTAGAAGTTGTGATTTCTTCATGTGTTTGCACAAACATAATGTGGTGAAATCCAGACTCCCAGCACTGAAAGGGGTTGTGTGAGAGTGTGTTCAGTATTTGGAAACTTTTTGTTGTTTTCAGACATTCCTTAAAGGAGCATTATCAACTTTTTCAGGTTCTTCTCTAAAAATGAAATTTGTGTTTAACAAAGTTTCGTGAAGCACTGTTTTGGTTTTTTTGGGGTTTTTTTGTGGGTTTCTTTTTTTTTTTTTTGGTATGGCCAGGGAAATGACTGTGAAGGGAAAATCTTGGCAACTTTTTTTTAGAACTGTAATCCTCTGAACCAAGATTGCTTGCTTGTAGCAGTGCAGTAGCCTGTCAGAGGTCAAGGAGCTCCTGGACAATGCTTTTAGTCATATGGTTTAGTGTTAGGTAGCCCTGCAAGAAGCAGGGAGTTGGACTCGATGATCCTGATGTTGCGTCCCTTCCAACTTGAGATATTCTGTGGTTCTATGATCACAGATCAATGTAGGTTTTCTAGCTTGTAACAAGTGTGCTCCAAGTTACACTTTGAGACAACACTGACAGTCCTGGTCTACTGAAGATGAAAAAGACAGAAACTAAAAAGACTTTGGTGAATTTTTAAAATGGGAATAGAGGAGAAAAGTTTTTTGTTTTCAGGTTTTGTGCAGGTATTTCAAATAGTAAGAAGTGAGAGTGTTCTGAATACTGAAAATAATTGATAGTGCTCCTTTAAAAAAAAAAAGGTTTAATATGATGCATTTTAAATAGTTCATTTGTACTGAAAATAATGTTGCTTTAAAATGTGTTTTGAATACTAAAGTTGCTTTTAAAAAGATCAAAATAGAATGCAAGAACTACAGCGAAGAAACTGAAATAAAAGTATCAATTTTTTATTATTTATTCAGGAGATTTCACCTAAACCACAAAGTCAGAAAAAAAATGAAGCTGATATTAGCAGTTCTGCCAACATTCAGAAACCTGCACTGTTATCCTCAACTTTGTCTTCAGGAAAGGCTCGCAGCAAGAAATGCAAACAAGAATCTGGAGATTCTTCTGGGTGTATAAAGCCCCCTAAATCACCACTTTCCCCAGAATTAATACAAGTCGAGGATTTGACGCTGGTCTCTCAGCTTCCTTCTTCTGTGATAAATAAAACTAGTGAGCACAGACATTTTAAAAAAAATACCGTAATTACTTATAAGGGATATACAAACATTTTTTTTGGTTGTAAATGGCTATTGCTTTTAAAAATGAATCTGCTTTAAATAAAAGGTCCAAGTGGGAGAATTAGGGGTAGCTCAGTATTTTAAAAGTCAAGTCACATAATAAGGCTTATGAATTACTCTACTGGAAATAATACATTTAAATAATACATTTATATTTATAGAGTCGTGGCTTTTAATGGTTGTCTTTCCCTCCAGCTTCAATCTCCACATTGGTATTAACAGAGATACAGGAAAAATCAAACCTCTCTTTTGAAGGGGCCTGATTCATTAAAGAGAAAAGACATACACCTTGGTGGTTAACCTTTCCTTCTCTGAGAAATTTTGCCTTCAGCAGGCTGATGTGCTGTACCTGTTGGCTGTGGCATTCTTCACCTTATGTGATATTTCTTCCAAATGTGATGTGAAAGAGAAGATGGGTTCAAGATCTGTGGTGGGGAAATATAAAAAATCTGGTTTCTTGGTCTCAGAAAAATACCATAGGTGTTCAGCTTCTTAATGTAACTGATTTGCAAAGTACAAAAATACTGGCTGTCAGAAGAACAGGGAGAGGTTTATGCTGCATCCTTGAATGTGCTATTTTTTATGAATATTAAAATATTTCTGTAAATTTTTTTGAGGTTACATTAGGTTTTTAGTGTTGCTTAGGGTCAGGTAATTTGTTGCCTGAAGAACATTAAATGATGAGGCCAAGAGTTAAGATATGGGTTCCAGTAAGTCAAAAGCTACATTTTTGTTTCACTTTTAGAATAGTGATTGAGGATGAGAGAGTATACCTGCATCGTATGTTTCCCCTTAACCTTGATTCAGTATTTTCCCTTAGGAGATAAGTTTCTTTTAATCTTTTCTCACAGATAGCTTTAAATGAGTGGGAAAGGGAGGGGTGCAAATTCAGCCATCTTTATTTATTCAGGACACATTGGTATAAATTGTATTTTTGTCCCTACAAATTATTAATGGTCATCTATATTGTAATACGCCTTCCCTCCCCACCCCTAAAATAATGGTAAGTAGTTTTTCTTGAGCATGTTTGTATTTTGGATTAAGTTAGACTTCTCTGTAGCAATATGTTAAAAATTAGCGGATTTAAAAATTGGTTAATAGCTTAGATCTTGTTAGTGCCGTCTTTTAATCTTGGGCTTCTGAGTCTTTACCACCTCTAATGGAAATTTAATTTTGCTGTGTCTTTATTTTCAAATCTGTACATCTTTGACTCAGAACTGCTGAAGAAAAGGAGAGATCAGTGATTTACAGTGTAATAATGACTTAAATGTTTTTCTAAGGCAAAAAGGTTGTGAAACTAGGTAAAATTGGAGAGGTGTAGGGGAGTGTGGGTTTTTTGTTTTTAATGAATCAGGCCTATATTAACCTATATCAATCCCCCCCCTTCGTACTTTTTTTTTTAATTAAAAGGTGCTTGAACCTTCTTACTGTGCCATGCATTGGCAGTGTGCATTTGAAATATAGTTGGGGTATTGATATCAGGTTATCAGAAGACAGGAGGTGGGATATAAAATTAACCACTGCTTTGGATTATTTTTTTTAAGTTGTATGCTAACGCTGTCCGTGACTTTTTAGATCTTTAACTGTGATCATTTGTTCTGTTTACTGTTAAATCCTCTTGCCCCCTTCCATTATAAGTAGCCTACACTCATGGGTTATATGGGGGGTTGCCTGTTGTAAATACACTGTTTGCCTAAACCAGCAACCTTTCTCAGTGGGGAAGTAGGTGCCCTAATAATGTATAGTACACAAAAAGCAGAAGCATGTCTTGAGCAGAACTTTTTTTTGCTCCTGGTAGTTGCAGTTTTTAATTACTTTTACCAGTTCTGCTGTGATTACCAGCTTTGCAAATAAGAGCTATTTAAAGCACTCCCCATCTTTAGAACTCAAATACTGCGGTAAGATTATGGTATATCTCTCTGCTTCATGAACATTGAAAGATCTCTTTTTAGGTCCATCACAGCCAGTGAATTCCCCTAGATCCTACAAACATAGCCAACGGAGAAGAAGATCACAGCGTTTAGCCACTTGCTCCTTGCCTGATGATTCTGTAGGAAAAGTTTCTTCTCCCTCTTCAGTTACTGATGGAAAAGTGTTCTCCATCAGTGGTCAAAACCAACAGTCATCAAAATTGGAGGGTAATGTATCTTAATCTAATAAAGAACTGCCCAAGAGAAATTGAATCATAAAAATTAGACCTTTCACGGTTTTCATCTAATGGGATATTTTGACTTGTTGTAGCTAAAGCTGTATGCTGTTCCTATGCTATGTAATGCTGCAATCCAAACTGTTGTTTGTTGGACCTATGTATCTTTTTTAATATTACATTTTTTCTTTTATGTAGTACCTGATGTTGCTCATATGTCACTTGAGAAGCGTGGACCATGTCTCCCTCTTGATTTAAGCCGTAGTTCGGAAGTTACAGCACCATTATCCACAGAATCCACTTTCCGTAATGAATATCCCAGTAAAGACAAGGAAGATATTCAGATGATTACATATCTTTCTTCCAAAGCAGTAACTGATGGAAGAGTAGCTACAACAGCGTCAGGTAAAGAGATTCAGTATACAACCAGTTAGGTTTATAGTTGTAGGGTTAAAACGTGTACGCTTTCAGTCACACAGAAAGAGGAGATACTTTATTTTTTTTCCTTTCTGCGCACTCACAAACCTGCCACTCTTCCTGGGGTCCGTCCATCTGCATATTCTTCGTCTTCGACTGGCTTTGAGCTGCATTAGCACTTTTTCTAACACACTTTAAGGAGGATCTGAGTGTGGAATATAAAAAGTATTTCTTCTAAAACTATTTTATATTGTTAAAACTTGTAAAAATAATTTATGAATTTTTTTACTAACATACTAATAGATACTAAATCTAGATGTACTCATCTTGTGGCTTCAGCTCTGAAACTTAAGAGCATTTTCAGAGGCAGTCAGCATTCTTATGCCTTTGCTTCTGTTTGCAGTGGAAATTGTCATTTGCTTGCTATGGAATGTTACTTGAAAATATTTCTGAAAAATCCTCTAAAACTTATATAGACTTGGTTCACCCTCACAGTGTTAGCAGAGAGCCGATTACTGGAACTCTGTGCTGCCTCTCACTTTGTAACAGTTTACTGGCTACTCTGGTTTAAGTGAATCACTTGGATGGAGGCAATTAAGAGATTTGGGGAAGGGTTTACATAGTGGCTTGCAGACCCTCAAAAAAGTGGGTTATTTTTATCCAGTGTCTGCTAGGTGTCCATATGCTTTTTTCATAAATAAGTCTCTTATGTGGGTGAGTATCATACTGTTTTGAATTGGCTTCCAAGAAGGAATACTCTCTCAAGTCTTTTTTTTTAAGTGAGAAAATTGTTCAATAAAGTGAGAGCAGGAAAAAAAAAATCAAATTATTGTACACTGCTGGGGAAGCTTTTTGGTAAATGTGATCGATACTAAGGGAGGACAACATGACCTTGAAGTATATAATTATGGCACTTGAACTTTAACTTAGTCTTGTTTGGAAGGAGAGGGGCAAATAACAACTTTGCATTAAGCTGATAGTACAGCTGCAGTGCTCAATAGGTCAGTAAAGTGTTTTGTTTAGTATGTATGGCCTCTTCTTGGGTGTCTGCCCACACATGCTCCCACTGAAAGTGTAAGGTGATCACTTCATCGAGTTGTAGTATAGCTATTTAACCTGAGGTAGCAAAGGCTGGGTAGGATTCTTGGATCAATATTGCATAGATTAAAATAGATGATCGTAATTATCCTTTGTCGCAAAAATATCCTATTAATCTTTTAGGCTAATTTATCAAAATAAGGGCTATGGGAATTTCTAATGAGCTGCCATTTAAGCTTTAAAAAACATTACTTAATTTCTCAAGTGAAACCATGTGACAGTCTTGGTTTGCCTTTGGTACCTTGCATAGCAGTAGAATCGCTGGGAAAATTACTTCTGTAAAAGTCCTTTTATCTCATGTCTTCTGCCCCTAGAAGTGCTTTTGGGAGATGTATATTTGGCCACTCATAGAACAAGATCATAAAAGAAACCAACAGCTTCCAACTACCATCTCTTTCTTGTTTGTTAGAACTCATTTCAGTTACTAGGAATTTAACTTCTGGCTTTTCTGATACACATTAAACGATGCAGAAAATGTAGCTGGTAATGCTGACGGTTATTTACGTTGTTGCCCGCTTCCGTCATGGGACTGGCTTGGACTCTGAGTGAGCTGGTTCTAAACCCAGCATCCATGAGCACACTCATACCTGTTCATTTGTTGAGCTGGATCTTGGCCACAACTGAGTCTAATTAAAGAAATAATGTGTTTCATTATAGCCACTTTTATGACTCAAAAATATTTGATGTGTCCACACACTTTGTGTCAGGGAAAACCATTCCCTGACAAAATTATCTGGTATTACTACTTGAGTCCAGAGTGGGAAGATGGAAGTACTTGCACCCTGTGCTGCAGGATGCAGTTTATACTGTATTTAAAGCTTAGTGGAGCTTTTCTGAACCTACATAATTTTAAGAGTTATAAGCTCTTAAGGAACTGATTTGCCAGTTACCTTTTGACTTCTGGGTTTTTTGCCTTCCGGACAGACCTGGTCTTTGTTCCTAATTTCATGTATTAGAGTTTTCCTCCATGTAATAGAAATCTATCTTGAGCTTTCATATTGACTTACTGTCCAAATATTAGAAGTTTCAGAAGTATGTAGCCCAGCATCCACTTGAGCAGTATAAGCTTTGTGGGCTAAAAGCTTAATCTAAGCAGTTTGATATCTTTAATTCAGAGAATTTTGGAGCTAGCTGCCTCTGTCAGTAGTATCTCTAGGACTCTCTAATTTAAGCTCATGTGTCTTTTGGGCTCATCTCAGGCTTCTAAGTCTGAAATTCGTTTGTCTCGTATCCTTTGCATATTCTTCTTAAAAGGTGTATTTTTCTTCTAAGTTCAGCTTTGAAACTTCTGGAGTTACTTTGCACTGTTGAGTAGTTTTTGTTGTGTTCTGTGCTTTAGAAGGCATCTTTTTACTTTTGAAATAGCACAGGTTCTCAAGTCATGTTACTTAAGCACACATAATTACACCAAATTCTTACATGTTTCAGGAGAATGAAAATAATTCACTCTATCACTACTTCTTCTTTTCTAATGAACTTGTTTAAACAATGGCAAGCTAACATATAAAGGAGAGGTGCCCAAAACTTTCCTTTCTCATTCCTGTCAATGCTTGAAATTGAGGAAAAGTTAATTTGCGTTATGCAGGAACATCTGCCTGCCTAAGTGCAATTTAATATATTGCATTGTTTAGCAGATGCATTGTGACTCTATACATTACAATTTGAGAACTTTGGTGTAAAATCCAGACTATTCTGTAATTGTCTACTTTTTTTAATCCGAAAAAGTATTTTTAAATCTATATCCTTTTGTGATATTTCTGCTGTTTAGATTTTATTGGTGCAGTCTGGACAGATCTGGTGTTCTAAATTTTGACAATGCTATGGAATTTCCCAACTGCACTTAAGTTGGACCTGCTGCCTTTGTAATCACTGAAGTAGATAAATGTAGATAGTTTCAGAAATTATGGAGGTAATGAAAGTATTTAGCCTGAAACAGCCTATTACGACTGCCGACCCTTCTGTAGGAGCTGTACTGTTTTACACCCAGAGATGTAATTTGTGGCTTGGGAAGTTTAGACTTCTGATGGAGGTGAACAGTTGAGTCAATTGAAAAAATAATTGTATGTTGTTGAAAATGATGCATTTTAATGACTTCTTTATTCAAAAGATACCGACTTGGTGTTTTTTATCAGAGGGGAGGGATGAGGTGCACTGAAGTGCAGAAGCATAAATGGCAACTCATTATTGACACATAGATCTCAAAATCATTGCTGAAAATGAACAATTTGTCATTTCATACAGGCAACACAAAAGCACTGTGGTCAATTCCTTCAGTCCACAGGCTACATGAAAGTACTGTGCACTTTGGTAAACACTGGTACACTGCCAGTTAATTACTGAATGGAGGTACTGCTTTGTCTAAACTGCGGTACGGACCTACCTGTGATCACCTGATACTGCATACGCATACCTAAGAATCCTTGCTTTCATTTGTCAAACTATGTAGAAAAACTGGCCTTTTTGTCACGTAGCCTTTCACAGACCTTAAATTTGCAGTCAGTCTGAATACATGCAAAACACTAGTTTTCCAGTTCTGACTACATTGAAGTTCAGATCTTTCTGTAGAGTTTTCTTTAAATTTGTGATAATTTTTCTTGGTTTATGCAACTACACCATTTGTCTTAGTTTAACTGTTATGTATCAAGCAAACATAATTTCAGCGAGCAATCTGGGTTTTACAATTTAAGTAAAAAGAAAATATTGTTACACTTACTAATATAACACTATTAATATTTATAATAGTAATATAGCAATATTATCATTAGCTGTTATTTCCTGTTCTAGCTCAGTCTAGATGATTTTGCTAGTCGGGCAACATTAGGTTAACTATATGGGAGATAGTTGCAATTGCGCTAAAAGAAAAAAACATTGTAAAATTATATGCTTTACACACTTTTATTGATAAGCTTACTACAGGAGGAACAAGAAATATACAACATTTTCAGAAAATGAGATCAGTCGCTTTTTAATAAACTCTTGCCAGCGTTATTGGTTACCCGGCAGTTAAGAAGTATCTAGACTCTAGCGAACTAAAGCTCTTGTTACTTTGGAGCCGTTCGTTTTACTCCGAACATCTATTGACAGTCAGGTTTACTCCCTAATTTGAATGTCTGCCTTTCTAATCTCTGCCCTGAAGTTCCCAGCTGATTCTTGGGGTAGTTAGCTGAAAGCAGCAAGAACCTTTCATGTCCTCATCCTTCCTAAAGAGATCATTTTGTGCAGGATGCGGTATTAGTCTGTAACATGTATTTAAGGTGTGTTTAGATATAAAATTCATCCTATGCAGTGCGAGTTCAAAATACAAAATTAATTATGATAGAACCATGAATTATGCTGGTCCTGTTACGATTTAAGTTGTATATTAATGCAAATGATGATACTGCTGTTATTGAGGAAGTTGAAACATCAAAAGCCATGGAATAGAATACATGCAACAAAACAACTTGCTCTACATTGGTAAAATTTATTTCACTTTGCTGTACTGAAATTAACAGTAGCACTAAAAGCTCGTCTGTGCTGCTGCACTTGTGGCCCAGCATCCTGTTCTGTGCCTGTGCTCACACGAGGCGGGAGGGTTGTGCCAGTCACTTCACTGTGCCAGACCAGGAGAGGTAGCATTGAAAACGTGTCATAAAATGGGATGGAAATTGCAGTGGTTTGCATTTGTTTCTAATCTGAAATCAGTCTTCTGGTGGTAAAATCGATCTTAGAACAATGACATAATCAGTAGTTTATCAAGTCTAATCTCTAAGCATCTTTCTCTCTGCAGAGTGTTAATTGCAGACCTCCCACGCTTCACTGTGTGGGAGGTGGCTGACTAGACTCCTCAGCAGGAATAAAATTGCAATTAAAAGTAACAGTTAAAAAATATATGGTAATATTTCTGTAAAGGAAATTTTTTATAAACTAATATTTTCCTTGCTATATTTGTTACTTGCCCTTCAGACTGTGATTGTCTACTTTGTCTAATTCTGTGGTTACTTGTGAGGCATAATGATTGCACAGTCGAAAATTTGGCTTTGCAAGGCTTAACACTTCATTTAGGATTCTGAATCTAGAATGATTTCTGACTTGTAAAAGCCAAGAATAACATTGCAGTGTATGCAGGCATAATAATAATTTCTTTATTCAAGTTGCTATAGAAAGGCAGTTTGGAGAGCTCTGTCATTGAGATGGATATTTGTGTGACTGTAGCAGATTTCTGACCATGGTAAATGTTCCCTCAAACAGTTATTTAGGTAATAGCTGATTACTTTGTCAGATATGCTTGTGTTGAAAATTATTGAGGTACTGAAGTTTGTGTTGTGGCTATCAGCGGCAGAGCACGTGTGAATGTCTGAAGTCAGGATTTCTTTTGAATAATGAAGTTTAAATACTAATTCATCTAATATTGAAACTAATTTTCTCTTGAGCTTGTTTGGATGAGTCTTCTTACATCCTTTCATCAAAATGGCAGTGACCTAACCAAATTATGTGCGTTTGGGTGATCCTTTTGTGCTCTTTTTAGAAACGAGACAAGACGTTGATAGCGTGATGATGTGGAGAAGTGTTACTTTTTTCTTTTACGGAGGTGCTAAAATATACTCATTGCTCCACAGATGGCAAAGCAGTTTAGTCCCATAACAGAGACAAACGTTAATTAGGAAACCCAAAAAAGGAATAATTTGGATAGCGTTTTGTGTTGACAATAAGTGTCCCAGCAAGCTAAGTCCACTTGAAATCCAGACAAAGGCAAGAGCCTGAATAGTAGATCAGTCTTGGAAGGATTATGGTCTTAGATGAGGTGGCTGATTTGAGGTAGTGGAGAGAGTCAGGTAGCCTCAGCCGTGGTCGTGCAGCTCTTGTCTTGTGTTAGAAGCCAGCACGCAGAACTGAGCAGCTGCTGGCTAGATTCCATGGTATGATGATGTCTTGCATCTTGCAGCTGGGAACATCTGGCATTTAAGTGCTGTGTGGTGTGGTCGGTGATGCACCACTTGCTATTGCTGCCCCTGTGGCTTTCTTACTCTGCGGCATTTTCATTGTTTGCCTGAGAAGGCTGCCTAGGAGCTGGAATAAGTTTCATGTACTGTGTGTTGCATCGTAGTAGAATTGGGTTGGTCTGTCCAAGCCTGGAATTCCACCCTACAGAGGCATTATTGCCCTTTCTCCAGAATCCTTTTATGACTGATGAATTTACTAAAGTATCTTAACACTGTTTATTTAAATGCTTTTTGTTTTATTACTGAATCTTAAAAAAAAAGGGGGGGGGGAAGCTCAAAGAACCCATTCCAGATCACCTTCGTATTTTGTCTTGTTTAATATCTTGACTGCTAGCAGATTTTTTTCAGGACTTTTGGGGGGTTTTCTTATTCAGCACTTAAATGTGCAAGTGTGTTTTACATGCTGATACTTTTGTTGGGCTCACACATTGAGAGACATCGAAGGTGACTGGTGCCTCCAGGTGTTTACAGCTGGCATTGAAAAACCTGAACCCCTTATAACTTTGCAAAGCTGCATTTTTGTACCATATGTGCTTGGCATGGTCCTGAAATGTCCTCAATGATCTGATGAAGATTAAACTTTCCTAATTACATTTAAGCGAAACTTAAAGCTCTCACAATATTGATGAACACAGTAGTAGAGAGTTTTGAATAACCTCAATAATGTTCCTTATAAATAACATTTGTTCAAGTTTGATTATTTGAAAATTCCATTGTCCTATTTGATTATAAATATTAGCAATGAAAATTATAATTTGTTTTGTTTTCCCATGTTATTTTCTAATTTGTATCAGGTAACGATTATTTCACTGAATAAACTTTTCTGAATAGTGCAAGACAAGAACTGTCAGTATATGATGCTGGATTCTGACAAAGTATCACAATATTTTGCATGTAATTCAAATGTGGATTAAATATACAGATGTCAGTGATTTAAATATTATTAAAATCAAGAAAAAATGCAGAAGTGTAAATTTTATACATAGCACTAAAAATGTTGTACCAAAGCTTAGATTGTCTGTTGACATAATGGCATGTTCATTGAAACGGTATTGACAATGTCAGCACCTTTAACCCTTACTGTTGAGGTGGGTTTCTATTAAAGTGAAATAAAAATGAAACAAAAAAGCTTCAAAGTAGCAGCAAAAGTAAACTTTAAACAGTACAAGTAGTTTAACAGTGAGTGCAAATTCCAAAAGGGACAGACAAACCTCCTGTGGCATGTATTGTCTTGTATGTAAGACTAAGACCTAGGCATTCATATGCAGTAATTATATGTTAAGCATGATGATATTATTACCAGTACTTGACATTTCAGTGATCTGACCCAGCCAGTGATCTGGCTGCAATCCTTACGGAATGCCTAGTAAATCTGTCTTCTTGTTTTCAGCACCCTCGTCCCATGTACATGCCTTGCATCTGGAAATGCCTTTAACCAATAGTCTAAAGTTACCCAAAGGGAATAGTAAAAAAAAGAGGTCTTCCACATCAGTGAGCTCTGAAGGGACAGAGATACAGTGCTCTGTGCCCATAAAGGAGAAATGTTTTGAGAGTCTGAAGGAGAGAATATTAAAGAACGTGATTGAGAAGGACAAGCATTCAGAAGTTGGTAAACTACAATACTTTCTGTTTCCAGTGCTTTAGACAATAAAAATAATTGTAAAGTGACATTAAATATAATTTCATTATTTGTATGTTTCTTACTATTATGTACCATTAGGACTTTTTATGGTCTAATGACTTTTACAAGAAAGTGGGTCATCAGCCAGACATTGCACTTACGTCATATATTCTTCTTCAATTTGCAGGTGCAGTGAGAATGGAAAGAAAAGGAAAACTGGAAGAGAAGAGTTCTTCAACATATGGTATGTACAGAGCAATAATATTTTTTATGAAAAAAGGGAAAATTCTCTAACACTTGATGTCTCTGAAGAGCAAATGTAAAAGTGTAAAATATTCCTGGACCGGGCTGAAATTCTTTTATTTGTTTAGGTCTTAAAAACATATTTTTTTTATATATGACAAGTTTATAGCAGAAGAATAATTTTATAAGAGAAAATGAAAGTGGCCATAGCAAGGATTTGGAAGGATCTAAAAATGAGAGGCCTGAAAAAAAGTAAAATAAATTGAATTAGTGATAGTGCCTTTATTTCCTTATACTGACGGATTTTGCAGGGGCAGGAGAAAACAGTTAAGTGTTACTAGCAAAACATTTGGCTATTCTTTGAAGAAAATATAAATTAAGAGGTCTTTGGTTTTATCCTGTGCTTTAAAAAATACAATTTTAAAAAAATTTATAGGAGATGGAAAAAAATTCATAAGTGATTCTACCTTGTTTTTCCAGGTCGTAAAAGTTCTGTTTCTGTATTCCGCAAGAAGATAATAAGACTCCAATTTGTGTGCAAGAAACAATCCTTAAATACTGACTTGAAAGATGTATTTTCTGTAACAAGTCAATTCCCTCATTATTCATCTAACTGCTGATTGCTTAGAAAATTATTATGGAGTGGCAATGTTGTGGGTTATATTTTGTGTGGGGACAATTAACAGGGTAAATAGAATTTTTCTGAGACAAAGTACTTGTCCTAATGTGTGTACCAACACTGCTTAGACATGAACTGCAGTGTAAAATTGTATCATAAATTTTAGTCAGAATAAGGTTTCTGTGAGGATGTCTCTGCATAGTAGAAACTGCTGACAGCATCAGCAATTTGGTGATACCGGAATTTCCTGAATTTAGTTTGGAATTTTTCACTTTTGAAAGCTTTTATCTTGCCCAAACCTTTTTGTTATAGGCTGTAAGTAAAATAGATGTTATAAGCTATATAAATAATGCCACTTATTTTGTGTGCTCTGCTATATCTTCTTCTGCTATGATATCTCATTTGGAAATACTTAAAATGATAAAATGTTATTTAGTCATAGAGATTCCTTTGAACCATTCTACCAGCAATTAATGACAGACGTGTCCAAGATACCAAGTGAATTAACTGAAACATTTTGATCTGACAGGCAGCTGGAATACTTGATTTTGAATGTCATGCTTAGGTTAAGCCAAATGAAACAAGTAATTCGGAATGGTAGAATCATAGAATGGTTTAGGTTGGAAGAGACCTCAAAGATCATCTAGTTCCAACCCCCTGCCATGGGCAGGGACACCCTCCACTAGACCAGGTTGCCCAAAGCCCCATCCAACCTGGCCTTGAACACTTCCAGGGAGGGGGCATCCACAGCTTCTCTGGGCAACCTGTTCCAGGGCCTCACCACCCTCACAGGCAAGAATTTCTTCCTTATATCTAATCTAAATCTACGCTCCTTCAGTTTACAATCATTACCCCTTGTCCTATCACCTATCACTTGTAAACAGTCCCTCTCTAGCTTTCCTGTAGTCCCCCTTTAGGTACTGGAAGGCTGCTATAAGGTCTCCCCAGAGCCTTCTCTTCTCCAAGCTGAACAACCCCAACTCTCTCGGGCTGTCTTCATAGGAGAGGTGCTCCAGCCCTCTGGTCATCTTCGTGGCCCTCCTCTGGACTCACTTCAACAGCTCCATGTCCTTCTTATGTCAGAGGTCCCAGAGCTGGACACAGTACTCCAGGTGGGATCTCACAAGAGCGGAGCAGAGGGGCAGAATCATCTCCCTCGACCTGCTGGTCACACCTCTTTTGATGCAGCCCAGGACACGGTTGGCTTTCTGAACTGCAAGCGCACATTGCCGGCTCATGGTGAGCTTCTCATCCACGAATACCCCCAAGTCCTTCTCCTCAGGGCTGCTCTCAATCCATTCTCTGCCCAGTTGTGCTTGGGATTGCCCCGACCCATGTGCAGGACCTTGCACTTGTCCTTGTTGATCTTCATGCAGTTTGCACGGGCCCACCTGTCAAGGTCCTTCTGGATGGCATCCCTTCCCTCCTGCGTGTCAACCACACCACACAGCTTGATGTTGTCAGCAAATTTTCTGAGGGTGCACTCGATCCCACTGTCCATGTTGCCGACAAAGATGTTAAACAGTGCTGGTCCCAGTACCGACCCTTGAGGAATGCCACTCATGACTGATCTTCACTGGGACATCGAGCCATTGACCACAAATCTTTGAGTGTGACCATCTAGCCAATGCCTTATCCACAGAGTGGTCCATCTGTCAAATCCATGTCTCTCCAATTTAGAGACAAGGATGTCACGTGGGACAGTGTCAAATGCTTTGCACAAGTCCAGGTAGATGATGTCTGTCACTCTTCCCTTACCCACCAATGCTGTAACCCTGATGTAGAAGGCCACCAAATTGTCAGGCACAATTTGCCCTTAGTGAAGCCATGTTGGCTGTCACCAATCACCTCCTTATTTTCCATGTGCCTGAGCATAGTTTCCAGGAGGATCTGCTCCATGATCTTGCCAGGCACAGAGGTGAGACTGACCGACCTGTAGTTCCCCAGGTCTATCCTTTTTTCCCTTCTGAAAAATGGGGGTTATGTTTCCCCTTTTCCAGTCAGTGGGAACTTCGCCGGACTGCCAGGACTTCTCAAATATGATGGAGAGTGGCTTAGCAACTTCATCCACCAGTTCCCTCAGGCTTTCCTAACCTCATCCCTTGCTGGTCGGACAAATTCTCTGTATTTCTCCCAGGCTACTTGCCCTTGCTTCCACCCTCTGTAGGCTTCCTTTTTGTATTTGAATTTGTCCAGGAGCTCCTTGTTCATCCATACAGGCCTCTCAGAGTTTATGCCTGACTTCCTCTTGGTTGGGATGCATCGCTCCTGAGCTTGGGGGAGGTGATCCTTGAATACTAACCAGCTGTCTTGGGCCCCTCTTCCTTCAAGGGCTTTATCCTATAGTACTCTACCAAGCAAGTCCCTGAAGAGGCCAAAGTCTCTCCTGAAGTCCAGGGTAGTGAGCTTGCTGTGCACCCTCCTCGCTGCCCTCAGGATCTCAAACTCCACCATTCCATGGTCACTGCAGCCAAGGCTGGCCTTGAGCTTTGCGTTCCCCACCCAGCCTCTCGTTGTTGGTGAGAACAAGGTCCAGCATGGCACCTCTCTTCATTGGCTCCTCTATCACATGGAGAAGGAAGTTATCATCAATGAATTCCAGGAACCTCCAGGATTCCTTGTGCCCTGCTGTGTTGTCCCTCAAAGAGATATCAGGGTGATTGATGTCCTCCATGAGGACCAGGGCTTGTGAATGTGAGGCTGCTCCTATCTGTCTGTAGAAGGCCTCATCCACTTGGTCTTCCTGGTCTGGTGGCCTGTAGCAGACCCCCACTATAGTGGCCTCTGTCCCCTGCCCTCCCTTTAATCCTGACCCATAAGCTCTCAATTGGCTCCTCATGCCTCCCCAGGTGGAGCTCCTTGCACTCCAGCTGGTCATTGACATAGAGGGTGACACCCCCTCCTTGTCTACCCTGCCTGTCCTTCCTAAAGAGCCTGTGTCCTTCTGTTCCAACACTCCAGTCATAGGAGCCATTCCACCACGTCTCCATGATGCCAGTAAGATCATAGCCCAGCAGGTGTGTGCACGTCTCTAACTCCTCTTGTTTATTCCCCGTGCTATGTGCGTGTGCATAGAGGCATTTCAGTTGGGCCCCGATGAAGGTGACTGGCTGGAGTGGCTGGGATTCCTTTGTGGTGCACTTCAGGTGCTCTCCTGCTGACCTGTGATCCTCCTTCTGACTCTGGGCCTCTGTTGCCAGTGTTGGCATCAATTTGGTGGGAGTGGGATGGATTGAGGTTCCCCTCAATGTTTTAAAATGTGTAATTTTTATTTCAGGTAAAAAGAAAGAAAAGGAAAAGGAAAAAAAAGAGAAAAAGGAGAAAGATCATAAATCAAAACAGAAAAAGAAGAAGAAAAAAAAGAAGAAATCTAAACAGCATGGTAAATTCAATTTACTTTTTTTTTAAATAAGCAAAACCACTCAGTGTATTTCTGACATGAGATATTAAAACTTGTTTCTAAACAATATGAATGTCAAATTTTAGAAATTCCAAAGACTAGATTTTGGCCTTAAATGTTGAAAGGACACGTAGATCTATGACCTCATTTTTGTATTTATAGCCTTTCTCAATGTGCTAGACATAGATATTTCATAGATATTTTTTATTCCTTCAAAAGATAGGCTTGCTGGTCTCACCTCTTCAAATTCTTCATTTGAAGCTCTGTGTACACATCCTACCTATTTTGCTTGGACCTTAAAATTATTCTAGAATCTAGTCTGTTGCTAAATTTCAGTGGTTTACTGTATAAAATGCAGCCCCTCTGTAACAGTTAATCCTTAACAGCTAAGGTTGGTCTCTCTGTTGCCACAACTTGGTTTGTTTTCTTTCAAATGGTGATTCTGTTTGTCTTCATCTCACTTCCCTATTCTGATTCTTCGATCATATCACTCATCTTTTTCTTTTCTCTGTTACTTCCATTCCCTAGAGGGTCAAAAATAGTTTGTGTTTTAGACATGAGGCTCTAGGTAGCTTGTCCTTTTTTAACAAAACAAAAAATCTTTTCAAACCGCTTTGTACTTTTTTTCCCCCCATGTTTGAGAAGTACTCCTGTAAGAGTGTGGTTTAAAGTTTTAGCGCCATCCCTTCTGTAACTTTCCTTGCATGATTTCTGCGGAAAAACTGGACAATGTTTGGGTTTTCTTTTTTAATAAAAAGATAACCGTCCTGCTGACTAGTACAGTTTTACTGTTTCTTTGTATTTCTTCCCATTTTCCACATCCTTTGGTTGTTCTAATCTCCCATAAAATCACATTACAGGTTCCTTGGTTTACCTGTTTTTGCATCGAGTGCAGTCTTAGTTGCAGCGTTATGGCAATAAAAATAACAGCATGGTCAAATGCAGACTGATTCTCTCTTTTGTTCTAGCCAAAGACTGAATCTTATTTTTTGTATACTACGCCTACTTAATTTAAAAAGTGTTTCAGGACTTAAAATAATACTTATTATTTTTATTTTGCTGCTGGGTGTTTTGTGATTTTTTTTTTTTGAGAACATCTTTACATATTCAAAAATTTAAAAATGAGAACATAGACTGTCTTTTCTATGCCTGTCAGATTGACTTTACTTTTGTGTACCTTGAGAGTCTACTTTACTAGATACAGTTGTAATAATTTTGATTAAAATTTCTTAAAATATGAGAAGGTGAAAACTTAAAACCTATCAAAGAATTTTCTAGATTTTTTTTTTCCTCAAGAGCATGCGGAAAAAACATATGCGTTAGAAGGAGCTTCTGACCACAGACTTGTAAGGATGCCTTATGGATCTCTAGAATGATTATGCATTTGTCCAAAATTTGTGCTATAACATGAAAATGCTCCCAAATCATGCAGTGCTTGAATGTGAACTGCAATAATCTAGGTTGCAGCCTTCGCTACTTCATCTGTGATTATTAAAACATGGCCAAGCGAGTTAAAACTCTCTATGGGTTCCATTTTTAGGAAGGTGTGCCAACACCGTGTGTACAGCAGTATCCCCAATGGCACTCTCAATGCAGTTTGATAAGAGTGAGAAAAAAATGATTTATACCTCAGTATATGACACTGAGTGTTCATGTACAAGTGTTTGAAAAAGAACTTGCATGAAAATAAGCAGAATAATGATTGAAGTATTTGAAAAAAGATCTTTGGAGCAGAACTGTTTTAATAGGTAACAAGTTAAGCTACAGATTTGAAATAAGGTCAAAACTACAATTTTTTTTTAATGGGGAAACACTGACAAAGTATTTCCCCAAGCCTTCTGTTTCATCTGTTTCCAAAGAAAGAGGTAAATAGAGGAGTTATCTGTCATCTTTGGTGTTGAATCCTGGAATTTAGATGAATCATCAGAACAGGCTGATGTACTGCACAATTTAGAAGGTTTAGGAGGAGATGGTCAGACTGGTGGTTCTTGTCTGAGCATGTGATACTTTGCTGTTTGCAAAGTGCTGTGCTTGAGATCAGTCTAAGGCTTCGCAGTGTCTGGGGTTCCATACCACTCCGACATGCCATGGGTTCTCCAAACCGTATTCATCCAAATTGGTTCAAATAGAGTACCTCTTGCAAATTAACATCAGAGCTGTATTCTTCTGCCCAGTGAGGTGGTTTGTTGTGGGTTTTGGTTGTTGGTTTGTTTTTTTCTTTTTATTCCTTTGGTCTTTTTGCCAACTTGCCCTGAAACTTAGAAGCTTGGCAGAGGTACCACGATTACGTTCTAACTTCTAGGGGCTATATTCAATGCTTGTAAATATTAGGAGAAAACTATATACCTCCCAATGCCCCAACAAATACAAATTTTAAATCCAGATGCAGAAAGCGGTGTAAAACTTGAGCAGTTTATTCTTTGCAAATTCATCTTGTGAAAATCTGTTTCTAGCAATCCAGAGGTATTCTACCTGGAATTTTTTTAAATGGGTGAAAAAAGAAAAATGCTTTGGCAGATTCAGACTCTAGTGTCTGACCCTGAAAACGCCCACCAAAAAATGATCTGTCAAAAGAAACAGTCTTTTTTTCCAAGACTAGCTCACTCTACTCAGGGCATGGTCAGAAATGAAAGGGTATGAGGCATGCTCTGTTCCTTTGGAATCAAATTGAGGCATCTTGGGGAAGAAGAGGGAGTGGGCACATTCTGTGTTCTAGGTAAGTTTTGTGCAAGGCTTTAAGACAAATGAAAGAAAACCTAATAAGAAACTTTTTTTTGTGCTCTGAGTATATGCATGATTGACTGTATAAAACCCATATAACACAAAAGGTAGGTAATTTCTGTTATTTATACTGTTCTCTTACGGTGAGGTTGATAGCAATACAACATGAAATAATCAACTACTCATTGGTTTGACTCCTACAGCAAATATACTCAGGAAATGTGGTAGAGAGTGTGTTTTTGACAGAAGGAGAAAGTAAATATGAATCGTGGCTTTATGGAAGGTATTTAGGAGAGGAACATATTGTGGAACCCATTGCAAGAAAACTGTAGGTACAAGTGGTAGCAGGAGTGCTTCCTACAGAAGGATCAAAGTGTAGAAATCTGATTACTACTCATTTATATTCAAAGTAATAAGTTTCAACAGGAGTAAATGGATAGCTACTCTTAATTACCATTTGACCAGCATTGAAAAAGACATGGACCTGCTCAAGTGGGTCCAGAGGAGGGCCACAAAAATGATCAGGGGGCTGGAACACCTCTCCTGTGAGGACAAGCTGAGAGGCTGTTTGGCTTAGAAAAGAGAAGGCTCTGGAAAGACCTTATAGTGGCCTTCCAGTACTTAAAGGGGACCCACATGAAGGATGGGGAGGGACTCTTTATCAAGGGATGTAGTGATAGGATGAGGGGTAACAGTTTTAAACTGAAAAGAGGGTAGATTTAGATTAGGTATTAGGAGAAAATTCTTGACTGTGAGGGTGGTGAGGCACTGGAACAGGTTGCCCAGAGAAGCTGTGGATGCCCCCTCCCTGGAAGTGTTCAAGGCCAGGTTGGATGGGGCTTTGGGCAACCTGGTCTAGTGGAGGGTGTCCCTGCCCATGGCAGGGGGGTTGGAACTAGATGATCTTTGAGGTCCCTTCCAACCCAAACCATTCTATGATTTGTGATTCCATAACTTACCTGGGACAGGTCCTATTAAGGACAGGCTTGCAAATGTGTTCCTTGAGAAATGTGTTCCTTGCAAATAATATATGTTAGAGGAAAATATATCATGCTGGTATCAATATAAATGTTAATATTGCTGTATTACCAGTAGGCAGAAGCGCACGGTGCTGTCTGCGCTTGTGTGCATGCTCTAACAGCCTCATCCTGCTCCTCTCTCTGCCTGAGCAGAGTGGAGATCAACTAGTGAGAATATACAGATATATGTATGTACAGTGTGGATCCCTCCAGCAGCTGGGCTCAGCCACTCTGCCCAGTGGCTCCGAATCCCAGCCTTCCCAGTTGCTGGCACCTGGAGATAGGAGCCCCTGGGGCCACAGCCCCACTGCAGTACAGACCATCTTGCTCATGTGCACACTCACACGCTCCCAGAGTTGGTCAGATTCCCATAGCCCCCCTGGCTCTCACCCTTAGAGAGGTGCTCGCACCCAGAGCTCACCCTTGCAGACCCACTCATCCCTTGCTCCAAGGCCACTTCATCTGATCCAGCTTAATCCCTGCTAACAATCAGCCACTTGTGCTGGCTCCAGGTGCTGCAGCATGAACTCAATGGGCCTCTGTGACCAGAGATCCCTTGCAAGTGGCTGGCGCTTCAGTCACTCTTTCCAGGTGCTGGCACCACCAATGCATGAGCCCTTCAACCTGTGGTCTGACTCCATTTGCTGGCACTGACCCCTGTACACACAGCTGCACACTGAATAGAGAGCCTCTCCCCTGGGTAAGAGGTAAAAATGGGGTTTAATAAGAATCACAGAATGGTTGAGGTTGGAAGGGACTTCTGGAGGTCTTCTGGTTCAACCCCCTTGCCCAGGCAGGGCCACCTAGAGCCAGTTGTCCAGGACTAAGTCTAGACAACTTTTGAATTTCTCTAAGAAGGGAGATACCACCACAGATAGGACAGACTGTGCTGATCAGACACAGGGCATGGCCAGACAAGCATACTGACCAGCAAACTATGCACGACGGGCCCTTTCAATCCCCTTGTTCCTCCCCAAATCACTTAGGTCCATCCATTTTCCCCACCTTTGGTTCCTTCCCTAACCATTCCATAATAAATGTTGTGCAATCCCAAAATAATTTTTCCCTACCTCCCACCCCTGGGCTGCAAACCCCCTCAGTCTAAAAGGTGATCCAGAGAGCTGCTCTAGGTAATATGTGATGGGTTTCACGCCCGGATAATGGGGGACGGCCCTGGGAGGGGCCTGGGCAGGGCGGTATGTGTACCTGCCCATCATGCTCCTCTAGGCTTGCGCATGCCCTACTGGGATGCTTGGCAGTGGTGGACTGTCTGCTGGTGGACTTGGTAGTGTTTACAGCTGGACTCAATCTTAAGGGTCTTTTCCAACATAAAAAGATTGTATCATTCTGTGATGTTCCCGAGCCCATCCCAGGCGCCATCGGCATCCCAGGAGGGTTTTCTTTGGGTTCCCTGTGCTCTTCTGCAGGTGTGCAGACAAGATTTTATCACTTAATCTGACAGGACAGTCTGCAGTTGCTTCTAGATAGCAACGTTGGTAGTGCTACAAACAGACCTAAGGCAAAAAGAGAGCGCTACCAGCAGCATCTCTAAGGATAGCAGATGGTACAGGATGAATTGTAGGGGGGAAAAAAGGCTATATAATGTTCTAGGGAAAATTATTTCTCTGTACATTCAGAGATGGAGTGGAGGGGGGAGTTAAATGGGTAATGCTTGTCTTTGCTATTAAACTGCATTATGTTTCTTACTGGAATTTTTTTTTATAAAATATGAAGAGCTTTTACCATTTCATATTTACAGTTTCATCATCCTAATACCTCAATGCTGATATTCTTTACTTCTGAACATAATGTTACAGTATACTTAACTATTCTTTGGTTTTGGGGTTTTTTTTCATTTGTCATAAACATTTCTTTCCATTTGTAACAGCAATTTATTTTCTTTTAACTTTTCAGATTATTCAGATTATGAAGATAGTTCTGTTGAATTCTTGGACAGGTGCTCCTCTCCATTAACACGGTCCTCAGGGAGCTCTCTGACTTTGCGCAGCATGTTCTCAGAGAAGAATACATCATACCAGTATCCAAGAGCTATCTTGTCTGTTGACCTTAGTGGAGAAAGTAGGTTGGCTGAACAGCAACTTTCAGTTTGTAGGCTTAATTCTTTAAGAAAGAGAATTTTAAAGGAAATAGTTTGGTTTATGTTTGTGATTGTAGCTGTAAATATGGTGGCTGATTTATACTTCATCTATTTAAATCAAAATGCTTAAATTGTTCTGCATTGTACTTGCTTTGATTAAGTGTTGTTACTCTACTTCTGAGGAGATCACATTAAAGGCATTTTGCAGAATTCATCAGGAAATCTAATATACCAGCAGTGTGTTTGGGAGCAATTTTTTGCTATATGCAGGTTAAGATTTTTAACTGCCCAAGACCCCTATAATTCTGTAAAGTATTGCATCTCTGCGCACACAATTTCACATGTATTTATTTTTACTAGACCTTTCAGATGTGGAGTTCTTGGATGATTCCTCTACAGAGAGTTTGTTACTTAGCGGTGATGAATACAATCAGGATTTTGATTCAACTAACTTTGAAGAGTCTCAGGATGAAGATGATGCTCTCAATGAAATTGTTAGATGCATTTGTGAACTGGATGAAGAAAACGGCTTTATGATTCAGGTAAAGAAATACTGGGGGGGGACTATATCTTTCATGTGAATCTCTTGCTTGTGAAGGTGCCCTTCTGATGTGTTGGAGACCAAAGTTGCTTAGAGAGCTGTAAATAGAAGTGAAGAATAACAAAGTATTTCTGTGTTCTGCACTTGGTGTGACTGATGTATGCAGAACTATTACTCTAGGATGGGGTTTCTCTAGCTATTCGATTTGTAGAACAGTTTTGTAAGGAAAGATAACCTTTTTCTTTATAGCCAGTTGATAAATTTGGAA
This sequence comes from Grus americana, assembly GCF_028858705.1. Classification (NCBI taxonomy): domain Eukaryota; kingdom Metazoa; phylum Chordata; class Aves; order Gruiformes; family Gruidae; genus Grus; species Grus americana. The sequence continues at coordinate 9,248,847 of NC_072853.1, read as the reverse complement.
TAAAGTATCCCTTCCTGCACACAAATCATCACTTCTGTCCAGAGACCGTCCCGATTGTACCAGGGATGCCCTTGTGCTTTGCAGTACCAATTGTCGATACTCTACTTGCTGTAAATGTGCGTCAGCTATATCCAAGATCTCAGCTATACAGACGTTAATATCATCAATAACCGTGATGTGCGTGCTTCATCTTTACAATAGCAGTTCTCAAACTAGAAATCACTGTCTGGTTTTAGAAACTGCTAAGAATTTAAATCTTACTTGGTATAGAAAAGAGAGAAGAGTATATAGTGTCTGCACAGCACTCAGGTGCTGATGGATTGCAACTACTGCAGTTTGTTTAGTTGTTCTCCAGTGAGGGGAGCATTTCCCATCTAGATGAACAATTTAAAGGCTTTGTCTCAGGGAATTCATACTATAGTGGTAAAATCAGATGCAAGTAATAGGCAGGAAGAACTCAGTTGTCAATAACTTTTAAAAAAGCCGTGAACTTCCTGTGTTGTTTTTTTTCCCTGCTCAACAAACAGGTTTGTATTCAACTATTAACATGGTATAGTTTCTATTGAAAATACGAAGCCTTCTTAGTTGAGACTTGAAGGAAGCAAGTATGGCTGTACTGTGTTAATGGACTTAAAGTCTTTTGGAAATGACAGAAAGACCTGAAAATGAAGGACACAAAGACTGTCCCAGGGAAGCCATTACTGAAATGCAGTGCTGTGTTGGAGGAACTAAGCAGGAGTTCAGCTATGGTAATAACATGGACAAATGGACTGGTGTTAGAAATCTTCGGAGAGAGGAGAGAAAATTGTAGCTATAGTGATATGACAAGAGGAAAGGTGACCTCAGCATTTGAGTAGGTTGATGCTCAAAAGCATGTCAAAGCAAAGAGGAGAGACTTTCAGTAGTAAACCAGCAGATATTTAGAACACAGGCAAACACTGAGTTGAGAAAGGGAAACATACTTTTTAGTGGTAGTTTCCTGCCTGTTTCTAAAGTCCAATGACAGCCTGATTTTTGATCACTTATCTCCTCTTCTTGCCTTGTCTCACTGAGAGCAACCAGTTTGCTGTTTCTAGGCCCTCATGTCTTACCACTTCTATTTTGCTCTCCTATTCTCTTGTTTCTCCTCTTTCATTTTCTCTTCATTTTCTTTTTCTTTTAGATTTTCCATTGGTGCGATATTAAAAACACATCTTTCTAGCGCACTGGAGAGATGCTTTGTAAATATAAATAATTAAACTGAAGAGTTTTCTACTTTTCACTGTTATGCTGTAATGTATTACATTATCTTTCTACTTTACTGTAATATTATACTCCTGTCTTATGTTTCACTACTAAATATTTAGGTGCTAAAATACTGAATGTTGTAATAAAATATTATTAAATATTACATCTTCAATTTCTTTTTTCTTTTTTTTTTCCAGTCTGGAATTTGTGATTGAGGTAACTTTCAGAACTAGAGCTATTTTTTTAGCTTGATGTCTTTGCCTACCCAAACACAAATCGCCCAACTAAAATAATCTTACTCAAACCAGCTATTTAAGTTAAACTGCTGTTCTCTGCATTTTGACGATACAAGAAATAATTTCTGCTTTTTGAATCTACTTATCTCAGTTTTAGTTTTTGCTTTTGTTTTGTTTCTGATGTCAGTGTGAAGAGTGCTTATGTTGGCAGCACAGTGTATGCATGGGACTGTTAGAGGACAGCATTCCAGAGCAGTACATCTGTTATATCTGCAGAGATCCACCAGGTACGGGAAATCACCTTTATCTGCAGCTGTTTGCTTGGGGATCTTTAAGCAAAGATGTTATGTATTGCTCACATTGTTAAAGCTTTGTCTGTTTTGTGTTATCTGTTATACTTCTTTGGGGCAAGTGCTTCTAAGTTTGGCTCTGAACAGAAATTTTCCTGTTAGTAACATCCTATTCAGCTATGCTAAATCTTATTAATGATCTTAATTACCATCGCTTTAGTTGTTGAAACTTAATTCCCCTGAAACCTTAGTGCTTTATCGTGTTATTGTAGTCTGAAAAGTTTTCTAAACAAATCATTCTTGCTCAGCAATCTGTTTTGCCTATACTTGGAATCACATCTGTTCATTTAAATATATTTTTTTTAGAGAAAAAGGACTCATTACCACAGTACACTCAAATATGCTGTGGATGTCATTTCATATTAATTGCAATTTTATAATGTTTGAATTTGTCCAGAATTGTGTAAATAAAGGTGTGGAACTGAATATGTAAAATATGGAAAAAATCTAGCATATTTATGGTAAACAATAGCACACAAATAGCACATCTTGAACTTAAGATTTTTAGGATAAGTTTTAAATGGTAAGAATTAGGAAAAGTCTATTTACTTTTAAACTGAATACATTTGATTAGGAAGAGGTTGATTTTAAAATGATTCTGTCCATAAACCCATTTTTCTTAGCAATTATTTGGAGAAAAACTGTATGATTTGGAAGAAAATTTTTCGTCTTTTTCCTGACAATTGATACAAATGCACATACATGTCTTCTGGGGAAATAGCCAGCAGTACGGCTGCTTCAAAAGGGCAATGAGACAACACCTGCAAACTTTTGTTTCATTCTGAATTTAAGAAATGAAATCTGAAAGCTGTTTGCAGAACTATAAAACAGCACAGTTTTAGTTATTTTTAAGAAGAAAATTAGGGAAAATAGAGCTAGAAAGATGTGACTCTTTCCATTTGCCCCAATGTGAATCTAAATTGATGGTATAGAGTCTTGTTTGATAGTTCTGTGTGGTGTACTCTTTGAGCAGTCAAGCTTTTTCTTATTAAAACCAACTAATTTGTCTTGTGTTCTTTCCCTGCACTGTACTAGGTACTTCGTTATCCCCTGCTATGCAGAGACTGTGTCCCTAATTTTTATCTTCTCTCCCTTCCTAACCATTACTTCTTTTCTTTCTATGTCAGGAGAAAAAGGTCATTCACAATGTCAGTATTTTAAAGTGTATTGGGATAATGGGCAGAAAGGAGATAGACAGGGTATTCTCCTGAAAGGTATGAAGGGCTTCCATCAACCCATTCTTTGTTCTGTATATGATGATAGTCTGATATGAAATTGAGTGTAAGATATTGCCGTCTTAGTCAGTCTGTTTGTCTGGGTTCCTCATTGTAAACAATAATATTGGGATAATTATCATTATACTTTTCTAGTTTTGGGGTTTTTTTGTGGGGTTTTTGAGTCTTTTAATGGACTGCTTTTTGTTTTTTTTAAACAGTTATTAAGTTACTATAGAAGCATTAGCTAAATATTCATTCATGGCTGTTGGGTTAAGGTTGTAGATGTTGCCATAGCATGGGAGACCTAAGGCCCACTCACATCAGTATCCTGTCTAGTAGTGTCTGGTAAAAGGCATCTCAAAGGAGAGTGTAAGAACTCTGCTGTCAGGTAACTTTGAAATGTCCGCTTTTCACGAAGCCTTCTCCTGGCTTCTAATAAATAGATATTGACTTCACTATTGAAGCAAAATATTTGTCTTTCAGAAACAAACTAGGTGTTTTGGATATGTCCATATAAAATCCACTCTGTAACATTTCTTATGGTAACTTAGTTGTTCTTTTTTTTTTAATAAGTAAACTGCAGTAGTTAAATAAAGTGCCAATTTAAACTTTTTTTTTTGCAGTTAGATTGATAATAGCACAGTTCTTAATATCCTCTACTTTGATTGCAAAGGTGATTAGATTTTCAAGTGCCATTTAGAGAGGTCTTGAGATTTCAGGTTTATTTTTGTTTTCATAAGCATTAAGAGTTTCCTCTTAATCCATGTAAACTAAATTGTAATTTATGAATAGCAATTGAATCATTCTTTCATGGATATTAGGAGACATTTAGGAGAGTACAGCATATAATTGTAGCACTCTAGTTTTAAATACAATTCTGCTGTGGCTTTAGGTGGCCCTCAAGTTGTTTATTGCTTACCCCAGGTCAGAGGTGGAGTGCCAAATATCTTTATGATAAAGACTGGCTAAACAACGGACACATGTGTGGATTATCATTTTTGAAAGAAAACTACTCTCATCTTAATGCCAAAAAGATTGTGTCAACACATCATCTACTGGCAGACGTATATGGTGTAACTGAAATACTGCACGGATTGCAGTTGAAAATTGGGATATTAAAGTAAGTATCAGTCATGGGTTTATTCTTCATCTTTATATATTTAAGTAGCAGAGACTACTGTTATTCCATATTCATTGTTCTCTCACAATAAAGTTGTTTCTTGTATAATAGTTTAAATAATTCAAGTGCAAGATGTGGAGTACCCTCAGCTTCAGTGGGAGTTAGGTGTTCAGCACCTGAGTGGATCTGGTATATTTGGATTATTGTTGGTTGATTGATTTATTTTATAGTCAATTTTGTGTTAAAGGGACATTCTGGATTTATTCTAAATTGATAAGTGGCCTAGGAATACTTACATGTTTGATAATGGTGCTTATCAATAGCTATAATCTAGCAGAAGTGGATGCTTAATAGTTCAGTGCTGTAAGTGGTATTCTCTTATAACTTGCTTTTTTTCCTCCCCTTCATTACAGAAATAAGCATCACCCAGACCTTCATCTCTGGGCTTATTCAGGGATGCGAAAAGAACAGGAACAAATAACTGTTGGGGTAGAGAAAAAATTAGTGACTTTGCCGGATGCTGTTAATCCAACTGAAAGGACGTGTCACAGTCAAAACCATAAAGAGCCGCCCAGTATACCCCAGAAGATGGAAGAAACATACATCACAAGTGAGCACAGTTACCAAAAACCACAGTGTTTTGGTCAAGACTGCAAAGCAGTCACTGACCCTATGAGCTCAGATGATGAAGATACAAGTAGTTTTGAGGAAGATCAGGAATTTCACACAGAGAATAAAAACTGTTTACAATATTCTTTTAAAGATGATGGCATGAATGAGCAGGTAAGTATCATTCTTCATCTGGGAAGTTTCATAGTTGGAAAAATATTTTCCATCTGATAAAACTCAAGCACATACAATTATTTAGAAATGCTCATTATTGTAATTCAACATATTCTATCACATATGTCAGCAGAAATCACTAGAAGCAAAGTTGGATCACTGAAATAGTTTCAGGTGAAGTATACCCACTTCGGTTGGTGAATGAAATGCAAAGTATAGTTAAAGTATTGCCTATGCTAAAAGTGTTTATGCTCAATCCAGTGTTTCTGGGGAGAAAAATAATCCTATGCTTAAAATGCAGGGTCTCGAAACACAACTTAGGTGTTTTTTGTGAGGAAAATAGGACAAGTTTCCTTTTTTTCTCTCAATTCTGTTTTCTATGTGCGGGTGGTGTTTTTGTTGTTGTTTGTTAAACTGGGATTTGTAATTGTGTTTTTTATCGTACCGTCTCCTTTTAACAGCGACACTATCTAGAATTCTGTCCACAGTTAATGATTTACTGACCAACTAATTTCACCTCATGTGCAATTTCTTTTGAGTCTTGTTTCACAGGTTTTTAGTCAGATTTATATTTGGTTATTTAAACATCTCTCATTTTTGCATTAATGGTTTGAATCCATTACTTTGTGGAAGAGGTCTGAAATTTGTTAGTCTGGTTTTAGTGAAGAGTTCTCTTTGAGCAAAAAAACAAAGTAAACCAAACCTTTCTGTTTTCTACAATATTACCTGTGTGAGAATAAATCGGCCAACTCATCCCCCTTTTGAAGTACAGTTTCTGGTGTGGAAGAAATAAGTAAGACATGTCTTTTTTCTTTTAATCTTAGTTTTAAATGTGGCATGTGAGCTATATAGTCTGAATGGAAAATTTTGGCTCATTCTAGTTAGAAATAACTGTTTGTATGCTAAATCGCATGATTACACTCAGTTTGTGTAGCAAGGAGACATGCATCAGTGTGAAATACACTTTCCTTCCAACAGTAGCTTAAATTGTCATTGTAAGTAGTATAAATATATTTAAAATTAAAAGAAAGTATATGTGAGCAGTGAAACAAAACTAATGTTTCCTTCAGAGACTAAATCTCCTCTCTGTCTTAAACCAGGAGGAGATCTGTTTGGGGCAGTGTCAGAGTACTTCTTCCTTTGGGATACCTTAGTTCACCTTGTCAGTAGTCAGCCTTGGTATCTGAAGTAAGACTTTCTGTCTAGACTTACTACGCATTGAAAAGTTCTTCTTGGTTTCTCCATGAACCTGTTTGTACTTACCTTAAAACCATAATGACACTGGCATTGAAGTGCCATTTTTACATGAACTGACTTCTCTGTAAGGTACCTTCTTCACCTCTCCTTGTCAAAGTTTTGACTGGGGCTTTGGATTCTCCTTTCTAGCATCCTGCGGAACTTTGAATATTCTGGTTTTCCATACTGTTTTGTCTTACCCTAGTCTACAGTTCTGTTACATATCATCTTTTCTCTAATAAACAGTGTTCAGATCAACTATTATCAAGGCCCTTTTTGGACTATGCATCATCTTTAAAATTGTATGTAGTTTCCTTGTTCTTGCTTCTGAAAGCATGAGCCTCTCCCACCTGAACCTCCCACTTACTTCTTCACAAGCTGGGTCCTGTACTCTGCTTCTCCTACCACCTCTGCCACCACTCCCCCATTACGTACATTGAGCTCTTAGCTTAGAGGAAGACCTGTTTGACTTTGTGATGGTGTTTTTGTTTGTTTTTTTTCAAGGAGCATTTACTAGCTGTTTGAATAAATATAGAGGTTATTAAAAGAAAAAAAATCTTTTATGATGTTAAGTTACTTAGCTTTAAGATTTTATTTAATTTAACTGCAGTGGGCATCTAAAAGATTCACCTAACAGATGATTCTTGGTTTGAGAATTATTGACTTGGGTCCTCATATGGCAAGGGAAAAAAGATATTCTTCTCTCATGGTTTTAGAGATTGTCTGAAAATTGTAAGAAATGGGGCATTTCTTATTTATGTTGGAAATATCCTTAATAAAGATTAATAACAGTTTGAATAGTGAAAACACTGTGGAGGCAAACCTGATGTCTTGAGAGATGAAAGATTTTATCTGAAAGGTTTGAGAGTTGAGAGGGTTTTATGATTTTTGAAATCTATCTTTGGTAAATAACTCCCTTAATGAATATTGTGAGTATTAACAATACTTGTCTTCCATGACTCACTCAAATGTTGTCAGCAGGTCAGTCCAAGTTTTGTTGGTTTTTTTAGATTAATTTTAAGTCTTAAAAAGAAACAGGTTTTTTTTTTTTTTTGCTTAAGAAGTAACTTAAAATCCATCAGTCCCTATTTTCTTCTTCTCCCTCTCTTCTGTTAAGTCTGCTATTATGTGACGTGGAAAAAAAATTAGCTGAGCACTTCATCAGAGAAGTGTATTAATACGATAAAATTCACTCCTTGCTCTGGCGTTTGCCATGACCTGACACTGTGTGAGCATACGTATCCAGCATTTTAGTCCCTAAAATAGAATCATCAATAGTGAAAAAAACTTAATCAGATATGAAGTCATAGCAAAGATGAAAACTGTGAATCCTGCTAATTAAGGGAGATACTGAACACTTTAACTCATTAAATCCGGTATACCTCCTTTGGTCATTTTCATTAGCTGAAATGTCAGATACAGAAAGATGAGGAATTGCTGTGAAGATACTAATTGTTTCAAAGTAGTCAAGCTTCCTCAGATACTCTGTTTGCATAACTCTTCACTGCCCTTGTAACTATCCCCAGATGTGTTCAACTCTATCCCAGGCTTGTGCTTGCAAGTTAACGTGGGACCACAGCAGTGGTAGGAAGAGAAGTCTTGTTTTAATCAACAAATAGAATGGCCAGATTATTTGTGCAGAATAATGACTTTCGACATCTTGGATATTACTGCATTTTAGGGAGTTTTCAATCATTCTCTGGCTAAGTTGAAACAAACCTTATGGTTTTGCACGCTTTTGGCGATGGTAGACCAACGCCATTCAGCACTTCATGATTTAAGTCATGATTTAAGTCATGATTTGTATAAAAAGGGCACAGAAGTGCAGTCTGTCTTGCTGCATTAAGCAAAGTGCTTGAGCTAGTAAACTACCTCGTCTCACTCCCCCAGTGCTATACATGCTCATTTGTATGGAATTTGCGTTTTCTTTGGTTTAGTCTATTGATGTGTCATGGTACATGGCTTTTTGAGTATGCCTTTGTTTGAGTAGACAGAAGTACAATTTTAAAACAGCAGAGTTTATCGAGTGACTCGAGTATTGATATCAACACCAGAAATTTAAAAAGACAAAACAAACCCACTTAAATGGCAATTTTTTTCTTTCTGTTGCTCCTATGAAGAAGAATTCTGCTGAAGGAAACACTGTGTTTGTTTGTAATGAAAGAAAAGGCTCAGAAGAACAAGTTGACACACATCTTCAATGGCAGCTAAATCTCCTTACCCATATAGAGAATGTACAGAATGAAGTCACCAGCAGAATGGACCTGATTGAAAAAGAAGTTGATGGTAACTGCATTGCCAGATACTTGTTAATACACCTGTAACAGCATCTTTCATAGCCACTGTGTTGAAGGTGATCTGAGGCACTGAGGATGGATTTTTAAGTGTTATATTCAAATTTGGATACCCAAAATTATAATCAGAGTTTTTACCCTTGATCTCCCCATCCACTTCCACAAGTTTTGAATGCCCAATAAAGTAGCTTAAGCACTTAGGACCCCTGAAAATTTAGCTCAAGTTTCTGATATCAGGCAGGCTTTAGAAAACTTAGATAACTTGGGTAGTCTTTGTCCAGATATGGATCATATGGATTTCTACGCCTGGAATGTCTTTGGCCTGATCGTTCTAGTATTTGACAATATTTAGGGGGAAAAAAAAAAAAAAAAGATATGTTCATTCTGCCTTCAACTTTGGTTTGCTATATATTAGTAAATAACTGGTGTCAGGAGGACAAATCAGGCTCCATGAGAAAACCTGAATGAGTTTATACTGTAGGAGTAAATATTAAGGCATATAAATTTACTTGACAGTCATAGAAATTAAGAATGAGGGGAGCTTGTAGTCTAGTTATAGGAGTTTGTAATTATCTTTTTTACAAATAAAGATGTACTACTATTTGCAGTTTTACTTTCAATATTCCTTCTTGTAGTAGTCAGTATTTCTAGGCTAACAGGGTTGACTTTTTCCCTTCTCTGTCTCTAGAAGCATAGAAATTCCTTGAAAAATATTTATTGAAGATTGGAAAACCATTCTGTAACCTGGACCTTGGAAACAGGAGCCTGTTAAAGGGACAGAAGCAAGCCTTGCATTTAAGGATTGCATTTTCTGTTGCAGAACTGTCATAGCTGGAGGGCTGTGAACTGAGGTTTCTTTTATGTGTGTAGATGGTAAATTGTTAGTCAAAGGTATAATTTGTTCCCTGGTACCTTTTTATAGTAACAATCAACTCAGAAGATATGTTTGGGTTGAGTGAAACACAGAATTAGTTGGCATTTCCCTAATAAACATTTCTTCTGTTAAATAAAAATCACAGCCTCAGTGTATTTTCCCTTCTTATAAAAGTCAGAGTAAGAAAGAAAAGTTTAATTTTCATGAAAACTGTTTCTCAAAGACTTATTCTAATCAACTTCCTTTTCCTTCTGTAGTTTTAGAAAGCTGGCTTGATTTCACTGGAGAACTGGAACCACCAGATCCTCTGGCAAGATTGCCTCAGCTCAAGCGACGTATCAAACAGCTCTTAATTGACATGGGGAAAGTACAGCAAATAGCAACGCTTTGCTCTGTATGACAAAAGGAAGAATAAAGAAATAAAAATAGGTTCTTCACAGTGAATTTTCTTACTAGCCACACAAGACTGACAGGAAGACAGCAGAAAGCTGAGCATTTTTCGGGTTCTTTGCTGATTACATTAATAGCCTGAAGCTTTAGAGAGAGGAGAGGAAATCTAGAGTAAGGAAGGAATCTGTTATATTGAAAATCTGAATATTCAACATCCAAGCTTCAAAATGTAATATATTACATACTGAGAAATGTTGATATGATTTTAACATGATAAACAAGGAAATCCCAGCATATAAGACAGTTAAACAAAGAACAATGCTACTATTTTGAAACCTGTGGCAAAAAATTCTAAATTAGCAGAATTCAGCTGACTAAAAATTCTTGGGACCTGCTTTTTTAATAAATTCCTCTTATCTTGCTAGTGAAAGGTAGACAGAGATCTGTATCCTCTCTACAAGGAAAGTTTTTTAGATTATTTCCTTCTCTCATGAATGTTCAGGAAAATGAACATACTAGCTTTGATTTTTGAAAGAAATTGCTTATCATGGTCTCCTTTTTAAAGTATTTTTTTAAATAGAAATCCTTATTACAGCACCCTTAGGCTCCTTTAAAACATAAGTGGCAAATAGTGGTCAGATGTGCCAAATAATATTAAAACCACTGGGATGAGAGTTTGATTATGACTTACACGAAGGGTTCTTTTCCAAAGTCCTACTCGGTGCCAGCAATCCATCCAAAAGTGTATCTAGTTTATATTTTTTTATGTTATATTGCAGTATTCAGGATTCAAGGTACAATTTTTTTCCTGGGTAGCTCTGTTCTGGTGTTGGCCCTCTGAAACTTTACCATCCTCAGCTGGGATGAGGAATGACAAGAGCTGCAAAACTGTCTGTGGCTGTGAATATACTAAACCACTAGAATAAATATCACAAGATACGTTATCCAAGATGTTTTTATAAAATCTTTCAGCTTCAGTGAATGAAACTTCATGAAACCAAAGGCAACCTACTTGCTCTGTTAGCTCTTGCTGGATTTTAAGCCCAGGACTTTCCCTGTGCTTATAAGTTGCCGCTGTACCCAGTGCTACATACATATTTGTATGTATATGTGTATAGATACACATGTACATATATACATACTGTATACATTTATATCTACACATGTCTAGTTTTATTACGATAGACTATAAGAACTGGTGGTTAACATGAAATGTTACCTTTTAACAAGCAGTTTCTAAAATTGAAAATAATGTATGTACAGGTTTTGAAATTTGTAAAATATGACTGTTAAAAGGAGGCTATTTAACTGATGACATTAAGATACTTGAACATTTTATGCCTCACGTCTGTTTATCAGTTCTAGTTATCTGTATAAATGCATTTTAGAACCGATAGACAGTAAACTTGAATTTACCTTTTGATAAGAGTACAAGCCACTGTACATTCAAAAATTATTTAAATTTGCAAACACACTGTTCTATATGTAAGGTACTGTATGTAAAACTGTTTATTAAAACTATTCTGCATACTCTACATTTTCCACTTTTCTTCCTGATCTACATGCAAATGTAAAAAAGAAGTGATTGTTATAATATACAGACCATCGAAAATCAAAAAAATCTTGGAATGCCTTTTGAGGATGCATAAAATTGAGAAATGTGCCAAAGATGGATTATCCGGGAAAGACTTTGCAACCAGGGCATTGAACTTTCATGATAAAACCATTATTGAGAAAGAAAGCAGCATGGCTGGTTCATTGCTAAAATAAACCTACCCTGACCTTTCCTGGCTGTCTATCATATCTGAAGGGAGTTAGTTAGCACTCTTGATGTCCAAAGCAAAATGAAAACCCCTGTTACAGAGTGGTTGCTATTTAAAAAGTCTTGCCACATCAAGCTTGTAGGAGACATTACAGAGCTGTATGGTTACGTGGAAGTTAATTATGGGATCATGATTGGCAACTTCATCATGCAGAAAGAACACAAGAGCTGAGGAGTTGTTGACATTTTTATAGCAACTGTTAATAAATAAATACTCTGTGTTATATAGCTGGATGCTTAAATAACTGCTTCAAACAATATGAATAGTTGAGTGACCTACTTGCTTTTGGATATGTGAGACTTTTTTCTATATTATTCACTTGCTGCATATCCTTGAATGTGGTACTGTGTCTACTGTATAAGAAAAGCGTAAATCCAGATGAATTACTTTGAAACAAAGTGGAGTGTATTTACATAATTTATACAGCATACACTGTAGCAATATTATGCAATGTGTGTGCATGCGTGTGATGTAATATAATTGTAAATGTTACTGACGGTCGACTGAGAGAGTCCAGGTGGGAGAACGGAGGTTTCTTTCTTAGTGTGGAGATGGAGGAATGGTATCCTGAAAAGGAAATCGTAAGGTCAAAGTTAAAGTTGCCCTTTGCAGCTTTAACTTGTCTTCTGTTTGTATACACAATGGTCTCTAAATTTACATGGGTATGTAATTTTATTCCTCAGGATCCTGCCTTATTCAGGATGGACTGTGCTTACAAAAACAAATTATTTAGTATTTTTTTATCTTCATGTGTAGTCATGTATTATAAAAATTCCTGCAAGCATTCGTATCTTCTAAGAAATACAACCTCAGTGTCCCTGTGGACAGTGCTGTGATACATTGTGTATTGCTTGAATGCTTCACAAACTTGTCCGAGTTTGCTTTCTCAAATTGTGATGTTAGTCTGTAACTTGGGAGCTTTAGTTTTGGCCCCAGTTTCTCAAGTATTCAAAGGTTTGGGATGCTTTTGAAGTTTATTTTCTTAAACACTTACAAGTCAAGTGCCATAAAAATCCTAAGTGTTTTGCACAGAATGTAACCTACAGTCGATTGCTTTGCTCGTGTGCCAGTGATCTGGCTCCTACCAGTATTTCTTCTAGTTGGCCTTATCGAGAGAATCTTCTTCCTGTAGGCATTGTTTTCCGTCTGTCTTCCTGCTGCCTCTGTGAATAAGCCAGGGATCTACACGCAGTCGTTTTGCAGTGTCATTTATCGGGGCGTGAATTGCAGTGACTTATGCTGTATGATGGAAGCAGACCCTCTCTGAGGAGGAAATAGTATATGGCGAAGTAAGGACTCTCTTTGATACACGTGCACAGAAAGATAAAACTTAAAAATTTTCAGCCTTCTTTTAATACAAGTTAATAATAGCAATGAACAAAAGGGAAATGCCATTGTGCAGAAGCCTCTTGTGAGTTCATAGAGCTAAATAATGGCAAACTCATGGACCCTTTAAATGCCCAGGTTTTTGTCTGAGGGTGTTTTGTTTTGGGTTGTTGGTTTTTGGGTTTTTTTTTGCATGGAGGTATCAGGGTGATTCATTTCGAAGCCGCCTTCTTCCTGTGATCATACCGTAGGCATCTGCATCAGGAATTCTGCATTTTCAGTGGCAGTGATGGCAGTAGGACATCAGTATTGCAGTTACAACTGAAACGTAGTCTTAGTGACATGGTCAGATATCATATGATGGGGTTGCCTATGTTTCAGTTACAGAATGGGGGTGCTTCAAGTCATATGGCAGGGAATGGGTTGGAAGATGCTTCCTGCAAACCCTTTTCTTGGGTAGCTGTGGTTTGAGTAGTGCCTATATTTTGGATATTCTGGCTGTAGACCCATAGATCTTTGTAAGTTACTCCATAGCTGAACAGTGGTAGAAGCCTGTTGTCCTCTTTAAAATAGTCAAAGAAGATGAGTTGCAATTTTCTGATGGATTTCACGTATTTGCTGGCTGGCAAAGAATTGAAACTGTTCTTCCATGGGTGCAGTCCTCTTGTATGGCTGACATCCACCTGTTTCTCTTAATTTTGTCTCTGAGCTTCTACATGTGCTCCTCATATGTTTGTTCTGCAGCTTGCATCTGTTTCTCCTTTTGTCCTTCGGCTTTCTGCACTCTGTCATCTTCTGTGATGCCTGGAGGGTTTCACCCCTCTGTTCGTGTGCCCAGTCCTTTCTGGCTGCTGTGGGAAGCAGTCATAGGGAAGGGTCTCCTCTGCTCCTCTGTCCTCGGTCTCCTCTGCTCCTCTGTCCTCAGCCTCCAGCGTGTCCTATGACCTGTGTACAGTTGGGTTGTGTGTACTATGATCAAAATCTTCAGATCTTTTGCTGTCTTCCTTTAGTGAGCCTCTTCTGGTCTTGTCCAACTGGTGATCTCCCTCTACTCCCATCTGGCTTTTAACTTAACTAGACTTGGATGAATATTACAGCAGAACCTCTCGGGCGCTATTGGGCTCCAGTGCTCCTTCCCAGGTTGATGTGGGATGTAAAGGAGTCACTCGAACATCACAGTAAAATTACAAAAAAAAAATGTTTTGATGCTTGCAAATCAGAACATTTTTCCTTTGTATTTGAAGGGAAACTGCAACTGTTTTTCTTCACTGAAACTTAAAAGACAAAACAGATCCAGAACTGAACTGGAGCTTGATGTAAAAATCAACAAGAAGAATAGGGGGTGGGAAGCACTCTGCGAACAGGAGATGCGTAACAAGAAGTGTGCAATCAGGCCATCTTGACTGCCTTGCCCTGTTAGTAGTTACACGGAGGTGCCGATGCGTGAAGGGGGTGCATGCAATGATGCCGTTCATTTGCAAACAGGACCCATCTTTGCCATGTCAGTTTGGAACCATGGGGTTTCTCTCTACTGCTTAGAAATGTTGCAGTACATGCACCTTAATTTTGGAGTGCTTATTAAGGTCAGAGGCTTAATCACTGTCAAAATGCCCATTGCTATCCTCACATTTTATTAGCTGACACTTTTTTTTTCTGTTGTACTGAGTCCATATGGCTTTAGGTGATGACTTTACAGAGCACGTTTGAAATACTTCAGGAATGGTTTTTATTATACTATGTTATGTCCTGGGTGCTGGGCCTGGGGGTCTGTCTTTAGCAATAAGTATTATACACTATGTGTATCTCTTTATATATGGAAAATAAGTATGGAGCATGTAATGATGGTGAAAATACACTGCACAAAGAGCAGATGGTGCATTTGGCAGCCATTCTGCATCAGCCTGAACAACTCGAATAAAACATTGGAGACTGCACGGAGAAAACGAACTAGCGTGAAAAATCCTTCAGGAGTGAATTTCCCTTTCCGTACACACCGGGCCTGTGTGTAAGCAGTAGATGACCCAGCCTTATTCTATGGATTGAACAAGTAAAGCTAGTTCAATTGCTCTTTACTTCAAAGAGCAGCCTGCCTTCCTTTACAACTGGCCAGGGCCACCTCCGTTCAGCTGTAGCCTGGGCGTCAGTGTATTGTCACCACGCACTCTGAGAGAGGCAGCAGGGCACTGTCGTTAAATCTTCTATGAGAGAAGCGAATTACTCTGTGATTTGTTTTTTATAATAGCAATAATGTCGACTGCATTCTAATACAATAAAGGTCTGTTGAGATTGTTAACGTGCCTGGGCTCCCGTTCAGTGGACTTTTGTTTTGGTGAGCTGGCGGGTGCTTGTATGTGTTTTAAAGCATTAGGGAATCTTCAGTTGTGTTTTTAGCCTCTAGTCAACAAGTTTCCATGCAGTCATCGACACTCAGTTATTCATACACATCACAAAGCTTTAAGGAATCTTCAGTTGTATTTTAGCCTGTAGGCAAATTATGGAGTCACTAAATTATTTACAGTACTGAATTACTTACTGTGTGGCACAGTAATTAGAAGATTGTTGTGTTCCTGAACTGCTTTGGTGTTTAACAATTTCAGGGTTTGGGTTTCACAACGCACTCGGTTCTTGAAAGACAACGTCTTCCAACAACGCGTTCACAGTGATGGCAGCCCTTCTTGTGGGCAGACGTCTGCCTTCCGAGGGTGTTTCTAGTTTTGTGCCTTGGTACAATGTCATTACAAAATAACTTCAATTTGCTTTCAGTGACTTACATATTGCCTACAAACTGTTGTACGGGACACTGTTGTTGTAGGAAAGAAAGAAGCAAATGATACTAAGAAAGTTCCTGTCCATGTCCCGTGGGCCAGGGCACAAATAAGTGACAGGTGAATGAAATCAGAATTTAAATGAGTTAGAGAAATTTTTCTGTTGTTCACAGCAAAAATAAATATAATCTTAAATATATGAGCAATTTCAAAAATTGAATTCTGAAACATATTTTAATCATTATTGAAGGAACAGTCTGAAAGCAGTCTACTGAATTTAAGATACAAGGCCAAATTTAGATCTTGCAGGAATACACTGAAATGCTTCTTCTAATTAGCGGACTTACTGAAGAAGAGGTTTCCTGAGAGAGACCAAACATCTAGCCAGTCCCGTGTCCTATCTTTGGTAGAAATAAGACGTCAGCATCAGTAGAAACATACTGACTAGAAAACATCTGTACAAATTGGTCTTTCCCTTAACGTATCTTTCACTTCTGGAAAACTGAGGTTTCCTTTACCGAAATCTTTATGAACACCATCAGTTTTACCAGTCGCAGACAGATCTGTGCTCCGTGAGTTGAATCCATCTTTTTTCATTCATTTCTCTCCACAACGTCAGGTGGCATACTGAATTCCACAGCTCCGTTGTGTGGCACAAGCAGTTGTGTTTGCCCTTGAGCTTGCTTTCAGACTCCGTTGGCTGTACGCGGTTGCCGTCAGTTCAGAGGAGGTTAAATATTGCATTATCAGAAAGACCCAAAGTAGTTTTGTCCTACCAGCACCAGAAGTTTGGCACCCTGTGCCTGTCCTTGCGTGACTGGCAGTGTCCTTTCCGACTGCATTAGCTCGCTGTTGTCAAACATTGAGTGGATTCAGTGTGCGAATCTATCCATCGTGCCACTGCCTTCTGCCTGGGGTCTCAACACAATCTGCATCCCAGATGTCGTGAGAATAAAATAAATATTTTTCTCTGCCTTGCATCGCTATGGTACTATTAGATAGAGGAAAACTGTGTTATCTCCGATGGATAAGTAAGAAAGAAGCATTTTTACCTGTCCTAGAAATGGTTCATTTCTGCAGGGACAAATTCAAATGTTCTTACGTGGGCTATTTTAGGTTCTTTTGTCACCAAAGGCACCTTGCCAGACTGTAAATTGTAGCACAAAAAAATTGAGACGTCCTCTGCCTGCTTTTCCGATCTAGCCAATTTTAGTACAGAAGTCGCTGGAACTTCCCCATCATTCTTTCAACGTGAAGAACGTGTCATGCGTGAAGTGACTGAAACGGGTATTATCTGGCAGGGCTATGCTTTTTTTCCTCATCATCTTTTAATTTTGCATCACATGAGGACTTTGTAAACCTTAATCAGAGATGATGGAGATGAATGCTTCACAAGGTCTTCTTATTGCTCTGTGTGCCAAAACCATGTGAAGAAGATTGAGACGAAGGTCTCATGCTTGGGAAGAAATGCACCAGATGTAAAACATAGTTCTCCTCTATCTGTGAGTGTAATCAGTTCCTAACAAATGGTGTGAGTCTGTGATTTCACATAGTTTCCTTAAAAGGTGAGAGAGAATTATGCAATATTGGTCATCTGTTTAACACAGAAAAGCAGTTTATTATTTAAAAATAAATGAGCTAATTGATATGGACATCATTTGACAATGTTTTCAGTTCTTAAAATTTTTGCTTTCAATTTGCTGCCTCGCTCAGGAGGCTCCCTTAAGTTTGTTTCTTAAAGTAAGATTGGTTTCTCAGGCTCAAGTTTTATTTGGGTAAAAGCAACTTTTCTGTGGGTGTATATGTTTACATATTCATATACAGGCATCATTTAACCGTGGGCTTTTCAATATGTAAAAATCACAGTTGCACGAGCATCTTTTCTGCTAAGAAAGTGTATGCAAAACTGGAACAATGAATAAATGATCTGCTTCTCCCTTGAGGTTTGTGATTTCAATGTTTCATCACACTGACATTTTTGTTTCCCCCAACAATTACAGTCTGGATTGGGTAGCTTTTTGTACAACAACCAAACCCCTTGTTTCCAGTGCTACAGCAATGATTTTGAGGACACGTTAGTTTTAAGGCCAAACTGGCCACAGGGACCTTTTCCACTTACTTTTCTCCCCTTCACTGGTGAGCTAATTTAAGATATTCTTCCATCTTTTCTCCGGTGCTAAAAATAGAGGTCAATTCCTTCACTGAAGGTATGCAGTGAGGCTTTTCTTTATTTGAATTTGACCAGCCATATATGACAAGTGCCTTTTTTTTTTTCTCTGAAGAAGATGGGTTGCGCATATTGCTCTGTAAACTTTTTTTTTTTTTTTTAATCCATGGGCTATTGCATCCAATTGAACTTGCGTCTACAGAGATGCCCATCTTGGTTTGACGCACATCTAGAAGTGGTTGAAGTGATGCCGATTGCCAAAACTCACTCACTCTGTTTTTTAAGAGACTTTTAAGACTTGGCTGTTCTTTCCACCTGCATAGTTTTCTGAGTGTTTCTGAAGGAAATAAAAGTAATCTTGGGAATCCACATTATGTAGATACTGCATGATTTGTACTTCTTTCTGTCAGTAACAGCCCTTTGATACCTCTGCCTTACTCTGTTATCAGCTACTAATGGCCCTTGGTAGCAAAGAATAAAGGAGGAAAGTGAATGGCTACCATGACCAGCTTGCTTCTCCCCCCATCTGCTGTGCAAGGAGCCTGAATGACAATTTTTTACTAATTTTAGAAAGCTGGACTAAATCAGTATCACACTTACCGCACCCTCACGCTATGGATACGTGTCCGTGGCCTGGAAACACCGTCGTGGCTGTAAGCACCGACCCCGGAGAGCCCGGGCACCGGGCTGGGCTGTGCCTGGCCCCTCTCCTGTGACCGCCCCACTGCACGGGGGGTTGGACACAAACCTGAGGCTCTGGAAGCATACCTGAGTCGGAAATAAATGTCGTGGTCAGACCTCTCATAATTTAACCACCCCAGCGCTAGTGCTGGCTGTCCTCTCTTTAGTCTCATTCCTTTGCTCCACATGCATGTTTCCCTACAAATGCTATGCTAATCCAGAAGTTAATTTTCTTTCTGTGTCTGCTTAAGCAGGGCTGTTACAGAATTTTTCTTTATGCCTTCAAAGGTTGCCTTTTTTTGGTCTGTCATCTACACTGGAGGCGTTCTTCATCTTTCCCCAGTTTGATATTTCTGCTATTAACTTTCCTCAAGTCCAGAGTAGGTTGCTTCAAAGTCAAATACAAATACAGTCCTACTCATTTTAAAAAGACTAACCATGCTACAGCAAGTTTGTACTGCTGTTTGAGATCACGTTCAGCATGTATAACAAGCCCTGTAGCACTGTAGTGGTCTACAGCCTAGACAGAAGGATGCTTGAGTCACTGTTAGCGCAGTCTTGGTCTGTAGGAGAGCATCAATAGAGTTGTTTCTAGACTGCCTAGTACCCATGAATCACAAAGAAGAGCGCTGCTGTCACTTTTTCTTGAAATCAGCCAAAGTCCAGCCTCAAACACGTGCTTCTGTTACTATTTATCCCTTTGTCCAACAAGCTTTGCGTGAGAGTGAGGTCTCATAATTCCTGGTGCAAGTAAATGCTAACTAACAATCATAAACGTTGGACGAGTAAGAAATGATACTCTGGAACAAAGGAAATCATATTTCTGATATGTTTTAGGTTCAGGATCTTGCATGTGATTAGTACCGAAAAGCTGGATTTAACATGCTTAATGGTTATACTGATCTGGAGGTTATACACCTGGAGGACGAAGCCCAAGAAACTAAGCTGCTTCCAGTCAGATACCTGTGGATATAAAAGTGCGCGGTGCAAGTGGGAGTAAGAGCAAAAGGTTGAATGCAATTGACCCTGACTCTCAACTCCCTTCACAGTCAGTGGAAGCTGTCTTCATTCTGTTTTCATTTAATAAATATCCACATTGTGAATTGTATTTGCTCGTAGTGCCGCAGTGCTTGGAGGTCTCACTCCTGCCTGCCCCCTCAGCAGGCTGGTCTCTCTGGAAACACAAACTAATCGTACTTCTGATACAGAGCACGAGGTCTGGTTGCACCACGCTGCAGGTGAGAGCAGGAGCTCTTGGCTGGGGTCGTGTCAGTATGCTCAATTTGCATGTCGATTTAACTTGGTCCCCCCTGTGCCTGCTGCCGCTTGTTCTCCTCTCCGATGGCTGGGCTCAGCAGTGCTCCCTGGAGCGGGGATGAGAACTGGCTGAGGAGAACCACGAGGGCAGTTCCAGGTGAATGGGCCTCTTGCGGTTTTCTCAGAAGCATCCCATGCGTCACTTGCCCAATTTCGTGGCCAGTCTACCAGCACATAAGTGAACCCATCCAGGTGATGTTTGCTATAAAAAGGCAGGTGAAGGCTACCTGGGGTGTGCAGGGCTGTCTCACTGACAGAAGGGGATGGAGCAATCCCATCGCAAGATGGGCTCCATCCCATTTTGCACCCTTCTTTGCTGCTTTATTAGCTTAGCAGCAGCCAATATATTTGGTAAGTACACTTGTTCTTTTCCTTTGCCTGTGTCCGGTAGTGACTGTGCTCCTGCGATCTTTGTGCCGCTCTGCGTGTTATTCTGACAAAGTATATAATGATCTTGAATCTTGCACATTGCAAACTTAGCTGGTTATTGTGTGCTGTGCAGAGTGAGTTTGGGCTCCCGGTTAAATGCTAAGCTATAAGGATCTTTAAATGGTCAGTGTTATCTGACTTCAGTACACCTGGATTTTGCGTGGAAAAAAACCCGTTTTCTGGAAGAACAGGCTGGACTAGAGTAGAAGCTTGGGTAGGAGAAGGTGGTGCTGCAGGGATGTGAAGGTTATATGTTCTACTTGTATGTGCCATCATCTAATTTGGCTTGAAGTTTAACTTAAGATACTGGATAGTCTGAGTGCTGTCCCCAGTTCTTTGGTCTGAATTTGAGAGTCCTGCACAACAAGCAATTTGAATCACCCATCAATCTCTTAACTCAGATGTCTTAGTAGACTGTAGCACCATACAAAGGGATCTCCACACATCCCAGAGCAACTGGCTCAGAGTCACGTTTGAGGTGAAGATGGTGAGGTCTGCCTACATGTGGATGTCTATAGGTGAGCTAACCTGACCTAAAATCCCTTTACAGTCTCATGAAAATTTTCACATGGGCTTAAGGGGACACAGTAAAAACCGGCAGAAACAGAAGTGATTCAGCAACCTTAGGTGCACAGAAACCATCTGTGGTTAAAGTAGTCCCTGAGCTGCAAATTATCAGAGACTGAAAAGTATTCACAATACTTATGATGTATTGGTGGTACTACATGTGTGGTCACACTCAGACCAAATCCTGGATTAAGTGAACCTTTGGTCTAAATCGCTGTAGCTGTGGTTTTGTTTGTTTGCAGTATTTTTATAGAACTAGTCAGCGGAATAAGAGCATGATATTCATCATATATTGACAGAGAAGGTGTCAGATCAACTAATCTGTTCTGTAAAAAAGAACCTACTGAATTTCATGGTTCTTCTAAAACAGCATCCAAATTTGGTCTTGAATATACTAAGCACTGAAGAGTCAACTGCTTTCTTGCTAGTTGGCTTCATTGATCACTTGCCCTGGCAGAAATTTAGAAGCGCTCCTAATATGAGTTAGTCTGATGCTAACCGCTAGACATTGATCCTTTTTAGGTCTTTTATGAGATTAAGAAGAAATACCTCTCCTTTTGGTAGAATAGTGAGTGACTTAGTTTCAATAAAGAATACTCATAAAACATTAAGTGATGTGCGTGGTTATGGCAAAGGGCTTTTTTGTGGTGATAGCCACAACTAACTCTGAGTACACAGACCACCTAAGGTACCAGAAAATGATAGCTGTGCCAGTACAGAACAGAGCTGAAGCTAATTAAATACAGGCCTGGGAAAGGGGTTCACAAGCATCTCCGTCATGTGCTTATCCTGCAGCTGGCAGCCCAACAAGTTTGTTCTGTACTTCCTTGTGCTGCCCCATGCAGAAATGCACGCAACGAGCAATGGGGAAGCAACCAGGGACAACGCATGAACCTGAGGCTTTTACCACGCAGTGTTGGCACTAACAGGGTTTTGATAAGAACAAGCTTGTGGTGAAACCACCCTTATGTGTTTACCTTCTTGCTGCTTTCAGAGTACCAGACAGAGTCCCAACCGTTACGCCCGTGTGAACTTCAGAGGGAAAAGGCTTTTTCAGGAGGAGAAACCTACGTCCCTCAGTGCTCAGAAGATGGCCAGTTCAGGTAACTTGTCCCTACTATTATTCTGCAGTTACCCAACATGACCTTTCATTACTAATGAAAGCTTTAGCATCAGTTTTGAAGAGCCTCCGTATCGGTGGACTGGAGGGGGAGGGGTGCAGGAGACCAAAGGGACTTCATTGAGCAGATCCAGCCTCTCCTCAATGAATTCCATGTTGCTGGAAATAATCTCTGGGTTAAAAAGTCAATCTAATATTAATAGGCTAATCTTGGCAGCATTATTTGCATGTTAAATACTTGGTGCAGGTTGTTGTGTAATGCAACTGCTGTCTTTCTACTCATGCTCATGGGCGTGTGGTCTGTGATCAGCATGCCAGCTGGCACAGCTGAGCCACGTTGACTTGGAGGAGTTATCCACCCTGCTCTAAGTGGCACAGTTGAGTTTCCTTCTAAAGGCAGTAAAGGAACTAAAAAGCACATGGAGAACAGCGATTTAGAGAGCAGTGTGTTGCTTGAAGATGCAAGAAGTTAATGAGTTAAAGCTGAGACTGAGGGGAGTGCAAATTGTAATGCTTTCTACTATTATCTATTGTTGCCTAGGGTGGGGGACCTTGACCATTCTAGATTTGACTTAGAAAAGGTCTCAAAATGTATGGTAAACCTCAAATCAGGATTCTGTCCAAACTACTTGCTTCCTGAATGACTTCAAGTCACTTATCTGTAATTCTTGAAGACTTCAGAAAATTGCTAGAATTAAGAGCTCCCATCAGGTAGACCCAGGTGATTTAGAGGCACCAGAAACACGGCCCTTTCTGATTCCATTATTTGCAGTATTAAAGTACTTGAACTTGCTTGCCTTGCTTTATGTTTCTGTTTATGTCCCATACTGACTGAGGACTCTGTCACTAACAAAATAAAATATGTTGTGCTCTCCTTTAGGACAGTTCAGTGCAGTAGGAATGGTCTTTCCTGTTGGTGCGTGGATGAGAATGGCACTGAGGTACCTGGCAGCAAACAGAATGGATATCCCATGTCTTGTAAGTCACAAGTTTCTATTTGTGTTCAGATTGGGTTTAAATCTGCATTTGATCTGCTGAGATCAGGAATAGGTTAGCCCCAGACTTTGATGGTAATTTGTGGGGTAATTTGATGCTAGTTTGTGGTAATTTGCTGGGTCTTTCTAGTGGAAGTTCTGGAGTTTCTTTGGAGCTGATCATGGAAACCTGATACACCTGGATGGTCTGTATTCATGAAGGTCACAGTAATGTAAATCATGAATGCAAGATCACCTTAGTGTATTGGCTTTTGAGTTGAAGGGCTTCATCCCCATCCATGGTGGATTTCTGTGGATTTCATGACGTCAAGTCCATCAATGTCCTGAGAAAACTCAGCTATTATCTAAAAATAAATGATTCAATGCCCAACAAGTACCTTCCTCTAACTGCCCCTCTCTGGTACTACAGGCTTATCCTTTTGCCAGCTGCAAAAGCAGAGGATCTTGGTGAGTCGATACATCAATAGCAGCAGCATCTCCTACGTCCCTCAGTGCTTGGATTCAGGGGCTTTTGATGCAGTGCAGTGTGACATGGAGCTGGGACAGTGCTGGTGCGTAGATCCGGAAGGAATGGAGATTTATGGCACCAGGCAGAGAGGAAAGCCAACGCGGTGTAAGTAATATTCAACAAAACAGTGGGTTTTGTAGTGTGGGAAGGTTTGGTGTGAATGAAAGGTGGTAGATCAGGAGCCTGCACACTGCAGCCTACACTTACCCTGTAGAAGTATAGATGCTTAACTGAGGCATTTAAGTCCCTGTTTCATAGAATCATGGAGTATCTCAGGTTGGAAAGAGGCCCATAAGGATCATCGAGTCCAACGCCCTACTTCTCATAAAGAGAATACGAGGCACCTAGGTGTCCATGTTCAATACAATGAATCTAACCCCCTTCCAAACCATAGGGTGTCTATTCAGCTCTCCGTGGGAAGTTAAAACACCAATAACCATTACTTTTTTTCCTGTCAGGTCCAGGGAACTGTGAGATCCGAGATCGTCGCATTCTGCATGGGTTTGGGGAGAAGAGCCCACCACAGTGCTCAGCAGATGGAGAGTTCCTGCCTGTCCAGTGCAAGTTTGTCAACACTACAGACATGATGTTTTTTGATCTCGTTCATAGTTATAACAGGTAAGAGTGTAGGCTTCTGAGACAGGGAGGCAATCCTGCATGTCTCTTCAAGTCAGTGTCTTGCTGCATTTTTTTTCCACATGAAGCCCTTCTGTGACCCCATATGATGTTATTTTCTGTTACTGGATGGACCAAGTAAAAAAAAAATTTTCTTCTGAATTACATTTTCTTGTTTAGAAAAGACTGATATTCCATCCCTGCAGTCTAATCAGTGTGTCCTTACACAGCAGTAGATACTGTATTGCAATCTACATTTGGAAAAGTAGCCAGGGCTACCTTTCAGATAGACACAAAAGAGCAAATGAGAAAATGTGGAAGGAAGAGAGGAATTCAGATGTATACGTGATGTAGGAAAGATGATTCCGCACGGGAGATGAAAACAGATGGACAGACGGACAAGTGGCAACATGCCAAGAGCAAGTTCCACATGACAGTGGGAAACTGCCGTCCGTTTAGGCAGTGCCAGCGTTGCTCTCACAGGTGAACCAGCAAGTGATGAACGGGCGTGCTGACATACAGACTGGATTTGGGTGGTTGGAGCAGGCTGGGGAAGACTTCAAAACTCTGGATCAAATGCTTGTCTGTGGGAGCAAGAAGCCGTTGTCCTGTGGAGGAGCTGGGAATTAATGCTCAGGTGGAGAAATGAGGGGTGGGCAAGGGGAACTGCAAGGAGAGGAGGGTTTTTTTGTGAAGATGTTCAGACCCTCTAGAGAAAACTTCTGGTCTCTCGTGAAGTGCCGTTATCTTGGCATCTCAGTCAACACATTTCTCCGGTGGAGGGCAGTGGAGTAAATGTAATGTCTCGTTCTGACTTGGCTCTGTAGGAGCAAAGGCGTTTTATTGTAAATGTCAGTTTTGCTGGTCTGAGGGGTTTCTTTTTTAATTTAAGCAAAACTGAAAGGCAGGCCCAAATACACAGTGCAAATTTGTCAGAGCTTCAGGAGAGGTTATTTTGGCAAGAGCAAAATAATCTGGCTGTTTTGTTTGTTGGCCTATGGAGTGTAGAAATTCTAAAAGAGCAATTACAGAGGAGAAAGCAATGCTTTAAAATAACATTTTTTTTTGTCCCATTGAGAGATTTGTCTGCAAAGGCCTGCAAGATTGGGTTTTTCTTGTGTTTGTATCATGTAATTAATCACAGCAGGATCATTTCACTCCCAGCTGTCTACCTTTCTAATTACGGCATTGACTTAACCCATTACCATCATATCTGAGTATCTCTGGTCATTAATAGATTTATTTTCACACTGTTCCTGCCTGAAATGTCATTATCCTGTCCCATAAAGAGGAGGCCAGAATATGGAGTTGAAGGGATGAGTTCCACAGCAAAGGACTATAGCAGAACAGGGGTTTAAACTCATATTTTATGTTCATGTAAAACCAGTGAAGCAACTTTCTTTGGTTCCACAGAATGATTTTTGAAATCTAAACATGTCACACTAACTCCCTTCCCAAATTATTTCCTTACACCTTCTTAAATATTCCAGAATAAATCAATATGTTAAAAAAAAAAAAAAAAAAAAGGAGAAATTCAAAGGCTTAGAGCTAAGAGTTTCTTAAGAGGAACACTTTTGTAAAGAAATATGAACCAAAATTTTCTACCTTACCCTGGTGACTTAGCCACTGTTAAATTATTTTATACAGACTGTGCCCAGGTCCTAATTGGAAGGGCAGCCATAAAGAAGGCCCTATAGCAGATTGGGGAGAAAGATCAAAAAATCAAAAGTCAAGAAGGATCTTTTTACTTTCTTGCTATAATTTTCATCAGACTGAAGACCTTGTGCCAATGTCTTTATCTCAGCTCACTGGAGGTTCTGCCCTATTATGTATTATATTGTTGGCAGTAGGGAAAAAAAAAAACAAAAACAGAACGATTTGATTTTCTCCCTCTGTTTCTGAATAGTCAATGAGAAAGGCAGCTATAACTTGAGCTGCACATATGAAATGTAGAAGGTATTACTTGCAAACCTGCTTTTGAAGATCAGTAATGAATTATCTTTGCTGGAAGCCAAGAGCAGAGACTCACAGTTGGAAGAAAAGGTCAACAACCTCACATTTATTTACTTTCCCATATTTTTGCGTGCAAGCATTCTTGTTGAAACACATGGATACACTATAAATTTATCCATAACTTAAATATAGTCATCTTTGCTTCAGCCATTTTTTTTGGACTAGGTCTGATAGATGAGGTACTCTGTATTATCACTTCTCATCTCGGGGGCTGTGATTAAAAAGAGGCTGAGAAAAGACAAAAAAGCGGTAGGAAGTGAGTTTTCCAAGTAAGGTGAGCAAAGTTCTGTCCTCTTGTTTGTGTGGGCCTAATTTATACCTGTTTGTACTTTATTTAGCTGTAGTCTCACCTTGGAACAAAAATAACCAGAGTGACAGGATATGACTACGCATTTGTCCCATATAAAAGTAGTATAATTATGCATGTGACTTCTTAACGTCGAGGATGAAAGAAAGCAGCATGCAGAATTTTTTCACTGCATCCTGTTTCACTTAGCTAGACGTTGAGATGCTGAGGTGATGAGCTCCAAGGACATGAGCAGTGCAGAGGTCTGCCTTTGAATATAGGGGCATTGTTCTCCTAAGAAGAGAAAAGATCATATTCCTGATTGGGCAGTGGCCAGTGTATGATATTTCAGGGGAGCAGAAAGCTGTTGAAATGTCCCAAGCCATTTATATCCATGTTTACATAGAAGACCACAGAAAGATGGTATTTAGCTGTTTATATCTTAAATTACATTGTTTTAATGCTGACAGAAGTCCTTTTGTGCCCCGAGTATGACATTTTGATTGTTTTTAGCATCCCAGCGTCAGCAACGGAGCAGGATTTAATGATCCAAAGCAGAGGGAATCAGTAGGCTTTTAATTTGAAGACGTGGGAGAGTGCCAGAGCGGAGCAGCACCAGGCAGGGATGTGCGAGCTCTGAGACAGGAGCACTGCTGGTTAGAGCTGGGACAACCTCATGGTCACCAGCCCCTTCCTCTGCCAGGGGTTGCTGTTGCTTCATGCATTCCCCCAGCCGGTGCTTTGACATACTGAGGAAGCAGTGACATCTTCGGCTCTCCTGGCAAGAGGTGGCAGAGCTCTCGGGCAGACTCTTGAAGGTAGCAAAGGGCTCTTACTTCACTCCTCTTGCCCGACTGCCCAGATGACGCCAGCTCCGAGCCAGACAAGCGTTTCGCTGCGTTTCTCTGCAGACTGCACGTGCTGGAGCAGCTCTGGAGGGTGGCACTGGAGTTGAGGCTGGTCACGGTCCCAGTTTCACAGGATTGCTGTGAACTGCTTTGGCACGTTAACCTTTGTCCCAGTTGATCAGGGCCTAGTCCGCCATCACTCTTACTGCTAAGTGTCCTTCCTTAGTAAAAACCTGCTCTGACCGTCTAATTCTCCTAATGTCTTGAGCAGAAAATTCCCCTTCCCTGGTGTTAGATTTTTTCCCCAAATAAGCCACGTGCAGCTGGGACACCAGACCTTTATCGTATTTCAGGGTAAGGGTATGTGTCTGTAAAATAACACAATTGCTTTGGAACTTGGCAAAATTGTTTTGCTGGTCATATTGCCTGAGTCTAGAAAAACTTATCTTCTGTTTGCTTGTAGAAACCCTAGAGTGTCTGTCAGTTAAGATCACATTTGTTATGTTTTTTCCAGCTCTGACCTTATTAAGTTTCCTTCCTAAATCATTGCTTTGCTGGAATCTGGCTGTTGTCACTCCTGGAATATTATACTGGAAACTAGCATCTCTTTGATCTCCAGAAGTAAGAGTCAATCTTACCTGTAATATGTTAAACCCCCTTTCTCCTTAATCTGTTGAGGCATGCTCTCAAAATGAAAAAGATTAGTGAGGTTTTTATCAGATTTTGTGCTTAATTCAGTGCAGATAGTGTATATAGCATGCAGGGAAGGGGAAACAACCTGTTTGTTTAGGCACTCCGCCATCCTGTGCAGATTTGTGGAAGGAGCTAATGAATGGGCGTTGTAATAACATGAAGCCAATGTCCGTCTATTTTACACTCTTTGACAGGCTTTCAAAAATGAGAATAGAATTGAAAATGAGTGTTAGATGCTGGGTGCCTGCTTAGGAAGGGTCAGAAATCTGTCTGAAGGGAGATCTTACTGTCCTGTGTTTTGTGCTTAAAAAATGTCACTTAGGAGACTTGTTAGCCTGCTGAAACACCGATTTGGAGCATGTCAGAGTCTGGTTGCCACAAGGAGACCGAAGGGCTGTGTAATGGCTTTGTGCTGTGCAGACATCCTTGCTGTACAAATTCAAGAGGCAAACACAGATGCTTCTTTGTTGTTGACGCCCTTCATAGGAGTCTGCTTTTGCTTCCAGGCTCCCAGAGGCTTTCCAAACGTTCAGCTCCTTGCGGGAGACGTTCCCAGAGGTGTCTGGGTACTGTTATTGCACGGACAGCCTGGGCAGAGAGTTAGCAGACACTGGTAAGTACCCTCCAGCAGCTGATCCTTTAGCTTCAGCAGCTTTGAATTCCCAAGGGAAAGGGACAAATAACAAGCATCAGTCTTCAGCTTCATTTGGGACTTCAGTTTCATTCTTACAAGGGGTAAGACCACTGTGGCCAGTGTAGTGCCCATGGGAAAGACGAGCTCACTGGTGAAATCCCACTCTTAGGAGCAGTGCTTCAGTTGGCAGCACGTGGAGCTGCTGCCTGGGATCTAATCCTGACCTTTCTGGGGTGGTGGAATAGGATTTCTGAATGCCCAACCTCTGCCCACACTAGAAAGCTGCATTGTATTCAATGAGTCCAGTTAGCAAATGTGGGGGAATATAAATGTCCTGAAGAACAAACTGTGTTCTTCTTGCTCAGATAGAATCATGGAATGGTTTGGGTTGGAAGGGACCTTTAAGATCATCTGGTCCAAATCACCTGCCTCGAGCAGGGACATCAGATGGTCCTTTCTTTTCTTTCATAGCCTCGGGATACCTTTTAAGCATGTTAATAGTTGATGGGACATTTTGCAAGAAATAATGTTTTTTCCAAGGAAGAGGAATGAAGAGGTTGAGGACTTTCAGCTCCTCTTCCTTACATATTGTGGTTTTTTTAAAAAAAAAAAAAAAATCTGGGAAAAATGCAGAGCACGATAGCTTCAAATTTCGATGGTAGATGAGAACTTCAACATTCAGTTCCCAGAAAGGTGAGAATTTCTCCAAAAATTTGTGCACTCAGAGAAACTACTGCACATCTTTTCATTTACTTAAGGTATACAACCAAAATGTTTAGGAATTGATTTTTGGAAACATCGGTTCCCAAAAACATTAGTTGTTTTACCAGGAACTGAACCTAACAACACCACAGCACAGTGCCCGTCACTGGATGTTCCTCCTGCTCATTTTGGTAGATGTCAAGGCATAAAGCTAATGCCTGGGCACTCAGCAGTGGGTTATATGGTGCGGTGCGTTAGGGTTATGCAGTATAAGTTCACATTTGTTTTCTTTTTCCCCGATAGGTTTCTGATTCTGCTACTCTGGTGTAAAGCAGATGACTTTTGTCTTACAACCAGGCTTTGTGCTTAAAAGTCTCTCTTTCCCAGGCTTGGAACTGCTGCTCGATGAAGTTTATGACACAATTTTCTCTGTGCTGGAGCCTGCCCGCATGTTCACGGAGACCAGCATATACCGGATCCTGCAGAGGCGGTTTCTGGGGGTTCAGCTAGCTACCTCTGGCAGGTTCAGATGTAAGTAGCACCCAGGTGATGCCCTGTAAATAAGGCGACAATTTTGGAGCTTATATGTGACAGCTGCCTTTGGGGAGAGTTGTTCTAGGAGTCTCTTGCAGTAAAAGCATATAATATCACAGTTTCAGTGCAAGAATCAAAGTCTCTGGATTGTCCATTCTCACCGGTAGATTGTACGTGTCCTCTGATCAGTGCTTTCCCACGTACTTGAAGTTTGCATTAGTTGAAAACTGATGAACAGTCTGTGTGTCTTTCCCTAAGATTATGGAGATGGACATGATGATTTATTAAATTAAAAGCCTGAGAAAATGCTCCCTAATTTATGTTGGTACACTCAGAAATAGGAAGGATCTTACATTGGCCACAACACACTCAATCCCCAGGAGGCTACACAAGAGTTTGTAGTGCTTTAGCCAGCCAGGCTGAACTCGTGGATCTGCCCTTGGGTCCATTCCCTCGCTGGTCAGGGCAGGCAAATGGGGAGAGAACTCTGTGGGACAGGAGGTCAAGTACCTCCTCCTCTCTCCTACATCACAGCCCAAGAGAATTGCCTTGGCTGGGGAGAGTTTGAACCCCCTGATGTGATGCTTCATCCTCCCATCCAAATTCCTCTGATGCCGCTGTCTGACCCTTGCTAAGGAGTTGCATCACCAGAGATATTAAGCAGATACTGATGTAAGTCTTCCAGCCACATGGTTTTTCTATTTCTGGGACAAGCTGATCATTCTGAGGAGTCTGGAAAGCGTCTTCCCTCTTCCACTGCACAGTGTTGTCGAGTAAACTCTGACTGTAGCTGGGGATGCAGCGGCTGTCAGCAAAGATGAAGCTGTAACAGCCACAAGATGGAGATGTGACCACGTTCATCAGCCGCTGAAGAGGACTGCTTTGGTGACTTACCCAGATCTCACACTGCCACCTGATTGCACATGCATTAGGAAAGCTGTCAGACTTCCTTGGTGAACAGGTCACTCTGATGTGATGCTCATGCTGCATCAACCTGGTAGCTGCGTGTAGCTGGAAAGCTCTTGAAAGTGAGAAAAGTTTAGGCTGTAGGATTGCAGGTTTATGTAAACAAGCGAAATTTCTGTTGGAAGGGTGGAGTCTAGTATTGGAGAGAGGATAGCTCAGAAAATCTACTTTATGGATTTTTGGCTTCTCTGCCATTAAGGCCAGTTTGACAGGAATAAGGTCTTCAGATCCCTGCAGAGGGAAATTACAAGAAGTGGGTGGTCCCAGACCAAACCTCTACAGTCAGGTGCAGATCCTTTTGCAGGAGCAGTGCTTTGTTCTTGCCAGAAACATTGATGCTTATCTGTGTCCTGGTCTTCCAAGCTGCACATCTGTCTCTGTTGACCAGCTTTAAATTTACATTAAGGGCCAGAGCTCACCTAGCCTCCAGCATGGCTCCCGGTAAATGCTGCTACTCTGCCTACCCTTGGCTGTGGCTGAAAAATGTGTTGAGGTTTTATTTTCTGTTTAGTTTTCAGAAATGATACCTACAGCAGAAAGCCCTGGGACCAATTCTTCAGGGAAGAAGAGGATGGAGAATTTGCATTTTGGGCTGATACTTGAAGTTTCACTGAAAACAGTCAAGAAATTATAAACTCTATTTTTTCTTTTCCCTCCAAATAGGCAAATGATGGAATCAAGCAGAGATGTCTCTGAAACTTTAAGCTTTCCCTCCTTAACACATACTGTTTTTCTTCCAGGCCCCTCTAAGTGTGAGGTTGAGCGGTACGCAGCCCTGCGTTACCAGCACGCCTACGTGCCGTCTTGTGATACTGATGGGAGCTACGCGCCCGTGCAGTGTCAGCCAGGAGGACAGTGCTGGTGTGTGGACACCAAGGGACAAGAGGTCCAGGGCACAAAGAGACGAGGCCAGCCCCCTGCCTGTGGTATGTATGTGGTTTGGAGAAGGAAAAATGAGCACATCCCTCAGCGCCTGTAGAAAGAAACCTGAAGGACAAGTTGCTTTCTTGGCTGTGACAGATTTGGCGTTCAAAAACTGAGATCCAGAATCCTCCCTGGGGTTAAAAGCCATATTCTAATAAATTATTAAATATCATATTCCTTTTATTTTCCTTTATGAGCTTTCTTTAGCCTTTTGGTTTTGCACATAGCAAAGCTTTTCTTTGCAGCTATGGTATCTGTCTCTTGACTCTAGGAGCTGGGGCATTAAGTCAGAATATTTGGGATAATATAAGGAAGCCAGTGATGGTGGTTTTGTGTTTTACCTCCTTCCTTTGGTGAAATGCTGTGGAATTTCTAAGGCATCTTTTGTCCTGAGCATTTTTTCCCATCTCTGTCACTGCATATTTGGCCACGAAAATTGCCAAATCCATTTCAAACCCCCAAACAATTTGGAAGAGGCATAAGAGTTTGGGCTTTGAGAGATTTCATTAAGAATACACCATCAAATCAGTGCCCCAAATGGAAATGACAGCAGAAATGTCAAAGGGCCGGCGGGGAAGAGGAGAGTTAAAAACCTTCACTCCAAAGCGCACTACCTAAATATTCAGGATTGCGCTGGAGGGCTGGGGCACAGGGTCTTAATGCAGGGGTGCCTTCGGGGAAGGTAACTGCTGTCTGCGAGACGCAGTCTTGCCGCGCAGATAAAGGAGGAACCTACCCTGGGTGTCACGCTCCAAGTCTCTCCGAGTGCTCTGGGCACGGGCAGGCTTACTGTGAAATGGAAATGTTAGCATGCCTCCGAGGCTGATCACCAAGGATATTGCAAGGGAACCTCCAAGAGGCCTCGCCATATGTTGGGATCGGTTGTTTTCTCTTTGAATGTGCTTTGCTGAGCCCTCCTGATAATTTTTTTTTCCTTTTTTTTTTTTTTTTTTTGGAGGGGGGGCAATGACTTGAGGCTGCTTGCAGCTTTTATTGGCAGACTCAGGAAATTTAAGCAGGGAAAAATTTTTCCAGAGGTTTTGCAGACTAACTCCAAAGAAGGTATTTTGTGAGGATATAGTTGCAGTCTGTGTTCAGACAGCTACATGCCATGTGCATGTCTCTAGTTCTGCTCTGTTTTATTTCTCTTTGACTCTCACACTCAGCAGCGTGAACACTGGAGGATGCAGAGATGTAGGTGTGAGTAGCATGTTGGTTACTCGTGTGACCAGACGGTCCTGATAAAGACATTCTCCTTTTCAGACTTTTACAGTAAATTCACCCCAGCAGTGATTTTCTGTTTATTCCTTCTCACTCTGTTTTGATTTGATTCAACGGTGGGTAGGAGAGGAGAGCGTTTAAAGACCGCGATCCTACATTTGTTTCATATTAGCATACTTGCAGGATTGTGGCTTACACTAATTTATTGGTCCCCAGAGGAATGTTCTTCATCCCTCTTACCAAGAGCCAACACTGAAAACAGAAGGGGGCCATCCTACAGCAAATGCCTTTACAAAGGAACCACTGTGAGGGACCCTGAGCCCCTGCCAGGAACTGCGGAGCAGGACAAGGGTGCGAAAGGAGCAGTGAGAAAGATGCTGTTCACAGAGCCTCAGATTACTTGCTAATCTATTTTAGGAGCTTTTAAGATTTCCAGCTTTTATGCTTACTACTAACAGGATTCACGACTGCTTTATCATATTGCCTGAATGTGGAATAAATGGGGATGGGGCGGGCAGCCCAAGGGAGGCCATGCTGGAGCAGACCAAAGCTGCGTATCCACCATCCAGTCCCCTACAGGGACAGCAGCGGTGCTTAGGGGGAAAGCGTGAGAAACATGGGAAATGCATATAGCTTTCATATATCTTCCCTGTTGCCTGCTGGGAGTCCCCAGACTGGAGGCTGAACCCAGGTCATTGTGTTCAGCAGTCCCATATGGAGTCATCTTCCAGGGATTTGCCTAATTGCTCTTTAACCTTTTATCCTTCTTAGCATCCTCTGGCAATAAATTTCATGATCTAATTATGTGCTTCTCTACCATTCCAATTCCTGTACTGTAGGAAATACTGAATAATAATCATCTTTTGTGAATGATGTAGAGAATCCTGGTTTTTAAAAACTTTAATCATATTTTTTTGTCCAAACTGAATAGTCTCTGCAACTGCAAAAGCTGTTCTGTCCCCAAAATATTTTTGCATTCCTTCTCTGTAATTCTGCTACTTTCCAAGGAAAGGTAACTGTGTGGCACATGATTCAAGTGGCTGCTGAGATCCAGTCAGTGCCATAACCATCCTGTTTGGTTTGTTCTCAGTGTCTTTATATCTACCAAGTCTTTCTTTTTTTATGTCTTTTGAGCCTTAAGCTGACATTTTCAGAGGTTCTTCTTCAGTGATGGGTTGCAGCTTAACTTGAAGGGATTGTTCATTGTATGAACGTGCAGATGGGGCTGGATGCTGACACACCTGTGACAAAGCTTGGCCCAGGGTATTTTCAAACCTCTTGTAATGAATGCTTCACTATGAAACAGATGATTTAGGTAGGAAGCCTCCATAAAATCTTTGTTAGTGGGTATTGTTTAAAATAATTTTCTGTTTTTCTGCAGCCTATTTCTTTTTTAGGTTCACATATTGTGCCTGGATCATCAGAGGTTTGCATTACAAGCTGGCATCCTACCAGAGAGTTAAAGTATTTTGAAAAGATTTTATTCTTTCTTTCAGCCATAGTAAGAGGAATGAGGATTTACATTGGGAAACAATAGAATCAGAAAAAGCCCACAGAGCAGACAATGCAGATGTGGTGAAGGAATGTTTCCTTTCACTTTGTGTCTTGACTGGAAAATTTTATCTATAGAACATATTCAACGACAGTTCATATTTCCTTATCAATGTGGGTGATGCACAGCTGAGGAACTAGAGACAGGTTAAACTATACTTTTATGTTGTTTCTGCTGAGATTCCTTGAAAAATAGCCATAGAGTTACAGGGTTTGGAGGTTCCAAAATTTGCATATATATATATTTTTTTTTTTTAAACCTTTTTCTAGGTGAAGAACAAGTGTGCATCTCTGAGAGGCGACGGGCCTTGTCAAGGATCTTTTATGGCCCTGCTGGGTACTTCAGTCCGTCCGATTTGTTTTCCACGCCAGATATGCAGTCAGAGAAAACAGCTGGCTTCTCAAGACCCTGCCCTCCCTCCTTCAAGGAGCTGTTTCTGGACTCCGGATTGTCATCCCCAGTTGCACAAAGCCTATATGCCAGCCAGATTCCTGGGCTAGAAACGACCCTTAGTGAAGCCATCACGGGGATGTTCCCCTCCAGGGAGCTGGCTCAAGTGGCACTGCAATTTACTGCCAATCCAAAGCGTTTCCAAGAAAACCTCTTTGGAGGAAGGTTCTTGAAGAACTTGATCCAGTTTAACTTCACAGGGGCACTTGGCACTAGTGGGAAATACAGCATTGGACAGTTTTTCCCACAGGAGGATGTGGCAGAGAGGGATAACGGCCAAGGCCTTCTGGAATCAGCTGAGGAGTTTTCATTGGATGTATCAATGGGGAGCTCCATTTTGAGTAAACCTCTTGTAGGCAGCTTTGGCCGCACAGTGACTCTACAGGACAATCAGAATATGATGAAATTCCTTTCATCTGTCTTGGAACAGCCAGAGTTCTTTGCTTTTCTTCAACAAGTAATTTCTGTCCCCAAAAGCGTTGCTGAAGATTTAGGCGAAGTGGTGAAACTAGCATTGGGATCCAAAGACTGTGGTGAGGAGCCAAGGTCCCTCTTTGTTCCAACATGCACCAAGGAGGGGAGGTATGAGGAAGTTCAGTGCTATGCAGGAGAGTGCTGGTGTTTGGACACTTCAGGTAAGGAAGTTCCAGGCTCAAGAGTTCAAGGCAGACGTCCAACCTGTCCCACTGATTGTGAGAAGCAAAGGAGAAACCTGCAAAACTTGAAGCAAAGCCTGCCTGCAGGATCAGATCTTTTTATTCCCTCTTGTACTGAGGATGGGGACTTTCTGCCACTCCAGTGTTATGGGACAAATTGCTTCTGCGTCGATTTGAATGGCAAAACTATTCCAGGAATAAGGGGAAAAGCTGGAAAGCCGATGCAGTGTAAGTCCTAGGGACTGGGAATTTAAAGACGGTCCCTTATTGTGTTGGAATTTCATGATTCTTGCTTCATATCTGAATATATCTAGAAAGATATGGATGATGTATACAAACAATATTGTCCTCTAACAGGAAAGCGAGTCAGCCCTACAGTTGCAGAGGAACAGTGGGAAATACAGTGTATGTAAACCTTGATATCCTAAGTCTTAGAGATGGTCCCCTCCTTTCAGTGCATAGGGTAGGCACACTCAAGACAGAGGAGCCTGAGGTCTTGCCTTGGTAATGAGCATGTCATTGGCTTATGTCTCTACGTAAGTGTGTAGCTAGTGTGTATGACATCCATGATGCCCACGAGACCTGGAGCATCTGTGTAACTGAATGTGACCTGTGCCGAGTATTAATTCCAGGAACAAGTCACCTGGGCATGGTCACTGGCTCATCCTTGTCCTGAGAACCAAAGAACTTCAGTGCCTTAAACCATGAACCACTTTTAGTCTTTTAGCTCAAAGATATATATCCTCAACTTGGCAGGATGTCACAGGAGTCCAAACAAGGGAGAGGGATTCAAAGGCTAATAGGTTTCTCATAAAGGTCACACAGTCAGGACAGAAAAGTGAGTCACAGATGACTTGTCAGACATCAATTTGGCATTGCAACTTGCTTGTAGACTACAAACTGTCTCTTCTTGCCCTTTTATGAATGTAATGCAAAGGAAGAAGGAAGCACATAGGCTGGGGATATTTGTCTTTCAAGCTTCCGTGAACTGAAAATGACACATCAACAGGGGGAACAGACCAAGAGAAGAGCCTGCTTCTGATTTTGGAAGGAATAACAGAGTATCCAGCAGATGATAGTGGCACACAGTGAAGTGTTATTCCTCTGAATAACAGTTTGCAGTAGTAGTGGGGAATTTATTGCAATGATCTGAATTGGTAGGGGAGTTGTATCTGACAACTCATCTGTAGTGCAATCAAAAATAAACAGGTTCATAATTCTCTGGTGTTCAAAAGGAGACGAGGTCCTATGTTTTCCTATGTTTGTAGAGCTGCTTCATGCAAAATGAAGTTTGGCTCTGGAGATGGCAGAAAAGGCTTTCAAAACAAACTCACTCCAGCATTTTGAAGGATGGCATTTTTATATTCTGCTGCAATATTCAGTAGAGGATAGGAAGAGAGGACCACAGAATCTGAAAATTCTGTTTAGGTCCAAGGGGAAGTAAAATCAATATTATCCTACTAGTCAGATGGTTTCTTTTGCAGGGATTGGCTGAATAAGAATTAACTGCCAGATTATCAAGTGTAGCTGAAAATACCTAATTGGCGTGAAGAGTCAGGAAGGCATTTAGTGGCATCAAACACCTATCTGCCCCAGTAAGAACTACAGGCACCTAATGTGCTCAAATTTTTAAAAAATTATAGCTATGTGCATTTTTCAGTGCTCACATGCCTTTGGAAATCTTACCCTGGTTCAGTATAGAGGCTTAAGAGCATTAGACCTCTTAATCACAGGCCAGAAATGTCTGTAGCACTGGGATAAATGACCAAGTTTTAGTACTGGTGTTTACAGTACTAGGGGGCTGGGGGGTGTTGTATATCTTCAGTGCATCCATAAGACGTGCTATGCATGTTTTTCTTTTCCCCAGGCCCAAGTGCTTGCCAAGTAACAGCTGGTCAGGAGTTTCTAAAGGCTGTGAAACTCCTGTTGTCAGATCCAAGCGCCGTGTCTCAGCTCTCCAGCATTTACCTCCCGCAGTGCGTTGCTGACGGTGCCTGGAGGCGGGTGCAGTGCAGCGGCCCTCCTGAGCAAGCCTTTGAGTGGTACCAAAGGTGGATTGCAGAGAACAATGAAGGCAAACCCCTGCCCGTTGCTGATCTATTGAACATCTTAACTGGATATAGAGAGGCATCTTCTAAAGGCTTTTCAGCTTTTATTAAAGCTTTGTATGAGGCTGGGCACCAGAATGTCTTCCCAGTATTCACCACATATTCCTCCTTTGCTGATCTCCCACCTGAAGTGCTGGAAGGAAATGTCACCTATGCATCTGAGAACATTTTACTGGATCCATATACATTCTGGCAGCTTCTGAATGAGCAGCTGACCTATTACCCAGGACCCTATACTGATTTCAGTGCTCCATTAGGCCACTTTGAACTTCGTGATTGTTGGTGTGTTGATAGCAAAGGAAAGCAGCTGCAAGGAACAAAGGCAGAAGTGAACCAGGTCCCAGCATGTAAGTAACAGAATTTCTGGCACATAAGTAGCAGTGTTTCTGGTCTTTGCTTTTATACCACAAGAGGAAAGTCCTTTCAAGTGCTGTGAAGTACGAGACAATGATTTGTTGGGAAGATCATCAATACTGTCATTGTTGCTGGCCACCAGAGATGGGGTAACTAATTTTTGGTAAATAAGTGGTGTCTCAGCTTTGGGAATAAGGAGAACTGAAGTTCCATATCAAGTTTGTGTAGATTTTATAATTTGGAATTTGGACATATAATGCTTTTGCAGAAGATACTTAGCCAGATGGCAAAGGACACTTTGAAGTTAGAAACAGTGTGTGAAGAGTTGTATGGAAAATTCACGATTACACTGTGATGTAAATAACTTTCAAGAATGCCTTAAAAAAGAGGCAAGAGGAATTTTCTTTACTGTTTCTTACTATGCAGTCAGGAGTAACAGGTATCCACTAGAAGAAGACTGAGGCCAACACTGAAGTTTGGTAAGCCCTCTGTCTAGACATCTCCACCAAAGCTGTTGGACCCTCTTTGAGGTTACTTCAGCATATAAGTGTAGTCACTAAAACCATTCTCATCACATAGTAATTTTCCAACTGGGAGGAAGAGACAGGACAACGAATGGCAAACTTCCAAATGGGAAAGGAGTGCTGGAGATGCCAGTCCTGTGGGCAAATGGGGAATAAAGGGGACAAAGCAGATATTAGCAGAGAGTTATTTTAGCAGAGAAGCTTTCACTGAGCTGGTTTGGTGTGTTGAACTGCTGTGGCTGAGTCAGTAGATGTATGGAGAGGACAGGCCAAGTGTCAGCTACTGCTCTGGACCCAAGGGATATACCTTCAGTTTCCTTTCTCATTCTCTTTTCTGATTAGCCACTTTTTAATGACTGTTACTGAGAGGGACAGTTCTGTAGAGACTTGTAATTCCATTTGTAACAAATGATGGGGAAGTAACTTAAAATTATCAAGGCTGTGGCCCAAGACTTGGAGAATGTTTGGGTGATTCCTGGTACTCTTGGGCTCTTGTGGTTATGTAGCTAAGCCTTGTCAAGTCTCGTTTGCTTGCTTCGTTAAGCAATTCAAAACCAAGTAAGTGCAGGAGGAAGCAGAAGATGCTAAATAAAAGACCAGCTAGTTTTCACATGCAAATATTTATTGGATTTAGATGAAAGGCATTAAAATATCCTCTGCTTCTATAGGTCCTGGTATATGTGAAGGTGTGAAGCAGGAAGCCATGAAATTTATGGAGGAGGCAGAGCAGCTCATCCTAGCATCAAATAGTTCCCACTTCCCTTTTGGAGAAAGCTTCTTGATGGCAAAGGGAATACAGCTTACAGACAAAGACCTTCTACGTTCTGCTCAGCCCTACAGGACTGAAGAAGTCTCTGAAGCGCTGTTATCGGGCAGTGACTACGCTC
Organism: Grus americana; assembly: GCF_028858705.1. Taxonomy (NCBI): domain Eukaryota; kingdom Metazoa; phylum Chordata; class Aves; order Gruiformes; family Gruidae; genus Grus; species Grus americana. Next base: position 9,209,455 of record NC_072853.1, on the reverse strand, counting down.
TCCAGCTGGCTGCACAGTCAGGTAGGTGAAAGAGATGAGAGCTTAATTAAATGGATTAACGCCCAGGATCTGTGCAAGAGTATTCATGTCAAATGCAACTTTGCTGAAAAACAGATGCAACTCAGCAAGTGTAATTAATCAGTGTAATTAACCTGCCAACCCCAAAGCTGATTTGTCCTACATGTATGACACGATGCGTATATAAGATCTGGACACCTACCAGACTTTATGTACTTGCAGCATATGTTAATTTGCCTTCTAAAGTACAGGGAACATTTAGGTGTTTGCAAACGCGTGCATTTAAAATATCTTGCATTGGCCACTAATAGCTTTCTTTTACTTATCATTTATAGTCTTGCATTTCTACTGGCAGAGGCACTTTACTTCAAAACGTTCTGCTGGGGAAGCAACGCAGCTGGGATTTCTCCCTTATATCCCACAGTGTGATGGCCTGGGAAACTGGGAACCAACTCAGTGCTATGAGAGCACAGGTGAGCAATTCCTACTAAGATGCTCTGGGCTATCTGAACAAAGTAAAGCTAAGAAGAATTCTTTTAAAAAGATGGAAAACTTGTATTCTTGTAGCCAAAGTGGAGAGAGATGAAGTGGTCCACAAGATGGGTGGAAAATTGACTGGAGTGAGGGACTCACTCACATGGCAGCTCATTTGGGCTCAAAAATCAGTCAGTGGTCAGTTTTTCACTGCCAGTAGCATGCCTTGGGGGTCAATTTGGGGCTGGTATTGTTTAATGCCTTCATTAATGACCAGGACAATGTGATGGAATGCACTCAGCAAGTTTGTGGATGGTACCAAATTGCTGGGAGTAGATGATACACCGCAGGATAGGGCTGCAATGGAAGAGTCTCACCAGAGCTGCTACGTTCCCATTCTCACCACTGCTGTCAAGTGTGGTCTACTTGTCTTTGGATGGCAGAGTTAACTGTGATTGTTACCTGCTGGGGTTAAGCCACGGCACTTAGATTTACTGACCACTTTCTGTAGTGCTGCTGAGGATGAAAATCCTGCCAGTACTCAGCAGAGTTAACAAGGAATGCTGCAGTGCAACATCTAAAATAAGGCTGCTTTTCTTCCCTGGCCAGGTCATTGCTGGTGCGTGGATGAGAGAGGACGTTATGTCATGGATTCCTTGGTCTCACGCTCAGCAGAACTTCCCAAGTGTCAGTTGGTTTTTCTTGCTAAATGTCTGTCTTTACCTGTTCTTACAAATATTAACATTTATTGAAAATTCTAGTACGATATGCATGAAGCAAGGCTTGTTTCTAACCATTGCAAGAAAAAAAAGTAATTTTATGCTTTTTTTTGGTAATTCATTTCATTTCACTATGTGTGATTTTGGCTTGCATGATTTGAGAATGGATGCTCTACTGTTGGTGGTCCTGCTTGACCAGGGATATTGGACCAGATGACCTCCAGAGGTCCCTTCCAACCTCAACCATTCTGTGATTCTGTGCTTATCAAACACTGATCAGAGATTCCCTGCCTGAGGCTGTAGCAGAGCCTAATGGAGATGTGCAAAGGAGCTGGGGATGTATCCCTTTATCTAGCTTAGGTTTGAGAACTTGATTTTATTTTAACATGCATGTATGTTTTCCCTCTTACAGGCCAGACATCATGTCAACGGTCTCGAGCCAATGCCTTAATTTCCAGCTGGAGACAGAGCGGTTCAAAGCTGGATGCCTCCACAGCAGATCTATTTGTCCCCTATTGCCTTGAGGTGATTTAACACAACTGCGGGAGGAAGAAACAAAACCTCCCTCGTTTTGCTTGCACCCTGCCAAAGACCCGTATGGTTTCAGTCTATGCTCCCTAAGCATCCCTTGCGCATTCCTATTAACCTGAAAGAAAAGGGCAAGACAAAACCAACAGCAGGCATTGCCCTGCCTAAGGCAGAATTTAAATAGTTTTGAGATGAAGAGCGGGAATAGGAAGCTCCGTCCCTGCCTGCGTTGCCCTCCTACAGGGTGGCTCTGCCTAGTCCTTTTGCAAAACTTAATTGACTGACATTTGGGAGGCTCTTTCTTCCTGAGCTGTGAGAGAATGTCAGGATGAAAGGGAGTTGGATGCAGGTATCCTGAAATAGGGTTTGTCATGCTCTTGAAACATGGCAATGAGCAGAATAGAGCCCTGAGACGGGCAAGGAACAGACAATTCAAACCAAGATTATACCAGAATTTCACCTCAATGGGCTTTCAGTCTGCATACCGCTTCTCTCAGGACCTGATCTGTGTATTAAATTAGGTAGAGTGTATTTTAATATTTTGTGTTTCTTTTCAATGTGTTGTATTAATGGACAAATGTAAATGTAATCAAATATTTTAACCAACCTTTGATGTAGGATTGTGGTGTGTCTGTGTTAGTATACGTTGCTCTGCAATGACGTGTAATTGCTTCTTTGTAGACAGGAGAATACTCTGTGCTACAGAGATCCGACACAGATATTTGGTGTGTAGATCCTGTGTCAGGAGAAGTATTTCAGCGTGGCAGCAAAGATTCGGATGGCAATCCTGAGTGTGAGTAACGCTTCACCCGCAGCCTGTGACGCCGGTGGCAATGCTTCACGCCTTGCAGCATATGTACTTTCCTTTTCTGAATGATGCCCGTGAAACACAGGGGGTTTAGAGTTTAATTCCTCAGTGATGTGGTATGTACAAGCACATCAACATTGAAAGGGTATCTGAAAATAGTTATTCTTTACTTTCATAACACCAGAAATAAACCAGTCTAGACAAATTGATCAACAGGCTTTTATGCATTTTTTTACTTTCCATTCCTTACCACCATAGAAAATTCTTTGGGCTCATGACCGAGTTTTCTAAGGCAGTGAATCCTGAACTGTGGGAACTGGTCCACATACAGTCAGTCCGTTTCACATGGTCCACAACTGCTCCATGGAATGCAATTAGGTCTATAATACCTGTATCGTCTTAAAATAAAGACAGAGAACTGTTGAGGTCTCATAGGAGACGGTTGATCCGAAAAGTTGAAGAATCCCCTTGCTCATAGGAATTGGGGTGCCCTATTGGAGCCTGTGCCCTGGCTCTGCTCTTCGGAGCAGCGCAGGCAGGCCAAGAGCTTATCGTTCTGCTGCGCTTGTTTCTTCAGTTCTTTAGCGATTTTCTGATTGCCATCTCCCATAGAAAATTTGGGAGAATAATCTGCTGGCCTCAGGCAAACCCTCTCCTAGAACATCTGTAACAGAGGAGATAATTAGTCAAGAGAGGATAGTGAGTTAGATGGTAGGACTTTCAGCTGACCCAGCAAGTCTGCTTTCTTTTTCTTACGTTTGGGGTAATGATAGAAGTCCATGAAGATCTGATGGGGCATAAGTAACTTCATGTTCACTGAGGAATTAATCGTGTAATCGTTCATTACACAGATTTACAAGCTTGCTCTGACACTTGCAGATGAACAAAAATAGTAAGAACCAACTTTGTCTCAAGTTCGAATTGAACATTTTGGGTCTTCTTGTCAGGGATTGGTTCCGCACGCTCATGTCCCTGTTTTGTTTGTTTGTGGGAGACCATAAATATTACTGTTCCATGGTTATTTTTTTTTTTTCAAGTTATGAAGGTATTAAAGTGGGATATTTTGACAATTTTAAAATGTAAATAATTGTATTGTTACATTTAAAATGACCTTGCTCAAAATTATTTATTAAAAAGATTAATTTGATTTTTTAAAAATTAAAATATGAGCATCTAAATGATACAATATCAAATTTATAGCAAAAAAAAGGTGTTAATGCAAAATAAATATCAGTATTTTTTCCACTATTCTATTGATGCAAATCCATATAACCTGCATTTTAATCTTTAGAAAAAAAGTGCGTTTCCTCGTGGAAGTAAAATTCCACATTTCTAAAATGATTCAAACTCTTTATGGCTTCATGATCACTCGTCTTTCTTATACAAAAGCAGGCTGAAAGCACTGCTGTTGAAGTCTTTAGGAGAATTTTGTACATCAGTGTAGTTCATTTCTGCAGATAATAATTTTGTTGGCTTCTGTTCCATATCTTGCGATGAATTTCTCTCTTTAAAGGTCCTAGTTTCTGTAATACGCTGAAGTCTAAAACCGTTTTACGAGAAGCTGGCAAAGGCTACATCCCACAATGTGAAGGGGACAAGGGGACCTTCTCACCTGTGCAGTGCAGCCAGGATCAAGAGAGCTGCTGGTGTGTCTTTGACAATGGAGAAGAGGTGCCGGGGACACGAGTAAGTGGAGGAAGACCTGCATGTGCAAGTGAGTTCTTTATAGACACTTCTACTCAAGCAATACGCTTATCTTTGTATTAGAGCAGATTTCAGGCACACCTGGGCATGATGTTCAGTTTTCTTCAAGTGCTTTGTCAGGGAGAAAGGAGAACGGAATGGATCTTTGACTTTTCCTTATTCATAAAATTGGTTAAATCAAAGCAGTTGAGCTATTAAACTTAGCTAAAAAGTCAATCTGAATAGCTTGCTGCAAACTTGAACCTGTTCCAGTCTGAGCTGGCTCTGGGATTAAAAGCAATTCAACTGACTAAAATAAAATTTGAAAAATGTATGCTTCTGCTATTCTGACCCTTGGCTTGTGACCAAATTGTGAAAAGGATGTGTGCCAAAACACTACATATTCACAGAGTATTTCCTGCATGACCAGAGCTGCGAAGCACTGGAATTCACTCATGGTTTCCAGTGAGATGTCCAAATGGGAGACATTTGGATAAATTTAATTTGCAATGGCCTTTATACATCTGCCCATCACTGAAGTGAAGCAAAACAAATTAAACTTTTTATAAAGCTATGTTCCAAGGTGTAACAATTAGTGGAAACTAGAGATGTAAAAAGAAAACCTTCAATCAGTGCCTGCAGGACACTACTGTTTCCATAGTTCTTTTGTTTCTTTTAAATGAGAGCTGTTGGCAGATTTAGGAAGATGAGACCACATGATGAGAAATTGCTTCGGTTTCCTTTTGTGATTCTGCTATATAGAGCAACACATGCTCACCAACCAAATATCTGATTGTGTCAGCCCAACTGTCTGTAAGGCATTTTAATCAATTAGATAGCTCCTCAGCCAGCTTGGAAACCACCACCACCATCATTGTCTTTGAACTCCCTTCTACCAGTAGAGAGCTATGCGGACGGGATTTTATGAGAAGCCACAAGGGTTGTATCTGATGAACTCCAGAGCTAGGGTGGTGTAGCCATGTAGGTGTAGCAGTCCAGTACAGCTTTCCAGCTCTTCAGAGAAGCAGAGCTGATCAGTCTAACAAGTACAGCACTGCCGTCATCCTATTTTCAGTTTATGGGCGAGTATCTCTGTGGGACATGGGGGGCTCTGTGACGTTTATTTTGTTTGGACCAGCTGGAGGAACTCAACACGACACCCAGGACTCAGCAGTACGGATTGACTTTCCCATAGACTCTGAAGGTGAACAGGGAAAAGTGGAAGCGTTTCTAGTAGGCCGGAGAAAAGTCAGAACCAGTTGTTAATGTTAAGTCCTTGATATCTCCTTCTCTCCATGCAAGCTCATTCTCTAGGTTTCACCGTAAATTCCAAGGGAATTTATCAAATATGTTCTAAGGAGGGTGAGGGTGTAATCTGAGATATGCCTTTAAGATGATTTTACATTTTGTGTGCACATCTGATGTTTCTTGGGATCTTGTAAAGCTGTACTTTTCCGAGAGGAAATAGTGACTGAATGATTAATGACCTTTCTTTTTTAAAAGACTGAGCTCAGAGAGAGAACTACTTTGAAAATATAGTGGAAACTTGGCTTTACTGAAAGCTCTTTGTTATTTTCTGCACAGAAATATGATTGAAATACTCTTTAATGATTTTCCTGGATTTTGAAATAGCAATGGAACTTTTTCATGCTAAACAACTTAGTTATTGTTAAGAATAAAGAAGCAAAAGTTATTTTTCCCCTCATTGTATCCAGCCTTGTACGTCTAGGCCTGGGAACTATTAATAATTGTTCAGGAAAAAGGGAAGGGAGTACTATCTCACTATCTTGGAGATCTTGTCTATCAGCAAAAAAGCTGTTGTGGTGGAAAAATATGATAAACTCCTCCAACATCAGAACAGACAGCTGTAAACAGCAAGTAATAACTTCACAGTGCCAAGTGCATGCAATGAGGTTTTCATTAGCTTAATCATTTCCATCAGAGGTAGAATCCAACTTTTCCTAGTTGACATGCACCAGAGGGATGATGCCATGTATCCTAGCAGTCCTCACACGCATGTCCCATCCTCATGCCTACTTTCCACAGCCCTGAGTGGAGACAGAGGAGAGAGGGCATTCCAGAGAAGGTCCTGGAGACAGTATTTCCTTACGGAAATCTTTAGAAACACCTATGAAGGAGTGTCAATATTCAACTGGATTCCGATTCACTCCTACAGGACCAAGAAATTGGGGCAGAAACAGAAGAATGACAAAATGGTGCAGGCTCGATAATGATAGTAAATGAGATGACATCTGTAGAGGGTTAAATGAACAAATGACTGATTGCGAACTGAAACCTGTGAACCACACCAGGAAACCATCCATCACACGTGTTTTGAGGGCTGGTTATTTCCCTAGTTCACACACCAACTCTCATTGGAACAGACAGTAAAAGACTAAAGCAGCATGTGGCTGAGACTGGGTTTGACTTGCTGGATATAGAAATGTGTTAGAGCAATAAAGAGACCATGGACTGATTTTTATATACTTTGTATGAAGAGATATTAATGTAATTACACATAATGGTGGATGTAGTTTATAATGGTCAGGGTAAGTATTACTGTCTCTTTTACAGTGATATCTTTGGGCCCTAAAATCTTGAGTGCTTTATTAAAAGTTTGTTAAGCAAGGACGCTGGGTTTCCACCTTTACTGAAAAAGAGACTGGATTCAGAGTCAATGAGTGAAGAGAAGGAATGTAGCGGCCCCATTTACAGAGTTATTGCAGATAAGATGCTATAAAGGAGACTTGGAAAAAATGCATTTGGCAATTCAGAGAGACAGATATGAAAGCTTTTATTTTGGCATTGTAATGTTCAGGGTTGGAAAACAAATATGTACTGTGCACACTGGATTCCAGATTCATCCTGCAATGTTTTAAACTTTAACTGAAGTGGCTGCTAAGCTAAGGAATTAATCTCTGTATCTCCCTCAGAAGGGAAGAGAGAGGTTGCTCAGACCTGCACCATCAGCAGTGTTTGCCTTCCTCCAGTGACTAGGGGGGTTGGGACTGATCTGAGCATTGGTATTTGGAAAATTATCTATATGTACCAAGCAAGTGAATCCTATGATATAAGAACATCTTTTTCTTTATAGTTGTTTCTAAGTGAGGAAGTTGTTTTTAATTCCTATGTTTTGTAGCTCTAGAACTCAGAAGTGTTTCATTATTACTAGATATATTCAGTAATTAGGTTGGGATTTGGCAAATATTGAGTGAAGCATTGGTTTGTACTGATAAGTAGAAATTAATTATTGTAGCTAGCCTGCTATAATTGTCTGTTACAGTGGGCTAGCAGGGTTGAAATGACTGTATTGATGTAGAATGAGTTGACAGGGTAAACTTCGTGCTCAACTCCAAAGCTGTATGCTACAGTTAAGGACCTGCTGGGTCACCAGAGACATCCTGGTGCCATTGAAGACACTGTAGTAATGAGCTCTTCATCTTAAAGTTTTCAAACTTCATTCTAAAAGGAATTGAGATTTTTTTTTTTTTGGCCCTGCCTATTTCCACTGGATATCTTTTGTAAAGGTTTTTTCTGCTGATGGTTAGAAACCTCCTTCTCTTTTCCTGCTTAAATTTATTCATGACTGTTTTAAACTTCTGTTCTTAGAAACCATGCACGTAGCTTTCTAGACCCAATGCATTACCCATCAGAGTCAATATGTGTATTTTCATCAGCTTTAGTAAACTCAACCATGATGACATCAACCCAGATCCAAGTTGAGATGAGTGGGAAATGCACAGGGTCTTGGTTTTCTCTGTTGATATGAGGGTTACGTGAACTTTTTACTAGAAGTGCTTTGTAGTATGCCACTAATATATGCCCTTTCTCATGTGCCTAAAGGTGCGCAGTGTGCTCTGCCATTCGGTGCCTCATCTGTTCTCAACGGAGCTGTATTTTGTGAAAACATTTCTGGGCAAGCTTCAAGCATTCAGCAGTGCCGGCTGGTGTGTCGCCAGGGCTTCCACAGTGCTGTTTCCAGCACGTCGTTTCAGTGTGATGTACAGCAGCGTCGATGGGTCTCGGCTGCCCCGCTCTATCAGGCCTGCCAGAGTATGTCTGAACTGCTGTGGGTTGGGAAGGGTGCAGGGCAATGTCAACAGATGTACAAAAATGCGCTTTTCGTCACAAAGCTACTGTGTGAACGGCAATAATAGGACACAATGGTTAAATGGGATCTGCTGAATTAAGGTGAGGTAGATTAGTCCTGTCTTCTGCCATTTTCATCTCTGTCTCTTGGCTAGCTCCTATGCCAGAGACAGTCCCACTTTCTGTAATAATATAGCTATAAATAGCTATTCAATCTACGTGCAGATTTTTCTTTGCAAGTTAAGAGATGCTGGCACCATGAAGTGATTCTGATGGAACCACTTAGTCTTGGAATAACAGATGAGCACCAGATGTTTGAATTTGGCAGAACTTAACTGTTTATTTGCATAATCAAGTCACTGTTACTTCTGCATCTTTCTGCAGCAGTCTGTTCTTTAGGATTATTATTGTCTTTGTTGGCTGACTTGTGGTATTTTTCAAATCATTTTTCTTTCAAGAAAAAAACCGGCACTTTAAATCTTGGGAGAATCAGTTATCTATTCAGTATTCAGAGCTCATGTAATTGGATATTGATGTTGGTCTTTTCAATTATTTCAAACAGAGATACATTCTGATCAAAATGGCAATTTGTAGCAGTGTTGAACTTTGATGCAAAGTTCGGAGCTATTCTTCGTCTCCAAAATGGGTTAAACCCGTTCTGGAAACCACTGTGTTGACACATTTCCAGTTGTACCCCAGGTCTTCTATTCCAAATGTAAATTATTTTAAACTTTAAATTTCAGACTGAGACTTTTGTCTGTTTGTAATCATGTTTGCTAGGTTTTCGTAGCACATTATAAAGTAACTTTCGTGTTTGCCGGATGGCAGTTGAATAACTGCAAGGCCAGAGGGGAGCGTGTGGCAATCTGTTACAAGCTGCGGTTTAATGCAAGCTAAGGACTTCCCACAGTAATTTGTGTTTGAAACAGAACACGGTTTTAAGGAGAGAAGAAAAAATTCCCAACACATCTGAAGGCGATTGAAAAAACTTCACGATAATGGAGAATTCACCACAACACTTAGTAATTTGTTCCAATGGCTAATTACCCATGGTCTTTAACATCTTATTTCCTGTTCCTTATGTGTACACTTAGAGATTGTGGTTAAGTCAGGTCTTAAGTACTTTCTGATAAACTAAACAGATAGAGAGCTTTATGCCTTGCACGAAGAAGCAGGCTTTTATGTTCTCTGGTCTCTCCCACCATTCTCCTTGGATGCTCTCCAGGCTTTCCCACGCTCACTAGCGCATTTTGGGAGCGAGGGATGGAACTGTGCTCCAGCAGTGACACTTGTAGTGGTGCAGCGAGGGTCTGTAGAGGAGGTGAATAAAGGAGAGCTCTGCTGCTTCTCCAGGCTGGTGGGGTAAGAGCCAGCTCCATTTGGAGGTGGCATGGCAGCATCACCGTTGTGCTGAATCTGAGATAACAAACCCTCCATGAAGCCTGGGATCAGCATAACTCCGGTGGAGACAAGAAAATTGCACCTTTTTTATTCTGGCTAAAAAATGGCTAAATAGATTTACATTTTGTGACTCATGAGCTCACAAGTTTCTCATGGGTTTGTGTGATTTGCGTCACTTTGGTTTGCTATCAAAAAATTGGAAGACCCTTGCAAATATCTGCGTCAACACCATTATTATGCAATCAAATTTATTCTTTCCTAAAGCTTGATTCCTAGTTAATTTGACAAGCTAGGTTTCTGAAAACACATTTGAATTAGTATTAATTGCTTTAACCATTTAATTCCTTTTTAAATAGAAGTTCTTTCATGATTGTGTCTGAGAGAAGCAGAGGTTGACAGGTCAATAATTTCTGTCTTCCTGTTTCTTTTTTAAGTATTTGCGTAATGTCAGCTTACATCTAGTTCTCTGGAAATTCCTATCTGCCAAGGCTTATAAAAAAATCCTCATTAATGATCCAGATTGTTCCTTATCCTTCTGTGAGTTAGTGCTCCAGTGTAAAATATCTCATTATTATATAACTGTATCACCTGGCTTTTTCTCTAATGCACAACATATATATTTAACAAGCATGTCCCTTGCTGCTTATTATTTCTTATAAACAACTCTACTGCTTTCACCTAGAAATGGGGAGTTGCTATTGATGCAAGATCAAAATGCCAAATCAATGTTGTCTTTTCTCAAAGTAACTTTGAAAGTGAGTTTCCACATTAAATAGTGAGGCTACTAAATGTGCTTTCTACTTATTTTTTAGAGCTCCAATTACTTCAGGCAGTCCAAGCTCAAACACACTTTCAACTGCTACTGCCTCCTGAGAAGACTTGTAGTTCTGACTACTCTGGATTACTCCAGGCATTCCAGATATTTATTTTAGATGAGTTGAAGGCTCGTGGTTTGTGTCACCTCCAGGTAATTTCAATTCCTTATTCTCTGCTATTCAGTGGTTGGTTTTGTTTTGGGTTTGGTTTTGGGTTTTTTCAATTAAATTAAAAAAAAAAAAGTGAGATACAAAGTAGAACTTTGCCTGTTTGAGAGAGGTGGAAGAGCAGAAAATGCCCTGAAATCTGTCAAGATTGGCAGCACCCACATATGGATAGCTGGGAAAATAGGATATTTAGTCTCACTGACCCCAAGTCAGCAGATTAGCTTAACTGTAGGCACAGAAGTCATATTACATCAGTCCAATATTTATTAAAAATATATTTTAATAGAAGAGAACTATTTGACTATTCTTACAGTGAGTAAATGACCTGCTAAAATTATCTCTTCCTACTTTTACTTCTGTGTTTACAGGCTCTTTTGAAAATGTTGCCTTCGAGCATAACATAATGCAACTGAATAGGGAAAGACAAGAATTAGAAGATTCTCAGGTTCACTAACTGTGGTTTCATTTAATTTTGAATTCGAGGTAAATGCATTTGGAAATACCAGCTCGGTTTCTGTCTGTGATGATTCCACTGTCTATGTCGAATGCCTGAGCATGGACCGCCTGGGGGTGAATGTCACGTGGAGGACTCAGCTGGAAAACATCCCAGCAGCTTCTCTCCCTGACTTACATGATATTGGTAATTTTTTTTTCCTCTGAGGTTTCTGTGAATTAAGCCTACTTTGCTTTTAATTGTTTTGCTTCCCTGTGCTCTTAGGAGGCACTAACAATGTAGTATAAATGCTCACAGAAAGAGTCTTTATAATGCTGGAGTTGTGTTTTTGAGCTTTTGGTGGTGATATATTTATCTTTTCAGGCTGTGGCTGCACGGTGGAAAGGAGCTATAATTGAATGTTTCTTTCAGATAGGACTGCCTCTCCCAGCTTCTTTAACTGAGATTGGAAATTACTTTATCGGGCATGAGCTCAGCTGTCCCAGATGTTAATTTCCATTGGGCAGCGGTGGAAAAGATTGTGTTCCTTATTGGGTTGGACTCAGAGAAACACTATTCACACATTGCTAAAAATATAACTGATTTCTCCCAAGGATTTTTTTTTTCCATTTCTTTCTTTTTTTTTTCTCCTTATCTTTTTCTATTTCTAATATTATATATTATTATATATTTGACACAAAAGAATGATCCTTACCACGGAAGTCCTAAAGGAGTTACACAGAGATCACAGACTGGCAGATCTTTGCTGTGGTTTCCAAATGAGTTAGGGATGGTGTAAGGAACTTCTTTCAAAGAAGTCAGTGTTCCCTTTAAAAAAAAAGGTGTAAAGACATATTCTAAGTACAAATGCCCTCTGTGCCAGCTTTTCTCCAGTTTTACTGCCTCGCAATGGCACTCCCAGAACTAAATAATTCTGCCTGCACGTGTCCTTCCCTCTAACTTTGGGACTTGGAGAAATGTGACCTACAGCAGTGTTTGCCTGATCAGAACCGAGTTCGAAAGCCTTCAGGACACAGAAGGTGGCTGCAGCGGTCGTGTGGTTCCTGGTTTGCAGTCTGTTTGTGTTTACATCCATTCCATTGCTCCAGATTATAAGGGAAACATGAATATTCAAGCAGTTTGCAGAAGGTGGATCAAAGTATAAATGTGTATGGTTTTATATTAAACTTTATTTTTGAAAGTCTTTGAGGGCATTACATTTTTTACCCTCTCCACACTATAATTTCCCCATAGTACTAAAATTGCTTTTCAGGGAATGACTATGGTTTCAGGAGAGGCAGTATGAGCCTAGTCTGGGGAGATCAGACAACTGGGAACCTGCTCTCTACTTTCTAGGGCAGCTTTGGGTCTTTCTGTTTGAGGTGTTCTCTAGGCTATTTACACACAGTGAGCAAACTGGTTCTCTGATTTGAAAGTCTACATTACTGAAATAGCTTTGTTCTTTTCCTGGCTTCTTTACAGGTAAATGAGAAGTCTTGCTTTTTGTTTTCTCCTGTGAAGTAACTGAGAAAAAACCTGCTAAACAGAAGCGCAGCATGCATATGTTCCCAATGGAGAGCCTCAAACCTAAATCACTCATGAATGCTTCATTACTTTTTTTTTTTCTTGCAGATATTTTCCTGTACTAAAATCCGAGGCTGTGCAGATCCCTTCCTGGAGGATCTTATGCCATTTGGTTTTGTAGCTTAGGCCTCAGCTCTAAAATAGTGAGGAACGTTTGCAGCAACTTCTCTCTTTTCTGTTCAACAGGCAAAAATACTAATGATTATAAAAATGAGCTTTTGGTGGATGAACGTACAGTAAACAGTTCCAATCAGTGAGACTGGAGAAAATAAATCCCTACTCTATACAACTGATATTTTAAGCTGTGCCTTTGTGCTCTGTATATTCCTTACAGGAAAAAAAATAATAGTAATATTTTTATTTCTCTTTTCTCTCACTTTTTCATTGGCCAATATAAACTCTAAGTAATGATATGATCCTGTTCATGTTGAAATTATAGTTTCATTCAACAGGAGCAAACCCTAAATCAGACTTCTTCCCACTGCACTACACAAGATGTAACTATTTGCAGGTTATTTCTGTATGTGAAAAAAAGATATTGTTGCCCTAGAATCCAAGTCTCTAAAGGTATACCAAGCCCTGGAGAAATGCTTAGTAAGAACTTCCAGTAAATCTAACAAAGTGTGAGATGTGTAGTAGCTTAAATTGCCAAAATTGTGCAGCAACATGGGAGCAAAACCAGGAAGCGCATTGTATCTGCCATGCTTTAGAGCATGCTCAAGGTCCCGGGAAGCTCATCTTGGGCCAGAAACCATGTCCCATGTCAGCAGGGAAGCGTGGTCCCAAGCTGGCCAGCCTTGCTGGCAGGGCTGGACCAAGGCAGCCTGTGTAAGATGTTACAGCAAGCCTGTGGCTGACATGTCTGTCAGGCACTGAGTTATCCTCTGTTGAGGTGTTACAGGATGTACCTATTTGCAATGCGTGAAGATGTATACCACAGTTAAACACTTGCTTATATACTCTGAATGTAAAGGATACTGCATAAGCATGGATACATAATGTGGTCATAGGATGGTCATATTTAATGATAGCGATAAGAACTTTTCAGCACAGGGAACCATTTTAGACTAAAGGAAATTCATGGGTTGTTACTGGTTTGACTGCTTCTTTTCTACACGTGAATTCCTTCCAGCTGTCAATTCAAGGATATTTTTAATTCTGCTACAGCTAGTCACTAGACAATTTGGAAGGATATTTGCTTGAATAAAAGGCTAATCTGCTTATTCCTGCTTTCAATTATGAGACAATTTCTGGCAGAACATTTGCAAAGTGTTGTTGTTTATGTGGTGATCTCCAATTACTTCCTTCCAAGTATCATTTTTGGCCTGGGGTTGAACAAAACTAAGTGCTATTTTGTTGATATTAGTATGTGTCAGTGCAGTAGGATAGGTTGCTCAAATCTGGAGGAAGCGGAGCATTGAGAATATGAGGACACAACTGCCAGCTTTAACATGAGGTCCATTTGCTTTAGCCCATAATTGTAACAACTTCATGTCCCTCCTCTGCAAGGGGGAAACAACATCTACATGACAGCAATCGGCTATGGACCAACATTTGGGAAGAAAGGGCACCTACTCTTTCAGTGTTAAAGGCCTAGGATGATCTTTCAGAAAAAGCATCGTACGCCTGTGGTCCGTTCAGCACGGCAGGAGGGCAGCACTGCGTCGCCGGACTCTGTGCCTGACTGTGAAATTTTCTTCCCGCACGACTGAGAAGCCACCCCTGGGATACAGTGCAATGTTAGGAAACTCACCGTGTGAGAAGGCAGTAGCACCCTCAGCTATATGCCTTGGACACTTCACAGAATAATAATCTCTGTACAGCGTGTGACCTGTAACATTCCTCACGCTCTCTGTGTATATAACATCCTCCCTGTGAAAATTCAGTGTCCAAGGTCGTTGGTGTACCCACAAAACTTAAAGTATATACCACGTAGAACTTCCCATTTGCTGGGTTACTGGGCTGCCCATCACCTGTAGCTGCAGGAGACCCTTGTCTTGCAAATTTGAAGCAGTAAACCACACCAACATTTCATTCAATGCCATAAAGCCTTCAGGGATAAAGAGAATGTGACAGCAAACAAAATCCGCTGGCAATGCTGTTCTTCAGTACTTCTGGTCCAACCAAACTGGGGAATTTGCTCTTGATCGAGCACTGGAAATCGTCCTTGCACAAGTCATCAGAAGGGAAGCTGTGCGCACAGCTAATACAGAGAGTAGGAAAGGTACACACAGTTTTCCAGCTTTAAACGCCAGATTCAGCAATTGGGAAGACCATGTCTGTTGCAGAGGTGGATATGTTGAATTTCAGTAGTGCAATGGAAGGTGATTATCATATTGTTACAGATGCTGGCCTTCAAAAACAAACCAAAAAATGCTGGAAAAGAAGCAAATGATACTCATTGAAAAAAACAGGAATAAATTAAATCTGAATGTCAGATAAACCTGGTTTTCATCTGCTGAATTTTTGTAACTAAGAAATCAATTTTTGTTCTCTGCTTTAGTTTTTGAATATGCCTTTGGGTTTTTTTTTTTGTTGGTGGTGTTTTGGGTTTTTTTCCTGTTTATTTAGCATCCTCTACATATATTGAGATTAGAACTTTAATCTGATAGACACTGTATAGATTCATGCTTGTCTGCTGTTTGCTAACATGCTTGTATGTCTGTATCTGCCTATGTTTTTAACTTAAAGTTCCTCAGTTTCTGTGTGGCCATCCATTCCCATATAGGAAATCTCTTTCATGATATTTTGTTGTATTTTTTTCCTCATTTAGAAAATGCAATTGTTGGAAAAAATCTGATTGGAGCATTTATAAAAGAGATCAAGGATGGTGGTTTTCTGCTGCATTTGGACTCCAAGCAATTCCTAGGAGATTCTTTTGTTGATTTTCCCTGGGATGAAGAGTTTGATCTGTCTCCGAGTGTGCAGCTGGGATGTAGCAGCGGATTTCGAACAACTTCATCCCTTGGGAAAGCAGTCCCAAATTCACAAGGATGTGGTATGCCTCAGTTTAGCTTTCCCTTCTTTGATGCTGTTAGGAATTGGTATCAAGCTAAAGTTAGAAAATCATCAGTGAACTTGTGTTTATGGTTAATATGTGAAAGGCGTGAAGCACCAACATGAATGACAGATCTGAGGAGAGATGGGAATTAGTGCTTTCCTTACTTTTCGGTGTTGTGTTGAACCAATGATTTGGAAATAGGCATCATGGCACTGCCATAGTGTAGAAGATTTTGCAAACATTTTGGGGGATTTTTTTAGATCTGTTTGGTATTAGAAGGTCTTTCTGTAATGTACATGATCCTTAATAAGAAGATTTCACAATGATAATGGATACAGAGCTTCAAATGATGATACATTAACCAGAATAGAAACCTAGACACAGAAAAGGCAAAAGTCCTGAAATTGTGAATTTCTGGGCCAAGTCCAGCCATCTCACATGGAAGCTTTCTTGGTGTTGGCCAACACCCAGACCTGATTACACTTCTGCCCTCTTTTCATCTTCTTTCCTTCTGTTTAGTCTGCTTCCCTGGAAGGACTGCCTTTCTGTCAACATCCTGCTTAGGGCTGCCAAACCTACCTTTTCAACGGGTCCCCATGGCTGCGCCTCGCGCTCCTGTGTGCCAGGTCACGCTGCCAAAGAGCCTTTGCCTGAACAGTCCCACTCTTGTTTCTATCAATATCAGCCCTCCTACAGCGCAACCCCCGTTGTTCTCCTTGGCCCACTTAGCCTCAGTGAGTCCATGTCTGTCTTATGTCAGTTTGGGATGTATTCACTAAATCTATCTTTTTTTTTTTTTTTTGGGGGGGGGGAAGGGGGGAAACAGAGGAGGGATGTACCACTTCAAAGTATAAGATCAACAGTAGTGAGTACTGGATAAGTTTTCCAAAATGGGGAATATTTTCAGATGGGAAAACTTCAACACTGTGGAGCTTAAGTTAGAAACCCTAAGAATGAATCAAAATACATGAAAACAGCTTAGCTCCCTGCTTGGTATGGTGTTACTCTTTAGGTTAGGAGAGATTTCTAATGCCTGGTGAAAGGCTTCAAAGTAATCAAGAGATGAATCAATTTTGAGCTGCTGCAGTTTCCAGCTTGGATCTTTAAGGGTAAGTTGACTGCAGTGTCAGTTCATCTCCATAGTCTGAAACACTTCAGATTTTGGTTATTTAAATACACCATGCAGAAAAAAGATTAATTCCTACTGAGCATCCGGACTCTGTAACAACTTGCAGTTACTTAACAAGATGTACTCATGGACTGATTAAATGTATCATTAGTTATTAAGTAGAGTCCATCACTTAAACCAGAAGAACTTACAAAGAATTGCATCTTTCTGCCAAATATTTCCTACCAGGGATAAAGGCCTTGAGGAAGCAGTGAATTAATTTGCTTTGTAAGTTAGTCCATACATATTTGAACCAGCTAGCTGTAGAAAAAGGCACTCAGCCAAACAGACTTATCATAGAGATATGGAGAGCAGATAGTGTCTGCTCCAGCTTTTTGCAGAGATTTTATATTCTAAGATGTCATGGCAGACACACTGCTGGACACTGGTTTATGTAGTAGGACTGTCTATTTTATTCTAAACAGGAGATTTAGGAATTCAATTTCTGATTCCTCTAAGATAGATATATATTTAGTTTTACTTTGCATTATGGGTATATTCTGGTCATTTATCCTTCTGGGTCTGTTCCTCTACTAGTAATAGGGATTAGTAATAAGTAGTTATCGCCTGTGATTACAGAAATCAAAGTTCTGTGAGGGTGATAGGGATTCTTTCTT
This sequence comes from Grus americana, assembly GCF_028858705.1. Taxonomy (NCBI): domain Eukaryota; kingdom Metazoa; phylum Chordata; class Aves; order Gruiformes; family Gruidae; genus Grus; species Grus americana. The sequence continues at coordinate 9,191,949 of NC_072853.1, read as the reverse complement.
CATTCTTTTCCCTTTCCTGTTCCACCTTGTTGTTGAAATACAAATTGTCTTTTCAGATCCTGATCTTACTGATTTGTTTTTATTTCACTGTGACATTTCCTATTGCTTCAGGAAGCATTAACAGCTCTTAGTAGCAGCAGCTTTCTGGTGTTCTTAATAAACCTAACATTTTTCACTGAGGAACATGCAGCTTGCGTGAACCTACCTCTTCATCTCTCATGTATTTTCCTTACAGTCATCTGTTTCTTTAGGTTTGCATCTATTGTAGCTTTGTTTCATGTTTTTCTGCCTGTAAAATGGGTAACTGTCATAGTTTAACCACAACCATTAACTAAGCACCACACAGCTGCTCGTTCACACACCCCACCCCACCAAGGGGATGGAGAGGAGAATGGAAAAAAACCTCATGGGTTGAGATAAAGACAATTTAATAGGATAACAAATGAAGAGTATAATAACAGTAACGATAATAAAGCAACAGATGCACAAATGCAATTGCTAACCACATGCAAAAGTAAAAAAAACCAACCTGATGCCCAGTCTGTTTCTGAGCAGCGATCCCACCTCCTGGCTAGCTCCCCAGTTATACCCGGAGCATGGTGTTCCATGGCAGGGAATATCCCTTGGGCCAGCCCGGGTCAGCTGTCCTGGCTCTGCTCTCCCAGCTCCTTGTGCACCTGGCAGGGTGTGAGAACCTGAAAAGTCCTTCACTTAGTGTAGACACTACAGCTACCCAGCAACAACTAAACCATCAGTGTGTTATCAACATTGTTCTCATGCTAAATCCAAAACACAGCACTATACCAGCTACTAGAAAGAGAATTAATTCTATCTCAGCTGAAACCAGGACAGTAACATTTATCATGTGTTACGTTTTCTTCTGTGACATTTTTTCTTTGTCTCAGTCTTATACTGAGTTACTTTACCCCACAGGTATTTATGAATATAATTCCTTAAGGGTCTGAGGTAACAGTTTTATTTTAGCTAAATTTTAAAGGGACAAAACCCACTTTCTTTGCTATGGTGAGAGTCAAAAAGAGAGTTGGAAACTGTCCAGAAGGTAGCTTTATGAACTCAACCCCTCTCCCCCCATTTATTTCAGGAGAAAGCCTGAAGACTGTTTGTGAGATATATGTTTTATTATATGTTTTTATATAAAGCAATTCTGTCAGAGTTGCTTTGAGCAGAGCGTAACCCAAATCAAATTGCTAGATTTATAGCTGAGCTGGCAGCTCCAAATGTCATTTGTAATAATCTGGATCAGGGATCTGATATCCCAAAGTTTTCTACTATCCCTGGAGGGAGGAAAGAGAAGTGCAAGCATTGAGTAATGATCAGTTGTTAGAAGTCTTTAAGCATGTTTAGTGTAGTGAGAGCTGGCCTTCAGTAAAAGGAGGCTCCTGTGAACCCCTGTGCAGAGCTGCGTTGTGTTTCCTCAGTGAGTTGTTCTTTAGCCTGGAAATTGCTACACAGCACGTTGTTCCCCTGGTACACAGAAGCCCGAGTCTGGTTAGAAGTGAGGCCAGGTTACAAATCTGATGTGCAGGAGGAAGGGATTCAATCTGAGTGTTTAAATTTAAATTTTATTTTATTATTTTATTTATTGTTTCCTATTCTAGGGATACAAATTTTGGGCCCAGTGCTGATGCTTAGCTCTGAGATTTTGGCTCAAGGCTGTTGTCTAGCTTCCTACATTGTTAAAACGTATGAATGTTAAAGCTTGAAAGAAGTACAATACGATGGTTTGTCTGACTTCTAGACTCAAACTTAACCTCTATGTGATTGTGTCGAGTGTAACCTATAGCTGAAATGACACGTGCCTTCAAGAGTTATAGAGTCTAGAAAACATATAACTGCACCAACATTTTTTGCTGTTCTTTGTGCCCTTTTTTAAATCTAACGTGTGAGGCAAAAGGCAATTTTATTTGCTTAAAACGTGGTTGGAGACACAGACGTTACTTCCGCATCGTGACTGTAACTACAAAAAAGGAAGATGCTTTGAAAAGCTTAATTTGTTCCTTTTTAAACTTTAATTGCTTAATTAGTCTCCCTCATCCTTTGCATTTTGTCTTCAATTTAGGCATGGATTACTCATTTCAATTTCTACTATTGTTCATTTGCCAAGGGTATGATCCTTTCTGCATGTGTTGGAAAATGTCTTTAAAATCTATCAGACACTCTTGTGTATTAAATAATATGCATGAAAAAGGAGAATTATGTCTGATCCAGGATTTTTTTTGTTCTGTAATTGATTTTAGATATGTGTTATACCTAGAGCAATTGCATTGATATGTACTTGGGAGGAAAATTTCAGTCTCAGAGTTGTGTCATCCTAGACTTTCCCATTGGGTCATTTAGAACAGATGAAGGAAGATATGATCATTTTTAGACTATATGTCTTTTTAGTCTATTCTAATTTAGATGCTCCTATAAGTTAAATTAATTTACATTCCAGTGTGTTGGCCAGAACAGCAATTCATCATGAGTTGTAGTGGGGATGGCCAATTTTCCATTACTGCTTCTCTCTCATAAAAGCTTAAACTGCTGTCAAGACATAGGGCAAAAACAGAAATGAAGATTTGCACATTGTCAAAGTCCCAAAATATACATTTGATAGTGTTTTGAAGGAACTCTACATCTGGAAAGCAGCTGTGAAATAACAAGTAAAGGTATTGTCCTGCAAATGTGTCTGCAAGTCTTCTGCTTTAATGTTCATTCAAATAATCTGGAAGGGAAAGACAGTATTTCATGACCTCCCAGAAGACAAAGAATTTTATTTGCAATATGCAACAGGTCAGCTGGAAATATTACTCCTTGTTTGTTCTGAAAATTATATATATACAGACTAAGAATATTTTTTTTTTTGGTTGGTATTTGGGTTGTCATATGCACAACTAGTGACTTTCAATCCAGCCATTTCTGTTTAGTTTGGAAGTGCTTACCAAAAATTTCATTACCAGGAATTCTGAATGAAAGGGTTACCATATGGTGGGTTTCTGGATGATGTTTTTGGAGTTCCTACTCCCAGGAGTCTTCCTGTTTCTGTCTGTAGTGTTTGTAGAAGTTACTCTGTTTGTAGCTTGCACTTCTTTGTTTTCTTTCACAACCTATCCACAAAGTGCATTATCTTATTACAAATGGATTTGACAAATGGAAATCAGGCCTGGACTTGGCATTTCCAAAGAGCTTGATGTGCACTAACTCAAGAACATTTTTAGTACAATCTGAGAAAAGATGATGATGGTCTATATTCCAGCCATTGGTGAGATTAATGAAGATTTAGGGAGTGTTTACTTGTATTATCCCACTTAGAAATATGTATATTGAGAGCTTGAAGCTTATGGCAAGCCTACCAGTGTGATATATATATTTATATGTATATGTACATGTATATATGTATACATACATAAATATACAAGGGTACGTAGTGATAGGACAAAGGGAAATGGCCTTAAGCCGAAGGAGGGTAGATTTAAATTAGATATTAGGAAGAAATTCTTCTCTATGAGGATGATGAGGCACTGGAACAGGTTGCCCAGAGAGGTTGTGGATGCCCCATCCCTGGAAGTGTTTAAGACCAGGTTGGATGGGGCTTTGGGCAACCTGGTCCAGTGGAGGGTGTCCCTGCCCATGGCAGGGGGGTTGGAACTAGATGATCTTTAAGGTGCCTTCCAACCCAAACCATTCTATGATTCTGTACCTACACATATGTATGCTAATTCCTGAACTGGTTGGATTCCATAAGACTAATAAGGTGGTTGTTCTCTTTGCAGTTGTTTGTCCTCCAGGCAGTCATTTCCAGAATGAGGAATGCATTCCCTGCCCTTTTGGCTACTATCAGCATCAGACAGGACGCTCCTCTTGTATCAAGTGTCCTGTGGGCAAAACTACCAACTCCTATGGGGCATTCAGCGCCGATCACTGTAAGTTGAACTCATTTCTTCCCTTACCCTTTGTATTCTAGCTTCAAACGATGAATGGATTTTTTTTTTTCCATCTCTAAGTTTAAAAAAGAAAAAAAAAAAGATCCTCCCTCTGGGTTTTTTTGGGTGGGTATGATCTCGTCTGCATACATTCAAAGACATTTTACAAAGACAGACAATGCTGTCTGGTGTTTTCACAAAAAATGTGTGAGAAACAAGTGCTCAGTCTCATCCAGGATGTTGTGGTTCCCTGAGACGTGTTCATTGACCTCAGGAATGATATCTGGGTACTCAGCATCAGTGAGAAACATTTTACATACTTCACTTATTGTCACTTTCATGAATACTAAAGTAGGCTTGTCTTTGTGCAGCGCTTTCCCCTGCAAATGCAAATACTTCTCAAAAAACAGTTATCGGTATGTTCCCTAAAGTTGGTGTATTCAGTTTAAATGACTTATTTTTGCATGCAGTTCCATAAAGAAAATCACTTAAGTACAAATTCAGCTTTGTCTGCAGCATTAGCTCATGGATAAAAATAAAAGTGAGTAGTAAGAATGGGGTTCTTGGGAGTATTGGTGGGTATAGCAACTGCTTTGTTCTGTTTCAACCTGTTTAATCTCTTAGGTGGGATATAAAAAAAACACCACAGGTTTATTGTAATGCACCCTGACATCAATTATCTTTTGGCTAAAGTTGTCATTCTTCATTTCCATATGTGTTCCTGGTGTAGGTATTGGACTCCTGTGCTTAAAAGGAACAGTCCTTAGGGTTTTTTTTTTTACTGCACTTGCAGTTTTCTTTATCTCAAGTGCCTGCAACTAAACTTACTCTCTACCTGGTTTCCACCTTGTCCGAGTGTCAGCCCTTTACAAAGGGCCATGTTGTACACATTTATCTCCCTTTCCCTTTCTCTTTCCCTTTCCCTTTCCTGCTGTCTCCTTATAAAGTCTGATGAGCTTGCTGAATTAACTGCCAGATAAAAAAAGGAAAGTGTGGACTCACAAACACAGCGCAGGAAAGCGGGAGGGCTGAAGTGTTCTCTATGCTGCTTACCTTGTTTCGCTCCCAGAGGCATGACAAGCATTTCGTAAACTACTTTAGCTCCTGGCTGGGTGCATTGAATTCAAACAATGCTGATGTTGCTACATCTTGATATGTCAGACTAAACTCTGGTGGTTTCTTCGCACATAGATAAGCCTTGTTTGCTTCAGTAGCATCTCAGGAGGAGGACATCAAGGTGGTTAACCTGTCAGGCTTAGTCCACCTGGGATTCTCTGCTGCTGCCTTTGATGGCGGTCAAATTTCCAGGTTTCTTTCTCTGTGGAGCCCAGATACCTGGTTTCTAAGGATTTTTAAATCAGTAAAATTGTTAAGTAGTTGGGTAAAATGCTGGTAATTAAAATCAAATCTCTTCGTTCTTTAAGAATAGAGTGCAAGGACCTTTTCTTGCCTACTGAAAGGAAGAATTTAAAATAAGAGGGGGGAGGGCAACAAATAACAAATTGATGTGACGGCTCTTGTGCCGTGGTTCATGACATTTCATGGAACCATTGCAGCAGGCACTGAACAAACCCATAGGAAAATACAGTTCCTCCTCTGTACTTCTTTGCTTTACAGTACTTGGCATAAGTGGGATCTGATTTGTGGCAGAGAATCCTAAAAATGTTTGGAATATGAATTGCAGTAACAACAAAGCAGTGAGACTACCATGTTTTAGAGCATGAAACACAATGCAAATTACAGATTACTTTTCAGTGAAGTCTCTGCTGTACTTAGAGCACTTTTGTCCTACAGCATTGAAACATTGTCCTACTGCATTGACAGGACCAGAGGCAATGGGCACACACCGAAACACAGGAGGTTCCCTCTGAATATCAGGGAACACTTTTTTACTGTGAGGGTGGCTGAGCACTGGCACAGGTTGCCCAGGGAGATTGTGGAGTCTCCAACCTTGGAGATGTTCAAAAGCCATCTGGGTGTGGTCCTGGGCAACTGGCTCGAGGTGGCCCTGCTTGACCAGGGGTGTTGGACAAAATGACTTCCAAAGGTCCCTTCTAACCAGAATCATTCTGTGAAACCCAATGACAGCATTATCAAAGCACCTTCTTTTCTTTTCTTGTTTAATTGTAATAGGTATCACGTACTGTCAAAGCGATGAGCAGGGTCTGCAGTGTGATGAAGATGGCCAGTATAGACCTTCCCAGCAAGACCCTGACAGTAATAAATCCTTCTGTGTCGATAGCTTTGGAGCAGCACTGGACTGGACTGAAACAGATGATCTCCTTACAGACTACCAGTGCCTAGGTAAGTGTCAGAAGATTTTAGATATGTTTTGACCCCACATAAGTGAAAAGTCTTTCTGAAGAGACTCATCACAGCTTATGGGGATTCACTTTCCCATAGTTGTGGCCTCTGCCTTAAGCCACATTCCTCCTTAATTTTTTTACTACTTTGGAGAAGTCATTTCCTGTAAGGGAAGAGAGAGAAGCAGGTTTCTTGCACTCTCAGATGGCTGACAACTTTTGATGTATGTTGATCTCCTGCTCTCTGCTTGGAAACCTGAAAGAATAACGAGAGGGCTAATGGGAAAGAAGCAGAATGATGAATTTCTTTATAAAATTATCACTCATCGGTGTGTTCATGTGAAATAGACTGTGTTTGGCAATGACCTCACAGCTGTGGCATAACGTCACCCTCTGGGCTCCAGCTGTATGGTATCTGACTTGGTAAACATATCCCTGCAAGCTGGGGGAACTTATTTCTGCTTAAACACAGTTGTGAAATGCCAGTTCTCAAGGATGAATAGTTTGAAAAAAAAGTCATCCATCAAACAGTCTTCAAACTGCCTGCAGTAAGGTCTAATTATGCTTCTCAGCCCCAAAGCTTTTGCCTTGCCCCAAAATAATTTTCCATAAGTTTTTATTATTCATCATATGATTGGTATCGAATTTAATGGAACATTCAGTTTAGAAACTGATGTCATGGTGTGCTCTGAATTAAGCAATACCTTATGACAAGTGTGATCAGTGGAAGGAGTGTGAAGTGAAAGCCCTTGGTTGTGAAGAGGTTGCAAAACTATCTTCAGTTAAAATAGCTGGGTTTTTTCCTCTGAGCATATTCAGAGACTGACTGAGTTATGAACACGAGGTGTTAGCCTCTGTTGCTCTCAGTCGTGGGGTAACTGGGGTGTTTCTCTGGGCAGAGACCTCACAGCAGCTTAATTCTCCTGTGACTGACTTACCTTGAGCCCTCCTGCAAAAGTATTACTGACACTGTCCAGGACGGAGCGGTTGTAGATATCTGTATGTATTTTTGTGGATCATGCTAGAAGAGTTCACTATAAATAAATATTTATAAGTGTTGACAATTTAGGGTTTAAAAAACCAACAAAAAGGAACGCCCAAGAAGTCTGGCTGTTCTTCTGGGGGTTTTTTGGTGGGTTGTTTTTTTTGTTTTGTTTTTGGTGGGTTTTTGTTTGTTTGTTGTTTTTTGGGGTTTTTTTAAATAATTTAATTTTTTTTCTTTTAAATATCAATCTGCATTTCCAGAAAGCATTATATAAAAGTAAAACTGATTATCTCTATTTTTACTTTTCCTCCTACCCCTTCTACTTCCCTTAACTGAGTTCAGCATGCAGCAAGACAGCAGGGTCTGAAGACTGATCTTGCTTTGACATGAGGCTTGCGATTGGGCAAGGTCAATAAATAATCCAAATGTTCTTCGGTTTTTGAGTCTTCAGTGGGAGGAAGAATTTCCTTGTATGAATGCATAATAATAAGCTGTAACAATCCATGCTCGTTCTTATTGTTCTCTCTCTTGTTATATTTTAAGCCACGCTTAACGTTTATTGCAGTAAAAGGGATGGGAGCTAGAGCTTTACTCTCTAGTAAGATGAGATGAAGGAGAATTTCTGCTACGCACTGAGCCTGTAAAACGCTTTAATAGTTATATTTCTGTTGAGAAGAGGGCAATGTGAAAATGTGAACTAGCAAGTTCATGAAAATGTGAGCTGGTACAATATTTTTCATTGTACTTTTTTCTTTGACAGAGTCGCTTTGCGAATGCAATTTTTTCCCTTTCTTTATATTAAAAAACAAAATTCAAGAATTAAACCCCCAATTTTTCTATTAGTTTTGCAATGTTTTCAGTTTAATGTTTCATTACATTTTCTATCTCTTCTATATTTTCTCCCATGTTATTGCAGAGAAAATGGAGGGGTGGGATGAAGCCAGGATTAGAAAAAAAAAAAAAAAACAAACCAACAACCAAACAAAAAACACACACAGAAGTAAAGAAAAATATTTTAAAATGTCATTTTTTATTTTGAATTTTGCATTAGAAATGAGGACAGCAAACAACATAAAAATGCTGCTTCTTTTTAGTTTTATGAAAATACCTGAATTCTGTTTTTAACCAGCCATCACTGCAAATTGCAGATGTAGAAGGAATTCAGTTTAGTGCAGAATTAAATTAATACTTATATTTTGGTGTCCTGTGTTTCTAGGAAGGGAAAAAACTTCCACCTCTGTTTACACATTATTCATCCCTCTCCCCAGCCTAGCTGGAATGCAAGGATTTGTGTGTGTGTGTGTGTGTTAAGTGTTTGGCTAGCCGTCATATTTTTTCTGAGCAGAAATGATGGTTTTATCAAAAGCACCTGCTGACTCAGCCCTGACAACAGTGGACATTTGCTTCTGATTTGGTCCCGACTGTTTTGCTGTAAGAGTACAAATGACTGTTTTAAGAACTTATCCCTGACTTTTATTTTGTGGTTTATCCAGACGTTTCAGGGAGAGGGGCCTGGGACCCTCCTGCTGGACTCTGTGCCCGTGTGTGCAGGGGAGAGAAAAGCTCTTCCAGGAGCTGAGGTCAGACCAGGGCTCCTGCTTTGCATTTGTAGGTCTAGGCCATGCATTGACTGCAACGTGCCAGAGTTTTGCGTTCATTTGGGGCATGTAGAGGACAAGTCTGGTCAACACAGGGGTGATGCTAAGTCACCATGTTCTTCTCCTTAATATACTGTGCTCACTGAAAGATATTAGTATATCAACTGGTGGACACACTGTACAAAACCCCTTTGTAATACAGATAGTAGCAACCTGAGCAGGGTAGTGGTGGTGCCACTCTGTGTCCCTTCACTCGACTATAATCTTCTTCAGGGTGCACCCAGCGACAAACCTTCTGGAGCTTAATTTGGATTCCTCATCCCATTGAGGGACCTTTGGGTTTAACATCTCTAGACCCCATGAGCTTTTCCCAGTTTGTGAACAGTGCTACTCGTCACACTTCCTTACACTCAGGTGAAGTGGGTCCAATTCAGAGGAAGTAGATAAAAAGTTTTGGTAAGTAACGTGACAGTCTGGAGTTAAAGGTTGAATGAAGGAGTCAAGGAGCCTGCGGGACATGTCTTGGATAGATTCCTGAGCCTCAAGTCGGTGGAGATCAGTGGTGGTGTGCTCCTATGCACAAGAAATAGGTCTCCTAGATTTCCTTTTTAGCCAAGTTCTGTTGGAGCTGGCTCTTGTTTCAGTGGCTGTTTTGCAGAAAGTCGGTTCCCCCGTTGACTCAATAGTTGGTTCTGCGCCATGAACAAGTAATGGGAGATGGCCAGTCTGCTGCAGGAAGAGAAGTCTTACTTGAACATAAACTCTCAGCCCACTTCCGTCTGTTTTTAAAAGATCTTGTGATACTTTTTTTGTTTTTGCAGAATAGAAATTATATCCTCGGTCCAGCTGTCTCCTGCATTGTCTGTGGGGTGATGGTACATCATTTAATGAGCAAACCTTGTTCCCTACAGAACTCGTGAATTTTTATTTTCTAAAGTCTCTGTCTCTCTGCAGCATGGAAACTGATAATAGTACCTGGTTGGTTTGTTTTTTGTTTTTTTTTTAGTGCTTAGAAAATTTGAGAGAGTTCCTGCCTCCAGACTGATTTATGAGTCAGAAGCTCAAATTCTTCAGTCTCAGTCATTTGGGGGAGACCTGCAAAGTCCAGCTTTTCAGTGCATTTCAGGTGAGGAAAATTCTCAGAAAATCTGTGGAGACAACACTAACCATAATGGAAAAAAGTAATCTTTTTATATGATGAGCTTACAATTAAGTTCCTAGATGAACTATGTGCTTTGCAGTTCAGCACCAATTCACTGCAAGATATTTACAACTTTTGGTGACCTTGGTTCAGGGAAGAGATTGGTCTTTCTTTCAGAAGGAAGTCTTCTGACTTTACATACCACTTCAGACAAGTCATCTGACTTTAAAGCCAGTTGGTATACTTTGCAATATGGATGAAAGCTGAGGTTCAGACCAGGAAACATTCATCAGACTTTTCAGATGTGCAGACAGAAGAAGGATTAGGTGTTTAGGACATGTGAAAACCAAGCTTTCACCTCTTCCCATATTACCTAATTGGCACATAAAAGAGGAATAATCATCCTTGCTTACGTCAGAAGGATATTATAAGGAGTGCAGAGATACCCACACAGTGTATGTACTCTATTACATCTGGATACATCATGTTTGCTGGTTTATACTGATTCAGTGTCATGTAAAACCAAGGGGAATGACTGCACTGCTTTCAGGGTGCTTTGAATCAGTCTCACCTTCTCTCTCCTAACGCTCAGACTTGTGAAGAGAGGCAGAGGGGTTACCTTCGAAATAAAACCACCCTGTTTGTAGGGCAGACATCACAGAAGTCTGACAAAGTCAGTGGCTTTGTGTGACACATAGTGTGGACTAGCTGGAGCAGTCATCTCTCATGCTAAGAAGTGAATAGGTGGAGCCTTATATAGGATCATAGAATCTTTAAGGTTGGAAAAGACCACTAAGTTCATCAAGTCCAACCATCGAATATGTGTTACTGGAATGATTTTCCTGCACCAGGTCATCCCCTAGCTGTATGCTATAAGGTTTCTTGTACCTTCCTCTGGAACCAGAGACCTTCAAAAGCAAGACGCTGAGCTGAGAGAACTGTGGGACTGCACTTAGGGAGGAAAAGATGCCCCCGTGACAAGCAATCTGATTTGGTGCACACGGCCTATATTTTCATTATAAGTTACATCCAGTGTCAAATGGCAGCACTACTACAAAATATTACTGCTGGGGTGCTCACTGAAGGGTAAGGGTTAACCTTTCCTTTCTGCTTCCCTACAAAATCAGACAGCTTAGCTTACATTTCTGATGATGTTTTGATCTAAGCTGGTTGATTTTATACTAAAGACATTTGGAAACAATTTCACCTCCTGTTCTAGGAGCAGAGCTGTGGGAGCAAGTTAGTGGTGTGTGTAAGGGCAGAAGGATTTTCAGCCACTCCTAAATCTGGAGGGGGTTGGCTGCTTGCTCCCTTACACTGGCCAGGAGATTACTGCAGAGGTGGCCAGCACAACTGAAGAATTTGAAGTTTCCCTCCTTCCTGTCACTCTGATATTTGTCACAACCTGCTTACCGTGGGGTTGCTGTATCAGGCAGATGTGATGTGCTGGCAAAGTGGTTCATGAGAGTCATCCCTGCCAGCCTCAGGCAAAATTATCCAGCAGACATTAAATATTTGGGTGGGTGGTTAGAACTAACTCAGATGTTTGTATCATCAGGTGATGAATGTCCAAACAACTTTTTGCATTAATTTAAAAACTTGACCCTCTATTGAAATAGTTGAATACTAAAGTTCATCTGGCTGATGAAATTCATGTGCTTGCAGTCTGATGGAGGTATGAAAAACGAGGTAAATGGCAGTGAACAGTGGAATTTGTAGTAGAAAATTTGCACATGAAATGTTAGGAAACCGAAGGTTTCTTTTCTGTTTTTCAGGCTGTGAGAGGGAAGACACATGTGGTTTTGCCACTGTAACTCCTGCTGGTGCTGAAGTTCTGTGTGAATTATACAGTGCTGCTGAAGTCAACTTTAACTGCACCGCCTCTGGATTGGTAAAAATGATGCTATTTAAAAATACGTGCTTATCAAAGTACTGTAGGTTCAATATAAGTAGAAGGTATTCACAGAATACAGGCTGTTACCTGACCCCTTGGAGGTTGCTCTTCACTAAGGCAGTAATAAATTCCTGCAAGCTGGTAAAGAAACTACACCCAAACGTTCCCAAAAGTGACATGTGAATGCCTCGGTGTTTTACACAGAACTTTTGGTCTTAAAACTTGCTGAGCTCCCGCAGTCTGGAAATCAGGTTAATTAAAAGAGGGGCTTCATCTGGATAGTCCAAACTACAAATCTCCAGATTGGTAATCAGATCACTTGAAACAGTGATCATTTCTCAGTCCCTTGCTCTGGTCCAGGGTTTGCATCATGTGCTCTTTAGCACTGTAACGTCTTCCTATTCGCTGCTTTTAAACGCAGTAATGTGGCATTGCGGAGTCAAGATCTCAGTTTGATAGAATAAAAAATGTCCACACTGGGGCACTCGGAGCTGTGGTGGTTATAAACCGTGTGTGCTAATTCCTCCCCCTGAGCTTCTGACTAAGAAAAATGTGTTTTAGGATAGGAAATCAGTTAGGTTGTATTTATTGTGCACGCCTGTTTTCTGTCTCAGGTGCGAGGCGTCTTGGGGAACTCCGCTGCCACCAGCATCGGTAGTCTCAGCTGCCTGCTTCATGTCAGGAATCCAGAGGGAGATGGGGTGATGGTCTATTTGAAGAGAGGTACCAGATGCAAATCACCCATCTGTTAGACTGCTGTGCCCAGGCTTGCAGTTACTTCTATATGGGATCATAACTAAATGTGGGGAACATCTTTGTTCATGAAGACACAGTACTTTTCAGAGCTTAACATTTAGTGATAGCCCAGAAACCTCAGCAAACCTTCTCTTCATGTCTTGTTCCCTAGAAATTAGGAATACAGCTTTTGTTAGCCATTTTGATGGCTTTCTCTAGCAGATGGTCCCACAAAAACTCAAATTCTATCGAATGTATTATTCTATTCTCTTCTGTTGTACTATGATTTCTCTTTATTAAGCAGTTTGTTATTTGAATATATAAGCCATTATTAATGACCAGCTTGTACTTAATTTAACAGTTTACATTAATTGTGATTGTGAGTTGTGCTACTGATACCAGCCAAGAAATAACATGCTCTCCAGGGAATCTCAAAGTGATTCAACTGAACTAATTTTTTTTTTTTTTTTTTTTGCCTAAATGTAATGGATACCACTGCATATCCCATCCAATGTGTGTCCAACTTTAAGGCTCATGCCAAATTTGAAATAAAACAACCAAATGCAGAATGCTGCAGGGTTTGAGTCAAAACTTTCTGTTATTACTAATATCTTTTTACTTCTATCCAAACCTCTGAGTCACCATTTATTAATAAGAACAAAAATAAATAGCTAAGTCTCACCTGAAAAAATACAAGTCCCCTGAGCTTGTTGCAATTAACGCAATCTTGTTGTTACCAGATCTACTCTAGATTTCTGTTGATATTGCTAATTAGACCCATGAATCCTGTTCTCTTACATATGTGTCTAGTCAGCAGAAGCCTTACTTGCAGATGTAGTTATGCTGGCCAAATTACACAGTTTACATTTTTAATGAGATGTTTGTTTCGTTTATACCTGGGAGTTATTAATATAGTGCTTGAAAGTGGAATATTACCAGTCTTGCTGCATACATCGATTTAGGAGCTCTTTGCTGGTACAGTGGACTGGTTTTCCTACCCTGGCAGTACATTCTAACCAACTACCCAGGTATAATTGCACCAAACCATTTGATGATCTTATCTTGCATTGGAAACTCAAAGTCCAGAAAGGGACTTTTAAGGCTGAGTTTTTAATCATAAATCTTTCAACCAGCTCCAGCCTGCAGGCAATCCGAAAGCATCTCGTCTTCTCTTTTGAACATTTCTTTCCTGTTCTGTCTACCTAGGACAAGAATTTAACTCATCTGGACTCAAGACCTTTGAAAGGACAAGTTTTCAGAATACGCTTTCTGGCGTGTATCGCTCCGTTGTGCTCTCAGCAGCTAGTGCATCTCTGACTGATGCGCAGCTCTTCTGTCGGCAGACCTGCAGCAGGGACTCTTGCTGTGATGGCTTCATCTTGAGTCAGATTGCGCTTGATGGAGGTATTGTCTAACTGTAAAATAAAAAATTCAGCGGTAGAAAATGAACACTAACTGGGTAGAACTCATTTTTGGACACAATACACCTGCCTCTACATCATACCAGCATATCAGCAGCCTGCCTCTACATCACTGACATTTTGCAGTGTAGGCAGAATTTGAGTAATGCCCAAGACATGGCCTGGAGCAGTAGAGATAAAGACCTGAGGCGGCAAGCTGCTCTTGGACACAAATAGACATTTTGAAAGGATAATTCTTTCGACCTGCTTTAGACATCCGTATCCGGTGGGATAAATCATTCTAAACCAGCCTCTCTCCTTACGTAACGCAGCTCGGTTGCCAGAAGTTGGTGCCTTTCAGCTGATGGGGGAATTAAGATGATGCCTCCAGAGTGCTTGTAGTACAAATGTAAATCATGTCCCTTTTTGGAGCAGGAAAAGAGGATGCTAAGCAGGGCATTATATTATATGATTGCGTGCAGGAATGCTATAATCTCCTAAGTCTGGGTGTCCAGCTAGGGAGTGGGATGGATGGAGTCTGGCAGAGGTAGGACTTAGGCAGAACCCAGATTTCTGCCAGCAAATTTAGGCACTTAATGTCCGTGCCTGCTTTTTGTAGTTTTTTTTTGAGCTCACGTAGGATCAACTTTCCTGTTGGAGGTCCATTTCCTATAGGAAATGTGAAGTTCTAATTGAAATGTCTCAAGTTTTTCAAGGCGGGCTCTTACAGATCCAGACATGTGCTACTGGGTGCTATGTGGGAAGCACTTCTCTAGTTTTGAGTGGAAACTGATCCTGGATTTGAGAAAACTTTCTCTCTGGCACTTGTCAAGCAAATTTTTCCAGGAAATTATTTTATGTTTTGGCATCTCATTTTTTTTTGCATCAAAATATTCTAGGTAATCTTGTAAAGTCCATTTCTTTATATATTTACCATCAAATTTTTGGGTTCCTTGTATTTGTGAGTGTAGCAGGGGGTGTGGAAAAGGTGAATGTTGTAGAGCTTTCTATTTAGTGGGAATGACCTATTTGGATCAATAATACCGATAAATGCATTACTTGGACTAGAATTATATTTAAAAAAAAAAAATAGCACATTCAATATCTTGTATAGACAGTCCATAAAAATAATTAAAAAAAAACAAACAGAGAGGGTATTGTAAGACCCTGAGCATTGTCTAGACATTATGGTAACAGACTGACACCAGAACACCTGTCCTTAAGTGTGCTGGTCCCCCGACTCACACCGCGATGCTAGGGGAGACTCAGGCCTGGACTGACTAAAATCAGGCACCAATCCAGGAAACCATCCCCGTAAAAATATAAGTGCTTTCTTGGTTCAGAGCCTGAGATTGTAAGACTGCCAAAGGGTTGAATATGTCTCCGTGGTGTTATAAAGTGCTGAGAACACTGTTGGGTATTATCAGATAATAGTAGTATTTTATTAGGTGCTAATAGTACGCGCTTGAAATCTTTTTAAAGTAGGCTACAAATGTTTGGTTTAGGTATGAATAGCTAACTTTAGTACTCCAATTTGAACGTATGGCTCTGATTTTCTTTTTTTCTTTTTTCTTTTTTTTGGGGGGTGGCAGTACTACAGGATATCTATGTCAGTGACGCAGATTCAATTGGTATTTAGAGAAAAAGTACTGGGATGCTTGGGTGAGAAGCTCTGTGTAGGTGCACGGCATTATTGGAGTGATGCAACTCTCTCTTTGCCTGAACCTAGGTACCATTTTGTGTAGTTTGATGAGCTACCCAGACGTGCTGATCTGCAATGCAAATAGCTGGAGTCCAGCACCAACATCTGTCATAGATGGGATATGTAAAGGTGTGAGCTATGATGAAAAAGAGAAGATGTTTTCCTTCACCGTAGGAGGGAAAGTGTTCAGTGGAAGTATGTCAATGAATTATCTCAATTTACATTCCTTTTCTTTAAATCTCCTATAGACTCTGCCTTTTTCACCAGCCTGCTCTGGTACTCCAGTGCTTTTTTCTCAAATAGATCCACATCTGTACAACCACAAGAGAATAAGAATTCTCTAATTGGATGCCTTGTTAGATAGATGGACCTCTCACATTTTACTGTGTGAACATTAATGAAAGTCAAGATTGTGTTGGGTTTAGTATGTTACCCTGTAATACTTAATTCAGGCAGATTCAAGCTGATAATCTGAAAGAAAGGTAAACTCTGGAGCAAGTGCAAAAAGATAGATGCCCAGAGCTGCACAGAAAAAGCAATGATGGAAAATAGAGTAAAACCTTGGTACCTTGGACCCAGACTAGCACCAGGACACCTGGGACTTTCTTCCTTAGGGTCTTGCATTGTAAATAAGGTGATGCATAGTCTAGTGATGTGCTTTTAATGCAATTTCTGAGCATTTCAATACTACATGTTTAATTTGAGGACCTATTCTAACAAACTTTTTTCTTTATTAGCTTCTAAGTTGGCAGAAGAGGCAGAAGGAAATTTTACTACCTTTCAGCAAGTCTATCTGTGGAGAGGTGAGTTAGCTCACAGAAGTTGTTATGAAAACTTATGATGAACGGTAGGACAGTGGCAGGCGTGTTTGCTTTAATGGAAGTATCGTTCTCACTTTATTTTATACTGTCCAAATTGAGACACTACTCAAAAGTCTTTTCTGGCAGGGATGGGTGTAATCCGGGGTAATTCTGCTACTGTCAATTTCATGAAATTTGGGTAAATTCTTGTGTCTGAGAATGTACTTTATAACTTCTAATAGCTGTGAAAAATGGTATCATGGAGACACTTACCTTTGGCCCATCAGTGTCCAGGTACCATAATAATTTGGCATATTATACGTAACTAGATTGGTTACTTTTATTGGAGTACTTTTATTAGCACTGTTGGGTTTGCAAGTTTACTTTCTGAATGTCGCAACCTACGCGCAGGACCTGCACAAATGATTTGTGACGCTGCTTTATAAAGGCACACAGCCTCCAGAGCACCGATGCTGAGTGAGTAGTGATTTGGGATATGGCATTTGCTTTCATGCTCCAACCAGTGCATTTTGGTTTAGGTTTTCCCCAGAGTCATACGTACAGGGTTTTATTCATTTTTGATTTGTCAGTTGGTGGAACTACCTAAGGAGTTTTCCTAAGTGGTGCACTTTAAGGATGAACTTGTCTTATGCAAGAAAGATAAAGGGAATTACTATGCTCTTTAATTCCTGTTGTGTTCCAGGCTCCGATATGGTCACTAGAACTAAAACCTCTGCATGTGATGCTACGGCTTTGAAGACAGAGAAAGATCTAACATTATCAGGTATTACAGTAAGGGCTGACAGAGAAGGCAGCAGAAGATAGCAGAGGGGGGTGCAGAGTTTAACCAGATAATATCATATATTGCCATATATGTATCATAGTGATAGAGGTATCATGAAGTCCAGAGGATTTATCTTAGATAGGAAATCTGATGCAGTTTTTGAGAAAGACATTCGAAATGTGAGCTGCCTGTCTTTATTGTTTTTGCCTTCCCAGGCCAGGCTGGAAATGAAAGTGTTAAAATGTTCTGTGAAAGCTTGTTCTTTCAGGCTTACTGAACTGTAAAGACTCAGGAAATATTATTTGGCTGGGAAAAAAATTTGCATGAACTCAGGAATCAAAACCTTAGCCTGGGTACCTGGGTATATTTACCACTACTGACAATATGAATGTAAATATGATGCTTAGAGGAACTCAGGATGAAACTGCAATCGCAAGTGTTTCTTCCATGCATGACAAAAGTGGGAGACCTGTGAAGTTCTCTAGCTCCTTTATTATTCCAGGGTCTGCTCTTCATTATACTAAGTCATGTATATATCTAAAATAATTTGTAATAAGTTGCTAGAGCTCCTTTGGGCCTTCACCACCATAATCCTAAGAGAAAGAGAGCAGTGGATCCTGTTAAGAGGACTTTGGCTTGTGTCTAATGAACTGTAATCTTTGTTGAACAGCCTGAATGAATACCTGAGCATGTGGTTTAATACTTGTAAAATCCTAACATGAAGTGAATTGCTGATTTTGCTTATGTAATTTGAAAGGACGGTAAAACAAAACGCCCATTTCCCCAGTGGCGCTCCTATACAATTAGTGATATTTTAAAGTCTAGACTGAAAAATGAGAAAAAAACTGCACTTAATACATTGGGTGAAATTCTCTTGTGTTTACCTGCCAAGGCATGAGTGCAGCCCTCAGGGTTCTCCATTTACCTCGCTTTGTCTGATGGTATCATTACAACCTGAAGTTATGCAAGGAATGTGGTTTCCTCCTCCATCCCTTAGTCTTAGTCATGACACAAACTGTTTCAAGAGCAACTGAAGGTTGAAGTTAAGTCTTGAGAGGTAACGAGACTTACAAGTCACCTTTTTAAAAAAGTTATGGACATATCTGGGAAAATGTCAAGTAATGAAAAGCTCTGTAGCTTTTATTACTTGATCATCATCCGTAAAGCACATGATAACATTATGTTTTCTATTTTCTGACAGGAAATTCAAAGCTATTGTGCACTCCCAGCCTGTCAGTAGCTGCTTCAGCATTTCAACTGCAATCATCAGCATGTCTTTACTTTCCTATTTTCATTTTTATCTGGCTGTTTCAGTGCACATAAGATTAAACAACAGAATCTCTCACAATATTGGAGTAACTGGGGATGAGACCTGCTGATGGCATTTGATGAATAAAAAGGTGTTTATGAAGAAATTTGTAAGAGATCAGTGAAGAGTGTCCATTTCTTTCAATATTTTACTCAGAGCCTTATTTAAAGGGATGAATTTGAAAACAACCTGAAATAGCTGTGATTGTTTCAGAGGGAGCTCAGGAGGTATAAAGCATTATGTACATGTCTAAAGATCACAGACAGGTGACAGACAGAAGTTATTTAATGGGTCTGTGGGAACATAAACTAGGAGAAATAAGGTTAAATGACCGAAATAGGTATTAAGCTTTTTAAGAAAACTTTTAACATTGAGAGGTGTAAAATCTTCCCAAGGGGATATAAGGAAACTGCTGTATTTTGGATTAATAAAACTAAATTGATTAAGGTATTGTAAATATCCTCTGAGGCACTATTCTTCATTGTTAGGCTGATGTGTTGCGTGACAGAGTACAGAGAACCTTCTTATTTTTAGGAGCTGTGATTTTCATCTAGTTTTTGGGTGGTGGAAATAATCTGACAATGCTATATTGTGCAGTGCAGCTCAGTGAGGATGTGTTGTCCACACAAACATCAATAACTGTGGGTGGACAATTCTGTTATTAAAAGCAGCCTTTAGTGTATGCTAGCCCTACAAAATGGTTGCAGCTGTTTTACTGTGAAAGGCAGAATTTTATATATAAATAAATTTAATTTATTCCAGATCATAGTTAGGTTTTTTGGTGGGTTTGAGCAGTTTGTTTGTTTGTTTGTTTGTTTGAATCTCAGATTCCACAAAGGATCTTTTCTACCTAATGGACAACAGCCGGATACGAAGTGACCAGAACTATTCTCTCCCTTACCAGCAGTATTGGGTCTTCAGGCAGAAGTACTCAGCAGAGGAAGCTGTGCTTTGGTGTCTCACACGTAAGACATCTTGGAGACTTATTCTGTAGGGAATAATAATTAATTAACATATTTTAACAGCTGTTATAATCATGATAAGTAGAAACTCTGAACTTAATTTTTTTGGGGGGAAAACCCACAAAATTTTCATGGAAGTTGCTAATGGGGCCACCTGTTTCTTCCTTACAATCTTTGTCTACTGTGGCAGAAAGCGTACTCATCAGTCATCATCAGGGTATCCCTCTCATGGGCAAGAGAAATAGAAGATACACTTTAGGCAATAGTCTGCTGTTCTTGAAATGTACCCCTCCAAATAGATAGATGACATAATGATAAAAGAAGAAGGTAAAATTCAGACATCTGGGTTTAATGATAATGTATATTTTGATGCCATAAACGGAGAAGACTTTCTAGCTCTGACTAGCAGGAAGGCAGAACTGAGAGCACTAAACAGTGCAGGAAGATCACTGTAAGAGGTTGGTTGACCTATGCCTGTTTAAAATTAAGCATTGATGTATATGTTTACACAAGACATTGCTACCTTAATTAAGAAATGGGTTTGACAGCTTTATTTCTTTTCTGAAGGTGCATTATTACCCCAGGGCAAATATCAGTGCAAATTGCTACAAGAAAATGGCTTGAACAGTTGATTCTAGCAAAGTTATTTATATTTTGAAAAAACTTCCCAAGACATTGTAGACTTTATTGTCCTTTTTATTCCTTAAAGAGACCCATGACTGATGCAGAGTTCTTTTATGATTATGCGGTTTGTATGTCAAATTTACTAAAAAGAAAGAGAGAGAGATCTTTATGAATCGCAGCGTTAGTGACGCCAATACAGTAGGCTAATGCTTGTCACAGCTGGGGAATGTACTTTTCTTAGCTTCTTTTCTGCGCTCTCCAGGTAAGCCTGCTCTTCAGTGTCACTAGAAACAGAATCTGTCCCTGTTCCTCTTGCACCACAATAGAATAATATTGACATTGTCACTTTTAGTTGTTTGCTGATGGGTAGCTTTAAGTGTGCTGAAGATATGAAGAGGATTAGACAGGGGAAGAAACCCTTGTGTGGGTAACTCCTAGTAACGTTATTTCCTAGGTTGTGCAGAAGAGGATGAGTTTTGTCGAATGGCAGATCTTCAAAACACCACAGACGTATACTTTGTGTGCACCCTCTACCCAGAGGCACAGATTTGTGATGGCAGCATCGATCAAATACCGGAAAACTGTCAAACTGTGCTACCCCAGCAACCACAGACATTGTATCGTAAAATAGGCAAGTTTGAGGATTTGGATGTATAACGTGTGCTCTAACCCTGATAATGCAAGCTAGTGTTTTGGCTCTTGATTCTGAGATTAAAAATCTGAATGTATGAATGAGTCCTGGGATGTGATGGGGCAAGGGAAAGTCAGGCTATTCTGGGTATGTTTTCATTTTCCATTCAGAATGGAAAGATATTAACCATGAGTTCCACTCTTTACCTCAGTTATTCCCAATTCAGAGATGCCAAGGGTAGCTCAAATAATTTGTATACCAGGTCTTAGATCCTTTTATAATGTGGGTAAAATGGGAATGACACTAATCCCATTTTCAACCATTAAAATTTCCACTGTAGTTAAGCAATGCAAGAATTGAAAATTGTTGCATGTAATATTTTGTTTTATTATTTAGTTTTTAGCAAATTTGGAGTTATAGACATGGGGATTTCAACCTCTGCTCTTTGAATGCTTGGGAAGTTCAATGATTTTCTCACAGAGCTCATGTGAGGAAGCTGGACAAACACGCCTGTTATCACTGTACAGGAACATATACTTTTGCTGTGAAAAATGTAGAACCAAACAAAACTATTAAATTGTGTCTTTTGGGGAAGCTCAAAGTGCAGCACAACCTGACTAATGCATGAGTACACTGGAGGCTTCCAATCTGGAGTTGTCGCCCAGTTTGTGGACCTTGAGGAAGGAGTAATATCAATACAGGTCTCAGAAGCTCTGGGTTAGAGGTCTTTCCTTGGTGATGTACTTTGATAAGTTTTTAGAGCCTTCACTTGCTGGATTTTTGTTCATCTTCAGGCTTAACTGTCAAAAGTTTACTGTGATAATGTAAAAATTACCTTTGGATGGATCAAGACCATTGTAGCGTAGAAACATAAACTTTATCCTTACCATGTGATTACTTGACCAGTATATATAAATTGCAAGGTTAAGATGATTTTTCCAATTTTGTTTTTCTTTTTCCTTCCAGTCACTCTGAAAAGTTCTGTGAAGAGCTTCTACACACGTGTACCATTCCAGAAAGTAACTGGGATATCAGTAAGGAATAAGACTGACATGAGCAGAATAGCTGTTTCAGATGGGTAGGACATACCTGTTCCTTTGTTTTTACTGGAAGTTTAATCATACCTGGAATACCAAGGCCCTGTTACACAGATGAAGGGGATCAGACGTATTGATCCAAGAAAAGCATTATTTGAGAATATTTAACAAAGAAAAAAAAGCATATGAATTAAAGGAAATTTATAATTGAGTTATAAATAATAATATATATAATTAGTAATGATATATATGTGAATTATTATTTATACTACTATTAAATTGCTGACTGGCCAGTTAAATCTCTTGACAATAATACACCAAATTAATGTAAGCTGATATTTTTAGGGCAGACATCAAAATACAAGTCTAACTTCTCAGATGTAGTCTGGTAGATGTGTACTGATAGAACGTAATTTCATCCACAAATGGAAAAAGTATGGAAGTGTTGAGGCAGTATGAAGAACCATGAGGTGGTCTTATCGTGAAAGGTTCATGGTGTCTCCTCTATGCAGTATCCTCTCTTCCCTTCTCCATGGCAGAGGCAGATTACTACTGATAATAAAAGTAATTATATTTTTCCTTTCCCAGCTTTTTTGAGTGTGAGCGTTGGTGTGATGCTGACCCCTGTTGCACAGGATTTGGCTTTTTTAATGGCTCCCAGCAATCAGGTATTTTGTCACAATTTTTATTTTAAAAATAATTTCAATCTTCCTTTATTATTACAAATTTTACCATTCTTTTGCTGTGAAGGGTACGTTAAAAGCCCTTGCAGATCTTACACAACTCTCTTTAGTGCCTTTTGAGTAATCATAAGCATTTCTAGAAGTTCAGTCCAATGCTCCACATCTCAGAAATTATTAAAAAAACTTCATGAGAATGAGTCCCTAAGAGGCTGCAGTTCTAACAGTATGAAATTCAAACTGATAAAACTCCAGGGAACTGTTACTTCTCATTTATCAGCCTCTTTTTCAAAATGTTGGTCGATGTCTTTTTGTGATTTTTTTTTTTTTTAATTTTTGTTTGCTTGTTTCATTTTTTTAAAGCCTAAGGGACTTAGAAGCTTAAATGTTACTGAAATTAAATGCATGTTAGGCACATAATGTCCACGGATACTTTGGGGCAGCATAGCCTTTTCACTTTCTTTGACGTCTGAACTTCTCTGCTCCCACATTTTAGTCTTTTACTTGAGGAAGATCGGTTGGGGATAGAGATTGCCTATCTTCTGCTCCTTAGTGTTTTAGCTACTTAAGACATCTCGAGTAGCATTTCTGTTAGTCTGAGGAAATCAGATCTTTAAAAATATCGGTGACTTAAAAGATATTGTAAAGTCAAACAAACATATTTTACTCACCTGAGATGGCTAAGTTAAGGGGTGTTGTCAGCCTATGCTTCCTCTATAGTCAGCAGAGAGATGTATAGACACAACTATAGGGTAATTAAGAGCTTTGGTTAACTGGATCCTGTTCTGGATATAATTTTCTTTCTCTCCACTGGCTGTAAAGGAAGTGCTCTGTTTAAAAGCAAGTCTTTAGCAGGTGTTTAAAATTGGATGCCATCCAGGTCAAAGTCAATAAAATAGTTTTTAATACTTTATTCCAAATTCAGATGTCGGCTACTAAAATGGCCAGCCTTGTTTTCAGAAGTGTCATGTGCTAATCAACTCTCCCTGAGGCCATTAGGATGTGCTGGTTTTACAATTCATTTGGGAATTTTGAACACTTCATAAATATATATTTTTATTTCCCTTTTTTGTTGAGCAGACAAAGTTTTCGCTCAATCAAAAATGAGTATCTTGGAAAATTAATCCAATGTAGGTTAGATTGGAATTACTCTGCAAATCAAAAATAGTTGACAGTTTTCATACCTCCCTGTGACCATATGAAATTTAAAGTCTTAACTGAATATGACTTTAAGTTTCTTTAAATAGCTCTAAAATAAATTCAGGATTTTAAAGCACTGAATGTGCAAAACTGACACCTCTTAGTTTATCTGATTAATATTTATTAGCTGTGGCATTTCAGACATCCAGTCCTGGCATTCATACAGTCAAGAGAACTTTCAGTAGTGATTTTACCATGAGCTAGGATAAATCTTCAATGAAATTGCTAGCTGTGTTTCAATCCCTCCATTTTGTTCACGTACAGAAATGTTTGCACTAGGTCTTTGAAAAGCAGAATTTTTATCTTGATGTAAGCAGGGGCCGTGTTTCAACGTACATGCAGATTTTTAATTTCTAGGATTGCATTAACCAGAAAGGGCTGCTTGCTCAAAGAAGAAGTCCTGATCAGTGGAAACACTCCTAGAGACCTTAACGGGTTATAATGTGGGTTACCCACCTTCCCTCACATTGAACTCATTGCAATTTTTCAACACTCTTTTCAACAACAGTAAAATTTGGCCCATTTTAGGTATTTCCCTCCTTTGATTTCTAAGTCAGTGGAATTCCTTTTAAACATGGAACCGTGCTGTATTCACTTTCCTCAAAATACTGTCTAGAAGAGGAAAATTTTCCTCATCCTTTCTATACCCACGTATTTCCCTGGCAGGTGGAAAGATCGTGTGCCTGACTCTGAACAGCCTAGGCATCCAGACGTGTGCGGAGGAAACACGAAGTGCTTGGCAGATTTCAAATTGTAGTTCACCAGGTGCTGAAGTCAGAATACACCCGTTCGGCTGGTATCAAAAGCCTGGTAAGTGGTGGCTGAGCACATGGCCTTTCCGACTGGTTTCTGCACATTGAAGTTTATTATTTATCTTCAGTGTACAGAAGCTTCAACTTTCAGATGGAGGACACATTTGCAAGGACACAAATAGACAAGGCAGACAAGTATGTGCAATTTAATCTCCATTTTAATAGAAAAGGAACAGAAATACCTTAAAGAGGTATAATTTAATTTCTTAGATTGTATGGGAGAACTGCAGCAATTTTAAATTCCGCAACAAAACCAAACCTTTTGAAGTTATGCATCCACATCAAGCCAAGAGGTGAGAAAAAAATAATGATGTCCTGACCAGGATTGTGTAGTGAGACAAAACATATCTGGACTCTGACTTTAAAATTCACTTTTGGCTGTTTTCGTAAAGAAAGGGCCAAGACCAAATTCTAAGGCACCACTGTATTCTTCAAGCAGTAAGAAGCCATCACGTGTTTAAACAGAAGAGAAGTTATCAGAGGTTAGGTTATCTCCTCAAGAGGAATCAAAACCACTCCTAGTTAAAGTGAATTTTCTTTTCCATAGCAAAACAAAGGCTCCATTACTTTCTTGAAAAATTTCAATGGGTTTGTCATCTGTCACACTCCTTCTGGGTGGATCTAGTTCTACTTTGTTAAGTTTTGATTTAACGTAACTGAAACAATAAGGAAAACAAATTCCTGACTGACTGTATCCCCCTTCATGGGAGAATAGCCTGTTATTAAGTCTACATGGGCAGAAACTTACTGAACTCCACTGAGAGCAGTGAGGTCCCATGGGACCAGGTCTGGTGATGTTGACAGAACTGGGGGAAAAAAAAGAATAAATTTCCTGCTTTTAAACCCCCTTAGTTCTTGCAGAGTAGAGAAGGACTGATATCTGAGTGGAGAGGGGAGGCATGAAGTATGGATATATACTGTCCAGTGCATGTGATATGGAGATAATCCAGTTAAAATTGTGTAGAGCTAAATCAGATATCTTGGCAATACACTGTTGGTAAACTTAAAGAAAACCCTCATTCATACCGGAAGTGTCTGAAATATGAACTTGCTCCTGAGCTTTTCCAAGTCCTACGCTGTCACTCTGCCCACTAGACCATCCATTTCCTCCCTGATGGGGTAACCCTTGTTGAAGAGGAGACAGCATGGAGTTGAGGGGACACCACAGAAGCTTATAGGATTTCCTATGGATCCTCAGTGTGAGCTTGGGGAGGGATGAGCTGAGGGTCTAGCACCAAGAGGAAGGGAACAACAGGCCTGATAAAGCAGGCAATGGCAGGAGCACGTGGTCAGGGGGAACTGAGAAACAGCCAGAGGTAAGAATGGTAGAAAGGCGAAGTGAAGAAGAGACGGCAAGGCATAGATACACTTCCACTTCTTGGAATTATTTTTCATCTAGTTGACAAATGACCAAATAATAATAGTAAAAAAAGTATGCTGCTTACTTCATGGACAGAGGGATGATGAAGAGGAGCCTGGGGTGTATGCAAAGTGGGGAGTGTTAGGAGAGACAGTGACATTTCCTTATGTTGTTAGGAAGCTTCAGATGTGTTTCCACCATAACACACAGAAAGGCACAGATGTTTATGCAAATGGAGATATTTGCAGACAAAAATTTGTATCAGTTGTGCTGGTGTGTTGAAGGTCTGGGAACCACGAAGAGGAACAAGAAAGCTCTGAGACTAAAAGGGAAAATGAGTACAATCTGAAGGAGGAATTTATCGTAGGCAGTGGGACGTTAGCATGAAGCAGGGTCTTTGGTTTTAGTCCACAGTCTCCTGTTGTAGGAAGGTACTTGCATCTCCACTTTTCATAGTATGTTAAATTGACGTATGAGCTGTTTGCCCATGCAGCTCTGCTCGTTAGCAATTTGACTTCATATGTATAGTCATGGTTGCAGCTCAGTCAATGAGGAACATATAGTAGCATTTTCTTTAAAGAGAGCTCTGGATAGCCCCAATTCTTCACTCCTGTCAATGCAAATGGTAAAACTCCTGAGTTTTAAGAAATATCTGCTGGTTACATGCATGGGCAGTCCAAAGTGGAAGAAGCAAATGGAAAGTCTGATCTGTCTTCAGTTTCTGTAGGGATGGTGGTTTACTTTGTCTTAGTAGAGAATTTATAACTCATTTGATTAGCCAAAGTGTTTTACAAAATATGAATGCACAGGGGAAACTTCTTGTTTGTTATTTAAAATTACAAAATGTTTAAGGGAAACATTAGCAAATGAGAATTTTCGTATGTGGAAAATATGAATGATTATTTGAATTTTAATTTGAAAAGCTTCCTGCTGGAAACTGGCTTGTTCCTAATTCTCCTTTTGAGAAATTCCTGTTTGCTAATCAGGAAGCAGAGAAAATCTCATGTCTCTTGTGATGTAGGAAACCAAATATAGAGAAGGGCATGGAAAAAACCACAGAACTACTGAAATGAGTTGTTCATAAATAACTGCATTTTCAAAAGTGTTTGCAGGAATGAGGAATGTTTGCAAATATGGACATTTAGGGAAGTCTGGTTTCATGTACGAGCTCAAAAGGGTTAGACGGCAAAGCAGCCTTGCATCCTTACTTGTGCTCTTTGTTGCGAGAAGATGCAACATTCATATTGCAGAAGTAACACTGGAAATATTAAGATTTTGATTAAATTTTAAACCTTCAAGAGTAATTGTTTTCAAATGTTTTGTGTTTTCTGCTTTTAGCTGACTTGAAGAACACCATGCCTAATCTGTGTCCATCTGTTAGTTTACCTCTCAGGCTAGAAAATGGTAAGTGTATGCACATATTAAGCCAAAAAAAGGACATATCCTCTATTTTGTATATATTACTCAAAGATCACACTATAATGAAATTGTTGTGTTCTCCATGAGTTTATTCACCCATGTATTCTTTTTATTAATTGTGTATCATTTAAATGGAAAAAATATTGTCATCCACAATGCTAGCTTAATATCTCTCAAACTCACTGCCACAAGAGGTCACTGAGGCAAAATATTTGGCAGGACTGATGAAGAAATTTATCATAAGTATGGATGTCACATCACTTTCCATGGATATAACTTCACATATTAGTGCAGCAGCCAATGAAGAAAAACTCTGGCAAGGGTAGCCTCCTGGAAAGCTGTTATTGCATTGTTGTCCACTCTCATGGGTGTCTCTAGTGCCTTTCTTGTAGCATCTGGTGCTTGCCAGGATGGCAAGCGATGATAGATTGGACAAATCACCCGCAGTTTCTGTCAGTAATGCTGAATGCAAGGAGTGACAATGAGTTTTCAAACAGATACAAACAATTGCAATAGAGATGCAAAGTCAAGGTTAGCAAATCTAGTTGCCCCCAAAAACCAAGATGATGAAAGGGACAGTTCCTCCAGAAGTTAATGCAGGGTTATACTGCTTTGTAATTGGTGGTACAGAAGAATGATAAACTGTACTGCCTTTAGTCCTTGTTTGTGGTTTCCTGCAAGGGTGGGAATATTATCTCAAAGGTTATTCAGAATGGGATCACAAGAAATGTAGTGTTTGAGGTGTGTGTTGGATCCCACTTTTGAAGAGATCCTGTAACTTGCTATGACACCATCTTTTTCGTATTGGGAAGAAAAATTTATTTCAGTCTTACAGTAAACTAATCTTATGGTACTCACGTGTTTTTTTAAAAGTGGGTGGATCCTCTTAGTAAATGAAACTCAACTGCTGTCTTTCAGGGTTTTGTGTTTATTGCCCCCTAAAAATATATGCAAATTGTCAACAGCTACAGGCTTCCCTGATGTGTCCTTTCCAGAAACACACAGCATATCTGCTAAATGCTGCATGTAACGGAAAGGAAGCAGGTTGACTAGTCATTAGGTAACTCAGTTTAACCCTCAGTTTAGACTGAAATTGAGAAGTCTCATCCATTTCTGCCCTTGACTACCTGTTTGGTCTGAGCAAATTTGTTACTCTGTTTGTATCTGTCTTGTCTTAAACCATATGCAACTGGGTTTGCAGGAGATGGTTAATATTCAATATTGACTTCAAAATTTATCACTGTTTCATCATCATATCTATGACCACTAGTCATGATAATGTTCAGACAATTTATATTGTTAGAGGAATTTGTGCTTTTATAATGATTGTTTTAATGTAATAGAAAGAAAACACCTATCTTTGTAGGTAAGCAGAAATAATTTTTATCCTGAAATGCTGAAAGAAGCTAGTGGGCTAATGTGTAGGTTGGGCAATTCAACTCTTTTTGCAAAGTGTTTTTCCCATGGCATGTAGAAAACTGCTTTACTAAACCTTTCTTCCTCCCAGTGTGAAGCTTTGTTGTAATTTTGTCATTTTCCTTTTATGTTTTTCCTGCTTTCTTAAATCTAGGAAAATAGTGACCTAAACAGCGCTTAAGGAAATTATGCCTTTCCATCTGTCA
Source organism: Grus americana (assembly GCF_028858705.1). NCBI lineage: Eukaryota > Metazoa > Chordata > Aves > Gruiformes > Gruidae > Grus > Grus americana. Next base: position 9,163,028 of record NC_072853.1, on the reverse strand, counting down.
TTTGCTTTCTATTCTAAAGACTGCTCAGAACTTAGCCACAGCAAGTGAGGTACTCATCTTACCCTTAGTAACAACCTTGACCTATCACACCCGTTTCCAGGTCATCTTTCCAAATGCAAAGCAACTAGGTATGTCTCTGGTTTGCAAAGGTCTGGTTAACCACCCAAGTGAGCAGAGCCTCCCACGAAGAGGCAGGATTCTGGATTGGAGTGGTTGCCCTCAGGACAGCAGTCAGGAGAAGTCACTGAATTACAAAGAGCACAACTGACCTGGATGTCAAATTAGCACTAGTATCCTCTACTCTTTGGGTGTCTGACACCAGTGTGTGCAGCAACGCATTCAAAATGCAACTGGGCACCACCTGTCCTTCTTATGTTCTGCCTCATTTTGATAGTAAAAGTACCAGCCCGGTTATTTAGGTCAGATTGCTATCTCTGTCACATTGTCAGACGTTTTGGAAAACTTTAAAAAACATTGTTTCCAAACTCTTTATGATTATATATGTTATATTAATATATGCTACAGAAGATGAATGGTTTTAGAATTGGGCATCATAGAAAAGCTAGCAGTGACTGAATTTGCTACGTTGTGGTATTGCTTGTGCAAAGGGAAAAACAGTACTGGGACTCCTGTGTGGTAACCAGATGGTGAGTGTAAGAAAATGTCACTCTTTAAAGGGCACAGTCGCGTGTGTGTATATATGTGTGTGTGCATGTAAGCATATATATATAAAATATATATATAAAACTTTCCATAGACAGATCAGACACATACTTAAATTTGAATATTTTGCCAGAAGGCTTTGCAAAATAAGTTAATGTTATGTCCAATACAGAGTCTGAGTTTACTGAGGCACAATTAAGTCCTATATTGTGATAGACAGTTAATGCATTTGACTGCCTCATTCTCTAGTTAGCCAAGCTTCAACGCTCAGGACAGAGTGCCCAGCACTTTGCTTCCTCCTATTTGCAGCCCGGATACAGAGCACTCCTCCATTCTAGTCTGTGGTATCTCCAGTCCCGAAACATTGTAAAGAAACCCAGATTAGCAGACTTATTTTCACTCTTGTGGGAAGTAGATGCTTTGCTTCTTTTACTCATCTTTCTTCTTGATAGAGAGAGTACAGGATTGCAGGACCATCGAACAATGGAAAAAGCCTCAGCAAAAGAAGGGTTTCTACAAGTACATGGGCAGCAAAAGAAAGAGTAGAGAAGATGTGGATCTGCTGCTGAATGGGGCAGGAGACCTGATGGCAACAGGTATGGAAAAGGCTGTGGTACTTAGTGCTTTCTTTGCCTCAGTCTTTACTGATAAGTCCAGCTGTCAGGCCCTTGAGACCAGGGGGAAAGACTGCAGCAGGGAAGACTTACCCTCAGTGGAGGAGGATCAGGCCAGGGAACAAGCTAGACATACAAGCTCATGGGGCCTGATGCGATGCACCCACAAGTGCAGAGGGAGCTGGTTGATGTCATTGTAAGGCCACTCTCAACTACCTTTGAAAGACCCTGGTGATGGAGGAAGTTCTAGAGGCTGGGAGGAAAGCAAATGTCCTCTCTGCCTTCAAGAAGGGCAAGAAAGAACTATAGGCTTCTAAGCCTTACCTTGATCCCTGGGAAGGTAATAGAGCAACTGATCCTGGAAGTCATTTCCAGACATGTTAAGAAGAAGGTGGTTGCAAATAGTCAGCATGGATTTATGAAGGAGAAAATCATACCTGATCAACCAGATAGTCTTCTACAACCAAGTGGCTGTCTAAGTGGATGAGTGAAGAGCAGTGGATGTTGTTTATCTTGACTTCAGAAAGGCTGTTGACACTGTCTCACATAACATCCTCACAGGAACTGACGAAGTAAGGTCTAGATAAATCAACAGTGAGGTGGACTAAATGCTGGCCAAACTGTGGGGCACAGAGCTGTAGTCCAGCTGGAGGGCAGTCACTGCTGTACCCAGAGTGTTGATTTTGGGCTCATACTGTTTAATGTCTTGAATAATGACCTGGATAATGGGACAGAGTGCACTTGCAGTGAATTTGCAGGTGATAACAGGTTGGGAGGAGTGGTTGACAGACCAGATGAGTGTGCTGGCATTCAAAGAGATCTCAACAGCCTGGAGAAATGGGCAGACTTACATCTTGGATCAAGCTGTCTTCTATCAAGTTGTTTTTTTAGCTTTGTCTGAAAACTGGCTAAGACCTTCATGTAGCAATTTTGTGGAGAAGCTGTTTTAACGTTTAGCCTTCTGAGAAAACGGGTCTTCTCTCTCCTGTTCACAGAAGGCTAAACGTTAAAACAGCTTCTCCAGAGCTAGAATGTCTGTCTTTGGACTGTCACCAGATCTTAATTTGTCTCATTTTCTGTGTTATTTAAACTCAGAATCTCACTGTTTTGGTTTTTGGGGGTTTTTTTTGTTTGTTTGTTTGGTTGGTTGTTTTTTTTTTTTTTTTAATTCTGTTTTGCTGGGTTTTTTTAAAGGTTGCATATGCAATCTTTAACTGCCCAAAGTCAGCAAAGGACAGCTAAAATGATTTAATTTATCCTGGTATCTGCCTGAAGGCAGAAATCCTTGAGCCAAGGAGCTGCAAGGTACTGTCCAGCCCTGTTAATCCCACCATACACAAAGGGGAGTTCTGTTGCAGTCACTACAGGTTTAAAAGATGAAAAGTTGAGACCAAATCCTTTGGTCTCACCCAAATAATTTACTGGAGTTTCCTTCACTGAAACTCTCCCTAAATAAATTGAGCAAAACCATGTATTTGTTTTCCTTCTGTTCCCCAATCTGAGCTTTTGAAGATGTTAATGAGCAGTAATCTTCATAAAACCTCTAGGCCTTTGCATCTGCAATGGCAAAAATAATTTTCAATAGCAGCTTGTTTTCATGCCCCATCATAAAGCAGCCTGCAGCCACCAGGAAGGTGCAAAAAAATCCCTCTCCAATGTGAGGCTAACCTCAGGAGAGATGCAGCAAGAGGGAAGGCTCGAGGTTCTTCCTGTTCTTTGCCTCGTACCAGATTATTCATCCAGCAGGCCGTTGTAGCCCTGTGATTCCTCTCAACAGCCTGAGGCTCCTGTTTGAGTTCTTCAGGTTACTCTCCCTACTGCCAGCACTGCTAGGCATTTCTAACCTCATTAGTTACCCCCGTAGCCTGCAAGAAAGGGGAATGAAGTGCTCCATAATGCCTGTAGGTCACTGCTGTCTGGCAGGAGGGAGGTGAGCTGCACACTGTCTTTTACCTGAATTCTTGTTGCTTTGTTGGTGCTTCGATGTCTTTTGCCTATTTGTATTCTTGCAATACCCTTTCTGATATAAGGTTAAACTCTCCAAGTCATCTTCTTCACTAATCTGTAGTGTGATTAACTGAATGTATGGTTTTCATCTTTAAATGAATGCTTTTATTTGTACTTTCATCACATGGAGCAGAGCACAGTTCTGCTGTTCTGTTGTGATTTCCACATAGTTTCTGTTATCTGAGAAATAATGCTAGAAAAATAGATAGCCCGGGAAAGTCCAACTTGTTACATTTGGAGCATTTTTTTCCCCTGAAAAAGTTAATGTGCTGTGATGACACTGAGTACGGAACCATCTGTGGCAAGTTTCAGGTATGATCTGTGACCTTTAACGATGGGAGGACAGCTGTTATTTTAAAACTGCCTGTGTTGAAAATGCTAATATATCGTACTGCAGTCTTGGTTTACTTACACTAGTACTGAAATAACAACTCCACTGAGTTGTGTGAATAAGGAGGAATGTTAGGTAAAAAAGAAAATAGGTCTCATAATTAGGTTTGAGATGGAACTTTCTGCAGCCAGCTGTAAGATACAGGCAAATAAGAAAAGTTTTTAATGAGAAATTATGTATTGATATTTTATGGTTGTAAAATGCTATTATTCACTGGATTTTGAGCTGTGGAAGTTTTTATGTCTTTCCAATTAAAACTGAAAGAAGCAAAGCAATTTATGAAACATGTTACCTAGCTTTTTAGAAGGAACATTTGTGCTGAAAGCAAACTGGAGAGCCTGAAAATATTCCCATGTGTGTGGGAGGGAGGAATGACACTGATGTATAACTTCTGCTTTTGTACTTTGTTATGAGATTTATGAATTGTATACAGTCATTATCCAAACTTTAATAAGCATTTGTTTCTTCAGGTTCCTCAGTTTTAAATAGGGCTGACTATCTTAGACTTGGCAAATGCTAGCAGACAATGACCCTTAAAAGGTGATGTCTGCATGGGACTGTAGATCTTGTGGAGAAAAGTGTGGTGGGATCATACGGGCTCCATTCTCTCTCTATCCAGATCAATCACTGAGAACCCACCGAGGCATATGGATGTAATCATCTGTCAACCCCTTCCTTCCTGTGATCCCCCGATGATTTGTAGTCGTTCCCTCAGCGCAGGGCTGAGCAGTGGCTATGGGATTTTCCGACATGGGAATAAATTTCCCATAGAGCTATCTCAGCACATGGGATATGTCCGTTCTCAGCAGAGATGCTGATGGTAGTACAGGGGCTGATGTAGCTGACTTTGATTAATGGTATCATTTGTCCTCCTGTTTTCCCACAATGCTGAGGATATGTCAGAGAGATCTGTGGTGTGGAACAAAGACAGCCTTTTTTTATCCATCCTCAGGAACTGATCTACCATACCCCCATACAGCATATTGGACCTCTGGGGTAGGATTACTCTGTCTTTAGTCTTAAGTTAGATTTTTATTCTGTTTGGGAGCACGAGGATTTTAGCCTTTTGAGAGCAGCTTATTTTAAACCTGGATAAAAATCTGGTACATTTTTAGTCTCCTATTACTATACCATTTACTATAATTGCATTACTGAAGGCAGCAGAAAGCTTGCATGTAACATCAGCATATCAAGATTGCTCACTGCTAAAGGCCATAAATAATACATTTGTTTGTTTGGGACATGTTTGTCTGAGGTGTGATTATAGTTATTATGCAGCAGGTTTAAGAAAATGACTTGTTTTGAATTATTCAGATCTCAGTGGATGGACAAAAATGAGAAGCAGCTATATTTTAGAAAGAGTATATTTTCTGTAGGTCATCTTTGAGTTGGTGATTTGCTGGTTTTGGAGACTGTTGGTATACAGACAAGTTAGCAGTCTTCTCTAGAAAAAAACCTCCGAATGACAGGAATATAAAGCACTGAGTTCAGGTAAGCATGTTTTTGGCTTGAGTCAGGGCTATTAAATATGGCTTACAAATTTCAGAATTAATATCAGAACTTGTCTTTCAAACATAACTTAGGCATGCTGGACCCTGATTTATGTACCTCCTTAACCTCATGTTAACCTCATCTGATTTATATACCTCCTCAACTTCATCAGCTTTCTTCTAAATTTAACTTGTTATTTTATTGTACTTCTGTATCTCCATTTCTTTATATCAAATGTCAAATTTTCCAGCAAACTCAGAACCGACCCCTCTTTGCTTCGGCTGAAGTAAATGATGAAACTTTTGTTGACTTTATGAAAAGGATTTTATAATGTCATTGCCTGTGAAAGTGGGAGGCTGAACTCTGTGCCCCTAGGAAATCTATTCCAGTCTTGTGATCCTATGACTTGACTGGGAACAGAGTAAGGCCACTGTGAGTCCTTTTGCAAATCCAGTCTTAAACCTTGCCTACCCAAACAAGAACATCTGGAATAGAGAAGCTCTCTGTATGGGACATCTATAATTTTGCAATAAAAGTTACAGGGCTGGCTGGATTCAGAGTGCTGTAATTATCCAATCAAAGCATTTGCCAAAACGTGGCTTGGACGGTCAGGGCTTAACCTATATATAAACCAGAAATGCCTTCCAGCCCATCAGGTGCACTATGCATTTTCAGTAAAGCAGTGCCAGTCTGTAGCTGTGTGCCTTGAGAGCAGTTTCTAGACGAGGCAAGTTTAGATCAGGCATGGAAAATTCTGTTTTGCCTGTCTAATGAAGTGGGCGTGCATGGCTGCAGGCACTTCTGGATCCACTGCCAGGAGAAGGGAAGAAGGAAACATCTAATAGCCAAAATCTGTTTCTCAGCTAACTGCTGGCTGGCAGTGTCCACAGTGGTGCCATGAACAGCTCTGGGTTAAAGGGCTTTGCTCTGTCATTAAAATAAGCATTAGTGTTTCTGCATTTATCTGCATCTGGGGTCAGTTGGGCAGAAGATTGGAAAGGGACAACACTGGAAGTCTCAGTATATAAATCTGATCTGTGATTATGAATGCTTCATCCAGGACTGAGGATGAAGAAAACCATCACAAACTTCAAACCAACCCAAACCCCCCCCCGTGTGGGTAGTGAAAGGTTGCAAGGGTCACTTCTATGAGATTTGAGGCATAAGCAAAGAATAAGCAAAATAAAATATGTTTAAGGTATGAATGTACGATCTATGGATATTTATGAATGTATGATCTATGGATGTTTATGATGTCATGCTGACAAGTATGTAACTTGGGGGAAGCTGGCTAAGGGTTTAGACCATGGCTCAGGAACTAGCTGGGCATCAGTGGTCTGTGGGTGAGCAACTGTGCTGTGTGTCACTTGTTTTGTATATTCTTCTTATCATTTTCATCATCTTATTTTTCTCTCAAATTTGACTGTCTTTGTCTCATGATTTTTACTTTTTTAAACTTTTTTTTAACCTTTTTTTTATATGTTTTTTAATCTTTTTAAACTTTTTTTTTCTTTCTTTCCTAATTCTCTCCCTCATTTCACTGGGTGGAAGACTGAGTGAACGGCTGTGTGGTTGTTTTAGCTGCCTGCTGGGTTGAACCATGCCAACCTAATAATGGCAGTATGTTTAATTTGAGTACCTTCAAAAGATTTTAGTAACGATAAGCTAGTAAACCTCAGGGAAATAGATACAGGAAGCCAAATTCAAGTATCGAAGGTGTAAATCCAAGGAATTTATTTTGCTTTTGTGGAATTGTTTTGAATTTCTTTTCCAAGAGCATAGAATTTAGCTTAGTAAGAATGCTTCTGAATGTTTGACCTGTGGGCAAATGGAGGCATATGAGGATTATGAGAGTTACCCGAGGTCACTTGATGAGTTGGGGAAGCTATGGGAAGAGAGTCAGTCTGGTGAAATTATCTTCCAAAACCACTGATGCACCCAGACTTGTTGACTTACAGTGGAATCCAGACAAGGCTCTTTTTTGAAAGAACCACAGCCAGTAATTTGAAGCTTTGTATGTGAACCTAGAGAAATTACTTGTTCCCGTAGTAAGACCTCAGTTACTAATACTGCACACAGTGCAAGATTACAACATTGCTCTTATGTAAAAACATAGTTTAAGTCATATTGATTAAAAAAAAAAAAATTCTTGTTAATGTTTTCAGGAAAAAAAAAAAAGAAATAATTGAAAACACAAACTGACAAGATATAATCTGGAAAAGTATGACCTGGGGGATCTAGCAGTGCAGACAGATAATCTCTGGAGAGGATGTAGTGGTTAATTCTCCATCACTTAAAAATAGAAGTCAACTCTGTATCTTTCAAAATAAATGCCACAAAATGTCACCCTAGATGTAGAAGCTGAAATTTTCTAACATGGGTCATGCAACAGGTCATATTAGACGGTTTCAAAATAGAGAAACCATTGACAGTATGAAATGTAGTAATTTCCACGTGACTAAAATCACTGTGTTCCTCTAAAATAATTGAATAGTTAGTGCTTAAGGGGAAGAAAAAAATCAAGTGCATCAGGTCTGTTGCACAAGTCAAGCTGTGGTCGCAAGGTTGTTGCTCCCTTACTAGCTCAGACTCCCTCTGAATATAGTGCTGATGATGACTTTGCTACTCTGCAATGTCAAGTGGTCTTTGACATATGGCAGTGCAATACCAAATTAACCTTCATTTCTACTTAGCTGGAGACTTTCAGCCTCTATCTCTTGGAAAAGTTGCCCCCAAATATAACAGGAATAGAATGATTTTGAAGTGGTTGAAAAGGACCCATGGAACCCAGTGCTGCTTTCTTGCATGTAGTTCACAGGCACAAACTAAGGCCGGGCTGTTTGGGAAGGTCTGTGGGGTGCAACAGGTCGGTTCATCACTGCATCAGATGTTTTCTTCAGCAAGGGTGAGAGCAAAGGAGCTAACACTAAGGTAACACCCTTGGCGATGGTGGTAGCACATCAGTTTTTTTCAGCTTGCTCTCTGAGAGATAACCCATGCTTGAGGTTTACACTTCCTTGGGAAGGATTTACCTTGCAAAAGCAAAGACTTTCCGCATCAACATAGAGCCCTGAGTTGTGCCAGTTGCCTTGTGTTTTAATTAATTATTTGGAATAAAATAATTTTGAAATCTAATTTAGTCATTGCTATTCCATGCCTATTTGCTCAAGGAGCGATGCAAACAGGCTAGTCCGTGGTCTGTTTTGGGTCTTGGGTTCTCACCGACTGGACAAGTATGTCAACACCAGGATTTCCAAGTTGCAGGGAGGGCATGCCACAGCCATGATTGCATGAACCCTAGACCTCAGCTTCAGATATGATGTTGAGTGGTATGGTCACAGCTGTCTTCCTGTGACGAGGAGAAGGAAGGAAACTTTGGCCGTCTTTGCAAGTCACCCATATCTCAGAGGACTTAAAGAAATCTTTAATAAAAGTCACAATTTTGCATCTGTGTGGTAAATGAACTCAAGCAACAGGGCAAGGTCTGTTCACCAGGAATAGCAGGACAACAGCTGTCTCAGCTCTGTCCTCACCCTGCAATTACATGGAGAGGGTAACGCCAACCTCCTGTTTAGGACTTGGTAGCCACAGCAGGGCCCTTTTCCTTTTAAAACATTGAACTGTTGAAAGGAACTAAAATAATTAAAGGCCCATTCTTTCCCAAGACTTCTTTTTTGATTTTGGTGTGCAAAATTGGGAGCCTGCAGATATTTTTGTCTGTTTGTGTATGAGAAAAGAATGTTTGTGGCATTTTTTAAATCCACTGTGAGACAGAAGAATAATTTTTGATGAATAGTGGGGTCAGTATGTACATGCTCACAGATGTATATGCATGTGTACATGTATATATGTGAATATACATGTTTGTATATATGTATATACACGTGTATATATACATATTTGTGTATATGTGTATATATACATATGAAATAGAATCAAATCTTAATTATGTAGGAGTTACATGACATTAGAACAGTTCATAGCATTTAATGTAATTCTGTCTAGGAAATCAAATTAAAATGATCACAGTAGTCCTTGTGACCTTAAAAAAAAAAAAGGTCTATAAATCTGTGAAAATTGCATGTGCTTCTGTGGGAGTTTGGTTGATTGCTTTTAAGGGAAGTGAGGACAAAATATAGCATTTGCAAAAACAGTTGTCTCATTTTCGCTTAGTCTATAAGGTCGGGACTTGCTCTCTGTTTGTAGATGTATGCAGGCAGGATAGACATCTTCATTTCAGCTACTCACATGAGATTCCCTATACGGACAACATGGACATCTGGCTCATGTTATCAGTGGATTCCTGGGGGTCATTTGTCTTATCCTAAAGCAGACATGTAAAGCAGGATGGAGATGTTGTATAGTAAAACTGACTGTCCCTCCTGATAGTACAGAGTCTAGTGTAATTGACTCAGATGTAGACATCTACTTTGCAGGTGACTGAGATGGAGCCTACCTTAGGAAACCAGCTCCCATTTTAGATATAGATGTGGAAGTCTGCTGGAGGTTCTGGGAGTGCTCAGTCACATGCAGGATCCCCACTTGCTTTCCAAGGAGTTGGTGGCTGGACCTGCTCAGGAATTCATGTACAAGCATTATGACCCATGTCCTTTAATGTAATTAGGCCTGTTCAGAAACCTTTTCTTTAAATCAGTTGGATTTTTGTGCAAACCTGGATGGAGCTGCTCCTGATTTACCTCTTTGTTAACTGAATACTTCTGTAAACCTAGTTGTACATGATCTCTGAAGATGGGACCGGACCCTTTAGTGAATCAGAGGCCTTTGAATATTATATTTCATTTATTCCTAGTTGATGCAACGAAAAGTTAAAGTCTTTCATTTGGGTGAAAATCTTTCATAAAAGCACTCCCCAGTGCTTTTACTTCTGTATTATTTTCCTCTGAAGTTTTTACTGATTCCTTTAGTTATATTATTTTTGTGCGGTTCATTTTACAGAGTATTTGGAGATATGGCAACTCTTAAATGTATCCTCTGTCCTCATGGATTCATCCATCTCAAACTTTGAAGTTGTGCAAGTTAGTAGAGAAATATCCAGGAACTTCTCCACTGCCAGAGACTTTTGTCTATCTGGTAAGAAATAGTTTTTCTTGGCTTTACAGAAAATACTGGCTTGTGAGCATGAAAAAACAAGAACACCCTTCCCTCACACACAGATACACTGATTTGAGGTGTTTTTAAAGACTACCCCAATGTTTCTGAATTTGAGAGAAGGGACCTGAAGTAGTTTATCTAATGAAAGATACAATAGACAAAAAATGCCATACAGTAATTGCAGAATTTTGACCCCTGTTGGGCATAAAGATCTCTTGCTTCTCCAGGCATTGTACAACTTGGAGAATATTGCAGCGAATCATTAAAAGGATGATGTCACTCTTTTCTAAAGAATAGTTAAGGGAAGCTCATTGAGTAAGGCAGATGGTAGAACCACCTAGTATTATCTAAAGTAACTCATAGCTTTGGTGCATGATGACAGGTTAACTGAGAGCTGGGATGAAGTAGGGGTTGGGCTGTAGTGACAACAAAGGGAACGGTTTTAATCAATAGCCTGACTGGACAGCAGAGAGTGCTTTACCTTCACATGACTGGCAAATCCTCAAATGCCGCAGAATGGTAGAAATAAGGAAAAGTCAAGTTTTTTGCCCCCACCTACTGCAGAAGATGGTCCTTGGAATGGCCCCATTTTCTGCAGTAGATGGTCTTCACCTTATGAAGGTGAGCAGCGTAATTTATTCCCCTTTTCTTTTCACGTAACTGTTTGAAGGAGCCTTTTTAAAGGAAAATGTTGGATACCCACCTTTGCGTACAAACCTGGATGAGTGAGAGGGTCAGTTTTCTTATTCTGAAACCTTCCCCTAGGGCTCCCTGAGGACTATTTGAATTCAGTTGAGGTCCTCAATACTTTATTAGAAGATGTTTTTCTTCTCCTAAAACCTGTGATACCAGTTCTCTTGCTGTATTGCTCCATTTTAAAGCCAATATAACCTTTTCTCCTTTGGCTATTTTGGAGAATGTTCTGGGAATATGGGGACATTTATGTCCCATTATTCTGCTTGATAGCTACTTCATATTCTTGTTGTTTGACCTGTTGTAAAACCTTTCTTTTAAGCATCTTATAACAATGTCATAAAAAATACTTTGAGAATACATTTTTATCTGCTCTTTTTCTTCACATTTCACCTCACAGCTTGTTCAAAGAATCAGTCATGTACAGTGGTTACACTGGAAATCCAGCCTTCAGCAATAAGATGCCTTTTCTACCCTGATACACAGACATGCACACATGGCCTGCAAGGGCACAGCTGCCGAGTTTTACTCAAAGAGCCAGCTACATATATCTATAGGAGGCAAGGTAAGAGCAGGTTAAGGCTGTGGAGGAAAGAACTCAACTGTGGTGCCCTGTGCATGATTCTTGTGAATGGAGGAGTGAGGAAATCCCCAGCAGACATAAAGCAATATGGTTGTCTCCTAAACAATTGTCCATTGCTGCTTCAGTGGAGTTACAGTCAAGCTGGATGGGAAAATGACCCCAAATACTTTTTATAAAAATGGAAAAAATCACAGTGTTATCATCTAATGTTGAAGCAGATATAATAAAGTAAGATGTTTTGGAAAGTGCAGAATGGTAAAAATAAACAAAAGACCAGTAATGAATGTCCAACTCCTGCATTTTCATCTGCAGAAGATGTTTCTATATGTTCTTCCTTTTAAATTCTGAGAATAACATGAGGAGTGTTGAAAACCCACTGTCAGTTGAAAATCTTAAAGACTGTGTCTGGAGAAAACAAACAGCAACAAAAATCCAAACCTCTAAACCAAGATGAACTAATATTTCAAACAAGTGAAAATTATTTGAGAGAAATAGAAGTTGTGTAGACAGGTAAAAATTCTATTGTTTGGCTATGTAATTATTTGTAACTCTAAGTTTTGTTGGTTTTTTCCCTTGACTTTAAAAGACACTGCTTTCCTTTTGTGTAATACTGATTATTTCTTTTATTAGAAGTAATTAGAAACCAGGTAACAATAAGGGGGAAGGGAAAAAATATTTCCTTTTCTCTTCACTGAGATTTCTGTGAAGAATTGACAAATCAATGAGAACCTTCTAGGTTCAAACTTGATGAGAGAAAAAGGGGTTTATCATTGTCAAGTGAACCAAAATCACAGACTGAGACATAAAAGCTGGACTTGTGTGTTTGTATATTTATGTACAATTTTGGTTTTAGTCACGTGACTTAGAATTTGATTCCTGCCTATCAAATACATTGTTTTAGGAGAGAAATAGTATGAGGTATCACTTAGCTCTGTTTTAAACTAAGGCATTATTGAAAAACCTCTTCTTTGGATAGATAGCCTATGATTCAGATAATCTTTATATAAAAAAGAAAAATTTGGATCAAACTATAACCCCATAATATTTCATAATTTTCTGCAAGCAAAAAATAAATTCAGATAGCAATTATGGTGGATCTAAATGTAGATAACGGCATAAGTCCTGTGGAAGAAAATGGCAGTATTCACAATAGAGTGTAAGGCAAAAGATGGCGATGAAGGCCCTCTGGTACCCTAAAATCCCTCATTCCCTTCTCTGGCATGTAGAAGGCACACACGTGCCTGACTCACTTAAAGTGAGCACTTGCACAGGTGATTCCCACTTCAAGGCTGTAGGGAATTGGGACACGGGTTGTGCTCGGTGCCTTCTGTTGAAGCTCTTCCCCCTGGCATGGTGAAACAGCTACTGGAAAGGGGACCGAAGTACAAGTCTTTCCTGGTGAGAGCCCAAACCAATGAGTTGTGTGGTTCTTTCCTCTGACTCGCTATAAACATTTAAAGGTGTAAAATTGTGCTCTTTAGAGTCGAAGGAGAAGGGGAAGTCTGAAAATCTCTCTCCCTTTTTGTAGAAATGCTCAGGTTTATGTTCCAATGCGATGTCTGATCTGGAATAAATGTTTGAGTAAGGGTCTGGAAAGTTAAATGTCCACATGCAGTGGCTAACATGTAGCATAGCATGAAGTATTTTATAGGGAGACAATAACAGATTTATTTATGTTTCATTTACATAAATGAAATAGGCACTTAATAGTTTAAAATTAAGGGAAATGGGATTAATTTTCATTTATGAAGTGGTAATAACTTGAAGAAGCAAATTATTTTTCCTTTTTTCCCCTCCAATAGATTTATTCCTGCCCATTTCTGAATCGGATTTAACCCCATCTGTGCACATCCCATCCCATGGAGATCTGATGGGCACATCCCAGGTGATCCACATTGGCTCAGAGTGGAGAAACATCAGCCAGTTCCTGGGGATCCCATATGCTGCACCTCCCCTTGCAGAGAGGCGCTTCAGTCCCCCGGAGCCGTTTGCTTGGGTGGAAACCTGGAATGCTACTGTGGCTCGGTAAGAAAACCCTTTGATCATCCACAGAAGCAGTTGTTCCATCCAGGTATACGAAAGTAGCTGGAGTGGTGATGATGATATTGATGTCCTTTCTTGCAAAAGAACCTATAGGGTACAGATTAATACAAGTTTGGGAATATAGCAAAAAGAATGATTTCTCCATCTATATGTTAATGCATGCAAGCACCTAAAGAAAAAAGGCAGATTCCAGTACATAGCCTTGAACCTATGCATAACTCGCCACCGTCTGCTGTCAATCTGTTTTCATTCTGAGAATTTATACAGGTATTTATAATATTTATACAAATGGATTTTGCTCCGGCTGAGCCATATATTTGTAGAGTATTTAACCAAATGGAGGTGCCTTAACACTGATGTAACCAGAAGCTGTGGGCCTCATACAGAAATTCTCTGCCTAGTAGTGTCTAGGAGATTGAAGGATCCAGGTAGTCTTTTCAGTCCAAAAACTATTAAAAGGCACATACTTGCTAAATGGCTTGGACAGAATTACAGAAGTTATAAACATTTTAGGTAATGCCTTAAGAGGAAACGAGCTCCCGGAACTGTATTAGCAGATGGGCTAAATTTCTTTTTAAGTCCCTATATCTAATGTTTCCCGTTGGCTGCCCCTGGCTCTCCAGGGCTGTACAGACATCACTATTCGGTGAGTTTAGGTTGGAGGCACTCTGCGGACATAACCTTTGTGTGCATGTTTGTGTTTCATTTGGTCTTATGATAGGAGTCTTAATTTTGTTGCATTGGAAAACCAATATGATAATTGCAAATGTGTGTTTCTTAAAGAAAAGAGGGTTTGGGTGACTGTACTTAGTATGAATAAACAGTCATACATAAGTATAAGTACTTAGTAAACTGGAACACAGGAAGTTCCATCTGAACACAAGGGAAAACTTCTTCACTTTGAGGGTGACCGAGCACTGGAACAGGCTGCCCGGAGAGGTTGTGGAGTCTCCTTCTCTGGAGATACTCGAAACCAACCTGGACACAATCCCGGGCAACCTGCTGTAGGTGATCTTGCTTGAGCAGGAGGGGTGGACTAGATGATCTTCAGAGGTCCCTTCCAACCCCTGCCAATCTGTGAATCTGTGAATATCTGTGCTATGGAACCTGCCAGGACAGTGGATTTTAAAAAAACAAGCAAACACACACACACAAAACCCCAAACCAAAAACAAAACCCCACAGCAAATAGAAATGCAGCAATAAGAAACAAGATAGGAGAGTGGAGAGGTTTTTATAGGGCCTTTCTCACAGTGTGTCCCTGCTCCACGTAATAGAAAGCAAACTGCAGAGCACACGAAACTCGCTTGAGCAAGCCCTGCTGCATGTGTGCAGAGGAAGTTGATACATGAGAGCTGGTACCCCATCATGTTTCTATCAGTAAAAAGCAGACTGTTTCCTGGCAGACATGAGGAGCTGCAAGGAAAAAAATAAATGATAGAAACAAGAAACAGGAGATTGAAGGTACAGAACAGTCAAAAGGAGAGAGTCTGGTGGAAGAACTCAGTGAACTTTCTGTAGAGGGAGATGCAGAAATCAATGCTGAGGCTGAGTGACCTGAGAGCTTCCAAGGAACTACTATGGACCTGAGGTCTACTGAGATCCTGCGTTATCCTTCCAGCCACAGCTGGCCATGCAGTCCTGTTCAGTTCCTGGCACTGGGAATGGTCCTTATGTGGCTAGTGACAAACTACTCGAGCTAGGTGATCTGGTCAAGATGGTTAAGGAAAAGGAGAAGGACTTGGGGGTGTTGATTGATGAGAAGCTCAACATGAGCCAGCAGTGTGTGCTCGCAGCTCAGAAAGCCAACCGTGTCCTGGGCTGCATCAAAAGCAGTGTGACCAGCAGGTCGAGGGAGGTGCTCCTGCCCCTCTACTCCACTCTTGTGAGACCCCACCTGGAGTACTGCATCCAGCTCTGGGGGCCCCAGTACAGGAGAGACATGGAGCTGTTGGAGAGAGTCCAGAGGAGGGCCACGAAGCTGATCGGAGGGCTGGAGCACCTCTCCTATGAGGACAGGCTGAGAGAGTTGGGGTTGTTCAGCCTGGAGAAGAGAAGGCTCCAGGGAGATCTTATTGCAGCCTTTCAATACTTAAAAAGGGCTTATAAGAAAGATGAGGACAAACTTTTTAGTAGGGCCTGTTGTGATAGGACAAGGGGTAATGGGTTTAAGCTAAAGGAGGGTAGATTCAGACTAGATATAAGGAAGAAGTTTTTTACAATGAGAGTAGTGAAACACTGGAACAGGTTGCCCAGAGAGGTGGTATATGCTCCATCCCCAGAAACATTCAAAGTCAGGTTGGACAGGGCTCTGAGCAACCTGATCTAGCTGACAATGTCCCTGATCATTGCAGGGGCGTTGGACTAGATGATCTTTAAAGGTCCCTTCCAACCTAATCTATTCTATGTTTCTATGATAAATTTTTGCAAGGGAGCTGGGAGGATGGCACTCTGCAGGCCTAACATGAATCACCACCTGCTTTGGTGGAAACACACCCTGAGGCTACAGATTTAGAGACCTATCAACTGTGTGGAAGCTGTTTTATGCCTCCTTTACTCAGGAATTGTCTCCCGAGGTTTCAGGCAAGGCCTGTGATGAACCAACTGAATAGAGATGCCTATTGTTCTGAGGAGTTGAAAGAGCATCTGGCCTTTGGCGGTCTCATCCTTCAGGTTACACCTGAGTTGTGAGGTTGTTAACAACATAATCACAGTAGTCACGCAGCTTCATGTACGTTGGAGGGATCTGGTGAGATGTAGCTTTTTGTTTCCTCAGGTGCACAGTGATGTTAGGTTAGCGCACACACCATCAGCTGTTTGTGTCTGCAGTCACAGCATGGTGTCTGCTAGGACTTTGGTAAGATCCATCTGCCTCTGTGGTCTCTCTTTGAAGACCTGGTGCTGCAATGGGCACCCTGGCTGAGATTTTCAAAGCAATTTAGGGACCTTGGTTAATCTTCTGTCTGTTGAATTCTCAGTGCTTCCTTAGGCCAGTGAAAAACGTGCACATTATCTTCTATTATTCATTTAAGGATAAAAAAAGAATTCTTTGAGCTTAGCACCATGGAGGTGCACTTGTAGAATCAGAGAGACCTGAGTGTCTGTGTGTTTAAAAAGTGTTGACAACTATTTTTTTTTTTTTGGACTCTATATTGTGTTGCACAACATTTGTATATAAGAAATTCACATTAGCACAGTGCCATTACTGACAGAAGAGAAATATTTATTTATCAGCCTGGACCTGATAAAAGACTCTCCCCCCCCAAAAAAAAAAAAAACAAACCCACCAAACCCCAAAAAACTTCAACCCCCAAACAAGGGAAAAAAAGCTAAAAACCTCCTCCAGCTGTTGGAGTCGCCAGCCGCTGGAGAAGCTGTGGACTTGCCTCAGCAGGTGGCAGCCTTTGCCTGGAGTCTGTCCTGGCAGGAGGAGATCCTGGGAGCTGGAGATGCTGGGAATCTTGATAAGTTGCTAAAAAAGAAAAAGATAATTAAAAAAAAAAAAGAAAAAAGCCATGAGCACTGGTGATGATTCCTGCTGCCCTGTTGAAGGCTGCACGATTAATAGCATTAGGTATGTTGTTCTGGCTGGGTTCCTACCTGGGAATTTGTATTTTGTTTCCCTAAAATGGCTGGAGCAGTTTTGGTTGGCGATGATGTGCTTCTCTGTCAGTGTGAAAGCTGTTCAGTGATATCAGTGTCCTAGGAACCTCCCTTATGGAAATATTTTGTAGAATTGCATTAAAGCTGATCCTTTCCCTTGCAGTTTTCTATGAAATTTTTCACACCTTCAGTGTAAAAAGAGCATTACAAGAGCATTAAAAATGATAATTTAGAATTAATTCTCTGAGATATTACTGTCTTTTCCATAGCCTCTTTTGGCTTTATGTGATGCTTTTCCATAACTTACTATGTGATATAAAAATGGCTGTGAAGTAGAAGGAACTGGCTTCCAAATAGCTTGGATCTGAACTGCAAAAATTATCCACTTGATTCTTGCTGTGGAGAGAACTTGAGCATACGAATCTCATAGAGGTGATGGCCAGAGAATTATTTTCTGTATGTGGCTGGCTGGCTGAACAACTATTGAAAGGTTACTTTTAACATTGCTGGGCACTGTTAATGGTCTGCTATGATGCTTAGAGCAAAAAGATTTAAAAAATGCATTAAAATTTTAAACTTAACATATTTTCCCACAGACCATTAGAAAATAAAATAAAAATAAGTAAATGTAGCCCACAGACTATTAGAAATTAAAATAAATAACTGGTATTACAGTAAAGGAGTGGATTGCATAGGTGTGCAGGCAATTGCAGGGGGAGACCTATGCCTGAGACCCCCAGTCCTGCTCCCCTTACATCTGGTGCTAATTTTGTGCAGTTTATGTAAAACATGAGTTTTATGAAGGCTAATTTTCAAGTTCTAATCTTTTTTAAAACGAGGCTGGTTTTCTGAGGGAAGGATCCTAGACATGAAAATACAACATGTTTTTTGCATTTGTATGTGTGTGTACAAACCCACGTATTTATTACTCAGGTATAGGTGGGCATAATTTTAAACGTGATTGAGATCTACAGCTTTAAAGATTTTATGAACTTAGTACATCAAAATAGAAGGAAATAGCAGCAGTAGAAAAAGATTACAAGCCTTTTTATTGTAATTTTGTCAATCCATGTCTCTAGGGCAGCTTGTTGGCAGCCAGGAGATGGAGAGGCCCCGTCATACTCTGTCAGCGAAGACTGCCTATATCTGAACGTCTTTGTTCCTGCCACCACTGTAAGTAGGAGACGAGTTGATTTTTTTTTTTTTGTAGCTGAGCACTGTCTGTTTTCAAAGTACTTCTAATTGACACAAATGACTGTTTTTCATGTGGTGTTTGCAAAGCCCTGCGAGGTTAAATTAGGCACTCTGTTGTTTGTTCTTGTGCAAGAGTATTCCCTGTAGGCTTTCAGTGAGGCGGGTGTGGGTAACTAGGAGGGTAGCAAATTAAAAAGCTAGAAATAAGAGAGAGACAAAGAGGGAAACAAAACACAAGAGGAAGATGGCAGCAAAGGAGGAGAAATTAAGGACAGCAATGGCAATGTCCCTGAAATGAGACCGTTTGTCCAGGAGATGATAACACAGAACAGCACGTCACATCAACACTCACCACCAGCTGAGCAGCAGCAGATGAGTTTTTTTTTCACCCTCGTCTTTACTGTTTCCCTGTTGACATCTGTGGGAGCTGTTGAGGAGTGAGGATAGCAAGAAATGCTAGATTTGTGCCCAACCCGCAAAGCATAAAAATAGATGTTTTAAAGATGGCTGGGCCAATGGTACAATCTGAGAAATTGTCATTTGAAAGCTCTTGAATTTCTCATTCTAAACAGATATGAAATAAAGCTTCAAGTTAGAGCCAAGCTTAGATGATTGGCCAAACCCCTGGGGGGCTGGAGATAAAGATGCTGAATAACATGTGAATCCTGTTGAAGAGTGGGCCCAGAGCACAGGAACAGGGATTTTCTTTCTACAGTACTGGTAATTTTCAGAAGGTGATGGTGATTATAATAGCAATTTATGAGTCTGTCACACTGCATGTCTGGAAAGAGCTGGTCTAGCTATGCGACAGCAGCACACACAGTCCCTTGCAGGCCCTTTTAATCACAGAAAGACCAGCAGTCTGTTTTCTCCCTGCAGCACCAGACTGTCATTTTGCCTTGAGTGCAGTCATCACTTATTGAAAAGGTCAGGTCACTGTCCCAGGCAGTTTGCCATCTCCGCTTAAGTGCTGCTTTCAAGATAGCTTATTTGAAAGCATTGTATTTTCTACCATCTGATAGACTAAATAAGCTTGTGTTTTCTCCTTTGTGGTACTGAGAACTGAATCCCTCCTGTCTTCTGTAGAGGTGTAAGGTAGAAGTAGAATCATAGAACGGTTTGGGTTGGAAGGGACCTCAAAGATCATCTAGTTCCAACCCCCCTGCCATGGGCAGGGACACCCTCCACTAGACCAGGTTGCCCAAAGCCCCATCCAACCTGGCCTTGAACACTTCCAGGGAGGGGGCATCCACAGCTTCTCTGGGAAACCTGTTCCAGGGCCTCACCACCCTCACAGGGAAGAATTAGGACTGATTAATGAAGAAGTAGGTCTAATCAAGTCAATCAGTTTCACATGTGTAGGTCTAGCCCAAGAGAGAACCAAAACTTCTGTTTTTGCAGAAGTAGCTAGGAGCAGAAGGCATGGCATTTTCCTGTTTCTTTTTGTGGCAAGTTCTATTTTTTACTCACATACAGAGAGCTATAGTTATGTGTTTTCAGCCCATGGAAAGTTAAATTAGCTAGTAAATACTAAATATAAAACCTCCTGGAGAGCAGTGAATGCAGAGGTCATTCAGAAGCATTTTGAGCCTGAACAAGAGCACGGTGTGGGGACCACTGCCTGCCACCAAAGGACTCTCTAAGTGTCAAGCAGTGAAGAAGGTGAATGACTTCACCTCATTCTGCTTCCATAGCTACACATACCACATAGCCTTCCAAATAAAACTGGCACTTCTGAGAGACTTTTTTCCACCTATAACCTTCACTGCCTGTCACACTACCAAAGCAAAGCTGTGCTTCAGCTTGATTTGCAAAGGGTTCAAATGCAAGATCAAGAGTTGGAACTCTCCACTAAATAAGAATAGAAAGTATATCCTTTCTCCTCTTCTCCCATCCCCTGCACATGTTATTCACATCCTTATCACATCATCCCTGTTGCACTCAATTCTTTACAGAGCAATATTGTATGGTAGTAGAAGAACTTCAGGTTGCCTTGCTCGGTAGAGTTTAAATCTACCCCCGCGAAGAAGCTCATTAAGTGTTTTATAGAAGGATGGAGGAGATGGTTCTGAATATTATAAAGCCTTTCAGACTTCCAGCTGACTTGCAGCTGCCTGATGGATGCTGAACTTCTCTCTCCCTTGAGGGTTTGCACATGGGACCTAAGCCCCTACAGGCGTGAGACCATGGTGGAGCTGCAGGGCTCCTCAGAAGACATCCCCCTGCTTGCTAAGCCAGCAGAAGCCATCTGACCATGTCCCAGCTGGAAGTCTTTGCACAGATTTTACACCTCAAAGTGCGACTGTCTGCATTTTGTTGCTAAGTATGAAGCAAAACCCTGCACTGGGCAGTAGCCACGTGGTAGCCGTGGCCTGTCTGCGAAGAATGTGCTGGCCCCACTCTGCCCAGCATTGCCCCACGTGTGCCCCACTGCAGCCCAGAGTTTGCACTGGCGGTGCTGCATCTCAGCCTAACACCAAGTGGTGGTGGGTGAAGAGACTGGCTCCAGCAGGCTTTAGTTAAGGTCTTGCATTTCTTCTGCCTCGCAGATTTAATTGTAGTGGTTGGTTGAATTTGACTGAGAACAAGGCTTGGGGAAAATTCACTTATATTCAAAATAAATTATCCAGCAGCTAATATATAGTAAAAAATTAATTGACTACCAAATATATATAGATAGATAGGTGATATGAAATATCTCATGTTGTGAAGCATAGCTCAATTATAGCATGAAAATAATTGTGCTATGCTGTTAAAATGGCTAACAAGAAATGGGAAGGCAATTATGTTAAACAGCTTTCATCCAAAAATACCCAAATCCATGAGCTCTGAGATTGAAATCCCCTGGGATTAAAACCTAAATTATTTTTCATGATAGTTTACCTTTACATAGGAGAGGGATCTGCATTTGCTTGATGCAGACTAGAAGTGGGAATGCTACGTCCAGACACTTGGCACTAGGCACAGCCCTGGTGCGAAATCTTCCCCCGAATTGCTCCATATCTGTTGCAGCAGGTTTTGTTTTGCCATTTTTGTCTCCGTCTTTGCCTTTCTTAAGCTTTTCATCACTAGAGCATTGAGTAAAGTCGCTCAGCATACTGTAATACACAACTTACAGGTCAGCTGGAGGTCACGGCACCATGCAGGCTGTGGACACGTGGGAAATGCCTCGTTGGAACGTCAGGCTTCACCACGCTGAGCTAAGGGGATGAAACAGGCTCAGCATCATGTTCGATACCGTTTTAGCTGACATGGCTCGATGTGGTTGTGTTTTAGAATGAATTTCCATGTGAAAACAGATTATTTTTTTTTTTTGCCCTCATTTTTCTCTCTGTGCTGCATGTGGTGCAGAAATGGGAACCGGGGACAAGGTACTGTGAATTAGGCAATTTCTGTTCAGGAGCAGAAGTTCCTGAGAGAGAGCAGCATGTTTCAGTGCTTGCAGTTTCTAGGGTTTTCTTGGTAACATTGTCGTGTTCACAAGAAGCCTCTGAAGTGATGCTCCAGATTGATAAGTGATGAGCGCACACAATCATGACAAAGTAAGGGCAACTGAGGGGGCTTTGCCTCCTATCCTGTAATTTTGCAGGAGGCTGCAACCATCACTTCTCTGCTGTTTCGCCCGTGTAGCCAGTCGCATTTTTGCTGGAGACATTGTTTGCCAGAGCAGATGGAACTGCTGTGTTTAGCTAAGCTCTATCCAGAAAATAACAGCAACAGAGCCCAATGCCCTCTAGCTGCAGGGAAAAACAAACCTCAGATGTACTTTGATGCTGCTACAGGGGCCACCAGCCCTTTGAAAAACACCAGCAGTTGCCAAAGCAGGACGCAGGACGTGGGTGGGTGGGCATGACCTGCTGCTGAGCAGAGGAGAGAGGAACCTCCTTCAGTATAGTCCCAAAGTGGGAAATACGGGATGAAAGTGCTGAATGGAAAATTGAGGTTACGCTCTGAAAAAAACCTTTTTAGCATTGGAGCAGGTTATTCCGCTTTTTGCAGCGGGAAGAAAAAAAAAAAGGAAAAAACTTAAACAGAACCCCTCCGTATGTTTCACTGGTATTTCTTCTGTGTGTCATCTTGGCAGAGTTGTAATCTGCTGGTAAATGCTGAGGTCTTCTGGGGAAGTTCTGCTTTTGTGCTGCTCATGCAGCAGCAGCCTGGCTGCAGCCTTGCTGCCTGTGCAGATAGGGTCCAAGCAGATGGGGTGCTGCTTTGGGGAAATGCCTCCATTTCTGAGTGAAATCAGGTGTCTGTGCAAGGAGTGCTAACATGGGCAGCAGCCCATCGTAGCTCCTTCCCATCCCAGGAGTCCTGCTGGGCTATCTTGGAGCAGGCACTCTCTGTGCTTCATGAGAAGTGAGTCTGTCCCATGCAGCAACAAAGTCCTCTCTGCAGGACCCCTTTATATATGCAGTAGGAGAAAACCTCCACAGGGACTGAAGGAGCAATGAGGAGCTCTTGTCAAGGGACATTTTTGAGACTAGGAAGTGTTTACGTGCTGAAAACTGGAGAGTAGGAAGCAGCCCTGCACAGCTATTGAGTTAGTTCTCCTCAAGATGAAGCAACCCAACAGGCCTTTTCCTTCTCTTGTTTCCCAATTGTTTGAACTTTTTCTGCGTGTTTGTGTAAAGGAGACATGTTGCAGCAAAAATAAGCCCACCGCATTCTCAATGGCCAAATCAGCAGGATGGGTCTGCCTTGAGCTAGCCTGGTAGAGTTGTCAGCTGGTGGAACACAGTGGTGCCAATAAATCTTCTTTATACTGGACATGGTGTCCTCTTTAATCTACATAACTCATTGTAGACAATTTAGTCCTAGAGTTTCAGACAGATTGCCAGATATCCCTTCATTATGGTCACTGTTAAAGAGCTATGAATGGCTTAAATAATGCTACTGGGGAAGATGCTTGTGTTCTCATCAGTGGCCTATACAAGCAGTTGGCTACAGGAATATTAACCTGGTTGTTGTCATGGCAGGTCAAAAACATGCCGGTGTTGCTGTTCTTCCACAATGGAGGGAGTTACAATGCTGAGGTGGGAAAGACAACCATAGATGGATCATACCTAGCTGCCATCAGTAACATCATTGTCGTGACAGCAAACTACCGGGTCGGTGTTTTTGGCTTCCTTAGTACTGGTAAGTCATGGATTTCTAGAACAAACACAAGCATGGGCTAAATTGCATGCTGTAACACTTCTGTTTCTAATTATTATTTTTTTTAATGTTCTTATTTTTTAAGTTGAGAAACGTGTATCTTTCAGTGATTGTTCTTTTTTGGGAGGGGGGGAAATGGCCAAGAAATGGTGGGGACTTGATCTGAAGGGAAAGGAGAGAGTCTGGAGGCAAGGGGACAAGACCAAACAAAACCCAAACATCTATATCAAAGCACTTCTATTGCCTCCTAATACCAATTGACATTAGAAATTATAGAAATTCCCATTATATACAGGATTTTGTGTTCTGCAGAGAGGCACGTACACATGAAAGCGCGCATTCATATCTCCCTAAACCTTTGTGGTAGTACCATCTAGTCTTTGGGATTGTTTTTTTCATTTTGCCTTTTATTAGATTTGCCTGTTTAAGCACGGAGGGAACACTTTTCTTTCTACCATCTTTCAATTCTGGCTGAGGCAGGGGAACTTAAGGTAGAGAGCCATGGAGAGAAAATGCAACGATTGCAAGTGGAGCTCTGGCTCCATCGGTCCAGTGGCAATTCTTGGTCTCTATAGTGGATATTTTAATACCTTTATAACCTTTAGGAGGTTATATTTGCCATGTTTGCAAATACCAGACCTACATACATTGCATCATGATTCTTCTGAGTATTCACTGCTAGTGATGCTGGGTGGATTTTGCCTAATTTGGGGTTATAACTGCAGCTATTTGTTACTGTTTCCCTTCTCTGTTTTACTGTTTTGTTCAAAGCTCACTCCCAGCAAAGCCTGGTTTTCATTCAGTAACTAGAGAGCTGGCACTACAAATTCCTTACTCATTCAGATAAGAAGTTGGTAATAGGTGTATCTGGGGAAAGAATCACTGTTTTCATCAGTGCAAAATAGATGCTTATGAAAGTGATACTGTAGCTTCATTTTGGCTAGAGCCAAATGCAGTGTGGATACGTGCGGTGTGAGCTTCCATTACGCAGCACTGCCCACGCATTACCCACTAACCTCCTTCAGCCCTGTGAATCTCACCTAGGTTTCTTCCTAAGTGGAAACTGCTAGCTGGACTGAATGTTATATAGCAGTATTTCTATGATGGTCCGTAATTTAGAGATCAGGAAAATTCTCCAGCCTCTTTGTCATAGAGATATGCATACATGTCTCAACGCCAGTGCATGAGCTGAATGTACTGAATTTGCATTCCTGCAAACCTTCGGATAGGGGTGGTTCATCACAAGTAGGGAGTATTTGGGGGCCCTCTCCTTCTCTGTACTGTGGAGCCGTGGCCAGGGAAAAGCACAGGCTTTCCTGGCCTCTTCCCCTGTGGGAGATCCTTGGTGTGCATTTGGGAAAACCTTATTGCTCCAGCAGGAACTGGAGCAAGTAGGAAAAGCTCTTTCCAAGAGTCATTGGAGCAAGCTAAGTGCCACATTCATGGGAAGCCATAAAAATTCCTTCAGGGCCACACTTCTGTCTCCCCTATGTGCCCTTTAGTTCATGTGGGGTTGATTTGGTGTGGTAAGTTTGTACCAGGCTCCCTGTCAGCATGGATTTTCGGTCATACCCATTCTGGTGAGCAATGCTTCCACTGCAAGATCTATTTTTTGGTCCACCACAGGCTGGCGGAGTACCTCTGACTTCTGTACGTGACCAGTAGCCTCTCGGGATTTTCAATGAAGGTTATCAAGCTGGGTCAAATATTGTAAGCGCTTTCCTCAAGACTCAAACCAAATCCTCAATGATATTCCAGGGATCTTTCCATTCTTACTGAAAGACTTGGGCAAATCCTGGTCCTTTGGTAGTTTTTCCAGCAGTTTCAAAGGGGGCAGGAGCTCACCCTTAAGACTGTGGGGACATTAGCAGCCGGACTGTTAGAAGGCCCTGAAGTTACAAATCTTGTGAGCAATAGCAGTTTCATTGTCCAACTAAGAAAAGTACTGAACCCTCTCATGCTGCCTTGTTATAAATTTCAAAACTAGAAATGAAGGAGTTAAATGGAGATTTTGGGGAATGAAGAGGAGTGAAAACAACAGATTTCCTTTTTAGTTTGTTTGGTTTTTGTTAGTTCCGCAGTTGTTTTGTCTCTCATTGACAGGGCTTTTGCAAGCAGTCAAAGAGCTCTTGTTCTTCTAAGTATAAAGGATGTTTAATCTCATTGGCTATCACCCATTAGTGTTGCAAAAAGTGATGCACATTCTTACTAGTGCCTTCACCTGTTGCTTTGCACCCAGAAAAGTTAAGGTGAATTGCCAGTGATATGGATGGCAAGAGTATGAAGAAGACAGTCATGTTTTTAGGCCTGATTCTTTAGAGAGTCCATGAAGTCATATAAAACAGGATGATTTTCATGCTTAAATTTAGCACTATTGTTCTTCTCGTTTAGTAATAACAGAAATGCATAGGTATGTCCTTGTTTGCTTCCTTCTGAACGCTGGTTTCTTTTCATTCTCCTGCAGTCCTCAGGAATGTGATCTTTTCCTGCAAAAAGTCAGTGGGAAAGATTCCTGGGAGACACGTTTCTTTTGGTCTAACTACCGTGAATGTCCACGCATTCATCTGTTCCCCAGTGTGGTACATTTCACAACCTGGCTGTGGTTTTTTGGCAGGGCAAAAGGAACTGGTTATATTTCCCTCCTGGTCTTGTTTAGTGCACCGGTGGCGAGGCACATTGTGTGGCTAAAACATTTACACGGATTTCACTTCCTCTGGGGAGGTCTCACAAGGCATGCAGCAAGGTCTTGAAATGAGGTTTCCTTTTAACCTCAGTGGGTTAGAGTGGGTTTATTGCTGAATTGAGAACCCTGGGAACTACTTGTGCTATGTGGAATAAGCTAAAAAACCTCCTGAAAAGGTTTTTAGGGGGGGAAGTTTCTCCTCCATTGCTTCAATGGTGTGGCTTGGTGTGATCAGCTGAAACTATGGCTCTAGGTGGAAGGTTGTAGTTTCTTGGGCCATTTAGTTCTTGGCTGTCCTACTGAAAGGACATTTGTAGTGATGGCTGTTGTGATGTGGGTATCTGTAAGATCTGCAAGGCTAATTAATAATCTAGTCTCCTCTACATTCTATTCTGCTGCTCTCTATGATATCGCAGTAATTCACGACAGTAGGCATATGGATATCTACTACAAGATGTATGCTTTCCATTGCTCTTTGCCTGAGACAAGGCTGCCGGTTCACAAAGTGGCAGCTTTTTATTCCGCTATCTGTTCATTTTGATTCACTAGTTTCTGAGCCTACTCTTACTTTAAAATCATACTATTTGGTCTTGGCAATGGAAGAAACAAATAGCTTCAGCTGTGTTTCTATTCCTGGCTTTTCTGTCTTGCCTTGTTTTGTTGTTGTTTTTTTTTTTTTTCCCCCCAGGATTTAAATGTAGAGAATTTAAAATCATTAAAAATGAATGGCTCATTGTGGATTAAAAAGAAGTAGACAGTGAATAATCATTTTCTATTCCTTTTTTACGGACTGTGTAGGAATTACTTATTTCTGCTTCTGTTGATATAAAATAAAGCTTGCCTAGGGGTTTGCATCATTAGGTGCTTTCAGCATTAGTTTCCTATTAATCAAAGTATCAGGTTATCACTGGTTGGTATTGAAAAGAAAGTAGTCTTTTCTGTGATACCTAAGCATGGGGTTTACATGATTAATTATTTTTCTTTTGTTTTCATGGGATAAAATATGAATATAAATCAGATGTCTATCAGTTAGACACAGGTCAATCTCAAAGGATATATATGGAGATATTATAAATTGTAAAATAACATCTGTATGTGTGTAAAGAAATGCAAGATGATGTGACTTATAAGTGATTGGTCAGACAGGGTAAGTGTAAAGGGGATGTAGGAAGCAAACAGATGCACTTAGGTGTACTCCAGAGAAATAGTTGATGATCCTTATGGGTCCCTTCTAAACTGAGAATTTGGCAAACATGCTGGTTTTTGTTTCCTTTTAATTCATTTTAAGATCGAGGTATTTATGTAGAAAAAGAATCTCATGGCCTGAATTTATGGATACTTGAGCCTGGATTCAAGTCTCCTGCCATGAGGTGTCCAAATGAAGCTTAGAAGTTGAGTTTTATTTGCTGTCATCAGGACAGACAATTAGGCACCTCCAGGGATGTCTGGTGGAGTGGTAAAAACTGAAATGGAGTCAATCTGTGAAGTGATAACCTTGGAAGAGACCTCTTCAGAATTTTAAACTCTGGTATTAGTTTTGTCAAGGTTCAGCTGCAAGAGCTGCTAAAAATGTAACATTTAACCAAAACTCCAAATGTTTATAGTTTTATTTCTTTTCAGACCTATTTGTTTATTTTCCACAATAGGTTCTGCTGTGGCGAGTGGAAACGCTGGCCTGTTGGATCAGTTGGCAGCTTTGAAGTGGGTGCAGCAGAACATCGCTAGCTTTGGAGGAGATCCAAGCCGGGTTTCCTTAGGAGCCGACCGTGCTGGGGCAGACATTACCAGCATTCACCTGATCACAGAGGCAGCGGATATGGACCTCTTCAGGAGGGTGTTGTTGATGGTAAGTCCCATTCCTGCCCCTTTGACTTCATTGTGAAAGGATGTTGTTACAGACAGCAGGATGTTGCAGTGTGTGGGTGCTGGTTTTATTTCATCCATACCTTGGCAGCACTAATAGGGCTGTTATTGCTATAGTTATTTTTCATCTCACCTGTGACTGCTATCTCCAGGAGCTGGGTGCTTCATGAGGATGTACAAGAGATGCACTTTGTTGATTGATTTAGTCATAGTAAGAATCTGGTTTTCGTCACTGTGGTTTTTTGTGTGTTATATAAATAGTCTTGTTTCATAACTTATAGGTACAACAGGTTAGTTTCCATTCCATAAATACGGTTGTTGATCAGCAGTTTTTAGACTCTAAAACTGATGAGCCAAACATCCGCATGTTTAAAGTATCCAATCTTTTTATCTCATCTCATGATAGATTTCATTTAAAAGAAAAAACAAGTTTCAGGGAGAGCATAGAAAATCATTTACGCACGGGCTTGTTTGCTGGCAGCTTGGACCGTTTTCTCAGGCACCCCAAGTGATCCGTATTTTTACAGCACTTCTCATGTAGAATCCCAGGACTTTGAGGTCAGCTTTGTCAGACTCAGTACTACCATTGATCTTTACAGCCTCAGATGAGAGTAGTGTGCTTTGAAATGAGGCTTAGTCTTCAGTGGAGGTTTATAAATCCAGCAGAAATGGTACTTGGACAAAATGCTCTCTCTGCTAGCAGTATTCACTTGGAAACATGAGCAGAGGAACAGAATTTTTGGTCCAGGAAACCTAGGGCCCAATTAAATAAAATCTTGCCTTGAAATAATGACATTCGAATTTACTACTTGATTTTTTTTCAGTGTCTCCTTGCTCCAGGAAAAATATTTTGTCTTTTTATCCTCATGTCTCAATAAGGTTATTTTAATTGCATCACTCTAGGGGGGAAGGCAAGGGAAGTTGTTGAAAATTGCCATTCAGTAGTTGTTTTTATGTGTCATTCTCAGATAATTGCTAGTTCCTAGATTTTTACTCACCTCTTGGCATAGCAGTTGATTAGCTAGTAGACCCAGAGTCCTTTTCTCTCAGAGTACATTTCCATCCAACTCTTTCTCTGAAGTCACAAACCCTTTACTGAAATGTCTTAGGATGTGGCCCTGTGCAAGCTGTAGCAGGATACAGTGCAATTTACTGGTTGAGCAACTGATGAAAGGGAAATGCAAGGACCTCTTTGCTTATCTTTATTGTTGGAGTGTAGGTCCACATTACATCTTTTCTTTTATAAAATAAGGTTTGAACTCCTCCTTTCTCCTACAGCAGGACATCGAATAATGGAAAACAGTGGCAAGTGCAATGACCAGGCAGGTGCATCAATTCTTTCCACTAATCTAGTGTTTGTAACAACAATTTTCTTCCTGGGGACTGTGCAGACCACTGTCTTGGCAAAAGCAGGATCTCCACTTATTTCAAAGTAACGTTAAGTATTTATGCTTACAGTGTCATGGTGGATTTAGTTTTCTTGTGAAATGCACTGATAAAATAAAAAGTAAGTAGTAATAGCAGTGACTTGAAAATATAAAATGTCTTTTTCTTTTTTTTTTTTTTTTGTAATGTAGTGATGCAGAATGCAACTGTTGCTTTAATCAGATTTCTCAGCTAGCCCTCCTGTAAAGGGATGTGTCTTGTTTTTGTTGCAAGAGACCAAAATCATTGTGTACTTTTAATTTGACTGTAAAAAAAGGAAGGTGCTCACAGACAAAGAATCTTGAAACTGAGAATATATACTAGATATAACTTTCCTGAGGGAAAATCCCATGAAGCAGTACAGCTTTTCTGCAAAAGTTAGTTTTGCGCCTCTTGTTTGGGTCTTCGTCATGCAGAAAAAAATGATACTGTTTCTTAGCATGCAAAGAGATGTGATGTACAAAACTTTCTCTACAGTAAGACGTGCACCTGGAACAGCAAAATGCCTTTGAGTTTCCCATGTTTGCCCTGTAATAGATTTTGTTTAGAATATATCTGAAAACAGATTGTACAAAACCAATGCAAAGCTGTCATGGGGACTTTTTATAACTTATTTCATTTTTCATTAGGGAAAAAAGTCTCAGTGATTACGGTCTTGTTTTAAATAATTTAAGAGCATTAACACAGTGTTTGACTTCATCTTTTGACAAATTGATTTATTTACCATTGCAATTTTGATGTAGAAGAGTAGATCAATGGTATGGCTTGCCTCCGTCTCTTGCAGGAGGCCATGGAGTGCAGATATGCTAGGTGTCCCCTCCAGGTGTTCCCTGGTGGGTGTCAGGAGGAGAACTCCCAGGCTTCCCCCACCCATTGCAAGGGAAGACGACAGGTCCCTCCTGTCCATGGAACCAGGTGACACAATGGCAGAAAGAGCAGATTTATTGCCCTACTGAAAACTACTGCGATCAGGTGCAAGGCTGTCTGACATGGACCCTAAATACCTCTGATCCTATGATTATCTACTCCATATTCCCTAGCCTAGAGAAGAGAAGGCTCAGGGGGAATCTCATCACCATTTATAAATACCTGAAGAGATGGTGTACAGCAGGATGGAGCCAGGCTCTTTTCAGTGGTGCCCAGTGACAGGACCAGAGGCAATGGGCACAAACTGAAACACAGGAGGTTCCCTCTGAACATCAGGAAACACTTTTTTACTGTGAGGGTGGCAAAGCACTGGCAGAGGTTGCCCAGGGAGGTTGTGGAGTCTCCATCCCTGGAGATATTCAAAAGCCACCTGGATGTGGTCCTGGGCAACTGGCTCTACATGGCCCTGCCTGAGCAGGGCGGTTGGAGCAGGTGACCTCCAGAGATCCCTCCCAACCTGAACCTGTCATCATCAGAACCTGTCATCATCAGAACCTGTCATCATCAGAACATGTCTCATCCCCTTCCCACAGAGCATATTCCAAGTGCTGCCCAGTTACATGGGCTCTTGGATTCTTTTGTCGCATTCCGTCAAAGATATCTTCTGGCAGTGTCATTGCAAAACTGGGTGTTTGTAGTAGTTTCACTCTAGGTTTTCCATTTTCTAAAAGCAATACAAAGTAACTATTGGATATTATTTTAATGAATAAATACAAGTCATGACTTTGAGAAATCTGTAATGCTCCCCATATACATTTCACTGGATAAAATGCAGTCACCATAACATGTTAACGATCAGTAACAGTAATGAGATTATACAGACGCCTAGAGTTCCTGAGTTCATTTTGCTTTGTGATGTTCAATGTTTACCGGCCAAATTACATTCATCGTTTAAATTCTGAAATATGTTTAAATTCTCTGTGAACTATTTTGATCTCTGAATCTCTCTTGCTAGTGCAAATGATCTATTACAAGATCTAAAGAGCACACAGATTTGTGCTAACAGGTATTTACAGAGAAAATACATATACGTGTGTATATATACATATATATATTAAAAATCCAATTTCCTATCTCTCCAAACCTTCATTACTCAAATCTGTGCAAAAAGGTATGACAGAACATCAGATTGAAAATATCTTGGCTCGAGAACATAGATCGCAGCATATTACACTC
Source organism: Grus americana (assembly GCF_028858705.1). Lineage (NCBI taxonomy): Eukaryota > Metazoa > Chordata > Aves > Gruiformes > Gruidae > Grus > Grus americana. Next base: position 9,131,407 of record NC_072853.1, on the reverse strand, counting down.
CCAGAAGTGAGTGATTTCTTGATTTAGAAAGCAATCACAAGTCAGGTTCAAAGGATGGTGCTAGCTGCTCCTTTATAACTTAGCAAAGGGTACACATATAGAGAAAAATTCTCTAATTTGTGAAATTTCAGATAACCCAGTTACAAATCTTTAAGCAATTTGATGAAAGGTGTCATTACTATTTGACATCACTCTCTTCAGACAAGAAATTCAGAAAACTCTTTAACATCCACTGTTGCTGATTTGCTCTCTTAGTTTAATTATTAAAAAAAAAAAAGCTGCTATTAATATAAATATTATGCATAAATATGGGGGTGCCTTCAGGAGATGAGGTTAAAATCTGGTCCTCTACACATAGAAGGTCACACCTTTGCAAGCCTACCTTTGTAGTTAGGCATGATATACCATAATTTACCTTTCACCTAAAGTCTCCTTTTTTCTTTGTTCTATATCTGCTAGATTATGAGCAGCTGAGTTATGCTTTTGGATATGCCTGTACTCCCAGCTCAGGGCTAAGCAGGAACTGCTTTTCTCCGTGAGTTAAACCTGTTCTTAATTTTGTGGCCTCTTTGTGACACCGTAAGACATTACCAGCAGTTGAATTAAATGCCACTTGGAAAGTCAATTATTTTAATTTTTTCCCCTAAAAGGTAAAAATGACAGAAGTATGGAGTCAATATAGGCAGGTGTTTCTTGGATGCCAGATGTTAGATACTTTCTTGGGACTTTTAACAACTTTCTGACCTGCTGTCAATGACAATGAATGAGTCTACATGGAGAAGAAAAAGGCTCCTTTTCTCATTGTAGGTAGATTCTGTAAAGACGGTTTTCAGCCTTGTGGAGGATACCAGAGTAAGAATTAATTTAAGTTGTTGAGCTGAAGTTAGTCCTTCCCTATGCAATCAGCTTTGTACAATGGTGGGCATCACCCTTGCTGAAGAGTCATCTGCCTCACTTGGCTGTCTCAGTCTGTCTCAGTTTATCCTGCTTGTGAACAGGTTCTAATTTCAGGTGCACTGGGGAGGTTCCCAGCATATGCCGTAGCTGAAATAGCACCCTTAAGAAGGTCTCTGATTAACATTCAGAAGAGAAAATGCAGAAGCATTGCCAGCATTTGATCATCAGCTGGTGTGCTTGTATCTCTCAGCTGTTGAAGGACTGCAGGACCGCAGGACCACAGGTTGCTCTGCGTTTCTCTTCTAACACCTCAGTTTTGTTTTGTTTTGGTTTTTCCCCTGGTTGTCTTACATTTAGTCTTCATAGTATGTAGGTGGCAACTGAAGGGTACTCTTTCGTTTGCTCCCTGTGTATATAAGAGATTGGGCTTTCTTCTTTCTGGCACTTGCAAAAGAAGTGTTGTCATCCCCTGTTAAGGAGAGGTAGGAAGCGATACTTTCCCTCAGGCCATAGCTGAGACAAGAATCATCCATTGCTGCCAGAGTGCTTTCAGTATCTTCAGTCACCTCCAGCCTTTAAAAGAACAAAATATTGTTACCATTTTGGCTACTTCGACTGAAGCTATTAGTATAATATTAACAGTTGTTAAACTAAATGATGTTAATTTTGTTGTATAAAAAAAAATTAAAAAAATCCTTGCTCATAAATCACCAAACATTTCTGTCACTTAGCGATTTTCCAAAACAATCAGTACAACAGTGCTATCTAAATATTTTTCGGCATCTGAAAAGGAGATAACATCTATATACTTTCTCTCTTTCTTCTTAATCTGTAGGAAAAATGGCCTCAATACTGCACAAAATTTTCTTCCATTTCTAACCAAATGAATATGCTTCGTGAAGGAAGGATAGCGGAGGGAAATTTAGACTTCAAAACTAAGAGATGCTTTTGTTCCTGAAGGTGGTTGTTTCACAGCTTCTGAAACCTGACCTACTTTCTCTAGTTGCAGTTAAGATATTAGAAATCTCATGAACCTCAAGTTGGGATGTCTGTTGAGACACACAACAGGAAAGATCTATGCTGGGTTAATGTGTTCATTGCATTTGTGCTGGTTCATGGATGGCCGTCATGTGAACAAGGGGGAGCCATTTCTGACTCTTGGGACTCATCTGTAAGCCATTGCACGTTAGCGTGCCATCGGTGGTGGATCTGACTAGGTTCTATGGCCTGGCTCTTACTCCTGTCCCCTTGGTGGAGAGGACTCATGAGTTCCAGAGGACTGCATATGTGTCCACGCTCTTAGTCTGATAGGAGAAATTATTCGATGCTAACTATACTTTCTTTCAAAGTTAGACCATGATTATCAGAGAGCTGGACATCCAGTATTCATGGCTTAACCTGCTGTCAGCAGCTTTGAAGATTGTCTAAGCTTTAAAACTGGTCTCAGGAGAAGGAAACGGCTGTTTCTTCTGCAAGTATATACAAGGCTGGAAAAAACCCTTGTTGTTTCTGGCAGCCTGTGTTGTATGTGGTACCTGTGAATATTTCTCCAGTTGAAGTTTTTATTCCGCATCACCACAGGAGGGACTTGATTCATTACGCTGTTGTTGTTAGTGCACTGGGTAAGGCAAGGTGTTGTAAGGACACAGCAGAGACCATCCGCAACTTCTGAATAGGGAAATGAATACACAGAAAGTTAATCTTTGCTTACTATTATCTTCACTGTTTTCCTTCCCTGGTGCATGCTCAGGTAAACACTTTTGGATGCAGGAGTGGTAGTAGTCAATAAATTGTGTGTTCTCAGCAAGGACACTGTAACACAGGCTTAACTTTTTCTTTTCCTCAAACCTTTGCCTTTTAATTTATCTGGGGTATATTTCCCACAGTACAAGTGAGGAACTGAGACACAGAAAGATAAAGTGACTTGCCGAAAGTCAAGAAGGAAGTTTATGACAGAGCAGGGACTTAAACCCAGGTTTCCTGAGTCCTCAGTGAGTTCTGCTTTTGCCTCCTATCATCTCAGCCATGCAAACAGAGTGCAAAATAGCTGCAAGATACAACCACTCAGATCGGATTCTATGTGCATGTATTCTGCTGTGGAACATGGCTATGAAATGAATCAAGGTTCACATGTTCATGCTGCATTCGGGTTACTTTCAGCTGTGTTTCTTCTCTCCATCCTCTCCTCCTTGCCCCACTAGGAATGTTGCATCGTGGCTGAATGCTAGTGTTTTACACCTCTCAGCCTTATTTCAGGGTGAGATTCTGTATCATGTCATGGTGGGGGAAGGAGGACAGCTAAATTTCACTATGTCTCCTCTTACATCTATAACTCAAGTAAAAATGTTAGTTGTTATAGGTTTTGGGTTCCCCTCTGCCCCTAATTTTAGGCTTTGATTGTTTGCTTCTTTCTAAATGGAGAAAAGCACCAGCTAACTAAAATGCAAAAAAACCCCCAACCCTGTTTATTTTTAATTTTTATTAATTTATATTAAATTCTCTCTCCTCTGTTTATACCATTGGACTTGAAAGTTTCTTTTGCATGTTTTGAATGCGAATATAGCTTTTCTCCCAGGTTTATCAGAGTACTTTTTGACCAACACACTTTTTCATTTACCTGTGAAATACGCAGATATGGTAGCTTTACACTTTTGAAATTACAGAGTACCCATTACTAATTAAAGCACAGAACCTATTGTTCTCTTGTAACTTTTATGCAATTAACCTATTGCAATCTTCCTTCCTCATGTTAAAATGTTCTCATTGTAATACATGTTAACTGCAGCCACTTAATTATGTTGTTTGTCAAGTTATCTCTCTGACACAGGTTAAATTGCCATAAATCTGGATAACTATCATTAAAACAGGTGTCATCCACTGGACCGATATTAGGAAAACTGACAGCTGAATCCAGATTTGAACTAACAGCTTGAGCCCCTTGAGATAACTTCTGCTGATAAAATCCAGCCATACTCTTCTAAAGTAATAGGGAAGAAACCAACACTATTTCTGAGAATTTTCTGCTGCAGATAAGGTTATGTGATGTAGTAGTTCCTAAGGAAAATGCGATTGCAGAACCTGGTCTTGTATGTCCTGATGCTATCTGTCTGTCTATATGGTAAATACATGGCAGACATGTCCACGCTGGTAAACAAAGTGAGCCAGGAGTTGAACTCTGGCCCTGGGACCCAGAAACATGACTTGAATCTGTACAGTTTAACATTTTTGTACACCCGAACTTTGACTTCAGCTGTGCTCTGAGAGGGCCTGGGCATCCCTAGCCTGTGCCAACCTCCAGCTGTATTTGAAAGTTGTCTAGGGAGGTGCTAGACTCTGGAGTTTGGACCAAATAGTGTAGGGACAGCTCTGTTGACATGGTCATGCAATATCATATACCAATGTGGGCAGAGCCTATCTGTCTATAATTAGCTGAATTCTTGGATTGATTGCAGTTGTACTGTTAAGGGTAGCATATTTGTATTTAGGATCAAAAATAAACTAAAAGGCATAAGGCAAAAGTTTTTCCATTACTTTTTCTGTGGCAGCAGTTGCAAGCCACGGACATGGGCAAAACTTCTTGTTCTGGACCTTTGATAGATAATTTTACAGCTGCCAGTGGAAAATATGTTTATTCTGCAGTTCTTGTTACCTGAGTAGTGATTCACAAGGTCTTCAAGGCACTGAAAGGTTTGCCGTGGAGAGATGTAATACCAGTTATTGGGAAGGCGGAAGATCCTGTAATGTTTCACTTGCCTGTGCCTCACCGACAAGGAATATAACCCTGGAGAAAGAGGAGAACTAATTACACCAAAGCAGGGCCCTAATTCTGGATGGATAGCAGTGACCACAACCAGAGTATCTTTAACATGTGGTGCCAGGATCAAAAAGGTCCCAGAAAGATCTGAAAAAAACTGAGCGGCTATCCTAATTTCTACTTATATAGTATACTTTATATATATATACTTAAGTATAACAAAGGGAATAAAGGGCCCAACATCAGGGCCTGAGATTTTGATTGAATTTAAACTTCTGGTGTGTTTTTCCTTTACTTTTGCTAGTATGGAATTTTTTTGAAATAGTCTAAAGGCAATAGGCCTTTACAGAAGTTTGCCTTCCTCTAAGAGGGGGACCAGACTCATGTGCTGGTACGTTGATTTAGTCAGCTCCCATTACTGCAGTAACTGATACCCGATAATGCAGTCCTGGCAGGAGATGACAACTTGGATTTTCCTGTTTCTTTGTTTCAAATTGTTGTGCAGCATTTAGTTGGTAAGGACTGAACGGTGATCCTAAATTTCTTTGAATTTAGTATAGGTATTATGAAACTACTTGGCCTGTGGTATGCAAGAGGTCAGAGCAGATGATTTCTTATTTCTTTCTAACTGTAGTATCATGATATTAGGATGTGTTCTGGTACTTCACAAAAAGGGAGGATATCGTGTTGCACAATGGGAGGTTTATTCCCATTGAAGAGAATAAAAGTGTAAAGTGTGTGCAGTACAATTCCCATGTAGCAGCAGAATTGCTATGAAAAAAAAATAAAATTAAAGGCATGTCATTTTTAAAAAGTAAATAAAAGAGCCACCTGTTTATATAGGAAATGCACTTATCAGCCACCCCCGCTGCTTGGTGTGTATTTTATAGCTTCTTCAGGCAATCTTTTGTGGACCAAGGGAAAGCTGTGACTTTTCCTCCGTTTGAAAAGTCCCATTGCCTAATAAGCTTTGCGTGCGACCAAAGTAAATAATAATGTTTAAACAACTGTGTCTTGTTTGTGCTGATGCCTGTGGAACTTTCCATGGCCACCGCTAACCCTGTTTCCAGCACCGCTCGTAATGTCGGTGACTGGTGAAGACTGGCATGCTGCACTGGGTGCCTCTGCCTTCCCATTACATACATTTTCTGGTTTCGGACTGATCCATATGAAGCTGGACAGGGAGTGAATTAAAGAGCTGTAAAACTGTTAATGCCTGAGATCAAGGGGGAAAAAAATCGTATTTTCTCACCTTTCCTAGTTTCACTCTCTCTGATCATGAAGGAGCCGACCTTGGTGTTGGGTAGCTGTAGAAGTTCCTCTGCTTTTTCTCTTCCCAGCCCTTCAAATAACCAGCTGTGAAGCAGGAAAAAACAAATTCTGAAATTTGGACACCAGTGAAACAGAGAGCAGCATGTGGCCGTGCAAGTGCAGCATTAGCCAGGAAAAGTGACTGCAAAAATAACACTGTGGCTTTCTGTAGTTACTCTCTCAACTATGTCCAGGCATATTTCCCCAGTTTATGGAGAAAATCTTGCTCTCTTTGAGCTCCATTAACTTTCGTGAGACTAAGAGAAGAGTGAATAAGGTTTGGACTTATTAGGGAAAACAAAACTTTTCGAGCTGCCTTGATCTGAATTGTTGGGGACGTATACATGTAGTATATTGATGGTATATCTGTGGCATTAGTTAAATCCCTCTTTTTCTTTTAAACGACTTTTATTAACCCCAATTGTATTTTATTGTATCATAAATAAACCCAAAATAAAATACAATTATTCTGCTTATGCTAGGGAGCAGTCCAGCCATTTAATTTAATTGGCTTTGTGGATAAGGGAAAGTGAAATTAGTCCTACTGATTTTCACCATAGCTTGGTGCACTGCTGTATTTTGTCACAGCTAGTGTCTCACCAGGTAACTGAGCTTGCTGGGCTGGTGTAGGAGTTACTGGCACTTTATTTTAAAGTTGTTCTTGTGTGTTCGATCCAGTCTGCTATCAGCAAAATGGTCTTGGGGAAGCTTCAGATGGTAGCTTCCATTACCGTATCTGTGCCCTGTCTTTGGGAAAGCATCTCTGTTTCAGGAGGGTATAAAAGCATATTAAAATTTAAGCACTTGCATAAATTGTAGTGAAGTTCACTGTTCATAAGCTTAAAACTAAACAGGTATTAAAACTTGCCAGAAAAGTTTTAAGTGTGTACTTTAGTGGTTTTTTTCCTGAGTGGTGTCTAGGGCAACAAGAAACCTCTGAACCTTCCTTAGCTTTTCCAGTGACAGAGTTTACACTCTTGAATGACTTATTAGTCTTTCTATTGGTTCTTTTTTCTTTGTTTTTCATAAGAAACTCTAGATTAAATTTTACACTTTATAAATATTAAAAATTCTTTCTAAATAGGTTCTCTTTATCAATGTCTTAAAATTAGACATCAGTCCATGCAACCAAAATATTTAAAATATCTTATATGACATTTGAGGGTTTTTTGACCCTTTCCTTTTCATAGCATCTAAACTTAGATGTGGATTTCATCTTCTCAGATTTCAAGGGAACTATTTTAGACTGTCAATAAATAAAATTTCTGTCTGTCTAGTCACTATTGGCATCGTTTTGATTATGACACTGAATAACTGATGAGGGCAGTGTATGTAGAAATGTAGTGTTGAAAGGCTATAGGAAATGCATTTACTTACCCGTGGTAAACCTTTGCTACATATTTTCCTGGAATGTAGTTTTCTCGACCTGTTGTAAGGGAATGGACTCTCCACCAGCCTCCTTCACTGTGTGAAAGCAAGAGAAGGGATTTTTTCAGAGGTACTTTCGGAGCTTGTCCTTATTTTAGAAATTAGTTAGGACGTACAGATTAACCTGTAGCCTTCTGTCTGTTCCTGAATCTCCTCATTCAGAAAGAGACCCAAGTTTGTTTCATTTGGAATAGTTCAATTTCTAAACCTACATCAGGATTAAATTTGGACAGAGAAATAAACTACATTTGTTCCATTTAAATTACCTAAGTAATAAAATATTTTTCTGCAGTTAAAAGAAGAAAGGTAAAGAAGTGGTTAAACCATGCTGTGCTCTGCCTTCCCACAGCTAGGCTGATACTGGTATCCAAGATATTCAGCTTATGAGTGAGTATGCTGTGTCTGGACAGCCCTGTAGTTACTCCTGTAACATCAGGGTAGACATACTCAGCAAATGGGCCGAGTCTGCCTGGGAACAGGTTTTCAGTCTAACAGAACCTGGTTCATCTTTTCCTTGTCCTTGTCTGCAATGAGTTGCTGATCAGGCTCCAATAAAAAAGACCTCACAGATGAAACTAGGTGACTAAATGTGTTTTTTCACTGATAAATCTTAGGTTCTTGCTGTGATACTGAATGCTGGCTTTGGATTTTGAACCCCTTAGGAAGGGCAGGGTAACAAGAATTTTCACAGGGATGCTGCGGAGCTTTAGTGATTAGTGCAAGGATGCTGATGATTGATGGGTTCTCTCCACCTTTTCCTTTTAGAGTTTGAATCCAAATAATACCGCATCTTGTGTTTGAGTGCTGGTTTTGTGGACATTCATATAAATGCTCCCAAATAATGCCCGGACAGCAGACCAGAGTCTCAGTGTATGTCAAAACACCTCAGTTGAAAACACTTGGGTTAAACCTCTGGAGTTACAGCCACGGGGACCATGGTCCAGAATGTATATGCTGAGGGAAAAAGGGAAGTGTCTACTGCTCAGAGCTGGAAATTTCAGGACCCCACAAGTTTTGTTTGTGGGTTTCCAGCTGACATGAAATTATCTATAAGAAGTTTAGATTATTTTGGTTTTTTTCCCCCACAACTCTCCCAGACAGAACCAAGAGTTGCAATTAAAAAAAACAAACCTGAGAGACTCAGCATCTTCCTCCCTCCAAACTGTAATATTACTGACCCTGAAAAATCCCTATGATGGTTAAAAGTCCCAAAGCAGCACATCTCTCCTGGGGCAGGAGTCACAAAAATTATGTAGATTTGGGGGATCGCTGGAGGACATCTGGTTTGACTACTACCAGCTAAATGCACTTATTCATCTGGTGATGAAAGGTGCCTGACAACTGTGGAGAGTGAGAAACTGTGCCAGAGGTGCTTATCTAAACCTGCCAATCCAGAGCAGTCACGAATATCTGTGAGGAGTAATATTTTCTATGGAGGTTCCATCTATCGTGTTCCTGGCAGGACTGGCGGGGCTGATTGCCGCTAAATGTAATTGCTTTGGTGGAAGGCTGAAAAGCTGCCGTTGTGAAAGCAGTACGTGCTGCCTGCTCATGCTGGCTTCTCTGTGGTGACCCCTCATCACTCGTGCTCTGGTCGTGCCTGCCACGCTGCTCTTCTCTTCCACTGCATTTTACTTCTTTGAATGACTTGAGAAAAAGATTATACCTACAGCTTGTGTGCAGGCAAATGGCTCCTATTAACATCAGCACACTCCCTGATAGGGAAGAACAGGTCCTTCATTAGGACACTACTTTGCATAGAGCATTGGAGTGTCTTGTCTTCTGTGAACAAGCTGATTCAAAACAGAAAGAGGAAAGTTCCCATCAAGGCTTGCTTTGGCTCTTATTTACTATTAGGAGAAGCTCTTGATCATTGCACAACAGACAAACATCATAAGAACTGCTGCTACAGAACCCTAGTTCTTTTAGAAGTTGTTGGTCCAGTAGATCATACTATGCAGCACACGTATGCGTATGATGTGCCACACATATAATTCCCATTGATACAGGCATATGTAGTTATGTGGTGGTGTTTCATCAGCTCTTAGCTGGTGAAAGCTGGGACTGAGGCTTTAAACTGGAATTTCCAAGCTAAAGCAATTGTTGTACCATGTCGCATATGTTACGCAAACTGCAGCAAGGTTTAAACAGCTAGAAGTTACCAGAGAAGAATTCCCCTGGTTTAGGGAAGCTCTCCATCAGCAGAAAATTCATCTAGTAGTATTATCTGAGCCTTGTGACCTCTAGGTTCAGGGAGGTGAGGAAAGCACTTTGTCAGCAGAACATAACTGCAGCTGTTCTGGGCCAGACCAAAGGTCCATGTAGGCCCGGATCTTGTTGCTGACAAAGGCCATTGTAGGTCATGGTGGCCTGGAGAAGAGTCCGAGAATTCATCAGTCGTCTGTGATACTTCTCTTCAGTACTTCTGTCCTCCAACCATTTGATGCTCTGACTTCCTCAGGTAGAGAATTTTTTTTTTTACAAATTTAGAAATCGTCAGAGGATTTCTCTGCTATAAAGGTGACTGGTCTCCCCTTGAATCCATCTGCTCCACCAGCTGCAAAAATGAAGTCTTTCATTTCTGTTTAAGCAGTGAAAACACTGGCTGTGGGGCTGAGTAAATTCTAGGAGGTCACTGCGTGCCAATACAAATTGTGCATAGAAGAATATCAGAGCTGCTGGCTTCCATTTTTGAAGACGTGTGCTCACTCTTGTGCGTGGCAATATTTGCACTATGCTTAAGGTCAGTCTGAACTAGTGCTCTTAAGCCTATTTCTTTCTGGGGCTCATAAATTTTTGAGTGGAACTGGCTGGGAAAGCTGTGACCTTTTTTTTTTTTTTATCCCCACTAAGAAAATGCAGAATCAATTAAAAAAAATAAGAAGAAAAAGAAAAGCTATTTCTTATCTTATTTTTGTTAGACTTGCCTTAAATCTAGGGTGAAATTCTAAGACCTGATCAAAAAGGAGTTGTGAGATAAAAAGGGTGAGAGACAAAATGAGATGCACTTGACATAGAGAAATTCGGAATAATTTTCCTTTTCTATGTAATTCAAACTATTTTTGCTCTTACTCTGTTTTCCACTAACATGACGGGGGTATTTTTTCAAAATCATTTTTCAAAATGGAATTCTGTTTTGAGTCCTCCTTTAGAATAGAGTCTGAATCCAGCTTCAGAAACCATGCCAGAGGAATACAGGGATCAAAGAACAATCTCAAAACCCAAATCCTTAAACTATAGGGAAATAGTATACCATGGCTAAGCATCCTTCCTTGCAAATTCTGAACTCAGTTCATTTTGCCAAACTGCATCCAGTTTGGGCCAGGTGTATAAAACAGAGCTTTGCACCAATTGTAACAAAACTTGATTTAAAAAAAAAAAAAGGATCAACTTACTCTGATAGCACACGCAGTTTTTCCCCTACGTGAAATATAGGTTGGCTTATGTCTGCTGAAGGATAGTCATAGAGGACAGCAAGGAAATCACTCTCCTGACCTGTTAAAGAAGAAGGAAAATGTCACTTAAAACCAAGACAGAGGTCTGAAGCAGAAATGGATTTTTCATTATGTATGTTATATTTTACATAGTATGTCAAATGGGAAAATATCTCACTCTGAAATGTCACTTGGTAAACATAAAGAGCTAAAGATGAGCCTATAACTTTATAAGAAGGATGTGAAGATACTAGAAATGAAAAAAAAAAAAAAGTCATTTGGTTAATTGTAAGCAACTAAATTTAGACCACTTTTTCTAGTAATTACCATATTTATTTAAATGACATAGTTTGAAACTAGCAAAATTAGTAAGTATTTATAGTATTAGGAAGTAAACCAGTTTGATTAATGCCACTGTCTCTAAATGCCTCCAGCTACAATTTTGAGACAAGCTGATGCATTACATTTAAGGAAAGGAAGATGCATGTTGAATTGTTCCATCATTCAACACCACTGATACTTTTCAAAGGTATGAAATTAGTTTAGATCAAGGGCAGTGAGAGTGCAGCCATTATTGCCCATTTTCCATCACTTTTTAAAATTAGCTTGATGAACAGCCAGAGTGCTTTTTTCTCCCCGCCTTGTGTGGAAACGGTACTAGAGGTAGCGCATGATGCCCTTATCCTCAGTTAAAGAGAGGCAACGTGGGTATTTATAATTAAATCATTGTACAACTGCAATTTGCAGAACTGAGGTCAGTGAAAAGAAGACCTTTTACATCAGTTGGGATGACTCTGGGGCTTGCAGCACTGTGTATGACACACGCTGAGTGTCCTGGGTTTCTCAAGGATGGAGGAGGCACTTCGCGCAAGACTGGGACTATCAAACATTCAAGAGCTCTTCACCCAGCAGTAATCTGTGGTGCCCAGTAAAAAAGGTGAGAGATTCAGAAATGGGTCGTGCTGGGTGTTTTGAGCTCTTTGGTGGAAGTCCTGGCAAGAGGGATCATGCAGTACGCTGCCCATGTTTCTCCTTGAAGTGGGTCCCTTCCCTCTGCACGTCGCGGTACCCTCCACCGGCACACGGGGAGACAAAGCTTTTCCCCTGCCTCCAGCAGGATCAGCACCCCGTTCCTCAGTAATACCATCTAGCAGTACGTCTGCAGAAGTGGTTTGCTCTCCATACTTTCCCTCTCTGTGCAGCTCAACATGTACGAAAATGGGAATGAATTCAGGGGAAGAGAGAAGGAAATTACCCAGAGAGATAGACACACTTCTGTATCTTATTAGATTTTCTCATTTAATATAGATTCCTTGTCAACTTGTCTTTAAGGAAGACAATTTTTTTTAGGGAAACCTAGAAACAGCATCCTATGTTTTCAACCTGTGTCCCCAGGCCTTACAAATAACTCACAGTGAGAACGATGAAAGGCTGAAGGAAACAGGCAAGTCTGCAGAAAAGAAATATCTTCAAGAAGATTTTACACTTGTTATCCTTACAGCAGTGATAATGAGAATATAAGTGTTAGGGAAAATATTCCACATCTGTGGTTTAAAGGAAATAAAAAGCAGTGTTTTCTCAGTTGATTGTGAGTAGCTGTTTGTGGTTATGTTATAGGGACTTGTGTTATGCAAAGTAGTGTGTCATTTTACCTTAATATTCAAACTGACTGTAAACTTTTCTAGTCTTGCTAGCCTTTGCCCATTGAAGTAGCCCCATGGTACAGTTAGTGAGCATCGCTATGGATGCATAGGTGTGCAGAGTGTGGAATAGACATTGATCAGTTCGGCAGTGTGTTTAGTATTAGCATTGCCATGGTTTTCTTAGTTGATTAGTGTCACTGAATTAAACAGGGACTAGTCCATCAGCCAACTGCCGTGATTAGTCTACTGTAACTTATTATACAATTAGTTCAACTATACTGAAGAAATTCTGTGCTAAGCATGCCTGTGATTGCTTCCTTGTTCTGCACGAAAAATTAAGAGACACTTTCTTTGTCTGTGAAACTGCTTAGTACCTGAGGCTAACCAGAACTAAGTATTGGCGCTGAGTCTTTTTCGACAAAGCAATATCTTTACCCGGGACTACAAGAACTATATGGCAGAAGGTACATTGCAAGAACTGCAGAATGAGGATAAAGTGTCGTTGGCTAATTTCTCATTGCAGTTCTACAGGGAATGTCGTTTTTTCTTAGCTTAATGACAATGCCTTTAGCAATGCTTTTTTTAAACTTCTGCTGTTTATTTATAAATGTTTCCATACTGAAAGGGTGGAAACCAAGTGCTTTTCTGCTCTCCTTCCTTGGGTACTGGTGGTTTGCATTTCGTTATGCACTGCGGGTTACATGACTTTTTCTCTGTTCTAGCAAGGTCTGTGTTACTTTGCTTACACTTTCATCTTTATATTCATTTTTGTTTCAATTTTGCACATTAATTTGTAGTTCTGAAAAGGAAGGAATTAATCATAATGCTGGCTGCCACATCCATGCAAACGTTTCCTCTTGAACTGCATGTACTTACAGTGAAAGTAAAGGGGTTTTGTACTACCCAAACCCTTTCAACCTTCCTACTCTACAAACAAGACCTCATTTTAATTGGTATTTAAATCAAACCTCACTGGGTTTTTTGGTCATGTAAAATACCCCACCGCACTGTACAACATTTCACAGAACCCCATACTAGCTCCTTTCAAACACAAAAGCCTCGAAACAGGGACTAAACAAATTACACTGTTTCCCCACACCTGAATTTCACAGTGATCTAATGGATTTGATCTAATGAGCTCCCCACACTTTTAAGTTGTAAAAGAAAAAAGATTTGCCTGAGTTTCTTTCTAACGCAACCTCTCCTCCGCAGTGCAAGTGTAGGTTACAACTTAAATGGAACAACTCGAATGTTGGAGTGGAAAGATCGAAGCACAGTCATTTCCACTGAATCAGGTGTTAATTCTGTTCTTTTTTTTTTTTTTTAGGAGTAGGAAATGAAATACATGCTAGTTTTAGATGTCTGAATCCCTGGATGTCTTGCAAAGTGTGAGACTGAATATTGCATGCTTCAAATTATTCATTGTGAATGGACTATGAAGTGCTATTAGAGAGAAGGGAGAGCGTAGGCAGAACCTCCAGATCCAGCTCATCGCCCTCAGAAGACGCTGTGCTGTGCACCAGAGTGGTCCCTGTCTGGAGCGGGGATGAGCTACTCAGAGCTCAGCTCCCTGCATCATCCCGGCTTTCCTATACAGCAGAAATACTATGATTTATGGCATGGTGTATACCCGAGAGGGTAAAGGAGGGCACTCGTGTGTGTCCGGGAGGCTGTCTGCGCAGCAGCCATAAGGTGTGGCTGCAGAGTCGCACTGGCGTACCCAAATTAGAGCTAAACCAGCCAGCTTGGGAACTGAGAGTTATGCAGGTGCAGCTCAGTAAGGATTAACCCTTGATTTGAGGTCCCACGGGAGGAAAGAGGAGGGGGTGGGCTCACAACCCCTGATGACTCCTTGCTGCCGTAGCTACTCTGTTATCAGGATGCAGGCTATGCCAGGGATGCCCATACAGTGTGCTTTCAGATGGAGTGTAGCTGTATTTGGAGTCCAAACGCCTCCTTGGGAAATGCAGCTTACGCACTGTTCCCTTTCTCAGGACCAAGACCGATGCACCGGAGGTGAGGAAAGCACAAAGTTTTGCTTTCAGTGCAGCTCTCAGGCAGCACGAGGGACTTACAGGGGTCTGATGAACACATTCACACTGCAGATCAAGTCTGCAGACTCCAATTATCTGTTTTCGTTCCCCTTCTTGTTGGATATTCTTTTCTTTCTCTTCTCTCTTCTGTTACAGTCCTTCATTTTATTCAGCCTCACTGAAATGAGCCAGTGTAAAACCTGCTTTTCCTAATAACTATTTGGACTGTTGTAAGTCCATGGATTGGATCCTCCACCTCACTTAAATCAAAGGTGGCTGTTCCTGGCCTGGGGGAAATCTTCTGTGTTTGGTGATGTGATTTGGAGTTTTATCTGCTCAGGAAGACAAATAGATGAAACTCACTGGATTTACCCCAATATATGCTTTTAGTACTGAGTTCCTTTTCAAAAGTCTGTTTTCATTGGATTTGGATGACGGTGGTGATATTTGTATTCCCAACTTTAGTTAGCAACATCCAAGCCATTACGAAAGATGCTGGTCTGATGCAGACTAACAGTTAGATAGAAAGAGCTATGTAGGCTGTTAAATCATAGAGTCATAGAATGTTTGTGTTGGAAGGGACCTTTAAAGGTCATCTAGTCCAACCCCCCTGCAATGAGCAGGGACATCTTCAACTAGGTCAGGTTGCTCAGAGCCCCACCCAACCTGATCTTGAAAGTTTCCAATGATGGGCCATCTACCACCTCTCTGGGCAACCTGTTCCAGTGTTCCTTATGTCTAGTCTGAATCTCCCCTTTTTCAGTTTAAAACTATTATCCCTTGTCCTATCGCAATAGGCCCTACTACAAAGTCTGTCCTCATCTTTCTTACAAGCCACCTTTAAGTATTGAAAGGCTGCAATAAGGTGTCCCTGGAGCCTTCTCTTCTCTAGGCTGAGTAACCCCAGCTCTCTCAGTCTTTCATCACAGGAGACATGTTCCATCCTTCTGATGACTTTTGTGGCCAAAAAGCTGCCTTTGGGTGCTTAAACATAGGTATCCAGTGCAATTTCAGCTATGTGAGTGTCCGAGCCATCCCTACAGCCTTAGCAGATGCCACTGTAGCTGAGGGAGACTTGTTCCCTCCCCAAGTGGCAGCAGAAGGTCAGGCAGGATCTGACAAAGCACCTTTCTATATGTGCTAGACATGTAGGAGAGTGCAAGCAGATTGAGCCCCGAATTCCTAAATGGATAATTTCCCCTTGCAATTGCTGTGCTATGAATGTTTGCTGAGTTTTGTTTTAGGGGTATATTCTATTTACATCAGCAGAAGGGATGCAGTTGGATTTAGCCCCGCTAAATCCTGATTTTTAGCATGTGCAGGAATAATACAGACTTGGTCACAGCCATGGCAGCAACCCCTCACTCCTCTGCTCATCAGTGAGGTCGTGCTCTGAGTGCGTGCATGTCTCTGTTTTGATGGTTATGGTATTCATGACAGCAGCTGTTGGGAATATCAACATAAGACTCTCTTCTTCACAAAAAAAATAATTTGTCAGTTTATGTTAAGGGCCTCTGAACAGCCATTAACAGTGTCCAGTCTCTGGTTTATTAGGAGCTAGGACTACATGGCTGCCTCTATCAGCTAGGTCTTGGCCATGCTAAAAGCAGGGCTGGGTTTCTTTCCAGCACTAATGAAATCAGGCTGATTCCCTGTCCTTATAATAGCAACACAAATGGGCCATGCTTCATGGAAAAACACAAAATTTTGATTAATGCCTCCCCCCCTTGAAAAAAAAAACAAAACCGAAAACAAAAAATCAAAACCGTTTTCTCTTCCTCACCTTTGGGGAGTGATTTATTGCAGCTCTTGTACCAGCTGTCTTTGTCTTGTGGCATGAGAGCTGAGGCTGTGCTTACTCTCCACCTACTCGCTGGCAGTTTGGGAGCAGCAGGTCCCTGGATCCCTCTTCCTTTCCCCCTTCAGATGCATGACCTCTACCAGCCTGTGGTGGGGGCTTTGCAACCTGATTTTTTCATGTGCGGATGCAAAGGGCAGATGAGTTAGATGCCCCTTTGGCAGCTTGGCCTGTGAAATGTGTATTTCTGTATAACCTTTATTGATAAACCTGGTGACGAGTTGGCTGCGTGCTACTTTTAATGCAACTGCCTAATAGTGGACTTCAGGTTCAGTGCAAGCCTAACATCATTAAGGCTTTTAACCTTACATGAAGCAAACCCAAATTTCAAGAACAAATTTGTATAAAGTATCACATGCAAGTATGTCAAAATACACTATTTCTGGTTTCTGAAGTAGTGCTTCAGTGCTTTCTGAATTGGAAGACAGATCTTTCAAGGAGCACCAGCAAATAATAGTTTAAACATTTGGGTTTTTTAATTAAAGTACTTCTTGGAAAATTAGCTAGAACGTACCTAAAAATAAGCACTGCCTAGAGGATGCCCTCCTTCTCCTACAGCAGTCACTGACTACGTCAGGCAGATGAAGGAAGACACATGGATGAATGTACCATATATTTTGAACACCTTTTTCTCTTGAAAGAAATTAAATGAGTGCTTACCCGTTTGGCTTGGCACATTTGTTTCTTCAGAGGCTCTCGGTGTTTTCACAGTATTTCCCATTGCGCTCTCTAATTCCGTCAAAGCTCTTCAGAACTAAATCAAAGGAGACATTGAAATTAAACATCAGAATAACACCTGCTGTGCCAACAGATGAGAAATGACCTAGTTTGGGTGTCTCCAATTTTATACGGTTTTTCTTTGAAGAACTCTTGTGTCAAACTCATGTGAGAGTTTTACATACTTGCTACACTCTCACCACTTTGGTGCTTTTATCAGGGGAATAGCAGAAAACCACAGCTAGGGAAGTTGCTCAGAAGAACGCAATGTAGTAAAAGTTTCCATTACCAGCACCTCAGCACAATAGGAAGTCACAGCAAAGCCATGCCTGTACAGTCATTTCATATACAAAATGTTCTTTTCAGCATTTGGAGTTCTGAAGCTACAAAGAAATTAATTAGATTGACGTATCTGGTTTTTGGCGCTGTGTATTTCAGAGTATATTATGATGCTTTATTGACGAACGCTAAGAACGTTGATCGGTGTGGTTTTTTCTGATGCAGTTGTGCCCTCAGCAAATGTGGGCAATGATGTTTTTCCTCTTTTTTTTAAGTAACGCCTTGCCCCAAAGGGTTTGGTCTCAAAACTGGTGGTGCAAATTCTTCAGATATTTGTCTTAAAAAGTCTTGGTGGATGTACAAGAAACATTATCAGGCAATGAAACTAAATATTGTGAGAGGGACAGTTCCTTCTCATGGCTTTACTGCACCCGTCCTAATTCTCCCTGACAGAGGAGAGAGAGAAAAACCCTTTGGATGTGGAAGGTGTCTCATGCTATGGTGTATTTTCAGAGGCAGAGGAGAATCAGCTATATCTGTTTGAAATTGTACATTAAAGCAAAACACCACCACTAGCTGATAGGTAATTATTTTTAAAAAATGTATTTCTGTCAGTTACCCAGTGAAAATGGTAACAGGAGCTCTAGCAGCATCGTGTGGGTATTCTGCATCTTTCAGTCTTTTCTAGCTGAAATATTTCAAAGATGATTACTGCCTTTGGTACGCTGCTCTTTATTTACAACAGAGCCTCATGGTGTTACGTGGAGAGGTGTCTAGCTTGAGAAGCAGCACTGCTGAAATCAGTGAGACTTTGTTACTAATTGCCTTTTGGAAGAAAATTGGCAGAATTGAGTATATTGCTTAACACCATAAAATTTCGATGTCTTAAGCAAGTTTAGGGAGAAACTCTACAGAAAAAAATGCCGTTCAAAAGGAACAGAATTCGTCTCTTATCAAATGCAAGTAGACCAGTGCTAAAACAGATGGTAATGCACAGTTTGACTCCGCCTCATCTGATTTTCAAGCTTCTTAGTGCTTGTTCCCAAAAGCTCTTTGCGAGAAGTCTCTATTTCACCGGCCAAATGGCGCATTACCCTTTCCCTGCCTGCACTCAGGAACTAGCTTGTGGCACATCTGTAGGATGCAGCTGTGCCAGTGTCTTTCTGACAAGTGTCTGGAATCTGCTTTCACAAGAACAAAAACCTGTTTCGCTGCCTGATACAAGAAGTCTAGAAGCTGAATAAAAAAGTAGCCTTAAAGTTAAATAAACTATTTGGATATTTACATTTGAAAAAAAAAGGGTCTCTCCTGATAGCAAACAAAATCATTCTCCACCTAAATGTACCTAAGTTCCTAAAACCGAAATCAGAATCCATTTTGGCAGTCACTGCCTACTTGCAAGATTTAAATTTCATGAACTAACTATGAATATTTTTTCACAAGACACAATTTTAATTTCTTCAATGTTTTTCTCAGTTATACCCCATCAAGAATCAGAGGTATAGGGAGAGGAATAGCGCAGCCAGTACGTTGGCTACAGGTATTACAGATGTTCCTGGCTCATCTTCTGATTAGCCAGCAAAATTTCCTGGGCATGGCAATAGAGGGCTCAACAGGACTGAAAAACTCAGCCAGAGAAGTGGGATGCATACCTGGACAGATAACCTCTGCTGAGCTCTGTGCTCTAGTAGCTGCATTTTTGCAGTACTTAAAAAGGGCAGGTCAAATCTGGCTACGTGTAGAGTAAGCAAGCTGCGGTTACCAAAAATTTTACACAGTTCCAGACAGGTGCCAAGCACGGCAGCATAAATATGCCCATCTATAATTTTAACACATGTGACTGTTACTTAGATTAGAATAGTACTTGAATTTTGTGTCACAAAAGTATGGAAAAATAAAAATAATAGAGTCCTACCTCTACGTACCCCTTTATTCTGGGTCTTGGTATTTAAGGGCCAAATAGGAGAGCAAGTCACCCTACTAGTGATCAGACTCGTGACAGAGTGCTTTCAAGGGCTTTTTTCCTGCTCTTAAGATACAGTGGATACAATTTTCAGGTGTGCCTGAGTCACTTTGGAAAGTGATACGTAGCATTTGTACACAATGGAAAGACTTCTGAAAAGTTTAACTTACATAAACTTTCTAAAAGCACGGCACATTTGAGCAAGACACCCTCTTTTTCCTAGATGGTATTTAGGGGTCTAGACTTGAACCATTGCTTTAAAAATACCTGACATGTTTTTGAAGGTTTGCTCAGATGTAGTTTGTAATTAAAGAACTTGCTCTCCAGTCCAGTTGGATTAAGTACTGGACAACTGGCATGTGCCTCCTTCGTATTTTTGCAGAGTGCATCCAAAACCGGCCTGGCTCTCTTCTGCCATACAAATCATTGCTTTATGTGACCTTGCTCTTCTCAAAGAACCTCTGAAGTCAATGGGACAGAGTGTGCAGCTCAGTGCTGCTACTTTTAGAGGTGAAACTATCTGACTTAGGGAAAATACAAATGTCATAGAGTACTTACGGTAACAGTGAAGTGCAATGGCATTTTGGACTTTGATGTCACTAGCGTGACAGTTTGCTCATTACATTTTCCACGCTGAGTTTTACTGTCACTAACTACCATTAGTGGCAGCATAAAGTCTTGAAAAGGGCGGAGAGTTCAAGATGTTCTCTGGAGTCGTGGCAGAAGCGTTCAATAAAAATAAGCAAACGGAAAGCTGTGACCACTGTCAATTTCCTTACCCGAAGTGATTAAAAGGAAAATGACAGTTATCAGACTAGGTTTTCCCACCAAGGACACTTGTCATGATGCATTTGGGCAGAGTAAAGGTGCCTATAGTCCAGTCAAAGATGGTGGAGTGAATGCCCTGAGGTACGTTTCAACTCCCAGACATTTGAAAATGCGATGGAAATGGAAGAAATGGGAAATTTTATTAGTTATGGAGGGGGCAGAAGATTGTCTCTACTTACTCGCTGGCGATGGCGTATCACTGGTTTTAGAGTAAGAGTGTATGAATTAGTATCCTGAGTATTTCTAAACCAACCGTGCACGTGTCTCTCAAGTGCATGACAGAATTAATGACTTAAGTAGCTTGAGTTTGCTTCAAGCATTGGCAGTGCAATACGAACCCATTGTATTGCTGGATGATAAAGTGTGTGGTGGTTTTCTGAAATTTTGAGATACCCTGCAAAAACAGACTTACAGGAAAATGTAGAGCATCTTGTGGCTGAGCTGATTTTTTAATCATTAAAGTCAATAGCAGTTTTATAGATGATATTCCTTTGGAATGGCGAATCTGCTCCAGGCACTGCATCTCACTTAAACTTGGTCACAGCGTTTGGGATAGGAGCAGAGGTGGCATCCCTCTGTCAGAGGAGCAGCTAATTATGCCAGATCCAAAGAAAATCGTTCACTGAGGGTGATTTGGGAAGAACTACGGAGAGGTGATAGACTCTAAGCTCACCTTGTCTTATCGACCTAAAGCCCTGCATGGAGCAGAGCAGCTGCTGTTCAGCTCGGAGGAACCGCTGTGCTGCTGGGCTGCAAACCCAACTCTACCTGCAGCTCTCCCCGCTCATAGGCCACCTCCTCAGGATTGTGTGGAAATTTAATTTTAACCGTTCAGATCACGTTTGCAGTCTTCCAAGCTTTGGTCCTTCCTTCCCTTTCCTTTTTCGCTTGTGCACATGGTGTTTAACGAAAGCCGGTCGCTGCAGCCATAGCTGTTCGCAAACACACAGCTAGTGGGGTTTAATATCTTTACTGCTTTATTCTTGCTGCCAAAAGGAAAGTGAGGAACCATCCACGGCCCCAGTCCTGCTTTATGTCCTATTTAACAATGGCAGACCTCTCAGCAGATGTGAACTCTTCACCTGTCAAGACTGGAATCTCACTGACCTAAATTGTGGGTCCCAAAAACCTGTGGTACAATTTACACCTTCTGTTCCTGCGTGCAGCACATGTAGCAATAATTTCCTCTCGCAGAATTTGTTCTCTGAGAAAATGAGCTTCTGGAGCAGTTAAACAGAACGGCACATAGGAAAGTCCACTGCTTTGTAAGAACTTTTTCAAAGTTATATTTAAAATGATTGAGAATTAGTAAATATAAAGAAATGAAAATAATACGAGAAATAAAAAGGCAAGATAAGCACCTGAGTAAAGCCCCTTCGCAAGGGATGCTGCACACTAGTAAAATAGGACATTCATCATTCCTGAGATGCTATACCGTATTTTATTTGTGTTACCTGATATTCAGAGCTATACCGCCAAGGTATTAGAATTTAAGTCTCAATAAGGTTCACAGGTAATGTCTGAATCCCATTTAGCTTGAAAATGAAAGCACCAGCATCCTGTTATTTTTCATATGGGGGAAAAAAAGCAGCTTAGACTTCAGAAGCTGTATATTTTTTGCTGGATTTCCCTTGATTTGTCTTTAATCACAGCGAGCATCCTTTCAGCTTTTATGCTCTTGTACCTTTGCGCTTAGAAAGAACACTGTAATGCTGTAATCAAGGTAATTCACAGTAACATGCAACTATGAAACAACACAGAAATCGCACATTATGCAAACTTCTAACACTTTGAATAAAAAGCCCACTAATCTATGACATTTCTTATATTTTGGGTTATAGTGAGCTGCAGTTTGCTTCAGCATAAGGTCCTATGCCTCTGTCTTACTGTGAGCTTTCAGTAGAAACACACCTTGTCCCTTCTATCTTTAGTACCACTCCTTATGAAAAGAATCAAGACAGGCTTTTCTATTTCTACCTTTGGTGGCACTTAAAATCCATGGTCTGAATACCATCATTGTTAATGAAATAGAACTCCCTTTTATATAAATAAAATTGAAACATTTGGTCCCGTATGCAGATAATCTAAAATGTATCAGAGCAATGATTACCTTTAAATGCTAGGCATGATATTCCAGGTTGCAGTATTTCTCAAAAAAGCCGTAGTCATAATACTGCTCTCATGCTGCCAGCAAGGTTTAGCTGATCAAGTCGAGGAGCAGCCGGTCGAATGAGTGTGTTGTGAAGTTCACGCTGTCATGTAGAGCAGCATTTGCCAAACAGGCCACATACTTCCTCTCTGAGAAATAAGGAAGACTCAAAGCGTTTGCAACAGATGAGGTTCCTGTTGCAAGTCACTACTCAAGACACTTTTTATCTATGGGCTGAGGAATACAGGGAGGTTTTCAACAAATTGCATCAGGACTGGTTTGAGCAGATATAAAAAAAAACGAGCAAAATAACCTGTTTTACATTACTTACACAAAAAGGGTTTCTCTTTCTCCTTTTTCTTTTTTTCTTCCAAATTTATTTATCCAGTAATGTTCAGTCCCCAACTGTTTTGGTTTATGTAGTTTTGCTAGTTTTTTTTTCAGACAGACAGGAAGAGGCACAAAACTTTGTTTTCCATTCTTATTGAGCCTGAATGGGAATGCAGGGTTTGCTTTTTTCTTTACTCTGCACCCCAAAACACCTCTGTCTGCAAATACTTGAAGCTCAATATCAGCAATGAAAGAATATGGAGTGAAAAATCTGTCCATGAAGCACATTGTCACATCGGTTGTACAAAGTGCAGAAGAAGGAGCAGTGTCTGAGATGGGGAAAATGAGATACTAAACTGACTAAAGTCACTCAGGAATATAGTACTGTAGATATGAATATAGAAGTCAAAGGGATTTATTAAGGTTTGCCCTTTGTTTTTATAATCAACATTTGATCTCAAAAGCTCACATACCTAATTTTGTATAGTAAAATAAAAACAAACAAACAAAAACCCAACAAGAACCTAAAGTAAAACAAAAAAACCCACCAGAAAACCCAAGCAGAGTTCCTGCTGCACACCGGAGTAGCTCTGAGTAGATGCTCCTCTGTTTGATGATGAAAACTGAAAGTTGACAAGTGTGGGAGCTGTTCTGTAAGCATTATTGGAACCGGGAGGCAGTGATCAAATTCCCAAAGCTGTGCCAAAATTTGGAGCTACGGTCATTTCGGGAGAATATCCTTTCTTTTTGATGGACTGTGCTAGCAGTCCTCACCTTGAAGGGACAGGAAAGCATTAGGGAGCTTGATAAGCAAATCAGCCTACAACAGCGAGGCGTGACAGCGTTAAAGCCAGTGCTCTGGGGAGCTGGTTGTACCGTCATGCCCCATGATTATCCCTGCCGGTTATAGTTTGATTGTTTAGGACATTATTGCTTGCTTCAAATCACAGCGATGTGGCATACACATTTCCTAACGGCATTCGCTGAATGCGTGTGCAATGTTTCTCTACTTACTAAAAGATCGTGGGCTGGGGGATGTCTCCACCGCACCGGGCAATAGGCAGGGGCAGAGCTCTCACTTTTCCTGATCCTTGTCACCAATAGCTGCCTTAGGCTGGCTCTGACCGTCCTTGTGCCTTTGCAAAAAAAGTCAGGTTATGTCCCGAGATGGGCTCACGAATGGGGCCGGTCTCGGACTGAGCAGAAAAGATTGGTCACACTAAAGAAGAGGTTGGATTTTCTTGATCGAACGTGCTCCACTGGTAACACGATAAATCTCAGCCATGGTTTGTACCATGCATGTAGAGGAACAGATGAGTTCACAGTGGAGGGAGTTAAATAAAATTCTCCATTTCCATGTAAGTTCTGCCTATGTCTGCTGGCTATTTACCCTTTGCAATGATGAGAGCCAGTTTACTCTTCAGTGCGTTCAGCTATTAACTCGTTTTAAATGATAAGATAATTGATAAGGTAATGTTTACATCTAAATGGAAGAAAGTTTTGATATGAATGAAGTTGGGCTTTATATGTAATCTTAAGAGTATTCATATCCTGTTATTTAAGTCACAAAGCTGACACAGGCGCTCAGTGAGTCACTTGAGAGAGGAACATTGCACTTGCAGGACTGCCTCTGAGTGCAGCAAGCTGGGATTTGCCAAGACTCATGTAGAAAAAAGAAATCTTCCTCAAAACATTGTTTTTTGATAGAAGAGAGAGGACCCTCTCCTCCCCCCCATTTTTATCTGGAAATCACAGTTCCAGTAGATGGTTATGGAGGGAAAGATATTTATATTTTAGTCTCCCTTTCCATTACTGGACCAACCTGCCAATTCCCTGTTACGCTTCATGTGCTACCGTTTGCCACACGTCTGCCATGCAGGTCCCTAGCTGTGATAGGGACTCGCAGAGATTTCTACTCCTCCAGGCTCTTGAAGACAGACTTTGTCTGAAAGCCTGGCAGAAATAACATTAATGTCTTCACATAGAGCCCTGCAACCTTGGGGTGTTGTAAGCACTTGCAGAATTAGATGTCTAAGGAAAAGAAATGCGGGATACTGAAATACAACCCTGCAAGAAAAAAAAAAAAAAAGAAAAAAGAAAAAGAAAAAAAGAGGCCCCAAATTCAAAACAACTGAAAATACTTTAAATCCAGTCTTTTAGAGAACAATCGGTTAAACTAATTAGAAAGAAGAGTTAGTAGTCACTTAGTTGCAGCTTGCTTATTTTGCAGGGAGAAAAAACAGGGTATAAACAGTCTCTTTAATCTGACATTAACTGAAACTGAAGACAACCTCAAACAGAAATAAGGTGCAGTTTTCTGTCGGTGGAGCGAGTGTCTTCAGGCATGAAGTGCAAGGAGAAGATTGCGGTAACCATTTCTTGGTGTCTCTGAGCCCAGCTTAGATGCCTCATGCAAGACCAGCCTTTAGTCAAACACAAGCCATGTTTTAAGTGATAGGAAGCACTTGAGCTCAGCAGTCAGGAAATGGAAGAGCCTTGGCTACCCTGGAGGTCAAACCAGATGGTCTGACAGATACTTCTGGCTGTGAACTGAGTGCATCTGAGCCTGGAGAGTGCCTGTCTTTAACAAATAAAATATTGCTGTACAGCTGGCCTTTTTGGGAAGGTGGAATTATCAGGATGTTTCATTGGTTTGTCTGTATTCATTAGATTAGTTTTTGTTCTTGCTTTTTGGGTGGTGTTACTGTTATTGCTGCTTGTATTGTCTATAGCATGGCTCTGGGCAGACAGAAAGCCAGCTTCGTGAGGAGTCTGCAGCCCTGCAGCCATCAGAGAAAACTTCAATAACTGGAAGGGAGGGCACGTTTTGAAGAGACAAATGTGGCTTAAGCAGGGTTTTCAGTTTCAAGTCAGGTTGGAAAAACAAGAGGTCATGATGTGAGGAGAGGAAGAAGGGTTTGGGTTTACAGAGTGTGGGTGATAAAAACTAGTTGCAGTGAAGTTTCTAATCGTTAGATCTGTTGTGAATCAGTTTTGAAAAACTTTGCAGAAGCGAGTTTCCAGAGTAAATGAGGAATTAAAAGACTTTTGGCACTGCAGCTTATATAGCAGTCTTTTCCAGGTATGTTGGGAGACAGAGGTACAGGTTACAGTAATAGTCCATATATTCTATTATCTCATCAGAACAGCAGCAAGGGTTGCTATTTAAATAAAGCCCCTGAACTGTGAGACATCTGAAGCAGAAAGCGAGCATTCAGCTAGATGAGAATAGTTAGATGTGCGCACAAGTGGAGGGAGAATTGGGATGGACAGGATCGCACCAGTGCAAGTTGGTGAGCTGTGATGTCCCAAGAGAGAAGTCTGCAAGAGGTGCCAGCTTCAACTCAGCCGACCGCAGCCTGACATCAAAGCAAGAACTCATCTTCACTGCATTCATCAGCTTCTCACCATTGTGAGCCCCAGCATTTCAAAGTATCTGAATTTCTACTGTCTAGCTTAACCTCTAATTTTGAAAAGAGAAATAAAGAAATGCTTGCAAAGCTGCTGGCCCCTGAACTGAATAGTACCGAAGGCTTTGCCTTCCAGTTTCAGTGCCATCACTAGTTACAGTCGGCACTATTGCCCAACATTGTAATGTTCCCACTATTCCTATCAATTTATGAGGACAGCGTAATATTGCAACACAACTGCAACCGCTTGTTCTCAGCTGTTCAGTACTGAATGCTTTCATCCGGATCGTTGTCAAAAATGTCATCAGAACTTCCTCTGATGACAGCAGGTCAATCCGTAAGGACAGCTGAAACAAGAACTGCGTGCGGCTTTAGTTCCCTGCCAAGCCCTTCTAAATGGTGCTGAGATAGGAAATACCCTGTGACAGCAAGTTGGCTAACGTTCGCAATTTTACTGTATATCTTACGTTGTTTAGAGGTTTGCTTTCAAAAAACTGCTCTGCAGGATTATGTAAAGATCTCAGCCATCAGTTTTAAAAGTGAATTTCTTAGCTCTTGTGTTTATAGTTACAGGAGAATTCCTGGAGAATTAAAAAACAGAGGACTAACAAAAAGAACACAGTGTTTGTTATTTTTGAGCTGATCTCATGATTTTTTTGGTTTCCTGATTCATGATTCTGTCATATTGATGGTAATATGGGTTTCATGTAATGGAAATGAATAGTCCCGCCGCTATTTCTGCTTCTGCCTAAATAGTCCTATTTTTTAAAGCACACTGCTCCTTCATTACTGGTAGCTGGTGGGACTAATCACACAAATAAATTATAGTTTTATAGGGAAAGAGGGAAATGCTGAGTGTAGCTATGTTATCCTCTGTGTCCTGAGCCTGCCTCTAATGTGGCTACAGCGTTTAGGGAAGATTTCTTTTTAATGTGAAAACTGCAGGCTCAAAAAGGAAGAAATTTAATTCTGGGCAGTCTCTAGCTTCTGCTCTCACTTATTTGTTCCTGAGTTTTTTTGGTGAGGATGAGGAAACAATGAGCCTGAATTGTGATGTGAATTTGGAAAACAGAGAACCACTACAGTTTTGCTTGCCTAACTTCTGCGGTAAGAGGAGCCTTATTTCCAGAGCCTGGAACATATTTCAGATGCAGCAGGGGAGGGAACATAGTGGTATTGCTTCCAAATACTCCTTGAATGAAGTCCCAAATTCCTCTATCACCCGCTTCCAGTCCCAATAAAAATTAAACATGAATAACAGTAGTGGATACCACATCTCTTTCAAAGCCCAAATGCAAGACATGCTTCCTGAATGCGGATGTTATCAAAAAAGCAAACTGAGGAAGTGGCCATTACCATGGAAAATAGAAAAAAAACCCCCAGAATAAAGAGCATGTAAACCTGTTCTAACCACTCATGCAAAGAAAATATCCACAGCTACAGTAAGGCTCCAAACAAGAATTCTCCTCACCCCACGAATGTATTTGCAGAAGTTTTTGGGTTTTTCTTTTACTCGTTGAGCTTGGACCATATCTAATGCTAGCCCATACACATCCAGTGCTGTGACACGAAGATTGGCTCGTCCAGGCTTTTGGCTCTCCCTCTGCAAAGAGGACTTGTGGGATACTTCTGTTCAGGACCTTTTGCAATCATTTGACTCAGTCCTTGACCCAAAGGTAGTCTTTCAGTTTGTAGACATCTCAGAGACAGGGGAACTTTGCACAGCTTTTAAAATTCTTGGGAGGAGATGTGTTCAAAACCAAACACACACTAGGGTGTTTTGCTTTGTCCCAGTGAATTTTTGGATTCCATATGACATCTGATCTCAGTACTCTCTTTCCCTACCAAACTTAGCCTTTTAATAAGGCAACTTCGGAATTTCCACAGAAACTGCCACTTTCAAAATTTGGGAAAATTTCAGAATTTGGGAAAATTTCAGAATTCGTGAAACTGAAGCCCTTTATTTTTTTATGGTTTTGTTTTGTTTTTCAAATGAATGCCATTTAGAGGTACTGGGTACTTAATAAAACATGCTGAGCACATTCAGATCCGATGTTGAAGAATAAGTTTGCCTGGTAAGTGCGTAAGTATTGTGCAATCCTAGATCTAATTTCTGTGCTATACCAAGGAGGCACATAATCCCTTGCTACAGATGAAAATCAAGGAAGCTACTCTTGTGAGGGAAGCGGGCATGCAGTGTTATCCCTTTTCTCATCTCACCCATCCTAGTTCTGGTGAACAGGCTCTTCTGAAGGCCAGGCGAAAAGGCAACCTTCTCATTCTGTGTCCTGGGGACACACCCACACACAGATACTCTCATCAAGGATATTTTTCTTTCTCTCTCATGACCAACTGAGTCAGTGCACCTAGTCAGCAGCTGGCAAATATCATGCCTTACAAACACAAAATAGGCCACCGCAAATCCCACGTGAGGATAAAGCCCATTGCTCACTCAAGTTCTCATCTAAATCGAGGACGGAAGTGAGGAATAAGACCAAGTGGTGTTTATTTCTTCTTTAGTTCTTCTGCCCTCTTAAAACCACAGATGGCTCTTCTAGTGCCCCAGGATTGACAATCTAAGCTTTTTCCTTTGCTTATCTGCAACCATCTGCAGCTCAGTTCATTAACCTAATAACGGTGCTTGTGTTCCAGATTCTTTAAAAAGGAAGAGAAACCTTTCAGGAAGGTAGTAGCACTGGAAATTCTCCATACAGTGAACTAAAAAGACAGTCTCTGTATCCAAACAATAACCTCTTCCTAATTATTTTTGGAAACCAATTTCTCCATCTGTAAGCAATAGTATTGTATTAGTATCAATGGGTCTGCTTGTTTGAAATACAAAAAGTGTCCTGGGTGCTGGCCAAGGCTACACAGAGTTCTTCAGGCTCAAAGGTTTGATACAATTTCAAATTAAGGATTTGCTGATTGTTTTCTGTTTCTTTTTAACTTGCTCCTAGTTTTATGCTTGTTCAGAGTTGTAGTTATGCTTCGAGCAAATTCAGTAAGAAGTTAATCGGTTGAATAGATCAGGGTCTTTCATATCATGCATCTAAGGTTTGGGTTTTTTTAGAAGATGGAAGCTAATCTTAGCAGTTATTATAGTAAACTGGTGTGAATGTTTGGAAATTAGTCATTTGAACCATGTCAGAGCTATTCCAGCCTTTCTGTTCTAGGTCAGATCTTATCAGATTTATACTAAATTATCTGCATTTTCAATAAGCGTTTTTCATGGCTACTCAACAATGTTGTACCATCTTTTCTTGGTGAGGATCTTTTCCATGCTGGCACAGCTGTAGGAAAGAAACAAAGAGCCTGGGATAGAGATTGGACTGTAGCCTGTGCTCTGATTTGGATGTGCCCTGGCTGATCTTCTGCAGATTGGGTTAGCCTTTTGTTCCTACTACCTCTGCTCACTGCTCTTCTAAACCCTCACTGCTGCTTGGGTTAGCTATCGTAGAGTTTCTACCCTAAATTTATTTACACTCACTGTGATTAGTTAATGCCCATTTGGCCTTTTAGCAGCATTGTCCTTCATGTCCATGTTCTTCATGGATTCATTTCTAAAGATCATGCCTGCTCTCAATCTTTGTTTATCACAGTTAAGGAAGTAAAACTCTATTTATTCTCCATTTGTAAGATGGGTTCTCCATTCCCTGACATGCCTCACAGCACCTTCTTCGTATCCACTCCTGTCTGAATGTGTCTCCTTCCAGCAAAGTTTTCAGAAAGATTTGTGACTTGGTTATAGACATAAAAATAACATAGACACTTTTCAGAGGTCTTCCAAAGTAACCACAGCAGAGCTGGAAACAGCCAAACCTTCTCCCCTTTGCTTTGATCATTCAAACTTGCTTCTTATGATTTAAATACCAGTGTTTTACATTCTGCAGC
Organism: Grus americana; assembly: GCF_028858705.1. Taxonomy (NCBI): domain Eukaryota; kingdom Metazoa; phylum Chordata; class Aves; order Gruiformes; family Gruidae; genus Grus; species Grus americana. The sequence continues at coordinate 9,101,482 of NC_072853.1, read as the reverse complement.
TGAGCAGATTTTGCTTCTCATCTTTTTTATCTGTACTGAGGACCAAGTGTTTTGACAGCATGTGTTGACTGATACTGTCTTTCTTCCCAGGGTGGTTCAGCTTTTTCTCCAGCATCCATCATTACTAAGAGGAGAGCGCAGACCCAAGCAGCAGTCCTGGCTGAAGATGGGGGATGCCCTTCATCCACCAGTGAGGAAATTGTATCCTGTCTCCGCCAGTTGCCTGCTCGTGTCCTCAATGATGCACAGACTAAGGTACACCGTAGCAAAATATATGCCATTGGCAAGGAATCAGAAAGTTTCCATTGACACAAAGCTGTGAGAAAGCTTGAAAAACAAATTGGGCTCAATCCTTGTGAAAGAGGAACTGGACTAGCTTTGGTGGAGTGATACTGATGTCCATGACATCCACCTCTGACTTATGAATACTCACAGCTTGATTCTCCTTTAGACTACATTTCTTTTACACTACTTTGGCCATGTATTCCAAAATTAATCTAAATATAGTTTTTACCTTCTGTCAGTCCCCTCTCATCTGCCCCTGGGTGTTACTCTAGAGGAGAATCAAGTGTCTGTAGCTTCCGTAACTGCTTTTTTGCAGAAAAGGAAGTGGGGAGGGACATCAGCGCTCTGTCTCTTAATTGGGAGACGTGAAAATTGCAGTATAAGTGATTCTAGAGATGGATCCTTTACCCACAGATTAAAACACTCACTGGCAATGCATTTTTCCAATCAGGACCAACATAGAGCCAATCCCTAATTTAAATCAATATTTTTATAAGACCATCAATTCTCTTAGCCTATTCGGCTTCTTTCACCTGACACTGTCAGCAAAAGCATTGCTTCCTGCCAGTGGTGAGTTTGTACTTACATTAACTGATCACTTGTTCACTTGAAGGTTATCATCAGCTCAGTTTTCTGAAATATAAGCAAAATGGAAATGACCAGGGTAAGCTAATTTAACTGCACTATTACTGTTTTTTTGCTAATCTAGCTCCTAGCTATAAGTGGTCCATTCCAGTACTGGGGTCCAGTGATGGATGGAATTTACCTTCGGGAACCTTTAGCTAAAGCCCTGCAGCGCCCTCGACTTCGGAAAATAGATCTGCTTATCGGAAGTGCTCAGCAAGATGGGTTAATCAGCAGAGCTAAGGCAATTAAGGTAGGAAGAGACTCACTGTTAAGGAACTGATGGTATTACTGCAGTGATGACGGTAACCATACACAGCCAGGACAGATCCTTTTTGATTTCTGCAATTTGTGAATTATACACCATGCAAACACACAAAGGCACTGTCCATCTCTAGCCAGTCCTGTTTAGATTATGAATGGCATTATTATATTTGTTGATTAGCACTACTGGGGGAGATATGAAAAGGTAAAAGATCAGCAACGGCTTACCATGTATTAATATGCAGCACTATGTTTTACTGTCTCTGAAATCCTATTTATATTGCAATCTCAGTTGTATATCACAAAGAAGAAAGCAAGCTCATAACTTGGTTATGAGGTTCTTCACTGTGTAGCAGGGCTAAGTCAGTCTTTTCCATTTCAACGTGGGTTTTTTTTCAGCAACCTTTTTTCTCTGTTGCCTTTAAGAACTGCATTTTCTTGTAAAGATGATTCCGAATAAGGACTAGCTATGACTAAGAATAGCACTGGCCTGATGCGTGGGCTAGGGTTTCAGGGCCTGAACTGGTGAAATGAAAAAGAATTGCATCCATGCTGTACTTTGGACATAGAAGTCCTCAAAAGCATGCAGGTCTACCCAGAGGGATTTTGTGTCTTCTTGTGAACCCTCTGGCACTATATGTTCTTGAGACAGCGTATCAACCTCTTCTAGCTCATTTGTCCTTCTCTACAATGGGCACAATAACACTTCCCTGCTTAATACTGCTAAATTAAATTAAATATTCCAAGATATATGCTAAGAAATCAACAGAGGAATGTAACACAGCAGGGATTATTTTGAGGGTTATCTAAATGAACTGTAGGTCTGTTGCGTTGCCATCTTTCTGTAACTGTGGGGATTTCATCTCTTAGGAGGCAGTGAAAGGTTAATTCCAGCTTCTCTTTGCTGGTAGCCAAGAACACATAGACCAATTTGCTTCAGAATTAGACAAAATTACCCCTTTGAAAGAAGGCTTTTTAACCTACCTAAATAGAGTTCATATTGCTTGTTTAGTCTCCATCAGAAGTTCCTGCTCTTTTCCACTTTTGGAATCAATTAAAAGAGGAAGTCAGACATAGGAAATGGACTGTGATGCTGGAAGCTTTCAGATAATGATGCAGACCCTGTGAGAGGGGAATAAACCTCAGTAACCTCATTAGAAGTCATGTGATGAAGACTAGGAAGTGAAATTCTTTCCTTTACCACTATTTCCATGTGACACTTGTCTGCAAAACCAAAATTAAATTCCGTGATGTATTAGAAATTATGCAACAAATCATGGTGTTAATGGAAGCCAGAAGTGCTAAACCCCAGCACTGTGATGGTTGAAATGAAAAGAAAAAATTCTTCTAACTGAGAGTTCAGCAGTAAAATTTTGCCTTTCCAAAAAGAAAATCTGGAATATCTTCTTTATTTAAAGACTTGCAGAAAATAAGATTGGAAATGGACTCAAAAAGTTGGTGCAACTCAACCCTAAGAAATGGTTGTATCTACCTCAACCTGAGAGACCTGTTTTAAAATTTCCTGCTGTTGGAGATTTTCTGGTGTCCTTTGGCAAGGGTTTCACTATCCTTAATTAGAAGGATAATTAACTTCTTTACTAGCTATTATAATAGTACCTACCTTATTTGGTGCTGTGACTGTAAGTCAGATTCCATCTCTGTTCCATAAAATTCATGATGTTCATGGTAGGTGGTTATATTTTGTTTTCTCTCTTTTGACTTCCTTAAGCTGTTTTCATGTTCTCAGTAAGAACTAATGCTGGTTTAATGCACATTTTCCTCTATTTCTATTTTCCTGTGTCTTCAGGTTTTTAGGGCTTGATGTAATATGACTGTTTTGACCAGTCTGTATTCCTGTCTTCAGATTGTTTTCTTAAAGACTTGCTGCAAGGTTAAAGTTTCCTGATTTCTTCCTTGTCCATGCAGTTAGTATACTAATTGCTGGGAAATTGTAATACTTCCTCTGTCACTGAGCTGTTTAAGAACATGCATTTTCCAGGTCCTCAAGAGCATTTCTACATCATAGCCATGACCATGCATGGTTGCAGTCAAAGTCAGATGATAAAGTCTTGAGTAGGCCACAGACTAGGCAGAAACTGGTACAGTGGCAGAAACTGGTGCGGGTGGTGGTTGTTACCGAGAAGTCTGTGCCCCGTTTCCTCTGTCATAATGTCATAAGGGATCTTTGATCTGTGCTAACTGTCCTCTCCCCACAATGGACCTAGAAAAAGGATTTGAGACAACCCACGCTGTATCCTATTCTACTACTTTATTTGTTTTAAGGGTTCCCTTGAGGTAGGTCTGACTTGGTAAAACCCAAAGCTGGTTTTACTGATATACTAAGGAAGGTGGGAGGGCTTAGCTGGTGGTCAGAGCACTGAACTGAACTTGGGGAACCAAGACATAGTTCCTAGTTTGCCTCTGACTACAGCCAAGTTATTTAATCAGTTCTACAAAGAGGGAACCAAACACTCCTGGGGTGAAAATCCATCTGTGGATGCGCTCCAACTCTGTAGAGAGAAGAACCATGCACGTATTTGGGTATATAAATGGTACAGCTAAAAGCTCCTGTGGCAGGTGTATGGAATTTGTAAAGTCCTTAATTTCCATCTCTTTAGGATGACTGATTTCAGTGTAGTCAGATGCAAAGAGTGGGGGATAGAAAAGTGTAACCCCTGCTGATCTGTTCCACCAGTTCGTGGGAATAGCTATGCTGGCAAATTCAGCCAAGGTCTTGCTCTATTAATCCTGGTCTTGCTCTACTAATACTGATCCTGTAAATGGTGAAGAGACACTTTTAGCCATTTGGATGCAAGCAAGCTTGGGATATGATGCAAATCTTATCACCTTAGACTGGAGTTGCATGCAAGTTTTGTAAACTCTTAGCAGTCAAGTCTTAGGTGTGAGACCTCTAGACTGAAACCAGACCTGAAGGTGGTAAATCCAGTTAGCACCATGTTGTTCCGTGGGGGCTTACTGGCATTTGGTTGTGTTGGGTGTCTCTGTACTCCCACTACAACACTGTGCTTATGCCTGTTAAGACCTTTACTATTAAAAATTATACAGAAAGACAAAAGGCACCACTTACGTGCTAGCAAAACATTTATGTTTGACTTGTTTACAATTAAAGGCTGAGGTCTCTCGGTGATGCTTGCAGCAGAGTAGGCTGAACATTCGTGCTCAATGTCTTGCCCATGGAAATGACCGTTTTATGACATTCACTTGAATGCTTATTCATGTGAACTGAGACAGATTTACCACTTCCTGGAGCACTTCGTCCTTATCCCCAGTGCAGCCATCAGATGGTTGAAACTAAGTCAGAACAAAGCAGAGTTTGTTAAGGGAATGGCAAGTGGTGCCATAATGCACTATTATGTGGCATATGGAGCGGTTAAGCCTGAACCCGTTAACTGCAATTCCCATGGCAGAGCTTCAGGGATATTAGCTTTGAGCAGTCATAGATTAGGGCAGCTGAGCAGAAACCTCTAAAAACGTTGATTTCAATTCCCAACTGGGAAAAATGTTATCCCTGTGCTATACGTGATGCTCAGGTGGGAGGATCTAATGGTTCCAACTGGCATTAAATATACGGACTCACTCATGCTGATCTATATCTGCATTTGTCTGTATTTGCACATAAGTCAGTACGACCCTGTTTATATCCTCCATATGTTCTGTGCCTACTATGTAAACTCCACATTGCAAGGGTTGTTAACTTTCTTTTTAGTTGGAAGACTACGGTTGCACTGTATGTGTTTTCTTTCTTTTTCTTTCCCTCCTTAATACAAATCTATTTGGCTGCAGAACCCAGAACCAGGACATAGGGGAGTGAATAGACAGAAGTATAGTTTATTTACCCCATGTAAGCAACTGGATCCATGCAGACCAGATCTTCCATCCTACACTATATTAGTGAGTTAATTTCTTTATGGATAAAAGTATTCAGCAACATGCAACAGATGGTAGATATGCGTTTATTAATTGTAATGACCAGGGATGTAGTGTCGTGATAAATGCCATCAGTGAGGAGAATGGGCTGATATCAGCTCTTTACTTCATCTTGTAACTAGCTGGAATCCTTGAAACACTCTGCTGACTGGCTGGCAGGTCTTTCACCATCTTTTGTGACAACGTTTATCAAAAGCCATTTAAGACCTAAAGTCTCTACACACTGTTAGCATTATCACTATTCCAGTTTGTTAGAAAAGTACATTTTGCCCCTTAGAAGATGTAAATGTTTGGTCTACCAACCGCTACAGTTTCTTTTTAAATAAAACACTGGACCAGATTCATTCATATGCTCCAGAAGCTATGCTACAGGAACAAGAACAATAAGCATTATATAACTAATTATCTAGACAATGCTTATGATCACTTTGCATTACCAGAACAGTAGAAAGCAGTGAACCTGCTGTCTTTAATTATTTTCTTTCTTACTTTCTAAAAATAGTTGAAAAGCCCACCATAACTCTGAGGTCAGTTGCTAATACCTATTTAAAGCTTAGCAGAATGTAAATTACTTTACATAATGTACGGCCGTTTCTATTAATCTGGTAGCAGCTGTTATATATACTACTATTTGAAAATTGTTCCTTGGTCATATATTTTCTAATGGGAAACATTTGTTGGACATGGAAAATTGGTCAAATTGAATCAATTTCTGAGAAGTTAAATGCTTTGTCTTTTTAATATTTCATGGGGTTTATTCTGAATGTATTGCTTTGTTTTGTACTATCACGTTAAAGTCAGATGTTTAAATTATATTATATTGTAGCGAAAGTGACACTTGAGACATCATGTTTCAGATTGTGCTATTTTAGCAGTGGCTGGGATTGAAGAAAATCTCAAAATGTCTTACAAATGCCAGTTCTGTTTCTCATCCATCTCTGCCGCTTGAATCCTCTTCCGACTCAACACATCTCAGGGACCCTACTCTATTATCAATGATTCATATGATCAATGACCAAGAAAGGTCACCAGACATTTTGGGGGCATTTTAAAGATCACAGAAACTAGTACATAGGCACAGTAAAAACCTAAGACCGACCGCACTGAGTCAGATCAAAGGCCCATTTTGCACAGAATGTTGTTTTCAGCAGTGGCTAAGAGTGGATGTTTGTAAGAATAAGGTAAGCAAATCCGATACTTCTGCTAAATACTCTCCAAACTTCTAGCACTTTGCGGCTCAGGGACTTCCTATCCTGAATTCGTCTTTCCGTAATTAATAACCATCAACTGATTTTTTTTTTTTTTTAAGTTCAGAAACTTGTTCATGAGACTTGACCAATTTTGGCATCCGCAAAACCACGTGGCAAGGAGTTCCTCAGCTTAACGATGTGTTGTGTGATGATCCATCTCCTTCTCTGTGGTTTTCAACTGTAATGTTTATTTGATGCTGGGTAGTTGATGAGGCAGTGAAGGATCAATTCCTAGGGTACATAATCAATACCCTAATGTATTTTTCTCTTTCCTTTTCTCTCTGTTTTAAGTTATCCATGACAGGTGTAGAATATGGTAATAAATCCATTTAAAAAAGAAAAAAAACCAACGAAATGAAAGCATTGCATGAAAGTTGCTTTGTACAGGCAAAGAGCAAGTTTGCGCTTTACACGTAAGAGCTTGGGCTCTGCATTGACACAGAAAAGCATCTGCTCCTACCCATGTATTCTCGCCAAATTCACCAGCTCCAGTCACCAAATGAGAGATTCCTAATTAGACAGCAGCAATGCTTCTGCTGGTTAGTAGGGAGCTGAACTGATGTGTGCTGAAGGCGATGGGAAGATTCTTTTGAATTCAGTGAATCTGCAGTCAGGTCTTCAGTGATAATTTCTGGTTCTTGCAGAAAAATATACGTGTCCTTACTGTATTTAAACTGAACGATTTTGCAGGCAAGTGCGCTATGCAGTTTCATATGTGGCATTTGTGCACATGAAGTGACGTGTCATGTGTGAGTTGCAGATCTTTTTTGAAGTACAGCTGCATTACTAAAACTGGCACTGACTCTTTTCACATTGCATGGGCCAAAATCTAGCAAAAGAAGAATTTATTACAAATACAAGGAAAATTTCCAAGACCTTTTTGGACCTTAGGATATTTGGTAGTGTTTTGAAATCCCTTGTAAAGTCACTTAATCAAGATGCACAAAGCATTAGAGTATGTCAGTAAGGACAGGCCTCAGCTTCAGCAGGCAGGGACTTATTTTCCATCTTTCATTTCTGTGAATCTGTTGAAAAGTAATTATTCCCTCTGTACTTTTTGTATAGGGTTGTGGAAAGACCTAGCCGCAGATGAAAACCAGCTGTGGGCCATCAAAATAACATATTCAGTAAAGCATCTATGGTAACTGGACCGGGCAGACACCAGCCTATTTTACATCAGACTGCCCAAAATAATATAGGTGGTTTATTAGATCTTTCTCTCTGGAGTTCTTGTACCAAGATTCAGCCAGCGTGCACCTGCAAGGTGCCCTCTTTAGAAACGACTTGATCCACAGGAAAGTTCAGCTCTGTTTCTGAACTTGAAATTATTTAAAAAAGAAAAAAAGTTAAAAAATCTGTATTCATAAAATAAAAAACTTCCTCAAAGAAAGATGTGGTGAAAACTTCCAGCAGCCTTTACCTTTGGTAAAAATAGGGTCAGGTAAGCAGTTTGGCTTAGAAGATGGTGCCCCTGCTATCAGTAATTCTGCAGTGACATGGGCACTCTGCTCTGAGGAAAATGCCTTTACGTCAGGAAAGGTTTAGACCACAGATCTCAGGAAAAGGGCATTTCAGGGTAGGTCTCTGAAAGGCCCTAGGGGTCATGAAGTTTGGCGATCATGGCTGCAACTTTCATTGGGATTTGGAGGAGGGGGATTTCTCTTCCAGGGCCAAGGCAGCTGTTATTCCAGAAGGGACCTACGTACAGGCCTTCTGGCAGCCACATTTCTTTGTAGGTGTTTCCAGAAGAGGCAGAGTGATATAGGCATGAAATGGCTACATGACGTGTTTGCTTTCTGGACTTTGCAAAGGAAAGGAGCAACATCTCCCTCTCTCCCTTTTAGTTTTCCTGCAGCAAGCTCGCGCGAAAGACATCATTGGGTACACTCACACTGGAGAGCTATCCATGTGGACTATTTCTGTGGGAGCCAACTGGGTGTCTGTAGTATTAGAGCTTCACCTGCACAGCACTGTACCTGTGGTTTGGATTTACCAGCTTAGGGATTCAGTCCTACAGTATGTTTTGAAGAAGCCAATACAGCTGGCTGGTGACGGTCTTGCGAAAGCAAAGGTAGGGCTGTCTCCTGCTTCTTCCCCTAGGAATCAGAGATCACCACAGAGAAGACTAGTTCCAGCAGAGGGAGATCTGAGCCTATATTGTTCCATTTAAAATGTATCTTTTGTTTTTGTTGTAAATTCCATGTATGCATTTTTTTCTCAGAAATTTGAGGAAAGTCAAGGAAGAGCCAACAGCAAAACAGCCTTTTATCAGGCTCTGCAAAATTCTTTAGGAGGAGAAGAATCCAACTCGCTCATTGAAGATGCAGCTACGTGGTATTACTCCCTCGAACACTCGACTGATGATTATTCATCCTTTTCCAGGGCTTTGGAAAATGCCACCCGGTAAGAAACTCATCCTGTTACAACTGTGTCATTGGGGTTAAGCAAGGTTTCTTTTGCTTATCTCAAGTGTGCATTTATATTCTGAAAAACTTGAGAAATTCTAATGCAAATAAACAGAAAATGGGGAATATGATTTCATTTTCCATGAGGTTTCCAATGTCATTGGTAAACAGAAATTGAACTGACTTTTATGCCTTATGAAAAATTTGAATTGTCTTTCCTGAACTGAATATTGGATTCAGACTACTAATGCTTCTTTGTGTATTCTTTCAAGTCAAAGATGGCTTGGTTGTTTGCACACTCTGCATCACCTCTTTCTTGAGTCCTCTCCTCCCTGTGACAGTAGAAGAACTAATAGACTGGCTTTTATTCACAAACAGCTACATAATTATACAGTTAACTAATTTTCCTAGTTTTTTGCAAATTTGGAGAGTGATCAAGTTTTAAAACTTTGATTTCAGCAATTTAATTAATTTTTATATTATGAAACCTGCAAAATAAATTTCTTCACGATGTCAGGCTTTCTACAGATGAGTGTCCTGTGTAAAATGGTGAAGCATTTGTGAATGTTCAGAAAAGTGACTCCCAACCCCATTCTATACATTGCTAATCTCCATTTTCCCTATGGCAGAAGACTCCCCTTAAGCCTATTCATGTATTTCCTTGGCCCTTGTGTAATCATTTATGCCAGTGTACAGTGATTGTATAACGTGTCCCAATCTGCATTTTACTCCCTTTGCGTATGGTTTCCCATGGTGAGAGAAAGCAGAATCAGGCATTAGGATGCTTCTGTAAGAAGTCTTCTTGCGGAGGTAGAAGGAGAACACACGATATCTGACTCTTGCCTTGTTTGATCCGTCAGGACACATCTTAAACTCACAGTGCCTCCCATCCTCTTCTGAAGGAAATCGTGATGAAATGTAAGGAGATGCATAAGCAACCTACCTCCAGTGTATATATTCCCATACTTTGCATTGAAGCATTGCAGGCAGAGACCATTGGGAAGTGGAAAATGAGCAGTGGGCCATGTTCAGCCACCCAGGGTATATGCATAGCTTCGACCCTTAGTTGGGTATGGCATCAGGGCCCATCAGTTCTGGATAACAGTCAGTTTGAAGAGATCATTGCCCTGTTGAACTAGGACTCCACAGCAGTCATGACACCTATGGTGGGCCACAGAGACTGGTGAATATCTTTAGCTTGGGTCACATGGTGGTTTGGTCTGCAGAGAAGACTAGATTTTGCTCTCTCCCCCATGGGCTGCCAGTTTGCTTTAGCCGGTTACAGATCTTGAGTTGTGGCGGGGTGGCCCATTTTTCTGAAAGGAGGCAAACTGAGGGGAAATCTCTTCACCTCCTGTCTCCTGCCTCTGTGCAAACTCGGGGACTGAATGTTTAAAAGTGGAACAGATTTTCAGAAAATGAATCAAAAACTTCTTTCCCTATTCCTGTCTCTGCTTCACGAGCAGATTTGTTATGAAAAATCTTTAAATTTCTAAGGTGATGTGTTTTATAAGTTGATGGTTTGACTCCTAGTGTGCCTGTCCAAGCTGTTTCACCTCTGTTCTGAACTGAGACATCATAGCTACAAGCTCCTGGTATCTACATTCTTGGTGTTACAGCTTTCTGTCCCACCATGAGCCTTTCCATGAGACCTTAGAGACAAGATTTTCCTTTCAGTAGGTCTTCGTCCTCCATCAGAATTGCAGGGCATTGCTCCAGGGGAGCCTCAGGGAGCGGGAGATGAACAGGAGCCAAGATTCACTTGGAGACATGTGATCCAAGACAGCAGTGACCAAATCTGTCTGGGGAAGGTTTCTGGGTGGTCCAGGTGTGCCGGTGAATTGAGGTCACAGAGTAAACAAGCCAGAAGGCTGTGGGTTGAGCTTTGTGCCATTTATCGAGTCTCGCACTGTGCCCCATTTGCCTGGCCTGGTAGCCTGTCCCAGGGACAGGCCACCCACCACTGCGGTGTCTGGGGCCACTGCATGCAGCACACATGGAAACACTGTGGTTCATGGGCATTAAAGCCAGAATTCATCTTCAGTCTCTTTCCATCATCACCACCGTTACACATGGGGCTACAATTCTTTAGTCAGGTCAGTAACGTTTTAAGCCATAATAAAACACTGAAGGACTTAAATTTTAGACCTTCTTCCCATCCAGAGATACTTCCATTAGGAGCTGTTACAACACAGGGCTGTCGCATTTGATCATCCACATTCAGCCCAGGGCTCAGTGTGGTGTAAACACTGACCTTTGCAAAGCTACGAGGGCTATCACACTGCCCGCTCTCATCCTCGGGCTCTCACACCCCATAGCAGCCTCCTGGGCACGGGGGTTACCTGCCTGTTTAGGGTGTGGGGCAGATGACTTGGCTAAAAAAAGACATGAACGGCTTAGAGAGTCACCACGAGCAAGCAGAAGGATGAGTAGTGAAACCAGGACGTCTGATGATAATCCTTTGCTTTAAACACTTTGGAAATTACTCCAGCTACAGGAGAAAGGGAGGGAGACAGCGGTTGCAGAATGACAGTCGTCTACATCAGTATCACATATATGGTGGAGAAAAGAGGGAGTTGGTTCTTGTTTTTCGGGGTTTGGGGTTTTCTGGGAGTTTTGGTTTTTGGTTTTGCTTTTTTAACAAAAAACTTACTACCAGCATGTGTAACCCAAGAAAAGTTCTAGGTCAGGAAGTTATAATTAATTGCTAAAGTTTTAACAGGATTATAAAGTGTGAGAAAGCAACGTAAGTGGTTCCTGCTACATACATTGTGCATATTTTGTGGTTTTAAAATATTTCCACTTTTAAAATTGTTTTAGCTGCAATTCTCTGGTATTTTTCCCAGGTATAAAATGAGTTTCATTTTCTTTTTAACTCTGATATTCCATACCTGTAAGAAGCAGCCATTTCATTTCTGTGGTTATTATTTTTTAAATTTTTTTCTCTTCCCTAGAATAGCTGACTTTTCCCCCTGATAGCACCAACTGAGAATCAGTTTTAAGTGGTGAAATGTATCTCAAAGCATTTCTAGAGAGCTAATGCTCTCCACAGACTCCCTAGTTTTCAAAGACCATCTGCTCCTCTAAAACCCCATTCTGGTAGGCTTGTGAAGAACAGTAATTTTCATTTCATATGGGTGTTTTCAACCATAACTGTCAAAGAGTATTGTGGTCAGTCAGCCCATAACTTGTGGCCTCACAGATGGGCTTAAAATAAACTCTGCTGAACCAAGATAGCTACTCAAACAGTGCCTTTCATAATCATGCCCGTTAAATATAGCAACATGTTTTTATGCTTCTCTGACACTGTTCTTTCTTGCCATCAGTCATTCTTTTTTTACCTACCAAGTGTGAAGGAGCAGCTACTGGTTCAGATTCACTAGACCAAGAATTGAAACCTCCCACTTCTGCAGCAGATACATTTGTGTGTGCTCATGTAGTTATGGATATATAAACACCCAAAGAGTGTGCCGAGTCTTCAGGAATGGGTAGAATGAGAAGTTCTGATATGGGTGTATATAATATTGCCTTGAGGAATCATACAAGAGATATCTTGCTGTAAGGTGTCCTGTTTTCTGCCTGCCCCTCTTGAACTGCTTGTGTTCCTTCCAGCTTCTGCTCATCCCACCTTCCAGCCCCACTTCTTGGGGCAATGGAAGCTGGGAAGGTTTGGATATGTTTATTCACTCCTACCTTTGTACTGAGATACCTGCTGATAAATTGATCGCTTAACTATCTCAGTGCACTCTCTTGTTCAACCTTTCTCTCCCAGATATACTGCACCAGCTATTTTATATTGATGAGCCCTGCAAGAGGCCCTGCACGATATCTCCAAAAGTGGTCTCTTACTTCTTCCAGCTCTGGAAACTCTACCTGAAAAAATCATACAGATCCAAATACAGAAATGATGTTATTGATCCTTAACATGGAAGATATAGAAGTCTTTTTACTAGATGCCATTGCAACCTAGTGGTGCCAGAAGAAGGAGCTTTGTACTATTACAAGCATGAGCCCCTATAAACTAGACTAAAATGGGATTGGTTTTTTGGGCATGATACGCCTTATGTGTCAGATCTTGTTTCTTTAATGTCATTACCATTGTTCAACACTCCACAAAACAACAGTTTTAGAGAATTCTAAGCTATACTGGGCTCATAGAGAGTAAATGTGGTTTGCCTCAGTGCGCTTGAAGGCAGAGATGTGAGCTGTTTGGGAAGATTTAAAGAAGGTTATCAATATTGAGAGAGGTCTGTTGGTTGTGGGGTTTTTTTCTTTCCTTTTTTCTGTTATGTGACTGTGTCTGTTCCCTGCCGCCCGCTCTTTTTTTATCAGTGACCAGTTTATCACGTGTCCCATCATAAACATGGCCAGTCACTGGGCTGCTGCCTCCAGAGGAAATGTCTTCATGTACCACGTACCTGAGAGCTCCTCACAGAGCAGGTAAGGAGATGTATTTTATTACATTTCTTGGATTTAGAGTTTGCAAAAACAGGGCTGTCTGTTTGGGCACCCTGTGGAGTAAATGGACATATGTAGGTATGAACAGTTTGGATTAGCAAAGGAAGGATTGGACTCTAATAGATTATTTCTCTCTGTTGACTATATAGGAATGCTGTTTCTGAATGGAGGCACTTCAATTTAGATGTCTAAATTGTTTCTCTTTTCCAACTTACCTACCTTTGCCAGTTCCAGATAGCCTTATAGATTTCTACTCTATGCCTGATAAATCTCCCACACAGAACCAGAATGTGGTCTAAGTCAGCGGGAGCCCACCGCCCTCGAGGTAAACGGGGTAACATTTTCTAAGGACTCAACATTAATTTAACACTGCCCCCTTTTGAAGTCCATGCAGCTGTACCACAGTTACACTGACTGGCCGTCAGTGTGGACAGGGTCTGAATTTATTCCTTCCTGCTCCAGCACCATGACTTGTGACCAGCCAACAGGCTGTTTCATGGGAGGAAAAGTATTTTTGAACACAAGCATTTGCAGACTCAGGCTCTATGTCATCCTTCATGTTAGAAGCTTGCTTGAAAAATTTTCAGCAGGAGAAGCTGTATCATATTTTAGACAGAAAGGTCCAGATGCCTGTGAGAAATGCAAATGCCTTGTTCCCTTGGGCATAGAACAAGCTGGTAGTCAGAGGCTATTAAGGTCACCTTCCCTGGTTTTATTTTAGACCCGGCCCCTCCCAGAAGTCAGGATGAGACGCTGAGGTTTGCAGGCAGTGGTAGCACTTTGGGCTGCTATGTGGCATACCACGGCAGCTCCTGGCCCCTTGCTCTCAGTGATCAGAAGCTGCAGTGACAGCAGCCCCTCTTGTCCCCTAAATCCACACCCCGGGGCAGCGAAGCACACAGGGATGCTGATCGTCTAACTGTATCCTCAGGAGGGAGCAGTGCTCGTCCCCCACTCCCTGCACTGCCCCATGCCTCCCTCCAAGAAAGATTTTTGAGACCCTTTCCTTTTTCTCAGGCTTTCTCCGAAAGGGCTGAAGGAAGGGACAGCAGGTTCCTGCCAGCACCATTTGACACTGAGAAATTCCCTGTGAACTTCACAGGTTTTTTTTTCCTTTCCTGATAGCGCAGTGAAAAAGCCTTTGAAAGAAACCAGCCAAGATCTAGGTTACAGATGAAGGCCATTATGCTGCGGTAACACAGGCTCGCTTTCTTTTTTGCCGAGAAGAAGTTAATCCTCGGGGAGCTGTTATTTCGCTGGCAGCTCCAGCGGGAATGTTCACAGTGCTCCGTTTGGCTACCGATAGGCTCAGATAAGTGACTTTTACAAGGCTCCAAATAGGGCCGAGCTGTGGTATGCCAAAAATCCAGCCACACAGAAAGAAAAGATGTGTTCTCAAATTAGCTAGCAAGTTTTCTCTTGCTTTGGAGAATGATAGTCACCCAGTCATCTACGAAGAGATCTTATTTGAAAGTAGGTGAAATAGTGCTTATACAAATTAGAGTCACTGGCTTTGAGGCAGTGATTTTGAATTGATGAGACTTTCCTCTTTATCTAGCCCTATTTAAGACTTCTCTTGTGCTTGTGTTATTTAGCTCTGCTGACACTCTTCAATGCAGTGATAGTTTACATAGCACTTAGCTACACATTTTAATAATATTTATGTTGTCGGTGGTCTTCTAAGCTAATTACTTTAAATTTTAGTGCAAAACACATTATTTCACTTTTTCATTACCCTCTTTAAAAGAACAAAGCCGGTATGCTGTCTGAAACTTGTGGGACCCTGAGGCAGAGGCTCAAATGCCTTAGGCTAAGCCACTTGCAAGGAGAAATGGGCCCAAATTGGTATGCTGAGTTTACATTCTTATTCCTTTCGTCTTTATTCTTGCTTAAGTACCATTAAAATAAATGTTGTTTAGGTTGCAAAGGCAAGCACCTAAACAGAAATTGCAGAATTCAGTTTGTCCTTGTACAGAAGGACCTCATTTGACACTGCAACGTGACTATTTATTTTTCCCAAGGAACCCCACGCTAGGTCCATATCTGAATATACTGACAGTTTTTTGTTTAAACGCTGTTGCCATTCATTCCTAAATTAATCCTTCCTTATTCTTCATCCCAGTTCTGCCATGTAACCTTTCTCCCTCACCCTGCCTGCAGCATTGCCCCCTCCATATAGTACAGGTGCGTTGCAAGCTGGCCAGCAGCCTCACTGCATGCCAATGCAGAGATGCTGTCAGGGTAGGAGCTTCACATGGGAGAGTGGCCTTCACTGCTAAAAACTGTGAGAAACCATCAGTAATCTGAAAACAACAAAACACAGTGTTTGGGAATATTATTGGCAATTTGCCCTACCAGATTAAAACCAATGATGTACATGAAACAGCCTTCAAGTAGAATATATAAACTAATCTTGGGGAAAGATCTAGCAACCACGTCACCAACTCACAAGAGATTTCCCTAGCCACTGGGGTAACGAGTCCTGCCAGTTCTCAAGTTCTTCTTTGAAAATTGTGACTCTTCTTAGGAGGAGGAACAGCGGCAGATACTCTGCGGAGCAATGTACAGCTTAGACTGGAAGGTAGGATGTGTCGGTTTGAACTTGCTTAGCAGAAGTGAGAATTGAATCTGGGACCCTGCAGAGACTCTAGCTATTAAATTCCTGAATAGAAGAACCCTGTTACAGCCATTTCTTTGTGCTAATGAATGCAATAACCAACATTAAGTTTTGCATATAGTGGGCATGTACAGGATATTGTGTGAGTCCACATACTGGAACAGATCCCCCTTGGTGCATTGTAGCTGGAGGAACACCTCATTAGATATTCCCAATCACTCACAGGCATTTGACAGAAAAATGATTTCTCAGCTCGCTTGATATTGACATCTGTGTTTGCTGAGATACAGACCTTCGCTTGTAAAAATGAAAACTTCTATAATATTATGTCCATAGGGTAACATAAGAGATGAAATAATATTTTTTTGGTCTTTGGTGTCTAAATTCCTCCCAAGATCTCAGTTTACACAGGATATGGACCTTTCCCTCTTTGTGTTTGTTATCTATATTATAAAGATGATGATGATGATAATATAATTGTATATTACCTATAATAACTGCTAATAGCTGCCTTACAGGGGTAATGGAAAGAGTACATTAAAATAATATTGTGTTCAGATAACCACAACAATGGAGGACTGTTTACTCTTACATAAAATATTCTCGCTGGGGAAATGGCCATTCACTAATTAAGATAAGGCACAGTATAGCAACACATTCTCCAATTTCTACTCTGTCACCCCTCTCCTACTTTGAATGTGTCTCCCAAAATGCATAACAAAACAGAGAGTTAAAATGCAGAGATGAGAAAGTGCTGGTATTTCCTCTTGTTTCACATGGAGCGCTCCCTTAATAACTCACAGCAAGATAAACAAGAGGGAGGGAGAAGTCAGCCAGAAAAGACAGACCCAACTGCAATGGTGCAAAGCAGTCAAAAAGTTGTTAAACAAAGAGGAATTTTTACCAGTATAAGTCAATTAGCAAAACGTTCTCACAGCTGGATGTTTCTAAAATGTACACACATACATACATTCAAGCATGCATAGATACAGGGGTAGGATTAAAAAGGCCACGTTAAATCAATGTCTATGACATAATATGGAAAATCACATAAAACCGTGAACTAACAATTTTCATATAGATGAATGGATCTTGCAGAGAGCAAACTAATATCTCCTTCCACGTGGTAGCATTCTCCCCAGCTTGGCATAGCACCACGTCTGCTTTAGTCTTCAGTTCCTGTTCGAATAAGAAGCGGGATGCATAGCCAGCTCCCGCATTAATGATCTGTGGTACAAATATATACATAACCCAGATGCCATTTTCTCACTCTCTTTTTGAGAACACTTAGGCCTTGGAGTAAACATCTATTCTAAACAACGCAGGAGGAATGTGACTACTCAGCATTGCCTAGGATTAGTGGGGAGGGCTGGAGTATAGCTTTAGTTACAGTAAAGAAATATGTGATAGAAGTATGTTTTGACAAGGATAATATTATTAACTGTACAAAGATTTGCCTCCTTAACCCTTCAAGAGGTTTCTGGGTGATTTTTGCGTATTATATGAAGTAGCACCGTTTGCTATGCCAGCGTAGTTTCCAAGTCACACCGTAGTGCCAAATGTGCTGTCTTAAAGATGGTGGATAAAAATCAGTGCTCTGCTCACTGAGGAGGCCCGATCATCAGCTGCAGCAGGATGGAAAAGCATCATTATTGTCACTGAAGGGGTCTAAACTGAGACTTAATGAGGGACTATCTTACAGTGATTAACATTACCATAATAATTGCCACGAAAGCTTTTGTTAACTGTTGTGCACTGGACAGATTCATCCAAGATTTAATGAGCTGCTGTCTGTTTCGAGTCATTTTAGTCAGGGCTGTCTTTCCCTCCTGACTACGCGCTCTTGTGTACGTTGGTGTGAGCTGTCAAAAGACTGCTCCATGCCAATGCTCACATAGTTGGCTGGATTTTGGTGACACTTTTTATGATTCCTGTAACTGAAGGTAAGAACTCCCGACTGATTAAAAAAAAAAAAAAGAAGAAATGTTTGTGTATAAACCCATTCAACTATGTGAAGTATTTTCATTTTCTATTGATTATATATGCTGTGCTAATTCTGTCTGTTCTTAATATCCTTTTAAAGGTGATTTTTCTACTCCTTTGGTTTTGTGATAATCATATCCCTGTCCTTAAATCTGTCCACCACTTGTTGTCCACTTGAGGCTCTCCTCCTGACTGTGGCTGTGAGTCCGTAAGTACAAACACCCCATAGGCTGGGGGGCCACAGTGTGAACTGCAAAGAAACTCATCTAAACACAGAGGGCGGATAAGGCACCAGTGAGGTGGTAACAAGAACGATAAAATGCACGTTGCCTCCATAGTTGGGCAGGAACCACAATTGCCTTAGTAGTTACGGACACTTGCTGCAACAACAATTTGTAATTTTTCTCTACAAAGCTGTACTCCCTCTTATCTCCTAAGAGTTGTTTTGCTCTTCTTGTTGGAATTGCCTCTCATCCCTCTGACCTTGTCTATTGCGTTATTCCAGCTGCAGCTATGAAAACACTCTCCTGCTGATTCAACCACATCATGCCATTCTTAAGTCTTTAGACAGTTTCTGTGTTGTAAAGGCTTGAGATCCAGACAATTTGTTTTTTCTTCCCACAGAGTAGTTTAGGGGCCTTTATCATTCAGTAGATTTTTCAGATCTTGGGAATTAGCCATAAATATACAAAGGCAAAGTACCAAGCTCAGAAAAAGCAGAAATCATCTTTAAGTTAACCAAAATTCAGCTAAAAGACTCAGAAAAGTACAAAGCAATTTTTGGAACTGCATGTGCTGCACTGGGACAGGCTGTTCCCATGAAATGTAATCTAGAAGATAAGCACAAAATCCATATATCTGGAGACACCTTCCTTGGTGCTCTGGGGTCTTTGGATGGACACATCAGCTTTTTAAGGAAATTCATCCGTTCATTCATCTCAGGAGTAGACATACTTAACAAATGCATGAATTTCTGTCCCCCAAAGATGCACTGAAGTGTCAATGTCACAGAATCATAGAATCATAGACCGGTTTGGGTTGGAAGGGACCTTAAAGATCATCTAGTTCCAACCCCTCTGCCATTTAGCAATGCTGTTACTAGGTTTTTAATACAGTAGTTTCCTGACAAAATTCTGTAATCTGTGTTATTTAGGAGTTCTGACAAGATGATAAAAGTGCTTTCTTCCTGCATTAATATCAATGTTTGGTTGGTTTTTTTTTTTTTTTTTTTTTTTCCAATTAATGTGAGCTTTCAGGTTCTTGAATTTATTATCTGCTACTTCGGGTTTATTTTCTTCAATTGGCACAGCTATAATGCAAAGTAGAACATTGCGTGTATTGGGAGTAATCCAAGTGGAAAAGACACAGCAAACTCCAGGATACTTTTGCAAGTCACATGTATCTATAGGGCTTTTTTGGTACAAAGGTGGATAAACTTGGCAGTTTAATCCCGTTAGGAGTTAAGCTTTTTCCATATGTCCTGATTTTCCTGAAAAGAAGAAAGACAGAAAAATGTTCATCTGTTTTTCACATGCTTTCCCTCATTTGTTTGGCAGGACTTTGTAATGTGAGGAGACACAATGAGCCAAATGCATCCCTAGAACTGCAGAGGTCACACCAGGCCTTACATTGACTCATTAAATTTCAATAAATATCCAGCTATCCTTTGATTACATTTTTTCTCCCAATACCATTTCTCCCATACCCTTTCCTTTTCTAAGATGTGTGGTTATCTATAACTTTTTCAAAAATGACTTTTGCTTATCATTGAAATGAACATTTCAGTCTAGTCAAAGTGCAGCGTTGGTAGGCTGCTCCTCTGCCATGACAGTGATGAGATGGTGCTTGTTAACAGCTTAGGGTACTTGATCCCACTCTGCAAATATGCTGGTATTAATATGAAGAGAATGTAGACTTGTGCAACCAACCACATTTAGTAATTCCAATACTTTTTGCAAAAATTGATTTTAAATTAATTTATTGAAAATAAACACAGAATGGGCCCACAAGATCATTCAGGCAGTGGCATTTTATATATAAATCATATCCTCTTTTCTAGGAACATGGTTGTTATGAAATCCTATCTCAGCTGAAATCAGCAGGAGATTTATCACCAACCCTCTGAGTCTGGGTTTCACCTGTGCTGTTCAATCCAATCAGCGTGTAAATGACCTTTTCTCACCAAAGCCAAGTAACAGTGGATAGGTGTTTTGTTTTATTTTCCTAGTTCCTAGTGATAGGCCTATCCTTGCCAATGGGATACGGAACAGAGTTTTGAATATGAGGCTAGGAACTCAAAACCATGAACCCGTCTCTAACACCAACCCTTTCACAGAACTCTTAGAAGGAGCAGTTATACTCATAAAATTTTACATTTCAACGATTAATGGTTTTCTTATCACACAGATCTGTTGCAGTTTGCCAATATCTGCTGAGTTTAGTGACTAACATGGGTTTGAGTACACTATTTCTTCTGCATTTCTCAGACAATCATTGTAGCTGAAACAAAATGAACAGATCTCTCTATTTCATCTCCTGAAGAGGCTGGGTTACAATGCTTTAGCTGTACTAAAAAGTTTGTGCAGGCATTGAAGAAGGAAGGAGTTGCCCAGTAGACCCTTTATGACTAATGATGCTACTGTCCGCAACGTGATGGGGCTGGGAACTTAAGCTTCTGAAGTTATCATCTGCTAGGTTTTTGCTAGGCCTAGCTTACTGGGCTATGTAGCCTGGCTTCATATCACGTAGGGTAATGGGAATTTTGGCTAACATCTCTAGTCAAAGCTGAGGGAGACTGAAGATCATTTGAGGGTCAGGGTTTTTCAGGCTTGGACTTGAGAAATATGGCCGCTAGACTATATTTGTTCCAAACTTATCATTCATTTAAACCAACCAACCAAACAAACAAAAAAAACAAAAAACAAAAAAACCCCAACAAAATCACCAAAAAACCCCCAAACAAACAAACAAACAAACCAAAAAACCCCCAAAACCCAAACCAACAAAAAAAACCCCAGAATGCCAAAACAGTATTCCTTATGAAAAAGGGAGTGCTTGTGATTGAGTATATAAAATTGTATAAAAAGGAGTATGAAGAAATTGGCTAAAATTGTTTATATGAATGAAGATAGAATGAATTTTGGAGTGAAAATATCAATTAAATTCCTCCCACATGCTATTTAAGATGTGGTGTCAGGTTCTTCATTAGGTATAAATTTCTATTTGTGTGATTCTCTTGCTTAATTATCAGTAAAAAATTTTAAAGCACAAAAAGAAAAGGAAACTCATGGCTACATATTAGTTTGTTGTTCTAGACCATATATATTAGAAAAGTATTCTGTTAATAGTTATCTGTGCTTTATGAGGACTGAAATATCTATCGTTATTGGTCAATATAGCTAAAAAGCTTGATAAATAAATATCCCTCTGGTATGTTCACTAATGACAAACTGATTCTTCTTGAACTTCCTTTTTCATCCTGAGTTATTTACTGGTAACTCTGGCTGAACTCTAGCTAGAGTTCTGTTTATCTTGTTATTTTAAAATTTAAATGATTGGATAGCAGTGGGAAGTTTGGTGTTTTGGTATTTTATAGGATTTCATTTGAATTTTGAGTTAATTTACATTGGCTTCTATCTGTGTGTGGTGGTTTAAAAAAGAACCAAAAACTGCATTAAGCCAACCAAGAATAGAAACTGTGACTCAAAAGGCTTTGAGATTAGTTGAAATTGTTACATTGGGAGAGTAAGGACTATTTTTAAATGAAAGAAGAAAAAAGAGAAGTGTTAGGTTATAGTCAGTCATTAATCATCAAAATGAGTTTCCAGTATGAAATAATGAGCCAGATCTAGAACAAGAACGAAGTTCAAAATGAGATATATGTCCTAATTTACAACGGATCACAGTGTGAGGTCTCTGCAGCCCCAGCTCTAAGTAGTGCATTCAGTCATAATGTAGAATAGCATGGTGGTCTGCCAGATCATATTCTTCTGTTCTGACTGCCATGATTATGGATAGCCATTAATGACAACTCCGTTTTCAAAGAAAATATCTGAGGATTTCTACGTTGGGTTTTTTTTGTTGTTGTTGTTATTGTTCAGGTTTGGGTGGTTTTTTTTACTGTGCCATAAGCTTCTGGTGAAGATGCTCATTTCAGCTGTTTGAAATATGGATTTACATCTATGCTCTGTGTGATTTGGAACAAGAATTCGAACCAAATCAACTGTAACCTCAATATTTTTGTTCTAAATTCTGACCTTCTCATCTTTTACTCTTCTCTGTTGAAGCTGTTCTTTGTATGCAAAACAAAGTTTGTATAGAGAGCAGTGGAGTATCCGATGGCTAAGAAATCCCTTTCTCTCTTTCTTACTTGGAAACATTTAAATGGAAACTCCATCTCAGGCTTAAGGAAAATTTTCTCAGAACCAATACCTTCCCAATTAAATTGGTTGGCACTGTATAATGAAAATTCCCAGTAAGTGATATTTCAGGGTCTGCTGGTAAATTGTTGACTATGAATGTCATGAAGTTTCTGATTTTACCACCTGTTTTTCTGTAAACCGAATAACTGAAATCCTGTAGTGCCTCCTTCTGAAGCAAAGTAATAATTCTCCAAGGGGAGCTCATTTTAGTGTGAACAAAGTGGTAGGTTCTGGCTCCTAGCTTCCCCATGGCTCAATTTACCAGTCTGTCATGCCATCACATAAGAAGAGCTCTGAATCTGTTTCTAAAAATGTTGACATCTTAAAAAGATCTGAAGTGATACCTTTGCATGAAATACTAGTCCTGCGAAGTCACCAAAGCCAAGGTTTCATCCTTACACGTAACTACATTCACCGCTGTTGTTAAAATCACAGATCTGCTCCTTGCAAAGAGACTTCTGTAGGGGAAGATAGTTACTATTAGTTTGTCTTCCTTAAAAACATTTTAAAAATCCCTGTTGCCATTGTCTCTGCAGTCCTCCCTTCTATGAACCTGTCCTCTGAAGTCCACCAGTTGCTGGGCGCTGCATTTCCCCATATAGAGTTGATGCTGTTGAGTCACCTGTATGGCATGCTGGGGTTTCAGGAGTGCAGTTTGGAGCAGCTCAGCAAAGAAAAACCTCCCTGCAGAGCTAGCAGTGTGTGGTGGCAAAGCCATACGTGCTTATCTGTCAGTCGTCTCTCTCTCTCTCACACCACTTTTCTTCCAGTGAAAGCAGTATCACTACCTGGTGCTGCCTTGAGTACGCTCAGAGCTCCTACAAAACTCCAGAATCCTTGTTTGGGTGCTTCTGGTCAGTTTGCAGTCCCCTCTGGCAGTAACGGATGATGATCACAGTTTGAGGGAGGAGACAGAAAAGTTCCCCTGATATTTTCCATCTAGCTGCTATCTAGATGTTTCACAGTTGTCTTTACTGCAGTTCTGTGCACGTGTATATCTGCCTCTTTCCCCTCTTAACCTTATGTTCTCTTTCT
This sequence comes from Grus americana, assembly GCF_028858705.1. NCBI lineage: Eukaryota > Metazoa > Chordata > Aves > Gruiformes > Gruidae > Grus > Grus americana. The sequence goes on along the minus strand of NC_072853.1, from coordinate 9,078,192 downwards.
CATCCTCTTCATATTGATACTCACTGGCCAGGGTACGGTACCATCAACCAGAAATACTGAAAGCGGCCCATGAAATTGTAGAGTTTTGTACCACATTACGTCTCTGTATCAAACCCATTACAGTTGTACAAATAATTTAAATCCTAATAAGTTCTCTGTTTAGGAGTTTGCTGAGTTTTAGTCTGTGACCTTAACAGATTCCACCTCTAGAAACATGAGGGCTGAGAATACAGTCTTGTTTGGGGGGAAACCCTGAGTCCCAGCTCACTCGTTTTAGATTTAGAGCTAAGTTCACCTCTGCTATGCCTTTCCTTAAATGGTACATTTGTCCCTTCATTGCATCTTAACTAATTTCATGTCCTCTATTCTATTTGAAAGTGACTCTTTATTGAAAAGAAAATAGCTCCTTTAAGTATGTTGTACCTTTGCTGCAATACTGACACTAAACATTGATGTCATATACTGAGCCAAGCAAATTATTTTTAAAGCAAAATTATTAAACTATGATCCTGCTTAATCCTTCTATAAACATTTGGGGAAGAAAAATATGCTTTAATCTTGTTTCAGTTCTACATTTTTTTGGTGAATAATCTGTGAATAATTCACTTTCCAGATGCAAAGTATTACTGAGGTATTATGATAAGACTAAGGAAAATACAACCAAAGATGTATTTCATTTAGAGGGTTGTGTGTTTGTTTTTCAAAATAGAGGCTTTGGTGCCACCACTCATAAAATGTAAAGCAGTCATCTTGCTTTCTTGCCCATAATGGTTTGAACTATAAGCCTTGTTCCATCAGAGGCAGTATCGGGGTCATATCAGTGCTGCTGTATTTCATGTCCAAAGATAAAATAATTTCAGTTGTGCCACCTTTAGACAACAACCTCTGCAGCTATTGAAGATGAAATCTTGCTGAGTGGATCCAGGATTTGTTTGTCCTAGCCTCACAGACATCTCCCAGGTCCCCTGATGCTGTCTGCCTTCATGCAGCATTTAACCAAGTCAATAAAACATTTGTCTAAATACAGAAAATGCAATTGGACTCCATACCAGAAATGTCTCCTTCTGAGCTGTGGTTCAAAGCTATGTGTTGAGCATAGTTTAGTTATAATTTTATTAGTGGAAGCTGCCCACTGTTTTTCTGCAGGACTTGAATATGTTGAGTTATGTAACCTTTGCTGCTAGGTCCTACAAGCGTGGTCTTGCCTGGCCAATCTTGTCTCTGAACTGTTGAAATATTCCTTATTAGGTGTGTTAATTATTACATGGAAATAAACAACAATTATTCTTTCTTAAATCTGACCTAGGTGATTATCTCAAGTTGTTTTGACTTGACTGCCATATAAAACTTGGGGAGAACAGACTGTATGAACCACCCAGCCAGCAGAGAAATTAGATTAAAACTATGGCTAAGAGAAATCTTCATAAACATCTCTTATTACATCTTTCCTTATCCAAAGATTTGGGGCACAATGCTGGCCCCAATGAAGTTAATGGAAAAACTCCAATTGCTGTTAAGAAGGGCTAGGATTTTATTCCAAATCTGTGAAATAAACCATAATTAACCTTCCATCATGGCTGCCAGATTCCATGTCACCACTTGCTTCCACTTTCTGAATTTAATTTCAGTGAAAATCTGTATAAAATGTAAGAGGCATTTAAGGAATAGCCAAGTGGCTTTCTCCCTCTATAACTTTTTCTTATAGGCCCGGTAAATTTAGAAAATATGCCCTGCTGTCTTCCACAATTTCCTCTTGTAACAATGATATGGTGGGTTGACCCTGGCTGGAGGGGGGGAGAAAATATAACAAAAGGCTCGTGGGTCAAGATAAGGACAGGGAGAGATCACTCACCAAGTACCTTCATGTGCAAAAACAACTCAGCTTGGGAAAATTAGCTTAATTTATTACCAATCAAATCAGAGTAGGATAATGAGAAACAAAGCCAAATCTTAAAAACACCTTCCCCCCGCCCCTCCCTTCTTCCCGGGCTCAACTTCACTCCCGAATTCTCTCCCTCCTCCCCCTCAGTGGCACAGGGGGATGGGGAATGGGGGTTGTGGTCAGTTCATCACACGGTGTTGTCTCTGCCACTCCTTCCTCCTCAGAGGGAGGACTCCTCACACTCTGCCCCTGCTCCAGCGTGGGTCCCTCCCACAGCAGACAGTCCTCCACAAGCTTCTCCAACATGAGTCCTTCCCACGGGCTGCAGTTCTTCATGAACTGCTCCAGCCTGGGTCCCTTCCATGGGGTGCAGACCTTCAGGAACAGACTGCTCCAGCGTGGGTCCCCCACGGGGTCACAAGTCCTGCCAGCAAACCTGCTCCAGCGTGGGCTCCTCTCTCCATGGGTCCACAGGTCCTGCCCGCAGCCTGCTCCAGTGTGGGCTTCCCGCAGGGTCACAGCGTCCTTTGGGTGCATCCACCTGCTCTGGCGTGGGGTCCTCCACAGTCTGCAGGTGGAATCTCTGCTCCACCATGGACCTCCATGGGCTACAGGTAGACTCTCTACACCCCCTCATCCTTCCTGCATGGGCTGCAGGGGGAGAGCCTGCCTCACCATGATCTTCTCCATGGGCTGCAGGGGAATCTCTGCTCTGGCACCTGGAGCACCTCCTCCCCCTCCTTCTTCACTGACCTTGGTGTCTGCAGACTTGTTCCTCTCACATATTCTCATTCCTCTCTCCAGCTGCAGTTGCACAACAGTTTTTTTCCCCTGCTTAACTCTGTTACCCCAGAGGCACTGCCACCATCACTGATGGGGTCGGCCTTGGCCAGCAGTGGGTCTGTCTTGGAGCCGGCTGGCATTGGCTCTATTGGACATGGGGGAAGCTTCTAGCAGCTTCTCACAGAAGCCACTCCTCTAGCCCCCTCCCCCCCTTGACATGCAAACTCAACACCTTGCCATGCAAACCCAATACAAACAGATGTTAAAGACCCTACATTAACTTAATGGCCAATTCTCCTTGTTATTGCTTGCTCTTCTTTTATGTTCTGATTTGAAGAAGCATCACAATTTACCACACTCTAATTAATTGTTATTAATTATTTAAAACTTTGCTTCATTCTCTGAATTAAATTAGCTCCCTTTCTCTCCCAAAGGAATGATGGTTTTAATTATCTTGATATAAATACTTTTTTTGCAGTTCAGGTCAGGAACTCTTGTTGGATGTTCAGTATGCATTTGGATTGCCGTTCTATCCAAAATATGAAGAACAATTTACTCTGGAAGAAAAGAGCCTTTCCTTGAAAATTATGCAGTATATCTCCAATTTTATAAACTCTGGGTAAGTATGTGACATTTAAGAATTGTTATGACTGGGGAGAGGGCAAGGAGTAGAAGGAATGTAGTCCAGATCCTGCCCTCTCTCGAGTAGCCTCCATTTCCTCTAGCAATTTGTAATCCTTCAGAGGGGGCTTTGGTCAACACTGTTGGAAAGTCACGGCCAAGTTGTCAAGCAGATACCAAAGATTTGTAGCATGACACTGAGCTAGAAGTAACAGGAATTTTATCTCCATGCAGCAGCTGCAAATTCTACTTATGGGGGCTACAAAGGCCTTGGTGTTGTTTCCAGAGCTTAGTTCTACTTCTAGGTCCCCAGCTCTGAAGGGTCTTGGCTAAGAGTTCCCTTATTCCAAGAAGAAAGGGGAAAGCACATGAAGACAAAGTGCATCCTTTACCACCTACCCTGCGAACAACCCTCAGCTTTACTGTGCTCTGCCCGTGCTCCAGAATGAGGAGTATCTCTGGAAAGCTAGTGTGGGAACTGTGACATTACGTGCTTTTTAGAGTACCTTGGCTTGCTTTGGGACCGAGGCCTGTAGAAGGTGTTCATGAGCCTGTGTCTATACAGTTCTGTGTACCTGTTCCCTAGGAAGTGAACCAGACTAACAGGTGAGACAGGTGAGACATCGTGACGATTCACCAGTCTGGACTGAATTTGAACACTACTGGTCAGAGGGACTGGATACATGTTTCCTTGGCCCAGCCCATCTCCTTCTGCATTTTACTGTTCATGTCATTGTTTTCTAATGATCATTTCTCCCATTCCCTTAGAAATCCAAACTACCCTCATAGTTTCTCAAGAAGAATGTCAGGGATGATGCCCCCTTGGCCTATGTATCTGCCAAATGATGATGGTGATAACTACAAGGAGTTCACTGCTTCCTTACCAACTCTTAAAAGATTGAAAAAAGCGGACTGTTCCTTTTGGTCTGATTATATCAGAAGACTGAAAGCATCCACAGGTGAGCAGAATGTTTTCTGTCATTAAATAAAATCTAAATTCTCAGTTTAATGTTTCCCTCTGTCTGTAGTCCTGTTAATTCTATAGTTATGTCAGTGTGGAAAAAAACTTTTCATAGATGAAACATCTTGCACTGTCCAGGCTATATGGTTGAGATTATCCTGATGCAACACTAAACAAATTTATTTTAGGGCAGGCAGTGTGTAATAAAGTTTCATTGTCCTGGAATTAGAGCTAGAGAAATCTTTCTGCAGTGATTACAGAAGATATGCTGAAGCTATATCTTCTAATTGTTTGCTCTCTATTTGCAGTCATAATATAGACTTTGACTAAACTGGAAATGGCCTCTTTTGTCTACTGGAAGCACCTAACATGAGAAAGTTGACATTCATGTGACTTAGGAGGAGCACACGAACTTCTATCCACTATAAAGTTGCAACTGAGGCTTTAGATATATCTCAGTATGGATCCTGCATGTTTTGACTTCACAGTAGATAGGTTTTTGCCTTTTTTTTTTTTTAATATAGCTGTGCTGGTTATGCCCCTTGTATTTCTCCTTTGTCTTCATGAATTCCTTACTGCCCCCTTAGTTAACTAAACAGGCTAAATTTCCATGCAGCTGAAAATTCCTTCAATTTTTTCTTACTGCTTGGAACAGTAAGACCAACTCTGCTCATATGCTGCTCTGCCCTGAACACTCAACGTATTCTGGTAAATAAAATCCCTTTCCTGTCTGTTTATGTTGTAAATAAATTTGGATAGCTTCAAGAAAAGCAAACAAAACCATCGCTTTTTGGCAGGCTGAGATGTTTGGAATTATTCTTGGAGGCCTGAAAGCTTATAAGTGTTTTTTATGTCCTAAGGATTCATCTTCACAGGGAACACAGTCCAGGACCTTTCTGCTTTGGAGGGCAGTTGCATTTCTGGGAACAAAATATATTCTCCAAGACACTGAGCTACCTAGGCTATCTATGCCTGACAAACCACCTCATATGGACTGAGGCTGTTGTTTGGCACAAAACTATAATGTCTCAGAACCATCAAGTTGGTGGTTCTGATACAAACACAAAACATTGATTCTTTTGTTCAAGAAATTGCCTGAAAGGCTATGGTCTTTCTTCAAAAGCGGACTCAAGATTTTGCTGTAGGCCTTTTCATCAGTTTCTTGTTATCCCTCAGTGTCTTTCAAGTTCAGAGGGGGTATCTTGATCTCTCTGATGGCTTTCTGCTGGTTGAGATATTCCTAATTTGCTAGGGTTGATTCCGTAGTTTAAACAGTCCTGGGTATAGCTTCTAGATCTTTTGGGACTTAATCTCGCAGCATTATGGCTGTGTAACACCAGACTGAGTCACAGCTCTGGCAGAACAACTATTGACCGAGCACCACGGACAGAGGCTACTCCCAGCATTTACAGAAAATCCTGAAAAAATGTGGAAAAATATCTACCAGGGCAGATTGTTTTTGAGATGGAGAATGTTTAAAACCATCCAAACTGGCATAAGAATGCAACAACATTCATGTATGGGTCAGTCCAATGGTCTGCCTAGCTCAATATCCTGCCCTTGTCAGTGGCCAAAACCAAATACTTGAATGTTAAACATAAAAATTGAGAGAGGGAGAGAAAAACACACTGAAAAAGTTCACAAAGATGAGTCAAATTTTTGAAAACAAGCCACACACTGTGAGATTTATGGAGCATTGATTGTCAAGGAGAAGGTTTAAAAAGTACATGTCAACATGTTATTCTGCAAACAGAAGTGAGTACACCCTGCCTGCTCTTCAAGCCAGTATTTGCTTGGCCTCGGCACCATGGTAATGCAGCTACACAGTTCACTTCTACTAAATTTAATTTCATAGGAACGTTGGCTTGTCACCTTGCTTCGATAGTCATCTTTAATCTTATCTCACCCTGGAATACTGAAACTTCTCATATGACTTCTATTTAATTAGGCATCACATCAAATCCATTTCCGCTCCAGACCTCAGCAAGGGATGGTAACTTTCAGAGTATCCTGCTGTGGAGCCCAGTTCCTTGTGAAAAAAGATTCATAATGTTCATCAGTTCATCTAGAAGGACTGTATGAACTTCAGATGCTGATGGCTGAACACCGTCAATTTCCTTTTGAGAGGAGGTTGTGCCAAAATTCCTGCCAAAGCAGTGTCAGTCCATCAGTACAAGTTCATCACTTGCATTGCTCCCAAGAATCACATTCTGCAGCAGTGAGCAAGTAAGACACTAGAATGTGTTCAGTCAAGAGAAATCTTAGGGGTTTTTTAAATTCCTTAAGCATCATGTTGGTGCTTGGTTGGTGTACCTCTTTGCACCAGAAGTAGCTTGCTGTACCTCCCTTCAGAGCTGAAACACTACACCTCTGTTGTTACCAGACTGTTCCAGACTCTGTTCCTGGAGTGCTGCCAGGGTGTTGTATGGGATCCTAGCATGGTGCTGGATGTTAGATTTGAGAGAGCGATGCTGCAAACCATTTTTGAATGACACACTTTGCACGCCATCCTGAGGGGGAACTATTTGTCAGTCAGCTACTCTGAGATCCGATCCAACACATACTTAGTGAAAAAAAAGAGCAGCTTCCTGCCTTTCAATAATTATAAATCTTCATGATGGTGTTTTTTGGATAGTGTTATGATGCACTGTTCATTCTGACTGCTGAGTCTCAGTTGTTGTGGGTTGCAATTTGTGGCCTCGTGCCAAGTATATGGAGTTTACAAGTGTGGCAGCAAGAGGCATTGCTAATGAAACAATCCAGTTTTTACATCCAAGGGCAAAGCTGTAGAGGGTCTCTTCTGATGCAATCTCAACCAACTGTGATGAATCATGGCTTTTTCCATCTCACCTCTTCCTGCAAATAAATATCTTTCCAGCTTCATATATCATTTCTGATCTATAAGAAGAAAGAAAGAAAAAAATCAACATATTTCAGTAAAATGGAGAAGAACTGGATAAACCAGTGAACATAAAATCTAACTTTTAAAATTTTTTTCTTGATCCTTTGTTTAGTGCCAAGTGAAATATCTTGACTTATAAATGTCAATTTAGGGATAACTAAAGGCTCAAAGCTCAGTATCTTATAACCTAGGTCTCAGTCCAACAGAAAACTGAGTTACTGCTAAAGTCATAAACTGCAGTTTCCGGAATAAAGAATCTCATGTTTAGAATCTCTTGTACAGCTGAAGTTACATGTCTTTAAGTTATTCACTACTGGATCTAGAAGCTGTTGTGTATATATCCAGTTTAACTGTTACTTGTAATTTTCTTTCCATTTAGTAAAAAGATTGTCCAAGTTGAAGTAGGTGTTTCATTTTGTGATCAGACTGCAATATTTAATGATGGATTGTATCATTTTTTCCTGGCATATAATTGAAATGTATGTTGCCATAATTGAAGATAATTTAACAAAAGTCATTTTGTAAATGCAGTGATTCTTCATGGTATTTACTGGCAGTGCCTTTACAAATTATGGAGGAAAATTTGAATCTGTTTCATTGCATATGATCTATAAATCTGTTGAAGTTTTGGTTGAAACCAGTCTGTAAAGCTGGCACTTTGGGGGGCAGTTTACCTGGGGAATTATGAAAGCGATGGTGCTTGAAAAGGTTTGGATTTAGTAAATGGAGTTCCCATGGTTGCATTTCAAAGACATGCTTTAAATTCTGAATCATGATGGTTTCCATGGGAAACATCAAAACGAGAAACAAGAAGAGTGGCCATTGAGGAAAAAAGCTGTGGATGGCTTTTTCCAGGGAATGTGTTAACAACTTGAAATTCAGTTAAAAACAGGAGCTCCAGAATGTTTATGCATATTCAGACAGCATGTCTGAATGCTAAAATTCCCCTTGCATAGTGTGGTGGGCTGCGCTGCATAACAGTGAGTGCCTTTATAGGGCCTCTCACTGCATCCCAAACAGGTAGACTTGGATCCAGTCTACATCTCTTACTCATCTAGCTGGTATCTAAACAGAACCAGTCCTCCTAAGTGCCTCTGCAAGCAGCGTTGCATCTGGGGAGAAGATAATACCTTTAGTGTCTCCAAAGTGAAATCTTTGCCTAATTCATGTGCCTAAATTTAGACATATGGGCATACTTTACGTGTCCAAGTTAACCAGACTGGACTCCACCTGTAGAAAATTGAATGGCTAGCAAAGCTGAAGCCTTCTTCATTAGCTCTGAGACACCATGTGTAGCCACACAAGAATCCAAATAAAACAACAGTGTTTGTAGTTCAGACTTGAATCAAGACCGAATCAGGAATGTTGTGGTTAGCATTCATCTTTTACCCATTCTATTCACACCTTCTTTTTGGAAATCTCCGCTAGAAAACAGATTCCTTTAGTATGAGGGACATCTTTGCAGCAATGAGAGCACTCTGGCTAGGATACATTAAATAAACACTATCAGTACACTTTATGGCACAGTTTGGTCTTGTTGAAGCAACTGCGCTTCTGAAACAGGATGGAAGAATAAAATTAAGAAGGTAAGCAATAAGGAAGAAGAGATCTATCAGAGGTGAGTGGTTGGGGCTTTGTGTATTGCAGACAAAAAAAAAAAAAAATGCTCCCCACACTTCCTGCCTGGTAGGTAACTATCAGGAGATAATACAAAAAAGAGAACAAGTCTTGCGCAGGTGGAGTGCAAACTATTATGCATTCCAGTGGCAGTTATTTAAAGCATGCTGGAAGCATGATAATTAATTACCATTAGGTGATCTGTCATTACCCTAAAGCATTTTGGACTGCAAACTGAGAAAAATAGCTTCCTGAACATTTATAGCTGTATAAAAAGTGTCATTGACAAAGTTTATACCTTCTAGCTTGCTGCATCAAAGATGTGACATTTATTTTAATCTTGATTATATTGTCTTTTCAGGAAGTGCAAGTAATGGAGAGTCGTCTGCCGAAAACAACCCTAGTGAAGCTCCTACCTCCCAGGAGAGCCAGCCGCTGGGAGACAAGGTGGCTTACAGCAGATAGAAAGTGACAGTGCTATTGGATGGGCTTGTCACGCAGTTGTGCATCCATACAACTGTGTCACACCAGATGAACAAATTGCTTCCTTTAGTTAACTTTCAGAACCAGCAGACCTTTCAAGAAAGTAGTTTTTCAAGAAAATTGTTGGATATGGCACAAACTAAGCCCTATAACTATTATTTTAGTTCAAAAAATGAAGTATCAATAAAAACTGCAAAAAAACCCCACCCAGAAGTACTTGGATTTATTTCTTGCAAGCACCCAAATGCCCATACTTTGTAGTATCCGCAGCCAGAAAAGGATTTACATTGAAACTCTGAGAAGTCCCTCAGCTGAAGAGGTTTAAATTTGCCACCTGTCATATCTGACTTGTTCTTTTTTGTTACTCATCCTATCACAAGCTGCCGATAGGAGTGGGAGCCTGGTTTGGCATTCTGGAGAAAATTAAAAAGCTTCAAAATGGGGAAGGGTTGGATCCAGGAAGAATGATGTAAGAAGGGAATCAAGAGTGTGCATTGAGTGTGTTCACATGAAGTCAGGCACATGCAGATGCTGTATTCAGCTCATGATCACCTGTGAAAATTGTGTAAGACCATTTGGGTAAAGCACAATGCACAACAGAGATAATACAAAGCACATGTTAATTAAAGCTTAGAATATGCTGTTCTTGGGACATTTATCTTTTGTAAGGAGAAGGTGAGATACAGAACAGTTTTGGAAGCATAAGGAAAAGTCCATTCTAAAGTATCTCTAATGGCTCTGAAGGTAGTTTATTTTAGGTTGTTAATTCATTGCTAGGATCATTTGACAACAGATAATCCTCAATTGGCAGTATATCACACACTTGTTCATGATACTTGAGAACAAAAAGTAAAATCAAGGCTGTCCTGAAACTAATAGCAAAATTTCCATTGATTTCAGTAGGACCCAAATTTCTTGTGCAGTGTTGAAATGATTTAATAAAACAACTCATAGGGTTTTGTTTGCTGCTTGGGACCTTTGCCAGTGCATGAGCACTTACTGCTGTCTGCCATGTATGCAGGTTTCCAAAGATTTTACCTATCTAGAAGAAAAACTTTGTAACGCTCATAGTTCTTATACTTACATCCTGTTCAATAAACAAACAATAAAACCAATAGAAGAATAAAAAATATTGTTAACTGATTAAATATAAAAAAGTAAAGATGGAGAAATCAAACTCTGTTTTCCATCATTATCTTTACCTATGCTAGCTAACGTAATGAAAAAAAGAAAAGAATTAAGAACTTTTTAAAAAGCCCGGATCTTAATCATATAGCTCAACAGAGGATGCTCTCTTTGCAGCAGTTGTGATTCCTTGGCCAAGGTCGGGTTTACTTTCTTCTCTTTTGAGACTCGTCCTGGAAATCGATGTCTAATAGATTCTATTTAACACTTAATGCATCCTGCCAGAAACCTTTTATTTTCATAACAGCTATGATTTTACATGTGACTACATATGCAGACAGTCATGTGCATATCTCCAGCCCTGGGAAGACCCGAAGCTGAGCTACAGTATTTCATATCCGTTTAACAGTGAGTTAGGTTAAAGAAATGAGGGTTTCTCTAGCTCTGTCACCTCATTTCCTCAATGGCAGCATCCTGGTCCTCCTGAGCTTGACCCTAATAGTCCTGTGAATCTTTATTATTTTTTATATATGTGTGTGTGTGTGTATAAAAATTTTCAGCAAATGTGAAAGTTCTTCTTCACTCATTAAGCAAGTGCATTATAACTCATCTAAAAGCATTGTAGGTCACTTTGCTCTCTATACTGGTCCTCCTATCTTTCATTCCTGACACTGAAGTATCTTCTCCCAGCTAATGTTCTTTCTTTCTGCACTATATTCTTCCAAAAAATTGAATTCTCCAGAACACCAGCCAAATCCCTGTGAAATATTGACCTTAACTGGGCTATTGTTTGTGGAGAACAGGCTTGGTATAGCCATGTACCAGACTGTATGGTTACACTGAGTCAAATAATTGCTTTGGGGAAAAATGGGCCATGAAACTAATAATTTTGAAGAATCCACCCAATATCCCATAGATCCTGTTAAAGACGCATTAAAAGGCTGTTGCACAAACATTATAATGCTAAATATAATACTTAAATAATTTAAACCCCAGTAAATAATAAACATATGCTTTTGATTATTATTTTATATAGATGAATATTTACAAACAGAAACAGAAATGAAGATTTTTTTTTTTTTCTCCCTGCTGTGTATACCAACTTTGGTAGTGTCATTCCAAACAAAATGCCAGCTTCCCGGAAAATACTTAATCTCAACTGGCTTCTAAAGAATCAAATCATAAGGAAAAAAATACCAAAACACCTCCAATAAATTCAATAACCCCAACAGGAAATGCTCAGCTCATCAGGGTTCCTTTCACAATACTGTGAATGTACTGTTTTCTGCATCACAATACCATAAAGGATAAAATATAACATACAAAATTAAATATCATTGAGAACTAATTATTGTACATAACAACCCCAGTATTAATCTGCTGCCCATGGAACAAATTTAAAAGGATTCAGTATTGACTCATGGTCGTGAAAGCCAATTATATAATCTTTTCCCACTCACTATTCAGCTCCACCTTGAGCCCAGATATGCCTCTGGAATTTGAGAAAAGGTTTTAATTTTGAGCTAGGAACTCAGCAGCTTAGCCTTGTAGCTTCCTAATTACAGTCTTGGCCATCTGGTAGGCTTGGCAGGTAAGTAGGTGGGTATGACCGGGCTATTAGGTCACCCCTCCTGAGGTATTTAGTTCTACTGTCAGTTTGGTAAAAGAGCTTTTTTTTTAAGTACAGATTTTTTGTAAAACATCTTTATTAGTGGCTGACTGCCCCAAACTCACCCTGTTGCACTGGATGCAGCTATTTAGACTGTTCTGTCTCTCTCCGGGTTTCCTAGAAGCCCTCACGCTCTTTTCTATACCCCACTATTTGTTTACTCCTTTAAAGAAGCAATACTCTTTCCCAGTTCTCTGCATCATCTTCTTCCCTTATGCTAGTCCTGTTCATTCTCCATACATCTTTTAACTCACTTCTGCCAAGGTGCATTTCGATGCAGATAAATACAGTCTCATGATCCCCTGTGTTCATCTAATCCCATATTTCACCCATTTTCCATCCTGAGCTCTTAAGCACAAATATTTTTGAAATCTGAAGTGACTTTTGCAATAGTACACGTGATCCAGTCTTTGGCTGTAAATCTGGTCACCTTCCTGACTTTACTGCTCTTCCTCATGGGGAACCACACCGTTAGAAATAGCCCAGTCAACTCCAATAAGGACATTTAATTAGAAAAGCCTACATGTGGGCTGACCGACAGGGAGGTCAGGACACTTTAGCCTTAGTGATACTGAGAGGCCAAGTCTGCTCCCACATACAAGTTTTAGTAAGAAAAATACATTCTCAGACTGTTTAGGTCATTGTGCTTTAAGCTGAAATACCAAAGACTTCAGTGATCTGGTAGTGCAACAATGCACAGAAGCATGCTGAGTAGAGCCATGCTTTCTGCCCTCCTGCTGGAAGTAGCTATAATTTATTAAAAAGCGAAGCATCCTCTGAAACTACCTTATGAACAAGACAAACCAAGTTAATGCCAATTAAGTCATTTAATCTGAATTTTTTGAAAGATGAGGCATCGGAACCTTTCTCTATATGGAGCTGAGGCTTCAATATCTAACCTACAGCATTTTGTGTGATTCTTTTGCACAGGAGATATTAGACAACGGGAAAAAAAAATGTAGACTCTTAGAAAGATTTTACCACGCGGAGTTGGAAAGAAAACAACTGACTAAATGGCAATGCTGGAACTTTAATTGTTTTTGTAAGTACTTGACACACGCAGCTGGAACATCACGGTTGTTTTCCTGCTGTTGCAGTCATACACATCATATAATTCTTTTGGCTAAAATTAAGGACTCAGCCTTTCACCATAGCAGCATCACAGCCAGTATTATATGAAGGGCTCATATTCTCTCTAACTTGCTCCAGCTATAGTATATAGCTGTGGCTTATATAGTAGTAATTATAGATTTGTGGACCTTTGCTCCTCCCTATATGAAGCTAAAAAAATAAACATGATCACAAAGCCAAAGATCCTCCACATGGTTCTCATTTAGTCTTTGAAACATAGACACCTGCCTAGCAGGGATTTTATATAAGTTTCAGGTGGTGAGAGAATTTGGTTAATAGGAAGTGTGATAGTCAGTGCTTTCAACTTTTTCTATTTCCATGGCGTCGATCTGGCCCAAGGCTGAGAGGTCATTAGTTCCTGCCCCTGCAGATGTGAATCCTCTGGCGTGGCCTTTGGTCATGATGCTGTGAGCTCCCTCTCCTTGTTTTGCAGCTGCCCAAAAAAGACCCTTTGATTCCAACAGTAACTAAAACTCAGCGAACTTCAGCTGAGAGCTGATATGCCATCAAGGAAAATTAAGACAGTTTTGCGTCAGGATTCCTGCCAAATTTGCTCACTCTTTAGGAGGCTGGCTGTATGATTGGGTGTGGAAAATGCCACGTTTCACAGCACAGATTTTGAGTCATTACAAAAGCTGGGTTTTTGGTGTTTTGAGACCTCCTTTTCCTTACTGTTGCTATTCCTCATGTATTCTACTATGACGCTACAAGAGGCAATGTCTCAGCAGTTTATCTTGGCTGCTTCCTATGCAATCACTCTATAGAGAGGCAAATAGTAAGCAAATGTCAAGAAAGCTGATAGTATCTTGTAGGCCACTGTATCAAAGTCAGCCAGGTCTGGATATTTTAAACATTACAGCTGGTTTTCAAAGCTGACTGAGGAATTCTGTAAGTGAGATCCCACTAACCTGTAGGGAATTCAGATGCCCGGTTCCCATTACGGCTTTGGAATCCACACCCAACATCTGTGCAATGGTCAGTGCTCATTTAGGCGTCTTGGCCCTTTCATAATGAGCGGATGTCCACGTCGAAAAGCACCATTGCAATTGGCAGCAGTTCATTGACTTGTGAAGGGAGAATTGAGCTTTTTGCTTAGCTTCCCTAGTGAAGATTGAGATTTTTAGCAAGACAGGCCAAAAAAAGTTTGCCTGTTATTTTTGTTTCATGTGAATAGCTGGCCGGTTTTCAGGGGCAGCTAGCATTTTTCAAGACCATTATTAACATAAATGTACTGTCTCATGCAGAGAAGTAATACATACCGATACAGGGATCCACCTATCCCTGCGTTGCAACCACAATATAAAAGAAGTCAGTGAAGTCACAGTTTACAGCAGCATTTTATACGTACTGCTGAAGGTAGTGATCTGGTCTGCACGTGTCAGGCAGTTTAAGTGAAATGAGAGCCCAACCTGGAGAGCAAAGAGGCTTGCTGTTTCTTCTCAGTTCAGCTCCCACAGATTAACACATCGTGTGCGTAAAGTAGAATTGTCTTTCCACAGCAAAAGAAATGGAGTCCTCCTGGGCTGAAAGGCTAAAAATCAAACCTGGTCAAAAATTCAGATCGAAGAAGAAACAAAAATGGACAAAAATGGTTTTGTAAGCCTCTCATAAAAAGAATTATATTATGCAATCATAGTTGCTCAAATACATCAATTTTAAATAATAGAAGGGTGAATTTTCAGATTTTGGCTAGGTACCTTAAGAACAGGATACCTAAGGTAAGGGTAAGGCAGAGATTTATTCTGGCTCTGAAGAGCTTGCTGGTACTTGTATCATAAGACACGGTGAATACAAGTTTGAATTAATAGCTTGCCTTCAGAGTGACAAGCCAAATGTGAACGGCTGGATGCTGACTGCCTTGCTCTGTAACTACCAAAACTGGCACAGCTGAAGCATGAAAGACTGGTAGGCCCTGGCTCAAGCTCAAGCAGGTTTTTAGCTTGTGTCTAGCATGGCCTTTTATTATCATGACTATGATGACAGTTTTTCCCAAGGGCAAACACTGAGCTTAAGAAACCCGAAATGAAGCAGAATGGATTCTGCAGTCACAAGAGCATTGCAGTGGTGTAGTAGACCAAGATACTATTCTGCAGCATCATAGAACCATAGAATGGTTTGGGTTGGAAGGGACCTCAAAGATCATCTAGTTCCAACTCCCTGCCATGGGCAGGGACACCCTCCACTAGACCACGTTGCCCAAAGCCTCATCCAGCCCGGCCTTGAACACTTCCAGGGAGGGGGCATCCACAGGTTCTCTGGGCAACCTGTTCCAGTGCCTCATCACCCTCACAGGCAAGAATTTCTTTCTAACATCTAATCTAAATCTCCCCTCCTTCAGCTCAAACCCATTACCCCTTGTCCTGTCACTACACTCCCTGATAAACAGTCCCTCACCATCTTTCCTGTAGGCCCCCTTCAGAAACTGATCATGATGCAATGAAACCTGCCTGCAGGTGTTACTGCATTTGGCAGAGCAGAGGTGCAGAGGACCACAGGCAGCCAGGTGGAGATGAGAGATGGTATCAGAGTAGGAGGGCTGGCAACTCACTGGTCAGAGGGATGTGACCTCAGATCTGCAGTTTGCAATAGGAATTTGAATTGCCTAGGATTTGATTAGATCATGTGGGATGCTGGTAGCTGGGAGATTTAACTCTGAAGTAAAGTCCACGTTCAGGTGAAAGACAGGGCAAATAGCTAACCAATTAAATGATTGGTTTATCAAGGGATAGACCAAAGCAGCAGCATTAGGTTCAGCATTTCAGCCCAGCCTAAAGTGCAGAAAAACTCCAAACGGGTGTTTTTCATTCAAAATCCTAACTCATAGCAGTGGTATGGTGTATGGCAGTCACGCAAGTCAGATCCCATCACATGGGGTGCAGATCAGCCCGGGGTGGTGACCAACAGCACTTTGTTCAGAAGTACTAGAGGTGTTTCCAGCAACGCTTACAGCAGGGGAAGGATGGACCTCACCCTGTCTCTCCCTCGCCAGGGAGGGACTCTGTGTGGGATGAAGTATCCAGAAAGGAGGCAGTCACTTCCCAAAATGTGCTGAAGAGACATCTATGCCATTTCCCCATTTGGTCCAAATTCAAAGTTATTTAGGCACCTAACTTAGCACCTCAGGAGCTAACGTTACTACACCCGTTGTACTATGCTTAATTCTTGTAGGTAAGCACTACATAAGATGTGGGAATGAAATAAGACTTTCAAGACTAGCCAGAGTTGTCGCTGACGGCCTGGTTTCTCTGATAATAACTGTGTTTTCATAGTTTTTGTTACAGACTCCTGGGCTGTCAGGATTTGTGCTGTGAGATGAAGGCTGAACCCCTTGGACATCACAACAAGGGGTGCATGCCCACCTGTGGGAATCCTTGGGGATGAGCACTCTCAGGAGACAGGCTCCATGGAGCCAGTTAAATGATCAGCCTGACAAATTGTTTCTGACCCAGCCGACACAGTCAAACACACCGTCACAAGCCCGACTGCTTTCAAAGGCAGCAGAGGGCTGACAGGCAGAGGGAGAAGTCAAACTCTGACAGACGTGTTTGCTTCAGATCGCTTGCACAGCAGTTTGCACTCCTTTCATGCCTTGTAAAAAATGCCTGAATGAGGGCTGAAACTCTTAAATTTGGCAGCGATCTTTCTATCGAAAGCCGTGTGCCTGCCTTTCGGCTGAAGTCAGAAATGCCAGCAGAGCCAGAGGCTGCAAGCTGCACTGATTTATACCAGTTGCACTCAGTGGTGACTGCGTTTATGAGGGAAGGAATTATTCCTTTGCCAAGATGCCACAAATGCTCCAAAAGGAGCACTTTCTCTGAGAAGTCATTTTTCACCAAAAAAAGCCCCACAACCCTCCACCCTGGAACCTAGTTCCAGATTTACACCCTTTTTTCACCTTTTTGGAATATTTTAGCATGCTAAAAATAGACCTCTTGGCCTATGCTTAGCTCTCAGTAAAGCCATTGTGTCACAGACTGGAGCTCAATGAAGCCTTGTGGAAGACTAGAAAGCTAAACTTTGAGGGTGATTCCCAGGGATCAGGTGCTTGAGATCTGCCCAGACAAATCTAACCTACTACTTTAATCCACAACCTTTTCTTCTGGGTGAAATTTGCCTTCCCTATTGTTATTCTCATTGCTCTCCTGTGCATGCAGTTCCCCACGGCTGACCAGACTGGGTCTGGTGGAGGATCCTGTGTTCCCCTTCGCACAAAACTGTCAGTGACCCAAGGCTGGTGTCAGTGGTTCACCTCCTTTGTCTGCTCCTCCACTCCTGCCACCCTCACTACCTGTTAGGTTTCATGGTCCTCCCTGGCTGATGGTCATCACTTCGAATTCAGTTAACGTGGTGCTTACAGAACACAACATCATGTGTAAACATGACACACGTGGTGTGTCCCACCAGAGCTTGTGCAACGTAATGCTCAAGAGCAACTACAACTTTTAATGCCCAACAGCAGACCTTGAGGGAAGGCGAGTCCTCTGTATCTTATGTCCCTGTAGGATTTTTCTCTACTTTTCACAAAAAAAAAAAAAAAATCAATCATAGTTTTTATTATAGCTTAAAATACAGGGCATACACTTCTTTTGCTGCTTGCAAAGGGAGGAGTTTTTATTATCCTCATTTTACAGCCAGGCAAATACAATAAAGACCTGGTGTAAGTAGCCCAAGTCACAGACGATAAGAACCTCTTCCAGCTTTTCAGCAGGCTCTTGAGTTTCAGCTTGCCAGCAGTGTTGTGCTTACAGCTCTGTAGTGTAGCAGTTCAAATGCAAGCCTGGCTGGGAGAGCTGCAAACCCTCAAACATGTTTACCTGGGGTCCTTCCATCATTTGCCAGACTCCTCTGTTTCTGTCACCACTGTCTCGGGATGGCCACAGGAGAGGGGTGGACTGAAATGCCAGGTAGATTTTAAGCTATAGTAATGCAAGAAATTACTCTCAGGAAAAGATAAATTAGAGGAGACCACATTCCCACCCTGCTCCTGATGCTGCCATGGGTCAAGTCTATGCTAGAAAAGGTTTGTGAGGACACATGAACTGGGGTAGCTGGTCCAGCCAGACCCTTCTACACAAATCATCTTGTACTAGTGAAGAAGCACACCTATTGCTGAGACTCAAAAAAAAAAAAAAAAAAAAAAAAAAAAGGCTCTTTACATCTATAGTATTGGTGCTTTTGCTAGTACAGAAATTTCTCCAGAAATCCACATTGCCCAACAGATACTGGTTTCATCACAGCCCCTGAGTCTGCAGGAAATGCTGTCCTGGAAGAGTCCTGCTCTATATGCACAGCCTGCACTTGGGCTGCCGAGGCTTAGCTTTCCAGCACACAGTCTCTTTCCTGCCCCCACTTCCTCCTCCCCTCTGCAGCTGCTTTTTCTGTTCTCTTTAACCCCTAATTATTTATCTCCACTTTATCCCATTTCTTCACACTGTCCACATTCATTTGACACAACTCTTCTCCCTCACCTTCAAGCTGAGCCTCTGACACAAAGCCAACAGCTGGGGTGCATCGCGAAGTCCCAGCAAGGTAGCCCTCTTCTCTCCAGGTGACTGGCACTTAGCAAGGAACCCAGTCCCTGCTCATTTTGGCTTCTGTGCTGTGACGCTGGCATTAACTGCAGCAAACCCTAACAGACTTTTTTTTTTTTTTTTTTTACCTGCTGTGCTTTGCAATAGTTGCTTTTTGTGCTGGTAGTGAGGGGAACTTGGAGCTGTTCCACCTTCATTTTTCATGAAATTTACAGTTTATGATGACTTTGACTAGAAAAATAAAATAAATAAAGAAAAAAACCTCTCAAAATTAATACAGTGTTTATATTGTTAAAAGGTGTCAGTTTAGTGCTAATTAAAAGAACGGAGCTCTGCAGAAAGGGGCTGATTAATAGCCCCAGAGAGCAACATCTAAGGGTAGTAGAGAAAATCAAACAGTACTAGTATAGGGGAAAAAGTAAATTAATTAAAACTGCACTGCAGTACTGGGTGCCTGAGACACAACGTGGTTAATTCCCACACAGTGTTTTCCCCCATCCACCACAGTAAATAGGGCTGTGGACAAAAGTGTGCTGAGATAAGAAAACCTGCATCACAGCTGACATCAAAAGAAAAGCCTTTTTTTGCCTAACACATTGGAGACGTTGTTTGAGAACAATTCATCCAAGTGAAATTCTGAGCGCTTGTACTGCAGCCAGATCAGGAAGGTTTCTTGCAACTGGCCAAGAAAATGTCTGGCCCTGGAAGCAGCATGAAGTTCTGTTTTGAGTACTTTGAAAGAAAATAGAGGGTCAAACAAAGCCGAGGTCTCCTCCCACTGAAACCCACAGCAAAGATCTCTCTGACTTCAAGTCAAAAATCTTCCCTGATGAAAGGAGTGGACAGGGAAGGGCAAAACAAATGTGCTGTCATTGCAAGGCCACCGAGCCCCAGCCTTAAAAACGGGGGATGATGCAGGGCTGAGCCTGACCCTTTGCTAGTTTAGGAATAACTGGGTCACAATTCCAAACTCCCATCACCCTGTGGGCGAGAGGTAAAAGCATCAAATGTCAGATCGTGATATTTGATAACTAACTCGAGTGTTCGCTTCTTGCAAGAGGAGGGAGCAGAGATCTGCAGTGGCAATGAGAGGGGGACAGACTGCCACGTGCAGGGAGTGAGTGGGGGACCCCTTCCCGGCATCAGCCAGAGGCGCTGGGGAGGAGCAGGGCTGGGGTTAAGCGGGGTGCTCGGTTGAATACAGCCATGCTCAGCAGGACGGAGGCTCCCTGTCAGTGCAAGTCTTCCTCCAAGGGTGTGCATCACACAGCCAAGCCAGAGGCTCAATGCAACCAAAATATTGCTACGGTCACATAAGGAGATGTAAATAATTAGCTGTTTGCCAAGCCTCCTTCCAAGTGCGGTGCACAGCTGGAGTAGGTTTCCTGCCGCTTGCCAGTATCATTTAAACAATCCAAGGCAGAGCATTTTCAGAAAATCCTGGGCAGGAACAGTGTGCTAGTCTGTGTTAGGAAAAAATACATTTTATATGTACGCACATACACATAGCATCTTCTCACCCTACCAAGGCACGGTGTAAATCAGTCCCTGTGACTGATGAAGTCTTTACACAGCTAACAGCTCAGTAACGCTCTGCGGGCTTTCTCTTGTGCATCATCGTCTGTGCATCTTTCATAATGCGAGAGCATCACATTTACTCTTATATATTTGTTTTGCCCCAGTGGCTGCACCCTTCAGTGGGCACTATTTATTTGGCTGTAATCTGAACATGCAGAGTTAGTGGCATGTGAGGGGTGTCATTTGTTATTACAGCTTTTAGGAAGTCCCTGCAGACAGACAGCAGATATGATGAGTACAGAAATAACTTTGACCCACTGAGAGCTGCAGCAAGACCTGTTACCTTAAATCCCAAAACACAGAGTACCATTGGTAGCTAAAGGGAAACTTTAAAAGCACTTAGCAGTAGCAGGTTTCTCACTCACAGAAGCATAGAAGCATAGAATCATAGAATAGATTGTTTTGGGAAGGACTTTCAAAGATCATCTAGTCCAACCTCCCTGCAGTGAGCAGGGACATCTTCAACTAGATCAGGTTGCTCAAAGCCCCGTCCAACCTGACCTTGAATGTCATTCTTCTAGACAGCACCACTCTGCTTGCTTATGGCTACAGAAATTGCAGGTGACATAAGGACCCATGGATCCACGGATCCACAGCATGATCCCAGTGAAGGTCCTGGGAGTCTCTGCACCAGTACTGGGATGAGCTGATAAGGGCTTTGGAGCCAGGCATCCCTCCACAGAAAGCCACCACTTTGCCAGGTCTTCTTGTGAACAACTTTATTAAGTGAAATGTCCTCCGCAACAGAAGTATTAAGTGACATAAAAATCATCTACAGAGTCCTGACTAAAGCCTGTGACAGATGAGGTTGTTGGCAGTCTCAGAAAAGCATGTATCATCTCAGTTATTAATGGTCAATACTGTCAGGAGAATTTAAAACTTTCCAGATTGTCATCCAGTAGCTGGTGAGTCAGACACAGCCTTCAGATGAAGAGCCGAAGTTTTCTTTCATTTTTCTTCTCTGCTTGAGGAATCCAAACATTCAAAGCTCTGAAAAGCCTCAGGCTACCATTCAGGGGTCTTTAGGGATTAAAGATTTCTTTTCAATGAAGAAAAATAAAGTGTTGCTAGAACCAATTGCTGCACAAAAGGCAGAGAAAGAGAAAAAAGAGGAAGGATATGGCAACGTATTCCTTCTTGCATACACCCTTGGCTGTTTGAGGGGATTTCACGCTTCCACCATGAAGGCTGAGGCAGAAATTTTCAGTCATCTGCAGACTTTTAATTTGAAATAGAAGAATACTTTACTTGTTTCCAAAGAGTGGCAAACACAATAGAAAATGTAAGTTTCAATTTTTCACTTAAATGAATGAAAAAAAAAACCGTCTGTGCAGAAAACAAGAGTCATAGAACCATTTGCTTTTGCAAGCTGCTCAGGGGTCCTCAGTTTTCATCATCCTGCAAGAAGTCAGAGACAATCTGGGGCCAGGTGTTTCACTACTGCTCCAAAAGTCTGGATGACTTCAAACCTTACTAATCTTCATCTACAGAGTGTTTTGAAATGTTTTGTCCTCACAAAATATTTCTGTTGTCTCTTCCTGTGTTCCTTGATATTGTTTATCACCTTGAACGGGAGGATGATGTGAAGTGATGCTGATAGTCCAGGACCAGGAGACACAGGAGCAATTGGCTGTCTTGCACAGAAGATGCGTCAGGGTAGGAGGTCTCATACTGATGTGGGGTGAGGTGGGACAAGGGGAGATCCAGCACCCTCAGCACCACTTTGTACTATCAGAATCTGGTCCCAGTCCCCTAGGGAACATCCAGGAGAGAAGGAGGATGTGTGGGAAGGGAAGGAAGGATCCTTTCCTCCACTTGCAGCCGTGTCCGGCACAGGGCAGCCCCGGCCTCTCCCCACACAGGCCGCCGTGCAGCCCCTGACAGCATCTGGGCACTGACACCCAGTACGTACACTTGGGGCCACAGATTAGTCCCAGCTTTATTTAATTCACTAATGGCCACTGTAGATAATGGAAAGATGTGAGTAACTCCAGAAAATGGCTCTATTTTCTAAGATTTGCTAATAACATCTCTCTTTTTTTCCCTGTAAGTTACAAAATGTTGGGAGTAGGTTTTCCTGGAGCCTTTTGAAAGGACCGACCACCTGCAGGTGTTGGCAGAGGATGTGCCTCCAGCTGGGCACGTTCTCAGAGCAGCCTAGGGCTTGGCCTAAGGGCTTCTCCCAGGGCTGGTGCACCTCATGGATCAGATGTTTCACAGCCTAAAAGTCTACTGACTGATCGACTTCTGTTAAGGGTTGTCTGTGAGACACTCAGTGTAGCCAGAGGGATCCCACACTGAGATCCTAAAATGCAACGGACATCCCAATTCAGATTGACTATGTCCCAGGGTGAACCACCAAAGTGAAATCCTAACAGTCCCATCTGCTGCAAGGACTGTCCACATGTCAGTCAACATATTACCTATCTCCACTTTCCTCTTCCTTCACCCATCCTGAAGACAGAGCTTTGAATACATTTTGAATAAAAATTTGAAGTGACAGGTTTATTGGGGTTTGGGTTTTTTTTCCTGTTAGTATTTTTTTTTTTAATGTGAGGAGTTATTATTCCTTTGAGCCATGTTCATGGCTGTGTCTGAGCGTCTGTGTCTGAGACAAAGCAGGAGCTAAGGAAGGGACAAGGGATTAAAGAAAAACACAGCTGAAAGATACATTTCCAACCCAGGCTTTCTCTTGAAGATCATTTTTCACTTCACAACCGTCTTTCAGATTTGGGACCTTTTCTTCAGAATGCTCTTTCTTGGAACTCCCGATTGCCTGACTACTCTACAGCTCATCAACATCAGTCAGTTCTGAATGCGTGAAGTGTCAAGGAGATCTTGCTTTTTTAGTGAAATGTTCATCTCTGTTCTTTGCTGTAATTCCTTTGGCAGGAGACCCAGCTCCATATTGTTTGCAACAGCACGGTAGCCTTTCCCGCTCTCTGCGCAGCCCCTCTGACCTCTCTGAGCCTGAAGATGTTGCTTGCCACAAGCATCCCAAACGCTCTCTCCTCCTCTAATGTGTACACACCAGGATTCCTGGCTTGAGGCATTTGGCTCAATCACAGCTGCTAAGCTTTCTTGGAAATTCAACCACAGTTTCATAATTCCAAGGCATGTGTTCATTTTTTCTTTCGTGTTGAGATGAGAAAACATGGGTTTCTGGTCTGATGTGATGGAAATTCCACTGTGCCTATGGCCGTATGATCCTTTTGTTCCCTAACACAGAAAATGCAGGTATTGGAGACTTTGTGGGCATCTCATGTGATAAACACAGATTTATTCTTGATTAAGTTCAATGCCAGCATCAATGAAAAATTTATCATTTTTACCACAGTTAAATTTGTATTTTTGTGAGAAAACATTTTGTTTCTAAGTGTTTTTAATTCCAATGTGACTAACATAATCTGGAAAACTGGAAGTTGAACGTTCACTTTATTCCAATTTTTTACACAGCCAAGTTCAGAGAACCTTTTACTAAAAAAGAGATCCACTTCTGGACATTTCCCCTTGTCATCGCTTCACTAGTGTGGATTACAGTATCCAGTTACCTGTAGTAACAGACGAGACATCAGTAATCCCGCCTTGGCTGCAATATTTTTCAAAATCTTGTGCCACTGTCAGATGTATTTAGTACAGTGCATTGATAAATAGTGCTTAGACTTTGTCGACACAGAGTTTTGGAACTGAATAACAATTACCCTTTTGAGGCTGAAGACAAAATGGTCAGACCCCCCTACTAAAGGCTGAAGACTTTTAGGGCAGACTCTCATTTTAGTTTTGCACATTCCATTTGTTACTTCTGGCTGGAATAAAGTGATCAACAATGTATGATCCTACACAAGTTGTAGACATTTTATATGTACCTAGGAGGCTCAACAACACATTTGAAATTAGATGCTTTTGAAAACCCTCCTTAATGAAAAGCCTACTGTCAATCATAGAATCATAGAGTCACAGAATGATTTGGGTTTGAAGAGACCTTAAAGATCATCTAGTTCCAAATCCCTACCAAGGGCAGGGACACCCTCCGCTAGACCACTGTCCTTAATGTTCAATGTCTAATCATGCAACCTTGGCTACAGTGCCTTCTGCCAGGCTTAGAAGGAAAAGTAAATGGGACTTTTGAGTGGCCGCAATGGATGAATTGACTTGTTTACAAAATGATCCTTTATAAAAGTCCTTCCATTCCCCAAAATCCTTGTGAACAATTCCGGTGATGGTTTCCCTGCTGCACTGATTTTTATTTTTTTCTGGGGGACCTTGCTGAGTATAGATTTCCTTATTCTCTCCATTTTCTTGGTTTACATGTCTTACCACCTTACAGTGTTACCATTGATTTCTGGAAGGTTTGTCTGTGTTTTAGGCACATTGAGAAATCACTCTGAGAGACAATACCAATGGAGGGATGTATCTTACTGAATTCAGACTTCATAACCTGACATCTGACATAGGTCAGCCTTAGGTCCTGGGATTTTAGGCCAAAAAACGGAGACATTTCAACTGCGTGTCTCAAGTTTACCTTGTCTCCTAGCCTTGTCTCATCTCAGCCAAAGGTTCATAAAATTTAAATTACCTGGGATAACCTTGTAAGCAGGGAGGGATGCAGAGCAGGTTAGATTGCCAGATTTTAAAAGCAAAAGTATGGAAAATATCATCCCAGGACAGCACAAGACACAGCCCCAAGGCATACATCTTCTTTCAGTGAGGTGGGCCAATGTTTCAGTACACCAATGTAGCTCCTGCTGAGCTGCATTTCACTTCAAGTGTTTAGCTACGCAAAGGAGTACGTGAGCAGACTAGCTGCATTTGTCGCTATAGCAATACAGGGTTGTCACCAATCACATCAACACATTTCATCTCAGAGCCAGGGCTGATATGACAGGAGGTGATGTAAACCAAGAGTACATAAGAGGAAGGATCAGAAGATGACTTAACCCCCACTCAGTATTTTATACATTTATTAGCCTATCTGTCCACTCATTTATGGTATACTTCCAGTGAATTTACATGTCACTGCTGACGTAAATGACAGACACATTTCTTATGGATTGACAGCCACCAAATGTACACTCTGTTCACACATTCATGCCCTCTAGGATATTACTTTTATGTTCAAAATTTTTAAACAGCATAGTTCTCATTTATGTTTCAAATATAGAATCTCAGTTATAGGATGTAACACATCAACTAAACTACTGTTTCAGGATGCCTGATAATTACCAAGGATCCAAGAAGGTTCAGCTCACTTTGTTACTGCTGAAACACCCCCAGGAAATTAAACTTTTGACACATTTAAATGACTTCTCTAAATTATTATTCATAATTTTTCTTTATTTCAGAGCCTAGAGTTTTATGGCAATCTCTATTTACAAGTTACAAATACACAGTGCATAGCTACATCTACATATTTTAACTATCCTTCATATGGTTACAAGACTGTGGGCAGAGGGGTTCACGCAAAAAAACAGGACCTATAGAGAGGAATTAGAAGTTCTTCATCTTGCAGAGAGAAGCGGACCTGGAATCCAGTTCTTCAAAGGACGTTATTAGCTCTGAAGGATCGAATCAGTGTCTTGATGAAAAATGTGAAGCAAGTGTCTACAAGAGCCAGAGTCTGAACTTGGATTCCCTTCAATTTTGTATATTAATTATAAAATAATCTTTATGTTCCAAGCTGTGCTTAGACAAATACAGTTTCACGAGGTCTGTCTGCCATCTTTACTCTTTGTGCATTTCCACGCACCCTTTTTGCATTAGAGATTTTGTTTGTAATCTCTTTGTTCAGCCAGCATTTTTTACATGTACACATGGAGGATCTGCTTTTGTGGTGATTCATGAGTGCCGGGACCCACCCGCCTGGAGCTTGTTACTGGAGCCAGGCCAAGGGCTGTCTTCAAGCTATGTCTGCAAACACTGGTCAAAGTTCATGTTCATTTTGCAGGACTATAATTAGCACAGCAGGTTTAGACAGGAAACTGCTCCCTCTAGACACAATTTCAAGGCAATTAGGGTTGTGATCTTTCACCATGGTGCTTCCAAGCTAGACCCTGTCTGCCCCACAGTCATAATAACAACGGAAGTACCCATTACTGCGCATTGTTGCGGCTTGGCTTTGTGTGACAGAAGAAAGCATATGTTCTAATTATAGCTCAGCATCAGACCAGGGGGAGCTTGTGGTGAAGATGGAGCTGAAGATCCTCAGCAGATTTTTCAGATAGATGTTTCTATTTCCCGAAGATATTGGTATATGTACTGCAAATGGGAATTTCTTGCACAGAGTAGAAAATCAATATGAAATCTTAGAGATACTTCCGTCTCGGGTATACAGCCCTTCCAGTATTGCTCCATAGGATTCTGGCTTTTTTAAGATGACCATCTGTGTTATAAAAGCTGATTTCATAAGTGAAATATTTTAGCCCCATCATCAGATCCCAGAGGGCTGCAACATCATCAAATCCCAGAGGGCTGCAACATCCAAAGTTCAGGAGCAGGACATCAATGGGAGGGCAGAATTCATCCTTGCACAGAGGATGCACATTGTTTAAGTTCAATGCTACTTTGAAGCACTCTTTCATGTGTGGTTTCTGCTCTGGCCTTTTCCAAAGGTTGGTATTTTCCCAGAACACTTTTATACTGCAAGGCATGCCATGACTTCCGGGGGCTCTCTTGAAGACATATAGGGTAGAATTAAGGTCATCTAAAATAATTAGATTATGCATCTGTTATGCATGTATTCCAAATAGTGAACTAGACTCCCTCTTTGGTCAATCCCAGAAGGAAATTTTTCTCATGCTAAGATAGGTGTTGAAAATAAATTTGCTGAATCCCCCATCCCTGTCTTCTTCCATCAACTCTGGAATGTGCCTATGATTAGCTTAGCTCAGACATCTTAACATTTTTGTGGTCAAACTGATGAACTCTGCCTATATTGCTCTCCATCCTATCTTTAGTATTTAGCAAGAGATGTAGGATTCACAAAGCCAACCATATCCTGGGCTGCATCAAAAGCAGCATGACCAGCAGGTCAAGGGAGGTGAGGTGATTCTGCCCCTCTGCTCTACTTTTGTGAGACCCCACGCGGAGTACTGCATCCAGCTCTGGGGGCCCCAGTACCAGAAAGACATGGAGCTGTTGGAGAGAGTCCAGAGGAGGGCCGCAAAGATGAGCAGAGGGCTGGAGCACCTCTCCTATGAGCACAGGCTGAGAGAGCTGGGGTTGTTCAGCTTGGAGAAGAGAAGGCTCCAGGGAGACCTTGGAGCAGCCTTCCAGTACCTGAAGGGGCCTACAGGACAGATGGGGAGGGACTGTTTACAAGGGCATGGAGTGATAGGACAAGGGGTAATGGTTTTAAACTGAAAGAGGGTAGATTTAGATTAGGAAGAAATTCTTGACTGTGAGGGTGGTGAGGCACTGGAACAGGTTGTCCAAAGAAAGTTGTGGCTGCCCCCTCCCTGGAAGTGTTCAAGGCCAGGTTGGATGAGGCTTTGGGCAACCTGGTCTAGTGGAGGGTGTCCCTGCCCATGGCAGGGGGGTTGGAACTAGATGATCTTTTCCCTTCCAACCCAAACCATTCTGTGATTCTACGATACTATGAATAGACTAACTGGCAATTGATAAGAATAAAACTAGGAGGAGAATGGTATCATTAAAGGACCCATGATTTTTGTTTTTCTTCAAAATCTAGCTTTTGGGGTCATGTGATTTTGCAAGGATTTGTCTCTTCTTTTCAAATAAAAGTACATTTCTAATCCTCGTGGTTCAGCTGAAAAGGCAAGTCTGTGTAAAAATGTGGAATGCAAATGAAAACAGCCTCAGTTTCTGAATGTAGAGCAGTATTCATGTCAGTCTTCCCTGTGGCTTTTGAATCAGTGGTGGAACTGGGATTACTGGTGAAGAGCTATCAGAGAAAGAATGTGTTCACTGTAACATGCTCATCCTCCACGCTGTGCCTGAGATACTGTGTTATTAAAGAGCAGCACTTGGAGCATGGACAACAATGTAGATTGGAGTCATATCTTTTTTTAATTTTCTGGGTATATGTGATATTTAGCTGAGAGTAATTTTATTCCTGGTTCCTGAGTATATTATTGTCATCAATAAATACTTAGAAATAAGAGTCATGAGATCCTTGCTAGGATTTTATAGGGGAAATTCGTATTCAGCACACAGTAAAGAAGAAAAAAATACAGAAAAACTCTTCTAGAACGGTATGTCCATGGCATTATAACAAATATAATTAGTCACAGATGACTAACTAGCCCAAATAAATTCAAACTCAAGAGCAATAGAAGCACAGAATCACATATAAAACATTTCCATCATATTCCCCATCAACAAGGATGCAGAACCAAAAATAAAAAGAGGAGACAAAAGGTTTGCCCTTAACTGGTCTCCTCATGAAAAAAAATGTTAAAATACAGAGCTGATTAGGTCCTTTCATGGTTTCAGCCTACGATGGACTTCTCATCCCACGACTGGGCTTGTACTTGTGCTACATTTCAGTCTCCTTTATTTTGGACGACTTCACCTGCTTTAGGCCCAGTAAACCCCCATAGTTTTGTCTCAGAAATGCAAGCTGGCAACACAGGTTCTACTTTTGAATTTCAAGTCTGTATTTCATCTCAGAACAAAAGCATCTGTTAGCCACCATGTGACAGGGGCTCAGTTGAGCACAAAAACAATGCCTGTCTTCCCACCCTCGCTAAACACTTCCTAATGATCCATGGGTTAATTTTTTATTATAACCTGCCCTAAGAGAAAAGACGTTGTAAATCCCAAAATGCAAAATATTTCAGTATCACAGGCTTTGTTGTGTGTTCACTCGGCAGGGAAAGCGGGCATCCTGTGTGAGGAGCAGCTGTTAAACGTTTTAAGATGACAACTTACATAAAAGTTACACTCCGCACATCAATGTTTAGCCAACACAGTCCCCTATTTCAGTGTAACAGACATTCCATCATCCCACTAAGCATCCCAACCAGTACTTCTATTATTATTTTTTTTTAAAGAGGAAAGAGAAGGCAATATTTTGTAATCATGGAAGGACAGTTAGTTGTGGAAGGGGAACATAAATTATCTGTGCTGCTGCAGAATAATCTTAACTTTTTGTCTTGTGAGACATCTGTGATACATATATGGAGTGGTAATGAACACATCCATTCTTGGCAAACCAACTTCTTTTTCGTCTTATGTCTTGTAAAAATGTGAGCCTCAACTGCCATGAAATAACACTGCCTCATGAAATAACATGAGGTCTTAATAAAGTATGACCCTCTGGATTTTTTAGTGTCTGTGCTAACTTGCAGGCATTCATCAGGATTAGGAACATCAAGCTAGATTCAGACTTGTTTGTACAGCTACAGCTGTAGTGTTAAAATAGGGGAATGGGTTTAACCATGCCGTGTTCATGCCTAGAGTTTAATTGCTAGCACAAAAGCTGGTCCAGTTTTGGCCCATGCCGATCACCACTGCCCTTCAATGTTCGCAGCAGCCTGTCAATGGCCTAGGGGTGGGCTAGTCGATGGCTAGGGGTGGGCTAGTCTATCTGCCTGGGAAAAGAAATGCACATTACTGTTGATACTCATCCTAGTCAGTTTAATGTATATCTGGGTAACTATATGCTACGTGGTTGTCATTATTGTAGACATAGCTTACAGACCCCTTCAAAATTGACATTAGTTTCTAGACTCGGTAGGACTGTGCTAGGCAAAGCCACTCATTGAGGAAGTTGCCAGAGCCAAGATATGATAAACAGGGCTATGATAGTTGTGTTCACTAAGGGCACAACCTTCTTTGAGCAAAATGCGTCCTCCCTGTGCAAAGATGCCCCTGGTTTTGGGAAGTCTCATAGGTTTATCGGTTTTTCCCTGAGCAGAGTCTGTGTATGGCTCTGCAGTTTGGCTGGGTGCACTACAGGGTTTAATGGTCTGGATGTAGAAGGGTTAATCTTCTGCTTCTCTCCTAATCATGCTGCAAGACATGGGAAAAGAAAAACGCTATCCCTGTAAAAATAAATATAATTGTCATTAAAAGTGAACATTGCACTGAGGCAGCTTTACAAAGTCAAACATGTTTCACTGTGTTAAACTTGCTGTAAACTTGAGTCGTTATGAAAGAAGTGTGTGTGAGGTAAATAGTAATTTACAAGGAGCAGTAGGACCTTAGCTGATAAATTGCAATCTTGGAGCGGACCAGATGAACCAGGCACTAATGGGGACTGCAACGGTGAAGCTTCAGCTTGTCTTCAACTGAACTGCTGTGCTTCTCTGCGATATACCATTCATCAGAGGAACACCCAGAGTCAGGCAGGTATTGCCGCACTCTGCATGACTCTGCTGCACCTCTGCATGGCATCCCAGGACTCCCTCCAGAACAGCAGTAGAAGCCATGGTGAACCTGCAATGGGAGTTCAAGGCAGGACATACTTCTGCATGGGGGTGGTTGGTTGTGTAAGCCAACGTGTTCTAGTCTCAAAAAATAAAAAATTTTAAAAAAATCTGTATAGCCACTCTTTAGACACTTTTTTGGACAATCTTTCACAGAGATGCATATTTTTGTTGCAGGACCTGGAGTAGAACCCTGTGTGCTGGATGCTGGAAAAATTTGACTCTTCTTCTGCAGACAGCGTAGGGGTTATTATAGATGATAGGATAGGATAGGATGGGATAGGATAGGATAGGATAGGATACTTCTGTTGGAAGGGACCTACGATGGTCATCTAATTCAACTGCCTGATCACTTCAGGGCTGACCAAAAGTTAAAGCATGTTGTTAAGGGCTTTGTCCAAATGCCTCTTAAACACTGACAGGCTTGGGGCATCAACCTCCCCTCCAGGAAACCTGTTCCAGTGTTTGACCACCCTCTTGGTAAAGAAATGCTTCCTAATGTCCAGTCTAAGCCTCTCCTGGTGCAGAACAGATCAGCACCTCCCTCTGCACTTCTCCTAATATGAGCTAACATTCTATGAAACCAATGCACATGGACCAGTGAAGACCATACCCTCTGACTGAGTTTAAGGACGATGAATATCTCATCCTACTGACAGGACTTGTGTTGGGACACTTGCCCAGCATCTCTTGCTCACTAGTGAATCTTTCTTCAGTGGTCCCCATGGCACAAAGACCAATATTTACCAGTTAAAGATCTCCTGCCTGAAGATATATGCCCAAATGTTTTCTATTAAGTTTATGTACTTGACTGAAGCTCCTCAAGCAGGAAAACAGCTGGCCAAGTTTCCCTCAGCTTTCAAAAAAGAAAGCCGGTCACCTGTGCAATCCTCATTAATGTGGGATGAACTTCTCTCTGAAAGGGTCTACTCCCTCTTTTTTTCTTTCTTTCTCTTTCTCATCCTTTGACAATATAGGAAGCCTAGAATCAAATCTAGTTGGGCTACATCTGGACCTAGGTGGTGGTCCAAAGTCACCTAGAAACCTTGTGAGAAAGCCCTGTCTCCTAAGATCTTCGTTTAGTGCTTTGTCTTTGAATGTTGTAGTCATAGAAGAAAAAAGAGTAAAATAGTAGTCTATTTTGCTAATAACTTTGCCATATTTAGGCTGCCCTTGAATTACTTCAACTAAGGAAAAATCCTTTGCAATTCACCCAGACTGCCTGGGTGTAGATGGACTCTTCAGTCCCTGAGAGATCTCACTGGAAGTACAGTATGAGACATATGCTGTAATAGTTAAGCAATGTGGAGTGAATTAGGAGTAAACTGGAAACCTTAATTAAGCATTTTCATTACCGTCATGGGTTGCAGCCAGGCCTGCAATGTTATTTAAACATAAGGTTTGTGGGTTTGATTCCATGACCTTTTCCCAAAGGAAATGATGGGATTCAGAGGATGCTTCTTGCAGTGTGTAAAAAGTATGATGTATCTCAAATAGTATTCCCATTACACATTTTGATAATAACAGTAATTTTGTTATTTTTGGAGGGTTGCTGGGGATTCCAAGGTTCTTTCACCATTTATGGGTATTGGTATATTCTATGGTATTGGGGGAGCTGCTTAGTGAAAAATGAAGTGGGTTATTTGTGTGTGTTAAACATGGATTGGGGCACATTGTTTGCATATTTCAACTTAAAAAATGTTTAGTCTGATTATTTTAGGACGAACAGAAAGATAAAATCTCTTTCTTAAGCCTAGAGGCCTGGACACAGAGGAGTCAAGTAGGAAGATTTCATAAGCTACAGAGCCAAGGCAAAGACACTTCAGGCTGAATTTGTATTGTTAAATATATCTATTACAGCCATTCAAAGAGTGAACATGGGCCCACAGCCAGATGGTGCAGAGAGTTTGTATCCACATCATTCAGTGCTGGCACTTTCTAGTTGTCACACTACATAACACTTAGCACTGGTCTTTTCCAGGCGTTGGGTGCCCTGTGGATATCATTATCCATTTATGTGCGTTATTTTTGTTTCAGTTGTCCAAAACATTTTGCGGACCACTCTGTGGGCCAGGGGTGTTTTGATGTCATGGGCCATCAAAATACATTACATGCTTTGGAGGACTGTTTGTGTTGGAGGACACGGCGTGAAGGTGGAGCCAAATACACTGCAGTCTTATGCGTCCTGTTTATTGAGAAGGGCCCTTAAGCTGAACTATTACCCATGACAGGTTTTGTGTTGAATGAAGAGATAGTTCACTCCAAAAGAAAGCACAAGTTACAATTAATATTTAGTCAATGTGAATGATCAAGGGAGTAGACTTGAAAGTAAATTCTGAGTGATGTTATCTGACAGTGCGAATGTATCACCCAAGATCCACTAAGGAAGAGTGGAAACAGGCAAGGACTTCACTCAGTGATTTGGATCAACCAAGAGATCATGCTGACCTTTCCTGGTGCCATTCATATTTTGCAGATTCACAGATTCACAGATTGGTAGGGGTTGGAAAGGACCTCTGGAGATCATCTAGTCCAACCCCCCTGCTCGAGCAGGATCACTTAGACCATGTTGCACAGGATCGCATCCAGGCGAGTTTTGAATATCTCCAGAGAAGGAGACTCCACAGCCTCTCTGGGCAGCCTGTTCCAGTGCTCGGTCACCCTCAAAGTAAAGAAATTTTGGAACTTCCTGAACCATCCTGCCAACTGAAATCATCAAAACAAGATAATAAATGTGGAATTAATTAATAAATGGCTTCAGAAAAAAAAAATATAGACACAGACACAGGACTTTGAGTTGATGACACATTGTTTAAAACTTTTGAATAGAAGTTCCAATAAAAACTTGTTTTTCAGCATCTTCTGAACAAGACCCATTTTAAAAAATGCTGAGGACAGTCAGGAAATACAGCCATGAGTTTATATTTCCTATACAAATGTTCAATCTCCAATTAATTTGAATGACTACAGAGATCACATTTTCTAATAGTTTCCTAAAGAGTGTTCCAGAATAGAGGAGCACAGCTGGTGTCAGTCAGCCCTCGGTAGATCAGCCAGTGATTGCTTTACAGAGAAGAACGTGCCCTGCCAGCAGTAATCCAATCATCTGTGAAGGAATCCTCCACAGATTCCAGTAGCTTCCATGGGGTAAATTATTTTTTCCTCCTCTGGTCCCTGCATCTCCTCATGGCCTTCACAGCTGGTAGGTCACAACGAGCTCAGCAACAGCCGTAATGGTGACGCAGCATAAGAACTGAGCAATACAAATATTTACCTCAACCTTGTCATAACACAGGGAGAGATACAGAGACATTTGTCAGACTTCCTGAATTATTCTAATTTTTTTGAGAAATGCAAGAAGAGCCTTGCTGTCTGCTGGCCTTCGAAATTTCACTGCAAGGAAGTCTAAGGTCTAGAGATTTGCCTTTTCTTTTTTCATTGCGTGGAATTGTGGCCATATTCATTTGAGTTGTATTTAGTCTTAAAAATCAGCATTTTTCCTTCATGATTCTCAAGAAAACTTTGTGAGCCAGCTCCAGTGCTGGAGCATGAATGTGTGGCTACATATATTCATGCTCTCCATAACAGGGGCCCCACCAGTAAAAACACACTGACAGTAGTTCAGAGACATAAAAGCAGGAGGCAAAAAAAAAAAAAAAAAAAAGACAGACAAGATCTCTCTGTAAACTCACCTGTGCCTACCACATCAGGCTCAGCAGCGCAACACTTCTCAACACCTGGCTGGCTGTGGCTGATAGACGCTTCCTGTGAGTGGTTAATATTAGGTCTATCTCTGCTCTCCGCTGCGGCGCTCAAGACGTGGTTCAAGCTGTGCTGCTGGTGCGCAGTGCGGAGACTGATGCAACACATTGTGGGATTCTTCGCTTACCACAAAAAAGGAGAAATCCATGGGAGCAGCATATTAAAAAAAGCAAGCAAGCAAGCAAACAGCAATGTATGAAAAGAAAGCTACTTTCTTCCCTTGGTAAAAACCTCTAATCCCTGGGAAACAGCCTATTAAAAAAAAATCATACAAATGAGAGGAAACAAACAAACAAGAAGAAAACTTTTTCATTGCAAGTTAAGTCTTCAGACAGTCAGGAATACCAGGTTTCTGATTGCATCCGCAGCCTCCACTGAACTCTTTTTGGGCATAGATATTTAGTATACAATTTATTTATTGTTATTTGTTCATATTCAAAGGACAAATTAAGAGAAAAGGTTGACAGTGGTCACAGAGCTGGGCAGTGGCAGAGGTCAACCGGTGCCTTAAGTCTCCCGATAATCAAACTGAAGCTCTGTGTACTGCTTTGATGTCCCCAGGTAGATCCTTTAACAAAATCACCAATAGATTGCTCACACTGATTTATTTTTTTAATTCTTAATTTTTTGACGCTCACAGCTAACACGTGTCTGTATGCTGGGACTTTCCTTCTGACGTTTCAAACTCTTTATCACTTGTTCAGCATTGCCCATAGCAGAAATGGAAGCAGTGAGGTTTACTTATAAGCTTGTGGCTTGCAACCAAAAATGCACTAAAATGCACTAAAAGAAAGAAAAGTAGGAGTCATCAGGAATAACAAATGGACTTTATTTATGAAGAATGCCTCAGATCATCAGAAAAGAAAAAAAAAAAAAACCACATACCAGTTTTAGTTAGAAGTGCAGTTGGCAAGTAATGGCAATGAGTGGAAACAATTTAAAAATAAGAGAATATAACAAATAAGAAGGTTGGAAATACGTTTTGTGATTTCTTTCTAATTAGGTGGTTGATAAGGGAAGCCAAAGAGATCAGACACCATCCAGAGTTGAAAAGGCCAAAGGCAGGAAGAAAGAGAAGGTTTTTAAGCGTATCAGGAACAAATTAAATGCTAGTAACAATAAAGGTAGCGTGCTTCTAGTCTGTATTTGGGAGCAAGCAGGATGATGATACACTAAGATCACATGAGGATGATAAACTACTTTCTGAGCCTTTAGTGGTTCAGACAACATGAAACAACTCTTTTTGAAATCAGCAGGCCTGGATAACTTTGACTGGGGCATCTTAAAGTGAAGCTGATGCGGTCTCTGGTTCCCTGATGTTTCCTTTTAATCTCAGAATACCGGGGAAATTACAAATGACTGGAAAAAATGTTAATTCTCTGCCAATATTTGCCGAGGACAAATAAGACAATGCAAAGATAGGCTGAAAGCCAACCAGCCATTTGTATCAAAGAGAGACATGTTCGTAAATCAACAATGAGGTTAAAGGCTAAGACTACAATTAACGACCATTAACGATGCGTTAATATGAAAATAGCTCTTGCCTAACAAAACTGATATTTTGCATACAGCAGTAAACTGACTGATTAAGGACTGCATAGCTTGACCATACTCTAGATATTTTAGGCTATTAGTACCACATAATATTCTAAATAAAATAAGATAGAATATACCCTATGCAACATCAAAGCACATTTTTAATGGATTAAAGAACCACTTAACTGACAGCTATTAATTTTTTATTTTTTTTTTAGTGAGTAGATTTTCTCAAGTGGATTTTACAGAGATTGGTTCAAAAGCTTCCAAGGTTTTATCAGCTACTTTGGACTTGAATCTAGAGTTTCCCAATGACATATGTATTGGCAGACTAGTAAATTATTCTATGACTAGGCAATAATAAAAAGATGATGAAACATTTTGTAAATTGGGCCCATTCAAAGTAAATGCAATTGAATAAAGGTGGCACCTGCATCCTAGAAGCACAAACCAAAACAGACTTGTATTGGATACACAGGTGAATTTCAACCTGAAGAATGATGCTGGGGGAAATGACATCACTGATATTATCATCAGACATACACAGAGGAGTAAAGTGAGTAAGAGAAGGGATATGATTTCTTCCCGGGTTTGCAGCAGCAGTGTGTAGTAGAGTACTGCATCTTGGCCTGATAAATATGTTTTTAAAGGGAAGTTGAAAAATCGTGCAGGAAGAAGAGAAAAGCCACAGAAAAAACTCAGAGGGGTGCAAGAAAATATCTCATAATGAAGTAAGTTATTAGAAATTTGGCTTCTGTACATTACTATGTAAAAGAATGAGGTGCTTCTTGGAGGCATGGAGAAAATACAAAGTGAGAGAATTTACACAGGGAAAAATAGCTAGCAGTTAAAATGAGACAAGCTTAAGGTAGAGGCAAAGGTCTCCAAATTCTCTCCAAAGGGAGACTGATTAGATCACTGGAACAAATCAACAAGAGGAGTGGTGGCAGATCAGTCTCCTGCTGTTTTCAGCCATGGCTGGATGCTTTTCAAGATAATCCTTTAGCATGACCTGATTGCAGGCAACTGGGTGATATTCTCTGAGTTGCAAGTCACAGGAAACAAGAAAGGTGGGTTTTAATCCTATAAAAATGGCCCTGCTTTGAGCTGCTAGTAATGCACAAGGTATATCTATATGTTACTGTACAGAGATTTCAGAGCCCACTGCATTAATATGTGTAGGCATATCTTATTTTTTAATAAAGGATTATGAAGAGTTGAAAGATATGTGTATATATATGTTAGAGTTCCCACATTTTTCTCTGTTCTTTTTGACCCCTTTCTCAACCTTTAACGGTAGCAATCCAGCAGGTCAAACACGGCTGGTGCCTCAGACCCTCCATGTATGTATCTGTCGTTGCATATCCATCAGTGATGCATTTCCACCCGTGTCGTGTAAAAGGGTATGGGTGTGATGTGTGGCTGAGGGAGGCCCTCCCGTTGAGTCACGAGGTTCAGAAAGGACCCCCTTGCTTTCTAAACTCCTTCTCAGAGAGGAGCCTAGGTGCAGCTGGGTCCAGTCTTAGTCCCAGACTTGGTCAACGGTTTATGTCTAATGGATTATGTGTAGCCACTTATCAGAGTCAACGTTTGCCTGTCAGAGCTCCACTAAGGACTTTCACTGAAACAGTTTCACAAAGTTGAAAAAAATAGGTAATTTATTGAGGCGACAGATATAAAAAATTCGGAATTGCCATTGATAATTGAACTTACTGTGACAATTTTGAGCTCAAGTTAATAGTTCAGCACTTTTGTTAATGATAGTTTTTCCCGGGGTAACATCCGACATAATTGGAGGCGCAAGTCTTACCAAAGAGGTGTCCCTGCTTGGGGAGGAGAGAGGTCCAGGCCCATCACCCATCTGGATAGTTGGAGTTCTCGTCCTCAAAAAGAGGATTCTAAATGCCAGTTGGTCAGGGCTGCACGGGGGAAGTGGCGGAGAACAAAGGTGTTCAGTACAGAGGTGCGGTGGTCTGTTTAGTTTTACCAAAGTAACGTCGAGCTGTGAAGGCTCCCCCTCACCCCAGGCGTCACTTAGTTGATTGAGGAGTAGACCGTCAGGCGCCGCATCTGTTAAGATGAACAAATTGCTCATCTCCTGCCCCTGTTCAGGTCCAGTGCTTATCAGCACAAGATAAGTTGCTCAGTCCCTGCTCTCACCCAAGTTGGACCCCCCCAGGGCCCTTTCTGCTGGCTCGTAATGGCCTTGTATTCGGCACCAACAAACCCGGACAAGTCCAGCATCCCACAGCCATGTAGCAAATTTCATATTGAAAAAAAACCCAGCAAAAACCCAAACCCCAAAACCATGCAGTTCCATGAAAGGGTGACTTCTGCCGATTCTCAGAGAAGTCAATAAGGGGGTTTGACATGACATGGTGTACATCTCCATAAGGTGTCTATATGTGACCAAACCAACCCAGGCTCCCTTTATGGTCAATGGAAAGCCAATCAGTAGCGTCCATGGGATGGAGGGGGTGGTTCACCTCCTGAAGTACACACCTATATGTGGGCGGATAAACTGAACCATAAATTCCACTGACTCAACTGGCTATGATGGCAGCCCAGCCAACCAGCTCAGGTTTACCTCCTACAACGGCAAATGTGATGTATGCCACCTCTGTTAGTCCTACAGATCTTCCCTTAGTGCTGTTGCTGAGGGTTGTGATATGAGTAGCATATAGGGCCAAACTGAACACATTGCTTTGGCGTATGCTGCAATTACTTTTATTTCATATGGTAAACTAAATGTCTCTGCTTTTTTAGGATACAGCCAAGCAAATGACTTCAACACATGCATAAACTGCACGCAAAGGACTTCATCACATAGAAACTTTGGCCAAGGTGGGGGAAGATGGGTTTATATTTCTATCATCATACATCTGTTTCAGATGAAAAGTTATTTAAAAAATTAATCCTTCTACCTTGATACAGCTCTACCTGTCACTTATTTTTTTCCCCTTTCTCCTCTGATCTGAACATGGAGTTAAGGAACATCTCCCAGAATTTCTGCCAACCGCACATGACAATATGATGATGTAATATAATTTCCTCTCCCTGGTCCATATGTGCTAAGGCAGAGACTATGCAGATATACCATATTTATGGGATAATGACAATATTTCCTAAAACACAGCAATTTTTTTTTATTGCTTGTGCTGGGCTCCAAGTCATTACTGCATCTTTTAAGCAGTATTTCCCTAACCTCATGATTAGTAGGGTGAATGCAAGGAAGTGCTGCAAGGAATTGCTCAAGATCAGAATCATTTATACCAAAACTCCATCACATTTCATTCTGTTGGCAAAGAGAGAATATGGTAGTCACATAAGGTAGAGTTGATCTTCGATCAACACATAGAGCATGTTGGGGATATTCAGCTCTGCTACGTGTGCTGAGGCCGACTGGAGAGGCAGCTGTCCATGGGGGCTTTGTTCTCTCCCCACAGTGCAGCTGGAGGAAGGCTTTGCCTGTTTCCCAAGTGTGGGGTTACAATCTTTCGTATGGTGGCAAGCCCAAAAGTTTGTCAGTCCTGGTCCAAGTCCCAGGGCCTACTGGGAGAAGGGAGTTCTGCTACTATCTCCAGTGCTGGTTCCTGTCAGCCACTCTACAGTAGCTATGAAAATTGCACAACAAGCAGAAAAAATAGACTGAGGATTTGGTGGGGAAATCTCTTTTGAGAACTCAGCTATTCTGCTTGTGCAGGTACAAATCGGTCTCCAGAAATATATTGTATAAACACCTCCAGTTTTTAAACAAAAACATAAGCAAACATCATCAATTGTAACCTGCCTCTAACCTTGAGCCCACCTCTGTGTGAAAAGTTGGACAGAAATCCCTCTGAGCATTATGTCTATGATTTTAAGGGTTATGCCTTTTATGCAACAGAAACTACTCTGTAAATGCCAGATTCTCCAGGGTACTCCAACTCCTTTATGTTGCTTTGGGGAAGCAGAGCAATTAACTGCTTTGGCTTGCTTTATAGCTGCTTTGTGTCTCTGGGGCAGTGCAAAGGGGTCTGACGCATTCTCTCTTGCAAAGCCTAGGGCATGCTAATGGTAGCTGTAAGAATAAATGTTTTCACCTGGGAGAAGGCAACAGAAACAATCATGCCCAGAAATCTTCCAAAGATCCCGAGCACACTGAGGGGCACTGGCCTTAGCATTAGCTGGGTAAAAAGGAATATATAGTTTATGGATTTTTCCAAATAATTTGCCAAAAGTCTCACTTCCAGCTAAGAATGGGTACAGAAATGCTGCTGGATGTGCAAGGACTAGCATGCGTGTGGTTTAAGGGACAAGCTGTGGAAAAAACTGTATCATGAGAAGCTAGGTTTTGGACTTATATGCCCACTACAGCTCCTTGTTCCATTCTGTAATAGGATTTCACATTATCTAACCAGTCAGCAGCCCAAGATCATGAAAAGTTCATGAATATGAAACATCTGGTTTATCATTCATGACAATAACTCAAACAGCAGATAATTTACTCCAGCACTTTCTTGACCATGCTTCTCCACAGGGAAGTGCAGTGGAAAGAGCTATCCCTCAGTAAGTACTTGCAGGTCCCAGGAATGCTTACAGGGGAGATGGCAAAAAAAATGCTTTGGGCTTGTTGGTGCGGATGTGCTGCCATTTTGATTTTTTTCTAGAGTAAAACTTTTAAGAAAAGCTGGGAGAGGATTCATGCACACTAATGTGTGTTTGAGACCATTAATTTACCTATTCCTCTTCAGAATTTCCCATGCCCAAATTTTC
This sequence comes from Grus americana, assembly GCF_028858705.1. Lineage (NCBI taxonomy): Eukaryota > Metazoa > Chordata > Aves > Gruiformes > Gruidae > Grus > Grus americana. The sequence goes on along the minus strand of NC_072853.1, from coordinate 9,037,468 downwards.
AAGGAGAGTGTGTAATTAAGAGACATTGATAAACGAATACAGACAGCTGATACATTCTGTCATTTGATGGCTCAACTCTTTCTTAGGCATCTGCTTCTTCAACCCAGTGCAACACTGAGGTTTCTCTTTGTTCACAGAAGCAATGATCCTACAATATTTCTTCTTAGTAACCTCATCCTGGTGAAAATGAGTTGGTAGAGGATCCCGGTTCTCCCAGTCCCCAGGCTGGAGGTAAAACGCAGCCTGTGCTGGTAACAGCTGGCAATTGCATGCATCAGGCTGATGGTCTATGAGGACATGCAAGAAGTGGAAACTAGATCAATTTACTGAAGTTGCATATAAAAGAATTGCTGGAGCACGTAGGGTCAAAATCATAAAGGCCAAAGCACAGAATGAAATACAACTAGCAAGAGACATGACAGGTAACAAAGAGCTTTCTATTAATATTTCAGAAGAAAGAGGAAGAAGAAGGAAGAAGTCGGTCCTCCACTTAGTGAGACAGGAAAGCTAATAATGCCTGGAGGGCTGAAGTGGTTAATGCTTTTCACAAATCAACCTTCACTAAAGCTGCTATGAGCCAATGACTAATATGTTAACACCAATGAGTGGGAAGGAGGAATTCAGTCTACAATAAGCCAAAGGCAGGCTAAGGACATTCAGGTGACCGCCCGTTTTGGCTTGGCAGTCATTCACCTCAGTGGGAGCAACCAGTGTGGTGGGAATAGGGGGCTTCCTGCAGAAGTAATCTAGGGATTGCAGGACAAGAAAAACTAAGTGAACTCCAGGAAGCGTAAACAGGAGGTCTCTGTCTAGTCCCAGTATTAGTCCTGGGTTTGGGCACCTCAGAGATTACAGGGAGAGCAAGAAATTATGATGTCTGAACAAGGAGTGGGAGAACTAGGAAGGAGAGAAGGCTGCAGTGGAGATACGTGCATTGTCTTTAAACTGGTTAAATGCTGCAATGAAGAGGAAAGAAATAATTCCTCCAGTGTGCCCAAGGAACAGTGGACTTACTTACACTGCAACAAGAGAGATTTAAAGTAGACAATAGGCTTAACTCTCTAACTCTGAGGACAGTGAAGGCCTGGAGTAGGTTACTGCAGAGTGGGTAGAGGGAAGCAGCCTTGCTCCCTGAAGACAAGGTTAGAAAAACACCTGTCAGGAAGAGTTTAGTTAATGCAGTTTGTTCCTTGGGGCAAGGGAGATATGAGAGGATCCCTTGAGTCTCTTCCAGCCCTCTGACTGTGCCTTGGACATATTCCTTTGCATTCTTCCCTCTCCCATTTTTCTTCTTCAGCTCCTAAGTCTACTCACTAGAGGCTCAGTGCCTCGGCCTTGCTCTCAGCCTAGGCCCTTCCATGCTCCAAAAAACAGTAAACCTGGGGTCCTGAGGCAGGAGAGAGGTTGTGGTGGCTCCCACCCCAGGAGGTGCCTTGCCAGGAACTGCACTCCACCGCTGGTACCCTAAGGGAAGTAGGTGCTCTCCATCACCTGGGTGGACACTTTCCTCAGGCGCATTTCAAGAACCCTGACCCAGCACATGGTGAATAAATAAATCCAAGAGGCTTTTAACACATTGAAGGTCTTCTAAGCTGGCTACCTTACTTGTATTCTCAGCAGCCACCCTGAGGCCTCAAATAGGTCAGAAATTTTTCTTCCTAGGTGCTCTAGGAGGTGACACGAAATGAGGACAACAGTTCCCACTGTGCAAAGAGATGGGTGGCTTTCCTGGGAAACCCCTCACCTTCATGGCCTGCAACAACTTGAAGTAACTGAAAATAAAGGAAACTATCTATCCCCCAAGGGCTTTGTGGTGTCTCAGTCATGGGGGCAAACTGTGCATTATCCTGGCTCCATGCTGACTCCTGCTCTGTGAGGTGCTGGGAGTGCAGCCAGCCAGTCCCCCAAGGGCTGCCACCAGAAACCAGGGATGTCATGCCTGAGAAATGCATTTGAGACTGAAAAAGCAAACAGGTAAGAATGCAAAATGCAGCAGAAAGAGCTTGCCAAATTAAAGCTAGAACTTAATGGTCAAAATGACCACTTCAGCTTGAAATTCCAGTTTCCTCCTTTAAAACTGAGCACTTGCATTTGTTCTGAGAGGTGTTTCTGTGAGATGCCCCAAAGGACAATCTGAGATGTGTGGGTCATATTGTGATGGACCAAACGGAGGTCAGGGAGTCAAAGTGAGTGGGAGTAATGGAAACCGGCCTGCACAGAACTGAAGAACCCTTTGGGATCGGGGGTGGTGGCTGCCCTACAGCTGAAAGAGTTCCCACTGTGTTGCAGCCTGAACGCACTGTTCAGGGATGGAAACTGTGCTATGATAGGCCCTAAACAACAGTCCCAAGCTCTGCAAATGCAAAGACCACACCTTGTAACCCAGTAGAAAGGGACCGCTAAATCAAAAAAGCTGCTGGAGTGGGAACAGAGTGGGAAAGGCTCTTTGATTCACTGGAACCAACCCTCTAAGTCCTCAACCTGTGATATCCAAAGTCAAGTTGGTCCCTTTGGGACTTAAAGTCAACAAACTTCTCCCTTGTCAAGTAGGGAGTGGGTATCATGACGGCGTTAGGGCAGAAAATGACTGTGGAGCATGGTGAAGAGTTTTCATTTTTGACATCTAATGGTGCTACTAATGTCAAATTGAGTTCCAACTTACGAATAATAGGTGCAACCATCTCAGTGAAACTGGATGCTCTTTGGGTCTGATGGATGTAGAGGTTATATTTTTAGCTTTCCTTTTTTTTTAAAAAAAAAAAAAAACAAACCACAGTGGCCACAATTTTTACTATTTGTGGGGGATACAGGTTTTACCCTCTATATATTTTTCTGATGTTTAAACTCAGGAATAACTAATGCAGCCTCAGGAGCACAGTGCTGTGGATCTCGTGGACATTTTCTCCTTTTCCTTCCCCACTCCTGTGCTGTGCCTGTCTCACACAGCATCCCAAAATATGCCCTCCTTGTCCAAATTCCCTTTGGGAAGCCTGTCCTGGCTGAACATGTGCAGCCCAGCAGTTTCTCAGGGACTCAACAATCTTAGGCGTGATTAAAGGGAGATGGACCAAAGCCATGTTAAAAGGAAAGAAGTACTGCCAGAACCCGCAAAACCATTTTATTACTTGATGAAGAAGAAAAGCATTTGCTGGATCAAGGTAGACATCAACTGCACCCTGAGCATGTGGCCTCAGGGCTGTGTTCTTCTCCTTTCCTCTCATATTGAATACAAGTCTATATTGTCCCATCTGCTCCAAAAGGCTGACAGGAGGAAGAGGAAGGAAAAATAAGCCCAGAAAGAAACAGTGATTGCTCTTTTTGGTGCCCTCAGTCCAGGAGAGGGTGGAAAGTTTTATCACACTAGACAGGGATGGAGCAAGGTGGACGCTGGTCACAAACAGCAGAGCTTGGGGCAGTGACCTGCTCTGGCACTCCATGTGTCATACATCACCTCCCGTGCTCCAAATTAAATCAGGAAACAAAATCATAATGCTCCCAATTTTGTAAAACTGATAACGCTAGCAGGGATTGTGGTGAACACCCTCCAGGGCTTAGAAAAGCAGTTTATCTTCATTACAATCTTTTTTAAATGCTTCAGATGCAATTATGAATGGTAATAAAAACACGTATATCCTGAATGCTCTCCATAGCTCAGACCTCTTTCTGCTGAGGTATCTAAAACAGCCCATATCAGACCCTCAATTTATTCACCTTCTTGAGGCAGAACCACTCTATATCCACTGGAAGGCGACTGTATCTTTGCACTTTGAAAGAGTCCAGGGAAGAATTTGTGATGGACTTAATAGTTTACTTCCTAAGGTGGTAGTGTGAAAATGGATACCTTTGTTTTCACCCTTTTTGCTTTTATAAGTGAGACTAAATTAAGGAGAAATATTAGCATGAGCTGGGAAGAGAGGAAGCTTAAAGTGCTGCTTGCAAGAAATAAAAAAAATAGAAAGATGAGAACTTGAGAGCATGTGGACTACGTGTGCCTGAAGTAGCAGTATTTTTGTGAGCACTACATCAATAATCCACTTTCCCCACAGATTTGTGTCTGGTGGTTGACTGCAAACTCCAGCTGAAGTTGTTTTCCTGCAGTCGGCCGTCTGAGAGGTCTCAGCTGTGTGGCTTCTCTGGCGTCTAATAGAGCATGAGTAAACACTCCACTTTTCCCAAAGGTGTGATACTCCTATGGCCTCTCTCTTCTTCCTCCGTGCCTCCTTTCACAAAATGCACAGGAATGTGATTGTCAGTGAGATATCTCTCTCTCTCTCTGTCAAATTTGCCTTGATTTTGGCCAAGGGGCTCAAAAATTGCTGCAAAGGGACACAGACAGACAGACATGAACACGTACGAAGCAATTGCATAAGCTCCATTTCCCCAGGAAACAGAGACCGAAAGCAGCTCTGTTGAAAGAGAAGCATTTACTAACCTAATACCAAAGGAAACTTTGAATAAAATGTTACCAGAGTTAGGATGTAGAATTTGGATACTTGGGACATAGAGGGAAAACTGGTCCTCAAATATTTCATGTTTCAAACAGGTTTGATCTCTTGGGGATCTATTCATAACTTTTCTAAACATCTCATAAGGCTTATTTCTTATTTTCTTTAATATGAAAAAAAATGTGATTTGTCTGCATTTATTAACAAAATATTTTAAAAACAACACATGGGCTAGAAGGGTAGACCTACTTTCTAACAGAAAAACAAGCCCATCTGAGATAGGAGATGGTTATGTTTTATAGATTTCATTCTTTTACACTTAATTCAATTTCATTGGCTTGTTCTGGTTTTGTTTTTTTTTTCCAAGTGGTGACATGTATAATCTAACCCAATCTTGGAAATTCACTGACATATTTACAGTGCTGGGAAGCCTCGGTGTGGCACTAGAAAGTCCAAATCTGATTCCAGTCTTACCTAGACCCAACTGGGAGCAAAGGCACTGGCCACAGTGAATTTTCAGCTGAACAGGAGATTTCCCTCCTCATGTAGCCAACTCCATCCCAGAGACTGGAGAATATTGCTGCATTAGTGGAAGGAAAAAAGGCCCAGATGAATGAATAGTTGTGTAATTCTGTGGTCACTGATCTAGAGAATAGAAATACCAGGGTGTGCACACTATCCGCAGTGGATGAAGTAATTTTTTGGAGTATGTCATAAAATTACTTGTCAAGGAGACCGTGATATGAAGCAGGACAACCTATGAAGGGAGCAGACTGTGCCGCTTCACGAATGCATGCAATATTTGTTGGGATTCTTTATCCTTTCTTCCTTTCATAGTTTGTTAGTCAATATATTTTCCTCTCTTTTCATGCGCATCAAGAAAAACATCTGCAGAAGGCAAACCCAAAGGTTAATTCTTCCCCTGCACTTCCTGCATTTGTTCAAACAGTTGAACTAATATTTATGAATAATGCATTGCACCCATGAATGCCACAGATTGATGCAACTCCAAGGACTTCATTTTTATACCAGCTGAGACTCAGACTCAATATGACTTATTAATCCAGTTTCTTTTACTGCTTAGCAAATATTATCTAAATGTTTATTTCCAGAAGACTGCTTCTCTACAGCAAGGATTTATCAGAGCTTGCTCATATTTCTGGCAGGTTCCTGACTCTTTGTGGCCAGTTTATTTTAGTTATTAATTTTTCTCAGAGCTTGGCATCTTATTTATGTGGTGGTTTGTTGTTTGTTTTTGTTTGTTTGGGTTTTTTTTCTTCTTTTTTTATTCTAAGTTCTGCTTGAAATCTTTAATTAAGAAACTGATGTTTTTACAGAGCAGATACTGAGACAGACAATTGCTGAGGAAAAACATAAATGCCCCAGAATACTGTTGCTGCTGTCACGAATTCTTGGTACTGGTTCAAAACCATCAGAATATCCTTTTTGCCCGCATAATTGCCACATAAATGCCCAACAGGAAATTATGAGAATTTAAGAATAAATGAACACAATAGTCAGGCCATTGCTTTTGAGGGCAATGAAGAAAATACGATATCTGAAGTTACTGGCATCAATGAATGGAAATCTAATATAACACATATTTGTAAATTGATATAAAGTACTACAATTTTTTTATATGGGAATTTACAGAAACTAGTATTTTGATGGCTTGTTGTTTTGCTAATGTCATTCAAACCCTCATATTTTTGCTCACAGTGGAACAGCTCAGCTGCTGTCAGCCAGATTAATACTGCTGAAATCAACAGTCACACAAATTGACACCAGCTGAAGACCTGTCCTAATAAATCTAAGCCTATTTATGGGAGATGAAACCTCAGTCATGTCTCCCCAAAGGCAGTATTCTCACTCAAATATAAATGGTTTTGGCTGCGTGAATGAATTAAATATTGAAGGTTCCATTCTTCAGACTTAGCTGCAGCTTCACCCACACCAGTGGATCTGATTTATACCAACTCTTTGGAGAAATAATCGCTCAGTAATAATCACTTAGCTGTTGGGTGTATTATCATCCTTACAAGTATGCCGGCACGAGGAGTGCAAGCTGCAAGCATTGTGCTTGCTTACTCAGTAATGGATCCTGGGTTGAGTAACGTGTCAAGGTACCTCCCTTCACCTGGCAATTTTAAGGGACTGAGGGAATCCAGTGGTGGATTTACCACATCAGGTGCTCGCTGATACTTTCTGCGTCATGATACCAGGGATACAAGGCTGAACAGGAGCAAAGGAGATTTTGGTTCTCTAACCATACCGTGATTCTCATCCATCTTCTTCTTTGGAAAGACTGTTTAGACAGAAAAAAAGCAAGTCCTCCTGCTGTATTGCAGCTTCTTGCACTCTGTGGTGTCAAGTCTCATCTGCAAAGGCCCATAACTCTGTGGAAATGAGATACCTGTGTTGAAGTGGGGCTGACTGAGTTATCAAGATGTTATCAAGAGTCAGCTAAACCAGATGTTTTCATACTCTTGTTTCTAAAGCTTCTTTGATATTTCAAAGGGCCAGGCTGATGTAACTCTCCTTCCCATCACCTAAGTAGTAATAACAACAACAATAATAGATGGTGCAGTTTGACTCCCCCACCTCCCTTCCCATTCCAGTACATGCCTCCTGAAGCGGGTGAGGTTCCTGGCCCTGCTGCTGTTTGCAGGCCCAGTGGGTCCCCCGCTATTCAGCAGGCAAATCCTGCATGGAAGGGATGTCTTCTCCATCACCCCGGCAAGGAGAAAGGCAGAAAAAAGGGCACCTTGATAGAAAACTAACACGGCTAGTTGTTTGGCTTGTTTAAAAGCCAGATACATGACTCAGCCTTTACCTTTTATGAGTCAGGAAATTCCAAGGTGTTCTTTTTTTCCCTTGGACTTGTAGGCAGACTCTGATCTCACTTATTACAGGGTAAATCCACCACAGGCAAGGAGCTATTCCTGCCACACATTCGCAAGCAAAAGCAGCATCCATCCTCCCTGAACTCTCTTTCTGTTCTTAGCAGTCCCTGTGTTCTTTGGCCAGCCACAGCCCTCGGTAAAAGTGTCAGGCACATCAAACAGCATGAAATAAATCAATCCATTTCCCAGTTTATTTAGTCTAAAAACTCTGTAAAATGGAGTCAAATTGAGAAACCTGTTTATGTGGCTGAGAGGCCTAAAGGGATGTATAGAGGAAGGAATGATATTAAAGTGTTAAGCTAACAGAATCAGAGCTAGTTTGCACTGGGGTGTGCTACCTGTTTCCAGTTCACTGTGGCTGGCGTGACTGCAGTGATGGATAGTTGCATTCACAGACATAATGTCCATGGAAGGTGAAAGGTAAAGAGACAAAAGTCATTAAAACTATAAAATTGCTTCAAGGTCCAGAAAACCAATTAGACACTGAGATTTAAAAGCAATGTGGCTGCCTTGTTTTATTGAAGAGCAGAGTCAGCGGTGATTTACTGAACCCTTGCATGTTTATATGTTGGAAGAAGGTACTGAATTCTCATCAGCCAAGCAGACATTGGCAGAAAGATGAAACTAGCAAACTCAGACTGAAAACACGGCACAAAACTTTAATAGTGAATGTAACTGAACTCACCAAAACATGAAGCAGATTTTCCATCATCTGAAGATCTTAAATTGAATTTACGTCTTTGAACTAGACAGAGAAGTGTCTTTAGAGCCTCCATTTATTGGGGCCAGTACAAGACTCCCCAGGATTAAGGCAGGGTGATACAGGATTACAGTGATCTCTTTTAGCATTGTCATCCTTTGAGGGAACTGAGACCCCCCCAGAGCAGAAGCCAAGGTGTGGGCTGCTGCCATCACTGAGCTAAAGAAGAGCCTAAATGTCCATTTGAGACTTAATGAAATAACCTTACACCCAGCCACACCTGTAAGTGCCCCGATGTGACATATCCACACAGGAATCACTATCAGAAAGGCTGCTGAGGTACCTGGATGTCTCAGCACCCCTGCCCTGGAGCTGCAGGCCCACTCCTTGATCCCCATCTCATCCAAGCTAAGACAGAGTGTCTGGTTTATGATTACCACATGACAAACTGGCTGACATGAGATGAGCTGTAGAGCTGCAAGCAGCCAGATGTCCGGATTTCAAAGACTCCATCCTTGCTGACACACTTGACCACAGCATTAGCTGAGGAATTCACAGAGGGGAATGAAATATTCAGGGGAAATAATCAAAGGAGAGCAAGATAACCAAATGTTTTGGGGGAAAAACCAAAACCAACACACTGCCATTTCTGGTGTAATTTATAAAGTGTTCTTTCCCTTAATTTTGAAGTCTGATAACCCAGGAGCTTTGAACTCTTGTTCCTCTTCCATTTGCGAAGCTGCTTTTGCTAGGACTGCTAGCATGGCCCCGTCAGCTCCAAGCCAGCAAGCACAACTTGTACGAGGTATTGGCCACCTACTTCACATCTGAGCCCATTACCCTAGGCTAATCCACCTAGTTTCACCTCTGTTTTAAGAGGCCATCTCACCTAGGTCAGAGGAATTGCACTCTCCAAATGCTCCTTTCACTTCACAAAGTGTTCAGACATTTGGACCCCAAAGTCAGGAACTGAGCGATAGCCAGGTGCAGATGAACACCACCCAGGTGACATGAAGATAGCAGGCTGCTTGTTAGATTCCTCAGCAGAGAGACAGGGTCCCTGTGACTGAGTATTGCTGGTGTACAAGGAAGGATGTGTGCTGGTGACAGAGAGGGGTGAGAAAGAAATATTGAAATAGAGAGAGGCAGAATGAATGAACAGAGGAGGACGTGAGGAGAGAGAGGGAAGGATATAGAGGAAGGAGAACAGAAACAGCCCTGAAGGAACCTGACAGAAAATACAATCCCCAACCTGGTCTTCAGGGTGGTATGTCCTGGGAAGGGGCTGTGGTAAGGGTGAAGGTGCTGGAGGAGGAAGAGAGAAGGTGGTACTTCCTCTGGTTTGCAGCCAAGCTCAGGCTGAATCATTTCCCAGGGCAGCTGGGCGAGTGTTCAGACTGTCAAGCAAAAAATCTGGTCCTTCTAGAGCTCCCTGGTCCAGCTGGTGTAAAACCATTAAACTGTCCATGTCATATCACACAGCACAAAGGGATGAAAGTTGCTGTGAGAATACACGTCACTGGAGCACAGCTTCCTCGCTCTCCCCTCCCCATGGCCCAGAGCACTCAGCTGTGCTGGTCCGGGGAGCAAACCCCACTGCAGCACCAGCTCCCCTGGAGGGCTGGGATGGCTGCTGGGGGGTCTAGGGGTGACTCACCCCAACCTGACCTGGCACACCTGAATTACAGGAGGTAGCCAAGGCTGAGCAGAGGTTAAGGCACCTTCTGAGTTCCGGTTTGGCCATCAGAGCATTCACCCACCCATCACTTCCTTGCCTGCCATACCAAGCAGGAAGGTTTGCCTATTCCTAAATTTACCTTGACATCTCTTTTAGCCCATGTCTTGACTCTTTCTTGGGTTTAAGATCTGTAAAGCCATTTAATATGATTTTTTCCTCCCGTTGCAAGCACTCATTTTCCTTATACTATTCTATTTCAGTTTAAGGATGAAAGAGACTTTAAATTCTTTCAAATTCAGATTTAGAGGGGTGACGGAAAATACTGTGCCTGTGCCTAGGTAAGCACAGAAAAACACATCAGAGATGACCCAGGTAAAATCAGGGTATACATTATCGGGGATACAGGTGATCATAGAGTTTAGCTCTGTTGAGGGTGGGGTTTGAACTCCCATGGGCAATATTCATTATGGCCACTGCTGGCACAGGTTAGAAATATAACTGGGCCCAGGACCTGACGCATACTCTGATACATTCCACCAAAATCATGGAAGGGATGCGTAGCATGGCAGGGGACAGTGTGCCCTTCCTTTCATCTCCCATGTGGGTTTCTCTGTAAAGATGGGGGGTCTCGAAGCAGCTGGCAGACTGCCTCCCATGGGGTGCGCTTGCAGGACAAACATCCTTCTGCACTTCGAATGAAGCCACTTTTTAAAAAAAAAGATGAAATAAATCGATCATCTGTGCATAATTGTACACATGTCAGGTTATTAATCGCAATCAGTAAAGCCAGATTAAGCATTTCTTGCTGTACTAAGGTGCAAGAGACTGAATGCCATGAGCAACATGAGAGGTAAGCTCTGAGCATTTCTGTACAGTGCTAAAATCGCAGTGTGATGGACCACAGTGCTGCAGCTTTCCCTTTAAGAGCCCTTTGGCTAACGGCGATACACTGAAATGCAGGAGGTGGGACAACACCACACACAAAAATGAAGAAGTGAAGGCAGGAAAAGTTTCTCCAGAGGAAAAATGCAGGGCTTGTCCTTCACCCTGACGTCAGATCTGTCTTTAATAAAATCCCCAAAGAGCCAAGAGAAAAAGGCAGAGTGCCTAGGCTAGGTTGCCAGTTCAGGATTGCTCTGCATTCCCCAAAGTTGTGTTTTTGTTCAAAACGGCTCTAAATCTGGGTTCAATCAATGTATTTAATCCCGGCTTCCAGGGATGAGGTGGCTTTTGCCCTGGATTCTAGCAACAAACAGCATTTTGCAGGTGAGTTTGGAAACTGCAGGAGAGACTCGTCTTCTGCAAACACACTTGGGTTTAACGCACGGTGGGCTGGGAGAGCTGAGTGCGATGCGTGTGGGAAGGTGGGCACTGGTGAGCTCTGGGGGTGGTGGGAGATGTGGGAGTGGGCAGGGAAAGGTGAGCTGTGGAAGAAAGGAAAAAGGAAAGGAAAGGAAAGGAAAGGAAAGGAAAGGAAAGGAAAGGAAAGGAAAGGAAAGGAAAGGAAAGGAAAGGAAAGGAAAGGAAAGGAAAGGAAAGGAAAGGAAAGGAAAGGAAAGGAAAGGGAAAGGAAAGGAAAGGAAAGGAAAGGAAAGGAGAAAAGGAAGGAGGGGAAAGGAAGGCGAAAGGTGAAAGGAAAGGGGAAAGGGGAAAGGTGCAGAAGTTGCAGAAGTGTCTGAGTTGAGTCCATCTCTGCTCAGCATCCAGGTGGATCTGCACAGAAACCTGTAGTGTGGTTTGTGGGTTTTTTTTCTTTTTCTTTTTCTTTTTCTTTTTCTTTTTCTTTTTCTTTTTCTTTTTCTTTTTCTTTTTCTTTTTCTTTTTCTTTTTCTTTTTCTTTTTCTTTTTCTTTTTCTTTTTCTTTTTCTTTTTCTTTTTCTTTTTCTTTTTCTTTTTCTTTTTTTCTTTTTTTCTTTTTTTCTTTTTTCTTTTTTTGCTACTGATTTGTATTGTGGAGCATAGGAAGGAGGAAAAGATCTCCCATTCCTGCCCGAAGCAGCCCGGCTGAGGCTGTTACGGGAGCGGGTGGGAGGGGAAAGGGCAGGTCCCCGACGGGCGGCGGTGCCCAAAGGGGGCCGGGACCGAAGCAGTGCCGGGGCCGGAGCCGTGCCGTGCCACAGCAGGGACCGGGACGGAGCCGGGCGGTGCCGCCGGCCGCTCCCCGCAGGTGTGCCGCTGCCGGGGCTGCCTCGGGGCCGGCAGAGGAGGAGGGGGCTGTTTCCCCCCTCTCCGATCTCTGTAGCTGCCCGATCCACGCAGGCGGCAGCTGCTTTCCTTCCACTCTTCTTTGGAAAAACCTGTATGGGAAAGCCACTCATTTCAGAAAGATGTTTGCGTTTTGCTTTTCCTGTCTCGGTGCGTGCTTGCGGCTTGTGTAAAATCCGCGGGGGAGAGAGCTGGTTGTTGAGGGCTGGCTGTTCGGGAAGGTGACCACCACCACGGCAGGCAGGCAGTGGGTGCGGGGAGCGCCGGTCCCCAGCGGGAGAGGAACTGAGGGGGACCTGCCGTGTCCCCCCTCCTCATCCCCATCCCGGGAGGCAGCGCTGGACTCAGGGCTTGGGGAGCCCTAGGGACCCCAAAAGAGAGGTGCAGATGGTGGATCCTAGGGACCCGTTTGGGCTACCTGGCTTGAGGCTGGGGCATTCCCTGAGCCAGACATCTGTGAAGCTCTGTCTGAGCATCTCTTCTGCTTGGAGAGGGGTAACATCAACTGCTTTGCACAAGGTGGGGGGATTTTGCTTTGCAGGGCTGCTGGCATCAGGGGTTGGCTTCTGTGTTGTGAGATAAAGCGAGGCTTTAAAGCAAGGAGGTAACACGCGTGGTGTGGTACACCAGATGCACCTGTGTGAAAGCAGATGGTGAAGCGATAAGTCCTGCATGAGTGTGGAGATGGACTGATAATGGTGCCTCTTCTAGAAACAAAAAACACAACACAAAACTAACAACAAACAAACAAAATGCACCTCTTGGGCTCTCTGAGGTAAGTTGATTCTTACCTCAGTTGATTTTTGTTGAGCAAGTAAAAAGTCACACAGAGGGAGGGGGCCCCCCAAACAGTGTTACTAGAGGAGATCTGTGTGAGCCTTGTAAATTTTACAGTGGTTGTCCTGGGTCGCCTTGATATGAAATATGTTTGTACAAAAAGCTGCTGTAGCATGAAAGTATGTGCGAGTGCATGCATGTGCCTGCTGTGGGGGTGGGTAAGTGCGCGCAATCCAAATATTGCTGGCAGCATGTTTGGTCTAAAGAGTGTCTAAAAAAGTGATCAAAACTGTATCAAAAATAGCCTACAAAGAGTCCTGGGTCTCAATTATTTCAGTTCAAGCTCTCCATTGAATGGAGCAGGTGAGGCTGTGTCTCTCTGGAGCATCCCAGGGGCACTGTCACCTCCTGAACACACGCATGGAGTTGGACCTTAGAAGGTTGTGCTTAGAAACCATTGAGTAGGGATGATTTCTCCCCAGCAATGAACCGGCTTTCTGTGGGTCTTCTCCACACCTGAACTGGGATGTGATATGGGGTTGGTAGGCTGATGGAGGTCAGATTTCTGTCTGCCATATGTAAGGGAGTGGGGAAACAGGGATGAAAAAAGTGTATAGCATGGAGCAATGAGAGGGGCCGGGGAGAGCAACTGGGAGGCAGTATTAGTCTATGTAATTCTTACAGGACTTGTGGGAGAAGAGCAGGCTTAGTTTGGTCTGCCTGAGGGGAGGTTGTCTGAAGGAGCAAGGGATATTGCAATTGGTGTGGGATATTGTGAATATTCAGCTGGCATGGCCACCCTGCTCATGAGAGATGTTGTAGCTAAGTTGTGTGGGTCGTAACAGATGAGGGCTGGTAGAGGTCTGACACCACCCCACCTCATTGCCTATTGTACTGCATCTTTGGTGGCATCATCACAACAGCATAAAGATGTTTCCAAGACTGCAGAGGCATCCATGGAGTGGTAGCATCAGGCAGGTCACTGTGCACAGGCAAAGCCCGGTGGTCTCCATGGGGGCTTGTAATGCTTCACATATATGAAGAAATATAGACAGAAAAAGATGCTCCAGTGGGAAAGAGGAGGGCTGACTATCTGGAATGTAACTGCAATACATATACTTGCCCCAGGGAGAAAGGCAGAGGAGTTAACACAGGAAGGTCAGACAGGTCTCAAGGGGCATTTCAGAAGGTGGCTATCAGGTTCTGTGGGAGCGTCTCCTGCCCCCCCACTACTGCATTAAGCTACAGAGTTACTGAGCTCTTAAACAGTTTTATCAACAAGGTTTTGTATTGGGGCATAACTCTACAGGTGATGGGTTTGCAAAGAGAAAAATAGCTGAGCATAGTTGGAATTTCAGGCATAAGTATTCAAGCATTTCTTAAGATTTTTTTTTTTTCATACATATAATGGCAGAGACCATGGGAGCCCAAGTACCATCAACAAGACTGAGATTCCTCAGTGCCTGAGTCATTTCTGCAGCAAGGACTTTAAGGCTGGGTGCGTTGGCCCCTTCCAGAGCTGCACATTGAGGAATCAGAGCCTGGATCTTCAGCCTCTAGTCATGACGACTCAGCAGATATGAGACCCCTTGTCCAAATGGGACGAAATGTCCCAGACCAGAGTAGTGATTAGAAAAGAAATTCTGCAGTTTGTAGAAAATTAGTACAGGAGATTATATGTGGAGGACAGCATTGGAGGTTTCTGAAACATTCAAAGTGGAGGAATGGGTAGTATGTGCATGAGGAGTGAATGCAATCCATTGAATACGTTGCTCTTCATCACATCAACTAGTAAGCAGGTATTGACACTTTTAGTTGATGTGATAACAGTCATGGCACACGAACACCAGGCCTTTGGCTTTAGTGGGTGGTAGGGAGGAGAGAGATATTTGAAGATGGTTTTATATAGGCATGATCTCCTTTGTGAGCATTGATTTCACTAGATAGTCACTGATAATGATTCAAGTTCAGGGCTGCCTCAGGCTGTGTGGAAAGTGGTTTGAGAACTGTAATGTGTGGTTTTTCCTTCTCCTTTTTATAAGATTTATTGGCACAGATATGAGGCCAAGAATTTCATTTGTAAAATGTTTGGATGTGGTGGCAGGAAAAAGTGATTACATTCCTTTAGGCTCTTCCAGGCAAAACCACAATCTGACCAAACTTGAACCAAAAAAAAAAAAAAAAGCAAAAAAAAAAAGCTACAGATTGATTTATTCATTTATCTATTTGCTTTGCTAGCAGCTCATATATAGTCTAATGCTAAAAGTTCCAGACACCTTTATTCTTGCCCACAAAAATCCCACGGATCTCCAGGCGCGGTGAGCTGAGGTTTGTTTATGGAGTGCTTCGCAATGGAAGGCTACAGGCTTGCAACATGGATAATGATGCATAGATAATCTTAGGCAGCGTAGGTTCAAAATTGATGTGTCTCGTGCCTCTCACCTTCCCACCATTCCCTGTTGCTTGACAGCATCTTGTTACCAGAGACAGGCTTGATACACTCCTCTGTAGAAGGGCTCCTAACCTACACTTCCATAAATTGTAGGTGTCAATTAAAATTACTCTGATCATAGCAGCTGAAGATTCAGCTATGCAAATGAGTATCTTGTGGCTCGAAGCTGGTAGACATAATCCCCATGGGTATGGCTGCACCATACGTGGGGCTTTCCCAAAGCTGCTCTGTTATTCAGCAGTCCTCCGTCACAAATCCCCTTGCAGAAGGAAATCATTACCGAAGGTAGCACTGATTGTGCTTCACACAGATTGGATGTCCAGACCCAAATCTGTTTCTGACGAAGTGGAGATGCCCCCTAAATACACACATACACACTTTGATAGCCATCGGCTGCCAGTGTGCAACAGCCTCTTTGCCAGCATTCGCCAAGACAGAGCCGGGGACAGGACTTGTCTTCCTCGCAGTTGTGCCACTGCCTGTTTGTGTCCCCTCGGGGAGGTCCTGTCCCCATTTCACACTGCAGCAGTCCTGCCTGCAGTGCGAGTTCTCTGCCAGTGGGGCTTCTCCAGGGCAAGGCGTTAGTTAAAAATGATAGCTGTGGGTTTTAGCAAAAGCATAAGATTGACGTGATTATGCTGAGTGTTTGTCCTTTGAAGAGTTGTGAGTGTTTAGCTTCTCCCACTTTCCCCAGGTGCTAGCAAAAGGCACTGGTCAAAAATTTCAGAAGTTCTCCACACTCACATGGGACATTTGAATTATTTCTTCAGGAGCTCTGGGCTCCCACGTTGGTATGTTAAAAGTTGCTTTAGCATCCTGCCAGTGCTCAGCTTACTGAGAACTGCTCTTTCTGGATGGCCTCAGTGTCCCAGCGGGGTCTTGAGCATTCCTGTCTGGACAGCCCTGGCTCTCACGCATGAGTGGAAATGAAGCTGTTTTAAACAAAAAGAAATAGAATCATGTATGTGAATATTGGCAGCTGTGGCCTGGCGAAAGCTGAACGCCCACAGCTTCAGCTGAAGATTCATTTGAGTATCAAGCCTGACAGTGTCTCACGTTGTGGACTAGAAAGCAGGGTAAGGTTTCCTCACTCTTTCAGATTTAAGTTTGTCACCAGGAGGTGCAGGCAGGCAGGTAGATGTTCCTCCTCATTCACCCGTTGATTTCTTCTAATATAGCTCAGCCATCCTCATTCTTAGGGTGTTTATGTTACAAGTATACTTTTCTGTTTCTATTAAATAGAAACTTTGACTGACAGCTGTCAGCTTAGCAGTGATGGGCCTAAACAAATTCTACCCATTTGTTTTCTTTCTGTGTTCTGATGTCCACCAAGAATTCAGACCAAGTTTCTTGGACTGGACTTACAGCACCCGATTTCCCCATCACTCCCTCTTCCAAGTTTTGTCCCACCCAGGGTTTGCTGCATCCTGAGTTACCTTCAGCCTCCCATTGCTGCAGATTGGCAGTGGGATCACAGGGCTTTATTTTCACAAATGTGTTCCTGAGTCAAGGGACTCTGACTCTGCTGCTGTAGAAGCTCTGTGCAGATGTTCTCCAGTGCTGCTCTGGGTTTCCTAGCTGTGGGTGAGGATCACTAGTTCTCCTGCACCCTGGTGGTCTCCCAGCTCTGGGAGGTACCTCCACTGGTGCCTTTGTTATTTATTGCATTCATACTGAAACCTTATGTGTTTCCCTCTTGGCTGTTGCTTGTTCTGGCATCCTGGGTGATGTTTCTGGAGTCCTCTTAATCCTTTGTGCCTTCTAATAGACTGCTGCTAGGCTTTGACTTGTAATCCTTACATTTGGGCTAGGTGTGGGAAAGTAGAAGGGAGAAAAGGCATTTTTACCTCTGTGGGTGCCAACAGCTGGCTCTGCTCTACAAGTAATTCTTGTCGATGGAGAAGGAAAGAGGAGCCTTTATGCTGAGACAGCTGTGGAAGAAGATAACACTTAAGCTAAGCTTTGCAGCACACCTTGAATAATGAATTTCTAATACTTGGGTTGGTAATGCATTCCAGGACTGTGTGGTCATATCTGTGTTCCTCTTCTCTTTCTCAATAGCTCCCACGTTGTTCTTCTGTTTTATTAGTCTGGGTCTGTCATTCTACTTAACCTATAAAGCAAATGAGAGATGAGCAAGTTGGAAGGCCAAGTTTCATGAACTCCAGGATGGCGTGCAATGAGCCCAAAGGGAAACCTGAGAGGTATTTGCAGAAATAACTGTGGGCTTATGCATCATCCATGGAGGGTTGTGAGTCACCTGGATCCTGATGTTGCTGGACACGAGCACAGTTAGGTCTTTGCTGTCATGGAACAATTCCAGCCTTGCAAAAGGACTTTCTCCTTTTGCCTTGCAGATTTGGAAGGAGTTATAAGATAAAATGTCTCATGTTTGGTGATGGGAAAGCATAGCAGGGTCACTTGGTCTAGCATTTCATTGACACTCAGATGAACAGAACTCACAACACCTGTAATGCTCTGGCTGCTTTTATACCTTTTCCTCAGAGCTGAAACAAACTCCTTCAACTCAGCTTAAGATGAACTTGTCCTTTCCCTTCCTAGCATACTGAAATTTTCTCCAGTGAAAGGCTTCCAGGTAAATATGAAGCACTGGTTTTCTTATTACATGTCTGCATGCAACTGTCTAGCTTGACTGAGTTAGTAGCTACATTAGATTTAGAAACATGAACTACTATATGTAGTTCCTGTATATAATGGAAAGAACACAGTGAAGTCAGTAGCAGTAAGCAACTTTGTAATTCTGTATAATATCTGACACAAAACTTGCTACATGCCACCAAGAACAGTGTAACCCACATAGACTGAATAACTTTGACCAAAATTGCACTGAATGTCTCAGGGATATATATATATATATATTTTTTTTTAGATTATTAGGAGGTAGCAATTTTTTAGCTGCATGTGAACAGTTGCACTTTCCCCTTTCTTAGAATTTCTGAGTGGTTTAAAAGTTTTGATTCCTTTCCATGCTCTACCAGCTTGCCAGACTACCATCTTGCTTTCCTTTTTGGTGTTTTCTCACTGAAGCTTTTTGAGTAACAAGAGATAACAAGATGAGTGGGGGTTTGTTTCATTGTCTTGCTGAAGTTCCCTCACCTCCATATGCATATGCTTGAAAGGAAGATTATAGAGAAAAGAAGGGAGCATGGCTTTGGTGAAACAGAGTTTGATGCCTTTTGGGAACAACACTGCCCAGATGAAGCAGTGACTCTGGTGAACTTGTTTTACTCCATGAAGGGGCCAGGTTTCTTGCACTGGGCAGACAACTAGTGTACCAGGGCTCTGCAGACAGACTGGTAACTTCCCCAGAAAGTGCCATCACTATCTTAAAGCATCTCCTGACTGTGCTCTAAACACTTGTGTCATTGTCACTGCCATGCCTGATAAATGGTGTCCTTGGCATTCTTATATTTGTGGTGCAAGAGGTCACTCTGCATCTGTGGGTTTTGGACTTGGGGATCCTCCTTTCTGGTTTTTGAAGTCCACCAATATATTCCTGGATGTGTATGATGACCAAGCAGGCTATAGCTCCCATTTATGATCACCAGCTTATGTCTGCTGTGACAAAGGGAACTTTCTGTATCTGGGCTGATAAGAAGGCAGAAACATCAAAATCCATATGGGTGGAATTAAGCGCTCCTCCGAATGGCTGGCATATGTACTTGGCTGCCCGCAGGCTACCAATTCCCTGGTTTTAGAGTAACAGCTGGGTCATTTTAGCTGTTTAGCAAGGAAGGACCAAACCACAAAAACTGCAGCCAGTGCTGAGAATCTGCAAGTGGATTACACTATAAAACCCTTTGGTTACATTTTTATGAGGGAAAAAGGGTGGAAAATTAATTAGGAAAATACCCAGGTTCCATTAACTAGTTTGGCCATTCAGCAGGTGATTTATTTATAAGCACTGCCAGCAGTATTTCCTGCTGGAACTTGGTCTTAGAGGACTAGGTCATACCCACAGCATCTGTGTGTGGGCTGATACACGCTGATGTAAGAGAAAGAGGGCAAATGCAGTTGGCTTCTTTCTATGAGGTTTTCTTCCATATTCGACCCTGGGTATTGCAGTTACTGTAGTTAAATATATAATGTCATCCCTGCTATTTAACACTGCAGCTTATTTATGTAGATTGTTCACTATTAATTGTCACTGTTTTACTAGAATGCCAAGTGTACATTTTTAAAATTACAGTTAATCAAACATTTCTATGAGGCACAGCTCTCCACGAACCTCACGAAGGGGTCAGAGAAGCTGCAAACTGATGTCTATGAGGCAGTGGATTTCTGGGGGTCACTTGACTTATTTTTCCATATTTTACACCAAAACCTGTACTGAGCTTCCTCAGTGCACTGGGGTTCCCCAAAGACGTGGTGTGATTGTGCTCATGCAGCTGGTGAATTCCTCACCCGTCGAAGCTGCCTGCGTGTGGGTGAGCTCCTGAGCTTGTGGCAGAACAATGCATTATGTGCCTGGTTTCAGGCTCAGATAAGATGCTTCTGCTTCTTTTAGATGATACACCTAATTCTGTGTGATTTACATATACATATATATATAGTACATGTATGCATATACCCACATCCCCCCTGTATTTTTATGTTTTGTGTCAGTTATTCCATAAGTATCATATAGGCAATCTGTTTGCACTTGAGGAGATGCTTGTGCCATATTTTTCATAGAATCATAGAATCATAGACTGGTTTGGGTTGGAAGGGACCTTAAAGATCATCTTGTTCCAACCCCCCCTGCCATGGGCAGGGACACCCTCCACTAGACCATGTTGCCCAAAGCCCCATCCAACCTGGCCTTGAACACTTCCAGGGAGGGGACATCCACAACTTCTCTGGGCAACCTGTTCCAGTGCCTCACCACCCTTACAGTGACAATTTTTTTCCTTATATCCAATTTAAATCTACTCCCTTTCAGTTTACAATCATTACCCCTTGTCCTATCACTACATACCCTTGAAAAAAGTCCCTCTGCAGTTTTCAATGTTTTTGACTGTTACCCCACACACACCCCAGCAATATTAAAATGCTTTCCAGAGTATCATTTGGGAGGCTGGAGTATTTGAATAAATGGATATTATGGCAGCGCAGTTGAGATCCCTTTAAAACCTCTGCATCCTTGATAATTGTACCGTTTTATAGAGGAATATTTAAAGAACTGCGTTTGTCTCATTCCCATGTGACTATATGTCCGTAAAGGTGTTGATCCTGGTTTTACTGTTCACCCTGTAAAATGCAGGGGAAGCTTTCTTAGAAAAACGTCCTCTACAGCGGGAGCTGTGCAGATATAAATATTTTGGCTTAACACCTCCCTCTCCATATGCTTCCCAAATGTGGCTTTTCTGGCACGAATCGTGTCTGTGGAGCAGCCTTGGCCCAGGGGGATGCTCGGAAGAAGCAAGGTGCTGTGCAGGGCTGCTGGGGAGCACCACAGCCTTGTCATTTGTGCACCAACACTGCCCTCGCGTGTCAGGGAGTTCGGAGACAGAACCTGTGCCTGCGTGTGGGCTCTGCGCACAGCTCCCACTCCTGCTTGGCTTGCTGTGGGCTCCAGGCAGCCAACACCAGTTTTTCTGAGACAAGCAAAAATGTCAGCACTCATATAATTAGAAATTCATCTTTATCCTCCTGGAGACAAAACACATAGCCGATATCTTCCTCTGTGTATGAAAGCAGCAGCGTTAACTATTGAAGGGCTGAGATGTTGCCACTTTCCAGTTTGGGGTTGTTTAGGATGGGGAAGTGGCAGCGTTTGCATGGTGTGGTTTTTGGGAGGCATGTGGGTGCTGATGGGCATGAAGTCTAAGCAGATTTCTCCTTGTGACCTGCCAAAGCGCTTCAGTGCCAGGGTGCAGGACTCCAGTGTCAGTGGGTTCTGGTGGAGCTGCAGCAATACCCTGGCCTGAGCAAGGGTTTTAGGGTTTTTGTTTGGTTTTGGGGGTTGTTTTTTCCCGTATTTTATGCCATTCATAGTGTCAACAGGTCTCTGGATCAGAAAGGAGAATTTTGTCACCTTGCTGGTTAAGACCTGGGCCCCAACAGGTATCATAGCTACATGCAAGCAAGAGTGAATTTTGTGAAGGACCCATTTCATCACTTTGCACAAATACATCAAGTTATAAACTGCTGATCATCACTGATCTGTTGGATTTGAAGGTGTTTGAGAGGTGAAGGAGTCTTGCCCTTTTGCAGGCATTGGGTGCATGTGATGGTTGAAAGATAAAATACTAAGCAATTGACTTGGCTGAATTGACAGCATCTGAGAGGCTGCTCAGTGGAATGATTTCTTTTTTGCATCCAGTAAGAACTAAAGAACTTAGTTTATTAGCTGTGTGTAGGAGGATGGATCATGGTATGGTTACAGTGTAGGAACAAGAAATCTAACTGCTATTTTTGGCTCTGCCACAGACATCCTGTCTGCCTTTGGGACAGTCACTTCATCTCTTGGGCCCCAGATTAAAAGAGGTTTATTCAATAATTTCCTCCTCACAAAAGGTGCTGCTTTCTGCCACGAGCTATCCCTCCGGGCAGCAGACCGTGACATGGCCTGCTCGCTCTTGCAAGCGCCGTGTGTGCATCCCCATCCAGAGAGCTGACACCTCCGAGTATAACAGCCTTCACATTTGCTGCTTGCACCAGTTATTTTACATTCATTCTCTGGCATTTTTTTTACCAAAGCCCTGTATTTCAGTTCTGTTTCCACTGACTTTGGGGGCAGGAGGATTCATTCTCTAGCACAATACATAATTTTCCTATACTAATAACTTCACTCCTTTTTTTTTCATGATTTTGTGCCAGGAGGAGTTCTAGTTTTCCCGCTTGTAGTTTCCACTGTATTTAATTCAAAAGCAGTGGTTTTGTCTCCAAAGCCTTGTAAAAGCCAAGGACAAATCTACTGGCCTCTCTCTTTTTTTCTTCCTTCCTCATTTTCAATGTGTTGGCTTTTCTTGGAGATAGGAGGGAAGGTACAGATGATTTTGGGGGCTTTCCATTGCATATTAAAACAGGATCTGAGCTTCAAGAGTGTCTGGAATAGTGTTTGTTGTGCAAAGCCCAGGCTGGCTTGAGAGCTGGCTCTGACCTCTTCTGAGCCCCATCCTTCCCATCGCCTGAGTTTGCTCTTTTTGCTGTTTCTGGGCCAGCTCTTCAGGAACAGCCGCTTCGCACTGTTCAGGGACTGATCACCACCCTCTCCTCCTTTTTCACAGCACATGGGGCAAGATGCTGTTTGTAGCCATCACTCTGCTGACGGCTGCCCTGTAACAGGTCTTCCTAAAAAAGCAAATGTCCCTTAGAAAACTTGTTTGGATCAGCCAATCTCTCAAGCCTTGCATGGGAGACTTACATGGGTGGTCTTGTCTCCAAGCTCCCCTTGGCTGTCTCTCCCTCCGATCCTGCTGGCTCCTCATCCTTGATGCTTTGCTCAGCTACTGCTATGGACAGCCAAAACGTGGGTGAGAGAACCCATGTTGTTATCCTGTCAGCATCAAGGACACACTGCTTCCTGGGGCCGCAGCATGGGGCTGGCCAAGGCAGTTAAACCTAGACCAGTGTCCTAGATGTCCATGCGCCCACAGCTTCAGGTGGCCTTCTGTTGATATGGTGCTCCAGAGTAGGAGACGGGCAAATGCCTGCTGCAAAACGTTGCAATGCGACGGCCGTGTGAACTTACATGACGACTTACCAACTTTATCCAAGTCTTGCAAGCCAAATGTTCTGGACCAAGCACTCCTGATTTTGAGAAAGGGAAAGAATTATGTTCCTAGCCATGAGGTAGCAGCCAAAAGAAGGATCCTTCCCATTCCAGGTCCGTAGCATTTGTAATGTGGTGTTCCATGGAAATCCAGACTAACACAGACAAGATGTAGAGAAATTGTGCATGACAAGGTAAGGAAACTTGACAACTGTGAGACAACATCAAGGTGAATATTTTGAATCTGAATTCAATGTTGTCTTTAAGGAATGCTATGAAGTTGCCAAGCTATTAAAAATAAACTTCTCTTAAATTCGGAGCTGCAGAGATCTCAGAGCATCTATGGATGGGAACTTCCACATGAACTCCAGTTCGGTGCTGAAGAAGCACTGTTTTGGAACAAAACCATTCTTTTACTCCCTTAATTAATGTAGAATAAAGCTATATGAGATATTTGAATAGTAGTCATTCCGAATAATCTTAATGTTACGAATGTACCTGCTGCCTCCTAGCAGTTGCCCTGGCTTGTCAGCCTCTGCCTGTGGAAAGCCCCAAGTGCTTTTTTGTATCTTTTAATCTCATCATTTTTTGTGGTCACCTCATTTCCTTTTAATGCTATTAAAGCTTAAGTGATGTACACTCCCTACAGTTTTCACTCATTTTTTGCCAAATTGCTACCTATAGGGATTATCTGATGCTATTAATATCTACTGCATGAAATGATAGATCAGCATGTACCCTGAATTGGGCAATCACCTGGAGAATCAAAACACAACAGGATATGGATCTAAATCACTCTTAAAGATGAAAAATAAGAAGAAAGTGTAGCAGAGTGAATGTAAAACCCAGGTATCCTCTTCTAGAAAGCCACTGAAAAAGCAGGCAGTATCTGTTGCCTTCTGGTTTGAGGAGTTAATGGTTGTGGGCTCTGTGAATATGGGGTGTGAGATGCTGGTCCCCCAGGGTCAGCCCTAAACTCCCCTCAGCCACAGTGCAGTTTGTAGTAGCCTTCAAATTATTAGTTCTTGGCTTACAAAATTAATGTATTTGGAGGAAAAAAATGTTGTTCCTTCTCATTTTGCCTCAATCTCTTTGTAAAAGGTCTGTTTGCTTGTGTGTTTGTGTTTTGATTTTTTCCAGTAAAAGAGGCCAAGTAGGAAGGATACCCCAAATGCCATGTGAATAAAAAAACTTAGATTTCTTTGCTCACCCTCTTATAAAGCCAAATGCATTTCCTGCCTTTTTCTGTTGTTCTGATGAGCTAGAGGGGTTTCAGATAATGAACATCATCCCAGGCTTACACGGTACATCAACAGACAGTTTCTGTAACAGAAATAGAGCGGAAAAAGAAAAAAGCCCTTGTGTGTTACAATTAAAATGCTGAATTCAACTGTTTTCTTGGAAAGCTAATGGGAGCTCTGTGTAGGGTCAGGAACCTGAGACCAGATTCACACAAGTGTTCTAATATCTGTTTATTTTTCTCTGCTTTGTGTCTGAATCCAAATTGAAACCAATGAGCCTCGGACACTCCTCTGAGGCTGTGAGCTTGGCTGAAGAAATGGAGAAATATAAAACTGAAATTATAACTTCATAGGGTTATTCAGCCAAGGAAAGTAGGGGACAGAGGGGAAAAGTGCCCTGGAGACCAGGCAAAATGTGGGGGGGATGTTGAGAGACGGACGGTCATGGGAGGTCTGGTCCACAGCGATTTGGCTGCTTCTGGCTCAGCTCGACCTTCGGGCCTGGCAGTCGTCCTCCAGCCAGTAAATTCCCATCGTGTGAGACCTCCTTGAACCTTGAATAGGCTTTATTTCTTCTTGGTGGCCTGGAAAGTGGATGCAATTGCTGATAAGTGCTGTCCAGCTGCCAGCACACTGGAGCCTGCTCTTCCCCTCCCTGTTAGTGCAGAACTTGCACAGTTGAGGTCTTTCTTTTTTGTATTAAATCTCAACTGTTAATCTCCTTGGTAGATTTGAGGAAGAAAAGGACAAGTTAAAAAATGCACTTCTGCCTCCAGATTCCACTTTCCTGTTGATACAGCTGTGTGTTTCCTACTCAATGGCTCAGTAAACAAACAGTTTAACCCTTCAAATCTCGCAGTTGTGTTGCTTCAGCATCATCAGTTTTTCTCCTTAAAGCAAATGTCTGCTCTTGTCTCTGTCCAGAGCAACCTTTTTTTTTTTCTTTCTTTCTTCTTTTTTTTTTTGCACATCCTCACACATTTCACATCCTGTTGTGGTTTATTAAAAAAGAACAGGATTTCCTCTTGCTTTTGGTGAAAACACTTCTGTCCTTTGCAACCCCCACATTCTGGTATTGTGTTCATGGAGGAGAAAGTAATTATACCTTAAGCTTAATTCACAGTAATTAAAATTCAATCAATAAATTCTCTGGCAAGGCCGTCAGCAGAAGACCAATGTACCAAAATTCTGTAAACAGAATTTTTATTGCATGAGATGAGAAAGTGTCTACTGGTCCTTAGCTTGGGATAAATGACATGCCAAGGGTGTTTCAGCCCTTCATACCAGAACAAAATCTTCATCACAGCTGTGTCGGTTTTCATTCTGGTGTTGTATGGCTATTTAATTGATGACATTGGTGATATTACACCCATTGGTAGGGACCTGGCTGCATCTGATTGTGGCATCCTAAGTGAAACCTGTCTGCTACTGGTATCCAGGCTGAGGAATATGCTTGCTGCCAGGTAATTGTTCCTCTTATATGAACAAAATGGAGAAACTTGGTCTTTTTTGCTAAAGTAGATGGGTTGAAGGTGCTCAGCTGTGGTGTCTCCCTGCATTTGAAGTCCTCCAGACACTTCTGAAAGTCATATTCAGCAAAATTCATATGCTACAAGCTGAATACTGATTTTTCTATGAGTGAGTGGATCGAAATTTGTTCTTCCCAGGCACATCACCAGCATAACCATGGGCCTATAGCCCTTTTAGCAGCTCTGGCTTTCCTACCTCTCCCTATCCATACGAAGATCTTCATAGAGGAACTCTCTTGGGATCTCCCTTGCCCTTATTCTCTGGCTGCCATCTCCCTTGACGGCAGCTGCACTTTCCTCCATGGTCTGGGCAGCTCACAATCTTCAGGGTTTGTTTCTTGTAGCAAAAGCAGCATTACCACCCCTGTTCTGCAGACACAGAGAGGCTAAAAGCTGAGTTCAAATAGCAAAGTCATGCACCAGTCCTTCAGTCTTGAGTTTACCTTCCCTACCTTTATCAGCCCTAATGTTAGCCATTCTATCTAGTTATTGGTGTCTTGTGTAGTCAGTGCAATGATCTCCTCCTCCGCTGCCAGCAGAGAGGGGGCCAGGGTTTGCATCCAGCAGCTGCAAGAGCAGCTATTTGCACGGAGAAGCTGAGGAGAGCAGGGCCTTTGACACATAATCTCACCAGTGCAAAAGATCCCCCTGACTCTACTGAGTGTCTTGCAAATGTGGTAGGTGCTTATAACCAAATCTGCAATCTCATACAACACCGGACAGTGAGCTGGTGATCTGCTCAGGGACAGAAGCCATTGTGCAAATGCAGTTGATCGTCGGTGGGTTTTATTTGTTGACTAGCTCTAAATTAATTTGACTGTCATCTGACTTTCATTAGCATCAATATTCTTTTAAGGCATTCATATTTTAGTGATGCTGTTCTGGCTGCCATTTATCCTTTGCAGTGACTATGAGAAATGCACACAATGTATCCATGTGCAATAACCATGTGGCTATGTCATCCACATTGGAAAGGAACTTCCCTTCTCTTAAGCAATTGCCGCTAAAAGCAAGCTGCTTACATTGGCTTCTTTTAGTAGTCTTATTTGTAACTATGTCTTACTGCATCGGCACCTCCAGGTCCCAATCAAAACTGATCTCCTCCCACTCTCCTCTCCAGCTATGTTCCTAGTTAAACAAAAGTGAATGTCTTTTTTTTTTAATAGAATCATAGAATGTCCTGAGTTGGAACAGACCCATAAGGATCATTGAGTCCAACTCCTGGCTCCACACAGGACCAGCCAAATCAGAGCATATGACTGAGAGCGTTGTCCAGATGCTTCTTGAACTCAGTCAAGCTCGGTGCTGTGACCACTTCCCTGGGGAGCCTGTTCCAGTGCCTGACCACCCTCTCAGTGAAGAACCTTTTCCTGATATCCAACCTAAACCTCCCCCGTCGCAGCTTCATTCTGTTCCCTGGGGTTCTGTCACTGGTCACCAGTGGGAGGAAATCAGCGCCTGCCCCTTCGCTCCCCCTCGTGAGGAAGCTGTAGGCCGCGATGAGGTCTCCCCTCAGTCTCCTCTTCTCCAGGCTGAACAAACCACGGGACTTCAGCCTCTCCTCATACGTCTTCCCCTCTAGACCCTTCACCATCTTTGTTGCCCTCCTTTGGACACTCTCCAATAGTTTTATGTCCTTTTTGTACTGTGGCACCCAAAACTGCACCCAGTACTTGAGGTGAGGCCACACCAGCGCAGTGTAGAGTGGGACAATCACTTTCCTAGACAGGCTAGCAATGCCATGCTTGATACACCCCAGGATATGGCTGGCCTTCCTGGCAGCCTGGGCACGCTGTTGATTCATGTTCAACTTGCTGTTGACCAAGACCCCCAAGTCCCTTTCAGCATGGCTGGTCTCCAGCGTCTCATCGCCCGGTCTGTATGTACAGCCAGGGTTGCCCCTTCCCAGGTGTCTGGCAGATATCTGGCACTTGCCCTTGTTAAACCTCATGCGGTTGGTGACTGCCCAGTTCTCCAGTCTACCCAGATCTCTCTGCAAGGCCTCTCTACCCTCTTGTGAGAGGATTTTTTTCTTTCTTGCCTTTTCTGGGGGAAGGCTGATCAGATTTCCTCGTGGTTGTGTAAGAACTGAGTAGGTTCTATGTTCGCTGAGAAGAAAAATTGACCTCAAATGGCTGTGTATTCCAAAACTTTGTCCTCCTGATGGACTTGTCTTGAAAGTAACATTTCTTTTCCTTTCTTAAGAAAGAAGTGGAGGTTGGTTGGTTTGTTGGTTGATTGGGCCTGTAGCTCAGGTGAAGTTAATGACAGCATTCAGAAAATTAATAATAATATAAAAACACTTCATGCTTTTCCATGTCTTATTAGACGCCCTCTTTGGAATTGCTTTATTACTTTTTCATTTGACTGAAAGCAGTGATGGCGTTGATTTCCAATGTGATCACCAGATAGGTTAGAGTCTCTTATGAAGAACTCATTTATCTCAGATTGGTGCCATGCTAAGGGATTAGTTTCATGCTAGATGGTATTCCATTTGTTGACTTCTGATGTCCTTTTGCATATTCCTTAGGCTCAGGTGCTGTGCGGCATTGCACACCTGACTACCACTGAGACTGAGTTGAGCATCTGGGTAAAACTATCACTAGATCTCAGTTTCCCGGATGTCAGAGAAAGATTGCTTCATTCCGCTCTTCTCCTTTTTGTAGACTATAAATTATTTGGGCAGGCTTGCGTCTTGTAACGGAACATAAAAAACTCAGCACAGGAGTGTCCTGTATCTGGTACATCCGATGATGAGTACGTTGAATGCACTCAATTTGCAGTCTCCTCCTTTCTGCTTACAAAACCTGTACTCCAATCTACGTCAGGGTCTTGACTACCATCTAGAAAAGTTAACAAATTCCAGATTTGTTTACTGGTTTCTTCCATCTGCATAGATTTAGCCCTCATGATCTCCAATATCATCTGTGTCAAGGGTCTCTGTATACATGTTTTGACAAGTAATGTCTCTGATCTACATGTTAAGCTAGAAAATTCCTTCAGTTAAGCTGTGTTTCTTCCAGGGCTTTGGGGCACATAAGCTCAGCAACACTTGGGACAAGGAGGCCTCTAGCTAATCACCACACTCCTGCTAAATGACCTCACCATAAATTTGGCAAGGTTGTTTGTGCTGATCTCACTTTAACTTCTAGTATGAGCTTACAGCAATTCATCATTTCTCTAGCTTATGGGTCACCCTGTTTCTGGCTTGCTGTCTACCTGGTGTATATGGGCGCAGACTCCCTTCCAGCAATGTTCTGCACATCTGAACTCATCCAGAGCTTGCAGCTACATTTCTATTGAATTTACTGTTTTTATTTAAAAGTCTTCAGTCTTTTTTTTGTGTGTGTGTGTTTTTATTCTGAAGATTGTTGCTTTTTGAGTCAGAAGAAAAAACGCTCAGAAGTGTCTGCTTAGCATTCTGCTGCTTGCTCCTCTTTTTAGACATTTGCAAAGGACTTCAGAGTTCCTTTTTGAGATCCCTTCTGGCACATTCTAAAACACAGTGTGGTGGGTTGACCCTGGCTGGAGGCCAGGTGCCCACCAGAGCCGCTCTCTCACTCCCCTCATTCACTAAACAGGGGAGAAAAGGCATAATGAAATGCTTGCAGGTCGAGATAAGGACAGGGAGAGATCACTCACTAATTGTTGTCATGAGCAAAACAGACCAAACTTAGAGAGGGAATTCATCTAATTTATTACTAGGCAAAACAGAGTAGAGGAATGAGAAAATAAAATCAACTCTTAAAACACCTCCCCCCACCCCTCCCATCTTCCCGGGCTCAACTTCACTCCCGGCTTCAACCTTCCCCCCCCTCAGCGGCACAGGGGGACGGGGAGTGGGGGTTATGGTCAGTTCATCTCACGGTGTTTTCTGCCGCTTCTTCATCCTCAGGGGGAGGACTCTCATCGTTCCCCTGCTCCAGCATGGAGTCCCTCTCACGGGGTGCAGACCTTCAGGAGCAAACTGCTCCAGCGTGGGGTCCCCCACGGGGTCACAAGTCCTGCCAGCAAACCTGCCCTGGCGTGGGCTCCCCTCTTCACGGGTCCACCGGTCCGGCCAGGAACTTGCTCCAGCGTGGGCTTCCCACGGGCCGCAGCCTCCTTCAGGTGCCTCCACCTGCTCCGGCGTGGGGTCCTCCACGGGCTGCAGGTGGAATCTCTACACCCCCTCATCCTTCCTCCATGGGCTGCAGGGGGACAGCCTGCTTCACCATGGCCTTCACCACGGGCTGCAGGGGGATCTCTGCTCCAGCGCCTGGAGCTCCTCCTCCCCCTCCATCTGCACTGACCTTGGTGTCTGCAGAGTTTCTTACATCTTCTCACTCCTCTCTCCGGCTGCAAAAGCTCTCTCTCTAAGTGTTTTTTTCTGGTTCTTAAATATGTTATCACAGAGGCGCTGATTGGCTTGGCCTTGGCCAGCGGCGGGCCTGTCTTAGAGCCGGCTGGCATTGGCTCTATCAGACACAGGGGGAGCTTCTAGCAGCTTCTCACAGAAGCCACCCCTGTAGCCCCCCCGCTACCAAAACCTTGCCACGCAAACCCAACACACACAGTGACAACACGCCTAATTAAATCTGTTGTGAGGATTTTAAGAGACAGGTTTTTGACATTGGTACCCTGTAATATGGCTAAAAGCTTGATATCAGCTTTAGAAAGAAAAGAGATTAGGAAGATAATGTGTCCCCAGGGAATTCAATACTTCAGTTCTTTGAGGAAGTGATTTAAAGTAGCATCTGCTGTGTTGTGTATTGTTTTATACCTTCCTTCAGATCCCTGAACCTGAAGTAGATTATTTGGTTATACATCTGTTTGTGTGAATCAGTTTATAGCACTCAGAGAAATGTAATGGGAATTTTTTCCAGGATTTTGAAAGAAGTAGAAAGGACTTACATATATACTGAAGACAGAAAACTTGACTGTTGGAAGTAGCGTAGGCCATGGTGCTGTTTTTGTCCTGCTGCCGATGTGACGAGATGCCAGTAGAGTTTGATGGTGGTGGAGGTGGAAGGTCATCAGTTCCCTTTTCCTCTTTGTGACAACATGGGCACGCCAGCTATTTCATGTTCGTGGTTCCCCGCCCCCCCACCCTGCTTGAACCATTTCATATGACTTTAACTTGCAGGGAGGTTTTGTGGTTTTACTCCTGACTGTGAGTCTCTTTTGCCTCTGCACCTCCAGTGTGATAACAACACTCATTCACTTTCCATATATCTTAGCAGCCCTATGGTCCTGTTTTCAGAGATTTCCAGATGCCTGGCACTTGTTCAGAACATCAGTTCAACCTCTTCCTCTGTGGATGCATCTCATTCTCTTCAACTCCTGTTTCCCCTCCTTAATTTAAATACTACTATTCCTATCTCAGCAAGTTTTTAACACCATAAATACTTCCTTCAAGCCCTTGAGTTTTCTCCTGTCAGACTTTGTATACTGTGCAGTCACTGATGAGGAGGGATGCAGCTCTTACCATGTCTTCAGTCTTCCCTATATCTGTCCAAATTAGTACAATACAAACCACTTACCTAATAACACAGATTTTTTTAAAAAATAATGTTATTTTCGTATACAGAGGCTAAGGTTCCCTCACACTGCCATAGCCTTATGAAAGCAAGCTAAGCTCTCTGTATTTGCCATAATGTTATCAGTAACTCCATATCAGCTCTACCAATCACAGAAACTTGTTTTCCACTGTCTGGTACATTGTATACTCATTTCTACCTGCATGCAGTGAGCACCGATGATTTAGTAGGCACTTGCACAGATGTTTCTGGGTATGGAAAGTTCAGTGCAATATGCATTGGTTCATGATCTTTGAAAGTTTATCTGTTTGTTGTCAGGGGATCTCATGGTGGGTGATGTAAGCTGAATTTTTCACAATACAGATGTGAAAGTATCACAAAGCCTCTGAGTATAGTGATATTATTATGCGTGTTGAACAAAGGTGAGTGGAGTTTCTGGAGGCTATGAGAGAGGTTCTGTATCTCTCATCATTCACTTGATCTCTAGTTCCTGTTCTCTCTGGTTTGAATGGGACTTGGTCTTGGTCAAGGGAGCTCTTATCCTGTGGTGAATCTTGCAGATTCTTCTTCTTCTCACTTTTCTGGTAATACTTTCTCCCCTTTTGGACCAAAAGATATCCTCTAATGTTCTCTCATCGTTTTTGAACTCTATATACTGCAGCTCTGCTTTGGCTTTTGGCTGGGAAGAGGAGTAGGTGTTGCAGTCCAGGGGAAAGAAAGAAAGGGTCACATTTGATTGTTCCACATCCTCACTCTTAAAGAAGAGAAGCTGTCCCCATGCCCTCAGGCTGTCTCTGTAGTGGGAAGCAAAAGAGAGGATGGAGCCAGAAGTGCTGTAGAGCATGGCTGGGCCATGCGGAGTCATGGAGAC
The DNA here is from genome assembly GCF_028858705.1 of Grus americana. Classification (NCBI taxonomy): domain Eukaryota; kingdom Metazoa; phylum Chordata; class Aves; order Gruiformes; family Gruidae; genus Grus; species Grus americana. The sequence continues at coordinate 9,005,431 of NC_072853.1, read as the reverse complement.
CAAGGCACAAGGCTTGCCCTTGCAAGCACAACACACCAATCACACGGATGGGGTTTGGCATTGCTGGTACTTAGAATTGCGGTATTACCACTATTCTTTTCCACTGCTCAGTGTAAGATCCAATCTGATGACACCCCTCCCCCACTCCGGGTTTCGGTGGCTTCCTGGTTTGGTTTTCTAAAAACAGCCTCAGGAACTAGTCAGACGCTGGTTGAACATTTGGATTCCAAGATTCTGTGAAGAAAAGCTGGTTTCTTCACAGAAGTATGGCCAGACTATAACCAAATCAGATAACCAGGCTGTGGCAGACATTGATGTAGATGCCTATCATGGTTTCACCCCAGCAGGTAACTGAGCCCCACGCAGCTGCTCACATCCCCAAGGGGATGGGGAGGAGAATGGAAAAACAAACTCGTGGGTTGAGATAAAGACAGTTTAATAAGATAACAAAGGAAGAGAATAATAACAACACTACTACTGCTACTGCTACTACTACTACTAATAATAATAAAGTGATGCACATATGCACTTGCTCACCACATGCAGAAAAAAACAAAATCCAATGCCCAGTCTGTTTTCCAGCAGCGATCCCGCCTCCCGGCTAGCTCCCCAGTTATACCCGGAGCATGGTGTTCCATGGCAGGGAATATCCCTTGGGCCAGCCTGGGTCAGCTGTCCTGGCTCTGCTCTCCCAGCTCCTTGTGCACCTGGCAGGGTGTGAGAAGCTGAAATGTCCTTTGCTTAGTGTAGACACTACAACTACCTAACAACAACTAAAACATCAGCGTGTTACCAACATTATTCTCATGCTAAATCCAAAACACAGCACTATACCAGCTACTAGAAAGAAAATTAACTCTATCTCAGCTGAAACCAGGAAAGTGCCTTTGCTGCAAATGTACAAATGCTGCTTTACTGATCTCTCTGCACACACAAAGCTAACTCACTTCAGATGCTACAAGAGGCTTTCGCCATGATTTTGTCTGGCAAAAGGTAGGATAACATATATAATTTCAAGCTGGGTCCTAATGTTCTGTAATTAGACTCTGAATTAGCTTCAGGTCCTCCTAGAATGTGCAAAAGTCTGGCATCTTCTGTTGGCCCTAAGGATGTTGCTGACCTGTATGTCTTCCATCTGCACTCTCTGTCTAACAAATCTCATAAATTAATATAAGTTACAGTTTTCAAAATATGCCATGCTTGGTGCAAAAGTATCCTTTCACAATGGCACTCTTTACCTGGAAATGCTGCTGTTTATTCATAGTATCATGGGATGGTTTGGGTTGAAAGGGACCTCAAAGATCATCTAGTTCCAACCCCCCTGCCATGGGCAGGGACACCCTCCACTAGACCAGGTTGCCCAAAGCCCCATCCAACCTGGCCTTGAACACTTCCAGACAAGTTGTAGGCTCCATCTGTTTTTTACTTAACCATAGGGATGTAGCAATGAAGTCTTACTGCTCATCTTTCATTAAGAGTCCTGAGATGGCTTTGATATAATGGTACAAAACTATGTTAAATGGTAGTTTTGGGGTTTTTGGATGAATCTATACATGCCATGTGTTCCAAAGGGGGCATTAAACTAGCAGTAGCAGCAGCTTCTTTTTCCTTCAATTATCTTGAAATCTTCCAGCTACAAAACCAGACTTCTGGTACATTTCCTGTTATCAGATAAAATAATCATTAGCTGCCAAACAGCGTTTTTGGCTGTGCTTGTGACATGAGAGGAGATGGACTTGAAAAATAGAATTCTTTTGTCAGTATTAAATGCACCATTTAACAAAGATTAGTTCTTATTTCTCTGCGCCTGAACCAGACTTTAGGTGGCACAACGCAGGACTGAAATAATGAAGGTATCTTCTTGGTCTTTTGGGTTTATGGGCATGTTCCACGTGTGGTCTTGGGGAGGTATGCAATCACAGGCTGCCAGAAACGCTGGTTGTCAGTGCCCTCTAGAGGTCTTGAATCAAACAGCTGAGGATGGAGAATTCAGAGCTTTGCCAGGTGACCTCTCCCAGTGCTGTACCACTCTCCTAGTGAAGAAGTTGCCTTCCTGGTGTTCGGACTAAATCTCCCCAACTACATTTTGTGGCTACTGCCCATTAGTCTGCTAACACTGGGAAGAGCGGACTAGTACTAGATCAACCGTTAGGCTCTTTGGCAGACTACCGAAGCCCAGCTCCTACAGCACCTTGTCCTGGGTATGACCTTCAGGTCTCTGACCATCTAGGTCGCCCTCCTCTGGACTGCCAATTCCTTGACATTTAAAGTGAGGGCTCAAAACTGTATTCCAGGCAGTGAATTAACCTATTGAGATCTCACCAAGACCAGATTCTTTCGTGTGTTCCAACTAAATAAATTGTTAAAGACTGGCAAAATGAGAGCAAGTAACTAGCCCTTGGTATGGACATGATCCTGTGCAACCTGGTCTAGGTGGTCCTGCTTTAGTAGGGGGTTGGACTAGATGATTTCCAGAGCTCCCTTCCAACTCCTACCAATCTGTGATTCTGTGATTCTGTGATGGATTTCAAGGAGGAAGACACTTTGGCAGTTGGAAAATATAGTGATCAACTTGGAAAGCCAAAGTTTTAGGGGGAAACAGCAGTGGAAACTTGACATGGGAGGAAAATTGCTGTTTAAAGGAAATAGGGATGCATAACTTCATCAGTTCGTTAGCAACTCTAGGGAAGCACAGATATTAGGTCAAGCAAACTTTCAGATTTGAGAATTTAAATAATAATTAAAATTTTTAATGAAAAGTTGTTTTAAGTCAAAATGTTCTGCATTGGAACAGAAATAGAAAATTGTTGATACTTGAAAATGCACATTTCTATTTCAAACACCAAAATGACTTAAAAATGCCACAAAACCTGTGCTATTCTTGCTATGGCAAAAAAAAAAAATAATAGGTGGAGCTTCTTAATTTTACTTACTTTATTTTTTTTGCCCAGTTTGGGACAGAATGTCCCAAGGGAGTAAGAGGACAGAAGGCGTCTTCCCTTTGATTTCAAGGCCACAGCTGAAACACAGGAGATAAGCAAATGCAAAACATGGCTAATTGCAAAATAAAACCTCTGCCAAAGCAGTCTGCTCTTGTCTGCGATCGGGAACTGTGATACTGCGTTTGTTACTCAGCTCGTGGCTCGTATGTCAACATCTTGTTCTGTACAAATTTAGGATGGTTTGTAACCCTGTGACCTTGGATGGTCCAAATGCACTCTCATTTGTTCTGCTCTCCATTTTCCTATAATTGAAGTCTGTTAACTTGTCCCTTCTGCAGACTTTTCCCCGTTGCTTCTCCAGATGTTCCCCGTTACTTTTCAAACTCTAGTTCAAGCTAGTTTTCACTGGATGAGCTCATTAGCTGCACAAGCCGAACATGTGCAGTGCAAGACATTAAAATGTTCTTAGAGCACAGAAACTATGCCGTTTAATATCCCGATTAGTGGAGTCTGCGGTGGCAGTGTCAATTTGTTAATGATGTCCAAACATTTTTAGGTCACTCTATTCTAAGTGAGTGCTACTCTTACTGGGACAATACTTATGAAACATCAGGTTGCTTTCTAACAGGGAAGTTCTTTCCCTCCATGGAAAAATTTGAAGAAAATGTGAGGCCACACTGAGTTTGCCAGTATAAGCAATATTTTGGCAAAAAGACATGAATGTATGTAATCTTTACTCTGTAATTGTCTAAACTGAGTTAGAAAAGACTGTTCCAAACATCTGCCTACATTCTTCCCACAGACATATTTCCCAAAATAATGTTATGGGAAGTTGATTGTTTATCACTCACAGATCCACAGAAATGTTAATGGTTAACTCACTGTGGATATTTTATTTTCGTAGGCTATTGAATGTTATGCTTCATGCAGAACGTTCCTTTGTGCTCAGCCTACAGTGCACAGCAAGAATAAATCCAGCTGGCACCTGACATCTATAAAACTGTCTTATATTTTCTGGGTTCAGAGTCTGTTATTTTACAATATGTTCTGAAGATATGTCTGGGATCAATTTTAATGAGGTATCTAGAAGCTCATGTGTGCTCTGGGGAAACTGGGCCCCGTATAATCATATTTTCCTCTTACCTTACGTATCCTGCGGAATCTGATTTATATTTCTGTCCTGATGCTACCTCGCTTGTCACTGGTATTACCTTGTGATAGTTTATGAGCATTCATGGGGGACTTAGGGATTTGTAGGAAGAGTGTAACAGTGAGGAAGTCCTGATGGTACTGCGATTACTGCTGATCTTGCTGTAAGAACTGGTTCTTTGTTGACCCATCTGGTTTGGGTGTAATAATAATGCAAATATTCAGCAATATTCAGCTCAGAAGTTCCAGCTGAGCAAGATCAAGAAACAAACTTCTACCTTCAGGGCCTGGTTTAAGCCCACTGATATTAGCCAGAACTTGTTTTTCATTGCTAATGTGCCCATCTCTCTGACATGCTTTATGAGTTGTTAACTTCTGTCTGTTCTGGGATGAAACTAAGAAATCTCTATGCTTGCCCAGAGATGCAACCGAGGGATGGAAGGGTATGTGGCTTTATTTAATAGATTATTTATGTTTCATTTTGTCTTTTCGCTCTTAGTTCTTTATTAAGCTCCAGCCACTTTGTTCCCCTGGGAACTGTGCTACATCAGTTCAGTATTAGGATGTTTGCAACTCCATGAATGTGGATGTGAGTCTCCTGGGGTGCTTCTAAACATTATTTTAGTTTGTGAGAACATTTAGGGCGGTACATGGTGTTGGCGTTGGCTGTACAGGCATTTCTGCTTGTGCTGTCTAAATAGTTCAGCCGGTAGGTGGAACCAGGAGAAAGCAGATGTGATGCCTGGCAGAGGGACCGTACAAATGCACAACCCATTCCTGGGAGATGCAGCCCTAAGTGTCCACTTAAAGTTGTGTTTTAAATTCAGTGTCTCTGCTCAGGATAGTCCAACTGGAAAATCTGGAGTTATTTGTAAACAGTGACAGGCTGGTGCTGTCAGGCCTTGGTGCATGAGCTCCCACCGGGAAGGATGTTTGGGTCAGTCTGCAAATCAGCTGATTTGATCATGTAATAGTGAGGAGGACGTTTTAATAAAGATTTCCTCACTGATAATCTGGATCAAGTTGCATCCCTCCATCAATGACATCTGGCATTTGCTCCAAAAGGCAGCATCAGAAATGTAGGTTAAAAATATCCCTTTAATGTGTTCTGCTGTAGGAAATTAAAAATCCATCCAACGGCATGTGCCCAGCAAAACACAGCTTGTGTCCTTCTTTTAGAGCAAATTACCACCAAGGAGAAAACAGCAGGAGGTGATAAGGTACTATGGTTTGAGCAGACCTCTGCCTGCCAACTTCTCATACCCCTTTCCCCAGCTCTGCCAATAGCCAGAGGAATTGAATTTAGAAGTCGCCATCCTTTCTGGACTTTTTCCCATCAGTAAAGGGGAGGGGAAGAACATGGGTAACTTCTCCCTGCCTTCACCCGGCTCATCGTCGTGAGAAAAATATCTGAAAGAAAAAAGGTTTTAACAGCAAGATCTCGCACCACTGAAGCAGTGAAATAAATACATGTGAATATGTTTTTAAACACCTATAAAAACTAGAAGCAAAGGAATATATAGCAATACATCTAGGGCTTTGCTGTGTAAAAGCAAAGCTGGAGGTTTCCTCATGCTTTATGTAGAAGTGCTGCTGTTTATCTGGCTGCCTTGCAATTTGGACCGTATACACTCATTTCAAGCTGTAGTTTGGTCTTTCCAGTTTTCAAAACTTACAATTACAATATTTTCCAACAAATTGAAAATATATTTTGCCAGTAGGTGGAACATGCTGTTAAAATGCTGCTATCCATTTCGTGTCTTTGAGAACTGAATAGTAAAACTCATGGGTATTAACAATACTGAGTTTCTGGCCATGGCAGGCAGTTAGGCCTTTTTTTATTTTCTCCTTCTCTCCTCCTGAATGTGAACACAGAAATTAGCTGCAGATTGTTGCTAGTGACATATTATTCTCTGCGGATGCAAAAAGAAAGTAATGTTGGAGCTTGCCAAGCATAAATCAGGAACGATTTTAATAGAGAGTTATTGGCCATGGCAGGGTGAGAAAGGCTTGATCTTGATTTAAAGAGAATGGGCTTGTATCTCCAAAAGCAGCATAATTAGAGCTCATGAATAACTTGGGGTGTAATGTTTCATCCTTAGCATCCAAGATAACAAATCCGCAGACCCCAAGTTTGAAGAGTAATTATACAAAACAAGTTAATTACCAGTACCTGGAAAAATTAATTTCCCAGCAGACACATTCTTTTATCTTTCTGACATTTTAAAATAAACTCCATTCCCCACCACTGTGCTTTTTGGTGTTAAGTTTCTCTTCACTTTCATTTTGAATTTCTTACAAAGCCATTGTCTTCCTGTACATTATATTGACCCTAAAGGCATGATTCCTGAAACCTTAACTTACATGAGGGTTTTGTTGGGTTGGTTGGTTTTTACTATTCAAGGATGGCCATTGATGAAGGCCATTAGAGTGTAATTTCTTGTTGATAGCACCTGTGGAAAGAGTTCTTTTTATTGTGGTATTTACAAAGCATTATTACTCACGATAACTTAACCATCATGCCTATTAATAAGAAAGTGTTTATATCCCAGAATGTTCTGGGACACTGAAGTAGTAGGGCTGAATGCCTTTTCCAAAGGGATTTAGATATTCCAGTGATGACAGCTGACAATGGAAAAGGAAAAGCCAAGAATTTTATAAATCTACAGAATTTTTTCTCCCGTAGCAAAGCTCTGAGTGGCTTAGGAGGGGAGAGGAGGAGGGACTGGAAGCTGTACAGGTTGTGCACTTGTTCTAGTGTCCAGTGGACAACAGTTTCCACTTGAAGAATTTTTTTATGATGAGGTTGGTGAAACACTGGAACAGATTGCCCATAGAGGTGATAGATGCCTCATCCCTGGAACTATTCAAGGTCAGGCTGGACAAGGCTCTGAGCAACCTGATCCACTTGAAGATGTCCCTGCTGATTGTATGGTGGTTTGACTAGATGACCTTTAAAGGCCCCTTCAGGCTTTAGACCGAGAAGAAGGGCTATTAAATAATTTACTCTAAATTCTTGTCTATCACAAGCCACCGAATGGCTCCCAGCTACCCAGTCCTTTACAAGAATTCAGCTGCAGTCTTTCACATATTAACTAAAAACAGGATCAGAGGGCTTATTGGTTCCTCTTTGCTACGTGTGTTGTTTCACAGACACTTTTATATCTACACAGGGTAGAAGCTGTTTGCTTGCTCATGTTGACAATAGAAACAAGGGACTGTGAAGGGATTTACTTACAGGGTTGGGCCATGGCAATGGGCTCTTTAAATGGCTGTGTGACTTTTGTCTGCGTATCTAATTATTAAGCATTTTTTTAACGACCAGCAACAAAGTAAATAGGTTTATTGCACTTGAAGAGGCCTCTCTTCTCAAGTGATAGATTATTGCACCTACTCAAATTATTGTGAGCGGAATGAAAAATACTGTTAAAAGGCCAGGGCTTTTCATTGATTTGATTGTCCGTCTTTTAACAATTTTGGCAGCATCAAGGAGCCTTAAAGTGGAAGTAAATTATATTGGTATGTTTTAGTTTAAATATGAGTTTAAGTGTGATTTTAAGCCAATTTTAAGGCCAACTGTTTGAAAAGGGGGCCTTAATGGAATTGGGAATTTTGCCCAGAGCAAACACATTGCCTATTTGGCAGTGATTAGCAGTGTGCTAACAATTTAATGTTTTAAATACAGGGTAACTAATTACTAGATACTTAAATACACCTTCAGGTACAGCAGTAGGAGGTTTAGAAATGCACTTTAACAGAATTTGAGCCTGCCAGCAAGGAAGCTGTAGAAGACAGTAAAAGGGCTTTGCAGAGGTGTCCTGAAGGATAGCTCATGGGCTGTGGGTTTGCAATTCTTGAGGGGGCTTTTCCCCACAAGGCCTCGGGTTGGGGCATTTTCTTCATGGAGAGGTGGTGGAAAGCTTTTTGTTTGAGACATCTGAAACTGTAAAGATGGCAAAACACTGTGGAATATATAGTGCAGTGCAAGGTAGCCGGGAATGAATGGGATGGCCTTAGTAATTTCTAAGCCTTGACTTTCCTTGTTGTCTGAGCTTTATGGGGTTACACACTCATTCTTTGCATCCCTCACATCTTGACATGGGAAAGGGCTTCTGGATCATATATGCCCAGGCAGGGTCATGTTCTGGCTGCTGTTGATAGCCTGTAAATAACCCCATTTGTTTCTGTGCCTGAGCTACTGTGCCCTGCTTGACCCCCATGTGCGGTTCAGGTTTTCTGTGCAGTGATCCTTGTAGAAAAGGCACATCTTTGCTTTGTCACTGGGCCGATTTGCACCCTTCTTGCACCACAAGCATGGCTGGTGCTGTTAAATGCCATCCAGAGTTTGCTCTGCAGGCACTGGAGAGTACAGAAGGCAATGAATTTCTGCCATCTGTGGGTTTTGCTGTCAGCTAAGGCACTCCATTATCTCAGTAACAGTGACCTGAATATGTCTATTGGAGTAGCATCACTGTGTTACATGAAATCCTTTTTCTACCTTGATTTACCCTGATCAGATTTTTTTATCTGATTATCAGATTTTTAATTAATTTGTGGTTTTGTTTTTTCTTATTTGACAAGGAAATTGAGATCAGGAAATGGAAACTTGGCATTATCCTCCCCATAAAAGTTTTCCTTCCTTGCTGACCATGCTGGCAAATATTTGTGCATGGCTAATGTGAGAAACACTAACGTTATGAAGCTTCATTTACGCTCATCTGATTTATAGGTCCCATAGTGACTCCATGTAGAACACAAGCATGTGCCAAAAGGCATAGGCGGAAAATCACTGCAGAAATATCCCAATTGTTTGACTGCGTGGGCCAGGACAACATGATGGGAACTACAGTGTGAGACCTGGAAGAGCCCAGCACAGACAGACCTAAGAGCCTACTACTTTAGGATTCACAGAGAGCATTTCTGCTGATTTGGTAGTCTGGACACTGCAAAGGAGGGATAAGAGGGTTTGTCAGAGTGCTTAGTGGAAATGCATGACTTCTTTATTTTTACATTTATTATTATTATTATTATTTTATTTTATTTTACTTTTAAAAAAAAAATTATAGCCATAGTGTAGCTTCATTGCTTAGGACTGGGACTCCGTCAGAGCTGAACTGCGTGTGTGTTGTGTTACAGGGGTGGAGACAAGCAAAGCATTTTTCAGAGGTGGGTGAACTTGTGCATCAAGACATTCATAGACAATTAAGCAGATTTTGGTTTCAGAGGTTTTCTTTTCCTGTCTCTGACCTCATCTCTATTCAAGTCAAAGGGCTGGGACATTGTAAAGCAGCAGTTGTTGTGGTATTAGTGGTATTGCAAGAAGAGATGAAATGGCCAAGACATCCTCAGGAGGTCGGTGGTGGAGTGCTAAGCCTGTGGGTTTCAGATCATCCTCACAACACAGAGGTTCATGACTGGGTGTCTGTGAGGGTGGTGGGCTCACATGCCTGCTCCCGGTCCCCTCATGGATTTATGGGATTCCATGTTTTGGCTGCAAGACCCACACAAATGTCAATAAATCTGAGAAAGACGAGGCCAAACAGGGCCACGTGTCATGTGCTTTCGCACTGCGACATGTTGACCTTTATTTTGCTCGGTGGCCTGAAGGGCAGCTGCTGCTGCTGTCTGAGGAAGCCTTTGAGTAGCCAAGAGCCATCTCTCAATGAACAGGCACAACAGCTATGGGGCGGAAAAATCCTCTGCTAGAGCCAAGCACCACAGGGTGACACAGACCGGAGACATGGCACAGCTTCTTCTCATGAAGAAGGGATCTTGTCATGTGTGCCTCTGTTCCTATGTGGGGAGAGACGTCTGTTTAGAGAGAAGTCTGGAAAGGGTTGAGTACCAGCAGGTTGGGTGCTAGTCCAAGCTGCAGAGCGTTTGCCCTCGGCTGGTATCTGAAGGGGTTTACAAGAGAGCAGTGACTGCTCCCTTTCCATGGCTCTTTGACATTTATTCTTTGGTTTCCTTACAGTCTTTTTAGACCTGAGGGGAGTTTTTTATTGAGGATTCACAGCCCCCCTTTCTCTGGAACGCTCTCCTAGCTGTGTTTCTGTGTTTGTAGGCCATTGCCCAGACGTCTACCGCCATGACCCCCACCGTCCCTGCCACGACAGAGGCCTACACACGGACTCAGTACTGTAAGTGGCCGTGCGAGTGTCCGAAGTCCCCACCTCGGTGCCCGGTAGGCGTCAGCCTGGTCACAGACGGCTGCGACTGCTGCAAGACGTGTGCCAAGCAGCGTGGAGAAAGTTGCACTGAGGCCGACACCTGTGATTTCCACAGGGGCTTGTACTGTGACTACAGTGGAGACAGACCTAGGTACGAAATAGGAGTATGTGCACGTAAGTGATGTACATATATTTTTGATTTAGATATACATTGGCAGCTCCCCTTGGTCTGAGCAATGGCTGAGATTTATCTCATTAGATACCTGACTGTAAGCTCATCAGCTGCGCCATTCATCATCTTCCATTTCCTTGTAGCTGTCCTCATTCTCAGGGCAGTTGGCTGGATGAGAAATGACATCTGAATTCTTGCTCTTTGAGTTGGCTGCAGCCAAGAGCAAGGAGCAACCAGAATTTGAGGTCTGCAGATTTGCAAGTAGATGATGCTGTACTCCCTGTAACAGGAGGAGGTGCTGTACTGGGTTGGGGATGAAGGAAGGATAGGTACACAGCTGGCTTTAAAGACAAGCAATATGGGTGTCTACACGAAAACCATGACATTAAGGAGATGCTTCTGGCTTATTCCCAATAGTGGATCCCTAGGAACAACAGCACATGGTATCTTGTCAAGAGGGTCAGGGATGAGTCATCTCCTAGCAAAGTTTCTCAGTGACAAATTGAGGTCTGAGCCTTAATCTTAAAAAGGTTTCAGTCGTGTTAGCTGCCATGGAGCAGAAGAGTTTCTTCCTGCCTGTCACAACAAACTCTTGGTGGGATAATTCATGTGACTGGAACTTTTTTATTCAAGAAGCAGAGGAGAAAGAAATGAGGTAGTGTTTTGTTTGTCAAGGTTATGTTCACTTGTTCTGAGATCCAGAACACAGGGGGAATCTGATCCACTGATAAATGATTGAAAATCACTACTCTGGGAATGATTAAAAGGGAAGGAATCATGGGTACAACCACAAGGATAGCTGATCAGAGGGGAAGCTGACTGTTTAGCATGTTATTAGAACATATTGGTCATGGCTTTAGATTTATAAACAGGAAAAAGCCATTTTGAGGGAGGGTCTTCTAGGCTGGAATATAACCATGACTAGAAAATGTAAAGGTGGAAGGAAACCTGGAAGAGAGCTGATTGCGAGACGAATAGGTAGAATAACTGATCCACAGGAAGGAAAAAAGATTGCACACAGTGGACTTCAATAAACTTAGAAAATCAGCAGAAGTTTCACAAGGGACAAGTCTGAGGAGTAAAGAGCTTCAGGGTAACTGGCAGTTCCTCACAGAAATGATACTAGGGGTTGCTGTTCCTCAGTGGAAGGACAGGAAGTGTAGTAAGAAATGAACTTGGCTTTGCATTAGCTCGGCCATGAAAAACAAGCATGCAAAGTGCAGTCTAACCAGATTTTTGCAGGATATGGGCAAAATAACAAAAGAAGGTATGGCAAAGAGCCGCAAGCTTAAACAGTGATTTTCAAGATTAGAAAAGATCCAAGGTTAATAAAAGGATATGAGATCATTCAAATGTATTGTCTGGTGTGTGTGTAGCATTCATGGGAGGTCTGTAAGAACAGGCTAGGCAAACATCTGTCAAGAACGACATTGTTACAGCTGTCCCTGCATTGGGAGAGGAAGACAAGCTGGATGCCCTCTCAGAGCTACCTCAGCCTTCCTAGACCTCTTTAAAGACCTTTACGTTGCTCCATGTTTATTTATTTAAATGCTTGCTTGCTTAGTTGGATTTTTTGTTTGTTTGTTTTTGTAGACCTCCCATACATCGCAGGCATTTGGTACGCCTGTGGCAACAGCACTGTGATGCAGGAGGATTGACCCACAGTTTCCCCAGTCAGGGCTGGAAGGATTCCCAATCCAATGCACTTGCGCGTCCCTACTGCCATGACAATATATCCCCTATTATGTGACATTTGTGGTTATATGGTGAGGGGCACTGTGGCGTGCACAGCTGAGGGACGTGAGGGTCTTTCCACAGTTAGGAAGTGTAGTGGCTTGTCTCTGGCTGCCATAGAAAGCTGTGGTCTTCCCCTTGCTTTCAGCATCCAGGTAGATGTACATGACAGGATCTGCTGACATGTTCATTCTCGTGCACTGGGTCGTACATAGGCTGCATCACTCCACCACTGTCCTGACCGCAGGGTGTGCGAAGGGACTCCTGCGCTGGGTGTTGGGGACTAACTGCTGTGAGGAATTTGCTTTGCAGATGGAAGACAAAAGCTAGGTCTAGAGACTCCAGTGCATGCAGGACTACAGAAACAATATAATCTGTGGAAAATAAAGACCCCAAAAGAGCCAGGAACTGGTGCTGGGAAAGGGGATATAGTAAAACTGTGGGAAATTCAGGCTGTATCTGGACTGGCATGCTGAGGTGTGTCCCAGGATCACCCGGACATCAGATAGGAGCCCGCTGGGAGTCACTACAGTTCTCCTTTTGTGGTTTGCTTTTCTCCACGCCGAAGCAGAGACAGCAAGCTGCTGAGCACACGCCTGGAGGCGGGGAGGGGGGATGTTCTCATGATTGATGTCTTGATGCATGAGACCTCAAGGAGGCTGAGTTAGCACAGTCCAGGAGGGATATGCTGGTAGCAAAACACCAGGAAATACAGCATTTTCTTGAACAGTCATATTCCGTGTGCACATCTAGAAGTTTAACTGAATTCTCAACTCTGACTCCAGCACTGAGAGGGCTCTTCAATACAAGAGCTTAAGCATTATCAAAAGCGGAGCTGAGCATGAACTGGAATCTGAATCTGTGCTTCGAATTGCAACAAGTCTCATTTTTGTGCAGAAAAAGGGATTTGCATTTGATGGTTTCATTCCACCCATTCTAAAAATAGGAAGCCTTTGCAGAATTCTAATCCAGCATTTCGATTTGTATTGGCCCTGAAGCAGTCACATTGCAGCTCCATTTCCGACCAGACTTAAAACTTAAGCAACCTGATCGGTGAGCGCGCACTGCCTCCCTGTGACCAAACAAGAAACTGAAGCTTGAATTTTCCGTTAGATTTCTGCCACTGGTTCCAAATAACTGTCCGTAACTTCGAAACAACAAAGTTGCTACCTTATACAAACTGCATCTTATTTCCTGAATCAATGTGATTCCTGTTCATGGGCAATCAAAAAAGCTTGATATTTTTTTTTTGTTTAAATTTATTTTAAAATATACATAAAATACTAATTTTCATGGCTTTATAATGAGTTACTTCATGTTCCAAGAAAACTGTTCTGTGATAAACTGGGTGGGATCTAGTTGCCTAAATATAGGAATGCAGCACCCTTTTTGGTGCTCCTTTGCTGCCCTGGCTGTTCTTCCCCTTCTGCTTCAGAAGGGTACAGGTGTCACGCAGAGCTGTGTCATATTTGCAACTCCGTGTAGACCTCTCATAGGTCCCCGAAAACCTCAAATTTCACTCCATATCTCTTTTAATTACTTTTATTGATCCTGCTGTGAATAACTTTTAAGTGACCATTTATGTATAAAGCTTGTTTTATTTTCTAACTTCTTTTTTCCATGAAGCATTAAAAGATTTTTTTTTTTTTCCTGTGATTCAGAATGAAAACAGTTTTCTAAATGGTGTGATCACATTTGGCTCAGCATCACGCTGAATACATGGCCCCGCACCACTGCCGTGTCTCCACGTTGGCTCCATTAGCCCACGGAGCAGCTTGGTAAAGAAACACATCAGCGCTGTTTGTTGCCAGCGTTATTTTAACAGTGCTCTGTGTGTCTTTCTTTTTCTTTCCTTTCAGAGATTGTCGGTGTAGGATGTGTCCTAAATGGCGTCAGGTATAACAATGGGGACACATTTCAGCCCAACTGCAAATACAACTGCACGTGCATTAACGGGGCCGTGGGCTGTATTCCCATGTGCACAAACTCACGTCCTCCCCTTGTCTGGTGCCCAAACCCAAAGCTGATTAAGATGGCAGGGAAGTGCTGCGAGCAGTGGATTTGTGATGACTCCAAGAAAATCAGGAAGACATCTCCACGCCACATCTCCTCTGCAGGTATGGTGGGAGTGAGGTGGACCTCTCCATCGTCAGGGGACTGAAGTGAAAGGCTCTGCAACCAAAGTATCAGCTTGTACTGCCAGACCAGGCAGGCATCTAGTCTTTGTGTGAGGGAGGCACAGAAGGAGACTCTTCTGCAGCACGTAGTGAAGGACAGGACATGCAAACACCCCTGGTGTGCTCGAACTTCTTAGCAGCAATATGAGATTCATCAAACATGACTGTGTGACAAAGCCCCTTTTGAAGCACACATCTGCTGGCATTTTGAAGGTGTTGCAAGTCCTTTTTACCTCAATTTTTTTTTTTTTTTCCCTTCAGTCTGGGCGCTCTAATAGAATGGGCTCGGTTTAATGTGGGACTAAGGCTTTCTGTCTGGGTTATATTGCTTTAGGAGCATGATTTGAAAGCCCCTGTATCTTAGTAGTCCCAAACTTAGAAAACACCTTGAAAACTTATTGCAGTAGAAGTTTCACTACGAATTTTAAAATTGGACTAAATTATCTTTGTGTTAGTATAGCTTTCTAGCAATTCTGGACTGATAACATTATTGGACTACCTATTTTATATATATCACATAAGGTATCTTCTTTCCTCACACTCACATTCATAGCGGGGATCATATAGCCCACTGCATGGAGGTGGTAGGTACCATTTGCCTCAAACATGGTCCCAAATGCTCAAGATGGGCTTACCTTTCCATATGTCATAAATTTATCCTCATAACACCCTGTGATGCAATGTAGTGATATTAGCCACATTAGCTTCATGTTATAGACTACCTCACAAAAGCAGAGCTCAAGGAGACATACCATGCTTGCTGTAAAACAGGATTTTTGTTCCTTGATGGTAGGAGTTTCTCCCAATCCTTGGTCTGTATTTTTGTTGCACAAAACAAAGCCTCATTCTCCATTTTCTGGGTTAAACCCACCGGAGTTTAGCCCTCACTCTGTCCCGGGTAGCTCTGAACTGTGATGTAGGTCCAAATTCAAAACATCTACTACTGAAACTGGCCTTATGTCTTCATGGCCTGTGTCCCAAAACTGGCATAACGCAGCTATCCTTGCCTGTCTTTTCTAAGCAGAAGTCTTATAGACGTGAGACTAGCATTTATTAGTTTTAATATAATAATTAATGTAATAAGCAACATAACAGTGAGCAAGCTCAAGGCAGCAGAGCTTCTGTCAGAGTTTTGCCTGTGGGCTGCACTGTGAGCTGCAGACCAGCGGGGACTTTGGCCGAGGCTGTGAAAGAACTTGAACTGGGGTTGCCAGATGCTCTCAAAACAGAGCCCACCCTTTCTTCAAGTGGCTGCCGAGCTCCCTGAGAGCTTTTCAAGCTGTTCTTCCTCCCAGTGAAAGGCTGTGGCTGCTTCCCAAGCCCCTCGGCCATCCAGCAAAGACTGCCGACCAGTTTCTGCTGCAGGGAAACAACTGAATGGGCTCAGAAATAAACCTTCACAGGGAGATCAGATCTCATCCCTTTGCTGCACAGGCTGGCACAGGCTTCTGTAATTAACTGTTTGTATTGTGGCAGCACTTGGGGGTCCCAGACAAGGACCCCCCCTTGTGCGAGGCTGTGAAGGGAAATAAAGAAATGAGCTCTGGCCCCGAGCGCTTGCAGCACTGGAGGGTCTGACACAAGTAGGTCAGCAGCAAAGGGAGGAGGAGGTTCGCAGGAATGCTGAGCCACTTCGCTGTGATTTAATTATTTGGGTTAGTGGCCTGAATGTGTAATGAGCCAGGGAGAGGGTGTTTAATATGGAAAGCTTCCCCGGCTGAATAATGTGGGGTTAATCTGGTCTCTGCAGCGTACGAGGGAGAGGATGAAGCCTGGCAGAAGAACTGCATCGTTCACACCTCGCCCTGGAGTCCCTGCTCAAAGACCTGCGGGCTGGGCATCTCCACCAGGATTTCCAACGACAACGACCAGTGCCGGCTCCTGAAGGAAAACCGCCTGTGCAACATGCGGCCCTGCGAGGTGGACATAACCAAGCACATTAAGGTGGGGACTGTTTCTCCGTGCGCCCCGTGAGCTCTGCTGGGACATGGGGTCAGCCTTTGTTTGGCAGTGTTCAGGCCTCTGGGGGCTGCACTTCTGATCTTGGAGGCTGTTAGAGAGTACCTGTGGACTCACTGTGCTGCAGAGAGGTCAGAAATGTGTCCTCCCTGTGTTTCCATATCTCGGTATGAAAACCTGCCCCTGAGAGCTTTAATTCCAGCCAAAAGGTCCTCGCAACGAAAGGCAAGCCAAGTCCACTGTGCTCGCTGCTGGTTCGGACAGACCTGTGACTCAGCTAGTGAAAAAGTGATGTTGCACTGCTGGGCAGGGCTATGAACTGTATTTTGCAAGTATCCTACTTGCCGCTTCTGGCTTCGTATGCCTAAACATATAAATCTGTCACACCCTCTGGATCAATGCTGTAAGATGCTTCCTAATGGCTTCAAAACCCTTTAAGTATCAGGAAGGTCGTTTGCACATACTCCCTGTGTCAGCAATGAATATTAACCTGTCTCCTTTTCTGTTCTTCTCTGATTTAGCCTGGGAAGAAGTGCTTGGCTGTCTACAGGGCCAATGAACCAATGAACTACACCATCTCAGGATGTGTGAGCAAAAGTCAATATAGACCCAAATACTGCGGCGTCTGCACAGACAACAGGTGCTGCACACCCTACAAGTCCAAGACTATTGAAGTGAGGTTTGAGTGCCCAGATGGGACTGAGTTTTCCTGGAAAATCTTGTGGATCAATGCTTGTTTTTGCAACCTGAACTGCAAGAACCCCAATGACATCTTTGCCGACTTGGCTCATTACCACGATTACTCTGAGATTGCTAATTAAATTGGCTGAATGCTGGAATTGACCCATTGCTCTGATTTTACAGAGGTTTTAAAATAAAAAGGAGAATCTTTCATCCACTGCCAATGTACAATTTGTTTTTTCCTGAGTAGGGATGTTAAATCTCCTTGTTTTGCCACACTGTTTTTGGAGAGGCCTTGAACAAGCAAGATTTTCAGCTCTAATAGACCTCCATCCACTAATGGCAGCCAGAAATGCCTCTATGCACAGATTCCACGATTTAAATGGCGATCCTGTTGGCACTGCCATTTATTACGCCAGCAGTTTAATTGCCCAAAGGAAAGAATACTACACTAGTAGTACTAGTAGTAGTACCAACAACAGTGAGTTGTTGGTACAGCCCCCATGCACCATGGCATGTTTGCTGTTGCTTCACTTGGGAGAGCTGAGCAGTAGAAATGTGTTTCTGCATGGGGAACTGTAGCATCTACTTGCAAGAGACTGGAGACTGGACCAGTACAGGGCTGAACGTTGGGTGACACAACTGTTTTAAATCAGTCATTTATTTTACTTCAGTTCCAGTTGGCAAGTTGTTTGTCTTCATCTTGATAATCCAGTGGAAGCTAGATTAGTTCCCAGGAGACATAAATCTTTCTGGCTATGATAAATCAAAGCTTCTTGTTAACAGGCTGAAAATAATGCAACCCCTATGTAAAAACATCTAGGAGAAATGCTGTACATCTTCAAAAGCTGTCAACTTCAATAGCATTTTTGTATACAAGGATTTGGCCCATAAATTTTTCATAGAGTTAGGTTATTCCTTAATTCAAAGCTTTATTTATTTTTTTTAAGCTTCCCTGAAACCTCCAGTGGCAGAAAAGAAGGGTGATCCCTGTCTGCATGTTCCAGTGCAGGTGCAAAGCACCTCTCCTGTTTGTTCCTCTGGTGATAAGGAACCTGAGGACACCAGCTCTTTGTAGATTCACCCTCATTACTGCCTTTGGCCTGGATGATGTGACCTCAACCCAAATGGGAGCTCAGCATTTGCAAGATTGAGAATGTTAAATTTTAAACTCCTTCACTGGTAAAAAAAGATCATGAGGACATAAGAAAAAGAGGCCTTAGCCAAGAAGTTGAGCATGGTTTTCCAAAAGGGAAAGCGGTTTGTATTGAGGCACTTGGTAGGGAAGCCATCCTAGGATCTCTTTCTCAATAAGATCCCTCAAGTATGACTTGGAATCCTGTGTTCTAGTTCTAGCCCATCTTAAAATATGAGATATATTTTTTTGTATACACACACATACATATGTATATATCTGTACATATGTATACCTACGTATGCTTATATATGTGTATATGCACATAAAGAAAATATTATGTGTGTGCATTTATATAATATTGTATATAATATATACAAAAACATGGCCATGAATATATATGTTTATATTTGCATATACATATTCCTATGGTGCAGTCTGTGGTGTATAAAATAGAGTGCAGATATAATGCATGTTTATATGTATAATCAGTCTTTCTCTGTCTTACATGTACACGTAAGGAAACAAGAAAACAGGATGAAAAGACATACTCAGAACTGTGGCACTTAACAGGCTTGCTTTGCTTTGCAATTAGCTAACGCTGTAACCACCGTAATCAAATTCTGCCGTGGCTGAAACACAGAGTTTTTACTGCGAGATAAAAGACGCTGTTGTAAGCTAAGGCATGACCAGCAGCTCCAGTGCGTGTCGGTTTTTAGTGAAGTGAATGCCAGGAAACCACAGATCTCGCCGAACGCACCCAAGATGTTTCTGTTTCTAGCCTGGTTGCCTAAGGGAACAAGGCGTATGCAACCGTGCCGTCCACTTGTTTGTCTGTCGGTCAGTCCTTTTGTGGGAAATGTCAAAAAAAGTAGGCAGAACATTAAAGATCTCAGAAACATTGCGATTCCTGAAATAAAAAAATGAAATAAAATAGCCGGACAGGGGAAAGCCCCGCCACATTGCTCCTACCAAGTCCGTACGCATCTGCCAGGTAGCCGACATGTCTGCAGTGTGGCCCAACCACAACAGGTTTAATGCTTTAAGGGATTTTGAACAGATGCACCAGTTGGAAACAAGCAGCCATGGAGGAGGGAGAGCTGAAGGCGTCACGGAAGGGGAATAGTGGTTGTTACACTGCTGTAAAGGAGTTTCTGGGGTCATTGGACACAAGTCTGTAGGAAACCAGCCTCACTAGCTCTACTGCTTGTGCAACTGCTTGTCTGTCCGGTGGCACTGACAGGGGAAGAGCAACACCTGTAGCCAGTGAACCTGACTTGCAGTTTGTGGTGCATTAGAACTCCATTGTTTTAACGGATTTGTTTTACAAGATTAGCCCTAGGACTAAGGCAGTAGACCAGCCCTTAGATTCAGCTCCCTGGCTCCCTGTGCGCTTGGGCAAATCATGTGTCTTTACAAAAGTACTTTTATGGTTACTGTTTAAATACATTAAGGAGTTAGATCCTTCAAGGCTTTCATGGATCCCACCCTTTGCTTTGCTTTTCTTCAGTTCTTCAGCGCCAGAACAACAAAGCCCTACTGTTCATCGTCTCTGTTGAGAGTGAAAACTCCTCCAGCAGTAACTGATGGTCAATGTACGTTTGTACAGGGCCTCCTACAATGGGCCCAGGTCTCTGCTGGGACCTGAAAATGGTACCATCATCCAAGAAATCAACAATAATACCATTGAGGAGACATCAGGCTCCGAGCTGGGGCTAGACCCCTCTGGTGCAGCGATCTGGGGAAAGGCTTGAAAAAGGATGGGAGTGACAATTTTGCAATCCAGGCTAAGTTGAGACAGTGTGACACATGTCCTGCTCACGTCAATCATCCTGTTGGACTTGTAGGCTGGGACAAGGATGGAGGACGGGATTTTGAAGGTCAGCTCATGCTGATATGAATGGCAAGACTCCAGCTAGCTCCAGTGACCATAGCCATTAGCCATCCATAGGGACTTTATCGGAGTCAGTACGGTGCCTCAAGCTGCCTTGTTTGGGAGCCCCAGAAAGCAGGATAGCCACTCACTGCAGCATGAAACAAAGCAAGAATGTGACGTATAAAGAGGCCTTTACCTTGAGCGTTGACTAGTATTTCAGCATGCATGCAACTGGAAACAGGGTGTGATGCAGTTGCTTTATTTTTTTATGTGCTCACTAGGATGGTGCTGCATATATGTGATACTCCAGGAAGAACACAATATTCAGACACATGGTGTCATCTCGTAAATTAAATCCTGAGATTTTTCTTCTCCCAGTTTTTTGAAGGAGTTTTAAGACAAGCAGTTTATTAAACTGATGGAGACAGAGTGCCTTTATTAGCCACAGGCACATATCCATACACATACCTTTTCAAATTGTGACTTTCCAGTTTAAACAGTTCTACAGAGTTATTTCTGTAAGCTTCATATGCTGAAATATATGAAAAATTAATGGGAAAAACAGATTGGTTTGGCAGTGTCAGTCTGAGTTACACCAACTATGTAACACGTATTACTTGTTCATACAGCATCATGGTGAGGTTTTATAGGTGGCATGCTGCTGCTGTGGTTTAAAGATATTAAATAACCTCATAAGTGGTAAATGATTAATGAATCTATGACTGACACCTCATTTAGAAGCTTAGACAAGCAAAAGAAGGTGAAATATGTTTGCCACTGACATTTCTTCTCCTTTTCCAATCTCCTCGCCTGGCCAATGTCCAAGTATGCATTTGCAATGTGTGACAAAGACCTAAACTGAAGCACACATAAAAATAAAAATAAAGAGCCAGCAATGTGGTGAAAAAGGATGCTCTGAGAGCATTTCCTTAAATGTGAATATTTTGGCAGCTTCGGAAATCCAGGTGTTCCCCAATTTCCTTGTTTTCTGGTCTGTTTCTGGCCCTAGGGTTTGGTTTTGTTTCCCCAGCACTCTTACTGGACTTGGGACAGCCTGTCTAGAGTCTTTGAGCAAAGTGGAATATGTTAGTCAACCTGCATAAGCATGTCTTCTTTATCAGCTCTCTTGAGAGGCTGCAGGAGTAACCTGTTTGCAGCAGCCATAAAGACAGAAATTGTTCAAACGAGGTAATTAAAGACACATGGAAAAGCATTTAAATTAAAGAATCATTATTCCATATCCCTGCATTTACCCTCAGAGCTAACTCCAGTAAGGATTCTACCATTTAATTCTAGAAAAAAAATACTTGTGGAGCTCTCCCACAAATCAAATTCGCCTTCCAGCCTGAAGGATGTTACCTGCCTCAGTAGGAACTTAAACACTTTGAGTGGCCTCCTGTCCTGCACAGTGATGGGTCTGTGTTGGGGTTTCTTATGGCTACTGGGACATTAAGCAAGAAAGCACCCTCTCCCCAGCTTTCTCCGTTAGTGTGTTGTGGTTTGGTATTTTTTGCTGGGAAGTCCTCTGCATTTTTAAGCACATTCCAGCCAATTGTGCCTCTGGTGATGGGTTTCAGCAAGGGTACCACATTGCTGCCTCTACAGGCATCAGAAGTCCCATCTGGCCTCTACCTCTTCTGCTTGTACACGTGGCCGCTGCCAAGCACACGATCTTGCATGAAGGGCTTCCTGCTGTTTTCTCAGCCACCACATTTAGACTAGGCTGGGGAACCCATCATCTCCTAAGTACTTCGCACTTTGCAAATAAAATGCAGATCCTGGGGCAGCCGTGCTAGGCTCTACCCCTGTGAGATCTCCTCCTGCCGAGCCTGCGTGAGCAGCATGGAAGGACTCACCTCAGGATCAAAGTTCAACATTGGTAGCTGGTTGTAAAAAAACTATTTATTTTTTTTTTCATGTCGTCACTGGTTATGATTAAAAATCAATGAAAAACCATTGCAATCAGTCAGTAAATAACAACTTCCCAGCTGGAGCGATGCAAGAGTATGCCTGAGGTAAGGCAAGGGTGCCTGACTGCGTGCATCCCACTGGTGTGCAAGGGGCTGAGTGGTACGTTTGCTTGGGGAAGGCTCACCAAGCCCTACAAGCAAGTTGGCCAAGCCCTACAAGTAGGTTGTCCATGTCCCATGCCAATGCTGGGCACAAAACCACACGGGCCAAAACCACAGCAAACGCACCTTCGCTGCCCATCTTGCGTGCAGGGTGCTGAGCCTCATGGTGACCTGCGCACACACACATACACACACACACACATGCACAGAGCCCAGGGCTGCAAAGTCCAGGCTGGTGGCAGCTCTTGCTCTCTTCCAAATGGCTTTGCTCATGTTGGCTTTGCCTGGAGCTGCCCCAGGGCTCCCCCAGTGCGACCTCCCAGCAAACAGCCCTTCCCTCTCCCAGCCCCCTTCGTGTGCTGACCTTGACCCGAATACCATAATCCACTTCAGCCATAAGCAATTGCAGAGTCGCGGGTCACCCAAGGATATTTTTTCCAGCTCAGCTGCAGGTGGTACTCCTTGGGAAGGAAGAGCTGCCTGCTACCCCTTTTCCCAACCCTTGGGCTCTTCTGGAGATGCCCAGTGATGTCGGCATCCAGTGTCTGATGCACATCCCACAGTGCCAAAAATATGCAGGGTGTACGGGCTGGGTGGGCTGCCTCTATAATTCCATCCAAATAACAACTCTCCTCCAGCCCCCGGGAGGTGCTGGGAGAGCAAACGATCCCCACGCTGAGTTGCAGGGAACAGACATTGAACTGTTCGGCAGTTGCAATCAGAAGCCTTTTTTTTTTTTCTCCTTCCTTTTTTTTTTTCCCCAACACTGGTCACCAGCTGTGTTGTTTATAAAATGAATGGAGCCCTTAATGAAGCAATAGATAGAAACAGTGAGAGGCTGTATCTGTCTGTTACAAAGGGCCGAGGGGGAAGGGTTGAGCTGTTAAAATACCGTGACATCCTTTCTCTCAGTTATTTAAACATTAGGCATAGCAGTGATCAGCTATCAACATAAAGTCTATATTTGGCTCAGTGGAAACACTAAATCCACATCCCAAAACAGCTGTTCATATATACAGACCCAGAGCTACTTGCAGTTCCAGTGAATGTGAAATAGTGCAAAACTGCAAAGAAAGCAGGGATCATGCGGGAAGGCGGAGGACCAAGTTGCAAGCAGCATTTGCAAGACACTGCTCAATGTGTTGCGTTGGTAGAAACAGCAGACTGTGTTACCGGCACATCGAGGATTGCAACAGATACTCTGCACAAGATGCAAAAACAGACAGGAAGAGGATTCCAGCACTGGAGATAAAAAATAAGCAGCTTTGCTATAAACTGTTTTCTCTCTAGCTCAGTCCATCGCTTGCAACACATGAAATTAATTACAAACCCCCAAAACACATCTAGGTTAAAGTTTCCAGCTGGTTAGTCTCTAGAGACTTTTAAAGAGGAAAGCAGCATCCTTCAGCACAAAAGTCCTGCTGCGACAACATGGTATTGGCACATCCTCTCCGCCCCCTCCTCTGCAAGGAAAGGGAAGTGGAAAGCCATCTTGAAGTTTAGCCAGATTTTTGTACAGTAAGATGCGGAGGCCCAGGCTGAGGTGGAAAGCACTCGGATTTCAGCAATGACATCCTTCCCACTAGTGGTTTGGAAGGGCACCACTACAGCAGAGATTTGGGACTCAGATACATTAATGCCATCAGGAAGCCTCTTGGTCCCCGAGAGCCCATTCTCCTCTTCCACCCTTTATAACCTCAAAAGCCCTGTGAGGGATGAACTGTTTCTTGTCTTGGATAATCTCCCATTATCCAATCTGAATTTCCTCTATGCCACAGGAGTTCCATGCTCTGTGGTGGCCATTCATCCCTTGAGAAAAAGGTGAAACCCCAGCTCATCTTTTACTAGTTCAATGACACTACAGTATCCAGGCTATCTCTGTCTCCAAGAATAACGCAGAACTCAGCATTTGCAAGCTCTAGGAAGGAGTTTTATAAAAATTTCCAATAAATCTGCAAGCCACTTGCAACTCTTCAGTTGCCCAAGTTAAAAATGCCAGGAGATCAGTACTGCAGGGAAAGAGGAGCCGTAACTCCTTGTAAAAGGTAAAACACCCCTCCTCTGTACTGCCTTCTAGCTTTTCTGTACAGGTACACACTGTTCCTTGCCAACTGAACACTTTTTGTTGCAAAGCTGACATTTATAGTGGTCCTAGCAACTCCTCGCTGCTCAGAAGTGCTTGCAGATCCCTTTGTGCTGCGAGGAGGCTTGGATGCATTCCTCCCCGTTAAACAAAAATAAACTGCCTAGGCTTGACAGGCACACCATGGTGTCCTTGTGGAAGGAATGATTAGCCATTCCTGGAAAAGTTCAGCGAAGAACATAACTTTGCCCTTCTTTTGTAAGAAGAGTTGGCACAGGCTCCTCCCGTTTTCCCTGGCACTGGCACAGGCTGTGGTTAACCAAATGAAGCCCTTTGCTGGTATCAGTCCAAGCACAACTGCTGAATCATCACATCTAGCCGAGCCTTGGCTCAGACATACCAAATATTTGCTTTTGCCTCTTCCTATCACAGGATTTTTTGAGATACAGGAGAAAGAAGCAGCCCAAAATAGTTCCAGCAAAGCCACAAACCCACTTGTCCCTGAAAACCCCGGTACGTTAAATCAGTCACAACATTCCCACCAAGGTCCCAGCACAGAAAGCTCAGCAGAGCCATTTTGGTGACCAGGCTCTGTTATCTCCTAGCCACTGCTGGCACCAAACAGCGCGAGTGCTCACAGCCCCCCATGACACATGGAAGGGACCCTCCAAACCCGCAGAGGGATGCTTCCCTGGGAAGGGCAGACACCACCCAAGTTACAAAACACCCCAATCTTTTAGCAGGAAACCACTGAGATAAACAGAAGCTTAAGGTGAAAAGGGACAACTGTACTTCTGCTTTAAGGACAGAAATAAAACAATGTTTTAATTTTTTCCTGCACCTTTAGATTCCTCTCCCTCTTGTATTTGGGGAGTCCTTTTAAAACTGATTTGTGAAAGGTTAATCTTTTCTCTCCTTTTCTGAAGTTAGATTCTTGCAAGAGGTCCAAGAACAGCTTTTAGAAACTCAGAGTGGCATCTGGAATTTCAGACAAGAGGCCCAAATGCCTCCAGAGATGGGTGAGGAACGTGTCATACATCGACAGATTTACAGACCAGACTGGGAACAGAAAGGATGCAATGAGCATGGCACCAACTCCAGTGAGGAAAGCAGTGTACAGACCACAGATCTGTGCACTAGAGTACTGTATCTAGGGAGAAAAAGAAAACTTCAAAGAGCAAATAGTACTCCATACCAAGCCCTCCATTTTGTTATGCATTTGTTAGAGCAAAATTATTCTTTAGTACTTTGAATAGCCAGTCACACCTAACACTGGAGTGTGTTGTTTTTTCTTAAATAGTAGGCTGGAGTGGGAAAAAAATATCTCTGAGCACAAAAAGTAGGGAAGGGCAGAGATATGGGCAAAAGAAAAGATATCATTGATACAAGGGGTGACAAGAATATACTCCCACTGAGAAAGACTATTGTACTCCTGGTAAAACATTAAGAGACCAGACATTGCAAAGTTACAAATTTATTTGTTTTGAAATAAATACAAATACTTCATTAAGAAACTTTTCTTGATAGACTTTACACAATAGCTTTATTCTTTCTGGAAATTGTCTTTTCTTCCCACAAACTGTTACGGATATTCTACACAAGAGCTGAAGTTAGTCAATAAAGTAACCTAGATGGTGTTCTTCTGAACAAGCAATCCCAAAGTATTAACATTTGCTATTTGACTGCTCAGCATTTGAGTCTTCTTGTTTGTGTGAGGACTGCAATGCAGCAGGTATGCACTGGAGCTCAGGAAATCCTGTCCCACTACCTATAAAAGGACAAACTTAAGAACACCCAACTGTGAAAATCTGACTGTCAGAAAGGTATCAAGCCACTAGCATCAACAAAAGTAACCCAAGGTATCGGGAGGCTATGTAAAGATGCAGAACCAGCAGATCATTACATTTATGCAATCATTAAACGCTGTATTTCAGATAGTGTTGCTGCTCCACCGCTTTGTGGAATACACACACTTCTCAGCACCAGTGAGATCTCAGAGTTTCAAATCTAGTAATTAGTGGCAGTTGAATGTACAGTATCTAATTACATGCCATCCCACAGTTATTCATCTCTCCTGACAAAGAACAGCTGGATCTGGCTTTGCTTACAGAATTCCGAATTTATCACAATTGTGCTGGACACAAAAAACTTGAGCTGCAAAGATAAGAAGCTGTCTGAAGGAAAAATCAAGTTGTTTCCGCTTTGCTGGCATGTACGGCTACCCTATTTGTTACAACTACACCAACTTTTGCAGTATGGTAAACCCTTTGGCCCAAGATCCCAAAGAGGAAACGCTACCTTGCTTATTAAATTTAAATCCTGTCCTCATTTGGCTAAGCAGGTTTTAGGGTCGGGGGGGGGAGGAAAAGAAGACTGGAACTAAATCTCAAAAAAAGTGAAATAAAAAAGCTTAAAGATTTAGTTCGTCTCAGTCACATTAAAAACGCCTATTTTAGTAGTATATTATTGTACATAGGAAAACAGGCTTGAATACTAATGAATTAGAAGGCCTATATATGCACGATACATTAACTTCTCTATCATTTGAAGTCAAGCTATATACAATGAATTCAACTCCAGCTTCAACATGAGGCCATAACACATTTGTTTCATTTCCTTCTTTAAAAGCCATCCACAATAGTGATTTTTTTTTTCTCCCCCTCTTTGAAACTCATCTCAAATTGTGCCAGTTTACTTCAAGCGAATAAGAGATAAAGGGGCATGTAACAGCTTTGATTTTAAAGGAGGATATTAAGCAAGTCTGGTTTGACTCTGAAGTGTTTACAACCACATCAGCTTTTGGCAAGTATCCTTTAGAATTTGGCATCCATTGAAGGAGGGCACAATAGCAGCAACTGTCTGAGTTACAAGAATAACGACAGAGCAAATGAGATGCTTCTTTTCTTTGGTCCCTGTCAGACCCTGGTGAACAGAGTTCATCCTACAGAATAGCTTGAGATTAATACCAGTTATGTTTTTGTGATACGCAGGGGGCATCCATTACTTTTTCACACTGTGACCAGTTTGAAGCTCCCACAGCCATCTAACAGGACACTTCCATGGACTTGGGGCTTGATTGTTCAGCGTTGCTTGCCGAGTTTGGTGTCAGCTCGATGCGTGTGTCTGTGTGGGAGCGGTTCCTGGCACCGTCCCCGGTGTGGGATCGGCTCCTCGTTCCCTCCCCGGTGTGAGACCGGCTCCGTGTGCCTTCCCCGGTGTGAGACCGGCTCCTCTGTCCTTCCAACGAGGTTACGCTGGAGCCAGAAGCTGTGCGGGACCTCATCAGCCTGGTCATGCTAGCAGAGGGGACTGGAAGAAGAGTCTTTTGTTAATGCCTTGCTTCGGGGGTTTGGAAGGAAGCCCTTGCCTTCCTCTCCAGCCCCAACCACTCTTGGAGAAGCCATCAGGGTTGAGTACGTACTTTCCATGGTAGCTGCATGTGTACAAGTACCACTGCTCCAGGCACACAGTTAAGGACCCCAAATTACTAAGGTCAAATTGGTGGCCAGGCCTGAGGGATTCGAGGCAGGGCTTTACGGCATCTTGCTGTGGCTGCAGCAAGCCAGACGAAAACTAAAGAGGCTCATCAGACCTCCCGATACTTTCGGAGGTTTAACCTTTGCTGGCAGCCCAGGCCGGCAATGCACCTACACAACAGCACTTCTCAGAACCACATACATGGAGGACAAACAGCTACAAATTAAAGAAGTCTCTGAACTAACGAGGTTTTTGAATGTAGTGTGCAGCATGTGCATCTCTTGTGATGCAACGAGGGGACACTATTATAAATATCCACCTTAAAAATATCGACATAAAGTAAATCTGTCTACAAAGCTCTCTACTATTTAATAACATAATTTGGTCTGAAAACCCTTCACCCAGATGCCACAGGTGGGTTTTTTTTTTCCCCCTTGCAAATGCATATCCAACAGGGAAAAGATCACACATCTGGGATCATAAGACTCTGTGTGCTTAGATGCCCAGCAAACTTAGGTAGCCATTCCATAGAACCAATACTTACTGTATCCCATTCCCTGAACGAAGTATTTGAAAGCTTCTGCAAGCTTGGCAGGCTGCAAAAGAGAGTATTATTGTATGCAGTCCTCAGCAAGTTACATTACAATGTTATAGAAACCATAGATGCCTTATCTGAATAGAAACACCTTAAATATTCTCTGGGTTCTACTGAATGGCTGAAATTTTCACTTGCATGAGAAAATTCCACCATTCCCCTCCCTAGTGTGCTCCCCAGCCCCATCATTTTACCAGACACATCCATTTGAGAATGAGACTTCCAGAGAAGCGACTCAAGTGGTCTAAGCCCGACCCAAAACTTGGCTCGTGCAGATACTGGGGCAGATAAACCAAAGTCAAACAACTGGTCTCACAAGATATATGTGGCTTTTCATATAGAGTCGGTAATTCAGCAGTTCCAAGTCAGCAGAGAAGACTTTCAGCTAGTCAGAGCTGACAGTTATGTTTAGAGGGCAAAAGCACTCAGCAGGAACGCAGAAGCACAACTGCGTACAACTGACATTCTTGCAATGAGGCACTCGCTATTTTTCTCTGCTGCTGACAGTGGCCAAATAAACCTCAACCTCAATTGTTATCCTGGCAAATATTGCCTATATTTTTGTTATTTATTTTTTTTTTTATCTGAATCAGTTCAGGAAAAGGACTCTCGAAAGGGAACGATGTACACACTGCTTTGTGCCTTTAAAAAGCCTTTTCCCCCCTTCCCACCGTAAGGGCGCACACTGCCTGTGCAGGGACTTCTCAGTGGCAGGTAATTACAAATTCAGTTTTTTCCTTAAGTTCGAGAACATCACATTATATTGCTTAGAAATCTGTTTAGAAAACATCACATCCTGAAGCTGATTTACAAGTCAGCTGTTTTAGTGAAGCAACACTAGAACATAGGTGAATTTTAACT
Source organism: Grus americana (assembly GCF_028858705.1). Classification (NCBI taxonomy): domain Eukaryota; kingdom Metazoa; phylum Chordata; class Aves; order Gruiformes; family Gruidae; genus Grus; species Grus americana. Next base: position 8,976,348 of record NC_072853.1, on the reverse strand, counting down.
TTCCCAGCCCGGTTTTAATAGCAACCTTGAAATTTATGCCTAAATATATTTCAGAAACTCCAGTTCATTCTCAGTCAAGCCGGGTCAGTGTATGCAAGAACATAGTGTTGTTATTTCCTGCCTCCCACTTTCCTGATCTATACTATAAATAGTCCAAATAAGAATATGTTTTTAAAACACTAGTGCTCAAGCCTTAATCCATGTTAGCTTAGTAGACAGGCATAAAATAATACCTCCGCTTTCCCACCTCAGACCTTTACTTGGTTAAGACTTAATTAATGGAAATAATATCCCCTCCCAATCTTAATTTTGCGCTTCATTGGTCTTTAAAGAAAAAAGAAAGCTCAGATGACCGACTGACATCATTATTTGTGAAATCATAACCATCCTTCTGGCTAACGCTTGGGAACAGCAAGTACCCTACAGAAAAACACCCATTTGTTGCAGTCTGACACGCTGCAGAACAGGATTAGTAGGATTTCCAAAAGCCAAATCCTACCTGGGAAACTTGGGGGAGTCCACCGCAGTCAGCCATCTGAAACGGGAACAAAACCAGCCGGTTAGTGTAATGCCAGAGGAACTCATTTATGCTCAGGATATATTAAAATTACCTTTTTAGCTATCTGGCAGAAAAACATTTCCTTTTGTTGTGCGAGTAACACACACATAGCTGAAGGTATCAAAGTAAGCGGTTAAACTTTTAGAAAAGCTACGACTGCACCCCAGAAAACCCCAAAGTGTCTTGACCCTCAGGCAAAGCATTGGCTGGAGCTACAGATAAATGGGGTTTTTTTTTATGAGGCGGTGATTACCAGTTTCGTAGAAACTAGCCTATTAGTCCTGGTTACGAGTTCAGCTCTGAATTACAATAACGTGACTCAGTACTGACCTGAATGACAAACAGGGGAGAGAACAAACACCTAAACCTCAGAGATGAGAGGGAAAAACGCTTTGCTGAGATTGCGGATGGCAAGCATCAGCCTGACTTGCCAAGGGAAGCAGGGAAAGCCAAATTAGAAAAGCTATCTTGAGTGCATGCAATATTATTGGAGCACTTCATTTTTCCTGCCACTCCACCCCTCAAAGTCAACCCAACAAAAACAGTCCTGTTCCAAGAACACCACAAGCTGAAAACAGTTGAGTTGTAAATGACAGGAAACCCCAAATCCTATCTAGGATTAGTTAGCAGGAAAACAGGCCTGTAAGAATCTGGCATCAGCTGCATCCCTGGACTGAGCAAAGGCTGTCCACTGAGGGGGGATCTGAGATAGCGTCAGATTTTTTCTTAGTGTGAGTCTGCCACGTCCATGTGGTAGGTCAGCAGTGTAATTACTCAATGTTATGAGCAAAAAAAGCATTAAAAACCCATTGTTTATTATAATTTTCACTGATCAGCTCAATAAAGACAGATGCAGTAAAAGTTCCCTGCAGAAGCATGACCAAACTTGTTTCACCATTTGCATGCGATTGCACTCATTCCATTTTACTTCATCAGTAACGAGCTGAAGATCGCACCCATATTCTGAATGCCAAGTATCAGCCAAAGCTTTTGTATGATGTTTTGCTGTTTGGAAGTGCATTTTATCAGCTTTTTGAAAAATAAGAGAATCATTTCCAACAGTAAAATGTTCTGGACTGTGTCCTCATAAAAAGGCAGGATGACAAAACCGTGGCTGATAGATGATCTGTCTGTTCATCCAGCGCTACAGTGGAGGGACAGGCAGGCCCAGGAACAGAATGACTTGGTTTGCACTTCCACTCTACTGATGGCTTTTTTCAAACCTTTTGAAATACCTCAAGATCAACTTTGCCAGCTCCAGTAAAATTCACTACGGGTATGTGAAATACTGAGCGTTTCAAGTCTCACCCCTAGTGTTTTAAAATGGAGGAGCTGAAAAATTCCCTGGTGTTAACCTTGACAAGAAGCCCCTTCTCTCATTTACCCCACTAAAATACTCTTACCCTGAAGGGACCGCCTTTCCACGTCAGAACTGGATTCTCACCGTGTTATGTGTACTGCAGCAGATTGCTCTGGTTCTGCTGTTTTCGTCAATCCAGCTGATTTTAAATGAGAGGAATGTTTATTTAAAAAAAACCCAACAAACAGCTTGTGTTATTACCTTCAGAAGCGTGGTCCTTGTTGGGTCCAGCTTTGAGTTGCATTCAACCTGTATTAAGAAAGAGCAGCGTAAGGCATTATACTCAAAATTTTAATTATGATCTGGATGAAAACAGATTAAATATCTTGTTTCCTGGCTTAATACAGACTAAATTGGGTATCTTAGGCTTCTGTACAAAACCTCTATGTATACATATATACATCTTTAACCCAAGTAGGTCAGTTCGCATTTCTGACTGTATCCTTTTACAAACAAACCCATTAGTTGGGAATTTGAGGGTTTTTTTTTTTTTATCTGTTTCTGGGACTCCAGTGGCAATAAGTGTTGTTTATCTTGTGATTCGGGGTCATCTGGTAGCGTCCCAAGTGGTGATCAGCCATATGGCCAGCAGCCAGCAGACTGGGCATGCCCGTTAAGGCACAACATTTGAAGTCACCCAGTCATCTGGAGCGAGTTATAGTGGTCAAAGAGAAGCTCTTCGCTTCCATAGTGACCCAGGGCAGAGCTCCAACACCACAGAACAAGCTAAAATACCAGCAGCAGATTCCTCTCTAAAGGAAAATATTTGCGGTTCACTGGAACTGCTGTGGCGATTGTTCCTAACGCAGTAGCTATGAAATAATGGCGCACAGACAGAGGGGACAAACAGCGAGGAATTAACGGCAGCTCTCCCGCGGTCTGAAAGAGGAGAGCCAGCTCGGCTGGATCGATAGCCCCGAGGCTGCTGCACGGGCACGAGCTCTGCCGGCCTCGCACAGGTTCTTGGCTCGCCTGCCCGTAGGCACGATGGCAAAGACGGCTCGATATACACACCACGGCATCCACCGCCGGGGAGCTGTCGCCAACCACCAGGAGGACCGGGCATCTGCAAGGAAGCACACAGAAGTGGTATTATCTCTGTGATCTGGCCCAGACTTGCCCTAAGCTGCATTTTGTGTCACCGGAAGGATGAGACAGTTCAGTGTGTGAAAATGATTTGTTTTGTATTCCAGACACCTTGAATATCCATCAAATCCACTGTCTTAGCTGAAAATCCACTGACATGCTCTGACACCTCTGAGAGCCTGTCCTTTTCCCCATCTCGTAGCAATCAGCCAGATCCCAGTGCTCTTACTCCTTCTTTCAAAAGAAATCAAAAGCAAGCATCAGCATCAAAGTCTCACCCCCACCCCCTTGCCCCTGAGCTCCAACTTTTGGACCTGTCCATCCACTTTCAACCAGATTGGCAGAGGAGCAGAGTCTCAAAGTCTCCTGTGTGTAAACAGCAGCAGCTGAACAGAGAAGGACTTGAACTGTTTCATTGCACAAATTGCAGCATAAGTAAGAAGTTATTAGCAGAAGATCTGGCAGGTAGTCATTCTCATACCTGCTCCATCTTCCTGAACGTTTGTTGGTGGGTTTTTTCAATTGGTTTTGTTTATGTTTTCTTGTTTGCATAGGCATGGCTTAAGTGCATTCAGATCGATAGTTTCCATTAACTGGGACATATTTCCAGGGGAAGCTAAGTACATCTACTTTCCAAGTACTTCCTCTGTAAGCCTAAGTTTGCAGATACACAGTGACAGAAACTACTTAACTTCCCATTTCAGCTAATATGACTCTGACGTTTGAAGAGGGGAAGTTTTCCTAATGGCGGTCTGTGATGTGCAGTAACCTCTTATCTCCTAGACAAAGTTAGAAGATCCTTTTCTAGCACATAAGCATATTCAGCTACAGCTCTGCAATGCATATGCAGCGCACCCTCTTAGCTCACATCATGAACAGGGGAACTGGTAGGAAATAAAATACTTACTGAAGGGTGACAACATTTATTCCAGGAACAGGGCGTTCAATCTCTAAGTCTCGCCGACTGAAAAAAAAAGGAGGACAAAGGCTCTTGATACACTGAAATTTTACAGATACTTCCATATTCTTTTAGTTTAGAGGAAGCACACTCACATATGTTAATCTGATACAACTCCACAACTGATGGAGAACCACTTTAGCCTGCAGTATCAGTGGCCCAGTGTACCATCTATCTCCCCACACATGTACAACATCTTTCTCCCATAAGCAAACCACCTGAGGTCCCTAAAGGCACTGTCAAGCAGAACTTTGTACTGGGGCAACACAAGTAATTCCACCACACAAGTAATACCAGCTCTAAGAGCTGGATAGTCTCTTAAAACAGTTTCCAGTTAGAAATCAGGTAAATGTATTTACCTGTTGTAAGAGTTGATAAAGAGATGAAGGTTGGTTTGATTCATATCATTAATAATATGCTGACGGAAAGTTTGGATCAGGTCATGGTTGCTGTGAATCTCTTCCTATAGTGGAAACAGAATCATTCAGAATAGGGGCTATTTTCTGAAAGGATCTAAAGACACGGCACAGCAGTCGTGTATCAGACTCATATCTGCACAACATGAGTGCACCTTTAGGGAAGGGACAACTTCTAGCACCCAGTGGTGTCACCCAGAATTAACATTAGCCTCTGATTGCAGTACCATATTTTTTCGCTTTAAAACTTCAGTATGTTGTAATGTCAGGATCTTACAAGTGCAAAACATGTAGTTGTAGTGCAGATGGTTAGTCAGACAAGTGTAAGGTTTTAAAACAAAAAAAATTCAGGGTAAGCAGCTCGATAAATGTTTCCAGGGTAAAGCAGATGTTGAAAGCTTACAAACATATGTAATGTGGAACTCACTTTCACAACAGTAAATAACTAAGCTTCAAAGACTTCAATCACTAACATTTTCAAACAGTTTAGTTTTAAAGTCTTTATAGATTAGTTCCTTGTTTTGCTGTAATGGGGTTTTCCATTGCATTTACTAACAGTTTCAAGCACAGCAAAGTAGCCTCAGAAAACAGCGTATCACTTTCCAAAAAAGTAGGCTTGCACCGAAGAGCACCATTAGTACTAATAACCAGCTCTCCCAGAGTTACAAGTACATTATGGTATAAAAATCCGTGGGGTAATTCTGCTCAGAGCATGAGCACACACAATGCTTACACTCGTGTTTAAGTGTTGGCTGTCTACGCAGGGAGCTGCGCCTACTAGAGTTGTCAAAACTGAGATGCACTTGAGTTGTCAGGACACAGCGAGTCCCATGGCAGCAAAATACTGGGAACACAAGTATGAATCCTATCTCACAGTTTAACTTTGTACTGTGTTGTTGAAGCCAAGGCTTCTCCCCTCCTCCCAGCCCCAGGAGGTAAATACCGATGACTGAACACATCAGAGGAATCTTTTGAACATATTTACCTTTCCAAAAAGATGTGAAATGACCATGTCTGGTAAAGCATTTGTCCAACCTGAAATCTGAACAGCAAGATTATCTAAGTATCTGATACTAAACAATCCCTTAACAATTGAAACCTTTCAGTTACCCACAAGTAGACCAATGGATGTTTCTCTGCTGTCCTTATATGTACAATATCCTGGATTGATATTTACACACAGACAATTCAACTAGAATACCATTAGGTGTCTGAGTCCTTCTCATAGGATGTCTTTACTAATATAGTTATTTAGGGAACACACTACAGGTGGCATAAGTATATATGGCATCACTCCCCGCAACACTGCTGACAATACATTGGAGCTGGTACTTAAAGCTCATGTCCCAGAGTATGTGCTCTTGCTTTGGAAGGACAGAAGGATACAGGGCACCTGCTGTAGTCTGAAGGTCAGCAATACTTAAGAGAGGTGGAAGGCAGAGGCACAGATATGGAAGAATTTAATTACAGTGAGACATTGGGTGAGATAATCAAAATGGGTCAACTGGTACATCTCAATATAGAGGAGTTACTAAATACACTTCCAGATCAAACTTATCAAAATAAACTGGTGTGCAAAATTATTTTAAACTAAGCCTTGAAAGAATGTTACATCCCAGCTCTGAAAAGTTTGTGCTAGTATTATAAGGTTGTCATTACATTTAATATCATCCCAGACACTTACAATGGGTTGACTGTGTGGTTAAAAGATGACACACTAATTTTTGTACTTCTCAGATTGTTTATAACAACTACCATCCACTTAAACATGACCCTTAATGATACAAATTGCCTTCCATCAGTTTACCCCGAGAATGTTTTAACAGGTTAAAGCTGAGTGACATGCAATTTAACATTTCTACTTATTTAAATACATTCTGGTTCCAGGAAGATTTTTGAAACCAGTTCTCAGTGCCCGTTTTCCCTCATTGCAATCTTTCTTACAACTACAAAAGAAAACAGTTAACAGGAGCTTCTTTGTGTGTGAAGAGTTTCACTTAAAAGTCTGGTTGTACGGACAATCTGTCCACAGTTACCGTAGCTAATGTCCTTTTCTGAGTCCTTTTGGCATCTACGACTCAGATGACTGAAACCTGGAAAATGTTGTTCTGAACATTTTTCTGTGCTCTAGTCGCATTTTGGACTGTGCTGGTAAACAAAGCCATGGGCAAGAAAGAACTGACTGTTACAGTACGCTTCAAGTTTACTTGAAAGTTGTTTCCAAAACCACCTGGTGTCCAGGTTGAACCAGGTTTCCCCAGCAGTGATCAGCTCTTCAGAACTGTCCATACTCAGTAGCTCCATTATACCACGGGTATCTGTTTCCTCAAGGTACTTATTTTTATCGCTAGCCCTGCAGGAGGTATGTTTGTAAATGGAAGAATAAACCCCAAAGGAATTAGCCTGGGGTATTTTGTGTCTGCAGCCATGCCTTGACACACAAGCTGGCCCAGCTCCTCATGCTTGACAGCCTCTCAGTATGATTTATTTTTCTAACTTAAAGATGTTTACCTTAGTTGCTGCCCAGTCCATCCAACCTTCAGCACAAGGGTTTACATTAATGAGAACTAATCCCTCCACCATCTCTGCGTGGTTTAACTGCAAAAGAAAACGTTTAAGATTCATCACATATCCTTTGCAACTTGACGGTCAGCATAAAATTTAAATTAGCAAATTATCTCCTGGGGAGGAAGGCGGTAGGTCTAGTTCTATCTTGCACAAAAAAAGCATATGTATGGAAAAAAAATTTTCATTAAAGCAATTCAACTGAGCAGCTGGAGAACATTAAGATTTAACTTCTTCTCCACCCTCAGTTTAAATAGAGAACTCCCATTAAAAAAACCTTCTGCAAATTAACTGGGTAGAGCCCAGGCCTTAAAATGGAAAATCTAGGTCTTCTGGATTAGCTATCCCGCAGTTTGTGGTATTTCACTTAAAAGCTTAACTGCTTACTTAAATGGGCACGGCAGAGCGGGAATTATCTGCGCATGCCACAGGGGCAACACCGCGTCAGGGAAATCAGGTTCAAGGCTTTAGGGAAGCTCTACAAAACTTACAGCAAATCTGGTTAAGATGTAAGCACCGGCTCCAGTTCCCATTCCTATAACGGTCTTCAGCCTGCACAGCAATAAAACAGACAAATGAGTAAGACAGCACCGAAAATAAACAAACCCACATCAGCAGCCTTCCTCTTTCACACGCCAGTGTCTGCCTACAGAAGGGCGGGTGGCAGCTCGGGCAAACCGTGGACCCTCGGCAATGCCGCCGGTCCCAGTAAGGAGCTTGACATAGCAGCTGGTCTGTTTTTGGCAGATTTGCGGGACACTGGTCCTCGTGCGTTGCAGGGCAGACGCAATTCTCACTTATCTTTAAGTAAATATACTGACCAACCATAGCATTGTTCTGATTCTGGGAGGAAATGGTTAGTCTCTGCCAGAAAAGCTTTAAGATACAGCCCTGAAATCTGCAGCCTAAATACAAAGTTCCCCGTTCCCCCCTCCCCGGGCTCCCCCTGCCCTCCCCAGTACAGCTATCCAACTGGGATGCCGATTCCTCTCTAACAGGGGGCTGGCAGGGAAACCTCTCATGCTATCCAGCCACTGGGGCGATTAAGTTTAAACTTCATAACCAAACAGGGCAGAGACAAACCAAATATTTGCATTAACTGAAACTGGTTTTAAAGCATCGCCTTCGAGGTCTTAGAAAATACATGGAAGGGAAGACTAGACAAAACCACTCAGAAAAACAGGTTATACAATGCTTTTAGGAAAATACCTGAGGCTAGTTTTCATTCTCATTAGCAATATTAAATCAAGGCTTTGTCAGTACACTCCAGTTTAATTGATTGTCAAGGTACTGACATTATGTTAGCATTTTTTTCAGTGCAAGAGCAGAATTTGCAACCCTGTGCCTTACGTTAGGTGTTTCAAAAACACGTCTCTTAAGACAGTAAGATAAACTGGTCCAAGGTACTGTAACAGCTGGCTACAACTGAACAATGTCTGAACCGGGGTGTTGATCTGAGACTAAAACCCCCACCAGCAGTCCAGCCTGTCTAACCCTGAATGCCAGGAAAACTCCTTGGAGGTGTCCACCCACACTCTTCGTTGTGTACCAGGAGCACCAGCTCCGCAGAGGAGATGCCTTTCTCAGCTACCGCTCCTGCTAAAGCTAAGCTTTAAGGGAGGACACACACCTAATTTGTTGCAGGTAGACAAGAGGGGAATACTGCCACCAGGTCCTTCGACATCAGCGACCTGGCACCTGCACTTGGTAGTAGCAGAGGCTTAAGGAGGTCGGACTGACCCCCTATGACACTCAAGCCACAGTAACCAAACAGTGGGTGTCTTCAGATGGCACCATGGGTTTGGTTTTTTTCCTGCTAACCACACAGGAAAACGTGGGTTGTTAGTGGGAAGAACGGATTGTCCGTGCCCTGCCCCTGTGAGGGCGACGCATAGAAAGTACTGGAGGAAGCCCCTAAATTAGGCACAAGGGATTTCACTCAAAGTCGCTTCCTGTTTAAAAATAAACAGACATTTCAAAAAAGGCCAAAAAAATAACCTCTTTCAGAAACAAAGACAAAAGTGATCCGTCTATAACAGAGGATTAAAAACCAACCACAACTAGCACACAAAATGCCTGATGGCCAGCAAATATCTGCTCTGCCCTGCTCTTCTGGTGTGCCACGTAGAGAGAAGAATTAAGAAAATAAGTAAATAATTCTGTACTCACCCAAACTGTTTCAGGATTCCAGGAAGCATTTCGGCCAGCTGATCCATGGAGGGATACACATACCTACAACAAGTAGGTGTTTGTAGAGTTACTACACTTTCAGTAGAGTAGGTTGGGATATTTAGAGACACGGCGGTCACTGTAGATTTAATACCGAATGTGCTCATTACGAGATCTTTGACAGTATGAGCTGAATTTAAATCAGGAGCAAGCACAACCGAGTAATTTAGCAGGAATATGAGCATAATCTATATGGTACTTTATATGAGTTACTGGATGATAGATGTCTGGACTAGCTGAGAGCAAAACAGACCACAATGAATCTCTTCCAAGAAAAGTTAACACTTAAAACTTACGAAAAAGTTCGAACTTGAGTTTCCAACCACATTCACTATATTTGTACTTGTGGCCCACCACAAAAAAGTTTCCCCGTGTTGCAGAATGACAGACTGCAGCAGTGAGATCTAGATCTTTGGCAAATAGTTTGCGTGCCTGTTTTCAGGGACACACAAATTACCATAGGATAAATGGGGAGAGCTTTCTATTACTATTGATGGAGAAAATGAAGGCGTAGGAAGGGCTATGAAGCCGCTGAGGAAGTTCAATAAAAACAGGTATCAGTTAATGCTCCTAGTCTTCTGCAGAGCAGAAACAAGATTTTGAGGGAAGGAAATTGAGCAAAATCTCAACTGAGCAACACACGGGAAAAAATCCACCCAAAGTAGCTGGAGAACATCTGCTTAGGATGTATCCAAATCTCTGCTTCCCATCAGAACTACATCTGATGATGCTCTAGTTTAGTCTCCAAAATAAAACCAAACAAAAAAACAAACAGTGCAAAACTACTTGAAGTTATTTTCTTAGGATTTTCTTGTGTGGAAACTAAACCTTGTCATGACAAAAGCTAATGTCACTGCAACAGCTATGACTTAACCTGAGCACACTGGTCTCTCAGCTGGAGGGCTGGGACAGATAATACAGCTTCCTGTGCTGTCACCATGATGTTATTAACCAGTGGCCTTTACTGGCATAGACCATGACAGCTCACAACTCAGAAGCGCTAACGCTTGTTCAGGACATGAGGGTTAAGACACTTAAGAGCTCATGATTCAAACAAATACAAAGGGGAGTGACTGAAACAGCTTTGTAGGCTGCTCTGGTAGACAAGTGGGCCACTGCAGTTAACACTACTGAGAACCTGGCCCATCGTGACCTCCTCAGCATCAGACCAGCTTAAAAATTAAGAAGGGAAATAGACTGGCTCATGCAGTAAGAGTACATGTAAGCTTCTTAATACCTAGCTCTTACAGAACAACTGTTCCTTGCCTTGTACCATCCCCTCAGCATGGTAGCTGCTCCCTTCCTCAACCAAGCTGATTCCTATCTAAGGGGCATCTTAAGGCAAACCTGTCTTATTTGAACTAAATAGGACAAGCATTTTGGCAAAGACGGTACCCGTGGCACATACGGTTTCCAAGAATTATGGCATCATACATGATACAGAGTCAGGAGTATGCAGCAATCTATGATATTCCATGGAGGTACACCGCTTTGTTACTGTCAAACAACTTGGATTTTCCAGGTAGGTTATGAAGTTTACTTACTAACATCTACCACACCGTCATTTCATAAAAACCCATGGATTTAGGAAGGACATCATATGGTGGCTAATGCCTATCTTGTTTATAGTAACAATTTCATTTTGTATTTGTATTCAGGATGTCATTCCAAACCAGGTAACTCGATATTTAAATTGACAGATGTAGGCATCTGTCAAGGAGCTGCTTTACAAGCAGTCTAGTTATCAGAGATAACACACAAAATTACACAAAATTATAGCACAACAGAGCTCCCAGAACTCCGGTAACTTAGAGTGTCAGGATTTAAGTTCAAAAGCCAACTACTGTGTTTGCTGCAAGTGCTTTTTAATTAAATTTTAATTTAATTTAATCAAGAGTCTCTTTCCAGAAAGAGGATAACTGAAAGCACAGGCTGTTTCCCTGACAACTCACCCAGCTTGGAAAGACGGTGCTCCATCCTGCTGACCAGGTGCATCCACATGGCAGACTGCAAAGTGCTGGGTGATTTCCTGCATATCCTCAAAGTTGAAGAGAGGATTGAAGCAAGTTTTATCTTGAGAAGGAAAAGAAAATACCGAATAATTATGCTGAGGCGAAATAGTAAGTTTGCAGCTATAATAAAATCATTATTAACCTGTCCTGCAGGTTAATGAAAAGTTGGTTCAATCGGGTGAGCTATGTTATAGCCTGGGAAAAGTGGCAGTCCTTTATGTCTACCAGTAAAGCTCTGCTACAAAGCAACCTGTGCCAACTTGCTTTAATTCCTTGAATCAAAAAAGCCTGAACAGCTCCTTCCTCACAGCCAGCTAACGTTTATCCGTGTTATTTTGGTACCTGATGGAACTTTTTGCCTGGTACACCAAAATCTCAAAAAAATCTTTATGCAGTCACAAAGAATAAAAACGCAATAAAATGCAGTCAAGAGTATTCATCCCTGGTTTGGGCTTAGATTAAATCAGCCATTTACTTGTCCAGTCATTTTTCTTTGGATTGTGTCAAAACAGATGGAGGAAAAAAGTATCCAAGGCTGAGATTGTGACTTGTGCTTTTTGCCCAAATATTACAAGATAAACATTACACGATCGGCTGCTGCAGGCAGCTGAAGACAAAAACGTCCTTCTGGGATTCTCAGGGCTGTAGGCTCCCAACTTTGAGGTGATTTGATTTCTGATTTTCAAGCAATATTAGTGTGGAGAGAGGGTTAGCGTATTTTCCTCCTGGAGCGGAAAGCATGAATTCTGTAGCACCATCTTTGAGATGCCTGGAAAATAGTTCAATATTCTGTATGTGTTTCTGAATGTCCTCAAACTGCAGCATACAAGCAAAATCATTGCAGAATATAAAACATTTTTAGCTAAAGTCCACTTTAGGAGAATATGCAGGTTTGGGAAAAGGTTCCTCCTCCCCTTTCAGAGGGAGAGAAAGTCTATTCACCATAAAGAGAGAGTTTGTAACTCTAGGAAAAAAGTCTTATTCAGAGATGGGACCCAGATTAAGCTCTGCCCTGATCCACAGAAATTCCAAAATAAAGTCAGTTCCACAAAAACCACACAGGAAAACAGATTTTTTTTCTTATGAGTAATATCTGCCCCCCCCCCCCAGCAATAGCCAGACTTTAAAGATCTGCAGGTGTTTTAAAATGTAAATATTGGTAACTTGTGTGAAATAAGCAGCACTGGTGAAAAGACCAACTCCGATCTGGGTATTAGGTCATTATATTCTTGGATCTGACAGATAAGATAAAAAGGCACTTAAAGTTATTTTCTTAATATTGGTTGAGGACACAATGCCAGCCCTCGTTTCGTCATCCTGATTTGACGTGTAATTCATATCAGCCCCCGGCAGCACAAGGCTGGCTGTCAGACAGGAGCCTCAGCCAAAGCACCAGCAGCGGCGTTTTCAGTCCTGCTGGCAATACACCCTCAGCCAGCCCCTGCAGATGTTTTTATAGCATTTATACACAGTCACTGTGAGCTACCAGAGAATTTTTGCTCCTTTAAGTGAAATATTCCAATTATTTACTTTGGGAGGATAAAAAAAAATAATTGAGAATTAAACTTGCTGTAAGAGAGGAATTAGGTACCATCTAACAGATTGCAATGCAAATAAGTGAGCAAGGACCTGGGAAAGGTTTTCTAACCATTATCACCACTTCCACACCTTTAATTACGGCAGTAGTGTTAAAGAATCGGGCAATACCTGGCCTATTAAATAAAAAAATCTACTTACGATTCAGGCCGATGTCATGGTAGGTGAGGATAGCCGGCCGGTTCCCTCTGGGAGTCCCACACATGGTGACATGGACCGAGCCATGCAGAGTCTCCACATCTTGCTCCTGGCAAAGAACAGGAGGAATCTGTCAGCAGCTTGTCCGCCCGCTGCAGCAGACCTCTGTGTGGCCACGAGCACAGGTCCAGCCCAGCCAGGGTCTGCCCGCAGCCCCGGGGTCTCCGCAGTGCCCGTGCCAATGCACCCCGGTCTTCCCCAGGGTGGGGGCTCTCTGCTAATGATTTACATCCAGTTGTCGTCTACCCCAGTCCACAGCCAACTACAGAAGCACTTAAGCTGCTAGCTCTAACCAGATGCTGCGGGAACAGCTAAATAGTTTTTAGCCTCATTAAAAGGCGGCATAAGAAAAAAGAAAAAAAAAAGCAGTTTGGTGCAATGACACCTAAAATAACGACAGCTTACAACTACGACCAGCGGCATTTGCAAAAGTGCAAGTTGTCAAAAGAAAATAATTCTGTTTTCTTGGAAAAAGGACTTTAACTCAGCACATAACTACTATTCCCCAAAGAAAGCAGTATTAAGTAGCCTGTATTCGCCATGAGGACTTATCACACTGTGAGGCCTTGTGATTACAGTAGCCTTCCCCAGTAAACACGACAGCCGCATGTGCTGGCTTTATGGATTGATACGTGTAGACCTGAGCATAAACCCCAAGACGTCAAAAGTTTGCGACAGAACAGCATTTCCACAACGTTGTTGTTATGACGATCAGAGAAAAAAAATTAAGAAGTATACTGCTTGACATAACAGGAGTTTGTGCTATTTAACAATCTTAAAGCTAAGGACACCTTTATTATCAAATCAAAGACCCCCTGAGTACCATCTTTTATTTGTTGGATGTCTGTTGTTAGATGTGACTTGGGTTGTACTAACATCCACATGGAACAGCTTTTTGTTTCTTTTACACTTGAACTTCAGATGGGCATAAACAATTTGTTATTTTGCCAACATGTATAAAGAGAATCACAAAACAGCAGTTATTTTTAACACAGTACTGATGCACTCGCATAACTGTCAAGACAGTATATCGTTAGTAGCCAGTCCTGGAATTTCACCGGAGTATTTGCTGTGCAGGACGCAGATACCCACGTTGTTCAGCACAGCGCACTGTCTGCTGCTGCTGGGCTTGCTCCGTGCAGTAATGCCCAGAGCCAAAGTCCAAGTTAAATTCAATTCTATTAAAGATTATGCCGTAGAAATCAGGAGCATACAGCCTCTGTGAAAACCTTTGCAGAGCAAAACCCAAAAGCTCTTCAGAGATCAGAGGTAGTAATTTGATCTAAATCTCAGTTCCTTAATTTGATACATGGAATACACCACACATTTTGTTGAAAATAAGGACGCCAGGCAACACCGTTCCACATTTCACCTATTTTCCTTGCAATCACACTTTTACATCAGTTTTAAGTTACAATTACAGCAACGAAGCAAGATCCTACACACACTTGTGCGCCAGGCAAGCCGAGTATCGCTGCTATCTGAACTACACTCCATTGAAACACTAATTTTCAGCTTTTATGTCTCCTTAGAGATTCAATTCTCTGCATACTCACTGCATTATTTAGCAGGTAAGCTGTATCTTCCACATCCAGCACCATCTTTAGGCAAAACAGGGTGATAAATTCAGCAAGTCAGAGGACAGTAGCTGGTTTCTACTTTGTCCCAGTAGGAAAGTGGGTTATATAGACGAGTTGCTAACCTGCGCAGGCTTATGACTCCCACAACGCCCAGCTAGAAAACCCAAACCAGACTAATTCATGAGGACGTCATTCTTAAATAGGATTTGAGTCAGGTTTGACCAGGAGAAGTACTTATTCAACAGAGCTCAGACATCAAAGATGAACTAAGTCTCTGTCACACAGTGTACAAAGTGCCAAATTTAAAACCTGGGAATTAGTACAATCTTTCCTGTTGCTGTTTCTATCAGGTTTTGATAAGTTTAGCTTCATTTCAGATTTTGTTATCTCAAATGCTAGAACACCCTGAACTTATTTGAAATTAAATCAGAAGCAAGTTCTTTCCTAAAAGTCAAGGCTAAAGTTTCCAGTGAGAACACAAAAGACTTTGAAAAATTAGTGTAAGTCAGAATGATTCTCCACAACAAAAATGAGGACTTTAAATGTTTGAAATCTAGTATTTTCTAACTAGATAAGCAACATTCAGTCTAAAGTATTCCTACATCAGTCACACTAATGTTATTATATGTTTCATTTCTGGCAGAAAATTGTATTGTACTGACTATACATTCATTATACAATACTCCAGAAGAGGTTTGCAATAGCAATAGATAGCACTTAATCATAACAGCAATTAATAATAATAGTAGAAAATAATATTTTCCACATTCTATCTTCCTTCTGTACTTCAATAATTTTTGATACAAAGCATAAAAATTGATAGTTTGGCAGCTTAAGACCAGTAATGAGCATAAGCTATATTGTGTAACACACCTCCTGCTGAGTGTGGAATATAGAAATTATTTCCTCCTCACTTAGAGACTAATAGGCATTTTGTATCATCAGATTTTTATTGCTAGATCCTTTCAGTAACAGCACTGAAAACCTAGAATGTGTTTTCTTAGGAGGGACCACCTTTCAAGATTTGGGATCTTCCTCCTTTGTGCATAAAAAAAAAAAACCTGTCCATAGTAGATAAAGCCAGACCCTTGAACCTGCACATCCCACTGACCTCCACAGCTAATTCTTCTGGAACTAGAAGCCTGAGTCTAGTTCAAACTCAGTGCCAACTAAAAATAGTTCAGAGACGACTGGTGACTGTAGTCCTAATTACTAGCATAAATCAGTCAGTTTAACAATTGGTTTAATTCCTCATTATCTTCACAGTAGGACTCCCCTACTTCAAGTGGGTTGTGCTATTTTCCATTAGCATGAATTCTTATCGACAAATACCCAAAAGTTTCTTCTAAAAACCAATCAATTCAGACCAGTTTCTTTGGTGACATCAAACCAACAACTTCACATCCCTATTGATCCTATTAAAGATCAAGAGATTTGTCTACGTGATGTAGGGATGGATGTTTTCAAAACGCAGAGCACTGAAAACAGATGGCAGCACATCCCAATCAACATCAACATTATAGTAAGAGGCTCTTCACCAACTGATTTGTATTAAAACACTATCTTGGAAAAAAAATCCAAGGTACGCTAATCCGATAGAAGGATAAAGACAGGCACACCATCTGTTCACATCTCTCACTTTAACAGAGGTGCAGTCTTATCTTAGTGCCCTAAAAACACACACGAAAATACTTCCGATACGTGCAATTTAAGAGAGGCTATCGTAGTTTGCAGGAGCTGATCCATTCTAAAGTAGATTTTATTTTTGGGTCAAGTGACTTTTTTTGGTGTTTTGTCATGAGGTTAGAGCCAATGTGTAAGTCCATAACACAGGAGAGCTCATTCCTTCCTTCCTCTCTCTACCTTGGCTAAGACAGATGTGGATTGAGGAACATGTTTAAGACCAGGTTGTTTTCTGAAGTATGGGGTATGCAATCAAAACGCTTCAGATATCTAAAAAAGGAAAACCACACACACTGCACATTTTGCTAAAAAATATAACATTTTGTGATTTCAGTAAAATAATGCCTTCCATCAAGATTATTTTAAAGCTTTCAGATATATTTAATCCTCAATTACCATCTCATGCTTTTATTTTAATTTATAATATTATGCCTGTTAAATATACCTCCCTTCTCTTGCCTCAGAACTGAGGAAGAGCTTTTAAAGAGGATTTAAATCACTTAAATTGGTAGGAGACAGTATATTTTAAGTATTTTAAATTTCTCAAGTAATATGAATTAATACCTGCGTATGCTATTTTTCACTTCTTTTTAAAAAATCTTGAAGATCAAAAATATTTGAGCTTTTAATGTGGTATTGAATTGTTGGGTTTCAAATCCCCTTTTCCCTGGAGTTATTTAGCATTTTCCCCCTAGCTTTTTTTATTCTAAAATAGTTATTTTAATTCATCTTATGTTCTTCTGTTCTTCTAAAACCCCAATGCCCACCATTCCAGCTATTTTTCTTTTTTTTTTTTTTGTTAAGACTTCTATTTTAAATTAGCAGTAGTAAGAAAAAGGCTCCCCAATCCAGGCTCTGAGTTGGGTCCATTAATAAGTACGATAACTGTAGATGTAAATGTAAGTGACTCTGCTAAGATGGAAGCCAGTAACAAAACTTTGGTGCAGGAACTGAAGCAGATTATTGCAACAGTTCTGCCCAGGGATTCTTCCTAGTCCGATTAGCACTGAGTCACACTGCTCTGCAAAAGCTCAAAACCACCACCGCTTCCATCCTTTTCCTTCAGAGACCTAAAAGGATGAGGAAATTCGTATAACATGCTGCAAAGCCCCAAACTGCATCTGCACGATGCCCACCCCATCGTGCCATGAGGAGCAGCAGATTGGTCTCCTGTTGCAAGGCGGCTCTTTCCTTCGACTGCGTGCAGGAGGAGGAGGAGGAAGGAAAGCAGAAATGGTCCTTGCGTGGCAGTGGATATAGATGGCCGCGCGCCACGAATTGCAAGGGACAAACTCATTTCTGCCACTTACAGCTGCCACATGGCTCGGAAAGTTTTCCTTAGTAATTGAGAAAGCAGTCTCCTGATGGACTGCTCTCTTCTGAAACACAAAGCTCAGAATTACATACAGCGACGAGGAGCCGGCTCTCCATCCGCTCCAAAGCTACGAAGCTTGAGAACAGGCAAATACATCAAACTGAAAATACAATTAAAATGTGGTTGGCATTAAGCCAACATAAAGCAGCACAGGGCACACTGTGCTGCACCAGTTTATCATTAATTGTGCTAAAACAGGTTCGATCAGGAACACTCCCCTTCTTGGGAGGCAGGAGACCTTCACTTAAAAATCTTAAAAAAAGAAAAAGAGAAATTTTCAGGTAGGTGCCACAGACAGACAGACATACAGTGCTGACTAGAGGTAGTTCAGAGCTGTCAGTTCTTCCTTCTCTCGTTTTGACCTTCCCCTAGTAACTCCATGAAAGCTTTCCTCCAGAGAACAACAACATACACATCTCGCAATGTGTGCTTTCAGAAGGGCGGTATCGCACGATACAATGACTGACTTCAAAAATGGGAAAGTACGGTTAACTCAAGTCTGTCTAAAACAGCATGTGAAATAAGAGTCTATCTCTTTCCAAATCTGAATAACTAGATAAAACTTATTCTTGGAACCAACACACCTCCCAGGCAGTCACTACTTTTTTTACTAGCAGCAGAAACACGGTTCTTAACTGAACACTGCATAACTTGTCCTCGAAAGGGCAGAGCACGTTGCAAGCAACACAGTGGACATGCGCATCCACACACGTGCACTAAATAAGGACCTCCAGCCTGCCAAGTGCTGATCATCTCCTCTCCTGGTCAGGTCCATCCTCTTCCCAAGTGTGGCTCATGGGACAGGTTGCTCATTAGAGCACACGAATTTCGGTGTCGGCCCCGAGTGACCTTTGGTCACTCGGGGCCGACACCGAAATTCGTGTGCTCCAGGGCCACTCATGAACTTCTCCAATGAACTGAGCAATTGAGGCTCTCTCAACAGCTCCAAACCACCTTTTTCATAAATCAACCACAGAAGAACTTAAAGACACATAGGTAGGGGACTTGTGGTTTTAAGGACCAAAGCTAAGCCTCCTTTGCAGCGGCAGTTCTTAACGTAACGGCTTGAGACCGTTCTGCCGCATTTTTCCTTCCTGAACTAGAACAGCCAAAGATTAAACTCGAAGAAAGAAAGATCATTAAAAAAATAAGAGCTGGCAGAACAGGGCTAAATGACAAGAACCGTTGGTCTGGATTAGCGACAGTTAATCCAAAACATGCAAAAAAAAATCCAAAAAAGCTTAGAGAATTTGATCTTGCAAGTTAAAAAAAATAATCTATATATACACACATGGTTTACAAACCAAGCAAATTTATTCCAAGAATAGAAATGAAATATGGGTCACTCCTGGATTCTTAATCAAAATACTGCAGTATTCCTGTTAGCAGACTTAATCTGGGATTCAGATTTATTTAGAACAAGTGATCAATCTGGACCCAAACAGAAAGCTTCTCCCATGCTGTGCAGAGTCCTGCAGGAAGCCGCATGATGACAACTTGAACTTACATTTATCAAGACTTCAGGCAGTAGATTTCATCATTAGAGAGAATGAGGGGGAAGATGCAGAATTAATGTAAACTACAGGTTTACTACAGAAATAAAAGCCATTGAAAGATAATAAAGGTGTTTGAGATCACCGTCTCCATTTCCAGGGAAAAGGCTGCTGAGTTTGTGTTGGATTTTTAACCAATTTGTACAGCATTGAATAAAAATATAGACAGGTGCAAATAAAAATATAGACAGGTGCAAATAAAGTGCAACATGCCACAATGCACAGAAGGGTTATTTCCTCCAAGGACCTCTGCCTGCACATTCAGGAGACTAGAACAATTTAATAGCTTTCCTTATTCCTGCACAACCTCCCTCGCTCCACCTCCTTGATAAAAATAAGACACCCGTCGAGCCTCTTTTCCCAGCACGTACTGCTTCCCGTCCTCAGCGATGGGAATTCACCGCTCGCTCTTTCAGGGAGGCAGGTACAACCTCGCCGGTCTCCCTCCCAGTTCAGCCCAGCCTGACTCCGACAGCCGCGCATCTCCTTAATCTCATCTGAAGAACAACTGAGGACAAACTTCTCAGTCAGAAGCCCAAATGGCAATAAAATAATATACGAGAGGAGCTAAGAGTTATGAAATCACCTCTCAAAAGCACAACACACGGAGAAAGTGTAAAGCCACCATTTGACCCAGTGGTGTGCTTTATGAACTCTTATGTTCTGGCTGTAAATACACATACGGAAACTACCAGCGTTAGGGGCAAAACTGATGGCTTAGCGCCTTCCACCATTCCACAGGCTCCAGGAATCTTTTGGAAACTTTCAATGGCATAACGGGATACATCGAGAGGGACATTTCCTCCGAGGAAATGCATGCACACCACTTATGAAAGCAAATTAATAGGGGAAAGCGTGTGTTTATGTGGGAGGGGAATATTTTGCTTTCACTGCCACTGCAGAAGAATTTCATTCTCTTAGCAAGAATAGAGCTGCTTGCAATTCTGCCACCTCTTTTGGATGAAACTCTCTCAGCTTCAGTCTGAAAAGACCTCCTGCAGTCCCCTTCACATCGCTGCGTCACAGCCCCATTCAGACCCCTCTCCCACAGTAACAGTATTTCTGGTGAGCAGTCAGTCACTTCTCATTTTGCTGTTTTCTCAAATGTCAATTCAGTTTCCCCTTTTACCAAAAAAAAAAAAAAAAGAGAAGAATAGCTTTACTTGCCTGAACATCAAAGTCTGGAAGGAGGCGAGTGATTGCCTGTGAAGAGATTTTGAAGTGTTAATGCAGGTAACTTCGGCAGCTACAGAAATCTTTAGTCAATGAAAACCTTTATTCAATGAAAACTCTCTTGCTGAACACCAAAATTCACCCAAGAGCTTTTACTCACTAATCTTCATGCAGAACATTAAAGCAGTAAAATACTAGATTATAGGCCAACAAAATAAAGCACAAAAGGTGGTGCATCTTCAGTTACTGTTAAATCACTGGACGAGTCGAAGCAGGAAAGCACTGAACTAGCCATTGCTACTACTGACGAGCTTCTATGTCTGTCTAGGATCTCCACCAGAAAAGGAGTCCGGTGACATCCTCCCCATCTCCAATAGTCTAAAAGGCTCCTAACTTCAAAGGAAGAAGTGTCTTACAGTCACCTCCTTTTATTAAAATACAAGGAAGAAATCAAGCTCATGTTTCCAGTGGAGGACTGCAAACAGAGGGAAGAGCAGCCAAACCAACACTTGTTGTGCTGCAGAGTACGACAGAGAAGCCCAAGCTTGAGGAAGAAGTATAGAGATAAAAAGCTTAGGATCTGGCAGGGAGGTCACACAGCCCCAGAAGCCCAGGTAAATTTAGGTTGGAAGACATCAGAAATAATAGAGCTGCTGTTTTAGGCAATACTGTCTCAGATGGCAGACCCCCAAGCTTTGCAGTCCAACCTGTAATTATGACGGGGCTCAAGAGCCTTGACCTTTAGGTAATTAAGCAACATCTTATGTATATGAACAGGTATCTAAAGAGCTGACTGAGCTTGTGGAAGTTATTTTATACAGCCTGAGCTTTAGACAATCTGCTTTTTTTTTAATCTTACTATACTGTTGGTCTCATGACCTTTTAAACATAGCTAGTTTCATACACTGGTGTTCCAGTGGGGTCTAGAGTTGAAAGAAGTAAGTAGGTACGGCATCTGTCTAGAGGGCGTATGAAACAAGGCTCCATCACTGTCCAGGAACGAAGACTCAGCTGTAGAAGAAACCTAGGCACAACAAGCCCTGATGCAACTGCTACCCTTAGTACGTACTGAGCGTCCATCAGGGCAATCTTTTCCACTTTCTAAAAATATATTAAATAACTTCCTTCACTCTATGTTAAGAATGGCCACAGAGGAAATCAAACTCTCCGCTAGTTTGCCCACGCAGACAAAACTTAAGGTAACATTATGAATAAAAGCTTATAGGTTTAATTGTCAAGATACCAACTTTTGATCTGCGTGCTGCAGAAACCCAGGAAGTTAATTAAGTTTTTAAAGATATTTCCAAACTTTAAAGCAAAGGCGTTTCAGTACCCATAGGACTTCTGCTTAGTATCTGCTTCGCTTTGCTACAACTGAACAATATTGGCATTAAAAAGGGATCTTAGTTTCTGAAAAGTTTGAGTGCTGCATTCACTGGTATCCAAACAAGCTCTGCTTTCATGAAATGTCCTTGGCAAAGGAGCTGTGTTTAAAGTTTTTCTAGCCATTTCACTGCAGTCACAAGTGGAAATGATTTTCTGAAGTGTTTACTCAAAAGAGGTAAGGAATAAAAAAGAAAGTAGCAGATAGAGCAACAAATAGTTCTAGTGTTAAAAAAAACAGAAAAAAACCCAACCTGTTTATATACATCATTGTCAAGAATTACAATCATTGGGAACAAAAGAAAAATCTTAGTTTTGATTCAGGAAAAAAAACCTGAGAAGTTCCTCCACATATTACAGTGAACTATTTGCCAAGAACATACCAAAGCACGGAGTATTGCCACCATCGGACAGAGTCAAACAGCCACTGTGGGCAGATTTTTGGAGCAAAATGGTGCAAAACCAAATGGAAAGAAGTACAACAGGATTAAGCAAAAAAAAGAAAAAAAAAAAAGGCTGAAGATGTTTCTATGCTGCAACCCGGAGGAACGGCTGCGGTTTGCGCGCACCCAGCTGGCTGCAGAGCTGGTAGCAGTTTGGCTGTAACTCACAGCTCAGTGCAGCTGAGTGAGGAGAGGACTACGTGGGGCAGAGTCGCATCTCCAGACCCAGATGTGCCCAGAGGAAAAGCAGAGGCTCTCTCTGTGCCTCCTTGAAAGGTAGCTAACAGAGCTACATTTCTCTACATTGAGAAATCTATAGGTATGGATGGTTCTACATGAGATCACCCAACTGACAACATTCAAAATAGCTGAAGACACACGGAGCTGTCATTATTCAGAAAAGTGTCACCACCAGATTAACACTAGAGAAAAGTAAAAATAAAGACTGAGAAAGACCAAATAACTAAGGTTCAGTTTTGTATCATCAAAAAAACCCACCCTCTTATTCCATCTCCAGTTCCTCTTACTTGTTTCTTCTGTACAGTATGTTAGAATTAATCTAAGAACACACGTGCAGTTCCAACGGCAGCCCTGAAATAAACCACACAAGCACTAAAAAGCTGTAAAATCATTACCTCCTCCTTCTCCACCAGAGGTTTCACCTCTGCAAGGTGAGCATCCTGGAACTCTGTTGACATGGTCAGTAGCTGATATCTGCAGAGATGAAAAAAGATTTGTTCTCAGCTTGCATCAAAGATTAAATACAGGAACAAGATCCTGCTCCACCCACCCCCCCACCGACCCACTGTCTCAGGTTATAGTTTAAAAGATCTTTGCAAGAAGGTTATGAATCTCTTGTAAAATGCCTCCCCGGGTTATTTATATACACACTCCTGCACAATATGAGATTAAAGACATGTTAAGGCTGCAAGATCAAACAAAAGTTTAGCAGCTTTAAAATGGAGAATCCTGAAGGAAACGGGGCGGGGGCCAGCACAGAGCCACGGACGCTGTCATTTCACGGGTGAAAGGGGCATAGCCAAATCTGCACAACCACCTTCTCCTGAAGTTAGCTTGAATACTTGTCTCTGAATTTATTTACTAATTTTTTATGGAGGCTCCCTCTCCATCCCCCAGATCTTTACTGTAGGAAAACTGAACCAGACACTCATTAGCCCCATTTTACTCTCAGATCAATGTGCTCCATTCTTTGGGACAGAAACACCTTCCTTGATCTGAACAAAGAAACACGCAGTACCAAGTAAAACCAGTACTTCTCTAAGTGGATACCAGAAAGGTGTCTCCAATAATGTTATTTTCAGAACTGCCAAAGTAAGGAACAATATTGCTATATCCTGCTCTAGGACAGGATCAGCATCGCGATACCCAGCCCTCGTCTGTGGGAAGCTTGACCGGGAACCTGAATGCGGCCAAACCTGAGCGACTGCAAAGCCGAGTAAATTCTTTTTTACATTTTATTTATGTGGAGCCAGATCAGAGATGCCCAATGTATAATGCCCACAGCAATCTTTTGGCCAGACAGCAACCCCAGCACAGTCACATTGCCCCAAGTGCGCAGACCCCAAGTTCCTGCTCAAACTAAACCGGAGTTATAATGATCTTTAACTTACATGCTGAAAAATGTTATGCCAAAGTACCCACCCCGACCCCAGAAGAGGTGACTGCCAAGGCAGACAGAGCAGCAGGTTGTGCTGCTGGCACAGCACATCTTCTGCATTTGGACCGAGAGGCATCTCAGTTCAGTGACCACATCACTCCAAATGGGGAGTTAAAAAGAATAACGGCGTGTTTTCATTCTCTCAGCAGAGAGAAGGTGCCAGAGGCAGAGGGCTGTTCCCTGCGAAGCTCTGATAAATGACCAGAAACGGTTCTCAATCGATACCGGAACTGTTTTAACAGCAAGACAACAAATATAAGAGTCCAAGTATGTTTGTTACATATCCTCTGGCCTGCTGGAGAAACGCATGTCATGTTTGGTTTGGGCATCTTTGGACAAAATTGGAAATGTATTAACTACCCTACTATAAAACAAATCAATTAGTTACTTTTTAAGAAAAGTTTAGAACTGTCTCAAGTGAAGCATATGAGTAAGTATACTCATAAAGCAAGCCAAAAGGCTGAAACATGTTTAGGAATTGACTACGCATAACTGCAGAGATTTTAATTATTAACAATTTTCCTGAAGATAAGCATAAAACTACAGAACAAAATTCAAATCTATTTTTAAACCATGATTTCCCACCTTCTGACTTAAATTGGATTTAAGCCAGTCAACCCTGCCTCCATAAGTGACCAGGTGCTCAATAGGGGCTCTGAAGCCCACAGGAGCACTCAGGAGCCAGTGGTGCCAGCAGCACCATTTTTACCTTGACCCATGGGTTAACTCGTTGCACCTTTCCCTGGGCAAAGATACTCTACTGCAAAAGCTTGCAAGATGTCTGGATGCTGCAGGAAGCTACGAAGTGGCACACACGGATTAAGAAAGTTAATGCTGAAGAGACACTGGCGTCCATGCACGTGCAAACAGCTTCAGATTTTAGGAATCCTTCTTGCTAGCTATGCATTTGAATGGATTTTTGGTAAAGAATTAAGCCCCACCTGAAGAATTTAACCCCACCACTTGAGGCATGGGGACAGGAAGAAAACCGACCTCATTGCTAGTAATTTGTAATCCAAATTTACAAGGCAGAGATACTGAAATAGTAAGGAAAGTCAAGACAGAGTTAATTCTCCAGCAGTCACTCTGCTTCACCCCTTTTCTCCAAGTTTTTCAATAAGTTTTGCCCCTAACAGATTTTAATCACAAAGAACAAGCAAAAAACAAGTTTGCCAAAGTTTCAAGCAACTGCAAGTGACATTTTAGAAATAGTGTTACATATTTTCATAATTACAGCCATCTATGTAATCTGCCATTCTACACAGTGAGCAATTGTGCATGGCAGAGGGGAAAAATGAATGCTGCTACAATATTTGAAGGTCAGAAATATTTACATGCAATTGAACTTAACTCAAATAGAAATTTTTTTTTTTTTTTTTTTTTTTGCAATTCAGCAAATTCTGTTAAGACAGAAGTAACAGCTGAATGTTGCACCTAATTCTGCAATAGGGAGTAGAAGCACAAGAGATTTTTCCATGTTTTGCCTATAGGGGAGGAAAGTAAGAAGCCAGATCCCCTGCCGTTTTCCAGTAAGGAGCGGCTTGGGGAACAAAGCCACAGCTAGTGTTTGTGGAAGAAAGTTGTTTACACGGGATAGTTTCAGATTTTCAGGGACTCAGAGCATTGACTACAAATGACCAAAAAAAACCCCCTGTGCCAAGAAGAACAAGATGGATGCCTTTTATAGCCTTAAAAAACAATCCTGTTTTCATAGTAGTTCAAAGTTGTTGCTCTATGTTTCCGAAAGAACCAGCAGTAGGAAGTGCTGACCAGCAGATTACACGACTGCCATAAAGTCTGCTGAACAAAAGCCCACCATGTACCAAGTTCTCACTTTTGGAAAGATACCAGATCTTGGAGCCACATCATGTTTTCAGAACAGGCATTTCCAAGCTCTGGGTTTTCCTTCTCTGCATCAGAAACACCTGAAACATTCCTACCAAGAAACAACCTTGTGATAAGGTGGCACAACAACATGCTATTTGTTCACCAGAGCTGGCAAACAAAGCCCCGCTATCTGACAGTGCTGTAGAAAACATCTTATTTTCCAAAGAGAAAGATGCTGGGGAAATGGTTTTGTACCACCCATGTTCAGCACAAATTTTATAATCTCTAAATAGGTGCTTTGTGCTCCCTCCCTTACGTGACAGGGTAGCTCGAAGCTAATGTAACTGCATAACTCTCCTAAACAGATAACCATACAAGCATTCCTTTATACGCATTTCAAAGCGCTTGCCTCACAGAAGTTTTCAAAAGACAAAGTTCATTTATATCTGCAAGCAGCAGTGTAAAGTTGCCAACTTGGATAAAACCAACTTTTTTGCACTTCACTTGGCCAATTCAGCCTGCTAAGAGGTCCCAAGTTCTTCTCTCCGGAACAAGCCATCTCCACCCAGCAGACACCCACCACCCTGCACCCAGATATCGGTTACAATTGCTGCTCAGAGGATTAAGTCTTAAAACAATCATACTTCTGAAAGGAAAAAAATAAAATAAAGGTTTAAGGCACCTTTGCAGCTGGCAAAGTGCTTTAAAACTGATGACATCTATGTACCTTTGCCAACTAGCGGGAAAGGCAGGAAACCAGCTTATAGGAAACAAGGGGGACGTGGGGAGGAGTGAAGTAATCCGTGCAATACTTTGTTCACTAATTTCATTCAAAGACGCTTTTCTGTACCCATTCCAGCCCAAACCCACTGCTCCAAAACCACCAGAACAAGTGTCATAACCAAGGCTAGTAGCTCAGGAATCATTTTACTGAGCCTGATTATTTTGCTCTTAAAGGTTCAGAATATAACCCCTGTCCCTCTGCATCATCGCTGGAGGGACAGCCATTGCTGGAGCCTTGTTTTGGCAGCAGGGGATACAGGATGGCTGGGCAGCCTGGCATTGCACAACAGGGATCCCAACAAAGGAGCCAAGAAGCCACACATCAGGGCATCCATCCTCGGACACAAGCAATGTTGCAATCACAAGTACCAAACATCAAGTAATCCTAATATACGTGACTTCATTCATTCCAAGCACAGAAGCTAAAGAAGTAGAAAGATACCTTGTTTCAAACTTTATTCTGCTGAAGACACACATATGGTTGTCCAAGTTTGTGCCACAAGGTGCATCATCAAACATGGTCTCATGTCCATGGTGGGCTGGGGGAGGGGGGAACCGCTACCAGCACTACAGAATTTACCTCTGCTCTCATACCTCATGGTTTTTTATTTACATCCTATCATGGAAAACAAAGAACAGGAAAAGACTCCTGCCTGAATGTTTCATAAAGAAGGCAATTTCCTCAAAACAGCTTGTTTAAACACTGGCAGCAGAGATTATTCTCCTTTTGAGTACTGATATATAGAAGGGTAACCTCACCAGAGCAGCCTGATGGCATTCCCATCTTTGCAGGATGAGCAAGCAGGAGGGACAGCAATCACTTTACACGTGGGATTAAATACTCATGAGCATCTAACGGCAAAGAGAGGAAGGGGAAGGCCCTGGGCACTGATGGCTACAGCTCTCAAGCACTGTTGTTGCCCTCTTTGGAGAGAGGGACCACGTGAGACTTGAGCTGTGGGGCCGCACGTGGGAAGTGTTTCCAAGCCAGCCACATCGCTCTGCACTTTAGCCCTTGAAAGCCACAAGTGTCTTCAGAGTTCAGGCATCAAAGTAGGTAGGAAGGACAGAGGTGGCAATTTGAGGTTTTGTACATCTGCAGCAGCTCAAAGCACTGTTAAAGCAGGGATGAGGCAAGGATGGAGAGAGCTAAGATGTCTCCAGAGCTCTGCAGAAGTTAATTAGCAAAGATCCCCATCAGTTCCAGGTCAGAAAAATAACCTAACAGCTCAAGCCTCTAACAATGAAGCAAGGAAATTTACTGTGATGCTCAAACAGCCTTACATATGGTCAGTTAGACCCCTTCCAGTCATTAACAGTAAATGCTATAAACTAGTCTGACTGGTCCTAAAATAAAAAGTGATGGTTACTGTAAACTGGAGAGCAGCTTGAAAAAACTTGTCTCCACTACACAGAGACAAGTGGACAACCAGTTAATAGCACACATGTATGGTTACGGTCCACAACGTGCACTCTCATTAAGTGCAGTTTAAGTTTCCGATATTTCACAATAAACTTGAAAAATCTAATCTTCCTGTTCATGATTAATTCAAAAATTATTCATTTTACAAGCATTCAAGAGAGTTCATGCATAAGCATCTGCCTACACCAAGCCCTGTTTACGCACTTTGTTACAGGCACTGGTGTCACGAGGTCCTTTGTGTACTGAGTTACTGATTTTCTCTGACATAGTTCTACACAATACATCAAGAAACAGGTTTTAGTAGAAGCTCCTCCCCTTTAAGAAAACCCAAACCAGATGACTTAAGTTACATAGCATCTGACTAAACAGTTTGAGCAGCAAGCGTCAAAAGTTGAAGACTCTCAACTACTTGGGACTCTCTGGGTTTCGTTAGACTCTGGTTAGATGTGTATCTCAATTTGCAACTAAAAGTTAATAACCTGACACAAAGGAAGCTTAGGAGCGTAAGCCTTAAATAACCTAAAGTTTCAAATCAGAAAAGGTCAGGAGCCAAAGCATTAAATTCAATAATATCGGGGAACTGCAACAACTACGCTGCTTGGTGGTCTCCGATTCGCAGATGTCCTGTGAATCACCGTCACCCAGCCCTCTTCAAGCACAGCACACTGTTGATACTCAATTATTTTGTTTGTTTCTAACCAATTTGATTTTATTTCCTTTCGACCCCCTTTGTGAGCTGCTCCACCAGCATGCTTTACTGAAGGCTCCAGTTGAAAATAAGACCTCAGGCTGGTGTCCGGGGAAGAAAAAAAAAAAAAAGGTTTTAAGACCATAATACAGCATAACGGTGATTTTCAAAGCCAAAAACCAAGAAGGGCTTAAAGTTTTAGCCGTTTTTAAGTTTAGACTCATGCTATGTGCTAATCAATCTGATTAGGAAACTGAAACGTTTTAGCCAAGAACTTGAGCCCTGTGCCAAGTAACAGCGGGTGAAACCACACGGAGATGACTGCGAGGACAGAGCCAGCAGCTGATTCCACCGCGCTCCCAGGAATGACATGCAGGTGCAAGTCCGCAGCGTCTCCTGCAGCTACGCTTGCCTGTGTTTTCAGCATTCTCGTGCCGTTAGAGAGACAAGCTCTCCAGGCTTGTCTCCAGTCCTTTTGTTCTGGCTGTTTTTCGCTTGTGCCACTGGCGCCAGTGGCTGTACGGATGCAGAGCTGTTCAGCTGCAATCGCTTTGGGATCGGACGCAGCCTTTAAACCACCAGTTCCTCAGACCAGGCACTGGTTACTCTTCACACGCATGATATGCTCTGGCAGCTGCACATTGATAGTAGCATCAAAACAAAGCGAGCTGGGAGCAACTCTTCTGTCTACTCCACAGATGTTGAGCAAGAAAACTGTTGCAACTCAGTTTGCACAATCCTCTCGCTGTGGGATTCAATGAGGAATGTTCCTTGGAAAGCTTGGGGTCCTCCTGTGCTTCACAGCAGTAGAAACTGGCTGTGGGAAGGGTTGGTGTGCTAGCCAAGGGACATGCCTGCTGTCCCCATCTCCCCTATGCTGGACACCCCTGTATCGTCCCCCTCCCCAGTGTAATGAGCAGCTATTCTGTTCCTAGCTGGCAGGGAAATGGAGAGCTTGCAATGTCTTAGGGATTTTTTTTCCTGTTGTAGCAACCCCTAATACTACCTACACTATAATACTGCAACTTCAGGAAGGACAGATTACAAACCCTAATGAAGTTCTCTGAAATTTGGGTTTCTTTAGCTCTGGCACCTAAACTGTTTCTGGTCATACCTCTGTGAAAAGTGGTTATCTCCAATAATGTGAAGCTGCTCTAGAGAGATTAAAAATACTAGTGATTGCCAGGACTTTTTAGCTGTGAAGACTGCTGTCATTCCAACCCGCCTCCTCAAGTGCCACCACTCAGTCCTTGCAGAGCGCAATGGCGCAGGGTGGAGGTTGGGGAAGCCAGAGCTTTCATAACAAATCCAGTATCTGAGTGGAAGCCTAAGTTTATTTGGAAACACACGATTCCCATTTGTACCAGTGCCAATATCATCCTTTAGCTTTAAAGGACTCGAGGCTGTGGGTGTCAGCAACACAGGGTGGAAAGAGTGAAGAGGAATCAGCTGCCTTCCCAGGCTTTGTTTTCTCACCCCACCAAACCAGCCTGTCTCCTTCCACTGCCCCAGCACCCTCCTAGCATCCTCCCAACGTCCTGCTCTGCATCCATCCCAATCCTCCCTCAACTGACTGCAAACATAAAGGTCTTAAGCAGACATTAAAGGCAACGCGTTGGTACAGATCCTGACACCTGCCCTGCACCTGGGTGTTAGGCTGGGCTTTGGGGGCAGATTAAATGACGAATACTGCAGAGATGCATTAAGCATTTCATAACATGGAAGAGATGGTTTCTGCCACAGAGATTGCAGTCTAAACAGACAAGAAACAAGCTATTGTTCCTGCAGCTCGGCAGTGACAGGGCATGCTCCCCACCCCCACCTATTCTCAATCTGCCATGCTTTAATAGTTCATAGCTTCTGCCCAGCTGCAACTGCTTCAAAAAGTGGGTGGTTCTGTGCAAGTGAGGCAAAAACACAGTGAGATTATTCCAGAAGGGACAGGCTTGTAGTACACTCAGAGATGAGGAATGTTATCCCACTCTCTAGGTTGCACCCTTGCAAATATACAGTGGGGTTTTTTTATGTGTTCGGCATTTTCATGTGATGTTGCAAAGATGAGTACTTGAGTTACAAAACATCACAGCTAAGGTTGATGATGTGTCTTAATTTATATTTATTCATTAGGCTATGCTATACGGGTTTCAGCTTCTGAGTACATATACAACTTGTTCTACTACCTATTAAAATTGCTTGTTCATTACTATTACAAGTTCTCTTTATAACCGTTGCCAAAATGTCTGGGCTGAAGTTTTCCATGACAAGTGTCAGAGAGTTTTTGTTTGGTCTTGAGGAGGAAAGTATAATTTATGGACATAATTTTGTTCCTGGGAGCTCCCAGTCCCCTTTTCTAGGATGAGCTTTAGCATTCTAGATCTTAATCCAGACTCAAACTTTGCACAAATGGCCATGGTGTTATGGACACATCTTTCATTCTTCCCATTATAAAATTACCCAACTTTAAGTATTTGTACATGCTCAACTACTCGGGACTAGATTTGGGTAACAGTCTTCCATTGCCTGCAAGCCTCAGCACCTGGAGCTTCCTAAGGGCTGAGCACGCTCCTGCCTGTATCGCACAGATGGGACTGGGGGGGGAGTGTCTAAGTCAGCACCGTGCAGTGCCAGAACACTCCTTGCTTCTCAAAATAAGGCCTTTCAAAATCCTTCAAAGTGGGCAAAAAGCAATTCTTTGTCCTCAGCTGACTTTTTTCAAAACTTTACCCATCCACACTCCAGGTCAGCATCTATTACGTCAAAGAACTTACAGTTATCACTTTCCAGACTTTGTTTACAAGAGGGGCTGGAGTTATGCATACCCAAGTTTTTATTTAAGATTGGGATTTTATACACAACTTTATGAAGTTACATTTCACATGAAAATAAGAAAATATGCAATGTTCTTAAATTATATCATCTAGGAAAAAATAGTATTTTGAATTTGCCAAAATAGAAAGGGCCATCATAAAACTCTGCAATGCCTCTACTTCATACGATAGTCACATAACTCAACATGTCACAACGCTGTCCAAGGACACAAATGCATCTTAAAATTTAGCAGGGATATGTTACATACATACAAAATGTTTAAAGCACTCTAGGACTATAGGCAAATTACATCATTAGTTTGCCAAGGTGCACATAAGCTTCCCGAAGGAAGCAAACGAAAACCCCACAGCAAGAGCAATCCTTCCTTCCTCTAACAGTGCATTTCCTGTCTGGATGTCTGCTTACTGTGCTCACAAATAAAGGTTCCTTTAAAAGTTGCACTCTACGTTGCTGATTACTTTTCCATTTCACCTTATGCCTACCAATAAACACACATATGTATACATAAAATATATTACTACGCTTTTGCTTTGAACACCAGTGCCTCCACCTACAGAGTCTTTGTCAGGGGCATTATAGATTAAGATCCTTAACACTTAGTTTTTGCTTCCTAAAAAGTCAGAATTTCTTTAAGAAGTTGGAAGGGTGGTTAAATGGCAAGGACCAAAAAAACCAACACAAAAAACCCCAAGGAATGATTGAAAGCACATGGAAAGATTTGTTTTCCAGTCAGTTAGGTTGTCATGCTGCACTAGCTCCTAAGGTTTGCTCTTTCCATTAATTTTTACGTCATCCATACAGTACTAGCAGACTGGCCTGCTACATCCATGGTAGAAAAGAAACTAAAAGAGCTATATTTTTGAAGCTATACTTAGTTCAGACAGGAAGCAGCCAGTTAAAGGCTTGGAAAAGAAGTGAATATCCAGTTTTAAAAACAGGACTTGAAAAGGAAGATCTGCATTGACCAACTTCCAGCTATCAAGGGAAAAAAAACTGTCAGATGAAAAAGATATATTAAAATTGTGACAATTAACTGAAAGGAAGTAGCACAAAACCCAAAAGAAACATAGGAAACGTGATCAGCCACACAAAATAAGAGCAGTAAAATTGTCATACATCCTGCTTTGTGCAAACAGATACAGCTGTGGAAAATTTCGTCAGCACAGGCAGTCCAGCTGTGCATCAGCAAGCACATTGCGGAGCACCTCTGCATGGCGAACACCCCATTTGACAACAAACCGCTAGGCTTTATCCAAAGACAACACTCTCATGCCAGTTGGGAAACAAAACAGGCCTGATCCTGCAGCAGCCCTTCGCTAAAAGTAAAACGAAACTCCTCTCCCTCGTCATCCAACGTAGGAGCTTGCACATTTGAGTCTGAAACATGGGTAATGCAGGCTTTACTCTCTGAGCACTTGCTGTGCTAGATTAAATGGCAAATAAAGGTACTGATTCTCATGGACACTCAGTACTGAGTTTAATGATGTCGTAATAACACTTTAACAATTCATGATCACATATTCAGGAGCAGCTCTGAACGGTTCCTTACTGCTGCTCCATCTCTGCAGCCAAAGGGAATTGACAATAGGGATTACCTCCCGCTGACCGGCATCGCTGAAGTTACCAGGGCTCTGGAAGTGACACAGAGAGGAAAAAACACACCACTATTTGAGAGAAACACCCAGCTCAATAGCCATTATATTCATAGCCATTGATTTCCAAGAAGCCTAACCCAGATTTTAGTCATCCGTAGCAACACACGCCACCAAACCTGAAAAAAGGATAGCCTTACTCTCAGACTTTTAAACAGAATATTTCCCCATGACTTTCCAACACTAGAAAGTCATTTAATTGCAACTTTTGGGACAGAGCTTTTGACAGATGGCAGAGGGGTAGCTATTGCTTCCTTGACCTGCCGATGGATGGAGATCTGCTCCCCACACAACAGTCCAGGAGAGTCCCCTCTTCACTAAGAAGGCTGCAGGGGCAGCGCCATTGTGCATGAGCTAAACTTACAAATTTACACCTAAAAGCTGAAGCTAAAGGGCAGTTTACATACAATACTGTTTATTTAGTGAAAGAGTGACAGGACAACGTGGGCTCTTCTGTACTTCTGCCTGAGATTTCTAGGTGCTGTGACACAATGTGGAAGTTAGATGTAAACAAAGTGTCAGCTGGAAGTTGTACCTGGTTTCAAGAACCAAGCACTTCCTCGCTATTAATATCAAGCAGTTGCATCTCTCGGGTTTCGGAAGGTTTTCCTTTCAAGCGGTCAAACCAGAGTAACTACAGAAAGTCCCTCTTGCTGCATACTGCTGGGATTGAACTGGTCCAGGCCGTGGGTTTCCCAGGCTGTACTCTCCCCTGACAGCAAACGGGTTTTTGCTGCCTTAAGCTTCCAGCACTATGCATGATGTAAACGTTGCTGATCCGCTACAATTAGAATTTGTATTATTTTTGAGAGTTTCACAGTTTCTAGTTGTCTTCATTCTGAAGAGCTTCAAGCCAGTTTTGCCCCTTCTATATCTTTTCTTTCACTCTTTGTCTATTTTGAGACAATAAAAGCAGGAAATGTCTCATTACATATATGCTCCACGTTTTGTGTGACAGATTCTCAGGCTCTAATGAGGTTAAGTGAAAAAACAGTATTTTCTACGGGAAGTTAAAAGTTTGCCAAAATCCCTTAAGCTGGTCATGAGAAGATGCATGTTGCACTTCAAACAAATTAATCGCTTAGGTTTAAAAATCTGAATCAAAGAATTTTTCTCACAACAGTTCACTGCTAATCCCACCTGAGCTACAAGAGCAAATTACTCAACTACCTTGTAAGTGTTTTTAGGAACCAGACTCCCACGCCAAAGTGCTTCCGATCATGCACTGTGATCGCCCCATGTAACTGTCATAGTGCAAAAAAAGAATATTCAAAGAGCAGAATATCTCCCACTGGAGTAAAGAAAATTGGGGAATCCTGCTGTTTTTACTGAGCATTCATACAATCTACCCAGATGATGTGTCACGGTTTTAGCATTCCTTTTTATTTCGGCAGGAACAAAAAAGCCATTGTGCAGGGGAGTCTGGTTTTTGGTGGTGTGGACGCTGGTTCCCAAACACAGGCAGGCGCATGTGGCGGTGCTCCCTCAGCAGCGGGTGTAACTTCTTTGGCTACTGCCAAATTCTGTGGACAGCTATGACATCTCTATCCTGCTGTCACCTTGGGTAAAATGGCCAATGATTGTAGGGAATCAGTACACAGACCCTTTTTCTTAACGGAAAGAAATGAAAACCCCAGCTTGTCAAGACCTTCTAGACCCCTTTCCCTCAGCCTGGTTCAAGGCCAGACACTTTGCAGAGTGCCCATTCTCAAGGGGATGAGTTCATCTCAGTCCACCGATCGTAGAAATTTTCATTTCAGAGTTGAAATCCAGCCCATTCAGGTATCTGCTGAACTGCAGCACACGGAGCTCAGATTCAGATGTTGTGGTCTCCAGTTCCCTAAACCCTTATGCCATGGCATCTGATCAGTTTATACTGAAAAATATTAGTTACAGAAACTTAAGTAGCCCCTCATTACTACATTAAAACCTGTTTTCACTGCATCTGTATTTTCCATGTCAAAACACACACTAGTTCCTCCTGAACACATTCATGCATTATTCTTCATGAAGGGCACAGAGCTTATCAGGAAACTGTACAAACCTTTAAGGAAAACGTCATTGTTGCTGCACCTACTCCTGAGTTTTACCGTTTCATCCACAGTCATTAAATTCTTGCTGGGCACAGGACATCGTACAGCATTAGCTGCCTGCTGTTTACCCAAGTACTTGCGTTAAAAACACAGCCATTCTATGTCAAACGACATTAGGCTGTGGTTAAAAGAGTACAAAGTTTTAAAACACATGTTCCCAGAGCCACATTCAAAGTGCACTAGCTAAACGCCAGTGGCCGAAGTTTTGATGTAAGTTATGCCCGTAACAGCCAAGACTAAAAACAGCAAAGCAGGCTTCTCACGTGTTTGCCCAAAGCATTTGATAGCTCCTGTTTACAGGCTATTTCCATTGCTTGCCCTGAGCAGTGGGTTTTTCAGCAGCTGTGTTATCTTTGACACACTTGGACATACAATAAAAAAGTTGACAAAAAGCCAGAGGAAGTCAAAACAGTGCAACACCTTACAGAGAATCTGGTCAAAAAGCTTCAGGTTGTCTTTGACCTCTTCTATGACACAACTGCATTTTCTACATTCAAAAAACAGTTCCTGTTTAAACAGGCAACTGAGGAGAAAAACATCCAAATAACGTAGTTGGTAAATACTTCTATCTGAAGCCTAAAGGGAGTCCTGTTCTGGGGGTAGGGTAGGGTACAAAATCAGGCACTGTGGCCTCATAAAACAGCAAGCAATGCCAGTTTGCAAGCTTTTCATAGGAAAACCATAACAGTGGAAAGCGTTAACCAAAACATCCTCCCTAGCAGAACTGAAATCACTTATTTCATCAGACTCAGCACACAGCTGTGTCTCCATTGCAAACACTCCCATGAAGTGCTCTGAACCTGAGCAGTGCCTGGAAGTACAGACAGCAAACTGCACCTCTCATCACATAGGAGGACAATAACAACACTGAAACAACTGACTAGTAAAGGCTGGACAACAGTCAAGTCTGTCCTCTGCTCCATATCCAACACAGAGCTGTGAGAGCAGGGAGACACAAGCAACAAGCGCCAGTAGTCAACTTCTGTAGAAGAAGTATGTGCCTTCATTTCACAGCTGTTTTCCAGCCCAGCCCAGTTCACTGCTGCCACGGGAGCCCAAACCATGACAGCAGTACCCAACAGCCACCCTCACCACTGAGAAGGGCCAGGGTACAGCTTGGGGCACCCCATCCGCTACTCCCTCCTGCCAGCACACAGCCACCACCCTTCTAAGAGCCACCCACTCCACCAGCAGCCAGCAAATCCCTCCTTGGAAAGAGGGGGGAAAGGGAAAAAGGATTTACTTACAAGAAAAAGAGAAAGGAGGAGGGTGATGCAAGGATGCACCCTCAAAGGGGATGCAAGGCCAACAGCGGTGGGTGAGTGGGTGGATGGATGCACAGGTAGGTGCATGGATGAGTACGTAGCCAGATGGGTAGGTAGTCAGACCTGCTAGATGGGTAGGCAGGTGGGTGGGTGGGTAGGCAGGTAGGTGAGTAAGCAAGGAAGCGGACAGAGGGACCATTCCTTACCTGCTGCAGTACCGCTCTCCCTCCTCCTCTGCCGCTGCCGCCGCGCTCCAACCGCCGACCGCCCGCCGCTGGGGATTTATAGCCCGCGCCCCGCCCGCCGGGCGGTGCTGCCCGCGCCGCCGCTGCCACCTCCTCCCCGACGGGAGCACGGGGCGGGCCGCCACCCGTTCCGGGGCTCCGCCCGCCCTTCCCCGAGCCCCAGGGCTCCCCCCCGTAGCCCGCAGACGTTTGCAGCGGCTACGCCCCGGTTGCCCAGTCCGCACAGGGTCCCTAAATTTAAGCGGGGAACGCCGGCGCAGAGCCGCAAGCCCAGGTCCCCCCTTCCTCCAGGTCCCGCAGCCCTGCCCGGAGGAGGCTCGCCTCCGGCATCCCCATCCCGGGCCAGCTTTGGGAGCAGTGAACGGATGAGACCTGCCTCCCGGCTTTCCGAAGCGTCACCGTGCCGAGAAGAAGGGGTTTCACACAATGTGGTGAGGAGAGGCGAGTGTGTGCAAGGGGTTTGCCAAAAGAGACCAAAACCAGAGGCAGTCTTGGGAAGGGCTGGGCAAAGGACCGCGACAGCCAGCTCCTGGCATAGGTGGTCAAAATTGTGTAGATAAATATGCCCTACTATATAAAAATCAGTCTATTTACCAGATCCTGAATTGCAAAATCTTATGCTCATACACCGACGTGACCACTAGGAAGGAACTCTAATTGCAGGAGAAAGAAAAGAATGCCTTCACACATTTCCAACAAAGTTCAGAGGGTGCAGCGGGTGCTGCAAGTGCTGCATAAGTTTCCCGGCGAACAGCTCTTTGGCAAGAAGCGCAGCTAATCGTTTATTCCAAAAAGAGGCCCTACCCTGCTGAGTAAAGAATATCTCTATATACACAGTTCTGCGTGTAGCCACCCGCTCAGGGGTGGTTAAACTGTGACAGCCTGAGCTGCTTTTTCTGTGGCTCTTCTGTAAAGCACGCTTACCCCATGTGTGTGATTTCACTTAACAACCTCACTTTTATGGCAGGTTACAATGACACAAACTAATGAAACCCACAGCATGTTATCATTCTCCCTTATGCAGCGGCCTGAAGAGGAACTCAGAAATTCCTGAAAGTCTGAAACTCTGTTAAACTCTGCCTCTGTTTTCTCAGCTATACAATAGTAAGCTTATTAAGTCCAGTCTATAAAAGCTGCTGTTCAAATGCATATTAGCTTCTCTCCTCCTAACCCAGCTTCTGCACCTAAGTCAGAAAGTGCTGCTGTTGGAAAAATAAGCCTGGAAGTCTGGTTGCTTTTTCACCACAGGAGACTATATTGTGCAGCAGGAACTCTGAAGTATTACTAAGTGTAGAATAAAGGACATTTCTTATCATGTTGTCTTACCTTTGATTAGTTAATGTCTGCAAGGACGAAAAGTATTTCTAAAACAGCACGAGAAATTTTTGTCATTCTAAGGCAGCGCTGCTCTGTGAGTGCTGCTTTCTTTGTTTTTTTGAATCATAAAAGGTCTAACCTTTTTCATACTCATTTTAAACTGTGAGGCCAGAAAACCACTGCAACTGTCACAAATAATTTAACTTGCAACTGAGCCTATTTTGAAGTCATATCTTCAAAATTATGTCATCAAATCACTGGCTTGCTCTGTTTGTTATGGAAGATCTGTCTAGCTCAGTGTACCGAAGTTATGGAACAAGTGCAACTGCTAGAACAAGAACATGGGCTTGACAAATTTTCCAATGGATTAATCCTTCCTTCATCTGGTCATGAAACAAAATCCTAGCTCAGAAACATTCAGTCCTTCAGAAAACAGATCTGGGTCAGTGTCTGAACTGTGTGGTTTGGCCCATCCTCAAGCAGTGTTTTTCAGTCTGCTGTGCTTGGCTGCTTTTTGGGGAAGGGGCTGAAAGCTCCAGAGATTCAAATGGAATGAACTGTTCCCTGTGCAGTAAATGCAGACTTCTGCAGTAAAAGCAAGTACTGAGTCTGGAATGAACTGGAGAACTGGAATGAAGTGTTTTCTTTTGCTTTGACCTTTGCAGTTTGTTTGTCATGTAGATCACATGAAGTCTTGGATCCTCAAAAATGTTGGAGACACGCAGGTAGAAGCCCCCAGGAGTCAGTAGCTGCCAGTCCACGTGAGCAGGAAAGCCTGGGAATGTGTGCATCCAAACTGAGCCTTCCCTAGCTCAAGCACTCTTCCCAGCTATTTTTGCTAGTTATGACTGAGAATAACATGGTGATTTACAGTGTCTTTTCAGGGTGATTGGTGGATTGCAAAAGAAAATGAAGTCATTCCAAAAATCCAAGTTAGGAAGTATTTTACTATGTCAAGATGTAATTGCTAAAGTTTGTACTCAGGGAGCCAAATCCTGCCGTGTGCCAGAAAGGAGCACAGCTGAAAGCTTGGGGAACATCGTTCCCCTCTGCTTGAAAAAGTCTACTTAGAAGACAGGTAGGGAAAACAGGGATTTCAAGGCTTAATGTGCCGGTGTGGCATAACTGACAATGCAACAGCCACAGCCTCAGTGAGTTTTCACCCTGTGCTGGGCTGCACGACTGCTCACACCGCATTCCCATAGCCGCTGAGTGGCTCATGTACCAGTATCTGTACGTGTACAGACGTGCATACTTTAGGAACCACTGTGCTAGGGAGACAAGACAAGCTGCCACCCACATGGGCCCACTGAAAACCTAATGAGTGCTCCTACTGTAAATATTATTTTATTTAATAAGCCAGCTTTCTGCAGCTGGTGTGCACTTGTCCTTTTCAGAAGAGCATCTCTATAGGGGGTGGCTGCCCAGCCATAGATGTCCATTTCTGTACCAGTGAGCGGATTGTTCAAACTAATCTGAAAGCACCGACCCTCTCCAGCGCTGTCTATGGCTTTCACTTGAGATCATGGCATAGGTCCCCAAGATTTTTAAGGCTAAAGTAAACAAGGCCTTGATTTACTTTTTTATTTTGTTTTACTAAATTGGGTTATCATAGGTAACGCACACACAAAGACACATTTGCACAAAGAAGGGAAATGGCATACGTCCATGCTAGAGAAAGACTAATTGTATGTGCTGAGCAGAAACCTGCCTATGTGTTCTAATACCTGGCAGTAATAATATTTCAGTATTTAAATAGCACTTTAAAGCCATTAACTAATCAATGCTTACAAGGCTCCAGGGGAAAGAGGGTGATGCAAATGAAGAACCACCAGACTAGAGACATGATCCAAAGTCCACTGAAGGGTAGCAATTCCATCTATATCAATGCTATGGAAACAGATTTTAATTATGAGACTATTCTTTCCTTTGACATTATATTTCTTGCCATGCCAGCCAGCATTAACACAGGAAATTTCAGTGGTTTTGCCACAGCAGGACAGAAGAAAAAAAGTTGAATAAACTAAGAGGACAGCATTATTTTTTTACAAATAATATTGTGCATTTCTTTAGAAAGATCTCTGCACACTGTTTAAGTTCATGCAGTGGTAATATTATTAGTCACTGCAAAAGTAACTGGGTGTTCCCTTGTTCTTGCTAACAATACAGAAGGGATAATTTTGGATTAAGCTACATGTTTTATGAAAAATATACTTGATGCTTGCTGGTTCATGTCAAAAGAATTCCCTGTGTGACCCACCAAATATCACACCCCATCCACTGGGAATTTTATTCTACTACAGCCTTTTGTTGTTGCCTTTGGATCCCTTGATGATGCTGACATGTAGCCATACGGATCGGTTGTCCTTCCAAAAATTATCCAATGCAGCTTTGAACCAAGGGCACTGACCTCAATAAAAAATATAAATAAATAACACCATGGATTGCAGATTCACATGCCCTTGTCAGAGATTTGCCTGATATTATTCATATCCCCACATAAGTACTTACTTCCAGTTTGGGAACTGCTTTTTGGCAGTTTATCTGGTTCAGCAAAAGCATAGATGTGGGGTGAGTCATTCAGTTGGTCCTGTAATATGAACTTCCTGCCATTTGCAAAGGAAGTACATTTTTTTAATATGTTTCAGAAGACCAGGTCTTATCTGTAAGTTCATATGATG
Source organism: Grus americana (assembly GCF_028858705.1). Taxonomy (NCBI): domain Eukaryota; kingdom Metazoa; phylum Chordata; class Aves; order Gruiformes; family Gruidae; genus Grus; species Grus americana. The sequence goes on along the minus strand of NC_072853.1, from coordinate 8,935,698 downwards.
AATGGAGTGGATTTTTTTTGTTTGTTTGTTTTGCTTTGAAAAGGTAAGTCCCTTCGGGAGGTTTTTGGTGTAATGTTTTACCAAAGGGAACATTTTTGCAGAAAGTTCTGTTAGTTGGGATCTACGAGCTAAATTCACAGCAGAACTTAGCTGTGAAGTGACGGGGCTGCCCAGCCCTACGTTCACCACTCAGGCTTTCGGTCCAATGCATGTGGACAACTAAGTGCCTAAGAACTGGATTTCTGAGAAGTCAACATGATGAGTGGTAAATATTAAGGCTGGCCAAGAGAAAAAGCCAAGAGAGACAAGGTCTAAAATAGAATTTATGTTTATTTCCACATAAGGTTTTTGACTGTGAGTTGTCTCTAAGAGATGAATACCTATGGTCAGTGAGTGCTTTCTCCAGTACTGCCTCACAGTCCGTAATGCACAGATAATGCAGGCATCTGAGGGACTTGGTTTCAGATACCATGCTTACTCAGTTGTGTTTGAGCACAGCTCTTCTGCTTACCAGGAAAAAGTCTTAACCACAATCTACAGGGTGGTTATATACCATTGCACAACATTTTGCTTGCAATTTCTCCTCTTGGAGCTAATGCATTCTGTAAAAATAATGAAAATTTGTCAAGCCAGACATGAAAAAGGAAGAATTTTGTTCTGCAGCTCACAGACGTCATTGTGAAGGTGGAGAGATAGTTTCATATCCCTGCTACAGCTGGAAGGGGAATTGGGACTTGCTGCATACTTCCACTCCTCCTCCAAGCAGAAAAGGTTCAAATTGCAATTTCTAGATTAAAACCTGTCTCTCACACCAAGAACTCATGAAGAGACCTCCCATTTTCAAAGCTATATTTTTTATACAAATATCTTTTATACAAAGGTTAAGCCATCAGGGACTCTCTGAAACTTGCACAGGTTAAGACGAAAGGGAAGAAATCCCAACTTGGGTTTCAGTTAGGATCTAGGGCAACTCCTCTTCCCAGGATGGCAGCAGTTTCATGCACACCAAGTGGTAAAGTGCTTCCTGATTTGGTGGCAACCCAACAGGGGTTTTAAAGATCCCGGTGGTACCCACGTTTCAGACTAAAGAGATTTGGGTGAATTCAGCTTGCACATTCACTACAATCGGAGTGTAATGCACTGCTGCTAATATTCTGTCCTGATGTCATCTCAAGTTGTCTACTCAGATGAGTTCTTTGTGTTTCACTTCTTTGTCACCTGCTTACCACTGGGCAGAAGAAGCAGTAGAGCACTGTGCCCCGTGGCCCATGCAGAGCCCTGTGCTTGCTGATGGCCCCAGCAGGACGTGAGTGGTGACCAGCTACTCTTGTTTGCCCAATGGGCTAAACAGAAGGCTCTCTGGGGCTGCTGGGAGATCAAAGAATTGGGTTTATAGGTACCTGATAGCTCCTTGCACAAGGTTACTTAGGCCTGCTGGAGGAATATTGCGCTCTTCAGACCTGTCCACCTGTTAAACACACGTGTACACACTTGTATGTACAAGCGCATAGAGCTTGTTTCTTTAGGGATCTATGTTAAACATACAGATAAACACAGTATGTTCCCTTACAGGTGTAGCTTTACTGAGCTGGCATGAGAGATTATTTTTTTCTTGATTTATATTGATTCTTTTCATGGCCAACTATGAACAGGCAAAGACGTACAGACACCTGTTTTAACTGTGAGCTAGAAGCAGTGCTGTAACCCTACACAGCTATGAGAAGCAGAAGAAATGAAATGCTGCAAAGTTGTAAATGAAGGGGGATTTTTCTCAACTCTCTCTGAGGTAAGCGACCTTCTCCAAGCTCCCCATTCCCAACAAGAAATTTTGTATTTATCAGAAAGGGTTTCTTCTGGCTAAACCAGTGAGAAAGTACTGCCTTCAGCATTAACTACTACCCTTTGCCATTTGCCCTTCTTGAAGTAGCATCTTTACTTTTCTTCCCAAAATTACCTCCAAGAAGACAAGCTACGCAGGTCGCTAATTCTATTTCTGAAGCATTGGCTGAGTAGAGAATTTAACAGAGCCCAACTTATGCCCACAGTTGGTCATCTACAACTTCTTGCATCTGTAATCCTTCCTCAATCTGCCTGGCCAATGCTTTGGGGTACCAGGACTCTCCATCCTCATTCTCTGAGTGAGGAGAACCTGGCCATTAGTTGCAACTGCTATCCTCTCTGGAAATTCAATGACAAATTTAAAGAAGTACTTTTAGGTTGTAAAAGTCTTTTCATAAAAGCTGCTTTCACATGCTAGAAAATGGGGATTCTATATAGTTGAGCATTACAAGGAAAACCTTGCTCACATCCACTCTAGAGGCAGAGCGTTAGGGACATTCAAAGAGAATCATTTGAGGGCTGCACAAGAAGTGTGAAGGAGACTTTAAGTCATTTATGAAAAACAGACTTTGCAGCAGTTTGCTCATTAGCAGAAAGGTGTGACCAGGGAGGTGCTGGGTATACATATGTGCTCTGATAAATTAGGCCATTTGAAGCAAGAGATAACAAGACTTGGAAGCCACCAGAAAACCTCCTGATTCCAAACAGTTTGGTGCTGGTCACATCAGCCAACATGCTGCCACTCCTGTACTGACCAGGGCAGAAGGCACCAAATGCAATTTGACATCTTTTTGATTCTCTGTGGTCATTATTTGGCTGAGAAAAATTACTCCAAAACTGAAGTACAAGTGCTCCCCTCTCTCCCTTTAGTTCCCATCTTTAGTTATTATATTTTTAAAGAAACTTCTTTGCTAGCTAGAAATCTGGAAAGTAATTCTGCCCCCCTCACCTCTTCCTCCCACTCAGTCTGGCCGAGGCGTTGCTGTACACACAAATATATAGGCACAAATACATGTGTGTGTACCAGAATCCTTCCCACTCCCTTTTTCACAGCTTCTGAAGGAACATCCAACTCACATCTCAACTGAACTTTTGAACCTACCAGGGCTGAGATGACTTGAATTCAAGCAAAACAGGCTGGCTGATGCCTATCGGTTCATGGAACACCTAAGCAAGTACAAGTCAGAACTGTGTCCTCACTTAAGTCTGATAACGAAGAGCTGGTAAATGGCCTGATCGTTGTCTAATCTTCCTAACGTAGTAATGACATGTGCCCTCTGCCTGAAAACGCACTTAAAAGTATATGTCCTTTTGTCCTGAGCACACATTTACATAGCAATAACACAGCCAAGCAATTAACTAAGAGAAAGTCTGGTTCTGCAAGGCCCTAAATGACCTGTATCACTTGTGATCTGTTAGATGGCTACAGCTGTTTTCTAAAGTTTTTTGTTATAAATGCTGCTCTTACAGCTTTGAACCCACAGTCAAAGAAGCACAAAGTGATTTTGCTGGTTGGCACCGTGTACTCAGAGCTGACCACACCAACAGGCCTGGGCCCACGTTCATGGTCTTGGGCTCCTGGACATAAAATACAAACATTTATGAAACAAATACCTCAGGAGTCTTCTTGTGTTCAGGCAGAGAAGACAGAGGTTGGCTCACTTCTCACAGAAGTTTTAAAGAAGAGGGTGCCACAGAGGAGAGAGGACACAAACAGCAATTTTTGATTGCAGTCTGGTTAAGGGGTTGCTTTAGGCATCATTTGACAAAGATTGTGTGTGTTGCCCTAAGATGAAGTAACAGAGGGAGTAAGGACGGGAGGAGAGAGCAATAGGTAAACTGATTGCAGCTCCTGCAGCAAAACTCAACGCGCTCTTTTTACCAGCCATCTCAAAAAAGTTGCTCAGAATCAAACAGCCAGTGCCGAATGAGAAATTCATCCATTTAATAGCTTTAAAGGCTGTTCCCTATTTAACAAGACACAGTAAATCTGTTTCAGATTAGCAAATCAAATGAGTCACAAAAAAAATCCCACTTTGGTGTTAAGTTTTGGCCTGTACAAGCTGCATCTCAAACAGATGCTGTGTCCGTACTGCTACGTATAAAATGGCCAAAACCCTACTAAGTGGTGTGGCTCAGCTCAGCTCCTTCATGTCTTAGGAGTAGCCCTCTGCAGCAGACTGACCCCACACACGTTGTATGGCACTTGGTCCTGGCTCTCCTGTGCTACAAGTGGTGTCCCTGTGGTCCTAAGACATGATCTTTTTGTTTGTTTGTTTTTAATGTGTTTTTGAGTTCAAAGGCTCTGAAATAATCTAAGGGAGGTGTTGCAACTCACAAGAGTGATGTTTTTATGGCATGAAGCTGAAGGGATGTGTTGCATACCCTAGGGTATGCATGGGGCTGTATGAGCGTGCAGGAGGATGCAGAGCCTGGTGGGACAGCCTTGGCGGGCTGCGTAGGATGGAGCATGATCTTCTCCATACTGCCTGGTGACAGCTCCTGGGAAGAGGCCAGACCAGAGCCAGGGAGAAAAATAGCAATTAAGTGTGTGAGCAGCCAAGGGTCTGGGTGTCGAGCTCACACCCTGTCCCCTTTTAGCCTACACATATCCAGAGGAACTGAGCAGGCTCCTCTGTAGGTTTTATCATCACATGCATCCAACTGGAGTTAGACACTGAACAGAGGACAGTGCCTGCAAACATCTCAAGCCCTGAATGCTTCTCAAAAACTTCTCTCTGATGAACAGTTGCAGTAGGTGAGGCACCACCTCTGCTGGCAGCCTCTGGGTAGGTGGAAAACACTGAGAAATTTCAGCAACATTTCAGCTTCTATCTGCCTGAATTTGGGTGCCAAAAGGAAGCCTTATTTCTCACAGCAGCTGAAATTTTTGATGTGTTAAACAGTTTTCAGTTAACTCAAGAGCAACTCTGAAAGCTTTTTAACAAATTCGAAGGTATTACCATAAAGAAAACATAACTATTGTATTTTTAACAAAAAGAAAAAGCAAAAGGAAAATGAAGTTCTCAAGATACCACAGGATAGAGTAGAGAGAGACCAACTGCGATCCAAATCATACCTCCAAGAAAGCTTTCCTCAGCCTAAGGTGAAAAGGAGAGAGGCTCTTTGCTGTAGGAATCATCCAGCTAGTGAAACCAGTGGAGATGAGTGATTGCCAGGTTGATGTCTATCATCTGCAAAACATGACAATTAGTGGAGATTCCTGACAACTGGAAAAGGACTGCTGATGAAAAGACTGGCTATCTGAGTGGAGAGACAGTGGTGATTACAATATACATCATCTCTGGTAACATTTTTGACATCGTCACCCACAGTATTCTTATTTTCAAGTTGAGAAAGTATGGGATGCATGAGTGTGGCTTGAAAAATGGCTGTACTGCCAGGGTGAGAATGTGTAATAATCAATGGCTTAATATCCAGCGGAATGCCAGTAACAAGTGGAGTGTCACAGTGGTCTGGTATTGTTCAATGTCTTCATCAATGATTTGGATGATGAGACGAGGGGTGTGCACCCTGCAGCAAATTCAAGATGATGCTCAGTGAGGGAAAATGATTGATATAACAAGTGGCAAAGCTTTAACCCAGAAGGACTTTGAGAAACATGAGAATTGTGCCAGCAAGAACTTTCTGAAATCCAGGAGGGAGAAGTGCAGAGTTTTGTGCCTGGGGTGGAATGACCCCATGCATCAGCACAGGGTGGGAACTGAACAGCTGAGACCTGATGGAACGGGATCTAGGGCTTGTGGTGAATGCCAGAATGAGTAAGAGGCAACAGTCTGCTGTCATTACATGTAGTGCAAATTGCACATTGAGATACAGTTGATCAGTTGATGAGAGGGCTGGAGCACCTCTCCTATGAGGACAGGCTGAGAGAGTTGGGATTGTTCAGCCTGGAGAAGAGAAGGCTCCAGGGACATGTTATAGCAGCCTTCCGCTACCTGAAGGGGCCTACAGGAAAGCTGGAGAGGGACTGTTTACAAGGGCATGGAGTGACAGGACAAGGGGCAATGGCTTTAAGGTGAAGGAAGGTAGATTTAGATTAGACATAAGGAAGAAATTCTTGACTGTGAGGGTGGTGAGGCACTGGAACAGGTTGCCCAGAGAGGTTGTGGAGGCCCCATCCCTGGAAGTGTTCAAGGCCAGGTTGGATGGGGCTTTGGGCAACGTGGTCTAGTGGAGGGTGTGCCTGCTGATGGCAGGGGGGGTTGGAACTAGATGATCTTTGAGGTCCCTTCCAACCCAAACCATTCTATGATTCTATAAGTCCTTCTAGTTTCTATCCTAAGATAACCTTGATAGAAGATACAGTACTCGGTTATATCACATTTCTCTTTACTACACAGTATAATACATAGCTAGTAATGCCCAGCAGTGATCACAGCTCTGTGGGCATGAGCTCCCACAGTTTGTAGTGAAATACATGTGCACACTTACTGCTGCAGCTTCCTGTATCCTCAGCCCAGCGTGCTGATCGCCAGCAGTATCAAATTGAAAAAGCAGCTTTTCAGAAGGCCTGGGCAGCAAGGTTGTGTTTAGCCCCATTACCTCATTGAACTCTGTAAGTGCCTGCCAGCATAATTGACGATTTAATTCAGCTTTTCATCACCCAGCACTGAGATACAACATCTATGGATGCAAGGCCACAGGTGTTTAATAGCGTGTAGCAAAGCTTTACAAACATAGCTAATTATTATTCATTAGCATTGGTATTTTATTGCTGGGTAGAGCTAAGGTTAGGAACCCTGCTTTGCTACAGTTTACTACAAATTAATCTCGAGAGACAGTTTTTGGCAAAAATGCTCATTACTGAAATGGTGAAGACATTCCCTATCATCTTCTAGATAGGGGATCAAGGCCAGAGTTTGTCTTGAATACTTCAAGGTTATTACTAATTACAAGTATTGGAGCTAACACAAATATTAATATTGTGGGATGAGTAGATTTTAAGTGCACGTAGATACACTTTGTAGAAAGGCCTGAATGTAGTAATCCACCTACATGTGGTCTGTGGTGCTGAGGAGCCTTGCAGAAAGGAGGAGTCTAACCACCAGAAAACAGCACCCTGTATCATGAAGCTTTCACTGGATTGCCTCACCTTTGGTGACAAACACATCTGAGCCACGAGGTCAGAGATTTGAGCAGGATGACTAATACCGACTTCACTCTGGGAGAATAGTATGAATGTATTGAAACCAGCCATTTTGAGCTCTGAGTCCCTATATCTGAAGAGACTGCCTGTGCAACACTTTGTGTCCCTCCAGCTCAAAAAGACCCTGAGCAAACTGGGAACGGATGACATGAAGAACATTTGTTGCTGAATGTAAGATTTCCTGTTTAGCGTGCTTTCCCTACTGGAATGCATTTATTGCTTTGTTTGTCCCACGCATCATAGGTTATTTTCATTTCAGAAGCAGCTCTTTAAAAATTATCAGAATTTAAAAGAGGACAAAAATCTGTTGCAATTTTTATGGTCAATTTTCAAATGTGTTATCTCAAACCATGTTTGGACAGAACTTCAAAGCCATCTTGCTAGAAGCTTAAATAAATCCTGAAGGAAATTCTTAACTCAGAAAGGAAGCCTTGACCACAAGTAGTTAACACATTGTGAAGAGCATCAGACTCTGTAGCAGTATTTAAAACTGTGAATTACAGTAAATAGGGGAACATGCTTTAAAAAATAGTATTATGTAGCATAGACAAATTCAAAAACTTTTAACTAGATTCTTTGTCTACAAAGAGATTGGCATATCTGATTCTTCCTACTGGGTTATCACTGTCATTATTTCCAAGATACAAAAGCCCACAGGAGCCAAATTTAATCTCATGTTCTATCATCTGTGGCATTTGATGCAGGCTGGGAGAAGGGACAGATCCTACCCCCGCCCCGGGCAGCTGTGGAGCTGCTTTACAGCAGTTTATTTTCAATGGTGAAAGGAGTTTCACTGGGTCCTTTCTGTCTGTCACTATTAGAAGCTCAAGACAAAGGCTGAAAACAGACTTGAGCTGCCTGAGACCCATTATTTATTGACCTTTCATCAAGTCAGTGTTTTTAGCTTAACCCCAGTCTTGGTCGAGCCAACAGCTCCAGATGCAGACATGAAAGCCAGACCTCAGCTCTTCCTTCTGCGAGTGTGATGATTTTCCAGGAAGGGTCCCAAGGATTCCTGGGCTACCTGCAGGAGGCCCACACAGTTCTGATCCACCACCTCTTTATAAGCTCAGGCAAGAGCTTGTGTAATGACAAGCTTGTGTGCTAACCGATCAGGTGATGGAGGAATCTAGGAGATTCTACCCCCAAAACACAAGATTTGTAACCTTGGCTGCTGGAAACCAGCCTCAAGGTGAAGTTAAATCCTTCAGCACTTTTTCTAGATGAGACAATCCACATCTTTGGCTTGGACCATCTTTCATGCAAATTTGCAAGAGTAGCTTATCAGAATTGCTTGTCTAGGGAAGGTGTTGCAGAAAATGGAGACTCACCTATATCCAAGTGGCTTCAAAGGAGTGTCTGGCTGTTGGGGACCAGCCACTGTCAGTGTTGCAGAGTAACTGGTACTCGCTGTCTGGATGATCACGCAGAGCCAAGAGCACACTAAAAGCCCAAAGGGGAAAAACCCCCGAACAACGTGGCTCATGATAGCTGCTGGTACCAAAAGTGTCCTGGGGTCAGCAGCTGCCAGTGCCTCTTCTTAGAAGTTTGTCAAAACAGAACTTTCTTCACCAAAAGGGGAAGTGTCCTTTTTTTCCAGCAGCTGCAGTGTACTGAACTAGACATTTTTAGAGCCACATTGTCTGCATGCCCATTGCCAACATCCAGCAGCTATGTACTCAAGAGTTTTCCTGGCAAAGTATCAAACCTCCCTGGAATAATCTTAAGGGGCCTCAGTTAGTACGTTCCCTGGTACTGCAGAAACACTGAGCCAGGGCACAGAGGCGCGGTAGTGAATCTGCAGATCTGCTAAATATTTAAGGTTAGGATTAGCCACTAATTTAATACACCTTTTTCTGATAAACGTTTGCTCATGCTGTGACACCCAAAGTCCTTCCTGCAGTTAAATAACAATAATGATTCATTGTTGTCATTGTATGTGTTTCTGTTTAAATACTTAAATCAGTTCCTTAATACAGGAGGTTTGCTTATAAAAGTGGAAAAGGAACAACATATTTCTCCTAGCCTGAATGATTGACCAAAGATTTGAGGTGCCTACAGTTAGGAGGAGAACTTGAACATTGTATCAGGTACTTTGTTCAATCATTTTTTTTATTTTGAATGAGGACAGATATCCTGTTTTCTTGATCATAAGATGGAGGGATGTAGTAGCAGGAAGAAAATTTAAAAAAAAAAAGTGGGGGCGTGGTAGCTGACGTAAAAGTCAGCTTTGTGTTCTTCAGACTGTTTCTCACTTTAAGGATAAACGCAAGGGATAGCTGCTGGTTTTGAGAACGTTTAAGCTGCATTTAAGATGGTTTTAAGTCTAGGAGACTCCACTGAGGAAGCAGGTAGCTCAGCTGACAAGGGCTTGGGGCTTAAGATGGGCGTATATCTCTGTACAAAGTAGACAAACCAAGTAACTCTGGAAGCTGAACATGTCTTTTTTCTGTTTATTGCTTTGTCCCCAATTTACTGATGGTGCAACTATTTGTAGAAGAAGGATGGCGTAACCATCACAGGAGAACATGGAGAAGGGAGGTGCTGATATCCTGGAAAACAGGGGATGTGACCCTGCAAGAGACTGGAAGAAAGGTTTTCAGCCAGCTTCCTATAGAAAGAGGATTAGAGAAGCTCAGGCAGTTTCTTGAATTTGTAACCATATAAACAGCACAAGACTTCAAAAAAGATGTACCTAAAGCACTGCACTGCTGCATAAAAAGGGATTAAAAAAATACTAGATGAAAATACTACTGGAAGTACTGACTTACTGTATACATTTGAAAAAACAGGCTATTAGTCTTAAGGCTTTGAGTAAGAAACTCTATTGACAGGAAACCAGAGTTGGCAATAAATTCTCAGCATTTTCCAAATATTCCTTTTTTTTCCCCTTAAAATGAGAAGGCTGCCAAGCAGCTTCTAGTGGAAAGAACAGAACTTGTGTTTTCATATCAAATTATAGAAAATTAGAGTTGAAGCGGACTCAAAATGGGAATCTGTCTGCCTCTTTGGAAAAAGGATCAAGTAAATGTAGCCATCCCTTATCAAGGTTTTTTTTTTTATTCTGTTTTAAAATCCTTCAGCAATAGAGTTTGGGGTTCTCTAGGTAATGTCTTCTGAGATACATTACTAAGATGTTATTTTCTATTTTTCTTTCCTGTTAATTCTTTCTTATCATAGACTGAGGGAACTTGGAGAACAAATTTTCCTTTTAATATGTAACACTTGATAACATTTCCATGTACAGGAGGGCTAGCAGTTTTGGGGCTTTCATTCTCTGTGTGTTTCTGTGACATTTCTACTGGTTATCTTGCCCTTTTAGTCTTTTGAAAAGCAAAAAAAGCCTTTATTTTTAAAAGATTTCCTCATAAATCTTGTTTCCTTAAGTGCTTGCCATGTTCACAGTTCTTCACTCAAGTCTCTCTGCTTTCTTTACATCTTTTTAACAGCAGTATCCAAAGCTGGCACCGAACTCTGGAATTCAGAGGTGCTGAAGGGTATCTCTATAGATTTGTAACTCAAGGAGGGCTAAATGAGTAGCAAAGTTTACCTCCTGTGTCTGACTGAGAGTTCTCCTGCTGATATGTCCTAGGGTGGCATTTGCTTAGTTGCCCAAGTATCATACTTTTTTCATATTCAGTTTGTAGATCCAATTCTACACTATTGCTGCCTTGTGAGCTTCTCTTCTTTTCCTATTCGGGCTATGATTTCTCCTATCTAAGTGTGCAATAAATTAATTAATTCAGGCTGTTCTTTCTGTTTAATGAGATCATTTTGAGTGTTGAACCTGCCTGCACAGGTTGATGACAGTTGCTCTGTAAGCTGGATTTCTGTTTTGCAGTGATATAAATCACTAACTGAGAGGGGGTATTTGATGTGCCATCCTTGCTGGGTAGCAATTATTGTGCCCGGCTCTGAGTCACGCCACTGAATATTGTGGTTACTTCATAGTAGGTTTGTCTAGACCATGCCTCCCTGCTTTCCTGATGAGAATGTTATAGTGAAGTCTTACCCAAAGTTTTATTACAAATGCAATAAACTTTCAGTCGCTTCCCTGTCATCAGCTGGATAAGTGTAGTGAGTTGACCTTGCCTGGCCACCAGATGCCCACCGAGCTGCTCTTTCACTCCCCATTTTTAACAGGACAGGGGGAGAAAATGAGATGGAAAGCTCATGGGCTGAGATAAAAACAGGGAGATCACTCACCAGTTATGGACATGGGCAAAACAGACTCGACTTGGGGAAGATTAATTTAATTTATTGCCAGTTAGTAACAGGTTAGGACAGTGAGAAATAAAAGCAAAACTAAAAATGCCTTCCCCCCATCCTCCTTTCTTCCCAGGCTCAACTTCACTCCTGAGTCCTCTACCTCCTCCCCCTCGAGCAGCACAGGGGAATGGGGTTGCAGTCAGTCCATCACATGTTCTCTGCTGCTCCTTTCTCCTTACGCTCTTCCCCTGCTCTAGTGTGGGGTCCCAGCTGCAGGACACAGTTCTTCATGACCTGCTCCAATGTGGGTCCCCCACAGGCCACAGATCCTGCCAGGAAACCTGCTCCTGCGTGGGCTCCTCTCCCTGGGCCACAGCTCCTACCAGGAGCCTGCTCCAACATGGGCTCTTCAGGGGATGCAGCTTTCTTCAGAGCACATCTACTTGCTCTGGTGTGGGGTCTTACATGGGCTGCGAGTGGATATCTGTTCCACCATCAACCTCACGGGCTGCAGGGGGACAGCCTGCTTCACCATGGTCTTCTCCATGGGCTGCAGGGGAATCTCTGCTCTGGCACCTGGAGCACCTCCTCCCCCTCCTTCTGCACTGACCTTGGTGTCTGCAGACTTGTTCCTCTCACATATTCTCACTCCTCTCTCCAGCTGCAGTTGCACAACAGTTTTTTTCCCCTGCTTAACTCTGTTACCCCAGAGGCGCTACCACCATCACTGATGGGCTCGGCCTTGGCCAGCAGCAGGTCCATCTTGGAGTCAGCCGGCATTGGCTCTGTCAGACACGAGAGGCAGCTTCTGGCATCTTCTCACAGAAGCCACCCCTGCAGCCCCGCCGCTGCCAAAACCTTGCCATGCAAACCCTATACAATGAGCTACCATGTAAAAGAAACTAAATTCTCTTAACATGCTTTACTCTTGACAAAACCATGCTGGCTGTTTCTTAGCACTGTATTATCTTCCAAGTGCTCACAGGCCATTTCATAATTTGTTCCAGTAGCTTTCCATGTTCAACTGACTTCCTTGGATTTGTTCCTCTTCTACTCTTCCACCTTGTTAAAGGGAGATAGGACACTCACCTTCCATAAGTCCTCAGGGCTCATCTCACTGGGGTCAACTTTTAAAGGTTGCCTCTTTTTCTACCAAAAGCAAGTAAACAAGAACACACTTGGTGACATGCTTGCTGGTTCCAGTTGCACATGTCTGTGTGCACGCAAAACCTTTTTTTTGGTTTTTATTTGGCAGATGTTTGAGAGTTGTCTTTTTCTCCAATTCCACATATGAATTCTGCACAAGGAGCCAGAGTTTTTGGCACACTCTTGATTGACTTTTGATAACACAGATCCTGCTTTAACAATCTGCCATTTGTCATAACCATGCGGTTAGCAACAAAAGGTCTCTGTTAAATGTTTAATGCCAGGCACAATCCCAGCAGTCCGGGCTGGTAGACTGAGCAGACTACGCAGCACATGAGGTAGGAAGAAGCCACAGAAATAGCAGAGAAAAAATGTGGAGTTGTTGTCTAGGTTCTGTATAAATGCAGCTAGATGTTTTATTATCTTTAAAAGTGGAGGATTTCACTTTGGTAATAGAAATCAGAAATCTAGAGTGTGAATGTTCCCCTTAGTAAAATAAAAATTGCTAATCACAAATATCTTTTGTTTTACTCTCCATAAATATGTTTGGTTCAAAAAAATCAGCAATACCCTAGAACAGTTCTGTGTGAAAAGAATCAATTACAACAAACCTATTGGTTAGAATTAACTTTTGTTAATTTGCAGCAACATGTGTAATGATAGTGACATTTCTTCCTACAGCACTCTTGCTTTACAGAGCAGAATAAAATTACAGTGCGGCTGAGATTCATCTGCTATCCTTCTTCATATGTGTTGGCCTTGGAAAAGTTTCATAAAGACCATATAATGAAATTTCATTTATAGATAGGTTTTTTGTTTGGTTGATATTTTTATTTGGGAGGGGTAGGGGCATTTGGTATGTATTGCTGTCTCAATCTGGAAAATAATCATTATAGGTTCTCCAAAGGATATCATAAAAACATGGAAGAATGTTCAGGGTGTTTTGAGTTGATCTGAAGAAGCCTTTTAAGGTTGCAGCATGCCCAATAAGTGTGGTACTAACTTGCAAGTAATGGAAAATAAAATGCTCGAATCAAAGCTAAGGTGAAGAGACAGGCCTTCACATTTAATTCTTAAAAACATAGTGCCAGTGAAGTGTGGAAGCACTTAACATAAAACCGTAGCATAATTCAGGGGAATTAGCAGTGTAAATAATAGTGCCCACTACATAACAGCATTTTGTGTTTGTACCACTAAATTGTGCAACCAAGGAAGGATTCAGCAACTGATGGCCACCTATACTGTCCAAGAAAAAGCAAAATCCCGTTTAGGATGGTATTATTCCTTAATCAAGTCTTGTTTAAATTAATTCTCTTCCCAAAGGGATAAGTTTTGGGTGACCTTTTCAAGGCATCATATTAAAGTGTGCTTTGTTTATTGAGCACTTTTGTAACAGCTTGGACTAAAATGCATTTTTGCTTAATAAAATGTATCTGGACCAGTTCCATTACCCTCCCACTCACTGAAGCCCACAGGCCTAAATGGGTGTGACAAAAAGAAGAATTTGGCCATTGACCTGCAACTCCAGTGAGTCATACTGGGTCACATAAAACTGCCTGTTAGAGACTGCAGCAGAGGGCTGCTGCTAACGTTGGGCTTCCCTGCTGCCACACAGCGTGCGGGAGGCTGCAGGGGAAGGGACCTTTCCAGTGGATTCACAGAATCACAGATAATGGTGAAGGCTGGAAGGGATCTCTGGAGGTCACCTGGCCCAATGCCCTACTCAAGCAGGGCCATCTAGAGACAGTTGCCCATGTCTAGGTGGTTTTTTTGATATCTCTAAGGAGGGAGATTCCACCACCTCTTTGGGCAACCTCTGCCAGTGCTCAGTCACCCTCACAGTAAAAAAGTGTTTCATGATGGTCAGTTGAATTCTCCTTTCTTTCAGTTTGTGCCCATTGCCTCTGGTTTTGTCAGATTCAGCACAGAGTTGAGGGGAGGATGAGAAGCGTTCTGGCTTGGAGACAAGGAAGGCCATGTTGTCTTGTCATCTGACTTCTCTTCCAAACCCAATATTCAGACTTCACACTTCTGGATTTTTCCCTATGGCAGAGTCCTTGCTTATGGGGCTGAAAAGCCCATGAGAGTTTTGGTCAGAGGGTCTCAAGTCCTATCAAGCTGGCTTGGTATGGAGCTGGCTGGTTGTTCAGATCCCCATCTTTGCAGGTGATCTCCACAATGCAGAGACATACAGAAAAATCCCTACCTGGGCACTTGCGCCAGGATCCCTCTGTGAGGTTGCATCACAGGCCTGACCATATACTCCAGCAGATGAGCTATTCTGCTACAGGCAGGGAGGAGGGGGAGGGATGTCTAAGGTGAAATCTATGCATATGTTTGCCTGCCTGGGTTTTCGTACCATTGTCATTTCCATGTTTCCTTTTTAGATCCTCTCACCTGGGATGTGTGGAAGCATAGTCCTTCTCCATTCACAGGAGCAGAGAATATTGTATGGCCCCATGCATTTAATTTAGGATATGAGGGATTCATTACATATAAGAATTGCCTAATCCAACACATCAGCCAGCCAAATTGGCCAATCATGTTACTGGAGGGTTTTCTTATCTTGCTCAACCAGGGAGCTAAATGCTTTCTCTGCCTGGAAAAATTATCAAGAAATATTGTTTTGGAGAAAATGTTTTGGAAACATCATCCCAAGTGAGGATTAGACTTGTTTTAACTAGGGTAATCTGGAACTGGAAAGCTGCACAGACATCTGAGAGTGCTTGGTGACATGTGGAAGCATAAAGGTGAGACTGACTCATAAAAGTGCACTCCGGGCATTTTACAACAGTAATTCACAGTGTATCTGATCCAAAACAAAGCAGGATTTGCTTGCCCGCAGGGATCACTGTGTACATACAGAGGAAACAAAGGGCTTACATCTTTCAACACAAAATATTTCAGTATAAATAGCTCACAGGAACGTAGCTAATCTCTAAGGCCTTCTGTCAACCAGCTGCAGAAGAGGGAGGAAAGGAAAAGCTTTTGGTGAAAGGCATCTTCAACAGGGTGGGCTTTTTTGTAACATAGCACTTGGTTTCTGCATCTAAAAACCACGAGGGGTGATTACTTTAAGCAAGAGAGCCTCGTTCAAAAACCAGGGATTGCGTCTTCTCTGTCCCTGAGAGAGAGGACTGTAGAATAGACTCTGCACAGTTTGATCTCCACCTGTGCTCTGGGGTTACGTCTGTCCTGTTAAATACAAACCATCCAGGGAAGCAACTGAGGCAATGAACCTCTGACTGCCCACACAGCAAAAACACTTCTTCTCTCCCAGGATCTGTCATGGACCAATCTAACCAGCTCTGCCCGAGACAAAAAGCCGGCATGGTGTGGGTGACACCTCCCCCAGGTAGCCTTCCCCACTGGCAGTGAGGGTGAGACCAAACCAGATGCCTTGCATTGCCTTTACCATCATCCTTGCTGTCTTTGAACCCTCAGGCTCTTGTGGTTTCCCCTAGGGATGTGCCCTCAGCTTCATATTATAAAATCACCACCCTGGTGGACCTTGTGATAGGAAGCAAGGATCACTTGCTACAGTGGATAAGTGTTTAATGGTGTAAATACAGCCCCATGGGATGATACAGTTGGTTGCCTGGGCTACTTTTCACTGAAACTGTAGCATTTTAAAGGCAGAAAGATAAATCCTATCAACTAGCTTGTCCATCTGCTATCAGCCACAGAAGGTTGTCTAAGAGGGATGCAAGGAAGAAGGTTGTCCAAAAGTGAAGCAAAGGCAGGCAGGTAGTGTGGGCTTTGTGTGTACACACCTTTGAGGTGCACAGCCTTGTAAAAACAGCCTAAAATTTCCATTCAAGCATAAATTCAAAATTATGGAAAGCATCTAAGCAAAAATTTTGGAGTTAACCTCATAGAGGCCTTCCTTATATGCTAGGTTAACAAGGGCTACAGATCTGATGTTAGCTCCTCAAGTTACTCAAACCGGGTGACCACAAAATCTCAGAGGACTGACCTTCTGATTTGCAAATATTTGTGAGAAACTTAATGGAAGTCAGGGACAGATTTCCACAGGCACAGGGGAGAAGATGGAACTTAGAGATTTTTATTTTTTTTTCCTTCTTATTTGCTAGATACACGTGCAGAACACACGTTTTTCTCAGCTTTGCTTCAAGACAGTTTAACAGGCAATATGTTAGCCTGGGCAGGAAGAGCAGCTGACAGAGGGTTTAAGAATACTATTTCCCATGGGTACCTTAGCTGGTGGTGTAGCTACTAAGTAAGTAGTGCAATGGCACTCTGGCCCAGAGGAGTCAGCATTTGTTGGTGTAAAGACAAGGTGGGGGACACCACTGGCACTCAGGTGGATCGGTGGCCTCAGTGCTTTCCTTCTACAAACTCTGTCACTGCTCCATGCAATGCAAAGGAGCCAAGCCCATTCCTGAGGTGGGCAGCACATGGAAGGAGATGTTCTTGTTCAGCTCCTGTGGCAATCTGGTGGCATGACTGAAGTGGTGATGGTTGCAAGCAAGCTGAATTGCATGGGAGAGTTATGAAATGATGGAAGACAGTTTCTGCCAGCTTAGTTTATCTCTTTCTGATATGCACACACCCTGCTGCTACAAAGATGGTAAGGAACAGGTTCTTTCATTCAGCCACACTGGGAAGAGATTGGCCTCCCTTCTGCTGGGCACTCTGCGAAGGAGCCAATTCTCCCTGACAATGGTTAACTGCTGGGAGAGGTGGTGCACAGGGGTGCCTACATGTAAGGAAAGGCCGGGAGTGGTTCATTAGCCTGTTTAATGTTTCAGCTGCACAGGGACAAGGACTGCTGTATGCACAGCAGAAATACTGTGGAAAGTAAATGACTGTAATCACCCACTGAGATATGCTCTACTTTTAGTTGAATCCCAGTGTTTTCCCCATCGAAAACATGATGCTCCATGGTAGGACCAGTGTCTAGAAACTCCAGTGTTGAGCACAAGGCAGTAGAAGCACACTTCATCATGCAGTGAGGGATGACCCTGCAACAAAACAAACCGCTCTCAGAGGACCTGTGGCCAGACATTGGCTAGACCTCAGGAATGCCAAGCCCTAGGCTTCACATACACAGTCCTGACTATGAAATCCAGAGAAAAGATTCCCTAAACAGTGCATAAACATGATCCAAACATGCAGAACAAGGACTGCCTACCCAACAGGAAACATGAGGTGCATGGGTTTTCTGCACTGCTGTCCTACTCTGGATTTATATGCCTGAAGCAGAAGAGAAAAGGAGTTATTACTGTCTGCTGACTATGAGGAGCCTTCTCCTGAGAGCCAGATGACTGCTCTGAACGGGCTGTCCTTCTGGACCCAGGCATCTTTTGCTCTTGGCTGTACCACGACCCATCTTCAAGAGGACTACTGGAGCAGTGGCCCATTCAGAAGTGTCTGTCACTTATTTTAGGATACTTCCAGACAGGCATGGGATGTTCTATACAAAAGGTGTTCCCATATAAAAGATGCCTACCATTATTCATGACGTATCAGTGCTGCTGATGCAAGCAAGAATTGTGCAGAAGAGTTACGGAACTGTAGAAGACAGTTTCTGCCTGTGTATCCCATCTTTCTTTCCACTTTGTCCCAAGCTGAAATTGGGGTGTTCCTCTACCTCCCTAGTATCTAGATCCCAGAATCTCTCTCCGCTTGCTGTGGCAATTATCAAGGCTCATGGTTCACAGCTTGGCGCACTGGGCTCTAGGGAGCTACCGTGCTGGAGTCAAGTGAGGGAATATAGGGTTTCTAGGCTTTGGCTGGTGGGTTTACATCTTTTTGAGATCTTCCTGCTCGACTCCGCTGTCCTCACCTTCTTTACCCTGCTATTCTGGCTGTTGGTGATTGCCAACCACCCTACAGGCAGGGCAATTTATGGGAGCACACTTCCAGTCAGCTGCTGATGAAAATCAGCTCAGACCAACTAGCTGAACAATGAAAGTAATCCATCTGGTTTTCCATGAGGAAAATAAACAACAGTCCCACAAGTGGCTCGTCCAGTAAATTGGCAGTGATAAGCAGCTGGAAGGGGTAACTACTGATACAAGCTCATCCCAGAAGGATGTCTAACTAGATGGACATCTACAAGGGAGTGTTTCCAGGAGAAACAAAACCTAAAAAAGATCCTTTCCTGCTTGTGCTTTCATTATCCAAACACACTTCACAAAGAGATCTACTCTATAGATCATCTGTCCAGGGTAAGCCTCTCTTCCAGAGAGCTTTGGTCAGCATGTTGATCTGAATCATTGCTAACTGTTCTCATGCCATTACACTCACTCAGGAAACTGATCCCTAAAAATCCCAGCTCCTGGCTAGTTGACAGAGCATTTTTCAGTTCCCATTTAAATACATATATATGTCCTTCTCCTTGGAGTCTGCACAAAGCCCTGCATTGTGCATTGCACTGGGTACTAAAACTAGCATAGTTGGCTTAAACTTGCCTTTTTCAAAGATTTCCCCCTCCTCCTCTTTTGGGTAAAACAAAGCCTTTTGTATCCTTGTGGCCAAAGTGATTCAGGAAGGAGAACCACAAGGCATAAAGACTCCCCACTCCTCTCCCATTGCAGTTTGGAGTCCATTTCCCAGCCCAGTGTGAATACAAGGAACATGCCCATGGCACTGTCCTGTATAATTTTCTTTTCAAGCATTCCTGAGGAAATATCTGAGAGCAGAGATGAATGTTCATGCCATTTTCTCTGCCAGTCTTGAGAGCTGGTAGCACACTGTAGGTTTACTTCCCCTTCCTGTCATAAAGGATTCCTGTAACATCAACATTGTTTTTTGCTTTTCCCTCTGAACCTCCAACTTCTCCATGATTTGCATAATGACTTTTGGCAATGAGCAAGGTGAATATACCAGAATTAGAAACATATCTTTTTTAATTCAAGATGTGAGTGATTGCTTTTCTCTGGAAAAGTAGGAACAGAGGTTTGGGAGGGAGAGGACAGAACAGGGGGAGAAAAATGCATTAAAAATAAGGTGTAGGGAAAAGAAGATCAGAGAGGCGGAATTGACTCAAGACTGTACCAAACAGACACACACAGATGCATGTAGTAGCAATGCTTTTCTTCCTGAATCAGCCTGATCACAGAACTTGTTCAGTGACTGATGCTTGCGAAATAGCAGGCAAGCACAGAGGCTGTAAATAACCAGTTCCCTACCAGTGCTACAACGGTGTCAAGAGCAACACGCACACTGCCTTGGGAAAACCCAAAAGTGGCTGTGGCAATCAGTGAAGGTCGACCATGAACGTATAAGGAAAGCTCTTATCATAATATTGAGTAAGAAAGCACGTGAAGTTTCAGCTGTGCCCATTTAGTTACCTGGCACCTTGTCTTGAAGCCAGTCCTTCCAACTGGCCCTGGATCCCAAGCAAACTCAAAGGCAGTTCCCTTTGCATTGGGGATTTTCAGTGTAGAGAACCTCTATCAGAGATCCCCTTGCTCCTCCATGGCATGGGAGGACATGCTCCACTGATCATGGTGGTCCGTACAGCAGCTATGTAAAAGCCAAGAGCACAGTCACGGGTAGTTGTCATCATGGAAGCAAACAAAGATACAGTGTGTGACAAGAACTCCTCAAGGGATGAGAAAGGTTGTCCTTATTTGGGTCCTGACAAGAGTCAGTTCTACAAAATGTAATATAAATTCTGTCCCTATTCTCCATCTGTAAATGCTCGTAACCACAGTGTTGCACAATGAAGTATGGAGAACTAACCAACCAGTTCCCTAAGGGCAAGTTAGAGTATGGCAGAGCCTAAGGGTTTAATTTTGCTGGATGTATGAGGCTGGGCTGTGCACCAGTGCATCTAAAAAAATAAAATAATGATGACTTTGCTGCAGAGAGCCAGCAGCAAGTGCCCCAGACACGGAGGAGCTGCAGGGGCAGATGCCGGAGCGCCTTGGCATTGGGTCACTGCCTACCACATTGCAGAGCTGCCTCCGTGCCGCTGCTGTTGCTGCCACCCACGGCTCCCCTGCCTGCCCGGGGCAGCTTCGCCCCCTCTTGCACTGCTGGGAGGCAGCACCGGGCATTTGGGAGATGGGTGGCAGGCAGGAGCCAGAGCAGACCCTGAAGAAGGGAAGCCCGGCCACAATGTTGGTCTTGAGCTAAAGCACTCTCCTCCGCAGGGGCAGCAGCCGGGTTTGGTGCTGAGCTTCTGGAAGTGTGCCGGGGGCAGGAGTTCTCCAGCCTTCGACCACTGTTAATGGCTGGATGATAAAGTTGGGACAAGGTTACCTTTGTCTGCAGAAGGTGGTATTAGCTAGTATGGGTCGTTAATGAGGCTGGAAAAAGTATAATTTACTGACAAAACTGAATCACCAATTGTTTTCCCTACAGAGTCTTTTACCGCTTCATAGAGTTAAACACAAATTATAGTTGTCTGGTTTTTAATCCATTCGGTATCTGGCCTATAAAGAGACATGTTGTGACTGAAAGTCTAATTTCGCCCATATATCTATTAAAGTCATATTCCATAACTTGGAAAAAACAAACTCACTGTAACACAATGACTAAAATACTCCTTTCAAAACACTTTACTATGCCTGTACATTCTTCACCTGGGAAAATATATTATTCCCCCATTGTACAGTTAGATAACCTTGGGCACAGGATTATAAAGGAACTGTTAGTCCGTTCTGAACAAGTACGCAGGGTAACTGGAAACTCTACAGCCTTATAAAACAGCCTTATAAAACTGTAGCCATATAATTTACCCTAATTAGTCAGTGACAAACCCCCTGGCCCTTTGGTTAGATTGCTTTTTTGCGTCTGAGCTTTCATTCGGTTCATGCTGGGTGCAGTATACACATTCATTTTCGGTGAATCAGTGACAGGACCATAAGTCATCCGAGACAACTGACTCACAGTCCCATGATTTTTAGCAACAGACGTAATGGATGGTTTTAAATATGTAGTAACGCTGTTTCACCAAAATCAACACTTTGGAAAAAGGCAGATCAGTGCCTCAGAGATACTCCCCACATCAATCAGTGTAACACAGAATCAAGGCTAATTCAGCAGACAGCACACCAGGTAGTTATCTGAATCACTTTCATTGGCAGGTCACCTATAAAGATCTTTAAATCAATTAAATGATCTCACTCTAGGCTCTTTGCTTGAAATAGCTTTAAAACACAAGGTACAATTCTTGCTAGACAATCCTGGGAGAAAGTAAACACTCTGTGAATGATTAGCTAACTTGACCTCAGCCTTCAAGCGCAACAATGTCTTTTATATGGAAAGTTGGTAAACGCCAATGAAAACTGATGTGTGACTGCAATTAACGTTGCTGATTACTGTTGCTGTTTTGCCACCCACATTCTTTAAGAGGCCACTAGAAAAATGTTCTATTTTCAAAGCCCATTTAGCAATGCTATCACATGAGGTGCACAGGTCATGGTTTTCACAGTGGCGCAGCACACTAAACTTTCATGCTCGGCAGTATTTTGTGCACAGGCCTGTTTTTTTCCACTCGGACAGCAATGCACCAGATTTAGAGTAACTCCTAGTTTACTCCAGCGAGATGCCATCCATCCCCTTTGCCACTAACTGTTTTACAGCCTGAAATGTTGTTTGCAGTTGCGAAGGATGAAACCTAGGTGAAGAAGCTCAGATAGGTGAAGAAGCCCAGGTAAAGAAGGTTTGGCAACCCAAAATCAGAGCCTACATGGCATAGTGCTTGTCAGTGTCCTACAAAAGGAGCTTCCCAGAAGGGCCCTGCTGCAGTGGGACTCTGGTTTTGGGAGGCAAAGGGTGGGACAGGGAGAAAAAGAAGGTAAGCATGAGCTGAGCAAGGGTGGAAGTGCAGGAAAGATTTTGGCAAGGTCAGTGAACTTAGCTGGAGCAAGACCTTTGAGCGCAAGGACAGGAGGATGGTGAAAAAGAAGGAAACCTTTGGACTTTGTCTATCGGCATTATTTGAGGATGCGTGTCGTTTCTCTGTGTACCTGGGAGCGCACCACAGGAGATATTTTATGTGTGCAGGAATCTGGGCAGCTGACAGCGGTGGGCAACACGGGAACATGTTTTCTCTGCTGGCAGAGGGGGTTGATGTGTGGACTTTGGAAGGGCTGAGAGCAAGCGGACTGACTCATGGACAGCTATTTCAGAATGGATGGAGATGTGGCACACAAATAATGCTTGGACTAAATAAATCCTCAAAATATTTAGTCATGCTGAAGCAGCAAGACTGCTATGTAAGCAAAGAGACAAGCAATAAGGTCTCATGGGCAGATGCAGTTTATTCAGTGTTTGTGTGTAAGACAGACACAAATAAACTAGATACAAACGCAGGAGCTTTTGAGACACAGACTATTTGTGCCGTTCTTAAAGAGCTGCTTCAGGGGTGACTGTGAGCACAAGGCACCCCGATCCATGTGGAGGCCTCACGAGCGTCTGGCCATCGCACCGTCCTGTGACTCAGCAAAGTTAGCAGCATCCAGGCTGCCTGAAGCCACGCTAAGCCTCCCCCTCCTTGCTTGGGTGAGTTGAAAGACCCCAATGAAGGTGGCCTTTACCTCCTGCCGGGGAAGTGCTTCTGCGTTTACGCACTGGACGGCTGCAGAGTGTCCCCGCTGAAGGCACCTGGCATACCCAGAGAAACAGCCAGACTCAGAGGGACACACGCAGCTGAGACCATAGCTCATGGGAGCTGGCCTGGGAAGGTGCAAACATGCAATACTAAAGGCAAATACCAAGAGGGAGGAGGTAGAGTCTTTACGAGCAGAAAGAAAATGTTTAATGACACAGTCCAGGTTTTTATTTTTAGTGATGTGAAGATCTATATAAATGGAAAACAATCAAAGGCTTTTTTTTTCCCCCTTCTCTTTTTTATGAATGAGAGTCTGGAACTTTCCCCTGTGAAAGACGAGATTGAAAAGAGAGGTGATGGTTTAGCAAAACAGAGCTAAGGCAGAAAAGAGGTAAGTATGTGAATAAAGTTATTTATCATGTTGAAAACATTACATGTACTGAGACAAAAACAACTGGGCAATTCATGACTTGCATGGTTGCCAACAAGATCTGTAGCAAAAATAATAAATTGATTGTTCACCTTTAATCACTCGTGAAGACCAGGCACAGCTGCTCTTTACCATATACAGGCTCTCTCAATGCCAAAATGGAAGCATATTAACTCACATCTTGCGTGACCAAAAAGATGCCAACGAGACATCTTTTAGTGTAATGTGCTTGTTGCTCAGCTGTGTCCACACACTTAACAATGAATAATTAATTAGAGGGAGGTACTGCTGTTTGGTAGAGCTGATGATTTGGAGGCAGCAGATCCAAAGTCTTTCCCCAGACCTGCCATTGCATTTTTCTGTCTTTTCTTGGCTAGCAATTTAGTCCTTATGAGTTTCAGCTTATCTATCTGTAGAGATAACATCTGCACACTAATATGTTAAACAAACTTAGCTTTTCCTTGCATTCACAAGCTGCCCATGAGCAGTCTGGTTCTGTCTGTGAATCATCACTAGTCAATACATTTCTTTACATGTGCTGGTTACGAGCATAGTATTTGTTATCTAAAACTGGAAGACTGATAACCAGAACTATTTTGGCTCACTAGTCCAATTTTTTTCCGTAGTTAAAGACTATAAAGATCATCTTTCTTGGGCAAACTGGGAATGGGAGTGGGGAAAAATTATATTTATAATTGAAAAGGAGGATGTGCTTAATATGGAGTAACCCAAATCCTTTCACTGACATGTTGTTTAAAAATTTGTCACCAGCATGTTTGCAATGGGGGAGCATTGCCGAACGAGAAACAAGTTAGTGTCTGACTCCAGGGCTGCAAGCAGAGCAGTTCACCACTACCTCCCTCCTCTCACAGTTCAGCCCTAATGTCACTTAGCATGACAGGCAAAAAGAAAATTATAAATGCTCTGTACCCATTTTGAAGAGTAATGATTAAAATCCCAACAGAGAGCCAAATCCTGCCTTCTTCTCAACAGCAGTAGGAGAATGAATAGGGGCAAACAGACTCCCTGCCTTCTTCCACACCAGCTGGAGACTTTCCAAATCTGGTGCTTAACAGAGTGGTAAGCAGAACATCAGTTAAATAGGACATGGGCACAGTTCGTACACCATGACCTGGAGAGGTCAAGCTCCCAGCTCTACGCTGAAGCTGAATTGCTGTGGTGCATCTTACGGGCGATTTTCCATTGCCAACCCACTAAGCAAAAAAAAAGGGCAAGTTCTGCCTATAGGTTTTTGCCTGTTTCTGTGTTTGCATTTTGTAGTGGTAGTCAACTTTAAGGGCAGTTCATGCTGTGGCCTTGGGAGTTGCGGGAGTTGCAAATAGCAGACAACAGAGTATGTGTTTATTTTGTATCTCTGCATTAATAAATCAAATCAGCTTTATTCCTTCCATAGAAAGGGGAAATTTTCATCATAGCATATTGCAATCTCTCACATTGTCACAGATTTGATCTTTAATGAAGATGTTTTTAAAGAAGCTGGTGCTTAGACCAGAGTTTTAGCAGTCTCAGCACTGTACCTGTTCTGTTTTACTGCACTGCATACAAAATACATCTGCAGGCTCCTACAGTTGCTGATCCAGGCTATAGGGTTTTGATCAGAAGTATCTTTTAGTTAACCACCAGAATAACCAGGTTATTCATCACAAACACATAGAAGATTCATTTCACCTCATTTTAAGCTGAGTGCCTTAAACATATGCATCATCACAATAAACTTGTGAGGCCAGAAAAAATTGTAACCTCCATTATATACTTAAGGAAACTGAGGCAAGGACAGTTTAGAAGAAATATTCCAAAATAGCACTTAGATCCCTAAAAGAGAATTTAGACAAAAATTGGGTGATAAACCCAAGGAGATATCCACAAAACAGCCATTAAATAACTTTGATACTTAGGAGCTCAGAATTTCCATGAAATTACCTTCAAACCTGCGGACTGCGGCGCTGAGGGTGCCTGCAGCAGGCAGCAGGCAGCGAAGCCATCACACACTGCTCCTACACCAACACTGCTGAGCCCCCCACTACAATAGCCACAAGCCCTCAGCACCGAGCTGGATGCGTGTGAGCCCACATTTTGCCCAGTGTCCCAGTGTCAGGGTATGTGCAGAGGGACTGGTGGGCATCAATCTCCTCCAGCCCGAGACGAGTCCAGCATCCCCAGTGGGGAGGGCATACTCATGGGAAGGAACATTAAGGCTGGGACCAGGAGAAATGAACAATAGGAGAAAAACAGTCTCTCCCCTCTCCTTGAGGATGTACTGCTTAAAACGCAAGATTTAGGGAACAACAGGGAGTATGAAAGACAGGGAGATGCTCAAGCCAGTGAGGAGGTCTCCTATCTCTAAGCAAGGAAACCAGTTTTCCATTTCCTTTTTGGATTGTTTATGTATCTTTTTTACAAAGAGTCATTGGACCAAAAAAAAAAAAAAAAAAAAATAGCAGACACATAGGACCCATAGAAAGTGATTTCCAGGGAAAACCTCATGTTAACCTGGAGTAAAAGCCACAGAAGGGATGGGAGGGGAAAGAGAAACCTCAGTAAAAGCTCCACACCACTCAGTTTATGTTCAACACAAAATATAGTGTGGCAAGAAGATTATGTCCTGGGGAAAGTCATGTCTCTAAAGGCCTTCTGTACACCCAGAGTAGGATTTTACCCCACGCTTTGTAGGAAGGCTTCAAGCTTTCCTTAGGCGGCTGGGGGCAGTCTCCCAGGTCAAGTGGAGGCTTTTGAGTTCAAAACAAAACAGAACAATCGCTTCCCAGGGAGTTTCTTCCCATGAAGCATTTTTGTGAGGAGTCCAGATTCTCCCGAGAGGCCTGGCAGTCAAAATCCAGAAAGCAAACGTTTAGGAGCTTCCTTCGCCCTTCTCAAATGCCTTGGCTTCTCTGGCGAGGAGGCTGGTTTTATGTTGTCCAGAGTGACTTCTTGTGGAGGATAGCAAATCCCCCTGCCATGGGGCTATAATTCCCCGACCTCTTTGGGCTGGCAAAAGGAAGCTTTGACATATTTCAACGCTGTCGGCCGAGGCCCTGGCTTTCTCTCCAACCATGAATGGCCAGCCTGGGACTGATACCTCCTTGATTTCTTGCTTCGTGCCTGCTGCTGAGCCCCCCTCATCTCACAGAGAAAGCTTGCAGAGCCATATGTACCCCGAGGAGTTTCCCACAACACTACACCGCACTGAAACATCCTCCTCCTCCTCCTCGGGAGGGAAACGCAATGAAGAACAGAGTAGGGTTTCAATGACGGCCACCTCAACAGCCTCGTCGAGTCAGGAAACAGGGGCTGGCTAACATCTCTAGAAGATATCTTGGCTGACCATGTGCATGGGGAGACAAGCTTTCTCTTCTTTTTCAAGCAGAAGGACTGACTTCCCTTCTCCCTTCCCCAAAGTCATTTTGCTTCCCAGGACACCGCAGGGGAAGGAAACCAGCCCTGTCCAGGGCAGCCAGCCTGCCCCAGCCCCAGCTCTGTCGCAGGGACATGGCAGGGCTGGTTCTTGCTTTGGCTCCTCTGTCGAACCGGGAGACAACCACCGTGCTCACCAAGGGGAAGCCTTGCCAGCTGCTGCTCTGAAACTGCTGGGATTGCCATAAAACTGAAATACCCGACGCTTCCAAAATTGCTGTACATCATGAACACAGCCTTTGTTTATCACCAGTTTTTGTGGTTTCTGTTAGTCCACGTTTTTGACTCTGTTTGACCGCTTTAACCACTTGCTGCCCATAGTGACAGCAACAGGCATGGGTGAAATCCCAGCCCCAGCTCCCTCTGATCTCAGAAGAAAAAGATCCCTCACATCACCTGCAGATCTTAGAGGATTTCACAAGGCTTTAGAGGATGTTCGTCCCTTACATCTGTCTCACAGTGGGATACACAGAGCTGTATAGCATGAACCCAAATGCTCCACAGACACACAAAAAGCTGCAGAGACCTGTCTCGACAGACTCCTGATCACCTTCCAGCTTGCCTGCTTCTTCTGGGAGTGTTGAGCTTTCACAACTCATCCATCATCCTGCTGGGTTTCCAGTATTTTGGAATACCGCGTACCCTTTTACCAGCATCATCCTTCACAAGCTTGTGTAAAGTGGGTAACAAAAATCGGCTGTTTAACCTCATTGGTCTGACTGCTTATGAAGTCAAAAGTATCAAAACGATTTACATTGAAATTATAGTAAAGAGAAACTGAAAACTTACCAAGATGATGAAGACATTGTTTTTCAAAGTATACGTATTCATTCCTTACAATTATATATATCTATTCTATGCGTGCATGTGTGTATATTATATATGCATGTTAATAAATACACATAAATATATCCATGCATGATTTGCACTGTATTTGCACAAACCTATTTCTTGAACATGAAGCATTGCTGGCATTCTGCATTGTCATGGATTCGGTTATTGCAGTGAACTTTTGGTGGACATAATTTCTACCGCTGCAGGTTCTTTGAAGAGCTGAGACTGAAGCAAAGTCTCTGCTTGCACATTTTAGTTTCATGGCCCGTTATCCAAGGATTTGTGATGCCCCATTTAGATCTTAACATTGAATTTTATGTACAGACTTTTACACCTGCAAACATTTTGCAATCATGTCATATACGGAAAGGCATAGAGCTGAAGCTCTTACAAAAACAGTGGACCTCAGCCAAACCACAGGCACGTCTATAGTGTAATATCTCATCTATCTGCCATGCTCTGATATTGGTATTAGACAATCATCTCCTTATCATGATTAGAAAATGGAAGAAAAGGGGAAATATGGAGAAACTTTCAAGTTGTTTGAAAAAAAGTACTCTGGATTGCCTCTTAAGAGATTTTTTGTTTGGCTCACAGATTTATTTTGTTTTGTTTAAAAGTTCTGGTCTCTCTACCACAGAGATGTTTATTTAACAAGGTTGATGCTTTCTTTTTCTAAAGTTATATTAGCATTGCAGACTGAAGATTTAATCCAAACAACTTTTTTTTTTATTCAGGCAGTGCTATATCCAGAGATTATTTCTTGGCTTCAGATATAGCTCTCTTTAATCTATGGGTCAGATTTTCAACAGCTATTTTATATTGATTTACACCTGCTGACTAGCAGGGCCATTGCGTCTAACAAGCTGAGGCCTAAACTAATTGCCAATGTCTCATTAGACAACTGCACAGACAATCCAGTCCCGATGTATTTATATGTTTGCACAGGTCTTGAAAGTAAGGGCAGGGAAAATAATATTGTGATTCCTTACAGTTATTATATAGTGATCCAGATGCTACAATTTTTTGTCCGGTTACTAACAGCTGATTTCGGTGATACGATATAATGACTAAAAGCAGAACGTCACTCATTAAGCATGAGTAAGGTGACCAGCGCTGCGTATAACACAGACAGTCCCTGCCCAAAATGCTTATGATCTCAACAAGACAGTCACAGAGCAGACAGTGAAAACATGACGAAGGAGCTGGCTTAAGGGACGAATAGCTATAAATTATTATAATAGCTATTATAATAATTTGCTATAATTACGCAAGAGACCGTTACCTGTTTGACGATACAGCAAGCATTGGTTTGTTCTCTGGTCAAAAAATAAGTTAGTGACAAAAGAGTATCCTAGCTGTCTTTCCTGGCTTGTAATGCCAACGGTATCTATTCAGCAGCTGACTCTAATAAAGTCATCTGGCTTTTTGGAAACAAGCAGGAGGGGAGGGCAGCAGCTTGATGGGTGACCTCAATTCGCTGAGCTGCAAGGCCAGTTTTTTAGACTCCCCTTTTGTAAATGCTGCAATTATCTTCTGTTCATAATTCCAGTTACAATTCTGATTGGAAAATGGAGCTGCTTAGGGGAGCTTACAAGACGACATCTGTTCAACAACAGACATCTGTGCCAGAACAGCAAAGCAGGGCTGCCTGAGGCGGGATGCTCGAGTGAGATACATGCACAGACCCACATCTGTATGTGCTGCCACGGGCCAATATTTGTTCTTCTTCCAGCAAAACCTGTTTGTAATCCAGACCAAGTTCACTCGCACTCTCTGCCCCATCTCAAAAGGCATCCTAACTTCAGTCATTAAGGATTTCTTTTAAAAAAATCTTATAAAAGAAACCTCCTTGACTGTCAAGTCCAGTGATTCCTTACACAAAATGACTTCCACAGATAGCTTTCCCTATCCAGAGAAGCAGCAACAGGCTTTTACAACTAGTTTTCAAGTATCTTTTGCTGAGTCTTCGAACTTATTTCATCCCTTTTTGCTGGTAGATGACTAGTGAATGAGTCTTGAGCTTCTCTGTCTGTATTTTGAATCTTCTTGCTCATGGTAGTATGTGGCCTGAGTAAAACGAAACATATTCTGCTCTCCCAGTCTTTCCTCCTCCATCCCCTCACAACCAACAGAGCCAAATTATGCCATCACTGTTTATCCTGGCAAAAGTCACAAGATCTGCTCCTAAGCGAGCAAGAACTTTTAAATGAGGAAACCAAGGACAACCAAGGATAAGCAAGCAGAAAACCAGAGACAAACACCTTTAATACTAATGCACTTTTGCATAGAAAGATTATAAAATGGCCAAAATTGTTTTTTATATGAAAAGACATTGATCTAAGGACTCTCATCACATGGGATCAATGAGTTTCTTTTTCAAGGCTAGTTGAGAGGTGCAGTCTAGAGCACACTATCATGTGCAACGGAGTAGTACTTGGCGTAGTGGATAGTATGAGGAAGTTTCACCATGTGCACTGTAAAGAAAAATTGTTTAACTGCCTGAAGAGTCTGTCCTGCCCCACACCCTCTCCTTAGAACCAATCAGCAATGAGTGGCTCTAAAAGTCACAAATCATGCCACGGCACATATTCTGTCATACCTGACCCACCTGCTCTGCTTCAGGTGTACTGCTGGCTGGCAGTGAACATGGAATTTAAAATATTGGAGAGACTTGAAATGTGAAAGTGCATCACTGGACTCAGCCCTGCACTACCTGCTCACATAAATTCTTTCTGAATGCAATGTGCCAAATTTGGACAGATGTTTGCTCATGCCTTCTGCTGGACCTGAAACCTCCTGAACACAGAAAATGGGGAATGGGGAAGGAAGGAAAGATTGTCTTTCAGTTCATTTTAGTCTTCTTCCCTGTCTGTTTGGTGCTCCTCCAACTGGGTACGGCCAGGGCTGCGAGACCAGTCTTTGGCTAAATGTCCATGTTGTCTACATGCTTCTGTTTCACTTTAGTGGCTCTCCTGAAAAGGTCTGTTTGCTGCCATTTCCCCATAGTATTTACCATGGGCACTACAATTGACCTTAATCAGGACCAGATCCCATTATATTGGGCTCTGTGAACACCTACAAACAACAATTCAGGACTGGAAGACGTTGAAATCTCTGCCAACCTGAATGCAAAGTTATCTGCTGCCAACAAAAAAGTGAATTTCAAATGATGGTGGTCTGGTTTGCAAATACAAGCCCTCTGTCTCCACAAGTGGGCAGATCCCCTTTCCTAGCACCTAACCAACCCTGCCAGTACTACACCCTCCAAATTTTGGAGCAGGATCCCCTGCAAAGCCAAGTGCAAGAGTGGCCAAGATGATAGGGTCTCTCTGAATCTTACCTCTGCCAAGAGACTGTAGAAGATTATTTGTGGACCTGAACTTCAGATGAGTTAGATGTCAGCCAGCAGATTCACTGTACTTTTTGGCTGGACCATTGCCCAGTTGCCTGCAAGAAACTGGTTATTATACTGTCCCTAACTCAGCCTCAAGAGTTTGGAGTGGAAGTGATTAGACATGCGAGCCGTGGGTTGGGAGACATACTCGCTGTCTGCCAAGGGACGTGCAGACAATCACGTAAAGCAGAAATGCACACACTCGCGCAGCGCTGCTGTTACCGAAGAAACTCCTATTGCAGCAACTCCTATTGACTCAGAGCACCATTTGCATATCGTAGATCAAGAAAAAATAAAAAAAAGGACCTCTAGCTGAAGAAGGGCGGGATGATTAGGGAACAACCAAGAAGAAGAAAGGCATATTTAGAAGTGGGTGAGGCTTTCCTCCCCTGGGACGTGCTGCTTTGCACCTGGAAATGTCTGCCCGGGGAACAGCTCGCTCTCCCCACGTGCAGTACTCCCGTGCAGGCTGATACAAGCAAGCAGGGGCTGCGGGATCTGGCTTTACCTTGTCTGGGTGAGGTGTGTCTTTTGGGATCTGTATTTCAGCAGGAGGGAATTATGCACATAATGACAGTTATCTACACACATATTTTTACACCATTAAACTCCAAGATGGATGTTTAATTTCCCCTTACTCTGGTTCCCAGGAGTTAGACATTATAAGGCTGTTGACTTTTGAGATTTGCTGTTAAAGGCATAATTGCTGAAACCGCATGAGGTTTGAAACGAGATACCGTATTATTTTCACACACCCACATACACACAAAGCAATTTTACTAACTGAAATTAAGATTGTTCCCCTTAATTAACAGAGCCCATAAAAAGAAGGTTACTACTTAAAGTGTAAATTGAGACGGGGTGAAAATAACCCCGTTTGGAGGCACAAATAAATGTTGCAATACTTTTAAAGGCAGCTCATTTGTTTAACAATGAGATCAGGATAAAAGGGAGCATGACACTTTCACATCGGTGGAAATTCTTTCTCCCTTACCGTGGTGACAGACACATATGTCCAGCTACAGAAACATGTAACCCAAGATGCTTATGTTGAAAGAATTCATGAGGTGCAATGAAGCATGTTTCGTTTCTGTTCCTAACAAAGGGACTGAATCCCACTTCCAGCTGGAAATCTCATCACCAGCGATGCCTTTCGGAGGAAGGGTCCAGCCCTGCCCTGAGGGGGAGGGAAGGGATAGACAGCCATCCCAGAAAGGTTTTAATTAAAGCAGTCTTCTGAGGAAGGAGAAGCAAAGTCCAGTGAAGAGGGCATCTGAGAAGTTTCTTTACACCACTAGTATCTTAATGCCAGGTCTGGATGGAGATGTCTGCCCCAGAGTGTCCTCACATGCCCCAAGATGAAGCACCTTGCATGTCCCAGGATGAAGCACCTGAGACCTGGACAAGCTAGAGTGGTGTCTGGGGCGACAGGGTTAGCTGGGCAGCTGGGGAGGCTAAAGGACACCTGTAGAAGACCTGAATAGGTTGACCTGCCTCTCTGTGTCCTTCTGGCCTGGGTAGCAGGGCTGCATGCTAGATCCCCTTATAATGAGGGAAAAAGGGGCTTGTGAAGTGCCTCAAGCCTGTGGTTGCTGTCAGAAACCATGCGAGTCCAACAAGAGGCTCCAGGTCCATGCTGCAGCAGGTTTCATTCCTGCAGAATAAACAGTGGTTTGCACATGCTGTCAAGGTTTTCTGGGTCAGGACTGGGTGCTCTGTGATAGAGGTACCATGTGAGGGTTTCAGTGAGTCCACCTCAGCTTTTTAGATCTTCTCCAGAGATATCAGGAGACCACAGCCCTTAAAAAAGCAACCCTCTGATATAAATCGGCATCCTACAGCTGCTGTGGTGTGAGGGCCATAGGGTCAGGCAGCTTTCAAAGCACTCTTGGCAAAAAAGTGTACAGAGCAAATGTGAGAAAATGATTTTTTAAGCTATCCTAGAGAGTTTATCATGGTAGTAACTGAAAACTGGCCTCACAGCCTTCCTGTGAGATACTGATTTTTTTTTTTTTTTTTTTTTTTATTTTTTGCAGATGGCTTTCTCAAGATCATCTTACACATCCATGCTGGAGCAGACAACAAAGGTTTTATTATTCCCACGTTCTCATTTTTGCTGTAGGCCCTGGACACACATTCTTTTGCCTCCCAATTTAAGTAGGTTAGCTTTATTTCGTAATGTTAATGCAATCTTTGCTGTAAAGGAATGTTGCAACTGGATATTGGTTTGTTTAAAATAAATAGGACAGGTCATTTCTATTCTTCATAAACATCATCTTCCCTGTTGCTCCAGCAGAGATGGAGGATGGACAATCTCCTCTTTGTCTCACCACACTCCATGTTTCTTCTCAGCCTCCTCTGGTGTCAATCCCTTCACTCCACTGTGGTAATCTTTCTTATTTTGGGGGGGTTTTTTGATGTTCTCTTCCTTTTCCGTGGGTGGCAGGCCTATCCCTCCCTGTTCTCTTTCTATTCTTTTCCTTCTTTCCCTTTCTAAGGCCTTTGAGAATAATTTTGGCTGAAGACTTCTGCAAGAAGCTCAAAGTGAATCTAAAAACTGCAAGAAAAACAAACAAAAACTCTTAAGATTCAAAGCTCAAGGTTCAGACTCATTTAAGGCATGGAAACAACATGGAAAATTGCAGCCCAGTGCCCTGAAATTTAGCAGCATTCCCAGTAACTGCAAAGAAGGTTTTAGAGCCAAAATGCCAGGTCAATGTGAAAAAACAGAAGTGGTCCCAGCTCGACCCATCACTGTTTCCATGCAGTTCGGTGGAAATGCCTGCTCTCCTGGGTCTGATCACCCAGCACACGAGCTGCCTAATTTTACTTGGGAAGCTGAAGCAGAAACTGTGAGTTCATTTCGGCACCTTATCGTTCTCATCCTCTACTTATTGTTTGCTTCAATTTTTTTCATATATAACAGTCCTTTCCATTAGACTTTGCTGTTTGTCATGTAGGTACTTATTAACCAGTCAAAACTAATCATTTGGACATCAGCTTGTTTTTTTATCTTGTACATATATTGTGATCACATTTCACACGCGTATACGAATGCATGGACACAGCAGAAAAGCCGATCCTGCGAAGTCTGGAAAAAATACTTCCATTTACAGGCAACACGCATGCAAGCCTCCCTACTAATGCACGTTTTCACCGCAATTTCGCCACAGTTTCTCCACAAGAGGAGAAAAAGATCTGAGGCTGCTTCCCTTTTAAATGCACAGTTCCCACCAAAGACTCGAGAGCCACAGACCAGTTAACTGTCAGTCTAAAAGGCAGCTGTGGTTTGTTAGTAAATGTCTGTGCCTGTGCAAAATACACGTTGTAAAAATAGCACTGTGCACGTGGAGTTTTGTCAGCAGATGCTCTGTACCATAAAAGCACTTGCATGCTGGTGGTCCTCAAGTCTTTCCCATCCTCCATCAAAACAGTCAAATCTCACAGCCTAGGCCAAGATTATGGACTTTTCCCTTATAATGTCCCATACTCCACCATGCATTGCAGCACTCTACCCTGTTCCCATCCTTTTAGCCCACGTGCCGAGCTAATGGATCCTGTCATTAGGCCATCAGCCACCCCAGGGAGTCATACCTGACTAATCAGGTAGGTGGTCACATGCAAGGTGTCATCTCTTCGAGCCGGGAGGGACCAGGGCAGTGTGCTACAGGTGAGACCTACCACTTCTAATCAAGCCCATTGTGTGAGACAACTCTTCACACATCTGCCTTGCCACATGGCTCTGTGTCCCACATGCCGCAGTGGGTCCTGTGGCACCTTCCATCAAACTCTTCTGCATGGTAACTGAGGCTCAGAAAAACTGCTCATTACGGGGACAACCACAAAAAAAGTGGAAGGGTGTGAGGGCTGAGGGCTGAAGAGAAGGATGGAGAGGGCACCAGAGAGGTATGCCAAGCAAAGCACCCCAGACAACATCCATCAATGCTAGAAGATGTCCAGAGATGCTCTGCTCAAAGACATGAGTGGAAGCAGACCTGTGGCTGCTGCAAACACAAGTCCCCTCCTGATGGCATGGATAGCCAGCTCAGCCAGGGCTGGCAGGAGGCTGCTGAATTGGTTGTAAGTAAAAAGGACAATTCAGCATCTCTAATTGTCTACCAGGCTCCTCTTGCCGAATTCTCATTAAGAGTGGCAATGCTTTGACTGCCTGTGTGCTCGGGAAGAGGCAGCTGGTGCTCCGAGCTGGCCAGACCTACTGGGGCATTGCAAACCTGCCATCACATGGAAATCTTCCCTCTGAGGGAGGGCAGGTCTGGTTGCGCCTCTGCTCTCTGATTCCATTCTCCACTCAGCGCTGGTTCCTGAAAAGGGATCACATGTGTGTGAAGGTATTATTATTAGTAAAGCTAACTACATTTTTTCCAATGAAAAGATTCCTTTGAAAAACCTCCTTTGCACACACACCTCCCCCCCTCCGCATATCTTTGATTAAAAATTTTCACTGATTTTCTCTTCTTAAATAGCAGAATGCTTCATTTTCAATTCTGGAATCCCAAAGAGTAATTTTCATTACATTTTTAAAACAAATAT
Source organism: Grus americana (assembly GCF_028858705.1). Taxonomy (NCBI): domain Eukaryota; kingdom Metazoa; phylum Chordata; class Aves; order Gruiformes; family Gruidae; genus Grus; species Grus americana. The sequence goes on along the minus strand of NC_072853.1, from coordinate 8,900,159 downwards.
GATAGACAATGCAGATAATTTTGGGGGCCGGATCTGCTTGTCAGGATTATGTTGTATTTGTCCTACAATAGCTCATTTATGATCAGCCTGAGGATATCTCTGAAGATTGAAACTGGTGGTCCACTTTTAAGCTCTTTCACAGATGATTACGGCAGTACTGCTGAAAGAAGGATCTCAAGGTCTAAGCTAACAAAACTCATTTGAGCAAAGAAAAGCATAAAGAGCAATGTGACACAGAGATTGCTGTTTATCACTGGCGCTGATCAGGCTAGTCAAGCATACCTGTTGGATTTCCATGATGGATGCAATCAAGACGGTGGATCCCATCAAGCTGTAAACCAGAGTTGTGCAGACTGAGCTGGCTGCTGCCGGCAGGTTGAATCTGTGCAGCCCTTGGAGAGTTACCCACCTTCCTACAACCTTCAGAGCATCAAAGGGGCGCACACATTAGTACAAAATACATTGTCTATGCAAAACTAATAATAATACAAAGAATACAAATGTTGACCTCAGGTTTCAGACACCATGGGGAAAAATACTAGTGTCAATGGGAGATGTAGTGTCTGATCGATATCATTTCAATCACTGTACCAGGGGAGCAAAAATAAATCTATAATATTTGCTTACAGCACAGTTAGTCAGGCACCAAATAATAACCACTTTCAACCTAAAAAAAGCAAATAATCTGTGACTGCAAAGGCACATAGCTGCAACTTTAAGGCTCATGCTTTTGAAATACTTGGTAATTCCAGAAGAAAAGCAGGAGGACTAGCTGATACACACAGACTTAGTTCGTTTAGCCAGTGATGACACAGTTCATATTGGCAAAAACATTTGATCAAATCTCCTTCCATCTTGCATCAGTTATAAATATATATATATATTTATATATATAAAAAAATATATTGCATGTATATCTTGCCTCTCCATGGAGAGCTTTGTGGGTGATATTGCTATGTTAGTTCACACTATGATTCTTTCCCACTCTGCATCAATACAGTGACATCAGCAAATCTGTTCTGGAGACTGGGCGTAGCTCTCAGCTAACATATTGAAATTTCAGGTAAATTTGTGCAGACAGTTTCCGATGGCGTTCTGCGGTGCTGTATGGATCCAGGATGCTGGCCAGACAATGTCCAGCATTGACCAGAAGACCAACTCCTATGCAGTGATCTCATGACTTGAAAGAACTCACTCAAATCTATTTGTTACATGAAGCATCAATATGTAATTCTGTTTCTTTTGGATTTTGCTCCTCACGCTGTTTATAATGAAGATTAAGGAAAGAATATTGTTTTAGCCAGGCCACAAGGAATCTGAGATGCTTATTTTTATCATAGCCCTCCCTACAGGTTTGCAAATATTTTTGCTGGCAAAATTTGATTTAAATTTTCTTTTTAATGAAAGAAGGAAAAAGCCTATTGCACTTCACATTTTTCTTTGGAAAATGTCAAAAGCCCATTATCTTGTTCTACCTTCCTGCTACATGCTGAGAGTTCATGGTGAAAAAGAGTTGTAGAATATCAGATTTCAGGGAGAAAGTGAATTCCAGGTGCCTTAAATACTTTTTGCTCTTTAAAAGTACAAACCTGTCCTCTGATACATCATTTCTCAAAACAGGATAAAAAAGTTTTGGACGTACCATTGAAAAACTTCAGCTATTACCTCATGCTTTTCCATGCATCAATTAGTTTGCTGATGGAAAGAAATTCACTTTTTATGCAAAAACTGTGTCTTGCATAGGGTGTAGAGGTTTCTCAAATAGGCATGAAAAATCAAGGTCCATCACTTTGCCTCCTGTCAAGTGACAGGGTCATTTAAATACAGGAGCAGCACTTGCAGATAGCAGCCAAAGAAGTGGCCCTTATCCGAGCTGAGATGTGATGACGATTGTGTCACTGGCCCATATTCAGGTGTGTTCACTGCGGTTTGCCATGGACTGGCAACGCAGAGCATTGCTTCTTTGGGAGGATGGGTGCTTCCACAGCCTGTGATGTCCCCGATTTTTTCCTTGGTGAACTGATGACATTGTCCGTCTGGCAAACCTCACCTCTCCTCCAGCTGTTCAGCAGTTTAACCATTGCACAATGTCACCTTCTGCTCCAGAAGACCTCATTTGGCTTCCCAAAAGGATTTGCTCCATAGAGTGTAGGAGATAAAATAGCCAAATAGCGGACCAAAGACTACCAAACCAATGAATCACAATGTCAAGCTCTCTCTGTTTTAATGATAATTAATTATTGCATGTACAGTGTTACTGATTAAACATAATTGGAGCAGTTGTACAAGGGAATATCCTGTAGACTACTAATTAAAATACTCTGGGCAAGGGTGAACTCTTCTGAGAAAACAGGGGCACAAGATTAGATCACACTAATCAGTGGGCTTCTGGTTAAAGAGCAATGGCAGTTTGGATGTGATTAATTTCAGCAGTGTTTGACCAGCTTTTTAAGCTGGCATCGAGTTTAAAAAAGCCAAAAGAGAGAGACATTTCAATGTGATGATTCATGCCGAATTGAGGAGAGGAAACAGAGCAGAGAAATGAAGGGGGAGGTAAGAGCAAAACAGAGAGCAAGAAGTGAAAGGGACATCAGGAAAGGGGCAGAGCCAAACCGTAGGAAGCTTTAATGTTCCAAAAATGTCACAGGGCAAAGTAGGAGGATCAACCATGGAGAGGTCAGGGACCCTGGTTGGGCAAGTCCCATTGCAGACTGCCAATGCACGGCATGCATGGTCAAACCCCACAGCTGAGAAAAGCAAAGTGGGTCTTCATGGGGCTTATATTTGAAATGACCCGCTGAGCCCCTTCTGAGCAGAAGTCTAAATGGGACAGCAGGTACATCATGGAAAGCTTCAAGTGCCAGAAGCTCCAGGTGTCTTCAGACACAGAAAAAAAGTTTTTGAGTGTCTCTTGGCACTTGGACTGTGTTTTCTCCTTGTGTTTATAATCAATACATTGAAAGAACATCTAAACTTTAAAAAATATCAGTAGCCACCCTAAACTGTGGTTGCACAATCCTGAAGGCAGGCTTTTACTGTCGATGAAATAAACAGCTTTGCTAACTATAAACCCTCCCTTTACAAAACACTACCAAGAATGAACTGTTTGTGGCAGCCCTCGGGTCAGGTGAATCTATTTAATGAATAACAGCTATAAATATGCACTCAGCAAAATTTCACGTAAAGGCAAAGGGTTTAGCCCTTTCCAGGACAGAGGCAGTGGGGGAGTTGTAATGTTGACAAATGACACAGGGTCAGATGTTTTTCCCATATACTGCTGAGACAGCTGAGCTGCAGTGCAGAGTTGGGAGAAGTGAGAGTAGCTGGGCATTGTCTCTTTTTTGGACCTCATCTGTGTGGTTTAAAAGTGGGATTCGTTTCTACTAAGAGACACATCAGTCATTTGCAGGCAATGCGGAGACACCCATGCAAGGTAATCCATCCCACCCTTAAAGAAGTGTCTAAGAGGGGTTGAACTGTCCTCCCATGTGTTTACTTTCTCCACTGATTACAGAGGGAGAGTACAAGATTAGCTTGTATTAGATATCTCACGTTTAAGTAGGCAAAATTAGGTAATCGCATCCTTGAGAGTCCTTCTATGAACTATGGAGGGAGATAATCTGAACCCCTTTTGTGAGAGCAGATGTTATAGTGAGACCTAGCAGCTAGCTTATAAGAGGTGTGTGGAAAGCCTTTACCCACTCTGGCTTAAAAAGTCTAAGCATCCTACACAGTGAGAACAGAGTGAAGCCCACCAAGTCCTCCTCTGAATGTCCACGGTGAAGAAGCACACTGTGCCAGTCCAAGGGTGCCATCCTTCAGCATTTTCACCACAACTAGGCGAGTCAGATCCTGGGCTGTGGCTGGAACTGTGAGGCGTGACCTCAGTACAAATTAAAAATCAGGATCCAATCAGCCTCAGGCTCCAAGTATCTCATAAAGAAACCAAGCATCCCTTTCGTAAAGTTAGAAAAATAAAGAAAAGCCCAAGTGATGATATTAATACCTGTTTGTGCCTGTATTGCTACTGGCAAGAAAAACCAGAATCTGTCTGAATCAAGCTGCCAGAAGTCAGATTTTTTTGACTTTGCGCAGCAGGGAGTTGCGTGGATTTTTTGTGTCTCTGCATGGAAACTTACTTTCAAAAAACCCAAGCCTATTTCAGTTGCTCTTCTTCAAGTGCAACACTGCCCACCACTCAGGAAAAAGTAGATGAGCTTCTGTGTATTGACCATGGGATAAAAGTCACCATCTAGTTGCCACGGAGGTGCTGGAGTGCAGCACCAGCGCACACCTACGTGTGCCTCCAAGTACCAACCTCACACGCCCACCCGAGCTTGTGGCTACTGCAGGGCCAGGTGTCGCGTGGGACCTAAGGATGAACGTCTGCTAAGAATTTGGTGTGGTACCTCCCGGGAGGGGTCTGTTTGGGAAATCTCCTGCCACAGTCACATCGAGATACGTGGCTAGAATTAGGCTGCTGAAAGTCCTTCAGAAGCATTTTTATGTCCCTCTTTTTTGCAGGGAGTGCAGAATTCCCTTCCCCTCCCACTCTCTTTATGGTATTTGCACAGATGCCTGAGATGAGGGTTTTGTTAGATGCCACCTCTATAAAAAAACCACCCAAGAGTACTTATAAACTCAGTAAAGTTTAAAAAAGAGGAAAAAAAGTAAGCCTTTACCTGGACAAAATTAGAGTAACACATTCCTGCATCTTATCTCAGGTAGTAAATAAACAAGCACTTTCTTAACTTAATACTTTTAAGAAGATGAACAAATTTGAAAAAGAGAGAATGGCAGTTTGTTAATTTGTGATGTGTAATGTTCTAAGAACAGTCTAAAAACAATTGTTATCAAACCCCATTTTTTTACAATAGATTTAGTTTTTTAAATACATTTTGGTTTTATAGTTAATTTGTTTTATTTAAAGTATATTAAACACAGGATTCTGTAGTCCACTGGGGGGGAAAAAAAAAAAAAGTAAAACTAATGCATAGTAAGATTCCAAATGGTTAAATTAAAATTAAAGATGGATATGAACTGAAATCTTGGATCTATATATAATGGGCTGTAAGTAATTATTTTGGCTCCTTTTTTTCAGTAGAGAAACATCAGAGCAAATATCCTGAAATTTGAATTCCTTGATCTAAATATACCTAAAAACCTCTCATAGCTCAGACACTTAGACTGAAGAAAATTTGGATTTAGAATCATAGAATCATTTAGGTTAGAAAAGACCTTTAAGTCCAACCATTAACCTAGCACTGCCAGGTTAAGTCCACCACTAAACCATGTCCCTAAGCACCACATCTACACATCTTTTAAATACCTCCAGGGATGGTGACTCAACCACTTCCCCAGGCAGCCTGTTCCAATGATTGATAGCCCTTTTGGTGAAGAAATTTTTCCTAATATCCTATCTAAACCTTCCCTGGTGAACTTGAGGCCATTTCCTCTTCTCCTACCACTTGTTACTTGGGAGAAGACACCAACACCCGCCTGGTTACAACCTCCTTTCAGGCAGTTGTAGAGAGCGATAAGGTCTCCCCTCAGCCTCCCTTTCTCCAGGCTAAACAACCCCAGTTCCCTCAGCCGCTCCTCATCAGACTTGTGCTCTAGACCCTTCACCAGCTTCGTTGCCCTTCTCTGGACACGCTCCAGCACCAAAATGTTCTTCTTGTAGTGAGGGGCCCAAAACTGAACACAGTGCTCGAGGTGCTCAGGTCATCCTTTAATATTGTAATCCTGAATGGATACCTCCTTGTTTGACCAGTGAATGACCTCCCACTCCACTCTAAACAAGTATGAAGTTTTCATCTCTGTGGCAAGAGCATTTACTATTATTAGTGCCTTAGAAATATTGCTTTTGTTGTGTATTTACTTAGAGGTACAAGCAGAAGGGTGTGAGCAGGTATATGTGGGTATGCATGTGTGTGCATGCAAGAGAACTCAAAATTAATTGCCTTGGCTCACAAAACCTTCTGGATCTATTTACATTCCTGAGGCAACTTCCATAATATATCTATACTTAAACTGTTGCACAGCCTCTAAATGCACGGCTTTGGTATGGTACCCACCTTCCCTACGCAGGGAATTGCCGAGAACATTTAGTGCCTGCTGAGAATAAATGTGCCCCTGATGCAAACACAGCAGCAATGTGTTAATACGCTTTGCTAATGCTGCTTAATCCTTTGGATAATGTATTGGATTTTCTGCATATGATCTTAATATAGCATGGGAAGGGGAAATTGTTTGGTTTGGAGAGTGGAGAGGTGGGCAGGATGAGGAGGAGGGAAAGGAGTCAAAAGTGTTTAAATAGCTTCAGTAATGACCTCAGTGCTGATGGGGGACCCCCACTCACATAAGGAGCTATTCTGAGTGTTTGAATTGAGCAAGATTTGGCCCAACCTGTCAGATAATTTGTAGTGTTATGGGCTGGGCAGTGCTCATTCAAGATAGCGGTTAAGAAGCAGTTGTACTCCTACAGGAGAGCGGGTGGGGGGCTCCTTCCCCAGCCCTTGAGGCCATGTCAGTGCCATTTCCAGCGACCTTTCAAGGACAAAAGTATTAGCTGAAACGTAAAGGTTTGGAAAATAGCAACCAGCCTTGCTCATGCATCCCCAATTTTCTCACAGCAACCTGAGAGCTGACCCTTTTCCATATGGGTTTGCAAATCAGGACAGGGCAGTCCCATGAGGGCCATGATGTCCTACGGCCTTAAATAACTGAAATGGGGACATCCATCTGCATGGCTGTTATATGTGCAGCACAGGACAAAGGTCCGTATAGGTTCTTCTGGGTCTGGTGTATGAAAGAAAACGAAAGTCTGGAGAAGATGAAAGAGAAGCAAATCTACAGCTCCAAACAGTGGCTTGAAGAAAATGCAGGAGACAGATGCTTTTGGCAGAGTGCTGGGCTGGTAATGCAAACATGGGGCTGCATCCCTTCCTTTCTGACTCCTCTTACTTTGATATGTAGGATCACCTCTCAGGAGTACCTTGTTCCATCATCAGTGTGATGGATCACATCCCCCATTTGGCCAAACCTCTCAGGTAAAGCCAGTAGCAACATGTTACAACCTCTCAACAGAATACATATATACATCTGTTTTCTTTTCCAAAGTAAATATCCCATCAAGAGTCAGTTACGCAAGAGATATTTCAAATGTAGTAGCAATGTACTGCTGCAGATTATTGTATTCAGCTTACCAGGCTTCCTGGTGTTGGAGGCTAGAATTTGGAAATGTGATGTTCACCAAGATGGTGAGTCACTGGAGTTTATGCAACAAGTGCTTTACATAACACCTTGCCTGTTTTTTTCATGCAAGGTAAAGAAATGAAGAAATCACTTCAGCATTATGGATTATTTTGGGGAGAAAAGGTCACTTATATCTGAAGGGGTTTTCTGAGCATTTGTGAGACTAAACACGTTTTTACTTGGTATCGGTTATTTTTGTACTGGCAGAGCTCAGAAACTCCCACACTGCTGAGGGCTTCATGGTGCAAACTGCAGGAAGGGCTCTACAGTATCTCTCCAGGCCTTTCTGGTTGCTTCACTCATCATTGCAAATCCATGGTCCCATCTTCAGAAGCAGTGGCAGCCACTGGGGCTTTCGCGTATGATTACAGCTCCAAGCTGCTTCCAGCAGCTCCCTGTGCCTCCTTCACCCCAGCCTAGTGCTCCTTCCACTGCATCATGATGAAAATTGAGACAGATTGAACATTACCTGTTTACAGCAATCACAGCTTGGAATAGCACCATGAGTAGTATGGTTGGTCATAGAAAAAATACCACAGCAGAAAAATAAGCAACCAGGCCTTCAACAGTGATGAAAATCAACAGAACTGATGGACCCTAAATGTACCCCATGCGTACCTAAGGGAGGAAAGCTTCTCTTTCACAAGATGTGTGTTTGTAGCCACAACTTAAAGGACCTGTGCAAAAGGAGGAGGAGTTCACTGAGATCATGAATGAACCTGTGGAGAAGACAATGCTAACTACAGACTTGAGCCTCCTCCTTTTGGGAGCAACGTCTGCACTGCACATCTTCAAAATCAGAGCTGCCATCTTGACACCAACCAGGAGACAAACTACTGTTCCTGCTACTGTTCAGGAGACACTGTTTACTAGCACACTTGGACTCACTTTCTTGCATGTGTTTATTCAGAACAGTCATGTGCTTGAGCAAAGATCAGTGCTGATTTGTGATGTCTGCTGAAAATCCCCTGAAAATCAGTTATTGATTAAATTCTCATTATCGTTTGTAATAGATTGCTGTGCTGAGGGAGCTCTCATGCACTCGATGTGATTTGCCTGGGGATATGGCAAAGCTTGGTCAACACCATCCTGAAGTTAAGTACTGCTTTATTATACTTTGCTTTCTGCTCAGCAGGCATTTATGAGGTTCAAAATGTAAACATGAAATTTTTACTTCAGATAAGAAGAGCTACCCAGAAATACATGGTAACTACTCAGCCATTTGTGTGCATCTGCCATCCTGTTCCTTTGCCACTTTGAAACATATGTCTTTATCTCTCCTTTATGTTTTAATAATGGCCATAATAGTAACCGCTCAGCTCACTTATAGAGCTGTGTGCAAGGAGCACGTCGTTCAGTGCTGAAACACACACAGTTGTGCAACTGCAACACTGAGAGGGATGAACAAGATAGCAGAAAAATTAAACTCTAGGATAGATTTAAAATGCCACAACTCTGCCACTGGTGCTGCAACTTGGACCTGTTACCCCAGGACTCAAGCTGGGAAGAGATGAAGGAGGAAACAAGGTCAGATGGACTCCAATCTGAGCAGAAGCCAGGTTCACATCGGTCAGTGTCCCTGTCACAATGCAAACAAATATCAGCCTGTAGTCAAAAGCCCACGCCGCTTACCCAACCAAACTGCGCTGCTGCACCATTTGCTGGGACAGCGCTGCCTCCAAGGTCTCCATCATCCTGCCCAAACTGTCAGGGTCTGACCAAAGATAATCCTTCCTGAAGGACACTAGTATTTTGAAACCTTAGACAGCTGCTTGGTCTGCCCGCTGACCTTTGCTGAGAGGCCTGTTGGGAGCAGACACACATTTATTGAGACCTTGCACTGCATTTCTCAGAAGCTGCAGTGCCCTGTAGCACCATTCACCATTCTTTAAAAAAGCTGCCTCAGGCTGACTCAGTTAAGGGGAAGTATTGCTTCCCCCATGTTATTTTTAACTAAAACAATGAACATCATTATACCCTGTTCTGGCTCTGGTAAGTATGAGTGGGAGAAAGCAAGTCACAAGTTTTACGTACTAGATGGATTGTTTGATTGCCTCTTAAAAACACCCCTAAAGCTAGGATAGCAAAGCTGCAGCCACAGCTATCTTTCAGGTTTTGCATTCCTCCAGAAGAGGAATTATCACTTGCACTGATGGCAGATGGACAGGTCACCACTGAGACCCCGAGGATTACTCCTTTTGCCTTGTTTCCCACAAAGGCACAGGACTAGGAGGATGCTTTATGTTTTAAAGTGTGCCTCTGCGATTTGATTTCTAAGGTGTATTTTAGAGTTTAGAAAGACAAAAGTAAATAAGTAAATAGATAAACAAACAAATAAATAAATAAAACCAGAATGTGGGAAGCAAACACACCAGCTGAAGACTTCACGTGTGGCCATGCTGGAGCATTCATTTCTAGGTAGGGAAAGTGCTCTTAGGAGTTTCTGTGGCTACAAATGTCAGAGTGTCATTTCAGAAGTGATATGACATCCATGCAGGTCTTTGAATACGAGTGAGACAAAGCTGCTATGAAGAGGTTACATTTCTACCTGGTGCAGTTGGGTAAACCATACCAACCTTTGCAGTCCAGAAGAACCTTCTACCTTTTCCAGCTGTGTCAACTAACCTGATAAAGGCCATCTGTCCTTACACTCCTTGTCTCACAGTCTAGTTTTCTTCTTCCAGCATCCTTCAAAAACAGCTGCAAGACTGATCTTCCCTGTTTACCAGTCCCTGCCCTTTCCCCCATCCCTCACCCCATCTTCACGCTCCTGCCCAGAGATGTCCTGCTTCACAGGGCAGGGCAGGCTGAGACAGGACCTCGCCGTGACAGCTGTGTCAGTCTTGTCTCTGCTCCTCCTCCTCCAGCTGCACACCAATTGCCTGATGATTCATGCTTGTTCTACACTAACAGGCTGCAAAATGCTTCTCTTCCACTCCCTTCCGACAGTTTCTACCCAGAGGTCCCCCAGCCTGGAAAGTCTCTGCTAAAGTCTCAGTGCTGAGACACTGGCCAAAATTCAGCAGAGGAAAATGTCCCTGGATCTCCTGAGACCTGGGTCTCGATCTTTGAGGGCTTCCTGCCCAGGTGTTGCACAAAGCAACCCCAGCTCCACCAAACAAGTCTGAATTATGAGAGAAAAGGCCATTTGGAACTTGGAATCCTGATTTTTTCATTAGAAAATAAAAAAAATCTTTTCATTTGAGGTGATGTGTAAGGGGTCTTTTTCTTGGCACTTCTGTCTGAAATGACAAATTCTTTAATCACCCTTTCCTAGGATACATTTTTGAATTTATTTGCATCGGCATTTTCCCATGAAAGATGAAGATTTCTCAGGAGATTACCAGCAGGCTGTAAGCACAACCACACAGTACCTGAGGTCTGTTGCAGGTGCAGAGTATATGCAAACTTCCCCTAGCATGCATACACATACACACACACTCCCCTCTCCCCCACCGCCCCCCAAAAAAGGATATTTCTCCTATACACTACAAAGAAAGATATTATTAATATAAATTTATTATCAATTATCAGTAATTAATATTTAATGCCATGTCCTTGTGGGGTAGGACTGGCCTTAAAAGAAGCTTTGTAGATGTCTCATGGTAGGCTGGATTAGGAGTTGATGCTGGTGGACACATCCCACCCCAGTGGGATTCTTGGGGAGCAGTCACTGGAGGGAGGCATTACCCTGGGTAATATGGCACCAGCAGCATCTTCCTGGCTGCTTCCAAAGAGTAGGAAATCCCAGATAAGGTACGAGAGGAGAGCATAGATACCATACCCTACAGATACCATACCAGATAACGCTGGAATCCTTTACATATTCAAGCAGCATGGACCCCAGGATAAGTTTGATCCACCCAACAAGTATTTCAGGAATGCACTTGGGATCCTGCAGGGAATAGCCCAGCCCTCAGCAGAGGAGGCCCAACCTGCTTTTAGTGGGAAAAAAACTGAGACAGAGTCCCTGGGTGGGAGGCCAAGGCACTGGAGCCTGAAGAAAACATTGCAATGAATTGCAAAGGATTGCTCTCGGCAAATAAATCCTGTAAGGTCTGATGGAAAATTATACACCTGAAAGGAGGTTTTGAAATGTCTTCTAGGAATTTACCTTCTTGCTATATATTTCACAAGAAGCTGGATAAGATACTGCATTCTTGCCTTGCTGCAGAGAAATGCTCTTGAAGTCTCGGAGTTTTGTCAGGGAGGGCAAAAAGACAGGATTTTGTATCAAGTTATCATTTTTAGTGCACTACACAGTGTCCACAGAAGTGACTTGTTCTGCCACAGCTGGGCTTGGTAGGATGCTCCATGCTCCATGCTAGAAGACGTGGTAGGACCTGCCTGCTGGTGCTGAGTAGGACTGAGATGTCCTCAGACCCTGAATGGAAGGCAAACCTGCAGAGGAGGGTGGGGAAGAAGGATTTTTTTTCCTTCTCTTGACACAGCTTTTCAGTTTCTTTGGGTGGAGCTCTTAGGAGGGATGAAAACAGCATGGCTGCCAGAAAACTTGTGAGAAATCCTGCTGTAGGCTGGATTTACTTGCTAGATAACATCTAGTGTAGGTAACTTGCAGCCTTCCTTACACTGAAGGTTAAACATTTCTCTGTCTGTCACTGAAATTCAATTTACAGGAACACTAATTAATCCTAACTGGGACTCTCAATGCAAGCTGAGAGACTTGGGGCCATATTTTATATCTTTTATGCTCCCAGAGAGTATTTACATTGCAAAAAGGTCAGGCTTCTAACAACTAACACTGAGGAAACTTTGCATTTCTGAAGGATTTGAATAGTGCTATTCTAGCCCATTTGCTGCAGGTTTTGTTTCCACAAAAATGACATAATCATCATAAATAGCGTTTTTTGTATGGTATTGTGCATGCCGTGGATTCATATGGTAATTCCCTGAAGCATCTGTTCCTCCATATTCATAGGTCCTTTAAAGGGTCCCTGTCTACATGTATAGATCTTTGCATCCTAATATTTCCTGAATTCTGCTGTAGCTGAAGAGTATATTTCTCATATGCATATCAGTGAAATATGGAATATATTAAAGACACCTCAGCTAGACATCCTCTGAAAGATCTTCCTAAGTCTGTCCTCTTGAAAGGACTTTTTGGAGGACAGAGTAGAAGGAGTATGTAAAGTACTTTGTGAGGAGCTAGGTGGTATTAAGTCTGCAGCTGTCTTGGGAAAATCTGGCATCCAGAAGCAGTGTTGGCAATGCTGACACGGACTGATGCTCTCCAGAACCTAGTTAAAGTGCTTTTCCTCTCCAACAGACCTTTTTCAGGCACAATTTAGTCTGGAACTACTTGCATATTTAAAAGAAATCAGACTGCTGTGTAACAGTGACTTTCCTAACACCGGCTTCCAGTACAACTGCTGATTTATGACTTTTGGTAGGGTTTGTCTGGTTGGAGGCTTGGTCTGAGCTGGGCCCTGCAGTGCTTTAATGAAGAAACAAAAGGAAAGAAAACACTTGGCAACTGAAAAACTCCTCATACATCAGTTGTTAAAAGATAAGTTTTATGCCAATCGCTGAATTAATACAATTTGTTGTCCTGGGCTTCAACTTGTCTTCAATGGAGTTGGTGCTGTAGTTATGTGTTTGGGCACTTGTAGAGCAAGGGGAAACCTGGGCTTCAGCCTGGGTTCCACTGAGTGCTGTGCCGTTTTACATTGTCATTTCTGAATTACAGTAACAGCCAGTCACCCAACTAGTCTGGTCACAAGGCCAAGACTTCCCACCCCAACTCACACAGGATCTCTGCTTTTCAGTAAAAAAAGATTTTTAGTACAGGCCAGCAGCAGGAGTGATAACAACATGAGTTTCGTCTGGAGAACATCTGCTTTCCTTTCAGTATACAAGGACATAGAGCTGGGGATGTGAGAACAGACACATCCTCTTGCTCCATGTCTGGAGCATCAATAATTTTGTTATGCTCTGTTTGGGGATGGAGCATATTCAAGACTTGGAGAAGCCAAGAAGGTATTTTCTTGGTATGTGGAATCATGGCTGATCCACTCTAAACTCAGAGAGCTCCACTCATTCTACAATCAAATCTACAATGTGCTACTAATTCCTCAGGCTTTTCAGAAATCCCTTACTCCTCTGCCATACTCAGTCTCCCTGCTGCTAAAGCAAGACCCTACTCCTAGTTATGACCAATCAGGAGGCACTGTTTGTGTGGGGGTTCCATGTCTTCACTCTCCATTATCTTCTTTTTGCTGTTCTGTGAAGATGGTGCCAAACAGAACATTTCAGTTTTGGTCAACTGTTTTTCTATCAAGTGGTCAACTGTAATTCTTTGTTGTGAAGCCACAGCAGGGATTTCCCATTCAAATCCTGGGCAGGTCTAAGCTTAGCTTCTAATAGCAAGAGTGTTCAGAGCATTAAAGACAAGCTTTTCTTTCTTTTTTTTTTTTTTTCTTTTATTATAAATAGCAGCAAAAAAGGAGATGGTACTGCTATGTCTATGTGTGAAGGGTGATACTCTCTGTTCACTACTGGCCCCTGTACAATCCCTGAGATGTGGCTAAGAGACCTATATCCTGGTCCACACTCACTTCCTTAAGAAGATGATCACCTCTGTTCCCCTTTGTCATGTACTCAGACAGATTTTTTTCTCTCCTGTCCTCAGACCTGTAGATTTCAAAGAGGGAATTTCAAAAGTGACTTAATCTTGAATAATCCTAACTCTCTTAGTCCGTTAGCTCTGCGTTGCAGTGGGCTGTGCTGTTTTGAGTATCAGTGTATGTGCACCACGTAAATGATATGAATGGTTCTGGTATGAGGAAGCTGATATGTAAATCAAGATTTTTCTCCGTAGCCACCCTTAATGACAAAAGAGTGTCTTGCTTGCCTAGAGGAGCAAGGCGAGTCATTGGATGTGATGACTTGATTCTACACACACATTGTGGACACAGGTCTTGGTCTTTTCCTTTCCTTGTGTGCTGGAAGGCAGCTTGGATGGTGAAATATCTCCCACATAAGTTCAGGGGAATACAGGGAGTTATAAAACGGAAGAGAGAAGGAATTTACAGAGATTCATAGGAATCACTGAGCAGAAGAGGGAAGAGATGAACGTTGTCTTATCAAGACAACAAACTAGTATTAGAGAAGGTGAAAGGCATCTGGGAATTCAGAGAACTCTCATGAAGGACATAACCTGAAGCCACCAATTTTTTATTTCCTTTGAGTCTTAGTTCGCGGTTTTCATCATACCAATACATGAGGAGAAATGATGAATTCAGAAACCTAGTGTGAAAGTCCTGTGTGTTGGTGCACGTGCATGTGTGTGTGTTGCATACTCCCCTTGTGCACCTCCCAGAATGGCAATGGTGGTAAAAGCTATATTGAATGCACAGGGCAATCCGAGGGCTCCTCACCAGGCACAGCGGGTGGTTTATGTACAAATACTGAGATTATATTAGGCCTTTGCAGGTGTGCCTAGAGTCCAAGGCAAGGCTAATGCTGAATTTCTGCTGAGAATCCACTTTAGCCTAAATCAAACTGAAGCTTGGGGATACCTTGGATCTGGTGAGTGTCTGATCTGGGGAAGAGGATGAAAACTGGACCTGGAAATGCCCTTTAGGTTGTTATCAGGAGCATTCATCTCCAGACTCCTGCTCTTGTAGTCCTAGTCCTTGTAGGTGTAAATGCACAGTTGGGAAGTTCTGTGTCCGGCATTGGCAGGAACTGGAAACTTGTTGGTTGATCAGTTTTCCTCATGTCTGTTTTCAGGTTTCCAGAAATAAAGAAATGATTAGTAGCACAGGAGAGGAAGCAAGGAGAAAAGTGCAGGCAAAGTTGAAGGTTAGCAGATTATAAACCTTGCTAGGCTTGGTGAGCTCAGGGCTGAGCTGTGTAGTGTTAGGAAAGTAAAGTAAAATTTTAACCTAGAGAAAAATCCCAGTGGTGAATCAGCAACTCATTCTCCAAAATCACATCCCTGCAAGCACGTCCATCTAAAACGTCCCTGCAAGCACGTCCATCATGTCTCAGAGGTGTGGGTGATACCCTTTCCTGGGACACACACCTTTCATGTGATGTTTCTGAGTTCAGTGCTAAAAGAACAATGCTGCCTGGCGTGTTTCGACCTGCAGGAGCTCTGAGCACATCATTGCCTCTGATGAACTGTTCTGTGTCATTCTCCCTCTTTCCTTGATTGTTTTTGGAAATTGAGGTCTATGACCATAAAAGGTGCTTATGCTCAAGTCCTTTGACTACAGGTCCAGGTGTGATTTGTTTCCATGTGAACATATTGATATATTCTTGGAAGAGAATGCCTTTTCTTGAAATGCAGATAAAAAGAGTACCTGTCTTCAGGCAAGGCAAGCTATGAAACAAAACTTCCCAAACACAGCAGATTAGCTTTCCTGATTTGTAGGGATTGTGTGCATGTAACACCTGGATCTGCCATGAACACTGTTTATCAGATTTCAGAACAAGTTACAGTGTAAGGACATCTATTTGGGAAAACTTAGTGGGAAATCAGTTGGAAAATAAGGCACAGGGAGTTTACTGTCTTGACCCTTGGCTGTTGCAGCCATCCAGCCATTCTCCTATCTCCACTGACAGCATACAGTCCATATGTGCTTATCTCACCTGCAATCACTTGACCCACCAGAAGTAATGACATATCAGCAATTGAGCAGAAAAGATTAATTGGTTGCACAAGCACTAGCTGAATGTAGATAGAAATGTACAAAGTCATTACTAGCTTGTTAACAATCATCAAATAGGGCAACACGGTGGTGGTTTAACCACTGGACTTTCCCAGCCATCAGGAAGGCTGATGCTACATGCTCAGGGTCTGGGCACCTGGAGGGTCCCCATAGTTACAACCTCGAGTTTCTCTGAGTTTCTCTTTGCCCTTGGGCCAGGTTCTCCTCTCAATGCTGGTCCTCTCATTTCCTGCTGCAAGTCTTACTATAGGAAAGGAGAATGAGTGATTGGTTCTTCACCAACCCTGTACAGAAGTGCAGCCTCCTCTTCTCCATCCAAGTCCCCAAGAAGCAAGGAAGCTGCAGCGCTGCAGGGTGGCTTGTGCACTGTCACCCTCTCTTCAGATACTCTGCAGATTTTCTTGCAGTGACTTCTACCTTGGACAAGGAGGACACACCTGGGAGGCTCCACAGTAAACACACCAGCAGCAGCAGCCACTTGGGATATGGGCTGCAAGCAGTCTGCGTTGGGGTGTAGGCAGCACAAAGGATTTCACAAGGGCCTCAGCTTCTGCTGCCAAGCAATTTCTGTTGTCACAGGAATGAGGTGACTGACCCAAACCAGTCAGGGTGCTACCTCCTACCCTACTCCCAGGAGTGCTTGTTGGCCTTAGGTCCTGTCTTGCATTCACCATGCCTTGTTTTCCAGGGACCAGCCCAAAGAGGCAGGCAGTCACTTGCAGCACAATGGTAAGGCAAGAGATCTGCCTTTTGGCATGTTTTTGGGCACATGCAAACAATAAGGTAATTGCCAGTTCAAGCTTGGATGCCTCCATTCAGTGAGGTGCCACCTGGGTATATAATTAGAAAACACATTTCAGCTATATGAGAAACTTTGTGGTGCTGTCACTGACATACAAAATACTGCACTTCAGGTAAATGTGCATGCCCTCACTGTTGTCTCTTACCACTATGAATTCAAATCTGTAGGTAAATATGTGAAGATAGAGGCAGCAACGGTTTTAAGGTTTAACACCTTGGAGAGCCCGTACAGCGTTTTACACCTGGACAATGCGTCGGCAGAGAATACAGTATTTTGCAGTTGAGCACTTTGCACCTGCAGAAGGCTGGTTCCCTTGATTGCCTGAAGCCTCATAGAAAATGCTGAAGAAAACTTTTCAGGCAGGGATGACTTTGGCTTTCATGTGAAGCTTGTTTCTTCTAAGACCAAAGCTCTTCAGCCTGACCAATGACTTTGTGTGGCATTTGGGTGCTCAACAGTAGACACGCTAAGGAAGACCAATCCATGCAACACCATTAGCCTCTCACTGTGGTCACAGGTTTTCTTGGCATGTTCTGTGAAGCCTGATTTCTGCTTATGCTGCAGACTGTGGAGCTTTGCTTATTCTTTATTGTTCTGTTGTCTGTGACCAAATTGCTACTCCACCTCCAGAAAATAACAAATGGAAAATTACTGACCCCCTTTTTTGGTGGGATCTCTTCCTCTTGGTTCCGCTTTTCTTTTGCCTCTTTCACCTCACTGCATATTACTGACAGAATTAAGAAAAAAAATATAACATAAAAATATCGTTCCCTCTTGTCTCACTAAGGAGCTTGGGCTTTGCAGGCAGCTTAATAAATAGCACTATGAACCTAGGGCTGTTTTTGCAATAGGTGGCTTTAATTAGTGTTTAATTTAGGCTGGAAGGAGAGAGGGAAATTTCAGAATCGATGCTAGGAAGCTAATAACATCATTACCAGGTCAAGAGAGTTTCTTCTCTTAAAAGCAACCACAAAATTTGCCCTGTGGAGTTCCAGATTTGTTGTTTCTGGCTGTCTGTGGTCAGACTTTTTCAGTTTACAGGAAGAATATGTCCGTCAATCCATCCTTCGGTACCAGTCCTTTAAACTCTGCCTGGGCTCTTGGCATCCAGCTGTGTGCTTTCAGGCACAGCCGGCATCAGCAGGAGTAAAAACTGCAGAAGCACTGCTGCTCTCATTTCCTTTTATGCCCCTGGATTTTACTTTCAGTGTGCTCAGGCCCATGTTCACAGCCTACTTCTCTGCTGGGGGTGATGTGGGTGAGTGGAGGCTTTGGGGCAAAGACAGCCCTAACTGGGAAGATGGAAGTGAGTTAAAGAGAGCAGCTGTAGCACTTCTGCTGGGCAAAGACGAGTTAAACCCGGTAAGGCATGCGGCTATCAGTAGTGAGAAGAGTGGATTATGCATATGCACAGAATATGAACTTTTTTAGCAGTCACTTTAAGAGCTGCGTTTTGAACACACACAGAGAAAAGTGACCAAACACAATGAGGACTGTGGGAGAAATGAAACACAAGAAGGAATTGGAATGATAGGGTGGGAAGGGGCACGGAGAGGTCAGCACATCCCTTGTACAGGAAGAATTGCATAAAAAGATAGCAATGCTTTATATTGACTTAATAACGGTCTTTTATAGATGTCCAAAAACTTCATACTCAGCTGATTTACCATTGCAGTGCTCAGAGAGAGACCACATTGCTTCAGGTTACTTGTGAACAGGCAGGGCTGTGGACTTGCGCACATTCACACAGGTAGCAATGACAAAATTTTGAACAACAGCACTGTGTCCTCCCCTATAGAAAGTGCCTAGTCCCAAATTCACTGTACAACAAGATTTGTTCACTTCCTTGCTCCTCTCCCAGTAAATAGAAGCAGTGGTATAGAGCAAAGGGAAGATATATGGACCAGGTAACCTCCAGAGATCCCTCCGCTCCAATTTTTTCTGTGGTTCTGTGTGAACAGGTGGAAAGGAAAGGACAACAGCAGGAGATGTTGAGAGAGCATACAAGGCGTAAAGCCATACCAGGGTGTACAAGGAGACGCATGCCTGCAGAACAGCACTGAAGCTGGGAACATGCCAGACTAGGCGATAGTCTGTACTGAACAGGCTGAATTATTTTTTCTCTAGAAACACTTGAATTTTCCTTTCTATGTCTCAATGAATGTGGGATACAGCCGCTTACAGTCAAAATGGCAACCACCAAAAATTCCCAATATGTTGATAGAACAGGTGTATTTAATCCCCTTCCCAGTAGTTACTCATTAAATGAAGGTAAAAAAAAAAACAGGCTGGTATTGCAAGGGAGGAATAAATAGTTAAACATGCAGGTGATAAACATCTGAGTTACTGATTAACTCCTGGCTTTTGTAACCCCAGCAGTTCTTAAGTTGGTTTACCAGGAGACCAAAACACAGAGCTCTGCCAAAAAGGCTTCAACCCTTAATAATAAGTATTACACTTTATCTCTACTTGCAACACGTCCCTGAGCTTGACAGTGAGGACAGCACTGCCCTCTATTGACAGGAAGAATTTAGACCTGTTTAGGATTTAGACGTGCAACATTGGGAGTGGAGAGTCAAAAAAGCAAGATAAATCCATGTAGGACAGTATGGATTCAAATATAACCTCTTCCTTGGAGTGTCAACTGCCAGAGGTTGAGAAAGAAGAGCAGGAATAATTGACTTGCTCTGTGTGCACCTCCTCAGGCATCTGCTCCAGGACGTTCATTACAGATGGGATGCTGGGGCAGCTGAGCCTTTGGGCTGACACTCGGTGGCCAGGCTTATGGTCTCAGGGTAAAGCCTGGTTTGGAAAAGAAAGGGGAGACTTAGACATTTCAGGAGCAATCACAGTTAGTGAAAGCAATTCAGAACGCTTGGCAGGATGGAAAACAGGCTGATGCTCATCTGTGAGTAAGAAAACAGTGATTTCAGATGTCTTCTTCGGCTTCTTCCATCTGGAGTGGCTTGTTTACCCTCCTGTACCCAACCAGCTCCATCCAGTCTGGAGTGTCGCCTCAAGCAATCTCTCTCCCTCACTGTCATTCTTGATGTTGTCACTTGTTATTGCAGTCTGTCACTTGGTTTAACAGAGAACATGCTGGTTGCCATCTGCAGGAAAGACTGAGAAGTAAGGTGGCAATAATCACTGCAATTGGGGGTTCAGTTGAGCCTCCTCAGAAGCTGATTCTCCCTTGTGATGGATGACCAGGACATCCTGAGCTCTTGCAGTGATGTGAGGAAACTCCTGAAGATGTATGTCCCTAAAGAGGGACAGCTTTGGAGCAGAGGAAGTCCTTCCCAAGTTTAATAACTGTGTTTTTAACTAATACAGCTAGTGATTAAGCAAAATTGGTCTGGCAAGGCACTCAGCCTGCAACATTCCAATCTTTGCTTCACTCAGAGGAATTGGTACTACATGTAGGGCTTGATATATCCTCACTACGTAAAGAGGAGGGGAGCAGCTGCAGACTGGGAGTGGGTGATAGACCATGTCGAGCTGAGCCAAGGAGGGCCTGGTTGTGTCTCTGGGGACAAAGGCTACTCTGTGAATGGAGCCTGAAAGGATACAAGTTTGGTTTGGATTCTGTCTTATTTCTGCTCAGTCTTTAATAATACCCCTCATTGCTAAGGCAAAACCAACAACAGCCATTAAAAAATACCAAGTCTTGTTCATCACCATCAGCTGTCACAGAAGGCAAAAAACACCCATTTGCTGGGACCAGCTCACTCTGCTGCTTGACCTGCCTTTGCTATGCTCAGCTTTAATTTTTTCTTTAACAATTTCACAGTAAGGCTCTATTTTCCAGGTCCCAAACAAACAGCAGGGTGCATACTGAACAATAGTGAAGACTTTGGCAGCATGCAAGTTCCTCGGCTGTGCCAGAAAAGCTTCTCTGATGGCCCTGAGTTCCTCTTTATCCCCCTCTGCCAGGGGCTGACATCAGGGAAAGAGAAAATACAATTGAAAGCCATCAAGAGTAATGTCCTGTTTATTTTCCTGCTAACAGAATTATTTTCAGGACATCTCAGAAATGAGAATGGGGGTGGGGGGAGGTGGAAAAATCAGAACAAGCACATGTTGGGATTTCATTAGCTGTTAGAAGAGACCAGAATGAGGACCAAAATGCAGGTCAGGGACAGGATAAATGGAGCTGTGCACATGTCACGTGTCCTTGTTTACCCTCCTGGGAGAAGACCGTAAAGAACTGGAGAGGTTTCTGTGCTGGAAGCAAGACGACGTAATCTGTTAATTATGTTTGTGACCTTACACCAGTTTAGTTATTGCTGGCCCCTTATAACTGCGTGGGATGACCACTCCAGAGCAACGCTAACACCAGCATGGACTTAGCTGGGGAAAAATAAAAGGAGATTTGGGCTCTTCATGAGCAGTGGTTGCTGCTGTTTGCCCTTGTGTCAAATGTTGAGGTTGTGCAGCTGCACAGCCTCTTCCTTGCTATTAGGGTGAAGTTACACAAAATGGGAGAGCCAGTCTAGCATCTCTTGGCTGCTGAAAGAGGCAGGTCTCACGCCCCCTCTTTTCACCTCTCCTTCTTCCCTGTCCATAGTTGCAGCAGCACAGTCCTGCTCTCTTGCACCAGCTCTGGCTCTGCTTGGATGGGAAGGGGAAAAAACCAGCATCAGTGTGGTCAGAGCTCTACCAGCTTCAGTAAAAAAGAGCTTCTTTTTTTGTTCAGTAAGACTTCTGGGTTAAAACCTGCTTCTTTAGCTCTTAACAGTGAAGACCTTAGGCTGTTCTTGTTCAGTAAAACTGTTCTGACTTAAAACTTGCTTCTTTATCCCTTAAAAGGGAGGATCTTAGGATGCTGCGCTTTCTTATCCAGCACAGAGCAGCAGGACACATGGACGACCCAGCTCATCTCAAGGGTTAGTGAGATGTGCTGTGTGACACAAACTTCTTGTGTTAGCAGGGTCTTCTTGTCCAAATGCTATGTGGCTGTCAGACATGCTCAGTCCTGCCTTCCAGGACCTTCAATCAGTCCTTGGGAGTTCAACGGTGTTGTGTGCAGGCCAGGAGAAATGAGGTGGGACACCCATGTGGCAAGGTGTGGGGTGAGGAATATGGGGTGGCCTCTGTCCAGGTATAGTTTGCAAAGTGGAAATCAGAGGCCAAGTATGCTGACCATGCAGTCGGTGGACCACCTCTGCCTACTCCTGTACAGGAGATGTGCCTCTTCTGGCAACCACCACAGGTTACACTGTTCCCACTGGTCTAATTGCAACTCCCATCTCTGCAATTACAACTGCTGTAAGTGACGTGGATCAATAACAAACTGATGAGCATGAGCTTTTCCTGAGGCTACTGCATGGAGCAGGGGACAAGGAATGGAACGGGGGCTTTCCAGCTTTCAGTTCACTACCTCCTATCTAGCCAAGGTCAGTAACAACCCAAAATCAGGCAGAGGGAAGGGCTAACTCAGCAGGGACCTCCTGCTGGGGTTGCTGCCTGCTCCCCTCTGAGCCTGGCAGCAACCCTGCAGGTCTGGTGATGATGGGGAAGAGAAGGTGTGGGTGGACCTTTTACCTCCTCCTGATGTCAGGCTGATATTGGCTATGGACTCAATTGGGGATGGGGTCAGGGGCAGGATGGGAGACTTGACCTCTCTCTTCCACAGGCCAGTTCATGGATGTCTTACCACAGCTAAACGTGCTATGAAATGAACAAGCAATTTTCCAAGAGAAGTAGTCCTTTCCATAGGAAAGAGTGAATGAAGCCATGAAATGACATTTCTGTCCTTTAATACAGCATTGAGACCCACACCTCAACTAACATTTTAACACGGACAAACTGCTTTACTAATCTGTGTACTGTGAACTCCCTTCCCTTGCCCATTCCCATTTTGATAGAGACTGTGTTCACGGTATCTTTTTCTTTCTACAACTACTTCCTAGCATAAATCGCTTTCCATTGTTCCAGTCCAACCACCCAGTGGAAAAGCAAACACACACAGGCTTTGATTTTCATCTCTTGCTAGTGCAGGAGAAATGCAAAACCTGGTCTGTGAGCCAAAGCTAACAGGAGATGGCCAACACCTGCTCTGCAGCAGAGAGGAATGGTGGTGATGATGATGGTGACAAAGAACATGAGGGAAGCTTTACCTTCCTCTAGCAGAGTGGTCTTTCTCATTGCTTAGGAGTGCGTAGGTGGGATTTGGGTTTGAGCTGCCTCAGGTTGGGCCCATACTAATAAATAAAACAAAGCACAGACTGAAGCCCTGTCCCACAGTTGTCCCTTCTGCTTAGTTGCTTGCACATTTGCTGGCCTGGTTTTGGGGGTCATTCCCATGAGGCAGCCGTCTGGGTGGATGTGAGCTCTGCTCCGTCTCGTAGCACCAAAGCCAGGGAAAAGTCCATGACTTCTGTTTGCTGGCATCACCTGCAGTCCTAATCCAAACCCACTAAAGAAAATGGAAAGATCTCCCAGTGACTTCAGTAGCGTCTGTGTCATGTCCTAAACTGAATTCAGGCCAACATGGGATCAGACCAACTTCACATAAGCAGCTTTAGATTGATGTCAGTGAAGCTGTTGATACGAATTTTCAATAGCAGGGTTAGCGTTGAGGGCTGAGGGCTTCCTGGAAGCCAAGTCTGCACGTGTTGTATCAGGTCTATGAATTTATAACCGTGAGCATGACACAGTCCAGTCAAAGCAAGTTTTAGAAATGTGGCCTGGATAATGGTTAATGACTGACCTACAGAGCAAGAATAAATTATTGTAGGATGAAATCTGTTAACCCATGCTTAAAGCAGCCTTGCTGTACTCTCCCTCCACACCTGAGGATCCTTTCAAAAGGAAATGGGACTTCATAAATCATTAATTTTTTCAAGGAAATTTTTCACTTTGCTCCAGTGCTTTTTGCTACATTGTAAAAGCAGGTGCTTTTTACTTTTCTCTAACTTTCGAAATTTTTCTTAACTCCTAAAAATTTGGAATGGGAAAAAAAATTGGGACAACCTGTTAAAAAAAATCCAAACCCAAAAGATAGGTGGACATTTGGTGCGTAAATGCGTGTATATGTTTATATGTGTCATTCTGTATATACATATACATTAAGTGTAAGACAATTTTGAAAATTGTCTTGTTATAAATGCCATTTCTTGATTATTCTTGGAGTGGACATATTCAATACTTACCCTGCCTGTATATCTTGGGGAAAGGAATTAGTTTTGTCCCAAGTTTGTATGTCTCCTGGTACGGAGGACAGATACTACATTACTGAAACTCCTGGAGACTTGTGCTACCGCAACAAAGACTCACTATGTCACTATTATTTTAGTGATGACTTGTGCCCCTGCTGCATGCCATTCAGTGATATGATTTTTAGGAACCTGTTGAGGTGCAGAAAAAAGTTTGACTGGCAGACAGGTCTTGCTGGGCTTTTTTATTTTTCATGACTACTGAGCAGATCAAAACTCTCTGATCAAGGCTCAGACCCTCCCGTGCGAAGCACTAGATAGAGGCGTGACAAAAGACAAGCTCAAAGAGTTGAAGGGTGTGCCAGGGTATGGCATATCTATAAATCCAAGGCATTTACATAAATCCAAAACATAAGAAAGTTAAATTCACAGAGAGAGTGTTCAACTGTGCTTATTTTTTCTTCTGGGATGTAATGGAAAATCCTGCTGAGTGGTGTTAACTGATGTAGCTTTGACTTCTGGGAAGAGGAGCTGATCTACATCCACTGAGAACATGGCCAGGTAATAACATGCTGCCTGTAGAGCTGGTGAGTTTGGTTTGTTTGGGGGGTTGGTTTGGGTGTGCTGTATGATTGCACAGGAGAGGAGGGTCTGAAGGGCACTGTTACCAAAGGAAGTGATTACCTGAATCACAAAGAGCTAAGGCTGTTCGGTACCAGCCATGAGGCAAACCCTTGCTGTTGTAAGAACAGTAACATTTATGCCCTTCCTGAAAAATGCAGCTTCTCCCCAAACAGCTGGATGCCAGGGACTCTTTGCTGATGGGTTTAAAGAAATCTTTCTGTCTTCTTTTCAAAACTCTGCAATTTCAGCTGGCTCACCAGAGCCGGTCCACTCCCAGAAAGGCACACTGCCCAGACATAACCCCAGTCTTGCCAATCAATGGAAAAATACTGCAGAACTGCAGTTCACCAGAGATTCCTAGAAGCTTTGGCTGAAAGGACTCTCAGAAGGTCTCTAATCCAAATAGGAATCCCCAGCACTGGATCAGATCAGCCATAGCTTTTTGTAGCCAAGTCTTGACATCGTCCAAAGACAGAGGTCCCATTTCTTCTCTTGGCTGACCTATTACCTTCTCACCCTCCTAGTGAGAAAGACATCTTTCCTAATGTCCAGTCTGAAGTTCCCCAGCTGCAATGCATGGCTGTTGTTACTTCTACTGCCATTGGACACTACTGAAATGAACTTGTCTCAGCCATCTTTGTCTCTCCTTAACACAAGGGCAAGGACATCAATTCCTTCTCAGCATCTTTATATATTAATTTCTCTTATTGTAGACAAGAAGGGACAGGGTATGCAGACCAGGGACTAACTAGGACCAAGCCATGTCCTGAGATCATCCATGCTGTTTAGTTTGCAGTGTATTCCCTGGCACTCTTTTAGCCCCTGACATCTCACTGACAATCAGAGGGCTGGAGCACCTCTCCTATGAGGACAGGCTGAGAGAGTTGGGGTTGTTCAGCCTGGAGAAGAGAGGGCTCTCTGGGGAGACCTTATAGCAGCCTTCCAGTACCTGAAGGGGCCTACAGGAAAGCTGGAGAGGGACTGTTTACAAGGGCATGTGGTGATAGGACAAGGGGTAATGGGTTTAAACTAAAAGAGGGTAGATTTAGCTTAGATAGAAGGAAAAAAAATCTTCACTGTGAGGGTGGTGAGGCACTGTGGAGCAGGTTTCCCAGGGAAGCTGTGGATGCCCCCTCCCTGGAAGTGTTCAAGGCCAGGTTGGATGGTGCTTTGGGCAACGTGGTCTAGTGGAGGGTGTCCCTGCCCATGGCAGGGGGGTTGGAACTAGATGATCTTTGAGGTCCCTTCCAACCAAACCATTCTGTGATTCTCTGATTCCCTCCCAGAGGAAGCTCAGGCTCAGCATGAGGCATAGCATGAGCTAAACACTGTTCCCTAGAGGTAGTATAGATGAAGCCATCCAGTATTTTTAAGACTCAGAGGTTTAGCTGTACAGGCATACTCCATGGTACATCTGTGCCCTCAGTCACAACAATGAGACTTGACTTATTATATCCTATTTTTATGTTTATATATTTACATATACAAACATCTTCCAGACCATGCCTATTGTTAAATGCCAGCTGCCAGCTTACCCTTTGTGCTCTCCAGCACTCCCTTCATGCCACTTCTGGGGTTACAACATAAAACATTCAGTTTTGCGTCATAGCAATCCCAGTCTGATGGTGCTGCTGCCGCAGTCATGTTATTTCACATACTTTTACTTAAAATACCTATATATTTTAGTAATAATTTTTTTTAGAATACAGGGACAGTACTTGGGGCAGACAAGAGATGCAGGGTTAAGTGCCAAGCAGAATAGATGTGGTCAGTCAGCTGGAGAGTTGTCAGCACTGCGGGTGAGACCACCTCCAGGAGATGATGTACTGGCAGTGCTGATGTAGCCACAGGAATGAATAGTGGGTTATTCATGGACAGGTGTCTAGAATTGGTGAGTTGACCCTTATTGTGCTTTCCATCTTCATGAAGGAATCATTGAGCAAACAGCTCAGCAGGGTCGCCATCATGCATCCTAGGTGCCCTTAAATGCAGGTGACCCAGGGCAGGATTATTCTGAATGAGGTATACACTCAGAAGGGAAAAATCCCATTACAAACCTCAGTGCATCTTACCTGCTCTGTGATTTTGCTACTCATGGGCTACGAGCAAGGATACCACACCACTGAAAACAACTGGAAGCTGAGTAAAACAATAGTGGCTAGAGCATCTGCAAGCTGGGCTGGCCAATTTTGCCCTGGGCTGTAATCCTGCCTCACTCGTGGTCAGTTTTGAGGATCTGGCCAATGAGATGGGAGTTTTTTGTCTTGGTGAAGGACCTCACACCCATCTCAGAGATGGGCAAAGAAGGAGAATAACAAATAAAACCTCTACAGCTCAAAATGATGAGCAGACTGTGGAAGTTAGTTATTCAGCAGAGGACGTGAAGTGGAAAGGTTGTTCACTGTACTGATATCACAATGTTGAAAATCCAAGGCCTAATGAAGTATTTGAATAGGAAATTTTAAACTCAAGGCAGTGGCTGTTTCAATAGCACAATTTTAAACTGGAGGGCTTGCTGCCACAGGCCCCGGGAAGGGCCCAGCGTTGCCATGGGAGGTAAGTCTTTTTCCTATGCGGGCTGAGCGTGCTGCACTGGGTCACTCTCTTTCATCGGTCTCTTGTGCTTGGCACAAGCACCTCCTCCCACAAGGTGGGTGGGAGGCAGCTCTGCATCCATGTGAGGAGTGTGATGGGTGATGCCAATGCAGCCCAGCCAGCATAGTCCCTGGGACTGCCCGGGACGGGTACACTTTCCCCTGCAGCAGACAGGTGATGGGACTTGGTGTGGTCACCCAGAAGAGCCATCATGGAGCCCAAGGCAGGAGCCAGGACCCCTGGGTCACCACCCAATGTTCTGCCAAGTCGTCCCCACGGCTCCCCATGGGGCATTCCACTCTGCGCCGGCTGTGGAGCACGGCTGAGGCATGAACATGCACACTGCTGGCAGTCAGCAACCAGATAGGGCTTCTGCTCGCATTGAACCCAGCTAATTAATTTGCAGCATTGATTGCTTTTCAAAATATATCTACCCCTCATTTAACATCTGGGTGCTGCGGCTGAGAACAAACAAATCCAAAACTACACAAGTCGATTATATTGGTAGCATAACATACAAGTGCTGTTTGAAACAATTGAGTTGCCTTTATGGTCCACTAAGGACATTTTGATCTGCTATAACTAAAGCCTTTTACATCCCCAACTAAAAAGATTTGAGCATTACCACATCGCCAGGACTCCCAAATACTTGTCCCTGGTCAGGAAATTAAGTTTCAAAGGAAGAATAATTTTTTTAAATTTTTTTTTTTTTTTTTTACCCAATTACAACCATTTCTACAGGGTCAGTATAAAAGACAACACATACATAGCTGGGAGTGTCATCCCCTTTCAAAGCAGGAAAGGAACAATGCAAAAATGCACGGATAACAGCACTGATGCAAACCCTCAGGGCGTGAAGCTTTGCAGGACTTCTACCATCTCATGCTCCCCCATCCATTTCATGGCCAGGGGACTCCTGCATTCAGCTCTCATCCAGAGGCCAAAATACATAGATTTGGCAAATAAATCCCAAGCCTTAGAGCTGTGAAGACAGCAGTGTCAGGAGGGAACAAGCTCTGAGCCCGTGATGTGACACACACTGGTATGAGGGAGCTGTGTGCTCCAGAAGCCACTGGATAACTCATGAGAACAGGAAAATAGCACGCTCTAGTGGGGAAATTATTAAAATCTATTAGAAAACAAATCACTGCACTGAGTGCTCCATGTGAAAGCAGCTGTTGCTTAGTATTTCTGTCCAGTGTTTCTTCTCCCTTCCCTGTGCATCTCTGGTCACTTGTCACTCATACTCATTAGCCCAGGGAGGTGGACAACACCTCCAAGGCTGTCCCACCTACTGTCGTCCAGCTTGGGCTGATTTCTTCTCTGGCTAGCTGAGGTGTTTGGCAAATCCCACAGGTACCCATGCCAATGGTTACAAGGGGGCAGGGAGGACAGTTGGGTCAGTGACGGTGATGGCGAGGTGCCCCGTTAGCACAGTAATTAGAGGGCTCCTTCCCTCTCTCTCCCTTTCACCGTCACCCAGTGGAAAACTCCATTTCCATTAAGAAGGAGAACTCATTACTGGTGAAACAGAGCCACTAATCGGATCTTAGTTGTAACTATTAATGAAAAAGCTAATGAGGTGCTGAGATCTCCAGCTCTGACTGAAATGAGTTAATCACATCTCACTGCTCAGAGACCCATTAATCTGCATGCATGCTGATATTTCCCATTCCTTTGCTTATTATAGGAAATAAAAACATTGTTGCAGCTTCATTTACTTGCATCTGCTGAATCGCCCTGCGAAGCTGTAAAGTAGCTGTGGGCCAGACTTGCAACCAGTGACAAGCAGTGAAGTTCCCTTGGCCCCAAGGAGCCACCGTGGAGACAACTACCACTGGTGGGATGGCACACACCTTCAGGGAAGGAAGCATGGTGCTGACCCAGGGAGGCACGCAGCCACACTGAACAGCAATTTCTCATTGCCCCTGGCTGTTTGGAAATGATGGCTTAAAATACTATTCCAGCTCCTACAGTAGCAAGAATTAAACCACCGCCAGTGTCCCTGGCTTCTTCCTCCTGAAGAAGCTCCTGATTTTTTCAGTTTGGATCATGTCATTCCTACCAGTGGTGATTAGTGATCTCATCTGATTCTAGTGGGTTATCTGTGGGAATAACTAGTAACAGAGGAAGTGTGGTGTAAATTTGACCTAAAGATTTATCTCAGGTGTCATTGGTATTACCTGCTCTCACACTTCAGGAAAGGTCTTAGCACCCCTTGAATCCATAGACTTCTTTAAGTCTCTAGTTTATTTTGGTCTGGATGGAATGGAGTTAACTTTCTTCACAGCAGCCCATGTGGTGCTGTGTTTTGGATTGGTGGCTGAAACAACAGTGGTAACACCAAAGTTTTGGCTGTTGCTGAACAGTGTTTGCACAGTTTCAAGGCCTTCTCTGTTTCTCGCTCTGCCCCCCTGCACCCAGCAATGAGGCTGGGATGAGCAAGAAGTTGGGAGGGGACGCAGCCAGGACAGCTGACGTGAATTGGCCAGAGGGTTATTCTATCCCATGTACTGTCAACCTCAGCAATAAACTGGGATGGAAGGAGAAGAGGATGGGAGGTTGTCTTCCAAGGTGGCTGTTGCTTAGACAGTGGCTGGACATTGGTGTGCTGATGGGAGGTGGTGAGTGATCGGTTGCCTTTACATAGCTTGATTTTTTCTTCTTCCTTTACTGATTAAACTGTATCTAGACTCACAAGTTTTCTTGCTTTTGCTCTTCCTATTCTCTCCCCCATCCCATGGGGAGAGGGGGGAATGAACAAGCAGCTGTGTGAGTGCTTCACTGCTGGCTGGGGTCAAATCACAACAATGTGTGGTGCCCAAAAATATCACCAGCCTTATTCACTCCTGGCTCACCTACTTTGACGGACCAAGCAAATGGTTCTATTGACTTTATTTTTATTTAGCTTGTCTTGACCTTTACTTGGCTGGAGCACCTCTCCTATGAGGACAGGCTGAGAGAGTTGGGGTTGTTCAGCCTGGAGAAAAGAAGGCTCCGGGGAGACCTAACTGCAGCCTTACCAGTACCTGAAGGGGCCTACAAGAAAGCTGGAGAGGGACTGTTTATCAGGGAGTGTAGTGACAGGACAAGGGGTAATGGGTTTAAGCTGAAGGAGGGTCGATTTAGATTAGATGTGAGAAAGGAATTCTTTACTGTGAGAGTGGTGAGGCACTGGAACAGGTTGCCCAGAGAGGTTGTGGATGCCCCATCCCTGGAAGTGTTCAAGGCCAGGTTGGATGAGGCTTTGGGCAATGTGGTCTAGTGGAGGTTGTCCCTGCCCATGGCAGGGGGGTTGGAACTAAATGATCTTTGAGGTCCCTTCCAACCCAAACCATTCTATGATTCTGTTTATTTATATTTTGTTATCTACCTGTTGAAATCAAACCCTCTAATGACAGAGCCTGTCAGCTTGCAGAACTTCTTCCCACAGCCAACTCTCTGATGTCTCCAGAGATGAACCATTGGTCAGCAGTTGCTTCCATGACTGTGCCTGTGACTCCACCGCTGCAGGCAGAAGCTTGATGCCTCATCAGCATCTTGGGGATCTTGCTCACACATTCCCACTCTCTGAAATCTGAACATGAGGATGTGTTATACAAAGGAGAAACAGGAGTGGAAATCACTGCGTTATTTTCTACCATATGAAACCCACCAGGCATGTGTGCAGGATCAACACATGAGGTAGCTGCAAACTGGACATGCTTCAAAGCACAGATCAAGTATGGCCAGTCAGTTCAAATATCCAGCCAGTCTGCGGGTTTGGGGTGGGGCTGGGGGAGCAATGTGCAGCTCTCCTGGATGGCGACAACTCTGTGGGGCCAACCCCAGAAAAGCAAGGAGGGGAACAAAACAATCCACATGGGGAGAAACTGCTGTAAGGGATTCCTTGATGTAACACTTGATTTGGAGGCATCCTTGGAGGAAGGCAGGATGCAGCGTTAGTGGTATAAGCCAGGATGCTTTCGTTACTGATTTAGTGTCTCGGTGGCCAGGGAGGCAGCTGGTAGTGCAACTATTGGCATGGTGTGTAACACTGGAGTCTCTGAATATGTGGAGAAAGCAACTATTCTGGGAAATGTCCTGTCTTAGTAGGAGTGTTCATGTCACAGGTCTGGCCAAAATCCCCTATAGATGTATTCATATTCTAGCAGCCAAAAGTTACCTTAGAAACTAAAGAGTAAAGCAGCTTGCTACGTTTCCTATAGGCGAAAATTAAACTGAAAACACAGAGATTTACCTTCACACAGAAGTACCTAACCTTGAAGAACTTTTCACTGTGTGAACCACATTTTATTTCACATTGCCTGAAGATAACGAAATGTAATGACATCTCCTCCCTGAAAGTCTGGAGGAAAGACGAGTGAAAACAGAGATTTTAAAGGTGGCAAGGGACTCCCTTGCCTTTTCATTTGTTGGGTTTAATTGCTGTGCTGAATGTGAGCCATCAGAGGAACCCATGCCATGAACTGCAGCCATATTGTTCCCCTGTGGGTACTTTCTTTCTTCATTTGATGGTATAAGCAAAGTCCTTTGTCCAGCTCCTGTGGTCGGTCCATCTGTCTGGATGTTGCTGTTGTCGCTGCTGCATGTCTTACTGATCTCAGGGGGTCTTCAGATTGTGATTTTATGCAAATTACTTTCCTGACAAAATAATTTCAAACCTGGAAGCTGCATTTCAGTATGCTTCTTGTGAGTGGACATGAAGCAAAATGCAAAATGATTTTCAAGAACAAGCTGTTCCCCAGTATTATTTTGCTTTGCTGAGGATGACAGAGGATCAAATGCTTTGCATCTCCTCTGCACAGTGACAAGTCTGAAGGTACAGAGCCACTGTGAAGCACAGTTCAGTTCCGTAGCCATCCCAGGTTAGCACTCCTACTTTCTCTCTTTGGAACAACCCTGTGACCAGCCTGGTTATAGAAGCTCTGGGCAGAAAGCAGGCTTGGGAACCTGAAGTGACTGGGATAGCTCTTCAGACCTCTGTGCCTCCACTTCCCACTCATTTTCAACAAGTGTGATGTTGGCCGGGCTATATCCATTAATGGTAGTTAATATCTCACTGATGCAGCTTGTTTAGAGCCTAGGTTGAAAAGCAAAGTATGAAGCAACTCCTGAGAGCTTGGTTTTCTGAAGGTTCCACTGGAGAGCAGTTCTTACTGTGACCATCAGGCCTTTGCCTATAACTGAACAGGAGCTTCCTGAGCTGCCCTGTGATAACTCCTTGAGCTCCTACCACTAAGCAACCAGGTTGGTTGCATTTCAATGGGAAATTTGCATCCTTGCTACTCTGCGTACCCCACTCACTCCCTTAAATAACGAATGGAAATGATGCATAAGGAATCTGAGCAGTTTATGAGGTTCACGAGAAGTAGTTAAGGTGGAGTGTCCCCAAGTAAAGCCATGGTCACACAGATGAGGCAGTGTGGCATGCTGAAGTGACACCTGCTGACACCAGCACCCACTAAGGGCTGGGTCTGTAACACCAGAGATGTCTATCTCCTGGACTGGGTTCTTCTAATGGACATCCATGACTACAGTGTTTCTGTGATCATAGCAGATAAATTAGGCATTTAAAATAGGGACCTGGGGTGGATCCTCAGCATCTCTCCTATGGATGGAGCCAGGTCTGTCAGCCCCAGTGAACAGGTAAATTGAATCTCTTCTCAAGTCACTGATTTCTGAGTCTGCCTTAATTTCAGTTATATGTAACCTAAGTACAGAATAGATCCACGAGGAGACCACAGGTATATAAAGTTTAAGTTTGTTCTCCAGAAAGGTCTAGAGCTGCCATAAGCTGAGTAGTGTGATGCCTACAACCACAAGCTTTCCAGCAGCCTGAAGCATGTCGATGTCACCTGAGGGATGGGTGGGAGGGAAGTGGAATAAGGGTTCATTACACTGTTATGTGACAGAGAAGGTTCTGGGACCCAATGGAAATATTCTGTGAAGAAGAAGAAGTATGCAAAGAAACAGCTTTGATTTGATTGCAATAAAAAATTTATTTTGATTCATATCATACTGAAAAATTAAATAAATAAAATGTCAGAGAATGATTGAGTGTAACAACTCCCCACCATCAGAGAAAAAAAAAATTATCATAATTGATCGTGTAGTCAAAGAAAAATAGGAAAAAAACTGGTTATGGGAGAAAAAAGTGCTCAAGAGATTTGGCTTTGGTAAAAAAAAGTAACACACACTCAAGGAGTGCTTCAGAGGCTTTGCAGTGGTGGCAAATACAGTCCAAAGGTTTGAAGCCTTGACATGTTGCTAAATGTTTTCCTTTGTTATCCTTTTAAATAAAACAAACCCAGAAAGTTTCTAGCAGGAACATGGTCAGTCTTCAACACTGGCAGTGGGAATTAATTCTTCCCTCAACATCATCTGTCGGTATCTCCTTGTTCTGAAGGTATCTGAATGAGCAGCAAAATTGTGCAGAAACTGTGCCAAAGATCTAACATGACAACAGTCAGTTGCCTAAAGGACTCTAGAAAAAGTTCCCCTGGAATAGAAATGTGATGGCACAGACTATCCCTCATCCTACAGCTGGCGATGTCCACTCTCTGTTCTCCTCACGCTCTGAAAAATGGACATCAGTGGTACACATTTACTGCTTGCTGTCGGCAAGAAAATTAAATGGGAATTGCAGCTTGTTCCATGATGAAGGCGCTAAATCTATCCACAATAGTATGAGCCACGATGCTTCATATGTGCGGTCAGATGCAGAATATTCAGGGGAAAATTGGAAATTTAATTTGGACAGCAAAAGGAAACTTTCAGAACAACACAGGATGGAAGATAGCTGGGTTTTTTTGCCATTGTCTTTGATCCTAAACTGCCACCCTTGATTAAAAAAAAATAAAAATCAATGGGATTTGGGTACCAAACCACCACAAATTCTCTTCCAAGTCTTTCTAAAATTGACTGGAACAGCAATAAAATGTTTCTGAATTACTGACATTTGTCCATGAGGAAAAAAATTTAAATATTTGAAGCTCATGATGAAAAAAGTATCTCCAAAATCTAGCCACAGGGTGAAGATACCACTGAGGTCTTCCATGGAGGCTTTTTCCTCTTAAAGTTGCTTTGCTTGTATTACTGTGACATGTCACCAGAAGCTTATTGATTAACAACAATTTAAACAGTGGGAATGCTTAAAACAAACAAATAAACACGGTTCAGGTAGAAATGTTTCATTCTTTTACAAAGGACATGTAGAAGACAGTAAGCGCATTGAATTTGCTGCAGGTGAGTTTTGCTGGCCACCATGCTGGGAAAGGGCTTCTTGACATGAGGATCGTGAACAGGTCTCAGCGTGAGGATTTGAAAATCCAGCCCTTTCTGTATTGCGAAACTGAAGGGGCACATGTGTACAGCAAAGGGAGCTCAGTTCCCCGCGCAGACGTTGGGCATCCTCAGCTCTTTATACGCTGCAAGTCCCGTAATACTCGTGGGAAAAGCAGTCCGTGTTGGCGAGCGGTGTTGTGGTCCAAAATAGGGATATTCCACTTGACCGCGCCATTGTGCCGTGAATTGCTGCCTTGGAGGGGAGCTCTCTGGTAACAACTGGCACGGAAAGACAAAGGGATAAATCTTGGACTGAAGCACGTCACTGGTCGAAGGGCTAGGCTTTCTCTGAGCTCAAATGCTTATCTGCTTGGACATGCTGCCACAACTGGTGCATGAAAGAGGAGTAATTTAATGATGATTTCTAAATTGTCACAAACCCCAACCATCGCAATACGTTAAAAATGAAATATGCCTTTTTTTTCAAGCCTGATCTAAAGTCCCTTGAAGTCTGTGACAAGAACTCCATTGGCTTCACCAGAGCTGAAAATGGGTCAATAATCCATGTTTTCATGATATCGGGAAGAAAAAAACACTATTCTCCATTCTTCACTACCTGAACTTTGTTCTTGGATTCATACTTTATCTGTCCTTGAGGATTAAATGCGTTGATTCCAGCAAAAATCTGTGGATATAAAATCTCCACTGTCACTTCCCCTCTCACTGCCTAGAGGTACTGATATTAACACACTCATTCCTCCAGAGATGCACATAATTTTGAAGTCTGGCTTACACTGTAGGATCAGCTT
The DNA here is from genome assembly GCF_028858705.1 of Grus americana. Classification (NCBI taxonomy): domain Eukaryota; kingdom Metazoa; phylum Chordata; class Aves; order Gruiformes; family Gruidae; genus Grus; species Grus americana. Next base: position 8,864,932 of record NC_072853.1, on the reverse strand, counting down.
GCGTAGATTGTGTCCTTGTAGATGCTGCTACAGGGCAAAAGATTCCTATTGTATTACTAGATAATATCCCAACCCACGGTATTTCTTCCACTTCAAATAGAGACGTTGTAAAGAGATATCACTTTCTGAATTTGTAAAAAAATAAAAAGAAAAGTTTCCTTGGAACTTTTGGATATTTTCCCATAAAAAAAGGTAAAAGTTACCTTTAAAAATTAGTCGTTTGTGTTGGCTCAAATACAATATAGGAACTTTTATTATTGGTTTTGACTACAAAAGTATACCACATGGAGGCTAAACTTTGGTTAATTTTCCCCCTTTTATAAAAAAGTTTAATTTAGGGTTTATCATCTTAAAAAAAATCACATCTGTTGCACAATTATAAAAGGCACATATAAATGACTGAAAGAAAAAAGTCCACTTTCCAACAGTAAACTGATTAAATAATAATGAGCATTATATTTTCCACCCCAAAAAAAAAATCATATATAACCTAATAACACAAACAAACAAGTGGCTAAAAAGGCCATGTTTTTGCTGGAGTTTTCAGTATTGTTTTCTCTCTCATTATGGCTGTATAGGAAGCAATATTAAATAATATATGATCAGAGATGATTTGATCCATATTTTCTAGACACTATCAATGCAGAATAAGACAATGGTTGAAATATTTACTACTCCAGGCAACATCATCATGTTTGTCCTTAATACAGCATGAAATCAGAAGTAATAGAGGAAACAGAAGAGACAGTTCAAACAGAAGATCAACAGCAGAAGTGAATTCATTTCTTTGAGGTAATCCTTACTACGATGTTCACAGCTGCCCTAATGGGTCTCAAGTCCCAGAAGTTGTTTTCACTCTTCTTCGAGGATCTCCAGACTTATTTGAGGAAAGAATGGACACGCAAACAGCAGTTCCTGTGCCCAGGTTTCCCCTCATTGCAACAGGCAGATCTTTCATCAGTAATTCAAGAATCAAGCCGTAGAGCCTAAGCAGAGATTCATTTATTCCCACAACTGATTGGTAGTTCCCAGCTATCTGTAGATAGGAAATCACGTGCAGCATGGAAGCCGGTCCTTGGCCGAGCTCCCTGCGGTTGAGCATTGCAGCAGTAAGATGCTCCGAATCCACTGCAGATTCACGCATTCAAACCTGGCTGGCGCTCAGATCATCTTCACTGAGCTTTGTTCTGCTGCATGTTGGAAATTGCAGCCCCCACTTCTCCCCGCGGCCAGGGTCATCTGCCCTTGAAAAAATTTATTTTTTCAATGGAGGCAAGAGTCAAAGTTACATTGAACTCAAAATCCCCATCATGGACACCTGTCTTCCGGAAAGCCCCAGCCGAAGCGTTGTTTTCCCAGTAGTGATGCCAGTGTCCTTTGCTGTTTGCTCCAAAACCGTAGACATTTACCTAGGAAGTAAGAGAGAGCTAGTGTTATGGCCTGGAAAGCAATTGGTCTTCATGTGAAATGTTGGAGAAACTCTCTTGGTTCTCAGTTTATCTATAGGCAGCAGCCTCAGTGGTGTGTCAAGCTATTCTGCTCCATGACACGATGCAACCACAGAATAACGGCCCAAGGCCTACTCAAGGGACATTACATCCTAAGCCATGCTGAGACCACCACCATACCTGAACTCAGACAGAAAAGGAAATTTCTATCCATGAATTCTTGTTTAGCAATATGAAAAACACATTCCTGTCTCCTAAGCATGATGTTTGATCTCAGGATGTCAGTGGCTTGGGATGGAAACCTCTTCTTTAGCTGATTAAGGCCATAAAGAATGGAAAAATTTTAGTTTTGCTCCTAGTCTTCCAAATGATGACCCATGTCGACCTCCACTTATATGCTTAATTATATGACATTTGCCGTCACTTCAGAAGCAAAGGGCCATTATGTTCTTTGTCTGTGTATATGCCTACAGCCTTTCCTCCCCCAAAGGCTCATTCATCGATGGCTGGGTCTGTCTCCTCTAGTGGTAAATCAACATCACAGTTGATTTATTTAAACTGTGTGGCAATATGGCTGGGTTTGATTTGGTCATAGCCCAAAAAACAAGCACCCTAACCCACCCACACCTGTACCTACCCAAACACGAGCTGGTTTTAAGTTATTTTTGGTAACGTCAGAGCCTTGCTCATTGCCTGCTTACCAGAAAACAAGCTCCACCCAAGCCGCCCATCCTATCTGCCATGACTATGGTACAGTTTCTGCCAGCATCATTAGGAGTATTTCCATCACCTCTCCAGGCAACACAGGCCTAGGTAACAAAAGGTCTCTTTCATCAGCAGATCTGTGGCCAGGACAGAGATTTTGCCAGCATAGTGATTTTTATCCCCCATGATGACAAGCCCATGTTTGCAGGATTTTGTAGAGCTGACCCGGCCTTACACTAACTAGTGAAGTCTCCAGTCACCTAGGAGCACCTCACATCACTCAAGCCAGGGAATTTCCTCAAGTAACTGCTGGAGCAGAGACATTTACCATAACCTACTGTATAAACCCACAAGCTTGGGTTTGAAAATAGACCATGTGCATTCCCCAAATTAGCTATGGAAGAGATGGTCATTGAAGTTCTTCAGGTGGGATTATGTTTAAGACTTAGATATCCAAATGGAGGTGTCTGTGTAGCCATTACACTCAGTGCCAATTCAGGCAGCACAGTCCCTGGATCTGCTCCTCTCTTGTCTCCACTGATTACACTCAATGCATTTGCTCAAACATAAGTGCCATTTGAGGTGTCCTTGAGTACTCAATACATTGACTCAAGGCAGGCAGATGTCACACAAAGTCAAGAGATCTGTACTTTCCTGGCCTAGCAGCTGGAGGCAGAGGGCACACTCAGGGCAACACCAATGTCTCTTGGTGCCTTAACAGTGAGATAAAATATAATTGGGACTTCCACTAACAAGATGGGCACAGACACCATCCATATTTAGATGTCTTTTGATACCAAGTGGAATCCCACTATTCATGTTTAGTTATATTCCCCTGGAATGCATCTTAAACCCTACCACTTGCTGACATTAAAAAAATCTGTCACTGTCAGTTGAGCATATCTGCAAGTTACTGATGACTCTGCATCTCTTTGAAGAAGCAAATGGCAGAGAAGATGGAAAGGGGGAAATAAAGGCCGAGTGAGTGGCCAGGGCATGTTCCTGACACTTCAGTGTGAAACGTCCTGATTTTTTAGCCATATATCCAAACACAACCAGACTTTACCTCATCGCATACATGGAGTGCAAATATCAAAGTCAGAAGGCCTGTGGAGGGGTATCTCCCATGATTCTGGAGCCAGTTTTCATAGATGTACTTCATAAAAGCTGGATTATAAACCAGGATCTAGGCAAAATTGGAGAGAAAGGCTCATTAGTAAAATACCCTGGGAAAAAACCATCAGTAACATGTTATCCCTAAAGGACACTGGGGTAGGGGAGTAGGGGAGAAAGGAATAATAGTTATTCCCTAGGGCAAGTGAAAGGGGAAAATAAAGCTCCGTAGTTAAGTGCATTCAAAAGTACTTCCCATGTGCAATTACACATGAATATTCCTTCCTTTGTCTTGATACCCCATGTGCTTACGCTAATGTAAATCCTGGGTGATTCCTACTGAAACCAATGGATATGAAATCATAGAATCATAGAATCATAGAATCATAGAATGGTTTGGGTTGGAAGGGACCTTAAAGATCTTCTAGTTCCACCCCCCCTGCCATGGGCAGGGACACCCTCCACTAGACCAGGTTGCCCAAAGCCTCATCCAACCTGGCCTTGAACACTTCCAGGGATGGGGCATCCACAGCTTCTCTGGGAAACCTGTTCCAGTGCCTCACCACTCTGACAGTAAAGAATTTCTTTCTAACATCTAATCTAAATCTACCCTCCTTCAGCTCAAACCCATTACCCCTTGTCCTGTCACTATGCTCCCTGATAAACAGTCCCTCACCAGCTTTCCTGTAGGCCCCTTCAGGTACTGGTAAGCCGCAATTAGATCTCCCCAGAGCCTTCTCTTCTCCAGGCTGAACAAGCCCAACTCTCTCAGCCTGTCCTCACAGGAGAGGTGCTCCAGCCCTCTGATCAGCTTCGTGGCCTCCTCTGGACTCTCTCCAACAGCTCAATGTCTTTCTTGTACTGGGGCCCCCAGAGCTGGACGCAGTACTCCAGGTGGGGTCTCACAAGAGCAGAGTAGAGGGGCAGGATCACCTCCCTCGACCTGCTGGTCACGCCTCTTTTGATGCAGCCCAGGACATGGTTGGCTTTCTGGGCTGCAAGCGCACACTGCTGGCTCATGTTGAGCTTCTCATCAATCAACACCCCCAAGTCCTTCTCCTCAGGGCTGCACAAGTGAGAAGAAAATCAGGCATTCACCTCTCCCTGCAGTGTCCTGCTGTAAGGCAGGTGAGCTCTGGGGAGTTGGAGGCTTGAGCAAGGCAAGCCAAGATGCCATGTCAGATTTCATAGAATCATAGAATCACTTAGGTTGGAAAAGACCCTGAAGATCATCAAGTCTAACCGTAATTTGGGTGGGAAAGTAGGAGCAACTCTATCTTCTGCACAATATGCCAACCGTATCTTGGAATGTCTATAGGTACAGATCTCAGGAAACCAGGGGTCAGGTGTAAACTATCAGGAAGCTTATCAGGTTGTGCCAGCTGTATTTCTCCTATTTACCAAACATGCTGTTTTCATATGCTGCTTTTTTTTTTTTTTCTCACACGACATAAATTGCACTTGGTTATCTCCTGGGGAATTTATTAGGCCATCTAATGGAGACAGAGCACTTAAGATCAGACCTGACTGTACAGTAAATCCAAGGACTGGTGGGAGCCCTTGGTTTCAACCCCCTTCCCTGAATCAGGCAGAGAGGCTTTTCCCTCCATGCTGCGTTTGTAATTAGAGTGACAGTGTTTCAGTGCTATCTGGATAGCTGCAGGGCTTTTCCTTTTACAAAGTCAGAGGTTAATTGCTGATATTGTATCTGTGTGTAATCGCTTCTCACAGGGTGTTTTGCATTGCACGGTGTGGGAAGAAATGCAGGCTTCTCATCTCTCTATCATCAGCCGTACCCTGGGCTGGTGCTACTCAAGTGTGATGTGAGCTTAATACCCTGTGGTAGTGCATCTCACAAGGGCTTTGCAGAAGTTATTGTGTTCCTCACAACAGGTAGGGATGAGCCAAGTGATTATTTAATTCCCCTAGAGGTCCTCGGTTTGAAGCACAGGAATATAAACTGATACTGGTTAAAGGTCTCATCTGAAGCCTTTGGCAAAACCTGGCCTCCTGAATGAAGGATATGTGCTTTAATCTGCAATTTTAATGCTCTGGGACTGTCATACTTTACCAGCCCTTGAGACATCAAAAGCCTGAGCTCCTTTGAAAATCAGCCTCTCCAAAGGCTGAGAGAATGAGACTTTTATTTTGCTGGAAGGTCTATAGAAGAAGAAACATTTTTCCTCTCCCTACATGGTTTGCCTTGGCTATGCCCTCAAACCATGCAACTACAACAACAAAAGTCTTTGCATGGTGGCTAAAGGTCCAACATGGGAATAACTACCCTGTCACATGGGAAATCCTGCCTCCAGCAGTAGGGCAGGTCTGTTAAACCTCAGCATACTTGGGCAATGAGTCAGCATGCATGGGATGGACGCTCTTCTGACTGCTGTAGGATGGGCACCAGGTTTGCCCATCTTTCTTCGACCTTCCCAGAGAAATGAGGTCCTCCTGCCTCCTACACATCCAGGCTATGAAATAAAATGGGTCAGAGGTGTTTTGTTAGCCTTGAGGGAAGTGGAATGGAATGGATCATGTCCACATTGCTCAGTTCTGTCCCTGTGCAAAACGGAATACTCCCTGGTCTGTGCTATCCTCCAAACTTGGCTTGAACATTGCCTGGGAGAGCATTAATACACCTGAGACAAAACCAGCATGGACTTGGTCTGAGCCCAGCTTTATTTGTTCAGAGTTCCCTTAGCTCCTTATTACAAGGAACTGACCCGGGAGTGAGAAACATCCCTGGCATTCAAATAGTCAAATTATTTTAAAAAAACTCCAAAGGCTCTCCACAGCTCAAAGTGTCATTACATCCGAATGACCGCAATGGGTGGGAACAGAGCAACTGCTGTGGAGGGTGAGCACCACTGGCCAATGGTGCACCTTCAATCTCCCTGAGCAGCAGAGGAAGCAATGCAACCTTCAGAACGGCCATACTGCAATGGCATAGTCACAAGAGCAGTTTCTTTCCAACCTCAGTTACTCAGTGGTTGATCTATGGCCTGAATGGCACATAACCTTTAGCTTAGCTGAACCTTGTAAAGTCTGTGTATTTTGGTTGCAGTTTGTATGAATGTCAAGGGGTTCCTTGGATTCTTGCAGTCTCCCAAAGAGGTGAAAGACCTACAAGTGGATTAGCAGAACAAATTCACAAACCAGCATTGCTCACCTTTTCTTTTTTGACTTTGATTTTCCGTGGAACTGGAACATATGTGCTGTTAAAAGAAAAAAAAAAAAACAAACAAAACAAACCAAGACCAAGATTAATAAAAGCCCAACATATTTATATTTTCATGTATTTCCAAAGAAAGAAAGAATATTCTTCATGTACAGTATCAAATTCAAATTATTTGAAAGTAATAAATTCGAGAAGATGTTGGAAAATGAAGCTACAATTAAGCAATACAGCATGAAAAAAGTAAGCTGTCACTGAAGCAAGTTTATAGGAAGTGATTATATTATTAAATTTTAAAGTTAATTATTGACAGTAGGACACCAAAGATTTAGCTGACAATATACTGTAGAGTCAATATTATGTGGAGCCCATGACTTCTAATTCTTGGATCGTGACTGTTGCAGTCTTTGCACTTTGCTAATGGGAAGGGCTACCTGTTTAATTTCATGGCTGAGAAACCTTTTCCCACCAGGGGGAGACTTTTCCCCTCCTAATACTTGTAGCTACTCCATGATTTTCAGAGTAGGCGGTAGTAGAGTTCATAATTTCTGTGGTTATGTGCAACTCGGGCATTCCCAGTACACAGCCCCTCACCAACAAGCTATTCCCCTCCTCCTCAGGGGGATGCTGAAGGCTTCCTGCAGTGCCCAGCATAAAAATTCCAAGTCATACCTTATGACTGGGTTGAAATCACGAGTTATGTCTTGAAAACAAAAAAATCTTTTCTTCCCCATATCTCATGCACGGTGCATGCTGGCATTGCACAGCTCATCACGAGTACTGTAAAAAGAAATGTCCCTGATTTTGTTTCAAGTGAAAAAATTCTGGTGAACTGGCCTCGTAATTGGAATATATCCCAAAATATACCCTGCATACTTTTTAGATGGGCTGTGATAAAACACCAAAGTCTTCCATTAGTTCAATCTAAATATTTTTGCTTGATTTTTGGTAACAACAGGATTTCTGTCATTAGGGATTTATTTCTCTTTGAACCATGGATCATCAACACTTTGAAACATTAGTTTAAGTCTTCCCAAACCAATGGTGACCTGGCAACATCATCAACTCCTTAGGTACTTCTGAGCACCCCTGACCTGCGATCCTTGCTCTGGGCTGGATGCAGTGGGAGAGGTGACAAGTGGGTTCCAGCCCTCCTGAGATGTGACACAAGATGCTAATGGGGAAAGGGACACCCATGCAGACTTCTTAATCTGCTCTCAGCAAATCTGCCCTAGCAGCTGCTTCCCACACCTGACCTTGATTAGCGAAGTCAGTAGAAGTAGGTTTGGTTATCCCATATCCTTTTTGTGGTTACGAAGATAAAAAGGGTTTCTTTGCTAGTAAAATCTCCTCATTATTATATAAATAAACAGCCAATCTTTTCTAAAAAGATGATGTGGAGGAAACAAGGGGGCCATTATTCATGGACATTCAGCTAGGTACAGTAGAAGACCGAAAATAACAGTATGCATTGTTCAAGACAGTGTTTGCAGACAGCTCTGATCCAACCAGGAGACTACCACAGCTCTTGTCAGATGACATGTTAGCCATTTTCATCATGGGATATTTCATTTTTTCAGAAGCAATACCCAAGTCCTGCTGTCAGCCGGCTGCAGAATTGCATGCAACCGCACGGAAAGTATTGGCACGCTGATTAAGACCAAATGGAGACCTACACTGTTATGATCACGTAAAACATGGGCTGCATAGCAGTCAGGGAGTTAGTGACCCAGTAAGTACCACATAGGAGTGGGACAAAGAGTGAAGCCTGTGATGAAGGTAGCGACAGGTGGAATACATATAATTTGGAAAACATCTTCTATGAGCCACTTTGCAGGGCTGTAGTGAAGTCTGCCATTATTACTGGCCACTTTGCACAGGCCATTTACTGGAGCCTTAACCCAAGTGGAAGATGCAAAACACTTGAAGGAATACAAAAATTGCTCTTTGCCAAACCAAGTGGAGATACATGGAGCTTTTTCACTACGGAGATTCCTAAAAGACTTGCAGAAGGCAAGTTAAGGCAACTAGGCTAAATATATGACTGATGAGGGCTGAAGGTTTTTTGTCCCAGAATGCTTTTCTTGTCTTTTTCTGAGATAATGCTCAGCCCTTAGAGAGCCACTTTGAAAAGGGACATCCGTCAGTCAAATGGGACACGTCTGAGAGAATCATTCAGCTATCAATTCAATCTAATATTAAAGCCATCTGCAGTTTGGCTTTTGTTTTGAACCATAAAAATTGCTTGAATAATGCTACTACTGGGAAGAGAATATGATTAATACACAGGTTTTGAGTCTTAGGAAATTATTACTTCATTTGAATGGGATACAGGAAATTAAACATTGTGTAAAATTCTAACCAATAGAGGATGCTTATCATTTTTAACTATGAGTGCACTTAGGTTCTTGTTAACCTAAATTCAGTTTATACTATGCAGCCTGTGCACAAGGCATGATGGCCATGCAGGTCAGGGTAAGGAGGTGAGTATTTCTTCTCTTCTAAAATACTGAATTTCAGATGGGTTATATTTTTATTTCCTGCCTTCTCTCTTCTACAAACGTACAGTCAACAATTTCTTTATACACTGTATCTGACACTGTGTGTTTCATGCATGCTCATAGGTTTATTCTGCTAGCCTAAAATTATGTTACATATATTATTATGCTTTGTGTTCTTATGATTTTCTGGTTTTATTATTTCAGCAAGTACCAGCTTATTAAATGTGCAATTTCTCTGCTTTGAGTATGGCAAAAATCTTAAAATACTGGTATTTTTTCCATGTGGTTAAATACTCACACACTAATTTATACCAGATCCTCACCAAGCCCGTGTATACAGTCTAATTATAAATATATAATATATTCTGTAATTTATTAAGCAAAGATGTTTTTCCTTTCATGTGCTGGGACTGCCTTGTAGTCAACCAGTTATATCTTCCTGATAGGCTGAGGGCTCACTCAACTTTACCACTGCAAGTCATTTGCTGCCACTTCTGGAAGTAAATACTCGACAAGAAGTAGTTAACACCTTTTCAATCTGGGCACAGAGCAGTGACAGTGACGGAAACACGGATGGGTGATGATGGCAGCAACTGGCCCTCTATGGGCTCCTCTTCCTAGTGCAGGCACGGACATGACAAAGATGCAGCAAGGGGCTTCATTCAAAGCTAGGAGCTTTCCATTGCTTCTGATAGGATTTGGATCTTAGCTTAAAGGCAGAGGTTCTCCACCTTTTTTATCTTTTTAGCTTCTAAAAGAAAAAAAAAATCTCAGCCCTGCAAAAAAAGTGATATTTTTTAGCCAGTTTTCTAAGTGGGATGATTTTTCCAAGTTACAAGTGTGTCCTGAAGATGGATTTTTTCAAGACAAGTTATGACTGTATATACTAAGTGCTGGTGACAAAAAAGGTAAAAAGAGACTAAATCAAATTTTTTACAAGTTAAGAGAATCTTAATAAGAAGTGAAAAGAATCTAAAATGCATTTGTAAAGAGAGAAAAGAAAAAGAAAAGAAGAAATAGAACTCCATTTGTTGTCCCATCAAAAAGTTTTCCTTAAAAAAGTGACGCAAGTCTTATCTCCAGTCAATATGGACATACTTTTCCAAGTTTTTAATCTTCTGAAATTGGGAACAAAGTTCAAATGTCTTGAAACGCTTCTCTGGAATAAAGTAATCTGATCTGCTGTTGCAGGGACCACCAAGCAATCCCACCAGGTTGTGGCTTTACATCCAGCAGATAACCTCTCACACAGTACAAATGTCACATATTTCATTCTCTGGATTAGGAAAAGCCAGTTTATAGGAAGGGAGAGAATCTGCTAGCAGACGTCCAGAAGAAACGTGTTTTGTTCACATTTCTAATTTTAGTGCTACCATAAATGTATTAAGCAGGACAACATTTACTTCCAAAAGCACAAGGAAGAAGTGGAGAAAAACTACCAGCATGGCACTTTATTGCCAGGTAAAACATTAATTTAAAGATAAGGCACACAGATGACACACAAAACAACAGTGTCTCCTCTGCATGGCTCTCAATCACCTTCCACCAGGAAAGACGGACAGAACTCCTGACTGACCTGTCCAAGGAAGGATGCTGTGGATGAGGGACTAAGTGTCCCAGTCTGCTTCTGCTCTCACTGCCTTCCGTGAGCAGCCTGTGCGTCCCTCTCTGCCTCCTTGTCCTCTTCCACAAGTGGGATATGTGTTGGAAGACCACTTGGCCACCTAAGTGTCTCAGGTGGGATAATCCAGGTGTCTAGGACCACCACTGAATGAATAACCCGCCAAACACCTGATTCTGCAGATGGCTTTCTGATGGGTACGCCTGGGTACGGGCATGCTGGCTGCACCCACTGTACTTCCAAGGGACTGGAGAGGAGGAAGGATGAGCAGAAGCCCAAAATGAGGCAATGAGCCCCAAAGCCCAGGAAGCCACTGCTCAAACTGGCTGCCTCTAGCAGCAAAAAATCCCCCTTTCATTTCTCTGAGACCATTGTGTGAGGCTGTGAAGAGCTGGATCTGGATCTTCATCTCAAAGACTGCACCATAACATTAAGCTTTTCCTAGAAAGCAAGCGTTCAGGACTGAACCCTCACCTGAGAGGGTCTGTAAAGCCTTATCAGAAGTGGGGATTTGCCCAGTGTGGGCTTTTCTGTCCTACAGCAACATGTGGGGGCTCCCACCCCTTCAGCTTGCCCACTCACCGCTGCCCGTACTCACAAGTTGATGGTGCCTGTGGTGAGAGCGGTGACAACCCAGCGCAGGTCCAGGGTTTTGAAGGGGATCAGGATCATGCTCACATTTTCTGCCAGCTCTTTGTAGCTCTCGGGGTAAACGAAGTGGTGAGTGGTCTTGCTCCCAACATCTGATTCGTAGCCAGTGGTGGGGGCACGGTTCATTCTGCAGCCCAAAAGTAAGAAGTGAGAGAGTGAGTTGGACTTGATGATCTTAAAGGTCTTTTCCAACCAAAACAATTCTATGATTCTGTGAAGTGGGAGAGGAATTAGGTAGGTACAAATATGTGTGATTCTTCCCCAAATCATTTGCTGGAGGTGGCAGGAAAATGCTCCCATGGCTAAGGAGAGTGCTGTGTGCAGGCTCCTCAGACAGCCTTGACAGGGTGTAGTGGTCCTCAAGTAGGCTGAAATGACCATCACCCACAGTGAATAAATCAAAAGTAAATGAAAGCTCAGCTTTAGTGTGAGATTCCTCGGACTGAATGGGAGTTTCTGCCAAGCAAGTGTATCTCCGAGCACATCCCTGGGTTCCCTTTACAGTCAGCGGAAAGCTGGTCAAAAGACCAGCGAGTCCATGAGGACACATCTCCTTTCATCCTAAAGCTGAAGCCTCCAGTAAGTGACAAGAATATTGCCCTGAAGCCCACCAGCATGATTTCTCACAGTTTTAATCCCTCCATCTGTACAGGTGTATTTGGATATCCAGGGTCAAGGTAACAAACCATGTTATATGTGATAAACAGCAACAAATATTTCTTATGTCCTTCCATGAAAAGGCACCAAAGCCACAGTGAGAAATGCAGGACCTACTGCTGACACTTCATTTACTCAAACTTTACTTAGTAGGATGTCACCCAACTTCAATACATCTACTTAGAGTCACTCTGCACACACATGGTGTGATTTCAGTAACCCTGGGGTCAGCGCATGGAGAACTGCCCAGGGCCCACCAGGGCTCAGTCAAAACGTGTTGGCCAAGAGGGCTACCTTACGTTGGGTGTATCGGGGAACAGAGCAGGGGTTTCTGAACTCAGGACTGCAGAAACGCCTCTACGCTTGTGTTCACTTCTGGAAGTAAATTGGGGACACATCAGCAATTCCTTCCCTGATGCATTAGCTCACTGCTCGTACAGATTTGCATATTTCTGTGGTGCAGCGTAATGCACATTAGAGATCCCCAAAGTAGCTGACTGACTTTGCATGAATCCATGGTGCTGTGCAACACCATGGAGAAACCCCCAAGCTGGGTCTGAGCAGAATGGGGATTCTCTGCAACCCACTGGAGTCTCCTGCAGAGACATTAGCTCAGGTCCTGTCTAATTAGCAGAAGTGCAGGGAGGACAAGGAAGGATGTAGCTGACGAGGTGATGAGGAGCCTCGTACGTTACCAGACAACACACTGCCCTGGTCACTGAAAACAGGGGAGATAAAATCTGTTTATCAAGTCTGTGCCAGGCTGTGTTATTGCACTACTCCCCTGGGTGAATTAGTTAAGTTTCTTCTAACTCCCTCAAAGGGAGATATTAGCGTGGGCAGACTATCCCAGCCTGTGTGGATTCGTTGTTGAGCTAAGCTCTTCCCTGCCAGTGACCCACATCGTACTGTGTAGAAATACTCAGTAAAGCATGAGACCATGTTTTATTTTGAGATTACTCAGTCTCAGGTAGAAAATATGGGATTTTCTTTCTGTCAGGACAAAGCATCTTAGTTATCTTACTCACACTCTGCCCTCGGGTCTGTGTACCTTCCCCACCGTCCGTGGTGGGGCTGGCTGTGTGGCATGGCAGAAGATAGCGCTCACACCCAGTCTGAGCAGGAAGGACTGAGCAGGAATTTCCTTCTATCATCAAAGCAGATAGTTAAACAAATAAAAGTGGGCTGGAACACAGTGTTTGGAAGGAAAGGTGTCCCCTCAGAATCCTTGGCTCTTCCCCACGCTTGGCTGTATTGCCAGAGCACGTGCAACTGAGTATCAGTTCACTAGAGATTTTGTTTGTTAGATTGACACACAAAGGGGTCACCTTTTCTGCACAAATTTCTACGGTGAATCCTAAAATCTTGTGCCATCCCTTCAGATACGGCTTGAGATTGCTAATATATAAATCCAAGACTGGAAGGTTCAATTCCAAGTCACAGAGAGTTTCTCCATTGTCAGGGATGCACAGCTATGAGGAGGGTAAGACCTCAGAGCAGAAACACACATCTGAGTGTGTTACTCATTAGTTACTACTCAAAAAAAACAATAGTCTTTGAATCTAGCAAAGCATTTTCTGCATGAATCTGGGAATGCAAGCCAGGCAAGACAAGAAAGTCCCCACAGGAACGGGGCTGTCTCCCCAGTGAGAGACACGGAGTTAAGCATAAACTCACATTTTGAGGCACCTCAGCTGCCTCACATTTGCAACCTGCAGGACTAATGTCGAGGGCTCTTCACTTCCCTTTTTGTATCTGAAGAGCAGGTCGGCTGCTCTGCCCTTGGGGAAGTACTTTTGGCAGAGGGCAAGGCATGCAACTGACAAAGCAACTCCTGAAATGATTGATCATGAACATTTAGATGTCATCTAAAGACTCCACAGCGTGTCCAAGCCACATTGGAGGCTAAGAGGCTTAAGGTGGCTTAACAGTTCAAATAGCGCTCATCTGCTGCTGATTCAGTCTTGACTTCAGCGCACAGCTTCCCACCAAAGGCTATGTTGTTTCTGAGAGTATAATCCCACATGTGGTATTTCCAACAGCAATCCCTCTGACCTGCCCTGCATTGCTCCTCAAATTGTGCTGTACTGGCACCTGCGGTATGAAAGCTGGACAATGCATTAGAGATGAACTTAGTCAGCCCAGATATCTTGGCTGCACTTTGGGTGATTAGCTTACCCAGTTCCCGCTGGTGTTTCAGTGGGACAAAATAGCCAACCTTCATTGCCTCGAAAGGAAGAGGCGATGTGACCCTTCAGAAAGTAGCTGCAGCCAACCAGTTGTCTCCTGTCCATTGCAAAGTGACTTTGGCTTTCCCACCCCACTGTTGCTTAAGAATGAACCAGTGCAAGTAAGTCAAATCTGATACAGTCAATTAAGTGTGTGAAAGATCACTTGTGAGTGAGCTGCAGAAATAACTTTTACTCAAAACTACAGTTTTTTTCAGGGATATTTTTTAACACAAGCAATTATGTATGGTGCAGAACAAGCTACAGTATCAACACCTATTCATTTTTTTTTTCCAAGCTCAAACATGAGGTCGTACCTCCAATGCACATAGTTGACATCCCAGGAACTTAGTTTTGACCTAAGTACCAGATTTCACCAAATAGCCCCTGAAATCTTGTTTACTCACTTGTCCCCCAAAATACATATGGATCTTAAACAACAGAGATGTCTGGAGCCAAGGTAGTGCCTACTCACCGGAGTACAAAGTCATGGGAGTCAATATCTTGGCCATACTGAGACTGCAGAAGGTTCCCAGAGTTGCCCACGACGGCACACCGTCTGCACGTGTAAGTGCCTCGCTCCTGCAGTGGATCCCCATCCCCGGGAATGATCTCAAACAATTCCTTGAGAGTAGCATTAATATTCTTCGGCATTTTCTCTCCTTGCAATTTCTGTTAGAGAGAAAAATCATCCCAAGTTACTGATATAGCTAGCTTGTCGGTGAGCAAGATGTAGCTTCAAATGTCTTCTCAAAGATCATTCTTGCATCTACCTGCAGACGCTGTCTCCTGCAGTATGCATTGCAAAGCTTTGGGTTGGGAGCAGAAGTGTGAAGACGAAAAAAAAAAAGTGGAAAATCCCTTCTCATTAACTTTTTTAACTTGGTTCCCCTTTTCCCTTCCTTTTTCTCAGATTCCCTTACCTCCTCAGTCTATCTAGCCACGGTGGAACAGATCGTATGTTCTCCCCAAGGCTGCCCCTAGCAGAATAAATGTTCCTCTGGTGTCTGTAAGCCTAATCCCACCTTGGGCCAGGTATCTTCTCTTAGGACATCCATACAATTTTTTTTAAAACCTGCTAGGAAGGAGAGAATCTGATGGAACACAGGTGTGGCCAACATCCCTTCCACAAATTTTGGCATATGCCAGAACTGGAAGTGGGAGATCTCATTGCTGCTTTTCTGGACTGTGGAGGAACCAGCCGCTAGTGCACAGGAAACTACGGTAGAGTTAGCCCTGAGGGCTGGAGATGTAAATCCATCCAAAAAATGCTCCAGGATGAATAAAACCACCCGGACCTTGGTCATTGTGTCTGTTGCCATGGAGGGAAACTCTTTTGTAGCAGCTCTGTGGTGCATGGTGGAAACAATGGCTGGATTGGGAAGGTACAGGCGAGGTGCAGGGCAGGTGATGGTGAGACACTCCCTTTCTGGAGTTCTGCTCTCTGAGGGTTACTAAAGAGGTTGGGAGTGCTGGCAGGCTCACAAAAAGCATTGCCCACCCTTTTGGTGCCGGTTGCTTGCAAGTTCACAAAAGGAGTATGACTTCTAACACAAAATCTGCCAAAAGGCTCTGCCCTTGCCCTGCCAGCCCAGGGCAAGGAGACACAGGGAGGGAGGGAGGGAGGGAGGAGAAACACCTTTTCCCACAACTCCCAGCAATGGCCCGAGGTAATTTGGCTTTAGTTTCTGATGCGTTTCCCTTGACTGCACCAGGAACTGTTCATTTGTCCTGCTATCTCTCTCTCTCTCATAGTCAAACACACACACACAGATGTATCACTGTAATTTTTGTTTAAATTTTGTGCTGTCTCTTTGCAGACCTAGGAAAAGCAGCCTTATTTGCACTGAATTGAACAATAAGCCCGTGGAGCTCAGAGCTACAAGACAACAGCGGGGCCAAGGACTTGAAACAAAGATGACAAAGAAATGTTGCATACAAAGGCTTAACCTTACTGCTAATCCTTGCTAGCCTATATACTCAGATATGGACTGCACGAGGTGATTAGGATGTGAGGTAATTAGGATGTGAGGTAATTAGGATGCCCAAACAAGCACTGTCATTATTACCACGTGTGTCACTATTCAGCGGATGGCTCAAAGTGCAAAATGTTATCTTCTTCTAAATTTGTGTGGGATGCTACAAACACATGTTCACATATTTAAACTCTGATATATTAGTTATGAATCCAATCTAACCTGTTTTTAAATCTCTGAGTTTGTGAAAAACATTTAATGTTAGAAAGTCTGCAGCCTTCAAAATGAATGAAGACTTTTAATACATATCATAGAGTGTAGGATCAGGTGTATAATGCAGAGAAATTTAACTATTTTTTTTTTAAAAAGGAACTCAATTTGAATTATTTGAACACTTATGTGCATACACCCATGTGTACCCTCTCTCTATATAGGTTAACTGACATTAACTGTCTTTAAGAAATGAAAGGGAAAACCACCAAACACGCACCAAAATACTTTAAGAACATCATTATTCGGCCGGGGGAGGGGGGGACAAGGGGGGAGAGGGAACTCCAAACAAATCCAAAATCTATTCTGAAACTTATTTTGCCTGAGAAAATTCAGATGAAGAAGGTAAATTTCAGAATATCCTAAGCACTTGAGCCCTCTTTTTAAGTTAAAATAGCCAGAATGAAGGCATACTTATAGGAAAGGGACTGGAGTATTGACTTCTGTTTGATGCATTAAAACGATAAGAAATGTTATCATGGATAGGCACCTCCATTTACCCAGAACAGGGATCTGCCTTTTCTTTCTGTTGTGCTGCTATCAGTCTAGAGTAACTCCATTGCAACCAAGTTAAAACATCGGCACCAACACCAGCCACAGAGCAGGACACCATTGTCCTACAATCCCTCGGCTGTACACAATTTCCACAGCAGAGATTATTACTTACGTTAGAGATTCCTTCAAAGACCTTAAATAGGATGATGACCTTACTGCCCTGCGTGCTGAACATTCATACAATAATACATCCATCTTTAACTCATTAAAAGTGCTCTGTTTTAATTTCCTTAGTGATTATCTGATTGAACTACACTTTTCAGGCCTAATCTTCAATCAGCACTGGTTGGTCTTTGACATTTCAGCAAAACAGAGCAGGGCAGGCAATGAAGCTGGTTAAGTCCAAGGCAGATACAGCTTTTCAAAGTTCAGACATAATGTGCAGCCAGTTCCTTATTGCACAATGTTTACTTGACTTCTTGAAAAAGACCATTTTAATAGCATTACAATTACAAGCCCATTATAGCTCACTTTCCCCCACCAAATTTTTGTCCTTTTTTTTTAGTAATGTTTTCTTTTTGTTTTAACAAGCTCCCACCAGTCTGGCCTTTCCCATAAATCAACAAAAGCACTGGGTGAAAGTCTGTCTGTGCCGTGCAAGGCAGAGCCATGTCAGTGCCATATGGTTCAGCTGGGACAGCATCCTTCCTCCAAGTGCCGTAGCTGTGTGCCAGGGATACGTGTATGGATACAACTGCTAGAAGTGGGCTTAAATACACTGAAATACTTGACCCCTGTGTCCTGAGTGAAGTAGCTGCTTTCCTCAGAAGTCTGTGGAAGCAAGAGTCATGTGTAATGATGCAACTTAACCTCTTGCCCAAGTTCAAAAATCATCTTAGTTCACCTTATGTCCACATATAAAATATCACTAGATCACTTAAAATTCCAGCTCTCCTCCATAAAATATTTGTCTGGCACTTGAGAGAGAATTCTTCACCTTAGGTTGTTAAAAACTATAACTGGGAGTCCAGATTGAGAAATTTCCTAATCATCTTCACAGGGAAGACAAACTACCCTGTCCTCCAAGCCTTAGAAACTCACCACTTCACATACAGAAATTTAATAGCTGGTTTTGCATATTCTTATTTAAAAAAGCAAGAAAAATAAATAGCAAGACAAAAAAAAAACACTCAAAGTTTATGCACTTCCTTTCTTTACCCATGAGTGGTTTTCCAAGGAAGAACTTGTTGCTCCTTCTTTCACGCCTCCATTAAGGATGACAAATGACTTTTTGCTGCTTTTATAAACTTCTTGGAAGGCTTCCCGGGGCCCTCCAGTACCGTTACATCACTAGCGATCACCAAGACGCAATACCCAAAACTCAACTGTAGGATGTGAATTCAGCCAAGGCTGCTCAGAGCTAAGAGCCTGGAGTTGTGAGGACACAGCTACAGTCAGGAGAGCCTCAAAGGAAAGCTCTCCTGATCCCTGTGCATCCCACATCCACGGACAAGTTTGACAGCGTATTAAATACACCTTCAAAATCCCAACTTATTAGCAGGCAGAAAACATGCTGCACAACCTGTAATCACTGGTGTGATGTGGACGCAGATGGAGCGTGGAGCGCGACACAACCGTCGTGGTGGACAGGCAGGTACAGGCGTGGGTCTGGCAGCAGGAGCACTGCTGGGGCAGCCCTCCTGCAAGCACACAGCCAGGCAGCCTGGGGAAGCTGGTGTAGCGATACTGTTTTTCATGGCTTTTCTAATTTTTTTAAACTGTTTTTAAAAGATAAAGAGGGAATAAAGCCCCATGAGAATCTCTTTTGCGCAGCTACTAATTGCCTCGCTGCAGCAGTTCGGAGGCATTAATGCTCATGCAGTGCTTCCCAGCTATAAGACATTGTATAAAGATTAATCCTAGTAACAGCCTGGTGGGGTAAATCCAGGTAATCTCCATTTTGCAGACTGAAGGAGAGGTTAAAAGGAAACCATCAATTTTAAAAATGCCTCCTTGGTCTAGAAAATATGGCATTATTATTGTTATATTTAATGTCCTGCAATTACTATGCATCAAAGAGATTAAGGGGAAGAATATAGGGGCTTTCAAGAGTTCGGGCTTTGTTTAATGATTTGTGCCTGTCAAAAAACATGCATTCTCAAATACGAATGTAATGTGCAAATATTATGTAAATAACACACAATAATACCCGTATGCCAAATTGTATGATTTCTGACTTCCACGGCTGGTACAGGTCATCTCCGCACTACGCTAAGGAGCGAAGACCCTGCCCACCAGCTCTGTGTGCCCTCGTTGCTGGCTGCGGGATGCTTGCAGCTCGGCAGAGCACATCGCAGTGCTTAGAGGGACCCAAGAGCTTGGACCACGTTCAGATCCATCTGTCCTTGCCGTAGGAGACCCTGGAGCTGCCGCCCAGCTAGACACACGCGGGGGCTGCCAGTAGGGATAAGAGGTAGCCCAGGCTCAGGTTCTCTCTCCCAGTATGTCCAAGGTTGGTCTAAATATCACGCTTGCACCCAAGCAGTGCACCACCAGGTGGGACTGGGCATGTGGCGGGCACTGGGACTAAAGCCTGGGACCTGGGCTGGATTTGGTACCACCTTCTGCTGTGAACACGCTACCTTCAGAGCGCTGAGCCCTTTGTATTGCTTTCAAAGTATCACAGACAGTGTCCCAGTTTTAAAGAAGACTTCTGGTGATCAAAGTATTTGGGCAAATTTTCTACAAAGAGCATTCAAAATGCATGACTCGGGTGCCAAGCAGCTCTGCTATTGTCTTAAAAATAAGTGCAGCTTCCACGATTTCCCCAATGGATGTGTTGGGGATGCCCTTTTGTTCACCGTCTGGTTAGCAAATCTTTAAGCCATAAATTTATATTTTTTTTCCTACAAACAGAAGGACTAAAAGCTAACATTTTCTTTTAGATACGCTAATCACACGGCATTAAGAGCTGAGCTTTTTTTTTTAAAAAAAAAGCAAAACCCTCAAATATCATAAGACTCGAGATAAAAATTGTTATAACGTGGTAGTTTATGAACAATGTGCTCCAGATAAGATTGCCAGAGAACTCTGAGCCAGATTTTACTTATCACAGCTTTAATCCATCAACCTCAACAGGGTTATTTTGGATTTAGAACAGCAGGTTCTGATCTTCTATTTCTTATACTTTCTGACCACCAAAAACAATCCCCAAAAACCCTGAGAATAAACCAAGAAAACTATAAATAAATGCTATGCTGTGTTACAGCATATAATTCTTGTCCTGTTTCCTATATACAGGTTACTAAATTTAGTGGAAATATCCACAGCGTTTGTGTCATGGAACAACAATGAAAAACTTGCAGGTGAACCAGCTCAAGGAGGTGGGAAAGAAAATATAAACAGAAAGAAAGGCATCACGTAACATCAAGTGCCAACTTCCAAAACACTGAGATTCTCACAGTCTCTGAGTGTAAGATGAGGGGAGGCAGATGGAGGGAGGGGTGGATGGAAGGAAGGAAGGAAGGAAGGAAGGAAGGAAGGAAGGAAGGAAGGAAGGAAAGTTTTTCTAACAAGCTGGTTACAGTTCGAGGAATTTTTAATGCCCAGATCATCTCAGAGAGGAGGACTCCAATTCAATTTTAAGTCAGAAAAAGCACAGAGCAGCTGCAGGGTTATACCCAGGAGGAGAATCTGGGCCATTATTTGTTACCTAACGTAACCATTGGAGAGTTTATCAACTGGGTAGATTGAAGCAGATGGAAAGCAAGTACCAGCCCTGACACCAGCCCCCTTGTTTCCATGAATACAGAAACAGCCAAGGATGTTTTCAGGTGCCTTCTCCAGAAGCAGTCCTGCCCCGTGCAGCACGTCAAGCTGCTGCAGGGATGGTGGCACTGCCCTTCTCTCAGCTGCTTCTCCCCACCCACACAGGTGGTACTGCTAACTCCAGAATGGACAATGCAATTTTATTCACAGCAGCCAGGAACAGTTCCTTCCAAAAGACTGCATCCTACCAAACTGTAAGAGCTTAAACAATATATTCTCCTAATAAACCATGAAGCAGCCTGGCAGCCATGTGAAGAGCTTCAAGCAAGTGAAACCACCCCACCCTTTGCCCACAAATGTCACTTCATCTCAAATACTGGTCATTAGGCTCTGAAATCAGTCCTCGCCTTCCTAGAAGTGGAGGGACACTAATGCCACGGGACTATTTGGATGAATAATCCTTATTCACATATACAGCAACAGGGTTAATGGGAAGGGAGGGCAGACTGAGCGTGGTAGACAGGCAGCTCTCCGGCAAGGGCTCTGCCTACGTTTAGTCCAAGCATATCACATGTGTCTCCCTGTGACAGGAAAGTCATAGCCTTATAATAAACAGCTCCAGCACCGTTATCGTTGTCTCAGTTACAGCACAATGAAACCACCACGCTGTCTGACATCAGTTCCTGAGACTGAACACACAGTCATTTCTGCCCTGAAATGAAGTTTAAGCAATTTCAGGTCTCCTCATGGCCCATCTTTTAAGTGTAAATATAGTAAAAAGTCACAAATTACTGAGCTGGCAAAGCAAGCAACAGTAAAACATGGTCATGAGTAATGTTTTTTTTTAAGACTGGCAGAAATCTCAGAATCACATTGAAGATGAGCCTAAAAATGAACAGTGAAAAGGCAGTGCAGTCAGGATGCACCTGGGAATTACTTGCTGTAGAAAAGACACGAACTGTCTCGGAAAGGCTTACCCAAAGCAACACGTATATAGGAAACAGTTTTCAAGGCAAACTCGAGGCCATGTCATGCCTGGGTTTAGCCAGAAGCATCTTTCAAAGGAGTCAAGGCACTTTCTCCATCTACCATCGACTAGGGCAAATATTTTCAGTAAGCAACTGGTTTCCAATAAACAATGCAGTTTTGTGGGACACCAAAATATTTCACATGTTCTAGTTGAAGATAAGTTCTGGCTGAAACAAAATATGGTGGAAAAAGTGTAGAAATCTTAGAAGATTTATTTTTACCATCTAAGAAAAAACTGCTTTGATTTTGTGTTCTCAAGTGGTGTATTCCCTTTGAACTTGACCTGAATTCAAAAAATGAATGAAAGCACTAAGATTAGGGTTAGACAGCCCTGAAAATTAATGGACAGCTTTTATTTGGGTGGGGGGAGAAAAAAAAGACTTTTGGGTGTCCTGAAAGTCACTTGGTTTTAATTTAGCTGAAAAAGAAACAACCGTACTGAAAAAAAAAAAAATCTGTTTCAGGTTGAGCTGAAGTGAGATATTAGTGCTTTTTTTTTTTTCAGTTTCACTACAAGAAGGAGAAACAGAATTTCAGACTTCTGTACAGAAAGTTTCAAGCTTTTTTTTTTTTTTTAAGAGAATGCATTGAAAACTCATGTTTACGTCAGAGTGGGGTCTGAGTGCAGAATGCTGCGTGGCTTTGCTCGGGGGTGATGCGCAAGCCCTCGGGGGGGCAGACCCCCATTAGCAGAGGCACCCTGCCCACCCAGCCGTGTCTCGCAGGACTCCTCCTCAGCCTGGATGCTGCAGGAGTGCAGCACCCACACCGATGCCATGATTTAGGATTGATCATCCCACCCTCCCACCGAGTGGTCCTGGTTTTTGTATTATAGGCAATTGGGACGCACTTCACAACCAGCCTCAACACTCGGGTTGTCCGTGACTAACCTCCTCCTCTCATCTGCTGAGCTTGATTTGGGGTATCCCCCTCCTCTGAAAAGTGCCCGTTGTTAGATCAGCTCAGCTCCCTGGTGAGACCTCACCCAAGGGCAAGGGGAACTAGGATCTGAACTTGAGATCTTCCCTTCTCAAAGCCCAGCTAGAAAAAAGTTGGGATGAGAAGAAAAAGTGTCCAGGACTGTAAGAAAACACAGAAGCAATGGGAAATCTAAATCATGGCCAAGGGGCAGGTGAAAAGATGCAACACCTGGAGTATGCGAGCCTCGCGGCCAAAAGGAGGTGTCAGCATAAAATGAGGATATTGCTTATGCAACAGTTAAAGACATTGGAGGTCAGTGGCATCTCTTTTCCACCAGTAAATGTAACAGCCAGCAGAGTGAGATGTGACAAACCAGACACAGGCTCATTCCCACAGCACTTGACACCTCCTCCAAAACCTAAATGCCCCCACTGCAAAAGTGGGTGCTTGCCTGAAGGGGCTTCCCCAGGGCACCAGGGAAGGGCTGAAAGCCCCAAATTCAACATCAAAGGTTGTGCTCGCTGCAGGACACCAAGTTGCAGGATGTTGTGTGTTCAAAGGAAGGCCCAGGAAGACTGTTTTTTCTGAAGAAGGAGAAAGCAAGTCATAACGAAACTGCAATTTGAAGGGGATGCTGCAGGCAGAACCTGTGCTTTAGCAGCAGTTCAGGCCACGAACAATTCATTTAATCAATGTCTTGTTTCAAGAGACCATAAAAGGGGCTTTAATTAGGCAAAATGTCAGGATACACCTTCTTCCCTTCTGTGCTTTTTGAACAAGGTATCCACTAGCTTTCATGACGCTTGGATGGGGCTCGTTGGACCACCTTGCTCAAGGATATGCAGGGGCTGCTCCTTCACAGTGAACTGCGGCCGCCCGTGCGCTTTACAGACCTGTTTTACATCATCGGCCACAATAGAGAATTAATCATTTTTTCCATTTAATCCTGCTAATTATTTACATGTCTTATTGTGGGGAGAGCCCTAGGGGAATTACACGCTTGAGAGCGAGTTTGCTTTGCTACCTCGATGGATGGCAAAAGCCCTTTTTACCATCTGAAGCGAAACAAGCCAGCTTATAAAGTCTAGTCTTTCGAAGAGAAGGGAGAAAAAGGCAATACTGACATTTGCAAATTTTGTATTCACTCTCTAACTCTGCCAGGGACTTTTCTAGCTTGGAGGAAGTGGACCTGCCTTCCGAGTGGCTGCGAGCTAAACAGCAGCGCGAACGCCCACTTTCTTCCACCTCTGCCTGCCTCGTCAGCTGAGACAGGAAGCGCTTTTTGCAGGAACTATATTTCGCTATCTGCTCGGCATCGCTTGAAGCCTGACACCACAACCGTCGCGTGAACCCCGGGCCATATCCACGCCTCCCACTTACCAGCCACCACCTGTAACTGTCTTCAGGGATCAAGGCATTTTGTGAGGTCAGGAAAGGTTGCATAGTTGAATTAAATCTCTGATCGAACCAGAGGGAATGTCCCAGCTCGGAAATGCATGTGCGACAGCTGCAGGGTCTCCTGGGGTACTTGAAGAGTTTTGAAAACTGCATGACGACGTGTCTCAGATCCCAGGTGGTCATGGTCATCTGGTGCGTGTAGTTCAGCAGAAATGACATCACCGTGATGAACAAAAAGGCGAAGGTAAACACTTTCAAGTTCCTCTTCCTTACAATCATCTTTCCTGCTCAGGTTCTGCCGTTGCCGCTCACCAAATATGATGTAGGGTCCAATGTAAGGCAAAAAGGAAAGGGTGCTGCAGGCGCCTGCCAGTTACCACCCCGGGTTTAGGCTGAACAAACCGACTCCACTACCTCCACCTATAAGGGAAGAAGCTTCATTTCCCCCAAATGGGTTTAAAAAAGGCAAAGCTGGGTATTTCCTTTCACCTTCTCGCAGTGCTTCCAAATCTCTCCCACCAAGGATTCAGTGGAGATGGACCCTTGCCCTTCCGTGTACCAGAAGATTCAGAGGGGAGCAGTATCAGTGTTAAAATTTAGGTTTTCTGTGTGCGAGCAAGCCATAAATTAAGGCAAGCAAGCTGTATAAAGAATAGGGTGTTGTGGGTTTTTTTCCTTGGATGTTAGCTCGCGAAGGATCAGATCATCCGGGGATGTACATTCCAGCAGAGAGACGTGCCTTGATGTCCATGGAGAGCAGTTTGCAGCCTGGAGACACGCACACAAAAAGAAAGAAAAATCATTGTCAGAAGTTTTTTTGCATTCCTCCCAGCCTAATTTCTCTGCTTTTCTCTGCCCGCCCTAAAACTTCTGACCAGTTCAGAGCCCTCGACACAGCAGCACCGGCTGCAATTTCTGCTACTGTTTTTGCATACTGGGAAGTTTCAGGCTGAAATATCTGAAAGGTCAGAGCATCAACCTGCGGACATTGAGTCCTTTTGTATTGAATCAGCCCCAGCTCTCTGGCCTTATTTCAATTACAGTTTGTAGCCTTTTGAATGGCAGTGACTCACCTTTCCTTAGGCTGACCTTGATAGCCACAGGAATGCAGCAAAGTATTCATAACTCAAACCAAAAAGCACGCAGCAAAGGAGGGAGGAGCAGGGGAGGAAGAGAAATCAGTTCCATTCTCTTCATCCCCCCCAACCAGCTTTGTTTCTTAAGGATCGGGGCTGGACTCGTGATTCAGAGAAAGCTAAGCAAGAACAGCTGATACATCCTGGGACACATGGGGGAAATCAAAGTATAAATGACCTTTGTTTCGCGTGGATTATTGGTATTTCTCCTGCCAACGAAGGGTAGGTGAGGGCACCCTGTGAGCTCAGAGAGTTCCTGTGAGATCCCGAGCCAGGCGGAGAGGCTGCTTCGCCTCGGCGAGTTGGGGACACCCAGGGACCTGGAGCTGCTCTCTGCTCCCCTCCTGGTGTCCCCTGCCTGGCAGCAGTGATTTAAACGAGTTTTTAAAAGTCAAAAAAAATGGATCCTTTCCTCCCACGATGCCATTGTTTTGTGGGAAGAAAAAAGTGTTGTGGTTTTTAAAACTCTGGATGTTTGCAAAGAGCCTCAAAAGTGCCTTTGCTTAAATAACACTCTTTTGATTTAAAAAAAAAAAAAAAAAAAAGAAAAAAATCAGAGAAGCATCTACGTCAGAATATGTGCAGTTTATGAACAAGCAAAAGCCCAGCAAGAGAAATCTCACTCGCTACTCGGCTGCAGGCTTCAGGCCAGCAAACAAAGAGCAAAACGGAAACTGTTACCTGTCAAAACCCCCTCATTTTAACCCATTCTATGCGCGACATTGATGCAGGATCCCCCCATTTCATCCCCCAAAGCTGAGGTGAACACGGGGGAAGCGTGTCTGGTGGCCGCAGGCCTGGGCTGGGCGCAGCATCCCCGGCTTTCCTGCTGCCTTTTCTCCTGGCAATCCAGGGGGAGCTGCCCAAGGCCAAACCGCTTTTCCAAGGGGTTTGACATGGTGTCTTGGAGATAGCGCAGGCCTGGTTTTTAAAGGCGGCGTGCAAATATTTACCGAGTCCCGTAAAGGCAAAATCCGAAGGCAGGAGCCTCCGACCGCGGTCTTAAGCCTTTGCTCTGCTTCAGGTTTCTCATCGGCAGCACGTGACGGGTGGTGTGTGCCGTTCAATTAGCCGCTGTTTGCCAAATGCCTCCAGATTTATTTTAAGTCTGGCCCCTACAAATGCATTTACAGGAGCTCAAGGGCTGACGAGTGGGTCAGGCTGGATAACAAAAGGCTTTATTAATCCCGGCTGCTCGGGCTCGCCTGCACCAGTAAATTAAACAGCACCAGGGAACAATCCTGGGCTCGCTGGAACTTTTTAGAGGGAAGTTTTGGAGCTAACCAGAAATCTTCCAAACTATTCCCGGGTACAATTTGGGAATTGCAACCCAAAAAGCAGTGGGAATGCTGCCGCTGTGCCTTGGAAAATTAGAAAAGGAGTTTAAGAGCACGGCCCCGTCCACTCCAGCTGGCCTCTGTGCCGGAGAGCGGCCCCAAACACATTTGCTTTACTAGCCTGGATGTAGCTGTTAGTCTAAACAAAAACACAGCCTCTAAATCCCCCCAAAATATGCCAAATCCCAGAAGCAGATTGATTCTCCATTTATGGAGCAGATAACTGAAGGGCTGCGATGCTGGCGGGTCGAACCCCTACTGCTGTTAACACTCGGCCAACTCAGTATTTGTAAACACAGCTCCGGCTCCTTTATTATTTTTTTAAGTGGAGGAGGGAGGGGGATTATCCAGCTTTTCTTGGAAAAGCCTATAAAATGGAGTATTGTTCATAAAAGAAACAGTTCTGGCCTCCAAGACAAACACCCATTTCACCAGATTTTTTTTTTTTTTTTTTGTAACTGGGCTAAGGTTAAACTTATATTTAGAATTTGAAATAAAACCCCAAAGCAGTGCTTATGTAGTGGATTGCAGTGTCTCCAAACTCCTAATCATCCTGTCTTTTATAGCTCATGATGGGAAGGTGAGAAACGAGAGCTCCCAAGGCCCTTTTCCAGTATGGAAATAAACACCGGATACTCTATTTTAATTCTCACTACTTACAGTTTCCTATGAATATTTGTGTTTCCTATGGATACTCATATAAAAAAATAATATATATATATATATATAACCTGACAGAAAGGCTCTGGGGAGTATAAATGTGATTTAGGGACTGAGGAAAAGGAAGGCTGAAATGAATGGAAAATGCTTTCATCGAGTTCACTGTGCC
The DNA here is from genome assembly GCF_028858705.1 of Grus americana. Classification (NCBI taxonomy): domain Eukaryota; kingdom Metazoa; phylum Chordata; class Aves; order Gruiformes; family Gruidae; genus Grus; species Grus americana. The sequence continues at coordinate 8,837,674 of NC_072853.1, read as the reverse complement.
TTGGACCAGGACCATTTTTTTCCTTTCTTAAAACACACGTTAGATCCAACCCAGACATCAGCACTTTCACTCTTCCCAGCACCTTGCACCACATCTCAGACCATCTCTGCATCTCTCTGTGTTCACATACATTCATAACTCTTTGCAAAAGGGTTTCCATAGGATTTGCCAAGGTGCTGGGAAGCGGGAAGGGCAGGGACGATGCTGAAGCAGCAGCTGATGTGGGAAATCACGCAGGGCTGCCAACCCCAGCTGTTGGGATTGTGCTTTACCTCCTGATACTATTTGTGGTAGTTAATTTAAGTCATTAAAAGTACGTTACGTGATACCAGCCACGGTCCTTATCAACATACCTTGGTGCGACCTTGGCATTAGTGCAACTGTGAACAGGATAGTTTGGCCTCAGACCCAGAAATAATTTCTGCAGACTTCACGTATGGAGATTTAAATTATGTGCCCAGCCCTCGACCCAGCTACGGTGCCCTGATAGCTAAACAGAGTTTAAGTACAGTTAAACAGAGTTTAATTACAGTGTGCGTGAGGCTGTGGGCAGCTATCCCAGCTCAGCTCATGCAAGCAGCAGGTTAAGCTACCTTAATTGATTGGGTGTTTAAGGTCTTATTTGTGGTCTGGATTTCTCCTGCTACCTTCCCACCTCCTCCCACTTCCTACACATACCCTTGTCCCCATGTAAGACACCCCTGTACGTGCCAGGATAACTTATATTTATCCTGCCAACTCCCAACGCCCACTGACATGCAATGCAGGGAAAATGTGAGATGCTGCTGCCCTGGCAAGAGCAGAGAGGGGCAGGTTCAGAGCAAGGGGCAGGTTCCTCCAACCTCTGTCCTGAGTGTAGGAGTGGGTCCAGTGTGATTAAATTGTCATAAGGGAGAGCAGAGCTTAGCCTTTTGTCTATGTTTTACATTATAAAATATACCGGGATCGATCCATTGTGATTATATGTCTTCATTGTCTTCTTGCATTTTAGAAAGAAGGAACAGAAAGAGCTTTTCTTTCTCTTTCTTTCTTTCTTTCTTTCTTTCTTTCTTTCTTTCTTTCCGCCTGCCTGCCTGCCTGCCTGCCTGCCTGCCTGCCTGCCTGCCTGCCTTTTGTATTGTAAACTCATGATCTAAAGAATGTCCCTTGTCCCTTGCCAATTTGGCAATTAACAGACATGGATAAAAACACATCAGTTAAATGGACTAATGTAAAGCAATTCTTAACACCTTCAGGAAATATCTTTTTGACAAATCCACCTACAAATGCAATGTATTCTCACTGCACTTGTTGGGTTATGTGATGATAAAAGCTCTTCTGCACACCCACAAAGCAGCACAGAGAGATAATGGCAGGAAGAGGAGCCAAAATAATACCCTGCCCCGAAGGACGAAGGACGCCCAGGTCCATCCCAGGAGCCATCAGCCCATCAAAAGGCCTGTCTGCAGCAGCCTAGAGGAGCACAGGGGCACCAAGGCAGGTGGGAACCTGAATTAAGGACTCAGAAGAAGGGACACCCTGCCCAAGTCCCTCCCAGGGCTGGCCCAGGACAGCCTCGGCCCCAGGCATGAAACTCACCCAGGTGAGTCAACATCAGAGTGCCTTTGGGACCATGATGGGTTGCTGCCTGGGGGCATGGGACCCGTTATAGGATGCAGGAGAAGAGCATCTGGGGATTGCACGAGATCTGTGTAGTCAGCCACACAATATTATCAGTATTCTTGATTTCTTTATTTTTTTTAAATATGGATCTTAAAAAATTTCTTCATTTTTTAAAGATGGGTCTTAAAAAAAAAACATGTAGAAAATAAAGAAAAATATCACTGCATTTCTTCTCATCCCCCCAAGTTGTAGCTGTCCCACTACACTAAGACAGAGTATGATCCCTTTTTGATGCCTACTTTGCTAGCAAAGAAGTACTTAGTACCAGCACCACTTTGAGGAGATCCTTGTTAGCTCATGCTAGATGCTGACGTTTCAGGATCCAGCTTTTGCCTTCTGGTCTGTAACTCACATTAAAACCCTGGTGTGAAACACACTTCTCTACTTTGAAGTTGCCAACATTTTCCAGATGCAGCGTGTCAGGCAGAGCAGCACAAAGGCAAGAGGGAACAGCATCCCTGTACAGAGATATTTCCAGCTTTCCATTCACTGCCTGAAAAGTTCAAAGGTCCCAAAGTCCTTTAGACTCAAAACCCACATACCCACCTGCCCCGGCAGAACCTGGGGAAGGACTACGTGACCTGCTGCAGTTCTCTCATGACTGATGGTGGCCATCGTACAACCCTTCTACAACCCACAGTGTTTTACAGCTGGAAACCGTATACATCAAGGAGTAGAGATTTGCTGCAATTCAACTTCAAGAAACTGTGCTGTGTTAGAAAGGTCTCGGCAGAAGAACTGCAAGTGCCCATTTTCAGCAGCACAGCTCAGTTCCCCCCCCCGCAAAACCTCCAACGATGAATTAGTTTCCCAGCTAAGCCACTGACAGCTATATTGTTATAAAGCCTTTTGGCAACACAAACAGTATGTCCTCAAGCAACCTTCCTGCTGTTTTGGGACTTCCTTCCCATCCACACTCCTCGTGAGTAACAGCTTGAGCAACCCCGGGTCTCAAACCCCTGGCCTGGGAGAGAATGGAAGGTTAAATGTTGCTTTACTGCACCCACGAAGGCCCAGAGCAGCCTCGGAAGATGTCATCTTGGGGCAGCAAAAAGCCTGTCTCTGGAAAGATACACATAAATTTCCGCCCCAGGTCTGTGCTTAGGCCTGGAGAGGAAAAAAGGAGACTGTTTCACTCCAAACCACAGGCTTGTCTACCCTGCCCTGCTCATCGCTGGCTACCTCCCACTGCCCAGAGCTGGCTGACATTTAGAAAGAAACACTTCATCGGTCTGACACCTTGCCAGAGACCTCTGAGCATGAGGCTTTTGCTACATGAGATAGATTGTGCAATTACAAGACTGCCTGGCAACTGTCAGAGTTTAACACAGGGCAGAAACCTGAATCTCCCTTAACCAGACGATTCTGGGACCCCGTGCAAGACCTGTGGTCCATCTCCTCCATCTCCAGGAGATCAGTCTCACCAGGCACTGAAAGCCACACAAGCGCTGGAGACCGGAGGGGATGCTGCCCATGCCCCAGCACTGCCTTTGCAACTTCACCCTGTTTGTGGTGTGACGTCCCACGTGCTGCTGGCCCCACGGTGCTGGCGCGCGAAGGGCAACACCGTCCTTCTCAGACACCAAAATCTACCGCAGGCTGCAATTTTGGAAAAGTACCAGCTGCTACATGACTTTGCTCTTTTCCATCCATAACTTAAAATCAGACTGCATTTTTTTTCTCAAAGCCAAGTGGCTCCTCTCTCCTGTCCATCACAGGGATGACATAGGTGCTGCTGTCCTGTGTGTCCACAGCCATGGAAAAGCAGCCTCAAGGCCCACCTGCCTTTTAATCACGGAGAAAATCATAGAATCATAGAATCATTTAGGTTGGAAAAGACCTTTAAGATCATCTAAAACCTAACACTGCTGGACTCGATGATCTATATAATGATCTGTAACTCTTCTGCCCCATTCCCAACCATGCTGTGAAACATAAATCTGTTTGACTGCCACTGTCAAACAGGGTCACAGCATCCAAGTCAGGCAAACTGGTTCGTATATCACTCTTGAATTTATTAAAATGCTCATCCTGAGCAACTCCAATTAATCATACCAACACTGCCTAGAAAACAAAACCATTCAGGAACATTTAAGCCATGAGAAGAAGCAGCACTAGACAAATTTGAAGGCAGCAACTCTTCCATGCTTCTTGAATTTGGAGCCAGCTCTTGGGCAGTGTTTCATCCATCACAGTGAATAGACGAAAAACTGGAGATGGTTTATGGAGCATAACTGCATGGCATTTTAGGTGCCAGCGATCTGAAAAAAAAATCATTACATACTTGTATCTTATCAGTGAGCAGGTCTGCTGGCAGGCTCGGGCTGACCAGGTAGATAGATCCCCCTGGTACACTAACCCAGCCTGCCCTGTCTCCGTGCATAACAAGTCTGTGCAGTCAGGGTAAGCGAACAGCTTTTTGTGCAAGATGTGTGTAAGATTAACAGAAACTTGGGTGGGGAAGTTGCATTCTGTTGCCTCAAAATAGGTTTTTATCTTGGCTGGCAGACATTATCAGGCATGTTGCTGAGCGATCTGGAAGTGAAAACTCCCCCTCAATGCTTAAGGAAAGGGCTGGACAATCCTGTCCATACCCTTGGGCACTGAGAGCTGCCATCCCTGCCTCCTCCCACCAGGGTGAAGCAGCAAAATCCTCCTCCTCCTCCCTCACATACCAAAAGTTGATTCCTGCAAGGGATGTTTGGTCCAGAGAAATTGCAGTGTTAATATCCAGGTTTAATTGTGCTGTCCTCCATGGGCTACAGTTCCTACTCACGTCTTCAGGCCAAGTGGGAATTTTTGCTCTGAATGTGACTTGATGTGCCATGAAAGATGGTCTGGCTCCAAAATCTCTGCCCTTGCCTGTCCACCATGTCTATGGCAGAAATCATCTTAGGACCTGAGCATGGAAAATGGTGGATGGCCCAACCACCTCTCCTGTGGGGCTACAGGACAACTTCACTCAGCTCCTGGGGAGACAGTGCAGCCATAAATGGGTCTGAAACAAAGTTTGCTCCAACCAACGAAGCTTGCATCACACTCTAAATGAAGAACCTTCAGGGAAAAAGTGAGAACCTGGGCTTAAGTCTTTGCTCTCCTGGTTGATCCCAAAGCTCTCCTAGATTAATCATACAGATAGAGATTGGTAGTGAGTGGTGTCCCTCAGAGGTCAGTACTGGGACCAGTACTGTTTAATATCTTCATCAATGACATAGGCAGTGGGATCGAGTGCACCCTCAGCAAATCTGCAGATGACACCAAGCCGAGTGGTGTGGTTGACCTGCCTGAGGGATGGGATGCCATCCAGACGAACCTGGACAAGCTCAAAAAGTGGGCCCATGTGAACCTCATGAGGTTCAACAAGGCCAAGTGCAAAGTCCTGCACATGGGTTGGGACAACTCCCAGTATCAATACAGGCTGGGAAATGAAGGGATTGAGAGCAGCCTTGAGAAGAAGGCCTTGGGGGTGCTGGTTGATGAAAAGCTCAACATGAGCCAGCAGTGTGCGCTTGCAATCCAGAAAGTCAACCATATCCTGGGCTGCATCAAAAGAAGTGTGACCAGCAGGTCGAGGGAGGTGATTCTGCCCCTCTACTCCGCTTGTGTGAGACCCCACCTGGAGTACTGCATCCTGCTCTGGGGCCCTCAACATAAGAAGGACAGTGAGCTGTTGGAGAGAGTCCAGAGGAAGACCATGAAGCTGATCAGAGGGCTGGAGTACCTCTCCTGTGAAGAAAGGCTGAGAGAGTTGGGGATGTTCAGCCTGGAGAAGAGAAGGCTCCAGGGAGACCTTATTGCGGCTTTTCGGTACTTAAAGGGCCTTATAAAGAAAGATGGGAACAAACTTTTTAGTAGGGCCTGTTGCGACAGGACAAGGGATAATGTTTTTAAACTAAAAGAGGGTGGATTTAGACAAGATATAAGGAAGAAATTTTTTACAGTGAGGGTGGTGAAACACTGGAACAGGTTGCCCAGAGAGGTGGTAGATGCTCCATCCCTGGAAACGTTCAAGGTCATGTTGGATGGGGCTCTGAGCAACATGCTCTAGTTGAAGATGTCCCTGCCTATTGCAGGTGGGGTTGGACTGAATGACCTTTAAAGGTCCCTTCCAACCCAAACTATTCTATGATTCTATGAATAAAAAATGCTGATGCTGCAAATTCATTCCAGGACCTCAATCAAATTGCCACCTTTTTGATAAATGCTGCGTCCTCTACTGCCACCTCTTCATACAGCACCTGATATTCAGCCTTGAAAGAGGAGTGAAACTGGGTTTGGCGTGAAGGGCAAAGGCTGTGGCGAGCCCGGCTCCCTCCCCTGGTGGCACCAGCCATGCAAGGATGACATTCACCTGGGTACCACTTATCACTGGGAAACACCGGGATGATTGTGACTGTGGAGATAAACTCATGATCAATGTATTTCCAGTGGGAGCTATAATGTAAGTCACTGTTTATATAATAGCCCTTTGTTACTGAGGCCAGGCTTGGTATCATGCCAGGCTTGGTGAAAAAGCCAACTGATAATGTACCAAAACTTCCCAATGTAAGCCTAGTCTTAACTTTTCCAGGTTATTACGGTGCCAAGGGAGCTCTCAGCCACGTCTGCAGACCATGAAGCAACCACCCCTTGCAAACTGGTCCCTCCGTGTCTTCTTCATGGGATAAACTGGGAGAGGCCAGTGAAAAGGGTGATTAATTCAAACTTACAGGCAGCTGCACTGCTGACCTGTTTATGGTCCATCCTTTGACTCAACACTCAGCTCAAGTATTTTCAGGACAAAATAGGAGCACCAGAAAAGAAGCACTGTCCAGCTAAGCCGTGAACCATAGTGATGACGGCCGAGACACTGGAGGCTGCCAGGTCTCACCAGGGATGTGCTGAAATCCAACAGTAGAAAAATACGCTGCTGGTAGTACCGTCTTCCTCAGCCTCTGTCTTGCTAGAAAGTGATTTTGGAGGAGCCCTACCTCTTTATACACACTCTACTAATCAAGAAATGGCACCTCTGTTTCCTTGGTAGTACTTAATTTTCTTTCATATATTCCAAATTCCTGTCCCAATAGACACATCAATGTTTTAAATAGGAAATATATCACTACAAGCTCTTAAATCATAGAATCATAGAATGGTTTGGGTTGGAAGGAACCTCAAAGATCATCTAGTTCCAACCCCCCTGCCATCAGCAGGCACACCCTCCACTAGACCAGGTTGCCCAAAGCCCCATCCAACCTGGCCTTGAACACTTCCAGGGAGGGGGCATCCACAGCTTCTCTGGGCAACCTGTTCCAGTGCCTCACCACCCTCACAGTGAAGAATTTCTTCCTTATATCTAATCTAAATCGACCCTCCTTTAGCTTAAACCCATTACCCCTTGTCCTGTCACTATGCTCCCTGATAAACAGTCCCTCACCAGCTTTCCTGTAGGCCCCTTCAGGTACTGGAAGGCCGCAATTAGATCTCCCCAGAGCCTTCTCTTCTCCAGGCTGAACAATCCCAACTCTCTCAGCCTGTCCTCATAGGAGAGGTGCTCCAGCCCTCTGATCAGCTTCGTGGCCTCCTCTGGACTCGCTCCAACAATTGTTGAAAACATTGTTTTCCTTCTTAATCCTGAAGTTTGCAATGTTGGACAGACACATAGGTTTAACCTACTGGGCTATGAGAGCTCTTCTGTGGTGAGCCAATATCTACCAATAGGTTGGGAAGGAACTTCTTGTGTTGTCTTTATATAGGTTGGCACACCAAGAGCGCAAGCTGGGGCAATGAGAACAATAACTCTATGGTGAAAATCCTAAACTAAAATTCATTCACTGAAATTCATTCATTTTATCTCTGTGAATTGTTCTGCTTCAAAGAGTTCTTTAAAAACATCCAGGCAGAGAACCAGATACAAAAAAAAAATTGCTGTTTGATTCCTGATGACATCCTTTGATGGCAGAGTCCATGGAGGACAGAGTGTCCTTGTACACTCAAATCCTTCCTGTGCCATCAGGTGATTTGCAGGCTGGGATCAAAGCTGTGCTACCCTTTGCTTGGGAAAAGTGAGCTATCAAAGGAATTTTCAGGACACCCATGTGTGTTTACACCTAGCATAATTCTTTAATGGTTCATGATAGGACAACCCTAGAGCTGGAGTTTGCAATGAGTTTTTCAAGCACAGTTTCATTTTTTTTTTTTTTTAATCAGTTTGTCAAAATTGAATCTTTCTGTGGATAAAATTATCTTCCATCTTGATTTTCTGTTTCAAGAAACTTTTTTTAAAAAAAGAAGGATCTTTGACATTTTAAATGAAAAAAACTAATTTTCATTTTGCAAAAAAACCTTCATCTAGTAAATGTGTAATTTATGGTAATTAAAGGAAAGCAAAACATTTAGAAGTTCAAAATAAAATAATAATGAAAAGCTCTATTTTCACTCCTGCTAGGAGAAGGCTGAAAAAAAATTATCACCTCTTCTTTTTGGTTTGACTTCATATTGGGCTACGTTTGGGGTTTTTTTTAAAGTCTTGCTAATTCCCCCAAGACAGTCAGAATGCTACTTTCAGGTAATCCAAATACAGGAAGACAAATTAACAGTGGCAACAGCAGCAGTAGAAATAGAGGCAAGCTAAAAGCATTGTAGAAGCAAATTCCTGTAAATGCATTAGTTTCAGTTTTATAGGATTACGGGCGAGGATATAGGATTATTTCAGATTATAGGATACTCTAAACTAAAGGTGGAACTCAATTACATTGACAGCAGGTGTTTTGCTAGCCTGTCTATGAGTATCCACCTCAAAAATATTTACCAATCTATTTCTTGGTTAAAACTGTAGGGAAACGTATGTGACTATAAATACAGTTGTTCACATGGAACAGACTTCAAAGAATATGTTGTGAGGAATCCTGATTTCTGATATTAAAAGAGTGATTAATACACCGCAGGGAGCCTCATGGCATTATAATTCTAAATGCAAAGAAAGATCAGATGATGATGATAATATTGATGGTATTGGCAATAATCCCCAAAATCTAGGAAACATGTTTCGGTGCCCATGTGAGCATCTCACATCTCTTCACTGGGATTCCTGCCTTGAAGCAATACCGAGCAGTTGTTGGCACTGTGAGGTTGTTAACTTGTGTTCACACTGATGGGCTCCTCGTTAAACCAACAGCGTTTCCCTCACAATCAATGACACCAACTGATACAACTCTGCATTAAACATTTATTCATCAGACGGACTGAATTCACTCTGGAGAAGATTTAATGACACCACAGGGATTTTCTCCTTCATTAACCTGGGATTTACATTTAGTCGTCCTAGTGCTAGGAAGGCATAGGTGTCAAGCTGCGCACAATTAAATTCAGAGGTGTTTTAGCATCTGCGCCTATTCTGCACCTGGTAGTCAGTGCAAGAAGACTTTGAGTTTTCCATTTACTGTGGACACTTCTGAGAGTTTGGCAGCCACAGTAAGTTTATAAGAAGTCAATAAATAATACATTAAAAGTATATCACAGATATAAGCAACATATTTGATAACTAATATACTGTGTTAGAAGCCAGAATTGCAATGCCATTAGGCAGCTACTTTAATTGATTGATCATTTATACGTCCCTAATAGGAGTACTTGGCTTACTTGGATCCAAACGCACTGTGTGCTTTTGGTCCCATCCTGGGCATCACCCAGCCCTCGTGCAAATGGTGACACTCCCATTGCAGCTTTTGCCCTACATCTACAATGGTGTTGACAGTCAAGAAAGAAATGAATGATTCAGACTGCTTTTTATCCAGAGAACTGTCAGATCAGAGGTTGTCTCTAATACCTGATGGATAGAAATAGCTGCCCAGAGCAGGCAATATGAATATGGCCCTTTGGCGCTCCATCAGTGGAAGCACTGCTTTGGACTATGTTGTAGCTTGGGTACAGAAGAAACATAGGATTTCAGTGAAGATGATATTTTGTCTTTTTGTCTGGACTTTTAAAGTGGTTTTTTAGAGAAACAAAGATTAGCATACATCAGAGTGGCACAGAAAAGCCTTCCCATAATCCTGAATATGAAAACATGTCAAGAGTTGCATGCAAAATGGATTTGCATACATCAGAGCTGCACATACAGCCACTCAACTGAGCATCCTGAAGTGCATTAAAAATGTTAATACTGAATTATGTGGATGCTGATAATTGAATGCTGGAGAAACACACACAGACATGCACAAAACATGCGTCTTGTCCACTTGTCTTACTTAGATGGTTAAAACATAAATAGGGAGATTGCTAAGGTATCCAGCAATCCTTGAATATTTAAGGGATTTCTGGTTCAAAGAGAAATTCAAAGTAGCACTTATGCATACAGAAATAATTAGTAGAGGAAGATTTAATTTACTTAGTATAAAATTTTGAATTCTAAAATTCTATCCCTACTATAGTCTATGGATTTTGTAAAAGCAGAAATTTTAACACAAGAAAGTGCTGCCAACTACATCCTACCTAGAAATCCAGCCGTAGCAGGCCAGATGCTGGAAACATCAGCCTGGATTTACTCTTTTACCTAAAACAAAGAGTGGAAGAAGGAAGAACTGTGTCCTTGGGCTCTGATTATTGAACTAGGACAGGGAACCCCTGCTACTTACTTTTTCCCAACAATAATTTCCAACATCTGCCCAGTTGGTGGTGCATTAGAAAACCAAGGACTTTTTCTCCTGCCTCAATGAAAGAGAAATACCAGTCCTACACGGGCTGTTTTGGTGCTGGTCAGAAACCTCAGCTTCAGCCCTGGGGTCACTGTCCTTAAGTGACCATAACCGTATCAGCTCTGTGTCAGCACAAACCCCACAGAGGAGCAATGTCTAAAGCTACATCCTGTCTTTGGGTTCAAGATCACGTCTCCCATTCAAACGCGGAGAACAGGATCCCACGTTCATTGTAATATCCTTTTCCCATCTAAAACATCCCCCTGTTTGTAGTGGGACAGGGCAGCTTTTTCTTTTTGTTGCAAGCTTTTGTACATAATACTATTGCAAAGAATGTGGGATCCTGTTCTCACTCCAATTAAACGTTTCATGGTAACGTTTAAAACGGGGCTTACAAAAATGTCACCGCTTGCTCTAGCAATAAAGCTCCTGGCAAGTTTTAATGGGCACAGTGTTAAAAACTAACAGCCCCCAAGGACTGCAGGCAGCAGAGCCCTGGGGCTTTGGGTTTTCTTTTAAATGAGCCACCAATTTGTGTCAAAAAGTTTGCTTTGCAAGTGGGAGCCACAGGATTTTTATTTGTTATTTGCTTTTATTAAGCAAAGGAAAAAAAGAAAAGTCATTTCACCTTTAATTAAAACCTCTCAAGGATTTGCTGGGAACTGTATACCAAGAAATTCTTGAATATATGCTGTTCTGCTTGGCTTGGTTTTAAAGAAGGTAAGATGAGTCTTTAATCTCTTTTATGATGTCTCTCTTGCTCAAAAAAAAAAGCGAATGCTGAAAAATAATGACTGCATCCAAAGGGAAGTCACTACAAATAGGGCTTAAATGTTCCCAGAGAAGAACCGACCTATGACTTCTTATGGAGGAGACATAGCATCGGCTGAAGGGCAGCGTTGGTTTTAAGTTGCTCTAAAAGGGGACAAGAGTCCCCAGCCCCAGAAGCGTTGACACACTCAGCTACAAGGGGTTGATCCAGTATGTGGTAGTTGTTGCTGCTGGGGTGTTCACACCCTTAGGAAATGATAATGGATACCAGGGGATCCTGTGCCTCAGCAGATTGCTGGATCACTCCTAGATCTTTGTTTAAAAGCTGAAGTGACCAGCCTCGCTGCTACAGAGTCATTGCCAAACTTGCAGCTGATAGAAATTGTTCGCATTTGACAGCCTCCTGTATTTCGTACTTCTGAATTTCATCGACCCTGCTCTGATTTACGTGCAAGGCCGATTCGGTGCATCGCTGATTTGTATGAGAATCAGTGAGGAAAGTGTGGGAGACAGACGGCAACGGGGCTCGCAGTGACAGCACACGGCATACGGAGGCAAAATGATCTTGCCTGAGTTTTACAAATATATGCAGTCATTTCTGTTCGTGGAACTATCAGCCAGAAAGGCAGCCGAGAAGAGGATTGCTTATCCCTCGCACCCTCTCAGTGAGGTGCAGCTCCTGGCTGACACCCGAAACTGAGACAGTTTGGCTGTAACTCTGGACATTCGTTCATAGACTCGTAGGAGGCTCAGCTGAGGTGCTGAGAGGCTTCCTCCTCTGCACAGGCGGCACCAACCAATTACACATGACTATTTTAATACAAGTTTGCCTAACTCCTTCTGAAAACATCCAGCAGAGGAAATTCTCCTGCCTCTCTGAGCACTTTGTTACCAGTACAAGATCATCCCTGGCTCAGACAATAGCAAAAAAACCCCTTCCCCAAACTCCCATTTGAGTTAACACTGTTAAAGAAAGAAATTGAAACAAGCCCAGCCTTCAGATGAAACACTATGCTGCGAACCTTCCAGCCCAGAACCCAAACTAAACTCTTTGAGAAGACCACAGAGCATCACCCTGTAGCATCTGTGAGCATCCACCTGCTGATGAAGTTGCACCTCGACTTGCAGAGCGATGCAGGGGGGGCAAGGATCATAGAATCATGGAATCACTTGGGCTGGAAAAGACCTTTAAGGTCATCAAGTCCAATCGTTAGCCTAACACTACCAAGCCCACCACTAAACCAGGTCCCTAAGCACCACATCTACATGTCTTTTAAATACCTCCAGGGATGGTGACTCAACCACTTCCCTGGGCAGCCTGTTCCAGTGATTGACAACCCTTGCAGTGAAGAAATTTTTCCTAATATCCAATCTAAACCTCCCCAGGCACAACTTGAGGCCATTTCCTCTTGTCCTATCACTTGTTACTTGGGAGAAGAGACCAACCCCCACCTGGCTACACCCTCCTTTCAGGTAGCTGTAGAGAGGGATAAGGTCTCCCCTCAGCCTCCTTTTCTCCAGGCTAAACAACCCCAGGAGGAATGTCCCCCTGCTTCCAGATACAGGCGTGCTGGCAAACAGCAAACAGCTTCGGCCTGTGTCCCATCCCTCACGTACAGGACGTGACACTATGCTGGGAACGATAGTAACATTCCCAAGATGCTGTGGGCCAGGTGGCCAAGTGGGGAGGACCATGTAGGTTGAGCAAACCGCACACAGCCATATGCACGTAGCCCATAGGGACAGTGGGGACTACACTGTACCTGGGGGAGATTAATTTTGCTGTCATAAAATGGTTAAAGTGTATTTCCATAACTTTCCTTTGGCCCCACCTTTTTACTCCAAGGTAGTGGGAGAAAGAGGAGAAGGTACAAGGAAAGAGGATTTGCCGGGATTATCTCGGAGCAGGGAGGGTCTGGGAGAGGGTTTTCTGCCTGGCTGGCAGGGCTTACAGCTGGAATTAACCCCCATGTGGGTCACGCCACTGCGTCCAAGGAGGTGGGGAGCATGCAAGGATCTAGCCACTGTTCAAATTTCTGGTGGTTTGAACCAAACCAACCTCCTGTCATGATAAAAAAGGGCTGAAACGAATGAGAGCAACATTACCCCTCTTTCTCCTCATGGCTTGTATTACGGGTACCCTCTCTAACTCATCCTCTGCAAAGCGGGACTGCGGCTAGACAACATCCATGGGGTGAAACATGATTCACAGCTCAACCTGCTCAACACAGGCAGGATAAAAATGGGATTTGCTTTCAAAAACAGCTTTACAAAATACATGAAGGTGAGCTGCATGTTTGGTGGCCAGACTCCCCAACATCATCACAGCAGATGGAGGGAATGAAGAAGTTTTTGCAGCCCCACCAGTGCTACTGGGAAGGAATAAAGCCCCTTTGGTGCCCAGATGCCCATCAGCAGTGTTCTGCATGCAGGTGAGGTTCCTGCGGGTGATACCTGCCCCAAGCCCAGGCAATACGGCTTTGTGAGAGCATCCATGGTGTGTACGTGTTCTCCCAACTCCAGGCTATCTATCCCTAATGTGTAAAGCCCTTGGCTTGACAGGTGTTGCACATCACTTCAAGTTGGCCAGACATCTTTAAATGACTGTAGAAATACCAAGCTAATTAAGAAATGAAAATAGAGCTGTCTTCCTGATGAGCAATCGAAAAAGGAAAAACCCTAATAATCCTAGACACACACACAAAAAAAAAAAATCCTCAGCAATGCCAGACTTGAAGTGACAAAACCTGGGTGGCATTTGTGGCTGCATGACGACAAACAAGTAACGGCCAAAGCACTCACTGATGTCATTTGGGGTACTCCACCTGAGACATTTGGGGGCTGAGTTTCCTGAGATGCTGAGCATCCACCCCTCACTAGTTTCCACAATTTTAGCCACTCAACAACCCCAAGAAGCCAGAGCAGAATCCCTCAGGGTTGCTGTTCCTCAAACTGAGAAACCCCCAATTTACCCCTGTTTTCATAACGTCAGCTTTGGTCTGACAGCAGCTCTTCCTACGTTCATTCGCAGACTCGCACACACCCTAGGTGAGAGAGGGCTCCGCTGCTGGTTTTGAAACTTGTTGGAAAGCTATCATGAAAAAGGATTTATCAATATCATCTCTGTTTTCATTTCCCAACCCACCAAGGCTGGTTTGCTACGGGAGGATTAACCTGGGATCAAACCCTCGGAGGGGTAGGTGGCACACAAGCCGGTTATTCAACCCACATGACAACTCTTCACCACGAGCCTTTTTTTCCATGATCCCTCCCAATACTGCTATGCACAAGATATGCAGCTGCCACCTCTGCTTTACAAATGGGGAAGGGGTGAGCGAGCCTGCAGGCATCCATCTTATTCTCACCCTTACAGAGGTCAAGGCAGAAATGGAACATCCGTCCCCGGTTCCTGACTCTGCCCCTGACTCCGCTCCTTCCCTTTCCCATTGCTGTTCAGCATTTTGAAGGTAAATCATTAGGAGGGGGGAGCTGGAGCAGTAACAGAAACGTTACTTTGCCCTCTGCAGCTCCCTTCACGCTTCCCACCCGCAGCTTTTTCAGGGCTGTGCTTCAGCCTGGGTCCTCTGAGCACTTGTTAGGCAGCCGTCCCTGGCAGGGGTAAAAATTAGTTTTAAGATGGAGTTGGCTGCTGTTCCCATGGCTCTTTGCCAAGTCCGATGCCGCCCTCAGCAAATTTTCTGGCATAATGGGCCACAGTCGGACTGAAAAAAGAAGCACAAGCCATGCAAGGTCTACTGATAAGGGCAATTTAGTTTGCAAATGCATGGCTAGGTATCTTAACACCAAGAAGGTGATAGGAGATTCAAAGTATAAAGATGTATCTTAAGGCTTCTTTGGTCCAATCTACATCCTTGTGCGTGCGTTTGTGCAACTCAAGCTGAGTTTCGTTTACATTCATTGTACCAGGACCGCTGCATCCCATCGGCACTGCCGGCAGTGCACAACCTGCAGTCACCGCGGTCACTCCTCCGTCATTAGTGATGGGAGCTTGGGGATCCACCGGAGAGCCTGTGCCCTCCCTGTGCCCAGCTGCGTCGGGACATTAAGCCCTATCGCCGCTTCCGAAGGCGCTCATTTTGCAGTGGCTGCAATGGCCCCTGCTGCAGAGCTTTCCCATTCCCACCTGCCTTCGCTGCTAATTCGAGTTGCTGCCCCCTGCCCCCCATACAATAATCCCCATCTATACGAACCCTAGAGTTAAGGGGTCACATGCTGCTTTTGATCACTTTACCACCAACTCAGTTTTTAAAAGCCTTTTCTTTCACTGTCCTGGACAAGATTAGCCACTGCAACTTGACTGTGTTGTTAGGGCAGTAATAAGAAAAAAAAAGTAATTTCTTTTTCTTAAAAAAAAAAAAAAATAAAAATCAATAATTGGTATTACTGTGTAAGGTCCCTGACATTAATTATAAATAAATGTTAGACCTACTAAAATAAGAGAGTGAATTTACAGCAGCAGGCTGCATGCTGCTGCTGAAGCCTGTGCGGCTGCCATGATACAGATACAAAATATAAAAAGTATGGGGGACTGCAGTTTGCATTTTATTGCCTAGGAAAATGAATGTGTAAATAGCAATAAAATGCACAATTATTTAGCACAAAGCCAAAATACTCCGCAGCATTTATAGGCTGATGGATGGCTTGCCTGCCTGCTCTAATTTACCATAAAACAAGGAAGACAAGGACGGAGGAAAATAAACAATGGCTCCTGTCAACATGATTAGCTGCAAGACGCCAGGTGAGAGCAGCCGGTCTCTGAAGAGGGTAACACTGCGCTGCTTCAGCTGGCTTTTGCTTCGGTAATTTAGCCCAGATTGCCACGCCGCTTGGTAAAAGCAGCATCGCGGGAGCCGAGCGAGGAGGCAGGGATTGCTGCTCCTGGGGTCTTTACGTGCCCCATCCCTGGTGCCTCCGGCAGAAGGATGGAGCAGCCGCTCGGGGGCCTGCGGCAGGAGATGGGGGTTGTTAGGCAGCCTTGTAACAGATTGGTTTCTGGACAAGAAAAAAAGCTTGTTGGAGCAGAAGTCAGCGGTCAGCTGTCAGGGGCATCACCCGTGGCATGATGAGAGGCAGGGAGAGCCTAAAAAAGACTGGGGGGAGGAAAAGTAAAAGTCCTTCAATGCCATCTGTTAAAAAGCAAGGAGAGAGAGAGAGAGAAAGGAAAAAAAAGCACTCGAAACACTTTATGGGATAAAGTAAACTGCAGACAGAGCGAGCGCTACCAGCTGGCTTGCTGGCTGCGATTCAGCGACCCGTGGCGATGCCTGCAAAGGAGCCGCAGGGTCCCAGGCTGGGTCCCGGCAGCAGGAGCCGGTTTGCCTGGCACCGGCCACCGCAGTTATCTGCTGCCTCCACCTGCATCTAGGAGACACTGTGCTATTGTAACCCACCTTATTCAAGAGCATTTTTGATTGTGACATGGGTATATTAACAGCTCAAGGCGTTTATACATTTATTTTCTAGCTACATATCTCCATGTAGGAATATGAGCCCAAATTTTACATGCTCCCTTTCTTTGGGGCAGGGAAGCCATGTCCATCTACTCACATTTACACAACCCCTTTTAGGTCACCAAGGTTGCAGAGACGCGAATCTGGTGCTTAGCGTGACATTACACACGGGTTCCTTATGCAGACAGCGGTGCTCCTGCAGAGGAGGAAGTCACCTAGGGATGATGGAGTGGGTGAATGGAGGTGGGTAAGCTCCTGGGTCAGACCCCACGAACAGCCAGGACGAGATCCAGGACGTGCAGCTCCAGCCCAGTGCTGGGACACACTCCTCGATCTCACACTTTCAACTCACACTTGCAATTTTGAAGTTAAATTCCTCCACTGAGCGATTGTGGCACAGGGGCTCGCCTTCTCGTTTACTGGCCTCCTAATTTGGACATCAAAACTGATGAGGAGGAGAGGCAGTGTGAATAACCTAGAGTGCAGGGGAAGGATACATCAGCTGACAACGAACACAGAGATTTTGTTTTTCACTGCTGGACTTGTCAGTGTATTTTGAGTCCGCTCCAAGCTCACATAAAGCCAGCTGAATCTTCCAAACGATTTCCACCAGATGTTTTATCCAAAGTCTGTTTTTAAAAAAATTTAGGATGAATTTTAAGACTGCTTCTGTTTACAACAGTGGACATTACCTGCAGGACAAGTCCTATATTCAACCAAATCAGGACAAAAAAATACAAAGTAAGAGAATGAAGACGAGCGCTTTCTATCCAGATCTACTCCATTCACTTCAATGAGAACTCCAGAAACAGGTCCTGCAAGAAGGGTCTTACTTGCTAGAACAAAGGTCCTGTGAAGGACTCCTGATGTGGCTTGTCAGACCTGGTTCAAAGCACAAAGCCAACAGAAAAGCTTCTAGCAACACGTGCCAAGATCTTTCATCAATTAGCAGGCTGCAATGTAGAATCAAAAGTAGAACGCTAAATACTGAGTTCTGCCCTTTGTCACACGTTTTCCTTTATAAGACAAAAAAAAAAAAAATCAGTAATCATCAGTATGACTGCCTACTTAGATTTGCAAGCAGATAATAAATAGTACATCCGTCTTTTAGTTATTAACATAACTAAGCTTATTGCATAATATCTGCTTATTTTTGGGAAACAGCCCTTTCTACCTGTCTCAACGGCACATTAGTCAGTTGACAGGGTGCAGGAGCTTTTGAGTGAATAAGACGATTTCTTCAGATCAAACTCACTTGCCAAAAATTTTGTCTCAAAAGTCTGGGTCACCAATTACACAACTTTTGGAAAGAGTAAGTCACCTTGACTTAAAAATCCCCTTGTTATAGTCCCCTTGACCAGCTTTGCCATAGTTTCCCTTTCATTTGGCTGTGCGCGATGCTTGCAGTTTATCTCACAAAAGATTACAAAGAAAATTTTGGTATGGAAGACTCGTCTCCCAGATCACACACTCAGAGTGGTGAGATGACACATCTCCTCACATCTTTCTTTGCTCAGGACAAAACCTGTTGCTCCAAACCTGGGGTTAGACTCTCCGAAAGTGGTCCACGATGGCTGTCACCCTGCACCCTGTGCCTGTTCTGCTCCCTGGAACTGGAGGCTTGATCTCGGACCATGCAGAGGACGAACCCCCCAGAATACCCTGACTGGGTTTGGGCCCCAGGACACCTCATCCCTGCACCACTGACAGGTCTGCAACATCTGAGGACTTCTTGCAATGTTTTAATGGCTTCTCTCTGCTGTTCTGTGCTGGTTTTCAATAACTGGATAGACTGGTGGTATACTCTGAATAGCCAGCCCCATTGTGCTTGTCATCCAGTGTTTATATTCCCTAGTTTAAGTCTCATAAAAAGCCCAATTGCTGGTCTTGGGATGATAAATCAGCATTTCAGAATTTACTCTTGCTTCCATGCAGTGCTATCAATCACATCCAATATATATTTTATAGTGCTTCCCTTTGACTTAACTTTATCATTGTACAAAGCATAGTGTTGCGGGGGAGAACATCACCAGCACGTATCTGAATACAAACAACTACAAGATTTTAGAGTTTAGAGTGTTGTGCTGGATCTGTATCTCTAAGTGGAGTTCTCAAGTTTTTCTGAAGACAACAAAGCCCCTGCTCCGTGCCTCGGGATGCCTCAGCCCTCTTGTACTCAGAGCCCTGATAGAAAGAAAAGGGCCAAACCCATCGACCTTTCCAGCTCTTCTTAGTCTGGGTTTGTCCCAGCAAGGGAGAGTCAACACTTCAGGAATACATTAGAACAACAAATAAGGCACTAGTTGGCACTTTGAGTGGCTCCTAATGTCCCTCCACAGAAGTGCAATGTGCTGTCATCATGAAAAGGGAAGCACCAGATGCCTTTATTTTTAATGGCGCTGAAGAGATATGGTCTCATCAGTCTCATCACAGGCTTTGCCCAAAGGCAAGACTGCTCCGAGTCCTGTTCCTGCGCACTGAAAAATGTTTCTAGTTCATAAATTCATGGCGTGGGTTCAAATGTCTCCCAGAAGCTCTTTCAGCCACAGCCACAAATATGGTTTCACTCTTCAAATGCTGCATTGGCAGCAGAATCAAAGCTTTGCCACTGCTCGGCCGTTCCAGTTTGGAAACGATTCTTTTGGCTAACGTTTCTCCAGTCAACCTAATTCCCACTGGCCATCAATCGCAACGGTCCGCTTAGATGAAGACAATAGTCCCAATGCTTTGTCTACAGAGCAGTAGCCCTTTGGTTTTGGTGCTCTCTTGAGTTTTTCCTCAAAGATGAATTTCAGTACGTGAATCATTTAGACAGAACAGTTCTCTCTCCTGGCTTGCTATTGAACTGTCTAGGAGACAGCATTGAAATGCAAGAAGGCAAAACAATAGTATTGACTGTCCTTTGTCCGGGTTTATTTAATTCTGTAAAGCAAACAGTTTGTGCGAAATGCACTCCTGGTAATAAAATCGTATTGCACATTTGCTTATAGAGGGTCACCAGGGAGAGCAAATGCGCCCGTACTCAGCAATAAATGTTTGATTCCGTGTTGCACAGCAATTATTCAAAATGAGAGGGACTATTGGATCCGAGACTGCTGCCCTTTAGGACTCAGCCTGTCAAGTTGCATTGCTCTGTACTTTTTATCCAAGCGGATTTCATCTCCACACTGTTATTGCTGGATGATATTCAGATCTTTAAATCGAAGTTGCATCGAGCTTGAAAAACAGCTTTGAAACAGACTTTCAGGCTGCCCTTTCTTTATTAAAAAGAGCATTGCTTTTTTTTAATTATTATTATTATTATTTATCATTACGCCATAGCATATTAAAGGAGTAAAATTTAAAAAGCATGGATGGTTTATTCTGAGGAGACAGGGAAAAACAGAGATTTAATTTAATCACTCCTAAAATTGCATCTTCCCTAGTTTTAAAATGCTGTAGCTTTAGTCATCAAGAGGAAATTATGTTATCATATATTTATTTTCTCAGTTTTTTGTACACACTTTGAAATTTATCAGGAAACAGGTATTTTTCACTCTTCTGAAATTAAACAAGGAGTCATTAATATATTTTACACATACATCTCTCTCTATAGATACTTTCTCAGCATTTATTACCTATCTAGCCTTGTGCTTGATAGACTTTTACATATTGCTCAGCAAAGAGAAATATAATGAAATTCCACAGAGCTTAAGCACACACAGAGATGTGTGCCATTTCCCCTTAAAGTAAGATTTAATCAACGTGGTGCCACCTCAACCCTGACCAGCTGATCAGTCAATGCAGCTCTGAGTAATATCTTGGAAAGTCTGAGACTACAGACAATTACAGACCACTTAATCACAAAATTTAATCAAGATGATAATTAGGCACTGCATCCTGTTTAATGCACAAGGATGTGAGCCTTCCAGCTCCTGCTGCCACATCGGAAGTGAACACAGGAATGGGGGAAAGAATCAGCAAAGTCAACAGACTATATCCTTGATGATAGATGAAAAACTAAACTCAAACATCTTGCCAAATCCTTAAGAAAAACTCCAGAGCGTTGTGCCAGTCGAAAACCCAACCCTACAAGATTCTTTCAAAGATCTATTTCTTCAGAAGACCAACTTATTTTTTATTTGACCAGGCTTGCGAGATAAAGCTCAGGGTTCTGGCACAGTAGGTGCTCTACTGATGCTTAGTAAGCACTTTTTGCTCGGATAAACCTTGCCCTGCTGAATGGACAAGGGTGGAAAGAAAAAGCTCTATTAAGTGGCTTTTTCAAGGTCAAAATGAAGAATATAAACTTGTCAGTCATCCTAGGCACTTACTACGCTGCCTCTGTTGGGTCAGCTTTGTAGGTCTAAGCAGAGTTACAAGACTCTGTAGTTAATAAATTTTTTTGAAGTACCTCATATTTACTGTAAGCTAAGCAAAGTCACTTTCTGGGATAGATGCTATTAAGAGGATTTTTCCGTATTTTCCTATAACTTCAAAGTGCCACGTGAGTCTGCTTGTTAGAGCCGAGTGACATCCACACATCACTGAGCTGGAGACACGGCGGCAGCAGCAATGCATTTGTAAACACGAAAAAGCCCAGAAACACGAAAACTTGGAAGAAAGGGTGGAGTGGTATAGAAAATGGACTAGATAACCCAGCAGGTCACTTCCATTTCTAAATTCTACAAACCCTGTAGGTTAAAAATAGGATGAAAAGCAGATTTTTCTCTTTAAACTAGTGCTGTGTTATTGGTTGAGAGGGTCATGAGTAATTAGAGGGTCACAAGTAACTATAAATGCTCTGTCTGGGACAGGGTGCTAAACACTGCCTTGTCCTCAGAGCAAGGATGGGCATGTTTTAAAGATCCATTGGACAGCTTTATTTATATCAAAGTTCATGTTAGTCACAGAGGCTGGAAAACAGGAGCCAAGTCATTTGAAACAACATCCTAATGTTACCTACATGCTGTCTTTTCTTCTGTCTACGCATGGTTTGCTGTGAAAGGAAGAGGAGCAGAAAAACATAGGAAAGGTGCACACCTTCATCACACGAGTCTCCACCTCTCCCGCTGCGGTGCTGGGACCAGTTTGCACTAGCTGGGGAAACTGGCTAATATTTTAAATTCAAAAAGTGAGTAGCTTCTCCTAGGGGCGAGCAGAAAACAAACTCTACAGACTGATAGGGAAGTGAAATCCTTTCTTTAGACACACACGAGACCTTAAAAAAAAAAAAAAGAAAAGAAAAAAAGAAAAAGTAGAGCTGAATGACAGTAACATTTCAATCTTCAGAGCTGCTGTTAGCTGCGATGAATCCCTTTTGTAAATTCAGTGTCTTGAGCTGCAAATACTTATCAAGAGTGTTATTATCAGCCATTGTGAGCCTGAGAACAAGAATTCCCACTGTATTTTAATGGCTGCTGGCCATTTCCATCAAAAAGAGGACTTTAACAGACATACAGTTATCATTGTTCAAATTTTAATGAATATATGGCATTCCCATTCATTATTTAAGTGACATTCAGATGCAGTTTCAGTCAAAGATGCCTCTTAATAAATGTTATTATCTACAAATACGCCTTTAATAAAATATTTCACTGTGGAAAAATAAAGTGTTGTACTGATAATCAAAGGAAAATGAATGAAGGAACTAAAACCCACAGCGATACAGTCTGAACTCCTTACACACTCAAAAACTTCTTTGATTTTAATGGGCGATTTCTCAGAGCCCAGCACAGGAACGCAAGGTCAGGCCCTCCGGGCACACACAAAGACATGAGAAACACCTTCTCCAAACTCCTGTGACTCACACGCAGACTGCTACCCAATTACTTGAGTCAGAACAGGTCTATCTGTGGTCAGCTTGACCACAACTCAATAATGCTGTCTGCAAATCCAATATACATGGCCCTCTGGACAGCTTTACATTCGTTATCCAGTTGTTTGGACGGCACACTTTGGAAAACACTCTCTAAATTAGTGTTCGACTGTTGAATGCGGTTCAATGCGGTTCTGTTTTTCTCACGGGTGTTTGTATTTTTTGATAAACTTATGTGCTGAGGTATCTCAAGTTAGGCACTCAGGACTGAAACATCTTAAATCTAATCAAGTCGCAAACTTTGGCCCCAGACTGTTTGCTATCCAAGCCAGGAAGCAGCTATTTATTTTCTCTAAATTAATCCCAGCTCAGCAAGACACTTAAGCGCACATCTAACTCTATAAAGACAGAGCGGGTTTCCCACTCGCTTAAATAATACAGATGCAAACGCTCTGCTGAATCAGGTCTATAAAAATCCAATAGCAGTCGGTAATAAATACCGTGACATACAAGAGCAATCTCCGCTCCGCAGGCAGGAGGCTGGAGTGCGCTGCTGGGATCTGTAACGCAGCATCCCCGCTAGTGCCGTGGGATTGCCTCCGCTTCCCCGCTCTGTTCCCCGGGCTGAGAGCCACACACGCTCCTCCTCCTCCTCTCTCTGTCTGGGATTAAGATGTGTCTCTATATAGAAGGCATCTATTATGCAAGATTTATCTTGGATTTCCCTGCCCCACTCTTCTAACCGTGCATTTCAGATGGAAATACTGTCAGCGCCTAGGCTAGATGTCTGAAGCAGGAGGGGCAGAGGTGGTTTATTTGCTAGAGCAGAAGGTTCTTCTTCTGCAGCGACTTTGTGTTAAATTGGGTTTACTTCTACCAGGATCAAAGAGCAAACCGACACTTCACTGGAGCTGGGAACCTGCCCCCACTAACAGTATATATAGAGCATGCCGAAGATGAAGGCAAAACCAGTCCTTGCTAAACCTGGTCAAGCTCTGATAGACTCTGCTCTAGGAAAGGGTCAGAGAGACAACAACAAGGGACTAAAAAGGATGCCTGAGCCCAAACTTGCATATCTAACCCCTTTTGGTTTGCAGCTCTCTTCTCACACCAGCACCTAAACTCTGCAAGGGCTTTGTCTTAATGGTAAATAAATAAATATCATCATCATCATTATCCCGAGGGTAATGTCCCTACACAGATGCCAAACATTCCTGTCAGGAGGCAATATCTCATGGCTGCACACAACAGGCACCTCAAAATCAGGCTTTCCTCAGCTTACACTTCCTTGGGGTCTCCACATTGTACGTGTTATGCCCAACACACATGGACAAGATGGGCTTCTGCAGAAAAGTCAGCCACGAGCAGCAGTTCTGTTGAAAAGGAGATTGAGGGACAACCTCCCTTCCCACCACTGAGCGCTCTGCTCAGGATCTCACCTGCAGGATTACTAATCTGTGCCCCGAAAGAAGATAGCCAGTACTGCTTGTTGGGTTTTTTTGTTTGGAGAGAAGGAAGAGCTTGAGGAGTACTTTTGGGTGAAGGTTCAAGGTGAAGGATCTGGAGCACAAGAAAGGTAGCTAGCCTCCTTGTAGGCTTGAATAAGGCCTTCAAACAGGCCCGACTTCATGCACATACAGGTCCCGCAGAGGATCTGGCCCTGACTGACGTAAGACACGTAAACAATACCGGCTGAAGGCAAAAGCCTAAACCAACCCCCTGGCATTAGCCAATTTAATAGCTTTAAGAGATGGACCATCAACATCGAGAAAGACAGGGCTGTGGAGAGCACAGTTTTATCAGGGTAAATCTGAATTAATTCAGACATTTTGAGTGCATATTCATCCCAGAGAAACACACCTGTTTCTCTATGCATTGATAATGGTTTTTTTCCCTACACTTCAGGTAAGCCCTTCACAGATACCCATCATTTGATCCTGAAAGTTCAACTTCGTAAAGAAGTTGCAGTGGGAGGTGGTTATCCTCCAGCCTGAGTGGAATCTGTCACTGTCGTCATTTTAAAAGGCGATCGTGAGAAGACATCTCCCCCAGGCTGCAAGAAACAGCATCTAAATCTTCAAAGTCCTCCTGTTCTGCAGGCTTATTTCCATGGAGCCAGAGGTACGAAGTACCCTCTCCACTTCTGCTCCTCGGGTAGAGTTAAAATGCTCTCCAAACCATACATTTATAAGCAAGGTAATTTCCCAATGCCTTTGCTAGATTTAAAAATGAAAATTAAAGCATTATTAGGGGCTATGGGTCAAGCATATTCCCAGCCAGCTGGCTGGCAATGGCTCCACCTGGAACAAAGAGATCCCAAAATAAACTTTTTTAATGAGAAGGATGGCAAAAAGCCAAGCAGAAGTTGCAGAGGATACCTCATTAAAGAAATTGATAAGCCTAAGTCAGGTCAATCTGTTTAAGTAACTCGATGGCTTCAGTCAGATAGGAATAGATCTGTTTAATTTGCCTTCAGAAAAGCAGCAGCACAGTGGGAGCGGAGGAGGAGACCTTAGAGGGAGCCATAAGCTTTCCATAAAAGTTGGTAATCATGCGGGAAGTCGCATCTGTGGTTTACTCACTTGGAAGAGAGACATCTCACACAAAGTGAGCTGAAACAGTTGTAGGCAGCGAGAGCAGCCACACACGAGGAGCGGATCTGCATTTGGCAACCTGTGCTAATAGTGTGGGACCTGCCCGGCACAGCCACAGCCCGTACCAGGGAACGCGGGGCCGACTGAAAGAGCCGATCTGGCAAATGGAAAAAGTTAAATTGAAAGCATGAGCCAGAACCTGATTTCTTTTTACACCTTTGCAGCGCTAGCAGAGCTTCAGCAGCAACAAGCGAGCTGATTTTCTGCTGGAACAAAATGCTCAGAATACGGTTCTCGTTTGGAAAGTCAAGCCCAGGGGCCCCAAATGGGAAAATAAATTCTTGCAGTTCAAAAAAATTGCGCTGTGAACTAAACAGCACTGCCTGGCCTCTCTCAGGATGTCCGCTCTGCTTATGCTCGCCCATGCTGATGGCAGGGTTATCACTTACTTCAAGATTTCCGTAACGCTGAGAACAGCACAGCCACCAGTGTGCTGTGCATCCAGGCTGGAAACTGCCAGCAGCCAAACAGCATCTTGCTAATGATTGCTGCTTACAGGGCACCGTATCAGCAGTAATTAGCAAACCGCTGCTAAACTCAGAGACCTCATTTGCAGGTATCCGGTTGACCCCACTGATATGACTTTGGGGCTTATTTCATCAGTAAGCAGAAAAATAATGTCTTTAAGTAATTGCATGGCTCGGTAATAGGTAAATAAGAACTTTGCTTCAAAAAAATTAAAATAAACCTAATGTCGGTTTTATTGGGCAGATCTCAGCAGCAACCCAATAGGAGGTTTTGTCATGCTTGGACTTAATCTACGTTTTAGAGATGATTTATAATAAATTATCATAATGATTAAGAGCCAAACACAGCGTAAATGGAGTCCCTGTCACACAGGCTTCAAACAAACATTAAGCTTTATAATGTATGAGTGTACACAGTAAGGAATAAGTATGTCTCTCACAAGCTTTTGTTCCTTGCAGGCACACTGAGGGGTTTGGTGCATGGCAGCAGCCCCAGCCATTAAACACCCTTCAGTCAGGCCTCAGAAATCATTATTTTAACCCTGGGAAAAGGTACTACATCCTGATTGAAGGCTCTCCTGATTTTCCTGAAGGGGCCATGTTAGGCAGGTACTTGCCCAGGGATGTGGGGATCCCAGGGGTCCCGGACACTTCTTGCTGCACCAACATCACCTGCCCTACTCATGGCATAGAATTATAGAATCACAGAATGGTTTGGGTTGAAAGGGACCCTGAAGATCACTTAGCTCCAACCCCTCTTCCATGGGCAGGGCCACCCTCCAGTAGATCAGGTTGCTCAAAGCCCCACACAGCCTGGCCTTGAACACATAACAAGGACCCTCCAATACACCACACACACGCGTTGTCCCCTTGGGGATGAAAGGGGGCAAACCCAGGAACTACACAGGTTGGAGGAATTAGGATATTTTAGCCAGCATTTTGGCTAGATGATTACTATAGACCATTAAGCTGTTCTCCTCTGGTTGGATTTCTTGTTGACTCAACAAAAGAAAGCGCGAGGGCTGAGTACCTGCCAAGCCTGTGCAGAGCAGTTGCACCAAATGGGGAAAAAAGCCAGTATAAAATCTGAAGGAAGCCACAGACACTTATTTTCTCTTACACCTGCAAAACCCAAGCTAACTTGCCTTTTCTCTCAATGGAAAACCTGCAAATGCAGAGCCTCAGGAGAAAACCACCCCCCACGCTATGAGTACTTAAAACAATGTTTAAAACTCCCGTCCCCATCCCAAACTTCACTTCCTGAAGTTGAGTGTATTTTGATTCACCTTCTCTTAGCAACTTGCAGTGCCTCTTCTAGGGGATCTGAATGATAAAGCAACAAGAAGGGGGAAAAGCAAACCTGACAAATGCCCACATCCCAACGGCAGCCAGCTCCGAGCAGGCGGACACAGCAGGAATCCCTTGCGTCTCAAGAGCTGTGAGAAATGGGTGATCTGGATCTGCAGAGAGCTTGGGTTAGTCAAATGACTTTTTCAGGGCTTTGTACCAGGACGAAACAGAGATAATCCACTGAAAGAATGCCCTATACAGCAGGGGAACAGCCAGATGCTTCCTGCGCATGATATTTCAGGGTAGCAGAAGATACATTGCAGGACACAGGTCCAGCATGGTCAGCAGCAGTAGGTGAGAGGGGAAAAAAGGGTAAAAAAAAATTTGGAATATGACAATGCAAAAGCAGAACTACAGGGCAAGTTCTTTGTGCTGGGAAGTTGTCACTCCCTGAGGTCTGGCGTTGAAAAACATCAGTGGCCAGGGCTGCCACCCCAGTACGAAGCTGCACAGGGGCAGATAGTAATTTGGGGGACTGTCCGAAAGCACATATGGGTCAGCACAAGCCTTGCAAATAAGGAAAGCATCACTGTGAAACAGACTTAGCATTCCCAGCAACCTGAAATGCACCTTTTGATTTAAAAGTTACCAAAAATTTAAAAAACAAACAAACAAAAAAACCCAAAACCAACCAACCAAACGCCAAAAACCCCCAACCCCATCAAACAAAACAGCCTGCTAAAATGGCGTACAGTAGAGGTTGGTTTGATTTTATGGAAGCATCAGTATTTTGAAAGTCTCAGGATCATCCATCCCAGTCATTTTAGACCTCAAAAGAACTGCCCACAACTTAGTTGTTCTTTGTTTTTGTGAGGTGTTTTTGGTTTTGTTTTTTTTTAACATAGTTCCTTAAACGTCCAAAATTAGGTAATTAAGCAAATAGTGCCTCTAACAGACATTTGGGGTTTCTGTGGTGAGACTTTCCAGTTACATCATGTGCTCTTTAGCAACATCTTTCCTTGCCTTCAAGTATTTCAGTGTCTCAGAGGATTTTAGATCACATCATATCTAAGGTTACAGCTGTCCAGCTAGTCACAAATACTCAAAATATTATGAGTTGAACACACAGAGAGACACAGAGTGGAGCAGCAGAGGTGTGATGCAGAATTACAATCCAAAATCTTCTGAATGAGAATCATGTTTTCACATCCCACAGCTGCATTTGCAAGAAAGCGGTCCTTTTACTTCTCTATAGAATGACCAATATTTTTAGCTTTATTCTTTTACATATTCATTTATTAGCAGGGAACAAAAATTATGTTTCTCTACCAAAGAAATTTCACTTCCACTCCCCTCATCCCTTGCTGAGAAAAGCCAACAAAAGTGCTATTTTGCAATGACAACCGTGTAAGAGCAATGGGCTATCAAATTCAAGGCAACCATAACATCAGTGGTGACTTGCATGCACAGCAGAGCTATCCTACTGAAAAAAGAGCTCATGAATCCTCTGCTACGAAACACCAGGCAAAACCATCTGAATGGTGTGAACAAAGGGAAATTACCCCCAAAATTACAACTGATTTCTGTAGGAGAAATTCCTTCCGCAGGTTATCACCAGCAATTGGTGGTTCAGAAGACGACTAGCAGAAAATTGTCAAAGGCTCTTTAATATGGGAAAAGCATCTCCTTCTCAACCTTTTGGAGACAATACAGCCCAAAGCATGAGATTCAACATCTGGCATATCAGAAACCCTGCTTATCTGGCTTACTCAAAACTGTAGCACACTGGCAAGCTTCAGGGTCAACGAGACTTTGACAAAGCAGTAATGCCTCACTGAAACTTAAGTGTTGCTATTCTTTCATTTCAGAAAAAAAATGTCCTATGGCAGAGGGCTCACAGCATCCTTTCAAGCAGAGGACGAGGCCAAGTGTTAAATACTTGAGGAAGTTGCTTTCTCATGTGGAAAACAAACATTTTGCAAAAGGCTTCACTCATTGCACACGTGGGCACCTGAGATCGGGTCGGTCTGGACCTCTCATCTCTGGGATGACACAGGGGGCGTACGCAGTGGAAAGACACCGGCTTGGTTAGTTTTCAGCTAAGCCATGCATCTCAGCATGATTGATTATTTGGGTTTTAACTCTTTGTTTATACGTAGTAAGTTTTCATGAAAAAGAGTCTGGGTCCTGGGGCTGCAGGGCAGCTCTGAGTCAATGAGGACAGTAACATTTTTTTTCCTCCCTACAGAAAGAGGAGCAGATCTTGTTAATTTTGGACCATAAAGAAGCTTCTCCATCTCTCATCTATGAGGGACAACACCTATGTGCTGGATGTTTTTTTCAATAGGTAACACTAACATGTTATTTTTTTTTCAAATGGCATAAAAGGAGCAGGCAGGCATAGCTCTCAGCTTATCTGACGGACACAGCCTTAGGGCTTCAATTCTCCACAGAAGAAAACCTCAAAACCAACGTTAGCTCCTTCAGTTCAGACGCCCCAGCCCCCACCCTATGGCACTTACATCCCTAGCAAAGAGGTCAATGGGATCTCACTCCTAGCTGTGCTGGGGCAGGACCCATCTGATCTAACATTATACAAGTCGTCAGGGCTTCTTCATCTGTCAACAGGGACAAACCCCCACCTCCTATTTTTGAGATGTTTCTCTAGAACGAGATGAATCACATGCTAAAGTATCTATTTCTCTTTGCAACCTATAAAAGGAGGACAGATAAGTGGCTCTGACAGCGGCGCACGCAGTGCAGATGCTTGCACTCTGTCCTATGCATCCCACACACATCTCCTGCACTCTGAGCAAAGTCCCAGCACAGGAAAATGCTCCCTGCTCCACAAGGACCACGAATCGCTTCTCCCCTCCCCATGCCCGTGCTCCATGTACTCCCTTTCATTTCATTAGATGAGCAGTTTTCTCCCAATTAAAAGAAACCAGAGTATTCTTAAAAGAAAATAAAGCTCCAATTCCCTTGGCGATGCCAGAGAACAGACTTCCTTCTGCAAGGTCGTTTCTAAATTACAAGGTCGCAGCAGCGTATTATTCCTAGTATCGATTCTGCCAATAGCGCTATCAGCCAGCGGTGCCGGGACGGGGCAGATCAGCAGAAGCCTTGCCCATGAGGGCCACACATGTGCTAGACCTGGAGAGAGACTTGGAAATCAAGCCCTACCCTCAGCACCGAAGGGCAGGGCTTGTCACCAAAGACAAGCATGGTTTTCCTTCACGTCTTAGTGATCCCACACGTTTTTGCTCCCTGCTGTACCTCCTAAGCAAATGAGTCCCAGAAGCCAGGCTTTTTTCCTAGCTGCTTGTTTTCTCCTCTGAACACTGACTCAGTTTGATGGCTTTCCCTCCCCGCTTTTTGTCCTTATCACTAGTCCAGGACAGCCAGGAGGACAGTGCTCTCAGCGCTTTGTCACCTGAAAAGCCCCAGAAATGAAGAATAAAGACATGTCTGGGAACAAAATGTACTGGAGCTGCCACAGATAGGAAGCCCTGCAAACCCGAAACCACCTTCCCTGGCACAGGTACAACCACGACATCTCCCTCCCCTTTCCCAATGCTGTGACCAAGAGGAGACAGAAATAACACTGTCCTGTTTACATCCTGCCAGAGAAGAAAAGATGAAAGATGTAGTAGCACCTCCCTCCACTCTCCGTCACTGCATGTCAAGTGAAGTAGGAAAGTAATGTCTCTGAGCAGGTACCGCAGTAATTGCGGCCCATACGGCACCTCAGATTACAGAGTTGCCTGGGCAGCAGTAATTTCTCTGCCCACCAAGGTTTTCTGCTTGAAAAGTTGACACCTTTGCAGCTACTTTGGACCCTACGATCCCATGGGGCACTGCTGTGCACCTGGACTGATCCATTCCTGTACCCATGCACCCTTCACTGCTCAAGAGTCATCGTGGCTGGATTTCACCTCTGCTTTCAGGGGCATGCAGCCAGCAGCATCCCACTTTGACGCCCTCTCCAAGAACATTCCACCTCTTTACCAAGCAGAGTCGCCAAACCCTGCTGAGAGATACCTACTCTCAACAGACTGCCAACCACACGCTGCCATTTGCAACCGTGTCTACTACCTATCAAGAGCTATTGATGAGCCACATTCATTCTTCTCACCTTGTATATTAAGGATTACAAGGTCGTAGCTTACAAACCTAAAACCATTTAGTTAATACTCTCATATATTGAGAGCTCAGGTACCATAAACTACCTGTCCAGCAAAAGGAAGCACACTTTTATTTTATAAATAGGTGTAGTAAGCATTAAACTCTCCTTTCCCCATCCACAACAGTGGAGTCTCTAGGAATGTTACTCTGGCACATTTTAATGTCTCATCAGTCATGTTTGCACAACATGGGATATGGAGAACCCTTAAAGAGAGAAAAAAAGAGCCCATAGTCTTATTTATGGTACTGGAGTGTCCTTATACTGCGGATTCAAAGGTTCCCCATATGTCTTCATTACTTTAAACTTCTGGTATCTGTGACTACCATCTGCATTTCAACTCTTCAGCAGTAGATGCCTAAGGACTGTCAATACTTCAGTACACTGTGCAGACCCATCCAGCTCTATTCCAAAAATTCTTAGTGTGATTGCACATTTAAAAAAGGGACAGAAAAGAAATAATAATTAAAACCAGACAAGCTCTGAAAGGGGTGCAAAGTAGCAGTTAGAGTCTGTAGATAGCAAAACCACATCAGCCAAAGTGGAGTTCCCAGATCTTGTATGGCAGAGATCGCAATTAAAGCCTGACTTCAGTCCAGCATCCTATCCAAAGTCTATCCCCTTTTGCTCACTTTTAAAATGAGCAGAGTCTCTATTTACCTAATCTCTACAAATAGGACCCCTTCAAAGGCTGGAATCGGAGATCGTATTACAGACTTTTGTTGGAACAAAGATAAAGTAAATGTTGCCTTGTTTCCCTGAAACTGTAGGTCACCAGTGCTCGGCCTGTGATGATACTGTAGTTAACAATAAGCTCAGATCAATGTTGTCACTGAAACCCATCTTTTCAAAGTAACAGCTATAGCAGCACCGCAGGTAGAGGGGCCAAGTGTTACCAGATGTTGGAAAGTGCAGTTAGGAGGCTGGTGATTCAGGCTCGTAGCAGCACCATGTGTTACAGACATAGTCTGAATATTTCGTGAGCAACAGACTTCAGCCAGCCAGAATTGGTTTCCCCTCGATCAAGGATGGGTAGTTGTCTCTATATATATGTCCTCACCTGCTCCAAGATGTACCTTGTGTAGGGAAAACCTGTGCTCAGTTTGCCCAAACGCTCCATATAAACCTGACTCTATTTTTCTTTCCTGTGCATTAGAAGGCGAGACAGGTGCTCCCATTTTTCTTCTTGCAGTTTGGGACCTCACAATGTAGACCTTGCTAGTTTTTATTATTCCCATATGTGGCATAGTTCCCGTTCCTGTTGTTATCCACTGACACATTGTCACTGCAGGGAAGAAAAGGAAGAAGAAGGTAATGACACACAACACAAGGTTTTAACCTGAAGTTTATACCTCTTTGGCTGTCTGAGGCTAGCTTGAAGCATGAATCCAGTTCTGCTGCTTAAAAAAGGAATTACCCAAGTGACTCACCTCTTGCTGAGAGAGAGACCGCTGGCTTGTTCATCACGAGCCAGTGTTCAGAGCACGCCGCTTGTCCATGCTCACAGCAAGAACCTGATTCCTGCAATTTATTCTTGGGTCTGCCACAGATTGCATGGCTTTGGGGAAATCACAACAAAAACTGGAAAACTTGACAATTTTAAACTGATGCTTCCCTTCCCAACAGACTCTTCCGGTACAGACTTGTTTAAGTTCAAATCCTGAAGCTGAGATTTTAAACTTGTGCTTACATTCCCTTCTCGTTCACACAGTCATTAGCAGCATTAAATTGGGGGAGAATCTGCTATGAAATTTAGTCATCTGGTACCAAGAAAAAGTGCTGGCATGGTTATTTGATGTTCTAAGACAGGCTGGTACTCCAAACCAGGAGATACCAGGGCTTTTCAAGTCCTGCTCATTATTTGCTTTGCAATGACACAGGAAACAGTAAAGGCTTTAATCTGTAAATAATCTTTCCTTCAGGGATCTGGGAACAGTCTACAGGACATAGCAGTTGTATTTTTTTTTTTTTTCCTCCAGGAACTGCTTCATTAAAGTTCTGCTCACTTAACAATTTTGGGGAGAGAAACAAAAAAAAAAAAAAAAAGAAAAATAAGTGATGCAGTTTTATGCAAAGCCAAAACTCCTGCACCTCTTTGCTTTTGTTGTGCTACAAACAGTTTGCTTGAGTTGCAGGAGATTTGGCTTTGCATAAGAATGTTTCACAGAACAAGAGGGAAAAATTATTCTTAAGCACAAGGGAAAAATTAAGAGGGAAAATGCAAGATAAGACAGCCAGATGAATGGTTAAAGGCTCCGACACCTTGATCTTGGCACATCATATAGAATACGTCTGCTTACGTGCAGACTATGCCCTTCTCCTAAAGTACACTCCCTCCTCTGTGCACAGATATCAAACTTCAGATCAAAGCCTTCTCAAGGATTTTTTTTTTTTTTTTTTTTCTTTTTCTTTCAGCTACTTCCAGTCACTCCCTCCAGGTCACCCTCACTCCTTCCTGTGCTCCTGGATACATGGGATACAGGGTAGCACTTCAGATTTGAGTTTTACCACTGTACATCCGCAAAAAAGATTGCGTAATGGTAATTTCAGAGAGAGGGAAGATTAATTTTGGTGCGATACTGCAAATCAATCTTCATTTTAGAATAATTAATTCCAGCAGCTACAAGACTGGCCACACAGACACTACTGCTGCAGGTACCCAGGAAGAGTACTGCCCAGGTACCCCGTCGCAATGCAAGCTACGGGCTTTGTAACTAAGACAGACGTATGATGGGACCCTTCTGCTCAGTAACCCCCACTAGTGAGACAGTATTATTGCAACAGGTTGCCCAGAGAGGTTGTAGATGTTCCATCCCTGGAAACATTCAAGGTCAAGGTCAGGCTAGTTGAAGATGTTCCCGCTCACTGAAGGGGCGTTGGACTAGATGACCTTTAAAGGTCCCTTCCAACCCAAACTATTCTATGATTCTTCTACCCCACCAGCCTACCACCAAGATCAGAGGCAGAGGACTATGCTTGCAGGTTATAAGAGCAGCAAATACAAGAAATACCTAAGGGAGCCACACTGTTCATCCAGGCAAAACAGGGTGAAAGCCTGGCCACAGCAAATTTGGTAAAAGCTGCAGACAGAGGAAGGAACTCAGTAGTTTGATTTGGGGTGGCTGGTCATATTAAGGACACTGGAAGATGCGTTGATGCTCCTGGCTTAATAATTAAGAACATGAAACTAAAACTTTGGGCCAAATTATGTTCCCATTTTAGTTCATTTAGATCTGTGAAAATGAATTGAATTACTCAAGATCTTCATCTACGTAATAAAGCTGGTCATTTTGGCATCACAGTCTGTGAGTACTCATTACAGAAGCTAAACCACAGGCTCACTCCAGATGGCTTGTCTCTACAAAACAGCATACATCCAAGGCATTTCAGAAACTAATCACCTACTGATCATATCCCTTCAATTAAAAATTACTCAATATTTCCAAGTGCTGGCATCCATTTTAGAAATATCAGAAAATTATTAAGTACTTGGCCAATAATATGCAGCTTTTCCTACATTACAGAACTGACAGATAAGCAACATTAACCAGTTCGGTAAGGCAGTATAGTTTATATCTGGCACATGGTGTATTTGGAAGTCTCTCCACCTCTACATCTGCTTTGGCAACAGCCTTAGCGGGACCAGCTGAGAGCAGAGACAAATAGGGAAAAAATGTTTGTTACTCTGCAGTGGGGATACAGATGGAGAGAATTTTTAGAGCAATTTGATTCAATCAAATGGCAAAAACTCCGAAGGAAGCTCCAGCATCGCTCCTTTTCGATGAAGCGGACCCAGGTTGATGCACATGTTGCCGCAGAGGAAGGGTCACAAGAGGGGAGAGCTTTGCTGAGCAGTGCAGAGTTAACCAGAAGGTTTCATTCCCCCAGTAAATCATACATTTGCTCACATGGCTGTGACACTTACTCTAGTTTATATGAAGTGAATCATAGAATCATTTAGGTTGTAAAAGACCTTTAAGATCTTTAAAGTCCAACCGTTAACCTAGCACTGCCAAGTCCACCATTAAACCATGTCTCTAAGCACCACATCTACGCCTCTTCTAAATACCTCCAGGGATGGTGACTCAGCCACTTCCCTGGGCAGCCTGTTCCAATGCTTGATAATCCTTCCTGTGAAGAAATTTTTCCTAACATCCAATCTAAACTTCCCCTGGCGCAACTTGAGTTCCCTCAGCCACTCCTCATAAGACTTGTGCTCTAGACCCTTCACCAGCTTCGTTGCCCTTCTCTGGACACACTCCAGCACCTCAATGTCTTTCTTGTAGTGAGGGGCCCAAAACTGAACACAGGACTCGAGGTGCAGCCTCACCAGTGGCGAGTACAAAGGGATGATCACTTCCCTAGTCCTGCTGGCCACACTATTCCTGATACAAGCCAGGATGCTGTTGGCCTTCTTGGCCACCTGGGCACACTGCTAGCTCAGATTCAGCCAGCTATTGACCAACACGGTCAGGTCCTTTTCCACCAGGCAGCTTTCCAGCCACTCTTCCCCAAGCCTGTAGTCTTGCATGGGGTTGTTGTGACCCAAGTGCAGGACCTGGCACTTGGCCTTGTTAAACCTCATACAGTTGGCCTTGGTCCGTGGACCCAGCCTGTCCAGATCCCTCTGTAGAGCCTTTCTGCCCTCAAGCAGATCAACACTCCCGCACAACTTCATGTTGCCTGCAAATTTACTGAGGGTGTGCTCCATCCCCTTGTCCAGATCGTTGGTAAAGAATATAGAAAAGTAAAGAGTCACGGACCTGCAAAGATGACGATGGTGGGGTTTTTGTGGAAAACAGAAAAATACTGAGAGTTCACTACATGGTTTTCTGGATTCCTTATAAACAAAGGTTTTTATTCTTAATGCAAACTCCTCAGAGCATCGCTCATCAGCTATTTCAGTTTGAATCAATGAAGTCTCTTCTCCAGAAATACAGTCATTAGCTCCTCCAGTCTCAGCTGACAGACAGGCAGAGCTTACATTAGTCATGGCTAACAACTTGGAGCAACTAGCAATAAAGCTAAATTTCGCCTTTGATGAAGTAGCAGACTTCCTGACTCATTGTAAAGAAAATTAAGGGTATTCCCCAGTAAAACAACTATGCACGTCAAATTTGGTTCAATTTATTTAACGCTGTAGACACGCTTTCAGCCAGGAAAAAGTGGCTCAGCTCCACAGCAAAAGCAGATGTTTGTATGGCATTACTTAACCAGTGTGAGTAAAATCTTCCTGCACTGCACCTTTTGGACAAGTGTCCCAAAATTCAGTATTTTTTCCACTACACTGGGTGAATTATGGGCTGTAAGTATCCTACAGTCCATAAACACTGGACCCTCTGCAGTCATCTAAATAACCTTGTGTGTGCCTTGTCATTTCCCTTTGTGAATACACCCTGCTAGTCTGCTGAGACAGTCATTTACCATCTCTTCCCAAAGACAGTAATTAAGATATTTGATTCAGTCACTCATGTCCCCCATGCTTTTAGTGTTTATAAATATTAACAACCCTGATTGCTATATAGCACTACTGTAGTTTAATGCTTGGAGCATCTCAAATAGTCATGGCAAAGAGACAGTTATTGAGAAATGAAAGCTGACAACAGAATTCAAGAATAATATTTTCAATTTTTCAACGGAGGCCATCACATGAGGTCACACATCTTGCTCCCTGACATTACATGGCTGCATTTAGGTAGTTCAAACACTGTGCAAGTGTGTCACCACACCAAAATTGTGCTTTGCAGCAATGACAAATGTGACTTGTTCATTTGAGAATATGCACAAGTATATAACAACATACTAGTTTCCCTTAGAGCAGCCCTATGAAAAGGTATATTCCGCTTTCCTTTTATCACATTACAGGCAGATATGATATCAACAGCCTTAAAAATGATCATGTAGACAATCAAAATGTAAACAAAAAAGCATATAAATTTGAGGCTGTAAAGGAGTTGGCCATGACGCTCTAAAAGCAACCTGTGCTTTCCCACCCAAAATTGTACATTTGCCTTTGGTGCTTGTCTCAGCAAACACTAGCTGAACTTGTGCTAATAAAGATCAATTTTCTTCACAGCAGATACATATGCTGTAGTCTTTATTCCAGAAATCCCAGTATTTTCAGCTAACAGCTTCACCCTGTTCTAGGTTGCAGACCTTTTCTTACAGATGCCACTCAGGACTAGAGACCTAGTGTACTAGCTTATTTTTACTTCACTGCTAGTAACTGGAGTGACTGCAGGTCATTCAAGAGACTCATCTGGTTGAGCAGTTTCCAGAATTGCAATGAAGTAGTTATTTAATACCCTCAGACAAAAGGTATGATGCAAATAACGAGCACTGTGTTGTACCAAAGAGGGTCCTCTGATTACCATCTTAGTCCAACAGAGGTAAATGGATTCTAGTCGGAGTTTTTGCAATACAGTTTCCTGGATAAAGAGTCTTTAGTTTAAAATAAACCCTGCTAAACAAGCTATAGTCCACTTAGCTTGACCAATTTAAACAATTAACCTGCAGGAAGCCAAGCTTCTTTTTCATATTTGCAGGTCAGCAGACATTGTCTCAAGGCAGAAGTACAAAGAGGCCTTCAGGGCCAGATTCTGATTTCATTCAGTATGGTGTAAATCAGGAATAATCCCTTTAGAGATTAGTCAGAGCAAGATCAGATTCAGGCTCTTGGAATTAAGAACAAACCATGTGCTTGCTGGGCTTATTCTAATTCCGCTAAGCACAAAGCGATTCTCCTTCAGTATGTCCCTCTCCCGTTCCATCTAAAGCACTCTGAGCTGAGGAGCAAAGGAAATGCTGCTGATAACACTCAACAGAAGACGTTTGTCATTGCAAGATACTTTTGCCCGCAAAGTTATTTAATAAGCCTTGCAATTAAAAAAAACAACAAAAAACCCCAACCTCATCAAATTACACAGGCAGAGCAAAGTTGCATTTAAAGATCCCTCCTGACCCCTGAACCATGAAATGAACTACAGTAACCATCTTTTACAAGAAATCAACACAATTACATTGACTTACAGCATCTGTCTCTGGTTCTGGGTGTATATCAAAGGAAAATATAAGCAGAGCTTTTGCCAGATGCACATAACATCCGTAGGAAGCATCTCAACAGGAATTCCAGCATTGTTACGAATGAATGCAATGTTATCTGAAAGTCACTTGCGTCCTTCCCCTGTCACCATTTCCTTTGAAGTGTCAGGTAACAAAAGGACAAACATGTTAGTGAGTACCTTGCTTATTTTTAGGTAAGATCAAAAACCAAGTCACCACCTTGATGAAACTGTGCATCACTGTGCAACTATACCAAAAGGTTATTACTCACCTTTCACCACACTTGTGGTACGTCCCTGGGAAGATACCAGTTTGAGTGTGCACATAGAGAATCCTGGTGAAACAGGCTAAGATGTAAGTCTCCATCCTATTTAGATCAAGATACAAATCTCACAAGTGATGGGGAACTATGAAATTACCCTCTGAGAAGGATAGCATGAGTCTGTGTAAATAATATTCTCATTTGATGTGGAGTATTCTCTCTTCCATGATGCTTACATCATTTATGCCTCCCAAAATAGCCTACTGAGCAGACTGAATAGACCTTTAATTCTAGATGCCAGCTGTGTGGCTTTGTTCTGCACCTCCTGAAAAAAAACCCTACAGTTTTAACTCTCCCAACACTGAAGTCATTTTACAGGTTCCCACTACATGCCTTAAAGATCACTTATGGGTTTAAAATGTTTTACCATGCACTGTTGACAAGGATCCCTTAGCCTGTGGCTTTTGAGGAAGAAAAAAGTCTAGTAACAATCTCACAGCACAACAACTTTGGGCAGGAAGTTGAAATTCAATAGGAGCTATAAGTGGACTGTCAAGGGCTGTCACACCTACGAAAGAATTTCCTTTGGGAAGGGGAGGGCAACTTTGTAAGAAAGAAAATTTTATCTTTATTTACCTTCAACTGGACTCTCGGACAGTGATGACAGATGGCTCTAAGAGAAGTACTCTGCTATACAGATTGAAGAGTCCTGTTGGCTTTGTGTAAGGAAACCACCAGCAACAAGCCTGTTCATACAAGTGCCATGTGTTTTAAAGATTATGAGAAGTCTCGAGCTTTGTAAGTCTCATTAAGCAGATGACAGATTCAGCAATGGCTTCGAACACATGTGCTGAGCAGCATCCCTGTGCTGACTCAGAGGGAAGCATGCTACCCACTCTGTCTCCATGAGATATTTTGGTCTAGCCTTCAACAATCTCCAGGTAATGAGCAGATCAAGCCCTAATGAGCTCATTAGATATGACAAGTCTATACTCAAGGTTACTATACACGACCCTATTCTCTCTTGGAGAAAGGTGAAACCGTCACGCAGCATTTGTTCCTGATGGAAGAGAGGATTAAAAACAAAACATAGCACTTGGTCTGAGATGTGCAAACACCTTAATTTCCTTGGAAGTCAATATTGTTGGTGCCAGCCAAAGCGATGCTGTCACGTACCTGCTCAGGAGTAGCAATCAGTTCAGAAGAGAGCATGGCAGCTGGAAGGGAAGATCCGAAAGATTGATTCTGACAGCTATAAAAGCAAGAGGGCTTTTAATATTCAGGAAAGTGTCAGTGCCCTAATAACAGAATTTCCATCTCTAAGAGCTACACTTGTCAAATGAAACCGGATTAGATACAAAAGTGAAAAAGGCATCCAGGCTTTGACAAATTTGCAACAGTTTCCTTTGTAGAGGTGCGACTGTGAAGAAGATGCTTTTAAAAATGAGCAAGTCTTGCCTGGTTGTACCCTCAACTTGACCCTCGGGCACCAATGGCAGAACGGTGCATTTCACAGTTTAAGTGAGGAGGATGTCAGCAGCGCAGGAGCAGGAGGTACCAGTTTCAATGGCACTAACTTCCACCTTGTGGAAGAGCTGTCTTGAAAAGCCAGCTGGTTTCTTCCAAGAGTGGGAAGCATTACACAGCACCCTGGCAATCCTACCCTCGGTGTGCGCACCTCTGCCAAGCAAGCCTGAAACTCCCCTAAGAAGCGCAGCAGGTTGCCTCAGGGTCTCTTGTTCCACCTCCAGTCTGTTCCATGAGAAGCTCCTAAGGACACACACCAACACCTTCTGTGTATCACACTCAGTAAATTTCCAAGCAAGACAGTAAACGCATAAAATTTTTACTGGAAGACATCAGCCAGACTCATAAAATTATTTTCCAAATTCAGAGACATGCCAAAAGTGTGGTTAGTGGCTCTGAGAACAACCTCAGGGGAGAGTTAGACCTTGATGAAATGCCGTTTTCCAAAATCAAGCTGTGCTGGGATTTTTTTCACAAAATACAGAGAACCTCTAAGTTTGCGTGTGATAAGATAAATCAGGGAAATGACATTTTGAGCACAGCTTCTTTAACAATTCACACACACACAAAAGAAGAAAAGTTGGATGTGTGGGTCCCTGATAGCTTGCCTGAGGAAGATCTAAGGATTTCTTTCCGCTACATTAACATCTAACTCTTGGTCAGGCTTGTTCCCACAGGACAACTGTCCTTTTTCTAAAATAACTTTAAATGGGGCAAACTTCTTAAGCTTGTTTGTCAATTATCATGATGACAGTCTCCACAGACAGCACTTGGGTATTTTAAGCTACAGGGACAAAGGGCTACTATCTAAACCAGGGTAGGGGAAGCTCTTCTCCAAGAAACAATAGAGGCAGTGACCACACTGCACACTTCTGGCTTAATCTGGTAAAAATTTAGCATTCTTCATCCAGACCTTTCACAGCTACAGGTAAAGGAAAAGTATGTGCCCTCCTTTTAAGCCGGCAGAAAAAAAGCACAACAAACAAGCCCCTTTCCTGTGCCGACAACGGGCCAGATGGCAGCAAAGGAAGAGCAGCCTCTTCTCCTGGTGCTGCGTGAAATAGAGACATCCCCCTCTGAGCGAGCCGGGATGGCAATTCTAACCTATCGATTCTTTTCTGTCCAAACCTCTCTATTAAAAAAATCCCAAAATGAATTGCAATTACATAGCAACATCCTCTGCCAATACTTACGCTCAACTCAGTATCGACAGAAGACCCTGGCCTTGCAGAGGTGCAACTTACTCTAAACTCATTTGTTTCATTGCTACTAGCAAGTGTTTTAGCCACTTCTGCAATTACTGTATCACCTTGTATTTCTCAGCAACCTTGTATTTTTTCAACAGCCAGCATCAATCTCCTGCTCCTTCGCTCTTTGGCCTCACGACCACTTATGTAGCTGCTCAAGGCTTATTTCTGTTTGAAGCATTGGCCGGTTTACACAGCAGAGTTACGGTGCTTGTGGAGAAGCCTAGGTAGGGCACAAATCAGTGTCTTAACTGGGCACTTACACCCGACTCTTGTTGGTGTAATTTAACTGTCTGGATTGTGAGCATGATGTCAACTCACAGCAACACTTTGAGGACCAATACATATATTGATTATTTTTTTTTTTCCTGAAAACTTCCATGATTTTAAAGGACCATTAAAGAAAATAGAAGTGGCTGTCTCAGTTTCTATCACATTTATTTCCTGTAACTTCAGTGAAATTCCCACTTGCAAGAGACCTAACTCACCCTTTTTCCTCAGTCTGGAATATGCATCACAGTTCTACAGCGTCATCAAATATTTTACAGCGCACATGTCCTAGAGGTGAGTGAAACACTTGCAGTTTCTCAAAGGGGCCAAAAAGCACCTGAATATTGCACACAATCATGTATATAGTTAAACAAGTCCTATCAAACCTTATCTGGTGATCTTGGGCAAAGTTTGTCTGTAATCGGAATGCTTTTTAAAGGGTTTGCTTTATTAGTTTGCCTCAGATTACACATGCATCTTGCTGACCTAGCAAGCTAATGAAGTGGCCATTTGAGATGGCAGGATGGCTATGCTCCGGCATGCCCGCAGTTTTATCACAGAGTTGTGTAGCTGCTGCTATTTCATGCGTCCTGCTACAATGATAGAGGCTTTCCATCTATCGTTTCTGGTCTGAAGCAGTTTTTAATTTTGCATATATAGTTTTGCATGTATTTTTTTGCAATATTCACAGAAAATCTGCTGCGACCACCACAGTGAGTCAATGACACTATGTTCCTCTATAAGGTCTCAGGAACCAGGCGAGCAACAGCAGCACACCAACAGCCACACAGAAAAAGCACCAAATTGCACAATCCTGGCAGCACTATGGTGATAACCTCATTGGAGTAGACAAAGTAGAAATATAGGTGATTTTTGTTGCATCGGCAGTGCTTACGTATATCTCTGATGACTGCACTACTCAATGGAGTGGCAGACAGTGACTCGCTAAAGCCAACATCCCATCTCTAAAGCTCTCCTGTCCATGTGCTTAAAGATTTCCTTTTACTTTCCCTGATTCAAAATCAAGCTGTTGGTCAAAAGGGCAACATTTATCTTTACTGGAGTCTCCATGCATTTCACAGGCTTAACTCAACCTCCAGGAAACCCAAACAACTGTCATTTGCAGTTGATAAGACTGGAGCTGAGATGGGATGGGGCTCCGCTCTCCAAGCCAACTCCATGTTCTCAGCCACAAGTGTGTCCTCCCACCACCACACACTTGTACTCAGATGCAACGTTCAAGTGTCCCTAGATCTCCCAATGTCTTGGTTCGCTCTGACCTTGGCATGCAGAGAACAAAGCACAGCAGAGGAAGGGGAGTGGTGGGAGCCATGGAAGTAGTCTATTCTCCTCTAGCAAGGAGCAGTTGTGGAAAAGGGACTGATAAGAGGGAGAACACATGCAAAAAAAAAGGGACAAAAGGTCCCCACAGAAGGGTACCAGAACAGCAGGACTGAAGGACATTTCAGTGTCTACACAGGACGGAGAGAAACAGAGACGAAACTAGGAAAACTTTCCCTGAAGCTCCAAAGAAGCTCTCAGTGACTCACACACACTTTGTATTTCTGTGGGCACCTCACACCACCACATTGCAACCATCAGAGTAACAGTGGAGGTAAGTTTTTCATCTGGAGATGAGATCTTGAAGCAAAGACGTATCCTCTGGCCCTACAGCTGCACCTCCTGCCCAGGCACTCCCCATGAATCCATTGGAGTCCCCAGTTACACAGGCAAGCCACACCATAGGCATTTCTGGCAGCCAAAAAGGAGCTGGCTTTTGCCAAATTTATAAAGCATCCCCACACTATCCTCCCAAACTGTTTTCCTCCTCTTAGCAACATAAAAGAGGACTTTGATGTCCATATGACACTATGTAAGAGCCAGTTTACATTTGTTTATCGCCTTCCTAAGCAAGAGAAGTTTTTGCAAGGGTCTGTTTAACTATTAACCTTTTAGAAAGGCTAATGCATTTTTCCATGCATTTCTGTGTTGCCATTACAGCATAATCTCCAGAGCATGAGAGAGAACTTCATCACAACTTGCATAACTTCATTGCAAAGGTTATGTCATCCTCAGCTGCTGAACTCAATGTGCCTCCATGCCCTGTCCGCAAACTTCGTTATCTACCTGCTTTGTGTTTCCACTGGTGCTGCTGTTTGATCACCTAGAGATATTAGGTAGCCCTCGGCATTAACATTTAAAGTTTGATGCTGAACATTCATTAACAGGATTCAGGGCAAGCAAAAGTTCATTTTTATTTTTCAGGGTGAATTTTTTGGCTAGAATTAAGCCAACTATTTGGAAAGAGCAGCAGGTCTGTTTGCAAGACAAGGTGAAGCCACAGGAGACCTGATCATACAGTCATCGCTTCTCAACAAGAGCAAATTTTATCTGAAGGGGAAAAGCAGAGGATGCGGGAGGGGGAAAGAAGAGAGATCAAGAAAGAAGATTTCTAATTTTTCTAATAAGCATTAGATCACGAAGCAGGAGAGATCTTTTCTTTACTTGAAATGCACAGAATTGCCCCTGAAGAGAAAAGCTGGGTGAACCTTCTAAAGAACAATAACATCAATACAAAAATAGTTTCAGAGACAGGAAACAAAACCCCACATTCAGGTACAATATCAGTATTGCCATCAGCTGACATAAACCGAGTCGATGCAGGTCACAGCAAATTCAGAGAAATCATTCTGACATTTCTGAAGACAAACTTTCTTCTTGGCTCTTTCAAAATAAGTAATTTTGACTACCTGAGAGTTTGAAAGGGACCTGGTATTAAGACTGAGTGAACCAAAGAGCAAGAGTGCCTCACTTGATCAAAACCATAATTATCTTGACCTGCTTTTGTTTAATTAAGGTTTGCTTCAATTCAATGTAAACCAGTATTTTTCTCAGTTTTGTCACCAAAAAAAAAAAGAAAATCTAAGTCAGATCATCTGCACAAGCTGATTTAAATCAAGATCTAGTAAGAGAAAGCATTAGATACATTAAGCAATCGTGCCAGCAGCTCAAGTCTCGCACTAATGCGGGCTGCAGCCTGTATTCCTGCCCAAGGGCAGGTCCTGTAAAAGGCATCGCCATATCCCATCAGACTAAAGGAATTTAAGATATAGGCATGGATGGCCTTATTGCACCCTGACAGCTTTGGATGTGCTGTAGGTCGTCATAAAAGAGACTGTAAGGTCAGCTCTGATTCAAGTTACATGTTGCCCTATACCATGTTCTTTACATATGACTTTGTAGGAGTCTCAGGGTGAAACAACACAGGTCTCTGCTTCAAGACTAATCCCAAAGAACTGTCTGTAGGACTCAAACTGGTATGTTTCAACCCAAATATTCAGATGACATCTTCCAGTTTGATCTATGGGTTTGCATGCCAGGATGTAAGCAGGCACCTTAAAAAAAAATAATATCTAAATCTGGCTACATGTAGTGTGCATTGAATTTGAGCTGGAGATAGGGAATATGATTCCCACCTAAAAAACCTGGAGGTGACGCCTTATGCTTCCCTGGCAGGGTCATATTAACTGAGCTGGCAGATTTGATAGAATTAGATTTCTTTGTCGCGCTGGTACAGCAC
This sequence comes from Grus americana, assembly GCF_028858705.1. Lineage (NCBI taxonomy): Eukaryota > Metazoa > Chordata > Aves > Gruiformes > Gruidae > Grus > Grus americana. The sequence goes on along the minus strand of NC_072853.1, from coordinate 8,792,759 downwards.
TGATGTGTCAGCACACACAGCATTTCAGATATGTAAGATTAAGTCATTGATTGAAGATCCAGTCACCAGAAATAATGTAGTGTCCTTTAAAAGGAACAACCCTTGTTTTGTGTTGGTGTACCACAGCTTTAAAAAAAAATAAAATTAAAAAGTCTACCGATTCTGGGTAAATGTCAGTAGCAATTATCTAGTCCAGAGACATTTTAAAATTGCATCCAATTTAATACCTCAGCTTCACTATGCCAGTTTTTGCTCTGCAGAATGGTCCTCCAAAGGGATGGATAAATACTGACCTGGCTCGGGGGAGTTCTGGGGATACCCAGAGTATGCGTGGTCACCTCCATGCCAGCAGCAGTCCTGTGTCAGACACCAAGGTGGGGAAGGTGATGTTTGGACCCTGTGGGCTCCAACCACAGCCTCCTCCTTCACTCAAACCCTTTGGAGTGGAAAGCTATGGAGGGCCCAGCCTACATTGAAAACTACTGCTGGGAGAAAGGACTTCCAAAGAAACAGAAAAGCTACTACAAAACCCAAAGGCTCTATTGAGATGATGTCCTCAGAGCAAGAAAGCTGCACTTCAAACATTTGTCACCAGACTCAGGGTCCAACCATTTACACTGCGCCCCTTTTGCACTCTGCAATCCCCAGCGATCAGCCGACAGAAACAGCTGTGGGTTTATGAGGTTTACAGATTTCCTGCCTGCCCCTGGAAATAAACCACCCCCTCCTCTCTGCCCAAAGGCTTTGTTGTCTCGCTCGCAGGGCACAAGTCTTCTCCCAGAGGAACGACGTGCACATCAGTGTAGATGAAGCAACTTAATCGAGAGCACTTCAAAGCACAGCAGAGCCAGGAACGAATTGCTTTCCACCCTCCTTCCCCCCAGACTTGCATTTTAACAATTACTACAGTCTTTACAACTGATGACATCCCTAATCTTAACTTGCACTTCAGAGCGAGCTTCTACTGTTGTAATTGGGAGTTTCTTTTAAAAAGAGCCCCTTGTCTCCCAAGGCCCCCATTTTCCGCACTCCACAGCTATTCCACTCTGGGGGTGTTGTGGAGCCCTGACTTACAGGAGCTTTTCAAAGCCTTATAGAACATTTTCCACAAAGTGACTTGAGTTTGCTACTTACAAACCAGAGCATGGGATGCTCAGCACCAGTGGAAAGAGGAGATTGGGGTAAGAGTAGGAAAGGTGACCAGAAGGGTAATGACAGTTCTTTCATGGCTGCTGTTAATGAGTGCCAGAGTGGCCCAGAGCCCTTATCGGAACAAGAGGAATCACATGAGGTAAGAGACAACTCCTCTCTAAAGAACTTAACTCCTAAATAGAGGCCACTTAAGTTGATGTGGTGGGTTGACCCTGGCTGGAGGCCAGGTGCCCCCCAAAGCTGCTCTATCACTGCCCTCCTCCGCTGGACAGGGGAGAGAAAATATAACAAAAGGCTTGTGGGTCAAGAGAAGGACAGGGAGAGATCACTCACCAATTACCGTCATGGGCAAAACCAACTCAATTTGCAGAAGTTAGTTTAATTTATTACCAAGCAAATCAGAGTAGGGCAATGAGAAATCAAATCAAATCTTAAAACACCTTCCCCCCACCCCTCCCTTCTTCCCAGGCTCAACTTCACTCCCAAATTTTCTTAATCCTTCCCCCTCCAGCAGCACAGGGGGACAGGGAATGGGGGTTGTGGTCAGTTCATCACACATTGTCTCTGCTGCTCCTTCCTCCTCAGGGGGAGGACTCCTCACACTCTGCCCCTGCTCCAGCATGGGGTCCCTCCCACAGCAGACAGTCCTCCATGAATTTCTCCAACGTGGGTCCTTCCCACGGGCTGCAGTTCTTCATGAACTGCTTCAGCCTGGGTCCCTTCCATGGGGTGCAGACCTTCAGGACCAGACTGCTCCAGCGTGGGTCCCCCATGGGGTCACAAGTCCTGCCAGAAAACCTGCTCCAGCGTGGGCTCCTCTCTCCACAGGTCCACAGGTCCTGCCAGGAGCTTGCTCCAGCACAGGCTTCCCATGGGGTCACAGCCTCCTTCGGGTGCCTCCACCTGCTCCGGCATGGGGTCCTCCACGGGCTGCAGGTGGAATCTCTACACCCCCTCATCCTTCCTCCATGGGCTGCAGGGGGACAGCCTGCCTCACCACGGTCTTCTCCATGGGCTGCAGGGGGATCTCTGCTCCGGCGCCTGGAGCTCCTCCTCCCTCCCCCTCCTTCACTGACCTTGGTGTCTGCAGAGTTGTTCCTCTCACATATTCTCCCTCCTCTCCCCAGCTGCAGCCCAGTTGTGCAGCAACTTTTTCCCCTTCTTAATTCTGTTATCCCAGAGGTGGTACCACCATCGCTGAGGCTCTATCAGACATGGAGGAAGCTTCTAGCAGCTTCTCACAGAAACCACCCCTGCAGACCCCCTGCTACCAAAACCTTGCCACAAAAACCTAATACAGTTGATAACATTATCTATTTCATAAGCTAAAGGTTAGTGCCCAGATAGCACATTTAGCTCCTGCGGGGTCAATTCATTTGCCAAATACAGGTTTCAGATGCCACTGGAGATGCCCTAGATATCAAAGCCACCTTCCTGGGTTCTCAAACATGACACAAGGAGTCAGAGATTCACATCTTTCTGGACCAGCTCCAGAAGGCCAGGAGAGAGAGTTCAGGGCAGTTCAAACAGCACTAAGTGACTGTGATTAAGAAGCAAAAATCCCCAAAGCCTGATACATGATTCACAGCTCCCTGGAGCAGATACCTGTTGGGCGATACCAAGCAGACACTTGCTGGGCAACAAGTTCAATTAATCTTCAGATACCAGGCTAGCCTAGAGAGGGATGCAGACCTGCTCTGGATGGGCTGCAAAGGCATTTATACATCTCAGCGTACCGTACCTGCCAGGGCTCGAGAGGCAGATGGGAGCTACCACCCTCCTAGGCTAGTGGAAGCCTGTTGTCTGTTGACGCAGGCACTATAGCAATAAGAGCAACACAAGCATTTACAACAGCCATTTGTCTGCAAGTTTACGTCTCTTGCAGTAGTTCAGGAAACATCTGTGTGGAACAAGGAAGTTGCTCACTGTTCTAAGTAATTCCACTCTAAGGTGTGAGCTGACAGATTGTCTTAAAGTTATTTTTGACTTGCATACCTCTGACTTAGATTTTCATTTAGCAGCTAATAGGCATAACATAAACATGACAGACAGGCTTTGATGCAGGACTACATACTTCAGAGAGCGGCAAAGATATCTCAGCCACGCTTTGCCTTATTCAGTGGAATTTACACCCATGTTTTAGGCTATATCAATAATTTCAGATCAGTCAAAAATGCAGCTGCTTCTCTTCTTGCAAGCTTGGTTGTACGCAGGCTGTTTAGCAACTATTTTAATAGAAATATTTATATCAAAATTATTAGTACAAAGCTAACTGAGCTTGCATAGCAAGGTTTCATCAGAGTGTCTTGGAAGAGGGGCTGGCTATTAAAAATGACTTCAACTTAAGAAGTGCTCCTAGGTGAAAACAAATAGCTTCTGGATGCCCAGATTAGAGTCATGTTCTATGCCAGCACCATATTGCCTTTGAGAAAAGAAAAAAAAAAAGAAAAAAGAAAAAAGTGTGCTGCAAGGGAAAGACAAGGACAAGGAGGAAGGAAGTTATTTACAGGAGTGCTGTTTCAGATGAGACACTGACAGTCCTGTGTTGCCTTCTGCAAAGTATAGAATATATAGAGGAAACAGAAAATTAATTAAGTCTGGTATGAGAAAGAAAAAAGTTAAAGAAACTTTATATGTAGCATCTGACAGTGTTGAAACACGACAAAAAAATGCATCCTTATTCAGAGTTCCCTCAGCCAGTGCCATGAAAAGCTCCACCAGGTGGTGGGATTAACAGCACTTTAAATTTACTATGGAGCTGGATTTGCTCTTACTCCTTTGCTTTTTAAAGCACATTTCTGCTTCACCACACTTTTGAAAATACTTCGAAAAGAAGCTCCTAATAAAAACGTATTACTATTATCATTTAACAGCAGCATTTGCAGTGTACTTGGCATAAAAGATGCTGTTATAATCTAAAAGATGGAACGGCCATCTGCATGGCTGTAACTTCCCCTCAAATTACTCCCAGTTTTACTTAAACAAAAAAAGGAAATTGATAAGCAGATACAAAGTCTTAAATAAAATGATGTTTAGTTTTAAAAGCTACCTTCCTCAATTGAGATGCCATCACCATTATTAATATCATCAAGTTTGGAAGAAAAACTGCAAACAAGGCTGCAAGTTCCTTTCTGGTCGGGATGTGTGAAAAAAAATCATACAAACAGGGCAACTCGCTGTCTCCACTGCACAGTCAGGCTGTGCACCAAGTGAGCGAGCCAAAAGAATAAGGAATTGGATTTTTGTCTTCTTTTGCTCTTTCAGAGACTATGCTCTTAGGTGCTACTAGCAGAAAGGTAAAATAAATGTATATTAGACAGAAGTGTACTTTAAAAATCTAGTGGTAGTTTTAAAGCTGGTTTGGCAGGATTGTAGAGCAGGACTTTGTCTTGGTTGAGGTACGGATTTAAACCTGCTGCAGCTGAAACGTTATCCTACAGCAGCACCAAAATAGAGTAAATGAAGTGAGAAATTGGTAGAGGAACAGAGCGCCAAATTCACCATAGACCTATGCTGGTGTTTTGTTGTTTCCAGGATAATCAAGAAAACAGGTACCTTCAACTAATAAACAAATCCACTTTTTTTTATTCACATCCAACTGTTCTCTCCTCCACCCGAACATGTGTTCAAACTGATTAAAAACTGTCAGGTTTTACAGACGAGCCCAAAAGACCTCAGCACAGCCATGTCCTGCAGATAACCAAAGGCAGGAAAGAGGACCCGGGGCCAAGTCCAACTTCTAACATGAGAGCAGCTCTGTCGAGGCATTATGACCAGTGGGTATATCACCACCGGCTTTAGTTCGAGCCAGAAAAATTGAGGAGGGTTGAACATATCGGCTGCAGAAGGCACTGGCTGGCATGGGACGCTATGGATGTAGCAATCCAAGTATTTCAAAGCAGATGCTTCACACAGAGCCACCCCTCCAGCTAAAACCATGTAAATAATATACAGGAGGAGTGCGCTGCTAATTGAGTATCTTCAGAACTGCCAAGAGGCAGGAAGACTCCAGTTAAAGGCTCTTCATTTTAACTTATGTCACTGAAGAGCACCAAGGTAAATGAACTCCTGAGGACAGGATCAAAGTAGAATAGGGACTTTCTTTTTTATATCCTTGAATTTCCTGTCTCTTTTCCACACTGAAATTTAATTTCCTTTTCAAAGAGAGCTTTTGGAGCTTATGAAAATTGACCCAAAAGATTACAAGGGCTTTGTCACCCTTCCAATCTCTCTGAAAGATCCATAATTAGGGAGGTTTTTCCTTTAACATGCGTGCCCAGCAGGCAAATATATAATTCAGACTTACAATTACATGAATGAGTTATTTCAGTGTATTGGATACATACAAACCCAACCTTTACAAAGAGTTGAAAAATCTTGTGTGTCTCAAACAAGTAAATATGCATCAAGGCTTTTTTTTTTTTACCAGTTTGTTTTCATTTATGCCAAAACTAAAATCAATCACAGTAAGGACCTGGGATGTACATTCGCTATAGAGACAAATCTATCAAGTACAATAAAAACACACCTAACAACCAAACTGCTGACCTCAAAGATTAGTTATTTATACTCCACTGGAAATTAATTCTGCAAGCAAAGATGTTCAAGCAGCTACCTAAGCTAGTCTGCTTTTTTTCCCCTCTAACAGAGTAATACTGGCTTTCCTCTCTCACCGCACAGCCTACCCAAGGGCAAAAAAAAAAAAAAAAAAAAAATACAATAAAAAAAATCAGGGTGCAGAACTCCACCAAGCTGCTCCCTCCCGCTGCTCCTCGCCTGCCAGCGCCCACCCTGCACCAGAACCGCTCCTCCACGCAGGACACGGGGCAGGACCGGTCCCCCGTGGACCGGGGGATGCCGTGGGGCAGTCTGCGGGGGGGAGGGGGGGAAGTGTGTCGCGTCCCCCCGCTTTGAGCGCACGGTGCTGCACGGGCATCGCCCGAAGGCGCGCCTTGTTCCGGAGCCCACCTCGGCACCCGCAGCCTCTCCCTCTGCCCCCCTCCACCCGGGAAATCCCGGCTGGATGGGGCGAAGCCTCCCCGCTCCGGAGTGCCGGGGCACCCGCCGGAGGATGCTACAAGCTCCGCCACAGCCAGGGCCACCCCCTGCTTCTAAAGAATAATAATTTAAAAAAAAAAAAACCACACCACAAAACCCCACGAGTTAACAGCCGAATGAGGAGCTGGAAGGGAGGGGGAGGCTCCCACCGTGCCTTTTGCAGCATGGGGGAGCGGGAGGATTTACAGGTAAGCGGGGAGGAAGGCGGAGGAGGAGAGAGGAGGCGGGGGGGGGGTCCCGCGGTACTCACAGCAGGGCGCGGGGGGCCGGCGGGCCGCCAAGCCCCATAGCCAGGGAAGGGCGAGCGGTCGCTGCTGCTGTTGCTGCCTCTCTGCCTGCCTGCGCTGCCCGCGGAGCGTCTCCGGGCGCCCCGTCCCTCCCCTTCCCTCCCCGGCAGGGCTTCCTGCCCGCTCATATAGCGCGCCCCCAGCCACGTGGACGGCGCCGGGGCCCCCGCCAGCTCCTCCTCGGAGCCGGGCAGGGCGGTGCCGGGCGGCCCCCCCCCCCCCCCGTTCCCTCCACCGGCCCCGGGCCGTCTGCGCCGGGCTGCGCGTCCGCGGGGGCTGCGCGACTGCGAGGTGCGCGACGCGCCCGTCCGGGCTGCGGCCGTCCCCGGGGGGCGTTGGGAGGGGTCAGGGCCGCCAACCCAAACTTCCCCCTGAGCTGCGCCGGGATGAGTTCCCTGCTCTCGACATGACCTCCCCAGAGGGCACCGCCCAGAAATACCTGTGTCCTCACCCCCACCCCGAAACTCCTGTCGCTGAAATTGGGCTGTGCGGGTCCCAGAGGTGATCACAGCAGGGAAAGTGAAAAGAAATTCGGTGCTTCTCAGAGGAGAAAACGTATGTTGCATCACTAATAACAATGAAAAACAGCACACGGTAAATAATATCTTCTTTCGGTCCAGCATCAGACATTTTTAAGGTGACTATAAAAAGCTGTAGAATTAAAAAGAATACAGTATCATTAAAGAATACCCCAGACAGATAAATTCAACTGACAAAGAGTCTGCTAAAACTATTTAACAACATAATGCTGGCTTTTTTAGTGTTGATGTGTAAAGACTGGAGCCAACAGGAGAAGTGGGGAGGTTGTAGCACCTCCAAAGCAGCACATGGTCTCTCTGGTCTTCTCTCCAGTCCTCCCGCAGGCAGCGTAACGTGCGCAGCGAACATCCACAGCACATATCAGGGCAGAGAACGTATTCCTGAGCTCTGAAAAACATGCTCCTTAATGCTGGACAGCCGGTGCATAACTCCCTTTGTAGAGCGGATGAGTTTATAGGTTATTAATCTACTTACTGAAACTGCCCACGTTGTTGGTGTGTTACATCCAGCACAAAATACTTCCACTGGAAACTGTAACGCGCTACGTAGGAGCTGTAAGTCATCAATCATCACTGAGCTTGTTTCCATAGAGTTATATTAGTAAAAGCTTAAGTGTGAATTTAGGCCGGTATCACATCGTGTACCGCGCTGTGCAGATATTTGCATTTGGGTGCGAGTACCTGTGACAAGCTGAGCTTTCTGCTTAGGACCATAAACCCATACAAAACCTTCAAGGGACTCACCCCGTCACTAAATCCTGCCCCTGGATACTGCAGAGCAACATAGTATTATATCCTTCATAAACAGGGCTTGGAAGGGATTGAATCTAAAGTAATGAGGGTAAAAAACCCCAGGCTGCTTTTACAAGGAATGTATCAACACAAGGAATTACTGTGTGTGGGAAACAGTGTATTAAATAGCTCCTCACTGCTTTTTCCCGGGAGCTGCTTGTCACCTTGTTGGAGGTGGGATAGGGCCCTTGAGGAGCTCAGATTTGATCACCTGTGACAGTTTCCATAACCCTCTCCACTTGATACTCTCATACCTTCAGGCTAATTGAATTTGCTGCTTCATTTCCTTCCTGATGATTGTGGGTGAGTGGGTCTGTTTATGAAGGAATCACTGAGGAACAGCTCACCAGCAAAAGGCTATGCATCAGGTTTGGAGATCTCTCCCAAGCATTTTTGAGGTGATGAAGGGAGTGAGAGGGTGATGAGGGCTCCGAAGAATATCCTATAAAAGCAACAGTGCCTGGGGAAGGAAATTCTGAGCACTCTGCATTTCACTGCCTGTTGTACCACACCTGGTCTATCCATGAGGTTAAGAGAGAAAAAGGATGATTCTAGTAAAACAGGTCATTTCTCATCATACAGTGTATAAATTTTTACTAGTGTGTCTATAGACTGTATCAGGGAAAGCACCCTGCAGTCAGGAGTGTCCTAATTAATGACAATTAATCAAGATGACACTGGAACAGGTTGCCCAGAGAAGTTGTGGAGGCCCCATCCCTGGAAGTTTTCAAGGTCAGGCTGGATGGGGCTTCGGGCAACCTGGTCTAGTGGAGGGTGTCCCTTCCCATGTCTGGGGGGTTGGAACTAGATGGTCTTTGAGGTCCCTTCCAACCCAAACCATTCTATGATTCTGTGATTCTATGACTGCAGAATAGGAGGGTACTTGCCCTGGGGATGCCTCAGGGAGGTGTGACACAGTGATACGGATGCAGCATGGAGAAGTTACTCAGGTCTCTGCCAGTGCTTGGCTGAGCCAGGAACAGAGAACAAGACCAAATCTTCCTGAAACAGCAAGAATGGAACCTATTTCTCTTCATTATACTAAGGTTACACTCAGTTAACTCCTTTAGATGCTCTCAGCTTCACCGATGCACCCCAATGAGCGTGCAGGTAGCAAGAGCTCTCTGATAATGCCATGGTAATTGCAGCAGGGTCCAACCTGGAGGGTTAGATCTCCTCGCCTTTGTACTGTAGCATTTCCCTAGCAAGTGTCATTTAGATGTTTTTGGGAAGGAATCCAGGATTTGTTTCACAGACAGTATTTCCTCAACAGCTCAGTGAATATGAAATAGTTTGAACTAACCATGCAAATCTCACTTGTCTTCTTATGTAGAAAAACGATATCTATTCTAAACTCTGGGCCAGGGCTTTCAGCTGCTGGTGCGGAATAGCTATGCAGACATCAAAGGAGCTGTATCAGCTTTCACCAAGTGGGGATCCAGCCCTTTATTCCTATTTTAAAATTCAGAAACTCTAAGTAAAGCATTTTTCTCTATATTTTTAAGTAGCCAGTATTTTATTTTACGGCTCTTCGCTCAGTGGTAGAATTGTTTCTTGTAGTCAAAGTTTAAAGGCCCTTCAAGGCTGAAGGAATTAAAAATGAATAATTTAAAGCTGGTCTATGATGCAGAAGTTTTAACATATGTTTTACAGGCCATGCAGAACAATTTCTTTTTGTCTTGTCAGTAGATATTTTACAAACATGCTGTGCTGGAACTGAATCCCTTTTTTATTTAAGACTCAGATTTGAGCCCTCCTATGCATTGACACAGTGGCATGCTGGAGACTACAAGCTGTAACAAAGAAATCATTATCACTGGCACTGATCAGAAAAGAGGAAGAATGAAGCTGTCTCACCGCTTTTTCCTTTTACACACACCAGTACACCAGACATGGGCAGAACTGTGTTTCTCCCATCTCAGAAAGCCTCATCCCAAGGTAGAGACAGAGGAGCTGTAATTTGTTTAACCTAAAGCTACAGAAGACCTGGACTCAGGTGGCGTTGGAGAAGGAGGCGTGAGACTGTGATGCTCACAACGTGTTGGCTTTTGGCTATTTTTGAAGGTTGACTGGAGGTTTTTTTTTTTTTTTTTTTTTTTTGCCAATATCCTGTTAACTTCTTAAACAATGTAGTGTTAGGAATGCCGGCTTAGTCACTCTTGGCAGTTTTAATAGCCAATGATAATTGCTGGAAAATAACCAATGATTCACCTTTTATGGCTTTCATTTCTTGTTCCTTCCTAATGCCTTGCAACAGCAAAGGGAGAAGGCACCTACTGTGCAAATGCTCAAAATCAGCCCGGGTTTCAGCCTTACAGACTGTTTTCCACACTCTTCTTTGTTTTCCTGGATTGTCCAGCTTTTCATTTCTATTTGAAAGTTACTCCAGATTTGCAATTAAAAAGAAATAATTTTGATTATTGTAAAAGCTCTTTGAGTGCCAAACCAATTTCAAGTATTTCAGCCAGACGTAAGGTTAGGCACTGCACTGGGAGAGTGCAGATTTGGGCTTGTGTTTGCTCTCCCCTCATTTGCTCTCCCTTTAGTAGGTAATCTGTCATCTTTCAAACAAGCCAATTGCCATTGTGTCTAGGCCAAGAAGAAGAAGTTAAAATAGAAAATCAGCATTTGGTGTGTATGCGGTTGCCAAGACGCTATTTCTCCTCGCCTGTGTAAATAAATTGTCATTCAGAAATGGTTGGCTTGCTCTAAAAGATGTGCTAAGTTCCACCGTTGCACCGTGCTCCTAATGGGAGGAAAGAGGAGATGATCCAGCAGTGTGGCCAACTAATGGCCCTTCCCCAGCTTCCCCCACTAGTTCTGTCGAAGGGACCCACTCTTTGCACAGGCCAAAATGTCGTTGGGTAATTGCTCTCACAATCGACATAGCGGGAGTGATTTCTGACCTTGCCAGTTATATCCTCAGTCCGGGACCAAGCTCCATGTGGGTGGATCCCTTTAGAGAGTGATTTACTGGTAAGTCTATGTATTTTTATGTAGCTAATCATTCAAGTTTATTATGTATTGTACAGAGACACATTGATGGGCACGACTAGCCGTGAAAGGGATTAAATACTACCAACAAAACTGTATAATCATGAAAATAAGAGTATTGACCACAAGTGGACTCTACACAATTTGTTTATTCTGTTTGATAAGAGAGACGAATGGTCTCCATATATCTTATCTCCACTGAAAAGACAAAAGGTGTTCTCTATTTGAACGTGTAAGAGAGACAGCCCTTATTTTACAGAACTTTAGAAAGCAGTGCATTATACAAAGTAAGAACAAACTTTATAAAGCTGATAAGAACAAATTTTATAAAGCAACTGACATTGCCATAATTGATAGACAGTTTTATCATAGAATCATAGAATCATAGAATGGTTTGGGTTGGAAGGGACCTCAAAGATCATCTAGTTCCAACCCCCCTGCCATGGGCAGGGACACCCTCCACTAGACCAGGTTGCCCAAAGCCCCATCCAACCTGGCCTTGAACACTTCCGGGGATGGGGCATCCACAGCTTCTCTGGGCAACCTCTTCCAGGGCCTCACCACTCTAACAGTAAAGAATTTCTTCCTAGTATCTAATCTAAATCTACTCTCTTTTAGCTTAAGCCCATTATCTTGTCCAGTTTGGTCTTCTTGGATTTTTTTTTTTTGCAGACAACACCCTACACTTCTGACAGATGTTGCAGAACTGTGATAGTCTCCCCTGATCCAAAGCCTACTCAAGGCAACTAGTAAGAGCTCAGAGGTTTAAAACTGGCTTTTAGATCACATCCTCAGCCTCCGTACTTCACAGAATCAGACTCTGGCACTGAGGTGCATTAAAAGCAAAGAGAAAAGAAACAAAAAAGCATACAACATCCATCCCTGGTTCCTCTCAGAGTTCAAACAGCAAGGAGCTGCAAGAACTCGGTGGTACTGACATACAGCCAGCGCTCTCAGCATCTGCTTCGCAGCACCTAGGTGCAGGTTTGCATCTGAGAGAGCTTTGACATCTGAGCAGCATTTCTTTTGAGGCCAAACTATTGCACACAGACATGTTTTTACCTTCTAGGACTCATTAGTGCAGTATACAAGAGTGTCTGCTGTGGATGAAGGTTATGATATGGCACAACCTGCTCTCAAAAAATATCTGAGAAAGTCAGAAAACCTTTCTGTATTGCGGCACATAAAAACTCACAGTAAACACCAAAAGCTCCATTTGCAGAAATATTCAGCAAATCTGGAGCTCAAGCAAACTCACATAAAAACCAATCCAAGCTATGTAATGCTTTTGTACTCTTAGATAAACGCAGTTTTTCTATAAGGACAATATAAAGCCTGAGAGGAATAATAAACACTAAATAAGAATAAAACACGGTGAGGACATTAAAATAGATAAAACCATAGTACCTCTATCAGGATACAGAAAGTTAAATTCACATGAGAACATTCATCAGTGTTGTGGTTTAACCCCAGCTGGTAACTAAGCACCACGCAGCCGCTTGCTCACTCCTCCCCCTGCGGCACCATGGGGGAGACAATCAGAAGAGTAACAGTGAGAAAACTCGTGGGTTGAGATAAAGACAGTTTAATGGGTAAAGCAAAAGCTGCGCACACAAGCAAAGCAAAACAAGGAATTCATTCACCACTTCGCATCGGCAGGCAGGTGTTCAGCCATCTCCAGGAAAGCAGGGCTCCGTCACACTTTACTTGGGAAGACAAACACCATCACTTCAAACGTCCCCCCCTTCCTTCTTCTTCTTCCCCCAGCTTTATATGCTGAACATGACGCCATATGGTATGGCATATCCCTTTGGTCAGTTGGGGTCAGCTGTCCTGACTGTGTCCCCTCCCAACTCCTTGTGCACTCCCAGCTACTCGCTGGTGGGGTGGGGTGAGGACCAGAAAAGGCCTTGGCTCTGTGTAAGCACTGCCCAGCAGTAATGAAAACATCCCTGTGTTATCAACACTGTTTCCAGCACAAATCGAAGACACAGCCCCATACCAGCTGCTATGAAGAAAATTAACTCTATCCCAGCCAGAACCAGCAGATTCTCCACCCCTTATTCCATAGCATTCACGTCATGCTCAGGTACCACACTATCCAATACCACCTCATCAACCACCGCCACCCTCTCCATCCTTTGATATAATACAAAGATATCATTCCCTTTGTCTATGGACCACCACTATGAAATGTCTTTAAAATGTCCATAAATGTCCACAAAATGTCCAATGACTTCATTTAGCCCATGGCTTTGAGCTCCATCTGTTATGGTGGTCACCCAGGACAGGAGAAGTGGTGTGTTGCGTGGAGTTACTGGGCACCAAAGCCAACTCAGGTTGGGTCACTGTTGCACTTGCACTGCTTCTTGTGAGCCTTGTCCTCCATTGGTTCAGGTGGTTCCTGCTGTAATAATTCCTGTAACATGCAACTCAAATTACGGGTTACAACAATTTGAAGGTATTTCCATTACAATCTCCACCCCTGGTCCCTTTGGACCAGACCAATTGGCCCTCAATAATTTCCTGCAGAACAAACAAATGGCATAAGCACATGAAATGAGGATGACAGTAAATAACTATAGTGCAAAGAGAGACAGATATGGTATACTTTCTAGGTGTTTCATACACATGTAGCATGTTCAATCTCCACAACATAAATGATCCTTCTTGACAGTTCAAGCGTCACCTATGACGTCACAACAGTAAAATTCTCTTGATTTACCTTTGTACATCTTGATCCCATAGAGTCTTGAGTACCATCTATTCCCAGCTGCTTCACCTGAAAATCCTCAGCTTTTCCCAAGCAAAGACTTGAATATGCGTGCATTAACTGGTTGCAAAGTTATTAGCATCATTTCATTTTATTGCATTTCAGCTGTCCCCCCAGGATAGTCAGGAATAAACCGGAAGAAGTCAGACTTAGGCTCAGAGAATAAACATTGTTGATTAGGTTGAAGTGTCTATTAGGCTTGTGTTTGAGTTTCCAGCCCACATGAAGAATCGCAAGCATAGCCTGTTAAAGAAACATTTTGACAAGAATGCATTTTTCTGTGGCTCAAACAAAATAAATATAGTAACACAGAAGAACCTTTTCGAAGTCAGGCTTACGTGCTTGTCTGATCAGCACCAGCTAACCGTTTCATCTCTTTTGAATGTCAAAGAAGCACACAAGCTGTGCCACCGTGCAGTTTTCAAGATAAATGTTTTTCCTCAAAGGACATCTCACACATACCAAGGGCTGTACATGCTGCATTAAGTTAAACACACTAACAAAACAAAATACTAATTGCATGTGGAAGTCATCCCTTGGGAAAAATATGAGGAAAATGATGGACCACACCTGGCAGATGTTAGTCATATTGCTTAATTTTGTATGGAAAGGCATTTGTGTCAAATGGTAGAAAAGCAATATAACGAGCTAGATAGGGTAGAAAAGTTTTTTTCTTGCCAGATATAAAGGTTAAAATAATATTGTGCAGTACCTTCCAGCTAGTGGGACTGTCTGGGCAAGGATAAATGGTGTGGGCAGAGTCCCTCCAGGAAGGGATGGTGAGCAGTTGTGCTGGGGTGTCCTGGTTCTGGCAAGGATAGAGTTAATTACACAAGGAGCCAGGACAGGTGAGCCAAGCTGGCCGGGGGCTATTCCATACCATGTGACGTCATGCTTACCATAAAAGGGGGCTAGGCGGGCAGGGGCGGGTTCGGCGTGGCTGTGGGACGGGCTGAGCATCCAATCAGTTGGTCCTGGGATTGGATCGGTAAATTGTTCTCTGTTACCACCCATTGTGAATATCTGTTATCAGTACTGTTGTTGATTGTTTTCTCTCTCCCTTGCTGTCCCAGTAACCTGCCCTTATCCCAACCCTCGAGGCTTTGCCGTTTTTCCGTTCTCCTCCCCATCCCTCCGGGGGAGGGGTGAGCGAGCGGCACGTGGTGCTCAGCTGCTGACTGGGGCTAAACCACGTCATGGGGTAATGCTGAAATCTGCTGTTAACCCACAGCTTGGAGTTTGGTATAGGACAGATTATCTGAGATGTTACTAGATGAAAAAAAAAAAGGTCTAGAAATAAATTTCTTAGATATAGACTGGAAAATACTTAGGTCACATTATTTCTGTGTGCAAAAACTAGCAGAATAATTCACTAAAGCAGAACAAAGTCACCTGTAATGCTGTTTTAGATCTGCTATTAACAAACCCATGGTAAGAGAAGAGCTTGTCATCAAAGATGTCTTTGGAGTAACTGATCATGACTTTTTTTCCACTTAAGTTGCGTGGTGAGATAAAGAAAAGCAAGACTATAGCTACAGTTTCCCAATTTTAGAGGAGCAAAGTTGGGTAAACTAAGGTATTGTCTAAATGACTAGAGACAAGAGCTGGACAAAAGATTTCTAAGACTTGAAAATGGTCTTTCTGTAAACCAGACAGGTGCTACACTCAGAACACAACCTACATCTAAGAAATTAAAAAAAAAAAAAGTTATTTAGAAAACCAGAGAAAAATTAACCTAAGCTTAATACAGTTTGATTTCTTAGTGTAAATTTGGAAAGAGAAATTAAGATCTGGAGATAAATACAAAATGGGATAAAATGCAAACCTATGCTTACCAGAGAGAGATTAAAGAAGATTAATTTGTAAGTTTATTTGAGACAAGAAGTGATTCTCAGAGAAAGATGAATGTAGTAGATTGTATTTGCCTGGTCTTTGATTAAGCAGATGAATGGTGCTACTCAGACAATTGGCTGTTTTCTTGGAAGCTGAGGGTGGTACAAGGCTTGTGGTCCAAAGTCCACGTGTAGTTTCAAATGCTGCATAGCACATGTCCATGCTATCACAGAGGCAGAAGGGTGTCTTGTCATTCAAGTCAAGCTAATGGATAAGCCTGCCACCCAGGAAGACGAGATAGCCAGCCAAGGCATAGCTCTTGGGTGTGTAGGAAGAGTTACCTAGGCTGGGGGATTACCTGCTTCATAGCTGGAAAGCAGTCAGCAAATTTGAGGGAGTTATCAAGGTGCACTTTAGACCAAGGTAAGTGAGGAGAACTTCACCCTTAGGAAAGAATGAAACCATCTGCCTTGAGATAAGAGCTCTTTACTTGCTTGCAGTTGATGAGAGGTGCATTGGGTCTGGCTGAGATAAAGTTAATTTTCCCCACAGCAGCCCCATAGTGCTGTGCATCAGGAGCCAGGAAGGTGTTTTGGCTACTGCTGAGAGTGCTGGCACAGCATCATCAAGGCTGTCTCTCCAACATTTCTGCCCCCCATCAGCAATAGGCTGGGAGTGGGCGAGATCTTGGGAGGGGACGTAGGTGGGACAGCTGACCCAAACTGACCACAGGGATATTCCATATCATATGACGTCTGCTCAGCAATAAAAGCT
Source organism: Grus americana (assembly GCF_028858705.1). Classification (NCBI taxonomy): domain Eukaryota; kingdom Metazoa; phylum Chordata; class Aves; order Gruiformes; family Gruidae; genus Grus; species Grus americana. The sequence goes on along the minus strand of NC_072853.1, from coordinate 8,776,557 downwards.
GAGAGAAAGGAGGAGGAAGGGGGGGCATTTGTTATTTACAACGTTTGTCTTCCAGAGTAACCGCTACATGTACTCAAGCTCTGCTTCCCGGGAAATGGCCAGACATCGCCTGCTGATGGGAAGCAGAGAATACATTTTTTGTTTTCCTTTGCTTCTGTGCATGGCCTTTTGCTTTTGCTTTATTAAACTACCTTTATCTTGACCCATGAGTTTTTCCACCTTTTCTCCCCGCTTGCCCTGCTGAGGAAAGCAGCTTGGTGGGCACCTGGCTTCCAGCCAAGGTAAACCCACCACAATGGGAAATATTGTGGTATATAAGATGACTCTAAGCTGCCAGTAGGATGAAGCCGTGAAATGGGCAAATGAGATTTGCTCAGCCTTGCAAAATGAAAGCTGAGGGGGAATCCGATTGCTGTCAATTGATTGGGAATTAAATGTCAGGGAAGGGGGAAAATATATAGCAGTTAAAGGAGGAATGAATATTAGCTGTGGGTGGATTTATTCAGGCTGTAAATTAAAATAATGTTACTATCATACAAAAATACAAAAAGATGCAAGAAAGCCTCCTGTGGAGAAGGGAGAACAAATCCTCCAATGTTTACATATAGGTCTTGATGCATTCTTGGAGAATATTTTATATGGTTTCCTGTATGAGAAAACAACCTGCCTTAATGAATTAGACCTACACCTCCTTAAATAAGGAAATGTAGCTTGATGTCGCATATGCTTAAAGATATAAATCACTAGCAGGTGGCACCAGTTTTATTGCTCTAAATGGAGTAAGAAACAAAGACATTAAACAGACTGGCAGAGGTTCTGCTGGCCCTAGCAAGGGCCACCATCCAGGACCCATTCTTAACCTCCCTGATGGGCAAGGGGATGCCTGGTTTGGTCCTACAAGAATGTTGAGGTTATAACCAGCCCAAAGAAGGCTGGAAATAGGGAGCTCCTTGTCATGGGAAGTGCTGTTGAGATCTGGTATTATTAATATGTTCACACAATTAGTCACATACTATGCAATGTTAAAGTTTGCCACAGATAAACTGTTCCAAAATGCAGTTTCTAATGATTTGCTTTTGGGTGGAGGAAGGATTTTTCATTAAGAAAAAAAAAGAAGATAGCCAGTATAGCACAATAGTGTTTCCACAGCATAACATGAGCTACTGTTCTGTTTCCTCTGTTACTGGTAGTTTGTGTCATCAAATGTACTTTTGATCTTTTTCCTTACTTAAATCGTACTTTGAGTATTTTGAGAAGTCAAAATAAGTTTTGATCGAGATACATGGGGGAAAAACCTGCTGTGAAACAGGCTGACATCCCAGTTTCATCACTGTTAATTAAATAGGATATATTTCAAAGTAAGTTTCATGAATTCATACAAGGCTGCAATGCTTTTACAATTGTCCCCATCTTCTACTATTTTTCCCTGGTTGAGAACTCTCCCACACGGCGTGTCTGAGCATTGAAAATTGATCTATCGATAACTTCAGACACAAGGGCTCCATTCTCAGCTAGTATAAATCAGCTTTTTGGTGCCTTCCATAGAACTATGATGATTTATATCATCCAGGGATCAACCTTTACCTTTTATTTTGTAGGACAGTTATTGTATCTTTCCTTTCTTCTACCATTCACATCATTAAAAGTTCCATCCATGTATTAACCTTGTGTAAAGTACACATCATAGGAACATAGATCATAGGCTAGGAGCTGAAAATATACAGTTGTCGAAGAAATAAAACACTAGGCTATTACATTCCCTTTTTTTCCCATGGTGTCTTTATAGATCTCAGTGATATACTCTGCCTCTTTACTTCAGAAATACATCCATCCTAATGAATATAAAATGCTGTTTCTCTGTTGTTCCACATCTCTTCTCTATACTGTATTAAAGCCTACGTATTGTCATCATTGGATGATATCTGTATCATTTACACTTCCTAGCAGTCCCCATCATGGATCAAGGACCTATTTAGTACAAACACGCAACATAAACTACTCCAACTGGCTTATACTCCAGCCACTCCTCCCCGACAAGCAGTTGCGTTAGTTGAGATAGCATCTTTCTGGGATGCTCTTATGTCGCTGAGGACTGAGAAGAGAGATGCAGCTTCAGACAGAATTATTTCTTGCTTTAGACCAAGGAAAACAAAGCAGGAAACACCAGGACAGGCCAGAGTCCATACATCACCTCCCAGCTGCCCCCATGATGCATTGTCGGCTCCACAAAGGAGTCAGCAGAGTCGGTTGGCAGCGGTTCACATGAGGCAGTAGAACAAGTTCTACTGAATTCTCTAAGATCCAAGTTGAGCCTGAAATGCAGAGCTCCGGGCAAATATTTCTCTTTATCTCAGAAACTAGAAGGTTATGGACACTGGTAGCACCTGAAAGGGGCTGAACAAACTCGGTCCCTCTGATCTCCATTTGTCATTTGAAGGAGGTATAAGACTGAAGAACTATTGCTTCCAGAGGCAGCAGTTCAGAAGACTTGTCCCATTTTGCTTGCAAAATTGTTCCTATCTGTGCAGACCAAATCTTTGCGATCATTCCCATGACTAATTAGAATGTAGTTATGGTGAAAAAGGACTAGCTGTCTTTTATTTTTAGCAAACAAAATAACCTACTATTTATTTCTTTAACTATTTATTTATTTCACTTGCAGAACAGAGGAGAATGTTGACTATTAGGTACAGAAAAGTATGCAAGCTTTAAAATAAATTTAAGGCAAAGATCGGCCAGAAGACCTGGACAAGTCATCTGATCTGATTTCTGGAGCAACATAGTCCACATGGGTTTATTCAGTTAACCCCTATTAAGTGGCACAAGGAGCATTGGTCTGAACAGGTGTTTCAGAAAGACATTAGAGGCTCTCAGAGACCAAGAAGCCACCTCTTCTAGTGCTACTGTTTGACAAATGGTTTGTTTAATTCATTGTACAAAAAAACCTCACTTCGTATTTTCTTTGCATGTATTAATATGCCTACAGCCTACAGCTGTTAATTCTTGTTTCTCTGTGCTGGATAACAATGCCTGTTGGAAACAGAATTATCTTCGTTTGAAAGTCCTCCATGCTATAATCAAGTTAGCACTGTGATCTGTTTCTGATGAATTAAGTAGATTGAGATTTTTCAATCTCTCACGTGGGATATAGCTGACCAGATGTGAACTTCTACCCAACAGATGGCTATACGGCACTAGTCACCATCCCTTTTGAGTCAGCACAGAGAAAATGAGCCCTTCCAGGGTGAAGTTCATCTCATCTTAGAGTGGACATTTAAAATAGACCAGATAAATGTGCCTCACAGCATTCCTATTTCTCTCTAGTGACAATCAAGGAAGCCTGTGCTGACTACCTCTCATGTCACTACCTGCGTTATAGATCTCTGTATTTAGGAAAGATGAATCTGACTCTCTGGCTAAGTCATTTTCCCAGTGTTGAATCAATTCCTTGGCTTTCTCCTCTACACATCACACTGATGAGACTTTGCAACATCCCCAGAAGATGCACTACTCTAATGCCTATGTATGAGGAGGCCTCACTCTTAAGTGCTGGGAACGCACACTGGGGCAGTTCACTGAAAATCTGGTTAGGGAGATATAGTGGGATTTCAATATATATGTTGTCCATAGTCTGTACTTTCTGTTGATTGTACCTTTTTAATGAGATACATGTGGCATCAGTGAGAAAATGCCTTAATAATTATGGTCCTCCTGGAAAAAGACCATATTATGTAGCTATTAATCTTGATATTTTTTGTTCCATATCTGTTTTCCATTGTTTTGATACTAACATCCACTGCAGCACCACAGACTTCAGTTCCTTCCATCCAGCTTCGTTTTCCAGCATTAGCCATTCAGCTGTATCTAATCATACCAGGCTCAGCCACTAGCCCAGCCAGCCAGCTGCCAGATGTTTTATTTTTAAATAAATACTCACATCTGTTGAGTTATAAAGCAGAGAGCAATGAATCCATTCTTGAAGGCTTTTTTTTTTTTTCCTCTGCCACTTGAAGAAGACAAACTAAAAATTACACAATCTCTGAAACAAAGGACAAAGGATTCATGTATCTGGGTAGGTTCTCTTTAATTTATACAAAGTGTGTTTAAGCATTGGTGTGTTAACAATCACTCCAGAGTGGTTTATTAGGTTTGAAGAAAAAATACAGAATGAAAATCCATTCTCTTGCCCAACACCTTATCCCTGTTTTAAGCATGGCTGGTTGTAATACTCTCATGTGATAAATAAGATTGCTATATTTATATATTGCTTACTCTCCTGGGCAGAAGGCACGGCTGAATAGGAACTTGCATGTGTTTCTGGCTGGGAGAAATGAGAAGGGGTTTTCCAATCACAGTCTTGCTGTTTCCTTTGAGGTCTTCTACCACAAACTGTAGGAACAGCTCAGGCATGCCCTATCCCTGCCTGTCCCTCTCTCCCCTCTGTCTTGCAGGCCATATTAGAGAATGAATTCTCAGCCTACACCTCCTGTATCATCTCACATTGACCTCATCTTTACCTATAAACTGGTCTAATACAGATAATGAAGTCAGATTGTACTGGCTGTTTATGATGTTGCCTTCTCAGGTGCTCATACCGTGGCTTGCTTTGTGGGAAAGCAAGAATGAATCATGATAAAGGAGAGATTCATCCAAAGAATTTGATTTTTCTTGTAAAATTTACAGTCCATGAGCTGAGATGCTTCAGGTGAGACCACAAAATGCCCCTGCAGCTCCTTCCACATTGCTCTAAAAGTGATTTGTATCCATTTAGATTTTTTTGGTAGGAATCAACTTAAGTCAAATCAATATAATGTGGGCTTCCATCATTTTCAGAAGGTTCACACAATGAGTTGTGCTTATTTAAATAATACTTTTCAAAATTTTTGGTACCATTAGTTGAAAAATGGCACATAAGCCGATTTGAGAGCTACAGATAAAACAAGTATTTTTAGAGATGGTTCATCGCAAGGGTAGTAAAGACTAAGCAAAGTTAAAATCTTGTGGGATAAATCTGAAAGTGTTAGAGGCATGAAATAATTCAGTAAGAATTCAAACCATGTCTGGTATTTTGAAACTAATCTTTACTTAGCTAATATAATCCTGCATTAAAAAAAAAAAAAGTAGGGTGTTAATTTCTTCCCTTATTTTTCTGCTATTTATATCAGAAGATTTTTATAATCATCTGTTCACAACATCACACAAACAACCCTGTGACAATTGGAATAATGTTTCCTAGAGGACTAGGGGAATTTGTGGAAAGAATCATTGCTTCATGTGGGAACAATCAAATACTCATTGCAGGCATCTTTGTTCCTTAATTTCTTAATTTGCTGGTACCTTGATTTGTTTCTCAAATTTAACAAAGAAGGGTACAAAGCCACTAAAAATCTAAAATTACAATGTAACCATATGGAAATATTAAGTTTAGGAAGTCTAAGCACTTAAACCAACTGTTCAGGGTATTTTCCTCTTAATGTGCTTACATAAATCACATTAGTTTTTATGAGAGTTATTTTTCAATTTTATAGACTTTTTCAGATGGATCTTCATCTCCCAAGGTAGCATATGTAGAGGCTGAGCATGTTTCTGCAAATTAAAAACTATGGAGCACAAACTTTAACTCTGACACTGGATTTGTGGGTGTCATTGCTTACACCAGTTATGACCGGACCTTTGTAAATAGTTTTTACTTTTTAGTGCTCAGCTTTAGAAAGTTGAATTGTCATTCTGAATACCCACCATTCAAATTATTCATAGAATCATAGAATCAATTAGGTTGGAAAAGACCCTTAAGATCATCAAGTCTAACCGTTAACCTAACACTGCCAAGTCCACCATTAAACCATGTCCCTAAGCACCACAACTACATGTCTTTTAAATACCTCCAGGGATGGTGACTCAACCACTTCCCTGGGCAGCCTGTTCCAGTGATTGACAACCCTTGCAGTGAAGAAATTTTTCCTAATATCCAATCTAAACCTCCCCTGATGTAACTTGAGGCCATTTCCTCTTGTCCTACCACTTGTTACTTGGGAGAAGAGACCAACCCCCGCCTGGCTACAACCTCCTTTCAGGTAGTTACAGAGAGCGATAAGGTCTCCCCTCAGCCTCCTTTTCTCCAGGCTCAACAACCCCAGTTCCCTCAGCCGCTCCTCATAAGACTTGTGCTCTAGACCCTTCACCAGCTTCGTTGCCCTTCTCTGGACACGCTCCAGCACCTCAATGTCTTTCTTGTAGTGAGGGGCCCGAAACTGAACACAGTACTCGAGGTGCGACCTCACCAGTGCCAAGTACAGGGGGACAATCACTTCCCTAGGCTGTTGGCCTTCTTGTCCACCTGGGCACAGTGCTGGCTTATATGACGTAACTTGCAATATTTGCCTGGCAGTTTTAGAACTGGTCTGTGCTATAGCTACATCTATAATGAAAGGTGAAGGGGAAAAAACTCACTGCCACTATTTGAGCAATCATAGTGCATAGAACGGTGGTCTATCTTGGTCTTCCCATCAATGTTTCACTGAAATACCCCGTTTCTGGAAATAGCTGATTTGAGGGTGTCGTTAGGCAGCTCTGCCCAACTTGGTTCTTGCTTGCTTCCCCTCCCCACAGTGGGATGGGGAGAGAATTGGAGATGGGAGAGAAAACTTGTGACTTGTGGGTTGAGATAAAGACAATTTAATAGGTAAAGTAAAAGTTGCACACAAGCAAAGCAAAACAAGGAATTCATTCACCACTTCCCATGGGCTGGCAGGTGTTCTGCCATCTCCAGGAAAGCAGGGCTCTGTCATGCATAACAGTTACTTGGGAAGACAAACGCCACCACTCCAAATGTCCCCCCCTTCCTTCTCCTTCCCCCAGCTTTATATGCTGAGCATGATGTCATATGGTATGGCATATCCCTTTGGTCAGTTGGGGTCAGCTGTCCCAGCTGTGTCCCCTCCCAACTCTTTGTGCACCCCCAGCCTACTCACTGGTGGAGTGGGGTGAGAAGCAGAAAAGGCCTTGACTCTGTGTAAGCACTGCTCAGCAATAAATAAAACATCTCTGTGTTATCAACACTGGTTTAGTCACAAATCCAAAACAGAGCACCATATGAGCTGCTATGAAGAAAATTAACACTATTGCAGCAAAAAACAGTACAGGGGAAAATCTTGTAATTTAGAAAAAGCATATTTCTAGCTTTGATGAGTTATATTAATATTTATGTCTTTAAAATTTTATATTTATGTAATAATACTTATATATAATGTGAATATATATGAATTTTATTTTTATTTATATATACTATTTCTAGTTTTGATAAGAACCTGTATTGAATGTACCTCGAAGGTTCAGAAAGCAGAAGGAAAATCAAAACTTTCCAATATATATTATAAGATTGAATGTAGAGTTATTTTAACATTGATTTGGAGATTTTGGGATGACCTAGTTCACCCGTTTTAAATTTGTCATTATTGTGAAAATCAGTGAGAATATCTTGCATTTGTCTACACTAAACTCAGGAGGAAAACCAGCAGATCTTCGCCCCCACACCGCAGCAAGACTGGCCCAGTGCAGGTTGATCCCCAGCCCTCGGTGCTGCTTTGCAGCCATGTGGGCTGACTGGCAGCCCCGTGCAGTGCTGCAGAGCGCTCAGGTGGAGCAGGCAGTGCTCCATGCCTGCAGATCACAGCATGCTGAGGGTCTAAGGAGAGACTTCAGCTGCTCAGCTTGCAGTCGAGAAGCAGAAAAATGTGTCAGACAAAGCACGGACCTCTGTGCACTTCACGTATCCTGTCAGCCAAACCAAATTTTGCCTTGGAGCTCTCGAGTTCACCTTAACCCACCCTTTTTGCACCACTCCTTATGCAGGTATGCGTGTAGATTTTGGAGGCACAGCTCACCTTATACTTCCTATGTACAATCCCAACTTCACTGTACCCAGTGAGAGCCAGTGTCTGGAAAGCGAATCTGAACACATTTACAACATAAATAAGGTGAAAGTTTGTCACCACAAGGCTAATGAGGAATTATGACAAACCAGGGAGGGATGCCGCTGGCTAGACCTACCTCTGGGACAAAGGCTGGATCCTGACTCATGTCACTCAGTGCTTAAGCATCTTTGCACATTGATTATAGCACTCCATCTTGCCCTGGTGGGATTTGGAAATTCTTTAGAACAAGGAGAGCAAAGTCTCACCAAAAGTTCAAAGTAGTTAGCAATAAAGTTTTGTTCCAATTTTGATATGGACAGTGACCCAAACACTCAACAACTAGCATCTGTGATGGGGTGCCATTAGCTGCTGCCCCTTAGCAAGGCTGATGGATGGAGACCATGCTCCCTTCGCTCCTCTGTTCTGGAACATCCTCCTCAAGGAGGATTAACTCCTGAGGGCTAGGGTGCATTACATACCTGAAGTTTTTTCTCTTGGCTAAGGGGCATCAACTAACAGCATAAATTCTGAAGAAGTTCAAGGCTTGCCATATTCCCTCTGAGACAGGAACCAGGCTGATTTTTGTGCCAAGAAGTGGTTAGTCCTAATTAGGACATGACAGCAATGGGTTGAGAGGTTTTCAGGCAAAAGCCAAGCCCAGTCTCTGACATCTCCTTCCTGAGGGCAGCGGGGTGTTATCTATCACTTGACATCCTTACTCAAGGCTTAGAGTTTAGGCTGGCTCTGTGCTGTCCTAAAGAGACTCATGCTCAGCCATGAGCCATGGGCTTGATGTGAGAAGCATTGGCGAAACGCTGGTGTACCTTATGCAGAAGTTCAGCAGACATGACCACAATGACTCCTGCTGGCCTTACTGCCACTATTACTCTTCTTTTTGCCCTACACAATGCTTGCTACCAGCTAAGCTTTCAGTGACTCAGGACTCCTCAGGCCTTCTTGGTTTCTCAAGCATCACAGTCCTATCAGCCTTGAGAAAGCTTTCAGACTACTTGGATCTGGGTTTTAAATACTTTGCCGTCTAGCTGTAGCCTAGTTCCTACACCTCAAAAATGCAGGATTTCCATTTAATGAAATGAAAATGAGCATTTCCATTTAAATTCAGGCTTTCGTGGCTATGAAATGTTTTGAATAACCAAACCCTCACTTTGTTTTTTCTCTGACGTGGGTGGTTGGACTGGTCAGTGTACAGGAGGAGTCATAGCTACCTAATTTATTGTTTTAGTGACGTGAACTGGTCATTATGCAACTCACACTGAGACAATGTGGACATACAGAGATAAAGGGAGAGGCATTGCCTGGTTACACAGGTTGTTGTTTTGCCTGAAGGTTCACTCTTCTGCTTCTTATCTATTTTGGGGAGCATTTTTTGTCTCTTTCTTTGCTTAAGCAGTTAAATACAGCAGTAACTCCTGATCTGCAGTGTTGGGAGCAGACAGGTACACCCTGAACTGGGCAGTTACCTGTGTTACATTACAGCGAGACAAAAATCACTGCCGTGTGCTAGAGAAAAGAGCAAATTCCTTTCCCATTTTAATGGCAGGTGACACCCCTGTACTGCCAAACGGACTGTCCAATGAGCTTTTTAAAATAATCACCTCTTAGTGTGGCTCAGATCTCACTCTCATCTCCTTTTTGGTTTCTTTTGCTGCCACGGGTGGGGACGGCTGTGCTGCTCTGGGAGGGCAGCAGATTTACAGTACACAGTAACAGCTGCCAGGTTCCTTCAGCTTAAATGGTATTAAAATAAATTCTTTCATTGAAGGAAAAACAAAACAATGAAGGATAAGAGGAAAGTCTGTGTGAAGGAGCACAGCATGTTAACCAGCTGGGTCTGTTCCATCCTGTTCAAGGGGAGGCTTCATGGGACACAGTTCACTTTGAAATGCAGAGGTGTGACAGAGCTGAAAGCTCAGATACATCAGTGTATGTCCCAGCAGGCTTGTTGTTGCATGATCACTGTGCTTCTTCAGACTGGTTAAAACAATCTGCAAATTTATCCTAAAGTTGTTGGCTTGATGTTGCTAGAGAATTTGATGTGTTGAAGCATCCCCTCCTTGCAGGCTTTCCACTGTCTCATCCCTGTCCCATCTCCAGGAAGCACCTTTGCAACTCATTCCTCTTCTTCCCCATAAACGTGGATGAGCACTTTGTCACCCTCACGGGTCTGCATGGAGAACTGTCTCTGCAGCTCACAGCACCATCTTCTCTCTGTACTGGGTGTCACAGAGACCCTGAAGCACTTCAGACTCATTGGGAATTTGAAGGACATCCAAAGATATAACCCTCCATAGATAAAGTCCTCAAAGACATCCATATATCTCATCTGTGGTTTTCAAAGTTACTTAATATCTACAAATGCAGAAAGGAAGTGGGATTTTTAACATCACCAACTGCTCAGGCATCCAACTTCCATTGATCCCCCAGTATCTTTTTTTCCTTTTTTTTTTTTTTTCACCTCTTAATTTTGGCAAGATTTCTGCATGTACAGACACTTTTCAAAATCTACCCATAAATATATTTCCAGAGTGGTAGTCTATATTGGTCTGACACTGATTAGTGCTCCAAGCAGCAGGTAAGGCAGAAGCAGATCTGCTAGGAAGACTCAACATCTCCCCATCACCACTACTGTTACCCAAAGCTATGCTTATGCTTTCTTGCTCTTTTGCAACAGCAACTGTGCAATGGGCCCCACCTCTCTTTCCTCCTCCAGGCAGCATGCAGCTGCAGACAGAAGAGTTTGGGTAACAATAGGGTACTTCTGCAAATAGCCTGCTGTGAGGCGACACATTCTTATCAGCGGAAAGTTCTACAGATGTTCTCTAATCTCTGAGCAGAGTAAACTCCATGCCGCCCTCGCAGGGAAACCATCTTTGTTATATTGTATCAGAGCAACTCTGTTCTTTTTCGTAATACGCTATAGCACAACTCTGTGTGCCATGATGGGCTGCACCAGGCAAGCAGTCTGCTGACTGAGCCATCAGTGGACACAAAGATTTATTTCTAAAGAAACAGTTGAGCAAGATAAAATCGCCATGGCAATGTTGAGGTATCTCAGGCTCCAGAGATTATGAACAAGCAGCCGGGTAAAGCCAAACACCATCAACAGCTGAGTGGGTAACGCACAGCAAATCATGGTTTTGATTAAGTTCACCCTTTTCTTAGCTACAGACAAATCTTTAAAGCTCTTGGAAGTCCTCTACTTGCTTATGGTAATTACAAATTGAGCCCTTTATGCAGAGGACCAATGTAAGTAGGTGTATCTCTTAAATCCCATGAAACCCTGGAGATACAGGGTGTTCCAGCATCCAAGGTATTTCAGAGACTTTGAGGATCTTGTCACTGGGTGAATTCCATCTGCTCTGAAGTCTTGCCTTTTGCTGTCAAGAGAATAACTCAGAAGTATCCTTATGTCCTGTGTTTAAGGCAGGAGCCTGGCAAAATGAAAACAGCATACACTGTTGCACGAACAGTGAGGCTGGGAGACATGGGTTGTGCCACTGCTTTCTTCATAAAGATCACAGGTCATTTGTGTTTGTCCCCTATAGCTACATGGAGTGTATAGGTACATAGAGACACACAAACAAGAGCAAATGTCTCTAAGCTATATTCACATTCCCTGATCATCCAGCCATTCTTACATGTTGACTTGCAGTCTGGTTGTAGTCAGAAGCCAGCAAACTTCAGGCACAGAAAGAACCAGCTCACACATGAGTATGGATGGAGCCTAAGATAGATAGGTAGCCCACATCACCATAGTAACTGCATGCTGTTGCATTAATTTCAGCAAAATAAATGAAGCTTGTAAGTCAAAGGGTATCTGTGCAAAGCAGTGTAATAGCACATAAAGAAACTGCAAGGGTTCTGAATGAGATAGACAAGCTTTCCTGTCTGGTTTATCCCGCTTTTCAGGAGGGCTAATTGCTTGGTTGGAAGACTTCATTAGCGTGGTTAGCCTGCTTTCAATATCTGAGCTGGTATGTTCAGATATGGCTTGGTATATCTGTACAGCACTGCACTGAGCCATATAGGACCAACCAGAAGTATGAAAAAGCCTCTACACTACTGGACAGATTTTCAACTGAAGAATTTAGCAGGTTTTAGTATTCCCCTTCTCACCAGTGAGGTTTGCCTAGCATCTTTTACATATTGATAAAGAAGGGATGCATTGTTTTTTGCGGTGAATATGAGAAGCTAGCTAAGATGGACTGGGATCCTCATTTTGCTGCTGTTGCCAAAATCCCACCCTGTTTTATTTGAAAAAAGTGAAACAAACATACTCACCAAGGGCAAACACAGGTACGAAATCCTGGTTCATCTGAGCCGACTTAAAGGTAGTCTTGCTGGGAGGGGAGCAGGCAAGCACATGGCTTGTTGATCACTCTAACTGCCAAAATGCATTGGTGTCTGGCAGCGTGTTCACTTCTCCTTTAGTCTGAAGTTTGCAGAAGTGGGAACTTTGATGTTAGAAGCAAGAAAAGAGAAAAAAAGAAAAAAAGGAGAAAAAAGGAAAAAAAAAGAAAAAAGAAAAGCAAAAAGAAAAAAGGGGGAAGGAAAAAAGGAAAAAAGGAAAAAAGGAAAAAAGGAAAAAAGGAAAAAAGGAAAAAAGGAAAAAAGGAAAAAAGGAAAAGGGGAAGGAAAAGATTATGAACGAAAGAATTGACATCAGCAATCAACTTGTATCAACTTGTGTGATGGGTAACTTCCACTGTAGTTAATGGAGATCCAGTGGAGCCTGAGGAGCACTTAATCCTACCCAGAGTAGACCGGTTAGCTAATAAGCCATCTTGGCTCCACTGACTTGGTTAATTTGATCTCCAGAAACTACAATGGGAGTTGAAATCTATAGGTTCAACTGTAGAAACCTATAGGCAGACATCTAATTCAACTGTCTTGGCCAGGATTTGAAACAGACCCTCAAAAAAAAGATGAAATTAATCTCTTTCTGTCTAATCTGCAGGATATGGAGAAGGCTGAGGTACTCAACAACTTCTTTGCATCAGTCTTCACCAGCAGGTGCTCTAGCTACACCACGCAAGCCTCAGAAGGCAAAGGCAGGGACTGGGAGAATGAAAAACTGCCCACTGTAGAAGATCAGGTTCAAGACCATCAAAGGAACCTGAAGGTGCACAAGTCCATGGGACCTGATGAGATGCATCTGTGGGTCCTAAGGGAACTGGTGGATGAAGTTGGTAAGCCACTCTCCATCATATTTGAGAAGTCCTGGCAGTCAGGTGAAGTTTCCACTGACTGGAAAAGGGGAAAGATAACCCCCATTTCTAAAAAAGGAAGACCTGGGGAGTTATAGACTGGTCAGTCTCACCGCCGTGCCTGGCAAGATCATGGAGCAGACCCTCCTGGAAACTATGCTCAGGCACACGGAAAATGAGGTGGTGATTGGTGACAGCCAACATGGCTTCACTAAGGGCAAATTTGGCCTCACAAGTTTGGTGGCCTTCTACAATGAGGCTAAAGCATTGGTGGATAAGGGAAGGGCAACTGACATCATCTACCTGGACTTGTGCAAAGCATTTGACACTGTCCCACATGACATCCTTTTCTCTAAATTGGAGAGATATGGATTTGACTGATGGACCACTCGGTGGATAAGGAATTGGCTGGATGGGCGCACTCAAAGTGTTGCAGTCAACGACTCGATGTTCAAGTAGAAGCCAGTGACGAGTGGCGTTCTTCAAGGCTGGGTACTGGGACCAGTGTTGTTTAACATCTTTGTTGGCAACATGGACAGTGGGATTGAGCGCACCCTCAGCAAGTTTGCCAACAACACCAAGCTGTGTGCTGCAGTCCACACACTGGAGGGAAGGGATGCCGTCCAGAGGGACCTTGACAGGCTTGAGAAGTGGGCCTGTGCAAGCCCAAGTGCAAGGCCCTGCACATGGTTTGGGGCAATCCCAAGTACAACTACAGGCTGGGTGGAGAATGGATTGAGAGCAGCCCTGAGGAGAAGGACTTGGGGGTATTGGTGGACAAGAAGCTCAACATGAGCCAGCAGTGTGCTCTTGCAGCCCAGAAAGCCAACCGTGTCCTGGGCTGTATCAAAAGAAGTGTGACCAGCAGGTCGAGGGAGGTGATTCTGCCCCTCTACTCTGCTCTTATGAGATCCCACCTGGAGTACTGCATCCAGCTCTGCAGTCCCCAGTACAAGAAAGACATAGATCTGTTGGAGCAAGTCCAGAGGAGGGCCACGAAGCTGATCAGAGGGCTGGAGCACCTCTCCTATGAGGACAGGCTGAGAGAGTTGGGCTTGTTCAGCCTGGAGAAGAGAAGGCTCTGGGGAGATCTAATTGCGGCTTACCAGTATCTGAAGGGGGCCTACAGGAAAGATGGAGAAGGACATTTTACAAAGGTATGTAGTGATAGGACAGGGGGTAATGGCTTTAAGCTGAAGGAGGGTCGATTTAGATTAGATATTAGGAAGAAATTCTTTACTGTGGGGGTGGTGAGGCATTGGAACAGGTTTCCCAGAGAAGTTGTGGATGCCCTCTCCCTGGAAGTGTTCAAGGCCAAGTTGATGGGGCTTTGGACAACCTGGTCTATTTGGAGGGAGGGCATCCCTGCCCATGTCTGGGGGGTTGGAACTAGATGATTTTTAAGGTCTTTTCCAATCCACACCATTCTATGATTCTATGATTCAGTGATAATTGGTTTTCATTGCAGTATCTGAGTTCATGCAAACTACTGTTTGAAAATTTCTATCTTCCACACACCACAAATGCACTTCATAAGCAGGTTGCTGGAAAAAGAGTTCAGGGCTGGTTCAGCATGTATAAATAATTGACTAATTATGATAAGAGGGAGCAAGGACTCAAACCCAGCTTTGCATGTTCTAGCTACTCCATAGCCAGGCTATTCTATCACATGCTGTTGTGTATGCTGGCACAGTGAATACCTGTCTGAAGAGCTAATCTGTCTCTTCATGCTCATTTTGTATAAGTGTTTTAGATTTTGCTGCAATTCCAAAGATTTAGCAGGATTTTTTTTTAGGCTGTTCTTCACAGAGGGGGAAAATAAAATTAAGGTTCTTCATATAAACACCTTAAAGTTACGGTGTTTAGGACATTTTTTACATGATCCATAAGTATGACAGAAATTCTTAGCCATGTTAAATGTCTTTTATAGTATAATTCTTGGTTGCTGTTGCCATGGGACTAAAATATTTCTTCAAATATTGCTTACTGTCATTTTTAGCACTTATCATCTTAAATTCTCTCCTTATAAATATATTTCAGGAGTGGTCATAGATATACCTGTCAGCATATAGACACAAGAGACTCTACCTAATTATTAAGAAAACAGCTGTGTCCCTGTTCCATCTCTTCTTGATTTATTTTACTTTCTCCAGATTTTATGTCTTCTTCATTTAACAGTATTTGGTATGTCATTAAAATGTCATCACCATTCCTCCTCACAGCATAGCTCCATAAGCTGGAAAACAGACTCTTGCCTGTGGCAACAGGTGAGTACAGGTGATTCACATGGTGCCAAGGGGTTTGTCCTGTGTCTCCAGGATGCTCCGGCAGCTGTATCTCATGAACCTCTTCACTTTCCTCTACTTAATTTTTCTCCCTTTCTCATTTAGTATGAGGTTAATCAACTAAGTTGGTGAAGGATTTAAGAATGGGTTGACAATGGATGACCTGTAGTGATTTACCAGGACATAACACCATCATGGACTTCAAAATGCAGCATGCAGTGTATGAGGAACTGCTCCTCTCGATTCTATGATTCTGTGACTTGACCATGGGCATTATTGCACAGGTTATCCACGAATGTGAAACGTGCGCTGCAATCAAGCAAGTCAAATGGTTAATGACTCTGTGGTATGGAGGGTGATGGCTGAAATATAAATATTGGGAGGCCTGGCAGATTGATTATATCACATCCTGTATCATGCACCAGCCTCCATGAAAATCTAACGATAGAGTGGACTATTAAAGACTACACTGAGAGCGATGGGTGGTGGGACCTTCAAACATTGGGATACACATTTAAGAAAGGCCATCTGGTTACTCAACACTAGGGGATCTACCAACTGAGCTGGCCCTGCCTAATCAAAACTTCCATGTACTGTAGAAGGGGATAGAGTCCCCATAGTGCATATAAAGAATATGTTAGGGAAGACAGTCTGGGCTATTCCTGCCTTGGGCAAAACCAAACACACCCATGGGGTTGCTTTTGCTCAAGGACCTGGGTGCACTTGGTGGGTAATACAGAAGAATGGGATAGTCTGATGTGTGCCTCAAGAGGATTTCATTTAGGGTGAGAATAGTCAATGATTTGAATTGTATGATGTTAATTGTTACATAATACTATATGTCATCACTACTATGGTTGCTATATGCCATATCATTAGTATTACAGCAACAATCACCCAGACTAATGAAGTATGAATTTTGATGAAACTGATCAAAGTGCAGCAATCATGGAACTGGACAAGTGCAGTGGTGATGGAACCAGAACTGGCTTCAGCATGCAATAATCTAACATCACACACCACCTTTCCTGCCCTGAAGGACTGTAATGACAGATGGAGCCCAAAAGTTGTGGACTAAATGAACTCAACGGACATTTTAGAGGGATGCCCCATAGCCTAAGGGAATGATATCTGTGTATGTATATACATCAAAAGACAGGAAATGTGGTAGTTATTAATTGGGATGCATTGGAAAGTGTGGAACCTGGGCATGATGTAGATGGTACAGAATAAAGGGTGGATATTGTCCTGGTTTCAGTTTTTTTCCTAGTAGCTGGTATAGTCCTGTGTTTTGGATTTAGGACGAGAATACTGTTGATAACACACCGATGTTTTAGCTGTTGCTGAGCAGTACTTACACTAAGTAAAGGATGTTTCAGCTTCTGAGACTGCTCTGCCAGTGAGGAGGCTGGGGGTGCACAAGAAGTTGGGAGGGGACACAGCCAGGACAGCTGATCTGAACTGGCCAAAGGGCTGTTCCATATCATATGACATCATGCTGAACAAAAAAAAGTAGAAGTTGACCAGGGTGGTGGCGGCCGTAGCTCGGGGACTGGCTGGGCATCTGTCGGCAGGTGGTGAGCAAATGCATTGTGCATCACTTGTTTTGTTTATTCTTTTATCATTATTATTATCCCCTCCTTTTCTGTCCTATTAAACTGTCTTTATCTCAACCCACAAGCTGTACCTTTTTTTCTGCTGATTCTTTCCCCCATCCCTCTTGGGGGGACTGAGCAAATGGCTGTGTCGTGTTTAGCTGCCTGTTGGGTTATACCACAACACCTCTGAGATACGTTTGGGTAAGGTGACAATTATCATCAGCAGCATTGTAGCTGTTTACTTATTTTACACTCTAACTACCTCATTTCCTATCTCCTCGGGTAAAAAAACCAACATATTAACCATTTTTGCCTATCAAGGGCATTAGTGGACGTGTCAGGTTTAGCTGATACCAACTGTCACTTCCCAATGAAGGGGCCCAAATTGCCTTTTTTTGTGGGTGTTTTTATCTCAGGGGATATATTCAGTGTGACTGTAGCCTGTGCTTGAGTCTCAGTTTTCTTTGTATCTACAGTGAGAGAGTGAAACCATGACTGTGGGTTGCAGGGAGCTGTCAGAAAAACTGAGGCAAGCATCTGCGCCTGTGCAACCCCTCCGTGTGTCCTTCTGGGAGAGAGTCCCAGTCCACCACCTTCCTTTCTGCCAGCATGGCCAGTGACCATTGATGGGCAGAAGAAGTGCCCATGGGGTGCATCGTAGAGTCCTGACCTCATATGGCATGGAGTAGCCTGGATTTCCACAGAGCCTGCAACCTAATGTAAGTCTGCCAATCTACTGTCAGGTGCAATATAAAAAGCCAATTTAAGCAATGTTTTGGGTTTCACCTGCCTCTTGGATCACAGCTCCCAGGACACTGTCGATGCATCCTCAATCTGGTTTTGTCGTATTTTTCTTAATAATATTGTCTTTTGCACTGATAAAGTAATTATTCCTTGAGCTAGAAAACAGAAGGAGAAGCAAGAGAGGCATCAACAGTGTCAGATACTCAGACACTCACCTTGAAGGTAAGCCATCTGGGTTCTTACTGCTGTGCTAGTAAAAATGTAAATATTTTATACAAATTGGAACAACTTCAGCAAAACAGCAAATATAGAACTCTCTGTATTTACAGTTGCTGTGCTATTCTGGAGGATCTGATTTGAACTTAGTTATCCTACAGACTGCAGGGCTGCCATAAGCTATAATTTATAAGACAAAAGGGCAACTTTCTTAGAGTAAATTATTTTTTATATGTTATATACGCATTTAAATACTTTTATATACATATATATATATATATGTTCTGCTGGAACTCTTTGCCAGATTTGACATGAAGACATACGTTTTGGCAAAAATTGCTGGAAGAGAAAAATAATCTTTCTGCCTTAGCTTCCATTTTAGTGTGCTGGCACTTCATTTATTCTCTGTTTCTGCGGATGGGATTTGGTTCAAATGTTTTCCATAGATATAACAAATAGATAATAATGAGGAAAGACGGAGCAGAGGATGAGTGATGATGAAGTGTTTGGTACAGATGTTAGGCTGAGATTTTTTTTTGAAAGAAGATAGTGAAAGAGGGAAAGAGGGACTGAGATACAGAGAGCTTTAAACAAGACTTAGTGGGGGAAGAGGATGGAGTTCTGAGTAACAGAGAAGAGCCAGGGGCTGCTGATGTTTTAGGAACCAACAGGGAAACACTTGTGAAATGCCTTAAAGTAATTAGGGCTTGTTCCTCTACAAAGGTGACAGAGTCCATAGCCCAGCTGGAATGCCTCTACGCCAATATATGCAATATGGGTAACAAACAGGAGGAGCTGGAAGCCACTGTGTAGCTAGAAAGCTACAATCTAATTGCTATTGCTGAAACTTAGTGGGATGAATCACATGACTGAAGCACTGCAATTGATGGCTACAAACTGTGCAGAAAGGACAGGCAAGGAAGGAGGACAGAGGTGTTACCCTCTGTGTAAACAAATTGATTGACTGCATTGAGTTATCTTTGAAAAACAGGGATGAGCAGGTTGAGAGTTTATGGATGAAAATTAGAGGCCAAGCCAACAAAGGAAACCTTGTGGGTTTTACTACAGGCTGTGCGATCAAGGGGAGGATGTTGATGAAGCCTTCTTACTTCTACGACAGGAAGCATCACACTTGCTGGCTCTGATCCTGCTGGGGGACTTCAACCACCCTGACATCTGGTGGGAAAGCAGCACAGCAAGCTGTAAGCAGTCCAGGAGATTCTTGGAGTATGTCAAACATGATTTCTTAATCCAGGTGAGAAACAGTCTAACCAGAGGAGAAGAGTTACTAGACCTGTCACTTACTAACATGGATGAGCTAATTAGAGATGTCAAGATTGGTGGCAGCTTGGGCTGCAGTGATCATGTCCTGGTGAAATTCACAATCTTGAGAGATATGGGGCAGATGAAGAGTAGAGTCAAGACTCTGAATTTTAGGAAAGCAAACTTTCAGTTGTTTAAAGAATTAGTGGATGGAACTCCTTGGGAAATTGCCCTCAGGGATAAACGAGCAGAAGAGACCTGGAAGCTTTTTAAGGACATTTTTCTTAGAGCACAAGAGATCTTGATTAGCATATGTAAGAAATCAGGTAAGGAAGGCTGGAAACTGGCATGGCTCAGTAAAGACCTCTTGGTTGAACTCAAGTGTAAGAAGGAGATGCATGGGCAGTGTAAGCAGGGACACACACCTGGGAGGAATATAGGGATGCTACCCAGATACAAATATAGAGATGATGCTCCCAGAGGGGATCAGAAAAGCTAAGGCACAGTTAGAGCTGAAATTGGCAAAGGACTTGAACAATAATATGGGCTTCTACAGGTACATTGGCCAGAAAGGAACAGCCAAAAAAATGTATCCCCTGCCTGAATAAATAAGACAGGAGAACTGGTGGCAACTGAGATGGAGAAGGATGAGGTACTCAACCATATTTTTTTGCCTCAGTGTTCTATAGTAACGTCTCTTCCCACATCTCTCAGGCCCCTGAGCCTCAAGGTAGAGACTGGGGCAACAAAGTCTCTCCCATCATAAGAGATCAGGTTCGAAACCACCTGAGGAACCTGAACATACAAATGTCCATGGGACCCAGCAAGATATATCCCGGGGTCCTGAGGGAATTGGCAGATATAGTTGCTAAGACACTCTCCATCATATTTGAAAAGTCATGGCAGTCAGGTGAAGTCTCCAGTGACAGGAAAAGGGGACTATCACACCCATTTTTGAAAAGGGCAATAAGGCAGACCTTCGGAACTACCAACCAGTCAGCCTCACCTCCATGCTGAATAAGACCATAGAACAGATACTCCCGGAAGTTATGTTGAAGCATATGGAAGACAAGGAGGAGACAGCCAACACGACTTCACCAAAGTCAAATCGTACCTGACTAATCTAGTGGCCTTCTACAATGGAGTGACTACATCAGTGAACAAGGGAAGACCTATGGATGTCATCTATCTGGACTTCTGTGAGGCCTTAGAAATGGTCCCCCAGAACATCCTTGTCTTTAAATTGGAGAGATGTGGATTTGATGGATGGACTGTTAGATGGATAAGGAATTGGCTGGATGGCCATGTCCAAAGACTTACAATCAATAGCACAATGTCCAAATGGAAACCAGTAATGAGTGGTGTCCTTCAAGGGTCTGTACTGAGACCAATGCTATTGAATATCTTCATCAATGACAGACAGTGGGATTGAGTGCACCCTCAGCAAGTTTGCAGATGACACCAAGCTGAGTTGTGTAGTTGATACATTAGAGGGAAGGGATGCCATCCAGAGGGACCTTGACAGCCTTGAGAGGTGGGCCTGTGCGAACCTCCTGAAGTTCAACAAGGCCAAGTGCAAGGTCCTGCACATGGGTCAGGGCAATCCCCGGTTATCATTACAGGGTGGAGGATGAAAGAATTGAGAGCAGCCCTGTGAAGAAGGACTTACGGGTACTGGTGGATGAAAACTTGGACGTGAGTCGGCGATGTGCCTTCACAGCCCACCCATATCCTGCGCTGCATCAAGACAAGCATGACCAGCAGGTGATTCTATCCCATCTACTCTGCTCTTATAAGACCCCACCTGAAGTACTGCATTCAGCTGTAGGGCCCACAGCACAAGAAATACATGGACCTGTTGGAACAGGGCCAGAGGAGTGCCACAAAAAATGATCAGAGAGATGCAACACCTCTCAGACAAGGTGAAGAGAAGGCCCCAGGGAGACCTTATAGCAGCCTTTCAATACATAAAGGAGGTTTATAAGAAAGATGAAGAGAGACTTTTTATCAGGGCCTGTAATGGCAGGACAAGGGCTAATGGTTTTAAACTAAAAGAGGGCAGATTTAGATTAGATATTAGGAAGAAATTCTTTACTGTGGGGGTGGTGAGGCATTGGAACAGGTTGTCCAGAGAAGCTGTGGATGCCCCATCCCCGGAAGTGTTCAAGGCCAGGTTGGATGGAGCTTTGGACAACCTGGTCTATTGGAGGGCATCCCTGCCCCTGGCAGGGGGGTTGCAACTAGATGGACTTTGAGGTCCCTTCCAACCCAAACCATTTTATGATTCTATCCACTGGGATGGGAATGGGAATTCATGTGAATACATGTCAATCTCTTTCCTGGCTCCTAGGTCAATGTATCAAATTGGCTGCTTAATTTACAAACTTAAAGCACACTGGCTTTCACTGATACTTGGGCATGTCAATGCCTTTCATTTCTGGAGACAGGACATAAATTCCTAAGTCACTTAGAGACAGACTTTTGTAGGTTTTTAAGCATGTAGCTTATAGAGGTAATAAATTCAGTGCCTAGAAAGGTTTAAAACCTTTAAAATGTTGTTTTTGAATGCTGTTGAAAATGTCACTGGTGGTTTGTACTGGAGATTAGCCCAGGTCTCAGTAGGACCCAGGAGTTGTGTTACTGCCATTACCAACCTAAGTATTGAAAGCTACCATGTGCGTTCTGCACATTTACTGATTAGGTATAACTTGATGCTGCAGGGTACAACTCATAGCAGGATTCTGAGCAGGGGTTTGCAAAAGAGTGCTGGATCAGCATGGGAAGCGTACATAGTATTTACCAGGAAAGCAATAATATATGAAGGATCAAATCCATCGATTCCTATCACACTATCACTCAGTCGAGAAAGGAGCTTTGTCTTAAAGGACAAGGGAAGATGACTTGCTGAGATCAAAGCTAATCCCCCATTATAGACAGAGCTTTGGTCTAAATAAACTGCCATCAAAACCAAAAAGTGCAGAGGAAATAAATGGTGATGCCCATCAGTCTGTCTTCAAGGCAGTGTGTAGAAATATGCCGAAACACACTGAAAGAGAAATGTGGGATTTTTACCTCTCAGATATTTTCCCTCTGAATTCAGCCACGATATTTGAAGAGTCAAAAAGGGTGCCTATGAAAAGGAACAAAGAAAACATTCTGATATCTCTATAAAGGGTAACATGATCAGGGAAGATTTGCAGCTTGTTAAAGTCACTGAGTCCCACCAGCATCCAATTTACAGAGCAACAATGACAGAAGTGTTACAGCGTAGGAACAGTGAAACCTCTGAGATTTAATGACTCCATTTATAGAATCATAGAATCATAGAATCATAGAATCACAGAATCATGGAATGGTGTGGGTTGGAAGAGACCTCAAAGATCACCTAGTAACAACCCCTCTGCCATGGGCAGGGACACCCTCCCTCCAAATAGACCAGGTTGTCTGAAGCCCCATCAACCTGGCCTTGAACACTTCCAAGGAGTATTCATCCACAACTTCTCTGGGAAACCTGTTCCAGGGCCTCACCACCTTCACAGTAAAGAATTTCTTTCTACTATCTAATCTAATCTACCCTCTTTTAGCTTAAAGCCATTACCCCTTGTCCTATCACTACATGCCTTTGTAAAATGTCCTTCTCCAGATTTCTTGTAGGCCCCCCTCAGGTACTGGAACGTGCTATAAGGTCTCCTTCTCTTCTCCAGGCTGAACAACCCCAACTGTCTCTCAGCCTGTCCTCATAGGAGAGGTGCTCCAGCCCTCTGATCAACTTCGTGGCCCTCCTCTGGACTTGCTCCAACAGCTCCATGTCTTTCTTGTACTGGGGACTGCAGAGCTGGATGCCTTACTCCAGGTGGGATCTTACAAGAGTGGAGCAGAGGGGCAGAATCACCTCCCTCGAACTGTTGGTCATGCTTCTTTTGTTGCAGCCCAGGATATAGTTGGCTTTCTGGGCTGCAAGAGCACATTGCCAGCTCATGTTGAGCTTCTCATCAATCAATACCCCCAAGTCCTTCTCCTCAGGGCTGCTTTCAATCCATTCTCCACCCAGCCTGTAGCTGTGTTTGGGATTGCCCCGACCCATGTGCAGGGCCTTGCACTTGGTGTTGTTGAACTTCATGCAGTTCGCATGGGCCCACCCTTCAAGCCTGTCAAGGTCCCTTTGGACAGCATCCCTTCCCTCCAGTGTGTGGACTGCAGCACACAGCTTGGTGTTGTTGGCAAACTTGCTGAGGGTGCACTCGATCCTGCTGTCCATGTTGCCAACAAAGATGTTAAACAGTGGCAGTCCCAATACAAACCCCTGAGGAACGCCACTCGTCACTGATCTCCAGTTGGACATCAAGCTGTTGACCGCAACACTTTGAGTCTACATTACAGTATGCAGAGAGAGCGTGTGAAATACACTGAAGCTCCTGAAGGATGCAACAGACAGGCAAGTGCATGCTGTGCCATGATGCCTGTGGTAGATAAGGTGGAGCACTTTGATAGCAATGCTTCTGCAGAGCAGCCCAAGAGATGTTTTGCAATGCACCTGCCTGCACACAAAAAGCTCTTCAGGGAACAGGACCTCTGAGCTGTTCCAATCACTGACCCTCCTGGCCACCATCCTGACAACCACCTTCACCTGGATTAGAAGAGGGAATGATTCTTAACCTAAGGATTTTCCTAACGCCATACTGGTATCCTTAGTACACTGACTATGTAGGCCTTGGGGCTGCTTTGTGGTGCTCTTGAGGAAAGAAAGCAGCCAGGAGGCAGAGGGAGTGGGTTATTTTCTTCTTGTTGGCCTTGGGGACAGACAGGTTTTATATCTTCTCCAGAAAGACATTGTGAAGGAACATCGTGAATGGTAAGGTGCCAGCATTACGATGACTCATTCAGTTTAAAAGTTTTGATGGGTCCACCCTGACAAATTGGGGTGCCAAGTCCAGACTGCTTGGTGATATCCACAGCTGTGTTCTTGACCTCCCTGTGCCTTTTCTTCTCCTCACTCCATAGCCTGCTTGTTTACAACATCATATAGCTGATAAATTTTTATGCACAGGAGATAAGCAAGTTTTGGGTCAGGGCAGGCAGGCATGATACTGTGGCAAGTGTTAATCAATCTGATTTTGTAACTTAATTAAACATAGTATTACGCTAATAGCCATTTTACAGCTTCCTTGCTTGCTTCAGGACTGACTCACCAGTTGATTCGTTGGTTAAGTCACTTGTTGTTGTTTCTTACACACCTGTAGTCAAAACAACCTGTATACTGGATACCTTGGAAGTTTGTGTGAGGCAGCTTTCTGCAGCTGGTTGCAGACCTTCTGACCCAAGGACCCTCATGAACTCCAGGGATAAGAATAACCCAAGGCAGCACAAACAGGTCATCCTTAAATTCTGGGATTTTTTCTTCAAAACAAGGGAAAAATCATAGGAATAGGCATGCTTTTGCAGCAAAGCATATGAGATTCCACAATGATAAATATGCTGCTGATTGCAAGGTGCTCTTCAGGTCAGATTTGAATGGCTTTTATACCATGGGACTGCCAGGTCAGCCAAGTCTGTCCTCCAGACAACCCAAGGGATTCCATGGCTGAGCCTGCTAACTGCCCTTCTGGCAATACATCCCTCCAAAAGTGGGGCAAGACATAGGCTGTCATGCTCTCAGCTATTCCAGAAGCTTCTCCACCCCTGATATTTTGGCAGTGACTCAGGCATATCATCCAAGTGAGGACTCCATGCTGTCAGCAGCCTTAAACCTCCACAGAACCCCATTGGGGCCATCATGGGAGATGGTCAACCCTCAGCCATGACATTTAACTGGTTGGGGCTTTTTTTTTTTCCCCCAGCTTATTGGAAACTAGAGCTGCATCCAAATAGCTGCAGGTTGGGGAATGCATTTCTGGAGGCTTTAGCTGAAGAAGGCACGAAGGCAGTTTGCAGCATCCCTGACCTGTGGTTCACAGGGACCACCTGCACTCTGCAGCCTGATCTGTCATTAGGGATGTTCTGATCATGTCCTCTTTGCTTATGTGCAATTTAAGGAAGTGGGGTTTTTTTTTCCTTTTATTTTAATAACCGCTCTGTCCACCAGTTTGATTTTTTTCTCCCTGCAAAGCTATCCATTTTCCAATAATCCCTCCAGCAGCATAGATGGTGATAATTCAGGTCAAAGATTTTGACACAGAAACCACATCATCAGCAAGTCACTGCTAATGAATATGTTTTTTTCTTGCTTCTCATAGATTTCTTCTCATGTCCAGTACTCCAGTACTTGGAATGGGAGTGAAAGATTTGTTGCAGCGGCAGCTTAGGAACCCTCTAAATCCTTGCTGGGTCTGCCCCTTTGCTGAACTTTTAATTCCATGAAGGAGGGTGAATCCAGGACATGAACAAGGTGAGCAGCAAAGTCACACCCCGCGCTGGGAAGTCTGGATGAGGCATCATGCAACAGAGGGAACACGTGAAGGCACTGCCAATATCTTTGCAGAGACCGAATGAGGGTGTGGAATAGTGGGAACAGCACAGCAGTGCCGCAGGGCAAGTCTTGGTTTTCATACAGAAATACAGGGGTGCTTTTGCTGACCCTCCGCTGGGAAGGAAAAGTGAAGGAGAACACTTTCTTCCTGCTGCTGGTCACTTGCACAGGGTTATGCAAACATGGCAATAATTTTACAGCAAACATGACACTTTTCAATCGCACCATGATGTTCCACCCCAGAATCAATGCATCCAATGACTGTTTTGTTAGAAAATTAAACCAAAAAGAACTCAAACGAGAGTCAGAAGATAACTAGACAACAGGTCCTGTTGTGCATTGATTTCAGCACCTAGTGTGGTTGTCCCAGGAGCTCTGGGCTGAGTTGAGGCCACAGACAGATTCTTGCAGTGAGTCAATTGCTGCTTCCGATGTCATCTCTATAAATCAGCTATATCTCAATTTCAGTGACACTCCACTGGATTTATACCTGAGAGCAGACACTGACCTTAAGCACATGGTCTGAACGGGGACCAGTCCTACTCAGCTGAAGCCATTTGGAGCTTTTCCAATACTGTTTGATTGGCATTAAGACTAGACCTGTAATGAAAGAGTATCTAATAGCCTGAGAATTGAATCACATACATCTAGTCTGGGTCAGATCCTCAGACAGGAATGTTGATGGATTTTAAGCCAGCTCAGGGCAGATTTTAACCAAAAATGAGGACACGGCTCTTTAAATGTGACTGTGAAAGGCCCATGTTTGATTACATAATAATATTTTAACTGGAACTTGTTCCTCGACAGCACACATCTTTCTTGCTCATTAAAATTAATAAGCTATTTTCTCTGGTAAAGACAATGCCCACACCTATGTTTCAGGAAGAAGGTGACAAGAAAACAAGGACAACATGACGGTTCAGGAATGCCCAAAGCCCTTCCTCGCTTTAATGTGATGCAGAGAGCAATTTTGCACAACTTCTTTGCTGGAGCAGCTCTCTCCCCTGGGCTTTCCAATCTCTAATTTCTATGACCCTGTGAATCTAGTGTACACACAATGCGTGACTGATGATTCTACATGGAGCAAGCCGCATTAATTTTTTATTCTCACCTACCACAGAACTAGGAAATTGCTTCCAAGATTGTGTGAAAGTTCATCCCTGGAAAGACATCTGACTTTGGTGGGTGGATTTGATCACACATTAGGTTTGAGAAGGAGGGAAGGAGGGAGGGAGTAAAGCGTTGGCTAGATTTGAGAAGTAATTACACATTTTCCTTTATGAAGACAGGAGCATTATAGGATGTATATGGAGGGGAAAGGAAGGGAAGAGGGGCTCTGAGCCCACAGATCAGGCAGGCTCATGATGATGGGTGCAGCTGCTACCACCGCCTGGCTTTTATAGCTGTGCTTCCCCTTTCCTTCTTTCCTTGGACTTTTCTGCTGGGGCAGTGATGTTGGACTGCCAGAGATGGGTCAGGCAGCTCCCATCTGTACCTAGAGGTGTTGTGATGTCAGGGGTGATGCTTGCTGTTAGGGGAGGCTGGATCCAGCAGCCCGAGGCAACTCTGTGCCCCAGGTCCCACCAGTAGCCAGGCTGAGCACATATCCCCTGCAGGCACACACACGCAGGGCACACCTACTCACCACATACACACATACATACATGGCAGGCCACACAGATCACAGACAGACACACAGAGCACTCACACGAACACAGACAGCACCAATGGTCTCATCCTGCTCCCCTCTCTCTCTGAGCAGGGCAATGGCCAGTTAGTGCGAAATATACACACACACACAGACACACACGTACACATATACGTACAGTTTGGATCCCTGCAGCAGGGCTCAGACACTCCATCTGCCCAGTTGCTGCCCCTGGAACCCAGTCTCCCCAGCTGCTGGACTTGGAGATACAAGTCCCTGAGGCCACAGCCCCAGTCCAGCTGCTGTTACAGGCCATCTCATTCACACAGAAAGCTGTCTGGGACTCCCCCGGTCTCTCCAAGCCTCCTTTGGTCTGGTCCTCAGAGCCTCACTCACCCCCTTGCTCCCAGGCTGTGTCACCTACTTGCTGTCTGGTCCAGCTTGATCTTCACTAGTGATCACAGACTCGCTCCCACGCCCTCACAGACTTCACTCCCACGCCCACCCTCGCTCCAGCTGCCGCACCACAGACATGTGCGCCCCGTGACCCCTGGTCACACTCCAGTTGCTGCACTCGGAGCTCCCCATCTCCGTATGCACACGGGGAGTCTCTCATCCAGGAAAAGAGGGATTAAATGAGGATTAAAATGGGTTTTAATGAGAAGACAGAACAGATAGCACTCATGAGGCACAGGGCATGGCCAGGCAAGCATACTGTCCAGCAACCTGTTTACACTTGACCAGCCACTTTATCCCCTTATCCCTCTATTTTTCCACGCTTGTTCCTCCCCAGTCCTTGCTAATGCTTTCCTTTTCCCTGCCTTTGGTTACTCCACTAAATGTCCCTTTATAAGCCTTGTGTAATCCATAGATGCTTTTCCCCTGCATCTCACAGTGTCCCGGACCCCAAGCAGAGACCCTCCTCAGTTAATGACGGGACCCAGAGCGCTGCCCATGTTGCCCCATAGGGTGGGTGCTACCCCCAGCCCATGGAGCTAAAACTCCTCTTGGACATCCCTGCAGATGTTGGGGCAGGGTCTCGTGTCTGACTGGGGTATTGGGGCTCCCCCACTGCTCACGTTCTTCTGAGCTCCTTTGTGTGTGTGGAGCTGAGCTTTTTGTCATGTAACAGTTATGAGGAGGGGGTGGAAGAGAGAGTGGATGGGGTGACCCTGCATGGTGGTACTACTTAGCTCAGGGGTCACCAAAATGGTAAAACCAAGCTGAAGTAATTTATCCTGAAGTGGGACCAAAAAAACCCCATCATGCTTGCACATTTTTTTAATTTTTACATGAAGCATTAGGGTTTTAGGGAAGGGCCTGACTGTCCAAATCCATTCAGCCTCTGCACTTCTGTTTGGTCTTAAATGACAACTTTGAAGTCCACCTTTACAATGTTGTGTCACCTCCGTTGCAAACACACTTCCTCCCATCCTGCTTCCAAGTATTGCTGCTGTGAGGTGAATGGAGAAAATCATTCACGAAAACGAGCGGAATGGGAAACCCAGGAGTAACAAGGACATTGTGAGCAGAGCTGAGTTTTGGGGACTGCGGTATTGTTTCTTTTAAATTTATTTTGGCATTTAGAGACTACACCACCCTCTTAAATGCTGCAATAAGCCAAAGTTAACACTTGGGTTAACATTTTTCACACTAGCTTGAATAATACTTAGAGCATTCTTTTTCAGGATGTTTAGATACTAAACTCACACTAAAAAAACTGGCTTTAAAAATCTGTCTCTGAGTCCTCTTCGTTGTGTAAGAACAGATTTGACCATCAATAAAATTCTGCTTCATCCCTTCCATGTGGGACTCCTTTGCTGAGCTGTGAGACTTGGGCAAGATAACAAGGAGCAGAAAAAGGGATCAGCAGCTTGCTGGGTCACATCTGTTGCTTTTCTCTACACAACCAGAAATTTACTGTCCTGCCAGCATCTTCTCCCATAAAGTATTGTAAAGATATGGTTACTAAATTTTAATGACAATAGACTGTTTCAGATATCTCCAATATATGCACAGAATGGACTTAGCAACCCAGTTGTGGTGGGTTGACCCTGGCTGGGGGCCAGGTGCCCACCAGAGCTGCTCTCTCACTCCCCTCATTCACCAAACGGGAGAAAAAGTATAACAAAATGCTTGTGGGTCGAGATAAGGACAGGGAGAGATCACTCACTAATTATTGTCACGAGCAAACCAGACTGAACTGAGAGAGGGAATTCATCTAATTTATTACCAAGCAAAACAGAGCAGGGCAATGAGAAATCAAATCAAATCTTAAAACACCTTCCCCCCACCCCTCCCTTCTTCCCAGGCTCAACTTCACTCCCAAATTCTCTACCTCCTCCCCTCCAGCAGCACAGGGGGATGGGGAATGGGGATTGTGGTCAGTTCATCACACATTGTCTCTGCTGCTCCTTCCTCCTCAGGGGGAGGACTCCTCACACTCTGCCCCTGCTCCAGCGTGGGGTCCCTCCCACAGCAGACAGTCCTCCATGAATTTCTCCAATGTGACTCCTTCCCACAGGCTACAGTTCTTCATGAACTGCTCCGGCGTGAGTCCCTCCCATGGGGTGCAGACCTTCAGGAGCAGACCACTCCAGCGTGGGTCCCCCATGAGGTCACAAGTCCTGCCAGAAAACCTGCTCCAGCGTGGGCTCCTCTCTCCACAGGGCCACAGGTCCTGCCAGGAGCTTGCTCCAGCACAGGCTTCCCACGGGCTACAGCCTCCTTCAGGTGCCTCCACCTGCTCCGGCGTGGGGTCCTCCACGGGCTGCAGGTGGAATCTCTACACCCCCTCATCCTTCCTCCATGGGCTGCAGGGGGACAGCCTGCTTCACCATGGCCTTCACCACGGGCTGCAGGGGGATCTCTGCTCCGGCGCCTGGAGCACCTCCTCCCCCTCCTTCTTCACTGACCTTGGTGTCTGCAGAGTTTCTTACATCTTCTCACTCCTCTCTCTGGCTGCAAAAGCTCTCTCTCTAAGTGTTTTTCTTCTTCTTAAATATGTTATCACAGAGGCGCTGATTGGCTTGGCCTTGGCCAGCAGCAGGTCCATCTTGGAGCCGGCTGGCATTGGCTCTATCAGACCCAGGGGAAGCTTCTAGCAGCTTCTCACAGAAGCCACCCCTGTAGCCCCCCCTGCTACCAAAACTTTGCCACGCAAACCCAACACACCAGTATAAGGGTTCAGCAATGTTATTCTACATAATAAATATAATTATCAGGGTAATGCTCAGGTTAATCAACTCCAGCCTAATTGGATTTTGCTGCTGATCACTCCCCAGTTACGATGTCAGGAAATGACTCTCACAAGATAAGTAAAACAAATGTAAGGGAGGTCAAAAATACTGCTGGCTGAAGCTGAATTTCCAATTGCTTTGATATTACCAAATTTTAATTTCAAAAGCTCTGCCAGGTGTTGTGCTGGAAAGAGAGGCTCTGCAGTGGTCAGCCACTCAGACCTGACCAGCGTATGAGTTTCAGTCAGGTTCATTTGTGACCCTTGGGCGGTTCCTCCCCTCAGGCTGCCCCAGAGACGTTGGGCTTCTGTGTTCCTGGAGGGCTCAGCCTGAAGTCAGGCAACATAGGAAGAATTAATGTCTCTGATACAAGTACACCTATTGTTGGTTTTGGTTTTTGTTTGTTTGTTAGTTTGTTTTTTTCCAGAACTCCTAGCATTGGAATCTTGTCTCTTAATCTTCAGATTCCTCCATCCACCTCAGATAGCATAGAAGGTATGAAAATCTCATGTCAATCTGGGGTTCTCAAGTTTTCCAAACTTTTACAATAAACTTGGGATTAATACCAAAATTCAAGACAAAGTTTTTAAGGATTTGAGACTGCTTGGGAACTGATGCTTGATTAAAGACCTTAGTACCTACCAGTAGAGTAGGGGACCCCCTACGGTTTTCAAACTCAAAGGTACCATGCAAGTTTACAGTTTAATGAAAGATTGCTGCAATGGATGCATTTCCATGGATATTTCAAACTGGCATTTTCTAGCAAAATTAAATTCTATAGACTACATCATCTTTATTTTCTCCTGGTGGTAATCAATTTACAAAATTAAGCCCTATCCCTCTAAAGTCTGCATTATGGTATGCAAAGACCAAGGTGACCAACAACTAGGAAAATTAGGAAGACTTCTAGGAATTTAGGAACAGAAATGTCTTTAGTGTCTTATTTGAGATCCACTAGTCCTATTTCCAGTCTAGAGCTATCAGACAGTCTTAGATTGCTGTTCTGGTACTTCTATTTCCAGCCCTCCCCAAGCACTCCATTAGATTGCTCACTGAACACATTATTCGAGATGCGGCCTCACCAGTGCTGAGTATAGGGGTGCAATCACTTCCTTAGTCCTGCTGGCCACACTATTTCTGATACAAGCCAGGATGCTGTTGGCCTTCTTGACCACCTGGGCACACTGCTGGCTCATACGAGGGTGTACTCAATCCCCTCATCCAGATCATTGATAAAGATATTAAAGAGAACTGGCCCCAATACTGAGCCCTGGGGAACACCGCTTGTGACTGGCCACCAACTGGATATAACTCCATTCACCACAACTCTTTAGGCCCAGCCATCCAGCCAGTTTTTTACTCAGTGAAGAGTACACCTGTCCAAGCCATGAACAGCCAGTTTCTCCAGGAAAATGCTGTGGAAATCAGTGTCAAAGGCTTTAGTAAAGTCCAGGTAGACAACATCCACAGCCTTTCCCTCATCCACTAAGCGAGTGACCTCGTCATAGAAGGAGATCAGGTTAGTCAAGCAGGACCTGCCTTTCATGAACCCATGCTGACTGGGCCTGATCACCTGGTTACACACGCTTATGGATTATGGAAAACATGGAATATAGAGGGGGACCAGGTTGATTGTTAAAAGTTAAAGATGACCTACTGAGGAAAAAAACCCTACCACTTGTTAGAATCCAGGTCTTTTTTGCATCTTTGGGGAAAAAGAAAAGAATCTCGAGGAAACTGCTGCTCTGGTGTCTGGCTTCACGCAGGACAAAGGATCCATGCTGAACCATGAGAAAGAGGCAACTACTGTGCCCTTTGACAAGGACCTGACGGGCTTCCTTTTCTTGCTAGCTGAACAGAGTAAATGGACAAAGGAAAGTTATATAGATTTGCTGTCATATAAATAGAGTTTGCACACAGTGATGAATTCAGCAAGTGTAACAGTGCTTTCCCTTCGCCTCAAGGGAGAAGATGAAAGAAGCATCAATATCTGGGTTTAATGCCCAAAATGAGAAAGATGGACAGACTACAGACCCCCAGGGCAGCAGAGCTGGTATTGAAAGCTGTGCAGTATGGGATAAAGGGTGTGTGGTAGCACATGGTTGCATGGGTCCAGGATTCTGGCCTTATCCTGTCCCATGCCCCCCTTGAGGCATGGAATAACCATGATGCAGAGACCACAGATCATTTCCATGTGATGAAGATTTCCAAATATTCTTTAACTGAACCCAGATATCCCAAGTCCCCAGACAGTATCCTTCTGTCAGGACAGTCCTGTGTCTCTCCTTCCTTTTAATTTCTAACATACCCTGAAAAACCACAGCCCTCTATGTTCCCTTCTTCAAGCCTTTTCTCAACCTAGTCTTTGGCAATATCTCACAACCATTAAAAAAAGTACATTTCATTAATGCATTTTGCAAGGACAGGAAATACATCATCACTCTTCTCCACTCACCCATTGTATGATGCCCCGTAGTATATACCAAGTAAGTGTCTTTCTCAAAGCTGTACAGTAAGGCTGCAACACACAGATACAGAGCCCAGCAGGCAGTAGGACATCTCCGAGGGTTTGTTCTTGGGTCTTCCTTCATATGACATGAAATATTTTGGAAGAATTGCATTAGGTTGTCTGATCTCTGGGGAGATCTAATTGCGGCTTACCAGTATCTGAAGGGGGCCTACAGGAAAGATGGCAAGGGACTGTTTATCAGGGAGTGTAGTGACAGGACAAGGGGTAATGGGTTTGAGCTGAAGGGGGGTCAGTTTAGATTAGATGTTAGAAAGAAATTCTTTACTGTGAGAGTGGTGAGGCACTGGAACAGGTTGCCCAAAGAGGTTGTGGATGCCCCATCCCTGGAAGTGTTCAAGGCCAGGTTGGATGAGGCTTTGGGCAACCTGGTCTAGTGGAGGGTGTCCCTGCCCATGGCAGGGGGGTTGGAACTAGATGATCTTTGAGGTCCCTTCCAACCCAAACCATTCTATTCTATGATTAAAGGCTCATCTTCACACACACAGGGAACACAAGGCAAGCGGGTGAGCCACAATATCCCAGTTAGAGAC
This sequence comes from Grus americana, assembly GCF_028858705.1. Lineage (NCBI taxonomy): Eukaryota > Metazoa > Chordata > Aves > Gruiformes > Gruidae > Grus > Grus americana. The sequence continues at coordinate 8,742,897 of NC_072853.1, read as the reverse complement.
ACAAGCCCCTGAGCCAGGCTGGGGCTGTCCCAGGAGAGGCTCAGCCCCATGGGCTGGAAGTGGCACCCTCCCAAGGGGGAAACAGAAGCAGCTCCCCAGCTCACATCACAGGTCAGAGAGGGATCACTACCTGGATATGGGACATATTACGGGATGCAAGGGAAGAGCATCTGGGGATTGCACAAGACCTAGTACGGGGTGGGTTAGGGGAGGAATCAAAGGTAGGGAAATGGAGGGATCTAACTGGTTTAGAGAGGAATAAGTGTGGGAAAACAGAGGGAAAAGGGGATCAAGTGGCCAGTCCCATGTAAACAGGTTGCCAGTTGGTGTGCTTGTATGCAGGTCATGCTCCTGAACAATGAGCCCAGAAGAAGAGATCTGTGTGGACCTGTTAGCAAGGAGGTGGCCCTATTTTACAAGAAGACCTTTCTTTTAGTAGTTAATTGCTTCAGCTCACATTTTGCTCTAGCATAGCACGGCAAGTGAGGTATTATCCCAATCCAAAACAGCACTAATGAGTGGTGAAGACATGAATGCATCTTACTTCCCTGTTACAGGTTTCTCTTGTGTGTTTGTAGAGGCACTGTCAACTGCCCTACAGACTGAGAAGTTCACTTTCTGATTTCCTTAGAATAACTTACACCTCTGTGGCAAAAAGCCTTGTTAAGAGCAACTAAACAAAGGGAATTATTTGTATTAAATGGGAATCATTTGTATTAAACCAGACGGATATAGACCCTAAACCAGTTCCATCATATAAGGAATCTCCAGCCTTGAATAAACTTAAATTCAGTTCTGAATTTGTTAGTTTAGAAGTCTGAGAGCTCCCAAAAGGACCTAATCCTTATCACGAAATACAAGTCCCCATAAACCAGCAAAACACATAAATCCTGCCTGTGCTAATTATTTGGCAGATCACGACTAGTGTTGTCACACTACATGCAAGAGGCTGGGTTATGATCTTGAGGAGCTGATAAATATAGTCAACAGATGACCAGAATTTCCTGTTGTCTGTAATTTCTTTGGGTTTGCTTTTAGTGGGTTTTGCTCCACCCTGCATTAAAATCATTATTTCCGAACCTGGAAGCCCTCCAATCTTTTCTCTCCACCAGGCTGATGTTCTTGTCAGGTTCACAGCAAAGATCAGCTGCAGTGAAAAGGAGCTTTGTGTGTTCATGTTCACAGGTTCATATTTTCAGTGAAGCAGCCTGGGCTCTGTAGACTGAAGCTCTGCACAGAATGACTTCCAATAAGTTTTGTTGCTATATAGCAAAACTGTGGGGATGGCTTGAATTACCCATGTGTAATATCTTCTTTGGATAGTTTGTAAGTATTTGCAAGTGCTTTGGGATGCCACCTTTTCTATTGCTCAAATCTCAAACATAGTTTCACATCAGACCTGCTCCTGAAACACTGTGATTTGTACCACTCTACTTTCATGTATGGTGAAGTCACTCCTTGTGAATCATATAGTTCAAGACAAAATATAGTGCAATGACAGAGAAGTACATTCGAAATCTGTAGGCAGTTTTATGCCACTCAAAATATCATCCTTCTCCCCACAGTGATGTGTGCATGCCCCACTGAAAGACAGTACTTCCCAGTTTATCTCACTGGCATTTGCTTCTTGGGTTTCGAATCACAATGAGGATAAATCCTGCTTAGGTAGGAAAAGGTCTTCTGCACTGAGAAATAAAATTAGGTTATTTGATGAATAAAGCCCCCACAATGAGCACATGTCCATTCTCACACTGGTGACCTTCCTCCTCATGCATATTAAGCTCCTCAATGCAATAAAGACCCTTAGCTTCCACTGGACTCCACAGGGGATGAAAATGTTTTGGCATTTGCTTGGACTATTGTAGGATGAGGCCTCATTTCCTGCTCGTATATTAAAAGGCCTTAAAGTATTTATTTTTGCATTAAGCTATTTTTTCTTCAAACAACTGGGAACAATATGCCTCCCTTAGGGTGGAAATTTGTTCTGATGATATAATATATCTAACACTTTTCTGTAGCAGGTGGTCTTCTCAAAATATCACATTAAATTGATAACCTTCAAGGAAGCATTGTACCTCATGTGATGAATGCTTTGTATTTTATCATGACAGTGAGAGTTGTTTTAAGATCTCTTACTGTTCCATCCCCTATAGGACCCGCACGGAGGTAGGTGGCACTTACATGACATCTGTGCTGCTGGCTCAGGTAACTCTTCCACCAAATCCTGTGCCATTTGTGCCTTTGGCAACTGGCCTGGGGCTCAGAGGGAGGCAAGCAAGATGAGTAGGCATGTGAAATGGAGACATGTGTAAGGCCACTCTGTGCATGCATGGGTAAAATGACGCTTGCAAGCTGCAGCATCCTTGTAAATATTTCTCTCAGAAAAAGAGCTGCTTTAATTTTGTGAGCTCTGAGTTCTTTCATGTTCATTGCCCATTACAGAGAAACCAATGCTCCTGAGTCAGTTTTTTAGAAGGGTTTGCCTCCCTTTTAAGACTAACTGAAACCAATGTAGATATGGGGATGAGTATTTTCCTTTGGGGGTTGAAGACTGAGTTTGTTATCCAAAATCTTATCTACCAGAGAGTTTAATTAGAAAAAAATAATCATATGTAAGCTAACAAGGGCTTTTCCTAAGCCCTCTGAAGTCAATGGACGAGGCCCTGTAATCTTTAAAACTGGTTTCAGTGATTTGATCATATGTACCCACTGTTCTGAGGTTACAGACATTGCTGCTGCATTGGTGCTGAGAGATCTTAAATCAGGGGCAATGAAATCAGTGTCCTAGTTTATAGATGGACTTGGGACAGCAATGCAGTTTCTATCTTGCAAACTTACAGTCTTCTTGCCCTTGGTTTTAATCACTAAGTAAATTCCCTGTTTCCTCGGTTATGTACAATTATCCCACACAGCTCATGCATAAGCATTTCAAAATAATCAAAATGTCTCCAGTCCTAAGTCCAATTTTATTACATTCTTAACAGTTTATTTTTAGAGTTATCAGGATGGACAAATTTCACTTCTGCCTAAGCAGTGCATGACCTTTAGCTTTCCTTAAAAACAGGCCTCTCCATCTGTGTGATCTTTACGAAGCAAAATGTCGTTCAATTAAATCTAATCTTCTGCTTACAACTCTTGCCAGGGTTGCTTTCACCACTGCTTTGGGCCCAGCTGACTCTGCATGGACCAGGTTCCTACATGGAAAAAAACCCACATGAAATGAGGAAGAATTTTCTTGTTATTTAGATTGGTCTGCTACATTGCTCATACTTACTAGCATTGGATCAGGACAGGGTTAAGTTACCCTAACCACGGTGTAATTTTACTAAGATAAACTGCAAACTATATTAGCTTCGGTGTCAAGACAATCTTCCTGTTGGCATGGTATGAGAAGTAAGTGATTCCTACTGACTCTCTCCATGTACTCCAGCAAGTCACTTAAATCTCTGCTCGTCCTCATTTCCTTCTCCAGGTCTTTGTCCCTCAGCCTGCCCTATAACACAAAGGAATTGATGCTAATCAAATTCATGCTTTGAAACTAAAGTAATGAGCATTGTGGAAAAGAAATATCTGTATGTATACATATGTATATATATATACATGTGTAGCTCATATCTCTCTATCTATTCATAATTCATTATATCTCCAGCCATCTTATCTATAACTTTTGGTTTATTTCTATATTAGTAGATTTCATACTAGGTACCAACAAAGCCTAAACTATGAGTAATTCCCTTCTTTCAAAAGACATAGATAACTGTTTGAAAATAACATGGTGGATTTTTGTTCCCAGGGACATAGTTGAGCCTTGGAGCAAGAATCTGAACAAGTGTGTGACAGACACATACCAAAATCCCCAAACCCAGTTTAATCTGTATTATTCTCTCTTTGAATCAAAGTTCAGTGACCTGTTTCTTGCACTCATGTTGTCATATACAAAGGAGAAGGAATACAATAGGTTTTAAAACCATGGTATATATCCAGGTCACTAGAAACAATACCTGAACTAGCCTAGCTGTAGTTCTCAATGGACACCTTAAAACAGACCCCAGAAATGTGTCCGTGTTTGCTGCCAAGACGAGATTCGTCTGCAGTACAGTCGCTTAATTGCTATAGCAATTGTAGCAAATCTTCTTGGAGATGATACTTGGCAGTTGTAGACCATTGTCATTCTGTAAAGGAGAAGATCCTGGATCACTCTTCACATCCTAGTGACATATCCTGTTCCACAGAGGGAGTGCATGTGTTGTATTATAAGTAATAGATTGGTTCTCAGGACAAATTAATTACAACAGCAGTCGATAAACTCCAGGACACACAGCAATCTAGTGTTTTCACTGTGCTGGTTCTGGCTGGGATAGAGTTAATTTTCTTCATAGCAGCTGGTATGGGGCTGTGTCTTGGATTTGTGCTGGAAACAGTGTTGATAACACAGGGATGTTTTCATTACTGCTGAGCAGTGCTTACACAGAGCCAAGGCCTTTTCTGCTCCTCACACCACCCCACCAGTGAGTAGGCTGGGAGTGCACAAGGAGTTGGGAGGGGACACAGCTGGAACAGCTGACCCCAACTGACCAAAGAGGTATTCCATACCATATGACTTCATGCTCAGCAGATAAAGCTAGGGGAGGTGGAAAAAGAAGGAAGGGGGTGAAATTTAGAGTTATGGTTTTTGCCTTCCCAAGTAAAGTGTTATGAAGCCCTGCTTTCCTGGAGATGGCTGAACACCTGCCTGCTGATGGGAAGTGGTGATTGAATTCCTTGTTTTGCTTTGCTTGCACGCACAGCTTTTGCTTTGCCCGTTAATCTGTCTTTATCTCAACACATGAGTTTTCTCACTGTTACCCTTCTGATTTTCTCCCCCATCTCTCTGGAGGAACAGTGAGCAAGCAGCTGTGTGGTGCTTAGTTGCCTGCTGGAGTTAAACCGCAACAGTCCTTTTTGGCACCCAACAAGGGGCTCAAAGGGTTCGAGATAATGGCAGATTTAATTGCAATGTGCTAGATGATTGAGTTTATAGCTGTTATTGCTGTTTAGCTATTAACTGGCAGGTTCCTGCGCTTGCCATGGGGCTTGCTTTCCTTGCTGTATAGTAGAGTCCAGTGCTTGTTAGTGGCTGCTTTTTGCTTTCGCTGCTCTCTGTACTGCTGTACTGCTTATCGTCTTACTGTGCTGTGCCTGGGAACATTTTGATAACAGCAATGGTGAAGTGCCTGGGTTGGCAGATGACCAGGGCATTGCTGCTGTTTCTGTGCTGCTGTTTCTGTGCTGCTGTACTGGACAGGCTGGAACTCCAATGTGAACTTGAGTAGAAGGGACTGTGACTTGTGACATTGACTGTGTTCACATGGGAGCAGGACACCCTGAAGCATCTGGGGCCATGGATAAGTCCACACCAGAGCAGGTACACCTTGAAGTGCCTGTGGCCGTGGTTATGTCTGTGCCACAGCAGGTTGTTGTGGTTTAGCCCCAGCCGACAGCTGAGCACCACGTGGCTGCTCGCCCACTCCTGCAAAACCCTCCTTCCCCCTGGGTGGGATGGGGAGGAGAATCAGAAGACAAAGGTAAAACTCATGTGTTGGGATAAGGACAGCTTATTGGCACAGAAAAGGAAGAGCAAAATAACAATACTTATAACAAAATATATAAAACAGGCAATATAGAATGCAGTTTCACACCCCACAACCTTACACTCAGACCACAGACTAGGACCTTCCCAGAGCCAGTCCTGGAGACACACTGCCCCTCCCTGACTAGCCCCCTTTTATGCTGAGCATGACATCATATGGTATGGGATACCCCTTTGGCTAGTTTGGCTAGTGTGACACCTGTCCTGGCTGTGTCCCATTCCAGCTTCTTGTAAAAATTAACTCTGTCCTAGCCGAAACCAGGACGCAGGTACACCTCTGAGGGGATTGTTGTCCAAGGATAAGTCCGCGCTGGAGAAGGTACACCTTGAAGCATCTGTGGCTGTGCATAAGTCCATGCTGCAGCAGGTACACCTTGAGGTATCAGCGTCTGTGCATAAGGTCATGCTGGAGCACCTCAAAGCATGTGGCCATGGATAAACCCATGACAAAGCAGGTAGACCCGTGGAGGGACTGCAGCTGTGGGTAAGGCCATGCCGGAGCAGGTATATCTCTCAAGGCATTGTGGCCTATGGAGAAGACCACACTGGGGCAGGTGCACCTCAAAGTGACTGTGGCTGTGGGTAACTCTACACTGCAGCAGGCACCCCTGGAGAGACTGTGGCTCATAGATAAGGGTCCACTTGGAGCAGGTACGCCTCTAAGGGACTGCAGTCTGTGGATAAGTCCAAGCCAGAGCAGGGGCAAGGGGAGGAGTTCATTGCAATGTTAAACCTGATGGTCTGGTCAAGAGGGACCAGGGGTGGATGTATTAATGGAAATACCTATAAATTGTTGTAACCCATAATTTGAGTTGCATGTTACAGGAATTACTGCAGCAGGAACCACCTGAACCAATGGAGGACAAGGCTTACAAGAAGCAGTGCAAGTGCAGCAGTGACCCAACCTGAGTTGGCTTTGGTGCTCAGTAACTCCACACAACACACCACTTCTCCTGTCCTGGGTGACCCCCATAACAGATGGAGCCCAAAGTCATGAGCTAAATGATCTCAGGGGACATTTATGGACATTTTAAAGACAATTCACAGGAGTGGTCCATAGACTAAGGCAATGATATCTTTGTATTATATCAAAGGATGGGGACGGTGGTGGTTGTTAATGAGGTGGTATTGGATAGTGTGGTACCTGAGCATGACGTGAATGCTATGGAATAAGGGGTGGAGAATGTGCTGGTTTTGGCTGGGATAGAGTTAATTTTCTTCATAGCAGCTGGTATGCGGCTGTGTCTTGGATTTGTGCTGGAAACAGTGTTGATAACACAGGGATGTTTTCATTACTGCTGAGCAGTGCTTACACAGAGCCAAGGTCTTTTCCACTTCTCACTCCACCCCACTAGCGAGTAGCTGGGGGGGTGCACAAGGAGTTGGGAGGGGACACAGCTGGGACAGCTGATCCCAACTGACCAAAGGGATATGCCATACCATATGACGTCATGCTCAGCAGATAAGGCTGGAGGGGAGAAGAAGGATGAAGCGGGGGACGTTTGAAGTGATGGTGTTTGTCTTCCCAAGTAAAGTGTTATGAAGGCCTGCTTTCCTGGAGATGGCTGAACATCTGCCTGTCGATGCGAAGTGGTGAATGAATTCCTTGTTTTGCTTTGCTTGCACGCATGGCTTTTGCTTTACCCATTAATCTGTCTTTATCTCAACGCAAGATGTTTTTCACTTTTACCCTTCTGATTTTCTCTCCCATCCCACTGGAAGGGGAGTGAGTGAGCGACTGTGTGGTGCTTAATATCTGCTGGGGTTAAACCACAACAGTCACTGTCTGCACCATGAGAATAATAGGTGCACAACAGAACCCCATAAAATAATCTTTTGAGTTGTGAACACTGACTCACTTCATCTTTAAGCTCACACATCCGGGGTGTTTCAGAGGCTCTTAGCTGATGAGTAAACAAAGTTCTGGTAATTGTCTGGAGCAAAGCTAGATAAAGTAACTTCCTGAATTCTGTTGAGTGAGGATCCAGAGTCCATTTTAGGGGGTTGTGATCAAGCCCCTTTCCAGACAATAAGATTAAAAGGGTTGCTGGGAAAGAGGTGACAGTGACATCACAGTGGAGGGGGAATATAGACATACATTAAAGGACAGCAGCAGTGGCAAAGAGTCATTCTCTGTTTGCCGCCAACAGCTAGAGCAATACATGGACGAGGGCTTATTTAGGGAGCAATAGGTTGCTTCATTCAATAAGGCGATAATCTGCTTCTCTCTCTCCCCTTGATGGATCAAGTTCCTGTCTGAAGGAGGAGTGGATTATTCTCTATGTGAAAATTGGATTATGTCTGAAGAAAATGGAGCACTCTGCTGTTACGGCTCATTAGACAGAGGCTTAAACGTCACCTTCCTGCAGATCAGCTTGGTTCAGGTGCTGGAGGCACATGCTGTGAGTGATGCCTACCGATTTGGCTCAGGGTGCAGATGATAGCACTTGGCAATTCCTTTGTTGCTGTGGATGTGAAGAAAGGACCAGGATTTGACAACTATCCATAAAAAACCCCTCTACTTTGGGCTTGAGTAAACTCTCAGGGTTCGGGTTTTTTTAACATTCAACTTCTTTACCAAAACAAGATCCATTTTAGCCTCTTCCCCTCCCCTCTTTCCACCAAGTATTGTAGGTGGCTTAGGTTTTGTCTGAACAAGTCCGTTGATGTAGCTGAACAACATGACCACCTGACCTATCTTGGGTCCTTGTGAGCCTTTGCCATTGCTAACGTATATTCAGCATGCTGAAGGCAAGGCTAGAGCTACTGCCTTGTTACCAGCTCAGGGACCAGGTTACTCAGAACTTCCTCAGGGGGTCTCCTCTCTGGCCTGAAGGTGGATCCTGTTGGGACCTTTCTGGCTCATCTCCAGCTCACCTCTAAATGTATTACAAAGCTGCACTACAAGGAATGGTCTGAGAGTCTTGTATGGAAGCTGCATGTTCTTCCTTCTTTGCCTGTCCATTGACACTGACATGCTTGAAGGCTGTCTTTCCAGCCCACTTCACACTGAAGCAGCAGACATTTAGGTGATTTCAGTCACATAAGGCAGGTAAATCCAAACTATATGCCTCAAGGACCAAAGGAAAAGCAGCATTTGACACTGAAGGAGAATATGTGATTGCTGCCATATGGCTCTTCTAAAAATGAACATAATGCTGAATGCGCAGCAAAGGAGACTGAGGGACCACATGCAGCTGGACAACAAGAGAGGACATGTCCTTCATATCATGCCAATAAGGTCTCTCAGCTCTTATTTGGAGACACTACATCCCTAATATACCTTCTGTGAAGACAAAATTTCCTCTAACTCCCCTTCCCTTCCCTTCCCTTCCCTTCCCTTCCCTTCCCTTCCCTTCCCTTCCCTTCCCTTCCCTTCCCTCTTTCAAAGATGTGCCTAGTAGCACAGGAAGCTGTCGATTTCTTTCCTTTCCAACATAAGTTAAACAAAAGATTTACTAGTGAAAGAGCACCGCTGGCAGCCATAAATTAGATTTCTGGAAAGTAAAATTCTTGCCGTTTTATCATCGAGGGTGATTCTTTCTGCACATAGGGGCTGTGCAGCATTCAAAGAATGAGGGCTGCAGGGAATGAAGTGAAGGCAGTGAGACCCTTTTCCCAAAGCAGGGTTGTGGTGATCAATGTGCAGTGGTAGGCATGAATCATCTATTTATCTTCTGGTGTTTTTTAAACCACCAGGGCTGTAACTCACACTAAGTTCCGAAATCCAATTTTTGCCTGCCCTGTCACAACTTCTTATAAAAATAAGCCACCTTTTAGTCTAAATTTGGCAAGTGTGTGCTATAGGCATAGCAGAAGGTTACAAGTAAGAGATGATTTAGTAACCCAGGATACCCAAAACCTTTGTGAAATCAGCTTTTGGGGAAACATTCCAGAATGTAACCTTCAAGTTTCATTGTTGGGGTTTTTTTAAATTCCAACCCTTAACTAAGCCACTGTTTGGGTAAGGGATTCCTTGTTGACTAATTGTGCGCTGCCCACCTTTGATCGCTGAGGGGATTCCTGACTCGTGGTGAGTATTCATCACAGGGAAAGGGCAAAATCCATAGCAAAGCCATGCTTTCTTCACCTGAAGATTACCTGTGATTGTTATGGGTTTTTTTTCTGTGGTAGTGGCTATGCCCAACTCCTACAAAAAGAGCAGACAGAGCATGACTTCCTTCCTTCCTTCCTTCCTTCCTTCCTTCCTTCCTTCCTTCCTTCCTTCCTTCCTTCCTTCCTTCCTTCCTTCCTTCCTTCCACAGCCCGGCCATTCTCCAACAGCTAGTGCTAACATGTGTATGACAGGCATCCCTTTTGGGATAGATTCAAGGGACTGGAATTTGTTGTCATAGCTCCATGGGTTTTCACTCTCTATCAAGATGCAGACGATGTGATCTAATAACCCTGTGATGAGGTTGATACTAATGCCTTTTTGGATCAATGGATGCAGTCGCAAGGACACAGATGAAGACATCAAGTGTGAGACATACTGAATCCAGATGTTTTCATTCAAGTCGTGAAAATGTATACAAGGGCAATGATTTTCTGATTGAGATAGACCATCCTCACAGCATGTTAACAAAACTTTCCTGAGAAGCTCATCTGAATTGCAGTGCCCAGCACCATCATCTGCTGCCCAGGTTAAATGTCCTAATAGTTCTGCAACTACAGACCAAAGCTGATTAGCAAGACTTTTTTTGTGGATGAGGGATTGGTTGATTTCCTGAATGTGGTATCCATGGGCAAGCCCTCTGTTCAAACCCTAAGCCATTAAAAGTCCCGTGACTGAGACCCTTCACAGTCTACAGCAATGCATCAAGATTTTCTGTATGGAAATGATTAAAAACGAATTGGTGGACAAATAAATAAATAAATAAATAGGAGGCACAAATACGAATTGCTTTACAAATCTACTTTGATAGTCAGTAGAAACAGTAGCAAATCAGAACAACCAGCCATTCCTCCTATACTTGGATGTTTCTAACACTGCCTACTCATATGCCTTCCCAAAATTAGCCTTTGCCTTGCCATCTGTACAGTCCACAGCACAGAAACAAGATGCAGGGCTTTTTCTGACCTCCCTTGACTGCTATCTTCTCACTTCAGTGTGAGACATTACTCTTTTCTTACCTAAGTTTGCAGGGTTACCAATGCCCCAACAGTACAACACACAAAACTTGGACTTCCACTGCAATAACACACACAGGAGGCACTGGAGGCTCTGCAAAATATTATAAACACAAGTGTTAATTAACTAATAACCAAGCAGAAGGATTTATTGCACATAATTTCTGAAACCAATTATAACTCCTTTGGGGCCTGGGTAATGAAAAGTCTACCATGTGTGTTCCAAAAGCACTATAAATCTGACATGTTCTTTAGTGTCCTCACCTAGAAAATGGCTCTAGTGGTGTGGGCTGCAGCAAGCCGGAGTTGCTGCTTCCTGCTACCCAGCAGGTCTGAACTGGCAGCAAGACAAATAATTCTATTTAGGATATGTATTCTTTTGAATAAAATAGGGGTTGGTATGGCTGTTGTTGGGGTTTTGCAGGGGATATTGGGTGGGGTGGGGTTTTTTTGGTTCCCTTTTCCAAATAAAACAATGGCCAGTTCCTGAGTTACTTATTTTGAAATGTAATTAAATTTATTTTTTATTGTCATTGTATGTCCAGGATACTATGACTTTTACTCAATGTGTAAACACTCCTCATAACTGTAGTTGCAGAGAGATGGCAGGACAGAATCTGCAATGTAATTCAGGCATATCTTACAGTTCCTTAAGAATTTTCATCTTGAAGCACTTGAATCTAAAATGACTGTAGATTTAAATCTCAAAGCATTCTATATGTCAATCCCTTCACAAAAAAAAAAAAAAAAAAAGATAGGAATAGTGAAGAGAATATGTTTAATCATTATAATAAGTGCAACACTAGATATATTTATTCCAGGTGCACCTGGTAGCCGGAATAATTATAACGGATGGTGAGAAAAAAAAAAAAATGGCTGAGAAATTGTCAGTGTCTGCAACTAGATTCAGCAAATAAGAAAGGAGGGTCAAAGAACTGAAACTTAATGGCCAAGGTGTTTATGTAGGTAGGCAGTTCTGCTTTGCTGTTTCAACTGATCAGGGTCAGTGACTCGCAAAGCAGCAGTCTGCAATGTGTTTGTGCATCTTGCATTTTCCATACCAAGTCTGGGAGAAACCCAATGCCTCCTAGGGCATAGCTCCTGCTCAGACTTGTTTGCAGATGGTGCTTTGGGCAGTGTTTGTTGCTACTTACAGCAGTCATCCAACTTTTAATTGCTTCCTCAACTAGACTGAAATGACAGGTTGACATTTTTTCTATAGGGTATACTCTGCTGGGTGATATCTGTGGATGGACAGTCAGCCAGGTAGATTTCTAGGCTACAGGGATGCAGTATGAGAGAGGATAATAGAGTTGAGGAATTACTTTTGCTGGGAAATAATGCAGTACTGGTGGTGTGCTTATCACGTGTGTCTCTTGCTGCTGCTGCAGCCTTGAGTTGAAGGGAATGAACTCAGGATGGAAAAAATCAAGTTTTTAGATCACCTCAAAAAGAATTGGTATGGGACACCCTCTCTGAATGAAGCAGTTGGTAGCCATCACTGCCCTACTTCTTGGTGCTGGACAGTATTAATCGGTTGATTAAGAGTGGAGACTGTTTATTGACTTCTGCTCCAATGATGTGCCCTGCCCCAGTTCACAGAGCTGGGCAGCGCAGGGAAGCGGATAGATAGATGTGCCAGTCTTTGGACTCCAACTTGAAGTGTACCAGTCATGACTTGGTTCCCACACCTGGCTGCAATTTTCAAAGGGAGAAGGGCCATAAAGACACCAGGAAACGGAGATGGTCGGGATGCTTGGCTGACATGTGTGAGAATTGTTATGTAGAGAGAAACAAGCTTTGGGATGCCATATCTTTTATCTGAGCATGGTAGGATGGGAGAAGAACCACTAAAGACAGAGAGAAAAGTGTCTACTTTATCTTGCCAACCAGGACTGCAAAGAAAGGGGAGGGCAAGAAGATGGCAAATGTGTGTGCACCAGAAGAAGGGACAGAAATAACATCAGTTATAGGGAAAACAGGTTCTTACTAACACTCAAACTATTGAAGCTAGCAAGGAAGCTCACCCTGAAGTAATTCACCTCCTAGCTGTGCTGATTAGAAATGACTGCCAGACTTTAAACCATCCCTGACACAGAATGGCAATGGGTGTCAATCAACTTTATTCATCCTACTGCCACTATGACCCCAGCTGGGTGTAAGAACTGGAAGCAAACTAAGGCCCCAGGGGAAAAGCTGTCTGAGAGTTCCTGCTGAGGGCAAAGGGGTCTTCAATTTCTTACTCCCCCTCCCTCTCAGATCCTCGTTTCTACTTAGAAATATGAGGCTACAACTTGTGCTTTCAAGCAGTGACTGCTTCGTTCCCAGGATAGGCAGTGTATCTCCTGCAGCACAAGGCAAGCACATTTAATGATTTGGTCCCAGCTATCTACTTGCTGATGGACTGCTCCTGGGAAGGGCATATCTTTATGCAAATACAGCTCTGTTCACTTACATCTTATTTGTACGGATACATTTGCTGTTCCAGAAGTCCTGTTTGTTTTTCTTTCTGGTCCACTGTGTTCTGCTCCTTTCTCCGTCCCCTTTTTATGCAATGCTGTTTCACACTGCTTCCTTCAAACTCTTTTTCCATTTCATTTTCCTATCCCTCTCTCCTGCCCCAGTTTCTGTTTTCTCTGTCTTCTTTCAATTTCTCTCAGTTTGCCTTTTGTCTCTCATCCTGGTTCGCTGTCGTCCTCCCTCCCTACCCTCACTTAGTCTTTGATTTTCCATCACTCATCAGCTTTGTCTTCTGCACAATCCCCATTGCTGCTTCTTTGCTTTTTAAATGTTCCCAGCCTTCCCTGGTGCACTTCCACTTCCTGCTGATGCAGCTTCTCTAGTGGCTTGAAACAGTGCTAATCGCTCCATGCAAGAACCAGGGATCAGAGTTTGATGTAAAAGACATCTTTAAACTTAGATGTTTTCACTTGTGACAGCAGACACGTCAATTGCCTCTAGAGACTTGATGCTCTGGGTCATTTAAGCTGTCACCAGAGGTATTTATTTAACTACTGCAGTTCTCCTTGTCTGATCTATAGCTTCAGAGTTTCTTAGCCTGTTGCATCTTGGACCATTCCCCTGTGAGTTGTGGGTGGGAGCAGCCTACTTCCTTCCACCCCTGCATCATGAGGAGCAAAGGGGACATTTGAAGGGAGTTTCAGTCCCCCTGAAAGGGGCATACTGCAGAAGAAGACTTGGACCATGGGCATGGCAAAGACCCTCCCTGAGCAGCCAGTGTCCTAGGAAATAGGTATTTTCTTAGTGAGGTCTTTCCTGGAAGGGCATGCAGAGACACTGTGGACAGTGGGGCAAGGGGTTCTGGGGAAAAGTCTCTGAAGGAGACCAAGAGGTGCAACATACACAGAGTCAAAGAGGAGATTCATTTATTAGGCTGGGGGGTAAGTGATGAAATTACAATTGCTTCATGTCTCTCAGGCCATCCCTGGGCCCTCTGCCTTTCCAGCTAAGCCACATCTGCCTACTCAGCAAGAGATTTCAGAACTATATAGGACATTCAGGTTTTTTTAACTGTGAACTTTTACACAATAAATGACATCTTCTGAGTCTGGATGTTCTCCCAAAGCCTCATCAGTCTTCAGCTTTCAACTTCTTTGTAGCATAGCTTGACACTGAAAAACTTATGCTCATTTTCAGAGCACCTCTACAGGTGAGGGACACGTGGTAGCAGGGTCCCTGGGGATGCCCTGCTACTGGAAAGCAAGAGCAACCCTCACTCTTCTCAAAAGGTTATGTCAAGACAGCAGCCAATTAAGCATGGTTATAAATTAATTTCTTTTAGTCTTAATAAAAGCAGAGGAATTCCCTGCAGAAAACTGTCTCAGAGTTCCTCTTGATGACAATATATGTTCCCAATATAAAGCAAACCAGACTTGGAAGACATCATTTATTGTGTAAAAGTTCACAGTTAAAAAAAAACCCCAAAACCAAAACCAAAACAAAACCCAACCAAAACCCAAAAAACCCCACCATCTTACAACCCAGCTCTGTGGTCTTTTTCATTCCTCTCCCTTGACCCCATTTAACATTCCCACGGGATGTACTGAAACTAACTGGAAATGTTCTGGACTCAGCTAAAATGACAGTTCTAGCCCCAGAAGATTCAGGACTTTAAACAAGATAGAGCCAAGGATTAGTAGCCCAGATTAATATTGCTATTACACATACACAGTACAATAAAATATAAACTTATCTAATCTGTCAACACAAAATAAATAAGAACTGGAAAGGTGAAACATTTCAATTTTTCTTCCATTAAAAATGCTTTCAAAATTGGTCATTTGTTAAACCAATGACTGCTTGTGAAATATTTTAATTGGAAAAGCAATGTCTTTTCTGTCAGGAAAGTTGTATTGTCACAACTCCTCCAGGATCAGCTCCAAGGGAGACTTTCCTGAGCAGGAAGAGCCATGATAGAAATCATGGCTCTCCCTGTTTTTGTCCACCCACTCGCGCCTCCCGCACACAGAGGCACACATGCTCTGCACTCCCCAGGGTTCGCCGTGCTGGCTGCGTGCCTGGCAGCAACCGTCTCCCTGCAAATCCCAGCATGCAGTGAAAGAGCGCTCAACAGCTTTCGTTATGTTTGAGTCTTTTGGCACGGATCAAACCTTATGTCATTTATTATGGGTGTGCCATGACCCAGCAGATTGGACAGGACCCAGGCAGGAGAGGAAAATAGTCTTTTTTGCTCTGTGTCCTCACTCTTCCATTAAGCAGTTCTTCAGGAGGCATGTCCTCGATGATATCCTGTTTATTCCTATATTTTGGCATTTCACTTTGCCTCTTGATGAGTTTCTTCCCTATTTGAAAATCACTTAAGGGGCTTATTGCTAAAAGATGGGATCAGTTGCTCTACATAAGGAAGTACAAATTCCTGCACCTGGGGATGAACAATCCTACGCAACAGTACATGGTGGAAATCATTATGGAAATCACAGCTGGAACTCACTTTTGCAGTACATGAGGGTCCAGGTGAGGACCAAGTTGAACATGAGCCAGCAATGTGCACTTGCTGCAAAGAGAGCTAACGGTGTCCTGAGCTGCATTAGGCACAGTGTTGCCAGCAAGTCAAGGGAGGCGATCCTTCCCCTCTGCTCAGCACTGGTGAGACACACTTAGAGTGCTGTGTCCAGTGCTGGGCTCACCAGTACAGCAGAGACATGGACATATTGGAGAGAGTCTAGGAAAGGGCCATGAAGATAATGAAGTGCATGGAGCATCTCTCATCTGAGGAAAGGCTGAGAGAGCTGGGACTGTTCAGCCTAGAGAAGAGAAGGCTGCAGGGGATCTTATCAATACTGATAAATACCTGAAGGGATGGTGTACAGCAGGATGGAGCCAGGCTCTTTTCAGTGGTGCCCAGTGACAGGACACAGGCAATGGCCACAAACTGAAACACAGGAAACACTTTTTTACTGTGGGCGTGACCGAGCACTGGCACAGGTTGCCCAGGGAGGTTGTGGATTCTTCACTATTGGAGATGTTCAAAAGCCATCTGGACATGGTCCTGGGCAACCAGCTCTAGGTGACCCTGCTTGAGCAAGGGGGGTTGGATGAGGTGACTTCCTGAAGTCCTGTCCGATCTCGACCCTTCTGTGATTCTGTGATTCAGATTGTAGAGACGCATATGTTGCTCTGTCATTTTTCTTTTACTAAAGAAAAAAAAAAAAAAGCCTTCATGGAAAGGTAACAACCTGAGATTCCCAGAGGCAGATACCTTCCTCCCCAGAGCCATGCCTTTGAAGGACACCTCCATACTTCAGGGATGATGGAGCAATTCAATTTTCATGACCAGTCAGGCCTCAGCTTCTCTGCTGAGTCGCTCAGATTGCAGTGACGATTGCTGCAGTGTGGCCAGCTCCGTCTGCTCAGCAGCACTGGGCTGGCAGCAAGGATCTGCCTGCTGGAAATAAAAGAATGAAAATTAATTGCACGTGTAGTGAAGACAGTAACAAGTTTCTTCGACAGGAATCACGAATGTCTGTGAGGCAAAGCACCCTCCAAACATGCCTAGAGATGTTGCTACAAGGTCAAATAAAGCCTTTCTCTACCCTACTTGTCTTGGCTCTTTTGGTGTGCTGGAGATGACAGGGTGCAGGATATTGGTGGAGGCAGATGCAGCCCAGCTATGGTGGTGATGGATGTGGGTGATGTGGGACTTTCACATCTGCTCAGGGGAGAGATCACGTGTTGGTCTGTCTCAAGAGGCTCTCCCCACAGTGTTGAGACAACAAAGCTTTTGTTTCAGCAAAAGAGGCTTTTACAGCTCAATTTTCCAGGAAGGAATAACACAAAGTAAAAATATTGTTATGCCCACATGATGCTTCAAGAAAAGCTTGCGGATTGTTAATGCTGTGAGTGAGCATTATGAACATCTGCTCTGAACAAGTCAGCATGCCCCAACAGCTTTTGCACTTAGCCTAGCTTCTTTCAGAGAAAAGCACCTCAGAACCCTAGTCCTTGCCTTGTGCAGGAAACTTCCTTACATCACTCAAATTTCTAGGCTAATGCTCTAGCTGAAGCTACAGAGCATCTCAGGATTCCCAGAATTTACAGCCCTGAGTCAAGCACCAGTGGCGAGTCCTCCTGCTTTTCTTGGGAAATGCATTTCCCAACTCCCTGAGGCTGCCAGGGCAAAGGAGATGACATGTGGGCTTCAGCATGAGCTCTCGGGTGAAACCTTCATGGGAGTCTCCCTTGCCACCACTACATCTCCATCAGTGCCTGGACTGATGCTCACTCTCCTCCCGCCCTTGCAGCCCCCGGTCAGTGGGGCCGGACTGTGTCAGCATCCCTGATTGCACAGCCCACCCTTCCCACGTGGAGATTTTTGCTCTGTCGTAGTATGATTACATCCTAGAAATAACATTTGCTTATCAGCAAAGCAGCAAGCATTCATTCAGTGTCTGGATCGGGTTACACTAAACAATATATTTGGCTATTATCTGACTCCAGGATGTGACCTTTTGAGCTAAGTAAATTTTGTCCAAGTGTCAGTTTGCCCTGAATTTTCCACAACTATTAATCCGTGATCATTCTGTAGGCAGATGCAACCTTTAAGAAATACACTAAAAGAGTGTATCCACTTTTTTTTTCCAAGTAATTCATGAAAACTCTGAAAAAATCTGAGCAGCTGTCTTCAGGTGCCAAGATTTAAAACAAATTCCTTTCTTTTAACTACTACCTGCGATGTTTGTGGAATGTATTAGCAAGCCTGAGTGACCACAGACATTTGTGGGTTTGTGAAAATTGACTTTTGTTTCAGTAAAAAATACTAACCATTGAAATAAATATTTTTAAACCATGGTGTGTTTTCAAAGCCCACAGAGGTCTCCAGATAAAGGAAATGTTTTTAAAAATGTTGTATTTCAACTGGGGGAGAGGGATTTCAAACAGTTATAAACTTGAGTATTTCTGGATTAGGAAGCTTCGTTATGAGATATGGAGAAGTGATCTCCAACTGGCGTAAATACAAAGCAGAGCCAGCTGAGATCTCTGAAATTTATACACCCGCTGCTTGCATGGGGGAAGGCTGGACTCTGCCTGGGATTTCTCATGAGGCTGGAGGGAAGGTTTCAGCCTCCCTCCTAATGTCAAGAACCTTGGTGGGAGCAGGGACAGCTGCCTGGGCCAGGTAGGGTGGGCTTTGCTCGTGCCCTGGGGCTGGCAGCCCTGCTGGTGCTGAGCAGCTGCTTCACACTCCTGGGGAAGCCAAAAAAACAGCTCTGCCTTCTGGGAGATGGTTCTCCAGCCTCCTTGCAGAACAAGCTGAGGCTTGCTCTTTTGCCCCATTTTGGAAGGGTTAGGGTGATAGTTTTTGTGTTATTATTTTAAAGAAACGGAATGGTGTTTCTGTGTTTGCTTCTCTCACCTCTGCTGTTACTTCTCCCTTATGCCTTGATTACCACCGCACCAACTTAATAATACATTTTGTTCTTAATGCACATTGTGTGCTGTCACACTATCTTCAGCGAGGCTGCATCTGATACAGTGAAAGGTGGAATTTCATCTAAAAGCTTCCTCTCCCCCACCTCTGAGAAGGGAAGTGTTCTTTTTCTTTTTTTCTTCTTTTTTTCTTTTTCTCTTTTCTCTTTTCTTTTTTCGTTTTTCTTTTTTTTTTTTTTCTTTTCTTCTTTTTTCTTATAGTTTCATCTTAGCCAGTACATGGATGAAATTCTGTGGCCCCACTGACACCAGTGAGGTCAGGATATTCCTCCGGGCTGACTGCAATCCATAGTCACCTGCTACAAGCCAGTGTGTATATGTATCCGTTTCCCTCTATTTCACCCCCACAACTCATAACAATTTTTATTTTTGATTAAATGCCAAATGGGTCACCTTCTACACAGGAGAATCTAAAACTGCTACAAATGGACTTCCTTAGGAATAGCATGACAAGCATGAATTTATCTTTAAGATATGGCTTTAACTGGATATTATTAACATTTTAAAGAGAAGAATAATATACGTGAAAGGAAAAGGAAACACCACACATGTAGACAAGTAATCCCAAGAATTCTGGATTCTCCACTCGGATTGCCAGTTTTTAACTGGAGTGTACGACTGCTGGATAAAACTGCGTGGGCGGCAAACAAAAGACACGGTTGCAGTACAGTCAGACAGAGGAAACAAAATGCTCAAGCCCCTTCTTGTTCACCCGCTTTGCCCAGGAATGTATAGGTGCAACACTGACAGATGCTGCAAGCCAGATTGTTACTGTATTGAGTGTGGTACCAGTAAGTCACCCGCAGCCAGTACGTAACTCAAATCTTGGCATCTTGGCCAGGTTTTAGAAATATGTGCCTTCCTCTGTGGTAAGGTCTAGTTTGTGTATCCTCTCCTTGTGCTGGGCAGCAGGAATCCCCTTGGAGCTCAATGGGGCTATTCATTCCTGAAGATGTTCATTAGTTCCATGTTTGCACAGACTAATCCAGGATCCAAATTTTTAAAGGATGCCTTTAAAGACCCTTATATCCCCTCAATGATGTTGGGATCTAAGTGCTTAATTTACTTTTTCAAAGAACATGAATGATGACAAAAACATGACATGATTTTCAGTATCAGAAATGGATGTTTCTCTAGAAGGAGCCAACAATGGCAGACTTCAAAACAGAGCCCTTTTAAGCATTAATATGCACATTTCTATCTCAAATCTTCAAAGAATCATTAGTAATTCTGGGTACAATACTTCTTGTATCAGAAGTACTTGAGAGAGTGCTAAGCATGATGAATCCTTAAAACCCAGGTCTCTCCAAGGTCTCTCAAGACACTCATGAAAAAATATAGTCAATTTGAATCACAAGTCACTCTACAGATCTTTTATTGCTTTTAAATAGCTGCTGTCATCCTGTACCAAATAGGTACAGAAACTCCATACCTGCTGTCTCAGAAAACTGCCTTTTGGGTGGAATTCTCTGGTAGCAAGCAATACTGTGCACCCTACAAAACCCATAAAGTGTAATAATGGAAGTACTGAATTATTTGTGAACTGTCATTTTTGATTTATATCAAATGATATATTCCCTTTCAGTCTTCCTAATTACCAGTAGTTTCTTTTTTTCTTTTTTTTTTTTTTTTTTGGTGAAACAATGTCTTGTAGTATTTACTGCATGTCAAATTCCTTATTTATGTCATTCCACATAATTATCAATTTGGTAGATTAGATCATTGCTAGTTCTGGAGATGTTGCTTTGAATTATTTGGAAGGTATAAATCTGTAAAATTTAATCAATTTCAGGAGTATTTTTGCATTAAAATGTATCACAGAGGTTCAGTGTGTGATTTCTAGAGTCACACTAGGCATTTTTAATTAATTTTTGAACCTGGCAAAGTGCTTTTTCTTCAGTGTGAATAAGTTGTCTGCCAAAGGGAGTTTTTTGTGATGCACTGAAATGTACGTTAGGCTCTCTAGCTTGTGCTTTGACTTATAAAAAGAAAAAAAAAAAAAAAGGAGTGGGTCGCAAGCGCAGCCATTTCTCTGTGGCACTCTATTGCCCATTATGCAAATACTCTTTTCTTACACTGCCCTCTTCATGAGTCCTAAAATCCTAAGCCAAATCTCAAATGAACTATGACATGGTCCTTAGTTTCTGCATAGCAGGACATCACACATTCTGTAAGTTAAGAGGACTGAAATCTTGTTTTAAAAAGTATGAGTAATGTTGTATTCAAATCACTGATTCTAGCTTCTTGTTTGGTAGAGCTGTTTAAGAAACTTCTGGCGGAAATGGCCAAATGAATATTTTTCCAATGAAAAACATCAGTTTTTCCAAGCCATTTTGATGTCTCACTAGGAAAAGCTGTTTTACAATGTCACAGCTGTCACACGAGGACAGCAAAACTGTCATGGTCATTTCAGCTAAGGGAAATGCACACAGACCAAGATTAAATAAGGGATGGTGAATCTCCTTCCTTTGCTCTCCTTCTCTTCCAGCAGCAAGAGAAGGTGTGAGGAATCAATACTCTCACCCTCTGGCCAGCCTGGAAGATTTGGTGGGTTTAATTTTCATCAGTAAGGTCTGAGACTCACACAACTGCCATTTGACCTCTCTTAGAATTTAGTTCTGGAGAAACACTGATCCATAAAAACTGCTGAGGGTTTGGTTTGTTGTAATTGTTGTTGTTGTGTTTTGTTGGTTTGGGTTTTTTGGGTGTTTTTTTTTTCCTCCTGTCCAGAACAGTTTCTACTGCACAGAAATGTCATTTTCAGGTTTCACCTGCTGTTTCATGCTAAATGGGAGACAGATCAAGATGCTAGGTGAGGATGGCCAGCGAGCAGAGCAGGAGTCCTTGCCTGTGTCACTGGTTTGAAATAATCTGCAGGTGTTGCGCATCACCAATCAGCCATCCCACCACTCTGGGATCCTTGTGCCACCAAACCAGATGGGGAGCATATCAAGCTCCCACGTCCCAGAACTCTGTTTTGGATGTAGGGAAGAGGATCCAGCCTCGCTGATAACCCTGCATAAGCTGCTAGCAAACATTTAGATCCGTCACAAAACAGTTCACAGAAGTTCTCAGTTAAAAGAGGTGGTATATATATCTCTTTGTGCTGTTATTTGCAGCCCCTGGAAGATGTCAAAACCTTGTGGAGGAAGTATTTGCTGATCTCTATCAGCAGTGTAATGAGATGGGTGAGTCAGTGTTGCTATAATTAATGCATGGAAAGACCTTTTCTAAAATACATTTGGTGTTTCCCCCTGGAGACAGGAGATATCTGCAGCAAGCACATCTTCCCACACCTCTCCTGGGCACTAGAACTTATTAGCAAATCCCCTACTGATGCTCTTTTACTAGGGCAGGTAGCGCTGTAGCAACCATGATGGG
Organism: Grus americana; assembly: GCF_028858705.1. Classification (NCBI taxonomy): domain Eukaryota; kingdom Metazoa; phylum Chordata; class Aves; order Gruiformes; family Gruidae; genus Grus; species Grus americana. Next base: position 8,720,789 of record NC_072853.1, on the reverse strand, counting down.
AAATGCAGGGTAAGTAGAGCTCAGGAATTTTGGCAATCATTTTTAATATGATGCTGTATCATATAACCATGAATCCTAATGGCATAGGCTAAAGGGCTGTGATCCCACCTGGTCTGTAAACAAAATGGCTCCTGTGTGAAGGAGGGTAGGTAGACCAGCCAAAAATTACAGTATAAGCCTCTGCCTCTCTGGCATCAGTATGGGGTATCTTTGGGGTATCCTTCCTCCAGGAAGTCACCAACAAGGAAACTGTAACTTAAATGTTTTCACTGGGTCACTTCCACAAGCAAATCCTTAGCTCATTAAAAAAAAAAAAAAACAACACAAAACAAAACACAATTTGCCCAACCACCCTGCAAACAGAGAAAGAGAGGGCTTGAGTGGAATAAAAACCCAGAAGTGCCCCAGCAAAGCATTTTGAAGCATTTACGCACTAGAGGTTAACCTCATGCGAATTGTTTTCTCACTGGAAGGATTGACAGGGTTAATTTGTTTTCATAAAGCGGTAGAACTTCACAGCTCTGACATCTGTCGATACCTTTGACCAGCAGGTTCAGAGGTTATTAGTATGGATCACACAGACACACACAGAGCTTAGTCAGAAAAACTCAATTGCATTGGTGAAAGTAGGCTTTAAATAAAGAGAGAGGCAGGAAAAAAAGTGTTTATCTGGAAACGAGGACTGAAAGAGAGAACTCGCATTACTCAGGGACTGTAAGATAATTTCTGTTGTCTTCCCATCACCCCCCAAAGTTTGTAGAGTTGTTGCTGGGATCCTTTGGCAAGGGCCACTAGCACAGGGCAAAGCAAAGCAATCTGATCTGGGACTACCTCCTCTGAGCCAGGCAGAGGGAGGCCAGTCAGACCACCCAGCAGACAGAGGAGGGCTCTCATCCTGGTGAGAAGACAACAAGGTCATGTTTATATTGGTGTGCTTGTTTGCAACACCCTAGTCAGTGATGATCCAGGAGACCACAAAGTCTCCATTAATGGCTCTTACTAGTGATGACTTAGAGTTGATCCTGCCTTCCCTAGTCTTCCCTTCTTCCTGTGTAGTCATATTATGGTTCTTTTCTGGGTTTATTGCCCAACCTCTTGCCCACACTCAGCCTACTGGGCTTTGAAGGGGGTTATAAAAGAAAGCTTTGATGCTGTGTGAGCACTGCTCATGAACAGGTAGAACATTGGTGTGTCATCAACACTGTGCTAGCTACAAATACAAAGCACAGCCCTCGAGGGCTGCTGTGGGAAAAGTTAACTCCACCCCAGCTAAAGCCAGTGTAGCCACACAGAGAAGACAGGTTGAGTGGGGACTGCAGGTGACATCACACAGAACTGTCCTGGGGAAATCAACCTTTTCCTCAGACTTCCTCCGATCAAGAGAACACAGCAGGGCATAAGCAATCCAGGAGGTCTCTGGAATGCGTCGATGATAACTTCCTTCTCCAAGTCACAGAGGAGGCAACAAGGACAGGTGCCATGCTGGACTTTGTTATCACCAATGAGGAGGGGCTGGTGGGGAATGTGGAGCTCAAGGGCAACCTTGGCTGCACTGAACATGAAATGGTGGAGCTCAAGATCCTGAAGGCAGCGAGGAGGGCAGAAAGCAAGCTTACCACCCTGAACTTCAGGAGAGCAGACTTTGACCTCTTCAGGGACTTGCTTGGTAGAGTACCATGGGACAAAGACCTGGAGTGAAGAGGGGCCCAAGAAAGCTGGTTAGTGTTCAAGGATCACCTTCTCCAAGCTCAGGAGCGATGCATCCCAACAAAAAGGAAGTCAGGCAAAAGCATCAGGAGGCCTGCATGGATGAACAAGGAGCTCCTGGACAAACTCCAATACAAAAAGGAAACCTACAGAAGGTGGAAGTAAGGGCAGGTAGCCTGGGAGAAATACAGAGAAATTGTCTGAGCAGCCAAGGATCGGGTTAGGAAAGCTAAAGCCCTGATAGAATTAAATCTGGCCAGGGAGGTCAAGGGCAACAAGAAAAGCTTCTATAGGTACCTCAGCAATAAAAGGAAGACTAGGGAAAATATGGGCCCTCTCTGGAAAAAATGGGAGATCTGGTCACCCAGAATATGGAGAATATGGAGAAGGCTGAGGTACTCAACAACTTCTTTGCATCAGTCTTCACCAGCAAGTGCTCTAGCCACACCATGCAAGCCTCAGAAGGCAAAGGCAGGGACTGGGAGAATGAAGAACTGCCCACTGTAGAAGATCAGGTTCAAGACCATCAAAGGAACCTGAAGGTGCACAAGTCTATGGGACCTGATGAGATGCATCCGCGGGTCCTAAGGGAAATGGTGGATGAAGTTGCTGAGCCACTCTCCATCATATTTGAGAAGTCATGGCAGTCCAGTGAAGTTCCTACCGACAGGAAGAGGGGAAACACAACCCCCATTTTTAAAGAGGGAAAAAAGGAAGACCTGGGGAGCTATAGACTGGTCAGTCTCACCTCTGTGCCTGGCAAGATCATGGAGCAGATCCTCCTGGAAACTATGCTCAGGCACATGGAAAATGAGGTGGTGTTTGGTGACATCCAACACGGCTTCACTAAGGGCAAATTGTGCCTGACAATTTGATGGCCTTCTACAATGAGGTTACAGCATTGGTGGATAAGGGAAGAGGAACTGACATCATCTACCTGGACTTGTGCAAAGCATTTGACACTGTTTCACATGACATCCTTGTCTTTAAATTGGAGAGGCACAGATTTGGCGGACATGGGTCAGGGTAATCCCTGGTCATCATCATACAGGGTGGAGAATGAAAGGACTGTGAGCAGCCCTGTGAAGAAGGACTTGAGGGTACTGGTGGATGAAAAATTGGGCATCAGTCAGCAATGTGCTCTTGCAGCCCAACTGTATCCTAGACTGCATCAAAAGAAGCGTGACCAGCAGGTGATTCTGCCCCCTCTACTCCACTCTGGTGAGACCCCACCTGAAGTAGGCATCCAAGCTGTGTGATGCGGTTGACACTTCTGGAAGGGATGCCATCCAAAGGGACCTTGACAAGCTTGAGAGGTGGGTCCATGCAAGCTGCATGAAGTTCAACAAGGCCAAGTGCAAGGTCCTGCACATGGATCAGGGAAATCCCAAGCACAGCTAAAGGCTGAGTGCAGAATGGATTGAGAGAAGCCTTGAGAAGAAGGGCTTGGGGGTGATGATTGATGAGAAGCTCAACATGAGCTGGCAGTGTGCGCTTGCAGCCCAGAAAGCCAACTGTGTCCTGGGCTGCATCAAAAGAAGTGTGACCAGCAGGTCGAAGGAGGTGATTCTGCCCCTCTACTTGGCTCTTGTGAGACCCCACCTCGCGTACTGCGTCCATCTCTGGGGTCCCCAGTACAAGAAGGACATGAAGCTGTTGGAGAGAGTCCAAAGGAGGGCCACAAAGATCATGAGAGGGCTGGAACACGTCTCCTATGAACACAGGCTGAGAGAGTCAGGGTTGTTCAGCCTGGAGAAGAGAAGGCTCTGGGGAGACCTTATAGCAGCCTTCCAGTATCTGAAGGGGCCTACAGGAAAGCTGGAGAGGAACTGTTTACAAGGGCATGGAGTGATAGGATGAGGGATAATGGCCTTAAGATGAAGGATGATAGATTTAGATTAGATATTAGGAAGAAATTCTTGACTGTGAGGGTGGTGAGGCTCTGGAACAGGTTTCCCAGAGAAGCTGTGGATGTCCCATCCCTGGAAGTGTTCAAGACCAGGTTGGATGAGGCTTTGGGCAAACTGGTCTAGTGTAGGGTGTTGGAACTAGGTGATCTTTGAAGTCACTTCCAACCCACACCATTCTATGATTCTATGATGATTATACTTCAACCAGCTATTGTCTCTATCAAGGCTGTGAGAAGCCCCAGTTCCCTACTGTGACATTTAAGACAAGGCTTGTTGTGAACTCTGCCTTGGATTTCACAGGAGTGTGTGCTCAAGACAGCCTTAAACTAGCTTTCCTGGCCACGTGGAAAATGTTGGTATCCTACAGAGAGTCCTCAAGAGTGCTCTTCTTGTTCAGCGTATGACGTATCACAAAATGTTTATATCTGCATGATCTGAAAGATAACAGCTACTGCAACTGGATTGGAAACCAGTTTGTCTTGTCTCTCTGGGAGCAGATTCCTGTGTGACTTTCCCATGCTTTTCCCCATACCTCTGTGAAAATGTAAGCTGTGTACTCACACAGCCTATCATATCTCTAGGGAAAGTGACTGCCAGGCCTCAGATCTTTGTGGAGGCACCAAACTATTGGAGTTTATTGCTCTCCACTTCCTTTATGGCTAATAAGAAGGAACTAGGCACTGGGGGGATGCTGCTTTTAGTAGGTTTTAGGTACTGTAGAATTAGATGAGTTGCATCCTGCACCCCCCTTGTCCCTACAACTACATACCCATTGAATAAAGGGTGCTGAGGATGACCTCCTCACATGTAGCTTTGTATATGGTAAAGATCTGTAGGTTTTCTTAGGACAGGCCTATCAACATGTGGAGATAGTTTTATGGCTTCCTGGCCACGTTGGACCAGATGAAGTGCAGTTACTCACGGCTGATAAATTCTGCCAGACTCTGCCTGGATCTGCCTATGCCATTCAGGAGTTTTTACACAACCACAGCTGTTTCTCCTACTCCCTAGTCAGATACTTGTACTCCTTGGGTTATTTCACTGTTAGTATTCAGGAGGAAGATTTAAGCAAATAAGTGAGAAAACCTTATTTAAGTCATCACACAACAAATCCAAGTTTTCTTGCTGACTTAGCAATATCTTCTGTTGTGTCAACAGAGGGTCAGCCAGGCCATTTCTGTGAGATATTTTTGGTCATTGACAAACACTTTGATCCAGCAAATTTATAGTGGTCTGGTAAAAGTCCTCAGATGGTGTTTATCACACTGATTTACAATAGCTGAATACCTGCCCTGCTGTGCCTCCCAAATCAATACATATTTTTTGTGTGCAGTTCCTTTCTTGTTTTAGGAGCAAAATAACAAAAAAACCCACATCCCACCCTATCGTATAAAAATGAGCACAGGACACACAAAATAAGCTCACAAAAGGCAGACATTGTGTCTTGGAAGAAAATTGAAACTCTTCTGAGTGAGAACATTATAGCCTATGGCACTGTCATGTAGCTGCACTTTTATAATGGACACAATATAATGAGTGCTGTTCATGAAAGCTGATTATTATATCATAGCTGGAGGTCATACTCTGGCATATATAGAGCCGGTAATTTGTACACAGTGGGAGATCTGCTGCTCTTCTGGTTTTCTTAGGTTATGTCTATATCATAAGGTATCTGCATATTCAAGCTCGCATTGCTCCTCAAACTATCCTATATCACCCACAATTAAGAGATGAGTATTTGAAGCTCAGTTTCAGCCCAAGCCCTTACGCTCCACTGATGTCAAAGTTCTTTCCTTGATCAGTTTGTAAAGCAGTTTTAGTGTGGCTGTGAGGAGGTTGTTACCGAGCTTGAATGCAAGCAGTCCCTCCTCTGGTGTCCCACAGGTCTCAGCCTATTTGGACTTTTCTGCTGCTGCTCTGTGTGATGTTGGACATTAGGTTTTTCTTCTGTACATTTTTTCCATGGATTCAAGTTTAAGCAAAAGCTGTCATCAAGCTCTTCAGTTCTTCCAATGAGTGGTAGGGTTTTGTCTATCCTCACATGGGTATTGGCACAAAGGTTGTGGGGTGGGCAGCAGCAGGAAATGTTTTTGACTGGTACTGTCTCATATGGTCCCATCCAGGTAGTCATCAGTCCCCTTCAGGGACAAGGTAAAAACAATTAATTTCTTGTTCCACCACTCCTATGGTACTTCTTGGAGGAGATGGAGCCAGTCTCTGGGAACCAGAGAAATGATACCTACATCAGTGGCCTGGCAATGTTTCTCCGGCATGCGCCTTGGTCCTGGGAGATGTTGCTTTTGAGGTTGTCATGAAGCCAGAATTCTAGCTGGTGGAGTGATCATTGAAACAAAACAACTTCTGCTGGCAGGTCTGACTATGCTCATCTCTTTTGTATGTCTTTGGGAGCTCAGTGAAACCTCCAGGGTTTTCGTTTTAAAACTTTACATTGTCTGTTCAACTACGAGAGAAGGGGAAACAGCAACTATGCCATAAGTTTTATTGAAGTATAAAAAATCCAACAAGCAATCTAAAATGGCTAATAAAATAGTGCCCTGTTCCCCAGACTACAAGCAAGAAATGTTATGTTGGAACTGATACTTAATCTAGTGGATAAAGCAGCTCTTGTCCGTACATAAAATTAATTAGGCACAAAATACTCTGTACAGGCAAGCAGTCCCCATTATCCCTGAGGTTTTATTCTTTTAAGTAAACAGAAACAGAACCAACATATTAAAAGTGTGGTCTTTTTCAGTAGAGCATATTCTACAGTATTTTGCTCTCCATCACATACTAGGTACCTTAGGTTACTTATTAAAATGACTGACGTGTTATGGATGAGAGGATATCTTGCACGTGTGTTGTCCCTGGTCTCCTGATTTGGAGCCTGGAAGGGGAATAGAGACATTTTCTGGCTGTGCCCTTTAGTGTGATGGCTCTGCTCCAGAAGAAACTGCTGACTGCTACCCTCACCAGTTGTGTTAGAGAACAAGAAGCTGCACATCTCCACACAGCAGTAGGAATATTAGCACCCAAAGTTGTATCATCTGCCTTCCTTCATATTATCACCATATGGTAAAGCTAAGAGTAGGGTCTCAAGTGTAAATCAGTGAATGGACCATTAAAGCTTTAATTCATCAAAATTGTGCTGCAATTTCCTTTCCTTCTATGTGTCTGCTTCTTCTTTAAGCATGTTCCCTATTTCTTCTCCACAGAAACAGTCTTTATTTCCTCTGGCTCTTCTCTTCCCTTCTCCCCATCAGTGCTATTTCCTTCCCCTCCAAAGACCCTAGTTGGTCAAACAATACATGCTGCATCTCTTCATTGTTGGTGGGCTCATTATGTCACTTTATATGCCTGTATCACATAGACCTCAAAATGAGGGTAAACACATTTTCAGCTGCCTGCTCTCAAACTATGGTTTCATACTCTGGGGCAAGATTGGGTATTCATGGATTCCCCTGAAGCAGAGAGGTCAGCCAGAAATAATTTGCCGTCAAGTTTTTACATGGAAAAAACATTACAGACTACATAAAAATGTAATGGTATCTGTGTCTGACAGGGTACTCTATACAGTTGTATTTACAGATATATCTGCTAGCACTACAACAGGCTCAGCTACTGAAGTCTTATTCTCAGCAACTGTCTTTGCTAACAAGAAGGCCCACCAAACCCACAGGAGTAGGATCCTTGGCAGTGCTTTCATTGTGCATTTTGCACACAATATTGTGTCATCTGCTTCTAAGAGGAAAGCTATGGGCAAGCGTGATCCAAAGCCTGCATACAGTTTGAACATTGCATTGCTGATATCCAAAATGTACCTCACTTTAAAGCTAGTAGTTGTTTCTGACATATTTTTGATGCTGGCATACCTTGGGAAAACTTTCAAAGAACATGGAAAGAATGGTATGTAGGAGATGGACCATTCACAGGAACCAAGAAGTCATGGAGCAAAGATGGTTTCGATTTGCCTTCAACCCATAGCTTCTCATGTCAGGGCAAGTTTGTGCTGTTACTTTTTGGCACCTGTGGCACCAGAAGAGCAAGGGACAAGGTAAAGGTACCTGTAGGACCAAAAATGTCTCCACCCTGGAGAGTGGGCATGGAAGACAGCATGGCCAGCAAGTCACTTTGCACAAGTGTAGCTCCTGAGAGCTGTTCTAGTGCCCCAGCTGTTCGCAGGTTGCCCTAAAAAAGCCTGGACTAGAGTAAGAGTCAATGAATGCAGCTTTGAAGTACCTGAGTAGTGATGTCTATGTGCGTCCAGCAAATCTCCAGTGCACAAAGAAATAACGTTCCCAGGATCTTTTCTTTTTTTTTTTTCTTGAAGGAAATGGTTATTTATAGAGTGCAAATGAGCAATAAGTTCCTCCTTGGGGGTTTTAAACAGAAAAAAAAAAAAATGTGCGCAATACAGACAATTATCAAAGAATACACTTCATTGCCCTGTTGAAACAAACTCCAAATCTCACTTCTCTTCAAGGCCAGGCACAGTGACAGATTAAGCACAAAGGGCTTTGTATTTCTGTGTGGTATGGGTGCTGCCTCCTAAAATAGCTTGAAGCCCTTACAAGACAGGCTGTTCTCAGCAGACAGTAACAAGAGCAGCAGGTCTCAGCTGCGCTGTGTGCAGCGTGCCTGGTGGCCTGGGGCAGAGGCAGATGGAAGTCTTTACAGCCTTTTTTTATTTGCTTGTCTTCTTTTATGACTGTGTAGATAAATATTTAGGGACTGTGTTCAAATGACAGTGAAAACACCCCAAAGCAGTTGAGGGGAGCACTGCCCCAGGGCAGAATGAAGGAGGCAGCAATGTGACCAACCTGAGAAGGTGTCAGGGTGTACGTTGTGCCAAGACATGTATATCACACTGGCTATCTACCTCCAGGAGGGCACAGCTGCTGAGTTAATACCTTTCTTGGGCTGCACTTTTCTGTTACTGTTGGATCATCTGACCATGATTACCAACATCTTAATGAGTGGATTGAAGCACAAGGAGGATGCTCTGCTGGCAGACAGGTCGGTGGTCGGGCAGAGGGCTCCATTTAGATCCAAATCTGGAGTCTGTGGGAAAAGAAATTTTTTCATCCTTAATGTGCTAGCATGACTGAATTGAAAACACTTTTTCCAGGTAAAATTCATTTCCATTCCAAAGCAGTAAGCAAGGTAACATTTGGGGTTAAAAAGGGGAATTCAGCTGATTTTGAATGTCTTGTTTCAAAAAAATAGCAACAATTTGTTCAGATTTTGCCATAACATTCCTTTCACTTTATATTATAATTTTCAAAAGAAAAGGGAGGACTGCATGCCTATGAGACTTTCTATTTTTTCCACCTGCATTATCCCATCTAATAAAAGACATTACTTCTCCCTACAAATCACTATAAAATGAAATAAGTTTCAAAACAAAAAAAAAAGCCATTTCAATCCTGGTATGCTTTGTTATGTTAAGATCAAACTGCTGAATTGTGTCTTTTTTATTTGAAAGATTTTTATTTTCTATCTTTTTGTGTAACAACACATTATCAAATTATTTCCTTTCATATTCTAGTTCACCAGTGAGGCATTTTCCAGCACAAAAGTATTTTTGACTCAGCTCTTCTTAAAACCCCATCAATTATTATAATTGCCCCAGTGTATCCTAAGGACATTTAATCAGTGGTAAACTGGAGGGAGGCTGAGCAATATAATTTAGTAGTTATCCAGATTTCTAGATGCCTTTACTAAATGTTGTAAAGGATCTGTTTCTAGAAAACTAAAAAACAAACGAAAAACACAAAAAACCCCCAACAAACGAAAGCAAACGAAAGCAAACGAAAGCAAACCAAACCAAACCAAACCAAACCAAACCACTAAAGCAAAGGAGTAAGGAAGCCTGTAATTACTCATGAGACAAGTGTAATAGGTGCTTGTAGAACAGCTCGCATACTGCACTGTACAGGCAGTAGATGTTCCCAAGTACCTGGAGTAGGAGTGGAAGGATGTAGGAAGCTGCTTTCTATCTCATTAGTGGTTTGGGTCCAGGATTTCAATTATTGCTTTTGCAGCTTACCCCGATCAGCATTTTCCAGTGACTGAGGCAGTAGGTGGTAAACTGGCACTGATGCCCTGTATTTCTTGATTTCAGAAGAGCCTTGCCATCCATTTCACGATGTTCCTGTGCTGTGCTCCTCTTTTTGTTGTTGTCAGTGATGCTAAAACAAAATGAGCTCTATTTGTTACTGGTGAAAACTGATTCAGGGCTGAACCAACACAGGAAAAAATACATTCCATGTCTATCAAGAGCTTATTATTGCAATAATAGGATATTAATAATTTGTTTCTGCTGGAAAAAGCAGAAAGGAAATGTCAATAACATTTACCAGTGTGAATACTCTCAGAATTGCTGCAGATTTAATTGCTACTTTGGATTTAAAAGTCTCTTCTCTCTCTCTCTCTAAGCAAACACAGTTTATTCAACCAGGAAAAGAGTTCCTCTCTCATCAGAAGCAACACAAAAGATCTCAGATCTGCCCTCATGGGAAGCAACCTCAAATATTTCTGACGTAACAAATCATTCTGGGGGGATGTTTTTACTGGGTTTTGGGCTGCTAGACTCTGCTTCCTAGCTGACTATTTCAGATTTTTCACCCTCGCTAGCAAGCCCTGCCCCATGTCACCTACTCTAGCTTGACCATTTGCCACCACGTCTTCCACTCTTTGCAGCCTGGTGAGGACAACCCTGATCCCAGGAGCGACCACAGCAGTGGTGAGGAGGTTTGGGCATGAGGATTGCTCCCATCATGGGCCAAAGGCTTTCTGAGTGCTGGGTTAAAGTACAGCAACAAGAATGGGCAGCTCAGCAGCTTTCATTTTAATTGGTATGAAAGAAAAGTCAGGCTGTAACACAGCATGCAGCACAGCCATGAATGTACAGCCTGAGGTTAATAACAACATTGGCATGGTCTTCTCCATTGAGACTCTGAATGGCAACTGCAAAGTCACTCCTGCGCCTCTTTCTTGGTGGTTTCTTTCTCATTTAGCTTCTCCACATTCTCTTGCTTTGACTTGGGATACGTATCGCTGGAAAACATACCGATTTTCCTCTGAAACAGAATACTGCTTGCAGTACCTACTGGGTTTGTGTGAGCTGATGGGACCAACAAGTGAGGGCTTATACTCCAGAAAGCCCCCAGAAAACACCATATCTAATTCAATATACCTGTCTATGCACCTTGAGCTTAAACACTGTGAGAAAACCCAGGGGAATACCACAGATATACACTTTTGTACCTTAATATGGACCTGTACAGGGTGAACTAGCAATTTGCTAATTAAATGGTGCCAACACCAACTCTGAAATCACACCAGAAGCATCTTATTGCATAGCTGTAGCCATAGGCTGAGAATGATCCCATTATTAGTGAAGAAAATTAGGACAACACAAGCTTGTCATTGCTTCTCTTGAGTTTTGCTCCTTTTCTGTAGTACAAGATAGAGGCTGCATTTTCCAGCCCGTAGTCTCCAGGAGATTTCCATCTCATTCTGCATGATTTCTTCAGGATTTTGAGTCATTAAGTCATTCATTTTTTCTCTAAGTTTCATTAAACAATATGACACAAACTGTGAACAGAAAACTGCTTCATTTGCTAACCATTAATTCTTTCAAACATTTAAATAGCACCTGATCAGCTTCTCTTGCAACACACACTTAGCTTGTCTTGTTAATGTTTCAACATAAAATTTGTTTTAGAAGTTATGTAGAAAAAATATACATGTATATAGTTCTTTCTCCCACCAGTCCTATGGCAGCCCAAAAGAGGGATATAGGCAATGTCTATAAATCATGAAAGGTCTACAGAAAGTGAGCAGAAACTGGTTTGTTCCGGTGGTTGTTGTTGGATATTTTTAGGAAAAACTGGGTGACATCAAATAACACCATGGAGATATAGAGTAAAAACACACAAAAAAGTAATAACTACTTCACACAGCATGTATCAATGCTGAGGAGCTCCATTTTGTAGCTGAATGTTACAACTGATTATTTTCTCTACAGCCCAGACAACTACATGTATGCGCTCAGAAGAACCTGTCCTGTTATTGTCATCCTGTTTGCACTGAATGCAAGCTTCATGTGCTTTTTTCTTCTGCTGTTCAGGTAAGACAAAGTAAAATTTCTCCTTCTCATCGGAATTTTCACATTGTCTCTTCATCCAAACACTGTCTACTCATCCTTTTTCTGCAAGTCTTGACTGTGTCCCCAGGATACAAGTTTTCCGAAAGTCCCAGAAAGCAAGTAACACATCTGGTAAACTTTTGTCTAATTATCAGAAAGTAGAACTGAAGCTCTTTTTCCCTGCTGTCTCAGAAGAATCTCAGAGTATTTTCATCTAGTAGCTTCTGCTTCAAAAGATTCATCTTCACTCAAAACAATGAGGAGAGGAGACGAGCCAGGGGCTCCAGATGCAACAGGAACCAATGGGATAACATAGGGAAGATACATCAAAAGAATTCCTGCCACCCCAGCCAGTAAGTCAGCTTCCTCAGGGACACAACTGAAATGCCTCTACGTGAACGCATGGAGCATGGGGAATAAACAAGAAAAGCTGGAGACGTGTGTGCGCCTGCAAGGCTATGACCTTATTGGCATTACAGAGACGTGGTGGGATGGCTCCTATGACTGGAGTGTTGGAATGGAAGGGTACAGGCTCTTTAGGAAGGACAGGCAGGGCAGACGAGGAGGGGGCATCGCCCTCTATGTCAATGACCAGCTGGAGTGCATGGAGCTCCACCTGGGGATGGATGGGGAGCAGACCGAGAGCCTATGGGTCAGGATTAAAGGGAGCACTGGGGCAGGGGACATCACAGCAGGGGTCTGCTACAGGCCACCTGACCAGGGAGACGGAGCAGATGAAGCCCTCTATAGGCAGATAGGAGCAGCCTCACATTCACAAGCCCTGGTCCTTATGGGGAACTTCAACCACCCTGACATCTGTTGGAGGGACAACGCAGCAGAGCACAAGCAATCCAGGAAGTTCCTGGAATGTGTTGATGATAACTTTCTCCTCCAAGTGATAGAGGAACCCACGAGGAGAGGTGCCATGCTGGACCTTATTCTCACCAATAAGGAGGGCCTGGTAGGAGATGTGACGCTCAAGGGCAGCCTTGGCTGCAGTGACCATGAAATGGTGGAGCTCAAGATCCTGAGGGCAGTGAGGAGGGTGGACAGCAAGCTCACTACCCTGGACTTCAGGAGAGCAGACTTTGGCCTCTTCAGGGACTTGCTTGGTAGAATACCATGGGACAAAGCTCTGGAAGGAAGAGGGGCCCAAGACAGCTGGCTGATATTCAAGAGTCACCTCCTCCAAGCTCAGGAGCAATGCATCCCAACAAAGCAAAACCACCAAGAGGCCTCCATGGATGAACAAGGAGCTCCTGGGCAAAGTCAAACAAAAAAAGGAAGCCTACAGAGGGTGGAAGCAAGGGCAGGTAGCCTGGGAGGAATACAGAGAAACTGTCTGAGCAGCCAGGGAGCAGGTTAGGAAAGCCAAAGCCCTGATTGAAATTAGTCTGGCCAGGGATGTCAAGGACAACAAGAAAAGCTTCTATAGGTACGTCAGTGATAAAAGGAGGACGAGAGAAAATGTGGGTCCCCTCTGGAATGAAATGGGTGACGTGGTTACCCAGGATATGGAGAAGGCTGAGGTACTCAATGACTTCTTTGCCTCAGTCTTCACTGGCAAGTGCTTGAGCCACACTGCCCAGGTCACAGAAGGCAGGGACTGGGAGAATGCAGAACCGCCCACTGTAGGAGAAGATCAGGTTCAAGAATAACTAAGGAACCTGAAGGTGCACAAGTCCATGGGACCTGCTGAGGTGCATCCGTGGGTCCTAAGGGAACTGGCGGATGAAGTGGCCAGGCCACCCTCCATCATATTTGAGAAGTCCTGGCAGTCTGGCAAAGTTCCCGCCGACTGGAAAAGGGGAAACATAACCCCTATTTTTAAGAAGGGTAAAGAGGAAGACCCAGGGAACTACAGGCCAGTCAGTCTCACCTCCATGCCCGGCAAGATCATGGAGCAGACCCTCCTGGAGACTATGCTCAGGCACATGGAAAATAAGGAGGTGACTGGTGACAGCCAAGATGGCTTCACTAAGGGCAAATTGTGCCTGACAAATTTGGTGGCCTTCTATGATGGGGTGACAGCATCGGTGGATAAGGGAAGGGCAACTGACGTCATCCACCTGGACTTGTGCAAGGCATTTGACACTGTCCCGCACGACATCCTTGTTTCTAAATTGGAGAGACATGGATTCGATGGATGGACCACTCGGTGGATAAGGAATTGGCTGGATGATCGCACTCAAAGAGTTGTGGTCAACGGCTCAGTGTCCAAGAATGGTGACGAGTGGCATTCCTCAGGGGTTGGTACTGGGACCGGCACTGTTCAACATCTTTGTCGGCGACATGGACAGTGGGATCAGGTGCACCCTTAGCAAGTTGCCGACGACACCAAGCTGTGTGGTGCGGTCGACATGTTGGAGGGAAGGGATACCATCCAGAGGGACCTTGACAGGCTGGAGAGGTGGGCCCGTGCGAACCGCATGCAGTTCAACACGGCCAAGTGCAAGGTCCTGCACATGGGTCGGCGCATGCACAGCTACAGGCTGGGTGGGGAATGGATTGAAAGCAGCCCTGAGGAGAAGGTCTTGGGGGTATTGATTGATAAGAAGCTCAACGTGAGCTAGCAGTGTGCGCTTGCAGCCCAGAAAGCCAACCGTGTCCTGGGCTGCATCAAAAGAAGTTTGACCAGCAGATCAAAGGAGGTGATTCTGCCCCTCTACTTGGCTCTTGTGAGACCCCACCTGGAGTACTGCGTCCAGCTCTGGGGGCCCCAGTACAAGAGAGACATGGAGCTGTTGGAGAGAGTCCAGAGGAGGGCCACGAAGCTGATTGGAGGGCTGGAGCACCTCTCCTATGAGGACAGGTTGAGAGAGTTGGGGTTGTTCAGCCTGGAGGAGAGAAGGCTCCGGGGAGATCTAATTGTAGCTTACCAGTACCTGAAGGGAGCTTACAGGAAAGCTGGTGAGGGACTGTTTATCAGGGAGTGTAGTGACAAGACAAGGGGTAATGGGTTTAAGCTGAAGGAGGGCAGATTTAGATTAGATTTTAGAAAGAAATTCTTCACTGTGAGGGTGGTGAGGCCCTGGAACAGGTTTCCCAGATAAGTTGTGGAGGCCCCATCCCTGGAAGTGTATAAGACCAGGTTGGACGGGGCTTTGGGCAACATGGTCTAGTGGAGGGTGTCCCTGCCCATGGCAGGGGGGGTGGAACTAGATGATCTTTAAGGTCTCTTCCAACCTAAACCATTCTATGATTCTATGATTCTATGATTTTAGAGGTTTCATATTTGCATTTAGACAGAAAAATTAGTCCACCTATGGGGTTATGCAGCACATGAGGAGGCTCAGAATTCATCATTATTAGCTGAATATTTTTCTCATAGAATGGAGAGGCACTCTAATTTTATCTGTTTCCTGTTTGAATTACATAAAAACCTGAAACCCACTGGAAATGGGGAGAAATTTCGAGCAGTGTTGTGGATTACACTTAAGTGCATTCTATACTAAGTAACACAAGGCAGTCTCCAGGCCCCTGTTACATTACGGTTTACCTAGCATGATTAGGACTGTCTAGCTCCTTCTTCATAGCAAACTACCAAGAGCAACATAGTACCACCCATACTATATGTGTCTTGCAAAATAAAACGACTGGATCCTGATGTGAAGGAACCTTACTTGGATTGTCCACTCATTGTTGGTCATGTTATATCACCGTTAACACAGTCTGCAAGCACAGAGGGAAAAGGGGCAGGCTCAGAGCATCAGGATACATCAAGCACACAGGAATACGCTGTGCTTTGAAGAACAAGGTGTTCTGGGGTGCAGCAGTTGGGTTTACCAAACTGGCTCTGAGAGCTTTCTAACAGTTAACATAGCTGAACAACAGTTATGGTCTTGACTTCACCTTAATGTTGGCTTTTAAAATATTTTGTAGACACAGTATGGCTGCCACACATCATGGGTCAGTAATTTTTAGGATGCTTTGGGAAAGTTTATAATTCTAATGTCATCACATCTGTGTGTGTGTGTAGCTGTGTGGGTAGATGAACATGCTAGGGTTTATCCAAGAAGATCTTTAGAAGTCCTTTTACTTCCATGATCCCTCTCTGCCTTGATCTGACAGGATTTCCTGAGGACCCAGTAGAGATAATATGTGTCTGCCACAATTCCTGTCACCTTGGCAGAAACGCCCATGTCCCCATTGTCATCCCAGCCCCAACTGAGTGTCTGTGGGGAGAGAGTATGAGTAAATTCTCGCTGCAGGAGTCCGTGGTCTGCCAGGCTCCATGAATCCTAAGACACCTCTATGCAACCTGTAGGTGGTTGAAAACACCTGGTGATTCACTAGATGGAGAAAATAGTGCTGGGATACTTTATGCAATGGAAGCGCCTGACGGGAGGTGGCTCGCATTTAATAGAGAGAGTAATACAAAACAACTGACTCTGCACAAGCCAGGTTAAAAATATCCATGTGCCGATGTCAGCTTCCTTTTATTTTTTTCTTAGAATAGCAGTAATGACCTTGGCACAAAGCACTGCCTAGAGACAAATGACCAGCTGGGATTAATGGTCCTTGACTTAATTTCTGCCCATCAGGGCCTCCCAGCCAGTCATTAATCCTGATGAAATACTCTGTGCATTGATTGTTATTGATTCATTCATTGATTGTGTCCAGGGTCTGAAGTTAGAAGCTCAAGTAATGAAGGCACCCTGGAGACTCTTCTAATAAGATGAGTTTGCTTAATTCATAGACTATTTGAGGTGCTTTAGAAAGAAGCATCATAAAAAGAGGTAGAAAAGGCACAGAACGCTTATAGGACAATGAGACCTAGACTCCTCTGGCTATTAGAGTTGATGGCATGTATCAAATTACTTTGAATAGGATTGGTATCTAAAGCAGACTCATAGAGGAATCTGACAGGTATTATACATGTATCATAAGATTCCAAGCAAGAAAGCCCATCAGATAACCTGTGACTAGGCCAGAGAAGGCATTTGTGGGGTTAATGTCCCACCTCTCTTATTGGAGACCTCACTGTTTTCTTTGCCTTCGGAAACACAGTGGTCCTCTTTTTCTGCAGATTACCTGGACATGTTTAGTTCCTTTTCCCCTTGCACTTGTTGCTGTCAGACCTCGTCTGTTCTGCAAGGAGCTGCATCTGAATAATTAATGTAGCGCCCTTCAGGAAATCAGACTGATTGTTTTTAATACCTGCTTTATGACAGGATTTGCAAATTGCAAAAGAGAGGAAAAACGGTTTAAAAGATGATATGGTTTAATAACCTGCCACCTCCACCTCTTCAAGTTGCCCTCCTGGGATTCAATGCAAAGGATAAATTAAAGTGAACAGCAGCATGTTTGGGTGAGTTTCCTGTCTTCTGATGTTCCACTATGCATCAAATGGCAGGAACGTATATGAAAGGGAAAAGTTATGTTTGAAAGTGTTCCCAAATACACATTGCTGAGGTGCTTCCAAAGGGCTGATGGCTGCCAAGCACCCCATAGTGATGCAAACACTATTGGACAAGTTGCCCTGCTTCTGAAGAATGTGCATAGATTTTTCATAACAAAAAAGAAATAGAGTAATGTTGGCAGAGGAATTGCTTCTGTGTTCCTGATTTGCAAAGCATTTAAAAGAACTCAGTTATTATAAATAACCCCCCATTTTATTCACTCCTTGACCAACAGGAGGAAGAAGTTTTGAGGTCGTAAGGGGCAGAGAGTTCTAGTTCCTGCCTATTTCTGCCCACTCATTTATTGCTGACTTTGTGACCCTGTTTAAATCTTATAATTGTTTTCTGTTTCACATACCTTACCATTAAAATATGATTACTGTTTTCTTCTTCCATAGAACAGTTACTTATTTTAATGGCGTAGAGTGTATTGAGGTCTTTGCATAGGAAAGGTCTCCTACTGTGTTATTGTGAATGAGCAATAAAGGAACTTGGTGAGATTAATTGTCTCCAAGCTATAAAATTGTGAACTATTTCTTCAGAAACAATCAAATTCACATGATCAGTTTCTTATAAAAATACTTTCTTGTATGGGAAAACAAAAAAACGGACTTGAGAAAACTGTGATCTCTATGAGTCAGAGGTCAGTTCTCTACAAATACATGTTTCTTTTTAAACTATGAATCTATAATAAAAGCTATGATGCCTTAGAGATATTGTGGGTAACCATATAAATATATCAATCAGAGCCCATTAGGGTCATCCGCAGTCAATGGGGAGAAATAGAATTTTTCAGTATGTTATGTAGTGAATCTGTGTTATGCATCCACCTTAAGATGAGGTAACGCCTAAGATCCACTGCTTTGTTTTAACTCTAATGGGAGCTTGGGGCATCTAGATCCTTGGTGTCATTTTAAACATCCACGCTTGGGTAGATGAATCTCATATCTAATGTATGCCAAATGTCACCAAGACATCCATATTCTAATGATTAAGAGATGAATCAACATAGGGGTGCAGGGGAAAGACTGGGTCCAGATTGTCTTCTAGGGCAGAAAGCTGTCAATTCAGTTTCTTACCCCTCCATTTTTTTGTAGACCACTGAGCATCCAACCAGTCTGCTGGTCTTGAACCTAGGTTTTCAGTCTCATGGATGAGTTTTATAATCAGTGAGCTATTGGATAAAGGAAGATGAACTCCATTTTCTCCTGTATTTTAGGAAAAAGGTACAGTGTGGCTGTGGAGGTTTCTTGGCAATGTTGATCCCTGAGAGTCCCTCCCTGAAGCCCCAAGTTAAACACCTTGATTTGGAGAGCTGTGACACATACCATCGTATCCTCCTGGATAACTTAAGCAGCCTTCCAGATGGATTTTGTGGATCCCACTCTAAGATGTTTGACTTTTCCTGACCTACAATGACAGCCTAGGTGTCTAATGGAGTCTTGTGAATTCCATGAGGTGGAAGATACCTAAAAGTTAAGTGCCATCATGGCAAGCTATGCAAAATCTATAGCTTCTGTGGGTTTAGCTTTGCTTGTTTATCTCTGGATATAGCAACAAAGCCTTGATGTCTCCTTGCAGTGAACATTTTATCTCTGTGTGTTTGGTTAGCCTCATTTCCTCAGTGGCACAGGATTGAATCCATCTGGTGAAATATGAAAAAGGCAGGAGTTGGCACTAATGCAGTAGTCCTTCTTTTAACATTTGGAGACATCCATGTGCAAATATTAATGAATGTAATCCATGCTTTGTGACCACCTACTTTCTTCCCTTCAACTGAATTGACTGAACTTTGTGTGGTTGTTTTCCTTGCTTCTGGGATACTGCCTCTGATTAATTGTAATGTAACTTGGCCATGCTCTGGAGTCTCCACAGGAATCTACTCTCTCCTTTCAGATATTCACATAGTTTGCTTTTCTCAGTACTGCTTTCCTCCCATTTTCATTTTTTTAGAACTGCTGGAAGCATTTTATAGTCTGCACAGCCCTGTACAAAGATATCAGTGACAAAGGCAAGTGAGTGTTACTGTTAGTGCCATCTTAAGCAGTTGAGCTGCCACATCTTACACTCATTGCCAGTGTCTGTAAATCCAGAAAGCTGTGAGATTCTCAGAGTAAACAAATGTAATCTTTTTTTGAAGATGGAATACATTGGCAGGTAAATCTTAATGATAATTGCCTTTAATTAGCACTCCCACCACATGACAAATCTTTTAGTCACAGCAGAGTATCACTTGAAAAAGTCCATATTCTTCTTTTGCCTTTGAAAACACCAAAGAAAAATAATATATATTTGTTTTACTCTATTGCTGTATTTTTTTCATTAAAAGCAGGGGGAACAAATGAGAGGTGAAAGGCAGAAAATGAGAAATGGCTTTGAGAAAAAGTCTACTTTGAATGGAGGATTGTACTCCATTCTGCAGCCAGTTTCCTAACAGGTACTATGTCACCCTCTTCCACTCACATACAAAGCTTCTTCATGAGCATTATCGAGAGGTTTAACTGTGAAGAGTTACTGAGAGACTGGGTTCACTGAGCCAGGCTTTCTCTGACTGAAGACTGAACATATCCAGTGGGGACTCTCCTTGACGAACAACATTTTGAATGAGCGAAAAGTGGGATGCAATGCAAGGGTTATTTCAAAGTGGGATGCCTTCACTAAAATACATGAAAGACATGTTTTCCTTCTTTTGTTTTTATTGCATGGAAACTAGAATGGCCTTAAAATTAATTTCTATGACAGTCAGTAATTCTTCACTGAGGTCAACGGGACTGAGCAGAGCTGCTGTTCTAGATGGCCGTGTCACAGTTGACTCAACTTACATTTCTGAGGTTTTCTTGGAAAAATACAGTAGCTAGAAACTTTCCTTAAAAACAATCGGCGAAGTTCAGAAGAATCAAAAGCATCGTCTGAGAGAAGCCTTTGCTGTGCATTGCTTCCCTACTGCCTCTCTCTCCATGTGCACACTGAGAAATGTGGTAACACATCTGTTCCCATAATGTGGTGTAGCCTACTTCTTCCTCTTCCGTAAGTGAGAAACATAGGTGCCATACACTGTCTTTTTAACAGGTGCATGATTAAATACTGCCATAGGCACATGGCAGGTATTGACAGAGAATTTTGAAGATATCATCTTTGAATGTAGGATAAAGATTGATGGGGTCCACAGTGATTTTTTAGTTCCTACAGGAACAATTTCTATTTATGCTAAGGACTGTTGTGCCCAAAAAGTACAGTTACTGATATCAGGTGGGAGAGCTCATGTAGGACTGCTGCCTAACCACCTAGTATCTGGTGGAATGATTATGCCTGTCTAAATATGTGACTTCGCTTTGGTCTTCATTCTTTTACATTACATCCTATCCATTTTTTCTGAGATGTTTTTGAATCTTCATTCTAGTCTCCAAATGTTTGCAAACATTTTCCAGTTTTATATTACTTGTTAATTCAATAAGGACATTCTATTTTTCTTCATCCAAGTCATTAAATAAAGAATATAACAGGACCAGATGTATTCTTGCAGAACCCCATCCACTACCTTCTTTCAGTTTGACATTAAACCATTGATAATTAGTCTTTGAATTCACTTCCCCATCTTTCACTTAGTCAATACTATACCCTCACTTCTTGAGCTGTAAAGCAGGGATAACAGTGTTCCCGTAACTTACAGAATTGCTCTGAGGATAAATCAAACTGTGGTTGTCAGACCTAACATGCTGTAGTGGGCTGAAAAAAGGATTTTGTCCACTTTTCTATGATCCTGACTGATGAGTGATCTTTTCCATCATGTGCAATGAAAAGCAACATGTACACATCTGATCCCTTATCTACATATGGAAATGTTAATTAAAATTTTCCTGGAATATGTCCAGAGTCAGTTTTCTTTGTTGGAGGGAACAAGTTCCCTTCTGAAGGCCTAGGAAGAGGAGCTAATTTTCCATATTCTCTTATGCCAAAGCTTGAGGAATGACAAGCAAAACAAGAAGAAAAAGAGAAAGGAATGACCAAGGGGAATGGAGAATAAATCAACTTTCCTTCCTACTCTCTACCCCAGATTTCCAAAACACTAAGTACGTATCTCCTGTTGACTTACATAGGCACTGAGTAATTCAGATCTGAGACTGTATCCAGATCTAGGTCTTTTATGCTGACCACAATCTAGCCTTTGTTTTGGCACTGTAGAATGAAATAATTGACTGTAGTGGATTATGCATTCCAGTTTAAACTATGGCCAAATTATGACATAGTAAAACCCTCAACAGTAAGGCTATTGTTTAATTATAGAACATAAGAGTGCCAGGGCCTCAGAGAAGAAAAACAGAGTCCTTGTTTCAAGACAAAAGAGGAACAGGTTCATCCCAATTAGAAGTTACCCTTAGGTCAATTTATAGCCTCCTAGGGCACTCCACCCACAAATATGTCATTATTTATCTCAAGCACTCCTACTGTTACATGTCTGGTAAAAAGTTATCCACACAAAGATTGATTGCCAACTCATTCTAGATATGTCAGGCTTCGCATTTGACATGATCCAACATTCAGGGACCACACAGGCTTTGCAGTAATAACAGAAGGAGCTTGCCTTCTCTTGCTCAAAGCTCAGATTCATCCATCCTTTTTTCGGTCCTATTGTTCCAAGCTACTGATCTGGTGAATGAAAAGGGACAGGTATCTCCAGAGGGCAACTGAGATCTTCAGACTGCTGAATTGTCTTTAGGAAATGCAGCCTTCTTTCTGTTTACTAGCGAAGGAACACAGGGTAGCTCCATGACTAATTTACATTCCTTTGTTACATTTTTTTCAGTCCGGGTAAATATGAGGCTACCTGTAGGTGATATTCTATGATAGTCAACAAACTTAAAAGCATCCAGAAACCTCAGATGATGCATCCTGTGTGTCGTAAAGTGGTACCAAGCCATTTCATCCATCAAAATAATGTTTCATACCTCTAATGTTTCACATTTCTATTCTTTTTGCCTCTAAATCCAGCTGGTGGGGGAGGGAAAGCCCATTAGAGCACTTTAGATTTTGAACATTTAAATTCTACTGCTCACTGGACTGATACATTTTTATTGTGTTGAGGATGTCAGCAAAATAATTACAAGATTTTAAAATGCTGGGGTTTGATAAATTTTAAGTGTGTTTGTATGAAATAATCTGTATTGCCAGTGACCCCGACCACTATTTTAAGGGCTTATTAGAGGTTTTCCCAGGTTCCTCTTTAATTATTCAAAATGAAAAATTGTCATTTTTACAAGTTTTTCTTGTTATTTGTGTATTTCAGTCATTGTAATTATCCAAACTGGGATTAGACAATACCTTAAAACCCCCTGTAACTCCCTTCCCAATCTAATCCCATCCGTGGCTATTAACCCTAAAGGGCTGCACAGGTGGAGCACCAGCTAAGCATACCATAACGTGCATCCTCACCCTGTGAAGTTGGTATCCACTGGGACCACACGCAATAAAAAACACATTACCATGTTGTCCATATGTCGCCATCGCTGATATCTGGAAGGTGAAGTGGTTCTGCTTTCTTTTCCATCTCAGCTTCATTTTCTGGTTCTCCTGAGTTTTGCTAGCACAAGCCTCTATGTTTCTAGTTCTCCATATGTGAACAGTTGCTTTTCTGTGAAATAGATTTCTTTAGTGTAAATATTTGAAACAGGAACCTTTCCCTCCATATTTTTATGTCAGCTTTTAAATTTAAAAATCAGCTGACAGATCTCTTTACATTCATAATTTCCTAGTGTTTTTTTCCTAACAGCAGCAAACCAGTAGCTTACAGTACCTGATGTTTTTTCGCCTAATGATAAGTCATGGTTTTTGCTTCTTGCTTTACTGCATTTTGTTCATTACTTTTCTGGTTCTTTTAATCTTGAAAATATCTTTTGTGTCCTCCTCCTGTTTCCCTCTTTTTTTTTTTTTCTTTGCTTATTTAATTTTTTCAATATCTTTGCTCTTTATTTCTTTTCAGCTACTATGGCTTTGTTCACTTTCTTTTTCTCACTGTCTCTGTTTTCACTGTCATTGCTGGAGTTGAATCAAAGAATATTCTCTCTTAGTGTTGAAATCTTTCATTTTCTCCTAGAAAATATATGAGTTAAAGTCCATGGAACTTACTAAAAAGAAAACATTGTATAAAGTTTTATGGCTATGTGAAGTAAAGAGATTTCAGCATTTACATTCAACTCAAGGTAGTCTTGCTAGCTTCAGACAGCTTATTCCAAAGTTTAATTTGATTTTATGATTTTTTTCCTGGTTTTGATTTTTTAATGTTGTCTGAAAGTAGGCAGGGTTTTTTTGTTTCTTGGGAAAATGAGATCACCAGAACTTGCCAACATTTCAAAATGCCTTAAAGAGTGACAGCATTAGGAGAGCATTAATCCTCTCAGTTTGGAGTGAGCCTTTATTTCTGCTTATGTGCTGTACACAAGTTTTGCTTTTCCTAGTGCTTTGCTCAGAATAGATAACTTCAGATTCCTGATAAATATTGCTGCCTCCTGAAACCTCTAGGTATTTTCTCATTCTCACTTGCATTTTAGATGTCTCTCTCTTAGATTACCTCCGAAATCCTGACACACTGCACTGTCTGATCCAGCTGCAACTCAGCTGAGTTTTCCTGTGGGCTGACAGAGAATCAGATTGCTGTTCATGAGCAGACGTGTCAAGCTGTTCAAAGACAGCATCTCTGGCGATGTAAATTCCTCTTTAGGCACTGACTGTAGTACTTGTTACCATAGTACGTGCGCCTCCAAAACATTAATAAGATAAACACTGCTCTGAGACAGAGAAATATCAGCACTTCAGCTTTCATGATGCAGGAAATGGAGCTACGTTAAGCTGGAATCAGTGGGAGACTGAAAATAGTAGCCTGAGGTCTTTCCTAGATTAAAGACTGAAGGAAGTCACCAGCGCAGCTATGTTAAGTTTCTGCTCTGAAATTTGCCCCGGAGGAAACTTCCACTGTTTACTGATTAAGCATAGAGCCTAAAGAGACAACATAAATATACCAGCATCATGCTGGTATCCTGAACACAACAGGAATCAGCAGAGAGAGACAGTTTTCTTGTTTCAGAAACCAAAGCCTACTTTCCCAGTGACCCTCATGCCCAGGAGCAGCTCAGTCCCTCAGCTCGCTCTCCCCAGCCCCAGGAGAGCATCCCTGCTCTGTGTTACACTGTCTGCTGGTTTTGCGATGGTCCTTTCCTCACTCTCCCATGTGCTCAGACAGCCAAAGTCAGCAGGTGCCTAGGTCAGCCCCTCTGGCACCCTCATCTTGGATTTTGCTGTTCGGAGCGACTTGCCAGTGCTGTGGGCTGGCACCCTGACGCTCTTGCTCATCCCACGCAGTGACTATATTTACTCTTCAGATTTAGCCCAAACAAAAGGTGTCATTTACACCACTTGACTTTAACCAGGCCTGCAGCTGATCTGCACTGAAAGTGTTTGATGGCAGTCTTTAAAGTCTTCCCGCATAACGTTATGGACAAGATGTTACTGTGTGAATGTTAATGAAATTTAAATGTCATGAATACAAGATCTCATTTAGAATTTGCTAAATGTTCAGAACAGTCCAGATCCTCAAAGGCATTTGAGTATGTAATTCCTTGAAACCAATAGCACCTATGCAGCTAAATCCCTTCAGGACAGACGTAATCTGTGTCACTGTGGGATGTCAGAACGAATGGAGACCAGGCAACTTGCTGTCAGGCCTAAGAGGAAGCTTATGTTGCTATTGACCCACATGTCTTCCAGTTTTCCCAAGCATTATCTTTCAGTCAATTGCTCATGAGTGCGAGTCTGAGCAGCCCCAGTGAGTTTCCAGCCCTTGCAAAAAACCCAAAAATAAATCTTGAAAATAATACCAGGCTACTTGGAATATAGCATACAGTTCCACAAGAAAGGGCAAACCACTTTCCCATCTCATCAGTATTTCTGTCTTTAGTGAAATAACACTCACTGACAACCGCTCGTTCTTGCAGTTCTTCCTTTTAGGGTCTTTGCCATCTGGGATATCTAACTGTTCCTTTTCTAGGAGAAGATATTAACATCTGATGGCATTGACCTTGATCTTCTTTACATTGTAATATTATTGAAGCATTGCTTTCTGAAAGCACTTTACACACCAAATCCAAGCTGTTGTACACTCAGGTTTCTTCTCTTGGAAAGTCATATTTTATGACTAGTCACGTCCTTAGGCTTCACTGTCTAGAATAAAAATAAATTATGTTTATGTCACCAAACTACAGTCCTGATGTTTTGTAGGCTGTTCTGTGAATCCCTAATGCATTGTATTTCAGAGTTGGGTGTAATATGAAATGAAAAATAGGTATATGAGAGCTTTCTTATTTAAAATGCATACTAGGGGTGACTGTTCTTGCTGTGCTTCTTCGCAGCTTTTCTAGGATGCAGCATCAGGGTAAGAAGCACAGTTGGCAAAATCTGTTTATCTTTAATTTACTTTTTATTGTACAAGTCTGAAACACTTGGCATTCCATAAAGTTTAAGACAACAACATCAAGCACATCATTGCTAAGAAAACATATAAATAATACAAGCTTATAAATCTCCAGGTCATATTCCACAGTCAGTTCATTGGCAGATCAGCCCACAAACTGTTGGGCTAACTGCTATATGTGCCCATGTCTTTGTTTACTCTTCCTTTCTTTTTCTGCCTTAGGTAACTCAGATCTAGACTTTGAAGCAAGCAGTTCCTCTCCTCATCATTTGTACAGTGCCCAGGGGAATTCAGTCTCTTCCATGCAACTTCCACCATCGAAGGCAACACAAAACATGAATGGGGGTTCACTAATCCATAATGCCACAGCTGGCATTTATCTCCGTGCCTTAAGACATCTCCACTGTAGATATGTCCATCTGAGCTGGTCAACTTTGGCTCCCTTTATAGTCAGTATGGAGAAGCAAGTACTTTGGGGATATTAATTCCTCCAGCTTGTTTTGGCTATCAACTTTAGAATAAAAGGAATTGTACATAAATTGTACCTTTCTATACAATAGTAGCTGGATCTCCACTAGGCAGTTCAGAATAACCAGGCAGAAGTGACTGGTTTTTGTCAAAAGAAATTATGCCACCTATAGCAATCTTCTTCTATTTAGAGGATCTCCATGCATTTGGGTAAGCCAGCTTTCTGCCTGCTTTGCATCCCAGGGGCAACACAGAGAAAACGTAGCCAAAATGTTTCCCAATTACTCTAAGCCCTCCAGGAAATCTCAGACATGTATGAAATCAATTCAACTAGACTTTGTAATTTTGAAGGACAATGGGGGCAAAAGAAGATGAACTTGAGGATGACAGCATCTGATTTTTTGTTTCTCTGCATTAACACTATAAATAGAAGGAGGAGCAGTTATGATGAAAAGTCTCATGTGAAAGGTGAGATTGATTACTCCCAGTGCACAGTGAGGGCATTTGCACCACAATAAATCCTTCAGAAATTGTGCATGGCCACAGAGACCATGAAGGATGGCAGCGAGATGTCTCACAGTGTGTCACTTGCTCTGGTTCCAGCTGTCTTTTTTGGGGGGTTGTTTTTTTTTCTTTTTTGAGACTTCTTTTTGTCTTGAATGTGAAAGAAATTAGAGATATGGAAGTTTTGAATCAAACAGAGCCTACCCAAGGATGGTTCTTCAGTTGGTATTAACTGGTGTCATTCTTTCAAAACCATGAAAATATTACACATCTAACTTAGTGCCTTTTTTTCTAAGTGATTATATTTGCAGGTTGGAGGAAAGGGAAGAGGATGCCAGCAGAAAAAAAAATATTCCAAATACTAGCACTTTCCATATTCCACAAAAGCAAACAACAGTATGACATTTGGATTAAAAACACATTTTGGCAACTCCTGGATGAAATTTCATTATTTTAAGATATTTTTATTATTTTAAGCATGTGACTCAGAATTATTTGCAGTTGGAGGAAGGTAATATTGTACAAAGAAGGAATCTGAAACTAATGGCTTGGTGTTATTTTGCAGCTACTTATTTGTGCAAAACTACCAAAGGAGAAACCATTTGCTGATGATCAGTGCAGTGTATTCACAGAAGGTGGCTCTCCTTCTAATTTCATTTTATCCAGAGTTCAAATTCCACTTCAATATTTATTTGTAAACATCAAGGTGATACGGACCACATGTTTTATATGATACTGTTCCTGAAACAATAGCTATCTGTGATTACAAGATTGAATTAACTTCATTATCTAACTCTGCTGAAATGCATGAATATATCTCCCTTAACAGTAGCATACCTCAGTCATTTCCAGGCATTGTATCTTTATTTCTGAGATAGGACAAATAGTACTCTAAAAGCTTCTTCTTTTTTTTTTTTTTTTTCTTCTTTTTTCTTTTTTTCACGTAAAGAATCAACAGGAGAAAGAAACACTCTAAACAGCAGTTCTCTTCAACTGACATCTCTTAGTTCATAGGCATAGGGTGTACACTCTGCTTGCTTTAAGAGGAAATATCTCCTGCTATAAAGTGACAGCTTGCATGCAGTCTACATACACAGGAATACTGTCATAACATTTTATCAACAAGTGCAGGAAATATCCATGCCAGATATAATCATGGCAGTATCCATGACCTTACAATGGGGAAAGGTGATTTTTCTTAAAATACAAAGTGAAAGACAAAAACGTTTTCAGTGATTCATGCTCTCAGTCTCACACTCATGAGCAGCAGCGTGTTGGTGGTGACCAGACATCAGCCCAGCAGCTTCACAACACTTGTGTCGAAATTATTGCAGTTGGCAAATTGCTATGTACTGTAATGGCTTACGGTATGTTCAGCACTGTCTAAGCACAGTAGTGAACATCAGGAATGCCACTGTTGGAAGGATCTCACTCTCTTACTTCCTTTAACATAACAGTGCTACCAACCCTTGGAATTCAAGAATGAATTGGGTGTTGGATAAATGATGCTAATATTGCACAACATATGAACTGCTGTTGCCAATACATACTTAGGGATAAATGTCCTGCATGAAAAATAGGCTATGGATTGAGATATTTCCTTCCAGAAGCACTGGTATTATTTTATTTTTCCTAATATGATGGAAAGGAACCTTGTGGAAAGCTGTTGTTGCATTGGCTGGATGAATGCAAACAAGCAGTTCACAACATTTCTGGAAAAAGGACTTGGCCTCTCATTTATAACTGCAAGACGACACAGATGCCATGGAAAAGCAGTCTCCGAAACAGTGGCAAATAGCTTTTGCAGTGGCCACCACTGACTTGAAAGCATCACGGAAGCAGCTGCTTCTGAATATCCTTTTAAGCCCATTGAGCCCTGATCCAGCTGTTAAAAATAACAATGTTTTTCATCCTCCATAATAATCGGATATAGCGGGGCAGTACTGGGGGAGCGGTTGCATAAAAAAGCTTTGGTTACATAACAAAAATGCGTCGTAGCTCCCAAGTCACAGAGATCCCAGGCGGGTCTGTGCAGCAGCCTCCGACCACTGCTTTACATCTCACAGTGCTGACAACAGCATCTGCCAAAGGACTCGGACACCCTTGCACCTTCGCAAACATCTGCAGAGCTTTGTGCTGTGCCCGGATTTGGTGTCCTCTCTGCCCTTTTGTGTAGGAAGGTCAGGGAAAGAGGCTGCATGTCCGTACCTCATCAGCTGTACCTGGTAATGTGGCGTATCATCTTAATCCTCTGGTGACACTGGCTTTGTAAAGATATTCTGGACTTTGCAGTGGGGCAGTTGAGTCCCTGCTCTGCTCTCTGCTGCGGTGTCCAGCAGAGAGGCACAGAATAGAGCCAAGGGAGTCGCATCTCCTGATGCCATGGATGCATTCACAGCGGTCATCTCTCAGAGCCCCTCTACTGGTGTCTGGATCTCTGCAGCTGAATGCTAAGAACCACCCTGAGATGATGCACCACTTTCCTTTCTCCTGCCTCCCCAAATTGGCACCCACCTGGGATACGTTCCTGAGGTCACGTTTTCAGATCAAGAGATCAGAAGCTCCTCAGCAGCAAAGCACTTAAGCACGAGCTGAAATATTCAAGCAGTCCCCCTGGAAGTCAGCAGGACATTTCACACTGTTAAGTGGTTCTCTGGATTGGTCTCAGACTGAGCTTGAACTTTGCTGTTTTACTTACCGTCAGATTAACTAAGGATGAACAAAAGTGGAAACAGCTAAAACTTTTCT
This sequence comes from Grus americana, assembly GCF_028858705.1. NCBI lineage: Eukaryota > Metazoa > Chordata > Aves > Gruiformes > Gruidae > Grus > Grus americana. The sequence continues at coordinate 8,691,437 of NC_072853.1, read as the reverse complement.
TTTAAAGAAGCTGAAAATGAAGACAAATATTTCCCTGAAGATTTACCAGCAGTAAGGTTGGAGAAAGTGGTGTGGAAAAATATGTGACCTGTTTCCACAGAGGTTTCCTATCTATTCTTAGCAGCAAACTTCAGCTGATATTTCTTTGTATGCTCAGAACTACTCTACGTGTTGCAGTTGGGGTTTGCAGGATGTAAAAATCCAGAGGCAACTGGCAAGTAATAACCATTTTAATTAAGAAAAATTAATTCAGCTGATCTTAACTGAACATGCATAAGCAAGATAGGGTTTGTTATATTATTATCTCATGCCAGGAAAACCCCAAAGAGTTGAGAGAGAAGAGACGTAGCCAGTGAAACACCTGATAAATGCATTACACCTCAGGGCAATTTTGGTCTTTGAAGTCACATCAGCCCTGGTTTGCACAAAATGCAGTAGAGATTGGCATTGGTAGGCACTCAGAAAACATGTTTCCCTCCTCAGAATAACTGCCCTTTTCCATTGCTGACCGTCACTGAAGCCAGCCTGCTGCTATGAAAGGGGAAATTGCTTCTGTGAGGGCCCTTTTGGCAGATGCAGAGTGTATAGAGAGCAACCAGGCATTTTGGGTACTTATCCATACACCACAAGAATGTGGAAGACTCCCCAGTTTGCAAATCACACGCCAGCTCCACACCCTCTGAACACCTTAAAGAAGGATTTTAAAGAAAAGAAGTTGATTTTCAAAGACTTCATATTAAGCCAAGCAGAAAACCTGAGGTTAATGCTGGACTATTTATCTGTTTTTCTCAAAGGCAGCCTGTCTCTGATCTTCAGTGGTGCCCACCCATGGGCAGAGCCTAGAGGAGGATTGCCAAAATCTGTGTTGCTGAATGTGTAGTAGATAGAAAGGTCATGCTTGAAGGAATGGTCAATCTGAAGCAGGTGCCTTCAAATGGGTGGGTGAGACTGCTACTTGTCATCTGAAGCCTTTGGAAGAAAGAATCATTGGAAGCTAGTCAGCTCCAAGAAATATCCAAGTGGAAATAGGAAGAGCATCTTAAAACTTGCTGAAAGGGCTTGGTAAGTCTCATCAGTACATATATGCAGCTGGCAAGTCCACCAGGCATTTCTCTTCTCTCTTCAGCCATGTATGGGACGCTGGGCTCTACGTGATGCTATGGCTTCAGTGAGACCTCTGAGAAAGCAAACCTACCTCAAACAAAACCTCACAGTTTTTGATCTGTCAAAATCATGAGAACTCAAATTGGCATATTTCGCACAGCCCTGATATTTCCCTTCCTCCTGCCTGCAGTTTTCTATCATGTCAGGTACCATTTGCTCAACCTATTACAATGCGCTCTTGATATCAGTCCCCCACTTTGCAACCTTAGTGCATTTTCTTCCTGCAAAGGATCACAATATAAATCACTAGGTCAGGGAATAATGAGTCTAGTATTTTTAAAAAGCCTCCCACACACAGGCAGGATATCGACTGATGATTCAGCAGGTGATGGGCTGTAATAAGGGGACATTTTTTCCTTTAATTGCTGTTGAAAAGGGAAAAAGGAGCAAGAGAAATAGTTTTCTGAGACAAGGTTCTTAGCTTCACTGGGCTTTGGTTCACTAGAATCACCTAACAGACTTGAACATAAAGAGCTGGATAAACAAACTGGTGAAAGACTCCAGCGACTGTCTCTTTCCAGTCTGAAAACTGGATTAAATATGGTTCTACCATTATGTACATAGACAGTGAGAAATGGCTGACCTAGTGGTCTGTGAACTGAATGGGATGCAGGATCTCCTGGTTTCTAACCCCATCTCTGCCAGATCTGTTTGCCTATGACTGCAGGGGTAAATGTTCAAAGAGTCACAAACACAAAGGCCAGAATGGACCATTAGAGCCACCGCACTGAACTGTTGCAAAACTGATTATGAGGCATTTTTGCCCAGTAATTTCTGCACCGAGCTAGTTAGTTCTTTGAGTGATGTGAGGGTCACCAAGGACACACTTGTGGCAAGCATGGCTGGCAAGGGGAATAGGTGGATCATGTTTTCTTTCTCGAATTAGAGGTTAAAGATACTAGCATAAGCACTGTGGAAGGCAGTAGGAGCTTTCTCAGAAGCAAAATGCGGACAACGTTCCTGTCAGCAGCACCTGGTGTCTGGGTGAGAGGGGAACTCCCAGTTCCTGCCCAACCCTCAGTGGAAATAGAATCGTCATCTCTTAACAAGCTCATTCCTAACCATGGCAGCTGCCAAGTCCATCCCTGGCCCAACCCAACTGCATCATCCAGGGCCTGTGTGCGTGCTATCTCCGGCTGTTGACCCTACAGCAACTCAATGAGATGTCAAGATTGGGCAAAGAATCTACAGTTCTTGCAGGTAGATTTTTGTAATTACTAATTCTCTCACTGTACAAGGGAGGAAAATCAAAGAGTCAACCTGATGATTCATGATTTCTTATCATGAAACTTATTTTTTTCAGTCTTCATATTCCTTTAAATAAAAGTTCATAGATATCATGCTGCCAAAAGGCAGGAAAATTCATTGGGTAGCAGGTGGGATGACTTCAGAATTAAATGTTGCAGAAATGAAAATGTTTTGACTGACAAAAAGTAACATGCTTTAGACTTTAAAACACCCTATGCACAGATGTTAAAGCATCTGAAGAAGCTGAGCGGTCATTTCTCCAGTGAAATTATGCTCAATTGTTGTAATTACAGGAGCTTTATGTAACATGTTGTTTATTGCATGTCAATCCAAGGAATTCCCCTTCTCCTTCAAATAAGTATCAGAGGTACTCAAAAAAAACCCCATTTACCTACCACTTTACACAAGTTGCCTTATTCCTTGAAACAAAGAAACCCACAACAAAACCCCTCCAAACCTAAAACACACACAACCTCCTTCATAGAAAAGTTCAACCAGCCATTTAGAAATTAAAGCTCAAGAACAAAGAATGTATTTTTACTGTTTGTTTCTACCCTGGCTCTGTGTTTCCCCTCATATTTTACACTCCCTCTTACCTGCAGATTTCTTATCTGAAGCTCACTCTCTCTTTTTTCTGTTTGACCTGAGGTCAAATATATCATTTTTTTCCATGATATCCTTCAGCATTTTGCATTTCCCTGTGAAGTCCTCAGCCAGCTTGCTCTTTACTAAAGATTAAAAAAGGTTGTTTTTCATGCTGTTTTGCGTAACACGAGTGTGAAAATCTGCAAACGCCTGTAGTACATTCTAATGCCAGTCTCACCATCTGCGCCTTCTCCTCTTCACTTCCAGGAGGAGAAACTGCCTCTGGAGTTTCTGTGGTGTTGGTCCTTTGTACACCCAAGAGACATGAGCATTTTTTCAGAATTTATGGGCTGTGATGTCATCCCACTGACTCTGAGAAAGTTACTGATATACTCAGAGACCACAGAGCAAGATGACAGATAACATACTCAAAATACCTGAATCCCAGTCCAACGTTTCCTGATATGCAGAGCTCAATTCAGAAGTAAACTCACAGTTGACCAGTTTACAACTTCTCTCCCAAGCTGAGCAGGAGAAATCTGATCTGAATCTTGTGTCAGCTGCTATCTGCAGGCCAGTATCTTCTGCATTTACAATTGTCCTGGTTTCAGCTGAGATAGAGTTAATTTTTCTTATTTTTCTTTCTAGTAGCTGGTATAGTGCTGTGTTTTGGATTTAGGATGAGAATAATGTTGATAACACACTGATGTTTTCAGTTGTTGCTGGGTAGTTGTAGTGTCTACACTAAGTGAAGGACTTTTCAGGTTCTCACACCCTGCCAGGTGCACAAGGAGCTGGGAGAGCAGAGCCAGGACAGCTGACCCAGGCTGGCCCAAGGGATATTCCCTGCCATGGAACGTCATGCTCCGGGTATAATTGGGGAAGCTAGCCAGGAGGTGGGATCACTGCTCAGAAACAGACTGGGCATCAGGTTGTTTTATTTTCCTTTTGCATGTGGTTAGCAATTGCATTTGTGCATCACTTCTATTATTGCTATTACTATTATTATTATTCTCTTCCTTTGTTTTTATCGCATGAGTTTTTTTCCCATTCTCCTTCCCATCCCCTTGAAGGGGAAGGAGTGAGCAAGCTGTGCATGATGCTCAGTTACTGGCTGGGGTTAAACCACAACAACAATGCATATGGAATGACACAACTGGGGGATTCTAGATGTTGTAAAAATTGTACGTGGCTTTCAGGATGAAAGGGAGATGTTTCTAGGTTATTTCCTTATACAATAATGCCAATTAATAGAAGAGTGAAAGTAAATATTGAACCCAGCTAGCTACAGTGGTGATATTGGGCGATCAAATGGATGTGCACGAGGAAAATATTGTGGAGAGGATTTCCGAGGTGTGCAGGGGAATGGAGTTGACAGAGAAAATAATACTGTCTGGACTGTGGTGGGGAATTAAAGTTAGACAGGGAGATGGCAGGAGTGTGGAGTTCCACATATTAGTATGTTGTCTGAAGAAACACCTTCCTTTGATTTGGTTTGGTCTGGACCTGCCAGCTGGTTTATTTGAAGGCCCCCAGCTGTCAGCTGACAGGGACTGGGAATAATTTTTCGCTCGTCACCAACTTACTGGGACTCATGATTTCATAGATCTCTCATAGTTCCCCCTTAACTGTTTCCTCCATACTTGCAGCTTGATGAGCACTAATCTCCTTAGCTGCTGTTCGTTTCCTCAAATCGCATTTTCCTTCCCCTTGAACATCTTCCACTTCCTAGCAGTGTTTTGCGAGTCTCTACTCAAATGTGCATGGTGGATCTGTGTTTTACCATATTAATACCCTTTGCTCTTTTCCCCTATTTCTTTCCTAATAATTCAACATTTTTTTCTTTTCTTTTTTATTTTTCTTGTCTTTTGTGGTTTTTTGGGTGGTTTGGGGTTTTTTTTGGGGGAATGGGGAGGGAGACAGGAAGAATGAGGTAGCTCCTTAGCATTAAGCTGCTTTTTCCACAGAATCATCTGTGACTTGGGACATGATTAAGGGCCAGTAAGGAGAAAGATATGCAGGAATGAGATTGTCTAGGGTGAGACACATAGATCAGACATGCTGATTGCCAACGAGCCAGGGAAGGGAATAGTGGAGAGGCACTGATGAACTTGGATGGGAAAAAGCATCAGCCACTAAAACAGAAAAAGCAGGGGACAGAATATGGCACCCAAATCACCCAGCCTTGGGTGTCAGGAACAATCTGCTCTGCTCTCCTTCCTTTTCACCTTTATCTGTCTTTTTTTTTCCCAGCAGCTCCTTTTCTCTTCTCCACTCCTCTAGCCCAAGAAAGCTAAAGAAGCATGACAGCCCATCAGTGATGGAGGGCTTATGGGAAGGGCTAATTGCTTTCTTTGCTTTGTTCAGATGTACAAACAGGCCATTACTTACAATCATTACCCAGTCATCATACATCATACAGACCAGTTCTATTTTCCGTGCACTAAATATGTCACAGGCACCCTATTTGTCACTAATTGTACAATAGGCTATGCAGGCCTGTTTTAGGAGCTAGTGATTTGTTAATACAAGACATGGGGCTTTGGCTTTATCTCGAATTTCCAAATGTTATAGAGGCAGGTCAATTTCTTATTTGTTTAAGAGGCACCACAACCCATACTTTCTGTCGCTTTTATGAAACTGTGTATGAATAACAGCAATGCCCATGTTATGACATTGCATTCTGTTATAATAATGATAGAATTACTAAGTGCAATTCTGAAAAAGACGGCCATTTCTTTGAGGCATATTCAAGTTTTGTCACTCTGCTTTTCCTTGTCTTTTTGGCTCCCAACCAATTTAAACTGCATTTCAGAAGTGCTCATTTTGTCTTTCATCAGTACATGATGGTTTTTGGCAGAAGCAACTTAAAGAAAAAAGTGAAAAACAGGTTTAGAGGTCCTACTCCCACCTTCAGTTACATTTAGGCAATGACAACAAATGCAGTAGAGTTGCAGGGACACCCTATGGGCACGAACTGGCCTCAGATAAATCTTTTTAGCCAGAATATTAGCCATTTAATTCCTTCACTCTCAGTCTGTAGCAAATGCATAGAGTCAAAATGTGTGCTTCAGTTCCTGCCCCACTTTGGGTACTGTGCAGGCTGGGGGGATGTTCCAGCTAGCAAAATGCCTTAAAAGGCATGATTCAAACTAGTTATCTTTATATTCCCATATGGAATGTATTAGCTACATAGCCAGCTACACTGGCTAGCCACTGGCTAGTGTGAATATCGGACAACTTCTTGACAATGTCTCTTTGCTTTAGGGATATTTTACACACTGTTCTGTAAGTTTGGGAAAATGCAGCTATGTCATTGTAAAATACTACTTGAATCTAATAGTTTTCTGTGACTAGTCAAAACGCTAATTCGAATACACATGTGCCAACTACCAACCTAAATTCATGGCCAAGAGAAAACCAACTGCATGTCAGCATCAGAGACATGTAGTGATCCTTGAGCTGTGAGCTCCTCCAGTCTGGTCTGGGTATGAGTAGCCACTGTGACGGACCAATATGTTCCCCCCCGACTTTGTAGCTTCCTGCGAGTTATTTTGTGGTTGGAATCAATCACCTTAAAGGTCTTTTCCAACCAAAATGATTCTATTATTCTATGATTCTATTAGGGTCCTCAGGGATCATACCCTACTTTTTACATGAAGCTGCACAAAAGAGCCCAATGGGAAGAGCTCTGAGACTCTGAGAGAGTCTATCTGTGGTGTGGAAAGTGATGTAACCTCCAAGCTGTTCTTGGGCTCATAATCAGCTGCTTCTCAACAAGTCTAATTTGTTCAGGTAGAGATCTGCTGAAGTGATTATAAAGTGTCCTGCTCTGGTAACAGCTTGAGCATGGTGAGCTTGGGTGTCTCTGCAAGTAGTTCTCCAATGTAAACATGACCTGTAAACATGGATAACATAGCCAGGCACATGAGGAGAGGATGCAAAGATGCCCCAGACAAGAAGCTCATAAATGATTTATCCTCCACTCTCATTGTGAAATCTGTGAGCTGCCAGTGAGCAGAAATTAAATACTGATCTGCAACCAAAGCAAACACTTGGTGAGCAGTAGTGAACCTCCAACCATCTCAGTTTCTGTGTAATATAAATTGTCTGCCATTCCCAGAGGCCTTATTGTCACTAAACACGGTACTATATCTGCTGTTTCCTGTGGGACATCTGGAGAGGGGTTACCCATCAGTTAAATGTATTTTCATATAAGTTAAGAATGACTTTTCAGCCTGAAGTTGTACACCCACCCTGTCAGCCTGGTGGTAACTCCAAGTCAACTGAAGTTAGAGCTGTCCTCCAGCTGCCCAGGTTGGTGTGGCAGAAATCTGGGTTCACTGGCACAGAACTCAGAGCCTGACCTAATTTGCCAGGCTTCTTAAATGGAATTTTCTGCCAGTCCCAAATCCAAGCCGTTGCAGCCAGACTGCTATTAGTACCTAAGCTAATGTATTTAAAACTACATTATGCTTGGGTCAATGACTTGGAGGTACTCAGTCATGTCATGGTAAAAAGGATTAAAAAGTAAGAAAGGTAGGAGTACCAAGAAAAGTGACTTTCCTTTTATCTTGTGATATTTTGGAAGACTTGAGAACTTTTTTGAGGGTGCGGAGTACTGATTTTAATCCTTCATAGTTGTAAATGTTTAAAGTGCTGCTTAGGTATGGATGCGAGGGAAAAAACCACTCAACTTGGGGCCAGGACTGAGGACATGTGTCTGCCAAATGGCCCAGCTTCTGCCCTATAACCCTACATACACACACGTGCGCACGTGCAGACACACACTGGGAGAGCTACATCGTTAGTCCCTCATAAAATCCGCCTTGAACCTACCAAGATACGATACACAAGGCAAGATTTGTATTCTGAGCACACACTCTGGTTTTTGAGTTGCTTGGTGCAGCTTAAATGATGATTTCGAGCACCCATATTCTAAGAGGAAAGTAATTCACATCCCTCTCTGCCCCCTGCTCTCTAGATTATGCTGATATTTTTTTCATCGTGTTTGCTTGTGTCTATGTATCTATAAGTCATGTATATGCTGCCAGTTACCTTTCAGAGCTACGTGCAATGTGACAGAGATTCACTGGCTGAATGAGTGTTGTCAGAGTAGACGATATCAAACCTTCGTCTCCTGGCCTTCAGCAGTGACACCATGATGGATGGGAGCCATCTCCTTCCTTTGCTCAGCAGGTTGATCTCTTCAATTTAACAGTGTTTGGATAATGCTTACTTTGTGCTCCAGCGAGATAGTTTTCTACCCCTTTTTTTGGCAGGGATAGAGTTAATTTTCTTTCTAGCAGCTGGCGTAGTGCTGTGTTTTGGATTTAGGATGAGAATGATGTTGATAACACACTGATGTTTTTAGTTGTTGCCAAGCAGTCAGGGACTTTTCAGCTTCTCATACTGCCCTGCCAATGAGAAGGCGGGGGGCACCCAAGAAGCTGGGAGGGGACACAGCCAGGACAGCTGACCCAAACTGATCAAAGGGATATTCCATAGTATACGACATCACGTTCTGTATATAAATGGGGGGTGGGCTTGGAGGCAGGTCAGCTCAGGCTCTTGCGGAGCATCAATTTTGGATGGTGAGAAATTGTGCCGTTCATCACTTGCTTTCTATATAAGGCTTTGGGCAACCTGGTCTAGCAGAGGGTGTCCCTGCCCGTGGCAGGGGGGTTGGAACTAGATGATCTTTGAGGTCCCTTCCAACCCAAACCATTCTATGATTCTATGATTCTATATTATTATTATTATTATTATTATCCCTTTTTTGTCCTATTGAATTGTCTTTATCTCAACCCATGAGGGTTTTTTTTCCTTTTCCATTTTAAATTCTCTCCCCCATCCCACTGGGAAGGGTGGGGGAGTGAGCAAACGGCTGTGTGGTTATTTTAGCTGCCTGCCGGGTTAAACCATGACAGAACCCCATAAAAACAATCTAAAACATTCCAATCTTCTGATCTTCAGTGTAAGAGAAGTTGAAGAGAGACCTCAAAAGGACTTTTATCACTGCATTTAGTCCTGAAGCCTGAGACACTCTCCTTCCTTCAGTGTCACCACCCACACAGGAACTCAAGTTTTGCAAGACCAGAGATGCTACTCCTGGAGAGCCCTGCTCTATGCCACAAGCTCCCTTGAACATGCTCACTTGCTTCCTGATCTGAAGTGTACACCCTCCACAGAGAAAGCCATTTTATTCTAAATGCCAGTACAGTTCGTTCTTCTCCTTCCTAAGACGACAATCACCAGGCAGTTGCGACATGGCACTGCCTGAATATACAACATATTTTTGAGCTCACAGCTCTGTTCTTTCCTTATACCTCCATGTTTGGCAACTTTCAGAGAATGTCTGGTGGGAAAGGTCGATACTGAGCCAGTCAAGGCCAGCACAAGGTTGATAGGACCTGAAATCTCTCCTTGCTTGGCTCAGATGTCTAAACACAGGCATCTAATGTAGTTTTGCTGCCTCAGACAGCCCACCTGCCTGCCAGCTGCCCCTCCAGGAGGGCACAACTTTCCCACAGGTCCTATGTCATATCTGCCAGTCTGGTGTGAATATGTAGGATAGTTCAATAAGCCTGAAATAGCCAGCTGAAAATTAAGTGGAATATCCTGAGTCGTACAAAATGACACTAGTCACCCTCACGAGGGCAACTGGATGTCACTGCAGGTGCCTTGCAAGTGGTGACGCTGATGCACAGACCACTCGTCTCCCCCATTACAGGGCTGCTCTGAAAGTGCAGGTGGTTTCTGGTCACTGAGTGTAGCACCATGGAGACAGTCTCTTTGCATGATGTTTCATGGCACTTTCTCATTAATTTCTGTGTTGTCCTTTCAGCATCCAGCATGGGAAGCAGAATAGCTCAGCTCTTTTTTTTTTTTTCCCCAGCACTGCCTTTCCCTAGCTTTTTTTCCCTTTCAACAAAAAAATGCACTTGCAGTGATTTGTGCTTTAAGGCAAGTTGTGATGATTAAAGCCATATTTTCTAATTGACATTTGCATTGTCCTTGTTAGTCATCATTTGTAATATGCTATTGTCTTTAAGTGATCATAATTATAAAAAATAATTGGTTAGGAACTTTCAGGAGTTTGCCAACTCATTACCACTAATTAAGAACATTGTTTAGAGTAAGCCCGACAGCTGGCATACACCTAAAGGAGCATTCATTTCTCAGTCTATTGCTGGTGTTGCTGTTGTAAGTTGCGCATAGGAGACACCCACACTTTTTATTCCTTTTTTGAAGGAAGTTTGTTTCCAGGCTGAAAACTAACTTGTCACTGGTTCAACAAATCAGGCAAGGGGAAGAGCAGGCAAACCGGAGGCAGAAAAGCAAGATGATGTTGCAGTTAATGCAGCATCTGTGTAACCTTTGCTTTTCCTTCTTTTTCCAGCTATGATTTTTTCACAGATTTTAACAGCTGTTGTTTAAGAAATTCAGGTTCTCTTGCCCTAAACTGCCCTGTCTAAACTCAGGCAAATTAAACTTTCATTTCCTCAGCTGCTTTTCTGTTTGAATGGGAAGGAGCTTTTCCAGAGCAGATGTAGCAAACATGATTTTTCCAAAGCAAAGTGCTCATTTCCTGGGGAAGGATGGTGTGGTTTGCACTCCCAGCTAATGCAGTCATTTAAAACTCTTGCTGAAGATTACTGCCTTCTGCCTATCATGTGCGTGAGGAAGATTTAATTAACTGAAGTTCATAAAGCACAAGCAGCTCATCAGATAAAGGATGCTACTTAATTGCAAAGCCATAATATATTATGATTTCTTGTTATTGTTTTTAATACTTTAATTATTCTTACAATAGTTTGTGGTTCACTGTCTCTCTCCTGGAAGCTGGTGTGTTAAAGAAAGCTCTATTTACTGTCCATTTACTGTTCTGCCTTGATTTCTGCCTGTTGCTCATCTTCCCCCTACTAGGAACTGCATTTAGAAATGCGAGCAGATTTATAGAGGGGAAATCTGTCTGAACCAAAAAATTACAAAAAAGGACAAAAAAGACAAAGAAAAAAAAAACCCAACAAACCAAGCAAAGCAGGGAAATTCAAATATTGTCCTGATGGGTTGAAAGCAGAAACTTTGCACAATTTGCTTTGCCTGTACTGCTGCAGTTCAAGGGCTTGGATCAATAGAGAATCATTCGCTGGCTCCAGTGGGCTTTTTGGTCAGGTCCTGTGTGCAATTCAATTGCCTAATGAGCTCTCAGGAAGGGCTGCAAGCCGCGTAGGCAGGATACAGGGACAGGCTCTCGTTCTAGCTCTCTCAGATAAATACAATGAACAAAACCTTTGCAGGTTTGAATAGCCATTGGGTTCATATGAGGACATGTCCCACACGTCAAAAGTATGGGCTCCACATCGTCTAAAAGGACCTTTATTTTTAATATGGGCTCGAATTCTTAAGGAAAACAAGTCTCACAGTTACACACCTAACAGACCTTGAGCAGGGGGTGGCTCAAACCCTGGTAGAAGAGTACACCTTGTTTAAGTAAGTGCTTGCTTCTACTGCCTTTGAGTAGGCAGCACAGGAAGAGCTGAGGTGCAAAAGCTGTGCTTATGGAAGGATTTGTAGACCTCTTCACACCATGAGTGAAAAGAAGTGAGGAAGAGCACCCCCTTGGAAGCTCCCCATCCATCATGTCTCCATGCAACAGATTGCATGGAGAAATACAGAGAAGAGAATCAAATGCAATTATTTTTACCACCTGGAAGAAGAGAAAAGGCATGACAGTGCCATGACACCTTTTATCACCTGTCCCTAAGTCCTATCAGGGCTCGGATACACAGTCACGTGCAGTAAGAGCTGGGGCAAGCTTGTGATTTCAAGTGAGGTTGTAATCAAGTGAGTTGAGATTCATGTGACTTGCAAGGGCTCCGCAAAGCTGTGAATGGACCACAGGCCACTTCTGAGGTTATCCTGATTACAGAAAAACTAAATGCTGGATCACCTGTCAGAGCAGCAAAGGCAGCAGCTTTGCCCAAGGATTTGCTGAGCTAGTGCAAGCCTGGATACGGCTGCAGTGCAAAGACAAGGAGTAAGGGACAAACCCAATGCCACGTGGCAATGAGCAGGTAGCAGCTGGGGTTGTCTTCATGGAAGAAATTTTTCCTCCAATTCTTCTTTTGTCTCATAAATTATTCTCACCTTTAAATAACATAATTCCATTAAAGTTTTTATTATATTGTCAGCCTAATCTGAAAGCTTTCTTGTGACTTAGGATTCACCATGAATTTACAAGAAAAGTCAGAATCTGGCTCTCAGTTGACTTTTCTGCTTCCACTGCCATACTCACAGGATGGTTGGGGCTTTGCTAACCAGAATGAATCTTTCTCCTTTGCCTCAGACTTGGCCTGGTTTTGATGCCTAGTTCTTGTACATGAGTGTGCTGAGTTTGGCTGGGAAAAAGTTGATTTTCTTCATAGTAGCTCATATGGTACTATATTTTGGGTATGTGACCAAACCAGTGTTGATAACTGTCCTGGTTCTGGCAAGGATAGAGTTAATTTCACAAAGAGCCAGGACAGGTGAGCCAAGCTGGCCGGGGGCTATTCCATACCATGTGACATCATGCTCACCATAAAAGGGGGCTAGTCGGGCAGGGGCGGGTTCGCGTGGCTCTGGGACAGGCTGAGCGTTGGGTTGTGGATCGGTAAATTGTTCTTTGTTAACACCCATTGTGAATATCTGTTATCAGTACTGTTGTTGATTGTTTCCCTCTCCCTTGCTGTCCCAGTAAACTGCCCTTATCCCAACCCTCGAGGCTTTGCCGTTGTTTTTCTGTTCTCCTCCCCAACCTGCCGGGGGAGGGGTGAGTGAGTGGTGCGTGGCACCCAGCTACCGCCTGGGGCTAAACCACGTCAATAACACAGGGATGTTTTTGTTACTGCTGAGCAGTGCTTACAGAGAGCCAAGGCCTTTTCTGCTCCTCACCCCACCCCACCAGTGAGTAGGCTGGGAGTGCACAAGGAGTTGGGAGGGGACACAGCTGGGACAGCTGACCCCAACTGACCAAATGGATATTCCATACCATATGACATCATGCTCAGCATATAAAGCTGGGGGGGAAGAAGAAGGAAGACATTTGGAGTTATGGCATTTGTCTTCCTAAGTCACCATTACGCATGATGGAGCCCTGCTTTCCTGGAAATGGCTGAACACCTGCCTGCCCATAGGAAGTGGGGAATGAATTCCTTGTTTTGCTTTCCTTGAGTGCACAGCTTTTGCTTTACCCGTTAAACTGTCTTTATCTCAACCCATGAGTTTTCTCACTTTTACTCTTTCGATTCTCTCCCCCATCTCACTGGGGTGGAGTGAGCAAGTGGCTCTGTGGGGCTTAGCTGCCAACTGGGGTCAAACCACAACACTTTAGGCCGTTTTCTGCTGCCCAGTTCTTGTACATGCATGTGTCACTTCAGGGAGCTGAGCTCAGGAAAGTGCCAGTTCTGGTCAGGAGCTCCGAGCCCCTTATACAGTGTGGCTGCCACTTACTGGATGATGAAATTGCACAGATCATCGCTAGCATTTGTGTACTCAAGAGTTCACATCACAGTCAGATATGATTGAACACAGCTGTTCAGATCGCTGAAATATGAAATAGGCAAATCAGGTTTTGCACACAAAGCTAGACGGCGGGTGCTGACTTCCAGAGCAAGTCAGTCTTTGAGACAGTATGAGGCTGCAGCTCTGTGCTCTGCACCTAATGTGTTCATGCAGTGCTTCATCTGGCTGTCAGGACCCATGCAGGCTTGAATCAAAGCCCTTGACAGTGTCTGAGTAATGCTGTGTAAGCTGCACTGGGAAGAGTAAGACAAAGCAGTTGATACCCAGTCCAGAGATGGGAATAATAGCAGCGCTCCCCCTGTCCCTTCTGCTGGTGGCTGCTGGCAGGAATCTGCTACTGATGGACAACAGCTCTTGTGGCTAACCGCACCTGTGGCACAACGCAAGCCACACTGGGGACTGCATGTGTAATACGTACATGTACGTGCACTGAAATATAACATGTAGATCTGCACAGTTGTCTTGCCAAGTGTTGCTTCAGCCTACAGTCATGGAAAGATATAGATGCAGCTTCTCTGGACTTCGGAGGGTTTTGAAAGGTGAATTTCCTTCCTGAACTGCTGTCACCTCCATCACCTTGTTCTCCTCGAGGGCACTTAGGAAAAAGTCTCTGAGGTTCTGGCTTGCCTGGCACAGCAGTGTCACCCAGGCTGTGATTACAGAGCTGCCTACATGTCAGGGGATGAGAAAACTTTGCTTGTGATTAGGTCTTTGTGTTGTCTACAGAAAAGCTGAGCTTTCAGAAGGTTATTCATTGGTTTCTAATGCTGCCAAGCAAGGTGGGCTACCTAGTTGTTCCTAACAAAAACCAAAGACATGAGCAATAGCTTGAAGTGTGATATATGAAGTCATTCCTGCTTGCTAACCCCAACAACTCTTAAGTCCTGGATATAACTGGAGCTTAAAGGACAGCTGTATGACGCTGACGTACAATGGGAAAACTTGTCAGGTCAGGTCAGGGGCCTCCCACTTTCTGCTCCTCCATGTGATCTGCAGTGGCACAGGATGGAGATGTCAGTATGTCCTTAGCAAGTCAAACATCTGCACATGCAGGTGAACTCTAGTCCTACCCATGGACACCAGACCTGTGATCCTGACCAGCTCAAAAGCCAGTTTTCATCCCTCTCGCTCTTCCTGGTGCTCCCTTCTGCTCTGGTGGCCTGAAAGTGGCAACATCTGTGAGCTATAAGAACAACTGCGGTCAGGGATGCATCTGGTTCAAAGAAAATTGAAAATTATATCCAGAAACTGCTTTCTGGGAAAGCATTATGGGTTACAAAGTAAATAATCCATTTTCTTTACAATGATAGTTTTAATAAGATAGCATTATGGTGTCCTTATGTTCTAATGGTGCACATTTCATACACTTACATGAGAGATTTTCTCCCCTCTCCCCTGCTCCTCTGCTTCAAAATGCAAGTGCTGGCAGAATGTGACTGACTGAAAGTCAAGTATGATGTTGTGCTCTTTAATACCCACAGAGCTCAAACTGGCACTAGAAAACCCTTTGCACAGCATCCAACTGATGTGCCTTGGAGCTGATTTGGAAGGGACTCCTGTTAGATGGGAAAGAAGCCCAAATCCAAAGTGCTTTGAAATCAAAGAGGATCTTTGACTGGCTTTAATGGATTTTGAATCAAGCCTCTGCCCAAGATGAGACTGCCAGAGGGAGATTGTGGCCACTGCTAAGCCGTGCTGTGGGGTGTTGTGATGGTGGTCACACATCCCTAGAAATGGGACTGGGATGGTGGTCTCATATCATGGCTTTTATACCCAGGTAAGGTTTGATGAGAGAGTGGAAAGATAGGGTCCTGGGAGAAACAGGGAGAAATAGGGAGAATACTCTTCCCTACCTCCTAGGGGGAAAACCAGGTCCAAGAAGGTGAGGTGTTCAGCTGGCATGGTACTCAGGACCTCATGAGCTGCCAAGGGACTTCTGTGCTAGGGTCAGCTAAAGTCAAGACCAAGCACTGAATGGGTCAAATCAAGGCATATGTGTTAGAATAAGCCCAAAGCCTATGTACACGCTTGTTTTCAACCAGCTTTAGAGGAATGCCTACCTGAAAATACGACTGTGGGGTAAGCAAATGATTGGATATATTTCAGCTATGCCTTAATAAATGCCTGTAAACCTGCACTTCGCCTAATGTATGAATAGTGATCCCCCGCAATGAAAGATGGCTGGGTATGTGAAATGGGGGAGACGTTCACTATGGACTCGCTTCAGTGCTGAATTTTTCCTCCTCCTCACCTCGGTGTAACAGTTTGTGACCAAGAGGTGAACTGTTCTCAAGACTATTTGCTGCTCAGTATCCATATGGTGATAGTTGATATATCTTCCTCTCTGAGGGTATACAGGCAGGGTCAAATGTCCAGATAATGCAACTGTGCTGGCTTTGTATATAAACACGTCTTAATGCATACACTGTAACTACTCAAAATCCATCCCCTTAGAAATTTTCAATATTTTCAGACTTTTCAGGCTTTTCCAGGAACCTGAATACTTTCTGCCTTTCTTTAGCCTAATGAAAAAAGCTTATGTTTTTGCCTTTCTTCTTCCTCCCTTCCCTTTCCTTCTCAGCAGGAGAGGTAATGCACAGCCCCAGGCAGCGCGGCTGGCCCCATCAAGGAACTGCTTCCAGGGCTGGGAGCTGCTCTGAGCACCAGGCACATTCCATCAAGTTCCTCGTCCGAATGAAAAGCTGAAGTGGCTTTTCTGTGTAGGGAGGATTGAAACCAGATCCTATTATTAAATTTGCTAAATGGGAACCTAATGATTTATGAGGGAGGTAGTGAATCCTCAGAAAGAATTTGGTAATAATAACGCTGGGTGAACGGCAGCATGGAACAGGCTTCAGAAGTAAATGATCTGTTAAAAAAACCCAAAACAAAACAAAACAAAAAACAAAATCCCACCAAACCACCTAAACAAAGCTACTAAATGTGAACCAGAAAAAAACTTTAATTATTTCTAATGAGATCAGCAAAGCAAACAAAGGACTGAAGTGGGACTTATCTGATATAACCAATAAGAAGCACACACAATATCCTTTTACAGTCATGCTTGAGAAGTTCAAAGCCATGCAACATATCTAACCGCACAACAGTACTGCTGGCGGCCGTGTAACTAAATCCTAGCCATTGTTTTGGAAAAAAATAATAATATTCAAACATCTCCACAACTTTTTAGTTTTCTGGAACACGTGGTAAAATTCAAAAGGTACTGAAAGTTTTAGGTGACTATATCGAGCACTGCAGGGTCTTAGCACCTTTAAAAAATGTTGGCTTTTTGATGCAAATTTTAGCCAATTTGGAAAAACAATACTCTGACTAGAGTTTGTCTTCTAAGGGGGGATGATGTCTGTCCATGGGTTTGTGTATTTTTAAAGCTTATTCAGGAGGGATATCTCTTCACTTATTTAAAAAAAAAAAAAAAAAGAATTTAAAGAAAATAAGGTGAAGACATTGTGGTTTTCTGCATTACTCTGCAGAGTGTCCATGCCACAGTGGGATCACAGCAGTGAATGCTATAGACCAAAGCAGGGCTGAATGAAATGAAACACCCACAGTTAAAAGCAAGCTGCTCATGCGAACACTTCCAATCCTGATCCATCCCCTGATTTCCCTGGGACAACAGGTAGCTCATGGGGTCACTCTGGGAAGGTCCTCAGCCAGCAAAGGGAACCTAGACCCTGAGAAAAGGGGGAATAAAAGAACACAACAGCTCTGAGACAGTAACCATGTATTGCTCTCAGCTATAATAACATACAGCAATATGTATAAAAATCTGGCTGCGGGCTCTGCCTGACTCAGGGAGAATTGCTGTGATTAGCCAGACTCACTCCTGGAAAACAGTGGTGGCCCACCGCAAATGGAAGAAAACATTTCTATGGTTTGGGTTTTTTTTTTTTTTTTTGCTTTTCTAAGAAAGGCAGGATACCTTCTTTTGCATTCCTTTGCTTCTGTGGCTTTTTTCATCTCTAGACTTTTAATATTGCAGCTGCATCACTTCCCCCCGACGCACACTTCTTTTTTTCCTGTTGGTTGATTTTATTTCTCCAGCCACTCCACACTGTGTAACAATATGTATAAAAGGGAATATTTACTTTTGCAATGCTACCTGCCCCGAGAGCCGTAAGGCATCCGGCGTAACAGCTGTGGACACTAATTCACTGCAACTGCAGTCTGTCCTCTCAGCATCAGCTACATTTCTTTTCCATATGCTAACTCCCTTTTAGCTTAATTTTCCCATTACCCAGCAGTAACATTGAGTAACTGTGTTGGGCTGTATTCAAATGCAAATTAATATCCCCTTCTGCCCATTAGCTCTGCTGTTTCTTGTCTAGCCAAAGCAACTGGAAACAAGTGAGGAGCTTGGTTCAGTGGTCGGACAGAGGGGCCCTGTCTGGGCTGGGATTGCTGTTCATCCCCGAGAGCAGACACGAAACAGCAGGCTGCAGAAAGGAGAGGTCCTTCATCAAGATGTTTCCTGCCAAATAACCCCTTAACTCCAAACATTCAGGATACACCGTAGCTCTCTTGAACTCTGATCTTTGACGTATATAATTCACACAATGCCTGTGCTGTGCTCTGGATTGGAAACATCCGGTGGATTGACACTGAGAAACCTTTAAACGAGGCATGGGGGAAGGGGAGCCAAGGGGAAGAGAGATGTCAGTGAGCAAACTGTATGACTCAAATCTTAAAAATCGTTAACGAGCCAGGCTATTAAGCTAAAGAAATCTTTAAGCAGAACAGTCTGGCACAAAGCAACTTCCCCAAAAGAGGGGATATAGATGTGGATGCTGATGCTGATAGCATGAAGGGAAGGGAGGGGGTGGAGAGAAGAAAATACAGAGAAGAAAAACATATGTTTTCTCATTCTAGGGAAAAGGTGGAGTCTCTTTCTTTCTCAGCTCTTTCTTTTTCACGATCACTTGGGACTAGAAACACTAGCACCAAATTAGGAGGAAAAGTGATGTTATTCCTCTGTACCCCCACCCAGAAAATTAAGCTCCACCCATGTGAGTCACCAACCCCAAAAAGGCTTATGCATTTCTTCATGTCTATGCAACTCTGAGCGTCATTTGAATTTGTTTTGCACTCTGATGCTTAATCTTCAGCACCTTTCCCTTTCCAGCACAGGCATGGACAGTGTGTGCAAACAGCATTACTCCATGCTAGGCAAATCTCCAGCTTTGCAAAGAACATTGTTGCACTGTTTCGCAAAGAACTTTTTTATAATTTTCTATTTTTTCTGCCTGCTATTTATAAAATCTTCCAGTTTAAGTTGATTGCTTCCCTTTCAAAATCCCAGAAGTGAAAGCGATACTAGAACAGGAATAGCATCCATCACTTAGAGGGCTTGAATGCATGACGAGAAACAAAGTCAGCAAGCAAATCTCTGTGATGCCTGAACCCATGATGAGACTACTTCAGGCTCGGTTGCTGGAAGGTGTGCTGGTGCGGACAGAGCGTATTGGTTAAAAAAGGATAGGCACCACTTTTCTGACCGCAGTTCCAGATGGCTGAGTTAGTAACAACAGTCATTCAGTCAAGAGGCATCAAAAAGAGCATCCCCCCTCCCAGAGGAATCCCCGCAATACTGATCAGAAATCTCAGATTTCTCCAAAACATTTGCAAAAATTTATGTGTAGAATGGCTTGTGCACCAAAACCAAATGGGTAAAGGCATGTGCCTAGCACGTGAATAATGAATACATAAGAGATAATGGTAATCGGTTCACAAAGAGGAAGGGAGGAAAATAGTCCCGGAATGAATTACTTGCCATGTAAAATTCACTGCTCCTTTGAGTTCATGATATGTAAAAAGACAGTTGTTTAAATTTTCCATTTCTGAGTTTTTCAGAACATTACTTATGTTCATATATAAGATCATTTAACGCATTAGAATTTCGTTCTTCCAGTGCAGAATAATGAACGTGTCAGCATAGATAACTGCTGAAATTTAACCATCTGCAAGATGTTGCCATGGAAAGAGCCTATTGCACAGGAGATTTCAGCTGTGGAGAATGTTCTGGAGATCGTACTTTTTGTACAGGATCTTGGTTTTTGGTCCCCTTTGGAGACAGTAAATTTCAAGGCAGATCAGTGTTGTTGCTTAACCTTAGACACACAAAAAGCAAAGGCAACACTCCATCAATACAAATGTGTGATACCAGGGAAGGAGAGGTTTTGTTACAGGGTGATGAAAAAACCTTTTCTGGACAAAGATGTGAGAAGCTAATCCAACAGTGACGGAAAGAAATCAGAAGAATGTTACATGAAACAGATCAACTTTCATCTCTGACATACCCACAAAGGACAAGCACAAACTAAAGGCAGGAAAAACAACCCTTGTCCTGCTGGCCTTTCCTATCTTTTAAGAGAGGCAGCAACTGGGTTCCCAGCTTTGAAGTCAATCAAATGATGAGCCTGCTAAAACTGATTAGCACATGCCTGCATGCTGGGGCATCGATGAAAAGAGAGCTGGGAATGGAGTACTCTGAAGTGGAAATGGCTGGAAAACTCTAAGGCTGTGGGATCACAGAGGGACATGTAGATCCCCTCTGTCAGCTGCAGCAACGAGGGTGAGCAAAATGCAGGAATGGTATTTCATGCTGCTGAATGTGCATATCGTATTGCTCTTGCTTTTTGCACCTGCAGCATTTCCAATTCTGCAGCTCTGAGCTCTCAGTGCATCCTGAACCCCTGAAGTCCCTCTGGTCCAGAGCCTTGTTTCTGCCAGACCCTGGCATCAAATATGTCAGATGAAGTGCAAAAAAACCTCATAATGAACGATAATGGAATAACAGGCCAGAGGGAAAGTTTCTCCCTAATAGCCAGTGATTGGTTCAATAAAAGCAGAACACAAAACAACAAAAACAGAGAGAAAATTGGCAGCAGGATTAGCCCTGCTATTACTGCAGAGATCCAGCTACCAAAAGCCAAAAAGAAAGCTGCAGCAGTACTGGGGTGCTAGTCTCCCACTGCAGGATACAAATAACTCCCATCGGAATCGATGACATTTATTCATGTCCTGTGGCAACAAAATGGAGACTCCTCTCTACTTTTCTCAGCGGTGCTGTTGCAGCAAGATCAGTGAGGGTGAAGCATGTGTGCGTACGTAATTTGTGCTCTCTGCTCGAGAACACTTAACTGTCATGACAAACTGCAAAAACATTGCCAGCGTATAAAAGAGTCTGCAGGTCCCTGTCAGAGGTAGAGACAGAGCCATAAGGCTGTGTGCAGGCATTGGGACTGTTTGCTTGATTACGTTCCCATTTTATCTCTTGCTGGCAGATGAGTTCATTCAATGAAGAGCTCTCAAGTGCTCTTCCTTGGTCTTCCTTGCATTTTGGGGTAGAAAATGGCTATTCATTCCAGTCTCCTCTCTTGCCCTACATACGCAGCTACCAGCACCACGTTAGGATGTGGGAAATGTCAGGCATGCAGCCAGAGTCAAGGCTAAGAAACCTTGAGTTGCCTCTGAGAAGGCTGAGAGCTTCACCCTGCTGCCAAGGGACAGGTCTCAATGGGTTTGCCCACACCTGGGAAGTGGATTCTCTCCGGCTTAACCAGGGGAAATGAGAGTTGAGAGCACATGCTGGAGGGCAGGATCTGAAGTCAAAGCTTTCTTGGCAGTGGGGGAGAAAAAGGGGCTTGAATCCAGAGTAGCACAAGTATCAGGGATATTCTGTTGCAGAAATACAACAGGGTTAAATATTGCTCAGGTAGTTCTTGGGAGAGGCTGCCATCAGGTTTTGAACAGTTAGCAGGGCTCAGCTAAAATCAGATCACGATTTGACTAAAAATTTCAAAATAGGGAGGATAAAATGTGTTATGGGAAAACCTCTTTTTTTTTTTTTTTTTTTTTTGCTGTAGCAGAAAAAAAAAATATCTAAATTCTTCTGCCTACACCAGAAAACCATTGCTGGTGTTTTTTTTGTTCTGGTCAGTGAAGCATATGTTCCACTGGAGATAGGGTTTATACCAGTTACTAGTTAATTTGCCCATACCAGAAAGGCTTAGGCTGAACAAGATCAAGACTCTCATTCCAGAAGAGCTGTATCCATACATGGGTATAGTTACTCTGGTTGAAATAAATATTTAAAGGATATTTAAGGGAAGAGAGCTGCTACAGCATAATCAGCGTAACTCCTAAGCAGATACACTGCAAGATATAGAAAGTGGAATTTCACTTCTCATACTGGATCAGAAAGGCTTCTTTTTTCCCCCCCCCCCCCCTTCCTTTTTCCTCCTTTCTGAAAATCCCATTAATTCACCAGATAGGAGCTGTGTGAGAACTGCTACATTCCAGGGGGATTAGATAACGGGGAGGGAGGAAGGAAGGAAAGGAGTTGCTGAAGGGTCTTGGCAAAACTCAAGAGCCTTCTCCCCACACCTTTTCCCCAGTCTCTCATCTCCCTTGCTCTTCCCTGGTACTGAATTGCATCAAAAATAATAAAAGTCTGGAATTCAAGCAGACACAGTTGCAGACACTTACTGCAAATCCCTGTATGGCTGCATCTGTTGCAGAATTCATAGCGGTGGCTTGAATTCATTTAGTCAATGACAGCTGGAGACTTTCAGGGTTTTTCAGGTAGAGCAAAAAATCTCTGTGTAGAGACCCTTAAATTACTATAGCACTTTTTAATTAATTTAGCTTCACTGCACTGGAAAAAGCAAAATAAAGCCCCCAACACTCTGAAAAATAAAATGAGGACTCAGACACTCTGCAACTGTAATAGTTTAGCTGAAAGTATGAATTTAAAGCAATAGAAACCCTCTTGTAAATATTATTATTTCAATTTAGATTAAGTCATCTAGAACACTGACTGATGAAGGACATTTCATTGGAAAAACCCTGCTTCTCACATATAATGTGACTCTGAACTGAATTAAATTTTTCATAATCTAGAAAATATTAAACTGCATGAAAATTATCTCTCTTCAGTCAGGAGAGTTTCGGCTGAGGGGGTTGCCTATGAATAATTTCCGTTAGAGTCTTGTCCTTTATCTTGGGGCAATTCTGTTATTGTAGCCCTGGATTAACAATTAGTTTATTGCAATTTAGCTTAAAAGGAAAGAACAGTGTCCCCATGGCAGTCTGCTTGGTTTTAACCAGTGCCCCTGGGTTTCTGGGTACCACATGAGGCTTCATCCACACTATCTGACTGCAGTGATGTGAGCACAGCAGACAGGAGTGGATACCTCTCTGATCTAAAAGGAAGTCAGTGTAGCTATAACTTTTATCACAGAAGTGCCTGCATGAGCAGCTGGTGTTAACATCCTCATCATCCACTGAATCTGCACCCAACCACGGCGAAGTGTGAAAAACCTCAGTGTGGCTGGGCACCTGGAGGCACCTTGGATGTCAGAGTGACTATTGCAATCTGATCTAGCTAGGTGTGTGCTAGCCTGGCTATGCACCCCTCCTGCAGTCACATCTCCTGGTAGGTAGAGATGATCCTTGCACTGGACGAGGGACTCGCTTTACTGATTTTCCATAAGCAATGCTTAGTTAAATCCACTTTAATTGGAACGATTTTGAAAGAAATTTTGGAAGTACAAATGAGGATAAGGACCAGGCTTCTACCAAGAAGAGAAATCCCACCAGGTCTACTCTAAACTTCACTAAATGAATCATGACTCTAAGGACAAATCCACCGTGTAATCCAGGGGTGTGACTGGGTCTGAAATCTCACAGATGCAGAATATTTCTTACTTTCACAAACTATAATAATAATACTGAGATTGATAAAGCATTAATTTTTCCAAACATCTAGTCACCCCAGAAACAGGAAGAATTTGTCCACTGTTTCTTGTAGAGCGTTGTAAAGTTACTGGAGAATTTTGATAGTTTAGTTTTGGGGGAAGGGTTGTTGCTTTTTCTTCAAAATATGTGTGTAGTTATTTCCAGAAGAAAGAAGAGAGTGTTTGATGAGCCCAAAGTGTAGCCAGGGTAAAAGATATACTAGTATGATATATCTTATGAGTCTCTCCATACATTCATGTTCAAGCAATTCATCACCAGACTGAAGGGAAAGACAAGTGGTCAGCTGGTGGCTGTAAATCTGTCCATTTGTGTAACTCACTCTGGTCAGATGCATTTGAAGAAAGCCCAGGAGCAAATTCTGTTCTGTTTTAAATAGTAGCTGAGTGTTGTTCATGTGTGCCTTATCTATCACGCAAAGGCATCTCTGGTATAGTTGGAAATAAGAAAAGACCAGGCAGTACTGGGGCTGTTGTTTATGCAGACAAGCAGGTGAAGTATTGGGCATTTTTATTCTAAAAATGAGTCAAACTCATTTTATTTCTACCTTTAAAGGCCAGTGCCTGATTCTTGTCTAAATGCTCCCATGCAACTTTGCTCTCTGAAGGTAAATGTTCAGGGTCTTGACAAGATCTCGGGCTTTATCTCACCTATCTTCAGCCACCTGTAAAGCAGGCACTTTATGAAAACTGATCACCTCATTTTCTTCTGTAATTAGCAAGAGAAGTAATTCAGCAAAGTTGCCTCTGTGGTTCGTTGGTGGTGTTGATGGTGGAGGGAGCCCATATTATGAGTATAAACAACCTGCCTAACTTTTAGATGCTCAGTGCTGTCCAGTACCTGCTTTGTTGGGTTTCAGCTACACCAAACCTACTTTTCTGACCCCTGGGGAGCGTTTGCATAACCAGCACCTGCCTCATAGCAGCTGCAGCAGCCGGAAAGAGGGGCTGTAACTAGGGCACTGTCACTCTAATTGAAAGTGCACAGAGCAGGCAAAGGATGAAGTGCCTCAGTGCACTTGCGCCCTACTTAACTCTTATCTGAGGCACTGGATCTTCCCTGCCTGCCTTTCTACTGAAAACCAAGCAGTTTGCAAAAGGACCTTCCTCCTGAATTGTCCACATCACAGTGAGGTGCCAAGTTGAGATGCCACTGAAAAACCTTTCTGGGAAGCATGATGATATATGTACCACTCAATCCCTTTTGATCTGCAAGATATTTACACTCCTTTGAGGCTCTGGAATGTTCAAGTGACAGAAGAAATACATAACATTACCTCTGGCAACTTGTCAGAGGTACGTCCAGTTAAAAGGTTGGGCAATTTCCATAATATGCATGGTTGCATTCAAGTATTTACTATTTATATTCTGTCTCTTAGACCTATCAAAATATGTTCCCTCTACTAGAACTCGCAAGGAGAAGTTGTTGTTATGAAACTGCCTTTTTTAAGTCCTCTAGAATCTTCACTGGGGGAACAAAGAAGGACAAGACAGTTCTCTTCACATAGCAGAAAGAAGTCAGGAGGGGTGAAGAGGAGAAAAATGTTGTACGCCACTACTCATCTCAGAGTACATTTCTGCTGCTCCCTTATTTGCTGGACAAGTTGGTCTTCTGCACTCTTGCCATTGCCACCTGGAAAAATTTACTCTGTGATGCAATCAGATTCAAGATCATAGAATCATAGAATGGTCTGGGTTGGAAGGGACCTTAAAGATCATCCAGTTCCAACCCCCCTGCTGCGGGCAGGGACACCCTCCACTAGACCACGTTGCCCAAACCCTCATCCAACCTGGCCTTGAACACTTCCAGGGATGGGGCATCCACAACCTCTCTGGGCAACCTGTTCCAGTGCCTCACCACCCTCATGGTAAAGATTTTTTCTTCCTTATATGTAATCTAAATCTTCCTTCTTTTAGTTTAAAACCATTACCCGTTTTCCTATCACTACATGCCCTTGTAAATAGTCCTCCAGATTTCTTGTAGCCCCATTTAGGTATTGGAAGGCTGCAAAAATGTGTCCCTGGAGACTTCTGCAGGTTGAACAACCCCAACTCTCTCAGCCTGTCTTCATGGGAGAGGTGCTCCAGCCCTCTGATCAACGTCATGGCCCTCCTCTGGACTTGTTCCAACAGATCCATCTCTGTCTTGTACTGGGGACCCCAGAGCTCAACACAGTACTCCATGTGGGATCTCATAAGACCGGAGTAGAGGGGCAGGATCACCTCCCTCAATCTGCTGGTCACGCTTCTTTTGATGCAGCCCAGGATATGGTTGGCTTTCTGGGCTGCAAGTGCATATTGCCGGCTCATGTTGAGCTTTTCATCAATCATCACCCCCAAGTCCTTCTCCTCAGGGCTGCTTTCAATCCATTCTTTGCCCAACCTGTAGTTGTGCTTGGGTTTGCGCTGATCCACGTGCAGGACCTTGCACTTGGCTTTGTTGAACTTCAAGCGGCTTGCACGGGCCCACCTCAGCCTGTCAAGGTCCCTCTGGATGGCATCCCTTCCCTCCAGTGTGTCAACCATACCACACTGCTTGATGTCATCAGCAATATCAACCCCTGAGAAACATCACTGGTGACTAATCTCCTCTTGGACATCAAGCTGTTGACCACAGCTTTTTGAGTGTGACCATCCAGCCAATTCCTTATCCACCGAGTGGTCCATCCATCGAATCCATGTCTCTCCAATTTAGACACAAGGATGACATGCAGGACAGTGTCAAATGCTTTGCACAGGTCCAGGTAGATGATGTCAGTTGCCCTTCCCTTATCCACCAACACTGAACCCCATCATAGAAGGCCACCAAATTTGTTAGGCACGATTTGACCTTAGTGAAGCCATGTTGGCTGTCACCAATCACCTCCTTATTTTCCATGTGCCTGAGCATAGTCTCCAGGAGGATCTGCTCCATGATCTTGCCAGGCACGGAGGTGAGACTGATCGGCCTGTAGTTCCCCAGGTCTTCCTTTTTAATCTTTTTAAAAATAGGGGTTATGTTTGCCCTTTCAGTCAGTGGGAACTTCACCGGACTGCCACAACTTTTCAAATATGATGGAGAGCGGCTTTGCCACTTCATCCGCCAGTTCCCTCAAGATCTGTGGATGCATCTCATCAGGTCCCACATTCCTTCAGGTTCCTTAGATCGTCTAGAACCTGATCTTCTCCTACAGTAGGTAGTTCTTCATTCTCCCAGTCCTTGCTTTTGCCTTCTGTGACTTGGTCAATGTGCCTCAAGCGCTTGCCAGTGAAGACTGAGGCAAAGAAGTCATTGAGTACCTCAGCCTTCTCCATATCCTGGGTAACCAGCTCTCCCATTTTTTCCAGAAAGGGCTCATATTTTCCCCTAGTCTTCCTTTTATCACTGACGTACCTATAGAAGCTTTTCTTGTTACCCTTGAACTCCCTGGCCAGATTCAATGCTATCAGAGCTTTAGCTTTCCTAACCCGATCCTTGGCTGCTCAGACAATTTCTCTGTATTTCTCCCAGGCTACCTGCCATTGCTTCCACCTTCTGTAGGATTCCTTTTTGCGTTGGAGTTTGTCCAGAAGCTCCTCGTTCATCCATGCAGGCCTCCTGACACATTTGCCTGACTTCTTCTTTGCTAGGATTAATCGCTCCTGAGCTTGGAGGAGGTTATCCTTGAAATCTAACTAGCTTTCTTGGGCCTCTCTTCCTTCCAGGGCTTTATCCCATGGTACTCTACCAAGCAAGTCCCTGAAGAGGCCAAAGTCTGCTCTCCTGAAGTCCAGGGTAGTGAGCTTGCTGTCCGCCCTCCTCGCTGCCCTGAGGATCTTGAGCTCCACCATTTCATGTTCACTGCAGCCAAAGCTGCTCTTGAGCTCCACATTCCCCACCAGCCCCTCCTCATTGGTGAGAACAAGGTCCAGCATGGCACCTGTCCTTGTTGCCTCCTCTATGACTTCGAGAAGGAAGTTATCATCGACACATTCCAGGAACCTCCTGGATTGCTTATTCCCTGCTGTGTTGTCCCTCAAACAGATATCGGGGTGATTGATGTCCTCCATGAGGACCAGGGCTTGTGAATGTGAGGCTGCTCCTATCTGTCTACAGAGGGAGTCATCTGCTTGGTTTCCTGGTCCAGTGGCCTGTAGTAGACCTCCACTATAATGTCCCCTGCCCCAGTGCTCCCTTTAATCCTGACCCATAAGCTCTCGGTCAGCTCCTCACCCATCCCCAGGTGGAGCTCCATGCACTCCAGCTAGTCATTGACATAGAGAGTGAAACCCCCTCCTCGTTTCTGCTGCCTGTCCATCCTAAAGAGCCTGCGTCCTTCCATTCCAGCACTCCAGTCACAGGAGCAATCCCACCACATCGCCATAATGGCAATGAGATCATAGCCCTGCAGGTGTGTGCACGTCTCTAACTCCTCTTGTTTACTCCCCATGATCTGTGTGTTTGCATAGAGGTATTTAAGTTTGGCTTCTCATGAAGCTGACATACTGGCTGGAGTGGCTGGGATTCCTTTGTGCTGCACTTTAGGTGCTCTCCTGCTGACTGCTGACCTGTGATCCTTCTCTCAGCTCTGGGCATCTATTGCCAATGTTGGCATCAAACTGGTAGGAGGCTAGGAGTTGGATAGACTGAGGTTCCACTTTCCTAGCAACTTTAGTTTAAAGCCCTCTTCAGCAGCTCGGCAAGCTAATGACTGAAGATGGTCTTCCCCCTGCAGGATCCATCCTGTATCCCGTCATCACTCACTTGATTCAGCACAAAATGGTGGTTTTCCACCACATTTACTTTTTTCTTTTTACATTCCCACTCCTGAACCTTCCCTCATGCTACCAATTCCACACATGCCTGTTGCTTGCTTATTTTTCCATTAATCCACCATAATCCTGTTTTTCACACACTCCTACCCACTTATTGCTTCCACCTGCGCCACAGCCATGGTCTGACCAGTCAATTCCCTGCACTTCTCAAAGAAACATGAAGA
The DNA here is from genome assembly GCF_028858705.1 of Grus americana. NCBI lineage: Eukaryota > Metazoa > Chordata > Aves > Gruiformes > Gruidae > Grus > Grus americana. Next base: position 8,663,140 of record NC_072853.1, on the reverse strand, counting down.
CCAAGTTAAAAGTGCCTTCTGTCTCCATTTGTGTTTCACACATTGAAACACACAATTTGGTTTACAAATTGCTGACAGCCAGTGACTGCATTTACTACATTTTGCATCTCAGAGTTTAAGAAATATCACGGATGAAAAACCTGCATGTCCAATTTGCATAAGTGAGGAATTCAGATGCAGTTGTCCTGTGTCTTTATGAAGTCCATGAAGTGCCAGATGACCAGTCACTCTAATTGCTACATGGGTTTGGGAGCATTTGATTTCTGAGGAGTGATTATGCCTGAAACAGATTGTGCCCAAAGAAAAATGATCTGCATGAAAATGCACTTAATTACAAACTGCCACGGCAGAAACAGAACCTGACAGCCCAGCTGCCCCATAGGATGTCTGCATACATCACTGAGCAGAAGAAATGGTGCCAAGAACCAAGCTCATAAAATCCATTGACAGGCACCAAAATAAACTCTGATTTTCAGAAACAGTTAGTTCCCAAGTAGCTTTCATAGATGCAAGGGGAAGTACTGGGTATGCAGAGCATTTGAGAGGAGAATTTGGTAGAGTCAACATTTCCAACCATTTACAACCATCCAAAGTCAGAGGTCTGATGTACATGGAGGTATATTTGTGTGTTGCAAGTTCCTTTTGTAGAGAATGGGACTCTACTAAACAACGTCATACATCTTCTGCCATGTGTTAGGGGTTTACATCTTTCTCTGGTTAATTCCTTTATGCTGGGACCGAAGCAGCTAGGTATTGAGTTCCTAGTCCCTTCCCTAAGGAATAAGACACCAGATACTGTGAAGACCTGGCACCATATCACGCACAGGCAGTGGCAGATTAAGGGAGTCGTTTTCTTCTGCTACAAGATCTGTGATGTGAAAGATTGTTGCACATCATAAGGCAACTACACTTAACAAGGTAGCACAGCACCACCTAAAAGTACAGCAACCATATTCCATGAAAGTATCCTGATCACCGGGATTAATCAATTTCCAGACCAAGTCTCCTCACAAGTGTGGTAATAAAGATGGAGAGTCTACAAGAATCATCATAGAGAATAAAGGAAAGAAAACAGCACTAAAGCTTTAGTATCTCTACCAAAGAAAAAAATGCCAAGAAATAATGTCCAAGATACTGGCATGATAAATACTGTGGATGCAGATGGAGCAAAGCTATTGGGAGATTTCTTTTATTTGGAAAGAAACCAATTAGCAAGAGGAATAGACGCTTGTGTTAAAGAGCAAAGATACTGAAGTAGATATGGGTCTGTTGGTGGAACTTCTGATTCTAGCAGAACAGAGCAGATCTAAACTGTAGAAAAATGCCAGCAAATAGCAAATACCACAGGCATCTGTGAGGAAGGCATCAACACAAGGACAGCGATTTCGCAGAATAAGAATACAAGTACCAAACTAAAGCAATGGGACATACATGACAAGCAAATTGAATGAGGATGGTCAGTGAGTACATTAACAATGGCACCATGAAAGGCAGAGAAGAGATTCCAGGCACCCATGCAAGGCCATGAAGGCTATGGGAACTTTGGGTGCAGTATAGTTCTACTCAGCAGAACTGAGTACTGCACTAACATAGCTAAACTGGTTTTGACACCTACTCTGATCTGCTCAGAGCTGAATGAAGCCTCACCACATGGAACGATGCAGCATCACATAAACACCTTTTATATCCCAGCACCCAAGTATTCTGGGAAGGAAAACCAGTGTATCCTATAGACTTCTTGTAAAGACAGGGAGATTTCTCGAGAACAGGAAAAGATCAGTGGTGTGATTATAGCATGTTCTAATGGTCTTAGTGCACAGACACTGCTGAAGGAGCTCAGCCCTTCTCTTGGTACGTAGGCATCCAAACCAGCCTGATCCCAGCTAGACTACGGATCAGTCATATAAAGAGCAAAATTCTACTGGAGACGCACAGCCAAGGGTGGAGGACCACAGCTAAAAGCCAAAGGAAAAATGCAGACTGTCAAAAAAAATTATCCCAGGAAAGAAGACATGTTGTAGCTTGTCATTTATTCTAGTTGACATGCAGAATTATTAACTACTGTGGGACACCAGGGAGCCTGACACCAGAAATATTCTCAGTGTCAGAATGGTCTCTGTCTGTAAACACATTTTTCAAAGCAATGGGCATCTATGGGACAAATTTGAGTTAGACATAGTGCAATCTGAGCCTGGTGAAATAACTGGATCCATTTGATCTGCTGGTGTCAATGGAAAGAGCTGTCAGAACCACAAAGGCAGTGTAAGAAACCAATGGGCAAGCAAATCTGAATCAGGGTCAATCTACTGTAGACAGCAGTGTTACTACAGTTAGTAAACTCTACCATGATCTAGAACACACCCAGTTTCATCACCATGCTCTGCTGGATGTCAATGTTTCACTGGTATATGCCCAAAGGGGCAGGTGCCACTGGATATGTATGACAAGGTGGGCAAGGTCCTGTGTTGCTACCTGATCAAACCAACGGTTGTGTCTCCTGGATCTCCCAAACACAAAGATTATAAGTGATGACCTTTGCATTATCAGGAGAAGGAAAGTCCAGATGAGAATATTGGCCTATAAAACCACTATGCAGGAAAACCTGAAAAGACTCCATAAACACTTTAAAGTGGGGTAAAGATAAGAGGTTTTAAAACTGCAAGGTCTTACTGAACTTTTCAGGCTCTATTACTAAATTTAGCAGTATCAGGGAATGTTCTTGAACACTAGGACATATTTTTCTATGTTGTTTAATTAACAGACTGGTGTCTGGCATGGTTTTGGCCCAAGCAGCTTGGTACACTACTGAATAACTTCCAGGCACAGTTTGGAAGTTAGCACTGGCCAGGACTATCCCCAGTAGGCAGTCTGGATGTAGCCAGCCTATTTCAAGGCTAGGAGAGTCCAGTGGTACAGGCATGGGTTGTTCTGTGTCTGCTAGTCTCCACACCAGGAACTTTTTCTGGACACGTTACACTGCCATAGATATAACTTTGAGACTCTCCAGGCAATCCAACGAAGATAGTTACAGACAGTAAGCCCACTTCATAGCTTCCCTCCTCTGCAGAAACAAGGAGGCTGTGCCCCACTGCCAAGAGAGGGATGTGCATTTCGTGCAAGACAGTAATCTGTTGAAAGGGAGTAAGCAATCTTTCCATCACACCTCAGACATAGCCTGAGATGGAGGCATACCTCATCCCAAGGAACAAAGGCATTTCTATGACTAGCCAGGGACTTTTTATACGGGTAAGGCTCAGTTTTAAGATAGTCTATAAAGAGCAAATGTATGAAAGTGCTATGCTGCAGAGCTGAGCAGGTCTGAGTCTAACAGCAAAGATCTCACAACCTCATGGGAAAATGCAAGTTAGGCTAGCTAAATGTGTGAGCTACAGACACAAGGCAGTGGATGAAGCAAAACTTAAGAGTGATAGTGAACAGAAAGCATGTTGTGAAATGCAATGCAAAGTCTAGATACTAGGAAGACTTAGAAGGAACATGAATGTCCATGAGTAAGCCTGACATAGGGGAAGTGGGACAGAGGAAACGTGTATTTGGAAAAAAACCCAGAGCCAACAGGTTGCCATGCAACAGAATTCAGATTGAAAACAAGAAGTAGGGGAACTGGTTTGAAAACCAACGCCTTTGAAAGTATATGACTTCACAACATTAAAAAAGAGTAGTGGTTAAAGCCACATCTATAGGTTTATGTACATACTAATATCCACTTGCCTTAGTGGCAAATGATCCTGTAAAACACACCCAAACTAAAATTGTTCAAAATAGTAGTTTAACAATTCTTATATGACTTGAAAAGAGAAGCATATCTTTCAGGAAGGAATGCTTTGGAGGTTTACTCAGGAGTGACTCTATCTGTCATGGCTACACGCAGTTGCAGGATCTCTGTAGAAATAAGAAATGTCCATTTTGTGTTGCAAACATCTCATGATGTTATCAAGCACTGAGGACATGAAATGTCTGTTAATCTTTGACTTCCATACTTCCTTCTGCTTTGTGTAGCCCCACACTTCTGTAAGCAGTCTTGACCCAGGCAAATTAGGAAAGATAACAACAGAAGATGTTTAGGAGATAAGCTGTAAGGCAGTTCTCATGCTAGTCTTCAACCTGCTTCAGATGACTTAAACCTTTTCTATCTATTTCAGCTCAAAAAAGCAAGAGCTGTAAGTAGGGAAGTAGCAAGGAAGGAAGAAAAAGTAAGGGAGCTATATCATGTTACAGGTCTCTCTTGTCTGAATAAAGTCAGTTTGCGATGGAGAGATGGGGGAGATTTCATTGTGTAGAAGAAAGCTGGGAATCCTTCTCTGATAAAATGTCTGACTAAAAATGAAACATTAGTGTGAAGGGAAGACAAATGAACGGGCAAACAAATATTTGGTTTCTGTTCTGGAATATTTGAATTGTGTCAGGCTTCAGCTAAGACCCTGAGTAGATTTCGTAGGAAGGCAAAAACATGTCCTAACCCCCTCATCTTGCACTGTGTGCGCGCCCTATCATACCTAAACTGTTTCCTGCTCTGTTGCGCCACCTCCTGGCACAGAATGGCAACACAAAACCAAAAAGAAGATGAAAAGCAAACTTTCTGTGCAGTTCTTTTCTTAGATCTAAGTTATTGTTAGAACTACTTGTACAAGGGAAGCAGAGGATGATACCATATTTTGATGCAGAGGTCTAAACACATATAATTGCAAATAATTGCATCATTAGCACTACAGAATTAAATCACGAGTAAAAATAATGATGTATTAACACATCTTTACATCCTATTGTATCAGTAATCTGGTGATCTTTGGTACTATGTGCGTTCCATGCCCACGCACCCGAGGTTTCCTTTGCCTTTCAAATTTACCATATAAACATAGAGAAAGCAAGGAACTGCTCAAGGGAAGAAATCACAAAATTCTCTTTTGTGTCATTTAGCAACAGGAGGCCTTGAAATAAGATCTCATCTGCACAGGCTGTTCTACCACTTCTGAAGTCAGCAGAAAGCCACCCTGTCACACTGCAGGAAACATTTGAGTTTTACTACGCCTGAATCACCAATGGATGTTCAAGGTGAACGACACTAACAAACAATGGCTCACTACAAGCCATTAGGCAGGAGAAGACTATTTAGAATGAAAGCCTGAAGGTATTTTTCAGAGACGGTCCTTGGTCTCTGTCCATCATTCTCCCTTCTCCCCAGAGGGGAGCTTTGCCTTTCTTCCATGTTTAGATAAGGGATGATGAGTGAAGTCACAACCAGGAAGGAGGGCACGTGGCTACAAAAAAAAAAAATTGTTGCTATTTTTGCCTCCTGCTGCCTTTTATTATGTCTTCATCTGTAGTCTATAAATTGATGAAAAATCAGCATTTGTGTTTCCAGCAGGCTGCAATGTCTATTTTCTAGGCATAGACTGATCAGCTCCAGTCTCACCCTCATTTCCATATTCAAAAATGTGTGACAATAGACAAGCTAATTGTTTTGGGTGGAAAAGCCACCTGAATATATTTGGTACACCTTTATTAAAGGTTTAGAAGTGAGTTGGCAAAAAAACCTCTTCTCTGAAAAGTAGAAAGAATTACTTTAGGAACAGAAAACTCAGTAAATGAGTGGAAGGCAGAATTAGATTCTATTTAAATAAGACATTCTTGCTTTTAGGATAACTAATCAAACGGGTGAGTGTACACAAAATTTGCCTCTGATCTTTCAAGCTGGTATTTAAAAAAAATTACTTAAATGAGCACCAAAGAGAACAGGAAAAGTTGCTGATCCTGTCACTTTTCAGATGCAGAGTTACAGATCCAGAACAACAGAATAGAGACTTACAAAACTGTTAATGGGCATCTTTATTCTATATACTTGATTGAGAAAATGAAATATATTCACCAACACAGTGGAAGAGGAGATGCTGTGGGGAAAACATTCCTATTTAGCTAGATCTCCATTTTCATCTTGCTACAAGATAATATTTTCAATTGCCTTTCTTGCTATTGTGTTTACCTTGACTTCAGAGAAGTTAGGCTCAAGTCTTTATCCTGTCCCTCCCATGACTGTGGTTTTGTATAAATATTTTAAACCCTCTCCACCTGGTCTGTAAGAGGAAAATAACAGTTCTTTCTCACTGGTGTGACAGCAAAAAGTATCGGGAGTTGCTGCCAATGCTTTCTGTACGTAGCTGTCAGGACTGTTTGCTCGATCTGTATATGCATGTCATCACTAGATAAAATTTGCTTGTTGCAGTTTCAGTGATCCTGTAGTCTAACAACAGTACTGTTTTATAGTCAAGTATTTCTTATTTAATAAGCAATAATAAAACCACAGTCAAGAATGTTGTAGAGGCAGCACACAGAATGCGACTGTTGTTGCAGTTACCAGAATCTAATTATCCAGAGGGAAGGATGTGAAGTTGAACTAACCTTCTGATTTCCGAACATCTCAGAAATTTACTTTTCAAGATACTAAGGAGTCTGAAATCCAGACACTAACTTGGATCAATGTTTCTGTACTGTTAATAGGACCAATTTTATGATGACCTGCTTCTTGCAGGACCTCAGATAAACTTGGCGATGAACAAAGCAGATTTTGGAGCACTAAGATGTCAGACAGCTTATTCAGCAGGTATTTATATCTTCTGTCCTAGTAACAGGAAAGGTGCCATTGTCTTTGAAAGGATAAAATTAGGTGCTAACTCTATACATTCACTGAAAAGTCCTGCAATAGCACATGCCAATACTCTCTGAAGTACAGTAGCAACAGCAATAGACCAGAAAAAGAGAGGATATGATCAAGACATGGTTTTGACAAAAGCATTTAGTAAAAGATAGCATCAATGCAAAGAATGTGGAGCTCTAGGAGTCTGGGGGTCTTTTTCTAACCATGGCAGGAAGGAACTGAACCACTGTGGGTCTCAGGGAAAGCAGCTGTCAGGCAGCACCATTCGATCTCAAAAGAATTTAAGAATTCACTATCCCTTTTTTCTTTCCCTTCTGTAGTACAAACCCACCCTTTTTCTCAAAGATGACTCAGTTTTTAAGCACACTTCCTCTTCTTTTTGGCTAAAGGAAAATTTCTCATGCATTGTTTAGTATTTCCCTCCTACTACCTTCTTCTCCCCTGTGTACCTCCTTTACTTCCTTTATTCCAAATAAAGAAATAATGTTACACAGGTGTAAGAGGATTTCTGGACTTAATTCAAGCAGTGTTTTCATATCGCGTTCACTGACATAGTGCTTTCATGTTTAAACACTTTGCTCAGGACATTTGCATAGATACTGAAAAAGCTGGATTATTCCTCACTTTGCTTAAAAGCAAGCCACTCAGTAACATAAATAACACACTGAAGGAGGCGGTCACCTCAAATAAATAGAGACCTCCCTAAAAGAGTAGTAATAACAATGACCTACTTATAACAGCTTTCTGAGACTGATCTCAAGCAGATGGAAATGTATTTAGTTCTCCAGGGTTCTTCCTCTTATGAGCAGCAGCACTGACAGCAAAATCAAATTGCATGTGTTAGTAGTTCAGTCTTCTCTCCAGGTTCCCAATGCATCCTAAGATTTCATTTTTGCTAGTAAATAGTGCAGAAGAAATTGAAGCAAGAGATATGGTAAATCTCCTGTCGGAACAGCTGGAGTCTCTTACTTTCCAAAAGAGGGTGGTTGCATTCAACCTGATTTTTGGGAACAGTTCTGGCTCCTGCTGTCCCCCAAGCTGTGTCCAGGCCTTGCCTGGGAGAGGTGTGGAAGCTGTGCCAGGGAAGCAACGTAGCAATTACCCAGTCCAAACCAGACTTTCATCTGTGTGCTCCGTCTAGTTTAATAGTGTAAGTATAGCCGAAGTTTCCAGAAGTACCTAAACCAGGTATATGTGCTGCCTTCAAACATGTGAAAACTGGAATTACATTATGTATTTTATAATTTCACCAATTTTAAAATAAGATTTTTATCCCATATGGCACTGGAGATATTTCCCTCCATCAGAAGCACAAGGACTGAGGCAGGGGCTGAATATTTGTTTTGTGAATGCAAAGGAGACTGTAGTACATAGTGACTAGTTAGGGTTGTGACCTGACACAGTAGCCTGACTTTGGGACCTTTCCAAGTTTTCAATTGCACACTGAAATCACTGGGAAGTTAAAGATCTTATGAACTTTGTTCAATCCCTGCCTAGGTCTCCTATTGCTCACGTGCAGAACACCTTCGAAAACAGAGATTTGCAGCTACCCACATCCCAGAGGCATTTCCACCCATGGGATGGCCACACTCCCAGCCAACATAGTGGCATTTTGACAAGAAGTATGCTCTACCTCCTCATCTCCAGATAGAAAAACTCAGGCAGGCTCAAACACCAGATGCCATTGCACAGAGGTTCATTGGTTCCTGTGGAGGGCTGATCCCGCTTTACAAGTTTAAGTGTGGATGGGCAGATCAGAAGAAAAAGTAGGGAAAGGAAGTTTGAATAGGGAAAAGAGATAAGAATCAGTATGGATCTGGTGAGAAACAAAAGTCATGCCTAGGGCTGGCCAGACATGTGAATTCTTCCAGTCAGTTTTAAAATGGGGTAATATGTCTAGAATTTAACATGCATTCTTTGAGGCACTTGGATAACTTCGTGGCAGTTGCTGCAGAGCTGCCTATAAATCATTATTGTTTGTTGCAGCTCACTGTCCTCACACAAGGTGACACTTCGTATTTGCAAGTTTCAATCACCTATCTGGTGTTTGCAAATGGATTATGAGACACCTTTAGCAAATACTTACTATTTAGCAATTATTTAATCCTTAGCCTTTTGAACCCAAACCAACCAGTTTCAATGGCTTCCCTAAGAAGTTGTGTAGTTCAACACTCTCCACCTCTGTGCTAATATTTTTCTAGCAGACAATCTTCCTAACAATCTCTTTGGATGCCTTTATTCAGTTGTCTTGCTACAATGCTTTGGATGCTTTGACACCCCATTCCACTGTTAATAAGTGAAGTCAGCAACTCTGGACACTTTGACATGGGAAAGTCTTCCCACAGTTGGACTGCAAAGCTGTGTCCTAAAGGCATTTTCATATAGTTCTCATGCCTTCCTCTTCTTTGGGAGGTGGCATTGTCTCCATTGTTCTTTTAGCCATGGAGAACCAGATATGACTCAAAAATTTACAATGTTGGGCTCAGCTCTGGGGTACAGTAATTTTGTTCATCTTTGTAATGGAGGTGTTCAGCCCATTAAGACAAATGGCATTAAGAGCCATTGCTTTTCATGAATTAGAGGGAGAAGAAAATTCTGTGAGAAACTTGATCACTGTCTCACATAGGCATTAACCACAGATAAAAAGGCAGTGGGTAACTATCGGGCAGTGACTTTCAGGGTGTTTCACGTACCAGAAAAAACAAATTCTCAATGACTGCTGTCCCATTTTTCAGTTCCAATCCCAAAGCCTTTTCATAGCAGCGACATTACTTGGTTTCCTAAAATAAAACAGAAAGAAAGATGATAGAATGGGATGGGTGCAGCTTACTGTGCTATGTTGCCACAGAAACTCAGCAGTGAATTTTCTTTGTGCACTTCTGCTAGCCTTTAACTCTCCTGTGTGCATCTATAAATTTCATCATGATTGAAAACACACCAAATAAACACCCAGGCACATTAACTGAATTCACTTACTTTGAAGAAACCCAAGCGGGCATAGGAATAAAAAGAAGCAGTAGAAAGGGGTTCTGTAGGAAGACAGTTGCAAGTACAACTGAAGGATCCTAGTGTGTCCAGAACTACCTTCCTCTTGGCCTGACTGTAGAAGCACCTGGAAAAGCTGTGCAGTTCAACAGCATGGGAGCCTGAGAAGTATTTATTAGGAAGATTCTCCAGCCTAAAATACGTTAAGCTGCCCACATGCAGGGCAAATGATATCATAAGTACTCTGGGATGAGTTAGCTGAGATAAGTTCTATTGCACCAAGACAGCTGATCAGTTAGACAAGGCATGAAGCAGATCTTGGGAACAGCAGACCTTTCTGACTATGAGTGATTTAAGAGAGAACACATGGTTGGTACAAGTAGGAAAATATCTAGAGTGGAAAGAATGGGGCAATCAAATGACTCCTGAAACATAAAACTCTGAAAATTTAGAGTACAACTAGAGAAAATGTGAGCAGGTAGTCATTCTATCTGCATGAGCAATATGGTCCTGCCAGATGGGACACCATCTCAATGTGACCCAGCTGTCAGATGCTCTTGATCACAAAACTGTTGGGTTCCTTCGGAGGAAAAAAGAGGAAAAGTATAAACAGTGATACAAGCATCTCTCCAGGACCCGAAGGTAGAAATAGGGAGCCCAGACAATTGAAACAATAATTTTGCTTTAGGGGACAGAACAAAACAAGCTTGGAAGGGGCAGCATGTCTAAGAAGTCCCTTCCAGGATGTCTCAGCAAGGGTCTGACCCCAGCCCTTCCCTCAAACTGTCAGTGGTTCAGGAGGAAGTGCATATTTAAGTAGAAGTGCAACATTTAAGTGTAATATTTAAATAGATGCTATTTTTTTCCTTGTTATTCTTCACTCACACTTGTTTATTCAGGGTCATATGACTTCAACTTCTGTAGGAGGTCCATCTGCTGGCATGGAGGATATACTAATCCCATGATTCCCTGGATACCCTCTGGCTACCCCAGATGAATGGACACTGCTCTGATGTTAGGTAATGAGATGCCTTTGTAGGAATCATTCAGCAAAACTACTGTTTTCTGCACCTCCAGCCTAAGCTGTTTCTGCTCTGCTCAACATCCTAAACTTGCCCGTTCACTTTCTTACTTCTGCATGTTACTTCAAAACAATCAACCTGTGTTTCAACTTTGCTTGCCACTTCAAATCTGACTCCATTGCTTGATGCCTTAAAATCATCACCTGCTTGTCCCCTCAAAGCTGCCTCTTCGTATTATTGTTTGAAGGAGGACTTATGGTGCATAGGATATCAACAGAGTCTCTGAAAAGGAGCAAAGTCATGATAGCCTCTTTTATTTCCTTTGTCATATCCAGTTTTCTTACCCTGCTAGTATTACTCTTGAAGAGGTCACATTCACCCCTCTATAGGTACTTCTGATATGGTTCCATCATCCCTTCAGTATGGCATCTAAAGCTGACAGATAATTGACATTAATAAAATCTGCTTAGTTAGCTCTTGCTTCACTAAAGATACAGGGAAAGAGGCCAGGAATCTGCTGGGATTGTCCTTCTTTGTCCTCATATGCATGATTTTGTGATTTCCCTTATTTATATAGTTTAAAATGTTAGTCTTGTTTCTCACAGTAGATGATTGGAGCAGATTGATGATTTTGGTAATTTTCATTTAACTTGGACATAATTCATCATGAGACTATACAGTAGGAATGTGGGGAGTAAAGCGTTGCACATCAGCAAGTAAGTGACAGTTATTAATTCAAAGTTAAATGCACAACCTAACATGAGGTCAAGCAACAGTAATGCTAGCAGGACAAACAAAAGCTCAAGCAAGTAAATGGGTTAAGCTTAGGTTTTACAATAGTAAGCTCATTTCCCATTAAGGGAGTATAGAAATCACACAGGCAAGAAACATACAAAGTCTTTTTTTCATCCTCTGGAAGGGTAAGGGACCAATGGCACTGGAGAAGCATTCTTGGGATAAGCAAGCTGTTGACAGAGCACAGAGCTAAACTGCAAGACCATAGCCTTCCCACCTATTAAACTCATTATCACAGTTCTTGTCCTAAGGAGGAGGCTGGCAGAGGAGCTTAATTGGTTTATTCCTGTAGGGCTCACAACAGTTGAAAAAACAAAATCAGCAAAGCTGGTGAACTCATTGGTGATTTGAAAGCCTCTCCAAACAAACAAGTACAAAACATCCCATCAGTACAGACCCCAAAGAACTATATACATTTACAACAACAAAGAGTCACTGTCCTCCCTGCCTGGGGAGAAATTCCAGGAAATAAGGCTGAAATCAAATATTTTTCTATGCTTGATGCATCAGTAGAGTTCTGGCAGGTTCCCTAAGAAAAACAGAGCATACGTTTGTGAACACTGTGTGAGCCTTTTGTGACACATTGTGAGTTGGATGGTGCTTACACCCCTAAGGTGTTTCACAGGAAAATGTAACACATTCTTGACACTAAAGCAGGTTCTGAGATTTTCTGGGTGAAATTCTGAGCTGTGGAAAAATAGTGGACAGTATTAGCAAAGCCTCTAAGGAGATCAGGAGAGTCCCAGAACAATGGTGGCTATTGCAAGTTCCTCATGTCAGATGTGATTTACCTGGGATTGTAATTAACACAACAAAATAATCTTGTAAATCACAGCAAAGATGACATCCTGGCTAACACATCTGCTCCCCTGGGGAAGGGTGGGCACAGAGATTAAAAGGAAGCATTAAAGAGTTAAAATTTTGCAGGAAATTTAGTAGATTAACTACTGGTATGAAAGTGCCCACCACATACAAAGATGTCCAAAAGACATTGAGTGGAAATCCTGCTGGAGCAGAACATGATGGAGTTAATCAGAGGCTCTCATGTGGCGATCCTCTGACAGTAGGCACAAAGCTAAACTCATCCAGGGACACCTCTCAGGAGGTATTGGCAGGGTGTCCTTACAACATCTCAGTCATATGTGCTGGGAGTGCCAACAAAAACAATGTCAATACAAGTGGAACGGAGAAGGGTATAAAAAGTTTCATTTATTTCCGTGTTGGCTGCAACTGACCAGAAACCAAATTTTTTGCCATTGCCAAAAAAGGGCTGGCAAACACCTCCTTACAAACACAGACATCGTTTTGGGGGTGTTTTTTTCCCCAGCTACAGACCTGTCATTCACAAACTGAAAACCTGGGAGAGATTTGGATTTCAGATACTCTCTAATGCCAGAATCCTTAGCCTTTTCTTTCCAGTGATGTCTCCATGACAAGCCACATCTTGTGTGTGAGGTCTTTGCTTTATCTGTCTGTTGCTTTCAGGCTAACCTTTTACTGTCCAGCAAACAGATGACTGAACAACAGTTCTTGAGTTTTGCAGTGGCCCTCTTTAGTTCACTGCTGTAGCTATAGGGTCAGACATGTTAGTTCACATTAACTAAATATGAAAAGTCACCATATTACATACAAATAAAGGTCCATCTATCCCAACAGTCTCTCACGGCAATGACCGGTAGTGGATGCTAAGTGCAGAGTAAAGAATAAGGCAAATAAAATGGGTATTCCCTGATCTTCTAATGACCTGCAGGGCAGGGAGTTCCTGAAGCGGAGGCATGTCTTTGTGTCCGATAGCCTTTGTCTAAATTCCTTTTGAATCTAGGTCAGCTTCAGCCTCCACAGGATCCTCTGGCAATGATTTCCACCACCTATTAATGAACTTGTGCACTTAGTATACTACTAACTTTGAGACAGTTTGACATTGTTTGTTATATTACTGTTGATTGCTAAATTATTTTTTTGGTGGGTAAGAAAATCTATCTGTCCTGACTATAGCAGTTAATAGTCAGCTACTGAGTGATGCGAACCACAGGCAGGCCCCTGGGATCTGTGTGAATGCTGAACAAGATAACCATTAACAAGGTAAGAACCATTTCTATGAAATCATTAATTGCAATCAATTTTTCAAGATGTTCCTAGGTAGATGAATAATATCACTGAAGCACTTGGACCTAGGCCAGCCAGTCGCAACAGCTGTATTTTAAGTGCTAAGAGGAATAGTAAGTTAAATATGTCCTGATGCATAATGTGTGCATCTTAAGAATATGTAAAAAAAAAAAAAAAAAGCAGACAAGAAAGAATTCTACAGGTATAATCACTGCTCTTCTTTCAAGAATTTTAATATTTCATAAGGCTTCTCTATGGAGCTAGTTAGCAGCAATGACAACAGTTTTACTTCAAGCACAGGCATAAAGCATTGGCCCAAGCAAAGACACTTGTAAAGCATGCATGAACAATGAGGATCAATTCTCTATTTTTCAGTAAGATTTTTGGGTCTCCGTGAAGCCAAAAGATGGTACAAGTGGAGAGAGCAGCCAGAAGAAAAGTATCAGATTTGGGAGGAATAAACGTTGGGACTCAGAGATGACTTGGGGGAAGGGGGTAGTGCCGGCGAGAATTTGGGGAAAGAAATTATCACAATCACAGGAACTGTGACATATTCCTTGAAATAAAAGGAGTTCCATTAAAGAAGTAGTTGCTTCTGTCAGTAGTTTTTCCTAACTAAAAAAATACAGACCACACTGGTTTATCTAAATGTGTCAAAAAGGGTGGCAGAAAATGTTCTGGCATTGCAGGATGCCTGTGCTGAAAATATTTGTCCATAAAACATAGATAGGTAAAGAAAACAGAAACAAATGAGAAGGAAAGACCGCCCTAGAGAAAAGTAGCTTCTCCATGCTTACTTTTCAGCAATTATACCCCAAAATACTCTTTTTTCCAGCTGTTCATTTGCCAGTTCTTCAGAAATCACTGGTCTGGCCCATCACCCCATTATCTTCAGACTGAAAACACTCCTCAGTAAATCTATTCTAAGTCATTCCTGCCACAGTTTCAGTCTGTTAGCAATCTGGTCACTTTATTTTCATTTCATATACGTGTGCTGCCTGTTGAAAACAAAATCTAGGGGAATGATTTTGAATCCATACTGGGGTCAATTGAATGTAACTCTGCTGACATCAGCAGCATCATGTTGATCCCGGGGCTGCAGTCCTTCAGGGACAACCTGCTCCCGCCTGGGCTCTCCACGGCCACAGCTCCTGCAGGAAATACGCCCCTGCTGCGGTGTGGGGCCCTCCCCGGGCTGCAGGCTGGGTCTCTGCTCCAGCGGGGTCTCTCCAGGGCTGCAGGGGATCCCTGCTCCGGGCCTGCAGCACCTCCTGCCCTCCTCCTCCTCCTCCTCCGGCCTTGGGGTCCCTCTGCTGCTGCTCCCTCCTTGGCTTCCTCCTCCTCTGCCTGTGCCGCCTTTGGCCCTTGCTGAAACCTGTTTTCCCCCCGGCACCCCCAGCTTGGCTGAGGGGCTCAGCTGTGTCCTGCGCTGGGGCCGTTGGAGCCGGCTGGGACCGGCTGGAACCGGCTGTGTGCGGCACGGGGCAGCCCCGGCCTCTCCCCACACAGGCTGCCCTGCAGCCCCTGACAGTGCCTTGGCACAGACACCCAGTAAAGGACTACACATAAATGCAGCCACTAAAGATTGCTGCTCAGGCTTTCTTACAGGTCTGGATTGGACCTTTTGTAGGTTGACAGTATGAGGATATTTCTGGACAGGCCCACCCCAAACGCATGCCCACACCTTTGAAGTAAGCTGGAAGCCAACATTTCTCCTGCCATAAAGCCACGCTGTGATGGAAACTGGAGCCAGCCCCACCACTGGGAGGGACTAGCTGCTGTGATACAGCTCGGAGAGCCTGGGACTGCCTTTCATCTGCTCCTCACCCTGTTTCATCTCCTGCAACATGTTGTGCCTTCAGAAGGTGTCAGTACTGGAGACACATCTCTCCAACCTGTCAAGTCGTTCATGGGAATTGACAGCTGCCTAATAGCCGTGCTGTCTGTCTGTCTCCAGCCTGAAGTGTTGCTCAGGAGGAGGCAGGCAAGCAGAAAGGTCTATCTCGTCTTCAGCTTCCCTTCCCATTGACCAGGGGAGTTTCAGAGCAAGCAAAAGATGTTTCTTCATATTTCTTTTCCTAGTGGTCCCCTGTTTTCTGGTTGTCTCATACTCAGGCAGGGCTGGACAGTGAGGGAGGTGAGGTAACCACACTGCTGGGGTTGCAGCCCTCACCCATGTGCACGGTGTGCTGGGAGGGAATCAGCCAGCAGAAGACCTTGACAAAGTAAATTAGCAACTTCTCTGTTTTGCCTGTTGTAAAGCACAAGAGTAAGGGGACATCCAACAGAGCAAAATTATATCAAAACCAATAAACCCATATATTTTTTTTTATTCAGAGTGGCAGTAGGAGGTTCCCAGGACAGCAATTCAGCAAGGAGTGAAAGGGGATTAGACTTTTACAGATATGAAGGACATTCGAAAGCAGATCAGTTCAGGCTAATAGTATTTTCAGTGGGATATCACAATTCACATGGCAGGGATGGAGTCACTCTCTAACAAACTGAGATTAGAACGGAGAACGCAACGCAAAGGAGGAGAGCAGATAATCCCACATCTGACTAAGAGTTTCCTCCCAGGAACGTAGGACTCTCCATGTGCTGGGCTAAGGGTACCTCCAGACTGGTCCAGCTCCACAGCCCTGTGTCTGGCAGCATTATAGCTTGTTCATTGAGATACTAAGTTTTTAGCAAAAAGTTTTGCTTGTTTGCTTTGATTCGCTGCCTGTTAGTGTGTGGGAGGCAGTTTAACCACAACCCAGACTGCTTGGGAGTCACTTTCATGGTAAGAAACTGTCTCTTTCAGATTTTGCCTACTGCCTAATGTAAGCCGATTGTAAACAGAACAGGAAAAGAGAGGAGGAGATAAATTCTCCCTGTCCTCCATGTACATTACTCAGTGAAGCACATGATCCCTATCACAAGAGGACACAATTCCCCTCTTCCTGCTTCTGCTCTAAAGTCAGATGTGAAAAAGTAGCACAGTGGGGATAACAGCTCAAAACATAGTCTGAGAGAGCATGACATCAGGACACAGTCATATTATGGCAAAAATAAATAGTTTCTGATTATTATGGCAATTGGGAACCTGATGAAAATGCCTCTTGTTGATAAGGCAAGTTCATATGGGTTTCCATTTGAAGAATTAAGAGACACTAAATGATGATAAGAGCTGTTCAAAACAAGCAGGTAAGTTTTGTTGACAAGGGGTGGTAGACCTGTGAAAATCATAGTTAAAGGATTGTGTGGATGCAAAGAGTTTATATAGGCTTAAGGGGAGACAGGACAAGGAAAAGATCCTTTGGGGATTATGAGTAGACAAAGCACATCAGGTTTAGACTCCCAGAAATAATCAAAGGCTGGGAGAGTGCTTGGGGGAACTTATACATGCTTGCTCTGTTTTCTTTTTTCCCTCGGCATCTGTTTTTGCACAGTTTGCCACAGATGTGAGTACATATGGGATTAGGATGACCCTTAGGAAGAATGACTGTATATGCTCTTATGAGGATAGCTGTCACTCCATGGTGCTGTAAGTATGACTGCAAACTAATATCACTGCAAATATTTAGATAAGAGCAATTTTTGACCATAGTTTTGGAGATCAAAGGCAGAACTAAGGTCCTCCAGTCTGGTTTCCTGCCTTGTTCTTCACCCGGTAATTCCTGCTGGAATAGGAGGGAGGACTCAAAGGTATAATCATCCTGTTTTGACGTCATTGTAATCCATTACCATAGGAATTCTGGGGCTTTCTTGGAAGCTCTAATGTCTATTAGTTCAAAAACAGTTGTCTGGCTTTCCTTGAGTGAAGCTGCTCCTTGCAGCCTTTCAAACGTCCTTCCTGCCACATTTCACCAGTGCAAAGAAGTTCTGAACCAGCTCTGACTTCATAGGTGATCCCACCTATGTGCTTGCTAGGGCTCCAGCTGTGAATTCCTCATCCCCCAAAGATAAGAGTGTGAGAGCCAGAAAAAGATGATTATCAGTCATAGAAATATCTCTGTATTCATCATACCCTTCAACAGTAGGCACATTTACATCTCCTCAAATCTCATATTTAAATTCCTTTTTAAAACCTAGTGCAGGAAGGGAACAAAATAGTTTTACCAATAGCTATAGCCTTTGACTTTGGAGTGTGTTGGAAAGCTCAGGCAAGGCACACAGGGATGTTAGCTGTTTCACTCATCTCCACAAGCTAATGTCTATTAGTACAAGTGCTTCAGGAGAGGGTGGGAGGTTGAAAAGTGATATCCCCACAGAGTCAATGTGTTGTGTTTCTTCTACAGCAGCCTGGCAAGTTACAGTCTAATAACAGCTCCTGGTCAGCTTTTTTTCTCCTATCATCTTCACGCCTACATTCCTGTGGTTTTACTTGAAAGAAATACATGACATAAATCTATACAAATGCCAAACATGCTCCCAACTGCTGAGCTGAGTGTTTCTGATTCAGAGCAGCACAGAATAACTGCACAGAACAGGTCTGGAATAGTCTTAGAAGAGGAGAGAAAAAAACGCCAATTTTACAACGTTCCCATTGAAAAGCCTGTAGATGCAAGGGTGACCGTGACAAGAGTTGACTTGTGTTTGACATCATCATCAAATTATATACACTAGATATCAAAGAAGAGTGATATAATTTTTCTCAAGGGAGCTGCCAACCCAGGCCTGAGTCTGGGAGAGTCCAAGCACCTTCAGCAATGGATTGTGAGGTTTATGAGCATCTTGTAGGAATGTGTCTGCTCCCTCAACTTTTCCTTAGAAAGTGAGTGCATTTGCAAAGCTTTCCTGTTGGAAACAAAGCATTCATCATTTTTATTATGATTGCAAGACTGAGGCTCCATTGTTCAAACTACCATACAAATAGTACTTTAATTTTGCAGCATTTGAGATAGTGGTCTGTTCCTTCACTAAAATGTTTTAATTCATTTTGTAACAGCTTTTGCCTTGTGGAGATCTCCTGTGCAGTCCCAGCACCTTGCTCCTCACACATGCACACAGCTCAATGCAGGCCAATACCAAGATGCAGATCTAAGTCACTTGCCAGCATTTGAGAAAGTGAAATGTTATATTAGCAATATATTTTCTATACAGCTCTTCTTATGTAATTTCCTGTGACTCACATTTTCTATTAAGTTTTTTGGGGAAAAAGAGACTGACAAATGACTTGTAGTCTAGATATAAAGCTACATTTGGTGCCATTGGTTTAATACTCAAGAACTTTTTTCATGCAAAAATGCACTCTAATGAACATTAAGACTGCAAATTCAAGCACTCCGAATTTAGGGACAGTTCAGGTTTAATTTCCCTGTTCACTTTTCATTCCTCCTCCTCATTTGTACATGTGAACTCAGTCCTGATTGACAAATTAGCATGCTATTTTTAATTTGGAGCAAGTCTCTTCAGTGACAGTATTGAATAAATTAACAAAAAGTTCTTTCGCCCACATTTTTGGTTAGTGATCATATGTCCGGTATACTTTTTGCTCTTCTATGGCATTGATCACTAAACTTGCGCGCGCACGTGCACGCACGCACACACGAAAGTAATCTGTTTTCTCAACACTTGAGATTAAAATCTGGCATATACATTCATTCTGGACGTCCCTTATGAAGAGCTACTCCTTGCTTTTCTGAACACTACCAGTCATACAATTCCTGTGCCTGAAGCACAGCCTGCTATTGATTTGAGATACAACTAGACAGACCAGACTTTTCTGCAAAGTAGATCCTCAGTGCCTGAGTTAAGCATGCAGAGAATGAGGAAAACACAAAAGTGAGGATTGCATTGAAATTTAATTTTGAAACCTAATATTTCCAGCAAGCTGGAAACCTTTAATTTTTGCCAGCTCTTCTACAGAAACAGTTTCTTTTGCATTGACGAGGAATACAGGTAATGGAAAGACTGATTAAAAGAAAAGCATATGAATGAAACCAAACTTGAAAAAGATGATGGGTCCTTAGGTTCCTTCAGTGATTAGATGAAAATATTTCTCTTTTCTGATTAATGGAAGTTCTTTCATTGACCGTAATGACAGGTATATGAAATCTCATGGGACATAATGCCTCATTTCTGTGCAAAGTTCATGCTCATTTAATTTAATAGAGGCTTATATTAGAAAGCAAAATCTCTTACAAAGTTTTCTTAGGAACCTCCCCAACCCCCCCATCCCTGTCATTTCATTAATGAGTCTTTTCAAATCTTGCTTTTTAAAATTTTTCAGGCTGAACTGTCACTCTGCTTCCCAATGATGAGTCACATTTTGCTACAATGGTTGAAGGGAAAGACATCCAAAGTGCAAGGACTAAAAATTCACAGATATAATCAGCCACCCACTACAGTGCTACTTTACCCTTCCACTTCCTCCATACCTGTAGCTTATTAGATGTCTTGGTCAAAAGCTTAGGGCCTTGTAAGTGTTGTCTCTAATGCATGGAGAATTAGTTTTTCAAACTACATCTTTTAAGTGAACCACTTTCTTTTTGGAGTGTTTCAAGCCTCCTTTTGAAGCCAGGATGTGCTCATTGCTTCAGGCCTTGGGGTACTTAACTTCTGCAATATTAACTTGTGAGCTGTAGTCTGACGTAGGTATTAGCATTTGCTGTGGGTTTTCTTTAATCGCTGTGTCCTCCATTCCTATATTCTCAGTGTTAGCACCCAACTGTATTACTGATAATTCAGTTCATTTATCTTTTAATTTTTGGACAAATATAATGTACGTAGCAATAAAATTATAGATGGTTTTAAACAATTAGAATTTTAGAAAAGAGCCCTTTTTAGAAAAGAGGAGAGGGATGGCCTGAGTTCCTTCTTCTTGATTCATTATGTTGCAAAAAAAGGAGGAGTGACTGTTGAAACTTCATTCAACAACGTTACCAGCCTTACCTTACTCCTAGCCTTTGCAACTGCAATATGAGCTCATCCACTATTTTCCAGGATCTAAACAATAGGAAAATTTATTGCTGCTCTAGTTTGCACTTTTTGGTTTTACATCAAAATTAGCCTGAAGAAACTGACAGCGAGCCAGCAAGCAAGCAGGGGAATACTTGTGTACATGTATGCACACACATACATGTGTATATGGGATTTTGGAGTCATGCATGTGAGTATGCACTGGACCAAAGTTTGCCACTGAAGTCAGCCACAGAGCGACCAGGAGAAGGACTGCAGCCATCTCACTGGGACAGAGACATGAGTTAGTGCTCCTATCTTTGGTTCTTCATGAAGAGACCTACTCATTGTGTGGCCTTGGATGAATCACTGAGGTCAGACTTTACTCCAATGTTTCTCCAGTAGGCAACAGGGAGAAAAAGCAGTAAAAGGAGACACTTGGGAAGGTCAAAGCCAACAGGGAGTGACTTGAAAGGAAAGAATGATCAATGCCCCTGTGGAAGGGAGCAGAGTTTGTGGCATCATTTGCTTTGTGTCTGGGAAAATAACCATTACTTTCACCCTCCTGCTATTGGTGTATGGATGAATACATACTTCTGATACAGTCTTTATCCCAGACATATTTAAGTCAAGGTTAAGTTTTAATAAAAATCATTTACTTTGATCAGAGTGACTGTGACACATAGGACATGCACAAAGCCATTCCATCCCCAAAGTTTTATTAATTTTAAAATACTGACATATTAAAACCAGGGTTGAGTATAAAATATGTTACAAATACTAAAAGAATTAAGCCTGAAAGAGTAAAATATAAGTATTATTTATCTTGCGGTTGCAGCAAGAAACATGAATGGGGACAAGGCATCACTATGTGAGGTAGCACATAAAAAAGGAGGGAAGACTGATTCCCAAGCAGGGAGCACTCAAATTGCATTTCAGAGAGGAAGGAAGAGGACACCCAGGAATGAGGTAGATAGAGTATTCCATGAAGTTTTTGGAGCTGACTAAAAAAGCAGCAATCACTGATTTCTACTCATAGCTCTTCTGGGGAAGATGCTACCTGGTCTGTCAATGTAACCACTCACTCCACACCAGGCAGATTCTGAATCTAAACCAAAAATCAGCCATAATAAGAGAAAGACAGAGATATGAAGCAATGTTGTAATGAGCTGAAGATGACCAGTTTATTCTGGTTTTAACAGGCACATGTGTGCAAACTGCTGACTTGTCTGGCAGGACAGGCGTGTGAACCAGAAGCTTGGGAATATTAATGAGGTTGTACTGTGAGCCAGTCTCTGTAGCTGGGGGCTATCCCAGCCCTTATGCTCTGTGGGCTGGCACAGATGGGGCGGTATGTAACTCACCAGTGAATTATACATGCTGTTAAATGAGCTGTTGAAAATCCCCATTTGTCTGGAAGGGCATTGAAACAAACAGGAAACACACACCAAAAATCCTTGGTAGGGATACAGGCTTGGAGTACTTTAATCTGAATACCAATAGTCCCCACGCTCTTTCCTCAAGCTTATCTGACTGTCTTTATCCCTAACAGTAGCCAGAGCCATGATTCCTGTGAGATAAGACACACTATGCTGAAATAAACAGCAGTGGGAAGGAAAGAAACAGTCCATGAGCAACGTGCCCCACTTTGCACAATAAGCCTGTGTCACATATGCACAACAAGGACTTTGATCTCAGCACCTTTCCCAGGCATGGGTACGCTGTCTAGCATAAGCATATATATATAGACATAAATGACACCAGACCAGGAACATCCTCTGATGCTGCATTTTGACATTTCTTCTCTTGAGCCCACGGTGGTCCCTGGGATGGTTTTGTCCCATGTTAAGTGGCACCGACACAAATCCCAGTACAGGTGCGCAGTTAGTGGGGCTGGAAACTGCTCCCAGGAGACACCGTGGGTGCAGATACCTTGCTTTGAAGGTGAAAGGAGTCCAAGAGTCCAGTTTGGGACCAATATATGCCAGGTCATCTTGGTACCAGAGATCAGTCCTGGAAATATTCAATTTTCTAATATAGATGTAATTTAGACAGCGCTATTACTCTGGATTCAATTTATTCTGTCATTGTGGTTCTAGGGCCAGGCAAAACAGGTAATCAGACAGACAAAAAAATTATCATATAAAGATCTATCTCAACTACAGGTAGAAAATATCCTCATGCCTATCCAGTCCTCCTTAGAGTTGAGATTCACGCATTCAGGTTAAGCCTGTCTTTGTATTTGCTTCTCTGAGTCCATATTATCCCTTACCCTATTATGCTTCTACAGAGGAAAAATTTAACAAAAAATGTGCTAAGACTGGAGCTGAACAAAAGGTCCCTTGTTTCTGTAGGTATGGATTAGTCCTTGCAGAAAGCACAGAGATGAAAGCTGTTGTAAGTGTTAAGAGGATTTTTTGGGTAATACTTTAGAGATGCATGTACGTATGCCTTGTGAAATGGAATTTAGTGTTAAGAATAAGAAGCCTCAGAAACTGAATTCTTCCATTTATCCACAGATGCGCTATTGAATAGGTTTCCCATACTGCTTCACCAGTGTGTCACAGTCCTGAAGGGGGTTAAAAGTCCATCCACACTTTTCATTCCATTCTTTTTAAAAGAAATAGATAAAACACATTTCACAGCTTTGTTTCCAAAGGATGTTTGCAGAATATTTTTGCTCCTCTCTAAATATCTCAGTTGATTCATGGAAAGACATTTTCAGAAAATAAAACCAGTCCCAAACCTATTTTTCAGATATTTAATGAAACCCAGCTGTGGATAAAACAAAAAGCAATTGTTTATTTTTATTTTTTTTTTAAATTTCACTCCCCCAGGGAGAGATTAACATTTGCCAGTGGGCTCCCAGATGGGCAAGTTGTGGAGTTACACAGGTTATTTGATGTTTGGTATTGGTGCTGAGCCTCTCTTCCTATTCTACAGTGTGCTGAAGATCTCTGGTCCCTATTCAGTACTCTGGAGCTTTTAAGAGAGGCTGAAGTCCCCAATACCTCTCTCGAAGCAGCCTGTAACTTCCATGTTCAGGCCTCAGTATCAGATCTTAACAGCTTGTTTTACAATAGAAAAATCACTGATGCTATTCATGTGACAGGCCTGAAATGTAGCCTTTTGACATACCATTTCTAGGGGCTCAGGAAGGACCCAGACTGGGTACTGTAATCTATGATTTAAGGTACTAAAGATGTTCCGGCGAAACAGGGTAGTGTTCAAATCCAGAGCTCCTAACAAGCCTCAAAAATACATCCTCAGACAGTAGGACTCAGGGTACACTGCCTGGGTTTATCCCCATGCTACATTTGCAAATCCTTTATATCATGCGTGGGGTTTCGCCCTTAATGTAGCTCTTTCATCATTTGCCCAGGTCCTCTGGGATCTGACAGGAATTACATGGGAGAGCTGGGAGTCCTATTGTCAAGTTCCTATTGCCAGGTCCAGCCAGGGCAGCAGGAATGCAGGATATGTGGCAGGGCATGCTAAAGCATGAACCTGTCCCCCAGCCCGACATGCTCTGTGCCACCTAATATTTCAGGGTGACTCAGAGCTGAAGGCAGTGCTGCAGACATGCAGGCTGATTCACTCTCTGAGCTTCAGTCCCCCATCCATAGCAGCGTAGAGATTTTCCTTCCTTACAAAGTAGTGATTCAAGTTCCTGTATGAGAAACTTGGGTTAATGGGAGCCCTATAAATACTATAACTAGATCACTTGCTTAGTAAGTCTCATACTGTAACGCACTTGCCCCTGAGATGGAAAGAGAAGTTACTGCAGGACAGAAAATGTCAGCTCTGTCAATGCAACCTGATAATAGCCCTTCCTTTTATTCAGCTGCCAGCAACCTATCTCATCTGAACAAAAATGCTGGGATCGTATTCTGCAGAAAAAACATATATAAGGTTGTCTGTAGCAGGTGAGGTAGTTACACAAGAAAAGAGTTGCACAAGAAAAGAGACTTCACAGAGATCCCTCGGAGACAGGAGATGCTTGATAGGCCTTTGTTACCTGCCCTTTGCAGGATACCAAGATAGGTTCTGATCAGGACAAAGTGATGCTGTAAATTACTTTTGCCCCTTCTCGTAATGCCTCCTGCCACCCACACTCTGCAGTCCACATGCTTTGTCTTCAGTAATGGAAAAGCAATTTTCTCCAGTTGCTTATGGCAACATTTGAAATAATTGAAAAAGGTGAAAAGACATTTTTATCATTTTATTTCTTGCAGGTCAGGACCCTGATGTAAATTAGGCTAACTTGCAAACCTCCAACTATTTGATCTATGTGGAAAATCTTCTTCCACCTTACTGCACCATATATCATAGTAACACGACTGATAACTGCATTCAGACAGCAGGTGACTGCAACAGCACAGGAAGGATGTGGTATATTTGCAACAGTGATGAATATTGTGTGGGATTTTAGTCAACATAGTGCTTGGAAACTCAGCTTTACTCTTTCTTATATTCATCTTGGATGTAAACTCAGCTTTACTCTTTCTTATATTCATCTTGGATGTAAACTCATCAAAATGATTGAATTAGCCCAAGCTTTACTGCCCTGTGATCATGCACCAGTTGAAATTAGCTGAATTATCTTCCCTTGTTTTAAACGGTTCTTTCTCAAAATGAGTATACAAGGAGTATTGGTGTTCTCTGATATGTGTGATGGGGATTTCTTTTCAAAACAAAAGACATGGTTCTGCAAATGCTTATTTAAAGGGACAATTCCAGGTCAATTCCTTAAGCATTGACAGGTCTGAATTAACAGCATGATCCCATTATAACATCACAGTTTAAAGTTTTCTGTTACAATTTCCTTTTTCAATGGTTTTTCAAGATAACAAAATCTTCCATAAAGATTTCAGCCAAAAAAGCTTTTGCACTGGAAGAAAGTTTCCATTGTCCTTGGGAGCAAGGAAGAAGGAGAGGATATCATCTAACCAGTCCAGCAATTTGGTTACATTTTAACTGGTTTCAGTAAAGAAGTATTTTCTGTTCATAGCACATTGCAAGACTTCTTGAAATCTGTTCAAGTACCATCAAAACTTTTTTTTGTTTCTTCTGTACATAATATTGCGTAAGAAAAAAATTATAGCATTTTCTCTATATGAGAAGGAACAGAAACCTTTTCAACAGGAAAAGCAAAAAAGAACTGTCATTTGAACAGACCCTTCATTCCTTTCCAGTAGTTCATTCATTCCTCCTATCTTTGTAATTTTATACTGTCAGTCCTTACAATCCTCCAGGTTGCAAGAATAAAGGCAGGAACATCAATTTTGTGGATGAGCTTTTGAGACTGTATTAGACTAAATTCTTCCTGTATATCTAAAGCTAGTTTTCTTTTCCTCATGCAAGTTTTAATTTGCAATTTCAGATATGCCACTGTGTTTATTCATAGAGATCTGAACATTCCATCTATAATTGGAAGTTTCAATAAATTATACTGAACTTGCAAATTAAACTAAGCTTATTCCTGAAGTTATAATGCAATTAGATATTAATTCATCAAGGTGTTTAAGCACCTTTTAGTTCCTTTGAAGTCAATTAGACTATTCCCAAGTTTACATTTATGCCTGCATTTAAAATTTTCTCATTGAACAAAGTGTTATTGATTTAATTTTAAAAGTTAAAACCAGAAATTAAATGTAAGAAATTTTTACCAGTGTTCCTAGAGATCAAAAGAATGATTAAATCACTGTATGAGTTGAGGTAAACTGTAGCAACTCAGTTATAACTTAAATAAATTTTTATTTTTCCACATCACTGCTGATTATTGTCTGTAGACCAGATGCTGTAATACTGATGGTTTGCTGGGCTATTTGAAATCTAGCTGTGGATATTTTATCCCTTTCTCTGTTGCCTCTGGGGAATGTTTTGCAAGTTATTTGACAGAATCCTTCCAGGAAATGAAGTTATAATCTAGGCAGCCTGAAACATGGAGATGAACAAACTCACATTGCCGTAAATGACATAAAAGTTAAGGTGCAACTGCTGTAACCATTGATTTTGGAGCCTTCTTGCAGATGGAAAAGGCCACAGACATGCTCTTTCCCCTTGTAGAAATACCCTGTAATGGGTGAGCATCAAACTTGTAAACCAAACGTTTCAGACAACCCAAACTAAATAAAACACAGGAACCAGGTCTCTGTGTTTGTGTGCCAGTTTACATTCCAAACAGTAAAGTTATCCCTTATCCTCCCAAGAGAGATGCAGAGTTATCTCTTCCAACTGGACATAGAAAACTCTCCAAATCTAAATTTGTGTGTGTAGATTGATCAGCATGGTCATTGCTGGTCTCTTCAGGTCTATGTCAGGACTTCTTTCTTTTGCATACAAACTCAGCTGAAGAGTAAGGAGAAGCCATACATGGAATGAGGAATAGGAGAAAGAAGAAAAGAAATACAATACAAAAAAAAAAAATTTGCACAAGCCTGACTCTCACTGGGATTAATCAGAAAAAAAACGATGCCCAGATCAGATCCCCGACCCACTCACAGTTATTCACATGGTTAACCATAGCACAGTGAATCTATGGGGCACTTTCTGCTAGGGTGCTCTAAGTGTCTGGGAGGGCACTCTGTCTCCTTTCCTGTAGAGTTCAAGCCTGTTTCTCAATTCTGACCAGAGTCCTTGACCATTAGTCAAGTATAAATGTTAACTAGCAAGAAGAAAATCCACATAATCTGTTTAACATCTTTGTTGGTGACACAGACAGTGGGATCGAGTGCACCCTCAGCAAGTTTGCCAATGACACCAAGCTGTGTGGTGCAGTTGACACGCTAGAGGGAAGGGATGCCATCCAGAGGGACCTTGACAGGCTGGAGAGGTGGGCCCGTGTGAACCGCATGAAGTTCAACAAAGCCAAGTGCAAGGTCCTGCACATGGGTTGGGGCAATCCCAAGCACAACTACAGGCTGGGCAGGGAATGGACTGAGAGCAGCCCTGAGGAGAAGGACTTGAGGGTGTTTGTTGACTAAAAGCTCAATATGGCCCAGCAATGTGCGCTTGCAGCCCAGAAAGCCAACTGTATCCGGGCTGCATCAAAAGAAGCGTGGCCAGCAGGTCAAGGGAGGTGATCCTGCCCCTCTACTCCGCTCTTGTGAGACCCCACCTGGAGTACTGCATCCAGCTCTGGGGGCCCCAGTACAGGAGAGACATGGAGCTGTTGGAGCAAGTCCAGAGGAGGACCACAAAGATGATGAGAGGGCTGGAGCACCTCTCCTATGAGGACAGGCTGAGAGAGTTGGGGTTGTTCACCCTGGAGAAGACCCACAAGTGTTGGCATCTCATGGCCTGCTAGTTTCTGGGACTACCCAGGAGGTACGGATTTGAAACAAGTGCTGATAAATCAAATACAGTTTGGAGTATCAAAGCTCAGATGTATCAGCAACGTGAACTCACAGCAGGGTCCTTGATGGAAACAGCAGCACAGAATAAAACAAGTGGCATGGCATTAGGTGAGTGGCAGGAAGGAGGAGGATCCTTCAGAATGCCAGTGCGTGTGAGGTAAGTGACCAGCAGAGGCTTGTACTGGGTTTGTGTGGCAAGGTTTTGGTAGCGGGGCGGGGGGGGGCTACAGGGGTGGCTTCTGTGAGAAGCTGCTAGAAGCTCCCCCTGTGTCTGATAGAGCCAATGCCAGCCGGCTCCAAGATGGACCTGCTGCTGGCCAAGGCTGAGCACATCAGCGCCTCTGTGATAACATATTTAAGAAGGGAAAAAACAAGTTAGGGAGGGAGCTTTTGCAGCTGGAGAGAGGAGTGAGAAGATGTGAGAAACTTTGCAGACACCAAGGTCAGTGCAGAAGGAGGGGCAGGAGGTGCTCCAGGCACTGGAGCAGAGATCCCCCTGCAGCCTGTGGTGAAGACCATGGTAAGGCAGGCTGTCCCCCTGCAGCCCATGGAGGAAGGATGAGGGGGTGTAGAGATTCCACCTGTAGCCCATGGAGACCCCATGCCAGAGCAGGTGGAGGCACCTGAAGGAGGCTGTGACCCCATGGGAAGCCTGTGCTGGAGCAAGCTCCTGGCAGGACCTGTGGACCTGTGGAGAGAGGAGCCCACACTGGAGCAGGTTTGCTCCCCCTGTGGGGGACCCATGCTGGAGCAGTCTGGTCCTGAAGGTCTGCACCCTGTGGGAGAGGCCCACACTGGAGCAGTTCATGAAGAACTGTAGCCTGTGGGAAGGACTCACGTTGGAGAAGCTTGTGGAGGACTGTCTCCTGTGAGAGGGACCCCACGCTGGAGCAGGGGCAGAGTGTGAGGAGTCCTCCCCCTGAGGAGGAAGGAGCGGCAGAGACAACGTGTGATGAACTGACCACAACCCCCATTCCCCGTCCCCCTGTGCCACTGAGGGGGAGGAGGTTGAAGCCGGGAGTGAAATTAAGCCCAGGAAGATGGGAGGTGTTTGGGGAGGTGTTTTAAGATTTGATTTTATTTCTCATTCCTCTAGTCTGTTTTGCTTGATAATAAATTAGATGAATTTTCTCTGTAAGTTGAGTCTGTTTTGCTTGTGATGATAATTAGTGAGTGATCTCTCCCTGTCCTTATCTGAACCCACAAGCATTTCGTTATACCTTCTCTCCCCTGTCTGGTTAAGGAGGGCAGTGATAGAGCGGCTTTGGTGGGCACCTGGCCTCCAGACAGGGTCAACCCACCACAGGCTTTTGCAGAAGAATGGTATGTGAAACCAAAGCACAGAATTTTCTATACCTGACCAAATTATCATGGAAGAGAAGATGATAGGCATCCTGCAATGACAGAAATGCACGTAGATACCAGACTAACAGGCAAGATTTCCCTGTGCAATCAAAGGACTGAATAAGAACTGTACAAAACTCCTGTGGTAATACAGAGAGGGGAATAGGAAATATCCCAACATAGTATTTCAGGTTACATAGTGTGCTAGCTTTGGCTGGGATAGAGTTAAATTTCTTCACAGTAGCTGGTATGGGGCTATGTTTTGGATTTGTGCTGGAAACAGTGTTGATAACACAGGGATGTTTTCGTTACTGCTGAGCAGTGCTTACACAGAGTCAAGGCCTTTTCTGCTCCTCACCCCACCCCACCAGCGAGTAGGTTAGGGGTGCACAAGGAGTTGGGAGGGGACACAGCCAGGACAGCTGTCCCTAAATGACCAAAAGGATATTCCATACCATATGACGTCATGCTCAGTGTATAAGGGCCTGGGGGAAGAGGAAGGGGGGAGGGGACGAGACATCCAGAGTGATGGCATTTGTCTTCCCAAGTAACTGTTACATGTGATGGAGCCCTGCTTTCCTGGAGATGGATGAACACCTGCCTGCTGATGGGAAATGGTGAATGAATTCCTTGTTGTGCTTTGCTTGTGTGCACAGCTTTTGCTTTAACTGTCTTTATCTCAACCCATGAGTTTTTTCACTTTTACTCTTCCTATTCTCTCCCCCATCCTGCCGGGGGAGGGTAAGCGAGCATCTGCGTGGTGCTGGGGTTGAACCACGACACACAGCATGAACCAAACACATGTTCCTGATAATGATATGAGTTTGACATCATGCTCTGTGTATCAACAAAGTAATTAATCAGTTGGAAAGCTCTTGACAGGCACACAGTAGAAACTGGTATCAGCAAGGAGATTGCATGATACACAGTACAAGGGACTCGCTAAGTGCAGGTAATAAGGAGCAGGGGATTATAACCTTTTGGCTCAGGCTCCAGGAAGTTCCTGAGACGTGCTGGGCTGTCTGCCACAACTGACATTAATCCAGTGGTCAAACCTGTGTCAAATGGAGCTGTGTGGATGGACAAGGTAGAGACAGTCTGACTGCTGGAGGAGGTGGGACCCTCTTGAAGCCATTATGTGGGTAAATGCACCTTGAAGAGCTGGGAGAGAGGAGTCTGAGGACGTGCGGGTCTCTGAGACACATGAAAAGATGCCGCTTTTGGTATGTTGATAGTGCTCACTGGACAGCACAGTCTACTGAAGGAGAAAGACTTGGGAAGGAAAACAGTCTAATTCCCCAGTCCACCTTCTGCCATTTCCAGTTTATCATAGTCCACTGTCACCTAGCTGTTTTGCAACCTCACCAGTGAAATTGGTCTCATGGAGTGGCATGGAAAAATTTATCAGAGCGGAAGGGAAGTGTAAGACAGAAAAAAGCCTTGAAGCCTTGTCTTCATAGAAATATCTGGGAAGGCATCCAGAAGTGTATTGTAGATGATGCTAACCAGACCATCCCAGAGGAGAAAGGGACATTCATCGATGGAGCAACAAAAGCTTCTGGCAGGCCCAACAGGAATGTCCCTGGGACTTCACAGGCCAAAGCAAAGCAACATCTCTCCTTCCCTCCTTTTGCCTCCTCCTCTTTCATCCTACAGCACTTGCTCTCTCTCATTACTCTCACTCAGTGGCAGATGTATTTCCAGTCTGAATGCTGTGGAAAGGAGAATTGATTCACATGACACGGGAGTTTATACCATAGTAGCTGATATTATTAATGGGGAAAGAGCCCTTCCCTCCATATGGTGAATCTCAGCCAAAGCACAAAACTGTCAGCCCCTATGGATCTCCTGTCAGCCACATGGGAGGGCAGGATTGAGAAACAAACCTCTGTCACCTGCACTTTGCCATGTGTTCACTACACTCCTGGTTTCCAAGTTTTCACTGCAATATCAGCCAGTCAGTAGTTTGCTCACAAAGACTATTTTATATTTCCTGCACCCTTTATATTCATACTTAAGTATTGTCCTGGTTTCAGCTGAGATAGAGTTAATTTTTTTTTCTAGTAGCCGGTATAGTGCCGTGTTTTGGATTTAGTACCAGAATAATGTTGATAAAACACTGATGGTTTTAGTTGTTGCTAGGTAGTTTTAGTGTCTACACTTAAGTCAAGGACTCTTCAGCTTCCCACGCCCTGCCAGGTGCACAAGGAGCTGGGAGAGCACAGCTGACCCAGACTGGCCCAAGGGATATTCCCTGCCATAGAACATCATGCTCCAGGTATAATGGGGGAAGCTAGCCGGGAGGCAGATTCACTGTTCAGAAACAGACAGGGTGTTGGATTGTTTTATTTACCTTTCACATGTGGCGAGCAATTGCATTTGTGCATCAGTTGTATTATTGCTATTATTATTGTTGTTGTTGTTGTTTGTTGTTTTCTTCTTCTTCTTCTTCTTCTTCTTCTTCTTCTTCTTCTTCTTCTTCTTCTTCTTCTTCTTCTTCTTCTTCGAGTTTGTTTTTCCATTTTCCTCCCCATCCCCTTTAAGGGGAGGAGTGAGAGAGTGGCTGCGAGATACTAAACTGCTGGCTGGGGCTAAACCACAACAAGTATCCACTTCCTTATATTCCTTTTTATCGTAGCAATAAACCTCTTTGTTTTAGAATATTAGCATTCTGGGAGCCAATGACCTAGCCTGCTGCCAAAAGAAGATGGCTTCTAGATGAATTCCTTCAGATGTTTTGTTTACGAGCAGGAAATATTTTCAAATTAAAATTGCTTCTGAAAGGTTACTGGAAACTTCTTGGATAGGTGGGGGTTTTTTGGTTTTGTTTTGGTTTTTTTCCCCTATTCTTTAACCATATACAGACAGTTGCCTTAGAAAGTGGAGATAATGGCAAATACAAAGACTTTAAACCCCATAAAGGAAAATGTCACGCATTAGCATACATACCTAAGCTTCTCCTTACTGAAGTCCCTTTCTTTATTGTTTTGCTCATCATCTGGTTCTTCTAAATACTGAAGAGCTCTCAGTCCCTGAAGAGCCTCCATTCAGTTTCATGAGCCTCTCCTCAAAGGTTGTAAGTGACTATATCTGATTTTCATATCTCTTAGTCTCTCCTAGTCTCATCCTTGGCCCCAGATGGTGCATAATAGTCCACACTGGTCAGGGCTAGGACTGCTAGGGTGATTTGGCTATGGTGGCACCACACAGCAGTTGGCCCTGCCTCTCCTCTGAATCCTGTATGGCGTTCCTCTGACCCTCTGACATTGCTGAGACTTTATTTGAAGACTTCTGGGGTTCAAACTTCTGTTCTGAAGCCCATCAGAATAGTATTTTTCTGATGAGAAAGTCATGACAGGTGTTGTGAGCCCTGAGATGTGCTATGAGAACACATAGGGCTGTCTAAAAAATGCAAAACTTTTCGGAATAATGTTGGATGTAGAGCAGAGAGACCCAAACCTGATCTGGATCCCACAAGGAATCCAGAGTCAATTAGTCCCAGAACGACATTACAGTTGCTCTCAGAGGGTCACAGAATGAATTTACATTGCTGATCCAGAGAGAATATTCCCTGTATTTCTTGCAGGCTGCTGTCTTTCTCTACTCACAGAGGGGCACAACAGGAGAATGGGGAATTTCAAAACTCATTCTCAGTTTTCAGAACGAGGAAGGAGACACTGGCTTCCAGTCCTCTGGTGCCTGTACAGGAGAGATCTCTATATAACTGTGTCTGGACTAGTCCTAGTCATGGAAACAGAAGTAATCTAGAGGTACAAGTATTGCAGTATGAATCATGCAACATGTACATTGGCATGCAGGTGATAAGCTATTGGCAAAGGACTTCTCTGTCCACAGAGGCAGTTTTCTTTTGACAACAGGTAGTCTTGATTTTATCATAGAATCATAGAATGGTTGGGGTTGGAAGGGACCTTAAAGATCATCCAGTTCCAACCCCCCTGATATGGGCAGGGACACCCTCCACTAGACCAGGTTGACCAAAGCCCCATCCAACCTGGCCTTGAACACTTCCAGGGATGGGGCCTCCACAACCTCTCTGGGCAACCTGTTCCAGTGCCTCACCACTCTGACAGTAAAGAATTTCTTCCTAACATCTAATCTAAATTGACCCTCCTTCAGCTTGAACCCATTACCCCTTGTCCTGTCACTATACTCCCTCACCATCTTTCCTGTAGGCCCCTTCAGGTACTGGAAGGCCGCAATTAGATCTCCCCGGAGCCTTCTCTTCTCCAGGCTGAACAATCCCAACTCTCTCAGCCTGTCCTCATAGGAGAGGTGCTCCAGCCCTCTCATCATCTCTGTGGCCCTCCTCTGGACTCGCTCCAACAGCTCCATGTCTCTCCTGTACTGGGGCCCCCAGAGCTGGATGCAGTACTCCAGGTGGGGTCTCACAAGAGCAGAGTAGAGGGGCAGGATCATCACCTCCCTCGACCTGCTGGTCATGCTGTTTTTGATGCAGCCCGGGACACGGTTGGCTTTCTGGGCTGCAAGCGCACACTGCCGGCTCATGTTGAGCTTCTCATCAGTCAATACCCCCAAGTCCTTCTCCTCGGGGCTGCTTTCAATCCATTCCTCGCCCAGCCTCTAGTCGTGCTTGGGATTGCCCTGACCCACATGCAGGACCTTGCACTTGGCCTTGTTGAACTGCATGCGGTTCTCACGGGCTCATCTCTCCAGCCCGTCAATGTCCCTCTGGATGGCATCCCTTCCCTCCAGCGTGTTGACCGCACCACACAGCTTGGTGTCATCAGCAAACTTGCTGAGGGTGCACTCGATCCCGCTGTCCATGTTGCCGACGAAGATGTTGAACACTGCCGGTCCCAGTACCGACTCCTGAGGAACACCACTTGTCACCGTTCTCCACTTGGACATTGAGCCGTTGACCACAACTCTTTGAGTGCGACCATCCAGCCAATTCCTTATCCACCAAGTGGTCCATCCATCGAATCCATGTCTCTCCAATTTAGACACAAGGATGTCGTGCAGGACAGCATCAAATGCTTTGCACAAGTCCAGGTGGATGACGTCAGTTGCCCTTACCTTATCCACCGATGCTGTAACCCCATCATAGAAGGCCACCAAATTTGTCAGGCACGATTTGCCCTTAGTGAAGCCGTGTTGGCTGTCACCAATCACCTCCTTATTTTCCATGTGCCTGAGCATAGTCTCCAGGAGGGTCTGCTCCATGATCTTGCTGGGCATGGAGGTGAGACTGACTGGCCTGTAGTTCCCTGGGTCTTCCTCTTTACCCTTCTTAAAAATAGGGGTTATGTTTCCCCTTTTCCAGTTGGTGGGAACTTTGCCAGACTGCCAGGACTTCTCAAATATGATGGAGGGTGGCCTGGCCACTTCATCTGCCAGTTCCCTCAAGACCTGTGGATGCAACTCAATAGGTCCCATGGACTTGTGCACCTTCAGGTTCCTTAGATATTCTTGAACCTGATCTTCTCCAACAGTGGGCGGTTCTGCATTCTCCCAGTCCCTGCCTTCTGTGACCTGGGCAGTGTGGCTCAAGCACTTGCCAGTGAAGACTGAGGCAAAGAAGTCATTGAGTACCTCAGCCTTCTCCATATCCTAGGTAACCAGGTCACCCATTTCATTCCAGAGGGGACCCACATTTTCCCTCGTCCTCCTTTTATCACTGACGTACCTATAGAAGCTTTTCTGGTTGTCCTTGACATCCCTGGCCAGACTAGTTTCGATCAGGGCTTTGGCTTTCCTAACCTGCTCCCTGGCTGCTCAGACAGTTTCTCTGTATTCCTCCCAGGCTACCTGCCCTTGCTTCCACCCTCTGTAAGCTTCTTTTTTTTTGTTTGTCTTTGCCGATTTGGTGGTAGGAATCACATGTGAATAAAGAGAGGTCAAAATCCATGCCATAAATAATCAATTTTTGCAGGTAGATCTTTCTTTTCTCAGAGCTTTCATGCCCTCCCTCCCATGTACGTTGTCTGTCTATTTAGTCAGCAGGCTCTTGTGTGTTTGCCTAATACCTGGTAAAAAGGAGGTCCATATACCCTCATTAGGAACTACATTAATAAGCGTGATTAATATGCATAATTAACTCAATTTACCTCACCTGAAGGTCCTCAGTTAGCATTGTTAGGCAGAAAGCCCTAATCTCTGTGCTTACCAGGAGGCATGTGGCAACGCAGATGGAGCTGCCACAGGAGCATGCAGCCACCCAGCTCTCAGGCTGCAGGGAGTGCCTGAGCTTGGCACTGGTAGGGGAAGGCAGTAGTGAGATTGGCTGTGTGAGGTGTGACCAGGTGGACGATCTGCTCTGATGGCAGAATTACGTGAAGAAGTGGAGAGGTTAAGGAGCATTAGAGAGCCTGAGAGTGAGATAGACTGGTGGAGCCAAGCTCTGCCCTCCCTGAGGCAGAAACAGGGACAGCTGAGAGGCCAAAGGCAAAGTAAAGGTGACCCTGTATCCTCCCCTTGCCAGGCAGAAGGCAGCAGCCTCAAAGAGGCGAGTGAATGGAAACAAGTCCATGCTCACCATGTCAGGCAAACCTTCTCCTCCTCACCCACCTCGCCTTCCCATGTACACCCGTGCAACAGGTATGAGGCTCTGGCTGTGGAAGGCC
This sequence comes from Grus americana, assembly GCF_028858705.1. Classification (NCBI taxonomy): domain Eukaryota; kingdom Metazoa; phylum Chordata; class Aves; order Gruiformes; family Gruidae; genus Grus; species Grus americana. Next base: position 8,627,373 of record NC_072853.1, on the reverse strand, counting down.
ACTCAAGCGATGATATGGATGACAGTCAAGCTACACCAGAGGTAGCACCTAGGCTCAAAAGGCCCATGCCTCGTGTTGTGACCACCCCTACAAAGAAGAAAAGGAGGGTTATAGGTCTAGGGGACTCCCTGCTGACAGGTACAGAGGGCCCAATATGCAGGGCAGACCCTCCTCTCAGAGAAGTCTGCTGCCTCCCCGGGGCCTGTGTTAAGGACGTCTCTATGAAACTCCCCAGCCTGGTACAGCCCTCTAACTATTACCCACTGCTGCTCTTCCATGTGGGTGGGGATGAAGCAGAGACACATAGCACAAAAGCAATCAAAAGGGTCTTCAGGCTCTTGGGACAGTCACTGAAGGATGCAGGAGAGCGTGTAATATTCTTCTCCCTCCTTCCAGCTGAGGGCAGCCATGTTGAGAGGAACAGGTGGACACAGTCCATAAATGCATGGCTCCATGGCTGGTGTCAACGCCATAACGTTGGGTTCTTTGACAATGGGATGGCCTACACGGCACCAGGACTGATGAACTCTGATGGGATTCATCTCTCTCAAAGGGGGAAGAGGATCTTTGCCCGGGAACTAGCAGGGCTCATCGACAGAGCTTTAAACTAGGCTCGAAGGGGTAGGGGGATAACATCAGGCTTGCCAGCGACATGTTGTGGGATGACATGCCCAGGTTGGAGGGATGGGGTGCTGGTAAGGGCCCTCAGCCTACTGCTCAGAGACGTGCTGGACGCACTGCTACCTCAAAGCCTAGATGAGATGAGCCAGGGGCTCCAGATGCAACAGAAACCAACAGGGAGACACTGGGAGAATGCATCAAAAGAATTCCAGCCACTCCAGCCAATAAGTCAGCCTCATCAGGGACACAACTGAAATGCCTCTACGTGAACGCATGGAGCATGGGGAATAAACAAGAAGATCTGGAGACGTGTGTGCGCCTGCAAGGCTATAACCTTATTGGCATTACAGAGACGTGGTGAGATGGCTCCTATGACTGGAGTGTTGGAATGGAAGGGTACAGGCTCTTTAGGAAGGACAGGCAGGGCAGACGAGGAGGGGGCATCGCCCTCTATGTCAATGACCAGCTGGAGTGCATGGAGCTCCACCTGGGGATGGATGGGGAGCAGACCGAGAGCCTATGGGTCAGGATTAAAGGGAGCACTGGGGCAGGGGACATCACAGCAGGGGTCTGCTACAGGCCACCTGACCAGGGAGACGGAGCAGATGAAGCCCTCTATAGGCAGATAGGAGCAGCCTCACATTCACAAGCCCTGGTCCTTATGGGGGACTTCAACCACCCTGACATCTGTTGAAGGGACAACGCAGCAGAGCACAAGCAATCCAGGAAGTTCCTGGAATGTGTTGATGATAACTTTCTCCTCCAAGTGATAGAGGAACCCACGAGGAGAGGTGCCATGCTGGACCTTATTCTGACCAATAAGGAGGGCCTGGTAGGAGATGTGATGCTCAAGGGCAGCCTTGGCTGCAGTGACCATGAAATGGTGGAGCTCAAGATCCTGAGGGCAGCGAGGAGGGTGGACAGCAAGCTCACTACCCTGGACTTCAGGAGAGCAGACTTTGGCCTCTTCAGGGGAGCAGACTTTGGCCTCTTCAGGGACTTGCTTGGTAGAATACCATGGGACAAAGCCCTGGAAGGAAGAGGGGCCCAAGACAGCTGGCTGATATTCAAGCATCACCTTCTCCAAGCTCAGGAGCAATGCATCCCAACAAAGCAAAACCACCAAGAGGCCTCCATGGATGAACAAGGAGCTCCTGGGCAAAGTCAAACAAAAAAAGGAAGCCTACAGAGGATGGAAGCAAGGGCAGGTAGCCTGGGAGGAATACAGAGAAACTGTCTGAGCAGCCAGGGAGCAGGTTAGGAAAGCCAAAGCCCTGATCGAAACTAGTCTGGCCAGGGATGTCAAGGACAACCAGAAAAGCTTCTATAGGTACATCAGTGATAAAAGGAGGACGAGGGAAAATGTGGGTCCCCTCTGGAATGAAATGGGTGACCTGGTTACCCAGGATATGGAGAAGGCTGAGGTACTCAATGACTTCTTTGCCTCAGTCTTCACTGGCAAGTGCTTGAGCCACACTGCCCAGGTCACAGAAGGCAGGGACTGGGAGAATGCAGAACCGCCCACTGTAGGAGAAGATCAGGTTCAAGAATATCTAAGGAACCTGAAGGTGCACAAGTCCATGGGACCTGTTGAGTTGCATCCACAGGTCTTGAGGGAACTGGCGGATGAAGTGGCCAGGCCACCCTCCATCATATTTGAGAAGTCCTGGCAGTCTGGCAAAGTTCCCGCCGACTGGAAAAGGGGAAACATAACCCCTATTTTTAAGAAGGGTAAAGAGGAAGACCCAGGGAACTACAGGCCAGTCAGTCTCACCTCCATGCCCAGCAAGATCATGGAGCAGACCCTCCTGGAGACTATGCTCAGGCACATGGAAAATAAGGAGGTGATTGGTGACAGCCAACACGGCTTCACTAAGGGCAAATCGTGCCTGACAAATTTGGTGGCCTTCTATGATGGGGTTACAGCATCAGTGGATAAGGTAAGGGCAACTGACATCATCCACCTGGACTTGTGCAAAGCATTTGATGCTGTCCTGCACGACATCCTTGTGTCTAAATTGGAGAGACATGGATTCGATGGATGGACCACTTGGTGGATAAGGAATTGGCTGGATGGTTGCACTCAAAGAGTTGTGGTCAACGGCTCAATGTCCAAGTGGAGAACGGTGACGAGTGGCATTCCTCAGGGGTCGGTACTGGGACCGGCAGTGTTCAACATCTTCGTCGGCAACATGGGCAGCGGGATCGAGTGCACCCTCAGCAAGTTTGCTGATGACACCAAGCTGTGTGGTGCGGTCGACACGCTGGAGGGAAGGGATGCCATCCAGAGGGACCTTGACAGGCTGGAGATATGAGCCCGTGAGAACCGCATGCAGTTCAACAAGGCCAAGTGCAAGGTCCTGCATGTGGGTCAGGGCAATCCCAAGCACGACTAGAGGCTGGGCGAGGAATGGATTGAAAGCAGCCCCGAGGAGAAGGACTTGGGGGTATTGATTGATGAGAAGCTCAACATGAGCCGGCAGTGTGCGCTTGCAGCCCAGAAAGCCAACCGTGTCCCGGGCTGCATCAAAAACAGCATGACCAGCAGGTCGAGGGAGGTGATGATCCTGCCCCTCTACTCTGCTCTTGTGAGACCCCACCTGGAGTACTGCATCCAGCTCTGGGGGCCCCAGTACAGGAGAGACATGGGGCTGTTGGAGCGAGTCCAGAGGAGGCCACGAAGCTGATCAGAAGGGCTGGAGCACCTCTCCTATGAGGACAGGCTGAGAGAGTTGGGGTTGTTCAGCCTGGAGAAGAGAAGGTTCCAGGGAGATCTAGTTGCGGCCTTCCAGTACCTGAAGGGGCCTACAGGAAAGATGGTGAGGGAGTATAGTGACAGGACAAGGGGTAATGGGTTCAAGCTGAAGGAGGGTCAATTTAGATTAGGTGTTAGGAAGAAATTCTTTACTGTCAGAGTGGTGAGGCACTGGAACAGGTTGCCCAGAGAGGTTGTGGAGGCCCCATCCCTGGAAGTGTTCAAGGCCAGGTTGGATGGGGCTTTGGGCAACATGGTCTAGTGGAGGGTGTCCCTGCCCGTATCAGGGGGGTTGGAACTGGATGATCTTTAAGGTCCCTTCCAACCCCAACCATTCTATGATTCTATGATTCTATGATTCTATGATTCTATGATTCTATGATTCCATGATTCTATGATTGTTATGGTTCGGCAGAAGTGGTGAGGATCTTTCATCCCATTGCTCTGTGCCAGCTGGATCATGGCCAGCTCCGATCCAAGCAGCTGTCCCCATCAAGAGAGTACAGACCTGCCCAATGGAGTTATACAGCCATTGGGTAACCCTTCCTCAAATCCTGGCACCTTCGAATGCAAGGTGAGGAGCATGAGTCTGCTGTAGGCTGGGCAGATGCACTGCACTCCAAAAGAGAGATTACCAATTTCTTCCAGGCTCAGGAAATGGCCATGCTAGTAAACTGGAAGGCAAAAATAAAGGAGAAAAAGTACATCTTCCTATTAAGCAAATGCAATATGTCCTCACAGTGGGACTGAGGAAAAAAAAATCAGCCAAGCATTTGCTCATCCAGTAGTTAAAACTACCTGTTGCTGGAATGGGTAAGGCCTCTCCAGAAAGCTGCTTAGGCTGTATGTCTCAGTGGAAGCACTGGTCAAAAAGTAGACCAAATAAGCAGAATAGACTCAGCTGTACTCAGCAAGTAAGGAAGTGTTTATGAGGTGAGCATCATGTAGAATAAAAGGCCCTGCTTCCTTCCTCACATCTCCTCACACTTCTGGGACTGTAGTTCATAAGCCCATCTTCCTGCCTCAGGGCCTCAGCTGCCTAAAGGGCAAGAAGGCATGCAATCGAGCTATCACATTTTCAGAGATACCTCGTATTCGGAGCGATAAGACGCTTTCCTCACAGATGGTCATGATGGCCTTCCTTGGGATCTGAATCAGACACACCCCTCTAAATGAGACCAGACATGTGGTGTGTTGCATCCTCTCTCATGAACCAATGGCTGTATACACATTGAGAAAGAATTTACTTGAGAAATTGGTTTAACCCTTGGCAACACATTATTTTTTTCTGTGATTTTTAAGGGCTTGATAGACAACCCTTCCCACCTCTTGCAGGGCTTTTAGGAAACTCAGAGGCTGGGACCCACTTTCCTTGATGCTAGTAGTGCTATCCATTTTCTCAGCCTCTCCTGCTTCCTTGAATGTGCACTGTCTTTTCTGAACTTTCTGGGGAACTGCAAAATCATTCCAATAAAATAAAAAAAAGTACAACTGTGGGCAGCACACATAAAAAGGACCACAGACGCAATACTGCAGAATCAGTTTGTTACCTTAGTTCCTTTATGTCCCCTTGGCGCTCAAAGAGCTGTTAACCCTGCCCAAGTAGAGGGAGGTCATTCACTGACCTCTAAAATTGAAACCCTTGGGAAACGTCCATTCAGTCTAGGAGCACATGTCAGCAACTCCTTGGCAGAAGAGACTTTTTGACCTGCATGTCTGGACCATCAGCTTTCCTGACAGGCGAGAATTTCACCCTTACAGCTTTTAGCTCAACACTTTTTTTTTCTAAGCTGTCCACCTATGCTTCAGCTATAAAGTTAAGGTGTTTTTTCCTAAGAGAACTGACTCACACAAGTGGATGCAAGCTGGACAACTCCTGGAGCTGGGGCTCTCGGCTGTGTACCCAGGCTCTGGTGTTTCTCACATGGCAAGGGCAACATATGCGCTTGGCAAGTGGCTCCCACTGCTTGAAGTTTGAGATTTTAAAGTAATTTGGAGACAATTTCATTCCCATCTTCCAACTATTCACACTATTTTTTGTTTAAAAGTGAAGACATGCCTTAATGCTAGCTGTTCACTGGTGTGTATATTGTCTTCTTTCCTTAAACATTATACAATTGAAAGCTAAAAGACCAATACAGTAGAAGTTAAGCTGTCGTGGCCCATGCAGTCATTATATATAAGTGTTGCCATTATGTAAAACTGCAGTCATTATGTATAATTACTAAGGAAGTTGTGTAACAAAGGAAGAGGTCTATTTTATAGAAATAAAAATGTTATCCTGGAGATCAATATTGACACACAGCCTGCTGAGACCTCCAACTAGACCGTGCTTCTTTCCTTTCATTTCTCTAACTAGTTATTTCTCAGAAAACCAAGATGTAAATTAAAAAGACACTTCTTTAATTAAAGTCATTCAGCAACCCTAGTGGGAAAAAAAATGGCATTTAAATGCAAAATCAAAATCAACTTATGGATTTCCTCCTTCCCACTGCCCCAACTCTCCAGGTGCAATGAAGATGCCATTTTCTGGTCTCTGTATTCCCATTCTTAGCACAATAAGAATGAAATGATAGTTATTTGCCACTGTTTTGTTAAAATGTCAAACTGTGTTGCACGTAAATTGATTTCAGGCCAGTTCAGTTGAGTTCAGCTCAGCAGCATGTGAACATTTTTCCTGCCTCTGCTCCTTCTTTGACAAGCCACAGCAAGACTGATCGGGAGTGATGGACTCACTCCAACTAAAAATAATACAGCCATGGAAAGCAAATTTAAATAGCATCCATGGACAAAATACTGTAGTTGGAAGTGAAGGAACCAGCACCCAAGCACAGCTGTGGCTTCAGCAGTGCAAGAGCAACTGAAGCCAATAGGAATTTCTTCAGCTCAGTCTGAAGTTCATATGGTGGCAATAGAGCCTAATTCCCATCCTAGGTTCTGCTGATGAAGCTTTGGATCACCAGACCCATGATGAGGAAAGTCTGCCTTGTTGGAGGGCACAGCAAAAGAAGAGCACATAGCCTTGTTCTCCACATAGAGCTGCTTGGTAAGACAGAAGATGTCAATAAAGACAGGGTTCGAGTTCTCTCCAAAGCAGCCACTGCTTGCTTCTATCCTATAGATCCCCAAATATGACTCCCAGAACTGTCTTAGACAGCATTCATTCGCATGTGGCACAGACACAATTTAAATGGGCTGTAAGGATGCTGAAACAAAGACCAGTACAAAGCCTGGGGTGTAAATCACCCAAGGTTGTGCTCTCCTTATGCTTCAATATGTAGCGTGAGCCAAGTGTGACAATCACAAGGGATGTGAAGAGCCCTTAATTTCTAAGTAGGCTTTGAAGTAATGTATGTCGACACTCAGTAACTACTTCAACCTTGACTCATTTGTGAAGATACATGCCATATGTAAGATCCTAATGTAAAAAAGATGAACCCAAAACTAACACACATCACTGCTGAGGTGCATTTGCTCTTCAGAATGAGACTCAGCTGACGTGCTCAGTGCCTGCTTGCGTGACACAGGCTGTCATTATTCACTTTGGACTTGGTGTCAGCGCTGTGGCTCCAGGGAGCAAGTGCTAATTGGTGTGAACAAAAATGAAGGTTTCTGACTTCCTATGAACAGCAGACAAAGGGCTTTGCAATGGCTCAGCACATAGACAATCTGGAACAGAGCTCTCTGTTACGAACTTTGTATCATTAGAAATGCTTTAAGCTTGGGAATTTTGGGGAGGAAATGGCAGGCTCAGAAGTTTAGAATGAGACCTTTATATTTGACTGCTGTTGCAAAGAGCTGTGTTCTCCGATAAGGTCTTCCAAGGGACATTGGGAGACGTGGGGTCCCAGCTTTATATGGAGCAAGTCACTTCATGTTTCTGTATATTTTATCTCTTTCTAACCCTTCTCTCTTGTTACACTCCTGTGATTGATTTTTTGTATTATATTTTTGTTGTGCTTGTAGCACTACAGAGCATCCATTTCTGCTGGATCTTTTAAGATGATACTTCGGCGTGGAGTAGCATATTTGAGCATCCAGTGTCTTCACCACCAGTCTGGTAGCAAGTAGTGTAAAATTCACACCTTATTAACCATACATTTATTTTTTTGAGGAAAATACATTAACAAATTTAAGTCAACATTTTATCGAGAGAAACAGTTTGTGGCTTTTCACATGGCACAAATGTATGAACCTTATTTCTTTTCTTTCTCAGGCTACTGTTACCAGGACACTTACACCTTGACCTGAAAATCAATTGATATGTTTAACTAGCATTTATTTGTGTTCCAGCAGTGGTTGTGGAGGAGAAAAAAGATGAGGTACTAAAAGTAGACATTTTTATAAATCAACAGCTTGGAGCAATTTGTGTCTGAGTCTTTAAAAGGACGAATAAGACCCTGGCTAGGAACGCCTGGAGAGTAACAGGAAACTCACCCATGTCTGCAGCAGGAGAACCTGCAATGAAGTTGAGCTCAGGAGGACATTTCTCCACCATCTTGGCCAGGGTGGAATTAATGTCACAAATATGGAGATGGGTTATAAAAACAGACAGGTCTGGACAGCCCCATCCCAACTCAGAGCTTGTCTGCTTGAGCCCAATGCCAATGATTATTCCAGTTAGATGAAACATCACATGAGTGACAGTTGCCTGGGTTTCTTTAGGAAATTCAGTGTATGCCAGCTAATCTTTTTTAACATTGTGCACTAGCACCCACAAATCTGCAAAGGCAAGCAATGCTTTTTGGAGCTGGTCTGTGCATTTCCTGTGTTTAGTACAGAGCTGTGATAGATTCCATATGGACATTTTATGCTTCAACTGCTTACAGACTCAAGTCTGCCGAGATGGGTCTTCCAAGTCTAGGCATGAGGGCCTACTGATAGTGTAGACAGAGAAAGCCCCTCCAGCTGCCAGCTTGCACCAACTTTGAAATAAGTGAGAAGTTACATGAGCTAGTCATAGGAACAGGCTGGATTCTGACCTTATTGATGTGAAGGCAGGTCAAGGATCTCCTCAGTTAATCGATTGCACCATAGCGACAACAGTGGTCATCAACACTGAGCTCCCCCACGCTGTGGCAGAGCTTGTCCTGAGCATTCACCTGGCAGCAAAAAGCTTCTCTCCACCCATAAAGTCACTACACTGATGACAAAGTGCAAAGGGGGAAACTGCATTTCCTAGATGACAGAGAAATACAAGGCAAGAGAAAGCACTAGTTCCTTCTCTGGCTTGCTCATCAAAGCAAAATATATGTAATCTCTTTAGAAAGAAAAGAAAAAAAAAAAAAAGTGAAGGCCTTGCAGAACTTACAAGAGATTTGGTCTGAAACAAATTAGATCGGCTGCAGTTTACCAGCCAGGTAAAGGTAAGCCTGGGATTAGTTAGTACAGGGGAAAGAGAAAGAAAGGCAGTGGAGCTGTCTGGGGTCTAAAGAGAACAAAGTTCCAGCTCTCAACGTGAGCTCAAACAAGTGGCTAATGAATAAAATGGGCAATGGAGGACATTGAGCAATGAGCACAATGGGAAAGAAAATCAAAGTAGGTCTCCATTTTTTGAGGAGACAGAAATGGGCCATAAAAGAAGAAACTATCTTGCTGATTTACAGACAATATAAAAACATCATAAATGTTGTTTTCTCCTGTCTTGGTACACACCTGATCTCAATTGGTTTACAGAGCTCGTGAACAGTTATCTTTTTCAAGACAAGAAATTAGTCAAAATTTAGAGGACAGTAAGTTATATCCTATTGGAGGAACAGCTGATAATGGAAATTAGTGCTAATGAATTCTTAATTATTTACAAAAGTCCCACACCAAATCCCTGTCCCTAACTTCAGGACAATCCCACCATAGGTGTCCTGACACTCTCAAACCACTTGCTAGTTAGCCCTTGAACTAAATTTTTTATCTCATTCTTTTCTTAGTGTAATCCTTGAAGGACTTCTCTAACAGCAGTTTCACTGTGCCTCTCGGTAATCCTCATTTGTTTTTCCCCTCCATCATACACACTTATGTGGATACATACACTATTAAACTAAATTCACTACCACGTTTCTCCTTCACCTTTTGAGTCCGAGTGAAATCCCTTTGCCTGTGCAGTGTGGATGTACCAAGATGGCCTTAAATGCAGCTATCCGTATTAAGCCAGATGCCAGACTGGGCCCTAGTTCTGTGGTGCATCAAGTGATGTTTCCCACTCTGTTGTATCTCTTGATCCCATTCATGATGAGCTCCAGGCATTACTAGGTGGCAGTAAACTAAAATGTGTCAATTCTTTTTTTTGTTTTGTTTGTTTACACTGTATATGTTATTCTAATTCTATCTACACTAATTTATCTGGGGTTTAGATTATTAAGTTACTGGGATATCTTGATTCAATCACTGCACAAAGAGAATTATTATTGAAACTGTAGATGGTTAGAGGCTTCATGATAGAAAATGTTGTTGTGCTTCCAGACTTTGCTTTCACCCCCATCCTCGCCAATTTTGCGTATATTTACCTTTCTTAGAACACTGTTGACTTTGGGGCAAAAGTTAGCCAGAGGTAGTTTCAGTCTGAAGCGCAACACTTCGGCAGGATTGAACTCAATCATTTTTGTTGTGACTAAATGGAGGGAAAAGGTACAGGTGGTCATCTGATTTAAAAACTATCCATGAATTTTCCAATCAATCCTACAGGTGTATATAAGATATCCAGAAAAGCTTAGTGTTCCTCTACTTTGGTTCCCACTGTAATCAGGCACTTTATCAAAATGAATTTAATACTGACTTTGATGGAATTAAACCAAGGTAAAACCAAAAATTGCACCCCTCATGGCTTTAGAGTACACCGGGCTAATCCTCCCTGATGCAAAATGACTGCAATAGACTATAAATAACTGAATTTCATATATCTGGCTACAAGTCATGGTCAATGTAGAGGAATGTATGGAATCACTGAGAACCAACTAACTGGTTGAACCCAGCTCTTGTACAGTCCAGTCTCTATATTAGTTCTTGCTGTCTCAGAGCATCAGACTCAGCTTGGTCCCTTGCTAACGGCACTTTTTTCGTAAGGTACCCAGCATCTATCAGGCCATGTCTGTTAAATGTGGTGGGGCTGGTCTCAGCTCACGTTAGTGATCTGCAGTGCAGACACCTGTATCTGACATAGTCGTTGAGGCTCCCTCAGTAGGTAATGGAGACTGATTTACACAAGGTGATATAATTTACTTTCCTCTTTTAGCTGGGGATAAATGATTCTGCCTTTTAACTGACTGTAAGGGGAGTATAATTAGCTTAAACTAGATGTCTAGGTTGGGATGATGAAGTGAAATGAATCTCTGATAGAAGTATAGGAAATTCTGTCTTTTAAAGCTTTCCTTACAGCTTATAGAGAGAGCAGATGGTATTTGAGGCTACTCTATATCATCTGAGGGCGGTCTTCTCTTCATACTTCTTCCACATTCTGCAAATCTCATTCTTCTGTTTATCTAAGCTGGACATGTCTTCCTAGTACTTCCCTAAAACAGATCTTTCTCTTTCACCTCTTTGCCATACTCCATTCCTCAGATTAAGGCATTTGGGTTTGTTTGTTTCATTGATCGATTGTTTCTGTTTGAGAAGCTGTCAAGTTTTTTTCAGAGAAGGTAAAGATTGCTGTTCCTTACCTACAAAAGCTCCTTTTAGAGAGTGTGCACTAGGATGAGCACATATGCTTGACCTTTAATAGGCTCAGAAGTAAATTGATGGTCCAACAAGCTCTAAGCAGCAAAGCTCAGTTGGTGTTTCTCTCTTTCCTAAAGGAAACATGGGCTTTTTCAAGGTTAAGCATGTAACCAGGCAAGTTATGAAGGGAGTATGACTCTCACTTAACCCAATTTCTTTCAGCCAGATGGTGAAGGCAGCCAGTCTTGAAGAAGGTCACAAACTCCTCATGGCTAAGAGTAATCAAGAATTCCCTTATGCAGGACTTCAGTGGATTAACAAATACAGCTGTATAAGCAAATACCACTGGCACCAAGTATTTGAAGAATCAGTAATGAGTGCTACATTCAGTAATGCTTATCATAGGCTCAGAACATAGAGAATAAAAGTCTAGAGATAAGTCACTTTCTTAGAATAAAGTCACTTTTTCTTTTATTTGTCTACAGTGCATCTCTTTCCCCATTAGTAGTTGGTGTGTGGCGTAAGTAGCTATGAGGTTTAACTTGAGATTTATTATCCACTTCTTTTTAAGACCTGAACTTGTAATGAAAACTGGATCATGTTACAACATCTCATTTTAATATAAATGCATATTAAAAATGAGTCTATAAAGCAGAAGCTGTCTGCTGGTAATGAGCTACAGTCATGAAACCATTTGTAAGTACCTTAATTGAAAAGCTTACACTCTAAGAATAGCAGGTTGATTCCCTTCACAGCATGTGTTGCACCAGCTGTGCAGAAAGAGATGGTGGGGTCATCTGCAAGTTAATTTACAAACAAAACCAGTTATATATCAACATTTCCACAACAAACAGCTTTTTTTCCCAACAGTTCCTCCTCTTCAAACATGCTTATGCAACACTACTGAGAGGTTAGCTGGGAGTCTCTCCGCTGCCATAATATATCAAGCAGTCAGAGCTTATGCTATAGCAATGCACCCCCAATGCCCTGCCATAGTTGGGCCGTTTATCCCATGAGCAGCCTGATTCTGTATTTCACACTCATGGAAAGTCCCCTGGGACTGCTGGTGTCAGAGGTTTTTCAAAAAGAACCCCCAAACGTGGCAGGAGATGAGATGTGAGAAGTAGGACATTTTGATAATGATTTCTTTAAAATTTTCCCTGCTGTGAGTATATTTACCATAATTAATCTGTTCAGGAGTTGTGTCTTGCAGGCACAAATCTTGCATTCACACCTCAGTGTAAGTCTGGACCATGGGGCTCCTTACCAGCTAATTTCTGTGTTTAAAGTGCCTCGGGCATGGGGACCCTGGTGAGGAGAGATCCCTGTGCAGGAGGGGTGAGCTCTCCAGGACATTCCCATTCCCTGCTTTGCTGTAAATTTGCTCTGTGACTTTTGACAAGTCACATTCCTGGTCTTCCTGTGCTGAAACTAACAGCTAGTTACCAAACTTAAAGGTTTGCCAAGGCTTAATTTAGCCATTCTTCAGATGTTTGGGTGCAAAGTATATGAGAATTGCAAAGTCTCTTGATGTACCATCCATCACATTGTCTCCATGACTGGGGCATTTACTTCTTCACTGTTTGAGGAGTGAATACACCAGTGTAAGAGCAGTGCTGTTCTCAACTACCATCTTTCAGATGCCAAGCTGTCACTGCGTGTGGCGATTTAAGAAGGTATGACAAATGTTTAACAAGATTTTTAATGGCTGTTAAATCCAGAGTCCTGGATGTATTCCAGTTCAGGTAATTACATTCAGCCTGCTTAAAGACACTCTAACGGGATAGATCATTCTCCACAGAGCCTCCAGTATGGAAAGAATGAAAGAAACACACAGCACTGCTGGCAGGCAGGGGAGGGAGGGAAGCGGGGGTATTCCCAAAACAGGGGAGCAAGGAGAGTCATCGGTTTGTGTATCTTTGTGTGTGGTGGCTGAGAACAAGGAGCCTTTGGTAAGGGAAATAAACTTCCCCTAGAAAAGCAGGAAAACTGTTTACTGTGCTGATTTTATAAAAAGTGAATCAAATGGCAGACTGAAAGTCAGGGAACTGTGCTAAACTCAGTGGTTAGTTGATGCCAAATTCCTCATTTGTTGCTAAATTATAAACATGTAGTATTTTGAAAGTTGCCATTTCAAACATCAAGTTCCAGCCTAGGAAGCCTCAGGATGTTTTCCAAAGAAGTAAGAAATCAGGCTTGACAAGCGCTATCTTCTGTTTTTTGAACTCCACAGACATTTCTAGATTGTGTTTTCATAAAAGGAGTTTTCTTCTTACATTTTTGTGCCAGCCTTTTAAATTTGGTAAACGTGATGGCCCTGAAGGGCCCTTTATATAGCTATCAGCTAGCTCTTCTTTTCTTACAGCTGATCTATCTTCCTGACATGATTTCATTTTATTTTCTTATTGAAGGAATTGAGACACACTCACAGATCTACAGCCCCAAATTAATCTGCACATGCAGATTGATTTCAGTAAATTGGATAACACATATTTGTTTGAAAGAGGCAGAAATTGCTGGCCTTTTAGGCAATGCTGTAGATAACATCTGTTTTGACAAAATTTTGAGAGGACTGAGAAGATGGGAACTTGGTTTTAGTGCTGCTGATTGTCTATCACTTATATAAATGGTTAATTTTTAATAATTGTTTCCTTAGTAGTAGTAGTAGTAGTAGTAGGTAGAGCAGAAACAAAGCACATTACACCAGTCAATCATCCCTCTCTATTTCAGTGATTCCAGAGTAATTTTGTTTCTATCAGCCGTGATTACTGCTGCTGATTGGCTTTGAGCAGTGCTACACCTGGGATATCCACATTTTTATGCCCATTTGCTCACTTTCTGTCTTATTTTCCATTGTCCACCTACTTTGCCCACTGTTTACAGACTGTGCTATTTTATACAATTAGCTATTTATTTTAGACTACAATCTACAGCCTTGGTTTGATTTGGAATAGTAAGTGTAATTGTATTAGAAGTGATAACTAATTTAAAGTAGCTAGGTGAAATGGAAGTTCAGCTCTTAGAATAATTTTCTTAGGTCAGCTTTACCTCACGCACACTGAACACCTTTTATTGTTCCAGGAATGATGTTTCTAGGATCCAAGAGAAATTCAGAATCTCTTAGTGATACTACTTCTAGATCTGAGAAGTGTCTCTCAACTAAAAAAGTATTGGAATTGTTGAAATCTTATAATGGCTTTATTCCCAAACTGTCACTCTGTCTGGAGGCAATCTTGGAGGGCTTCACACCTCACAACAGATTATGATTTAGATAAAAAGGTGGGCTAGCTGTGTTATATTACCTTCAGTGGAAGATGCTGCCTTATTTAATCAGACAGAAGATAGGTCAGGCAGGGCTATCAACCCTGTGACCTGCTGAACAGAAATTATTTCCGGATAAATAAAGAACCTCTTCACAGGTTTTTCTTTTAGAGGTTTCATAAGTGTAGTTAATGACATTACTTAATATCTAAAAAGCAATGCTCTCCTTAGTGACAGAGATGAAAATATGGTTTGAAAGTGAATTTATTTTACCTTTATTTTTAAAGTGGGAACTAGTTTAGAAGCCAGTATTATAAAGCACGATTCAAGCTTATAACATCAATATCAGACATGAGTAAAACCACGGCTTTATTCTACATTAACCCCCCAGGGTACAATGTCTCAACTCTGTGCTGGAGTTTATTTTTTTTATTGCTTTACTGGAGTAAAGCATCTAAGGATCTAAGGGTATCTCAGGGCATCAGTAGTGCCAAATGTGTTAGCTATATGTTTTTCCTCAAGCCTTAGTGCCCTCATCACAACAGTATGTTAGCTGGCTTATAGACTTTCCTCTGCAGAGAATCAACTAGCTATGACTGAGTGGAAAGCTAGGTGTGCGATAGTTCACTCCAAGGATTACTGCTCTTGAGAAGTGTGCCTGAGACCACACAAGGTTTTCCTCCTTCTGCACTTGTGTTTCATCAAACCCTGAGACCTCCCATATCCTGTCAGCCTTGCTCTGGGACAATACAACACTCTTGACCCCATGACTCTCACATTACTTTGGGCTCTTTGAACTGAAAAGCCACAAAACACCCTTGTAGCCTAACACCTCTGCGTGGCCAAAGTTAAACCCCAGCAGTGTGGATATAGAGCATGACCGGGGAAGGGACCAGCCTTGGGATGACTGACTTTAGGAAAGGATGCCCTGAAAGAATCAGCATTTCAAAGTAGGCAGGGATGGTCTCGTGTATGGCTTCATGGATGATGTTGCACTGTGTGTCCTGCGTGTATTGTGAAAGACAGTGTGAAGGGGCTGACAACAGGGCACTGAAAATCCCACTATAGTCTGGAGCAAAGAAAATGTTCTCCCACTCCTCCAGCCCTCTTTCAAGTATTGTCAGTCAGAACACACACAAGTGACGCATCTCTATCTCTGTTACCAGCAATATATAATGATGTCACTAAAAGATATGGAATGGAATGTGGGGAAAGCTGCAGATGAATGGGGTTTTAAGTCTGAATAAAGAGTTTGAGGTTGAGAAAAATAATGCTTTAGAGAGTAAGGCCCTGCTCCAGGAAACAAAGAAGAGTTCATTTCCTAATGTTGCTTATTCTGTACCTAAATCCTATAACTCAGTGTCCCATCCCAACCCCTATCCCCCTCTCCCTTTAAAATAAGGTATAACTCTTCAAAACCTTCTCAGAGGGAGGATAAAGTGTTAGCAGTAGCCACTAGGAGTTCTGATACTATAATGATAAATACCTAGATATGTTTTTATCTGGTGACTCATATTCACATAGGTCACAAAACAGTTCATTAGGGGTTCGGAATTAGCATTTCCTAGCAATTACCATAGAAAATGATTGAATTGCAAACATCCTTAAGAAGAAGAGATGTCTTAGGGGTATCTTCCCTATGACCTCAGACTGAATTTTTGAAACATGAAGAAAACCTAGAAAGGGTAGAATCAGTTGCTGGCAGGTGGGATTTGCTTATTTCTAGGCTGTAGAGGAAGACAATGTAAAAGCTCAGCAAGTACATCCAAGACTGAAAAGATATATATGTCTGATTTTTGTCCATGAGATGATGATGTTTCTTCTGCTTCACGAATCAGATACCACTGCTTGGGAGAAATGTTGCCTGATCTACTGTCTAATGCTCTGCCAACAAAAGTATGAGCTTAATTATTTCTACTACTAAGAGAAAATAAGACCTTTCAGGCCCCTGGCATTCTCCCCTTGAATTTTCCTTTTGCTTTCTGTCCTAGAGGCTTGGGCTTCTCCTTATGACAACCTCTCCCAATGCTGCCGTGGTGAGGCAATGCCATCAGCTATGCACAACAGCTCTCCTCTTGCTGCTTCCTACCTCAGAAATCACCTGAGGCAAGCAGTAATAACTCATTATCCCATAGTCTGAGCATGAGCAATAATGAACTGGCTGCTCAGTTAAAATCCTATATCCTGTAATATAAACGCAGCACATGGCCTACAGAATTTAAGAATTTCAGGGCTTAATTAGTATGGTAAGAAATTCTGGGAGCAGGCACTAATATGGAACAGCACATTGCAGCTTGGAATTAATATGTCTCATAAGTTAAGATCAGGGTCTGGAATATGATGAGTGACTTGTATGGCTGACAGGTTAAAGCACAGGAATATACTCCCTTCTGCTAATGAATCTGGTACTTTGATCACTAGAGGTCTGCTACTCACTGTCATGCTAAGCAATAACATCTTGTTATTTCTGCGTTCCCTGTTGTCCGACTGCATCTATCCAGTATTTCTTGTCTTGCGATGGGTTAGCTGATGCAGGAGGTGGATTTTGCTTCTTTTTCTGTACAGCGCCTAATTCATGGCTTGGCCTCCTAGGTACTTGATCAAGGTAGATAATGAGCTAGTCCTCGAAAAGCAGCATAGCTATGAGAGGGTTTAATGGATGAGAATAACAGTGAAACTGTTAATACTCCCCTAGAAGTTCTTTTCCCAAATTAAAAGGCCTTAGAGGGGTTGGAGATAACTGGATGGTAAGGGCAGGCTCAGAGAAAGGTCCAGTTGTTCAAAGGTGGCGAGAAGGATGGCATTATTTATTGTGGTCATTTTTAATGACCATATATAAAGTTAAATTATCCTTAGGAGAGGGAGGTGGGTGTTGTATTTTAAGCCCAGCCAGCAACTGAGCCCCACATAGCCACTCACTCACTTCCCCCGTGGCGGGATGGGGGAGAGAATCAGAAGAGTAAAAGTGAGAAAACTCGTGAGTTGAGATGAAGACAGTTTAGTAGGTAAAACGAAGGCTGCATGTGCAAGCAAGACAAAACAAAGAATTCATTCATCACTTCCCATGGGCAGGCAGGTGTTCAGCCACCTCTGGGAAAGCAGGGCTCCATCACACGTAATGGTGACTTGGGAAGACAAACGCCATCACCCTGAACATCCCCTCCTTTCTTTTAGAGGTTTCATAAGTGTAGTTAATGACATTACTTAATATCTAAAAAGCAATGCTCTCCTTAGTGACAGAGATGAAAATATGGTTTGAAAGTGAATTTATTTTACCTTTATTTTTAAAGTGGGAACTATTCCTTCTTTCACCAGCTTTATATGCTGAGCATGACATCACATGGTATGGAATATCCCTTTCATCAGTTGGGGTCAGCTGTCCTGGCTGTGTCCCCTCCCAACTCCTTGTGCATCTCCAGGCTACTCGCTGGTGGGGTGGTGTGAGAAGCAGAAAAGTCCTTGACACTGTGTAAGCACTACTCAGCAGTAACAAAAACATCCCTGTATTGTTAGCACAAATCCAAAACATAGTCCTGTACCAGCTACTATGAAGAAAATTAACTTTATCCCAGCCAAACCCAGCACACTGGGTTAATGTGTAAGTCTGCTGAATGGACCAGACTGAACCTAGTGGGATAAATTGCTTCTAGCACAGACCAAAGGAGGTAGCTAGTTGTCTGTTACATGGTATATTAATATCTGGGTCAAAAAAGAAGGAACTTCCCCTGAGGGTCAGAACCACCTTGAGGAAGGACCACATGCTACTGGAGGCTGGAGTTGGGGCATGCAGAGGCTGCAGTTAAAGTGTTGCCACCTTCTGCTGTTCCTTCTTGTCCCACAATAGAAGTTACAATCTCTTCACAGGTGTGTATGAACACCTCACCTCTCCTCAGCCAGTCCTGGCAAAAGCAAGTGGTTTAACAAACATATCTAAAAATAATATCATTTTTGTTTGGTTGGTTTGCTTTTGGATTGTGGGGGGTTTTTTTGTTAACCCCGATGGTTTTGACAGAAATGGGCAATGGAGTGGCTATAGGTAGGCTCACACCCCACGAAGGGACACCCACCTCCAGTGTGAGAGTGGAGGAGATATCTGGAAAAAGGTGACCTCAGCTCCAAATTGGCTGCTGCCATGTCTGATTTCCTGCAAACAAATTGCTGTCATTCCCATTCAACAGCTTTGTTTCATGCGCTTCTACCCACTCAGTCAATTGTGTTTGGTCTGGGAGGTTACAAACCACCTCTCAGTTTTCTGGGATAGAATAGCTGAAGTCCTTCCTTCACTTAAACAGCTGCAAAGAAGAAATCCCTCATTGATATAATTTGAAAAATGTTTTCTCTTCCAGGGTTTTTGCTAAACAGAGGGGTTGTTTTGTTTTAGTTTTAGAAGACAAAAAGGTGTTATTTGTTATTTTATTCTGTTTTTCTCCTTTTTATTTTAAGCGCTCATTTCTGCTTTTTAGACCCTTTGGGGGCAAAAAATATTTTGGAAGATAATATTTATCAAATTCTACAAGATTGTAGGTTTGGGGGAATGTAGCTCTTCTACTTCACTGGCTGCATTTGAAGCAGGTTTCTCCGTTCTTCCCCCCTGTGAGAAATCTGTTCCCCTTCTAAGCAGGTCACTGGCATGAGGCTTGGGGAAAACAGGCTCCAATTCCCATCTCTATTACAGCTTCAGAAATGGAAGATGGGAATGAGTGAGTTCCTTCACATGGCAAATTTGAAATGCTTTTTCACCAGGTCTCTGAGGGACTGATACAGCCTGTCTCTCCGTCTCTCTCCCGTTCTCCGGGTGGAGCTACAGCCACAAAGCCAGTTAAAGAGCTTCCCACCACCCTGTCTCCAGCTGAACGTATTGCAGTTTTTGTCCCATCCACTGAGACAATGCAATTGGTTCTGCAGCCAGGAAATAAATCTTATTACCAACATGGCCAACAGATCCCTGTATCATGCAGCTGTTGCCTGAATATTTTGCACCAGAACGAGAGGAAGATCTGCTCTCCTGTCTGTTAACTAACAGAAACATCACAACTGGCTCTTCAGCTTCAGATCACTCACAAAGCCCTCTATGCCCCCTCCTTTTTTTTCCACTCTGCAGAAAATACTGTACTCAGAAATTTTATTTTTATAGGGAGTGCTGCACTCCTCAAAAATGTAATGCATGTTCATATTTCTCCATGGCTAACTGAGGTAATGGGAGACTATTAAATGCCCAAAGCGGCTACATAAAGCAGCTTCTAAGTGCTTTTCTTTCCTTTCCCTGGCACCCATTGCTTGCAGATACACAGTGAAGTGTTCAAGTTTTCCCTGTTTGTGTTTTTTGCATTCCTCAGTCATCAGTCTCTCAAATGGATTTTAACTGCCCCATTCATCTTGATAACTTTTTTTTATTTTTTATTTGACAGTCTGTGTTGTTCAATAAGAGCCAAGAAATAAAGCCCCTTACCTTCAGAGACCCTTCCTGGAGCCGCTCCTTAAGGACGTACTCCTTGTTTGTCCCAGGCAAGGCCAGGGACCATTTTGGGGAGCACCTTCAGAGCAGGTCTCTGAAGAGAGTTTGAGCCCAGGCCTGGAGGTGAGCAATAGCCAAACAGCACAGGTTGTTGCAAGCTAGAAATAGCCTCCTTTGAAAAAAAGATTTATCATAGCAGAGCTAGCTGTAATGGTCCAAAACCATTACGTTCAGTACGGATAGTCAAGGCTCAGTGCTTGAAATCTCTCCTTGCCCCCTTTTTTAATTGGCAGTACCGGCATTCCCACTCTGTCTTGCACCGCAGAATACGAGCCTTGAACAGCAAAGCAACTAGCTGCAGATGGGTCTTCCCAATCCTTTCTAAAGCACAGCCCTACACACTTCAAATCCCTGTTGTTAACAAAGCGTGAAGGCTTCACAGGCATTTAATTATGGACACTGGTGCTGCACATCACTGTACCCTCTTGCAGGTACACTCTTGCTGTGGTTCATCTCTTCCTTTCGCTGTATCTGTGTCAGATCATGGTGATGATAGCTTTTTTTGTATAGTCTTAAAGTTTCTTTTCCCAATAAGGTTCTTCCTTCTGGAAAGAAATAAACTAGCCTACATGTGATCAAATGCACCACATTTTGTCTACTGTTAGGAAAATGGCTGTTATAAATACATGGTGTATGGTGAAAATTGTTATGATGGATAGCTGCAGTTCACACTTTTGCTCATCCACTAATGCATTTTGACTGTTCGGTGTCAGAGGCTGAAATATTTCCTTTTTAATGAGGTCAGATATTTTTAATGTAGATTCTACAGAATTCAGATGATTCACAAAGTATGTGAACCACTTATACTCCATGGAAATAAGTAGGGCATAAGAGAGGGCAATTGCTCTATTGCTCTGCCTTTAGTAGTGGAGTTTCTGAACACAAGAGGTCCAATTTGAGTCAGCTGCAGCTCAGCACAATTCAAGATCTGCAGAGTGTGATTCTGAAAGGGGTATGGGTGAAGGTTTCCTGATGAAAGGAGGATGAGAAGGCAAAAGGCATTGCAACGAGCTAATTAAAATTGATGCCAGGAGAGATCTCTCTGATGCCTGGGTGGTGAGCAACCAGCAGGTGTCTTCATTACTTAGACTGCTGGTGACAAGCTACATATAAAATTACAGGATAGCTAGTTTAATTTCAGCTGCAAAGAAAGTCTTAGCAAGTCTCTGGAGAGATAGAGTGGGAGGAAAGTCCATAGAGGCTCAGGCTGACAGCTTGATATTTGGACAAGAAAGAGTGTTCTAGAAGAGAAGACCAGGACTCTTGTGAGCTTAAAACCTTTTTCTTTAAGAGCAAAGGGAATGAATAAAATAAAGTGAACTTTGGTTTAAGAGAAAAAACAATCAACATGGCTGACTACTGCTGTTGTAAAGGGTTTGACTTGTATCCCAGTGGAATGCTGTTGATTTCACACGTTCAGTTTTATTTTCCACCCAGAAATGTGGGATCCCTCCTCTAGCAGCCTTAGTGTGCACCAGGCCATGCAATGGATGAAAGTTAATGTTATTGGTGCTAATGGCTGCTCTTCAATTTCCTTCTTTAAAGGAATTGCTTGCAAGCTGGAAAAATATTTCAGCATTAGCTGTGAGCTGTTATCAGACTTGTGCAGGTTGCAGCTCTTACAGTTAAGGATGCAAAGCAGGGTTCATTCAAGTGCTGGCTTCATATCAGAGCTGGGCAAAAATTGTGGACACATTTCAATGCAAAAATGTATGACATTTTCATTGCTTTTTCATGTTGGTTCATACAGGTGACTTCTGTCAATGACATTTTGATAGCCCCTGCCTTGGAGGGGGATGGGGGGAAAGCAAGTAAGATACTAGATTGCAACTCCCTATTTCAGGGGAAAGATAAAGAGGAGGGCTGTGTATCAGCAGAACATCTCTTCATCACATAATTTGGAGACAAGGTCTACAGCTCTTTTCTTCCCTCCCTGTTGCTCTGTTAAATGTTCACTCAGCTGTGATGGTGCAGGAATTGTGGGGGGAAAAAAAAAAGAGGAGCAATAAAAAATAGCAGGAGTTGAGGAAGTATTGTTTCAGTTCTTCAGTGATGATGTTTTACAAAGATGAAACTAGTAATTGTTACCCAGATACTTTAATGTGATATGGAAACATTTTTTCCATACATAAAACCTGTTCTTTTATTACAAATAAGTCATCCAGTAAAGTGTGTTTGAAAGCCATGACAAAATATAATTTTAAAATACCAAGATATCATCTTTTGTTGACTTGCCAAGACTGGAATTCAGAATTTGGTTTACTTTAATTTTCTTTTCCCAGTTAGTAGAAGAGTTTGAAAGATGGCTCTAATGTACTGTGATGTGTCTCACCACAAGGAAGCGGGAAGCCTTTGATTTAGTTAGAAATTCCTTCTGCTGACTCAGAGTAAAAACAGGGTGGGATGGGAGATATAAAGCACTATTTTGGGTTTGCAATTACTTTTCTGTTGTCATCATAATGGATAGCAAAGATATGAGTTGCCCAGGATAGATACTTAGCAATGTATTCAATTAATTTTGAAGAAAAAATAAATATGTGGAATTGAGCTTAGCTAAATTTTGATGAACTAGAAACATAGCTTGTGATAAGATCTTTAAAGTATACATATTTGCTGCATCACAAATCAATATTTAATAATTTACATTCCATCTTTATCTTTTTAGAACTGTAGTAAAGCTACGTTCATTTTCTGAATAAAGTGGTGGCAAAACTGAAAGGCAAGGTGTAATAGATAATAAGAATTAACGAATTAAGTCCTCTTGCTGTAACTAAGAATAATAAAGTATCTCTCACCTAAGATCAAGATACGATTGGATTATTGTTGGCTAGAGGGACAGAGAAAGTTCTGGAAACTGGAGCAACAAAGGTCGTTTCACATCCTTATTTCACTTCTGTGAGCTGCAGGAGAAGATGATAGTTTTGCAAACCTGAGATTGCTGCCGAGGCTGTATGCATGGCAATCAGGGGAGCAATTACAGTCAAACAAAACCTGGTGCCTCAGAGGGACTCAGAGGGAGTCTGATTATTTGTATGTTCACCTAGCTCATGCATATAGTAAGAAATGGCCAACTGTTCCTGTGTGCATTCTCTCTCTACTTAACAGAAGATGTTTTTATAGTGCCTGATTTAAAAAAAAAAAAAAAATCATAGCAACCCTTGCAGATATCTTAAGGATTGCAAAGGACTGCAAAAACAACAGAAAATGAAGAATCTTGAAACACTATAGTTGTTTGCAGTACTGTTATCTCTAGCACGAGACAGAGGTTTTTATTCCTACAACTAACTGAAATTGATGGGCTTCCCTATCAAGAGGGTAAAATTGGGCAAATTATGCTTGACTTTGTGAGAGGGAAAGCTTCTTCTTCAATCTGCTAAGCATAAACATGCCTCTATTTATTAAGCAGCACAGCATATCATTACAGGTAAAGAGCCCTGAATAAACAGAGTGAGACATCTTCAGAAGAGGGATGATGTGTGCCAAGCTTCACTAAGTTACAATGCCAGCAAGTTATTAGCACCTCAGAAATGCAGACATATATGTGAAAATTAATGCTAGGCAGGTGTTTCCAGAAATAGTTCCCCTCAATTACTTTGATAAAGACCTGATATGGAAGCAGGACTGTCTTTGCCCATTTGTCACACTGGCAAACTCTGGGCAAGATTCATCCTTTTTGACGACACATCAGAAAAGGTAAGTGTGTAGTCAGCAGAGGGAGGATTGGCAGCAACCCTGGGCTAGCTTCTGGGGCTGGACGGGGTCTGTCTGCTTGTGGATTGATGGCATCATTCAAGCATGCCATCCTGGTCTTCGCTTTAGCAATGGAGAAGACTCAGTGAAGAGAGTAGTTGGCAATTTATCCTTGGGTACACCCAGTCTCATGACTAGAGGGCCTGAGCTCTACCAGCTATATTGACTAGCTCCCTTCAACAGCAATGGGGTTCTAGACTGCTAGTTCAGGTGTCTGCAACATAAGCTTGTGCTGCTGAATTTAGGTATGATCGTAATAACAATTCTGATTTTAACCAGGTGAAGATAGGTGGCATGTATCTTAGTATAGTGGAGATGAGTTGGTGTGTTTGTCTTTGATAGGCACACAGCTCCTAGGATGTAGTAAGAGAAGCCTCCAAGCTCCATTGCACAAATCCTCACTACATCCATCTGGGGTAGGGTAGAGATGCTTTAACACAAAAAAACAGAGAGCACAAAACTGTTGGTGTATCCAGTAAAGACCATGGCCCATAAAGGGTCTTTAAAAATGTCTTTAAAATCTGTGTAGCTACATGAACACAACACTACATCAGTGAAGTGTCCTTTAGTATGATTTATTAGTTTATGCTTCATGAGAGCAGCCCTGAGGAGAAGGACTTGGTCCAGCAAGATCTGGACAGGCTGGAATAGGTTGCCCAGAGAGGTTGTGGAGTCTCCTTCTGTGGAGATATTCAAAACCCACCTGAACACAATTCTGTGCAACCTGCTCTAGGCGATACTGCTTTAGCAGGGGGGTTGGACTAGATGGTCTCCAGAGGTCCCTTCCAACTCCTACTATTCTGTTATTCTGTGTTGGTTGACGAGAAGCTCAACATGAGCCGGCAATTTGCACTTGCAGCCCAGAAAGCCAACTGTGTCCTGGGCTGCATCAAAAGAAGTTTGATCAGCAGATCAAAGGAGGTGATTCTCACCCTCTATTCTGCTCTCATGAGACTCCACATGCAATACTGCGTCCAGCTGTGGGGTCCCCAGTACAAGAAAGACATTGTTCTGTTGGAGCAAGTCCAGAGGAGGGCCGCAAAGATGATGAGAGGGCTGGAGCACCTCTCCTATGAGGACAGGCTGAGAGAGTTGGGGTTTTTCAGCCTGGAGAAGAGAAGGCTCCAGGGAGATGTTATAGCAGCCTTCTGCTACCTGAAGGGGCCTACAGGAAAGCTGGAGAGGGACTGTTTACAAGGGCATGGAGTGATAGGACAAGGGGGAATGGCTTTAAGTTGAAGGAAGGTAGATTTAGATTAGACATAAGGAAGAAATTCTTGACTGTGAGGGTGGTGAGGCACTGGAACAGGTTTCCCAGAGAAGCTGTGGATGCCCCCTCCCTGGAAGTGTTCAAGGCCAGTCTGGATGCGGCTTTGGTCAACCTGGTCTAGTGGAGGGTGTCCCTGCCCATGTCTGGGGGGTTGGAACTAGATGATCTCTGAGGTCCCTTCCAACCCAACCCATTCTCTGAGTCTATGAAAATTATTAAAGAGCAGTTTTCTTCCTGCTACTGGCTCAAATATTAGAGCTCTTTTTTATACTCTTCATTAAAAGAGAAGGATGAAGAAGCACAAACAGTAGTCAAGTTTAACGGTGGTAAAAATAGACACTTGAAGAATTTTGCTGTATATTTGATTTATTTTATTTTCCACTAAAACTGTCTCCAAGTAATAACTATTAATTAGCACTGTGATGTAGTATACTAGCAGGATCATGTGTGGTTATCTTAGATGGTTTTTGAAAATGAAGTTTGTGGCTACATCAGTAAAGAAATTCCATTTCAGCTTGAAACTTCAGCTTGCAAATAGTAATAGTTGGTGCATATAAATTGTTTCTGCTATTACAGATTGTTGAGTCGAGTTTTCACTTACCTGATGACACTTCTGTGTTGCTGAAATTGTCAGTTTGCAAGATTCTTTGATTAGGCTATATATTTTGTTGGCATTAGGAAGTAATTTATTTTTAAAGCAGGAAGAAGGCTTTATTTTTTTAAAAAAAAGCCATGCTGATGACAGGTGCTTTTCATAAACCTGATTTCTGTGCCATGCACTACTGTACATTCTCTTTTAGTTTTGGTTCCGCTCTGCACAAGCATGGAAACAGGAGTGGTGAGACTGTAATTGGGAAAGTTTATGAATGTGAATGAGAAAAAATTAGTAGGAAGGGGAGTAGCTTTTATTAGATCAATATGCTTGTCCCCAAACAGGTCTGGTTTCGGTGTTTGATTTTTTTCTTTTGGTTGTTTATTTGTTTGTTTGATTGATTGATTGATTGTGTGTTTTATCTGTTTTAGCTGGTTTAGTGAAAGACATTAACTTGCTTGAGAATGGGAAAGAAAAATTAGAGAATTGTCTGTAGCATGGAACTTCTGTAATGACCCCATTTATGGGCAACTGGAAGATATTACTCCCCTCCCTCCATTCCTAACTTCTTGGCCTCAGTCTGCAGGATGCTATGGGGAGCTTGGGCAGCTCACCGCTGAAATGGCTGGTGAGAAGACGCTGGGGTTTCCTGTCAGCCACCTGGCAGAAGAATGGGCATCTTGCCTATGAAGAGTCAACACAATGCCAGAGGATACAGTGGGGCTTTCAAATCAGACTGTTCCCAGTATAAAACTGACCCATCAGAAATTTCTACAACTATCTTGAGTCGTACAAGTATCTCCTGATTAAGTCTCCGCAGGTCTTTGTAAGATTTTCAGAGAGAGAGAAAGAATAACATTTGGTTAAGTTCATATGTAAAGCCTGTGGCAGAGGCAAAACAGTAATATCTGGGCACTAGGTCTATTTCTTCAGCACTGTTCTTTCACTGTATCCTATGATACATCACTATTTAGTAACAATTTAAAAGTTAAAATATTTGCCTGACATCCCTGAAAGCCACTCAAATTCTGATCAGAGTACCAAAGGCCATTTATTTATCTCTAAAGACAGATGTTAAAAAACCTTGCACATGCACATGGAGACACTGTCTGAAAATTACCAGGTAAGGGGACTAACCATCTACCTCTGCTACTGCTCCATTAGTAGGGGACTCCATTAGAAAGGGGACTACCTCCACTACTCCACTACATCTACCTCCATTACTTGCTGAGTAACAGGCTTTGAGTAGTAACACCTGAGCCTAGCATCAAAACCGAAGCTCTCCAGGAAGAAGGAAGAACTTTCTTGCTTCTTCTAGCTTTTATAACCCAAACAGTGAATGATTTCACCATTCCTGTATTCTGAAATACGTCCAGAAGGAATGATCATAACAACCATTGCAATAGTGCAGGGCAATTTGGGTGTTTTTTTGTTTTGAAACAAACAAACCAAAACAAAACAAAAATTGAAGGATATCTGACCTGCAGTGAAAAGTGCAAATTATTATTTTGAAATTGAGCATACAGCTTACTGTTAACTAGAATGATGGATTCAAGAAGTAATTGTTTGACATGTACTTTTTTCTTTGTTGCATAGGAAATCTGATTTTTTTATTTGCCTTTCTTTTCATTCCAGTTTAATCATAGAATCATATCATAGAATTGTAGGATACCAGGTTGGAAGTGACCTGAAGGATCATCTGGTCCAACCTTTCCTGGCATAAGCAGTCTAGACAAGATGGCCCAGCACCCTGTCCAGCTGAATCTAAAAGTGTCCAATGTTGTAGAATCCACCACTTCCCTGGAGAGATTATTCCAGTGGCTGATTGTTCTCATTGTAAAAAATTTTCTTCTTGTGTCCAGTTGGAATCTTCCCAGAAGTAACTGGTACGCATTAGCCTTGTCTTTTCCGTGTGACTCCTTGTAAAAAGGGAGTCTCCATCTTCTTTGTAGCCACCCTTTAAATACTGAAACATGGTGATAAGGTCTTCCTGTTGTGGTTTAACCTGGCCAGCAGCTAAAGCAACCGCACAGCCGTTGCCCTCCCAGTAGGATGGGGGGACAATAGAAAATGAAAAAAAAAGTAAAACTCATGGGTTGAGATAAAGACAGTTTAATAGGATATAAAAGGAAAATAATAACAACAATAACAATAGAATATACAAAACAAGTGATGAATAGCACAATTTCTCACCACCCGAAGCCAAAGCTCAGCTAGTTCCCAAGCTGCCCCACCTCCTGGCCAACCCCCCAGTTATATATGGAGCATGGTATGGAACATCCCTTTGGCCAGTTTGGGTCAGCTGTCTTGGCCATGTCCCCTCCCAGCTTCTTGAATGCCCCCCGCCTTCTTGTTGGCAGGGCAGTATGAGAAGCTGAAAAGTCCTTGACTGCTTGGCAACAACTAAACCATCGGCATGTTATCAACATCATTCTCATCCTAAATCCAAAACACAGCACTACACCAGCTGCTAGGAAGAAAGTTAACTCTATCCCTGCTGAAACCAGGACATTCCCATAAGGCTTTGTTTTCTCAAGGCTGAACAAACACAGTTCTCTCAGCCTTTCCTCATATGACAGGCTTCCCAGTCCTTTGATCATCCTGGTGACCCTCTCCAGCCTGTCCACATCTTTTTTTGTATAGTGGGGACCAAAACTGAACACAGTTTTCCAGGTGCGGCCTGACAAGTGCTGAGTAGAGTGGGATAATGACTTCTTTATCTCTGCTGGTGATGCCCTTGTTGATGCAATCCAGTATCCTGTTGGCTTTGTTTGACACAGCAGCAGTCTGTCCACTCATATTTAGTTTGTTATCCACCGGGGTCCCCAGGTCCCTTTCCACAGAGCTGCTCCCCAGCTCGGTAGATCCCAGTCTGTGCTGCACTCCTGGATTATGTTTTCCCAGGTGCAACCTTATATTTGTCCTTGTTGAATTTCATAATTTTCTTGCTAGCCCACTCTTCCAGTCTATCCAGGTCTTCCTGCAGGGTGATTCTCCCTTCCAAAATGTCCACTTCTCCACTCAGTTTGATATCATCAGCAAATTTCATCAGGGTGTGCTTGGTCCCATCATCCAGATCACTTATGAAGATATTAAACTGCACTGGGACCAGTATTGATCCCTGGGGGACCCCACTTGTGACAGGTTGCCAGTTTGAAAAGGAGCTATTTACCAGCACCTCTGGGTGCAGCCTGTCAGCCAGATCCCCACCCACCACACAGACCACTTGTCTAGACCATAACACATCAGTTTCTCTAGGAGGATGCTGTGGGAAACTGTACTGAAAACCTTGGAGAAATCCAGGTAGACAATGTCCACCACTCACCCCACATTAACTGAGCAGGTTACTTTGTTGTAGAAGGCAATCAGGTTTCTCAGTCATGATTTGCCCTTGGTGAATCCAGGCTGGCTTTTCCCAATCATGTGATTCAAACCAAGTTTAAATTAAATCCATTTCAAAACACTGTATTTTGCACTTGAACGAATGTCCAGTTTTCCATCATCTTAAGGAACTACCCCTAAAATGTATTTTACCAGCTGCATAGGAATATTATAGCAAAAAATGAATATGGGCAGTGCATAGAATTCACACATCAGTATGAATTTAAGTAGCAGAGTGACTTCTATTGAATTTTTCCTCAGTACAAGTATCAATAATTTAATGTTGACAAATTTAAAATGACAGTAAGTGGCAAACAATCTCATGTTCAGTTGTCTGAAAGATGATACTTTCAGTAAACCCATGACTCCATGTCCTGATTGTGTGCATGGTACAGGCTGCTTCAGTCTCTGCTCTGCAGGAGGCTACTGTACTTGGGGCACTTGACATTGCCACTCCATTTGTAAAGCATGTTCTGCATGCCATAGTGCTGGGCGCCTGTCATTCAATTTTGTATCAGGAGTCATCATCACCAAAATACATTGGCACATAAATTCATCGCTTCCTTCAAATCCAGAGTTCGGCAGTTATGAGACCTCAGGTGATGGTAGTAACTGTGTTACAGCTGGCATGACATTTCTCATAAGCAGTGTGCTGCATCAACACAGGTCGGACTGAGAAGACTAAAAAAGTTTTGGGTTTTTTTTCTCTAGAACATACTAAGGAAAAGTGTACTTCCACTGCTTCTGGGATGGTCTTGATGTCAATCTTAACTTTACCAAATGCATAGAATCATTGAATCATAGAATTATAGAATCATTTAGGTTGGAAAAGACCTTTAAGATCATCAAGTCCAACCATTAACCTAGCACTGCCAAGTCCACCCATTAAACCATGTCACTAAGCACCACATCTACATGTCTTTTAAATATCTCCAGGGATGGTGACTCAACCATTTCCCTGGGCAGCCTCTTCCAATGATTAATAACCCTTTTGGTAAAGAAATTTTTGCTAACATGCAGCCTAAACCTCCCCTGACGTAACTTGAGGTCATTTCCTCTTGTCCTATCACTTGCTACTTGGGAGAAGAGACCAACACCCACCTGGCTACAACCTCCTTTCAGGTAGCTGTGGAGAGTGATAAGGTCTCCCCTCAGCCTCCTTTTCTCCAGGCTAAACAACCCCAGTTCCCTCAGCCGCTCCTCATCAGACTTGTGCTCTAGACCCTTCACCAGCTTCGTTGCCCTTCTCTGGACACGCTCCAGCACCTCAGTATCTTTCTTGTAGTGAGGGGCCCAAAACAGAACACAGTACTCAAGGTGCGGCCTCACCAGTGCCAAGTACAGGGGGACGATCACTTCCCTAGTCCTGATGGCCCACTATTTCTAATACAAAATGTAAAACCTGCGGAGAGTCATTTTAATTTTAAGATTGTCCTCAACCTGCTAAGTACTGATGACAATACACAAGTTGTTACTGTCTTAACATCCAAGCAGCCTGAGTAAGATACAGAGCATGGTACCAATGTGTAATGTATTGCTAGAATGGAATTTAAACTATTCAAGCATATAAATTGAAAACTGATTCTGAAGAATTGCTTTGCTTTCCTAAACCGAGTAAATGGTAAAAACAACCAAGACATTCAGGAGACTTATCACTGGAAATGAACGTTATAATGTAATTCATGCTGTGTAAGGCAGACTTTAATCTTGATGGATGTTGTTTGGTTGGTATTAAACTCTGATTTGCAGAATGGGAAATTCCTTAAGGAAGCAAAATTTCTTGCCAAAGCTGGCAATGCAAGTGCACAGTGATTAACAGTGTGCCAAATGATTCACTAAAAACTCAGATAGTCAGCCAACACAGCCACCAGCTGGTTTGAAAACACCATGAAAGCAATTTACGGACCCCTTCTACATTTAAAGTGGGAGTACATAATTGCCAATATAATAACCCCATCTTTAACTCAAGCTGTTTCTTTAAAAGAAAAGCCTAGCAAACCCTCACCCGACCTAAGAAAAGCTAGTCTTCCTCCTCTGCTCACCAAGGAAAAAGTCATCTCCATTTTCTCTTTGTGCAGGGTAACATAATTCAGGAACTAATTGTGCAATCCTTAACTAAATTTTCATACAGTCCCTCCTTAAGCAATTCACTTGGAGCTTTTCTTGGGTGAAGATGGTGAAATTTTGCTGACAAGAAAGAAAATTTATTGTACATTCTGTCTAAGAGACACCCTGTATCTCTGCCAACTCATCTCAGTCTTCCAGTATGTCAGGGGCAGACACATTTCAGATTCATTTATCATCCCTTCTGCAGCAATGACCTCTGTAAGATCTAGAGATGTGATGGCGGCTTGTGTAGCCCATGATGTTATTTGACACTTACTATGTCCTGGGAATTGCTCTGTTCTTGCCAAAAACTAGGGTGCACAAGGATGGGGGGGTTCCTGGTCACCTCTGTCTCAGGACTGGTGGGGTGTAGGCAACTGCAATTTGTGTAAGGGTTTATAAAGTCCTGTGATGTGATTGGTCATGTTCAGCATACAGTGTTGACGCGGGAGAGTAAGACAACTGTAGCTCCTCTACATCCATAAGCGCCTCCCAAAAGAATCCAGCTTATTTTCTGCACTCTTTATTCAAAACCATTTCAGGGAAGAGAATAAGATTGAGGAAGAGCTGAGTGGTCCAGCAGGCTAAGTTATGGCCTTTGAATCATATTGTCCTCTCTCTGCTGGTTTCTGAATGACTTTTGACCAGATTTCTCCCAGACCTCTTCAGGCTCATGGGTTGTGCTTTTCAATGTGCATTAGTGATTTGATCACTACTGATGCATACTCCTTCCTCATTTATTTTCTACCTTCTCTAGTCCCAGAAGACCAAGCAAATCGAAGCACAGTGAGCAAGGTTGGGTGCAGTTGGAAAAGGCAAGCAATACTTGAATATTCATATCCAGCTTCTGCTTCCAGCAAGGCAAATGCCATTACCTGAGTTGGAAGAGCAATAATGCTACCTTCAGATTTAGTAAGCAATAGGAAAGTACTTCCATCTGTGAAAATCAGTGTAACATTCTCTGACAGTAACAAACACAATGTAAATTGGAGCAGGTAAATATATTGAATGAATGATCCTCAGACATAGCCTGTTTCAGGTGTTTTTCCTGGATTTTACATCAGGAAGCCTTTCTGTCTGTGAAACTGTCATGTCTTAAATTAAGAGCTGGGAAGGAATTGGGATGTCCAATGATTCCTCTGAAATGAAAACCAAATAATGTGTCTTTCTACCTGAAATGCAAGTTCAGTCATTGTTTTTTTTGTTTTTCAGATTCCCACCCCAATTATTGAATACTTCATTGCAGCTATTCAATATTTCTTTCTGATCTTAAACCAAAAGTATTTTAGCAAAATTTAACAAGTTTCATTTCAGAAACTTTGAAATGTCAAAATATTGCAATCAAAATTGTTAAAATAGACATTTTCTAAATACTTCACCCTTTAGTTTAATTTCTGAAATCTAGTTAAACTTGACACTCTCCAAAATATTTATGGGAAAATATTATTTGACTTACAAGATACATGGTTGTGCCAACATCAATCTTATGAATTCATGAGCTTTCAGTCAGAGCCAATATTGGGCATAGAGTCTTTCAAAGCCTTAGTGAGATAATGATAAATTATCCTCATTTCATATATAGGGAAAGTACAGATAGGCATTTAGTCACAAAAGGAACAGAGCTGTCTGAGAGTTCTGGGCCAGGAGGAGCACCAAAGGCAACCTTCAAGCCGAGCGTGGGCTAGGGTCCCTTATGTGGCAGTAGGACTCTTGCAGGACTGAGCTGAAGCCTGTGAGATTATTCTTTGCCATTTCAGTTGCTTTAAATACATTTGCTGTAGTGTTTTAGCTGCTTAATTTGCTATTGTCATGGCGCAGACAGCAACTGAAATCAAAGCACTGTAAGAATTTCTTTCTCTCTCTCTCTCTCTGTCTCTTAAATAGCGATTCTCTTTAAAATAGAGTTCCCCAACAACAAGAGTATGGTCTTCACTCAGGCTAAATGTAACTGTCCCATTTAATACAGAAAGCACCTGTTCTATATTTGAAATTGGCTATGAGATCTTGAGTTTAAATAATTTCTGGTTATGCAGTCCTTCTAGAATGATAAAAGGGGTGTAAAATGCTGCTCTCTAAGTTAGGCTTAAATGTAACAACAGTTTTGGCCAGTGTGCAGCAACTAACTAGGTAAAGAAATTACTTATGGTGTCCTTCACTTCCATGCAAAAGATAAGCATTCCCAGGAAACATCTATCAGAGTGGAGACAGACTCAAGAAACAGGGCTTTATTTGGGAGCTCAGTAATAGATTAATAGGTCTGGCTGTCAGGAAGATTCCCCTGAAACCAGCATAAACTTTTCTAATTGATTCCCATTGATCCCATATATGCCTTTCTTGCCTTGCTATGTGTAATTCCTCTTTCTTCACTACCTTCACATACTTATTGTTAATCATGGTCCTCATTATTCATTCCCTCCAGGATCACACACAAAATCGAGCTCCTAATTCCTTCTAAATTTACTTTCCCATCCATTTTTAGTTCTCACTGTTTTGTTGGTGGTGGTGGTTGGTTGGTTGGTTAGGGGTGGTGGGGGTGGTGGGTGTTTTTGGTTTGGTTTTGGTTTTGGTTTTGGTTTTTTTTTAATATGAACTTCAATATCTGTGCTGCGGATTATGGACAAAAAACATTATGGTAATATGCCTGTTTACACACTGTTTTGGCATTTTGTGAAATTTTGTATAGCACTATGTAACCATGTACAGCTTTCTCTCAGCAAAGATCAGAACGGGCATGTCAATTCAGATAATATACCCTTAGTTTCTGAGTAACCTTTGCATTTATTTTGCCTTTCCAAGTATTACTCTTCGCTTAGAGAAAAAAAGAGCATTTCATGCTTTTGATATTTTTTTACCTACATTGAAAAAAAAAATCTTAATGATTGATGTACATGGAAAACATCTGGGGTTTGTAGAATATTCACTTCTGGGCAAGTACCCAAATCCTGAAGGTTTTTTGGATATATTAAAAACAATTAAAAAATGAAAAATTAAATTATTTTGGGGAGAGGGATTAGCAGATATGATGGGGAGAAAACATCCTCCAAGCAGTTCTAAGCCTTATTTTCAGCTGTTTCTAATCTTTGTGTATTATCTCTCCATTACCTCTGGTATATACCCATGAAGGACTTAGAGTCCTGTGATTATATCCCTAGATATGTGATTTCCTTGATCATTAATGACAGCATCACTGTCTTACAAAATTATTTAACAAACCAAACAAATACACACTTAACCTTCTGGGTTTTGGTGGATATCTTCAAGACCTGGATATTCAGGCTTTACCACCTTGTAGTCTCGTAATGCTACGTGGGATGTAAGAGTTTCTCTGTATAACAATATCAGTGCTTCGTACGCTGCAGGACACATGGGTTTGATATACTCTCAGACTCTCATATTTCTCTTACTTACCTCTTCAACTTGTCATTATAGTAACTCTTTCTCCTCTCTGTAGGCAGATCTCAAGTTAATTAATGACTCTACCTGCAAAGGATCCCACCATAAAGAGAGGTGATTTGTATTGTTACCAACCTGAAGGCAGTAAAATAACCTTCTGTGGTCTTATGTACCAATATGTGGAACAAGTATTTAATGTTTCCTCTATCCCCAGAGAAAGTCAGTCTCCCAGGTCTCCAATTTCCCCAAGTCGAGTCTGTTTTGCCTGTGACAGTAATTGCTGAGTAATCTCTCCCTGTTCTTGTCTCAACCCACAAGCCTTTTGTTATATTTTCTCTCCTCTATCCAGTTGAAGAGGAGAGTGATGGAGTGGCTTGGTGGGCACCTGGCATCCAGCCAAGGTTAACCCACCACAGAGACAAGCAGAAAAAAAGTGCTTCCAGTGATGATCAGATGGAGCAGAAGTTTGACAGGTAGTAGTTTTCATCTGGTTTCGTTTGGTTTCACCTGGATTCACGTAGTTTTCATTTTCCTTCCTTGTATTTCTAACAGAGGTTATGATGAGAAATGTAGACCTAGATACAACCTGCCAATAAATTTACATTGATTTAAGACCGAAACCCAGCTTGTGTTATTCAGATGGATAAAGAACTGGACTCTCCTCTGCAGGGTAGACCAAAAGTTTATCTGCATGTTCGCCAGACTTAGAGTTTGATTTAAGCAGGTTGTGGAAGTTTGGATCCTGAGGGTTGGAGGTGCTCTCTCTAAGAAGGCTTGAAATCTCAGTATTAGTTAATGTATGTTGAAACTGTGAGAATTTTCGTACTGCTGCTGTGATGTCTCAGTGTAAATAAAAACTCATTAGTTTTATAATACAAGTAAATCCTACTTGTGCCAGTGCAGTTGATCAAAAACATTGACACCTACAGAGCAATAAGGGAAAGCAGAACAAGCCATCCATTTTTAATATCATTTACTGAGGAGCTTGGGAACAAAGAGGATGGTAACCTCCTTATAGCATCAGGTACTATGACTTGCACTGGGTCTATTAGGCCAGGGCTTGGGTAACACCTGGGTCAATGTTGTTGAACCTAGAAGAGGCTGTACCTTGAAAGATTTTTTTTTTTGTCAAAGATGACAGTGTGGCAGTGGGCTATTCCATGTATTCCCAGCCTATTCCAGTTCATGGTGGTTTGACACATACATCACATACAAGTGTTACAATGGACAATATAAGCCACATTAGGACAAAAGATTAAAAACTTGACTTTTCAACAGAGTGAAAAGAGATGCTGAGTATCAAAGATCTCAAGAATGACTTTTCTTGCACTTTAACTTTGAACTTTAGTATTATTTTCCTTACTTCTACAATTTTAATACTAAAATACAATTTTAATACTAAACAGAAATTTGTGGGTTTATATACCTCATTTTTAAAAGAGATATGGTAGTGTCTATAGGTCACTCTAAGAAGTAATATATCCACTATTGCTCCTGCTGCCAGTGTTATTAGCCTACCATGTATGAACACAGTCTGCTTTTAAATCGTAGCCAAGTCCTGCACAGTCTTCCAGATCTTTAATTAATGTCAATGAGAAATGGATGACACTTAACAAAGGGTTGTCTCTTTTCTTGTTGTAGTCCTGTTAATATTCAGCTGTTCAATCTATGGGAGGGCATGATGGCCTGAATGTTGAAAGTCTTGAGTTGCACTCTCGCATGGTTTGCATGTCATCTGAGCGTGCCACACCACCATCTTGATCTCCGTTTTCCCTGCTTCTAGGGTAGAAGTTAGTCATAATGATGTTAAACTCCTTTATAAAGTGCATTGGACAAGATTCGTCTCAACATTATGTGTTTAGAACTTATTTGTTCACATCAAACCTCCCAGTACAGTCAGCAGCACTCTAGCCAGTGAAGGTTAGAATGTGATTCACCTGAAAAAAATAAGGTTTCCAGCATAAAATTAGATCAGTCCCCACTAAACTCTTTTAGCCCCAATAATCAGCTCAGGTCGCACTGTAAGTAAAGTCTAAGATTATTTGCTCAGGTGAAGACTTTTACATGGTATATCCCCCCATTCAATTAAAAATCAGTTTAAGTGATATTAGTTATAACAGACTATCCTTTGGTATAACTGGACAGTCCCCAGCACATCGGTGGTATAAGCAGAGCTCTCAGAGTGCTATAATATTTAGTACTTTGTTTTATGGACAATTGCCATCTTAACTTTTTATATGGTTTGTTCTAATCACAGCTTGAAATTAATGTATTTTTGGATATTTGGATTCAAAATCATAGAAAAAAAAATTGTTGGAAGAGATTTAAAGAGCTCATCTGATCTAATACTCTGTGCAGACTAGTGCCAACTCCAAAATTACATTAGGCTTCCTTGGGCCTTCTCCAGTCAAGTTTTGAATATCTCTAATGAGAGATATGCCATGATCAGAGTCTCTCAGGACAACTTATTCCAATGTTCGACCATGCTCATTTTGACTTCTTTTCCTTACGTCCATTCAGAATTTCTCGTGCTGCAATCTGCAACCACTGCCTCATCTTTCCCCAAGCACTTCTGAGAAAGAGTCTGGCTCCATCTTCTCTACATCTTATCATTGTGTACTTGGTCTTTCCAAATTATTTACATTCAGTCACACTGTAAGACACACTTTATTTTCATTTACAGACCAGGCATTTTCTTAGTTAATAATGTTCATATTTGCAGAGTAATAAATCAATAAGGTGATTGATTGGGAAAACTCAGACATTTTCCACTGACAAATATATCTGAATAATTATCAATTAGTTTCAGGCTTCTATTGAAAATGCTTCTTCCATCAAGACATTTTAAAGACTATCCATGTCCGCTTCTACAAGGAGAAGTTGCTGATGGTAATCGTCATCTATGCATTTTCAGCATGGATACTTCAGAAATTACTGAGCATTCCTTAATATTTTTGTTCTTTCTGATATTTATGAAAAGTAGTGAACTGTGAAATAAAGAAAGAACTGGTAAAAAGGGTCACAGTGTCTTTTCCTATGATTTGTAGAGCTAGGCTCAGATGAATCAAATAACAAAAGAATTGAACTCATGTAATTCTTTTTCATTATGAATCCTTAGCTGTTGCAAATGAATGAAGTAATCTAAATTACTGATTCAAACTGTCCTGAAAGCATCTTCATTATGAAATGAGAGACAGATAAAATAATATGGCAAAAAGCACACTTTCCCCACTACATATAGATGTGTTATGATGCTGAAAAATGATTGCAGGACAGTTCCAATCTTTAACCAATCTCTTGGTTCTTGAGGCACTTATACTACTAAATAAAACAAGCTAGAACTTTCTTCTATGGCTAACCTTTCCCACAAAAAGGGGGTAGCTGTAACCAGTCTGCCTACTGGGAATGGTCCTTGGCAGATCCTGTTTTTCACATCATTCCAGGCATTGTTGGTTGACCTAGAGCAAATACAGCTTAGAGACCATGCTAACAATTAAACATTACAAATAATCATGGCCTAGTTCTTGAACCTGAGACCTGGTCCTGTTTATTTACTGTTGCGTACTATTGCATGTCTGAGTATTCAGTGAGCTGCCTTTGTCTTTACAGAATCATAGGATCGTTATGGTTGGAAAAGACCTTTAAGAGTCTAATCATTAACCTAGCACTGCCAAGTCCACCCATTAAACCATGTCACTAAGCACCACATCTACATGTCTTTTAAATACCTCCAGGGATGGTGACTCAACCACTTCCCTGGGCAGCCTCTTCCAATGATTAATAACCCTTTTGGTAAAGAAATTTTTGCTAACATGCAGCCTAAATCTCCGCTGGTGCAACTTGAGGCCATTTCCTCTTGTCCTATCACTTGTTACTTGGGAGAAGAGACCAACACCCACCTGGCTACAACCTCCTTTCAGGTAGCTGTAGAGAGCGATAAGGTCTCCCCTCAGCCTCCTTTTCTCCAGGCTAAACAACCCCAGTTCCCTCAGCCGCTCCTCATAAGACTTGTGCTCTAGACCCTTCACCAGCTTCGTTGCCCTTCTTTGGACACGCTCCAGCACCTCAGTATTTTTCTTGTAGTGAGGGGCCCAAAACTGAACACAGTACTCGAGGTTCAGCCTCACCAGTGCCAAGTACAGGGGGATGATCACTTCTGACACATCTGGAGACATTCTTTTCATTTCCAAGGCTTTCAGTACCTTTCATTCTGATAGACAATCATAGTGGAATGAATCATTGGCTTTCTGTGGCTTTCTTTGTCATCACATAAATTGCAAAGCTGTGGTTTAATACACATTCCCCTATTTTGCTGATGCAGCAGACAGCAGGATTTAGAACATGTCAGACTTTCATCACAGCATTACCTGTCAGATGGGTCTTTGTGCCAAGCCACATAAGTAACTTTACACTTAAAAACTTTCTTACCAGAAAAAATACAGTATTTTTTCCCTATAAAAAGTGCCATGTGTTGCCTCATTTGGGTGAAGTTAGACTGATGTTTTTTACTAGCTCACTTCCATACATATTTTGAAGTCTTCAGACAAATCTGTTTCCATCTTGATAAGATGGCAGGAGTGGATGATAAGCAGGTCCTCATTTACATTAAAATGTACATTCAAATGCTAAAGTTTAAACTGTGTACTACCAGTAATTCTGCACATCTGTATAATCATATAAAAAAATGTGTAGCCATTGAAAATGTCTGTGTTACTGGTGGGAGCAAGAGGTACAGCTCTGTTGTTGGGATTTATTATGTAGATCTTGGCTCTCTTGAAAAAAGTTGGCAACTTCCACTTGATTTCTACTTAACCATTTCAAAGACTTGTTTTCCTCTGAGCTTTATACATTTCATATAAGTTAAGAAGGAATTCAATATTTTATGAGTTTTACACTTGGAAAAAGCTAAAATGAAGGTAATTGGTCTGAGAATTTGGGTTTTTGGCTTGGGTTTATTTTTGGATTGCAAAGCAATCTCTAGAGATACTCAGTGCTAACGCTGACCTGTGTGTGACTGAAGCTTATTTAAAA
Source organism: Grus americana (assembly GCF_028858705.1). Lineage (NCBI taxonomy): Eukaryota > Metazoa > Chordata > Aves > Gruiformes > Gruidae > Grus > Grus americana. The sequence continues at coordinate 8,588,051 of NC_072853.1, read as the reverse complement.
TATCACTCTAAATGCAACCTTTTCTGTACAGTCACGGCATTGCTTTAAATTCCAAGTGCTTGCCAGTAACTTGATTATCTGTTCCAATATTTTTTCTAGAACTCAGGCTAGTTCAATTGTTTTAGCCTTTTTAAGAGACTTTCTGCCTGAACTAGGTAACTATGTTTAAATTGACACTGAGGCATAATCATATGTGTGGGGCTGCTTTTCTCGGCGTGGGAAGTGCAGTTGTAGATGACAAGGGAGTATCTGTGAGAACTGGAACCAAGTCTGGAAGACCTTGGAATATGGGTGTAGCTGAGTGAGCTCCTACCTCTGTAAACCATCCTGGCTATTCATGGAATTATCTGGAGTGGTGACCTACACTGGGACTTGGTGCTGACATCTTCCTGCAAAGGAAATTTTCCTGAAGAAACTAGCCCAGGATCATCTTCCTCTGAGCTAACTTACATAAATAAAGATCATGTGTGACAAAATGTTCAGCTCCATGACCAGACTCCAGCACCAGGGGTAGGATTAAACATCCTGCTTTGGGGGTGGGCTCACTCAGCTGCAGAACAGTAAGTTAGTCATCCAAACAGGATTTGTAACCTTCATGCCTACACGGGTAAGAGAGTAAGAAGGTAAGCAGAAATGCCCAAATCCTTCACCAAGGACAACAGTAGGCTTTTTTAATCCACAGGAGTTCAGAGATGATCTTTACTGATTTTAAGATTGCCAGTGCTAGAGTCAGTTGTCTAGATCTCTGTTGGGGATTTTGTGAGATTCTGTTCATTTGGAAAGGCTTCTGCTGTGTAGGAAACATCAAAGCTGCATTTTCCTTCATATAGCCTGGATGCTCTGTCTTTGTTGATGATATAATAATAATCTTACCACAGCCTCCAGGATGGATTTATGGGTCCTTGCTGTAAAGAGCCTGTCCAGGGCAGAGTCCTCCATCACACAGTGGTAACCCTCAAATAGGAATGGTCAGGATGATAGAAGAAAACTTCAGTGTCACATGGTCAATCTTGTATAGTCATATCAGTATATTTTTCATAACTGTAGATCTTTGGAATGTAAGAAATTGTACTGGAACACACAAAATCTTTTCTTCTAGGCTAATTTTCCACTTACTTGTTATTCAAGTTTCTACATCTAAAAAAATGGGAGGTGAATGCTTCATTGCATGTGAGCTAGTCCCCAAACAAGGGCAGAGTTTAAAGCACCCCAGTGACCAAAGGCAAAGGGGTGCCTTCAGATTGCAAAGCAGGATTTAATTCTCTTGTGTCTACGTACATTTGTTATGGGCTGAATAGAAAAATGGGATCTAAAGCAGTCCCAAAGCTCTGCTATGACTGTTAAGATTTTATTGAGCAAAGTGTTTAATATAGCCCTGTTGTCAGAGAAACTCCTAATTAAGTGTACAAGACCAAGGGCAGCAGAAAATGATTTACTACTTACACAGGTGATCAAAGCAAAGGGCTAATTAAGCAACTCACCCAAAATCTGGATAAGCAGAACCGAACACAGATCTCTGTTGCTGTGTGCAAGGCCATCCATCCTTCCCCAGGCTTCCATGGCTCAGACCATTTGCTGCTCTCTGGCACACACAGCGGTGGTGCTGATTTGGAGGAGGGACACAGGTGAGCAAGGCCAGCAGGGCTGAGACAGCAATTACCACAAGCAGATGTGGTGCACCCAGCTGGGACAGAGGCAAAGAGAAAGCTGAGGAAGGGTTAAAGCTTCTTAGTATCCTCACCTCCCATATGAATTTAGCATCTACTCCGCAACACACTGGAGCTTGTATCTACATAGAGTCCATGCTCCAGTTCTCTGTGACCTCCTGCAAAGGGGTAGGTTGTAGATCATAACCATATAACATGGGTCTGAGGCATGGAAGCTAAATTTGTTCTAATTTAGCAGCCAGAGTAAGGTTCAGAAACATAAAAATCCTCGCATTTGCTTTTGTCTGCACAATTCCTCATCTTTAAAACTGGGATAATGCTGACCTTCCTCACACAGGGGTTAAGAGAAATCCATTAATGTTTGCGCAGTGAAATGAAAGCTAGAAGGTTAAGTGGTTGTTGTTCGTGCCAATAATTCATCACACTGGGCATAAAATTAGAGTTGACAGTGACCTTTCCTTTCCTGAAGTCCTCTTTTGGGCCAGACTCTGGTGTCTCTTCTTCTGGCATGAATACAGAATATATACCTTTATAACAGCAGAACTGCTGTAGGTTTGCAGGAGTAAAAACTAATCAGAACATTTTGCTCACTTTTTTTTTATTAACAACCCTTAATATTAATCAGATATCAAAGTTTATGCAAATCCTTTCAGGCAAATAAATATTTTTTATTGCTGGCATAAAGCTGATTAATTGTCCCTCATTTCCATAAACGTATCCAACAGTAGAATGTCTTTCCTAGGTAATGCAATTGCCGATTAATTATTTCCTTCTCTTGCTGAAAAATGAATGTAAGAGGGAGAGACAGAGAAATTTATGTATATACAAGAATATAGGGGAAATTTTCCCTTGGATGAGTATAGGCCTTTACATAAGGCCTCACAAGTGATTTCTGCATCAGCTACAAATTTTCAGGATCATAAGAGTAATTATAATTCTTGGCTCCAACTCCTGTCATAAATGAAGCTTTATTTTTATGTACACTTTTGGAGACAAAAATATTACTAATCTTAAAGTCAGCAGATTCCTGAGTTAGTGAAAACTTGGTACATAGATATGTACGCATACACAGCTTTGCCAAAACTTCTTGGGTTTTTGGGGGGGGCTGGGGTGGGGGAAGAACACTGAAACTTCTGCAAAAGGCTACAATATCTGACTGTGCTCTTTACATGCTGGAGAGCTGAACTGTTGGATTTACTTACATCCAGACCCAATCTCTCCTTCAACCATTTTCTATCTTAAAAACTACACTTTGAACCTTTGCTCCAAGAATTATGCCCTGAGTTGCCCAGTTGCAAAATCTTAGTGAAGACAAAAGATTTGTAGTACTACTTCAGTGCAGCTCCCCATAGCTGAGGTTTATTGCAATTAGATAAATCAATGTGAAAATAAGAGTGGTTTGTCACTTATTAACTCAAATTTAATGATCTTGATTAGTAAGTACCTCTTTTTGCATTGAAGACAAACTCTGAGACACTGCAGTATAAGATGGTGCTGCTGGAAGCATAGAAACCTGCCTTTTTTAATTAAACAATGGAAGGTAATGAGGCATCATGATGAAAAGGCAAGATCCCAGATCATATTTTGCCCATTGTCATAATCCCTAGAACTCCTTCATTTACATGCTTCTGTCATCAATTAACGCTACAAATAATCGGCCAATGTTGCCTTTCATTTATTCTCTCTACTTTATTGTTTTTCAACATACTGTTCCTGAAAGCTATGACAGAAGAAACAGAAATGCCTGTGTCACCTGTATTGAAGATCTCCATTTCAAAAGTCCCACTGACTTATTCGCTTCAGGTACGGACAAGTTGAAAGCACCATAAGAAAACCGTCTCCTTTTGGCTTGAATTTCTCTCTTTATGTTTCCTTGGTTTCAGGAATTTCTTGACTCTCTCAGCTAGCTTTAAAGTAAGATTAGTCTGTAAAAATTAGAAATTTCAATATCCTGGGAATTGCTTTCACCAGTATCTCTCTGTTGATGTTAGAAGAGACATCAGGAAGTTATTCACAGGCATCAGATGAAAGGATCAAACTCTCTCGCATCAGAAACTAGTTGTTGTCAGCATTCTCCCTCTCCTTTTAGAAGGAAGAAAGCAATTGCCTGTAGCTGGGGAAGTAATTCAACAAGCTGAGCTCGTCTGGCCCCTATGAAAAATATCCAGAGACAGCCAAAAGTTCAAGGCAACAATAAAGACAGGGTGTAGCATGTTGACAGAGCCAGGATAGGGAGCAAAGCAGACAGCGGCATTTCCTCTCTCTTGCGTTTAGTAAAACCAGCCCTAGGGAACGGAGATGAAGTGGAGTGCTGTCTTCTACCATCTCTCTACTCACAGACAGCTTTATCATGAAGATGCACTTTGATGCAGCTTTATTCAGGAAAGGTGACAAACCACTGAAAATTATAGGATATCAGAGGTCCCAGGTGGAGAAAAGGTCCTAGCTGTGCACATGGCTCCACAGGGCTCTGATGTGGAGGGATGTGCTCTGTTCCTGGCAGCTTTATGAGGGTTGCAGGCTGTCTCCATGGGCAGCTCTGGAAATGAACCTGCACTGGAGGAAAGGTGCTCATACACACAAAAGTAGGTACCACTGTGAGATCATTTCTGTTTCTGCTTGTGGATGTGTAACTAACGTGTAACTAACAACATTAAAAATTGTGTTGAGACCTATCCTAAGCCCCAGAAACTTCTCACTGGTACTCATGAAAATCTTTCCTAGGCAGCACAATCCATCTGAAATCTCTGTATACTCCCTCTTGGATAAAAGTATGCAAATGAAATGTTAATTGGATTGCAAGAGTGACTACACTGAGGACCAGGGCTGCAAGTAGTTAACAGTATCAATAGCTACATGCAACCAATACAGCTTCTACCTATGGAGAATGTCTATAACCACTGGCAAGTCAGGTCTCTTTTCTTCTTGCCTTTGTTTGAAACCTGAGGCTGTGTGTCTACTATTAAATTCAATAGTGGCAGGAAGCATTTATGGATACTGGAGGTCATTGTCTCTAATGCTAAATTGCTACAATGGACCCCAGTGTGTCTGCGGTCAGGGTTGGAGACACGTCCCGGGGAGGGGGAGCTCAGGCCCATTCCCATCAGGCACTTCGGATGTCACTACCCTGATTTGAATGTTAACAGAATTTAATAACATGAATATAGGTTTTTCCATGCTCCAGTGCTAAAGAACAATCCAGACATATTTAATTTCTTAGAAAAATGTAGCTTAAATTTCCCAGGGATGAAATGATAATAACAAAAGAGATCGAGAATCCGTTTTACATATTATGTCAGCAGAGTATGTTGTGCATGATCTTAAAATAAAATGTGCTCTTCAGTGCTGGCGATTATATATCTCAGTGTAGAGATTTCACGTTTGTAATTAATGTTGCTCCATTTTCTACTGGGAAATATAATTCATGGATGGAATGGAGAAACCTTAATGAATCAATGTCACAGTGTTCAAATGCCTGAAAAACGTCCTCCTTTTATGGCAGTTACAGAAAGTAGAATGGTATTAATGATACAAGCAAGTAATCCTATTGTAATCTAAGTCCCTTTTTATCAGCAGGGCTGAGGTAACTGATACTCGTCCCATCCCTTTCAAAATAAGCCACATTTGTTTAAAATCCCTTCACAGATACTGATTCACTGAAGCTCATTCCACCTGACCAGAGATTATTTTCCTGATACTAGTGACCAGCAGCAAAAAAAATCATAAACCTTCAAAGCAGGTTAAGCTAAAATTTTTAATGTTTTGACCAGTATGCTAAAAGGTGCTAAGTATTGTTGAGAAGAACTCTATTCTCAGATAATCTAGATTAAATAAAATGAAAGAGTTCAAACTGAATAGACCTGCCAGTTTGAAGGGAACTTTTGTTAAAAACCTAATTTACAGAAAGATAGGGCTCAAAGTTCACCAAGAGGATCGACTTTCATTTTGACTTAAATGTCATTATTACAAAAAAAACAAAGGCAAGTCTGGTCGATAGGATTTGACACATTGATCTTGTGAGCATTTAGGTATATAAGAAACCAGCTACTGCTAACATGGGGGATGGAGGGAAGGAAGTTTGGATTTTAATGCAAATACATCCATCAGAGCTATTTATTTGGCAAAGAAAATTAATTTACAGTTACTTTTTCAGTTTGAGCTCAAACCAGGAGCTTACAGTGTGCCTAAGATTTACTAAATGTTCAGATAACATCAGCTTCTGTTTCATCTGCTATGTGAACTTCCAGAATCTTTTTGGCCTCAGAAAACCTCTGTCATTTTAAATATCTGTTAAAGAAATGCCACTTAATTCTGGCATGCCAAGTTACTTTTTCCCCCCTCCTTAATGTCACCCATGATTTGCTGTGATGTGGGCTGGCTGTTGAAATGGTCTCCTATGGACTTGGAGAACCTGATCTTCTACCAAGTCAAAGGCAAACCCTTCAATTGTTTCAGTGGAGCTGACCTTCAGTTGTCACCTGGAGGTGAGTGTCCCTCTCAACTGTGAGCCCAGGAAGAAATGAGAATGAAAACATGATTGAATTTCTCTGTCATGAAAGTCACATCTGAATGTAAGTTTAGCAACTCGGTTTTATTTGGCATTAAGAAAGAAAGAGACATTAGCGTTGTTTCTGATCTGGCCCCTGAAGGATTGCTTATTATTAAAATGCCATTCTATGTGGAGACTTTGGAAGTGATTAGAAATCCTTTTCTCTTAAGAAACAAACTTCCTTGTTTTCTGAAACATAACAAAAAATGGTTTAACATTTTAACATTCCAAATTAAAAATTTGAAGGAAAAGGTTAATTTTCAAAAAATGTTGGACTTAATGCCTTCTATGTCCATCAAATCTTCCTTTGAAATGACTGCACTCCATTTTGTTGTACAACTATGCGTCTCACAGGGAAAACAGTTGCTTAATCTCACTATGAATCAAACTTGTGTCCCCGAAGAACCAGCGGAGTTTCTTGTGGGCACGAGGTTTGCTTTGGTCCAGAAGGAAGAGGTTAAGGTGGATTAACACAGGCCATAAAAGTAGTTTCTTCCAGCAGTAAGTACTAATGAGGCAACTGCTCCAGCTTGATTAGAACTACAGTTGTTACATCACTCATTTGCCCTTGCAGAAGTGTTATTTTTAATTGGAAGCGGCACTTGTGAATCACCTCATCCAGTTCATTATGAAAGTCCATTGTCATGAACTAGCAGGCAGCATAATGTATTCACATTGTGTGCGTTCCCGCTTCATGCCAGCGCAGTACTTTCCCTCCCCGTGGAGCAGACAGCTTATTGAACACCCTGGCTGCTCAGGCACGATGACAGAGGTACGTAAGAGATGAGCACAAGGACCCTTATGTGTCACATCAGGGCTGACCCCCTTGCAGGAAAACTGATTATCTCTCTTGAAACGCTCTTGAGGATGGTACCTGCCTCTGGCTGCTGATCCTGTATTGAAGAGGAAAGAGGAAACTAATGGGAGGGATTAGAGGAGAGGTGATGAATACCTACTGAAAAGTGACCCGGCTGGCACTCCTCCTATTGCAGATACAGAAACTGGTTGTGTTTGTACTCTCACAAAGGAGATTTTTGTCCCGTCTGAGATTCCCTCAGTCCTACGTAAGTCAGTCTTGCGGTGACGACACACAGTGCTTTCTGTTGTGCGAGGAATGCATCAGGCTGTCTTTGTGGTGAAATTTCTGTGGCTAAGCAGGCAGGATGGCCAGGTGAAATCAATGCAGACAGTGTCCTAAAGATAGAAACCTTGGTTTACAACTCAGTTTTAAAAGAAATACCTTGAACTCTGAAGAAATCCTTTGGTGACAGTCAGTGCTCCAGCATCTGGGAGTTCAGTTTTGCATTTTGCAGTCATGCATTCATAAAGCGTTTTCTCTAGGTCTGCTTCATACTACCCAACACTGTCAGCCTTCCTGGGCCATCAATTAAATATGCAGAGTTGTCTCTCACTTTACTGATTTTGAATCTGATAGTGTTCAGATCCTGAAACGGAGAAATATCAGCCTCAAAGGCTTCCCCGGAAAAGGCTGGACTGCAAAGCACTGACTCACATAGTCATACTGAAGTCCACTGAATTTGCTTTCCTGATGTCTCCAGCAAGCCTCCTACTAAAACTGGAATATCTCAAACATCACTTACCTCCTGCTCTGGCTGAGGGATCTCCTTCACATGTTAATATAACCAAATACTTAAACATTGATATAGAAAGTAAGTTCACTACTTAATATCCTGGGTTTTGTAACCAACCAGTTTTCTACCACTATCCTTCACTTTGCCTTTAAAAGTTGCTTACCTTGTTCCAAATTCATTTCCACACTTTTCTTTTTCTTATTTTTCATGCGCTTTGGAAAGCTGCCATCCTTACGCCTCCCTTTAGGGTATGATCCAGAACCCACTAAGTCATTGGAAAGTTCAGCAGAGATTGAATTAAGACCTTAAAATCTTCTTAAAAGCTCATCTATCTAGAGAGACTCTTAGCAAAGAAATAAAGATGGTACCTTGCATATTTTCTGAGACTTTTATAAAACCAGCAGGCAGATACAATGGTATGTATTGTATTGATATGATGCGTATGTATTTTATCAGCTATGATAAAATGCATTCATCAACATCTGTTCTTGCTGTTCTTTTTCACGTAACTATGGTACATTCAGAGACTAAATACCTTCGTTATTTTAAGATCCTACAAACTGTCTATTACACTGGATGCCAAAAAAAAAAAAAAATTAAAAAATAGATAACCTTAGAAAAACCGTTAAGTCTAGAGAACTTCTTTCTCTAAGCTAGGACCTGGGGTAAATCTTGGGTTTGGAGATTTTGATGTTTTCCACTGAATTTGAAGGGATTGTGTGTGTGTGTGTATGTTTTGTTTTGTTTTGTTTTTTTCTGCACAGACGTCTGATTAGACTGGGGTTGATGTCTGTCTGAGATGATGAAATTTCTAAATATAGCTGTTCACACACAAATAGCGACTTGAGAGGCAGGTTTCTAAGTTCCTATTATAGCTAATGGAGGTCCCACCTAGATTCCACCACTGGGACAGAGGCATCTCATTCCATGATAGATGTCCTACCTGTCTTCCACCTATTAATTCAAGAAGATCCCATGTACCATCAATCCCATAAAGATGTCTCTGAGATCTTAAAGCATTCAAAATGACTAGGTCCAGGTTAGGTGGAATACCCTAAAGATCCTACAATGGCACCAGTCCTTTGCCTTTAAGAAAATTACTGCATTGAGTGCAAGAGGAGCTGTATCTGGTTCACAAATAATAGGACTTAGCAGGTTAATTATTGCTTTCTTGTCACATCTTAGGTGACTGGGATGCCATTTTTGTCCATCTGTCACTACAAAAAGTCACAGGTCTACCATAGGTCCTCTGTTCCATTGGTTTTCCTCATGAGGCTGTAGCTGGAGACCTAGTTTGGCATCTAAAATAAGCAGCTAATGGCTGAGTGGTTCCACACATACCTCACATGGTTCTGGATTGTTACATCTAAGCAAATTAATCTGCCCTTTAGATTTAAATCTCTTAACTCAGAGCTGAGCCTCATCACTTGGGCCTTTCTAGCTTTGAGAAGGCTAAAGTAGAAGGAAATTAATTCCTACTGTGGTGATAGATTCCTGCTCTGGAAATATTACAGAATAGGGATCAAAATAGAAATAATTACCTTTGTGCTGGCTTCAAGGTGACTGCAACTGGAATGCAGTTACCTGCATGCTAATTTCTGTCGGATCACTCTTAACAGAGGAGCCTAGACCACTACTGAGACCATTCATGTACCAAAATTAGATGAGATGAACCCAATCTCACAGATCTATTAAAAAAGTCATGCCTACTTGAGGAGTATCCTAATTACTATTTGGAAGCATTGTGCATGCACTCTGTCTAATAAATATGCATCAGTAGAACAGCACAAGTACTCCTTGCAGTGTAGTATTGCTAAATTATTTTAATTGTATTTGCAAACAAATGAATATCTGCCAATTGATAGTTCCATTGTGCATCTAAGATTTTCATGCTATCATGGTGTGTCCCTAATCAGTATTCCTTACCCAGCACCTTTGCCTGCTGACCTAAAAATATTTAGCATCTTTTTTCAAAACTAATAGCCTTGTTTAGGTGTGGTTTAAATCAGCCATTCTTCACTTAAGAGCTAATCTCTTCCAAACACTGAGTTATTTTGTGATGGTAGTGAGGGGAGAATTATCTATCATCTGTATAGTACTAGTATGCAAGTCTTTGCCTAGTATGTGAGCCATTTCTCCATTACTGGTTGAAAATAAATATTGAAAGGGGCTTGAGGAATTAATTGAGCCTTCTAGGATCCCAGAAATGCAGAAAACCTAGATGCAGAGGGTGAGGCATGTGCATTCCTGAAAGTGTTAACCATTTATATGCGTTATTCTCAAATACTGACAAACTTTTCTGGAAAAAGGAGCAGCAATTTGTGGTCAAGAATGAACAAAGAAATCTGGCATCAATATTTACTTGTACCCACCCAGAGGGCAATTTTATTGCCTAGTAACATGTCCTGACCTGTATTCAGACCATACTGGATCCAGAATGTGACTTCAATTAGCTGCATTTGTAGATGGCCTGTGTGGTAAGCTTCTCCATAAAGTTGCCCAGGAAAGGTGAGCTTAGCTTTGGAAGTAATTGTCTATATAATGTCAGAAAGATGAGTTTCTGAAAAGCTGGAGACACTCTACCATGTTTAAGAAGGAAGGGAGCCATTCTTCTCTGCAGGAATACCTGTCTATTTCAGTCCAGACAGACCCACCAGCAAGGATGCACATTGTTGTAATCCCAATTCTTGAGCCCAGGTTCCCGTAGGGAGACCAGAATTTTGTAACTGCAATAAAAAACTAAATGTCAGGAAAGTGAGAGCAGACTATTTAGCCTATATAGTTGGGCCCAACTTTGTAAAGAAGCTTCAAAAACTGGTCCAAAAAGTATCTTTTTAGCCAAGTACAATAGTAATACTTTGCCATTCTTGCTACTCTGTTCTGGTGCACTTTGCATGTATTATACTTAAAAAATAAATGAATAATTTAGCTACAAAAAGGCTGGTTGTAGAAAATGACCATATATTTCTGCAAGTATGTTATTTGGAGTTTATTACCAGATTGTCAAAGGACATCATGAAGCTGGTCTTGCTGAGGATGAGAATTATATGCCCTCATATTTGAAATGGTTGTTGTGTTGGGTTTGCGTGGCAGGGTTTTGGTAGCGGGGGGGCTACAGGGGTGGCTTCTGTGAGAAGCTGCTAGAAGCTCCCCCTGTGTCTGATAGAGCCAATGCCAGCCGGCTCTAAGACGGGCCCGCCGCTGGCCAAGGCCAAGCCAATCAGCGCCTCTGTGATAACATATTTAAGAAGAAGAAAAACACTTAGAGAGAGAGAGCTTTTTCAGCCAGAGAGAGGAGTGAGAAGATGTAAGAAACTCTGCAGACACCAAGGTCAGTGCAGAAGGAGGGGAAGGAGGAGGAGCTCCAGACACCAGAGCAGAGATCCCCCTGCAGCCCGTGGTGAAGGCCATGGTGAAGCAGGCTGTCCCCCTGCAGCCCATGGAGGAAGGATGAGGGGGTGTAGAGATTCCACCTGCAGCCCGTGGAGGACCCCACGCCGGAGCAGGTGGAGGCACCTGAAGGAGGCTGTGGCCCGTGGGAAGCCCACGCTGGAGCAAGTTCCTGGCAGGACCTGTGGACCCATGAAGAGGGGAGCCCACGCCAGGGCAGGTTTGCTGGCAGGACTTGTGACCTCGTGGGGGACCCCACGCTGGAGCAGTTTGGTCCTGAAGGTCTGCACCCCGTGAGAGGGACTCCATGCTGGAGCAGGGGAACAATGAGAGGAGTCCTCCCCCTGAGGATGAAGAGGCGGCAGAAACACCGTGAGATGAACTGACCGTAACCCCCACTCCCCATCCCCCTGTGCCGCTGAGGGGGGGAAGGTTGAAGCCGGGAGTGAAGTTGAGCCTGGGAAGATGGGAGGGGTGGGGGGAGGTGTTTTAAGAGTTGATTTTATTTTCTCATTCCTCTACTATGTTTTGCCTAGTAATAAATTAGATGAATTCCCTCTCTCAGTTCAGTCTGTTTTGCTCGTAACAACAATTAGTGAGTGATCTCTCCCTGTCCTTATCTCGAACTTACTAGCGTTTCGTTATGCCTTTTCTCCCCTGTTTAGTGAATGAGGGGAGTGAGAGAGCGGCTCTGGTGGGCACCTGGCCTCCAGCCAGGCTCAACCCGCCACAGTTGTGCTGATTGAAATAAACACATAGATACAGACAGTTAAAATATATATTGTTTTTCTTTTATGGAATAATAAAAATGTGTTACTTTTAAAACTACTTTGCCAAGAAAACAAATAAGAACTTTGATGCCCTTTCTACCATAAGGATGTAAACATATACCAACTTTTTTCACAAAAGGATAAAATGGCTTCCCTTAAACTTAAATGGTGCATTTGAGTTTTGTAATTGGGAAATAAACCAAAATATCGCTTAAATGTCAATTAAAACAGCATCTATTGGAAAAGAAAAAAAAAAAAAGAGAGAAAAAAGAAAAAGAAAAAAAAATTTTTTTTTTTCCAGAGGGATTACTCATAAAATCCTAAGTATCAAAAATAAATTTTGTTCTAATTGTAAGGAAAATTTCAGAAAACTTAAAACATTTTATGCAGAGGTAGAGAACAGCCTTCATGGATATTGTTGCTAGGGAATAAAGCTACAGGCAGGAACTCTAGAATATTTCATAACCTACACTAGGGAAGCCCACACCACGGGACTGTGCCAGAGCCCCACAACCTGGTAACAAGAGCTGCTGATAATTAAAACTATATGAGTTGGTCATTTTCACCCAACTTGTACTGGGGTTCCTGGGGAAAGGTCAGTTCTTATCAGTGTGTGCAAGAAGGATATTTCTAAAATGTGTTTTCCTTTTCTTTAATTTGGTTTTGTTCAAACTGACGCAAAAGCCATTAGAAAATGTTGAAATACCCTGCAAAGGAGGACTTGAGCTTCTTCCAGCTGTGGCCTAGGCTCAGTTCATTTTAGCAGAGTAAAGGTTTAGTCTCTCTCATGGATGGTTGACTCACAACATGAGGGTGCCAATTGATACTCATTGACTAGGAAGGTAATTTAGAGAACTAATTTTGACCTGACATTTAATCTTAGTGATTGATGCTGCCTCCCTGTAGAACCCACTAAATCTATGGATTTAAAAATATTGTCTAAGAAGTTTCCCAATTCTCCCACCCACCAGCAAGAACAGATTATCTAAGGGTTAGTAAACAAGTACAACTTCCAGTGGAGCAACTCCTTAGTGAATTTTTCCAGGAGCAAAATTTACAATCTTCACAGAAGCCGCAGAAATTGATATACTTTTTATGAAAGAAAAAATCTATTTCAAAATATCACTAAAGCCATGCATAGCTGGGCACGCTTTTTTTTCTTTGTTCTAGTGAATTACAGCTTCACCTGTTTCCTCACCAAAGATGACACCTCGCAATAAACACAGGTATTGTTTTTCAGTAAGAACTCTATGTAAAAAGGCTAAAAAGTTTATTGACAGATGGAACTCACTTCTTCAGTACACGTCTAGGTGTTGTCAGCAGCATCCATTTTGCCTCAGTCATGCTATGCAGGAATTCAACAGAATTCTATGATCCCCCTAAGTCACTCATTTATTTCAAGTAAAATGTAACTTCAAATGCTAAAAGCCTTTTTATACTATAAAATCTTAATTGGTTAGGTTATCTTTCCTCATGCCCCTTCACAGTGTACCTCAGGGTTGGGTTTACTGGGGTAAGCAAAGTCCTTCCCTTGCTTTAGCATCACTCAATGCAATCAACTCACAATATCATTTAAACAAGAATGGCCATGAGGCTGCAGAGATCTCTCCTACATCAGTTAGTGATAATTAATCTTGGAGGCATGTATTGCACCTCTCGAACATTTGAGAACAGACTAGTTAGTCAACATCGTAGCAAGACAACTGAAACATAGATTCTTCATCCTCTTTAGAATATTTTCCTCTAATCATTAGTTCAATTACTTATTATTAATAATATGTGATATGAATAAGCTCAAACCTGACTCCCCATTGATGCTGTGTCTCATCATCACTGCATCCAATCCTGTATCTAGGGGATTTCAGGGTGGATAATGTCAGGGAGAGAGAGATCATTTATACTTGTAGATAGATAGATACAAAACCATGTATGTTTGTTTGTATGTAGATGTAGATATACAAATTGCATAACTATATATACAAGTATTAATTTGTAAAATTTTAAATTTCAAAAAACACTGCCTTATTTAGACATTTAAATAAATAATGTTTCTCTGAACAATGGTAACACTTTTTAATGATTCTCTTAACTAATATTAAATGTAACTCAAGGCACGTGAACACATAAAGCCATTATCACTGCAGCTGAACATCTGTTGTTGCACTAGCTTTTAGATATCATTAATTTCCCGCTTACAGATTACAAAACATTACCTTTAATGGCTCATCAAAATTATGAGCAATTGTTGTAACCATATCTGCACTCCCAGGAGTCTAAGCACATCATGGTTTACACAGTCATCAAGGTAACAGAGTAGTGGAAAAGTTTTGAAGGAGAATGAGGTTGATCTCTGTATACCTGAAGAGTTCTTTTAACATAGGGAAGAAAAGCATGGAAGAAAGATGTTTTAAGTCTTTCTCCTCTGACCAAGTTATTTAATTCATCACCCTCATAAGCTCTATTTTTGTCCTGGTTTTTTGGCTGGGATAAAGTTATTTTTCACAAGAAGCTGGGAGGTGACACAGCCAAGACAGCTGAGCCAAACTAGCCAAAGGGGTATTCCATACTCTATGACGTCATGCTTCGTACATGAAGGGGGCTGACCAGGGATGGGGTGGGCATTGGCTCTGGGAGGTGAGCAAATTGCATCGTGTATCACCCGCTTTTTATATTTTTTATAAGTATTGGTGTTGTTATTTTCCTCTTCCTTTGATGTCACTGTAAATTGTCCTTATCCCAACCCGCAAGTTTTACCTTTTTCTTCCAATTCTCCTCCCCATCCCATGGGTGTCGGGGAGTGAGTGAGCGTCCACATGGTACTCAGCTGCTGTAAACCCTTACTTGCTGCATGTATTTCTTATCACCTCTGGGAGAGGGATCAGGATTCTCATTATGTTGTACTGTGTAATATCGACTTATGATGTGATAACATCACTGGTCATGAGGTTAAGCTGGTATTTGTATGTGGCATTGCTGTCATGTCTGTACCTCAAATGACATCTCTCGGAATTAATAATCACACCCAATCTATGAGGAAGACAAGGGGGATACATTCTCCTGCTCTTTCACCTCCCCTTTTTCCTTCAGGCTGGTTACAGAGACTTTTGAGAATTTTTAATATCCTTGGGATATTTGAGCCAGCATGTGTTCCAGGCCTTGTTTAGGGTTACAAAAAATCATTTTAAGAATACCGCCCAGAGATCTGCCCCTGGGTGGCATGGCATGTGGGAGAATATGGGCAGGTATCTAGAGACCTTCTCACTCCCAATGGTTTGAAACTTCACTTCCAAGCAACTACAAGACCCTGACAAAGTGATAGAATATTTGAAAGGAAAATGCTGTGGCTATTCCAAAGAGGCACAACTTACCACATTGTGCTGGACCCTGGCCACGATCCACCAAACACTGCTTGATAGTAGGCAGCGCCATCGGGGGAAGAGAAGGAAAACAAAGCAACAGGCACTGTGGTTACTCCAACCCCAGTGACAGGCACCACAGCTGAACCAAAAAAACAACCTGTGCCAGTATCAGTCATCCCTCTACACAAGAAGAAATACACCAAAAAAATCAGTTTGCTTAGTAAGGGATGACAATGAACAAGGACCATCACAAGAAAAGGAGGAAGAGGCAGAGCCAGAGATAATCACTGTCCCTGAGTCATCTACAAGATATGCAAAAAAGATTTCAGCTGCCATCCAGGCAAGCACATTGGCTGCTCTGACGCTGGGATAATGGGGCCAGTAGCTTGGAATCAGAGGGTAGGGAAGCCAAGCAGCTAGGATGCTGGTTGAGGGAAGGGGGCATGACAAGGTGATTGGGAAGAAGACACAAGCCCTCAGCCTCTGGAGGTGACTTCTGTCAGGCATGAGGAAAAGGCATCTCAGACCGAGTGGAAGGCTTGATCATACTTATAATTTTCTTGAGGGGACTTCTAAGTCATTTTTACAAGAAGTAAGTAACAAATACTATGAGCAGGACTAAAGGGGCCTGCCTCCAGCCAGGTGGAGGAAAGGGACAACTAGGTTTATTGGACTGTGTTGATTCGATGGCTTAGCATGTCAGATCCACAGGAGTATAAGGCTCTAGTGGACACCAGTGCACAGTGTACTTTAATGGCATCAAGCTATGAAGGGGCAGAACCCGTCTGTATTTCTGGAGTGACAGGGGGATACCAACAGTTGACCATACAGGAGGCCAAAGTAAGTCTAACTGGGAATGAGTGGCAAAAGCACCCCATTGTGACTGGTCCAGAGGCTCCACGCATTCTTGGCATAAACAACCTCAGGAGAGGGTGTTTCAAGGACCCAAAGGGTACTGGTGGGCTTTTGGAATAGCTGCTTTGGAGATGGACGAAATTGAACAGCTGTCTACTTTCCCTGGTCTCTCAGAGGACCCTTCTGTTGTGGGGTTGCTCAAGGTTGAAGAACAACATGTGCCAATTGCTACCAAAACAGTGCACCAGTGGCAATAACTGGGACTCCCTGATTCCCATCCATAAGCTGATTCGTTGACTGGAGAGCCAGGGAGGGATCAGCAGAATCCACTCACCCTTTAACAGTCCCATATGGCCAGTGCGGAAGTCCAATGGAGAGTGGAGGCTGATGGTAGACAATCGTGGCCTGAATGAAGTCACACCGCCGATGAGTGCTGCCATGCCAGACATGCTGGAGCTTCAAAATGGAGTCAAAGGCAGCCAAATGGTACGCCACAACTGATATAGCTAATGCATTTTTCTCGATCCCTTTGGCAGCAGAGCGCAGACCACAGTTTGCCTTCACTTGGAGGGGCATCCAGTACACCTGGAACCGACTGCCCCAGGGGTGGAAACACAGCCCCACCATTTGCCATGGACTGATCCAGACTGCACTGGAACAGGGTGAAGCTCTGGAGCACCTGCAATACATTGATGACATCATCGTATGAGGCAACACAGCAGAAGTTTCTGAGAAAGGAAATAGTCCAAATCTTTCTGAAAACTAGTTACCCCTGTGGTGGGTTGACCCTGGCTGGAGGCCAGGTGCCCACCAGAGCCGCTCTATCACTGCCCTCATTCACTAGACAGGGGAGAAAAAGTACAACGAAAAGCTTGTAGGTCGAGATAAGGACAGGGAGAGATCACTCACTAATTATCGTCACGAGCAAAACAGACTGAACTTAGGGAATTCATCTAATTTATTACTAAACAAAACATAGTAGAGCAATGAGAAATAAAATCAAATCTTACAACACTTCCCCCCACCCCTCCCATCTTCCCAGGCTCAACTTCACTCCCAGCTTCAACCTCCTCCCCCTCTCAGCGGCACAGGGGGACGGGGAATGGGGGTTACGGTCAGTTCATCACACGGTGTTTCTGCCACTTCTTCATCCTCAGGGGGAGGACTCCTCTCATCGTTCCCCTGCTCCAGCATGGAGTCCCTCTCATGGGGTGCAGACCTTCAGGACCAAACTGCTCCAGTGTGGGTATCCCCCACGAGGTCACAAGTCCTGCCAGCAAACCTGCTCCAGCATGGGCTCCTCTCTCCACAGGTCCACAGGTCCTGCCAGGAGCTTGCTCCAGCACAGGCTTCCCATGGGCCACAGCCTCCTTCAGGTGCCTCCACCTGCTCTGGCATGGGGTCCTCCACGGGCTGCAGGTGGAATCTCTACACCCCCTCATCCTTCCTCCATGAGCTGCAGGGGGACAGCCTGCTTCACCATGGTCTTCACCACGGGCTGCAGGGGGATCTCTGCTCCGGCGCCTGGAGCACCTCCTCCCCCTCCTTCTGCACTGACCTTGGTGTCTGCAGAGTTTCTTACATCTTCTCACTCCTCTCTCCAGCTGCAAAAGCTCCCTCCCTAACTTGTTTTTTCCCTTCTTGAATATGTTATGACAGAGGCACTGATTGGCTTGGCCTTGGCCAGCGGTGGGTCCATCTTGGAGCCGGCTGGCGTTGGCTCTATCAGACCCAGGGGAAGCTTCTAGCAGCTTCTCACAGAAGCCACCCCTGTAGCCCCCCCGCTACCAAAACCTTGCCACGCAAACCCAACACACTCCATAAAACAAAGTAGGGTCAAGGGGCCTGCACAGGAAATCCAGTTTTTAGGAATAAAATGGCAAGATGGGCGTCGTCAGATCCCAATGGATGTGATCAACAAAATAGCAGCCATGTCTCCACTGACCAGCAAAAAGGAAGCACAGGCTTTCTTAGGTGTTGTGGGTTTCTGGGGAATGCACATTCCAAATTACAGTCTGATAGTAAGCCCTCTCTGCCACGTAACCCTTAAGAAGAATGATTTCAAATGGGGCCCTGAGCAACGACAAGCTTTTGAACAAATTAAACAAGAAATAGTCCATACCGTAGCTCTTGGGCCAGTCCAGGCAGGACCAGATGTAAAAAATGTGCTGTACACCGCAGCCGGGGAGAATGGCCCTACCTGGAGTCTCTGGCAGAAAGTACCAGGGGTGACTCGAGGCCATCCCCTGGGGTTTTGGAGTCGGGGATACAGAGGATCCGAGGCCCGCTACACTCCAACGGAAAAGGAGATATTGGCAGCCTATGAAGGGGTTCGAGCTGCTTCAGAGGTGATTGGCACTGGAGCACAGCTCCTCCTGGCACCCCGACTGCTGGTGCTGGGCTGGATGTTCAAAGAGGGGGGGTCCCCTCTACATACCATGCAACTGATGCTACATGGAGTAAGTGGGTTGCACTGATTACACAGCGGGCTCGAATAGGAAACCCCAATTGTCCAGGAATTCTGGAAGTGATCACAGACTGGCCAGAAGGCAAAGACTTTGGAATGTCACCAGAGGAGGAGGTGACATATGCTGAAGAAGCTCCACAACATAATAAACTGCCAGAAAATGAAAAGCCATACGCCCTGTTCACTGATGGGTCCTGTTGCATCGTGGGAAAGCATTGGAGGTGGAAGGCTGCTGTGTGGAGTCCTACATGGCGAGTTGCAGAAGCTGCTGAAGGAGAAGGTGAATTGAGCCTGTTTGCAGAGATGAAAGCCATCCAGCTGGCTTTAGATATTGCTGAAAGAGAAAAGTGGCCAACACTGTACCTCTATACCGACTCATAGATGGTGGCCAATGCCCTGTGGGGGTGATTACAGCAGTGGAAGCAGAGCAACTGGCAACGCAGAGGCAAACCCATCTGGGCTGCCCCATTGTGGCAAGATATTGCTGCCCGGCTAGAGAAGCTGGTTGTAAAAGTTTGTAACGTAGATGCCCGCGTACCCAAGATTCAGGCCACTGAAGAATATCAGAACAACCAGCAAGTGGATCAGGCTGCCAAGATTGAAGTGGCTCAGGTGGATCTGGACTGGCAATATAAGGGTGAATTATATATAGCTCAGTGGGCCCATGACACCTCAGACCATCAAGGAAGGGGTGCAACATATAGATAGGCTCATGATCGAGGCATGGACTTAACCATGGATGCTATCACACAGGTTATACGTGAAAGTGAAATGTGCTGCAATCAAGCAAGCCAAGCTGTTAAAGCCTCTGTGGTATGGAGGATGATGGGTGAAATAGAAATATGGGGAAGCATGGCAAATCGACTACATCATGCTCCCACAAACCCGCCAAGGCAAGCATTATGTTCTTACAATGGTGGAAGCAACCACTGGATGGCTGGAAACATATCCTGTGCCCGATGCCACTGCCCAGAACACTATTCTGGGTCTTGAAAAGCAAGTCCTGTGGTGACATGGTACCCCAGGAAGAACTGAGTCAGACAACGGGACTAATTTCCAAAACAACCTCATAGACACCTGGGTCAAAGAGCATGGCATTGAGTGGGTGTAGGGTGTATCACATCCTCTGTGATGCACCAGCCTCCGGGAAAATCGAATGATACAATGGACTGCTAAAGACTACACTGAGAGCAATAGGTGGTGGGACTCTCAAACAGTGGGACATACACTTAGCAAAGGCTAACTGGTTAGTTAACACCGACTAGTGTTAACTAGGGGATCTACCAATTGAGCTGGGGCTGCCCAACCAAAACTTCCACATACTGTAGAAGGGGTTAAAGTCCCCACAATGCACATGAAGCATATGTTGGGGAAGACAGTCTTGGTTAGCCCTGCTTCAGGCAAAGGCAAACCCATCCGTGGGATTGCTTTTCCTCAAGGACCTGGGTGCACTTGCTGGGTGATGCAGAAAGATGGGGAAGTCCAATGTGTACCTCAAGGGGATTTGATTTTGAGTGAGAATAGCCAATAAGTTAAACTGTATGTTTGCAAGTTTGTAAGTTCACAGACGACACCGTGTTTGATGGGAATGTGGATCTGCTTGAGGGTAGGAAGGCTCCACAGAGGGATCTGGACAGGCTGAATTGATGGGCTGAGGCCAACTGTATGGGGTTCAACAAGGTCAAGTCCCGCACTTGGGTCACAACAACCCCAGGCAACACTACAGGCTTGGGGAACAGTGGCTGGAAAGCTGTCTGGTGGAAAAGGACCTGGGGGTGTTGGTTGACAGCTGGCTGAATATGAGCCAGCAGTGGGACCAGGTGGCCAAGGCGGCCAACAGCATCCTGGCTTGCATCAGGAATAGTGTGGCCAGCAGGACTAGGGAAGTGATTGTCCCCCTGTACGCAGCACTGGTGAGGCCACACCTCGAGTCCTGTGTTCAGTTTTGGGCCCCTCACTACAAGAAAGACATTGAGGTGCTGGAGCATGTCCAAAGAAGGGCAACGAAGCTGGTGAAGGGTCTAGAGCACAAGTCTTATGAGGAGCGGCTGAGGGAACTGGGTTGTTTAGCCTGGAGAAAAGGAGGCTGAGGGGAGACCTTATCACTCTCTACAGCTACCTGAAAGGAGGTTGTAGCCAGGTGGGTGTTGGTCTCTTCTCCCAAGTAACAAGTGATAGGACAAGAGGGAATGGCCTCAAGTTACGTCAGGGGAGGTTTAGATTGGATATTAGGAAAAATCTCTTCACCAAAAGGGTTGTCAGTCATTGGAAGAGGCTGCCCAGGGAAGTGGTTGAGTCACCATCCCTGGAGGTATTTAAAAGACATGTAGATGTGGTGCTGAGGGACAGGGTTTAGTGGTTGGACTTGGCAATGTTAGGTTAATGGTTGGACTTAATGATCTTAATGGTCTTTTCCAAACAAAATGATTATATGATTCTATGATTTTATAACTACAATTATCTCTACACTTACCTCCATGGTGAGCTATTGCATATTGAAAAGAGCCACATCTATTTGCCATATCAGCAACTCTTGTATACTACTCCATTTCAAACTTCTCTACAGCATGTTTATGTGCCCTGTAATAAGACGAGACTTCTTTTCTTTAAGTCTCTGATGGCACATCAGCTTAGCTTGCTCTCCATTTCCCTGCAGGTCATCACCCCCTAGACCATACAAACCATGCGCAGGCTGCTCCAGCTCTGGGCTCCTAGCAGGAGTGATCCAGTTGGCTTCACTTAACCAGGCATGGTTGACAGGACAGTTTTTTCTGGGGGATGCTCCAAGCAGTAAGAATATGTTTTGCATTATTGGCTCTAACATATGGCTTCAGTGCCAGGCTGTGAAATCATGTAAGGCATCAATTCATTATTTCATGAACTTCAAAGTGAAAAAAGCACAAAGATGTATCATAACTATGCCTCAAGACCAAAGTGGTCACACAGGACCTAGAGAAGACATCAACTGAGAGCTATGCAGTGTGTACACAAGCTAGTCTGCACCATTCGGGACTGGCACTCTCGCCCAGGTGCTACCCACAAAACCGAAATAGACATATGCCATCTTCACTACTCTTAAATAATTTCTGAGGCTTTTCTTTTCATCCTCCTTAAGTTTGCCAGTTTTCTCTCCCCCTATCTTCTGTGCAGGCAGAATGACAGCATTTTTCCCTGTGATCATGTAGGGTGCAGGCTCCACACCTTGCTCACTACTCTGTCTATCCACATCATTTCTGAGTGAGGAAATTGCATAGAGTCTGTTTCTATTGTTTTCAGAGAAACAAGACTTTAAAGATGTTTTTATGAGCAATCAGGTGTTGTGGTTTAACCCCAGCTGGCAACTAAACACCATACAGCTGCTCACTCACTCCCCCCCTTGGTTGGGGGAGAGAATCAGAAGAGTAAAAGTGAGAAAACTTGTGGGTTGAGATAAAGTCAGTTTAATAGATAAAGCAAAAACCCAGCATTACAACTGTCTATAAGAAATCTCCAGATATTGTGAGGGAAGTCTCCTGGGGTGAGACCACCTGACCACCAAATAGAATTAAAATGGGCAAATGGTTTTATTTTCTAATTTGTTTTGGGGTTTTTTTGGCAATTCTCCCTCTTCCTCTCTGTAAGGTCTGAAAGAGAATCGCTTTATCATGACTCTTCTGAATGCTTGTGCACCTATAAACTACAAGGGGGGAGACCATTAGAAAATCAGCATGTGTCAAACTAGGCTGAGGTTTACCGTTGCTAAGCCTTGGTACTTGAAAGAGAACATTGGTGCTTCTCACAAGAGTTGGATTAAATGAAAATGTGCCCTTCTTTTTTTATGGCAGCTGATTTTCTAGCAATGCAAGTAGTTCAACAACAAGTGCCTTCTTGGGAATATGGTGAAGTTTGGTAGGTAGGTGCTGGGTTTCCTAAACAAGGACTCAATGGAGAAAGTTAATGAAATCCAGGGGCTGCTTTAGAAATTCACAGCAGAATTTCTTATCACTCACTCGCATTGCTCGGACCAGCCAGAGCATGAAAGTTTATATCAACTTAATCTTCCTCATTCCCCTCATTCCTTCTTCTCAGGAATTTGTTCTCCTCCCCAGGTGAACATTAGTAAACAGAATCCAGCTATTTCTAACACAATCCTGGAACACTAGACTTGCTTATTGGTGGTTTTGTGGGTTTTTTTCTTTGTGTGGGGTTGTTTGGTGGGGGTTTTTTGTGGGATTAGGGGATGTTGTTTTTTTGGATTTAATTCATCAAAATGGATCAACTTTCTGTTTATCTTGTATTCATTTACTTATTTCTGGCTGTCTAGGGAGTGAGATTGTGTCTGTGTGCCAGGAGGAAGAAAAGAATTTAAAGCTGAATGGAATCTCTTTTCACAAAATATATCTTAAAGACAAGTTACCATTGTGTGTTTCGGTATTGTGTTTACTGACCTAGACATAAAACTCTGCGAGATACTATTGCCTTCCTCTAGCATATGCACTACAGTCACACACATGTGCGCGCGCACACACACACACACAACCAGAGCAATTACTTATCAAAGGTTCGTAGACAGAATCTGAGCAGGAGTGCTACTATCTCTCATCCTTTCTCTGTCAAGGGAACAAAAGAGCCCACCCCACCAGAGCATGTTGAAGGAACTGGCTTTGAGCTCCTCATCTCTCCATTGTCCTATGAGGACATCTAAAGAGCCATATCAAATTAGCTGCCTAAATTCTGGAGGGCTAAAATTATGTGAGTTGACTCCCCTACACTATTACTTGTATAAACTCATATAGGAAGACTCTAATGAACTCTGATTTCCTGTGTCATAGGTTAATGATTTAGTCACTAAATTACCTTCATTCTTTGTTTAGTCTCTGACCTTGGCTGGCATTTCTGGCTATTAGCACATTATAAATATTTAGCATTAGCAATTTGTATTGAAAAATCCTACAGGCCCTCCAAAGTTAGTTGACAGAAAATAAAAACTGGACCAGCTGAACCTATCCATACCCAAAGCCCTACTCTGCTCTTGGCAGCACAGTAAGGCAAACCTGCCTTCATAGGTTCATGGGAAGGGACCTCAGGAGGTCTGTAGCCCAACCTGCTGCTCAATGCAGGGTCAGCTATGGGTCAGACAAGATTGTTCAGGGATTTATCCAGTTTGTTCTTGAAAACATCCAAGGATGGAGACTGCATGATTCAGTTCAGACATTCTGAGCAATAACAATCACTAGCTCTTTACAGATAAAATAAACATCTCAAAATAAACAAAGAAAAAGCTGTGTCAGAAACAGCATAACTAACTAACTCCATTTACATAATGACTTGTGTCCTCTGTCCCCTTAATCCTCCCTGGTCCAAGAGTCCCACTTCTCCTCCCATTTCTGCAAGCCCATGGTCCAGGCTGGGCTGTGGCTCATGCAGCCATAGGTATGCAGGTTGGCTCCACATGCTCATGGCTTGGTCAGCTGCTGCCAGGCACTACCTATAATACCTGAGTCTTAGAATCATAGAATCATAGAATGGTTTGGGTTGGAAGGGACCTTAAAGATCATCTAGTTCCAACCCCACTGCCATGGGCAGGGACACCCTCCACTAGACCAGGTTGACCAAAGCCTCATCCAACCGGGTCTTGAATACTTCCAGGGAGGGGGCATCCACAACCTCTCTGGGCAACCTGTTCCAGTGCCTCACCACTCTGACAGTAAAGAATTTCTTCCTAACATCTAATCTAAACTGACCCTCCTTCAGCTTAAACCCATTACCCCTTGTCCTATCACTACACTCCCTGATAAACAGTCCCTCACCAGCTTTCCTGTAGGCCCCCTTTAGGTATGGAAGGCTGCTATAAGGTCTCCCCAGAGCCTTCTCTTCTCCAGGCTGAAAAACCCCAACTCTCTCAGCCTGTCCTCATAGCAGAGGTGCTCCAGCCCTCCGATCAGCTTCATGGCCCTCCTCTGGACTTGCTCCAACAGCTCCATGTCCTCTATCTCACTGAGCTCTAATTTAAATCTTTCTATTCTACTCAGCTCCCAATTTCTGCACAACTTTAAGAATATAATATCTTTCAGATCTCTAGGATTCTCCAAAATTTGGTTTAAATTGGTTACTAGATTCAAAAGTTAGGGAGAAGCTGAGAGACTGATAGATAGACCACAGGAATACATAAAGCCTCATTTCTTTAGGAAACAAGTCTGAAAAGCCAATTATTGTATGATTTCTGTACAAGAATCCAGAACTTTGAAGCTGAGAAAAATGTAGAAAGCAGAATTTTTCCTCATACCAAGCAGACATTCAAACTTTTTGGCATTAAAATGGCATTATTTCCATTGCAAATTTGCTTCTCAGTGGCATGGAAGTTACATCAGTTTCCACTGTTATGCAAAGACATTAATTCTGCTTTAAATGTCTGTAGGCTTTTTAATCCAGCATCCCCAGTGTGCTTACAATAATTAAGTATGCCATGTAATGCTCCAGTGATCAAAGTATGATTTGTGGGGAGAGGTTATAACTTTTATGAGACTAACTGATACAGTTGGAGGATAAATCAAACAAGCTTTCAGGCACACAAGTGTGATTTTTTTTCCAGGTTATTCACATATTTTAACAGTGGCTGTGTGCCTCACACCTTTCCAAAATAACTGTCTTAGACTGCATAATGTGTTAATACTCCACTGAAATTAGGGTGTATTGCATACAGAATGGGGATCATCCATCTCTTCCAGGGCAGTTTCCATCAAATAATATATGAAATTTCAGATATTTTTTTCCCCTTCAGACTAATACACAATTATGGACCCCAATTAATACCCGTGCCCTTCCTAATTGTTCAGGACTGTTATGCTTAAAAATAGGAAAGGCAGGCTGAAAGTAATGTAGAATTAAATGGCAGAAATCCTGGAAAGAAAAGGATAAAATATGTACAGCTCTCTGTTCTCCAGACTTCCCACTGCTCTAATGATGCAAAGATCACTGCTGTGGACAATGTGAAATTGCAGACAACATATAAGAAGCTTGAGTTGGAAATTACAGGTCTATTGAATATATCTAATCTGTTTAAAAAGAAGCCACAGGCTTTCCAGCTGAGTTCAGCAGAAGAACTGGCTTGCCTGTACTGCAAAGGAAAAAGGAGAGGGAGAATAATGCAAATATTAATCTATCACATTTTAAAGGGAAAATGAAAAATTATGAATGTTATGATGATCAAAAATGTCTTAACAGTTTAAAATATTTTGACTGTTTTCAAGTATTTTCTTGCAACTTTGATTCCTGTATTTTGTATCTTTAAGGAAATAAAAACTGTCTTAACTAGCTTGAATTTTTCAATAACAGTCTGAAATCATGTCAATATCTTTTTAATAAAAATTAAGAATTAGGAAATAGTCACAAGTCCTTTTTACATTTTCAAGTAAAATATTTTTTTCTTCTTAATATTCATAGTCATCCATAGGGTTTCATTAGCTTTATTTCTGGGTGATGTGATGACTGAAGGCAGCCAGTCCAGCATCAGGGTCTCTATTTTAGATGGGCAAGTCAGGCTGCCTTCCAGAGAGGCAAAACAACTGTCCATGGTAAGGGCGGGATTTCATTTGGGATCTGTTCCTCAAGAGCTGTGGGGATGAGGTGACATACTATAGCAAACTGGATGCTGCTTGTGCTTCCAGTGTTTATTCCCTGTCCAAATTATTGGATGTGTCTGGGCAGATATTCGGGCTACAGTTGACAGACAATGGCCCCCTTCAGTGGAAGCCAAGGCAGAAGCAGGAGATGATAGAATCCCAGGTTTTAGCCTAACTTGATGTTATGACATGTAACCAGTGTTCCATAACTGCTACATCCTCAGTGTTTAAGCAATTCAAGAAGGGACAAGCCACCATTTTGCTCATGAGAGATTCTTGTCTCTCCCTTATACCTATCTCCATATTTCCTTTTTTTTTCCTGATCTGAACTCCAACTCATCTCACTGGGTTAATGAATTCATGACCCTTTATGAGCACCTATTGCGGCCTGAGGAAAGAGGGGAGATGTCATGAAGGACAGAGAAGGTGAATGACTGGGAGGAAGAGATGAATGGAATCCCTTGTTGGTGGCGATGTAGAAGGTCATGGAAATATGATGCTAGTTCTCAGCAAGTGCTGGTGACTACAGACTTACAAAGTCAGTTGTGAGCTGCTGTGGGTTCATTCTGTAGCTAGTGAGCATGGACCACCATTGGGCTTCCTGATGCTTAACATACTACTGGCCTCTCCAGTGCACAATGGTCTAGAGCTCCTGGAATGGGCTGCTTCCTCCTGCTCTGACAGACAGTGGCTTGTAGGACTATCCCCTGCCTTTGCACAGCAGATGTTAAGTGAAGGTCAATACATATGTCTAATAGTGCTTTCTTTCAGATAAAACACTAGGTTGGAAGGAGTCATTTCATGGACAAGGTATCACTCCACACAGACTGACGTAGTCCGCCAGTTATTGCTTTATGGCGTGGACTCTGGTGGCAGCAGGTCCCCATGTTAGGACTGGCTGTTTGGGTGTTTTCTCTCTTTTCTCATGTATCAGTCCAGCCTCTCCTCTCCCTTTCCCCATGCTGTTCTGTCTCGCTCCCCAAGAAATCAACACAAAGTGCAGAGATCTAATATCAACACTGACGCCTTGGTATACTGCCATAAACCATAGTCTGCAAGTCCAAACTAGCTCCAGACCCACAAGTGCCAGGTCTGGGGCAACGACTAGTTCTGTCTTTAGTAGTGAACATCTGAGAACATCCTAACTGTGGTATCTAAATGCAGCCTAAATACAGCAATTTATCCTGATAAACCAACTCACTCATGTTTATTACCAGGTTTTTGAACTTGGAAAGGCACGTAAATCACTTTCTCACTTATGAAATATTTATTCTTCTAAATCACAACGATCCCTTCTGGCATTATTCTCTGAAAGATGTTATTGGCAGTGCCAGCTCCAGGCAGAGCTGAGGGGAGTAAGCAGGGTGTTAGCAGTTGGCAGGAGAGGTGCCTGCCTGTCTCATTTGTTGTGAACAGTTTGTGCAATGGTGTTATATGAACAATCTCATTTTACAGTGTGTCACAGAATGATTTGTATTTTACCGTGAGAAACAAGTTAGTCTAGGTCCTGTAGGAATTAACTGGTCAGGTTACTCGTTACAAAAATAAGAGGTCTCCTCTGAAAGATCCTTTCATCTAGATGTTTGAATAGATTACAGCTGAATTAATGAAAAAAAAGACCTGTGCATGCTACAGTGATATAGAAACTTAATAGGTGGGTGGAGCACAAAATAGCAGTAACAAAGAGAGAAGAACTTTCTCAGCACTTTTTTACTATTGTAGAGTGTTTTCCTACCTTATTCAAGTACCTACAAGGTATGCATAGAAACATATCTTTGCACTGACACCTTGAGAGATCTATAACCTTCCTTTCACAAGTTTCAATGTCTTGTCACAACAATTCGAAAATTTAGTAGAGAAAATGCAGCAATCACGGCACCTCTTCCAGCTTGTTTTCTGCTGCAGTGAACTCCAGACCGTAACATTCCTGTATGTTACAAGTCTCACAGCACAGCCTTTCAGATCTTGTTTGCTTGGGCTATTTTATTGTTTGGTTACGGAGCAGCCACATATTTCAAATGCAGTTGTAATCTGAAAGGACATATTTTAAAATGACATAACAAATTCCATGTGGCTTAATGATGGTAAATTGGATTCAGTGTGTTTATAAATTTAAAGGACAGTTTTATACTTGAAAGGTTGAAAATTCAACCTGGCATATGAAAACCAAACTACACTTTGCCATCTTCTCATGAAGAAGGTTGGAACAATCTGATCTCCATGTCTGTGGTTTGTACAGGAAGACAAGGTGGGTTTCACCTCCAGTAACAGAGGCTGTGGTAGGTCACTGGGAAACACTTCTGAAGAAAAGGAGGTAAGCACGTACAAAAATGGGCCTAAGAGGGCAACTCTGCCACTGTAGGGTTTTATGAACAGGGTAATCAAACAGCTGGCTGGAAAAATGGAGATGTGAGTCAACATGTAACGTGTCAGGGAAGTGAGGTAAATGATCTCTTGCATGGTGTCCCATCTGACCCCAGTCTCTGTGAAATGGGTTATTAATAATAAAGAGTCTTCAGCCATAATAAAGATCTTCCCATAACAAAAACCTATAATAAAGCCAAAACCATACCCAGGGTTACTACTGTGTCTTCAGACAGTATCATCAGTTTCACTCTTCTCTTTGGTAGTCTGAGTACCATGCAGCCACTTCCTTTCTTGAATAGGCAATGTGTTTCCTGGTACCTCTGCACCTCTTTCTATGTAATTTTCTTCCTCAAAAATGTTTATTCCCCACTTGTGCTTTGATTTTTGTCATATAGCTCAGAGCATAAAGTTGCCTCTACTTTGTGTTTCACCCCTGCTATATACTTACTTCCTTTCACTAAGAGGAAACACAGCCTTTCCAACAGAGTAACGTTGTTGTAGGTAAAGCCAAAAAAGTGGAACAATAGAAGTTTTATGGGAATATGCCCTGTAACATAGCACCTATCCAGCAGTGCACAGCAAACCCTGTGAGTAAAACACCCACTGAACTGCATGCTAGGTGATTGACAGATAAACCCTATATTCTTATGGGGTATGCCTTATTTGCTCTATAGTATTATAGGGAATAGAAATAACACTGGGAGGGGCACAGATGTCCTCTTCAGCATGAAGAACTCCAGAATCCAACTCAAATGCACTCCGAGTTAGAAAGGACCCTGCCCTTTAGCTGCATCTTTGGACACCAAAGAGTCTGCTCATTCCTACTTGGGCTATATCAGTTGAAGCCTGTGCTCCTCTCTCTGTGCTCCTTAACTTTGGCTTTTTTCTCCCTTTGATAATTTTTCCACAGAGCACAGGATTACCCATAAGAGATTACCCATTTCAATTTCAGGTACCTCAGTCATAGTCAAAACACAGTGGGAGAGAATTTCAGGTTCACCACTGAGGGTTTGATACCCAGCTCCCATGGGAAGTCAGTAGGAACAGGAATGTTACTATACTTTGTTACTATATTTTTGACCTTTGAGAACCTTTTTCTTCTGTCTTTATCCTAGTAACTATACTGAAACTCACCAAGTACACAGTGAAGTTCAAAGGAAGAACTTTGTCTTTCTTGGAACCTGAAGACCACCAAGTCAGTGTCTAATTATCACTGCACAGCAATATTAATTGGCAGGATATGTTCCAAACTCTTTAAATATCCAGCTATAATATTTAACCTGATGACTCTCTGTGCAATGGATTTGACAGCCTAGGCTAACCTATATGAAAAGAGAGATTTTTCACATCTTTTAAATTTGCCATTCTTTTCATTTAATTGACTGACCTTGTTCTCATATTAGGGGATACATTACAAACCTGTCTCCCAGGAGAACCTGCAACTCTTGATGACATTCCAGTCACAGGCTGTTAGACTTCACTAGGAATATGAAAATACTGGTGTTGTGTCTTCACGCTGAACCTGACAATTGCTTTCTTGATACCTGACATGTTAAATGGATTACTTTTAATTTAATTTTCTCTCCTACTGGAATCAGTATGAGATTTTTTGTCATCATTGATGATAGTGCAATTGGACACCCATAGTATGAAGCAACGTATAGAAAGATTTTGTGCAGACAGTAAATTGCTGACATTTTTTTATGACCTGTGCAGAAATTCAACATACAGTCCTCACTGAAGTGTTGGTCATAAGTCAGGATTTTCCAGTGCACTGGCCCAAAATGCTCTAATAGAGGGAAAATAATTAAACTCCAAAACAGTTTATTGCTTACTGCTCTGAAATATGACCCTAATACAGCAAACAAGAACCTGGGTATAAAGAAGTGTGAATTTCATACTTTAAAAAAAAAAAAAAGGAAAACTGGAGTTAATGTGATATCATGATGTCACTAACCTGAGAACTTTGGGTGGTATTTCTAAGTTATATCGGCCACTTTCGGTTATACAGATGCATATGCTCAGACAATTCCTTTGCACCCTCTGTGTTGTGCAAAATATTTGGCTGGTGACAACTAATCCACTCCAAGAAATGATGTCAGGAAACAAGTAATGTTTAATAAGGTGGAAGGCATTTTCGAGCAGAGGTTTTTATAACCCCACTGCCAGGAATGGGCACTTTTGGTTCCTCGCCTCCGCCCTACATTGAAGGATTTATATTATTTATTTTCTTAAACAAAAAGTTCAAGACTATTAAGGAACTGCAGTTCATTTTTAAGATGAATTGCAAACCAACTGTGCAGTATTTCACATTAATGATCCGGTGCATACTGACCAGCATGCAGAGAAGCAGGATACTGGTTTTCTCTTTCCTAAACGCAGCAAAATAGTGCAATCTAGAAACCAATTAGCATTGTTGGAAAAGTACAATGATTGCAGTTGTCTAAACTATAAGTTACGAATAACTTTAATCAAGATATTTAAACTTTTCCAGGCTGCAACTGAGTTGTACACAAATCACAGCTTGAAGGCCTACCAGTCAGAGCTCAAAGTTACAGGTTCTCTGTAAGCAGTTCCCCAATGAACTAGTGAACATTTAAAACTTCCGTTACTTTAATTCTACAGGGGAACACATCTATCACTAGGTAGTTTCATTTTCGAGGAAAAGATAACTGCTACACTAGGAATTATTTCAGCCTTTAATGAATTTCCTCTTTGAGTTATTAATGTGCATCCAGTGTGGGTTACAACATCATGTGTAACAGCTGAAATCTGGCTTTTAAATGATCAGTGGTTAACAAATAGCTTTTAAGATAATTAATGAGAGCTAAGGAAAGGATTGTTTCTTGCTCTGTATCTGGTAGGAGGTGGGATGAAATAGACTGCAGAGCATATCTTCATGCCAGGGACAGAACTTTAGCTGCTAAAGTAAAATGATACTGGCCAGGGACTCAAGAAATGCTTTTACAGTGTGATCATATTGATGTTGAGATCAGACATGGTTTTCTTCTGTTTTGTTTCCAATTAAAAACAGCCAACAACCTACACAAAATGTTAAGATAAAGTGAGAGAAGTCTCTTATTCTTTAAAGAAAAAATGTACACAAGGGAAACTACACTGTTTTTTCTATATTTTTATTTCTGAATTGAACTATTATTTTGAACAGAAAGTGCGTCGGTAAAGCATCGAGCAATCCTTTGCTGTGCACATGTGGTTAGAAGGTCATATAGCAATGCTGAGTCTGTAGATTGCTCAAAAGAATGAGTACAAGGAGGTAAATCCTGCGGATTTTCTGTCTGTAAGGCAAGGGAAGGAGGGGAAAGTGGGTTTCCTGTTAGGTGCCCCATATCCTGGTATTTTAATTTCTTGAAGTTCACCGAGAGCTGAGAAGCAACAGTCTGCCAAGAATAACAGCATGTGTCTCACACAGATATTTCTTTTAAGGGCAGTAAAAGGCAAAGGAATTATTAATGCCTTTGCAACACAATCGCCTGTTAGTACTTTTGGCTTATAGCAGGCCAGGCAGATAACCAGACATTTGAGTATTCTTCCTTATTATTAACATCAACTTCTTCCTGTTTCAATTTTTTTTTGGCCCTCCAATAGCAATTTGCTTTCAGAATACAGTGAGAAAATCCCTAACTCAGATGTACAAGGTCATTTTTTGAGCAGGAGTGTTAACTGGGACTCAGTTAGAAACCAGCCAGCCGTCACAAGGAAGAGTTGCTGATGAACTCTCTGACATGTGGTTGTCTCCACTACTGTTTAACTAGATCATGCTATTGATAACATAGAACTGAACTCCTGTGGCACAAAGGTGTTTTGGAAGAGATGAAGATTGATGCTCAGCTTCAGGCACCAAAATCAGTCAAAGCAGTGCATGAACTTCAAGTGAAGAGTAGTTCACCATGCACCTCAGCAGTTTGCCAGACCAGGACAATGTTGTGATGCTGATAAGACTTTCCTAAAGCCTTTCCTGGTGGCCTCTGTGGCCAGACAAGTTATTTCATTCTTGTTCAAGAACAGTAGCTTGGTGCTGTGTGAGACTTCATCCAAGTCTCCATGCCCATGTGCCCTACTCACGAGCAGGATGATCTGCAGGCAAAGTTTGTCCTTTGTACACATCAGCCCTTTGGCAGCTGAAGATGCTATTCCCTGTACAGAGTTTTAAAGGGAAAGTAGCAACTTAAAACATCTTTAAAAAAAATTAAGAAAATGCTTTCTTCAGAGAAGACTGCAGAGGAAGTTAATAGCGTTTGTGATTGCTAGATTGTGTGGAAAACATAACTAAAACCAAATAATTATTTCACTACAAGTTATCCTCTAATGACTGCATTGATTGCTGCTTTCATCACACTGCTTTAGCTTTAATTGGGTTTGCTTTTCAGTGATTAAATCTCATAGCCCTTTCATTTGACTGTGTTAAGGCACTGGGAAGCCCAAGGACTGTTCTGTAGCAGCTCCTGTGCATTCGTTAGCAGTGGCCCACACCTTGCCCCATCCCTGACTGCATCCCCTCCCTGAGACCAATCTTCTTAACACTCCTCTTACCTGAAATGCCCAGCGTCCATTATGTAAAAAACCCCCAACTTCTGCTAAAAAGATATTTACAACCCCTTTCTGAATATGGACTTCCTACAGAAGGAAACATCTCGGGCCAGTTAAGGTGCCCTGAATGTCCTATCCAAACCAGAGAGGTCTAATCTCTTTGAAGCCCCCCAAAAAGGTACTTAGAGTACTTGCAGCACTGCAGGTGTCCCAGGAAAGCAGAGCTCCATGTGCTGCGGGTATTTGTTGGTATTTATTCTGCAGAAAACTTAATCTTTAGACTCCCTCTCTTCTTACACACACTTGCACTGTCTCCCCTTCACTCACCGTGGGATGCATGAAGGGCAGGCACAAAAGCAGAGGGCATGTGAGCCTGTGCCAAAGCAGGAACAGGAGACCTCTTCAGAGTCCAACCATGATCACCCACTCATCACCTGGTGAGCCATTATTCTCCACAAATCAAGCTGACTGTAAACTGCTCCTGACAGTTTTAATTTCTCCAAGGGATGTCTTTATTGGGCAGTCTCTCCATATCTCCTGTTGACTTTTATGAAGGACATCACACTACTGTCACGGATTGGGAAGTTCAGAAAGTATAGTAGAGCGACAAAAACATTCAGATAAAGAAAACATGAAGATCTTTTCGTAGACAATTAGTTTCTTTATTTAAAAAAAAAAAAAGCCCCACAAGAACCATGCTTGAAGCAATTGAGCAGTAAACCAGTATAATCCCCATTTATACTTCGCTATCTTCTCTGGAATTCGTAGTCATACACTGGGGATGAAACCAACACTCAAAAAGCAGGCAGTAAAACAGGAAACATGGCAAAGGGGTTGCTCTGCAGGGCAAAGCAAGAGGGAGCTGTCATCTCCATGAAGGTTTGGTTGGTTTGGAAGAGAGGCAGCAGCATGGAGCGGGTTTCGGTAAACAGAATGAAGATGTGTAGAGCTTATATAAGATACTACAGAGTCTGAAAAACATCTCCCACCTGCAACAGGGAAATAAAGATACCACCAAGGGAGTGTACTACATTAAAAATTGACATGGGCAAGTAGTTGATTTCTTCACAGGTTTCAATTAGTTATTTAAGAAATGACAATGATTATACTCCCTCTCTCCCATCCTTTTGTCTGCTTCATCTCTGGGGTCATGTACTGTCCTCTTCATTGTGTTTTACTTATTTTATCAGCCCTTGTTTCTCCTGGGGAGCCCAAGAAAGGCTGTCTTACATGGTGTTAACTGAACAAAACACAATTATGATCCTTTGCTGTGGAAGGGAAGACTTTTCTTTCTGCAGGCAAAGGTCCATTTATGTACCAGCCATGCATTTACAGAGCAGGAAGAAAATAACATGAGCAATGGAGCTCGTTTCTTGTTAGCCAGTTCTGTGGCTGTGCTCCTCACCCACATGTTGGCACATCTGCCAACAGCACACTTCAAAAGGAGGGGCTGCATTTTCTGGGATCCTCTTTTTAGATCATGAGTAAGTTCTCTTAATTTGTGATTTCATAGATGTTTACTCTGGAGACTAAATGTTCCAAAAATGTAAAAGTCCAAGAAAATATTGGATATCAAATTGAGACAAGTGAGTAGGAGTCAAGTTTAAGTTCAACATGACTTCCTGCAGCAGAACCAAGAGAGGTAATAGAGGGAAAATGCAAAATGCAGAGAAACTTCCTTCATGCCATCAACAAAGGAGTAAAACCAGAACAATTCCTACTTTCACATTTTCTGTTGAGGAACTGTGTTGGGTGGCATTAACTAGTACAAGTAGCTGACATGTTTAAGTATATATGGAGTTACAACCTCTGTGGGTTTTTAGATGCTTCTAAGAAAGATGGGGCTGGAAGGGATTGAGGATAAGACAAGTAGGAACACAAAACTGGTCGTGACATATGTCGTTACACGCTTAGTATCAACTTCTCTGTCAGATTAACATCTGTTACACAGCAGAGGTAACAACTGTCCTGTCATACTGCATATTTCTAACTGAACAGAAACTCTGCCAGTAAGATAATACTTGCTATTGCAGTTCTGGGATCATCTGAAGAACAGCAGAAGAATTTGTGAATTTGAAGTTGCTCTTCATGACATCAACTTGATCCTGGATGTGAAGAAAATCTAGACATCAGACTGAACTCCATGATCTCTGTGTAGGTTTGGAATTTACAAAACAGTTCATCCATCCACAAACGGTGGGTTCCACACAAATTGTGTGATTCCATTTTTGCAGCAAATCTCTCCCTTCCTAAAGGAGCAGGAGTCCATAAAAATTTCAGTAAAAATAACAGTAAATTCTACAGGTACTCTATGATGTAAGCACCATTTACTTTCTGGCCCTGGGAATACAGTTGATTGAATGAGCCTTTAAATCTCTTACGTAAATCTGCTGCAGTCCCTTGGAGATAGTCCATGAATTTTAGTGGGTGTTGGATTACCTCCTAAGGGACTAATTTCCAAAGCAGTAAAAGATGCAATGCTGATTTGTGTGGGAAACAGGCTGCCCAGGTGGATGAGTGCTATTTTTTATATGACCAGAGGTCTGTATACTACATTGATCCGCGGTGGTGAGATGGTTGTAGGAGGCAAGAAGAGGGCACTACAACCCCCCTTGCCGTGCCAACTGTAATCACAGATATCGCTTTCCAACATGATTTTCATGATATCTTGGGCCAAATCCTGCAATCCTTGCCTAGTTAGCATTCAGCCAGACCTCTCACTGAAATCAGAGGAAGCTCTAGATAAGAAAATGCAAAGTCAGGGTGGAAAGCCAATTGCCTTTTAACCACATTTTCTTATTGAAATCAACTTCACTTATATGACAGATGGCATTTGGCACTCGTGTCAGCACACAGCAGGAAAGACAGCTGGAAGTTTGCACGGTGCGTTCCCTTCTTCCTCGGTCCTTCATGCACGGGGGACAGATGCGTTTGCAATGCAACTGCGACTGAGTCCTGTACCACAGGCAGGCGATACAGTCCTGGGTGCAGGCTGCAGGATTTGACCTGCCAGTTCTCTTTCAGCTGGTTAAATGTTTTGTGAATGCATCACCTGTGAGAACTGGGCAGATGGCAAATTTTTACTATTTCAATTTGTCTTATATTTCATTATCCCCTTAACTTTTTAATTTGACTGCTCTAATAAAATAATCAAATTTTATGAAGCTTGTTTTTCTGCTGGGTAGGCAAACATCACAGATATCAAAATGTAATATAAAGGCAAATACTCAGGATCATCAAGACACCCTGTATCCATAGTGATTCATTTATAATGCATTAAAGTTATAGTGCTCTGGGCTAGTTTAACTGTTCAAACACATTAGGAGGAGTGCTTCAGATAACTCCATCTTAGGAACAGCGAGATATTTCAGAAAGTGATGTGTTCAGGGAGCTTAAAAAGCATAATGTGTTGTCACGAATGGTTTTAATAGGTGATCTGAGATTTAGGCATCCTGGAGACAAAGCTAATTTAGTCTTCCAACCATTTTGTCATATTTACTGTTCAAATTTCTTGAAAAAATTATGAAGAATAATTTGAGGGGGCACATTTCTTGCTAAAGCCAGTGCTTTTCACTTTCCAACATACAAACTGAATACCTGGTGGAGATGAGGAACAAATCTTTGCCTTTATGTTCTCTGAAAAAGGAAAATCATTTTGTAGTAATTTTTGCTCCCTTCTTTTGGTGGCAATGTTTATTAACAGGCTAGGAACTCTGATGGACCCAGGCAAAGCTTAATAATGTCTGACAAGCCATTCACAGTAAAACCGGTTAATGTCACCTTTGCTTAGCTCTGATGTTTTAACTTCACTTGCCCCTTAGCCCATTATGTCAAAGAGGTAACAATAAAAGCTTGGGCAAGAAAAATTAGCTTTATTTCTGTGTTCAAATGGAAGAAAGCAATACAATAAGTAA
The DNA here is from genome assembly GCF_028858705.1 of Grus americana. Taxonomy (NCBI): domain Eukaryota; kingdom Metazoa; phylum Chordata; class Aves; order Gruiformes; family Gruidae; genus Grus; species Grus americana. The sequence goes on along the minus strand of NC_072853.1, from coordinate 8,550,972 downwards.
AACCAGTCCATTTTCTATACACCTTATAAAGCAGAATGTCTTCTTTTTCCAGCAAAACTCCATATTGGATAGACAACCTGATCCCACAGCATTTACTCCAGGAAAACTGCCCACAGGGCTGGAGATCCCTAATGCACAGGAAAAGTCACGTACAATTATCTCTCCTAAATGATATTGGAAAACTTTTACAGGTTCAATGAATCCCAGTATTTCTGTCACGTAGGATTCCCTGACAGATGTGTAAGAAAATTGCAATTAAAGACAGCCAAAAATATCCCAAATTACTGGTCTTAACTGTGTTGTCTTCAAAGATGGGAGGGAGGAAGATAGAAAAGAGAAAAATGGTGAATGAAAAATACACACTATGAACTTTAGCTTCTAATTTTTCTGCCTGTCCTTGTGGGGAGAGCTTTCAAAGGAAATGGCTCTACCAAAAATTAGTCCATATTTTATGCCACAGTGTATTGTAAACAATTGAAATAGATTGTGAGATACCAAAATTATTGTAGTAAAGTGCATATTAGGCATCCTATGTTTACCATGGATAATTTCAATATTAATAAATGGAAAAGTAAGTAATTATTATGATAATTAAGTATTTGTTGTAATATTAAAGTCAAGTCCATCCAAAAGAAGGCATCCTAAGACTACCATAGATTTAAAACCTGTATTAACAATTATTTTTCTTTGATTGCCAGAATTACATTATTTCCCTTTGCAGGAAAAGTTAATCTAAATAAACAGGCTGTGGTTTTCAACCAGAGACACAATTATCTTCAATCAAAATAGTATTTCACCTAATTACAGGAAAAAGACACATAAAATTCCTGTCCAATCTTACATTGCCTTTCCAGCAATACAGTACAAATACAATGTTCTTACTGTGAAGCTTATTTCCTCCATATTTTGATGTGTGGTTATTTTCTCACGTATCTTATACCTGGAGCTGGGCTGAGCAGAGATTTGAGGCTGTGATGATGAGAGAAAATTCATAAGGAAGCAAAAGGCTTGTTCCATTTAGAGGCTTTTATAAACCTTTTCTGTATCATTGTGGGAAGACAGAAACTTAACTTTTGGGGCTTTGCCACATTTGTGACCTGTTCATTGGTAGAACTCTTTCCCAGCTCATCTTATTAACTGCTTTATGTGAATTAATAACATGCACATTAAAGCTGGAATCTAGGTTTTGCCTTTGTGGAAATAATTTCTCAGAATATCTTTTTTTTTTAACCTAGCTTACTTCTCTGAGGTATCCCTTCAGTTTTCTCAGGGGCTTATAGAAGGTGAAACTGTTTCAAATAGGTCAAATACCTTTATTCTCTCTATAACTATTTTTAAACTTGCTTCTTTACAATTTTATGTAAGTAGCCTTTGAAGATGATACGACTTTTTGTCAGAGGCTTTCTTTTCTGAAGTTGTGTCTGTAACCAAGAAAAGTTACCAAATTAATATCCATGTTTACTCCTAAAGAAGTTGCACAAGTAACTCTTTATAGAATTTTATGACTGTGCCATATGTACATAAAGCTATTGGATATTCAGTTAAATAACAGGAAATTAAGATATATAGCACTTTCAAGGGCACAGCTCAGAAAAGTAGGTCCTAATTCTCAACGATTACTAAATTTCCCATCTCTATGAGGACACATAACATGATGGAATTAACCAATCTTCCTCATGACTCTCTGGGTGTAGAAGGTTTAAACTCTTAAAAAAAAAAAAAATTTAACCAAACTTTTAGATGTTTACACTGCTCCAAGAAATGAGCCTGCACGAGGATCTCAGCTTCCACTTGGCTCCTTCCAGCACCCAAACTCATTTGTCCTGAACCAGCTGCACAGTGCAGTGTAGACAGCACTCAAGATAATAAGAAGAGACAAGGGAAAAGGAGCATTTTTTTGACTTGATTTTATGGCTAGTGACAATATTCATTATGTAGAAGTCTCTCTGAAGCATCCCAAGTAAAGTGTCCATAAATATTTTAATTTTCTTGGGTAGTAGTTTTCCAAAACAATTTTTTCCCCAAAAAGTAAGAACATATCTACGGTATCTTCCCTCTGTCCACGGAATTTGTCTTGTTCTTTAATAAAACCAAGCAACAACAACTTCAGTTTTGTTTGCCTCCTGACCAAATACGTCAGGATTTATGATCCGACTTTTGCAGTCTATTTACAACCTTGAAATTAACAGTTTCTGTTAAAGATTTTTTATAAACCACAAAACATAAAAATTGGTTATGTGCAGTTTTCAAAACATGAAATGAAAAAAAAAATACAGAAAGTTAGAGTACAGTTGGATTCTATGAAAACTGCTTTTTAGAGTCTTTCCTCAACACACTTTGCTGTAATAAATACTATTTTATGAGCAAAGAAACGTTACCTTTCTAGTCATTTGGATTGTTCCTGTGAGATAACTGAAAATTTCTAGAATATCTGAACAGTCAATGAAACAAGCAAAAGAACAGTATAAGCATGTAAGCTACTCAATTTTCAAACATTATATATATTTTTTTAAAAAAAAAAATTTTTTTTTACACTACATAAAGGTTCCAGTAAGACTGCAATGACCTTACAAGTAAGACCAAATTATAATAGGATAGTTAGTTGGTTTTGTGATGTAATCGAGTTCAGTCCCTGGGAGATGAATTAACCCAAAGAAGAAACCTTTTCATTGAAATTGTTTCACTGCAGAAGTGACACATCAGAAGGCTCAAGGCGTTTTGTATCTTTATTTTATTCTCAATGACACAAGCAGCAAGACAGTGAAAACTTCATGCAAGCCATGGGATAAAGTGGGTAACTGGGGAGCTGAACCAGGTAAGAGAACAAGGTTGTTCAAGGACTCACCAAAATGTCCCTCTGCAAACATCCATGTCATCAAAGCTCCTGCCTAGGACCGTTGTGGGCAAGCTCTGTGGAAGAGTTAGTTTTGGAGTTGTCTGGAGATGTGAATCCAAACAATTTGCCAAGATCTGCTGCTTTTCAGTGATAAACAAACTTAAGGGCAAGTCCACCTGTTCAGACTGCCATGAGGTGAAGGTTCAATCCTATATCTGGAAGTTAAATGAAGGCAGGATTTGGCCATTTTGGTGAAGACTTAGTTTGCAGATGGTGAACACTAAGTGTTGCTACAGAAACTCTAACTTGCTCACAGGCCTATTTTGCATTTTACATCAATGATGAGGGACTGGGCTGTGGTATAACAAGAATTCAGAAAGTGTAGCTGAATTTATGACTTCAGGGCCTGATTTTTTTGAAAGATGCAGCCATCTTGCTTGATGCCAGGTCAGACTTATCCCTGTATTACTCCATTGACTTAAACCCACAAACACATTTGATTTACTGGTTTTAATGAGGCTGGCTTTTCTCTGGAATATTTATTGCTGCAGTTATCATCTGAGGCCCAGGAGGAAAGTTCCCAGAGTTGGGAACAGTTTGGGACATGTTGGGTTCAGCCGGGATGACTCTGTTTGTGTTGGCTGCTCACTGAATCATCACATGTCTCCTTGTGATTGCGTTTGGCTTTGTCCCTTGGGAGTTGTGGCTTAAGTGGGAGATTTTAGAGACATTGCTGTTGCTGTGAATGATCACAGCTGTCATTGACAAAGTGGGAGGGGAAATAAACGTAATGTGGAAGCATGATCTCATGCTTTGGTCTTTTAGCTGGTAGCCTGTGGATGCTGAGAAAGGTAAAAGATGAAGGGCATGAGTCCACTTAAGTCAGACCACTGTTAGATTAGTTAGTCATCCTTTCAGATACACAGCTGAGTGATTCAGATTGTTTTCACCAGATTTTGTATCAGGAAAAATTATACAGTTCTAACTGGGTGGGATTCAAGGCATTTTTGTGTTTCTCTGCCAATATGGGTCCAGTTTGCTTGCTGGGAATATCCCAGCTATAACAGCCTGCAGCAACTTCTGGTGCTGGTGGTGATGATGACTCTTTTAATGCCTTCCATGTTTACCTTTTAGAAACTGAAGTGCTGAAGTGCTTTGGTGTAACTACTCTGAGGATATTCTCTGGGGTTAGTGAGCTGTGGTTTAATTACTCAGATTGAACAATCTAAAGATTGCTCCTAGTCATAAACTCCTGGAAACAATATGATAACTCACAACCTACAGGGAGCCAAAACCAGTCAAACTAGCCACCTTATAAATTTTAAAGAAAATATTTCCAATTGATTTATTTGTGAACACTAAAAGTTCTTTTCTTCTCTGTGATGGAGAGAAGCAGGCAGAAGAAATGTGTCTCACATCCTACTCTTACCCTGATGCAAATCATGTCTACACCTTCATAAATTAATCCTACAGGTATAAATGAAGGTGAAATCAAGTTAGGGGACCAGATTACTCTCAAATGTATCAAAATTCACCTGGAACAAGTTTGTACAATGAGCTTATATTAATAAAGGTGCTGCATTCTAGAGAAGACCACAAATATTATTTTCCCTAGAAAATTCTTCTTTCAAAGTTTTATTCAGGAAGAATTCATAAAACATGGAAAAGTAGTGTTTTCTCATACTTTTCCCTGTTTCTTTTCTTATTTGTCCTATAGAAGAAAAAAAAAAAAAAGGATATGTAAAATTGTGAAAGTACATATAGAGACCTTTCATCAGGAACCATTGCTACATTTGTTTATGTGCTCAAAAGAAACCCATAACTGGGGAATCAAATACTTTTTTGAAAACTCAAAGCTTTCTTACATAGATTTTATAAAAAGTCCAAATAAGAGTCATGAAAAAGTTATATTTGGCAAAATACTCTTTTCTGACACATGTATTTTCTTGGGAAAATGGTGAATCATCTCTAATGTTTTGCAGGACATTGACCTCACTGGTGATGCCACACATACAGTCAACTTTCTCCTTATTCAGTAAGAAAGCCATCATTTCATTTATTACTGTGATTAGTGGTGATATGCTGTTATTTTTCAAAGCCCTGTTTCTAAAACTTTCTAGTTCTCTTAATTTCAGAGTTCAGCATAAAACCATGAATACCAAGGGCTACAGAACCAAAAAACAACTGTTAAGGAGGGGAGGAAAAAAAAGACAAAAAGAAGTTACACAAGAGCAGACTAGATTTACCAGATATACCATAGGGACTAAATGAATTTCAGATATCTCTCAGTCAGATTTCTAATCCCCACAATTCACAAGTGAAGAGAGAGAGAGAACTCACATGGGCGTGCACAGCCTGGGTCCCTTTCCCAAGTGGCATTACAGGCTTTTCCTGACCTTGGACACTACCTGGGGGCCTCAAATCTCCCCTAATGTGTGGAGGACAGCCTCCCCCTGGTTGATATTGCTGCATCCATCCATGAGTAACATTTTCGAGAAACCAAGTTGTGAAGGACAGAGGGTCTGTGGAGTACAGTCAAGCAAACTTTGATAGGAGACTAAGACAATACTGATGATGGACATTGATGATAATGAAGACAATGCTTACAAATTAGCACATCTCCCTGGAATATTCTAAGCCCTTAGGCACCTGAAGCCTGGGAATTCTTTTCTAACATGAAGGGGGTTGAAAAACTCATGTTTGGCTAACCAAGAAACCTGCTGATTAATTCACCATCTTTGCTGTACAAGAAGCCCAGAAGAAATCAATGAGTAGTGCAGAAGCTGAAAAGCCAACAGATGATCTCAGAAAAACATGATCTGACTAAATTACACCACCTAAGACCCTAAACTCCTGATAAATTCAAAAGCAATGCATTAAAATTTTGCAATCCTTTCTCAACTCTAGTTATTCCTTTCAATTCAGCTCACCATATGGAAAATGATGAAGAGATGGACATTTTTACATACCAAACATTTTCTGATTTCTGATTAGGGCATCATCTAGCTGTGTTCCTTTTTCAGAGCATCCCAGTTCATCCCAGTTTCTGAAAATTATTTTGAACAGAACAAAAAAATTATCCCAGAATTTTCAACATAATCCAAATTTAGGAGTTCAGGTGTTTAGCTGTAGGAGTACAGCTTTATTTATCAGGCTGAATATGGAGACAGGCTCTTGTGCAAGGAACATCTCCCAGCATGGCACCCTTGCCCAAACTTCAGGGCAAGAGTATAAAATTTACACTCAGTTCTGTCTGATTTTTATTCAGATGATGAATAGGAAGTCAACTCTATATGCTGTGCTGCAGGGTGCCTTCCTCATAAAACTATTTGTATCCAGAAGTGCAGATAAACTAAACCTGAATTAACCAGATCTGGTTATAATCCCTCCCAATGGGCACTCAACCTATTTAAAAAGAGGTAGTGCTGTAACTTGTTAATTTAACTTAAAAAAAAAGAAATAAAACTGTCTGCTTAAAAAGACAAAGCATGGCTAATGATCTCCATGTGCTGGATTCCTGAATTCTTCTGGACACCCATGAGCCTTTACTGCATCATTCTCATTCATTTCATATTCCAGGGTTGGTCTTTAGACCCAGATGCTCCACATACATGCCTTCACAGTTCACAACTGAACATCCAGTTTTCTTTTCATTGAAATGGTTTTACCTATTTCTTATATTTCATTAACTTATGTGGAAGTGGATGGAAAAGATTTCAAAATAAGAAATATTTCAAATAAGTCCTGTTTGCTTCTGAGCCTGAACTCACTTCTATGTATGTAGCACTCTCTATCCTCTAAGAAAAGATCTGTTGTTGTGGTTTATATCTTCTTTATGGAGTACAGTGATCAAAATAGACCTGTATATTTCAGTATGCCTTACGGATGCACAGTAGTCTTTACAACTGTGAAACAGGATAGAAATAGGATTCTTCATGTTACACAGTGGGTTTTTTTATTCCCAGCATCTCTAACGTCCCGTTTTGGCCCTTGATAATGTCCTTGCTTCCTCCATCACTTAAGACTATCGCTTCTATTAGTGTAGCAGTATTATTATAGTTCATGAACTTACAACATGTTAAAGTATAGGGAGAATTGTCCCCCAGTCCTAGCACAAAGCCAATGGAAAGCAACTGTGCTGATAGTCTGTTATTCGATTGCTTCCTAGCAAGTCTTTTTAAATCTAAGTTGCTTTGGAAGTAATTTAAAGCAGCATTATATGTGTCAGTACTTCTTAGAAAGTTGTTTAGTTCATGGCTGAAATATATGGTGTTGATGGATTTAGAAAGAGCCCAAATTCTCAGTTACACAATGCTGTTCAACATGAAGAATGAAGAGTCTGGTCAACTAAATTACCTCCTCATGTCAACTATTCTCTCTAATTTTATTGTGAATTCCACCATTGTTGTATATACATATTTAAATTCTTACTTAAATGTTTTCTACTTCAAAGAAAAAAGGTGTACCCAATTTCCATTTAAAAATCAAACACCTGATAAAGTATTGTATTTCAAGCCTGATTGTTGTCTCAAATCAGATTTTTGCTGTGAATAATAAAGCCCCAAGGAGATTTAACTATAACATTATCCCTGTCAATTTGAAGTTTATTTGCCTGCAGGTCTATGACAGATACAGTTATATCTCACTGGATCCTGAGGTTTTATGAGTGATTTCTGAATTTTAAAAAACCCCAAGCAACTATTTTAAGCACCAGTTGGGTTTTTCTCAGACTACTTTTTATAGGGGAAAAATCATGGGGTTTGGTTATTTCAAGAGTATACTTTTAAAAATAACTGTCAGTGTAACGGGTAGCTTTGCATTTTAGAGTTATACTGCAGTAACTGTTCTTGGATCCTTCTCTGCTGTGGTTTTGGGTGCTGAAGTTATTTATGAGATGATGCTAACACTATGGAGAGATACAAAAGTTCCCACTCTGACCTGATCCAACATAAATCAAGAGCAACTCCTGCTAAAGCTCATTATGAGATTGGTGAAACAGAGAGCAGATTCCAGCCCAGTATGACTCCTCTTAAACAATGTATTGTGCTGAAGTGTGGAAGCACTTTTAATGGCTTTGGATAACCATTCATCTGAGCAGTGTGATTCATGGCTCTGTCAAATGTGGTGTCATGCCATCCTTCCCCAAATTTATTTCTATTTTGTTATTTTTTCATAAAGACCAATGTAGCATTTTAATGGGAATTGGCTCATGAGTAAGAAAGGAAAGATGTTTTATGTGAGGATATTTAGGTGAAAGTTAGGGACAAATCCTTGTCTGAGTCATCTAGTTCAGCCCACACCAGATATAAATGAGCATGAGAGCTGTCATTGGGTGAATATGAATTTATTTAAGAGCTCACATGGTCTGGAGTCTACATGTAGTTGCACCTGCCTGGCTGTGGGATATTGTGTCACCACTGAGAAAGAAAATGTTTTATAGCCCAGACTTGCAATCTTTTAAAGTTCTCTGAAGGAAGAGAGGTCTTCAGGAATTGCCAGAAGACAAGGTATTTGGCTAACACCAGGAGGGAATGCACTGGAGTCTGGTCTGCCTGATTCAGTGTTGGAAAAGGAATTTCTCCTGATTGATAGGAATATTCTAGAACAATGTTGTAAGCATAAGAATCATTTCTATTCTCTGATTAATTTCTAATATGACTACAAGTCTTGACTTGGACTAGAGAAACCTTTTTTCAAAAAAAAAAAAAAAACCAAACCCAAACCCCTTCCATTGAAACCAGTGCAGTTCCCAAAAGATGTGTTATTGATATAAAGGCATTTTGTCTGAAAGTTGGTGAGCAACTGCAGTTTGGAATACCAAGTCAGAACCAACACTTTCTACAGGAGATGAGAAATTAATATCTTCATTGATCTAGATGATGGGACAGACAACACGCTCAAGAAGTGTGCAGATGGCACAACCTGGGTAGAGTGGCTGATACACCAGGGGGTCGTGCTGCCATCCAGACAGGCTGGAGAAATGCCTCAACAGGAACTTCATGAAGTTCAACAAGGAGAAACGCAAAGTCCTTCACCTGAGGAAGAACAACTCCATGCACCAATATATGCTGGGGGTCTATGAGCTGGAAAGCAGCTTGGTAGGAAAGGAGCAAGGTGTCCTGGTGCACACCAAGTTGAACATGAGCCAGCAATGTGTTCTTGCTGCAAAGAAGGCTAATTGTATCCTTGGCTGCATTAGACGACGTATCGTGTGCAGGTCGAAGGTGATCCTTCCACTCTACTCAGCACTGGTGAGGCCACACGTTGAGTACTGTGTCCAGTTCTGGGCTCCACAGAACAAGAGAGACTTGGACATACTGGAGAGAGTCCAGCAAAGGGCCATGAAGATGATGGAGGGACGGGAGCATCCCTCCTATGAGGAAAGGCTGAGAGAGCTGGGACTGTTCAACCTGGAGAAGAGAAGGCTCAGGGGGTATCTTAATATACATAAATATCTGAAGGGAGGGTGCAAAGAAGAAGGGTCCAGGCCCTTTTCAGTGGTGCCTAGTGACAGGACAAGAGGCAATGGACACAAACTGAAATACAGAGGCTCCTTCTGAATATCAGGAAATACTTTTTACTGTAAGACCGAGTACTGGCACAGGTTGCTGAGGGATGTTGCGGAGTCTCATCCTTGGAGATGTTCAAAAGCTGTCTGAATATGGTCCTGGGTAACTCATTCCAGGTGACCCTACTTGAGCAGGGTGGCTGTACAAGGTGATCTCTAGAGGTCCTTTCCAACTTAAACCATTCTGCAATTTTGTGAGATCTAAATGACTGATGGGTCAAGGACATTTAGATCAAAGCTGCCATACTGTCCCGAACCAGGTGACACGTGGTAGGAGTTGCAGTTTCAGAGGTGCCCAGTACTGTGTTGTCCTGCCTGTTTCACAAAGGAGGGCCCTTCTTACTGCTGTACAGGTGTGTGGGTGTTTTTCTCTACAGCAGACAGAAAGAAAGGGAGAAGAGATTGCATGCATGGATATAAGCTGCTGTTCCTAGAACGCTGTAGTGCCGCTTGATGTGAAAACAGGTCCTGCAGCCAGGTACTTGGGCAAAGCAAAGCAAATGGACATGATCTCAGATAGCCTTAGTCCTGGAAAGATGGATGGCATTTATTATTCACAGATGTACAAAGTCTAGTTTCCTTATTGCTGGGTTTTTGTGTCCACATTTCCCTCAACAGCCTATCCACAGAGGCCCAGCCAAATATCAGTTTAATGTACTCCATGACCAGTGTTGTGATTACATTTGTTCACTGCCCTGTTTTCCCAGGCTCCAACTGTGCTTTCTCAGTTGCCCAGAAGGGCAACAATTCCTATTCGATTGTATCATCTCCTGCAGGGACAGGTTTTGATTAATCTGACAGTCCAAATACAAATCAGATCAATGGTCTGTTTTGACCAACAGTCTGTTTCCATCTCTGGGCAGTGCAAGAAGTTTTCATCAGATCTGCTAATTCCTCCAAATTCCTTTGTCACGGCAATTCTGCATGGTCCTGGACAGCAGATGAATATGCCATTCAGTTAGAAGTAGTTACCATTTCAGGATAGCTTTTCACTCAACAGAAGATACACAGTCAACTAAATTTACAGAAACTGAAGTTAGACAAGCTCCCCATTCATGCAAAAACTTGCTGTTTCATCAGTTTTAAATTTCACGTTATGGAACTATCTCAAATGGGAAGGTAAGATTCTAATCCTCTCAAATATTTCTATAAACACATTATGGGTTGCACCATGGATGCTTTGGTTTCCAGCTGAATAAAAAATGTCTGCAGAAAGTGCCTGCTTTTCTCAAAACCATTCTATTTTCAGCAGGAAGCTAGTAGTTTATTACAGGTAGGGGGTTTGGTTTTGTTTTTGTTTTTGTTTTAATTTAAATAAAGAAATTGCTTAAAGTGTTGATGAAAACCATCCAGACGAAAATACCTCTATTTTTTTTTACCATCTCAATCAGGCATTGTGGGGCACAGTTCATATCCTCCAAATTTCCGTCATCTGAGTTAGTCAGCAACATTTGCTTGGTAGGCAGTAGAGAGAGATTATCTCCTCTACAGTTTTTCCCATTTAGAGACAGCTTAAGGGTAATGGTGTGACTCCCACTCTGGAAGCACCTTTTTTTCCACTGATGACAAAGGGAAGCTGGATGACTTGTAAACTAGACCCCAAATTTTTAGATGGTTTAAAGTAAGGAAAGTAAATCCCAATCTTAAATGTGGTATATTTGAAGTCTGAATTACATTAGTAATGTTTTACAGTCTTTTCTATGTCTTAATTATATTTACTTTCAAAGGAAAACTAAATCAGCACAGATTATTGTAGGATGCTGATGACAGTAGAACAATCTCCCTGTCCTTGCCTCTTTTATCTGCCTCCAATGGCAACAACAGTAAAATTTCTGTTGCAGTCATAACAGAAGCTAAACACGCATAAACTCAGTATGGCTGTGTAAACAAAAAGACTTGCAGAATTATAATGAGCAAACATCAATATATGTTAGGGTTTGTTTGGTTTGGTTTGGTTTGGTTTGGTTTGGTTTGGTTTTTCTTGAGCTATGCAAGGTAATTCTGAATTTGCAAATCTTCTGGTATCCTCATACAGTGTAACGTCCTCTGTGCTTCTTGTCACTGCTAATGGAGAAGCTGGAAAATGCTTTAACCACCAGTGAACAGTGTCCTAGTGTCCTTTCAAGCACATTTCTGTCTTTACAATAATGTAATGCTCTTTAGCTTTTAGATGGGATTAGCATTTCATAAGCATTGAAACCATCAGTTTTCACCCAAAGCTTGCTGCATAGTCCAGCCTTATTTTCCAGGCTGGGATCAAACAGCCCCAGGAGGGTCTTCAAGTGAAGCAGCCACTCAAGCCGTGCTGTGCCCATAAGGACAGCTCGGCAACCTGGTGAGGATGGAGATGGAAAAGGGCAGTCAGATGGTGCAAGAGCTATAGAAATACGCACTTAAAAATAAAGAAGGGCAATTTTGCGTATTTGTGTAGTGTAAAGCAGAAGGTGGAAACTGCTACATCTTAAGCTGTCCTGGTTTTGGCTGGGATAGAGTTAATTTTCTTCCTAGTAGCTGGTATAGTGCTGTGTTTTAGATTTAATAGGAGAATAATGTTGATAACACACTGATGTTTTAGTTGTTGCTAGTGTTTAGACTAAGTCAAGGACTTTGCATTCTCATGCCCTGCCAGCGAGAAGGCTGCAGGTGCACAAGAAGCTGGGAGGGGACACAGCCAGGACAGCTGACCCAAACTGGCCAAAGGGATATTCCATACCATATGACATCATGCTCAGCATATAAAGCTGGGGGAGTTGGCGGGGGGACAGCGATCACTGCTCAGGAACTGGCTGTGCTTCGTTTGGCAGATGGTGAGCGATTGTTTTTCATTTGCATCACTTGTTTTTCTTAGGGTTTCTCTCTGGTTTTGTTATTTTCATTTTCATTACAGTTTTGTTTAATTTTATTTTATTTCAATCATTAAACTGTTCTTATCTCAATCCATGAGTTTTCTCACTTTTACCCTTCTTATTCTCTCCCCCATCCCACCGGGGAGCATGAGGGAGTGAGCGAGCAGCTGTGTGGTGCTTAGTTGCCAGCTGGGGTTAAACCACGCATAAGCTTTGGACTTAGAGGGGCCATACCTCAAGATTTTAAAATTAAGGGAGCCCCATGCAAGGGGTTAAAGAATTCTCTGTTACATGCCCAGAGGAACCACCCTTCCTATGTATGCAATACAACCACTGATACATGGACCAGATATCCATCCCCTGCCTCCTCCCTCCCCATGGCCTCCCAAACTTTTAGTGGTCTTGTGTGGGAGACTGTGGGAGGAGAAGAGAAACTGTTTGCTAATGACTGTGAAAACAACCTGGCATACTGTGTGAATTCCTCCCTTCCCCATCCTCCTCTCTTTTTTAACACCGCAGAAAGCCTGGTTATGTTAACTCAGCTATGCATATGAAATTGTCCATCGTGTTCTTACATGCAGGTTTGTTTTTTTTTTTTTGTGGAGGAAGGAGCCTATAAATAGCATGGCTCTAAGCTGCCGCTGTAAACAGCCTCATAAAACACAGGCTGTTTGTAAAGCAGTGCAGAGCGGTCTGTGCAGATGTGCTGCCTGTGTGTTGCCTGTGCTGACGGAGGGGCTGCAGTGGAGAATTCACTCTGTCACTTCATTATAAACACTCCCTCCTCATATATCATCTTCTTCCATGCTTATGGGCTGCAGGCAGTTCTGTTTTTCATTTACATACAAGCTACGCTATTTCACAGGCTGTGCAACATTGGCATCAGCAGCGCTGCTTGTGTTGACCCCAAAAACTTATAAAACCTGCCATTTTTGAGCAACTAGAGGTTTTTTTGAGCAAGTAGAGGTTTTATCATTTTTTAAAAATCCAGACTTTTTTAAGGTTTTCCTTCCCTCTGTCTTCATTTGGTTCTTCAGACCAACTCCTCCATAGTTAGTTTGTGTTTTTCAGCTTTCGATTTCAGAAAACATTTTGTCAAGCTCAAATTTTGAAAAATGAAAAAAAGAAAAAAAAGAAAAGAAAATGTTAAAGTGTGGGAGAGCATCTTCATTCTTCCCCAAAGCAGTTTAGTTTCAACTTTTATGGCTGCAGAGAAGCATCTATTTTTACAGTTCAACTTTGTTTTACTTTCAGTAGAATTGTATTCAAAAACATTTGTGTGCTTTTAAAGCAGCTGTTTCATCTACAACAAAATATCTGTAATCTAAAATAAATCCTTTAATACAATAAAAAGTTTCTTCTGGAAATATTACTTCACTGGCCAGCTTAGTAAAAAGATCCTTAATTCTGTAACCTGTTCCTTTTCTATAGAAGATTGTTCTTCAGACTTTTCTTGCTATTATTAGTATTTCATACTATTTTTCCATGCAAGACCATGTCTCACCTTCAGACTGTACTGCATAATACTCAAGCTGCAATTTTCTTCATAGTTTTAATCCTAAGATTTCTGTTTATATCATGCTGAGAGAACTTTTTTTTTATACTACACACATATCTGTAGACTAGCACATTCCTTGATTTTCATTTTTTGCCAAGCACTTTTTTTTTTTTACTTTTACCAAAACTTCCACGTTTTGCTTTCATATATGAGCTCATCAGTTAGGAGGTCACTACACCTAAAAAGTCCATCTAGATTTCCCTAAGCAGCAAAATCTTTCTCAGGAGAGTCTGTTTTCCTTTTGGTCTTGACCAAAGTCCCAAAATATGGTCCCATAAATTTCCTTCTTTGGATTTATTAGTACAATCACTTGTGGGGCCATTCCTGGACTCTTGGACAAGAAAATAGAGCTGGGTAAAAAGATTTTCTGCCTATTAAAAAAAAAAAAAAAAAAGGCGGCTGTAATTTTTCTCTAAATTCAGGTTTTCAGTGATCTGGTTTCCAGCACAGCCTTATAAACAGCTGCACCGGCAGACGTGAGGGAGCAGGAACCTGCTGCAAGCAGAAAGAAAATGAGCAGTCGGGGGCTGTGAGGACGGCACGAATGTCTTAAGCAGCTTTACCATCAAAGAAAACCAAGGTTGTGTAAGGGCACCCTTAGGAGTGTACAAGCATTCTCGTAAGTGACTCCTCCCCATCTTTAATCACTGTCAGCACTTTATTCTCATCTCACTGTAATTTTTCAGTACATTTTCCAATAATGAGAAAAGCAGATGGCATATGATTTCACCATAGTATTGCACAGAAGAGGATTTTTTCTTCTTTCAACAGAAAATACGTAGATAGTTACATAGATAACAACACCCTTAAGTGAAAAGATCCCTGTATGGAAGAAAAAATACAGGCTTCTTGGGTTTTGTATTTAACAACGGTGTCATGTTACTAACTCATGTTGAACTCGTTGCTCTCTAAATCTCACCTAAATCCCTTTGTAAAGGGTTGCACTGTCAGATTTTGCTCTCTGATTAAATAGTCCCATTTAATATTTTATGGATGGACATACACATTTAAGAACTGCATCCCCTATTTTTTTCTAATTTTTGATTCTTTTTTTGAGATCTCATACTGACCTTTTTTGGGTATGTCTGTCTTAACTTGCTGTCTTTCTGGGTATTTCCAACACTTCTCAATTCAGCAGTCTGCAAATTTTCATCAGTTTGCAGCTGTTTGCTCACGCTTCCATTTCACTGCAGTTGTCAGAAGCAGTCACACGGCATAGCCCCTCTCCTCCCACTATCTTGCTAATAGGATTTGCTGCTGATCTCACTGGCATGCCAAGGTATCTGGGTTTGTATTTAAACAATGACATTTCATGGGTATATTAGTTTTCCTAAATTCATCCTATTATTGCAAACCCTGATTAAAGCCTTATATTTCCAATTTTTGTCTTTTGATTTTTATTGTAAACTAAGCATATAACCAGGTTTTTCAATGAATTCTTTCTTTGTGGAATAAAGTGTAACAGAAAGGGACAAAAGAGAGTAAGGGTGAAAGGATACAAATGCAGGAATGTTCCTCAAATGCAGTAAAAAATGTTATCATAGTAATTGATTTATTTGCTATTGGGAAAGGATGGATTGAGGATTATGATAATTTGGAAAATTTAAAGTGAGGAATAGTGTTTAAATATACATTTGGAGATTAAATTAGTTTGGTCATAAAATGTACACATGTGAGTTCTTGTTCCCAGTGTCTTTTCATCCCCTCACTTATTTTTTTCCTATTTTCACTTTATTCACTCTAAACAAAAATGAATAGGCCATCAAGAAGGGAAAAAAAACAACCAAACAATGGAAGGCCTGTAAACTTGCAAACACAAATTGGGGAAAGACTTTTTTTTTTAATTTTAAAAATACAGGGAAAAAAAAGCTGGTCGGAAAAATATGTAACTTGTAACAGGGGGATTTCACAGAGAAAAGTGAAGTTTTGTCTTTATATTCTCATTAAACCTTCTTAAAATGTGTCTGGAAATCACTGAGTAACAGGAGGTTCCAGCAAAGAGGTTGTACATCAAATTTTATCTTGCAAATTAAGATTAAGCAATTATTTAGTAGTTTGACTACAGGAATAAATTAGCCCAAAGTTGAAGAAACTTCTATCTCACCTGTCCACAAAACCCAGGATCATAAGGACTTCCACTGTAATTAAGTTTTCTTTCCTTTTAAAGGTTTAAGGAGAATCTGCCTCTCCATTAGACCTTCATAAAAGCAAATTGCCTCTCAACATGCATTGTAACAGTGAGCAGTTCATTACTGATCATTCCAATGATCACATATAATTGAACTTTCCACCTTTCTGTCTTTTCTTTAGAAGATGCAGTATAAGGTATATATAACCACATCAAGGCATTGCAAAGAACCCGCTATCTTCCAGCATGCAGGATCCAACCTGACAGCCTACCCCTGCTACAGGTCCCACTTGTCAACGGTTCAGCAGATTCCTGTAGGTCACCTGCTGTGAAAGGCTGTGTGCTTCCATGCAGCACGCACCTCCTGAGGACCACACTGTCAGACCTACTAGTACCATGAGTTATCCACCTTCAAGGAGCAGGGGGAAGGAAGCCCCAAACCAGCACGATGTGTAGCAATAATGACAAGAGTGTCATGGCTGAGCCCATGGGGACATGCACCAGTCTCATGGAAATGACAGTGTCCTTGTCCAAGCAGGGCAGGAAGAATCTGTGGTGGGGTAGGAGAAGGTTTATTTTTATTTTTAAGAACCATTGTAAGAGAACGTGAATTGCAGATATTTTTATCTTTGATGAGTGAGCTGTTGAGTTAATCCTGCTGGCATTTGACTGTATGGGTGTGCATGGAATTTAGGGTTAAGTCTTGCTCTTATGGCAAATGCCTTTCCTCCATTTTCTTTCCATGATCGGTTTCTCCCACAGCTGGTAAGTCAAAGTAATAGCCCAGGTGTTTGTTATATGCATCTTTCAGTTATTTCCTACCTTTAAAAATAGAAAACCAAATACTGCAAAGTCAGTATTCTGACAAAAGACAATAAACCAAACGCTACTTCAAAGGTAAGCTCCTGTCTGCAGATCCAGTCTCACACCAGAGAGTATTAGCTAGCATGCAGGATTTGGCTAATGCTTCTGGGCCTTGATCGCCCTCATCTGAACACTTCAGGATGTGGATGGAGGAAGGTTTGGTCTTCTGCATTGCTCCTCTGGATTTGTAATTTGTTGGTCAATCTCACAGCCTGGAAAATTTCAGTTGCAGCTTGGGTTTTTTAAAGTTTCAGTTTATTTCATGCATGAATGATTTTAGTCTTATGATCAAAACAAGTAATGTACTGTACTATAACATAAATTGTCATGACTTAAATAGATTTACACTTGACAGACTGTAGTATCCAAGTCATTCAAGTATAAAAGCAATGAATGGCATTATGCCTATCACAAGGAGCATGGCTGTCAACTGCAATCACTTCTGTAGCATTCTGGAAACAAGGACAATTCAAATCTTTAAATCATAAAGCGTCTGCTTCTGTATTGCTTTTTTCTTCTCCGGTGTTTAGCACTGAATTTTTTTTATAACCAGCTTTTTTGATGTCCCTTGTAACTTTGGTCATTTGCCTTCAAATATATTGTATTTTTATATAACCAGAATAATAATCATAGAATCATAGACTGGTTTGGGTTGGAAGGGACCTCAAAGATCATCTAGTTCCAACCCCCCTGCCACGGGCAGGGACACCCTCCACTAGACCAGGTTGCCCAATCTCTACAATCTCTATATAATCTCTATATAATTAGAATTACATTTACACAGTTCACAGTCTTGGGGGAAAATTCCTTGTAACATCACAGCAGAATAAGCTGGTAGAAGGACAGGCATCAGGACTGTCACTAAGAGTAACAAGAAGAAGAATTAGAAAGCCCTTAGCGGTTTAGCATTTCTGTCTATAAAGCCATGCAGAAATGCCATTAACGGGAAGAGCTGGTGTGACAGCAGGCTTACAGCGCACACGGTGATGTATATTCTTAAAATTGCAGTAAGCATCCAGAATTTTCAGCACAATGCCACTTACTGGAAATAGTGCTAGCAGACACAGATGGGGGATGCAGTGAAGTGGAGATCAGTCTCTGCTCAGGTATTTGCACATGTGAGAAGATGGTGCTGACCTTACTTTAATGTGTGTCCTGTGCTTGAAAAGCAAAATAACACCATACAGCTGTACTGAGGGCATGCAGGTCAGCTCTTTGCCTAGTTCAAGTAGCTCTTGGAGAAGAGATTTGCTTCACCGATACCTTCTGGAGCAGCAGCTGCTCCTTCCATAATTGAAATAATTATCTGCCTGGTTTGTCCACCAGGGGCTAAGGCTGGTTCCTGGCCAGGGGAGCAGAAGGGGAGCCCCGCTCCACAAACACTGTATGCTGTGGGGTCAACGGCGGCAAAACTTATTGGGTGTTGACCTAATGAGGCAATTGAGTCTGGCAATTGAGTCAACATTACCTAAGTCGGAATCCAACGAGGACGGCGGGATGGCTTTTTTGCTCCATCCCAGTGTTCAGCGTCCAGCAGCGTCTCCCTGCCTGTGGCCCTACGCAAAACTCTCAGTGTGTATCGGCTCCCGCTGAAGGCAATGGAAGTCTGTGTTGTGAAGCAATTATGCATGTCATTCCTCAAACTTTGGTGTATGTTGTATCTTGGATAACATTGTGTTTTCTTCTTCAAGAGGCCATTTACCAGGCAGTAGCCTTCCCCGCCTCCCCACCCAAGGAACAATCTCTATCCTCTCAATGTGATTACAGTCCATTTCATTCCATAATAGGTTTCTTTTATTATTCCCTCAGGCATGCAAATCAAATTTTACTCAGTACCAAAATCTTTGTTCTACAAAGAATGCTGGCATCGAGTACAGTGAAAAAATAGCTTTGCTATTGAATACAGCCTGTGTTAATAGAACTCCACTATCTTTTTTACTTTGAAAGTAAACATCTGTCAAAGTTTATTTGCTCCGTTGGAAAGGCAGGAGTGTCTTGAGGGAAAGCACACGATAAAAGCAGATAGATTATTCTGCAATTATACCTTTCTCTGTCTAAATGTTTAATTAGATAAGCTGCCACAGAGACAGAGATTACTTTGGCATTCATCTGTCCCATTTATCCATGTTATAAATGCAATGGAAGTCTTGGCAAATTTGATCACAGCAGCCACAGCGAAAGCAGGGACCTTGCAATCTTGAACTAGACCAATTTCAAACAACTTTTCAGCCCAGCTGGATGGCTCTTTTTGGTAGGACAGCTGCCAGTGGTTGATCTTGTGCTGTCAGAGTTTGGGATGTACCAACTTGAGTGTGAATGTAAATATAGTATTTGAAGCCACAGCATCTCTCACCCCTCTGTGGTTATTGCTCTTAAATGTGTCTTTATGCTTGATTTCAAAAGCGGCTAAATAGCTATATATGTACATCACAGTATTAGTTTGATTGCAGGTATTTTAAATGCAATGGTAGCACAGGTTTCTATTGAAGGCCTTGCTTCATGCTGGGCTCTGAAAAAGCACAGAAGAGAGACCATGATTTCCATTACACAGAGCCTGCAAGCTCAGGCAGCACATAATACATGGAGGAAGGAAAAAAAAAAAGAGAATGAGGCAAATAAGCTTGCAAAAAATTACAGATATACGAGAGTTTTCTCACTTGATATGTAAGTTTAGCTCAAGACCATAAAGGAGCAGGAATATTCAGACACTGGGCAGGAACGATTTTGGCTTCTACATAACAGAGCTGCCCAGTTCTGTGGTTAATGAGGGCTTTGCTGTGCAGAAAGAAAAGTGGTGGTTTATACAGATATTGTGTTTACTAAAATTGCAGTCGATAAATATTTAAGTTTAAAGGCTCCATTACCATTAAAACTCCCAAGATTAAATGTATTTATTTTCACAACACCTCGTAAGGACACAGACGTTTGGTACAATCTTCAATTTATGGGTGGTATTTAGCCCACGTGCAGCCCACCCAAGTAGGCTTGAGCTATGCTGTAGAAGTTAATAATTCAAGACGGCATTTGTATGGCCAAATGTAAAAGTTAACTCCAAATTAAGAAATCTAAGTTGTGTTTTTTTTTTTTTTACCTGAGTGTCTAAGCATCCATTACCAGCACAGTCAATGGAAATTCAGTCCATCCAGATGAGGATAGATGCAGATGCCTGTGAGTGATGAGCTGAATATTGTCCTATGTATTGGCACCCGAGACCTTATGATATACTCTAAGTATTCTTGCTGACCTTCACCTTCAGAAAAGCTCACTTCACACATGGTCCTGTATATGATCTACCAGCCCAATGTGGATATCTGAGATACTTGGGGCATCCCAAATGGAGAAGAGGAGTTTCTGGGATATGATTAATATCCTTTCTTTTTTAAAAGGCCAGTAGGATCTTAGTTAATATTTATCCTTAGCAGGATCTAAGTACTTAAAGTCAGTTAAAGCAATGGTGTGGGAAGAATTTGAGCTATTACATGGTTATTTTGCATAGCAGATTTTTCTCCTAGACTGTTCTTTGGACTTATTTATTGTTGTATCATCAAGATACTGTTCTGGGTTTTGAAAATATATTAAACAGAGCATGTCAATTGCTTTTAAAAGAGGTAAGAAATTATGAAAAATAGTGAGGGACATTTCACCCTCAGCAAAGAGGGAAGAGACGTTGAATGAATTACGAAGCGATGAGGTCTCACAACCCATTCTTATCCCAGTTTACCAGTTTTTAGATTGCTATTTAATGAGTCTTTCAGTAGTGTTTTGGAAGTCAGATCTGTTATTTTTGGATGCTGTTTTGAAGCCATTTGGTGAAGTGTTTTGTATAGGAAAAATAGAGGAAAATATATGAGACATTCACAATGAAAGAAGAAAGAACATGAAATACAGCTGGTTTCAGTTTTGGCTGCAGACTTGAATTCAGACCATGAGCACTGATAAATTTGGTCATGAATCTCATCCAGTTTCTGTAGTGTATCAAAACAACTCTCATTTGTAGCTTCCAATAGTTTTACTTCAATTGTACTTTGGGGTACATTTTGAACCAACAGTGGGATGTGCAGTTTGTGTGTTATTATTTCTGTTTGCTTAACATGCCAAAATAGGATGCTGTTGTGTTTCCAGTGTCCCATAATCTTTATCTGTATGCCTACAGCCACTGCATAGGAATTTTAGAAATATAATCCTTTCTTTGAACTACTCATCACAGTTATGTTCCTTCATGGCATTACAGGGCAAACCCACTTATTTTTTAAATCAGAGAGATGGAGAGATTAATGTTTCTGCATCATCTGTTTTTGCAGATGTTACTGAAACACTTTACAAGAGGCAAATGTCATTGTAAATCAATATTTGTAATTGCAGGGCAGAATGATCTGTTTCCAATGGCTGTGGAGCAGCTAAATTCAGACACAATTAGAAAACCATAATATAGCAGACAAGCAAACCTGCCCTCTGAAATGAGTATATTACTTGCCACAGATTCATTTTCTGTATTGTAAGAACAACACTACTGAATTATTAGCCTGTGAATTTCTCTTTTCATTCTCCATATATAAACATACTCTACTACATTCATCTTCTTGAACAGTATCATCCTCATCTGGATGCCGATATTGAATATACACAATACTCCCAAACTGATATTTTTTTTTCTGCATGTCTCTGTTCTTGACCTCGATTTCCTCCACCAATTTTATTATTGCAGTATTTGTGCCCTCCCTCACCCCAAAACCCATGGATGTTGTGATTTCAGTCGCTGGAATCCTACTGCTGGATAAAAAGCAAGCAAGTTCATAAGCCCTCAGCCTTTAATAACACAGTAGACAAACCATAAAATATGCATCACTCCCAGGCCCAAGACATTCTGGTTCCAATTACCTGTAGCAGTTGCTACAACAATACTTCTATAGACATGCTCACAGAGACACATTCTGGGGAGGTACAGCATTTTTTTGTCCCAAAATACCAAGCATTCATAAGCAATAGCATCCATAAGAGCAGAAAAGCACTTCAAAGTGTACCATCAGGTTCAATGACATGTTAAATGCCAGCCAGACGTACCAAGAAAAAAATGTGAATTTTAATGATCTGTTTTCTTGTATTGGGTATCTGAAGACAACGAGTTCAACAAGACAAAATACTTGCTTGCATCTGGGTCTGCCTGCAAAATGGTCCTTAAAAAGCTGCTTGGGAAAAAAAAAAAGAGTTTTTTCAAATAGACAAACTAATTTACCAAAATATTATGCAATTGTCAGAAAGTTGTGATACTTTCACGAGCTCATTCAAAATTATTCTGTATTTTAATTTACATGATTCAGAATGAATTTATTTATTTTTATATCGATTATGGCAAATTGCCACTGTGTTCTCACTATTGTTCTTGCTCAGGATTTTTTTCAATTTACATAAAAAGAGAAAGAAGGAAAAGCTCTGATTTCAGCCATGTTCAGGTCAAAGCAAGCTCAGAACATTTAATTTCAAATTATTTTCTGGAAAAATCAAAGCAATATTTCAATATGAAGTGTTTGTTAAATGTGACCATTTTATTTTAATGCGAGGAGAAAGGCTTTGTCTCTTCTCTGTGGTAAACACCAACAGTTTAACTTTTTTTTTCTTTCATGGAAACAATTTGTTACGCTTCCTCTAAAGTTAATTTTAAAACTCTTTAAGTCAATGTATTCAGCTTGAATTTCAGCTTTATTTTAATTTTTAACTAGTTTAATATCATTTTTAAAATAATTTTTGTAAATGTTTATCTGATAATAAATATATTTTAAGCAATAAAAATATGACATGTCTACTGTCTCTATCATTACTGCTCAGACTCTAACAGATTGTCAGTTTCTGAATCAATAATGACCAATGCAGTCGATATATCAAAATGACAAAGTAAAATACAAATTAAATGAAAAAAAAAAAACCCTAATTGCAACTTTTGAAATTAATTATACTTAAAAGCTGAAAATTAAGACATTCTACTTAGTTATTTTTAACATACTTCTGTCAAAATTTAGTCTAACACACCATGGCTCATCTGTTAGAGCTTTTATAAAACTCCTGATCTCTATTAATTCTCACTGGTGTGAGTGGAGGTTGGGAGAGTACTCTGGGAAAGAGTCACTCTATTTTTGCAGTGCTCCTATGACCTTTCCTTATATTCTCTATAGATATCTACTGTTGGCAACTGCTGGAAGCAGGATGGTGGGGAAAATGAGTCTTTGTTTTTTAATCTGATACGGTGTCTCTCATGGTCTTGAGCTGGCTAGGAGCAGCAGGCATCATTGAGATTTAACAAACTGAGCAATGAAAAGAGATTATTAAGAAGGAAAAAAAAAATCTTATTAGTTCATCTGTGATATTTGTCATGGACTTTGAGCAGAGCATCACATGGTATCCATGTCTGTGCAGAAAATCTCATTTTCTTTCTAGAGGTCATTTGCTCTGACGGGTAATACACTCTCTTATGTGGTCTTGCCTTCAGGCTGTGTAAGTCAGGCTTGTTGGTTGTCCTGGGTCAGCTTGACATGTGAGAAATCACCTTGCCTGCTCTTGGTGCAGGAGATGCATGTAGACAGACGCAGAGCATTTGGAAACAGTGTGTCTGCACTCATGAACACAAGCCGTGGCCTGGTTTATGGCCCTGTGGGAAAGGGACACAACACAGCTCTTGCCCAAAGAGCTAAACCTTCTTCTCCCAAACTGAGGCACCTTGCTGCTTCCCTGTGGCATCCCCGCCCACTCCTGAACCAGCACCTGAGAGATAGCCTAGAAGGAGTCAAAATCACCCATGGAGTGTGTTTACAGATGGAAGATAGCTCAGCCTCACATGGACACAGCCTTGATATCCAACTTTTCCTTTCTTGAGTTTTGCATTTGGTTTATCCAGCAGAAGTCTCAGGTTGCAAAGTGTGGAAAGGAACAGAAAAGGAGGAACAAGTGCCCCTCTGGGGCTGGCTGTCCTTCCAGCTTCTTCCTGGAGGACTTCTTCCCTAGCCTTCCAGATCTCTCCAGAGACACTTTTCTCTTTCATTCCCCAAACACAGCCATCTGATCCACCATTTCTGGCCAATCAGGTATGTCACCATAGTAGCTTCATAATCCTTCAAAGGACTCTAAACCATGGCACAGAGGACATGCATATTCGCTTTACCATTTACTGTCTCTGAAGAAAACATCTTAGATTTCTGAGACAGCTTCATGGCGCTCACAGATGTGACTCAGGAGCTATGAGTGACCAGCATCCATCCAGAGCAGCAGCTCTCAGGCAGGTTGTCCTACGGTACCACAAACATCCAAGGGGAAGAGCAAAACTCAATAGCTGTTTCTCCTGATTTAACGCTCTCATGCCTTGTGCTTGTCTCATTGGCACCTTGATTTTATTTCTTTGCTTATACCCAGTCTTGCAGAACACTTATTCAAGCGCTCTAAGTTCATGCATCTGACTGATCTTATTGATTTCTCTGAGCTGTGGGAGAGAAAAAGAAGGGTCAGTTTTGCTCTGTGACTTGGGAATCTGGTGTGTAAAGCTAAGTATGCTTTGCATTTGCAGAATTAAGTTTTAGACCAAATTCTCCTGGGAAAGGGAGGAGGGAAAGAACTTCAAAAGAGCCATGTAAATACATGTTCCTATGTTAAATGGATATTTTTGAAAATTCCCCTTCCAGCATCCTTATTCTGTGCGGTGCCCCACAGGCTTTGTGGCATTACTAGCATCATAAAGATTCATGGAAGGACACACAAAGCCTTGGGTTTTCTGAACATATGGAGCAGACTTGCTGTTGTTTCCAAGTCAAATGCTGCAAGAGCATATTTTGCTTGTGGTGACATAGACCCTGATTGATTCTCTACAATTGGAGAAAGTGTGGGTTAGTTGTCTAGGTGCCCTCCATAGTTAATGGCAAAGAAGAGAGTCAAGACCACAGAGAGGTCCAATTTCTCTCTTACCTGACACCAACCTTGAGGTGCAGTGAACTTATGCTTTCAACTGGTCTTGTTTACCTTTGACTTCAAAGTGAGTCTGGAGAAGATTAGATTAATCCAGATTACAAAATTTGATTTTAGACAGATAAAATTAGGCAACAGAAATCCAACCTTAGTTTACCAGGGGACAGATTACAAGCAGGACAACCTTTATGTCTTCACTGGAAAACAGTCAATCAAAATTTTATGCTGGGCCATGGAGATGATGTTGAGATGTTACCACCCAGGTTCTCAGTGTGCAATAGTGCACTAGCTCCTAGGGTCTGTGCAGTGATACAGTCACATATCTCTTTCTTGTAGTGTAATACCACCATGACAAGAGAAAAAGTTGACTTTTGCTGAAATCTCAGATCTCCTTGAGGGGAAATACAATAAAATTTTGTGTAGATTCCCTGGCAGGTAGTGCTAAAACAAATTACCGGTGTGTATGGAAAACAGATGATTTTCAACAGGGTTGCACAAATGTCAGGGTCCACATATTGACATGCAGCAGTCCAAGGAAATTCTTTGCTTCCATAAATGTCTATTCCTCTAGAAACTAGTGGATTAGACATAGCCAAAGAAAAATTCCTGTCTGTCCCTGCTGGATTCAGTAATATAGTTCAGTAAAATGGAATTTAGCTTGAAATCTGAACAAAGCAGTGTGTGAGAGACAGAGGGAATGTTTAGTCTATGTTGGACTATGCCTGTTAAATATCTTGGAAAACAGGATTTTCCTTTGTCTATCTCACCATAGTCCTATTGGCTGAAAAGGCAGTGAAAGCCTGGACACTGCCTTCCAGCTGCCCAGAAGGAAATAAACTCATACAAGCTATACCAGATAAAGTGGAAATATCTGCAAACGCACAATGATACCACATTCCTTTAATAAGCTGTAATAGTAATCTTAAATGGGTCATTTGTCCCAGAAAAGTTCAAGGCTTTCACAACACTTCACACAAAGATCTCAAAGAGTACAGAAATATAAGTATTTCCACAGCTCTCTTTCCTAAACAGGACACCCCCCCCCCCCACCCCCAACAAACAACCCAACAAACAACCACAAACCAAAAAAAAAAAAAAAAACAACAAACCAAACCAAAACCAAACCAAACCCACCTGGGACTGGACAAATGAAGTAATTTTTACAGGGATATACGCAAGGATATAGTAAAAGAAAAGAAGAGAAGGGATCCTCATGCAGTTGGTAACCAACTGAACTAGAGATTTCAATGTACTGGTTTATGCAATTTTTTAAAATACCTGGACATATATACAAATATATATACAAAGCTAATCTTAAAGAAATAGTTATTGGCTATACAATTTAGCTTCAAAACATAATATTTTAGAAAATGAACACTAAACTTCCTGGAGAAATTAATTCTCTTTCTGAATGTGTATAATAAAAATTTACACAATTGTTATGATAACAGTTTGTTCAGCCATATAATGTTTCCTCTGCAGAGAAGCGCCAGTAGCATTTTTGGCAAAGGTACATCTTCGCTAAGGGCAGAGGAGGTCTGACTCCATGTGAGAGCAGATGTGCTGGTTTTGGCTGAGACAGAGTTAACTTTCTTCATAGTAGCTAGTATGGGGCTATGTTTTGGATTTGTGCTGAAAATAGTGTGGATAATCCAGGGATGTTTTCATTACTGCTGAGCAGTGCTTACACAGAGTCGAGGCCTTTTCTGCTCCTCACCTCACCAGCGAGTAGGCTGGGGGTGCACAAGGAGTTGGGAGGGGACACAGCTGGGACAGCTGACCCCAACTGACCAGAGGGATATGCCATACCATATGACGTCATGCTCAGCATATAAAGCTGGGGGAAGAAGAAGGAAGGGAGGGACGTTTGGAGTGATGGCATTTGTCTTCCCAAGTAACGGTTAGGCGTGATGGAGCCCTGCTTTCCTGGAGATGGCTGAACACCTGCCTGCCCATGGGAAGTGAGGAATGAATTCCTTTTTTTGCTTTGCTTGTGTGCGTGGCTTTTGCTTTACCTGTTAAACTGTCTTTATCTCAACCCAAGAGTTTTCTCATTTTTACTCTTCCGATTCTCTCCCCCATCCTGCCATGGGGGGAGTGAGCGAGTGGCTGCGTGGGGCTTAGTTACCAGCTGGGGTTAAACCAAGACAGTCCTTTTTGGCGCCCAACTGGGGCTTGAAGGGTTAGAGGATTTAACTGGGGTTAAACCACGACAGCAGAAGAGACTGGCATTTTGAATGAACATCACTTTGTATGGGGGTATCCTGCAAGAGAAAGTAAATTGTCAGCCACTTCTAGGGAAGAAATGTTCAAACACAGACAAAAAAAGGTCAAAAACTGGCCATTAATCCCATTAGAAAAAGAAAACACGTTTCTCACTAGCTCCCTTTCTCAACAAGTCTGTTCAGGAAAGAGGCAAGAAAAGGGAATCTCCAGAGATGCTGAAAATACAAAGGGAATATGGAGGGAAGAAGGAAGAGGCTGATAAGAGAGGGATAGAAAGGTCAATGTGAGGTGGGGGACAGAAAAGAGAAGAGTGTCTCTGTGAGGTGTTTTGACAAGCTCGCCATTGAGCGGGAGTCAGGGAAAATTGATAGGAACTGGTTTTAAGAGGAAAACAGATCTGCATCAGCTTTTCCAGAATACAGTGACTCATCCTGAGCATATCTGCGAAACCAAAGTCTCCAAAGTTAAGCTTGAACTCACAAAGACATCAAGGCAGTAGTCCATATCTTTGAATCTTTGGGTAATGTGTATGTTGATATTTCTTTATATTTGTGGCACCTAAAGGCAAGTTTGTCTTGAGGTTTCTTTTTCTAAAGTGTCTTTTTATATTGCTCATGTATAAAAATTTAACTATTAAAAATAAAAGAAGTCTCTACATTAAAAATTACATTAAATTAGAATTAAATTTTGGGAGTACACTTTAATAATTGCAGATATTCTAGGAGAATTGAAATTACCTAATAAACAAGTATTGAAAATCAAGGGCATGCAGAGTCATAATTAAACCTAAAATGAACAGTTTAGAAACAGAATTGTGTGGTTTAGTTATCTCAACAGCTTTAATGCAGCCCTAGGAGAGTACTTTGAAGAAGCGGTGTAAAAATTGCAGTGATCTTGGTGCTAAGAAAGTTGTCATGTTATGTAGAGGCTATTGTAATAAGCTTAATCATCCCATTATGGTCCCTGTCATGATGGGGGAGAGCAAGGATTTTTAGAGCAAGTCCCTGAGTCCACTCCCAAAAAGATATCGAAATACAGACCTTTAATCAAGTGCATATCCAATATTAAGGGATGGGAATTTTCTGTTTCTGTCATTCATGTAGCCAACTATTACAGCTGTTTCAGTCTGTGTATTCCCTTCCACAGACATCTCAAGTTCCTCAATCTGCAGAGACTGTCAGATAGCTCTCTTACAAGCATAAAATAGTTTTTGTGTAAAGTATATATACATGACTGTGCAATTACAGACTGTATTTGCACAAAGAAGCCAGGGTAAGATGATCTGAACTATACTTTCTTAATTTCTAAATGCTTGATTTAGCAGCTTTTAAAATGCTCTTTTGGCAGAGCAGTTTTTTTGCATGTATCCATGCAGAGTGTTGCTGGGAACTAGCATTTTTTTCTAAGCACAAGTTTGGTAGCTAAGTAATTCCTTTGTGATTTTCTTTTTTGGTTGATCAATATTTCAGCTGGCTTTTAGGCATACAGCATTGTTGTTTAGTCCCAGCTGGTAATTAAGCCCCACGTAGCCACTCGCTCACTCCCCCCATGGCAGGATGGAGGAGAGAATCAGAAGAGTAAAAGTGAGGACACTCATGGGTTGAGATAAAAGAGAGTTTAATGGGCAAAGCAAAAGCTGCACACACAAGCAAAGCAAAATAAGGAATTCATTCCGCACTTCCCATGGGCAGGCAGGTGTTCTCCAGGAAAGCAGGGCTCCATCACACGTAACAGTTACTTGAGAAAATTTGCTGATAATACTTAGATATTTGGGGAAGTAAAGGAAAAGTCTTGTGCTATGTCCCCTGTGTAGCTCTCACAGAACTTGGTGACTGGCAGGTGAAACTCAGTGGAGGTAAATATAAAGTGACGCATGAGATAGAAATCCATCCAATTTTCATGTATAACATGACAGATTCTGAGCTGACCATTACCATTCAGGTGTGAGAGCTTGGGGTTGTGACAGTATGGTGAAAACATCAGCTTGGTGCACTTCAGCTGTCAAGAAAGCAAGTGAAATGTTAGCAATTATTAGAAAAGGGATCGAGACCGAAGGAAAGAATATTACTGTGCCACTGTGTAAATCCATATTCTGCCCACGCTTTAAATGCTTTATACAGTTCTGGTATTCCCATCTTGCAAGGGTTATATAAGGATGGAGAAGATTCAGGGAAGCATCTCATATGCAGTCGATGTGAGAAACTGGTTTTCAGGAGTGACTAAGCTGAAAATCTTCATTCTGGATGGGGTAAGTGCAGGGTGAGGGAAAAGAAGGGGAGATAAAGCTGAGGTCCGTAAAAATTGTTGTTGGCATGGAAAGGTTTGGTAGGATAGATTATTTACAACCTCTTTCAATAGAAGAACTATGGACATCAAATTAAACTGAAGGGAAGGAGACTGAGAAGAAACAGAAAGTACTTTTTCTTCACACCGCATGCAGTCAATCTATGGACCTCCTTCTGCTGGATGTAGCAGATGAAAAGGTTTCCATAGATGCAGGGAAACACAAGACAAGTTAATGAAGGACAAAGCCACTGAGTATTCATGATAATTCATAAACTGTTAGAAATGATGTTGCAAAAGAAAAGAAAAAATAAAAAGAAAAAACAGGAAAAATAGTATAAATTCTCAAAAAAACAGCTAAAAAATGTATTTTAAAAAAAATTGAAATAGATTTTTTTTTTAATATTTCTTTGTTGACTGCCCTTACAATTACACCTAGGAATAGTAAGATAGCTTTTATAATGAGTTCATTGACAGGTCATGAATATCTGCACCTTTAGTCAATGGCTTCCAGGCAAGATAGCCATCTCCGCTGATACAAAGACCCAAGTTCCTGCAAGGCTGGTGATGTAAAGGAGCTGAACCACATGGTTGCACTACCATAATTGCACAGGCAAAACGAGCAGTCATACAGGGAAGCAGAAATGAGAAGTTACAGAAAATTGAAGAGATGGCAGCCAGGAAAAACAAAATTGATAAAAAGAGAAAACAACATTTTTTATTTGCCATGGATGGTGAAAACTTTTGCCCTTGGAGTAAACCTGTAACACAGTCAGGTAAGTTCTTTAGCCAAGACTAAGTGCAAAATAATGATGGGACTTTGAAGATTTCACAAGGCAGCTGTTCCCTTGCCTTTGCTGCCACTGCAATGATTTGAGATTGCAAACAGATGGCAAGGTAGTCTGCATAACGACAGGGGAGGCATCGATGAAAACATACATTTCTTAATATGTGACCATGGCTTAAAAAAAAAAACCCCTATAAGAGTTGATGGGTTACGGTTATCCAGTTTCTGTCAGAACAGTACAAGCAAAAAGAAAAAAAAAACCCAACAATTCACCCTGGCAAGAAAAAGTAAGGTTAAACTATAAACAGTCTCTTTTGTCTCCTGTAGCCTGGCTCATCTTCATTCCCCTGCCTGCGTGACAGGACCAGATTCTCTTCAATCTCTGAAAGCCCACAAGACCCTCTGGCTGAAGGCCTTGGATGCAACCTCAGTTTCAGGGTGTACCTTGCACAAAAGGCTTTGATGAGATCACATATTGGCAAGTTACTTGCAAAATATCTGAAGGACTGCAGTGAGCTTAGCACTCCACTTCCATCTAAAAATCCTGCTAACAGGGACCAGAAGCTAATGTTGCTGCAGAATTGATGTGAATTATATTAAACTGGGGTCGAACTAGAAAACATTTACTTCTCTGGGCATTTTTCCTAAATCTCCATGTAGGTTCAGTAGCACCACAGTGTGATCACAGCATGTCACCTAGCCGAGAACAGCAACTCCTGGACATGCTGTAATGAAATCTATTGCGTCCCCTGTGCCAGCTAAAGGAACTGAGAGAAATGTCTTGTACCTCCACAATGTCAAAGGCTGCAGGAGTCTGTTTTTCTGAGCCACAGAGTCTTCCAACTTCCCCTCTGAGTCTGGCAGTGGCACACGGCCCCATGCCCCTCCACCTGTAACACCATGACACCAGCCTTGTGCTTAACATGACTTTTTCTGTACAAAAGGCAGGTCAACAGAGCAGGTGCATAGGGTCAGAATGAGTTCCCTCTACTCTCATCACCTCCCTCATCCACCTTTCACAAAATGATTTTTTTCTACCCGTGATACATGGAAGAATACAGCGGGCAATGACTAATAGCAACAGCCAATAGCTATGGCTCAGGTTGTGTCCCAGGGAGTGACCATGCTCCTGACATGTGTGGGGTTGCTTTCAGAAACCATGAAGTACTCTTTGGGGCTCCTAGACCTTTAGCCATGAGCTGTGTCTGTGGCCCTGGGATGTTCAGTCTTGGAGCAGCCACCCCATATACTTGGCTGCAACATCCTCCAAACTTTACAGTGACTTCTCCTTGGAGCACATTCCCAGCCAGTGGCCCCACAGTCACCAGGTGAACGTCCTGACATCTGCGCTTGTGTGCCGCAGCATGATCCACATGTAAAAAGGGCATAGTAACAGTGAGGCTTTGAACTCAAGCCCACAAAGATGATGTCACAACAATTCTGGGGCTAGGCACTCACTGTTCTTATTTCCTTCATAAAACATTCTGAGATCAAACGCTGAATAATAAAGGCTAAAAATTGCCATTGGAGGGATGAAAGGGATGGTTGTTTTTTGTCTGAAGAGCATTGACTAAAGCGTACTATTATAAGATTATGTTTATTTTACAGGTAAAAACACAGACAAGAATAGCTATCTCAAAGACTTTTTCACAGAATAATTTGTTATGACCTTATACAGTGTGAAACAACAGCTCTTCCAGTGACAAATCAAAACCTGGGACTGGAACATTTCAGAGAGTGGTGCTTCACGAGCTGAATGTTGTAAAAGCATAATGGAGAGGGAGCAAAGTTTTTAGAACTGACCCTGTGTTTTAGGAGCCTAAGTCCCATTTTCAGAAGGAGCAAGTACTTAGCAAACAGATGTTCAGGAAACTGCTCTGAAAATGAAGTCTTATTTTCGCAGTCACTTAAGAGACCTGTTGAAAATACTGACTGAGAGTCTGGACTTGAATCAGTTCAGACTCCATCATAAGGGAGAGAACAGACTTTGTTCTCTTTCTTACGGAACAGAGAAAGGACAAATTTTCCCATGTTACTGTGAATACAAACCTTTCTGCATTCATCCAGTTCTGGATCACATGTGTGAGGCATTGCTTTTCACCATGCACACACCCCACTGCTATCCTTTACCCCTAATCAAGCTACATTTTTACACAAGAATGAGGGGGAGGAAATAGATTATTCCTCTCTGGAATTACTGATTTCTTCAACAGCAGTGTCCTGGGAAATAAAATGTAGGCAGTAACTAACAAACGTATTTCTTACTCAATCCATGAGTCTGGGAATTCATTGGGCACTGGGTGAAAGGTGGTCACTTCTATCAAAGTATATTGTCTACTCCGGGAACAGAATTTTGGATGCGAACCAAAACTTTCTTGAGGGAGATAAGCTTGTTATTCAGACAGTAAAACCTTCTGATTAACACCTGATGAAGCATTAAAGAACCATAAAAATTCTGCTACCTGGGAAAGATTACTTAGCAGGAGGCTGCCTGCACTTTGGCAAGCAAGTGTGCAGCAGGTGAACTTAATCTCTCAGCTTTCAGTGCAAAAGTGGATTTACACAGTCATTTTGTGGTGCAAAGAAAAGCAAAACCACTCAGTCAAATGCAGACATGAACAGACAGATTCTGCTTCTGTTCATACTTAAATGCCCACGTTTATAGGAATTCTTGCCCCACCTATGGCTTGCAAGTATAAAAGACATTAAGTGCAAGGTAAGTGGGATTAATGTTTGATTTCACAGCTTGCCAGGCACAGTTTTTTGTAAATGTGCCTATTTCTTTCATCATGTTAAGTAATAGGAATGATTTGTTCCCCCTGCTCGCTTGCCGTGCATCCCAGCGTGCTGCTGGCTGTCCTGTATTGCCTGTGAGCTCCCACCAAGGCCATGCCTCTCTTAATCACACCTGAGGGGACGGTGCATGCCCAGGTCTCATCCCAACATGTATCAAGAAATCAGCAGATCTAGTAAAGTGGTAAAGTGGATGCCTTGCTGAAAATCCGGATCTATACATATGCTGAAGCCTGTGCATGGGTCCTGTTAGGACCAAGGTCTAAAACAGACCCACTGTGGATACTGCTGAACTAGAGCCTAATGGGACATCTAGGCTTAAGCCTTTGGCCTTGCATACACTTACGTTCTTTGAAGTTCCCACTTTAGTCTAAAATGGAAGAGGTTCCATTAGGGACTAGTTATGTAAAATAAAAAGGAGTCTTGAGGGATGCTGACCAGCCTCATTAACAGACTCTGCTGAGCATCAGCTGCTGAGCCACAGGCTTGCATTTGTTTCAAAGTGAATAGTAATGCTGAGTAATCCTGAGTTACTATTTTTGCATGTTCAGTTTAAAAAATCTTAAAACATTTTAAGGTCACTTGATAATCATTTTTTTTTCTTTTGTTCTGACATGAGGCTTCAGATGAGAATGAAACTTAACAGCCCACCCTAGAAAATCTAGGTCATCGGTACTGAAGTGAGATTAGCATGGAGTTACGGTTTTGTTCAAATGCGTACACCCCTGAGTCAAACTGAACCCAAACACAGTTAGCACCTGGACAGATTTACACCTGTACAAAGTGAGATGAAGTGTCCACCCTGCTCTGAGAAGATGGGTGATTAAGGTAGTGGATTAAGATGGATGATCGAGTTTCAGGGGATGACTCTGCACATGTGATAATGGGCAGGAACAGTACAGACTTCTCAGGAACTCAAGACTCTGTGCCTGTTATTCCTATCTGTCAATAAAAGTGGTAAGGCTACCTTTCACACACCCTATTTACAAAGTAAACCATTCACAGCTGTGCTGAGACTGAGTCTCATTACGCATAACTAATGTAATGGTTTCCAGCCTCATTTGGAACCTCCAAGGTGTCAGCGGTAATTCAAATAATGCTAAGTTGTTTTGCATGGGGGTGAATGATTCAACATCATAGGAGGCTGAGAAGAATCACCTCCTATGTAAGAGATAAGCATTAAGCAAGGAGGTCCTGGTACCTCCATGTGTTCTTTAACTGTCCCATCTTGGTTTTGATCAAAAGGGCAAGTTTGCCCATGCACTTCACTAATATCTTCTTTAATCCTCATGTTTCCTGGTTGACATTTTGGGGGATTACATGCTTCTGTAATCTCATTTGAATAACTTTATGTGGCATGAGTATTTGCACACATTAAAAAGTCGTATTTTTGTTGAATGCTAGTTGTATCCTAAATCGCAGACTAATGTACATGGGTTGGAGAAGAAAAAGGGATCTAGGTATCTGAAATCAAAGAGAAGTGATACCCAAACCCCAGACAGCTCCATTATGTTGACTGAGAATAATGGAGAGAAAAGGAGCTGAGACAGCATATCTGTCAGTTAACAGAGACTGGATTTAGGTTTTAATAAGGAAGTCCTGGAGTGTACTTTATGGGACACCAGCAGATCAGCAGGGTTGGCTTCAGTGGAGTTTTTCATATGATTTAAGTTTATCCATTGATTGCAATGTCTAAAAGGGTTTCTGTGGTCATAGGTGGGGAATAAAATAGTATGGAAATGCCTTACTGCCTTACATCGAATGATTTTCCCTATTCTACAATAGAAGTGCCCACCTATCAAACATAGGAAAGACACAGGATAGTGGCAGGAGAATAAGCTTATGGCAGGGGAAAAGCTGTGATAACTGCAAGAGAGGAAGACTATATAAATGGTCCTTTCTATTGAATTTCTTTGGCTGTTTGGAGGGTGAAGAAAGGAGAATATAGCTTTGTAGAAGTGAACCATAGTGGTC
This sequence comes from Grus americana, assembly GCF_028858705.1. NCBI lineage: Eukaryota > Metazoa > Chordata > Aves > Gruiformes > Gruidae > Grus > Grus americana. Next base: position 8,516,165 of record NC_072853.1, on the reverse strand, counting down.
CATTTGTTTTCAGGGACACTGCTTTGTATCCAGTTTTATTTGTTGGTATAGGAGTAGCCATTGTGTTGTGATTGTGCTGTTTCAGCTTTGGGAAAGTTTTGAGTAAATTTGAAGCAGTTTGGAAGAAAGTAAGAAGGCAGCAAAATAGACAAGTCTAGAAGAATACTTGTAGGTTCAAAAGTTGCTTAAGACCAGAAAATAAATAATGGTATGCCAGGGTAAAGATCCCCAAAGGAGAACTACTACAATTTACAAAGGAAAGTTAGATTTACAGTGGTACATCTGTGCATTGAATCACAAGAAATGACAAGTATCTAGGAGAAGAAGATGACTGCTGAGTGTACTTTAATAATACATTTCCTTGTTTGGGGTTTGGGGGCTCTTGGATTTAGGGGGCGGAAGGAGGCATTATTTGCTTTCTTGGTTTCTTTTAAAGCAATCTGATGCAGTTCACTCATGCCATGGGCTACTCCTCTATCCAGTGATATCTCTGGGAGCAAACACCTACATTACTAGTCACTCTGGACAATATGTATTCCATATGCTCATTCTCTGTTTAATTCAGGGATGTACATTTCTTTTTTCTGCTGAACATAAGCAGGGAAAACTCAGAGATGTACTTCTGTGGCTTTGTAACCTGATAAACTGCATACATCGAGTGCCCATAAAAGCCCTCACACTTCAAAGTAAATCTGCATGTGGCCCAAAGGTGGGCCTGGGAGCCAGAAGTTCTTGCATTGTAGTCCTAGCTCTTCAGATGATTCCCTCCATGACTGGGTGAGTCACAAAAAGCTGCTTCCATTCCCACCTGTACATACGGAAATTAATCCTTGCCTTATTGCTTTGTAGTTGGTCTCTGACTACAGAATTAGTAACTGGGCCTTAGGTACTTTGTTTGGCATTGTGTATCAGAATTGAATAGCTGTGGATATGATACAATCCAGATCAATAAAAATTATTTGCTCTCATAGCTGATTTTTATTTTTTTATTACATTTAATTTTATATCTAGCCAAGTGGCATTTCTTGAAGATTAATTGGGACCTCTTTTCCTGGTTCTTAAGTCTGAACTCTCATTTTAGAGATATATTTGAAGCAGGAATATATTTACATTTTACCTTTCAAATCAAATGAATGCTTGTTAAACTGTTCCCTTGTCATTTTTTCAATGTATGGTGTAACGTGGAGAGGAGACACATAGAATCATAGAATCATTTAGTTTGGAAAAGACCTCTAATATCATCAAGTCCAACCGTTAACCTAGGACTGCCAAGCCCACCACTAAACCATGTCCCTAAGCACCACATCTACATGTCCTTTAATACCTCCAGGGATGATGATCGAACCACTTCCCTGGTGTGGCAGGTACACCCGCCCCGACATCACCAGACACTTACCAACAATGGAGCCACATCCCTCCCGTGTGCCCCCCTCAGCCCACAGGCCAGGCCCCTTCAGTTGATGGACAAGGCTCTCAGCCAATGAGGCACCTCAGTCTGAAGAAGTTTCTGGTGTGTTCCCATGTATGACCATGAGCCCTGGTCTGGCTCAGGTATAAATGGAGTCCTGCTGGAGAGTGTTTGGGGTTTTCCTTGGAGTAATGTGTCTGTGGTGTGAGGATCTTCCTGTGGCAAGGGATGTGTGCCATGGAGACTCCTGGAGGTTGGGTGCCCTCACTTTAACTGGTGAGTGAATGGTGCTGTGGATCCTCCCCGCTTAAACCCTAAAAGCTTTTAGGTCACCCTTGCAGTGGTGCTGCCCATACTTGGTTTTGCTGTTGTTCTGTATCTAAGTGTGAGCCAGCTCTGGTGGCATCTGAACTTGTTTGAGAAGTGTATGGGCATTTGTTTCTTGCAAAAAACTGTGACAGCCATTTCAGTGAAGAAATTTGTCCTAACATCCAATCTAAACTTCCCCTGGCGCAACTTGAGGCTGTTTCCTCTTGTCCTATTATTTGTTACTTGGGAAAAGTAACACTCACCTTGCTACAACTTCCTTTCAGGCAGTTGTAGAGAGCAATCAGGTCTCCTCTCAGCCTCCTTTTGTCCAGGCTAAACAATGCAAGTTCCCTCAGCTGTTCCTCATAAGACCTGTTTTCCAGACCCTTCATGAGCTTTGGACATGCTCCAGCACCTCCAGCACATAAGGAGACAGAACATGAGGAATGTACGTTCTGTTCATCTCTGATCCTCCTGTGAACTCCATGGACAGTCCCGAAATATGGGTGTGTTCTTAAAGCTAAGCCATCATTACAGGTGCTGACAGATCAGAAACCTCCTGGCTGCTTTATAAATCAGGCACAGGAATAGTTTTAGAGAAGTGTGTATCAGCCAGCATGGGGATATGACTACACACACATATGGAGTTCTTTCCCACTCCATATAAATCATTTGTATTGCAGTTTGTGTATCTGTCCCCTCCTATGCTTATTTGTCATCAAGGCATTGAAGGGTCCAATGGTTGTCAGTGAAATAAATCAAAAGCCACACTCTTAACTGTTGTGGTGCAGTATTTTCCACTGTTTCCTCTAAAGTTAGATATAATCAGTACTAAATTTCCAAGTTTATTTACAGCATCAGAGGTTAGGAAAGCGATGATGTATTTTTTATGTTGTCTGATATTTTCCAGCTGTTTTTAATATGTGCATCTCTTGAAGGCCTCTGTATGAGTCATCAGCTCAGTACACAATGCTTACTTTTCATTGTTAACCTCTCATAATTCACCTTAGCAGTGCCTGCTGCACTTTTCAAACCGAGGCGATACTAACAAATCCATTATGTTAAGAGAGGATGTAGTATGCTGCTGCTGGAAGATATGGGCTTGGAATTATGTTTATTTTACACGGTTCAACATATTCTTCCATTTGGAGAGATGGTTATGCTTATTAGGGCAATCACTTGAGAGCAGCTGCCATAGTGAAGGTCACAGCAGGAGACAGAATAATTTTCAGGACATTTAGGCAGCAGAGACAGGATAAATCCCTTGGATCAGGCTTGTCCCTTGTATCAGGTGGGAGGCTGTAGGATGTAAATGACACTTTCCTTTTGTCTGTCTTCTCCCTAACTTTCCAGAAGCATTCTCAAACAGTATTAAGTCTTCCCTCATGCATGAAGCATGAGGGAATCTGAGCATGAAGCTGCTCTGTCTTCTCTACGACAGGGCAGTGAGAAAGACTGAATCATAGAACAGTCTCACTTGGAAGGGGAGATGAACCATCTAAGCAGGGCCTTAGGTTCGGTTTCTAGGGCTTTGTCATGCCATTCCCCCCACTTCTCTGGACAATATATTCCAATGTTTAACTGATCGCACAGTGAAGCATTTTTTCTTATATCCAGACAGAATTTCCCCTGAAGCAACTTGTGCCCACTGCCTCTTGTCCTGTCATCATGCATCCCTGTGCAGAGAGCACCTCCACTTCTTTACAACTACCTCCTAGGTATTGGAAGGCCATCCTTAGGTCTTCTTGAGCCTTTCCTTCCTTAGGCCTGCCAAAACCAATTTCTCCTCCTTTTTTTTTTTTTTTAGCAAACCCAGTTTTCAACCTTTTTTCATGTATCAAGTTCTCCAACCATCTAATCATCTTGGTGGTCCTCCACTGGACCATCTCCAGTTCTTCAAGGTTTCTCTTTAACTGAGAGGACCAAGTCTGGCCTAACACATGCCAAGTGGAGTGGGATGATCACTTCCCTTGATCTGCTGGCTACACACTTGCATATGTGGCATAGGACCTGGTTTGCCTTCGTTGCTGCAAGGGCAGATTACTCCTTCACGTTCAGCTTGCTGCCTGCCCAGACCCCATGTCCTTTTCTGCAAAAAAGGGAAGGGTCTTTATGTGCAAATCCTGTACAAGAGCTACCATTTGATCAATACTGGTGGTCACAGTGTTGATGTCGATGACCCGATGCTCCCCCAGAGTATAACATCTAGGACTTTGAAGTGAAATGTTTAATGCAAGTGCTGCTACACTACATCAGTTATAAACCAAAAGTAGATCTTTGTGGTGGCAAAGCCAAACCCTCAAACATTAAACAGCAGACAGGTTTTGAACTATCCATACAAGCACAGTTCCGTCCCTCCCTGGGTCTGTCTTCTCCATGGTTAAGGCAGGGATCCTATGGAAAAACTAAACTGTGGCCATATAATTAAAGGCTAAGCACATTATGTATGCCATGTCAGGCATCCAATTAACATTTGTACTGCCTAATACTTGGGCTTCTTTTTACATTCTTTTTACGTTCCTCTAAGCCGCTGGCTACTGATGAAATGTTGTGACAATATGTTTCAGGTTAATTATACATTATTCAGGTTCTCTTTTCTAAGCTTTGAATCATTGCCTTTTACCTTAATTGAAAGTCCCCCTGTTATATGACTGACCTTTCTACTATTCATTGTTTTATAAAAGCCCCCCACTGTCTGCCGCCCCTCCACGCTAAGTGGGCAGAGACCTTCAGATCTCTGTATCCAGAATCTCTACTTTGAGGCTTTTCACTGTGGCAGATGTTTGATTGCATGCCTGAGACTCTCTCTTTTATTGGATCTTCTGAATTACTTCCTGCCCTGTTTCCTGTATAGTTAAACACCATCCTTGCTTTCCTCTCTGCACTCAAGCTTTTTGCGATTATCAGCTGTTCACAGTGACATGCATCACTTCCTCTTAAGTATTTAAAATGAATTTAAATGTTATCATTAAGAATAGCATTTAAAAGCTATTAATGTGGATGGGTATTTCAATATATATCAACTCACACTGTTTGTATTTCTCTTTGAGAGAAAATTACTTTGACTTTCATTCTCAGTCTGGTTCTGAATGATTGAGGAAGCTGTGCTTCCCCACTGCAATTGAAAGGCCATTTTGATGGCTGTGAAGTGGTGGTGAAAAAAAAAAAGAATAACACCACTGGAATAAAACTGGCATTCGCTATTTCTCCTTGTCACAGATGTCAGCTTATGATTCAGACTGGAGGTAGAACTAGGAAACGTATTTAGTGTTAGGAGCAATATTATTGTTTACGTCATAGATTTTCACCAGGTGTTTTCAATATTCTTGCCAATACTAAAGGCACCCACAATTCTATATGTCTCCCAAGCTATGTTGCTAAGGGATAGACTGTAGATACACGCTGTGATCTGCCACAAGTAAAGCTTAAAATGCTAATTTTGTCTGGTTATTAGCACATTGCTGATACAAAATTGCAATGCATTTTTGGCCATGAAAATATACAAGGTGTATTCTAATCCCAAATAAAGGTTTTAGGATTAGTGATCCTAGAGTACCATGAAATTGTAATAATGAAACACCAGCCTGTGCTGTAAGATGTTGGTTAGAATTCAAGTGTGGTGCTTGTAATTTCAGGAGATAATTATTTCTCTGATAAGATCTTCCATGTAAGAGACTTTGTATGTTTTTGTATTGGTTTCCTGTACAGACAAATAGTTTTCATTTTATTTCCTAATTATAGAGTAATACAACTTGCAATAGAATTGTGTTTTGCCACATAGTTCATACCCATTGTACTCCCATATGCCTCATAGTTAAGTAACTCAGGTGCAGAGTAAATAATAACAAAGGCAAGTTGGTGAAAAAAAGTACCTAGTTGCAGACATGTGCACTCCCTGGATTGAGTCAGAGAAATACGGTCTGGAGGCCTTTGGAAGATAGGGCTACCTGGAGAAAGGAAATTATATCAGCAAATGATTCTAGGATCTCACAAAGCTTTTCGTGTGGGAAGACAACTAGAAGTTGCAACAGGTTTGTTCACACACAAATAGAGCAGCTGAAGCTAAGGAGTGCAGCAGATGGCAAAATATTACCCATCAGTTGCTGTTATTGTCATATTTGTGTAGCCCCTGGGGTCTGAAACTCAGACGAGCAAGAACTCTTTGCCACCATCTACTGATGAATTGGGGGAAAAGACATAGTTAATTTTCACAGGTAATGCTCATGACAGGATGGATACTTTTGAAGTTTTGCTTACAACTCGTTCAAGGATAGGAATAAAAGGAAAACAAACTTTCATTATCTTCACAACACTTTTAAGAAGTGAAAAATTGGTTCTTGTGTCACTGGATTACATAGGACAGGAATTCTGACATGGGGAAAAAATGGATAAAAGAGCTTAATTTTCAGTCTATTCCTTCTATTTTATAATGAACTGAACTCAAAGTAAGACTGGAGAACGTAGCTGTCCTGGATGCAGACAGACAATAAAGAGGTGAAAAGATATCTTTATTTAGTACTAAAGGAGCTTTAATTACTGAAGGAGAGGGAGAAGCCTGGAGATCCTGACCTTGCACTACACCTAAATGTGACTGTACCCTGGGCAAGAGCCAGAGCCAGCAAGGTGCTGGGAGATGAAAGAGAGCAGTGGTACAAAGAGGGCACTATCCCAAAAAGACACAACATGTCAAGGGACAGCAAGATGGCTGCCTAGGGTGCACTTTTCTTCCTCAGCTGAAGTCAATCCCACCTAAGTGGTCTCCTGCTCTTGAGGTACCACCAGGGCAAATATGTCCTGTTCAGGTGACCCAGGGAAATTGCCTCATTTCCTTAGGTTTGTGAGAAGTGTCTGAAGCACGTGTTTCTTAAGTGGAATCCTGTTATTCCACTTGGAATCTGACTTACTTGATGCCAGTATTTTCTCGCAGAAAAAAATCACTTTATGGATACGTCATCACCCTACCTTATAGAGGTGTCCAGTATACAATATTGGATAGTAGATAGAGGAGGCAGTCTCACAGGAAAAAGAAACTCATCTGCATCTTCTAACATCTGGCAAGTTTTTCTAGGAAATGTGCCTCTTTTTGTTCAAAGGCATAATGTGCAGCTTTTCAGGGACAAATAAGCAGGAGGTGGATGTTAGAAGCAATGGCAAGGTCTCTCATAAATAGACATGAATGTGCCATTGATGTGCTTCAAGCCATCCAGAAGCATGTAAGCATGAGTAACCTGTAACTGGGGCTGAATAAATATAGCCCATCTCTCCACACAGCTTCTTTACAGCCTGAAATGAAAACTCTTGCCTGCCTGCCAAGAGAGACAAGGCAACTTCAATGCAAACAACAGGGGAGAATGTATGTTAGGGCCAAATAGAGCTCTTTTGCTTTGCTTCTACATTTTCCTACCACTCTTGTGCAGTCTGCTTGAGAAAAATCATAAAATCAGGAATACGGCTTTTATTGAAGGAAGGCACTTGGCATAAGTACTGAGGCCTTGGAGGACTGGCTTCTGTTTTCCCTTTTCTTTGTCCCTTCAGCAAAGACCAGCAATCAGGAGAGCAGTGCTAGAGCTTAAGGTGCTCCAGACCCTTCAGAAAAAGGATTTGTTTAGATTATAAATGCAAAGAGAATTTCTCCTACACAGGAGGAACTTCAGCTTCCCCAAACATGTCGCACTGAAATCCAGATGACACTCTGCACATTATGTTTTCATCCCATTCACCACACTCTGCCTTCTCTCTCCTGCATTGAATTGATGCAGAAATAAAACTAGCCCTGACTCACTGTTGCTTTCCTAAGGTGGCATTCTCTCTCTTCTGCCAGCTTTACAACAGAGGCGTCTGTAAACACATCTAACTCTCATTCCTATTGTATAAAAACATGTTGTCAACAGTTCTGCTCTCTGCATCCTCAGTTTCTAGCCAAGAGCACAGGATTAAGATGGACAGTCTTAGCTATCTTACCTTCCTTTGCATTTCAGCACTTTTTATGGTTCCAAATAATGGAAACTCCTTAGCAGTAAAGCAAGAAGCTTGAAGTCTGAAAAAGGCCCCAAAGGGCAAACAGTAAAAGAAAATTCATTAACAGAAATTTTTCAACCTCGGAATTTTAGTTCAGATGGGGTTAAGTTGCAGAAGAGAATTGGGACAAGCTTGCGGTTTTATTTACCTTAGCTTGTTCTGTTCTTTATCGCTTGAAATTTGATGGCCCTTGAAAACATTTTGCCCCTCCAAACTCCAAGCTTTTATGGAAAATACAGAAATAAAATCCAAACCATGTGAACCAATATTCAACAGCTGAAGGATATTTCCACCTACCCTCCCTGCACCTGCTCAAGCTAATGTTTTCAGTCTGTCTCAGTCTTCCATTTCACTTTTGCCCCTGCCAAAAAAGTGAGCTAATGTCTCTTGGTGTTCCAGGGCAGGAAGAAAAAAATGAGTCAACTCTGCATGTCCGAATTACTTGATGACCACATTTCAATTTTAGCTGCCCTCATCTACATTGCCCGTCTCCACAAAGAAAATACAGGATGACAGAAATGCTTTTCAGCTCAACCAAGGGCCACTGAATCAAAGTCCTAGCAATCCTGAACAGTACAGACTAATACTTTGGAATAAAAATGAATCCTCATGTCCAAAATTTTCTGTCTGAATGCTCTAGCAGGGAGATTTATAGGTGGGATTTGGGCTGGTTTAGCTACAGGGAGGAGTATATTGAACAAAATCCTCATCCCATGGAAAGTGGTGTGTCATGTGTCCTTTACTTGAAGGTAAGTTTTCCCCAAGGATTCAGACTTCTCAGATGTCTGGACTTTCTTTGCTGACTAGATGTCCATTAGAACTTGCTGTCAGCCAAAACTAAGCAGCTGAAAATATTCATACAATGTATTAATCAATTTAATTTAGTAGGGTCTATTTGTATGTCATAATGACTTCCTAAAAGCCTTGCCTGGTGGCACAGAAATCTCAGAGGGAATACTGCTGTACAGAGGCAAGGAGAGCATTTCTAATTAACAGAAGAACTTTCCAAATGCCATTTTCCTAAATCAGTACTCTCATGATTGGTACAGCAAAAAAAGTACTTATAATCCCCAGTAACCTTATTATCTTCTTTTCTCATGGCTTTCTACCTCAACTATTTGGATTTTTTCCCCCAAAATGGTACACATTATGACCCCGCCTTTCCTTGACACCTAAAAGGTAGCAAATTACAAGAATGGTAAGAATATTGTATAGCTTCCCACTTTTATTATCACTAAATGCATCATTAAATGTAAATTGATTACAGCAGAGAGTACATTAATTGTGACCGCAGTACAAAGCCCTGATTTTCTGCTGATACCACACTGCTTTCAGGATGACTGAAACATTACTTCCCTAAAAGAACCTGGCTAACACTTGTGGGCTGGCCCACTAGCACAAGGATCCAAGAGGCCCTGGAGTGCCTAAAGTATGTTTGGATTTTATTTGGCAAGCCCATGGAATCAAGTTTAGCATCTCTTCCCCCCCAACAGTTTCTCTTTTCACACCACATAGACTCTTTCATTCTGTTGTTCCTCAAATTCGTTCCGCTTGCACTGTGTGCACACACGTCCTTTTGCAATTTCCTAAAATAGGGTAGATCTTAAAAAAGTGAACAAAATCTTTCCTTAAATAGTAAACAACTCTACATTTTCTTGCAAGATAGGTTTCTATAAAGAACATATCATGGTGGTACCTTAACGTCTCTAAATTTTAGATTGGTATGATATATGTTATTTTTAATCTTGCAAAAATTAAACTTCACCATCAAAAGAGGTTTCTACAGAAATGATCTAAACTAGTAATAGAGTCTTGGAATATTTTATATATATGTTCATATACAGAAAACAAGCCAGTGGTAGAAATAAACTTCACTATGTAGATCCAAGCCCTCTCTGAGATCAGTTTTGCCTAAGCATTTGAGCAGAGGTCCAGGTATTACTCTAACCTTCCAGTTAACTGCTTGGAAGGGTCTCATGTAATTTCATGTTCTGTGTGAATACTGAAATCACAGACTTTTTTGTTGAGTGTATGGGGATTTATTGTTTCTGTTTCCCTCATAGAGAATAGAAAAACTATGATTTCACTTATCTTTTTCCATTGAAAAATCATTCAGAAAGATCATTATTGACCATCTCTAAAACTGATACCACCTTTGGAATGCTCTTTGAAATCTACTGAGGAAAAGTAGTATTAATAGGTCATCTCTTTACTTTTATTGCTTCGGTCTCAGACTTAAGAAACACTTTGAATTTAAGCATTATAGTGAACCATAAAAACTTTTTACACCAAATTGTAAATCCTTCTGCTTTATTACAATAAACATAAGGGTCTGACTTTCTTGACACAGGTAGTTTTATTGCATCTCTCACTAACAACAGATGTCAGCTGGTGAAATCCAAATCATTGGGGGGAAAAAGTTACATAATTTTTAGTGGGTTTTACTAATAGTTGAGTGTTTGAGAAACTCAGAGACTGTGGCAAATGATCCTTTTATATATACATATCTATATATGTACATATAAATATGTATAAAAGGTATTTTCTTCTCTCTTTCACTCTTCTATGAAATCTTTCCCCAAAATCTTTCTTGAACACACCTTTTTCCAATACTAGATCCAACATCAAATTACTTTTTATCTTAAGCATTTAAGTCAATTAAACAAAAACATACAGAGGTTTTCACAGTTCTGCTCACCTGATGATTTTTTTTCTTTGTATTAAAGAAAAGAAAGAATCCCAATGTGTAAATAGTTCACAATTGGCAGTTCTTGTTTGGTGAGAGAGTGGCTTAAAAGAGATTAAACATAAAGCAAAATGGATTTTTGTCACTGGAGACTTTGTCTCCTTCTTTCTAGGCTGGGATACATTTCTAACCTGTGTGGGGAATGAACTTCTTCAGTTTGAATGTCCTCCAAGTCAGGACTCACTCAGGTGACTGCATCCTATGCTTCCCATCTCAGACACCACCACCGCTGCAAATCAGTCCTCCCTCCTTCAGGCTTCAAGGGGAAAGAAGTTTTGCTTCTACTGTCAGCTTTACACAGATCTGGGAATAACCTTAAAACCAGGCTTACCTTGTAGACACACTGTGAATACTCAAGCCCTGACAACAAGGTTACTTCAGGTCATCTTTGGTTTCTTTTGGTTTTGTTTAGATTTGGGTTGGTTTGTTGTTTTTTTTCAGAGATGGAACTGAGCTGAAATGTAACACTTAAACTTAGGTCCAATTTCTCCTTCAGGATAGACTGGGACATGCCTGGTTCAGTAGCGCTCCTCCGAAGTTTCTTCCTTAAAAATTGTGTATGCACGTATCTTAGGTGCTCTGAATTAGCAACCAACAGTGGAGATGGCAGTCTGTGGCTTAATGGTTCAAGGGCTTAGGTTCATTTTTTAAGTTCTTTCTCTCCTTCATGGGGTCAATACAGCAAAGGAAGTGCAGTGATAAACAGCCTTCTTGTTCCAGTTTTTCTGGCTCTCTCATTCACCAAAAATGTGTCATTTTAAGGTGCGTATATCCCTGAGGTTTTTTGCTACCTCTTACCAGACATTAATGCCTCCTCCTTATCCTGCTCATGGGTCAGGAGAATAGACCTTACTGCCATTCCACAGCTACTTCAAATTGGGAGATGGCCCAATTGTTTCTAGCAATATGAGTGAGCCAGTTTATGGGGACATCACCTCTGAGTGCAACATCTCATTTGCCAGGGCTCAACTGTCCTAGAAAGAGGAACGCTTTCCCCCTGCCCTTGACCTTGCATTGAAAGAGGAGTTACGGTTTCAGTGATCTGCTGCCCACTCACTCACAGTACACTGTGTAGGACACCCAAGATGAGATTCAGCTGATTGAATGTGAGAATCTGCAGTTCAGACATCTCTGAGCAAACTACTCTGGGGTTGTTCTACAGTCAATGCAGAGCTGGTCAATGAAGAGAGTGGAGTACCTGGAGCTATTCAGTCTCTATCTGGTTGCCTAAACACCTAAATGTCATTTGAGACTCCATGAACCAGGCTCTTCATGTCACTCTAAACAACTCCTACATTTGGTCAAAAGATTCCTGTCCTAAACTTCCCTGACTCTGTTGACCTGGCTCCCATGAACTACAGTGGGAGCTTCAGGTGGAGACACGTGGACTGAGGACACCTACGGTAAGTCTTGTTTGATAGTAAGACACCTAAATATAGATATCTACCTGAAGATATGTGACAAAGGATTGGTTTGCTCAGACATCTACCTAGCATCATCTGTGATACCCTACAGTATCACAGACCCCTGTGTGGAGCTGGCTGGTGACATACACTTTTATGGGAGATCCCTACTCTTCCCAAGTGGCGCACAGATGCCGAAGAAGATAGCCTGCAAAGCCTAAAATTCACCTATGTGTAGGCTATGGCATCCCACCCGGAGTGTCTGTGGTCTGTGATAGTCCATGAGGATCTAGTCAGTATGTTCAGAGGAGTCTAGTAAGCAATGCAGGTAATAGGTGCCTACTTAAATGCAAGCTAAAATTTCACAGAGTTACATAAATCCTACTCAAAACTAAAGAGTCAAAAGGTCTAGGAGGGAGATAAGGGGGTTTGTTCCATGGGTCTCCTGCCTCTGTATGGCCATTTCAAATCCAGTCAATTCCAGATCCTGAATAGCAGTATCCACTAACAGGCCTTCAAGTATATCCATGTCTTTTTTTTTCTTTTTTTTTTTTTTCAGTTTGGGTGCTTTTTTCCTATAGTACTACACATTATTAAGGGGTTCAATGCAGACTCCTCATCCATTTGTAATCTGTCCGTGGCACAAGAAATAGAGGACAAAATTGTTCCTAACCCTGCAGTTCAGAGATCTCTGTCTTTTCAAACCCCAGGAAAGAAATATGCTGTAAATTACATACTGCGATGGCCAGAAAGAACATGCAGTCATATAATCAGCCACAATATGACTGTAAGAAGGCAGTGGACTGCATCTAACTTTTATTGAAACACCAAAGTCATCTAAAACCTCATATCACCAGGGGTATCTTTCAGACCAAATACATGCTACAGCCTGTAAAAATTAAGCTAGTCATTATAAACTTAATCTGCAGTCTGAATGGCAAAATTGAAAAGCACTCAAGCATTAAACTGCACTTCTTAAAGGTAAAATAATAAAGCAATATGGGTAATATATAAATAGCTTTAAAGATTGCTAGGAGCAGGATACCTGGGCTGAGCATTTCAGTGGAAATTGAAATGTATTATGGCTTTCAGTAAAGTTGAATGTCTTCAGTAGGCTGCTTTTGGCACTAAATGGTTGCAACAATTATTGGCTTTGTGGAGAATCCTATGCACCCTATCTGTTTGTGTGTTTGTTTGGGTTTTTTTTAAAGTCAGGTAGCTTTGTCAATGTGAATTGCTTCTTGGAAACCTGTTACCTCATCCTTAAAACACACAGCCTGCTTGACAGCAAAGTTAATTAACACTTAGTAAGAAACATTTCTTTTGTTCTTTACTCAAAGATCTTTCTTAGATTAACTATATTCTTATTAGTTCTCTTAATGAAGGTGACCTTGGCTACAGGGGTCATACATAATCAATGTATACAGTGAGAACAATAGAAATGACTCAATTTCCTGATGGAAACTGGTGACAAGTGGTGTCCCTCAGGGGTCTGTACTGGGACCAGCACTGTTCAGTATCTTCATCAATGGCATAGACAGCGGGATTGAGTGCACTCTCAGCAGATTTGCAGATGACACCAAGTTGAGTAGTGTGATTGACCCACCTGACAGATGGGATGCCATCCAGAAGGACCCGGACAGGCTCAAGTGGGTTCATGTCAACCTCATGATGTTCAACAAGGCCAAGAGCAAGGTCATGCACATGAGTCAGGGCAACCCCCTGTATCAGTGCAGGCTGGGTGGAGAAAGGATTGACAGTAGCCCTGAGAAGGAGGACTTGGGGGTACTGGTGGATGAAAAGCTGGACGTGAGCCGACAATGCACGCTTGCAGCCCAGAAAGTCAATTTTTTTTGATGCTGGGCTGCATCAAAAGAAATATGACTAGCAGGTCAAGAGAGATTATTCTTACCCTCTACTCCACTCTCGTGAGACCCCACCCGGAGTACTGTGTTCAGCTCTGGGGACCCCAACATATGAAGGGCATGGAGCTACTGGAGCGAGTCCAGAGAAGGGCCACAAAGATGATCAGAGGGCTGGAGCACCTCTCCTGTGAGGACAGGCTGAGAGAGTTGGGGTTGTTCAGCCTGGAGAAGAGAAGGCTCCAGGGAGACCTTATTGCAGCCTTTCAGTACTTAAAGGGGGTTTATAAGAAAGATGGGGACAAACATTTTAGTAGGGCCTCTTGTGATAGGACAATGGGTAATGGTTTTAAACTGAAAGAGGGTAGATTTAAACTAGTTATAAGGAAGAATTTTTTTTACAATGAGTGTGGTGAAATACTGGAATGGTTTTCCCAGAGAGGTTGTAGATGCCCCATCCCTGGAAACAGTCAAGGTCAGATTGGATGGGGCTTTGAGCAACATTATCCAGGTGAAGATGTCCCTGCTCATTGCTGGGGGTTGGACTAGATGAGCTTTAAAGGTCCTTTCCAACCTAAACCATTCTATGATTCTATTCATCCATGTTCCAGACTCTTAAATTTGACAGGGTAGAGTAACTCAAAAGAGAGATAACACTCTGCCTTGTACCACTGTATCTAAAAAAGAAATCTACAAGTTCTTTCATCATGGTTGATAACGTATGCAACATCACTTAACTTTCAATATACAAGATTTCATTATATGATCAGTTGTTAATTTTAATGAGACTACTGCTGTATGAACTACTCTTTTGTGCTGAACTGTGCTTAAATGCTTAAAATGGGACAGTCTGAGCATAGCTGTGGTGCTGGCCATGGGCTGGGCTCTGGCGTATTTACTCATCTGAAATCCTAGCAGTAGGATCACTCATTTACTGAAGGTACTTTGCAGAATGAATTAGCTGTGTGTGTATCTTTTTGCGACATGTCTGTTTGGGGCCTTAATCACTGCTACATTTGTGGCCCCATTTTACCACACGATTAAGACATCATTATTCTGCAAACAGTTCTACAACATGCATGAAATTAACATTAGAGTACTTTGCTACATAGTGATGAAAAAAAAAAAAGAATCAAAATATGGCTGTTGCCATTTATCTCAGTGAAAAGGGATCGTACAAATGATGGCTGTGCTTCATGCCCAACCTATGCACTAGTAGTAATGCTGCAGATGACGAAAATGGCTTATCATGAATTGAGTAACTAAGATCATAAAGAGATTACAATATAGCTGGGATTATAACCCATGTCTTCTCAGATCCAATGATCACATAAGATTCTTGAGCTCAGAAACAAAAAGTAACAGAAACAAAATTATGTTTGTCAGTATTGAGACAGTTTTCCAGCACAACTCTCTGACTTCACAAACACCATGGTTCCACTATTCTACTCTGAGTACGTCTAGAGAGAAGCAAAGTGCTGAACCACTGCAGTTCAACTGTTTGCCCACAAAGCCACATTAATTGACTGTATGCTTGTTTGTGCCGTGTTGCAAATGGCTTGTAACTTAAGAAAGATCTCTCTCCTCCTGATATGTTTTGCTTTCAAAAGAGCAGAGAAACCACTTCCCTTGTTGAAGCTGTTTCCACAGCTCTGGCTACTCAGTCTGTCTATAATTGGTGTGAACTAGGTGAATGCTTTTGCAGATATATGCTTCAACAACGTGACAGCTGAAATCTGCAGGTGAAATCCAGCTAGGCTGAACTTCAACTAAAAGATCAGAATGTTTTCCTTTTTCCTCTTAGTTTTGATTTTATTCACCTTCCTAGTAAGTTCTATGTTGAAACAACCCCAAAAATTTCCATGTGAAGCTCTGTCACTTTCCATACTTCTCCTCCTATCACATCTAATCATGTGCAATTATGGACAGAGTTGTTGCTTGGCTATGATGTGGAACCCAGACAGGGTTTCCTCCAACAGCTTGTTATCCTGAATCAGCTCTTCTGAATCTATTTTGAGCTTGAAGTTTTAACAAAAGTCCCAAATAAGGCAAAGTTGCATGTAATTTGGGTCTTTGACAACAACATTCTTCTCCACTTTACCTTTTTGCTAACCACAGATATTTCCCCCCATTATCTGGAATTTATGCTAATTTTGGCCTAATTAAGCAGTGGTCAATTACTGTTCACTATCATTAGGTTCAATTGATCCCATGGAGGGTGGAATGACCACATCTCCCAATTAAGCAGAGTTCAGTGCAATATATTCTACATGAATGCAGGCACAAAAGGACAACTTTCTATGTGAGGACATAACATTTCCAGAAGTATTGCTGAAAACCACTTCATCTGTTTTTTTAAAGAAAGACAGACATTACAGCTTCCTCCATCCAAGTTCTATTATGCTTCTGGCATTATTATTTGTGAGACAATAGCTGTTGAGGTGACACTGCTGTGGATGTGCTGTCTCCCAACTCTCTGAGAAGAGGCTGTGTGTTCTTACTTGAAGGGGAAGGAGACGTCAAGGCTTAGAAAAGTTTTTGAGGTCTGACAGGAAACTAGATGCTGGATGGATGAGATAACAGGACTGAAGGCTGACATAAGCAGAGAAAAGGAGATGAAGTCACAAAGTATTTCAGCAGAACTCTCTTTAAATTCTATTTGAAATACCTTTGTATGTTTTTCTCTGAGTTCCGGTTCAGTTGCAAACATTTTAAGAGACCAAAACCACAACCAGTTTCAACATGATCCTAATATGAGCTGATGCCTGTATGTGCTGCATAAATGCATATATATGAAAAACACTGTGACAGTCCAGTACCTTACAGCCCTGTCAAATTATAGACATATGACAGAGCATCTTCCTCAGAATTAACAAATAACTCAAGCACTGCTAGTGAAACTTAGAAGAGGAGCAGTGGGAAGATAATAAAAAGTTATTCTCAACCTCATGTTGAATATAGAATCACAGCATAAAGTATTGGAAAGGATTTCTGTAGGTCATCTACCTGCTCCTGCTCAAAACCAGGGCTACTTAAAAGTTCTAAGAGGTTTCTGAGAGTCTTGTCTTCTTGAGTTTCAAGTAATGCCAAGGATGGAGATCCCACAACCTCTCTGGGCCCCTGTTCTAGTATTCATATTTCCTGTCCTACAACTTGTGCCAGTTGTCCAACTGTCTTTTTTGTGTGCACCTCTGAGAAGTTCGTCTCCATCTTCTGTATAGCCACCCATTAGTCAGAGGACAATGGATCCCTCCTTAGACTTTTCTCCAGGATGTATTTCTGCTACATCATGTGTTACAGCCCCTTAACCAACCTGGCTTCTCTGCTAGACTCTCCCTTGTTTGTCAAACTTTCTCCTGTACTGAAGGCCCCAAATGGAATTAGTTTTACCAGTTGGGTCCTCCCATTAACCTGAATGTCTAAATAATTCCTCTGTTTATTCTTCTTCAACATGGTCTCTGAGCACAGAGAGTCAGTAAGTTAATCATTATCAAGGATCTTTCAATGAGAAGATTTATCTGAGAAACAAGATACTGCCAAATTATAAAATAAATCTCAACTAAATCAATGAGAGCTGAGTCAGAGCCTTGTCTCAATACTCCAGTGTTATGGCTGACAGAGACAAGCCAAGAAATAGAACAATATTCTCCAGTGCTTCCCCATTGCTAATGACCACTCTCAAACTCAGTGAGACTTTTTGATCTTGGGGACTCGACAATAAAATGCCTTGTTGGTTGCATCAGGACTGTCTGAACTCCCTGAGGGCTGAATGCAGTATCAGGGCCAGCAAAGGGGACAGAGAGCTCATCTGCAATTGTCAAAAATACTCCAGAACAAAAAATCCAGAACTTTTCTGCTTCGTGATTAACTCTCTAGGCATCAGCTTTCTCACAGATTATTCTGAAAGTGCTGATACATCCAGCTTTCTCATTCCACCCAGGCTTTAGCAAATTTGGACACATGAGAGACCCTAGGAATGACTGAGAGAAGAAAAGAAGCATATAACAGGAGAATATATGCCTAGGACAGGGAAAGAGCCAGCAGTGTGGCTTCTATTCTTCCCAGGGACAGTGGCTTTTGGACACTGCAGTTCAGGGGAAACTGCTTTACCTGCTATCTGTGGTTCCATCCTTAGCAAAGTCTAGCTGGTGTATGAAGAGCCACAGGACAGAGAGGCCAGGACAGGAGCTGACTCAACATCAGTGAGCCAACTGAGACAGAGTAGATTTGCACAATATCCAGGGCATGCACTCACCCCTGAATTATCAGATGTGTATGCCAGGAGATGACAGGGCATTTGTCACCCCATCCATCCTGGCTCAGTCACCCCATCAGAGAAGGCCACCAAATTTGTCAGGCACAATTTGCCCTTAGTGAAGCCGTGTTGGCTGTCACCAATCACCTCATGTCACCAATCACCTCATTTTCCATGTGCCTGAGCATAGTTTCCAGGAGGATCTGCTCCATGATCTTGCCAGGCACAGAGGTGAGACTGACCAGTCTCTAGCTCCCCAGGTCTTCCTTTTTTTCCCTTTTTAAGAATGGAGGTTATTTTTCCCCTTTTCCAGTCAGTGGGAATTTCAACGGACTGCCACAACTTCTCAAATATGATGGAGAGTGGCTTAGCAACGTCATCTGCCAGTTCCCTCAGGATCTGTGGATGCATCTCATCAGGTCCCATGGACATGCGCACCTTCAGGTTCCTTAGATATTCTCGAACCTGATCTCTTTCAGTGGGCAGTTCTCCATTCTCCCAATCCCTGCTTTTGCCTTTTGTGACTTGGGCAGTGTGGCTAGAGCACTTGCTGGTGAAGACTGAGGGGAAAAATTCCTTGAGTACCTCAGCCTTCTCCATATCCTGGGTAACCAGGTCACCCATTTCATTCCAGAGGGGACCCACATTTTCCCTAGTCTTCCTTTTATCACTGATGTACCTATAGAAGTTTTTCTTGTTGTCCTTGACATCCCTGGCCAGACTAATTTCTATCAAGGCTTTGGCTTTCCTAACCTGATCCTTGGCTGCTTGGACAGTTTCTCTGTATTCCTCCCAGGCTACCTGCCCTTGCTTCCACCCTCTGTAGGCTTCCTTTTTTTGTTTGACTTTGCCCAGGAGCTCCTTGTTCATCCATGTGGGCCTCCGGGCATTTTCACTTGACTTCCTCTTTGTTGGGATGCATCGCTCCTGAGCTTGGAAGAAGTGATCCTTGAATACTAACCAGCTGTCTTGGGCCCCTCTTCCTTCCAGGGCTTTATCCCATGGTACTCTACCAAGCGAGTCCCCAAAGAGCCCAAATTCTGCCCTCCTGAAGTCCAGGGTAGTGAGCTTGCTGTGTGCCCTCCTCGCTGCCCTGAGGATCTTGAACTCCACCATTCCATGGTCCCTGCAGCCAAGGCTGCCCTTGAGCTTCACATTCCCCGCCAGCCCCTCCTTGTTGGTGAGAACAAGGTCCAGTATGGCACCTCTCCTCGTTGGCTCCTCTATCACTTGGAGAAGGAAGCTGACACATTCCAGGAACTTCCTGGATTGCTTATTCCCTGCTGTGTTGTCCCTCCAACGGATATTGGGGTGGTTGAAGTCCCCTATGAGGACCAGGGCTTGACAACGTGAGGCTGCTCCTATCTGTCTACAGAGGGCCTTATCCTCTTCCTGGTCCAGTGGCCTGTAGTAGACCTCCATTATAATGTCACCGGTCTCACTTGACGCCTCATCCATCCCCAGGTGGAGTTTCATGCACCTCAGCTGGTCATTGACATAGAGGGCGACATCCCCTCCTTGTCTCCCCTCCCTGTCCTTCCTAAAGAGCCTTTATCCTTTGTGGTGGGTTGACCCTGGCTGGAGGCCAGGTGCCCACCAGAGCCGCTCTCTCACTCCCCTCATTCACTAAACAGGGGAGAAAAGGCATAACGAAATGCTTGTAGGTCGAGATAAGGGCAGGGAGAGATCACTCACTAATTGTTCTCACGAGCAAAACAGACCGAACTTAGAGAGGGAATTCATCTAATTTATTACTAAACAAAACATAGTAGAGGAATGAGAAAATAAAATCAACTCTTAAAACACCTCCCCCCACCCCTCCCATCTTCCCGGGCTCAACTTCACTCCCGGCTTCAACCTTCCCCCCCCTCAGCAGCACAGGGGGACGGGGAGTGGGGGTTACGGTCAGTTCATCTCACGGTGTTTCTGCCGCTTCTTCATCCTCAGGGGGAGGACTCCTCTCATCGTTCCCCTGCTCCAGCATGGAGTCCCTCCCACAGGGTGCAGACCTTCAGGAGCAAACTGCTCCAGCGTGGGGTCCCCCACGGGGTCACAAGTCCTGCCAGCAAACCTGCCCTGGCGTGGGCTCCCCTCTGCACGGGTCCACCGGTCCGGCCAGGAACTTGCTCCAGCATGGGCTTCCCACGGGCCGCAGCCTCCTTCAGGAGCCTCCACCTGCTCCGGCATGGGGTCCTCCACGGGCTGCAGGTGGAATCTCTACACCCCCTCATCCTTCCTCCATGGGCTGCAGGGGGACAGCCTGCTTCACCATGGTCTTCACCACGGGCTGCAGGGGGATCTCTGCTCCGGCGCCTGGAGCTCCTCCTCCCCCTCCATCTGCACTGACCTTGGTGTCTGCAGAGTTTCTTACATCTTCTCACTCCTCTCTCCGGCTGCAAAAGCTCTCTAAGTGTTTTTCTTCTTCTTAAATATGTTATCACAGAGGCGCTGATTGGCTTGGCCTTGGCCAGCGGCGGGCCCGTCTTAGAGCCGGCTGGCATTGGCTCTGTCAGACACAGGGGGAGCTTCTAGCAGCTTCTCACAGAAGCCACCCCTGTAGCCCCCCCGCTACCAAAACCTTGCCACGCAAACCCAACACATCCTTCCATTCCAACACTCCAGTCATAGGAGCCATTCCACCACGTCTCCGTGATGCCGATGAGATCACAGCCCTGCAGGTATGCACATGTCTCTAACTTCTCTTGTTTATTCCCCATGCTATGTGTGTGTTTGCATAGAGGCATTTAAGTTGGGCCCCCAGTGAGGCTGATTTACTGGCTGGAGTGGCTGGAACGCCTTTCAGGTACTTCACCGGTGTTTCCCTGTTGGCTTCTATTACCTCAGGAGCCCCTGGATCATCTCTGTAAGACTTCAAGTGTGCTGCATGTATCCAGCACGTCTCTGAGCAACAGGCTGAGGGCCCTTGCTAACACCCTTTCCCTCTGACCTTGGTGTGTCATCCCACAGCTTGTCACAGGGAAGCCTGATATTATCCCCCTCTCCCTTCAAGCCTAGTTTAAAGCTCTGTCAATAAGCCCCACAAGCTCCTGGGCAAAGACCCTCTTTCCCCTTTGAGAAAGGTGAATCCCATCTGATGCCAGCGAGCCTGGTGCCATGTAGGCCATCGCATTATCGAAAAACCCAAAACTGTGGCAGTTACACCACTCATGGAGACATGTATTGATAGACTGGGGCCATCTGTTTCTTCCAATGTCACTGCCCGCAACTGGGAGAAGAGAGGAAAAAATAACCTGTGCACGATTCCCTCAGCAACCATCCCAAGGCCCTGAAGTCTCTTTTGATTGCTCTTGGACTACCCATTGCAGCTTCATCACCACTGTGCAATTTGGTTCAGAACTATTTGCCTGTGTGTGTGTAATTTGATCCAGAATTGTTTGTCTGCCTGGCTGGACATGTGATTTGATTTAACCTCCATCTGTGTGTGCAACCCTGCCGTAAGTTTTGGGCAACCCTTGCCATTCTTGAATCTTTAACTAAGTTGCTATTTTGATTGTAACAAATAATTCCATTGAATCACTCTGTTAAATTGGCTGATGATTAAGTGTTGTTAATAATTATACAACCTAATATTGTGATCTATCTCAAAAATATTAATAAATCCTAAATTGCTGCTAAACCAAAGCCATGTAGCAAAATTTCATTCATGAGAAATTGGCTTAGTCAGCAGGATGGCAAGTAGTGTGACCAATTACTTACAAAGGCACAATATTAATCCGAACCCTGGCTTCTCAAAAGAATGGACCTGTGATAATTGGTATAATGGGGAAGCAGTAGAGAAGCAGCTAAATGCTGCAAGGGGTTCAACTAAAGATGGGAAAGATAAAGGTATAATATGCAAAATGTTGGGAACATGCCCAGCAGTTGCATGTAGAGAAAGAGGGAAAACAACCCATAAAATGCAAGATCTGCAAAATGAAACAGAGGGATGTAAAACTACCGAACTGCTACTATCAGTAAAAATAGAACAACTGCAAAAACAGCTTGAGGAAGCAACCTTACTTTGAAGAAATCTCCCCACTTGGGTAGAATTAATGCATGACATCATAAATCATGGACGAGAAGTGGAATGGGATGATGTGTCCAGTGGAACAAAAAATATGGGTTGAAATGTTCGACAGGTTAAGCAAACACCTCAGAGTGACTCTCGAGAACCAGGACTCATTAATCAACAACTGAGGGCCCTGGAAGAGAGAAATGAATCATGGAAACAAGGCCTGGCAATGGGTATTCCCAGAGTTGTTATTCATAGACAACTGGCTAGAGTTATTCTAAGCTTGACAGAAGCTTTTTGAAAGGAGATGGGACAGGGAAAATCTTTTTCCCCTACTCCAAGGCACGACAGGAGAAGAAATTAATCTACGCATTGGAAACGGACAGAAATGACTGTTTATTATGCTGATTCTGCTTCAACTAGAAAAGACACCAAATTTTGCAATTATGACAACCTAGATTGTTGGTATAACTTCAACTTATTACAACCTGGTTTTCTGATTTGCGGATGGACCCACTGTAGAGTGGGACTGATGATTAAATTTCACAGATTTCACAGAATGGCAGGGGTTGGAAGGGACCTCTGGAGATCATCTAGTCCAACCCCCTGCTAAAGCCGGATCACCTAGAGCAGGTTGCACATGATCACATCCAGACAGGTTCTGAGTACCTCCAGAGAAGAAGACTCCACAACCTCTCCGGGCAGCCTGTTCCAGTGCTTGGTCACCCTCAAAGTAAAGATGTTTTTTCTCATGTTCAGATGGAACTTCCTGTTTTCCAGTTTGTGCCGGTTGCCCCTTGTCCTGTTGCTGGGAACCACTGAAAAGAATCTGGCCCCATCCTCTTGACACCAGCCCTTTAGATTTGTAAGTATTGATAAGATCCCCTATCAGTCATCTTTTCTCCAGGCTAAACAGACCCAGCTCTCTCAACCATGTTGTGCCTGCTAGAGGATAGTACTGGCCATGAGAAGGATGCCAGCAGTGTTTATATTCTGGCCTGACCGATTCTTCGATGGACTTAAATTTATAACTTATAACTTTACTATTCCTAAAATAGCAGGGGCTGAAATCTAGCTTTTCTGCTGTCCTTCAGCCTGTGCTTGTGTTAACATTAGTATGTGGGGTGTCTTGAAAAGAAAACCAAACAATTTTATATGGAAAGACTA
Organism: Grus americana; assembly: GCF_028858705.1. Taxonomy (NCBI): domain Eukaryota; kingdom Metazoa; phylum Chordata; class Aves; order Gruiformes; family Gruidae; genus Grus; species Grus americana. The sequence continues at coordinate 8,492,985 of NC_072853.1, read as the reverse complement.
CATCGCTTTGTGTCTCTAACTTTCAAATTACAATACAATAAAGCAGTATCTCATTAGCATGTTCCCCAGTTGAGGGAGAATTGCCAGGAGATTTCACAGTTAAATTCTAACTCATTTTAAGTGTGGACAGTATGATACAAATGTTGGTTTTATTAGTGTCATCAAACTAGGAATTTATGTTATTTTATTTTGAGACTAAGAGGATGATACTTCCTAAGGCTAAAGCAGGAGTTAAATTCTTCTACAACACGAGCTCCTAATGACTTTGCACAATGTAGCATAAGAAGAAACAGTGTTTTACTTCTCCAATTGGACACTAAAATTTCTCTGGTACCCATTGTGGGGTAGTCCTATCCCAACATGAAAGCACACTCTGCCTCCCTGCAGAAGTTAACCAGCAATCAAAGCACATTAAAAAAAAAATATATTACTTGTAGAGATGCCTAAAGAGAGGACAGTGTTGTTTGTTTTTCGTAAAGATGTCTTCTTTACCTATAGATGTGAGCTTGCTTCTACATTGTGGAAGATATGGATGTGTGAAAGTTATGCAAATCAGATAGATGCTGTTCAGTTTAAAGCACAGGACTTAACCTGACAAAAGACATCGGCTGCCAGATTTTCCAAGACTTTCTGTGTGACCTTACCTTCTCTCTGCCTCAATTCTGTAAAATGAGGATGATTTCACTGCCTCTGTTTTTTGAGTCTTTTCTATTTAGGTCTTCAGTGCAGAGGCTGCTTCTTGCTCTGTATTTGTACAATACCCTGAGCTCAGCTCATCCCATTAAATAAATCTCAGCAACCATTTTCCATTCAGACATTAATAAACAGCATTATCTTTCCTCCTTATTAACTGGATGTCTGAGTTAAGAACTCTTTTATCTTTCTTTTGCAACAGTTTGCAGATAATGTAGTTTGAATATTTTTTTTTCAAAACAGGTAAGCAAAGAAAGACTAACTTGTTACCATGCCTCAGCAAGACTCCATTTAAGAACTCGATGATACAAACAAACCAGAAAGACGAATGTAAATGGTGTTCCAATTAAGTGGAACCCAGGATGTCTCCATGGGTACATTATAGGATGCAGTGGAGGTGGTAATGTTGAAGAGGTAGCTAGGAATAGCCTCCAGCATTAAAAATTTAAGTCTGCAACTTGTTCACAGCTGTGTCTGTGCATGCACTGGGAGAGAAATGGCACAATTGAAAACAGAATCGGCATATGTCTGCCAAACTCATCCTGAGGAAGAGGAAATTTAACCCCTGTGTTCCCAGTAAGACAGAGTTTGCTGCAAAGTTCATCAGAGCTGTCTAATGGCAAAAGAAGAAACAGCAGAGGCTGGCAGAGGAACAGCAGCAGCTACCACTCAGTGTGGTACAGCAGGACTGAAGCAGGTCCACTCAGTGTGGTACAGCAGGCCTCCCTGAAGGCCACACTAGTCCTGTAAACTGTGGGTGACAGTCATACTTTTGCATAGCTGCTTGTGGGTGGCAGTCCATTGTAGGCCTTCCAAGGTTAAAACAAAAATAAAATAATTAAAAAAAAAATGTTGTGGCTTGGGTAATTGTGTGATAAAGCTTGATTTTGCTAGGGAAGAATGGCAGAGGGAACCATCATTCCTGCTTTAAGGGCAGATGTTGAAACTAATCACCTGCAAGACCTCCCACATGAATTCAGCCAAGTGAACTAATTTTCTTGTTTTGTGCTTTGCTAGGTGAGCCTACTCCTTCTTGGGAGAGCAAAATTGTTCCTGATCTTATTCATAATTATCCATTGTTTCATGCATGTTTTTCCATGTACGTCATTTAGTCGTGATGATCTTTTTTCATTTGGGTTCAGTTTATATGATAGAGATGGTCACATCCTGCAGCTTACTATCCTTTTCTGTAATTTTCAGGTAGAACATGTCTTTCCAGAAGAATATCAGAGCCATCCCATCATGTCTATGTTTGGAGCCTATATGTGGATTATTTAACAGGAAAGAACCATTCCTTGGAAAGATGAAAGAAGCCCAGCCATTCCTTTGGTCAGATCAGACATGTTTGTTTCTAAAATTGCATCAGCTCCAAGTTTGATGTGAATGGAGGGGGAAACAGCACAGGGTCATCTCTGTCTCTTGTTAAGATGACAGTCCTTGCTAGGGACTGTTATAATTAAGGACAAGGTTTTCTGCAGGATTCTGCAGTCTCCAGCAATACAAACCCTTCAAGGCATGTGTCAACATCCTTTTATGTTGACAGGAAACCCTGCTGGGTGGGATGCTCTGAAATATCTGATATGCCAAGCACTGGATAACAGCATTGCTGTTCTCCTCTGAAGGGCAGAGGAGAAAGGCTACACCTGCGGACTCCATAGCTGATGAGGCAATGGGTTACTCATTTGGGCAAGAAGACCCCGGCACTAAGAAGGGAAGACCAACCCTAATGAGGGAAAGGGCTGTCTCTTTACAGAGACAAGCCCACAGTCAGAGCAGCCTGGGCAGCCATAGAGAGAGGGAACAGCAGGACGGTGGGTATTTGGGTGTGCAGAGATGGACTGGGCCTGGCTCCAAAGGCTGCTTGTTGAACTGACTCTTTACAGACTATCCTAAGACTCATTTTCTCTGAAACCTCCTTAAAGGAGATGTATTCATTTACGATTTTACCTTCCCCTGGGCTATGTTTACACATACATTCAGGATGGAGGAAACTGCACTATCGATGAACCTTGTGTTTGCTGTGGGTGCATTGTGTTTTTCCATTTAGGATATTGTACAGTCTGGCTCTCAATGGAGCTCTCAGATGAGCAACCCTCATTACACTGTTATTGTTACTCTTTTGTCTTTGGCTCTCTATTGTGTATTGCAGCTCATGTGAACATTTCAATAAAATACCAACTCATGCAGGCAAAAGCATTGAGCTATCAATTTTGTCGTGAGCTGGATGCACTTACTATGATGAAGCAGTCTTATCAGAGGAAATAAACCCCATCCAAAGGAGGCGGAGGGAAGTGTTCAAGCATCTGAATGCACACAGGGAGGAACCCTGGCTTACAGTATCCTGCCACCAAAAATTACCTGAAAGACCGTAGCAACAGAAATTCCACAGAGCTGTCGGCTGTATTTGTAAAATCAACGGGACTGCAAAACTGTGGAGTGCTAAACAGCCCTATGGACTCCTATTTTTACACTCAGTTCTGAAGACGATGTAGGCAGCAGATGAACGCAGTTCACAGAGTATCTGGATTACCACAGCACTGCTACCTACCCAAAACATCCCTTCATTTTAGCACTGCAAATCAGAAGTATTTCCACCAGAGTCAGCAAACTAAACAGATAATTGAAATAAGGGTGGAGTCAGACTTCATGGTTTCTCATTGCATTTGTTGCAAATGGTAGATGGGCGCAGAAGGTGAAGCAAAGGTAGCTGAAGCACTGTTAGAAGCAGTTCAGACTGGAATGAGGACATGTCTTCTTGTTCTCAGTGTCTCTTTCTTCCCATGATACAACAGCAGTGGGTGACTCTTCACAGCTTATATTAAAGGTTTGCTTAAAAGCCTCATCCTGGGATGTGCTCTGGGTGGCCGGCTCCCATTCAGTTCGGCCTGAAGCTTTACAAGAGTAAAACCAAAAACATTTGGGGCCTTGCTCTGTACTTTCCCAGTCCATTCCTTGCAGTGGCCTTCATTGCAATGTTTTTTATTGTCACAGATGATTAATCTCCAACAAAATTAAAGATGAAGGCTGTTTCACAAGGCTGCTAGGTGATCAGGATATTTATTTAGCTCTGTTTAGTTTTGAGTGACCGCTGCACCCAGACTGTTCAAAAGTACTACACAACCACTACAGTAGGGCTCTGTTCCTGCATCTCCATGGCAGATACCTCCCTACACGTTCCAGGAGGAGGCAAAGAGTTATCCACAGATAACAAATCTGGGTAGTCTTCCACTCACATTCAGACTGCAAGGACCATCCTTTTCTGGGGTGTGTAGGAGAAGGGTGTTCAGACCCCAGGGAAAGTAGAAGCAACTTCATCGAGAAGTTGCTCCTTTTTGGGTTTTCAGATTCCTCAACTCAGATCCTGAATTGAGACCTTTGCCTGAAGCCAGGTACCTAAGTTTTGTATATAAAAATGAGGGAGAAAAGCACATTTTTGAGTGCATATTGGCTTAGGCATGTAACTAGAATGCTGGATTTAAATGTAACCTCACTATAACATTAATCAAAGACTTGATTCCAGCTCTTATTGGACTGCTTGGCTGCAGGGGTAGGTATTTGAATAGATGTTTTGGAGAAGGGAATTAAGCCTCAGCACCCTTTGTGACAGGTGATACCCTATAAAGTCAGTTGAGAGAGTGAGTAGCTTAGGATCTTTAAATTAAAAGAAGTGGAAAGCCCACTGAAGAGGAAGCCTGCCTGAAAGAGGAAGGCCAGAAGCTATATTCGTGAGCAAAAAGAGAGAAACTGTCTGTTTCTGAGTATGTGGCAAATGAATCTCTGAAATCTTCACATGGGGGACAAGCCTGAAGGGGTTTAAAGCATTTCACATTCACAAGCCCACAAAAAACTTTGAAGAGTGTTAAATTTAGTTCCACAGAAATGTTATAATTTTTGCAGGTGTGGTTCAAATTCAGGTATTGGGCAATTCTCACACAGTTGTAGCCACCAAAATTAACAAATAGAAGTGAAGAGTCTTGCTGCCTCTGTAGCCAAGAATGTTAGCTCACAGGCATGTTCTATGCCCTAAATGCAAACACTGGCACTGGTCTTACCTATAAATGTAGATAATATATATGGGGAAATTCAAACCAAGGAAGATGTAAAAGGTGGCTAATGCTCTTCAGCGAGTTACTATTGCAAAGTGCCAGAGAATGACTTTGACTGCAGTTTGGTTATTTTTGGATTCATAACATTGGGATGAAAATAGCTCTTTTCAACATGGTAAAGTGGCCTGGATCCATTTGCCTGACACTTCACCAGGTGGGAGTGCTTCTGATCTTTTATACCAAGCTTTACGTTGTTGTCACTTTGACTTCAGTACAGATACTTTTGACTTTGAAGAAAGTTAAGACCAGAATTAGGTCCAAGGTATTCTCCAGGCTAGCAGCAATCCATGTAGCATGAATGGTGTATTCTTGCTTCACTAAGACTACTCCCTCCTCTAACCTGTACTTTGACATTGCTTTGTTTGACCTGTTATCTGGTTAACATTACTTTCTTCCTTAAAACTGGTTGCATTTCCACAGTGGATTCCTGAGCTTGGATATCATGAAAAGAACTTCACCCTTTCTTAGAGGAAAGCTACTGCTGGAGTCCCCTGCATATGCAGTATTCATTTCTTAGTGTATCACATTTTTAAACAAATGTAAAAAAAAAAAAAAATCAAAGGAAAAGACTTAGGGATTTTTGAAGGAAAAAACTTCTGAAGTGCACAGTGGTAAATTATTTTATCCATCAAGGGGCACAACCCTGCTTCCATGGGTTTAGCTGAGATGCTGTACTGGCTTTTTGATGGCATACTGCACAAGACTTCTCTTCATGCAAGGGTACCGTTTATTATATATAGTACTCATTGCTCTGCACACCATTGCGGTGAGGTAAACATCCTTCTTTATGATCTAAGGGCCTAACTGTCCCTTCCTTGCATATTTGGAAATGTTCTTCACTGATGAAAATATTTCCGAGTATATGTGGGTTGACTATTTTTTCCCCTGATGACTGCTGGGGATCATATTCCCAGCATGGCTGCCAGTCCAGTTTGAAATCTGCCCTTCCATCAGTTGTAAGAGCCTTGCCACAATCAATAGCTTTGCAGCATTGTGGGTTTTTTTCTAAACTTGTTGCAAATCATGTACGTATTTGAAATCCACACTGTATCATGTGGATACATCCTAAATTTGGACACCCTTTTCTCCCCAATAGCTAAGGAGGAACATGGACTCAATGTTAAAATTAAAAGGACAGAAGATAAATGCCAGTCTGTTTGCTTGAGCTTAAAAGCCCAAGAAGGAGAGGGAGAAGATCATATTCAACATCACTTCTAATATATCAAGATAATTTCTATCAGAGACACCCCTTGTCCTGTCACTACACTCCCTGATAAACAGTCCCTCTCCAGCTTTCCTGTAGGCCCCTTCAGGTACTGGAAGGCTGCTATAAGGTCTCCCTGGAGCCTTCTTTTCTCCAGGCTGAACAACCCCAACTCTCTCAGCCTGTCCTCACGGGAGAGATGCTCCAGCCCCTCTGATCATCTCTGTGGCCTCCTCTGGACTCTCTCCAACAGCTCCATGTCTCTCCTGTACCGGGGCCCCCAGAGCTGGACACAGTACTCCAGGTGGGGTCTCACAAGAGTGGAGCAGAGGGGCAGGATCACCTCCCTCGACCTGCTGGTCACGCCTCTTTTGATGCAGCCCAGGTTGGCTTTCTGGGCCACAAGAGCACATTGCTGGCTCATGTGGAGCTTCTTGTCCACCAATACCCCCAAGTCCTTCTCCTCAGGGCTGCTCTCAATCCATTCCTCACCCAGCCTGTAGTTGTGCTTGGGATTGCGCCGACCCACATGCAGGAACTTGCACTTGCCCTCGTTAAACTGCATGCGGTTCACACGGGCCCACCTCTCCAGCCTGTCAAGGTCCCTCTGGATGGCATCCCTTCCCTCCAGCATGCCGACCACACCACACAGTTTGGTGTCATCAGCAAACTTGCTGAGGGTGCACTCGATATTTATTGCTTAAATATTCAGAAAACACTATCCCTTAGAAATCTGTTCAGCTCTGAAAGAAGAGGATTATTAAAGTGGGTGTAAGAATTGAAGTAGAGGTATCCTTGATAGTTACAACAGCTCCATAATGATAATTTCTGGGAAGGGAGGAATGATTCCCCATGCTGACCTTGTCCAAATTTCTGAGAGTCCTAGGGATGAAAATGAGGATTTTTTCAGGATTTGAAGCAGCCCTTGCATTTATAATGAGGCATCCAGAGATGGAAATAAATCCACCTAAGCTTCCCTATGTCTTCCTCTGAAGGCTATGGTTCTGGCTTGTGTCAGTAACAAGCTACCAGAGTAAATGGCCAGGGTCCAGAGCCAGGACTGCAGTTCCCCTGTTCCACACCAGCAAGTGGGAAAATGGATGAATTGGCCCTGAGGGGAGCCAACTAAGCATGAAATGGTTCACCTCCCATGGAGTGAAGATAAGGGAAACTTTCCCATGACTGTGTTGAAATCTTTGAACCCAAAGTGGTGTGAAATATACTTGGACATTGTCCTGCAGGAATCATTAGTTAATTGTCCACTAACTTCCCCTACAGAAAATAGCTATGCCTCAAGCCTACCGATAAGCCAGTAAAATTCTGTGGTTTCATTTACTGTTGTAAATTGAATGTGATCAGGACAGTTCTCTGGACCTGAAGCAGACTGGTGTAGAAAGACACTCTTATTCCCCAGGAACAGACTGGCTTACTGGAAAATTGTGTGGACTACCTACTGGAAATGGTCCTTGGCTTGTGCTTGGCCCAGGGATTGTGTGTGAGAGTGCTAGGTGGTTTGGGCCAAGATTGTCCTAGGAGCCGTTCCAGCAGTGTATGGATGATTGCACTCAAGTGCCTGTGAATGTACTCTGACACTGATTTACTGGGCACAGGCTGTAGAAGTGGAGATACTTGCCTTTGAGTATGCTGGTAGGGTGAGCCCACTTTAAAAGCTGGGGTAAGATCTGAGCTCCATCATCCTGGAAAGTATTTGAGGCAAATATTGGCTGAAAAGGTCTCAGTATGAGCTCTTCTGTGCTCCACAGAGGACAGGCAAGCATCACTCTGCTGCCCAGCGCTGACCTGCCAAGGGCAGGAGGTATATTTATTCTATAACAGAGATCATTCACTGCAGTGTACCTCCAATGCACTGTGGCATCTTGTGACTCCCATTGTGTGCCTGTGCGATGCAGAAAAATTGGATTCTCTGATACGTATTTGTTCCATTTTGACAAGAAAAACACATTGCACAATCAATATCTCAGTCCCTGTTTGTCACAGCAGCTTTTCACGCTGTGCAGTTGCTCTCTGCACTGAAGAGTGCTGCAGGTGGCTCTTCGCAGATGTCTGTGACAGTGACAGATTAGGAGCTTCTTCACTGTTTTGATATCAAATGAGCCTTGCATATGTCTCCTGTTAAACATGAACCTAACCAGCAGGATTAATAAGAGTAGCAATTGGGACACTCATCTGTGTATGATTTCATTTCCGTCATGATCCTGTTAGTGTTGAAATAAATCAGATATGTCTGCTAAGTCCAACTGAAAATCAGGCAACTTATTTAGTAACATAAGTAACGATTTTTGAATCATGGTTTTAGGGCTATCTCCAAGGAAACACACAATGGGGAGCAGGTAAAACTTAGGTGCATAAATCCAAACCTCTCCTGTTTAAGGCTACTTCACTCTGCTTTCACCGTTAAGTTACCTCAGTTGTATTTCTGTTTCACTCTGTACAGGACCGACCAGATCCACAGACTACACAATGCCTTGTCTACCTGCCCTGAAGCATCTCAGAAGACACATTCCCTGAAAGTCTGTCATCAGGCTTCACATGAGTTTAGCTGCAGCATCCCATTTCTCAGTTAGATGCGTGGATCTTCTGCCTAGCAATTGGGAAAAGAAGTAAAAGAGGTTAAGTCCATATCTTTTGGACATGGGGTAAACTATATGAACAGTTCTTGACAGACAGGAAAGTCCTAAGTCCTCCTATGGCAGTGAGAGCCCTAAGCTCTAGGCTGCAAGGAAACACTCACATATTCTTTGCTCTGAAGTAGTTTCCATGTAATTCTAGAATCATAATTTGGAAGGGACCTCTGGATGTCATCTATTTCAATCCTCTGCTCAAAGCAAGGCCAACTTCAAAGTTAGTTCAGGTTGCTCAGGATATTGTCCAGTTGGGTTTTCAATGTCTCCAAGATAGTGATATCGTAACTTCTTTAGGAGAGAATAGCTTCAGCAGGAGGAATGGAAAAGTCTCTCCTCCCCACACCCAAATAGGTTGATTTTGTTCTTGGAGGTGGCTTTGAATAACTCCATGAATCTGTGAGACTGATACCAGCTCTCCCACATGCTGTGCACAGCAGTGAAATGCATCTAAGTGTTTGTGTCACCAGAACTGCTCTCTTAAAAAAATAAGAGATCTTGAATTGGTGAAGATAGACTAGAGACCTTTAGCAGAGAATGAATGTCACCCAGGTAAGCATCCACATCTTGAGGACAGGGAAGATGTAGCACATGGCCTTTTCTCCACTATTTTGCTCTCCATAGAGATGTCCTCAGTCAACGTAACAGCTGCTCCAAGGCGCCTGGCTCCCCTCAGGATGCTCTGTGGAGGGACCAGACACCTGTCCCTGAGATTGCAGTCTAGTAGCCAAATCCTGGAAAGAGAATTGCCTCTGATTCAGTTTTATAGTTTTCAGCCCTTTGGACCTAATCCTAAGAGATTCACTCAGGCCTGTGCTGTGAATTGATTGCAGAGCTAGGAATAAAATGCAGAAGCCCTGGCTTTTCAGTGCCAAGCACTGAAGCATTACTGCTCTAGGTCAGGCAATGAACAAGCTAGAAAAGCCTTTGAGGCTCTGAGCATGATTAATAGACCTAAAGCTCCAGCTTGGAGCCAGATGGAGAATATACACACTCCTGCTCTTTATGTTTGCATACATACAGGTGCTGCTCTCAAGGAGCTTGTCAGCTGCCTGCTTTCAGGGAGCTGACAGATCTACCGCAACACTGTTTGACTAAGCGTGCAAACACAAAGCAGAGATTAACCAAGATAGCCCTTTAATAACACCATCATGATCATGCTGACTGATGGCAGGGACTGGGCAGGCTTAAATACGTATGCAAAGAGAATTTTTATTGCACCCTTTGCAGGTACTGCCATTCACATAAATATATGCAGGTGTACCCCATGCTACCCAATCACACAATTCTGTCACCAACCTGACTACCTGTCAGACACCAGGCATGAATCCCTGGCAGCTGATTAACTGCTTGTGCTAACCTTCTCACAGTCTACTGCATGATGGTTTGATTTACCACGTTTCTAAACCTGTATCTCATCAGCTTTGTCAGGCCTGTCCTGGCAAATCCTGTAGCAGACCAAGGTGAACTGAAATACCTTAAACATGTTCTCTAATAGGCAGAGACTCTTCAGTGCTTTCCACTAAATTACCAGACTGTGCATTTTAACCCTCCATAGCCTTGACAGCTCTTATTAAATACATTTTGGGCAAACACAAGGCAGCCTGTCAGACTAGCATGGCCCTAGCAACTTTTGAGCAACATAAACCCTTTCATGAAAGCCAGAGAGAGGGAGCTCACAGAAGAGACAAATGCCTAATAGCAATGTTTGAGACATTAACAAATATCAGAAAGCTGCTTTCATGAAATGATGAGGTAAAGTGTTTCCTAGTTTATTAAAATGAAGTACAAAATCTGAAGTGTTGCTGAAACTGGGGAAAATGTTTGAATGAATGTGGTTCAATGTGATATTCCTCTCTTTCATGGAACAAACCCACCAATCACCACAGATAAAACCAAACTAACTACAATTTGTTGCAAGGAACAAATGCCCATACACTTCTCAAACAAGTTCAGATGCTGGCTCACACTTAGCTACAGAACAACAGCAAAACCAAGTATGGGCAGCACCACTGCAAGGGTGACCTAAAAGCTTTCAGGGTTAAGGGGAGGATCCACAGCACCATTCACTCACCAGTTAAAGTGAGGGCACCCAACCTCCAGGAGTCTCTACAGCACACATCCCTTGCCACAGGGAAGACCTCACACCACAGACATGCTACTCCAAGAAAAACCCCAAGCACCCTTTGGCAGGACTCTATTTACACCCAAGTTAGATCAGGGCTCATGGTCATACATGGGAACTCACCAGAAACTTCTTCAGACTGAGGTGCCTCATTGGCTGAGAGCCTTGTCCATCAAATGAAGGGGCCTGGCCTGTGGGCTGAGGGGGGCACATGATGGCGGTCACTAGGGAGGGATGTGGCTCCATTGTCGGTAAGTGTCAGGGTGGGTGTACCGGCCACAGGCTCCCCTAGGTTGGCTTTTCTGTACTTAACAGCAAGACAATTATTACAGCAAGTGTTGCTGTCTGCTGTTAAATAAGTGGTTCTTCACAATCTCGAGTGAGATGAGATGTGTGTAGGTGCATCTGAAAGGATCATCCAGTGGCCAAAACTTTGACCCCTTACAAGGGTCACCTGAAAGCCATTCTCGGCTCTCCCCATCTGTTGTGGGACTTTGGGAGGAACTTCAGCTTTCTTGCCTGTTCATTACAAGCCTTGTCTATTCTGCTAAGAAACTCATGATGCAGTCATTCCTGTGTTTATGCAAGATTTCTTGCTGTGTGCCTGTATGAGACCCAGCAGTGCTGCCATGCTCTCAATTGCACCTCTGAATGCAGCTGTTTAGAGAGAAAAGGTGGAAAGCTATCCAGTGAAAAGTGCCAGAGTTCATTGGCATCACTTGGAATAAAGGGATCTGTGGAAATGAATGGTGATTTCTAGCACAGACTTATTTTACCACTATAGTTGCTGAATTAATTGCTTCGTCTACTTTCACAGGTTAACTTTAGTTAAGGTGAAATACTTTCAAAAGAAATGACATTTGCAATAATTAATAATTTCTTCTATGGAATTAGCTTACTGTCTTTTCTTCTTCTCCTTCAAGGGTAAAGCTTGATGTCTTTGCTCATATGAAGCTCATATGTGTATGCATATACATATGCATACATGTACGTATGTATATATGCATATGTCCATCAGAGCAATGAGAAAAGGAAGAATGGGGAACAGAATTATATGCCAGGGAGCTAAATAAATTTTTAAAAAACCCACAAACAACAAACAAAATCAAAACCAAAACCAAAAAGCACAAGGCAAAATACTTTCAATATTTTCCTTTACTCTTTTCCCTATTCATTACACTTCTCTCAGAGAGGAAATTGGACTTCCTGAAATATCATCACTTAAAGAAATTTTGAAGAAGAAAGCTTTAGGTTTTGTTTGTGAGATTTTCTTCTTTTGTCCAGATACCTTTCGCCAACTCTGTGACAGTACTCTAAATTTACTGCCACCGGGGAAGCTTTCCCATATCGCACAGGAAATGATTGTGACAGGAGGTTTGGTACGTCTGTGGGGCCATGCTCAGAGCCTGCACCAACTTTTGAGGAAGCTGACTTTTGAGGAAGGCTGGGACCACAGGTCTGGTGGCTCATCCCCAGCTATGGAAACAGACTGCAGCCTCCCCCTCCAGCCACTGTGACATGTAGTACTGGACCAGCCTCATCCCCAGTGAATAACCCCAGTTGGTGCTGGTTGAACATCTGCACAGCAGGAGATGGAAGCCAGGGGAAGGAGGTAAAAAGCCACCTTGTCTGTTCCTTCTCCTCCCCTTTAAATCTCTGCCTGCTGCCTTCCAGTGATGTAGAGAAAATTAATTTGGGATTCAGGCATCTGGAGAGCAGTGGATAAAAGGTGTTCTACAAGAACATATTGTTATAAATGTTCCTCTCCTTACTGCTACAGCAAGTCAGGATGAAAACATACTGCATAAACTGTGACGTGCCTGAAATCTAATGCAAACTGTTCCCTTTCAAGCCAGAAGTATAACTGTGGAAGCTCAAACTGTGTCCTGCAGGCAGCAGAGGAGGGGAAATGCTCTCTACTTTTTTTTCCTATTTATTATTGTATTATTAAAGATAAAATTGCGCTTGGGGGCATTCAAACAATGTGGTGCTGAGGAATATGCATGAAGCAGATAACACTATTTCCCTCCACTAGGAGGGAAATATATAATAATAACAGGAACTTTGTTCATTAACTTGGAGAAAATGATGGTTACATTAGTGATGCTAAAGGATATGAAATACCTTCTGCCATTGGATAAAGGATTGTCCAGCCAATGCTGAGAACAGCTTTGGAAGTTAATACTGGAAGAAATAATAGATGACGGTGGGACTAAGAGGAGGGAAGCAATTCCCAGATGTAACACTTTAATTTTTAAGTTGGAAAAGTTAATATTATTCCAAGTTTTATACCCTGAAGAAAAAAACCACTTGAGGCAATGCCATATTTTTGGCTCCCTGGTAGGTTAGACAAACTTGTAGTCACAATGCTTTTTATTTATTTAAGGGACAGCTTGTGCCTTGGACTGAATGTCTGCTCAGGAGCAGTATAGTACTGATCCCCTTAGGCTGGCTATTTCATCTGGTATGTGATCTGGTATGTGCCTCCTACTTTCCCAGTCTCTGTAGATATACAGGGAACAATCAATCAGAGTTGTCCCACATTCCTGCAACCAACAGGAGCTGATTGACCAGAGCAGGCATATCATGGTAATATTCTGCAATAATTTTCCCATCTGAAATGGAGGCTTTCTTGGCAGATGGAGGGAAACAGGGCTGAGCTGCACCTCACCCAGGATTTCATAGGAGAATAAATCCTAGCTGTACCACCAGTTCTGCCACCATTATGTTTGGAGCCCGAGCACTGCACTGTGTGGGATTCGTTATACACTATGGCCTTTCTTCCATCATTTAAGTCTGGACCCTCTATTTCTTTCTTAGGTTCGACTCAGCAGAAAGGAATAGTGTGTTATGTGGCATATCATTCAGGCTGGAAGAGGGAAGGTTGGAAAGGAAGAGGAAAGCTCACAAATTAGCTCCATTTGGCTTTTAACTAAAGCACCTGGATTCATAGAAAAAAAAGAATATCTGTGATAAGTGTCAAATGACCAGAGGGAATGGATATTTACTCAGTAGAACTGAGTTGTAGTTGGCAATTGAACAAATTTTTATTGGAGCAGTGGATAACAGATGATTGCTCCTGCTTTTTACCAGGTTTATTCCAATGCAGACAGATAACAGGAGGCCTGAGAACTTGTCCTGGTTTCAGCTAAGAGGGTTAATTTTATTCATAGTAGCTAGTACAGGGCTATGTTTTGGATTTGTGCTGGAAACAGTGTTGATAATATAGAGATGGTTTTGTTATATGGACCTGTTGTTGTTGAGCAGTGCTTACACAGAGTCAAGGCCTTTTCTGCTTCTCACACTGCCCTGCCAGCGGGATCACTGGGGCTGCACAAGAAGTTGGGAAGCGACACAGACAGGACAGGTGACCCAAACTAGCCAAAGGGGGTATTCCATACCATATGACATCATGCATAAGGAGCTTGGGAAAGAGGAAGGGGGTGGGGGAGCAGCATTTGGAGTGATGGCATTTGTCTTCCCAAGTAACTGTTATGCATGACAGAGCCCTGCTTTCCTGGAGATGGCAGAACACCTGCCTGCTGATGGGAAATGGTGAACAAATTCCTTGCTTTGCTTTGCTTGTGCGCATGGCTTTTGCTTTAGCTATTAAACTGTCTTTATCTCAACCCACGAGTTTTCTCATTTTAACTCTTCAGTTCTCTCCCCCACCCCGACAGGGGAGAGTGAGCGAGCGGCTGCGTGGTGCTCAGCTGCTGGCTGGGGTAAAACCACAACAGAACTAAACAAAGATGCACTGTTTGAGCAGTGGCCCAAAGCCTTGGTATTTTTCTGGTATCTGTTTGACCATGGCTATGCTAGGCTTCCCACAAGTGCTCCTGGGTGAAGTCTCCAGGCCTGGCTGGTACTCAGATGGAAGACCACATGCGAATTTCAAGTAATGTGGAACAAGTCAAGGAACACGCAAATACTAGACTACAAAACCTAGGCAAGTTGAAAAACTGTCTTCCAGCCCTGGTGTGACTGCAGAGAAGATATGAAGGGGTTACCTGCTCACGCAGCTATGCAGGAAACTGGAATTCAATTGCAGGTGTAGTTCACATGAAAGAGTCGGCTTCTCTATGCTGAAAAATGGGAAAGCCCTCTATGTCAATGACCAGCTGGAGTGCATGGAGCTCCACCTGGGGATGGATGAGGAGCTGACCGAGAGCCTATGGGTCAGGATTAAAGGGAGCACGGGGGCAGGGAACATCATAGCGGGGGTCTGCTACAGGCCACCTGACCATGGGGACCGAGCAGATGAAGCCCGCTATAGGCAGATAGGAGCAGCCTCACATTCACAAGCCCTGGTCCTTATGGGGGACTTCAACCACCCTGACATCTGTTGAAGGGACAACGCAGCAGAGCACAAGCAATCCAGGAAGTTCCTGGAATGTGTTGATGATAACTTTCTCCTCCAAGTGATAGAGGAACCCACGAGGAGAGGTGCCATGCTGGACCTTATTCTGACCAATAAGGAGGGCCTGGTAGGGGATGTCAAGCTCAAGGGCAGCCTTGGCTGCAGTGACCATGAAATGGTGGAGTTCAAGATCCTCAGGGCAGCGAGGAGGGCACACAGCAAGCTCACTACCCTGGACTTCAGGAGAGCAGACTTTGGCCTCTTCAGGGACTTGCTTGGTAGAGTACCATGGGATAAAGCCCTGGAAGGAAGAGGGGCCCAAGACAGCTGGCTGATATTCAAGAGTCACCTCCTCCAAGCTCAGGAGCAATGCATCCCAACAAAGAGGAAGTCAAGTGAAAACACCAAGAGGCCCCCATGGACGAACAAGGAGCTCCTGGGCAAAGTCAAACAAAAAAAGGAAGCCTACAGAGGGTGGAAGCAAGGGCAGGTAGCCTGGGAGGAATACAGAGAAACTGTCCAAGTAGCCAGGGATCAGGTTAGGAAAGCCAAAGCCCTGATCGAAATTAGTCTGGCCAGGGATGTCAAGGACAACCAGAAAAGCTTCTATAGGTACATCAGTGATAAAAGGAGGATGAGGGAAAATGTGGGTCCCCTCTGGAATGAAATGGGTGACCTGGTTACCCAGGATATGGAGAAGGCTGAGGTACTCAATGACTTCTTTGCCTCAGTCTTCACTGGCAAGTGCTTGAGCCACACTGCCCAGGTCACAGAAGGCAGGGACTGGGAGAATGCAGAACCACCAACTGAAAGAGAAGATCAGGTTCAAGAATATCTAAGGAACCTGAAGGTGCACAAGTCCATGGGACCTGTTGAGTTGCATCCACAGGTCTTGAGGGAACTAGTGGATGAAGTGGCCAGGCCACCCTCCATCATATTTGAGAAGTCCTGGCAGTCTGGCAAAGTTCCCACCGACTGGAAAAGGGGAAACATAACCCCCATTTTTAAGAAGGGTAAAAAGGAAGACCCAGGGAACTACAGGCCAGTCAGTCTCACCTCCGTGCCTGGCAAGATCATGGAGCAGATCCTCCTGGAGACTATGCTCAGGCACATGGAAAATAAGGAGGTGATTGGTGACAGCCAACATGGCTTCACTAAGGGTAAATCATGCCTGACAAATTTGGTGGCCTTCTATGATGGGGTGACAGCGTCGGTGGATAAGGGAAGGGCAACTGACATCATCCACCTGGACTTGTGCAAAGCATTTGATGCTGTCCTGCACGACATCCTTGTCTCTAAATTGGAGAGACATGGATTTGATGGATGGACCACTCGGTGGATAAGGAATTGGCTGGATGGTCGCACTCAAAGAGTTGTGATCAACAGCTCAATGTCCAAGTGGAGAACGGTGACGAGTGGCGTTCCTCAGGGGTCGGTACTGGGACTGGCACTGTTTGACATTTTTGTTGGTGACATGGACAATGAGATCGAGTGCACCCTCAGCAAGTTTGCTGATGACACCAAGCTGTGCGGTGTGGTCGACACGCCGGAGGGAAGGGATGCCATCCAGAGGGACCTTGACAGGCTGGAGAGGTGGGCCCGTGAGAACCGCATGCAGTTCAGCAAGGCCAAGTGCACGGTCCTGCATGTGGGTCGGCGCAATCCCAAGCACAACTACAGGCTGGGTGAGGAATGGATTGAGAGCAGCCCTGAGGAGAAGGACTTGGGGGTATTGGTGGACAAGAAGCTCCACATGAGCCAGCAATGTGCTCTTGTGGCCCAGAAAGCCAACCTGGGCTGCATCAAAAGAGGCGTGACCAGCAGGTCGAGGGAGGTGATCCTGCCCCTCTGCTCCACTCTTGTGAGACCCCACCTGGAGTACTGCATCCAGCTCTGGGGGCCCCGGTACAGGAGAGACATGGAGCTGTTGGAGTGAGTCCAGAGGAGGCCACGAAGCTGATCAGAGGGGCTGGAGCACCTCTCCCATGAGGACAGGCTGAGAGAGTTGGGGTTGTTCAGCCTGGAGAAAAGAAGGCTCCGGGGAGATCTAATTGCAGCCTTCCAGTACCTGAAGGGGCCTACAGGAAAGCTGGTGAGGGACTGTTTATCAGGGAGTGTAGTGACAGGACAAGGGGTAGTGGGTTTAAGGTTAAGAAGGGTCGATTTAGATTAGATGTTAGAAAGAAATTCTTTACTGTGAGAGTGGTGAGGCACTGGAACAGGTTGCCCAGAGAGGTTGTGGAGGCCCCATCCCTGGAAGTGTTTAAGACCAGGTTGGATGGGGCTTTGGGCAACCTGGTCTAGTGGAGGGTGTCCCCGCCCATGGCAGGGGGGTTGGAACTAGATGATCTTTAAGGTCCCTTCCAACCCAAACCATTCTATGATTCTATGATTCTATGAACACCATGTATTTTTTACTGTGCAGAGTTGAGATAAGGAGAGTCCTCAAGTTTCATGCTTGATGTAAGGGATAACATTACATCAGATAGATCATAAGTCAAGATGCAGCCCACTTACAGTCCCTGAAAGGGAAGTCTTGCCACCAAATGTGACATTTTAGCTAAGTTGTCCTAAAACCAAACCCAGCCCCCAAACCACCACCTTTTTTGGAGCAGGTTTTTTCTGGATGGTTTATTCGGAGAGATTTCTTGTTTCTGTGAAAGTCCTCAAGGGCCAAACTTGCTATGCATCCAAGGGCCTTCTCTCATCCCTACCGTGAAGTAATAATTCCCTTGTTTTTTCCCCCAACAGTACTGGGAGCTGCATGCCCTCTTTGTTGCCCTTTACCCATGCCTAGGAGCTCAGTCTAACTCACTCGAGAGTCTATTTGTCATCCATTCCCCCACCATATGCCACAGTTTTCTGTTCTTCTCTTCCCTCTTCCCTTTTTCCAGGCAACTCCTCCTATCCAATGACTTGCCCCTTGCTTGTTTTACAAGTCCTTCAGAACAGCTTTCATACACAACACAGAGATTAGCGCTAAAGATTTGGAGATGGAGAGAGGAATGCAGTATCACTTTAGGTGAGTATCTGAGCTAGTCTGAATGGCAGATCCCAGCTTGGATTCCCATAGTAACCAAATATAATTCTGGACAGGTAGACTGGAAGGTTTAAGATATTTTTATCCACTAGACCATAGTGAACAAAATCCATCCATTTCCCAGAACCCCCCAAAATAGGGACTGGCATTTTAAATCTCCTGGAACAATGAGATGGGAGAAGGGAATATTTCTTGGATAAATTTAGCAGACACCAACAGTGAGGTATTTGATTTCTAACACAGAGATTCTCAAACTGGGATCACTACTAATACAGCAACAGGAAGGATAACCTGGCAGTAATGACAGTAGCTGGTCTTAATTTAGGATCTCTGTGTTCTTTACGTTGCCCTGTGGAAGTCATTGCTGGAACTGCACAGGACTTTGTTGGAACAAGTAGATCCTTGAACAAGACGTTTAGACATTCCTAATCTCAAATATATGACAGGTTCTTCTGAAGCTAGTCGGACTTGTATCCTTACTGGATTGAATCCTCAGTTTCTATATCTGTCTCCATTTCCTCAGCTAGTACATGGGGTCAGTAAATTGCATGCAGTTTTGTGGAGTCACATAGACACTACACGAATGGTAGAGGGGATATGAACAGCTCTCTTGCTTCCATATAATGTGTCTCTGCATCCTTAAACTGTGCTACATATTGTGTTGCCCTTTGGAAATCAAACAATGTGAGGACTGAGTCTGTAGTTGCCTGTCTTCTATGGAGCATCATCTCCTGAGATACTGAAGTCCAAATAAGAGGGCTACAGTCCTCAAACCTACCTGGATCAAAAGCTTATCCCACCTGGAGTCACTCCAGCTCCCTGGGAACCTCAGCAGAACAAGGGAAAGTAGTTCCTTTGTCAACAGGATTTCCATTATCTAAGCTTAATTTCTTCCCAGTCCTCCTTGTGCCAACAAAGGCTTCTGGTTGAAACTGTTTCCTCTCTTTCTGGTGCTCACAATTTTGCATAAGTTATCAGCAATATTTATCCTATGGGCTGTCTCTGTACTGGGCAACATCCTGCTTCTGTGGCAACGGGGTAGGGAACTTAACATTATTTAATATATCACTTCATTATGAGCTGTGCCCAATGACACAACAGCTAGAGCAGGGAACAGGACAAGACATTAAGGGAAAGTTTTTATTTATGATGCCATAGAAATACCATCCATGATTCACTGGGCGGAATTGTCCTAGAACAGGAAACAAAAACAGTGCATAGAAAACAGTGATAAACATCAAACTGATAAATGCTCCTAATTACTTTAGAATAGCTTGCGCTTTTTTCCCATTAGCCTGCTCCCTAACCTTTTTGTACTAAAAATAATTTTCCATGAATCACAACCATATCATTTTAATGAGTGCAAGGAAACATCATTTATGTAAGATCGAGTTAAGTAACAGGAAACATCACATTAAGTATAATCTAATTATACTTTGTTCCACAACAGAAGGGACAGATTTATTTTTCAGATAAGAGTGAAAAACAGTGTATAAACATGTGAAACTCAGAGAGAGACTCACAGCATCTACCATTAGGCTCTGCAGAGTCAAGAAGCCAATTGAAACTACCTAAGACAACAGTTTCTCCACTGCACTGCTGAGAGTGTAGTTCTTAACCAAACACCTACATCAAATGCCTAAAGCTGTGCAGCCAGACACTTTCCTTTCCAATCAAAAGTAAAACCACAAAATGCTTCTTTTCCAAGACAGGCCTTCCTAAAGCAGCGGCCCAGAACTATGAAATATACCCAAAGGTCCTACCATTTCAAAATGTCAATATGTTTGTGCTCCTGGAACTCCACAAGGGGATAATGAGTCATAAAATTTATGCCAACAAAGGCTATTATCAGTGTCTTGTTCGCCTTCATAATTGACCCGCGTATAAAATTTAACTCAGTATTCCCTGCATTGGACCACAACTTGCATGTGAGATATGGGATTTCTTTTGAACTTCACCTACAAGAATTCTTATCTCTCTTTTCAGCCTGTCTGTAAGGCTCAGGACATGTTTGTGAAGTGCTTTGAGAGCCTCCTTGGGGATGCGATGTTGGGAATTTGCAGGCAGACAAATAAAAGGTCGATTTCTATGTAGTTACTCTCGTGTTGTTTTTACTTGGATACATTGCTCTTAATACAGCTTGAATTCAACTAAATGATTAACAAATCATAGTGCATATAGTACATTAGTACAATGTGATACTTTCTGTCTTTCTGTAAGCATTATTTACACAGGATCAAACTCTGCCATGAATTACAGTAGAGGAAAACCAGAGCAAACACCTCTTCAAGTCAACAGAGTTGCTCTGGATTAATGCAGAGCAGTGAAGGTTTTCCAAGACTACTGTCAACTCATTCAATGCTTTTTTAACCTCCAGGGTTATGTGTATCAATATCTCAATAACGTGCTTGGAAAATCATGCAGCTGATTAACAGTAGAGCTCCCTGAGTGAGATGTAATTGAATTGGAAAGAAAAGGTGCTTATTCCCAGGGTAGGCAGTACAGAGCAACATGTCCAGCCAAGATCCTGTATCAGAGGAGTGACGGCTCTATTTCTGAGCACAAGTGTGACTGTTAAGGACACAAGTGAGCTAACTAATTTGGAAATTTCTGTGATATTGGCACTGGATTGTGAGGTTTCCTTACTGTCAGTATTGACCTCAGTCTAGTCCATGAAGCACAACTCATCTCACCCCAAAGGAGAAGGGTCAGATTTACCCCACTCTAGTGCTGATATAGAAGACTTATTTTAGTCAACTGAATCTCACTTATGGTGCCCACATTGTTGAAACAAGCAAACCCCACTGTTCCACCCTCACTTGCATGACTCATGTATCACAGTACAGTTAATTCCCTTTGGGAGGATGGACCTCCCAAGCATTTCACCAACTGTTCTGTGGGACAGGACACCAGTGTTGCCTGACAATGATAGGAAACACCTGTAAATTAAGTGATCTAAAAAAAACCTGTCGTGGTTTAACCGCAGCTGGCAACTAAGCACCACACAGCTGCTCACTCATTCCCCCCACTGCCAGGATGGGGGAGAGAATCAGAAGGGTAAAAGTGAGAAAGAAACTTGTGAATTGAGATAACAACAATTTAAAAATTAAATAATAATAATATTTAAAAAAAAGTAAAGAGAAAAAAATAGCAAACAGGAAAATAAAACCCAAGAAAAACAAGTGATGCAAATGAAAATGATTGCTCACCACCAACTTACCAGCCATTCCCCAAGCATCAGCCCCCCCACCCCCCACCCCAACCTTTTCCCTAGTTTTATTGCTGAGCGTGATGATATATGGTATGGAATATCCCTTCGGCCAGTTGGGGTCAGCTTTCCCAGCTTCTTGTGCACCCCCAGCCTACTCACTGGCAGGGGGGTTGAGAAGCAGAAAAGGCCTTGGCTCTGTGTAAGCACTGCTCAGCAGTGACTAAAACATCAGTGTGTTATCAACACTATTTTCAGCACGAATCCACATCATAGCCCCATACAAGCTGCTATGAAGAAATTTAACTCTATCCCAACCAAAACCAGTACAAAAGCAATCAAAGGAATTGGAGCTGTTTTTTTCTAGAAGACTTTAAATTTAAAGAGAAATTTTGATAAATAACTGCAGATACATTCCTCATGCCCAGTGAGTTGAACAAAGATTATCTTAAATTCAAACAAAAAGGGAATCCACTAGACATTAAGAAAACCTATGGAATGAGTAGGAAAACTAAGCACTGGCACTGGCTGTGTGAGGGATGGAGAGTCTAGCACATACTACCATCTGCAATCAATGGTTTGGGTATAGCTATCACTACAGCGAGCATGGACTGGACAGCTGCTCCCAGCCCCTCCCAGCCCTATTTTCTCTGATCCCGATTAGTTTTCAGTTTGTTTCAGAATGAAATGAGGCAGAGGCAGAGAAAAAACAGTCTCTTAGCACCCTGCTCTGATTCCTAATAAATTCCTTCCCGTTAAAAGTAACAACGTTTTCAAACGCTTGCAGCCATCAGCAAGGTAAGTCACTGTCCCTTTTGCACTACACATAAATTCTCTTTGCTGTCTTATTTGTGGACATAATTGTTCTTTATTTTCTTTAACATTTTCCCATCTCATATGATTTCGCTTTAACTTGGTGATGATCTGACATTAGTTTTATTGGGTTTGTTTCATTTTTTTTTCATATTTTGAGACCCCAGATGAAAAAGTTGTACACATATATACAGTATTTACATGACTGAATAGACCATCAAACGAGCTTTTCAAGAGAGATCTTAGTTTAAACAGGTAACAAATGGTAGGAGAGAAGAAATTTGCCTGAAATTACTTGGAAAATCATAGAATAATTTAGGTTGGAAGGGATCTCTTGAAATCATCTAGTCCATACCCCTTCATCTTCTTCCCCAGCTCAAGTAGGATCAGCTAGAGCAGGTTGCTCAGAATGGAGACTCCACAACCTCTCTGGGCAGCTTGTTCCAGTGTTTGACTACCAGCATGGTAAAAAAGTGCTTTCTTCTGTTCAGATGGAATTTTACATGCTTTGATTTGTGCCCACTCCCTCTTGCCCTCTCATTGGGCACTATTTAGAAGAGCATGGCTTCTTCTTCTTCATTCCCTTCCATCAGGTATTTGTACACGTTGATAAGATCCCCCTGAGCTTTCTCTTCTCTGGACTGAAGAGTCCAAGGTCTCTCAGCCTCTCCTCATATCACAGGTACAAGCAAAACTAACAATTAGGGCTTCCGAATCTTAGCTCTGTGCCCCATCACCAGAACCAAGGCTGCTGCATGTACTGACTGCTGCTGGGGATACAATGGCAGTATCCTTCACAGACATGACTGTGAATCAAAATTAGCGTGGAGAACTTGGATGGTGCATTAGCATGAAGGATGGAGGAAGGCCTGGGAGAAACATGCCACGACTTACTCTGCCTTATATAAGGTGTGAAGACTAGTCAGTCTATCTATTTTTAATTACAGCTCAGTCTCCAAGCTAAGCAGTTGATATGATTCTCATGCTTCAATTGCATAGCAATGACAGTGAAGTATTTGAATCCTAACTAAAGAAGAGATAATGCACCTCCTATCTGCATGCTTAACGCATTGTGCTGCCCCCTCTTTCCTCCACCCTGTACAACAACAACGTCTTATGTGTGTGCTCCTGTGATGTATAATTCACAGTGTTGTGGAGCACTGCCATTCTCCTGCCCTCCATTCAAATCAGTTTTCAAATGCTATGACTCCGGGCACTGATGTTTTTTAGCTTGGAGCAACTGAGACAAGGCTGTAAGCTGAAAATAATGTGTAGCAGCATAGTTGAGTGGTTAATCAATACATGAGCTGTCAGCTTTTCAGATCAAGGAATTAACAAACTTATTTTGCAGTAAATGAAATGAGTTTTGGGGGGAGAAAAATAAAAGCTGCTAACAAGACAATACTTGAGTTTCTTTTTTTATTTTGAAAGAAAAAAGTAGTGAAGGAAAGGACTCAAACATTAACATTGGAATCTCTTGGCACTCTTAGTTGTGCTTGTTCTAACTAGTCTTAAGGAACCAACCAGGGATGGCCCTGACATTAGAACTCCACGCATATCTATACAGCCATGAAAGTTCTCTGACCTCACCGTAAACTGGAGAAGTTTGAAAAGTACTATATCACACACTCATTGTAGGGAATACTTGATAAAAAGAAATTAAAGAGCATTTGTAAACTTTCTTCCTTTCTCCCTTATATCAAAGTGAGACCTCTTTTTATGTCAAAAACTATTAATAGCACCTTTGTCATTTCAAATTCCGAAAATCAAAGTAAGACTGGAGAAATCAAAAAGCATCAAGAGCCCATTCAGGCAGCTGTCAGATGCTTATTTCACAACCATATCCACTACCCCTGCAATCCTACCTACAGCGGGAAACTAGCTGGTCAGGGCTGCGTGTTGCAAATAATATTTCTTCTATATGAACACTGTCATAGAGGAACTGTGCTCTGCATGTCTGCATGACTGGGTGGGAAGAGAAATGTACTAGCAATGAGGTGCTATTTGAGCCCTGTGACTGCTCTGCTGCATCCCTGCAAAATTCACTGCCCTGCTTTGTGTTGCAGTGTCACCATCCATAAAAATTAACTTCTCTTGTGTTCTGTCACGTGTTCCACAGGGACTGGATATCCTCTGGTGATACCCATCATGAACTGAGCAAAGGCAGCTCCTGAAGCTTCCCAATCAGACAAACCTCCCAGAGAGAGGATCATCTGCCTCCCTTGCTGATGAATGGGGAGAATTGACTGAATGCTCCAGACCTCATCTGCATGTCTATAACAGGTGATGTGAGACATCTTTTGTTGAAGTACCATGAAGTTTTGAAGTTGAAGTGAATAAAACATCATCATTAATGTCTGACAATGGATGGAAAAGAGATCTGTATGTAGCTGGTGTAAGGGTTCATCCTAACAGCCTGTGCAGCCTGTGGTGATGAGCGTGTCTGGGCAGCTGAGAAAGAGACTTTATCAAATACTGACTATCTATGGAAAATGCTTATACACTCCATAATGAGCTGAACCTCTGCAGGGATTGCATGAAGGTAACTGGTACAAAATGGTAATAGAAGTGGGGAAGATTTGCTCTTAAACTACTGGGATAACATAAGTAGTGATGCATGATGGGTTCTAGGAAGAGCAGATCTACCCAAGCACCAGTTTAAGGCTTAAAATACCATTTGAATAGTTTGGTATGAATCTTTAGATTTTTTTTTCCTGATTAATGCATCACTTAAAACTACCATAAATGCTATTTCCTCTTATTTGAACAAACCATTAACAGAAATACAAGTTCTACAGGCCACTTAGTCCCAATATATTGAACAGAAATATAATCTGAGCAAGGTAACATTTACAAAACCTTTATTAAGAAGAGAAGGGATTGACACTATACACACGTTCATCAGAAGCATCCCAGAAGATTCTGGAGTGTCTGCAGCTTATTTTCAGGCTTATCCAGCTAATGGATGGAGAGTAAAGCGTGACTCTGTGAGGCAGAGACAACCTCAAACAATTCTCTGCAGCTCAGTTGATGGCATAGCCTGGGGGATGCCGTTTGCAAGTGTAAAAGGCAAAAGTCCCATCACAGGAGCCCAGTGTGTGATATTAAACTTTCTGTAAAAGGCCATCCTCAAATTAGGCCCATTATCTCTGACATACAGTCTCCACACAAGTGAAATATTTAGTGCTAAGAGTTTATGGCATTTCCCTAGGCGAAGCTGTATGCAGTTCACAGAGCTTTTGCTTGCAGAGCACAGCTTGGCAGCCTTTCTCAGCCACTTTGACCAAAGCCATGAAAAAGTCTTGTGCACACAGTCTCCCTTGCAGGATCAGAGCATTAATGCACAGGGCTACAGACCTGCCGGAAAAAAATATACCCTGGGGCTTTACAGCACTTCACAGCTTTGGTGTGTGCCCAGTGTAAAGGATGATGAATTATTGTGCTGCCTCAAGGGCACAGTGGGATCATTTCTCTAGAAAGCATGCCACTTTATGGGGCAGAAAGAGAGGCACAACAACCTCAGACTGAGGCTATAATAACCTGTA
This sequence comes from Grus americana, assembly GCF_028858705.1. Classification (NCBI taxonomy): domain Eukaryota; kingdom Metazoa; phylum Chordata; class Aves; order Gruiformes; family Gruidae; genus Grus; species Grus americana. The sequence goes on along the minus strand of NC_072853.1, from coordinate 8,467,249 downwards.
TAATGAGATGTCCCCTGACATTATCATGGATCATATCCCTACAGCAAGGGAGGGTCTCCTGGGGCAGAGTAGAGAAAGGGGGCAGAGCAACTGGGAGTGTTCCTCTCCTCAGAGTTGGTGTCTGAAGAGACTTTCTTTGTCCTATCAAGAAAGAACCTACAGGACCAAAGATCTGTGGCTTTAGGTAATATAAATGCACACACTGAAAAAGAGAGTCCCCAAAGACCCTTCTGCAGGACGAAAATTGAGGTAAGAGATAGATAGCGACTTGTCCGTGGAGCTCAATCCAGCGTTCCACTTCTGCCTCTGCAGCTTATTCCTACCTGACTCCTGGACTGACCCACTGGCTCATCTTTAAAACAATATGGGCCTTCTGGCTGAAAATTCCGACTATAAATGTGTTAGCATTAAGCAAGTCTTGAGAATTTACTGTGTTGCTTTTATTTCGTACTTTGCTTGAAGAAAACACATTAATCCTTTCTTTTACTCTTTCTAAATAAGAAAAGGCAAGGATCTCACATTTGCTTCTCATTACAATGCACTTTACTGTGCAGCCCCAGTGAGGGGAAACGATTTTTGAAGTTTACAGCATTTGAGTGAGAATTGATCTCTAATTAAATTTGTCTCTGGGAAGTTAGCTATAACTAAAATGTACTGAGTAAAAGCAATCAGATCATTGTTTTGCTAGTGGAACATGTTAAATAAAATCTGCATAAATCAGGTGCTTTGAAATAGCTGGGAAAGCCAAGCCTGGACATGGTGGAAGTCCTATTTCAGGAGGGCACTGACTGTAGTGGGCCAGCGCAGCACCTCTGTGGTGGTGATCAGCTTTCATGAAGGACTTATCACTCTCTCCTCCTTGCATGGGAAAGGTCAGTTATGGTGTCTGTAGAGTTCCACAGAGCCACACATACCCACTTGGGTAGAACAGAGTCTTTTGGCTCTTTCTGGGTTCCACTGTGGGTTTGGGACTGGGTTTTCAGTGTGTTGTGAGAGCTGGGACTGGAATTGAGTAGGTATGCTTTGCCTTCACTTTCACAGGACATGATTCCAAGATGCATTAAAACATGACCCCAAAGGTAAATCAAGACCCAGTAACACACACCTGTAGCGAGTGATTTTATTTGATGACTTCTCATTTAATAGGTTTCAAAGGTGGTTGTGATTTTTTTCTGTTTTATCTGGTTTATAAAAGAAGTGCCTATTTTTTACCAGTTACGGGTTTTATTTACTACCACTAATAATATAGTGGCAGATGGTACAGGCAGGTATGTGTTAAGGTGTATGTGCAGATGGCTCACTCTGTCTTGCGGTGCCTCTGACAAGATAACAACATAAGGAACTGCAGGATGCTACAGATTACAAAGGGAAGTAATGTATATGCAGATGGCCCACGCTGACCTGTGGTGCCACTAACAAGACAGCAAAATGAGAAACGGCAGGACACTATAGATAGCGAAAAAGGTAACAGCTTGACAAAATTGCTGTCAAAATTAGAAATTACTAGGGCAACCATAGCATAAATATCAAATAAGGGTATAAAATCAGGAAAACCAGGGCTGATAGGGAACTGGTACACAAAAGTGAACTGCTTATTTGGGAGGAGGTAAGAGTTGTAAAGCGGAAGATCTTGCGGGGGAAAAAGGGAATATAAGGTAAGCCAAATCATGTGTTCACATCTCCCTGTCAAGCAGCTCTGAGCCTGACCAACACAGCCTGGAACAAGGCTGTAAACTCATTGTTGCTCCAACTGCACTCGCATCTGACTCTCTTGTGCACTCAGGAGGGATCTGGATGCTTTCCCCATTGCTGGAAAGGAGTACCCGGAGGAGGTGGCTGGACATCCTGACTTCCAAGTGGTGTGGAAGTCAAAGTGTTAACAAACCTATAAAGAAAATTTTGCTTTTGTGACTTTTGGGAGTGATTTTTATGTTGTGTATACCCAGTCCATTTTTTAATCCAGAAATTCATTTTCTTTCATTCAAAGAAACCCAAACTCCACCCTGCCTAAGTTCGATTCCTGATGATATTATTATTTATACACCATAAATGCCCAGAGGTGGTGGCATGGCATAAACAGGAAAGATAATGCCTCGGACAGTGAGTTTAGGAACAGAAATATAAATTAATGGTAAGAATGCAATCAGAAGTACTATCCTTGTTTTGTATAGGAAAATCCACAGGGGATATATCTGAGTTTGTCTTCAGAGGCCACCTTGAGATTACTGTCAAAATAAGACCTGTAGGCCAATATTGGACCTACAAGAAGGGATCTAGCAGATTACAATGTGGCCTGGCAGGACTAGAGCTTACTGCACCCAAAGGTTTACTAATAGGAGCACAGTTCAGTACAGGAGACTTCCTGCCAGGGAGAGGGATTACTAAAGAGCAGTAGTAGGGTCAGGGCTGACGGTGGCCAGCTGCTTGCTCTGGTCGTGGTGTGGTGGGCTTCAGTGCACAGCTCCTGTTGTGAGGCTCTGCCTCTTCCCAGGTTCCCTGGCCATGGAGCTCATTCCCCATAGGAATGTGGGACTAGAAGGGAACAGCTCAGCTCTCTGCAATCAAAGGCAGAAAAAAGCACAGAGCAAACACACCATGTCTCCTCTGGTCTCATCAAAGTCTACAAACCCTATTTGATTGTTCTGGAATAGTTTCTTACTATAAAGAGGCCATTGAAAATGAACAGGAAAGGTTAAGGAGCCACCAACATCACGTTTCCCCACGCAAGAGGGGAGGCAGTGGGAAAGTGTGTCCCAGTAGACTGTATCCCAGTAGATGATACCCCAAGGTGCATTTAAAGGAAAGGTCACAGCAATGTTTTCACAAGTATGCCAGCTGCCCTGAGACTCCTCACGTGCTATGTGCTAGAGATACGTGGATGTGCTAGACGATAAATGTAAATGCACATTTATCTCAACATTTACTGCCTTTATTTGTTGCAGAATTCAGTGCACGAGAGTCAAATGATTTTGCAGGTAGTAATTACTGATTTTGTATTTGCAAAACATAGTTTTAATTCAACAAGCAAATTCAACAAGCATTGACTTGTCGTGAAACGATTTTCTTATTCCGCCCCACCACCTGTTTTCAGTGTCAATTTATTGGTTTCTGTGACCATGCTGCTCTCTTGGCAAAACAGGTTGATTTCAGGATGTAACTTCAGTGACAATAACTATAATCTTACACTGCATTGTGTGGACTAAGGCGCTAGATGTCTTTGTGCTCCCCATGTAGTCCTAGGACCTTCTGGGCAATGATTCAATATTTCTCAGAAGACAAGACCATAAGAAGATTATAAAAATAACCATATAGTGACTTTGTTGCAGATGAAACAGTCATGACTCGGGGAATTAATTTAATTACTTGCAAATACCAGTTTCTGATCACTCATTCATGTACAGAAAAAAAAAAGAGAGAAATACAAAAATAACACTTCATCAAACAACACTCCTCCCTTTCTCCAGGCTCATCTTAAGCCAAAAAACCTATTCTACCCATTCCCAGTCTCAACTTCCCTTATTTTCATCGTGGGTTACACTCGGACTGTCTCAATCCCTTTGGAAAGGTGAAGGGGTGCAGGAGGTTGGGGTCATTGTAATAGATTCTATCTGTCTTTCTGTCCATATTAGTTTCTGTCTGCCACCTTTTGCTTCTGACTGGTTTCTTCCTGCCAAACCGTGCTTCCTGCTGTTTTTTTCTCCACCGTTCCCTGCCTCTTACTGGCTTTCCACTGCTGTACTTTTCCGTGTGTCATTGCCCTGGGGTGGGTTGTCCACAGCCTGCAGTCCCTCAGGGGTGTCCCTGCCTCTTTGGTCTGGCAGGGATCCCCCTCTGAGGTGTGGCTGCCCACCTCTGATGTCACAGGTGTGACAGACATTTCAATTCTGAAATAAAAGCATCTCTAGGGAGACCATGAGCCTCTTTACCCCAGCCATGTTAGGCAGGATTTCTCATTCTGACCCTTGAGTTCCTCACTAGAAAGGAGCTGACCTTCCATAGCTGGGCTTTGTTGGGCTGAAGACTACCTAAATTACATGCATCAGTTGTTGCAATGTGATCTTCACCTCTTCTGGAGGCTGGTGCTTTTCTGTACAAATGCCTATTGATTTTAGCGCAGGCAAACAGATACACAGTATTTAACTATGTAAATGGAGGAGGAAAGAGAAGGTGCACAAAGCAGAGACCCAAGTAGTTTTTGTACCTTTAAAGAAGACTGTCTGCTCTTACACATGAAAACATGAAATCATTCCTCTTCCATGTACAATCATGCCTGGGTTTTTCTGTCACTGGTAGTTTTAGTGGCAGGGGATGGCATCTGTGTCTCCCATTAATTGTCCTCCAAAGCCAAAGGGAAATAAATAGAGGAAAGCAAAGTAATTGTTAGTAAAAAAGGAATGACTGGCAATTTGTAAAGGGAATATTTGAGTAGCCCCATGATCCTGCAAACACTTTCTGGTGACATTTCACTCATCTGCTGTGTTTCAGACCAGCAGCTTTCCCAGTCACATATGGCTATTCCGAAGCACAGAACTGTCCTTACACATGGGCACTAGATGTATGACAGCAATGCGGCCACCCCTTCAGGCATCCTGCTTCTAGATAATACTCGTTTGGTTTTTACTTCTTCGTTTGCTTTAGAAAATAAGGTGCCTGTTGACATAGAGGTTAAAGAGATTAACAAGTATTAAACAGAATGACAGAAGATGGTTTCAGAGTTTTTCATTTGAGGCTTTAGCTTCAGTGTTTTCAAAGGAATTTCCTGCAGCACTAAATAATTAGCTGCTGTACCAGCCACAGCATCAGAGCTCATCTTCACAGCTGTAATTACTGCATGCTTCTGACACCACAGATATTACCATTAACCCTGCATGTGAATCATCATCTAATTTATTGTCTGAGCTGAAAGCAATTCTGTCTTTCCAGTTGAAATTTTGCAGCAGTGCTTTGTCATGTTAATCTTCAGGTTATGATCTCTCCTCCATATGCATGCATTGCCTTTCCAGATGGAGGCTTACCAAAGCACCTCCTGCTGTCAGCCTTCAATATGCAGTCTTTGACAATTTTGGATTTTTTCCTAAAAGCACGGGCAATCTTTATTTCCATGTATAATGAAGAAGTTAATTTAGCAAGCGTTGGTATTTACAGCACAGAAGGAAGCATATTCTGTAGGCTTGAGATGCTGAAAAGGCTACTTATTATCATCTTTAAAAAAATAATAGGTCTGTATAATGTCCTAACTGCTACTGCACAGTTGACAGGTGTACGTGATGCTGACTGTTGGTGAATCTGCAAAAAAGGCCCCTTACACCACGTCAAGTGCTGAAGCTCTCAAAAAAGATGGGGCCCAGGCCTGTGGCATGTGAAAGTGCCACAACGGACAATCCCAGCACAGGCTGAGGTGTAAGCACTGTTACTTGATAAAATATTTACTGTTACTTGATAAAATATTTCTACAGGAAATCTGTTCAAAACAAACTTTTCACAAAAAATGTGATGTCTACTAAATTGTGGGGGTTTTAATGGAAAATGTTAGCTATCAGTTGAAGTTAGTTTCAAATGAAGTTAAATATTTAGTGCCAGTTTCCTCTGATATAAATTCATTTGTCTAATTGAATCAAAATATTTTGTTACAAGGAAGAAAAAATGCAGTGTCTCAGGGCTTTTTACTCCTTTCTGTTGGGTCTGTCTGGGTAAATTATGCTTTCTATGATGCTTCACAGGCTCTGTCTGCACTGATAAATTAAACAGCACCAGGAAACAATTCTAGGCAGTGGACCTCAAACATCTTTTAAATGGTACTGTTTGCAACATTAAATTATTAAACATATCTCTGGTCATGGTCCAGGCTCAATCACTCTCTCCCAAGCAATTCCCAGGCACAGGAAGGAGTCAGAGTGGGCCAGGGACTGTTTCCTGGCAGGTGGGTTGGATGTAAACATCAGGATTTGGAGGTTAAGAAAGTTTAATAGTTATACAGGTGAAAACTGTTTTCTCACAGTTCAGTCCTGAACTTCCCACTAAAGTCTACTCATTGAGATTCATAGTAACTTAATGGCTAGCTTTTCTGAAGTCCTCATGATCCTTAACACATTCATTCTCACATTTGTCCAGAAATATAAATTAAATAAGTACCATTTAGGGTCATTCAGGAGATCTGTCAAGACAAGTCTTCTGGGTCCTGATTATTCTACCTCTGCAAGTCTGTGCTAATCTCACCTTAGCTGCAGCAGAAGCAGAAATGGGCAGCCAAAAAGGCCTTTTGAAGACATCACCATACCTGATTATATCTGAAATTTTTGTTTGTAACACAGCAGAACTTTCTGATTCACCCAATCCATATCTAGCCAGTTAATAATCCTCATTTAACTGGAAAGACATGGCAATATTGAATGGCACCAGCATGTCTTTGATTTCTCAGGCTCATCTGCTGGTTGAACTTGACAGACACGTAATTCAAATACTGTGGCTTTTTGTCAAATTCCATTTCACACCTCGATCTCTATTGCAAATCAAGCCACAAAGGCATCTTTATTTATCCAGCTGGGCATGTTTCTTAAGTCCTCCTGGAATTTTTCACCTCTCTTTCTACACATTGAGTTGGAAAAATGACTCCAGAGTCTCATAACAGTAATAGAATAATGTCTGGGACTGAGGAAATCCATTTCTTCCAGTCATCCTGAATTCTGTTAACTGGTATGATGATACATGGGAGTCAGAATTCCTTTGGCCCTCCCAATGGCAGGCCTAAGGAACCTGTTCTTCATGTCCCCTCTCCATCACACCCACACACTTCTGTCTAGACTCTTCATTCAGTAAGGACATAGATACGCTTTCACTCAGGGCTGAGGAGATGCTTGATCTGATGGCAAGCAGTAAAGCCACCCCAGTATTGGTATCATACAGATTGACAAACCACTTTTACTTACCCATCAAAGATTATTTTGCAGTTAACAGAGTTATGTGCAAAAATAGTTGTCCACTTTATGAACAAGAGTAAGCAAAACACTGGGGTCATCAGAAAGGTATGCCTTTGGCAAAGGTCCACCGTGCCGTTGTAGCACGTAACAGAAGAGATATACGAAAATGTCTGTCTTGGAAATCTTTTTGTGTTCCCAGAGAGTTATGAAAAGAGGAAATCTGTTCAGAAGCTGGTTAGGACAAGATTTAATGGTGAAAACAAGTGTTTGGTAGAATATCAGGCACCTGCTCTAGACAGACAAGATCTCCTTATGATGGTCACAACAAAGATACTCAACTAGCAGCAAGTATCAAAGCTGGTTGTACTTCTCTTGTGCAAACAGATTATGATGCCTAATCAACATTCATAAAAACAGATCTTGAAAAAGAAACAGTTTCCAAAAGATTAATGCAATATGCAATTATTGGCACAACTCACTGAGATTATTTAAGTGTAAGATCTTAATGAAGATTTTTCCTAGGCATCCTACCCAACACCCCAAAGTGACACTTCCCACAAGTGAGCAAAGCAAGTTCTCCTGGACGAAATCCATCTACTGTTACAACGCTGTTAAAATGCTTAAAAATATAGATGAGGTTGAAAATGAGAACATAAAGGGCAGTGAATATGAGCTTCAAATTAAAATCTGGCAGTGACTGATAGGAGAGGCAAATGAGTCAATGATAATATGGTTAAAGAAAATAGCAAGATATTAAAAAAAGTCCATCCTGGGAAAAAATTAACTGATGGGAATTAGAATTACAAATGAATTACAGGTGAAACTACAAATAGTGAAGCAGTATCCATGATCTAAAATAGTAAGGGTGGAATAGAATGCTTTTCTTCAGTAATAAAACAAAGTGTAGGATAGTAATAGTAATAAAACAAAGCATAGGCTCTTCAAATAAAACACTTTCCAAAAAGTAGATTCAGTAACTTGCACTCATAAAATTTTCAAAGAATTAGTTAATCACCTTCATAACTGAGTTTATCTGAACATATTTTTAGAAACAGGGAAATTACCATAGTCTGGGGGATTATCTGCGTAATATCAGTATTTGAGAGAGCCAGAGATTAGGCAGTCAGATGTAAATCCCTACTGAAATAATTCCAGAAGTAATCAACAATGCTGTTGTTTCCTTCTCAATCTTTATTGATATTATTCATCTCAGTTACCATCAATTCTTGTAAAACAGGCTTGATCAAACATACCTTTTCTCACTTTTTTAAAAATAAATTATTGGTATGATTCATAAAGGTAGCTGGTGTGACTAGCTTTCCCTATACCATTTGAATGGGTACGATATAGTATTTTGTTAAAAATAATTTGTTTAATGAGAACAGAAAAGGGACATATTAGGTATGAAACACTGAGTACCGAAAGTTCAAAATCCAGGTTTTAAAAAGAAAATATTCAGGTTATTTCTCTCTGGGTACTGCAGAAATTAGTTGATGGCCCAATATTATTTGAGAGGGAGAGGGGAGGGGGGCAAAGAAAGAGAAAAGTGATGGTAGGGATCAACTAATGAATTTTGTCTGCAAAATTTGCAACTGAGAAAAGGTTGGTGGGGTAGCAAATTACAATATAACGTGATGCTGTTACTGTCTGACCTGGAGTGCTTGGAAAAAAGACTGAAATGCCACAAAACATGTTTTAACACAGACTCTTTGAGATCTTGCACATCATACACATTGTGTTAAGAGGACAGGAGATTTGTGGAAGAAGTCACTGCAGCCTGAGACATTTGCAATTAAGTACGCTATTAAAGACAGTCATTTGGATCGCTGGTGACTGATAGGCACGTGCAAAGGGTGGCTTACTCCTTTCCCCTTGTCTGAGGTGCTTAATTAAAGACAAATGAATTATTTTTTGTAGGAACCTTTCTCTCTCCTCTGTCTGGAGAGAGCACTGTATGATCTGCTTAGACTAGACACCAATGGCTAATGTTAGGAGAAATTAATCCTACCTTTTGCCTCATTAACTGGAAGAGATACTTACAGGTTACTATAAGGATAAGTGCAGGATGCAATTGCCTAAGCATGGGCACTAGAATTATTTAAGCATCTTCCTCAGGCTCCAGCTGAACAGAGCCTTAAAAGTCCCATGGTGTATCAGGGGATATCTCCTCATTTCATCCAATGAGTATCTCCTCATTTCATGCAATTAGAATAGTATTTTTAACCTTGTCATTTTTGGTAGAACCCTATATCAGTAAAATATGAAATCTATTTTCTCTGAGTTAATAGGAAGGTTTAAATGGTCATAGGAACAAGGGGTGGGGGGCAGGGAGGAAGGCATTTAGTTTTTATCTTTGTTTCTCACCATTGAGCTCTAGTTTTAATTGGCATTAAGTTAAACTACTTTTCCCCAAGTCGTCTGTTTTGCCTGTGATGGTAACAGTATAGCCATTTGTAGAAGTATTAATAGTGTAAAATGGAAAACTTCAGGCACTTGTGGGTTTCTTGAAAATTTATTCAAATTTTTGCACACCCTGTAAATGTAGCAATTAACCATTGTGTTAATTTTAATTCTTTTCAGTTCTATCCCAGACCAATCTATCAAATAAAAAAAAAAAAGTCTGACTATATCTACTGGCACTACTCAACAGTACAGACCTAGTAATAAATTTACAGACAGACAAAATTCCTTTCATAGCAGGACCCTCACTGAAGCCAACTGAACCCATGGTATTCAGGACAATAATAGCAGAATTTCATCATTAGTTGAACTGATAAAGAAAGCAAACAAAAAAACACCAATGTATTTTACACGAATTATGACAAAGATTCTTCTCTAAATGCATGTTTTAAGAACAATTGAAAAAAAAATCCTTTATTAAACCAAACACAATTTCATTTCTCATATCTATCTGAATTATCTTGACTTTCTCCTCCCAAAAGATTATTTCTAATTAAGTTATGGCTTTCATGATAAGATACTCTTGTAGTCTCTGGGGCAGATTATTCTTTCAGTGACGCTGGTATATTTCAGCATAACTCAATTGAAATCAGCAGTATTGTGCTGAATCAATTCTAATCTGGCCAAGAAATCTAGAATCTAAACATCGTCATCCTACAAAGACAACAGCAGGAATAATTTCACAGATTTCAGTTAATAACACTAATTTGGTATCTTTCAGTTGCAGACCAAAAAGGTTTTTGTTAGACAGAGATACACAGGCCTGATGCTCACAAATTGAGGTTTATTTGAAGGCTGCTGATTTACCTCATTGTCTCTGGACAAGAAAATATGTCAAATCTTACCATTATGAGAAATAGCTCTTCAAAAAGAAGGGTCAAACACTTGACACTTTCCATTCTGATTTTTTTTGCTCTGCATTAGCAACAGTTTTACAGGCTTCTGCTCAAGGAGGATTGTGGCAAGATTTGTACATATAAGGCAATCTTTGTAGCTTTGCTTTTATTCAGTCAGACTCCAAGACAACCCACGGGGAATAAAAACTGCAACACTCTTAGGTTAAATAACAGCCAGCCAACTATGTATTTGCCTGTGAAGACCTATTTCAGTCATGAGGGAGGACTTGTTCACCAAAAGTTTGTTTCTTGTTTTCCAACTATACCAGTTGGGCTAATAAAACAGATTACATCTGCCTATGAGTCTTATTTTGCCTATGTCCTTGGACCATCATGGCTATGATAGCCATGATATAGGCTCTTTTCAGTGGGGCCCAGTGACAGCACAGGAGACAGTGGGCACAAACGCAGGATGTTCCATCTGAGCATCAGGAAACTGTTTTTTACTTGGATAGTGACTGAGCACTCACTGGCCAGAGAGATTGTGGAGTCTCCATCCTAGGAGATAACTCCAAAGCCATCTGAACAAGGTCCTGAACAACTGGCTTTAGGTGGTCCTGCTTGAGCATGGGGGTTGGACCAGATGACCTCCAGAGGTTCCTTCCAACCTCAACTATTCTGTGAGTCTGTGATTCTGTGATAGCAAAATACCTACAAACATTCCTTAAGAAGTCTCTGGCAGGGTAGCTGGTTTAGGTGGCTAGGAAAATGAGAATGGAGGCAAGCTGTTACTCTCTCATGGTTTTGTATAAAAAGGTCTGAGTCCACTTCCAGTCTCCTGCCCTTAGCCAGTTTTGTCAACTCCAAAATCCTCTCACAGGTTTTATTTCTGTTGAAACCTATATTGTAGTTTTCCTCAGTGAATAAAATCAGACATGTAGGTCAAGACCTGAAAATGTCTGGAGCACTAGCAGAAGTTAGAAGAAAAAAAGAATAATTGAATATTTTAATGGGTTCTGAACACGTTTTTTATTGGAAAGTTGAGGGGTGTTCAGCTTGGGGCTGGATGTGCTCCATCTCTGGTTTTTAACCAGAATGGAAGAAGTCTGTATCCCAGGCTGCTTTCGTTCCACTAGATAAAACAGAGCCACACGCTGAATTTTGATGTTGTTGTTACTGCCTACTTGTCGGCATAATCCCTGGTGGTGTTTTGATGCACATCAACAAGCACTGTCATCAGCAGTGTTACATTTCAGAGACCCATCCCCATCAAAAGCACTGACAAGATTTGCCTCCCTGCACCCTAAACACTCACCTAATCCTACTACACAGGCTACACTCCCTATTTCAGTTAGCTACAGAGATGTAGTTTTGTGCTGGTTTTGGCTGGGATAGAGTTAATTTTCTTTATAGTAGCTAGTATGGGGATATGCTTTGGATTTGTGCTGAAAACAGTGTTGATATCACAGGGATGATTTTGTTATTGCCGAGCAGTGCTTACAGAGAGCCAAGGCCTTTTCTGCTCCTCACACCACCCCACCAGCGAGTAGGCTGGGGGTGCACAAGGAGTTGGGAGGGGACACAGCCAGGACAGCTGACCCCAACTGACCAAAGGGATATGCCATACCATATGATGTCATGCTCAGCATATAAAGCTGGGGAAGAAGAAGGAAGGGGGAGATGTTCAGAGTGATGGTGTTTGTCATCCCAAGTAACTGTTACTCGTGATGAAGCCCTGCTTTCCTGGAAATGGCTGAACACCTGCCTGCCCATGGGAAGTGGGGAATGAATTCCTTGTCTTGCTTTGCCTGTGTGCGCAGCTTTTGCTTTGCCCATTAATCTGTCTTTATCTCAACCCAAGAGTTTTCTCATTTTTACCCTTTCGATTCTCTTCCCCATCCCACTGGAGGGGAGTGAGTGAGCGGCTGCGTGGGGCTTAGTTGCCGGCTGCGGTTAGGTTAAACCACCACAAGTTTATAATAACAGGAACCTATAAGAAGTACAGCTGGTGTTGGCTCTTCTCACGTGAGCAATGCAGAATACGAGCGTGAAGGCCTGACACTACTGATGTCTATCTCAAAACTCTCACTGGTTAAAGCAAAGAATTTCACCTTGAGTGTTTATCCAAACTTTTTGTGTGTAGCTAAGCTGGTTAGAGATCTCAAGGGTGCATATTTTCTCATAGTGTAGAGAATTTGTCTAATGGGGATAGAAATATATCTTTGCTGCACAGGGACACTGTGAGGATTGATTAGGTAATAACTTGAAAGCACTATAGGAGTGAACAGTGCTGTGCTATATAAATGCTAAGTATTGTTATCTTTCCTTGCAAAAATACTTCAGGAGAATATGACAGGTTCACAGCTCAGCTTTCAAACATAAATACTAAGATATCTCTATCTTTGATTTTGTAATACCACACATGGCACTTATGGAGAATATTATGATAGTATTACCTGAGATTGCTTGTTATTTTTGATGAGGTAACAAAATACTGGCAGCAAATGAGTGAAGTATTTTCAGTGGTTCATTTTTACAGTGTAACTCCTTTTTTTTTTTTTTTATTTTGTCTTATACAGAAAGTCTGTGTGGAGACATGCATCTTCAGGAGTATGAGAGACCAGAGAGAGATAAGACAATGCCTCCTACCCATCCTCAACACAGCACTGCTTCGTTAGGCTGTTTGTTTGTGTAGCTCTGTCCTGCATCAGTTACCCTTCCTCTTCAAGATATTAAGGAGGCTGATGTGTGTGTAAGGTGAGGGAGGTGGTTATTCCTCCCACCTGCTTCACAATCTTATCAGCTGATGACACAGTGGGATGGCAAAATTCCCTATATAGTTGATAGAAAAAAGGAAGCACTTAGAAGACTGATGTAAGTTAGAGGCCTGAAATGGACATTTTGAACACACCGTTCTCACCAAGGTTTCGAGTCTCTTCCAGTGCTCTGAACTCTGCTGTGAGAACATATGCCCAAGGGCTGAGCTTTGTCCTAGGACAAATGTACACAGGGGTTTAGGGGCTTAGAAGTACACAGTCATGCTTCTTAGGGGAAGATCTGTAAGACTCCAAAAGCACAGAAATGCCTGTGCCATGCAGAAATCTGTGGAGGAGGCCTGGATTCATCTTACTCCATAGGTTCGCTTAATGGAGGATCCAAAAGATGTTGGACTCCCATAATGTATCTAGGAAGGATACCTCCATGCCTGTCCATCCTTCGTAAGATAGATGCTACCGCTCCTTGGAAGAGAGAGCTGAACAACTTCTGAATTGCCTGAGGAAATACTTCCGACTGTAGCCCAGCATATTAAACAGAACAAGGTTGGTGGTTTTTTTCATACGCTATGCTATAAAACATGTAATTCAGGAACTCCTTAATCAGTACTAAAGCTGTTACCAGCTGTGAGCATCTGTACCTCAGTCAGATGGGCACAGGAGGCAGCTGTGAGCTAAAACCTCTTCAGCTGTCCCAGTACAGTCCATGGCCAAATACAAGTGATCATGCTAAAAATAAGGAACTGGAAAATAAAAATAAGAAAAATAGGGGGTGGGGAAAGAAAAAGAAAAAGAAAAATAAGAAAAGGGAAAATAAGGGCTCCAGGAGGGGGGTGACAGCCAGTCTGCAATCTACATCTCAGTCTATCTTTCCAATGACTGTAGAGGAAATCTGGGACAATCTTTGTTTTTAACTTAGGATGTGTTTAGTATAAATCCACACCTAAGTTACTTAAGTTAGTCAGACTCATGAGCAGAATGCAGAGTGTGTATCTGTCTGTCTTTGTTTTAAACCCGGACTAATGACAGTGGCTACTACTACAATTTGTGTGCTATACTGAGGAATATGCTTTAATGACCCTCACTCTCATCTTCTGTACTTTTATATGCTCTGGCTGTAAAAAGTTCTGGCTAATAAAAGCAAATTCCTTGCATTTGTTTTAATAATTTTGTTTTCCTGTCTTGTTTCTCAGATATTGCATAGAATATTTTATTCTTCCTGAAAACAGTTATGATTCCCCTGTGTGTGATATTGAACAATCATGCTTTAATCAATGCTACTAAATCTGAAGTATCTCTTGTGCCTCCAGGTATTGATTCTACTCTGTTCACTTATTTCATTTCTGCAAAACACTGCAGTATTTTCTGCATATGGGATCAATCTTCAGGCTCAGATCTCTCTATGATTATCACCACCATTCAGATCATCTAAACAATCAGAAAAGACCTAGGCTCATGGAATACTCTTTTTTCCCATGCTGACGAAATTACATCTGTGGTTGTAAAAAGTCCATCAAATCTCCCCCTGTACACAAAAGAATATATTTTGTGGTCCATATTTACATTCTTGCTTTCCTCGGAGTGATTCCTCTGGTGTTAGACGGGAATTCACCTTACGATACTCTAATCATGCACTTGGTTCAGCCATGTAGTTGGTTGCTCAGCTGTATGATTATTTCTAGTACAATGTCTAACATCAGAGAAATACTATTTACTGGGACCTGTGCTTAATTCCAGACCTCAGTGGCAACCTTGTTATCACTGCTGACCCAGGTAATCTAAAGCTGGACTCCATGACAAACACTCCAGTACAAATATAGCTACAGATATATCTGCAGTTTCTGAAGAAGTAGATGAGTCAGAGCTTTGAATGGTGAAGATCACAGGTATTGGGAAGAGCAGTATCATGGGACTGCACCTGCAAAATCAATTGTACCACCGCAGCTATTACATTGCAGTTCACTGTCTACTGTAGCAGTGCAACCAGGAAGAAAAGTAAGTAGATAGATAACAAACTGATTAATGAAAATGTAATCTCAAGTCTCCTTGATGAGAAGTGATGAGAAGCTCCGATTCATGGTGTACTTGTGGGATGTGTTATCACTGAGAAACCAGAGAAATCAGTGTTTTCAATATTAATACTATCTAGTACAGAATCACAGAATCACTGAGGTTGGAAGGAATCTTCCTGAGATCATCTAGTCCACCCCCTACCCATGCAGCGTCAGCTAGAGCAGGTTGCCCGGAATCATGTCTCATCAGGTACCTATTCACATTGATAAGATCCCCACTGAGCCTTCTGTTCTCCAGCTTCAATGGTGCCAGCTATCTCAATCTCTTCTTATATATCCAGTCCTTAATCATCTTAGTCACCCTTTGCTGGACATACTCCAGGATGTCTCTGCCTCTCTTCTACTGGGGAACTCTACCCTGGTCACAGCAGCCCAGATGTGTCTCACCAGGAAGGATCACCTCCCCTGACCTGCTAGCAACACTGCCTATTGCAGCCCAGCAGGCAAAGCCCAGTGGCAAAGGCACATTGCCAGCTCATGTTCAACTTCATGTCCACCAGAATGCCCAGGGCCTTTTCTGCAAAGCTGCTTCCCATCTGGAAAGAGTGGATCCATCCACATTTGTGGGCAGGATTACTGAAGTATATTTTAGTTAAAAATTCTCTGATAAACTCTGGTGAGACAAGCTATACAGGTGCAGCTTTTCACTAAGATGGAAGTGGCAAAGACAGATAACAAGATAATTTATTAGTGTCACACATGTAACAGACAGATTACTTTCACCAGAAAGAGACTGTGATTCAGCCCAGATCTGCACAGAATTGAATTAACAAAGTACGTAAGTATTAGACAGTTTCAGGCTTGCTTAGTATGCAATCAACTGTTATTCCTCTGGATGGAGAAGAGACATGAATTGAGGAAAGCTTGCTGTTCAGGCTGCAAAACACTGAAAGACTGCAGTCCAACCATGTCATTACAGTCATGTGTTGGGTTTGCGTGGCAAGGTTTTGGTAGCGGGGGGGCTACAGGGGTGGCTTCTGTGAGAAGCTGCTAGAAGCTCCCCCTGTGTCTGATAGAGCCAATGCCAGCCGGCTCTAAGACGGGCCCGCCGCTGGCCAAGGCCAAGCCAATCAGCGCCTCTGTGATAACATATTTAAGAACCAGAAAAAAACACTTAGAGAGAGAGCTTTTGCAGCCGGAGAGAGGAGTGAGAAGATGTAAGAAACTCTGCAGACACCAAGATCAGTGCAGATGGAGGGGGAGGAGGAGCTCCAGGCGCCAGAGCAGAGATCCCCCTGCAGCCCGTGGTGAAGGCCATGGTGAGGCAGGCTGTCCCTCTGCAGCCCATGGAGGAAGGATGAGGGGGTGTAGAGATTCCACCTGCAGCCTGTGGAGGACCCCACGCTGGAGCAGGTGGAGGCACCTGAAGGAGGCTGTGACCCCATGGGAAGCCTGTGCTGGAGCAAGCTCCTGGCAGGACCTGTGGACCTGTGGAGAGAGGAGCCCACGCCAGAACAGGTTTGCTGGCAGGACTTGTGACCCCGTGGGGGACCCCACGCTGGAGCAGTTTGGTCCTGAAGGTCTGCACCCTGTGGGAGAGACCCACGCTGGAGCAGTTCATGAAGAACTGTAGCCTGTGGGAGAGACTCACGTTGGAGCAGTTCGTGAAGGACTGTCTCCCGTGGGAGGGACTCCATGCTGTAGCAGGGGAACGATGAGAGGAGTCCTCCCCCTGAGGATGAAGAAGCGGCAGAAACACCGTGTGATGAACTGACCGTAACCCCCACTCCCCATCCCCCTGTGCTGCTGAGGGGGGGAAGGTTGAAGCCGGGAGTGAAGTTGAGCCCAGGAAGATGGGAGGTGTCTGGGGAGGTGTTTTAAGATTTGATTTGATTTCTCATTCCTCTACTCTGTTTTGCTTAGCAATAAATTAGATGAATTTCCTCTCTCAGTTCAGTCTGTTTTGCTCGTGCCGATAATTAGTGAGTGATCTCTCCCTGTCCTTATCTCGACCTGCAAGCATTTCGTTATGCCTTTTCTCCCCTGTTTAGTGAATGAGGGGAGTGAGAGAGCGGCTTTGGTGGGCACCTGGCCCCCAGCCAGGGTCAACCCACCACACAAGCACATTCTGGTTGGCTCAGATATGTGTCATATGGATATTTAAGGTACTATGAATCTATGATGTCTCTTCTTTAACCTAAAGAGATGACAATTTACAAATTAGTTTTTAAATTTGTTACAAGTGAAGATCCAATTATATTGTATGGGAAGGTGTAATAATTTAACATTGATGGACTGCTTTTCGTTGCTTAGCAATGAGTTTCTTCCTTTCAAAAATTGAAAATATGCTTCCTCAAAAGAATGTGGATTTTAAAATGTGTTGCTGTTTTCTGTGATTAAATCTCAAGTTTAATTTTAATTAAATATATTTACAGGAACTCTGTAACTACTGAAATTCAGGCTTTATTAGATACTTTCCTACATTACTAATTTGCAGTTATGCTCTAGTTTGACTCAGAGTGATTACAACTTAAACCGTTTTAAATATGAAACTGTGACATATCATTTATTAAGCTAATTCTTAGAATAATTTAATCACATAGATATTGTTCCCTGTGGAAAGTTTTTTAATGCACATGAAGTACTTTGTTTTAAATTATGAAAGCACCATATGTACTTTCAAAAATCCTAAAAAATTACTTGTCAGTACAAAATAAAATAGTCCAATTGTTCATTCAAAGTGTGAACTTACTGTTTGGCCATGTTCTGAGCAGGTGAGTTAAAGAGATGAGTTAAATACACAGTCTGTGTCTTATTGTGTGTACATATTAGTACTTCATGTTGCACGTGAATTTGGCAAGACAATTTGCTAGTGAGCATGTGCAAATTGCTTTTCTGAAATTTTTTTATCCGAAGTTTCTCAAAAACAAGGCAAGAAGTGATAGAATAACATGACAAATGGAAAATTAAGGCAGCAATGCAAGAGCAATCTTTGAGACATAATGGAAAGGATTATGTAAACTTCTCCCTGGCCTTCCATATGAACCAGTCAAAAATCTTAGCCAGTGAGAGGGCTGCCAAGTGCCTCAATACCATGTGGTTAATACTCCATTAGCAAGCAAAGGCACCAACTGAAAAGCATATCTCTGTTCTTGTTTGCAAAAGGATGAGGCCATAGCATTAACAATTTTAAATCATCCTAGTATCTTGTTATTAATGAATAACGCCTGGAATGAAAACAAATTCATAAAGTTGCCTGTTCTGGGACTGCCTTCTGTTTAGAGTGGAGTTTCCCTCTGAACAGTCTGCAAACTCTGTCAGTCTTCACAAGGAACATGTGATTCACAGGCAGGATGCATAGCAGAAACAAGCTGCCTGTCAACAACACACTGCTGTGAGGAGAAGAGAAGGAGGAGGTTTCCTTAGCAATTGTTATTCCTGACTTTATTCCTGGACATTCACTGGGAAAGCAACCAAAAAAAAAAAAAAATCAAGGAAAGAAGGAAGAACGTCAAAGTTTTCATCACACTTCTAATTTCAAGCATCTCTAGGAAATTTCCATTCACTCCTTTTTTATATTTTGCCTGATTGTGTTGTCATTTTGCTCCTCATCACTGGGCCACAAGCCATTAACAATATCATCTAAAAAATAACAGGTTTTGTTCTTTTTTTCTCAGAATTTCAGATCCTACTTCTAGCAAAGTGGCTGATTCTACTTCTAGGAAAATTAACAGTAGTTCTACAGCTGACCTTAGTGACAGTGGAATGAAGCCCTTTATTACTGAAAACCTGTATCTGCTTTATACAATGTGGTTTTGCTTTAAATTCCACATGAACACATTTTTTGCTAGGTATATCTATGTAAGTATGTTAAAATATGAGAAAGTTGCATTCCAACGTGGATGCCTTGAAATTTATGACATTCCCGTGTTTTTTTATTTATTCTCTGAATTTTTCTGCATTTGGAAAAAATAGTGATAATAATAGCTCTTTTCCATGAGAAAAGTTTACAAAAATAATATATAATTTCAGCATTTCCCAATTAAATGTTTTTTAAAGCTTCTGACTGCAATGCCCTCTTATTCCCATTTGCAGATCTATTACTCCATGAAACGAAATAACACTGCATTAAAAATGCACCCAGTTCTGTTATCTAGATCATAACTTCATAACACTTTTTGCTTCCAGGAATAACTCTGGTAACTACCAACAATAAATGTTGTTTGCCACTTCATTTTTCTTCCCCAAAGCTGATGGAAAAAAAATCCCTTAGACAATAACATCTGCAGCACAATCTGTCATGCAATTCCTTTGGAGTCAACAAACAACAAATAACTCATTATCCAGATTGAATCATCAAGCTAGATAAGGAGCAGTTTGCACCCAAGCACTTCTTTCTGCATGTCGCTCAGCTACAAGTCCTCTTCCATTTGGGAGTCTCTCATCTTGTTGTCTGGTTTGGGTCTGTCTTTTGCCTTGTGCTGTACTTTTGCCATACCCGCCTGTTAATCTCTGATAATTCCTGGCAGAATACTTGTTTGGGTGGTTGAAGCCATCCTGGTGCCTCTGCATGGGGCCTAAAATTGATTCTGATACATAAGTCGGTAAACCACAGGGTGATGCTCTGAAATCAAAGCATCTCACTAGCAACACAGCCCAAACCGTCTTCATCTTCTGAGTAGACAGCAGCCCTTGATTCTCTTTATGGATCGGGCCAGAGAAGTGGGCTGAAGGTTTCTAAGGGACTGCAATAGGATGTCCAGAGTTGGTATTTGAGCAAGCCCTTCTTGTCTTGGCATGACTTAATAAATAACTGTCCACAGGATAGCAACAGGGAGTTTTGATCCAGACATACATTATCAAGAAAACTATTAATTTGAGCTAAAAAATCTCACCTGTACCCCACACAGATCTATATTGTATGTGTGCTTTGGTCACTGGATGCAAATAGGCTGTCACACTATGTGTGAGCGGGCCAGACTCTCAGCAAAGTCCTTTGATGCTTTAATGACCAGAAGTGGTGAGATTTTCACTTAAGTTTTGTCAGTTTTATTTTACGCCTCATCCATATGGCAGTGCTTCCAGAAACGCATTCCGAATTGGCACATCATGAATCTGAAGACCTCAGGACCTACAAAACCTTTGCAAGACCTCTGTTGATTTTCTTGGCCTTGTATCAGGCACCCAACCCTGCACACTTTCCTTGGTCACCCAAAGCTTTCCCCTGGCAGCAGCATCTCTGTGCAATAATCAGGTTTAACATGCTGACCTTGATAAAACCAGGGAACTCACTTTCCTTCATGTGGCATCTGCGCACCTCTGCCTGGGTGAGGCAAAGGCTTTTATTCAAAATTCATTTCTCAGGGCATGCTTAGTGAGTGAGTCAATTACTTCAAGATCTGATAGCATGTACCCACTTAATTTTTTATGCTCAATTGCTCGCTACAATTAAGAATTAAAGCTGCCATGGTGATCTAGGCAGTGAAGGAACTAAGTTTTCCTGAAACAATTATAAAGGTCCAATACACAATAGAATTTATGCAGCCACTACTGTTTGACCTAACGGGGGAGTTAGGCTCCTAAATACCTTCAAAGCAGCTGAAATTTTTGAGAATCTGGATCTTGGTGTGCCAGGACTCAGATTTTATAGCAATTCAGATTGACAGATGTTTGTGTCCCTTCCCTGCAGGTAACACTAAGTAGCATACTTATCTTAAACTAATATACAGCCAATATTGTAGACTGCCAGTGAAACAGAGACTAGGTTTATCAGTCACACTTTTAGTTTAATGTGATCAGCTTCAAAACAGTTCTTATTTGACTCAAATAAATGATCGGAATTCTGTTTACACACTTTAAACTCATAATGTTTATGTACAAATTGCAATCTAATAAGATTGTTATTGTCAATTACAATTAGAAAATTACTGTCTTATTGCCATCTTAATTGGCATTAATGTTGCATATAAATTATAGCTGCTCATTTGAGTTCAGCTGGAGCTTTCCTAGAGTTCTAAAATATATGCCCTGTAACTTACTGAAGGAATAAATCCAAAAGTATTATCAAACTATTTCTTCTCATTAGTCTGCAGCTACTTCTATTTGTAATCTTGGTTTTGCAGTGTGGTTCGTTGTCTGTTATACTCTGGACAGTGGCCATTAATTGTAGATAAGGCAGTGAATAAGAATCAAATAGAAACTGCAATTTTTAGAAATCCTGCTAAAACCAATTTCTTGCTTTGCTTGACGGTAATTAATATATTGACTTTCAGCACTAGTAAATTAAGGAGTCATGCAATGGGACTGTATTCTAATATTTCTTTTATGAAAAATAGAGTGCTTAGCTGAAGATTTACTAAGTCTCAAATTACTTCAGCAAGATGGAAATCACCTCTGACCCCAGTGAGGTGCCTAGGAAAGGAGTATGCACCACTTAGATCTGGAAAGAAGACCTATATGTATCTGAAATGATGCAGACTTTTCGTTAGCTCTCTGAGGGCAGGAGTAACTTCAGCAAATTAAGCACATTAAGGCCTCACTGTTTTTCAAAACTGTTGCCATTTACTTACTTTCTCAAATTAATGAGTATACAAGTACACACAATGAAAAACCAAAGCTGCCACATTTCTGATGCTCATTTATTTTGACAATTGTTAGTTAGCAATTAGAAGTGATACACTCAAGTATAACAATTCTGCAAAGGGCATTTGTAATTATAGATGCATTTGCAAAAATGAAGGGAGAAAATTACCTCTTAACTAATGCAGCAAGAAACAGTCCTTTGGGAGGTTTCTAAAGTCTATAGATTAATGATTAGGCGATTGTCCTGGCCACACCGTTGTGTTGTATTTATCTATAACTATTTTTGGCATTTTCATGATGATGAAAACCTGTCTTTCAAAACTTAAGAAAACCAGTGAAATATAACTTATATTTGCTTTAGATGTCCCCATCAATATTATATATTGATTTAGTTATTCTTTTACTTCTTTCTTCCTTTTTCCCTGTCTTCCCTTCTTCCAATTCTGATTGCTGGAGAACCTGATAAAGTGAGGAAACGAAATGAAATTACTAAAAATTGTCACAGAGAAGATGATCTGTCCACCACTTAGTACTGTGGATTTATAAAGAGAGAAAAGGGGGGTTTATGATGGCTGTGAAAATGCACAGGCTTCGGGGAGCAGTGAATCAAGCTGGTGAAGTATTGAAGCAAAAGCGAGCATTTGTGTCCAGTATCTGGAAAAGAGTGTGGGATCTGGCGTGGACATGGTTTCATGTTTTGTAGGATATATGAGATAAGGAGTTTGAAGACTATGTGGGATTGTGGTTACCTGAAATTTAGAGGACATAGAGTCAGGTAAAGGTAAAGGAATAGAAAAATAAGGGTTTTTATAGCATTTGAGTCAGGCAGTGCCAGCTTTTTGCAGATTTAGAAAAGGACATTTGAAATCTGAAACCAAAAAGGGATCTGGAGGAGGTAATTTGTATTATATTAGCTCTGCTATCATAAATAATGAGGATCAAGCTTATTCTGGATACACAGAAACAGATGGCAGAAGCCAATGTTTGCCCCAAAGAGGAGTATGCCAACACAAAAAGCATAAAGACAGGAAGGATAGAGGAAGGGCAAGCAGTAATCTAATGTATTTTCATAGTCTGGCTTTATGCACTGTGTATGTGTCTGTACTGCTACCCTTGATAAAAAGCCACCTTCCTGACCCATGGAAATGGTGACACAATGGGACGAAGCATGTGTTTCCATGGCAAAGAGCGTACAGTGAGGACTCGGGAATGGTTGTTCCAGCACCAGAAGATATCAACAGTTTTGAATCATCTCTGCCCATAAAAAGAGGAAGTTATGGCCTAGGAGTACGTATAAACTCCTGTGCTTTAAAGAAAAGTTTTCTCTTAATCTCCTCTGGGCTCTGAACTGCTCTCAGTGAAAAACTGGCACCTAAACTGAAGGCAAGCAAAACACACAAAACTACCTTTTACTTCCACAGTAAAAGAATGTATACTTGAATTATATTTGCTGTTCTGAAAAGAATACACTTTCTCCATTTATAAAGAATATTTAGTGACTAAAAGAAACTCCTGAAGTAAATAAAAGCTATAGACTTAAGTGCTTACAGTTCCTGAAGAAGTACTCTTTTGAAAAGCAGTTAACAGCTTGAAAAGCCTCCTCTCTCTCCTTGTGCTATGTAGGTAGGTTGAAATGACTTTCCACATTCCTAAGAGTTTCTCCTCACTCTCTGATGTTTTCCAAAGTGTCTCTAACCAATATCTGCTTCAGGACACATTTATCCATTGTAAGTTACTAATTTACTGTGGCCAAGTATGCAGGAAGATATTTGTCATTCATTTGTTGCTGAAGCACCCAAAACTCTCTACAAGGATGTGTCATTCAGAACTGTAAAGGACCAGGTCACCAAAACCAGACTCCATCAGGAGACACCAACACTCTTGTGTTTTCTGTTGTTTCAGCAAGCACATTTTTGGTCTTGATGCAATTTTCAGTGGCTGAAGCTCTGTCCATATCAGAAGCATTGTGAAGCAACATGCAGAATGTGCAAAGCAGAAGCTAAGCAGTACTGTTGAATACACCCTTTTCTATTGAGTACTCTGGTGTAATCACACATGACACATGAGATACATAAGCCAGAGTAGTGAATGTTGTAGGAGGATCTGCCTCATTGAGGCAAAAGGGACTATCTCCATCCAGTACACAGAATGGACATGACCTGCCTGCTCCAAAAGACCAGCAGTCTGGCTAGTACAGAGATGAGAGTGTGTGTGCCTGGGGACGCAAGAAGCACTCTTGTGCAAGAGCGTTGATCTGCTGGACAGGCTGGATCGATGGGCCGAAGCCAACTATAGGAGATTCAACAAGGCGCAGTGCTGGGTCCTGCACTTGGGTCACAACAACCCCACGCAATGCTACAGGCTTGGGGAAGAGTGGCTGGAAAGCTGCCTGGTGGAAAAGGACCTGGGGGCGTTGGCTGACAGCCGGCTGAATATGAGCCAGTAGTGGGCCCAGGTGGCCAAGAAGGCCAACAGCATCCTGGCTTGTATCAGAAATAGTGTGACCAGCAGGACTAGGGAAGTTATCATCCCTTTGTACTTGCCGCTGGTGAGGCCACACCTCGAGTACTGTGTTCAGTTTCAGGCCCCTCACTACAAGAAAGACATTGAGGTGCTGGACCATGTCCAAAGAAGGACAACAAAGCTGGTAAAGGGTCTAGAGCACAAGTCTTATGAGGAGCAGCTGAGGGAACTGGGGTTGTTTAGCCTGGAGAAAAGGAGGCTGAGGGGAGACCTTATCACTCTCTACAGCTACCTGAAAGGAGGGTGTAGCCAGGTGGGTGTCGGTCTCTTCTCCCAAGTAGCACGTGATAAGACAAGAGGAAATGGCCTCAAGTTGTGCTAGGGGAGGTTTAGATTGGATATTAGGAAAAATCTCTTCACCAAAAGGGTTGTCAATCATTGGAACAGGGTGCCCAGGGAAGTGGTTGAGTCACCATCCCTGAAGGTATTTAAAAGAGGTGTAGATGTGGTGCTGAGGGTTGGACTTGGCAGTGTTAGGTTAACGGTTGGACTTGATGATCTTAAAGGTCTTTTCCAACTAAAATGATTCTATGATTCTATGATTATCTGGCCAGATTACCAAAGGCAGGAAACATATTGGAAAAGACAGCTTTTGGGTTTTCTTTGCAGCATGTATTTGCTGTACATGAACTAGGTGTAGAAGTGTAAGACAAAACACCCACAGTTCTTAACTACATTTGTCATCTGAAATTTTCCTTGGCTGCTTTAGCTTGTCTGTTTACTTAGGAAACTGGCACTTTAGTTTCTCCTTCTACCCAAGGATGGCATGACCTGGAGAGTTCTTGGTGATTTTTTGTCTGTGGGTCCCTCTCTGTCATGCAAGATGGTTGCTCCTTCCTCTTCTCTGAGTGCCTTGTCTACTCCAACCTACATTGCCATCCCAGCATTCTGTTTATGTTCACCTTATCTCTGTCCTGCCCTGTGTATGCAGTGTCTGGACATTGGGGCATCAGTTCATCCTGCAAGAGCTTAAATCACTGCCTCTCCCTTCTGCCCCTTTCTCTTCAATATTTCCTTCTATTCTGATTAGAATATCTCTTACTGCTTGACTGTTAATCCTTTTGGAAGACACAGTGGTAAATTTCCTGTAAGTTACATATCTTAAGAAACAATAGTTTTTCAATTAAAATACATTAGTTGTCAGAACATTCACTCTGAATTTCAAACAACCTCTGCATTTTGTGCAAGATGAACTGAAATGAAGATTGCCATGTTGAGGTTGAGTAACATACCCCAAAAGACATTGCTAAGCTTGAGAGGACTCCTGTGGGGAACCTTCCCATGTGGATTAGCCAGGTGCTGGGTTTCAGGAAGAGCTTGAATTTTATCTCCCACTCACTGAAACTCTTTGAAGTCCTCTGGTGTATCAGCTCTAGGCAGGCACCGTTTTAGTCTTCTCCTTTGATCACGAAAGCTTTCATGCGGCATTGGGTAATGCAGGCAATCAGGCACAGCATTTTTCTGTGACCAAACTGCTACGTGCAAAAGTGCACAACATCCCCTAGATGTGAGAGAGATCGTCCCCCATCTTTGTTGTTCCTCAGGACACGAGGGGGAGGAGGGAGAAGGCGTCAGTGCCGACAGGCATGGGCTCTCAGAGAAAAACTCTGCACGTTAAGATTTGCTTATTGTTAGGCTGCAAGCACAGTGTCAGCTGGAGCTGCCCGTGACCTTAGAGAGTGCAGGTCCTGGCATATAGTGCCATTAACACCATTCAGCAGCATTGCCTTGGCAGTTTGCTTGTTTTCTTCAAGGCTACCATATATTCAAAAAGTGGGTGTGTGGCACAGGTTGTTCTTAGAGGATAGCAGAGTCCTCTGACTGACAAGTTTAATTGATTTAATTGCACTGGATCATCATATATCTCAGCCTCACACCAAAGATCTGGTATCCATGAAACCAAAGAGGTTCAAATTTACTTCTCGACTGAAAGGAGAAATCTCACTTTAAGGACAAATCAACAGAAAAGGTTTATTTTGTTGACTATGCAAAGTCCATCACTTAAACACTACATTAAGCTGGAGAAATTGGTCCTACTTTTCCTGAGGAGGCTTTTCAGGGAGTGGATCATCATCACTGCAAAACAGCCATGTCTTTACAACAGCAAGGGCTTGGCATATACAAGGACAGGAAGCTTTAAGATCCTACGAGTGTTCCTTGAAGTGGCTGGCCTTTTTTGAAGTCTGAAAGATCAATGAAAATGATCATGGAACTACACTCTGCTCCTCCTTAGTCCAGCCTTTACAGGAAGGATTGTTATATTTTGTATCTGTTAAAAGGGTTCCAAATAACTGTTCTAACAGAAGTTTTAATTTGGATTTTCAAGCTTTCTTCAAGGAGCCCCTATGCCTCCAGTTCCTGCACAAACCTTCACAATTCTTAATGACACCAATTCCCAATATATAATTAGGAAATGTTGCTCCATTAATTAAGCATGACAGTCTAAACCTTAGGAGCCCTGATGATCCCAGTGCAGAGTCCTTATGCATCTTACGGCAAGTTTTTGTAAATAGCCTTTAGGTTGTCATTTAGAGGTTGGTCATTCAAGCTTAGACAGTGCCAGTGCTTAAATTTTAGCAGAGTTCTTCCGCACCTGATTGCCAGCAGTGATAGAGACAAATATTTAATCTATGTGAAACTGAACACCAATATTTAAAGGGTAATCCTGGATTCTACATTAGAAGTATGTTGCTATGGAAATGCCAGTAAAATAGAGCTGTGGATTTTGCAAGTAAGAAAGTATGTATCTATGTTTACTTAATATTTTCTTTGGTCAAATAATGGCTTCAGATTGCACCCAAATTTGACAGACATACTGAAAACTAGTTAATCTAGAATAAAAATAATTATTTATATCCACTAGTTTAGGTTTATTAGGTGGTGTATCTATTTGAACTCTCCATCTTTAGATAACTTAGATCATTGTGTTGAGTCCCAAAGACCTGAGCTCTTTATCTCCAGACCCGTTACTGGTGGTCTAAAAACGTCATTGTTATTTACTAAATAAAGCAAGCACAGGAAAGTACACACCATTTCAAAACCACCAAATGTTCTTATTTTAATACCTCTCCTTCAAGTCCACTCTTTCCCTGAGGCTTGTGTTCATGTACACTGAATTCACTTCCCTCATCAGGGTTTTATTACTGAGTCTTACTTCATCTTAAGGGGATGAAAACCTTCCTCCCACCTCCATTAGTAAAACATTTGCTTCCTCTTTATATGATTCTTCAGGTCTCTCTCCTCTAAGATTTCCTGACTGTCTCAAAATTATCACAGACCCCTGATAAACCTGTTTTCCAGGAAAAGAGCCAACCTATTATTGCTATTGCATACTGTAGATATGCGATTAAATCTTGTCTTAGTCTTTTTGTTACAAGCTTTCAAAGTTGCAGTCTAATATCACTGAAAAAGAAGTAAAGAGAAAAAGAAATAAGAGGAGAAAAGAGAAAGAGAAGAGAAATTCATATCTGAAATCAAGACTGTAGTCTAAAATAGAAGGAACTAGTCCCTGATGCCAGACTTAATAATCAGTGGATAGCCAGACATCCTGGCTAGAAAGCTTACCGTCATCAGATGATTCCCTGCTACCCATGATTGGCAGGTCTGGCATTGCCTCCAAACTGCAATAAAGATGAATTTTTCACTACAAAAAGTCTGGGAATGTTTATTTTTTGAAGACAAAAACCCTGCAAGTAAGTGCAGTAAGAAGCCTCCAAACCCCATTCCAGGTCATGGTTTTGACTCTCAGGATCTGCACATCTCCATATCCCATCATGTTTCGATATAGCTCAGTGGAAATGTCACTTTGGACGAATGCAACTGTGCCTTGAATTCCTTTAATAAAGGAGTTATCACCCGTGGCAGCAACAAAGGCTGTGCTGTTTGAAGGGACAACTCTAGGAGACAGTACAAGGATGAAATGCTTTTGCCTTCCTTGTTTCCAATATCCTCCCACAGAATGGAAACACAAGGGTCCTTATGTAGTGCTCCCTTTATGATCCTCTCAAGACTTGAACCTATGTGATACAAACCTGTTGAACACAACAGGTTATACACCTCTTCTCTCCCCTTTCTCCAGTCAAATAAACCATTTGGCAGGGTCCTGTTTTCAGCACAACTCCAAGTAGAAGGCAAGACATATCCTACTGCAGGAGATCAGAAGATGCCTTCCAGAGCTTCTCAGGACAGTCATTCCCATAGATCCCTGCTGGGCATCTGGCAGGGGCTCATTCTCACCCATCTCACTCATCTTGTTCCACAGCCTTCATCTTCTGGCTGGAGTACTCCATGCAGTTCTGCCTCTGCATCCAGTGTAAGTTAGTCTGTAGGGGTCTTTCTGCTCTTCTTCTGACCTCTGAAGGTATGCAGGACCAGGGAGTTTATGGAGTGGAAGGCTCACGGTTATTTCTGTTTCCACTACGCTTCTGATGGTCTGTCTCAAAGAGCTCCTTTATGTCTTCATTCTTTATTTCACAATTTATGGTCTTTAACAAAGAAAGCTGTAACAAGAAGGAAATACATGTCAAATATAAGTGTGAGTACTGTTGGGAAGGCATCACAGTGTAGCTCTAAATCACTCCTAGCGCACAGTGTAACGAGCAAAACTGCATAAAGCACTGTATGTCTCCGACTTTCCATATTCTTCTCCACTTTGAAGGATTAAGCCTGGGATGGACACATAGCCATGTATCACTCATGCACCATTACTTATGATCTGAGTTGGAGGTGGCAAATGAAGACAATAGCCAGGCCCCATTATGCTTTCAGACATACAATGGAAAACTCTGTTCCAGCTCTGAATAACATTTACTTTAAGTTTCACATCGTAATTGCTCATCATAACTTTGCAGCTGGTTAGCAGAAGCAATTTCTTTCAAACTTCATTGTATTGTTCCTTTTTCATGGAACTGTAATATCCAATGTCATGGAGAAAATGGAAACAGAGACATGGTGCAGTTATATGGGGCCACCCAACACAGAAAGGGGTTTTTTTCTGAATGTTACATCTATAATTAAGCCATCAACTCACCTAAGAGAAATAAAACTGAGTCTTTTAATTAGCTTCTTGAATAGGAATAAATGCTTCATTATTCTTAACCATATCAAGCTGAGAACATTATTAAAGTCTGAAAGAACAATGAACAACATGACAGGAAACACATTAGAGCACATGTAGGAATACATTTGCCTACTAAGCAATCTTCATAAATATGCCTATCGTTGCTATCTAGGAAGAAAAAAATACCAAAGAAAAGAATGAAAACAAAAGGACAGTATAGGCAAAGCTGTAAAGAAAATGATATGAAGTCAGAGGTAGGGAACATATTATCTGGCATTCAGTGGTGTTGAGCATTCAAGAGTTCAGCTGCTCTGCCAAAACTTGTCTAAGCTGCCTGAGTGGACTGGCCTGTGTTTGCACTCAGTACATTTTTTTTAAACTTCATTGTATCTGCTTTGGCTCCTAGGTTTTGCCTCTCTGAGGTATTTAGAGGGAGAACATGCCTCTCCAGAAGCTGTGGAACAAAACAGCCCAGAAAGGACTTTTGGACAAATTTCTCTGCTCTGAGTCTGCAGGGAGGATGAATAATCTTTACAGGCTTTTAGAAATCCCTTGGCAAAAGAGAGGTGTTATTCTCTCTCTTTAGAAATAATGCCAAGAGCACAGAAACACTTTCAAAGCAGGGAAAACTGAAAGTATGTATCTGATCATTCATAGCTGGATATGTTATCCCACAATCCCAAACAAAGAATGTCCTGGAACTCAGACATAGCAAAGCCTGTATTCCTGTCTTTCAATTGAAGCTCATCCATAAGCTATTTCTACTCACCAAAGCTCATTAATTTCAACTGTATTTAAGCACGTGCTTATGGAGCTGCACTGCCATGGACTGGAGCGCCTGCTAAAAGGACTTCACTGGATCATAGAATTGCCATGAGATCCAAACTCTAAGGTCTCGACTGTGTTGCTGGAGCAGGTAGACAGTGGGAATTTCACACAATTTTTCTTGTTCTGACCTTGCTCTGAAACTGATGGATCCAACAGCTGGATCCATTGTCTGAAAGGAGATGAGGAAAGGATGGTGGGTTGCCTTCTCCCCACCCTGCTTCTCTCCCATCCTCTCCATCCTGTTGCCTGTCAAACTGCACAGCAGTGCTCTGTGCCATGTGGGTGGACCTGAATTTGTCCCCCGGACATCCAACTCCACTCCAGTGCCTTAATATCACATCTGTGCAAGCATCTAGGCACCTGTGCAGTGGCACAAGCAGGAGCAGAGGCAGGGAGAGCGCGGTGTAATTTGTTTCTCAGAGCAGTGTCATATGCCTCTTGCAAACTCCTGCTTTTATTGGAGGTGTTGTAATACTTTGAAAGACCAAGAACTAAAACTTTTAATGGTACAGAGGAAGGAGAGATGTCCTATTTTCAATTCACAGAGCCATCAAATTCTGATAAAAACGTTTTCCAGAAGAAACGGGATCAAAAATTGACTCCACAATGTGGTGTTTGTCAACCTTTGCTCTGGATTTGACACTACTCTTAATCAGACCAATAACATACTCTACCTTCTAAGTACAGGAAATTATATCTGCTCTTCCAAGTTGAAAAGAGGAGCATTTTGGTATTTACCTTTGGCATGAGAAATGAGACAGAGACAATTGGAGACAATTGGAGACAATTTTAGAGTAATTATGTCTGCTCCAGCCATGATAGTTTGATTTCTAGCTTTCTCTGTTTTTCCTGTTTATTTTTTGTTTGAGAAGCTCTGCAGTTGTATATACTTAAAATGCAGAGATTTCAATAAATGCTTCATAAGGTTCAATTAATTCCTCAAAACATGATCTTCATTTCTAATTAATGTAATGGGATAGAACAGCTAATGTATCAAATTTCATGCTTTTGATCCCAAAGGGGATCAGGAGATGAGGAGCTCTTGAAACAAAGATGTGATTCATTATATGAAGCAGAAAATGGAAATAATCAGATTCATGGAAATGAATTGTGAAGATGATATATGCTGAAAAACAAATAAGATGGGATGAAAAGCTTGAAACGTGCCTGTAATTAACAGAAAGGAGAGGCTGGAGCCTGGAAAAATATACTGTCTCATTTTATTTATTAGCCTTCAGGACTGCTATCCTGAGATGTGATGAGAAATTGGAAAAGAAAAAAATACTCATCTAGCAATTCCATTTGAAATGAGCTAGGAAACACTTGTGTTACTGTTATTTATTTTGGGTTTTTTTTCTCCTTGAACTTAAAATGTGCTGTCTTTCTCTTTTTGCCATCCTAAGATGAAACAACCAACCACTCCCTTATGTTCTACAGAAGAAATTTGCCATAAGGAAATTAATCTCTCCTGCATTCTTGGTATTTCGTGTTCTGCCACCTTTTACCAATGACTTTGTTGTGTTTTCTCTTCTGCCATACGCTGGACCAACTTTATTATTTCTAGCGGAACTAGTACACTTCTTAGAAAGCCTGCTTTTTCCAAGTCTTGTAATTGCTGCTCTTCAACTCTTCGTTTCCCTATTCGTTATCAGTTATTCTTGTTTCCTTCCTTTCTCTAACTGTTGTGTAAAAAATCCCAAAGCAGAAATTACACCTTTCTTGTAGGACATGAATAATAGTGTAGTATTTCTTGAATAACAAAACATGGAAGCATGAATAAGTACCTCAGTACTTTTCTGTCACTGTCATTCAGAATAAGAGTGAAGTAGTCCCTGAGGAAGGGTTTTCCTCACACTTCCTAACAAGACTTCCTAGCTAAGCTTTTCAAGATGACTAAGGACAGAAATGAAATACCTTAAAGACATGAAGCGAGAGGGTGATTTGTAAAATGACATAGCATTTGCTTTTGTGAGTCAGGGGCAATCAAAACACCTACAACTGGGCACCAAAGATGAATGGCCTTGACTCTTTGGATCCCTGAACTGGTAAGAGCCTTAACTGTTCAGATCCTTTTCTCTCTCCAGGCTTTTTACACAACTCTGATGGGCAAGTAAGGTCAATGGGATGCCTGCACAACACAGCTTTTTGCCACTGCAATCTTTTTTGCTGAAAGAATGACAACTCTGTGTAGTTTCTGGACAGGCAACTGACAAAAAGTTTGTTGTTAGATTCCAGCGTCCTGTATTTCCTTGCTCCCTCTCTAATCTCTAGTGAGAGTGAGGGGACACTCAATACTTAACTCCTTGGCACAAAATGAATGGAAACCATCCTAAAAATACAAAATTTGATTTGTTCAATTACTCCATTCTGATGCTTGGAAAGGTTTTCCTCACGAAGTACTTGTGTATTTGGTACATCACCAGTACCAGCCTTTAGCTTAAATAACTTTTTGCATTCCCTGGTGCTTATCTCCTGATGCATTTATACTCAGCTACCAGATCTCCTCCCAACCTTAGTTTCTGAAACCCATCTTTTGACCTGAACGTTGCATAGTATTGCAGATGAAGTTTCATCAGTGCCTTGGACTATAGAATTGTTAATTCCCTTACTCTACTAGAAGTATCTCACCTGAAGTCATATATTCTTTTTCTACAGCAGCTTTAGTACATGATCAGTCAGATCATGGTCCACAGTTAGTTTCTGTTAACAGCTTTTCTGTAAGGTCTTAGCTATATATCAAAGTCAAGTCTGAAATGCCCTCTGGTTCCATAACTAAGCAGTGAAGAACTAATGCTGGATATTGCACAAAGAAATATCTTCATAACAGTGTTGTTAGCAATATTGTTCACCAATCTACAACTGAGAAGGAGCGGCTTCCCCTAATGACATGGGGACTTCTCTCATTGCAGAAAACTCTGTAGCCCAGCAGCATTATAGATCTTTAAAAATAGTTGTCCAGAATGATTTTGAATCAATTATCTATGCCAGCGTTCCTTCTTCATTCACAGAATAATGTTTAACGCCCAATATTTTGGTTAGGAAAAGTCTTGCAGTACCACATGGAAATGTTTAAATCTCTAGCTCATTCTGTGTCACATGGCTGGAACTGTCTCTCTCAGTTGTGTTGAAATTAGAAATGTCACCCATGGAGAGGTAAGGAATATGTAAATCCAGGGGTCACTTGATGGTCTTGTGACCATAAGCCATAAGCGTGTCGGCAGGATGGGACCCTTGCCGAGTGGAGGGGCAGCAGCCTCCTTGGTTACGTGGTCACAAACAAGATGCACAAATTTACACAGGCAAGCAACTATGGAGCTGATCAGAAAGACAGTAGGAGATCATCTCTCCAGAAAGCTCACTCAGATGAAACCACCTCCCTGCGCAAGGCTGCTGAAAAAGAAGGAATGATGGAGTACACCAAATTTGCACCAAAGTCTATGGGTCAGGTGCTTTGATGTACGTCTGTATTAACTATTATTCCCATAATTTTGTTTAATTTGGTGCTTTTCTGTGAAATCTCATAGCCTTCATATTCATAGTCTTCTCATAGCCTTCTACATTCCAGCTATAATTTCTATTCCACCCTCTCTATGTTACCACAGACATATTTTTATACACTGCCACCAGGAAATCTGTATCTTTTGTTGCCTGGACTTTGCATACAGACTTCTCATTTGCTTCATTCTCTTCACCATTACCAGTTTGGGTACTGCTGTTTCACTAACTCGGTCACTTGGTAATGATTGCTTTTATCAATATTAGTATTTCCTTTCTTCTTTCAGTCCATCGACCCATTGGATTTTTCAGTCCATCCACCAACTAGACCATGTCCTGGGCTGCATCAAAAGAGGTATGACCAGCAGGTCGAGGGAGGTGATCCTGCCCCTCTAGTGAGGATCCGCTCTTGTGAGACCCCACCTGGAGTACTGTGTCCAGCTCTGGGGGCCCCAGGACAAGAAGGACATGGAGCTGTTGGAGTGAGTCCAGAGGAGGGCCATGAAGTTGATCAGAGGGCTGGAGCACCTCTCCTGTGAGGACAGGCTGAGAGAGTTGGGGTTGTTCAGCCTGGAGAAGAGAAGGCTCCGGGGAGATCTAGTTGCGGCTTACCAGTACCTGAAGGGGCCTACAGGAAAGCTGGAGAGGGACTGTTTATCAGGGATTGTAGTGACAGGACAAGGGGTAATGGGTTTGAGCTGAAGGAGGGTCAATTTAGATTAGATGTGTGAAAGAAATTCTTCACTGTGAGGGTGGTGAGGCCCTGGAACAGGTTGCCCAGAGAAGCTGTGGAGGCCCCATCCCTGGAAGTGTTCAAGACCAGGTTGGATGGGGCTTTGGGCAACGTGGTCTAGTGGAGGGTGTCCCTGCCCATGGCAGGGGGTTGGAACTAGATGATCTCTAAGGTGCCTTCCAACCCAAACCATTCTATGATTCTATGATTCTATGATTTTAATATAACTTTGTTCTCATTTTCTGGGAACAGGAGGAAATGCATTGAAGAATGCAAGAAGAGGAGAACTTGTCTTCCCGAGGCAGACATCTTTGTTCCATTCTCATGAGTATTCAGCAGTAACATGTGTCCTGATGTTCCTGGAATTTGTCCACTATCATGGGAATGTCCTCATCTCATACTCTGGGTTTGACAAATTCTCACTACCATCCTCACCTGTGAAGAAGAAACTATATTGTACTTCTTCTCTGTTGTAATTTTCAACAATACAGCTGTGTGTGTGGGGGGGGAAGTCATGAGTAAAAAAGTTCTCTAATACAGCCAGAGAAATACTTACTTTTTTTTTTTTTTTTTACGTCAATGGACTATAATATAAGAATTAACACTGCAGAGAAACATAAGTTGAAAGATCAGGCAGCAAGACAGAAACATTATGTTCAAACACTTTTTGAATTAGAATTGCACATTATCCATCTGAATGTAGCTGTGCAGTGTAGCAAGATGTGTTATCTGTTAGACTAGAGAGCTATCAGAGATTACTTGAGTCAGCACTGCATCCACCAGCAGTTCTTTGTTTCTGTCATTGATTTTTTTAAAAACCCAGCACATTATGAAAAATGAGGGGAAAAGTGTTTTGATGTTTGGATTGCAAAAGGAAATGTAATAGTCAGTGTGCATTTGAAATATGTAAACTGTTTTATAGCTTGAACTGCTATACAGTGCCCAGAGATTTAGATTTCTGGAGGCAGTTGTGGGGGAAAAACCCTACACATTTTCTGGATTTTTTTTTTCCAGGCTGTTAACATTTGACATGTTTGTCTTTTCAAGCCCTTAACCTAATGAGTTAAATAACAACAAAATGGCCTTATCTTCAAACTAAAAACACTGTTCTTACAAAATTTTAGGAACAAGTACTACAGTAAATATCACGTTAAATGTTATTTGTTAATTGATTATCAGGGTGATTCCTAGGAGCTCCCATAGCGTGAAGTGCCATCGTCATATTTCCCAGCTGTACACTCTGCCACCTGTCATTTTAACATGCCTTGTATTCCCCACATGGAATAGTGATACCCACTAGTGTGTAGAAACGGTATTTTGCAATAACAGATATGATGCTATTTCCCATGCTTTGAGCTAGATAAAAGCTGTGTGAATATGATTACTTAATCCCTGTGCCAGACTCATACATCTCATCTTTCCTCCAAAAAAGCAAGCAGTGGTTCTGGCCACCAGTGCAGCTGTTAATAGTAAAATTCAGAAACACACCCAACTTGTTGACTTCTGATTTAGTGAGTTTGGACATATTCCTGTGCTGGGAGATATTCCATTAAAGGCTTTGCAGATTTAAAGTGAAAGAATTCTTGAATTTCTTTAGACAAATTTGAGGAATACTGCTCTCATTCAGAAAGTATTTGGTTTACCCAGATAGAAAATCAGGGCAAACAAGGAGAACATCAAGTTTTATGTTTTATCTCTAGAAGTACAATGTTACTTGCTTGTTATTCAGCTTCAAGCAGGAAATTCATGCTCCTAATTGTGGCCTCAGCGAAATTGTTGCATATTTTCACCAAAAAGAAAAATCCTATTCTCAGTGGTAATGATTTAAATCTTCTGGGAAATTTCACAGACTTGTCAGGGTTTATGGATGGATAACAGATAGAATGTTACACTTTTCTCTAGAGGAAGAAATGTCTAAAAAAAATGTTCTCTCTTAACTAAAAGCAGATGAAAAATTAAAACCCTGATGTGATCTTCTCCTCAGGAAATAAAAATATATTTGAGGGTTTCTACATTTTATTACAATAGATGTATGATTTACTATACAACAAGCCCTGCGTGCCATCTCTGCATTCAGCTCCACTGATCAAGAAAATAAATTAGACTCCAGAATCTTTGTGCCCATGATAATGGCTTAGTGTAAGGAGCCATTAATGCTGTGAATTATACTCACAGCTGTTAGCAACATGTAAGTATCTTATTTTCCCTCTTTTGGTTCAGATAAACCTCAATTAGCTCAGCAATATTTACACTAATATTTTATTTATTGGGTGCAATTGTCCATCTGTTTCAGTAATGATGGAAGTTACAATGATTCTGCTGGAAGTAAAGGAATTAGATTTACTTACTGTTAACTTTTCCCGGGAGGTAAGAGAAGCCATATTCATAATTTTCCTACATACAGGCAACAGAAGAAAGGGAATGTGGCATCTCTAAGAGTTATGAGAAATAATTGCAAGCAAGGGGTAAAAAAAAATAAAATCCTGTGTTTTACATGTGAATGTGCCAGCTGAAAATAGCAGTAAAAATAGCAACAAGTTAATGATAAAATGACCAACATTACAACTGAGTTAAGCACATTGAGTAATGTTGAACTGAAGTCAGTTTTGTAGCATCTAGTTTTATCTTGGGAAAAAAAAAAAAAAAAAGAGAGGAAAACACACCTTAATTTTTGATCACCTAGACAGGATACGTCTTGCCATCCTACTGGTCTTAGAGGTAACCTGGGCAAATCAGAACCTTTAGGTTTCCTGCCCTGCTCTTTCACTTGTTGATAATCCATCAACCTTCCATGATCTCAAGTGTCAATTTGACACTTTCGATTTTGTCTCATACTTGTCTCCATATGTATGTCCATGTTTTTTCATCTCCTTTTCAGGTATGTTCTTTGTCCTGCATCTTCAACGCTAGCATGGCCCTGCCAAAGCATCAGTCTCTTCTGAAGACTGTCTTCCATTCTGATACATACAGTATTTATTCAAGTCAATGATATCTGATGTTTATGTTCTGTTCAGGTTAATCGATTGCTTATAAGCTACCCTTCAGACACAGATGGTCCTCCCTCTCTACATATCTCCAAACCATGAACTTCATACTCCAGGTGAACAGCTAAGGTAAAAGAGTTAAAGTGACATTTCAAGTTACAGATTTATAGTTCGGCTCCATGTTTCTTTATATTTTGAAGCTTTAATATATAGGATTTCGATACCGACAGGGGAATTACACATATTAAAGGAAGACTGATCAGCATTTTGCAAAACATTATTTTTCCTTTTTACAGTTGCTCTTCAGGGTTCTAGCCTTAGGGGTTGAGGAAAATGTGAACTGTCCTACAGTTTGAGAGGGGTTTGTACATAGTAGTCTGGTAAAGATCTCTCTAATAAAGAAGGGCTTAAAGCATGTGATCCCTCTGAAAGTTCTACTATTGATTAACTGAAATTAATGAGGTATTCATGTTTGGCTCTTTCTTCAGGAGCTATAAATTAACTGAATGATAATTAATTGTGAGTAAATAATTTTTAAATGCATATTATTTCTAAAATTATACAATATAGAGGACCTTGAGAAACTGGAAATTTTTTGCTGTGACTTCTTTATGGAACAAAGTTCAAGCAAACTTGATCCACACTTTCCTATGGATGCATCACTACTGTTAGACTAACATAATGTATTTTCTTTTCATGCAACTGCATTGATCAGGAAAATAAATTGGGTCCAAGACTTACAGGTTTTGTTCTCCCTTAGGATAATGGCTCACTATGAGAAATCATTAACATAATAAATCATAGTCAGAAATGTTGACACCATGAAAGCATCTTACGTGCTTCTTTTTGATGCAACTGAGCATCAATTAGTTCAATGATATTTGCATAAATACCTCTATTTTCTGGGTGGAACTGTCCATCTGTTTCATTAAGAACTTAATTACAATTTTTTTTCTGTGAAAGAAGAAATTAATCTTTCTGAATGTTAACCTTTTCTACAAGACAAAGCAGTCATGTTCACTAGATAACAGAAACTAAATAGGATCTGATTAAATATTTTGTCTTGGCAAATAAGATGTTCATTAATGAAAACAAAAGCTATTTCCAAAATATAACAAAGGATCAGCATTAGATTTTTAGGCCATAAAAATTGTTGTGTTGATTATCACAGCTTGGTATTGATGCCTTCTTTCTTAAGAATAATGTCAAGACTTGTAGTTTTGTTTTGTTATCTAAAGCACATTTGGTGCTAACAGGTATCTTGCTGAGAGTCTCAGAAGAGACCAAGGGCACCAGCTGGTCAGCCACCTGCAAGAGCAACTCCACCACCTCATCAGAGTTGAGACACATTGATATGGTGACATATATTGCCTATTCTGTCCTTTTCTGATCTGGATTATACTGAAAACTCACAGAAATAGCTGTATGCAGAAGTTTTCTTGTGCTATTCCAAGGTTGTTGTTTTCTCTTGAGATTTCTGTCCTCCCTCTGACTTTCAGCATCACATACAATTCCTCCCTTTCATATGGAAGTTACTCATGAATGGCTGAGGAAACTGTTATTTTTTGAACTGATTCCTAGCTGAATTAGTTGCTGTGAAATACTAGCTCTGGTGATATGAGCGTCCACCTTCCTGTAACTGACCTATAATGATGAGAAGGGATCAGTTGCCAAGAATACTTATAAGATACCTCCTTTTATCCAGGAGATAAAGGCCTTTGTTCTTGGAACTGACAAGTCAGAGTTATAGTTTCATTTCTTTGTGTGTCATCCATTCTGTAATTGTGAAGCTTTTGGCTTTAACACGTGGATTTATTCCATCTCCAACAAAGCTTTGATCCATAATTTACTTGGAGAGCTTGCATCCAAAACTATTAAATCAAGAGTAACTTTGTTAAACTTGGTGGGCAGTCAGTGCAGTTGTTCCAATGCAAAACTAGTGTATGTGAAGAAGAAAGCAAGACGTCTAATCCAGACCCAGTTCTGAAAAACCTCTTCCTTGAGTTTTCCAGCTAAAATTTTGCATAACAAGCAGGGAAGCCTTATGAGGAAAGGCTGAGAGAAGTGGGTTTGTTCAGCCTTGAGAAAAGAAGTCTTAGAGGACACCTCATGACCATGTTCCAGTCCTTAAAGGGTGGCCACAAAGAATCTGGAGACTCCCTTTTTACAAGGAGTCACATGAAAATGACAAGGGGTAGTGGGCACAAGTTAATCCTGGGGAGATTCTGATTGGACAAAAAGGAAAAAAAATTCACACTGAGAACAATCAGCCATTGGAATAATCTCCTCAGGGAAGTGGTGGATTCCCCAACATTGGACACCTTTAAGATTTGGCTGGACAGGGTTACTGGATCATCTTGTCTAGATGGCGCTTTTGTCTAGATGGAGCTTTTGCCAAGAAAGGTTGGACCAGATGATCCTTGAGGTCCCTTCCAACCTGGTATTCTATGATTCTGTGATTCTATGAACTGATATTGTGCAGGTTGCTTGAAAGTTTAGTGCTTTCACAGCTGCCATTTTCAATATCTTCCACACATCAAAATGTTACCATAGACAAAATAAGTAAATAAATAAATGCACCTAGATTGAGCAGTGTTTCCCCTTTTCCTCTGCCTCAATACAATAAGGTATTTTACACCATGACCATTTTGCTCATTGTCCTGTCTCTGGTCCAAATCCTCACCAGCAAAGCCTATTCATCCTGGAAAGCTGGTTTAACTATATTGCACATACCAGAATAAAGGAAATTTCCCCATAAAGCTGTATTGAGAAAGGGAACATCAAAGCAAAAGACCACAGATGCTGAATACTTGTGGACAAAGTAACAAAAAGTCTTTTAAGTTCCTCTTATGTTAATTGATATCAATAACAGATGTATTCAGGAAAAATAAAACAATAAAACCTCACTATGTTTCCTTCTTGCACAGTCCCATTCCTACATGCAAGTACAAACACGGGAGATTAATGGAGGAGGAGATTACCACACTAATGAAGGGATAGGATGAAATATTAGAGAATAACAAAAGCTCATGCAGGACATAATTTATTTTTCAGTGTAACATACTGACACTGCTGCAGATAAAGGGTTTGTTCTCATTTCCATTACAATCTGTTTGCTAATATAATTCAGTTGTAAATAGGGGAAAAAACATTTTTCAAATGTTGCCAGAAGGTCCAACTTGGGACACCACCTAAGAAAATACAAGTTTCACCGGTGCAAACCTGACCCTATGAGAGCCTACTGGGCTCTTCTTGCTCCACTACAGAGTAACTTGAAGCAGAATTCCTTCTCTTATTTGAAATCAAATTGATTCCTTAGTATGGTAGTATAGATCCCTATCCCATTTTTTCTGCAACGTATATATACGTGATCCTAAATTAGTCTCTAAGGAAATCAAGGAAGGACCAGACCATTTTCAGTTGCCTCTGGACTCACTGACTCCAAGCAAGCACACTGTGTACCTTCTGTAACAACTTCTGGACAGATTGGAGAACTGGGCAACCACCAACCGCATGAGGTTTAACAAGGGCAAGCGCCAGATTCTGCACCTGGGAAGGGGCAACCCTGGCTATACATACAGACTGGGCGATGAGACGCTGGACACCAGCCATGCTGAAAGGGACTTGGGGGTCTTGGTCGACAGCAAGTTGAACATGAGTCAACAGTGTGCCCAGGCTGCCAGGAAGGCCATCCATATCCTGGGGTGCATCAAGCACGGCATTGCTAGCCGTTCTAGGGGAGTGATTGTCCCACTCTACACTGCACTGGTGTGGCCTCACCTCGAGTACTGGGTGCAGTTTTGGGTGCCACAGTACAAAAAGGACATAAAGCTATTGGAGAGTGTCCAAAGGAGGGCAACAAAGATGGTGAAGGGTCTAGAGGGGAAGACGTATGAGGAGAGGCTGAAGTCCCGTGGTTTGTTCAGCCTAGAGAAGAGGAGACTGAGGGGCGACCTCGTTGTGGCCTACAGCTTCCTCACGAGGGGGAGCGAAGGGGCAGGCGCTGATTTCCTCCCACTGGTGACCAGTGATAGAACCCCAGGGAACAGAATGAAGCTGCGACGGGGGAGGTTTAGGTTGGATATCAGGAAAAGGTTCTTCACTGAGAGGGTGATCGGGCACTTGAACAGGCTCCCCAGGGAAGTGGTCACAGCACCGAGCTTGACTGAGTTCAAGAAGCATCTGGACAACGCTCTCAGTCATATGCTCTGATTTGGCTGGTCCTGTGTGGAGCCAGGAGTTGGACTCGGTGATCCTTATGGGTCCCTTCCAACTCAGGATATTCTATGATTCTATGATTCTCTTTTTGCTTAGAGAAATGTTTCTGTTCCCAGAAGCCACAGTTATTAAAAATTATTCTGCTCTGAAGTTTTTATATTTACAGAATTAGGTTTTGCTCTTTCTTCCTAGCTTTTCAGTGCTTGTATCCTGTCCTAATGCATCTATTTCCGCATATGCTAGCCTCATGTACATTTAGCAAACAACAAAAGTGCTTCAGAAAACAACCGAAATGGGTTTCATATGTCTTTGTTTCATAGACCTTGGTTTCCTGGAAATGTTAGCACCTAACATACCTCTCCATATTCTTGCAATACCTTTATTTCTGCAGTTACTGGCCTTTAGAGTACCTTGTCATCTTCCCCTGGGAAGAGCACAGCCTGCCTTGCCCAGCAAGCAGCACGCTAGGAGGCAGTTAGCATTCAGACAGGTCAGGCACTTTCATGCTTCTGGTTACAGAAAGTTTTCTATGGGTTGAGTGAAGATTTAATAGCATTTTTTCCCAGCCTTAAGCAAAAGACACTGAAATTACTCATAATATCAGTATGTCATTAGGAACTGAATTGATTAATTGGCACTATGAAAATGTGAAGTGCTATACACTTGGTGCTATTGTGATAATTAAGACTGATGCTTTTCAAATTCTTTTCTCAAAGCTTAGACTCACTGTTAAATTAGCTCAGTTTAAGGAGTTACAAAGCATTAGTGGAACTGCAGTAGCTGCCCTTATGTGTATTCTTATCCCATAGC
Source organism: Grus americana (assembly GCF_028858705.1). Classification (NCBI taxonomy): domain Eukaryota; kingdom Metazoa; phylum Chordata; class Aves; order Gruiformes; family Gruidae; genus Grus; species Grus americana. The sequence goes on along the minus strand of NC_072853.1, from coordinate 8,425,018 downwards.
AACAGTCTGATAATTACATTTCATGTAGCCTGTAGTAAAATCAGGTTCACTACATTGGTATTTGGGCTGTTACTGCAAGACAACATCAAGTGACACTGAAAGAATGTGTCCTTCACTCTCCCCATTGCTATTCAGTCTCCATACTCTTTTTTCTGGTTGAAACATCTATACATCTGCGTGGTAGAGCAAATTAGGTAATGGATACAGCTGGAAACCAAATTATTATTATTGTTGTTGTTGTTGTTGTTGGTTAGTTTTCACCTCTTGTCTTTTCTCTAAGCTCATGTGAGGTTTGGATATCGTCAGCCCAGAAAACAGGAAAGATACCATTTCTTCTTTTAGTACTAGTGGCAGCTTAAAACATGTGTTGAGCTACACTGTGGCTCACCTTAACCTGAATTTGCTGCAGGTGAGAAGAATGCAAAGTACAGGATAGACACTTTCTTGAAGTTTGCTAGCCTTAGTAAATTGACAGTAATGTTGAGCCCTCACCACACTTTGGAGGGAGCTGAACATTTTATGCCATCAGTTTCTTGACTGAGAGTTTCTTATCAACTGAGAGCTTATAAACTCAAAATTTTACAGATTTTTATTTGAAAATGCCAACATGCATGCATGTTCCATTTGTCTTATGACATTTGGGAAGTGAAGGCAAAACAGGATTTACATTAAACCAGTGCAACTTTTCATTGGATAAAAAGCTGCTTATTTTGGCTTATCTTACATCTTTTAAAAATAAATTTTAACTAACAAAAAATAACCTGGCTTCGTTTATATATTTAAAAATAAAGGTTCTCTGGATGAACTTTTTGCATCTTTCATCTGAATTGTTTTAAAATCAAGATGCAGCTTCTCACGCAGCAAAGCCTGTAGTCATAGGCTTTATGGCTTAAATGATTTAAACCACAAAAAGTAAGAATTGTATTTGTGGTTTGCTTGAGAAAATGCCAGTGAATTTTTACAAGTTAAAACTCACTTTGGGGCTCCGTTCATTGATTTTAGAGAGATACGGCCTGAAAACTTTGAGCACGCCTAAGTGTTGGACTTAGAACCAAACTAATCGGCAGGGACAAAGGTAGCAGTAGATATTATATACTTAAAAAATATTTACCTACAAAATGCTAGGATGTTTCTCCCAGTCTCCAGATTGCTAATTATGCTAATCAGATACAAAAGTCTAAGTCTAACATCATCCTAGCAGACTGAATTTAATGTATCCAGTTAAGCCACAAAGCAACCAGAATCCATGTGGTTTTGCTGTTACAGCCATGGTTGTTTCCTGTGAATGCAGAAAAGGAGTAACTACAAAAAGGTTTAGAAAGAGGTTTTAAAACCAAAGAGCAATAGCATACAAGAAAATGTAGGTTATAGACTATAGATTGGTTTACAGTAGGCTTTGTATGGAAGATGGAGGATCAAACCAGCCTTCCTACAGCAACAGTAGTGACAGCAATCTAAAGTATCAGCAGATCCTTCCTATCACAAGGTTTGAAAAAGCTTCTGGGTAGATTACCAAACATAGTGGTGTTCACCAGAACCTGACCAGCTGTATGCATGCCACTGGCAGAAAGTTATATGATTAGCTAACTTTTACTGGCAGACACTTAAGTTGCACTAGATGATGAGGGGACTGCAGCATCTCTCGTATGAGAAAAGGCTGAGAGAGCTGGGTCTCTTTAGCCTGCAGAAGAGAAGACTGAGAGAGGATCTCATCAATGTTTATAAATATCTAAAGGGTGGATGTCAAGAGGATGGGGCCAGATTATTTTCAGTGGTGCCCAGTAACAGGACAAGGGGCAACAGGCACAAACTGGAACACAGGAAGTGCCATCTGAACACGAGGAAAAACTTCTTTACTCTGAGGGTGACCGAGCACTGGGACAGGCTGCCCAGAGAGGTTGTGGAGTCTCCTTCTCTGGGGATATTCAAAACCCGCCTGGACGTGATCCTGTGCAACCTGCTCTAGGTGATCCTGCTCTAGCAGGGGGGTTGGACTAGATGATCTCCAGAGGTCCCGTCCAACCCCTACCGTTCTGTGTTTCTGTGCGAATCTGTGATTCTGTGCATGAGGAATTTAGGTTCCTCTGCAACTGGTAACAGTTTTTCAGTATTTCAGTTTTGGACATATGCCCCAAAGCAGCAGGAATAAATCCCTTTATGAATACACCCTCTCTGTACATTCATTTTCTGCTACATAAGGGCCATTTTGAAACAAATCTCCAGTCACAGGTGAGTTGTTCTTGATTATGTCTGCAAGATTGCTAAACATATTAAAGATTTCTTATCCATTTGCTCTGTACAGTGTTTCTTTTACCTCGAGTTCACTAATTTCTCTTTTTTCCTGTGATCTATTGACAACTGAAATGGCTTTACACTTTGTAAAGTGCTGTGAATTAGTATGTATGAGCAGCATGCTATAATTCTGCATGGCTGAAATGCGTAATGTCTTCACTGTCTGGATCTTGTGGGGGAGAAAAACCTCACATTTGCTCATTCAAGACTAAATATACTGAACTTTTAAATGCCATGTCTTCCCATAAAGTGGCACTATTGTGGAGAAATTAATAGATCTGTGCCAACTTGCAGTAGCCAGGGATCTTGGTATGGAGAGTTCATTAATATATACAGTTTTAGGCTCTTTCAACCTTCATTCTGTTATTTATGTTTTGACTTTCAGTGTTCATGTGTTAAATTTTCTTGAGTGAGAAGGATCTAGTCCCTTCCTCTGATTTTTTGTAAGTGTAACCACAAAGATCTGAGAAAAAGAAGCCTTTAGAGCAACTTCCTAAGTCATGTCCATCAGCTCCTTTAGTCCTGGGCATTTCTTCTTTTTTCTGTCATGAAAGTCATTCCAACAAGGATCGAGAGGCAACTGCTGTATGTGCCTGAGCAGCATGTACATTAAGATCCAAACTTTCCGAAGAGGTGTGAACTCCCAAAGCACCTACAGAAAAGGCTGATGCACTCTTTAGCAGTACATGCACCATAGTGCAGTAAAATCCAACCAGCAATATGGTGACTCCAACGACCTGCTATCCAACCATCCACTCAGGGCTCATATGATACAGAACACACAGTAGACTCCTACATTTCCAAAACTGGAAGTGGAGGCCAGGTGGGTGCCTGAAGGCATCTCAGACAGCACTGGATGCCTGTGTACAGACAACAGAAACAAGCCTTAGATGTGTAAGTCAGTGAATGCAGGAGAACAGTTCAGGTCTCCCTGCAATAGATACCCACTGGCTGGCCAGCTGAATATCTTGCTAGGCACCTGATGTGAACCGAGGACTCTGTTCATTTGCCCACATACAGACATCTGAAATACCCTACCCCACTTGGCCTCCAGACACCCCCCAGAAGGGCGCAGGTCTCCCATCGGCCCTGTGTCATGTCTGCCAGCCCTTGGTGATGTCTGGGACATTCTAAGGCACCTCAGATAATACCAAACATCTATGTTTAGTGATTATGTGAGGATAGTGAGAATTTAAATAGAATCATCCTTTTTATGACTTTTAGAGGTGAACCCAAGTCAATTTTGTCAGGTGTTTAAGACCATTCTTTTCTTTTCAAGATTCACAGCTTAATTACTAAACTCTCCAAGGAAGAAACCTGTGGCCAGTTGCGGGGTATTCACTGAGTTAGCTAGGTACGTTTTTTCAATGAACATTAATAACCTCTATCTGAACTGGGTACAAGACCTTGTTCCCCTCATTGCTTACTGTAAGAGGATGATACCGCTGGATCATATAAAATTAACACTGAACTCAAACCCTTTTAGTGACCTCTTGCCTGCCACAGATGCAGAGAACTTCAAAGTTCCTAGGAGAGAGGGATATGGTCCTGCCAGATCCCAGTGCTGTACATACACCCACCAGCTACAACTTTTTGAAGACAAACATTTTTCCATAGCTTTCCTCCTTTGTCTGCTTCCTGGACCCAGACTTGACCACAGTAGGTTTTGCATCTTCCTCTTGCTTTTAGCCATAACCCCGTGGAAGAAACCCAAAGCAGACTCCTTTGGTTAGATTTGCTTCTTTTTTTGTCAGGAAGAATACTCAATTATTTTTCTTGTGCTATGTTTGGTACGCAGGTGCTATAAAGAAGCTGCATAGATGAAAATTAATGCAAAACCTGAGATGGATAAAATGCTTTTTATTCCCTACAATTTACTGTAAAATATCACACTTCCCTTTAATTATTGCTTAGGCAAGGTAAAATATTTGCAGGTCTTCAGTTCCTTTGATACAGTTTTTAAATGAGTCTTTATAACCTCTAAATGACTGTGGCTCTACTAAATTCCCAGACTTGTAATTGCCTATTCTAGCAACACAGCACTCAGAAATGGGATGGTGCGACCTGGGCAGGCTGATCTGTGCCAACTAGCTCTGAGGTTAGATCTATACTACAGGATAAAGACAAGCGTTAAGAATCAGCTCAAGCACAAGAAGTCCCATGTACTTTGCAATCTCCATATGCCTTGCTGGCTATTTGCCTCTTCATTGCTCAGTGTGAAACATCCAGGATCTGCTTAGGAAATGATGAGTTCAAAGATCAAGTGCAGGACCCAAGATTTCCTGCCTCGAGCTATTCAGGAGCTCAGCCTATGTTTGCATCTGAGTATGGATTGTGATGGTGTGACAGATGAGTCTGGACTTGAGCACTGTCTTGGAGATCGGATCTCTATTGGCATAACCTGAGCATCTTGTGCAGAGCAGTTTGGCATCTCTGTGTCTGAGATGATGCTCCTGAGACCCCCTAAAAGACAGCATCGGCAGACAGATGTAGTCCAATGTAGCTGTGTGCACATATATATGCCATAAAGACGTATGTCCTATATAGAACAATATTTTGCTTAAAGGAAATTTTATAGTTCTAACCTTGCAGGACTGATTCACCTGTCATTTATGCCAGAGTGAGTTGACTGATTTCAGCAAAACTTACTTGAAAATGAGGAGTGAATCAGACCCTCATTCTCTCACTGTACCTGGTAAATTTGTTGGTTGGGCAGTTAGTGAACGCTTGGAAGCAAGAACAGGAACACATGACTGTGTTAATATAAATTTATAATCTATTTTATGGTGTGGCTATATTTTCATGTGTTTTTTTAATGTGATGTTATTACCTTTACACATCCTGACACCTAAGTCAGGGAAAATAGGAAAGTACATAATTACGAGGCTTTTATATGCATTACTCTTATCTAAAGATAACCAGCTGTGCATTATCAAAATTACCATTCTAAGACCTTCTTGGGAAGACTGAATATCTTAGGCCAACAGACACAGTGAAGGGGGAAAAGCAGCTATTTTGCTGTATTTTCTTATTATACACAGGTCTGGTGCCATTTGAAAGAGCTCATTCAGCTAAGAAAATGACACAAAATTGATATGATAAAGCAAAGTCTGGGATAATCAGAAATATTTGCACTTCCAGCATTTTCCTTCATCTTGATTTATTTCTAAAAATGAATTCTAACCACATGGAGGGACCTCAAGCATCAGGCTGTGACAAGCCACTCAGATGCTGCTCACTACACAAGCAAGTAACTGCCTACGTGTGCTGATTTGCGACCACAGTATGGAGCAGTGCATTCCCAGGGAGAGATGGAGGGAAGCAACCACTCAGCTGCTGTCTTCAGAAAATCCCAGGACAGCGTAGCAGCTCCTGTTACCTTCAAAACTTCTCCAGTTATCCTCATTTCCCCAATCCATATCCACTTCACTGAAGGAGAGCCTTCATGATCCATCCCAGCGTGTATACCACAGTATATGTGTATACCAGTGAGACATAGAACCCTAGAATCATAGAATGGTTTGGGTTGGAAGGGACCTTTAAAGGTCATCTAGTTCAACCCTCCCTGCAGTGAGCAGGAACATCTTCAACTAGATCAGGTTAGTCAGAGTTCCATCCAACCTCACCTTGAATGTTTCCAGGGATGGAGCGTCTACTCCCTCTCTGGGCAACCTGTTCCAGTGCCTCACCACCCTGATAGAGAAGAATTTCTTCCTTATATCTATTCTAAATCTGTCCCCTTTTAGTTTAAAGCCATTACCCCTTGTCCTATCACTACATGCCTCGTAAACAGTCCCTCTCCAGATTTCTTGTAGGCCCCAACTCTCTCAGCCTGTCCTCATAGGAGAGGTGCTCCAGCCTTCTGATCATCGTTGTGGCCCACCTCTGGATTCGCTCCAACAGCTCAATGTCCTTCTTATGTTGGGGGTCCCCAGAGCTGGATGCGATAGTCCAGGTGGGATCTTATGAGAGTGGAGTAGAGGGTAAGAATCACCTCCCTTGACCTGCTGGTCACACATCTTCTGAAGCAGCCCATATGGTTGGCTTTCAGGGCTGCAAGTGCCCAAGTCCTTCTCCTCAGGGCTGCTCTCAATCCACTCTCCACCCAGCCTGTGGTTGTTCTTGGGATTGCCCTGACCAATCACCTCCTTAACTTCCATGTGCCTGAGCATAGTTTCCAGGAGGATCTGCTCCATGATCTTCCAGCCACAGAGGCGAGACTGACCGGCCTGTAGTTCCCCAGGTCTTCCTTTTCTCCCTTTGTAAAAATGGGGGTTATGTTTCCCCTTTTCCAGTCCGTGGGAACTTCACCAGACTGTCATGACTTCTCAAATATGATGGAGAGTGGCTTAGCAATGTCATCTGCCAGTTCCCTCAGGACCTGTGGGTGCATCTCATCAGGTCCCATGGACTTGTGCACCTTCAGGTTCCTTCAATGGTCTCAAACCTGATCTTCTCTTTCAGTGGGCAGTTCTTCATTCTGCCAGTCTCTGCCTTTGCCTTCTGAGTCTTGCGTGGTGTTGCTAGAGCACTTGCCAGTGAAGACTGAGGGGAAAAAGTCGTTGAGTACCTCAGCCTTCTCCATATCCTGGGTAACCAGGTCTCCCATTTCCTTCTGGAGAGGGGCCATATTTTCACTAATCTTCCTTTTATCACTGACGTACCTATAGAAGATTTTCTTGTTGCCCTTGACCTCCCTGGCCATATTTAATTCTATCAGGCCTTTAGTTTTCCTAAAATGATCCCTGGCTACTCAGACAGTTTCTCTGTATTCTTCTAAGGCTGCCTGCCCTTTCTTCCACCCTCTGTAGGCTGGAAGCTTTCCTATATCTGCTTTTACATACTTATACATATAAACATATCTGCTTTTATATATTTATATTATAATTATATAGCTTGTTTTCCAAAATCCCTCACTGTGACAGTACTGCTCATGAATGACAGAGATGAGGCAAAGCCATGTCACCTCACCCAGCCAGGGTAAATGTGCTGCTTACACCTCAACTCCAAAAGTGATTACTTCAACTTGCCATGTGACAGTTTGCAGGGACACAATTCCTATTTGCTGATTTATGCCTAAGTCTTTCCCGTATCAGCATTGTGTGGCCATGAAATAAGGTGAGCTGAGTGAACCAGAATAACACAGGTTCTCTAACTGCTCTGACGCATGAACCTGAAGAGTGGAGGTGGTGAGAATGGGACCCCCTCTTCAACAGCAGTGAAACCTTGGATTAGCTGAAGGTAACCATGGACCACTGCTAGAAAGCATTTTAAAGTCCTTTGCCTCTAAGAAATGGCAACCTGGGGAGAGAGGAATTGGGGATGGGAGATGAAGGTGTCCTGATTTTGGCTGAGATAATTTTCTTTCTAGTAGCTGGTATAGTGCTGTGTTTTGGATTCAGTATGAGAATAATGTTGATAACACACTGATGGTTTCAGTTGTTGTGAGGTAGCTGTAGTGTCTACACGAAGTCAAGGACTTTTCAGCTTCCCACACCCTGCCAGGTGCACAAGGAGCTGCGAGAGCAGAGCCAGGACAGCTGACCCAGGCTGGCCCAAGGGATATTCCCTGCCATGGAACACCATGCTCCGGGTATAACTGGGGAAGACAGCCGGGAGGTGGGATTGCTGCTCAGAAACAGACTGGGCATTGGATTTTGGTTTTTTCTGCATGTGGTGAGCAATTACATTTGTGCATCGCTTGTTTTATTTTTATTGTTATTACTATTATTGTTATTAATCTCTTCCTTTGATATCCTATTAAACTGTGTTTATCTCAACCCACAAGTTTTTTTCCCATTCTCCTCCCCATCCCAGTGGAGGAGGGGAGGGGTGAGCGAGAGTCTGCGTGGTGCTTAGTTACCGGCTGGGGTTAAACCATGACAGAAGGTCAGTGAGTCATTCTCAAAAAGGTTTGTCATCAATTCTCAGCTATGTTTTGCCTTGACAGTAAGTACGCAGTGCACACAGCCTTGCTTGCATTTCTGCTGCGCTTTTAAGATCAGGCTTTTGATTAAAGCCATTATGGGGTACTACACTCTTTGTGTGGAAAAGCCTGAAGACCTCCTGCAGGAACAAGCCTTTGCTCAGCTCCTCCCAGTGTCCCAGCATGACAATTATTCCACTGCTGTGCTCTCTATAGAAGACAAATATTTAATGACTTTTGATAGACACTTCAGACTGTATCTCTTTGATGCATGTTTGTGATTCAGGCTCACTTCCTTCCATACTTTATCACCAAAGGGGAAAACCCACTTCCTGGCAGGTCTGCAGGTTGTAATAAGCCACTCAATTCCCTCGCACTAGCACTTGTGGCAGTAGCAACAAGAGTGATTGCTCTTTCTGTTTTTTTTTCTTTTTCAGTATTTCTGGCCCATCTGAGGCAGGGTTTTACAGGCAATTCAGGCAGCTGGAAGTCTTAATAAGCTAGAATATGAAAGATAAATCAAATGCAAAAAGCATTTTTTAATTGCATGCTTGTTTTTTGACATTATTAATTCCTCCATCATTCTCTCCACACACAAAGCTTTCTTAGGACCCCCCAGGTTCTCCAGAGGGAAATAAACATCCTGTTGCTAAGTGTCTTTACCCATGGGTATGCTGCCACCAGATATTGTCTCATACTATCTTCTAAATTGGAAAAGAGTTAAATCAAGACTCTTTTTGTGCAGCTACCTGGCAGGAGCCAGTAGGCAGCAGAGATGCCATGCTGGGGGTGGGAGAGAGCATCCATCTCAGTGGAGGGGATTGCTGGTCTTCTGAGGACAAAGCTGCGAAGCATCTTCTCATGGATGGGATGCAGTCAGGCAGTAATTCCTTCTCTCTGCTCTGCAAGTGGCCAGGGATTAGAGCTGATGTGCACTGATTCAGTGGGTTTCAGTTATGCAGCATGTTCGGTACAATTTGCCATGATAAATCTGTAGCTTCCTTTGGCAATGAGACAGGGTGACTGGGTTTTGTCAAGGCGAAAGCATTTGAAATATACACAGCCACCTCTCTGCATTATATATTCTGCTAAGCAAGTATAAAATTTATATGCTTGCTGGCATAGCCAGATGTGGAAATATGATTGAAATTACTTACCTGAGGAAATGCGTTGGAACTGGAGGTGCAGCTGTGTTAGTAATTGCTCTAACAGCTCTAAACTCCAGATCATTTTTCAGATAAGACTAGGGACTTTTATTACTATTTTCCCTTGAGGAACCCTTTTCAATTTAATTATTCAGTCCATTCTTTTCAATATACCATCTCCTTTCTGGCAGTTTCAAGAACCTGGAAGAACGTTGCCATGTGTACCGTGGTAAGTTGACATCTGAGAGCCTTGACTCTACTCTTGACCCTTTGCCTGTCTCAGGCAAACAGCTTAGGCTTTGCTCCTGCAGGTTACATGGATGGCGTGACCCACATAATTTCATATGGCATTACTGTAAGTGTAAAATCCCTCCATGATAGAGAAGTGCTTGCACCCTTTTTTTGATAATATTTTCATCAATTCAGATCACTTCCTTTAAGAATTAGAGCTGAGGTACAAAATCTAGATCTGGATATATAAAATGTCTGCTCTATGGCATACCTCGATGATTGACATGTCTTCTTTGACATGAAAGGGTTTGTCTTCGCAGTCTAGACCAAGTCCAGATCAGATTTTGAAGCCTTTTCACTGCCTTCTCCAGATCTCCTACCACCAATTTACCTGAATGGGCTGGAGAGGCCAGGGTTAAATGCTTATTAAAATCACTGTTCCTTGTCTCTAAACAACTGACTAAGGACAATTTTTATGTTGGCCAAATTTAATTAAGGAGTTCAGATTAGGTACACTGGCCCTAGAGGTGCCTTCCTGGGAGGGGCAGGACATTCCATGAGCAGTAGCTCTTTTTTTTTTTTTTCCCTACAGTTTTTCCTACCCTGTTAGGGTTCACGGAAGATGCCAGCCCAGCAGATCTAAAGTCATCTCTAAAGACCTGCAGAGCAAAGGTAGCAGTAACTTAATTGTCCACACCATGCCCGTATGCAAGCCACAAGCATTCTCAGCACAGCAGCAAATCACACCTTCAGCACACCCTGGGGAGAAGCTGACCTCAGGATAAGGCAAAGGGACCTTCTGTACCATATTTCAGCACAGCTGTAGCTAGAACAAGGGGATTTTCCACTGCAGCCTGTGTCTTGCTTGACGTCCCTGGCCCTGCTCCATCACTGTTTCAGCTTGCTGGAAGAGTCTTTGCCTTAGTCCCGGGTTTCCCTGCTCCCAGTTAGCTGAGGCAGTGTGCCTCAATGCTTGCCTTCCTTTTAGGCAGAAAACCTATAAAATCATTGATTTCTATGACAGCTGTGTCTCATCTGTGCTATTGTATTCTCCTACCAGCACTCTAATTTTCTCCTCTTCATCCTTTCAGTTTTTGGCATCTACAATACTCTCTTTTCCCACTGCTCTGGCTGCACCTTTGGTACGTTGCTCAGCTTTCTGTCCCACTTTTATGAGGTCCTTGCTCCTGTATCTCTCCTCAACCATTCTGCTCAGCTCTTTCCTCTCCCTTGTCCTCCCTCTCATTTCTTTGCCCTTTTTCTCCGTCTATGTCTTTCCTGGCACTTTTGCCACTCCCTTGCACTGGAATAGCATCATCATTTCAAACATCTCTATTCTTCTCTTTCAAGCCTCCTCCCACCTCTGCATCCCTTACTCCACCTCCTCATTTTCAGCCTTACGCTAGCAATTCCTCTCCTCCCTGACCTTCTCTCAGATAAAAATTGGCGTTCCTCTTCAGGAAACAGCCTCCCTCTGAAAAATATGCAGGAATAAAGCAGTTTTACTGTATTAAAAAAAAAAAAAAAATCTACAGTGCTTTGGAGGATTATGTGTTACACCTCCATTCCCAGCCACTTGTTTACCCCTTCTCTTTGGTATTGAAAATTTGAAGCATTTCAGTTTATCTGGCAACTTGGATTGATACGGTTTTTAAAGGGTGGAAAAATGTGATGGTAGGTTTGTCATTGAAAAAACCCTACAAAAAGTCATCTGAACAATATGTTTGTCATTGTAAGGCCCTGATAACAACTGAATGTCGCAAACATCCGTCTTGACATGGACAGGGATGGGCTGATGATGACCAGGGAGTGTTGAACAAGAACGGAGCCTGCGGAGGCAGGATAACGTCTTGTGAGACCACTCCTCTATTCCTGAAACATGTAGACAATGACCATCTGTGCCCTGCGCACCATGTGCCTGTGACAGATCACCACTCACTTGGTCAGCCCTGAAGGCGGGGGGGGGGGGGGGCAGGGCAGTGAGACCCCCAGGACCCCCACAACCCACTGACTCATTTCTAGAACGTTTCTGAACATTCCTGAGCACATACTGCGCCTGCTCAGTGATGACAGACCCCCGCCTATGGGGCGGGCACATTGGGTTATAAAAAGTGGAAACACAAGTTTTCGGCGCGCGCCCACCACCTGAAGACTACAACTACGAGCAGAGAACATCGCTGGATCCAAGGGTGGTGATATCTTTTCTCTCTCTCTCTTTCTCTCTCTCTCTCTTTTCTTTCTCTCTTTCTTTTCCTCTCTGTCACTCTCTTTGTCTCTAACTTAATTTTCAGCACATTAGGGTAATATTGTCACACGTTTTGCTAAACACTTACCTTTCATAGTTCTGGTAGATTTTGAGCATTGTTATGACTTTTGCCAAGCCTCTATCTTTTGTAGTTCCACTGAGTTTTAAGTAAATTTATGATTGGTTTGAACCTCTGAAGTAATTGTCGTTACTTCTGATTACCGCGCAGAGAATTAAAAAGTTAACCTCGCCCTCACCTGCTGAGTGGCATGGGAGAGTCATGAAAATTTCCATTTGAATAAAATACACACACACACAAAGTTGTATAGGTACATAAATGTACAGAAACAACAATAATAATAATAATAACAGTAATAAAAACCAACCCTCATATACCTTCTTTTGTTTAAGTTTTTACAAATATGGCTCATTCTGACAGCAGTATGGCCCAAGTTATTTTTATGTGGTTTATCACCCTTTTCCTTAACTCCTCTTTGTTCATCATCTCAGATTTTATATTTGTCTCATTTAGACTGTGACACTAAAGGAGCATGAACTGTCTTTCTCAGTCTCCCTAAATTAAAAGATCGCATCTAGATATATGACAATAAACATATTTATCATGTTACATATATACAGATAGACACAAATAACAAATCATAAAGGAGTTTGTAAATGAGTCAGCCTGTCCATCCAGAACATCAGCAAGAGGCCAAATATTTTACATTACACTGACTATGAAGCTCTCTGGTGCAACCCTGCACTTGAACATGTGCTTAATCTTATGCGTATTACAGTGGCAGTCAGGGTAGATAAAAACGCAGTGGAAGTTGAACATATGCTTAATTGCTTTCCTGAAATATGACCTCCACTTTAAAAACAGTAGACTAGAGGTGGAAAGCACAGTAACCCCTATGCATGTGTCTCAACCTTGTCATTTTAAAAAGTGTGCCTAAGGAAGAAAGAAAAAAAAAATTCATGAGATCGGTATTTTTTCACAGCTACTTGATGAGCGAAGTGTAGGGAATTCCCAAACACATGACTGGGCTTGCAGGAAGTGATTATCCAAAGCAATAGTGAGCTACCTCAAACAGATTAGACACAGACAACATGTATATTTGTGTGCCTGTGGTGGATATGATGGAAATAGTATAGCTAAGAAGGCACATCGAATATGTTTTTGAGTTGGCAGTTGAAGCTTTTCTTTAGCCTCTAGCGATTTATTCAATGCAAGATGTTGGGCTCAGACAAAAAGGGATATGAAAATAACGTGTCTCAAGAAAGATCAGATGATCACTAAACAGCAGAGATAATACAATGTCAAATTTACTTGGCTGGAGGCAAATCCACTGATCTACGGTTTCATTTGCTTGATTCCCAAGAGGTGTGACCTCTCCTTCCCTCCTCATCCTAATGATGTGCAGTCAGGTTAATTTGTCAAAGTTCTGCCTTGTTTGATTCTCCAGGAACAAGGTCTGCATTTAGAAAAGCAGCTGCTTCTTCCTCAAAGTCTTGAGCCTCTGGGTCAATGGAAAAACAAATTTCACCTTTCAGTATTTTCTTAAATATTTTCTTAATAGCAGGACCAAAAGGGACCTGATGAAAGCCTCTGTGAACCGCTTAGAAATGAAGTCAATTGACAAAGCCCTAAAAAAGCATGTTTATTTGTGCACAATTCAGAGTACTCATGGTACAGACTGTGTAAAGTGGTAAAGTCAAGTTTTCCAAAGCACAAGGACTATGTGGCTCTATCTGTGTAGTCTTTCAGAGAGGGCAGGTGCTCTGTGCAGCCCAGCACAGAGGCAGGACCTGCAGTCCCAACTGGGGTGTGCAATTATTGCTAATGGTGACACCTGGCAAAAGAAGTTTGTAACTCTCTGATGTAGGAAAAGACAGCACAACCTTGAGAAAAAGGGACTGAAATGTACTTCTGCTGCTATTTCTGCTGGGTGGGCTGATTGCTTACACTGAGCTATTGGGCTGTGTCATTCACTTTAGCCCTGTCACTCAGTGCTCTTAATAGACCTAGAAGGGTCCTTATTCAAGTGGTATAACTAAGTTGTCCTCCTTGGACCTTCCTTGTCTGTTACAAATTAGATTAATGGAGGCACAAAGGAGGCACTGGAAGGACAAACATCAGCAAGAAGAAAAGTAAGAATGGGAGAAAACACAGGAATATAAAAAAACCTGTAGATCTCAGCACTAAATGTCTGCCTGAAAATGAGACAAGGATGGGACTGTATATCAGGTATTTAAGGGATAGACAAAAATATTACAAGAAATTTTTCCAAACCCCTGACATATTGAATGCAGGAAGCAGGATTAGTACACTGAAGAGAAACCCAAACATGCATAATAAAACATCTGAACAATGTTAATTACATCCTGTAGGACGATGTCTTTAGGAGTATGATTTAAGCATTCTACATCAAGCTGGCTTTTACTCTTTAAGACTTTTTTTTTCCTTGTGCTTCTTTCTTACTACATGTTCCTAAGAAAAATGAGGCAAAACTTTCTCATGGTGTTATGAAAAAAGATCATAGAATCATAGAATCATAGAATGGTTTGGGTTGGAAGGGACCTCAAAGATCATCTAGTTCCACCCCCCCTGCCATGGGCAGGGACACCCTCCACTAGACCAGGTTGTCCAAAGCCCCATCCAGCCTGGCCTTGAGCACTTCCAGGGATGGGGCATCCACAGCTTCTCTGGGCAACCTGTTCCAGTGCCTCACCAGCCTCAAGATGATCCTTATTTTTTCATGAGGCAGCAAAGGAGAAGGCAAGAGGAAGAGACAGGTGACTCTTATTTCATTTGAACCAAAAATAAATTTTGTTTGGGGTGTGGGTTTTCTTTCCTAGTTGCTTTATGAAACTATACAAACAAAATGATGGGTGATGGGCTCCAGATTGTTGGGGACGATAGTCCAGGCTAATGGGAATAATATTACAGCATGGTAGTTTGAGGAGATGTCCTGTTACCAACCCAGCAGCATTAATAGACAAAAGGGAAAGACCATTCACTAAAATTTGCTGATATGAGAGGGTATAAAAAGAAATTCTTTTGATCTTGAAACGGCAAATGTTTGGTCTGACCGCAAAGAGAATTTTTAACTGAAATACATGAAATATACTCTCTGTGCCATGTATGTTTAAATAAAAGGAGAAAAATGAATGTTTTGATTGTAAAATAGTCAACACGAGGAGTTAAGATCAAGGCACAGGTTGTGAGGGGTGTGATCGGTGTCTAAAATCTGTTAGGATATGCCTACA
This sequence comes from Grus americana, assembly GCF_028858705.1. Classification (NCBI taxonomy): domain Eukaryota; kingdom Metazoa; phylum Chordata; class Aves; order Gruiformes; family Gruidae; genus Grus; species Grus americana. The sequence goes on along the minus strand of NC_072853.1, from coordinate 8,409,909 downwards.
CTATATGTTTTTTTCACTTGCTGAAGCAAACCACTGGGCTGAAACAGCAGCTGCCAAACTGCCTGCGTCTCTCCAGAGAGTACTGGAGGGGCCTTATTCAGCACGAAACAGGACGTGATGAGAATCACCTGCCTCTGTCATGTTGTGCTGTCCACAAGCTCCGGTGCCTATATGCAAACTTTGCCTCTAACAGGCACCAGGCTCCAGCTATCTTTCTCCTTCAAATAACATCAGAGAATAATCCAATCCCTGCTGGGCTGTTGATTAGTATGTAGACTCATATAATATCATCAAAAGTATTAACCAAAGCAGCTCTTACAGAAGCTGTGGCCAATAGATGAACTTCATACACATCGGACATGCTTACAAGGCCAAAAGAAAGGTACAAAATTGACAGTCCTGAAAAATGAGAGGAAAAAAAAAGAATAAGGGTGACATCCTTAGTGAGCATAATATTAATATTTACATAATAATGGCATAATATGCCAATGCTGTATGAGAGGGTTTTGAACATCCAGTAAGATGCAAGCAAAACTTAATACATTATCATTTTGAGTGCCTTAAAAATGGAGACATAGAAATCATGTTGACCTTTAAATGACTTATTGGTTATAATACTGTGGTAGTACAGGCATCCATGCACCATAACACCTTATCAAAGTTCATTTTCAGGCCATCTTTCTGAGATGGCCTGAAATCATCTGAAATTAAATTCAGAAACCTATCTGAATATTCATCACCAAACAAAAGCCTTGGTCATGTTTTATGAGACAAGTGTTGGACAGCAGCTGTGTTAGCACTATCTCCAGAATTCTGAACCAACAGCACCCACCGATAAAAAGTAAACAACAGCTAACAATAACAGCATGGGTGACCCACCTGAGGGAAGGGATGCCATCCAGAGGGACCTTGACAGGCTTGAGAGGTGGGCCTATGTGAACCTCACGAGGTTCAACGAGGCCACGTGCAAGGTCCTGCACATGGGTCGGGGCAACCCAAGCACAACTACAGGCTTGGTGGAAAATGGATTGAGAGCAGCCCTGACAAGAAGAACTTGGGAGTGTTGGTGGACAAGAAGATCAACATGACCCAGCAATGTGTGCTTGCAGCCCAGAAAGACAACAGTATGCTGGGCTGCATCAAAAGCAGCGTGACCAGCAGGTCAAGGGAGGTGATTCTGCCCTTCTACTCCACTCTCATGAGACCCCACCTGGAGTGCTGTGTCCAGCTCTGGGGTCCCCAGTACAAGAAAGAGGAGGGTCATGAAGATGATCAGAGGGCTGGAGCAGCTCCTATGAAGACAAGCTGAGAAAGTTGGGGTTGCTCAGCCTGGAGAAGAGAAGGCTCTGGGGAGACCTTATTGCAGCCTTTCAGTACTTAGAGGGGGCTTATAAAAAAGTTGGGGACAAACTTTTTAGTAGGGCCTGTTGCGACAGGACAACGGGTAATGGTTTTAAACTAAAAGATGATAGATTCAGACTAGATGTAAGGAAGAATTTTTTTACAATGAAGGTGGTGAAACACTGCAACAGGTTGCCCAGAGAGGTGGTAGATGCTCCATCCCTGGAAACATTCAAGGTCAGGCTGGATGGAGTTCTGAGTAACCTGATCTAGATGAAGATGTTCCTGCTCACTGCAGGGAGGGTTGGATTAGATGACCTTTGAAGGTCCCTTCCAACCCAAACTATTCTATGATTCTTTGAGTCTATGGGTCTATGATTCTATGATCCCAGGCAATAGTAAATACCAAAATAGTGAGGACAATGCTATAGAAGTACCATCCTCTTTTCCTTTTTTCTGGCATTTAGATTTGGAAGAATTCAACAAAAAAGGTTTGGGTTTTTTTTTCATCAGTTCTGGCAAACCAAAGGCAGACTCAACCCTCTGCTGGAACTTCGGCATTGTCATACCTCCCAGTGTTACTGACTGATCACACAGTTAAATTCTACCTGTTTTTCAGAGTTTTCCAGTGTCCTCTTCTCTCCAGCTGGCAGACTCTGAGCAAGTTGTCAGAAGATCTTTTCATTGCATCTTCTTGGGTTCAGCCCTGGTACAGATTCACCAGAAATCACTTTGGACTCCTTGCTCAGAATCAACAAACAATCCTTCACAGTCAAGGTGTTTTAATAAAGCTTTTCACATACTCAGTCTGCTCTTTTTTTCTTTGCTTTCCAGGAAACTTGGATTCTTACAAGATTTGCAGTTTTCTCTATTCCTATTTTTTGTAAAAACAATAAAATTTGCTATTATGCACTACAGCAACTTTTCCAGGAAGTATTCTTGCAAAATTTCACATATGAAACAGCTGAAGAAGATGTGGGTGGAAATTTCTTGATGAAACTTTTTTATTTAATTGAAAATGTTTCCATATATTTTAAATAAAACACCTTTTCAAAGGTAGCAGCTGGGATACCTGGTAACTTCCCTCGATGGAAATTTCTTCTTATGGTTTTCAAAAAGCTTCTGAAGATTCATCTAAATGCAGTATGGTTAAATTTCCAAAGTAGCAAAGTCACGTGTTGGATTTCCAGACCAGTTTCATTCAGCCCAACCATAATATACTTGATCTCCCATAAGGTGAAGATGCTCGGTTACAGATTGTCACAGCTGCAAGAAAATACCTGATTGCTGATTAGTCTCTGGCCTGAGAATAAACTAGTAAACAGGTCATGAGAAATCTCTGGACATGACAAAAATTTTTGGAAGCCACTGATACCAGTGAGAGATGCTAACAAAAATCCCTCATCCCTGAGGAGTGCCTGGGCTTCACAGGCAGTTAAAGGGAGCAATGGCCAAACTCCGTAGGTAACTGAAGGAAATTATTTAATTTAAAATGTTTCCATATATTTTAAATAAAAGACCTTTTCAAAGGTAGTATTGGGGGTCTTCTGGGAAACAAAACTTGCAAGGCCAACAGCACCAAGGTAATCTTATCAGTAATAACACGTAAAGCCAAGATTACCTAAGTAACAGTATCACAAGTACCAGACTTGGGTATGGATATAGCAAACCTGGGACCAATGGGGAAAAAGTTATTAGTGGCAAGTTGTTTATTTTAGGAGGGGGCTGAAGTACAAGGAGTGCCTGTCAGGCAGCCCTGCACCTGATCATTGTAGTTTTTAGTATGTGTGAACAATCTGCTTCTATGTTCAGAGGGACTTGGCATCTCTCCTGGCATTGGTGGGGGAAGCCTGGGAGCTCTCATCCTGACACCCATGGGGGTCACCTGCAACAGAAATAGCTGCATTTTCAGTTCGCAAAATGCAGTTGGACTAGTTGATCATTGTAGGTCACTTCCAACTGAAATATTCTATTCTATTCTATTCTATTCTATTCTATTCTATTCTATTCTTATTCTTATTCTTATTCTATTCTATTCTAAACTTCATGACATACAACACCCATAAAATTACCTGGGATATGGGTGCTTTCCATTTTCCTACGTGGCGTGGATAGAAATTGCATCTTTAAGAGTGCAGCGCTCTGTCAGATATGAGAGGCTTAAACGTGGTGCAACTAGAAGACAGTGTGCAAGAAATTGCAAGAACAAGGTGTGCAAGGAATTGCAGTCTCCATGACGAAACTCTTCTGAAATAGCAATGAGAGACCATCATGCAGTTCCCTTCATCCCTTATAGCAAAGGAGATATGCTTGCACTGTCCCAGGCAGAGCACAACAGCCCTGCCACAAGCACTGACTCCCTTTTGCTCTCTTTGAGCATGCTTTTAATAACACATGGCCATGACGTGTGTAAATCTGCATGGATGCCCCATTACAATACTTGTCTATAAGGTACAATACATTGAGAAAACACTGCTTTGTCCTTCTCCCTGAAAGTGCACACAACCTGTGATTCCACTTAAGAAAATTTATTTGAGCCGCTTGGTACCATTCCCAGCCCCCAGACAGTTTCACTCTGTTTTTCTCTGATTGCTCTTGTAAGTATTCAGGCCCTCTGTGGACACACACAGTCTTCGAGGAAGGTGCTTTTCTTCCTAGCTGATTGATAAATATTTCTCATGGTCTCCTGACAGCAGAATCCTTTTGTATTTGTGAAATTTGATTAACAGAGCACTAAATTTCAACTAAAATCAAATCAGCAACACCCAGTGTGAGATCTGCTTTCTCTTCATATCTGTCTATGTTAAGCTTGATCTGCTGGTCTATTTTACTCCACGGTTTGTTCATTTGTTCCTTTTTTTGTGTATTTTTGTCTGTGCTAGTGACTTTAAAATGATAAATCCACTCCCTTGTCTCCCCACCCCCAATTTTTTCTTATCTTCTTGTCCTTTTGGAAATATAACTGCATGCACTTTCTTTATCTCTGTGTGGGGCCAAATCTCTTGTCACATAATTTACATTCTTCAGGAGACAGCATTGGTAATACTGTAATAGTTTATCACCAGACTGATAGTTAACAGCTCTGGCTTTCTTGTCATAATAAGCCTTTTTTGTCTCCATTGTGCCTTTTCTTTGGTTTCCTCTTGTCTATTTGCTTGCCTTATTAAATGCAGAGCACTCAATTTCTGTAATGTGTTATACTTTCTTCTGAAGAAATCTTTGCCTCCTACTGCTTTTTTCTTCACTATGTGCTCAATCCCCTTCAATTGTTCTCCCAATTACTATCTCAAATATAGAAAGACCTGAAATGTCTTGGGGAACTTCCAAAACAGAAAATATTGTAGGAAAGAAAAGCAGGCAGTGCACTTACTTCATCTTTAATAAATATACACATCTCTCTCTGCAAGTGTATTTGCCAGGCTAAATGCCAGCAAATCTTTCCCTTTTGTTGTCATTGATGGCAGAGACATTAGCTGAACCTTTAACTGACCTGTGAATGCTGACCCTATCCTGAAAAATTCACATTTAATAAACCAGATAGACAAACAGAAGAAAGAGAAACAGGAAGAGAAAAAAATTCTGAAGCTACTGGTGTAGTGGTAGAGCAGGGAATATAAATTACCCACCAAGCCATGCAGTAGAAGTGGCCTCAAATGAGGCCAGGGTTGCCTACTTAATACTCCTGATTTGGACTCTGCATATTCAGAGTGGAGGTCTGCATGACCAATGCCTTTCTGGGTTTTACAAAGGCTGTCAGAATCACAGAGCAACTGAGGTTGAAAGGGACTTGAAGATCATCTGGTGCAAATCCCTGCTGAGAGTAGGTCCACTTAAAGCAGGCTGCTCAGAGTCTTGTCAGTTGTTTTACATATCTCAAAGGATGTAAATTGGGCCCCATTCCAGTATTTAATCACCCTCATGGGTACAATTATTTTAATTCTATCTGAAGGCAGTTTCTCAAGTCATTATTTGTTTCCAAATTGCTACTTGCGTGCATTCAGAAACTCCTTGTCCTCTCTCTGTGCACCTCCAAGAGGAGTCTTGGTTTACATTCTCTATGTTCTTCCACCAGTAAGTTGAAGTCAACAACAAGGATGTTGGCTTCCTCTTCTTAACTTTGAATAGGCCCAGTTCTCTCAGCATCTCCTTAAATGTCATGTTGTCCAACCATCTGACCATCTTGGTGACCGTTCCTTTGATTCACCACTCTTCCCCAATGTCTTTCTTGTACCAGGTATCCCAAAACCAGACAGCCCAGATGTGGTCTCACAAATGGCTTCTTCAGTACAAGGCCATACCAGTGACTCTGGTTCAACTTGTCTTTCACTCTGCTGCAGCTCAGCTCAGTTTCATGACTGCAATGGGAACATTTGAAGCATACCATGGCCTCTAAGTTTATGTCACTTGCCTCAGAGGATTACACTTATATACAGGCTAGGTGCTGGAAACCTTTACCTGGGACTTTGGGTTTACTCTTCTGAAGGTATCCATATTTTCTGTGTGTCTGAAAGTCTGGACATTGGAGGTAAAATGGGCAGGAGAGAAGAAGGACAGTGGGAGGCAGATAAGTAGGTGGGCATGAATCTTGGGGAAAAGGTCAGATTTAGATGCATCAAAGAACCAACATCCCGCACTGATCCTCCCATCCAGAGGAAAGTGTCCTCAGGCTGTGCCCATGACTAAGACCTATTATTTTAATACACTTTACACTCATCACATGTAAAATATACCACACTGGGAGTAACACACAGAAATCTACACTCCTCAGGAGGTTACTGGACTCCAGCTGAGAAACCAAATGGAGTTGGGCTGAGCCTACTCAGCATGGGAAGAAGCAAGATTATGATTGATGTGTTTTCCTCTTTTACTGAGGTCTATCTTCTCTCTGATTGTTTACCTTGTGAGTAATCACCTTGGGCCGATTGACTGAGCACACTTTATATTACGATGTTTCTTAAATGGAAAACCATGTCTGAATCATATGCTTAATATTCCTTTCCCAAATTTGTTTTCATTGTCATTTACTACTCAAACCACATAAATCAACTGAACATAACATAAGACATCCATAACTAGGAATTTTACTTGTCTGAGTTCTCTCAATCATCTCTGTATGACTTCACTGACACAGGCAATAACCTTCTCATTACATGTCATGCCTCTTTGCATGTTCCAAGGCAAATAATTTACAATTTTTGGTCCATGTTAAAATAATGATGTTGCTTGGAGGGGGGGCAAGGGACAGGGAGAGGAGGGCTGAGATTTTTATTTTGTTTTGTTTTCGAGGAAAAGATACCTCATTGCATGCTGTGACAGCAAATAGTGTCAAGTACAACAAGTAAGTCCAGGCAAGCCACTTGGGTACAGCTTCTCAAAATTCTCAGTGAAATTTATCCTTCTATAAGCACAGGGCAGTGGTGTGCATGCATGATATCAATGTGAAATCACAGGAATGGAAAATGTGAGTAACCATGAGAAAGCACACAATGATGAGAAGATACCCTTTAAAGAAGGAGAAACAATTTTGTTAATATAGTCTTTACAGATTCTTCAAATGTTCTTAAAGAAAGCATTCTTGTCTAAGCTGTGTCTTAAACACTGATGCATTTTGTAGAAATACCAAACATGAAGTTATTACACTTCAGTGTGGTGATCTCATGGTTACATAGGATAACTGTCTGGGGTCCAAGGTTTCCTCTACACTGAGTATTGCACCACTGCTGACCAATGCCCTGTCTGGAGGGGATGTCTGAACATGCAGGAGCCATCGATACAGAGCTCAGGCTGACTGCTAGAAGAGCTGGACGGGATGTCTCACAAGGTTGTACAGGGTTCAGAAAGGCTGAGCCTGCTTGGTCTGGCGGTGCCTGAGGGGCTTGCAGTATGACGTGAGCAGGGTGCTCCAGCCCCTGGGAGTGACCTAGCAGAGCAGTGCAGACATGGCTAAATAGTCTAAGTAACTCAGACTTCCTCTTCAAGGCTGTGAACAATCACACCCAGAAACAGGAAGCAGAGAAGGAACTTGAACACTTGCTCAGGGAAAAGTCTCTAGTGTCCAAGAACATTCAAGGGCAGCGGAAAAAAAAAAAGGCAAGTGTAACTTTACCAAAAGTATGCAGTAGAAGCTCCAATCAAACAGTTCATATACTCACTGGGGGAACCAACCTATTGTGAGCCTCCTATATTTTGACTATATTTTTACTTCATAATGAAATGATGGAGTAGCAGAGTGGTTTTTCAATTGACAGGGAACATGACAGCTAATTCGTGCAGAAACAGTCAACAAAAGTTAGGTTTCCATGTGATTTGGGATCACTTTGGAGCTACTAAATTAATATGTATTGCTCTTCCTAAAGTGCCTGAGTCACATGCATCACGTACTTGGTCTTTACCATGAGAATTTTAGTGAATCTAATAACTTCAGCCTTATAAATAAAAATAATCCAATGCTTGCAGGTTATAAATAAGATATATCAGTATATGCATAAAATTCTCTATTTAAAAGGCAGATAGGAGAAAATAAGATATCCCCAGAAAAGACCGAGAGACTGAATTTGGGCCTAATATGTAAGAGTACAAGAATAATTCATCCTTGCAGAAAGATATTACCTATGTAGTACTGCACAAGACAGAGAGACTGCCAGGTTCAGCTGCAAACAGTTACATGAAACTCCAACTAGGAATAGAGTTTAAATGAAATTCTAAAGGCAAATGGATCATCTCAACATTTTTGTTCAGAGCCTGCTTTCCTGTTAATTTCAGCCGTGTTTGGAACAGGCATTTAGAGAAGAATGAAGGAAATTCCATTTCCTCAGGTCGACATGTTGGGTTTGAGTGTGCGACCTAGGGGCTCGCTATGCTACAGAGGTATTGTTCTCCACATCTGTTATCCTGATAATTGTAGTAAGAGCACACGCCTATAGAACGGACATCTTGCTGTATTCTGGGGGGAAAAAAAAAAAAAAAGTTGTAATTTAAGGCTCATTAACAGCTGCAGTGGACTTGAACCCTTGTAGCAGCATGCGGAACAGGATACAGTATTCACAGGAAGCCTGCTGGTGTGGTGCCACTGATGTTCAACATAGAGAGAGTGTTTTGTGGGTTTTTTTTCCCGCACATTGTTATTTCCAAAGCCTTTTAGATGCAGCAGCTCCCTTTTATCCAAGTATTTCCTTGATTTGGGGGGGTGGGAGGTGTCACATGCACAAATTCTGTCACTGCTCCTTGTCACTGGTCCCTCTGGTGAAGCAAGGTCATTGCCTGGGACATCAGCTGGAAGTTCCACTCACTAACCATGGGTGGACCCCTTCCTGGAAGAATTAATCAGCCTTGGATAATGCTGTCTTTATATGAACAGATCCATTGGATACTCACTGGTATCTAATATCCTGTGTCGACTTTGCCATAACTTTAGACTCACATCATGGATCTTCAGAGAAGGCTCAATTTATCCTAAGAGGAAACCACCATGTAAGGGGTTACTCTTCGACGAGGAAAGTGGGCACTCATGTTCCAAAGACCTACTCCACGTGTCAGTCTGCCAGTCAAAGTCCAGGTTCCCTGTTAGGTAGGACTTGAACAGCCCTTGCTCACCTGGACCAGTAGCTCAGCAAGACGTGTCCCAGGGAGGCTGTCACCTGAGAGCAACCTCCATGACAGGTGTGACTTGAGCAGCACCACAACCTCAGACACAGCACTGGGACTGTTCCTGGTGTCTTCTCTGCTGGTCTGTGCATCTGAGTGGGTCAGAAAGAGTATCTATAACTCATGGGCACCCAGAGATCTGAGCTCTACTCACTGGTGGGATCTACCCTGAATCTGGGTAACCATTGGCAGCTCCCTGTGCTTCCTTTTGTGCTTTCTGTTTGGTTTGTGAACTTCCCAGAGCAATGCCTGATAGACCAGGTCTGGTTTTCCAGGGCCTCAGGAAGTCCCTGTAAGAAATCAAGAAGAGCTTTAGCATTATGTATACAAAGCTTATACAACTCCTCCTCCTCCAAAGGCTTTAAATCATTCAGGCTAATCTAATTATTTCACCAAGTAGTGGGCTTGTCTCTCTTTATGCAAAACCCCCAAACATTGTAAAGGCTCCAAGTTATCTGGCCACCTTCCAGTTAATTAACTTAACACTGAAGGAAGTACTGAAAAACAAAATTAAAAGCCATCCAATTTCTAGCCATCCCAATTCCTCACAAAAAGTAATGGCATTACATCTGTCTTCACTCAGAATATGAAAGCTACTTTCATATGACCCTAACTCCCCTTTCCTATTCCACATTCTAAATCATTATTTGATTAAAAAAAAAGAAAAAAAAAAAGGCACAAACCCACCCCCACCCCCCTTATTTCAGTTAGACAGAGAAATAATACAGGCATTTAATTTGTCGAAATTCAAAGAAAATCATCTGGCCTAGCAGATTCTATTGAAGCTCTCAGACAATATAGACTCCCTGAGCAGCCAAATGAAAGGTATGATCAGAAAAACAAGATGAGCATGTTCCCAGAGTGGTCGCCCACATGCTTGAATCCTTGTTGAATGTAGGGGCACAGGGAATTTGGGCAGCCATGCAGGCACGTGGCAGCTGCTTTCCCACACGGCTGCGAGGCAATTGTGTACAGATCAGGGGGTGGGCTGGGTGGCATCTATTTCTGCTGCCACCTTGATCATGCTTCTGCTTATGTGTTGCTTGCAGTGGGTTCGGCTGTATGTATAAAATCAAGAATGCATGAAAATCTTTGCAAAGATGGCCATCTCAGTTAGCTTTGTTCCTGTACACCTGGTAAGACTGCTAAACTTCATTTCTCAAACTATCCCTCTATTTTCAATAAGATCACATCCTTTTTGGTAGCATTTTTTTCCAGGATCAGGTTTAATAAAGATGAGCTTAAGGCAGATAACTTAAGAATATAATACCTGAGCTTCCAGCACTTTTTCTCCCACTATACCATGGAGGTGGGAGAAAACGGGCATGTCAAAGAGTAAAAAGAATTATACCTGCTAGAGCTGGTGTAAGTCAGACTTCCCTTCTCCTGTCTTGGGATCCTCAGAGCTAAACTTGATAAAAAAACAGGGGAATGAAAACTAGACTTAGACCAAGGAGAGCCTGTGACTGGCTGCTGAATCCCTTCCCCCTCCAGCCACTGGGCTCTGGGTCTTGCTCTGTCCAAGAAATGCCATTTGGCAAGCTCGGATTTTAAAGACAGTCTCTTTCTTGTTGTTTAATAATATGTGCTCCTTCCTGTCCCAGTCCACATCCTTGGAGCAAAGCAGGCTCTGAGACTCAGTCAGAAAACCCTGTGCTTTGGCCCCAACTCTGCCACCCATTTATTGCAGCTCGCTTTCTGTTATGTCGACCCACTCTCCTCAACCTGTGAAGTGTGCACAGACCTTCCTTCCCTCTCTGGGGCTGGGGGAGTGAAAATGAGAATGTTTGTGCAGCCCCAGGGAGATGTGAAATGGTGCATGGGACGCAACCATGCTTGTGAGCAAGGCGCTGATCTAGCGCTGACGATGTTTCAGTGCAGCTTTGTGCTATGCACACAGCAGTGTGGGGGACAGTATAGTGTTAATGCCAGTCAACAGAAAAATTCCATTTTTCCATCGTGCTTGCTCATCTTAGGAGAGCTCACAAATAATGAAACTCACATAGGAAAAATCAATATTACATTAAATGACATATGTAAAGAGCTCTCCACAGTCAACACCAAGTCAGGCTAATGAGCTACAGGACAGTCTTCCTACACTGATGCAATCTGAAATGTTATTCTGTATGCACAGGTCTTGAATATTATGTCTTTTCAGCATTTCTTTTATGCTTTTAACTTAATCCTCTTCATTTATTCTCTTTTGCACTTGAGAGACTATTCTTTTCTGCAGGAAAAATAAGAACATCTCTGGCTGTCCTTTTTTGCATCTTCTTAAGGAGATAGGTGTAAGGATGTGATCTTGCACCACTGAAATCAGGGGAGTGCTGCTGTTGGATGAATGGACAGACACTTCAGGCTCATGCCGCAGAAAGACATACATGCATTTACCTCTCAGTGATCTTTGCATTAGGTGCCCTGATGCACTCAGCACCCTCCATTGCTCTGAATTTCAGTTAGAGTTGAAGGAAAATGGCTTTTTCACAGGTTATTCCTCAACACGGCATGCAACTGCAGACACACATGCAGTGAAGGACATGGCAACTTTCATTTTCATGTAGTGCATGACAGAAAGCAGATGGATCTGCAAAGGGTTTGGTCCTCAGAAGTGTTTCAGCATCCGAATTCCCACCCATTTAAAAGGAGCTCTGTTTCTAAGTCCATTTTGAAGACTGGTGCCTTGGACAGGACTTAGATCACTGCCGCTTTCTGTACTTCCAAATGTAAATTCATCAGCCTTCTCTGTGCCTGCTGCTGAACGTTGGGGGCACTTGAAACCCATTAGATGCTTATGATCATAACACTCATAGATTCTAAAGATGTGTTTTGAATACGTTAGGAGATGGCTGTTAAAGCACAAAATGTCCACCTCACATCTAAACCTTTCATGCTTCCCGAAATATTCCTACACCCCTCCAAATTCTGAGGCTTAAATAGGAAAGTACTCTCACAGCGAGTTTATTATTTCAGGTCCCATGTGAAATTAGGAAAGACACACTGTCTGTTTCATCTGACTGTTCATTACTTAGAGACTTCAATAAAACATGAGAGAATCATAGAATTGTAGAATGGCTTGGGTTGGAAGGGACCTCAAAGATCATCTAGTTCCAACCCCCCAGACATGGGCAAGGACACCCTCCACTAGACCAGGTTGACGAAAGCCTCATCCAACCTGGCCTTGAACACTTCCAGGGAGGGGACATCCATCACTTCTCTGGGAAACCTCTTCCAGTGCATCACCACCCTCACAGTCAAGAATTTCTTCCTTATATCTAATCTAAATCTACGTTTCTTCAGCTTAAGGCCATTACCCCTTGTCCTATCATTACATGCCCTTGTAAACAGTCCCTCTCCAGATTTCCTGTAGGCCCCTTCAGGTGCGGAAAGGCTGCTATAAGGTCTCCCCAGAGCCTTCTCTTCTCCAGGCTGAACAACCCCAACTCTCTCAGCCTGTCCTCATAGGAGAGGTGCTCCAGCCCTCTGATCAGCTTCGTGGCCTCCTCTGGACTCTCTCCAACAGCTCAATGTCTTTCTGGTTCTGGGGACCCCAGAGCTGGATGCAGTGCTCCAGGTGGGGTCTCATGAGAGTGGAGTAAGGGGCAGAATCGCCTCCCTTGACCTGCTGGTCACACTTCTTTTGATCCACATTCAAATCCTTTTCCTTCTTAAATCACCATTCTAACCTTGGGAAACAGGAAGATGAGCATACCTGGGAAATAAAAGATCAGTGGACAGGGTAGGGATTTACGTGTAATCCTGGGAGATCGGCCTGTGTTTTCCTGGGGGGAAGGTGTCAGTCAGATTTAGTGGCATCTAGTAAAGAGGTGAGGATCTACATGCATTTCTGGAAATCACAAAGGAAGTCCTGCTGCACACTGGTGATTTTGTATATTTAGCCTTGGTGAAAATGGCCTGGAAAACACAAGCTATCCTGAAAGTCAAGAGGCTCTGGGCAGCCTCCAAAAGAAAATGTGTCGGTGGATCTTAGCAAGATACAACAGTGTTAAGTCATGTGCTTTACATTGATTCCTGTACCATGACATTTACTCACTGCTGAAACAGGTCCCAGGACTCCGTATATCACTTTTGCCTAAGGCAAAATCTGCCTCCGCAGCAGATGAGCTATTACTGTACACAGTGGTACCAAGCCTAAAGTGATTAGGGATTGTCTATCCCACTAAAAAAATAAAATCAATGTTTAATGACCAGTTCAATGTTCCACCAGAGGAAGCCAGGCTCACTCTGTATACAGCAGCTCATACGATGACCCCAGGGTGAAATCAGTATCCTGCTTAGTCTTATTGTTGCACCTTCCTGTGCCAAGCATCTTTCAGCTTAGCTCTCATCTGTTTTTTCTCACTGAATTTCTTAACATCAGAACATAAAGACGTGAAGAACCTTGGGACCTATGTGAGGTACACATGCATTTCAAACAAGAGTTTTGTGGGTCCGAGAGGGAAATATTTCTATTTATTCTTTTTCTGTTCATGAGAATCTCTCTCTAGCCACTGCCCATATTACATTTGCTTTTATTCAGCATCACAGCTCAAGACCAGCTGGGGAATGACAGCATCATTTCTTTACCAGTGCTGCAGAAACGTCCTCAGAGATGAGTGGTTTTGTAATGGTATCCATTTCTGCTAAAAGGACCCACAACCCTACCCAGGGAGGCACCTTTTACAATGGATAAAAAGAACATTAATACTAAATTACACTCACACAGTGGCAGGCTGCTACAAATACACCCTGTTCCTCACAATACACTGTAACTTTCCAGACCTTTTAAAGGATGATTTGCAGCTCTGGTAATAGTGGGATGACTGGGTAGAGCACTTCTAAGACACAACTAGCTGGTTTTCTGCTAGTATAATCATCTTTCAGCTGCAATTTTACCAGATTGCATCAATTCCTAGGAAACACCAATTAACACCCATTTGTACAGAAAAAGCCACAAATCGAAAGGTGCATTTACAAGTGTCTGCTATAAAACATGAGCATGATTTTCATATTCATTTCCAAAATGTAAGATAAGATGCATTCTCCTTAGAGGGTGGAATGTTCTTTAGTGTTAACTAAACATAATCCCTGCTGCCTGAATAGAAACAATAATGGAGACCTAAATATCTTTGTTTTCTGAACCGGCTTCTTTGACTTCTTAGGGTGTTGCCTTTACCTACATGGAGACAATGTAAAATGCTACAACTGGGGTGAATGAACAGAGTTTGGATCTGATAGTCTTGAACACAGTGTGCATAGGTGTGAGGTGGTAAAAAGTCAACAGGTGCAATGTCTTTTTCCTTGCTTATTATTGTCATTCAGATTGCTTGTCTCTAAAATATGTGATCCATTTACAGAAACAGGAAATATTGTTTGAGAAACCCCAAAATTAGTTTCCTTGGTGATGGAAAACCAGTGGGCCATGAAAATTTACATCAGCTGAGTATATAACCCCCAATCTCCCATAATTTTCTGAGATGTCAGTTTACTCCCCTAATTTTGTGAGCAGAAGGAAGAAAAAGGAGTGGAGGACAAAGGAGAAAAAACAATGTTATTTCCAATAAATTGACAGAGGACCTAAATGTTTCTGTTTCCGTACAGATTTAAGCGTCATGTGTTGGACATAAATGCATCACAGATGCAGAAAATTGAAGATTAATTGATCCAGTGAAATATTACAAGCAAACACAAGAAGAAAAACATGCATGAGATAAGAAGACATCTGATCCAATGTCAGAAGACTCCATAGAAATCCAGACACTGCAGAAGTCCATATGCTGTATACAGAGGAGCTGAAATGAAATGTAAGCCAATATAAAAAAAAACGTAATGTGGAATGATTTTACGATTGTGCTGTTCTTTCTGACCTAGATGGTTCTTCATTCACAACAGCTCTCGCAAAAAAAAAAAAAAAACCAAAACAAAACAAAACCACAAACAAACCAGAAAAAAATGACACTTGCATGGTGTTTCTTCCCAGCTGGGCTCATAAAATGTTTCTGACTTTCCGCAGTGTATGTAGAGTTAGTTTTCATGTCTGCAATACGTTGCATGAAACAAAGGGCCAAATGTGGGGAAAAACGTATTTTTTTCAGAGGAGAAAACATCCCCTTTCAATGGAAAATCAACATTTTACAGCAACTAGGAAAAAAGCACCCTTGTCTCCAGCAACATCAGAAAGGAATAATGCAGAAAGAGGTACTCAGCTACCTGCTACTTTGGCCCTTGGCAGCCATCAAACCTTGGTTAACCTCTTGACAGTGGGTTTGAGACTTCACAGCTGGAGTGATGATGGTGCAGAGAGAATGGCATTCACAGGCAGCTGTGGAAGAAAGATCTTGAGAAGAAATTGTGGTCAGTTTATAGGTATGTCTCTTGTTGTAGTAAGACTTCAGTGTGAGACTTTCAAAATGTGTAATAGCTGCTGTCAGATGCTGGGTATTGTCTAGGGTTTTCAGAGTTGTGGGACTTATGGCTATTTTAATTACTGTTAGCATGTATTTATGTATTTTATTGATATTTTCTGTGAAAATGTCATTCTACCTGGTAAAAATTGTTATCATGTATGTTAGTCCTTCAGATGAAAGGTTCTGTTATCTATATAGTCAATGGATTTTAAGATAAAAAAGAAATATGCTTCTTCTATTCTGTCAAAAGCTTCTTGTATCCACAGACTTAGAGATGGAAGAGAGCGCCAGTATTTTCACCACAACATTGCTTGCCCAGAGGATTTTTTTCCTGTTCAATATAGCCTCCAAATTAACATGCAACTGTGTATATTTTTCTTCACTATCAGTAGTAAAATGCCCAATGGATATCCATTTAGTCAGTTCCCACTTCTCCTGAACTAGGGAAGTCCTAACTCTGCAAAAATAAGATACAAGCATGCCCATTTTCCTCATTAGCAGCCTTCCAGTACCTGAAGGGGCCTACAAGAAATCTGGAGAGGGACTGTTTACAAGGGCATGTAATGATAGGACAAGGGGCAATGGCCTTAAGCTGAAGGAACATAGATTTAGATTACATATTAGGAAGAAATTCTCTACTGTGAGGTTGGTGATGCACTGGAAGAGGTTTCCTAGAGAAGTGGTGGATGCCCCATCCCTGGAAGTGTTTAAGACCAGGTTGGATGGGGCTTTCGTCAACCTGGTCTAGTGGAGGGTGTGCCTGCCCATGTCTGGGGGGTTGGAACTAGATGATCTTTGAGGTCCCTTCCAACCCAAACCAGTCTATGATTCTATGATTCTTCTTCCACAGCTCAGTTCACTTAGGGACTAATGGATAACAATAGCCACAAAAAAATGTGGCTATATCAAACCTATCTTCCCTGGAGATGTGGCCATTTTCACATGCTTTATTGCCACTATGTATTTCTTTGAATGTAAAAAGCTCCCTGTACTAGAACCCAGTAATTCAGGTAGAGGGTTGTCTCTGTAGAAATAGTTTCCGTAGAGGTTTGTGGAGGTTGTTATGCTCAAATGTATTTAAAGAGTCCTAAAATTAAGCAATACATTGACATACTTCATTTAATAGTGATGCATGGGGAAAATAAATTTGGAACTGATACTCTTCCCTGCCTTGAACTACTTATGTGTTTTGCATTTCTAAAGAAAGTGGATTTTCTCTGCTATTTTGCTACTAAAATGGATGAGGTCAGAGATTTTATTTGCCCGGAGAACTATCTCCTGGCACCACTATGTTAAAAAAAAAAGGATTCCTTTTAACCAGATTTTCCATGCCCCCACAAAGCAGTGTATGCATGAATGGTACTTAGAGATTGCTCTATTCATTCTTTAATCTCTTACAGTGGAGTCCTATAACACATCTCAGTCAAGTCTCTGTATTGATTTCTTGGGTATATCAGGTACCAAAGAAAGCACTATCAAAACTGAACAGTCTGATAAACTTGTTAGTTCTCTGCACTCTTTTAATCAGATACATGAGATAAAGGAAAAGTAAATAATGGCACGACAGGAGGGAAAGGAAGGTGAACTCCAAAACTGTTGTGAGATTAAATCCAACACAGTAGAGTCCTTCAGCTGTTGAAGAAAACAGTTCAGTATCTAACAGGACATTTATCAGTGATGCACAGGAGCTTAACCACGGTTACTTGGCATAGAGTCTCCATGGCTTCTCCTACCAACGTGGATGCTCTTTGCCCCGTGGACGTTCAGAAACACTGTCCTGAAGTTATGCCTGTTGTGGGCATGTTCTGTCTATTTGCTAGGAGCCTCCTCTGGCAGACAGCAAAAGGTGTTTAAGCTTCTGGTTGCAATGTCCAAGGGCCATACTGTACATAAAAAGCTACTGATCTGTTTCATACAGTAGCTATAGTCAATGCTGAAAAGCTGTTTCTGGAACAGATGATGGATTAACATGCCTCTATATAAAAACATCAGCTATTATCTTCCCCACTGTTCCTCTTCTCAGTCCCTCATTTCAAATGTTAACAGGAAGAGAAAAGTAACAAATACATGGATAAAATGAGGATGTTGCAGATATGCAGACTAAGCAATGAATTGTAGAAAAAAATTCCGTAGTATAAACACAAGAGCTAGGGTTTCTTGGCTTTTCTAGGAATCTTTATCAAGAAATAAACTTGATCTAAATATTCAAAGCTACTTTGCCAGTAGGAATCTTTTTGCCATTATGCTTGCCTTTAGCAAAATCAATTTGCACACTGTACACATTTTAATTTAAAATTGTTATTGTCCTCTAATTGCTTTGAGATTCATTTTGTATCTAGGCAATGAGAGTATTAGCAACGTTTTTCTTATGCCTTGAAATGCAATGAATGTTTTCTGTAATATTTCCCTCCATCCTTAGGATGGTCTTAATGCAGTAAAGAAAAAGCAAAGAAAGAAATGAAAAATCTCTAACTGAAGTTGCAGAATCAACATGCTGCATTTCTCATTCAGATGCCTGTGTATTAATTCAGCCCTGAAAAGGTTGGGTTTATGGATAATACTGTGGCCTATCACTGAGATAAATATAGAGCAATTCCTGGCTGTGCTACAGACATCTTATGAAATCTCAGGCATGTCTCTTGATATCGATGTGACTATCTGCTCAATGATGGAAGATACTATTTCCTTTTTACCGCTCCAACTCCTGTATATTGCAAATTCCTCATAGGAAGGCATGGCGCTAATTGTGCAGAGAGCATGTGGATAGATGCTACATTGCTCTCACTGGGGATTTAGTTGCTACAGAAAATAGGAAGAATAAAAAGTTAAATTTTTTTCTGGAACCACAGATGGCCAGTTGCGGTGCCCAAGGGGATACTTGATCTATGCAAGTTATTCATGCAATTCCATGGAATTTTATCACTTCTTAGGGATAGTGTTGCTGTAACTGTTATAGGTCAAGTCCACAAATGAAGAAAGACTTGCAGGGACATTATATTAAACAGCATGATACAGCTGGAAAAAATATCTGTGTTTCCAAGCATTTTAGGTTTCTCAGATGTGTAATAGAAGCAGTGATCTCTAAAACTAGTTACAGGTTATGAATGTTATAATTTTTTTTTGTTGTTCAAATAGTCATTGAAAAGGAGAGTGGTTTATTTTAACAGAGCAGCTGATCCCAGGTAGTAGTGTTGCTCTTCCTAGCCTTTTGGAAACACAGTCTTAAGATGAAGCTCTCCCTTTTTGGGCTACAAATACTGTTTTACTAATAAAGATAGATATCTATCCTGGCCTCCTGGCTCATAAAAAGCATGCCAAAAACCTAGGCAGCCTCAGATTTTGGACTGAACTCTGATGTCCCCTGTAACAACAACATTTTAGGATCCAGGGTCCTCTCACTTGAGAAAGGCAACCCTTGCATGATGCAGTGGTACATTAGAGAAACACCAAAGCCAGCACTGACCAAGCAGACTTTGAAAGCCAAACCCACAGATCCATGTCAGGGCAACCGTGCATCAGCAGGAAACTAGCTCGGGAAAGGACCTCATAATCTGCTAATTATGAATTTATATAAAATTCACATTATATATTTTACTTAGCTCTGATGAATTATTGACTAAATAGGAAAACCTTTACCAATTAGGCTAAGAGGAAGTGCTATTTACAGTGACATTTCTGATCTCAGGAAGAACAGATCTTAGTGAAGTTTAAGTGGGGACTGCTTTCTCTTGCAAAGCTCACTCATAAGAAAACACCTCCTTAGAATGTTAAACAGCCATTTTCAGTCATTACCCGATATTGAAGTGGTTCAAGGCAACTTTCTTAGCAAAAATGGTCATTACAGAAAAGTAGTGACAATTTTGAGGTAATGTCAAAGTTTGCTAGATGATTGACAACTAGATTAAATTTGAAAAAATCTACTAAAATAAGTTATTTCTGTTGTTGTTTTTTTTTTTTTAACTTGATGCTTAGTGTTATAGAATATTGCTGCCTGTTGTGGCCTGGAGTTTTCTTTTGGCAGGCTGATTAGAGCTGATTAGCAAATGGTCCTTCAAAGTCAACAAGATACTTATGTGATGTTTAAATGCCAAACTCCAAAGCTATGGCCAAACACGTATGCCTAAAATCAGGTACCTAAACATCTGATAATTGGATTCTGTATAGTGGAAATTCTTTCCCTGCATGCTTTGAGTAGGCAATTCAGTGATGTGCTTCAAGAATTTTTAATGCACATCAATAAGAGAAAGCTCTTCACAAAATACTTCAGTATATTTCCACCAACAAAACTCCAGAAAGATGTTCCTTAATGTCAAAATCCATGAGGAACAGATAGAATCTGAGTCCCCTTGAGGTTAGGTGTTTGGAAACGTCTTTCTTTTTTTTAATGCAGCTAAGCTGAAGCTGAAGGAGGGTCGACTTAGATTAGATGTTAGAAAGAAATTCTTTACCATTAGAGTGGTGAGGTATTGGAACAGGTTGCCCAGAGAGGTTGTGGATGCCCCCTCCCTGGAATTGTTTAAGACCAGGTTGGATGGGGCTTTGGGCAACCTGGTCTAGTGGAGGGTGTCCCTGCCCATGGCAGGGGGGTTGGAACTAGATGATCTTTAAGGTCCCTTCCAACCCAAACCATTCTATGATTCTATGATTCTAAGCTTGATCAGAAAGCTTTGGCTGTCAAAGAGAACATTAGCATTGGGCTATACCAAATGATTTTATCAGTTCTGAAGGAATCTTATATATAAAGCCCCTGGATTAAGAATTGTAAATATCTCCAATTCCTATTATTATTGTTGTGGTGGTGGTGATGATGATGATGCAGGAAGTTAGTTCTCTCTGAGTGTTCTTTGAGAAGTATAATCAATCATAGAATCATAGAATGATAGAATCATTCAGGTTGGAAAAGACCTTTAAGATCATCAGGTCCAACCGTTAACCTAGCACTACCAAATCCACCCATTAAACCATGTCCCTAAGTGCTACATCCACATGTCTTTCAAATACCTCCAGAAATGGTAACTCAACCACTTCCCTGGGCAGCCTCTTCCAATGATCGATAACCCTTTCAGTGAAGAAATTTTTCCTAATATCAAATCTAAACCTCCCCAGGCACAACTTGAGGCCATTCCCTCTTGTCCTATCACTTGCTACTTGGGAGAAGAGACCAACCCCCACCTGGCTACAACCTCCTTTCAGGTAGTTGTAGAGAGCGATAAGGTCTCCCCTCAGCCTCCTTTTCTCCAGGCTAAACAACCCCAGTTCCCTCAGCTGCTCCTCGTAAGACTTGTGCTCTAGACCCTTCACCAGCTTCGTTGCCCTTGTTTGGACATGCTCCAGCACCTCAATGTCTTTCTAATTAAATGATCATCATAAGCTATTCTGGGTTCATGAGACAAAAAAGAAAACTCCTACAGGATGGAGGACATTTTTTCCCAGCATTCTGTTTTATAATTATAGGAAAAGGAGTCATTACTGTAGAAGAGGTGGTATTTGATGACATCACCAACTAGAAGAAAATCTCAGGGAAAACAACTGCTTCTATTATGGCATATCTGGGGACATTTGACTAGCTGAAAACTGCTCAGTAAAGCAATTACTGCTGAACTTGATTACTGATGGGAACTGAACAATTATTTCTTAGGTATATGTAGGCTGTACATCACTGTCCAGTATTGCAGACATAGGACTGTATACTAACTAGTTTACAGTTGGATTGAAGTGGATATTGCTTTGTTGTATCTGAACTCAGCCGTTAAAATCTGGGGTATTTACTTTGCTTTCATTTTTCTATCTACAATTTGTTGCTACACCAAGATTTCTCTAAACAGGTCATTCTGCAAAAAGATCTGAACTGAGTTGACTAGTTTATTTCATGATTGCTAGAGAGGGTCATAGATTAGGACTCCTTACTCGGGGTCCTTCCCCTGGGTCCCACAAACATCTCTCTAGACAGTGGCAGGTCCATCTCCAGCAAGAGTCCTTGTCTTTCAATGTCACAGTGATGAGCAGCATCTGCAAGAGAAGAGTCTACACCTACCCAATGAGCACATCAAAGATGATTCACTTACTGCATCCAGACTAGATTCAAGTCAATACTTCGAGGAATATGTGGATCTTGGTAGTGAAATTGTAGGTCTGTTGGGTACTCCACATGCTCTGAGCACAAGCATACATTGCCAGCATTGCTCTTCCCACAAGTTGTGCTTGTAGTAGTACTGTCTTGCATGACATGAGCTTAGGGTGTGACAGTTCCTGTGGGCATCAGTACTACCTGTCATGAACCAAATATTGAGTCCATTTAAAGAGGAATCACTTGTGTGCTGTGATTTCTCTATAGTAGTTGTTCCGGGAAATCAGATTGGAGAACAGCTTGCAGGTTTGGTTTTGCTATTTTATACACGTTATTTTCTGGAAGTTTTTCATCATGGAACCCTGAACCCTATTTATTTTTTTTTTTCAAGTTCTCAGAGGTTAGGGTGTATAAAATACCAGGACTTGAGTTTGTTAAGTAACAGAAAAATTAAGCAGAATGTGTTTCCATGCAAAGAAGATCCTAAGAAAGAGAAAGAAAACTCCATAAAAAGGACTTGGCCTTTAATATTCTGTTTCTTTTGAAATCAATGTTCAAGGATGGTTTTTATTCCCCTCCATTTTCCTCTTTTTCTTTCTTCATTGTCAAGTATCACATGATCCACACCTAATATATGATCCAGTTTGAGGAGCAAGCATCTCTGAAAAAAAACCAGTGTGGTCTGAAGATCAAAACTTGGTTTTGACTTTTTACAGACACGAAAATCTGATGTTAATAGGCATAACAACAATAGTCATATCAGTTTGGTTGCTACCCTAATTAAGGTAAGTGAATGTGTTTGAGTTAATACCCAAATTTCATACAGAAGAAGAAAATAGCTGAAGCACTGAAGTATTGTGACCCTGCTCCTCTCCTGCCTCTGCATTTCAACAGCCAAGCAAAAAGTTCTGGGGCACTGGAAAATATGGAAACTGGGGATGATGCCATGGAAACATGGAAACTGTTCCTCACATATACCATCCAGATGTGCCAGAGCTCCATGGAACCAGATGGTCTTTTATTTTTAAACATAAGTAGTTGAGCAGCTGATTTGAAAGCTAAATATGGACATTCTAAAGAGGTACAAGCAATGATTAGTTGTCTCTCATACTCTCTATACCTTTGCATTTTACTCAGAATATGTGATGTTCTGTAGTCCTGTTGGTGATTGAAAAAACCAAGCTGTTGTTTCTATGTACCATCTACAACCTGTTTGGGGCTTATGCAGTGTTCAGTTGGTGTTTGTCATGGTTTCAGCTAAGATAGAGTTTATTTTCTTCCTAGAAGCTGGTATAGTGTTGGGATTTTGGATTTGAGATGAGAACGGTGTTGATAACACACTGATGTTTCAGTTGTTGCTAAGCAATGTTTACCAAGTCAAGGACTTTTCAGCTTCTCATACTGCCCTGCCAGCAAGGAGGCTGGAGGTGCACAAGAACTTGGGAGAGGACATGGCCAGGACAGCTGATCTAAACTGGCCAAAGAGATATTCCATACCATATGACATCATGCTCAGTATATAAATTTGGAGGAAGCTGGCTGGCGGTGTGACCACGGCTTGGAAAATAGCTGGGTATCGGTGGTCAGCAGGTGGTGAGCAATTGCACTGTGCATCACTTGTTTTGTATATTATTATTATTATTAGTTGTTGTTGTTGTTGTTGTTACTATTATTATTTTCTGTCCTATTAAACTGTTTTCATCTCCAACCACAAATTTTACTTTTTATTTTGTTCTCTCCCCCATCCCACTGTGGGGGGAGGGAGTGAGCGAACAGTTGTGTGGTTGTTTTAGTTGCCTGCCAGGTTAAACCACAACACTGTCTCTGGACCATCTTTGCACAGAGCATCAGACCAGGTTAGTGCTCACCTTTAAAATCAATAAAGTGGAGTAGGTGTCAGCAGAAAGGTCAGCAGCTGGGTGGCTTACAGCACACTGCTACACATCTGGTTGTCAGTAAGGGAAATTCTGGCCTAAGACCATGTAGGTTTAATGTTTAAAAACATGTTCAATCACAACTTTAATGTTTTGTCCCCCTCAGTACAAGAACATACGCAAATTGGAGCAAGTTTAGTGGACAGCCACTGAGATTGGAGCACTTGCCCACTGAGCAGAACCTGAGGGACCAGAGCTTCTTCAGTCTAGAGAAGGGATGGCTTCAGTGGGACCTAACAGAACCCCCCAGTATCTGTGGGGAGATCATCAAGAAGATGGAGCCAGGCTCTTCAGTGGTGCATGGTGTGAGGATGAGACACAATGGACATAAGTTGATAGGAGAGAGATGGCTGGATATAAGGAATAACTTCACTGTGAAGACAGCTGAGCAGTACAGCAGGTTGCTGAGTTTTTGTTATGTCCATCCTAAAAGGTTTTCAGGACCGTTCCAGATAAAGCTCCAAGAAACCTGGTCTGAGCCATAGCTGACCCCTCTTTGAGCAGGAAGCTAGAGAAGAGACCTCCCTTCTAACCTGGATTATCCTACAACCCTATGATCCCTTATGCATTGCTACACAGAGGTACGCAGTCCCCATGCTGTAAATGCAATCAAGAACAGCAGAGCTTTTATTTCTCACTGTGAGATGGTCTTGCAGTGTTTCCACTACAAAAATTAACTGTCCCTGCATCCCCTGGTCGGATAGCATCATATCTGTGTCCTATCACTGTGTTCATCTAAACCTCTCTCCTGACTTAGAGAGGCTCCTAGACTAGTCAGCAGCACAAGGGAGCTTTCCATCTCCCCTTGCTGAGGAAAAGTTAAAGAGAAACTCTGTAGTTTAAAATCACAAAATAGTAGTTTACTATTGTTTTCCCATTTAGTTTTGTAATTTTTTAAGGGATTCATTCATTATGCACACAAAGGGCAATATTTAATATTTATGTCTATGATAGAAGCAATTGAGACGAAAAGCAAAAAATTAATTGGCTTCCATACAGGGTTTAATTCTCTCGATATGCCCATTATAGCTGTGTGGTCATTGTCCCAAAGTGTTGTGATGCAGTTTAAAATTATCAGGAGGACAACAAATGAAAATAGCATTAATTTTGCTCAATAAAGCAAAAATGGGTTGCCATCCATTCTGAGGCTGAGTGTAGCTAGTGGGTACTGGTCTGAGATAAGGTTTCTCAAACTCTTACCTCCCTGATCATTGCAGGTTAATTAGAACCTGGAGACTGGTGCTTCATCACACTCAAAGAGATTGCAAAAGCCGGAGGAGTATGTTTAATAAACTGCACTGGAAGTTTATACATGTTTATTTCTATCAGCTTCTGTTTGTGTTAAAAAATAACACAATTTAGCTCTATCTAACCTAGTTGAGGTGAGGATTTATCTGATGCTGGTATCATACATAATTAGCAAGGCTGAAAATTACTATTCCATTGATTGCACTATTATTTTTTTTTCTTTTATTTAGGGGAAGCTGCAATCCAGTTTTATTTTGCCCCTGACTGGGCTCAACATAAGTCACGTAGCATGCACACTTTGCTGCTAGCCTTTCTGGTTCATTGGGGAACATTTGAATGTGGAGATAAGGGAACTCCTGCAGGTGCTGTCTTCTAATGCAAATCTTCTGAATGCAGAAAACCATGTTTGCATAAGTAGGCAGCTAATAAATCCCAGTCCTTGACACTTATTGACTAAATCTCCAAAATAGGTAGATCCATTGCTGGTAGCTTATTAAAATAATAAGCTGAAAGGAAATCCTTGTCTCAGTGCCGAAGATTTGTGATCTATAGGCTCTGAGATCTGGCAAGGAACTAGAAACAGGTTAGGTTAACATTTTGTATAGGAATATTTTTTTTAATTAAAAAATGTGTTTTCTGGGAACAAAACAAAATAAAATTATAAAAGTTTCCTGTGTACTAAGGGAATACCTCAGCTCTTCAAAAAAAAAAAAAAAAAACCAAACTATCAAAATATTTAATTGTTGGTTTTATTGGTGGGAATAAAACCATATTCCAGCTGCTGTTCAGGAATCAGGAAAACAGCTCACAGTTCTGAACTGTGCCACCTATTCATAGAATGACCCTGGAAAATTAATTTTCCTTTCAAATTCCCTATGTAAAACCAGGAATATTGTTCTTCATTGCTTATGGGCTGTTGAATGACAGAAAACACTGACATCTATGAACAGTGGTTGCTGTAAAACTGGGCAGTGTGAAAACTGGACAGACTTGTGTGGTTGTGAAGGATGGTATTGGGTTTTGTTTCCAGATCATCTATAAGGAAAAAAAAGCAAAACACAAAACCAACCAAAAAAAAAAAAAGATTCCAGGTGAACCAGAATGTTTAGACCTGCAGTTTGAAGACTTCTGAGTACCAGGGTATCCTGGCATCTCAGTTTTCAGGTTTACATCCCTAGAAGAGCAACTAAGGAAAGGTCAGACTTCATATTCCTGACATTTTATTGGTTCTTCTTCCAAAATGAGAGACAGAAATCCCATCTGCTCTTTGGAAAACTCTCCCAAAGAAGAGGACAAGGATTTGCTTTATGGGTAGAGGAGGAGACAATCATAGAATTATAGAATCATTTTGCTTGGAAAAGACCTTTAAGATCATCAGGTCCAACCGTTAACCTAGCACTACCAAGCCCACCACTAACCATGTCCCTCAGCACCACATCTGCACATCTTTCAAATACCTCCAGGGATGGTGACTCAACCACTTCCCTAGGCAGCCTGTTCCAGTGATTGACAACCCTTTCGGTGAAGAAATTTTTCCTAATATCCAATCTAAACCTCCCCTGGTGCAACTTCAGGCCATTTCCTCTTGTCCTATCACTCGTTACTTGGGAGTAGTTCAGGTAGCTGTAGAGAGCAATAAGGTCTCCCCTCAGCCTCCTCTTCTCCAGGCTAAACAACCCCAGTTCCCTCAGCTGCTCCTCATATGGCTTGTGCTCTAGACCCTTCACCAGCTTCATTGCCCTGCTGGGTGGTGGCCCATTGACTAGAATAGGAAGGATACATTCCTTTGCATGAAATAACATGAGAATTTTTTATCTTGAAATTCAAGAAGAAATTAAACTTGGGTGAATACAGCAGGGGCCTCTCCAGCTCCAGCAACTGTAGAAAAGTCCATTTATCTCTGATTTTAGGATTTCCCTCAGGCTGGCTAGTGCAGCTTACTTGCAGACGGGAATACTGAAAGGAGGGAGAGCAGTTCTTTTTAATTTCCTACATTTCTAGAGATACCATTCTATTGACACCACCCTTCCTGTGAATTTTTTTTTTAGCATCTTATGACCTTGCCTCCTACCTTGACCTAAATTCCCTGGCCATTTTTGTGCATACCATGAGGGAGTTGCTGAAGGCTGCTGTCCATAGGGCATTTCTTATGCTACTGTGGATTGAAAAGAATTTAAAACAATTTTCATTTCTAAGTATCAAAGTGAAACAAACAAGTTGTGCTTATGTCACACTGATGCATTTTATTTTTCCTCTGTCCTTGAAAAAAAATAGAAATAGTTGATTAACTATAAACATCGGAACATCTGGGAGTGTATCTGATTCATTTTGGGATAGCAAATCTAAAGCACAAATGTTACATGACAAGATCTCGCAGGCAAAATAAAGTGTTTGGTTATCTTGGCTCCCCAAAGGGCCCCTGAATTATGATGCTGAACTACTCATCTTGAAAAGGCTGCTTCTATCACTGCTCAGGTACTTGCCTCATGTATTGCCCAATTTAAGTATTCCATGAAGAAGCCCTCTCAAGAGTGATGGTGGGAAGTCTTGGAGCTCAGTCTCTCACTTCATTGTGAAGGCAATTTATTAAAAGTTTCTTTTTCTTCATTATATTCCTTCTTTGGAATGGTGCTGTATCTTATTATCCACATCTGCATCACACTCTCCTCCTCTCTGCAGGTACATTGCCTCATTTATAAAATGTCAGTATGGTGGGTTTTGACCTTTTTTTTAAAAAAAAAACAAGATTTTTCTTTGTATTTTGTTCAAAGCAGCATCTTTGTTTAAAAATAATTTTCACTAAAAAGGAAAGAGAGAGGAAGAGAGATAAATAAGTACTTAAGGTGTTTCTACAACCCCAAATTAAAATGAAAGATTTTATTTAGAGTCAAATAAAATTTCATCAGCTTTGAAATTAATTGAAACTTTTTAAAAAATAATAATATAATCTAGCTTTAATTTGACCATAAACAATTTTTCTATAGGATTTTTCAATGTCCCAAATAGACTGGAAGGAATAATACCCTTCTTGTGAAGAATTACAGAGCTTGAAAGAGGGGAATCACCTGGCATATGTCTCCTTTCCACTCGCACAGATGGGACCTGCTGCTCACAGGTCCCTTTCTCTTTTCAGTCACATGCCGCTATGAGAATATGGACTATGTTTAAATCATTAGTGCAGCTGATGGACACTTTAATGAAGGCTTTTTTAAAGCTTTGCCAAACTGCTTTTGAAGCAGTTGACTGAAATGTCAGAACTTCCTCTCATTAAAACTCCCACTTCAGTTACATCCCTTGTGTTTCAGAAAATCTTTTTTCCCTACTTCCACTCAGATTCCAAGAATAACTTACTGAAAAAGGTTATTTTCCCTCATGAAGACCTGACTTGTGATATATTCCACTGTGACAGGTAGTATTTCGGATATATGTTTATTTTTTGTTTCTGGACAGTAATATTAAGTTACAAACCATGAGTCACTGTGTGGTTTTCTTTTTTTCATTTTCACAGCTGAAAATTAATTAATTTAGTGAAACATTTATTTTTTTTATAACTTAAACTGACTTGGTTTCTACTCATGGGCTTGAAGACAGGGGCCGATTGAATGTTTTCTCAGCTGTACTAGTCCTGATTTTTTTTGCTAGAGGTTGTTGCTGGGTCCTGAAGCCCATTGTCCCCATGCTAGATTTAATTCTGCTCTACTAGAGGTTGCAGGATGCTGCCTGGAACCTCTGGGAACAGCCTCTGCACTCTTAAACGTAGACTGGTTGTCACCAAAAAGCTCCATCAAAAAGGTCCATTGCCACCTGCATTTAGGGATGATGCCTCCTAAATTTATGCCCCTCTCTTACTCAGAAATCAGCCATTCCAGCAAAGCTTTGCTAAGATGGACTTGACACAGAAGAGAAGTTTATAATCTGAGTGCGTATGGACTGCATCTGAGACAGCTGTTGTGCTTTGGCTTTGGAGTTGCTGTTCCCTCCGACTCTCCATCAAATTTGGGATAAAAATGTTCCATCACTGCTTTTTCCCTTCTCTTTCTTGAGTTGTAATTTCATCTTCAAACATAAACCCATCACTCTCTCCATCCTAGTGACTCATATCCTAAAGTTGTTGGATCTTACATTTTAATTAAGACTCCAATCAATGACACGTAAGCCAAAATGAAACCCATTTCCAGCTCCCATGATTGGTAGCACTACAGGACACAACAGATCAGTTTACTGGCACTAGGCAAATGGGACTCTGCACATACACAGGAGAAAACATGCTGAGTAAGAAAGCCTCACTGCTATCTTCTCACTCTTTCAAGGAGAATTGCACTCTCAAGTCAGAGCCAAAAATTATTGAAAAGACTTTGCAAATAAAAATAACTCCAGCATATTTCTTCTGTTGAGTGTTTTGATAGAAAACTAGTCTTCCTGTCTTTGAAGACACTGTTTGTCAATCTTTTCTCAATATAAAGCTTCCTTTTTTTTTTAATTCAATAGAAAAAAAAAATATTTATTTGGAGGCAAAAGAAAGACAAAAACCTCCTGTTTCTTTAAGAGATCCTTTCCTGAACCTTTCTGAGGAAAATTTGTTTAGTTTGTGCATTTTTCAGCCTGTCAACACATCCTTTGTGTTCTAATTGTGCCATCTGTAGTTTTAGGTTTTTACAGTTGTCAGTATTCCAAAGACTGAGTTTTGTAATTAATTTGGAGAAGGCAAAGACTCTAATATGTAAACTGAGGACTAACACAGCTGAAGGGGAGGGAATATTTGGAATAAATGATATTCAGGAACTTATTATAAAAGAAAAACATCTTACAGGTTCTCTTGTTTTTCTAAACACCATGTTAACGGTCAGTGTTTGGCTTTGATGATGTCAAGGTAAATCAGCATAGTGAATCACTTGAAGCTGTGAGCCATGACTATAAATGATTCTTGCCACTGTAGATTCAAAAGGGAGTGCTGCTATAGGTTTTTGTAGTATATGCAAACAGCAAATCAAGTGCTGGATACATATGCAGCCCAATGTCCTCCTCACATAGGCTGTGGTCGTGGCCGTTTCATTCCTTCCCCGTTTAGTTCAACTTTGGAAAATACTAGCAGATCCTCTTTGGAAGTATGAAGACACTGCTTGGGTTTTGAAAGCTTAAAAACCTATATGAGCTGCCAACAAGACACAATGCAACTTATGATGCTGAGGACCACTGTACCACCATTTCAAAACTCAACACACCCTGCTTATTAGCTTTTGCTTCTGATTCCCAGCATTAACTATCCAAGGTAGATGGTTTCTCAAAATTGAGGTTCCCTCTTACCACCAAATCCAGTTACACAATTAGGGAGGTTTGGGGAATCTGCTCTGAGGTCAGAGGAGGGACTCCTTCGGTGGCAGAGCCAATTTAGGCATATCCCAGATTTGGACCATGGACCAACTGTGTGTGATGGTAGCTGATAATTTTGTGTCACTTTCTGAATCTCATATTTTACAAATACTACACCTATTTTTGCACAAGGGACATTGTTCAATGTATGTTTGCCACATGTTCCTCTGCACATGGACAGTTGGGAAGTTATACTTTTTTAACATGCTTTCTTGTATCCATGTTTTTTTACTCCAACTTCTAGTGACGAATAAAAGATTGTTTGTATGTATGTGGAATATTTCATTCCCCCTTTCCAGTCCCAAATAGTGACACTGGTAAACATCCAGGATGAGATATGTTACACCCATTACCCAGCTACTTCACCTCACACCCACTTTATCTGCTTCAAGGAAGAAATTAAAAGAAATCTCACTCCTCTTATTCATGTGTGCACAAATGCAGCATGCTACTAACGATTGTGCCACCTAGAAGACAGGGGCCTTCTCTTGTATCAGGAATTCTATTCACTCATGTTGTAGTATCTAGAGCTGTGGATTTAAAGATTGAAGTCTCCTGATGATCTAGCTAGGGCACCCTGATATTTTCTGGTTTTTTCCATATATGAAATTATTTTTGTAAGAAGCTCTGGTGCTGAGAAGTCAAGATCTCAAAATTTAAGACATGTTGGAATTATCTCTTCATCTTTAATGCAAAGATTGGCATTTTGCCTGTAACTCAGTTATTTCATTGTGTTTTGATGTGCTTAGAAATTTGGAACATTTTTTGGGATGAAACCAACTATTGGCACGGTGCTGTTATTGAACCACCATGGCCTGAGATGGAAAAGACTTCTTTGGTCATCTGTTCCTTCTCATTGAAAAAACAAGATTAGTCTTCGTTATTGCACATTTGGCTAATGTTTTTTTCTGTTTGGTTTTCTTCCTGCCAGGCCATGAATTCTGAGAATTTTTTCCTGGGAGATGATTATTCAGGCTAACAAAACTGTAAAATTAAATTAAAACTGAAGCTGTTCAATTGTGAAACATTATGTTTCTCATAGATGTTCATGTGCCTACTGGTTTAAGCTGTGGGGGCTTAGGTTTTCTTTTTTTTTTTTTTTTCTTTTTTATAAGTGCACTTACATTTAAAAGCTAGCAAGTAACCAGATGTCCAACAGCGTGGGTGCTGCAGATCCTGCCTCATCAATCTGGGCATCCCTTTGTGAATTGAAATGAGAGCAGCACCAGGACCCCACAGGCTTGTGCTGATCTCACACAATTATCGCCGCCTGGAAGAACAAACCAATGGTTCAGAGCCAGCTCACCAGGTCACCATTTCAAGCTCAGCCAGAGAGGCTGTAGGTATTATCACCTGACAGCTTTTTGGCAAGCAGATCCTCTACAAACTGAGTTGATGGACTCGGGCCACTCCAAAGAGGTGCTCACATTTTAGAAAAATGTCCTCAGATAGCCCAAACCAGCTCAAAAATACACACAAACCTAATTCACTGCAGAATACATCTGGCCAGCTATGCATGCCCACAAAATGCTGTTTTCTAACTCAACAACTAAAGCCTAAAACATGCTGATAGCCCCTTTCTTATCATAGACCAGCAAGCTCAGGGCAAGATGATAAAAAATGTGATAACAGAACATCATCCAAGGAAAAGGATGTGCTTGGGAGCTCGCACTCATTGCTGGAGAAGCCAGAAGGTACTGCTACCACTGTTCAGCCCAGTTGCTTCAGAATCCCAGTTTCTCTTAAGAGAAACTGAAATAGAGCAGCCAAGGGTAAATCCTGTAGAGGGAGACAAACCAAGCACAAATGGTTTTCATGGAATTTTTCTACAGTCTGTATTCATACTGTCAGGGACAGGTTATGTGGAGGAAGGGACCTTCAGTTCTCCTCTTCCCTTTATTTCTTTGTTACAGCCTTGGAAAGAACATTGCAGCTTCTCTCCAGTCCTCCAGTAGGTGCAGAGAACTGAGAAAAGCTGTGGCATGGCATGGTAGGAAGGGACAGCTCATGGTTCCCCCAGTCAAAGTCCTGTGCCTCTGACCCATGGGATCCCAAGGGACCCTTGCGTGCACATACCAGCACTGCTTCGGGTCCATGGCTGTATTATCCTAATGCTGGCATTACAGATGTAAATTCATAACAGGAACCTTGTGACACCACCCACTGCATCCTCTCAGGACAGAGATTAATCTGTGAGAAATTTTGTGTTTCCAAAACTTTTAAAGGTGAGACTCCCATTCAGTTCTTTAGCTTTGGGTATCACACATGTAATTTCGAGGCAAGATCCCAAGAGAAAGTAGTAGCTGCATCTGCTGCCAAGTCTGCAGTCTTTTGGGAAAATTAAGCAGGAGATACATTTCAGTCATGGTTCCTAATAATGCAGCCTCTTAACCATGTCGTTTGATAAAACTGTAAAAACATCTTCCAGGAAGGGTCTGCCATGCTCTTGTCTTAACAGACCCTGTAACAGATGGGAGGTTGGGCCTCTCCTGCTAAACTGAGGATGAACTTTCTAACATCTACCTCTACAACGAATAACATCAGATGCCATTTCTCTATAGCCTTGACAGGGAAGTTATTTGAAGCAGTGTTGTCTAAGCTAAAATAAACCAACTATTTAAGTAACAGAAGGACCAAAGGATTAGAGCAAAGAAACTGGATGTTCTGTTATTGTGGCGAGCACAAACAGTGCTCCACAAAATGTCCCTTAGCTCACCGAGTGAAAGGCACTCAGGACTGAAGTAGAGCACTCAGCACATTGAAAGAGCGGGCTCTAAATGTGCCCTTTATTAAGATGATAGACTCGAAAGAAGGTACTGTAGGGAGTATATTTTTTAAAACGCAGAATTCTGAAAAGGTGTGAATAGCTTCATCAACAAATCACATGAATATTAATATTCATATAGTCATTTATAAAGCAATCGCTGGTGAATCAAGTTGGTTATCTTCAGAGCAGAATGCAAGGATGTTTTGTTTAATCAAGTTTTTGAAGTGATTTATTAATTAGGTTCCACCAAAGCAAAGACGCTCAAATAATGGAATTGAGATCTGAATGAGTCAGTTCTGAAAAGATCAAGTATTGTGATTTTTATTTGTTTGGGTTTTTTTTTTTTTTTACCTGATGATGGTGTTTTATGTGGTTGGCTAAGTTAGCTCCTTAACACTAGTGAAAAGATGACCTGCAGGGTATAGGGAATAGACTGCAAATCCTTATTTGAGTTTTGTTCATTACTATCTGATATGTCAAATTATGCCAAAATTTATGTTAGTGCACTAGCTGCATATTCAGTGCAAAAAAATCAAATTAATATTGAATCAAATAGATCAAGTGCAAAGGAGAATAGTACATGAGAGCCAAGAGGCACTGCATTTGGTACAACTGTCACAGGCTTCTACAGGAATGTATCTCCATGTCTTTTTCAAATACCTATATAAATAAAGTAAATCCTTGTGCTGATACTTATACTTCATGGTATCTTGACACAAGGAACAATTCTGCTTTAAGCAATTTCCCAGACCTTTTTCTGTCTATTATAAATCACTGAAATGGAAGCTTTTGAGCCATGGAAGCTTTACAACAATATTTTCAAAACTGGAGACTTAAAGAAAGATTCTTTAATTTTTGCATAGGTATATAAACAAATTGACAGATGTAAAAGTACATGCGGAATACATTTGAAAGTAATTTGTCCAAATAAAACTTTTGGGACCTCATTTTTGGCTGTGTACAAGAGGGAATTAAATGCCCAGAGCCAGATTCTGAACATGTGAACATCACATATGACTCAAACCAAGTGGAATTCAGACTGCTTAGGGTTGCTGCTCTCAATCATCCTGGAGATCCCTAAGATAAAATCCCAGCTCTTTCTCAGTTTGAACAGCTCCTAACATGGCCTCAAGCTGACAGATGACCTAGGGGCATGGTTCGGCCCTCCACTGTGGTTCTGGCATGTAGAGAGGAATGCCTCCATACCCGGAGGCTTACGTAGTCCCATAAGTATGCTTGCGCTGTGTCTACCAAACACTGGAAGAAGGTCCTCACTGAAGATGTCTAGAAGGCACAGTGTTATGCCTCCCATCTAAGTGTTATATAGTAGCTCACCAAGGATCAAGACCATGGTCTGGGGGAATTTGCGTTCTTAACTTTACCTTCTAAGAAAGGTGCTTTCACGCAATGGTCCTGGCCCCTACTGCAAGGACTACTTGCCTTTAGGTATGGTACTAGGAGCTGAAACTGGAACTGAAAGCTCCCTACTCCCATCAGAGTAGAAGGCCGGTTTAAGCATCAGGAGAGAGGCTAGGACACAAAAGATGTGCAAGAGACATGGTCACACTTGTAATCTGCCTGATCTGAACCCTTATGTCATGTAAATGCTTAACCCATGTAGCCCTTAGAGGTCTTGATGTTACCCCAGACAAAATGGTAGAAATTTATCACCAAGGTACAACATGAGTAGCAGGTTTTTTTCTTTTCCATGTGTCTAGGTTTTTCGCTTTGCTTTTTCCCCAATAATAGTTTTGTCCCTGAATCCTGACAGGGGGATTAGGGAGAATTGCAAGGTGTGAATTCCACCAAAGCGTCTTTGCTTTGGTGGAACCTAATTAATAAATCACTTCAAAAACTTGATTAAACAAAACATCCTTGCATTCTGCTCTGAAGATAACCAACTTGATTCACCAGCAATTGCTTTATAAATGAGTATATGAATATTAATATTCATGTGATTTGTTGATGAAGATATTCACACCTCAACTCCATTGAGGATGGCTAAGAGGGCAAAGATTTTAAGCCTTCCCTTAAAGCATCCTATTGGCTAAGTTTAAGAGCTCTCTGCACAGCATATGGACCTCTGTGACTCCTGTTCCTAGATGTCTAACAATACTCATGCCTTGTATGAAGCCTGAACACCAAAAAATGCACTAAAGAGCAAGGTGCCTACCCAAAAATTCAGCACTGTGATAATCAAGTTCCCCTTTCTGAACCTAGCCATCTTTTCCATAATCATAGTCAGAGATAAGAACTAGCACTGCTTCCTTCAGTAAGATAAAATAAGAGTTGTGACTGGAATAGGTCCCTAATAAATGATGCTGTTCTCTTTCCAGACAGCCACAAAACCTGTATTTAAGTTCAGGCTGTGACGATGGGTAGAAAGCTAGATGCATTTAACCACTTTCATTTATAAAAGTAAGAAAGAAGTATAATAATTTCTCTTGATCACAGATTTTGTCTCAAAGCTCTTGAGAGGTGGGACATGTGTGCATTCACATCTCAAGAGGGTGGGAAAGTCTTTGTTTCACCTGAGTGATTTACTGATATCCAGGAAGAAGAAATGAGCAAAACCAACTCTTGATTCTCAAATTAAGAGAGATTTGAGAGCGTGGGCTCTATGGCAAGGGGTAGGTTGCATCTGGAGTGGGAGAGAAGCAGTCTCCAGGTCTTTATCTCTGACCTATACAATTCTGAGTTTCTCTTCCTCTTTTCTGACTCACTGAAAGTTCTCTATTCTGTAGCAGTCATGTAAAGAGTCTTTTTTTTTTTTTTTTGGCCCTTGCCCATGCTTAAGCTATTGAAGAGAAGAAAGAGGAGGTCTTGATATAAAAGGTTTGAGAACAAAGTTGGATGCATCAGGTTTAATCAAAAGTTTTAATCAAAAATCACGAGGCACCATGCTATTGACTTCACTGGGCACAGGATCAGACCTAATCTGAAATAATGAACTAGGAGTCCCAGGATAAATTGTCCTGCTATTTTTTCCAGAATTTTTGCAGGATCGTAAGAGTGTTTATAGAAGGTGACCCAGAAAACTAGTAAAGAAAAGAATGTTGTGCAAGGAAAGATAAAACAGAGGCACATCCATCAGTTGAATATGGTTTAATTGGATGAAACCCAAGATGTATTGGCAATCATGTAAAAAATACTCTGCACACTGGGGGATGAGGAGGTGATTTACAAACCCATTGTTTGCAAATGCAAGAAGAAAAAAGGCATGTAAGCAAAGCTTTGTGCTGCATTCAGAAGCTTACAAGTAATCCAAATTTGGGTTAGAAATCATGATACTGAAATAATCCTTATATTTGAAAAATGCAATACTCTTAGAAGAGGCTGAAATTTAAAGATCTATTATTTACTAATGAGAATGTAAGAGCTCTTGAATATTAAAGAGCTGAGAGAAATTTGGGAATGAAACAGATCTTAGTTGCATGAGAGGGGAAATATCTGTAAAAATAAATCAGTATTATTATACCTTACATTTCTTGTGATATGATACAGAAATTGGGAAATAATTTTCCTAAAGGAAGCGACATATAATTAGTAGGATATGGTAGGAAGTTTAATTACATAGGGCTACAGTGACTTTCTTCCATGGAAGGTGAAATTACTGGGGTGTGTTGTGAAAGGAATATAGGATCTTTTCTTAATTTCCTGAGCTTATTAACAAAAAAGGTTGGGGAATGATTAAAAAAAAAAAAAAAAAAAGAGACTCTTCTCAGAATTTACATTCAAGTTTTAGGATCTGTCTGTTCCTGAGTTAGAAGAAAAGCACATCTAGAAAAAGCAAGGGAGACTTATTAAAAAGGATTAAAGTTTATTTTTTAAACTGAGTATACTAATGAAAGGTCACAACATCAATATGAATAATTCACTCCTAAGAGATCTGCCATTTCATCTGGCATGAAAAGCCCCATTGCGCAGCCAAGCCTCTCTCAAGTGTCCTCAACATATGGGACAACAGTTGAAAGTGTTCACAAAAATAATTCTACTGAAGAGATGCCCTTTTGGTAGAGCGATCTACCATCACCACTGTGATAGCAGGGTTTCATTGCTGTCTTGCAGAGATCAAATAGTCAGAACTTGTTAAGAAAAAGAATATTCTTCTAGACTCAGATATCTCAGTGCAATTAACATCTGAGTTTCTATTTCAATAGCACTTCATTTACAGAGAAATTTTATATAGTGTGATATGAAGAGTTTCTACCCACATTCTAAAAGGCTAGAAGGTCAGGGCTGTATGATTAAAAAAAAATTTATGAAAAAAACTGGTGTGAAGGTTGCAGTCAAAGGCAGCT
Organism: Grus americana; assembly: GCF_028858705.1. NCBI lineage: Eukaryota > Metazoa > Chordata > Aves > Gruiformes > Gruidae > Grus > Grus americana. Next base: position 8,372,833 of record NC_072853.1, on the reverse strand, counting down.
AAAATGGAGGTGTGAAGCCACCCTTGGGCTCTCTCCCTTAACTTTCTGGTTACAATGGAGGGCAATTTTTCATCCCTGGGTTTTCAGAGAAGAAAGGTCTCTGGCAGAGGCAGAAAAGGACTGAATGAAAGTAATTGAGAAACAGAGTGAACTGGAGCTCTGCAGGAAGACAGTTCAGCTCAAGGAAATTTCTACAGACAGAGATCGCTCCCTGCCTCCATCACAATGCGAGGGTACAGTACAGTGCATCCTTTCTTCCCACTGCGATACATGGCCGACTGTCAGCAGACAACTTTCCTTTTTTCTTTTTCCCTTCTGGCAGCATATGTCTCGCTTCAGTTGATTTTTCTGACTAGTAGCCTGCAAACACAGTGGATGCTTATGTTCACAGTGGGATTATAAACTTCCTACTTCCAATCCATTAAGCATGGTCTGTAACAACGTGCGCACCACATCTTATTATACAAATATGTGTAATCCATCAAACAATTCAAAAAAGTAGAACTCTTCAAAGTTTGTGTAACTGATTTACAAACTCTGTTCACTTTGTGGAATATGCAGAGAAGGCAAGTTAAGTGAACAGTTGAAAGCACACCATAAATTACGTATGAATCAAAACAGACGTGGATGTACAAAAGCAAACAACCCCTTCCTCCCCCCAAAACAGAGACAGAGTTTATACTTGAAAGCAGTAGAGCATCCAACAGTATGTTGTGGGTTATGGCATTGGATCTAAAGCATTGGAATGAATGTTCTTTGGGATAAAGGGGATTCAGCAATTTTACATTATCATTAATCTCCCAAAAACATGTCTAAGAGAAAAATAGCAGCCAGTAGCTAATTAGACATCTGCTTTAAAAAAACAAAATTCATGTTGTGGGTTTTTTTCTGTAGAATTAATACATGTGAAATGTGCCAGACAGCAGGGGATGGAGATGGACGCAGAGCAAATGCAGCCCCATGTGTGTCTGTGCCAGGCTAGGACACTTGTTTAGCCTTCCCCAGTATGGCCCTTGCCAAAAAAAAAAAAAAAAAGATTCATTTTAGGATCCTCTCCTAAAAATAAAGTGTGGTCTTAAAACCCTTTTCAGAAGAGCAGCCACAACTTGAGGTAGCATGTAAGTGTACTACTGCCTTTTTCTGCAAATGCAGAAGTAAACTGGCAGTGGCATACTCTAGAGTCTGCTATTTCCCAAGCCTGCTAATTCTCATCCACATTATTTTCTAAGAGGCTGTTCCTCTTAAAGAAACTAGTTCTCCTCCCTCCCAGATGAATGATCTAATTCATAGCTTTGTGGTCCCAAAGGTTTCAGGCCAAAACATCTGAAATCTTAAACTATCTGGCAGATCAATGGGCACATCAGCAAGTTTGGGTTTGGGTTTTTTTCTTTTCACCTTCACAGCAGGTGCTATGATGTCAATGTTGTTTCATGGAGTAGGTTGTGGAGGTCTCACTTATCACAGCCACCTCTGCTGGGAACCTCGGTAGCATCAGAAGCACTGATCCTACATGGACACTTTCCAGGCCTCTGCATTCACAGGCAACCTCTATATACCCATGATATTTCTTGAGAACGGGACATCCCACCTTATCTCTGCCTAGCCTGCGCATCAAACCCCTTAATCTCTCCATCCAATCACACATGTAAGTGTTACTACAAAAGACAAAAAGCCCTACTTCTATTCCTCTTTCATAAAAACATAAGAGCAAAATGGAACAGCTCTGTAAAGTCAACTTTTTCTACTACGAAACAAGAGCATGGTTGTTGCCTGCCCCAAGGAGTTTGCTGCGTAAGGGTCATACCTGAGATCTCAGGGTGACACCTCTGAGGTAAGGGTGAGAGACACACATCTAAGTAATGTGTTTTGTTTGGGCTGTAATAGAGCAGCATAAGAATTATCATCTCACTATATAAAAATGTCTGTATTTGTGTATATAGCTTAGTGTTATATATATATATTTAAACAAATCAGGAAATGTATCTGAAAATCAGGAGGTTTATTTGCTTGAGCCTGGACAATGTAAAAGAATTATTGGGTTAATTAGTATGCCCCAAAAGTCATTAGTGTCACCTCCAAGAAACTGTGTGGCATTCATATATTTGTATGCCAAATTTATTTGATGACTTTATTTCAAGAAGCTGCATTAGAAAAAGTTAGAGAAATTACTTATGAGACCAAAACTTCAAACATAAGCTTCATACCCAAGAGGTAACACTAATCAAAGCCAGATAATTATCAGGTTGATTCTGCAAACTCTTAATTGTCCCCAAGTCCATGTCAGTTCTGCAGGATCTGCTGAGCATCTTGCAGAACTGAAATCCTTTTGAAAAGCATGACTACCCAGGGACTGCTTTTGCCATCCTTGTTGCTGATTTCAGTGGCACTGTTTGTGAAGTAGGGTGGTGGTGTGAATGAGCTACTTATGCTGCTTCTTTTAGATAAAGGCACATCTGAAAGAGACTCGGGCATAATTTTGCATTAAGGGTGTTTGCACGTACCATGAAAACTGCTCTAAAGATCATCTCTAGCAGGCAATCTCATCTTTATAGAAACTGCTCGAAGGTATCTTTCTGCTATTCACATTGTAATTTTCTTTTATCTTTATTTTCTTTTTCCCTAGAGTGGATTGCCAAAGACAGATATACCTGTTAAAATATGCGAAGAAAAATGCAACTTCGATGAGGACACTTATCTCTCTGAATGCAACACTGGTAGGACAACACATTGACACCACTGATTGCCCTATTTTCCCAGTTCTTCAAAATGACTAAAAGCTTTGTCAATTACAAACTCCTGAACTGGACCTTAACATTTGTTAGATGAAAATAAGAAACTCCCTTATAAACCTTGCTCCACAATATTATTTTTCAAGCAATGGGAGGCACAGTTTTGCCACAAGTAGCATAAATATGATTGGATAATTTGCCGTCTTGAGGTTAAACATAAGATGAAGTTTGCTTTTTAAACCTTAGCACCAATTATCATTAGCTATTAGTCTTGAAATTAAAAAAAAAAAAAAGTAAATCCAGCATTGCATCACAAATTTAGTGGCTGCAAAAACTTTTTGCATCACTTATGATCATAGATCCTCACAGATGAGGACTGGACAGGATTGTTTGATCAGTTAGTTTGACCTTATCCTACTATCAGGTACCTTTCACTGTTTTACTTCTATGCTGAGATCAGTAAGTTGCCCAGTCAGTAACTTCCAGGAAATTCCCCATTTTTGATTTGAAGACATCACAGCTGGAAAATCTTTGCAATCTGCTCCAGTGGCCAATTGGCCTTGCCGATCAGTTTATTTTCACTATGGATTTCCTTGATGTCAGTTCCCAGCTATTGGGCTATCTAGGGAGAACCAAAATTAAATTATCCTCTGTAGATGATGGAGGCAGAAATATTACCATCATGCCCTCACTCTGACACATTAAAAATGGAGACATGAACCCAATATTCCTATTGTGTAGGAAAATGCCTTACACAGAAGGCAGTATCCAGAGAAGGTGATGTAATGCTCCCTATTCAGCCTGCTGTTACAGGTACGTGCACCTAAAGAAGGCACAAGAATTACTTCAATTAGTATAGCATAATTTTGACCAAGTTTGCTAGTTTCTAAGTCATTAGTACTAGGCTGAGACCATATCAGGCATTCTCTGTGGCTCTTACCTAAATAATCAGCTCAGAGCCACATAAGGACTGAAGTGCAGATCTGCCAAGGACAGCATCATTGCTGTCCCTTGCTGGGTAGCACGCAGAAAAGTGCTCAAGGACCACCTAAGAGCAGTGACAATCTGTTCAGGGACAGGAGTAGGTCCTTCTTCTGGGAGTGGGGCCCCATCCTTAGAAACAGTAGTCCCTCTCTCATCTGCTTGTGAAAGTTTAAAGATGTTTTTAAAGTAGCTATGCTTTGGCTGATGCTATGGAGAACAGCAGCCTTTCACTACAAAATCCTCCCCACGGTAGCACCATGGTCACTTCAACAGAGATGATGAAGAAGCAACCCCAGGTGGAGGCATGGACTGCCAGAAAACATCTCTCCGAACCAACACAAAATGAGAGCAAACCTCACTCAACTCCCTGAGATCGACTGGGCCTCACTTTAAGTCCACTGATTTCAATTAGTACCCTGGAACTAATTTCTCCTCTGATCTCCAGCGCACCTGAGCTGCTTTGCTGGTTTATTGGCCTCCTCTCCTTTGACCATAATTTTTTTCTGGCTGTGGGCCAGAGGGAACATTAAGCACCTGAATTTCCAAATTTAATTATAGTGTTTAAATAATGATACAGAGCATTGATTCCATTTACTCACAATGGCACAAACCAGCTTTAAGTATTTAACACCTAGGGCACTTCCTGTCTCACCGCTCTCCGTTTAATCACCTTCTGTCAATTAAAAAAATCCCTAAGAGGTTGGTCTGCTTTATACCATTAGAGAAACTGAATACCCCAGGCATTACAGCAGCTTTTATTTAGTGTTTTATGTCCTGGAGAGAAAGATTTGCTTGAAATGAAGTAGATGGTGTATTTGAATCTTTATATTGAACACTCACAACTCACTCTCAAACTGCTTGGGTACTGGCACAGTCTGACCTGAGCTAATAAACTCTTTTTGATGGTCTGGCTGCACAAAAGGACTCTGAGATGTGGATACATGGGGTTTTGCAGAGAAATTAACGTTTGGAGTGCTCAGAGCATGCCTGATGCAGGGTGGTCTTGTGTTTCTTGTGAGATCTAATTGTGGCTTACCAGTACCTGAAGGGGCCTACAGGAAAGATGGGGAGGGACTGTTTATCAGGGAGTGTAGTGACAGGACAAGGGGTAATGGGTTCAACCTGAAGGAGGGTGGATTTAGATTAGATGTTAGAAATTCTTTACTGTGAGGGTGGTGAGGCACTGGAACAGGTTGCCCAGAGAGGTTGTGGAGGCCCCCTCCCTGGAAGTGTTTAAGACCAGGTTGGATGAGGCTTTGGGCAACGTGGTCTAATGGACGGTGTCCCTGCCCATGGCAGGGGGGTTGGAACTAGATGATCTTTAAGGTGCCTTCCAACCCCAACCATTCTATGATTCTATGATTCTAAATCACAACTCATGCAGCAGCAGGTTCTCTGCTCATTCTTCCTCTTCATCTCTGCCTCATGCTTGTACATAGTCACTCCTGCAGGTTCATCCACATAGTAGTTCTTTCTCTGCCATACCTTTCCCCACGCTGCTGTTGGCACCTTGATTTCTGTGCCTTGCCAGTGCTCATGCACCTGGGAAAGCAGAAGAACCCTGCCTCGGGTCTGGCCATGCGGATAGCACATAGAAAAGTTTGGTTTGACCCTTCTGCCCTTGAAGTCCATGACAAAGGTCTCTCTGATATGGACACAGCAGGGTTGTACTTGTATTTTCTCCATGTGTCAGTGCTGTCAATGAGAAGTTGGGAAGAAAGGGAAATGTGGCGACTAGGAGGGGAAGGCAGATACAAATATATTTAAATTTATGACTTTCCTTTCTTGGGACTGAAATCACAGGGCTTCTAGCCCAAGTTTCCCATACTGACTTGACCAAACAATCTCCTTGTTCTCTGTGCCACATTTGTTCAGCCGCTCTCCCAGGGGAGGCTAATTTTGCAGCTTCCCTGAACTGATTAAGAGCAGCTTTACATTAATAACAGTGTCCTCTTGACAGCTCTTAATCCTGATTTGCTATGCTGCTGCGGCAGCGGTCCCAACACCTTATCCAGCAGTCATAAGCAGCTGAGCTACAAATCCCCACCGCCAACTGCAGCCAAGAAACATCCCATCCCCTGGTACTATGGCTGGTCCCACCAGCCCAGCAGAAGACCGGTCTCTTCCCTCATCCTTTGCGGTTGGTAACAATACCACAGCCAGGCTGATGCTGCCCTGACAGCCCAGCGCAGGGCTCACTGCACCTGCCTGGGAGATGGTTTTCCTCCCTGCTTTCTATTCCATCCACCACCTGTGAGCATTTGCTGACACAATTGATCTTATTTGCTCATTCATGAAAACATCTCTTCTTTCTGTCCTCACCTCCTCCAAGATCTGTTAGTGTCTCACATCACTCAGAGAATGTGCCATCAGGCTGCAGACTGCTTAAGATCTGTTTAGCTTTCCTTGCAACCACCCTCATGCTTTTATTTAATCCTTTCGAACATGGTTCCTAATGGTTTCTCCTACCTAGTGAGTGCCCTGTGCTCCCTTTGACTCAGCGGTGGGAGCAGAGGGGACTGCAGAGCTGCTTGGATGTGGTCATGTCCCCTTTTTCGGAAGTTTCGCTCCCCACATGAGGGCAAAGAAATTCCTATAGATCCAACTGCTCATTTTTCTGTTGAAAATGTGTTAACAGACCTCCTCAGAAATACATTCAGTTATATCACTCTGGTGTAGGTTGTTCAACTGCCACTATCCTTTTTCCTGAGTTTCTCTGTTATCTAAGACATCATTTACTGGAATTACAGTTCTATCTCTAAGATGAGACAGGTCTTCCTAGATCTGCCTTTTTTGGGCCATCACATCTTCATCACAGCTTTGGAATAAGCCACAGAGTCTAAGTGCTGAAATCTTGTCTAAATTCTATATATCACATTATATCTTAGGCACCAAAAATACCTTCTTGTTGATGTGGTATTTTCCTCCTCTGAACCTGAACTCCCATCTTCCTTTTTACTAGTTGGTCGCTGGTTTTCAGACCAGAAAAATTTGAAGGCAGTAAAGTGGTTTAGAGGTGATTTTTTTCTATGTGACTACTTGCATTTGCAAAAAGTTTTTTAATTCTCAAAAATAAGTATTAGTAGAAAGGTGGTGGGAAAAGCCATAATATCAGCTTGCTTTGTAGCCTTATTCACCTCCTTATGTACGTCCTTCCTAAGAATCACAACTCCTTTTTAACTTCATTTTTTTTACTATAGCTTCATATCTGTCATTCTACGCTGTCTTTCTTCTTACGCAATTACTTTCAGAACAAAGGAGGTGTAAAACGATCCCATTTCACTTGAGGGCATTTTGTATTCACTTACCACTCAGATGTGAATGGCCACACCGGGAGCACCTCTGGAGAATCACGGGCGAATGTCCACTCCTCCTCCTGCTTCCCAGGGCAGCTCTCCAACCTTAATTGATGGAGGGCTGTCACAGGGAGCCTGAGGTGTGAACAAGCCCTTCATCTCAATGGAGCCTTGAATCTTAAGATTGATGTAGGTGGAGGAAAAAACCTTTTCCCAAAAGGCTTAGGCATGCTCACATCATTTGTAAATGCAATTACTGTAATGGTATGCTCCACTCGGGATAATGTAATTTGCATGAGCAAGTGGTCTATATTTAGTTTAAAGAGAGGCTGTTTATTGAGTGTAATATGAGGCTCAATCTTTACAGAGGAAGACTACAGACCATGGTTAAAAATTAAAATTGTGCTGCTTCTCTGAGTTTGTTTAACATCTCTGCCTCACACGGAGCACATTTTGCTTGGGCAAATGAAGAAAATCTCAGGGCTCCAACTCCATGCGGCAACCTGCAGCGTGTGAGTTAAAGCTGCATACTGCGATTTTTCACAAGGTTTTTGTGGTAAAACTTCTCCAGAATATAAAATAGTAGAAAACATCAGACTTGTCTATTAGCTTTGAAAAATAGAAGGCACAGACACAGCAAACAAAAACTGGAATATGTGCATACATGCAAGGCCTCCAGAGGAAAAGGCGTGGAGGACTGCTGGGAATCAAATGAGGTTCAGGAAAGATCTGATAGAAATTTGTGCTCTTGGGAGGAGGGGAGGGGGGACATATATTGAGGAAACTTGCATTTTACTCAGGGAACATTATATTTTTCTCCATCCTCATTCCTCTTTCCTCCCAACCCCATGTATATTCATTCCACTCCCCCTCCCCCCTGCCCCCCCGCCCTGGTCTGTGAGATTATATGCTGAATAGGAATTGGCATAAGAGGTCAGTTGCCCAGATCTTTTCTCTTGCAGTGTCATCCTTACATTGAAGGGATGTTTTTGGCTGGAGCAGAAGCTTGCATGGGTTTTCCTTTGCTGGAGAAATATGTTCCATTGGCTGGTTAGAGAGAGGGCTTGCGATTGAGACAAAGGTGGAATTTTATCCCCTTTGATTTTTGAGATTTATTTTTTTTTACATTACAAAAAGGACAAACATTTGTTTCTAAATGCATAAAGTTTTTTATTATTTTTGTTATTTCAAATTCATTTTGTAGAGGTTCACAAATTTCATATAAGGTGATTTTTATGTCCAGATAGAGCCCCTGGGTTTTATAGTTTAAGTGATGACACAACTAGCTAGAGTAGCAGGCACAGCAGCATGGAAAGCCAGAATAAAAACAAAAGGCTATGGAGGCTGCATTCATAAAACAAAATGAGGCAATAAACCAAAAGAAAGCATTCTCAGAAGCTGGTTATTTCATTTCTGATGGCATCAGCTCCCACAAAACAGAAAAAAATATAGACAGATGTAATCTTTTGCTACATAAGGTTTGTCAGATAACAAATATAAGTACTGCCACCCTCTCTGGAATTGTTGGCTTTATTTGAGGGACCTGGAAAAAAAAACGTTCTTCTTGGGAAATATTTAAAACAGAAGCAATTTGCTATTGTAGAGAAACTAGTAATAATCACTTTGTTTCTCAGTTTTTCAGGGCACTCTGGTGACTAGTGAATTTTACTTTAATTCGGTAACAAAAAATATACCTCATCTGAGAGGAGAGACCTGAGACCACAGATGGAAGGGGTTCTACTGCATAGTTTTGACATGGACCATTGCAGTCTGTCCAAAAAAAGTTCAAAACTAGATGCCTGTTTTAAGCTGATCATTTGTTAGTCACTAGATCACAATTAATCTTTGGATCCTCAAATTCTGAATCGTTCAGATCAGTGGTTAAACAATATCCCATTTTCACTGCTGTACCACACAAAAACCAAACAACCAAACAAAAAACCCCAACCTTTTTGAACTGTTTACATCAATGTCTGTCAGACTGACAGACAGATTGGAGGCAGACACTTGCAATGATCCCACAGTATTCTGCTAGGTTTTGTTTTTTTCATTTATAATGCTTAGGCCACAGAAAAAGAAAATTGCTAGAGATATTATTGCACATGTAATGAAAAAAAGTCTCTCTCATATGAATTTATGTTCTGTATTAACCCAGACTGTTTAGAATAGTGAATAGGCTTCACAGAGCAGCTTGAAGATAAATGGACACTGAGAAACAGGTAAGACGATGTAGTGGGTGGCAGCATTAGAAGGCACTAACTGGGACTGTGCAGTCACCAGCCTTTGCCTTCTTAACCACGACAATTGTAAAGCTCATGAAGAAAGCAGAGGACCTCACAAGCTGCTATGGCTAAAAGCTTTTCTGGTTTAATTACTCAAAACTGTAACAGTGAATTGTTAATGGAATTTCAGTTTTGTTCTGTTCTGCAGAGGTGTCTTATTCTGCCCATGCCACCACATTGCTGAGCACCTCCTAACCTCCTGGCACTGCACTGATGTGCCTAGTCTTTGTCATGCATGGCTCATTTTTCTCTTGGTTTCCAGAAAAGGTCAGTGCAAGAGTCTAAGTGCTATGTTTGCATGTTTTTTAATGTCTATTGTTCTTATAATGAGTTATGAAAATGGAAGAAGTTAGAAAAATGGGACAAACAGGTGTTGAAAATATCCCCTTGAGTCTTGGGGGAATTATCTGCTTTTTGGGCTCTCTTATGCCTGAGAGGCAGAACTGTTGATCACATTTCTAGAATGAGAATGATTTAAAACTGTAAGGGTACCACTCAGAAATGCTTGTCCCAGGCTGCCATGTTCCTTGACGAGGAGGACCAAGACTTCAGAGTCAGAGAGGCTAGAACAGGTCTGAGGATGCCAAGGTAGCCTACCTCACCTCACCTCACTGTGATGTCCTGTGCTAATAGGAGTTTCCACAGGTGCAGACAGTGGTCATGTAAGTGGAAGGCAATGTTAAGTGTGGATTTCAGATCATCATATGTTAGGAAAGGATGGGTTCTTCTAGCCAGCCAAGATACTATGGAAACTAAGATCAGTGATGGTCCTGAGAGTAACATACTCTGCATGGTGTAATACATTCCTCCAGACATGGGAAGCTGCCTTCTGCTGTTGTTTTCTAATTGTCATATAGGGATCCTCCACATAAAGAACAGATTGTCACACTCTGGAAGGTTGAATGTTTGGATTTTTGACTGAAAAGAGCATTCAAGACGTGGATGCATCTGAATTCTCTGGCTATATGGACAGAAGATTTGACTGTAAAGGGTTTGGAAATGACAACCTGCCAAATGTTAACTTAATCTCTGTAAACCCCGAGTTTAGACTGGCAAGGCCACCATTTGTTCCAGGGGAAAACTTGCTTTGTTTAGCATTAAAAGGAAAAAAAATAAAAATGCTTTGTAGGTCACTGAAGTTTGTAATTGCTGAATTGAGAGTTCAGATGTCATCTATGATCAAAACACCTTCTCAGTTAATTCTGATTATGAGAAATGTCATCTTCTGATTAAAGTTACTATTGCCTGGTGCCAGGAAAAGTTATTATGATAAAAAGTGCACTACCATCTAGGATGTTTTCATACACCTATTCTACAATCATGAGCCATCCAGACCTTGATCAGCAAATCACACCTGAGAAGTCAGTAGGGCCACCTTTCTCCTGGACTGCAATTAAGTATGGATAACAATAAAGGGCTAATTAGCAGGGTAAAATTTAAGTATTTCATATTTAATCCAGTAAACAGATATGATATACAGGCAAGTTAGCAAGCACATACAGCATTGTAATAGGAGAAGGAGTGCAATGGAAGGTCTCTACACTATTCCAATCATGTCCTTATCTTGAAGTTCCTCTGACATAATTAAAATTTGTTGGAAAAATTGTAGCTAATATTAGGTCTGGATGAACACAAACCTATTAATTAGGTTTTCCCATCAGATAAGCTGTCCTCTGTGATTTGTACTATGTTAACAACACAACATTGTTCCCCAGTGTAGGCTGCAAGATGTAGACATTCAACCATTACCCTTATTCAAAAAAATTACTTCACACACCAAAAAGTAATGAAGGAATTGTAAAGTGTTTTCCCCTTTAGCTGTAATCAACAATATCAAGAAAGATCAAAGGAAGGTTTTTCCCCAGATGTCACACTCCATTTCCACTTCATTTCCCCTTGCTTGGTTTGATTGATGCTCCAAGCTAAGGAAAAGAGCCTTGTTTTTTCTGAGCTGATTTGCTTTCTCAAGTGTAAACAAGCAGAGACGTGTAGACTGAGTAGCACAGGAAGTCAACAGGCTAAAATCAAATGAAGGATATCAGCATTGAGTACACCCCAGAGTCCTGTGGGAACGAGAAAAGCATCAACGTCTCCAAGGTTGGCCACCCACACTGGTTGCCTGATAAATACCCAAAGAGATGGGCTATGTGTGACAATCCTACAGCATGTTGCAAGTATAAACACCATATTGTGTGCTCCCCCTGGTCAGGATTTGGACCACAGCAGTGCTCAAGTCCAGCCCCAACCCTGAGGCACCTGCCCTGCAAGCAGGGGGAGAGGAGAGTGCCTTGGAGCAGAGCCCAAAAGAGGAGGGCACTAAGGAGTCACCAGGTACTGACATTTCTGTTTCACCCGGGGATTCAAGGTACCCAAGTCCATCTATCCTAAGATGCCATTAACCCTGTTTGCACAGGACATCGTATAAAACCATAATGAGTTTTCAAGGTGACACATCCCTTCCTCCTTGATGCTCAGCTCCAACTACACATCTGATGGCAAACCCCAGTAGCTGTTTTTGTCAAATATCCTAATGCATGCTTTTAAATTATGGCTGGGGGAGGCAGCAGGCCTGCTGTTAACCAAGTGATCAGTGCATGCCTCCAGGGACTGAAAATTCAGGTTCACACCTCCCTGCAGCTGAGAAGATTCTGTCCTATGCTCCTCAGTCCTGCTGTTACGCCACCACAGCCTTCTTGCAGCTCCTGCCTGGGTCCAGCTCAGGACATGGAGACTTGTGGCTGCTCAGAGGAAGAACAGGCAGAACTGAGCCTGTGTCTCTTGTGGAGCCCATGGCATGAGGCTCTTGTTGCGATAACAGTGTAAGACACTAACACCTCTTGGAAAAAAAGTGATTCTCCCTTATTGACAGCACCTGGGTTAGGTGCAAGAGCAACCACTAAATAATGTAGAATATTAATATCAGTTAACTAGGAAAAAAGCCATTAACATACAGGAATCCAATTTACCTTATGTCCTACCTGGTGACTGAAGGGCAAGAAAAGGGTAAATGTGCATTAGATCATAAAATGATGATAGTTTCCCCTAATAAAATGCATTACTGTCATCAGAACCACTTGATATATTTACAACCAAGTCTCCATTGTCGCTTTGCATCTGCTGTGATTTAATTATGACCGTAGTGACAGTCTGGTAATATTGTTTTGAGCTGGCTTAATTTGCTTTCTGTAATTTAGGCAAATTACAGGAGGTGAGAAGGGCTGAAGAAGTAACTTTATTAGCAGAGAGACCTTTTTCAGGATGCAGACTGAATGAAGGTTAAAGAAAAAAAATTACAACAACAACAACAAAGCTAAATACTTCAGGATGAAACTCCCCTTTTTAGATGGCTTCTCTTATAACAAAAAGTTAATTTACTTGACCCCATGTTAGAATCAATATTTTATTAGGGATTTTTTTTCATTTTCTTTTTTTGGTCTTCACGTCAGTATTTTGTTGACAGTATAATATATGAACCTTGCTCAATGGCCATTATTTGTATTTATGGTATCGTAGATCATCCTTCCACAAAGGAAAAGAATCATGTTTCTGAAAATTACTATGTCCAAATTATAGCTTTTCCCCCAATTTAAAAAATAAGAACAACAAAAAAAAAAAAAAAGAGACAGACGGTATTTTTGGAAGCTTTTCCTTGTGTCTCTCTCACTGGTGTAAATGCAAAGTGATCTCATTAAAATGTATGAAATTACCCTGGCATAAAATTAATATGGGAGGACATTTGGGCCCATGCTTTTTGTATAGATTCTGAAGTATCAAAACTGCCTCTGCTACATAAAGCGCTGCATACATGTAATTCAGGAAAGGATGGGGTCTAATGCACTCTGATTATTTCTTTATCAATTTTCACTGGCAGCACTAGTCTATACTATTGAATAAGTTATTATGCTTTGATTGATTTTTCTTTCTTCAGGCATGAATTTTATATTTGAGGCAATTCCTGTAAAAGAAAGAAAAGTGATGCCACAAAACATGAACCCCAACTTTTCAAAGCAAAAATTTATTTGGGTAATTCCCATGGAAGAAAAATTTGCTGTGATTTGTTTTTCTACATTTGACGCTTAAATAAAGACCAAGGGATTTTTCAGTAGAGGGTTGGATTTTTATTCCAATTGTCTTTGGTTTTTCCTCTGTCCTCCTCACAGCAGGGATTGATGACTGCTCTCGAGGAGAACTGAATCAAAACACACTGAAGACTGTGACAATCTCTCCCATTGACCTCCATGAGTTTTGGATCACGCCAAGCTGAGGTTTGCTTGGCTTCTAAGACTGCTGGTTTCTACCGTCCTACATTTCAGCATGAGGCAGCCAGATGTGCCTAAAAATGAACAGACCCTCCTCTTTCAGTGGATGTATGTTTAATGTGAGGCAGACAATTGAATATGAGCATTTCAGTTGAAAACCAAGACCAAATTTTTTAAAGCTGCATGTTTCAGCTTGTGTTTGACAGTCCTCCAATGCTATCCCAGAATTTCTCAGTCTGTTCTGAATTTTCTCTCTACTTCTGTCTCTATATCTGATTTTAGTAGATGTGGGCAATATTTAACTCTGCCACCTCTATAGAAAAGTGACTTGTTGGCCTAACAAAATAAAATCTTGGAGGAGACAAGACAGTTTACCTACAAGGAGGCAATTGCTAGGGAGGGAAAGATGGAGACCAATATTGTCAAGAGAATAAATGAATCAAAAGTAAAAAATGGTCAAGACTGCCCTGCACTTCGCAATGATGGCAGCTGCTATCTTTGTTGCTGTCACTATGGAGGAGTTCAAAGTACGGAGGCTGTTATTCTGTGGGGAACCTTTGGTGCAAGAACATGGTAATAGGAAGAAAAACAGCATAAAAAATAATCAAACTATCTGTGAACATGTAGAAGAGAATGAAGTGGCAGGTAACTACAGACTTGGATTTGCCATGTCACTTCAGAGCAATCTAATGTTGTCTGTGAATGACCAAGAGGTCTGGGTTGAGGAAGAAGAAGCAGGCACCTTTACAAGGCTTTTTTTTTTTTTTTCACTTTTTTATTATTTTTTTTCCCCCCTCTAAAGTTAGTTAGGGAAGCACGGTGCTGAATGAGCCCTTCTAGTGTGGGCCTCAGAAGAGCTACAGCACTAAACAGTAGCTCAATGTTTATCTGGGAGAAAGTATCTTGTTCCCACAACCCCATGCCTTTCACTGGAATCCCCTCATTTTTCCTCTCACATCGCTGTGTGACAGGTTGTTCCTGATTAGTAAAAGAGAGCATTTGTCAATTTAAAGACAAGAAAGAGGAGACTTCTATCATCCTTCCCCTCTCCACACATAACATGTGCAGCCCCAGGAGATTAGATTTGCTACATGCTTTATCAATGGAAAGTGGTCAACCCAAACAGATCCTACAAAACTTCTGGTCACCAGACTGTAGTCCAAGAGTCCAACCTCATTCATTCCCAGACATAAGCAAGAAGAAACTTAAGGCAACTACAGTTGACAGCCTTTATCAGTTCGGGGAGAAATAACAAAGCAAGTTTCAAATCTATCCAAAACACAGTGTTATTGAGGAAGTTATTTATAAAACATCAAGATGTTAATACACGGATAAGGATAAACCATACAGCTGCCCTTCATGCAGCTGACATAAAAATCCTTGACACTCTGTAAGACTAGAATATCCAACATACGATTATTATGTTGGTTCTGCTTTTCTGACATCATATCATGGTACTTATATCAATTTTTATATTGTGAGAATAAGAGGGTAAGTTCCTTTAGTTTTATTTTTCAAGTTCTTATTTTGTTTCAGAGAGGTATTTCACCATAAGATTTTAGAGTCCCTTTATTTGGGGCAGGTTGCATATACTCATTATTGACACATGTAGTTTACTTGATACCAGAGAGACAAACACAGATATGCTGTATTTATTCAGGAATAAGACTTTTTTTTAATAATTCAATGCCCATCCTGAATAAATAATCTTGCATATATTGTTTGAATTAAGATGGATGAGCTAGTGCACCAATATTAAAAATAGTTAAGAATTACCTTCCGCAGTATAAATCACCCAGTTGCTGTGAGGGATGTCACCTTGTATGACAAAAATGGGAGTGTAGGAAATTAGAAAGGAGATTAATGTCATGTTCTGATGCTCTTGCATAGAAGTTATATATAGTTTGCATCTCTACTGCTTGATCTTTCCATATCTAAGGTAAATTGGTTTATGAAACATCCAGATGCACATAATGAAAGATTAGATACAGTAAACATTAAAATTAATCTATCTACCAAGTGTGTCCAGAATCAATACCAGGATGTAGTTTTTTAGCATCTTGAGTTAAATTCCTCACTAATAAGAGGTTTATTTTTTCATTTAATGGAGCTCCTCTGAAAGGCAATTGTCTGCCATCTCATCTGATCACCGAAAATGACCTTCCTCTTTGAAGATAACTTGAGCTCATTGGATTTAAACTCAAAATCCTCTCCTAATAAGGATCACTGATAACCACTGAAGTTGCTTGGAAGGAGAGACCCTAGTGTGGCAGCCAGTGACTCCACGCGATGTATATGATGTGGCTACACAATATGCTACGTGAAGACATGAACACACTCTGCCTGTGCTTTGAGTTGGCCAAAACCTCTACCACGTTAGGGTGGCACCAAGCAGAAGGAGGTCTGGCCCAGCACTGTGTTGATGGAGTCACACAGCTTTTGCATGGCACTAGGGCTGGATCCTGGGGACTCAGATCACAGGCAGTTCATTGCTCTGAGGTAGACACCATCATGGTGTTTGGAACTAAAATACTATGTCAAAGAAATCATCCTCTAATCTTTGCCTTTGTAATTACAGCTTGCTTCTTAAATACATATGAGTTGTATTCCAGCACGACATATCATACCATCTGCCAGATGCTGCCCTTGGGAGAGAGAAGAATCTGTAACATAAAGGAAAGAGTTCATTTTCCATAATAGTTTTGCTTTTTAGTCCTTAGATACTTTTAAATTAAAAGAATTTCAGCAAATTCCCATAAAGAACATATTGCATCGAAAGCTTGCAAGTTGTCTCTCTAAATCCCTTCATGTTGAACTGGACCGGTCGGCTGAGTAAGTCCAATTGCAATGGGACATGGTTTGATGTGGCAGCCAGTGCCTAGAACGCTGCTTTAAATTGGGAATTATTTTAGAATTAGGATGGTCTGGCCTTATCAGATCTGCTTAGATCTGTAGTTTCAAATAAATTGGGTCATTAGAATGTGTAGTATGGTTAATGCTAATGAGCTGGTTGGTTTAATTACATAAGAAAACAGCTCTAATTATTGTGGGGTGGGGTTTTCATTGGGGTTTTTTGTGGTTTGTTTTTTTTAAACCAGTAGCAGCGATGCCACTAGTGTTCTCTGTGCTAAATGTCTTCTCATAGCACATTTTCTATTTATCATGTCTGGTGATACAACCCTGAAAGTGTTAAAGAGAGAAAAATAAAACCTCACTGAAAAGCTGTGCCTGATGCTGATTTTTCTGAATAGAGACATATTTTCTTACCTCTCTTCCTTGTCAGATAGAAAGTAATACCCAAAGACTTTCCAAGCTCAGAAAAACCATGGAGATATGAACTAACACCCCTGGCCTACTTTTAAATGGAGAGGGTGTTAAACGTCACCTGAGATGGTGAAGTCTACCTTCAGCAGCAAGCCTAAGCTGTTCACTGTTCACCTTTTTTCACTGCATACCCTGTGTCGTGAAGGTCCTCTGAGTTATGGCTTACTGTCATATGATTATTAGAAAAGTAAATAAGTAGAAATGATGAACATATCTAAAAACTTTAATAATGGACTTCCTGATCCCCCTATGACACCTTTGTCAGCCACCTGGTATCTTTCTGATGAGGTTCATCAATACGTGCACCTGCACTGACCCTGATAAAGTTTATAAACCACATCCAAGCCAATGAAATGCCAGATATTGATGAGCCAGATCAGTCACATAGAGTCAACTCCTCCACTTCCTAAATCAGGCCCATGTGAGAAAAGACCTGGAAGCACCTAACACACGCCATACCTTCAGAATGATAACTTTGCTTTGAAAGTGTATGAATCTATTAAAATGCCTTAGAAAAAGTAATCTATTAAAACATCTTAACAAAATTTAGTAGTTTGCAGGTTCAGTCCACCCGGTTCTCTTCCCATGAGGGCAAGCTCCGCTTTGCAGTGCCTGCCGGAGTCATACATGCGAGTGCATGGTGCTGAACACACAGAGCCCAGGTTACGGTCACAGTCAGTCTGTATCACCAAGATTCTTCAAAGACAACAAAAATCTGCAAAATTTGTGACAAGCTCAGCCTCAGCCGCCTCTCTATATTACTGGTCTCGTCTCTAAATGTAACATCATTAAAGTTGTTAAATGCTCCAGACTTCACAAACTAAAAATATGAAGTATAAATAGTATGTGCCAAGCAGATTGTAAATGGTTATACTTATGCTGTATGGGAAGTGTTGGCCACATATGTCCCATAAGGTTTTCTGTCAGAAGGGCTTTAGGTGAATACTAAATACTTCAAGAGTAGAGAGTTAAATGTTGACCCTCATTTATGTTTATTAGACCATATGCTTTGCTGTCAGGGAGCATGAACGTTGCATGCTCCAGAGCTGAGAGCAACAGTGTCATCTGCTAATGTAGCTCCACAACTGCTGACTTGTATTTCTGATGTGGACCCAGCAGTGAATGTCAACAAGATCTCCAGGATTTAACAACTCCAATTTAACAACTGAACCATCGGTGAGAGTCTCATTGTCTTCCAGAATGTAAGCTTTCATCCAAAGTGGTTTCTATATCTATATAAAATATATTTAAAGTATTCCAACTTTTTAGTAGATCAAGATGCATAACATAATTGATGCAATATTTTATGCAGTGGGGTTTTTTACTATTTTGGAGGCAAGAGTGAAGGTTAGGAGCTGATCACTGAAGCACTTTTTTTTTGAAAAATGTTTTATATACATGACATTTGCTACATGCAGGATGGATGGATGTATATTTTCACTGAAACAGAATGTGCAGTGATATATTTATTCATTTTAGTCAAATGTAGATGTCTAGCCTGCCATTATACAAGATCAGACCGCTGTATTTACTACTCTGAAATTATTCTTAATAATACCATTGCTCTCAACATGCTTCTTTAGCTCCAGAAGGGAAATTGGTGATATGGTTAATTATTTTCAGCAATTCTGAATACAATAAAACTGCACACACTGGACTTACACATATGTCTCTGTTCATAGAAACACATACCCCACTACTATAGAGCAATAGGCTTAAAAAAAAAAAAAAAAAAAAAAAAAGAAGAGAAAAGAAAATCCCTCCTCTTTTATCCATATATCATAAATAATAGGTATATCTGTGATGGATGGTGTATGGAATAATGTCTTACTTTTCTCAGCAATTGCTTCACTCATCTTTAGAATACAGCTCTTGCTAACAGCAAAGAAAAGGACACCTACTTCCCCCCCATTGCCATTTAAAAGTAATAGTCTCACACCATTTGTCATCTTCATTGCAATGTGGTTAGTAAAGGAACAGATACTGGTGGCTTATTTCTGACCTGGCATTTGACCATGAAACTCCAAAACCTCAGGTGTAATGTTTGAAGTATTCCACAGAATATGCCTCATATGCTCCCTCTGCAAAGGGACCTGGTCTGCAGCATCCAATGGGCTACACCTCAGGATGAAAGAGTCACCTGAAGTCAGACTTAATAGTCTTGTTCACTGTTTGGGTCTTGGAAATCTCCAATTTAGATTCTCCTTAGCTTATTGCAGATGTCCCAGAGATGAGGAGCAAGACCAGCTTCTGGAATAGGATATAGCATTTTCCCTCCCTAACCTCACACATGGAAGCCACATGCACTGGACCCTAATTATCTGTTCAGAGAAATGGCTAAAGGGGCTTGGTAAAGCATAACCTGTGCTCCAGTATCTGTTCTGCTCTGTGCTAAGCCAGGAGAAGGATGCTAGGCAGTGCCAAAGTACCTCATTTGTTACCTTGAAAATGAAAAACCATAACTGAGAGGTACAGCCTGAAAAACAAAACAAAACACCACCACCCCAAAAAAACCCAACAACCAACAATAAATAACTTCATTTTAACTGCATCTGACAATTTTCTGTTAACCAAGTAAAGCTTATTAATGGATGGGTTAAAAAAATGGGCCCCTTTGGCCTGAATTCACCTTTTCTGACATTAGGTGCCTCACATTTATCTGATTTGTCTCAGGTTGGTTTGGGGGCTCTTTCTGTAATTGAAGGTGTTTCCTCCCTAAAACAGGTTTCCCTGAAGGGCAGCTTGTTCCCCTAACCATTTTGCACTGAATGTGGCTAACTAGATGACAGTTTTTCAGACAGAAAGACAGATGAGATGAATCCCACCTTTCAGGCCCTGACCCACTGCAAATGAATCAGCAATGGGCAAATCAATACCATTGAAATAATTTGATTTTCCATTCTTAATAACTCTTAAAGGTGAGAGAGAAGAGCTGCATAAACTTAGAAAGAACATTTCTACTTGAAATGATGAAGATGCAAACCTGACATATTTCATAGAAGGCACCTGTTCTCGTGGAGTGGCTCGTTTCCTGTACTTTCCTAACAAAAATATTTCAAGCTCCTATCTCTCCTCAGCACTAAATGATAAGCTTGATAGTAGATATAGTTATTTTGCAGGAGTAGATGCTGCATTCATTTATAAGGCTTTAAAATAATTTTGTTTAGCAGCTTGATGTAAGATGAAAGCATGTGCACATAACTTATTCCTAGTCAACAAATACAAGGTATATAATTTACACAAAGGGAGTAACATCTGGTATGATCCTTGCTGCTGGGAATAGTGGAAACTGCACAAGGTATCCCCATTATCCTATCAGCCTAATTTTGCTAAGCTCATTTTAATGAAGCACAGAAATGTGACTGCCTATTCAGCCTCTCATCCTGGGAACATATTGTAATTAACTGCCTGAGCAGCTGTACGGTGGTAGGAGAAGGCTTTAAATGATGTGATTCTGTTGATATTACTTGTGTTAAAATGATTTTGGAGATTGGAAAGGAAGATCTGATTGCCTTTTATGGCAGTGTCTAAAGCCTAAATGAGTTTTGACACCTGAAGGAAGAAGAAATAACTTGCAGACTTCACAACAGCAGTCTGTAAAATGCATTTGGAAGCTTGATCACCATGACCTAACCTTTGCAATTATTTCAGCCCTTCCAGTTATTGTCACATATTTGATCCTCAAATGTTGTTTAATTGATACTGTGAATGTTAACATAAACTCAATAGCAAAGGAACAGTTATTCACTGTGTAAGCCAATTTCTTCATTATAGCAAGGAACAAAGATACCACCAATGACTTTTCTCATGAGTAAACAGCAATGAGCAATGGTTCATTGAAAATCTGCAAAAAAAATGTACTTGGAGAAACTATTACAACACTTTATTAAATTGGAGCAAATAGAGTTAGTCTGGCAGACACCTACAGTTTGTAAGGCAAGGATGGGGCAAGCCCTGAATAATATATTTAAGGTACTAATAGCAATGGTTAAAATACTGTCTCCTGTAGGATGACATAATACTTCTGCAAAGCTGATTGCTATCTTTGTTTCTAAAAGTAGACTGAGACATTAAGACAAATTATGGTATAGAGTCCATCATGGTGAATTACCATTAAATGCAGCTGTGAGCCAAAAGGCTACTTAAACACTTCTGCATCTCCGTGTCCTGTTCAAGTCCCTTAGGTCAACAAAATGAGATTTGAACAGAGGAAGCCTTCCAGGTTACACTCCAACCAACTGACAATCCACCGTTACTGAAATCTCACTGCAAAACAATGATAGTGTATGACCATGCAGAAGAAAGACCTAGCAAGAAAATATATCCTGGTTTTTACAACATGTTTCTGATCTTAGAGTCCTAATCCTCCACCAATTGCCACCTTTAACAGTCTGCACCACTCTTCTAACAAAGCCTTCAAGGACATATATTAAGTTTTGAAAGTAGGTTTCAATTTAGTTTTGTGGGAAAGCTTTATGCAGCCAGGCTCAGGCTTCCCCTAGGAGGGGATGAGACACACTCCTTCACATTACTGGAGATGCATGCTTTGGTCTCCCATTTGGTCTCCAAGAAGCAGGGACAGTGAGCTGAGGGTGTCAAGGATGTGCTTCCAAGTGTATGATCAAGGGGAAGCTATGGGAGCTCCAAGAAAGAGTATGGGAGAGAGCAATCTGGTTAAACATCTCATCCGTCTTTAAGAATCTCTGAAGATGTAAGCCTGCATCCGTTTGGGGGCTAATCCAGTACAAAAGCTGTCAAGAGGACATGTGGCTCTGAGTGATCCTGGAGCAGGAACAAGCGAGGCTGTTTTTTAGTAAGGCCTGTGTTTTCATGAGCATTTTTTATTTGCTTCTATCTATAAAAACAAGACCTTCTTCAACTCACATGTATAGATAGCTTTCATAACAACGTCTCTTGGATAGCTATGGTTTCCCTCCGTAACTGCTTGTTTGCAAAAATCACTTGATGCATCTTGTTTAAGAACATAAGGTCCCCTGTGAAGAAAACATTTCTCACAAGCTAGTTGTGTATTGTTCAATGCAGAAGCTTCTGGGCCTTATTAGTGTTATTATTTGTATTTCAGAGAGCACCACAGAGATTTGAGAACAGTTGTTCTTTGGCTGGAAGAATACGTTTCCCCATGAAGAGTTGCTTCAGGGACTTTAAATCTGAAAGTGGAAATGGCACAGCACAAAGCACACAAAGTGGCATTCTGACATGATTAAGGGGGAATATAAATTACAGCCACATTAGTACCATGTACTAAATATCAGCATAAATATTTGTCTATTGCAACTATAGATTCTAACAGATTTAGACACATAAATGCCTAATAGTATCAAAGCATTTGTTCTAAGAATATGGATTTTCATATTTGTGCTGTTATGAGCAGTATTAATTCTTCATTTGAAGTACATTTGTCTTCATCATTCAGAGTATCCCTTTTCATTAGCCCTGGAAATTCAGTCAGAAACATGCTGTATTCATTGCACTGATTATGATCTAAACTACCCTCTTGGGTGAGAAATGCAAAATACATTTATTCTGCTTTAATTAGACCTCTAGCAAATCCTTGGCAAATGGCAATTTTGAGCAGAAGACGAGAGCGCTATTTCCCTTAGTCTCCCTACTACGATAGCAGGATGACAGAAGGAGCTAGGAGTTAATAGGAAACATTAACCAAAATTTGCCCTTGTAGCAGCTAGCAGTTCAGCTGCTGTTTCATATTTCTTCCATGACATCACACGCACTTCCAGGCTTTAACATTTGTCCATGGCCTTCAGGGAGTACACACCATGGTAATAGGCTGAACTGCTTTTAAAAGATTGTGCTAATACCATCAGGGCTGACACAGCACTGATGTCAGTGGAGGTAAAGGAGAATGCTGAACTCCTCATCTCCATTCCTATCACAGGGAGGATGAAAAATGTGTATGTTGATGCTACAGTGTTGCGAGCTGTCTGCAGCTGCCCACAACCAAGAATTAGGATCAAAGGGTGGAGAGCACCAGGGACCCAACATCCACAGGGCTCAAGGATTGAGTGCTGCGATGGAGGAGTAGCAATGGGGTCTGTTGGAGCAGGGGGAAGAAGGGGTGCTGAAATCTTTCCCAGGAAACCTAGACCTGACCATGAGCTTAAAAATGCAGTTGTACTCTCTGGGGATACAGGCATACTGCAAGATCATTAAACTGCATTGGACCACCCCAGTGGTCCTTTATGGACTGGCTGGCCATTGACAGGTTAGAGAGACACCCAATTTCTCAGCCACAATATTCTTTGTCCTAAAAAAAGGACACTAGCTCATGGGAAAAGCAGTGACTAAGGCATCACTGAGATATAAATTCCTTCCCAGGCCTGCCCTTTGCCTGCCCGCTGACTCGGGATGAGTCACTGTCGTTCATCCTCTTTCTCTTAGATGCTTCATCTATTCAGTGCAAATCTTTTAGGGCAGGACCACCTTCTTAAATGGGTTTGTCTAACGCCAAAGATGACTGAGTTCCTCAGTGCAACTGCAGCGTATAAATAGTAAGAAGGAGACCAGCTGGCTGCAGAGTGTAAAAGGCTTGTGCTTTGCATTTTTTGGCTGTTCCAAATTGTGTAAACTTACAAATATCAAAAGAAAAGAATCCAAAGGCAAAGGAGGAGGACATGAGAAGGAGGAGGAAGAGAGGCAAACTGTGCACTAATGGCTTATGATAAATCACTTGGTAATTTGTCATCTGGCTTCTTTGAGATAAAAAGACGATATAAAGAAATCAAGAGCAATTATGTCCCAGCCTATGAAATGTCTTGGGTTATGCTCAAGCCTTAATTTTTCAGTTTATGAAATGTCTTGGGCTATGCTCAAGCCTTCACTTTTGATTCTATGAGTTTTGCACTTTGTGTGTTTTGTCTCTTCTGTGAATAATGGATTCTATCATCATTATTAGTTATTATTTTCATTATGGCATTTATTATACTCTCGAAGGTACAGGATATAGCTGAAAAGTGACCAGACTAGTTTAGAATATATTTGGTTTTAAGGAGTTCTTTCATGTGGCTAATGAAGACCTAATTGGCATAAGAGAGCTGAAAGCTGAAACTTAAAAATCCAGCCTGGAATTTTTTTTTTTTAAAACAACAGCTGCAGAAATTTCTGCCAAAGCCAAGATATATAGCTGATAACTCTCTCTCTGGGCTTTTCAGACCAATCTGAGTGTGTTTCCCAACAGCCCAGTGGCCTTGATGACATTCAGCATAGCAGGGTGGAATATTGCTATCTTGGCGTGGGTTGCAGCAAAGGTCAGGCTAACAGGGATCCTTTCTGTGCTTAAAAATAAAATACACAGAGCAAAGAAGCATGAAGCCTGGAGAGTCGGCAGTCTAAGAGAGCTGTTGTAAAAATGTAGGGCTCTTTTAGGCGTAAGGTGAGGAAAAGTACATGCCATATAGTAATAAGGAGAGTATTCTGTTCATAGCGGTGAGCATGACAAATAACATGGAGAGGCGATGGAAGAAAATGTATCCTGCCTTAACAAAAACAGTAAACATCTGCCTGTAGGGTATTCATTTAGTTGGAGAGTATCTCTGTCCTAGTCCGCTTCCTAGAGTTAAACACTCCGCAAACAGAGTTTCTGGAGCTCATGGAGCAAATGGAAGATTGAGAGGCAAGAGACAAGCAAGGAAAATACAAGGAAACCAGCACACACTGTTGGTCAAGGTGATAAGGCCACTGGTTTCAGGAGAGGAAGGACCTAAGCCCTGCTCACACAGGAAACAGGTGTTTAGGGAGGGATTTCAGAGGAGGATCATAATAGAGTAGTTTCAGAGCTGTTTGTGGGGTTCTCCTGCCTAATGCAAGGGGAAACTTCAGAGAAGGCACAGAGGAGCTCACTTGAAAACACAAAGCAAGCAACCGAGCTGATGTCAAGGCCCAGCTGAGGACAGGAAGATGTAGAAGGTGAGGAAAAGAGGGTAAAAAATGTAGGCTGTGAAATATTTTCAAGTGAAAACAACTAGATTCTCCTGGATATACTGTAGGCCAGTGAACAGAATAAGCAGTGGGAAGAGAGAACAGATGTCACGAGAAGCAGTGTTTTGAATGGGCAGGAGAGGGGAAAGGGAAGATGCTCATGTTATGATGAAAAGGCAGGTAGATGATGTCACCACAGTGATGAAGCCAAGAGATGTGGCAGGCAAGAGGGCAGAATCAGGGCTCACATTCAGGATCACGGTAAGACTACATGTGCACAGAAGAGATACAAGAGATAGGCCGAGATGTTAGGTAGGAGATTGATTGTGGTGCAGCCTTAGTGTACTGCCCAGTACAGAATTTATTCTCAAAACAGTTGAGAGGACAGATTTGCTGTTAGCTGCTTTTTTTGATAGTTTTATAATACATGCTCCAGGAGTCCTGCAGCTGGCCAGCTGATCCAGCCTCTGCCAGTCATAGGTGGGCTGTTGGCTCATCACAGCGAGAAAATGCAACTCTATTGATTTAAAGATGTATGAGTCTCCTGCTAGAAAATCATTGTATTCAATGGTTTCTTCATTGCATTTAATCATGGGAGTAGGTTTTCCATTATATTCAAATGACATTTTTTCCTTTGCTAGGAGACAGATGGAAAAGCACGTAACAAATGCATAGAGAGAGGCATTTTTAAACAAGTCTGCACAATAGAAGGAAACTTTAATGACAAGAAAGGTCAGTCTGGCAGGTCTTTTTCACACACAGGTGTGCAGTGCAGAACTTTCCAACTGCTAGACTGTTGCTACAGTACTGCTCAGGACCAAACAAAACCTACCTTTGCTCTCTCCTTCAGCAAGGTTTATTAGCCCAGACAGAAACTTCACCTGCTTTTCTCAGCATAGAATCAAGTGGTCATTTCTATGTTATTCTCCTGGTCTCACAAATCTTGAACTCCTAGTTGTGCATCCAGAGGTGTGGAGTGCATGTCCTTGGAGCACAATGGCTGGGGACATGAGAGACAGAGACTCGAAACCCCTCACATCACGGAAGATTAAATTCCTTCTAGGTACTGACTTCTTCACTGTTATGGGTTTGAACAACAAGGTCTGTCAGCCATATGGATGTATGCATGGCAGAGGGTTTCTGCAAGTATAGCACCACGGGCCAGAAGTTCTCCATTAGAATTAGGCGTTGGTGCCCAAATCTGAATGTCAAGGGATCTTGAAGGTGACATGGGCAGCAAACTGATCTAAATGGGTGACAGCAGAGATGTAAAATGTTTGCATTCATATGGATAAGGAATTTTGGGGCTGACCAAAGAGACACGTAGATGATAGGCAATAAGGAGGATATTAAGAGAACTGCCATTTTGAAGCACTGGTCTGAGCTGTCGGTATCCAAATTCTGCAGAACATTAGTTTAAATTCAGTCTTAATTTAGGTGACTTCAATCTTGCCTTCACTGCAATTACATGAAATTGAATTGTGTCTTGCACTTACTTCTGCAGTAAGCTCTTCAGGGACACCTAGGTCTTAGGATAGTATCAAAACACATTTATCATTCCCCTGTATTTTCATTAGTTTTGTGACTGTGCCTTCCTAATCTGATACACTGCTTCCATTAGTCCTGACACAGAAACAGTTGATCTGACAGAAGGGTCCTTGCCTATCTTCAATTTTTATTTTTTTTTTACATTTCCAGATCTTGTACTTATTCTAAGTTTGGAAGATAATTACTTGACTCAGTTCTTTCTTAGCCTGTTGTTATTATTTTTTATATTTAGGTCTCAGTGTAATCATGGCAAAGAACCTCAGTCTTGATCAAATCTGTTTGCTCTTCTCCCTCTGGTCCTCCAAAATAATAATTGGATTGTTGTATAAGACTAGTGAAAATAGCATTTTCCATTTTCAAGCATCAAAGGTCTTCACAAGTATTTATTGATTGCTCTCGCTTATGAATCCTCTTTGAAGCAGGTAAAGTCTGTTACAACTGTTTAACCAATGGATAAACAAGCCTTAGGGTTCTTCATAGAGCTTGAATGACATACTAGCATCGATATTTTTATTAAATTCCTTCTTTCATGTCAAACTCTGATAGGAAACTTCATCCTTCTCTCACAAGCCTCGGTCTGGACTCCACAGCCCATGAGTTTTACTACCACTCAGTGTTAGCTCAGTGCATTGCAGCGGAGTGCAGACGCTGCACAAGCTGGGGCAGAGTACCATGGTCTCCGTCTGATCGGCCCATGCCTTCACAGAGGTGTCAGCAAACTGCTTCTGGGAAGGTTTCCTGGACCCTGCTGGCACTCAGTCTGTGCCTAGGATAATCTGCAGAAGGTGGCACAGGCCAGAAAATGTACAAGAAAATCTTCAACCAAAGCAAGTTGAGGCAGTCACATCCCTCTGCACTCCCGTGCAGTGACAGACAGGAGCTGAGATCCCATCTCTCCATTTGATCTCCCTCACCACATGGCACATGCTTGTGCAGGAGCTTTCAAAGAGCAATGGAACATTTTGGCCTTTACACAACTGAAATACTTTTCCAGAATGGCTTGAAATGCTTTCTTTTGGACCATTTTGGCACCAAACTGTGTTTCCCTGCCAGGCATGCAGCACTGAAGGGGACCCACCAGGAACTGCATTCCATGGATGGAGGCACACACCTATCATGGATGTATTCTGGTATCATTTTTCCATGTAAAATAAATTAAGGTCTTTTGGTTTCATCCAATGAAATAAACTGCTGAGTTACCCTTTTCTCTACCTGCTTCAGTTCATATCTCTTTTTCTCAGGTATGGGAAACAAGAATTCCCATGCTATTCCAGATACAGTCTCATGACAGTCTTGTATTTCCTTTTCTCCATTAAAAGTACCTTGCCTGGTAATCCTAACCTTGGAAGTACATTTGAATGGATAGTAAGGTATGTCTCCTCTATTTTATATCATGGTCTCCCACACTGCAGCCAAAATTCCTATTCTCAAGGCTTGTGTGACTTGCATTTCATTCTGATATGTTTTCAGCCACCTCCACCCTGTGGTCATCTAACTCTTCCTAAATTATAGCCCTAGCCTGCTCCGAGATGAAAGTGCAGCTTAATTTTTCTCATAAGTAATTTTCTTAAGTTTACCCTTGCTTTTCCTGTAGAGGTTGTTAATGCATGTTTTTAAATATTAGTTTCCAAAGCCAGAGACTTTTTTTTAACCCTCATCACAGCCTAATGTAAATTTTCTTTTAATTTCATCCCTACTCACTTCCCAGTTCTTTACTGATATCCAGGTTATTCATCTTATGTAATAATTTCTTACAAGTCAAGAGAAAAATGCATTGTTGACTAATTTAGAGAATCTCTTATCAAAGAAGCCTGCAGATTATTCTGGGGAACGTGGTTTTGACAAAGTTTTCTAGCGTATTAATTCATTTCTATGTACCTCTATATTTTTCTTAAAAAATTATTCCAAAGTCTTAGATATAATTGGCATCCATCTAACTGGGTTTTAATTCTTTTTTTTTCACCCACTTCTGTAAATCTACTCCAGTCATCTGATTTGACAAGATCTCTGATGAGATCAAGAGAGATGCAGAGAAACTGTGCAGAGGAAAAATACTTATCATAATACCACAGGTCAGCTATTTTTCATTAGTCCACTAAAATCCACAGGCCTGATGAACATGGGTTTGTGAATTCAGAGTCAGATATTACAGTCCTGTTCTTAAAGCCACCTTTTTCACACGATTTGGCACTTTAGGCCAGGGTGATTTAAAAGCCTGCCACCCCCAAACGTCCCTGCCAGATTACTGATTAGGTGTGGTGCTGATTTCGCTATCGCCAGGAAATGTAAACCGCTATCAGTCTCAGTTTACATTAAAACGTCAAGCTGTAAACTGTGCAGGCTGGCAACGCAGATTCACAATCATCTCTGATTTAGCTGCAACAGTTGAAGAGTTTATCTTCCAGGCTGGTAACCTCTTCAGCCACCGCAGGTAAATCCAATGTGAATCAGAGTCTGAATTGCCCTTGTTTTCCCAGTTATCCAGCTATCAACGCACAAAGAGTCATGAGAGTCATGCTGCAAATCTCTGCCCTCTACTCCAGAGGTCTAAGTCTTATCAGAAAGGACGTGATTCAAAATATTGTGGATATCTTTCAGCTATTCTGAATTGTCTTATCCAGCAATGATCATATATTATTATTATTAATATTAAAAAGAATTTCATCAGATTATTCTAATTCCAAGGCCTAGGAAAGAAATATGCCAGGAAACAGATCCCTGTTCATATTCTAGGGAAAATTCTAGCTATTTGTTGTTGCAGTTAATGTTTCTGTTGGCAGCTACATCAATGACAGGCTGAGAGATGCAGGAGCTGTTGCTCTACAATTGGACTGCGCCTCGTGGAATAAGCCTCGGTAAGAGCCGAGAGCTTTGTGCCTGCTGCTGAGTGATGGGATTAGCTCACATCTGAGCACAGACATGATCTTTACTTGCAGGAGGCTTTTGAAAATGGTTTGGACTGAGAGCGAATACGGGTCTGTTGCAGTAACTGAGATTTGAAATGGCAGGTACCACAGGGTACCTGACAGGCACAGAGAAGAGGACGTGGTGGGACATGCTGGCTGCCTACAATGACAAATAAATATTCCTGGACCTTGAAGTCAAGTGGTACACATCAGCCTGCATCCATGCTAGTAAACCACGGTAGTCCTCAAAACAAGGTGGCTGCACACAAGCCACTTTGGGGAATGATCCCTGGACCATGTCAACTGTCGAATTGTATCCAGGGATGGCTGGGGAGTGCACAAGTTGGAACAGGACAAATTCTCGACAAGGAACAGTCTAGGGATTTACCAGCACATGGAGACACATTCCTGTGCCCAGGAGTATGCTGGAAATTAGAGGCAGCTTTGGTATGCAAATGGATGCAGAACTGGCGCTTCACTGGTAGGAAAAGGTCTGTGGTAGGGCTCGTTAGCATCCAACCCTCATGATATGGTTAAGAAATTCACCACTAGGGTTGGCACCTATACACACACAAATTAGAACACCTGGTCCATCATGCAATAGAGAAGTCACGGCACAGAGAAGACCAGAAGGCATGGACTGGTGATGTGCTTTCCTCCCTCCTCCATGCTGAGACACCTGGGCTGGGTGGGGCAGACCCACAGCTCCCGGTGCTGGCTGGAGGGCACTGGCTCGTGTGTGCTGACTGCGAAGGACCAGGCAAATTTGGTTTGCAAAGTGCATCCTGTATGGGTCTATACATCCACATCCACCCACTCTGCTGGGCTGGTGCAAAGTCTTTGGGGTGCACCTCCCATATTCACGTATATGGGGAAATATCTACTGCATTTTGACTGAAGTTCCCTCAAAATGTGCTGTTTATTCACTGATCTTCCTCACCTTTGTATTAGTTTGGTCCATTTAATAAATTCCTCCTGAGAAAAACAATGTTTCATCATTCATGTGTGTGGCAGGTATACTCGTGCCAACATCACCAAACACTTACCGACAACTGAACCACATTCCTCCCTAGTGACCGCCATCATGTGCCCCCTCAGCCCACAGGCCAGGCCCCTTCATTTGATGGACAAGGCTCTCAGCCAATGAGGCACCTCAGTCTGAAGAAGTTTCTGGTGAGTTCCCATGTATGACCATGAGCCCTGGTCTGACTTGGGTGTAAATAGAGTCCTGCCAAAGGGTGCTTGGGGTTTTTCTTGGAGTAATGTGTCTGTGGTGTGGTGTCCTTCCTGTGGCAAGGGATGTGTGCTGTGGAGACTCCTGGAGGTTGGGTGCCCTCACTTTAACTGGTGAGTGAATGGTACTGTGGATCCTCCCCTCCCCCCCTCTTAAACCCTAAAAGCTTTTAGGTCACCCTTGCAGTGGTGCTGCCCATACTTGGTTTTGCTGTTGTTCTGTAGCTAAGTGTGAGCCAGCATCTGAACTTGTTTGAGAAGTGTATGGGTGTTTGTTCCTTGCAACAAATTGTAGTTAGTTTGTTTTTATCTGTGGTGATTTGTGGGTTTGTTGTGTGACAATGTGAAATATGTGACTTTGAAAAATGACCTTGCAAGCAGAGATTTTTAATTTCACCTGCTTAAAGAAGTCTTTAAATAGGAGTCAGCAGGACCTTTGCTATGCACAGTCCTTGTATGCCCAAGAGCAACTTCTATGAAAGGTAATGGAAGAAAAGGAGGATCACCTACATGATTTTCCAGTGCAAATGGATTTTTACAAAATGTGAAAACAGGTGCATTTATAGATGCAAAAAATGTATGCATGCAGATATATGGCAAATATTTTTTGGCTGACAGTAAAAATAAACAATTTTATCTTTCAAGTGACAAATGACTTCTTATTTGGCAGAGTTGATTAAATTTGTTTTGTGGCTAGAAAAAAATGTGCTGCAGTTCACTGGTACAGAAACAATTAAAATAGATTGGTTTTGCTCATGAATTCCAGACATGAACTAATTATCCCTTTATGAAATCACATCTGTAAAAGGATAATTGATTTGAATGAGCACTGTATTTCATAGAGACATGAGTGAGCACCTGTTTTACCTCCACAGTATCTTCTTACAGTCTTCAAAAACTTAATTCTTAATAGTGACTGGTTTATTATTTGCCTGTTTTTATTTTTTAATGCATACATACATATGCATTAATGTATGCATTTCCCTCATGGATATATATTTAGACATAAAAATATAGGGCTTCAGAAAACACAACAAATTAGCTCGGAGCACTGCAAAGGAGCCACAGTTTACTTAAATGACACAGTGGTTTTTAGACTTTCTGTTAAATTTTGTTGCTTCCACAAGCTGTCCCAAAGAGTTCATACAACATGAAAAGACTTTTGGGGAGGTGTGTGGATATTAAGTAGAAGAAATGTTTCCTATTTATTTTGCGTAATGGATGGTCTGCCTAGAGAGTAGGAGTCTGTACAGTGGCACATTTCCTGCTGGCCCTTGCAAATGGTTTGACATGCAGAAATAGAATCTACATTGGCATCCAAAAGTCTGAGATAAAGTGGAATAATGCCAGACAAGGGCTGAAAATCCAACAGAAGAATTTCAAGGTGCGACACGGGAAAAATGGCTAAAGGAATTTACGGCATACAGTGTAGAGACCAACTGTCTGACAGATATGGTGATACTATTTAGAGAATGTGTTAAAATAATGTCAATACAAGTGAAAATTTAAGTATGCTATTTGGAAGCGATCAGTGACTTTTAGTTGTCAAGTCAATTAGCTAGTGGAATAATTTATATAGGGCAGTAATAACTTGGAACAACTGAGGAGGAAGGCTAGTTTGTACTTGCCTATCACGAGTGACTGAGAGTCACCACTGCTGCATCTGTGAGAAAGTCAAAGGTGTTCCTAGGACATACGTGAGATTTTTCCAGTATGTACAGGGAAATACAAATGTCACTGTATCTCACAGCACCTTGGTGTCCTTATTCCTGGAGAAACCTCACCTGCAGTACTCTGAGCCAGTGAGGTCCTACACTCGAGAACCCAAACTGGGCATGGTGGAGGAAAGGCCAGTAATGTGTCTGGGCTGCTGTGCAAAAGGAAACTGGGCGCACAGGGCTTGCTCAAGCTGTCATGACATTTATTAAAAATTACTTCCTTCTCCATTTTTTTGATTCCAGAGGGGCAGAACTAGGTTAATGCAGGACAAATAAACTCAGCATGAATAAATCTAGATAGAAACCAAGAAAAAGTTTCCAACTCTCTAAGCACTGAAAGCCTGGATTACACCAAGTAAACATCAACAAGAAGAACAAAGTTTTGAGACAGATCCTGGTCAGCAGATCTCAGGGATAAGAAACTGTATGTACCTCTAATAGCAGGATGCAGACTCTGATGATCCTTCTAGTTTAATACTCCAGGTAAAGTAAAATAGCACAGCCTGATCTTGTCAGGTACCAGAGAAGAGAGATTCATGACTCAGGCAATTGTCCTTATTTGTGACTGACCTGAAAATTACACAGGAATTAAGTATTAACTATTGGACTGAATTAGAGCTTTAACAAGCAATGCAAGCTAACATATTTTATTAACAAGAACTAATTTTCATTATGCAACATTATGTTGTTAATAGAAAAAAATCATCATAAAGCAAACTGAAAAAACAGCATAAAATAAACTGAATTTAAGATTAAAATAATAGCATAAATGCTGCAGTACTGATTTTAGTGTTCATAGCAGAAAGGTGGTGGTGGCTTCTCTTAACTTACAGAAAAACAGGTTTTATATCATCCAAATGTGAAACTTAAAAATGGGCGGAGTATGTCATGTTCTGTGTGCTTATTGTGGTTGAAAGTTACATTGATTTAGTGTTATCCCCTGCTTTTAAGTGTTGAAATGCTGTGCTATTAACACGAAGGAGGTTAGTGCTTAGTGCTAACCTTTTAAAGGTCCATGAATATTTACTTGCCAAGGATTTTGGTGGAACTATAATCAGCAGTGTCTTCTACAGAAACAGCTTACCAAAACAGCAACAAAAAGAAAACAGAAAAGTTTGGATGTAATTAAAGAGGAAGGTCATTCTTTCCATTCTCAAAGCACAAATTCCAGTAACCTAAAGAGTTATTAATAGAGCCACCGTGATGATGATCAAAAGAGAATCTTGAAAGAAGTGAAGATTTTCAATACCATGCTGTTTTCACAGCCACAGGCCTACAGCCAACATAGTTATTTCTTATGAGTAAGTGCAAAGCCAGGTTAAAGCAATTAATTTTTTATGGAGAATATGCTTTCAGTTTTGGAGAAATAATGAAAACCAGTTTGCATTTGGCATTACTTAACAGGTGGGAGCAGAGAACTTGGTTTGGTTTAATTATTGGAACTACTTAGATATTCTTTTATGATTAAGTCATTTAAGTCAATTCTAAACAGCTACATGATGATAATCTTCAATACTTCATCTCCATGATTTACTTGAAAAATTTGATTTATAACTCCCCCCCAGCACTGTGTTGTCTGCCGGGTGTACTGGATTGGAAATGCAAATTCTCTTAATGCTGCCATTTTTCAGCAGAGAAGCCCTAGAAGAGATTAGAAAGAGATGGAAAGAATTGCCAGAAACCTTTCTTTTTAACAGCAAATGAAGCAAATGAAAGGAGCAAAATGAAGCAAATGAAAACTCGGTTGCTGAGGAGAACAGCTCCGGCGCTGGCACAATTGGCAGTGGAGAGCTCTAGTATGGTGTACAGGGGGTTTCCTGAACTGAGGGAACATGAGGGGAGCAGAGACCTGCCAGGAGCCCGCAGCTTACACCACAGTGGCTGAGGAGACCTGGGCAGGGCCATGAGCAATGGTGGCCAAGTCCCCACACCTGTAAAAGAAGCTCCTGGGGAGTGCTAGCAAGCAGGGTGGGCAACAGGGTGTGCCACAGCAGTTTGCATGGAAGGGAGCACAGGAAGGGCACTATAACTCTTACAGCTCGACCATGGAGCAATGGTATCTACCATTGAGTTAGCAGGGCTCATCAAAAGAGCTTTAACCTAGATTTGAAGGGGGAAAGGGATAAAACCAGGCTCGCTAGAGACAAGCCTGGGGGTGGCATGCCAATGTTTGAGGGATGGTGTGCTAGCGAGGTCCTTCAGTCTGCTCTGTGATGTGCTGAGTACACTGGAGCACATTTGAAATATCCCTGTACCAATGCATGCAGCAGATTAGCCATCTTGGTGGAGGCAGGGGATGGAGATCCACACAGCTGCAAAGACCTAAGGGTTGTTGATGCGTTAGAAACCATAGAAGCACCTGGGAACAGTCCCATAGAAATTAGTCTTTCTCCCCAGTAAAGATGGAGAGGGGCATCTGCTGACAAATGGTGAGAAACTCTAAAGGAGGCTTGCCTTTTTTGCTGAACAGAGTGGGCATTTAATGTCAATGAGAAGGAGTAGAAGGCAGGTACATACAGCTGGCCTTTGGCTGCACTGCTTGGCCATAGGTAGCTAGTGTTATTTGAGATGTTCATCCCACCTCCAGCTGCTGGTACAGAAAGATGCAGTACACCCCACACACCATGCAGGTGCTAAGACATGCTCAGGCATCCCAAATGCCACTCTGTGTTTAAGGAATTCATTTGAGTCTTTGATATTTTCAGTACAGTTTGGCCTTATGAGGTTAATCTTGGGATCTGTTGGTAGTCAGCTGAGAGAATTTGGAAAGGATGAGCGAACTACCAACAGGCTGTAAAAGTCAAAAGCGTTCCCAGTTCTAAAAAGGACAATAGAGAGGACCTGGGGAAAATACAGACTTTTCAGCTTGGCGTAAATCCACAGTGAAGTTCTGGATCAAATCATCAGACCAGCCATGTGTAAGAATCTGGAGGATAAGAAAGAGTTAGATAAGAAAAGTACCAGTGTGCCAAGAATTAAATCATGACTGAACCTATCTGATTTCCTTCCAAAACTACATACAAGTTCACATGGCAGCAAACAAGTTTTTGCATTTCATAGAGTTTAATTGGCACGGCTTTGGACACTATTTTCCAAGATATTATATTATAAATAAGAAAGAGCACAGTCTAAACAAAATAATATATAGCAGGTGCAGAAATAGTAGGACACGATACCTGCATTTCACACTAGTATTGTGCACACTGTTGGTCAGGACTTCTGTCAGTAGTTCTTTGCCAATTTGAGAAAAATGTATTGGGTGGGGTGCTATCCTTCTGCTCAGTGTTTAACAGTCTTTAAAGAATTTTCAAATGGCATGAAAGCACTGCTGAGCCTCTTGGAGAACAAGGTCGAATTCCAAGATGATCTTGAGACATGCAGGGTGAAATTCAATATGAAAGCATGCAAGGCAGGAAGAATTCACTGTACAAACACAGAATATGGACTAACTCCCCAGGCAGTAGCTAATCAGAAAAGGAGATGGGGATATAGTGAGTCACAAATTGGAGCTGAGTCAACAATGTCCTGGTGTGTGAAAAAGCAAAAATGATCCTGGGATGCATGAAAAACAGCATGCAGCCTACAGAAGATGTGAAGCTGCAGACCTTGCTGTAGACATTGATTAGTATTTGTAATCAAATAAAGGTTTTGCTGACACAGTAGTGAGAGCAGGTCTCACAGAAGATGTGATCATAGATGAACTGTTTGCCTAAGATAATGCTAAGGAGGTCAGGAGGATGTCACAAGGTAAACAGTACTGTAAGAATGGAGTAAAGGAGACAAATTTCTTAAACACAGAGTGTGTGGCATCCTTCGCCAGGAATGGACTGGTCACTTTTTTAGATTATACAAAAGAACACATTGTTTTGACCAGTGTATCATATTAGGTAATATGATAAAAGGCTGATTTGCACATGCACAGAGGAGCCCCGATACCCCAGTCAGAGACACGAGCTGCTACTCCAGCCCCTGTAGAGGTTAATGGTGGAGCAGATATTCACCTGCAGCCCATGGAGGACCCCACGCCGGAGCAGGTGGATGCACCCAAAGGAGGCTGTGACCCCATGGGAAGCCCACACTGGAGCAGGCTCCTGGCAGGACCTGTGGCCCCGTGGACAGAGGAGCCCATGCTGGAGCAGGTTTGCTGGCAGGACTTGTGACCCCGTCGGGGACCCATGCTGGAGCAGTCTGGTCCTGAAGGTCTGCACCCCATGGAAGGGACCCACGCTGGAGCAGTTCATGAAGAACTGCAGCCCATGGGAAGGATTCACATTGCAGAAGTTCATGGAGGACTGTCTGCCGTGGGATGGACCCCATGCTGGAACAGCAGAAGATTGTGAGGAGTCCTCCCCCTGAGGAGGAAGGAGCGGCAGAGACAGTGTGTGATGAACTGACCACAACCCCCATTCCCCGTCCCCCTGTGCCGCTGGAGGTGAGGAGGTAGAGAATTCAGGATTGAAGTTGAGCCCATGAAGAAGGGAGGGATGGGGTAATGTGTTTTTAAGATTTGGTTTTATTTCTCATTACCCTACTCTGATTTGATTGGTAATAAATTAATTTCCCCAAGTCAAGTCTTTTTTTCCCCATGATGTTAATTGCTGAGTGATCTCCCTGTCCTTATCTTGACCCACAAGCTTTCAGTTACATTTTCTCTCCCCTGTCCACCTGAGGAGGGGGAATGGTAGAGGGGCTTTGGTGGGCACCTGACATCCCACCAAAGTCAATCCATCACATTCGTAAATCTGGATGAATTTTTTGCCACCAAGCCTGTGGTCATGCTGTGAAAAGCAAGACCATGGATCAATGGACACAGTGCACTGATAGCAGAAGATGACAACAGCCACAAAAGTGCATCTTTCCTCCTCTTGCAGTCTTCATGAGACCTCACTTGGAGGCTAGTTTGGGTAATTTAGGAAAGACAAATGGGGGATAGATAAAGAATGCTGGACTTGTAATTTCAGCATGACCAGTTCAGGTGAGAACGCTGCCTGTGAGAATTGTGAAGCCCGTATTCCTCAGAGATGTCTATAAGCAGGTTAGATCATCATCTACCAGGATGGCTTGGTTAAAGCTGATTAAGTCTTTGGTGAGTCAAGATTCACTAAAAAGCTTATAAGATTCCCAGTCACTGACAGACTGCAGCAAAGACAGACACCGATTCCCTGCAACAGCTTTCACAGAAAATGATGATACAAAATACTATAAAGAGCCAGGACAGACTCCTCCTGATGGGAAACATTCCTAATTACATCTGGTTTCAGACCTACGTGAGGCACGCTGCTTCCTTTGCCAAAAGCATTTGAGAGCTGTAGTAAATTAAACCAGAAGTCTCCAAAGTTTAAACCATGCAGTCTACAAAATCATATTTCACGTACATCAAGCACTTTTCAAAATCGATGACAACCATTGAAAGCAGACAAGCGATCATTCTAAAACTCACAACTGCAATGGATGTATTAGCTCAAAAGCACACTGATATGGAAATAACATTTGATGTGGCATAATCTGTCAATTTCTGAAGAAATATATTAAGTTCCAATTTCTAAATACAAGCAAACAAAATATGTGATAATAGATGTGGACCAGCAAAAAAATACATAAAAGTAGTTGTGGCATTTTGTCTAGGACTGGAAATGCTTGTCAGAAGTAGTAGTAAATGCTAAGGCAGCAGATCTTAATCCCAGCGAAGAATGGTCCTTTCTTTAGAGTATTTTATGCATTTAGAAACCAGAGACCTACTTCTGCCTCTTTTTTAAGCTTGGATATCAGAAGGAGAAAATGTTCAGTATTACCGACAAGTGAAGTTATAGATACAGCTCTGGGGACAGAAGTATTAGTAAAATAGCATTACTGAGGTGGGCAATATGTAGGCTATTTTTTACATATTGAGTTCATAATTTCCATCTCATGATGCAGTTACAGACTGATCAGGCTCCAAGTTGTGGAAAGGACTCTCCAGCCCTTTAGAAAAAACAAAAGGTTATAGAGGTTAGACGAACCATTAAGTGTTATCAAGGGGTGCCTGTGAAATGGGCTCAAGTGTCCTGTCTGATACCAGACACTGAAAGGGTCTCTGTGGCAGGGACCAGGACCCAGTAATTTTCCCACTCCACAGAGTAAGGCCTCCTGCTGTTTGCTCTCCCAGGCGGCTCAGTGGCTTTAGCTGTGAACCAGATTACTTTTACAGAAAATGCAACATCCAGGTGATGGGGATACAAGTTTGAGTCCTCTCATCCTGCCTGGGGAAGGAATTGAATGGAGGTCTCCCAGACCCTGGACGTGCTATGGAAAACATACAACGTTGACTCATCTCAACAGTGATGATACAACATAGGTATCATCTCTGCAAGAAGACCAAAAGCTCTGACCACACAGCAGACCAACAAACATGACATGTAACACTGCATGAAGAACTTTTATTTCCTTTGTTTGCCTCCAGGCTGCTCCCGGTCAGTGTGATAAACACCCCTCACGCTCTGCCAGGACATTGTTTCACCCCCCTGGAGAGGGAGCGTGCTCGCAGAGCCTGTGTTTTGTGAAGGCACCAGAGTGATCCCTGTCCCCCAGCCATACAGATCTTAATGGATCTCAAACTATTCTAAAAGGTATCAGTCACTGCAGATGGGGAAAAAACAGGTAAGTAGTGAGTGAGTCTGGGGAGGGACCAGAAGCTTGGAGTCAAAGGAGAGTTAGGCCAAATCTGTGGGACAAACTCATCCTGAATTACCCATTGGAAATACTTGCTTTAGAATTAGCTATGCTACACCCATGCGACCTAAGTGATCTACCCAAGGCAATGTAGGAAGAGTGTGGCAGACCAAGGACCAGCATGGCAGAGCAGAGACCCTCTTAAAAATGTGTTAAACTAGGTCCTTCTTAATTTTGCTCACGAGTTACTTTCATGTTAATATTCTGCAGCAGCCAGGCAAAGCCAGACACAGCAGACAGGGTACCGAGCTGCAGGAAATAAACCTTTTTAGCAATGCCTGGCAGCAAGTTAGGATAAGTCAAAGTTCCTCCTCTGTTCTCACCCTCCCAGCAGAGAGGTACAGTGGAAATACCAAACAAGACACATAAGCGCTAAAAAGTGTGATTTTTAAAGCATCAGTACACTTTTAGTAATCCCAGGTGTTATTAATAGCATCGGTATGGGCATTTATTTTCCCCGTACTGAAACTAGAGTTTTAATCCCCTATTGATTGAAGCTGAAGTGCAGGACACACTGCAATTTATGTGATTGATTCACGTACCTTGAGGGAATCAAGTCATCTGTAAACCAAATTTTTTCTTCCCTTACAGGTCCCTGTTAGATAAATGTCTCTGTAAGCAAAATATCTTCTTTAAATTAAGGGCAAGAGGTCAAATACGCTGCTAGCAAAAGCAGGCAGAGCTTCAGTGAAGTCCGAGTGGAAAATTTGACCTGATAAACACATTTCCTTAAGTTATGAGAAGGTAAGTTGGATTCAAGAAAAATAACTTTTTTAAGACTTAGAAGTTACATGATTCTATACAGAAGATACACTTGGCAGCACCCAGAAAGTGATAGTCACCTTTATATATATATGTGTGTGCGTGTATATATATAAGAATGCGCTTTTTTTTTCCCAAAATAGCAGGTTACTTCAAGAACCCAATCTAGTGTCCAATTCAAACAGCTGGGATGCGCTCTGTTTCTCAGAAGATGCCAAGCATTCCCCCTACTAAAACTACTGGTCTTCACTCAGGCATAAAATGAGAAGCTTGAATATCCCAGTCACTTCATGAAAGGAAGACTGGAAACCTGTTCAGAAACTGCAGATAAATCACTGTAGGAATAAAGCTAGGAGGAGGAGACAGCCCCAGGTGCCTCTCGTGCGTGTGCTCGTGATCGACGTCTCCTTAAGCATTCTCTTTAAAAGCTTCATGTCAAAGTTTCTCCAGTCTCTTGACAAACAGTTTTTGCTACATTCAGCCCAGCAGGAGAAAGTATGATAACTTAGAAGGATGAAACTCAAAAGTATTTCTGGTTCATTTGAAATAGCAGCGGCCATGACTAGGTAATAGAAAACAAAGTTCTTTTCATTGCTGTGAATCTCAATGAATCTCAATGATGGTGTCTCAGGCAGGAACAATAATATTTGATTTTTCTTCTACATTTGTCGTGCAGGGACGAAGTGCCTTGGGGGAGGGAAGGAAACAACAACTCATAGCATTCACACATGTATATATTTATATGCTGAATGACAACACTAGGGAGTTGG
This sequence comes from Grus americana, assembly GCF_028858705.1. Lineage (NCBI taxonomy): Eukaryota > Metazoa > Chordata > Aves > Gruiformes > Gruidae > Grus > Grus americana. Next base: position 8,332,361 of record NC_072853.1, on the reverse strand, counting down.
GGAGATAATACAGGTGGGCTTTCAGATCTACAGCACTCAAAGCCAAGAGCTAAGTAATTCAGTAATGTAAAGTTTTGATCCGGTTTGTGTAAAAATCTAATCTCTATTTTCTAGTTTATATTTTCTAATTTAAGTGCAAGTGGGAAAAGAGCAGACAGCAGCTTGTCCAGTCCCAAGGCTGGCCTGGTTCTGTCCTGCTACCAATATACCACCTCAAACTGATGAAGCATGCTGTCTTATTATAGACATGTCTTTGCAAGCTGCACATGAAAGTTGCTGTGAGTAAAAGATTTGTTATTATAGGCTTCCCCGCCCTTTCCTTTTTTATGTATTATTGATGGCAGAGGTAAAGAGATTCAAGACTCCCCTGTGCACAGTATCTTCCCAACAGGGTAAGTTGTAAGGGAAGTAGTATTGCTGGAAGACACCTCTATAAAACAAGGTAAATGAGTCACTTCTTTATCTTCCCCACAGAGAATGACTTTTACTTACTACACCGTTACAAAGCTCTCTTGTTAAATTGAGCTATGGAGAACATATCTCTTTTTAGTCACGCTGATGTCCTGGCCACTGGGCCAGTGAGTAGAGATGGGTGAGGCAGTGTTTGGAAAACTACCTGTGTTTCCAAAGCCATGCTGACTCCTTAGAATGAGCCTGGATATTTAGTTCAAGTCCCTTCCTGTCTTCCTAAATAAGTTTTCATTTTCATACATTCCTGTGCAGCCACGTCTCAGCTGGATGTAATAGTGCCAACATTTTGAAAGGAAAATTGCTTGCCGTTTCTCACAGCGTTTCACACTTAAAGCATCCCTTACAACCAGAAAATGAAACTGCTCAGCCTGTGCAGAGCTGAGGTTACTGAGACTTCAGGAAATGGGTGGGCTGAGGTCTTTTCTGCTTTTCCAGTCTTAAACAGACCAGATCCATGATCCTTAGTGTCACCACCAGGGACCCAAGACTACACTGGCATGGGGCAGGACTGAGAGAAACAGGATCATATTTCTAGATGCCTTCTCCAGGCTGAGGAGGACTCATTTAATTTTAAAATTATTTGAAAAAAAAAAAGGTATCTGAAAATGTAGTGAAATGAAACTAAACTGAAACAATGAAAAAGTGTCAGGTTTTTTTCCATAGTTGGCCTCGGTGATAATTTCTGCTTGTTTGTCAGTCAAAATCATGCAAAGGTTTATTATCTACTACCAAGAATAGTTTATCATGTCTGTTTAAATGGCTATGAACGAGCTTTTGGAGGAGCATGAAGTTCTATTTATGTTATAGGCAGCACTGCAGTAGCAGAAGACATTTCTGTTCACTTCTTGTGGGAGGTGAGGATTTTATTTTTCCTTTTAAAACGTGTTTGAACGTAACGCTGTCGAAAGGTGCCAGACAGTGCCATAAACACAAATCCTTTGTTCATCTGTCCATGAAACAGCCCAGGCAGTGCCCCATGCCCAAGAGACGGCTCCTCCTCAACTTCTAGTCCTGGGGGCCAGCGGCGGGAGGGCTGCAGGGCATCATCTCTTCCCGCACCAAGAGCCCATGCTGCCGCTAGACCACGTGTATCTCACTCCCTTCATCTCACCCTGTGAGATGCAGCCGCTGCCAGCTGCTCTTTTGTTAACACTGATGTTTATATCACATTTAACCTCGCTCAGATTCATCACAGCCTTTCCTTAAACCAGTGTGAAGTTTATCCTTGCTGCTCCTAAGGGAAAGTATTCAGAGCCCAGTAAAACAACTCAGGGTGATGGTTGAGTGTGAACTTAATAACAAAATATTGTATCCAGGGATTCACTGCGATCTCTGCTAGTGCTGCTGGTGCCCTTTTCTGTTTTCTCATGTTTTGTTACGGTGTGGATGGGCTCAGCTGCCTTTCTGCAGCTGTACAGCGCAGTAGTCAGAAGGAGATGGAATATGCAAGTTATTTTGTAAGCTGAGCATTAGAGAGGGCCAGGAACAAACAAATACTTGACAGAAAACCAGCATGAACTGGAAGACAGGCACACAGAGTATTTCCCGCGATCCAGCAGAGCACGAAACCGTTCGCATCCCAGAAGGGTCCCCACGGTGTCCTACAAACCGCATTTATGGAAATGCTGACTCAGAACTTCCATTTCCCCGTGCTTTGCTGGCAGCACAGTTACAAATTATCTGCAGCATTACAAGTGCACCTCAGACACAAAGGAGGGGAAAAAAGGGCCTAATTTTAACCCATCAAGAATGTTTTCAGGCTGTCAGACTCAAGTTGTGTATCTGTGAGGGTGAAATAAAAGGAAGGGACCTAAGAGCACTTGAGAAAAAATTAAAGGCTAGCACAAGCACATCACTAATTCAAAGAAATCCTGCAGCTGGGATTTAGAAGAGCACTGGTACAAAGTAATAGGTTATAAATCCTTGATTCCCTTAAAAACACTAACGCCGGTCATCTCAAGTTTGTTATTTACTGCCTGCCTACACAGCTGCCTTTCAGTTTGAGCACTCAAGGAGAAATTTCTCTGGACAACAGACCAGCAGTGATTAAACTTTAAAATCCAATTCATTACTTGAACCCCACAATCTCCTATACTTTGTGAAGAGGAGAAATGGTATTCCACTTAAAATTTGACAACAAACCAGATCTGATCTTGCCAGTTCGCACAAGGTGACAAACTTTTCAGAAGAAAAGAGAACTTGCATTATTGGAAGGAGCTGGGGGGGGAGAGAAACTTTACCATTTGCGTTCAGGGTTTCATATAGAGGGTTTTGTAAGGGAAGAAAGAGATCCAAAACATTTACTGGGGAAAAACCGCGTAGAATCTGTTAAGAACATAGGCTGTGTCACTCTAACCCTGCTTGCTTATTAAGTGGAAATAGAAGCAACTAACCCAGAATGTTCCATCTTCTGATTAAAAAGAGAAAAGAGGAGGGGAGGGAATTGTTATCACTGTATTTGCAGCATAGCATGCTGCCTTTCCCCCCCCCGCCCCTTTTTTTTATATAACTTTTACAAGTGCTCCATTAATAATTCATGCTGCTTCTAAATGGCAGGGCAGCCGCTGTTTCTTCATCGCATTTCACAACGGCTGAGTGACAACGGTGGCTCTGACTCCAGGCTCCTATCTTTGACTGTCTGCCGGAGAGACACATTGCTATCCTTCCTTTGTCATTCAGTCCCTGACACAGTTGTGACAAATGCTGGCATGCCCTGTCATTCCCTTCACCTTCCAATAACAGAAATCTGCCACTTTCCAATGTGTGGTCTGCACTCTTGTCCCCTACAGAAGAAGCTGTATGTTAATGATGCCTGGTGATGTGCAGCTCTTGCTTCTGCCGGTTGCTTTTCCTCCAGTTACATAGTTGGGTTGAGCACGCTTCAAAAAGCACAGACTTTAAATGCTGCTCTGGGACCAGCACCCAGCTAAAGCTTGTACGAAAATGGTGTCTCCAGGGGGCTGAGGGGGAAAAAAAGGCTTGCTTTTTTAGCAAAAGGCATAGGAGACAATGCCAGATTTTAGGACAGATAATAAAAGACCACAGATGGAAAGAACTGTATGTTTTCTGTCGATGCTAAGGAGCTTTTGAGCCTGAACTGGCAGGGCATGATGTAACCCCCAGCACCACTGGAGGCTTCCCAAAACCTGTACAGGATAGCACATGCAGGACATGTCACACACCATGCCTGCCTTCTGTGCTGAAGCATCACAAATTGCTTTACAGGGGTTCATAAAGAAAACAATCCTGCTGCTTTTCTCGGATGCTTGGAAGTGGTGGGTTTGTTTTCAACAGGCAGCGCAAGGCGTTCTGGGGCTCTCTCTGGCTCTGACAGTAACTTGCAACCCCCCTCCCTCCCTTCCTGCAATGGGGGGGCATATGCTGGATGCATTCAGAAAAAATACTTAATGTGCAATATCCATTACAGAGTATCTAAGCACCTGTTTGGGATGCTGATTCCAGAAAGGGGCTGGGAGCCTTAATGAGTTTCCTAATTTCCACCGCTTTGATCTTCCCAGATAAATGGATGCAGGCAAGTGCAAAACAAGGATTAAGTCATCATAGCCAGAGATGCCAATACCAGTCTATTGAATCCACCATGCCCTCGGAGCAGGCTGCGGTGCCTTAATGGGGCATATCCAGCATTCAACCATTGTACCCTCGGCGAACGTTCACTTCATGTTGCTATTACAAACACAGGGGACAAGATGTTACAAGGGCATTCTTTTTCCCATGGAGACATTGAATGCTGCTTCCTTTATCCGTAGCTACGGCAGCGCTGTTACCAATTACAATCACTAAAAGAGAACAGCTGGCACTTGTTCGACCAGAGCGCTCTCTCCAAAGCCCACTGAAGCTGATGGAAAAAGAATCTCCTTTCTTTCATTGGATTTTTGGATCAGACTCAGAGAGACCTGATGGTTTAGAAAGCAAGGGTGGGTTGTTTTTTTTTTTCCATTCCTTTGTTACTTTTCCATCTCATGTTTGTGACTAGAAACCAGTTTTTCCAAACTATACACCCAGTGACAGGAGGTTGGGGCAGCATTACCCCCACTATTTTTATAAAATAAGAGATGTTAATTAAAAAGCTGCACAGCAGGGCTGGAACTATTAGAAACTAGAAAGGGAGAAAGAATGAGGCAAAACAGCAAACGGGCAGACTTTTGATGTCCTTTGCACATGATGTTTTTTCCCATTAGAGTACTTTCACGGCTGTTCCACACGTTTCTCAAAGCTCAATTCGTCTTGCGCACAGACTTTACTGAAAGGTAATAAGCAACTTCTAGCTAAAGAGTCAATTAACATGTAATCTTTGACATTTTGAATCAGCAGCAGCCGCCAGATGGGTTTCTCCTTTATACAGAATGAAACCCATCACTTGAGTGTTTGAGAATTTGATTTTCTGTTACATTTTTTCGTACTCATCTAGACTGCTACGTTTTGTTTTCCAGTCCCATGGTGGGAAAGTTCACTGAGTTTAGCCTCTGAAATTATCAACAAACTCTTCTTGATCTTGGGGAATGACAAACTGTTCAAACAGTGACTGTGCTGGGAGATCAAAATTTCCTTTCCTCCTGCAATTTTCTTGACCATTCAGGGCAAAATTTTCATTTTCATACCCGTAGGGCTCTGACCAGTGAACAGAGGCAGCGTGCCTTGATGGCTGCAGCAGCTGCTGACACCACCGCCCATTAAGGGTTCCCTCTTTTGCTGTACAAACGGCTCAGCTGCTTCTGAAGCAAGTACTGAACCCAACACATAATGGTTATGAGATTACCTTGTATTACCAGAATGCAAATAAGGAGAAGTTCAGCAGCTGCTTTACAAGACAAAAACCATGGGGGGAGTGTTAAAGGGTGGGCAGCAGAGGATCATCATCTCTACAGCATTCCCAAGTTCCAAGGTAACAGGTCCTTTATTTGCAGTGCAGTAACAGTTTGATTGGTTTTGGCAGAATACATTACAGGTAAGATAGTTTACTGGATAATGCAAGTACCTCAGAATTCAACTGGCAGAGTGGTTGGACAGGGACTGTAATTTCTCAGGGGCATAGGAAGCACCTACTGTGAAGGACCCCACCTGAGGTTTCAGTTGCTACAGCTAGAGAAATAGTTAATGGTAAGTACATGATTGTCATTGCTCTGTAATTTCATTATGTATAATGGTATCTTAATAATATGCACACATCTAAAAATAGCAGTTGCAATAAGTTCCATCTTGCTCACCTTTCTGCATTACTGTTGGATCCCCACCGGTGTCAACATGGCTGAGACTCCATGTCAGCTCAAACAGTTGTAATTATCTGTCCTTGAAAGATTAAAAAGGAAACCGGATTATATAAAAGGATTAAACATACACATAAAAATAACATACTAAGTAAGAAAAATTGTAGGTGGACTGATCTCTGAATCACGTGTGAAGGCTGAGGAGTTGTGAAATTGCCCTTACAGAGCTGTGTATTTTCTACATCTTGTTTAGCTGTGTAGAATGATTGCAATAAACTTCTGAACACAGAAGAAAGGCTACAACAATGTTGTAATGATAACTTCAGTTACTCTGGGCCACTTGGTAGAAACAGTCACAGCTCTGCAAGTCCTTCAGTTCATCTGAATGTCATGCAAATATCTATATATGTTTGACATCAAGTGATGTCTTCGCAGTTTTAACGCTTCTGAAAACTCGGCAAAATAATAGCAACACTCATGAAAGAGTGATTACCATCATGTTAATGATGGTCACAGAAGAAAGGCTCAGGCTCAATGAGCTCTGAATTGGAAATGAATTTTGCAAAAGAGGTAAGCAATAAATGGGAGAATCTGAAACCCAAATCCATGAGGAGGTGATTTACTGCAATTTTCTGTGGACTATATAATCCTAAAGTGGAATCCTAAGAATTCAAGCCTTTTAGGAGAGATCTCTGCCATATTAATATGTTTGCTGCATCACTACCACAAAGTGGCTCTACCCACTGTAATACGCTGCCGCCCAGTCAGATGAAATAGCTCGCACCTCAGGTTCACGAGATGGTCAATTAAATCAAGCTGATAAAGCAGACGAATTCAGCCAAAGGACAAATTAAGCAGCACAGAACGTATCGTTGCCAAGGCAGAAATGTAACATACGGAGCAGATGCAGAGAAGCTGCTGTACTCCCTGCGAGTGCTGAGCTGGCCAAAGGAAACACTAACAGAAATAAATGGCAATATGGTGCACGTGCTGAGCAAGAAAGCCATGCTATGAAATGCATGATCCAAACATTGAGGTTGATAAAAGTAAAAATGAGAGAAACATTATTCAGAGAATAATCCGGCAAGTAAGAGTTTACCATCTTTTATGAAGAGTAGATCAATGTGAGAAGGTTCCCAATGAGAGAAAAAATTAATTGTAGTCAGTGTTGCTGATGTATGAGCAGAAAGGTCACCAAGGGTCTGCAGCAGGAGCTGAACAGATTGAGGTTTCTATTACACAGTGTTAGATGGAAATGCAGAATAATTACTTTTGCAAGCTTGCAAAGGATTAAACTGATTTAAATGGGATGAATCTAGCTGCAGCCCACTGCATCAGCTGGGTGACAGTAATTAATATGCAGATTAGAAAAAAATTAAATAGACTAGTTTACTTTGCATTAAGGCAACGTCCTTCCAAAATTTCAGTGACATCTTAGTTCTTAGCATAGATAGTGTGCAAGATGTCTTCCAATGCTCAAAGTTCTTAGTGTACAGATTAATTTTCCAGGCTTCTTTTTAATGCTGAACAACTTAATTTGAGATTTAGAATTGAAGTTCTAGTTTTATACTACAAATGTAAAAAGTGTTTAGGGAAACAGTGTTCAAACTTCAAACGGAGTTGGGATAGATGTACTTGCTTTGGCTTGTGTTTTGCAGCTCTGTAAAGGCCACAGCATTAGACATGCTTAAATGGTCAAGCTAATTATTTGCAAATATTCATACTGCAGTAGCGCTCACAAGCCTGTCACGCACTAGGGTCTAACTGCTTCATTCAGTCTGTCAATCAGACCTAAAACTGCATGGGCAGAGCCAGGTGGTTGTAACAGCGTCCATCAGCAGTCCCAGACAAGGCAAGGTGATGAATCAGGTCCAGGGTTCACCTGGAGAACACTGTGGGGAACAGCAGGAGACTGGGCAGGAGACACAACTGCAGATAAAGCTACGGGTAGGTCTGAGGTTCATCCAGAAGATGGGAAGAGGCAGGACTGGAGAAAAGCTACCAACAATCAAGGTCCGTTTAGGAAACAAGGCCTGACATGTCTCCAAAATAAATTTTCGCTGTTGATCCCGGCTTCCAAAATACTTCCGTTGTCTGGTGGTTTTCTGTTATGCAGCCTTAATAAGCATACTGTTGTACCAGAGCCTTGGTTTCAGCTGGGATAAGTTATTTTTCTTTCTAGTAGCTGGTATGGTGTTGTGTTTTGGATTTAGGATGAGAATAATGTTGGTAACACACTGATATTTTTAGTTGTTGCTGGGTAGTTGTGTTTACACTAAGTCAAGGACTTTTCAGCTTCCCACACCCTGCCAGGTGCACAAGGAGCTGGGAGAGCAGAGCCAGGACAGCTGACCCAGGCTGGCCCAAGGGATATTCCCTGCCATGGAACGTCATGCTCCGGGTATAACTGGGGAAGACAGCCGGGAGGTGGGATCACTGCTCAGACTGGGCATCAGGTTGGGATTTTTTTGTAGTGGTGAGCAATTGCATTTGTGCATCAGTAGTATTATCCTCTTCCTTTGTTATCCTCTTAAACTGTCTTTATCTCAGCCCACAAGTTCCTTGCAGGGGGAGGGGTGAGCAAGTGGCTGCATGGTGCTCAGTTAGGAGCTGGGGTTTAAACCACCACAACCAGTTATGATGGAGGCAAGTACTCTTGATACCCATGTTAAGAAAGGAGAAACTAAGACTGGGAGAGCAGGTTGCGTTACATACTGCTTGATTTTCAAAAACATCATGATATTCAAAAACTTCAGAAGGCATTCAAAGTACTCCTCACCTCTGATGACCAGCCCTGGACGTCTAGCTCTGTGCAATCTTCAACATCATCATCCTATAAATTGCCTTTTCAAGATTACTAAAAATGCATTTTCAATGAAAAAAAAGGAATTGCATCCTTATTTAAGTAGTAGCTAACTGGCTCTAACTAAAGAATAATACTGCTTTAACCTCTACTATTTTTATCCTACAAATGACAAGGACGACAAGAATAACCCAGAAGGATTGTGACACTATTTGCAATCAGCGGACAATCTTACTATATACAGCTTTGCCAGTTTTGGGTAACTGAATGTTAGAGAGTTACATCTAGGGAGAAATGCTTTATTATTAGTTGTGCATTTCTGTTAGGATAATGTACGTGCTACCGGTGAAAGTTTAAAACTCTCTCTCTCACTGGACTGACTTCTTAGGTGCTCACCCCCTGTCTGCAACACTAAGAAAACAAAAGTCATTGCAAGGGCACTCGGCTCAAAACGCACTGCAGCATGCTGGGATCTTCGTGGGCCATTAAGCGTGTGGAGAGCTGTTGCAATGCTCTGTTTTATGCAAATAAGACTTGACCTTTGGACGCTGAGAAACCAGCGGTGCAGCTCTTCAGCAAGTCCTGAACAACTCTTCTGCATCAATTTTTACAGCAGCTTCGTCTCATATTCCAGATATTGCAAGAGTCCCCCAGGCACCTGTGAGTCAGGAGCGCAGCGATTACTAGCCAGCTCCCACCTCGATCCACTGTGCCGTTGGATGCTCAGTGGCGATGAGCTCCCAAGCTCATTGGCATTGGAGAATTAGTTCTGTTGTTTGTGTGCTGATACTTTATAATCTCTACATATGCGTAGCTAATTTTGTTTTTAACCACGCTTGCTGTTCCTCTCAATCTCTAAAACCTCCTGAGAAGTGGTATAATCCCATTGGTTCCCATTGTCATGATACATGCTCCTAACACATGCAATTACTGCATGCATAATTGCCAGCTCACATAGGCTCAATTATTAGTTTTTAAACCAGGTATTTAGTCCTTCTAAGTCACTGGGAGGGTGATTTAAATCCAATTTCATATACCCTTGTGGTGTCAGGCTCAGTGAAATGATTTAGGTTCACAGTAAATCACACAGTATCCAAGTCTTAGTGCCTTGTGTTTTATAAGCAGGATCTATCGTCTCAGAACAAGTAAAATCCTTTAATACATGGAGTCCTTTTAAACTTCTGAGTTTGTGGATAAAGCAAACTGCCTTGAACAAAGGTTGAAAAATGGACCAACCTAAGCATTCAGCATAACAAAAGAGCATCAGGAGATCTGAAAGCAGAGCAAAAGTGGCAAGGCATATTCTTCGGGGCATATAGCAAAAGGGAATAAGCATGAATGTCCAGTTCAGATGGATCTTGGCTCAACTGGGAAATAACGCAATTAAATGACAATCTGGCTTTGTGCTGAGCTGTGATGTGGGACATTCTGACATCTAGCGTAGAAACCTCACTGATGCTTCACAGCACTCCGTGCCCTGAAGTCTTTGTGAACCAACTTAAGCATAAAGTAGAGATGCTAACAGCTAGTGAACTAGGCAGTGAAGAGAGAAAAAGCAAAGTTTGTAGCTGAAGACAATGCACTTTCATTGCTTCGAGGGGTGAGCAGAGGGAAACAAATCCTAGTGGCTTACCTATAGAATAGTATAAATACAGAATTTTACTGCTAAACACATTGTTAAATCAAGACAGACCTACTTCTCTCTTGCAACACTACAAATTTTGGCTTTTCAAGAATATCCCTTAGATGTGGTTTTGCAAGCTGTGTTTATGCTTGCCTTGGTGTTATAACCCTACCTTGGTATCTACCAACATCTGCTACTAGAGGCTAGGCAGTACCTGTATGACAACATACGCTCATTTTGTGTATCTACGGATGATCAGAGCTAGTCCCACATAGATTCTCATGCTGAGAATACTATCCCAAAATGTAACTGTTTGAAAAACAGCATAATGACCGAAAGCATGCTGCCATCAGCCAGTATCTGTCCTTTCATGCTTCCATTCCCCCTGCCGCGGAAATCAGTTACCAGAATTCAAGAAGCTCCAGGCTCTCACTTGTTCACAGAGCTACAGACTCGTGCAACTATGCATGGCACTGTCCCCACACTGCATTGCATAAAGACACTGCGCTGTACAAAGACGTAGTAAAGAAGGTCAGTTAAGACCCCTTTCAGCTGTGGGAAAAGCTTCCTTCCAGTAGAGGTTCCACATATGCTTCCCTCTACCTGCCTGTAGGCTTTTCTGCAACTGCCTTATGTTTTGTATCTCAAGAGAAAACACAAAGATACCTGGCTTCTCTTGGCTCTGCCACAGATTCACAGCTACTCCCTCCTGTAATTCTCCATTTATAGACATGGAAAAACTGTATTTTAAGAAATAATGAAATATCAATCCTGCTTACTTAGAGATTAAGAACTCTGGAGTAAGGATTTTTGGGTGATTTTACAGCACCTACCACAAGATCAACCAGTGACTGAATTCAGCTCTAGTACAAACTAACAGTAAAATAAATAGATCTATATTAACTACAGAATATAAGACATAGTAATATATTTCCTTTTTATCAATTCTTGCCAGATCTTGTGTTGCACTTTGCTTCCTGCTGTAACAGTTTTTAAGGTAATGGTTTAAAAAAAACCAAAAAACAACCCCCCAAAACCCCATAGCAAAAAAAAACCCCTCAAACAACAACAACAAAAAAAAACCTGCACAAAAGGTAGTAAACTTTGCACAGAGTACATCTTGCTTAGTACAGAATATCAGGAATATATTTCACCCTGACTCCTTGTTTGAAAATATGACTAAGTAAATGTTAGGTTTACTCAAAAGCAACATCTTGCGTCATTGCACAAAAGCTTAATAGTATTGCCTGCTGCCTTTGTTTTCCACACTTCGGACAAAGTTCTGTAGAGATGCTGTATTTAAATGCATTGCATGGAAAGCTGGAAGTTCTGGTGTAGCTTCAAGAAAAGTGAAATAAAAATAGTATTAAACTAATCACTAAAAGTATAGCACAATCAGTATGGCAGTCCTTTTGTTATTTATTCTCTGCTGAAGTACATACAAATTTAAATTTTCTGTCAGTTAGTTGGTTTGTTGGGGTTTTTCCATTCTGACCCAGGCAAATTAAAGCACTGAGACTAGCTAAAGTACACCATCTACAGCTTTGTCCCTGTCCTTGTTTTCTTGTTTGTTCGGATTTTTGGGGGTTTTTTTGTTTGGTTGGGGTTTTTGGGGTTTTTTTTAATCACACCTTAGGGAGAGAGAGAACTACAGTGGGTCACATTTCTAATGCACATGCTATTATGTTAGCAATGACCTTTTGCCAGGAGAAAAATATTCTATTTAGGCAAATGGGAGAAGAACTTATTCTAAATAAGAAACATGTTCAAGTAATGCAAAACTAAAACATCTTACCATGGTATTCCCAGCCTTAGCTATAGCAGTGTAAGGAGTTTTGTCCAGTCACCATTGCAACCTTTTCCACAGCTAACCACATTGGTTGATAACAGTGAAGTCCCCGAACGGTCATGATCCACCACCTCCTTGAGGTTGGCCAATAGCTCAGTGAGCAGAGGGCTCAGGTGAAACTCTCTAATGTGCCTCAAGGGAAGTGTATGGGATTAAGTAAACGCTCCAGTTTCCTTGAAGTAGATGAGAGCGCTCCTACATGACCTTTTCTGCTGGCAAAGCTATTGAGTAAATGCTAGCAAAGGGAAGAGAACAGCACCTGAGGACACACTGTCTTCAGTCAAAATCTCTGCGTTCAAAAGTGGACATCCATCTAGCACTTCAGTAAATGATTTTGGTAGTTTCAAGTGTTGCTGTGTTCTGACCTCACAAAACAGCACAGTTATGCCAGAAGAACTTGCAAGTACTATGATTTGTAGAAAAAAGTTCTTGCCCTGTGGCAGTGCCCAGGAGTTCAAGTCAACACCCAAGATATCGGACTGCGCTCTAAATAGACAAGGCTTTGCATGCCATTCATTATTTAAAGATTTAAAATGCAACCTGAATAGCTAAAACCACACTTTAAATAGAATGCAAGTGGAGAGTGGCTGTTTCTGCTGGATAAACTGATTGACCTTTGATCAAGGGGTAAGAGGTTACCCCTTGAGGTTAACTCCAGAGTTAAAGATGGGGCATAAATCCACCAGACTTTTTTACATCTGTTAGACAAGTATAATTTACTGGTTTTCCTGACCATCCTTCATGTACCCTATTTCCATTGAGCCATGAACAGGCACCTGCTGTAATGAGACATCACAAGCCACAAGGTGAAATCAGCAATGATTTTTTTTTTTTCTTTAAATTCAGGTGCATGTTACAAGTCCTGAGCTTGTCACCTGATGAAAACTGATAAAATGATAATTAAAAAAGTTTCTTAATTTGTCTTCCCTTCTCTTTCTAGTCTGAAGTTCTCACAGTTGGCCTAGGATTGTTTACTTCCCACTGTCAGTCCAGTCTCACTGGTAAAGACTGCTGTCATCAGCAGCATGTTATCTTTAATTATTATTATTATTATTATTATTATTATTATTTATTCCACTTCTGGCAGGTTGGATTAGTTGGTTCTAACACAGAGTACTTGTGGACTGGATGCTAGCTTTCAGACAGAATAATCTAAAAAGTCAACTACCTGACATTTGTGTCACCACCAAAATTGTAAATCATATTTTTCAGAGAAGAAAAGGTGTATCACAGAACTTGCATCACCACAGCCACAGACATTTTCCCATTGATCTACTAATGTGTTTTTCAGCTACTTTGAGGATGACCTAAATTCAGGCTCAATGTGGCTGCTTGAAGTAAAACAGTAAAAACTGACATGCTACTTCATTCCTAATTACATGGTGATTTTTTGACTTGGACCTTTTCTAACATATCTTGGATTTGAACTCCTTAGCTCATTCATCTGCCCTTAGATGAAGGACATACTTGATTACTACCATTCGAATATGGATTTGAACAAGCTACCTAGCCCCAAAAACATCTGTACTCTAATACCCCAAGCCCATTCAGCTTTCAGCTCCCAGAAAATATTTTCGCTCCTAGTGCTATACCAAAATAAATGCTATCAAGGCTAATCAAAAAGGGCAACCATTTGCAAAACAAATTATAAAAACATTGACTAGCTCTGTAATCCACTGTGATATTTTGTCCTTTATTTCATTGCTAGTCCATAAAGAATATTACAAATGAGGTAGCTCCTATGGTCTCATTCTCATATATCTTATGTGTTCCTGTAAAATCCACTTACAGTGTATTTCATTTGGGTGCACAACACAAAATGATCCTTTATTTTCCAGAAGATAACATTCCTTGGACTGAAGAAAAAAACATGACAAAGCTTGTTCTATAAATTCCTACTAATTGTTTGATTTCTTTCCAAAATACTGAAGACCTTTTGATCCCTTTTAATTTACCTAGGCTGATAAAGTTATTTCCAGCTTTTCAGAAAAAATTACAGCATTAAAAAAATTGGGCAGAGATTTGTGCAATGTATTGACTGTAATTTCCTTCGTCATCCACTTTTAGCAAAGAAGACTGTAAAAAATATTTTTATAGAGAAGAAAAAGGTCATTTGTCAGAGATGTTTATTTTCTGTTTTTGTATTTTACTGACAACCACTACTCACTTCAAGTCTTACACTAGACTTTTCATGAAGAGTAAGTCACATAAGAATAAGAAAATATAAGTGACAACTTTGCTCTTATTTAACATCCTATCAATGCCCATCCCATCAATTCCATCAGAGTAAAGTTGGACAAGCATCCTTGTTAGGTGTGACTCTGAATATGAAACAGGTCTTATGTCACTTTGTTCTCCTTTGTTGTTATTAAGTGCCCAGAAATCTGAGGTGTAAGAATCCTTTGAGGTCAGCTGCCCTGTTCTTCTCACCAGGCTCAGTCCTAATGTCTGGCTGCATTTTATATTATTCAGTGCAACTCAAGAAGAGGAGCTTCTACTATTTCAGGTACTGTCTTTCAAGCTAATAGTTCTCCCCAACAGTACGTTAATATTGTTATTTGGCCTGATATTTCTTTTGCTCAGGGACATCCCATCATTTCATGTGTTCTGTCACACTAAGGCCTGCCTATTCTCCTCTGGTTAAATTCTTAAATATGTTGATCACTGTGCACATGGGCACTGGCATCAATCACCTGGTCAACTTACATAAACCCAGTTCAAGAGAGAGAGGGGAAAGGACAAAGAACATTTTCAGTAATCCTTAGCTCCACCTTCTGTCTTGGTTTCTGAGGGCTTGTAGGCTGATATGGAACCAGCTGAACTCAGCAGAAAAAACCCTCTGAGTTAAAAAAAAAAAAAAAACAACAAAACAAACCAAAAAGGTCAATCAAGTTACACCAAGCTCTGCTAAGTGCAGCCTTCCTCTGAAGAAACTATGGCCCGTGGAGAGCCCAGGCGGGAGCAGGTTGTCCCTGAAGGACTGCAGCCCGGGGAAGGGCCCGCGCTGGAGCAGGGAGACGTGTGAGGAGGGACGAGCGGCCGAGAGGGGCTGGGATGGACCCACCCCAACCCCCATCCCCACCCCAGTGCCCCTTGGGGGGAGAGGAGTCAGGGGTGAGGGAGAAATGTGTTCATGTAAGAGAAAGACTTTTTTTTAAACTAGGATAACTATTGCCATGCCTTTCTTTCATCCAAAGGGCTTACAAAGTAATTTAAAATTTATTAGGCACCTTAAATGGCATTTAGAGAGTAGAGAGAGGAAAATAGGTAGCTGCACTAAGATAAGCAAGCAACTCCTGAAATCTTCAGTTGAAGTCCCCTCCTGCACATAGTGCTATCAGATCAGGAATATACTGCCTAGCTGGAGTTGCTTGCAAACCAGATGCTGTTGCAGCTGCAGTAGTCTCTAGCATTCTAATGTTGAATTTTAACTCCACTACAACTGAGGGGTGAGTCTATACCCCTTGACAAATATCTGTCATGGTTGATGGATTTTATTTAATGTGGCAAGTCATTCCCATAAGCATCAAAGTGCTCTGTATTCTAAAACATTTTGTTGGTTAATTTGAGAAAAGGTGATCAGGTTGGTCATGGGCAATGCATTCTGAGAAATAAAAAGTCATTCTGGGACTGTGAGTTTACATTGGGATCTGCTTCGTACAGGAATGGAAGGAATTATGTTTACATATAAGCAAAGCATTTTTATCCATTAGTATTTACCAAGAAACACATGATGGTTTCCTTTCTCTGCCTCAACCATCTGGAAGACTGACAGAGGGGACTACAACAGACTCGAACAGAATTTTTTGTTAGGAACATACAACAAGGGCTCTGTAATTTGCACTGCCCTTTGAAATGTGTGGCACTGCTTTTAATCACTTAAAGCCCAATACCAGCAAGTTGAGAACAGGAACACATGAAAGATCACCTAACCAATTACCTGTACCTTCTGGAATTATAGTAGAGATGAATATGATCCTACATATTTATGTCATAATATCAAGTTTGATACTCTCAGGATGTGCCAAAATACATCTCTGTGACTGAGAGAACATGAAAGTCTTCCAAGATGAAAAGTTGTCCTCGTTTCAAGGAAGAAAAAAAGACAAATGCAGTAGTGCTGCTATTGATGGAAATGATGTCCGCTAATGATGGGAAAGCTAGAAATGCAAATTGAGAAGCTGTCAAGCAGTGTGCAGTACAACTCAGTAACCTCACCGTGATCAGATTACAAAAGGGAAAAGAGCATCTGCAGTTTATCACATTATGAGCAAAGACTGTATTATTAGCATTACCTGAAAAAACATTTTTACTAATGATGCAGTCTGCAAATAAGCTCATGTCTTTCCCTGTTTAAACTTTCAGATACAGCTCAAACATATCTACAAAAAGGAGAAACTATAATCTGGTGTAAAAAACCCTCCAAAACAAACTGTAACAAGCCATATACTGTGCTTTTGTGTATACCATCTGTTTCACTCAGCTCTACTGTGTGCACTCTGATAAGTCATCATTATTGTCAGATTAAAAGAATTAAAAAATAAAAATCAATATTCTTTTCAATTCCACACTAGTCCAACAGCTCTCAGTTGAACCTCATTCTTCTTACAGAAATACAACTCCACATTTAAGCAAAACAAGAAAAGCCAGGGTTGCAGTCTTTTAAGGCATAAGGGTGGTTGATAATTCTACCTCTGTAAAAGATTATGTGTGACCTTGGAAAAAAGTTTCCCCAGAGTGGTTAGTCTCAGTCTTGAGTATTCAGTATGCTTCTATCCCAAGAGTTTGATTTTCAGAAGGGCCTGGTACTTAAAACATCACCACTGGGTGAACTTTCACATCTCCATTGACTTTACTGAAGCTTCAACAATCTGTAGCAACTAGTGATAAGCCTCCTCCATAGGCAGGCATGAAGAGTTCAAGCCAAAAATCAAGACCTGATCCTACAGTTGAACACAGTTCCAAAAGGTCATCTCATGCGCCAGACTCTCATATAAGTTAGGATGCTACAAGAGCTGGCTAAAATCACTAGTATCAAGAAATGGTGTTGGGATTGAGAGGAACAACAACAAGCCAGAGACCAAACCACATCAGAAGGAAAGGCAGATCCCATCTTCTTATATACTCAGGAAAGAGAAATTACCCTCTGTGGATGTAATAAGTTAGGGACAAAAAAAATTTTGGAACCTTCATTTCCCATATCTCTCCTGTACCTTCTGCCCTGAGAGGTACAAAGTTTCCCCTTTGCGGGCAAATGCTTATACCATTCTATAACATGAGGTCCTTCCAGAACTAGTGTTCCTAGTTAATTTCTATAAGAACTTCCAAAGAAATCATAAAATCACAGAATTGTAGAATGGTTTGGGTTGGAAGGGACCTCAAAGATCATCTAGTTCCAACCCCCCTGCCATGGGCAGGGACACCCTCCACTAGACCACGCTGCCCAAAGCCTCATCCAACCTGGCCTTGAACACTTCCAGGGAGGGGGCATCCACAGCTTCTCTGGGAAACCTGTTCCAGTACCTCACCACCCTTATAGAGAAGAATTTCTGTCTAATATCTAAGCTAAATCTATGTTCCCTCAGTGTAAGGCCATTCCCCCTTGTCCTATCACTCCATGCCTTTGTAAACAGTCCCTCCCCAGCTTTCCTGTAGGCCCCTTCAGGTACTGGAAGGCTGCTATAAGGTCTCCCTGGAGCCTTCTCTTCTCCAGGCTGAACAACCCCAGCTCCATCAGCCTGTCTTCACAGGAGAGGTGCTCCAGCCCTCTGATCATCTTTGTGGCCTCTGGACTCTCTCCAACAGCTCCATGTCCTTCTTGTGCTGGGGAACCCAGAGCTGGATGCAGTACTCCAGGTGGGGTCTCACTACATGAGAGTGGTGCAGAGGGGGAGAATCACCTCCCTTGACCTGCTGGTCACTCTTCTTTGGATGCAGCTCAGGATACAGTTGACTTTCCCAGCTGCAAGCACACATTGCTGGTTCATGTTGAGCTTCTCATCCACCAACACTCCCACTCTTTGAGTGCAACCATACAGCCAATTCCTTGTCCACTGAGTGGTCCATCTGTCAAATCCATGTCTCCTGTAGTTCCCCGGGTCTTCCTTTTTTCCCTCTTTAAAAATGGGAGTTATTTTTCCACTTTTCCAGTCAGTGGGAACTTCACTGGATTGCCACAGCTTCTCAAATATGATGGAGAGATGCTTAGCAGCTCCATCTGCCAGTTCACTCAGGACACATGGATGCGTCTCATCAGGTCCCATGGACTTGTCCACAGTCAGGTTCCTTAGATGGTCTTGAACCTGACCTTTTCCTACAGTGGGTGCCTCTTCATTCTCCCAGTCCCTGCCTTTCCCTTCTGAGGCTTGCATGGTGTGACTAAAGCACTTGCCCGTGAAGACTGAGGGGAAAAAGTAATTGAGTACCTTGGCGTTCTCCATATCCTGGGTAACCAGACCTCCTGTTTCATTCCAGAGAGGGTCCACATTTTCCCTAGTCTTCTTTTATCACTGACATACCTATAGAAGCTTTTCTTGTTGCCCTTGACCTCCCTGGCCAGATTTAATTCTATCAGGGCTTTAGCTTTCCTAACCTGATCCCTGGTGGCTCGGACAATTTATCTGTATTCCTCCCAGGCTGCCTGCCGTTGCTTTTTGTATTGAAGTTTGTCCAGGAGCTCCTTGTTCATCCATGCAGGCCTCCTGGTTTTTTTGCCTGCCTTCCTCTTGGTTGGGATGCATCGCTCCTGAGCTTGGAGGAGGTGATCCTTGAATACTAACCAGCTTTCTTGGGCCCCTCTTCCTTCCAGGGCTTTATCCCATGGTACTCTACCAAGCAGATCCCTGAAGAGGCCAAAGTCTGCTCGCCTCAAGTCCAGAGTCATGAGCTTGCTGTGCACCCTCCTCGCTGCCCTGAGGATCTTGAACTTCACCATTTCATGGTCCCAGCAGCCATGGCTGCCCTTGAGCTTCACATTCCCCACCAGCCCCTCCTTGTTGGTGAGAACAAGGTCCAGCATGGCACCTCTCCTCGTTGGCTCCTCTATCACTTGGAGAAGGAAGTTATTATTGACACCTTCCAGGAACCTCCTGGATTGCTTATGCCCTGCTGAGTTGTCCTTCCAACAGATACCGGGGTGACTGAAGTCCCCCATGAGGACCAGGGCTTGTGAATGTGAGGCTGCTCCTATCTGTCTCTAGAGGGCCTCATCTACTCGGTCTTCCTGGTCAGGTGGCCTGTATCAGACCCCCACTATAATGTCCCCTGTCCCTGCCCTCCCTTTAATCCTGACCCATAAGCTCTCGGTCAGCTCCTCATCCATCCCCAGGAGGAGCTCCATGCACACCAGCTGGTCATTGACATAGAGGGTGACACCCTCTGCTTCTCTGCCTTGCCTGTCCTTCCTAAAGAGCCTCTGTCCTTCCATTCCAACACTCCAGTCATAGGAGCCATCCCACCACATCTCCATAATGGCAATTAGATCATAGCCCTGCAGGTGTGTGCACATCTCTAACTCCTCTTGTTTATTCCCCATGCTATGGTCATTTGCATAGAGGCATTTCAGTTGGGCCTCTGATGAAGCTGACTGACTGGCTGGAGTGGCTGGGATTCCTTTGAGGTACTTCACCAGTGTTTCCCTGTTGGCTCCTATTACCTCATGAGACCCTGACTCATCTCCGTAAGACTTCAAGTGTGCTGCGGTGTATCCAGCACGTCTCTGAGCAACAGGCTGAGGGCTCTCACTGAGGTCCCTCTGACCTTGGCATGTCATAGAATCATAGAATCATAGAATGGTTTGGGTTGGAAGGGACCTCAAAGATCATCTAGTTCCAACCCCCCTGCCATGGGCAGGGACACCCTCCACTAGACCACGCTGCCCAAAGCCTCATCCAACCGGGTCTTAAACACTTCCAGGGATGGGGCCTCCACAACCTCTTTGGGCAAGCTGTTCCAGTACCTCACCACTCTCACAGTAAAGAATTTCTTTCACACATCTAATCTAAATCGACCCTCCTTCAGCTTAAACCCATCACCCCTTGTCCTGTCACTACACTCCCTGATAAACAGTCCCTCACCAGCTTTCCTGTAGGCCCCTTCAGATACTGGAAGGCCACAATTAGATCTCCCCGGAGCCTTCTCTTCTCCAGGCTGAACAATCCCAACTCTCTCAGCCTGTCCTCACAGGAGAGGTGCTCCAGCCCTCTGATCAGCTTTGTGGCCCTCCTCTGGACTCACTCCAACAGCTCCATGTCTCTCCTGTACTGGGGCCCCCAGAGCTGGATGCAGTACTCCAGGTGGGGTCTCACAAGAGCGGAGTAGAGGGGCAGGATCACCTCCCTCGACCTGCTGGTCACGCCTCTTTTGATGCAGCCCAGGACACGGTTGGCTTTCTGGGCTGCAAGTGCACACTGCTGGCTCATGTTGAGCTTCTCATCAATCAATACCCCCAAGTCCTTCTCCTCGGGGCTGCTCTCAATCCATTCCTCGCCCAGCCTCTAGTTGTGCTTGGGATTGCACTGACCCACATGCAGGACCTTGCACTTGGCCTCGTTGAACTGCATGCGGTTCACACAGGCCCACCTCTCCAGCCTGTCAAGGTCCCTCTGGATGGCATCCCTTCCCTCCAGCGTGTCGACCACACCACACAGCTTGGTGTCGTCGGCAAACTTGCTGAGGGTGCACTCGATCCCATTGTCCATGTCGCCAACAAAGACGTTGAACAGTGCTGGTCCCAGTACCGACCCCTGAGGAACGCCACTCGTCACTGTTCTCCTCCACCTGGACACTGAGCCGTTGATCACAAGTCTTTGAGTGCGACCATCCAGCCAATTCCTTATCCACCGAGTGGTCCATCCATTGAATCCATGTCTCTCCAATTTAGAGATCATCCCACAGCTTGTCACAGTCAAGCCTGATATTATCCCCCTCCCCCTTCAAGCTAGTTTAAAGTTCTGTTAATGAGCCCTGCCAGCCCCTGGTCACAGCTCACACAGCCCTTCTCACTACTGCCAGCCATTCCCAGTGACAGGTCTGGCACTCCCTGCAGCCTGGGGCCTGGGTGGCTGCCTGTTTTCCTGGCAGCTCGCTCTGGGTTGCCACCTCCGTTCTGGTGAGCGCAGAGGACAGAGCTTTCTGCCGGGAGGATGCCATAGCTAAGCTCCTTCCGAGAGGGTGATGACCACCAGTGGAACTCCCCTCTTGAGCTGGTGGGGTGACCAGGCCCTTCCTGTGCGCCCTCCCGCACAAACTGCCGCACCGCGCTCTGGTCGCAGCGCTGCCCAGGCGGCTTTTTATAGGTGCGGGGGTGGCCATGGTTGCTCTGGCAGCTCCCAGGCCTGGTCAGCGCCTCCCGCCATTGCTGCCAGCTGCTGGTGGGTCTCTCTGCTCCTCTGGTGTTTCCCTTCCTCAGGAAACCCACTATGTGCTGAGATCTGCCGCTCCGCTGCTCCCCTCAGCGACTCAAGTCAGCTTGAAGCATCATAATCTTACCCTCCATTAAATAAGACTGCTGCCACTAGAAGTATTTGCATCTTCCTTTTTCCATTTTTTAAAATCTTTGCACACTTCCAAGGACTATCTCCCCTCAGTGCTCAACACATTCCCAGAAACATTTGATGTGTTCCTAGCTGTGCAGATCAGTTAGCCCATGTTTCTCAATTTATGCATGCATAAGCTTTTAAACAGTAAAATTTGCCAAGTGTTAGCCTAAAGCCAGGATACTCCTCAGGTGTCAAAGAAAGATGAAAAAAAAAAGATCATATAGTGTAGCAAATGCTAATGAAAATTACTAGTGTGGGGGAAGAATGTGTAATCTACAGAAACAGGAGCTACTTGATTATGTTAAAACTATAACTGCTTGTCTCCCCTGAACTGAAAAGGTCACAACCCTCAGAAAAGATTAATTGGATAAAAGGAGTTGAATCTACACCGAAAACAATCTGTGCTGTTTATGTGATAAAAGCAGAGCTTGCCAAGCAAAAGATTTAATTCCTACCTTTTTGGTTGTTCCAAATCCAGACAAAAGACAACTGGAACAGCTATGGCCTGGTGTAAACATAGCACTCTCCGTTTTCTTTATGCTTCTGAAAAAACACAAATCTTCGGATATTGACTTTGCAAAGTACAATGCCTTACGTTAAAGAGGAAGTACTTATCTCCTCATAGCATTACAGATGTGGCATATTCAAGAAAGAAGAAAATGTATCAATTATGGAGGCAAGAAATCAATGTGCAGTACTCAACGCAGCTGAAAGTCCTTCCTGACTTACACCTCGCATGTTTCCAACCATTGCATTTCCAAGCAGAGTTGGGAAAAAACCTGAAACTTAAGAACCCGAGTTGAAAAATATTTTTTAAATTAAAAAAAAAAGGTATACAGAAAATTCACAAAAATATTGATGTTTTAGTGTAGGAAAATGTGATATAACTTGTCAATTATAAATCGAGCCTTAAATTACAGTAGGTATGCATGGCCATGATACATTAGAATTAAAATAAACAAAAAACCAAAACCAAAACCATTCCTCCAAATACAGACACAGCTCTCATAGACATAATACCGAGTCTATCTGGAAATAATTTACTTAGGAATTCTTGAGTGACGCATAGCGAAATACTTTTCCATTTTTCCCCCACAGTCAGATAATAATAAAATACATGGCTGAACTGATTCAGAAAGGTTTTACATTAAGAACATAGCTGTTACCACATACGATCGTGATGCTCTTCCAAATGTGGTTTTAACAGCAAGTGGGCTGTGAATATTTCAATACATTCTAAGAAAACTTTTTGAGACTGCTTTCTTCTATTTTAGATAATAGAAAACATTATTCTTGCAATCAACACTGAATTTTAACCAGTAATTACAAACCCAAAGTTTCTTATGCAGATTAATCCAGTTGATACATTTGGTGCATCAGTTTCTATCACGCTGCTAATGTTTTTAAACACTTCACGGCTCATCCTCGTCAAATTTACTGAACATGTAAGAAATCAACCCTGACACCTGTGACCAGCTCCAGCCAGTTACACCAAATGGCAAAAAGGTCTCCCTCCTACACATGTAACATCCCCGGGGCTTCTTGTGCACTTTCAAGATTAAAGCAGAGGAAACATAGCTACCACCAAAGTACAACGATTTACAGTTCTTTTCCATTAACAAATTTAAATTCTCTATCACCACAGATAAGGGAGAAGCTACCACTAAATGTTTGCACTCTGATTTTGTTCAGCATTAACAGAACCCAGCAGACTTAGAAGAGGCAGGCAACCAACTCACTACATTTCATCAACTTAGTCAAAAAGCTTTTTTCCGCTTTTGTCCCCAGAAAGCCCATAAATAAGTTCAATCACATAGAAAGGTCTGTCTAGACTTCATTATGCTACTTTCTTGATTAGAGAATACTAACTGGAGGAATAATTTGTCAGAGTCAATGCAAAACAGCATTTTTTACTTAGTCCTGAAAGGGAAGCCAACACTTAAGAAATTAGAGAACTAGAAGAAAACATGACAACTTTGTTATTAATTAATAACTTTTATAGCTCAAATTTAAAAATATTAAATCAGAAACAATTCAAGATTCATGAAGAAAAATCTGGAACTATATACATGCATAATTAAGAATATCTAGATTCTTGTCAATATTTAATTTTTTTGTACAAGTTCTTTCACACAATCATATTTACAAGTGTATATTTTTAAAACATATGAACATACAACTTTTATAGCATTTACAAATAATTTGAATAGATTTTTTTTCTTAAAAACAAAAGACTATTTCATTGATTTGACAGATTTGGTTTCATCATACGGTACTGGACAGGTATTTTTCCAGTGGGATGGAAAGAGTTAACATTATTCAGTTATCTAAATAAGTCATCCTACTGATACCCAGAATTATCATATATGGCTTTAAATACCTCCCAAACTCAAAGGATCATCTCACAAATACAAACTACAGTCCATCTGTGGCATGTTTCTAATTAAAGTCTTGAGCCTTTGTTTTGGTTAGATCCACAACTCCGCAAACACTTTCTAAGCAGGTACTCAGAAATAGGCAACTCTTCTAATTAAAAAAAACCCCAAAACCAACAACAACAAAAAACCAAACCAAAAACCCAACCCTGCTTCCAGTGAAGACAAGCACTTATTAAGTATGTATAAAATGGGATGTATGGACTTTTCTAGAGATTCTAGCTACCATTATAGATGTTTTAGTACTGTGGGATAACATGCTTTTGAACAGACAATATTTTGGGGGATTTCAAGAATCAAGTGAGAGATCTTCTTAGAAGGGAAAGAATACTTTTTCCTCAAAATATAAACATTTTTTAGGGGAAAAAAAAGAAATCTGAAGAGGTTTGGTATGTAATACATCCAAGTTACTGATACATTCCAAACGGCCAGACCACTATCTAATAACAAGGTCTTGCTTCACAAATTAATTGAAGATTTGTCAGCTTGCTTGCCTTTGGCTGTGTTAGGAAAAAAAAACCCCAACAACCTAAACTTCTGTCTTTGGCTAATTAAGTAGCCATCTCCTTTGAACACTGTTCTCTAGAGCTCCTGCACCGATTGTTCCACAGTTTGTTCTTCTACAGGCTGCATAGCTTCCTGAACATAAACTATGAATTCTGAAGCCTCTCCACCCTGCGTATAGACAGTCACTGTCTCAATTCCCTCCACTTCATCCGATGAGACGACCAGGTGATGCTGCTCAGACAGCTCCACTGAAGCCTGCTGCAGTGTCTCTTGAATCATCAAAGTGTGATTGGCTGATTGCTCCTCTTCTTTTACCTAAAGAAAAATTGAAGAGGTTACAGAAATTTCACCTTTCCAATAAGTACCTGGTATTGTGATGATTCATGGAAATACAGCACAGAAATTAGAAATCAGATGGTTTTGAAAGAAAATGTCAGTTTTACAGAAAATTTGTTGCGAGCACTTTGATTAATAAGTGTATAGCTAGACAGAATACTGAAAGCAGTAACACAGCATCTCAGTTATATGCACAGAGAGCTGCAAAGTTCCAGGAACATAGGTCTTTGGAGACAGCTTTAACTCTCAGCAGTCATTCATGCAAAATCACTCTTATTTAAACAAATCTGAAGTCAAGCAATTCCTCTAGTAGCACTGAGATGAGAATCCATTGAAAACCACATAAAAAAACAAATACTGTACCCATTTATTTTTTTTTTCCTAGCCAACTGCTTGCACATAGAAGTAAAAGTTTCATTGTGAACCTTAATAGACTTTTATTACAAAACTGTGAAATGTAAATATCACTGAAATAGATTCCTAAGACCTACTGTTTGTGAAGCAGCAATTTTTACATTATTGAAAGGATAGTGACAGAAACAATTCAAAATAACAGAATTTTTACTGAACAATTTGCTTCTTGTCAAAAAGTAAAAAAACCCCCCAATTTGGTATTGAATTTCAAAGAGTTCAAACAGCTGTCAATTATTAAAATAGAGCAGAATTATTAAAATACAGTACATAAGAAAAAATCATTATTGTTTACCAGATCCATAATAAATTCCTATGCAAAGTACTCCAGGCCAGTAAAAACACATCTGAAAACTGTAAGTCATGTGGAGGAAACACATTCTCTCAAGTGTTAGTGATAAAATAATGTACTTTTGAGGAGAGAATGGAATAGCAATTTTTTGGTATTCAAGATATATGCAAAGGCATTTGTTAGATGTTTTCAGTACAATACTACTCCCTGTGTTCATTGAAGAGACCTGTTTTATTTACTGGATCATAAATGCCAACCCACCTGCAAATGCAACATGCAGTTAATCAAATCCTCTCTTCCTTCTCTTTTCAGAAAATGGGTTGTTTTTGTTAAGGCCTATTTCTCTTTCATTTAGGCTTAGCAAATGTTTTATGATGTAAGCTTCCAGAGATAAATCATGTTTATTTCTCACTGTAAGAAAATAGCTGATTGAATTTGTAGGAGGTCACATTCTCTACAACAAACACTTTTTTCATATCATCAAGTGCATCTATAAATTGTCCACTTACTTACACAAACAACAGGGAATGAAGACAGAATCGCTGGCTCACCTACATCTCATGATGGACAGCAAAACTCCATGGTATTTCCAAGAACAATACAAAACGTAGTAAGAACAGAACAAAGGATTGGTAGATATCAATTTACTGGATCTCAGTGTACCCTTGTATCTCAGAGCAGTGTATGGTGTGCTCTTGGCAGCACTAAACTTGTAAGCCATTTTGAAAAGAATAGGTCAAACATGGTAGATTCCACAAACTGTGGAATCTAAATTATGTAAATTGGAAAGGGGGCTTTTTTTTTTTTTTTTAGAAGCTGATTCAAAAGTTCTTTTCCAATTCTTATTTATACGACATGGCTTTGTAAACAGTATGTGGTGGGTTGACCCTGGCTGGACGCGAGGTGCCCACCAAAGCTGCTCTATCCCTCCCCTCACACTGCATCCATTGATCCATAGTCTTGCTTTTCACAGCATGACCACAGGCTTGGTTTGGTGGCAAAAATTCATCCAGGTTTATGGGTGTGGTGAGTTGACCCTGGCTGGAGGCCAGGTGCCCCCCAAAGCTGCTCTATCACTGCCCTCCTCAGCTGGACAGGGGAGAGAAAATATAACAAGAGGCTTGTGGGTCGAAATAAGGACAGGGAGATCACTCACCAATTACCATCACAGGTAAAACAGACTCAACTTGGGATAATTAATTTATTATGAATCAAATCAGAGTAGGATAATGAGAAATAAAACAAAATCCTAGACTGAGAGCAGCCCTGTAGGATTGAGCGCAGCCCTAAGGAGAAGGACTTGGTTGCAATTGTTCCTGGTGTTGCACAGATTTTTTTCCCCTTCTTAATTCTGTTATCCCAGAGGCGCTACCACCGTTGCTGATGGGCTTGGCCTTGGCCAGTGGTGGGTCTGTCTTGGAGCCAGCCAGCATTGGCTCTGTCAGACATGGGGGAAGCTTCTAGCAGCTTCTCGCAGAAGCCACCCCTGTAGCCCCCCCGCTACCAAAACCTTGTCACTCAAACCAAATACACAGCAGTATCAGAACAATCAAGCTCAGGAAAATATAATTAAGATCAGTAGTTTTTCTTAATAGGGGAGCATGAATAGAAGGCAGAGCTAGAGCGAAGCTTCCAAGCCTCTGTTTGACTTATTAGAGACGAGCAAGGAGAAAAAGTTCTATGTTTGTTTTCCTGATGCTCTTTTCTAATTTCATTTTTTTCCCCTAAGCAACCATTCCCATTGTTGTACCCTGACTTTTCTTTTCACTTTCTTATTCCATGTTTAAAATATCTGTCAGATGAAGAAGATTTCAGAGATGCCCAAACCCCTCAGGACTTTATATCACTTTGAACTTTCACTCAATTCATCAGGCTATACAAAGCTTTTTCTTGAACAATAACAAGTATGTTCAGGTGTTAAATTATTCAGAAGTCCCAGAGTCAGTATGCCTGTAATATATTGAGATGAAATATATGTGGATTTTATCTGGTGAAAGATTTAACATCTAAAGAGAATCTTGACATTGTCATTGACCTTAATGCAACAGCACAATCATACCTACTGATTCTGACTCTGGCTTTGTTGCACAGGATTCAGATTATAGGGATAAAACTACAGGAATAAGCTGAAGTCCTTTCCACATTCTGTTTCTTTTACCAAGCATATCTGAACATTTTAATTGAAAGTTACTTTAAACAGTTCCTGCTGAAGTTCAAGCTCAACATCCTACAAAAGTGGGTGATCCTGGATGCTTGTCTTGACACAATAAATTTTGCAACCACCCTCAGAAAAACTAATTTATGTTATCACAAAATATGAGTATCACCAAAGCAGCCTTTAAGAATGGAAGCTTCAGCCTCTCTTTGAAAAGCAAGGAGTTATATCGTGAAAAGAAACATAGCACTGTTAACTTTCTTCTCTTGTTCCTCCCCCTCCCCCTCTTTTTTTTTAATTATTAAAGAAACTCTAAGTCCTACTGAAAGCAATAGGGATTTTCTGAATTCATACACAGGAGTCCCTTTTCATAACTGTCCTCTCTCCTGAGGCTACCTGCTCCAGTGTCAGCTCCTGGTGAAAGGAAAGGACATACACAGGATCTACTAATGAAGATCATAATAGGCAGACGAAAGCCTAATCACTAGCAAATTCAGATAGGAAGCTGCAGTTAGAAATGTTAGATAATTAAAATCTTCACAGCTTCTTATGAATCAGCTCACAATTACAGACTTTGATGCTAGAGACCCATAAACAAATAGACAAATAGGAGTGTCTAAAATTTGGCCCTTTAATTATGCTAGTGCACTATACATAATCCTCTGACAACATGGCTCAGGCCAGAAAAATGACACTACATTTGCTAAGAGCTGCAAGAATGCACAACACAGTCTAAGAAGGATCTCGTACAGTCTCATTTTAGTCACTTTAAATCAAAACCCATAAATAATTTTAAATATAGTTTTGGGAGTCTACATAAATAACGCAGAAAGGAAAATAAATAAAGCACAGTTGACAAGAAAATGAAATGAAACCAGAATCTCATTCAATTCAACAGCAGCAATCTAATACGTGTTCAGTTTTATATGCTTTTGAAATGAAAATGGCCAATAAAGAAAGTTAATTTAACCTCCCTACCTGACTTTATTGATGTGGTTTTATTACCCTTGTCACGCAGGGTAAAGAAGACCAATGCCCTTATTTCTGGTGTTTCTGGCTTCCAGTATCTTTTTTGGACAGCTATCTGTAATCCTTTTAGTTTGACAAATCGCCACGTTATTTTGGTGTATTAGGTTTGTGTGGTGAGGTTTTGGTAGCGGGGGGGCTACAGCGGTGGCTTCTGTGAGCAGCTGCTAGAAGCTTCCCCTGTGTCTGACAGAGCCAATGCCAGCCAGCTCTAAGACGGACCCGCCACTGGCCAAGGCCATCAGTGATGGTGGTAGCGCCTCTGGGATAACAGAGTTAAGAAGGGGAAAAAAAACACCAAGAGCAACTGCAGCCAGAGAGAGGAGTGAGAAAATGTGAGAGGAACAACTCTGCAGACACCAAGGTCAGTGCAGAAGGAGGGGGAGGAGGCACTCCAGGCACCAGAGCAGAGATTCCCCTGCAGCCCATGGAGAAGACCATGGTGAGGCAGGCTGTCTCCCTGCCGCCCATGGAGGATGATGGTGGAGAGAATATCCACCTGCAGCCCATGGAGGACTCCATGCCAGAGCAGGTGGATGTACCTGAAGGAGACTGTGACACCGTGGGAGAGACCCACGTTGGAGCAGTTTGTGAAGAACTGCAGCCCGTGGGAAGGACTTGCGTTGGAGAAGTTGGTGGAGGACTGTCTCCTGTGGGAGGGACCCCACGCTGGAGCAGGGGCAGAGTGTGAGGAGTCCTCCCTCTGAGGAGGAAGGAGTGGCAGAGACAACAATGTGTGATGAACTGACCACAACCCCCATTCCCCGTCCCCCTGTGCTGCTGCAGGGAGGACGTAGAGAATTCGTGAATGAAGTTGAGCCTGGGAAGAAGGGAGGGGTGGGGAGAAGGTGTTTATTTAAGATTTGGTTTCATTTCTCATTCATCTACCCTGATTTGATTGGGAATAAATTAAATTAATTTTTCCAAGTCTGTTTTGCCCGTGATGGTAATTGGTGAGTGTTCTCTCCCTGTCCTTACTTTCTCTCCCCTGTCCAGCTGAGGAGGGCAGTGATAGAGTGGCTTTGGGGGGCACCTGGCCTCCAGCCAGGGTCAACCCACCCCATTCGGATATTTACATTTCAAATCAGTTCAATGTTTACATGCTTTTGCGTGGTTCCTATTGGATTGTTCCACAGGGAATAATCTCAAAACATTAATTTACATCCCTCAAACTGATGAAACAGTGGGACGGCTGCCATCATAATGAATGAAGTCACTGCACTCAATTCTTTTTATTGGCATCTGAAATCTTTTGAAGAGTAGCATCCAAGACCTCTTTTCTGTTTGAGAGCCAGCTGAAAAGCATCTGGCTGCTTATCCTTCACTAAAGAGTGACAGCAAAAGCTGAAGCCACACACAGCTGGCATATTAAATCAATTCAGTACCTGCATAAATATTCTTTACTAGCTAAATGTGTCTCTCACAAAAGCCAATGGGACTTTTGCCCCCATGTCTTCATAAGTAACTCAACATTTCTAAATTATAAATGTTCTTAATTTAAATATCTGAGGACCATCCAAATACACATAAGTGACATTAAAAATGGGTATCTCTTAGAGGAATCTCTTCTCAAAACAAGCAAGTCTTTTTTAATTTGAGAAAAATTAATTCAAGCCACTACGGAAAATATACTTCTTCTCTTCCCTGAAAAGGTGTAAAAAAAAATATTCGCAGTATGATGCTAAAGCCACTTTCTTATTCCAGAGCTCATCCTGAGAAATAACGAATATGTTCAATTTTCTTTGAAGTCAGCAGGAGTTGCAAGTCCATAGTGTTGAAAACAGTCTTGCTGGGCTTGACCCAAAATCCTCCACAGAATCTCTCCCTTGGTTTCAGATTGAATGCTGCCTTTCAGTTTACCATTAAGAACAAAAGTTAATCAAAACCTTACACTAGGTTACAGATGCTCCTATTAATATAAGACACCACAGTAAGAAAATATACAATATAGCTACAGAAAGGATTAAAAGGAAAAGTGAATATAAGCATTCTATATCACAGAGAGCACCTGGGTATGTGATGTGCCAGCTTATGTTGGTGCCTGCAGGACTGTCTCTACCATTTTGTTCAGTGCCATTTGAAAAATTTGAACTCCCTCTCTCTCTCGGTTCTAGTTTACATATATTGTGTGAAAAACACGCACAGAAAACACACAAAACACTCTAATTTGATCATATGAACCTCTATAATGAGCTACAAAACAAAGACAATCTGGTGCACAATTGTTTCAGAATAATAAGAGATTTGAATATGAAAGACTTGCTTTGCATAACATAAAAAATGCAAGGTGGCAAACAAATCTTCATACTGGTGATGTAGATTTTTAAAAAGTTTTAGCAATTGGCTGTTTGAATGACAGAGAGACTGTGACTGGCAACTTCACTCATCTGGCAAAATGCTGTATCACCAGATTTCCTTCTGAGGAAGTATGGCAACATTGCCATCATTTCAAGAGCTCTAGACAGGACAGTAATCTTGATATGAGATTTTATCTATATGCTACACAGATGGCAAGAACTCCACAGAGGCTGAGAAAACAGGGCCATCAGCCCCAGTTAAAGCTCTCCTTTGCTGGTACCATCATGTTAAGTATCAAATTGCTCCATGTCCTAAAGCAACCGCAAACTTGACAATCAACCTGTATATAATTTCACGTATTCGCAAATTATCTAGATGAACGCTAGCACCCAGCATCATGTAGGTACAAATCAGAGCCAGATTGAAATATAAGGTGTGTTGCTGAAGTACAACGTGGAGTAGCCTTTGACATGACGGCCATGCTAATATTATTAGATATTTATTTTTGAAGATGTGTTACACTATCAAATTCTGTTCTGCGATCACCTTCAAGCTGATGTGTAATCTTTGCCGTGCATTGCTACCGCTGTCACTTTGAAGAAAGTGACTGTTACCATGGTAGGATTTTACTGGAGCCTGAAGAGATCACAGAATAAAAGGATGAAAGGAACTAAAATAAAGGGTGAAATGCATGGAAATCCAATGTTTTCTTAAGCTTGATAAAAATCTGCTTAC
The DNA here is from genome assembly GCF_028858705.1 of Grus americana. Lineage (NCBI taxonomy): Eukaryota > Metazoa > Chordata > Aves > Gruiformes > Gruidae > Grus > Grus americana. The sequence goes on along the minus strand of NC_072853.1, from coordinate 8,300,655 downwards.
TTCAGGAAACAGTTGATATAGTTACTCTTCAGAGCAAATTATGTAGAAGTCTGGGTTGAAAATAGGTTATTGTGCTTTTCAGGAAGAGTTAACCCTACACTCCAAGCTCCACAGGCAGTAAGAACATCAGTCCTGTCTCTTATTTCTGAATGGGGAAAAAAAGAGAAAGAATTCAGCAGCCACTTACTGCTCTTTATTGTTAATGTTAGTGTAGTGCTTTGGAGCAGGACCTGGATTGTATCAGGTATGCTATATACAGAAAGTATTTCATGCCCCAAAGGCCTTATAATTTCAATATAAAACAAGAGACAGTAAGCAGACACAGAAAAAGGGAGGTAAGGGAGTACAACATAAATGAGACAGTGGTAGTTTTGTGTGACAGGCATTAGTATCAATATACCAATAGCCTAACCACGGATAATTACTGTCATATTTTTGAAAAGTAATTGAGAGAAGACAATGAGGTACAAATTGCTCCTCATTAAAAATCCACATAACTAAGCACAATATGGAAGAAGGCATTAAGAAACTTGTTTGAAAAAAGTAATGAACAATTAAAGCTTCATGGACTGAGCAAAGGTAGGAGTCAATATCTTTACAGCTAATGAGAAATGGGACACTAAGTCAGAAAGGGCTAAAAAGCCCTGGAAATGAAAACAAAGTTTTGGTTGATGTGGCAAAAAAGGAACATTCAAGCGAACAGCATAATCATCTTAGTAATAAATAATAATGAAGACTGTCTAGAGTGGCAATGTAATTCTGCAAACAAAGATAATGCAAGTCAAATGTCTGTGTATTACTCAGCATGTGAAGCTCTGGATTTCTGACTACAGTTTTTACATGCTAATGTGCTACAAGTAAGGTGGCATAAAAGTGTCTGTTTGCAGTGCTCACCCAGATACACTGTTCCGAAGAATTAGAAATAAAGGAAAAAAACAGGGAGTTGACATGGTGCACAAGGCCATGGGCATAGGTTAGGGTTTTTTGGCTGTTGGTTTTGTTTTGTTAGAACAAAGACTACTGCTCTGCTCTCTAGCAGTCCTCTGCATATGAGGCAGTCAGGATTTATTCTGAATGAAGAGGGATCTCAGTGGCTTGTTCAGACAGGGAAAATAATATTGAGGAAAAGATTTAAAGCTTTACACAATCATCTGCTGATGAGTTTTTCTCATGAGGACAATAACCTCTGCACTGGTATGATGCATAAAACGTATTACAGGCCTAACATGGCAAATTAGCAGCACATTCCTCTATCAGTATATAAATGAAAAAAGCCTGACAACCAGATAACATACAACCAAATTTAACTGTTTACTATCGTATACTGATTTAAAACTTTGGTTGACACTGGGAATCCAAAAATCTACTGCTCTGGTTCAGTAATTTGAGGAAGAAAAAATCAAATTTGGACAAAGAACTACATAGTTTCTACCTTTTTTTTCAGATTTGGTACAAGTAATACACTGCATTTATAAAAAAATAAATTAATTAAAACAGAAAGTATCTTGCTGCCATTACAGACTCCTGCTTAACAAGCACTGGAAATGGAAGAGCAACAACAAAAACGAGAGCTGATGGACACAGGCTGAGAAGGGGCAACTTTTCTGATGTTCCGGTCAGTGCAGTGAGGGGTTCAGGAAATAAGCTTTTAAGGATGCTCGTATTGTGAAACCAAGAAAATGCACTTTGAATCTTGTCTTGCTGGAGAATAACTTACAGACACTACACACTGAAATAGTCCCCTCCGCAAAAGATAAAATAACAGGAGTGTTCATTTCTGAGGGAAATGTTTCTTCACAAGAAACTCAGTATTTAAATCAAACAAATGTTTAACTTGGAACAAACTTCTTCAGGATATTTGATATATATGCCAACTGAAAGAAATAACTATACATCAAGGTAGTTTGTAGTTAAACACTCTTTCTCTGTTCTAATCTACATACAGATATATTGTGTGATAAACAAGTCTTTGAAGACAGACCTGCAGACACTGCAAATCAAGGGTGGCTGTGATACTGGCATGACTGCCCATCCTCCAATTCTTCCTTTATATTCAGCACGTGAGCTAGGAAAATAGTCCACCCATATAAATAATGAACTGAACAGCCTCTGCTAGCAAAATAAACAAAAAAAGAAATGGATCAATCTCCACCCTGAGGTGTCCTGGATTGACCTGGGATAGAGTTAATTTCCCCCCTCGAAGCAGCTATGGTGCTGTGTTTTTGATTTAGGATGAGAATACTGTTGATAACACACTGATGGTTTTAGTTGTTGCTGAGCAGTGCTTACACTAAGTCAAGGACTTTTCAGCTTCTCATGATCTGCCAGTGAGAAGGCTGGAGATGCACAAGAAGCTGGGAGGAGGCACAGCCAGGACAGCTGACCCAAACTGGCCAGAGGGATATTCCATACCATATGATGTCATGCTGAACAAAAAAAACTGGGGAGGAGTTGGCTGCGGGGCAGCAATTGCTGCTTGGGGACTGGCTGGGCATCAGTCAGTGGGTGGTGAGTGATTGTTTTTCATTTGCATCAGTTGTTTTTCTTGGGTTTTATTTCTTTGTATTTTTGTTATTTTGCTTTTCATTACAATTTAGCATTAGTATTAACATTATTATTTTATTTTATTTCAATTATTAAACTGTTCATATCTCAACCCATGAGTTTTCCCACTTTTACCCTTCCGATTCTCTCCCCCATCCCACCGGGGGGGAGTGAGCGAGCGGCTGCATAGCGCTCAGTTGCTGGCTGGGGTTAAACCACAACATAAGGCATGAGGGCAAAAGTCTGTCTGTAACAGGACAGAAAGTCAAATGTGCAGGAAGTACGGTGACTTGTTTTTTATTTCCAGTCTCTCCGCCTTGCTATGTGCTCTGTTACCACAAAACTGTTTTCCTCCCAATTTCTTGTCTGTGTTTACCATCCACTAAGAACAATATTTTCTGCCTTTTTCAAGCATTTATTAGCCTCTCTCCTAGTTATTCTTCAAATTTAGCACTCTCTGCTCTCACCTTTCCCCCACCTTGTTACTGTTTTTGGTCTTTAAGCTGTGCAGAACAACACAAATATCATGCCATAAAGAAATATTTTCCTTAGCTCTGTCAGAAAGACATCCAGACTGGATCACTAGTTACTGAAAAAGACTCAAACTGACGAGGATACACTTCTCCTACCATACTGTGATTAAAGCTTCAGTGTGGATTTTCTCTTGCAACAAGATTTCTCCCAAATTAGATACCAGAAAAAGTTTAACTTTGGTAACAGATTAGTATACTGAATCTCAGGCAAGAATGAGCTAAAGTCATTTCAGGCTCTAGACACGACCTTTGAAAGGCCTCATACACATGACACTATCAGACCCAACAATAATTCCAATTTCCCAATCCTAATCCAAGCCAAACAGGGCTAACTTTGCATTATTTTAGGGTTTATAATCATAGGCTAAATCGTGATTCAGGCGGGGATTGTTTCTTGCTATGTTATCAAAATGTTTTCTTTTATAAAATAATTCCTATGAACAAAAAATATGAAGTTTCCAAAGTCAGAACTGACATTTTTTCCTTCTCAACACCCAATTCAGAAGCCGGGGGCTTTGAACAGACAATCTGATCTTGATTTCACCTCCATTACAATGTGTACGCGTGATTTAAGATACTTGCAATAAGACTACATGCAACTCAGAACATTAATTTAACAGCACACCTCAAACACGGTACCCTTTCCATCTTGTGTCTTAGTAGGAAACAATTTTAAAAATATACCAGTCATATCTAGCTAATACACTGGACATCTTGCAATACGCTGAAAAGGACTTATGGATGAAGATGAAAGTGTTTCTGCAGGCAAAAGTCTTGCATTAACCTGAGATACTACAAGTACTGCACACCGAAGGTATCTGAGCATGAAGATGGCAGCATTACTGACAGATACATGTGGATTCACACATAATTTTAAGGATCAAGTGTAAATGGCACTTTCATGGGTGAAAAGTAAGGAAGAAGACAGCTGTGGGAGAAAGTTCCAGGGAGGAAATGGGAGACAAAATTAGCAACAATATAGTGTAACATTTACAGCAAATAATACTTTTTAGATGTTCTAATAATTTAGGATTTAGAAAAACTTTCTTGGTGCAAATATAGAAATATGAAGGCAACTTGCAAGGGCTAGCTAAAAATGAGATATGAAGGTAAGAACTGATGAAAAAACTGGGTAATGTATGTCCTTACAGAAAAAGAAAAAACCCAACATAACAACATAAAAATCAGAGCAACTACAATAAATGTTGTTAAGGAAAAAAATGGAACCAAACTGCTAAGCAAGGACTCGGTGAGGCCATTACAGAACAAGAGTGGAAATTCAGTGACAGATGATGCTGACATATTGCTGACACCCTGAATGAATTTTTTGTCTCGCAATCCTCAAAAGAAGCTGAAGGTCACAGAAGAAAGTGTGGAATAAATTTTCCAGTAGGAAAGTGAAATATGAACATGTCTTAAGATCACTTCAAGGTTAACAATAAGGAACTCAGCATAATTAAAACCTGACAAAGTCGTAGGTACAAATGAGTGATATGCCACAAAAAGCAACTCAGTATTGAAGAAAAAAAGAGAAGCTGACAATTCTGAGTAGGAGGATTACAGTCATGTTAATAACATTTAAAGACTTCTTTCCCTCAAATTAAAAATGGGTGTGACTGTAATTCTGAAGCAATCAGCAAGCACTGGAAACTAACTAAAGCTGTGTAACAGATCAGACAGACTTTGATTTATGTAGAAAATTAAAAGAGAAAAAAATAAAAGAGAAAAATGAAAGGAGAAAAATTTAAGAGAGAAATCATCATCATCATCATCTACAGACCTCCCTTGGTCCTTGCTCTACTTCCATAAAGTCCACCAAAGGTAACTAAGCAGTTAGCTGTCAGTGGTGTACTGCCACCTGATCCTCCCCTGGGAAATCACAGACCTGCACACTTCTGCACACACAAAGTGAAAAGTCACTGAGGCTACCAGAGAAAGAAATGAGTAGGCTTTCCAGTACACGCAAGAAACATATTAATAGAGGAATAGTGCTTCGAGCATCAAAGTAAGGCATTAGTAAAATCCAGTGTAAACAGATGTAGCACAAGATCACTCAGCTTGAGATGTACTTAAATTCTTTGCTGATTTTGCTTCTGTGCAACTTCCAAGTTAGGGGAAAAAAAGGCATTTTATATTAACAAGACTCTAAAGCCGAGGTGAGGAGGGGGGAAGAAAAAAAGAAAAGCAGCAAAGAGATTCTGTGCTCTGAGAATTCAACATTTGATTTGATAGAGGAGTGGGGCTTGTAACAGTTTGACATCAGACCGGTGAGAGTCATTGCTGTATACAAGGAAAGGGATAAAGAAGTGATCAATGCTTAACAACTTGTAAACTCAAAAGGCTGGAAATATGGATTAAAAAGTGAGGGAGAAAATGAATTGGGAATATAAACATTTACTTACAAAATGCTATCAGCAAATTCAGATGGTCTAACAAGGAAGACGATAGATTTTAAGATGAATCAGACATTGATCAGATTTAATACTTGGAGGAGGAAGAATCACTAATTTTTCTAATTAGAGTCATAGAATCACTTAGGTTGGAAAATAGCTTTAAGATCATCAAGTATGACCGCTAACCTAACACTGCCAAGTTCACCACTAAACCATGTCCCTAAGTGCCACGTCTAGATGTCTTTTAAATACTGCCAGGGATTGTGACTCAACCACTTCCCTGGGTAGCTCATTCCAATGATTGATAACCCTTTCGGTGAAGAAATTTTTCCTAATATCCAGTCTAAACCTCCCCTGGTGCAACTTGAGGCCATTTCCTCTTGTCCTATCACTTGTTACTTGGGAGAAGAGACTGACAGCAGAGACTTGAGAGAAGAGACCGACCGATAAGCAGAGAGGTATGATGAAACAGGAGGAACAAGTGGAGCTTGGAGAACACTGTGAGGAGAAACGTAAAATGTCAGCAAAAAGTTAGCAGACACCTGTGAGGAAAAAATACTGAGCAAAAGTCTTGATGTTTGCACTCAACAGTCACTTCCAATTGACAATTATTTCCTTTTCTTTCTGGTTTTGTATATCTTATCATTGTTAATTTCTAAAGTGCCTTAGTAATACTGTACATTGCAAATATTTTTAGCAAAAACTGTGCAGTACCAAACTTCAAGAAAAATATACATACATTAAAATTACTTCTACCAATACCTTATAAGGTTTGTCTCATTTTAAGAGGAACTATATTGCCTACCACAAATTATGTCACTTAATTATCAGTTGAATCCACTATTCTTCTGGAAAGAGAATTAGTGCAAAAGCCTGAAATTAACAATCAATCTTATACATTTTTTTTATATTGATCTATACCTTCTGGTCTTGCATAATTTCCCTGGTAACAACAAAATTAACTACAGATCTTTTCAACCAACTACCAAATCAATTGAATTTTTCTTTATTTATCTCACATGTGGGTGGCCACGCTGACTTTTGTCTCACATAAGCAACTGCCATAAGGAACACCTGCACTGTTCTTCTCGGAGCTGTTACACGCCTGCAGATCACTTATGTTGCACCCTTCATTAGAAAGGCAGCGTGAACTCAGACTGAGGAGAAGTGTCATTTGTCCCCAGGGTACATGACTTTAGGACCCCACAAGTCTGTTGAACTTCAGCCACAGGACAGCACTGTAAATGTTAACGACAATGGTTCATCTTTGGGCATGGTTCTACAGCACTATGGTTAGAGAGCACACACAGTTCTGCACAAGCAACACCCCTTCATGCTCTTCTGTCGCTGGATAAATGCTGTGTCAAGGACCTCCTGATTCTTTTAGATGACAATGGAACTAAGTGCCCATGCACAATGCAGGTATGTTACTTTAAAAACCCTGAAAACACTTGCTAGAAAAAAGCTGTATTTTCACACACACACACGTACAAATATATGTGCATTTGTTCACTCATATTTTATACACATGCAAAAATGTATGCATTTTTATATGTATAAACATGTATGTGTGTGGGCACATAAACACACATACAGGCAACACGTAGTAAAAAATTAGTTTAGGAAAAATTTTGTATGTGTCTTGCATGGTCATTCAAAATTTAGTCCTTGCAAAATAATACTCATTTCACAATAAATACATGAACATTAAATGTAGCTGATTTAGAGAAGAAAAGAGCTCTTACCTGTTTTACCACTGTCACAGTGCCAGGTGCCATGGTAACGACAGAAGCAACTGCAGTGGCATCATGGGTTTCCGAACCCAACTCAATGATTTGCTGCAGGATGTTTACAGCTGTTGGATCAAGTCTTTCACCTTATCAGAAAGACAGTAACGGTAAGATTATTACAGTAAAACAGCTTTAAGGGTACGTGAATCTAACTGCTACAGGCACTCTTTCCCTTCTGCCTAAACCCTGACTCACAGCGCTGTTTATAAATTTCAAATAGCTCAATAACATGACAATTTAATAATAGATCTATGGCAGGAAAGTATTCCCAAAACTTATTTGCCTGAGGAATGCATGAATCAGCAAATGAAGCCACACTGCTCATTCTTATGCCTATTTGAAAGAGATCTAAAAGAATAAATTGAATAAGCAAACAATATGTACAACTCATAGCAGTAACTGTACATTAGGAAGCTGCAAGACTTTACAAATCCTCATGTGCATTTGCCAGACATTCAGCTTAAACAGAACCCGAACTCTATACCTATAAGCATAACAGTTACTTGGTATATCACAAACCTGTGTTTACCATCTGTCCGGCCATCTGCAATACCCCTCAACCTAAAAGTACTGTTATCACTACTGTGCTGAAGGGAAAACTTAATTGCTTGAGAGAGCTCATGCCTATCATTTTATAAGTATGAGATCAGAACATGTTTATCCTTTTTTTTTTTAAAAAATCTTCTTGATGTGTGTAGCCCTGCCAAAGGATAGGCAAGTTTACAAAAAAATGCCATACATAGTTGTACTCTCTCTTCTCCCAAAGTGTGAAAAGGAAAGATTCGGAAGATGGAAAAATTTTTTTTGTTATGCAGGAATACGAATTCCCCTTCTGTGGCCCACCATTCCCAAACGCCCAGTGTCAGCATGACAGATACATCTGAAAGGGAAAGAAATGCTCAGGGTCATGTTAAAGCTGCCTTATATTTGCTGTAATCACTGTTGGAGCTAGGAAAAAGTCAGTAAATAGAATAAACCTCATCCCTTAACCCCAAACCCTTTCAAACTGAGGCTGATACTGTGATGGCTATCTAGATCAGATAATTTCTTTTCAAACAGAAAGTAGTTATATTTTGTTATCTACATAAGAAATAAGATTATCTGAGTACTGAAAATGTTTACTTGCTTTAGGATTTTTTTCTATGTAACTGCCTTTTAGACATAATACTACTGTTTTTCATAACAAGAGGGAATATGTCAGAAGAGTATCCAAAGCTGGATGCACTAAAGGAAATCAATCTACTTCAAAAATTACAGTTTAAAATAAAAAATGTTATGTAGAGCATATGCGATGATCATGTTTATTTTAATTTAAATATATAAAAGTATAAGAAAAGTTCTCAAGAGGTTTGTACTCATTCAGAATTCCCAGTCATTAAAATAAAACATACAGAAATTGTCAGTAACATAATTTAATTGCAACATGCTTGGAAATTCCATTAAAAATGGGAGTTTTTGAAACATATCTGTATTACAAACTATAAAGACCACAATGGTAAACAACTGTAAAATGTTATCTTCTGATAACCAATACATTCCTTTACATATATAAAACCAAGATATATGAACACCTACTCTAGTCTCTAATGTTGTCACACTCTCAGAAACCTGAACATTTTTTCTTTTCTTCTAGCTTTTGTTATTTCCCACTTGGCAATCATAATCCCACTCTTGTTCTTCCTCAGTCTGATACAGAATAGCTTACTTTGTTTCGTGTATCATCAAAATTAAGTTTGTTAGTACTGTCTTGGGAACATGGTAAATGAGCTATTCCACCGTGTCACTTCTGCAGGCTGGCTGACTTAAGCAGGGAGAAAAATAATAGCTAGAGAATTGCCATTAGACACACACCATCTACTCTGCCAAGATAGCTGATTTCATGATATATTTAATAATACAGGCAGGAAATGCCACACACCTAATAATAAAGTGCAAACTAGAGTGTGATAAGTATTAATGACTTAAGGATATAGAAATTAATAAAGAATGGTCATTTCTCATTATTTATCCTCAAAGAAAAATATAACCCCCTAGAAGTAAGTTCTGGATGAACAAATTTCATCATTTTTAATAGTTTCACAGGAGATCATATATTGCCCAATATACTCAGAAGAATTAGATATTTATGAAAAAAGATATATTTTGTGTTCCAACCTAAAAAAAGGTAACTTACCATTCTCAGAAGTATATCTAAGGTTCTGCAATGCAGCTACGGCAGCTTGAGTGCCTTGAACATCTTCTCCAGCCTCTGTGATATGGAGATACTGAGTGGATGCTTCTTCAGAAACTTCAGCAGTTAACTTGAAAACAAAACCCAGCCAAGGTATGAATAATCTCACTCTCATTTTAGCAATTTAGAGAATAGTGAGAGTTCTGAGTTTAAAGGAATGAGTTTTGGACAACAAATACTGTTGTCCACAGAAATAGTGGGTGAAACAGAATTCAAGAACAACATTACATGGGAGTCAGGATATCATCCCATAGTTTTCTTCTAGATTCTACTTCAAAAGTTGTTTTAAGCATGCTAAATTATCTTTACTTCATTTTTGTTGCACAGGTATTTATAACTAACAACAGACTTAAACATAGAATGGTTTGGGTTGGAAGGGACCTCAAAGATCATCTAGTTCCAACCCCCCCTGCCATGGACAAGGACACCCTCCACTAGACCAGGTTGCCCAAGCCCCATCCAACCTGGCCTTGAACACTTCCAGGGAGGGGGCATCCACAACCTCTCCGGGCAACCTGTTTCAGTGCCTCACCACTCTCACAGTGAAGAATTTCTTTCTAACATCTAATCTAAATCTACCCTCCTTCAGCTTACCCCTTGTGCTATCACTACACTCCCTGACAAAGAGTCCCTGTCCAGCTTTCATTCATTTTCTATCATTCTTATTCTTATTCTTATTCTTACTTTTCACCCCAGAGTTTTTTAAAATCTTAGGGCCAAAACCATGGCAATTTTGCTTTACCTCCCACTTGGTCTCCCCATCATGTTCCACTAGCTTCATTCCATGCTTGTTTTTAAGATGTCTGTTGAACTCCCATTTTGTACCATACACAAAGCTGCAAACAGGACATTTAATGCCACCTAAAAGGAAACACAAACACATTTCTTGAGTTATTTTCATATAAATTATTTTTCAAGGCAGTAAGGAGCCATTTAATTTGACCCCATCTCAATCAAGCCACATAACTCTAATTTAAAAGAGTTTCCTTTAGCCATGTGTCCAACATGAAAAAAATGGGAAAAAAATAAAGTGGTTAAACTCTTGCAATGCTTAAAGGACAATTTTGCATAATGGTAATGGAAGGAGTCTGGAACAACTCATGTATCTGGGAAGCTATAGCAATCCTGCTTCCCTGTCTGCATGCCTCCCTTCAGTGGACGTGAAGTTGCAGGAATGCTGTTCCCATCCTTCCCCCCTCTACACCTCTCTCCCTGGGGAACACCTACCACTGACCAATTAGAAAGAAACAGCAGGAACAGACAACTGCTTGCATTAGTCTCAGACAGAGCATCCTTTCTGCAATTAGGTCCATGTAAGAAGTATTGGTTTCATCTCAGGAGTTAGATGTTAAGGGAGATAGCCAAACTATAACAGAGACAACATAAACTGCAAAGTAAATAATAAATTATCTACCAGGCGAGAACTTGTGCTTGCTTTGCTAACAACAGCCATTCTAGAAGTTGCATGCACATTAGAAAGTTGAAAGTTTTTTTCAATGAATGACAACATACTAACTTTGACCAACCCTATCCCAATTTTTGCTTCCCCACAAAAAAATACTGCAAACCCAGGGCATGCTTCAGTCTGTGCAGAATCATTCCCACAGTCATGGCTCTGGTTAAAATTCAAGTTTAGCAGTACCAATGGAGACTAGTCCTAGTTTCTAAGTGAAATTTCTTTCAAGTCTGAGGGTGTTTATGACTTAGGTTCTGCTTTAGGTCCACCAAAACCAAAGCCTAGCACATGTTTTAAATAATTCGTAACTAATGCTTTTGCCCTGTAAATATTCCTTTATTTCAAATCACAGAGTTCCCTAGAGACTATTTTTAATGCCTACTCCATTATATAACATTGCAGCTTCAAATGTAAATTGTATGTGTAGTCCAAAAACCTGCAAGACTGGGGTCTCTGATGATCTTCAATTTTAAGTGTCAGTTCCCTGTTGTCTTGCAAAGCCCTGGTGTGTGGCCTTCAGGACACAATGCAAAACAACAGTGCACTGTACTCTTTCAGTAAGTGCTGGGATTTAAGTGCTTATAAATGTCACTGAGATCTTAATATTTAACATACACAGTAGTAGCATACTTGAATATTTTTTTAAATGGATTTTCTCTTAAGACAGCTGTTCTAGTTTTCTCAAGTTTCAAACAAACATTATTAAGTTTTTTTGGCATATTATCAAAGTAAACTAGGAAGAGTTAACAATGTAGTGTCATCTTTACCCAACTATCTTTGCTTTTAAGAGTTTCTACTGTTTATGTTAACACACAAAACTGTAAACCTAACTTTTCTATCTACAAAATGATGCATACAATGAATTTAGCACAAAGTTTACTGTTTGAGTATGCAGCATTACAGGTAAAAAACTGAGCATGACGAAATCATAAGCATCCAATTTTCTACACTAGATTAAACAGCCCTTACTTCTTTTTACTTATGAAAGTCACTTGGTCAAATGTCAGATCTCAGCTGCCTGTAATTATGCAAATAAGTATTTCTTTTTTTTCTGCACGTTGACTAAAGCAGAACAAAAATAATCTGCAGGTGATGAATTGTCGCATTAGGTGACGAGAACTCACTGTAACAAATCTAATGGCTAGGGAAGTGCGTTATGACACTTTAGGAACTATGCCACCAGATGGCTGACTCCACATTATCATGGCAAATGATGACTCTTACTCCTCATGTTCAAATACTTCAAATATACTGTCATAAGCTAGTTATAAGCCAAGTCTTCATTGCACATAGTCTTCTATGAATAAGGTGATGAGAAAAAAACATTCTGTTTTACAGTAATGGAAATCTACCACATGGTATTCTACCGGGTGAAAAGAAATAAACTTTTTATTTTGATAAAAATGAATATAACTACACCCAGTTGCTAGGGTCTTTCACTGACACTTAATATTCCTATACAATTTCCCTTCTTTGCTCTCAATCTAGTATAAGTCTTCACCAAACTTTGCTATTATAGCAGATGCTCAATACTCCATCTCTAGACAAAACTGAAATAGTTTCCCTATTAAGGGAAACTCAAAAATTCACAAAAGCAAAATACCTTTGTTCAGATTAGGACAAAGATATTATCAGTTACAGAAAATGAAATTAAATATTCATTTCACACCAATCTGCAGCATTAGGAAAAAACTGCTGTTGTGAAAGAAAGGACACTTTTCCATATTACTTTGATATTGAAACCATTATAACAATACACCAGATAAATCAAAGCTGTAAGTTTTGTCATTATGACTTTAATTAGAGAACAACTAATGGAAGCACAGAACTAAACTGGTAATATATAACTCCATGTCAGTGACTTGATATGAAAGTTTAAGAAAATTAATTTCTAGACGATTCTTTAAAGTAATGGGTAACATACAGAGAAGGTCAATGAATTACACACCTTATCTACTTTGAATACCAAAACTGATGTTTGCAACAAAACAATGCACACAAATATTATACAGCTCCACAACTTTTTTCCATCATGGCATTGACACTTGCTTTCCAAACTATTTATTTATTGGCCTAAAATCCCCAAAGACAACTATTATTTTATGTTAAAAGAAAGCATGTGGTATAATAGAAAATAGAAGCCACAACTAGATCATCATGTACATACTGGAGAAGTTTGCTGCACAAACACAAATAGAAAATCCATTTCCCAGAGAGTGCAGAAATAGGTAAAGAAAACAACGGATGGTAGGGAATATCAGTAAAGAGTAAAGAAATAATTTCTGGAACAATTTTATTTGACTTGTCCAGCACAAAGCAAATGAAACTAAAAAAGGAAGCTATCAAATGGCAAGGTCTCGCAAAAAACGTAGCAGATAACGCATATATATATTACTCTTGTCCCCTAAGCAGAATACATCAAATTCTTAGAGTATTTATTTTCCTTTATTACTTTAAAATACTAAAATAAATGTCAGGTCATAGACTTCTATTTAAACAAACAAACCAACCAAAAAAAACCCCAAAACCCAAGCATTTTTCTGATCCTGGCTGATCCTTATTTCTAATAGAAGCCCAGAAATTAAATACTGCTGTCTGTCCCTGGCAATGCAGTTGCTCAAATGAGCACGTTACCTCTTCTATTCTATGAATCATTGATTTATTTATAAACTCATTCTAGGAATCTTGAGTAGAGACCAGCAGTCTACATTCCTATAAATATTTCCAATTAAGGTTATTTGCAATGTCTGCAATGCAGTCAAAAAACAGTTGACAGTAGAGAAGATGAGCAAGTATGAAGGCAATTCACCCTGGGCTCCATAGGTAACTTAGAACAAGCAGAATACAAAAAGACGAATAGAGACAGTTTTTATTAGATGTTAATCTCTGTTAGCTTCCCTTCTCACTTTTTTTCCAAACGCTTTTGCTTGCTGGTTCTCCTGCCTTTTCCGTTTTGTCTATAGTCCTTTAATTTCAAAGGACTTCTTTAATATCAGGTCTGAAGGGTCTTATTCCCTTATATGAATACATGAATAATTTTCCAAAATTGCTTTTCAGATCTATGAATATGGTAAATTGAAATTTGATAGAAGCTAGTCAGGCAGCAAGTTGCAACTGCTGGCCCAAGCAGCTCAGAAACATATACCTTGTTATACGGCATAATACATACATCCACAACAATCTGTTTGTGCTGTGTGACCCAGATACAGAAGATCTTCTGATTCCAAAATCAGGAAAATTTTCATTAACTTCAGTAGGATTCATGTTTATCAACTCCAAATGCAAATTCTAATTAACTCAAGCCTCCCACAAGGAACATTTTTTTTTCCCCCAGTGAGATACCAAAACATTGAGAAAAATGGACTTTTCTACAGTGTGATAAGAAATGTGCAGGTCTTCTGTTTTTATTTTGAGCCCACATGTAAGATCCACATGATGTGTCATATAGCAGGAAATGGAGCTGGCAAAGGAGCTGGCATGTGGGAAAAGTGCACCTACTAACATGGCTTTCTTCATGGTGGAGTCCTGATAAGAGGCTATGACTTCATAGCTACTACATGGATTTGAAGCCCCTTTACTGCTCTAAAACTCCACACAGCAGGTGAACACATGGAAAGCAGGCACAGCACTAATGGCAGCACAGCAGATAGAAATGCTGTGTAAGGAAGGGAAGAGAAAGAAGGATGCAAAGTCAGAGATGGAGAGCAGAGCAGAGCAGAGCAGAGAAGAGAAGAATATTTTAGTTGGAAGGGACCTACAACAATCATCTAGTCCAACTGCCTGACTACTTCAGGGCTGACCAAAAGTTAAAGCATGTTGTTAATCACAGAATCACAGAATCATAGAATGGTTAGGGTTGGAGGGGACCTCAAAGGTCATCTAGTTCCAACCCCCCTGCTGTGGGCAGGGACACCCTCCACTAGACCACATTGCCCAAAGCCCCATCCAACCTGGTCTTAAACACTTCCAGGGATGGGGCATCCACAACCTCTTTGGGCAAGCTGTTCCAGTGCCTCACCACCCTCACAGTCAAGAATTTCTTTCACACATCTAATCTAAATCGACCCTCCTTCAGCTTGAACCCATTACCCCTTGTCTTGTCACTACAATCCCTCACCAGCTTTTCTGTAGGTCCCCTTCAGGTACTGGTAAGGCTGCAGTTAGGTCTCCCTGGAGCCTTCTCTTCTCCAGGCTGAACAACCCCAACTCTCTCAGCCTGTCCTCACAGGAGAGGTGCTCCAGCCCTCTGATCAGCTTCATGGCCCTCCTCTGGACTTGCTCCAACAGCTCCATGTCTCTCCTGTACTGGGGCCCCCAGAGCTGGATGCAGTACTCCAGGTGGGGTCTCACAAGAGTGGAGTAGAGGGCCAGGATCACCTCCCTCGACCTGCTGGTCACACTTCTCTTGATGCAGCCCGGGACACGGTTGGCTTTGTGGGCTGCAAGCGCACACTGCCGGCTCATGTTGAGCTTCTCATCAATCAACACCCCCAAGTCCTTCTCCTTGGGGCTGCTTTCAATCCATTCCTCACCCAGCCTCTAGTCGTGCTTGGGATTGCCCTGACCCACATGCAGGACCTTGCACTTGGCCTTGTTGAACTTCATGAGGTTCTCACGGGCCCAC
The DNA here is from genome assembly GCF_028858705.1 of Grus americana. Lineage (NCBI taxonomy): Eukaryota > Metazoa > Chordata > Aves > Gruiformes > Gruidae > Grus > Grus americana. The sequence goes on along the minus strand of NC_072853.1, from coordinate 8,285,085 downwards.
CTCTCCAGCCTGTCAAGGTCCCTCTGGATGGCATCCCTTCCCTCCAGCGTGTCGACCACACCACACAGCTTGGTGTCGTCGGCAAACTTGCTGAGGGTGCGCTCGATCCCACTGTCCATGTCGCCGACAAAGATGTTAAACAGTGCCAGTCCCAGTACCGACCCCTGAGGAACACCACTCGTCACCATTCTCCACTTGGACATTGAGCTGTTGATCACAAGTCTTTGAGTGTGACCATCCAGCCAATCCCTTATCCACCGAGTGGTCCATCCATCGAATCCATGTCTCTCCAGTTTAGAGACAAGGATGTCGTGCAGGACAGTGTCAAATGCCTTGCACAAGTCCAGGTGGATGACGTCAGTTGCCCTTCCCTTATCCACCAATGCTGTAACCCCATCATAGAAGGACATCAAGTTTGTCAGGCACGATTTGCCCCTAGTGAAGCCGTGTTGGCTGTCACCAATCACCTCCTTATTTTCCATGTGCCTGAGCATAGTCTCCAGGAGGGTCTGCTTCATAATCTTGCTAGGCATGGAGGTGAGACTGACCGGCCTGTAGTTCCCTGGGTCTTCCTTTTTACCCTTCTTAAAAATGGGGGTTATGTTCCCCCTCTTCCAGTCGGCAGGAACTTCGCCAGACTGCCAGGACTTCTCAAATATGATGGCGAGTGGCCTGGCCATTTTATCCGCCAGTTCCCTCAAGAAGGGCATTGTCCAAATGCCTCTTAAACACTGAAAGGCTTGGGGCATTGACCACCTCTCTAGGAAGCCTGTTCCAGTGTTTGACCGCCCTCTCAGTAAAAAAATGCTTCCTAATATACGGTCTAAACCTGCCCTGGAGCAGCTTTCAACCATTCCCACTGGAAACCAGGGAGAAGAGCTCAGCACCTCCCTCCACACCTCTCATCCACCGGAAGCTGGAGAGAAGTCCAGCTGGAGTGGGGTCCAGAACTGCACGTGGTACTAAAGGTGAGGCCACACCAATGCTGAATACAATCCCCTCTTTTGACCAGCTGGTTATGCTGTGTTTGATGCACCCCAGGATACGGTTTGCCCTCTTGGATGCCAGGGCACACTGCTGACTCCTATTGAGCCTGCTGTCGACCAGCAACCCCAGATCCCCAGATCCCTTTCTGCAGGGATGCTCTCCAGCCACTCCTCTCCCAATCTATACTTGTGCCCAGTGTTACTCTGTCCTAGGTGCAGAATCCGGCATTTGGACTTGTAAAATTTCATCCCATTAATCATTGCCCAATTCTCCAACGTGGTGGACAAAGCATGTCCACCACAGAAAAAAAAGGCTACTCTCTCTCATCTCACTCTAATGTCATCATTATAAGATTACTCCTGCATTGTCAGCAACTTTACATTTTTTTTTGTTTCAGCGGAAAAGAATTATTTTCAGAAGTGCATTTATCTGGCTCCCAAAGGGGAAGGAAAACTTAATAAGTGTATGATTAACTTTATTTGTTCAAAACATTATAAATATGATCCTTAATTTCATATTAACAGAATTCAATCTCAGGTACATGTTCTTAAGAGTGGCTATGGACAAATAATTCCTTGCAGTGCTCACATATTTGGAAAGTTAAACAAAGCTCCCCATAGTGCACAGTTCTTCCTTCACCAGCATGACTACAGAACAGAGGTTTTGAGTACTGACCAAGTCAATATTACCTCTTTAAAACAACTGCAGGTTTGCTGACAACTTTCACTGTCTGTGAAAATAATCGTAAACTTCTACTATACCTTTCCTGCCCTGAAATTTATAGACAAAGATACACTTTTTAAATTATTTTTAAGATCTCAGAAGATACTATAAAAAGGATGGTAGCCTCTATAAAGAAAATAGGGAAAGCACTTTCTAAAATTATCAGAAACAAAATAAGAAACTCTACCAAGCATTAAAATATTTTCAACACAATTTAATATTTTATCTGGCTTTCTCATCTTCTTCCTCACTTGCCCCCACACGAAGCACTAGAACTAGAACCCAGAAAGGTATCCGAGTGCATAGTCAATGATTTGCTTTGGTTCACCTGCCCACTGCACGATAGAAAAAACTACTTATAGGAGTCAGAGAACTTGTATATGAATCTTTTGCTAGCACCCAGACACTGCAAGGAATGAGTTACAATTTCTGATACCTGTATCGAGCAGAAGTGAAGGAACTAGTGGCATTGACCATCTATCTTGTCAGAAGGATATAGGACTTCAGCTGGCATGAAATTTATAAACAAAAACAACAGCCAGGAATATAACTTTTTATGCTACCACATAAATCTACTACAATCTCGTTTTCTCTTCCCCCTTACATTCCGTTAGCTCTTATCCTTAATCTTGAATTTTCAATCCTCCCCAAAAACCTTCTTGCCTTTAGTTAGTTTATGTCTGACAGCAATTTCTCTAATTGACCAGGTGTCTGTATCTAATTAGTTTTATTTGTCTTTATCCTTGGGTTGTATGACTATAAATTTACACAGACGGCAGTAACAAGCAGTTGTTCTAGGCACAATGAGGTATTCAGGACACTAACATAGAGACGTAATGTAGAGAAATGGAGGCCTGGTATGACAGCCTTCAGAAGCAGAGACCCAGGATGCAGCACTGTATTGGGTTTGTGTGGCAAGGTTTTCGTAGTGGGGGGGCTACTGTTGTGGCTTCTGTGAGAAGCTGCTAGAAGCTTCCCCCATGTCCAACAGAGCCAATGCCAGCCGGCTCCATGATGGACCTGCCGCTGGCCAAGGCCCACCCCATCAGCAACGGTGGTAGCACCTCTGGGGTGACATAGTTAAGAAGGGGAAAAAAAACCCCAAACACCAGGAGCAATTGCAGCCAGAGAGAGGAGTAAGAAGATGTGAGAGGAACAACTCTGCAGATGCCAAGGTCAGTGAAGAAGAAGGGGAGGAGGTGCTCCAGGTCCCGGAGCAGAGATTCCCCTGCAGCCTATAGAGGACCCCATGCCAGAGCAGGTGGATGCGCCCAAAGGAGGCTGTGATCCCATGGGAAGCCTGTGCTGGAGCAGGCTCCTGGCAGGACCTGTGGCCCTGTGGAGAGAGGAGCCCGCGCTGGAGCAGGGGGCAGTGTAAGGAGACCTCCCCCTGAGGAGGAAGGAGCGGCAGAGACAACAACGTGTGATGAACTGACCACAACCCCCATTCCCTGTCCCCCTCTGCCGCTGGAGGGGAGGAGGTAGAGAATCCAGGAGTGAAGTTGAGCCCAGGAAGAAGGGAGGGGTGGGAGGAAGGTTTTTTAAGATCATAGAATCAAACACTTCCAGGGAGGGGGCATCCACAACTTCTCTGGGCAACCTGTTCCAGTGCCTCACCACCCTCACAGTGAACAATTGCTTCCTAATATCTAATCTAAATCTACTCTCCTTCAGCTTAAGACCATTAAAGCCAACCCATCACAAGCACAGAGGAGGGCAGACACGGCATGATAAGAAATGGGGCACAAGCTTGGCCCTGAAGAACCTACAGCTGTAAACAATTCAGAAATGATTAGTTAAAAATATGCAAATCTTGAGCTGGATAAAATTGCTTTTAAGGACAACAAAAAATAGTATTTAACATACATGAAGGGGACCATAAACAGTAAATTTGGATTTAATCTGCAGCTACAGATCAATGAAAAAGGAAAGGATAAATGTGTGTAAGCAAACATGTAACAATGGCCCCAACTGGAAGGGGAGAGGAAGATTGAAACCATCAAGATGATCAACATACTCCTCCCAGTGAAGAACTCTGGATGCTGACAAGGTACTGTAACCCTCAGCCCAACAACACCACCAGAGGGAAACCACCCATCTTAGGACTCAGAGAAACAGTGGAAGTGTAACCATAACACCAGAAAAGGAGTAGAAAGTAAGAAGTGTGTGTGTCACCATTTTAATTGTAATAATAATACTATTGAAACTTGTTTTGTATATAAGTACTATAAGTATATTTTATTTTTTTAAAATAATTAGAACTAGACCTATGGTGATCCTTGAACTAGACTATTAACATTTCCATTATACTAACAATAAATTATTAGTTTTACTTACATAGATACGGTGTGCTTTCTTTGCCCATAAACAAGATTCTGAGAGTAACAATTTGTAACTAGTTCTACCTGTACTCTCTTATCCCCCCATTTTTCCAGTGGGGGAATAATTTGCTGCCATTTACTCTTCAGTCTCTTTCCTTGCATTTGCGCAACCTTACTTTTAGTTCAACCTTGCAAAATTGTCATAGAAATTTATCAGTAGAATGATAGAAATTTATCATTCATTTCAACAGATAGTGATACTTTACTTACAAAAGGAGACAAACAAGTGAAAATGATAAATGTATGCAATGATGAATAGCACAGCCAAGGTCAGTCAAAACTTTGGTTCAGCCATCCTTAGAAACCATGAACTAAAAACAATGAATAAAGGGTAAAAGGTGGCCATTTCATAATTACTAAAAAGTAGTAATGATTTATCACATAACACCCAATGAACTGAAGAACACATATTGCACAAAAGTCTACCTTTGCACCAAGTTTGCTTCAGCAAAAAAATAACAGATCTCATATGGTGAAGATATACCTTGTTGGAGAAGAGCTTCTGCTGCTGGCTCCCCAGAACCGACATTTACATACTCTTCATTAGGATGCTTTCTGTTGTAATGCCTCTTCAGGGAACCAGATATGTTGCAGGAATAGTGGCAATGTGCGCAACGGAAAGGCTAGGAGCAAATAGGAAAATGTTAGAACACATTTCCCGACCTCCTCAGGATACAGGTCTAAGCTGCAATGTTTTGATCCCGAGAAAACAATTTCATTTCTGGTTTAGGCATCTTCCAAGGAGATCTTCGAAAATGCAACATAAATGGAAGTTGTAACTAATTGTTATCTAAAATTTGGTACTTTTTAGTATGTGCAAGATGCCAAGTATTCTCAACATTGTAAGATTATTACCTACTTTTCATAATTCAGTAAACTGTGTTTTCATAATTGATGATCACTGGTCTGACCACGTGGAGACTTTCTACTACATGGAAATGACTCAGCTGCCGTGAACTTTGGTCTGAAAAGGGGGAGTAAGAGAGCTAAAATAACTGAAGGTACAATATGATTGTACAGCCAACCTAATTTAACAGATAACCGTACCTGACAGGGTTGATCTCTTCCCTTTCCTTCCCTTGTCTCTCCAACACGTTCCCAACTGCTTCCCTTTCACTGGCACTTGCATTCATTTGACCATTTGGTAAGCGATGTTTTGGGAACTAAAATAATTTTTAAGAACATACATCTCCCTTCAACTGACAAGGAGAGACACTTCTAAAGAAAAAAGTTTAGGAAAACAAGTATATGTGCCTAAAGTTAGCCTTTGAGAATAACCTTTTGACTGAGATATGTCACACTTACAGAAAGCTGGACACAACCATTAGGGTCCTGGAAAAGAATGCAGACATTGACCAAAGTCCTTGGGGAAAAGTCAAGTACCTCAGAATGGGATGCAAAATGGTTCATACACAGCAACCAGGCCCACCTAAAGCTAGTCAGCAGAAAATGGTTGGTACAGAAATGTTTATTAAGAAGCTGAATTTGAAGCAGGGAAATGTCTGCAGTCAGGATCCATTGACCAGAACATTGCCCTAAACTTGTTGCTCATGACCTTCCTTCAGGCTCCAAACAGCAAAAAAGGAAGAAAAGTGGTGTTCAGATTCCCTTAGCCTTACAATTCAGAGGGTACTGTAACATTCAGCTATTCAGTTTTTCAGAGAGGGCTGCTCTCCTTTTTTATTGCTGAAACTGTCTTTTTTCCCAAGAAACTAATCCAGACAGACTGCTGTGTTCTTATACCCCCCTCTATATACTTGCATGTCCTGTGTGTTATCTGCTATCGGGTAGCAGGATTGCAAATTCATGGAAATTGGAAATATGATGGATTAAATTATCATTAGGTCACATCACTGCTGACATTCTTCTGAGTTTGATACGCATGCAAACAACTGTCGCAGAGGGAGGCAACGTTTTACTAATAGACAGTTTTTGAGCTCCTTTTGACAAATACTGATTGACCTATTTCAGTGTTTTGTAGTTCTCTTGATAATGCATTGAATAGCCAGACTTACACGCAGGCTGACAAAGGACTGAAAAGAGGTGCTGAGTCAACAGTTCTAAAGCTGATCCCGAGGTCAGAACCAGCTATATTTCAAGAACTGTATTATGAGTGCATTCATCCTGTTAGCCATTAAAAAAAGAAAATGGTGTATTTCCATTTTCAAAAAATCCTTTAAAAGAGAAAATTTGATAGCAAAACTACATACTTAAGAAAGAAAATTTACTTGTTCAAAATGTATCATCTCTTTAAATGACTTGCTTTGTTTTCTCATATGTCTTGTCTTCCAAAATTTAAACCATGAATCAAAAGACTCCCTTTCTGCTTTACGGAGGTATGTAGCATTGGTACTTATTAAAAATGGCTGAAGTATACTCTTTACAGAAGCAAAATTATTTGTTAGATAATGAAAGACGTTGCATATGAAAATAGCATGATGTTTTCAATAACAAACATGCTCCTTGCCAAGATAAAGTTTTATATTAAAATGAACATTTTCATACATACAAAATACTGGATTTTTCTGGAAAAGCACTAGTATAATTTCTATTTCCTGAATATAACATTTCACAATTCATTACATCAAGACCTATCATGTTGAGAATCAATGTGAAAATTAGGAATAAAACCATACTATAGTTTATTAAAATAAACCGTATCTCTAATCTAAACACTTCATAGAAACATTAACAGTCTTCAAAACTCTTTCCAAGACACGTTTCAGATAAATGGGGTGTTTTAAAATTAATTCCCTTCAATTTTCTTCAAGTATATGAACTCATCTATAGCACATTAGACTGGCAAACTCAGAGAAAATTAAGGTGGGCAATGAACAATGATGTATGGGATTCACTTTCGCACTTCCCTAGGACATTTTAAGGTACATATTTGATTAGCTCTCTCAAGGACTGACAGTCAAAAAACCCAATAATGTTTGTTTTATATTGACAAATAGATACATTTTTGGCAGGTAAAGATACTAATTACAAATTGTCCACGAACAAAATAACCCTATCTCAAAAGTCTGACTATAAAGTCAAAATTCCCAGAACATTAAAATGTTAAGATACCGTAACTGTCACCAAACAGGAAGATGTGTCAGTTTTAAAACTGTTGTCTTAAGTTCTATGTATTTCTAAATGACTTACCAATAAGCATGATTTATATGTTTTCTTACCTTGAAAGAGACATGTTGTTCCATATGACGTAGGAGCTGCGGTTTTTGGGCAGCTGTATAGTCACACACCGTACATTTAAACTGCTTTCCTGAAATGGCAATAGAAAATGGGAAAACCTTTTTCTATTTAAGTTCAGAAAACTACTGATTATATTTCCTCATAAAGATGATGTCCAAAATGCTAAGAATGAACAATGAACAATACTGGAAGTCTGGCACTTGCTCTGCAAAATTTTGGTTAAATAGAGCGAAGAGCAGAGTAAGGAAGAAAAAAGGCTCAAGTGTCGTCTTTAAATTATAAGCATTAAATAGTCTAGATGCTCCTGGGATAGTTACTTGGGAAAGAAGAGAAAGAATCATTATAGTGTAGCCTAAATGGAAGAAGGAAATCAATTATTTACAACTGCAGGCACAGCTATTTTTCTATTTGTAAAGATGTTTGGTCATGTTCACATGTGTTTTTACCTACTTCTGTCCCGAGCACCGAATTGTTATGATTCAAATACATTTAAATTTTCTTGGTTTTTCCACTGTAAGTTTTCTTGATGTATTTCTGGTAGGGTATGACATGCCCTATTATTTTTACCACAAGATTTGGTTATGTGTTTAGCACTACTCTTCCAATAATAATTCAAACTATCATAAAAGGGTTTTCTACATTGGCTTTACCCTGGATACAGGGAGAAATAAAATATGCTATAGATGAAAATAAGATTAGAATGGCAAACAATAGAGAGGTTTTATGTTTCAACCTTTCACTTCTGCTTATACAATTTTAAAACATGGGCACAAGTTGCTCTATCAACATCAGATTGAATGATGCCTGTTTGCCTTGTTCATCATGACATTTTGTCCTTTCTCATCTAAATCTCTGCAGTAACCCTAAGTATCACGTACAGGCAGTCACACAAGGCAAGAGAAAGCACATACTGGGACTAGTTCACACTTTATATGTGGTGACTTACACGATGGTTCTGTGACCTGCTCTTGGAGAGGGCTGATTCACATTTCTTTATTGTATCTGGGCACAAATATTCTAAAAATGTATGGAGTTAAAGTAACTATTTGACTTCTGTTCTTCTGCATCAAGTGTTTCAAAAATTACAGTGGACCAGAAGAGCAGTAATGACAATGGGTACATATTTGCATAAACATTGCTCCTTCAGATACCAACCTAAGAAGTCACTGAAAGATTTGAGACAGTCTCTGCCTCCTGAGTACTTGGCAGACTGAAAGTCTGTGTTGTAAGCAGGTCTTCTACACAACATAATTAGTCAATGAAATTTATATTTATTTGTAAAAAAAACATTACTTCAGTTCAGAAGTGTCATCCAAAGAAAGGTGTTACTTTAAGTTCTACAGATAAGACATTATACTTGCAATTTCTTTATATGCCTGGGAGCTTTCTAGTCAGGCATCAATACTGACAGCACTAACCCTCCAACCTGAAATAGCAACAATAAAATCGAAGAAAAAGAACTGGAATTTCAACTAATGAAAGCTGACGCTCAGAATGTTCAGTCTAAAATAAAGTCAATATCTTTAACAGAGGACATGATTAATGACTATGGCAATTTACTTAGAAATCAGATGGATGCCCTGTCATATGAAGTCTTTAAATCAAGTCTGCTTAGCCCTTTCTAAAAAGATATACTACAAACCAATGGAAATGTTATGCAAAATTATTAGACGATGTTATGGCCTGTATTTGGCAAGAGATCAGACTTCGTGATCCTAACAGTCTGCTTTTGGCCCAGAAATCATTAGTCTGAATCCTTCTTAAGGCAAGGTGGTCAGATTTTGTCACGATTGAAAGCTGAGAGGGACTTTTTACAAGGGCATGGAGTGATAGGACAAGGGGGAATGGCCTTACGCTGAAGGAACATAAATTTAGCTTAGATATTAGACAGAAATTCTTCTCTATAAGGGTGGTGAGGCACTGGAACAGGTTGCCCAGAGGAGCTGTGGATGCCCCCTCCCTGGAAGTGTTCAAGGCCAGGTTGGATGAGGCTTTGGGCAACGTGGTCTAGTGGAGGGTGTCCTTGCCCATGGCAGGGGGGTTGGAACTAGATGATCTTTGAGGTCCCTTCCAACCCAAACCATTCTATGATTCTATGATAGATTTTTAGGATTCTCTAACAGGAATTAATTCTCTGACATTTTCGAGAAACATCTGTTGCTGTTTGTGGCTTTGCAAAGCGTGAAACTCCCAAACATATTACCATTCTGTAGGTTTCTCTTACTTTCCCTTCGAAGCAGTCTCTCTACAATTTTTTTTCTTATGATTTAAAATAACACAATTTCCTTCCTTTTATTCTCTCGTTTTCATACTCCTTTTCTTCATATTTCAGCTTTAAGATTCTATCAGTCCTTCTACCTCCACCCAAATTACAAGGTATATTAAATACCGAAAGACTGCATTCCTGTATTAAATGCCCATGGCTGGTAAACTGTATTTGAGTGACATGGAATAAATATGTGCTAAAAACTACTCCAACAGCAAAAGAACCTAAAGGAAGGATGGAGAAGTACAATACAATGTATTATCCTGCCCATGGCACGGGGGTTGGAACTAGATGATCTTTAAAGTCCCTTCCAACCCAAACCATTCTATGATCCTGAAGAGATGAGGTTTCTTTAGATTCTGGATCTTCCTCAAAAAAGTGACAAGCAATTTATACTGAGTGTGAAAGTTTCCATAAAACACACCTAAGAAAAACCTTAAGATGATTTCTGATATCTAATTAAAACAATGAAAACCAGGTTCTCTGGTTTATTTCTAATCACAAAGAGTAATAGGCCTGGACTAGGGAATTGTGTTCTATCATGTCACTCTTGAGAACTCTGTCTTCTGGAGAAGAATAAAGCAGACGGAAAACTACTTTATATTCCACCGGTTAAACTGACCTTGCAGGGCTGATATTTGAACAAAAATTGCCTGGATTCATAAGTCAGGAAGACAAGACTCATAAATAGTGAAGCATCTTTCAAATTCATTTATTTGTGAAATAACTGAAGAACACCAGACGTGCGCTACTAAGAACTTGTGAAGTGCTGCCACTATAGGAAGGGACACTGGGTAAAGAGAAACTGTCAGCATTCAAGAGGCTGAAAGTCCCTTGACAAATCATACACTACATTCTCAGTGACAAATGTTATCTTATTTTTCACAAGTGTCTGAAATGCATGAAGAGTTCACTGGGGTGGACTTAGTGACGAAAATTATGTAAGACTCCACAGACAGTGAGATTCTGTTCCACCGGAGCCAATGGCAAAACGCATTTTCCAAAGGTATGGGTAATTTCCTGGAACACTTTTGGAAGTGCAAAAAGCAAAGCAAAAGAGCATTAAATATTAGATTTATTTATATCAGTCAAAAATGGAGGTGGATCAACAAGGAACATGCAGTTATCTCAGTTATTGCAGAAGATGATGACAGTCTGATGCCAGATAAAAAAGGCTCCTGGTAATAACATTGTCTCTAAAGTCAAGGCTTCAGCCTGACTTAACAGTAAATGATCAGAGAATACAGTTCCTTGCATCCAATTAAATGTTTAAAACTAACTTCACACCTTTAAAGCAAATCCAGAGAAGGCCAGCTCCTGCACGACTGTAGTCCTATTCTTAGCAGTGCCAAATTTTCAAAGCAGCCTCAGCTGAACTGCAGTAATTACTTACACACACACACATATACATATATTGTTCAAGAAATAGAACTAACTCACAGGTAAAAACAAATTCAAGTTCCATTGCTGAATTTTACTATTTGGACATGCCAGATGGTGAAAACAAAACAAAAAGGTTTTGAAATGAAACTCCATGCAGGGATTTTTTTACGGCACCATAGAAAGAGGCCTTTTGTTCTTTATAGCTTGAACATGCTCCAAATTTCCTTTTAATTCAAATACAGTCTGCTTCCTTCTCCCAGGGAGGAATCAGCTGAGGACTGCATTTGATAAATAAAATCACCGATTCTTGCATATGAAGTTTAGATGTATGTGCAACATCTGCTTGTTATTGACCAAGTTACTTCAAAATATTGGAAAGTATTTTTTGAATATCAGTGTAAAAGGGATCATGTCTTTCACTAATATTATACATACAGATATAAGCATACATAAAAATAAATATGTCTGACACAAAGACTTCACATATATTCTAGAGCTGTAACAGAGCATGTGCGCTGCTCTGAAAGGACAATGCTAATGAACATGCAAAATTTTTTTAAAAATAATTTAAATGAAATGGTCAATAAAGAGTGGAATGAGGTTTCACAAGGTTGCATGAGTAACAAAGATCAAGCTACTAAGTCATAATGAAGGTCTGTACAACTTATCTTGCTAAATCATTTACTTCACTTTGATAATTACACAGGAATAACATATTGGTGCGTCCCAAATTTTGAAATAAAATATGGTATTCTTTTGTATCTGCATCTTACTTTTTTCTGTTATGATCACAGAAATATTAAAATCACAGAGCAAAGTATGTGTGGCATGTATGTGTGCCTACATGGAATATGTGCTCGGGCTTCCCACTGACTAGACCTGGGGACACAGAGATGCAGCAGCCTTGCCTCTATTGGGCTACTGGATTTGGCAACTCCTAACAATATTCTCACAGAAGTAAGCGGTAAGAGATTTAAACATGGAACTATTTGTATTTTCAAATTTCTATTGAGATCAACAGTTCTCTGTAAGGTCAACCCAAAATTTCAGAAAAATAAAGTATTCCAGAGACAGCTATCTTAATTTTGCAAAGTTTTGAATTATTTTACAATCTGTGTCTTCTAGGAATAAAAAAAACCCCATAAGTAGCACTTAGTTTTCAACCTAAAAATGCTTATTAATAAGGTCCTATAGTGCAGCCAGTATTTATTGCCCTAAAATGAATTTCAGTTGAATAAACATGCACTTACCATCAGCAGTATGAAGGAGTTTATGGCTCTTCAAAGTGCCTTTTGATTTGAATTTTTTCCCACACATATCACAAAGGTGTGTTTTCTCAGTGCTATGACGATTCATATGGGCTTTCAAGTTACTCTTGCTGCGAGTGGCATACTCACAGAGAGAACATTTGAAGGGTTTGACACCTAAAAATAAAAAAATATACTATGAAACAAAGAAGCTGTTCCTTTTGATGACGGGGTGGATATTTGCTTGAAAGAAATTTCAGATCATGTGAGCAGCATAGATAAAAAAATCAAAATTTAAAAATTTGGATACCTACATTTAAGAAATGTCATCCGTAGCTTCTGTGTAAATGACACCAAGCTCTTGATGGCATCATTTAACTTACTAAGAGAAAGGAGGGGTTCTTTTAGAATGAAATGCTTCCCTACTTAAGCCAGGTACTGACTTTAACCAAGCAAGTACAAATGTTTTGGTCTTGGTATGTCCGTCCTTCATTTGAAAGTAGAATCCAGACTGCCTAAGTTGATGCCTAGCTGGTGTACACACCAAATCTCCCTCTAAAAGTCTTCAGATTAACTGTCATTCTCTATTTACTACAATAAATAATGAAGAAACCTGTTTTAGGAGGACTGGTTCATCAGGTACTTAATATGTAAGCACAACTTAAATGTGTGTTTTATTGTTAATTAGTATCAGATTTGCTAATGACTCACGTAGTAGTACTTTTTTGTTCCCCCCCTCAGTAAGATGCAAGGACTTACAATTTCACTTCTCTCAAACTGTCCAAAGCATGTAATAGAGAGACGCACAGTATATCATCTAGCAGAAGGTCTACATGAACAAAGTAAATCCTTCAAAGAAAAGTTGAATAAATCTGAACTGTCAGAGTAGTTCAACAGTTTCATGAGGCTCTGGCAGTTTTAGATTGATATTCATGACCTTAAAACTAGATTTACAAGCATGAGGAATTATAGCCTACTTTAAGCAGACTTGATTGCACACTTCGATTTTGGAATAAATTTCCATTCACCTCTTTCTCCTGCTAGTTAGTTAGATGAGAGGGGTTCCAAGCTTTCTTGGCAGAATGAAAAAAACTGTAACTATGGAATACACAAGTAATTGCTCTAAGCCTACAATTTTGCATTACCTAAACTCCTTAAAGGCTACTGGAGAGGACCACTACAGTACATAGGCAGGTAAGCTCATAGTTAAAGCATTCAAACAAATATGCAGTACTACTATAAATGCCTGAGCTATCTGCAAGGGCACAAACGCTTTGGAGGCAAAATATCAATTTGAAAGTACCAAATCCCATTATTCCCTTTATGCTGAGGGCTAAAGAAACCAAAATAATGCTCAAATGCCATAGGCAATCTGTTCCATAAATTATTAACTGACTAAAGAGCATATGAGTTGTCTTCCACCTGTTATAAAAATAGACAGAATGAGCAGACACAAGACTTTAATGGGCATAGATTTTAACTCCACAGGATTTTTAACCTGTGTGTTTCCATATTACTGGAATTTCTCCCTAAAAAGTGATAGATATGATCAGAATCATCTTAGTGGTTTTTCACCACTGTTTATGTCCATGTCAGCTAGCTGCCACGCTCAAAATGATTTAATTAAAACACAAACAGAAGTTACATACATACATCAAAGCAACTGAATTTCAATTGTTTTACTAATAGATTTCCAGACCAAGTATTTTTGGACAAATGTGAAAGGAGCAGCAGTTATAGAAGCATGAGAAGTTATAGAAAATTACTTGTTTTAAGAGACTGAGCATGTATTTAATTCACTCCTCCTCACTCGCATTTATTATAGAATACTTTATGGAGTATGGAGGTTTATGAAACTTTGGAAAAAAATGGAATCATCAGCTGATTAATATTATTTAACATTTAAGCTGTCTCTTCATGTTATGAGTGTGCGGTTCCATATGTGATCCAGAATCTATTAAACTAAGTATTTAACCTCTACTGTAGCCTGGAGTTTTTGATTCAGGTATCGTGATAACTTTGAATTCCTTTTTATGTCAGCAAAGCTTGTGTGGAATATGAGACTGATTATATGCCCAAAAGCTTAAAACCAGAGTTTTACCTTCATGAGCCCAAATATGACGCTGAAGGTCTGATCCATTCTTCATAAAATAAAAATCACAGTAGGGACATTTCACAGCTCGTTTTCCAATAAGTCCTTTCAGCTGAACTCTTCTGCCAAGAATCTCAGAAATAGTAGTCATTGAAACCTCTGAGAGAAAAGTTAAAGGTAATAAAAACCAGAAGGACATGAGGGAATTTGTTCAATGTTATATAAGTAATATTGAAGAGTTAGATTCAGATTCACTCCAACTTTTTAAAAGCTCTACTTCCCCTACTGCCACTTAGATGAGACCTGAGCAAAGAACATAAGGACCAGTTTTCCTTTAGAGCTCCTACGATGTTTTGTCTTTCCTCTCCTGATCTGTGTGCTCAATGTCCCCACTGCCTGGTTAAAAAAAAAAAAATAAATTGAAATATAAAAACAACTGGGGTGTGCCACTGTCTTAGAAATCATTTTCCAACTATGAACTTTCCCAGTAAGCTAATTTGGCACTTTTTTCTTCAATATTTTCAAAAGACTTTATTTAAGATTTCACTCTAGATTTCCAGACGTGAAGGATCTCAATATAATTCACTACATCCTCAGCTATAATGATCAAAATGCCTGATAATCAGAAACTTTAAAGTTAACAACAGCCTCACAGAATAATGCGATTGGAAGGGACCTGCTCCAAGTAGGGACAACTTTGGAGTTCCAACTTCAAAGTTACATCAAGTTGCTCAGGGTCATATCCAGTCCTGTTCTGAACATATCCAAGGATGGAGATTCTACAACCTCACGTCAAAATTATTTTCCTAATTTGTAACCAGAATTTCCTTGCTTCAACTCAGGTCCCTTCAATCCAAGAAGATTCTGGCTCTGTCTTCTTTCTAATCTCCTATTAGATAGCTGAAGACAGCAATTAAGATTCCTCTCCTAGCCTTCGCTTATTCAACGCACTCAACTCTCTAAGTTTTTCCTTCATATGATGTAATGTTTTCCTTGTCACAGTGAAAACGCTTAAAATAATGACGTTTAAATTAAAATGTCCCAAACACACATAATTTAAACATTGCCAAACGCTTTTAAAAAATAAATCAAATTACTCAATTCATTTCAGATTAATAAAATGCTATCACTTGACTCAATGAAAGTATAGCAATCATGCAATCTAAACATTAAGACACGAAAGCTGATGACTTCTTATGCACAAAATCTCATAAAATTTGAAAGTTACAGTCTAAACTTAGATTTTTACCAAATATGAACTGTCATACCTAGTCTCCTGATGAGTGGTCCCAGAGTGGAATTAAAAATCCTGCCTGAACTCATATGCACAAGGAAAACAACCTCAAGAGGGAAATATAAAAACCCATGAACTGAGCAGAGATACGTTCTGAAGTACCCAAACAAGAAAAATACAAACACAAGTCTGAACCCTTATCTGCCTTCCATGGCTTAGATCCTTCATTCATCACTGCAGGCTAGTTACATCTGCTCAGTAGAGATCTATGAAAGCTGATGCCTCTCATGTCTGAGGACTATTAAAAATTTTCATATTAAATCAGACAGTGGATGGAAAGGTAGATAATTCTGAGAGCTGGGACCAGAATCCAAGACAACTCCTTCACTGCCAAGTACCCAAATCATTTGGCAAGAAAGCCAAGCTCTTTTATTTCTTTGTTATGAAATATTGCTCTACCAAAGTCTACAGAGATTTATATCCCACTGCCTTTCTGGGACTAGAATTCAACTCCAATTCTCTGGAAACCCAGAAGAAGACGACTACTGTTTTATTTCATATTTTCTACTTGATGAAATAGAAGAGACAAGAGAGGGGTCACGCTGAATGATATTAAGAAAGGAAGGAGAGGGGAGCTCCCGAAATAGCATTTTAATGATAAATATGAAAGAGTTTCAGTTTAAATTAATTTTTGATATGTCGTTTTAAAATTCAATTCCTTTTAACAGTATCCATTTTTCCTTTCATCTTTATTCTTTTCAATTTACATTTTTAAAAACAATTGCACTCATTCCACCGCAGTACCTGATAGTTTATACCATCAGATCCCTTACATTTATTTGGCTTGCAATTAAGTATGTTGTACGAATAAAAGATTTCCTCCTGATTACAAGGACAGCATGCACAGGAAAAAAAAATTGTGCGTTAATTCTCCTCCATTTATTAAAATGGTGTTGTTGCATAACTACTACATAGGCATATCTTAGATGTAGTATTTCTTTAGTACCATGGAGATATATCTAATAAGTCTCGTATTTTGCTTCTAAGTTCTATTTGCCTACAATATATGAATTAAAAACACAGGACACAAAATAATAGGCTGTGCAAATTTTCTTTTTTAATTTTACTTCTATTACAACTCAGAGTTTAAAAGAACCCACTTTCCTGGGTCAAAGAAATTATGCTATACTTTTAAAAGGATTCAGATACTGAATGAATTGTTCAAAAGTATGTAAATGCATGAGTTTAGCACATCAGGGCTCCAGAGTTACTGGTATTTCTGGACCCCAGAGACAGCATACACTAATAATTCAGCAGCCAACGGAGCAGTGCAGACCAATGCCAACCTGTAAGGACACAGTACATAATGTACTGCTAGTTCACAGATCATATTATTTAGGGAGGCCTTGTATACTCCCTGGCTGAGACAGCATAAAGGCTTTACAGGCACAGCTCTTGAGACTCAATTTCTATTCTTACTGGGTGACATACCTCCTGACTACAGTATAGCACAGAAGCCTTTCCTCATTTCAATTTGTTGCATCAGACATGTCCCTTGATGACAAGCCCTCCACCAACCACACTGTTGTAGAGTGGTCTGCAAATAAAAAGGTTTGGTAACTAAAGAGCTAAAGTGGGAATTAGTCTGAAATTAAAGTGAAGGAAATTGTTTAAAACACGGGTCTAGCACTATCTAGTGGCAGTAGAGAGATAAGAAATTAGTCCTTTACCTATTACATTGTATTTCAGACAAAGACAATAGAAGTTAAATAATTTTAATTGGATTTTTCCTTCCCCAAACTCAGTTTGAGGGTGGCTGGTATTTTCTTTCTTAGTATCAAATTATGTCAGGTGATAAGTAACACTGTAGAGTGAGTTAAAGTACGTTGGCTACTGCAGTCAACTCTCCTTCATCCACAGTAGCAGTGGGCCTTTCTATCCAACATAATACAGATACTGAGGAGGAAAGTACGGACATGCCAATGGGGCCCTGCCAAGTTCACATCAATCAGATTTAAATCAGTCCCTGCATCACTCAGGTACTTTGGCATTGAGTTCCCAAGATCTGAGAAAGGCTTATTTACTCAGGCACAGCTTACCACATTGATTTTATGTTGTGCTTGCACAGATAAATCAAGGCACTAGAATGCAAGGTATTAACAGAATTTGAATGGGCTACAGTGGTTAGCTTGGATCCAGCCAGGCTTGTCAGCTCCAGCTTAATACTGGTCATACTATATCACAGCTGGTTTGAGTAAGAGCCCTGCTGGAGACTTCAGCTGGCCCTGGAGGTAACACCCAGCCACACGTTAACTGAGCACATGCAGACTCAGGTCAGGGACCTGTGCATTCACATGAATTACCTACAGACAAAATAATGGGCAATAAACGCATTTCTGTCAGCTTATGTACGGCTAATGGGAATTTTTGTCTCATGGGTTGTTACAGGATGTCTATACGCCCAATTCCAAACTTCCCAGTACTTAATTTGAATTCACCTAGGTCCTCTTTTGGAAATGAGTTCTTTCCCAGATGGAGACAGGTTTCTTACCACAATCACCTGATACAATCCACAATATACAAGCTGGAACAATAACTTTTTTCACTCTAAATTCTAACATCTGCAAACCCAATACAATTATTGCTCTAAACTAGGTAAATTACACATAGATTCTTCTCTTTCTTTGGAATGTAATGACATTACACCGCTCATTCTAAACCTTTATCCATTTATTGCAACAGACTGAGAAATTTTCCTTGATTTTTTCTTACCAGGGTGATTTGTCTTGATGTGCGATTTTATAAGTCGATCTTCAGAAAATGACTTCTCACACACAGGACAGGAATAACTCTTTTTATCCTTAAGAAAGAAAGCAAGCAGGCAAGAAAGAGATTACTTTATCAGTCCACTGGTGTAATCACTATAGTCATCATTCAGTAATACACGGTTCTCAACAAAGTTATAATTGAAGATTCAGTTTCTAAGGAGAAAATTAAGATATTTATAGTGAAGTAAGTGAAGGAGAAATACTGAAGTATTCTAAGCACATCATTAATCCTCATGAATGAAGGGCTCCAAGTTACAGCACATGAGAATATGCACAATAAATGTAAGCGTTATCGTCTGACTGACTCCTTAGAGAATCAAGAGTTGAAAGATCAAGTCACAGAACAGAAGAAAATGTATTTGATATAAGCAGTAATATTCAGGTTTTCTTCATTTTTTTCACCAGTCTACCCTTCTGAAACCTAAGGATCAGATCTCATTATTCTGAAGACATCCACCAGTATGTGTACTTATACTACTACTTAATGGCCTGGAACTGAGCATAAGAGTTAACAATGACAGATGCCATTGCTTATACAGTGCCTACATTTCTAACTACTTTAAAAATGGAAAAATATGGGCCCTCTCTGGAAAGAAATAGGAGACTTGGTTACCCAGGATATGGAGAAGGTTGAAGTATTCAACGACTTTTTTGCTTCAGTCTTCACCAGCAAGTGTTTTGAGCCCTGAGAATCCCAAGTGAAGAAGGAACAGCAGAGAATACTAGCTAGTTTTTATAAGAAGAGATTCAAGGAGCCTACAAAGCTGACATTGTCAAGAAAGAGCTGCTAATTTGCAGAATTACGGTCTCTCAGACGATATAACCTATTATCCCTAAACCTGCTACTCATGATTTCGGACTTCTACATGGACACATTACTCAAATGAAAATTCGTACATTAATAAAATTCTATAGCAACATTTGCACCTTTTCAAAGACTGGATTGCGCACGATCACTTTCATAATATGGCATGTATAAGAAAAACATAAGGACAGTATCATTTAGGGGCTGTTGAGAGGCCAGCTGATATTTGCTGACCGATCTCAGTCTGTTCCTCAAACTTGCTATATAACTGGTTTCAAAATAGAAAATATATAAATGAAAAAAAAATTAAAAATCAGTACACATTTAATGTACAGTTGGGTTTTGCTGGTCTTTAATATTAATTCATTGTATTAAATATTTCTCAGTGTTCCCAGCACAGCAGGACAAATATACCTAGCTCTTCCATGAAGTTAAATAAGAAAAAAAATCCACTTCACACACACTACTTTAACTGTGATAACTTTACATTCTAGCTATTACTCTTCTGGAAGGCAAGGCTATAAGACTATGACAGAGAAAAAAATCAAGATCATCAGTAATGCATCAAGAGCTATAGAGCATCGCGAAAGTATGGGCATCTTTCCACATGATGATGTGTATTGGGTTTGCGTGGCAAGGTTTTGGTAGCAGGGGGGGCTACAGGGGTGGCTTCCGCAAGAAGCTGCTAGAAGCTTCCCCTGTGTCTGATAGAGCCAATGCCAGCCGGCTCCAAGATGGGCCTGCCGCTGGCCAAGCCCTAGCCCATCAGCGCCTCTGTGATAACATACTTAAGAAGGGAAAAAACAAGTTAGAGGGTGCTTTTGCAGCCGCACAGAGAAATGAGAAGATGTAAGAAACTCTGCAGACAGCAAGGTCAGTGCAGAAGGAGGGGGAGGAGGTGCTCCAGGCACCAGAACAGAGATCCCCCTGCAGCCCATGGTGAAGCAGGCTGTCCCCTGCAGACCATGGAGGAAGGATGAGGGGGTGTAGAGATTCCACCTGCAGCCCGTGGAGGACCCCACGCTGGAGCAGGGGGAGGCACCTGAAGGAGGCTGCGGCCCATGGGAAGCCCATGCTGGAGCAAGCTCCTGGCAGGACCTGTGGACCTGTGGAGAGAGGAGCCCACGCCAGGGCAGGTTTGCTGGCAGGACTTGTGACCCCATGGGGGACCCCACGCTGGAGCAGTTTGGTCCTGAAGGTCTGCACCCCGTGAGAGGGACTCCATGCTGGAGCAGGGGAACGATGAGAGGAGTCCTCCCCCTGGGGATGAAGAAGCGGCAGAAACACCATGAGATGAACTGACCGTAACCCCCACTCCCCGTCCCCCTGTGCCGCTGAGGGAGAGAAGGTAGAAACCGGGAGTGGAGTTGAGCCCAGGAAGATGGGAGGGGTGGGGGAAGGTGTTTTAAGATTTGATTTGATTTCTCATTGCCCTGCTCTGTTTTGCTTGGTAATAAATTAGATTAATTTTTCTCTAAGTTCAGTCTGTTTTGCCCGTGACAATTATTGACGAGTGATCTCTCCCTGTCCTTATCTCGACCTGCAAGCATTTCGTTATACCTTCTCTCCCCTGTCTTGCTAAGGAGGGGCAGTGATAGAGTGGATCTGGTGGGCACCTGGTCCCCAGCCAGGGTCAATCCACCACATGATGGTAACAAAATTTTTCAATAACAAAATAATCCAAACAGCTTTCTTCAAGCAGTTAGAAAATTGTCTATACCAAGTTCTGAAGTAAATGATCTTCAAAAGGGGCATCCTTTGCAGTGTAACAAACAGATCACACTTCTGAGCACAGAGTCCCTTCAAAGTGTATCTGTCAAGCTCCAGTCTCTCACAGAAAGCATCCAGCTGAAACCTTTCACGGTTGTTTGTCCAGGTCAGTGCCACAGACTTTTGGAGCTTACATTATTAGTTTTGAATGTTTAAATGTATTTCTGTTGCTGCCCTAAGAGTTTGTGACAGTGCTGGTCCTTCAGTGTAATCCCATCACTCTTAAAACTAGCCTGTAAAAAATCCTCCGTTGCAAACGATGCATTTCAGAGCACCCAGGTCACAACACTGAGCTCCAAAGAAGGTCTCCCCCACCACAGCTCTACTTCTTCAGAGTGTCCTTGTCACAGGCGATGACAGAGGACACTTTGAAGGACTCAGACTGAGGTTGTAGCAAAACCTTCATCACATTCTCAGCATGCAAGTTTTCCTCTGGTAAGAATAAAAGTTATTTATCCTATGCCTATCAGAGTGCCTGCCTTTTAAATGCCTTTGAGGTTTTTTTTGAAGGACACAAACAGAAGCAAAGTATCAAGAGAGCTGGATCTACCTTTGTTAGAGACCAGCTGCATAGTCCAATCAGCTACTCAGATTTCAAAGTCACTTCTACACTTCCTGAGATTTGCTTAATCCCCGTATTAGCCAACTTGAGAAAATATAAGAAACTTAAAATAATTCCAAGATAAAGATAGCTTTCTGAGTGAAAGTACTATTCACATTCCACAAATCAGGAATGAATTTGGTCCATATATATTCTTCAATCCAGTGAAAAAATTAGTCTAATACTATCACAGAATTTTCTTGTTTATGCTATGTTTCACTATAAAATAATGCCACTTACATAGGAATCACAATGCCTTTCTCTTTACATAAATGATTTAAAATTGTGCTAAGAAAGCATCAGCTATATCGCATTACCAATTTATAGCTCTCTGAATTGTGTTTCTCTAAGGCCCGTGTTTCACATAATAATTCAAGGGGTAGGTGTACTAGTATAAAGTCACAAAAAGAAAAATGAAAAGCCTCTGCAGATGTAGCATTTAAACCAACAACCACTATGAAATTTATTTAATGAATAAAATAGAACTAAATATGACCTACACTGCAAAACATCAGAAACATTAGCAGCTATTCTATTGCACTCATCAGTAGAGAGACATTCTGATGACACAAATATCTTCTCTTATGAACATACACAGAATATATATGATAATATATGATCTATATGGCAATTCTGCCACTAATTTCAAGAGATCGTGTGAACTCTGGACTGCTTTGTTATTAATTTGATTGTGTAAAATTAAGACCACGACCATAATAGAAAGTGTTGAGGCCCAAATTAGACAAATATGTTATACAAATCAACAATCCCTTCTCCTTCTTTTAGCAGTAGTGACATGATTTTATGAACAGGAAATAAAACAAAGCTCTACTAAATATTGATACTTTGACAGCATTTCCATCAAAGGTTCCCACAACTCAACTAACACATTTAATTGTGTAATTTCATAGAGGAATAGAGTCAAAGCCTGCTCCTGCACCTACTCAGATCAAGAGAAATTTAATTTCTAACACCTGTGGGAACAGAATTAGGTCCCTGAGTTACACTTCTGAGGAGTGAAGACGTCCAGAAACCTTCTACACAGTTGTCATGATGTTCAAATCAAAATTTTCACAAAAGATTCCTGAATGAAGTTGATGTCCTATTAAAAAGCAACTTAGCTGAACGGATGTACCCAGGAGGTGGATATGCACACGTGTGGAGGAGGCTACAGAAAAATTTGCAAACGGTTAGAGGGACTTTTTTGAAGTCTGGCAAGCAGCAGAAATCACAGCTCACACAATGACAAGCACCTGCATACAGTACTGCTTAAGCATTTTTTCATGAAATAACCACTAGTAAAAATGAATGGCTAACTGACATTCATTATGGAAGCAAGGACCAAGAACAAAAGCCATTTTCTAACTGAATGACCGATCACTGGACCATAGATTTTTTGGTTAATTCCTTCCCTCTCCAGTACCCCGCATTCTTGACTACACAGCGGCACTGCTCCAGAGGTAAAAGCATCGCAGCCAGATCAGTGACGGTCTGAAAATTAACGCTCCTCAGGAAGGGGAAACAAGCAATCAGAGCTCAAGTATCTCACTTCCTACCGACAGCTCTAACTACACTAGTACATGAAAGGTCAGCAGCATAATGAAATTTCTAAGCATCCTTCCACAGACAAGAACCATTTACATCCAGAAATGTATGTGAATTCAGACACAGGCACCTAAGAGCAAGTGGCGGTTCTGTGTCTGAACTCCAGTTTTACAGAGGTGCTTATCTTAGAGTATCAATTACATATATAGATTTAAAATATTTTCAGACACAAACCTCTCCGTGATGTTTATTTACTCAGCATACTGAGTACTGTAAAACCCACTGGCGGCTGTAAACAAACTCTGGTACCTACATCAGCGTTGTTTAGTTCCACGACTGGTCCCTAACGTTACCACTAGCTCATTCATAACTATAAATTATTCTTAAGTCATTAAAAACTGCCCACCCCTTTCCTAGGTACTATAACACTGAAGTGATTCACACATGTCATGGTTTGAACTTCCAAAGAGCTCCATAAATGCCAAGAACTGTCAAAAAACACTACACGAGCCAAAAGATGGGTGCTGAAAATCAGAGAATATATGCAAAATTTTGGTTTTAAATCAGGCCGAGCCTCAGTTCAAGACTTCCCTGTAACAACTCTGTGTAGCCAATACTGAGGCAAAAGGCAGCAGAGACACAGTCCCCATCATCATCCTCCAGGGAATAAACAATCCCAAATTCAGTGCAAGCTTTGGATGTTGCACAGAGAATAAGATGGGTGGCTATATACTGAGTGACAGGGATGAACCGTAAGCTGCTTTTTAATAACCATCATTTATCCTGTTCACCAAATAATACAGGGATCCAGTTGAAAAGCAGTCAGCAACAAGGTAACGGAAGATATGCATTCATACAAGGAACTGAACTGAGATTTTGATATCTTCTATCTCCAGGGAAGCTTTAATTTTAATATGTATTAAGAATTGATTTTGCAAACTGAAATTAACATTAAAGTAGCTTTCCACATTAAACTGGGCATAGTTTGTTAAAGTACTATATTTTGGAATGAGTGGTCCTGTTCAGTCAGGTATGCATTAAGTAAATACACCAAGCAGTTGGCATAAAGGCCAATATGAGAACTGCCAAGTTTAGTTACTGAATAAATTCTAATACATGAATTTTTCAATCCATTTAAATAGTCAAATATATTTGACAGTAAGCATCAGTAAGCATGCTTCCAAAAGATCTCGCTGTCACACTGTTTTTAATTATGAAATGCATTTTCTCGGTTCTATTTAATATCATGAAAATGATCCTCCTGGTGGGAGCTGTTGGACATTCATCACACTTGAAAAACAGGTACTTACGTAAGGATATACGATATCTAATTTTAGGCTCTTTTTTCTGAAGTAGTCTCAGATATCACTTACACAGATTTTTTTTCTATCAGACAGACATCATAAACGTAAAAAATTCAAAAGCAGCCTAAAAGAATGTCTATTATGTGAGCTTTCTGAACATGTCATGAAAATTCAGTTTCTGTTTAAAATACTACAGAATCAGGGGACAAAATCGGGAAAAGACATTCCCTTTTGTGTCACCTGTTTTGTTTTGTTTTATAAAGCTGTTCTGCAGTTACAAAAGACTAGTACTTAACAAGAGTAGGAGGTGAAGCGGTGTGTTATGTTACAAACACTTTAAAGGTAACTTCAACTGTTGGAAATATCAGCCAAGAGCCCACCTGCTGACTGTAAAAGTCGACATGAAACCACTAGGCACAGTATGTTAATAACTTTTTTAAATAGCTATGCAGAAATTATCCACATCTGGGGAAAAAATAACATAAATCCTTAATTCAAGCATCACATTTCACTAGTAAAAGGAAGTGTAACAACAATATTTATCAGAGGCCTGTGTTGTGATTTTGCTTTCTTATGTGATTAGGGAGAATGTGTCATATGTGGTGCATTCTATCAAGGGTGCGTAACTGAAATGCCTCTATGCACACGGACATAGCACGGGGAATAAACAAGAGGAGTTAGAGATGTGCACACACCTGCAGGGCTATGATCTTACTGGCATCATGGAGACGTGGTGGAATGGCTCCTATGACTGGAGTGTTGGAATGGAAGGACAGAGGCTCTTTAGGAAGGACAAGGAGAGGAGACAAGCAGAGGGTGTCACCCTCTATGTCAATGACCAGCTGGTGTGCATGGAGCTCCTCCTGGGGATGGATGAGGAGCTGACCGAGAGCTTATGGGTCAGGATTAAAGGGAGGGCAGGGACAGGGGACATTATAGTGGGGGTCTGATACAGGCCACCTGACCAGGAAGACCGAGTAGATGAGGCCCTCTAGAGACAGATAGGAGCAGCCTCACATTCACAAGCCCTGGTCCTCATGAGGGACTTCAGTCACCCCGGTATCCGTTGGAAGGACAACTCAGCAGGACATAAGCAATCCAGGAGGTTCCTGGAAGGTGTCAATAATAACTTGCTTCGCCAAGTGATAGAGGAGCCAACGAGGAGAGGTGCCATGCTGGACCTTGTTCTCACCAACAAGGAGGGGCTGGTGGGGAATGTGAAGCTCAAGGGCAGCCATGGCTGCTGGGACCATGAAATGGTGGAGTTCAAGATCCTCAGGGCAGCGAGGAGGGCGGACAGCAAGCTCATGACTCTGGACTTGAGGCGAGCAGACTTTGGCCTCTTCAGGGATCTGCTTGGTAGAGTACCATGGGATAAAGCCCTGGAAGGAAGAGGGGCCCAAGAAAGCTGGTTAGTATTCAAGGATCACATCATCCAAGCTCAGGAGCAATGCATCCCAACCAAGAGGAAGGCAGGCAAAAAAACCAGGAGGCCTGCATGGATGAACAAGGAGCTCCTGGACAAACTTCAATACAAAAAGCAACGGCAGGCAGCCTGGGAGGAATACAGATAAATTGTCCGAGCCGCCAGGGATCAGGTTAGGAAAGCTAAAGCCCTGATAGTATTGAATCTGGCCAGGGAGGTCAAGGGCAACAAGAAAAGCTTCTATAGGTATGTCAGTGATAAAAGAAGACTAGGGAAAATGTGGACCCTCTCTGGAATGAAACAGGAGGTCTGGTTACCCAGGGTATGGAGAACGGCGAGGTACTCAATGACTTTTTTCCCCTCAGTCTTCACCAGCAAGTGCTTTAGTCACACCATGCAAGCCTCAGAAGGGAAAGGCAGGGACTGGGAGAATGAAGAACCACCCACTGTAGGAAAAGGTCAGGTTCAAGACCATCTAAGGATCCTGAAGGTGCGCACGTCCATGGGACCTGATGAGACGCATCCACGGGTCCTGAGGGAACTGGCAGATGGAGCTGCTAAGCATCTCTCCATCATATTTGAGAAGTCATGGCAGTCCAGTGAAGTTCCTGCTGGCTGCAAAAGGGCAAACACAACCCCCATTTTTAAAGAGGGAAAAAAGGAAGACCCAGGGAACTACAGGCCGGTCAGTCCCACCTCTGTGCCTGGCAAGATCATGGAGCAGATCCTCCTGGAAACTCTACTCAGGCACATGGAAAACAAGGAGGTGATTGGTGACAGCCAACATGGCTTCATTAAGGGAAAATCTGCCTGACCAATTTGGTGGCCTTCTATGATGGAGTTACGGCATTGATGGATAAGGGAAAGG
Organism: Grus americana; assembly: GCF_028858705.1. Classification (NCBI taxonomy): domain Eukaryota; kingdom Metazoa; phylum Chordata; class Aves; order Gruiformes; family Gruidae; genus Grus; species Grus americana. The sequence goes on along the minus strand of NC_072853.1, from coordinate 8,258,427 downwards.
CAGCTGATGTCATTTACCTGGACTCGTGCAAAGCATTTGATGCTGTCCCACATGACATCCTTGTCTCTAAATTGGAGAGACATTAATTTGCAGGATGGACCACTCAGTGGACAAGGAATTGGCTGGATGGTCCCACTCAAAGAGTTGCGGTCAACGGCTCAATGTCCAAGTGGAGACCAGTGATGAGCAGCGTTCCTCAGCGGTCAGTATTGGGACTGGCACTGTTTAACATCTTTGTTGGCGACATGGAGAGTGGGATTGAGTTCACTCTCAGCAAGTCTGGAAATGACACCAAGCTGTGTGGTGCAGCTGACAGGCCTTCACAGGCTTGAGAAGTGGGCCCGTGTGAACAGCATGGAGTTCAACAAGTACAAGTGCAAGGTCCTGCACATGGGTTAGGGCAATCTCAAGCACAACTACAGGCTGGGAGGAAAATGGATTGAGAGCAGCCCTGAGGAGAAGGACTGGGGGGTGTTGGTGGATGAGAAGTTCAACAGGAGCCGGCAATGTGCGCTTGCAGCCCAGAAAGCCAACAGTGTCCTGGGCTGCATTAGAAGAAGTGTGACCAGCAGGTTGAGGGAGGTGATCCTGCCCCTCTACTCCACTCTCGTGAGACCCCACCTGGAGTACTGCATCCAGCTCTGGGGGCCCCAGCACAAGAAGGACATGGAGCTGTTGGAGCAAGTCCATAGGCCACAAAGATGATCAGAGGGCTGGAGCACCTCTCCTATGAGGACAGGCTGAGAGAGTTGGGATTGTTCAGCCTGGAGAAGAGAAGGCTCCGGGGAGATCTAATTGTGGCCTTCCAGTATCTGAAGGGGCCTACAGGAAAGCTGGTGAGGGACTGTTTATCAGGGAGTGTAGTGACAGGACAAGGGGTGATGGGTTTAAGCTGAAGGAGGGTCAATTTAGATTAGATGTGTGAAAGAAATTCTTTACTGTGAGAGTGGTGAGGTACTGGAACAGCTTGCCCAAAGAGGTTGTGGAGGCCCCATCCCTGGAAGTGTTTAAGACCCGGTTGGATGAGGCTTTGGGCAGCGTGGTCTAGTGGAGGGTGTCCCTGCCCATGGCAGGGGGGTTGGAACTAGATGATCTTTAAGTTGCCTTCCAACCTCAGCCATTCTACGACTCTGCCATTTATTTACAAGACAATGCCAGCAAAAACCATAATGTCGTTTAAAGAATGACAAAGGCCCATCTGTGTGAATACTTCCTTGTTCTTAAAGGATAGAAGAATGCGTGCTGCGATTAAGTAACTGGTATTTTCTCCTCTGTTGGAACAGGAGCAAAAAATAAACTCCAGAGAAGGGTAAATCACACTTTGCAAGTTTTTTACTGCATAAATTATTAAAAACCCAAATTGCAAGGATCTAGTTCATGCCAATTTTCTGGTATTATCAGTCCAGAAAGTTTAATTACAAATAGCATGCTTGTCAAACATTTTATGAAATCCTAAATTGCACTTTATTCAATGCCACTATCTGTACATAAAATTGTATAAGTTCATATGTTCCACCTAAGCACTGCAGATGGCCTTCAGGAAAGACTACAGTCAAAATTGGACTAAATTCATTTTCCTGGGAGAGCACAACTTGCCAAACATCCTTTTCTAGAGGTCAATTTGGAACGGGAAGCAACTTACTTGTGTTCATATACTGTGTGAGTGTATGCACATTATAACTTCCTGGGGTATACACAAGTCTAGAACGTCCCAGATCAGCTATACCTTGCAAGCAGAAAGCATCCTGCCATGTGAGAGGAAAATAAGGCAATACTGATGTAAAGAAAATAATTGTTTTTTCTTTGATCTTCCAAGAAAAGCATGCAAATAATTTCACTTCTAAAAATGCATCTTAATCAACAATGAAGAATAAAATCTCATTCCTTAGTGTGTTGGGTTTGCGTGGCAAGGTTTTGGTAGCGGGGGGGCTACAGGGGTGGCTTCTGTGAGAAGCTGCTAGAAACTTCCCCTGTGTCTGATAGAGCCAATGCCAGCCGGCTCCAAGACGGGCCCGCCGCTGGCCAAGGCCAAGCCAATCAGCGCCTCTGTGACAATATATTTAAGAAGAAAAAAAAACAGTTAGAGAGAGCTTTTGCAGCCGGAGAGAGGAGTGAGAAGATGTAAGAAACTCTGCAGACACCAAGGTCAGTGCAGATGGAGGGGGAGGAGGAGCTCCAGGCGCCGGAGCAGAGATCCCCCTGCAGCCCGTGGTGAAGGCCATGGTGAAGCAGGCTGTCCCCCTGCAGCCCATGGAGGAAGGATGAGGGGGTGTAGAGATTCCACCTGCAGCCCATGGAGGACCCCATGCCAGAGCAGGTGGAGGCACCTGAAGGAGGCTGTGGCCCCGTGGGAAGCCCGCGCTGGAGCAAGCTCCTAGCAGGACCTGTGGACCCATGGAGAGAGGAGCCCATGCTGGAGCAGGTTTGCTGGCAGGACTTGTGACCCCGTGGGGGACCCCACGGTGGAGCAGTCTGGTCCTGAAGGTCTGCACCCCGTGAGAGGGACTCCATGCTGGAGCAGGGGAACAGTGAGAGGAGTCCTCCCCCTGAGGATGAAGAAGCAGCAGAATCAACATGTGATGAACTGACCGCAACCCCCATTCCCCATCCCCCTGTGCTGCTGAGGGGGGAGGAGGTTGAAGCCGGGAGTGAAGTTGAGCCCGGGAAGATGGGAGGGGTGGGGGGAGGTGTTTTAAGAGTTGATTTCATTTCTCATTCCTCTACTCTGTTTTGCTTAGTAATAAATTAGATGAATTCCCTAAGTTTGGTCTGTTTTGCTCGTGACGATAATTAGTGAATGATCTCTCCGTGTCCTTATCTCGACCCACAAGCTTTTTGTTGTACTTTTTCTCCCCTGTCTAGTGAACGAGGGGAGTGATAGAGTGGCTCTGGTGGGCACCTGGCCCCCAGCAAGGGTCAACCCACCACACTTAGTTTTAAAATATTTCTTATTCTGAATATTCTAATATATTTTTAAAATATACTTTTGAGACAAATGCAAGCAGGGTTGATGCAGAAAACATTTTTCCTCAAAAGATTATTCATGTGATAATGATGGGTCACAGCAAGATCACAAAGACAGCTTCCAGTCAAGCATGGAGCCCCTTGCATAGTCTCAAAGACAACATGTAATAGGGCACGTTGAAGAAGCAGACCAGACCTGTTTTTAACAGAATTGAGTTCAGAACTGGAAGGCTACTGAATAAGATAGGAGCTTTTAAAACATGATGTCTTCATCTTTGTAACCACAATAGAAAGTGACAGATGTTCAAAGAGATTGGCTGCATCTAGTTGGAGCTATTTGGGTAAAAAAAAAATAAAATCTTTTCAACAACTTAAACTTCTGTCTATAGTAATTCAGAGAGGAACATACTTTCATTTTACCACAATCATCTATTTATGAAGAAAGGGAATTCAGCTCCAAGGAATGAAGTAAAGTAACAATAGTAGCAGACTTCATTTTACACTCTCAAAATCCAAAGAATCTGAGAATACTGGGAAAACCAAAGGGAGAAAATGGATACAGATATACTCTACTGGAAAGTACTACAAGAGGGACCAAATATCTAGTTGCTGTAACTCAGGTATTCCCTGTACAGAAGTATGCTGAGAGTACTCAGGGAAGAACTCTTTCCTATGTCTTCAAATATTGCCACACGATTCCAAACATTACGATGATGACACTGAATTCAGACAAACATACTGTTTTGTTTGTTACTTACCAGCTCTGTGTGAACTTTAAGATGTGCCTGGAGCTTGTATTTATCTGGAGTAGAGTAGTCGCAATGTTCCGTGGGACATTTCAGCAAAATATTACTGTGTTTCTGAATGACGTGACGCTTAAGGCAGTTTTTGGTGATGGAAGAATAATTGCACTGGGAGCAGTAATATAAATGTTCTCGAGTGTGCGTACGAACATGCATGTCATAATGCACTTGGTACCAAAACAACTTGCCTGAAAATAAAATTAGACACCAAGAAAGTAATTTCTAAACAATTGTTAGCAAAAATTCCAGCACACACTCAGTTCTCTTTTTGGACAAAACACAGTTTGAATCCTGTCCCTTTTGCCTTTAATTAAAGCTTGTCCTAAAGACCCTTCACTACTGAAACTATGTTACAAAAACCATCTTGTCTAAAAAGATTGTGTCATATGTCTTGAAACAGACTAATAAGGGCAACTTTAATACATATCAATGATCTTTTTCCTAATGAGAAAGTCCTTTAAATCTGCTCTCCTATAGAAAGAATCTGAATGCAACTGTATAGTAAAAGAGATTGTCAAAACCTTTTTTATTTCCTACCATGTTATTCCTTCCTAAAAGCTTTTCTGACATAATGACACCAGAAAGAAAAGCGCATAGCAATTCATCTAACGTACAATGTTATGGTGTTTCAAAACCTTTTTTTTTTTTTTTCAAACTTTGATTCCCTTCCCTTCTCAAGAATGAAGGCTACAAACCAAATCCTGAATTGTTTCCTTTGCAGCTATGGAAACAATTACAGTCAGAACAGTCTTGATCTGATACTATGTAATGAAAATTTTCATCTCAAAAAACTGGTTCAAAACAAGTCACAAAAAATTGCCAGTATATGTATCAATTTATATTCTGTACAATAATCATACATCATTCCATACTATATGAAAAAGATTCTGAATTTTATACTAAGCTGATAACGAAGCTTAAGCATTAAAGCACAGACTGACTAATGCTGATCACATGCCTAAATCTGCTGTGTTTGGCTGTAGTGAAAGTTATGAGGTGAGGAGAGGCACGTGGACAGAAATAATCTAATTCTATCAAATTTCACATCAACAGAAAATTGAGCCTAGCAAAGCATTGCTATGCTATATTCCACAGTGAGGGTTTTTTTGAGGAGATTTGAGTCATTTCACACTATTTATACAGCCCAAAGTAAATCTCACTGGACTCCAGAATCCATACTGAACTACAAAACTGATCTGCTACAAAGACACACAAATATATCAAAAACTAAACCAGTGGAGCAGGAAAAAGATGGCCCACTATACAACATTAAAAAAAACCCCAAAACAATAAAAACCATCCTTCTACTACTCCTTACCACAATATTCACATTCCAAGTCTCCATAAACTTTCCTTATCCTCTCACACAACTCCGTGTTCATTTGTCTCTTCTGCAAACTATCCAAGATCTGCATAAAGGCCACAGCTCCACTCCCACTGTCTGATGTAGCTGCATTAGAAGAGGCTGGCTGTGGACTGATGGCTGCATTAGCTTCTGGTGCTGGCAAAGGGTTTGCGGTTTCTGCTGAATTTTGAATTGGCGGATTGCTTGCTTCTGATTCACTAGAAGGAACAGATTGATTTCTCTCTTCAGAGAGTGGAAGGTTCTCAGTCATTCCATTGTCCTGACTCGGATTTAAACTTTTGTCTTCAGACAGCAGAAGCTGTATTTCTTCACCCTGCTCATTTACTGAACTGCCGTGATTAACTACTTCTTCACTTGCAGAGGAAACTTTTAACTCATCGGAACCAGAAGTACTGTTTTTCAGCAAAAAGCAATCTGATGCTACACAGGATTGAATGTTTGGGACTGCTATATCTGTTGTCTGACATAGCGTCTCCGTTACATTCTCCACTGTAGAATTTTCAAATTCTAACAAAGGGACTGTATCAATTTTTAAGTCACCGTTACGTTGACCATTATGGTTTACATCTGCAGCTGCTGATTCACCTTTACAAGCAGATGGCTGTGGTGTGTTAATAGCATCAGTACTCGTGACAGTCAATTCATCTGCACTTTGTGCAAGCTGTTCACCAAGGGCTTCTGGCTGGATATCACCTCCTGGCTCAAGGAGGCAGAAACTCTGATTGATAGAACTGTTAAAAACAGAAGTCTCCTGCAAATCTGCATGCACATCTTTGATGTGAGCACGGAGTCTTACAGAACTAACAAATTTCTTCAGGCACACAGAACACACATAAACAAATGGGTGTTTTCGCACGTGAAGCTCAAGAGCTTGGTATTTAGTGGCTCCATGGCCACAGAGCTCACAAGCAAAGGGCCTTTCATCACCATGAACAAGCATGTGACGGTCTCGATCGAGTTCATTTTTGAATTTGCGTTCACAAATATGGCAGTCATAAAGAAGTTGTCTTTTGCCCTCTCGTGTCATCAAGCGAAGCTCATCAAAAACATCTTTAACTTTTTTATCTTGAAGGTCATGTGTTTCCTTGATGTGCTTGATCAAATTTTTAACATCTGAGTATTTCTTTTTGCAGAAGCGACAATGCTGCTTAATTTTCTTATGAACTCTTTCAATATGGACTTTGAGATGGCCTTTGCTGAGACAAGTGAATGTACAATAATCGCAGCTAAACTTCTCCCCTGTATGTTTCCGCATGTGAACATTAAGGTTGGCTTTGATTGCACTGGCATAGCTGCAGTATGAACACTTGTAAGGTTTTTCATTTGTATGAATCCTCAAATGTGCTTGGAGGGAGTGTTTAAATTTGAACACCTTGTTACAGTATTCACAAGTAAAAATCTTCAGTTGAGTTGGACCCAACCTAAAAAGAAACCAAACTAGTTATATTTACAATATTGAAATTGAGTCACGTCAAAATTTCCCTAGATATTCATAATGGACAGAAATATTTATGTTAAATGATTTTTAAAAGGTATTCCCCACAGGCTTTCTAAATTCTACAACTTCTGCACAGATCCTTTTCAGCTGTTCTTTTATGGCTCAGAAAATATTTCAATTTCATGAAAATGGATAGAGAAGCTTTTCGGTCCTATTTTGCATGAACATAAATATAAGTACTTCAAAATTACCTGCTAGATTTCATTGTCTGTTCATAGGGGGTTTGCTGAATGGCATATTCTTGATATCCTCTTCGTTGTGAGGGGTCCTGAACAGTTGCCTCTGGAGTTGTGGGTTCACTTTCTTGGGGAGCAGCCTCAACAGGAACAATTTTTGTGGCTCCTAAAAGCAAGAACAAAAAATGCTTATTAAAAATACCATTAAAACATGCATTGTCTATAATATACAAGTCTAAACAAAACATTGAAGTTTGTAATCAGTAGTTCAACTATTTTAGTTTCTGTTGTTAAAGTCATGTGCCTAAAACGATGGATACAATTCCAGAAGACATTAGTACTTACAAAACAGATCTGCTTAAACAACATGCCAGGACTGCTGGCTCTGAGAGTTATTCCTGGTGCTTGATGCCTACTATTATGAGATCCTATATCCAAATACATCCAGTTTTAAAAAAATGTAACCTTTCAAAATGAAATTTTAATTTTTCTGTTTCTGCCTCATACTACATCCTTTGAAAAAGTCAGCCAAGCTGTTTAATCAGTTCCACAAATAAGGCTGGGGAAAATACACTGTTTAGTCTATATTTAAAAGTCTGCTCATCTTTTCCGTAAACAGATCTTTTATTGGTTATATTTTGGGGTATGCTGCCATCCCCTGAGAAAAAAAGAATATGTTCCATGTGCACATCTCAATCTCCATTAGAAGCAGGAGTAAAGGGGCTCCACTGAACACACTAAGATCAGATTCCATCCCTCAGAGCTTCACTGCTGGTTGAGGCAAAAATAAGGATATTTTGAGATGTTACTGAGATGAGATTATTTCGCTGTCATCTTTGTTTTCTGAATAGTGGCAGGAAAAACTTAATGCTGGGCATCCATAGTTAGCATTGAAGGTAACGAAAATCCATATAAATATTAATACACTGAACCACCCCCCCCAACCTCATGCATATCAAACCAAGCACCCATTATTGATTCATCCCCTCCTTTTTAACTTGTCTGTCTGTAACTCATCCACCCACATGTTCAATGGGAATGCTATTATCTTCAAAAGTTGAAATTAGATATATTTGTATTTTTATTCACATATATATTACAATTATATAAATATTTGTGAAATCTTCATATTCTACTAACAAGTACTACAGAAAAATATTCAGGAAAAAAAAATTGCTTTCTGGTCTAATATTGAAAAATGTATAGTAAATGAGGGACCATATACTGAATAACTAAAAGAAAACAAGACATTGAGTATGTAGTAATAGATGAACACCCATCCATCCTATGAAAAAAGTATTACAGAACCTGTAATTAAAGACTAGGGACAAAGAAGCAAGAGAGGTTGCACATGAAAATATATTTGAATTAAATAATGAAGTTAACAACTTCAGGTAAAACTGAAATTTGGTAAATTTCCATTTATTTTCTTTTTCTTGGATATTACGTTAGTATCTGATCTCATTTCAATTCACCTGATTAGAAGCTGAGGGGGAAAAAAAAGTACAATACACCTCTGTGACAGAGGAAAGAATTTACAATAACAATCAAAGAAATCTGAGACATGAAAGCCTAGAAAGCAAAGCACAGAATCAACATGCTCAACATATTTTTAACAGATTCTCACTTTTATATATAAGCATATATAAAATGAAAAACCTGAATAGAAAGAAGTTCAAAAAAATTATTCATGAGCTATTCCTTTAACAAAATGATGAAATTAATTCTTGTTTCACTTGAAGAGCATGCTCCTGAAGAGATTATTTACAAAATAAATGCAGTATTAGCATAAAGTCTCTGAAACAACAATTACAAGAACAACAAATCTAAACCACAGAGAATACATCATCCAAAGAAAACTAGCTGGTTACCAAATTACCAAATCTCGTGTCCCTAAAAAAACTTTTAGCCTGCAGAATAGCAAAAGCATCAGGAAAAAGGTAGGTAGAGTCTATGGGAAAAATCAGTAATAAGTGGGGGTTACCCAAACATGTGCGAAAGACTTAGAGACATTAAGTTGAGCAAAGCAGTGCTGTAGACAAGGGAAAAAGATGGAGATCCCGCAGGTCCTTCAGAGTGATTTAAAGTGGCAAATGAAGATATTTTCAGAACAGGCCATTTGGGAGTATGTAAGACTGAAGCTTTTCTGTATCAGATGGGACATCAGCCAACTCTGTAAATAAAGAGACTCTAATAGCTCTGTTACTCACTGAACTGGCTGGATCTAAAAATGTCTTTTTCTGACTACCGTTTTTTAACAATGCTTTCAGTTCTGTACAGTTTCTGCCAGTTGATCAGAACCGAACTTCCAAGTTTTCAACCTAAATGTTACCAGAAAATTATAATTTCTATACTTCCTGTCACTCGCTCTCCCACAAAGGCCCAGTTGACCAGCAGGATTGCATCTCCCAAATTGCACGGTAGTGGTCCAGTGAGATGAAAGCTTGTCATTACAGTACAGGAGACATGGTTCAATCTTGAATCACAGAATTGGTGGAAGGGACCTCAAAGATCATCTAGTTCCAGCCCCCCTGCCATGGGCAGGGACACCCTTCACTAGACCAGGTTGCCCAAAGCCTCATCCAACCTGGCCTTGAACACTTCCAGGGAGGGGGCATCCACAGCTTTTCTAGGCAACCTGTTCCAGTGCCTCACCACCCTCTGGAAGGTAGATTTCATCTAAATCTATTCTCCTTCAGCTTAAACCCAATACCCCTCGTCCTATCACTCCATGCCCTTGTAAAGAGTCCCTCTCCAGATTTCTTGCAGGCCCCTTCAGGTACTGGAAGGCTGCTCAGAGGTCTCCCCAGAGCCTTCTCTTCTCCAGGCTGAACAATCCCAACTCTCTCAGCCTATCTTCATAGGGGAGCTGCTCCAGCCTTCTGATCATCTTCATGGCCCTCCTCTGGACTCACTACAACAGCTCCATGTCCTTCCTATGTTGGAGGCCCCAGAGCTGGATGCAGTACTGCAGGTGGGGTCTCACGAGAGTGGAGTAGAGGGGCAGAATCACCTCCCTCGACCTGCTGGTCACACCTCTTTTGATGCAGCCCAGGATACAGTTGGCTTTCTGGGCTGCAAGCACACATTGCCGGCTCATGTTGAGCTTCTTGTCCACCATCACCCCCAAGTCCTTCTTCTTGGGGCTGCTCTCAATCCATTCTCCACCGAGCCTGTAGTTGTGCTTGGGATTGCCCCGACCCATCTGCAGGAGCTTGCGCTTGTTCTTGTTGAACTTCATGCAGTTCACACAGGCCTAGATCTCAAGCTTGTCAATGTCCCTCTAGATGGCATCCCTTCCCTCCACCGTGTCAACCACAACACACAGCTTGGTATCATGACCAAACTTGCTGAGAGTGCACTCGATCCCACTGTCCATGTCGCTGACAAAGATGTTAAACAGTGCCAGTCCCAGTACCGACCCCTGAGGAATACCACTCGTCACTGATCTCCATGTGGACATTGAGCCGTTGACCACAACTGTCTGAGTGGGACCATACAGCCAATTCCTTATCCACCATGTGGTCCATCCATCAAATCCACGTCTCTCCAATTTAGAGATAAGGATGTCATGCGGGACAGTGTCAAATGCTTCGCACAAGTCCAGGTAGATGACATCAGTTGCTCTTCCCTTATCCACCAATGCTGTAACCCCATCATAGAAGGCCACCAAATTGGTCAGGCACAATTTGCCCTTAGTGAAGCCATGTTGGCTGTCACCAATCTCCTCCTCATTTTCCATATGCCTGAGCATAGTCTCCAGGAGGATCTGCTCCATGATCTTGCCAGGCACAGAGGTGGGACTGACCGGCCTGTAGTTCCCCATGTCTTCCTTTTTCCCCCTCTTTAAAAATAGGGGTTCTGTTTCCCCTTTTGCAGTCAGTGGGAACTTCACTGGATTGCCACAGCTTCTCAAATATGATGGAGAGATGCTTAGCAGCTCCATCTGCCAGTTCCCTCAGGACCCGTGGATGCGTCTCATCAGGTCCCATGGACTTGTCCACAGTCAGGATCCTTAGATGCTCTCGAACCTGATCTTCTCTTACAGTGGGTGGTTCTTCATTCTCCCAGTCCCTGCCTTTCCCTTCTGAGGCTTGCATGGTGTGACTAAAGCACTTGCCCGTGAAGACTGAGAGAAAAAAGTCATTGAGCTCCTCAGCCTTCTCCTATCAGTATAAAGATGGTAAAATAGACATTAGACACCAGATCGGTGTTCCCGTACTTCAACATTTTTAAAATATAAGCAAATTCTTCTATATTTAGAATGACTCAGTTAAAAGAAAATACATCTTGAACTGCTCTATATGCATGGCTACCTCTTTCAGGCCTCCCATTTCCTGAATGTGAGACAAAGATCTTCATTAAATGCTCTGCACTAAACCTCCTCTGTGACTTTCTGCCTTTCAGGATGTTTCAGCATTTCCTGAAAAGACTGTTCAACTGTTTAATAGACTTTTGTGTTATGAGTATAAAATTCTAATCACCTAAATTAGGTAGACTAGATAAGTACTAACTCACCAGTATTCTTCATACTTGGAGCGGACAGAAAGCTCCAGGCCATCCTAGCACTACCACCTACATTCTCTATGCAGTTAACAGAGAGGCGAATACATCTATAAATCTAAAGATCAAGATCCAATTCTTCAAACATACTGACAGAGTACTTGCTCACAGTAGGCTATCACGTCCCCTCATGTTATGTAATCACTTCCCACCCTTAGAAAGTATGGAAGCATTAAGAAATATTAGAAGCCTCCATCCACTTGAGATGCTGCCGAAGTATGTGCTAGTAATGGACCAGTAGCCACAGCAATCACTGCTATATCATAAACTAATGACTAATGCCTATGCCCAGAAACTGAAAAATCTGGTTTCTAGGTTCTACTCAACCTAGTAGGTAGTGAACACACATGTCCCACACCCCAGGAGAATGTTCTCAATATTCCTATCTCTAAGAGCAGCCAGAGGCTTGGGAAAAGTGTAAAAACAAGGCAAACAAATACAAGGTCTGGTTCTCCATTAAAAATATCATATAGAAACATAGAATGGTTTGGGTTGGAAGGGACCTTAAAGATCATCTAGTTCCAACCCCCCTGCCATGGGCAGGGACACCCTCCACTAGACCAGGCTGCCCAAAGCCTCATCCAACCTGGCCTTGAACACTTCCAGGGATCCAGGGGCATCCACAGCTCCTCTGGGCAACCTGTTCCAGTGTCTCACCACCCTCACAGTCAAGAATTTCTTCCTTATATCTAATCTAAATCTATGCTCCTTCAGTTTAAGGCCATTACCCCTTGTCCTATCACTCCATGCCCTTGTAAACAGTCCCTCTCCAGATTTCCTGTAGGCCCCTTCAGGTACTGGAAGGCTGCTATAAGGTCTCCCCAGAGCCTTCTCTTCTCCAGGCTGAACAACCCCAACTCTCTCAGCCTGTCCTCATAGGAGAGGTGCTCCAGCTGTCTCATCATCTTCGTGGCCTCCTCTGGACTTGCTCCAACAATTATATGCCAATAAGGAAGATAAAAGTTTTCCTAACTGATTCCCTGGACAATCATTTCAAGAAGTCAGCATCTACAAATAGCAGGGGAAAAAAGATGTTAAGTGTACAGATCATTTCACAGAATTGTAGAATCTTTAAGGTTGGAAAAGACCTCTAAAATCATCAAGTCCAACCATCAAAAAAACCCCGTCATTTTCTTTCAAAAATATCCTTCCTCCAGCACTATTATATCTCTATTTTAAGAGCAGAATGGACTTCAGTTTACTAGACTTTATTTATGCCTTTTGCTTTTCTCTTTTCAGTCAATATCTGTTCTAAGTAAATCTCCCTTAAGACTAATATGATTTGAATTCCTCATGACATTCCCACAGCAACTTCTACAGATAAGCATTACCCAGTGTGCTTTATCTTTGGATCAAACTCAGCGATGGCCTCTAATCTCTTACAGCCTGTTCCTTGGAAAAATAGCTTGCCCTTCACTATAGAGCTCTCCAATATTTATCAACAATCTAAAAGGTAATCACAATGGAATGAATTATTAAGAATGAATCAGAAATAAAATGGGAGACATGATCAACCAAATTCTTACTAAAATCCAACTAAATTCCTTAAACCTCCTACAACTTCAAGTAAGGACAACAAAAAGGATATAGAAGAATTAGAAAACAATAATAAAGGCAAATTCAGAGTATTTTGTTTGGAATAGGGACACACATCTCAGAGACCTTTAGCTTGAAAGAGACATAAACGATAGAGGAATACCAGAAGGACCTCTGAAATTAGCAATACATGAAAAATAGTGTAAATAATCGTTCTCTATCTCAAAAACCACAAAGAAAGAACAGTTTAAAGAAATAAGCAGTCAGCAGGCTTAAAATGTAACAAAAGAATGTACACTTTCACTCTGTCTGTAATTAAATTATGGAACAATTGCTGCACAATGTTAGAGACACTGAAAAAAATAAATGTATTCAAGAAAGGATTTAGACAAATTAATAGATATGTATTAAATATGATGATCCAGATGCAACCACCAGTTCGATGGCTGTCAAAATCCGGAAGGTTTTATATACTAAGTTTCTTCCCTCCTTCCTACAGAGATGCTGCAAGCTGCCTTTAGAGACAACTGATCCAACTAGATTGATCTTTAAGCTATGGCTTTTTTTTTTTTTCAAGTTTAAAAAAAATCTTCGTAATGTAGGTACCTCGGTCTGTATAGGTGAAATAATTTGTTACGGGTATGATGTGACTATTTCTTACAATTTCTTTTCGAACAAATGTATTTTTTCAGCTTCTACAATACCCCATGGAAGGTGCTGCCTTCCAAGATAGTTGTGAAAATGAAACCAACAGAAACTAACCCTACCCATAACCCCGATGTTCCCTGTGCAAATCTACCCCTCACACCCAAAATAAAGCTTAAAAAAAAAGCAAAAGAACCTTTTAATATTTTTATAGGTTAGCTCAATATGAGGTTAAACACATTTTAACTCAAAGAAATAGAAACACAGACCTGTGTATGGTGGGATGAAGATTATTACTTCTTTCAGCAGAGCTGGACATTGGATTGGCTGAGCTAAATCAGTCTGTAATCCCACGGTAATACAGATACCTGCTCACATTCAGAGGGGGAAGCTTTAATTTTCTTAAACCTTGCATAATTCCCCATTTGCTTTAAATCAACATAAGGCTAACTTCTTTTCTCTAGCCCTTAACTCAACTACATGTTTGTGATGCTGATGCCTTAAAAGTGCCAGCACAGGTGTTTATGAAGATGAAGAGGATCAGAGAATGGATGTGGCTAAAATCTATACCACGTGACTCCTTCTGCAAATATATAATTAGTTTTCTAGTGTGTTTTGCCACACAACTGCATAAACATGTACAATGCTCCAAAGGACAGGAATTTGTGGCCAGGGGGTAGGGTGGGAGGACAGCACTGTGCCTGGGACAGCAGTCTATATGTACTGGGCTTAATGACTTAAACCACTCTGCTATTTTGAAAAGGCACAGTGTCAATTCCCCTCCTTTCCCCTGAAAGACTCATCTTGTCACCACTTTCCAACTTTCCAAACTTATACGGCCCCAATGTGAGACAGTTCTGTAAGCAAAACTGGTAGAAAATAAATTCTCTGACTGAGAAAATGAGTATGTGCATGTGTGTGTGCACGTGGATGCGTACGCGTATTTATTTTGCCTCTTTTTTTAATCAGTTTATCGCAGGCTGACACAAGCACTATTGCTAGTGCAAGAAAGGGGAAGTGAACTGGGAAATAAGAGACAAGCAGGAAAGCTCCCTTGGCAACAGTCTGATATTATATCAATTCAGATATGTCATAAACCCACAATCATCGTTCTGTGAGCTACAAAAAAAAAGTCACCTTCAACAGAAAAGACTGTTATCACTTTAACAGAAAAGACTGTCATCAGTTAAACTAAGTCAGTCCCAAAAAAGTAAGCAAAACAACACTCTTCAACTTCTTCCCTGCTTCCCGAAAATCTCGATGGGAGAAGGAACCAAGAGTTAATAAATTACAGGAAAGGGTATAGCAGCAGGAGAACACAGCTGGCCTTTTATGGAGAGTCGTTCCTCAGTGGAAATTGGGGAGAGAAAAACCTGCACAGCGTTGTATTAAGAATTTAGAGGAGAAAAAAATCCAACTTCTTTACAAATAAAAAAAAAAAATAGCATCAAGAATTTAAATACTTTATGCTATTTTTGTATATCTTGAGCTCTACTGAAAAACCCCAAGAATTCTACCATTGACCATCTTTACAGGAACTTAAAACTCTCCTAGTTGAGTCCTTAAAATATTACAGGACTCATATAAAATAACAATATAAATGTTCAAAACGGAATCTCTCCTGAGTCACACTAACTGAGCAAGAATAATAAATTGGTTTTACAAGCCCTGATAATATTACAGAATCTAAACATGGGAAATAAAACACATTAAAAAAACAGAAGATTGAATACTTGGCAGAGTTTACTCACTGGTTTTTAAAAATACACTATGAGCAAAAGTATCTGCCATTCAAAACAAAGTATTTTTAGATGTGCATATAATTGTAGTTATTAATTCTCATTCTTAATTGCAATGCTTATGAAAAACTGTACTCCATTTAATCTGATACAAGATGTGCGTGTTCATGAACAGAGCAGCGCTCCCTTTCTTCAGGGTCTTTGGGTCCCTCCAGTTATAGACTCACCAAAGGGTTTGAGTTGCAAGGGACCTCAAAGATCATCTAGTTCCAGCACCCCTGCCATGGGCAGGGACACCCTCCACTAGACCAGGTTGCCCAAAGCCTCATCCAACCTGGCCTTGAACACTTCCAGGGAGGGGGCATCCACAGCTTCTCTGGGAAACCTGTTCCAGTGTCTCACCACCCTCACAGTCAAGAATTTCTTTCTAACATCTAATCTAAATCTACCCTCTTTTTAGTTTAAACCCATTACCCCTTGTCCTGTCACTACACTCCCTGATAAACAGTCCCTCACCAGCTTTCCTGTAGGCCCATTCAGGTACTGGAAGGCCGCAATTAGATCTCCCCAGAGCCTTCTCTTCTCCAGGCTGAACAACTACAACTCTCTCAGCCTGTCCTCATAGGAGAGGTGCTCCAGCCCTCTGATCATCTTTGTGGCCCTCCTTTGGACTCTGTCCAACAGCTCCATGTCCTTCTTGTCCTGGGGACTCCAGAGCTGGACACAGTACTCCAGGTGGGGTCTCATGACAGCAGTGCAGGACCTTACACTTGGCCTTGTTGAACTGCATGAGGTTCGCACAGGCCCACCTCTTTAGCCTGTCAAAGTAATTCAATGCCTGCGCAGAAAAAAATCTACCACTTTTATTGAGACTGTATTCACTCTGTGGGTTAACGCAAGCTTTCAAATTTCTAAAGCTGTAAATCTATTACCTTTCATATGCCTCCCAAGTAAACATTACAGAAAAGGAACGTGGGGAAAAATCAATGTTGTCCGACTGCCCTTTCTTCGAAGTTAAAAACTAACTGATCTGTTTGTTCAAAAGGATTTTGATAAGATCCATTTAGTCATAATCTACTGAACACATGATGGAAAGCAGTGTCCCAAACCTAAATAGTGTATAGCAAAATTGCAGCAAACTGTTAATGTAATACTCCTAAAAGTATCATTCATTTAAGAAGGGAGACATACAGTCTGAGTATTTCCTCTGTACTGTGGATAAAATACAACTAATTCTTACAGCCTTCTCTATTTCTCTAATTGATAGAATGATTACCTGATATCTTCAACAGGATTTTACTGCACTAGACATTAAAAGGGATATTTCCATGCATCTTTAAAGCTAGATAACAGGTGGCTACAGAATGCTAATGCTTGCAGAAAGATGATGAAGTTTTGATAGTGCTTAAGCAGCTTTAAACTTCATTTTCAACTTAAAATGATCTAGCACACAAAAAGCAGGGGAGAGGGGAGAAATGTTTTATCTATTTCTGTTCTTCAGCAGCAGTTTAAAGCAGTAACTCAGCTCTTCAGCACATCATAAATCCCCAGAAAAATGGAATAAAAGACTATGAAAAATCTTTATAAATACTCCAGACACTTAAGTATTACTGAGGAAAGGGAACAGACTAAGAATTGCCAGTGACACTAAAATATAATCAGACCATGGAAATTAATGAAAAAAAATAGAAGGAAAAGCAATGAAAAATAAATTAAAACATAATTGTATTAAATGAAATATTTTTCTTTGAATTTTCAAAGAGTTAACCACCTATATAATATCTTCTATAATTTCCAAATTCTGAAAAGTAGGATGATAATTCGTAACCGTCTTAACAGCAATGACTTTTTTATTACATTTATTCCAGCTGGGAAGTTGAACATACTAAGATTACTAACTGTCAATCAAATAAATGAGTAGTCACCAAGGGGAGCTGCTCCAGTGCCGGCCCGACCCACAGCGGAGCGGCAGATCTCGGCACACAGGGGGTTTCCTGAGGAACAGAAACACCAGAGGAGCAGAGAGACCCACCAGCAGCTGGCAGCAATGGCGGGAGGCGCTGACCAGGCCTGGGCGCTGCCAGAGCAACTGCGGCCACCCCCACACCTATAAAAAGCCGCCTGGGCAGCGCTGTGACCAGAGCGCGGTGCGGCAGTTTGTGCGGGAGGGCGCACAGGAAGGGCCTGGTCACCCCACCAGCTCAAGAGGGGAGTTCCACTGGTGGTCATCACCCTCTCGGAAGGAGCTTAGCTATGGCATCCTCCCGGCAGAGAGCTCTGTCCTCTGTGCTCACCAGAACGGAGGTGGCAACCCAGAGCGAGCTGCCAGGAAAACAGGCAGCCACCCAGGCCCCAGGCTGCAGGGAGTGCCAGACCTGTCACTGGGAATGGCTGGCAGTAGTGAGAAGGGCTGTGTGAGCTGTGACCAGGGGGACGATCTGCTCAGCCTGGTGGCAGGGCTACGAGAGGAAGTGGAAAGGTTAAGGAGCATCAGGGAGGCTGAGGAAGAGATAGTCTGGTGGAGCCATGCTCTGCCCTCCCTGAGACAGAAACAGGGACAGCCACCAGCCAAAACCCAAGATCAAGGGCACCCTGTGTCCTCCCCCGGCCAGGATGAAGGCAGTAGCTTAAAGGAAAGGAGTGAATGGAGGCAAGTCCACACTCAGGGTGGCAGGAGAACCTCCTCCTTGCCCACCTCACCCTCCCAGGTGCCTCTGTACAACAGGTATGAGGCTATGGATGGGGGAGGTCAGTCAATGGAGGACGTGGATGATGGTTGACCTACACCAGAGGTGTCACCAAGGTCAGAAAGGCCCATCCCCCATGGTGAGTTGAGCTCATCCAGCTTCCTCCACCACTGCAATTAGAAATGCACTTTAGCAAACAAAGTCCAAGCATATCACAGATCTCAATACCAAAGGACATTAAAGAACAACATAGAAAATCCAGCTAGCTTCCAAACTACAGCAATACATAAATAAGTACATTCTAGTTGTTCTAAGAGCTATAAGCAAAACAAATATTCAGAAATGTTAGTAGTAATGAAAGAGAGAACAATAAAGCTACAAGGCTGAAAATAACACAGAAAACTATTAAAAAGGGATTCTGTCAGTCAGGTGAGTGACTGGTTTACATAAACAGGTAAATGCAAGTCTAGTTTTAAAATAAATAGTTTGATATTATTCCAAAATCCTTTGATGAAAAGGCACTACAGAAATATATTGATGAAGAATCCTTTAACCACTACAGAGGAACTTTACTTGATTTTCAAATATGTATACGCACTTTCTGTCAAACTATTTGTGTGCATAAATATTAAGTTAGTATATATACTAAGATGTTTGTATTTTCATAATCAAATTTACATTTACCATAAATATACACATAAATCAAGAACTAAAGTAAAGATATTATGGGGAAAAAATACTTTCTTTTTCCTTGGTCACTGATTTTTCCAGTTTCTTCTTTAAAAACATTCACAGACTAAACATAACTGAGGTTAATGTAGATAACTACACCCAGGTCCAGCATTTGTCATACCTATGAAGAAATGTGATGGTAGTTGTAAAATGACGTAGCTGCCAGATGCAGAGATTCTGTATTAAGATAACCAAATACTACTAAATACTTTTCACATAATAAATATCCTAAATGGTTCACAACTATTTTATATTGTGTCAGCATGGAGAAAAATTAATTTGATTGGTGATTCTCATTACCTGGAATAGCTTCATGGGCTGTCAAAACCACACTTATAATAGGATTTTTAGCTCCTGAAACCTGTTCAGTCTCCTTAGTTGATGGAGTTTTCTCTGTTTTCTGAACTCTGGGCCTCTTTGGAGTTTTTTCTCGCTCATCTTCCTTCCTGTCAAGGTCAACGTCAGAATCATTACCTAAAGAGCAAACATCAAAAAGAATGTAACTATGTACAAAAGAAATGCAGGTAACAAAGTCACTTACTTTCTAAGAAAGAATTA
This sequence comes from Grus americana, assembly GCF_028858705.1. Taxonomy (NCBI): domain Eukaryota; kingdom Metazoa; phylum Chordata; class Aves; order Gruiformes; family Gruidae; genus Grus; species Grus americana. The sequence goes on along the minus strand of NC_072853.1, from coordinate 8,239,160 downwards.
GGAGAAAATTAATGCTACTGTACAGAGAAATACATTATCAAGACAAGGCATGCTGCATGAGTCCCTAAAGGGGAACTTTTTTCCCTCTATTTAATAAAACCAGTGTGATACTTATACAAATAGAGAAAATAGACAAAATAAAAATTCAAAATTCAAAAAAGGGACTCTCAGAAACATTTGTGTTTCTACATTATCTTGACATCATTGTGGACTTTTGTGGAAATTCTACAAATGTTGTAGAATTTCTTACACTTTCACCATTAATGAACGAATTATTTTTCTTCTTCCCACATGTAACTGTTCAGATGACTTTAGGATTATTTGTCCTAGTACTAGATTCGTTATCCGTCTTATTTAATGGAAAGTCCTCCAATGGTCTCTCTGAGTTAGATTTTTTTCCTCCGCTGTTACTCTGAATCAATAGCCAGAAACATACTTTTTCAATGCAGAGTCAAGAAGAATTAAGGTTCAAAACAGTGCTTTGGTTCAAACTAACTCTTGACATGTAACTCTTCATTTTGAAGACCTGCACTTCTAAATCATGTGTATCTGTTGCTGTTCAGAATGTCTTCAGTCTCTTAAATTGGATAAATTTTGGACCTGTTAACTAGAAAGCAACACAATAATTGTATTCACATCACTCATTTGAAATAGGAATGAATAAACAGTAATCAGCTAAGTTGTTCCTTAAAGCTATTTCTCCCTTAAAGCAAATGGGGAATTCCTTACCAAAATTCTAAATAATAAAAAAATAAAATAAAGCTTATATATAAAGAATTAGCAGCATAAAGAATAAAACCAGAGGGTTGCAAGTTTATACCAACAAAATTTCTTTACATTAGATGAAGTGGTAGAAAATGCAGGCTAGAGAAAACATTCTTGGCAAATTAAGGCATTATGCAAACGTTCCAGAGGTAATGAATAAGGAAAGCAAAAACTGATTGAAGAAAGAAAATTATAAATGAGCCCAGTGCATTTTGGATTTTTTATTTCTGAATATAAAGCAGCTGACACAATCTCCAGAAAAAGTCATTCAATGTATATTCATAACGTGCTGTAGCTGCTCTACCGAGATAGGGAAACAATATATAAATAAAAACCAGTAATGGCAAAGGTGTAGTGTGTCTAGAGTTGTTTATAGCATGCAAATAGCAAAAGCAGTGGAAAGATATGCTACATGGAAATGGCTGTGGTTTAATTTCAGTAATATTTCGTTAATATTCAGCTGAGATTCAAACAAGTCTGTCTCCCATGGTCTTACCTTAATGGAACACAGGGTTAAAGAGTTCTGGGTGTTCCTTAAAAAAATGAAGGACACAAGCACAAACTAAAGTATCATAGTTAGGACTGATCATGTAACTACAACCAAGATAAACTGCAAGGTCTTTACTAGATACAAAACCAGAAGGAAATAAGGTATGTAGGAATTAGTTTCGATTTCTCAGGCATACTGAGGCAGAAACGTGTATACAACTCTTAATGACTTGATGCTAATCTGTAAATCTAAAATTTACAATACCTAAAACGAGCAAAAACCACATAGCGAATTAGAATTTAAACACCATTAGCAAGCCATCTTCCTATAGAGTCACATTAGCAATGTTTTTGCCCCAGCTTCCAGTTTCCAGATTATAGAAAATTATGCTCTGCCGTGAGAGCCCCCAGCTTTACAGTGCCTGCTGATGATTTTTTCAATTTCATTAGATAAATTCCTTGATGTATGCCTCAACTACCTTTTTCTCTGTAGATTTCTATGGTTTTGGAAATTATTGCTGCTTTATAGGTAGATATAAAGGGTCTCATTATATCCCCATTTAATTCCTTAACATAGTTGTAAAATATTGATTGATATTGAAACCACGTTAATTCTAACACCTACATTTCTCTACAGTACTTCAAAGGGATATTTGAATATAAAGAAATATCCCCTTCGAGCAGAAACTGCCTGCGCAGTTTCTTTTGGTGGGATGAACAGAGGTGGGAGGAAACAACACATTTTTCCACATTTCCTTCATGAAACAGCCTCTGTTAGTTTATTATCAACAATAAAATGAATCATCACAAATTTCACAGCAGGACCAGACCACCAACAGAAGAAAGTCTTCTCAGAAAGAGTATACACAAAAGAATATATACACAAAAAAAGAATATATACACAAAGAACGTGAGCTGCTTATTAAATTGGGTTTCCCTGAGGCTACTTCACATACTGTTAAACAACAAATACAGAAACTAATTGGGGTTAATTACACTGGTTTTGTTCACTGGACAGTAAGAGTTAGTGATAGTTTTAGGAAAAAAAAAAATAATATACCTGTGGAGAAAACTCTAAGTATTTTTTTGTATGTTTTAGGCAACAGAAATCCAGAACTAGACTGAAGGGAAAGCTGTGATTAGAACACCAGAATCTTCCTCATTTTGCTTGGGATGACATATTGAATTCCTAGCAGGCATATGAATAGAATCCAAGCACCCTACTCCTAAATCCTCTTTTCTAACCATTGCAAAATAAAAGTCAGTTTAATGAGGAAATAAAATGGTTGAAACTTAACAACAACACTGTTTTATTGTCTTTTCATGCTTCTCATGGTAACCTGTGTCCTAGCATCTGCTGGGATAGTTAATTTTCTTCATAGTAGTGGGTATAGTGCTGTGTTTTGGATTTAGGATGAGAACAATGCTGATAACACACCACTGTTTCGGATGTTGCTAGGCAATGTTTACACCAAGTCAATGACTTTTCAGCTTCTCATACCGCCCTGCCAGCAAGGTGGCTGGGGGTGCCCAAGAAGCTGGGAGGGGGCACAGTCGGGACAGCTGATCCCAGCTGACCAAAGAGATATTCCAATACCATATGACATCATGCTTAGTATATTACTTGGGGGAAGCCGGCCAGGGGCTGGGACCACGGCTCAGGAACTAGCTGGGCATCAGTGGCCTGCAGGTGGCAAGCAACTGTGCTGTGCAGCACTTGTTTTGTATATTTTCATTATTATTAGTATTATTATTATTCTCTTCCTTTTCTGTCAGATTAAGCTGCCTTTATCTTAACCCATGAGTTTTACTTTTTCCCCAATTCTCTCTCCCATCCCACTGGGCGGGGGCAGGGGAGCGAGCAAATGGCTGTGTGGTTGTTTTAGCTGCCTGCCAGGTTAAAGCACGACAACCTGTACTCTATTAACTTTTGAATATTGGAATTATACTAAAAAATAGAAAAGGACGAACCACAGAGTTGAGTTTGTTAGATCCACACTAATGAATAATTAACTACTATTACCGCAGTAACAAGCTAACAAATGTTTCATGCTGTTTTTCTTTCCTAATGTGCCTCTATCAGGCAGATCAGTTTGGTAGTTCCTTCAATTCAACCAAGGGTAAACACTGTGGAAAAGAACAGACACGTTACAATAAATATAGTTGACTATGACTCCCTGCTTTCAAAACAGAACTCCAAAAACTTAAACAGATTTTAAAATAACACACAAAGTTGCAAGATAAAAATATTTCTTTATTAAAATGTTGCTATTTCATATGCATAGAAACCTTGTACATGGATTCTAAGTGCTAAATACGAAGATTATGGCCATGTGAAAATATTTTCTTAAGAAACATAAAGCTGGTAGCTACTTCAGACAAAGGATAAGGCATTTACAGCATTGGTGGATAAGGGAAGAGCAACTGAGGTCATCTACCTGGCATTTGACACTGTCCCACATGACATCCTTGTCTCTAAATTGGAGAGACATGGATTTGATGGATGGACCACTCGGTGGATAAGGTATTGGCTAGATGGTTGCACTCAAAGAGTTGCAGTCAATGGCTCAATGTCCAAGTGGAAATCAGTAACGAGTGGCATTCCTCAGGGGCTGGTATTAGGACCGGTACTGTTTAACATCTTTGTCGGCAACATGGACAGCAGGATCAAGTGTACCCTTAGCAAGTTTGCTGATGACACTGAGCTGTGTGGTGCAGTCAACACTGTCCATTCATCTAACCAACACTTCCTAAGCTTACGTTAGTGGTGTCAAAAGCCTTACTGAAGTCAAAGCAGACAACAGTCACTGCTCTCCTCTCAGCCAGCCAGCCAGTCATGCCATCACAGAAGGCTATCAGATTGGTCAAGCATGATTTCCCCTTGGTAAATCCATGTTGACCACTCCCGATAACCTTCTTCTCCTCCACATCCAGAATGAGCTGTTCCATCACCTTTCCAGGGATGGAGGTGAGGCTGACTGGCCTGTAGTTTCCTGGGTCCTCCTTCTTGCCCTTTTTAAAGACCAGACTGACACTGTCTTTCCTCCAGTCCTTGGGCACCTCTCCTGTTCTCCATGACCTTTCAAAATGATGGAGAGTGGCTTAGCAGTAAGATCTGCCAGCTCCCTCAGCATTTATGGGTACACCCCATCAGGGCCCATGGATTTGTAGGTGTTGAGTTTGCTTAAATATTCTCTAACCCAATCCTCCTCAACCAAGGGAAAGTCTTCCTTTCTCCAGACTTTATCTCCTACCTCCAGGGTCTGCTACCAGGGTCTGTGATTCCTGAGGGCCAGCCTTAACAGTAAAGACTGAAGCAAAGAAGGCATTCAGTAACTCCGCCTTCTCCATATCCTCTGTCACCAGGGCACTCACCTCATTCAGCAGTGAGCCCATATTTTCCCTGGTCTTCTTTTTGCTGCTGGTGTACTTGAAAAAGCCCTTCTTGTTGTCCTTGACATCCCTTTCCAGCTTTAATTCCAAGCAGGCCTTAGCCTTCCTTGTTGCATCCCTACATACTCTGACAATGTTCCTATATTCCTCCCAAGTGGCCAGTCTCTTTTTCCATATACTGTAAACTTCCTTCTTCCCTTTAAGTTTTTCCAGAAGCTCCTTGCTCATCCATGCAGGTCTCCTGTCTCCTTGGTTGATTTCTTACTCATTGGGATGCACCGAGCTTAAGCTAGGAGGAAGTAGTGCTTGAATATTGACCATCTCTCTTGAACCCCTCATCCACTCAGCCAGCCATGCCATCATAGAAGGCTATCATATTGGTCAGGCATGATTTCCCATGGGATTCTCCCAAGCAGGTCTTTCAAGAGGCCAAATGTTAGCTCTCCTGAAGTCCAGGGCTGTAATCCTATTTATTGCCCCGCTTCTTCCATGCAGGATCCTGAACTCCACCATCTCATGCTCACTGCACCAAGGCTGCCCCCAACCTTCACACCCCCATCCAGCCCTGCTTTCTTTGTTAGTACAAGGTCCAGCAGCACCCCTCTCCTTGTGGAGTCCTCCACCGCCTGTGTCAAAAAGTTGTCATCAATGCTCTGCAGGAACCTCCTGGACTGTGTGTGCCTGGCTGTGTTGCCTTTCCAGCAAATATCAGGGTGGTTGAAGTCCCTCATGAGAACCAGGGCCTGTGATTGTGAGCCTACTTCCAGCTGTCTGCAGAAGGCCTCATCAACTTCCTCTTGCTGATCAGGTGGCCTGTAGTAAACATCCACTACAACGTCACCCATATTAGCCTTCTGGTTCTCATCTCGGGAGGCAGCTAAGGAACATTTGTTGCTGCTCTGGTTGGCCTGGCTTATTCCCCAGTTGAATGCGATGGCATGAGCATTGCCACTTCAGATCCTACCCCGAGTCCTTCAGTTTAAACCCTGTTTCATCAAGTTGGCCAGCCTACTGCCAAAGACTCCCTTGCCTCTTCTAGACAGGTGGATCCCATCCCTTCCTAACAGGTTACAGTCATCAAAGAACGTCCCATTGTCATAAAAGCCAAAACCCTCACAACAGAACCAGCCCAGGTTCTGGCTTGTGGTGTCATTCATGCCCACATGAAAGAGTAACAGTGGACAGTAGTCTGTGCTCTTGACAAGTTGGGGCACCCTCTCAGCAATGCCTAGGACCTTAGCTCCTGGAAGGCAGCATACCTCTCATGACTCCCTGTCAGGTTGGCAGATGGACAGCTTGGTGCCCTTTAAAAGACAGTCACCCACTATGAGCACTTGTTGTTTCTTCTATAATTTTTACAGTATCCACTGTCTGCTGCTGGTACAATTACTCCTTGCAGACCTTGCTTGTGGGTGTCTACCGCTGTTAAAGCTTCATATCTGGTTTTGGTTGTGAAGCTGCAGGGTGGAGACTGAAGCAGAGTCCTGCTTTTGTGGGTCCAAGGTGCCTCATTCTCAGTGGTGTCTGCTACAGGCACTTGTTATGAAACCACCTATCTACGTCTCGGCTCCTCTAATACTGTGCAGTCTTTTAACTGTTTCCTGCAACTCAGCCACCTGACGTAACAGATCATCGACCTGTGCACACCTTGTGCAGGTACTTAGCTTTTCACCAGGAGAAGGATCTGGGTACTCGCTGCAACCTACTGCCTGTACTGAAGTCTCTTTTCTTACCAGTTCTGTTTGGGTGGACATCTCACGGGAGATGTTCTCCATAGGAACACTGGTTTTAGCTCTGAGGTAAGTACCCACCATAGTGGCACTCAGAGCACTTCCCTGGGCTATGGACCTACAAGTAGGTTGCAGGGCTCTGCCTGCGCACTCTCCCATGCAAACTGCTGCACAAACTGCCGCCCTGGCTGACGTGCCATGTGCCAAAGCTTAGCACTTTGTCAGCTGGCACTTTGATTCAACAGACAAATAAACTGACCTCCCCTATCTAGTGACAGGCATTTTAAATGCCTGCTTCTGTTTGTGCAAGAAATACAATGCCGTGCCTGTGCCTTCTAACACATTTAAGAAATGGTTGTGTCTGTGTTGACAGGTAAAGCTACTGTCAACTCTGAATGAATCGCTGCTTTCAGAGTCCCGCCGAACTAGATTGTTCATCTGTCCTATGATTCTATTTGAGTCATTAATTGAAGGTGCTGATCTCTGCATTCGTAATTGGATGTACAACATTTTACAGGCACAGCTACACATCCCTAACTGGCATGTTTTTAAACTACTCTTCATTCAAATTATTATTTTTTTATCCCTTAAAAGATGTTGGCATTTCATAGTAGCAAGAGAATAGCTTAGGGGAAAAAAAAGTAAACTAGCCATTCAAAATGAACACAAGCAATTGCTTCTCCTGCAGAGATTGACATACTTCTCACAGAAAGAATTAATTTAAATTAGAAACCAGTTAATGGCAAAACCATTTTAAACTAAGACCAAAAGTGCCATCTAAGAATTATGCAGGCTCCTAATTCAGAAGGAATATGAGTGGTTCACTCCAGAGAAGATAATCCAGGCTGTCCACTGCTGTAATCCATCTTCCACCCAAATCCCATTCCCCAGCCATCAAATGTCCTCTCTTATATCTGCCAGAGGTTCAGGTATGCTGCAGTGTGGGAGAGGGATGGTGGTTAAAATAATTACCTCTTGTCTATCTCTCAGAACAAGCAATTTTAGAGGCAGCTGCTGAGAAACTGATTCAATCCAGCAACAGACAAAATCCCCAAACTTATCCCAGCGGCGGGTGCTGAAGCAGCTCCGTTTTCTGGCTGGAAGCAGACAGAATAAAGACATGTGGTTGTTCAGAAAGATTCTCAACTCTTCTAGTTTTGTCTTAGGACAAAAAGAATGGATGGCAGTACCTCCAGCCAGCCAGATCCAAATCATTAACCAAAACCTTCAATTTGGTTTAATCAAATAAAAACAGAAATAAGTGTACACACAGCTCTGCTTAAATCACAGCAACTTTCTTAGGCAAGTAAGCCCTTTATTAATATATATATATATTTACTAAGCATGTACATAGGGGATTTGTAAGCAAAATGGACATTTTTTAATTCCATGTAAAAAATTAACACATTTTTTTCTTGCTGTTTTAGTGAATGGGCCTACAAGGTGAAGGCAATCATTATGCATCAAAGGATTAAATTAGATGCACAGAGGATGTCAGTAACCAGCACGGCCTGGTGACTCCTGAAAGAGTAGGAGAACTATCAATGAGACACTGATCTCTGAGAGGTCAGTGTGGATCACTAACCACAGAAGCAAAGAACAGCAGAGGCCTATTACATCCCCCAATTATTCCTCTGACCAATACATACTGCAGTTTCAATACAGTTTTATAGTGTTTTATTCGTTGTCATTTTAAATGTCCAATATGATAGGGATTACAACACTTCCCTTGTGGATCTATAAAGGACAGAAAAACATGTTATTACCTGAAAACTCTTCCTAGCATTTTAACTTCAGCTCAAAACATATATTACATTTCTCTCAATAAAGAGTATCACACAGAATATCAATATATACCTTTTCAATATTTATATGTTTAGCATATTTTAGCAATAGCTAAAACATTAGTGTGTTATCAGCATTATTTTGGTCACAAATCTAAAACACCACATCATATGAGCTGCAACAAAGAAAATTAACTACATCCCAGCCACATCCAGTGCAAAGTGAAAACGTACTTGTTTATTAATCAGATGTCCATACAGTACTAAAATTTGCAAGAAACGAAAAATTTGAGAAAAGTAGTAAGCATTAGAAAAACAGATAAAAGTAGTTTCAAGCTGGAAAGACATGGATAAAAGGGGGGAAAAAACCCAACCCATATGTATTAGGTAAGAGGTCAAAGACTAAGGGAGAAGCACTTGCAGTCAAAGCTCCATGACTTTTAGCCATCTGCTCTGAACTACTGTGTCTGAAATGAGAAAGAAGATATTGTATCTCTGGAAGGTTCAAAGACCCTCAATAAAATTCTCCATCTAGTTCTAAGGACTTTAGCAACAGAGAAATCTCATCAAATTAGCAGTTTCAGTACTCCTTTTCTAATATACACTAAAATAAGTGTGATTTCAAGAAGTTTTTGTCTCAGGGATAGTTTAATCTAGAAACTTGGTATCAACCACATCTGCTCAAGTAACTGAAATACTTGTTGAACATTATGTACACACAAAAACACACACACAATAAATACCTGGTGTAATACTGGCAGTACTATGTGCTGAGATAGCAACACCACTATCTGTATGAAATACTTAGATTCAACACTATTTGATGACAATGAAGCTACAGAAAGGTCTCTCAATAATCAGTAACTGGTGACAGAATAACGTGGAATTAAACTAGATTAAGGCACCCACAAGCCACACTTCTAAATTGCCATTATAGACAAAGCTCTAATTAACGCAGTCAATGGCGGCTACGAGCAATTCAGCTAACTCTATGCCGCTCCACAGGCTCCCCTGAAGTACTGACTTGATATTTGCTGAGTATAATTAAAGCTTGAAAACCTAGTGCATAAACGCGTATAAGCAGACAAGTGGTACTTTGGAACAGACTCCCACCTACAGTGACAATAAGTACAAAGCAAAGCACATAAAGAAAAAACTTCACTGATGATACAATGAGCTCTAAATTGACTCTTACAACACAGGGAAGATCTGCTTGTATTTCTAAATAGTTCCCTGAAAACATAAGTTCAATACTCAGCAGTAGTCAGAAAAGTAAACATAATCTGAGGAATCATTAAAAACAGAAAAATAAAAAAGTTATGGTGTAAACCAGGGACGCTCTTATGCCTTTAACACCACTTGTAGTTCTGGTCCTGCATCTCAAAACAGTTACAGCAGAGTTGCTGAGAAGAATACGACTGCCCAGATGCATAAGCAATTTCCATATATTCTAGTTCATCTGTAACAATATTCAGTCAGGATAAGAATAATCTAAACAAAAATATGAAGATTTCTAAATTATGAACCTTGTGCAAGAGATTATACAGAATTGTTATCCCCCATTTCCCAGAATTACAGAGCAAGATGGCACCCAATGAAATGAGCAGCATCAAGTTTAAGAGACAAAAGAACCACTATTTCACAAACTATGCAATACTGCTCAAACTCATTAACACAGAAACTGAAAACTAGAAACCAGACAGCTTTGTAACCCATTTAGGTAAATTCAGAGTTTAACAGCTTTCACTTGCCAAAGATACAGGTGAAACCTCTAGTTCAGGGACTGTCGACAACTTCAATAACTAAGAATCTTGGTGCATTTCTCTAAGTATTTTTATTTTTAACTTATGAATAGGTCCTCATGAAATTAAATGAATGTACAAAAAGTACATTTATATTTCATTTTTTCCTTGCCTTTTCAATTTTAGACTAATTTGTTCCCATTTAGAAGGTTCATCCACCATCCTCAAAACTTTCTTCATAAAGAAATTTGAGTCTGATAACAATTCAACAGCTCAAATTTTAAAGAGCATGTTTTCTGAGCTGGTAAAGCAACACAAGTACGACAAACAATTCTAGGCATAGACCATATTGTTCTTGTCCACTCCTCAGAAAGTTTTGAGCTAATCAACGCAATCGCATTTCCTTAAAGGATAATGATAATACGCAAACTACTTTTATGTATGTATTCAGAAACTGAAAAGCTGTCCCAAAGCAGTTTGTATGGTAAAGCCATAAGTGAAAAGTTTTCTTGTGATGGGATAGTAATCAGTAGATGGGTGAAGACTGAATTTCCCAGATGTTGCCAATGACACCAAGCTGTGTGGTGCGGTCAACACGCTGGAGGGAAGACATGCCATCCAGAGGGACCTTGACAGGCTTGAGAGGTGGTCCCATGCAAACTGCATGAAGTTCAACAAGGCCAAGTGGAACGTTCTGCACATGGGTCAGGGCAATCCCAAGCACAACTACAGGCTGGGAGATGAAGGGATTGAGAGCGGCCCTGAGGAGAAGGACTTGGGGGTGTTGGTGGACAAGGAGCTCAACATGAGCCAGCAATGTGCACTTGCAGCCCAGAAAGCCAACCATGTCCTGGGCTGCATCAAAACCTGTGTGACCAGCAGGTCAAGGGAGGTGATTCTCCCCCTCTACTCTGCTCTCGTGAGACCACACCTGGAATACTGCATCCAGCTCTGGGCTCCCCAGTAGAGGAAAGACATGGAGCTGTTGGAGCGAGTCCAGAGGAGGGCCATGAAGATGATCAGAGGTCTGGAGTACCTCTCCTAAGAAGACAGGCTGAGAGACTTGGGGTTTTTCAGCCTGGAGAAGAGAAGGCTCTGGGGAGACCTTAGAGTAGCCTTCAGTATCTAAAGGAGGCCTACAGGAAATCTGGAAAGGGACTGTTTACAAGGGCATGGAGTAATAGGACGAGGGGTAATGGCTTTAAGCTGAAGGAGGGTCGATTTAGATTAGATATTAGGAAGAAATTCTTTACTGTTAGAGTGGTGAGGCACTGGAAAAGGTTGCCCAGAGAAGCTGTGGATGCTCTCTCCCTGGAAGTGTTCAAGACCAGGTTGGATGGGGCTCTGGGCAACGTGGTCTAGTGGAGGGTGTCCCTTCCCGTGGCAGGGGGGTTGGAACTAGATGATCTTGAGGTCCCTTCCAACTCAAACCATTCTAGGATTCCAAGAAAGAATTCTCCTTTCAGGGACAGCCCTCAATACCTTCACAATACACAGTCAAGGTAGGAAGTTTTGGGCTGGAGACATTCTAGCTGCACTAGTTACCAACAACTGGAAGCCCCTGTTACTTGCTGCTCAAGAATGACTTATTTCACTTGATTGTTTTGCTTTTGCCAGTGAATACATAAAATTGTTCCATTCACCCAAAATTGAGGCTGTTTTCTTTTTAAAAAAAGGAAAAGGCTGAGCAATTTACTTTTAAAAATCTGCCAGTGTGTTTTGTAGCAAAACAGCTCTGGATAACGTTTAGGAGCTCTAATGAGCTAACAGGTCAAGAACAGTTAATTTGAGTTTATACTCTGATCTGAGATTTAATTTTAAAAGGATATTAGAAAAGGCAACATTGCCAAAATAATGCAAATGTTAACACCTTACCTAGCACATACAAACAGTAAAGGGCATGGAACACTTGTGATGTGAGAGGTGAGACAGCTGGAGTGAAAGTCACTATGCCCAGTTGAATAATCTTACCACTGATGATGATAAAAAAATAACCAGGTACTTCACCAAAGTTTCTGTGCTCTGTTAACATATTTTAAGCCCATTTTAATTAGTCACAGAAGTTAAACTCTACGTCTCGCTGAAAGTAAAGTAGTCATACTAGTTATTTACCATAATGACAGACTGTACACAGAAGGGTAATAGAAAACTGGAGAAAAATCAATGGCAAATTTAGTCAGCAAGTAGAATCAACAGGATATCATGCAAAGCAATTATAGGAAAAGCAAAATCCTAATTGTGATGCAAACCCAAAACTCACATAAAGTTAGATAACTTGGACAAATGTATTACCTTGTATGCATGTGACATTCACCTCTGAGCAAAGTTAAATAGGCAGCTGGACTACATGATTATTGTAGGTCCCTTCCAACTAAACTATTCTATTCTATAACTTTGTGAGGTTGAATATATTCAAATAAATATTAAAGCTAAATTTAAGCAACGAACTGTCATACTCCAAAGACAGTCATTCACATAAAGTTTTGTGAAATAGGAAAGTGAGTTTGGTGTTGTTATCTATACGGTAAAACAAGCCATCTGGAAAAGCCGTCTTTAAATCTATCAAAAGAACAGGACAGAGTTCAGGTTTCCCAAGTCACATGATAGAAACATCTCTTCGGGATCACCCTTCCTCACCTATGTATGATACTCACCTATATGGCCCATACCACTTCTCACTGGAAAACTGTAATCCTCTTTGTGAGAAACAGAACAGTTGCTTACACAAAGGAAGCATCTCAGCGAGTTTGAGACTATCACTAGTGCAATAAACATTTTGACCTTTCGGACAAAAATTAATACTTTGTCTGACTTTATTCTCAGTTTTGCTTCAACATGATTTTTATGTTAAAAGAAACACAATTTCATTCCATTCAAAATTAACACTGGGGATTATGAGTTGTAACCAATCAGGTCACAGAACAGAAACACAGTTTCACAACATGCTTCAGATATTCTTGTTGGATAGTTTCTTACCTCCATCTCCTTCTTCCTCTCCTTCATTTAAAACAATGATGCAGATATGTTTCCTCAGCTGACGTGTGTTGGAGAACTTCCGATTGCATTTCCTACATTCCAAGCTGCCTGGTGAGACTTCAGACAGCTCCAGACCTTCTTCTGTCCCAGGTGAAGTTTCTTCACTTGGAACAGGGTTATTTTCTGCCACATCTTCATCCACACAAAACTTCTTAGTAGACCCTTTTGGTCTGCCCCTTTTCCTCTTCACAACAAGAAGCTCTAGAAAAGAAAGATAAAGCTAAAAAATCCATAATTAAATTCTACAGCTAATTAGCTAATATCCATCTGATCTTTGAAAAATAGGAATATTAAATGAAGTTCAAGATCCTCTGTCCCTGAAACTTAAGAAAAGGTTAGCTTCACACAAACTTTTTTTTAAGCAATGGTATTTGCTGGCATTTCTGCTAGCTGCAAAGCAATAACATTTGGTTACTGAGATCAGAAGCTGTCAAAGTGCCACAGTTTTACAGAAATTACACTGCAAGCACTCTTTCAGATTGTCGAATAACTGTATCAGCATGCATATTCTACAAAGTTGCTCTGCTATGTTCTGACACTCTACAAAAGGCCTTTTAATTTAAATAACTCAAAGAAATTGCTTAAATATTGAGATGTATTCATAGAAAAACTGTTTATCTTTTAAAACCATTGTCCTTTTACTAAATTGAACAATTGCTTTCTAATATTTCCAGTGGTTCTTTACTGTAGCACTTTCTACACAAAGATTGGTATAAAAAATTGTTGGCAACAAATAAATTCCAGAAATTGTGCAAAACCTTAATGAGTATCCGTTATATATCCATGATAATGGTTATCCAAATACCTTGATGAGTATTTAAAATAATTAAAATCAGAAGGCATCCAAAATTCTTAATAAATACAACATAACTTCACATTCCCATATTTCTGTAAAGGAAACACTGATAAAATCAATGAGATGTAATGAACATAGAAACTCATGACAACATAAAAAACTTCACACTCATATTTCCTGCTTAAGATTTCTCTCATCACTGCTGTAAGTACTTCAAAACCAACTTGCTATCATCCGCTTACAGATGTAACTGTTGAAGACTGACCAAACCAATTAGATCCCAAGAAAACGTCCAGTCAACAAAAGCAGATATTCAGAGGGAAGGGGGGGAATTTTCCAGATAGTGATTAAGTTATTTTATGAGATTTCATCCTAGCTACAAGTTACTTCCATCTAATAGTTTAATGCAATTCATACAAGAATCAATCTCTTTGAGTCTCTATCTTTCTTGTTAATCTCAGGGGTTGCCTGCTTGTTTTTTTACTTCTTTATACTGTGCTTCCTGAGGAATTACCCAATTGTTATTGTATACATTTTAGTTATTTACTTTGAAGCTGCTCTTCTGCAAGAAACTCTCAGTTCACAAATGGCAAAGCACAGCGGCAGTTAAATGATCTTTTTGAGTCTGAGCAGACATCTGTTGAAGCATCAGATCTACTCTGTGTAGAAATAAAAATTAGTGTGCATCTAAAAGAGCTTGCCTGATTGTGTACGGAGAAACAGGGCACAGTCAGGTTTCTTCCAGGCTTTTAGGATTCATTTTATCTAATGTTAGACACTCGAGCTCTCAAATTAGTTAATATTTGTCTTCTATATTGAAGGAACAGAGAAACTACTCTCTACAGTACAGTTCAGATTATATAAGGCCTGAATCTCTGGATCCCAAGGTGACTAAGATCCCAGTTTAAGAACCTTCAATTATGTGCAGTGGATTCCAGCTTTGAGAATTAAAAGGCAAAAGAGCTGGATATGGTTGTCATAATTGCAAAAAAACCCCGAAGTATAATGTGCATTAAAATGTGCTAAGTGAAACAGAACAGGTATGAAACACCTGTCAGCCATCACCTTTGTAATATCATAGAGAAAGATGAAGGACTGGCACATACTAAAATTTTGCCAAGAGCTCTATTTTTAACGGTCAGAAAAAAACAAGCAAATTCAAATCTCATGCATGTTTCAGCTTATGGTAGTCACAGCAAAGAGGTCCCTTAAAGTTTTCTCACCCCAAAATATCTCCAGATCTTGAGACTTGGACAAAAATAAAAATACAATTATTCTCCTCAGAATTTCATACCTTTACTGTTGGTTTCAGGTTGTTTGGGTTTTTGTTTGTTTTTTTATTGCACAGCACAGAAGGGAGAAGTATGAGATATGTCTTCTGAGTTATGAGAGAAATGCCCAGTAATCAAGCAACTCTCGCAATTGCAAAGGCTTGAAAATATCTGAGATTATTCAAGCTAAAAGAAACTGGCAGTACTACACACAAATTGTGCCTCTTAGGAGAAATTTACATTTCTCCTGCTCTTATACCACAAACTTTCAACAAAACCAGTGTATATCAAGAAGAAAGATTAAGAACTGTCTAAAGCTTTTTATCAAGCATTCATTGAGCCAATAGCCTATCTTCTGCCTGATAAATTGAGACTGAAAATGTAAGAGTCTGAAAAAAGATGAAAGGACAGAATATAAAAAGAAAAAAAACAAAACCCAAATAATTTTCAAGTACATAGAATCATGGAATCATTTTGGTTGGAAAAGACCCTTAAGATCATCAAGTCCAACTATTAACCTAACCCTACCAAGCCCACCACTAAACCACGTCCCTAAGCACCACATCTACACGTCTCTTAAATACCTCCAAGGGTGATGACTCGACCACTTCCCTGGGCAGCCTGTTCCAATGACTGACAACCCTTTTGGTGAAGAAATTTTTCGTAGCATCCAATCTAAACCTCCCTTGGCACAAATTGAGGCCATTTCCTCTCGTCCTAGCCAGAAGCCTACATGTGCCAGAAGCCCTTACTAAATTGGAAGACTAAGAGCATATGGAAAAATAAGTGACCTCAAGGAATCTCAAAGGAGGATGATGCAAGAGAACTGGAGGTGGTGGCAGCATCTTATTAAAAATCTGTTCAACAATTCCCTTAATTATTCCAGACAAACAAAAACACACATACAGAGATCACAGCTTTGAATTAATCATGTAATTAATATCAAGTGAAAAAGAAAGCATTCTGTCTTGTTACAGGAGTGATTGACTACCCGTCTGTTTAAATATAATGTAATAAGAACATTAAAGGCCTCATTATGGATAGGAAAGAAGCAACCCTTTGACATAACTTTTTGCAACGCTCCATCAGCAGTGTTCTGCATTTCTGTGCTACTGCACTCCAGTGAAAGTAGTTTTCTCAATTATCAGCCAAAAAGAGAGGGGTGATATCAACGCTATCAAAACTTCTCTTTGCTACCATTCATGTTATTTTGATATCCAACAATTGCAGCAATCAGTATTGGGTGCCTTAAGGAAATTAACATGCAATTAAAACAAGCAAAGAAAGAAACAACATTTATCTTCATGTCACCCTGTAAAAAGGTCAGTTTGCCAATGTGTCAAACATAGTATGAGGAATACAGATGTGGATACTGCTCAGGTTACTAAAAAATAATTAAATTCCTGGATTTGAAGAGTGAATGCAACCACCATACTCACTGTGTATTATAATGTTTTCATCCTTTTACAATGCAATCATCAGATTACCTAACATGTTATTCACAAAGAAATGAAGCAGAATCAGATAAAATATGTATGCTGCTTCTTGACTGTTTTAACGTAAACTTAAAGAAAAACAGAACAGCACTTTCACATTAAGACAGAAATGGAAACAAAATCTCATATGCAAGTGGAAATGTGAAAACTGCTCTTTTAGAAGGTTGGTACTAGATCCTCTTCTAGAGCCTACAAAATTGTAGTTCTTGCCACTGTGACTGCTAATGGTGTGGCAAGTGATATACAGAATGTGTAAATTTACATCTGTTTGTAACTGAGTCTACCAGTAGGTGACTTTACAGCATTTCTCAAACATTTAAAAAGGTCTGGTGGCAAGCACTGGGTAGCAACATACACAGGAACAGGAAGAGTCATATGGAAAACTGATATATCACTAGAACTTCTGAGGCTTATGACAGTCATTTCAGTCATTTCATTTCCTTGGTCCTTGCTTTTCTCTTCCTCTACCTTTGGTTCCACCTGATAAAAAAATTCTGACATCATCCTACCAAAATAGTTAGAACAGATCAACTATAAATATATCATGACCTAACTATAGGAAAGTGGCGTGACTAAATAAAATTCAGCAGAGAGCATTGCCAATAAAACAACATTAGAGTAATAAACACCTATTACTTGCCTAGCATTTTACTTGTTCACTGTACTTAAAAAATCATTAATTTATTACTCAAGCAGAACACAGAGCTCCATTAACAACTCAGCATTTGCTCATCTATACCAATTCTGGAGTAGCTACAGTGTTTACCGGTACTTGGAAGAAAAACTATGCTTTCAAGGGACAAAAAGATGTTCATCTATCAGCCAGCGAGTACTAAAAAAGGAAGCTGTAATTTCTAAGACTGTCATCCATCAATCACTTCTCCTTTTAATGACGATACTGAATTACTACAAAGAAGGGTTCACTGAGAAAAAATTGTATATTATAAACTTTTAAAGTTTTATCTGCTGCAGATTCCATAACACAAGGGAAAAAATTGATGCCTTGAAAGAACTCTTCAAATTCCTATATTCAACTGTGAAATACTCTTTTTTTTTTAAAACAGAAAACAGAATTTAATTGAATAGGACTTCAGAACAGACTACCCTCTTTTCCAAATCAATCTCTGTGATGGGAAAGAAGAAATATTAAAGTATGTCTATAATACAAGTTGAAATCTATGTGAAAGTCATTTACCTCGACATTCTTACTGACAGCAGATGGCAAAGAGTTGTGCTACATAATATGAAAAAGGTGGCACCATATGATCATATCAGATGACGAAAAGTATTCACCAAGAATAATGAAAAAGGTAATCTATGAATATGTAACTTATGAATGTTATATTTTACATAATTAGATTTGCAAAATTATTTTATTAAAAGCTGCATATGTCTAATTTCTGCTGCTTCAGATCGTAACAGTAATTACATACTATTCTCATACATGTACAATGCATGCTTAGCAACATACAATACAGCAAGTGCAGACAGTCCCAAACACAAATGCAAAGAGAAGTTTACAAAAGAGCCTTTTTTCTAAAAGCAGTAAGAATGTTACAAATTACCGGTCTCACTGTGCTCAGAAATACAGTTTAGTGAAGGGCTAACAGGAAACAAAGATTTAAGAAAGGAAGATACATTCTGCATGCCTGAGAAATTAATTCTGTACATTTAAAATAAAATTAGAATGGCATTTTGAAACTTGATGTAGATCTGATATTTATTCATCTTCTCATGAACTGTATATTTTAGACATTGTGTGAAATAATAATCTGGTGCAATTTTTCCTCACCAATCATCTGAGGAAATAACAGCTATAGTTGAGTACTATATGACCATTACTAGAATTATCTTCTTATGTTGATCAGGTTAATGTAACTACTAAATTACTGCTGGTAAATAAATGAAGAAATATCACATGCATATGTTAACAATTAAAATATATCCTTCAAGTATGATATATCATCTCTCTATTTTGTGTGTGTGTGTGTGTGTGTATATATATGAGCTGTCGTGGGAGGCGCTGACCAGGCCTGGGCACTGCAGGAGCAACTGCGGCACCAGGCTTGCTGGTATCAGATAGGATTCACGTTTCTGAAAGCTGAAAGAGGGTCTTTGCCCAGGAGCTTGTGGGGCTCATTGACAGAGCTTTAAACTAGGCTTGAAGGGAAAGGGGGATAATATCAGGCTTCCCTGTGACAAGCTGTGGGATGACACATGGTGACACGCCAAGGTTAGAGGGATGGGATGCTAGCAAGCCTACAGAGAGTGCAAGCAAGGGCAGGTAGCCCAGGAGGAATACAGAGAAACTGTCCAAGCAGCCAGGGATCAGGTTAGGAAAGCTAAAGCCCTGATAGTATTGAATCTGGCCAGGGAGGTCAAGGGCAACAAGAAAAGCTTCTATAGGTACATCAGTGATAAAAGAAGACTAGGGAAAATGTGGACCCTCTCTGGAATGAAACAGGAGGTCTGGTTACCCAGAATATGGAGAAGGCTGAGGTGCTCAATGACTTTTTTCCCCTCAGTCTTCACCAGCAAGTGCTCTAGCCACACCACCCAAGCCTCAGAAGGCAAAGGCAGGGACTGGGAGAATGAAGAACCACCCACTGTAAGAGAAGATCAGGTTCGAGAGCATCTAAGGAACCTGAAGGTGCGCACGTCCATGGGACCTGATGAGATGCATCCACGGGTCCTGAGGGAACTGGCAGATGGAGCTGCTTAGCATCTCTCCATCATATTTGAGAAGCTGTGGCAATCCAGTGCAGTTCCCACTGACTGCAAAAGGGCAAACACAACCCCCATTTTTAAAGAGGGAAAAAAGGAAGACCCAGGGAACTACAGGCCAGTCAGTCCCACCTCTGTGCCTGGCAAGATCATGGAGCAGATCCTCCTGGAGACTATGCTCAGGCACATGGAAAATGAGGAGGAGATTGGTGACAGCCAACATGGCTTCACTAAGGGCAAATTGTGCCTGACCAATTTGGTGGCCTTCTATGATGGGGTTACAGCATTGGTGGATAAGGGAAGGGCAACTGATGTCATCTACCTGGACTTGTGCAAAGCATTTGACACTGTCCTGCACAACATCCAAGGAACTGGATAGACGGCTGCACTCAAAGAGTTGTGGTCAACGGTTCAATGTCCTAGTGGAGATCAGTAATGTGCAGTGCTCCTTAAGGTTCAGTATCAGAACCGGCACTGTTTAACATCTTTGTTGGCGATATGGACAGTGGGATTGAGTACAATCTCGGCAAGTTTGCCAACGACACCAAGCTGTGTGGTGTGGTTGACATGCTGGAGGGAAGGGATGCCATCCAGAGGGATCTTGACAGGCTTGAGAGGTGGGCCCGTGTGAACTGCATGAAATTCAATAAGGCCAAGTACAAGGTCCTGCACATGGATTGGCGCAATCCCAAGCACAACTACAGGCTGGGTGAAGAATGGATTGAGAGCAGCCCTGAGAAGAAGGACTTGGGGATGTTGGTGGACAAGAAGCTCAACATGAGCTGGCAATGCGCGCTTGCAGCCCAGAAAGCCAACTGTATCCTGGGCTGCATCAAAAGAAGCGTACTTTTTAAAATTCAGAAATCATAATGATTGGAAAATCCTACTAGTTGTGTTAAATAAGAGATTTGCCAACAACATAAATCTATTGCTCAGTAAGGGTCTAAAAGAAGATATAATTATGAAGTCTTGGTTATTTTGAACCCATTGCTAATATGACAAAGAATTGCAATCATAATCAGTTAAAAATGGAATGAATCTAACTTCTTGCACTCCAGAGTAAAATCATTCTCTAACTAATTCAATCTTTGACTACTTGATTGCTTTATTTATTAGTGCCAATATCAAAGCACAGTTACAAATTATGAATCATGCCATTTTCTTTTTGGAATAGAACTGTTAATATTATCTGAAACGCAGCAAGCAACAAGTTAGAGAACTCAAAGCACACCACCATTTCAAAGCCTCAAGACCTCCATCTATGGGGTCCTGGTTGCTTACCACTGCTATTACATAATCTTCCCATTGCTATTATACAGCTCAAATTAAAGCTATAGGAAGCAGACTTTGCTATACTTGACATTTAAAATTAATGGACCAATGTCATCATCCCCTATCACATGCTGAGTTTATCCACATCTGTCCGCCAATCTATTCAGCACTGAATGAAATTCAGGTTGGCAGTTGTACAGCAACCATTATAAAAACAAGCTATGTAAATCGTTCTATATACAATGCAGAATCATCACACCACATGTTTTATTAAAAAACTAAAAGACATTGAAAATTACATTCCTCTCAATTTATAAACGTACCTTCTCCATCTTTGTTTATGTTTGTGGGTACTGTTAGAGGTTGGAGTGGAATAATGATGTCATCCACATTGGTCCCATCTTCTGTATGCTTCTCAGAGACATGAGACAATAGTTCAGATTGATTTGGTGAAAACAAGTTACAAAGCTTACACATGAAGATGGAATTGACCCCTGAAAAATAAGTTTAAAAAGAGGAGTTAATATTTCCAGATTTAAGCTGTTGGTTTATATTAGTTATTGAGATTTCAGTTCGGCTAACACAGTAACTATCAGTTAACACACTTAACAGACAGTAATGATCTGAAATGAAGAATGTTACACCATTAAATCAAGACATTCATAACTGTGGGAATTGCACCTAAGAGGTTAAAAGCACAGGTGTCCGCTTATCTCTTACACAAACACTGTGGATGGAGATCTGCAAGGCCGGTATGAGAAGCAGCCGAAGGAGGGAGTCTTACAGCAGCAAGGTGGCCCTGCTTTGGCTACAGAATGTGTAATAAACAGATAGACGGTTTCTACACAGAATGTTGAAGGTCATAGTGCCCGGAGTGAGACCTTTTGCTTTATTATCTGTGAAATGAATATTAAAGTTGACACCCCTAAATATGATAATGAGCTAAAAGGAGTACACGCTAAACATACATGACTATAGTACTCGACTCTCCACCTAAATCATGTTAAACGTCACCCTGGGAGGGAACAGCTAAGATTGGGGTATAAAGGATATTGAGGAAGTTACCCCTGAGGGGGGAGAGTAGAAATTGATGACCTTGAAGAGGCAGTCGATGGGCTGTGCTCCTTCTCCTCCACCCAAGATAGGGACGCCTTCTTGGTAAGCAACTGCCATTTCATCCTATCAGTGAGAATACCCGGGATAGTATTTTGCTAGCATTATAATTGTAATCATAGTCATATATTATTGCTATTGCACTGAGTGCATTTACCAACAGCAATTCCAAACTCTTTAAATCCGTCACTTTAATAAACTTTCTATTAGTTTCAACTCTGTGAAACTGAGTCAGTGCAAGTCCTTTGGGGGCTCTGACAGGCAAACGTTGACTCTGGTATGTGGCTATAAATATAATCCTTTAGACATGAACCATTGATCAAGTCTGGGACTAAGACTGGACCTAGCTGCACCTAGGCTCCTCTCTGAGAAGTTTAGAAAGCAAGGGGGACCTTTTTGAACCTGAGGGCCTCCCTCAGCCACACATCAGACTTTACATGACAACAATAAATCCCCAAATGAATTAAGAAATGGTTGAACTTCTACCCAGATCCTCACAGAGCAAAAAATTTCTTCTGGCTCAAATCATAGAAATTTTCTAAGAAGACCCAAAAGGAAGCAGGATAAATTATGATAATTTTTTACCTTCCAGCCTGAGGTAAAAATTTCATATTTTTTCAAACTTATGATAAAATTATATAAAACACTAAGTCATTGTTCAGGTCTGATGTGTATCAGATTTATATAAATGCAAAAGATTTTATCCTTTACAAAGCACCTCTGAAAGACAGAGAAGCTGGGCTGCAAATCCTAATTTACGTTCATGGACCCCACTGTTCCTTCCTACATGTACTTCGTTTTTCTACTTACCTCACCTAAGTGATTCTAAATCTCCAATTACCTGTGTAAGTGCTGGAAACAAGAGAAGGTTAGAAAGAATTAACTACCATAAAAGATAAAAGGAAACTTTTCCTTCGCTATAGTAATGTTTGTTAGAAAAATAAATACATTTTATAATAAATGTATGCTTTAATGTGTTATTTTTGCCTTAGCACATTACCACGAGCATATACTGTGAGTTAAAAATGTTAAGTGCTTGGTTTCAGGGATCATTATGCTTAGATGTGGCTCTGCCACTAATGAAAGAGTGGGGAGGAAGGTCAAAACATCTGCAGCACTGTCAACCACAAAATGTTGCATCCTATGAGAGTCACAGTTATGCAATCACGTCGTCTTCCTTTCTCCTCCTGGTCGTTCAATTCAGAGCTGTAGAAACACAAAGTTTTTTTTCTTCTTTTATCCCAATATTTGAAAAAAATATCAGGCCTCATCTTGACCAATCTACATGGAGAAAAATGGGCAGGAAAAGGAGGAAAATTTAAGGGGGGAGGAAGTTTTGTTCTCAAAACAAGACACGTCATATCGGCCTCAGAGGCAATATTAACATTTGACATTAACAAAAACATCTAGTATTTCATATGCTTTGGCATACAAGTTCTATGAAAAATTCCTACCGATAAAAAAAAAGAAAAAACCCAACAAACTAAAAACCTTCAAAGCAGCAGCCAATGAAGAATTTCATTAAAACCTTCTCTGATCAATGCTTTAAACAGAAATTTTACAGAACTTTTTAGACAAATCTGTGTTAGTTTTTTTTTAATCTGCAGGTACTAGGGGTGTGATGTGAAAGCAAAGCCACAAGAGAGTAAATTAAAGAAGGGTTAATATAAACCTAATAATTCAGAAAAATCCACCTAAAAAAAACCCTCACAAAATTTTGGCAGAGAATTAATTCAGAGGACTTTGTTTGCTTTCTAAAACTGTCATTTGTTTTAATGGTTTGATTTTTCAACAGTCCCTACTCTCTTCAGTGTCCGATGAAACCTAACAACAACCTGGAACCAATTTTAACAGCATGCTTGTTCTTCAGCTACATATATAAACTCCTGGCCCAGAGACTGGTTTCAATTGCTCCTCTCCCAGCCACCTCCCTAAGGAAAATTAGGGACATACACTCACTGAAATCAAACTGGAACAACCAATGCTATTTGAGGTACAAACCACAGACTAGCTGGATAAGTACAGAAATAAAGTGATATTTTGTGAACATTGGGACGAATCTGGGGGGAAGAGAACAGGGAAGTTACATTTTGCGACGTGTTTTCAAGACAATCCCAAGCAAAGATCACTACCTCTATTCAACATTATTCCTCTGCCTTCATGACACGCTAATTATATGGTTCACCTCACTCAAGTAAAATCCGTCTTTAAGGTGTTCTGAATGTTAAGAACCACAGAGCTGGCTCTCTTTTACACTTATTTGCACCTGAAACTGGAACAAAAGCATCCTCATCTTCAGAAATAATACAACTACCTCAAAACTAAAAAGCAGAGTATGTCTTCATCTCTTTTAAAACATCTCTGAAAAACAACTCACATACTGTTCCTGGTGTTTGAAATATACGCTATATTACACACACAAGCAGCTATGTGAAATGTATAATATACTCAACGTGTTCTCAGGAACTCAGTAGGGTTCATTCTCAGGCATTCTTCTGTCTCCAGCACACACACATTTCTATTTTGATTGCAGTACGTTTATAATGGAAACGTTCCTTTGAATCTGTTCCTTTGAACTAGTTCTGCTCCAGTTAGTATTATTCGTTTTTTACAAAAGGGAATGAAATCTGTTATTGACCCAGTGGATGACAACTGTTCTCTCTAAATGCAAATGCACTTCTAAGATTCACACTACAGAACCTATGAGCATTTTTCCAAAGGTTTAAGTAACAATGAACATTGCAATTCCATGATTTAGCTGACACTTCTATTTCGAGGTTTTATTTGCCACTGTTTCTGCTTCCTGATCTGCCAGTTGTTTTCCCTAAAAATTCAGGCTCACTGCTTTGTGTCTCCTGTCTCCTCCTCCAATAGTTTTAATCAGTCCTCACACACCACTTTATCTCTCGCTCCTCCCAGTGAGGACTTGGAGAGAGGCAGATGAGCAAGACGATTCCGCAAAAGTCTGCTTGGTTATTTAAAGTGACCGATTACACAAACTCTTGCTTAAGCTTTTTTTTCTGACAAGCTTTCAGGATTCACACAAAGTAATAAAACCATGAGTAATAAAACAGACCAGGTGGCAGAGAACAGCGTGAGTGCTAGTGAAGGCACAGAAAGCATCAGGAGAATATGCAGAAGATGCATGTGCTTTGCTCAGAGATGAGATGGAAACAAAACTGAGTAAAGAAATTATTTTAGGAAGAATGACTGGAAAAGGAGGTCATAAAGCAGAGGATAAACCATGCTGATCATGGTCCTAAACAACTAGATTAGGAGTAAGCAAATCATAATTGATTAACCAGTTGCTAATTAGGTGGTATAGCAAAAGAGCAATGAATTATAGTCAATTAAGTGTAAAAATCAAATAAGCAATAAGTTAATTAACTATGCAGGGAATCGATGATTAATTAGTGAATAATTAATTATGTTGGAAATCAACAGAGCAATTAATTAGACAGCAATTAAATATGCAGAGAAAGAAAGGAACAGTAATCAAGTATGCAGGTAAACAAACAACAGGAATTTCAGCCAAAACCAATTTGGAACATTCCGTTCACTGAACATGCTTTGTGTTAATTCATTATCTTCAGTTTGCCCATATAAACTGTGCTAAGTGTACACTGAAATAAATAATACCAGTCATTTTCTTCTTAAATGGAAAAGTGGAAAATTAAGCTATAATGTAAGTGCAGCCATTTCAATTTTTTTTCCTAAATCTTCCAAAGATCTCAGCATATTTCTTAATTAGTCTTTTTTTTTTTTTCTTTATGCATGTATACAGCATGGGGAGATTAACAAATGGGTTACCAATAGCAAACTGCAGACTAAGCAGGTTCCCTTATTCCCAATCCCCTTCACAAAGGGTAAAACAGTACCTGTGCTGTTTTGCTTTAAAGTTGGAGTGGGAAGGACAGAAAGGGAGAGAAAGCACTTATCTCAGAAAAATCACTGAAATCAACAGTATTTAAGGGAATCAGGTAATATATTATTGCCACATATACTTTCAATCATTGTATGACAAAACCTACTCCAGAGTTAATCTTAACTAATCAAAACCTTTCATTTTGCATAAAAGGTAGGCTAGGGGTTGGGTATTGTTTTATTTTTAAATAACTATTATCATGAAACACAGAGGCAAGGAATCAAATGCCATAAATTATTCTAATATATCCGAAACTTTTCACCACTCTTTTCAATGTAGGCAATAGTTAAAACTTCTATAATAGCATTTGAAGTTCTGCAACTGTTAAAAGGAGCTAGAACTCTGTAGTTAAATACAAAAATAAAAATTCACTGGATATTTATGGGCCTGTGGAGTAACAAAGTCAATAGTACTCATACTTACGCACCTGGTCAACCTTCCTACAAGATAGAGCAATAAAGCTCAGAATATGAATATATGAATTTCAACTTATTTCCTTCTAAACTTACAACAGAGCTGAAACAAACCTTGCTGTCTCATCACCATCAAATCCTTAACAAGAAGAACTTTCTGCAATTAAAAATCTTATACATCATTCTTAGACTAGGACTTTATCTTGTTGGGTTTTTTTAATGACAATTAAGTATTTGTGATTGTATTACTATTAGTAATGCTGATAGAGTGAGGAAAAGAATAAAGTATGTTAAATCTAAAAGATTTCCTCCCATCTTCAGCATATGTAATGTAAACTTTATTTTCAGTTTAGTAACTCCTTTATCTCTCAAGTTATACAAGTGTTTGCTTCCAATTCTTCCCCCCCCCCCCACTTCCTATCATGCATTTTTAACCTTTCCCTTTCTCTCCCCTGCATCTCTTATGCCATGCTCTCTACCAGACTCTCTTCTCTCTCCCTGTTCCTTACTACATACTTTCAAGCTTTCAACATAACTACTCGTGTTAACTGGTACTTCTATTTCCAACCTTCCTTCTTGCAGCTACAAGAACTTTGTCTCTTTCTGTTGAGGCCTGGTTTGAATCCAACAGTACTTGTTCTTAGCTTAAAATCTTAATAGTAAACATAACTTCCAGGTTTCACAAGATTTAGACAGGTCAGATCTAAAGCTACCATAGTCTTCATTGGGCATATTATACTGTACAGCTACCAGACAATGTCTTACTGAATACTTCCAGAAGATTGAAGTATTCTTAACTCAGATTAAGTAAGAAACTGTATCTTTATTTCTAGGGTTAACACTCAGTTACACCATAGAGAAAACCACCACGTCTCTTCTCCAGCAATCTCAAGTCCAATAAAAAGCGGGCACAATTCTTCCTGTAAAGACACAATTTAAGCCACTGATTTGCCATTTTCTACCTCAGCAAAAGAGCTACAGGATCTACACGTACTTAGCCACAGATGTCCCTCACATGCTTGATCTCAAACTCCGTTTGCTTCTATCATCCTATCTACAAGCACATCAAGGTTTGCAAAGAAAGGCCCTGTGGCAGTGTTAGTTGCTTTACAGAACCTGCTAGAATTATTAGAAACAGAAACACATGCCTTCAGCTCAGAATCATGTCCTCAGGTCTATTCTCCTTCTCCCAGTTCCACAACACTGTCTCCTTCTCCATTGTCTGGCTGCATTTCCCATTTGCTGCAGGTCACTTCACTCCCTGCTCCAGTTCACTGGGCAGCTCGGCAAGAGCTAACAGGGAGCAGTGCAGCAGGGAGCACACAGCAGCCCAGGCACTCCATCACTTCACCTGATGTGCAGGTCCACAGGACTGCTTACTCTTCGCCACTCAGGTTTTCCAGCTTTGGAGTAAGTCACGCCATAGCACACAGCACTTGTTGCAAATTCAATTATTAGGTGAAAACTCTGGGGTTTTTTAACCTTCCCTCTTAAAAACAACTGTATGAAAGTGCTCCTGTTCTGCATCCAAGGGTACAGCCAGGAAACAGAAAGTAGTGAGCCAAGAATGAGATGAAAAACATCAACTTCTTAAACAACATTTTAGTCCCTTTTATCATTTATAACGGTATGTGGATAGCCTTCATTAAGGCTATGTGATCAAGGGTATTTTCAGTGCAAAGGAGGCCAATAAGTTAATGGGATAAATGATGAACAAGAATACACAGAGACACAAACCTGGCAGACAAGAGATAACAGACAATGCCAAGGACCAAAAGTCTCAAGTTACTAATTGATGGGACACCAAGAAATCACAGGCACAGCTTTGGAGAAGACCACTTGAACTTTGTAACTGGCAAGAAAAGGGAAACCACAGGAACAGGAAGATTTGGGATACTTTAGGAGTGTCTGTGGAACTGTGTGTATTTGGTT
This sequence comes from Grus americana, assembly GCF_028858705.1. Classification (NCBI taxonomy): domain Eukaryota; kingdom Metazoa; phylum Chordata; class Aves; order Gruiformes; family Gruidae; genus Grus; species Grus americana. Next base: position 8,211,279 of record NC_072853.1, on the reverse strand, counting down.
TACACGGCAAGGTTTTGGTAGCGGAGGGGAGGCTGCAGGGGTGGCTTCTGCGAGAAGACACCAGGAGCTGCCCCAGTGTCAGAGCAAGGCAATTCTAGCCGGCTCCAAGACGGACCCACCACTGCCCAAAGCTGAGGCCGTCAGTGACACTGGTAGTGTCTCTGTGATAACATATTTAGGAAAGGATAAAAAATGTTGCGCAGCAGATGGGAGAGAGGAGTGAGAATATGTGAGAGGAACAACTCTGCAGACACCAAGGGCAGTGAAGAGGGAGGAGGAGGTGCTCCAGGCGCCAGAGTAGAGATTCCCCTGCAGAGAAGACCATGGTGAAGCAGGCTGTCCCCTGCAGCCCATGGAGGTTGATGGTGGAGCAGATATCCACCTGCAGCCTGTGGAGATTAACAGTGAAGTAGATATCCACCTGCAGCCTGTGAAGGATCCCATGCCAGAGCAGGTGGATGTGCCCTGAAGGAAGCTGCAACACATGGAGAAGAGCCTATGCTGGAGCAGGCTTCTGGCAAGAGCCGTGGCCCATGGAGGGGAGCTCACACAGAAGCAGGTTTTCTGGCAGGACCTGTGGCCCCGTAGGGGACCCACGATGGAGCAGTCCGTTCCTGAAGGACTGTATGCTGCAGGAAGGACTCATTCTGGAGCAGCTCATGAAGGGCTGTCTCCCATGCAAGAGACCCCACACTGGAGCAGGGGGAAGAGCGTGAGGAGGAAGGAGCAGCAGAGACAATGTGTGATGAACTGATCATCAACCCCATTCACCACCCCTGCCTCCAGTCACTGGGATGGGACTGATGCAGCTACTGGGAAGACTGGAATGAGTAAAGGGCTCAGCAGGGCTGGGGGGCAAGAAGTGTCTGCATCTTCCCCAAACATGGTGTGTGGGTGTCGTATCAGATGGATAGAGGGGCCATGCTGCTACCTGGGGGATCTGTGAATGTACGTGCACTTGCTAATCCAGAGAGCGCTGTGCCTATGCCTTCAGTAGTGACTTTCAATCTCTACCAGCTCAAGAGGATTTTGCGCTCTCTACTTATATTTTATGTGAGTCCTGTACATAGGTGCTGTTGCAAGCAGTGCCTCCCATGTTGGCGTCTCGTGTGTGTGGTGTGTGCTTGAGGACCAATGCAAAACAAATCCTACAGCCCCACCTAAATATATCTCAGCACTAGACTGTATTCAGAGATAACTTGCCTAAAATCTAGCACTAATTTCAAAATATTCCCAAAATACTTATTCTTATAAAAACTCTCAATATCTAACACTTTAACAAAGTCTACAACTAGCTAACACAATGTTACAATACAATCAGAAACAAATTGTAGTGTTATCTCCCAGCAAAGCATAGCACTGCATTGCCATCCAACAAGCTTGTATCTTTTTTTTATGTTACTTCAGTACCTGACTTCCTCACTGTCTTGCCACTGCTTTGCCCCTGCACTTTATCTTGAAATCTGCAATTATTAGATCACATCTCTATTAACTACTACTATTCAGTGGAGTTAAATTTTCCATTATAATACCAACAATGTAATAATACATTACCATGAGAATTACTTAGAAATTACAAGGGTTTCTGTTCAAATCTCAAATGCAATAAAAAGTGGGCACAATTCTTCAAAAAAAAAAAAATATTGCTTTTATTAAAGAACTCTTCATACACAAATCCTGAGCATGTAAGATACTGAAGTGTCTAAGAACAATAAAGAAGACTTTTCTTTGACAGCTTCTTTAGGTAGAAGTATGGAAATCATGAGATAACAGTTAATTTAAGTGCAACGTGTAAAAAAGCCAGTCATTTGTGTTTAATACAAGCAACATTATTTCTCAAGAAAAAAAATGGTTTGAACTGAACATGAAAGAATTGGTACCTACAGTACAATGAATTATGATATACTATACTGATGTCAAATACATTAAAAACATTTTTCTTAGACATCAGACCTTATTCCTCTGTATGTGTCAGAGATTTTTTTTCATTTTCAATGCTATTTCACATAGATGAAATTTTCAAAAACATGTTATAATGTATCTCTGATTTTTATTGCTTCACTGGAAGGATACTTTTTGTTGTTGGGTTTTTTACTTAAAATCTGCTTTAATTTGTTTTAAAAAGAAATCAAGATACTTTAAAAATACTGTGAAATGTATGATTATGTGTTTTTAATACTTTCAAGTAATCAGTACTATTTCATAATTTGAGTAAAATGTAAATAACTGTCAGCTGCATTTTTCTATCTTACAAAAAAGGATCTTTAAATGAATGTAAGTTTCGATTACATACACGTTAACCTCAGAAGGCTGTATTTAGGCATAGATTTATTTCCCAGACCTTTTCCTCTACCTTACAACATTTTAGTTATCATTTTAATAAAGATGCTGGTATAAACAAATTTTATTTCCCTTCATTTGATAAAGTAAAAAAAAATAAGAAAAAAATCAATACTTGTTTCCTGCTATTTTCTCTATTTTGATTCATCAAGAAATTAATATGCAGGGTTATGGCATATCTCCAAATCAAAAGCATCATCCTCAGTAAGCATTAAAAAAAAGTAAATAAAACCTGCCACTATTTGCTACCATTATAATGAACAGCAGCACCACAGAAATCCCATGTTCCAAACTAACAAATTCACTGTACTAAAAGCAGCAGACCAGAGAGAATAGAAAGTTATTTTAAGGCTTCCTTCATCTCAACTTGAACTATTCTGAATAGTTAGCAACTATTTTTTGTTTAATTCACCAGCACAGGATGACTACTGAGACAAAACCTGCAATACAGAATACATTCAATCGAGGAAAAGGAGCACCTCACCATGCCTGTTCACACTTTTAGCTGCTAACTAAAATCAGGACAATTTAATTATCATTAGTTAAATGCCACAAACATTTTTTATTTTAACATTAAGTAAGTTATGGCAACATTGATATAGGATGCATTCCTGCAAAAACTAAAAGATTATACTAAAATCAATACCCCTTAATATGGTTTTATGGAAAACCTAATCATACACATTCAATATTTTTTCTAACAAGCCCACAAGTTTTGTTTACAAGGTCATCTATATCTATAGAGGCTCTCAGACATTACAGAGAGGTACACAGTATATAAGACTAAATTACAGTGAAGTTTGTGAATGTTTCTGATTAAGAAATAAACTGCACTTAAAAATCTATACAATACAAATATACTAGGACAGAGAAAATAAAAGCAGGAAAAAAAAAGCACTAGTTAAGGTGCTTGGGACATGAATGCATGACAGTGCTGTTGTGAGCAGAACTAGGTTGATAGTTTCATACATACCTAAGGGACACTACAACTTGAGACAAAACATAAAGGAGCAATGGGCCTCATTCAACCCAAAATTTAAGAGATTATGAAAAAGTTTATAAATGAAAGACTGAAGGGTAGGTGACAAGTGCAAAAGATTGGAGAGATGAAGGTGATTCACCTTGCAGTGGTAAATCACAAAGACTATATTCAAATGAAGATGACACAGAAGTTAGTAACATTTTTACAGGAAACAACAACAGCTGAAACAAATTGTTGAGTTTGTTTTCCATTTCTTTGTAGTTGCTTTTAAAAAGATAAATCTACATATTACTACAATAATGCAAGAAGCCTAATAGGGTGGCAAAATCAGAACGCCTAGCTGTAGACAAGGATTACTGACAGACATGCATTCCAACAAGTTTCTGAAAAATATCGTTGTAAAGCCAGTGGGATACTACCACCTCAAAACATTGAGGACAGAAAGTAGGATGTATTGTTCGTGAAGCAATGCCATCTGTTAGAAGCAGCTTAGGGTCAAACCTGATTAACAGGCATTTTTAGCAAATAACAGAATCCCTGAGGTCTGAAATACTCCCATTGCACAGAAAAACACGGTGTTACAACTACATTAGCAACAGTCTGACCACAATGGAAAGACTGTGACACACACTGAAGGGGATAAAAGAGGTTACAAAGACAGACACAATATACCCCAGGCTTCAATTACCCTTATGCAGATTGGTTAAGTGTCAGGTCAGGACGCGATGCCAACATTAAATGTTCAGACATCATTAATGACTGCTTTACCCAGCAAGCAGTCAGGGAAACTACATGAGGAGAAACAGTTTTTTACTTTATCAGAAGTAAAACACAGGACCGCATTCAAAGTGACACACTCTGTCACTGTGATTAAAGAAGCACTCAAAAATCCTTTTAAAGAGTGATAGAGCCAAATGTTTGTGTTCAACAATATGAACTATATAAAGATTAAAAGCATCTTTACAAAACAAAAACAAACCACAAAAAGGACTAAAAAGGTTTCAAGAAGAGTTAAATCCTTGAAAGCAGCATGAAGACTATTTAAAAGCATCATATTTCATGCTAATCATCAAAGATTTTTAAAAAGGGGAAGAAAAAAATCTGGCACAGCTAAATAGCAGTAAAAGGAAGATTTAGTGGAAGAAAACATCTTTATAAAACTTAGTTTAATAAAAAGAGGAAAAAAAGATTGGAAATTGTGACAAATTAAAAGTAAAACACAGCAAGGCAGGTTAATAAGGATAATTTCATCAACTTGAAAAATGAAAAGCAGAATGCAGCATTTTCTTGAAACACCTTAACAGTAACAGGCCTGCCTGAGAGTCTGTGTAGTAAAAAGTAATTTGTGTATGAAAAGACCCTTCAAAGAAGGTGAGCCCATAGCAAAACAACCTTTCCAGTTTGCTGAGCTCTGTAAGGGTTTGGAGAGGTTTTCTATGAAACATCTCTCAATTCCTGCAAACACTTTAAAGACAGCCTCAAAACAAAGCTAAGAACTGCACTACTGAAAACCAAAACCTTAGAGTTTATAGGCAGTCCTATAAAACAGATGGTCCTATAACATGTATACCTATAAAAACCAGAAAAAAAGACTACTGTTGCAAAAGTCCATACTGGGCTTACATCTTTGGATATTGTTCCTCTAACTTGAAAAATTAAAATAATAATAATTAAAAATTAATCCTTAACAGGTATAAAGATAAGGACAATCAATAACACAGCACAGTTTCATACAAGAAGCAGTTAAATAAATTAGAATTTTTCTGCCTGGGAAGGATGGAGCTGAGGGGTGGAGAAAAGGTAAAGAGTAAAATGAAGAACTGCAAAGTCATGTGTGTCATGGAGAAGATGACCAGCAAATGATCCCTCTGAAACTACTGTCTGCTCTTTTCAGTTGATCTCTCCCTGCACTGGAAGAAGCAGAGAACACAAAAGGAAGCAGTTCTTCATATAACTGTAAGATGGGAACACATCCACTTGGAGTTAAAATTCTTGAAGGGAAGTCCATCAAGAACTAGTAAGTGGAAAGACACTATTTGGGGCTCAGCAAGCTTGTAAGAAGGCTTGAGAGAGTATTCTGCACAAATATCGCTGTGTGCTTGCCCTGTTCTTACATTTGCTTATTTAGACATCTACCATGAGTCACTGGTAGAGACACGATGTGTCAGGCATGCCACAAAATTAAGATCTAGATTACTTATGCTTTCTTAGATTTCTTCTAAGTCACAGCAGCACCACACAACGTAGACTTTAAGACAGCTCAGTTACTATAGCATTCAAATACTATAATATTTCACCAACATAAGACAGTACCTCAGAAAATCTCCAAATATTTGACATAAAGACATCATTATCTCCAATACAAAGGTAGAAAAATGGACCGGTAATGGGCTAGAGTTCTGCTTTTGGGGAGATCAATTGTAGACGGTTAACCTGAGTCACTGGAAGACTAAGTATCCAGGTTACATTGACTTGCTTCAGAGTTGTCTCAGATATTACCAGAAACCAGAGCCTGCCTCATGCTACAAGATGAAACAGCTGCCCCGACAGGAAAAGGGCACAAGGCTCTTATCTCTGTTCTTTGTCTGAAGCATGTCCTCACACTCTCACCATAACCAAGCCTACTGTATTTAACCAGTCTGTTACTAGATTTGTCAAAAGCAACTTGAGTTTAAAACTACTGAAATTTAGCTAATGAAAGCAATAAAAGCATATATGTTTGTTTTGTTTTTCTTTTACATACATAAGCTTTACAAACGTTCCTGGAAAAAGTTAAATAAAGTTCTTCAAAAGAAGACTGTGTTTACCTACGCTTATCTGGGCTAGAATATACAAAATTCAGAACTGGATTAAAAAGGATGTTCTAATAACTAGGAAAAAATAATTTATCTGCAGCAGTTTAGAATAATCAGTTTATTAAACACATAAACAAAGTATCTTTCCATCATAAAAAAGTGCCTTAATATATACACTTACAGTAAGACTTAGGGGTTTTTTAATGTTCTAAGATCGCCCTCATGTGAGCAAATGCAACACTGCAGAAGTTACCACCATCAGAGAGTACCGTGCCGTAAGCCACACAACCAGAGATACCAAAAACACTTGAAATCTCTCAAAGAATAAGCAAGAACTACGTGATCGGCCATCGGCATGAGGATGCCCTGGTTGAAATGCTCTGAACCTGATTTTTTGGAAGCACACTTAACACAAATGCATTTGTAGTCAGAAACAGTTCTGCAGTTGGAACATCAAACATACTGGACGCTCGTGACAGTTCTGGGTTCAACTACCCTCAGAACACTTTTCATTATTAAGACAAATGTGCTTGGATAAATATGGATTTATTAGCAGCAACAGTAGTACTTGTCATAAGGGAATTAATTCCCAATATAAAATTGGATCAAAAAATATAAAGTAGTCCTGGAATACTTTTACAATAGTACTTAAATAACACAGCACCTGTTAGATTCTGCTATTTAGATACAAGTTTTCTCCTGATAGTGCTGTTCTCTTTGGCATAAAATCCTGTTTGAGTTGTAAACTAATTGCCTGTAAATGCTCCACAGGGCAGCTAGAAATAACGCAGGATTCTAAATATTAAAATGTCATCTCAGGGAATGACAACTGAAAGCCAAATTTGAGTATATATGTTAATTAACTAGCACTAAATTATTGCAACACCACTTCACAAACTTGTACTGCAACAAACACACAGGATTGTGAAATGCAGAAAGCACGTACAGAGTATTACTATGACTATCACGTCTGTGTAATTTTACTTACACGTGTAATCCCCATGAAAGTCAAACCAATATAAGGCACATAAAGGACTGGGATGACAATGCAGTAGAAGCATCTAACTTTAACTTGTCTCCCTTCCACAGCTGAACTCTTAGCCTCTTGAACTAAAACTATTTACACAAGCTGTCGAAGGAAAGCACAGCTGTTTTCAATCCAGATGTGCATTAGCTGAGTACAAACAGTAGGCAGCCCGGCAGCTGCTCTTTTCCAGGTGTTCCCCGATATGCTCCCGAACAGGAGCGACTGGACACGCAGCCTGGGCTCCTCGGGGCTCCCGAGCTAAGGCTGCCCCAGCCTTCCGGCGCCCTCCCCAGCACCACTCGGAGCCCCCCCGTGACCACGGAGGGACCTGCGCGGCCCGGTGGGCCTGGGCCACCCCCTCCGCAGCAGACCGCGCTGGGGCAGCCCCGGCGCCACCCCACACGCACGCGGCAGCCCGCGGCCCTCCCTCGCCCCGCCGTGGGGCGCACCCCGGCCTAGGCCCTGGTCTCTCGGCTGAAGCAGCTCCGCAGCTCCCCAGGGCGGCTGGCAGCCGCTGCCCCCCTCCCCCCCGTCCACACACTTTGCCCCCAGCGAAGGCCGATAACGGATAGGGTGGGGGCGGAGGAGAGGGGAGCAGCTATCTGCTGGCCTGTGAAGGAACTACTTCGCATGCGGATGGAGCACGACGACAGACGCTCGTCGGAACTACTTTCTCCCCCCTCCCCGTCAGCGCCTGCCCTGCTCTAAGGGGATCCGTGCGCGCTCCCCCGCCCTCCCCGGCCCGCCGCTTGCGGCCCCGCGCCGCCCCGCTCACCTGCAGCCGCAGCCTCCATGACCGCGGCGGGGAAGGGGCGGGGGGGCAGCGGGGGAGCTGACCGAAAGCCAAGCGGCGCGGCCTGGTTTAAAAAGAAAAAAGGGGGCGGGGGGGAAGGGAAAAACAAAAATCACTTTCGCGCCAGCGGGGCGAGCCGAGGCCTCGCGGGCCTCCCCCCTTGGTAAAAAAAAAAAATACTATTTTAATCGTTGGGGCGGTAGGGGCGAGACTAGCCGGGCAGCGGGTTATGGCGAATCTGCCGCGTCCGACACGGCGGCTTCTTCCTCAGCGACGTCGCGCAGAGAGCGCGAGGGCAGGGAGGGGGAGAGGGCGGGGCGCGAGGGCAGGGAGGGAGCGCACGCACCGCCCAACGGCTGAGCAGCGGCGCATGCGCATTTGCCGTGGCTCGTCCTGTCGTCAGAAGAGCGTTCGCGCTCCTTGGTGTCTTCGGTTGGGCTGCTGGCGCTTTCTGCGGCCTGTTACGGGCTGGGGCCTGGCGGGACAGTGCTCAGGTACACGGGGAGAAGGGAATACTCCTCCGGTCGCTGTCCCAGCCGCGGCTGACCTCCGCTCTGCCTGCTGCGGTGAAGTCTCCGTGCCCCTCTCCGCGGCGCGGGCCGGGAGCAGCCTCATCCCTGCCGCAGGACCGTGAGGAAGATGGGGCTTGCACAGTTCGTACACAAGCCTTCGATAGGAAGCCGGTTTAATTTACCACCGATGATGACAAACGTGGGTCTTAATGAACCTAGTACATTGCATATTTAATACAAGATCATTGGACAAGTTTGGAGGAAAAGACAATTCCCACCATATTAACAAGTCCATAAACAAATACTTGTGTAGTTCAGGTGGATATTTAGCCTATTGCCTTAAACCAGGATTGTTTTACAAGTTTATTTTTATCTGCGTGCACTTGAGAAGTTTTACATTTGCCTGAATGAGCCATATGTGTATCAACAGTCACCCTAATTTTTTGATGAATTTAGATATTATTTCTTTAGGGGTTGGTTTGTTGGGTTTTTTTTTCTTAATAGGAGCTTGAAGACAGGTACTTCCATGCTGTAGCACAACTAGTGCAGCTGGAATACTCACAAACACCCACTTCTGCCTCATGTTTTTCTGATTTGTTGCTTTTCTATTTGTTTCTACACTAACAACCACGAGTTTTATCACTGTCACTCTTAAATCATCATAAATGCTCTATGTATTAAATATTAATGAATTTAGTGTTGAATTCCATAACGCCTGCTATTATAGTTAATTTCAGTACAAATGACTGTGTAGGAATCTCATTATCCTTCCTAAACATAAACAGTTTTGTACTATTATTTTTTGGTCATACTGCAGATGTACTCAATTAAGTGTAAAGAGTAAAAACTGAAAACAAGAATTAATTTCAGTATTAATTACAGTAATAAACCTAAATAATTTCCTGTTGTAAGAGAAATAATGCATACATATTAACTGAGAAATAGCTTATAAAAATACTTTTTAAACATCACTGCTTGTTCCTCATTGTGACAAGTAGAATTCAGCCACAGGCAGAAGGCCACAAAACCTATTTATTTCTTAGTCCAACAAAACATTTTTTAACCTAAAAAAATCTATATGATGATCCACATCATAAATATTGACTGGAGAGCCCCAAACCCGATTCACCACAGCTCTGGGACTGAGCCGTCTCTGCCATCACTTGGGCGTTTTCTGACCATTTCTGCTGTATTCCCCTGTAACGTTACCAGTGCAGACTTGGTGATCATCCTGCAGCCTCTCTACTATGGCTCCAGCTCAAAAAGTGGTGAGGGGCTAATGTCAGCAATTTTCCTCTTTTTTTAATTTTCTTTTTTATTTTCTAGCCTTCTCTGCCAGATGCTAAAATAAGTAGAATCTTTAGCCTAACAGCCAGCCCCACGGTTTTTAGCCCATACTTTATTCTTGTAGGAGTCTTTTGGCCTGCACAGAAAAATCCATCACATTGATTGAAGCAAATGTCCTTAGATCAGATGTAAGACCAAGAATAAACCACAGCCCTGTAGCCATATTTAACCCACTGGGACCTATGGGAAGCCGCAGTCAAGGATCCAGTGGGGGTGGGAGTGCAGAGATTTGTAAGTAAAATGTTATGATCAGTACAATGGAAGTGTCAGTGTGTCAGCAGCAGAAGGAGCTGAAGAAGGCGATGTGCTCAGCAGGTCATTGATAGCATGGCCATCTACACGTAGCTCCTCAAGACACCCAGATCAGGAAAGCAGAGGGCAGACAGCACACAGAGAGGACACAAGGCAGTAAATCAGCAGTGTTGCCTAATGACTCACGGGGTGGGGCAAAATGAATGCACAAAAGGTGAAAATTACTGTCCACTCCTAAACAGCATGAAAGACACATCCAAACACCAAGCTTGCCACTTGAGGAACAAGCAGGAGATACGATGATGGGGACCAGAAAGACCGAGCGGATGAGGCCCTCTAGAGACAGGAGCAGCCTCATGTTCACAAGCCCTGGTCCTCATGGCGGAACTTCAATCACCTTAGCAGGGCAAAAGCAATCCAGGAGGTTCTGGGAATGCATTGATGATGACTTCCTTCGCCAAGTAGTAGAGGAGCCAATGAGGAGACATGCCGTGCTGGACCTTGTTCTTACCAACGAGGAAGGGCTGGTGGGGAATGTGAAGCTCAAGGGCAGCCATGGCTGCAGGGACCATGAAATGGTGGAGTTCAAGATCCTCAGGGCAGCGAGGAGTGCGGACAGCAAGCTCATGACTCTGGACTTCAGGAGGGCAGACTTTGGCCTCTTCAGGGACCTGCTTGATAGAGTACCATGGGATAAAGCCCTGGAAGGAAGAGGGGCCCAAGAAAGCTGGTTAGTGTTCAAGGATCACATCATCCAAGCTCAGGAGCGATGCATCCCAACCAAGAGGAAGTCAGGCAAAAGCGTCAGGAGGCCTGCATGGATGAACAAGGAGGTCCTGGACAAACTTCAACACAAAAAGCAAACCTACAGAGGGTGGAAGCAAGGGCAGGTAGCCCAGGAGGAATACAGAGAAATTGTCCAAGCAGCCAGGGATCAGGTTAGGAAAGCTAAAGCCCTGATAGTATTGAATCTGGCCAGGGAGGTCAAGGGCAACAAGAAAAGCTTCTATAGGTACATCAGTGATAAAAGAAGACTAGGGAAAATGTGGACCCTCTCTGGAACGAAACAGGAGGTCTGGTTACCCAGAATATGGAGAAGGCTGAGGTGCTCAATGACTTTTTTCCCCTCAGTCTTCACCAGCAAGTGCTCTAGCCACACCACCCAAGCCTCAGAAGGCAAAGGCAGGGACTGGGAGAATGAAGAACCACCCACTGTAAGAGAAGATCAGGTTCGAGAGCATCTAAGGATCCTGAAGGTGCGCACATCCATGGGACCTGATGAGATGCATCCACGGGTCCTGAGGGAACTGGCAGATGGAGCTGCTTAGCATCTCTCCATCATATTTGAGAAGCTGTGGCAATCCAGTGAAGTTCCCACTGACTACAAAACAGCAAACACAACCCCCATTTTTAAAGAGGGAGAAAAGGAAGACCTGGGGAACTACAGGCCGGTCAGTCCCACCTCTGTGCCTGGCAAGATCATGGAGCAGATCCTCCTGGAGACTATGCTCAGGCACATGGAAAATGAGGAGGAGATTGGTGACAGCCAACATGGCTTCACTAAGGGCAAATTGTGCCTGACCAATTTGGTGGCCTTCTATGATGGGGTGACAGCATTGGTGGATAAGGGAAGGGCAACTGATGTCATCTACCTGGAATTGTGCAAAGCATTTGACACTGTCCCACACGACATCCTTGTCTCTAAATTGGAGAGATATGGATTCGATGGATGGACCACTCAGTGAATAAGGAATTGGCTGTATGTTAGAACTCAAAGAGTTGCAGTCAACAGCTTGATGTCCAAATGGAGACCAGTGATGAATGGCATTCCTCAGGGGACAGTATTGGGACCAGTGCTGTTTAACACCTTTGTCAGCAACATGGACAGTGGGATCGAGTGCACCCTCAGCAAGTTTGCCAACGATACTAAGGTGTGTGGTGTGGTTGACATGCTGGAGGGAAGGGATGCCATCTAGAGGGGCATTAACAGCCTTGAACAATGGGCCCATGCAAACCACATGAAGTTCAACAATGCAAAGTACAAGGTCCTGCACATGGGTCGGGGCAATCCCAAGCACAACCACAGGCTGGGTGGAGAATGGATTGAGAGCAGCCCTGAAGAGGGGTATTGGGGGTATTGATTGATGAAAAGCTCAACGTGAGCTGGCAATTCATGCTTACAGCCCAGAAAGAATTTACATCAAAAGGAGCATGACCAGCAGGTTGAGGGAGGTAATTCTCCCTCTACTCTGCTCTCATGAGACCACACCTGGGGTACTGCATCCAGCTCTGGGCTCCCCAGTACAGAAAAGACATGGAGCTGTTGGAGCGAGTCCAGACAAGGGCCACAAAGCTGCTCAGAGGGCTGGAGCACCTCTCCTATGAGGTCAGGCTGGGAGAGTTGGGGTTGTTCAGCCTGAAGAAGAGAAGGCTCTGGGGAGACCTTATAGCAGCCTTCCAGTACCCGAAGGGGCCTCCAAGAAATCTGGAGAGGGACTGTTTACAAGGGCATGGAGTGATAGGACAAGGGGGAATGGCTTTAAACTAAAAGAGGGTAGATTTAGATTAGATGTAAGGAAGAAATTCTTCACTGTGAGGGTGGTGAGGCACTGGAACAGGTTGCCCAGAGAAGCTGTGGCTGCCCCCTCCCTGGAAGTGCTCAAGTTTAGGTTGGATGGGGCTTTGAGCAACCTGGTCTAGTGAAAGATGTCCCTGTCAGGGGGGCTGGAACTAGATGATCTTTAAGGTCCCTTCCAACCCAAACCATTCTATGATTCTATGACTGGGCTGTGTCCCTTGTTCTCCCATGTCACCACAGGTAATTCTGGCCAGACTATCTGAACAAACATCCTTGGTGCTTTTGACAGGGTGTGTGCAAGGAAGTGAAATCATTTACGTGTAAAATGAAGTCACCTCTCCTAGCTGGTGTCACATTCTGCTTTGTTACACTACTCACAGCATTCAACAGTCTTATATTGAGCTTTGCTACATTAGTTGCTACAGACACAGATGCGGAAGGACAGATAAAGGTTACTGCCAAGGAGGGCTGGGCCAGAGCCAGACTGTGTCTTGGGCCCCAGCATAAAGACTTTGACTGAGCAGCTGTACGCTGCCAATGTTCACCCCACCAATAGTCCTTTTGCTCAGAATAACTTGCATGTGCTAGCTCATACGGAAATGTGTTCTTTAGAATTTACTTCAGGGACCCAAATACAAGGCAGAAAGGAAGGAAGACCAGACCTTTCCAGAGGCTATGGTCACACTCCTCTGCCAATTTGTCTCCTCTGACCTGAATGACACAGCAATATCATAGCAGAGTCATGCATGGATATTCTGACCTGATCAAAAGCAACATTTAGGAATCTGTCTTCAGCTTGCTGCCTTGACTTGCTCTCTTCACCTTCTGGACTCCTACTTCCAGTGCCCCTTTCTGCCCCTCTTCCCATCCCTGCTCGCTGCTGTATCTATCAGCTTCTGGAGAATGTTTTCTACTAGGAGCAATAAAGATGAAAGCACACGCACACTCAGGCACTCAGCACCCATGAAAAGAAGGGATTGTGCTCTTTTTAGGACATGAGTAATATTCACCCTTACCTTGGCATGAGAAGAACATTCTGTGGTCCTTGAGTCACTGAGATTCGCTACAGCAAGTAGGGTGCATTCTCCTGCCAAGAAAAGTGCCTGTCCCAAATCTTTCACATACTTAGAACCGCTGGTTGTGCATCAATATGAGACATGGTTTGTTACTTTTTTACATACAGTTATGTCATACAGTTCTGCTTTGCACAGTCACAAGCCTGTGTAAGAGACCAAGTTAATAAAGGCTTGTTCTTTACCAAAGATGAAAAATCACAGCTGGAATCTCTGAGCTTTGGTGTCTCTGTCAGAGGTTGGGAGAGAAAGGCTGTCACTGCTGGGGAGCCTGGTCAGGTCGCAGAGCCAGATAAAAGCAAAGTCTTTGCAACTCTGAATCACAATTTCCACAGCTTAAAAACAATACCCTCAAGTTCTTCCAGAAATTCCACCATGTGCCATCATAGTAAAACCCACATAACTCATCACCAGCATGACTTCAGATGCACCACACACAACAGCAGATCTAGCTAACAGGATAACTAGCATCAATTGTAAGTGCCCTCTCAAAGCAGACAACAGAAGATGCCAAGATACAAAGGAGTTTCAGTGGTATCTTCTGAAAACAGAGGTGTAAGAGTGTTTATGAATCTTGAGTCAGGCTCCTCCAGGCAGTATGGTCTCAATACACTCATTCCTTCCCTCACCTCAGGAGGGAATCTGATCCTGGTCTCGTTACTCATCTCATTCTGTCCTAGTTTCCTTACTGACTAAACTCAAGGTCCACTCTACTTACGCATTCCCTGTCTCTACTGTCAGCCTCCACTCTCCATTGGACTTCTGCACTGGCCATATGGGACTGTTTAAAGGGTGAGCAGGTTCTGCTGGTCACTCCCTGGCTCTCCAGTCAACAAAGCAGCTTATGGACGGGAATCAGGAGTCTCGGTTGATGCGATATCTCTGCCAGTGCACTGTTGTGGTAGCGATCAGCACCTAATATAGTGAATGCTTATAACAACTTTGTTTTAACACCCTCTGGTCAGATCTGTTGTTATCTCAACTCTTCAGGCCCCACATTGGGCACCAAACAGGACTGTCATGGTTTAGCCCAAGCCGGTAACTGAGCACCACATGGCTGCTCACTCACTCATCCTTACCTCCTCCACAGTGGGATGGGGAGGAGAATTGGAAGAAAAAGGTAAAACTCAAGGATTGGGATAAGGACAGTTTTCTGGGACAGCAAAAGGAGAGGATAACAACAACAATACTTAGACTATACAAAATCCATCCAGGAGCCCTGCCACCCCTTGCTCGCTAGTCCCCTTTTTATATACTGAGCATGACATCATATGGTATGGAATACCCCTTTGGCTAGTTTAGGTCACCTGTCCTGGCTGTGTCCCTTCCCAGCTTCTTGTGAAAATTAACTCCATCCTAGCCAAAAACCAGGACACCCCACAAGCATTTTGTGAAAATAAAGGCATTTCTGTTGAAGCAGCAAATCAATACAAATGCCCCATAAGCACCCACAGCAATATTAATTAAGCCACAGGGAGGATGCAAAGCTCTATATAGGACACACACCAAGTGCTACTTAATTGCCTAAATGAAGCAGCAGTCCTGTGAGAGAAAACAATAAATTATGTGATCACAGTCCTAAGGATCTGCAACAACAAATACCAGCAAGAGGATAAAACCGGAAGCTAGCTCGTGGTCTTGACTTTGACACTTAATAAGCTTCCAATGCTTGACTTTCCAACATTACTGATTTTTATTATAATATTAGTATTTTTAAAATACAAAAAATCCTTTATCATTTTATGAAGTAGTATGCTTAAAGCATTCTAACAGAAGTGCAGAACTCAGAGATATGACAAACTAAATACTGTAAGAAATGTTCATATCGACTTTGTGAGCACTTGCTGTAGAACTGAAGAAACCAACCCAAACTGTCTGTTGGGGTTCTTTACTAACACCAGGAATGCTACAGTGCATAAGCACTTTACTGCATGTGAGTTTACTGTACTTGCTTGCAAACAGTTTTTTGGAAAGTACACAATTCTCACTGGAATCATAGTGTTGTTCCCCAATTTCCTATTTTTTAGAAGAGCAGTTTGACCAAAAAGCAGTTTTAGATAAACACGGTAGGTATATTCTTAATACAGATGAGATAACTGTACAAACTCATGGGAAGATTTTTTCCCACTTCTTTCATGTCAAAGGGCATTGCAGCATGGGGCAGTTGTGATCTGAATCAGATAATTCAGAAAGTCTTATGAACAGCACTACTTTTACACATTTTTTTGCCTTTTGATTAGCACATCAGGAACTACAATTCTTTTCTCTAGGCATCAGAAGTATTTTATTGGATGTTATTTAAAGAATAAAACATTGATATACTAAGCTGTTATCCTTTCATGTAGTTACAATATTTTGATTTAATACAACTGATCTTTGATAAAATTAGTATTAACACATCAGCTTGAAAGAATAAGTAGAGTATTTACTACTTGAAGCCCCCTTTGCATGTTCTCACTTTGAGATGCATCTTTATTACTGCTGAACTTAAAAAAAAAAGCCTTCCAGAATTTCTTACTTTTTTTTTTAATTGCTAGAGCAAAAGCATCCTCCAACACTGAACATTTGGAACCAAAAATACAAATGTTTGCAAAGGTATTTCCCAGCTTGCCAGAAGTACCATACCATGAATTTTAACATTTTGCATTCCTCACATGTCACTGCAATTCATATTTCTAGACTTCCCTTGGGTCATTTTGAGGACTGCTGTGGTTTAATCCCAGTGGGTAACTGCTCACTCACCTCTCCCCTCCAAGAGGATGGGCAGGAGAATGGAAAAAAAAAACCCAAAACACACCCTCGTGGGTTGGGATATAGATAGTTTAATAGGATAACAAAGGAAGATAATAATAATAATAACAACAATAGTGATAAATAATAAATAATAATATATAAAACAAGTGATGCACAAATGCAATTGCTCACCACATGCGAAAGGAAAAAACAACCCGATGCCCAGTCTGTTTCTGAGCAGCGATCCCGCCTCCCGGCTAGCTCCCCAGTTATACCCGGAGCATGACGTTCCATGGCAGGGAATATCCCTTGGGCCAGCCTGGGTCAGCTGTCCTGGCTCTGCTCTCCCAGCTCCTTGTGCACCTGGCAGGGTGTGGGAAGCTGAAAAGTCCTTGACTTCGTGTAGACACTACAGCTACCTCACAACAACTGAAACCATCAGTGTGTTATCAACATTATTCTCATCCTAAATCCAAAACACAGCACTATACCAGCTACTAAAAAGAAAATTAACTCTATCTCAGCTGAAACCAGGATGGGACATAATATTCATTACAGACTACAAAGATTTAGGCAGAGCTTGGCCCGTGCAGTTACACTGTGACATCTGTTTGAGCAGCTACAGTGGGCTGTGAACCTCATCAGCCTGCAAACAGCCTAACAACCAGTGGCACTGCCACTGAAGCAAGCTTTCAGACTCCACCTTCAAAACACACTCTAGATTAATGCCCAGTTTACAGTCCTGAAATTGGACATGCCAGTTCCTCAATCGCTAGTCTAGCCATGTAAGATATGGACACTTAATTCCAGGCTTAACTTCTTCCCCGCAGGGTGTTATAATTTCCTGGTGACGAAACAGTTCGATGCTCTTCCCACTCTTTATTTCCCCATGAGCTGTTCAGTCCTCCTTGCCAGTAAGTTTATTGCCATCTAACTATACCTATTAAACTCTGCGCAGCCAAGTGCTCTATATTCAATTTGCAAAACGATCGAGATACAAAACTTGTTTAAACAAGAGTTCTTTGTAACCTGGATTAGGTCTCTCAACCAGCCCAGAGAGAATTGCACTGAAACAACTGAGCAGACAGGAGAGAGTGGGAATGGGAGTTGTTTCACCATCCATTGATCCACAACATCTCTTCTTTAATTCTAGTCAATTAAACAGGTTTTAAACCAATCAGTACAATAATCAGCTTTCATTTTATGCTGTAGAGACTGAGTCCATCACCTTCACCTCCAACTCGGAGACCTGGGAAAACATGTATTACCATGTAGGGAAAATATTTCATTTTTTTTTTAATTAAAAGCACCATTGTTTAATGAGAGCAAAGATTAAAGTTTGTTAAGTAATTAAGTAGTTCTTCCTGGGTTTTGTAAACTCTTTTTCCACTCAGGGAAAACTCCAGCCATCTTTACAGCTGTGGAGGTATTTAACAGTGTCCACTTAAGATAGATTCTGGGAGAGGACATAAGGAGAGTATTCTCATAGTATTTTAAGTATATATTTTAGGGTACACAAAGTATATAATTTAAGGTTTTTTTAAATCAGAATGAAAACATGGATTCCTCCAAAGAGAAGCTCAAAGCACTGCATTAAACAAAAATATTAGGTGTTTAAAGTGAATTTACCTTCGCCTTCTTGTGAATAATACTGCCCTTTACCCCTATTCCGTCAGTTTGATCATCTGTGTGGCAAAAGTCAGTCCGCCACGACAGAGGCTTAAGAGGAACTTTGAAAGCTATTCAGCCCCTATTTTTTACCTCACTTTTATCTTCCCATTTATTTCAAAGGGAAAACAACTCAAGCTGATGCTGTGCACTTTTGGAAGTCCTACTTGAAAATGCAAAGGAGATGAATACTCAGAAATTACAGGAGGTTGTTTTGCGACTAGTTTTATGCTTAAGAAGAGTTGTTATTGCTTTACTGTAAATGCTTCATTCCCCCCCCCCCCCCCCCCCCCAGTATCTGTCTGGAGTAACTGTATCTGCTTGTTATTTTTATCTGCTATGTTTAATGTGGAGTTCTGTGTTTAGGACTGCATAACTGCTGTTTTCTTGTTACAGAACATTAACTTTATGCTTCCAGTAACAACTTTGTAATGAAAATGCTAATAAAAAAGGGGCAGTGCAAACTGCACATTTACAAATCTCTCCAGAGCTTAGTAGGAGGCTTATCATAATTCTTGCCATCTCAGGATTGTATAGTCTACTGATACTGATTACACTGCACAGTTAATTTAAAAATTATCTCATGCAGGCCTGAAAGGCAACAATTATAAATAACTTCAGAAAAATATATATACATACAGAAAATGCTTCCAATAAACAGATTCTAGTTTTCTCAGTGTAGCAATATAATCACTGCGGGACTTAGAAATACCCCGTATTAATCACATTTCTGCTTGCAGGTTTATACTGTTTAATCCTATTACAAGCATACAGCACGTTTTTCCTTTGCTAGGTGATGTCAGACTATCTGGAGACAGCAGCACAGCTGGAATGCTCTGCAGATTTAAATAGTGGTTTTCCTTGTTCTTTTAAGGACTTTTTGATGGTGGGTTGCTTTCTTACAGAGGCTCCTATGAGACAAAAAATTATATTAAAAGAATGAAAGTTAAGAAGAAACGTTACTGTGCGCTGTTCCTTCAGTCTAGTACACAATGAACACCACGCAACTGGACCGATGTAGAAATGTGTGAGAAAGCAAACTTTGCCAGAAGCTTTTCAAAATGTAGCACTGTCAAAATAGAAGATTTTTTATATTTGTGATGATGTGTAGAAAAAAAAAATAGAGTGCAACATCCGAACAGCACCCTGGCTTCATTCTCTTCACCTGCAATTCAGGGAAAGAGGAAATACATGTATGTACCAAATAGAAAAAGTAAATTCATAGTACGACTCGCATATTCTCAATACCACTAAGAGACAGTGGCATTGAAAAAGGCACAAAGACAGGTGTGGAAGACAGACATCGTTGTTACCGTATTCCTACTGGGAAAGTTGCCACAGCTCTCACTGAACAGTGAGCTATTTATAGGGTAGCAGAGCAGAGAGAAAGAACAGCACCGATCACACTGGGTTTGATTTATTAACTCTACAGTAGGAGTGTGAAAACCATGATATACCCGAACTGCAAACTATACAAATCTGATGGGTCCTACCTGATTTGTATGATTTTGATTTGATTAGACATTGCATCATATGTTTGGCTTCAGCAGACTACTGTTCTATTCGTAATTTGCAGCAGTTTTCTGCAAGATTAGCATATCATTAAATACTTCATACCTTAAGTTCCCTCCTAGGAAAGTAAAAACCACCACTACTACCTACCGTAAATAATTTTAGTTCCTCCAATGAAATACAAACTTATATGTATATTTTTTACACACACACACACCTAATTACCCACGTTCTTTTCCACATACAGTTTATTTGTACTCCTGAAAATGCATGTCTCATACTTTATTTACTGGTGGTGCTTTTTTCCCCCGATAAGCTTGAATAGAATATGACGCACCTTCATCTATCCATCAAGCCCAATGAGTAAAGCAACCATAAGTTTGTTCAGTACTCGTTGCTTCAGTACTAAAACTGTATTAAAATTACAAGAAATAGTACGCATACGTTACTATATCCCTAGGACTTTCACCCAGAGAAGGAGAAAGGAAAAGTAATGGGGATTTCCTTATAAGCAAATAAAAGGTAGTTTATTGGAAGCTCTCCTTTTCTGGTAAAAACACCTGTTAGTTATAAAAATGCGGTAAAAAATAGTTATATTCTGACCGTTGTCTATCAGATACATGCAACTGAATGTTTTTAAATCAAAGACCACTGCTCCTTCTCGTACAAAGTCACCACAGAATTCAGGCAGTCTGCAAGCATAGCATTCACTATCCCTATTCTTTTAATTAAATTTTTTTTGCTGTAATTAAGTAAAGAATTTCCCATTCTTGGGCATTGGAGGTGGCACCTTTCAGCGTCCTGAGCTCATGGCAACTCCAAACCCACTCCCACCAGCCTCTGAAGTCAAGATGTTGGGCTTTGAGCAGTAGTGACTGAGGCACGGCCATACTCCCCTCTCCCAACTCTGTATGGGTAAGTATGCCAATATAGAGAAAAAAAATCTGCAGCTGAATTCTTCAGAGCCTACCTGCCTGCAGCTTCTAGAGGTCTTCAGAAGCAACCAGACTTTCCTACTGACTGCAGAAGGAGACTGATGGGACTACTGTGACCATCCAAACAACAATTTAAAGGAGCACATGCCTACTTGCAAAGCAATAAAAAAAAAGTTAAGGTATCTAACTTGTGCGGCATCAATATCATTGATTTGCTTATTAGTCTTTACGTATTAACATTGCAACTTCCACAGTTATCACAGCCTGGTAATTCACTCTTTGACATTGATGACAGGAAAAAAAAAAACAACCTTAAAAAGGCAAGAGCTGTAAATAAGTCCTTTTTCAGAATGATATTGCTTGACTGGCAAAAAGTCCTATCACCACTTATTGGTTCTTTGCTCCTTGCAAGGGGGAAAACACACGCACTACACAGTGCGTGTGGGTATTTTAACCCAAACCCCTCCATCTCTCTCACAGATTAATTTTAAAGGCAGTCTAAAGATTATGCCACAAAATGGTTTAATGAAAATTCACAATTTTACAATTTTCCTAAAATCACAAACATTGCTCCCCTTTTGAGTACTCCAGCTACTAAAATGTAACAACACTGAATTGGATAGTCTACAGGATGTCTGCGTAAGAGAAGATGACTTCATTTCTCTAAACTCCATCCACTAGGGCTGACAGAAGCACCAGTTATACTCCTTAACTGGTATAAGCTCTTTGAATTTCCTTTTTTTATTACTCCTTCAGTTTAAGCTAATATCTTCAGATTTCATTGTGCGGTATCTCAAAACCAAGCCAACTGTATGTTCTATCTGGGATTGTTCTTTTGGCCGTGCTACCAGGGTTTTCTGGGTCCATGAATGATTGTCTTTCCCCTCCTCCCTGGTAGAAACTTAAGTGTGTTTAATTTGTAACTCCAGTGCTCTAATGAGATAATTGCTCAAATTGGAGGGTAAAAGAAAATAAGTTTTTTAGCTTGCATGCCTGAATATTTCCCCTATTTTTGGAGGGTTCTTCCAGTAATTTTCTATTTTAAACAATGAGTGAAAAATTAAGCTTTAAAGGTTTAGCTGTATTTCTTTCTGCCTCACTTCTCTTTCTCTGAAAGAGCAGCACTGTTGCATAATGTGTGAAGTGCAGTCCCAAAAAACATCTGCTCAGTCTACCTTCATTAGTACACCACGTCAAGGGTTTTGGTTTTTTGGGTTTTATTTTTGTAACACAGGCACCATTACTTAAATATCTAATAAAAATACATGAGCTCAGTTTTCACGTTCATACAGGGAACCTATGCTAATAAATGAGTCATCCCTGTCATTTCTCAGCTGTCAAGTTTGCAAAATTTATGATTAAACCCACTTACGTATTGCGTACACTTCACATGCTTTACATGACTGTTTACATTTGCTCATATTTAGTATCTCCAGATATATTCTGAGCCATAACTAACGCCTGATTATAATCTCATTCATATTAGTGAAAGCCAGAAGAAAATGCCTTAGAAATCAGTGAAGTCACCCAAATGTAATGGAATTTAATGGAGTCAGAATCTGGCCTTCAGTCACAACTACAGATTGATTAAACACTCTCAAGTCAGCACTGCTATTCTGCAGCAAAAACAACCATTAAATCTAATGAATAGGTGTGAACTATCACTGAGAACAAGGCATTGGAAGCCATTAATTTAGTGTGACCTCACTTACCTATTCTTCTAGCAGGAATGCTGCAGCTCAAACAAAAATTCAGTGAAGTTTGGTACTCCAGGATTTTCTAATATCATGTCTGGATGCACTGGAGGACATCCGTCCAAGGACCAGCAGAACCTTCATGTACCTTGTGCTTCCCACGCCCAAAGGCCACGTCTGCAAGGGCTTCAGTGCCGAAGCTGTCGGTGAGAGGTCAGAGCCTGGCATAGCGCAAACCTCCACATGTCCGCTGTCACACAGAAATACACATTGCAGTCCTCTCCCCAACTCCTGAGAGGCAAGGGAAGCTTCTCGTCCCTATCACTGGGGAAGCCCAGAGACCAACCTTTTGTCCATAACTGAAGCCTGCCATCTGTGGCTCTGGGGAAGGCTTGAAATATTCCCAAAAGCGCTGATGCCTACCTAAAAGCTTCCAGCCTGGCAATGAAGGTCTGTAGCCCTTCTTGTCCTACCTTGTCTGCCTTACCCATCCACTTCTTAGCCCCTCTGACACACACTTCCTTCCTGCCCCCAACAATCAGTTTGGAACTGTGGATACTCAACTTTTCTTTCCACCGTATAGATCCCTGGACAACTTTTCTCAGTCACCTCTCACAAAATGTAATGCCGTAGAGATTCTCCTGTTCCTCTGCTCCTGGTGGGAAACAGCACCACCAGGAGCCCAGGAGAGAGCCATAACACGGCTGTGGAGTCTGCAGAAGGTATTGTCCTTGTTCACCAAGTTGTGTCAGAGAGCAGCAGCAAGCAGTTTGAGTGTCCTCCTCCATCCCTCCACACTGAGGTATAATGACTACAACCATGGACACACCTAAGCAGGATATACTGGTGGCCAGACAGGGGGGCTGAACAGCACAGTTAGTGGAAGGAGGGCAGAAACAGACTAGAGCAAAGTAGGAATTGAATGAGTAAGTCCATTCTATATCCATCCACAAGCTTTCTTTTGGAGTGTGCAAAATTGGTTCCTTCAAAAACAGTCATCCCTGAGTTTTAAGACAATTTTGCTTCAGAAACACCTTCTACTAGCCCACCAAGTGGGCTCCTCCTGCCCTAGCGTCCTCTAACACCACCCAAGCAATGCTACCATTGCACCCTTGGGCACCAGAATACACCCCCACCATCACCCCCAGGCATGCAACACTCCTGAGTTTCCTGCTCTGAGAACAATATTCCAATGTGCTACAGCACAGCCCCCGCCGTCGGACACTTCCGAAGAGGAAAGGAGGGAACAGACACCCATGTTATTTGTCTTACAACGGGGCACTACACAGGTGATGGAGAAGATCCAAAGTCAAGTGCTATGTAGTGTGAGTGGAGCCAGTCTAGAGGGGACAGCCCTGAGCACTGCGGGTGCAACCTTTTGGGTGGTGGTGAGAAGACAGCCAGGGGAAGGAATCACTCCCCGGAGCAAGAGTATTTATAGATGTAGTCTGTACGTCTGACAGGTTCAAGTCTTGGCCTACATCTTCTTTACAGGAGGAAACTTTTCTATCCCTAAACCAAAAAGCATAAACTTCTCTTAGCTTTACACAACAGTTCACACATGCACAGGATGTACTTGCCTACTTGGGAAATAAAGTATTTACTGAAAAATGAAAAGATGTATGAGGTTTAATTAAAATGATTCTACATCAAAAGGAGCTGTTTTAATAAGGTATTGCAGATTTCATTGTGCCGCCCACAATACTAACTACTGCTTCATCAGCTGAAGTAGTAGTAAGTTAACATTATTAGCATGGCCCTAGAAAAACTTCACTAGATCTTGATTTTTGTTACCATTACTATATATATGGTCTTTATGGTACCGTATCTTAAATTTGCACTTTAAGCAGTCAAAATAAATAGAAGAAAAGTTTTAAGATCTAGGTCTGTATGAAAATTATTTTTGATTGTTCAACAGGATTCTTCTAATCTTAAAAAAAATGAGGATAAAAAACTATATCCAAAACTGTACTCTTGACCATGAAGCTCCAAGATTACTTAAATATGTATTGTCTGCCACTAAACATGTGAAATGGCCAAAATTTCCATTTCCTGAATTCACTGATTAAATAGGAACTTTTAAGTATAGTAGAAAAAACTCAAAAAGGGTTGAGAAAGGAACAAAAAAGTTTAGAAATCTGGGAAATCTGTGCTGCACCGAAAGCCTATGGAAAACCAATTTAGTTGATCAAGAAGCATATAATCAAAACATAAAGAACATACATGGAAAAGATTCCTCACAACTTCTTACTTTTCACTAACTTTTTTTAATGGGAGGAAGCCAGAGATAAATATATTTCTGTATTTACTAGTGGGTGATGTCACATAGCTGTTAGAATTCCTGCAGGACCGAAATACAAACAAACAAGTGAAAAGGCCCATTGCCCACCGTGCTTACGATAAGGCATTAAAGAGGCAACATCCAGATTAATACGAGAGTCAAACGGAATACGGCTCAGTATGGCGGGCAGCTGTCTCAGAACAGCACCTAACCCTGATGAAAAACCCAACCTCATCAGATCTGACACAAAAAGAGAATTTTAACGAAGGTTTCCAAGGGTAATGAGTTCATTTTTGACAGATGTTCTGAAGGAGCGACTCCAAACAGCAGCTGTGCTCAGGACAGTGGCAATAAATAGATGACATTATACAGATGGGCTGCTTGTGTATATTGTCACGTCATGACTTACTAGAAAATAAATACGGAGTTTCAGTTTGGGCATGAAGTTTTGGGTTTTAGGGGAAAAGGGGGGGTAGACATTTTTTGCCATTTTTTAGTATCTCAGTTTAAAAGAAACAAGCAAACAGTCTACCACTGATATTTTTGTTATTCTACTTAATATATTTCAGTAAAATTACATCCAATTTTGGTTCAGAAAAATCAGGTTTTAGTATGGTCAAATACTGATTCTTAGCTATCTTGAAGAAATGGGAGTTTTATTCCATTTTACAGTAGAGACACATATTACTTGTTCTCTTCCTGCCAACTGTGTTTCAGTATTTGCTAGCCAACACAAGTTTAACTAGCAAAAAAATGTCTCAGGATTAAAGTTACCAAAGGTGCAATTTAAACTATTCCTACACCACACTTAAAATCCTTATAAAATCTTAAAGTCTTCTTGTAACACTGAAAATAAATTAGGAGCAAATTTCCCTGCATTTCCGTATTTACTAGTCAGTTGAGTAGGTCTGTGTCACAGCGTACATCTAATGTTCTTAAAACCAAGAGTGATGAAACGCTACTCAGCATACTTCTACTTAATATTTTGTCACATTTTTTGTGGCAGAAGTCTTAACACCACCACACCCTGGCAAACAGCTTAATAGGATAGACGAGACTTCAAGTGTAGTGGGCACAAGAGATATTTCATGAAATCACACTCAGCCATACCATTTGTTGACTATTAAAACTAAATTCGAATCCAGGTTATGGCGAGATTTGCTAGCTTACAAATTCCTTGGGCTTTAAGTGTGAAACATCTCCAAAAAGGATTATTAATAGATCATGTTTTCTACTAGTTGGTACTTAGTCACTTCAACTAATTTATTAATATTTGGGGAAATGTGTTTATAAAAAACCCCACTAAGCTATATGCACTTAACGTATACATTTTCAGCATGTTTTCCATACCCTTAACTAAACAGAGTTCCGTTCACAAAGCATCTTTCATCCCTGCCACCTCCCTTTTTTCCTGTTACACAAAGATAAGGCTTGTGTAAAGTTTGGAAAAACAATTTTTCACTTTATTAAAATACCAGATTTTTCAGATAAAGCCATATTGTTTACAGGAAATTATTTCTCTACTGAGAAAGCGATGTTATCAGACAACAAACGATCCAGACTGACATAAACTAGGTTTCCTTCATTCTGCTTACAGGGCCCATGCATCGTTTCATGGGTTCAGCTTTCCTCTCTTTCAGATGCACGCGTTAGGGGTCTGCTGGTCCCTAACAGAGAAAAAACAAATGTAAAGCATTCCTGAACTCTCTGAACAGACCTCAGCATCAGAGTTAAGACGCTTACTACTCATACTCAACTACTATCGAATCATCTGGAGGTTTTAAGTAATTTAAACTATGCCCTTATTTACCACATACACAGAACCCCTGTAAAACGTGAGCTAAGCTGGTTCAAACTGGCACAGCTGGTGAAGGGGGAGCGCACTGAGCTACCGAAGAACAATCCTAGTGAATACAAGAGACGAGCAAAGTGGGTATTAAGTATTTGGGTTTTCAGCGTAAGACAAAACCAGGAGGAATTAAACAGAATAAATACATATTTTCAAAATTGCCATAAAAACCACATTAACCATGCCTATGTGTTTTTTAAAAGAGAAATCTGATTTTTGACTAACGTTAAGTGACTTACCATTGCCCCCACATCTATGTAAAACTTCCAGACAATCTTATAAATCATGCACACTGTATCCTTTTTCCCAGCTATTTATCCAATTTTGGTTTATGCTGTCACTGGCGCCATGGGATTATGACTTATCTGTTTAAAAAGCACCAACAGAATGGAAGAAAAAAACCCCCCCACAACTATATGATTTAAAACAGAGCTTCAAATTCTGCAGTGTTATTTTATGCTTGGAATCTTTGAACACATATCCTAGGTTAGAACTTTTTGGTTTACTTCAGCATAAACTAGAATAACAAACATTACCCAATACATACAGCTGAGGAGGAACAGTACCAAAATTAGTCTATTTAAAAATTCTCAAATTAAGATTCTCACAGGAAGTAAAAAAAGTTAGCAGCTTACACTTTTACAACATTCGCATGTGCAGCCAAGCACATGGAAGGATGCACACAGGCACAATACTCATTCTCCTATCAAATCCTCACACAAAAACAAACGCACACACACACACACACCCCCCCAATTAAAACAAAACTCCAACAGTTTGGCTTACCTTTAGAAATTCCATTTCATTATTCTGGTCCTGACACTTTCCAGTGAGTGTGCTGCCTCCCTGAAGAGGAGCCAAACTACTTGAAATTGTTTGACAAAAGCATCATTGTAAGCTACTCTAGTGCCCATTTATCCAAGGGGTAGCTAAACAAAATTTAAGCCCCCAAACCACTACAGAACTCAAACTCCTGTAAACACCAACTATTCAAAGTATGTTAATTAAATTTCAAGCTTCAAAAGGCTCTTCAGATCTACTAATTTTAACGTTTTACTCTTAAACTGTCCCATCAAAAGCAGTCACAACTGTTCTTCCTACAAGAAAAGAACAGGAAGACTCTAGTTTTGCTCATACTTACATATCTGCAATATGAATTCCAGATCTCATATGCATTTAAAACAGACCTACTGAAACACCAAATATACATCCCCATCTGATGTGCTGAGATTGTTCGCTCACTATCCATGCTACCAATTAAATTAGCTCCAGATCGAGACACTTGCTGAAAAGTTGAATCTTTACACCTTTTGGTTGGGGTAATGTTGATTTGAGGATTCCTTCTTGTCATAAACTCTTTTTTTTTTTTTCTCCTTGTCACTGCACTATCCCACAGCTACATCAGCACCTGGCACCACACAGCACACCAAGCAAGGGAAGTGATCCAGACTGAGAAAGAACGGCAAGTGCATTTCACTGCACGCTCAGTGATGTAATACAGAGATGTGCATACATTGTGTTTCCTTGTATGAGCAAGGGTAGAAATCATTAGTGAAACAGGTCAAGAGCATACGTGCACATCAATCACCAGGTAACGCATGACAGCAAAGCTGCAACATGTTACGGCTTCACAAGTATATCCTTCTGGCCTCTCATCCCTTTCTCTGTGCTTCCGTCCTGCTGTCAAAATCTGGCATTCCCAGAGCACGGCAACCCATGGCAGGACGATTTTTAAGGATAGAGAGGAGAAATACACTACCAACTTGAAGTTCTCTCGGACACAGTTAGGGATGCCACGAGGCATCTGACTCTGGGGAACACAACAGACTAGAAAGATGTGCAGATTCTTTACCAGAGGTAAGCTTTTCTAATTACATGATCTCTCCTGAGGAGGACAACTCACATCCCTCATACTTCCTTAGTTCACCCCAACTGAAGAAGTCAGAGTTTTGTACCAATTAAACAGATGCACATCAAAATTTAGTAGAATTTTTTTTCTATACACAGACATGCACATGCAGTAAACACATGGTTGTACTGCAGTATTCACACACTGAACTATCCATAAATACAGGATTTGACGCATTTTCCTGCATGCAATTGTTTGCAGTGCCATATATTACATATAACCTGCCCACAAGGACTTCCACAAATGAGACACCTCCTCAGTTTGGAAGCAAAAATAAAAGCACAGCAAAAAGCTTAACTATAGCCAAAAGGTGCTCATGTATGTGAATTTAAATGAGGAAAAGCCCTCTTGATGATTTTCATATTCTATTCAGCCTTATAAGTAAGAAATAGGTTACATCTCAGAGTCTAAGCTTTCAAATATTCACAGGGATACAAAACTAAAAACGATCCTCAAGAAACCTGGTTATACTTCACAATGATGATGAATCCCACACCCTTCATTCTTCCATTTAAATAAAAATATTTTGAGCTCTTTTTGAAACAGTTAGATTAGGTACTTAATATTCTCCAAATGCTGGAGCCATACTTTACTTAACAATGCATCCATCACTAGTAGATACATGATTCTAGGAGATAAGACACGATGTAAGACGAGTTACAAGGAAAGAGAAAGATGGTTGTCTCCTTCCTTGTTCTCCTATCCAGATTTTCCCCATCCAAATGAGATGTTTCTAGTTTTCTTAAAGGGCAATAGAAATGGTTAAGTCTTATTAGTTTTACTACTTTAATGATCTGTTGCTATGTGAGGTTTTTTTAGCATTACTTCCATATATATCTATTCCTCCTTTGACAATGAGGAAGTAGATAACAAGTAATAAGTCACTGCTGCAATTGAGAATTGAACATTCAATATAAGATTTTAGATTTTTCTCTCTACCATCAGGGTATCCTAGGTGAACTAAGGCCGTCAAAAGTTACTTTAAGACAAAAGATACATTATCAGTTTATTTGCAATTACAAATAAGATACAGATTTCATCAAAGACTGCTTCACAATAAACTTGTATGCCTTTATACAGTCAATACAAATCACCATTTGAGTATTAAGACATTTGTAGAAATACATACTACTTCTACAGAAATTAGGGTATTTACAATACGATAAGCTTAGTTGAATGCTACTGAAAAATAGTATTTTGTTCTTGCCAATATGTCACTTGATCATTGAGGAAAGCTGCCTTTCCAAGTCAGTTGAAGTAAACATCCACCCCCCAGCCCTACTACTTGTTATAGCTGAGTGTAGGATGTTTACAGGAACTAAAAATTAGCTTAACAATATAAATACAGCATTGGCTTTCAAGATATCCCAAAATGAATCTGCACAGACATACTTCAATACATTGTGTGAGCTACAATTTGCACAACTCATAAGGCACATACAATACTTGTTAAGCCTTACTAACATTATGAAGTTGGAATACGCATTTTTAACATTTAATCTTCTAAATATCAGGACACAGCAATACGCACATACAGTCTCTGATGCTGTAGAGGTACAAGAAGGAAAACGGGAGAAAAGTTTCTCACAGCCCATGGAGACGTGCATTCTGTTGCACTTACCTGCCAAGGCCCTTGATGCTCAGAGTAGACACCTTCTAGAAATCTCAAATTTGAGTAATTTTCAAAACTTAAGCTCAACATCAAAATACATATGGGAGATTAATGGGATGGTACAAACTGGGTAACAGTCCTCAAAGACGTCCATCTCAAACTGTTTATGCAAAAATAAACCATTGTGGTGTTAAACACTTCAACAGTTTCCTTCGGATGCTAAATTTTACAGCTTTTGTGGCTACATTGTACATCTTCCTACTTGTCTTGTATTTTCTTAAACTAATTCCCATTCCTCCTCCAGAACTTTTTCAAGGTACTCCTATTATTTCAATCTTTTTCATTCTTATTTTCCTCCACATGGATTTAGCTACTCAGAAATACAAGCCATTATAACAGTAAAAGAGCAGAACACTATTATTTTAGGTTCAACATCTTATCTTAGATTTTACGTATTTAATGTCTACAGTCTCAAACAAACAAGACCTCAGCAGTCCAGGAAAAGAATACTTCAATGATCAGCCAAGAGGCCAAGCCTCAGCCTTCTCAAAGCTCTTGTCTGAACAGGTGTTTTGCAGATTTACTGGGGGGAAGGAACCACAGATGCAGATTATTTCATACATAGAGAAGGGAGGGGGAAGCCCTCCAAACATTTAACAGTTGTTCTTTGTATGAAGAAAAACATGAGCTCAAGCATTTCTGCTGAATGCAGCTGCAAGTTCACAGCAAGGGAAGACAGTGCTTCACCGAGGCCAGTCTAAAGTCACTGAGGACTCTTGATGTATTGCTTTTAAGCCATCATAAACATCCAGAGGAAAAACACAGGCAACTAGTCCAGACCCCAAGCACTAGTCTTCACAGACACTCCACTTGCTCAGCAAGTGAGGACCTTTGTATGCCTCCCTAACTCCATCTCCAAAGGTAACCGTACATTACACCTGCATATGACAATTAGAGATCAGAAACTGATCCATGACTCCTGATAATATAAGCAACAGTCACAGGGCTCATGTTAATGAGATGGAGTAACTTGCTCTGTGATCACCAGGCTGACGTGTCAAATCTGCCTCTTCCATTCCCAAAATTCACTGTCACAGTTGTGGCCCTGCATTGTCTAATCCTGCAACAGTTGCTCCAATTCCTCCTCCCCACCAGCAGAACAGCACAGCTGGCATGCCAAACTCCCAGCATCCCTTCCCAGTAATCCCAGAGCTGCGAGCTCACCTGGAATCACTGCGTAAACATGCATTTGGACAACACTTGAAGAGACTCCACCTTCTTCAGTTGCAAACAGCCATGTTTGAGACACGTTAACATGTTCAGTACTTTACATTTCAGATACAGAGAAAGGAGATCCTTGTATTTCAAACACTTGGCAAAAGAAACCTCAAACAAACAAAAATGCAGTGTGATTTTTTAATTTCTTTATTTCCTGCAGTTACAAGCCACTTCAATTTGTTTTCATGTGAAGACATATGACAGCTGTGTTTGAGTACACATATTAGATACTAGTACAATATAAAAGTACGCATAAGGAAAATTCCACAAGAATGGACTGACAAACTGCACATGAACTAAGCTTATAAAAAAAAGCACTGTTATCTGGCATGTGGAAAGGCTAGAAGAGTACTAACAAAAGTGTCTACTAGATTAATTCTGAGATAATGTTTACTTTGATCAGAGAAGTTTGTTAACAGAGAACACTTCTTCAAAGTCCAAATACTATATAGAACTAGGAAATGCTAAATATTTACAGCAAAGAAAGCTTGGAAAACAACTACAGCACTTTTTTTTTTTTTTTAAAGAAATCAAGATCTCTAGATTCTGCTTCTAAGCCCATTTTGTAAGTATATCTACATGAATTATCAAGCCAAACAGATAATATGTAAAAAATATAATTTTAACTGAGATGGTATTAAGTGTGCAAGTTGCTTTAAAACCAAATCTCTGTAGACGGGCTAGGAATGAATCAGATCAACAAATAAGTTCACTACCTTCTATCACCTACCACATGTGTTCCTACATCACCAGACAGAACACCCAAGTAAGAGAAACAAAACGGTTACAGTCATGGGTCCATCACAGAAGAAGATGGTTCACGTCTGGTCATTCATTGTTTGCCTGACAATCACTACTTTTCCAATGCTTATTAGTACAGCTTTCCCAGGACTACGAAATCCTAAGTTTTAATTCTGATAAATTAAAGAGAAAAATCTTCCACTGTCCTAAATATTTGTATCTTTGGACACCTTCTTTTACAGAATCACTATAGCAAAGTTGAACAAATACTACCCAGCTTTACTATACTATCAGTTTTTCTTTTAAGTGTTCGGGAATAAAAAGATAACATTTTGGGTGGGGCAAGAATGGAGAGCTAAAGTAGTGCCAGAATATTTTCTGTCTGCACTGTCGAGCAGTTACTCGCATGGACCATTCCTTTAAAAATAGAAGACTAGAGAGAAACGAGATAGAAGGAATCCCAGACAAGATCCAGGAAACAGCATGGGCAGATCCACTCCGAAAAAAGGGGAAAGTGCTGAAGCTTTTTTGCAGATAGCTGTTCCTGCTGACATGACTGCTGTGAGTCTTTTTGGAACTGAATCAGTGAAGAGTTAATTCTGAAGAAGTACTTTCAAAGGCTGTTATTTACATGAAAAATAAACCTTTGTACTGTCATGGCGAGGGGGTAGCACAAACCAAGATGGCCATACCACAAACAAGTGTATACGCTATGCATTGTTAGCCCAAAAATACATCCTGTGTCGTATTTTTTTAACCTTTTTTTTGGCCTTGGGTTATATCCAGCTTACAAACAATAAGAGCACCACCCACTCATAAGGAGACTCAGAATGTGGAATTCCAGAAAAAAAACCCCACACAAACAAAAGCAAGGCACATCAGATAAAAATGCCTGCTAAGTATTTGACAGCATTTATAATAATTTTTCTTAAGAGTCATAACTAACGGAAGCTGCTAAAACAGACAATTCATAAAGCAAGTCTGGTTTACGGATAATTGCACAAGAAATTAACCACCGCTTCCCATTATGTTCCAGTGAAGCATAATTCTGAAGCTCATACCACAAAGCAGCAAAGAACTCTGTTTTGAGTGATACGTATGCAACAGCTTTGTAACTCCATTTCAGACTAGATTTCAAGAAAACACAGCTACACTAGTAACAACAATCAGGTTAATTCATTTGAAGGCAATTCAACCGCGTCTACAGAAACAGAGTTACAAAAATATATATATATATGCGTGCGTATGTGTTTATGACAGCTTTTCCTTCTGATGTTGTCCAAGAATAGCCAGATGCAGCAAACATCTGACTGAAAGCTAGAACTGGTACAGCTTCCAGTCGGGGATGTTTACAGCAACAGACTACTATACATCACTGCAACTGTCTTAACAGTGCAAAGCAGCTGGTCACCTTTAGGGGGGGGGAATAAAAAAGAAAATATTTAAGACATGCTTCTATAATATTCCAACCAATTACTGTTCAGCTAATTCTGAAGAAAACCTTACTTTAACATTCAGTAACAGAAACGCAGTTCTAGATTCTCAACTTACATTAAATTAATAAAGTTTTTACATGCAACACATTATAATACAAATTCTCAATTTTGAATGTATATTTTAAGACCTCTTTAGGTTCAAATGTATTTTTATTTACATATTTTATTTTATATTTATAAATATTTTATTCAGACATTTAAAATATATACAAATAGATTATTTTTTTAAAGATCCCTTGACTTTACTTCCCTATACCCGCATTCCTGGAGCTCTCAAAAACAAATGGACTTCCACGTTGAACATACTATAAATTTTGCAGATAGCTATCCTTTCATAATTATTTATATTTTTAATTTTGCATATAGCTTTATTTAAAGACA
Organism: Grus americana; assembly: GCF_028858705.1. NCBI lineage: Eukaryota > Metazoa > Chordata > Aves > Gruiformes > Gruidae > Grus > Grus americana. The sequence goes on along the minus strand of NC_072853.1, from coordinate 8,177,491 downwards.
AAAGCAAAACAAGCCATGTTCATAATAAAGAAAAATATCAAAACCAGAAACTTGACAGAATTCTGAAAACAGGATTCTGACACTGGAAGTCAATATCTGATCAGTTTAAAGCTCTGTTACAACCAACTAATTAAAAAAAAGCCAAACCAAACCCAAAGCCACTTATCTTTGGGTAAGCATTAAAAGGAGAGGGAGAGGGCAGGAGGGAAAACAACAGCCCCAGGATGGAACCATTTTACTTTCCATCTTCGGGAGTTACTATCAAAACTCCCAAGACTGCATTCTGTTTTGCAACAATCAATTTTCTCTATGTTAAAAGAACCTTTTATAATATTAAAAATTAATATTTACAATGTGTAACACTTAAAGAGGAAATAATTTCATTTAAGCCAAAGTAATTTAAGTGCTTTGTCTATTCTCCTAACACTCTGATTCCACACCATCATGCAGAGAAGTAATCCCAAAGTCAAAATTCAAAGGACTCCTGTGGTGTTCCTGCTGTTGTGAAAGTTTCCCCCGTCTTTGTGATGGACATGGAGGGTCTGAAACTGCTATCAGCAGATTTATTTTTAACCATATAATTCTGGGTTGATCACATTCACAGAATATTTATATGCCTTAATTTTGTAGTTTATAGTGGAATGTCTTCCTTTTCCTAACAGAGCTGAAAGCAGATTGATATATTCCCATTTAGCTGTCTTTATCCCTTCACAAAGAAAAGAATTTTGCAAGTAAGAAGTTTTCTACTGCCAGATTATACATAGACTTCAGAAATTTAGGGTTAGTTATTCTGGGGGGTTCTGTTTAGGCCTCCACAGCAACTCAAAAAAAGAAATTATGACAAGGAGCTTAGAAGTGAAGAAAAACTACAATATTCAAGATATCTCAACTACAGAAACCCAATCACATCCGGTTTTCAAATAAAGGTTTCCTCCTGAAACATGAAAACTTTTTTAGTAGTAAGTGAATTTCGTTATTACAGCAGTATGACAAGATTAACGAGGAAGTTGCATGCCGTCCCTATGGATACCATACTGACCTTCATTATTTTTGAGAATAGTTAAAAAGCCACTGGTCATTTGCAACAAAGGCCTCTTCAGGCTGTTTCAAAACCAAAAATTCCTATTTTACATTGAAAAGAAATAGGCTATTTCATGCAGAGGTAGGCACATGGTATTTGACTAATTAGGCTGCTGAGCATTAAGTTGCAATGAACCATTTCTTATACTGCTATCCTTTAAGACTTACTTAAGGAATAACGAAGGTTACTACAATGTCACCTGCCCAAAGAGAACAAACTCTCCACAACCTCCTTTTGTTTTAACATGTAAATCACCACAGAATAGCCAATATATATGACACTGAAGTTTCTTGGTGCTTTATCAGTCTCACTGTCAACTACAAATACTTACACAGCATCTTATAAAGTAAACTATATTTGTATAAAAGGAGTTGAAAATTTCATTTCAAAATGTGGTGTTAAAAAAGGTAGAGGGATTACAGATCGCTTTGTACAAACATGCTTGAAAGATGCAACTTCTATAAAAGTTCAATGAAAACTGAAGCCGTATGTTTATTAAGAAGCATCTTCAGCTGTTCTCCCAAACACTTTTTGTTAAACAAACATAAGCAGACAGCATGCTCCAGCTTTCATTGAAGGCATTGCCCTCTCATTCTTGTAAAGCTTAAAAGCACTGAAAACAACCAGGATTTATTCTAGTGTTATCACAAACTGAAGAATATTGACCCCTGCTTTCTGTTAATGCCTTTAACTGTTTGTTGTTTGTTTTTTTTTTTTTTTTTTTTTTTTAAGAACAGCAATAGATACCATTCTTTGAAGTGTGAAATCTCATTCTACCTCCACACCTGGAGAACATACAGAACACAAAAATTAAAGACTACATAAAGTCCTTCTAACACAGAAAATTTACTTATTTGTCATTTTCCAACAGCAATGTATGATCACCTGCTTAGGAACTGTTCTTCAGCTGTCATTACTCCAGAATAACAAAAAAGATTTAATACTATAATACTAAAAAAGGGACACCATTATGATACCTGAAGTTTGTGTTCTTTCACAATTTCCAAATCAAAGCCATGAAGACCACAGATTTACTGCAATTTTCCCAAGCCTCAAACATAATTTTACCAGTCACACTGAACTTTTACTGCACCTTAAAGGAGCACCTTGAGCAAAGAGTTCAACAAGACAGGAGGAAGAAGGGGAAGAAGGGGAAAGGAAGAGGGTGAAGAGGCAAGCAGCCAAAGAGAGCTTCTTCCTTCTCTTCTCACCACATCTTAAGAAATTCTCACTCCACAACCAGCATGACCACTGTAATTCATTGAATTTGAAGCCTCAGTTGCCACACAGAAAACAGTTAAATGTGAATAGAGTCAAAGGAGCTTGTCTATGCGTGCGTGTTTAGGAGTCAAGGTCTTGTCAATCAGTCCATCTAGGAGTCAAAGCAGTTTAGCCAAAGATGCCTGATGCAAGCAAAAATGCAACTAGACCTGACAGAAGGAGACAGATGCTCACTATTGCTGTTTGGTTTTGGGTTTTTTTTGTCACACACATTGACCAGAGCAGAACAGAGAATTAAATATTAAATCCTAAATATAAAAGGGACTCCCGAACTGTACACAAATTTAAGAAACAGTAGGAAGAACTTTGCAGTGGAAATCAACAGCCAGCATTCACCAATTTTTTAGTAGTTAAATCTACATTTTAAAATTCTATAGTATAGTGTGTTTAAAGACTAATGTTACATAAATTGATATGCTCTCGATATGCTCTTTTCTCCCTCCCCCACAAACTCCTCCTAAGTATAAATCTAGGCAAAAAAAAATAAATCCAAACATTTGTTTTTAATAGATTATTTCCCCTTTTACCTTATAGTAATGTAATTATACTAAACTATTTAAACACAAACCCATTCCTCTGATACTATAGTTAAATAGCCAGAACAGATTTTATATTGGAACTCCCTATTTTACTTTTTCCTTGCTTTGGTGGAAGGAGAGGGGAACACTTTCTTTTCACTAGACAGTTTATTTCTAAACTAAAATGCTCAAAGAAACTTATCCAATTCTGAAGTATTATTCTATTATAGTATATGTATTATTATTATTATTGTATTTTGCCCAGAGAGGTTGTGGAGGCCCCATCCCTGGAAGTGTTTAAGACCAGGTTGGATGAGGCTTTGGGCAACCTGGTCTAGTGGAGGGTGTCCCTGCCCGCAGCTAGGGGGTTGGAACTAGATGATCTTTAAGGTCCCTTCCAGCCCAAACCATTCTATGATTCTATGATATTAAGTGATTAAATTTTCACACATTTTTAACTAGCCTTATAGTTCACAAGCATTTCTATTCCACTTTTTCAGGGATCACAATAAATTAAGCTATTTGCCCTGGGTCGAACAGTGTGTCTGAATCAGCATTACATTTTAAGAACTGTAGCTTGCAGCTCAAATGTAACCCAAATCACATCACCTCCAGTAGCACTTACGTCATGCAGTGATTCAGATGTATGTTACCGCCTTGAATGTTGATTGTATGTTGTAGTGAGCTTCTAACACCCACAGAAAGTTCACTGTAGCACTAGAAGTTAACAAAGCATGATGAATTATGATGAAGTAGGAAGTGCATAAGCAGTTTTAATACTGCATTTTCTGTGTATTTTCAGGAAAGCACACACTCTGCTTCTTTTGATCACTAATACATACACAGTATGACCATCAATTTTGGTAGAAGAGGTAGAAAGATTTTTTTTTTAAACTGGGCTGTGAATTCTAAAGCAATGAAAGAGACCAAATCTACCATTACCAATTTTTAAGAAAGAGAAAACAAAAAAGCATCTGATATTTTAAAAGTGTATGGGAAAGCATGGAAGTAGAATGTTACTAACATAGCTGTGACCAAATTTAATTGAGGGCTGGATGCAAATACCATACATAATCATTTCAGAAATACAAACACCTAGAAGTCTGTGTTGTAAAATAATATTCTTATCCGAGTAAAGGAGATCTAAAGAGGACAAAGTACAGGAAAAAAAAGAAATGATGGTGTGAGCCAAAATAAAGTTCAGAACCTGGTTCAAAAGGGCTACTGCCCAATTGCCTCACATTGAGTCTGAATAAAGTTAAAATAAAATCATAAATTTAGTTTGCTATGGCTAAGAATGATGGCAGCAATGAGACACCACTACCACCACCCCCCATCCCAGTGTTGTATTGCTCTGGCTGAGCAACACAGCTCGGCCTGACGAAACCATACATTTATTTACAGAATACCATCTTGGCCCTCCATTAGGTGGAGTAACATACCCAAGAAGTTATTCAGCCAAATTAAGTCTTTGTTTCAGGTAATTTGGGAAGTTCTGCAGTAATCTATCATCTACACAGCCACCACAGCAGGCAGGCTAATCCAAGGTCATTTTGCTTTAAAATGAGCTAAAAAATTTTTAAAAAAAAATCCATCTACCACACTAAGAACTTATCATAATGAATTACCCTCATAAAAATCCCAACCAACAGGTTAACCTGCAATCAAGAACGGACAAAGGAAGGAAGAATATTAGCATCCTTACTTGTACTTCTTTTCCTCAGAGCACAGACATTCAGCAGTTTATATTGCTATATGATTTATAGCAACATGCACTGCCATTTTCACTTTTTTAGATTTTGAATTTTTCTAGCAGGATAGCTACATTGCAGTGCATTGACCATAAGAGAAATCTGAACAATTAGAACTACGAACTTAGGAGAAACATGAATACTCAGATTTCACATAAAGATTTGATCCCTTTCCTTATGTTCCCATAAAAGTATTCCTCCTTCTGATTTATCATGAAGTTTTGATTATACAAACTCAATGGGTTTAACATATAACTCAATACTGTTGTCCACAGTACAGTTCTAATTTCATAGTTTCAGCTATTTACCTTTCTCTTTTGGTCTCCTCTTACAGGAAAGGAATTTTTGCCTCATTCCTGGTAAAGAGCTACACTGAAAGTAGATTGTTTAATCTGAGGTAGATTTTTGGAGATACTTAATTAGAAACTATTAAAACAAATCACTTTAAATATTTTACAGCTACCTCTACATGACATGTCTCCAAGTTATCCTGAAAAGTCTTCCAACTCCTACTTTGGGCCCAGAGTCTGCCTTTTCTTCTTTCAAGGTCACCAACATCTCTGGTCCAAGAGGGCAAAGCTGTCTGTAGAAAATGAGTTCTTTCTTTTTAAAGGCATCTTTCAGTATAAGATTCAGACCATCTTCCAATCTGGAAAATACAAAGAAAGTTCACAATACTGAATAATACAATAACTGATCTGATCGCCTCTTATTAAAGAGCATAGAAGACAGAAGCAAGAAGGCAAAAAACCAACCTAACACTTGACAAGAAACCAAGAAAGAATACTTGTAATAGATATTCTTTGCAGTATCCGAAGAGCTCTGCCCCTAAAAAATTAACCTAAAAAACCAATAATTCAGTCTTTACTATTTCCAGTAGCAAGTTGCCTAAAATGTTGAAGCCCTCCATGCCTGATAAATCAAATATAGCCAAGCATGAATGGGAAAACCTCCCTAAAAACACTACATAAATACATCATTTGTTCGGCTAGGTAGTTTTTTTGGTGGTGGTGCGGGGGGTTTTTTTGTTTTGTTTGTTTTTTAGGTTGGGGTTTGGGGGTTTTTTTTGAGTGAATATCAATTGAGTCTGGTATAGCAGACTCCAAATCAATGACACATTTAGCACACTCATTCACTTAATGACCTTTCACTCACATTTGCAATTATAATTCTCTAGTGATAGCAGCTGCCAACAATAGTTCTCTGTAACGTTGATGGAAACAAGTTGAGAACTGCAAGGAGACATTCATCATTCATACTGCAAAGTCCTTTTGCTTACCTTTGCTGAACAAGGACACATTTGGAAAGCCTGTTAACATTAGCAGTCCAACAATTAAGTCTATACCATATTACTACATTGCTAGTAGGGGCCAGGGCACCAAGATCTACAGACAGTAGAAGACAATATTCCCATTTCAAGGGTAATCCCGTATGAACATATTCCAATCCTTGCAAACAATATAGTTGCAGATATGACAAATCCTGGCATTCTCATTCTCTTAATTTTGGCAAGCAGAGTCTGGAGATTGGTACTGCAGCCTGCAGACTTTGGTGGAAGTACAGTGTCACAACATTTCCCCTGCTGTATAAAGTGAGCTCAACTCCTCCATTGCAATAATATGCTGAAGGATATCAGACTCACAAGTGATCTGTACACCAGTATCAATCCTAACCTTGCTCCCAGAGCATGTGCATTTTTTTTTTTTTTTTAAGTACTTCAAAGAAAATAAGCTCAACCCAGTAAGCATAGAAGTCACAAACATAAGGTAAGTCCATGGCACTTGGTTTCACAAAGCATCTTTTTCTTTATGCACAAGTTCAAAAAAAGTTAATTATTGTTTTTGCAATAATACTCAAGAGACCCATTCTTTTAAGTATACATATACAGCCTGCTTCCACAAAGGAAACAGTCCCCACAGGAAGAGCATGCAATCATGGCATCCACTTCAGGATCAATCTCAAAAACAAAACAAAACCCATAAAACATAAAATAATACAAAACACGTTTCAAGTACTCTCAGAACAATTATCTCTCTCTAAAATGTAGATTTTGCCAAGTTATTTTCAGAAAATTTTCAGGATTTACTGACAGTAATTGGAAACAGACATAAAGCGCTGGCAAAACAGTTCATTTTGAAAACATTACTCCATATTCTCAAATCAATCTTACATAGGAGCTGACAAATATACTTAGAAAATTACGACTTTCATAGCCTCTCTCTCAAACACCATTTCCTCTAGAATCAAGCCACCTCCTTCAATAATTTATAAGACAACAAGAATTAAAATAGACTTTCTTAGTCTGTAAATATGCCAGGAGTATCTCTGACAAATTTGAGTCATATTTCCCTACTTGGAACAATGTAACATTTAACATTTAGTTACTGGACTACAATAAGAACAGGAGGCATATGATTATTTTTTTTTTTTTAAGATAGAAGTGACTTTTAGCAGGATTTTTTTTCTCTAAATAATAAAAATAAACTTTGATTTTTATACTGACTGTTCAAAATTTTGCTTACCAACTGCCAAATGCATTAGTCTTCTTTTGCTGTATTCTACATGGAATTACCAGTATATCTAAAAAATATCATGGCATTCACAGAAGGTCCCTGACAAGCACAAAACCCACTCTACTCATGTCTGAGAGAGTCAGAAGAGGAGGTACAGAGTACCACCAAATTCTAAAAGATGCATGCAACACATCCATTTGGAATTCATTTTTAAAGATATGGACAAAAATCATGAACAGTTAACAAAGATTCATCAAAGGCAGAATGTACCCAAACAACTTCAGACAAAGAGCTGGGGGGCTACTTTGAAGCAAGCTGAATGGCACACGCAACATACTTTGACTTTAGGACAGCCTTTGAGACAGTCTCCCACCCCAGTCTCACCTGGGAGCCGAGGAAGCCCGAGCTCAACAAACAGAAGGGAAGCTGAGCTGGAAAACTGGCTGGGTCACTGGCTCACGTGGCTGCAAGCAACAGCTGAACGTCCAGCTGCAAGCTGCCAAGGGAGGACCCGGGGGCCAACACAGGGCTCCAAACACACGGCTCCAAACACACTCAGCAGCAACCAGAGAGATGACACAGGCTGCACCCTCAGCAAAGTGGCAGGTGATAGTAAAGCAGAGGGGGGCAGAGAAGAAGAGGGGGCTGACGCAGTGAATGGCAGCGCTTCCACCAACAGAGGCAGACCGTGATAAACCCGAGGATGGGGCCAAAAGAAACCTCACCGGGTTCAAGAAGGAAAAGCCCAAAGCTCTGCACGCAGGGCAAAAGAACCCCATGCTTCAGCATGGGCTGGGGAGAGCTGGCTGAGTAACATCCCTGCTGGAAAGGGCCCAGGTGCTGGGGCAGAAGCCAGCTGAAATGGGAGCCAACATCTCACCGCAGAGAAGGCAAACCACAGAGAGGACTGCGGGTAAAGGATGTCATCCCTGCTCTGCCTGCCACTGGCAAGGCCACTCTGCAGCTACCGAGTGCTCAGGTGAGGACCCTCACTTCAAGGAGGATGCGGAGGAACCAAGGAGGGTCCAGCCCTGGGCTTCTACCAAGGTGCTCAGGGGCCTCAAGGGCATCACCCACAGGGAGAACTTGAGGGAGACGGGCCTGTTTTCTCTGGAAAAAAAGGGCTAGGGACCATCTAAGAGCTGTTGACAGCTACCAAGATGGGAACTATAATGACAGTCGAGCCAAATGCTTTCTCAGCACTGGCAGATCAGATAAGAGCAAGCAACGGCCACCACAAAAGGCAGCATGGAAAATTCAGGTTGGACACAATGACAAACTTTTCTCACTAGGAGGTGGTGAAGCCCAGGAACAGGCTTCCCAGAGAGGCCATGGATTCTCTGTCCTTGGGGGTTTTCATGGCTTGATTGGACAAAGCCACAGCTGATCCACCTTAAGTGCTAGTTAGAGCCCTGCTTTGAACAAGTGGTTGGGCCAGAGACCTCCAGAAGTCTTGTGCGACCATTATACTTGCAGTTCTATAATCTCATTAATTCTAGCAACTCACTGCTTCCTGCAACTATAGACTTGTTTAACCTATCCTCAGATATGATGAAGTCAATAAGTCTTTGGAAAAAGAATTATCCATAGATGACATCAGTATAGACTTTCCTCTAAATAGCCAAGTGTTATCAATAGACTAGAGTGCTAGCAGCTCTGACAATTCTGGAATCACAAATATTTAATGTTAAAATGTTTTAATTAGCTGGTGCCAAATATTTCAAAAAATAAGCTATAGAGAAAAATAGAAATTGTGTACCTAAACCTACTGAATTGAAATACACTGCCAAACACTATCCCAGGGTCACCTTTGTAGATTACTCATGATACTTCAATAAAAAAACCATTCAAGATTATAGTTTTATGTCACTACCTTTAAAAAGAGGCATTATGAAAGATATTTTCACTTAGCTTGCTTGTAGAAGCTACCTCAAATTGGAAAAAGGCAGAAGAATGTTTCCCGCAAGACATTAATTTTGAACATTTTTAAAATGCCGCTCTTAAGCAATACACAAGGATGCCTTACATTTAAGGATAGACAACAGATTTCAAGTCTCTGTTTTATCCTAGCAATGCTCTATTTGGTTTCCTCCCAGTATTAAATGTTTTTTTCAAATCAAAATAAATACGGAAGTTGGATAATATGATTCTATTGAGTTTGTGTGGCAAGGTTTTGGTAGCAGGGGGGCTACAGGGGTGGCTTCTGTGAGAAGCTGCTAGAAGCTTATGATAGACCCAATGCCAGAAGGCTCCAAGACAGACCCGCCACTGGCCAAGGTCGAGCTCATCAGCAATGGTGGTAGCGCCTCTGGGATAACATAGTTAAGGGGGGAAAAAAAAACCTGCGCAACACCAAGAGTAAGTGCAACCAGAGAGAAGAGTAAGAATATGTGAGAGGAACAACTCTGCGGACACCAAGGTCAGCGCAGAAGGAGGGGGAGGAGGTGCTCCAGGCACCGGAACAGAGATTCCTCTGCAGCCTGTGGAGAAGACCATGGTGAGGCAGGCTGTCCCCCTGCAGCCCATGGAGGATGATGGTGGAGCAGAGATTCCACCTGCAGCCTATGGAGGACCCCACGCCAGAGCAGGTGGATGCACCCAAAGGAGGCTGTAACCCCATGGGAAGCCTGTGCTGGAGCAGGCTCCTGGCAGGACCTGTGGCCCTGTGGAGAGAGGAGCCCACACTGGAGCAGGTTTGCTGGCAGGACTTGTGACCGTGTTGGGGACCCACGCTGGAGCAGTCTGGTCCTGAAGGTCTGCACCCCGTGGAAGGGACCCATGCTGGAGCAGTTCGTGAAGAACTGCAGCCCGTGGGAAGGACTCAGGTTGGAGAAGTTCGTGGAGGAGCGTCCCCTGTGGGAGGTACCCCATGGTGGAGCCAGGGCAGAGTGTGAGGAGGAAGGAGCAGCAGAGGCAACGTGTGATAACTGACCACAATCCCCATTCCCCATTGCCCTGTGCCGCTGGGGGGAAGGAGGTAGAGAATTCAGGAGTGAAGTTGAGCCCTGGAAGAAGGGAGGGGTGGGGGGGAAGGTGTTTTTAAGATTTGGTTTTATTTCTCATTATCCTATTCTGATTTGATTGGTAACAAATTAAATTAATTTCCCCAAGTTGAGTCTTGCCCTTGGCAGTAATTTCTGAGTGATCTCCCTGTCCTTATCCCGACCTACAAGCTTTTTGTTATATTTTCTCTCCCCTGTCCAGCTGAGGAGGGCAGTGATGGAGCAGCTTTGGTAGCACCTGGCCTCCAGCCAGGGTCAACCCGCCACAATGACCCATCAACCCATTTTTTTGTCACACTATAAAGGCAGAGCTTGAGTGACAAGAATTAAACCAATTACTCCCAAACTGTTTGTTTACTGTAACTTAGGAGTAGAAGGACTGGTTCCTGTTACAGCTCCATCCTAGGACCGCATAGATTAAGCAACAATTCAAGGCAATAGACAAAATAGCTTGGTGAAGGGGAAGCCTAGGTCATTCACCTGATATTATAATCCTAGGGTTTTTGGGGTACTTTTGGTCCAGCAAACTCTGAATTACGTCATACTGTCACTGAGTTTCACAGTAAGAATGAAATGTATTCAGTTTAATCAATAAGACTAGTAGCTAAAATCAACTCTCTCTTCCTTGCATTGACTGATGTTTTTCACACCTTTTGGTGAAAAAAAAGACCAACCTACGCCCACATTAGCAGTAGTGTACTGCAACAGGAGGAGATATACAAAACAAAACAGTTTGTGCTGAAGACAAGACTCAAACTACACATATTCCAAGGGTCTCACTTCAGAATTAGCTCTAGTCCTACCTATGGTCTAAGCAGCCTTAAATCAAATGCATTAGCCAAGTCCAGAAGCACACCTTTTAATTTTGTGACATCCAAAAGAAGTCAATTTGCATCCTGCAAGAACTGCAGAATAGGAGTTGGAGACCATCAGAACAGTCATGTCAAAATCGTATTCCTGATCTCAATTAAAACATGGATGTAGTTCACTACATGACCTTTCAACTGTTGTCCAAGTTCAATCAGTTCAGTGAGATGTCTGCTGAGTGCCAAAGTAAAGTAAATGGCAGGAGAAGCACATATGGTAGGAAATCCTTTTTGAAGCTTTAAACCACTAGGAAATTCAGCAATATGAATTAGAATAATATCCCAATGCAGTTTCATTTGGCAGCAAATTTTCTAAAAAGGTTGGAAATTTACAGGTCCATTCTGGGGTTCATATCAATGTCCACAATGTCAAGAAATATCCTAAACCTGGATTGCCAAGTGCTGTCCAGTCAGAGCTAATTCTACTATTTGGGGAGCCCTGCTCTGAGCAGTATTTAAAAAAAAAAATTGTAGGATCTGCTACAAATTATTCGTACATTCAGTCCTGGAAAAGTACTGTCTCAAAGAGAATTATTTAGGATTCATCCTCTTCCTCTGTTCTTCAGAGGAAAGCAACCAACCACCACCACCAAAAATCTATTTCTTACAGGAAAAACAGGATCAGCAGCAAAGCATGCCATTATCCAGCCTATGGTGATAGGCATTCTGGAGATGATAACGCACAGTTGTTCCAAAGTTAATCCTGAAGCAATTTTTATTAGCTGCATTTTAAGTCACAGAACCCAAACACTTGAATTTTATGCATGCCTGCAAAATACACAGTAAAGCATGAATGCAAGAATTACATGCAGCTGAGATCTTTGTCACACCTCAAGTACAAAACAACTGCGCAATAAGAACATCATTTAGTGCAATTTAGTATTGCTTTATAATTATTTTAATGACAGAGGCTGTTGCACAATGACCATTCCAAAAAAACATGAAGAGAATACTCACGCCACAAAGCCTGATTACTGGTGCACTTTCAGGATGGTTTAAATTGAAGACGGTAAGAGCACTGTTGCAGAAGAGTAGTCCTGCTCTCTCTGCCTTCCAGCTGAGGGACTCCTGCTGCCTCCACTGTTACAGGAATTTTATAATTTCATGATGCAAGTTACTTGGACAATCACTGTATTAGCTGCAAAGGAAAAAAAAAAAGAAAAAAATTAGTTTTCCGCTATAGCAGGTAGCTGATCTCAGTTACTGGATGGCAGTACAATCCTTAGCGCTGACAAGAAGAAGGTACTGCATAGGGCAGGACTGCCTGTTTTGGTGGCAATGTAGTGTTAAATCAATATAGGTCAATTGTTTAACCACAACAGGAACCTTTCCCCACCCCCCCCAGAAAAAGATAGCAATACTAAGACTTCTGGTATCAATGTTTTGAGTGGGGATCAGTAACATAAGCAAGCTGTATATCTCAAAGACATAGTAAACAAAAAAATAATTTGGCAAAATCACACTCCCTTAAAGGTACTATCAACTTTATAACCATTCAGATGTAGCTTCAATACGTCCATGCTTTGCAACAGGAAACTGACATTTGCAAACAACCAGCAGAGGAACATCAAGTTGCCTTTCACTCTCTGTATCAAAGTTCACCCCAACCCCAAGTCTGAAAACTGTCCTTCGGCATTTTTTGCTAACACTGCTTGTTAACATGGAGCCGTCCCCACAGACGTCTATGCCAAACAGTCAGCAGATTCCACCTCCATGGAAATCCACTGCGCAGGACTTACATGGCAATCACTTTTCCCAAACGCTGGAGAGAGTTAGAAGTCTGTCTGTGTTACCAACGCTCCACCTGCTGGTATCTGGACAGTACAGAGTAGGCCAGAAAGCATCCTGACCTTGGAGAGGCAACGACAAACCAAAAGAATGCAAAAAATTAACAAAAATGTCTGAGTATTCAGAAGCATCTAAAGCACCTAAGGCAAAACCTCCCCTGAAAAATTTGGCACTATAATAAATTTCTAAATACTAATATTGCTGAAAAGTATTTGTGAAAACCTTTAACCAAGGATGTGGTTCAATCCTCCTTTGGTAGCTGGCTGGCTACTAACACATGAACATTAGTTACTTCATTAGGTCAAGGGTACAGCTTTGCAGAAAAGTTTGCATGAGATGCAAAACAAGTCCAAAAGTGGAGCGCTCACACAAAAACAGGCATTAAATGTAGAGTTTCTACATTGTAACTTTGATTTTATCAGGATTTTAAAGTGAACTTTATACTAGAGCCCAAAATAAAGCCTCATTAAAGCCAGGCTTCTCCCCAAACAAATGAACCAAAAAACCCTTAAAGCTGCCCACCTCATTTCACCACATTTACACATGACAAATAATGTGTTTATAAAAATAAAAATAAGCAAATGCCTGGCTCCTTATAGGAATCCTGACATACTCAGTTCATGAAACAGGTGATGTTCCTTGCAAGAGGGTTGAAGAGCAATGATGCTACAGTCCTTAAGGCTTATTTCACCTGTTGAAAAAGCTGAAAGGTATCTTCATTCAGCTTTCCAACAGTTATTATCTGTTTCAATTGTTTTTTTATACACCAAAGAAACCAGGACTGGTAACTTGAAAAAACCTCAAGGTGTTTGGAGACAGAAGAGTTTGAGGAAAATAGCTGAATTGCAAGTCCAATCTATGTTGTTTACCTGCAAGTGTGGGACAACTAACTGAAAGCACTTTTTTACAAACACCCACTATGTCTATTCTTTATCTGAGTGATCAACTGCAAATTCTGTCAGTTTTGCAAGGCTGTTCTATCTCAAGCAGAGGTCAGCAGAGACCACGTTAGCTCAACAGAAATGTTGTAAAAACATCAAGAAATTCCTCTAAGGAATCAATTCAATTTTAGAAAAAAAAATATAGTTTCATGTACAGTCTGTAATCTTCTTTTAATGTGAAGAATGAAAACATAACTGTTACTAGAGTAATACACATCAGCCGTAGCACTTCTAGAACAAATATGTTCTGTGAAAACAGCTAAGTTAACCTGCACAATGGGACTGATGAAGGTACACTTACAGAAGTGATGCAAATATAGGCTTCCAGTCATTGTATAAAATAAACTTAAGCACCAACAATAGACCAAAACTCACTCTCCTTCCACAAAGCCACAAGAAGTCAGCTGCCTTACGCTCTACTTAAACGCAAGAAAGAGTATCATAGTTGGCAATATTTGTCAAATTCTGTATGCAAATGAAATCTCGCATTTAATCTTTGAAATTCAAATTTAACTGTAATACTATTTAAAAGCAGAACTCCTCAAACAAATTATATTCTCCAGCTTGAAAGAGTAGCTTAAAAGACAGGAAACATCACGGAGTTATCAATAACCTGGACACCACAGTGCTTGTGTCTCTAATGATCTGAAAGTCCTATCTGTGCAAAGATTAGGCAGACAGCTAAAATAACTTCTTAATTCTACAGGGGGTGAAAAAATGACTGAAGCAGACAGCCATACAGTTCAAGTTAACAGCGTATTATAAACTATATAAACCATTAAGGAAAATTCTGCAATAGTAGATTTGTAGCATACCAGTAAGTTGACAGAAAACGAGTATTCACCTTTTCATTATAAGCAGGTGACATAGGAAAACATTCCCTTTTTCACAAAAAGAAAAATAATTAATGATTAACAGTCTAGGAATTGCAGCAGAGGTTTCAGTTTACTAGGATGCCTGGTATTCTTAGGAGAAATTTAAAAGTAATACTACACATAACAGCCATTCAAGTTGTGTAAATAAAACTCTTGTTTCTTAATTTACATATAAGCAAGAAGTCAGACATCATTAACTACGACTGGAATTTATGTTGCATAAGAAAGAGCAACAACTAACCAGTACTTCTCCCTGATATTGTAGTGCACAACTTCATATTAACATACAGAATTACAGCTTCAAACAGTTTGTTAGAACCAAGGACTGTTTAAGTACACAGATTCGTTTTACTTTCCTGAGTTTTTACTGCTTCTAGTTAATATCTGGCATAATCTGACTTTTAACAGAGTCACTAGCTTAGCAGTTCCTGATCCAACTAGTGTGCTTATCAAGACAAGTCATTTGGTCACCATATTCAAAGTGAAAAACCTCATTGTAAAATTTTGATTAGGCTTTTGAACTGAAAGTAGTCATACAGGCTGAAATCAAATGAAAAATACAAGACCAACAATCATACCTAATCACATAATATCTGACGATACCAACTACTACATTTATTTTGTAATTAATAATATTAAAATCATTGGATGAGATGCAGCAACTAATTTTTCCAAGTTAGAGTAATGGGGGAAAAAAATCAGATGGAAGAGTCAAAAATAGACAGATGTGTATTTTAAGCAAAGAAAATATCACAAGTTTCCTTGTTAAAACATCTGTCATATCACAGCTGACTGAAGTTTTGAACACGGCAAGCTCTGTTCAGTGTTATAATTTTCTTTTCTGCCTTAATGGCTAAAGATACAGCATACCAATCTTCATAAAGCTCTAGAAGTCACCTTAATTTTCCTTGATATTTCCTTGAAATACTCCCTCAATCTTTTCAGAACAGATAAGGGACAGGTTGCAGAAGAACTAGCTTCCCTGACACCAAAACATTCCCAGTGTTCCAGTGACCTGAAAGTGCCTGGTCCTCTCAGCAGACAGCTCAGTTATCCCACAGCAAAGGGCTATGTGAAAATTAAGACACCCCTGACAGGAGATCAGAGATTTAGGCTCATAGAACCACAATCAAGAAAAACATTATTGAAAACACTGCCTTTGTCTTATTGGGCTAAAGTATACACCTGTCAAACTAATATTAAAAATTAGTTGGCAGTAGTACTTCTTGTCTTAAGCTAATTTGATGAGAAAAAAAATATATTTACTTATCCTTCTAGGAGTGAGTGCAAAATTGATTACTCTGAAGTTAAAGTTTTACTGCTTAAGTTTACTGAACAATAATTTAAGATAAGCAAAACTCCAAAAGAAGTACATTGAGGGGCAATGATGAGAAAGAATATTTATTTACAAGCACAATCCACATATAATCAGATCATTCAGTTACAAAGTTTATCAGCAGTGCTAATAATATATCACAGTCTCTATAAAAAGCTAAAGATACTCTCAGAAAACATCAGGTTAACAAAACACATTACACTAAGTATTTAAGTATGTTGTAAGAATGTATGTTAAAATAATGATGCATAGCAAATATGGATCAGCCAGCAGAATTAATATGGATAAAAAGAAAAAGCCTCTAAGCCTTTAAGCACAAAGGTGCCCATCTCCAGGAAAAGCCACAAAGTTTTTGCACCCTCAGACCACTAGTAAGAATAAGGCAAAAGAAAGGAAAATTCACAGCAATTTTAACTTTAAAAACTTAACCAAAGCTAACACTGATGCAAGACTACTGCTATGAGTACTGACTCTCCAGGTCCAACAGCTGAGCTATGCCTTCGAAATTCTAGGTAACAGCAGCTAAACAGGTCACCATTTGCTTAAACCAGAACAGTTTTCAGTCTGTTCTACTTTCACCCTTTTGTTTCCAATTTTTATCTTACTAAATAACTCTGCCCTCTATTTTACTACTCTGTTTGCCTGGTACAGAGGATATGGGGAAAGGAGACAGTTCGGTGAAGGTTAAAAAAAGAAAAAAATACTCTGTGCCAGTAGCCCCAAGCAGTGTATACCCTGGGATATATGCTTAGGAAGCTCACGCACTAAGGAGCATTTTCTGTCAAGCTGCAGAGGGTCAGCAGGGCATCTTATGTTGCCAAGCATCAGCTTTGGGAAACAGTACTTTCCAGAAGGTACAAATTTGAGCCTTTTCTGTGGGTTATCAACAGTACACAACATACACAAAACTGTGGACTCACACTGTGATTTCTGCATATAGAAGTACTCAGTGCACTCAACACTCCTAATGATGAACTGGGCAGTTTAAGATAGCACAAAGAAAAGAGCTCAGTCTTCAGGAACATTTAGAAACACACTCAACATCAGAAGAATGATGACCCTGCATTTGGCTGAACCATGCTGTATCTGCAGAGAAAACAATGAAGTGAATGAAGAAAGTCCTCTGAGGCTCATCTGGCTTTTTGATTTATTATACTCATGTTAAGCTTCCAACGTTCATCCTCCACACAGCTCTTACACAGTAAGAGATTTGGACTAACTTATTTTATTTCTATATTCTTTATATAAAATGCTCACGTTCTTACAAATTCCACTAATACCACTTTGATATCTAACATCATGTTGATTCAGTGTGAAACATAAGAATTAAACAGCCTTTTAGTAGTTTAGCTTCCTCATTCCCACAGGATTCAACACGCCCTCAGACATGAAACAACCTTATCTAGGGCACTTCTTGTATTTTAATCTTTTTTTCTTTATCTTTCTAACCTTCATATCTGCAGAAATATAGACCTAATTCCCTCAACCTTCTTGTGCTGTTAAAACTCTTTACTGGTGTTGTTCAGACTAAGGCATCCTAAGAAGGCAGTATACAAGGAACAAACTGATATTACTAGAAGGTAACTTCAGGCATAGAAAAACTTATCTCTACTAAATAAATCTTAAACTGTAAGGTGGGTTGTGCTTCTCATTAAGTGCCAGCTCAGAAAAAGCAATGCCTCTTTATTGGCTAGTAGGGCATTCACCAGTTAGAGCAGTTCACTGCTGTTATAACTTATGGAACTCCCCAAAAATGAAAAAATCAGGGACATTTTTAAAAAAATATAAACATGAAAGACTGAGATTGCTATTGTACTGACAAAGTTACTGATAGGCTGATAAGAGAATCATATGTATGCCTTATTATAAATTGACATTATAACCTTTCTGAAGTAAGAATCAGTGGATATTTCTGGGTTTTTTGGTTTTTTTTTTGTATAATCTTTAGCATTGTGCTAGGTGTTACAGGATCAATCATTCATCAGTACTACCATCCCTTTGTTCTTCTTTACCTTCATCACTCCAATAGTGCCTCCAAGCAACAATCTGGAAAAGATCACCGAGCCAGGCAATGAACAGTTAGGCTAGACAGCTACCCAAAAAGTTTTCAAACAAACTAGATAATTTGTTTACATAATTTATTTTATCTCAAATATGTCTTGCTACCTTCTAGACAATTTCAGAAAGAAAAAAAATCTATTGTCATGCAGGATATCCAGCACTAAGATTTTAGATCATTTTAAGATTATTCCATGTTATGCATGTTAAAGATAGATCTGAATAAACTTGCAAGTGTTGTCTATAAAGCCGAGCACGTTTTTATAAGGTTTTCCAGTCCAGATAGTTCTGAAAGCACTAACCTTTCTACTCATCCCAGAATTTCTCTCTGTCAACGGCAGGAATGCTTTCACCATTATATATGCTTCCAGCTACAAAATTTTTACCTCTCTGTTCCATAGATAACAACTTGAAAAATCCCTATCACATTAACTAAACCAAAAATGCATGCAGCGTGCAAACAGCATGTTAACTTGCACAGTCTATTCAGCTTGTTCTCAATCTGATTATTCACCTGTTTTGTACTGACTGCCATCTGCCCACTCCTCTTCCTGTCTGTCTGACACAGACTTTGTGCCATCTCATAAGGCTTCCCCCCCCAACCCCCCTTTTTAGCACTTTCCTGCACACTGATACATATAGTGAATAAACTTAATTGCAAGATTGCTCCGTGGGGCTCCCAGTCATTAATTTCAACTCTACTCCAACAGAGAGAAGGTATTGCCATGTAACACTTAAAAAACCCTATATACTTATTTCCTGTCTTTAAATATATTTATATACATAAAATATGTATGCAGACAAATTACACATATTAAATATGTATATAAATATATTTACATACATATTTAAGACAGGAAATAGATTCGAGACCCAGTCAGTCACTACTCATGCTTATTTTCCCATTTAAACTGCAGCATGAGCACTAATCACCAGTAGATACGTACAAGAATAACCATGCAGGTATTTTTATTTTAGACAAACAATCCACTGCTTCATAGAACTTGACAGTTGTCTCCATTAACTCTGTGGCTGTTACAGCCAAATCTTATCATGTGTTGAAAAGGACACTGGGATTAATTATGTAGTTCCAATCTGGCCCTTTTATTAGTATCAGGAATGTTCGTTTCCTAAGTTGTACATGACAGTCACTTAAAACTCCATCTGGCTTTTTTGATTTACACCAGGAATTTCAGTGCTAAGAGTTCATGAATATGTTAACTGCACCATTTTTTGTTTGCCTCCCCTCTCCTAAAGGAGAAAAAGTTTTCAACAAAACATTTAAGTACAAATGAATCTGTAAACGCCTGTTAGCATTTGGAAATTTAGAAAGTAACAAAGAAAGATTCTGTGCTTCTCTACATAAGGAGGGTTTGTTTAAAGAAAAAAAAAAATAGAAAAAATAAATCCAAGAGAGCCTTCACTTTACTTTGTCTGCCACTGACCTTTAGACCTGACACCCACTGCATCCTGTGGGAAACTTTTTCCAAGAGCCAACTTTCTTATAAATATTTTAGCAGATTTAAGCATCCAGACTACATTTGCCTACATCTACAGAATGAAAAGGCTATGGAATAATGACAACATATGTGGACTTTCATATTCAAATAAATATCTGTAAAGCAATAAAACATAATGTAAAGGAATCTTTAATGTGCCACATGCAACTCCTTTTGAAGTAATTTTTTTAAACGAGGTTTACTCTTACAACCGCTGCAAGTCTCTGCTAAAATGCATATAACTGCATTGCTGTCCATTTTCCTGCATATGGTTTTAAAACAGATTTGCATATCCTCCAGAAATAACAAGAGCACCAAAAAACCCCTCATGCATTCCTAGATTTGTGCAATAAAAGCAATAGTGATAATTCCCTACCAAAAATGAAAATTCAAGTCCCTCTTAGATGTTTTGCCAATAAATTTCCTTAAACTCTGCAAGAACAGCTCACTTACAGGAATTTATTTAGCTTTTAAGTGTCAAAGCACTGCACCTGTTCCTTTTCAGATAACCAGTCCTCTTATCAAGTCTCATATTCCCCTTGTTTCTCCATTACAATGAGAAATTGTTTTGTGCAGTATGGAACAGATCATTTGCAGAGTCACAGGAAAGATTTCTTCATTACTTCCATGGGCCTTCCACATCAGCAGTCCTCTCCAGGTGCGCTTCTCCTCTGTGTCAACCTTTCTTCCTTTCTGTATGTGGTTCCACTGCAGAGCTATATGTCATGTACAGTGTTCATAAGGAAACTTTCCAGCTGTTCAAAACAAGCTATGGAGGCAGACAAGGACAACCACATTCACCAGGACAGGTAAGCAGGAATTTGGCTCCATCAAACTGCTAGAGCACTAACAAAAAAAAGACTACAGTATATTAAAAGAATAAGAAGTGTTTCTTAAAACGGAAATATTAGATACTGTTCAAAGAAGGTGCCTGATTTACTTAGAATTAAAACTATAAACACTGCATTGCTTCAGGACTTTATGCCAGCAAGTTTCAGCTAGATTTAGCAAGCAAGCAAAACAGAAGGAAAGTTTGGTTTTGAGAGCTTCTAATGGAGGGTTTCCTTCAATTTCACCCATCAGGCGACAGTATCTTCACTATGCATGACTGAATGCTAACTATAAGAACAAGCTTAAAGCATCACTGTCTGAAGGCACGTTTCCCCTTCAAGACCTTGTAACAAGAAGTGCACAGTAATAGTATATAAAGTCTATTTTCCAGTCCTATTATTATTGAAGCTTCTGTTGAAACCTTACTCTTTTGGCTTTTATGGTTGTTTCATCACCAGCCCTCAAAACTGCGTTAGTGGTGCATCTATGATACAGATCAAGGCTTTCGTCCAGTAAAGCCTCCCTCACGATTATCTCCATAGCCACATTACTTCACAGCGGTTACAGTTCCCATTACCAAAAGGAGCAGGAGGACGAGCTGTGTCTCACTCCAAGTTATTCCTCTGATGTCTCCTAGAAGGACAGTATTATGCTCCTGGCATAGATCTCTCCAGCATGCTCGTAAGAAATTTGCATGTAGACATTTGAGACAACAAGCAGCCAGCAACTATTCAGCTCTCAAAACCTACAGTAAGATAACGCCAATGAATTTTCATGCATGAGATCAGCAGGACAGGATGTACAGTGCAAGCTTACATAAGACACAAGGCACTGCTGGGAACCAACAGAAATGAATAGCATAAACGGCTCAGAAAAATGCTGATGTCACTCGTATACGTTTCGGTTACACTGGCTTTCCATATGCCAAGCTTCTCTGACCCTAAAACTGCCCTTTCTGCTTGTAAAACCTCACAGTTTGCTCTGTTTTACTGAGATCTTGAAAAAGTAACTTGTTTTCAAAAACCTGTGTTTCTTCCTAATATTAAGATGAGCGATAAAAAGTAAAATCCAAGAAGACTCTAGATTTGCTGTAGCACTTAGAAGTAAGAATCTAAAGAAAAACAGAAAATGTAATGGAGAACTGGAAAAAGCATGTAATTATGTACACAAATACTTTCTTTCTCCTAATACTTACTGAAAAAATAGTTCAAGCACAACTTATCTGTGTTAAAATATGACCTCTGAAAAGCTACTAAGGTCAGTGAGACTTAGAGCAGTTACTCAGTGAGCCCTGCTTGCATAAATTAAAGATGCCTAAGGGTAGCTATGAAACCGGGTATTTGATTTTTCCAGGGCACCTACATATTATGAATTAACAATGAATTGCCATTTTACTAGAGCAGCTTTTAGTTTTGTTAAGAAAAACAAACAAACCCCAAAAAACCACAACAAAAAAAACAAAACAAAAAACCCAAAACAACCTCAACTGTGTTGTGCTTACCTCCTTCTCAACACATAAAAGCTTTCCCATTTAATGTTAAAACTGATTATGGAAGTTTCATATTAACTTGAATAGACAAGTAAGAAACTATAGATCAAATTACTTCCAAAAAACCCCTAAGATATCAGTCAAACAGTGCTTCCTGGTATATCCTTCTACAACAGATTTAAAAAAAATAAAAAGAAAAGACAACAGACAAGTAATCTAGCTGCGCAAGTTAGTATAAAGCAAAACTGTAAAGAAGGAAAACTTAGCTCACTCAGGTCAGTACTCACAGCAGCAACTTCCAGCTCTGTTCTTGGCTGCTGTCACCTGTTATTGCAGTGGCTGTGCACCACTTCAGAGCAGCATGTGAACCTCAACAGGGAACTCCTTCAGATTCTAGGACTCCTGTACTGAAGTTGCTGCCTATGGCATACTTAAGGTATTTGATTTTTCTATAGAGAACATCATATAAGGTGAGAGGGAAAATACTGTTCCTAAAACAGAACTACTGTTTATCTTTCATTAAAGATGTAAGGAACTTATTGTCAGTCACTTTAGTATTTTCTTGCAAATGCAGAGGTGCCCCAAGATAGCATTGAGTTAATGCAACTACCCAACCCTGGCAAGTACAGCTGAATAGTATCACAGTAAGTTACAAACCAATGCCAGAAGTAATTTCTTCATCATTTCAAGTATTCAAGTATATCAAAATAAGTCTTTTCCAGTTCCCAACCAAAAAACACCATATAGCTCAGAGATGCCAGTTATCAGATATGATCAGCCACATTAGAAATTTACAAGGTTGCCTTAGCAGTGGAAGAGGACACCAGCTTTGTTCCAGACAGGAGGGAAAAAAACCCCACAAACTATTCACACTGTGGAATGGCAGCCCTTTAAAAGCTTATTAGAGCACGCTCTTCACAAAAATATGAAGTGTAAGATGACCACACAGTGCAGACCATGCAATATCACAGGTTATTAAATATCTTTTAAGCAAGCGCCTATTTCCATCGAAGTGTAGCTACTATAGGAAAATTCTGCAAGGAAAATACCCACATCCTGGCTACAGCCTCTATGCTTCTATAGTAGAAATAACATTGCTATCTACCTGTTACTACTATAGCAGATAAGCATGTCACAGGCAATAGTATATTTATTCACAGTATGTTTTTGGAAAGCACCAATATTCCTGATTCATAAGTAAACAGAGGACTGATGCAGAAAGACTGATCCAAGGTCACAGATTAAGTCTGTGGTAAAGTAAGAAACTTCACCTGGTTTTGCCTTCATGCAACTAATACTTTATATTACTGAGTCATCACTGCTTCTCTAAATTATTCTTTGAACATGAAGAAACAACAGACTGCCTGGGGCATTCAAACTCTACATGCCAACAGCAGTTTCACTCCAGGGTTTTCTAAAATAAAAAAACCCATGCCCAAGGGCCTTGTTCTATACTATCACTGAATCCTACTTCAGCACTGCGCTGCTGGGGGGGGGGGGTAAAATAAAGAGAGGTGTGTGTATATACATATATTATTAGGTAGTCTGCCTTATTTGTGATCCAGTTTTCTCACCACATTAAAAAAAAAAAGCCAGTCCGTGAATAGTTTTACTCCCCCATGCTACAGACCACCGGGCAAGGGCGAAGTGCAGGGAGGAAGGGACAGTCAACTCGGGAGACAAGTTATGCAAAGCTGGGGGCCGCGGTGGGGGGCAGAAACCCCTACAGCCCACGAAAAACCCCAACAAAGCCCGCACCAAAAAACCTTTCAACTTCTGTTCCCAGGTCAAGGGGGTCAAAGCGCGGTGAGGGGGAACACAGCCCCCAAGGGCTCTGCGGTGGGAAAGGGACCACGGGGCGGGGGGGGGGGGGCGGCTCACGGTGAAGGGCGCAGGGCTCCTCTCCCTCCCCGCAAGAGCCCCGTCCCACCCCGCAAAGGGCAAGGCGGCGGGGAGCCCCCTCCCCAGGCTCACCCCTACCTCCGGGGGATGGCAGGCTGCAACCCTGCCCCCCGAGCCCGCTGCCCGGGGCGGCCCTTCGGCCCTCGGCGGAGCAAGGGCGCTCTCCCGCCCCCGTCTCACCGCCCCAGGACAGCCGGCACGGCCCTGGCCCCCTCCCCGCACCCCGCTCGCCGCCCAAGGCCGCGGCCTGCCCCCCGCCCCAGCCCACCCCCACAGCGGGGCGGCCCCACCGGGGCGCCGCTTGCCCGTACCTGTGACGGGAGGCGGCGGGGGGGCGGCCGGCTGCGCCGCCGGGACCGGAGGGGCTGCCCCGGAGGAGCTGCCTCGCCCGGCCCGCCCGCGGCCCCTCGCCGGCAGCCCCCTCCCTCATTCCCTTGCTCGGCCGGCGGGTCCCGCGCAGCCGTCCGGGCCGACTCGGCCTCGTCTCGGCCCCGGCCCGGTGGCGGCCGCGTCTCCTCCTCGCCTTTAGTTTGACCTTTTCCGTGTCTCCGCTCCCTGTCCCCGACACACTTTGACGTCACTCCCATGGCAACCAATCCCCGCCCCCTCCCACCTCGCGCGCGCGCGGCCCGTCCCCGACCCCCCCCCCCCCCCCCAAGTCCTCGCCTTCTCCCTGGACGCACGCACGCACGCACGCAGCAAGCACACGCGCACGCGCCGCCAGGAGAGGAGGGGGTCCCTCCCTCGCGGCCAATGAGCGCGCTCCAGGGCGCTTCCACCCCGCCCTTCGACGGCGCGCGACCCGAGCGTGCAGGGTGGGTGGGGCGCGGGGCGTGCTGAGAGTGCGTGTAGTGTATGGTGCGCGTGGAGTGCCCAGAGTGCGTGGGGTTGCACTGCGAGCACGGTGTATATGGTGTATGGGGTGCACGGGGTGCATGGTGTGCGTGGTGTGCACAGAGTGCGTGGGGTTGCACTGCGAGCACGGTGTATATGGTGTATGGGGTGCACGGGGTGCATGGTGTGCGTGGTCTATATGGTGCCTGATGCACGGAGGACGTGGTCTTTATGGACCATGGTGTGCATCATATGTATGGCGCGTGCCAAACTGTGCATATAAATCACGTTGTAGTGCGTACTGTGTTGTGGCCACCACCAGCATGCAGTTCACCGCTTTCACCCTGCCAGCCCTAGAAATATCTGTCAGCGATGTAGGAGGGCGGGTTGGTGGTGGAGCGTGCAGGAGAGCGCATCAGGGCGAGAGCAGAGCTCCTGCGAGGGAGGCGCCGCAGTGGGAGCAGAGGCGGAGGGATGTGGGGCAGAGAGGGAGCGATGCTGCGCGTGGCTGCCGTGGAGCAGGGCCAGAGCAGTGTCCTCCAGTGAAGGCCGGTGGAAAGGTAAGGGTGAAAGAGGGAGGACACGCTCTTTCACGCTCCTCAGTGGAGTGAATCCTTCCCTCCTCTCCAGACGGCCAAAGGAAATCACAGGGCATGAATTTCAACGCTGCCTTTTCTCTGCACACACATACGCAAGGCAGCCTTGCGCTGTCACAGTTTGCCTTCTCCTTTCCATCTCCAGCATTCTTCCTCATCCCACGGCGCTTCAGTATTCCCCAAGGATCAAGCAGCTTCCCCGGTCCCACAACTTACGGCACGTTCCCATTGTTTGAGGAGCATATGGGCAACTGCATTTACTTTCCCCAAAATATTTGGCATAGATACCATACATGTAATATGTATAACATATGGTAGGGTGCACGGCTCAATGCCTCGCTACACAATGTGTGCATAAATTTTTTATGTGCAAATCCTTTGCTTCAAACACTGTCAGCTGTGAAAAGGTTACGTGCGCACAGCATGCATCCTTCTGTGCAAGGCTGGTGCAGCAGACGTCTTTGGGTTTGTACCTTGTTTCACGAAAGGTGCGTGCATTAACAGCACCTTATGTATTGCAGGCTCTCAGTTGAGATAAGTGCACGGGTATGATATTTAAATACACTACCAATTAGCAATTACACTGCATCTTTTATCTACCCTGCATGCAGAACGCGCTGCGTACTTTATACGTGCCACGTATCTGTCACAGCTCCAAAATGACAGTTTCAAATGATTTTTAATCAGAAATATTAATTCAGAAATACAATCCAATCTTCATCAGAAATACACACTGACACGTAGTCCACAAACCCTTCCTGAAGGCAGATAAAAGGGCACAGATACAGTTTCCCTGCCTTTGAAATGCACGATGCCTCTCTCCCAGAGCATTAACAAACCAGTTTTAATCCTATCACGGCAAGACCACGATCTGCACCGTGAATTCATACGTGGTCTGGGTCTTGCTCATTTGAAGGCAAAGCTCTAATAAGGAAATTACTTCAAAGAGAGCTTTTTAACTATCACTGAATTTGTGACATGGCTTATTTCTTATCAGCCCAACTAGATTTAGTGGTGTATTACCATCTGCCAGCAAAACACTCACTTTTTGGTGATATTCAGAGCAGGAGCGTTCAGGTGGAAGGTGGCTCTTGCACAGGTGCAGCGTGGTGTGCGGGGTTAGGTGCTGACCTGCCTGGTGAGGGTAACGCCAGCCCGTCCTGGGGAGCCGATGCGTGGATCTGCTGGCTTTGCACAATGTTTCTGTTAGGTCCGAGCTCTGCCGGAGCTTGCTTTTTGATGGGCCTGTTTTGTCTTTTAGTCTCCAAGCCACAAGCCTGACTGTGGCTCGAAGGGGATGAGTTTCTCCAGTCAGCGGCAACCAGGAGTGACCTTATTCTAACGTACCAGACAAACATCTGGGGCCGATGTGACTCTCAACCATGATGGGCTGCATGAGTAAGACACCAGGACTTGGGCCTTCATATTTGTAACACTGGAAAACGGCAGCATTTGTGTTAATGATTCCCCCTCCTCAGAAAATCCCTCTTGAGTCAAATCAGGAGGAAGACTTTAAACAGCAAACTCTTGGGAAGGGCATAAATAAATATGCCACCAGGGATATATCAGTATGAGACCGGCATGTCCCCAGGGAAGTCGTTTCCTTCCTGTACATCCCCTGTTGCCCTCCAGTTCGGTGGAGGGGGGTGGAGGTCTCCCAGGGGGTCAAACGATGTAATTGGTGCTTGTGTGCCATATATTGGCATAGGTAAATACAGTCCTCAGCATAAGTAAATTCATGTCAAATCCACTTATTTGGGATCTTTATCCATGAAATCTTAAAAATGCCAAGATAAGCCCGTAATGACTAATTGGACATGAGGAAGAGAAGATGGCGCAACAATGTAGGTGAGGGAGGAGATGGAGAAATCAGTCTTGAGGAAGGATCTGGCACTTGCAAGGCATGAGAGAGCCAGAGCTCGTCGGTTCAAATATAATCTCTCAGAAAGGGAGAGAGGGAAAAAAAAAAAAGCAACGTCTCTCCTTCTTGCACGGACAATGCCGGACTCCCGCGCCTGATTTCCATGAGAAAGGCCACTTCTGGCATTGACATTCTGTGGCATCGTGTCCCGCCACAGACCTCCTCCTCAATGTGAGGCTGAAAGAGGAGGGGAGGAATAAACTCTGCTTTCCAAAAAGGCTGGAAGCTGCCAAAGAGGCCCATGGAAAGCCAATTGTGCAATGAGGGAAAACAGGGAGAGGCGATCCCAGCTCATAGACACAGTGAAACGCCTGCCGAAAATAAGGGGGAGGAGGGCTAAGAGGCTTTTTGATGCATTTATACAGACTTTGAGTGAGCGCTGGTGTAAAGTGAAAGTTGTTGACAAGGACACTGGGATGTAGGGTTGATTTTGAATACTGGAGCGTTGCACTGAAGTCTTTCCTTCATATACATAAGATCCATCAGTGCTGCTGATTTCAAATCCCGGCTCACACAGAGTTTTTATGAGTACTTTTCATTCGTAGATCTTGGAGGGCTTTGCAAAGGAGAGAGCTATAAATAAGATAGATGGGAAAGTGAGGAAAAGAGAGGGGCTTTTAAAGGGCAATAGATTGTTTCTTTAAGGGTTTCTGTGTATAAGAACTAGATAAGAACTGTCATTTCACTGAATATAAAATATTTTGCAATGGCACACTGTGCCAAATTACTTGTACATAGATATTTACGTTATTAAGGGAAAGTTTTGTTGTGCTGGGTACAAATTGTCTCTAGCTAAGCTTTTGGAAAATACAAAAGGAAAAGCATTTAATGTTAGATTTTAACACAGTGTATGCATGTTTTAGGCACTTTTAAATTGAACAGATCAAAGCCTTTTATTCCTAAATGCATGAAATCCAGTGATATTTGTGTAACTATGTAATTTGACCTGTCTGTTTTACATGTTCCCAAGGGTTTATTATAGGCAGCTTTCAAATTAAGTGGGCTGGAACATTTGATGCTCTCTTCCCTGGTTTTCAAAGCCTGTGCAGAGCCCATACTGCGTGACTGACACTGCTGTTAAAGTGGTAGCATTTTAGTTTTATTACAAGGTACGCAGCGCGGCGAGGGAATGGAGATTACCCTGGTCCTGATTCCAGCTCTGCCACTCCAAGGCAGCCATTTCATTCCCGCCCCCTTCCTCTTTCCCCTCCACTGGAGGAGCTGGGTACAATATTTCCTTATCCTGCAAGGTGTCGCGAGGCTTAATTCATGGAAAAGGAATGGGTAAATTGCAAACAACAGGGACAGCGTGGGGAAGGCCCCGGCAGTTTTAGTACCTCCGTGTTCATATTCACCTTTGTGGAGCCGTTTTACCACTGATGCTTCGTGGCACCGCAAACTTGGCGAGGTTGGGAGAGCCTCGAATACTTTCCCTGCTTTTGAAATAACATTATTGTATAACTGGGAGGCAGCCATACGCTGATGGCTCAGTAATGTTTTATGCAGCATTCCTTTCACCCAACGGTGACCTTGTAACTGGATAATAAAAGCCATATTCCACTTGCAATTGCACCTGTGCTGCCACTATTTACATTGCAATAGCACCTAGAGGCCCCATTGTATAAGGCACAGTAAAACTGTCTCTGTCTGGAAGAGACTGAAAAGTGTGGGGGGGGAAGCAGTAATGGAAGCAAAATGTTTGTCTCAAGGTCATATATCAGAAAAGTAGCTCTGGCAGGAGAAAAACTCAGGTCTCCCAAGTCCCAGTACTATGCCCTGCGAACAACGGCTTTTAGGAAAAAAAAAGGACATATTTACTCCTAGGAATATAAATATAAAATGCTGGGAGTTCACAGTGTCTGCAGCAGGATTTGCCCTTTGTTTATTCTTCTGGCTGTAGAAGTGCTTGTTTGGTAGTTGTGGGGTTTGGGTTTTTTGGGGTTTTTTTAGACACTCTAATATTTAGGCAAATATGAAATTGCAATTAAATTGTCAATGCCTTCATGAGAGGCATGATTTTATGTGAAGTACGTTTTGCTAATAACAGACCCAAAGGATGAACATTGCTCTTTTGGATTTTTCTTTGTTTGAAAAGTTGATTGTTTCTGAAGTAATGCTCGCTGGTTTTGCAGTGCTCTTTTGTAGGTCATGAAACAATGAATCTTCAAGTCACATCATCCTACTTTCTATCCAGTGTGTTTCTATGTCACTATCAGCTCTGCTTTGGTTTGATCTAACCAGATGGTATCTCACAAGATGCTAGACATGAATATTTCATATGGTTTAGAAACTGTTTTTCCTCACTCTTCAGTGGTAAAATGTGTTGATTTAAGATATTTCACAACTTGAGATACTTTCTGGCATGGCGCCATAACTCAGGCCAAAGACAGCTGAACATTGTTGTCATCTCACAATGTGGGAAGCAGAGGATGTTTTGGACCGCTGGAAGAATGGAGCTGAAATTTTCCATTAAGATAAAAAAAAAAAGCATTTGTCAGGCAGCAATCTTCCAGTCTAGGTGTACTTAGGTTACATTTTCTGGACATAATGTGGAAAGTCAGAGGCATTACATCAATGCAATTTTTGATCCATTGAAGCGGCAGTCAAGTTAATCTCACCTCTCAGAGCTAGTGAACACTTTGTTTTCATTCAAAGTTGGTCTTATTTCAGTTTAGGCCATTTATAACACTGTTTTCTTATTTACAGTATCAAAGTTGTCAGCCATTGTATCATGTAATATAAATCAATTAACAGTCACCTACGTTTATCATGTTTCACTCGAACTTTGTTTTTGCTCCTCTTTGGAGACAAGAGTGTTTTCTTTTTTTCTAGGTCTGCGTTGTTCTTAGTGGATAATCAATATCGTGTTGCAAATGTTGCACTGAAACTCTGGAGCTTGCAAAACCAGCTTGTTTCGTTTCTTCAGCCGCACGTGAAAACTTTTTATTTTAGCTGTAAGCCTTCTCAGGGGTGATCCAGCTCCAGATTGACACACAGACCTTGATTCAGTTTCCCACACATAGAACTTTGGTGCCATTTAAGATGTCCTAGAGGACTCTGCCTAACCTCCAGCTCCTGCTTCAGAATGTCACAAGTACACCATGGATCCTGTGTAATTTCTGCCAGTCCCGTAAATACATCTAAGATACCCTGGGGCATCTCCAATGACACTTGACACTTGCTTATCAATTAAATGGGTCTGTGTGTAGGCATCTGCCTCTGAGCTGGGTGTCTACTTTCCCACTAGTGAACAGACATCCAGTCAGTAGGGCCTAGAGAGTGTCCAGTTAACCAGACCTTAAGTGTCTACTTTAGGGTATGTAATCATCACGCTTTTCTGCTTGACTTTCAGATGACACATTTTTCAGAGCAGGATGTGTTTTGCTCTTTAGTGAGCGTGCTGGCAACTAATTTAAACACTCTCTTCACACCAAACAACAGTCACACATAGAAGGAGCCACGTAGCAAGGGACTGGGGATCCAGGACTTTCTTGCCAGCTAGAAGGCTGAGACCTCAAAAGGGAAGGCAAATTCCCAAGCAAAAAATTCTCCTTAACCCAGCTATGCTGCTTCGCTGTCCTCCAACACATGCCTTGCAATCTCCTGGAGTCTCTGATGGTCCATTCATAGAAATGAGCAGTTGTAGTCCCTCAAGCCATGCTTTATATCGACATACATCTGCTCTTGTTTAATTTATGTTCTCCATCATACGATACTCTTGTTAGGCACACACTCCACACAGAATCTGGTAGGTGTAGATTCCCGTGTAATATCAATTTGCAGGTAAGTAATATCAAACCATCTTCAGAAGGCATGGGAGGCAAGTGGTGAATGGAGGTGGAAGAAGAGCTGGGAGTTGAAGTCAGAGATCCAGGATGATAGGGAAGATCAAGCAGGTGTAGTGCAGGGCAGAAGAAAAGAAATAAGAAGGAAGAGTGAGATGGATGGGAGAACATGGAGATAAAGGAGAAGAGGGAATATCAAGTATGCTGCTTCAGAGGCAGTGTCAGATGATGCTGGAAAAATAGAGAGTAAAGCACAGAAGAAGGCGTTGGTCCTTTGGCTGGACTACAGTGTCTCCCCAGGACACCAAGGGAACAAAGAAGGAAGAACAGTGTTGAGATTAACAAGAAATTTGTGAAAGCAAAAGAAAACAGTTAGGCTCTGTTTACTAAAACAACTTAAAGAGCAGTGTAATTTTGCCCTGATGGCAGAACAGCATGAGGGGGTGCCGCATCTCTGCCCTCTGACACACCAGCCCTGCAGGGTCAGAGGCAAAGCAGCTCCTGGGTGACTGAGTCCCATCGTCTGCTA
Organism: Grus americana; assembly: GCF_028858705.1. Lineage (NCBI taxonomy): Eukaryota > Metazoa > Chordata > Aves > Gruiformes > Gruidae > Grus > Grus americana. The sequence goes on along the minus strand of NC_072853.1, from coordinate 8,146,095 downwards.
TTACAAAGACACATGATCTAGTTCAAAACCTGTCAAACTCTGTCAGAAAAGTAGTTTGGATGCTCCCCTCCATACTAGTCAGCCTTAGGACATCCCTATTCGGCTGGTTAGAAATCTTCCAGACTAATTTTTCTTTCTGAGCCAATTTATACCACTTGTTTTTGCACCAGAATTGGCTTTTCACTTAAATAGTTCTCCCCAGTGTTTCCCTCCCTGCTGTATTTATAGAAGGCAGTCACGTTCCCTTCAAGCACTCTTCTGCCAGACTAAACAAGACTCGTTATGAAACAGGACATTATAAAGTAGTGTCTCCATTCCCATGGTCCATCAAAAAGCCCTTCCTTTCACCTAGTCCACAATGAATTTGTCTTTTCTGAACTCAGTCAGTCAGATGTGATGACAGTTCTTCAGAGAGGCTGGATGGACAGCAGCGTTTGCTTGGGACCATAGCTGCACACCACAGGTCTCTGAGACCCACTTTCAACCTTGCTAGTCATTACACACAGGATTCATAGCAACTATCAGTCATGGTCTCTACATCCCATTTCTGCTCCAATGGAGTACTCCCAATGGAGTACTTGAGGGGACATGGGTTTTCAGACTCACCCTTTCCCCCCAACAGAGGAAGGACCCTGCAGATCCTCTCGCTGGTGGTAACTTGCCTCCAAGGAGGCAGTGATTACCACTCGTCCTCACTTCTAGAAGTGTGGAAACCCTTTGCACAAGATGAGTTGGTTTCATACCTGTATTTAAGATGGCAGCTGTTAGCTCCTGCTTACTTTTGGATCCACCACCTGTGTCCATGCCCCAAAAGCTTGGAGTGCACGGGGAAAAGATGCTGCCACAGAGCTGAGCAGCACTATTAGGGCTCTGTGAGGGATCCAAGGCCCACCAGCCCTCCAGCAATGTTGCAGGAACATAGCAGTAGTTACTCAGCTATACCTTTGCTGCAAGGAACATTCCATGCTATGCATCCCTTGAAAAGGCGGCAGCAGGTTTTTTTTCTAAAAAGAAGAACAAAACAAAATAAATGTTCAAAATAAAGCAGGTGTTATCCCCCAGGTCATCTATCTTTATGATCTCACCAACTTTCTTTATACCACCTTTATCTTTATTGCAGTTTTTCCTCAAGAGGACTTAACCTTCAAACTCCCTATTCCAAGCATGGGAGCTCTCTTGCAGTGGCTGCAAATATTCTTTCTGACTTATATGACTTCTATAACTTTCCTTACTTAACAAAACAGTCAGCCATGTTTTTGTTTTACAGCTGTTATAATCACACAGTCATTAAAGTGCTGGTCAGACAAGACTTCTGGAGGTCTCTGGCCCAACCACTTGTTCAAAGCAGGGCTCTAACTAGCACTGATCCACTAGGTGGATCAGCTGTGGCTTTGTCCAACCAAGCCATGAAAACCCCCAAGGACAGAGAATCCATGGCCTCTCTGGGAAGCTTGTTCCTGGGCTTCACCACCTCCTAGTGAGAAAAGTTTGTCATTGTGTCCAACCTGAATTTTTCATGCTGCCTTTTGTGGTGGCCGTTGCTTGCTCTTATCTGATCTGCCAGTGCTGAGAAAGCATTTGGCTCGACTGTCGTTATAGTTCCCATCTTGGTAGCTGTCAACAGTTCTTAGATGGTCCCTAGCCCTTTTTTTCCAGAGAAAACAGGCCCGTCTCCCTCAAGTTCTCCCTGTGGGTGATGCCCTTGAGGCCCCTGAGCGCCTTGGTAGAAGCCCAGGGCTGGACCCTCCTTGGTTCCTCCGCATCCTCCTTGAAGTGAGGGTCCTCACCTGAGCACTCGGTAGCTGCAGAGTGGCCTTGCCAGTGGCAGGCAGAGCAGGGATGACATCCTTTACCCGCAGTCCTCTCTGTGGTTTGCCTTCTCTGCGGTGAGATGTTGGCTCCCATTTCAGCTGGCTTCTGCCCCAGCACCTGGGCCCTTTCCAGCAGGGATGTTACTCAGCCAACTCTCCCCAGCCCATGCTGAAGCATGGGCTTCTTTTGCCCTGCGTGCAGAGCTTTGGGCTTTTCCTTCTTGAACCTGGTGAGGTTTCTTTTGGCCCCATCCTCGGGTTTATCACGGTCTGCCTCTGTTGGTGGAAGCGCTGCCATTCACTGCGTCAGCCCCCTCTTCTTCTCTGCCCCCCTCTGCTTTACTATCACCTGCCACTTTGCTGAGGGTGCAGCCTGTGTCATCTCTCTGGTTGCTGCTGAGTGTGTTTGGAGCCGTGTGTTCGGAGCCCTGTGTTGGCCCCCGGGTCCTCCCTTGGCAGCTTGCAGCTGGACGTTCAGCTGTTGCTTGCAGCCGCGTGAGCCAGCGACCCAGCCAGTTTTCCAGCTCAGCTTCCCTTCTGTTTGTTGAGCTCGGGCTTCCTCGGCTCCCAGGTGAGACTGGGGTGGGAGACTGTCTCAAAGGCTGTCCTAAAGTCAACCTTATCTGGGTGCAGTGGGTTAACCTTTGCCAGTAGTCAATACTCCTTCACTGGCTCTCTCACTCCTCCTCCTCAACAGAACACGGAGAGAAAAGATGAAAAAGTGTGAGATAAAGAAAGGGAGATCATTTGCCAAGTACAGTCAAAGGAAAAACAGACTTGATTTGGGGAAAATTAATCTAATTTGCTGCCAATTAAAATAGATTAAGGTAGTGAGAAACAAAGAGAAAAAATTAAAATGACACTTCCCCACCCTCACCTTTCCCAACCCAGCTTCACTCCTATAATCCCGACTCCTCCCCTCTCAAGTGGTGCAGGGGGTGGGGATGGAGGTTACGGTCATAGAATCATAGAATATCTCATCTTGGAAGGGACCCATAAGGATCATTGAGTCCAACTCCCTGCTCCTTGCAGGACAACCTAAAACTAAATCATAGAATCAATAGAATTGTTTAAGCTGGAAAAGACCTTTAAGATCATCAAGTACAATCCTTAACCTAACATTGCCAGTCCACCACTAAACCATGCCCTAAGCACCACATCTACTCGTCTTTCAAATACCTCCAGGGATGGTGACTCAACCACTTCCCTGGGCAGCCTATTCCAATGCTTGACAACTTTGTCGGTGAAGAAAATTTTCCTGATATCCAATCTAAACCTCCCCTGACGCAACTTGAGGCCATTTCCTCTTGTCCTAATACTTGTTACCTGGGAGAAGAGACCAACATTCACCTGGCTACAACCTCCTTCCAGGTAGTTGTAGAGAGCGATAAGGTCTCCCCTCAGCCTCCTTTTCTCCAGGCTAAACAACCCCAGTTGCCTCAGCCGCTCCTCATAAGACTTGTGCTCTAGACCCTTCACCAGCTTTGTTGCCCTTCTTTGGACACGCTCCAGCACCTCAATGTCCTTCTTGTAGTGAGGGGCCCAAAATGGAACTCAGTACTCAAGGTGCAGCCTCACCAGTGGCGAGTACAAAGGGATGATAACTTCCCTAGTCCTGCTGGTCACACTGTTTCTGATACAAGCCAGGATGCTCTTGGCCTTCTTGGCCACCTGGTCCCACTGCTGGCTCATATTCAGATGGCTGTTGACTAACACACCCAGCCCTTTTTCCGCCGGGCAGCTTTCCAGCCACTCTTCCCCAAGCCTGTAGCATTGCATAGGGTTGTTGTCACCAAAGTGCAGGACCCGGCACTGAGCCCTGTTGAATGTCATACCATTGCCCTCAGCGCATGGATCCAGCCTGTCCAGATCCCTCTGTAGGGCCTTCCTACCCTCTAGCAGATCAACACTCCCACCCAACTTGGTGTCATCTGCAAACTTACTGAGGGTGCACTCAATCCCCTTGTCTAGATCATTGATACAGATATTAAAGAGAACTGGCCTCAATACTGAGCTCTGGGGAACACCACTTGTGACCGGCCGCCAACTGGATTTAACTCCATTCATCACAACTCTCTGGGCCCAGCCATCCAGTCAGTTTTTTACCCAGGCAAGCATACACCTGTCCAAGCCATGAGCAGCCAGTTTCTCCAGGAGAATGCTGTGGGAATCAGTGTCAAAGGCTTTACTAATGTCCACGTAGACACCATCCACAGCCTTTCCCTCATCTGCTAAGCAGGTCACCTTGTCATAGAAGGAGATCAAGTTAGTCAATCAGGACCTGCCTTTCATGAACCCATGCTGACTGGGCCTGATCACCTGGTTGTCCTGTATGTGCCTGTATGGCACTCCAGATGATCTGCTTCATAACCTTCTCTGGCACCGAGGTCTAGACTGATAGGCTTGTAATTCCCCAGATCCTTCTTCTGGTCCTTCTTCTAGATGGGCATCACATTGGCTAACCTCCAGTCAATGCCTAAGAAGGCATTAAGTACCTCAGCCTTTTCCTCATTTTTTTGTCACTATGTTTCCCCCAGCATCCAATAAAGGATAGAAATTCTCCTTAGTCCTCTTTTTGCAGCTAATGTATTCATAGAAACATTTTTTATTGTGTTTTACAGCGGTAGCCAGATTAAGTTCTAGCTGGGCTTTGGCCCTTCTTATTTTCTCCCTGCATAGCCTCACAACATTCTTGTAGTCACCCCACGTTGCCTTCCCCTTCTTCCAAAGGCCATAAACTCTCCTTTTTTTCCTAAGTTCCAGCCAAAGCCCTCTGTTCAGCCAAGCCAGTCGTCTTCACCACTGGCTTACACTTCAGCTGAGCTATTGTTCCTGCCACCTTTCTGGGAGGAGAAGCCCTAATTCCTATGTGACCATTCTCAGGCACTTCAATGGTTTCTAATGCATTAATAACCCTTGTGTGTTTGCTGCTGCATGGATCTCCATCCCCTACTTCCAATGAGACAGCAGACCAAAGGACCTTGATAGAGAACCATCCCACAAACATTAGTGTGCTGGCCTCAGGCTTGTTTCTAGCAAGCCTGGTTTTATCCCTTTCCTCTTTCAAATCTAGTTTAAAGCTCTTTCAATGAGCCCTGCTAACTCCTGCACAAAGATACTTTTCTCTCTTTGAGACAGGTGTACCCCATCTGTCACCAGCAGGCCTCATGTCATGTAGACCGACCCATAATGAAAAAACCCAATATTTTGCCAGTGACACCAGGCTTGGAGCCAGGTATTGATCTGCTCAGTCTTCCTGTTTCTTCCCTCATCATTCCCTGCAACTGGAAGGATAGAAGAGAACACTACTTCTGCTCCTGATCCCTTAATCAGTCATCCCAAGACCATGAAGTCTCTATTGTTTGCCCTTGGACTTCTTATTGCAACTTCATCGCTACCTACCTGAAAAGAATAATAATCTGAGGGTCATAACATAATGCATATGACTAAGAGCGTTGTCCAGATGCTTCTTGAACTCTGACAGACTTGGTGTTGTGACCACTTCCCTGGGGAGCCTGTTCCAGTGACCGACCACCCTCTTAGTGAAGAACCTTTTCCTAATGTCCAATCTGAACTTCTCCTGACACAGCTTCATTCCATTTCCTCATGTCCTGTTGCTGGTCACCAGAGAGGAGACCAGCACCTCCCCCTCCGCTGCCTCAGCTTGAGGAAGTTGTAGACTGTGATGAAGTCAGTCCACACCAGCCCCTCTTGACCGCTCCTCCCTCCTCACAGGTCTCCCTGCTCCAGCGCGGGCCCTTCCCCGGGCTGCAGTCCTTCAGGGACAACCTGCTCCTGCCTGGGCTCTCCACGGCCGCAGCTCCTGCAGGAAATACCCCCCTGCTGCGGCGTGGGGCCCTCCCTGGGCTGCAGGCTGGGTCTCTGCTCCAGCGGGGTCTCTCCAGGGCTGCAGGGGATCCCTGCTCTGGGCCTGCACCACCTCCTGCCCTCCTCCTCCTCCTATTCCTCCAGCCTCAGGGTCCCTCTGCTGCTGCTCCCTCCTTGGCTTCCTCCTCCTCTGCCTGTGCCGCCTTTGGCCCTTGCTGAAACCTGTTTTCCCCCCGGCGCCCCCAGCTTGGCTGAGGGGCTCAGCTGTGTCCTGCGCTGGGGCCGTTGGAGCCGGCTGGGACCGGCTGGAACCGGCTGTGTGCGGCATGGGGCAGCCCCGGCCTCTCCCCACACAGGCCGCCCTGCAGCCCCTGACAGTGCCTGGATGTGGCCAAACCCTGCCAAAAGCAACACGCTAGGCTGTTCAGTTTTCATCGAAGCTGCCCCTCAGCTCACCACGTGAGGCTGGTCAGGGAAGATCTGCCCTTGAGAAGTTTTCATTGACTGTTTCATAAGTGTAGAGCACATGGAGGAAAACTTACTTAGAAAATCTTCAACACTGAAGTCTCTCACCCAGAACATCCAATTTTCTCTATTGTAAAAATTGATTGTTCTAATTTGTCTTCTAATAAAAACAAACTCTTCACAGTCAACTCTCTTTTTATGGTTTGGTGTGCTCACATCGAGGACAATTTGCAAGTGGATCTGCACTAAGGCTTTGGCTCTGCTCTGGTCCCGTCACAGAGCGTCAAACCTGCCATCACATGTCACACACCTGTCACACCTCTGCTCTGCTGCCACACATGCCAGAAGGATTTTGCTGGAGATCATTATAGTCTCTGCTCTCTTCTGAGTCCTCTACACAATATAGAGTCATCTGTCTCACAGAAAACTGAAAAGAAAAAAAAAAAAAAGTGTTCTTTCTGGGTTTAGACTGTAATTAGATTATCTTTAGTTATTACTCCACTCTGTCTGCTGAATAGATATGGTTTTACCCTCTTTTTTAATTATAAGGATAGAAATCTTTTACTGTGACATATCTTTTGTCTTGCTGTGTTAACTTTTCTCTCCAATGTTTCCCTAGATCAGAACAACATCTGTCTACACCACAGAGGCCATGCTTCCCATCATTTTTTGATGAATGGACTTCTACCAACCTTCAGCGTTCCTTGCAGAACACCATGCACCACTATTACCTAAAAATTAATTGGAAACATTATTGGAGACATTGTTTAATGTAGCTCCAGAGACTGGCTGTGAATTAATTGCTATGGCTAACTGTACCCCATCCAAATTTCTTCTGAAAAACCTCAGGTGCTGAGGACAGGCTGGATGGAGAGCAGAGGGAGTGATCCAGCTCCAGCAACTGAGCTGTGGTCCTGAACAGCCCTGTACGATGCTCTGTTTTACTGTAGCAGACCCCTGCTGATGGGATATATAAAATATACAAAAATGTTTGGCGTCAGCCATTTCCCTAAAGTCTCTTTCTTTTGTAGGAAGTGGATCTTACTCCTTTATTTACCTGCTTGGTTAATTATTTCAGATATTTAAAAGTATTCTGCTATGTTTTCCAACAGTTATCAGTGAGGCAAAATCTACAAAATAAACAACACTGGGGCCATTATCTTGCTCTGGGCGGACTGGCATGGTTGGCTACAACTATATTTTTAAACTTCTACCATCTAAACCAGGATGGCCTCATCCAGAGTGCACCAGCTCTTGCATGGTGTGCAGGAATTGTTTGGGAAAATGTTAGCTGGCTGAGATGAAACCATCACTCTTCTTGCAGTGTAAGACAGGGATGATTCAGTCTCAATGCCCAGGAACTCTCCCTGCATTGTTCCATCCATTTGTATGGGTGTAACCTGCATGGCAGCTATGCTGATTTATTTTAAAATAAATTATGTCTTTAAAAAACAGAGGAAGGGAGGCCCCACAACTGTAAATCAAACATTGCAGCTCTGATACTTGGAAAGATACTGAAACAAATTATTTGCTCATCCCTAGAGGATTATAAACCTATGAGAAGCAGCCAGCATGGATTTGTTAAGAATAAAGCATATCACATGAATTCAGTTTAGTTCTTTAACCCAGTGGATAAAGGCAAAACAGTTTTTTCTTGGCTGTAATAAAATGCTTGGCATAGCCCTGTGAAATGCCCTCATTCGCAGATGAAGAAAATCAGTCTAGATGACCAGTGCTTAACCCAGATGACACCCAACATCAGCAGACAACGTCCAGCACATCAAGCCCCTGAAGCCACTTTCTGTGATGAGGCATGAGGAAGCCTCCACTGGCTGGAGGAAGCCATAGCTAAAACATTTGAGAAGGGAGAACATCCTCATTCAGAGGAAATTGCTACGAGGCGGGGAGCACAACTGCCTGAAAAAAATCATGCTCAAACAGAACTTATAAATATTCACTTTCCAGCACTGAGGTCATTTGGGGCTAACAGGTCTGCACCAGCTCCAGAATGGTTGAATGTTCTTGTTGCCAAGTTTCCTGGTGATATAGAGCATTCTTCTCCCTGGAAGTGTTCAAGGCCAGGTTGGATGGGCTTTGGGCAACCTGGTCTGGTGGAGGGTGTCCCTGCCCATGGCAGGGGGGGTGGAACTAGATGATCTTTAAGTTCCCTTCTAACCCAAACCATTCTGTGATTCTGTGATTCTACGATTCCATGACTCTATACTGTTAAACAATTTGCAGAAGATAACTTTCTGGGAAGAGATGCAAGTATTTTGGAAGACAGCATTAGAATTCAAGTAATCATGATGATTTTGAGAAATAGCCTATAATTGAGAAAGTAAAGTTAAATAACAGTGAATGCAAAGTGCTTCACCTTTGAAAGAAAAATGAAATGCAAAAAAATCCCAAGATGGTGAATATTGGTCTATGCCTCAGTATAGTGAAAAAGAATATAGGGTTGTATTAGACCAGAGGCTGAATATAAGCCAGCAGATTAGATGCTGTTGAGCCATTCTCGTGTTTGTCACATGTAAGAGATGAAAGGCTATTATTCCACTCTATTTAGCAGGGGCAAGACCTTTCCTGGGGTATGTGTCTTGTTTTGGGCACACATACTTTAAGAAGTGGAGTGTGCGTATGTGCATGCATACATCTGTGTATATAGAGGAGAACTCAGCGAGAGCGACAGGAGCGCTAAGAGATTTAGACAGCATGACCTATCAAGAAAGGGTGACCAAAGGGGGGTTGTTTAGTTTAATAAAGAGAGCATCAGATGTGGATGTGGAAACAAGCTTCAGAGAACGGTGCTACAAAGGGGATACTCACCGTTTGTTCCCCTGACTGAGGACAGGACTAAAGAGACGTTTGTAATACACTAAGAACAACCTTGCTTAGACATTAGGAAACACTTAGCAATTAGGAGGATAATTACATACTGGGACACATTACTGGGAAGGCTATGAAAGCCCAGGATAGGGGCGGCAGGCATCTTTGTAGGATGTAGGTACGATGGTAGGTACACCTCGGAGTGAGGAAGTGGTGTGGTTTGAGTTCCCCTCTGGGGAACTGCAGTTCCCAAGGAAGGAGCCTGCCCATTTCCCTGCTTTCTGTCAGCCTCTGCAGCAGGGCAGGAGATATTTCCAGTGGCAACAATCAGGAGGCTGCTTTGGTTTATTTGATGTCTGTCCTCTGTTCCTGTCCCTTAGGATATTAAACTTTCCATTGAATTCACGTAGATAATGTTTTTCAAGCAAAAATTGCTACTTGTTTTCACTTGGTACTATTACAAATTACTTTTTTTTCCTTTTTTTTCTCTCTTTCTTTTTTTTTCTCTTTTTTTTCCTCTCTTTTTTTTTTAACTGAATATTTAGTTCAGTGATTTCCTAGCGTTGGGATAAATTGACTGTATGGTTGAGTTTGCACTATATTGTCCTTCAGTATCGCATGCCAGCATCACGGTAATAGCATTACCTTCCTTGCTGGTACCCAGTGTAACACTATATCTATGCCTTCCAAATCCTTTCTGCCTTCCCTTATCACCACATTCGCTCTTTGAAAGCTGGCCAGATCCACAGCCGCAGGCCAAGGGGATCAGACAGGGTGAGGGAACAGAAAAATGGTGTTTTTTCTGCAGTCCTACATTCTCAGGTAGGAGCTGCCAGGTCAGCAACAGTTTCTCTGCGGAGGGCTCACAAACACAAAGCAGCTTGGCGAGGCAGAGATGGGTGGCTGCAGAAGCAGGAGGAGGCGTGTAAGACAGATGCAACTCACACCATTTCTTGAGCCTAAAGAAAAGGCAATAAGAAGTGAATACACAGCCTCTCTCTCCCTAATTTTAGCCCCCCTCTGGGAGATATATTATATTTTCAGGGTTTGACTATTATTATATTTTTTATCATCTTTCATCAAATGACTGTGAAGAACATACAACAGCGACAACTAAAAAGCAATCTAAACAGCATCCAGAAGAAAGGGCAGCAATTTCTTCCTTTGAGATACTCTTCTTCAAAATATCTCAGCTCTTCCACCCTACTACTCTGATTAGCTCTTCTCCCCCCACATCTGAAATTACGTTAATTTGTTGGCACAGTCATTTTAGGCGTGATGAGTTTTGAAACTGCAGTTTCAAAGCCAAGGAAAATTTTACCAACTCATGCCCAAGAAGTCAGGAGTTGTCAAAACAAACACTGCTGTTTTCTGAACTGCCCCAGTCTACACCTTCTTGTTTTTCTTTCCTCTGTGCCCTGCAGGAGAGTAAAAGCGGGGCTGTGGTCAACAGGCACATGACCTTCCCAACCTGAGCTTTGTTTAAGCCTGAAGAGAAGGGAATGTGACCTTTGCAAGTCATCTGTGGCATCTTGCAGCTGGCTTTAAGCTTTGCATCAGTTGCCGTAATCGGAAGTTGTTGTTCAGTCATGGTGTATCGTGCACTCTGTGTGTGTGTAAGTGGTGTGCATACAAGTGCTGATGCACGAGTGCTCAAGACAGATACAAGCAGACACAGATGCATCACACCTGCAGATTTCACAGATACATTTTCATTATACCATGGATTGAAAAGCCAGTCAAGCTGTACAACACTTGCTCACGGCAATGCACCCCAGATTTGTCTCATTTAAAAAGCTTGTGAAAATTATTTTGCCTGTGTTTTCCTTCCTATACTGGATGTGGATTAGCTGTATTGTATTGCACTGCACTCTTTTTTTTGCAGCCAAGTTGCTTTGTACACGTTAGCTTATTAATGACTGGAGCTCTTCAAGAGCAGAGAGGGAGGCATTTGTATGTCTTTAAGGCAATTATCCAAAAATTGTATGAGACACCTTAAGCTTTGTGTAATTCAGAAACTAAGAGGGAACACTTATGCATACTCCAAATCAGGAAATTTTGAGTTCTAAGGGTTTTTATTATTATTTTGAAAATTCAGCAGATTCTTAGCAAAAAGTTTATAAACTTTCTGGGAATGCCTTCAAAGGAGCAGCCAGTACACGAAGGGGTACTGAAGCTTGGAGGAGCCAGGGCTGCTTGTAGAAGTAATGGCTTGGAGGATTCAGAAACTGATGGTCGATGAGGTTGATCACCTGGCACACAAGCTTGGATGAGGTGCCCAGCTTGGTGACAGGTGGTTTTCTTCCTGAGCATTAGCTCTGTCAGCACAAACCCATTAATCAGTTCTAAATAAATGTCACTGTGAATACAGAATCTGGCCTGAATCCGGAAAAATGCTAAGTATCTCCATTACTTTTTCAATGAAGCTGGAGTTGCAGGTGCTCTGTCCTATGGAGAATTTGCTGCTATTCTGTGAAGAAACAGAAAGAAACTGTAAAGGGCTGTAAAAAACCTATGTTTTTCCTAAAGAATATCTGACCTCATGAAAGAAAAGTTATAGTCTCTCTTCTCTTTGTTACCAATGATGTAAAACTGGTATTTAAATAGTATTTTCTCCTTGACAATTCAGGGGAAATATAAAAATTAAATTGGTGCAATAAAAGCACCCACATTTTCTAGTAACCTTCTCCCCATCTCTGAAAAATCCCCAAACAAACCAACCAAATCAAAAAAGCAAACTAAAAAAACCAGGGTTGCTGGCTCATTGATGTAACAGTAAAAAAAAAAAAAAAAATCAGACCTACCGAGAAATTTCTTGTTATTTTCAGTACTGCTCGGTATGTCATTTTTGTGGAGCACTATGTTCTGGTGGTGCCTGCTGATGTGGTAACAGTAACGATCTATCAGCATTGCCTTTATAAACCTCATCTTTATAACCTGGATGTGCACGTTTGCTATTACTTGGTGTTTGTTATAAAAAACATTCAATTTTCTTTTCAATGACTTGATAATTTTTAAAGTAGAAAAATATAAAAGGTTTCAGACTGCAAAAAAGAAAGGCAGTTTTAAAAGAGAGAGAAGAATCTACAAATGACAACATTGTTAATTATTTTTAGTAGTAATAGCTGTAAGTTTTATTTGTATTGCAGTAGTGCCCATATACTCTGTAGAATTAGGTGCTGTACAAACACTTGATTTTTTTTTTTTTTTTAAAATGGATTTAGTGCTGGCAGAAAGTGTTGGACTGAAAGCCTTATGATTTTTTTTTTTTGTCTTTGACAGTGCCCTAGTATCTGTCTGAGATTTGGCTTTTATTGTGATATATGTTCTACATGTACTCAATTATCTCAGTTGTGAAAAGCACTTTAACGCATGCTTACCTTTAAAAGGCAGCTGAAACACTCACTGTGGAAAAGAGCATTTTTGCGGAGCAGAGAACAAGCCTCATCCCATAAAGCATATAAACCACGTATTTCTTGCAAAGCCACACTGTAGAGGTGCAGCAGAGATATCTGAGCAGCCTCCAAATGTGCTGCTGTGTTTACATGGCGCTGAAGACATTGGGCTGTTGGCTCAGATGCTGGAAGCAGGGCAGCTCAGCTGTGTTAGTGCAAAACTCTTACCGCACTAATCTGCAGGTACTCCATGGAGCTACCTAGCTTGGTGGACCTCTCAGCTGGTGAGACCATACAGCTGCTAGGCCCCAACTCGGTGAGGCCCTGAATATGTGTTTTACTTGGCTCTGTCTTGCACAGGGCGGATGTACTCCTTCAGCCTAAGGCTCAATTCCTACATATTGCGACTGGGTTGGGCCACTACACCTGTGCAAAGCTGCCCTGGAGTTTACAGCCTCTGTACTGCCTAATCATGGAGTCATAGAATCATTTTGGTTGAAAAACACTGTTAAGATCATCAAGTCCAACTGTTAACCTAACATTGCCAAGTCCAACTACTAAACTATGTCCTTAAGCACCACATCTACATGTCTTTTAAATACCTCCAGGGATGGTGACTCAACCACTTCCCTGGGCAGCCTGTTCCAGTGATTGACAACCCTTTTGGTGAAGAAATTTTTCTAGGTAACCTATTGGTGACTCCAAAAAGGCAGGGAAGCAAAAAAGTACACTTTGCTCTCCATTTTATGTGGACCTTCATGTGGGTACTGGTACCCACTAAGTGGCTTCCCAGGATCAAAGAGGGTTACAGGGCACAGACACAGCTGGATCCCAGGATCATACACGCAACCGTGTTTCTGACACAGTTAGTAGCTGACCTCAGACTCCTTCATTTGTAGTCCAGTGCCTTGCATGGGATTTGATCTGTCCAGAATCCCTCTTGGATGGATGGCTTAATACAGTCTAATTGCTTTTTTCTGCCTTCAACTAAGCTTGTCAGCAGTGTCAGCCTATGATGTAGTGAAGATAAAAGCAAACAAAGGAATCGAAGCACTTCTAATTTTAGTAATATACAGTTTATCTCCTTCTCACTATCTATTCTTGAGCACCACACTCTCAAATTTAATTTTTACTTTAGTTTTTATAGATTAACCATTATGTCTCAGGCTGGTTCTAATCACACACGTACTAACTCTTTGGGTGGATGCAGCATGCCCAGAGAAAGCCTATTGCACTCTTTTTTTCATGACAAGTCACGCACACTGCTCATGTGGATTCACGTTTAAGCCTCCCTGTGTCATGATGCATTGTGCTGCCTCTAAAGACTAAGTGAGCAGTAACTTTCATTAAAAAAAAAAAAAAATCATAAATACATTTTACTACTTGGACTTAGTGCAAATGCACAACTGACTTGTTGGCTCGATAGATGTAATTGCTCTCAAGGAGCCTTTATGGTCTATTGTTTCAATTATAAGTGAATTACATAGTCCCCAAGTACTTACTCACTCCGCTTTCAAGGAGAGTGAAAAGACCAAGTCAAAGCAGGAAATTAGACAAAAAGGACATCATTTTATTGAAACTCTTCACTTTCTGAACGAGGAAGGGAAACACATCAAGCACAGTCCAAGCCATTTGTGAATGACATATTTTCTCTTTCTGAAACCATTACAAGCCCTAAATTGTACAAAATTAGATGCTGAGAGAAGGTCGCAAAAATCGAACGTAATACATGCACAGAAAAGACAAAGTTCATGAGGGATGAGGCAAGGAATAGAATGAAATAATCTTCTTTCCTGTGATAAGTGATTGGGCGCAGGGAAAAGGAACAAAAAGCAAGGATCAGGATTAGATGTCTGAGAAGTGGAACTGTATTTTGAAGGACATCCTGCTGGTTTTCCTAAGTAAAAGGCTTCTAGGATCTGCAACTTTCAGTACCACATGCTCGCCATCAGAAATCATGACGTTCTTCAAGAAATTATAGCAAATGCTAAAATTAGGCAGGAGAAGCACATATATGACATTACTTTTTAAAATAAGACCTTCGGGTAACAGTCTTCCCAAGATAAAGGACAAGCCATGGCAATACTTTAGTGACAACTTTGAATGAGTTTATCATAAATAAGAGAATGGAAACGGTCTACAGTAACAGAACTGTGCACAAACAATAAGCAAAGATATTCTGCGTGTTTCCTCTATAAAGTGCCTCAGAAGGGACGGTATTATAATAGTTCCAAATTTACACATAAAAATATTAGTGTTTTAATGTATGTTTCATCAAGAACAATTAATTTATAAGCTGGAATGTGAATGCTTAGGTCAGTCCCTTGGGATTTCAGATCAAAAGATCTTCACGTTTAATGTTCTAGGAGAGGATCAACAGCTTTGTTCCAGTGTACAAGACCCTCTGAAAAATCTCACGTTCAACTGGGATCAAGAAGATAATATAAGTGGAAACATTGTTCAAATATAGCAGAACTGCGTGCACTGCCAACATCCCACAGCCACTAAACAGAAAAAAGTATACAGGATGGTTTGTGGTTTGTGGTGTTGATGAAAGGAGATCCATAGCTCCTTGAAAGGGCAGTGAAATGTTTGTTTTCTTGTCATTTGGTGACTGCTTTGGTTGTGATCTGTGTCTGGGTGCTTTAAATTGTGGGCACAATTCTTGAGGAAGTTCCTGGTGGAGGTTTTCCTTGCCCAGAGGGAGGATTGAGAGAACTCATGGAAGAGATTACAGGGAAGTGAGTGGACAAAACACGGGCTCTGGAGATGGACTCAAGAACGAGGGAGGGCTGTACAGACAACTCAGAGTTTGCAGACTTCTGCTGAACAGGAGAGCCAGGAGGGCAGAGCCGCTCTGGAGCACCAACTACACAAGCATGAAGTTCAGTCAAAGAGACAAACCCAAGCAGGAAAACATGTATAGACAAACCGACTTGGTGCCTGAAAGGTTGAAGAAGGAAAGAACAGCAAGGAAGCACGCTGAGCCCTGACAAAAGAGGAAAAGAGACAACATCAACCCTAATCAGACACTGAGACCTAGAATAAGAATGTGATACACAGAAGAAAATGAAAGCTGCTGGACAGGAAGCCACAAAAATATATCCTACTCAGTATGCTTTTGCTCACAGCTGATCAACAGGAGAATACTTAGGACAGGGCAAGTCCTCCATCGCAGCACACAGTATCACATGAAGGCTTGCTGGGAAGCATCTTGATGTAGCTGGGCTCCACAGTTGTGGACTTTCTCCTGTTTTTGAGGACCCTTCTCTGTCACCCAGGGAACATACATGCAAGAGATCCTCTGGCAGCACCTACTGGATTGGATCTAAGAGAAAATAGGTAGAAGAGATCCTGCTTTTCGAAGGATGCTCTGCTAAGCCATGCTGGGTCTGGGGAAGTTTTCGGTGGTACAGAAGTGTCAGTGCAGCCTTCTGGAGGACTGTAAACTCAAGCAGCAAAGCCCACCAAATTCAAGCATCTTTGACATTTGGTTGTAACTGAGCAGGACTACTGGGAACCACACTTTTGATTTTGGGCAAGGCCACATTCAGGCTGTAGATGAGTGAAAGGATGTGCAAAGCATGGCTGCTTCACACAGTCTGAAGCTGGTGCTGCCAAGGCCAAGGACACGTGTGATAAGAGCTCCTTCCCTTTATCTTTGCTCCTGATTTTAGGTGGCTACATTGAGATGAAGCCCCACAGTAGGCGCTTCCATCTTTGCCTTCCAGTCCTGAGGGATTCCTAAGCAACTGTCTGCAAGGACTCCAGTTCTGCATTGGTTCGCCTCCATGCAGAGGCAGTGCACCAGTGTACTGCTTTGTGGCTGGCTGCTACCTCTGTCCTAACAATTAAAACCTTCAATGGACCACACTTTGGTCCTGAAGGCAAGTGGCATTGCAACACTAATACAGATAAACATCCACACACACCTGCAAACCAGGGGACCACATCCATCTTACCAACTGGAAACCATCCAGTGTCCAGCTGACCTCTGACATTTCCTCTCTCTGGGTTGTGTCACCATCACCACCATCAGAGATGTTATTGTTTCTGACTTACTAGTTTCTCCAGCTGCTGGGTCACTGTCTGGGACCTTCTCATGCATAATGGCCAACTGAGACGCTCTTTGCTAGTACAGGTGATACCGCTCTTCCAGAGTTACAGCGTCATACAGCCTTTAGGTTACATCTTCTGAAACCAATGCTGCTTGTAACTGTCAGCACCTAGAGCCAGCCCAGAGTGGTGCTGAGCTTTTCCTTTGACTGTATCTGTGTCTTCATGCATCCTTAAATCCCCAGGGACTTTGTTACTAGTGAGGTGTACCTTTGATTTTTTCCTGGACAAAATGCCAGCAGATTACATTTGTTTTTCTCTGGGGCTGTACAGAAATTTAAAAGCCCTAAATACAGATCAGAGTCTGACTCTCTCTTTTTTTAGCTTTATTATTAATTATTACTTTGATCCCATTCTTTGCTACCCACGGGACTAGCAATGGTGGAAACTTGAATTGATGTATCTAAACCACACACAATGCTAAAATTCAGGTTTAGAGACTTATGGTGTACAGGACTTAGCTATGTCAGCTATACCCTCTCTAACAAACTGACTCAGTGTGCAAGGTCACCTCTTATCTGTAGCATCTTCTAGTAGAATTAATTTAGGGAATTATCTAGGACAGGTACATTGTTTCCTCTAGTCAATAGAAGGAAATCTATGCCTATCTAGCTTCTGGGGACCTGTGTTTGCGACGCTATCAACACAGGCTCTTTGACCTGACTTCTGGTTCCAGTGGCATACCTCAAACATTTTTTTCCATTGTTTTTCATTTGCCACTTCTCTGGCAGGGTTTTTTATCTTGTTTGATCACTACATGATCTTTTTTTTTTTTCCCCCTTCCAAAGGTTTTCACTAACAATAGGGGTTCCCAGCCCCTTCCTCCCAGCTGGCATATCTATACTCCAGCTCTGGACTCTGTGCAGGTTTTGTGACAAGCTATGTTGCCTTTGAAGGCATGGGGTTGATGCTTCATCCCAGGAGAAAGAGTAGTGCCTCCTAAATTAAGGTATTTCTGTTTACTTAGGGGAGCCAGACCTAAGGCACAGCCCTTTCCACTGTATTTCCTGGTGACTTGGCCAGATATTTGTCTTCTCCATGTGCTAACACACATGGGCTCCATTTTCAGGTGTCCAACAGCCCTGTTTGGACCTTTCTCCCATGGGCTGGCAGTTTGTGAGGGACTGGAGAGCCTCTCACCAGCCTGTGTCCCAGGACACCCCCAAACGCATCTCGTCTTCCTAATGGGATGAGACATGGGCATGCAACATCCCCCCACCTCACCACCCCTCCTGCTCATGGGAGGAAACCTGCATGTGTGGGCCAGAAGGGCACCAAGAAGACCCTCAGGTTGCATAGCTAAGGATCAGAGCTGCAACCGGTGCTACAAGACACCTCCTACATGTACCCTGTATTGGTCTGTGGGTGTTTTTGAAACTCCCAGCACACAGCTTTCCTCTAGCGTGTTGCTGTAACACAGTATAAGACACCTAGGACTAACTGGGGAGTGGTGGGGGTGTATGTTTTACTCAGACACCAAGTATTTCCTAGAATAAATAGGTGGATGTAAGCCAGTGTAGATAGATTTCAGATGACTGCTGGGATATATGCAGATTGTACAAGAGAATAAAAGGAGATCCAAGCAAGTGTGTAAGGGAATAATGAGATACAGAATAATTCTTTATAACGATAGAATTATAATAATAACATAAGTTACAGCATAAATTATTCTAAATAAAACTATTGTTCTAAATATACTTTTGAATAATAATGCTAAAAATTATACATAAAATGGCACGGGAGTGACAGCTGGTCTTTATAGCCAGCATATCTGGAGGCAGTTTTTCAGAGTGATTTTGGATAAAGAAAAGGGATTTGAATAAAGATTGCTTACTTCTACCTGACCCTAGAATAATTACCCATCCTCACACTTTCCAGACTTTTTAATAAAAAACATTAAATTGTCCAGATCACTAGATCTCAAAGTGGTGGTTTATTCTTTGACAAACCACTGGGCTGTGCTATTACTCTACATTTTAAGGTTTTATTTCTCATACCAGCTTCCAACACGTTCAGAAGAATGACTACTGCTAGTGGAAGATTTTAATTGTACAGTATCATAAGAATCTGGTCAATAATTAATGTCACAATAGCAAATAATGAGCCGAATTTTAGCTCAGTCATGATTTTTGTTTTCTTTGTGTACTTGTAAATGCATACAATAAACCAATTTCTGTTGGATCAAAATAGTTTTCAGGCACATTAGAAGTATGTAGTGATGCAGATTACTTGTAATTGAATGCTGCAGTCCAGCTATCAGCTTCTTTGCAACCAGATGCTCTGTTCTCCAAAGGTAAATGGAAAATTTAATCCAAATTAAAAAAAAAAAAAAAAAAAGGCGTAGCTTCACTCCATATTTTTGTCCAGTTTTTTACAATCTTGCAATTGATCTCAATCAATGAGCATCCAGGTTCATCTCTGTATTGTTTTTTAAAGGTGTTGCTCCAGAAAAGTATGCAGCAGTCAATATACTAAAATATTAATAATATTTTAGCCAGAGCAAAAAGATCAAGCAAGTGGAAGTAACCCACTCCTCTCTGACAGCCTGTTTGGCCCTTTTGATGTTCAAGGTTGCACTGTGTATTGCATTTTTTTTTTGCCTTTTTTTTTTTTTCTTTTTTCAGTGATTGAGCTACAGTGCAAGGTGATAAAGATTCCCTGTCTGTGCTCACTGGGCTTTAACCTCAGCCAGCCACTCCGCCCCAGATTTTGTTCCAGAATAAAATCCTGGAAATTCTGTGTATGATTTACAAGAAAGTATGATTTACTTGCCAATATACTCTCTTTCTCCTCTTTCTCAAGTTATCCACAATTTTAAAATACTTATGAAGTCTTCTTATTAGGCCCATGTAATGCACCAAATCTGCTTGACTTTGGCAGCATTAAATCAGGAAATAAACTTCACATTCTTGAAATACAGCTTTGAGGAGCATAATGCCTCTAGTATTATTCTGTGTGGTTTATATTATGGCAAGGGTACTAATCATGGACCAAGATCCCATCACACAAAGTACTGTAAAATGCAATACTAGACAGTAACCACCAAGATCTTACAATATCTAAGTAGTTTACTGGGGTAAGTTACGTTGTGATTAGCACATCTGCTACAGGGTCTTCAGATCAAGAAATTCAATGGGTTAGGCATTAGCTTGAGTGCGATCCCAAATAAGACTGGCTGAAAAAAGTGCCTAAGTGCTTTTTCAATCTGGCAGATAGTCCTGATAGGGCTGTTAAAATGTGAAAATGTCCTGGTGGTCTCTGCATCGTGGGGCGTGATCTCAGACCAGACCTCTCCAGACATATGTTCGCCCCAGCTGGCAGTGTCTCGAGAGGTCGCAGGCTCTATGGGCAAGGAATGGCCCATCCTAGGTAGTAGTTCTACCTGGTTTGATCTGAGGTGTGACAGGGGAATAATGTTTGAAAACTTGTTTTTGCACTGACCAAGGTGTAGAGGTTACGCAGCCACTTGAGGTTCCAAGACTGTCAATCTATTATCTCTTGGGAACATTACATTTCCTGTAATATCTTGCAAATGATTTTAATTTTAATGAACAGCCTGATCTATAATTAGTTAAGAAGTCTCTCTTGAGCCAGCTATGACAATGATTACTAATTTTTAGTAGCATATTTATAGAACTGGTCACTAAGATATATGTAGTTCCTCATCTTTTTACTGCTGTCCTGGAGCATGTAATTATTTTACTAGATCTAGGGATGTAGCTGAAAATAATTCCCTAAATATATTATTAATAACACAGTAACCATTAAAATAAATTTTAAAAATAACTCACCTTTTTTCCATTAGGAACATTTATTCACTGTTTACAGTATGCAGAGTCTGGACAGTGGAGTATGATATTCAGAGCTTTCTTTGTAGTTATTTTCACATTCTGGTTCTCCTGGACTATTATAATCAGGCTATAAACATACCTTTTAGAGGCAGAAAAATGACTGTTTTCACTATGCTTTTGACTTTTCCTTGAATCACATATTTCTAGCGATTTTTATGTAGGCTTGATTTTGATCTTTCATGCCAAATGTGGCCTGATAAAACAGTGATTTGATGTCTTTTAGAGATACTTATTTGGATATGTCTTTGGAGCCCTGGAAGAGAAGGGGTTGCCTCTGGGAGCAGATGCAGGGGATGGAGGGGTGTGTGTTTTTCTCCTGGGGGTAGAAACATCCCGATGCAGGTCAGTTTGTGAAACACCCCTCCCTGCAGGGTCAGCTCCTCGCCCTCTGAAAGACGCTTTAGCACCCTTCGCGCACAGACATTCACTTTCACACTGTAACAAGATTTCTAGGGGGTCGACTGCACTCACCAAGGGTGTTGTCCCGAGGGACGTGGCTCTTGGAAGCGCATCACCCTGAGCTGCTGGTGGGAAAGCAGCTTATTATCTAACTGCCTCTCTCTTCCAGAAAAGTAAAAAAGCCTGATCGCCTGCTTTTAATCCTTTTTCACCCTTTCCTGAAAATAAATTAGATATTTCAGTGCCACAGGGTCTGCTAGCAAGGACCGATACTACCACCTGAAAGGACACTAGCTATTTTTAGCCTTTGGCTTGCCTTTTTGCCATGGTTCCCCTTCCCCTCTGTACCAGGGCACTGTGGGCACGCTGCTGTCACACGCTCAGATGTGGCCTTGCGCTGCAGAAAGCATCTGTTCCCTCTACGGTACCACTTGGTGACATCCCAAATATCTCAGCTAATTGACAGATTCCAGCTGATTACTAATTTCCTAGGAATAAATATCCTGGTCAATGGTGTAGCAGAAGGTGATGAAAGCAACTTCTCTTGGATGCTGATTTCATGAGTGCCCTGAAAGATGTTGCAGTGAGGGGCAAGAAAAGTTTCCAGGCACTTTTTTATACAACACGATCAGATGTGTGCTCCCTAGCTTGCAACTTTTATTCCCGGTGAGTGCTTTTCAATTTCCTTGCCCAAAAAGTGCAAACTTCTCCTCTCTTAACCCAGCCACTTTCTCAGGAAAAGATGGTTCTAACTTGGAAACAAACTTGAGTAGCTCTCATAAACAGAGCCTGTGTCAGTGCATTTTCTGAAGAATACACAATGTGAGTCAGACAGCTGGAAAAGCAGGGGGTTTGCAGGAGGACCAAGTACGGGCATAGATGTTGGATGTTTAAAAGAGGACGTCACTGTCAGAGATTCTCCACTTTAAAGTGCAGTTATCATCTGGAAACTGTAAAAGTGACATCCTGGTATGCCACATTTATTCCTCCTCCGCAATTTCTATTCCAAATTCACTCAGTCTTCAAGTCAATACCATGTTTTTTTCTCTGACTGCCAGCACAGCTAGCTCAGCCTGTTACCTGAGAATCAAGCTGTGTTCTTTCTGCTTATTAAAACATTGCCAACTGCAAAGCTTCTGGAATCAGACATTAACTGGCAGTACTGTGGGAGAGGCAGGAGAGCTGAATGCAACATGGCTAGCACATCCCTAGCTACAGGAAAGAGAGAGAGCGAGCAAAAAAACAAACGGTCCTTAAACTCAGCACATATGCCTCAGGAGACCCACAGAGAACACATATTTACAGCACCTAGGTGCCATTTTTATGCAGTTTCTTTTCTGACTATCACTACATTTCATGATGGAGCAGCTAAATAGGGAGCCGAAGAACCCCTTACTCAAGTCCCAGCCGTGCCAGATTTCCAAAGGATTCATTAGAGGAAACAGGTGAAAAAAACATGCAGCCAGGATTTATTTACTATTGACTTGCTCTGTCATCTTTAAATTGCAGCATCTCCTGCAGCACGTAAACCTGGCCAAGGTGCACTTACTCCTTTTCTTATATTGTATGTGTTTAGTTCCTGAGAGTTTAAGCAGTATCTTCACAAAGGGATTAAGATTTCCGTGTAAAAGGATGAAACGAGAAATGACGAGTGAAAAAAAGCTTTAAATAGTTCAGAACTTGTGCTAGATTCAGAAGAGCATTGCAAAGTCCACATACTTATCTGGATCTTAGCCGGAGTGCACAGACTCCTAGTGCCTGAAAGTGCAGGCAGGAGCTCTCATGAGGTCTCTCAGGCGCCGGTGCTACTTGTCCCATCTGGAAACACTGCAGGCTTCAGTCGTCGCTGCTCTGCACCCGGTGTAACCACTTATCCCTGCAGAGACTGAAAGCAAAGAAGGTGCAAAATGCTAGAGGATTACAGCGTTTCAGCACCTTCTTTCACACGCAGGCACAGAAATGGATAATGAACTGTTCAGAGCTGCTCAGTCTGGTTCTCAACCCAGCAGCTTTGCTGATGTCTAGAAAACACCTGCTTTTCTCGAGGGCAATATGGCTACTGAAGGCAGCATATGAGCTGCCTTAGACAATTTTCTTGGTTTAAGTCCAAAATATATAGGACTAGGGAGCCTTTTGGAATCTTAATTTCTGCCAGCTGAAGACTGCACAGTTAACAGGTCCACTGCCTGGAAAATTATAATCTGATAACTGTAAATTATCTACCATTTTGGTGGTCTCCAAGGAAGGTCAGAATTTGCATACAGAGGATGTGGTCCCTGGCTGCTCATCATGTGGCATCACACAAACGGACTGTATCAGTTACTGTAGTGGCTGTCTTTGGGCCAGACTTGAAAGCAGGTTAATGGGGTTTAACCAGTTACTGTGTGTCAGCTGATTTGCAGTAAGTGTCCATGTGCCTGAATCACAGAGTGGTTGAGGTTGGATGGGACCTGTGGAGGTCATCTGGTCCAACCCCCCTTGCTCAGGCAGGGCCACTTAGAGCTCCTTACCCAGGACCGTGTCCAGATGGCTTTTGAATATCTCCAAGGAGGGAGGCTCCACAACCTCTCTGGGCAACCTGTGCCAGTGCTCAGTCACCCTCACAGTAAAAAAGTGTTTCCTGATGTTCAGAGGGAACCTCCTGTGTTTCTGGTCCTGTCATTTAAAGAGTTGTATGTAATAGCCTGCAGTGAACCAAGCAGATGGAAGCTAAATCATGTATTTCAGTCTAGTGTCCAACTGAAGCATGTAGCACAGGACAGTCCCTGGCAAAATCTTTGGTTTGTTTCAGGGAAAGAAAGATGTGAGTCTTGCAGTTCATGCTGAACCATGCTCAGCAGTGTCAGCCACTTATGGATGCAAGGTTTGGCACTGGACATGTCTTTAAGTCCAAAAGTGTGAAATATTACCTTCAGTCAATTTGACAAACATTTTTCTTCCAGAATTTAGTCTTCAAACCCACAAATCTCAGCAGCAAGTACCACACAAATCTTTAAAATGGGGCAGTGGGTAAGACTTGCTGCTTTTAATTCTCTTCCAACCTTTGCTGAGGTCCTGTTCTTTAAATAGCTGCTACAACTACCTAATTTCCCACCCCACTATTGCCAGTTTTATTTATTTATATTAGTTAATTGTTTATTCTTGTCTGAATGGTGGAAGATAATAGCCATGTCATAGTGATATAGCACTAACTCCAGGCATCAGCCCTGGTGATGTCATGGCTGTGTTACAGCAGACAGAACATTGGTGGTGGTGTGTCACAGGGTGGATTGGTGGCCCAGGACTGGTATAAAAAGGGCTGCGCCAGACCATACTGGCAGATGGGAAGTGAGGTGACCAAGGGCTGAGAGGGGAGGGCAGGGGAGGGATGAGCAGGGGCTGCCCATGGCGATGGAGGGTGGCTGCTCCTCCTCTGTTGCTTCTTCTATTACAGCTGGACGCCTGGATGGGGACATGACCACACCATGGCACACTCCTGTCCTCTCCCTCCTCCAACACTCAGCCAAGAGACCTGTCAGCGCACTACAGGACAGATAAGATAGCTCCAACTCATACCCCATTACGGTCTTACAGGGAGCTGGGAGCTCCCTTCAGCCATGGCAAAGCCATGCATCCTTTTCCCCAGGTAGCAAGGGCTGTGCCACACATGAGCTCCAGGCACCAGCCCTAACATCCAGGTCACAGCAGGGAACACACTGGTGGTGGCCCATGTTGCGGTGGGATTGGTGACATGGTTGGCCCAGGACGGGTGTCTCCTATCCTATAGGATGGAGGTGAGGCTGGGAGAGCCCTGGGCAGGGAGGCAGGGGCTGTCCATGGCAACGGGGGGTTGGGGGGTTGGCTGCTCTGTTCTTTGATGCTTCTGTCTTTGACAGCTACATCCCCAGACAGGAACATGAACGGATCATGGCATGCACCTGTCCTGCCCTTAGTCTACCACTCAGCTAGAGAGTGTTGCAATTTTCTACAAGGACACTGTCCTAAAGATAAGGAAACACACATAGCCCTATTCTGTACCCTGTTACGGTCCTACAGGCTACTGGAAGCTCCTGGTAGCTGTGGACAAAGGGAGCTCTGCACCACTCACTGTCTCTGTACCCTGTCATGGTCCTACAGACAGCTGGAAGCTCTCCGTAGCCATGGACAAAGGGAGCTCCACACCAACCACCATCCTTGTACCCTGCCGTGGTCCTACAGGCAGCTGGAAGCTCTCCATAGCCAGGGACAAAGGGAGCTCTGCACCACCTACCATCTCTGTGTGAAACTTATCTCAAAATAAATTTTGAGATTAATGAACTCAATGGCCACTTCTTCTGGTTTGTGCTGTCATTTGGGGAAAATCTTCTGGTTTTCTTTTGCATAAGTGTTGCATAAGCCTTGGTATCTTAGGAAAAGAGCCCCCATTGGCAGGCTCTTCCAGACAGACCACTTTGCAAGGACTCGCCTTTCGATAGCTCCTGGCACATGTCCTTTTTCAGTTCTTGGAAACACGCTCCAATCTTTCACCCTCGTTCCAAGTCTCCTTTTGGGTAGCACCTTTCGTTACCTAATAGGAAAACTGCTGTTCCTCGTATAAGGCCAGAATCCCTGCCCTGCCTTTCTCACTAAACAAAGATCATGAAACACAAAGGAATGGCAAAAGAGCTTCGCAGAAGCCCATCACTCTGTCTCCCCCAATGCATTCCCCTTCAGCTGCAGAAGGACGACAGAAGAGTGCACTAGAAATGCTGGAAAAAAGGCAGGCTGGCTTCTCTGTGATTAAAATAGCCACCTTGCAATGACAATAGCCAGTGGGGATGAGATACACTTTTGAGGACAACCTGGCAGCTCAGCATGGAAGCTTTCGGTGTGCCATTTCATGCCAGACATTTGGAGCACGCAGTAAACCCCTGTTTGTACAAATCTCTTATCGCATTAGCTTTCTCATACCTTCATAGACAATGCAGAGAGATAGCAACAGAGCAGTGAGACCCTTTGTGGGGGCGGGTGGCAGCCCCTCGGGTTTGCACTGTGGGGGTTAGACCCAGGTATGATGCAGTTCAGTGCAGGAGGGACATCAGTGAGCAGGTAGGCTTTGGCACTCAGCAGTTTTGGTCTGCTTTGAGGCATAGCAGGCACAATGTGCTTGTTTGACCGATGCTCTTAACACCCGCTTCATTCCTGTCCAGGAAGCCTCTAGGCTCCCCACCGATCCTCTTCCTGTACCCTTTGGGAAGTCTGTCTGGAGATAGGAAATGGGCAGGCTGTTTTATTCTTCTTGCATGAATCCAGACCAAAAATCACTTTCTTACATGAGCAAGCACTGGAGTGGAACTGTAACAAAATGTCCAGGGGACAACTGTTCCCTGCTATTGGTTTGCAGGGTTTCCAAAGGCAGCAGATTCATGCTTTCCACCACGCTGAGCTGGATGGTGCATCTCAACGCACAGGAGGTCAAGAAGTATTTGTTTGCTAAATGAATCAGGAAAGAAGAAGATGAATTGAAAAATAATTGCAGGGCTCAATAGCACATGTGATAGTTCAAAAGCAAAGAATGCAGAAGCAAATACAAGCAAACAGATGGACGAGGCTCGAGACCCTGATATCCTGCTGTGGACTGCAGCAGAATTAGCCTTCTGGGGATGACTGTAAGTGGTGGTTGGAAATTTAAGTACTGCCTGTACTCAGTAAGCTCTTCACGGGATGTAATACTGCGCAAGGATGACTATGAGCATCCAAGCAGCCCTTTCCAGAACCCAGCCCTGCTGCTGAAGGCTTAACAAAATGACTCAAACAAGAGATCAGATACAATAACACAGCAATGACAAAATGCTGGCACTGACTGCTGTTATACTGCCTTGCTTTGTAGGTGATGGAGCATGACATTAGCACCAAACATTCATATCAGGGTCCTCTACCCCCAAAGCTGTGTGCCTGTGCATTAAGAGAGCTAATCCAAATCCAAGTTCTGCCCCTGTGAAACTGAGTCACTAGAAGGCAGCATGCTTTACTGGGTACCACTGTTGCGAAACAGTAAATTATGCTGAGTTTCATGATGTGGTTATGCTGACGTTGAGGACCTCGGAGGATTCTCTCCTTCCAAGCCCTGACATTTCGGGAACTTTTTGAAGAGAGAGAAATTCAGTTTGAATTCCTCATCTTTATAGGATAGTCCAACTTCCCTCCCAAACACCACCGAAGGATGATGACAGGATCAGTTATGCTGAAACTGTTTGGGTCAGTGCTGATTTTAGACCCAGGCCTAGGCTCTGAATGTTGTTGCCTGTAAAACTGGGCCATAGAAAGAGATGTGGCCGTACAATTACTAATTTAAATAGTATTGCTCTGCTGCAGTTGAGGGTCTGGCCTAACTCCTCCGATGAACAGAGTTACTTGAAAATCAGACACTTTCCTTTATGGTCTTTTTTTTTTAATTTATTTTCTGTCTCATGCACTCCATATATAAAGGTATCTGTCTTCCTATGACAGGAGTGAAAAGATTAATTTGTTAAGTCAAATATTCATGACTCCCAGAGAAGGGAGAGGAAGTCACCCGAAGTTCATTTATTATGGGCAAGTAGCTGAGGTTCCTCTGGAAAAAGGTATAACTGCAAATCTGTGACACAGAGGGTTTCTGACAAGGGATGAGTCATCTCTTGTCCTCCCTGTCACACACCTGGAATTAAGATCACTGACAGGTAACAACCCTGTCACATGATGGCTCATTTTCCATTGATTTCAGCAGCTGCCGTTACAAATCCTGGGGTCAGATTATCCAGAGAAACTTCCAGAGCGTCCCTGTAATGGCTGCGATAAGGTAGGGGATTAAAGGACCTTGCGTCCTCCTGGGGAAAACCGGGCAACTTTGCAAAGTCAAAAGGACTCTGCTGATTGACACCGGCACAACAGCCAGCTTAAGAGTGCTTTACAGGAGGATTTTCCATTTGGCTTAAACTAGGAAGGTAAACTAATTACGTGAATGAATGTTTCCGGCTGTGGCAATATCAACCATTTCAATGCATTTAGCCAATGAACTATTAAGTACAGTATATCTTTAGCATCACAGGAGACAATAACTTATCTTGCGTGGCAGCTAATCATTGCTACCTCAGCTCTGCCCGCTCAGTCCCTTTGAGTGGAGTTACACCCACTCGTAATCAGGCCATTCATGCTCAGTCATGCATACAGCCATCTCCAAATAGACACAGTCCTACTAATCACCACCTCTACTCTCACTTGGGCTGCCATTTGGAGTATGATTCAATACTAAAATGGATCTCGGCAGCACAAGAAGCCTGTCTTGTACTCCCTCTCATTTAATGTGGCAGTTCCCCACTCTAGTCGTTCATCTGGTGCAGAGAGTAACCCTGTCGTTGCAAACACCGTTCACCGTAACGTTAACTGTCTGCAGCACTGTTGCATAAGGTCAGTCTATGAGCTTTAAAAAGATGATGCAGAAAGGGTGTAGATTTTCATAGGCATTGAAGTGTGTTATGAAAGCAACTTGTACCTGTAGAGACAGTTTGCAAAGATTCACCTTAAATTCTTAAATTCAAAGGTAATACTGGGATGGTCTGGCAGATTGGCTTTGGGCTCACTGCTGGTCCTGCAGAGCCGGGCCTGATGCCATGCAAAGTCACCTGTATGCCTCCTCATCCCAAATCTCTGAGCTTCAGGCTGCTGCATGGCTGTTACCTTGTACCAGTGCCTGAAACAGGTCTGCTTCCAGGGTAAGGAAGACCAGGTCTCCTCCAACAGCATTTTACCAATATCATTTGTGCCTTCTGTGGAGTACTGCGTCCAGCTCTGGAGGCCCCAGTACAGGAGAGACAGGGAGCTGTTGGAGCAAGTCCAGAGGAGGGCCACGAAGCTGATCAGAGGGCTGGAGCACCTCTCCTCTGAGGACAGGCTGAGAGAGTTGGGATTGTTCAGCCTGGAGAAGAGAAGGCTCTGGGGAGATCTAATTGCGGCCTTCCAGTACCTGAAGGGGCCTACAGGAAAGATGGGGAGGGACTGTTTATCAGGGAGTGTAGTAACAGGACAAGGGGGGAATGGGTTTAAGCTGAAGGAGGGGAGATTTAGATTAGATGTGAGAAAGAAATTCTTTACTGTTAGAGTGGTGAGGCACTGGAACAGGTTGCCCAGAGAAGCTGTGGATGCCCCATCCCTGGAAGTGTTGAAGGCCAGGCTGGATGGGGCTTTGGGCAACCTGGTCTAGTGGAGGGTGTCCCTGCCCATGGCAGGGGGGTTGGAACTAGATGATCTTTAAAGTCCCTTCCAATCCAAACCATTCTATTATTCTATGATTCTGGCTCAGGAGGGAGAAAGGATGCAGAAATTGTCACCAGAGCTTTAAATAAAATTTCCTTCTTCTTTCACATATTCAGGCAGCTCTCCCCTCTCCAGAGCCCATGGCGCAAGTCCTGTTTTTTTCCTGAGGGCTGACAGGCATTTTCTTAATTTGCTATCTTTTATTTTAGGCTGGATTAAAGTTTTTGTGCAAGACTGGCCATTCCGTCTCTGATAAGTAGCTGTAGCTCAGCACTGAGGAACTGTTTCTCAGTGTGTCTACTTGGACCTTGACGTTGTTACCTGCAATTCCCAAAGCTTGTTGGTGACAAAGATAGTAAAGTCCTGGATGTGCTAGTGAAGTATTTGGATTTTTTTCGAAGTTGCTCTTAGGTGTTTCTGTTGAAGTGGTCTTCACTCTTCCTTGGTCATGCCTATACAGGAACAATCAGGAAAGTTGATTTAAATTAACTAAAGGCAGGAGTTTAAAGTGAATTAGCTAAATTGCATTAAACCTCCCATTTCACAATTAAAGCGGCCTTAATATGACTTAGCCTTGGAAGAGAAGTAAACCAAATCAAATCAAAGCCACTTTAATTCTGACAGTTCCCACAAAGGGCTTTAATTAATGCAGTTTAACTAATCCACTTAAAAATTCAGATCAACTTTTCTGAGCACCTTCATGTAAACAAGCTCCTACAACTGCTCTGCACTGAAATGATTTAGCTTGGTTGGATAGTTTTCCTTCATAAGGTAAGTCTGTGCAAGACTTACTCTGGTGGAAGTCCCACTACAGAGGCTTGCACTTGGGTAACTACATCAACTGGAAAAGTTGCATGAATATAAATCCAGGCTAGCTTAGCTCTTTGCAATGCCTACCAGCTCCAAGCTACTGTGCTTTCATGCCTTTACACACACACACACACACACACAAAAAGACTACCTCATCAGTTTAGGAAAGGAAAGAGAAAATGATGGTGTGCAGTCCCATTTCTCTCCTTCGGTTAGCACAGGGGTCAGCTGTGTTGGTAAGTAGTTGGTATAATTTGCATTGTCCCCTAGTGAGTCCTTATGCAGGCAGGTTGCAATCAGGCTGGGATTTTTTTTAGGTGGGATGAGAATTACATTACAACAAAATTATTTTGCTTCAATCAGCCTTAGAATGGTATAAATTAGAGCAGATAGTGATTTAGTCCTTTTTCTTTCTTTCTTTTTTTTTTTTTTTTTAATTTATGTACCCCTCATATTTGGCTAGTGTCAGTTCCGGCTGGGGTCACAGCAAAGGACATGGATTACAAACATCAAAAATCACAGACAACATTGGCCAAGGAAAAAAAAAAATACTATTTCAGGCAAAACAGATGTTTAGTCAATTTGAAGTATATTTCATCAGTGTGCACATCAATCTGGCCCATTAAATAGTATGTCCTTTAATTCCTTCTGCCTTTATGAACAATTCCCTTTGTAGCTAAAATGCTTGACGAAGGTAATGCTGCCTCTTTTTTAGCAGGAATATGGATGTTTGACTTTCTCAATTAGCTGAAAGTCCTTCAGCAGGAGGTTCCCCGAGGCACACAGAATTCCTTGGCTGGCGATCCTCATTCCCTGTGCCGCTTCACCCTGGCAGGGACAGCAAAGTGCAGACTTTTCACCAGGGTTTCTTCACTTTTCCCAAAACTTGCTAGTCTGCCAGCTTGAAACATCATTCCCTTTTTTAGGGGGGAATAATTTGGCTTTTCCAAAGCGCCCTTCTTGCTGCACAGATCTCCAGACCAGTCTGTGCTGTGCTGCTCCTTCTCTCCCAGCCCTTCTGGATCCCATCTGATGGTCCCCGCATGCTGCCAACTCATGATGCCTTGGTCTGGACCAGGGCAGGCACCCTGAGTGCAGTTAGCAGAGCTCTCGCTTTTCATCACATTTATTAGGCTGTATCTTTGCAAAAGAGCTTCTCCGAAATAACTCAGGCAACTGCAATGCTCTAGCGCTGTACACAAATAAAATATTCCCAGTGAAAAAAAATGTCAGCATCACCTCCGCTGGATCAAAAGTCATGTCAGAGAAGATATCAAAGCATGAAAATCTGCTTGCATAAAAAAGCCAAAAGCCCGAAGCCATTCCAACCACCTTCAAACAAGCCGGGAGTCTGCACGCAGATCTGCTACACAGAGGTGATGGATCAAGAGGTAACGCAATTTCTAGCCAAACTCCTTCAGCTGTTGCCATCTTCTCCCAGAGTTGTTTTCAAACTGTGCAAAGTTTAACTTTTTTGGGGAAAAAAAAGCCATTGCACGGTGTTGGAAATCCTACTTGATTCAAAGACTCGGCTCCTGTCAGGTATAGTTTCCTTTAGGGCAGCAGAAGCAGGAGTCATCTCATCCCTGTCAGAGATGAAATCTGTAAGGGAACTGTTTTCTGCCTGGATTTTGCAGGTGTGGGGAGCAGCTGGCTCCAGGGATGGGTAATGGGGTACACAGGCTCAACATCGCTAGCTCAGGTGCCACCCGGGCAGGAGGAACCTGCAAGTCACTCGGTCTGATGGAGCCTGTCATTTATTCACAGGAGCACCTGCCACACACAAGATGCTTTCCAAGCCCTTAGAAAGCATGATTATTTTTTCTCCCCTAAAGAATTTGCAATCTAACAGACAAGTTGCACTTTAGGCATCTTTGAAACAATTTTCCCGTGGAACCAATTTGATTCACGACATGTGACACAGCACCGAAGGCTGTTAAGTCCCCTGCGGGGCTGCAGACGGCCTCGGCAGAGCCGTGTTATTTGCAGGCCACAGCTCGGCGGCGCATGCCCGTGGGCTGTGTTTCACAGCTGGGGGAGAGGCGGTGGGCAGCCGGTCGGGTTCACCAGACTGCTCATCCCAGCGCTGGATGTCCTCAGTGCAGAGGTGGCTGCACATGAGCAGAGGTGGCCCAAGCAACCGAACATCTCCAGTGCTTCTGGGCACTACTGCTTATCGATCGATTTGGCCTTGCTGCCTTCCTGCTGTGACAAGTGCTACATATTTCTGTTACATGCAGTTGTATCTTCTGTCATTACTCCAAAAGAGTGAGAGCTCATCCTCCTGCAGCAGCAAGACACCGTCTCTGTGCAAGCGTGCATCAACCTTCCTCCTGCAGGCTCTGCCCTCATGAAAGGGGACCTGCAGGGCCATGGATGAAGTGGGGACCAGCTTGCAACACATTCCTGCACTTAGTGACCAGCTTGGAAAGAAAAAAAAAGAATAGTGCTGTTAGCATTTTTGCAGTTGAATATTTGCACTCTGTCATTTTTTTCCTTGGATATTAATACAGGAGGATAACTTGTAGGAAACCCCAGGGGATCCTGATCACATATTACTCCAGATGCTTTGTGTGTAGAGCACAGTACCTGTGCAGAAGTCACAGAATCACAGAGTGACAGGGGTTGGAAGGGACCTCTGGAGATCATCCAGTACAACCCCCCTGCTAGAGCAGGATCACCTAGAGCAGGTTGCACAGGATCGCATCCAGGCGGGTTTTGAATATCTCCAGAGAAGGAGACTCCACAACCTCTCTGGGAAACCTATTCCAGTGCTCAAAGTAAAGAAGTTTTTCCTCATATTCAGATGGAACTTCCCATGTTCCAGTTTGTGCCCATTGCCCCTTGTCCTGTTGCTGGGCACCACTGAAAAGAGTCTGGCCCCTTCCTCTTGAAATCTGCTCTTTAGATATTTATAAGCATTGATGAGGTCCCCTCTCAGTCTTCTCTTCTCCAGGCTAAACAGACCCAGCTCTTTCAGCCTTCCCTCATACGAGAGATGCTCCAGTCCCTTAATCATCCTCGTAGCCCTTCGCTGGACTCTCTCCAGTAGTTCCCTGTCTTTCTTGAACTGGACACAGAACTCTAGATGTGGCCTCACCAGGGCAGAGAAGAGGGGGAGGATAACCTCGCTCGACCTGCTAGCCATGCTCTTCTTAATGCACCCCAGGATACCATTGGCCTTCTTGGGCACATTGCTGGCTCATGTAGAGCTTGTTGTCCACCAGGACTCCCAGGTCCTCCTCTGCAGAGCTGCTTCCCAGCAGGTCAACCCCTAACCTGTACTGGTGCTTGGAGTTATTCCTCCCAAGGTGCAGAACCCTACACTTGCCCTTGTTGAACTTCAGATGGTTCCTCTCTGCCGAACCCTCTAGTCTGTCCAGGACTCGCTGAATGGCAGCACAGTCTTCTGGTGTATCAGCCACTCCTCCTAGTGTTGTATCGTCAGCAAATCTGCTGAGGGTGCACTCTGTCCCCTCATCCAGGTCATTGATGAATATGTTGAACAAAACAAGTCCTTCAGTAGCTGGGAAAAAAAGCATTTGCTGCTGCCCTGAAGTAAAGAAAACATTTTTTTACTCCTCCTTGCACTATTTATCTCTTCCCAGTAGGACTGTGAGGTAGGAGCCTTTTGCAAACACAAAGACTGAGAGAGGGGAGATAACTTAACTCATGTCACTTATAGGGGAGACAGATTTCCCCAGTCCTGCCTATCTGGTGTCCCTGCTAAATCTTCTTCTTCACCCACTAAGACATTTGAGAGTGTTTCACTCTATGAAAACTCCGGTGCTTCCAGTTCTGGAACTTAAGGATAAAAAAGCTAAATCTAACATTTCTAAAAATTTGCTTCTTTGGTGATGTTGGGAGGGAGAAACAGTTTTTTGTCACTGACGTGGCATATGATTAGTGTTGGTGCATCTTTTCTTGGGGATGTAGGTGCCTCCATTACTGTGCCATGCACTATTTCAGTCCTTTCCTATAGTCCTCTGCACGCTCACAAACCTGGCCAGCTGCTCCTGTTACTTTTGCAAAGGACACAGACTAAGCAGCTTATCTACTTCTGAAATGTGAATTGGGTGTGTTTCTTCACAGTTTATCTTGTAGCCTGAAGGACTCTGTTCCTTTGCACTTGCTGTTGGTTTTCCCTGCCTTACTGTGCCTGGCTAGCTTTGGTATCTCTCAGAGTTTATCTATTTGTGCTGAGAGCTGCGCTGTCTTTTGTATCAGTTTATTTCCCTCCGTGTAAGCACACTTCATAGTCTGATTTCCTCTCAGTACTTCAAGTTGCTCATCTGTTTATACCGTCTTTGCAACATGCTATGTCTGCAGTATCAAGCTACTGCTACTCTTATAATACCTGAGACCCTCTGAAAATTTCTTGATCTTTGTAAACTAGGGTTTTGCTTAGATCTGCCATCATTTTGCAATAGTTTTTCTTCAAAAAGACAAATGAAGTTGATAGTCATAATCCTGTTTGACAAATCCCGTATAAAGGAATGTGGATTTTTACATGTGTGAATAATGGAAATGGTTTGCCTGATAATCCCACTGCTGGTATCTTATCTCCTATCTGGCATTACTAGTCAGCAAGTGAAGCCAAACTGCTGAGGAGAGAGTCACACTATTGGAAAGCCTAATTTTGAATTTCAGACTCTGAAGACTAAATTCTAATTAATGTTATTTATGGGATCTTATTATGTGGTTTACAAATATACAATCTATTGCCAGTTATTCATGAAAACCAGACCTCCCCTTAATCCATATGAATAGCTGGCTGAATGGTGATACTTGGATTTTGGGGTATTTAATATTTGTAATTTCTCCGTATGAAAAAAGATGTTCCAACAGTCCAATCACAGACTGAGAACAGCATCAAATAGCTCTGTCCTGAATAAAGCGGTTCCCAAATGGCCCTGAATTTGGGATTTTGTCCAGAAATATTTAGTACATTCTTTTAAAAACAATAATAGAGTGTGCATGCATGAATGTGAAAGTGTAATTTCTGAACATAGTCACACTTATTAAAAAAAAATTCAGTGAATAATCCTTGTGGTCTCTCAAAAAAGCCTCCCTTATGGATGTCTATGGAGAGAAAAAAATTAGTGAAAATTTGGGGAGACATGGGGCAAGTCATGTTTATACAATCAGAAATTCTGCTGTCTGGTTACAGGGCTTAGGTACTGCATTGAAAAATCTTCAATAATCTGTTTTCTTTTTTCTGTATGTTCAAAAACTTTCATTTAGATTTAAATGGGTGGTTAGTTCAACCTGAAACAGATAATTTTGCTTGGAAGCCTTTTTTTTTTAAAAAAAGAAAAAAAAAAAAGGAAAGCTACATTCATAAAAGCAAGGAGGTAAAACCAGACCAAGATCGAGGTGATCTGAGCCAGCTGCCTTCAGAGCTCTTCTCTACTTGAACAGAGAAATTTAAAACCAGCTCAAAGTGTGGGTTACAGAGAAAATTATGGAAGTCAGTTCACTTTGGTAAGTGGCCTCGTCACCGGGTGACAGTTATCCTCCTGACTCTCTTATTTCTTTCTTGCTGTTGAGAGCTGAGGTGCAGAGAGCTGCACCCAGGACCAGCCTGCAGCTGGCTGTGAGGGACTCCTCTGGAGCAGGAAAATGTGGATGCAGAGCCCTGTTTTGGTTGAGGTAGGGAGACTGGCCGAAGGAAGGGAGAGAGCTCAAGTGCTCCCACAGCAACTTATATTTATTTTGCAGGGCCCAGTGGAGGGAGAGTCAAAATACTTGGGAAATCTGAAACGAAATATCACTGCTGCGGGTGAATCTAGCTCAGCTTTTGGCTTGTTCTGACTCACTGTATTCAACTCAAATTTCTAAATGCTTTTGCATCAAATTGGAACTGTCTCTGAAAATGCATATCCAGCTGCAAACTTATCTTTTCCACTCCTGAAATCTTTCACTCCACTCTGTGGTTATGTTTGGCTGTTTCCATCTTCTATTCTTGCACTGACCTATTGGTATTTTTTTCAGCAACCTCTAAAGGAAAAGAAGATAAAGATGGAGCCCTGTCGAGACGCCCACTCTAATCCATCACCAAGGCAGGGCTCTTTTTGTGTGTAGCCTAGCCAAATGGCTGGGTTGCCATTTACTTGTGAGCCTCGACCAGATCCCATCCTTCCCTAGAGTGTGAGATGATGCAAACAAAAAGCTTGCATGCTGCTCTGGCTTGTGACTAATGCACAAGCAGGTGGGAGAGAGAGGATAATATTTCCTTCCAATTCTCCAAGCCATTGGGCAGCTGGGAGCCAGGAAGCCAAACCTTGTGCTCCAGCATACGAGCACCACAGACGTGCTGGAGCTCAACAGTGCAACAGCTGGGGGCTGGCAGCTGCTCCACGGGCAGCGTCTGCTGTGCTTTGGAAAAGGAGGTGGGAGAATCAGCATCAACCACCTGGAAGGGCTATGCCTATTCCTTCTTCCTGTGGTCCCATTCAAGCACTGTCCCTGTGTCCCTTGGCTCTGGACACTAAAGGAAGAGCCCCTGGTCCTCCTGGTGGGTGATCAGCCACTGTGTCTTCCCACATCTGTTTGCACGTGACAAAGAATGATGGGGGGAGGACCACGCTGCACCTCGAGTTGCGTCTCTGCAGACCAGTGCGGTGGGTGTTAAATTCTGTGAGGAGCTTTGTTTTCATTTCCCTTCAGTTCCCTCAGATCCGGAGAACTCTGAATAATGAATGCGGCGTTTACAAGCTGGCTGAATTAAGCAGCCTTCAGCTTAATTAGGGGGATGGTTATTCAGGGAAGAAACCAACGTGTACATCATGTATGTGGTCCAAAGTGCGGTGTGGGAGAAGGTGGGCAAAGACCTGCCTGCAGACAGCAAGGCAAGTATCCGTGTGCCCTCTGAGACACCTAACAAGCCCACAGCCAGGCAGATCCTTCCCCTGTGCTTGCACAGATCTCTGAAGTGGCTTTTTACAGCACCATTTGTCAGTGTTCAATAGCTTCCTGCTTGGTCCTAAGTTAAGATTTATCATTTGTATTACAATATCACTTAAGCATCCTGCACTGGCTGAGCTGGGACTTACCTGGACCATAAAGATGATCCCAAAGTAAACTTATAATCCTAGGCTGAGTTTATCTCTTTCTTGTGTGCATTAAGAAAATGAGGCTGTGGTATTTACTATCTTCCAGCTAAGCAGTTGTGACCCTGGAGGCATTTCAGGTTGACAGGAACAGGAAATTTCCATTTCCTGCATGAGCCTGAATGGCAAGTAAAACCCCAAAAGCTTATTGCCAAACATATCTAGATTTTTCCCTGTTTATGGTGGTAGAATAGACGGATACCAAGGTCACATTTCCTAGTGTTTGAGAGTGTGATAAGGCCTTAGGTAAGTTGTTTCTCTTTCCTGCACCTTACATTCCCTAATAGCAGATTGCAGATAATGGTGGAATTTGTAGGGTGGTTAAGTAGCTACAGATAAGTGGAAATCTTAAGTGTGAAAATCTCACGTGTAAGCTTTCGGGGAGGCAGAGACTCAGCCTCTCCCTGTGCAGCATCAGTACGATGGGATCCTGAGGCAGGACTAAATACTGGAGTATTTGAAATGAAGGTGCATGCTCACAGACTTCAGCTCTCCTTTTTCCTCCCAGGATTTGACTGTTTTTCTAAACATTGTAAGTTCTCTTTTCTCTCCTGAAGCTCTTGTGCCTTTTGATTTTCATTAATGGTTTTGTATTAGCTTTCAGCTTCCCACCAATCTGTTGTTTTTAGCCTTGGAGGTCAGTTTTTAGTCCCTGGCACATACTTAAATTTTTGAAGATACTAGAGAATTTAAAGCTTATGAGAGCAGCTCCGATGACACTAGTAGAAACACTCAAGTGCCCAAGTAAGACATAAATTTAAGAGCCTTGTTGAATAGATTTAAATCTGGAATAATGCTACAGAAGTAGGGCAAGTTGTCTAGATTTATACTGAGTGTTTGGAAGCAGAATCGAGACAATTTATTTTACTGGAAGCACCTCTAACAACTTAATAGATAGGTGCTCTGTTGTATAAATGCAGTTAATGAGGATGATTTGAGACTTCCTATATACTGTACTTTTGAAGGATTACTGTAAGATATTGCAGTTGTAGCAGAAATTGCAGAAAGCACCATGTCCCCACGGTACATTATGTGCAGCACTTCCCAGTGGCAGTAAATGTTCTGGCTTAATCAAAAAGATCACATTTCTTTCTATTACTACCTGCCTAGAGAAGCTAGAATAACTTTTGGCCAAGGAATACTTTTGTTTAAATCTTAAATTTCAAAACTAAATTACACAAAGACTTGCAGATGTGATTCATATGTCCCCCATTACTTCCAATCTCTTTCTATTTTTTGCCTGCTAACTTAAATTTGTGTGAGAATTGTAGTGCTGCTGGTAGCAATTGCACCGGTCAAAGGCTCTGCATGGGCAGGCATCCCCACTGTGCTGGGACTCTGCTCCCCAGCCTTAGCACACAGCCCAGCCGCCTCGCTGGTGGCCTCCTCCCACTGGAGGTCGTTCAGCTAAACTGTTCCTAGCAAATTGTCTGCTCAGCTGGAGTCACTCTTGTACTTCTTGCAAATTATCCTCAAGCAGCCATAGCTTAAGATTTAAATCACTATGTTCTGCTATTTGCAAGGTTCATGGAGAGGTTTCTGTGGGCATTTGTTGGCCTTCTGGCTTTGCCTAACCCGATCGCTCCAGGTCCATCTTTTGGCAGTCTTGTCTCTACCTACTGTGATGTGTGAGTGTCCCAGTCTGGTAAAGTGGGGATGACGCTGGTTACCCACCCACCGCACACGCCTGTCATGAAGATTTATGATGTGATATTTTCAAAGTGTAAAGCATTATTTATGCCAGGTGCTGTGATCTATCAATAACAAATGGGATAAACATTGGGTAGTTAAATATTTAAAGCACAGTCTTTGGAACTGGGACATCTGTGACCTTTTCCAACTCTCCTAATGGTTTCCTGCCTGTCCATGGATGAGACACTTCCCCATTCCTGCCACTGCTCTCCCCCCAGCTTTTATATAATATATCTGTTTAGCTGTGAACTCTTCCAGTGAGCAGTGCTCTGATGAGGTGCTGGCTGACAGACAGGTTCAGCGGGTCCTGGGTGCTCATGAGGCCCTCAAGGCTTTTGACAGAAGATTTCAGCCCAGTCTGAATCCAGGGGTGCAAAGGAAGAGCATCTCTTCCACCAGCCACCTTCAGTTTTATTGCAACTCTCAACTTTCCTGCTATTGTCTGCTCCCAATATTACCTCCACTGTGTAGCTCGGTATGCCAGGGCTGGTTTTGGGTGTCATTGTGTCACAGCTCTAGGAAACATCTGGCTCAATGCAGTGATAGCTGTATGAAGTGCAATGGCCTGCGACAGACGAGATGGCTGGCAACAGGCTATTTAAGCGTCCCTTCTGCTCTTAAACTCTGATTTGGTGAACAGAAAACAAATACACATTGCTATAGATTTGACAATAAGCCTTTTTACCATTTAAGAGAAACCTGATGTTGACTTCTCTTCCTGGTTGGTGTTTATCCCCTAATTCCAGAGCTCAGGTATACAGATATATAGCAGGCTACCTGCCCCTTTTGTATCATATCAAAATATTGATAGAAAAAATCACTGCAGACATTCCCCAGAACAGTTCCTTAAATAGAGCAGTGGTCATAGATCTAGTCAAACTGAGGCAGTAATCCCATCTCCAACTGTCAGAGATTGCTAGCTGGCTCTCATGGTTTTTATCATGCCCAGCTGTAGATCTTGAGAACTGACACATCTTTAGTGCACCCTCCTATTTCTCCATGGAAAATGTCCTCATTTAGTCATTTACTCATGCAAGTACTTTCTTTGCCCTAAAAGTATATCTTAGTCTGGTGTCCACTTATTTAACTGTGATCCAGTGGAATATTCAACACAGACATCTTTTATAAATCACATCCAAGGCACTTTCATGGTAATATTCCTTGAAGGACCACAACACAGAGTACACTTTGTCCCTGGATTCTTGGTACCAGCTTCTGACTCAACTGCAATGTGCATATTTTAAGATGGAGAGTTTTTTTTCTGCAGTACTTAATGTTCGGAGAGAGTTTAATCAAGAAACATGAGTAATTGGCATTAACATTCACTTCTGAGCAAGAGAACAGCTTCGATAGCATCTATACTCATTAGACTTTTCGCTCCAAACACTGTTCATTACAGTGAGTGCTCTTTGTATTGGCTTTTACTTTGTAAATACAGCACAGATTCTGCTCAGCACAGAAGTATGCCTTGAACAAACACTCTGCGGTTATACAAAAGTAAAAAGTTTTCACTGTTGAAAAGAAACAAGTGGAGCACCGCAAGTGCTTTGAGAAAATTTCTAAGCAGTCTGCAACACGATATAAAAACCTGCAATGACAGGACACAAGATTTATTTACTGGCTGCCTAATTGGAATGAGTAGGATTGATTTTGTTCACATTCTGAAATAAATCCTTGGAAAAGCTCAAGATTCAGCTTGAGAGGCCTGATGAAAGTTTATTGGGGTGCACTTATGGAGCCAAGACCACTTTAGGCAGTGCAGGAGCATGAACCAAGCCAGCAGTGAGATGAGAAGGAGCTAGACAGATCTCGGTACTTTGCACTTCTGCCTGCTGAGGTAAAAGTCCTGAACAGCAAATGGGTACTGATCCCCAAAGCGACTCTATCAGCATGTCTGCACCATACTCCCTGTCCTCCTACTGCTGGAATCAGTACAGGTGAGAGACATTTTAGCCCCTTACAGTCTCTGTTTACTTTTTAAAATGCATCTTAACTGTATGAATATGCTCTTCCTCTATTCACTGTGGAAAAGAAGCACACAGAGTAATGCTGATTTTCAGCTAGCTTATAAAATAACAACAAGAATATTGTGTTACTGTAATATCTAAAATGGCCCTAGGGCAGAAGATAGGAAGTGTGTTCTGTGTCAATACACCCCTTCACTCCCTGATTAAATTTGCACCCAAATCAAGTAGTTCAAAGTCTCAATTTGTTTAATGAATTGACTTGACAAATAGATAATTTTCTCTTTTAGCAATTACCCTGAAAATGTGAGTCGGCAGGAGCCCTGATTTTCATATCTGTCAATACAAACAGATTGGGGATCTTGTTCTACTGTGCTATGATACTTAATGTTTTCACAATTTTAAAGCATTTCTCAGGTAATGTGGCATCTATTATTTCAAGTAATGCTAACTATGCTCATGTTGAGTGAAGTACAGAAATATCAATTGCTTTATGCTGGTGTTTGAGGATAACGTGCCAATGCAAGAACTCTTGGATCCCAGTTGCCTGCTGTTACCATCTGACCTGAGGTTTTACTCATTGCTGCACCCTGCAGGGTGATCTGCAGTAGCCAAATTGTTTCAAAGAGCTACAGCCTCTCTACTTGGTCCATGGCTTCCTGGGTATGGGATAGCCAAGAGCCAGAAAATCCTAGGGACCACTACACATTTAGGAACCTCCGTTAGAAAAATGCTGCTTTAGGAGCCCCATTCTAATGCCAGTATCATATGAGATTTCCCTGGTTAGGCTCTTCATCCTGCACGTAGCAATGTAGCCCAAGGAACAGGGCTTTGCTTGGTTTTGGCCAAAGTCTGCTCTCACTGAACTAAATGTGAAATTTACCATGATGAAGAATATAGTAGTTGAGTGCCCTGTGCCAACAGTTTCCCAGTCACCTCTCCCCATATACAATGTTTTTGCTCTTTCCAACCTTGCATTCTTCAAATTTGTGGCCCAGGAGAAAGGCTTAGGTGAAATCAAACCATCTTTCTCCTTTGCTGGGCTTGATGCTGGTGTAGGAGGCTGGCTCAGCACGAAAGAGCCCTGCACCCTGCTACGTACAGGCAAAGGTGCTACCATGTCTCACCTCTGACTCTTACTCCTTGTATCCTGCTCTTTCCCATCGTGGCAGCTGCCATGAGGCATTTGTGGGATAACACCTGCAGTAAGTCCATGCCAGGGCAGACCATCTTGATGCCATTTTCCTATTGCCCAGCAGCAGCAGTATTGAAGGAGAGACACGTACCAGATATTGGTGGCCACAGTATTCTTTCCCTCCACGCAAACACCACTTTTCTTCCTAAAAAGTAGTAACAGCATAGTACCGTTACTACTGTCGCTTCACAGTAGCCGCAAATAAATGGGGGTTGTTCCAGCCATGTAACTTGCATTTCTCATTCCCTCCTTCCTGCTTTTTCTTTACTACTTCTAAGCTTTGTTCTCTTCTTTCTTAGAGATCCATCAGGATTTTACGCTGGAGTAACACCTCCCTCTCAGAAGCATACACAGCTGTTAGGAGGTGGGAGCATGAACGTGACCACTAACTGCAGTGTGGCTGCTGTGCTGTGAAGCCCTACCCAAATATAACTCGGGGAAACTGGCCTGTGGGACTGCACTCCAACACTGTAGCTGTGGCTCTTGCAGTGAGTGCAGGGAGACATCTGCCAAGGGGATAGAAGGTGAGGGAGTCCAAGCAAGAACAGGAGGGTGATACAGCCCTGATGGAGCAGAGGAAAGAATGAGGTTGAGGAAAGAGTGTGAGAGCAGAAAAGGAGGGAAATAATGAAGATAAGAGCATAAATATGGGCAGAAAGGAGCAACACAAGGCCTTAAGAACAGAATTAGAGATATGATGAAAAGGGTTAAGGACTGTCAGTAAATAGATACACAGTCTGAATGGTAATGGATAAGGAGCTTTAGCTGCAGTGCTGTGAATGTTAAGGACAGGAGGAAAATAGGCAGCAGAGAGTTTGCAGTCACCTAGTTAGCCAGAAGGAGCCCCGACTCAGCTCTTCAGACCTCGGAAGCTCAATGGCACAAGATGGGATGCTCATGAGAACAGGATTTCTTGAGGGATTCATGAGGCTTTCTGTATGGAAATAGCATAGAAAGACCTTTGCACAGCAGATTTTTGTCACTGCTGTCTTCATTCCTAGCTGGAAATAGAAGGCAAAACAAAAATAAATATTTCTTTTCCTCCAGCAATCCTCAATCATTGAAATATTGAGTGAGTCTGTGAGTTTCATTTAATCAATGCTGGTCTGGTCAAACTTGTCACTTACAGACAAAAATGCATGTGTGCTGGAAGAGAAAACAAGACCAGAAAAAATAAACAGTATTGACAATGACCTTTGAGCAGAAGTGGATTTTATTTCTGTTACCCTTCTATATGTTAAACCTCCTAGATTAAAGTTCACAGTAGCAGTCAGAGCTAAGTTCAGAGACCTTAGTTCACAGTAAGGAGCTTGAATAAATGACCTGATTTGTCAAAAGTTCAGAGTACTGACTTCCCATGAAAACAGTGGAAATACCAAGTACCGAGTGTCTTCCAAAACAAAGTTTTAATTAGTTGTGACACTTTTTCTGATCCCAGGGTCTTTGACATGTCTCCTGTGATGTCTTGGACCTTTCAGCTTGGTTTTCTAGAAGAGGAACAATAAGTGACCCCGAGTCTGGTGTGTTCCAAGTGTTTTGTTACTGGATCTGGAAAAAAGTGGCCCAAAACCAGGCAGGATTTTCTTCTTTTTCTATGCTGAGGGGAATAACCTTAAGAAAAAAGAAATCTTC
The DNA here is from genome assembly GCF_028858705.1 of Grus americana. Classification (NCBI taxonomy): domain Eukaryota; kingdom Metazoa; phylum Chordata; class Aves; order Gruiformes; family Gruidae; genus Grus; species Grus americana. The sequence goes on along the minus strand of NC_072853.1, from coordinate 8,102,749 downwards.
TGTTTATTCATGGAGCTCATTCTAAACAGAAAAAACAGTGAAGGATATCTGGTGCAGCTGGAACTAAGTGTAATACAGCACATCTTTCCAAGACTAAACACTGGCTTATACTAAGAAAAATAGTCTTGAAGACTGTGTGAAACCATACTGTCTGCTGATACCTTCCCTGCCTGTGTCATGGTAGATACTTTGGGCGTCTGACTCTGAAAAAGTCAGCATAGGTTTTTTATGTTGATTAGCTCCATTTTGGCCAAAAGAACCAAATTCACTAAGGGAGAGATGGAGAAATATTGCATACCAGCATGATAACCTTGTGTGACAGCATAGTCAAGATAAATATGCTATACATCTAGAAGTTCAGTCTGATACATAGTCTGGACCAAAGGGTTCTCTCGCAATGTGATGATCTATTGTATTGCCCAGCCAACTGGAGTGGCATTAAAATGAATTATACCAGGCTCCTGGTTTGGAAATTGTCTAGTCCATTATTTTTTAAGTACAGATTTCTTAAAGGGCAGAAGGAACCTTGGAGAGAGAGAATGAATTGGAAACAAATTGTGACCGTGACATTCTGCCCTCTTTCCTCTCCTTGCCATTTTTGGCAATTAGGGCATTATTTCCTCTTTCCTGTCAAGGACCCTTAGGGTTTGAAAAAGGCTTTTCAGTCTTTTGCCTTTGTTCTGATTTGCAGACAGGGAAGAAAAAAAGAGTTGTTTATCCTTCCATGCCTGCACAGTTATCTCTGTGCTTCCTTTTTCCTGTTATACATCCTTTTGTTGTTTTCTAATACAGTTTCATAAAATGAAGACATGGACCAATGGGTTGCCTGGGCTAAATTCTTAGTATTTTACAACTCTTTCATGATGCCACAGACCGTGATGTGCTGTATGGTTCAACCAGCCTCTATGTTGACACATTTCTATGTATTTATAATAATCACATTTCCGCATGTTCTTGTTCTTCCAGCTGACTCATGTGTGAGAAAGTGTTCAAGTTGTCCAATCAATTCTCAGGTTGCTAGGTAAGGTAATTTTATTTTATTATTTTTCTCTTTTCCTTCCCTTCCCTTCCCTTTCCCTTTCCCTTTCCCTTTCCTTTTTTCCTTTTTTCCTTTTTTCCTTATCTATGCTATTTTAAAATATCCTACTGATTATGTTGTACATTTCCAATTGTGTAGCTGCCACAGCTTTTGTATTTCTGCTGTAGCTAGAAAACTTTTCAGCACCACTATAAACATGCAACATGTGTTCTCTGGTAATAGCTACTTCTTTCACGATATCAGATAGGATGATCCCCAGAAAGACATACTGATTTTGGCTTATCCAAGATATCCAGTAAGATAATGCAATTTTGATCCATTGCAGCCTATATGAATCTGCAAACCCTGATTTTTCCAACACAGAGCACACATATAGGTGCTGAGTGGTATCGTGCGACTTCCGTGATTCACAGCATTACTTGATTGCCATTGGTCTCCTCCTCTCCCCCACACCTCCATTTGGAAACTGAGCTCTTCCAGGCACTCACTTTGCATTTTGATTTCTCTGGCCTTCAGAAAAGTGTGCAATTTAGCATGATACCCAGATTAGACCAGGTGCTAGTCATGGGTGAATCACCCTCAATCTTGGATGTGCAAAATTGTTTAGTAGCTTATTGAATCTAAAGGTGGAGAAGACTCACATATGTTTCATCTGAATTCATATACAATTGTCTTTGGATGTGCTAATCAGATATTCAGGAGAGTTGCTCAGGTCAGCATGGGTTTGAGTTGCATGAACTCCTTACAAATGAAGTCCTAATTTTGGACTGTGATGCCTAAGTCACCTGCAAGAAATAACATTTTCTGTGATCATAGGATGGTTGCTTATTTTGACATATGCTAATATTTTGACAGATGCTAAAAATATTGGTACAAGTGCCCTTTTCTGATAGTTCATATTCCTGTCTGCACCATTGGCTCTATTTCTTGCATGGTTTTACGTAAACTTTTCACTGTGCAATCCCTATGGAGTGGTGATCAATTTGTGTAATTTAATAATTACAAATAATTACAGACTTCGTATTTTCCCAGTGTCATGAGTAGCTGCTGATGAACCTACAGGCATAGAGTCTCTGTCCATGCCCTCCCGAGGCTCTCTTGGAACTGCTCAGTGATGTTAAGCACTTAAACAGCAGGGAATTTCTGGGAACAGTCCAGCTTCCTCTGGTATTAGGAGCCATTTAGCAAATGGTGATAACTAATTTAATTAAGATCAGATGCTAATGCCATTTGTGAAGATGATGCCGTATGGACACAGGCCTACTGTTCTTTGGCTCTGAAGCATCCTTCTCTGATTTTTGGAGTGTTATGACATATATGCACTAACACACTGACAGCAATGCACAATAAATGGTCGGAGTATTCAGGTATTTGTCTTTCAACCAAGGTATTTTATCTACTCAGCTGTCAGATGTTGTCAAGACCAGCAGTTTTATCATTCTTCAAAGAATTGATTCTTCAAATGACTGACTCAAACTGATCATGTTTGTTCTGAAATTCTTGTCACTTACTGTGTAACTTACACTTTGGGTCTAATTTACACACTTTGGGTACTCAAGATTGCTCTGCATTGATAGTATATGTCTAGTTTTTGTCAGTCAATAGAAGGGTTCTGAGTAATTGTTGGTGCTTTTCTGCTGTTGTGGATTATGTCTACATGTTCTGCGGAGCATGACTTCCATCTTCTGTCAGTTTGGAAAAAAAAATCCTCACTCAGTAAGTTACTTTACAGGTCAAGAAAATCCTGTTTGTATTTCCTACGTTCAATAATTCGAACAATTTCCAGCTAAATCGTGGAGCTCGTTGCCACAGAATAGTGTAGATACTAAAAGTTTCTGTGTTTTTTAGAAGCTATTAGACAGATTCATGGGCTATATTGTAATACCTCTTTCTGTCTAGCAGTGCTGTTGATGACAGAGGCCTGATATAGATTATTGTACTCATTTTTGTCAGCCATGACTGAAGACAATTTGGATCATGGATTAGATTTGAAGTATGCACATGCCCATACTTCTGCCATTTCTACACATAACGACCACCAGGCCAGCAAGGCGAGGTGGTGGAGTTGCTCTTTATGTGAGAGCAACTGGAATGTATTGAGCTCTGCCTAGGGGTGGATGAAGAATGAGTCGAGAGCTTATGGGTAAGAATTAAGGGGCAAACTAATGTGGGTGACGCTGCAATGGAGTTTACTACAGGCCATCTCATCAGCAAGAGGAAGTTGATGAGGCCTTCTGCAGACAGCTGGAAGTAGGCTTACAATCACAGGCCCTGGTTCTCATGAGGGACTTCAACCACCCTGATATTTGCTGGAAAGGCAACACAGCCAGGCACGCACAGTCCAGGAGGTTCCTGCAGAGCACTGATGACAACTTTTTGACACAGGCGGTGGAGGACTCCACAAGGAGAGGGGTGCTGCTGGACCTTGTACTAACAAAGAAAGCAGGGCTGGATGGGGGTGTGAAGGTTGGGGGCAGCCTTGGTGCAGTGAGCATGAGATGGTGGAGTTCAGGATCCTGCATGGAAGAAGCAGGGCAATAAATAGGATTACAGCCCTGGACTTCAGGAGAGCTAACATTTGGCCTCTTCAAAGACCTGCTTAGGAGAATCCCATGGGAAATCATGCCTGACCAATATGATAGCCTTCTATGATGGCATGGCTGGCTGAGTGGATGAGGGGAGAGCAGTAGATATTGTCTACCTTGACTTCAGTAAGGCTTTTGACACTGTCTCCCATAACATCCTCATAGGTAAGCTTAGGAAGTGTTGGTTAGAGGAGTGGACAGTGAGGTGGGTTGACAACTGGCTGAATGGCAGAGCTCAGAGGGTTGCGCTAAGCAACGCAGAGTCTAGTTGGAGGCCTGTAGCTAGTGGTGTGCGCCAGGGGTCGGTGCTTGGTCTGGTCTTGTTCAACATATTCATCAATGACCTGGACAAGGGGACAGAGTGTACCCTCAGCAAGTTTGCTGATGATACAAAACTAGGAGGAGTGGCTGATACACCAGAAGACGGTGCTGCCATTCAGTGACACCTGGACAGGCTGGAGAGTTGGGTGGAGAAGAACCTAATGAAGTTCAACAAGGGCAAGTGTGGGGTCCTGCACCTAGGGAGGAATAACCCCAAGCACCAGTACAGGTTAGGGGTTGACCTGCTGGGAAGCAGCACTGCGGAGAAGGACCTGGGAGTCCTGGTGGACAACAAGTTGAGCATGAGCCAGCAATGTGCCCTCGTGGCCAAGACGGCCAATGGTATCCTGGGGTGCATTAAGAAGAGCATGGCTAGCAGGTTGAGGGAGGTTATCCTCCCCCTCTTCTCTGCCCTGGTGAGGCCACACCTGGAGTTCTGTGTCCAGTTCTGGGCTCCCCAGTTCAAGAAAGACAGGGAACTACTGGAGAGAGTCCAGCGAAGGGCTACAAGGATTATTAAGGGACTGGAGCATCTCTCATATGAGGAAAGGCTGAGAGAGCTGGGTCTGTTTAGCCTGGAGAAGACTGAAAGGGATCTTACCAACGCTCATAAATATCTAAAGGGCAGATGTCAAGAGGAAGGGGCCCAGCAACAGGACAAGGGACAATGGGCACAAACTGGAACACAGGAAGTTTCGTCTGAACATGAGGAAAAACTTCTTTACTTTGAGAGTGACAGAGCACTGGAATAGGTTTCCCAGAGAGGTTGTGGAGTCTCCTTCTCTGGAGATATTCAAAACCCACCTGGATGTGATCTTGTGCAACCTGCTGTGGGGGATCCTGCTTTAGCAGGGGGGTTGTACTGGATGATCTCCAGAGGTCCCTTCTAACGCCTATCACTCTGTGATTCTGTGACTTGTGTTGTAGCATTCAGTTAAAACGGTAGCTGTTAAGATTACTAGCAGTGACTCATGTTTTACCACAATCAAAACTGACCATTCTGTCTGCTGATTTAGAATCATAAAATCATGGAATCATTTTGTTTGGAAAAGACCTTTAAGATCGTCAAGTCCAACTGTTAACCTAGCACTGCCGAGCCCACCACTAAACCATGTCTCTAAGCACCACATCTAAGTGTCTTTTAAATACCTCCAGGGATGCTGACTCAATGATTGACAACCCTTTCCGTGAAGAAATTTTTCCTAATATCCAATCTAAACCTCCCCTGGCACAACTTGAGGCCATTTCCTCTTGTCCTATCACTCGTTACTTGGAGAAGAGACCAACACCGACCTCACTAAAACCTCCTTCCAGGTAGTTGTAGAGAGCGATAAGGTCTCCCCTCAGCCTCCTTTTCTCCAGCCTAAACAACCCCAGTTCCCTCAGCCAATCCTCATAAGACACGTGCTCTAGACCCTTCACCAGCTTCGTTGCCCCTCCCTGGACACACTCCAGCACCTCAATGTCTTTCTTGTAGTGGGGGGCCCAAAACTGAACACAGCACTCAAGGTGCGGCCTCACCAGTGCCGCGTACAGGGGGACAATCACTTCCCTAGTCCTGCTGGCCACACTATTCCTGATACAAGCCAGGATGCTGTTGGCCTTCTTGGCCACCTGGGCACACTGCTGCCTCATATTCAGTCCGCTGTTAACCAACACCCCCCCCCAGATCTTTTCCACTGGGTAGCTTTCCAGCCTGTAGCATTGCATGGGGTTGTTGTGAGCAAAGTGCAGGACCTGGCACTGAGCCCTGTTGAATTTCATACCATTGCCCTCAGCGCATGGATCCAGCCTGTCCAGATCCCTCTGTAGGGCCTTCCTACCCTCCAGCAGATCAACACTCCTGCCCAACTTGGTGTCATCTGCAAACTTACTGAGGGTGCACTCCATCCCCTCGTCCAGATCATTGATAAAGATATTAAAGAGAACTGGCCCCAATTTATAGACAGAAGTAACAGAAATGCTGCTAACACCTCTAGGTAGACTCCTGATGTTCCCTGTCAGCAATGGGTGCAGCAATGACAACAGAATCAGGCTTACCGATTACCCTACTATTTTCCTCATATGTTTTTTCTCTGGTCAGGTTCATCCTTGGTGTCCTGGTGGTAGCTGTAGTTTATCCCCTTATGTTTTGTTTGTAGTTTTAGCACCTGGCAGCTACACTTATCAGACAGCTGGATGCTGATTTTTTTGTGTCACAGCTGAGGGCCCTTCGACATTTGCAGATATTATTGTCAGTGCTGGTCCTGATAAGATGTCTTTTATAAATAACTGACAGCTTGCACATTTAGGTACGTCTTTAGTTGTGATATTGGGTATTTAGCAGGATTTGTGGATTCATAGAATCTGACAGGGATGGCAACGTAAGCATTTCTGCTGGGGTACTGTTATATATGAATATCTATGGAAAACACTCAAATTTCATTTTCTATTCTCTGCATGACTGCTTACAGGTAACTCCAGAGTGAGAAAAGGGGCAGAGTTATAAATTTTGTCTTGTCTGTGCTTTAAAATATTCTTGTTGATACACTGTAAATTTGAAATCCCATGAAGTCTTGTCTTCTTTGTTTGTAATAAAGGAAGAACTAACAGAATCTAGACATAATATCAAAATAGATCTGACTCCTCGCAGATGGATTTTTAACCATGAATTCTTTCTTATTTTGTTAACCAACTAGGAGTATATCTATTGTGTGATTCAGTCAATGCCCTGTTATTTCAAATTTGTGAATAACCCACGCTAGTCCTCCAAGGAGTTCTCCAGCATAGTTATGAGAGGCAGATTGTCGTGGTTTAACCCCAGCTGGCAACTAAGCACCACAGAGCTGCTTGCTCACTCCGCCCCGGTAGGATGAGGGAGAGAATCGGAAGAGTAAAAGTGAGAACACTCATGGGTTGAGATAAAGACAGTTTAATAGGTAAAGCAAGAGCTGCACATGCAAGCAAAGCAAAACAAGGACTACATTCCCCGCTTCCCATCAGCAAGCAGCTGGTCAGCGATCTCCAGGAAAGCAGGGCTCCATCATGTGTAACTGTGACTTGGGAAGACAAATGCCATCACCCCAAATGTCGTGTCCCCCCCCGCCCTTCCTTCTTCTTCCCCCAGCTTTATATGCTGAGCATGACATCATATGGTATGGAATATCTCTTCAGTCAGTTGGGGTCAGCTGTCCCGGCTGTGTGTCCCAACTCCTTGTGCACTCCCAGCTACTCGCTGGTGGGGTGGTGTGTCCCAGCAGAAAAGGCCTTGGCTCTGTGTAAGCACTGCTCAGCAGTAACTAAAACATCCCTGTGCTATCAACACTGTTTCCAGCACAAATCCAAAACATAGCCCCATACCAGCTACTATGAAGAAAATTAACTCTATTCCAGCCAAAACCAGCACACAGATTCACAAGTTCTACTTCCACAATAAGGTTTTTCCTATCTTTTTCTCATCAAGAAGCAAAAGAAAGAAAACAAAAATACATTTAATCTAGTGATTTCTCAAATATTCCCTCACAGTTCTGTGAATATAGGAGGAGAGATCTTTCTAGAGGTCTAGAAGTTGAAACCATGCATAATATTTCTCTGGATAGACTCTTTCCCAATTGTTACATGCACACAGAGACAGCAGTCATAGTCTCTAACTCTCGGTCGGAGACTCCTCAATATTTTGTTGCTGAGATCCTTTAGAGGAGGGAACAGCTTTCTGCAGCGTATTACTTGCTGCTGAAGGACCGATGAACGTTGGTGGTATGTGCCTGTAGCTCCAGTACTGAGGTTTTGCTAGATGGGCTTTACACTCAGAAGAGAAACCCTCTTTCTCTTCACATTTAAATGTTTGGTTGAAAAGGGTTTGCTATTGTAAAAATAAGGAAGAAATTATTTACAATGACGGTGGTGAAACACTGGAACAGGTTGCTCAGAGAGGTTGTAGATGCCTCATCCGTGGAAATATTCAAGGTCAGGTTGGACAGGGCTTTGCACAACCTGATCCAGTTGATGATGTCCCTGCTCATTGCAGGGGGCTGGACTAAATGACCTTTAAAGGTCCCTTCCATGGTTCAATTCTAAAAATGGTACATTAGGAAGTATGATCAAGGCCTAATAAACAGAGCAGCTTAGATAACCACCATCAATGAGCAGACGTCCATCTTTATTCATAGAACACATAAACACCGTAAGAGCATAATGTGGCTGAAAAGGATTGAGGAGAAACTGAGGCAACGTAATATCAGATAAGAGTAGGAATCTACATAAGATATGCCTTGAAATGCCACATCCCCCTTTCTAGAATTATTCTCCTTTTTCCAGTTAGAGTTTCCAGGCTTACCAATTTTCAGAGCATGCGATTTAACAACAGAGCACAGTGTGTTTTTTTTATACACAATCTTCAAGGATTTTTAAAAAATAAAACCAGTGCTTAGCCCTAATCAAAAAGCAAAGCTCTCACTGTGTGGCAAGTTGTTCAAATCTATAACAAGAAAATGAACTCCTGCCATAAGCTGCAGGGAGACAATAGGTATGTATTATAGAAAGGGGAATGGTTGGTTGGAGGGCAGGAACAAACAATGCAAAGACAGCAATGGGATACTTTAATTTTTAAAATAAATCTGGGATTATGTCTTTTCAGGAGAATCGCTCTACACCAGTAAAGTGAAACAGAGAACTGCAGTGCTTGACCCTGAAACACAAGAGATGTATAAACCAAATCCTAACATTCAGAGCAAGCAAGAAATGGCAGTAAATTTCTAGCTATGAGTCTAGGATGCTGCTGTCAAAAACTGTGTTGACATCTGATGCAGTAAATGAGACCGGAAGGTAAATTCAGAGTCAACACTTGCCCTGGGGCTTCTGACAAGTAGATGTAAACTGATGGTCGTCAGGATCCTCTGCCAGTGGGAGAACATGTCTTAGGACATGTTGAAATTGAATTATCATTGGATAAATTGAGTTGTAAGAAATTAGTGTTCGTGTGTGCAGTCCTTTGAACTGAAAGAGCAGGCACCCTGTGAGGAGAAAGGAATGACAATCTGTGGGTGTGTTTCTGGGCAGGCAAGAGCTCAGTCTTTGGGAACTGGGACCTGTGATTTTCCTTACAAAACTGAAGAGCTTAGTGTTAGAAAGCAAAATGTGATCTAGTGAACACGGAAAGATGTGAATATGCAAGATTTCTGAGAGCTATGGACACAAGCCATAGGAAGGAGCTGCCTCAACTTGCCCAAATATTTGTTCCTGCTCCAAAACAGTTTCTGTAAGATCTGTACATTAGAATAACAGACAGCTGTGGCACTTCTCTTACAGAGCAGGTGCTCGAAATTCTCCAGACTCCTAACTGTCACAATTTCATTTCTGGTTCATAGAAAGCATATTTAATTTTTATTTTTATGAAAACCAGAGCTTTGTTAAACTGGGATTTAGTGGCGATACAACATAAGGAAACTTGCAAAGCTCCTTTATTTTTCTGAGCAATTGTTTATGGGTAGGAGTCTGCAAAGACAAGTGTCATTGTTTTTGTGTCACTCTCTGTACATGACCCAGAAATTTAAAATCGGATTTTGATCCTGTATTTAGATATTTATACATTTATACATTTATACATTTTAATTTTATATTTATGCTGTGTGAAGACCTCTTCCTCTACCTGGTGAATGTTTTATTTACAAAATATGGTTTTAGAACTGAATGACAAACATATGACCTCTATTTTTCTCTTTGCTCTTCATTCAGAGGAACACAACTGATTTCAGTAGGAGTTGCCTCTGATTAAAACTAGTGAACGTGACAGAACAGCCTTTACAAGTAGGGGAATAGAATAGCAAGCTACAATCACCCAAATGCATTTACTGTTCAAGCTAGGATTTAAAAGTCCTGAGAATCTTATTTATGCAATTTTTATTTCCCTTTAACCCTTTGGCAATAGCTGGTAGGACTCCTGCCATAAGCACTAATGAATTTTGCATTGAATTCTGACTCTTGGCATTTAGGGCTTAATAAAATCTTCTTTTCCTTTATCTGGAAGATTCCTTTTCTGCTAATTGGTGTCAACATCAATCAAGATCAGAGTTGCAAAAACACTAGTTTAAAGGCCTTTTGCTCATCTGCTTTATACCTCAAGTAATATGGAGCTGTAGGCAGCTTACACATAAAAGTGACAATAAATGTCCTTTCACTCTAAAATGCACAAAAATCTTGGAAACTGAAAAATTGTGTTGTTGCAACAAATTAAAAGCCACTTCCAGAGGTCTGTCAGTTACACAAGTGGCATTTTGAGTGTGTGTGGCTGTCCTAAATATTTTGCATAGGTTTAGAAGAGCTTCCTCCAGACCTTCAAAACTGTGAGTGACGTTGGGGAGGAGTTCTTTAGAGGAAGCTCCTCTGGAAGATGATGGCTGGGTGACAGCTCCATGTATTTGCGTGTCTAGTATCAATGCAATAAGCATATTCAGGGCAATTTACATTATTTGTGCAAGTTCAACAGATCACTAAAACCTGTGCTTGACTGGGGGCAAAAGTAGAAGTTGGAAGCATGGTTCTAGATGCAGCTGATGGGCAGCACCTTGTTTCCATGCAAGGCGACTGCCCCTGGCTCTGTGCAAGGCTGGAGATCTTGGGGCCCACTGAACTGGGAGTTTGCCTAGGCCATAAGCAAGATTCAGGTGAGTCCCTGCAGAGGCTGTTTGATGCTGTACCAAGTATTGTACCTGTGGGTGAGGTAGTGGCTCCTGAGCCAGCCAGCTCCCCTTGTCCCTGCAGAAACTTGGAGAAGGGAGCAGCAGGCCATCAAAATCAGTTGTAGGGTTGCAACTACAGCTCCTGCTGTGGACTTTCAGAATACTGTTTTTTGTCTAGATAAGCCATGAAAGGATGATGTCAAGGATAAAAATCGCACACCACAGGGCTGCCCATTACACACAGACTCGCCCAAGCACTGATCATCTCCTTCCTGTCCTGCAACAACCAACACAAAAGTATAATCATTACGGTGGCAAATGACCATAGTCCCTACCCCCTACAGTTATGAGGGGTAGATATGTGTGTGCACAAAGACCAAGTCAAGGACTGGAGGAGTGGACTGGGAAAGGTGATTTGTAAGGAAAGGCTTTTAGTAATGACCAAAACTTGTGTGCGTGCCCAATGGCTTGTGGGAAGTGACTGATAACTTCAGACCACGTGCCTGTGCCCAGGCCACCCTCAGCCCCAGCAGACTCACTGCAGAGTCATCACAACAATTTAGGAAAAGGTAAAAAAAAGATGCCCCTGACTTTCAGAGACCATGTCTCTTGCTCACCAGAGTTGCACATGTCTGCTGACTATTTGCATGGGTAGAAAGATTTAATTGTGTGGTGCTTACTGACTCTTCATTGCCTGATGGGAGATCTTAAAGGTCTTTTCCAACCCAAACAATTCTATGATTCTAAGATTGGGTGATGTACCTTCTTGATCCAAAAGGCTTCCTCACCACCATGACAGTGGACAGGATGGCTTAAAAGGATGTGGCAACCCTAGGTGGGGGATCCCCACCTCCACCACTCTCAGTGCAGGAACCTGCAGTGCAGAGTTGAGATGGCATTTGGAGATCCTGATGCCTCAGTAGGACCTGGGAAAAACCTCACCTAAGATTGATGGGTCTTTCTCTGTCCTCCAGATGGTCAATGTGTTGCGTAGTAAAATGTAAGTGGAGATGACTCTTCTACACACCAAATCAAAGCCAGAGGGAGAAAAAGCACACAGTAAAAAGCAGACCTATTTGGACCCAGTAATTTTTTTATTCAAAACAAGGTTAAATGACATGAAGGATCTTCCCTTCCTTTCCTATGGCTGAGCTGGGTGAAAGTTCAGTCATTCACAGAAGCACTATGAGATGGAAGTCAATGCTGATAGAGTACCAGGGGCAAGAAAAAGAAAATTTCCAGTCCTCCCATGATACTTTATGGCTCATGTTCTGCACAGCTCATTGAGCTGTACCATTAGGGTAGCTTGATCTTGCTGCATAGTGAAGCCGAAAATGAAGGAGTGGGGACCTTCATGGTACTTGCTTTGTTAGGTACAACAGTGTCCATAATGGAAGAATACACAAAGAAAGGACAAACATGTACATAGAATCACAGAATTGTTTAGATTGGAAAATACCTTTAAGATGGTCAAGTCTAACTGTAAACCTAACACTGCCAAGTTCACCACTAAATCATGTCCCCACAACTACACGTCTTTTAAATACCTCCAGGGATGATGACTTAACTGCTTCCCTGGGCAGCCTGTTCCAGTGATTGACAACCCTTTCAGTGAAGAAATTTTTCCTAATATCCAGTCTAAACCTCCCCTGACATAACTTGAGGCCGTTTCCTCTTGTCCTATCACTCGTTACTTGGAGAGACCAACACCCACCTGGCTACAACCTCCTTTCAGGTAGCTGTAGAGAGCAATAAGGTCTCCCCTCAGCCTCCTTTTCTCCAGCCTAAACAACCCCAGTTCCCTCAGCTGCTCCTCATAAGACTTGTGCTCTAGACCCTTCACCAGCTTTGTTGCCATTCTTCAGACATGCTCCAGCACCTCAGTGTCCTTCTTGAAGTGAGGGGCCCAAAACTGAACACAGTACTCGAGGTGAGGCCTCAGCAGTGCCGAGTACAGGGGGACAATCACTGCCCTAGTCACACTATTCCTGATACAAGCCAGGATGCTGTTGGCCTTCTTGGCTACCTGGGCACACTGCTGGCTCATATTCAGTCTGCTGTTAATCAACACCCCCAGATCCTTTTCCACTGGGTAGCTTTCCAGCCACTCTTCCCCAAGCCTGTATCATTGCCTGGGGTTGTTGTGACCGAAATGCAGGACCTGGCACTGAGCCTTGCAGAATCTTAAACAATTGCCCTCAGCACATGGATCGAGCCTGTCCAGATCCCTCTGTAGGGCCTTCCTACCCTCAAGCAGATGAATACTCCTGCTCAGCTTGATGTGGTCTGCAAACTTACTGAGGGTGCACTCAATCCCCTCGTCCAGATCGTTTATAAAGATATCAAACAGAAATGGCCCCAGTACTGAGCCCTGGGGAACACCACTTGTGACCGGCTGCCAACTGGATTTAACTCCATTCACCACAACTCTTTGGGCTTGGCCATCCAGCCAGTTTCTTACCCAGTGAAGCATATGCCCATCCAAGCCATGAGCAGCCAGTTTCTACTGGAGAATACTGAGGGAAATGGTGTCAAAAGCTTTACTAAATTCCAGGTAAACAACATCCACAGCCTTTCCCTCATCCGCTAAGCAGGTCACCTTGTCATAGAAGGAGATCAGGTTAGTCAATCAGGACCTGCTTTTCATGAACCCATGCTGACTGGGCCTGATCACCTGGTTGTCCTGTATGTGCCATGGGATGGCACTCAAGATGATCTGATCTATAACCTTCCCCAGCACTGAGGTCAGACTGACAGGCCTGTAGTTCCCCACATCCTCCTCCCAACCCTTCTTGTGCATGGGCATCACATCAGCTAACCTCCAGTCAACTGGGACCTCCCCAGTTAGCCAGCACTGCTGATAAATGATGGAAAGTGGCTTGGTGAGCATTTCTACCGGCTCCCTCAGTACCCTCGGGTAGATGCCATCTGGCCCTATAGACTTGTGTGTGTCTAAGTGGTGTAGGAGGTCGCTAACTATTTCCCCTTGGATTATGGGGGCTTCATTCTGCTCCCTGTCCCTGTCTTCCGGCTCGGGGGTCTGGGTACCCTGAGAACAACTGGTCTTACTGCTAAAGACTGAGGCAGAGAAGGCATTAAGTACCTCATCATTTTCCTCATCCTTTGTCACTATGTTTTCCCCTGCATCTAATAAAGGATGGAGATTCTCCTTAGTCCTCTTTTTGCTGCTAATGTATTCATAGAAACATTTTTTACTGTCTTTTATGGCAGTAGCCAGATTAAGTTCTAGCTGGGCTTTGGCCCTTCTAATTTTCTCCCTGCATAGCCTCACAACATCCTTGTAGTCCTCCTGAATTGCCTCCCCCTTCTTCCAAAGGCAATAAACTCTCCTTTTTTTTCCTGAGTTCCAGCCAAAGCTCTCTGCTCAGCCAGGCTGGTCTTCTTCCCTGGCAGCTCATCTTTCAGCACATGGGAACAGCCTGCTCCTGTGCCTTTAAGATTTCCTTCTTGAAGAATGTCCAGCCTTCTTGGACTCCTTTGCCCTTCAGGACTGCCTCCCAAGGCACTCTGTCAACCAGGCCCCTAAACAGGCCAAAGTCTACCCTCTGGAAGTCCAAGGTGGCATTTCTACTGAACTCCCTCCTTATTTCTGCAAGAATCAAAAGCTATCATTTCGTGATTGCTATGCCAGATAGCCTCCAGCCATCACATCACCCACAAGTCCTTCTTTGTTCACAAAGAACAGGTCCTGCAGAGTGTCTTCACTAGTTGGCTCCCTCACCAGCTGTGTCAGGAAGTTATCTTCCACACACTACAGGAATCTCCTAGACTGTTTCCTCTCCACTGTATTTTATTTCCAGCAGACATCTGGTAAGTTGAAGTCCCCCAAGAGAACAAGGGCTAGCAATTGTGAGACTTCTCCCAGCTGCTTATAGCCTATTTTGTCTGCCTCTTCATCCTGGTTGGGTAGTCTATAACAGACTCCCACCATGACATCTGCCTTATTGGCCTTTCGCCTTATTCTTATCCATAAACACTTGACCTTTCAGCACCATCATCAAGCTCTAGACAATCAAAACACTGCCTAACATACAGAGATACCCACCACCTCTCCTTCCTTGCCTATCCCTTCTGAAGAGATTATAGCCATCCATTGCAGCAGTCCAATTGTGTGAGTCATCCCACCATGTTTCCATGATTGCAACTATATCATAGTTTTCCAGCTGCCCAATGCCTTCCAACTCCCCCTGTTTGTTGCCCATGCTGCATGCATTGCTGTAGATGCACTTCAGTTGGCATATTGATCCTGACACCTTTATTGGGGAGAAGCCCTAATTCCTATGTGACTGTTCTCGGGCGCTTCCATGGTTTCTAACACATCAACAACCTTTATGTCTTTGCTGCCGTGTGGACCTCCATCCCTTACTCCCACTGAGATGGTTAAGATGCTGCGCGCATTAGTACGGAGACATTTCAAATGTATTCCAGTGTACTCAGAAAATAGTGGAGCAGACTGAAGGACCTTGCTAGTACACTCTCTCTCAAACATAGGCATGCCAGCCCCAGGTTTCTCTCTAGTGAACCTGGTTTTATTTGCCCTGTCAAATCTAGTTTAAAGGTTTTTTCAGTTAGCCCTGCTCACTCCTGTGCAAAGGTACTTTTCCCTCTTTGAGACAGATGTGCCCCATCTGTTGCCTGCAGGCCTGCTGTTGTGTAGACCGACCTGTGATCAAAACACCCAAAATTTTGCCAGTGAAACCAGAGTCAGAGACAGGTATTGATCTGCTCAGTCTTCCTGTTTCTTCCCTCATCATTCCCTACAACTGGAAGGATAGAAGAGAACACTACTTGTCTCCTGATCCCAAGTCATCCCAAGGCCCTAAGTCTCTTTTGATCACCCTTGGACTTCTTATTGCAGATTCATTGCTGCCTACATGAAAAATCAATAGTGGATAAGAATCCAAGAGCTGTACCAGGGTAGGAAGTTTTCTCATCACATCTTTAACCCAGGACCCAGGGAAGCAGCAGACTTCCCTAAGAAGTGGGTCCATTTGGCATATTGGGCCTTCTGTTCCTCTCAGGATAGTGTCCTATGACAACGACCCAAATTTTTTCTTTATGGAAGAAGTTTTGATGCAGGGCGTAGGCTGACTTAACCTTGGTGACATCTTCAATCTAGATGAACCATCATCCTTGTCATTGTTTGGTTCCACTTGCAGAGCCTTATACCTGTTACGCAAGGGCACCTGGGAAGGAGGGGGAGTCACAGGGCAGACGTGTCTGCTGCGCCAGGCAGGAACTTGTCACCATTGCCCCCTGTCCCTTAAGTCACCTTGTTCAGACAGACAGAGAGAGGATGGGGAATCCTCCATATCACGTGTCCTGCCTGCCTGCTGGGCCTGTCCCAGGGAAGGTAGGGTGCGGTTCCAGTAGTCTATCTCTCTCTCTCGCTCTCCCTGATACTCCTCAACCTGCCCACCTCCTCCCAGAGCTCTGTCACTGAGCAGAGGAGTTCCTCCACCTGGTTGCACCTCCCACAGGTGTGCTCACTGCTGCCATCCTGTACTGGTGTAAGAGCAGGGCACAGCCTGCAGCCTGACACCTGGGTGGCAGCGTGTCCCCACTGCAGCTCTGTCAGTTGGGGTGGGTGCAGAGCTTAGAGAGGCCATGGCCTTCTGCTGGGTGGATACCATTGAGCCCCAGTTGAGCTGGCAGAATTACAGCACCCTTCCGTGCAAACTGCTGTGCCACACCCTGTTTGCCCACTCTGTTTGCTAGTACTCCCCAAGAGGCTGTTTTGTAGGTGTGGGGACTTGGCTGCCATTACTCCTTGCCCTGCTCAGGTCTCTTCAGCTGCTGTGGCACAAGTTGCAGGCTCCTGGCAGGTCTCTCTGCTCCCCTGAGGTACCTCCAGCTCAGGAACGCTCCTGTACACCGCACTAGAGTTCTCCACTGCTGATTGCGCTGACACCGGAGCTGCTCGCCTCAGTGACTCAAGCCTCTAGATGTCTACTAAGAAGTTCACATTTGCCTTCCCCATTCAGCTCAGAGTTAATAGTCAGATGGGTTAAAATCTGATGTCAGACTCATGGAAATCCGCAGCCTGAGACAACTGCCATGATCAAGTCACTCTGAGAGAGTATGGAGATTTCACTGAGGATCTAATTAATTACCTAAAGTGGATCACTTTTATGAAGCTGGACAGGGACTTAATGTCAGTCTTTCCTGGACTGGGATTTGGGGAAACATTTCAGAACAGCAAGATTTGTAGTAACACCCACCAAATCTCTAGCAACTCTTTCCTTCAGCTGGTGTAAAGTTAACCAGGATACTAATTGCCTTGTGTTTTGAAGAGAGGTCTTAGCAATGTGTTACATTATCGTTAGTGACAGTCCTCTAACAAAATGGAGATATGGTGAAATAGTCCTTCTTATGTATGACGAGATGCTCCACTGAATGCTTCTGCCCTAGTGCCTTCGGTGTTGGTAATACCCCAGTTTTCTCCCTTGTTCCTGGGCTCAGTGCAGTGCTGCATGATGTCAAAAGCAGCCTAACCAGTGATTAAGTGAAGGATGTTATCCTTGTGGACTTCCAACCTGGTAACTTTCTCTGGAAAAATGTCCTTTGATGCTACTTCATTACACAGTGCAATACAAGGCTGCCTCTGGTCAATAGACCAAAGGCAAATCTTTTGGTGTCCTGTAGGCCATTGTGCATTTTGAGTAATAGCTGCCTGGGGAGCAAGTTAATGCCAGGAGCGGGCATTGTTTGCTGTAACTCACATGAATAGCTATGAACAGAAAGGCTGAACGTTGCGATGACAACACATCAATAAGCAAAGCCACTTTCTCCACATTTTGACATGAATTACCTGTCTTGGATACTGCACTATAATCAGCACTTGCATCGCCAGGAGGAAAATAAAGGCCAGTTTGACCTTCTGGAGCAAAAGGATCTGTTTTCCTGGACTGATGAGAGAGTCATTAGTCTGGAAAGTTATTTGGACTGTCAGTAACGTGCTCACTGTGTGATGCACTGCCTTGGATGAGCCACACCTCAGTGTCTAATTGATACCTTTTGCATAGGCTTTAGGGACTGTTAGCATAAATGCATCTGCAAGCATGATGACTGAGTAGCCTGTAGGATGAATCTGTACAATGACAACATGCAAACTCTGTGCAGATTCAAAAGTGAACCCTTTGGGGTGAGTCAGTGGGTTACAGAGGGAGAGAATTGGAAGGAGTAGCTTTGCTGGGACTACCAACATCCCTCCTGACCAACCTGTCTGTGCATGTCGCTGGTACCGGGGCTGCTGGACCACTGCAAGGAAGCAGTTACGACAGAAGTGGGACTGCTTCTGCGTTACAGGGGCACTCATATCACTAGGCAAGACAAAACAGACTGGTTTGTCTCCCGTTCACCTTCTAGGCAGATCAGTGCAGTCCTTAGTGCTGGCCTTAGCTATTTCCCTCTTCATTTCACACATATTTCAAACAAACAGCGATGACAAAAGTATGCAATTTATTGCAACACACAATGCTGGTAATTTTGCAGGATCTGAGGCCAGCTGAGCAATATGCTGCTGACCTTAAATTGCTCATTCCCCTTTGCTGTTAAGTAAAAGAATAAATCAATGGGTAATTCCTTTCTTTCACCATACCTCCTCTCCCTCCTCCTTTTTTAAAGCCAGACATCAGTCCTTTTTATTTAGTCATGACAATGCAACTAGAGTGAAGAAAATCTTAGTACCATACCAATATGTTTAGTTTCTTTTATAGTGTTAATTAGGTGTCAAAGGTATGCTTAGTGCCTTTCTGAGAAAGGCATGATGCTAACTCAGGAAGCTCAGATAATCCTATTGTCAAATTTATTTGTTTATTAAAATAGGTTTGTTGAGTTGTTGCTGGATGCGGTGGTATGCCATCGTCCAATAATTGCAGTTACCTGCTGCTATATCTTTTCAGAGCAATGTGCACAGCTACAGCATAGCACTGCTGCTTGAGGAGCTGGGAGAGATGTAAAACCATTTTAATCCTTTGTAGTTCTTGCCTGAAGTTCTTGACTAGCAGGATATTAGAACAAAATGGGGAAGGCTTTTTTTTAATACATGCAAAATATGAACAAGGTACTCCTGCTGCTGTTGAGCGTGTTCTTCAGTAAGTGCAGCTTAATTTACATTTGGAGGTAGCTCAGAGGAACTAGTTCTTTCTTTCATTTATACACATATAGTATCCGAATAGGCCTGTCTGAATTGCAGTGCACCTTCAGTGCTTCAAGGAAGTGAAATGGCAGACGGGAGAAGGGACTGGATAATGGCAAAAAGCCACACCATATATGCCTGAAGTCTCCTATAAGCTAATGAATGTAATATTCTATGTATACATGAATAGGCATGTATATGTATATATGGTTTTTTACTGCATCATGACCGCAATGTCTGCCAGGAGTCTGTCTGGGACCCCTGAAGTGTGTTTCCTTACCTCTCAGCCTCTTGTCCAAGGTGGCGAGCCTGTGCAGTGGCAGGAGTCTGTCCTGCCCGACTTGCCATGCACAGGACAAAAGGTATATTGGCAGGCAGGCACTTTATCTGAGCTATCCATCTGGAAGCAGAAATAGGATTTCTTACCAGCACAGAAAACCGTTCTAATACTAAGAAATAACTCACAGGGAATTAAATTATAAATGTATATGCTGCCCTGAGGGTATGTCAGTTTGTATCACAGAGTATCCATAACCATTCACTTTTGTGCTGTTGGGCAGGGGAGGCCAGTTAAGCTGCTCTGTGGCAGATCAACTGTTAATATCCGAGGCACCGTCTAATAGAAAGAGGCATGAGGGCACTATATCAATTTATTGTAATGCAATGAAATATGAGCCACAGCAAAAATAGAAAAAAAAATGTTTCAGTGAACAATCACATTTTGGAATATTTTTTCCTGGTGGTGGAAATTTAATAGAACAACTGGAAGTCATCAGGAAATAATAAAGTATTTTCTGACTGAGGAAGAAGGTTTTTTGCTAGTTCAGAAAATCTGAATATCATTCTCATCTCTGTTTCAGACAAGCCATGTCACAGAGCCCAGCCACGATTCGGTTTCTCAACAGGTTGATTCCTTTTCTCAGACTTACTTTTGCTTACGATAGGTGCTTCAAGGCTACTTAGGCCTTTGATTTCACTCAATATGACAGTATCTATGGTCTTCTGAGCCTGTTATTCGGAAAGATGGATGATGAACAATAAAAATGAGATGATACGTGCCAGCAGACCAGTCTTGTGAAGCACAGAGCCACATGGCCAGTTGTTCTTGATATGCAGCAGAAGTAACTGGCTAGTGAATTACCACTGCTAGTGAATTACCAATGCTTTAGGCTAACCTAAAGCATTGCTGGTAACAATGTTTTCTGCCACATCATCGTTCTACATGCTCTTTTGCAGAAATTAATTTTACAGAAGCGACATCCAGCATTTTATTTGTTTTAAATTTATCTGCCATGAGTCCCATGAAGTTCCCCCTCACTTGCCCTCTTCAGTGGTTTTCCCCATTCCTACTATAACACAGAGTGAATAACAAGAAACCAATCAGTTTTAAGACTTGTCATCCTGTGCTTTATGACTTAGAATAGGTCTTGCTAGGAAAAGAAGCCACCGGGAACAGAGACTTATTCTCTGTTCAGACTGACAGCGGGATAGACAGGTGTCATGTCATGATGACATTTAAATGTGGACGAGCTCCATGAGTGGAGGAGTTCAGTCTGGAGTAATCAGTGTCAACTCTGAAGAAGATTATTTTTGTCAACTTTATTTATTCCTTTGAGAGTTCACTTTATAATAACAGGAAGACTGTAATTTAAATGGTTATGGGGGGGTGGGTGGCTGAATTAGTCATTCTTTACAGAAGGCAAACTCTCCATTGAAACCCAAAAGTGGCCGACATAAAATATCCTCTCTCTTCCCTTCCTGTCTTTGGTGCCCTGAAACACAAAAGGAGTACTATGGCTCCTTCAGTTAATCTGCAGGGATGGAAAATTAACATCTTCCTCTTTTATTTAAGGAGGATGCTTCACCCCAAGAGTTTCCCAGAAACACTCTAACTGGTCATCTTTCAGAGCTTTGATTTTAATAAGAAACAGTGAGCAGCATCTTGCAGCCAGCCTAAGCAAAAAAATGTTGAAGTTTATTGCAGCATGGATCTCAAAACCACTGAAATGAAGACTTGTGCAGGCAATTTGCAATGGCTGCTGCTATTTAATTGCAAATCTGTATACAGAGCTCTGTTCTAGATACCAGTCATTAGATGTGCCTTGAATTTTGTCTCTGCCTTTAAATACTTGAGTTTCCTTCTGAGATGCACCTTCCTTTAAAAAAAACCCCAACAACCAACCAACCACCCACCCCTCAGCCTGTACATCAAGATCACCTGTGCAGCTCAGCACCTGTAAAAATGTGTTTCATCCAGGTTGGTCCCACACCTTATCCATATGGCTTCGAGGCTACCGGCTGCTGCTGGAGCAGAGAGGCATATGCAGGGGAATATATTGGCCATGGCATACCAAATATAGTTTCCACAGCACCAACCCTCTTTTTTTCCCCTCTGTCTTCCTCTAGGAATCTTGACTGTGTTTAAATATTAAAGCTGGACATATCTCAGTGTATCCCCTGTGGAGTCTTTCTATTGAAAACATCCAGAATCCAATAAAATTAGCTGGTCCTTTTGATGTTTGTAAAGTGGCTGCTCACTGAGGCAGCCGGTCTGGGAGTCCAATATCAGACTCCTATAAAGATATCTACAGAGCATTTCCAATAGTGCTGATATCTGTAATCTCCTTGCTAGGTATTCCATTCTGCCACTAGCATATCCTTTATTTAAAAAAAGGATATTTAGGAGGGTTTGTTTGCTCCTTCAATGTAGCATTGATTTATCTTGTGTCTTAGAGAAATCCCTTAAACAAAAAAATACTTTGAGCTTACAGAAATCTATTCACTTCCTGGACAAAAATGTTGATAGTACTTTCTAAAACAGGGATTGTTTTAACTTTACTAAGGAGAAAAGTGGTTTCTGTGTCAACAGGGTGAAAACTCAGAAATTCTAGTATTTAGGTTTTTGCCTTAATAATGCTGCTCCACTCCCATCTCCCTACAAAAACAAATGGAGAAGGACAACAAACTCTTCGGGTACTTTTCATGACTGCAGACCCAAGCACAGCTGGGAAGAACAGGAACCTCAGAGCCCTTTAGGATTAAGTTAACATGCAAAATAAACTTATGTGCTTTGCTTTACAAAGCACACCGTTTCTGTGCTCTAAAATCAGAGCTGGTAAAATACCAGCATAAACCCTCAGCTCCTGCAGAAATATTTATACCTCCATTTAATTTTCACATCAGGCACGAATGCTATTCATGAAGATTAAAAATAGGAGTCAGAAGACAATAGAGGTTCTCAGCCAAATTAATATTGTCTGTCAGAAAGAACAGACTCTTTCAGCAGCCGCCACATTAACCATTGGCCTAAGTCAGTTTTCCATTGAGTAGCAGGCGCTTTTCCAATTTTCTAATACATACTATTGCCTTGGCAAAGAGTAAATGGGATCTGGTGCCAGGACACTTGTATCTAGAGCATACTTTGACTGCTTGCTGTATTTGCAGAAATTCTAGGTACACATCATTAATCACAAAGCCTGTCCTATTCTTGAATTATTTAATACAATATTGGAGCAGTTCTGAATTATTTAAAGCAATATGCGAAAGGTTCTCTGTGATATACATGCAGAGATTATTAAGAACCTTGCTAAACAGATTTAAATTGC
This sequence comes from Grus americana, assembly GCF_028858705.1. Taxonomy (NCBI): domain Eukaryota; kingdom Metazoa; phylum Chordata; class Aves; order Gruiformes; family Gruidae; genus Grus; species Grus americana. The sequence goes on along the minus strand of NC_072853.1, from coordinate 8,080,382 downwards.
CAGAACCTAATATCAGCTCCCCATGTTCCACAGCCCTAACTCAAAGAAGGAAAGAAACAGCATACTCCTGTCCAATAAATACCCTCCTAATTTACCCTAAAATTTACTGCAACTGTTATAAATATGTGAAATGATTTTAATATATCTCATCAGAAGCTGCTCAAAACATGACAGCCAAAAAGAAAAGGCCCGACACATTGTAATTTGGTGCTAGAGGAGAATGGAAAAGCCAGAAAGTTTATCTGATCCTCCTGAACCTGTGAACCAGACATAGAAATAACATGGAAACAGACTGCCTTCTAAAGTGCTTTGATCTTTGTTTCTGGAGAGACCAGATGAAAGAGTAACTTTTATAATGAATCTGTGGTTGTTATTCCAGATCTTTTAACAGTGGAAAACATTCATTCAGCTCCTTACTCACACCCAGAATGGATGGACCACTGCCAGCTGCTTTTCCATGGGCACTATGCTGTCCAGCTGCAAAGTTCAGCCTCATAAGCAGTCCCTACAAAGCTACTATTGCTGTGCATGTAGGTCCTCTCAGATACTTTCTGAAAAGTTCTTTCTATTGTTGATCTTGCAGTATGCAACTCTGATCAGACCACTAAATTATGGATATAAGGGGTGATAGACTCTTATCAGCAGCCTATTTCCATAACCCAGCTCAAGACTGGACTGCCCATGAATCTGTGTAATAGATGAAGTTGGAGAGGTAGCCCAGACCACCTTGTCTGTCTCAAATCAGTCAAATGGCAAGATAGGTGAGTGATGATGTCTAGACGCACAGCAGATTTCCCCCCTGGATGTACTGTAACACTCAGGCTACAGCTGTGATTTCCCACTCAGAACCATCAGCTGAATCACCAGGCGGTCAGTACAAAGGGTGCTCCAGGAACCAAATAACAAAGCTGGGAAGCAAAATGAGACTTGAGCGTAGCTTCATAAGTAGTTCAACCCACTCCTAAGTAGTGGTTTAGGTCCAGACTTTGCAGCTGTGACCTTATTTTTGGGTGATGTCTATGCTTTCCCACTGAAATGGTCCTGCTCTTCCTACTCACCACAAAGACGGGCTTGGGAAGACTCTTTTTACAATAGAGAAGGGAGAAGTGGCAGCTGAGAAATTCTCAGTGTCAAGAGAATAAATTCCTGCGTCCTTGCTCCTCCTCTTCCTCCTCCTCTTTTACACAGTCATTTCCTAGGAAAGATGGGGACTAGCTCTTTAAAGGCCCCTGAGGAAAGCTGCATATAGAATCAGGACCCTATGGAAATGAATATACCAGGTGACCCAATCAGTTTGGCTATGCATTCAGGCACAGTAGTAGATACACTCAGGTTATTTTCTTCAAACTTTTCTTTCCAGCTAAGCAGGTGAACTGAAATTTCCTACTGAATCTTTCCCTTCAACTTGACAGAGAGAAGCTGAAATCCTCCTCCAGTCACAGGATTGCAGGAGCAGCAGCTTTATGTGCAAGTGTGCCTACCCATCCTTCAACCTGGCCCAACAGGGACAACTATGTTAACGAGTCATTTTCAATACGAATATTATTTTCCCTCTCTTTCTAAGTAATTTATCTTTGAAAAAAGCCTGGTCAGTTTTCCCTGAAAAGTACATAGCATTTTCCCCATTGTTAACCTTAAAATATTGCAATTAAGTGGTGAAGAAGGGCAGAAGAGGGATTACTGGCATGAATTTTTTAGTCAAGTAATCACAATGGAAGCATTCACCTTTCCACTCACTGCAAGATGGCCATGAACTTATTATATAGCCAACTCTAACACACCAGGATAATATATGATGGTGAATCATCTTAGTTTATCCATTCAGCTTGCCCTATGAGTTTACAAGGGCTTAAAATCTATTTGCTTTTCACCTCGTTTAGCCTTGATTTAAAGGTATGACAGCAAATAAGTGAATGGTATACTTCAATGTCTCTCTATATGGAGTAAAGCATGTCACACATTGTTGCTGATGTTTTTGCCCTAGTATGTCTATGGAGATATGACTCCATGCGTATAAGGGACAAAGACACACAGTTCTGTGCTTGAGCAGAAGGCAGGCATAAAACATTTGGGATTTTGCCCTCTCTGTGTCCAGCGGTTTGGTTATGGAGAAATAAGTGTCAGGCAGTCCCACCGCACCTCCACCCTGAGTGCTTCTGGGACTGGGCACTGCATGAGGAGGCCCTGCCTCAGCGGGAACTTGAATTTCTACACCTAGAAAAGTACAGAATTGTTCTGAGATAGATGAGAGCATCTAGGGAGACAGTTCTTCTGCCCAGTGCTTTGTGCTTCCACTGGTTTGGAGCATGCCCATTGTTGATCATTTCTTTTACAGTGTCACATAGAATAATGTGCTTTCCTTCCTTTTTTTTTTTTTCCTCTCCCAAATGTTCCTGGCACTGAATCAAGTAGATTTTGCCCTGTACACTTTCCTTTTGTTCAATCAGCACCCTGTTCTCTTTACTTCATGCACATCCAAAATTACATCATAAAAGTCAACCAGCCAGCGCCTTATCTATCCTGAAGACAGTGTAATCATACTACAGGTACAGCTGGATTGTATTTCTTTCTTTCCTTTTTCAGTTTTTCCCATAATCTTTAATTCAAACAATTTTAATACAATTTTAAAACCAGATGACAAGTTCAGTGGTCATCACTTTATGTCCTGTTTGTTCAAAAAGGGCTTTATGAATATATTATTTTTGTTTCATGGACATCCATTCTCATCACTTTATTCCTTTGAAATCAGTTTTGCATTTGTAGAATTTAAGAGCTGTGTCCTTAATCTTAACATCCTTATAAAGATTTTCAATCAGTCACTTATGTTAATCCAGAGCCCACAATATCCACCATAAAATTGTTTTAAGGGCAATGTAGACTTTCAAAGGCAAACGTACCGCAAAATATTTTTCACTCATATTTTTCTCAACTTCTGGATAATTTTAATTGTCTGCTTGCTTGAAAGAAATGCGTTTGGTTTTTTTATGAAACATTATTTTTCCTGCAGAGCATTCTTTGAGGTACAGAAAAACAATAATGTAGAGATACCCATCTTCTTGTACCATTATCGTGGTACTTCAAGACTTCTTTGAATTATTTGTGGTGCTGCAAGGATTAGAAGACTCTCAGTTTGTACAACAGAGTCTTTCATTTAATTCAGACACAGCTACTGCTGTTTATTAAATGCTTTCAATAAGATGGCACCATTGCAAAAAAGCAAAAGGCTGCCCATTTCTTATTGTCACTGCAGATTTTGCATCCTGCTGTAGCTTGGGGTCTGTTATCTTTTGCAGCATTGCTTTCTTTGCTAAGTGAAATATTTAGGGTAAAATTCTGACATCTTATTCACATCCTGCAATAACTTCTTCTTCCACTGAAATCAATAAGACTGCTCAAAGGATGAAGACTTACATAATATGTCTGAGAAAGGCAGAATCTGATCCCTCAGAATTTATCTGCATTTCTTTTCCTTTTAGTCTGCTCAACAAAGCTTTATTAGAATACCCATAAACCAGCACTCCGCTCCAGCCCACATGAAAATGCTGCTGTTACCAGGAGAGCAGGATTCAAAACAAAACTGTAGCCCCTTTACAGTAAAAGAAGGAGAAAGAGAAAGGGAAACAATTACAAAAGAGCACTAATTTAGTTATCAACAATCTGCAAAATCCATATGAAGTAATTATTTTGTTGAAAAGCAAGGAAGGAAATTGCACTACAGTCATTTCCACAGTGTCATTCAAAATGGAAAAAATTGTTAGGGTGGGAAGTCTGACAAAGTTATGGTGACCTGCAGCTTTTATTTGATTCTTTATTAATAACAAAAGCATCTTAGGATAAATATTCTAATAGGCACATTTACCTGTCTAAGCTGAGAAGCTGCTTTTATGGTTTTGTCCAAAGCAAATGTGCCGAGAAAAGAGACTACACATTGAACCCATATATACTTGCACTGCTGATGTCCCTCAAGGACTCTTTTTTGACTTTTACAACTTCTTTCTCTGCTCTCATGCCTGAACAATTTCCTCCAACAAATCACAGTACTTCCTCTACAAGATGCTGTATCCTGAATCCAGCCAACCTTGCAGACCCTGGGTCCTAAGAGACCAGAAATCCATAGCGGAGCTGCAGACTTCCCACATGCCACTCCTGGCATATGCGTTCACAGGCAATGGTAGGGATTTTTTACTCTTCTGCCCTTTTCTCAGGTGAGCTGGAAGGGTGAAGAAAGTGGTTCAGAGACCTGAGCAGAGAGGAGATAAAAGATCCCAGTCTGGAGAGCCATGTGATTCTGTTCACTTGAAGATATACTGAAAGAAAAAAGCCATGAGTCTCTTCATTTATATTTATTTATCTATCTATCTATCTATCTTTTAAAATTATTAATGGGGACATGTCACATTACAAATGCAGTGGGAGATAAAACTTCCAAACTTCAGCAGATAATTTGGTACAGGGTTGCATGGCAGTGTGCTCTGTTTTGTAATATGACAGATGGAAGAGCTTGTACCTTGTGTGTACTCCTTTGGTGAAGTGAACAGGTATGTCTTAAATACTCAGAGCCATATAACATTTAGCCATGTCTCCTAACTTTAATCAGGCTAGGTTTAGTCTGCAGGAGGGGACTGGAGGAGCTCTGATCCCTTCTGACCAGGCTGATTGCCCTGATAAACTCATACTTCCCACTTAACTGCGCATTCTCCTCAGTGGTCTCATCTTAACACTTGGATTTAGAAGTTTGTTTTGTGCTAGTAAAGCCTCTGATACAGCTGTGGTTGATGACTCTGTCTACTAAGCCTGCTTACAATATAAATAAATAATAGTGAGCAATAAGGATGTAGCTGAAGCCAAGAAAGCTGATGAAATTGGAAGGTTTTTGTGTTTAGGCATGAGCATGAGAAAGTTGGGGATGTGCATCCAGTTGCTGTCATAGACTTCCAGAAACACAGCTTGGGTTCCACATGGCAAGATCCTGGGGCTTGTAGTTAAGATCAATGACTAATCATTTTAATGAATATGGCCCCAAATCACACTGCGAAATCTTGCACATTGTGTTTCAGTGCTTCAGTTTCCTTTACGGAAAGCAGAGAGGGTAAAACTTCCTTTTTCTAATTCTTTGTTTCTTCTTCTCCAGTAAGCATGTTGGGGCAGGACTGTGTTTGTTCAGCACCTACAATAGTAGTGACCTGGACTCAGATACAGTGTTTAGATTAAGTTGTAATGAGAGTCATGACAACAGATTTGCTTTTCAGCTTCTTGGTTATGTGTTGCTATAAATCTACTACAAGCAAGCTATGTTATGGAAGTGGGGCTTCTGGTTTCTGGTTTTGATCAGAATCCAAAAATGCAGAGTCATGCTAAGAAGTTAATAACAAAGAACAGGTTAATTGAACTCTGGAACTGTTTTGACTAGCACTTGTTCACGTCCCAAGCAATATTTTTTTCAGTACTTTTTTTATCTGGACTAATTCATCCATCCCTTTCTGGAAAATTTATTGTATTGTGTCATTCAGCATCAGACAGCAGTGTTTTTCATGATCTATATAATAATCAGTGTTTTTACCAGTTTATCTTGTCTTTCACATAGCAAAGATGTGCATTCCCAAGGTGCCAGATGTTTACATCCCCAAGTAGGTGAAATGTAGTAGAAAAGGATGTCATTTTGATGACTCTCTTTATAGCATATTCCTACCAGTACTCATTCGAGCATCTGGGATGACAGTAGTAAATAATGCTTAGTACTCCTATAGCATAGTACATGTTCAAACTGAAATTTTAGTAGTAGGTTTAGAGATCTCTGAAAAACTGAACACGTACCAAAGAGAGAAAGTTAACCCTTGACTGTGATAAAACCATGGCAAGCCAGCAAATGTTCTCTGGGGAGTGACTGTTTCTCATTTAGAAAAATAATAAAACTGCTTCTGTGAGTAGGTAAAATTAGGCATCTAAATGGACTCCAGGGAAATTATTTCTGGGGAAAATATAATTGTTTAATTTCTCACTACAGATCAAACTTAAATTCAAGAAAGAACTCAGTAAAAAATAATAGTTGTTTTACTAATCTGTGAGAATTAAGATACTTGCAGTCCAACTTGACATTACAGTGCTGTCAAGATACTACAGAGAGGTGGAGGACTTTGTAGATTTCTCTTCCTGATATTTCAGAACAGACTGAGATTTCAGCCTGGAGAGGCCTTGGTCTGAAGGCCATAGTCATAAGATGAGGTCTAACATTGTAGTTTTGAGGAAGTATCGGTAGTATTTGAGTCAATATTGTTGTATGCCACCTAAAAGGTACAAAGGAAAAAACATACCATGAATATTTTGGTTGTTTAAATGTGTTAGCATTCTGCCACAGCAAAGACCATTCACTTGTGTTCCCCAACCCCCTCCTCCTGGCACAGGATGCTGGATGCCAGACTCTAAGCCCTTTCTCCCCACACTATGCAATGAAAAACTCTAGTCTAAAACCTACCCTCATAGAGAAAAATGAGTTTTAAAGCAGTGGAATTAAACACAACATGTTAAATATACATTTTGGAACATAAGGGATGAAAAGATAAATATTAAAAGTCATCCCAATAATAGCAATGCATAAGATATCTGATGATTCCCAGAGTATTTTTAGAAAGCAATGCATTGCTGCAGTGTGCGACTGAAATATCACCCAGTGAGACTCCAGCATAATTAAGCCATGATTAATCAATACTTAACTAAAGAAATTAAGCTCAGGAGAAACAATTAATTGAAGTTAAGTGAACTTTGACAGCTCATATTAAACTAAGGCTCTAATTAACAAAAGCATTGTGCATCCTCTAAACGGAGCAACGTGCAGGCTTCAGGTGCTAAGGATGGGGTGAGTGTTATTCTGCAGATTTTTCAATGATAAGAAGTCACTGATGGAGAGCTTCATTTCAAGCCTTTGAAAGGAGAAGCTGATTTTGTTTCGAGTGTCCAAGATGCTATTTGGTGACTTGAATCTAAGATTTGGCTCTAAAGGTGGCTATCTCTCTGGAGAAACAAATGCAGTGCTTCCTGGTAGGGTGTGCAGCCTGGCCCCATGTACTTCAGGCTTGTATAATGGAGGACCATGCTGCTGGACAAGGTGGGGGGAACAACCTTAAGCCCATGTCATTGCCAAACTCCACAGTCCCAAGGTGCCTTTTGCCTGACTGAAGGTCTTCAAGCTCCACAGCCTAATTACCCCTCACAGCTCTGCACCCTTCCCCTGGCTGCTGAAGCAGTGTTTCCCAGAGCCTCTGGGATATATTTTACCCCCTTGTTGTTCTCAACACTGTTGTTTCCCTGCTGTTACTTTCATGGCCTTGCCCCCCAAAGCCCCAACAGTGATTTTGTGGTAGTTTCTCACAGGAATATGATTACCCCCAGTGTGAGACTCACTGCTTTTTTTCTCCCCTTTTCTCACCTTATGGTTGCAGCTCCTGGTTCATGTTCAGGGATCCAGTGACCCACCTGCAGCACTGAGCAGCAGGCACTGCCCTGCCCTGAGTTGAGCGTGCACCAGTCAGCACAAACAACTTCCTACGTGGGAGCAGCCAGAGGGAAATGTGTGGTGTGTCTGTGCCCAGGCGCTGTCAGGGGCTGAAGGGCTGCCCGTGTGAGGAGAGGCTGGGGCTGCCCCATGCCGCACACAGCCGGTTCCAGCCGGTCCCAGCCGGCTCCAACGGCCCCAGCGCAGGACACAGCTGAGCCCCTCAGCCAAGCTGGGGGCGCCGGGGGGAAAACAGGTTTCAGCAAGGGCCAAAGGCGGCACAGGCAGAGGAGGAGGAAGCCAAGGAGGGAGCAGCAGCAGAGGGACCCCGAGGCCGGAGGAGGAGGGGGGCAGGAGGTGCTGCAGGCCCGGAGCAGGGATCCCCTGCAGCCCTGGAGAGACCCCGCTGGAGCAGAGACCCAGCCTGCAGCTGTGGAGAGCCCAGATGGGAGCAGGTTGTCCCTGAAGGACTGCAGCCCGGGGAAGGGCCCGCGCTGGAGCAGGGAGACGTGTGAGGAGGGAGGAGCAGCCAAGAGGGGCTGGGGTGGACTGACTGTAACAGAGTTTTCTCTTTCTTTTTCGCCTCTCTTCTCTACTCTTGTCTTTTTATATTACCCTAGAACTAACTTTCACTTTTAGGGTTGATGAATGCCATCAGCTATGGACCCAGCTAATAAACCTTCATGCACGTGAACTTGTCTCAGTGTCTTTTGTGCAAACCTCTATCATGAAACCACAGAGTTGGGATAGCTGGTCTAATCTTCCTGAAAAGATTAATTTATCATCTGCGAGACAAACCTGGTGGAGGAGAGGAGAACAATGAAGGGAAGAGAAGAGATCTAAGCTACCACTGTTGTCTCTTGGCTCTCAGGAACTGAAACAGCACTGGTTCTGTTTAAAGTAGACAAGCCATGTCCATTGAGCCCAGGCTGATGATGTGTTTTGGGCTTTGGACCCAACTCCATCAGTCCAAGCAGTAGGCCTTTTTCTAACCCATGTCATAGCTAGTGAAGCATGCCAGCAAATGATAACATAAGCAGTTTGTCAGGCAGGAGAGATACATGGAAGCTGGTATCTTTGCACTTGGGGCTGAGTTGCAGACAGTCGTCTCTTCCACCTGCCCAGCCCCAAGAAGGTGTAAGTCTACAACCTTGAAGGCCACCCCTGACACCAAAGATCTTGATACCTAGCAAGAGAAGCAGCACAGAGCATTATATGACAGCACTCCCCAAGGCAACATGCAGCACAGGGATGAACCCTTGGGCTCTTGTAAGGGAAAGAAGTAGGGGCCTGATCTCAGCCCCACTCACCTGAGGGGACTATCACTCTAGAGAGCAGAACCTTTTCTTATTGTTTTTAGAGGCACTGAAGAGTGGCACAAGTCTGAGAAGATGGGAAAAAAAAAAAAGCAAACAAAAAGAGAGAGAGATATGATTGGCTAGTGGCTTAATTGCTCCGTTAATTGCTTTGCCTCTGGTGCTCCCATCCCTGAGGAGAAAGGGCCTGAGGGTTATCCTAGCCAGTGCTAGTTCCCCTCAATGATGAGCAATTATCTCCCAGGCAGTGACTGCCAAATGTGGATGTCACAAGCTAGCTCCATTCAAAATGATGGATGGGCACGAAGCTGAACTTCATCCCTGGAATTAGCACTCAGACTGGGAGCTGACATACCCTGATCTGTGTGGATTGGGCCTAACTTTGCAACAGTGCTAATGTCAAGGCCTACCACACCAAAGGTTCAGGTCCTGAGCCCAAGTCCACTGCTTGAGTCTGTCTGAAAACCCTTGTTGCACATTTACAGATCTGATCTTTCTCTTGTTGAGGCCTCTACAAGATTGCTGCAGCCAAGGGAGTGTTCTGGGTGCTCTGTGTGGAGGTGGCAGCATTCCTCCACTCTCATTGACCAAACCTGGGCTAATCTGACCCAGTGAGTCCTATGCTCCAGGGCGATGGAGGAGTACTTGGAATCAGTTACACATGGCTGGTGGAGGTAAGGTAGCAGTCTGCTGCTTTGAAGCCACAAAGAAGGAAGATCAAGCTGAGAACTTGCACTGGTTTTGCTCTTTGAGTAGCTGTACAGCAATACCTGGGAGTACAACACCTGGAGCTCCAGCAGTGCCAGGGTCCCCATTCTGGGGGGTACCTGCACTATGGGGAAAGGAAGAGATTTACCTGCAGGAAATTCCAAATCCTAATGAGACAGAGGAAGAAAGCAAAGCAAAATAAATCACCACCCCCCCTGCCCCCCCCTTCCCCCCAAATAAATAAATGCAAGAGGTGAAGTGACTTGCCTGTGGACACACAGTAAGGCAGCACACCCTGTGCTGTTCCCATTAAAGCACACTGACTCTCCATTAAGAGTGCCTGACCAGGCGTATGATGTGTAAAGTGCATGTGGGTGAGTTTTCCCAAGCAGCCAGATAAATGTGTGTTATTGCTATGCTCCTGCCTGCCATATTTCCTCTTCTTTATTCACCAAGTGGTGGGAGCTGTCTCTGGCTCATCAATTAAACTCAAGAGTGATGATTTCCAGAGGTATTGCTACTTAGTGAAAGAAATTCATCCCCAGGCTAAAGGACAAAGCACAAGGCCTAAGTGTTATTTAAATGGCTCATAAAGCATATGCTGGCTCTTTAGCCAGAGTGAAAATCACCCTTTGCTAACATAGGAAATATCCTGCTTTCCTCTGCCTTCCCTGGTGTTTTCATGATGATGAATCTTTTTCCTCTTGCTCTCCATTATTTCTGTAAATGAGAATATGCTGTAACATTGCTGAGGTTGGGCTAATTAAATCAGCTCTTTCTTATCTCATTGATCTGCATTTTAAAGCTGAGCTGATTAAGGATGGGAGACTATATTTGATTAGAAATATGTTTTTGCTGGTTAGTTACATCAAAGGGTAGATTACAGGCGAGCAGACGAGTTGAACTCACATGGCTACTGTTCCTCCTGGTTTTAAAAGGAAAGAAAAATAACATGAAATAAAAACCAAACACCAGAATGCATTTCTTACCCATACTTTTTCACCACAAATGACAATACCTTTATTTTATCTTTTGGAAAAATTTAATAAAAGGTACATGAATTTATGATGTAGAGAAAACATTTCCATAGGCTGTGCAATGCTATGGACAGTGCTTTACCTAACATCAGGCATAAAGCATGCTAAACCAGCAATTGTTTCCTAGTTTTCTGGGTGGTATCAGCAGAGCCATTCAACACCCAGGACCAAATCCTTGCCTGAGCTGGCAGCCAGAGCAAAGGCTTAGAGCACAGCCCCTGGCAGGTCCTCTGTGTGGGCAAATTGCTTGATGGTTGTGCAGTTTTTGTGGCATTTCCAACTGGCATATCTATATATATTATTAAAGAAAATATTATACCTGGTGTGACTGCCTGACAAAGTCCTTCCTTAAGGTCCTTCATAAAGTAAACTTTCTTGATAGGTCCAAGGATGCCTCATCTTCAGCTCAGAGAGGGCTTTCTCAGGGGAAGGAGAGGTAGGACAAAGGACAGAGGGTAGATGCTCCCAACTTAATTTCTCTTCCTCTTTGAATTTTCCAGGAAGACTCAGTGTCATATTTTGCACCACAAATTTGAAGATGGCAAAGAAACCAGCTCTCATGTGACCTCTTGTGTTGGGCCACCATGCAACCATCAGAATAGCTGCTAATTTCTCCTCAGTAGGGTTAGGACTGAACCAGTGACTTTGTTCTTGTGTACCACTGTTGAACCATACTAGAAGGTGTAGCAGAGCCTCTTAGACCTCCCTCCTCCAGACCATTCCAGCATGAGTCTGTGCTGCACTTCTTAGAGTGACTGTGGGGAGGTTCCTCCTCTCCATCACCTTTGTACCTGTACCATACACACTGCTCAGTTACTCCTCTTTACTGTATCATCTCAGGCTTCACCCATGGTCCTGACCTGAACTAAAATGGTAACTAGTAGAAGCAGTTTGTTGCATTTATTCCCTGCAGCTGGCGTCCTGATGATGGTCTAATGGCTCATTTTGACAGTGGCTTAAACAGCTTCTTTGGAAGAGCTTGTTGTAAGTGGGTGTCAGGATACTTATATTCATCGCTTGGCTCTGAGGTCAAGCAATCAGAACAGGAGTTACAGACAGCAAAGAGAATCTCATAGATCTGGCATGTTCATTTGGAAAGGCAGCATGGCTGTGGCAAAACATGGGCTAAGAGAAGAGAGAGGTGAGTTTTACTCCTGGAGTAATACTATGCAATATTATGCTTTATTAATGAAATGTAATAAGTAAGTAGGGAGGACCAGAAGGCTAAAGAAATTTTTAGTTTCAGCTTCCTGAATAAAGAGACCATGCTTAGGAATAAGACACAGACAACATTAACCATTGTCCCTAGATCAGCCCAGTACACTTTTCTGAATACCAAAATAAACTGCAGGAATGAGTTTCTCTCTATAGCCACAGTCCCCTTTGCCACATTTGATTTGAAATGTTCATCTGAGGGGGTTGCAAATATGCAAGCGTGTAGGAACTCTAGCAAGTTTCAAGCTTTCTACTCAAGGGCAGTAATACATGAGGATGACAGGCTAACTGCAGGAAGTATTCATTAAAAAGAAGCACCCTAGACATCAGGACCTGTATGTTCAGAAACAGCTTTAGACCTAGTCATTAAAATGTGTCAGAAGACATTGAAAACTAACCTGTGCATGAGCTTTAACCACCAAACAAAATACAGACTGAGAATAGTCAGCTCATCTGTCATGGGATTTCTAAAATGTCTAATCTGGAGAGAAACAAAACTAAATGTTATCAATTCATGGCTTATCATTTTTCATTTGTGTCACAAGTGAGGTGGTGCAAGGGCTTATTTATTTATTATGAAGAAATACAGGCATTTATCCTTAAATGAGAATTAAAGAAACTGTCTGCAAGAGATTAATCACAGTATGCAGTGATGAGATTTGATAAGCATGAGATGCATGTAAGAATTATTTTTCTATTTTTGCAGTGGCTGTATTTGCCCGCATTACTGCTCAGAGAGATAATAGCAGCTCTAGTGGCATTACTATTGAAATCTATGAAATTTCCCTTGAACCAAAACAATCCTTCAAGGAGTGGCTGAGTGTGGTGGGTTGACCCTGGCTGGGGGCCAGGTGCCCACCAAAGCCGCTCTATCACTGCCCTCATTCACTAGACAGGGGAGAAAAAGTACAACAAAAAGCTTGTGGGTCGAGATAAGGACAGGGAGAGATCACTCACTAATTATCGTCGAGCAAAACAGACTGAACTGAGAGAGGAAATTCATCTAATTTATTACTAAGCAAAACAGAGTAGAGGAATGAGAAATAAAATCAAATCTTAAAACACCTCCCCCCACCCCTCCCATCTTCCCGGGCTCAACTTCACCCCCAGCTTCAACCTCCTCCCCCCTCAGCGGCACAGGGGGACGGGGAATGGAGGTTACGGTCAGTTCATCACACGGTGTTTCTGCCGCTTCTTCATCCTCAGGGGGAGGACTCCTCTCATCGTTCCCCTGCTCCAACATGGAGTCCCTCTCATGGGAGACAGTTCTTCATGAACTGCTCCAACGTGGGTCTCTCCCACGGGCTACAGTCCTTCATGAACTGCTCCAGCATGGGTCTCTCCCATGGGGTGCAGTCCTTCAGGAGCAGACTGCTCCACCGTGGGTCTCCCACGGGGTCACAAGTCCTGCCAGCAAACCTGCTCCAGCGTGGGCTCCTCTCTCCATGGGTCCACAGGTCCTGCTAGGAGCTTGCTCCAGCGCGGGCTTCCCACGGGGCCACAGCCTCCTTCAGGTGCCTCCACCTGCTCTGGCATGGGGTCCTCCACGGGCTGCAGGTGGAATCTCTACACCCCCTCATCCTTCCTCCATGGGCTGCAGGGGGGACAGCCTGCTTCACCATGGTCTTCACCACGGGCTGCAGGGGGATCTCTGCTCTGGTGTCTGGAGCACCTCCTCCCCCTCCTTCTGCACTGACCTTGGTGTCTGCAGAGTTTCTTACATCTTCTCACTCCTCTCTCTGGCTGCAAAAGCTCTCTCTAACTGTTTTTTTTTTTTTTTTTCCCTTCTTAAATATGTTATCACAGAGGCGCTGATTGGCTTGGCCTTGGCCAGCGGCGGGCCTGTCTTAGAGCCGGCTGGCATTGGCTCTATCAGACCCAGGGGAAGCTTCTAGCAGCTTCTCACAGAAGCCACCCCTGTAGCCCCCCCACGACCAAAACCTTGCCACGCAAACCCAACACAATGAGGAAGGTGACTCCAAAGCTAGTGAGTTTCCTTCCAGAAGACTGTGACTGCTTGTCCCAGTGGTAACAAGACAGTGGTCACTCAAGTTAGAAGGGCCTGAATATGCTTAGTCCTTCAAAGAGGTGGATTTCATGTAGCTTGTTTCATTTTTATGTGTTAGGCAATGGCAGTTGCAAAGAAAGTGGTCAGGATGCAGGTTTCAGAATTTATCCTCAGATATGCCTTTACTTTCTTCATGTAAACTGAGCAAGACTTTGCATTTTTGGATAGCTGTCCACCACTGGAGTTGCATCAATTAAAATAGTTATTAAAATGCCAATTCATCTCTGAAGCCAATATCTAATCACCTAGCTGAGCTTTCCTTGTTAGATGCCAATTCCACATGGAATTTAATTTATAAGTAAACAATTATTCACTTTTATTAACTATATGACAGCAGAATTGATCCCATTTCAAATCTCCTTAAGTTTCTCTTTAACAGATGAATGCAGCAGCCTATGACGACGGCCTCCATTAAACCCAAATTAAAGGCTTATTTATGATACTCAGTTATTATATTTTTCCAAACTGGAGGTTGACTTCTAGCCCAAAGCAGTCCAAGAGTTCCCTTTGAGCTAGCTCTGAGCTGATATTTCATTTAAAAGACCTGTTTCAAGAACATTCTTACTTTGATTCATTAGTTTCCTTTGTGAGGCAATATAGGAGATACCTGTTTAAGAGATACTGCAATGGTGAAAATAATAGTGTCTGAGTAATACTGGGGGTGGAGTTGACAGTGTGTATTGAGGAGGCATTGGAGTGAAACTGTGTTGCCAAGTTTGCATTTTTTTTATTACAGTGATTAATGGAAATAGTTGTTCTCCTGAATTCAAGGTTGTTATTTTGTCTAGGTTTATAAAGTCTGTTCAACAGAAGCTGCATATACATGTTCGCGTATGAGTGAGGAGGCCGCTAGCTAATTCCTTTCCTTAAATGTGATTGACCATAGTGTGGCATTTCTAAGGAACTCTTTTCCTGAAAGAGATTTTGGCCAGCAGCTGTTAGGTAAAAAGATTTTCTTAGGGTTATTATCCATGATTTCTGAACTTGTGGATATTCTGTGCTGAGGGTTCAGGAGTTGAATCCAAACCAGAGTTCATGAAGACAACATTTCTTGACTAATGAATGCTGGATGCTCACTGAAATTTAAAGAAGGGAAACAAAGAACAGGAGAAAAAGAAATTCCCCCCCCCCACACACACACTTTTTTTTAATCCCTTGGAGATAAAAAAAAAAAAAGAAAATACTCCAGTCTAAGGAACTGAGCTTTGAGCAGGACTAAATAAAACCCAGAGGTTTACTTTCCCTTTAAACCTATATTTTTCTGTGATATCTATTTTGAGAAAGTATTTTTGTCATGAGAAGTGTAAGTAAACACAGAATATCCTACCATAATCTGGTGAGGGCTGTTTTGGATAGAAGAGGCCCAGGCAAAAATGATCTGAATGTCAGTTTTCCATGTCACAGGTTAACAGCTGATGTCCTCCCCATCCCACCTATTCTCCCCAAAAAAGATCCAGAACTGACAAATGAAGATTTCAAAAGAAGAAGATACTTTGAAAAAAATAATCCTACAAAAGTCTGTTATAGTGATGCTCTATGCAGTATTTTTTCTCTATTTCATTTCTGAGAAAGTTCAAAAGTATATTCCTTCCATCTTAATTTGTTTGTTTCAGCAAAGTAGCAACTATTTTAAAAATCTCCAGCAGTTGTAGCAGAGGGGCCAAGCCCATGTGTCTGTGTAATATGGGATTTCTGTCCCAAGTCTCCATCTAGTTGGCACCCAGACAGTATGGGAAACTCTCAATTTATTAAGCCCTATTCAGCCCAAAACTGTGTACAGAATAGACCTCAGCAGCAGTGTTTTTTGTATTTGAAGGCAGGTCACTTGCCGAAGCACAGGATTGAGCAGAATTTTCTCTCAGACCTCTTCCTCAGGTCTTGGTTGCACCATGTCATGCAATGAAGAGGGATAATGGTGTTTTTGACAAGCTCCATGCATAGAGGAGTATCCCACAGAGAAACTGAGACTTCATACCATCCATGGCTGCTGGACAGACACATCCGTGTGCCTACCCATCTGTGTCTTCAGCAAATTTCACCTAGATGGATGAACTCATATTCATGAATGAGATGTCAATCAAAAGCTTAGGAAATGGAGACAATGCTGCACTGGTTCAAAAAGTCTCTCTGATCAGTGTAAAAGGGAACTACCTTGGAGGTGCTTGTAACCAATAAGGTGTTATCACACAGACTAGACTTAGGTTCTTACACCTTTCGTTGGGGGACTGCACGAACAGCAGTGCCTGCTGCACTGTGGCTGGACACAGCCTGAGCTCTCAGCAACTGCCTGCATGATCGCTGTTACCTCCTGGACACCCAAGGGTGAAGGGCTCACACCTCACAGGAAAACACGCCAGTGTAATGCAGGCTGGTGCCCTTCCCTACTGAAGGACCTCCAGCCACTGCAGGCCGGATCCCACGTTGTCCCCATCCTTGTGCATGTGCTGTCTTCTACCTTTGCCTTTAATAAGTCTCTTGATAGAAGAGCTTTTATATTTGAGTGAGCTAATTGAGCCAGTCTGAGATACAGAAAGCAAACAGTGATTGTATCTCAGGAGCTTCTTTCAAGGCTACAGGATGACCAAACTGTGGTAGCAAGCAAAGAAGAAACTTGTGCATGTTCCCTTAATGTCAAATCCCTCATGACTGTCTATCTCAAGGCCAATATCTGTAAGGAACAGCTGGTAATGGCAAATGGTTATGAGAATCTGGAACTTGCAGTTTGGTCCTTAAACATGTTTAATTCTTAAATTGATTTCAAAAGAGAACAAATATTTAAGATCATAGAATCATAGAATCATAGAATCATAGAATGGCCTGGGTTGGAGGGGCCTTAAAGATCATTTAGATGATCCAACGAGCAGGGACACCCTCCACTAGACCAGGTTGCTCAAAGCCCCATCCAACCTGGCCTTGAACACTTCCAAGGATGAGGTATCCACAACTTCACTGGTGCCTCACCACCCTCACAGTGAAGAATTTTTTCCTTATACCTAATATAAATCTACGCTGCTTCAGTTTAAGGACATTCCCCCTTGTCCTATCACTACACACCCTTGTAAACAGTCCCTCTCCAGCTTTCCTGTAGGCCCCTTTAGGTACTGGAAGGCTGTTATAAGGTCTCCCTAGAGCCTTCTCTTCTCCAGGTTGAACGACCCCAACTCTCTCATCCTGTATTCACAGAAGAGGTGCTCCAGCCCTCTGATCAACTTTGTGGCCCTCCTCTGGACTTGCTCCAACAGCTCCATGCCTTTCTTGTGTTGGGAGCCCCGAGTTCAATGCAGTACTCCAGGTGAGGTCTCACGAGAGCGGAGTAGAGGGGCAGAATCACCTCCCTTGGCCTGCTGGTCATGCTTTTTTTGATGCAGCCCAGGATATGGTTGGCTTTCTGGGCTGCAAGTGCACATTGCTGGCTCATGTTGAGCTTTTCATGAACCCCTAAGTACTTCTCTTCAGGGCTGCTCTCAATCCCTTCATCTCCCAGCCTGTAGTTGTGCTCGGGATTGCCCCGACCCAAATGTCATGAAGTTTGCACAGACCCTCCTCTCAAGCCTGTCAAGCTCCCTCTGGATGGCGTCCATTCCTTCCAGTGTGTTGACTACACCACACAGCTTGGTGTTGTCAGCAAACTTGCTGAGGGTGCATTTGATCTCACTGTCCATGTCACCAACAAAGATGTTAAACAGTGCCGGTCACAATATTGACCCCTGACGAATGTCACTTGTCACTGATTTCCACTTGGACATTGAGCTGTTGACCATAACTCTGTGTGATCATCCAGCTAATTCCTTATCTACTGAGTGGTCCATCCATCAAATCCATGTCTCTCCAATTTAGAGACAAGGATGTCATGCGGAACAGTGTCAAATGCCAGGTAGATGACCTCAGTTGCTCTTCCCTTATCCACCAATGCTGTAACCTCATCACAGAAAGACCACCAAATTTGTCAGGCATGATTTGCCCTTAATGAAGCCATGTTGGCTGTCACCAATCACTTCCTTAACTTCCATGTGCCTGAGCATAGTTTCCGGGAGGATCTACTCCATGATCTTGCTGGGTACATGAAACAGGAGATGATGCTTTTCAGTTTAGCGAATCTTCCTCAAAAGGTTGCATGAGGATTAAGAGTTAATACTATTCTTTTTAAATGTATGGTCTCATTACTACCAATCCTACCATAACTGAAATATCACACATTTTACATTCGCTAGGATAACATACAGCACAAAAAATTTGTGGCTGCTTTAACAATCTAAGAAACTGAAATTGCAAAAATCAGCAGCTAATGCTGCACACCAGATAAAACAAGCAATAAATCCAGAGTGAAAACATTTAAATGGCAGGCAAAGCACACTGTAAAAAAACTCTGTGGGAATACAAGAAAAATCTTTGAACTCCTGTGAGTGATAATAGATTTTAAAGTCTTAATGCTGAAACCCTGGCTAATAGGGCAACAGCCCTTGAAAGTGTAGGTCAGCTTTCCACCTATCTAACACCGTGTGTCCAGCCAATTCTTGTCCTTTATTTCCCCAGTGTTGTAAAGCTGATGAGGGACAGAAGCTGATTGAAGACTGTAGCGCCTAGTTTTTCAAAGACCAAATGTTATTTAATGTTCAGCTGGAAATCTGTGTGTGGATTTAAACCTGGGCTGGTACTTTAATAATTGTTCTGGTTGTTATGTTTGCCCAGAAAGAGGTCAATCCAAGGGTTGTGTTAGACTCTGAAGTCAATTAGAGTAGCATTAGAGCAGATTTTGTTTATCATTGTAGTTATAAAAAGTATTTTTTGGCTTTTTTCCAGCCTGTTGTGCTATCTAAAGTGTGACAAGGGATGTTGCTTAACAACAGCCGGAGGCCTTTGAGGAAATAGGCTGACTGATTAGGCTTAACTTGTCATTTTCTGATCAATTCTTTTGAACAAAAAGTAATTCAGGTGTGTGGTTAATGATAGTTTTGAAGGACACAATGGGAAAAGATGGGGAAGGTTAGGATTTTATTAGGGCTATAGATTCAAAAATAGGAGACTGGAATTCATCTGGAAGGGTGGGTAGAGGGTCCTTTAAACATAATACAAATGCTATAAAATAAGGCATAGTTGCTTTGCTTTTTTAAAGGCATCTTTATATGAACAGTAATGAAAAATCCTGCTTCCACTTGTTTAGGAAGTAGTAAAATCAGGTGTGAAATGGTTTTGTGTGTTCTATGAAAATCTGAGGTTCCAACAATTGACCTTAGCTAAGATAAAATTAACAATGTGCAAAATTTCACACAAAAAATGCAGAGGAAAACTGGGACAAAAATAGGATTTCCCTCTGAAATAGAAGTCTAGGTTACAAATACCAGCTTTATCTTCAGGAAAGGGACTGGGACTCCCCAGATCACAGCAATTGCTCCTACTGTTTTCTTCAAGGAAACCTGATTATTGCCACCACGGGCTTTTCCTTTTGACTAATTATAATTTTCCAATGAAATACAGTTTTGCTTGTTGCCTGTGTTGAGTCTGAGCAGGGTGGCAGGGGGTGTGAGTAATGATGACGCACCATCACCACAGTAGCCCTCATGAGGATACTGCCAGAGTGTCATACAAATTGACTAGCATCTGCTGATCACACAGGAGTGGCATGTATGATCAGTTGAAAGAAGATTGAAATATCATACAGGAAAACTGAAATGATCATAAGTGCTGGAGAAGTAGCAGCGGGATGAAATTCAGCAGTTCAAAATGCAAAGTCACACGCTTTGGGCTGATAAGGAGTTCTGCAATGGCTGGGGACATGACTTGGCAGGGAAAAGAGGTAGACATAGCGACTGATCACAGGAAAACTATGAGTCAAAACATAAGCCTGTATTGTATCAGGGAAGATATTTTCATTGGGGAAGAGTGAAGAATTTAATAGCTCTGTACTAGACTCTGAAAATTCATCTGGAATACTGACTACCACGCTAGTTATGCTTCTGCAAGAATCGTGCACACAAACTGGCATAAGATTCAGTGAAAAACTATTAGTTATGATTAAAAAAGCCATAAAGAATCAGACTAAAGGCATAAGTAGTGCAATAACCTGTCTCTGATGGTGACCAAGACTAAAAGCTGAACAAGGAGTGTGAGATAGTATAAGCATGCATTCCCCAAAACACTGTCAGTCTTCAGCAAATTTCAATTTAAAGGCTTCCTAAGTAAGAGGCATTATCTTTGCATTTAATATCTTCAGATGGCTTTTTCCTCTACTGGATTTCCTCCCATAACTTATTTTGCTCACTTTGCTTGCAGTTTGCTTTCTGAACCAATGTGAACTTTCAGCATCTCTGTGGCAGCAGGGACTTCTGCAGTCACAAGATGTGGGAAAGCCATCGCCTTTTGCTTCTTTACAAATTGATCCTTGTTATTTCCTCTAATGTCACTAACTCTTGTTCTTAAGAAGACAATGAACAATCATTCCCTGTTCATTACTTTCTCCCTAACAGTGATCTGGGAAATGGAAGTGCCTATCTTACACCGAGACATCTTGGCTTGTTAATTTTAACACAATTAAGTATGAGAGAACATGACTGCGATCTATAAATGAGCACTGGGCTACACATCAGCGAAGAGCAACAGTGGTTTCAGCTAAAGAAGAATTTTGTCCAGAGAACAAAAGAATATTGAGAATGTATAAATTTAAGTTGAAAAGTAGAAGAAAGTTTTTAGCCATGGGGGTAGTGAGACTCTGGGGTAGTCTTTTGGTCATGGGTTGTCTTCAACTGAGCTATAATAGTACAAATAGATCTATTACTTTTGACGAAAACAGCTTCACTTTTTCCTAGGACCCTAGGAGATCAATTGCATTAGGTGTGTTAAATTTGCACAAATGGAAATGGCTTGGCTAGCATCACTTCAGATTACCTTTGAGTCTCTTCTCTGAATAGTTGCGAGCCATTTATAAGAGAATCAAGCATGGCCTTCTACTCATGTCTGCAGAGGTTCTTGAATGAATGACCCAGATGCTTTAATCACTCAGACACCCCCCTCCTTGTTGGGGCTGGAGAGAATCCTGAATGATTTAAAGATAGACCACACAATTAATTAATTAACAAAAAAAGTAATATAGCATGATGGCAGAGGACCCCACTTGATGAGTTGGGAAGGCTCTTCCCATTCCCTGCCCTATTTTGGGGGATGAAAAAGTAGTTTTAAGTACCCACTCAATTCCTGTCACTGCAGGACTGTAATTTAACACTATCTCTCCCCCCACAATGTTTTATCCCCTTTAGCTCTAAACCTCCTCTGATGGAGTTTTGTTCCAACACTTCCCCCAGAGGACTCTGCTCTCCTGTCTAATAAATTTCACAGTTAGGAAGCTTTCTTTGATGCTTTGTCACTCACAGCCACATAGGAATGGATAAGGAGCTGGCTTCAGACGTCAGAGATGAAGGGTACTTATGTACATGGAAACAGTCCCGAAAGGAGTGAGATGAAGGACTACTGCAAATATCAGCAGCATGGTTACCTTTGCTCACCTTAGCAGGGATCTAGCAAGAAATGCGAAGGTGTGAATTTCAGCACTTATGAAAATGCCAGATTTACAGCCTTAAATAGCAAAGTCGTCTGCCTCTCCAGAAAACAAATATAGCAGGGTGTCCACTGTGAGTGTTTTCTCACAAGTAGGTGTCAGCCTGAGGAAGAAAAATAGTGAACAGGCACCCAAAGTGGGGAAGAAGTGGTCTTTCATCCTCTGACCTACAGAAATTGAAGCAGGGTCACCAATTCATTGCACCATTGATGTTTGACACGGATCGAATGAAAACACTTGGTTGTTATCGATATGGGTTCATTTTAACATGGCAATGGAAGATTTCCTTTCCAATTACCAGTCACTGAAATCACCCTGTCACCTGTCAGTGGCTTTAAAAACAATGTCATGGAAGGTAATTTGGGCTAAGATGTCATCTATAAAATATTTATTATAATGAGATATACGGGTTTCAGTCACTTAGTGCATCTTGCAGTAGCTCCTAGATGGGTTAAAGACCAAATTACTCAATCCTAATGGCATACACAGTTCTTGCACAGTATTTTTATTGCTAATTACTTGGTGACATTATATTCACATAAAATAAGAGCAATATGGATGTGGCTTTTGGGGCAGCCAGTTTGGACCTCTCCTGTGTAACTCTTTACCTTGTCAGCAGAGGTGAATCACTAGTTGAAGCAAGATCCAAACTGAAGCTGGTCTGTTTAATTACCCTTGAAAAATGGAAAGGTCAAAATAGGACAGGACTGACAAAGTCAATTCAGCCTCTGGACACAGTCCAAGCTTCAGTCCTAACTGTCATCTCCTTGTTTCTTCTTTTGGAGGAGTCTACCCTTAAGTGTAATTGTAAGAACACATTTACACTGCACATTTCTGTAGTTTGTTCTTTTTCTCCTTCTCTCCTTTTTTGTCTCCTTCTTTCCCTCTTCCCCTGTTCCCTCATTCTTCCTCTCCCTCTAGTCTCTCTCTGACCTCCTCTCTTACTCTCTTTTTTCTTCCATCTGGTAATTTAGAATTTAATCTTTTCTCTTTTCTTTTCTTTTCTTTTCTTTTCTTTTCTTTTCTTTTCTTTTCTTTTCTTTTCCTTTCTTTTCCTTTCTTTTCTTTTCTTTTCTTTTCTTTTCTTTTCTTTTCTTTTCTTTTCTTTTCTTTTCTTTTCTTTTCTTTTCTTTTCTTTTCTTTTCTTTTCTTTTCTTTTCTTTTCTTTTCTTTTCTTTTCTTTTCTTTTCTTTTCCTTTTCCTTTTCCTTTTTCTTTTCTTTTCTTTTCTTTTCTTCTCTTCTCTTCTCTTCTGTTCTCTTCTATTCTCTTCTCTTTTCTATTTTCTCTTTTCTCTTTTCTCTTTTCTCTTTTCTCTTTTCTCTTTTCTATTCTCTTCTCTTTTTCTCTTTTTTCTCTTTTCTCTTTCCCCCTTTTTTCTCTCCTCTCCTCTCCTCTCCTCTCCTCTCCTCTCCTCTCCTCTCCTCTCCTCTCCTCTCCTCTCCTCTCCTCTCCTCTCCTCTCCTCTCCTCTCCTCTCCTCTCCTCTCCTCTCCTCTCCTCTCCTCTCCTCTCCTCTCCTCTCCTCTCCTCTCCTCCCTACCAATTTCCTATTTCTACTATTTTTCTGACAGGCCTAGTGTCAGGGTCCAGAGTGAGTTGGCTGCTTTTTGGGGCTGGGGGCCACGGGGCCTCTACCAGGGCAGCAGAGCAGGACCTCACAGCCAGGGCCCATCCCACCACCATCCCCCAGCCAGGAACAGGGCAGGCTTGGGGAGCAGCCGGGGGAAGCCCCAGCTCTGAGCATCAAGCACCTCCGTGGGGATGAGAACGGGCCAAGTCCAGGCTGGGACATCAGCCTGTGGGTGGGGGTCAGGATCAGGCACAGTGAGGGGATCTGGGATGAGACACAGCCCAAGATGGTCAGGGAGGACCATGGGCTGGTACTGGGCCAGCCCCCAGACCCAGCAACCAGATCCCCCAGTGTGTGGCCTCTTATAGCCCTGCTACGTATTCATCACGCAGATATTATATATGGATACGCACACATGTACAATCTATACATCATTACACTTTGCATATGCACACCTGGTGCATAAATATACACACACACAGAGGCACATTGGTAGAATCAATTAAAAGCTCTCTCTGCAACACTCAAGTTTTGCTGATCGTTAATCACAGACGTCTGATATCTTTTTATCTCAAGTCAAAGATTCTCAGCCTCCTTTATAGCAATCAATACACTGAGATCGTCTCACAAAGTCCATAGATTTTTATTCCAAAGATCTGACAGGACAATAACTGTATGATTCTGACCCATGTAAGAGGCTTTGGGTAATGCATGTGTAAGACTGCTCGTATTATATCTATAATTCATTTGCAGCTTGATCTCTTGGGGGAGCGGGGGGAATCATGGCAGCTGTTTAACAGCCCACAGTTACAACAGAAAGTAAAGGGAGCTACAATTCAGCTGAAACATCATGTAAAGATTGTGCTCACTGGGCCAGGGAATCTGGACTAACATTCCTATTTTTGTGAGAAGTGTTGGGGGATTTTTAATGACTGTAAGATCCTTGACTTTGCAGCTCAGTCAGAAATACAATACTCATAATAACATATTGTAGTGATAGTATTCTTACAACTACAAAGTTTTAACGATGTACAAAAGGAAAAGTTAGTGTAGAGAAGTAATACCATTTATTAGACCAACAGAGACACCTAGAAAAAAGCAGACAAGCTTTCAGGCACAAAGGCTTTTCTGCAACTCTCAAACTGAGAAAATAGATGTGAAGTTAAGTAGGGCAAGGTGTAATTGCTCTGAGTTTAACATTATCACGTTAATTGTTTGAGAGGAGAGGTGGCTGATGAAAGTGAGCTGCTATGGGACAGAGAGGGATGGGTTATTACTGCCCCTGTAACAGCATGGGCAGCAGGATGCGCTACATGTGGAAAATGGCAGTGCTGAACCATGTCCAGCAAGTAAATACAAGGGTCTAGCTTGAGCTAAGAGGTTTCTGCAACATATTGCCCCAACTGCTCTTTCCTAACTCTGCATCCCCTCATTCCAACAAATACAGCCCTTTAGGGGGACAGGCTGTTTCTTTTTTTTAAAAATACTGATCTTTTCAGCCTTCCAGTGCATGAACACAGAGCAGAAAATACCAGCTTTAAGTTGCAAGATATTGTGAAACTTCTACGTGGAGTGAGGATTGCTGCATCTATGGATACAGTCAACAAATCATTCAATTTTTCTGTTGTCAGCAACATTGGAACCCACTCGAGGGAGCTGGGAAATCAATTGT
This sequence comes from Grus americana, assembly GCF_028858705.1. NCBI lineage: Eukaryota > Metazoa > Chordata > Aves > Gruiformes > Gruidae > Grus > Grus americana. The sequence continues at coordinate 8,055,757 of NC_072853.1, read as the reverse complement.
ACTGAGGCTCAGCTCTTTCAAACAAAATGAATAGAAAAAGAAAGATTGTAAGGATAAACTTAGAAGGACCATTCCAAGATTATTTGCCCTCTCCCCTTAATCAAGACTGGCAAACATTCCTTAAAAATGACACATGTTTTTGAGTGATAAATATTTAGAATGGACAAAGAAAGCTTCAGGGAATTTTTTCTTAGCATTCTGTCATGCTAAAAAATGAAAATTCATTGGAAAGTGGTGACAAAGGCCAGAAAAGATTTAATAAAATGGAAAGGTCTGAGAAGCCAACTTCCCAGTGATTTACTTTTTTCTTTTAATACAACTGAGTTAGTCAATCTTAGGGTGCCTCTGTGGAGCTATAATCAGAGAAAACTGCTGTTGTCCAATAGGCCTGCTTTTCCTTTTAAATATATCGCTTTCTTAAAAACAAACAAATGCAAAGTGTTTTGAAGATGACATGAAACAAAAACCATCGAAGTTTTATGTATCAGACTTCATATGAAGTGTATAAGGTCCTTTGAGTGGTGGATTCTTTTCTCCAGTCTTTAGTAGACACCCACCCATGGCTGAGCGTCTTTCTGAAAGACATGCTCGGGTTCATCGATGCCCATTTCCTGCTGTGTTGGCCAGGTGTCATCTTCTGGAAGTGAAGGGGGGCAAATCAATGCCTTCTCCTCTGCTTCATGGCTGGGTGGGTGTATGCGCACACCGTAGAGTGCCTGTGGCATGCAGAGGATCCAGGACATCCTCAATGTGTGAGTAGTTGGTGTGCCATTTTTTGGATACACATGGATAGAGAGCAACTGGGCACCTCCTTGGATGCTCCCTGCCTGAGACTCAGGGAATTACAGGATGAGGGGGAGTGTGTGTGTCAGGAAGATACTGCCCCTTCCAGAGCTATCCATATGGAATAGCACATGCAGAAAGTGACTGCAGGTGTGGTAGATGAAGAGTTCAATGTGAAGCTGCAATGTGTCCTTGCAGCAAAAGCCAGCGGCACAGACAGCAAGAAAGTAGCCAGTAGCTCAAGGGAAAGGGTTATTCTCTTCTGTTTGGCACTTGTGAGGCAGCACTGGGAGTCCAGTATGGGCACTGGCACAGGCACAAAAAAGGCATTGACATACTGGGGTGAGTCTAGCAGAGGGGTACCATGTGGGTCAGCAGCTGGGGCTCAGGACATGGCAGGATAGGCTGAGAAGTGGGTTTGTTCAGCCTGAGGAAGGGAAGGCTAACTATTTAACAGGAGGCTCTGTAGAGAAGACACAGACAGACTCTTCTTAGATGCACAGCAATAGAAGAAAAAGGAAACAAATTCTACTTGCAACTCAGGAAATGCTGTTCCAATGTAAGGGGAGTGGGGGCGAAATCACTATGGGGGTGGTCAGATAGGGTCCGAAAAGTACAGTGGGATGTCCATCCTTTAAGATATTCAAAACTTGACTGAACAAGGCCTGGAGTAACCTGCTCTTCTTGGACTTTCTTTGAGCAGGAGGCTGGACTACAAACCTCCAGAGGTCCCTTTCAAACTGACTTTTTTCTGCAGTCCTATGATACAGCCCTCTCCCAAGTACCTGCTGACACTACCCAAGATCCAGCTGTGGACTGCTTCTTAACTGTAATTTTTCCTGGATGTCAATGTTTATGCCATATGATAGGAGAAGAAAGAATGATGGACACAGGGCAGGGTGCGCTTCCAGAAATAAATCCCACATCTGCAGCTTGCTCCCTGTGCCTGTCTAGGGAGACCTGGTGAAAGTTGGTGGCTAGGACGGAGTCATAGCATGGAGCAGGTTGAACCATAAGTTGTTCAGTTCAGAGCTGGAATCCTGGTGAGGATTTCTGTATATCTGAAACTGAAATGAGTCAAAGGCTCACCACAGTGGGGGCTAAATCAACATCACAATACTTGCCCCAGGCAAAACCAGACCTTCCATGTTTTAAACAGACCCCCTCAAATGTGCGTTGCAATGGCTCAGTGAGTTACTGCAAGTCAGCTGAATGGGCATAGCTGACCCTGCTCTGACTGCGAGGTAAACTGCTTTGACACTTATGGTGGTTTAGACTCATGTATTTCACCTTTTTGTTGGTCTGCGTCTGAACACGGATGGTTATGGGAGTTTAGCTGACACACTGTAACCCATTAAGATCCTGCAAAGTAGATCATATGCTGCTATCCAAAGAGGAAAAAAATGAAACACGTAAGCTTAGTGCTCTGCAGCAGGCAAAAAGATATGGGGAAGAACAGGGAGTGACACAGAGCATGTTTCTAAATGGCTGCAAAAATATCATGAGCTCCCAGGTCTTGGATGCTGTATGTGTTTTTTATCCTCATAGAGGAAGGAGTACAACTAGAAAATACAACATTTATGAACTAAGTCATGAAATAGCTTTCATAGGAGAAGAGATGACCTAGAGTATCAATCACCAGCTTGGAAAAGAGGTGGTTGCAAGGGTGGTAAGACGGAAGACGAACAGGGCTAGGTGGGCTAGATGGACCTCTGGCCTTAGGCAGTGGTAGAGCTGTTTTTATGGTCATACTAGCAATGCTGAACACTGCTCTTCTCCGGATGCCTTCTGGTTCACAGCCACGAAACTGAGAGAGGAATCAAGTGATCTCTGCTTTGTTGTACTTGTCTGACCTCTGCCTTGAGTCCTTTACAAGTTTTCCATCTGCCTTTGCTAGATCCCAGGGAAATCGATGGTTCTCTGCCAGCCTCTGTCAAACAGCATGTGCAAGGACAGCATTTGCAAGACAGAACGACCAGTGTAAGATTTCTCTGTAAAGAAGAAGATGGTGCTTTATTAAAAGGTCTGTTCTGCATCTAAGAGGTTAATAAACATTCACTGAGACTCATCAATGTCAAGACTAAAACCAAACAGGAACACGACAATCTCTTTCTCTTTTGTAAAGGAACTTGTTGAAATAACTGCCTAAGTCTGCCCTCTGTTTACTAAAACGGCTTCGGAAATCTCTAAATCCATTTATCCTGAGGATTATCATCATCTGGTTTCCAGACAACATTCTCATTTCCTCCAGTGAGGTTTTTTGATACCTTAGGCCATTAGCTGTGGTATTGATCTTTCCTTAATACATGAGATTTCCTACAGCAAAGGCAGCTCTGCATCTAAAAAACCCCAAGCCAAACCTGTTTTATCTGAATAGCCAGAATAGCATTTTGTTAGAGACAAAATTTAACATTCTTTGGCTTTTGTTTGTAATAAATGTATCAGGTCAGGCTCTTAATACATACTCTGTGGAATAAACTGAGCCTGTTATCAGCCACTTGGGGAAATCCTGTTCCAGAGACAAAAGCTTGTGACATGCCAGTCCTTCAGCTGCTAGTGCTATGGCTTGACCCTGGGGAAAGAGATAATGGGCACCACTTGGGAGTGTAGCTTCCAAAATTTTACCTGGCCCTTCCTACCCCAAAATCCACCCTCCTGACAAATCCTGTGCAGTATTCCACAGAAAATTAGTACCAAATCCATTATTATTCATCCTACATTACCTGATGGGGCTAGTCAGGATGGTGCCTCTGTAATAGAAATGGAAGGAAGAAACCTTGAGCAAAGATCTGATGAAAGAAATCAGCACACCTTTACTTCTTGTTTCCTGCTTTACAGTCCTGTTTCCCCTTTTGTCTTTCACTTACTGGGCAATGTTGAAAGCCCACAGTTACTCCTCTATTTGAAGAAGACAATCTAATAACTTTGGGAAGAGGGCGATGGAGGCACCTGTGGAAAGGAGGCCAGAGCATTCGGACCATTAGCAGCTCAGACAGATGGGAATCTACTGCCTCTTCTTCTGAACTAATCAGAGCTTGTTGGAAAGCTTAAGTTTCGAAGAATATGTTTTCCCTGTAGCTGTAATCCCAGGGCAGAGAACAAAGAGTTAAATTCATTAGCCTTAACAGTTGGGATGAATTTGTTTTCCTTTTTGTTCAATCCAGAATCTGTATATTAACAGGGCTTGTTCCCCCCCTCCCTGACTTTGAGCAACTCTCTCTGAACTCTCTCTGTGCTAAACATAAACATCACTCAGCCCCATATTGAGTTAATGGGAGCAGGGAGGCTCCTCCAAAAAATTGCAGAAAAAAAGATTGACTGACTAAAATTGCCTATCATGGAATAGGAAAAAAAATTGCTAGAATTTGCTTCCTGCTACTTTGGACTTCTTTTGGTGCTTGAAGCATACAGCAGTCACAGAGAAGTATGACTTAAAATTTCTGTACAAACATCAGAAGAGCCCTTCAATGTATGAAAGTCTTCATTAACACCAAGGAAAAGTCATTATGGCTAAAAAATTCAAATTCAGGTGCTTTAAGTAAGAATAAGTATATACGTTATCAAATTTTCAGTGTGTCTGAGCACCTGCAGATAACATTTAAGATGAGTTCATTACAGGAACCTAAATATGGATTAAAGGATTAGTTTTAGACATTAAATTGTGAAAAGTTTAGCTTATATAACTTACCAGGACTACATGGCAAGTTGTTGGATTTCTCTTTATATGTAGAATCACAAATCTTCTCAAATAGGAGAGAGGATGCAGCAGAGGTTCCAGGTTTGTCTTCCTTGTTTACCACAAACTGCTTCTTCCAGAAATCCAATAGAGAATGAAAAATCCATAGGACTTAGTTTTCTTTCTTAAGTTTCTTTCTCAATTGTCTTAACAATTAAGAGTAATCCTGCAGTATAAAACAAAACCCCAACAACAACAAAAAAATATCCCCAAACAAAACAGTCATTTTAGGCCATAGATGCTCAGTCTGCAAACACCTCCACCAGTTGATGATAGTCTCATGTTTGGCTGCTATTTTGCCCTCTGAATTTGTAACTCTCTTTTCCTTTTCCCTTTCTGCAAGCCCTTCAGCTCTGCCAGCAAAATAAGCCCTGTGAACACTCCCTAAATCAAACAGTAAAAATAGGTGATTAGAGTTGCTTTAGCTAGTTTTGGTTGAAGAGGATATAACAGTGCTGAAATGGGGGTGGAGAGGAAGTAATTTTTGGCTAGGAACAGTAACAGCTTCAACGTACAGAAGAGAAAATTTGGAAGAGGACACTAGTTTTATGAGACGAACATACTGAGTTCAACCTCACAGCCCTCAAACTAATTACCGTGAGATAAAGCAAGTAGATTTTAACTTTTCTTTAAATAGGGAAGATAATCCAATAGTGCTTTAACAGCAAATGTTTTAGCAAACAGATTCAGGACTAGAACTCAGCCAAACAAACAACATGCTTTCACATGCAGTTTCATGTGGCAAATCACGTATTAAAGAAATACCTATGCTTTTCTTAATTAAATATTTCTGGCTTCCCTCTCCTTCTCCTAAATCATGCCAGTAAAAACTGTGCGTTTTTAGAACTATATCTAGTCATATGCAATATCAGTCAGGGTCAAAGATCTTCCTTTGCTGTTATTTTCAGCCTGCTTGCAAAACAGGAGCTGCACAAAATGTCAGCTCGCTTGTGGCCTGTGAAGGCTGTACTCAAGCAGCACTTCAAAGAGGCAGCTTGGGGGAAATTCGTTCTCAGCTCACTGTGGGGGCCTATGTGATTCACAGAGCCCCCGTCGGCGCTGGCGATAGCTACGTGGCCAGAGCTGTGCATGTCTCTGTATGGGAAATAAGGCTCTAAGATTTCCCACAAATTAAGAGTTTCTACTTCAGGCAAGGTTTGGATACCTGTTACAAAATCAAAGCAGCTCATATCCCCTTTCTTATGCAAATAATGTAATAAGGAGGCTGGAGTGGCAAATGTGGTCAGTAAGACCTTCTCCATCATAGTTACCTGCTTCTGCCATTAAGTGGTCCGTGAAAATGTGACAGCAAAACCTCACAAAGTTCTTTTTATAATAGCGTAGAATAAACATCTTTATAATTAGTACAGTGAAAATCAGAAGACATGGGGTAGAATCATGTTCCTTTGAAATATATGATTCCATTAAGATAAAATATTTATAGAAATTAGATGAGTTAATGAGAATTTAGTTTTGGAGAAAACTCATAAAATGCCAATGATATCAGGGAACAATTTCCTCTCTTTTTTGGAACCAAAATTTCCAAAAGGAAAGATTTTTGAAAAAAAAAAGTGAATTAAAATAATTTATGACACATAATAAAGATGTTGATATAAAACCATTTTTATTTTCTAGCTGAAAAGGAGCTTTTGGATCACCCCAAACCAATCTATTTTTAGGGGAAGAGAGAAATTTGCTTTCAGTGAGGGAAAAAAAAAAAAAAGTGATCTACTTCATTTTGCATCCGTTTGAAATAAATTTTGTTATCGAAATTCCTCACAGACAAGAAATGTCCCCTTAACACAGACCTGTGTTACATGGATATGGGTAGTAGTCCTGTGACAGCTGCAAAGGAAGGGTTATTTCTGATGGATAAATTCTGCAGTTACTTTGCTGGTCCTCTGTGATTAGGGACTCTGAGTGATGAGTGGAGATGACTTATCTTGAAAAGCTGATGAGGTTATCACTGCCAGTTTGCTGTCCCCTTCCTCCTTCCCCCCTCTGCCCTACTTTACCCTCATCCATCTCACCAATACTTAAACTACTTTTTAAACAGCTCCAGGACTACAGGGCAGAATTTTAAGGAAAGTAAAGTTGGCGATGAGTTTCCATAAAATGTAATGCTGATGGCTACAGTGATGAGGAAGCCTAATGGATGAGCTGCTCAGATGTCTTGCTGTGAAGGGCAGAGGGGGTTGCCAGAGGCAGGACTTTGTCTATTGGCATCTTAATTGCCAGATTTCAGAACTGCACATAAATATGCAAACCCTGATGCTGCCCCTGGCAGCTTCTTGGTGTTGGTCTGATTCACACCAGCCTACAACGCACTGAAGAAAAGCTTTGAAGAGCGGGGAATGATGGTCTTGTAGGGAACAGGATCAAAACAGGTAGGATTCAGGAACAAGATCTATAAATTAACTGTAAATTTCAATAGCTACAGTAGAAAAGATGAGGCAATAAAAGCAAGAGGTAGCTAAGGAGTTAACTGTGGGTCCCGTATGGTGTATGTCCACTCTGTTAGGAGCACACTAGGACTGAAGTCTGCTTAGGCAGCCAGAGAGAAAATGTAGAGAATGGCACTGAGGGCAGTGAATGGAAACTGGCATCTTTTTTCTGTGACTTTACACAGCCTACGTGCAAGTCACAAACTTCTATACGCATCGGTTTTCTTGACTGAAATATGCAGTAAAACTGATCCAAGTGTGGCTGCAGCATTATGGTAGGACCTCTGAGACAAGACCTTGCACACATCAGGGAGTGTGGGTTGTCTAGGGTTTGTAATAGCACAGCTTTTGGAAACCAAACATTGGAAGACAATGACTGTTTGTAGACTGCAACTCGCTTAAAGTCCTCAACTAGAAAATGTTCCTTGATAAATATATAGTGTATTTGTAGCTTCTGGGGGCTGCAAAAAAATTGAATTTCTTCAGCTAAGCCAGATGCTGGGTGAGTTTTTTGAAGCAGAGGTTTTCCAAAGAGGTTGTGCATTCTCCATCCTTGGAGGTTTTTAAGGCTTGACTCAATAAATCCCCAAGCAACCTCCTCTGATCCCATAACTGACCCTGCTTTGAGTAGGAAGTTGGGTTACAGAGCTCCTGAGGTCTTTTCTAGGCTGAATTATCTTATGATCCTATTTTTATTTTCCAGTACCAATTAAAGGAAAACAATACCAAATTATGAGCAAGTGAATGTATGCAATTACTTACTGGTCCCTTAGTACTGCTAATGAGTACAGAAACATAAAAGATCTCCCCATCCCCTAGAGGATCTAGGAGACGGATCTAAGGAAAGCATGGCTTATATGTGGGGCATGATTCTTAAGGGATTTAGCAGGTATCAGTCCCCACTTAGTGCACCAGCAAAAGACAAAGGCTTTCTACTGTGCTTGTCACACCTCCCCTACACACTCCTTTCTGCCATTTGTAACTCTTGCTGTGAGATACAGCAAAGTCTTCATTTCGCCTCCCTGTCAATATTTGTTGTGCATGTGTAATTTGAAGGTTTTAAGATAATGAAATAAAATTCTTGCCTGCATTCATCAAGTCCGATATGTCTGCAGCATACAAATTGAATACAGAACGACGTAAAACTACCATAGGAGACAGTGAAGTAGATCAACCTTTGTGTAATTGAATGAACAAATTCTCAGTCATAGCAGTGATGCCAGTGGGCGAAAGGGGTTGTGGCCTCCCAGGTCCCTCAGTAAAACCCTTTTCTGGCAATTACATGGCTTCAAAGTTGGCAAATGACAGAGATTCATTAGTAAATGATCTATGTTTTCATACTACTACATAACACATGTAAAAAGCTTGTGGAAGATGTCATTTTAAGGAATGTGTCCATTTAAAGGAGCAGCTCTTATGAGTGAAGATAATTTTAGGTTTTAGGATTAAAAATGGTCTGCTATGCTTGAACTACAAGCAGTGACTTATGGTTACTGCCTGGAAAATGTAGTTCACCTGATAATTATTATCTTAAGATTGCTTAAGTATCAATGGCTAATGTGAACAGATTCTTAAGGCAGTTTTAAGGAGGTGCACTGCAGGATATAGAGATTTAAAGGAAAACAGTGTTTTCCCAGAGCTGTTCACATATTTCTCATAATCAGTCAGACCCTCCTTCTCCCACCAACATTATTTTGATATTGATGAATTAATTTACATAAATTATTAGATATTGAGTCGGGAGACAGAATGAGAGAAAGAAAGGAGGTGAAGTGTCTCGGGTAATTCCTCTGGGATCAGTGGGGGAGGCTACCAGAAGGGAGTTGAAAATTGGGACAATTTAAATAAGTCATTGGTAACTGAGAAAGTAGAACAATACCCTAGACACATAGTGAAATGTGGAGGGAAAGAAATCTCTGGATAACTGTACAGATACAAAGATATTCCTGGGCCTGTATTAGCAGAGATTTCTCAAGTCTATAACAGCTCAAAGCACATAGCAGATTTAAGGGGAAAGAGAAATGAAAGTGAAAGCTTTATTATTATTTTCATATATTAGCCAAAACAGGGAATGGTATCTTACCTACCACAGATCAGAATAAATAAACTCCTATGGGGACGAAGGGAACCATTTTAAACAATTCAGTTTGATTGCAGATGTTGATATCCCAGGCAAATTTATAGTCTTGGGGCTGGAGTCTTACTCATGCTCTACAGAAATGGGAGAGGAGCCAAACACATCAGTGTCACATTGAAACCAGGGCCCTGGGGAAGCAATCCCTCCTGAGAAACTCCCACTGGATGCTGGTACCACGAATCATGTGTGATTTATATTTGTGGTCTGATTACAGTTAGTTGGGCATTATTTTTAGCTTTCCATTCAGAAATCAAAAATTATCAGAAATGCTTTCCTTTTCCCCACCCCCAAACCCCTTGAACTTAGATTCTTCTGTGGAGCAGATACTCAATGTTTCTGAGCAAAACCAGAGAAATAGAGAACTGTCCAGACTAACCAAGATAGTAATGACACCAGCTGGAAACTAAGTTTAAAGGTACCTATTTCACAGTCCAGTGCTGTAAGCAGGGAAGTGAAAAACTGAGTCATGACGCCTTCTACTCCCAGTTTGACCTATTGGTTGTTCTAGTTAGTGCAGAATTGTGTTGTGAGCGTCACTGTGGACAGCTGACTGCTGCTGATCGGTCGAGAAGGGCTCTGAAAGACTCGCAGTGTTGTAGCCCATCGCTTTTCTGGAAAGTCTCTCCCAGCCAGTTCTCAGCTGGAATATGTTGATTTGCTTATATCTGTTTTTACTCAGGGTTTGACTTTAAAATACGCCCCGCCTCAAAAAAAAAAAAAAAAAAAAGGAGTGGGGGGAGTACTGGGGGAACTCTAGGTCAACACACATACTCAGTAATTCACAGATTTATAGTTTCTCCCTCTGGCGATTCCTTCCCAAACACCCAAGAGGATATGAAAACTGCTAAGTGCCTAGAGTCCCTTCTTTGTATTTCGGATCCCTCTAGCAAGGCTCTACATATCAACTGTGATATTTTGCATTTTTTATCCTCTTCTGTCTGTTGTCTGATTGTGATTGTAAACGACAAGACTGAGGGCTTGTGTTTGACTTCTAACTTCACCTCTGCTGTGTGTAATCAGCAGTGTTTTTCAGGCAGAAAGAACACGGGTAAAGTCTCATGTTTGCCTTTTGTTCCACATGAAAGGACATCACACATCCTGTTGTTCATCAGTCAAGGTTATTCCTCTTGGTTCCCTGCTTGCTTCTCCCATTACTTGTGCCTTAAATTCTGCCTTATTCACTTTCCTGTAGCTCAATGTGCCCCTGGTTTCTTTCCTTGCTTACCCCAGGCTTGCCAAGGCGGCAATGGGAAGAGTTAGCAGCAGGAATGGTGCTTTATAGTTATCCATACTTCTGACACCCTCTGTCTTACCTGATTTTGGCATAATAGAAATGTCACATCTGTATGTACGTGCCATTAGTTTAGACCACGAAATATTTAGGGGTCATACAAGTACTAAAATTAGCATTCTGACTCAGAAGGTGAGACCAAGACATAAATGTGGAGTCAGCAACTGTGCTCTTGGCAGTGCCATCCTCCCAAACCCACGCTGGTTTGGCACTGCAGGAGGGGATCATGAGAACTCTATTCCAGGAAGGAATATGGTTTTGAAGTTTAGTCTTGTTCCAAGTCAGAATGAAACCCAACAAAAGTATTGACGATCTCCATTAATGAAAAGTTCAGGAAGAAATGAAATAATTTTTGAGAACTAAACTGCTTTGTTCAGTCATTCTTTTTTAATACACTGTAATCTTTTTTTAATCTTTTTTCCCCCTTTTGGTCAGAACTAAGCACAGAATGAGAACGAAAATCCCTTTTTTTCAAATGTCAGAAATGGGACAGACTGACACTGCTGTCGCACCTCTCCCCTTCTACTCCTCCTCATCCCTTCCCAGTTCTTCCACATGAAATTTGGCAAAAATAGATGAGATTTTCCATATGTGAAGTAACTGATAAAAACACCCACGCCAGGCTCTGATGAAATCTACTGTCATCTCAATCTGACATGACATTGCCAAGCAAGGTGATTGATCTGTAGGGTCTATCTTACAGTGACAACTACAAAGTTGTGAGATCTGGCTACCAACCAGAAAATGTACTGGTAGACTTAAAGCGATGTTTCAGGAAGTCCTAAAGTTCTGCTTAGACCTGGGGGCCTGCTATCAACTGCATCTTCCTATCATTGCTGCTCTGCTTCGCAGGGATAGCGGTGAGACACCTCAGTGTCTAGGAGGCTGCCCCTGTCTCAGGGTATGCTTATGCAGAAGTTTGATGCTTGAGAAGGTGCATGGGAAGAACCACTGGCGTAGCAGTCATGCTGGTGGAATAAGTTGCTGTTCCACAGCCAAGTGTCAATTGTGAAAACTCTCATAGTCGTGCACTGCAGAGGTCCCAGTTTGAATACCTGAAGACTTGAAGCCTTGATTTTCTATTACTTCATATGTCGACAAGCACTTTTTAATGCAAAGCATTAGCAAATAGTGCAATAGCTCTTTGTGTGCCTGAAATTAGTTTTCACATAGGGCTGCCATTTTTCCCATCAGGGTTTCTCAGAGATAAATGAGCGTACACAGGTTGTGTAGTGTATGTGCAGTCAGCCCATCTGTTGCATCCTGGAAGTGGCAGGCTTGTAGTGAGAGTGCCCAAGCAGAGAGAAGGCTGCCATACTTATTCTTGGGTTTTCCTGGATGGAAATCTGTGCAAACACAGTGTGTGCCCTGCAAACACATATGGAGTGAAAGCTAGCACCTCTAGGAAGCATTAGTCATGCTGGGCACACACTGTAGGGATGTTCAACACATATACTGTGGTCATACCCAGGATTTAACCTGTGTCTACACAGAAAGCAGCACCCTACCTGATAGACTGGCTAGATACGCTGTATTGTAGATATCTTCTCAGTTAGCTCCTGGTCAGCTGGGCTGCTGAGATGACTTACATCAGCCAAGGTAAAGGAAAGGATAATAAACAGGGATGACATGTGAGAAGCTGTGCGGAGATGCAGGAGTGTAGGAGGGCTCAAGGAGAGCTCATGAACTATACTACAACAAATCGGTGGGTTGCCTCTGTTCACTCTTGTCTGATTCTCCTCTGAGACCTCCAGAATTTCATCTTTGCCATTATCTCTTGTTCTTGTGATTGCTGCCCACTCCTTTTCCATCTTTCCTATCCCATCCTCTTCCCCCAGATTTATTCTGCCTCTCACCTTACTGTACCTTCATGTGTGTCTTTGCTTCTCCCTTATTACATCTCCTGTCCCTGCTGTCTCTTTCTTTCCTGGGCTGGAAGAAATTATTCCCTGGATAACTCCATTCAGAACTGTTTTGGGCACTCTAGATCCTGGGATGTGTTGCAAAGCCATGGGAGCTTGCCAAAGACTGTGCTGACCCCTTAGGGCTTCCTATCTATTGAGCTTTGTCTCAGTTAGGAGATGTGCCTTGCCAGTTGGGAAATGCTGGCCTGTAATAATATATTTGAGTCAGATTGTCTGTGAGGGATAATCTGTATCCCTCTGTGTTGAGGGAATCACTTTGGGAATGGAGTTTCTCCCTGTCTAATGCAAACTCATCTTGCTGTCCCAGACTCCTTGGTGAGGTTAGCAGCTGTTTGGGAGTGTGAACAGCAAGGAGTAACAGTTTCTTCATGCACAGTTAGGGAGGCTGTGGTTGGAAAACCAGGTCTGCTGATCTGTTCAGCCAGAAATTTGTGGAGATCCTGGAAGACGGACTTATCTGCCAATGGAGGAACTCTCATTTTACACAAAGCTGTTCTCAAAGCCTTTTAGAAGCAGGTTTCCCCATTGAATTCTAGCACAAACCAGGGACAGATCCACCAGTGAACTGTTATTGTTGCCTTGCTCAGCATTGTTCTACCAATCCATGGAGTTGCTCCACACTTGTGCCCATGTAACACCTTGCTTTCATGGCTGTGATAGTTGATGTATACACACTTCTTTGAATCACCTATTTCAAGAGACATTGCTTGACAATTACAAGGGCATCTATTTTCCAGGGGAAATAGCAGAACTGCCCTAAGTTTTTGGTGTGACCTTTTGGCTTCTGACGAATCTGTCAGTCATTTGTCTAGAGGGTAAATTTGTTCAGAATCTTTTTCATCTTTTGTTCATCTTTTACTCAATACATTACTGCTTTGTCTGAACATTTGCATCCTGAGTGCCAGATGATAGCACTTCCAGAACTTCCTCCATTACTTGCTTAATAAGAAAAGAAAATTTTAAAGATAGAAAATGTGATTTTTTAATCTTTTTGAATGATGTTGGTCTCTCCAGGAATTTTGGGGTGGTTTCTCTGCTGATGGAAGGCAAAGCTCAGTTTCTATATCTGCCGTCATACAAATGAGGATAAATCAGCTTACCAACTGGCAGTGTGAACTTGGGGAAGGAAGAAAACACACACAAAGGCCATGCAGCAAAACCACAATAGAGCCAAGACTGTGTGCACAGGAAAATTTCACTAGAGGTTTTTCATCTGTTGGGGCACAGGAAAAGAAAATTGGGATTCTGGAACTCTGCTACTGACTTTGCCAGAAAATCACAGTGAGACGCCAGGAGAAAAAATTCAACCCAATCGTGAAAAAAGCTGTGTCTCGTGTAGTTTTTTTGCTGTGTTTTTCTTATGAGCAACTGTTACTGTGCTGTACTAACATGATTGCTGCATTCAGTGTGACTACAGCTTCAACAGCTTCTCATGTGAGTAAGCATGAGTAGGAGCAATGTTTAATTTCTCTGTGACCGTACAACACTTAGCAACCTTCTAGCACATTGAGCAGGAAGAGTTAGTTTTACCCAGTGTTCTGAGATATTTTGGTGCAGGCTGCTGTGCTACAGAGGGTAGGTTTATAGTGTGCACTCTTTCTAAGAAGATGCTATTATTTACCGGTTGGATTTAAAAAGATAACTATTAGAAATAGCATGCAGGCACTGTAATGTCAGACTCTCATCATTTCTAGTACCCATCATTGTTAATCAAATGGAAAAAGGTATTTTGAGAGTACTAACAGCCACTGGAGTCTATCCCTCCTTCCCTATCCCTGCCTCTCACCCTCTGCTTCTTTACTTTATTTACAATGCAAAGAAGAAAGTGTTTGGTGACATTACAGCAGGTATGAAGGTAGGGTGGAACTGGCAGCTCTCAGCAGTGAAGTGTCTCTGTCAGTGGGGATTATGGGAGAGTGGGGACAGGAGGAAAGGGAAAGATGAAGTGATCCTATTTATAAATGTATTCCCCCACTCCCTGTCTGTACCATGCAGATATCTCAGCAGCGCAGATGGATCTGCATACTGATGAAGACATGGGGCATCTATGAAAAATGCTGGATCTGGCTGAGCTCCCTGCAGGCACAGGGTCTGCTTTCTCTTCTATTAGAGCCCAACACATGCACATTTTTCAAAGCTTGGACATGCATGCCAGGTTTTGGTGCTGCTGTTGTGGCTTTACTTCTGCCTAAGAGCGAAGCCCAGTTTTCCACTTCAGCAATCAGATAAGAGAGTGCAAAGCGACTGAATAAGAGGCTGAACCTATAAGCAAGAGGTAAGTTCAAATCAGATCATAAGTAGGCAATGTGAATAGGGGAAAATTAGTATCACTACAAAAAGACCATGTAGGATTACCAGCCAGAATGCCTGGAGAAAGCCATCTCTGTCAAATACAAGAGATCCGCTTGCTGAGGTGTCTGGAGGATTGTAGAGAAAAATCTGGGCAACTCCTCAAAGCCTAGGCATTGTGCTACACCATCACTGTGAGAAACATAGCAGAGTTCCTGTAGTTTCTTTCACAGTGCGTACATCTGACAGTGCCATATGAATATCAGCAAAGTAGTGCAATAGCCCATGGAGGTAGGTATGAGAAATCACATATTTTTGTTACAGACATCAAAGAGTCAAGACAGTTGAGGTTCTTTGGTTCCAATGTACTGAACAGAAAATGCTTCCTCTGGAGTCAGTGGGAGATGTGGGTGTCCAGCATGCCCCAATACCAGGCCCTCAGTACCTGGCCTGAGATCATGCCACAAATCATGACAGATCTGTTCAGAGCTCAGCACTGGTGACTTTCAGGCCACCTACACTTCTTCTAAGATAATCCTACCCTATGCCAAAGAGTTTGGAGAAGGAAAATGACTGGAAAGTGTAAGGTCTGTGTTCATAGCCTATGAATTTCCTTAATTAAAGATCAAAGGATGCCACTTGAAGGTTTGGGGGACTGTGATGAAAAATATTAGTGTCTGAAAAAATTCTAACCCATCAAAGGACCCTCTTTAATATGCTAGCACAGATGGAGTGATCTCCTGGAGGCCAGGACAACTGTGATCCTTGATGAGCTCCTTGTATATGTAAGCTTCCCTTAATTCTCTTTCTTATCCATGACGGCCTTAGTGCCCTTTCCAAATTAGTCTTATCCCAGTTCCTGATGAACAAATTTCTGTGCTGCATTGTCACAGCTGACAGCAGTGAGCCAGACAGAATCCAAAGACCTGGAGACTCAGAAATCTTTTAGGAAATCTTCCTGGAAAGGAGAAAAAGTTACACTACAGTAAGCCCAAGTAGAAATGTTGGGTCTGCCTGGCTCATCTGTTGACCCCAGCTAAGAGCTGCAAGCTGCTTTTAACTCCACATGCAAGGAAGGACACCTGCTAGAGCAGGGGAACACCACATACCAAAGGTCCCTCCTTTCCATCCCTGATGCTGGCTTGCTTTGAGCCACCCTCTCAGGACAGACACATGGCTAACACAGCAACATTTCCATCTTGAGTGGCTCCCAGGAACCACAAGAGCAAATCTACCTTTGTAAAGCGAGCCACTCGAAATACCATCCAAAGAGATCTTGAGAAAGGTTTTGATCTTTTCTTCCGAGCATGGACCAGACGTTGCTGCCAGCACAGACTGTTCAGCCCTATCAGCATGATAGATACTCCTGCAAGGAATACAATTTTAGCTGTTTTAGTACATATCTGCCATCACCATCTGCTATTTGTTGGCATGAATGTGTACTATAAGAAAACTAGGTTCAAGGGAAAAAAAAAGGGCCTCACCAACCGTTTAGAGTTTCAAGTTCATTTTAGGGTTTGGATTTTGTTTTGTTTTAAACATCAGATATTCTCACACAAAGCACAGTATGTCTGCTGTGCTTATGCTCTTATGTTCTCCTCTTTTTTTTTTTTTTTGGTGAGCATTGCTATTGATAGAGATCTTCAGACAAGGGTACTGTCCTTACAATAAGCACTAGAAGCTCAGTTAACTTGGTAGGACAGTGTGTACAAAGTGTAGAAGATCTTCTCAAGATGAATAGGAGAGTTTTCAGATGATGTATTTGAAAGAGTCTCACTGTATTCTTGACCAGGACTTTAGTCTTTCTCCTTCTCTCACTGGGATTTTCTGTCCCAGTTAACCTGAGACAATTAAAGAGAGGCCTGAACAGAAAACCATCCACAGCAATATGAGACACATCAAATAGCCTCATCCCTCCCTGGAAGTAATAACACAGAAGTTTGGTGTGTGGTATTAGTGGGAAATATTTGCACAGTGCTTTGAAGTTAGGAAGCACTATATAAATGCTAAGTATTATTTACTACATGAATCAATCATCTTCAGAGAAATCTAACACTGTTAAAGATGGGAGAGCAGTCTCTTCCTTTCTTAATGATAACCAACCCCTAAAGTTATTAATAAAAAAAAATACTTTTAAAAATAGATCAAATGATTTCCCCATCCCGTGATAATCCCTCTGATTGCCCCCATGTTTCAGTTCACTGTATCATCTGCGAGATCAAAGGATGTGTCTGAAGCTCGCAAACCAATCCCACAAAGAAGAAAACCCTCTTCTGCTGTAGATAAACAAAATACAATTTCCAGATAACATCATGGTGCTGATCAAAATAGCTGCTTTTCCAATTAGATTTCAAAGAATTCTTAATTGTTATTGATTTAATCTGGAGATGTGCAGATTTTTCCGGTCAGGAACCTGTTTCACAGGGAGCTTATTACCCCGGGGAGTTCAGTTACAGACAGGTTTTAGTAAGCACCAACAGCCTGGCTGTCAGGCAGGTGACAATAAAAAGGGAATCTGTCCAGATACAGGAGACAGTGCTATTTGTGTTTCTGTTTTCTGCAATAATTTAGAGCACATAGCCCTATCCGTTCTGAAATGGCAGCAGACCTCACATCTGCATAAAGGCACTTGCCTTTAAATTGTAATAGGCAGAGTGCTTAAATAAAAACCTATTTATCTATATACCTAGTTGTCACCTCAGTCTTTCCTTCTATTTTAATACTTAATTTAAACCATGGAGGTCTACCCTGAAACTTCTTCTTGCTATTCCCAGATTAGACACCCACGTTCAGCAGATATATATATATATATATTTTTTTTGTAGTTTACTGTGCAAAAAATAAAATAAAAGAAAATTAAATAGAGGATTCTATAAAGTCTGCTGAGCTGCCATTTCAAAGTCAGGTAAAACAGCAGAGTGTGGGAAGAAGGGAGGGAAATGGGGACTGCTGCTCCAAAGACAGGTGACATTTTGGAGCAGAACAACATGAGATGGTTTCCTGTCAAGCAGCAATAAGAGGAGGAAGAACAAAAAATAGCCCCCTGAAGAAAATTGTTCTGTCCCAGGTAAATGATGGTGGAAAGATTTCTAATCCTTTGGTAAAGTGACAGTGGGGGATTTAATGCTGTCAGGTAGGTATGATAGTGTCAGGAAGAGTGACTCGGGAAAGGTGAGTCAGAGCCAGATGCCAACGGGAAAATAAGTGCCTGACCCATGAGCAAGATCTGTCGCTCGATGCCTTCTTGCAAGGCAGCTGCACTACAGGTTGATGCAAAGCACAGCTATTTGTGCACACCACGCCCTCCCTGGATCTTGATGGGATGCTCTGCCAGGTGGGGAATTTGCTATCAAGAGGGACAGAGAGGGCCTGAGTGAGAGTCACTAGTAGCACAAGGACAAAAGATTAAGGCTGGTGCCATCAGGGGAAAAAAATGAAGAAGGACTTGAAGAAGCCTGGAAAGCAATGAATGATGTGGAGAGTGATGAGAAACGCACCTTCCTGTATGCTTTAAGGTACTGCATTGGCCTCAGGGCACCTGGGTTCCTCTCCAGCTGGATTTACTGCCACCAGGCACCATGGAGGCAAGGAGCTGATCAGTTAATTCTAAACCAAAGGACTGAAAGGGATATAAATCTTCATCGGGGCAAAAGCCAACCTTTACCTTTATGAGTTATTTCCAGTGACACTGCATTTCTAGGACCCATGTAGGAATGCATGTGGCTGGCTGGCTATACAAACCATCTACATTCTAAATTAGTATGAAAGGTGAATTTTATGTATGGCGTTGATATGAAAAGCTTGGAGTAAGGGAAAGTCCCATTGCTAGGAGGCTGAAAGCACTAGAAACCCATGGGAGATCCTTTTCATTTTGGTTTTCTATTTACCAGAGGCTCTGAGAAGCACCAGAACTTTTGGATCCCTGTGAGCAGAATCTGTTTCTTCAGACACTGTACACTGGGGCTGAACTTATTCAGAAAAAAAAGAAAAAGATGGTTATAAACTAATTCCCAGCTCTGCCTTCTGAGCACCTTCAGCTAACCACAACAGTTTTTTTTCTCCAAAACCAACCTTTCTAAACAGCGTTATTAAACATCAGCTATCTATTTGATGATGTAGAAGGTGACTGACTCTGTAGGCAACCAAGCCAAAAACACATCTGCTAAAGTCAAGGTTACATTTAGGTTAAGTTTAGCCTAATCTCAATAGCGATCATTTTTTTCTCCATTGTCTTACTGGGAAATGGCGTTTCATTAATAAAAGAAATTGTAAAGGACGGTTCCCCTAGATGACAACATTAGGGGGCAGTACTCAGCTAGCAACCAGTCCTATCAGATCATTGAACAGCTGTGTTTATATGGGGTTGTTTGTAAAATTTATGTTTGAGTTTGTTTTAACCTTACTTTATTGCTACTGGAGAAACAATAGATCTTTCTCCATTACAAGTCATTGAGTGTCACATTAAAATCCAGCAGGAGGGGTGAAACTTCCTATGCCCTTTCTCTCCACAAATCTTGATTATCTATATGTATATATTTTGTAAACAAAAAACCCCTGCATGATCTGAGACGCCTTCTTCTCAGTGAGCTGCCAAAACTGTATTGCATACATCCAGGTTCTTATTTTGCTTTTTCCCTGTGACTGCACGCCAGATCTTTTCAGAGGAGAGTGGATGTCCCGTTTCTCAGTCCCCTGGCCAGGTCAGGCACATCATGACCGCTTCGTAGCAGGCAATAAAACAAGGTGCACAGTGGGCACCTTGGGTCTTCCCCTGTATCCTTTCATTATCTAGGTAGATCAAACACATTATTTCAAGGATCTTCTCCCTCTTCTGGGCTTTGTCTCACCCCAGTCCATCCCTCTGTTTATGACTTCTGCTTTCTGTCTTCCTGCAAGGGAACATCACCTCCTCAACCTACACTTTGTTTTTCTGCCCTAGTCTTGAGTCCACTGCAGAAACCACATCTGCAGTTTAGGCAAAGAGCCTTGTGTGACCTTTCCCCATTCTGTTCTGGAAGCTTAATTCCATTCCCTTCTGAGACTGGCTTCAGCTCTTCCAAATCTTCCCAGTAATCCAAGCCTTTCCTTCCTTGGTTGTCTTATTCCTGCCAGAGACGTCTTCTGTTGCAGCAACCAGGTTGCTGGGTATGGTACTGTGGGAGTGTTGCCCTATCCTCCATGTGAAGCTCAGTGCTATGACCGAGCTCCTCTCTACTTTAGGTCACTAACATCAGCCATCACAGCTGTATCTCAGCATCCCCAGCATTACCTTCTGTGGTATACCTAGCTTTCATGCTGTGGTTTCCTATGTGCATCCTACCCTGACAATCAGGAGTCCCAGCACAATTCAGACGCCCTGGCCTGCTGTCAAAGGCTTTGCTGTTACTACACATCATCTCCTGGATCGATGCCCTCCTAAGAAATACAGCCATTCTTGGCATCGTCTCTTACAGGCTGAATGCCAAGGTGTAATGCTCTCAGTCCTGCCACTATGTCATCCTTGCTTCTCTCTGGCCCTGTTCTGCATTTCCAGAAAATGGTCATCTTCATGAATGCGCTCCACATTCCCTTTCTTTGACTCCTGCCAGTTTCCCTCTGTTTACCACCATCCCAAACTGCGATGCCTCAGTCCTACGTGCCTCCTTGATATTCCTTGAGCCAGTTCACAAAATACTGGGGATGAAAATGGGGAGAAAAACCCCATGGAAATGGACTATTCTCCCTTACCTAATGGTATGATGGCATGTTGTATCCATGATCCCTTGTGTGTCCATTTACACACATGAGCAGGAGTTTCCATTTACAAAGAGAGAAACTGAGGCCAAAAAGCTGGCTTGATTTACCAAATGTCAAAAGCTGGTGTGGAAATAGGAGCAATTGTCCAAACACTCTGTTCAGTTCATATACACTCCATCTTGGAGCTGGCCACTTTAATTAATAGCTGTGCAGATTTACAGCCACTGATGACAGCTATTTCCTCACACAGCATGCAATCAGCCTACATCTGCCACAAGGGGTCAAAGAGTCAGACACCAGAGCTGGATTTCAAATTCAATTCTTAATAAAGCTGCCAGCTGAAAACCAGCTGTGGATATGTTGAAGTGGCCTCAAGCCTCTGGATGTGAATGTAGCAGCAATGGGCTGAGGAAGAGCCATCCTCGCCCTCCTCAAAGTCGCCTTCTCTGCAGCAGCTATTTAGTGCTGTGGGAAGGACACCAGGCATGATGGACTGAAGCTGGAAGCCTTTACAGCAAATTCTGTGTCCCAAATGCTTCCTCAGCTCGTTGCATCTCTGCAACCATGGCAGGTACATTGATCTAGCTGACAGACTAAGGTCCAATAGCTCAGTTTTATATAGATGAACTGTAATTTTAGTAATAGGATGTTTAAATAATATTGTGTCACTTTTACATCTCACCTCCCTTTCCTTTGAATGAAAGTGCCTGTCTCCTTTTGACAGGTGGAGATTTTTTTTTTTTTCTTCTCCTTTTCCCCACAAAGACTTTGCCTGAAGGACATCAGGAGTCATAATAATGGTTGATGCTTTCATGAGATCCTTACAGATTACGGCTAAATGGAATGGTACTGTAATGTGATTACCTCCCCACTCTTACTCCTGCTGTGCCATGTAATAGCATGGCAGGGCTCTCTACTGGGATTAAAGCCAGTCAGACTGAAAATTGACTTGCCTTGGGGGCCATCAAGCAAATTTAAACGGCTACTTCAAGATTCTGCCTGCCAGTGAGCCATTTCTTCAGCAGATTAGCGAAATGAATGAAATATGGAGATGGGAAGGCAGTAAAAACTGTGCCATTAGGCACACATGCTCTCTCTCTCCCCTTCTTTCTGATTTTGCTCTAAACACTAATTCTAGTTCCTTGTAATTTCTCTCTGTGTTCTGCTTCATGCCAGAAATGGGAAGGGAGCTCAGCACAGAAAAAAAGCTGTGACCTAGCCTTCACTGGGCTTCCGGTGTGCTGGTGGGGCAGGGAGGAGGGGAGGAGGATGTGCCCTCCTCTCTCATGCATTTTCCCTGGGGACAGAGGCTCTTCTAGAGAGAATTCAGAATATATAAACTTGTTTTCTGCTTGGAGTGATCCTCAGGTGTAATTCCTCCCGCAAGGCTAAAGCTGAGCGGTGGGAAGGAATGACTGTCCCCTATTGCTCTTGTGATCAGGCTCTTTTCTGCTGTCACAGCCACAGGGAATATCTGCTCCCTTCCTCCTGTGCTTACATTGCACTGGGACCCTTTGCACTGTGACCTCCTGGCTGTCATGAGACTATAGAAGTCTCAATCGTATGACAGCAGTCTGGGTAGAAACAGGTCCTCTGGCTCTACAAGCATCCATTTGAGGTGAAGGCTCATCGTAGCAGATTCTCACAAGTTATCTTGTACTGGGAACAATGTTGGTGTCTGAGGAGGATTCACATCTACTCCCTTGTCATCCGGTGCCCCTTGGTAGCTCCAGCTCTACTTAAATTCCTTGGATTTTCAGATTATGTGAATGGGATTTAAGCATGTTTAGGTACTCCTATGAATAGAAATGTTTTTCCATATCAGGCCCCAAGAATGCTGAGATAGGATTAGCTTCTTCTTAACCTATTTACAGAAAGACATTCATGAGATGTGACTTTGAATACCACAGTTACACCACAAGTTTCCTTGGCAGCTCAGCCTAGTCTTTTTTTTCAGCTATTTTCTTAATATTCTGTCTAAAAATTTCCCTGATGCAGCTGAAGTTTAATTACTTCTTTCTCTATCATTGCTGACTAATGATAATAATTGCTTCCTGTCCTCTGGTGCAACATTCTTTTCTTTATCTGCAGACAGTTATTGTGTCTCCCCTTGGTATTATTTCCTCTACTTTGAAATTGCCCAGAAGCACAGTCCCATTTCTTGTCTAGCTGCTAAATAAAACCCAGAAATATAGCAGCGAGAGTGAAACCTGGATGATGGCGGGGGACAGACAAGTGGGATGACCCAGGAAACCAGCATTGGCAGAGAATTTTGCTCTGCAGTAGGTCACTTTGACAGCTCTTTGACAACTTACACAAAAGGAACTGATGGTCTCAGCTCAGGTACTAATGGACTAAATTCTACACCACAGGTACTGGTAGTTACTGTCTTTATTACAGGTAGTTTCATAACAGAAGTTCAGGCCTGAGTGGCTATGGAGATTGACACACCATTTTCCCTCTAGAAAGTCTCTTTCCAGAGATGGAAAGAAGGAGCCACTGATTCCATTTTCAGAGATGTAAAGTCAAGAGATGCAGTGAGTTGCCCGAGGTCACAGAGTCAGGAAGAAGAAATACATCTAACTCCCAAGTTCCAGGCAGCGTCCCTAAATCATGTTTAAGTATTCCCAATTTCCTTCAGCATAATAAAACTCTAATTATCTTCAGAGGTGCAGGATGAGGACTCCAAGGCTTAGACAAGACTATTCACATGATTAAAGCTCCAAATGTGGTTTTAAGCATTTTGCTGGCTTGGGTTCTTCTTTTTTCATGTAAATCTGCAGTCAAAGCATCCACGGAGAAACTCAGCCAGTGTGTTACACTTATGCCACTGATTAGACTATACACACTCTATTTTTCCCAATTCACTTTTATGAACCAACTTTTTCTCAAATGCAAAGGTTTTATTCTGCTTCAGGGAAAAAAATAAGTATTACAACTCCATGGGAAGAAAGCAACAGATTTTGTTATCTGCTAATAGTGTGCATGGGACTTCTTGAAAATATCTGTAAAAAGGTCTTCATTTAGCTAGCAAAGCTGGCTACAAATAAAACTCCTCAAAGATTCTTTCAAACATAGCATCTTATTTTTTACCAAGGAGAGGCACCTGAAATTTAAATGCTTCTCAAACAGAGTTCTCCATTCTGGTGACATATAGAAATAGCATCCAAATCCCGTCTCCAAACACCAAAGACCTTTGGGAAAGAAGTGTGAAAACTGACATCTTGTGTAAAGGTGGAGGTTACCTGATTGCTCGAAGTAGAGGTAGCATGGTTCACTGGATAAGGCATTGAACTGAGACTGTGGAGTTTCTGCTGGTTGACTTGCTGTGCTCACCTTTCTCCTGTTGTGTACTTAGCTTAAAATTTCATTGAGGCACAGACTTTTTCTTAGTAAGCATTTCTATACAACATTGTTCCCGATCTTAACAGACACTTCTGCATGCACTAAAAATAAAATGAAATAAAAAAATAAATAAAGGAGAGCAAACCATGACTCTCTTAACTATAAGTTTATAATTCTTCTGCCACTGTCAGCTCTTTGTACTGTGTACCTTGTCTGTAGGTAAATATATCAATAAAACAGACCTTATCCATAACAGCTCAGATACTAATTTAAGATGAGAACTGGCAGAAAGCAAAAATGCAGAAAGAAAACAGATATAAACATGGTAGTTGTATTTGGTCTTGATGGGATGGAGTTAATTTTCTTCATAGCTGTCCCTGTGGGGCTGTGTTTTGGATTTGTGACTAAAGCAGTGTTGATAACACATTGATGTTTTTGTTACTGCTGAGCAGTGCTTACGCAGAGCCAAGGCCTTTTCTGCTTCTCACCCCACCCCACCAGTGAGTAGGCTGGGGGTGCATTAAAGGTTGGGAGGGGACACAGCTGGGACAGCTGACCCAGCTGACCAAAGGGATATTCCATACCATATGATGTCAAGCTCAGCAATAAAAGCTGGGGGAAGTAAGGAAGAAGAGGGCAACATTCATGGTTATGGCATTTGGCTTCCCAAGTAACCATTACATGTGATGAAGCCCTGCTTTCTAGTAACTGGTTGGACATCTGCCAGTTGATGGGAAGCAATGAATGTATTACTTGTTTTGCTTTGCTTGCACCCAGCTTTGTTTCACTTCTCAAACTCTCTGTATCTCGGCCCATGAGTTTTCAGCTTTTGCTCATCAAATTCTCTCCCCCGGGTCCCATTGGAAGAGAAGTGAGCAAGCGACTGTGTGGGTACTTGGCTGCTGGCTAGGATCAAGGCACCACAGTAGCGAACATCAGACATCCAACCAGTTAACAACTGTCAAATTTTTTAAAGACATCATAGCAAACGATTTCCACTCAATGACCAGCCCCATCTCTTATATTTTGGTTCAAGATGATGCAGCTCTTGTGGACGTTTACCAGGCTAAAAGCAGAAGGTAGTAAGAATAACAGGGCTAACCCTGTGATCTGTTACATCAACCATGAAGGGCAATTGGTTGGTGAACCAGAGTGCAGTTTTGTCTGCATAGAATGGGGTAGGGGAAAGGAACAGACAAAAGAAAATCAGTTTCTGCTCAATGCACAAATCCTAGTAGTTTTCTCACCTACCAGCAGGTAAGTTGCAGCTTATTACTGCTGTGAGGATAGAGGTGGTTGCACAAATGAATGGGGTGAGACAGCAGTAGCTTGCTCAGGCTAAAATTATGAAGTCACTGCCTTTGGGAAGAGAAAGTCTCTCTAGCAGGTGTCCTTACCTGCACTGTGGATAAAAGAAAAAAAACCCAACCAATCCACTACCAACAAATATAAGGGGTTTTTGTGTGTGAGGAATGGTAGTACATTTCAGCCGAGGTTAATTGACCTCCATCTTTTGTATTATGTAAAAATGACATATATTTTTATTTTTTTCAGTTTTGTCCTTTATCTCCATTTTGGAAGTTTATCTATCATCTCCCCTGTTCCTCTAAAGGCAAACCAAAGGATCAACAACCTCAGGAGACTGGAGGTTGTGACCCTGAAAACACTGAGATGGCTTGGCTAAGCACCTAAATGCAATGAGGCAGCACTAATGCTTTTCCAGGTGTCTGGGAGGCAAAGAACAATATAACTCAATATAACTAAATGATGGGAGGTGGGGTGGAGGGATGAAGGAGAGTGTTTTCACAGCTCTCTGTGCTTGGCTAAGTGATCATGGTGGACACCACCACTTCCACAGCACCATGCTGTCCCTCTGTTTTTCTGTGCTGTCTGGCACCTGGCTCTAATCCATGAGGGGTGGCCAAGTGTGCTTTTGCTTCACCTAACTTTTGTGTTCATAACAATTTTGGAGATAAGGGGTAATTTTAAAAAACAAATTTCCTCCCAAAAAATGAGACCCACTGCTCTTACCAGGTGTTATGCCTCTCCATGGTTCAGGCTGTATAATTTTGTGCTGCTGTTGTTAAATCAATCCAACATGGACATCTGGACGACCTGAGACTGTATCCATGTACAGCTCTTTTTAATTATGTCTGTATGAACCTCAGTGTAGGTGTCTGTTCTGATTTAAGAACGTCTTATTTCGATGTAGCTTGCACCTGTTCCTTGCTGATTTAACCTAACCCAAAATAAACCCTTTCTTAAGCCACAAAAAGACTGCTTTTTATTTTATAGTTAACTTCAATAAAGATACCTTGTCTCAAATTAAAAATGGTTAAGGTGCTTTGGAAAAACACCTTTACAACCAAACCAGTTAATGGAAAGCCTACTGAATTCTAGCCAAGACTGTGGTGAAAGTTTATATTTAACCCATTTCTGAAATCTAAGCGAGGCACAAAGCTAGTTGTTAAAATTTGTCTTCAACATGCTGCCTTCTGCCCCATTGCTGTCTTCATGTGCACAAACCTGGTATTTATGCTTGACTCTATAGGATACTTCTTTTCCCTACACTTGCTCAGGGTCCAGCAAAGGGACAGATGCAATCTCATCTGTTATTGAGATTACAGTAGAACGGCTCGTTATTCCAACTGCTCCGTCATCCATCCGCTTTCCTTTTTCTGCTTCTGGGCTTGATTGATATTCAGAGGGTGGAATAACCCTGGAAATTTGTTTAGGAGCAAATCACAAGTAATATTGTAGAAGATCATCTATCACTCTGTACATACTATATTCTTATCTCTTAAAGTTACTGTTTTCTGTCAGCCTTGCATGAAACACGAAAGTTTTGATCACATGCATCCACAAAAGTGATGCTCAGCTATAACTTCTGTTGTTTGGAGATACTAAGGTAAAGCAAAATAAAAATCTGTTTTTACTTTACATACAATTTGTGTTTACACAATAATCTTGGTTTATATCCTTCACTCCTGTGGCACCTGATGGACAGATCTGGGTGCCTTTCCCAAACTAAACTCAGAAAAAAAATGCCAAAGAATGGTACTTCACAGTCTACAGCTGGCCAGGAGGAGTTTCTGCATCATCTTGACATGTTATCTACAAGCGTGTCGGCATTAAGCCTGCATCAGCCTGTGACCACACTAGCTGAGAGCAGAGGGGAGGTGGAGTGTTCAGCTTTCCTTGCATGGGGAAGGAGGCTGTCGTGATCCAGAGTAAGAGGCATCGGAGAGGTCAAATACTGGGCAAACGTGTTCACAGGGAACACCCCTAGGCTTCAGATCCACAGGTCATTTTTTCCTTTACTGCTAAGTATAGAGGTGGAAAGCTCTCTGTGTCTATGTCTTGAAAAAATACTTATGTTGAGCATGGAGTGATGCATTCCACCACTGGGCCTTTAGTTTGATAAGTAGTCTGTACTAAATTGGTGGCCATACAATGAGATGCATGGAGAGCCATTGACATATCAGTCACAACACTCTAAATGTGGGAGTCCTTGTTTTTTGGTGGAGGTGTGTGCAGAGACAGATTTTTCCTTAAAGGTCTTCCTGGCAAACATCTCCTTGACTTAGTTCATGACTCAGAATAAACTGCAAGACAAAAGGGACAAGTTGGTAGTGATGCCAGTGGAGCAGAATTATGAAAGTGAAGCTTGATGACAGTGAGTTAAAGTGGTGGAGTACCTGGGATGTTTGCAAATGAGCTGTTGGGACAGAGCGTTGCAATTAGGACCTATTGAAAGAAGACGCTTCTAATTCATTGCATACAGTTAACATAGTTGTGGGTACTGAATCCCTCCACCACCATCGGTGTGTACTACATCCTCCTTTTAGAGGAACTTGAATTACTTTCCAAATGGTTTGTCCAATTTCAGATGAAAATTGTGTTTCAGACAATAGCACTGCAGTGTCTCCAGGATGAGAGTTGTTCTCTTCTATGTAGAAAATTAATGGCTTGTTTTGTTCAAACACTCTCTGTCTTCTCCCCATGCTGATAATCTATTCTGAGTTATATTTAATGGCAAAAAAGCTGCAGCAGCTGAAGCCATGCTCAAGATGAACTATCTTCCCATTTAGAAAATAGAACAGCTGTCTTTCAACTGAGATAGATACAAAATGAGAGGCCCTGACCATTTGTGGTTGTTGAAGACTGGCTTGCAGAACTACCTGAGAAAACAATGGTCCATTTGCTTGCCTTTGGCCTGAAATGTGTGTTGCAGATTCAAACTGGAAAAGTTCTTAGCTTCTTTTCCAGAGCTTTTGTGTACAGTTTGTAGCGTAGTTAAAACAGTTGCTGTCTGCTGCAAAGGCAACTGCATTTTGATGGTGGACGGAGATGAGCCTAGAATGAGAAAATGTAGAAAGGCAGGCAGTGCTGTCAGGTAAGGACTACAGTGTCATTGTTTTACCATATGTCAGAAACATCAAGTTGATACCAAAATCTTCCAGCTGGAGAAATGAGGCAGACAGGGGAGTTGTTCAAAAAGGAAATGATGGATATCCAGGAGAGGACATTTTTTCTAGTTTCAGATGAAAACTAGGTTTGCTAGCTTTGGTAATATCATACATCCTATTACTCGGATCGTTTGGAAAGTTGAGGAAGGCAAGATTCATTACATGGACTTCTGAGGTATCCCATCATCAAAACAAAATCTATCAAAGCTAGATTTCCTGAAAAGCTCCTTTTTAGCTGTTTTAATAAGTGGGTAGATTTCCGGGGGCGTTGCAGGAGCTGAACACCATTGAACATGCATGCTGAGCATCTTTGAAAACTGGTCCTAAATACAAACTATGTCTTTTTAAAATACTATATTACTGGGAGAGATAAGTAACTCAGTGAATACAGAGCTCAGGGGTTTTTGATTCTCCTTGTGCACAAGGCTATCCATTCCTCCCTGAGGAAAGGGAGGGACTAACTGTGAACTCAACTATCTCTGAGGTACTTGAGATAATTGTAGTACAACTGGTTTGATTTGGAAATGGAATTAGAGTGTTCTTTTTTGCTCTCCTAATTAATCAGGGTTGAATGTCTATATTTGTGGCTCCTTCAATTAGTTCTCTACAGATCAGCCCCCACCCAATCTATTAAATTCTGGGATTTGTGTTTGGAGCGAAAGCGCTCTACAGATGCAAAGCTCTCAGCTAAATTACTTCTCTCAAAAGTTACATTTCAGGGGTTGAGGAAAACAAAACACAGAAGTTGCCAGAGCTTGATAATTGCAGTTCAACTGTTCCCTTCCTCCCTTCAAACCAAGCCATGCAAGGAGTCAAGAAAGCCATACATTGCAGTGTTACTGTTACCAAGCAAGCTCAAGTTCTTCCCTCCCCACCCTGCAGCAAGGGAAATCAAAGGGAGTCTACAGCAGAGTTTTAAATAGCCAAAGCCTAATGAGTGTAAAATTAAAACAAAAACCAACAACAAACATAAACAAAAAACCCCAAACCCTTCCTCCAGCTGTTCAAGTAGTAAAATATGCAATTCTGAGACAGTGCAAACTAAGAGCAAGCCAAACCTAGAAAAGTTCAAAAGAAGCCTCTGGAAAAAAAGCAGTAAGAAAAGCAGAGACAGTGGAGATAGAGTCCCTGGTAAGGTGGTGGGGACTTAAAATGCTCAGTCCAGTCACAGCTATGGAAACACAACTGAATGGAAGCATGTTGGTGTTTCCACCTGCCCCTACACAGCAGCAATTTTTACTCCATGCAGTTCAGGTCTTAATGGCCAGTGTCCACACAGGCTGCTCACAGATTGTAGCAGGTTGACTCACCCACATGCTTTTTAGCAGGAATATTATTCTCAAAGTCTGTCCTTCTCCCTCCTTTTCTTTTTAGGTGAAATTTTTGTATCACGTAAGTGAAGAATTTGAAACTGATTATATATCTGACAAATCAGTCTGCCTAGCTGTGAAGCCTGGGCTGGGAAGGCAGGAGCAGGTTAGTCAGTTGTTAAAGCTATTATTGCTCATTTTGACCAGCTTTTTCTGGTGCAGGACTATTGTCTAAAGTACCTAGGAGCATTTATCCTTTTATGTATATACTTATTACCATCAGTAAGAGGAGATATTTATAGGAGTGGACAAGTCTTTCCAGTCTTCAGGCAATATTTCACAGTGGAGACTTTGGAACAAAAGTTTATGAACTTTCTGACTCACAGCCCTCACTTTCAGGTTCAGGAAGCCACTTTCACTGGCATTTCAAAACTTGTGACTCCAGTTTTGAAGCTGTTTCATTAGGAGAGCTTCCTCTCATGCTTTCAGAAAGTCTTTGGTAAGTTAAAGGGATTTGAAGACAACAGGCTGTATTTTCATAAAACCTCAGAGTGAAGAGAGAACGGGGTTTGACCAGTGAGAGGGTGCTGGACACTCCATTTTTTAACATGACCTGTTTGCCTGTTCCCTATACATCCCGATGCTGTATTTTCCTGAGGATGTTGTGACACAGAAAGCTGTTCTAGCACTGGCACATCAAGCAAATTGCAAGGCTTGTACAGGGCTGAGGGAAGATTTCTGCTTGTCACTGCACATACGATAATACTTCCCATGCGATGCAACTCAAAGTGAGTACACTCAGATGAGTGTATACAGCATCCTTTCCTACTGGCTAAGCAGAAAAATTCATCAAATGCTCAATATGCATGAAATTGTTTATTGTAGAAACTGCTACAGCTCTAAGGAACACAATGCTGGCCCTGTTTGGAGTTAGACAGTTATGGTATGGGTTGAAAGGCATGAGTGGAGAAGAGAGAAGGGAAAATGGAAACACTTTTTTCTTTTACCATTCTTGGAAACTATTCTGCAATGAGAAAATACACAAACTGCCCAACACAAACAGTTACATCTTAACATAGACACTTTGCAGTCATCATTCACTTGAGATTTCTGGCTGCTCTGAGTTGGATTTTGTAGTTTTCTAAGTTCAGTTACCATGGAAGAGTCTAGAAACTGGGGAGCAGGCTTGACAGCTTCCTGGGATTTTTATTTTAGTGTGTTTATTTTTCAAGGAGGTGTTCTTGGTTATCAGCAGGAAATAGATTGCACAAACAGCTTTTCATTAAGGGTGCTTGACCGTAGCCCTGAGCCACAATGGATGTTCAAAGAATTGAATGAGTTTCCCGGCACCTCTGCGAGCTGCAAGAGAGGTGTGTGTAGGCTTTCATGCTGAAGCCTCTGATTAAAGCAAACTCTACGCAAAGGGAAAATGCAGCCTTCTTTTGTGAAGAGCAATTCCAGGCACTGTTAGGTAGGTAAATTGCTAGGTGCGCACTTACTACGGGGACAGAGGTGTCAAGGGAAGGGGCACACAAGCACTGCGGCAGAAGCGAAGAAGCTTCTTGAAGGTTAGCGGTGAATGAAAGATATTACAAATGTCAGATATATTTGTGAAGTTCCTGCTGGTCATCAGGAGCCTTAATCAAGGTGGTGTAATCTCACTTGTGTTCCTGCCCCTCTTTGCTGCATTTAGAGAGTAGAAGTGAGGTGGAGGGAATTGATGCACCACAATTGAGAGTAAGGGAAACTTTACTGTTAAAGACCTAGCAGGACATAATCATAAGGGTGATCCCTCCAAGGCTCTTATTTTCACGTCCAGGTCAGTAAGACATGCTAGGAATACAAAGGACCTTTGCTTTCACATCTGATTTGTCTGACAGGTCTCAGTGAGCCATAGAGACAGCTTAAATACGCTTCTCTGATGTTGCAAGAACTGCTCTGCCCTTCTGAGGGAGGTGGAAAGTGTTCAGTGAATGCCTGGAAGCTCTTTGCAGGAGAAACATCCACCTTTTCCAACTTCAAATCAGAGAAAGGAGGTGACAAATGTAGGTCTACTTGTGATAAACAGGAGATGAAAGACAGAGGGAGACAAACGGGATCTTAGGTAATTTCCTTATTTTAAATCACGACAGCTACTAATTTCAAGGTCCTTATCCCACCATGCTGCCTCAGAAGAGCAAGGCATTCGTGCCAGGATGATGATACAGAG
Organism: Grus americana; assembly: GCF_028858705.1. NCBI lineage: Eukaryota > Metazoa > Chordata > Aves > Gruiformes > Gruidae > Grus > Grus americana. Next base: position 8,024,083 of record NC_072853.1, on the reverse strand, counting down.
AATGCCAGGACAAGGTGATGGCCGGGGAGGAACCAGGCTGAGGGAGGTACCAGGCTCCCAAGGGAAGGATAAAAATAAGTGAGAGAAGGACAAGAAAAAAGGCATTGGCTTGGCTTGATCCCCTAGTCTTCATCAGCTTCTGAAGAGGGATCCTTATCAGTAGGTGAAATCTCTGTGATCTACAGTGAGAGCAGGGCGCATAGGCCTCACCCAGGGCTTTGCCTCTCCCGAAGTCCAGAGGGAGTTGGTTGGCACCGAGGACAGTGTCTGAGCTTTGTTTTGATCATGTAGATTGCTACTCCATGTCCTAGAAAATTGTAGCATTACTGCTACTTAGCTAATTGTTGGTAGGGCAGTGAAAAAGGGTTTGCGGTGAAACTAAATGGCTCACAAAGTTGGCATGAGTAAAAAGTGCTTCTGGAAAAGACATTTTTACGTCAATTTCACAGCCTTTGTAGCAGGGGTCTTAACAGTGTTTTGTTTGCTTTATGTGGGCCTTCTGCGTGTCCTCCCTTCTCCTGAGACGCACCAGGGCACTGAGTTGCACACTGAGCAACAATTTCTCCAACAAGATATTCTTAAGTACATTTTGCCCTGCAGAATCCACAGCAAGAAACAAGACTGGTGCTAACTGGAAAGTAAGTTTTGCTGCCATATTTCTGCATTTTCACACACCTGACAACCTCCTTTGTAAATAAGACCTGTCTGATTCTGTTCCTTTGGGCAGCTGCTCAGGAGGGATTTTCCTCTCAAAAATACCCCACTGGCATCTCTACCTTTCCGATTACTGAGTGGAATGGTCTTGCTTTGGGGCTGACACAGTGGACCTGGAAAAGGTTTATGATCACCAAACAAAGGCAGAAGCTGTAATGAAGGAATAGAGGTGAGGAGAAAATAGTAATTTGAATTTTTGCCTTAGGAATGGCCTGAGAATTGCCTAAGTTGTGGTTTGGTCTCCGCTCTCTCAAAGTATTGTGGCAGCACAAGGAACTCGGCACGTGGGAAAATTCCTGCCCCAGAGTGCTAACTAGATGCATATGTGTGTGAAAGATTTGATGTGCCAGGTTTGGTGCATTTCCTCCGTTCTTTTCCCTGAGGAGCACTATCTTGCTGACATTATAAACAAGAGGACACTACATGTGTACGAAGCAGACAAGAAATGAAAACAGGATGTTAAAAAGAAACATGTTGTAATGAGTCTTTTCTGCTTTACAATGGTAGTAACAGTGTGTTCCTGGCTCTGACTTTTTAGTAGAGCTGAAGTGCTTTATCTTGGATTGGTGAATACTGTTTAGAGTGGCCGTGCAATATTTTTGTTCTTTGAAATTTCTGAACTTGCCATATCTGAGAGTAGATCATGTGAATGGGATGAATAACTCTCGTTCTGAAATTTTTTTAATGGTGGTTTATGGGGTTACTGGTTCTGACCAATGATTACCTGGACAGATAAAAGATAGATGTTTTATCTCTTCCCCCATCTTCTTCCTCCAAAAAGCTACTCAAAAAATTAAGTCACTGGAAGGAACCAGCTAATCCCTAGTGGGATTAGATAAAAAGTAAGGAATTGCTTTTACAGCTTTTGTATAGCTCAGAAAATTCTTTTAAAGAGGAAATGCCATTATTTTATCTACAGCATCTTTCCAGATTTCACTTTGTCATAACTGAAGACAAATATGGGAAAGAATACTCCAAACTAAAACCTTTGTTTCCCCACACTTTGAGTGGACCCTGTGCAGGAAGGTTTCACTGCGCGGTGTACCCACACAGGCAGGTGGGACCTGGTTCTGGAAGAGTTTCGAACAGCTTGGGCAGAAGCTTGCTCTGGGATGGAGGCTGTGTAGTCGTGTTGGTAGCAGAACTCTTAGCAAAGCCGGTTATCTTGGGTAAAACACTGAGCTAACACAGTTTGTGGATCAGAGCTGACTTGTGGATGCCTGGTTCATGTCACAGACGACGCTTCTTTCTTCTCTCATACACTGTAATTGTCCCTACCCAAACAGAAAAAGAAAAGGTCCTCTGATGTGTTCCCTGCTAATATGAGTCACAAAATCTTATTGCCTTTCCAGAAGAAAAATGTGTGCTTTAAGGGAGACTTGGAGGCTGCAAGACATTTCCTTTATTGATCTTTTCTAAAGCTTGCCTGACGTGGGAAGGACTGTATATCCAGACAGTGGGTGCACTGGAAGATGCAGACCCTTTGGGCTGAGGTAAGGGGATCGAGTGGCAATAAGGCTGCCTCAAGTTTCTAGCCAGCAGATAGACTGCGGTTCTGCCATGTTCAGCAGACGCCTGCTAAAATACTGTGTTTATGCACTTATTTCAGCTCAATACAATATTCAGAGGGCTCAAGACCTAAATATGTTGGTACACACCACCCACAAGTGAATGTCATTGAAGGGCACAAGTCACACATAAATTGGTTAGAGCCATCATGTCAGTGTTTTCCAAAAGGGGGATCTTTACAACCTGCCTCTGGAGCACAGCAACTCAGGCTTGTTCTCAAGTTGCACTGGCATTTCACAAAGGCTCCAGATTGCAGCACTACTTCACACTGGTGGGAAGAAGGGTTTTGATAGATTTTTCCTTTTCCTCTTCCAAAAGCAAAAATGAGACCTAGTGCAACTTTCACTCTATGGTCAGAATCTGTTGTGTCAGACTCTGGAAGACTCCTGCATCCAGAATCTGTTGTGTCAGACTCTGGAAGACTCCTGCATCGCATGCTATGAAGAAGTCATCAGGCATTGCTGTAACTGCCTCCCTGCCGCATATGCACTTGCTGGAGAATTTTTTTTCAGGTATATGAATTGATCAGAGTTAATTTATAAGCCGCAAAGATACCTTTTATCTTCCTTGGGTAGTACAGACTTTCATTTCTGATACCATTGCTTCTTGAATCTCTGAGCTATGCTAACTTTCTCCTTCAAGGAAGGGGAAGAGGGAAAATACCCTCTCACAGCTTCTGGGCCAATAGCCTTAATGAAAGAGGCATTTTCAGGCCAGGAATCACATCTCATGCTGCTATTTTATTGCCCTACGTGACTTCCTTACACTCTTTCACAGGGGCCATCAGCATTTCCAGGCTTTGGTCTGTTCCTCATCAAGATTATGCCCATTGTAACTCTTATATAAGCCTGTCACTCCAAGCCCCCTTCCCACAGCAGTTTTTGCTTCCTTCTTTTCTATCGGTCTTGCCATACTCAGAGGCTCATCAAACACATTTCCAAACTTCCACCCACTTCTGAGCTGCATGCCAGTGATTCTACAGCTCATTTCTCTTCCCTGCTTGGCTTTGCTATTGCCTGCAATCAGATGTGATCTGTAGGAAAAGAGGGGAGAAGCAGGCTGGGACTTTGTGGAAAACCTTGTTTGCTCTTGCTGTTTGAGGTATTTGGTAGCATCTTTTTGCTAACCTGAGCCCTGGCAGCAAGAGCAGAACACCTTTGTGCAGTCACCTATTTTGCCTGTGCCTCGAATGAAACCTGGTCTGGGCATCTTGGACTTTGATTTAAAAAGTAATCGGAAGTGTATGCTCACTGTGCCACACATCGGGGGACATATAGCTGTCAACTTCTTTTTGCTACTAGGAATTGAGGTGCAATCCAGCAACACTAAGATCACCATTCTCTTCCCCTGGAATTGAAGTAACATCTCTTCCATGCAGAAGAAACTGCTTCTCATCTTTCCTGTAGCCAGGAGCTGGAGGCATGAAATCACAGGCACTACTGTATTGAATTTAGATGTTACACAGGAATCCATGTCCCCTGGGATCTGCACCACCATCTCCAACACTGAGGTGTGAGATCAAGACCTGAACTTTATATCGTAACGCCATGGACTGTATTTGCCCGCTCAGGCTGTGCCTTGCCCGCTGTTGATCAAGGCCACCTTGCCATGAATGGGCAATAGTCAGGTACGCTGGGGGGACTGGCACTCTATCAGCTAGATGCTAGATCTCATTCTTATGCAATCTAGGTACAGCAGTCTCTTTCATCCTTGCCCTCAACTTCTGTTTGCCAAATGAAAACAGCACGCAGGCAAATAACATTTTGCATTTTAAAAGAGTCTTAATTTGTAGCTGTTTTCAAAGTACACACCAAGGCTAATGAATAGTCACTCCATTCTCTAGGATACACAGGAACAACTGACTAAAATTAGCATTAATTAGCTGAATTACAGTAGCACCAAGAGGCTTCAAATGAGCTCGGGGTCTTGCTGCAGTAGGTTAAGGATGAGCACGCTGTGTGAAGCTGGTACAGGTTGGTGTAGTTGCCGTTATAACTTAAGGGAGAGGTGATCAAGGAGTGACTTCCTTCTCAAGGTGATACAGCTGAAGTTGCAGACCCAGCAGAGAGCTGTAGTGAGCAGTGGATCCTCATTGCTCCTGAGTTCACTTTGCTTCCCATTTGAATGTTACTACAATCCCATGTCTCATTTTTTCATTTGTTTTTACTCATTTCACTGATCCCACCTAGAGCATGGTCCCATGAATGCTTGCACCAGCCAATCTGAAGACCTGGAATACCAGGGTGGAGAAGGGCAGGGTGGGAAGTAGTTAAAAGCTGATGGAAAACTCTTCATCAGGAGAAGTATTTAAATACTATCGCTTTCTTAACAAGAGCATCCTACACTGTCCCCAAGGGCGGGGGTTGTTTGGTTCAGCTAGACAAGTCAAGGGACAGGAGGGAGAGAAGGAATGAAGCATCTTGCTTTAGGGCACCCTCATCTCTGAAAGTAGAAGGTAGTTCAAATCCCTTGTATGCTACTCTCCAACATTGAGCAGTGACCTGCTGAGCTCTCACCTGAGGGACTTGACAATGGCAGGAAGCCCAGAAAAAAGGTCCTGGCAATGCTATATCTATTCCAAGTAGTCTTTAACACTCTTCTGTGAAGAATTACTGTGAGATTTTTTTGCAATACATGCACAACAAATTTATTAAAAGCTCCTTACTGTGCATGGGGTTCCCTTGTTTTTTCTGTTGGCATCACATAAATGTTGATAAACATTTTATGTGACCTGAGCGTGAATGAAATGTACCAGATTTTCAGTTCTGAATTTGGATGTTCTGTTCTCCTTGAGTTGAATCTGAGGTTGGGTGCTGTTCTCCTTGAGCCAAACTTCACAGAGACCACCATCCCTGCAGGCTTGTTCTTCAAACCTACTACACAAAAGAGGGAGAAAAGACCCATTTAATTTTTCACAGTTTTTTTAGCTATGCCTTTTACTCAGGAAAGTTTTTTTCTGGATTTGATGGTTGTTTTCATGCCTCGGCACTGGTCTACTTAAAATTTGATGGAGAAATCCAATTCATTTCACTCAGGGCCTCTCACTACTGATGGATGATTATTAAAATGGCAGCAATGTCAGGCTGAGATTACACTGCAGAAACCACATTGTGTTTTGGCTTTGTCTAATGACGTAGGAATATTGAATATTGCTTCTTTCCAACTTCCTTCTACTTACTGTGTTTCCCAAAATGAAGCAATGATCTATTTGACCTGTGACAGATCCACTGGCGACCTTGCAAAATCAGATTAATGAGTAGGAGAACCTGACTTACAAAAGCAGGTGCAAAGCTACAATTACAGAAGATGCACAAAATCAGAGGTGCTAAAATGCATAGAAACTACTGATTCGTGGAAGTTGGAAGTCTAGATCAGTTCAAATAAATGGTTGTTTCACGAAATCCCACTCTTCACCAGCCTCCCAATACTGTCTCCAGCAGGTTCATTGCTGTCGGTATGGACAACCCTGGGGACTGATCCATTAGTCAGGTGTATGTCCACACCGCATTACAGGCAAATGCTAGGACAGTGCCTGTGCTGGGACATCAGCCAACTGTGTGTTCCTGATAGCAGGGCACTGACCCTGAGCCAATGCATCCAGCCAGCACAAAGTTTCTGGCCTCTCAGCAAAGCAGAGTTAACTTATTTTGCCATTGCACAGCTTTTGCACAGGAACTGATTCATCTTTTCCATGCATCTACCCACAATATACCACACAGACAACTTCTGACATCTTAGGGGCGTCTCAGTGTCCCATACCTTCAGAGCAACCACACTGTAAATTTAATCTCGCCTCTACTCTGTCTGGAAGTAGTAGGAGGGAGGAGGCATATCCAACCTACTTCACATCTCCTAGGCCATGAGGGGTTTCACAAGGTTTCCTTCTGAAAGAACAGAGCTCACAATCTCACTCACTGCCCTCTTTGCAATGAATGGTGGGTTTCAAGAATTTCCATCTTTCCCCCAAGGAAAGAGGCTCATTTCTCCTGATATCCCCTATAAAAGGTAATGGCAAGGGATGACCCCTTTTTCTCCTTTGCTCTCTGTCTCTGATCATCAATGTTGGTTGGGAAGGTCTGGCAGATGGGCCTTTGATGTGCTGTATCTGACAGCCGACTCTGCCCAAGCCCTGCTCAGCGCTTCAGCCATCCTTCCCGCTCACAGCACAGAGCTGTGCAGCTGCTGCAGCATGGCCTGCAAGACACAGAAATGCACTGATTAAGCGAGATTAAATAAAATAATATATGAATAGATGGAGAGGGGCTAGATTTAAGTCCTTTAAGTGACTTAAATCTGCAAGGCTGCTTCAGGCTCAGGTTTTATTTCTTTGGTCTCTTCCAAACTCTGGAAGGAGGATTTTGCAGGGAAGGGGCTGCTTTGAACTTGTTAAAAGTGTAGACAGTAGAAGGGAGAGGAGGGTGGAGATACTTTACTTCTGCTTTGGAGATGTTGCTGCTGCTGCCTTGCATTCCCTGTAGGGATTCAGGGAAATGTTGGTGGTCCCTCACTTGTTTTCTGGAAGCAGACAGGCATTTATATGGTGCAGCACTCAGTATTTGATTTAGCCTATGCTCCATTATACTTGAAATGGGCTTTCTTAATGTTTCCTGCATTAGAAAGTATTTTTACGGCAGTCAGCAGAAGAGAATAAAGCTCTGATTGCACTGATAGCCTCTAGCAAATAGCATTGCTTTGCTAAGTGTAGGAAGAGGTCTCCTCTTTTTTCCTTAGGTGAACATTTCTTTTTTGGAAAGATGAAACACCTGACTACTAAGTTAGCAGAAATGTCCAGCTGCAGATCAGAACATTACGATATGTTCGTTGTCTAAAACACCTTGTGGTCTGCCAAGCAATGCTACCTTTCTCTGTGGCCTGAGGTCAGCTAATTCATAATCATCAAATAGTAATGACTTGCTCAGGGCTTGTCATTTCATATTATATAGAAATAAAGATAAGCAAGTGGATGGTATTCAGGAAGTCATTGAGTAACATTAATTTCATAATCACATAAAACCACACTTTTATGGATGCATACTCTTCTGAGACTGAGATATTTGTGCAGGAAATTAAGAGAGTGGAAGAACTGTTAGCTTGCTGATCAACCTTTTTCCAAGACAAGATAGTGTGTTCCTGTGTGTTTTGTCTGTTTTCAAATGTTTCCATGTAAAGTGGAGGAAAAGGTTCATCTCTTCTCTTGGGAGAGTCTTCATCTTTCCAACAGATCTCAGGCAGAAGATTTATAATCTTTAAGAATGTCACCCTTAGGTTATAAAGTTAATTTATTTGCACTCCCTAATTACATATGAGATGTGCTCAGTTTACAAGTTAAAACCTGGGGTGGGGTTTTTTTTGTTGTTGTTATTGCTATTTTTTTTAAAGATGCTGGCTTTGCAAACTCTTCCTAGAACTGTAAAATAAACAGTATTTTCTGCTTCCATTGCTACTTCTAGCTATATAAATTTCTCAGGGTGCAAGAGAAGGTTATTTCATTGGCAAAATGGGAAGCAGGATAAAATCTTGTTTGCCTTCTGTTTAGTGGCAGTGGGTTTGTAAAGCTACCTAGAGGAAAAGCTACATCATAAGACAGATCCTCTGAAGGTCCAAACTACTACAAGTTATGCCAGCTGCCCAGAGACATTCGCTGTTATCACATTATGCTAACAGACATTAAAGTCTTAAAATACTTTGGTCCAAAACAGCATAACTCTGCATATTTCATTAAAAGAGATCTTATTTTGCTGCAGCTGAGCATCTGGCCCTGTGAGTTGATTTCATGTATCCAGTTGGAATCATTATTTCTTTGGCTGTGGGAAGATACTTCCCATGTTTATGCTCAAATCAAGAATGTCGGACTCAGTAGTAATATATATAAACCCTGAGTATTATTGAACATCGTTGTGCTACATAAATATACTGATAGACCTGAGCAAACTCCCAAAGTCCTAGCCTAGTATTCAGTGTGATTTAATTTTTAGTGTGTATTTCCCCCACTATTTTCAACATCTTAGCTGAGGAATCTGGAGGAAGCATTGCCAGGATATATGAAATTTCAGAAATCCACATCTGGGAATGGACATCCCAGATTAGCGTTAATAAATGGGGTGGAACATTGGCTGACCAGTGAGTTGTGATAAGGCCAACTATTTTCCTCACCTTTCTAAAAGCTGGCTTCAGTCATCATCCTCAGTCTGCCAGGTGCAATCAGAAGAGAGAAAAAAATATATAATTGCTACTAAGGCTTGATACCAGCATCAGTGGACATGGAAAATACCTATTTCTCTGCCAACGCTGATTTTGTCACCAGATCTGGGCCATGAATGAAAGGGTCATAGGGTACCTTCCAGGAGCTGAAGTTGCCCCATTGTTTGCTTGGAAGTAAAGGAAGTTCACAGAGCCATAGACTCATAGAATGGTTTGGGTTGGAAAGGACCTTAAAGATCATCTAGTTCCAGCCCCCCTGCCATGGGCAGGGACACCCTCCACTAGACCAAGTTAGTATGTCCCTTTCAAAGAAGCTGTTGTGATTAATAGTGTTTTATTTTCCCCACCTGAAATTCTAGTCCAGCCTGACCTGGGGAAATCCAGATGGTCCATTTGAAGTTTAGAGCTTGAGGAGGGGCAGGGGGCATCAGGCACATAGTGGCATTTTGACAGGGCTCCTCCCTTTATATCTGAAAAAAGAAAGATACTTTTACTTGCATTTATGTCTGCTTGATGGCTGTTTTGCAAACTGAATAGATACCCTTGCTGAAAGCTTGACACAGAGGGGCCAATGCATGGCTCCTGCATTGCTACTACTATTCCATCCCAGGCACGTTGCTGCTTCTTTTTTTTAAAAGCGTGTCTTTAAACTACTGACTTGCAGACACATATGGCCAGGTGTACTGGTTTTGGTTGGGATAGAGTCAAATTTCTTCACAGTAGCTAGTATGGGACAATGGTTTGGATTTGTGCTGAAAATAGTGTTGATAACACAGGGATGTTTTAGTTACTGCTGAGCAGTGCTTACACAGAGCCAAGGCCTTTTCTGCTTCTCACCCCACCAGCGAGTAGGCTGGGGGTGCACAAGGAGTTGGGAGGGGACACAGCTGGGACAGCTGATCCCAACTGACCAAGGGGATATCCCATACCATATGACGTCATGCTCAGCATATAAGGGGCTGGGGGAAAAAAAAGGAAGGAGGGACATGTTCAGGGTGATGGCGTTTGTCTTCCCCAGTAACTGTTACTCGTGATGGAGCCCTGCTTTCCTGGAGATGGCTGAACACCTGCCTGCCCATGGGAAGTCATGAATGAATTCATCTTGCTTTGTTTGCGTGCACGGCTTTTGCTTTACCTATTAAATTGTCTTTATCTCAACCCACGAGTTTTCTCACTTTTAGCCTTCTGATTTTTTCCCCATCCCTCTGAGGGGGGAGTGAGCGAGTGGCGGTGGGGGGCTTAGCTGCCGGCTGGGGTTAAACCACGGCAGCCAGGTTTCTTGTATAGGCATACCCAGATCTGTTTACAAGCGATAGACAAGAGCAGCAGCTTCCTGTGACCAAATATCCTTAATTTTGCCCATGACTCATTTGCTTTGGCAGCATCTGGAGCAGTAAACTAGCTCTATGGACACTTCAAGTGATTGATCTGAATTACAGAAAAAGCATGGCAAAGAGGTAGAAAGAGTCAAGCACTGCACCTTGCCCGAGTTAAGGCTGGGAAGCTGGTGCCCTCTGCGGCAGAAAGTGGAGAGATAAAGATCTACAGCCACCTTTGTTATCACCCAAGGAGTGGAGAGAGATGGCTCACATTTTATTCTGGTTGGCAGACACTCAGAAAAGGCCTCCTCCCTCACCTCCTTCCTCGCCTCCTCCCTCGCTTTGCCTTTTGATGCTATAATGACTGCAGTGATGTACCAGAGAACACAAACGGTGAAGTCTGGTGGTGACCAGAGACCCCATCTCCTCCGGGGTAGCAGTTTCTGCATGATGTAGGTGCCACTTTTTAAAAAAGATTGTAGTGCATGACATTAAGAGAAATAAGACAAAACCCAGCATGATGTGAATGTTGTCACAGCAATCATGATCTGCCTCATACCTGGGGAATTAGTGTCTGACCTGTCTTGTCTCCTGTGACAGTAGATTGGATCAGTTTTACCTTAGGGTAAGATTTTGCAGCAAAGTTTGAGACTTCTGCATCTTTATTTTTGTTACGATCTTCCAGATGATGGCATTTAGGGGTTCTGAGGCCCAAAGAAGGCTATTTCTGAGGAAAGGAATGTACCTCCTTTCACATGCAGGTAAATTGTCTTATTATTAGAGGAGAAACCTCATGAACCGTGGAGTTTATAATTCAGCTTTTTTTATTTTTGTAACTATCAATATTTGCATGAAATCTGTAAAACCTCAGAAATGCTGATACTTTAACCACAGTTAAAACACGATGGCTATTTACAAGCCAGATTGCAACTGCCCCACTCATAGCTCATCGTGAAATTGAGTGTTGCAGAAACAGCTCAGAAGTGACCAGCCAGAGCCGGAGCAGGGAACTCATCCACTCGGATAGAATCCTAATTGCACAGTGACTATGGAGGTGGGCTGTCCAAACAGGGAATGTTACTAAGGAGCACCATGAAAATAAAAAAAAATTGCAGTCTTCCTCTTTGCAAATCCGTGAAGATGACAGACAGAAGCCTGTATGCAATGTCAGATGGTAGGAAGACCATTGTGTGCAAGTGCATGAGGGGTGTGTGTGCGTGTAGGGGGGGCAGATGGTGTTGAAGGGTCTTTGTGCTAGCTACCTTTGGGAAGAGACCTTCTTGCAGGCCTCCTCCGAGTCTGGGGCTCTTCCAGGCAGTCTGTTTGCCACGTGCTGCAAGCACCACCGCTGCTTTCCTACCCCACAGCCAAGGTGCATGGGGCATCATGGCTCAGGCTATTTGGTTGCATGCGGGACCATGGGGTGAGAGGTCCTGCGGCGCTGCCCTCTAAATGAGTGAGATACCATCCTTATGGAGGGGACTGTGGAAGAGGAGCAATTTTGACATTAGCTTCAGTAGTGGCAGCCTCTGGCACAATAAGCTTTATAAAATCTGCGCAGTTAATTCTCCCGTGAGACTGAAACCAGTCACGGTCTTTTTAGGGGGAGAGGGTAAAGCCAGGGGGAAATGCATTTACTTGGTTTTAATGGAGTAGTTTTTCAATCACTTATATCTCAGCAGGCTGTAAAAGAGAAAAACAATAGTATTAAGGCACTACATGGATCTGCTGTATTACATTGACCCAAATTCTATATCTTTATAAAGCTGCAACAAATGGGAGTTCCAACAAGGAATGCATTCCCCCATGTCTGTAATATTTCTCTTTTTTTCTTTTCTCTTTTTTTTTTTTTCCCCATCTGTGCCTGCAAGTGTGGCTCATTCAACAGCCGGTGAGGTAGTTATTATTAACGTAAAAGAGAGCTGAAATAGTTTACTGGAAAGCCTGTCTTATAGCAAATGCAAAGCAAAGGTTTAGGTGAATCAATTTGCTGTTATTATTGTGTCCTTACATGGTCTCCAGCAGAAAGCTCTGTTGAATTTACAGCCACATTTTGTATCACTTTGAAGTATTAACTACTTAATTCTACTGGTTCTGCTGCCGATGATAAACCAGATGTTTTATCATGGGCTGTGGTGTGGATTCTTAGAGGTACTTATCTGCCAGCTCCTATTCATTTCCGTAGGAGCTGGGCTTACCTGCTCAGCTGTAGCCAGAAAATGTATATGGAGCACTTTGAGCATGAACCACTGCCAAGTTTTTTTCATTTTAACCTGCATCTTGCATTAGGGGATGTTTTTCCTTTAAGATTTACACCTTAGACTCCTGGGATTATTTTTAAAAAAATCTGTCATAGCTCTCCTCACTTTCTGTGTTTTTTAATTTATTTAAATAACAAGAGGCAAAGTTAGAACTACCTTTATGGAATCATTGTTGGTTTGTTCCACTGACTTCCATGGAACATTAAATCAGCTGAAGATCCTGAGGATACATTAACAGCCAAAATCACAAACTAAGGACTGCATACTAGACTGACCCCATACCTTGGGTCTTGTTTTTCTTTTTCTTTTTTAAATGAATCTTGTTAATGGATATTATTAATTAGAAACTAAAGGGTTTTTTAACTTAAAATATTGTTATTGAAATCTTTCCAATGTTTGTCCTTCAATGAAAAATTTTCTTTTAAAAATACTAAAAAATTTTCATTTAAAAATACTAAAAATTAAACTTTCTGTATTTTCCATTTTAGAAATATTTGTTACATAAAACATTATTGTCGTATGTAGTAATATTTAGTAATGTTTTAAATAGTCTTCTATGAGCCTTTCAGCCAAGTTTTAGTAGATTTATTTTCAAATACAATAATAATAGATGTGAACTAGGGTCCTCTAGCTCAAGTTATTTACAGCAAAGAACTGTGAGAACTTATTTGGACTGGCCTGGGGAGAGGGATTTTTTTTTTTTTTTTCATGTGTCTTACTGTAAATGTATATAAATGCAGGGCTGGGGCACAGAGTAGATGGCAATGCTTATTTCTGTTTGTCTTGCCCAGATTTAATATTCCCACATGCTCTACACAGACAGGAGATCAAAAAGAAGTACGTCAAAAGGAGAAAAAAAAAGAGATTTAGGAGATTTGTAAATGCACAATACTCATGTGAATGACAACCCTTCTGATTCAAGACAGCGATGGACTTCTGATGCTCAGGATGGTTTTCAGGCCAGATCTTGCTTCAAAGCTGGCCCTGCTTCACACAAGAAGTTGGAGTAGATGAATTCTGGAGGTCTCTTCACATCTGAATTATTCTTGTGGTTCTACAGTTTTGCATCAAAGACAGCGAGGAAGTCCTGTTCCAGAAGGAAGAGACTAAGCGCAACTTACCATGTACTTGTGAGACTTAGAAAGTTGGAGAAAAGAAAAATGCTGTTTTAAAATCAACTTTTCCCCCATCTCTTGGGTCCAAAAGCACTGACAGTTTTGATTTTGGGGCTTAAATTATATCGCCGTGGCTGTTGAAAACTGCAGACTGAAATGTCAGTGTTGCTGGAATACAATAGCAGTGCGCCAGTAAATATCTCCGGATTTAGCTCACGTATTCTTTTTTTATTTAGTATTCCATCAATAACTTTGTTGTACATGCTTTCGCACAGATAGTTCCTTTCTTTCAAGGTGGTTTAACTGCCTAGCAACCTTATAAAAATAAACTTCAGTGTTCTGTAGTAACGGCTGAAAACAGTGTAGCTTACATGAATGTGACTGCAGTGTTTTGAGAGGTAATGACTGAAATGCCCTGGCCCTTTTTTTTTTTTTTTTTTTTTTGGTCAAAATTAATTCTAAGTGGGGGCATTGTTTTTAAGGACTTAATGAAGCTGATGATTGATAAAGAATCAAATAAAATATGGCTATTAAGTAAATCATCCTACTTAAATGGCAACTTTCAAAGACGTCAATAAGAGCTGGGCATCCGCACATTCTTCGTACCTTTGAAAATGCTGTTTTCTTCCCGGGAGAAGTAGTAAATTGAAGCCTTCTGGAAAAACACAATCCAAACCAAACAAACAAAGAAACCCCCAAAACCAAAAACCAAAACAAAACCCCCCAACCTTAAACTGCTATGCATTTATCTCACTCACCTTGGAGATGTAGATGGCTGTTCTAGCGTGAACATATCCAGACTCACAAAGATTTACATGTGAAACTGCAAACACCTATTACCAACTTCAGGGCTTACTACTCTGAGTAGTTCCACCCAGTAGTATTGTATTTATTATTTCCAAGAAGAAAAGATGTGCCAAGTAGTTTCTAGATCATGCTTGGGTGAAAATTTGGTCTTGCAGGGCTTAATTTAGACTGTATAGGAAGATGACTCCTGAACAAGAGAGTCGTTGAAGAGTTTGGTCATTTGTAAGCATGGAATGAGGTCAAATGAACTTAAGATTAAACACATAATATTCAGGATTTTATTGTGAATCTTGTGATACTGAAGGCTACCAGAGGGACATGATCACCTATAAGTGGCAACTGTCATTTACAATGTTTTATTCACTCTCTTATGCTTGCAGAAACAAAACTCACAACTATGACCTGAAAAAGTGACCAAGGAGCCAAGAAGCAAAATGAGCCCAGTAATCTGAGCCACCCTTTCAGTTTAGAGGATAGCTGGTCAGATGGGACTTTCAATCCACGTCTCAGAGATTGAAGTATGCCACACCTTTCTTGCACTGATTGCATATTTTTAAAGCAATAATTTAATAGAAATTTTCATGGGCAGCGGAAAGAATCAGCCTTTTTGTCAGCTGCTTCTTTCCACCAGGGTTGCAGGCTCTTACCCATGACAGTTTCCAGGCAGTCAATGGGTTAGACCCTGGAAGAGAGCAGCTCCATCCATACACTCCTTGAGGCACTGTCACAGAGCAAGCTGCCCATCAAAACTGAATGCTTATTTTCAGGAAAAAGTGTCACTAAGGGGTCTGTGGGATCCTGTTACCACTGATGGTTCACCCTGTATTTGCAATCAGAAAGTCAGAAAGCAGTTATGCATTTTTTCTTTATTGACAATGAGACATCTTCCAACCTTGACAGACCCTTCTTAGAACGTTTTGTATGGGATTTCCTTGCATTAAAAAAATAACTGACCTTGTCAATTACTTAAGGGGGCTTTTGGTTTTGTTTATATCTACCATCAAAATAAGGAATTACTGCCCCACGGATTGGGTGAGCCCTACCATCTTTACCCAATTGGCAAACCTCCTTCAAGAGCTGAAAAATAATTTTCAAGCTATTTTTACATTCTCAAGAGAAAGAAACAACAGCTTAGATTAATAATTAAGTATCAATAATCAAACATAGCAAAGGTGAAGTCAGCAATGAAATATTCTACAGGTATACAAATTTTGCTTTTTGTAGTGTGTATGATCAATTGGGTTTATATGTCTTACCATTAACAGTGTTTTATAAGGAAAAAAAAATACACCAAGAGCCAAAGAGTTTGATCATAACTTGAAACACTTTAGGCACAAAAATTCAGGAACTGACCACCTTTAATTGGACCTGAATGTGTATAGATGTCCTTTAGAACTTTAATCAGGATCTGAAATGCAGTTTTGAAGCAATTGCTCCAGTCATCCCCATTTACTGCCCTGTGTTTTGAATCCTGGAGCAGCCCTCAAGTGTGCAAACCCATTTCATTGTAGATGAAACCAAACCAGAAGACAGCCTCTGGAAAATGCACTCCTACCATTGCTGGTCTTTCATCCCTCAGGACCAGACTCCGGCTGGACCAGAGTAAGCCCTTCCTCCTGCAGAAGTGCTGTCCAGGTCTGGGAGCTCAGTCTTCAGCACAGACTGAGCACTGCACTGCTTCCTGAAGTAGACTTAGCATCCAGCTCCCACCAACCAGGGCACGCCGTGAAACCTGACTGTCCTTAAAGTGTGACAGCCAGCTTGAAACCTCCCTGTTCAGCATCTCTTTATTATCTGGTCACTTCCTGAGACACCTACTTCCAAAATTTGGCCTGAGCTATGTGCTTGACTCACATAGAAATCCACCCTATTTTTGGACATGGACCAAAATGCTACACTGAAGTTCTGTAAGTGGTCTCACGGAGAATGCTGTTGGTAGATGACTTAAGTAGGTATGTGTGCACAAGCCTGTGTGCATCAAGAATTGAGAGCTTGGGACTACATCTATGCTAGCAAATTAAACGGAGCCAGGAAATGTCCCTTGGCACTGAAACTCAATTGCTTACCTTGTTAAAGTGTTGGAATACTTCCTGGTATCCTTTTAGTCAACCAGCACTGTTCCAAATGGTTCCTCATCACAGCTCAGTAATTAGCACAGGCGAGCAACCATTCCCAATCAGCAGTTTCCATGCAGCTACGCTTTCCTGGAGGGTGAGATAGTGAGGGAGTTTGGAGTAGCCCTTTTAATGCCCAGTTACCTGAATGCCAGAGAATGGTTCTAAGCACATTTAATTTGTTAGTATAAATCTAGTTTATGTATCCTGATTCCCAGACATTTACCCTAAGCAAAATATCATCTGAATATTCAGTTCCAAGCTTGGCCACTGATACCCAACAAACTTCTGAGGAAAACCAGAGGGATATGGGACTGGAAGGCATTAACTGAGGAAATGAACCCTGATTCTGGAAGCAGGAGCTTCGCCTGCACAAATTGAGTGCAGACTCATGACTGGAGAGTACATGCTGCCGACCTAGTGACTATTCTTTCATCAGTGCAGCTTTATTTTCTCTATTTTTAAATTACTTTTTTGCATTGTTTCAAAGGGAAGGTGCTGCTCATGCCAGAGCTTTGGCCTGGTATTAGCATCTGGCCACCATCGGCTCATTAAACTGCACCACTCCGAAACGCTAGTAAGCGGCAATGGCTTGAGCCACTGCAGCTGGGATGATGTGAGCTCTGCTTCTTTCTGCAATGGGAGCAGCTGCAAACTTTGTACAAGCAGGAGTTGTGCCTGCCCGTGCTAGTCGTTTGTACTGGGGCAACTGTGCCAGGGATTGTAATGTGGGGAAAACATCAGTATAATGGAACCTCAAGTATGTCATTCTTCTTGGGTTGGACAGACTGCAGACAAATGTTATTCCTTCTGTCCTGGTGCACTGGCTCAGGTCTTAGTATTTGTCTCTCACTCTTGAGCATAGGATATGCAGCAGGTAAGGCAGATATGCAGCAGGTAAGGAAGAACTAGGAAAATGAACTGTTATGCTTGCTTATGCTAGTCCAGGCATCAAGGGGATCTTTTGGAATCTCTTGTACTTGAGAGGGCATTTTTACTAGATGGTACTTAAAGTTATGTTTCCAGTGTGAACGAATCAGATTTCTTTTTTCTTTTCTTCAGTTTTCACAAATCCTGAAGTACTGTTTCTAAGCTGAAAAACATCCAGTGGGGCTGAAAGCCTCTCTGTTCCTTTCATCTCTTCTTCAGTATTATGTATTTCATCCTTCGCAGGGCTTATCTGTTGTCCCAGCACTTCTATCTCCTAGTGAGGCCTTTTCTTAGATGTCTGATACCTATAGAAGTTTTTGTAACCATTAATCTCAGAGACTGGATTTCCTTTATGTGTGGAGTAATCAGAAACTGCAGATCTCCTGCTTGAATTAACTTAGCTGGTGACAGATTTCACTGTTTCCTTTCTCCACCTGCTCCCTCTAAGTGCAGTTAAGTCCAGACTCACAGACTTGCTTGGAACAAGTCCTGCTTAAATGCCACAGATAATAATAAATCAAAATGAAAATGCTACATACCTTGGCCAGAATGAAGCTGGCTTTGCAAGCTGCCAGCCTACCTGAGGGAGGCTTGGAAGTTGTCTTTAACAATAACATTCATTTTAACTTATAATAATTTAACAAGCTTACATATTAAGAAAAGAGATATAGAAGTATGCAAACACCAAAGGAGGTAAGAAAAAGCTTGATGAAAACTTTTTCTGTCAGAACACACTGTGATTTGAAATGCTTTGCAGATCAGTTTTTTCAGATTCCTTTTCAGGAATTCTCTTTTAGAAGAAAACCCAGGAGGAAAATTCTGACCTTTTGACATTTGCAGAATCAAATATTTAAATTTTTTATTTTGCTATGAAGTTCCCTTTCAATATTTTCATTTGGTATTCAAAGTGTTGTTATTATATAATGTCTGCTGTGGTAGAAATCTGCTTCTAAAAAGGTTGAAATCTAATACAATATTTCAACAATACCTAGAACACTTTAGTTTTTTACTATTGCTGCATTGTTCTGATGCTTGTTCTCAGCAGAGTGGGTGCTGTGATGCTAACCTTAATCATAGCGTTAATCTCTTGCCATTGCACCTCCTGACCATGGAGTCTCTTTGAAGGACAGTCTACAAAACAAACTTGGTCCTTCTTGCAGCAGGTGAAGGGTAAGTAAGTCACTCTCCAGTGTGATGGTTAGCTAAGTCCAATGTGCAGGACCTTTGCTTTCATAACTGCAGAGATCAGGCATCATGTTGCTTGGTGTCCAGCCATAAAACCCACAGAAAGGTCAGCTAAGTGCCTCCACAATCCTCCACATATCCTGCACCTAGTCACAAACATAACCCCATTATCTCTTTTACCTCCCATTTCTGGCGGATCAATGTGGATGTATCTTCATCTCTTCTGGTGAACTCAGAGCCCTTGATGTTCCTAGTGGAGCATTTGGAAGATCTCAGATAGTGACCCCGGGAAGGTTAGGCTGGAAGCCTGCTAGTTAGATGATTCATCTGACCTAACATTAGGTGTCCACCACTTGCTTAGACTTTTATTATAGTCAATGGTGACCTGATCAATATAGTCCATGGAGATTAGTGTATGATTCATCTGGCCAAATGCAGCTCGCTCCTTCAGGGTGAGATGAATCATGACACGAACTACATTAACTCTACTGACTAGGTCTCTGCTGACTGTAAAGGCATCCCAGAGCAACTTGCTTAGAGGTAAAAGTCTAACTCTATAAATAGTCACATTTAGTTAAATAGATCCCACTTCACACCTCTTAAGGGCTCTCATCACTTCTGAAATAACTTTGACACCTGCATTTGAACACCTGAATTAGGAAAGTCCATGTTTGAGTAATCATACTTGGCAATCCTGCTAAAATTATGGTGTCCCTACTGATGTTTAATCCACTTACATAGCCAGGAGAAAATAAGTCATGGCTCTTCCTGATACAGTACACCAAGATGTGTTGCAATACTTTCCCAGGGGTGTGAGAGAAGTTTTTTGTCTTAAGGAAGCATCAGAGATATTATGGAAAGTATTCAAATGATTCAGCTTGAATACATACAGCAAAGTAAATAGATCCAGATCCTCTTCTCTGGTCTGTTCTAAGCACCTGGGAGAGAAAGCCTTACTTGGGTGACATGAAGCTATTCGTGGAGGGGAACAAAGGGGAGGCAACATCAGATTTCAGGCAACTTCAGCTTGTCTCCTGCTGCACTGTTCTGTAGGAGTGACAACACCGTGTCTCTGACAAACTCAGAAGGAGTCCTGGCTTTAACTTTGGTAGAGCCCAGATTTCATCCCAGAAGGGTAAAGCCGAAAACTTACACAGCATTGAGCTGAGGGATTACAAAATTGTAACATTAGCACTTGGAGATTGCAGCTGGGATCTAACTTTTGGGATCAAATTAAACTGCATATAATAGATGTTCTGCTAAAACCAAATGAGGTCTGTCCAGCTATATAATAGTAGACATTTTTTTCCCACACATT
This sequence comes from Grus americana, assembly GCF_028858705.1. Classification (NCBI taxonomy): domain Eukaryota; kingdom Metazoa; phylum Chordata; class Aves; order Gruiformes; family Gruidae; genus Grus; species Grus americana. The sequence goes on along the minus strand of NC_072853.1, from coordinate 8,004,550 downwards.
CCCTTTTATAACCTGTGATAAGGAGAGTCAACACAGTTGCCAACAGAGTAATTCATGCCCTAGGGATCATATCATCAGAAGATTCTAGGTGGAACAAAATTTTACTAAGGCTGAATATTTTTTTAATGTATAAAAGTAAAAGGAAGGCTTATCAGGGCATTATCAATAAAGGAATAACTAGAGTTTGAAAACAAAATAAAATTAAAATAAATTAAAAAAATTGTATCTTGAATATGAAAGAGTCTGGAAAATCATTATGTTTCAGAGTAAGGAAAACCATTACCCTTGCATGTATTTTGGAGGTGGCCTCTAGATTTTACTGCAAGCAGCACACTAAAAAATTTTTAGCAAGTGCCTATGTCAGGGCTTGAAAGAATACACTGGAGATATTGGTTATATCGTATGTGTTATATTTCTCCTTTCTGATTAGTTTAAAAGAAACGTCTGCAATGCCCCTCCTGGCACTGCAGATTTAATGCCAACACAGTACAATTTAATCATATGCTATAGCAGGTGTTTAGCAGACTATTCAGGACATTAGCAGAGAATAAGACCTGGGCTGTTGTCTAGGGCAATGAAAAATGTGATATAAGAAATTGTTCAGTAGTTTCCAGCAATGGTATGAATACCTTGATACCCCCCCCCACATGCACAGAATGCTCTGAGAATATAATGAGGTATTCTGTGCTGGGAATTCCTGAAGAAATCTGCAAATGTTTCTTTTGCCTTTGTAATGTCCTGTCCTCCCGTAGTGACCTAGAAAAAGGCTTCTAGGACACACGAATCTCCATTTTCATTGCTGGCTCATCTTTCTTTTTTTTTTTTCCTTTTTGGAAAGCAACCTATTATCTTGCACATAAAAATATTCCAGAAAGGTTGTATGAAAAATTAACCCTAATTATACATTTCATCCTCTTTCAGGGAGTAAAGCAGAACCTTGAAAGACATTTCATTATATAGCTGTAAATGAGCCACTCCAGGCTGTATAGATTTGATCAATATATTATATTATGAACTGCTTTTGTTTATTAAGTATTCCTGCTGTAAAAAAAAGGAAAAAGTATAAGCTTTTTTGTTGTTGTTTTTTACCCATAGGATGGATTGCCTAGGGAAAGGAGAATGCTACCAAGGTGTGGGAAAAGTACGTCCATGTATCTGCCAGCGTACTTCCATCACAGAAATGAGCAGGGGCAAAGAGCGGTCTAAAGGGAAAGTAATTCCTTGCTTATAACTGAAAGAGGCCGAGCATTTGAATCCCTTCCTTATATTAATTGTTATCTTAGGAAATAAGGCTAGAGATTTTGTTTCCTGTATTTTACAGTGTATATTTCACGTAGATGGAGACATCTGTGGAGCTATTATCTGCCCATGGAGACAGACAAACCCCTTTATTTCTGTTTAGATTTCCCCTATAGGGCGACTTTTCTGCTACAGATGCCTAGAAGACTCAATTAGATGATTACAATTAGCTGAGCTGAGCCTTATTCAAAGTTCTTTGCCAGTGAATATCTATACTTAAATTTCTAGAGCATAGGATGGGATACCCTCTCTGTAAAGCATGAGGAATTAAGTTGCTCCGCTGAGAGGAGCAAAGAGAGATTCTTTGCCCGCTTAGCCTAAAGCCAGCTGACCAGAGATGGAGAAAGGGGTTCAAGTCATTGGTCTAAATGTGTCAGAGGGTAGTTTTGCATTTGTGTTTAGTTTCAGTACAACTCAAAGACCATTTTACAGGGAACAAAATATTTACCAAAACATACATAAATTCTGGGTTCCTCAGAAATGTCTTGTATTAAACCATCTCTCCAGAAAATTGTGGAGGGAATGGACAGCTTTAAAATGTGAGCAAAACTGCCTTCTGCAGCAACATACACCTAAAGTGGAAGAACCTGAGATGTGTCTCCCCAGGCTGCTTGCTGCCATGGAAGGTAAGAGGCTGCTGTGCAGCAGCTGGATGTTGTCCTCTAGGACCATGCACTAACTGAGTTTTGTTGAAGAGGGTCTTCACCTTCCCAGCCTGGTTACCTTTCTCCTCCCTTTGGAGAGTGTTCCCAGAGATGCTGATCATTCCAGTAAAGCATTTCCCCATTCCTTTAGACCCCATTCCTTTAAAACTAAGAATCCCTGACGATTTTGTTGCACCTGGGCCTTGTACGATAGGCATTTTCCCTTATCAAAAAAACAAAACGGAACTTTTTTTTTTTTTTTGCTCATCCAGAAATTTTGAAAAACTATCTTCTCACAATAAAAAAATACATGTTATGAATTAAAAGAATGATGGATTTCTCTCAGTTCTACCTGGGATTCAGTTCTGAGGTGCATTGGCAGAGCTATGAAGGAAGCTTACGCAGCTCCAGTCCAGCCTTTGTGTGACAGATGACTGCACCTGTGCTGTGATTTATAGACTTAGCAAGGATGTTCTTAACAGTCTTGGAATTAGGATGAGACAGATTGCTGCATCTGAAAATATGATGTATGATGTTGCATTAAAGATGTTAGGCAACTGAATCTTAAACTTGGTGTGATTTCTATAGACACGTGTAGCTGGTTACTGAAGGCAAATGAGTCATTAACATGCAAAAACATTTCTTTAGAGAATGCTTGCTCCTGAACACAATATGGAGCGTGGACCCTTTGGATGAACTCCAAGTTGTCAGTAGTAGAGTTGAGTGAATGATTCAGAGCAAGTAATGTGACTGATGAATTTTTCTTTCTGCTTGTAAAATGTCTTCAGACACATCAACATTGCCTGAAACTGTTTTGTCTTCAAACAATTTGTGGAAAGGGAAAAAAAAAAAACCCACCACAAAACCAAACAAACCTTAACTCTATAGACTGATCTCATGAAATTTCCTTGAGAATACACACTACTCGGCCCTCATGGTCTAGGGTAAAAGGAGATTTTTTTTAATTGAGGGACCCAGAGAGTAGACGTCGCCTCTTATCAGGAAGCTGCTGTGGAGACAATTTATGGTGTTCAGAAGGGTGAGTAGCAGACAAAATTCTGGTGAGGCTGTCTTTATTTATTAAGAGATGCTGGGTTAAAATCTGGGGAGGAAGGTGATGTGAATACCACTGCTGAAAAATGACATTTGTAGATTTTTTTATTTGAGGTGTTTTTTCTCTGTCTGCAGTGATGGGGCAGTTATCATTCTGAAGCAGTTCTTTGAGACTGGTGGAACAGGTAGGTTTTGTGGAGGTCCACGCTGAAGGACCTCTAAGTATTTTGATCCATTGATCTGTATAATACCAGGTCAAGAAGTCAAAACCAAGGAGTTTTGCAAAGGATGCTCTGAGATGGTTGAGTTTGGTTGCATTATTTTGCCTACAACTCATTTGGAAACTCAGAGGTGTTTGGTTGAAGATCTGGGAGGTTTCTCACCATTTATAACTAGCTGTGGTGAGAACAGGATTAGTTTGCATACATAGATTGCCCCACTCATTCAGGACTTTTCTGTAAATTGGTTGCTGGAAAAAGGTGTGATAAATCTCCTTGATGATGGGAAGTAATGCAGTCAATGGGATGTACTGGCAAGCCCCTTGAAGATTTGCTGTCTACTTCTTTTCTGTTCTTCCTCTCACACCTTGTCAGTTCAGAGTGCAAGCTGGCTGAAGGAGGACTTAGCTCTATGCATGCATGCTTCCTATTGCAATGAATATTCTGGCCTTGGAGAAGGCCTTCAAGTGTCCGCATCCCAGCAGTATTACAGCTGTAAAATCTTCTGAGCTATTTCCACACTACTATCCATGGATTTCTTCCAGAAGATTTGTGGCTCATTATTCAATGCTTCATGTACCAGCTCAAAAATAGAAGGAGTATTTTGTGGTACACAAGTGATCTTTAATGGTTTAGGAAATCCCTTTTCTTTAAGAGCCCAAGAAGAAAACGGCTGTGGAAACACAAAATGGATTTTTCTTTAATGGTAGAAGTGCTGCTGTCAGTATGATGAAGAAAGAACTTGCCTCTTACTAAGCCATTTTTTCCCCCGTCAATTACTGTTTAGTTAGTAGTGTTTAAACTGCAACATTATAATCTTTTCCTCTAATAAATGCTTCAGCCTTTCTACTAAAGCAAGGTGGTTTGTGTGTGTGTACACTGTGGAGCCAATCTGCAGTGCCTTGTGGCAGTGTTTGCAGAGGATGTAGTAAGAGTTTAGTGCCATCTCCGGGGAATTGGACCACTATTATTTACAGTCATGTGAATGTAACTCCTTGCATATAATTTCTGAAATGTCATCCTTATACAGTATATATCTAAGTGTGAAATTCTGTGCATGTTTGTGCCATCAAATTTTGGCATGGATTTGGAATTTGAAAAGCCCAAACTAGTCCCACTAAATAAAATGAACCTTGTGGAATCATGCCAGCTGCTTCCTGCTAATGTGACCTTTTCTTCCATGTTTCTCTTTCCCTGTCTTGCTGATAGATAGGATGAGTTTAAGAGACTTTAGTACACGATAGGGCTGCCAGGTTTGGATCCACATCCAATTATTTCCAAAGGTCAGAGGCACTTGCACTGGGCATTCTCGTTTGTGTTCCTCTTAATTTCCAGGAACACTGGTGACAAAAATAAGGCAGGGGATAACTCCACTGAATGTATGGACCCTTGGCTAGATATCACTGGTATCCTTCTTATTATAACATATATTAAAAAAGATAGCAATTGATTCCATAGCTGCCTGCCGTAGGGCTTTTTGTATGTCCTATTCTAGCATTGGGCTTCCCTGGAGACAGAACTGAATTAGAGAGATTGCTGGACTGATTCAGTCTGGCAGTTCCTGTGTTAATATTGGTCTTGACTTCTGGAGCTGTCAAACAATAAATAAATGAATGTAAAAATAAAACATGCCAGGCTTTTTATTTTTGACATGGCAGAAGAAAGAAAAAATCTGCAACACATGGCCTCTGCAGTTCACTACAGTTCATAAGTCTAAATATCAGAGATATTGCCCCTTCTTGGCTAAAACGGTAGGTTTGCAAATCTTCTAAGGAAACGTGAGTCACTGAACACAGCATTGAAACTGCTTAGGTCTCCTACTCTGCTATATCTTTCCTGATATAGAAAGATGCCCTTTCAAACCTTTCCAGATCAATGTCCATGAAAAACTTATGACTAAATAAATCAAAATGAGAAAATCATAGACTAAAGTCACATTCTGGATACCTAGAAATTAAAACTCAAGTTTACCTTGTGAGCCACTCTCTTTTTTTTTTTTTCTTTTTTTTTGAGACCTATATGCTGGCTTCAAATTCAAAGATTCTGTATCTTCTCTGAATTATTTTTACATTTTATCTTTCTGTGGATCCTGATCTTTGCTTTTGGTTAGAGGGAACGAAATTCCTGAGGACTTCAGATTCTGCGCAAGCTGTAAAGTTCCCCTGAAACCACTTTCATTAGTTTTGCGAAAATTGCAGCCTTAAGGCTTTAAAAAGTGCTAAGCAATCAGCAGTCACTCATTTGAGAGCCTAATTATGGAGTTAGGAAACAAATATGTCTTGGTCTATCACTTGCCTTGCATAATACATGTAATGGGATTTAACCCCACACCTGCTTGTAGAGATGTACACATACTTGTGACTGCCGGGTACCAGTGCAGAGATGTCTCTTTCCGAGGATGTTACCAAGTGACGTGGGAAAGCATCAGGATCCTCCAACCCATCAGCACAAGTCTCCCAGTGGCTGAAATAGGTATTTTATGATTTCAAATTACATCTGAAGTATTTGAAGTATCCCTGAGGAGACAATGATGAACTCTGGGATATGACTTGGTATATGCTCTCCCCACCGATGCCAGCATGGGGCATCCCTGGCATCTCCTCAGAGAAGCCACCCTGCAGCCCCCTGCCAGCGCCTGGGCATGGACACTCAATACATCAAAACAAAGCCGAGGAATTTCTATCAACTGAGTACAATGAAAGTTTATTTTGCTGTCAAAGTCAGCACTTTCGCAGAGTCAGTGACTTGGCATTGGTCAATTGGTTTCCCCGCCAGGTGAGACATTCTCACTGGTGCCCATGACATGCCATCTCTCCTAGGGTGGAGAGGTGTGCCTGCCTCGAGGCCTCCTACCTTCACATTGATGCATATCTGCTCCTCTCCAGGACAGTCAGTGTTGTACATGAATGAGCTCTACCTCTATATTCCTTTTAGATACTGGATTTATTTTTACTTTCATGCCCCATAACTCCTTCGAGTGTGAAAAAAAACAACATAGATGCCTCCTGCCACAATCTCTCTTCTTATGTGTATCCGTTGCCAATCCTTTCCTCTTAATGGGACCAAAAAAACAGGCTGTGAATGCCATATTTCATTAAAATTGTGCAATTTTTTCTGAAAGAATCAAGCAGAGGGGTTCCTCTGAGGCTGTCAAACGCATCTCTCTGTGAATTCCTGATAAGAATTGGTGAAGAGTGACAAAGACCAACAGTGTGAGTTTAGGTAAACTACATTACAGCAATGGAGCAAATGGTATTTGTACCCACTGCATATGATTTAGAAACTGGGAGTAAAGGCACCCTAATAAAATCTGCAGGTGATATTAAACAGGGAGGAGTCATGAATGCCAGAGAAGACAGTAGAATAATGCAAGGAGCTTGAGGGGATAGGAACATGGCAAGGGAAACAATTAAATGATCCTGAGGAAAATACGAAGTCTGATTTGTGTGTGTTGAAACAGAGCTCATCCCAAATATCCTCCCATTAATAGAGAAGAAAAGCCTAAGAAAGAACTAGGCTGAACCTACAAAATCTACAGAAGTCCATGAGCCGGGAATTTTTCCTGGTACTCTGAACCATCCTATTCTGGGAACTTTAGAGACTGGGGATGGGTTTGTTTGGGAGGCGGTGGGGAAAGATGGGGTAATGGAGAATGCTTCTGTCCCCAGCATCTGCTGGTGGTGTGTGCACACACTCCTGTATCACTCAATGCAATTTCATCTATGCTGTTGTCCCACCTCCCCATCACACAGGAGCTGTGTTTCCTCTGGAGAGCCTCTCCCAGGTGACCTCCTGCTAAATTTCCCATATTGTAAGGGCCAGGAAATAATTATAGACACATATCAGAAGAGGCACAGACTTAGAGAAACAGCAAGGAAAAGATGTGAAGATTCTTCTGGAAATGAAATTGTGAAGAATAGCTCAAAGATGAAGAGGACAAAAAGATACTAAAACAGGAAACTCAGGCTTTCAAGGACAGAACGGCTAATGCTGTTTTTAGAAGAAAAACGTTGATACAACAGATTTGCTTCTGAACACAACTGATATTTGTAATTAGAGCTGGTCAGAAGATAAGGCATCGTTACTTTTAAAAACATAATAGTCTTAGAAAGGATTGATCTGAAATATTAATCAGAGTCAGATCTATCATCCCTCTTCTCTGCTGGTTTATATCTGGGACTGCCAGCCCTTGGGGCATCAAGGAGTAAGACTTCACCTAGCCAGAATCTGCTCACATAGCTGTTTTTTTCTCCTGATATCTGATGTGAACTAACATCCCCACTAGGAATTGCCAGTTTAAATCATCAATTGCTAATGATTAAATTAGTTTAGGCCTAAATGTTCAGTCCCTTTTGGGATTACATTAATGATCTGTCTAAATAGGTAAGCACAGGAAAATGCCCTACATCATCTTGTGATGATGAGAAAAACTAAATGTTTGTGAAAAACTAAAAGCTTTTCACTTTGCAGAGATTAAACAAAAAAGTGTGCATTGAGGAGAGGTTGCTTTTATTTTTATTTGAGAGAGCATGGTGAAATAAAGCCCAAACAAATCAAAACATCAACAGGGCTAGAATATTCTGAAAAAAAAAAAACCCTGAAAGGCCATTTTTTTTTATTGACAAGCAATGTGAATGAAAAATGTCAACCAGTTCTATTTATAACAGGATGGGCAAAGAAGATGCATTTAAATGTGGATGTGGGAAGCGTTCTCATTTCTGTAGTTTGTGAAGGCTCTGATTTCTCTGAGATGAAAAACTAGTCAAGCAGGTAGGGTCTAATTCTTTACTAGCATAACCGCTTTAGCAACTCTGAAATCATTGGAGCTATGACAATTTATGCTGACTGAGATTTGCTTCCTGATACTCTACAGTTCCTATTCTTTGGTGCGTAGCAGGAAGTACATATTTTACCTAGTTTATTGCAAACACCCAGCTACTGTGCTGGCCGGTGCATGTCCTTTTGTTATACCCGTTCTCCAGCATTGTTCATTGTATTGAAGTCAATTATTATTCATCGGGGACCCAACTTAAATGCCTCTATGCAAACACACGTAGCATGGGGAATAAACAAGAGGAGTTAGAGATGTGCGCATGCCTACTGGGTTATGATCTCATTGGCGTCACGGTGATGTGGTCAGATGGCTCCTATGACTGGAGTGTTGGAATGGAAGGATACAGGCTCTTTAGGAAGGACAAGGAGAGGAGACAAGCAGGGGATGACCCCCTCTATGTCAATGACCAGCTAGAGTGCATGGAGTTCCGCCTGGGGATGGATGAGGAGCCAATCAAGAGCTTATGGGTCAGGAATAAAGGGAGGGCAGGGACAGAGGCCACTATAGTGCTGGTCTGCTACAGGCCACTGGACCAGGAAGACCAAGTAGATGAGGCCCTCTAGAGACAGATAGGAGCAGCCTCACATTCACAAGCCCTGGTCCTCATGGGGGACTTCAGTCACCCCAATATCTGTTAGAGGGACAACACAGCAGGACATAAGCAATCCAAGAGGCTCCTGGAACATGTCGATGACAACTTCCTTCTCCAAGTGATAGAGGAGCCAACAAGGAGAGGTGCCATGCTGGACCTTGTTCTTACCAGCAAGGAGGGGCTGGTGGGGAATGTGAAGCTCAAGAACAGCCATGGCTGCAGTGACCATGACACAGTGAAGTTCAAGATCCTGAGGGAAGCAAGGAGGGTGCACAGCAAGCTCACTACCCTGGACTTCAGGAGGGCAGACTTTGGCCTCTTCAGGGACCTACTTGGTAGAGAACCATGGGATAAAGCCCTGGAGGGAAGAGGGGCCAAAGAAATCTGTTTAGGACGCAAAGATCACCTCCTCCAAGCTCACGAGTGATGCATCCCAACCAACAGGAAATCAGGGAAAAATGCCAGGAGGCCTGCATGGATGAACAAGAAGGCCCTGGACAAACTCCAACACAAAAAGGAAGCCTACATAGGGTGAAAACAAGGGCAGGTAGCCTGGGAGGAATACAGAAAAACTGTCCAAGCAGCCAGGGATCAGGTTAGGAAAGCTAAAGCCCTGATAGTATTGAATCTGGCCAGGGAGGTCAAGGGCAACAAGAAAAGCTTCTATAGGTATGTCAGTGATAAAAGGAAGATTAGGGAAAATATGGACCCTCTCTGGAATGATATGGGAGACCTGATTACTTGGGATACGGAGAAGGCTGAGGTATTCAACGACTTCTTTGCCTCAGTCTTCACTGACAAGTGCTCAAGCCATACCACCCAAGCCTCAGAAGGCATAGGCAGGGACTGGAAGAATGAAGAACCACCCACTGTAGGAGAAGACCAGGTTCGAGAGCATCTAAGGAACCTGAAGGTGCACATGTCCATGGGACCTGATGAGATGCATCCACGGGTCCTGAGGGAACTGGCAGATGAAGTAGCTAAGTTTCTCTCCATCATATTTGAGAAAGTTGTGGGAGTCCGGTGAAGTTCCCACTGACTGCTAAAGGGCAAACACAACCCCCATTTTTAAAAAGGGAAAAAAGGAAGACCTGGGGAACTACAGGCCTGTCAGTCTCACCTCTGTGCCTGGCAAGATCATGGAGCAGATCCTCCTGGAGACTATGCTCAGGCACATGGAAAATGAGGAGGAGATTGGTGACAGCCAACATGGCTTCATTAAGGGCAAATCATGACTAACAAATTTGGTGGCCTTCTATGACAGGGTTGCAGGATTATTGGATAAGGGAAGAGCAACTGAGGTCATCTACCTGGACTTGTGCAAAGCATTTGACACTGTCCTGCACAACATCCTTATCTCTAAATTGGAGAGGCATGGATTTGACAGATGGACCACTCAGTGGATAAGGAATTGGCTGTATGTTAGAACTCAAAGAGCTGCAGTCAACAGCTTGTTGTCCAAATGGAGATCAGTGATGAGCAGCATTCCTCAGGAGTCAGTATTGGGATTGGCACTGGCACTGTTTAACATCTTCGTTGGTGACGTGGACAGTGGGATCAAGTGCTTGAGAGGTGGTCCCTTGCGAATCACGTGAAGTTCAAAAAAGCCAAGTATAAGGTCCTGCACATGGGTCGGGGCAATCCCAAGCACAACTACAGGCTGGGTGGAGAATGGACTGACAGCAGCCCTGAGGAGAAGGATTTAGGGGTGTTAGTGGATGAAAAGCTCAACATGAGCCAGCAATGTGCGCTTGCAGCCCAGAAAGCCAACCATATCCTGGGCTGCATCAAAACCAGTGTGACCAGCAGGTCGAGGGAGGTGATTCTGCCCCTCTACTGCGCTCTCGTGAGGCCCCACCTGGAGTACTGTGTCCAGCTCTGGGGCCTCCAACATGAGAAGGACATGGAGCTGTTGAAGCGAGTCCAGAGGAGGGCCACAAAGCTGATCAGAGGGCTGGTGCACCTCTCCTATGAGGACAGGCTGAGTTGGGGTTATTAGCCTGGAGAAAAGGCTCCAGGGAGACCTTATAGCAGCCTTCCAGTACCTGAAGGGGCCCACAGGAAATCTGGAGAGGGACTCTTTACAAGGGCATGGAGTGATAGGACAAGGGGTAATGGGTTTAAGCTAAAAGAGGGTAGATATGGATTAGATATAAGGAAGAAATTCTTGACTGTGAGGGTGGTGAGGCACTGGAACAGGTTGCCCAGAGAAGCTGTGGATACCCCTGGATCCCTGGAAGTGTTCAAGGCCAGGTTGGATGGGGCTTTGGTCAACCCGGTCTAGTGGAGGGTGTCCCTGCCCATGGCAGGGGGGTTGGAACTAGATGATCCTTAAGGTCCCTTCCATCCCAAACCATTCTATGATTCTATGATTCTGTGATTCTGTGATTAAGTCCCCTCTCCTTGCTTGTAGCTCAGTTCCTTTCAGCCTTCATCCAGAAATGCAGTTTCTTTAATTCTTAACTTTCAGTATATGCAGTCATTTTAATGTCGAAGAAGCTTATAGAAAAAAAATATATTCAGATATTTGGTTGAATTGGTTTTTTGGGCACTAATGCAAAACACTAATTTACAAGATTTGAGCCTGCTTTAGTTTATGTTATTTTGTCCTGAGTATTATTCCACTGTTCCATACATGTAGGAGAATGAAGACATAGATAAACAGTATTTAGCTGCAGAAATTCAGCTTTCAACTGAATTATTATTTCTAACCAGATTCTGGTGACCTCTTCCTGCCCATGAAAGACTCCGGATACTGTATATTTTTTTTAATTTCAAACTTCAAAATGGAATCTATTCCCTAGTATATGGTACCGCATCCACACTGATAAACTCTACATTGCATCTTCCAGAAGACACAGCAGTGCATGCCACCTCATATGGCCTTATTTTGTGGTATGACATCATGTGATAATTTTTAATATCCTCTGTTAACAAGACCTATGTCAGGTACTCAGCTGTTGTGTTTCATTTATAATCAATCATTCACTACACAGCACAGCTTTTACTGACAAGTAATTCATTATTTTATCGGATCAGTCACTAATCTGCTTGACAACATTTGAGGCAGAATGATATCTTGAAGTAACTAAACACAGCCAAAGCTGCTTCTAACTTGGCTTTGACTTAACCTTTCCCCTTACTGAGTCTGCTTTCCCCAGATGCATGATTTTTGGAGCACCCATAGCTGCAACTGAAGTGAGTAGATGAAATCCTGGCTTCCAGCTGCAAAGCTCTTACTGACCTCAGCTTAAAAAAAAGGATTTTACCTAGTGGCAGTCATTCAGCACCTTTGAAAATCGGGGATTTAACAACTGGCCAAAGGTCAGAGCAGAAATCTCAGTGCCAGAAAAAGGACTAGACCTCTGTAGGGTCTAACTCCCAGCGCAGCCCTGGAAGCACAAGGTGCTTTCTTCCCAGGTACCATGTCACAGATTTTTCTGTCATTTCTGAGCCTTTTTTCCTAATACATGCTGGACTGGGGAAGAAGCGTGACAATATACTGATAAAGTTGCAAAGATGCATCAGCTCCTTTACTCTGCAGTGCAAGGGAATTTAAACATTCTGGGAAGAAAAATGTCTCCAGGCAGGAGGAAAAATAAAAGTAAGTTTTCAAAAACTCAAGCTGTAAAAGAAAAGTGAAAAACACAAGCTGTTAAGAGTAAGAAAGGTTCAAGAGGGTATGAGCACTGATGCCTTGAGATTTTAAGAACGGCTGTGTTGGCTTAATAGGAACTTACCCCAGCTTTTTTCCTACTTTGAGAATGGGGAGCATTACCTACAAAAAGGAAGAAAGGAAGAAGCCTGCCTGCTTTGAAGGCTGTTAAGTGTGCTCACCTACTGGGGGAAGAGAGAGAAGGGACAACCAGCTCATGAGAGTTGACTGCATCAGAAAATGAGTTGCTGTTAGCTCTGTGAGGCCAGTAGGATTTTCTTGATCTAGTCTAACAAGTCATCTTGCTAATCCAAAGGTTATATCCTTGTCTTTTGGGGGAACATTAGGCTGCAGAAACTGTTCCTTGGGTTTTGGGGCAAGATTGTTAATATAGCAGCATAGAGAACAGATCTGTGATTAGCAGGAGAAAAAAAAATTGACAGCTGTAGAGAAAACGAGCATAATCCAGATCCTGTTCATATCAGTGTAAACACTGGTTATATCAGATTAACACCGGCATGAAGGAGACCAGCTTCAGTCTCAATATTTGTCAGTGCCCTCTGCCCACCAAGTGTTGGTGTTCTCTCTCTCCTCCCTGAGTACCCAAACAAAAATGCAGTTCACACTTGCATTTGTGTGCTCAAGCATGCATTTAGAAGATGAGGGGCTTTGGATGCTTGCTTTTTTTGTTGCCTTAAATAAGAAAGCTTTTTTCCTCACTTTGAGTACAGAATGTCCAAAATCAGGTTGAAGCATTGTAGGTGCTTTATAGGACCTTCGCCCACAACCTAAGGAACTGATAATATGGTGGGTAATGAAGTTCCCTACTACCTTCTGAGGAAAAAGTATACAGAAAGAGTGTAGCAGGTTGCTATCCAAGGTGCTCCAACATAAGGACTACTGGAAGGACTGCAAGATGCTTTGGTTTACTGCATAATCCGTCCTTCATCACTTCAAACTCTACGGTAGTGAAGCATGATGAAAAGTGAGCTCCTATAAACTTTCTGCTTTGATCACAAGCCCTCTCAGATAAACATCATGTTCTGCATCTGTGAAGGAACTTGTGCTGTGGGATTCCTCCTATGGTGTGCATACTCTGGGTGATGCAACACTGCCCTAGATGTCTGAGGTACATGCAGAATCAGAAAAATGTGACTGAGGTTAGGACTTGACCTATCAGCACTATACAGCTATGAATTGGACCACCAAAGAGACGGAAAAGTGCCTTGGCTATTTGCATGACCCTAGACATTCGTGCTACCTTAGTACAAATAGCAAATAACAAATTCTGTAAGATCTACTTATAAATTTGTAACTACTACAACAGAACCCGGGTTTTGTTCTCTCCTGACAAGCTGGATAGGTGCAGGTTGTCTGTGCTTTGTGCCTATAGTTAATCATTTAGCTATGATTTAAGTCGCAAATGGTCAGAAGGAATTTTTGGCATTTGCTCTGTGGGCTGGCAGGCTGTCAAGTAACTATAGGATTCACTGAGTCTGGAAGAGGCTCTCGGCTGACCTGCCACAAGTAAATGATGTTGTTTTCCTTAATCAGTCCACCAGAACTGGTATCTTGAGTGTCCTTCATCTGATTTTCTTGCATGCTGGAATGTGACAAATATAATAATGGTATTTTTCACTCATTTGCAGTAGCATTTTTCTTACAGTGGTATTGAAATACCCCTCAAATGCCAAACTTGTCTAGGAAAATAGTCACGTATCAGTTTTAGTAATATAAAACTATTATTACTGCCTATCTCCCAGGGGTTTTGTGAAGCTTGTTTAATTGAAGTTTGAACTGTCATTATTTGTGAGATGAGATTATCTATCATTCATGAACTTTCAAATGAATACCAGTTTGTCTGGGAGAAAAAATACTGAAAATCCTAAAAGTTTCATTATTTTCAGCACAAATAATTATTCCTCCAAATATTCTTTCTGTAGTTTGTTATTTGTTACTTGCTATTCATTATCCACAGTTTATCATTTGTTATATTCCTGTCTAGAAAATTCAGTCACCCAGTCAGGTACCAGAAGTAATAGTATGTGACTTTTATGACCGTTCACCCACCATAAGTAACACATAGAGGAACTTGCACAATCAAAGCAAACAGTGCATGAATAACACGTAGACAAAATTTGTTTACATGAGCTATTCCATGAATATTTATGAACTAGAAACACGTTTGTAGAAATTAGGATCAGAGTGCAAAGAGAAAAGCAGGGCCAAATTTGCTGTAATTCAAGTTGTACCCATAATTTATTACTACATTGGAGTTACAGATGGGTGAACTCCAACTTTAAGTTCAGATGAGTTGCGCAAAGTCGTACAGCAGGTTGGTGGGAGCAGAAGGGAAATGGTGATGTGGCAATGCTTTAACCCTGCATGGCAATGCCGTCACTGCCTCCCAGCCTGTGCTGCTGTGTCGCGATCCCTGCTAGACTGCATTGTGGAAGTGCAGCCGTCACCAGCACGTCGCTAGATTCATCTATACTCTGCACTGGCAATTTCCTCCAAGTTTCCCGTCACGGCATGGGAGATGCTCCTCATGCACCAAAGGCAGAAGGAACTGTGGCAGGAAAACATGCTATGGACTGCAGGCGCTTCAAATCTGCCTCAAGGTCAAGAAAGCCTCGTGGCTCAAATACCATCTATGCTTCCAGCTAGCGGAGGTCCAGTCTGTTGTAAAATACCCACTATTTAATCCAGCATGGCTGTAATGATGTCCTAGAGCATTCAGATAGATGGACATGGAAGTGGAGTTTCTCTCATTGCCAACATATTTTCTTTGCATGGAAACTCTTTTTTTTTGAAACATATACAAAACTACAGCTTTCACACTTACAGATTTCCTATGCATTTTTACATAGCCAGAGGATCACAGGGGATAAAGCTGCTATGCATTATTTCCTAGTAGAAAAGGCATCTTCTTAACCACGAAATCGAGCAGGGACTTAGATTAAAGGCAGATGAGAGCCTGAGAGCATAAGCAATGAATTAAAATCCCCTTTTGTCTTTCATCTGGCAATAAAATCCTGCCTCATGTTTAAAAACACAAATGTTACATATTTAAAAACAAAGATTGTATGTGTTACACCGACCAGCTGCATAAATCCTTGTGGCCTTGGAAAATTAATGTTTTGTTTTAAGTAAAGCTGAAGTTACTCATGTTATTTCACTCTATCAATAGCAAGTACATTAACATTATCTAGTGTCTGCAAGCACACTATTAATTTACCTTGTACTGTCCCAATAGAGGGAAAAGAATTGTTCAGGGCAATGAGGCATATCCACTTCCACTCCTTGGGACTCTTTACTTCCAAATAATCAATATTAATGTGGTGAAGGGAGGGCAGAGAGGAAAAGGATCCCCTGACTGATTTATCAGCTAAAGCCACATCATGGTGCAATGAGAGTCTGAAGACTCTTTACTAGACTGAACAGAGACTAAATGGTTTATCAAGGGTGGAGGCTCTGTCACAGTGTCCACCTGAAGTCAGGATTAATATGACACTTGGCAGCCAGGATGCTGACACATATCACTTTCCCTTTCCGAAATGATAGAAAATCATAAAAAAAAATAAAATCAGTTCTTGAAATACCTGCTTACTTCAGTATTAGCTTTTTTTCACATTGGAGAAAATGTTTTTTTACAAAAAGGAGGTTTTTTTTTCTCTGTTGAGAACTACTTTTTGTCTACAGGTCAGATGAACAGCGCAATACACAGTTCTTAATGATATCTGAGGCAACTTTGGCAAAGTATGATTGGCAGGAAGTGAAAAAACTGAAATATTAGGGGGGGAAATTTTTAAGTAACATGACCTGAATTTTCCTTTTTAAACCACAGAAAAAGTAATTGCCATGGAATGGCCTTTTGTCCTTCTGACCTGCAGCAAGCAAAAAGTTACTTTTAAAATTGCATTATGATAGCAAATGCTGTAATCTTTACATAGGCTGAAGTCAGAGAGGGATGGCAAGCACACTGCAGCAATACTAAAACATTTGGTTCTGGCTGTCCACAATAACACATGCTTCCGCTTGAAGATATAGATAACATTCACAAAAAAAGCTCAGCTAGGGGGAAAAAAAGATGACTCAAACATTGTCAAGAAAACCAGTTTATTTTCCCCATATGGCTAACAAGAGTAGAATACAGTTCTGCATAGTTAACTCACTACTGTAAAATACGAAACATAGATGCTTACCTTTCCTCCTTCCTTCACTAATTATTATATCAAATTAAGCTGTAAGATTAAAGAACACCTAAACTCATGCCTCTACACATAGACTTAGTAGTGAAAGCACTACTTAGTGCTTGTCAGACCTGCAGTTGGGGCTTTATAAAGAAGAATGTCCCAGAGGTAGAACAGGCAAGTTGTTCTTGTTCTCCCTCAAATGCTCAACTGACTGCTAAACCATGAACCCAGGGGATGCTTTGGTGCCCATGAGTGGACGCTTTCAGGCTGGAAGTACTCAATACCTTGCAGGTGTGAACCATGACACAACTGTGCAACGATGAGGGCGATGATCCAGGCTGTGCAGTTGCGACAGTGGGGAGGGATGAGATGTTATTGGCCTTTTTCCCTGTGCTCTGCTTTTCTCAGTGCAGGAGAGGACCCAACCTCTGAGACATCTGTCATTTTGTGGCAGGGTTTGTCACGGTGACCCGAGATGGAATGTATCTCACCTAGGTTTAGGTATCTGCAGTGTGGACTTTTACACAAGCTAACTAGAGAAGACCTTCTTTATACACAGCAGAGAGAAGTGGGCACTTTTAGGATATAACTTACCAACTTTCCTCAGATATGTATGGCGGGGTCAGAGGAACTGCACCCTGGGCTCTGCTCATTACATCCATGTGTAGTCAAATGCAGTCTGTTAAGGTTTATTCTCTACTTCTTTTCACAACCTGAAGTGAAGACACTGTCCACTGCAAAGTGTGTCCTGCGCTTTTTTGTGTGTTGGATAACACAACATGAATCTGCCTGTAAATGTATGGCAGGTTTATGCAGCCAAAATGTGAGGATTTAAAAAAGTGAATCAAGGGGCCATAACTACAAGTAACGGGGTGATATTAACTGAGGCAAGTAGTACAGTGTCAGGAAACGCTCTTGGGTGCTGCAGGGGTTTGGACTCTGGAAGATGCTCTTGGGGGATGAACACTACATAATGTGCACTTAACTACATCTAAAAGGCACAACACTGCACTCGCTGGTGCCTAGACTAGATCATATCATGGGGTTTTACTGCCCTTTATTCTAGGTACTAGGCTCTAAATCATTGTTTAAAACCTGTATGACCTAATTCTTCTCTGGGGTAACTTATCTGAAGTTCTCAGGGGTGAAAATGAGCCTTCACAAGTAGGAGAGAGTACTGCAACACCTAGAGGCAACACTAAGAAATGACTGAGATTTTAGTAAGAGATAAATTCAGTTTAGCTTCAGGTAAGAAATAATTCCATATCTGCCTAGTTTCATGGAAATTACACCCTAGAAAAGCTCTCCTAAAGGATATCTAGTTGCAAATACTATGTTAACAGAAAAAAATATCATTTGCTGAGGGCATATATCCAGCTTTTCTCACCTGAGTCTAAACATAAAGAAAACAGGGAAGACAAAAATCTCAAGGAATATATCATAAATTAAACACCTACTTAAAATATGTGATTTTAAAATGTTTGTTTGAAGAAGAATATCTGCTTACAACAGCTGCTGAAACCCCATTTCTTTACATATTTCTATCATTTCTAATTTTTTCAGTCCTTGGAAAGATTGATTAAATTTTCAAATCCTGCTTTCTTGATATGCCTTGCATTTATATTGAGAACTTATGTTTTTATCCTTACCCTTGATTGTCAAGGATTGTCTTAGACTCTGATGGGTGCACTCGGTCTAGGTTTAAGAATTCACATCTTCAGTACTAACCAGGTGAGTGGAGGAGAAGGGTCAGTGTTCCTTGGAAACAAACAGGAAAAGGCAGAGTTAGGTAAATAGAGGTGACTCACTAAAGAGTTAGAATGATTTATCCCAAACCATCAATATTCCAGTTGTTAACCTTGCTTTTTGGGAAGTTCTGAAGAAGACATCACCCAATACAGAATTTTATTTACGTATTCCTGTAGAAACACCAAAACAAGACAAGAACAGCAATCTACTCATTACCTTTCCATCCTGAGAAGAAGTTCAAAGTTTCTGAAATCCTTTGAGAAAATCCCATGAGGTTTCCAGAGAAAATTGGTATATTCAGAACATTCAGGGATTCCAAAGATGTTCTTAAAATATGTGTGATACTTGCTGAACTGCACTGAGATGAAGGTGTGGGAAGGTAACTATAGGCACTGGTTCTTCAGCTCTTTAAAGCCAGTAGCACCAGGATCAAGTCCTAGCTGCCTAGAAACAATTTCTTGTTAGTCACCGTGAGTCTTAATTGGACAGTACTAACAAGAATAATCTTTTCTTACCCTCCCATGAACAGTAATTCGAGATGTACTAGAATTACCACAAACATGGAAGAGAGGACAACAGAGAGGTAGTTTGTGCTTGCCCTGCTTGAACAAAACATCCAAACACCATCTTCTGGTTAATATGATATGGGTATTGTGGACCTAATCTTACAGAAGAACAGCCATACATGTTTGCAGTCTTTTTCACTCAATGGTCAGCATGGGGACGCCTACCAGGAACCATACTACACTCCCTACTGAACATGAAGTGAAGCACTTCTCTACAGCTGGTGCTGTGACTGTATCTCCAGCTCTACACTTTGACCCTGTTGTTCCACCTTCTGCAGTTGCAGATTTTATCATTGTTTTTTCTCTAAAAGAGCTGACACTCATTGAATATCTTGGCCTCACAGAACAGGAGAGATTTCTCCAGCAGCAGTACTAGAAAGGGAAGATCCCATAATCTTTCCACTTCCTCCCTGCATTTGCAAAGCCAAAAGAGAAGCCAGACCAAGTAACCTCCTGCCCTTAGTGCAGCAGCCACTGCCTCATTAGCTCAAGCATGCTCCATCCCTCTTCTTTAAGTGCAAACCTGCACTCGCATCCTTCTCTCAGCTTCTTACCTCCTGTTCACATTTATTATTGATATCACCTATCGATAATGCTTTCCACTGCTTCAAGAGTTTGCCCTGTCTGCCAGATCCTGACTTTCAATTGCCCTTTCCTTCACCTCATTATATTTTTAATGATATATACTTTGTTTCTTTCTTTTCCCTCCTCTGCCTGTCCCCTTCCTCACAGAGGGAGGGAGAGAAAGGAGTTGGTTGAGAAAGTGGCAAAGGTACCAACACGGATGCTTTAAGCAGTTGCTCCCACACTGTCCCACAGCCTACTATCCAGCTTACCAGCATCTGGTCTCCTGGAAAAGCAGCAAATACACTTGTCTGATGCCCTAATCAAGCACGGACCCTTTCTTAGAACCACCACACAAGAGAGGAAAACCTACTTGTTTCCTACAGTTTGGCAGCAAATAGCTGTATTTGATCTTTGAAAAGATAGTCCTCTTCACCAGTTTTCCCAGCTTTATAATTTGCGATCTCCAGCTCATTTTATCTTCTGTTCGTCTGTCTTCAGCTCATGTCTTTTTCTTTTATAATGGATAAGGTAACATCCTGTTACTCATGGCATCATTATAGCAGTTATACCTGAGAACAGGATTACAGCATCTACACAGAGACAGCCTGAGTGCTGAACAGAAGCAGGATTAGTAAATTATTCTAATATTTGATTTGACAATTTTGTATAATTGAGGAACCTGAACACAAAGGATTTGCCGTGATATCAGAATAATTCAAGCATACATATTTTGAGGCCATAGAGGAAGTTTCTTGCCTCTTTACCTTTTTAACAACTCTGTCCTGACTCCAGTCTAATACAGGATTCTGTCTCTTGCAGCTATTTCCTCTGTCTGCTTGCTCTGCGAGTCTGTTTGGGTCAAAAGCCACATGTGTTATGTTTCCAGAAACTGAATCAACCAATTATGTCATTTCCCATTATTACAGTTATTTAATTGGATAAGAATAACAAGAGAAGAAAAGCAACAGCCAAGCAAGATCCAACTTTCATGTTGAGTGAAGTGATCTTGATATACTGCTTCTGCTCATCTCTGCCTGTTCAGGGAATGGTGTGACTGTCAAATCTTTCAAGCTTTGCCAGACTTGAGCCCACAGAAGGTAAAAGTACTACGGTCACATGTAGCCGCTGGTCCTCCAAGCTCTACAAACCACACTGTGACTCCATCCACAAATGTGAATTTCAGAGTATTTATAGAAGATGCCCACCAAAGCCGCTCTATCACTGCCCTCATTCACTAAACAGGGGAGAAAAAAAGTATAACGAAACGCTTGTGGGTCGAGATAAGGACAGGGAGAGATCACTCACCAGTTATTGTCATGAGCAAAACAGACTCAACTTAGAGAGAAAATTCATTTAATTTATTACCAAGCAAAACAGACTAGAGGAATGAGAAATAAAATCAAATCTTAAAACACCTCCCCCCACCCCTCCCATCTTCCCAGGCTCAACTTCACCCCCCGCTTCAACCTCCTCCCCCCTCAGCAGCCCAGGGGGACGGGGAATGGGGGTTACGGTCAGTTCAGCACACATTGTTTCTGCTACTTCTTCCTCCTCAGGGGGAGGACTCCTCTCACACTCTGCCCCTGCTCCAGCATGGAGTCCCTCTCACGGGAGACAGTCCTTCATGAACTTCTCCAATGTGAGTCTCTCCCACGGGCTACAGTCCTTCACGAACTGCTCCAGCGTGGTCTCTCCCATGGGGTGCAGTCCTTCAGGAGCAGACTGCTCCAGCGTGGGGTCCCCCACGGGGTCACAAGTCCTGCCAGCAAACCTGCTCCAGCATGGGCTCCTCTCTCCACGGGTCCACAGGTCCGGCCAGGAGCTTGCTCCAGCGTGGGCTTCCCACGGGCCGCAGCCTCCTTCAGGTGCCTCCACCTGCTCTGGCGTGGGGTCCTCCATGGGCTGCAGGTGGAATCTCTACACCCCCTCATCCTTCCTCCATGGGCTGCAGGGGGACAGCCTGCCTCACCATGGTCTTCACCACGGGCTGCAGGGGGATCTCTGCTCCGGCGCCTGGAGCTCCTCCTCCCCCTCCATCTGCACTGACCTTGGTGTCTGCAGAGTTTCTTACATCTTCTCACTCCTCTCTCCGGCTGCAAAAGCTCCCTCCCTAACTTTTTTTTTCCCTTCTTAAATATGTTATCACAGAGGCGCTGATTGGCTTGGCCTTGGCCAGCGGCGGGTCCATCTTGGAGCCTTCTGGCATTGCCTCTATCAGGCACAGGGGAAGCTTCTAGCAGCTTCTCACAGAAGCCACCCCTGTAGCCCCCCCACTACGAAAGCCTTGCCACGCAAAGCCAATACAAGGCCATAGTGTGATTTTATGCGGGTGCAAGAATTAATTATAAGATGCAGAAGTCAGAAGAAACAGGAGAGTATTCTGAAGACATTGTAAATATCTGAACAGAGAAGACAGCAAGTCAAGTCCTCTTATGCTGTCTGAAAGACATGCACACATAATACAATTAAGCAGACATCCTCCAGCTCGGAGACAGTGCACTCACCCAGCTGACTGGGTATCAGCAGTATCTGCATCTTTCCACTGTGCATCAAAGAGCAGTTCTAGCGGCAATCAGAGATGTGCAGGACGTTCACATACAGCTGAGCTGTCTGTGAGATACATCTTGTTGATAGTCTCCTCAGCACAGTCTGAATCTGAATCCAGAAAGGAAACTACTGAACACTGTATTGCACACGATTTTATGGCCATTGTAATGCAAAAGGATGGCTGTGAATGTTGTCTACATGCTGGCCCACCACCAGAAGAATTTCTGGGACTCAGGCAGAGTAAGGTGTCAGTTTTGCTGCGACAGAGCTGCAGCAGAACTGCCCCTTTGTCTAGAGGTAATTTACTGTCTAGTCTTAGGTATCACAATTCCATGGTTTCAGGACAGCAAGTAATTCTGATCTCTTACTTGCATGAGTAAGGCACGGCATGAGTGTGACTTGATTTGGTGCCTCTGGATGTATTATAGAATTTATAGATATGGGAACACAAATACAAGGATTTTTGTCTTATCAGATTGATGTCCTCTATGCTCATACCTTTGGAAGAGCTGTGATAATTGAGATAATCCCCATCCCTTAAAGCAGCTTTTTAAGCCGTGATTATTTTGGCAGCACAGCTCAAGTTTTATCACTCACAGAAATGCAGAGGAGGAAAAGGACAAAACATTTCTTCTTTTTGTTCAGCTTTAACCCAAATCAGCCCAGACCACTGAAAACAAGAAACATCTCTCTCTACACAGCCCTCCTCTGATTACTGTCCAGGCATTCACACTTGCTGGAAAGTACCTCTAGAATTGTTTAATCACTTTTCTATACTCCAGATATACTCAGAAACAAAAAGATTTCTAAAATGCACAGTCCTGTGCTCTTCAGAGGCAATGGTCTGTAACTGTGAAGACATAAGTCCAGAGCTTCAGTAGAACATAGGAACTTCAGAACCAAATCCAGGAGTTTGGTAAGTCTTCAGGATAAGGAATATGTCCCTAACTTTCTCTTAGATAAATCATAATCATAGAATCATAGAATGGTTTGGGCTGGAAGGGACCTTAGAGATCATCCAGTTCCAACCCCCCTGACATGGTCAGGGACACCCTCCACTAGACCACGTTGCCCAAAGCCCCATCCAACCTGGCCTTGAACACTTCCAGGGAGGGGGCATCCACAGCTTCTCTGGGCAGCCTGTTCCAGTGCCTCATCACCCTCATCGTGAAGAATTTCTTCCTAATATCTAATCTAAATCTACCCTCTTTCTGTTTAAAACCATTACCTCTTGTCCTATCACTCCATGCCCTTGTAAACAGTCCCTCTCCAGCTTTCTATAACTGAGGTTCATCTTCTTGTATTGAGTCACCTTGCTAACTCAGATGTACATGAGATCTAAGACTTGCTAGTTTCTTTGAATTTCCTATTTGCTATTTTAAATTCTCTCCTGTCTCTGTTTACTGCTTTTGAGATGTCTTCTCTGCCTTGACAATGTGTGGGAAGTCTGAGGGTCTAACTCAAGTCTGCAAATTTACTTAGGCACACATATGTCAGATCTTCCTGACTCCAGCCTCAAACTCTACTCCTGTCATCATTAAAATAAATGTTTATATCACCTTCAGTTCTGCCTACTATATGAGTACCATTGAAGTACACAGTGCATTACTGAAGTATCAATGTGGTATGTAAATGAGGTTAAAGTTAAGGCTTAAAGAGACAAATTTAGCCACTACAATACCGAGGCATGTTAGAGAAATTACAGCCCTAATGTCAATGCCAGTGCACAGTAAGTTCAATCTCTACAACCAGGATCCACAAAAATCAATGATCAAGGCAAGGAAGTGTCTTAAATTATACCCTGTTTCTTGCAGGTGCTAAACTGTGGCGTATAGAAGTCCTTGAAAAACTGCAAGTCAACCTGCAGGCTGTCCTGCAGCTTGCCCCTTCTTGGAAGTTATTCCACTTTATATGAAATCCTTCTCTCTGCCATGGTGAAGAGTGTGAAATCTTCTGGTACCTGGAGCACATAGCTGAGAGCTGCATCCCAGAGCTTGCCTCACTAGTTACTTTCCTGGGCTTATTGATAAAAAGGTATTATACACAGAAGCCATTTCCAGGCACATGAGGGACAAGGTGATTTGGAACAGAGAGTCTGGATAAATCATGGGTAATAAATCAGGGTAAATCATGCTTGACCAGTCTGATTGCTTTCCATGATGAAATGGCAGTCTCCGTGGACATGGGAAAAGTGGGGGTTAAATAATTTACATTGACTTTAGGAAAGCTTTTAACACAGTTTCTTTAGTATCCTTGCAGCCATAATGAGGATATATGTACTGGATGGGTACAGTAAATGGTGGATCTTAAATTAAGTGAATTGATAGGCTCAAAGCTAGTGAACAACAGCTCAAAGTTTACCCGGAAGCAATTACGAGTGATGCTCCTTCATGACTGATACTGGGGTTGCTAAGTTGTCATCTTCAAATGGCCTGGGCACTATGAACACGCTCTTGCCAAGTTTACAGGTGACATCATACTGGGGATTATTTGATGCAACAGACTAGCTCCCTCTGGATCAGATTTGCCTTGGGAAGATCTAGTTTCCATTTTTGAGACCAAAATGGAGCTGGAGACATGCTACGAAGTAAAGTAGCCAAACAGGGATCCATCAGGCTGGAGTAACAGACTAACAGGAACCTCATGAAGCTTAACACACACAAAGGAAAACCCCATGTAGGAATAAACCCATACAGAAGTACGGACTCAAGCATGTCTGCCTAGGACCTGCTCAGCACAAAATGTCCTGGGGGTCCTTCTGGACAACAGGCTGCTTTAGAAAAAGCATAGCCCATAGATCAGGGAAAGTAATTATTCCCTTCTGTTTGGCAGTTGTAGGACTTCATTTGGACAACTATGCCAGTTTTGGGTTTGCCAGTACAGATATAGATGAACTGGAGCAAGTCCAGTGGAAGGCCACCAAGGTGGCTATGACACTGGATCCCATGATAAACAAAGAGTGGCTTAGGGAACAGGGTTTCTTTAGCCTGGAGAAGAGAAGGCTAAGGGGAGACATAATTGCTGTCTTCAGCTACCTGAAGGGTAGCTATAAGGAAGACTGAACAAGGCTTTTCTCAGAGGTGCAGAGCAAGGAAAAAGAGGTAATAGTCACAGTTGCCACAAGATAAATTCCAGTTATTTACAAGGAAAAGTTATTCACACACACACACACAAATTCTTCACAGGTTACCCACAGAGATTGTGAACCGTCCATCCTTGAAGACTGTCACAGCTCATCTGGACAAGGACTTGATCTAACAAACAGCTGGAGCTAACTTCAAAGCCAGTCCTGCTTAACAGGGGAGTTTGACTAGATGACCTCCAGAGTTCCCTTCCACTCTAAATTAGTCTGTGATTTTAAATATTTTTTGAAGCAGTAATGTAAACCAAGGTCTCTCCTTTCTTAGCAGGGTTTCCTAGACACCAAATTAAGGGTCCCAAAGCTTCTGCTCAATTAAAAGAGGGAAGCAGCAGGCTGAGACACCTCTAATAAAATGATGGAGACTCATCAGGTCACACATCGTGGTTCCCCTGGAATAGGCATTGTTGGGAGCTCTTGCTGTTCTCAGACAAACAGGAAAGCGGCACACGAGGGCCAGAAATATTGCCTCTTTGGGGTGGATCCTCATCTCTGCTTTCCCCTTGTCTCTGCCCTTAACTTAAAACACTAATTCGGTGAGTGAAAAAGAGTACTGATATTTAAACCTGAGGAGCAGAAAAAGGAGTTCATCACAAGCCCGTCATCCTCAGTGAATGCTCTCAACTTCCAATTGCTGTTAGTGGCCTCCCTGCCATTACTTTTCTCTTCCGACATGTGCTGGTTTGAGGCAATAGCCTGCAGCTCTGCACGTATATGAGCCAGAAAGCGTCGGCCAGAAGAAACTGCATTTTATGAGGACTCTGGTTTCAGGAATACTATGTGTATTCCTATTGCTTCTTAGAGACCATGAGCTGAGAGAAGGTGTGGTTTCTGGATGCCAGGCAGGCATAGCACCAGCTCCCTCAGCTCTTCGAAGGCTTCAAGATTTCATGGGAGACTCCAGGCTTCTGACAAAGTTTCAGAAATAAAAACTCCCCTGGAGTTGAAGGGCGGGATAGCAAAATCCTTCTTTTTCAGACCTGGAACAGCTTGTCCATTCTCTTCCTAAAAAAAGTACTATTGTATTTACTTATCCAGATAGCTTTGTTTCTCTTTATTATGCTGCAGTGAGGATAAACAGTATATATTTGGCTGGTGGGATACGATGTGAGGTTCTGCACTGAGTCACTTTGGCTCGAGATAACCAGCAAATAAATAACAGAAACCGGAATCACTGTCATATTGTGAGACTGGATCTGTGTAAGCACTTATAAGAAAAGACTTAATTGGTATTTTTACCTCTCTATTCTGTTAGCTTTTTGGTTTATATGAGCTTTTTCTTCCATTGTCTCTGTCTAGTGGTTGGTTTTTTGGTTGTTTTTTTTTTTTTTTTTTCCCCATCGCTATATCTTATCATTCCACCACTCTGCTTGCCACATGAATTATTAATACTGTTTTTATGCTAAATGTCCCTGCCTCACATATAATTTGACCTTACTTACTGAACGAGTAACTGTGCTAACCCCTCAGGACATATTACCCATACTCTGTCTATGAAACATATTTCTTCCTTCTGTTTGACTTAGCCAAAATTCAAAACACTTTGAGCACAGTCACTTGGCTTTTTTTAGATTAGGTCTTTTTTTATTAGGGAGTAGGAAAGAAAAAATAAAACATTAACCTTTCTGGAAGTTGGTTAGTGTTTTATTGGTTGCTGGTGATTATCCCTGTATTTTTGTATTGTCATCTATCCTGAACACACTGACAGACTGAAGAAATTAAAACTTGCCTTCTACCACATTAAAAACTGACTTGATCATCAAGAAATATTCAGTGCAGCCTTCAAATGTGGTTTAGGAAGGAGCTGTAGTTTGTATTCTCTTCAGGATAATTGGAAAATGTCTCAGTTTATCATATTGGCTCTCTGTTCAGCAAAATGTGTTATACCTTTCCCAACCTAGTAAAATTTTAATCCTGTTCTGTGCTCAGCAGGAACAATTTTAAATATCTGCTGTCTCGATCATAATGGCCACCATCCTTCCTGTAGGGACTTTAGGTTCATTTCCATGGAAAACTTGAAAGGTAATTCCAAAATCTTTACTGAAAAGATGTATGTTTACCAATGATCTTGTTCACTTCCAGTAAGAATAATACATGTCAGACATTTTGAAAGGCAAATGTTTGCTAACAATATTCCATACAGAATAAATAGTTAACAAGCAACATAAAATATTCACTGAGTTAATAATTAGCAATATGGTTATTCTGATGACCATTGAAATGTCCTTTTGCTTTCTGAGCCCTGATATACTCTTGTTTCAATAGTATTCTATGGCAAGGAGTTTCATAGTCCAATTAGGAATGTATTTCCTTTTTTGAGTAGTATTTTCTCCAATTTCAACTCTCCTGTCTGCTCCCAAACTATTTGTTATGTCTCCCTTGTCTCCTTGCCAAAATAAACAATTCTAGTATTTTACAGTTTTCATTACTCGAGATATTCCTTCCTTATTGCACTTATTTCCATTGACATCTGGAACCCCCCAGACATGTTTTTGTGAAACTGAGCAGCACTGCAGATAGGATGAGTCCATCACTCCAGGTGAGTTTACAGCCACTAGCTTGTATTTCTTCATCTTTCAACCATTTTTGATTGAAGGGTGTGCAGATAGCTCACTTTCAATAACTTCCATTCTCTGTTTCAGAAGAGAAATAGTAGACAGACTACATCTCAATCCTTTCTGTCTGAATGTAAGTTTGGAGATCCTTCTCCTTGAAATCTGTCCCATCGTGGGTAGGGGAACTCTGTCAATCATCTGACTTGTCATCATAACTTTTTTTTCCTTGAGGAACCTCTGCTTAAAAGCATATGATTTCTTATTGCCTTATCTCATTCAATCCCACTGAAACAGGGCCTCTGCCATCTGCAACCCAGAGATTATACTCCTGAGTATGCTCTTTTGGATGTTGTATGACAACTTAAAGAAGGTAATCATCATACACCCTATATGGCTTACCTTCTGCTAATGATATAATATATTTATACATAACAAAGTAGTCACATTCACACAGTCATATCCTTAGGTGAAAAACCTAGTCAACTGTGAAACTACAAACAGCAATAATATTTACACTTACTAGATTACCCAAATTATAAATACTGTGTAATTATCATTAGGACTAATTGTTAAAATTCAGTCTCATTTATAACTAGTCAGAATGTCATTTATGTGCTACTGTTCTGAAGAAATTAACTTTCCCTTTCTTCTTGTTATCCATTTGAAAAATCTGCTAGTTAGAATTTAATTGTACCCTTACCAATTTTTACATTTTCACTGGTAATCAAAGTTTGTTTAGACTCTGTTATCTGGCTCTGACACTTGCTTTACATTGTTTTCACATGAGTGCTGCATACTGCAGTCTTATCTGAATATGTTCATTGCAAGAAATATAATAGACTTTTTCCTAATAGACACCTTTGGTGTGTAAATTACTTTTGAATGCTTAAAACTTGGCAAATTAAATCTTCCATTTCTGCCTTTGCACAAGCAAAATGAGAAGGAAAGAAACAGTACAAGACTAACGATTACCATCACAACTTTAACAGTAGATGCTCAAAAAAAAAAAAAAGGTCAATTAATTTAAATGTCAGTGTCAACTTATTGTCAGGTTATGTTCTTAAGACTTTTATTTTATTTTTTTCCCCTTTAAATGTCAGCCTTGAAATAAAATTGGTGTAAAATATTAAATCATATACCCAAATCTTCATTACAAGATAAACCTCTATCGAGGATTGCATTGACACTGCTTTACCAAATAAACACGTATTTGAGAGCATTTCCTTCCTGCGATATTGGCATTTGATGCGTACAGGTGGGCACTCTAAGTCTGTCCAGATTGAAAAACCATTTGGGCATAAGTATTTGCATGGCTGGATTGTCAACATGTGTTGAGATGAGCCAAATGTCTTTTTTTTTTTCTTTTTGTCTTTCTTTCTTTAAAGAGGAGAAAATACCAGGCTACAAAACAGTCTGAAAAACAGCACTGTCTTTTTAGTGATCTTAATATCTGTCAGTTTTCATAACAAAAAATATGTCATTTTCAGCATATACAAGTGAAATGGGCAAATCCATTCCATCCACAAAACATGGACAATGGTAGAGCTGTATCCATTGACAAAAGGGCTGGATTTTAGATGTAAGGACTAGATATTACTATTATCCAGAGCACTAGCAGTAGTATTAGTACTGCTGTTATTATATTACATTTATATCAGATATGACTGATATGTGACTGCCAGTTCCCCATGGATGTAGAGTTCCTTGATCATTTGTGATTAATGCATGGGACAAAAAAGATCTAGTTTATAATGTTTCTCTTGACACTGTTTACCTTAATTAAAAGATTTTTTTGGCTTGCTTCTTTCCAAATTACTAAATTGCTATTGTTCCTATACATTCCAGTCACAAGGACAACTACAGGCTGGGTGGAGAATGGATTGAAAGCAGCCCTGAGGACTCAGGGTGTTGGTGGACAAGAAGCTCAACGTGAGCCAGCAGTGTTCACGTGCAGCCCAGAAAACCAACTGTATCCTGGGCTGCATCAAAACCTGCGTGACCAGCAGGTCGAGGGAGGTGATTCTGCCCCTCTACCGCGCTCTCGTGAGGCCCCACCTGGAGTACTGTGTCCAGCTCTGGGGCCTCCAACATGAGAAGGACATGGAGCTGTTGAAGCGAGTCCAGAGGAGGCCACAAAGATGATCAGAGGGCTGGTGCACCTCTGCTATGAGGACAGGCTGAGTTGGGGTTATTAGCCTGGAGAAAAGGCTCCAGGGAGACCTTATAGCAGCCTTCCGGTACCTGAAGGGGCCTACAGGAAATCTGGAGAGGGACTCTTTACAAGGGCATGGAGTGACAGGACAAGGGGTAATGGGTTTAAGCTAAAAGAGGGTAGATTTAGATTAGATATTAGGAAGAAATTCTTGACTGTGAGGGTGGTGAGGCACTGGAACAGGTTGCCCAGTGGATGCCCCTGGATCCCTGGAAGTGTTCAAGGCCAGGTTGGATGAGGCTTTGGTCAACCCGGTCTAGTGGAGGGTGCCCCTGCCCATGGCAGAGGGGTTGGAACTAGATGATCCTTAAGGTCCCTTCCATCCCAAACCATTCTATGATTCTATGATTCTGTGATTCTGTGATTCTGTGATTCTATGATTCTATGATTCATGTCACAATTAATTAACTTTGGTGTTACCATTTTCACAGTAAATTAATATACTTTTGTGCTACTAAGATTATTCAACTTAGAGTCCAAATTCTTCTGTGAACTTTAATGAGCTTAGCAGACAGGATTCTGCAGGGGAAGTTGGCAAGGCATTGCCTGCACCCTGTGTTTGTTTGACTCTGGCAAGTCACTTCTCCATCTCTCACTCAACATCTGCCCATCTTGTGTAGTCAGCTACCAAATTCTTCACCTGTCATGGCCAGTGCCAGCAGTACCATGTTGTATCTGGCAATTATTGGAAGACTGAATCATGGCTTAGAACTGTGCTAAGACTTTGCTATTAAAACAGGCAGTTTAGCAATGATAAAGGAGCATGTGGAGGAAGGAGGCTATGCCAGATGTCCTCTTTCTTCTTAGAGTGCTCCCACCCCTCCAAGTCTGAATGAGTCAATAGTCAATATCACAGGATTTTTAAAGGTGAAGTTTCCCTTTCAGGGGGCTGCCCTATAAGCAGGTATAAACCTAGCAGGTCCCTTCACCCACATGCCTTGAGTTCCCATTGCTACCTTAAATATAGATGGAACACCATCCCAAAATTAGATGGACATACAGTATCCAGTCATGCTCTGTAAGCCATCTTTGTTTCACTGTTTTTGCTCCACTGAAGTGTTCATCATTGCTGCTGGTTTTGTCTTTAAATGATGCAGTTTCAGTGTATGCATCTGTATTCCAGACAGACAGAGAGACTGAGCCAGGAGATTTTACTCTGTGTACATAAATGCTCTAAACACCTCAATACAGTGTCTACGCTGATGCACGGTGTATTATTTAAGCTGTGATTTGATAGTGATCACTGTCAGTTACCAAAATCCAATATAAACTAATTTTCTGTTCTTTTCTTCCTTTTTTTTCTTCCCCTCTCTTTTTAGCACCCCTGGCATAGAAGACGTATTAGAAGTGAAATATTAACAGGAATCTTGTGCCAGAAAAGCTCAACTCAAGAGTGTGCTGGGTAATCCAATTTTAATTTCCCCAGTTTCCTATGTGTCATATGATACTAGGTCAATCAGCAACATTCGACCCAGTAGTCTGCTTTGCATTAACAAGGAAATTTAAACTGCCCCTTTAATCTTAAAAGAAGAAATAATTTTCCTGATTTAACTGACAAGTGGGAAGTGTCGTGGTTTAACCCCAGCTGGCAGCTAAGCCCCACGCAGCCGCTCGCTCACTCCCCCTTCAGAGGGATGGGGAAAAAATCGAAAGGGTAAAAGTGAGAAAACTCATGGGTTGAGATAAAGACCGTTTAATAGGTAAAGCAAAAGCCATGCACACAAACAAAACAAAACAAGGAATTCATTCACGACTTCCCATTGTCAGGCAGACGTTCAGCCATCTCCAGGAAAGCAGGGCTCCATCATGCGTAACGGTTACTTGGGAAGACAAACGCCATCACTCCAAACGTGTCTCCCTCACCTTCTTTCTTCTTCCTCCAGCTTTAGATGCTGAGCATGACATCATTGGTATGGAATATCCCTTTGGTCAGTTGGGGTCAGCTGTCCCAGCTGTGTCCCCTCCCAATGTTTTGTGCACCCCCAGCCTAATCGTTGGTGGGATAGTGTGAGAAGCAGAAAAGGCCTTGGCTCTGTGTAAGCACTGCTCAACAATAACTAAAACATCCCTGGATTACCAACACTGTTTCCAGCACAAAACCAAAACACAGCCCCATACCAGCTACTATGAAGAAAATTAACTCTATCCCAGCCAAAACCAGCACATTCTCCACCCCTTATTATATAACATTTACATCATATTCAGGTAGCACACTATCCAATATATCCTCATTAGCCACCACTCTGCTTCTCATCCTTTGATATAATACACAGATAGCATTCTCTTTGTCTATGGACCACCCCTGTGAAATGTCTTTAAAATGTCCATAAATATGCACAAAATGTCCACTGAGTTCATTTAGCCCATGGCTTTGGGCTCCATCTGTTATGGGGGTCACCCAGGACAGGAGAAGTGGTGTGTTGCGTGGAGTAGTAATTCCAAAGCTATCTCAGGTCAGGTCACTGCTGCACTTGCACTGCTTCTTGTAAGCCTTGTCCTCCATTGGTTCAGGTGGTTCCTGCTGCAGTAATTCCTGTAACATGCAACTCAAATTATGGGTTACAACAATTTATAGGTATTTACATTAATATCTCCACCCCTGGTCCCTTTGGACCAGACCATCGGGTTGAACATTGCAATGAACTCCTCCCCTTGCCCCTGCTCTGGCTTGGACTTATGCACAGACTGCAGTCCCTTAAGAGGCGAACCTGCTCCAAGTGGACCCTTATCTATGAGCCACAGTCTCTCCACGGGTATACGCGCTGCAGTGTAGAGCTGTCCACAGACACAGTCACTTTAAGGTGCACCTGCTCCAGCGTGGCCTTCTCCTTAGGCCACAATGCCTTCAGAGAGATACCTGCTCCAACATGGCCTTACCCATGGCTGCAGTCCCTCCATGGGTGTACCTGCTTTGTCATGGATTTATCCATGGCCACATGCTTTGAGGTGCTCTAGCATGACCTCTTGCACAGCCACAGATGCTTCACGGTGTACCTTCTCCAGTGTGGACTTATCCTTGGGCCACAATGTCTTCAGAGGTACACCTGTTGCGGCAGACATAATGATGGCCACAGACGCTACAAGATATACCTGCTCCGGCGTGGACTTATCCATGGCTGCATATGCTTCAGAGTGTCCTGCTCCCACATGGACACATGTCACAAATCACAGTCCTTTCTACTCAAGTTCATATAGGAGTTCCAGCCTGTCCCGTACAGCAGCACAGAAACAGCAGCAATGCCCTGGTCATCTGCCAGGCCAGGTGCATCGCCGTTGCTGTTATCAAAATGTTCCCAGGCACAGCACAGTAAGATGATAAGCAGTACAGCAGTACAGAGAGCAGCGAAAGCAAAAAGCAGCCACTAATGAGCACTGGACTCTACTATACAGCAAGGAAAGCAAGCCCCATGGCAAGCGCAGGAACCTGCCAATTAATAGCTAAACAGCAATAACAGCTATAAATTCAAGCTACCACATTCCAATAAAGTCTGTCATTATCTCAAACCCTTTGAGCCTCACGTTGGGCACCAAAAAGGAATGTTGTGGTTTAACCCCAGCTGGCAACTAAGCACCACACAACCGCTCGCTCATTCTCCCCCAGTGGGATGGGGGAGAGAATCGGAAGAGTAAAAGTGAGAAAATTCGTGGATTGAGATAAAGACAATTTAATAGGTAAAGCAAAAGCTGTGCACGCAAGCAAAGCAAAACAAGGAATTCATTCACAACTTCCCATCAGCAGGCAGATGTTTAGCCATCTCCAGGAAAACAGGGCTCCATCACATGTAACGGTTACTTGGGAAGACAAATGCCATCACTTCAAATGTGTGTCCCACATCCTCCTTCTTCTTCCCCCAGCCCCTTATATGCTGAGCATGACATCACATGGTATGGAATATCCCTTTGGTCAGCTGGGGTCAGCTGTCCCAGCTGTGTCCTGTCCCAACTTCTCGTGCACCCCCAGCCTACTCACTGGTGGGGTGGCGTGAGAAGCAGAAAAGGCCTTGGCTCTGTGTAAGCACTGCTCAGCAGTAACTAAAACATTCCTGGATTATCAACACTGTTTGCAGCACAAATCCAAAACACAGCCCCATACTGGGCACTATGAAGAAATTTAACTATCCCAGCCAAAACCAGCACACAGCCCGTATGGTGCTGTGCTTTGCCTTTGTGGCTAAAACAATGTCGATAACACAGCAGTGTTTTCACTGTTGCAGAACAGTGCTTGCACAGTGTAAAGGTTTTCTTTCTCTCTTAGAATAATGGAATCATTTAGGTTGGAAAACCATCAAGTCCAACCATTAGCCTAGCACTACCAAGCCCACCACTAAACATGCTATGGTCCTTCAGAGGAATACCCCAGAGATATAGCTTAATGTCCAGCCTTCAGTGTTGTGGAGCTCAAAAGATGCTCTAAAAAAAGCAAACTCAGTTTTGCTGTTTCACATTTCATTTCTACCAATGACTTCATCTACACAGCTCCTCCCAGTGTATCCTAGATCTTTCTCATTACAGCTTTTTTTTTGTTTCCAACAGTAAAAGGATAAGTGTGAGTGCGTTTGATTTGACTTTTCTTTCTTCCATGATCTTTCCAGCATAATCCTGACTGCTTGAGAGTCTACACCACCATTCTGCATATAGGCACAACCCAGCAGTACTAGCTACACAAAACCAAGGTGATTTCAGGTTCATACTAAGAAGTGATACAAAATTCTGGTTTTTAACTAATGCTGGATGAACAAGGATATTCTATTAAACCAACTGCTTTCTCCCATTACTGAAAATCTGAGCAAGAAATTAACCTAAGCTCTCTCCTTAAATAAAGAAAGGACTCTGACTTTTCTGGATTGTTGCCTAAATGATCCCTGCAAAAATTTTACTACTAGCAATGTTCAAGACTATCTTTAAAGGTGGTTTCAACTTCCATAAGCTAACAGTAGTTCAACCAAAGGCAATAATATGGTATGGATCAACAGAATTTCTGCAGAGATACCAAATGAAAAAGGGGAATAAGAAAAATCTTTAGCATAAAGTATAAATGAATTTTAAATAATTCAACTCTGTGCTGTTACTTGCCCTGCAGAGGTAGCCTGGACAGACATGTTTTGAAAGGAAAATTTAAATCCACACTGCTATTGCCATAGTTACCTGTAGAAATTTCTAACATTTAAGGGCTTATTTCTCTAAGACTGGAAGGTTGAGTACATGGCAAGGGGGAACAGTGATCTTGGTGGTGAGTGCTCTCTCCAAACTCAGCTGGACAAGCTCCACTCTGCTGGACTTTTCTCTGTCAGAAACTTTGGTAGAATACTGAGTGACTTACTATACCCTTGATATCTTGGCTAATCTGAAAATAATCATAATGGAGAATAAAAACTATGAAACAGTAACAGCACAGAGGTTGCTCTGCAATGGCAGGGACTCCTTACGGTTTACACACAAACACAGGGGCAACACAATATTTACATTCCATGATAAACCACAAGGGAAAAAAATAAAATATGGACTGATCCTCTGAGGCAAACACCTCCACCCCCAATATCTTCATATGCAAGTGAGGTAGTCAATACCATAGAAGAGGCCTTACAGGAACAGCATTATTCCATTAGTGTTCATGCATACCTTATCATTATATTCACACCTCACCGAGGCCCTGATCCAGTTCCCAGTGAGGATAGTGCATCTCCCTCAGACTCTAGAGTGCACCAATAGCTGCTCTCAGGTACACTGCTATGAATGCACGGGCAGTTACCCCCCCTCCCCCCGCCCCCGCACCATGCAAGTGTTAATGTGAGTTACAAATAAATTACTTCTCCTTGACAAAAGCTCGTTAATGAAGCAGATTCAACCAGTGCCACAGAAAACAAAATCAAAGCCAGCAAAGCAGCACAAACTTGTTTTCAAAAAAGCAGAATGACTGTGTAAGATCATGAAACACCCAAATTATTATCAGTAATACTAGCACTCAAGTCAAACAGTATTTTGGGTTGATTTGGTTTACATCTTTTACATACCAGTTGAAGGTATCTGATCATCAGCATTCTCATTCACCTAATTAGCTGGCGAACATGGTTTAATAATGAAAGTTCACCCACTTTCCCAAGTAAGTCAGCTGGGGATGGGCAAGAAGTTGAGAGGGGATGTATCCAGGAGAGCTGACCCAAACTGACTGAAGGGTTTTTCCATACCATATGCCATCATGCTCAGCAATAAAACCCAGGGAAAGGAGGAGGAAGCAGTAATTTCAGAGCTATGGCATCTGTCTTCCAAGCAGCTGTTTTGCATGCTGAGGCCCTTCTTCTCAGGAAATGGCTGGACATCTGCCTGCTGATGGGAAGTAGTGAATTAATTCCTATTTTTCCATTGCTTGCACACAAAGCTTTCATTTTTCTTATTAAACTGTCATTATCTTGATTCACAAGTCCTTTTGCCTTCTTTCAATTTACTTCCCACCCTCTCCCCTCAGAGAACACATTGGGGAAGAGCAGAGTCAACCTTGCATGGTCTCTTTTACCTAACACACCTTATATCATGTTTCCAATATTAATCTTCTTTCCAAACATAGTGGGTGAGGTAAGGACCCAATTTAAGATAACTGCATTTAGAGGTCTACTTCTTAATGTCCCCTGGGTTCTTACTGTAACTGGTGGTGACCTACACGCCCTGTTCAGTCACCTAAACATGGGCATCTATTGCATTTCAGATGCAGTGGGGTATATTGCCTGGTCTCTAACCACTGGTCCAGAAGAGCCTGGGTATCTCATAGGTCCTGTGTTGCATCCACCAGGTCCATATCCCTATGCTATCCCAAATGCCTACATACCTACATGAGAGTGTCTGAATATTGCCACTACCCAGTATGAGCAGAGAGGGAGATCATCCTAAAGTAAATTGTGTGATCAGCTGAATTTCTCTCTAGGCTTCATTGACTGTGCTGACCAGATGAGCCATGCAAGTGGATGCCTACGAATAGGTATCATCTGATGGCACCTGAGACACACAAAGATACCCACGACTATCCAAGAACCTATAACATAGAACTTCTAGGAGCTACATGACCCTTGGGAGTGGCAGCTGGAGGAAAAGCAGGGTGCACTAGGTGTCTCGTGTCATTGGAAACTGTATTCAAGCAACTGAACTGAGACTCTTAAATCTTGACCGATTACAGTGGAATCTTAGACATCAAAAGCAGAGTTAAACATCTATTTGTAGACATGTATAACTAGAAGTCTTAATCTTAATCTGAAACTGAATCTCACCTGGTAAAGGCAGGATAAAGGTGCCCAGGATAGATAGGTGGCCAGTGCCATTTCGTGTGGAATTCTCCTCAATTTCCAGCTGCTGCTCCAGGCGAGCTCTGCCATCCCACAGGTTCTGTGTAACAGCTGCCAGCCCCATGAAGATATATCAGCTCTCTGTGGGTGTTGCAAATAACACTTGACACCTCTGAATAGGCAACTGACTCAAGTCTCAAGATTCAAACAGTCTATCAAACAAAAAAGGAAATTTCAATACTCTGATGTGTTATGATATGCTATGCTTAGAATCTGCATAATTGCAAATAATAGAGCTAAAATGTCATTTGCCTATACTTTCTGTCATTACCTAAAATGAAGTCATCACATAATCATCAATACAAATACCTGTTGTCCAAAACCTGAGAGCTATAAGTAATGCAAAAAGAGCCTTGATATAACTTAATGAGAAGAAAGATTGTCTTTATTAAAAAGAAACAGAATCATAGAATCATAAAATGGTTTGGGTTGGAAGGGACCTCAAAGATCATCTAGTTCCAACCCCCCTGCCATGGGCAGGGACACCCTCCACTAGACTGGGTTGACCAAAGCCCCATCCAACCTGGCCTTGAACACTTCCAGGGATCCAGGGGCATCCACAGCTTCTCTGGGCAACCTGTTCCAATGCCTCACCACCCTCACAGTCAAGAATTTCTTCCTTATATCTAATCTAAATCTACCCTCTTTTAGCTTAAACCCATTACCCCTTGTCCTATCACTCCATGCCCTTGTAAACAGTCCCTCTCCAGATTTTCTGTAGGCCCACTTCAGGTACTGGAAGGCTGCTATAAGGTCTCCCCGGAGCCTTCTTTTCTCCAGGCTGAACAACCCCAACTCTCTCAGCCTGTCCTCATAGGAGAGGTGCTCCAGCCCTCTGATCAACTTTGTGGCCCTCCTCTGGACTAGTTCCAGCAGGGAGCAAAAGAAAACAAAACAACAACAACAAACTCCACAGAAAACTTCCACCCAAACCTACTGTGAACTTCATAAACAAACCAACAAGCAAACAGATAGATCCCACAAAGGCAATAAGCTATATGTGCAATGAAGGGGTGTTAATTTCATGATAGGAGAAAACAGATTGGCAGCTCACTGGCTGAATCTCTGAACTCTTCAACTAAGATGACTTCAGAGTTCAGGATTTGCTTTCAAGAGCTTGCCTAACTTTCATTAGAACATGTAATGTTAGTGGTACTAGCTAGATTCCACTGAAACTCTTGTTTAACAAAGCTTTCTCCATGGAAATTTGCACTGTGACCCACCAAGATATTAAGATCTTTTTTCAGATCAGGGCACATTGATCAGCTGCACCTCCCCAGGTGCATTTCCTTCTTGCACTATTGAAAAATTGGTTACATCTTCACATTTGCATTTACATGACACATAGGTGGTGTCCTTTTTTAATGTGTTTTGTCCACTATGTAAACATAACCATTATGCCTTTTCTAAATGCATAGTCATCACTATTTTTTTTCTTTTTTTTTTTTTTTTCCCCCTGGAACACCTGTAATAGTTTCTGGAGTTGATGACCCTCAGATGTTTTTCACATCCTCTCAGCTAACACATGGAAATGGTCATGTGAACTCTCCAAACTCATTTAAGTGCAAACTTAAACAGGCTCATGGAAATCAACTTCAATTGTTCCAGTTTAAGCTGCCTCTGCAAAGGAGAGAATGGATCCATTTTACTTTGGTCTTAAGAAAAGTGGGAACCACACATATTCAGCTGCTATGTCTTGGAGGGCACAGTAATGATGAAGCGAACAGTGCTAGCAAATTGTTGCAGTTGCTGTAGGAGTCTGTGAGTATGTGACTACATCTTAGACTCTGCTAAGAATTGATATATTTCCTGAAATAACTTTTTTTACTGATTGTATATGATAACTGGAAAAGATAAAAATCATAGACTCTGGCAATCTATAATATCACAAAATCTTAATAAAAAGTGAAGGTGCAGATCTTCAGAGGGTAAGCTGGTAAGTGTCATCAATACACATGGAGTTACACTAATTTGCATAAGTTGGTGTTCTGCTTGACAGAGTCTATAATCTTTCACCACTGGTAGATGTATATGGTGCTAAATATAACAAAAAATGCAGATCAGTTACCTTATATTTAAAGAGACTTTAAAAAGACTGTTGCAATTGTTACTGTAGTTATTACCCTATGTTCTTCTCCTTTGCAAATCCATCTGCTGTTTCTTACCTTATAACCCAATTGGAAATCTTGCTGGGCAGGGCTCATTTCTACTTGTGAGCATATGTCTAGCTATATTTCATAGAATCATAGAATACCAGGTTGGAGGGAACTTCAAGGATCATCTGGTCCAACCTTTCTTGGCAAAAGCTCTGTCTAGACAAAAGCACCATCTAGACAAGATGGCCCAGCACCCTGTCCAGCTGAATCTTAAAAGTGTCCAATGTTGGGGAATCCACCACTTCCCTGGGGAGATTATTCCAATGGCTGATTGTTCTCAGTGTGAAAATTGTTTCTTTTTGTGTCTAATCAGAATCTCCCCAGGAATAATTTGTACACATCACCCCTTGTCTTTTCCATGTGACCCCTTGCAAAAAGGGAGTGTCCCATCTTCTTTGTAACCACGCTTTAAGTACTGGAACATGGTGGTGAAGTCACTCCTTAGCCTTCTCTTTCAAGGCTGAACAAACCCGGTTCTCTCAGCCTTTCCTCATATGACAGGCTTCCCAGTCCTTTGATCATCCTGGTGACCCTCTCCAGCCTGTCCACATCTTTTTTTGTATAGTGGGGACCAAAACCAAACACAGTTTTCCAGGTGTGGCCTGACAAGCACTGAGTAGAGTGGGATAATGACTTCTTTATCTCTGCTGGTGATGCCCTTGTTGATGCAACCCAGCATCCTGTTTGCTTTCTTTGCCACTGCAGCACACTGTTCACTCATATTGAACTTGTTGTCCACCAGGACCCCCAGGTCCCTTTCCACAGAGCTGCTCTCTAGCCAGGTGGATCCCAGTCTGTGCTGCACTCCTGGATTATGTTTTCCCATGTGCAAGACCTTACACTTGTCCTTGTTGAACTTCATAATTTTCTTGCTAGCCCACTCTTCCAGCCTATCTAGGTCTTCCTGCAGGGTGATTCTCCTTTCCAAAGTGTCCACTTCCCCACTCAGTCTGGTATCATCAGCAAACTTCACCAGGGTGCACTTGATCCCATCATCCAGATCACTTATGAAGATATTAAACAGCATTGGGCCCAGTATTGATCCCCGGGGGACCCCACTTGTGACAGGTTGCCAGTTTGAAAAGGAGCTATTTACCAGCACCTCTGGGTGCAGCCTGTCAGCCAGTTCCCCACCCACCACGCAGACATGGAAGCTTCCCTTTTGGTTTTGAGCTGACTCAGAAGCTCTCAGTTAAGCCAAGGGGGTCTCTTGCTCCACCTACTTTCTTTACCTTTCAAGGGGATGGACTGTTTTTGTGCTCCCAGGAGAGCATTCTTGAAAAACTCCCAGCACTTGCTAGCTTCTTCATCCTCAATGGAAGCTTCCCATGGAATCCCTCCCAACTGAGCTCTGAGCGAGCTGAAGTTTCCTCTTCTAATATCTAAAACCTTTGTCTTAGTACTAACCTTCAGTGTGCTCAGCAGAATCCCAAACTCCATAAGTTCAATACAAAGTAAAATGATGTAATGATCCATCAGTGGAATTCCTAGCTAGTATTAATACCATGATTATTAATTGTTTATTAAGAAGGAAGACTAGTCATTTGAATAAGCCACAGAAGTCAGAGAGGAGCATGTAAAGAGGAAAATCTGGTTAAACTTGGAAGCTACTTTTCAAACAAAACAAGAGAACAGCAAGAAAAAAATTGAGACCAGTAGTGACTGAAAGTGAGAAGTCTCATTTCCACCTTGCAACTGAGATGTCAGGTCCCAGTCCAAGGTGCTTTAACACAAAACGATTGTGTTTGTTTATCATTTGTTCCTTAACCTTGGAAACCCAATAAATAATGGAAGCCATGATGTACTAAACCCACAGCTTGCTACTATCCTGCTTGAAAAGACAGCAGCAGATAGCTATTTATTCCAACGTTTTTCTGTGATGCTTTCCAGGCAGAAAGTTCATTACCATGACACTGAATCTCTCTATTTATTCAAATACTGCTTACAATGCAGTCAAGGTTAACTTCTTCACTTTGTGACCACGTGAGCACTGAAACAGCCACCTCTACAATGAGATCCAGGCACCATAACCTGCTCTATGTCTGACTTCTCAGTTGACACTCTTCAGCTGTCTGAAAAAATGCTGTTTCACTCAAGAAAAAGTAATGAATACATTTTTTTAAAAAAATCAGATATTCCCATGGCAGATTTTGAGCTTTTGATGAAAACTTGAAAATATTTTGACTCTGAAATGTCACTTTGGTGCATTCCTGGTTCATCCAGGAATCACAGCTTATAAAGAAGAAAGGGGACCTGAGCCACAGAAAAGCATGAGTCAATGTCATAGCCATGTGTCATCTGAAGCAGAAAACCCAAAATGGTTTGAATCTGAGCTTCCGCAGGGCACACTTTCATGAACACTTCATTGAATGTTCTGGGTTTCCTTTGAAACAACCTCAGGAGAAATTTATTTTTTACTTTTTACTCACATTGGTTGAATTGTTGGCTAGAGAGGCTATCAATGTAAAACTCATGCACTGCCAGTCAGCTTCTCTTTTCACAGTGTAACTGGTCATTTAGATGTGAAGTGTATTTCCTGCCACCAATCCTCTAAATCATTCAATTTATTACTTTAAAACAGAACTTAATTTTCCCTTTCTTTTGCTGCACCACATTTGAAGCTATTGATCTAAAAGCTCACTATTTTTCTTCTCTTCTTCTCTTCTAGTTTTGATAGATACCAAATACCAAGGGGATACCAGCTCGGTTACGAAAATAGTATTCATTAGGGTATAATTCCATTGACATTTATTTGGCTGTAAAATACCTTTAAAACTTTTTATTCCCTGATGCTTGTTTCTACAAAGAGGCAATGTTGTCTCTTCACCTGCACTGAGAAAAAAAACGCTGGTGTTGCTGTACAGTAAAGCAGAACATTCCTTTTTTTGTAAAAGCAACCTAAAAAATTCCATGAACTTCTGGAGTGATTTTGTTCTTAAGCTGGCCTGTGCCAGCACTCTAGTTTAAGACCAGTTAAATGTTTACCAGTACAAATGAGACAGAGACAGTATTGAACTGTAGTAGAGATTGCAAACAAGCGAAAAAAAGGAATGAAGAAGGCAGAAACTTAAACTGGTTTGGCAAACAAAGACAGTGTATGTGAAATTTAGCACCTTGAATTTGAAGGAGGTTGTTTTTTCCTCATAGTCTGTACTCTGCACTCTGCAAAAGTGACAGACTTGCCCTGAATGATGGCAGAGTGACAGTGTTGGGAGAAAGAGAACCAAGCTGACACTGTTTGCTTTTCTTCATTCAGATGCAGCCTCTCTGTCTCAGAACCAGGTGGCTCCAGGTTATGGCTGGATTTTTTGGCCAGAGGGTTGTTTCTGACTCAGGCTCCCAGGGTATATTTTTCAGAAGGTATTGTGTTTCTTGGAAAGCAAAAGCGGATGGAACGGTAGGCACTTCAGCACTGTGGTAGAGTCAGAGAGAGCCAATCACATTGTAGAAGTGATCCTGCTCTGAAAAATAATGGCAAAAGAAACATCTACTTCCTAAAATTGTTTCTTGTGACGTTTAAGCCTTTAGGCATAGGGACTGTGTTCTATGCTGTATGGTAGGTTACTACTCAGGATGGTGCAGCATTCATATTTGATTAGAGTAGCACTTCAGAAGAATAAAAACAAATTAACGCACCAGCTCTCACTTTCTAAATGCATCCAGATGCAGAGCTTTGAGGAGGAGAAGGTTGGATTTCCTTACATGGTGTAAAACAGGAAAACCAACAGATGAGTTCCTGTATGCATGTATGCACCCACTGGATATCACACCTTAGTGCCCAGGTAACATGCAGGATTGGTGCGTAGAATCATTCCTCTGCCATTAAGATATGAAATGCAAAGAGCTAATTGCATCAAAAGGGATCAGCTTCCCTTTCTTGGAGATGCCACTCTTCATTTGAGAGAGCAGATGATTGATTTAGGATAGACCCATAATGTGTACCTTGCTAGAGTGAAATGAACTACTAGAGACAAGGAACTACTGGAGAGGGTCCAGCAAAAGGGCTACAAAGATGATTAAGGGACTGGAGCATCTCTCTTATGAGGAAAGGCTGAGAGAGCTGGGTCTGTTTAGTCTGCAGAAGACTGAGAGAGGATCTTATCAATGCTTATAAATATCTAAAGGGCAGGTCTCAAGAGGATGGTGGTGCCCAGTGACAGGACAAGGGACAACGGGAACAAACTGGAACACAGGAAATTCCAGGTCAATATGAAGAAAAACTTCTTCACTGTCAGGGTGAAAGAGCAGTGGAACAGGCTGACCAGAGAGGTTGTGGAGTCTCCTTCTCTGGAGAGATTCAAAACCCACCTGGGTGCGATCCTGTGCAACCTTCTTTAGGTGAGCCTGCTTTGGACTAGATGATCTCCAGAGGTCCCGTCCAACCCCTACCATTCTTTAATCTGTGATTCTGTGAAATGAACCCAAGTGCTTAGGAGTGGGACAGTTTTACTTGCTGAGATAATGTAACTTAGTATCCATGAAACACCACAACAGAGAATATTTGCAAGCCATTTTTTCAGACACTTGCAGAATGATGCTACTTCTTAATTTTGTTCCTTCTATGTGGTTTTGTGGGGGACTATCTAATCTATCAGCATTTATGAAATGCTACAGTTCTAAGTCCTGTGCAACTATTTTCCTACAGAATACCTAAACTGAAGTGAAGATTGCTCTTTATATATAAAAACACACGCAGGCATTATCATGTTATCAGAAAAAAGTCAAAGAAATTAGCAGGACAGATTTTTGAAAGCAAGGTGGAGAACATTAGTATATAGCTCACAAATACTTAGGGATTGAAAAGAATCTCTGCCTTAATTGCTTGGAAATAAATTTCCAATTAATCAAGGAAAAAAAAAAAAAA
This sequence comes from Grus americana, assembly GCF_028858705.1. Lineage (NCBI taxonomy): Eukaryota > Metazoa > Chordata > Aves > Gruiformes > Gruidae > Grus > Grus americana. The sequence goes on along the minus strand of NC_072853.1, from coordinate 7,960,373 downwards.
AAAAGATGAGCCAGATAAGGATTCTCAATTTATAATCCCGAAAACTGAAATTAAATCTCAGTCATTAAACTCATGTAATGTCTCTGCACCTAATTATGATTTCCCCAGAATTCATATTAAATTTATATCTCACATTATCTGAACTTAATGGACCTCTTATAATTGGAGAAGATGTAAACTTAGCCTTAGCCCCATGCATTGGACGAATCCTGAATGAGGAAACTACTACTCCATGTGCAATGTGAGTAATAAAGAAAAACTGTGGTGAATAAAGGAGACTGTCAACATCTGGAAGACCACTAAAAGTACAGGTGGATATTCATTTTTACTTCCTTTCATATACCTGTTATTCATGATGTCTACTAATATCCTAAGAAGAAGGAAAAAAAAAAAAGAAAAGAACTTTTGGCTAAAATTATTTTATTATTAAAAGGGTACCAGTTTCTCCCTCAAACAAGAGTCTTGTCTTAATATTTTTCTTTAACCTTTCCTGATTAGTTAATGTAAGTAAGAATATTATTACTGAAAATCGACCTGAAAGGAACCTCATGTGGGCAGCATGCTGGAGCCCAAAGTTCTGAGGTGTACAAAGCTCATGTGCACAAGTTTCAAAGCTTTATCACCTGACCAGCAGAGCTTTTGTATAACCCAAATTCCTATTTTATAGGGGGAAGCAAACCAGCTGCTAAAGGCAGCAGATAGCAATGATTTCATCTCCCATCTGCAAAATACACTTGGAACTCCTTTTCTTCCCCAGCTACTCAACATACCTGGTAGGCATTTCATGGATGTCAGTCCCACTAACATTTCATTTCATTCTTAAACTTATTCTTAAAAAGTTATGTCTAGAATCCTTCTGGATGTATTTGCTTAATACTGGAGATTCCATGGCAAACCTGGGAAACTTGTGTTAGGGCAGTAGTAGCCTACTAAAATTTATCCGTGCGAATTAGCTAACTTCAGGGCCCATGTTAATGCCTGGTGTGTATGTGCAGGTGGGTGTTGGGGCTCCATGAAAAAGGGGAGGGGGAAAGGGATGGAGAGGAAACACTACAATATCTAAAAGCAATAAAAATGCAAATGTGGAATCACAAAGGCTTTTGGTTAGCTATTGAGAGGTTGTAGCAGGATTTGTGTTCCCAACAAGACAGCTGCCTGTAGGATAAATGACCCTAGAAAGACAGCTTTTCCAGGTGAGAAGAAAAATGGCAGCAAGATAACCACAATGAAAAATTATGCATCACAGAAATTACAGGAAATTAGAACCCAGGCTAAGATTTTCAAAGGAGCAAAGTAAAGCAAGAGCCTAGTTCCTGTTTTGTTCTGGTGGTGGTTTACTGTCCTTGTGGTGGGACATGAAGATCCTTAAAAGAGAGGTGAAGTAAGAGATAAAAGATCTCTTATGATCCCCACAAGAGCCAGTGAAAATGTAATCTATATACTTACAGGAACAACCCCAGGAAGACCTCAGTCAAGACGAGGGGGCAGGAATCAGTGTCTCCAGGGCACTCTACTGACCCATCACTGCTGGTGAAGGTATCAGACTTCAAATCCTAAAGCCATTTGCTTTGAGTTCAACTGTCTGGAACGTGGTTGAATGGGTCATCAAATCTATTCCAGATCCCATCCCAGGTCTCATAAACCTTCTTTTCCAGCTATGAGAGTATTCAATGTGCCCTGGTATATCTGACATCAAGCTAGAGCAAGAAAACTAGAAAACCCAAAAGAAAGCCCTCCGGTACTCCCTTTTCTTCCTGAGAAAGGAATGGAAGAAGAGGCATATTGCAAATGTCCATCATGTAAAATATATTGATGGAATAAAACACAGTGGACCATTTTGTTAGTAATGGTCCATATGATAAGGTCATATGGAGTCAGCAATGAGAACAGTTTATCCTTTCCCTATTTCTAAGTCTAAAGTCATTGACACTTGTCCATTTCACCTGGCTGCTAATTACAGCTAAAGAAAGAATTGGTATTAGTGGTATACTGCATGTGAGTAGCACAGAAATGGAAATGCAGTTTCTGTCTCAACTCAGTGGGAAGAAGTCAAGCCATTTTAATACATCATTCTGGATCCGGCTATGCTTCTCAGGTGAGAAGCAGTATTTTATGCTTAACAATAGCAGATGTTGCAAAAGGATTTGGGAGGCCTCTAGTAAAATTTTTTTATCTGTTGACAGAAGAATTATCATTAACATGCTTTATACAATTCCATGCCCATGCCTACATTGAGACAAAGCTGTGTCTGCATTACTACTTCTACTTTTACTACTTAGAAAGGCTTAAAATTGGCCTTTCTGTGAGTTCCCATGGGTATTCTCACAAGTAGAAGATTTGACGCTGTACTTTTTTCCACTACAACCAATAAATCCAGAGTAAGTTTCTTCAGTGTTCAGTGGATTGTAATATATTTGATGGAAGATGGGAAATTATATCCTTCTGGCTGAGGCATGGGTTTGGAGTGACATTAGCTGCTTATGATTTTCTTGCACAAATCAGGAAGGAGATAGGTGAGACTCATGAATTTGAGATGGAGAACTTTGTAAGATGTCAAGAGCTTCTCAGTAAATCAGTGGACAGTGTTTAAAGAAACACAGTGATGGATGGTTTCAGGTTGTCTGAAAAGCCTTTACAGATGTGTGCGATCTGTTCAACAGAGCAGGATCCTTCCATAGTGCTCAATTCAATAAACTGAAGATGCAGTTTATGTTCATTTTAGACTTAAAAGATTTAGTTGCAGCATAAGCCTTTTATTGCAGCCATCAGAGTCTACCCATGTCTTTTTCATGAACACCATGATTAGGGAAGAAAATAGGGTGAGAGGATATATCAAAAGCAAATGCTACTGTGCAGTCTTAAATACTCTCCAGAATCTTCATTCCTACCCAGAAGTAAACCAGTGTCCTGGGTAGAGCCTTTGTCCTGGTTCAAGCAAATTTTGGAATTTGTTTACATTCATCATTTTCATAGTCAAACAGAGGCATCTTTTGTGTTTTGGCAGTAAAGAGTTTTGTCAGTTGCCTGGCCTGAGTCTGTAACTTTCGGTAGATCTAGGGAGTGTAGAGGGACTACACTCCTAGTAAAGGTGCTGTAGTTAAACTCCCAACATTAGACAGGATGAATTAGGGTCACAGTGAATTTGGTAGATCTCACGGCAAGACTTTCTTTTGACTCTCAGTTGCCTGCCAGAAAGGCTTTCTGATGAAAACAGAGGTCAGAGCTTCACAGACTGATATCAGTGAAGATCAATTCTTCTGTCAAGTGTGAATCTTTAAATATAAACAGATTCTTGAAGTGTCTTAAGATCGGCTTAGCTACTGTCTATGTAACCACAGGTACCGTGAACTGTATTACTCATCCTTTTTTCTGATTCTTTTTCAATTCCTGTAGCATAGCAGAACATTTATCCTAAAGCAGTTGTAAGCTGTTTACTTCTAGATGTGGATTTCTGCAGTTTCAGGCTGCATTTTGATTTGGAATCCATTTCTAATTACATACTTGCTGAGGAATTTCTTGATGAGTAATTTATTTCTGTTTTGTTCAATATAAAACTCCATATTTACATATGGTGAAGCAGAAGACAGCTGACTGTGGTTTTCTTTGACGACACTCAAGAAGAAACCCTCAGCAAACCCCCCTATTGTCTCCTGCGTATTTTTTTAGCTGGTGGGGTCCAGAGATCTGCTTTTGTAACTGGGAAACCTAGAGCATTGATTTTTCTGGTATTGTGACCTAGTTGGACAGGGAGAAGGGAAAAGAAAAGGGTAGATATGAATGCATTGCGCAGAACATGTGAAAGACAGATGCAATACAAAAACATCCATTTCTATTGCACAGTGCAAATCTCTCAACCAAGTTCACTGACTGACTGCTTGCACTACAAGAGGTATCTATTGACACAAATAGTGTTTTGTACACAGAGACTGACTCACTATGATGAAAGAAGCCTGCTGAAAGGCCTAAAACATCCAGAAGTCCTACCTTAAAAGCACCGGAACACCTAACAGAGGACAGAGCTTTGTCTTTTTAACGCCTTTGTGATTTCTAGACCAACTTTTTCAAGGGGAGCTGCTCCAGTGCCGGTCCAACCTGCAGCAGAGTGGCAGATCTCAGCACATAGTGGGTTTCCTGAGGAAGAGAAACACCAGAGGAGCAGAGAGACCCACCAGGAGACAGCAGCAATGGCGGGAGGCGCTGCCCAGGCCTGGGAGCTGCCAGAGCAACCACGGCCACCCCCGCACCTATAAAAAGCCGCCTGGGCAGCGCTGCGACCAGAGCGCGGTGCGGCAGTTTGTGCGGGAGGGCGCACAGGAAGGGCCTGGTCACCCCACCAGCTCAAGAGGGGAGTTCCACTGGTGGTCATCACCCTCTTGGAAGGAGCTTAGCTATGGCATCCTCCCGGCAGAAAGCTCTGTCCTCTGCGCTCACCAGAACGGAGGTGGCAACCCAGAGCGAGCTGCCAGGAAAACAGGCAGCCACCCAGGCCCCAGGCTGCAGGGAGTGCCAGACCTGTCACTGGGAATGGCTGGCAGTAGTGAGAAGGGCTGTGTGAGCTGTGACCAGGGGGACGATCTGCTCAGCCTGGTGGCAGAGCTACGAGAGGAAGTGGAAAGGTTAAGGAGTATCAGGGAGGCTGAGGAAGAGATAGTCTGGTGGAGCCAAGCTCTGCCCTCCCTGAGACAGAAACAGGGACAGCCACCAGACAAAACCCAAGATCAAGGGGACCCTGTGTCCTCCCCCTGCCAGGATGAAGGCAGTAGATTAAAGAAAAGGAGTGAATGGAGGCAATCCAGTCTCTCCAGCCAGTCAGTCAGCTTCAATGGGGGCCCAACTTCAATGCCTCTATGCGCAGGCACGTAGCATGGGGAATAAACAAGAGGAGTTAGAGATGTGCATGTGCCTAATGGGCTATGATCTTATTGGCAGTGGTGGGATGGCTCCTGTGACTGGAGTGTTGGAATGGAAGGATACAGGCTCTTTAGGAAGGACAGGCAGGGCGGACGAGGAGGGGGTGTCGCCCCTCTATGTCAATGACCAGCTGGAGTGCATGGAGCTCCGCCTGGGGATGGATGAGGAGCCAATCAAGAGCTTATGGGTCAGGAATAAAGGGAGGGCAGGGACAGAGGTCACTATAGTGCTGGTCTGCTACAGGCCACTGGACCAGGAAGACCAAGTAGATGAGGCCCTCTAGAGACAGATAGGAGCAGCCTCACATTCACAAGCCCTGGTCCTCATGGGGGACTTCAGTCACCCCAATATCTGTTAGAGGGACAACACAGCAGGACATAAGCAATCCAGGAGGCTCCTGGAACATGTCGATGACAACTTCCTTCTCCAAGTGATAGAGGAGCCAACGAGGAGAGGTGCCATGCTGGACCTTGTTCTTACCAGCAAGGAGGGGCTGGTGGGGAATGTGAAGCTCAAGGGCAGCCTTGGCTGCAGTGACCATGAAACAGTGAAGTTCAAGATCCTTAGGGCAGCAAGGAGGGTGCACAGCAAGCTCACTACCCTGGACTTCAGGAGAGCAGACTTTGGCCTCTTCAGGGACTTGCTTAGTAGAGTACCATGGGACAAAGCCCTGGAAGGAAGAGAGACCAGGACAGTTGGTTAGTACTCAAAGATGACCTCCTCCAAGCTCACGAGTGATGCAGCCCAACTAAGAGGAAGTCAGGCAAAAGCATCAGGAGGCCTGCATGGACGAACAAGGAGCTCCTGGACAAACTCCAACACAAAAAGGAAGCCTACATAGGGTGAAAACAAGGGCAGGTAGCCTGGGAGGAATACAGATAAATTGTCCAAGCAGCCAGGGATTAGTTTTAGGAAAGCTAAAGCCCTGATAGTATTGAATCTGGCCAGGGAGGTCAAGGGCAACAAGAAAAGCTTCTGTAGGTACATCAGCGATAAAAGGAAGACTAGGGAAAACGTGGACCCTCTCTGGAATGATACAGGAGACCTGGTTACCCACCACTCGATGGATACAGAATTGGCTGGGTGGTTGGACTCAAAGAATTGCGGTCAACAGCTTGATGTCCAAGTGGAGACCAGTGATGGCTGGTGTTCCTCAGGGGTTGTTCTTGGGACTGGCACTGTTTAACGTCTTTGTCAGCAACAAGGACAGTGGGATTGAGTACACCCTCAGCAAGTTTGCTGACGACACCAAGCTGTGTGGTGTAGTCAACATGCTGGAGGGAAGGGATGCCATCCAGAGGGACCTTAAGAGTCTTGAGAAGTGGGCCCATGAGAACCGCATGAAGTTCAACAAGAACAAGTACGAGGTCCTGCACATGGGTCGGAGCAATCCCAAGCACAACTACAGGCTGGGCGAGGAATGGGCTGAGAGTAGCCCTGAGTAAAAGGACTTGGGGGTGTTGCTGGATGAAAAGCTCAACATGAGCTGTCAGATGTGTGCTTTGTTGTTGTTGTTTTGTTTTCTTTTGCTCCCTGCTGGAACTAGTCCAGAGGAGGGCCACAAAGTTGATCAGAGGGCTGGAGCACCTCTCTTATTTAGACAGGCTGAGAAAGTTGGGGTTATTAGCCTGGAGAAAAGAAGGCTCTGGGGAGACCTTATAGCAGTCTTCCAGTACCTGAAGGGGCCTACAGGAAATCTGGAGAGGGACTGTTTACAAGGGCATGGAGTGATAGGACAAGAGGTAATGGCCTTAAGCTGAAGGAAGGTAGATTTAAATTACATATAAGGAAGAAATTCTTGACTGTGAGGGTGGTGAGGCATTGGAACAGGTTGCCCAGAGAAGCTGTGGATGCCCCTGGATCCCTGGAAGTGTTCAAGGCCAGGTTGGATGGGGCTTTGGTCAACCTGGTCTAGTGGAGGGTGTCCCTGCCCATGGCAGGGGGGTTGGAACTAGATGATCTTTAAGGTACTTTCCAAAATAAACCGTTCTATGATTCTATGAACTTGTTATCAGCTTCTCCTTTAAAGAAAAAAACAACTATTTTCTCATTAACTTACCTCGTCCCTCCCCACAAATGATACAGTAGTTTCAGCTATGCCCAGAGGGAAACCACGTTCCCTTTCCGAAACATCTCAAGCAAGCAATCTCAGTTCCAGGCTATGCATGAACAGTGGCAGAGAAGGAGTTAACTCAGTGACTGCAGGTCGTGAAGTCTGCCTGCAATAACCAGTTGAATCACTAACTCTGTAACAATATGTATGTTCCATATAGGGAAAGGGGAAGTTGGGAGGGGGTTTCATCTCCCTTTTTTTTTTTCCTTTTTTTTTTTCCCCTTTTTTCCAATGACAACTTTTTTGTGACTCATGGATTTTGTTTGGTAGAATTGCTTTCATAATTTAACCTTGCCAAAAGTGGCTGTGCCTCTTAGTGGTTTTTCATTATAAAAAATCCTCTGTGTCATCCCTAGATAGTCTCAAGCCAATAAAAAGAAACTGATTATTACTTTTTTTTTGTCAAATGGAAGAAAAAATACCCAATGTGCTATTATAATAATGGCAATAATAAAAATACTGATGATATTTAGAGATCGGTTGAATAAGCCCATTGACTGAACTATTTTGTTTGGGGGATTTTCATACCCCTTCTTGATGACACTGTTGGAATGTAATGTATTCTGCCTTCCAGATGACACATTACTGTTAACTTTTGTGTACAATATAGGCTAATAACATTTCGTGGCTTTTCCATTGGAAGTTGTTCTTTGATAAACTGACAGTGATATGAGCACTACTGCAAGATATTATTTTTGGAACAATGGAGAGAGAGTTGGAAATTCTACAACTAGTGACAAATTTTCAGTGACAATCGTTATATATTGCCAGTGCTGAAATCAATAGAATTCAAGAAATAATTCTCTGTTCCATATGTGAAAAGAATATGACCCATCATTAACACCTTCAGGCAAATAAGTGATGATTTAGGGCACTTAACAAAATTTCATTTGTCTCTTAGGCTTTTGAAAATGGGGACAGGAATTGTAATTACAAGAGTGGGGAATTTTTTTCGCACATGGGAGATTGGAGATTGAAATTGCTTGTTGGAGTATTTTATACTGTACTGCTGCACTTAAGATGTACTTTGAAGTTACATCAAGGGCATCCAGAGTGTGCAGATAAGCAGTATCTGTCATGTCTTAATATTAAAAAATAAATCACTGAAACATGCCATTACTTAGAACAGATATCTTAATGTTACCATTATAAACTTAAAGAATTAGAGTCACCAAAAATAATAAATGTCAATAAAGAATGCCATTGAGATCATGAACCTCAGCATAAAAATGAAATACAAATAAACACTTTCATATTGTATTAACAGCTTTCTAGCCATCCTCTCACACTAATCAGAGTATGGGCCAGTTAGCATCCTTTCCTTCTGCTAAAAATGAAGTCTGGTATCCAAAAAGGAGGAATGACAGCTCCAAACATTTTGGCATATCAGTTCTTTCAGGTGGCTTATTGCTTCAAAATATTTTATGTAGGGTCTCAGGAAGCACTAAGTAAGCAAGAGAGGAAAAAAGCTTGGCAGACATGCATATACCGATTTAAAAATAAAATTGTGGGGTTTTTCCTCCTTTTTCTTGTTTGTTTTTTTGTTTGTTTGGTTGGTTGGTTGGTTTGTTTTCCTTTTTGACATTATTTTTCCATGAGAAGAACTATCAGCCTTTCCGAGCTCTGCAGGGAAAGTAAGATCTTTAGCCTGACAAGAAAGGATAGATTTGTGGACAACAAATAAACTCAATTTAGGACACTTTGGTGTCATATACATCAAGTACTTCACATCTTCTAAAAAAAGCAAGGTTCCAGGTCAATATTTTGACTAGATAAATCTCTCCATGTTCCTTCCACTAGTCTCTAAAGAGGTAACATCCTTGTCAGCCAGGTGTCTCCATGCATTTGGGATGTCTTCCAATAGCACTCTCTTTCACGCATGCTTTTAAATTCTGCTGTGTAGATCTCAAGCACTACAGATATCCTGTCAATACTTCTGAATGAGTTTCTCTGTTTCATCTCCTCCATTTCATAGCCATAAATTACATCTTACATCATTATCCTGTTTCTCTCCCAGAAGAGGCTGCATAGAAAGTGTAACAAGCCATTAGGTGATTTTCCAAGGTACATTAATCATCTTACCAAGGTGTAAGAATGGGCTCACAAGTGCCAGTATTCAAAGCTGAGTGGAGTGCTTGGAGGTGTCCCAGTGCTCTTGAGGAAGGTCAGATAACATACAATAATGTAAATAAGAATGCTTTTCGCTAAACAATTATTACCCATAAAGTTCCATAAAATGGACACATAAATAGATACACTGGGTATAAAGATGATTTTTTAAATCAGAATGTCAGAAGGACACATACCAATGTCTCCAGCAAACACAACTGAAGTCCCTTTAGATTTATCCTTCAAGCACTAGCACTTAAAGTAAATGGAATTGAAATCAAACTCAGGTAGGAGTTTAGGCTCTCTTCAGATTCAGGAAAAGAAAGATTAATCAGTTTGCATTAAATTCACAGTACGAAACTTCTGGTGATTGCAGTGGTGGGTCATTTAAAATTTGTAGACAAATTTTTAGATTCTAAAACTGAAGCCACGCTCCTGCTCTGGGATTTGAACGGCTCCAGCCTAACATCAGCAGACAGCACTCTCCCAGCACAGTGTATCTGCAGAAGACTTCTTTCACTCTCAGTGTGTAAACACCAGTGATTGTTAATCAGGAAAACAGGCATGCAGCATGCTCTGGGGTTCACAACACCAGCTGTGTCAAGGTACTACTCAGCACTGGGAGAAAGCACTTCCTAAGGAAGCTTCTTTGGAGTGGGATGCAGATAGGAACCCAAAACCATTTCTTTCCTGATTCCCTCTCTGGCTGAAAAAAAACCTTCAGACTGTCTGTGTCACTGCCTACACAGAAACTTTCCCACTGTCTGTGGTTAAAATAAGACGGGGTTTAATTGTGAGTCTCTGTCTGATGGCGTGAGACCTGACAGCTCTGTACATGGGAAGGCAAATTTATCCCTAACCCTGGCATGTCTCTGAAGTTGTTCTCCTCTGGACAGAATTTTCTCTAACATGGGACCCAGTGCAAGTTTTGCACAAAGAAACAGCCATTCACTTCTTTGCCTTCAGGCATATTACAACTTTTTTTTTTTTTTTAAGAGCTCATCCATCAAAACACAGACAATTGTAGACGTGACTATCTTGGCAAGTCTATCTGATCATTACAAAACTGGAGTGGGAGATGATGACAGCTGTGTATTTCGGAGAGAGGGACAGGAATTTTAGCTTGCATTTGATTCTTCAATTTTACTGGCTATTGCAAATTGTAGGAAGATTGCAACATCTTCATTCCCAGAACAATATAAATTCTGTAAAGCCTCAAATTTCACAGAGTTACTTTTGAATCCAGATATCATTCCCAGTCATGATACAAAGGATATTAATGCTGGGATTAAACTACAGAATGACATCAGCCAAATTAATTTTCTCCCCTTCCATCTCCTCTATCTTGTCTGTGGTATGAATGGAAATTAATTTCCTATGGAGGGGGAATGGCTGTGAGAAATATTGAAGCAATTAATTACTGTTGATTTTATTATTCTTGTCCAAGAAATTTTTATTTTCTTAACACTTAATTGAAGTAGCATTGTTAAGTAATGGGATAGGGAGAAGTTGAAGTGATATTATGTGCAATTGTATTACACTCACCTTCTTTCTGCACATCATCTGGAATGTTTGCTCACATTTTGAAAGGGAATTTCACAAAGTTAAAACTTCTAGACCATAATAAGTAAATCCTTGAAAAATATGTGCTGATCTTAGTCACCATTGAAAGATGGAGTATGCAGCAAACACCAGATGCACATTAAAAATGAAATAAATAATGGTTGAAATTTATGGTTGACTTTCAAATAGTAGTCAATAGACGTTAGATCTTCAAGGGGTCCTCATGCACTTCCCTTTGTTACCATTGCACATTGAAATTTAAATGTAAGATTTCAATATAGCCTTCACAGAGCTGTCAGCACATCCAAATAAACTCACCTTGTCTCATTTTCTTTTACAGCTGATTTCTCCTTTTATCATGTGACCATCAGAAGTACAGTATACATACACATGCTTGTATTTGTATGTCTGGATTCTTCACGCTGGAAAGAATAGCAACATCTCAGTTCTTATCCAAGCATTATAAAACACTCTCATCAAGCAGCTCTCCACAGCTAGTGGTATTACAGCCCTTGGTTTAACAGCTGACTGATCCTTCATGCTTAGTGAAGCAGAAATCTGTAGTCAAACTTGTCCCAACATGGGGATCAGCATAAACTCTAAGCGTCTCACTTCATAGGACCGCATGGAATTTCTATAAAGGGACAGTATCCTCTACAGAGAGGATACACAAACCCTTTCTGTCAGTTCTTTTCTCCCAGCAAGAGAGACCCCCAGTTTAGAGCGGTTAATTAACAGCTAACTGCAATCTCCACAGCTGTATATTTTGAGGACAAGAAACTCTAGACTTGGAAAAACCTCTGTGGGAAGTCAAACAAGCCTCACCTGTATCTAACTACACAGGTTCGAAACCGAGAACTGGAGACATTAACATCTTGTGGTCCCATGTTAGTCCACAGAACTGCACTGGTAGGGCAAGGCTGGCTACGATAATTGCTCAGTGCTGTGAACAACCAAGTTTCTGGGCAACTCATACTTTCTGAGTTGCTTTCAAATGTTTCTCATCCCTGATTTTGTTACCAGAAATTTTTTAGCATTTCTATTGCCAGATACAGGTTGTAACAAGATGCAGACTATTGCAAAGTATCCTTTGCAGGTAAATTAGTAGCAATATCCATGGTCCACAGACAGAAAGCTCAATACCAACTAAGTAAAGCCACATTTTCAAAAAGTTTCATACATTTTTGGACACCCTGCGCAATATGCTGAAGTCTCCAAACTGTGTTTGAAGCTAGCACTAATTATGAGTGATTGACATATGTGAAAAACAGGATTGCAATGGTAGGCACCAAAAATCAGAAGTTAGTTTCGAAACGTCTACTCAGTAAGACCAACTTTAAGATCAGATAAGAAGTGCTTGGAAGAGTTAAAATGCAAGACTAATATGAATGCTCATTGCCATGCTTAATGCAGCAGTGATTGCTATTTCCAGTCATGGTGTTTCCCTTTTAGACAAGAACTACTGACAGAGACATTCCAATCTGACAGACAACATTTAATTAGACTATGAAACTCTGCTGAAGTCAAAGACAGACTGAGTGTTTATACAGATAACAAAAATATACTGAGTTAATTCTAACAACAGCATATTTCAATATTGGAAAGGAGAAAAAAGAATACCCAATAAACAGTTAATTATTTAGATGAAACCTCACTGGTTTATATACTATGTTTTTTCCTTATCTAAATCATCTATAGGAATTGACACTGCTTATACAGGTATCTAATATTTTATCCACATTTTGTGCAACTCTTCAGTTTCTCCCTATGCAGTTTCAGGTTCCCCTTTGAATTTCAGAGATAAAGTTCAAAATTAATTCCAGTCTAAATTTCAAACTGTCAGTTAAACTTATATTTATATCATCATTTTTGTTTCAAAGAGTTGTAAGATAAACTTTTCTCACCAGCTTCACACACCATCTTCCCAGATCTCTCTTTACTTGGACTGTTGTTAAAATGTCTCGTCCTGATCTTGTCATACTTAGGGCTTGATCTGATTGCTTGAAGGTAGAGATCTGCTGCTGTAGTTTCTAAACATCCACATGAGACTGACAGGTCTGACACAGGACCTCTGGAAGACCTGTGTGCTTTTGGAACATGAGCTGGAAGTCTTTTCAAATGATGCTTCACTACCCTGTTTAGGCAATCAAATTGCACTCTTCATTGTGTAAGTTGGGCAGAATAAAAAACCTCCCACATGCATGGAAGTTTCAATTCTGAGTTCTTAATTTTGGTTAAACCATGAGGGGTATAGCTTCTGCCTAGGCACTGCTGGTGAGACAAGTCAGTGAAAGCAAGTCACCATTACCATTATTTGGTATTGATGGGCTGATTTATTAAAAATGAACATTTTTGCTTTTGAAGGCTCCTTTTCTTCTGTACCTGTACTGTGATTTACCAGCTATGAAGTTGTATAGGAGCTGAACCATTTATACCAGAACGTATAAATAATGTTACTGCTGCAAATACCTCATTAAGTCATGCTTGTATTCTGATGAACAATAGCTTTTGCAAAATCACATACACAAGCCACTCTGTCAGGATCATGGATAATCCCAAGAATATTCAATAACCGGAGGCAGGAATTTGCTTTATAATTTGCAAACGTGCCCTTGGGGATTCTAGCTATGTCACACAATGACTCTACTTCAAGAAGGGTCACAAGGCATTTGTGATACTGCACACTATCCTGTTTGCCTCTTCGAATTTTAAAAATGAAAGAGCTGAAAAAATAAACCAGGTTCAAAGACATACCTGCCACACAGAAAACTTCCTGAAATCTCCTCTCACCCTGGTTCCCATCAGAGCTTGCCTATCATCATTTTTGGTATTTAAATAAAGTAGTAATAACATATAAAATATAGAGATATTGAGGACTTTGTGTTTGCCAAGTACATGCCCGGAAACAGCCTGAGTGTTCAGTCCTAAAAAGATGTCCTACCAATTCAGTGAAAGAGAAAGAGGATCAGCATCTCTCAGCAGTTCAAGGCAATGTCATCAGCACTGCCTAGTTGTTTGTTTGATGCTGCTGTTACAAACATGCATTCACCCCTTTCTTATTGGCAATTATTTTTTATTTTCAAGGGAAGTTTTTGTTTAATTCCCTTATTTGGTACATATGCAAGAGCTGCCTAAAGCACTGGGCAGGAACTTTTGACATTTCTATAAAAACCTAAGTGAATCAATAGCTAGATATTGAGGTCAGAAAAGTAGCTACTGAGAAAGCTCATTTAGTTTCTGTAGCTTTCAGAATGAAACCACTTTTCATTTAAATCCACAGACTTATAATAGATGCTAGTGAAGGGCTATAGGGATGACACTATGTCAAAATAAAAATAGTCAGTATAAATCCAGGGAGACATTGTCACAATATCAGCTTGAAACAAAATGACACCAATGCAAATTTTATAAGAAACAACTTTAAGATGTCAAGACAGTGGTAAATTGATGTCAGTTCAGGTCTGCAGGGAGACTGTTATGATTAAAAAAGAAAAACCTAAACAAATTCAAAAACATTCCCAAAGTGATAGCTATAATAAGAGGGTCTAATTTTGTCAGTTGAAGTGAGTTATAGCAATACTAATGTAAAGATACCATGATTACGATGTCAACAAAAAAACCCCCAAACCCAACAAAAAAACCCCAAAAGGAAATACTGATACAAATGTTATACACACTTGATAAACGTTAAATTTATGTACAGATAGACACTGACATTTCCACAGTTTAGATTGCTTCTATATTTATATACAAAATCTCTGATGCTAGTTCAGTTAACTAATAAGAAATCTGGAAGCTTCTTCATACTATACAAACCTTCTGTAGCTTTTTACTCATGCAAAATGCAACAGAATTTAAGGTGAGTTGAACAGATTAAATAGACAGCAGGAGCAGAACCTGACTCTTCCTAAGTTTCTCATTATCGGGCTTTGTTGAATCTCCTTGTCAGCGATTCACATTTCTTGTAGTTCAGTATCCTGGTAAATCTGAGCCTAGCCCCACTAGTGACCAAGAAGGTCAGAAACAGAAATGGGTATGCTTTGGAAGTCTTACAGGGTTTTCTAGAGGTGTTTTGAAGCATTGTTTTTCAGCAGTGGGATGTTGGGGGCAGTTGTGAGAACACTTAATGCCTGGCATCTCCTGAAGTCATTTACATTCAGGCAAAAGTGGGTGGAAATTCTGCCATGTGAAAACGACATTTGCAAATGTGTAAATGACTGCACAGCACTTGAAGCAGTCAGCAAACGGGGCCTCTGCTCAGTATTGTGATTCTGCCATGTGCAGCATTAACCTTTACCATGTTCTGCTTTTCTTGCATACAATAACAGCAGATCCTTGTCAGGGGGTGGTTACACAAGACAGTACATATGCTTCTAGGCACCCAGTCCCAGATCAAAAATACATGGCATGTAACACTGAACTGATCTATACTTGTTCCCCATTCTAAATCGATTTGAAACACTTTAGGGCATACATCTGCCTCTGAAGACTTTTTGGCATAAATCCTGCATTATTTGCCCTGACTGTTTTAAAAGAGAAACTATTATGCGATTAGGGCCAAAGTGGATCAGGTTCATACTGCCTGGAGATCTGATAAACCATAGGTTCTCTATCACCAGTGTCAGCTTAGTTGAAATTAAGTAAATTCTGCAATCTGCCTTTGGATGTATGTTTAGTTGTACAAACCTAAAGAAATAACAACAACCACAAGGCATTAATAATAATTACACTTTTGAAATCATTCATTCCTGAGTTTCTGTTTAGAAGCTGACTGAAAATATCACAGGGCCAGATTTCAACACCTTGTGTACTGGAGCCTATCTGAAGTGAAACCATTGACGTCAGTGGAACGATTCCAGATTTGTAGCTGCCAAGTTATGCACATCTCCGTATGTGTCATTTTATGTTAGTTATCTAATGCATTGATTTGCATACCATAAGCAGTTTGCATAAAACCAAAATCTGCATAGAACAACATGGAGCCACACCAACGTACCCGAAGAGGTGAGGAGGGTAAGACATCTGGAAGTTGGGGTGAAGATAGTTAGTGACTGTGCAGGTGGGAGATGAGGGTCTGTGGCTGATTTGAGTGCTGATGGTTTGAGTACACCAATACATCTAAGAGATACTGTCTTTCACCTGCTGCCCCTATGCATAGGAGTTGTGCCTAAAGGTGCCACTGTAGCAACCTCCCGCGTTCCCTATCCAGGAGACTGCTAGTGGGAATGGGGAATGTAGGTTGACACGGTAGGGAGAGAGGACTACAGAAGTAGGAGGGATGCTGGCCACGTTTTCTGGTGTCTATGAGAACATTACTTGCTGGTGAACGACTGAAGTGCCAAGATAAATTTGCAGCCAGATGAGAGTACGTGTGAAAGAGATCATGAAAAAAACATGGACTTGCTAAGCACACAGATGTACTCTAGGGTAAATGGAATGAAAATTTAGTTAAGATTGACATGAATCATTGACATAAAGAACGCTCTCGTTAGGAAACCCTGGGATTATCAACAAAATCCTAGCTACTCCCTGCTCACAGCACACAAATCAGGTACTGATGCCTTACAAGAGTTGACCACTTTTTAGAAATCACAGATCTAGTCTTGAAGAGCTACAAGAATTTTACTTGGAAAGATCACCCAGAAATTCAGTTTGTATCATTCTTGTCCTTGGTCTTCCAGGACAAAAGTAATGTTTTCGTACTCAAGAAATCTCTCTGAGATTGATTGCCAACTGGCGCTTTCCATGTATACACATCTACTCAGCACCAGCTGGGATCTTTGAAGGGCAAACTGGAGAAAAGTGCAAACATCCCCCCCCAGGTTGTCTGGCTCCCTGGGTGCCTAATGCCTGTTAGTGCCTACATTTTTAATGAGAATGTCCAGCTTCTGTGCAAATCTAAACTGCTGGCTCTTAGTAGCTTGGCTTCTCCAGAGCTTCATCAGACCCATCAAGGTAGATATCCTTCTCTCTAAATGTCCTCAGTGGCTTTGATGACACTTGTCAAAGATGCAGGAATAAAGGCTGTAGCCATACTCATTTCAAATCCCAGTTAACGTAGTTGATCCATTGTGAGAAGTGGAAAAGCAGCCCTGGAAGCATGCTTCAACTTTGAGAGACTCAACCCCAGCCACCTTCCCCAAAGTCTTGGTGTTGCTTTCTTTGCTAGCACTCAGGAGAGTTTTCTTTTCCAGACATCCTAATGTCAGGTCAGGACTTAACCAGAATGCAAACATGCTGCCTAATTCAAGGGCATAGTAACCGGATGATTTCTGTTGGAAAAGGTGGGGTGCCTGCAGGACAACCCCACCAAAAATAAAACCTGCCCAAGGCAATTAGCTTAGTGAGACTGTAGGACCCTAGCTCACCTTTCCTCAAAACACACTATATACATTCTATGAAGGAAAAGGTAGTGTATGTCCTTAAACTTCCTCTTCCTTGGGGAAATGTGTGTTCCTCACTCATCTTACCTAGCAGAAATTAGTTCACTTGCAGTAAAACCTGGGTAGGTAACAGGTGTTTTTGCAGTTTTAAGAAAGGTTGAGTGTCAGTTTACCAAGAAGCCTTAAGAGGGAGAGATGCATCACAACTGTATGGCTGCAAGTCCTCTCCTCAGATCAGAGCTGTCTGCCACTGATTTAGTGGTTGAATTAAATTCAGTAGGCTCCATATTTTAATTAGATTTGCTAGTCTTTATTAGCAACATTTACCGTCTTCTCTTAATTTCTTTTTTTTTTTGGCCTACTTTTAGTTAATCTGTATTTGTTTTAAAAAAAAACCCACTATTTTTCTGGCTGAAGGCAGGGCCTTTCAGGGCAAACCCATTCCAGCAATGGTTAAAGGAGAAAATCCAGTTCTTACAAACTGTGTCGTGGATCCTGCAGCAATATGGGCTTATTTATTATTATTATTATTCATTATGAATAAACTGAGGTTATTTAGCTTTATAAAAAAAAAAAGTGGAGCTCAGCTGTGGCTTTCAGTAACTGTCATTAGTGAATTGCTACGGTGATGGACAGATTTCAAATGGTCAACTCTGTTTCTGTCACTGAAATGTAGATCAGTTAGTCAGCTTGTTACTGATAAACATTCCTAAGCAAACAAACAAACCTCAAACAAAGCAGAAAGCCCACACACATTTTTTGCATCAAAACCTACATTTAACTCTAAATGGATGGTTGGCTGCAGTTTCTGCTCTTTCTCTATTGTTCTGCTTCTCTGTGTTTGTCTCCATCTATCGTGTGCTGTCACATTTATGAAAGTTCTTTTCTTATGAAAATATTTTCTAATCACAAAATATCTCCTTCTGCTTTAGCAAGTTAAACAAAAGCCACTCACAATACTTCAGGTAGCATAATGGCAATGGTTCTCATAAACCTCTCCCTTTTCGTTTTGGTCACAGTTCTGCTCCAGGGCATCTGAAATACCATTTCAATACTTCTAAAGGTAAATAGAGTTCTGTCAATAAACTGAAAATTGCTGACCTTGTCTTGTTCATCAATTTAGGCATCGAAAAAATTCTGCCTCCTGGGATTAGTGGTGCTTTTTCATCTGAAGTGAAAAATGCTAAGCCTGCCATATTTAATGACAGGCCCGGGAGGGTTAATGAAAGAATATGTGGCATTTCACCTTGACTTGCAGCTGCCCTATAACATTGCCTAAGGGTCCAGCTAAGTGTTAGCTCCATCTGAGAAGTACAAGGCAGGAGTAAAGACCTATAGAGAATTCTTACAGGATATCCTCGTTTGCCCTGGTTGCTGCCCTGGCTGCCTTTTTTTTTTTTTTTTTTGGTATGTGTGTGAAATCTGTAACCAGTGAAGCCTCTGAGATTTTGTCTTCATTGGTTACAAAAGCTCAGGAAACACCGAAAAACTGAGCAAGAAGGAAATGGACAGTGAATGATTTAATGATCTTCCAGCTTATGCCTGGCCTCTACCAACATTTCAGATTTTGCTTTCTTTATTGATAGCTTCATTTTTATAAGCTAAACATTGATGATTAGTCTAGACTGCTAATTAGAAGCTATCCTTTTACACAGAGGCTTGGATTAAAAGCTTTTGTGATTTCGTGGACTCTGGTTTGTGTGAATGTCAATTTGATCCTTTTAGCGTGTTTATGCTAAGTATCAATAGACTCCTGGGATTTGTGGAAGTGCAGTGCTGAAACTCTCAGACACTAAGCAACAGCTGGGGTGCTGCTTCCATTTGAAAGGCTTTCTTCTCTCCTCGCTAATGGAGGATCAAAAGTCATCCCTTCAATTAAAACCTAAACTCCTGACTAAAAATAAAGAAAGAATCCCATTCTTTGGCATTTTATGTCTAATTAAGGATTTTAGTGGGAAATGTACAGCAGTGCTCACTGATTAATTTATCAAACACAGAAATCCCCCTTTCCTCTACCAGTCCAATTAGCCTGGCATTTTATACGGATGAGAGATTGAAATACTGCTACTACACGGAAACCAAAGGCTCTTTGCATTTGAAATTGCATGGTAAAGAGACTGGAAAATTTCTCATCTAATATTGTGCATATTTGGGGCCTGATCCTGTGAATTATTGAAAATCCCTGCTAAAAAATGTATGGCTTGCTGAAGGTCCATTCTGGTATGATATTCAATACCCTGAATACACAGGAGTATCAGGGAAAAGCAGAGGATGTTGAATGCCTTGGAAAATAGAGTGTTTACTGTATAAAATGCCCAAAGGGAAGCATAGCTGCAGCTTAGAAGATCTCAGGCACTGTTGAGCATTATTCACATGTAAGCTGCTGCCTTCTTACCTTGTGTTGAGATCTTTCAACCTTTCACAAGCTGAGATTGATCTATCCTTCCACAAGCCACCTGTCAGAAGATATGTGGAAATATATTATCAATCATTTGTCATTCCCCTCTAACACAAGGATCATGAATCGTACTCCTGTTTGTCAGTTCATGTCCCTTGACTATACATCAGTAGGGGTTATTATCATCTCACTTTTCCTCTGCTGAGAGTAGGCATGTTAGCCACAGCATCCAGACCTTTCCCCCTGTTGCATGAGTGTCACCAGAAGTGCACTAAGAAACATAAATAACATCTTTCATACGCTCTTTATTGCTTATCCTCCCTCTCAGAGCAGTGTTTGGTGGAATGCTTTCTTTTCTGGTTTTTCTTTCATTTACTTCTGATATTTGATGATTTGGTTATTGTTGTTGCTGGCTTGTTTTATTTATTTTGAAGAAAAATGTTGTTGCACTTTTGTTATGGAATGTAAGGGTGAGGGAACACACTTGGTGTTTTAAATGGATTTTATGAGCTTTGGAGCATGGCGATGTTCGATAGACCTAGCCTTGACTAAAGAGGCAGTGGCAAATGGCACAGCTTTCATCAGACCAGCTGGGAGATGCTGTGGCCACACACAGATGGATAGATGTATGAGGTCATATCCAAACAGCTTGGAGTGCAAGCATTAGCATGTTTACATAGAGAGCATGCTCTTAAAGCAAACCTCCTCATTCTTTCCACTTAGTGCCCTTTGGTTTGCATTTTGTAGAGGTCTCAGAGGGCATGAGTTGGATTCCTTCCAAATGAAACTAAATTGGAAGACATGTGTCCTGGCCCTGAGGGCACTCACAGGACATACTGGCCCTGACCTGCCTCACCCAGTGCTTCTCACATCCCTGCCCATGGGTGCAAAGGCTCCATTTCAGTCCAGCCCAAGGCTGTCAGTCTGTGCCCCATGGTCCTGCCCAGCCATTCCGGGCTGTGTCTGACCTGATTTTCCCTCATCAGCTCTGATCCTGCCCCCGTGGTCTTTAACCTTGGCTAAGGGCTAAGGGCTTCCTCACTGCCCTTCCTCATCAGGACAGTGGGAGAAAATAGGATGAGAAAGCTCCTGGTTCAAGATACAGACAAAGAGATCATTCACCCATTACTGTCACAGGCAAAACAGGCTAGACAGAAAGACAAAATAAAATAACGCCTTTCTTCTCTCCTTCTTCCGATGCCCACCTTTCACACCTTCACTCCCAACTCCTCTCCCCCCTGAGAGGAGCAGGGGTGGGGATGGGGGTTGTGGTGGGTCCATCCCAGCCCCTCTTGGCCGCTCGTCCCTCCTCACACGTCTCCCTGCTCCAGCGTGGGCCCTTCCCCGGGCTGCAGTCCTTCAGGGACAACCTGCTCCCACCTGGGCTCTCCACGGCCACAGCTCCTGCAGGAAATACCCCCCTGCTGCGGCATGGGGCACTCCCCAGGCTGCAGGCTGGGTCTCTGCTCCAGCGGGGTCTCTCCAGGGCTGCAGGGGATCCCTGCTCCGGGCCTGCAGCACCTCCTGCCCTCCTCCTCCTCCGGCCTCGGGGTCCCTCTGCTGCTGCTCCCTCCTGGGCTTCCTCCTCCTCTGCCTGTGCCGCCTTTGGCCCTTGCTGAAACCTGTTTTCCCCCCGGCGCCCCCAGCTTGGCTGAGGGGCTCAGCTGTGTCCTGCGCTGGGGCCGTTGGAGCCGGCTGGGACCGGCTGGAACCGGCTGTGTGGGGCACGGGGCAGCCCCGGCCTCTCCTCACACAGGCTGCCCTGCAGCCCCTGACAGCACCTGGGCACCATACCCTGTACACCCCCACCCACGTGCTGACATCCCTTCCCAGCCTCAGCCCCTTCCCATCCCCAGCTAGGTGACTGTTCCCTGGGGCTGGGGCTGCCCCTGGCTGCCCCCATCCTGCCCTGCTCTCTAGCTGAGGGTGGTGGGACAGACCCTGGCTGCCAGGCCCTGCTCTGCCAGCCGCAGGGAAGCTGCCTCAGCCCCCAGGAGTGCCATCACCAAGTACCACACCGTGGCAAGTTGAACCCAGCAGCTTCCAGTCACTAGTGATCCGTGACATCTTTGGGATTACAACAGTTTGCCTAAAGACCTCCCCACCCCTGAAGTGCACAGTGAGGCCATCTTGCATCAGCAAGCTATCCCCTAATGCTCCCAAGGAAAAAAAAAATAATCATAGCCTAGATCTGATGCTGTCAGGCTGCACTACCTGCTACCATAGGCTCAGCATGCTTTCTGACCAGCTGAGCACACAACCACCTCAATGCAAAGCATGCCTTGCCATTTAGCACGGCACCGCATTTTTCTGCAAGGCCTGTTAGTCTGGGCCTGTGCAGTGATATCACTTATGTAGCTTATGTAAAGGATCTTCATGGCAGCTCTTCAGGCTGGAAGGCAGGTGGGTTAAAGAAAGTATGATAAAGGTCTATAAAATCGTGAGTGACAGGAAAAGATGAACAGGGAATGAGTGATTACTGTTTCTTCCAGTGCGTGCTGTAGGAGGCATCAAATGAAACTAGCAGATTAAAGACAGGAACCAAAGTAAGCTGCTTATCCCCATAGCGTGGGAGCTCCTCACTGTACTGTGGATGCTGGAAGTTAACATTCCTTCAGCAAACATCTGGACAAATTAAGAGAAGAAAAAAATATCAAGGAGTAGGGAATGTAAGGATGCTATCTCAGGCAGTCTGGGACTGCAAAGAGCTAGAGATTGTAAGGGTGTCCTGGGGAACATCATGATATGCTGTCCCTGCATTTCCCTGCATCTCTTGGCCACTGTTGGATAGACAATATTGGACCAGACAGACTTTTAGTCTGATCCAATATAGCTGTTCCTACACTTTCATGTTTTCCTCAATCTTAAAAACATGAAAGGGCATAATCAACCATGGATCTCCCCATGTTCAAGGCACGTGTGCTGCCACTTGCAGAGATACTGCCATTGCCTAATCTCTTGCTGGTGGAAGCTCTATACCTCCCAATGCACAGATTGAGCTCTAGATGCAGTGCAGGGTACCTAGAGAGACATTAGTTGTTCATTTTCTAATCTAGACACCTACGTATCGCAGGGGAAATGTGTGCCAACATGACTGCTAATGCCAACATCCCTGGAAGTGTTTAAGGCCAGGCTGGATGGGGTTTTGAGCAACCTGGTCTAGTGGAGGGTGTCCCTGCCAATGGCAGGGGGCTGTAACTAGATTATCTTTGAGGTCCTTCCTAACCCAAACCATTCTATGATTCTATCATTCTATCATTCTGTGATTCTATGATTAAGTAGGAGGGGGTGGATATTTCTCTAAAGACCTCTTGATTCAGGAAGAAATAATAAAAATAAATGGTAATCTCTCTCCTTACACAAAGAGAATAAAAAGAGGGAGAGTAATGTGGATACTTTGAAGAATTTACTGGCCGAGGGTAAAAGAAGCAACCAGGAGAAATTAGAAAGGAAGAGAAGATTGTTAAGTTTCTAGATGAGGAGGTCATTGAAGATCAAGAAGAGTGAGGCCTTATGAGGTATGCTGGTTTTGGCTGGGATAGAGTTAATTTTCTTCATAGTAGCTAGTATAAGTCTATGTTTTGGATTTGTGGTGAAAACAGGTAATACAGAGCTGTTTTTGTTACTGCTGAGCAGTGCTTACACAGAGCCAAGGCCTTTTCTGCTTCTCACGCCACCCCACCAGTGAGTAGGCTGGGGGTGCACGAGAAGTTGGGACAGGACACAGCTGGGACAGCTGACCCCAGCTGACCAAAGGGATATTCCATACCATGTGATGTCATGCTCAGCATATAAGGGGCTGGGGGAAGAAGAAGGAGGATGTGGGACACACATTTGAAGTGATGGCGTTTGTCTTCCCAAGTAACCGTTATACATGATGGAACCCTGCTTTCCTGGAAAAGGCTGAACACCTGCTTGCTGATGGGAAGTGGTGAATGAATTCCTTGTTTTGCTTTGCTTGCGTGCACGGCTTTTGCTTTAACTATCTCAACCCATGAGTTTTCTCACTTTTACTCTTCCGATTTTCTCCCCCATCCCACTGGGAGGAGAGTGAGTGAGCAGCTGCGTGGGGCTTAGCTGCCAGCTGGGGTTAAACCATGACACCATCAGAGGCAGAAAACTTTCTTGCTTTTCTTTTGTGGCATTTGAACATTAAGAAAAGCCCTTTGATGTCGCAGAGTTAACATGAGAACCAAGTTGGGGAGATGCAGATCCTCTCCTACTAATGTGATATGGGCCTGTATCTTGTCCTGCATTTTTTCCTGCAACTCAGAAGTGAGTTACAGATGAGCTGCTTTGGCTAATGCCTTCAGTGCAGAAATAACTTTGGCCTGGGGAAACCACTGAAGGGTACTTTTTCTCGCCTCTGTACATATGGCAATCATGTCTCATTTTCAAATAAAGTCATACCTGAACACGGAACAAAGGCTTTATGTGAATAGTTCTCACAGATTAATTTCTTTGTGCAGTAGAAAATTGATCTTAAAGAGTAGAAATAGATATCCAGACATAAAATGAGAAATTTTATGCCCAAGAAATATGCCACTTTGACAATTAAAGGGCAAGACAACTAAGGCAACTCAGGAGGACTACAAGGATGTCATGAGGTTATGCAGGGAGAAAATTTGGAGGGCAAAAGACAAACTGGAACTTAATCTGGCTACTGCCATAAAAAACAATAAAAAATGTTGCTATAAATACCTTAGGAACAAAAGGAGAATCTCCATCCTTTATTGGATGCAGGGGGAAACATAGAGACAAAGGATGAAGAAAAGGATGAGGTACTTAATGCCTTCTTTGCCTCAGTCTTTAGCAGTAAGACCAGTTGTTGTCTGGGTACACAGCCCCCTGAACTGGAAGAAAGGGATAAGGAGCAGAATGAAGCCCCCATAATCCACGGGGAAATAATTAGTGACCTGCTACACCACTTAGACACACACAAGTCTATGGGGCCAGATGGGATCTACCCGAGGGTACTGAGGGAGCCGGTAGAAATGCTCACCAAGCCACTTTCCATCATTTATCAGCAGTGCTGGCTAACTGGGGAGGTCCCAGTTGACTGGAGGTTAGCTGATGTGATGCCCATGCACAAGAAGGGTTGGGAGGAGGATGTGGGGAACTACAGGCCTGTCAGTCTGACCTCAGTGCTGGGGAAGGTTATAGATCAGATCATCTTGAGTGCCATCCCATGGCACATACAGGACAACCAGGTGATCAAGCCCAGTCAGCGTGGGTTCATGAAAGGCAGGTCTTGCTTGACTAACCTGATCTTCCTCCATGACAAGGTGACCTGCTTAGCGGATGAAGGAAAGGCTGTGGATGTTGTTTACCTGGAATTTAGTAAAGCTTTTGACACCATTTCCCTCAGCATTCTCCTGGAGGACTTGGCTGCTCATGGCTTGGATGGGCATACTTTTCACAGGGTAAAAATCTGGCTGGATGACCAGACCCTAAGTGTTGTGATGAATGGCATTAAATCCAGTTGGTGGCCGGTCACAAGTGGTGTTCCCCAGGGCTCAGTACTGGGGCCAGTTCTCTTTAATATCTGTATCAATGATCTGGACGAGGGGATGGAGTGCACCCGCAGTAAGTTTGCAGATGACACCAGGTTGGCTGAAGCGTTGATCTGCTTGAGGGTAGGAAGGCTCTGCAGAGGGATCTGGACAGGCTGGATCCATGCGCTGAGGGCAATTGTTTAAGAATCAACAAGGCTCAGTGCCGGGTCCTGCACTTGGGTCACAACAACCCCAGGCAACGCTACAGGCTTGGGGAAGAGTGGCTGGAAAGCTGCCTGGCAGAAAAGGACCTGAGCGTGTTGGTGAACAGCTGGCTGAATCAGAGCCAGCAGTGTGCCCAGGTGGCCAAGAAGGCCAACAGCATCCTGGCTTGTATCAGGAATAGTGTGGCCAGCAGGACTAGGGAAGTGATTGTGCCCCCGTACTCGGCACTGCTGAGGCCTCACCTTGAATACTGTGTTCTGTTTTGGGCCCCTCACTACAATAAAGACATTGAGGTGCTGGAGCATGTCCGAAGAAGGGCAACGAAGCCGGTGAAGGGTCTAGAGAGCAAGGTTTATGAGGAGCGGCTGAGGGAACTGGGTTGTTTAGCCTGGAGAAGAGGAGGCTGAGGGGAGACCTTATCGCTCTCTACAGCTACCTGAAAGGAGGTTGTAGCCAGGTGGGTGTTGGTCTCTTCTCCCAAGTACCAAGTGATAGGACAAGAGGAAATGGCCTCAAGTTGCACCAGGGGAGGTTTAAACTGGATGTTAGGAAAAGATTCTTTACTGAATGGTTTATCAAGCATTGGAACAGGCTGCCCAGGGAATTGATTGAGTCACCATCCCTGGAGGTATTTTTTAAAAGATGTGTAGATGTAGTATTTAGGCACATGTTTTAATGGTGGACTTGGCAGTGCTTGGTTAACTGTTGGATGCAATGATCTTAAAGGCCTTTTCCAACCTAAACAGTTCTATGATTCTATGATTCTGTAAGACCAGTTCATTTGTAGTTTTTATGTAAAACAGACTCTTCAAAACTGTCCATGGTTTTGGAGATTTATATTTGCAGTGAGAGTGCCTGAAACTGTCAATATTTTCAGGAAATGCTGAATGTTAGAAAGCATGTACAGGCCTCCTTACTTCCAAAGGCTAAACAAGCATCACTGCAAACACTTTCCAGCAAGCAAAGAGGTAAAAAACCACACTGTAAGAGACACTAATGCATGATGGAGAATACTCTGATGTCTATGAGGGAGATTGGTCTTTTTGCAGAGTGAGGAAAAGATAAGAGTATTGACATTGCCTCTTTTGAAGTATCCATCTACTCTGCCATGGCCTCCTCCCTTCTGCTTGATTCCTATTGATTATCTCTGCACTAAAGTTCAGCTGACCATTTATAGTTGAAATGAGAAGGAGGGAGAGCTAGAGATTTAAAACTATTTGAGCACCTTGTGCTAGAGTTAATGCTTGAGTGTCATTGGCAGTTGTCAAAACTCAGGCAATGAAATTCCTGAGGGTGGTTCATAATGATTCAATTTGTCAGCACTTCAGGAAGATGCAGGTCTGATATTCCAGTCCAGGGGCTATAAGCACAACCAAAAGAGTGTGTCTGTGTGCTACTTACCAGTAAAATGCAAAAAAACCGTACATGATAACACAGGCCTAGTTGTACAAGTTTGACTGTATTACGTGATAAATTGAGGTTGCAGAGACAGAGGCTACTGAAGCATCTCCTTTCTGTGAGAACTTTATCTGTTATATTACTCCCTCTGCAAAATATACACTTTGGTATAGCAATGCTGTGCATATCGGTGTAGGATTCTCTGTGAATCATGTGTAAAGGTATATATGCTCTTTTACATTCATATTTATGTATATGACCTATGCTCTCTTTGTGTGTGTATTTTAGGCATTAAGAGGTCTTCAATAAAATCTGTTTTTAACTTCTGCAGATTTTTGTGATCCTGTTTTCTTACTCTTTAGAAATGCTGGAAGATCTGCACAGACAAGAGGGGAAATCAAATTACCAGCAGACAGTGCAGGGTAATGACTATTCACCATTATTCAATTCTGCCAAGTCTCCTGTTGCCTGATTTGTCTTTCCAGACCATGTAGCTGGTGCACTTTGTGTTGTACCTGTGCTAAATCTGGGGTAAAGTTTAATTTTTTTCCTTTTTTGTTCAGTACACTAGGTGATAGATTGGTGACCCAAGATGCCTTCACAGTGCAAACACATGGTGAAGTGTTTTTAAAAGCACAAAGCAAACAGGATAACAGAAAGGATATTTTACTTTCTTGTCTCTTTGTGGAAGGTCAGATTTTAGGTGATGCATGTAAGAACAGCAGGTTGAAAAAAAATAATAAAAAAGACAGACTTTCCTAACTTTTTCAAAAATGATGATGGCTTAGTTTCAACTACTTGTGAACTACTATCTAGGTTTGATGAGCTGTTTCATTAGATTGTGTCTGCAGGCAGTTTTAAACCTGTGTTCTGAGAAACTTGATGGTTCTTGAGCTATTTAATTGAGAAAAAATACCTCTCATTTCTGACAATAGTTTCCTTGAAAACATATTGCATCCCCTTAAAAACAGGAAACAAAGCAAGCATTCATGAAAGGTGACTAAGAGAAGTCAACCTATAGTTTACAAGTTTAAAATCATGCTTAAGGATCTATGTTTTCTCCAGTGGAAAGAATAGCTGTTTCCTGAAACGGAAAAAGTCTGAAAAATTACCAATTAGGAAAACTGAAAGGGTAAACTGGAAACTAATCATATAGACCATGTCCAGTCAAAACTCACATATCGAACCTTGTTTTGAGTGCCTGTATACTGGAGTGAAGATAAATAAGCCTGAACTATACATATGTGAAAAATAGTATTTCACCTCCATTGGATTTTAATATTTGTTTATCTATGAAAATCTTCTGTGTCATTTAATATAATGTGCTTCTCTGGTACCTTTTCAATAAAAGATTCAATATGCTGCTTCCGATATAGTTTATTCAAATAACTGATTAATAAAACTGCACAAAAGGTAGGAACAGCTTTTCTTTTACTGTGCTAGGATTGAGTCTATTAGTGTAGAAGCTCTATGCAGCTTGCATCTCCCTTTCCATACACTACTCTCTCTTTAATGATTTATTTAAAATGCTCAAGTTAAAAATAAATTTAACCATAAAATAATTTTAACCCAGCACTCATAAAGCTTGAATCTTTCTACAGCTATAGAGCTTATTCTGGAGCAATTTCAATGGGCAATTTCATTAAAGGGCAATTTTATTAGCTGCTTCTGGATGATATTTCAGGAGATGGGAGACTAAAACTATTTTGAAGTCATACTAAACAGAGATCTGGAAAGAATGGTCCATGAGGAGGGACTAGGTGAACTGGTACTGTTTTGTCTATATAGGACTGAGGGGAAGCATAATAACAATGTTAAAATCTGGAAAGAGGAAGGATCGGATTAGAAATACTGGGCTTGAAGTGCTGGAAGAATAAAAGTTATGTCAGAGATGAGGAAAAAATTCAGCAATGTTCAAAGGATACAGAATTACTATAAAATAAATATTTACCCTATAAGTATAAAGAAAAGTCCATAAATACTAATATTTTATTTCAATTCAGCACATTTTCAGTAACATTATCTGCCATTGTTTTTAAGGGAAGCAGGGCTTAATAAAAAAAAACAGACAGAATTTGGTTTCTGAAATGGGTAAAAGTAGATCTTTAGTCTCTATGGAGAAACAATGGATTAAAAGGAGAAACTTATAAAATGAATTCCAGTGTTTTAGTGGCCAATTCTGAGAAATACTAAGACACAGTGTCATCTTTGATTGAATTCTCCCAAACTGGACGCTTAAATAAGGTTTTGCCTCTCCATTTATTTTTCTTCAAAATTCACTCTTAAAAATTCCAGAACTGGATGTCGTCAAGAGCTTCCACCACAGAGATTAATAATCTTAAAAAACAGATATTCCCATATATTACATCTAGTTATTTTTTACTTGCTGTCATGAATATTATAACATCTTCTCCTTGTACTGCAATAATTAAGGTGGAGATGACATTTCCATTAAAAAGATCATATAACTCAGTGGGGAAAAACGAAATGTTCCAGCTGGGCTGAAGTTCAGCTTTGGATGTATCTGCCTAGAAGAGAATGTTTCCATCAGATTCAGATTTTAAATTGCGATGTGTCTAAATAAAAGTTGTAGAAATAAGTTTTTAGGCACTAAAATATCTGTCAAATACTATCAAGACAAAAGCATTCCGAGGCAGGATATTTGTCCAGAATAGCTCTACTAATTCCCAGCATGGGAATTACTCAATATAGGCCATACTTTTCAGACTTGGATAGAAATTCTTCTCCTGAACCAGATGAACAATTCCACAGTGAAATAATTGGGAATAAAGCATTTTAACTGAGGTGGTGACTCAGTTTTCAATACATTTGGGCCTTTAATGACTGACATAATGCAAGTGGTATTTGAAAAAGAAGATCCTGCGTGGTTCTCCAGATATACCCTGATGTTCCCGAATTTCCCTTTCTCCTCCTCCCTTCAGATTCAAGCCAGGCCATGTCTTCTTCAGAGAGACTATAGCAATTTTTTCTGTGGTAACAGCCTATTTCCCTGTCTTCCTGGCTTCTCCCCCCTCAGTATCTCTCTGCTAGAAGGCTGCAGAGTGGGATATAGCAAGGGAGTGTTTTTAAGGAGCAGCGTGACACTCAGGTATCTCAAGAGCAGAAAGCAGAGAAATCCTACAGTCATCCCAGACCCTCACAGCTAAAGCATACAGTATATGTGTAGAGGACAGAGATTCTGAGCCCCAAACACTCAGGAAGTTTTAGAATCATAGAATCATAGAATAGTTTGGGTTGGAAGGGACCTCAAAGATCATCTAGTTCCAACCCCCCTGCTGCGGGCAGGGACACCCTCCACTAGACCAGGTTGCCCAAACCCTCATCCAACCTGGCCTTCAACACTTCCAGGGATGGGGCATCCACAGCTTCTCTGGGCAACCTGTTCCAGTGCCTTACCACTCTAACACTAAATAATTTCTTTCTAACATCTAATCTAAATCGACCCTCCTTCAGCTTGAAGCCATTACCCCTTGCCCTGTCACTACACTCCCTGATAAACAGTCCCTCACCATCTTTCCTGTAGGCCCCTTCAGGCACTCATAAGCCACAATCAGATCTCCCTGGAGCCTTCTCTTCTCCAGGCTGAACAATCCCAACTCTCTCAGCCTGTGCTCACAGGAGAGGTGCTCCAGCCCTCTGATCATCTTCGTGGCCTCCTCTGGACTCTCTCCAACAGCTCAATGTCTCTCTTGTACTGGGACCCCCAGAGCTGGATGCAGTACTCCAGGTGGGGTCTCAGGAGAGCAGAGTAGCGGAGCAGGATCACCTCCCTTGACCTGCTGGTCACACTTCTTTTGATGCTTTCTTCCATAGTCACCTCTTAATGGGACTATTAGGAGCAGAAAACCAAAATGCAATCAGAATGGATCCTGATACATTCATGAGAGAGAATAAATGATATGGCTCTTGATATAATAAGGCCGGGTCCCAGTGTCCCCATCACATCCTTCCTCAAGAAGGATGTAATTTGGCTCTCACTCTGTCCTAAGGATCAGCCTTGGCAGACCCTTGAGCGTATGTGATTTGTGACATAAGGACTGAGAGTAAACTACGTGTCCCTTGGTATGAAGCTACAACAATGACTCATCATCTTGCTGAGTGTTCTCACAACAGCACAAGGTCTTCTATTATCTTGGATTTTCATCTTTTAGCAGACTACTTGTTATACACTATTTACTTGAAGAGCGAAGCAGCCAGAAAGTTTCTTTAATGAGCACAATAGATTCTGATCTCTGCTCACTCCTCATTTATCTTAAATCCATGTTCAAAGTCAGCGGTGAGTGCAAATAGGGGAACAAGAGGGGGAGGCATAAGGGTTAGCTACAAGAGACCAAATCGCAAAGATAAGAGAGGCCAGTAACACATATGACAAATTTAGACAAAGGAAAATAAGATTAGAAATGATGTGAGAGGATCTAATGTAGTCAAATTAAGGCACTCCAGAACAACGGCTGGCGCTTTAAGTCACATTCTGTCTTCATTTGTGTATGAGTTGGATGGGATATCAGGCAGGGCAGAGTCTGGCCATTCATTAAGCACTCTGCACTATAAACTGAAACTGTTTTAGTGTAGTCTGGTCCTGGTTCTGATGGCAGGTACAAATGTATATAACATCTAAGTCTAAAATACTTTCTAAATGCAAGCTGGATTCTAAAATACCTTGTCTGGATTTTGTGTGATTTTGTCCTGTTAAATTTTACAAAATTTATACAGAAATAGCCTCTTGACACCATGACTTGTAATTTAAATTGTTATTATCAGTGCAACTGCAGGAAAACTTTTCTTCATGATACAGAAATTCAGCTGTTCCTTTGTAGTTGTCTCAAAACAGTCTAAAATTTTCCTTCTCAGCTCACCATAAAATTAGCCCTAATGGATATCTAGTTCAGATCACAGTTGTTTGTTTTTTTTTTTTTCTTTTGACAACTTTCTTTGCACTTTGCCCCTCTGATAGTTCTCCCTGAATCATCCAATCACGGTATATTGTCAAGCGTCTCAGTTAACAGCGCAGAAGTAGAGATTAAATGTCACTTGTTCTGTTTGCACACTTCTCAGTTTTCCTCAAAGTTCATCATGATGGGGACCTAAGGGGATACAAGAATACGCACCGAATGAGATCACTAGCAGAGACTGGCAGGAGGGTGTTTGCAGCCGGTCGAGCTAGCTCGTAGCTCCTGCTGCAGCAGAGACCCCCATACACCCCTGGGACACAGCCCTGTGCAGCATCTTATGGAAAGAGCCCCACTTACACTGTTACAATCTGTGCTGGTTTTGGCTGGGATAGAGTTAATTTTTTTCACAGTAGCTGGTATGGGGCTGTGTTTTGGATTTGTGCTGCAAACAGTGTTGATAGCACAGGGATGTTTTAGTTACTGCTGAGCAGTGCTTGCACAGAGCCAAGGCCTTTTCTGCTTCTCACCCCACCCAACCAGTGAGTAGGCTGGGGGTGCACTAGAAGCTGTGAGGGGACACAGTTGGGACAGCTGACCCCAGCTGACCAGAGGGATATTCCATACCATGTGATGTCATGCTTAGCATATAAAGCTGGGGGAAGAAGAAGGAAGGTGGGGGACGTTCAGACTGATGGCATTTGTCTTCCCAAGTAACCGTTACGCATGATGGAGCCCTGCTTTCCTGGAGAAGGCTGAACACCTGCTTGCTGATAGGAAGTGGTGAATGAATTCCTTGTTTTGCTTTGTTTGCATGCACGGCTTTTGCTTTACCTGTTAAACTGTCTTTATCTCAATGCACGAGTTTTCTCACTTTTACTCTTCTGATTTTCTCCCCCTATCCCACTGGGAGGGGAGTGAGCAAGCGGCTGCGTGGGGCTTAGCTGCCAGCTGGGGTTAAACCATGACACCATCAGAGGCAGAAAACTTTCTTGCTTTCTTTTCTGGCATTTGAACAATAAGAAAACCCCTTTGATGTCGCAGAGTTAACATGAGAACCAAGTTGGGGAGATGCAGATCCTCTCCTACTAATGTGATATGGGTCTGGACCTTGTCCTGCAGTTTTTCCTGCACTTCAGAAGTTAACAGGACCTTCAGGTGGTTGTGGCTGAAATGAGGCCCAGGATCTCCATATTTTAAATCAGTTGCTATGAAATAGTAAGTTTGTTGGCAGCCTGGGGAAGAGATATGCATGCTTCTCCTCCCTCACCCGCACTAATGTTTGTTATTATATAGACACTCATCACAGCTTTTAGCTCCAGCTAGAGCTCTCATTAATCACCACCTGGGAACACCATACACAGAGCAGGCGTACATGAGCTTTTGTGAGAAAAAGCGGAGGGGAGGACGGCTGCGTGTCGTGTGGGGGTGTGAGTGATGATTTTGGGGTGCAGAGTGAGAGACTGAAGTGAGGAAGAAGTAGAGCATGTAGGAAGGAGGAAAAGAATGCAGCAAGAGCTGTTTGGGGAGACAGAGAATGAGAAAACACAGGGGAAAAAAAGACGACCCTATTTCAAATAAATTGGGCAAAAGGGGAAAGAGTGCGCTGCTAACAATAGCGCATTTTGACTGCTTTTGTGCCACAATTACTGTCAAATTCTAAAAGACAAAATTGCAATTAGGCCAAGACCCTTTGCCTGTAGCAAAGATGAGGCCAGGAGGAACCCTCCCCCCAGTTTCTGGTATAGTTCTTCCCTCCCTGCGAAGACTTTCATCTGGAGCTCATTATGAACAATTTTCTTTTTGGTCTTAATTTGTGCTAAGAACAGCACAGAAAGTATCCCAGGGCAGGCATCTCGCCCATTTCCTGCAAGGTTTTACTCTGATCTCTGGTAATTGGTGGACTGTTAAGAAGGTTATTATTATTTATTATGTTTATTATAGTCATGCCTAACAGCCAATGAACCATGTGGTTTCTGATGTTAAGCACTCTACAAACACATAGTGGTAGAAGGTCCTTGCCCCAAAGAACATATAGTCCAAACAGAGACACAAGTGAGGCTAAGAGTTTAATGCACGCAGGGCGAAGAGAGTGCTGGCAGCATACAGCGTATGGCAATAGCTCCATGGTTTTATTTCACTGACATGAAAGAGGAATAACTGCAGAAAAGAAATCTTGACATACAGAAAGAAAAAACCAAGATGCATGATGTGATGTCAAGGAGCTCTAAGAGTACAAGACAGGCCCATTGAGAGATACAGATATGTCTCTGAAATTCAATAGTCCCCTGGCTTGGACGGTTCTGTGTCGCATTGCTTAGTGTTCCTTAATGGTGCTTTTCTACAGATTTTTTTTTTTTTGTCTTTTTTTTTTTTTTTTTCCTCTGGTGTGCATGGCAGGGCAAAAGGGAGCAAAAGACACTCTTACTTGGTAAATTAAGACATCAGAAGCTCATCACCAGTTGTTTGCAGGACAGAAGACACAGTCCAGCACTGTATTAGGCACAAGATGGCCAGCTTCTGTGCTGCAGATGAAAGCCAGTGCTCTGGCAAAGCCATTTTTCAGTGCTCAGTCACTTTGCTACTGTTTCCCAGAGTATATATGACAATATCACTGGAGCAATGCATAAAGAATGGAAAATAATTTTTCTTTACTGATTTGTAGGCAAAGAATATTTTCTTCTTGAAATGTAAGGAATTTGTGGTTTTTCTAACTTGAAAACTCTGGGAGAAAATTATTTCCTTAAGTCAGAGATACTGTCTTTCTACACATTACAGCTTCCATCAGTGCCTGGAAGGTTCACCTACAGGGGTTCAGAGATGTGGGTACCACTTAACTATGATATAGAACCATGTGTGCAATTCCTCTCATTATGGACAGAAAGGCTACATATCTACCAGTAAAGCAAGGGCATGGTTTTTGGCTGAGAGGACAGATAACATGGCAGAGCTCACATCTGTCTGGATAAAGACTCTTCCCCTTCTTCTCTCAAACAGGGTGGCCTTATCTAAACTTAGTAACAGGAAGAGTCCCTGACCAATGCTAGTCCCAAAAGCTGGGAAAAAGTGCTAGCTGGCACAGGAATACTACAACATTAAAAAGTGTGGATAAGCATGGACCAACTTTGTTTCCATGTCTTGGCCATGTATATTCTATGTACAGACAAAATTGAAAGAACCAATATTGTAAACCTGTCATAACAAAGCCAGGCAATCGCTTTTCAGTGTATTGCTTTTATTTCAGGCCCTTTTGGGTGACTGTGCCTTGACAGAATAGTATAATTTTTTTTTTTTTTTAAGGTGATGCATTTGTCACTTGTTTTAGATTTTCATCTTTGAGACCTTTGTCTGAACCAAGGCATGCAAAATGAATGGCCTTTGCTGAGACTAGTAGCTCCACAATCTGGAGCTGGAACACTTTGATCCTAGATCCTTTGCCTTTTCCTCTATTTCAACCCAGTTGACAAAATCAATCTAAATCACTTCTATGCTTAAAGCTGCTCAGATACTTGCTGGATCAGTATGCAAGTCATATTCTTTGACAACAGGGAATGTCAGACTAGTGTGACATGTTGTGTTTCCTTTTAGGTAAAGCTGGCAGTATCTAGTGGTTTGGTGATTGTGGCAGTTTCTGTATGATTTTTCCAGCAGATGGCTTCGATATGCTGGAGCTCAGTCCTTTGCTTTGAAATACATAATCCTTGGCTAATTTTATGATGCAGAGAGACACTGTGGGACACAAAATTATATACCTTTTATCACAAGTGGCATTACGCGTTTGGTGGTATGGTGCCAATTATGCATTTCAGGATGTCTTCAAAAAATCAGTATGTGACAAAGTTTTAATTTGAAGGGAAAACTTAAAGATAAATTATTACTCTCTTACTTTCAGATCTGTTTCTATGTTGAATGTTCCATACCATTTGAGTAATGAGATTTCTGCATATATATCATAATTTTCTTTTGAGCTTCACTGTCTAATTTCATTGCTCATTAAGATTGCTTATACAGAGCAGTGCTTTTTTATAATTGGGGATCATCTTTATTAGCCTTTGGGCCACCCTTATCAGTGTGATCTCTTAAAGGTAGTATATTTTCTTATGCCTTTCACCATTCTAATATCTACATGGTTTGCAGCTAAGGCCACTTGCCAGATTTTCACCATCTATTTTCAGGAATCAAATGTTGCCATTCTGTTGTCTTTTGAGGTGGAAGAGCAGATACAAATTCTGCAAAGTAGATTTAAGATCTGGCTTTCTGTACATACAGTCTTTAACGCACACACTTTCCAGCATCTTTAATAGTGTGTTAAAATGGCAAAGAAAGTTATACAGGCAAGAGAAATTGTTGGTTTGTGCTGCTGAATAATTTTTCAGCTCTTAACTTAAGATGAAGATGTAGATATGGAAATGAAAGAGAGAAGAAAACAATGTAGGAGATAGAGAAACTCAGTCGTGACTAGGAACTACGAGCCAATTATTGCACTGTAATTTGGAAAACAGAGTAGGATTGTTCTATACAATGCTTATTTCTAGGCTGACAAGGAAAATGCCTTTATCACAAAGTTGTGAGGTACATGTGAATCACTTGTAATAGGATTACCTAAGTAAGGAAATGATATTTGTTTAATGCTTATGAACTTAACAAGACCCATAATTAAAAGTCAGGACGGAGAGTTCCAGTGAGATGTTTATTAGGGAAATGGCAGAAGTGAAAGATCTTTGCATTTTTTCAGGTAGGATGGTTCTTTTCCTCTTTTATTGGAGATGCCTATAAGAAGCTCATAACAGTACAAATCTAACCGATAGTCCCTGGTTTTATTTGACTTTTGGGGGGTTAATTATTTGTGTTATAACAACATTTACAGTCATGGGCAGAACCCCGCTAAGGTAGATGCTCTCATTCAGGGAGTGGATCCTCCTGCTCTGAAGAGCGTATTGTCTGCTGAGACAAAATGAACTTGAAGGACTGGCACAGAAGTTGTGGAATAGTTCCCATTTTGTAGAGGGAAGCTGAGGCCCATACTCATTAAATAATATCCTAAAAACATACAAGGAGTCTGGGAAAGCATCTGGGAATTAAACCAAGGTCTGAGGAGCTTAAGTGCAGTTGTTGCCCAGGCTCTACCGTATGCCAGTCTCCAGGTACTCTTGGGCTCAGAATGAGAGGGCTCCTTCCAAAGCTCAGCTCTGATATGTAAGGTGGGCAACGCATAGCACTCAACAACTCAGTGAAAATATGTTTTGGCTCCCTTCCCAGCAACTGCAAGGGGAAATTCATTTATAAATTAGTTGACTTATAAACACCTACATAAATACTTGAAAGTTAGATAACTTTAAAATAAGTAAAGTACAACTACAAGGAGATACTGACAAAAAATATCTCTCGGTGGCTTTGGCAGTAAACACCAAGAGAAGGCTTCCAATATGAAATACAGAAAAAAAGCAAGTACCTGACTCTCGTATATTGTCTTCACCTAATATATTGCAAGTAGGACATTCAGGAATACAGATGCAACTGGAAATGGATTTTGCTAGCAATGATAAATATAGGAAGATAATGGTAAAAATGTTCAAGGAAAAATAATGCTTAAAAGAGAAGACACATTTGTAATGTTTGTGCCCCAAAGTAAGAATATATAGGGAAAGTATTTGCCATTTAGATATAAGCATTTATCTTTCATAATATTTTATTTTAGTACCTCTTTGCGACTAAATAATCTTATTTTGACAGAATGAGAAATATTCATCCACTGCTAAATCCAATAAAATAATATTCGATTTTCTCCCAGCCCTTTATAGGCAAACTTGTTAAAATTTAGTGCAAGCTTTGTGTAAGCGAGGACTTCAGAATTTAGCTTATTTCAGAGACAAATTCATTTAGTAACATGTTCATTTGGGCTTTCATCCTTTAACCAGATACTTTGCTCCTCTACATAGGAAATATATTAAATTAATTGGATTTTTCCATACATTGTGTAGGACCACGGTACATACATTATGAAATTCCGTAGCTCATTATTCGTCACTCCTAACTTTTGCTTTATGGCTGATTTAGATAAGTGCATGAGTGTGATGAGACCTGAAGTAAGAGCTCTGAAATGGACTGAGAGCACACCACAAACACCAAACAGGCTCTCCATCATCACAGATGTGCTTATGGAAAAAACAGCAAAGAACTAGCTTTGGAAGTGGAATTTTAAAATGAACTTTCCAGTCAAAGATCTGTTGGGCAAACTGCAACAGAAAGAAAAGGATTTGCAATCAGATTTCCCCTTTCTTCTTCAGGTCTGGATCTTTTTTACAGTGTTGGACTCAGTCCAGTGATTTTCAGGACCTTTCTGGACTGTAACAAACACCGTATGACTAGGATGTATTTGATCCCTGGAAAAGTCTCTTTTTACTTGTTCTCTAGAAGTTTACCAGTCTCTGTCTTTTCTACAGGTTTGCTGCTGCCCTGCTCCTGCTCTGCACTCCAGATACTTCACTCAGGTTGCTCTCAGGAAGGGCACAAATTCCCATGAATCTAGAGTGTACCATATCTTGCAAGGAATATGTCAGTTAAGGCAGACAAGTAGTTTTCCTTTCTGCTCCCCTTTTCAACAGAAGAGAACATGTAGTAAAACAGAGCATACTGCGAGCAAAGAGATTAAACAGTTGTACAATCCATCACCATATCCTTCCTTAATACTGTCTCCCTCATCAGACCTCTTTGAATTCGCTGCTGCTGTTTCTTATATTCATTTATTTGGTTTGCTGAAAATAAGATTTTGAATTCTTCTGAGCTCAGACTTTATTTTCTTGAGAGTCTGAACAACTCCTCACATAATGGAGCCCAATTTTTTTTCACCTCCTTGGCCACCATCAGAACACAGAATCTAAATTATAATGTTAATATGCCTGGGCGGAATACTTTTGTTGCTTTAATAGTCCTTCCTTCTCATTTCTGCTTTGTGCTTCAGAGAGGTGTTTGGTGATAGCTTAAAGCAGATTGTGTTGCGTGTATGTTAAGAGTGCTAACAGAGGGGAGATAAAAGAATTCTTGTTGAAAAAGTGGCCGTTGTGCTCATGGGTCAACGTTCAATATTCATTTGCCATAATTTCAATTTCCAGTAAGCTGTCCAATACATCTCTGTTTCAGTGCCTATTATATCTGTGTCATCATCTACCCTCAAACTAATAAGAGTAATTTCATTAGTCTGGACATTCAAAAAAGCAAAACTTTTGTCTGAAATTAATAACTCCCACAGATTAATCAAAGGTAATTATATTAGGAGAAGTTATGTCTTCTTGTATCCTGAGTCATAAAATAAAATTCTCATTAAAATTGTATTACATTCATTACCCATGCATACCCAGATTCCCAGAGATATACATTATATAAGAATCTGTTTCAATATTGCTTGCAAAACTCATTTTGATTCAGTCCAAGCTTTCAGCACAAGAGTGTTCAGTCTGAGGAAACCATGCAAATTCTACACATGCAACTTAGATTGTTCTGCTATGAATAAAAAATGCTGCATTCAGCTTAGCAAAGACCATAATGTTCGCTTTGACCAGTTGTAAACTCCAACTGATTTCTGACTACAACTAGAAACTGCTGTTTCAAGAGGATAGTTAAGTTGCCATTGCACCTCTCCTCTTTAGAGGATAACCTAAAATCACTGAATTTTGTGTTATATGGCTGTTTTTGTGCTACGAGGCATCATGACAAGTTAGGCAGAGCCTATGTTAAAACTCATGTGACGAGTGCTATGATTTGCATTTGGTTTGAATGCACTCCCATTCTGCCCTCTAACTTTTATCATTCCTTCTATTGCGCTTTGAGCAGCAACTTGCTCCTTCCATGAATCTATATAGTGCCTAGCACAATGCAGCCCTGACCTTGACTGGGACACTGCAGTACTGTAAACAAGAAAAATATTAATTAACTGCTATGTCCCAGCCAAAACAGTTGCCCTTCAAAGGTGCATGAGGATTTTTCTCTTCTTATTGGTTGCAATAAGGACTGCCAACGATGTAATTTTGTGGTGAAAAGTGCTAGAGAAATAGTGTTCTTGAAGACAAGATGCCTATTAGCAAGGTTGCTCTGAGTAACAAAGCATTTGAGACCGATAATATATTAATTACTTGGACAAAGAAAGAAATCTCAAGGAGGGATATTCCTCTTTTAACTTTGCTCACCATCATGAAGTTACTTAATGATGTGCTTTTCTACCTTATCTCAGAAAATTCCATAGCTGCCACTTTCTTTTGAATCACTTGTGCTCCTGCAAATTGCCACTGAAGTTCATTTTGCTATTCAAAATACCATAATAAAGGCTACAGTCCATGGGAGTTGTCTGAATGAGGATGGTATGGAAATAAGTAGTAAAAATTAAGCTGGACTTTGGAAACCTTCCTCATCTCTTTCTTAAAATCATAATATTCTTCGATTGAGGAGTCCCATTATCACACTGCACCACTGCCTTTCTGCCACTAGCTCCAGTATGAAGTATATCAAAGAATCAAATTGTTGTGTATGTTGTTAATCTGAAGAATACCAGATTAAAAAAGGCAAAACCCCAAAACCAAAGCAATGTTTCTGAAAACGCCAGAACCTGATATTAAGTGGGATCTGTAGTGCTTTATGGAAAATGAAGCTGTTCTTTTTGTCTCCACTCCTTCCTTTTTGACCAGGCTTACTGCTTGGATCATAACTGGACACACTCTCCAT
Source organism: Grus americana (assembly GCF_028858705.1). Lineage (NCBI taxonomy): Eukaryota > Metazoa > Chordata > Aves > Gruiformes > Gruidae > Grus > Grus americana. Next base: position 7,920,153 of record NC_072853.1, on the reverse strand, counting down.
CCTTCATGAGGGGCAGCTCTGGCTCTGGAGCTCTAGTTTGGGTGAATGAAGTGAGACAATTCACTTGGGAGTCCTGGCCCTAGGGTTTACCAACGCAAAGGAGCAGTCAGAAATGCTCTGTACACACTAAAGCAAGTGTGATTAAAAACATTTCACCAGCCTAGAGGCATATGAATAGCAAGCCAAAGGAAGAAAACCCAAAACCAGACAAAAACAAGCCAATAAGTTCCTATGTAACTAAAAGTAAGGTAGTCAGTTTCTTGTAGTGGTTTTTGGTGGGTTTTACTTACAGATCCAGCAAAACATATAAGTAGAGCTCCTCTGCTAGGAGGAACAGAACGGAAGACAAGGCAATGTTGAGTACCTGACTTCATCATGGTTGTGCCAGCAACAGTATTTGCTCTTCCAAGATGAGGTACGAGAAGTGCTCTTAGTGGGATGTAGTTAAAGGTAATTGTCTGTATGCTTCTAATTTGGACAAGATGTGACCCATTTCTCTGAAATGCAATGAGGGAACATAGTCATTATTATCATGCCAGGATGCAGGGCCCTACACACAGATGAAAGAAGACAAGAAATAAAGCAAATTTGCCATAAAACGAATTCCTTTCTTGGCAGGTTACTGCATGGAGTAACTTTTAGAGAAGAGAGATCTGTGAATGACAGCTGCTTTTGTGCTCACAGGCATAATATGGTCAATGGGATCCTGTTGTCATAGGGGTCTTCAAAAGCAGTAAAAATATTTCATTTAACTACTCAGCACAACACAGGACACTTGCAAAAATCTTCTTCACAAGAGCACAGGATAGGAACAATCTCGTAAGGAGCTCCTGAGGAGCAGAATTGGCAGCACACTCATGGCCAGCTTGTCAGCTCTAATATACCATGCAGGGAAACTTTCCAGGACACCTCTCATGACAACAGGCATGAAATACCCAAACCTGGACCCTGGGGCTACAGAGACCATGTCAGCAGCAGCAGGTGTGAGGACATGAGTCAGTCACATGAACAAGTGTGTATTGCTGTACTGGCCACCCAGGCTGTGAGTTATACAACAGAGCCATGCAAGGGACAGGGTTTTCCTCTTCTATTACAGCATGAGACATGCCGATGATGAGTCTGGTTACACCTCTCTTGCTTACACCCTCCTTCTTTGTGCTGACCTTGAGATGCTTTCTCTCAACTGCTCGTGTGTTGGAACACATCCCAAGCAAATTCTCCAGAATCTGGCAAAACTAGCTCATGCAAATTATGACTTGATGTTAACTGGGCTTATTTTTATTCATAGGGAAGCTTGGGGAAGGTGTTGTCAAAAAAGGTGTGGACAGAAGGATCATTTCTACAGATCTGAGAAACTAAAAGTGTGATGGAACTGGATTAAAAGGGAGATGACAAAACTGGGCAGAAGTCAGCATTGTTCCCAGCAGCCCTCTGTGAAACACTAGATGGCAACCACAACAAATCAAGGCATAATGAAATTGGCATCTTTCTCCTTTATAAAGTTGCTCCAGTGTATCAGGACTTTGTGGGAACTACCTCTGTTACACTTCTCATTTGTTCCCCAAAACATTACAGGACATCAAGAAATTTGGGTTTTGTTGCGGGGGGGGGTTGTGGTTTTTTTTTTTAAATAATGTTTTTTTAACTCACTTCTGCCAGCTGAGAACAGATGAATCCTATTTAAGAGAGTAACTTCAGCTGTGTAACAGAGAATCTTAAACGTGCATAAGTTCATTTCTGCTGTGAAACCTATGGGTGCTTTTATACATATATATTCCTATTCTGATATACTTTAATTTTATTTAATATTTGTATTTAACTAAAGCAGGAAAGTATCATAACTTTCCGTTAAAGGAGGGTAGCATTTCTACTGAGGCAGGGTGATTTTTTATGATTTACCCCAAGACCCATAGATCAACTTTTAGGCCCTGATGTGGCCCAGTTCAATTTTCAGCCACAAGATCATTTTAAACTAAGCACATGATAGCCATCTAAAACATATCTGTGTCTGTGATCTTTCACTTCTTTTCCCTAGCTTACACCAAGAATACATTTCTGAAAACAATTTTAACAATTTTTTAAAGCTCATAAACCCGTGACTTTTTTTCTACTTTAGTTTGGCAGTGCTTGTTCTTCTAAGGAAATATTTGCATGATAGTACCGAAGAAATGAGTAAAATTTGTAATTAAAAAAGGACTCTTCCAGCAATTTTTATTGCTAGATGAAATAATTTTCCAGTAATAAAAGCTTTATTTGCTATCTGTAGCACGATTTAATCATAAGTTACTAAAAGGACGCTGTGATCCAGACAGCCTTATGTTCACTCTCAAGTATCTAGTCTGTAACACTAAGAACTTTTCAGGCTTTGTAATCTTATAAATAAATGCATGTTATTACATATGAATTAGTTATTGTTGAGTCTTTTTATAGCCTAATCATCAGTTTGGCATATACACTCTCCATTTCATTGGATCATGGGCAAATATAATTTTTTCTAAAATTCATTTCATTTCCAGAAACTTTACCTTGTTGACAATTTCCATGCTTCTGCCTAAATGAGAATAATTTTCTCTGATAGAGCATTATGATAATTATTAACAGTAGCATTAATTGTTAACTGCAACAATAATTATTATTTTCTCACTTAATGGCCAGGAAACCAGAAATCTCTAGAATGAGCAATTTACACAAACACAACTTTGGATTAGTGGCAGAATACATTCAAGAATAAGATCATTAAAAAAAGATGTTTCTTTACTGTTTTCCATGCTGAATTAAAAGTATGGGTTTGTATCTTCCCATCTGAATGCCTGAATTTAGGCATTTTATAAATCAAGTATTGTCCTTATCCTAATTATTTATCACATTTTAATTATGTTGAAATAATTTATTATGTTAACAAAAATGTATTTGCATGTTTTCCTGATATTCTGAAAAAATCTGATGTGTAATTGGTGCACTTGAGAGTAATACAGTGCATAGTACATTAGTACACATGTAGACACATGCATGTTCAAAAAAACACAACGAAGCTGGTGAAGGGTCTAGAGCACAAGTCTTATGAGGAGTGGCTGAGGGAACTGGGGTTGTTTAGCCTGGAGAAAAGGAGGCTGAGGGGAGACCTTATCGCTCTCCACAGCTACCTGAAAGGAGGTTGTAGCCAGGTGGGGGTTGGTCTCTTCTCCCAAGTAGCAAGCCATAGGACAAGAGGAAATGGCCTCAAGTTTTACCAGGGGAAATTTAGATCAGATATTAGGAAAAATTTCTTCACTGAAAGGGTTGTCAATCATTGGAACAGGCTGCCCAGGGAAGTCGTTGAGTCATCATCCCTGGAGTATTTAAAACACGTTCAGATGTATGGCTTAGGGACATGTTTTAATGGTGGACTTGGCAGTGCTAGGTTAACGTTGGGACTTGATGATCTTAAAGGTCCTTTTCAACCTAAATGATTCTGTGATTCTACACCACATCCTCAGCCCATCTTCTACTTAGTTAATGCTGATTCCTTACCACAAGTGGCTCCAGTAGCACATTAAGCGATCTGACCAGCTTCTAATATTCTCAGTTTGCTCTTTCATGCTCTCCCCAGCAGTGAGTGAAATCCCTCATTTGAGAAGCCCTTCCTCATTGGTTTCAATATACATGTTTCTGTGTGTTTATGATAGTGAAGGCATGGACATTGCAGCTCTAGCAAAAGCTGGTGAGGTTTGTGTTGGTCCTCCCTCAAGATCATTGTCTCTAGGCAGACATTTAAACACAAAGCTAATCCCATGTAACTGAGTACTGCTGGCCTGTCTTTGGTACTATGCCCAGTTGACAGCCCACAGACCGGTTATGCTCATCCTGCTTGATGCAGTGTGATATGGACTTGACCAAGTGCGCCCAGTCATGTGTCCATCCTGACAAGCCAGTTGGCATCTTTCATGGTGTTAGCCAATGTGCTGTCAAATATCAGCAACAGTGGGTCTGGGCATAAGCCTGAGCCCTTTGTCAGTATTACAATACAGATTAAATCCTCTGAAATTAGTCCTCAAAACCCAAATATAATTTGGTTTGGTAGGGTGTTAGTGTAGAGAGAGGAGAATAGCCTTGATATTATCAGTGGGGAAAGGGTTAAACTGGTAATGTTCTCATGGTATCAGCCATCTGGGCCTCAGTGGCACAGGCCATCTTGAGCACTTTGCCATTTGAGAGGCTGTGGTGGATTTGTTGCCAGCCTATCGCACATTGATCGGCATCTATGTCATCTCATGTTGGTTGGGGCCATATGTTTCTGTCTTATGCCTAGGTGGTATCTCTGGCTATCATGCAGGTGTTGTCTGTTGTGTGGGATCTGAACTATCCCTAGGCCATTTATTTTCCATTTTAATTTTTAATAGCAACAGATAGTTCTCTGCCATGCTGCATGAGAGTAATTCTCTTGCTTGATTTTTGTTTGTTACTTTTTTGCTGTTGCTTTTTACCTTTGTTCCAATAATGAGGTTATTTAAAATATTTTTCTTCTATTCTGTCTTGTTAATTTGTACAAATGACATCTTCATGTTCAGTGACACTAATTAGACAATAACTGACCTAAGAAATTACTAGAAAACAAATTCTAGACAGAAGTTTCTTTCCTCTATTTCAGGGAGTAAAATATTCTGATGAAGCTGAGCTATGGAACGTGGGAACAATTTGAAAACTTTGCAACAGTTTGCCTTAACCAAGATCTTTCCATGACTCTTATTAAATCATTGTAGTTGCATCAGGGCTGAATTCAGATCCTTATGTGGGATTGAGAACAGTTTGTATCACGGAAAAACAAAATGCAAGAATTAATGAAGTCACTTCCTACAGGACAAAAGGTATGATCATCATAGTGATGATATGATTTTCTCTGCTCACATAGTAGTGACTGCTTGTTGCAAATAGCCGTGCAGTTAAATAATTTTGCCCATTGGGTTCTCGTGTGTTTCAGCACATAGGGTCTATGTAGCAGTGTAAGCTTTGGAGGATCCAGCCCTAAGTCTTGCTTAACGGGATTGACTCCAGTGAGCTGCATCTGATCAATCTTGATGTCCAAGGACCCAGGTCAGAACCTGAGATCTCACAGTGCAGGGCAACCAGGCTGCTTCCAGGTCTACACCATTCACTCATTGACAAAGTGACAGATTGTGTAGGATCTTTCACATGCCAGCAGCAGATAATTGAAGAAATGAAATAGGAACAAGCAATGTGACATGGTATCCTTTCCCATATGTACAGTTACACAACTCATGTAACTAAAGAACAGTAAGGAAAAGATTAATAGAAGCAAGGTCTAGATCACAGGCCATTATAATGTCTCTAGTCATCCAATTAAAAAATTCAGCTCTTGAAATGGATTTGTTTTTGTATGCTAGCCACATGGTTTTATGATTGAAACACCCACAGTGCAGAAAACTCGTGAGGAGCATGTGGATGCACAGCTGGTTTGGAACTGACCGTAAATAAATAGGTGTCTTAATTCTTTCTACCTGTAAATTTGCAAAGAGGTCAGAGCTGCAGTGACAATTTATGGGACAACAAGGAAAATACTTGAAATTAATAAGAGTGGGAGTCCATTTTCTTAAGCTGTAGAGGAAAAAAGTCATAGAAACTTAGGAGTCAATATATTCTTCCACTGTGCTGAGTAAACAGTAAAAAGAAAATGTAATTTGCTCACAGGCTATTTCATTGTAGAAAAAATTGTGGAAAGGGTATATTTTTATTAACTTATAAATATATGTGCATATATAGGACAATTTAAAGACTGGATTTCAAATACTGATGAATGTGCAAATGCCATGTATATATTACAATGAAATGAATACACTTTGGAGAGGATGAAAAGTTAACTTACACATTTCCGACAGTTGCAGTCCAACATTTAATATAAATACAGTACTAATGAGACAAGACATTAGATTGTTGTCAGTGCTGAGGGTGTCAGTGCTGAGGGTGTCAAGGTGCAAATGTTAGAGGTACCACCTTTAAGAAGTGTCTTTCACCCAGACCCAGATTTATGCCCTGTGCTGACATTTCTGCAAAGTACTGGGACCACTATTGTTTAACCTTTTCATTAAGAACCTAGACAATGGGGTAGAGTGAACCCTCAGCAAGTTCAGAGATGATACAAAATTGGGAGAAGTGAACTTCAGCAAGGTGGGGAACTGGGCAGAGAGGAATCTGATGAAGTTCGACAAAGGGAAATGCAAAGTCCTGCCCATGGGAAGGAATAATCCAATGAACCAGTACACACTGGGGGCTGACTTTCTGGAAAATACGTCTGTAGAGAAAGACCTTGGGGTTCTGGTGGACACCAAGTTGAATTCAAGCCAGAAATACACCATAGCAGCAAAGATGTCCACAGCATTTAGGACTGCATCAGGAATAACATTACCAGCAGGTTGAAGGAGGTGACCCTTTCTTCGTATGAGGAGAGCTGAGACTCTTCTGCCTGGAGAATAGAAGGCTCAGGGGGTAACGTCATAAATATGTGTAGATACCTGATCGGAGGGAATGAAGAAAAGCCAGACTGTTCTCAGTAGTGCCCATTAACAGGACTCAAATATTTAAATATTGTTTTAGACATTTGGAAAACTTTTTTCCGTAACTTAAATAAAAAATCCAATTATTTTTTTAATCATTAAAAATATTATTTTTAAGCCATTTTCACTCGTTTAACTATATGTTTAAGTTGTTTTGAAAACTGTAAAACTTTCATTTTTAAACAATGAGTGATGGACTTCTGTCAGATAACGTACGGTTAGAAGTGCTGGTCTTCAGATGTCACTGGAAAGCAATGTCCTTTCAAACTATCTCCATTTTACATGGCTATTGCTGATCCATGGAGAGCTTTTAGAAAGCTCCATAGTATCCTGGGTCATCAGTATTCTTTGTCTCCTGAAAGTCATGTGCACCACCTAAGGCTTTGACAAGCTAAAGAGGAACATTAAGCTGTGTTCACTCTGGGGTACAGAGAAAAGTATCATCTAGTGCATAAACTGAACGAGTATGATATGGGGCTCTCTTTGAGCAAAATAACAGTAAAGAAAGCAATTCTGACTCATCTAGTGGAGTTGACTGAAAGGAGTCATCAGTATTGGTGGGTAGTTCCTTGTTAGTTGTGCTATAGCTGCCAACTACCTTCTCCAGCTGTCATATACTGCACAAAACTCTTGTTCCTCTATTAGCAGACTCCCTGTATGAAATCCCAGAGCTGAATTCTGAATTTATTTCAGCTCTAAGTGTAGGACTGTGAAGGAGGCAGGAGGGTCAAATCTTTTGATGCAAAGTATTGCAGCACCTAACTTTCAGGGGTCTGGCCAGCCACAGGAACATTCGACATCCAAGTGAAGTATATTAGGAGCACCACACATTGCCTAGGAAGACTCAGACCCATAATGGGAGAAGGAGAAGGTGCTGCTGTCCACTTTCCTCACCCAATAACTCAATGTCAGGGGCAGTCATCTAGCTAAAGGGAGATTTGACTCTGCCTGAAGGAGTTTAGAGCCACATTCTCCACACTCTCTTACACAAGGTAGTAAGCTACACAGGTCAATTAAATTGTATGTAAAACACAAAACAGTGTGACTTTAGGGCAGGGCTGGGCAGGAGATCATAGATCAGAACTTGAGAGAAGAATGGCATTCCTATGGAGGGATAAATGTTATTGTCTTCCTCCCTATCTGCTGCTGAAACATCTTAACTTTTTTTTACTTGAGGGCATGATCTGAGTATAGTGAACCTAGACATCCCTTTTCTTTTCTAATTTTCAAAAACACTGTCCCAGTTTCCGCCCCCCCTAAATATGTATAACGTGGTTAGGAAAGATGGCACGGATGAGGAGAGCAGCTTATTATCCTCTTCCCCACCAGCGATTCTTGATAGCAGCTGCCACTGTGACATTGACACAGTGGGATCAAACATGATGAACCACAAGGTGCCACTTTAACTGTCACTTCAAATTCCTGGAGTCTTCATATATTTAGTCATGTTTATTTATAAGATACATTTCCTGTTTCTATATTGGCACTGATTTTAAACTGCCTGCAACTAAGCATTGCCTGTCAGAATGCGTCTCTCTTTTCCTAAGTATGTATCATGGTGAATATCATATTCATAACCCAGAAAGCGATTCTTTCCAGTCTATGGAACCAAACATCTATTGTAGTATCATTTACTCTACAGCCAAATCAACAGCCCTGTCTTTTTTCCCTTTTCAATCTAGCAGATATTTCTTCACATTGCCATGAGCTAATTTCCAGATTTCCTTGAGCGATTTTCAAATCACCTGACCATCTGTTTCAAATTTAAATATCCCAAGATGCAGTCAATCTAAATATATAAGGTATGTTGTAAATTATGTTCAGAGTTATCCTTTAAATTATCTGTGGTTTTTTGGTTGATATTAACTATTCCATCTGTAAGGCTATAATTCGCTTTAAAACCTGGAACCACTTTATTATCCAGAAGAAAAAACTAAGTGTTGAAATAATGTAGATGAGAGCAACAAACAAATCAATGCCTGAAGTAGACTCACAGAGAGCAGAATCATAGAAGCATAGAAGCACACAATGGTTTAGGTAGGAAAAGACCTTTAAGATCATCAAGTCCAAACATTAACCTAGCACTGCCAAGCCCACCACTGAACCATGTCCCTAAATACTACATCTACACATCTTTTAAAAAATACCTCCAGGGATGGTGACTCAATCAATTCCCTGGGCAGCCTGTTCCAATGCTTGATAAACCATTCAGTAAAGAATCTTTTCCTAACATCCAGTTTAAACCTCCCCTGGTGCAACTTGAGGCCATTTCCTCTTGTCCTATCACTTGGTACTTGGGAGAAGAGACCAACACCCACCTGGCTACAACTTCCTTTCAGGTAGCTGTAGAGAGCGATAAGGTCTCCCCTCAGCCTCCTCTTCTCCAGGCTAAACAACCCAGTTCCCTCAGCCGCTCCTCATAAACCTTGCTCTCTAGACCCTTCACCGGCTTCGTTGCCCTTCTTCGGACATGCTCCAGCACCTCAATGTCTTTATTGTAGTGAGGGGCCCAAAACAGAACACAGTATTCAAGGTGAGGCCTCAGCAGTGCCGAGTACGGGGGCACAATCACTTCCCTAGTCCTGCTGGCCACACTATTCCTGATACAAGCCAGGATGCTGTTGGCCTTCTTGGCCACCTGGGCACACTGCTGGCTCTGATTCAGCCAGCTGTTCACCAATACTACCAGGTCCTTTTCTGCCAGGCAGCTTTCCAGCCACTCTTCCCCAAGCCTGTTGTGTTGAATGGGGTTGTTGTGACCCAAGTGCAGGACCCGGCACTGAGCCTTGTTGATTCTTAAACAATTGCCCTCAGCGCATGGATCCAGCCTGTCCAGATCCCTCTGCAGAACCTTCCTACCCTCAAGCAGATCAACGCTTCAGCCAACCTGGTGTCATCTGCAAACTTACTGCGGGTGCACTCCATCCCCTCGTCCAGATCATTGATACAGATATTAAAGAGAACTGGCCCCAGTACTGAGCCCTGGGGAACACCACTTGTGACCGGCCACCAACTGGATTTAATGCCATTCATCACAACACTTAGGGTCTGGTCATCCAGCCAGATTTTTACCCTGTGAAAAGTATGCCCACCCAAGCCATGAGCAGCCAAGTCCTCCAGGAGAATGCTGAGGGAAATGGTGTCAAAAGCTTTACTAAATTCCAGGTAAACAACATCCACAGCCTTTCCTTCATCCGCTAAGCAGGTCACCTTGTCATGGAGGAAGATCAGGTTAGTCAAGCAAGACCTGCCTTTCATGAACCCACGCTGACTGGGCTTGATCACCTGGTTGTCCTGTATGTGCCATGGGATGGCACTCAAGATGATCCAATCCATAACCTTCCCCAGCACTGAGGTCAGACTGACAGGCCTGTAGTTCCCCACATCCTCCTCCCAACCCTTCTTGTGCATGGGCATCACATCAGCTAACCTCCAGTCAACTGGGACCTCCCCAGTTAGCCAGCACTGCTGATAAATGATGGAAAGTGGCTTGGTGAGCATTTCTACCGGCTCCCTCAGTACCCTCGGGTAGATCCCATCTGGCCCCATAGACTTGTGTGTGTCTAAGTGGTGTAGCAGGTCACTAATTATTTCCCCGTGGATTATGGGGGCTTCATTCTGCTCCTTATCCCTTTCTTCCAGTTCAGGGGGCTGTGTACCCAGACAACAACTGGTCTTACTGCTAAAGACTGAGGCAAAGAAGGCATTAAGTACCTCATCCTTTTCTTCATCCTTTGTCTCTATGTTTCCCCCTGCATCCAATAAAGGATGGAGATTCTCCTTTTGTTCCTAAGGTATTTATAACAACATTTTTTATTGTTTTTTTATGGCAGTAGCCAGATTAAGTTCTAGTTTGGCTTTTGCCCTCCAAATTTTCTCCCTGCATAACCTCATGAATTCCTTATAGTCCTCCTGATTTGCCGGCCCCATATTCCAAAGTTCATAAACTCTCCTTTTTTCCCTTAAGTTCCAGTCAAAGTTCTCTGTTCATCGAGGCCGGCCTTCTTCCCTGCTGGCCTGTCTTTCGGCACATAGGAACGGTCTGCTCCTGTGCCTTTAAGATTTCCTTCTTGAAGAATGTCCAGCCTTCGTGAACTCCTTTGCCCTTCAGGGACTGCCTCTCAAAGTAAGTCCAGAGGGATCAATTAATACTACCTCACTCAGAATGGGTGAGATTGGTAACTGTGATATTCCAGCTAGAGCTGCACTACACAGAGGCTGATAAACAATAATTCATTTCCATGTTCCATAAGCAGTAGATCAGTTCAAAAGAAGAAATAAACCTTAACCTGGTGTTTCTGACTAGATTAGCTTCTGTTAGGCCTGTTATATATGAATTAGGATCTTAGGATGTTGAGCCTAGACCACATGATCTTACGTCCCTTCCAGAACTTCTTCTCTAGGACATTGTAGGTCTAAGACGCTGAGGTCATCAGTTATCGGAAGTCATTATTTTCTAATGTGTATTGAGTTTTTCACGCAATGTGCATAAGTTCAGCTTGGTTTTAAACAAACAAGTTTCAACAGAACAGAAGTCAGAATAGGTATTTCCTCTGCCATAGCAGTGCAATGCATGGATTGACTGGGCCACATAAAGTAGGAGAAATGGAGATAAGCTTTTCACTGTAGAAGAAAGTACTGTAAGAAAATTTGCTCTTCTCTCTCAACAGACCTCTGTGAATAGAATGAAGACACCAGTCTCCACAGCAGTTAATCTGGGGCCTTGCACGAAACCTAAAATTTACTTTGTACAGCTAAAAGAGAACATCAGACCTATGTGAGGCTATCGTTGTGTCCCTTGGCTCCAGAGCAGACTTATCTAATGAGCATTCTGACCAAAGCAACACAATTTCAAAAGCATTTATTGTTTTCTGTGAAGCCTGAGCTCTGCTGCACACAACTGTTTGTGTGCAGGACTGATGAATAAGAACTGCACTTATGGATCCAGGGGGATCCAACAAGTGCCAAGTCAGCAAAGACCTGCTGAGTGCGTTTGCTCTGCAACTATGATTAAGAAAATAGAGCTGCATGACGTGCCAATCCAAAACAGAAATGGCTTTCTCTAACAGCTTAGATGATGCTTTCAAGATGAACTGAAGTTTGTCTTCTAATTAAATGTTTTTGATGGGTTCCTATTTTCAGGTTTTTTACATTTTTTCTGGAAAACATGCCTGTCTTGATTCCACTCTAATTTTTCATGTTTTTCCTTTTTTCCTGTTCCAGTAACATGTCAAAATGCACTGTTCATATTTCCTACTTTTCTCTCTTTTTCCACTGCAAGGCTTGGTATCTTTGGCATATTGAATGGTAGGGCCAGTGCCCTGTCTGATACAGGCCTGCATAACATATGCTCCCACGACACAGAATATTTGGCTTGTCAGCATCAGGATAGATGTGCTATAGGCACAGAATATGAGAGGGAAAACAGGAGCAGAGCATGCTTTTGCTTGGGAATGGGAGGTGGGCCCTTGCGAACCTCATCAAGTTCAACAAAGCCAAGTGCAAAGTCCTGCACATGGGTTGGGGCAATACCACGCACAACTACAGGCTGCGCGGAGAATGGATTGAGAGCAGCCCTGAGGAAAAGGTCTTGGGGGTGTTGGTGGACAAGCAGCTCAACATGAGCTGGCAATGTGTGCTTGCAGCCCAGAAAGCCAACCATATCCTGGGCTGCATTAGAAGAAGTGTAATCAGCAGGTCGAGGGTGGTCATTCTGCCCCTCTACTCCACTCTGGTGAGACCCCACCTGGAGTACTCTGTTCAGCTCTGGTGCCCCCAACATAAGAAGGACATGGACCTGTTGGAGCGAGTCCAGAGGAGGGCCACTAAGATGATGAGAGGGCTGGAGCACCTCTCTTGTGAAGACAGGCTGAGAGTTGGGGTTGTTCAGCCTGGAGAAGAGAAGGCTCCGGGGAGATCTAATCGTGTCTTTCCGGTACATGAAGGGGGCCTACAAGAAAGCTGGAGAGGGCATGTAGTGGTAGAACAAGGGGTAATGGCCTTAAGCTGAAGGAGGGTAGATTTAGATTAGATATAGGAAGAATTTTTTTCACTATGGGGGTGATGAGGCACTGGAACAGGTTACCCAGAGAAGTCGTGGCCCATTGAAGGGGGGTTGGAACTAGATGACTTTTAAAGGTCCCTTCCAACCCAAACCATTCTATGACTCTATGATTCTAAAACACAACAAAACCTTAATTTAATTTGGTATTAAGCTGTAGTTCACACAGTCTGGTCTCTATGAAATTATATAAAACACATTGGGTTCCCCTGCCTTAACATATCTTTATGTCTTCATCCCCTCTTCATAGCTCTGTCAGGTCCTTTCAGCACTCACCTACTACTCTCTGAGCAAGAGTTAACATGTGCTGAAGTTGATTCCAAATAATACATGTGCAGATTCTACCTTACACACAAAAACTGGTTGGCAAGACAGACCAAACAGGGAAGAGAACTGTTAGCTTGCCCTGAATCTTCTCCCTCAGTGTGGTGCTAACTCTCATGGATGTGCTAATCTTCAAAAAGAATGGCTGATCATGGCGGAATTGGAATATCTTTGTAACTTGACTCTTTTGGCAAGAAAGGTTGGAATTGGTTACTATAATCAGAAGTTATTGCTAGTAGAGGAGAGGGAACCATTATACAGACAGCTGGACAGACAGAGAGACAGATGGAGAAACTGTGATCCTTGGGCAAGCAAGTCAAAATTTTACATTAGTTTTATTTTTTATAAAAATTGCTTTAGCAAGAATTGCAGTTCCTGATGCTTTTCATTTGTTAATAATAACACCAGCCAGCAAGACATTCCAGGGTTTCATGGATGGATGGAGATCTCAATACACTCTGCATGGGCTGAATGAAGCAGAACAGAAATTGGCAAAAACAGGGTTATTATCTTTGTTATTTAATATTCATAATAGAGTGATACACAGAGACTAACCAATTTTACACTGCAGTAGATTTTCAGCTTAGTCCTTTTTCAGTAAGTTTAAGCTCTGCAGTCCTGATCCTACTGTCTAAACAAGCCTCTGAAAAGTCTGTGATTTAAAGAAAGTTTAAGGCAAGAAATGAAGATTAAATCAAGTACACAGCTTTCAGCCAGTTTCAGTTCGAGGCTTTCCAGGTGTGAGGACACAGGCAAATCATCACATGAATTAACATGTTTTTGACATTGGTGGGAGGCCACTGACAGTAAGTTTGAAACCAGTCTTCCAAGGATCTTAGAAAGGAGCAGAAGGAGACGAATATGTAGGAAATATTTTTGGGAATTCTCCAGTTCTCTAAATCAAGAGAAAAGGTGGCACATTGTGTGAGTTGGTTATGTACCAGAGGAGAATAGCTCTGTTCTGTAGGACGTCGAGTATCTGCTTTGTGTAGCTGCATCTCAGCCCTGGACTAGACTGGACTCCTTCCTAGACAGTAGACTCCATAGTCTCATTTTCTGAACTTTATGCAAGAGCTGCGTCATATGATGCAAAGCTGTTTTGGGAAATGCTTAGGGACACACACAGCTGTCAGAGTGTCATTTTCTCATCTTAATTCTATTGTTTTCTAGATATTCTCCATGAGTTTAGACATCTTTCTTGCACTCATATTCATTTTATAAAATTTGACAGCCAGGATAGACTGAGGTCAGAATACAGTTGCTAAGATTAATGTATCTACCATCAATCTGTATTAGAAAATAAATGGAATTATTTTCAAATATTCTGACCTTCTGCAGGTTTTGTTAATTTTTTTCTTTCTTGTGAAATTTAGCTTGAAGTGCAAGCACATTGCTGGCTACTCACCCAAGTACATATGTTTTTGCTAACACTGTCTCCTGTCCTTGGGCTGGAATATACCTTTGGCATGGATGAAGTTTTCCTCACTAACAGCGTTTGAGGAGTTCCAGAATTCCCTACTATGAATATGCATTTATTTCCACCAGCATGTCTTTCATCACAGTAAGGCCAAATGAACTGTCGTCTCCAATACCCATTAAAGGAGTGGTCCTTTTGACCACTATTTTTTATAGGAAGTTCTAAAACCTTTACAACTCTGGCTACTAGAAATTGAAATACCAACAAAAATATTATCAGAAATTAAAAACAGAAATTAGTTTTTTTAAGACCTGTTTTCATGCCCAGTTTTTATTTTACAACAAGAATGCTCTGCCTTTTTTATTTCATCTATGAAACTGGTTTTGACAGTGTGTCAGCTTTTTGTACTTGAAGTTATACTAAAATATTTTCATTCATTCAAAAATAAGAACTTTTAAAATAAAAAAATTGTGTTAGAATAAAAATAAAAATTTACTTTCTTCAGTGAGTCATATTTATCATTAGACAACATGTAAGGGAAAAACAAGCCATTAACTATTCTTAAATACATAGCCTCAGAAATGCAAATATAATTTTTTTTTTATTTCTATAATTATCATATGTAGTTGTAACTATCCAATGTTCATATAAAGACTAAGATACAAGTATCAGTTGGACTGTGTATTTAAACATTGCAACACGTACCACACCAAACAATTCTCTAAAAGTGCAAGAAGGATTTAAAGAACAAGGAAAAAGGTATGCATGGGGTCAAATAACTTACCCTCAGGCACACAAGAAGTCTATGTCACAGCTCTCAATGGAGCCTGGTTCTGCATGCCAATTGTGTCCTTCACTCATAGCACTTTGAGTCTGCATTTATACCAGCCATTACACATTCAAATAAATGCAGTGTGAAGTCCCATATATATATTCGATTCTCACATTGCGTATTCAGAGAAACACACATTTATTATTAATGTTGATAATGAGATATTAAGCTGTCACAGGGGATTGTGATGAGCAGCATCAAGGCAAGTCTATTGCTAGCATCCACAGTGGAATTTCTGCCAAGGAAATGTAATGAGGAGGACTGGGGGGAAAAAAAAAAAAAAGCAACAGCACATGGTAGCGTGAGGGGTGTGTGGGCTGGGAACACTATCTTGGGAGATCAACAGTTCTGCTTGTAGAGATGCGAAGTTCAGCCTGTCATTTTTTTTTTTTTTTGGTACATTTCCTTTTGAAACGAATATCATGCTCATTATAGGTGCCAAACTGACAGCCCTTAAGATTGAAGTTCCCTTTTGCAAAATCAGGTGTAGCAAGAAGCAGCAACAGAAGCTTTTTCATGCATGCCTGTCAATAAGTCTCCACCTTGTCCAGGCAAGGCTGAAAAAATAGTTAAATTTCATCTTTACTCTGTACTTTGCCTGGTAGCAAGGCCACTTTTACTGACACTTGTGTGGTTTCTACTTTGACTTTGGAAATGAATTGGGATCAACACGTTTGTTTTGAGTCACTGACAAGCCCTAAAGAGGAGTAACATTTGATTGCCTTCATCTCATCTTCTTATTGACAAGTGACCCCATCTTTACCACTAACCATGTATCACCATCATTTGCTAGGTAATAATTAAGTTCCTAAGGGTCTTAAATGCTTTGTAAGGAAGCATCTTAAAGAAAAAGCTGAATGAAACAAACTTATTGTAGGCCCAAATACATTCCAGTGATTATACCACAGTCTGTGTAGCTTCGTTTTCCCCTAATGCTCTTTTTTCTCTTGCTTCTTTTCAAAATATTGACTTCTAGTCCCCAAATTCCATGAAAGCTCTCTTCTAAACTCCTGCTGGTTTGCCTTTCTGTGGGGTAGCTGAATTGTCTGGTTTTCAGCTGTAGTTTGTTCTATTCATAACAGAAAACAAGACAGGAGAAAACCTCCAGAACTCATCTATTTCCTACCTCTGCTCTGTGGAAGTATCAGTTCTGTCCAGTCTATTTGTCTAAGACATTCTCAAAAGCTTCCAAAGAATGATGTGTCTTTATTGCAAGAATGACCTTCCATAAAACACTGTACCATATAATACAGCCAGTGGACTAGGCAAGACAGGGAACTTCAATGGTATGAGTACTATTAAATCGTTTCCCAACTAGCCTATGCAGGATTAGTTAAAATAGTTCCTCCTGCTTTACTGAAACTGGGATTGTCAGTCCCCTAAGAAAATTAAGTCCCAACTTTCAGTTATGTTTCATTGGACCTTTATCTATATGAGTAGCTGTACCCCAATTTAAATCTTCAGTTGTCCTACAAAGATATGAAGACATAGCAGCATGCGAAGACAGAGGCTGAGATTAGACATTGGTTAGACTCAGGAAAGACGTAGGAATGAGGATAGTGATGATCTTTTAAACTCCCTAGTTAACACCTGTAAAATGGGAACATGATATTGATTCATTTGTCATCTCTGCCTCATCCATCAAGTGTGTGCTACCCTATGAAAAAACGTAGATGGACCACGCTTCACTTTTGGCCATAGTGGAGCTCAAAGCTAAAGATGTGATTCCTCTGCTTCATGAGACCTGGAAGTCAATAATGGCCATATAGAAATTCAAGCAGTTGCTCCAGATGAAATCTGCCTTTCCCTGTAAGTTACTGTTCTTTATTCTGTGCCAGGGACACTTAACTTCTGTAGCCTCCTAGCAAGAAATCCCAAACGGAGGACAGCACACAGGCTCTCATTGACCACAAATCTCTTCCAAGCCACAATCTCTTCCACTGCTTCAATAAATTACAGCAGCAACCAACGTTGCCTGTTCTCTAGAAACCAACACTGGCAGAAATTGGGTCGTTAGCAAATCCACAGAACAGAAATTGGGAGAACAGGAGCATTCCTGGAAGGGGTCCAGACCACAGAGCAATCAAATGCCAAAAATCAGAGCTAGCTGTCTCAGTACAAAACTAATTTCTTCATACAGGTTTTACCACAAAATAGATTGTCAGTGGCAATCTCTTGGTAGCCACCTGAGAGAACCTGTATGGAGGTATGGATGATGGAGGGGGAGGATCAGAACGCCGAGGGGCTCTGTGGGCAGTGTTAAATGTTCCTTCTGATTACGACACTGTAAATGTGGCCAGATTAGAAATGGTGGTATGGGAACAGGTACTTGACAGTCACTCTGCCTTTCAGTTCTTTATGCTTTTTTGGTCAGAAAAAAATGCTAAATTTATGTTTTCAAATGTACACAGAGATTTCTCTGGAATAAATATCTTGGACTTGTATGTTACATTTTCAAGTAAAAGAAAAAAGTAGTAAAATACAAAATTGTCAACCCACAAAACTTCCTAAACTCTCATTGTGATGTATTGCCCTGGGAAAGCCTGACAGACTGTTTAACACCTTTATTGCTTGATCCTGGGAGCTCAATTTGTTATTTACGGATCCTTCTCCTGTCACTGGTCATGACCACGTATCTGCTTATATTATTCCTAGCAGGTTCTCCAGCACACACTGGTTCAAAAATCAATCATGTCTTAGATCCGTCATTTCTGTCCTGCTTTTGGGCTACGTGTCTCAAGTGCTAATCTGCTGGTGGTGGTCTAATGCTGAATACAGTAGTATCTGCTTTTGTGACATGAGGAAAGGAAGGTTTGCCTCAGGTTTCTTCAGCCAAAGCACTTCAATAAATAGATGGTACGGGTGAATAAATACATATATCTCTCCAACAGTACAGAAGTTCCCTGTTGTACATTTATTTATGGTCTTTACATTTTCACATGGTTTCACCATTCCTCTGGGAAGATGGTTCTTCAAAATATCAATTTGTCAGGATTTGTTTGAATTGCCCTCATTTTATACTACCTTGAGCTTAATTTCAGCCTATTACTTATACTCTTAAGTGATATTCTAAATCATTCTTATCTTGTTGCTTATTCTCCTCTACATTGCATATTTACCCAAGATGATACAATTTTTTAGTTTTATTCATCTTTATTATTGTTCATTTATTTCTCAAAGTTTTTAACATATACTTTTGGGTAACTCTTTTAATAATATTTGTTTCACATTTAAATGTGAAGTCATATCCTAGAAGTATGGAAAATGATGTTTACCTAAGCACTGGCCTATTTTTCTCCCATATCTCATTGCAAGCTCCTGTACATTTACTTGTCATCTTTCTTAGAATTGTACTTTCCAAGTTGTTCTTCTTTTATGTAGCATTGAATACTTATCTTACTAATTTTGTTAATTTGCATTTCCTGTTTTGTTCTATTTTCCTATCCATATTTTCCAAATCTCTTAATTCAGGTGATTTTGTTCCTTTTTCCCGTTTTCTCTCATTTACTGCTTTGTAAGGCTACCATTGTGCTAAGTTTTGTAAACATAAATGAAAGGAAGGCCTTACCTTAAAGGAGATGTATTGCAGGTTCATAATAAAAAAAAAAAAAACAAATCAGGAAGATAAATACTCAGTCAGGGAAAGAGAAGTTAGCAGTGAAGACAGATGAGCGTGGGTCATATATTCTGCTATTTAGAGGTATTCCTGATTTCACATTCTCAGTTGGAATTGAAGATGCAGCTGAGACTTTTTACAGTTTACTCTTTAAAGACTTAAAGGTTGATCAGTTATGACTGTAAGGCTGGCTGTGCACTATTTTAGATGCTCCACAGGAATACTCAATTCTTGGGAGATTAAATATCAATTTTTGTGTTCGCTCATTGAGGGTCCTCTGATGTGATCAAAAACGCAGCATGGGCAACAACTATAAGATCCTACAAGACCCTAACATGGGGAATGGGGCTGAGAGAGGCACTTCAGGGAAGAGTGACATCATTGTGATCTTGCAAGGAAGTAGAAGAAGGATGGAAGGGAAGGGGAAAGCTCTCATTGTCTGAAACAACCCTCTAGGACTGCTCAAACTAAATTGGAACCTCTTTAACTTTCATATAAACCCAGATTAGAAAAAACTAAGATGGAATAATAATATTTTCACTTTTACAGTGTTAGGAACTTTTTTAAGGACTTGCAAAAATAGTAGCTAATATTTTGAGGATGTGTTTTTACTTCTTTCTAAGAAATGCATAGATTTTAATACCCTAAACACAAAAAACCCCTGATATTTTTATTTCAAAGATGCAGTCTATGCCAAAGCAAATCTTTCAACGAAACAAAAATTTTCCTTAACTGACCTCTGTTGGAGCTCTTTTGGTTTTGTGCTAAAAAGAGACTCTGGCAAGGACATTGCAGGTTCCAGATTTACTCTGTAATTCTTGCTCATTCTGTGGCTCTCAACTGGCCATCCATTATTTATTGCAGCACAATGTGTACCTAGATGACCCTGAACAACAGGTAGTGTCTCCAAAACAAAGCAGGATGTCTGCTTAGAGGATTTTACAATCTTAGTGCAGTACTTTAGTGCAGTACTTCTTTGGAAAATTATGGAAAACAGCAGAGATCTCACCACTATCACTGTACTGAGCCCAGCAGCTCTCGTTGGGTAAGGCATATTTTCTAGAGTTGCTGCAAACCCAGGACAGCTTCTCTCTGCTAATGAGACAAAATCTACAGGAAAGCAACTGCTGTAGTCTTTGCCATACTCATATCACACAATTTCTGAGGTTGGAAGGGCCCTGTGGAGATCATCTAGCCCACCCACCCTGCTCAAAGCAGGGTCAGCTACAACAGGTTGCTCAGGGCTGTGTCTAGCTGGGTTTTGAATATCTCCAAGGACTAAGATTCCACAACCTCTCTAAGCAACAGTGTTCCAGTTGTTGGTCATCCTCACAGTGAAAATGTGTTTTCTTATGTTTAAACAGAATTTCCCATGTCTCAATTTCTGCCTATTGCCTCTCGTCCTTTCAATGGATACCTATGAGAAGAATCTGACTCCCTCTTCTTTACAACCCCCACAGTCCCCAGTTGGGTATTTATACACGTGGATGAGATCCCCTCTGAGCCTTCTCTACTCTGGCTGAACAGTCCCTTCTCTTAAAATCTCTGACTGAAAATTGATGTCAGATGCTCCAGTCCCTCAACTGTGTTTGTGGCCCTTCACTGGACTTGCTCCAATACATCCAAGTCTCTCTTGTCCTGGGAAGCTCAGCACTGGACACAGCACTCCCAATGTGTAGCATCAGTACTGAGCAGACTGGAAGGATCCTACAGCCTGTAGGGGTTACCTGTCCGTGCTTTACAAAAAGAAGAAGAAATTAAAAAAAACAAAATAAAAAGATGAAAATTTCTTTAGGAGCACAGTGAAGGCCACATCAAAGTTTTGAGCTCCCTGGATGGTTAAAGGCGTGCCACCTAACTTTTGGCACTGTGCTGCATTGCATCATGTGGTTGCTCTCAGAGCAAACAATAGATCGTGTATCAGTAAGAACATCATGTCCTCGTATGTTGTTTACTCCTGATCTAGATCAGCTCTGATGAAGTCTGCATATGACTGATATTGGGTGTCCAGAGAATCTTTTTCCTAGAGAGGTTTCAAAGATTTTTAAGTAAGTGCAGCATTGGGGTGTGCCCTGGTATGAAACGAAGTAATGAAGTCTATGTGATATGCTTCTTTTGAAACACAGCTCTTATGAAAAATTCAAGAGGAAATGCTTTCCTTTTGTTCACTGCCAGTTCATCTAGTTTGCAGCTGGAGAAAAGAGAGATGATTATTTTGGGGTACTTTAATGTGTGGGAGCTTTTAAGTGGATATAGATTTGTTCTGTTTGTTGTCAGGGTGCCAGAAGTTCTTGAAGCCTGATAATGCTCTCTCCATGTTTTATTCAGGTTGTCATCAGTAATGAAATATAATTTAATTTTACTTTCCTATTATACTTTTCTCATCTCACTATCAAAAAAAAAAGTGTGCAGAATATTTTTTTATCACTGCTCACAAACAAGGGAGCTTTAAAAACAAATGTATGCAAAGAATTAATGTTTTTGTAGAAAGGCTTTAATTTATTATTTAGCTCTATTTCTCCAGTGATAGCAAGAATATGCTTTTTATGAACATCATAGTACCCTTAATTCTCAAAGACAATTTACACATTAAAAATAAATTGTAAAATCCCAGTAGGATTCAGCATGTTGACACATTTTAGATTAGGTATGGTAATGTTGATGACTGCTAACTTTTAAATAAGTAAGTTAGATGGAAAAAAGTGATTAGCAAGAGCTGTGTTAAAAAAAAACAGAAAAAACACATTCTTTGAGTCAGTTAGCCTTTTCTCTCCAGGATGGGATCTCAACATTTTTCCTTTGCGCTATTGCTAAGAGTCTTTAAAAAAAATAAAAAAGCTTCTTAAGATGGTAGGCAGCAGTGAGAGGGACTACAAATACATTTTCCTAGAGATCCACAAGGTCTGGATATTTGTTGCTGTCCCCATTCCTGTGGGACCTAGTTAGTCTCTCTACTATAATCTACTCTGCTATTGTTTGTACTCCGTAATGTAGTCTTTGTGTCAACTCAATGTCCAACCATGAAGCCAGCTGGCTGGCAAAGGAGAAACTGCTGCACTGGTTCCTGCTGGTCAGAACTGGTAAAATTACCAAACAGGATTTCCTTAAACCAGTGGAGTAATCCTGTCCTACTCATCAGGAGCACTGATCCCCTTCAGGCACTTCATCTCTAGCCCCACTGTGGAAGATCATTGTTTTCTTCCTTCTCCTCACCCTAATGTGTCATCACATACACTCATTTTGTGCTTTGACTTCTCCCGCATCATCATGTCCTGCAGCCCTGACACCCATTTCCTAACAAAAATCTTCCTCCGTTGCGATCACCTGCATTCATTTCCCCTTAATCTTCACCATGCTCCCTCCATCTCCTCTTCCTGCTCCAAGAACTGCACTTTCTTGAAACAGGTCTTAAAGAGAACCAGCCCTTTGGCTATCAGGTACCTTTTCTGTCCTTTTGCAGATTTTTATTTAAATCCTATTTCTTTTGCATTTCTTCATTAGGTTGCTGTCAAACTTCTGTGCATTTTTGCCTCAGGATAATAGACTACATATGCATAATACATAGTTTGGATGTCAATAGATTTTATTACAGTTTAGGATAGTGGTTCTCCTTAATTTCATGCTATCCACAAACTAGATAGATAGTAAATTGTTGGCTCTGACAGGAAGGTTATACTACAGGCTAAATTTTACCCTGAGTTAAATTCAAACGTCTTTCTACCAGAGTCAGAATGTGGCCTATAATGCATTTGGGAGAGAAACAGAGATGTTCTGGTCTTCTTATCAGACCTGACGTACAATCCTGTTACATTACAGATGCACCTCCCTGATATAAAGCAAATAAAAAATCCCCAATTCACAGTGAATTTATATGGTTAATATTATCTGATAAAATACAAGTGAATGAATAGAACCTTGAGGGAAGGTTGGATTGCTGAGAGAGACCAGGCATCCAGGGAAGCATTGCTACATGCCTAGCAGAAGGGCAAAAGCAAAGATAAATGTAGGTCAATGGAAAAACCAGGAGCAACAGTAAAATACTGAGAAAATTCCAGAGGAAACAAGACAAAGTGACCTGCAACAGGGCTTATTCCTCATCACAGCTCATAACACAGTCAAAGCAAATGTAAAGACTAGAAAACAGCACAGCTACATCAGTCCTTTTCTCCTCCTTCAGCAGTGTATGAGAAATAAAGTAGCAGTTTTGCAAACCCACCTCTTTATATCTACTGGGTCACAAATTTTGGAAACAAACCCCCCACTTGGGAACATCACAATTTTCTGTCCACCTAAGAACAAAACCAAGCAAGATACTGATCTGATCTCACTGTGCGAGTAGCAATGCCGTGCACACCACTCATAGAAGGATGGCATGTTTCTCACCTGACTTCCCAGTCTTGACTATTGTCTCCTAGACTCCAGAGTTCAGCAATAACAGGTTCTCCCATGCAAGGAGGGATAGCACAGCTTGTGTGTGCTCTGGTTCAAGACCAGCCTCCAGTTCATAGAGTCCATATAATTCATACAGCTTCCATACAGTCAGCTGCCTCTTCCCTTCCCCACGTTTGTAATCTGGTGACTGAATAAAGGGCAGCTGTGCTTTTGACAAGTGGGATTATTAGAACAAGGAGTTGGGAGTGTGAAAAGGTACACAAGAATTAGGAGCACACTCAAAATTAGAAGATTCTGAAAAAAAGGAAAAAAAAAAATCTGACTGGTAACTTTTGTCTCTTACCCTCCCATATTGCTTGCTGTGATTTAATTTCTAATAGTCTGTCCCACAGAAGCAAAAATGTGTCAGACAAGATGACTGGGACATTTTCAGGGTTGCTTCATCCAAAGATAAGACATCCCACCCACAAGGATGCATCTTTTCTATATAGAGCAGACTTTGTGGTTGCAGATAATTGGAAGCAATTAATCACACCAAAGACAAACAAACCTAGACATAAATCATTAAACTAACAAGAACATGATCTGCTTTTCTACCCCCTTCCATCTCGTCGTCTGCCTCCGTGCTGCTTTGAAGGAACACCCCTGGCTTGCAGAGAAAATACATTGCTACCAGTGCATTTTATGGCTTATAATGATAGTAGGAGGGCTTGTTTTATTTTTTCCCTTTGTATTCTTTTTTTTCCCTTACGTGACTATGATGTGAGTATGTCTCTCTGTAGATCTTCCATACTGAGAACTCCAACCATATATCAAGAGAGCACACTCTATTCAACCATCATTAAGCATCATTTGCAATCTTGTACTTTATCATCAGTGTACTGTCCATTCAGCAAGTTTTCATGCTTGAAATACCCATGCTGACCATTGAGATGTGTCAGCTAGTTTGTGTAACAAACTAGTTCTGATAACATGCTTTTTATTACTACTGTCGTCAGTGGCTCAGCTCTCATTCACATT
Organism: Grus americana; assembly: GCF_028858705.1. Lineage (NCBI taxonomy): Eukaryota > Metazoa > Chordata > Aves > Gruiformes > Gruidae > Grus > Grus americana. The sequence goes on along the minus strand of NC_072853.1, from coordinate 7,895,943 downwards.
CATTCTACAACGCAAAAGCCTTGCATCTCTGACCTTATTCCCCATGACCTAGTTGTAATACTTTAGATTTAATGGTCTTATTGTTGAGCTGCCCTTGGAGGGATCCTTATACTTTTCCTATGGAAGTCTCCTTGAGATATGGTGTCTTATCACAGCATTTGCACTTCAAAGTACTCTAGCAGGGCCTAAATCACCAGCCATCTCACCAAATATGGCTTCTAACTGTAGGGGAAGTTCAATTGTGTCCTTCAAGAAGGGCAGTTATTTTAGGAAATGAGAATAAATTACAGAAGGACAGGCAACAGACCCTGATCTCTGCTTTACTAGTCCATTCTCTTTTAGTGGTATGTCCAGAAAAGCCCCTAGGCTGGCTGGTGCAGGAAGCACACTCTAGTTAACTCATTACCAGGTGATGAGAATCCTTGAAATGATTATATTATATTGTTTATATTGATTATATTCTTACTATTTGTAAAGTGAAATAGTGACAATTCTGAGACAGATAATACTGAGACACGACTAACTGGAGGAACCAACCAAAACAGAAATCCTGGAATTTGACTGGTGTAGACGTGAAGAAGGATGGGCACAAGTGTGAGTGCAGGTACATCCATGATAAAAGTACATTAAGTGTGCAAATGAAATATCCCAATACAACATCTCTGTTACAAAGGAATATCCAGTGCTGCCATAGAGGAGTCAAGAACTAATTATGTGCAGATTTTTGGCTACTGGATGCTTCAGTCCCGTGGAAAGCTATTTAGTCAGAAACATGCAGTTCTGTCCCATTGGCTGCAATCTCTGAATAAAAGGAAACTTGAATTGTTGCTGTTTATGATTAACAAAAGCAGCAGATCCTAGAGAAAGAACCAGCACATGATTTCCTGAGCTCGATATAAGTTCCTTCTGGAAACTATCAAAGATCTTGAATATCAGAAAGCTAGATGACCCAAATGATAAGGCCGCATCCCCAAACTTAGGAAACTTATCTAAAATATAGATAATTAATCAGTGATAAGAGCAAAGTCCACCTCTGTTTAAAATCCCTTTGGGAAGGACTCTTTCACCCAGCTTTAAGTGTTTGCAATGTAGATACCTCTGTCTGAACTAGCTCCAAGTACAGCCAATGAAGAGAAATAAGCACATTCAGGATGTGAATCATCTGATCTATTTTAGCTCTCTACTTTCCGACATGAATCACCTCTTGCTTGCTTTTCTTTGACTACATGGGAAGTCTAGATTACTTGTTCGGATGTATATGATTACCTTGTAGATGTTTCTATTGGAACAGATGTGCATCATCCTTCAGAGCTTTTTGACATTTCTTACAGTCATGTGAAGAGATGAACCTATGTTCAGTTTCTGGCCACAGTGACTGGTGAAAGAATAGATTAGGCCATTCGCAGTTCCTCCTGAGAGCCCAAAAGGTAAAGAAAGCTTTAATTTAATTCTGGCTAGCAGAAATAATGCCACATACTATGTCACTTACCATTCCTGGGTGGGAAGGCAGAAGCAGGGTAAATGAGGCTATAGCATGCACCATATTCTACATTTCGACTTCTCCCTATGCCATACTGTTGCTGCTAATTGTGCAGACTTGCCTAGACACTTGGGGCTGTTGAAGTAGCAGAATGAAGGAGACAACCCCTGCCTCAGGGGTGTTTTACCAGTCTCTGTAAGGTCACCAGTGTAACTCCGATCTGGGAAAAAGGGTTTATAGAAGAGGAAAGTTTAGTGCATAAGATCAGTTTGGAACATGAGGCTGAGTGATGGGAGGACAGAAGAAAAATAACTTGTGTTCTTCTGGGAGACCTGGTCAAGAGGATTTGTAATAGCATGCAGACAGTGATAGTAAAAGTAAGCAAAAGAAGGAAAACAAAGGACATTTAATAGATATATAAACAATATAGGCAGGGCTGGCAGGGACGAGGATCTGGTTTTAATAGTGTCAAGAAGGAAACAGAGGTCTAAATATAAAATATAGACCGATGGAATATTTACTGCATGTATTTACACTTGTGAGGGAGGCGTATCTACTGGACGCATGAACAAACATTGCCCTCTGGGTCCCCTACCTCTTTCTTTATGGTTGTCAGCTCTCTGGGAAAGCAAACATTGTCCATGTGTTTGTCTGAATTCAATTGCAGGGAACACTGGCTGTTGGGTACAACCCTAATATCACTGCTGAAACGAGAAAGAAGACTGACCCAAACATGACCCTCTCTTCTATCTTATTTCTGTATTTTCTTTCTATTTTTACAAGTCTGAAAAAGCCACATTTTTTAGGAGCAGCTCAGTATAGCCTCAGAATAATCAAGCTCTCTTAGAATAAATAGGCTGCTTGACATATCCTGGCAAAAAACCCCCAAACAACCCATGAAGTACTGCTAGTGTTTTGTAAACAAAATTTGAAGTAAAAAGTGAATCAAAGAGAAAGAACTTGGTCATGTGTGGAAAAATTTGAACATTCTTGGGCATCAAAAAGGGCTGCCTCTCCATGGTCTGAAGGAAATATAGGCACCAAAAGAAAAAAGAGAGAAAATGACTAATATTAAAAATATCATGCATAAGCAAGGAAGTGTCTTAAAAAAAAAAAAAAACAAAAAAAACCAAAAAAAAACCCCAAACCAACCAGACAAAACCAAACCAACCCAACCAACCAACCAAACAAAAACCCAAAATAAACCCACAAAAAACAAAAAACAATGATAGAGGTAATCTGCAAAGAGAGGACTGGTAGTTTCACAAGGTTTCCCAAATGCTTACTGGCTGTATACAGTACCATGGAAATGTAGCCACTGCCTGAAGACTATCCCCCAAATATATCAGGCAATCTATGGAAGCGTAAGAAAAGTGATAATTTGACCAAAGACATATTGGAAAAAGTGCTATGCCTGAGGAACTGTACTGTTCATGGAGAACAGGCAGGACTCTACTCTCTGATCCACAGAACAATAATTGATAAATTCCACAGATCTGAACTCATCTACTTTGAAGTATGGAAGGGGCAGATCAGGACACAGACACATGATGCTCTGGTCTTACGACATTCCAAAGTGACCAAGTGTGCACATCTAACTTCCCAGTAAATCCAAAGTAAGAGAAATTTAAGGTAACATATGTTACTTCACCTCTGTGGCTTGATCAAGAACCTAAGTCTACCTTTCTGTTAATCAATTATCAGGCTTTTTTTTCAGAAAAGTTCTTATCTCAAGCAGAAACCAAAGTGAAGTGATTACATTTTTGAGAGTGGTTAATATCCAAACCTTGGTCTTTTTTTTGCTCTTTACGTTGATTTAAAAAATACAAGAGCAGACATTGCCTGTGGTGGCTACTAAGATCCACAACCATCTGAGGGCTTTTCAGAGAATTAAATCTCTTAGTTCGAGAAGAAAAAAGTCACCTTCAGTAAAATAAATATTATACCCAAATTTTATAAAGTTGACAAGAATGTTTGGCTCCTGCCACCACCCCCAACTCCTGTTATCTATCTCTGAAGACATAGCACAAAGGAAATGCAGTTAAAAGGATCAATGACCTTTGAACACGCAAGTCTCTGAGAACAAAGTTGTTTTGTTTTCTTGTCAGTAAATTTAGTATTCCTTTCATGAAACACAATTTAGTCAACCTATTAAAATGCAACCATAGATCTCATTAATGAAAAGCTACTAATTTAGCTTTTCTCCAATTATAGTGCAAGGTTTGGTGCAGAAAAAAAAAACAAAAACCAAACACCACACTGAAAACAACTTCTGATTTCTCCAGCCTTCCCATTGTCTGTAGTAGAAAAACAAAATGAGTTTTCTTCAGGCAAGAGAACATGAGAACAATTATCTCCTCCTTCCGTTTTTAAATTCCCTTTCCCCATCTACCCCATCTCCCCCTATAGAGGGATTATTATTAGGAATAATAAAATCCATTCCCTAAGGATAAAGGATGAGTAAACCTTATGGAAGGTTAGATTTTCTGAATCATTCATTTGCAAAGTCATTTAGTGTTCATAACCCTTTCCTTCTAATTTAAATCTGTATGGCTTGAGTCAGACCTCTCTTGGACCAGTTTTACACCTGAACAACTCCACTGGGCTTGTTTCTCCACTGCATTGCATTTGGCACAGTGATTTATACCTGAAAAAACCTGAATGCTAGATGTTACAGCCCTGCTTTGGGACAATTCCTCATGCACCTTGCAGAGAGGCAGATGATTATCTGCAAGACATAAAGCAGCAGAGATCTGGGCCCTTTGCCATTTATGGGTTTACTTCTGATTTTCAGCTACACCAAAATCAGGTTACTTTGCATGGATCATTCAGATGAAAGCTACAAGAATACCCTATGAAAGAGGACAGTATGCATATGACCTCTACTGCTTTCTCCTATCCTATCCTATCCTATCCTACCCTACCCTACCCTACCCTATCCTACCCTTTTGCCCTCAAGCTAGCCAGACGAAAGGCAGCAGCAGCCTTGGAGCTGTATAGCTGTGATGGTATTGTGGTCTGCCCAAGCCAATATGCTTCTGTTTTGTGAAGACAAAGCCTCTCAGAAGGACATACTAGTTGGTCATAGTGTCACACCAGAGTGGCTGACTGGCTTCTGAAACTACTGAGCTGGTCATCTTGGTGGATGTGCTGAGGAGTTTGGGACTGTGTCTGAACCCACTCCTGCTAGGTTAGGCAAATGGTTTGCACTTAAAATGGAAGACAGTTGATGTTCTTCATGGTCCTTATTTGTTCTGGGAATCCATTTACAGGTAGGGACTAATTCCCAAGAAAGACTTCGTTCTCAAACAAAACTATTCTTACCATTCTTGAATTCCTTGCTAAAATAAATCCTGTCAACCCCTGCCATCATGCCAGAGCCTTATTTGGTGTTACACACTTTATCCACTGCATACTTCAAAGGAATCAGAAGGACCTTACACTTTGTTTGCTGTTAGCTGGTTATGTATGGCAGGCAGGGAAGGATGTGTATGCAGCACCCAGGGGGCTTCTGCAGTGGGCCATTGTCCTGGTTTCAGCTAAACCACGACAGCCATATTACATAGGGTTTCTCAAGTTTCACAGCCTTCCTGTCACATTGTCCAGCTGAAAAGTTTGATCAGTTTGTCACTAAAATAGAGCTTAAGCTGAGTACTTTTGTCAAATACATTGGAGAGTATGGTCAGCAATTCCAGCACTTAGACCATGACTATACCAAGCCATAGCAAATTCCAGTAACACTAATTTCAACATATCTATGTCTCTTCAGATAAAAGCTGAATTTTTATCTAATAAGGAATGGAACCTCAAGTTGGAACGATATCTTACAGACCATGTAAACATGAGAAGGCTGCCAAATCTGTCAGCATAAATATCCCAGAATGTTGTTTCCTTGTGTTGAGAAAGGCTACTTAGAAAAGGAGGTGATGTCTCTGAGTCATAGACTCATAGAATGGTTTGGGTTGGAAGGGACCTTAAAGATCATCTAGTTCCAACCCCCCTGCCATGGGCAGGGACACCCTCCACTAGACCACGTTGCCCAAAGCCTCATCCAACCTGGCCTTGAATGCTTCCAGGGAGGGGGCATCCACAACTTCTCTGGGCACCCTGTTCCAGTGCCTCACCACCCTCTGCTTTCTGAAAAAAGTAAGCAAAGGGTCCATTTAATATGTATTTTCTGGGAAACTACTCCTGAAGACAGAGGTCTGAAATCAGAATATAAATAATCTAAGACTGCTCAGTGTTGCATGTATCACACATCCAGGAGTCAGGAGGGAGGGCATAGAATACATCATTGCCTGTGAGACTGGAGGTTTTGGAAACAACCACTTCACTGTGGGCATGCTCAGAGGCCTATTAGCCTAGTCACTGGTGACTCGATATTCAACTTAACATCAGTTCCTCAACTACTGTAAACCTGAAAATTTAATGTTTTAATCCTCACAAGCCCTTTACTTTGTAGCTGAAGATTATATCCATTACTCAGGGAAGGAGCCTGCAGCAATGAGTCTGAGGGCTCTGACAGAAAACTAAAATCAAATGGCCTAAGACAACATCACCACTCAGCTTTGTACCCCATCCTTGTTTCAGAAATTTCCACCCCTCCTAAAATTGGCAAGCTGCAACCTGGCCTATTAAGCAATGGATTTCCTCACTGTCCAATCAATTCTTCCCAAATTATGCCCTTTCCCAAACAGATGCCTTGATCACCTCTCCCTTCCACCTCCTCAGCCCATTTTGCATTAAGTGGTGAAAGTCAGCAATGGAGTCTTGAGTGAGATGTCTTTAAACTTTTTGGAATTTCCCACTCACTCCTGTGGGTTGGAGCTTTTTTGGTCCAACTCTAGAGGCAAAACGTCAATAACGTTAAATGTCCCAAGCAGTTGCAGAATCCCTGGAGCAGTGTCTAATTTTAAAATAGTAAAGACATTTAAATTTGGACTCTATTTGTCAGGTAGGCAGAATGGGGGCTGCTTCAGGGCCAGATTCAGAAAATCTTAAAGCATTCCAAATGCCTAGTAAAGGAAAAAAAAAAAAATCCAAAAATCCATAATCAAAAGGAAGTACACTTGCCTGACACCTTCTAGGGTATTTGTTCCTGAAAACATGTGAGATACATGAGAACTTAAATCTTAGAATTTTTTTCTTATAATTTTAAACGCTTTGGCATCCTTGCTTATACATTCCTCAGGTGGGCTGCACTTAACCCAAATAACAAAATAGAATGGATGAAATGTTAACCTTGTCTTCACTCTGATACGGCCAATGTAATGTTTCATTACATTAAAATGCACCATCGACAAGTTATACACAATATAAAAACAGAAATTGTGTTTATGACCACTTTGCTTCAATGTAAATATAGCATGAGTGGTGAATTGTGTGCTGCTTGCCTCCTGCATCACCCCTAACCCTCCTATCCATCCTTATGCTAAGGTGGTAGCACAGAAAAACTAAAACCCACAGTCAACAAGCAAAACAATTACAGGAGGTACTGTGATAAACAGCCAGTGCATTTGTCAAACACGATGTCTGTAATTGCCTAAGACAAGGAAATGGCAGTGCAAATGCGACCCACAAAGGAAAATTATAACAGTGAAAACTCCCAGAAGATGAACCAGGACTTGCAAAGAAGCATTTTGACAGTTTTGCTAGGGATGAACTGCAGGAGAAAAGTTTAAGGTTGCCTTTTTGGCTAGAAGTTGCTGATGAGAATGAACACCCTTGCTTTGTGGGGAGTTGTTCATAGCAGCAGGGGAGCCCAAATCAGCTGAGATGCTGAATTAAATTGGTCAGTTGGTAGCCTCTTAGCTAAGGCTGGCTGGAAAGCAAGAACTAAACTTTGTGAAAATTATCAACTTTTGACATTTGTCTTTCTTCTCAGAAAGAAGGCTTTTCAGACTTTATTTGTAAAAATATACTCCAGGAGAATTACCTCAGCTCACTATAAGCTGGTGAATGGGCCAAGAGGGCACTAACGGGAATAAATGGCCCTGACATGGGTTTAAGAATACACAGCAAGGATAATGGTTTAAATGTCTTCTCTGTATGACTTGGATTTGATCTCCCAGATGACAGCTCATCTCCAAGCTACTGTGTCTGCCAGGCAGGCAGTAAGTCTTCTGGTTAGAGTTGTCTCACGTCATATAAATATGAAACATTAACTCAGGACCACAAAGGGGCTAATTATGTTTTCTGGAGAATGTAACATCTTCCTCCAGTTAGAAGGCCCTGATTTGACACAAACTCAAGCTGCTCTAAGGGATATTTTTCACTGTCTGTCTTTGTTGGCCTGGGTGACTCTCTTTGAGTAGGAATTGTATCCTGTATCGGTTCATGCTTCCTGATTGTTACAGACTATTACAGCTCTGGGAATGAAGGTTCAGTTTCCACAGAGAGACTGGTGGTTGAATCAGATGACAACAAACAGAAGGAATATTTATTGAGTTACACTGTTCTTTATTACATAAAACAATGTTCCAGCTATTATTGATAATCTTATTATAAGTGCTTGTTATACATAAACAGTATCCCACCTAATGTGTATACAACAAGAACATGCACAATCATTCAAACACAAGCCCTGCCAGCACGTTTGCACACCAGCTGCCCTGTGATGACAGAACCACCACTGTCCATCAGTCACAGTGTGGCAACACCAGGGAAGTCATGTTCCCGGTAACTAGGGAGGTTATCTATGCTGATGGAGGCAGGCAATGGCCAACAACGTGGGGTACTCTGGATATGACAGCATTTGTGCTCCTCTGCTCTGGACATGCAGCAAAGACAGGATCCTTTCTCACCAACCGGCAGTCAGGTGTCTTGATAGGTCTCCTTGGGGTTTTTTTCCCCATTTTGTTTTTGTCCAGAAAAACTGATCCACTGTTGTGGTTTAACCTCATCCAGCAACTAAACACCACGCAGCCGCTTGCTCACTCCCCCAGTGGGATGAGGGACAGAATAGGAGGAGTAAAAGTGGGAAAACTCATGGGTCGAGACAGTTTAATAGATAAAGCAAAAGCCACATGCGCAAGCAAAGCAAAACAAGGAGTTTATTCACCACTTCTCATGGGCAGGCAGGTGTTCAGCCATCTCCAGGAAAGCAGGGGTCCATCACACGTAATGGTTACTTGGGAAGACAAACGTCATCACTGCAAATGTTTCCCCCTTCCTTCTCCTTCCCCCAGCTTTATATGATGACCATGATGTCATATGGTATGGAATATCTCTTTGGTCAGCTGGGTCAGCTATCCCAGCTGTGTCCCCTCCCAACCTCTTGTGCACCCCCAGCCTACTCGCTGGTGGGGTGGGGTGAGAAGCAGAAAAGGCCTTGACTCTGTGTAAGCACTGTTCAACAATAACTAAAACAGCTCTATATTATCAATACTGTTTTCAGCACATATCCAAAACATAGCCCCATACATAAAGAAAATTAACTCCATCCCAGCCCAAACCAGCACATCTACCATGGTTCATACTTATATCGGTGATCTCCCTTGTAGGTGTCACATCACCAGCTAGATATTTGCATGTTCACCTTGCCATGATATTATCCATTCGTGATCAATCATCTCAGACAAGCTATTCATTTTTTCAGTTAGTTTCAGCCAAGCAGCATAAAGTTTCAGGTAGTTTCCATTTTATACACCAGCAACCCTGCAGCCACAGTTTACAGTTTACTCCATCTTTGGCAGATTTCTAGCATCAAAAGAAGGCCTTGCATACTCCTCCAAGTTCATGTACTGAGACATTTCTGACCAAAATTAAAAAGAAAAAAAAGAAGTCCCCAGCAAAAAAAAAAAATATTTTGCTGAAAAATCCCCCATAAGCATTTTTTGGAACAGTTCTATCACAACCAAAAGTTGAGGTTCTTCATAATTTCTTGCATAATTTTTACTCCAAATTATGCTCAGAACCTAATTAATCCCAGCTGGTTTTGGGAGCAAGACAGATATTACACTAGGGTTTTGTGGCAAGGTTTTGCTAGTGGAGCGGCTACAGGGTGGCTTCTGTGAGAAGCTGCCTATGTCTGACAGAGCCAATGCCAGCTGGCTCCAAGACAGACCTGCCGCTGGCCAAGGCCGAGCCCATCAACAACGGTGGTAGCACCTCTGGGATAACAGAGTTAAGAAGGGGGGAAAAAAACCCCTACCAGGAGTAATTGCAGCCAGAGGAATGAGAATATCTGGGAGAAACAACTCTGCAGACACCAAGGTCAGTCCAGAAGGAGGGGGGGGAGATGCTCCAGGCCTCATATAAAGTTTTCCATTTTATTCAGTCATAGTCAGTGTCATTAGCCACACTACAGTCAAAGCCCACTAAGACTAAGCAACTTAACTTTCCCAGTGGTACCACCAATCAGCAGAACTTGAAAGCTCAGTCTTTGATGACCATTAATCCAGATATCCTCCTGCTTCCAAGTGAGCACAGTTTGACTGAATCAAAGGACTAAAGTAAAAGCCAGACTAGCAATGAACTAAAATCAGTGCAATGAGGGGCAGGAATCTCAGGTGGTTGTAACATGGACCAGCTGTGCAGTCATCTGGGCTTCCCTGACAGAAGCCAAAGTTTTGTGAGCCCAAAGTTAATATCCTGCTTAAATCTCTCATTAGGGGCAGAGATGGAACTGATTATCACCCTAGTTGTCTGAGAATGAGTAATGACTCCACCATTCCTGTTGCTCATTGTATTTCTCCTCCCCTGCCCTTTCTTCATCCTCATTTCTTACATGCTAATAAGCTTCTCACATACCTGCTGTTACATCATTTGAGCTAAGCATTCTTGATAATTTCCCCTCATGTCTTCCTTTGCCAATCTTTGGGCATGAAATCTTCATAAACTTATGAAACAATATCATGGATTCAGTGTGGAGAATTCAGTTCTCTTCCTACAGCAGAAGAGAACTATCTGGGGATGTCACAGATGTATTTTGAATGTTTGCAGTACTGTTAAGAGTGGCTATTTTCAAGAAAAGACTAAACAGTTCTCTCCTTAAAAATGGCATGGTATTTCTTAGGTACTTCCTAGGAAAGTATTGATACCTTTATGGAAAATTTTTATACCATCTAGTTATTTTCAGTAGTATTCATTAAATAAAAGATAGATATGTTCATCTGAATTAGTAGCATGCAACTACATTTATGATCAGTATAATTAATTTCATACTAAAGAGCATAGCTACTTTATATATAGATACTTCAAAAGGTGAACAGTCAGATCCAATGTCATTCATAATATGAGCACTGCTGGTCACTGCCCTGCTCTCATCTTCCAGTTCAGGATGATGATGTGGCAGACAGATGTTTGGACTGTTCAGTTTGGATGCAAGAGCTGAAAAGCAAAAATTCAGCCAGGACGTGTTGGTCCAATGGAATTAGTTCTAACCAAGATGTGAAGGACCTACCTGCTTTTGGAGCAGAGATATTTAAGTGCTATCTATCTCCAGCTGTTCTCTAACATCTGCCTTCTTTTCTGGCATTATATGGTGCTGCCGGAGCCTTTGTAAGCAGGTCAGCTCTTAGCTCACAGAATCCATCTACATTGCCATGAAGTTTCAGTGTACAGAATAATGACAGCTTTGAAAATGAAGACAGTTGTGTACAAAGAGTGATGGTCCATGCACAAGGCATAAAGAAAGAATTCCAAGGACTTGCATTAGAGAAAATAAAAAAAAAACAATCCAAAAAACCCCATCCAAACATTCACGTGCAGGACCTGTATCCACAACATATTCTCTGACTTCTTCATATGAGCTATATTATGTATTTCCTCTCTAAAAGGATTTGGAAACTGCTTAGTATCAGATCTACTTTTCCACAATGAAATCAAATGAAAACGCCATAAAAATATGCAGACTGGTTAATTCTTGAGCAGGTTATAAAATACCAACAGGATCTCATGCATTAAGTGGTGTGGAATTTCATGCTCTTTCTCTTATTTTCTAGGTGAAATTCATTTTCTTTTGTCCTGTGGAGCTAGATTGTGATTTCTGTTGAGTCTGATAGGAGCTTTTTTGATAGAAGTACCTTCGGCACCTTTCTTTGTTCAGACCATTTTCTTTGTTAAGCAGCTGGGTTTTCTTTTCTTTTTTTTTCCCCTCCCATTTTTAATTAATGCAAAGCCCACTGCAACAAGAAAAGAAAATGGATCCATTTTCCCTTTCCAGCTGACACAGAGCTAATAGATTGATTCCTTCCCACCTCCTCCTCCTCCCTACTATGTTTTATTCACAATTTTACCAGTTCTTATTCCATAATAGGCCCAGCTCTGTGTGTTTCTATTTGATCATAATGTGACGAGACCCACAAAAGCCAGTGCCCGTTTCTTCTTGCTTCATCATCATCATCATCCTTCATCAGCTACTACATCACATACAACAGTTCTCCTACCACCATTCTTTTCTTTCCTTTCCTTTCTGTTTTTCCTTTGCATCACTTAATGTGTTGATTTGGACCTGCTGAGTGGTAATGGCAAGACTGCTAGGCTGCTGAGTGACTCATAGCTGTAGCTGATTGACTTAATATTTCCCAGCTTGCTCCTGAATGGCCTTTCTGTAAATGGAAATGAAATTATTCTTTAATTATGACCAGTATTTCATGCTATGAGGCATGAGACACCCTTTCTCTCTATTTGCAATAATCTGAACTACAAGCCAGTGTTGAGGTACCAGGGATCTGAACATACAGTGACAAACTTAAACCTAAGAGAAGTTATTGCACAGTACCAATATATAAAGCCTGTGGGGAAGCATCTTAAATTGTGGCTTTTAGATGGAAGAATGGGGGAATAAGGAAGTGGACAAAGCTCTGAGAGGCTTCAATGCTGAATGGGGCAGGAAACCCAGTGAAAAAGGACACAGAAAGGCTGACAGTTTTATTACCTTCTTCATCTAGGTTTGTACTGGTAAGACAGACCTTCAAGAATTCCAGGCCTCTGAGACCAGAGGGAATGTCTGGAGAAAGGAAGACCCACCCTCAGTAGAGAGGGAGCAGGGAAGGTTGTCTGAACCTACATGAGTCCCTAGGACCTGATAAGATGTCACAACTGGAGTGCTGCAATGGATGACTACAAACTCTTCAGAAGGGATAGGCAAGGAAGGAGAGGTGGTGGGGTGGCCCCATATGTTAGTTTTTTGATTGTTTGGAGCTTACTGACGGTGATGATAAGGTTGTGTGTTTATGGGTAAGAATCAAATGGAAGGCCAACAAGGCAGATAAGATGGTATTGGTAGGTTCCTATGCTTGCCATGGGGCTTGCTTTCCTTGCTGTATAGTAGAGTCCAGTGCTCATTAGTGGCTGCTTTTTGCTTTTGCTGCTCTCTGTACTGCTGTACTGCTTATCATCTTACTGTGCTGTGCCTGGGAACATTTTGATAACAGCAATGGCGATGCACCTGGCCTGGCAGATGACCAGGGCATCACTGCTGTTTCTGTGCTGCTGTACTGGACAGGCTGGAACTCCAATGTGAACTTGAGTAGAAGGGACTATGACCTGGGGATGAGTCCATGTAGGAGCAGGATGCCCATAGCATCTATGGCCATGGATAAGTCCACACGAGAGCAGGTATATCTCGAAGTGTCTGTGGCCATGTTTATGTCTGTGCTGCAGCAGGTATACATCTGAAGGGATTGTGGTCCAAAGATAAGTCCACGCTGGAGAAGGTACACCTTGAAGCATCTGTGGCTGTAGATAAGTCTGTGCTGCAGCAGGTGCACCTCAGCAGCTGTGCATGAGGTCATGCTGGAGCACCTCAAAGCATGTGGCTGTGGATAAGCCCATGACAGAGCAGGTACACTCGTGGAGGGACTGCAGCATGGGTAAGGCCATGTTGGAGCAGATTTACTTCTGAAAGGACTGTGGCTGTGGGTGAGGCCATGCTGGAGCATATATATCTCTGAAGGCACTGTGGCCTATGGAGAAGGCCATGCTGGAGCAGGTGCGCCTCAAAGTGACTGTGGTTGTGGGTAACTCTACACTACAGCACGTATACCCCTGGAGAGACTGTAGCTCATAGATAAGGGTCCACTTGGAGCAGGTTCGCCTCTTAAGGGACTGCAGTCTGTGGATAAGTCCAAGCCAGAGCAGGGGCAAGGGGAGGAGTTCATTGCAATGTTCAACCCGATGGTCTGGTCCAAAGGGACCAGGGGTGGAGATATTAATGTAAATACCTTTAAATTGTAACCCGTAATTTGAGTTGCATGTTACAGGAATTACTGCAGCAGGAACCACCTGAACCAATGGAGGACAAGGCTTACAAGAAGCAGTGCAAGTGCAGTAGTAGACCCAACCTGAGTTGGCTTTGGTGCCCAGTAACTCCACACAACACACCACTTCTCCTGTCCTGGGTGCCCACCATAACAGATGAAGCCCAAAGCCATGGGCTAAATGAACTCGGTGGACATTTTGTGCATATTTATGGACATTTTAAAGACATTTCACAGGGGTGGTCCATAGACAAAGAGAATGCTATCTGTGTATTATATCAAAGGATGAGAAGCAGAGTGGTGGTTAACGAGGATATATTGGATAGTGTGCTACCTGAATATGATGAAAATGCTATATAATAAGGGGTGGAGAATGTGCTGGTTTTGGCTGGGATAGAGTTATTTTTCTTCATAGTAGCTAGTATGAAGCTGTGTTTTGGATTTGTGCTGAAAACAGTGTTGGTAATATAGTGATGATTTTGTTATTGTTGAGCAGTGCTTACACAGAGCCAAGGCCTTTTCTGCTTCTCACACCACCCTGCCAGAGAGTAGGCTGGGGGTGCACAAAACATTGGGAGGGGACACAGCCAGGACAGCTGACCCCAACTGATCAAAGAGATATACCATACCATATGACATCATGCTCAGTACATAAATCTGGGGAAAGAGGAAGGAAAGGGGGGGTGGCATTCAGAGTGATGGCATTTGTCTTCCCAAGTAACCATTATGTGTGATGGAGCCATACTTTCCTGGGAATGGCTGAACACCTGCTTGCTGATGGGAAGTGGTGAATGTTTTGCTTTGCTTGCATGTGCAGCTTTTGCTTTACCTGTTAAACTGTCTTAATCTCAACTCACGAGTTTTCTTACTTTTACTCTACTGATTCTCTCTCCCATCCCACCAGGGGAGTGAGCAAGCAACTGCGTGGTGCTTAGCTGCCAGCTGGGGTTAAACCACAGCAACCAGTACACGCTGGGGGCTGACCAGCTGGAAAGCACCTTTGCAGAACAAAGCATGCTGCTGGACACCAAGTTTCACACAATTCAGCATACTTCAGCAGTCTGAAGTATTAAGTAGAGCATTGCCAGTACAAGACAGACATGGACCTGTTGGAGCAAGTACAGAGGAGGCCATGAAGTTGATCAGAGGGCTGGAGCACCTCTCCTATTTAGACAGGCTGAGAGACAGTTGGGATTGTTCAGCCTGGAGAAAAGAAGGCTCTGGGGACACATTATAGCAGCCTTCCAGTACCTGAAGGGGCCTATGGGAAATCTGGAGAGGGACTGTTTACAAGGGCATGGAATGATAGGACAAGGGGGAATGGCATTAAACTAAAAGAGGGTAGATTTAGGAAATACAAGGAAAAAAAAATATCACTATGAGGGTGGTGAGGCACTGGAAGAGGTTGCCCAGTGAAGTTGTGGATGCCCCCTCCCTGGAAGTGTTCAAGGCCAGGTTGGATGGGGCTTTGTACAACCTGGTCTAGTGGAAGATGTCCCTGCTGATGGCAGGGGGTTGGAACTCAAACCATTCTGTGATTCTATGATTAAACTGCAGGGAAATCTTTAAACACAGCTTCTGGGCTATTAAACATAAAATAATCTACCCAAGAGACTCAAACACAAAGGGAATAGACTATCATTAATAGTTCTTTACCTAGAATTCTTCCTTTTAATTTCTTTTTTTGTCAATTGCTTCATACCTGGAAAGGGTTTCTCTGTAAATCAGAGGCTAGGGGGCTGAGCCCTGCAAAGAAGCTTTAGACCACTGTTCTGTGAAGCAACTAATGCTGTGAGAGGGGAGCATCCTCCAGCATCTGGTCTCACTATGATAAGATAAAACTTATTCAGGAAAAACACAAACTAATGGGAATTTCAGGAGAGAGAGAGGAAGATGGATTTTAAAAAGTATGCAACCTATGAAACCAGAATGTTTAGATTCATTATGTTCTGTCTTTAATGTGTGCTGTCTACCATCTACACTCTCAGATCTAAGGTCTCATTTGATAACACCTATAGGCTTAACTTTTCTATGCAGAATGTGTTCAGGCTATTTCTATAATAATGACTGTATAATCCTACTATATTTAAATTATCTCAATCTTTGTTCATGCCTTTTCTGTAAGGTAGACACTGCAAGTGCTCTCACCATTTTACTGTCTAAAAAAAGCAGGAAGAGTGAAATGCAACAATGAGTTCAAGGTGACAACATATGTTTGCAGCAGAGTAAGTAATTTGACTTTCCTATTTACTACATGAAGATGTATGTGCTTCCAAAAGTTGAATTACAACTACAAAAGGTCTATGAGATTAATTGCATTGCACCTGACCATTGGTTTATCCAATTCCATGTATTGTCTTCTAATTTGATGCATGAAATGCATGAAACAGAAACAATGTCATCTCAAATGAAAAAGACTCATTTTCTGTGCACAGAAAAGAATACTACATCTGATCTAAACCCTAGAATTGTTAGCAAGGAGCTGGAGCTTGAAAGTATGTGTAGACAAGGAAGAGACTGCAGTTAGCTGGAGGGGGAAAACAGTGATAAAAAGAAATAAAAAGGCACAAACAAGTTTTTTAATGCTTTTCAGCTGATTAATATAACAACCTGGAAATGATCAGTATCATGTTTGGGCCACTAACAAAACTCATAATTCCAGTTCTGTAATGTTAAACATAGTGCCAAAGAAGATGATTTTGTGCCAAACTTTCTATAACACCTGGTGCTAGGAAAATATGCTTTTTATTTTTTTTTGTCTCTTATTAAAAGAAGACATTGCAGGTCTCTTTCTCCTGAAAGTATGCCATCCTTTCAGCTCTGCATTCTTATTCCCTGTCTTTATGAAGAAATACACAGTATATATACTCAAATACTGTCACTAATCACACACTTCCTCTCAACCAGCAAGAAGATGACCTCAAGGTGACTCTCATTTCACTGGCTATGAAAGCCACTTCACTCATGTCAGGATGTATGACCTTGAGTCCTACTGAGGCATAATTACTCACGCACAATTAGTTTTGTTGGGTTTAACTCATTTCATTGGGCAAGGGCATGTGACACTCATATAAAACAGGCCCTGATCTAACCGATGGCCTGAATTTGGCACTCAGAAACGTGAAAGATCAGAACAACACCTCTTCATTTATGTATGTGTCTATGTCATTCTGAGCTAGGCCAAAACAAAACCAGAGGTGTTAAAATACTAATATTATTAGTATCCTATCTTTATATAGTAATTTTCAGCAGCAGATCTTCAAACACTACTTAAAGTAGTTTAGATCTACCAGGACCTCTTCTAGATGCAGAAATGCATGTCTGTGGGCAGGGAATGATGTGCCCAATTACGGAATCCTGTGCAAGCCACTATTCTCTAGCCAGAGCTCTGTATTATATTACTAAACTATAACACAATTGCACGGTTAACCTCGGCCAGCTGCTAGATGCCCACCTAGACACTCTCTCATTCCCTGTTCTCAACAGGACAGGTGGAGAAAATAGGATGGAAAAAGTCATGGGTCACGATAAAGATAGGGACATCACTCAGCAATTACCATCATGAGCAGAACAGACTCAACTTGGGGAAAACTAATTGTCGTGGTTTAGGCCCAGCCGGTAGCTGGGTGCCACGCGGCCACTCACTCACCCCTCCCCCAGCGGGATGGGAGAGGAGAAGTGTAACAAAAGGCTTGGGTCGAGATAAGGACAGGGGGAGATCACTCAGTAATTACCGTCACGAGCAAAACAGACTGAATGTAGAGAGGAGATTCATCTAATTTATTACTAGGCAAAACAGAGTAGAGCAATGAGAAAATACAATCAAGTCTTAAAACACCTCCCCCCACCCCTCCCATCTTCTCGGGCTCAACTTCGCTCCCGGCTTCAACCTCCTCCCCCCTCAGCGGCACAAAGGGGCAGGGAATGGGGGTTGCGGTCAGTTCAGCACACATTGTCTCTGCCGCTTCTTTGTCCTCAGGGGGAGGACTCCTCTCAACATTCCCCTGCTCCAACATGGAGTCTCTCCCACGGGCTACAGTCCTTCACGAACCGCTCCAGCGTAGTCTCTCCCACAGGGTGCAGACCTTCAGGAGCAGACTGCTCCAGCGTGGGGTCTCTCCCACAGGGTGCAGACCTTCAGGAGCAAACTGCTCCAGCGTGGGGTCCCTCCCACAGGGTCACAAGTCCTGCCAGCAAACCTGCCCTGGCGTGGGCTCCCCTCTTCGCGGGTCTACCGGTCCGGCCTGGACTTGCTCCAGCGTGGGCTTCCCATGGGCCACAGCCTCCTTCAGGTGCCTCCACCTGCTCCAACATGGGGTCCTCCACGGGCTGCAGGTGGAATCTCTACACCCCCTCATCCTTCCTCCACGGGCTGCAGGGGACAGCCTGCCTCACCATGGTTTTCACCACGGGCTGCAGGGGGATCTTTGCTCTGGTGTCTGGAGCTCCTCCTCCCCCTCCTTCCTCACTGACCTTAGTGTCTGCAGAGTTTCTTACATCTTCTCACTCCTCTCTCCGGCTGCAAAAGTTTTTTTTTAACTCTTTGTTTTCCTTCTTAAATATGTTATCACAGAGGCGCTGATTGGCTTGGCCTTGGCCAGGGGCGGATCCATCTTGGAGCCGGCTGGCATTGGCTCTATCAGACACAGGGGAAGCTTCTAGCAACTTCTCACAGAAGCCACCCCTGTAGCCCCTCCCGCTACCAAAACCTTGCCACACAAAACCCAACACACTAATTTATTCTATTGCAAATTAAAATAAGTTTTGATAGTGAGAAAAAAAGATAAATATTAAGAAAAAGTGTCCTTTTTTCTCATACTCAGAACCGCCCCTTAACTCCCGACTCCTCTCCCTCCGAGGGGCACAGGGGTGGGGATGGGCGTTGCCGTGGGTCCATCCCAGCCCCTCTCAGCCGCTCCTCCCTCCTCACACGTCTCCCTGCTCCAGCGCGGGCCCTTCCCCGGGCTGCAGTCCTTCAGGGACAACCTGCTCCCGCCTGGGCTCTCCACGTCCGCAGCTCCTGCAGGAAATACCCCCCTTCAGTCACTAGCTGTATGCTTGAGTCTTTCCAGATGCTGGCTGGCCAGTCCAGCCTGAAGTTCATACAAGTCACATAGAGAGTAAGGTCACACAGAAACTGGGAATAGAAGTTAATAAGAAGACAGCACAGACTGCAGTTCTCCATTTTCCCATGCTTGTTCCACCCTGATCCACCTTGATCCCTCCTGTTCTCACATTTGACCCTTCCCCTAAATGTCCCATAATAATCTTCATGCGTTCCCAAAATTCCCTCAAAACATTCCATAAGAAGCTTTATGCAACCCCACAAGGTCCCTCAAATAGCCCATAATAAGTTTGCTCTTTCCTGTGGGACATGTGGGAGACTTGTTTCCTCCCTTCTTATTGGTTACAAAGTTCTGGTTGAAACCTCTAAAGGATTTGAGTAATTTGTTCAATGGCCCCTCAGCCAGTGACCTGAGAGCTCAGGTCTTTGCGGTTGTCTATTATCTGTTGTTTTCCTTAGGGCTTGTATATCTAGGTGTTTAATTTATGATTTTCCCTGCCTCTTATCTTTGTCTGTTATCTTTGTCTCTTATGCTGATAGCTGTTAACCAGATGTCCTTACCTTCTACATATCCTTGCATCAGTCAGTCCTTGGATTAAAGAGCCTGAAGTAAAAAGAAAAAGACAGCAAGTGTAGAGTAGACCTGAAAGCCTGCTAAAGGCTTCCAGCTCCAGGGGCTCAGCTCAACAGCTGAATCCTGAATTTCATTTTACAAGAGGTGCCAAACCTCCTTCCTCTGAATGTTTATCAGCTATTTGTATACATCGCAGGAAAGACCAAGGCTACGTGGAAGTTAATATGTGCTGTGTATTCGGTCTGCAACGAGCTGTATAAAGGTTAGTAAGAGCTAGTCCCGATTTCATGACACTGACAATGAAATTATACAATGACAAAAAATAGTATTATTTCTGGTTTATGACTAAGGGTCTAGGCCACAAAGACTGAATGGCTAATCCTAAATCATGCAGGAATTTTATGACAGGCTGAGAATTGTACCTTTCTGCCTCAAGTCTCACATCAAAAAATCCAAAAATTCACATTTGGAACCTTCCCCAAATATGAGGGTACCAAGTTGAAAGATGAAATCAGCGCTCTTCCCAGGACACTCCTCAGCTTCCCTTAAGGCTTACTGAGATTTTCTTATTCTTTCAGAGTCCAAAGGGGTCTTCAAAGCTTCCACTCACAGACAAATCCTTCACCTTTTCCCAGAGCGGTGCAGAGCTGAGTTAGGGATGCTTTTGTACCAGTTTATGCTACAGTGAGAAGGTCTCACCCAGCTCTAGTTAAACAAGGCAGAGTAGAAAATGTCAGAGAAAAGAAATAAAGACACATTAGACACATTTTCACTCTGTTTTACCCACATGGCCTAAATTAAATTTGTACTGGCATGCTGGCACGTTCCTCAGTCACCGATGACTTTGTTGTATTGCTGCGACCGTGCCGCCACACGCAATGATGTCTACACAACCCTTCGCAGTCAGCTACTTGGCTGTCATGTGCATAACACGATCTCCTCATCTTCACTTGACTGTCTGTGAAGTCAACAGTCTGTCTGAGGGCAGGCTCCTGTCTGAAAGCCTGCTCGCATGCGCAGGGTTTTGCCCTCTCCAGAGGCACCTTCCAGTCCTAACTTTCAGACTTACTGTCAAAGGGGACAGCAGACATAATCTAGAGGGCAGCTTCAAAGGCTAGTGAAGATAAACCAATAAATAAATGCTAAGTTATGCTTTGTGGTGTCAGTGACTCTTGCTGATCCCTTATCTGCTGGCTGTGATCTCTTCTGCACCCACCCGACCTCCACTGCAGCCAAATGCTCGGCAGCAGCCACCATACTCTGCCCACAGAGAAATCCAGGCTTAAGCCCTTCCAAACCTATTCTAAAATGTGGAATAATTTATTCCCAGTCTCCTGCCTTCTCTCTCCCCTAAAGATCACAACTGGCAAAACTTAATGTAAATGATATAGCATAATGATCTCTTAATCTGTCCTCACATTCAGCTTGCAGCAATATAAAAAGTGTGGATAAGAAGCTGAACTTCCAGTGGTAAACAAAAGTCCCTGAGAGGTCACCATAAATAATTGTGATGCAATCCACACGGTCTACCAGATGATCTTTTTCAGAGATTTCCATCATGTTGATTTCATGTGAACTTTGTGCGAAATGTAAGTGTTGCTGCTAATCTGCATTTTTGTTTTGTTGATATTAGCACATTAAAAAAGGGTGTGATGGAACAATATTGCTTTGTTGCTAAGTGATGATTCCTAAAAACACATTGGCAAAGCCACTGCAAGCAGAGCTGAGTTGGCTAGAGTTTTTAAAATCCCTGTTTCTTCATAAAAAAATAATTTTCTTGTTAAGAACTATTGGAAAAGGAATAGAAACTTTTCATTTCAATGATACATGAACACAGGTCTTTCTAAATTGGAAGTTGATTTATCTGAAGATTTGCTTATTGTTGCTCACAATCTAGTTTTGTGTAACTTTTAAAATAAGCTAATATGTTTAAATATGAACAGCTATAAGGTATCTTATCAATCTTATTATACTAAATCTGTCTAGCAGTGAAAACTACAGAGTATGTCTTTGGGAATCAATCCAAACAAGAACTAGAGATACTATTATGCTTTCAGCATAACTATGCAGCCATTTTCATCCCTCTTTTTTACCTCACTTAGTTTTCTTCTCAATTTTATCTTATTTTTAAATTACCCAGATTTGGCACACTTGTTTTGGTGATGTTTGTAAAATCCCTACAATAAATCTGGTAGAAATATCTTTAAAGACAGGTGCATGCTCACTGATGTGTGGAGGGAAGTTTCCCTGTCAAAATGCACAATAAAAAAAAAAAAAATAATTATTTTTTTTACCAGGAGAAAAACATTAACATTGAAAATATACTTTCCATGCCATTTAAAAAAAAAAAAAATCATCTCCTAAGTCAATCAGTTGATGCTGCAATGGACAGTATCATATTCCTTAAGGAAGAAAGTTAAAAAAACCAAACAAATGGTAGATTGTAGTGAAGGAACAGGCATCTTGCTGGAAATGTTTGATAATTGTTTCATGCCCTAAGTACCGTCGCTTATTCTTTGCAGGTGCAGGTGCTCCTGTTATCAGTTGGTTTATGGCTAGAATGCTTTAGTTTATCCCATTAGGCATGGATAACAAGTGTTATCAATTCACAGGCAGGCCTTAACTCAAACTTAAGGCATCTACATGTAGTCATCTACAGTGGGATCCTAACCTGCAGGCATCAAAAATTTAAAATCTAATCAATACTTTACTACGAAACCATCTGGAAGATATTTTAATTTGGTTTGAGCAAAGTGTACTCCTAAGGCAGCCCTCATTTTAGTGAGTGAAAACTTCTCATTTGACTCTAAAGGAAGCTGAATCATGTCTCCTGTTTATAGACAAAGGCAGAAATCTTTCTTTTTGAACACATCTTCTGAGTGCATTGACAGACTTATAATGCAGAGACTGGGGTGATATGAACTTACATTTACATGCTTTAAATTCAAATATGGAGCGTGCCCTAATTTGAGGCATCGTTTCTGCAGAGTAATGGTAGCTAGGACATACATACACTGCCAGGAGAAAAGTGGGCTAGTCCCTCTCCTGCCCTTTTTTCCCTAGAAATCAATGCCGAGGAACCAGAACCAACCTAAGACGACCTGAACACCTGCTTTTGCAGAATATAGGATATGCTTATCCTTTCTTCTCTGTTCTTCTCGGCTGTGGTGCAAAGAGAGCATGAGTTGCACCAGCTCGCATCCAGTAATGCTTTTACTCATTAGCCCTGGGGTAAATAAATGGCTGGATGCTGACAAGGGCATGGAAAAAAAGAGGTCTCTCGTGATGTTTAGCATATTAAATCATTACTTTTCAGCTTGAAAATGTTTTTTCTCCCTGCTGATCCTTCCTAATTTTCCAGTTACTCAAGGCAAAAGAGTAGAAACAAAAATAAAAAATGTCATTTCTCTGCTGCATCAGGAAATTTAAACCCCAGCTTAATTCTGGAGCTGTGGTTCATGTCCAAAGTTCTTTGATAATACAGTCTATAACCAAGGGAATTGCTTAATTCTGCTCAGTTTGCTCATCCCTGCTCACACCCATAATGAGTTCCTGCATAAATTAAACGATAATTAATTGTGTGACATTTCAGACCACGTGTTGTGGATTTTAGAGTTAAGATTTCCTGATGGAACCCAATCCATGCGTTTAGTTTCTCCTTGTTTACTATCACAGTTTCCCAAGTTTTTTCACACTGAAGTGCTTGCAGTGTGGTTTCATGCATAATAATCAGATCAGGGTAAGGTTACATAACAAGAAAGAACTTCACTTTCATCCTCTCTAGGTAATAGATGAGCAAGTCAGACAGGAAATCAGTCTGCTTTCAAACAGGGTATATTTAAAAATTTATGGTGCAACGATATCTTATACTCCCTAGGTTTAGAGGAAAAAGCGTGGCTTGATAAAGTGGCATCCTATACCCAAAGCAAAATGGTAACACAGTTGCCAGTGTACAGCATGAAACAGAACCATTGACAATATCAATCCTATTATTAATCATTCTGTTGAGAATGGCTATTTATCAAGCGATGAATCTCCCAGCAGCTATGGCTTATATGACTTGAACTTAAAAAGCCCTGAATGATCCTTGAAGGATAAAGGAAATGTTAAATTTTCATGTAAGTCACATGATCCTTTGCTTTCCTGGATCAGGAGAAAAATTTGGAACTACCATTAAGGCCAAAACGGTGAGGCTTTCTCCTGTTGCAGTAAATCAGGGGAGGAGCAACAGGATCTCTTTTCAGGTGGGCGAGGAGATGGATCAATAGGCTTGGAGCCTAGCTCCTCTTCTCAGGACCTGCTCCAAGTTTCCTACAAAGCAGAACCAAAGGAGGAGGACTGCAAAAGAAGTGCTGGCTGAGACAACCTTCCTGTCAGAGGTGCTAGATGGAGGTCAACACCAGTCCTGATGATTGGAGACTCCTCTACTGCTGATATTACTGAGGAGAGGACTGTCATGTGTGGGTAATAGAGTGGGCACTGTTTCCCACTGAGGAGGGGCAGCAGGGAAATGCTTTTGATGCCAGCACATCCATGTATGCATCTGGTATTCAGGAGACTCTTTCTGCTGGCTTTAATGAAGGAAAGAAGATGCACTGTGTAGTGAGAGAAGTTTGCCCTGCTGGCATAATAACTCTCCATCTGTTCTGCAGACAAAGAGAAAACTTCTGTGTCAAGAGCAGTGACATCAACATTAACTGTACTTTTTTTCTCTCTTTTTCAGAATAAATAAATAAATGAAAAGAATCAGAAAGAAGTGGATAAAAGTGCATAACTTTCCACAGGCACTTCTTCTCTGAAGAGAGAAAACAGTCTAGGTGGATGCTGAGTTGAAAGAATTCAAGAGTGAATATGTCAGTTAACAGTGATTTGGCTTGAATGATACCCTCCCAGAGGAAAGAGGTAACTCATAAAACTTTCTTTCTGGAAGCTCTCAGATTCCAGCTAATTAATTGCAGTGAGGTATCTTTTAAACTAGAGGTGTGCCAAGGCAGATCCAGTTGCTTCTGAAACACTTACTGTTGCCAAGTCTTGCTATTACTTCTTTACAGGTCCAACATATATCAATGCAAAAATCCTTGGCAGTATAAAGATAATGCAGAAATACAGCAGATTTTATGGAAAATAATATGTCAATGAAGACAAGAAGGGGAGGCAGCACAGGAAAAACAGGTCTTGCTATGAAGGCTCTGAACTTGAAGGCCTTGGAATAAAGTTCTGTGCCCTGCAGGCTTAAAGGCTGGTGAGCAATACAGCTGGTTTTCCATCTGAAGAGTCTAGAGTGACCATATCATCTCTCCTGCTTTAAATATATCATTGTACAGGTCTTCAGCCTTGCTTCGTAATGGCCCGTACTTACCTGACTTAGTGTTGGTTCTTCCTGTGTCTTCATTTGGCATGAGACTCCGTGGGCTGGGATTTGTTCTCTACCAAATGTCTGTTCCTGTTTTTATTGCGTACACCTGGGGGTTTTGTAATGCAGCCTGGGCACGGCGGTCTATTGACTGAGCAGGAGGGAGGCTCATAGGCTGCAAGAGTTGCACTGAGGCTGTGGGATGCTACAAGGAGGGCCAACATCATCTGAGTCTCTTTCCAAGCAAAATGCAAACTGATGTGTTTGACTTTGCTCCCTCACGGCAACATCCCTGAGTGCACAAGCTGACTTGTGCTTTTTATTTGCTTGTGAAACAAAGTGAACAAATTCTCCTCAATAACCTTCAGCTTTGTTCTTGACGACAAAGCTGGCATAGGTGGGCTACATCTACACTGTTATACATAAATGTATAAATAAAGATAGGCTTCTCATTACAGTTTATTAACTCCAGTTAAAAAAGCTGTATAGACAAGGGCGTTGTTTGCTTTTTAACTAGCACTAGCAGCTCATGGCAAACCCCTTATAGAGTATCCTGCCAAACCAAACAAAAGCCTATATTGCTGTTTGTTTCTTTTTGTTTTTCACTGCTATTTTAACCTGCGATAAGACCACAGCTTTTCTCATGCTGGGTAGATTGACCTAGATTAACCCTTGCCAGGTTTCTGGATCATATAGAAGATGTTCAAATACCAGGGTGATAGCTAACCTTAGAAAAACCTTGATATGTAGCTTGTAATTCATGTGCAATACAGCATGAAAGATTGAAGTCAGTGGCAAACAGTTTTGTTTTGAATCTGTATCCCTCACAAGAAAGGAAAACTAAAAAAAAAAAAAGTGTACAATGACCTAAATAAGCTGTATTTTATCATCTTTAAAAAAAGAAAAGCAAAGTGGAACCTCCATGTTTATAGCCCTGAGCCCCACAGAGCCACAGATGGAGGTTGCCACTTTGAATTTTTAAATGAACGTTGTTCCTTAAAAAGTGCAGAGGAATAATAGGTAGCAGAAAACTTGCTCAACTATTAATGGTGTCATTCTGTTAGATGTAGGAAAAAGAGATAATAATGATTATCAGAAAGTGGGAGAATAAGGTGGAAAAATAAACTATAATTTCAAAGCCATAAAAGCACTTGGGAGGCAGTTTTTCATCCACCTTTTTCTATGTCTGACTCTTGCACATCAGAGCAAAGAGATCTCAATAGAAAGACAGTTTGAAAAGATTGATGAGAGCTAACAGGACCGGAGTTTTCTTTTACAAGTGACTGTGCATTTTGATTTAATATTCAGCTTATTAGATGCAAAAGTGTAAAACTCACAGTTCTGATTCAAGACAGAGCCCAGGAAAATGATACCGTACGGAGTCTGAGACAGGGATTGTACAGCTGGGTTTGGCTCTGGTCAGCCTCACCACCACCTTCCACGTTCATATTTCTTCCTGAGGTAGCTGCCTTCTTGGGGTACAGCTAAATAGGCTGCCCCAGCTGCTTAACTGCCAGAGTTCACAGGCTAAAATTGGTCCTGATTTACTTTAAGACACTAGCTTATAGATTGCAGGGATTCAGCAGCTCTGCAAGAGCATGTGAACCATTTCTGCAGATTTTCTTTAAGAAAGGGGTCAAAATGACAACTGGGGCCAGGAAATATCACTACTGTCCTGAGTTAAGCTGCATTCCCTCCTGAAACAGAGGAGGGAAATTTGGCTTTATTCAAGGAACACCTAAATGCCTGCTTATCTTAAGTATGAGCTTAAACTCTATTGATTGTAACAGAGTTTAAACGTACATTTAAATATAAGCATATGTGTATGGGACTTCACAGAAAGCATGCAGTTTTTAATCTGGGTCTAAGGTAATTTAGACAGCCAGCTCATCCTGAATACAGCTTCACTGAAGTCAAGAATACATTTTTAGTCTTACTGATAAAGAGCATCAAATTTGTATGATGTAAATGCTCCATAAGTTATTATGGTTTATAACCCTGCAGGCAGACTCTTCAGTCTGCCTAGTAGAATTGTCATTGCAAATTTTGACTGCTTCTCACATATAACCAATACCAATAGCAAAGTCTCTTTGGGATTTTGCAGAGTCTTCTGGGATGAAAGCTCTAGCTGAGGGTCAGATGGAGAGATATTATCCGATCTTTGTTCAAATTCATGGAAGGCTCAGGAATGCAAATGGTGTGGCACTTACAATGTGAAAAGCTTTTTTGAGACTCACTCTTTGGGTACGCCTGACCAGCGACTGTCTCTCAATCTCTAAAGCTGAGAATATTTAGTCCCACTGTACCATGCTTTGGTTTTAGGCCTTGATCATCTGCATGATCTCAGTGAAGTTCAATCCCTGTCACAGTGATGTGTGGCTTGAAGGATGACGTAAGTGGGGTGGGAGTCCTTGACCAACTGAAGAGTTAGATCTAAGGGTTCAAGCTTGCACCTAGGATGGGCTGAAAACGTTAAGGAACTTACTCCTGGGAATGGCTTTCTCATGGATACCTGAACCACAGGAAGACAAACAGTTGCATTCTTATACCAGTGAGAAAGGGTCCTCCTATTCTCTTCCCAGACAGTGAGGGTAACCTAGCTTGGTGGTGACAAACACGTGGATCATGGTTGTCAGCAGTCTCCTTGCCCCTTTCAGATCCATGTGCCTGGCCTGACAGGCTTGGCTTCATACACAACGTCATCCTATTATGTATGAAAGCAGATGTGGATTTTTCAGTGCTAAAGAGCTTGAGCTCCCCAGCTGATCTGTTAAAGCAGGAAAAAAATGCAGTGTAATATCTCAGCCCCCCAGCAGCTTTGAGACATGGCACTACAGTGTTTTACAACCATCTTTCATGCACCACAGCAATTTTCTCATGATTTTCTCACTTGAGTTCCCAGCTTATTGTAACAGCTGGGTTACAGGAGGAATGAATTGGCCCTGAGGTCTCCTGTGACCACTCCTTCTTACATTGCACTTCTGCTCCCTCCCTTTGGGGAGGGAGTTACACTGGCTGCAGCTTTTATTTTCATTCCTATTCAGTCTTTAGCAGTTCCCCTTTGATGTTTCCTGCCATCTCTCTCTTTCTTGCTGTGCTTTGACGGCTCGCTACTGCAGGCACAAGTAAGATCATGCTGTGATGAGCTTCCTCAAAGCAATGTCTTGCTGGTACCAGGTATCTCTGCAGTGGAAGCTGGCAGTGTACTGCTGTAGGGAGACAATATGCTCCTCTCTGTCTTTTCAGATTCATCCCCTCTTGGGACTCACAAGGGCACCCCTCTTGACCAGAAATGTCAAACCACAGTTTGAAGCTGGCAGCAGATAAACTCTGACAGGGTTCAAATCTGCAAGCCCTGAGAGCAGTAGCTTGCATTGATGTGCTTCCTAAAGGTCTGCATCTGCATTAGGAGTGCTGCTGATCTTTCCCCTTAAAGGTTTAGCGTTTAAAAAGGTACCAAGGTGAAACACAGAGAGGGGGCATTATCCCATTTCTGAGTTTCTGAAACTCTTAAAGCCTAAAAGGAATTATTTCTTCTCCTGAGAGAAGAAACATTTAAAAAAAAACCCCACAAAACAAACATTAATAGAGGTTCTAAATGTATATGCAGAAAATTAAAATAAGTGAGAGAAGGAATGTATTACTTTAAAAAATTAAGAGTGAGGAGCTGAAATGGTTTCAAGTGCGAGAGGTGACTAGGTCTCACAGTGAACAGAAAGAACAACACTCAAAACACACTAGAGGAAAATTTTTCATGCCTTCTGTTTGCTCTCAGGAAAATGTAGTTCCACTCTTAAACTCAGCAAACACCATGAACTGTAAAATAGTGAAACATTATTCTGCTCTCTAGGGCTGAGCAATGCCAGGACTGGAAGGTTACAGGGCCAAAGAATAGCCAGAAAGGGTACAATTCCTCAGGTGATTGCCAGCTAAAGTACTCGAGGGTAGCTCCCATGTTACATCCTTAGCCTAGGGACAAGGCCAAAAAATGAATTACACCCTTCTTTCATAGGACACAAAATAAACCGAATACGGTCAAAGATCCACCCCTCCTCCACATGTCAGGCTTTACCAATCAAAAAAAAGGAGAGAGAGCAGTCCAATAAACTGAATCCTAGCAGTATTGTGTCACAGCTGGGCATTTTACAGTCTTCGTGCATGCATAAAGCTGCAGTGACGACTGGTTTTGAGGTCAGGCTTGAAATCCTGGGGAGTTTCTGAGCAGCCTGAATCATAAGAAAAGTCTTGGAGTTTGTGGTGGTGGTGGTTATTTTTTAGCCAGGCACCTGCACAGCCTGCCAAGGAAGATGTGAGAGGTCCCTCCTGGTTTTGAAGAACAAAATATAGAGAACAGTCTGTCAGAAGACATACAGGTAGGGTCTGTGATTTTTATTCCATTATGAGAGTGAGAAGCAGGAGGAAGAGCCTTGTTTCTACTAGAATACGTAATTTCATTTGAGAGAAAAGTGGGTATTAGAGGAAAGACTGGAGTAGGCCTGGGTCAAGTGGAAATCCAGGTTCATTTGTATTTAATATTCTGAGACATCCTCTATGGGTACAGGTTACAACTTGGCATCTTTCTGTGAAGATGCCTACACGAGTGACCCCCTAAGAGGCAGTGTCCCACTTCAGTGACTTGTAATAAGAAAGTCATTGGGAAAACTGGTCTCAACACAGCATTCTGCTTCCATTTAGAAAACCAGAGGAATTATGCATGAGGTATTCATCTGACATTAATGGAAGCTATAAAAAGGCACATGTAAGGGAATGGTAACTCCTGAAAATAAATTAAAAAAAAACAAACCCAAAACCTTCTACAACAATAACAACAAAAAAGTTTAGACAATATTTTTGAAATTGTTTTGGCTGCTTCTTGTTAAATTATTCCTACATGCAGATGATCTGGGATATAAAAATAAAATTTTTCTGCTCTGACTCCTACCAACACTCCCACTGTTAGTAATCAGTTCAAAACACTGGCATCCATACGGCTGTGGGGAGGATTGGGGGAGAGAGTACTTCACTTCAGGTCAGCCTATTGCTGTGAGTTCCCTTTAAAACACTCTACTGAAGAGCAAAATGAGTTTATACTTAAGACCAAATCATTCCACTCTTAAAATGATACATGCATTGTAATTAGATATCCTTGGAGACAAGATTGTTTTTAACAGGTAATTTTTTAACATGAAAACCCTTTGATGTCCTTGAGCATTTCTGCAAAAGGTCCTTTGCAAAGGAGTATTTTAAATGTAAGTGGAAGGATCCATCCAACGCCGGTAGCTGTTCACACACCAACAACCTATTGTTGCTGCAGATACAGACGTTTTTCCTTTGCACTCTGAACTACCACAATTTTGCTGTAACTATTCAAGCCCCTTACAAAGGAATTAAATTTCATGCGAAAGCAAAGAAAATACTGCAGAAGCTAGTGCAGCATCTTTCTGCTTCCTTTCAATGTCTTTCTTTTCTTTAGCTATCTTTTGTTTCCAATTTTTAAGTCTAGCTGAAGAATAGGCAGTGGTGCAGTAAAGGTGTTTCCTTTCTTTCTACACAATATAGTAAGCTTGATGTACTGCTTTATATAAATGTTACAGATGAAACCTGTTCTTAATATTTATAAGAATTTTAAACCTGATGCTAATATAGCACTGCTCTCCTTAAAGATATAACAAAGCACAATCCTCAAGGCAAAAATGATGAAATAAATATTTTTTGAGATAACGCTTTTCTTCACTTTGCATAAATTTAACACTGTGCTCTCTGTACAATATGTGATCTTTTTCCTAACTCCCCATAGACATAAATAGCTCTGGTGAGATGTCATGAAAGTAACAGAAGCTTCGGAAAACACCACACATTAAGGATGCTGAATTTAATTTTCTGCTTTTCTTTTGGATGGCCTACTTACTCTTCAAAAGTCTTGCCATGTCATGATGTAGAGTGGGGATGAAGGAACTATTAGACTATATTTAGCCACATATTAAACCACGGCTGTAAACACCCAGCAAACAATATTCATGGAAGTCTTGAGGTGTCTGTAAGCAAAAATGGCATGGTGCAGTCACCTTCATTCAGAAGAAGAGTTTGTATTGTACATCATGGTGTACCAGTGGTCCTGCCTCCAGGTACTGAGCTGAGATTGCTGTTTTACGGGTTAATAAGTATGGAGGGAATGGGTGGCTGCAGAGGTCTTCCTGGAATAGCTGTTCTATGGAAGTCACCTCTTGGAGTTTCTGTGACTTCTTACCTGAAACTCTCTTTTATTTTTTAAGGACAGTAGGTATTTCTAATGTAAAATGCCTTCGGCACATGATAAAAGTTTCACCCAGATGGAAATGCAAAGTGTACAGGAGGAGTAATCCTGAACAAAATACAAAAATTACTCATCATTGGCCAAATTTATTTAAGTCTAGATCTCCATGTGCAGTACCAACCTTTTTTTCTCCCTCTTCTCCATTTTGCATTGCCGAGTGCTATTCTGCCACAGATTCACAGAGTCGTAGATTTAATTCTTGTGGTTCAGCAGGCTCCTGTATTTCCATGGGCCATCCCCTCAGCTAGTCAACTGCTGACCTAACCCTACAGCAACTGAACTTTGGGGCTCCAGAGACTTGCGGACTGAGCCTAGACATTGCAACAGTTCAGATGCACCCTGTTACCTCACTAAACTACTTCCAGTGGCTGCAGGCAGAGAAGTGCCTTGTACTGCAATCCAGGTTTCAGCTTCTCTAATAGCAGGTAGGTTTTATTGAGAAACCAAAGACACAAGGACTATTTCTTTGCCTCTTCAAGGCTGGGCGCAATGTAATACATGTTCAGGTAAATCTCAAGGAGGGGAGCAGCTTCGCAATATAATTTCAATTCATAATCTCTATTCGATTGATTCATCTATACATGTCTCCAGCCCTTTCCCTAAATATTCCTACCTTCCTGTCATCCCCTTTCACTTCATGACTTCAGTTGTCACTTCACTCTACTGTGAAGCAGGTCCAGCTCTCATTTTCCAGTGTTGCCCAGGGCACGATGTTCCAAACAGGGAGGACTGCAGGAAGGGAGAGGGAAGTGTTACAGTTAGTGAGAACTGTCGTAACAACCTAATTTTAGTAGCATTGATAAATTTCTAAATTATGAAGCTTGTAACTTTAAATAAACCCATTCCAGAATGTATCATCAACATATAGTTGATTAAGTATTTTCTTATTTGATTTAGTCTTACCATCAAACAATTTTCTCAGTTCACAAAGAAAGTGGAGATAACTCAGCTTATTTGTATAGAAGGAAACAGTGAATTTGGACAGATGGAACAAAACTTCCTGGTTTGATTCCTCTCAAAAATAACATAAGAGTAACAAAACAGCTCAAGAAAAATTCCAAAGGTAATGGGTTCATCCAGGGTTACTATGTTACACTGGCAAAAGTAGCTTAAGACATTTTTGAGAACTTTACCTCTGTGCATTAAGAAAAAAAATAAATCCAATAATTCTGAAAATTCCTGCTGAAACATGACATGAAACTACACAACGTGCTCAACATGGAAATGCACAGCTCTAAATGACTTTAGATCAGATACTAATAAGCAAAAATAGTAGTATTAGACTGTACTGAATAAAAAAAAAGTTCTTACTCATCTGGTTTAGAAAAATTGGCTGTGGGTGACAATTGCCACTTGTGGAAGAAATATAATTTGTTAAAGTTTACTTAATGAAATCTACACAAGTAATTACTTTGTCTTATCTTGATATGCCAAATTTTTTTAAAAGTTTGCTTTGGTTTTTTTAAATGCTATTATAAAGTATCTGTTTAGGTGGTTTAATTCTCTTTTTTATTTGGCTACAACTGTTAACAAAAGGCACTGCAAGTTTACAAATAAGTATTCTTAAAATAATTTTTTTCAGTGATTTATGAATTAATAACGTGGACTTTAGACAGCCGATATGGAGCTAGATGAAGTACATTTATTTCTGGTTTGATGTGGAATTTAATAATTGTAAAATGTAATTTGAGTCAAAATAAAAAAGAAATGCAATCATCTTGGGTCCTGGCAAAACAAAAATGATATCTAAAATAATTTTATTTTAATCTAAAACTTTTTTAAATATATACCACTTCTTTTATGCTCCAAAATGTTTTTTTTTCCCCAGATACGCTAGTTGGTATAACAAAAGATTTATTCCTTATAAAATTTTACTGCCTATCTCCTTAAATCATTATTGCTAGAAAAAGTATGGATGGAAAATAAAACTTTGCATTTTACAATGTAACACATGCTTTTTCTTTCTTTTTTTTTTTTAAAAGGTACTGAATTCAACAAGCATTTGTGAGTTATATTCTTTCCCCCTCACGAAAACCTCAATTTTCCAGTATTTGTCAGCAAATTGCTAGTTCTAAGTGTTCATCAGCATTAAAATCTGAAGAGCTGCAAATCTTCATGCTTCAGAAAGATACACTTCTGGCTGCGCTCAAGGAGAATTTCCCTTTTGAGCAAAGCACACCACGGCGATGGGCATTGTCAGACTCCGAGCTTCCCTCCCACTCTCTCCTGCGCGCGCTGCTTTCCTAGCTACGGTGCATGAAACCACATCGCAGCTCTTATCATTTCAGGCAGATTATAATTACAGCCTAAGTAAACTGGTTTTACAAGTGATGACAACGTTTAATTCAGTCCATTAATTCAACTCTAACTGTTTCTGAGTTCTACCAAAAAACTCACAGATGTCAAATATTTACAGCATGATCAGAAGGTGACTATATCAGATTCCTGGGAGAAGTTTCTTCTCAAACTCCTTCATATTAGAGAGGTGCAGAGAAACTCTCATTCTCGCATGTTCTTGTGCAAGCAACAGGTGTATCTGTCTGCTCAGCCCTTCACACATTAATATGATTTTCAGCATTAAAAAGATTCTGAGAAAGTCTTGCCAAAGACTCAGAATTACCCACTTGCACTAAAAACAGTCAGTCACCACAAGGTGGATAAATCCTGCATGACCTACCTCTGTGGACCAGCGATTTCCTTCAAATTAGTCCAGTCAAATAAGCGTGGTTTATATGCATATTTCATACACGCATGAGAGATCTTGGTGGCAGAAAGGGCTACACTGAGATATATGAGGGTTTTCTGTAAACTTCACAGATCATTGCTTGGAGCTCTCGCCATGACACATAGCCAAAAAAAAAAAAAAAAAACCAAACCCAACTCTCTGCATTCCCTGATTCCTGATTCCCTTCTCATGGGTACATTTCCCACTAAGACAAGGAGAATATTTTTAGAGAGTGAGGACAGCAGAGAGTGATTTCAGGGTGGAACAACTAAGATCAAATAACCACGTGTATAGAAAGACTAAGAAAAATAGTTCCCCACGCAGTGTCACACATGGCAGCTACTTGTCCTCAATTCGCCATCACTCTGTAAACATTCAGTGAGCAAATATCCTTTTTACATTCTGCTCTCTGCTCTCTACTCTCCTCATAGTGCTCCTCTCAGAGTTTATCACCCCCATTTTTTGAAGACACTTCAGCTCTCTGAATATCCCATGGAAAGAGAATTCCTTCTGCCTCACAGCCTTAATGCAACCTCCGCATCTTCCTTCTCATTGCACTCTCACTTCCCACCAAGCTACTGTGTCTTGGGCTATCCCAGAGATTAACAACAACCCCAGGGTCTTGGCTAGGGACACGTCACCCTCTCTGTCACCCAGTAGGCAACTCTTGGCCTCTGAGAAGTTGCATTTTTATTTGGACTGTAGAGCGTCCCAGTAGTGCTCCATGCGGGGTGAAGGTAGCTCTGTGAAGGTAGTGGACATAAATGGCTGCCTTCACTTGATATTGGATCATAGAAGGGGGAGAGAATGAAAAGCAAGGAGGAAGCTTTTCCCACACTGTATTTATTTTAGCAAGTATTTGTGTCAACATTACCAATGTTATTCTGGTAAGGGAAGCCATCCATTCTGTCTTTCCTTCAGGTTTGTTGAGAAATATTGGAAGGACTTCATTAATCAATGATCTGCCAGTCCTAGGATTGGCATGGGATCAAGGTCTAAGGGATTTATGGGGTGAGGGAAGGAAGTGACATTATGTCCTATTTTCACCACCCTGTGCAACATATACAGTCTGGGACACGCAATGTGATGATGGCCATATATCTGCTCAGCCTTCTCCATCTCACTGTGCTGCATCTGGCCTGCTCCAAGACCTTGCATCTCAGCAACTCCAGAAAGATGATTTGATAGACCACCCTCCAGTCACCAGTCTGCAAACAGGTTTGGTGCTTGCTTCCTGATTTTTTTCTCTTAGCATTGAGGATACAAAATGTGGACATTTGAAATATCCCAGCATACAACAATGCAGAACATGGCTGCAGTTCTTCCAGAGGGCTCCGAAGCTCTGTCACAGCATGGATTTCTCTGAACAAAGCAATAACAGCTGCTACGTGCAGTCCAAAGCAAGTTACACACTTGGATGTGCGTGTGTGATCCCTGGGTCACCAAGAGAAATGTGCATAGAGGTACTTTGCCCTTTGGAAAAATCAAGATGGAAAATCTTCATGTACATAACATTCCTGCCAATTAGTAGCCATTTTTCTCTCCCAATACCAAGGGCTCTGCCTGTTTGTATAGAGCTAGGGACAAGAGATTGAATTATAAAGTTTAAAATGCTAAATTTTAGATGTTAATTTTTTTCATATCATATTACTCATCTTTCAGGCAAGCTGCTGTGCTGAGTCTGCTGAGAAGAACATGAAGACACATGAAAGAATTTGGGAATCTGTCCTTTCAATTTTTTTTTTTTTTTTTTTTGTGTGTGTATGTGTTTGTGTATGAGTGTACATATATAGGTTTCAGTTTACATAACCATCTTTTAGCTGTGGTTCTTGGACTAAGAGCAAGGATTTTTCTCTACTATGTGCGTCTGCTGGTATGAAAAAGCATGAAGTCATCACAGCTCCACCTCACAGAGACTTCATGTCCATCCCTGTGGGCTAGCACAGCTGTGAGGAAGAGTAGACTGTGTTGGTCCAGTTTATACCACAGAAGATGCAGCCCACCTCAAATAGCAGAGAACAGTGGATGTTGCACCTACAAGAGATGCGCTGCTGAACCACAGTCCTGGCAGGAGCTCTCTAGGATGACAATCGTATAGAGAAAAATCCAGTTTCCCTTGTTTGGGGTGTGTTTTTTTGCAAGGACATGTAAATTTTTTAATGAAGGGGGGAGAGGGAAAGAGTAATTGAAACAAATGCAAGAAGCACCAAGAAGGACTTTCAAAGAGCTAAGTGTACTATTGCCTTTATCAGAAACCCCTGTACTGACTAGAAAGTGTTTGTTTCGCAGTTGAGAAGATTTCACACAGACTTGTATTAGAGAGTGGCAATCACTATTTGTCGGCAAGTTTAATTACCATTGGGCATTTACATGCAAATCAGAGAATCATACAATTGTTTGGGTTAGACCTTTAAAGGTCATCTAGTCTGACCGCCCTGCAATAGGCAGGGACATCTTCAACTAGATCGGGTTGCTCAAACCTGCATCCAATCTAACCTTGAATGTTTCCGGGGATGGGGCATCTACCACCTCTCTGGGGAAACTGTTCCAGTGTTTCACCAACCTCATCATAAAAGGTTTCTTCCTTATATCTAGTCTAAACCTACCCTCTTTTAGTTTAAAACCATTACCCATTCTCCTATCACAACAGGCCCTATTAAATAAAAAGTTTGTCTCCATCTGTCTTATAAGCCCACTTTAAGTATTGAAAGGCCGCAGTAAGGTCTCCCCAGAGCCTTTTCTTCAGGCTGAACAATCCCAACTCTCTCAGCCTGTCCTCACAGGAGAGGTGCTCCAGCCCTCTGATCATCTTTGTGGCCCTCCTCTGGACTCGCTCCAACAGCTCCATGTCCTTCTTATGTTAGGGGCCCCAGAGCTGGACGCAGTACTCCAGGTGGGGTCTCACAAGAGCAGAGTAGAGGGGCAGAATCACCTCCCTCGACCTGCTGGTCACACCTCTTTTGATGTAGCCCAGGACACGGTTGGCTTTGTGGGCTGCTAGCGCACACTGTTGGCTCATGTCCAGCTTTTCATCAACCAGCACCACTAAGTCCTTCTCCACAGGGATGCTCTCAATCCCTTCATCCCCCAGCTTGTATTGATACCAAGGGTTGTCCTGACCCATATGCAGAACCTTGCACTTGGGCTTGTTGAACCTCATGAGGTTCACGTGGGCTCACTTCTTGAGCTTTGTTCAGTGCAGTTCATTGCAGACCAAGGAGGACCAACATATGGGGAAGAACAAGTTAAATAAAACCATGCCATTAAGTAACAGACTGCCATAGGGCTGACTAGTGAAAGCTCGCAGTCATATTTCTACCAGGGCAAGACAGATTAAGTAGATTTTTACTGGATCAACAATTACTGTAAAAGGCATTAAAGGTCAAAATGGATAAATATCAAGTCATATAAAGCCCATATTTAGCTAACAGCAATTTGGAAGATTGTACTGTTTTAATAACAACCCATCGTACAAAAGCTGCTGGAAATGCATCACAGAGTCGCTGTAGAAATCAGATGTTGAAGCTGTGTCTTCCTAGCTATTAACAATACCAGAGCAAGTATCCCCCTGTATCATATCAGTGGTTTTTAACTGCTCTTCATAAATATTTCTGGAGTTGGTTGAATTAGATTTCTAATGATTTCGCCATTAAATGTGGTCTGATCAATTTTTATGGCATCGCCTGAGGAATGAAATCAAACAAATGTCGTGCTGCACTTGCGTTTCCTCTATGGATTTTTGAGGCATTCCTTTAAAAATGTATTTTTGTTTGACAGCAGAGACATCGATTTGACAACTTGCTTTACAAAATTAGAGTAGCTTTCAAGTAGGATAGTTATGCTGGGTGATCTGTGTACTGCTTCACTATTATTTGAGGTTTCAGCTCACATCCCAGTCACATGGGGCAATTTGTCATTATCTCTGCTAATGACTATGTGAATCTGGATCAAACTGAGTAGCTGATAAATAAACATGTTGATTTCTGGCAAACTACTGACAAAGAACATAATTTCAATATTTGTCATTAAAAAGTGACACGGCTTCCTAAATGCTACAACATGGAACTGTGGAAGATGAGACATTTCACTTATCAAAGGTATAGTTTTAAACTTAATTTGTGAGCAGAGGACATGTGAACTACCAGTGAGTCAGGCTAAAGGCCCTCCGGTCCCAGTATCATGTTTCTTAGCCTGGTGAGTAGTTTCTGCTTAGAGAAAGACCACAGCCACTGTTGAAGTTAATTGGGATAGCTGAATATTATATGTTCATCTATTAAATGAGATATCAAGGGTCATTTTAGTTGAAAAATGAAGGGATTTGCTAAGCTATACTGTAAAAA
The DNA here is from genome assembly GCF_028858705.1 of Grus americana. Lineage (NCBI taxonomy): Eukaryota > Metazoa > Chordata > Aves > Gruiformes > Gruidae > Grus > Grus americana. The sequence goes on along the minus strand of NC_072853.1, from coordinate 7,857,890 downwards.
AGTTCAGGAAACGTAGGGCTGAGATGAAGAGGAAAATACATTGAGCCTAGCTAAAAGCACCTCATTAAAGCCCCGTTTCATTAGCACAGCTTGTTAAATCAGTAACTTAAGGCTTAATGAAGGTCTATCCACTGCAGCAGCTGTGGTCCTGCAGGGTTCTAGGTAGAACATCAATTGAATTATCCTGACAAACAGCAGAGATGGGTCTAACAGCTTCTTCATTGAGGTAACAGATACTTTTGCTCGTATGCACTGAAAAGATAGCAGGTTGTGCCGGCAACCTTTTTCAAGTCTTGCAAAACCACTGAAAATGGCCGGGTTTCAGCATACCTGAACAATAGCTCTGATTAATTATCATCTATGCTGAAATAAAAATAATTGGTTAACTATCTTGTAATGGGAGCCTGTGGTGAGCTTGCAGAAGACTTATCCTCTCCTCTCTTTTGAAATGGCCTTCCGTGTGTTTAATAAAAGATACTAAATGGCCCTTTTGATTTTACATTATAGTCATGAGTAAGACTTATATCAGTTTTCTGTAGACTTAGGGAATAAGAAGTTGGAGGAGATCATTGTAAGCTTTTTATCTTGTCCCACCTGAGCTCTTGCACCAATCCCCTAGCTTTCTGCTAGTTGAAAGCATATTGTTTAAGAATCATTCGTGTTTTATTTTAAAGGCATCGAGTAAACTGGAAGATGAAAAACCAGTGGTGTCAGCTGTATGCCTTGTATCATGTCTACATGATACCTGAGTGCTTTTTAGCATTGAAGGGACAAATTCTTTGTCAAAAAAATAAGTGTGGCCCATTGAAGTACATGGAATTGCATCTATTTACAAGATTGAAAAATGTAATGTTTTATGGCCACTAGCTTTAAAGCACACATTACCTGTATGACTTCAGCGACTGTGAGCCATTTGACACAGAGGTAGAACTAACTTACACAATGTGAGGCTTCAGAAAATATATCCAAAGGGAGACAGCTTTAACACGGCATCTGGTGCTGAAATTGCTTTTACCAGGCAGGGAGCCAGTTGTTTCAGAAGATCCCAAGAATCCTGGACTGACACCTGTCCCCCCTCAAAACCCTGTGGTCAACCAAAAAAACTAAGAAAAGGATTGGGGTGAACCATGCCCACCAGGACTAAGCACTGTATTGTGTTTGCATGGCAAGGTTCTGGTAGTGGGAGGGCTACAGGGGTGGCTTCTGTGAGAAGCTGCTAGAAGCTTCCCCCATGTCTGACAGAGCCAATGCCAGAAGGCTCCAAGACGGACCCGCTGCTGGCCAAGGCTGAGCCCATCAACAATGGTGGTAGCACCTCCAGGATAACAGAGTTAAGAAGGGGAAAAAAAGTTGTGCAACACCAAGAGCAATTGCAGCCGGAGAGAGGAGTGAGAAGATGTGTGAGGAACAACTCTGCAGACACCAAGGTCAGTGCAGAAGGAGGAGGAGGAGGTGCTCTAGATGCCAGAGCAGAGATTCCCCTGCAGCCCATGGAGAAGACCATGGTGAGGCAGGCTGTCCCCCTGCAGCCCATGGAGGATGTTGGTGGAGCAGATATCCACCTGCAGCCCATGGAGGACCCCACGCCAGAGCAGATGGAAGCCTGAAGGAGGCTGTGACCCCGTGAGAAGCCCATGCTGGAGCAGGCTCCTGGCAGGACCTGTGGCCCTGTGGAGAGAGGATCCCACGCTGGAGCAGTTCATGAAGAACTGTAGCCCTTGGGAAGGACTCACATTGGAGAAGTTGGTGGAGGACTGTCTCCCGTGGGAGGACCTCATGCTAGATCAGGGAAAGAGCATGAGGAGTCCTCCCCCTGAGGAGGAAGGAGTGGCAGAGACAACGTGTGATGAACTGACCACAACCCCCATTCCCCGTCCCCCTATGCTGCTGGGGGGAGGAGGTAGAGAAATCAGGAGTAAAATTGAGCCCAGGAAGAAGAGCGAGGTGGGGGGAAGGTGTTTTTTTAAGATTTATTTTTATTTGTCATTGCTTGACTCTGATTTAATTGGTAATAAATTAATTTTCCTGAGTTGAGTCTGTTCTGCCCATGACGGTAATTGGTGAGTGATCTCTGCCTGTCCTTATCTCAACCCATGTTATATTTTCTCTCCCCTGTCCGGCTGAGGATGAGGAGTTATAGAGCAGCTTTGGTGGGCACCTGGTGCCCAGCCAGGGCCAACCCACCACATGCATATAACTAACTCCAGGCTTTAGGAACCTGGAGACCTAAACCAGATTGTCCTGAGAAATTCTGATTCACTTCCTTCTTCTGCATGGTTAAACACTCACTAGTCTCATAGAGGATCCAGCCTCATATTCCTCTTCCATTCGTGGACATTCATTCCCATCTCTGCCATAAGACTCCAGAGAGAAAGAAGCATGACCAGCAGGTCAAGGGAGGTGATTCTCCCCCTCCACACCAGGTTGAGAGAGGTGATCCTGCCCCTCTACTCCGCTCTTGTGAGACCCCACCTGGAGTACTGCATCCAGCTCTGGGGGCCCCAGTACAGGAGAGACATGGAGCTGTTGGAGCAAGTCCAGAGGAGGGCCACAAAGCTGATCAGAGGGCTGGAGCACCTCTCCTGTGAGGACAGGCTGAGAGACAGTTGGGGTTGTTCAGCCTGGAGAAGAGAAGGCTCCGGGGAGACCTTATAGCAGCCTTCCAGTACCTGAAGGGGCCTACAGGAAATGTGGAGAGGGACTGTTTACAAGGGCATGGAATGATAGGACAAGGGGGAATGGTTTTAGACTCAAGAAGTGTAGATTTAGATTAGATGTAAGGAAGAAATTCTTCACTGTGAGGGTGGTGAGGCACAGGAACAGGTTGCCCAGAGAGGTTGTGGATGCCCTGTCCCTGGAAGTGTTCAAGGCCAGGTTGGATGGGGCTTTGGGCAACGTGGTCTAGTGGAGGGTGTCCCTGACCATGGCAAGGGGGTTGGAACCAGATGATTAAGGTCCCTTCCAACCCAAAGCATTCTATGATGTTGTGAAGGGGAGCTCTGGAGCCTGGCAAAAGAGGCTCTAAAGTTGTCCCATTTAATCTGTTTCACTTTGATGAGATTTCCTAAACATTTATTGGACCACCAAGAGATAAAGCTCATGAGAACAATTCTGCAAATGCAGAGGCTGAGTCACCAATCAGGAAAAGAAAGAAAGAGAATGCTAATGCTTGCTGCAATTAATAGCAACCACAACTACTACTACTTAACTATTACTCAACTACTCCTTAAAAAGGGAATGAGCTCTAACAGGAGGGATGGTGACTGTAGAGGACTACCCCAAATACACTTTCTTCCAGTTGTGGTTCAGGTTCTTTCCTCAGAGTTAGAGATTTCATAGGCAAAGGGCAGAAATTGTGCTGAATCTCCCAAGTCTGGTATTTGTTCTTATCAATAGACTATAGGGTGCAAATGTTCTCTACAACAAGCCTGCTCACCCCCTAAAATGCTTCTGAAGATTAGTCTCACAGGTAACAGAGTTGGTGGTATAATATTGTCTTGATTGAAAATTTAAACAAAGAACAATGATGAGATAGACACTGGTTATTCACAATGGGCAAATGATGTCTGATCCTGGGCAATGTTACTACCAAAAAATAATATTTTCAGAACCTTCAGAATTTGGTTAGCAACTGAGGAGCTGCTTAGCCTAAATTCTGTGATGGCAATTATACAGCAGTTAGGCATTTAACTCCTTCCATGGATTGAGCTCTAAAATAATTTTTAAAAAATTAACAAAAATCTCTTTATTCAAGACTTCTCACTCACTTGGATGCCTCTGAAAATTTTTATCCCTCAAATTTTGAGTTCAGTGGGCCCTGATCTCAGGTGATCATACACACACAGATCCCAAATAGCCTTTGTGCCTAAAGGTTTCCTGTATTGCTAGGAGAAATGACAACATTTCAGCATTAGCCTACATTTGTTCCAAGATCCAGCTGTTCCCATGTTTTATTGTTTTCTGTATAAATCCTATATCTCATGAATATACACACCTCGGCCTCCATTTGGCGTTGTTACAGACCTAAACTGGAGTTAACTACAGTGGCTGGCATTGCCATTAGTTAAAAAAACAAAACAAAACAAAACCCAAAGAACAAACAAGTCCCAACAGGGCTGTGCAGAGTTAAAGTATTTAACACAAGATTCACTCAACCCAAAAAGTCTGCATTCCCAAATCTCTACCATCCTTTTACATACTTCATAGCCAGACTGGGTCTCCATATGTTCAGAATAATCCGACTCATGGTGAAAGTAATCTCCTGAAAACCAACTCATTAAATTAATGTCAGTGATTTTATATGCCTGACTTGGGGAAAAAGCTCATGGGGGAATGACAGATCCTATGTGCTACAGTGCTGTAACATCACTGCCATTGAACTGACCCATATATATAGTTTGAACTCCAACGGTGAAGTTGGCAACTTAATTTCAGATGTATTGGAGTTGGAGAGCAACATGCATGTATCTGCCCTGTCAGGACAGCTTTTGCTGATGCTTATTGGCAAAGGATGCCGTCAGAAGAGAAATCTTTTGGCCAGGCTTCTATTTCCACAAGCTATCTTATTGTTAGAATATTCAGCAGTCAAATAGATCATCCCTCAAATAACTGATTGCAACAGCAGCACCACACAGAAGTATTTGGAGGTTAGAAAAGATGTGATATTGAACACAAGCCAATACTGCAATGCTGTCACAGAAAGGCAAAACATGCACTGGGTTGAATTCATGAAAGTGCAATATATTAAAAATGTTCAGTAGGTTTTTCACTGTGCTTGGCTTGGGTTAGGTCTCAGTGGCAGAGATTTATTGCTTTTGTTCTGGTGTTACTGATGAAATTAATTGCTGGTGTCATGACACTGATTTACTATTTGTACTGCTTTAGGAATAGGAGGCACTCTCATGAAGCATGGCCCTCTTGTTCTAGGTGCTTTACCACCATGGGATAGAAATATGCTCTGTGCCCAAAGAGCTTCCAGAGGAAAGCAAGAGATGCAGACAGATGGGAGAGCAGAAGGAGCCAATGCACTGGCCTCTGTGGTTGGTCCTGGTCTCAGCACAACTGCAGCCCAGCAATGCCAAGCTTGTCATATGCACTGGAGGAATTTTAAAGGTGGGATTTGAAGGAGGAAAAGGAAATGGCTTTGGGAATTTTGAGGGGGAGATACTCCTAAGTGAACAGGGGGCCTGAACAGCTCACATCTGGCATGGGTAGGAGGAAGCTGTCATCCTGATAGAGCATGGACAAGGTCTGGGCTGTGAAAGACCTTGAAAATGAAGAAAGGAGGAATGCTTGGCATGATGGAGAGGGGGAAACTCAAAAAGAGAACCGGGGAGGAAAATGTAATGATCAAAAATGCCACAACAAGAAAATAATTTTTACAGCAGTATTTGCATACAATCATAGAATCATAGAATAGTTTGGGTTGGAAGGGACCTTAAAGAACATCTCATTCCAAGCCCCTTGCCATCAGCAGGGACACCCTCCACTAGACCACGTTGCCCAAAGCCCCATCCAACCTGGCCTTGAACACTTCCAGGGATGGGGCATCCACAGCCTCTCTGGGCAACCTGTTCCTGTGCCTCACCACCCTCACAGTCAAGAATTTCTTCCTTACATCTAATCTAAATCTACCCTTCTTGAGTCTAAAACCATTCCCCCTTGTCCTATCATTCCATGCCCTTGTAAACAGTCCCTCTCCACATTTCCTGTAGGCCCCTTCAGGTACTGGAAGGCTGCTATAAGGTCTCCCCAGAGCCTTCTTTTGTCGAGGCTGAACAACCCCAACTCTCTCAGCCTGTCTTCAGAGGAGAGGTGTTCCAGCCCTCTGATCAGCTTTGTGGCCCTCCTCTGGACTTGCTCCAACAGCTCCATGTCTCTCCTGTACTGGGGCCCCCAGAGCTGGATGCAGTACTCCAGGTGGGGTCTCACAAGAGCGGAGTAGAGGGGCAGGATCACCTCCCTCGACCTGCTGGTCACTCTTCTTTTGATGCAGCCCAGGACACAGTTGGCTTTCTGGGCTGCAAGCGCACACTGCTGGCTCATGTTGAGCTTCTCATCCACCAACACCCCCAAGTCCTTCTCATGAGGGCTGCTCTGAGAAGATTCTAAGCAGAGAAAACAGGAAGGAGCCACTTTGAGAACTGAACTTTATCACCAATTTTTGCATGACATCTTTAAGGAAGCCACTGGCGCAAATGCAGTACCGGGACCACATCAGGCTAATACGTCCCTTTATTCATGATGGGGATGTCCCGGCAGTGAAGCACAGGCACCCAAGTGGATGCTGTCTGCCATGAATACTGCAATGCCTGAGAGGCTTTCCAACTGTTTTATTGGTTTGTCAGTTTATTTTTTTGTTTGTTACAGGGCTTTCAGGAGGAAAGGGTTTGTTGACTTCCATTCTGGATGAAAAACACAGAGAACTGTATACTAACTACAAGCCAAAAGGGCTGGTGTGGGAAAATTCAGAAAACTGCACGTGTTTATAGATAAGGAAAGAATTATTCAGTTTCTTGTCCTCTTCCTTCTCTCTGCCTCATTAACTTATATTGTTTAGTTAAGAAAAAAAAAACAAACAATTTCCGCTTATCTAAACTTGAACACAAAGACCCAGTGTCTCCAGCTTATCACACCATTTTTGTTATTTGATTCCCATTAAGGATTGTATTTGGGATTATTTAAAAGTTGTATTTGGTTTTGTTGAAACCTTCCCTTTGCAAAATGCATAGTATCTAGGCAAATTGGACTTAAATTGCTAGCCTGTACCCCTTAGCAGAGTACAGTTCTGCCCTTTCTTTGGGAAGTGAAATATTGAGCTTGGTCCATATAGAAATACAGTCTGTTAAACAACAACAAACAAACCTTTCATAGGGTGTCCTTCATTTTTTTTTTTTTTAAATCCTATTAGAAAAGGGCATTTCCTTCCTTCTTTTCCCCTTCCCTGGAAGCACCATTATAACGAGGGAAGAGAGGACAGGTTCGTACCATGAAAACCGATGCTTCTTGTAACAAAAAGATCAATATGTCTGTAAAAGTGCTTCTAAAAACTGCATACAAGGAGACACTGTAGTAACAAAGGAAAGAAAAAAAAGTAATAAATCTGGAAAAAAAACTTGGTTTTATTATTGTGATGAGGACATGATTTGTGTTGAGAAATTAAATTCCAGTGAAGAGTCCATGTTACATCTCCTCATTCATCTGTAAGCATTGAGAAAGAATGTACAGCCAAGTCACAAGAGAGTCACTTCAAGCAAAAGTGCCCAGGAAGAAATTAATAGAATAACTGTTAGAAAAGAATGATGAATATTTGTATATGTTTCAGCTGTAAACGTATCCCATTGCTGTCTCAGAGGAAATCTTCACAAATCAAATTACCACAGCAAAGGCTGTCGTTAAGGTTTGTATAGTATAAACCCCAGGTTTTTGAAATCATGTGATTAATTTGATTCATATCATAAATCTGATCAGCTGGTAGGATGATTAATTGGACATGCTGGTCCCCTCTCTCAGATCATTCCTTGTTTATTGATTATAGTGTGACTTTTTCTTCCCTACAGTTAAAGCTCACTAGTTTTCACTTAAAATGATCATATTAAACCTGAAATGTTTACTGTGTGTAAGCTAATTCTAGTCACTTGAAACTTCATGTAGCATATATTCTGGCTAAATCTGATTAGAATGGACAATTGACTTCTGATTTACGCTCACTTCAAGGGACAGCACAGCAGCCCCCAATGTGTAATTAAACGAAGCGCATGGAGTCCCCTGTGCGGGAGGAGGCGGGAGCTCCCGGCCAGTCTGCCACTTGCCATTACCCAAACCAACAGAGGACGTCACGGAGACAAGAGCTGACATCAAAAGCCAGAGACTGAAAGTGCCCGGTCTCTGAGTGCTATAAATGACCTTGAGATATCTCCTGCAAATGTCAGAGGGTCTGGCTGTATACTCAGGCAAGAGCTCACTGTGATACTTTTCTCAGTCATGAAATACTATTTTTGAAATACTGTTCTTGTACTATAAGACTCCACAGGATAAATAAAATCTGTGGTAGGCAGATCTATTTGTATTTACAGGTGATGAGTTCCTTCTGGATTCTGGACCATTTCTGGTTGTCTATGGCTCCTTCTTTCTGCTCTGCTGTTCAAGAGCTCTTAGTCATAAAACTCAAGTGTCTATTTTCTTCTCATCTGCCTTGACCCCTCAGACATTTCACACTGTCAGCCACATTCTTCCTTAAAAATAAGACTTTTTCTGGCTCTCTGTAAGTGGGTAGCCTGTAACTCCAGGTCCCTCCTTCCTCTTTTCTGCTCATGCTTTCATTCTTTCCATTTTGTATATTTCACTACTTTACTTTTCTACCTTCTCACTTCTATGGAGTCCTCAGGAGCTCAGCCTCTGAACTGGCCCTGATTTTACTCAACCAATTTTGACTACTGCCCACAAGCATGCTTCTCCATCCTCGGCATGTCTCTCCCACCAACCTTCATCTGTGGTACTTGTCTCCTCCCCTTGCTAGCAACTAAATGTGCCTACAGCAAAATTGCATGCGCATTGCAGAAAGGACGCTAGTCTAGATGTCATCCCTGACCTCTTGATTGCTACTCCACTCAAATCTCTGGTATGCTGTTGGCTTTTTATAGGCACCACGCCTATTTTTTGGGGTCCCTTCACAATCCTTCTGTGAGTCACTGACATCAAGTGAAGGTTATCTCTGCATCCTTACCTGTACAAAAATAGTTGCATTTGCCCTTGCATGTTTTCATGCCCTTCCTCTTCCCAGGTCTCTCCTGTTCACACCACTCTCCTACAGAACCCCTTATATGCTTTTCCACATAATGCTTTATGTCTAACCTACAAATCAGGAATAATGTCTAAAGTCCATCTCTCTCTCAAGTCCCTATTCAGAGTCTCTTCAAGAATGCCCTCCGCCTGTGCTTCCTGTAACAAGTTACGAGGACTGGCCAGAAGACAAGGATCTTTGGATATCTTTCTCTGTCTCATTCTGCACATCTGACATTAATTTACTAAATTCCAAGTAGATAAATGTAAAGATGATCAGTCTGAACATACAGCCTTCCTCCTGCTCCATGGTTTTCTCTTATCTTTGTCTTTCTATGGACTGTGACACCTACTTGTTGCTTTTTTTATAAATAAGACATAGCTAATGAGTAAAATGTACGGCACGTTGCACTGAAGAATGATCCGCACTGGAAGGTCTCAGCTCTCCTGCAAAATTAACAGTGGAAAAAACATAATAAATAGAATATTAATTAAATTTATTTTTAAAAAAAAAACAACATCTGGCTTTTTAACATATCCCTATAGATGTGAACCTGGAGAAGAGCTGATTTTCAAACTACATAGACATCTTAGGGTCTCATAGGACTATTTCATAACACAGCAGGATTAGGCCAAAAAATATTTCAATAAGACAAAAAGAAGGGAGGAAGTGACCACTTTGATCAATGTAAGGAAATTAACTGACCTTGCAGTTTTCCAGAAAAAGAGATTATTTTTATTATTTATTTATGTGACAGAACTTAATTCATTTTCTTTCATTAAATAATACCTATTTATCAACTAGTAGGAACACAACGTGTCCTTCCACAAGAATACTGGAGTCTGTTTTCTAGCCCCAGAATAACAACAAATCTTGCAAATGCTTTAAAAATGGATCAGCACACAGAGGCAAGAATAGATGTAAATTTTAATTTAGGACAGCATTTTTTTGTGTTATATTATTACACCATTTCAGAGTAATTTTGGTGTTTTATGTAGTGTTTAAAGTTCTACAGCTGTAACTTCTAAAGAAAAAAGAAACCAATAAAAACCATAGTAATTCTTTGCCCTATCATCAGCTGTGATTTTTTTTTTTTTAAATCTGCTATTAGATGTCCAAGAAAAAATAAGATCATGGGGGTAAATTTAATCAAAATAATTGGAAAAGCAAAATTGAGAAAACTAGGGGAAACAATAAAGAGAAAAATATGTTTCTTAACTATAATATGAAACTTCCTATCAATGTGTCTCTCTCCTAACTTGTAAAGGTAATAAGCAGAGCATGTGAAAATAGCCTGGTCATTTTGTCACGATAATTTTCTTTGTATTGGGTAGTCAACAGCAAGTTCTGAAAAACAGTTATATATCAGTGGGCAGAACACATTAACTGTGTCCACACACACACACACATATATTCACCCAGTTCACAAAGAATGAGGACCTGCAGTTCCTAGGCACAAGAATGGCTCATCCATGCTCCTAAAGAAGTGGGTGACCATCTCTTCAGCTGTTTTCCAGAACTGAGGAGTGTACTAGGGGGTATCTGCATCTGTAAGATCTGGCCTGAGTTTAACAAACAGCTTTACCAGAAATATGTCTTTTATAGATTAGCTATGTATGGTCCGACTGAGCATATCATCTAACACAGAGCCCTGGAAAGTCCCACCAGCATAGTATGTGTGCTGAAGACAATTTCCCTATTGGACATTTTGCAAGACTATGCTAAAAAAAAAGGACCGATCATCTTAAAACCGTATGGCCATAGATTGCCTCATTCAGAGACAGGGTGGGATTCACACGATTTACCTGGATATGTCCATGGCAACAAGTTACCACGGGCTCCCATGCTAGTCAAAGAAGTTTAGAACATGGTTCATTGATTCTTAAAATTGATGTTGACATTTGGTCTAGTGAATCAGGCTCTAAATGCCAGGGACTATCAACTGGATCTCCACTGAATATGCAACCACCTTCAACGTGGATGTCTACATCATTGACAGCTGAACCTAAAGGAGGTGGAACCCACCATAGGAATGGGATTCTGTTGCCGAAACAAAGGTGCCCATAGCACTTCTTTGAGATGTACCAGACCATCTCAGACATCTCATTCAGATAACAAGATTCTCGAGAAACCCAGATCCTTATAAAATTTCATACAGATATCAGGCAGGATATCCCAGGGTATTGTACCTGGAAATCCTTATTAATTCCAGTCCAACTCACTTATGGACCTGGTATTGGAAGCTCAGTAGAACTATGTGAGGAGATACAGCACTTGTAGGAATTGTAGACAGTACAAATATAACGTAAAAGAAGATTTTAACAATAGTCACTTTTACATGTGGGGAAGAGCTTGAAGACTTCTAAGGTGGCCGGTTGCTCTGAGTAAAAAGGCAATAAAATAGAGATGCCCTATACATAAGGACTAGCACATGGATGTAACTCAAGAGAGAGGTGACGAAGTAGAAGCAGTCAGTTTAGAGGAAAGTGCTAATATTTTGTAGAAATTCTTCCATTTTTTTGCATGCTATTGACCTCTGGTGATTTTCCTCTGCTTTGAGACTTTGTTCCCTAGCTTCAAGTGTTCATTTTATGGCTAGTTATGGATTAAATGTTTTTTATTAGTTTGCTTATATGCCAAAGCCCCTATTTTAAAAAGCATTATTTTCTTTTGCTTATGTATAGAATACATTTTCTCAGTGAAATTTTCCTGCAAGTCAATGGCTTTTATATCGGAGGGAAAATAACAGTCCCACAGTGCTTCAACCAAGGTTGTGTATTATGATGCTGTAAGAGAGAGCAGAAAGAGAGATTATAAAACTTGCCATATAGGAACCATATGATTTGTCTTTTATAATGAATAGTTTGATCTCTTTTCTTTCTTCGTTGCCATGGTATTCTTTTGTGACTTTATTTATAAGTGCTTTATGTAGAATCCATAGTCAGTAGATTTTTGTCAGGTTAGAAATTTTTTTTAATCTCTATGTATTGCTGAAGTCTCCTCTTGTACTCAAATTTCAAGTTCGGGCATCTTCAAGAATACTCACATCGGAGATTTTCAGAACTGTCGATAGTTGGTAACACATCAGATTTTATCAAAAATCATTGTCTTCAGCACATATCTTCATGCTGTTGCACTGTCTTTTAAAAGCATATGAACAATGAAGCATTGACCTCTTCAAACTGCCCCAAAAAATCAGTGAAAGAGCCTATCGGAATCTTCAACAGGAAGTTACCAAAGTTCTCCAGATAATATCCATGGATTTTCCTGCTCCTTCCTTTTACTTACCAAAACACCCAAAATCCCATGGCCCAGAAAATAAGAAAGACCAGATCCATACACAAATAATTAGACCATTTAACTGCACTATAAAAATACCCCTTCCTAAAAGTGTGGCATGGCACCAAAACAAAAGATAAGAAATTAACACCAAAGTATCCAGCAGCCTCGTGGTCGGCTCCTTGCCTGGAGCGTGGGTTCAAAGATCTCTGTAGAGTAAAAGACTGAATCCACACCTCCCGCATCACAAATCAGTGCCGTGACCACACTAGAAAGTAGACACTGGCTGGGCTCCAGGTGTTTCTTCTGTAAGATCTCAGCTGTGCTCAGAAGAAAAAGCCTTTGAAAATCCTACTTCAGGGCTTCTTCTATAGCTAAGGACCTGAGCAGCGTGTGAATGTCAACAGGCAGAAATTAGGTGCTTTAGGGATTATACATGAGATGAATGTGGTCCTGAATGCTTAAAAAGTTAGGCTGGTGTTTTAAGACTTCCTGGGCTTCAGTGGTTTATAAGGCTAGCATGGGTGAGGCAGACTGGATTTGAAAGCCAGCAGTATGCAAAGGAGTGATGAGATTAACATTGGTTCCAGCCAAAATTGCTACCCTGGAGGAGGCAGTCGCTCCCAGGCAGTGGCAGGCTGAAAGCAGAGAGAGAGGAGTCTTCGATTCTGCAATTGTGTCAGGGCATCCAAGTTACCTGCCATTGCTTTAGCTGCACAGACGGCTTTGAGGATCTGCTCTTCCCCAGCTACCAGGGGACACAAAATCACAGGAACATAGAGGATCTCACTCCCCAGGGTGGTCAGTTCAGGGCTTTGCAGCAGATTGGCTGAAAACAAAAAGTTTGAAGCTGGAGACTGTTCTGACCAGCTGTTGCAAAACCCCATGGTGCAAGTCAAGGGACAGTCGTCATTCCTCCTTGCAAGCAGTCATCCTTACCAGATGTCAGATTTCAACAATGGTCACTATAGTCTGCAGACAGTTTGTCAACAAGATTCAAGGGAAGATCTTTTACAGGTTGTAGTCATAGCTGTTTTTCATGATTTGAGGATGACTGCAATGGTTTTGTGTTACTTTTGTAGTCTTCGACACTGTGTCTGTCCTGTGGCACGCTATTCCTAGAGCAGCACTCTGCAGTTTCAATGCTCTGCTGTTCGTGCAGCCACTGAAGGTTTGAATTGTGAGTCCCCTTTCCTTCCTGCACAGCCCGTGATGCTAAATTTGTGATGTCTTTTTCTGGGATGCTGCAAGAACACTCTGCCTGTCTCTTAGTGTTCCTGTTATATTTTGATTCTTTCTGCATGTCCCAGAACTTCTTCACAACCAAATCACATATAACAAAGATGCTCTTAGGTATTATTGTTCTCTGCATGGCAAAGAAAGGAAACACAGCCAGTTCTGAGTGCTACTTTCAGATTTTCACAAGGGACATGGTAAAATCTTTGCTAGCTGGCTTAATTGTTCCTGTGATCTTGTCTGATTGTTGTCATACCATTCGCTTTTCTCTGGAGCATTTCACACCGATGCTACAATTCATCCTGACTTCTTGTATGCTGAGAAATACATCTGCGACAGGACCTTTTTCACATTGGTGTCTCTGTTGAGACAACCATTAATTTGTCGATTTTTCTTTATGATTGTTATTCAACTTTTTGTTAAACAGATGTGATAATCATACTGACAGTGCAGTGACAGGATTACACAAGTTTGATTAGTACATAATGAAAATTGCCTGTAACATAAGTGTTTAGCAATTATGTAAAAAGCACAATGCCATTTGGGTCCTGCTCATATTTCTCTCTTTTTTTTTTTTTTTTTTTCCTAATAAATGACAACTGGCAATAAAATTTCACTCTGTAGTAAAATGTGAAGTACAGCAACAAGAATTTATAAAAAGCATTTTGTGTTTTCTTTCAGCATTTTAAGACTTAGAAATCAGTCCAGCAAATGTTTAGCCTGCTGAGTAGTCCTTATTCACAGAAGGAGCCATTGACTTTAATAGGGTGACCTATCTGATTAAAGATTATTTGCAAGAGCCAAATGTTTCCAGGTCTGGTAAAGAATGGGGAGGGATTGATTCAGACTCCCGCAGAGTAATCATTTCCTATCTTTCCTTCATTCATCTGATCCCTGAAAATATGGTAAATTGTAATGCCCCAGACAACAGCGTATCACATCACTGCCATTACTGCTGTTATTTAGTGCACGTGTACCCCAAGGGTTTCTGAACAGCGCATCCCACAGTGGGCATAAGCTGGCAGCCAGGAGCCTGGCATCCTCTCGGCTCCATCTCTTTGACCTCACAGGAATATAGCTTTGGACCACCGAAACCAAGTTCTTGGTTTCTCACGTTAGACGCTCAGAAATAAGAAGTGAAGGCAACCAGTCAGTCAGAGACCCTTGAAAACGCTGTTGTAAATGACCTGATGAGAAACTTGCTATGAGCCAATGAGGGAACTGGGATTGCCAGTCAGTGTTAACTGGATCTCAATCTTTTGCTACAGCCTTTGTAAGAAAGAGAAGTTTATCCAACTCCTTGTTAAAACAGTGGAGGTTGAGAGGAGGAAGCTAATTATCCTTCTATAAATGTTGAAAATTAGATAAGAAATTCTGATACAAGGGTCTGCTGGATTTGGGCTTTTATCTCTGCAGAATGGTATTCCTTAGGCACCAAAATACATAGTTAGAAAAGTTCTTGCAAGATTCATGTATCCATGCATGTATAATGAATTCAAACAAGAATTATATAAGCCTCAACTAACTACTTTCATCTAAGTCTGAGAGGTCCTCTGTGCTTTCACAGTCAAAATGCTGTTTGCAATTACTTTGACTGGATGTAAAGAATGGCCTGTTTACATAAAGAAAAATAGCACAGTGTTCCTATACAGCTAGAGAGAGAGCTGTAAAGAACTCTTACTCCTGCTGAGCACTAGATAAAACATTTCTCCAAGCCCTTTGTGGCCCCCTAGGAATATTGTGTCTTTGTTTCTATTGGGAAGATGGCACTGAGCACAGGGCAAAGGGATGATGAGAGGCTGTGGAAAAGGAAAGCCCAATCTCTGAGCTGGAAAGAAGTCAAGCGGGCAGGCTAGACCACCCGTTTCCCCAGCCTCCAGGAGGTCCGTCAGATGAAGATGTGCTAAACGACAAGGAAGGGCTTATGTCAGTATACCTGGAGAACAGTTCATCTTCAAGTGGGGGAAAAGGGAAATGACTAGAATAAGTTACACTCCAAAGCTTCAGCTTCAATATTATGATAGGTATAAAAAATAAAATTGAGGAACGTTAGTTACATGAGGTAAACAGAAAAAGAGATAAAATGCTAACTAGTTTACCAAGGGTAGATAATGCTCGAATAATCAGATATCTCCCTTTGATAGCATAGCTGATTACCCAGACAAAGGAAATGGAGTAGATAAAATCTGTCTGAATTTAACTAGGGCATTAGACATGGTGTCACATGGGAAAATACTAGTGAGGTAGAAAAATGGAAAATCAGTGTAACATCTGTAAGGTGGGAAGAGATTTAGCCAAGGGGAGCTGATAACCAGCTGCAATCCAGCAGGGAGGTGTCAGGCTGAAGAGAAGATATTAGGGAAGTTCTCCAGAGTTCCTCCTCAGAAACCATTCTTAATATTTTAATTACTAAACACAGTATAAAAAGGCTATTGAAATTCTCCATTGGCCTAAAGTTGGGATAAGCACAGATCAGGACTGCGTGGATCCAGAGGAAAGGTGGTTTGTCTGAGTCCTGCCACACTAGAAATGGGGTCACAGTCACTTATGCTGAATGCAGGGTCAGGTACTACCTACTAATAAGAAAAATTTATGGTATAAACTGGCAATAAAGATCAAATCAGCTGGAACTCTGGGAAAATGTAAATGGAAACATTTTTTTCAGCTGTTTTACTTGTCAGTTCCTCTTAGAGAAGTGCTCTCAGGGGGATAGTGCAAGGAGGAGTAGGAAAGCATGTAGATATTTCCTACTCGGGCTTTTGCAAATGAGAGGAGAACTGGAAGGAAACAAAGGTCATCTCAAACTGTCATTGCTGCTCTCAGCAGCTGCATCATGGTAGAAAAGAGAAATGGATTCTCCAAATGTGGGCAACAGAAACCAGTAGAAAACTATTCAAGACTTCAAGGTTCCCTCCTGTGGTTGGGTGATGCTCTTCATCAGCCTTTGCTCTGTGCTGGGAGTTCACTGCAGCACTTGAAGCTGCCAGTGCCCACCTTTGGTTCTGCTCACTTGGTTAGTGAGTGCCTTTGATTTGGTGTCTCAGTTAGACCCTCTCTGCCACCTGAACAGATACAGGGAAAACACTTGTTCATTTTTGTATTGGGTTTGTGTGACAAGGTTTTGGTAGTAGGGGGGCCACAGAGGTGGTTTCTGTGAGAAGCTACTAGAAGCTTTCCCCATGTCTGATAGAGCCAATGCCAGCCAGCTCCAAGACGGACCCGCTGTTGGGCAAGGCCGAGCCCATCGGTGACGGTGGTAGCACCTCTGGGATAACAGAGTTAAGAAGGAAAAAAACAACCTCGGGGAGCTTTTGCAGCCAGAGAGAAGAGTGAGAAGATGTAAGAAACTCTGCAGACACCAAGGTCAGTGCAGAAGGAGGGGGAGGAGGTGCTCCAGGTGCCGGAGCAGAGATTCCTCTGCAGCCCATGGTGAAGACCATGGTGAAGCAGGCTGTCCCCCTGCAGCCCATGGAGGAAGGATGAGGGGTGTAGAGATTCCACCTGCAGCCCGTGGAGGACCCCACACCAGAGCAGGTGGAGGCACCTGAAGGAGGCTGTGGCCCCATGGGAAGCCCATGCTGGACCAGGCTTCTGGCAGGAGCTGTGGCCCTGTGGAGAGAGGAGCCCATGCTGGAGCAGGTTTGCTGGCGGGACTTGTGACCCCGTGGGGGACCCCATGCTGGAGCAGTTTGCTCCTGAAGGTCTGCACCCTGTGGAAGGGACCCACACTGGAGCAGTTCACGAAGAACTGTAGCCTGTGGGAAGGACTTACATTGGAGAAGTTCGTGAAGGACTGTCTGCCGTGGGAGAGACCCCACACTGGAGCAGGGGAAGAGTGTGAGGAGGAACAAGCAGCAGAGACAATGTGTGATGAACTGACCATAACCCCCATTCCCCGTCCCCCTGTGCTGCTGAGGGGGGGAAGGTTGAAGCCGGGAGTGAAGTTGAGCCCGGGAAGATGGGAGGGGTGGGGGGGAGGAGTTTTAAGATTTGATTTTATTTCTCATTGCTCTACTCTCTTTTGCTTGATAATAAATTAGATTAATTTTTCTCTAAGTTTGGTCTGTTTTGCTTGTGATGATAATTAGTGAGTGATCTCTCCCTGTCCTTATCTCGACCCACAAGCTTTTCGTTGTACTTTTTCTCCCCTGTCTAGTGAATGAGGGGAGTGAGAGAGCGGCTCTGGTGGGCACCTGGCCCCCAGCCAGGGTCAACCCACCACAATTTTTTAACTCGGTGCGTTGAAAGGAGTTTCAGACTGTTTGAAAGCTTTTCTGCTGAAATCTTTTTCTGAAAGACATAAAGAAATCTGTCATTTAAATATTTGTTAGAGAACAGTTGTGTTTACGAAAAGTTCAGTAACACAAAATAACATTAAAAGCAGTGCTAGCCATTTCCAAAATAAATTGCAAAAGTTGCAAAACCCCTATGTTTCTCTCTTTTTTAATTTCAAAGGAAGTTTTAATAATAATAAAGATTAATAACCTCTTTTTCTTAAATAATCTGAATCGACTAAACAAACGATATAGTTCTGGGACTGTTTCCAGTTTGCAAATTGTTTAAGTCTGCACTAGTTTATGATAATTCTTGTGTATGAAATGTATTAATCCTGTGGAAAACAAAATACTAGCATTTGTTTAATGAAATCATTATCACTAAACACTTATCATCTCTTTAATGAAATTCAGAAATTCACAGATGGTTGTTCTCTTACACAGCAAATGCATGTTTAGCAGAAAGAATGTTTAGAAATAAATATAGTAATCAGTATTATAAATCTGTCTTTTTTGCAATAAAACTCAAACCCATTTTTTTCAAACATAGATATGGACTATCAGCCCAGAGTAAGATTATATATCTGTTCTGAAGAGGCCTCTTTAAAATTAAAAAAGGAAATAATCTGCTTTTTGAAATAGCAGATTAAAATAACAAAAAAAAGGCAGAATGCTATCCTGATCCAGAGGCTAGCAACTATCCAGACTTCACAAATCTCCGGCCACCACGCGTGTAATAAACTTTGGTCAGGCTGATCATTATACTGAGGAACTATCCAGGATTACAATGGCAATTACTGTTATCTCTTATCCAAAACTGGTATAAGTTTAGCCAGCCTTCATCACAAGTACATTTCTTTTGTTATGCACAATATACAGCTTTGCAATTTTCTCTCTTCTGTAGATTTGGCCTGCCTGTAGGCATTTACCCCTCACTGCCTGATTTTGTTCTGCTCTGCTTTAGATGTTCTCAGTTATTTAACTGTTCCCATATGAAATGCTGGGTCTGCCTGAAGTCATGTCGCATTGAACTGAAGCTGAGATGTTAAAGCATGTGATTCAGCCATACAGCATAGCCTCACTCCTCTCCCACATCCACAGAAGTTCTGGGGATAGAGCCTGACAAAGCGTCTACTAATTCAAATTGCTTCTCAACATTTTGTCCTTGGATTTGTTCTTCCCATACACAAGGACAGCAAGCAGGAGAACAACTAATACAGGAAAGAAAGCTGGAAGGGAGCATTTACTTATGGGGATTAAAATGATACAGCATAGTGACTTTGCAATCTGCACTTTAAAGTACCAGATGTCCCATTACAGTAATCCCCTTAATTTAAAGGAATACACGTACGATTTTTTTTTTGTACTGCGTTGCTCTTGTTAATACATTCTGTATTGCTGTCCTGCTGGAAAGGCCAAACTTTCCTGCCTATTTTCAGTTTGCTAACAATCTCAGCATGAAAACATACTGATCTCAAGTACAGCTTTATTCAAGAAATAAATGTCAGGTAAAAGCGATTGTTCTATTGAAAACTTGGCAAGAGATGGCTGCATTAGACACGAAATTGCTTACACTGGGTGAAATTTTAATTCATTAAATATAGCTTTCATCTTTTTTCCATTTCACTACTTTGTGGACCTGGGAGAAGATCTATGTGTCAGAATACTCTTCCAAACAAGCTACATGTAAATAATTTCACAAATACATTTCGTACATCCAGGTCGTAAATTGGCCAGCCTCCAGAGATAACAGCCTGGAAGAGCTCACAACTTTTACATTCAGGTGGAGGAACAGATTTCCAGGTTTCTGTTGCTGATCTTTCTGCTTGTCCATGGTTCAAGTCTATGGCAAAATCTGCTATCAGTACAAGGCAAGGCTGATGGAATGAAAAAGGAAGTCTGAGCAGAGAGGAATAAGTTATGTAAAGGAGCCATCAGCCTTCAGCCCTGGGGAAAATGGGGAATATTATTATTGCAACCAGATTTTCTATTGCTTTGCTATGGCAACTTTCTGTGGCTGGAAAAATTCCTGTTGGAGGCAGCGTAATTCCAGCTGCAGGACTGCCAGAGAGCAGGCGGGAGAAGTCAGAAACACTGGAGTCCAGAGACAAACCTGACTGTGAATAGTTCTTCTCCTGCAGAGGTGCTGAGGGAGTTGGTGCAGGGGCATGGACCACTTCTCCCTCCACTCTACAGGGCAGACCCGCTTGGTGAAAAGAAAAAAAAAAAAATGTTGCAGAAGCTGTCAGCAATATTATGATCAGTGGAAAAGATTATGGTCCTTTAACTGGAAGAATTTCTGCGAGATCAGTCCAAGCCAAGGCAGTATCAAGGTTATTCTCTCTCTCTGGTTAAGAGTAGTGTAATTAAGGAATCAGAGAGGATAGTGGCTGCCACACTAGGATCACTAATATTTAGGGATAAATTTTACTTTCAGTCACAACAGTGAAACTGGAGAACTTGGCCCTGCAAAAATCTCCATGGAACCTCAAAGTCTAGGAAATTACTGCGCATTTTCCTTCCAAGTGCTTTTCTGCCACTCTGTGTTTCTCAGGCTTGTATTATTGAAAAGAAAAAAAAAAAAAACTGAAGGGCATTTTTCTCCCCTCTACTGCATGGTTAAGTCTTTGAAAGCTTTCTATTTTCATCTAGCACAGATCCTTCTCAGACTTATCCCTGCCCACCCTCCAAGCAACAGCAAATCCAGATTATGTGTTAAAAACATGAAGTGTTCAGTGTGTATGCATATTGTATTTAAAAGATTTTTTTTTTCCTGATGTCTCCCTTTAGGGCTTCTCTTTTTTCCCCTCCGGGAAACACGACTATACTTTTTTCCCCTTCTTTACATTTTCTGAAGACCCTTGACTCAGTTCTCTTAGCATTGTCATGCATTTAATTTAGTTAAACAAATTTAAGTTGTATCAGTTTGTTTGCTGTTCCTGCCAAT
Source organism: Grus americana (assembly GCF_028858705.1). NCBI lineage: Eukaryota > Metazoa > Chordata > Aves > Gruiformes > Gruidae > Grus > Grus americana. The sequence goes on along the minus strand of NC_072853.1, from coordinate 7,837,372 downwards.
GTACTGAGCCTGCTATTAGTTTACGGGCTGTAGGAACAGCGCTGAGGATTTAATCTGGGTGTACAGACAACAGAGGAATTTACAGCACTGGCAGACCCTTGTGTTTGTGCTGGACTATCTGCCATCAATCATTTCCAGAGGCTTTTGCCAAGAAGGTGAATGGCCAGATGTCTTATTTTGGTAAGTTTATAATTCTTTCTAAACAGGGGAATAATCTTCCTCCAGCAGACACGAATCTCCTCCAGAAGCATCTCCTCTAATTAGGAAGCCCCACATGAGACAGTTCATTGGCTTTCACAATACCCACTGAGGTCAAGTGTCCCACCCCCAGTAGATTGAAACGGTAAGATTTAGTTGATGGGCACATTTATGGGCTGAAGTTTACTCCATGAGTTTTGATTCAAGTAAAAAATCCAAATGTTTGCTTTGTAGAAGCGTCTACATTTTGGAGTAGGTTTACATCATGAATCACAGTAACTTCAACTTACAAAGCATCGGGTGGTTTCATTTTAATAGGAGACACTTATTCTGATCAATGTATTGTAGTGAGTCTGAAGTCACGGGACCGAGGGTTGTAAACACTCCATGCACCATCCCCCACCCCAGAAAACAGCATAGCCAGCTGCAGCGATGCTGCTGTCACAAAGGATTTTCTTCTCATTTATTTTAAAATAACATTAAAATAATGACACAAAGCCATAAAATAATAAAATAGAAAATTTCAAACCATTTTTTCAAAGTAGGTTTTTCCAAAAAATCCAGATCCCAAGTATTTTAATTCCAAAATATTTTCCGTATGAGATATTTTTTTTTCCAATCGATCCAATTTCAGAAAAAATGCTTCAACCCACTTTGCAACAATAAGGGGAAAAAAAAAAAAAAAATTATCCTCTTCCCATCACCATACCCTGCAACTAAGTACTCATTGAGCTTCCTTATTACGCCCCCGTGAATGAATGGAACCGTTTGATTCAGACACATGTTCTAGCAGAAGAAAAAGACATCTTCACTGCCCCATAAATCTTGTAATCTTAATACCAATTTTATTGTTACATGCATTCACAAGCAGCTACCATTGTCAGCAAGCAGAGCAATTTGTTCGGCGGAGAGCTGAGTCGAGCCTTTAGCCTCACTTGAATCTGCTCTCCCATACCTCTGAATTGAAAAGCAATGCAAACGCGTCTGCTGTAACTGGGAGCAAGATGATGTAGCAAACAGAGTAAATATTTTTCTACACTTTGTGGCTGAAGTGCTGACATCACATAAATGTCAGGAGATAAAAATGGTAGTCAAGAGGGGAGAGAATAATATAAAAAGCAGATCTGCCAAAAGCATAGTCTTAAAAGTGCAGTCTGAATTCAAGGGATAAATTTTTCCCACATATTTTTCTCCTAATATAAAAAGTAAGTAATAACACAGTATTGCATCATTTCATGGGTGATATGATCAATGATGAGTGAGGCAATGAAGACACAAGCTCATTGTTCGAGCAGTTATACAGATTTACTGAAAAATAGAGCAATAACAGCAAAAAGCATAATAGAAGAGGATAAGAAGGGGTTAACCATTGTGCATCCCTGAGGTGGAGCTTAGGTGGACAGAAGTGAAAGGTCTCAAAGGTTTTTGATAGATTCCAGTGAAGAACCAAGAACTGGATCTAGAACTTTGAAATTCTCATCCATGTTACAGTTACTGGCTCAGACCATCTTTTATAATACATAGCAAACCTATGTTAGAAAAAAGATTTTGTGGATTTTCACATACTGTGTACTCTAAAGAGCAGCTTGAAAGGAAGATGAATCATAGGCAATCAGTTTGCAACTTTGTCTCCTGTTTATTGAAGCACATAGTTGGAAAGAGAAAACATAAGAAGCACAAGTTGGATGAGCTATAAACTGTAAAACATGCGGACAAAGTTTTGACAAAGCATGATTTTTGGACAATTGCCATTATCTCTATTGAGTTAAACCCCAATGACTGACTGAAGTGACGGAGCAAGCCTCACTGGGCACTGGTGAAGCTTCTGGACACAGAGGTCCAGCACAACTGATTCATTTTCTTGTGTGTAAAAACTATTAATAATCTGTCAGTCTTTTTCAAACAGAAACAAAACCCTACAGAATAATGTCATGCATTGAGGGCTTGTTTCACCTGTTTGTACAGGTATGCCTGCTCTTATATAGTCATATTTACCATATATTTAATTATATCTCTGTCCACAGTTACACAAGTTTCTTGGTCTGTTACAGCTGTCTTTCTCAAAGTGGCTCCACATTTAGTTACCGATGGTGTTGCTGGATCACACTGAAATCTTCCTTCAGTGCTCTTTTAATTAGCAAATTGGACTGTGCCATGATGACTGTGGGAGGACAATATTATATTGCCATAAAAAAACCTTCCCTGTGCTTATTTTTTGAACATCACTTGTATATTTTACCTTTTCAGTTCCTCAAGCATATCACTCCAAATACAATCTAAGACATGATAGGATTTGTTCTTACGTTTAGTTGGCCTAATTTGATGAGAGTTTTTGCCAGGATTCTTGTGATAGGAATTAGATAGCCTTTGTATAGCATAAAAGTCACAAGAAGGGAGGACTGTGAAAATAACAAAGAGCTTTTAACTGCAAGCTGAAAATAGAAACCACAGCACTTGACAATCTTTTGAGCAGAAGGGTTTTAAAAAAGAGCAGTTTGTAAAGGGAGAAACAGAGGAGGTCAAGCGACAAAGAACAGGTCTACGTTATAGGGAAAGCAACTGAAAAGTGAACGTACTGCACTGCAAAGCAAACCGTGGAGGAATTTGCTGACTCTACAAATCCTTCACCAGTGACCCTGCAGAGAAGTTACACTTTTTTGCTTTTATCTTTGGGGTTTTTTTGGGGAAAAGGAGCATTTCAGAGCATTACAGTATGTTGGTAGGCATATTCCAGCATTTAAAATTATCCTTTATATCCCTCACTTATTTTCCTTATAATGATTCAGCAAGATGCTTGAACACACGATGAATCCTTCTGCAATCAATGGAATGACATGCTTAAAATTTGGCAACTATTAAAACACCTCAATTAAATGAGGCCTTAAATGAGATTTTATATGTGGCCAAGATAGGCCTTACATAGATATGCAAAGATGATATATAATGGTCACATCAGTTTCTGACATACTAATATGCCTCCACGGATTTCAAAGAAGTCACATTGATTTATGCTGCTAAGGACTTGTCTCACTGTATATATCACATATAAACTATATTTTTGGTCTGTTAAATAAATATCACTTTTCAGATGAATGAAACACTACATCAGACAGTGTAAAAGCAAGACTCTTTAAGGAATAATCGATTACATGATCTAGAACAGAAGGTTTCGAGCAAACAAAGTCAATTTTTAAATTATTATCAGTAAGAAAATTTACACTTTTCCTCAGTTTTTGAAGGGGTATATGCCATTCTTGTTGCATGTTGTTATGACTGGAACATCCCATAGTTGAGAAATGTAATATTCCATCAAAGTACAAGAGAAGCCAAGCAGATGTCAAGAAATAAAGACAATTAAAGCAACTGTTGTGTTTGTGGTGTGCTCTGTTGAGCCCAGACCCATTCTTGCTTGGTCCTATTATGAAAATTTATAATAATAACTTAGAATCATGGAATCCTGGAATAACTCGGGTGGATGAGGACTGCAGAATGTCTCCAGCTCAGCCTCCAGCAGCATCAGCTATGGGCTCAGTCCAGGTTGCTCAGGGCTTATCCAATTTTGTCTTGAAAATCTCCAAGTATGGCATTGGCACAACCTTGCTGACCAGGCAAGTGGTCCAGCCTGATCATCTCAGTAGCCCTCCACTGAACTCCTTCCAATTTGCTGCTCTCTTTCTTGCAGTGGAGAACTGAAAACTGGATGCACTGTCCTAAACTTTTCCCAGATGCCTCTGTTTCTTGACTGACAATGCTGAATGTTGCTTTTTTATGTCTTCACTAACTGTCCAGGTGCCCTGAGGGTAAACAGCTTCCTGAGGGCTAGCAGCTGGTAGCAACCTGGGCTCCTCATGGGGGTGGGCAGGCAATGCCTCACCAGCCAGAGCCTGTCCCACCACCCCCAGCCAGGAAGCAGGGAGGACCAGTGGGCAGTCAGGTACAGCCCCAGGCAAGAGCATCAGGCATCTCTGTGGGGATGGGGACAGACAAGGCCAGGCCAGGCCATTAGCCCATGTTTCAGGACTGGGGCCTGTCTCAGCCAAGTGCATGCAGGGCTGCAGCCCAGTGGAGCTATAGCTCAGGCGGGGACTGAGGACCAGAGCTGCAGTGTAAAGCAGCTCCCCTGGGTCAGAAGTCAGCCCTAGACACGGCATCCCCACAGTGCTCCCAGCAGATTCTCCCTACGGTCACCCAAGGAAAGGGGCCACCCTCAGTTGCACTGGTGCTGAGCTGGCCCCCAGCTCTGGCACTCAGACCTCCTGGCAGTGCCAACCAACTACTTCTCTTTAAGGAGTCTTAGGTCGGGCTTTGCCAAAAGTCCAGTAAATGTATTGCTTAGAAGAATGGCTCTGAAGTACATAAAACAAGATATCAATTTCCTTCTGTCCTCCATCATGACTAGGAAACCTCAGACAAGAGAGCCAGGGTCCCTTGGGAAGGTGAAAATGACTTCTACTCAGTCCATTCTCCTACCGGGTGGAGAGTTTTTGAACACAGAAAATGTAATTTCAGCCTTATGAAATCTAGGGCAGCCTGCTTTCTTCTAGAAGCTGTACTGCTTACCACTTGTGAAGTCTGGAGCACACACCATTGCTATTTTGGTAAGTTTTCTAGTAGAATGTGAGTATACCCTTTGTTCACTCTGGAAATGGAAGATCTGTCCATATCAACAATCTACTGTATGCCCAAAGTATTCTCCACATAAGGATGTCAAATAATAGTTGATGATGCTCCACAGTACAACTCTTGACATTTTTATCTCCAGATAGCGAGATTGTGACACCAGTTCATGTGATACAATTGTAGAAAAGCAAGGGGAGAAGCAGTAACAGATCCTCTAGGTCGTTCATCCTGGGAAATACACACCAGTTAGTCTGGCTTCCATCACTCCTAAGATGGTTGAAGCTGTAACAAAAAGTAAGATCACTTTGTTCATGGATAAACACAATGCATTGGATAAAAGTTGTCAGGGCTTCTCTCAAGGGAAATCTTGTCTTACTAATCTAGTTACAGTTTTATGGGGATTCAGTAAGCATGTGGCTAATGGAGATGCAGAGTACATTATATATTTGCATTTTAAAATAGCTTTTTGATAAGATTCCATAGCATTGTTAGAGAAATCAAGTTGCCAAGAGATTGCTATTCCAAGTTTTCAGACTGAAGCTGGTGAAATTGTCACACGTTTTAGGAGTCAGCAGTGGGGTTCCCTTGGACCCTTAAGGAATTCCTAAAAATAAGCAGATTTTTGGGAAAATAGGCCAGAATGATACAGTGAGTATCCCCTCTAAACTTGGGAAAGTATATTAATACTTGAGTAATTTGAAAAACACTTCCCTGCTTCCTTCCCAGGCATTAAGAATTACCATGACCCTCACAGCTGTGAAGAGCTGATAACTGACCACTGCTCCCTCTTGTGTACCTTCTCACAGTTGGCTGTTCAGGCTTGGAGACTGCATTTTGGACATACCTCTCTGTTTCTCTTCAGGAAATTGCAGTTCAAGTGCTCTCGTACGTCTCTTATCTCTGGTCATAAACGCGCCCTACATTAGACTCCTTCAATTAGGCTGTTAGTGCCAATGCTCAGGTAATCTGAGGTCCTTACCACTGCATCAGCTAATATCCTCCTCACTGTCTCAACTTCCCTGAGAAATATCAATATTATAGAGAAACACATTGATGGCTTGCCTACACATAAGCCCTTTCAACAGAAAAATGCTTGTTTCTATCTATTATGGAGGAGAATCCCTTATTCCAGCAGTACAAGCTGCCGTTCAAGGTTACTCACCTTCTGCCCAGAAATGACATGATTCTTTTGCCATTTCCTTAGTGGACTGCAGTAACAGCTTCTTTATTATTATTTACACAAATATCTCAAAAATTGACACACATAACAGGCAAACAACATCCAGCTCCGTAAGTTCCTCCTGCCCTACAGTTTTCGTCTTACTTGAGGTACTGGTGTATCTGGATTTCCTATAGGCCTTTCTCTTCATCCATCAATTAACTCTTCATTTGCTGGAGATTTATACTCCATACATTTCACCTCTCATCTTCAGGTAAATTCTGAGGGAGAATACAATACGCATAGAACAGCCGGCATGTATAGCTATTACAAACAAATAAGAAATAGTCATACTTACGTCAACAGAATTAAAAACTCAAATGAAACTGTATTACCACAATCAGTAACGTATAAGATGACAATTTATATTAAGTATAATGTGAAATATGGGTATCAAACAGCGGAGCTATCTCTAGATGTCTTTCAGGTTGATAAGTAATAACATGCTATTCAGAGACACAGATCCATACCCTTCATCCATCCTGACAATGCAAGCACAGATTTCTTTTTTGTTCAGTGTCTCATTATGCCTTTTCTTCTGTAGATAATTTTAGTCCTATAAGTTCTCTCTGATAGCTATTTACACTGTGCTTCTGCTCTTCAAAGTGACTGTGGAGCTCCATAAGTATTACATGTCAGTGATTTTCATATCAAATAAGCTCGGTTTAAAATTTGAGGGGTTTTTCCTTCACTGCTTCCAGCTCTGCAAAGTCAAGTCTGTGCCCATACTGTGATAAACAGGGCTGGGGTTTTCCACAGTACGTGCCACATGGACGTGCCCACCAAGGGTCTGGAGGCTGTGTTGCTGGACCATGCTTGCTCTAGTGTGTACTTACGTCCCCAGAGTTTCTGACTCTTGGAGTCTTCTCCTCAACAGCCAGCTCTGTTATCCGGACCCACTAAATATACATGGCTCAGATGCATTTTTCTTCTACTGTATCACTACTGGCAATAAAGGTGGTGTCACTTTTTTGTCCATACTGTCTTCAGGTTATGTTCCGCTGTCTCCACACGATGCCAATTTCCACCCCTGAAAGGACATTTTCTGCAGAGCAGTTTTGTCTTGGTGTAACTTCAGGGACAAGCAAATGGCAATAGGGTTATGGAGGTGTTATTGAATTGTTACTGCTGGCAATAAAGTGCCAGCAAAGAAAAGCACAGTTTGACTACCATATTCCAAACTGAGTTACCAGCTCTGACAACTAAGGAAAAGAAATGAGTACATATCTTTTTGCTGGTAAAAGTGATCACATTTGACTCAAAGCCCCTGAAACACTGTGTTTGGACTGATACGTTACAGCTTTTATAGTCACTAATCAGAAGAGAAATGTGATTTGCTGTAACTTCTTTTAATGCAGACATCTGGATGATATAAGCTATCTGTACCCAGAAAATCTTACAAAAACTGAAATTCTGATCCGAAGTTTTACAATAACCATACATACCTACAATAACAGCTTGAGCTCCCTAATCTTTATTGCATGTGTACTGCACCACTGTGGTAGAATAGTATACATTACAGTCATTTGGTTTTTTAGCACTGAAAATTTAAATAATGTTAACCTCTCTTTAGATTTGATGAAAATTTAACTTGCTTATATAGCAAACTCCAGTCTTTCCCTGAATATTCTGCATTCCTCTCCTGTCTTGACCTTTGAAAATCTTCCCCATGACTACCAATCAAAACACTCCATACCATCAGAAATTCTTTCAGATCTTGCTGGAAGATTAATCATTCTGTATTCCAAAATATTCAGTTGAGGGTCCTTTAGTTAGTTAATTTCCCCAAATCACTTTCAAATAGCGTCTGAGTAATAAAAATAGGCAGAAATGATTAGTGGCAGTAGCTTCCATTTGCCATTGAAAAGGACATGAATACTTCCTCACAAAGATACTCATTCCCCTAAGTGTACTTTTTGCTTCCTAAGCTAGATCCAATAAGCAATTCCTATGCCTGGAAGCTATTACATGACATTTAGAGGTCTGAGTCCCCCTAGGCAGAATCCAGAACGCTTTGCTGAGTGTCTGGACTCTGGGTACGCGACACAGATAATAACATACCACAAAATGAGATTCAGGGCAGCTACCATGCTGAGCAGAAAGCTGGCAAGAGTATTTAATGCTCAGAGTGCAGCCACCTAGGTATTGTCAATAAAAGAACATTGTTGGGATAACTCTGGACACAGCTTTAAAACAGTTTAAAAACACCTCTGCTCTGGCTCCTAACAAAATCTAGTTTCTTTTGGGGAATACTGAGAATCCAAAGATAATCCAAATATTAGAGCAGACAAGTTTAAGAAAGGGCTGTCAAGCTACATCCACTGACTCTCCTAGAGTACACCAGCAATTGGCACAGACACACTCCAAACAACTCGCCAAATTCAAGCCTTGCCGTACCCAAGAATATGGGATGAAGGCCCATGTGTGTGTTTGCAGAGAGTGTTAGTACTGATCTCAAGTCCCTGCTCCTTCATCTGTTCTCTGATGGAAGGTAGAAAGGTCATCGGGTAAGAAATAATCAAAAAGGGGGCTCTGGGATTTGCTGCTCTAATGTGACACACCAACTCGCACAGGGGCACACAGTTCCTTTGGTCGCTATTCCCACAAGTTCAGTTTCTCTTTTCTATTGTGTTGGAAACACACGTGTTCAAGGGAAGGCTCTGAATCTAAGCAGAGGGAGACACGTCTTTAATGGCAGGCGATGTAGGTGCTCATCCCTTAATCTCTGCACATTCCCGCAGAAAGTTCTTTTATTTGTAATTCTTCTGTATATCAAAGATTCTACATATAATTATGTTTATAATAATTCCTCCTTGGAAAGTACCAGCAGGGTTGTTCAAGATGAAAAACCTTTTAGAAACACATTAGTACTCATTGTGATATCGTGAATTATCGTTTACAAACTGTACAAATAACAGTCTTAGTAGCTTTTCCTAACTTTATGTTTGTGCTCCCACTAATTGGTATCTCTCTTGGGATTCTTCACCACCAGATGGGTGACCATATGGATAGGGACACTTGTTTATAAACCCTGTTATTTATGCCCATACAAGGCTACCTAGGGAAAATAAACTTCCCCTAGATTTTATTAGGGAGACAGATATTAAAATATTGTCATTCCAGAATGGTAGGAATTACATTTTTCTTGTACCTAGAGAAAACTAGAGAAAAGCTTAAGTTTTGGCTGTGCTTTTTTTTTTTTTTTTTTTTTTAAATAACTTCTTAAAGAAAGTGAGGACTTAAATCAGTAGTAAGGTAAAAAGCTATTAACTGTGCAACTGCATCACTTTTTCTTCTCCAAAGAAAGCGCACACAATGGTGAAAAGGAAAAAAAAAATGTGTCTGGCAACAAGATTGACTGTGATAAAGAAAGAATAGTGGATCTTACTATTGTAGAGTGCACCAGAAATATCAGCTGGAAAACCAGCAAATAAAACCTGCATTTTAAGTCCCACCAAGAAAGACAAGGAGTCCGAATTTTTATCTATTGCATTAGTAAATGTTTAGAAAAAGTTTATTAGCTCTAAGTCAACAGTTATCTGCATTCACACCAGTGTATTTGAGATCATACCCTGGCCTGAAAACTGTAGTAAAACTAATAATATTAGAATAACACTTTAGGCTAATGATAATTTACATTATTTAATTTGCCATTTACCTAAAGCCATTTAATCCACCAGAAAAATTAATTTACTGTTAAAAGATCTTTTGTATCCCATTTACTTCAATGGACATTGGATAAACCTTTATGAGTTCACAGCAATTTTCAAAAAGAAAAGAAGATAAATAGTAGCTAGTTTTACTATTGGTCAACTGAGACAGTACAAGTAAGGAATACTGTGAAACAATTTATACCAAATCATTTTTATATACTTCCTGTAAGTCAGCAAAAGAGTTTTTTCTAACAAAGCTCATAATTGTATTACTAGCACATACAACAAATGCCACTGCACAGGGCCTTGCATTGAAAAAAGTCCAGAACATTTTGCATGCTGTGTGTGACATCGATTCAGTACTGGTACACCAGATGAGTAAAACTTGCAAAACCATCAGCCCCTGCAACAACACATCTATTCGTATTTTTGGGTAAGCGTTAAACATCATAGTCTGATGCCATTGTCAGACTGAAGGACTGAAACATGGCCAAGCAGCAGAAGCGATGAAAGACAGAGTTCTCTCCATCTGTTCCTAGCAGGGCTGTTATGTTCATCCCTAGGCATCACTGCCCAGCCGCCGAGGCCTCATCCAGTTTCTCCTAGCCCCTGGTCTTCCAGGCTGGGAACCTTACTGGGCCCTGCTGGGGAGCTGTTCACTTTCCCAGTTCATGGATGAAAGGAAGAACGAGAGGGCATCTGGGTCTCACCAGGACATGAAGTCAAACGTGAGCAGGGCCTGAAACTGAACACAGGAGCTGGGAAACACGACCCAGATTGTTGGGTTTTTTTGGCTTGTTTGGGGTTTTGTTTTTTGTTTTCAGAAATAGTTCAAGAAACTGCTTGATTTGTGTTTAGCCTCTATAGCCACTTAAAAGATAGGTTATAACAAAGCATAGCTTACATTTTCAAACTGTTGGTTTCAGCAACACAGCACTGCAGGGGGTTTTCACAAAGCAGCTCACCTTCAAAGCCCAGTGTGCAGGAATGCCTTATTTCCCTTTTGAAGCCCTGTAAGGGAAATAACAAGACAGCATGAAACAGAGGAAGTATTCCTCTGCGCTACAATTCTCCACTTAATTTGTCTGAAATTCTGCATTACTTCGATATGAATCGAGTTAACTCAGCTGTGAGGTTAAATTTAGGTAGAAGGTTTGCATTGGCACTTCTGCTCCTTCCCTGTAATCCCCCAGTAATACACACAGCAAACTACATCCCTTGTAGTGATAAAACATCAAACCCTAGTACTGACTAACTCAAGCTGGAATGCAACTTTTTCCTTTAAAAGTAGAACGTATTTCTCACAAAAACTGATGTATTGTCCAGCTTCTGCACAGAATAGGAAAAGCACAGGAAATACAAAAAGAAAACTTCTTTGTCATGAATTGACAAGCATGTTATTTCGGCTATTTAGGCCATCCAGAGGGACCTGCCGTCCAGAGGGACCTGCCGTCCAGAGGGACCTTGACAGGCTGGAGAGGTGGGCCTGTGCGAATCGCATGAAGTTCAACAAGGCCAAGTGCAAGGTCCTGCACACAGGTTGGTGCAATCCCAAGCACAACTACAGGCTGGGTGAGGAATGGATTGAAAGCAGCCCTGAGGACGACTTGGGGGTATTGATTGATGAGAAGCTCAACATGAGCCGGCAGTGTGCGCTTGCAGCCCAGAAAACCAACCGTGTCCTGGGCTGCATCAAAAGCAGCGTGACCAGCAGGTCGAGGGAGGTGATCCTGCCCCTCTACTCTGCTCTTGTGAGACCCCACCTGGAGTACTGCATCCAGCTCTGGGGGCCCCAGTACAGGAGAGACATGGAGCTGTTGGAGCGAGTCCAGAGGAGGGCCATGAAGACAATCAGAGGGCTGGAACACCTCTCCTATGAGGACAGGCTGAGAGAGTTGGGGTTGTTCAGCCTGGAGAAGAGAAGGCTCCAGGGAGATCTAATTGTGGCTTACCAGTACCTGAAGGGGCCTACAGGAAAGATGGTGAGGGACTGTTTATCAGGGAGTGTAGTGACAGGACAAGGGGTAATGGGTTTAAGCTGAAGGAGGGTCAATTTAGATTAGATGTTAGAAAGAAATTCTTCACCGTTAGAGTGGTGAGGCACTGGAACAGGTTGCCCAGAGAGGTTGTGGAGGCCCCATCCCTGGAAGCGTTCAAGGCCAGGTTGGATGGGGCTTTGGGCAACCTAGTCTAGTGGAGGGTGTCCCTGCCTGTAGCAGGGGGGTTGGAACTAGACGATCTTTGAGGTCCCTTCCAAGCCAAACAATTCTATGATTCTGCAATTATGCCTCCAGAAGTAAGCTGTCATCCTGTCATCTAAAAGAACTGCAGAGGCCAACAAGTAGGGTGGACATCTGACCACTAGAAACAAGGCTGAGATCACTGCACTCACTTTTGACCACAGGTTGCAGGATAAAAGGTCCCATAACCCATCAGGCTTTTGAAGTCAGAAATACGGCCACATCTGTGGTCCTGTTTACTGAATATGCTTGAGCGTTAAAGTACCAATGAATCAAGATGGCCTCCAGCCATCACATTACCCACAAGTCATTATCTGTTCACAAGCAACAGGTCCAGTGGGGCACCTTCCCTTGTTGGCCTCTTCACCAGCTGTGTCAGGAAGTTATCTTCCAGGAACCTCCTAGACTGTTTCCTCTCTGCTGTACTGTATTTGCAGCAGACATCCGGTAAGTTCAAGTCCCCCACAAGAACAAGGGCTAGTGATCATGAGACTTCTCCCAGCTGCTTATAGAACACTTTGTCTGCCTCTTCATCCTGGTTGACTGTTCTATGATAGACTCCCACCATGTTATCTGCCTTATTGGCCTTTCCCCTGATTCTTACCCATAAACACTCAACCCTATTGTCACGATCATTAAGCTCTAACCCATCAAAAAACTCCCTAACATACAGGGCCACCCCACTGCCTTTTTTTTCTATGGAAGCAGTTTTGATGCAGGGCGTAGGCCGATGTAACCTCAGCAACACCTCCAAGTTAGATGAACCATCGTCCTTGTCATTGTTTGGTTCCTCTTGTAGGCCTCATACCTGTTATGCAAGGGCACCTGGGAAGGAGGGGGAGTCACAGGACAGATGTGTCTGCTGCACCAGGCAGGAACTTGTCACCATTGCCCCCTGTCCCTTAAGTCACCTTGTTCAGACAGACAGAGAGAGGATGGGGAATCCTCCATATCACGTGTCCTGCCTGCCTGCTGGGCCTGTCCCAGGGAAGGTACGGTGCGGTTCCAGTAGTCTATCTCTCTCTCTCACTCTCCCTGATATTCCTCAACCTGCCCACCTCCTCCCAGAGCTCTGTCACTGAGCAGAGGAGTTCCTCCACCTGGTTGCACCTCCCACAGGTGTGCTCACTGCTGCCGTCCTGTACTGGTGTAAGAGCAGGGCACAGCCTGCAGCCTGACACCTGGGTGGCAGCGTGTCCCCACTGCAGCTGTGTCAGTTGTGGTGGGTGCAGAGCTTAGAGAGACCACGGCCTTCTGCCGGGTGGATACCATTGCGCCCTGGTAGAGCTGGCAGAGCTTCAGTGCCCTTCCTGTGCACCCTTCCTGCATGAACTGCCGCGCAAACTGCCGTGCCATGCCCTTTCTGCCGCTCCATGCCCTGTTTCCCCCCCCCCCCCCGGTTGCTGGCAATCCCTAAGAGCTTTCTTTTTCTATGTGGGGAGGGGAGGCTTGGCTATCGTTGCTCCTGGTCCCGCTCAGGTTTTGTCAGCTGCTGTCACGTGAGCTGTGGGCTCCTGGCAGCTCCCTCGGCTCCCCCTGAGGATTCCCTGGTTTGGGAAACCCCCCTGTGCACTGAGCTAGAGCACTGCGCTATGGATCACAGGCACTGGAGCTGCTCGCCTTGGTGATGTCAGGGGAGACTGCGCTGTTCCTGCCTCAGGCAAAGGCAAACCCATCTGTGGGATTTCTTTTGCTCAAGGGCCTGGGTGCACCTGGTGGGTAATTCAGGAGGATGGGGCAGTCCGATGTGTACCTCAGGGGGTTTGGACTTTGGGTGAGAATAGTCAATGACTTGAATTGTATGATATTGTTATCATAATATTGCATGTCATCACTACTATGATTGCTATATGCCATAAAAAAGGTATTACAGTAAGAAACACCCAGATTAATGAAGAATGAACTTTGATGAAACCAAGCAAGGTGCAGAGGTGATGAAAACAGAACTGGCTTCACCAATGAGTGCTCAGCAACTTCTTCAACATCAACATCCTCAACTAACAGACTGTGAGCATGGACTGCAACAGATACATCAGCTACGAGCTCCGGATGCATCATGCAACGATCCAACATCACACATCATCTCTCCTGCCCTGAGAGAGTGTTACGACAGATGGAACCCAAAAGCCATGAACTAAATGAACTCAATGGACATTTTTGAGGAGTGGCCCATAGACTGAGGGAATGATATCTGCATGTACATATCAAAAGACAGTAAAAGTGATGGTGATTAATTGGAATTTATTGGGAAGCATAGGACTTAGGCATGATGTAGATGGTATGGAATAAGGGATGGATACTGTCCCAGTTTCAGCTGGGATAGAGTTAATTTTCTTTCTAGTAGACAGTATAGTGCTGTGTTTTGGATTTAGTATGAGAATAATGTTGATAACACACTGATGGTTTCAGTTGTTGCTAGGTAGCTGTAGTGCCTACACTAAGTCAAGGACTTTTCAGGTTCTCATGCCCTGCCAGGTGCGCAAGGAGCTGGGAGAGCAGAGCCAGGACAGCTGACCCAGGCTGGCCCAAGGGATATTCCCTGCCATGGAACGTCATGCTCCGGGTATAACTGGGGAGCTAGCCAGGAGGTGGGATCGCTGCTCAGAAACAGACTGGGCATCAGGTTGGGTTTTTTCTGCATGTGGTGAGCAATTGCATTTGTGCATCACTTGTTTTTTTTCCATATATAATATGTAAATAATAATATATTACATACTATAGAATTTTATATATACACACATATGATATAATTATTTTTTTATTATTATTTTTTCCCTTTGTTATACTATTAAGCTGTCTTTATCTCAACCATGAGGGTTTTTTTCCATTCTCCTCCCCATCCTACTGGAGGGGTGAGCGAGCAGCTGCATGATAGTTAGCTGCTGGCTGGGGTTAAACAATGACAGGAGGGAACAAAGAGAGAGAAGGGGGAGGAAAACCTCTGGATGAGTATAACCTTTTTCATGAAACCTCACCCTCAGAGTGCACATTCTTAACTTGCTTTCTCTGCCTAAATCTTCCTGTACGCAAGATAGAAAGTCAGACGACAGATCTGGATGCAACCCTAGGTATCGGGGAACTCCACTTGTAGGTACTTAAGTCTTATATTTAATTAATTCAGCAAGAGTCAATAAGCTACTGTTCAAAAATTCTCAAGGCCCAGTAACCTCAGGTCAAACCGCAGTCCACAGATCCGAGCTCTGTTGCACTTTTCTAATGACCTTCCGGCTGAGTTAAATTTTCTTCTTCTTCATTGCTCAAAGACGGTGAGTAACATGGAGAAAGTGACATATCTTGGCATGTGCAAAACATTTCAGGAATCCCCCAAGAAACAGATATTTTGTTGTGTAAGTGAAAACTATTTGCACCACCATTTTAAAAATAGGCCCTTGTGTAAATCTGCAATAAACAAATTGGTGTCTGACCTCATGAAAACAGATATTACAATGGATAATGTCCCTGCCCATGGCAGGGGGGTTGGAACTAGATGATCTTTAAGGTCCCTTCCAACCCAAACCATTCTATGATTCTATAATTTAACATCTTAGTAACTCATTTACCATTTTTATTCTTGTTATTAATAATGTTTGCACCATTATTAATCCAGGATCTTATTTATTTTTGTGTCATTAGGATTAAGTCAGATTGGAATTCCATTTTTTAAAATATATATTAAATAGTAGTTGTTGCTCTCATGAAGACAATTCCTAATGGACAAGGCATAAGAGGTGAGTGTCTGTGCCCTCACAAGTACACCAACTAATGGAAAAGGTTGGAGAGCTGAATGAGATAAAGAAGCAGTAAGTAAAAGTGGAAGAGGGGATTTTGAAAACAACATATTATTTCAGCATTAGTCATCAATATGCATAATTTAGAGTTAATCAATAGTGGTAATTACAATTCCGTACTGACCTAACCATTATCAGTTGGCAATATTATATAAATATTCATGTTATTGGAATGGATTACCATTATTATTCACAGCTATATTAATTTTTATAGTGACATAATTGTCGAAATCCTTTTCACTCATGTGTGGCATATTAAAATTTAGGTTTTGGTAGAAAGAGATCTGCTCCATCCATCTTAGCACAGTTCAGCTGCTGCTGAATTTTCTGATTACTTAACCCTGAAGAAATATTCCTGCTAAACTGACATTTTCTCTCCTCTAGTCACAATCTACATTTCAGAATAGCAGGACAAGCACTGGGAGGTGTCAAGCAGTTATAATTTGACTTCAGCGAAAGTTACAGGTGCTTGATACTTTTCAGGTCATGAACCAACATCTGCTTCTCTAGCTACTGAAACACTGATGCTGTCCACTGTAATTTGAGTTCACTTTCAAATCATGGATTTGATTGTCAATTGCTGGAGTTAATGGCAGTCTTGCCATTCATCCCACGTGGGCAAGACAGAGCTACATGCAAAGAATAATAGAGATTTATTTCTCATGATTGCATTGAGTATTCTGTGAGGGAACTAAGTAATAGTAGAGCTGTATTTATAGAACAGATTTTATACCCAAGTCATAAAAATACTTTCCAAATCGCATAGGTCTACACTTCATGTCCAACTCTCCCAGTGATTCAGATAAATTCCTGTGATAAGATTTGGTTAGCCGTTGCTCCAAGTTCAAGATTCCAGCAATCAAGAAAGAATTTGTTTATCAACAAAACAGAAGAAAACACTTCTGGAAACAATTATTTAATTTATTTATCCAGTAAAACTAACCATAAAAATATCAAGTTTGGTTTTTATATTTTATACTTGTGATTGAATTTCAGTAAGTACTGCCATACTAATAAGACAAAAATCTGAAAAGAGATAAATACATAAAGATATTATTCCAATGTTAACATGTGGCCATGCACTTCTGCGTCTAGAGATTAGTTGGCGTTTTGGAGAGGGTTGCGTGCATTTCAAATATTCACCTCTCAGATCTATAGTATTTATGATAAGTATTTTCTAGGCAGAAATGCAGAGTTGTACTGACGTTTCAGCAAGGGTGAGACTTGCTGCACAGATGTTGTCCAGCTGATCTATGTTTGCACAACTCTGAAATTTCCCAAATGGGCTGACCATCCAAGGAGTGGAGGCTGTGCGTCCTCCTGTGTCTCAAGGGACACTGAACACATTGCAGTTGCATAGAATTGAGCAAAATTTTCTATCTCCATTCAAATTATATTTTCAGGCAAAAAAAAGATGTGACTGAGAAAATGTCTCAATGCGGCTTTGAGCAACCTGGTATAGGGGAAGGTGTCCCCCCCCCATGGGGTTGGAACTAGATGATCTTTAAGGTCCCTTCCAACCCAAGCCCTTCTAAAAAAATAAAGTTCTAAACAAAAAAACCCCACTGGCTCTGCAAGTCGAGATCCGAAGAAGAAGAAAGGTAAATGACAAGTCTTGCAAGATGTTGCAAATGAAAAGTAATGCCATTAAAAGTGTAGTGTTAAAGAAATCTCACAGTGGGGTGACAATGACAGTGTACCACTGCCAAGATCTCCACAAGTTCACAGCTCTCTATTTATTGTATTTTTTGAAGGATTTTGGTCTTGAGAGATCTTCATCACTTATAAATGAACTTGTCATTAGTAGTCTTTTATGTATCTCCAGAGAGCTATCACAGCTCACATTAACCACTATATCTAAACAGCTGAAATCTCCCGTTCCAACAGCATGTATTTTCAAGTCTGAATCCTTACCCGTTACCATGTCCTGACTTACAGAAGCAGAAAAAAAGCCTGAATAAATTAGGGTAAACCACAAATCTTTCAGCATTGCCTCAGTTAGTTGAGGATGTATACAAGACTCATTGAACTTAATAGTTCAGTCTCAAAGATTTCTTCAAGAAAATGAGGAGAAAGTAAAGGACTGTCATAAAATATTTCTTCTGAACTGAGACAACTGTTTTTTTTCCCCACCAACTGTTGGTGATCTAATTTATATCATTCATTTGCTAGCTATGAATGTGATAATTTAGGTCAGAAAAGAAACCTGTAATAAGAAGATTTTTTTTATGCAAAATCAGTTTGGACAATTATTGAATCCTATCAGGAAAAGCAGCTGTGTTCCTTGGTCTTTTCTGCCACAGCTTTCCAGAGGGAAAAAGAAAAAAAAATCTGGAAATGAGTTGTCACCTAATTCACAGCTTCCACCTTGCCCTTTGTATAGTTTTTTGTCTAAGACCGGGTAAAAACACTGTATGTACTTAATTAATGAAATCATTTTCCTTCTCTCAGTCTTACTACTATCCTCCATTTTAGCTAGAAATGTAAAACATATCCATACTGAATTAGATAAAAACCTCCATCTTGCTGAGTCCTGTCTGCGACAGTGTCCAGTAGCTGCTGTTTATAGAAAGGTATAAAATCAGACTAAGAATCCAATGGTATTTTCCCCCATCCACCCTACCAGCTTCCAGCAAAAATATAATGGGTTGCTTTGTACTCATCTTTTCACCCAATTTCTTCCCTTCCTGCTAACTTGAAGGATTTTATGAAGCACTATAACTACACAATCACTGTCCTCTTTTATGGGCACAGACAACATTTCCCCCCACCCCCCTCTTTTATTACATTTATAGCCTTTGCCTGCCAAGATACTTTTATGGCGGTGGGAATGATTGCCTCACTCTTGATAAAGTCTGGAGTATCCCTTGGTGCTCCATATAACTTGTCACAATATTCTTAACAACAGCTCGTCGCATATTCCTGAGCGACTGACGCTTGCTACCAACTCCCCTGATGTGCTTTCTGACACCGTTAAAAAAATATTCTTCTTTACAGCATCTCCCACACAGTGCTGTGCACCAGTTCTTTCCAACTTCTGCTCTTGGTTCCTTCGCTTGTCTTAACTCCTGGGCTTTTGCCTTTGGAGACAATGAAAATTTATACATTTGCTTTGCACAGTAACTACACAAACAATTTGAAGTAAAAAATTTCCTTTGCTGCATCAGATTTCTGTTGAGAGTGCTGTGTTCTTGCAAGGGGTATATCCCCAACGCTTGTTTTTTAATGTTACTGGAAACCAGTTTACCTCAAAGTATCTTGTGGAGAGCAGCTTGTGTTGTTACAAACTCTTGGCTTTCCGCTCAGCTCAGCCTTGCTGCCCGGTGCATCTGCATTTCCAGCTCATGGAAGATTACGTACATACTTTCTGCACTGCAATGTATGACCTAAAGGGAATAAAAGACCAAGCAATAGTATAGATTTGGTTCTTCTTCAGAGATCTAAATGGGAAAGAATTATTGAAGGTACTGTTAGAGCCCCTTGCTGAATCATCAAACTATTTTGCAGTGGTAATTGAGACAGCATATAAATACTGCATGGATATCTCTTCAGGCCCTCTTCATACAGCAGTTATATTCCATTAAAGTGCTTTTCTTGTACAGGTTAATCTCTCAGAATAAAAGTGGAAAATACAGCAACAAAACAAGATGATATTTTCACTACTCAATAAACCGCTCTTCTCTTGTCTGTAAATAAATGATTCCCAGGGGCATCCCCTTCAGGGCTTCTGAAAACTCAAAAGGGCAAGGAAAGGAATTAAAAAATATCACAGCCTGCTCCGACACATTCATAGTATTTATTAAAAACAAACAAACGAAACAGCACGTCAAAGGCTGCCCCCCTTTATACTGCACAGAGCCTCACTGATTTACACGGTATGCAAGTTAAATCAGGTTTGGACCCAGTCTGACTGTAGGAATACACGCCTTGTACTCCCATTGATTGAGATAAATTTGAAAACAACCTTCCAGCTGATATGAAGCAGAAATCTGGGGTTTTTAAATAAGAATGGCAAATCAGGCTTGATGATCAAGACAAATCCAAAGTGTGAAAGTAGGAGTAGAACAAGCTGCAATGTCATCCCTTGTAATTTCTTGTACATCCCTTGCTTTCTTTTTTTCTTGTCCTGTGATTTTTTTTTAGTACCAGAACTATATCTACAGCAACTGATATATTTTGGATACTACGGTAGTGTAACTACCAGTGACAAAAATAATACATTCTCATTGCAGCTGCACACATAGAAAAGTATTTCAACACTCAGTGTTGGATTGATTTCACATTATAGGTTAAAAAAATACAAATGTCTCTCCTAAGGGAAGGGAAGTCCTGCAGAATAATGGCTAGATTCCAGATTCTTAGATGAATTCCATTTATTTATAATGTATCATCTAATTATATCCTATCTGCCATTCTGGTTTGACACCTTTGTCCTTCTCTTCCTGTCCCAAACAGTTGTAGAATGGTATTGCATATTTTGCCAGACAATTTCTTGCCCAAGCAGTAGTCACATTTTCTTCATGGCCCTTGGATTTCCTCTCAAAAAGGGTGTTTAAAGGAATTCATAAAATGCTTTGGGATCTTTGGGGGTGAAAGCCACGACATAAATCTCAGTTATTACAATTAAAAGAGCACTGAGTGAATTTTCTAGAGGCAACTCCAAAATATGGTTTGGGTCTTTATCGATAAATCATAGAAACCTGCATTACTGGTCCACTTTCCTGTATATGAAACAAGTGTTGGATGACACCCTGTATTTCACCAGCTACTTTCCTGCAATTTCTCAAAGAAAATAACACAATCCATGACCCACCTGCTGTGAGAACATCTGAAATACCACAGACAGTAAAAAACGTTTGAGTAAAGTTCTTCTAGAGAGTCTTTTGTTGATATGCTCTATAGCCCTTACTCAGTTTTCAGACAGTATGTCTAGTTTTCCATGGAAAAGAACTATGCTTATATCACTGTTCATTTTTTTTATACACATGAGAATTTGATGAGATTTTTTTTTTTAAATGTTCTTTTCCCTTTTGTTTTAAGCTTCTGGTTTGGGGTTTTTTTTAGTAAGGTTGGGTTTGGGGTTTTTTTTTTTTTTTTTTTTTGTTGGGTTTTTTTTTAAATTTTCATTTAGGTCTGCACAAAGGATCAATCAGCCCATTATGACCTCATTGCTAGAAAGTACAAATTTAGAGTCCTAACAAAGGACTAATCTTGTCTCCTTCACTTATGTAAGTAAATTGTCAGATGTTAGTAGAACTAATTACGAGAGCGTTGCTTTCTGCTTTCATCAGGACTTCAAGGCTTGATTGAAGCACGGTCAATATACACCACTGTCTTCCAATAAGATCTTTATTCCAGATGTTGATTTTAAAAGTAGCATCCTCTTCCAAGAGTGTGAAAGAACTTTATAAGGATTAATTCCTTCAGTGACCTGAAAGGTGGCTACAGCCATCCCACAGGCAGGTCAACTGAGTCACAGCAAGGTTAGGTGGTTCATCCAACACACCATCATCAGCGACCGAGCCACATTTTCCATAATCCACACAATTCTCGTCATTAAACTCCACTTGATTCCCTACAAGCACTCTGTGCCTTTGATACGTACTCCATTCCTCTAGACCCACAAAGCAGCTGCTAATTGTACTCTACGTACACAGTGGAATGGGACCTTAAGGGATAGGTTTTTAGTAACTCAGATGACACCTCTCTAGTTAGTGTGGTGTAGCAGTATCCTATTTAAGATTGCTTTGTTTAATTATTTAAGAGCCATTATGGTAACTGGATATACTCTAACTGTAATTTATTAACTCATACACTTGAATTATCCAAGTGTCTACATCCACTTCACAGAATTACAGAGGAACAAGAATAAGGTAATCGTATCAAAATGCCGCAGAATATTCCCTCTGCTGAGAAGTACAGAAGTTCTGTTATCTCGCATAGCACAGGGTTCGTAAGCTTTTTCAAACTATGCACTAAGACCATAAGAATCATTTTATACCAGCAGCAGTTGTTCATATAGACAGTATTAAGAAAATGTGTGCATTGTATATGTATTATGTATAAGTAAATATTTACACATATATATGCATGCATAGATATGTCTTCAATGTAATACTACAATTTGCTTCCCTTTTTTGTGTAAAAAGTGATACATCCATCTGTTCATCCCCCTCTCTCTGCTCCTCCGAATATGCTGCTTTATACTCTGATCCTTGTCTCTTTTTCTACTCTTGTGCTTTCTTGTCTATCATCTTGCCTAACCTAGGCTGCCATGTTAAATGCTTCCTTCCTCGCTGGAAATACTGCCCATTCCCCTAAATCCCTCTTCACCATCATCCTCTGCATAGGCTGCCTCTTGCTTGCCTGCCTGGGACATCTTTTTTCCTCTGGAGAACAACACCTCTGGGAGCAGCACCTGGAGAGTAGCTCTTCCTTGCTCCAATGCGGTGTCTGTTCTTGCCATCAGCAGCTAGATTCTCCTCTTGCCATTCAGGCACTTTTACACATTTCAGAGCTGTCATTTGCGAAAAGAATAGAGACACATGGAGCAGCAGATGAAGAAAAAAACCTAGACTAAATCATGTGAGCAACCAGCTCCCTGAAAGCCATAGCAAGCACTCACAGACCATCTCAGTGTCATAAATTAATTTGGAACTGCTTAGAAAGGAAAACTTTTAGCACTCAAGATTCTTACTTATAGCAGTGTCTTGAACAGAATATTGCTTTAGTTACAGCATGTATCTTTCTTACCCCAAGATGCTTACCAGAATTCTGCCGTGCTCCAGACAATATGTCATAAACATCACGAACGTGCACAGCCATTATAAGTCCTGGATTCTGAGCTGCAGCATCCCTGCTGTTCAAATATACTGGCACAGAACAGAAAACTGATAACAGCAATTCTACAAAGCTTTTGAGTCAGGAGGAGATGAGGACTGCAACCAAATAGTGCCTTGGAGGCTCAGATGTTCCAAAGCAAAAAGGGGGAAAATTCATAATTTACCTGGACTGACCACTTTTGAAAAAAAAAAAAAAAAAAAAAAAAAAAGTAATTTGCTCTCAACTAAGAGCTTGCCAAAAACTAAAAGTTAGGCAGGCATGCCTGAGACAGATTATTAGAAGATACAGAAAGCTCTCCTGCACAAACAGAATTGTGTAATCACTAATGCCCAACATCCCTCTTACACTTAACCTTTATGTGCTACCAAAGCACAGTGTCACGATTGTCCTTCCAGCACACGTCTGTAACTGAAAGCTTTTAATATCCTCCTTCCGTCTCCCTCAAAGCCAAGTTATCAGGAACATAGAAAGATTTAACCACTTCTTAAACAGCACTATCGTGTCAAGCAATATGTTCTTTTCTGCAGGGCACCAGTGAATTGAATGTGCAAGAGAGACAAAGCGTCTAACAAAGAAAAAGTTGCTGCATGACAAGTATGGCTTCTCCTCTGCCAAGGAATTCGACGAGCAAGGAAACCTCCTCGTGCAGTACAAAACGAAGCAATCCTATGACAGCAAATAAGGAAATCACGCAAATAAAGATGTAGAGAGATTGGTGGACATTAATTTTGTAGCTTTGTTTTGTAAATGCTGCTTCAATAATAACAGGAAATCTTGGGGCCTAATTGCTTTGATTACCTGGCTCATGGTGAACCTGTCTGTCCCTTCCTCTTATTCTGCAAAGTGGAGTTGGAGAACCCAACTCTCGCGGTCATGTTTTACACCACCACTGCACAGACACGGCACACAGCAAGCCGAGTACGGAAAGCAGCTGAGAATCAGGCCTTGTGGCAGGCGATCGTACGCTTAAAACCATGAAAAAATTATCATTATATAACTATGGGAATGTAACACTGCGGGAAAGCTCTCATTGAGGATTGCTCCAGTGAGAGAAAATGCAACAACTAGTTGTCCCGTGGCAACATTAACACATCTTTATTGCACAGTATGGGTGCGTGCATACATACTGACATAGAGAGGTCAGAATGAGCCTGTACCCAGCTTTACTACTCCCAGCTTCAGCGTATCGACACCCGCACCGTCCGTGGGGACAAAACAGTGCAAGCGGTTCAGGACTCCGTCATTTTTCATCTTCCACTGAGATTGCTGCTGATACAGATCCACACTAGCTCACATTTGTTTCCTGTCTTTAATGCTATGTCGAAATCCGTAATTACCGGTTGATGTATAGTCATGAGCCATATATACAAAAGTCACCAGCACTTCTGGGCTCTTCAGTTTCTGAAACCCATCATGAGACACGCCAACCAACCCACAACATCTCTACTTGCTTCTGCAAATCTCTGCTAATTGGAGGACACAAAGGTTTGGTCATATTCCTTTATTTTTTTTTTTTCTTTTGGACAGAATTCAACCCAGAAAAAGAAGATGCAGCCAAGAATGTATGGATGCATGGCAGCCTCGAGTTTTAGGCTTCTGTGCTTAAAATGGTTACCTAAAATCAGTAACTATTTTTAAAAATGTAGGCTGTAACTTTTACAGGGCCTGGAGCATCCCTTGCAGCTGCTCTCACATGGCCAGATGAGATTCTAAGCACAGTCCTAAGGTGAGAAAGAAAAAAAAAACCCACAAAGCAACCCCCCAAACTATGCCCCCAAATTGAAATACATTGTGATTTCAACAGAAAACTAAAGTACTAATATAAAATTCAAAATTAACTATACAGCCATAATATTAAATTCACACAGTTAATTTAGCTTTCTTGCTTATTTCGCCTTTAAAAAAGGGAAATTGTTTTACATTCAGTAAAACACATATGTAATTAGGGTTTGTAATTCACATGTAATTGAATAAAATACATGGGAAAGGGCATATCCATCTCAACTCATTTTATACCGTTGTTTGAATTAATACAGCATACCTCCATAAACAGCCGCTACAGCCTGACAAAATGAGTGTGCATTGTTTTTAAATGAAACATTAAGCCCAAGGACATTGGAAAATTGTTGCATATTCAATCATTTCAGTTCCTTTCCACCTGCCTCCCGCGTTTAGTACGAAGGGAAATGGCTGGCAGAGACTTCTGTGCCACCCTTTGTAAAGCGTTACGTTGCTCCTGCAATGTGCGCCAGGTAAAGCCGACAGCCTTTGCGACAAGCTTCTGGAAATGATCTGAAATACCGGGGTGGGTTTGAAACTCCAGGATCTCACTCCCTGGGAGTTAAAAAGAAAGAAGTTCCCCTACACGCTAATCGTGTCCTCTGCGTATTTGTAGCTACAAGTCTCATCTCATTATATACACATATATATGTCACGTATGTCTATAATTTGATCACGTTTTAAGATTTTTCAGCTACACGGCACATGAAGTGTTAAAAAAAGCAGCCAGCTATGAATGTGACAGTGGGAGGTGCTGGAGTGAGCGCCCAAAACTTTAGAAAGGCTGAGCCTTCTTTTGACACTGACTTTTGGCTTTTGAAATGCTGCTCACCTCTCTGAGGTCTGAGTGATTCTGTAGTCTTTGTGCAGACAGGTCAAGTAGACCTGGGTGTTCTCGGAAAGCCATAGGCAACACACACAAAAAGCTAATGGATATAATTAAGTTGAAAGATACAGGCTCATTAAATCATTTCTGCAAAAATGATGAGAAGTCGGTAGCAATCAGATTGCTCAGTATGCTGCAAAAGAAATTGCTCTGGACCCAAATTTGACTTAAGGAATATAATGCTTTGTGCGTCTTCCTAAATAATCTTGCCAAGCCAGAGTAAAAAGAAAACAGCACGTTGGGGTTTTCAGTCTGAGCCGCAATTACTGCAACTGTAGTAGAATAATCATACGAAAACGTCAGAAAAAACATCCTGCAAACGCACATATGGATGTAGTAATGGCTTATTGTATACAAAAAAAGGAGTGTACTTACTCGTGTGCATTTAGCATTCAAAAGGCAAAAGAAACGACACGATTTATTTTAGCCAACGCCCCCCCCCCCCCCCCATAGCTTTAAAATGTAAAGGCTTCACGACGGAACGGCAGAGGAAGCCACCGGGAGGCAGTGTTGGCACTTCGCAAGTTCACGATCAAAGCCCTTCCTGCCGCCGCACGCCCCGGGCCATAACGCTGGGACGCACCGCGAAACAGCCGTGGGCGCAGGTCAGCTTCCAAAGAAGAACATCAAAGCACGGAAACTATAGCACGTCTAGATATTTAGAGGCTGATGCATTTATACCTACCTTGAATGGCATTGAAAGTACTTGCGATAAAAGTGGTGCGTGAGTTTTGCTAGTTACCCAAGACTAAAGTGGTTTGGGATTTTTTTTTTTTTTTTTTTTGGTATAGCATCATCTATCTTTATCCTGAACAACTGTGGTATAATAAAAAAAACGGGCTGTAATGAACATACAAAAATTTTATGTGCTTACGAAAGCTTCTTTGTATGTTAGAAATTAAGGAATAACTACAGAAGGAATCATTATCTTTCAAAACTGCAAATTGCTATGTAAAAGAAGAAACTGAAAGTGGTGATGGAATGACTCTCCTCTCAGTCGACAAAACCCCTTAAATTTGTGTTTTATTAATTTTCAACTGTATCAACCCCCTTGATTATAATTTACAAGGAGAAACAAAGCTACGTGCGACACAGATGAAAATCAGAAACCACAGGAGCCTGAGACATCCTGTTCTTATACTGTCTATCACCAGAAGAAAAGTCCACAAAATCCAATTATATTTTTTCTTCCAGATTCACCTATGTAAAATCTGGGTTTTTTTTCCCATGTAATTAACAATTCTTTTGCAACTTGAAGAATATCGTAGGTCTTTTTCACCGCTGCATTCTGTGATTCTGAAGGAACTTCATAAAAAAAAAATTGACTCTCGCTTATATAGAATCACAGTCAGAACAGGCTTTACTTAATATTCTTGTCTTATGCATTTATTATGTTATTAAAAGCTGCCATAAACTTGGAAAAATACAGCATTGTTTAGGATTTTTATTATTTTATAATGAAAATAACATATGAAAATTCCTATATCAAACCATGTTTTATGATCTCCTAATGGTCCATACATACAAGAGTTGAATTCCTAAAGCTGATCATGTATAACAATTTTCTTTCCTGCTGCTACCCACAATATTTCATATGCAGGATATTTGCCCTTTTTCACCTGAAGATGGAAAGACACACACCTCTAGTTATTGATAAATGCGCTATCGTCTCCTTTGACTGCCCAAGAACAATTAACTGAGAAAGATTTGCCGATAGCGTGAAGTACAGCAACACCTACAAAGAACCAAAGTGAACAATTTTAAAGCACACTATACTTTGAATTATTTAGTTTACTGCACAGAATACATTGGGAGAAATACAATACACGTCTCAGTTGAAACTCCTCTTCAGTGAAGAGGTTTTAATGTTAAAGTGAGTCTAGTAGGTTATCCCTGGGAATATCAGACGTTGCCTGGCGTATCGGTCTGCGCCAAGAGCATGTGCTAAGGCAGGTGGAAACATCTGGCTCTAATTTTACTTCCACTCAAAGCTAGCAAAATGCAAATCAGCTCCAGGTTTGATAGCGGTGCCTCTGCGAGAGTGTGTCACCCGAGATGATGGATACGAGCAGAAACCTGCGCCGATGACATTAAATAGTTCTGCTTTTGCACCCGGCTCGCGCCCTGCCGCGGTGCCACGTAGGCAGAGTTAGCCCAGGTCAGTACGCGGTCATGAAGACACGCCAGGGCGTCAGGGAAAGACAGCTTGGTGCGTGGGGTGCCAGCTGAAACCTAACCCGCTGCTCTGTCATAGCTTGTCTTTGGACAATTTTCTGTGCTTTGGATCTTCATCTAGAAAAGCTTAACTCTCTAATTATCACAGCATTGTAGAGATAAATCAATTTATAGCTGTCATGCACTTTGATACTGTTGTAATGAGGCTCATATAAAATACTTCAGAGAAGTCCTTAGAGCTGTCTTGTATGGAAGTGTAGTAAAGCTGGACAGGCAGCGCTTACATGCCTCAGGTATGAGACACCCAGCAGCTTCAGCAAAAGGAAAAAAATCTGTTCATATGATGTATTTATTTATTTATTATTGCTGGACAAAGGGGGGGGAAACCCAAATAATTTAATTCTACTCTAGATAGGGAAAAAAAATATGTAAAGTTCTACCAATATTCTGGCTGTTTGCTTCTACCTTTATTAAAAACAACTTGTGAAATTATAAAGTCAACTTAACTGTGGGGTTCAGACCCAGTCGTGATTCACACAGGCAGTGGTTACAAAACAGCTCTGCCCTCACGCTGCTTATCGTCTAGAAGATAAGAAGTGCTGAGAGCCCCAAAGAGTCCACTCATGAACTTGTGATGACACGGGTGCGTGTTTTCATTCCTTTATTAATGAGAATTAACAATATTACAGAGAAAGTTCATTGTTAAAAGTTGCCATTTCCAACCTTGATGTCAGAAGTAACCTGCAGGTAGGACAGTTTCACTGGCGTTAGTCACCAACTCAGTTGTTCGCTTAGCCTCAGACTTCTGGGGTTACGGGCAACCAGAACAGGTTTCTTGAACCAGTTGCACCCAGTAGCTCATCAGAGAGCACACACCAGATGATATTTCCAATGTCGTTCCTACAAATTACACCATCCAGGGGAGACGGTTGCAGAGAAATCCGTAATTTGACCAAATCAAACTCACCTACCTTCATTATTAGGAACATGAATTTGTACAGGACTGAGTATTCTTGGGTTTGGTTTTTTTTTTTTCCCCCTAAAAACCAATATTGTTTCTGCAACTTGGTGGGAGTGGAAACCTATAAACGACTGATGATTGGTTGGAAATTACAATCCTCTTGCAGCTGTGCAGAGTAATAATCATAATTAATAACTTAGTAATACTCTGTACAATGTCATGACCTGGTATGGTAGAAGGTTTTTCATCTATAATTAATTATACTCCTCATTTTGAATAGATTTTTTTTAGAAATAGGAATGACAGTATTTGTCCTGATCTATTTAACTGCTGACATTAGTCTAATTTAATTCACAGTGAAATTTTGTTTCTGATTTGCACCAATGAAAACAGATGCATAATTCCTGAAAATTGCCTTAAAACTAACTAAACCTTTGCTTGCTTTTACCAGGGTACAGAAATAGAATTTTTTCCATATAAAAATAAGATGAGAAAATATGCACTTACTTACCTTTACCATCTGGAAGTTGCTGTCCATTTCTTCCATTTCAATAATGCAGTAGCTACAGAGCTAAAAGACAGGCTCAGAGGACATTTGTTTTAAAATTTACTCTTTGGAGAGTTATTGCATTTATATGCTTTTTATGGAAAAGGGCAAAACAATAATGATGGTGAAAACTAGAATGCGTAAGTAGACCATGTACCTCGTTATGTACTATAAATCATGCAGATGAGTATTTTTAACTGGGGAAAGGCAACACAAGAAGAATGAAGAAATGTAGCTGTTTCTAAACCCTAATGTGATGATGTCCTGTTGTTCTAGAGACACTAGAAATGCACGTATACACAGAGGCTGATAGAGCTTTGCTTACTTCTCAAAGGGAATTGATGAATGGGGGAAGGCATCCCAAGGGGTTCCCTTAGTTTAACAAAAACAAAAGTACTTTTCAGTACTCAGTTGCTTTTTCCTCACGTCTTCTCTCAAATAAAATGAATTATGCACACAGATTGTTTATTGTCAGCTTGCACGCTGTGGAATTTCTGTTGTAATAACCAGGGCTCTGAGGACTTCTCTGTAAATGCTTTTCCTGTTTATTTATGTGTTTTTATCAATACAAATGCTTATCTCAACTTCAACACTTCATCCCCCCTCCCAAAAACAAAAAAAAAAAAAAGAAGAAGAAACATTATTAATTTGGAGATGCTGAGATATGTTGGAAGTTGCTGTCTCTCTGTGTCTTTCCATCTGCAGAGCAAATAGAATAGGAAAGTTTACGTTCCTGCAGGATCGATTGTGAGACTTTTGTTGCATTCCTTATACACTTAGAGAACAGATTTTCTAAGTGTTTAAGTTAATTTTGTAACTAAATTAGCTGTAGGATTTAGGAATAGTCATGCACAATTAAAAAGAAAAGTGCATATAAAACCCAACCTGATGATATTTTTATGGTAACTCCTTTCTGTACACAAATATGGCAAATTTTTTTTTCAAGCAGATGCCGTTCTGCCTTCTTCCCCTGATAGCCCAAAGCACAGGTTCTGTCAGGATCCAGAAAATACGTAGAGCCGTGCCTGACATCAAGACACCTCGTCTGGAAGATGTCTTCTGAGAATGGTGGGGATACATACTCTAAAGGACAAATGTTGCCAAAATGCACTTACAGCTTCTTTCTTTATAAAAACCCATCTGCAGCAGTATCTATCATTATAATAGCTCTGTAGTTGCCATATTTACCCAGAAACTGTTGAGAACTAATTTGTATGCTTTGGGAAGATTCTCCCCTCTCAGAAAGCTGCTCTAGACAGTTAGCAGTTCACTCTCTCACATCCTTTCTCCTCCTGCCATATGAATCTTTCCTCCTTTTCAGCGCAGGGGAACACTTTGAATGTACCTACAGGCTACTACTATGTTTTGCATTCAGCAGTCAATGGATTTAAAAAAGAAATCATCTTGAGGGCAAGTCAAGACTCCAGGACTCCACACTCTTAAGTGAAGGCATTAGGCACTAGTGTAAAAGCATTTCTGATGAAGCGTTAAAACCGGCGGGTTATTTTGTACAAGGAGGGCATCACAATGTTTCTGACACGAGATTTTTTTTCCATTCTTTCAGATTAGGCGTCTTTCCTCACGAACCGGTTTTGACTCTGGACTCTGAGGAGGCTGTGTAGCATCTCCCTTGCAGAACTGACTGTGGTGCCTAAATTGCAGTGAGGATACAAAAATTGGAGACTTCTCTCGTGCTCAGAATTTTCCACTGGTACCTACTGAGGTACTAGCAGCGCCCTAGTGAATCTGAGGGTCTTTGGATTGTCTCCCCAAGGGAACTAGTTCTCCCTAGAACTACTTTTCCCTTTTCTCTGCAGAGGAAGCATATGGTAGGCTTTGGCTTCCATTTCTTGAGACCAGCCATCTAAAAAATAACCATTGCAAAAAACCTCTGCAGTTCTTTATCCATTTGCTTTTAGTGGTGGTGTGAGACAATTTTACTCTTAAGTTGCTAGTACTGAAGGAGTCCTACTTCACTGAAGTACAGCCATCAAAAACAGCTCGGCAGAGAAGCTCTTCTTGGAGGATATCTTTGCTCACTGAAGCAGACTATAGTACTTCACAGACTTGGAGAATCTTGAAAAAGTAAGAAGATGCAGAAGGCTCATTTTGGCTAAGGTTTCTGTGGCTCCCTGTCCCCATTAGAAACGTGCTCATTAGAGGCCATCATAAGAGGTCTGCATCTATCTTTGAAGTTAAAGACCTGCACATCCTTTGGCACAACGGGGTCATGGCTATTACCAGTTATATTGGTAGTTGTTGTCATCTGCTCTCATGCTAACTTGTTTTCTATATTTTAAAGAGGTTACCAAAGCACCATAGTGTTATTAAATATTGTCAGGACATGAAAAGCTTGGTCAAGAACTTCAGTTCCTATAGAAAAAAAAACCCTACCAAACCCCAATAAATTAGTAAAGCCACAGAGGAGAAAGCATTTACAGTCTTTAAACATTTTTTATAATCACTAGTCTTACAGAGCAGACTTGGTCTGTGAAAACAAATCAGCTAATGATAGATTTCATTGGGGTTAGCATCAAAGAAACAGAATGTTGCTACTGGATACACCTCAGTCATTTACACAAGAATAAGCACTGTTTATTAACAATTAAGTCAATATATTTGTTTTCTTAACTGGGATGAGAAATCCCAATCATTCCAACTATTTTTGTCTGTCCAAGAAGTGACTTTCCATAGGCTAGGTTATGAAAAATAAATTCTCCAAGAATGGAAAGGGCTCAACTCAGTTGCCTAAGCGTAAGCATCTAGTGCCGCTTGAGATTCCCTAAGGTGTCACTTATACCGGGAGAGATGGTACAGCACGAGATCTATAGGTGTTTCACGTCCATCTGCAACAGTAGCGGCAGGTCAGGTGTGCTACTCTAGGCTTGTCGTGTCACATTAGGCAACACGTGTTTGGTACCTGCCTCCCACCACGTGAACACTGTATCACCTTTATGCTGAAAGAGAGCATAGTCCTTGATGCGCACTCTCTGCTGAATCCCAGTTGGTGGCCTTACTGTCCATCATTACTGGCGGGCAGGAATTAAAACAGAGAAACCAGAACTACAGTCATGGTCGTCAGCAATTCTAACTCACCTCCTATTCTCTCTCCTTCACCTCTAAAAGTTGTGTTAAGATCTCATTAAGAGTTAATTGTTTTTCATATACGAAATTTAAGCTATACATTTTTATTGTTTAGGCACAGCTCATGCAAAATCAAGTTTAGAAATCAGCTTTTAGGTTTAAATATCCATCGGCAGCTTCAGAATGACAGCAAAAAGAATTCACTGAGGATTTCTAAAAGATGTCGTGCAGTTCTGGTGACCCTCTTTTAAAAATGTAAGAGATTGTTGTTTCACAAACTAAATAGCGAGTCTCATTTTCCAAGAAATTCTTTGTCGTTCAGATTCAAAGGGCTAAAAATGTTCTCCAGTGGTACAGCAACACCCACCTGCAGGATCACTACAACATCAGCACTGCGGGAAACTCTTGACTTCTGCAGTGTATTAAAACTATTGATTACATCCCACAGATAGAAGAGCGATATAAGCAAAAGCTGTATCACCCCTTTGTCTGAATATTGAAATAATGTAATAAAACTCCAGATTTCAACTACTACTAAAAACCCACCCTATCGTAACAGTTTTCAAGAGATGATTTATTGTGTGTTGCTCACAGACCCTATTATGAAGCAAATAATGAAACCCAACCCAAACTGTCCTACATTATGCTCATAAAAAGTATCTGACTACTGAAAAATCAGTTATTTTTCAATAGCTCTCAAGACCCATCTAACAGGAAACTTTCTTCCTGAACCTTTGTCAGGGACAGGATATTAAGACCCAGTTGAATCAGCCACTACAACTGGTACTGTAGAGTTCCTCTCAACTCCGGTTTGAGGGTATTTGTAAAGAAAGACAAAAGATTAATTTTTTTATAGGAACCTTATCTCGTCTCACCTTACTTTACTGTTGCACCTGTACACTGTTGTACATTGTAACTAATTTCCTTATAACAAATTTTGAAGGGGGAGCAAAATTTGCTAAAAATATCCTCAGCACAGGAAGTGTTAAATGACATGTAGCACAGGAAACATCTAGGGCTATACTGACAGCTTAAAATTTTGGGGCCTTAAAATAATCTTAAAAACCACAAAGGATTTTCTTAATATGAGATAGCATGATTTTTCACATTTTCAATGCACGTCAACTTTTATTTGTTTCAAAATTTCTAATATTAAAGCCACCTTTTTGGTGGGTTGGTTCTAAGGCTCTGGAGGATCAGAAATGGATTCAGAATTCCAGGGCTGCTTCTTTCTCAATTTGGATAAAGAAACGCGTTACGAATACCACTAGCTGTGTGTGAGGCTTTAGGGTTTTGTGGCTTTTAAAGGTGGAGGTTGATGGCTTTTTTAAAATCAGGTTAGAAATTACTCCAGTAAAGACTCCTGCTGTATCAGCAGATCTGGATGAAAGTAATCAGTATAAAATGATGTATGGGTTTCTTTTCCTTAATAAAAAACCCCCAAACAAACAAACAAACAAAAAAAACACAAAAAAAACCAACCAAAAAAACCCTGAAAGAAAACAGAAGTTGAAAGCTCAGTGTAAGAAAGAAAAAGCTAGCAGCAATAAAGATTATATGAACAGTAAATTAGCTTATAACTTTGCCTCAGTCTTCACCGGAAAGCGCTCAAGCCACACCATGCAAGCCTCAGAAGGCAAAGGCAGGGACTGGGAGAATGAAGAACCACCCACTGTAGGAGAAGATCAGGTTCGAGAATATCTAAGGAACCTGAAGGTGCACAAGTCCATGGGACCTGATGAGATGCATCCACGGGTCCTGAGGGAACTGGCGGATGAAGTTGCTAAGCCACTCTCCATCATATTTGAGAAGTCCTGGCAGTCCGGTGAAGTTCCCACTGACTAGAAAAGGGGAAACAGAACCCCTGTTTTTACAAAGGGAAAAGAGGAAGACCCGGGGAACTATAGACTAGTCAGTCTCACCTCTGTGCTTGGCAAGATCATGGAGCAGATCCTCCTGAAAACTATGCTCAGGCACATGGAAAATAAGGAGGTGATTGGTGACAGCCAACACAGCTTCATAAAGGGAAAACCATGCCTGACAAATTTGGTGGCAGTCTACAATGGGGTTATAACATTGGTGGACAAGGGAAGAGCAACAGATGTCATCTACCTGGACTTGTGCAAGGCATTTGACGCTGTCCCTCACGACATCCTTGTGTCTAAATTGGAGAGACATGGATTCAATGGATGGACCACGCGGTGGATAAGGAATTGGCTGGGTGGTCGCGCTCAAAGAGTTGTGGTCAGTGGTTCAATGTTCAAGTGGAGAACAGTGACGAGTGGCGTTCCTCAGGGGTCGGTACTGGGACCGGCACTGTTCAACATCTTGTTTGGTGACATGGACAGCAGGATCAAGTGCACCCTCAGCAAGTTTGCTGATGACACCAAGCTGTGTGGTGCGGTTGACATGCTGAAAGGAAGGGATACCATC
The DNA here is from genome assembly GCF_028858705.1 of Grus americana. Taxonomy (NCBI): domain Eukaryota; kingdom Metazoa; phylum Chordata; class Aves; order Gruiformes; family Gruidae; genus Grus; species Grus americana. The sequence goes on along the minus strand of NC_072853.1, from coordinate 7,802,946 downwards.
CAGAGGGACCCTGACAGGCTGGAGAGGTGGGTTCCTGCAAACCGCATGAAGTTCAAGAAGGCCAAGTGCAAGGTCCTGCACGTGGGTCAGTGCAATCCCAAGCACAACTACAGGCTGGGCGAGGAATGGATTGAAAGCAGCCCTGAGGACGACTTGGGGGTATTGATTGATGAGAAGCTCAACACGAGTCGGCAGTGTGCACTTGCAGCCCAGAAAGCCAACCGTGTCCTGGGCTGCATCACCAGCAGTGTGACCAGCAGGTCGAGGGAGGTGATCCTGCCCCTCTACTCCGCTCTGGTGAGACCCCACCTGGAGTACTGCATCCAGCTCTGGAGTCCCAGTACAAGAAGGACATGCAGCTGCTGCAGCGAGTCCAGAGGAGGGCCATGAAGCTGATCAGAGGGCTGGAGCACCTCTCCTATGAAGACAGGCTGAGAGAGTTAAAACATTAGTCCTCTCAATCTCAGGATAGTCATAGCAACAAAGTGGTGTAAGTCCAGATCTTTTAAGACCCTTGGTATGGATGAACCATCCTGTAAAATTATGGCCACAAATAGTCAACAGACTTTGATTTCATTCTTTAAAAAGAAAACAGCTTGCTTGTTTCTCAAATTACAGTGTTTGCTTTTCTCATCTGCTATCAAATTCCTTTACGTTTTTGTAAGTTTACAATAGAAGAGAATTAGACAAGTAAACCTCTTTTGACTTCATTTTTTATTGAATTAAGATCTTTTGTCTTACCACTGCTGTAGTAATAATACTCTCCACATCTATTTTTTGAGTCCTTTCCATTTAGAGGAATTTTGAGATTGAATATTGTTTTCTGAACTTCATTTATCCCATATTGCAGTGCACAGCAATCTAAGTAAAATGATTGAAGCATTAACATTTGAATTACGAAAATTTTATTCAGAATTTATTCTTCAAAAGCCCGTAACTTTTATGTTAACCTTTCACAAGTGCCTTCCTCTGGCCTTTACATTTAGTGAGACACAGAAGACCATTGGTCTGCAGCAATTTTATCACAGTAGGTTTTCTATAAAAAATAGACTAACCATTAACCTTTTCAGCTAAAAAGGGGTTAACTGGGAGACGGTATTGCTAGTATTATTTTCATAAGTGTTGAAGACTGAAACATGTTAGAAGAGCAGTGTGGAAAACATGTCAACTCTTTCATGTGCAATTTAGTCATTCCACATGTAAAGAGATATGGTGGTGTCAATTCAGAGTCTTCTGTGAGACCTGACTTAACTTGGAAAATAATTCATACCATGAAAAATAGGATACTGGGGGGTAAAGCTAGGTTTTTATCTTATGTTTAATATAAGAAAGGGTAACTAGGCACTTTTATAGAGACTTCGATTCTAAAAGCATAAAATAATTATTCACATCCTCTAAAGTGAGTGAATATTAACAATCAACAGGCAGGATGCGTAAGAGCAACCTGCATAACCGGAACAAGTGGGATAAACATCATATACATTGTCTTACAGCTTTAGGGCAAAAGCTCAAGTCTTACAGTGAGCTCTGTGCTGGTGCACTTGCACCCCATAACGCTTTACATCAAAGGAGATGTCTGTAGGTATAAGAAAAGGCCATTATCGAGGGCATTGTATCCAATTTTCTGGCAAGGCAGTTCAGCAGATATTAGTGTCCCCTGGACTCTTTCCTTGGGCAAACTGTTGGATTAGGTGACCTTGTGGGGTCTGTTCCACTCTGTTTTTCTTCGGTTCTGTATCATGCAGCTCACTGTAGGACCATGTTGTCAAAAAAAAAAATTCACGCTGTTTTTTTTCCCTGCATGTAGAGGACAACAGCATCTGCCAAAGCAATCTTTTATAAAGCTACAGTTGACCACTGGCCCATTGCGTTAAGGAAATTTGAATATTCGTATTTTCTTCCATATGAAAAAACAGCAAGACTTTAACACTGCTGTAGCTAAATACCATAAATCTTGAAATGAAAGCATATGTTTCTTTCACACATTCCCACTTTTATGCTTTAATTTGTCCCAGCCTACCTGAAGTGTTTTTACTGAAATTAGATCTGTTACTAGTATAAAATTATAGCTGTTCTATTTATGTGATATAAAAAAAAATGAAATAGAAATGTATCTGAGTATACTCAGGATTGGATATTTTTAGGATTGCTTCCTAATCTTGCTGTGGAAATCTAATGCAATATAGAACATAAGAGATCATGTTATTATCCTTATAGCTATAACATAGGCCATCATGAAAAAAAGCATACAATAATGAATATTAAAAATCTAATTATTTGTGTCATTTGGAACATTGTATTTGTTTTATAATACAACCAAGACTATGGCACATTTGTGTAACACATTCTGTTTATTGAAAAACAAATACAAAATGAGATAATTTTAACTGCATATTGTATCATGTGAACAAAAGATCTGTGGCAAAACACCAGAAAAAAATCACAGTAATGAATGAAAAAATCAGTAGCTGAGAAACTTACAGCTAGGGACCCATTTGTTCTTTAGGATTGTTATGCTAATTTTCGGGACTTGCTGCAGCAGCAAAGTTGAGATTTAGGATGAATGCATCAATCACTAACTACTAATGCTATAAAGATATCCTTAGCTTCTCAAGGTAATTTAAAAGACTTATTCATATCCTACTTTTCAAGCATTGCACTTTTACTTGAACTGTATGAGGTAAACTCTTCAAAAGTCAATAAAACTTAACAGTTTCCTTAAGAAAACATAAGTGGTTTCCTTGGGAAGTATTAGGTTCTAATTCTCCACTAATTTAAAAAGCAAAATAAAAAAAAAATTATCTAGAGGCCTGTGAATAAGAACCAGAATTGATGTATTAGCCCACTGATGTATTATTTTTAAGGAAATGTGTGCTTGGATACATTTTAAGCCTTACTAAGCATTTCTTACCCAAGCTTACATTCATGGCTGTTCGCTGCCAAAATAAGACACTGCATGAATAAAATTCAAACTATTGATTTTTAGTAACTTGTTTTTGACAAAAATATATTTCTCAGTTTACATCACAGAACTGCATTAAGTCAATATCCCAAATTATTAAGGAAAATTATTGGGTGAGGGAGGGAAACTACATTTAATTAAATTCTTTTAACAGTGTCCTGGTTTCAGCACGGATTGAGTTAATTTTCTTTCTGACAGCTGGTGTAGCGCTGTGGTTTGGATTTAGGATGAGAATGATGTTGATAACACACTGATGTTTTTAGTTGTTGCCAAGCAGTCAAGGACTTTTCAGCTTCTCATACTGCCCTGCCAATGAGAAGGCTGGGGGTGCCCAAGAAGCTGGGAGGGGACACAGCCAGGACAGCTGACCCCAACTGACCAAAGGGATATTCCACACCATACGTCATGTCCCGTTTGTAGCTGGGGGGACCTGTCGTGGCAGCTGGGGGTCTTGCGCAGCATCGACTTTGGTGTGATGGCGTTTGTCTTCCCAAGTCACTGCCATGCATGATGGAGCCCTGCTTTCCTGGAGATGGCTGAACACCTGCCTGCCCATGGGAAGTGGTGAATGAATTCCTTGTCTTGTTTGGCTTGCACATGTGGGCTGGAAGGCTGGGCCGCTGGGGGTCTTGTGTAGCATTGACTTCAGGTGATAAGAAATTGTGCTGTTCATGACTTGTTTTGTATATTACTATTATTATTATTATTTTCCTTTTTTGTGTTTGTCCTATTAAACTGTTTTTATCTCAACCCACAAGTCTTCTCACTTTCACTCTTCCGATTCTCTCCTCTGTCCCACCAGGGGGGAGTGAGCGACTGGCTACGAGGTGTTTAGTTGCCAGCCAGGGCTAAACCATGACAAGCACGAACACAAAAACATATTTTTGTCTTAACATTTCACTTTATAGACTGATCTATAATTAAATAGTCCTGCTTCTTACTTTCCCTTATTTTGCTAAAACTTAATACGTGGACGGAAGTGTTGTGATATTTGTGAACATATGGTCAGGACTATTGTTTCCCAATTGAGTTCTAAATTAAAAATCTGAAATCAGGTCATTCTCACTCACTGAATTCTCAGGCATACTTTGTAGAAACAGGTTCCTTTTGTTTTCTTTTTTTTTTTTTTTCCTAGTGACTTCTCTTTCTCTCCTCACAGCCACATTTCCTTTTACATTCCCCAAAGCAACAACTCTCCCAGTTCTTCTGACATTGCTCTATTCTATGTGGTCTGTCTTGTTTCCACAACACATTTAGGACTCACAAATCAGGGACAACCTCTAGAATTGATTTTCAAGTCTCAAAGCCAATCTCCTAATATACAACTGCCGGATTGTATTCTCAGAGCGCTTTCCCTTGGGATTTATTAGTGCTCAGATATTTTTTTAAAATGTAACCAGATTTGATACTTTTGTAGATTTTTTTCTTGTATCATCATAAAAATTCCAATACACTCTTTGCAATTACAACTTGTCCTTCTGGATTTTTTTTTTTAACACGACAGGTAAAACTGATTTTTATCTCTTAAGGAGAAATTTTGAAATTGCCTAAGCTCTTTCAACACTCCTAAAACTGCATGCAGTAAAGGAGGCTGTAAGACAGCTAACAAGATACCACCTTAGAACTGTAAAACTAACATGAGGGGCTGTGACCACTGTTGTAATAACACTCTTTCCCCTTATCTCCATGTAATGCTACCTGATGCTGTGACCACTCAGCATTTAAACAATGCATGATACAAATACTGATTTCCTCCTACAGTGAGACAACTAATAGGAGGATGAATCAACAATTTGAATTGATACTTCCATCCAGACAACTGCATCTCAAAAAGAGAAATAAATATATGGCTATATATTTCACATAATTATTATAAAATCTACAATTATTACAAAAAGCTCAAGATTACTATTCTAACCCAGTATCATATTGCAGAGCAGGCACTTTAAATTTCACTTCATGTCTGATATAAAAGAAAACCTAAAAATGATTTCGGACTGTTACCGAGATGGAAATTACCTAGTCTATTTACTGTCTAAAGCAAGAAATGCCAAACTTAAAGATATAATACTGTGTTTGCTTATTGCAAAAATTTAGAGAAAGTTAAGTAAGGAAACATTTTATTTCAAAATATAAGACCAAAACACAATGATTAGGCATTCCATTAGAACTGCATTTAAACTTATCATGTGACAGATTTAAAGAGTGATTTTCTTGTGAGACAAAATTCATAAATATAGTATCTGACACAACTCTACCTTGCCACCATAGGTACTCTCTTCTTCTGTTACTAATAATTATCAATATATACACAGCTGAAATCTTTTTCAGAACAATGGTTTTGCATATATTGGTACCTGCTTTGTGATATTACAAAATTAAGCAATGAGATACATATGTAACACTCACATCAACATTTCAGTGTGGATCTGGTATTGATAGGTGGCTTGAAAGAACTGGGCCTTAGAAAACAGAACTAGTTTGTGTTAAAAGTGCAAATGACAGTATTTGGAGCTAGACATAAAAACACACTAGCCTTTTCAGCAATTCCTAGTGAACTGAGGAAATCTCTGATGGCAACTGTTTGATGATTCTGTTTCTGTCCCTTATCTCTGCATCACAAAAGATACTAAGAACATAGGATACTGAGAATATTTTGCACTGCTTGATCCTTCCGTTGTAGGACATATGCCTGGCAGAGTGGGAGCACTTATAAAATCAATGTTTCACATACTGATTTGCCTGTATACTTTGAGCAGGAGCTGAGTCTTGCCGTCTTTCACAGCGAGTTCCGCTTCTTTCATCTGTTTCCTGTAGAAGGTGAAGAAGAAGCATGCTCCCATTCCTAAACAGAAGATGAAGGGGTTACAGTGGTTTACGCTTTTTTTCCCCCAACAGTTCCTTTGGGGCTCTCCTACAGCTGCTGCTTTGCTTCGTAATCTCACTTCAGATATGCAGACTCTTGAAGGTCATTTAAAAGTGTTATTATTTTTGTGTGCTTTGGTTTCATCACAGACTGCAAAGTTTTTATGAAGTGTGTTCTGGCTCATTCTTGTAGAAGTAGCTGTTGCAAGTGAAGACCTGGACTAACACCCCCCATCTTCTAGCATTTTAAACAAGATTTTTTTTTTCCAGAAGAAGAATGGTCATTTTTCTGTTGTCCCTCCTCCTTCTTAACAGAAGCTTAAGAAATGCTTTTTATAAGACTGCTTCATGATTACCATGTCTGAGTTAACTCTGTTTAAAAGAAAATGCAATAAACTACCATCACCAAATGGCCTCTATTATATAACAACTTTAGTTTACTCTAGCTCTCTGAGGATCTGAGCAGTCTGAACAATGATATTTTCCGATATATTATCAGAAGAAGAGAAACTATCTACAGTTTTCATGCAGAATAATGAAAGAAATGGGCCATGAGTAGATCAGAAGTATTGCAGAAGATAGTGGTATATAGAAGATATTAATGTAGCAGATTCCTTTCAGGGTTGGAGTAGGTAATACTCTTCACACTGAATAGCCACTCGTTCCACTAGGTAACAAGGAAAAAGGCAGGAGTATTTTCAAAGCTCAGGTGTCCAGTAAACTCATACAAGCAGATAAGAAAATACAGATTATCATTCTGAATTGAGTTCTGTTTCCTTTTAAAGAAAACATCACCATAGAAAGATAAATGTTGTGAGACACATCAAGGTCTTAATAAGACAACTGGTAAGTTATGGCTGATGAGGCCTTGGTAGTTAGAAAAGACAGTCTGTGAAAGACAGGCATTTAATGGGATTGAATATAAGAGAAAAAAAAGTAACAAACAATTTCACACTGGAAAAAGCTTTCCTAAGAACAAAAGAGAACATTCATTAGCACACAACATGATGTGCTAAAAGAGGTGCGACCAGGAAGAAGACAGTTAACAAAGATAAGGGTGTACTGGATCAGGGCAATAAAAGAGGTATGTGGGAGAACCAGACGCATCAAGGTTTGTAATACATGTTGATTGTCCAGCACCAGAGAAGAAAGTCACAAAGTGCACAAAGGAAACCACTTTCATAAGCATATTACACAGGAAAATAGGAAAGTAACAAGCATACAATTTTGCAAAAGCCTCTAGCAGAGGAATTCAGCAATACTACAACATTCCCTCATAGCTACAGTACAGGATCAAGGAAAGAATAGTAAAGATATATGACACAAGAAAAAGAATATACAAAAAAAGTCTTTTAACCATGATAATATTGATATCTTTTGCATCGTTAGAACTATATGAAGTGAGTATTAGCAAGTGTATAAAGGAAAATGTCAAAATCTAAATTTTTAATAAATACATGTACAAAGCAAATACTGGGACAGAGAGTTGTAAAATCATTGTGCCTTATTTAAAACAGAATTAGAAAATACTCTTTTAATCTTACAAAATACTTCAATGCAGAGAAAATAAAGTTCATCATGATGCCTACAGGCACATTGTATGATCAAGGTGTATGTGCATGCAGTTCCAGGACTATGTGCACTGTAGGAACTCCCATTAGCAATAATCATAGAATGGTTTGGGTTGGAAGGGACCTCAAAGATCATCTAGTTCCAACCCCCCTGCCATGGGCAGGGACACCCTCCACTAAACCAGGTTGCCCAAAGCCCCATCCAGCCTGGCCTTGAACACTTCCAGGGAGGGGGCATCCACAACTTCTCTGGGCAGCCTTTTCCAGTGCCTCACAACCCCGATAGAGAAGAATTTCTTTCTAATATCTAATCAATCTACCCTCCTTCAGCTTCAGGTAATTACCCTTTGTCCTATCACTCCATGCCCTTGTGAACAGTCCCTCTCCAGCTTTCCTGTAGGCCCCCTTCAGGTACTGGAAGGCTGCTGTAAGGTCTCCCTGGAGCCTTCTCTTCTCCAGGCTGAACAACCCCAACCCTCTCAGCCTGTCTTCAGAGGAGAGGTGCTCCTATAATGCCTAAAGGAAAGAAAAAAGCCCCCTGGATCATGGCATACATGAATATAATGAAAAAGGTGGTGAACTCGCTGCAATGTAGTGCCTCGATTACTGCACTAGAAACTGGAGAGACTGTTCTGATATAGTGCATTAGCTTTTAAGACCCCAAAAGAACAATAAGGTGGAATGCTAAAATTTACCTGCTATAAATTATGTAATTTTTTGCTTTCCATGTCTCATACATTCTACATACTATGCGTTCTACCTGGATACCAGTTCAGGACAGTTTGAGTGTAGCAACCTACTTTTCAGCTGTCTGGAAGACAGCAGTTCAAGGAAATGCTTTTTATCATGACTGTTGCACGTGAGATTTTTAAGGAAGATGCAGTGATATACTAGAAGAACTGTTTGGAATCAGCCATTATTGATGGTGACGACACTGAAACAAACCCAAAAGGTTATGAAAATTCCTAATGTCACAGGCAAAAGGTACAAGGAGATGCAATCTAAAATTCAATTGCACTTGCTGGAAAACTGGTGTTAATAATTTTGGTTATGTCTAGGAATAGAGATGTATCTAACTCCCCAGAGTTAGTGCTTAAAGCAAGTAAAAATATTTTCTTCATACAAGAGCTGAAGAACATAATGAAGATGATGACTAAGACTGGCAGAAATCTAGAGCAATTGGGGAGGGAAGGATGAAAATGGTGTTGGAATCACAGTCTGAACGATTTCACAGATGATGTTTTCCATAACAGGAAAGACTTAGTCATTTACTTGTTCTACTGTAGTATCTTAGCTCATTCAAGGAAACACAATGTAGGCCAATTCATAACAAGGAGAAGTAAGAGTAACCCTTCATGAATGTAAAATTATGGTTATCAGAATAGCAGTTACTTGTGGATACATTTTTTTTCATCACACATATGGGTACACAGGAACAGTAGAAACTAAACATAATTAGTTAAGATTCAACAAAAAATCTTGATAAACTTTTGGCTATTTCAGTGCTACTCTACAACACAATATAAAAAATACAAAATACAAATTCCTCATAGAAAAGATGCACCAGACCCTTCATCATCTTCATGGCCCTTTGTTGACGTCTATCCAGTATGTCCATGTCTGTCTTGTACTGGGGAGCCCAGAACTGGATACAGTTCTCTGGGTGTGGCCTCACCAGTAGGAAGCAGAGGAAAGGATCACCTCCCTCAACCTGTGAGCAACACTCCTAATGCAGCCCAGGATACCAGTAGCCCTCTTTGCAGCAAGGGCACATTGCTGGCTCATGTTCTCCTTGGTGTCCATCAAGACCACCATCAAATCTTTTTCTCCCAAGCTGCTTTTCAGCTGGGTGGCCCCCAGCATGTACTGCTGCCTGGGGTTACTCTTAACCAGGTGCAGGACTTTCCACTTCCCCTTATTTAACTTCATGAGGTTCCTGTCAGACCATTTCTGATATTTAATACCATAGAACAAGGTATAAAACAAATGCAAGAATTTGATGAACAGATGCATGTTGGCAGGAAAAAAGAAAAAAAAGTATTGAGGAAAAAAAAAAGGCTTTTGGGCATGTAAGTTCTTTGCTACCATATTTGTAGTCACTATATCAAAACAATATAACAAATCTTCTAAAAGACACAACCTTAACACAGCTGATAATCAAATAAGTTTCATTATGGACAAAAATAGCCAAACATTTGAACTATGGGGCAAAAGGTATAAAAGAGAAAGCCATGAATTTTTAGAAGAAAGCATATGGAGCTTTTGAAAACGGTTCATGATGGATGTTTTGATATGCCAGTATACTCTTGTCTATTTTTTCATACTTTAACTCACATGCAAGTATAAAAAAAAAAAAAAGGCCACAGGAATATTGGAAAAAGGAGTGCAATGGTAATTTTCATGTGCCTAATACAAATTGGCAAGTGATATATTGGAATACTAAGGAAGCCAGCACCTACTTAGCAACATGCTAATCAGAACTGTGGTGAGTCACATCAAGGACATATTCACTAGATGTGGTATTTGTGACAAACTATTTCCCGAAATAGACACTGCTTCTATAGGTCTTCAGCTGTGTGCATTTTAATGAGCTGAAGTCCCAAATAAATAATGATTCCATAACAGTCTGTTGTGGTCTGAGCTTTAAATCAGGAACACAGAGGTAAATCAGAGGTGAGAAACACATTAGAGCCATGTAAAGTCCTGTACCGTGGTCAGTGGCAGCTTCACATGATCATTGATTAAATGGAATAACACTAGTCATACAAAATAAAAATATGAGTGAACAGTAATTTAGGCAAAATTACAAATATTTAGGTGTACTTACAATATTAGGAACCAAGACTTAAATGGTGAAAATACCGCTTGTTATGCTGGCCCAGCAAATAAGGAAAATGTAACTGCAGTAAGCTCTACAGAACCTACATAGCAGAGAGAGGATGTACCTCAGTTGCAGCCTCTTCACACACAGCCCTCAGACGTCCCGTTGGCTGCATCAAAAGGTACAACAAGTAAGAAAGTGAATCTCACCCCTAAGAGTGAAGGTACTAACACATCCTAATGCTTCTATTACATATGAATATTAATTTTGGCATCTACACTTTTTGATTATAAATAGGCAGGCACACTGTCTGGTCAGACAACTGATGCTTTAAGGCAAGTAATAGACATTACTCTGACACTCGTTCTTGATTGATGTACACCTACCAAACTAACTTCCTGAGACTAATAAATGCGTATAGATAGCAGAGTGGACGTGTAAAAAAAGTTTAGTTTACTGGTACAGAGTAGGGATAAACACATTTAAACTGTGAATTTTAGAAGTTTGGACTCATGACTTTTAACCATTTGTGAATACTAAAGCTAATACTTACTGGGCAGTTTCTTGATTAAGCTGCTTTTCAAGCTTTGTATAGATTTCAGTAGCAAGAAGGCAATCAATCCTTAAGAAGTTGGTGTTTCCTGCCTTTCCTGGAGAATAAGAACTACGCGAAGCACGCTTTTCCCAGCTAACCACATCCTGGGCAGCTTTCTATGGCCTGAGGCTGATAATTTCCCACCCTTTCTGTCCTTCTCTTGTTTTATTACATCCTAGTGAATTTCATTGGAGAAAACAATATACTGCACTTGTTATGTGCAGGTTTGAGTTTGAACAATAGGGTAAAATGTGGACAATTTTATAATTCCTATATTATTATATGCCTGGTGAGAAACAAGTCTTCAGACATATAGAAAGTCTTTCCCTATTGTAAACCAGAGGGAATTGGTATAATTTGGAAAGAAATACTGTGGTTTCTTGAAACACCAAATGTTTATTTAATCAGTTACCAGGGAGAATATGACTCTTTCCAAAAGAGGTACATTGTGTTTTATACCATTTGTAATAAAATAGCTACCGTTCTGTCTGAGGTCCTGTATGCTGTAGAGGGACATTAAATACATTTTTAGCTTTACTGGCAAAGATGGGGATTATTTTGCTCCAGGTCATTCAATAAAGATTACACTCCTACATTTTGTTCTGTGTCAAAGTTGTATGTGTCTGCCTGTTTCACAACAGATGGCTACATCTCAGTAGTTTTATATAGAAGATGTATATGGAAGGTTGAAATAAAACGTTCATTGTAATCCAACTCCTTTCAGTTGCTATTATACGTTTTAGTTGTATCCATCAAGCTTGATGTCATGCAGGAGAACTTTTAAATTATAACTTTGCAAATTTCTTTGTTAGTCCTGGGTCAGGATTTATTTGGCGCAGTTGTAGAGAGAATGTAAATCAAGTGTATTTCATATTCTAACATATCAGCCACTGTTTTATGATATATTCCAGTCTATAAAATACAACAAGAAATATATGGTCCTTCTGTTTTAAGGGTGAAAGAATACATGTAATTCTGAGAAGGGAGCCTTAACCTCTTCTTCCAAGCTTTGAGTAATTTCTCATGCTAGATTTTTTTTTCCCAAAGCTTTTTTCTACCTGTCTTGCAAGCATATGACTCAGATACATTGCAAAACTTTTTTTCTGCATGAAATACAAAAGTAAATATGTAATTATTCAATTCACAGAGGTAAGAATATTTTCAGTGGTCTTTTAACTGTAGCTTATCAATTAAAGTTTCTTACCAGCTTTTCCAGTAAATGCTGGTTAGTTTAACACCAACAGAGAGAGGAAAGCATTACTTTAGCATTATGATTTTGGCTTCAGTGACTTAGTAATTTTCCTCTGTTTTGCCCTTGTGCTCTGTTACAGAGGAGAATATTTGGTCTCGCTTCCTTTGGGCTTTTGTCACGAAAGATTCATTGATGAAACACCTAAGGTCTAATAAGGAAGCTATGTAAAGCCTCAAAGCTAAAGATCAAAGTGAATAATGATCTAATCACCAAGTGTATCCACTGAAAAAATAGGAAAAGAGGGCTCTTAAATTTTACTTCTCTTTCTTGTAAAATAAGCTGGTACTGAATCACAAGCCCACTTACAATGGCCCATCAGTGTAATTCAGTGGAAATAAGATTTTCTGGCTAGTATTTACGAAGAGCTTTGTATTACTAGACACATAAATACAAAATGCTGGATAAATAAAGAGTACCGCTGTTTGGGGGAGAAAAAAAAAAAAGTTAAAATCGCGTTCTTACTCCTCCTTCGAAAAAAAAAAAATCTTGCCTTTCTTCGCTCCCCCTCCCCTTGAGATTTGAAAGGGAAGTTCAGGACGCTGCCCTGGCTCCCCCAAGCCCCTCTCACACACCCTGTTGCCTCAGGGGGTGGATCCCGAGGAGGGGAGCGCGGCCGGGAGGAGCTGGGACACCCCGGAGGGCTCCCTTCTTCCCTCGCCTCGCCACAGCTCTCCGTCCGGGCCGAGTGCCCGCAGATCCGCCAGCGCCGATGGGGCTCTCGTATGTCGAGGTGCCCGCGAGTTCCCGGAGGTGAACAGCGTCAAGTCTCCTCTCAGGAGAGGGTCCGCTGTGGGTTTTAATGGGAGACCCTGCTCCTCGACTCCTCGGAGCACCCCGGCCCGCCTCAGCGCCCTGCCCGATCCCGTGAGGAGCCGCTGTGGGAACGCTACCTCAGCGCTGTAACCGCCCGGCGCGAGCACCACCCCCCGCATCGCTGGCGGGCCGAGGGAGGGCAAGAGCCGCCACCAATCCGAAGCTACGGCCCATTCCTGACTGACAAGCCTCGCCACCCAATAGAACTCGTCATTTTAGTAGGCGGGGCGACAGAGGAGGTGGCTCCTGTATCACCGCCCATTGGGAGGAGTCAGGGGGCGGGGCAGCGGTCCGGGGCGGGGCTCGGTGGGCAAGGGGCGAGGCTTCTGTGCAGCTAGGGGCGTGGCCTCGCCGGGGGTATTTAAACCTGGCGCGGAGGGACTCGCCTGTTCAGTCGGCGCGGAGCCGCTGGAGGTGGTGACTGGTTGGTCGGTGGTCAGCGCCATCCGCCTCACGGTCTCCCTTTTCTTCTGCGCGCGTGTGTGCGGGAGGCCGGGGGGCCCCGTCCCGCCTGGGTCTGCGGCTCCCGGGGCTTGTCTCCTCCTTCCCTCTCCCCAGCCCCGTGCGCCTCCGCAGAGGGATTTCTCCGCGTCCCTTGCCCGCTGTGGGGGGGGCGTCCCACCGGCCCGCGCCCCTTCCCTCCTCGCTCCCGGCCGGGGGTTTGCGGCGCTTCCCTCTGGATGCGTCCCCGCAGCCCCGGGCGGGAGGCGGCCAGAGGGAAGCGCTGCCTCCGAGGATTTACCGCCGTCTGGGACTCGGACCCGCGCCGCCGTCGTCCCCTTCCCCGTGGGGCCACCCGGCGCCCCGGCTCCGCCGCCGCTCCAGGCCGCCGCCGCCATGGATGAGAAGTACCTGCCCGAGCTGATGGCGGAGAAGGACTCGCTGGACCCGTCCTTCACCCACGCCCTGCGGCTGGTCAACCAAGGTGAGGGCCGGCGAGGGCGGAGCGGGGCCGCTTCGTCCCGCCGAGGGGACGAGCGGCGGCGTGTGCCGGAGTTAGTGTCGGCCGCCGAGGATGCTCAGTGAGGGGTTTACTCTTCGTTTAGCACCGCTTGGTGGGGGGTTATTTTGTGTTCAGGCTGCTGGTGTTTATCGGCTCCTGCCACCTTCCCCTCGCTTGGCTGCGGGGAGGAGCCGGGGGGGGTCTGCCCAGCCCCGGCGGCCGCTGCCCGGGCAGTGCTCTGCCTGCCGCCCCCGGCGCTGCCCGAGGCTGCAGGGGCTGCTGCTCTGGCAGGCAGAGCATCTCCCCAGACGATAGTGAACACTGGACTGGTTTCGAAAAATTCTCCTCTTTCATAAGTGTTTTTTACATTTGCGAAGGCATGATCGCTCTCTGTTTGAATTCTGTATTATTCCGAGTTGAATTGTGTAGAACAGCTTGGGTCTTCTGTGCTCTGCTTGGGCTTCAAGTCGGTTAAAGCCCCGAAAGATTTTTCCTGTTTTACCCTGCTAACGTGTTTCTGAACAAATAGCTATGCGTGAGCTTTTTTTCAAAAAAGGAGCTTACAACCAGGTACTTTCCTAGTAACTTTTGTCTCTGTAACTAAAATATTAAGGAACCAACAATATATTTTGACGAATCTTTTAGAAACCCAAAAGCACATTTTCTTTTGGAATTATATAACTCCAAACAATAAGTGATTCCCTACCCCTTCTGCATCTGACATGTCAGATAAGCTTTAAAGTGCTAGCTCTTTGTTTCTATTACACTATACTGACTAGAAAAGGAATTCTTTGTTTACAGTGTGATTTTAATGTAAATTTGGAAATATTGTATAATTGGCTGGTGATTTTCAGGTACAGCTCTGGAGGCAAACACTTTATACAGCGCTTGGGATGGTCAAGTGAAATAAGTTAGGAACTAATCTTCTACTATAACTTAATGACAGCCGAAATGATTTTGGCTTCGGTTGAAGTGATTACAAAGCTCTGCTAGTGTACTTCCTAGAACAGGAACAGGTCTAAATCAGTGTGGCTTCTTTTAATGCATTGTTGTAGTTTTTGATGTGTAATGGACTGCAAATGCCCATTTCTAAATCAGAAGGAGAATCAACTATTGTCTGAAATATTCTGGAGTTAGTAGCAGCTGTCACAGTTTGAGCTGTGGAATGCATATACCATGTGATTTGTTAGCTGCATGTCTTTAGGTGATTGGTATTTTGCATATTTTTCCTAACTCTTACAAAGTACTGCTGTTGATAGTGGGAGAAAGAGAATTATGTTAATATATGTGTATTGTTTGCTGTAAAAAAGTTAAAATTTGGCCTGATGGCTGAGCATCTAATGCTGCAAATTAGGGAAGTTTCTCTCCAGCTAGTGAAAAAAGAATCTTTTTTGTATATGTAAATTATTTAGGCACTTGTGACTTACTGTTTTACAAATAGCGTTTATGGAAGTAGCATGGCTGTTACCAAAACTGACTTTTTTGGGACTACAATAGTTTTTTGAGGTTCTCATTGAAATGAGAAATTAGAGGACAAACTTCTGCCTGCTTTTATCATGTAATGCTTAGTATCTGCGTGCATACTTTCAGCTCCAGAAATAAATGATACTGTCAGTGGAAAAAAAACAAATGTAGATGGATGTGGATCCAATGTCTTTATTCCAATATGTCCCTAGATTTTTAGTTTACTTTGAAAGTGAAGACTTGCATTAAAACTGAAATGTTTTGGTGTTAGACATGGGTAAAAAAAAATTAAGGAGTGTGACTGTCAACTGGTTAACTCTAGTTTAAAATGAAAATTGTGTAATATCCATGTTAAATAGATATTTAGGCAGTAGTAGAGTCACCAAAAAAACCCCAAAGGTGAAGTGACTGTATAATACAAGTGGGAAATGTAAGAGGAGATGTTTTATGAACCCATCCTGTCAGACACTTTATCACTGACTTTTTTCTCAATTGTAACAATTCTGTGCAGTTAAACGAAGGCAAATATTAGTAGAAATGTATATGTAATAGTTCTGGCTTGTACTTAGTATGTCAGGTCTACTGAGTTCTTTCTATGATAGTTCAGTGAGCAGGCAAATGAAATGACTTGTCTAATTTTTTAAACTGAGTTGGTTTAGCTTTTCAATTTAGAATGAAACATGTTTTGCAGTTTGACTTCTTCCAGGTATGTGTGAGAATGCCTTAAGCAAAGGTTTTAAGTGCTTAAAATAACCATCTTAATCATGTAATAGCATTTTGATGTCTTAATACAGATACTAAATGTAATACTATTTACTTAAACTGAAATACTGTAGATCAGCCAACTTTCTTCAGGAATGCAAGATTGATTTGTAAGAATCGTATGGTTGAATTAAGAAATCCTTCAAAGATGCTGAAGGAATTAAAGTGTGTGTACTGCATAGACAAAAGAACCAAATTGCTAATAAATTTCTAACTATGTTGAAAATTGGTTTCTAGGGAAAAGTCCTGTGTCTAGACTTCCAAAATCTGTTAATTATAGTTATCTCAAATGGAAGTGGACACATTTGCATATTATGCTTATAATTACAAATTATATTTTGGGTACACACAAATTACATAATTTTAAATGATACAGGAAAAAAGTGGAGCTTGACATCCTTTTAGAGTTTCAGAGTAGCCTTTCAGTTGAAAGAACAATGTGGAAATAACTAGGATGCTGCAAGAATACTAAGAATACTTTCCTGGGCAGTGTTATTAATCTGTATTTCAGAATTAAGATATGACAGCATCTCCTGCCCCAACACCACCTTGGTTCAAGCATTTTGAAAGCATTAAAAGCAAAGATCAGTATCCTTCATTGTTCCTGCATAGTACATAGAAGTGCTGATTTTTCTTGTTAAACTCTGCGGAGGTATTTGACTTGTCTCTTTGGGACACAGTTATAAGACCTATTGCTTAAATTTTGCTTTAAACAGTCATTGAAACATTCAGCTGCTGCTTAAATTTTAGAACAGTTAGAATCTTTTGCAGGAGGCTAGACTATTCTTTTGCTCTAATTAGACTTACTTCTATACCTAAACATTAAGCCTTCCAAAAAAGGAGATATTTTTACCTGTAAAGCATTAAATGTTATAGATTGGAAGTAGACTTATTTTGCATGTGTAGTAAGGTGACCATGCTAATAGGATTAACTTGCAGCTGGTACCAGACAATGGGAACCAGAGCATTATGTCTAATTATTACCTTGTAATAAGTTCTGTAATTGCACATTGGAAAAGATTGCAAAGCTTCTGTGAAGAAGCAAGAGCTTAGTAAATGTGTATTTGTATTTTTCCTATTTACAACTCAGGTGCTCATCTTTATGCAAAATGTGAAAAATATCTTTGTATGTGGAAGTGATGCTTGTTCTGAAATCAGGTTAGTTCGTTGTGCTTATTGTAAGGTACTGAGTAGCTTTAGTTTTAAACCTGTTTTTTGAGACCTTTATTTTTACTTGGAGTTGTATGTAAATGTGGAAGTGTAATGTTGATTGTCATAGCTTAGTTCATGAGTGATGCTTTAAAAATATTGAAAGAGCTGTAAGAGAAGAGTTACTTTATCTTCTTTCACATCTATGCAGAGTATTGATTCATGACAAGTATTTTGTGAATGTTGGGTAAAGTATGTGACATTGCAGATGGAAGAAGCTAACTGTAAATAAAACATGTTGATACCAGACATGTTTTGTAACAGGGTAGGCATTAAAATGGATGCCTGGCACTTGTTTGATTTGTATAATGTTAAATATGTTGGTGGTGAAGACCCTGTAATCAAAGTTAGAGCAGCTGAAATCCTTATGTCAGAAGGCAATGAGCCTGTGTGCTGTTGCAGAAAGACAGCTTTTACTTCTCTGTAGACTGTAGTTGTGGTATTCTACCTTACAAGCTCATTTTGGCTACTTTGAGATTTGAGGTAATATTGCAAATTGGTGAGGCTTCCTTTAAACTGTCAACAAGATGATGTACAGGAATATCAAGCCTTCCTATCAGTAGATGGCTGTATATGCTAGCTCTATGTTGAATGATTTTACTGAGCCATGTGACTAGTAGTAATCAGTAGAGGTTTGCTGGTTCTTGTGTCAAATTTTGAGTAGGAGTTCAATAGTCATAGTCCTGTACCTCCTTAAATATCAGGGAGAACGGAGTGTGAGGAAAAGTGTACTGACTTGCTGCATTGTGGAGAATGTTAACCGATTTTTTAGCAGGTAAGGGATAGCTTTGTAAAAATGTTTGAAGTAAACTTATAAATTAAGGTTCCACAGATGTTACTGATAGTTAATAAATCTGTCTTGATATGCAAGGTCTTCTGGGCACTTAACAAGGATTTTCTTTAATTTTTCACAAACAATTTTTTCACAATTCTAAAAGATGTACTTGATTATGTGTAGTGAAATGACATATGTATGTTGTGATATAAATAATCAGTTTGCTACTGAATCATCCACTTTCCTGGGGACCAGCATTTCATGGCATGGAACAGACATGCATGGTGCTGCTCGTTTCCAGTCTCTAATGGTATTGCATGTACTCCATTGCTGTGTAACCTCAAACTCTCCTTTATTTCTCATTGTAATCTCAATCACATGAGCAACACTTCAAGTCTCCTACTCTGAGAGGCTGGCAAAACACTTCATGAAGGTCATAGGTGTTTTGTAAAGTAAATATAACTGAAGAAAGCTGATGGAGTTTTAAGGTTACTTGGAGCATCCTATTAATTTGAATAAAATAGTAAATTTTGTAATATGCCCTTCAGACAAAGATTTTTCATCTAGCAGGTCACTTTAAGTTGTTGTTCTTAGAGGTTAATTAGAAAGAAGAAACTCTTCTGTTGTCTTCTAGTGATCAGACTTCAAAACAATCTATGAAAATGTGCAGGTGGAATTGGTTATTTGGCAGGCTTGGTGTGATGAGACACTTAAGTGACAGTAGTAGGAATGGATATGGTGTGATGGTAGCACCATAAAAGCAGGGATGGCTGATTTTGGTTCTATTTCCTTAAAGCAGTGTGTAAAGTAAAAGATTTGGAGTGAAGGGATATTTCAGACACTGTCCCTCATGTATCAGCCTGCCTTGTTCGGTAACACCTCAGAATCTCCCATTTTTGTAATGATTGACTCTTTACTTTTACTGCAGTGAAACTGTTTTGGGAAAGTCATAGAACTTATTAACAATTAGATTCCAGTCTTGGTCTCTTAAAAGGCTGGGGAAGTGATTTATCAGGTATTCCAGTCATGTTAACAGGGCTGCTGTGAAATGCAGCTGAAGATAATCATACATACTTCACCCTAGGCTCAGCTGCTCTGAAGCATGACTCTAGCCTGTGGCTGCTCACCCATGATCACATTTAGTCTAAAGCTGACTTCTAATTCACTTGCACACTTACTTTGGCAGTCAATGAGAGAGATCGAATTTAAAGGTTTCAAATTTAAACTGACATGGTTTGTCACTTTCAATCCTTTTCGACACCAGCCATGCAAATTAAAACTGTAACCTTCTGAGTACTTATTTACTGGAGAAATCAGAAAGAAGGTCACAGCATTGGATGGCTGCTCTTCTGGCCCATGGCTTGTTTGACTTACATAGATTTTAAGTAAATGCAAGTTATGTGACCTTTTTGCCCTCTGAGTTTCCGCCCTTGGACTTCACATAGTTAGGAAACAAAAGAATTTAGGATGTGCTTTGATTTGAAAGAATTGGGTATCAAAGTTCAGAGTTGAGTAACCTCTATAAAGTATTCGGTGTGGTACTGCATGACTTTTTAATTAGTATTTAGCAGTTTCAGTAAAAAGCATGTTTAAATGGATTAACTGGTAACTGACACACCTAATATTTTATGGTGAATTAACTGACTGCTCTTAGCTGAGCTCTGCAGGAATCTTGTAAGCTTAATGTTTACATTATTAATACTCTTTGTCAAATAGGAAATGATAAAGGACAGGATGTTTATCCTGGACAAGTGGAGCATCTTGATAAAGTGGGATTATTTACCCCTGAGACCTGGGAAGGCAAGTCTCACCTGCGTAATGGGAGCTGCATGGTAGGGGAGATAGTAGTTCTGGGGATGACTCAAAAGCCGTATATTGCTAGCTAAGCGTGAGATCCAAGTGCATCACTAGCTAGAAAATTAATCTTTATGGCCTTAAGCTAAGGCCATAAGGGCATATGGATTAGGGAATTTCATTTTCTTGTGACATTCTAGGTAGTCTGTCTTAATCTTCAAGATCTTCATGGAAAAACCACAATGCTTTGCAGGCTTGAGAAGGTGTGCAGACTTCTTGCTAGTCTGGTCTGTGAAAGTGATCATTAACCTGTTTGAGAGCCTTACTCCTCTCTCAGAGGTAAATAAAGGTGCTAAGAGGCCCTCTAAACTGGTGATGAAATGTCTGGCCAAAAGTGCAGATGAAGAAAAATAAAGCATAGTGCTTCAGCAATGGATGGTTAACTCTTAATTACAAGAACCGGTACCTTTTGGATCTCTTGACATCTTTGATTCAAAGTGGGATGGGTTTCTGGACATTTGATCTCAAATCAATCATTAGGCTTTTTACTGAACTGTCAATGACTTGCAATGTGCAGTAGATATAGGCTGGCTATTTATGACAAGGAGTAAATTAAAGAGTACTGACTAGAGAGGTGAAATGAAGAAACATTTTTGTTAAGCTGAACTGTATTTTTGAGTGATTCAGCAGCTAAGCTGTGCATGTGTTATTTTTTTGTGTGTTTATTCTGTCTTAAAATATTCCTTTTCTTGAACTCAACTTTGTCATATTTATCACTTACTGTTCTTTTTGTGTTGTCATTTTTCATCCTTTTACCTTATTGTCAAGGTAAAATTAATAAGAAACTAGAAAGTTAAATGGCTTTCCTTCCTATTCTCTACTTCCAGTTGCTGTATTGCTGGCTGCCTTCCATTTCTTATTTTGATGTGTTTATCAGGCTTTTGGCTTCAGCTAGCAGCTCAACAGGAACAAAGTTGCAAGGCAGCAAACAAATGTCAGTTTAATTCTTGTAGTTGGTAAATCTTTTGCTTTTTTGGCCTATATAGGTGTTCTTTTATAGGTCTTTATTTTCTAGGAAGAATTTCTTGACAAAATAATTGGAAACCTAAAAGATTAGAAATCATTTCAGTAAACCTATTGTTCTTGCACTTAATCCGAAAGAAAATTTGTTACAACAACTGCTGCTGTGCTGATCTTGGTATAATTTAGTGACAGTGGAAATCTGAAGTTGCAAATCCTTTGAGGATTTACTGGTTTTCTTCAACTTTATTAATCCATTTGGGTTGTAAAAAGAACTAGTCAGTAGGGGAAGATGCCTTTTCGTTGACAAGACAAAGAATCTGGGAAGAAGTCAAAATAGCTGTTGTTGCTCTGACACTGAATACTACTGCATTTACTGAATGCTTGGAGAGTAAATACATCTGTAGTCTCTTATTGCCTCTGATTATCCAGTAACAGAACTCTGGAAAGCAGATGTCTTTCAAAGCAAAAAGTTTTAGATATTTTCAGCCAGGTTTTCCTGCTGCTTTGGGATAATCTTTTTTAAAGATGTAGAAATGGAAGGACTGCTTTTAATGCAGTTCTTCCTTTCATGTGTCTCCTTTTCTGTTAACTGATAATGAACAAAAGTTTTTGTTACTGGTTCCTCTTGATCTGTGTCCTAATTAACTAGAGGTGGTCAACCAGAGATAGCAATGAAGCTGCAATCCTGATGCATCTATGGTCAGCAGCCCAGTTTCTGCTCCCTGAGCTCCTTAACCCTCAGATACTGAGGATCTGATTTTTTATGTTTTTCTCCAGCTATGAAGCAGAAATTATCAGCTCCCTTGTATGCAGGTTTGAGTGATACAGCTCTGGGGTAAACCAGTGAAGTAAATAATCATCCTTTTCTGCCCACCTCCAAAGGAATATTAAATCATGTATTTCACTTTTGCAAAAGTGAAAAGCACTAGGGTCCATCATAGCTGTTTGGTTCTTTCATGGCTTTTTATGCTTAACTATACCCTATACCCCTCCCCAAGTTTGAAGGGAAACATTTTTCTGTTCTAAACTTGCCTTCACACAGATTGAGTACAAAGTTCTTGGTCCATTTGTACAGTCATGGAAGTTCAGAAACCTAGAGTTGTTTGCCACTTCACAAATTATCTGACTGTTTCATGACCACTTCCAGCCTGCTTTTAGGATCAAGAAGTCCTGATTTCAAGGAAGAAGGTAGTGTCACAGCTGAGTGTTCTGCCTGCCTTACAGGGGTTCCCCAAAGTTTTTGTGGTAGGTGGAGGTGTTTCTCAATGGGAAACAGTTTCAAACTAATGATTTGACTCAGTTTCTCCATTTAAATCCTGATGTGTGTGGAAGAGCTCATCTGCTTCACTTTCTGCTTTACAGCAGATAGGTTGTGGTGATATCTTTAGTGCTAGTTATCCCTCTCTGCTTTTCTAGAGAGATCCTAATGATATCCTACACTGACCAGTCTGCAAGGTGAAATGTGGTACCCGAGTACTAGATCTTAAGACTGGAAAGGACTGCTGTGGTCCAATTTGTCTTGTGTAACACAAATGAGTCTTAAAGATTCTTTTCACTTACCATATACCCTTGACCTTTTTATTATACCATGCATCCATGGTCTGGAAAAATGATTAGGTTTTTATTGGCCTACTGTATAAAAGCATACAACAGACTATTTATCATGTTTTTAAAGCTTACAGTATCTGTTTTTCAGACACTTTTCCTGCAGATGTGAAGTCTTCACAGAAGCTTGTTAATACCATGTGAAACAAATGTTGAGAATGATGTGAGTGTAGTCATATAAAATGCTTGTGAGGGAATTAAAGACCTTTTAAGATTTCTTCCAGCTTTATTTTTTCTATGATTTGGGGTTCTTGGGCAATTATGAAGTATTAATATGAGCTTATTTTGGAAAGAGCAGGAGTGTTCCACAATGGCTTTTCCTGTAGCATACCTATAGAGCATCTTAAACATAGTGATGCTGGAATTTTGAAGATGTAACTTACACAGGAAGGTTTTTGGATACTATCTTTGTGTCAGAAAACTCTGTTGTATAGTGTGGGTCGCTAAGTAGTAAAGGAATCATCACGCAGTTTTTAATTTTGCGCGGAGCTTTTTTCTGAAGGGCTTTGTTAGCCCATTTTTGGAATTACTTAGAATACGACGCAGCCTGCCTGTTCAGCATGACGGCACCGTGCCGTGAGTGCAGCGCTGTGTCAGCAGGGGGAGCCGGCGCGCAGCCCATCCGGCCCTGCCGGGGCTCCCCGGGGAAGGGGGGGGTGGTCAGCCCCCCCCGGAGGGAAACCGGGAGCTGCACAGGAGTGCTGGGTGCCATCGGTGTTAGCTTGTCGCAATAACTCTTGCAGCAAGATGCGTTCTGCCTGCATCTTAAAACGCAGGTCCCTCCTGAAAGCCGGTATTTGGTTAACTGAGATGTCAGTGCTCGGGGAATCATTTTGTCAATATTGCTCTTCACGTAGCTTCGCTGTGTGACTATAAAAAGTTGATGCTCAGAGTATAAAGGGTTTGATTGGTAACTGGCCTGTTTGAAATTAGCATAGGTTGTGTCTTTCTGCTCAGCTGTCTCATAGCTATTTGTCTTTACTGCTCATAGCTGGATCACAAACTTCAGCTCAAATATGGACTCAGTGCTGCGGCTGTGGTACAACTACCTTATCTTTGGGCACAGGGTTTCCAAACACAACTGAAATACGGATGGGAGCTGAAATAGCTTTGGTCTGTGCTGTTCTCTTGACGTATACTTGAACTAGTAAGACTGCTGTCAGTCCAGTTTGTGTTGAATGAGGCTTTAAAGAATACTTTGCCAGACTTTAATCTCTTAGAATATCACATTATTATCAGCTGATTAAATGGAGAGTGCAGGGAAACTACCATAATGTTGTTTATAAATCATCTGTTCATAGATGCACTTACAGAATTTGCAAATCTCCTGAAATAATAGGTCTTGTTTAGAACGCTAAGTAATAGTTCACATAGTTCAATATAAGGTTAATTAAAAATGCTGATGTGTTTCACTATCAAATAAGTAGCAAGTAGCTGGCTGTGAGATCAGCTCTATGAAGAACTCCAGACAAATTATCCTTTTTAAACTAATGTCCTGATAGAGGAGAATACATATGATTTGCTTTCTTAACCAGTAGATCAGTTTCTTTAGACTTCAGTGGTATGCTGAGCACTATGCTAACATAATGTATTTTCTACCTCTGAGTAGCTTGTAGGTCCCCAAGGCACTGATCCCTTTTGTCAATGTGCCCAAAGCAATGACCAAAGCTTTCAATGACTGGTTGTCTGGGCTAGAAGCCTACCTGTTATGATGGCTTGTGTGAAGATGATGCTGAGATGTTAGTTACTCTAGGCACTGGCTGAAGTACTCTGCTGGATAGCCTCCTCGGTCTTTTTGCTGGGGAAAACAGTGAAATAGATAGAAAAAATGGAATCAGAAGTACTTCCCCCCGCTTGGATGAAGTAGGATGTAAAACCATAGGTTTCATTTTGTACAGTCATTTCAGAATACTTTGCTTAATAATACTGTGTTGGAGTAATACCTGGCTGGAGCTCAAACTTGTAGCTTGTAGTATGTAAATCTTTCAGGAATAACTACTCATTATTTGTAAGTCTGTGCAAATGATGCTAATCATGTAGGCATGTCTTGTCAGCATTTGTACGAGGTGTTTTTGGGCACCTCATTTGGAAGGTTTTGGTGCTGTTATCAAAGCTGAGATTTGAAGCTTTTCTGCAGAGTCATCTGAAGAGTGGAGTGCAGAGAATACAGAAAGTAAACATAGACCCTTTATTCCGATTCAGCACCTTAAAACATGGCTGTGCATACTTGTCATAATGGATGTCAAGCTGTGTTGTAGTAAAACAAATGTTAGAGTGTAGTTTTCCCTTCATTTTTTCTTAATTGTATTGATGACTAATTAGCTATTTGAGCTATATCAATTGTAGTCAATCAGCTTTTGGTAATAACCCCTTTTCCCACTTCATCTTACAGTATTTCATCCTCAAGGCAACTATCCTGATGTGGGAGAGATTTTACATGTAACTAATTGAAATACTAACAGAATAGTGAATGCAATTTCAAGTTAGGCCATGAAATGAAGAAATAAGAGCAGATGGCCCCTTCAGAAAAATAGATTAAAGAATAGATGCTCCTGGCTGGCTACATAGTTAATCCCTTGCTTGTCGAGGTACTGCCAATAGAAAGTTGTTGTGCAAGGGTAAAATAAAAGCTGTATGAATTTAGTGGACAAAAAGCTTTTCCTCATTCCCAACTCCTCCTGTTTTAGTGATGTTCATATTTTTAAGATATAGCTATAGTATATTGGAATAGTAGCCTGTTAAGTTGGTTGCGCGTTGCTTCACAAAGGGATACTACAAAAAAGAACAATCTTGAGAATTTAGTTCCATTTATATTCAATGAGGATTCATTCTAGCATTTCTGGTATTTTCTTGCTCAAACACTGAGTCTTTAAACTTCATGTCAAATTTGGTAGAGGTGTTTGTGCTTATTTATTGTGATGGCTTGAGGAAGAGTTTAACTTCTCCCTTGTTAATATTCTTTCCTGATTTATGTGTAGTAGTACATTCCAGCATTTTAAGTGGTTATTCTGTTTGTAACTAGGCAAGTCATTCATGCACTTGCTCTAAAATAAATGAATCAAAGGGGAAGTGGGATTTGAAACTTAATATAAACATGGTCCCATGAATAAGTCTTCCTAAAGAATGGTTCATAAGTACCCATTGTGACCATTTTTCTTTCGTCCTTCCCAAATACACGTTTTATGCTTTGCTTCTCTCTAGTAGCAAAGAGTGATAGAACAGTCTACCATATTAAGTGTTATTGTATTGACTGTCCTTCTTCCTTTGGGCACCCAGACCCTGGACTACTTAGGCAACTGCATTTTTAAATGCATCCTTTTTGTCCTCTGCCATGTCTAGAAGGTAGCTTTATATTTTACTTTTGGAGAGTGGAGCACCAAAATTTCCTTTCCCATATAGAAACAATTCAAACAGCACTGAACCAAGTAGTAATGACACCTCAGGTTCTTGGTGTTAGCACTTCTCTTACTGTTTCTTGGCAGACAGAAGCGATGAAAGAGCGGAAACTTGACTACATGTGATTATGAAGGCAAGTGGGGGACAGGTAGGATGGGAGTCTGTGGTTAGTAGCAGCTTCTGCATTTTCCCAGCATTACTCATATCAATGAGACCAATTCAGATTTGGTGTGTCAGCTTAAATGTAGGTGTACTTCCCTGGCTGTGAATTCTTCCACTTAAAGATGGTGGCTGCCTTGTGCATGTGACACTTTCTAGTAGTTAATTTTCTGTGTAAAATCTGTGGAAATGTACTGAAATCTGTTATTTAAACTTTTGTATATAGGAATTACTGCCATAAGAAAATTCATAATACACACAATCATCACTGGGAAAAAAGTTGCAGTGTTCAGTGAAAGTTGGGATTTTGAAATTAGTGGGATTAACTAAAACAGTAACACTTCTAAAATCAATTCATCACGTAACTATGTGAGAATGACTTCTGAAACTGCAGTAAAACAGAGGCATCACATTTTCCACTTCCATATATAAACGCTTGATTTTAAACTGTTGTCAAAATTTCTGATAAATGAATTTGCAATATCTTGATGTCTGAGTAGTTGCACAGAACATCATGCAGGCATTCTGCTTACAGCTGTGACATAACCATGCCTGTTGGAAAGAAACTTGACCTTGGGCTTTTAAAAATACTTTTTACTCAAGAAAGATGCTTTTCTAAAACAAATTTACTAACCTGAAATATATGACTTAAAAGGAATTGTTTAGTTTTACTTAAGCTAAACATGAAGATACTTTCTTTAGAAAAAAATTATAATTCAGAGCTGTTTCATATGGCAAGTAAAACCATACCATAAATGCTACTAAAATTGTGGTATATTTTAGTTTTATTTACAACGTATGTTTCAGCAAAAGCTTACTGGCACAAGTTGGTTGTTCAGATATTTATGCAGGTATAAGTAATGAAGATCTGTTTCCTTTTTTCTTAAATTTGGAAAATGGAGTAATGTTCTGTAAGGTGAAGGCTAGAAATACTAGTTAGTTTCCTTGAGCAAGGTGCTACATGGGTAAGCACATGGTCCTACAGAGAACAGGCTTATTGCAGACTTAGATCTTCTTTCCTGGAGAAACTGGTCTTACCAGATGTTAGTTCCTTCCCTTATGAGTTGCAGCTGGAATGAATCCCTAAGCTGGACTTTCAAGGTTTATCATGCTTCTAGGGAAGTGTGATCTTGGTCTAAAATTCCATTAAGTGATTCAACTGATTTTGAGAATAAGTTTAATGGAACAATACTTGGAAACAATTGAATGTGGTAGTGATCTAACTCAGTGTAATATGTATCTTCATACACAGAAAAGATATTTGAATTCACTTGCTATTGAGCATGTGGAAGGGATAATAATTAATGTTATTGCTCTGCTAGTTAGTTTAACTTGGATGGTAAGAATTTTTAACATTCAATTCATGTTGAAGTTCATACATAAAATTTTCACATGCTGCTTTTAAGGCTGCCTTTATATTTTTTCTGCCAAGCTACATTACTGCAGCCAAGGACTGTAATAGATGACAAATAAAAAATGTACTGCCTACAATAATTGTATCAAAAGTAGTGTTTTGCCTCTTGTCTGCTGGCAGTGGCTGTAAAGGCCTTCTGAAGCATTAGAGGTGTTAAATTAACCCAGAGCGGTGTGCTGGAATTAGTCACCTTCCACATGCACCAACTGCTAATGTCCATAGGTTTCTTGTATGTCTGTGGACCAGAATACACAAATGCTTTAGGATCTCTGGGTTATTATCTTTTTTTATAAGTATTCTGAAAGCATTTTTCAAATTCTTGAGCTCTATTTGTTTTATATATTAAAATACAACCCATCTACAATGTTATGTCCCTTCACATTCATCTGTGGTTTCATGTTCTTTCAGTACAAGCTTACCTTTTCACACATGGTATTTACACATCAATAGCTGGTGCTTTAGAAAACAAACTTGCAGACAGATTGCTGGAACTTTATCAGAGCAATTTACATCAAAGACCAGGAAAGTTGTGTTAGAATCAACAAGCTGAGAAACTTATGAATGGCAGTTGAGTCAATGCAGATAGGCATGAAGGTTACTCCAGCAGATACAGTTTTCAATAGCTAATCTTTTACAGGCACCAAAGTAGTGGTAGCATTCATTTTGCTAGTTCACTTGACCAGTGCAGTGTCACAGAACTTACAGATATTTTTTTCAATTTCTGTAGTAAGAGTAAGGTTATGCTTGTTGGTAATGGTTATGTTGGATCCAGCGGGTATGACTTTTTTAAGTTGTAAGAGTGTCTGGTGCAACTCTGAGTTTCACTGAATTCAGTGTAAGAATTTAGATGCATTACAGGTACTTATGATAGCCTCATCTCTGCTCCTTTCCCTAGCACTGAAATATGAACAAATTTTTATTGGACAGGAATGTATTTTAGACAGCATGGTGTTCTGGGAAGCGGTGGGAAGAGATGTGTAACTTTGGAAGTAAGTGTATACTTCTAGCCACGCAAAGCAGGGTAATGGTGGGGCTATGATGAGGGGAAACAATGGACTGCTGTACACAGGATCTGTCCAGATCTGTTTCTCTGGACTGAGCACATGTAATCTGTGATGCAACATGAATTTCTAGCATGCTTTCAGGTAACAAATCATGGCTTTCTGTGCTCAAGTATTTAATGAGAAATCACATTGAGATGGGGACAGAATTCACTAGAAGTAGTATTCTTTAAAAAAATACCAAAGATGGAACAAATCTTACCTTTAAAAAATCCTTTCAAAACTCTTCTGCAAAACAGTAGAAATCAAGTAGCTTGCTAAAACTTGCACCAGTGCTGAGAGGAAGGATCACCACCTTCAGGGTGCTGGCAGTGCTGTTCTAGTGCAGCCCAGGATGATGGCCTTCGAGCATGCATTCCTGTCTAGTGTTCAGCTTGTTAGGACTTCCAGGTCCTCTTCTGCAAAGCTGCTTTTTAGCTGTTTGGTTGCTAGTCTGTTCTGGTGCATGGAGTTATTCTTCCATGGGTGCAGGACTTTGCACTTTCCTTTGAACTAAATGAGTTTGCTGTCTGCCTATTTGTCCAGCTTGTCAATGTACTTGTAAGCATCATTACAAGCCTCTGGTGTTTGAATCACTTCTCCAGTTTTCTATGAGCTGTAAACTTGCTGAAGCTGCACTCTGTCCCATCATCCAGGTCACTGATGTTAAACAGTATTGACCCTCAGAGCACACCACTAGTGTCTGGCCCCCAGCTGGACCTGTTGTGATGCCACTAACTAAACCCTTTCAGCCAGGCAGGTCAGTTTTGAGTCCATCTTGCTGTTTGTTTCTCTAGCCTGTACCTCCTCAGTTGACATGAGGATGATATGGGAGACAGTCAAAAGCCCTACTACAGATTAGATGGACAACATCAGCTGCTTTAGTCTCACTGTGGAGGTTATGATATTGATGAAGGTTCTGAGTTTGGTGTGGATAAATCCATGAAGACTACGTACAATTACCTTGTCCTTTATATGCTTGGAAATGGTTTCCCCGGGGCTGTTCACTACATCACCTTCCAAGGGATCATGGTGAGTCTTACCATCCTGTTAATCACCAGATCCTCCTACTTCCTCTTGAAGATAGGACCGATACTTGCTTTGCTTCAGTCATCAAGAATGTTCCCTGATGACCATGACCTTTAAAAAGGCTGTCTTAGGCATAGTGATCATGAAATGGTAGGTTTTTATTCTTGGATAGGTAAGGAGGTGGATCAGCAGAACTCCTACCTTGGACTTCCAGGGGGCAGACTTTGGCCTGTTAGGGGCCTGCTTGACAGAGTTCCTTGGGAGGCAGTCCTGAAGGGTGGAGGAGTCCAGGGAAGCTGGACATCCTTCAAGAAGGACATCTTAAAGGCGCAAGAGCAGGCATGTGCTGAAAGATGAGCCGTCAGGGAAGATGACTGGCCTGGCAGAACAGAGAGCTTTGGGTGGAACTCAAGGAAAAAAAAAGGAGAGTTTATGGCCTTTGGAAGAATGGGCAGGCAGCTCAGGGGGCTACAAGGATGTTGTGAGGCTATGCAGGGAGAAAATTAGAAGGGCCAAAGCCCAGCTAGAATTTAATCTGGCTACTGCTGTAAATGACAATAAAAATATTTCTATAAATACATTAACAACAAAAGGAGGGCTAAGGAGAATCTCCATCCTTTATTGGAAGTGAGGAGAAAAATAGTGACAAAGGATGAGGAAAAGGCAAAGGGGCCAGAAGGAGGATCTGGGGAACTACAGGCCTGTCAATCTGATCTCGGTGCTGGGAAAGATAATGGAGTGGATCATCTTGAGTGCCATCCCATGGCATGTACAGGACAACCAGGTGATCAGGCCCAGTCAGCATGGGTTTATGAAAGGCAGGTCCTGATTGACTAACCTGATCTCCTTCTATGACAAGGTCACTCACTTAGTGGATGAGGGAGAGAGAGGCTGTGGATGTTGTCTGCCTAGATTTTAGTAAAGCCTTTGACACTGTTTCCCACAGCATTCTCCTGGAGAAACTGGCTGTTCATGGCTTGGACAGGTGTATGCTTTGCTGGGTAAAAATCTGGCTGGATGGCTGGGCCCAAAGTTGTGGTGAATGGAGTTAAATCCAGTTGGTGGCCAGTCACAAGTGGTGTTCCCCAGGGCTCAGTACTCTTTAATATCTTTATCAATCCTCTGGACGAGGGGATCAAGTGCACCTTCATTAAGTTTGCAGATGACACCAAGTTGTGCAGGAGTGTTGATCTGCTCGAGGGTAGGAAGGCTCTAGAGAGGTATCTGGACAGGCTGGATCAATGGGTGGAGGCCAACTGTATGAGATTCAACAAGGCTCAGTGACGGGTCCTGCACTTGGGTCACAACAACCCCATTCAACGCTACAGGCTTGCGGGGGGTGGCTGGAAAGCTGCCTGGCAGAAAAGGACCTGGGAGTATTGGCCAACAGCCGGCTGAATATAAGCCAGCAGTGTGCCCAGGTGGCCAAGAAGGCCAACAGCATCCTGGCTTGTATCAGGAATAGTGTGGCCAGCAGGACTAGGGAAGTGATTGTGCCCCTGTACTTGGTACTGCTGAGGCCTCACCTTGAATACTGTGTTCAGTTTTGGGCCCCTCACTACAATAAAGTCATTGAGGTGCTGGAGCATGTCCAGAGAAGGGCAGTGAAGCTGGTGAAGGGTCTAGAGCACAAGTCTTATGAGGAGTGGCTGAGGGAACTGGGATTGTTTAGCCTGGAGAAAAGGAGGCTGAGGGGAGACCTTATTGCTCTCTACAGCTACCTGAAAGGAGGGTGTAGCCAGGTGGGTGTTGGTCTCTTCTCTGAATTAACAAGCTCTAGGGTGAGAGGAAATGGCCTCAAGTTTTGCTGGGGATGTTGGCTGTTAGGAGAAGCTTCTTTACCAAAAGGGTTATTGGTCAGTGGAACAGGCTTCCTAGGGAAGTGGTTGGGTGACCATCCTTGGAGGTATTTTTTAAGATATGTATATGTAGTTTAGTGGTTGGATGTGGCAGTGCTAGGTTAATGGTTGGACTTGATGATCTTAAAGGTATTTTCCAACCTAAATGATTCTATGATAAACAGTGGCCTGATGTCAGCAGCTCCCTCAGTGCTTGTGGATGTTTCCTGAAATTTCTGGTTCAGTGATGACTTAAAGTAAATTGTGACTTATAGGTGTGAATTGTTTTAGAAATGTCATATCCTATTGATAAATTCTAATAAATTAAGAATTGCCAGAGTGTGAGGCTGTACCCTGGGCTTCTGTTAGTTGGGATGAAGAGTGCTGGCCAAACTCTAGAGTTGCTAAAAGAATTTTGAGAAGTAGGGGAAGATTACACTGCTCTATCTTGCTGATGGCTACATAAATCTTGCATAAGGCTAAGTAAACAGTTGTGTGCTTATTTGTGTAACTATCAGTTATACAAAATAGGGGATGGAAGATACCCCACTAAGATGTGTTTTGGTAGTATAGATATCTTCCAGTATTAAATGTGGTTTTATTGAATCTGTCAGCAACTTCTTAGACTCTTTGTCTTTGCCAGTGCCCTAAAAAGCTCTAAGTGTGGTCTTTAATAGTGCTCAAGTGTGTCTGCTTTATGGTTCAATAACTAGATGTGTTATGGCTAGTGTTTCAACTTGGCAATAGCTTAAAATGTGATACAGGCATATTAAGAGCTGCAGGTGTTATTCATTTTTCAAATGAGATCTGAAATGCTGCTCTTGTGGAAGTTGTCAAAAGAATCACAGAAAGTTTGTGCTATGTACATAATAAGGAAGAAAGGATCTAGACCTTTCTTGATGACTCACCAAGATGACAAGTTAAATCTTGTTTAAGGGCTACCTGATCATGTTCATACATATAAATGAAAAAGATGGAACAGCTTTTTGTAAGGGCTCTTGATACAAAACATTAACTTCATTTTGTCTAAACCCTATGCCCCAAGTAGTTTAAGATGATCTGTATGTTGGATCCCCTTAAGAAATAACAAGTCATGGCTTTACATTTGAAACCTGCATCCAAAGTAGCTTACATCTATAGTGCCAACTGTCATGTTTGCACATACTGCTTGTTTGAGGGAACTACTTTAGGCTGATGTTTAAAACTCCATAAGAAATGTCTTCTAAAAAAAGATCACTCAATACTAACTCCTCCACTTTGTTCGTACTGTACTATCTAAATAGTATAGAGGGCTTCCAGAGCTTTCCCTTTGAGGCTTGTGGGCTACTTGTGCTGTCATATGGAAGCACAAAAAATTACTTGCAGGAAGGGAATGTGATAAGTGGTGCAGAGTCTAGTTGGAGTCCTGCATCTAGTGGTGTGCCTCAGGGGTCAGTACTGGGTCCAGTCTTATTCAACATATTCATCAATGACCTGGATGAGGGGACAGAGCGTACCCTCAGCAGATTTGCTGGGGATACTAAGCTGGGAGGAGTGGCTGACACACCAGAAGGCTGCACTGCCATTCAATGAGACCTGGACAGACTAGAGAGCTGGGCAGAGAGGAACCTAATGAAATTCAATAAGGGCAAGTGTAGGGTCCTGCACCTAGGGAAGAACAACCCCAAGCACCCAGTACAGGTTAGGGGTTGACCTGCTGGGAAGCAGTGCTGTGGAGAAAGACCTGGGAGTCCTAGTGGACAGCGAGCTTTCCATGAGCCAGCAATGTGCCCTTGTGCCTGAGAAGGCCAATGGTATCCTGGGGTGCATTAAGAAGAGCATGGCCAGCAGGTTGAGGGAGGTTATCTTCCCCCTCTACCCTGGTGAGGCTGCATCTGGAGTACTGTGTCCAGTTTAAGAAAGACAGGGAACTACTGGAGAGAGTCCAGTGGGAGGCTATAGAGATGATTCAGGGACTTGAGTATCTCTTATGAGGAAAGGCTGAGAGAGCTGGATCTGTTTAGCCTGGAGAAGAGAAGACTGAGGGGGAATCTTATCAATGCTTACAAATATCTAAAGGACGGATGTCAAGAGGAGGGGGCCACACTCTTCTCAATGGTACCCAGTGACAGGACAAAGGGCAATGGGCACAAACTGGAACACAGGAAGTTCCATCTGAACATGAGGAAAAACTTTGTCATTTTGAGGGTGACAGAGCACTGGAACAGGCTGCCCACAGAGGTTGTGGAGTCTTCTGTGGAGATACTCAAAACCTGCCTGGATGCCATCCTGTGCATCATGCTCTAAGTGATCCTGCTCTAGCAGGGGCTTTCCAACCCCTACCAAGCTGTGAATCTGAAGGGTATTACTGCAGGCTATTGTGCAGTAGATATGGTAGATTAAAAACAAGACAGTAAGAGTCCCTCTTCAGACACTTTATTATAGGAAGGATTATAAAGTGCCTGAGGCTTTAAGAAACCTCTGAAGGTCTAGTCTCCTGCTCTAAGCAGGAGAAAAGCCAGTGCTCTTGTCAATATTTAGGCAGCAAGATTAGGTGTTCCTGAAGCAGGGAGGAATATGGCAGTCAAGTATTTTTGTCTTGATAGGATGTAGCATCCAGGTTTGAAGTACTTGAGTGTAGGACATTGGGTATTGTTTTTCCACATATATATGTTGCCTTTGGAATGTTTTGGTTTGAAGTTATCAAACAAATATGCTGAAATTCTTGTAACTAGTAGATTCCTGACCTTGCTAATGTAGAAATCTTCATGTTTGGAGAAAGCTGTCAACAGTAGGTAAATCATAGGAAATCGTAACACTTTGTTGTAAGTTCAGAAACTCTCTTCACAGTGAGATAAATAGTAATTTTCAGTGGAGTAGGGTGGGTATACAAGACTGAAGCCTGTGTTTACATCTTGTTTTTTCTTGAGCAAGACTGACTGAACATCTGTTAACATCTTAGTGTTACTTTTGACAGTTTCTACTGTGGCACTTTCTACTTTATTGCTAATATTAATCAGTCTGAACAGATTTTAGTGGAGTCATTTTTGAAGTGAAGGTAATAGGTGTTCAATTAGCTTTGAATTGCTTAAATAAAAAGGCCTATTCAAAATATTTGTCATATTGGTGACTGAAATGTATTTTCAGATCAGTGCAGACAGTAATACTTAAACTGTAAAATAGAACTTACAATGCCTGTGAATGCAATTTAAATAAAGATTGGTTGAAGTCCTTCAACAGGGATATTATTATTAATTTGAGTATGCTGAATGTTGTAGACATCAGTCTAGCATGAACCACTCATTTTATTGTAAATTCAAATTAGATTCATTGTCAGTTGCTGCTACGAAATTAAGGTGGCATATAAAAGACAGTTATTCTGAATTCAACTATTGTAATAATTGCATTTGTTGAAACAAATTCTTATGTTTCTTATGCACAGTTTATGTTCCTACTCTTAATGTGTTACTAATGCTAGTTCAGAACTAGAACCTACTGTGGAGGCTAAATTTGTGATTTAAAAAGGCTTTTTTAATGTATCAAAATGATGGCTGAGGAGGCTAGGTGGAGTTTTCTGAACTTCGTAGAAGTATGGGGATGGATGCAGTAATAGAGCAGCTGCATTAAAAATTGAAAATGTTACTGCTTTTTTGATTTGAGAGACTCATTCTGGATGGATCTAGATATAACCATTCCACATATATTTAACCCCCTTATTTTTAAATTTTTAAGGCTATTTTTGTTTTGCTTGATTACTTTAGTTCTCCAGTTTGACTTTTTCTGAAGAGACACTAAGCAGTATTTGCTTTGGAGAAATCTTGTGGGTGGAAAATATTTACATCAGACAATGTTCAGTTGCTGCTCTCAATTGTTCTGGGATATTGGGGTGCTGCATACAACTCAAACTGAGGAATTCTGCATCCTTTGTGAATATATATACACAGAGAAACTGCTTTGAGGCTAAACTTACCTCTTCTGCTTAGTGCAAAAGTTGAGTCATCCAACTTCATACTGATCAAGAGGACAGGGACAGTGAGTAGTAGGTCTTTTAGAGTCTGCCTTCAGGAAATGTGGAGTTTATTTCAGAAAGCCTTTCGAAATGTATTCGAGTTGTAGTGTGGTGATTTTAGTTTAAGTTCATTTTGTGCGGTACTATTTTTTGTCTGAAAAGACAAGAAATATTTGTTGGAGAGGTACTGTTTCACACAATTTAATCACTCCAGTAATGGTGGTTAATGATAAAGGAGTCCAGTGTAAGAGATGTATAATCTGAAGCACAGTTGAGACCATTTTGCTATGGTAATGAGATTAAGCTCTTGTCAATGTCATCAAAATTAGAACTATTGTTGGTCTCATCATCTTAGATTACTGCACTTTGGATTTACCAGAACAAGTCATGGAAGGACTGTGAGCATTAAAACAACATCCAGCATAGCAGATTTTCTGTGATTTAGCTTCTGTGCAAAAGTTCTAATTGCCAGTGTTTTCAGAAAAGTGTCCTTAAAATGTACCTTCTGAGATACAAGTACGGATTTGCCACAATGAAAAGTTTCAAATAAACAGTATACCATGTGTAAAAATTCTCCAGTATTCTGTAAAGTAATGTTTTAATCCAAAAGACTATTTCAGAAGTACTACTGATCCTTCCTGAGCTGCAAGGATTGTAGAAAGTTTCAGGAAACTGAACCAATATTGTCCATGTTTTTTCCTCCATTCAGAAAAAACTATTTTTGCTGTGAAAGTTTTCTACAACTGCCTTGGAGTCCCCCTCTTCCTCTGGAAGCAAACTAATGAGCCAAAGTCTGGGTTTTGTGGTACCATCACTTGGATTTTTTCTAATGTGAAACCATAATGAATCATACTGTCAGACCAGATACCCATCTACCTCAGTGTTGTATCTCCAGCAATGGTCAATAGCAGAAAGTCTTTTCAAGAAGTTAAAAGACAAGGAAAGTATAATACTTCCACAGCCTTCAATTTGACTTAAGAGCTTTATCAGCTGAAGATGGTGTGTTGGTGTTTTTTTCTAAGACATCTCTGAAGTCTTGAGAATGAACTGAGAAGTGCTATTGTTGGGCATCCTTCAGTAGTTGTGTAACAAATTTGTTTGGTTGACTTGGTCCAAATGTTGATGTTTGTTTCTTAGCTACAAGCTAATAAAATTGGAATTGTCCAAATAAAGCAAAATATATTGCTGTTGTATAGTGTTAGTAATTTCCAAAATCACTCCAGTGTATTTCACTCAGGCATTGTTTAGGAGTATTTATGAAGGGTAATGTTATTACAATATTTTCATTTTGAAAATGAATGTGGAAACTATTTCTAGTGAAATTGCAACACCTTATGTTTTCTAAAGCTGTGATCATTTGGATGTCCTAAATCTAAAGAATTCTTGGATTCTTCACTTGTTCTTCCATTTGAAGTGGAAAAAAATAGTATGAATTTTTTTGGATTTTGCAGGGTGTCTGATAAGACTTCTGAATCTAAAGAAAAATAGTAGAATGTTTCTTAAGGATTTGCAGACAAATCTACCTGGTTCCTGTTTCTCCTGATCTTGTGTTTTGGAAACACTGTATTAAGGACAAATGCAATAAACTTTGAGTGACATTTGATCTTACATTGATTATATTGATTTACTACAGACAAATACAGAACATCACTTTGTTCTGCATCAAACACAAGTATTTATATTGGCTTAGAGGGAGCTGGAATCCTGGCTTGTAGTTATGCCACAGGAAGATTAATTTTACCTAAAGATTAATGTGAAACAATTCTACTTTGTCATTATCTGATGTATCTAGCAATGCTATTTGAATTAACTGAGGAGTAATCATTGCTTAAATCTCTCTGCTATGATTAAATGTAAAGAAAAAAATCCATGCAGTTATTACTTCATCCAGTTAAAATCCTGGACTGTTGCATTAGCTTCATCCTTAGTTTGAGAACATGAGATTTTAATCTCTAGCATTATGGGAAGCTTTAATCACATGTTTATTTACTATTTGTGATCTAGGAGATGTCATTGCTTCATATAGCTAAGGAGTACAGAATGTAATCTAAGGATTAGGAAAAGGCAAATCTTACTATCCATTTGACCTTGAAAATCTGATTGGATTTTCTGTGTGATCTGGCATGATTTTTCCCTAATTACCTAAAGCTTGATGTATGTGATAGATGTTGAATGAGCTGTGAAAATATGGATGCTTAAGTTCTAATGCTTAACTTTATTTCATATTCATCTTGGATTTAAATGCAAAGAAGTGACAAAAAAAACCAGAAAAATGAGAAAATGTGGCTTCAATGTAAGATAAATTTTCAGTAATTCAGTGGCTTTTTTCATTCAAAACCAAAGCCTTATAGCAGTGAATATGCATAAAGCCTTAAGTCAGTTTGATTAACTTTGGACCATATTAGGAAAAATTCTTTTATTTCATAGTGCTATGGCAATGGGCTATGGCTGTTTATTAGAAGAAAACCAGGCCATTTGACTTTAAAACAAATGGTAGAAATTGGGATCCATTTTGCAGCTTGATTGGCAGTCCTCTAGAGGTTTCAGTAGCTTCTTGAAGCAAATGGAAAGTTGAATAGACAATGAAAGTTAAAGAATAAAAATGATTGTTCTTAAAATGGTCAATAAAAAGTATGTAGTCATGTAGAGTAGGAAAACCGATGTTCAGAGTAATGAACAGATTTGTTTTAATATTTACTTTGGCCACTTTAAGTTGAGTGATTATTAGAACAAGAAGGAAATATTCTTTTTATGACTCTTTAATGTTTTTTGTGTTAAGTAAATCAAAATACTGTAGAATGATGAGTATATCCAGCATTAATCAAGTTGCAGTTAAATTCGTCAAATACTGAATTGAAATAACTTACGTAAGCTAAAATACTTAGGAAATGCAAACAAGTGTATTGATCTTCTAAGAAATTTATGCAGCTGGCTCATCTGAGGAATGTTACTGCAATGTTGTTAGAACTCTGCTCTTAACTCTTCAAATACACTTTAACCTTGACAAGTCCTTGTGAGACATCAATGTTCCTGAAACAAAACTCACTTTCAGGTTTATTTCTTGGCAGTTTCTAAGAAGGTCTTCAAACTACTTTTTATTCATAAAATTGTCATTCTAATTTGGAATTCCTTATTACTTCAGAAATGGAATTTTTATGAAATGCAATTTTCAGGTGGGCAAGGGGATTGCGGTGTATGTAGTTGTGTACAGTAGTGTATGACTCAACAGGAGAAATCAAATTTTTGGCTTTACCAGTTCATAAAAATATAGTGGGCTTTGTTAAAGGTACTTTTATTTTGTAGTTTAGATTATTTCAGAACAAAGTCCTTTACTTGTATCAGTCTAATTACCAGGAGTCTTCACTGATCTATTCTCAAATACTACAGTACAGTGCATTAATTTTTAATCTTGAATAGAGTTGAACTGTGCACTTCTGATTTTCTGAACAAATTCTAGTCCTAACATTTAAAGTCAATACTAACTGAAATCATTAAATTTTGTTGTAACTGCATTTGCTTCAGTAATAACAAAGTGGATATATTTTAATAAATTAATATTTGGTATGTCTTGGTATAAAATGTTGCTGAACAGC
The DNA here is from genome assembly GCF_028858705.1 of Grus americana. Taxonomy (NCBI): domain Eukaryota; kingdom Metazoa; phylum Chordata; class Aves; order Gruiformes; family Gruidae; genus Grus; species Grus americana. Next base: position 7,764,035 of record NC_072853.1, on the reverse strand, counting down.
ATACTTCTGATCACAGCTTTGTGTATTTATACTAGTAATAGTGTATACCAACAGCAGCCTTAAAAATCAGTGTCATGTTTCTGGTTTTACTCATAAAATGTACAAACCTCTAAGTATCTAGTTTTCCAAGAGAAACCAAAGAGCTGTATCATAACTGCCTTTGTTATATCAGGAATCAGGGGTGTTAAAAGTAGTTTATTTGTATCTGGGTGGCTGTGATAGTACTACACTTCTCTGTCTCAATGTGATATTCAGAAACTGACTTCTAAAAAATACCAGTCACCTGCTTTGAGTGGGAACATCATGACCTATAAAATTTCAGTCTTAATTTCATCTGGAAATGAATTTCAGTGGCACTTTGGATGACTTAATTACCCATACTTCTCTAGTCCATGAAGTGGTGTCTAAAAACATCTGAATTTCACTTTTACTTGGATTCAGCTGTTAAAATATGTTCCTGAGTAGTTATCAGCTTGTGGGCTGAGGGATTTGAAGTTTTTTCTGAGCATGCTGCAACTTAAATGACACTTTAGAGGAAGATTGCTGTACAGACTAGGACTCAAGATTGTTTACATTACTAGAATCCATATGAATCAAACTTCCTAGGGACTTGCCAAGAAGATTTGAAAGGATGTTGTTTCAGAAGCCTTTAGGTAGTCTGAGGCTAGTTTGGCTTGCTTAGTTCTTCAGTCACTGAACACTAGCTTGAATAAATGCAATTGTATTTCCTGTTCTGTGCTACTAAGGCAAAAACTTGCATAACACTGGAGTTTCAGTTATTTGGGAAAGATGTTAGCATCATCATTTTTGTGGTAAATGGGAATGGACTGGTATTAAACAAAGCTGTAATCATGCATGGATTTTTTCAGTAGTAACAAATGTGTTGCTTTACTACTCCTTCTGACTAAGTTGACTTTTAAAGTGCATTTCAGGGATACTTTCTTCTACATTTTTGAGTTTCTTTGCACTCAAATTTTTGTTACTGTCTTCTGTTGACATAACATCACATTTCCACTACAGAAACTTCAAGGTATTGATAAATTTCACTAATTTCTGCAGGTTAAATAGAGTAGAAGAGTTTTGTGAAAAGCTAACAAGATATTTGAAGATTTGGGCGGACAAATGCTAGATGTCCGTAGAACCTACTGTTGTGCTTCTGAAATTGATTGGATTTTGGAATGTCCTGTGCTAACATGTTTAACACAGCAACTCACAACATGCTGGACTCCAGTCCAGCAAAGGGTTCAAGCAGTGCTTCATTTTTAGTCTCCTTTTATGTTCAAGTTTCCCCACCAATGAAGCTAAATCTGCTATTTTTCATTAGCACACTGGAGGGTCAATATTTGGAGAGAATTACATACAGAACTGATTCTTGATTATAATTCTCTAGACTGAGTAGTCATGCAGCCTGAGTTTTTGTGTTGTCATTGATATAACACTAATATCAGATTTTTAGGTGATCTATGGGCCTCAATTACATTCCTAAAATTTTGAAAGATTGATTTGACATTTGCTCATAAGTGCACTGTAGACAACCACCATTAAAACTCCATACTTTGTTTATAGTATAGAGGAATAAAATAGTCAAGTATTAAATTATGCTCTAAGTTTTCAAATTTAAAAGCGAATAAAGTTATCTAAGAATTTTTACTGCTTGAGTTGTAAAATGTATCTTAAGCATTAAGTTAAGTTAGCATTTAAAATGCTTGCAATGCTAATTCATGGTGCTGATATGAACATAAATATTAAAATAGACTGAACAAGCAAAATGTGGTTATCCTATTGGCTTATGTAACTAATTGTAAGTATTAATTACACAATATGTTGTATTATGCAATATAGTATTAGTTTTAAAGGTTATAATTTATGCTGACTTTGAAGATTCTCAGCTTTTAGATTATGTTAAACTGAGAAAATAACTAACTTTTTTCCTTCAACAGAAATTGAAAAATTCCAAAAAGGGGAAGGGAAGGAAGAAGAAAAGTATATTGATGTAGTCATCAATAAAAATATGAAGCTGGGACAAAAAGTTTTGATTCCGGTAAAACAATTCCCTAAGGTAAGCTCAATCTTCATACTTGATAAATATAAGTGCTTATGAAAGATATTCCACTAATACCTTAACTAGTTTAACTGTTATACTTAAAACTATTAATCATCTCTGTTCTGCAGCCTGTTCTGTGGAAGTTCTAAGGTAGGAGTAGTTTTTGTTGGAATAAATGTGCAGGAAAGTAGTGCTTGTCACAAACAATAGTATGTTGAGAACAAATGATAAATCAATTGTATTTTCAGGATAGCAGGATCCTTCTCTTCAGAACAGCAAGAGAAATGGAATATATTTAAATTTACTCTGTTGCCAGGCTTTGAAACTTTCTTATTGTAGATAGAGAAGTGCAGCTTAAAATGTTCCATTAAAGGAAACTTGCTGTGTAAATTTTTCCTTCTCATCCTCTTAAGTTTCAACCATTGTTAGTTCAACCATTGTTAGTCTTGAATTAGTTATAGCTACACTCCTAAATTATGCAGTATATTCTGGAGGGGCAGGGACTGTTTTGTTAATATCCTTGACCACCATTAATTCTTAACACTTCTTTACTGCCAAGTATTATCCTGCACTAAAATATTGCTACCTGGAAGCATTTATTCAACATTCAATAGGCTGTGGAACTTTATTCCTTTGGTTCCCTTTAAATTTTAAGGCTAATATTATGAGAATCAAATTAGCATTTTTTTCACTTGAAATGGCTTTTTCTTCCTATTAGAAATTTCAAGACTGTTTCTGTTTCTACTCATGGAAGAAAAGATTTCCTTTCTTCTTTCCTCTATTTCTTCAGGAAGACTTCTTTAAATATTTTTCCACACTGTCAGTGTTTTCCTCACACTGTGCTGGGTAACTTGCAGGGATTGCTTTACTGCTGTTCAAAGTTTCATGAAGTACTGCTTCGGTGAATTCAGGATTGTATACCACTTATATGTGGGCACCTCTTTGGAACCCTGGCTTAAGTCATCTTTATCATTGGGAAGAGCAATGTACAAACATAGAGAAACGTAAAGATGGGAGGGTAAAATATAGGGGAAGTTTACATGGTCCGTGTTTGTAATCAGGATGTTTTTCTTACAGATGTTGATACTTGAACTCAAGGGAAAAACAGGCAAAATGGATATTAAGAGGGAAAACAGGGCCTTTAGAAAGATGCTTCTGCTTCTTTACGTAGTGTCAACTTTCATTAAAGGACTAAACACTGAAATTCTTATTTAGAATAGCTAGTAGGAAAGCCCTTGCCCTCTGGTGAATGGGCAGGTATGCTCTGCTGTGTGCTCAGTAGTTCTGGTCCATGGAGACAAACTTTGAGCTGTATTAAAATTTGGTATATGCTATGGAAAGAAACCTGAATTTATATCCAGATAGAACTTTGATGTAATCCTGTATGTCTCTGTTTAGACCACTAGGTTCCAGGGAGCACAGAGTACAACTGTTGTGTAAAATAAACATGCCATGTGAGTTCCTGTCTCCACTAGGACTTTCTCCACAGAAAAGCAGAATAATATCTCTACTTGCACAAACTTCCCTTCTGCCAGAGTGAATAAAATCCTAGGTATTTTCTATTTAAGAATATTTTTACCCCAATATAGGGGGTTCAATTTTCAGAAAATTGCATTTTATTATAGATGGATATTTAGTTTAAAGCTTACTCATTAAAAATTCTGGATAGTCAAAAGGCATTAAATTTCTCACTGTATAAGAATAGTCTGGGAGGTGAGTATGAAGTCAGACTTATCACAGGTACTCTAGATCTTTGAAAAACACCCACCCTAAAGCACAAGCAGTCACTGCAGTTTCATAGAATCGTAGAATGGTTTGGGTTGGAAGGGACCTTAAAGATCATCTAGTTCTAACTAATAAATTTAAATACACTGTATGAAGTGACATAGCTTCAACATGGCAAACTGAGAGCCTTATCCTGGAATACTGTAGTCTGCAGTGAGTGATGTGAGTTTTGAATGCCTGTATGCAGGGGAACAAAGTCAGTTTGGATCCTAATGTTTGCTCTGAAGGCTAATCTTCCTGTTAGGTGTGTTCAGAGGAGGGCTCAAAAATTAGGGATGCTCTTCCAAGTCTTTTGGGGTAAATAAGGAATTATGCCAGTCATCTTGGTATCACTGAGCTGTATTCAGATTCTGTAGAACTTAAGCAGAAAGTATTATGTGATGCTTACATGAAGCATCATTTCATGCTTTATAAATGCTTTATCCCTCTATGCTCTTCTGTGCATGTATGCAGTTTCCTAGACCATTTTGCCTACAAGAGGTGTTAGTATTAGTGTAAATGTGTCATTTGTAGAAGATTACCAGGTGACAGTTCCTCAAAAATGGTTAAAAGATTTGGTTCTGACTTAAGAGCAATTTTCTCCTTCCTACTGATGAGGATTGACAAATGATTCAGAAGAATGAAACTTAAGTCTTAATATGGATGAAATCTGTGCAAGAAGCTCTTCATCTAAATATTGAATTTAGAGCAGTTCTAGCAAGCAGGCATCTGTTTCTGTGTCTGCAGTCCACACCAATGTGGTTATATTGCTGATCTTCAGCAAAAAGATACTTCCAGTCTTTCAGGAGCTACAGTCTTTTTGGTGTTAGTGAATTGAGAATCTGCTGTTTGAAGCTGACCAAATCACTACAATAATTGATAAATCTGTCAAGTTAGCATTGGGTACCAGTTTGGGTTGAATCTGACAAACTTGGGTATCCAGAAAGTGGTAAGGAAAACCAAAGTTTGTTTCAACTTTATGAATAAATACTGCTTCCCCAAATAAATGATCCTGCTTTTAAACAGGATTGAAAAAACAAGTTACTAAAGTCAAGTCCTTAAAAGGGTTTAATATCTGAAAATGAAACTAACTACAAATGTAAGTGATTTTTCTAGCAGAAAGTATTCTGTTTATATTTGCCAGTGATGACTCTGGCAAGCAAAGATGTCTCTGCTCTTTAGATATATAGATAGGATTAATGAAATATCAATTGTAATTTTTTAATAAATGTGGTCTCTGGACCAAAACAGCCCACCAGTGCACTACCCCATTCAAACAGCTTACTGGACCTGACACATGGTTCACTAAGTTTCCTTTAAGTATTTCATTGTCCTTTCCCTCTTTAAAACTTCTCCCTAACTCTGACTCCTTGAATAAATCATAATAGCCTCAACACGGGTCAGGCAGTCCTAGCTCTGATCCGATCAGCCTGGCATTGCAATGCCTGCTCGCATTACCTGTCTTAGATATATTCTCATGGGCTCATAGTTGGGTCCTGTGCAAATTCAGCCTTGTTACCTCTGACAGCCCTGGAGGGTGACAGGTTAACTGCAGCAGAGAGCTATTCAGCTGAAGTTCAGAGCAGCTGGGTTTCTGTTGGAAAAGAATTTGGTAGACTGCAGATTGAAAATGGGTATTTTACTTTTTTGGGCATCTTTGCTCTCCACGAAAAAGCCTTAAGAGTTTCTGGTCTTCTGTTTAGTGCACAAACAGTTGGCATCTGTGGTGATGTGCTTAACTTGCCTCCTACCTAACTGCTCTTGGTTGCTTCTGTGGTGCTACGCATTTATATCCTTTAGCTGGGACCTCTTGTCTTGCTTAAACCTTGTCAGTGTTAACAGGCCTAATAGCTCATGCTAGAGCTAGTTGGCCTAAATGGTTTTTTGTCTGGACCTTGATAAGTGATAGAATAATCAAGACAGCCTGAATTTTGTCTGCTTTCTGAAATAATTTAAGATAGTGCCAGGAATTATGTTCAGTTTCTACTTGAGGCTGGTTGTGCATTTGAATTAACTTAATTTGTGTTCTTTAGACTCCTGTACACATTTAAAAAGCAATAATGTCTTGAATGTGATGACAGTCTTGGTAAGACAAAACCTTGTGGAAACTCTACTACAGATTGCAGGTCCAGTCAAGTCTTTTCAAAATACAATTGTGTACAATCTTGTTATGAATTTTCAGGTTGGTCCAGCTCTACAGATCCCTCTGAGAAGTCTGAATTGCTGCGATATGGAAATCTGAGGTATTTAGGTGAGGCTTGAATATGCTTTGGCAATGCTGTCTGCAATCCTGTTGTAACTCGGACACATGCTAAAAGCAAGAATTAGAGAGGTTAGGGCTTTTCTGCAACCTTGTAGGAAAAGGGTCAACTTTTTGAGGTAGCATTCAGTTCTAAATCGAGTTACCTATAGGTAGGAGTCCATGTGGATGCTGGATGTCTATACTGCAGTTAATGGAATGAGATCTTGTCAGCTTAGGCAATGGAGTTCAAGGTGATTTAATACACCTTGCTATGTGATCAGCTGAATACCTCAACTGACTCCAGGTCAAATGTGAATGTGACCCTTAAACCTGTACTTGTGTTGCATTTCATGCTTGAAAATAATCTTCAAACTTGCACAGACTTAGAGATAAAAGCAGAAAAAGTGAGCTGGCCATGGAAGGTCATGATGTGGTTGTCTTGGTGAAGGGATTCTCTGGATCTATACTAATGCTGCTATGAAATGCCAGCATGTGTGGAAGGTATTTTGTAGCTTAAATATGTATGTATGAGGCAGGAGGGTGTTATCCCCTCCCATGCATTTAATGAATATGCATTGTGAAGTAGTTTAGTCTCAGGTATCTGATTTTGCTTTGACAGTTTAGTGAGCTTGTGTTCTGAATTCAGAGAATAAATAGCTCCCATGGATCATAAATGGAATGATGATGGCTTTCCATGAGATGGATCAAAACTATGGGAACAATTATTTCCATTTTGTGACAGGCCACTGTTTTAAAAATTGCTCATGGAACTATACTTAAATACTGCGTGAATCTCAGAAGTAGATAAGAAACGGTTTGTTGTTCCCTGAAGTGATACTTTAAATATTTAATTCTTAAAAGTTACTGACTTAAACTGGTATCTCTAAGTCTTTTAGATATTTTTACTTGTTGAGCTATTTTAAAATATAATTGTCATATACAATATATCTGCAGTTATTATGTAAAGTCATAGAAGGATTAATATTTTAATCACATGATTAATTAGAAAACAATTTTTTATAATAGCTCTAAGGATTTCTTAGTGTAGAAATGAGAATGTGGCTGTATAATAAGTGACATGGAAGAACAAGCATCAAATACCAGGGATAACTTTTGAGTAACTTTATAGTAATTGACCAATTTTTTTTGTTAATAAATGTTTAAAGATGTACTACTGTGTTGGGTGAAGGAGGGAGTAATTTGTGGTACAATGTAGATGCTCAAAATACTAGCTTTCTATAGAGAGCTAAATTTTCTTGAAATGAGTAAGAAAAATCTTGAAATTTTCCTGGTTTCTGGTCATTGTAGGGAAAAGTGCTCTAAATCTTAATTTATTTTTATTTTTTCTAGTGACCCTATCACAGAGGAACCATTGCAGAAAATTAATATGCCAAGAAAGTTTTCTATGGCTTTAAATGACAATGGCTTGCTTAGAGCTTTACAGGAAAGCATTTGGTCAAGTGTTTATACTTTCACTAATATTTTAAGCTGGATGAACTGTTCCCAGCAGACTTGTCTTGATGGGGATAAACAAGGATTACGTTTTCTATTATATCCTCCTTTATGTAATATATACATTTAAAAATGCTGTAACATGGGCATTAATTCCTTTTGCTGGAATTCATATAGTAGATCAAATGCTTATGAACAGAATGTCATGCTTGTATATTCTTTAGCTGTGTTTTCTCCAGAACTGTTTTCAAGGAATAGTTTCAAGCAGTGATCTGATAAAGAAATAAATATCTAGATAACTGTTACATTCATTCTGACTTGGGGATTCTGAAGAAATGGGTGTTAAACAGCGATGTCCATAATCTCCATTGTACTATATCTACAAAAATGCTTCTTAAAATGAAGGTTTATGAATATCTAGAGAGGAAATAATTTTCAAGCAAAAACCTGATTAATTTTTTCTGTTTCTATTGGGATTGATTTTTTCTATTAAAATGTATTTTCAATTGGAGGTTTTCTGTTATACAGCACTTGAAGGTAATCTGGAAAAGGGAAACAAATGCATGCTTTCAGTATAGTTAACCAATATTTGTGGGCTAGTAGACACCATGGCCAAGGTATAGAATCCCACATCTGATAAATTTGAGAAGCTATTGTACTTCATGGTGTATCTTTACTCAAAGTAAACCAGAGGTGTAGATATAGGAAGATGGGTTTTCAGTGATCAGGGGTTTTTGGGAATAACACCTCTTAAATCTTGCATCCTTTTGCTCAAATGAATGTATATCTGGTGCTACTTTGCAATGATATAAGACTACAGAATGTATCATTTATCACAACTGGAGTGTTATTTGGCTTGAAGTGTAGTTGGCGTAACAATTTTTCCCCATCTTCAATTGTTTCCTTTCAGGTCTGTTAATCTGAATTTTTATACTGTTTTTGCAAAGATGCCTTAAATGTTTTGCTGTAATTTTGTTTGAGGTACCATATTTGGCCTATCCTTCAGAGCTGGTCTAGAAGCAACTTTGAGTTGGGGACTTCATCTTCTATTTTATATACACTCATCCATAAGATCCTGATTCTTACCAAAGACATCAGAAGTTGTCTTAATGTATAGACAATCCTTGATTTAACGTAGGTGATTCATGCAGTTTAGAATAATGTTGATGGCTGGCTCTTCAGAGTTCAGCTATCATGTAGAACTGAATACGGCAATAGCTTTCAGACCAGCTTGTGCCGGAAAGCAGTGTGAGTGCTTTAATACAATGTTAAGCTGAAGCTGCTGAATTTGAGGACGATTTGGGGTATTTATGGCAGTTTGGATATGATTGTGCTGTACTGGGGAGAAGGGTGAGTGAAGAGGGGAGTTTGGCATGTCTGAGCCAGAACTAGTGAATGACTGATCTGACTTACATGGAGCTGCTCAGATGTCTTTTTGTTACTACCAGTGCCTCTAATTCAGATGCTTTAAGCTTATGTTCAGTACCAGACCTGAACTTGGTTTTTGGTTTTGTGCTCTTGGGCAAATGAACTCTAGGAATGTGAGGTGTGTGTAAGAGCTAGCTTGGATCTGCCAGGCTTATTTGGTTTTGATTTGCCAGCAGATAAGCTGTATTTAAGTTTGTAATGAAAACTTGTGTCTTACTGTGGCAGTTTTGTACTTTTAGGTTTGAGTCCTGCTACTCCTTGATTACTGGGGATAAAGTGTATAATTAATGATAGTAGCTTCATGGTTGATATCTTTTTGAGGTATTTCAGAGATAAACACTCAAACTTTTGCTGATCAGATGTTTCCAATTTGATGCAAAAGGGAAATAAACCAATAGTTTGAAGAAAATCAGTACCTTTTGAAAGTAAATAATATTTTTACTACTGAAAGGATTCATTCAATATAAGTTTTATTCATGGAATAATCAACAGAAATGTTCCAAAGGTTTTTAGCTTTGTTACAGTGGAGCAAAAAGGCTTTGGGACTGCATTGTAAGGCATTGTAACCTTCACTGTTTGTCTTCAAGCTAGATCTAGAAGTATGGGCTTTCAAATCAGCAGGATTTCAGACTTGTAGCACAGGTTTCTCATGCTTCAGACTTGTCAAATCTAATATTTGGAGCCTCAGTGTGCAGGAAAGAATAGTTCAGTGCATCTCAGGATACAGCTAATACATTTTCATGTCATTAAATGTGTTGACTAGAACACGTCATCTGTGCAGCTACTTGTATAGCTACCATGATTTCTAGCTTCAATGCTAGAGATCTTTTGGTGGTATTAGTTTTGTAGGTCAAGTTTTAGATATACAGAACATATTAAACTATTTGGCTTTAAAATAAACAATACAGCTGGAATAAACAGTTGTGCTTTGGAACAGCCAAGTCCTCTCTGAGCTCCGAAGCCTAGTTACTTTTACTAATACAAAGTGGATTTCACTTTTGTTGCAGATATGCACTTCGGTTCGTTATGATTTGTAGTTTGTGTTTTAATTCAGGTAGCTGTTTGTTCCAGTTAGGAAATGATACTCAGAACCATGCATTGTGTAGTTAAATGCTTTCCTACTCCTAAATTTCAGTCAAAAATTCTGGGTAAAATTTCATCTGAATATTTTAACTAAGATTACTGCTAGAAATTTAGACTATATCAGACTGTAAGTACTCAACATTCTGAAATAATTTCAGCATACTTCACTGTAAATGAAAAATCTTTTAAATGTATGCAGTGTTTATTTTTGTTCCTAATAACTTACAAGGCTATTTTAAAGTAAACATAAGTAATGTTAAATAATGCTTGAAAAATTGATGTAGTATTCCACTACATGAAAGCTTTCATTTGAGCTTGACTCTGAACTCCCTGTTCATAAGTAATGATCCTTTATTTAAGGATACTGACAAGGGATTATTGACTTCTGGATGTTGAGACTTGTTATGAATTATTTGAGATTGTACAACTGCAAGGAAAGCATTCAGTAATAATAAAATCAGAAGTCCAAGTTAGAAGAGACCTTTAGAGACCATCTGTTTCAACCTCCTGTTGAAATCATGGCTGTAAATTAGATTACACAGGGCCTCATCAGTGGCCCAAATTCCTGAATATTCTCAGCAAAGGAGACTTCCACTGTTTTCCTGGGAAACCTATTTCTGACAAATGTTTTCTTTGACTGTATCTTAGGACCTAGAAGAGGAAAAATGGAATATATCTAATAAAAAAACCTTAAATTGCCTGAGGATTTCTTGAGATTTGGCTTGATAATTTCAGAGAAGACTAGTTCATATAGGGCCTTAAAACTAATAGTTTCTGTAGACTGTAGTTATCCATAAGCAATTGTATCTTGGTTCTAATTCAGGTTTGCATTGGGAATTCAGCTTGCAAGGACTAAGGAGAATAAAATTATATTTTTGTATTTAGGCTTGTAATTCTTGCATTTTTGTCTAAAGTGAAGTAGATGCACTGGAACTGTAGGTTTCCTGCATTGCATGGTGACTGCAGCTGGGCCTTGTTTCCATCAGCACTTCCTGTGTAGCAACAAAGGGTTTTGTTTGAGCTGCTACTACCCTGTTTTCAAATTCTTCCAGGGAGATCAAAGAAGCCCACCTTGGCCCCTTAATGACAGTAAAAGGAACAGTCAAAGAACTTACAAACTGTTTCATAAACTTCATAAAGCCTCCTTCACTGACCTTAGTGTCTGCAGGGCTGTTTCAATTTTTTCACTCCTCCCTCACAGCATTGTCACAGAAATTTTTACCCTTAAATATTTGATCAGAGGTGCTACCAGTGTCACTGATGGCCTCAGCTTTGGCCAACAGTGGGCCTCTTTTGGAGCTGGCTCTGTCTGACATGGGGGCAGCTCCACCCCTGTATCCCCCTGCTACCAAAACCTTGTCATGTAAATCCAATACAGGAATCAATTGTTACTTCCTGAAAGTATTTGCAACATTGTATACAAACTTTGAAGTGTAGCTTATATTTATCAGCTCTTTTTTGTGAATTTTGTTCTCAGCTTAAATAGCTGTCTGCGTACTTTAAGTGAATCCTCAAGTCTTTTCTGTAGGTGTCCTTCAAATCTCATATGCCTTCCAAACACAATGTGGTGATATGAGTGGACTGCTGAACGTACACTGCTTTTCTCCCAGTATGTGTGGCTGGAAGTATATGTCCGACAAAGCAGTGCTCATGAGAACTTCCACACATCCTGGCTCCAAGTACAATTTTGTGTCCTTGAAATGACAATAAGCAGAGTCTCCTTTTTGTTTTCCTTTTATGAATGTTTTTATACATGTTTCCTTTAGCCTGCTTTCCCTCTGAAGCACCAGCTGTATGTTTTGGTGTTGTCTGCAAATGGAAATGGTTAGGCTTTCCTTGTCTTCCTTTTTTTTGTGGCTCACCACTTCTCCCTGATTATCTCAATGGTGTAATGCTATGGTTATGAATCCCAACTGGCTTTGAACTTCAGTGATAATGGGGGTTGAGTGGCAGTTGAGAAGATCTTGAGTGATTCTGGTTTGGGACTGAATTTATATGCTTAAGTTCTCTGGATTTAATTCCTTGTTTGTTTCTGTGCTTTAGTGTAGGGTGTATTGTATGGGTTGTTGTGTTACTTGATAAATCTTCAAGGGAGGATAAGACTAAGATATTTTTAAGAGCTTGGTTGGTATTGTATTGTGAGATTGCTGCCAGCTTTGTTTTTATGGTTATGTACCTGGTAACAATTGTTGACAAATGGAATTGCAGTTTGAGCACATCTGTTCTCAGTGTTGAATAGGATAAACAAAGTTCTTTATACTATTTCAGTTCAATACTTCTGTTTCTGTTGGCACCTGGTGGAGACACTGGCATGCTGTTAACTGTCCTAATTGACTGTGTAATTTCTGATGTAATACTCATTTGCACCTAAACAAAAAGTTGATCAGAAAAATATTTCATTTTGCTTGTTGATTTATGCTTAGAAGTCCAATGAGCTTAATGGTTTTCTGTTTTCTTACAGTTCAACTTTGTGGGAAAACTTTTGGGTCCACGTGGCAATTCTCTAAAGCGCTTACAGGAAGAAACACTGACAAAAATGTCTATTTTGGGAAAAGGTTCTATGAGGGACAAGACAAAGGTAAGACCTGAGTATGTTAGTGGAGTGTTTGATACCTGAATTTTGTAACTTTCCTAAAGTTTTTGGGGAGGTGAACAAACCTCATGGCAAATTGGAGCAAATAAAAAGCTTAAGTTATCATTGTATTGGTTAGCTTCAGATGGAGCATATTTTGTTGAAGGAATCTGCTCTCACTGTTTACAGGCTAACAGGAGTTGTACTTAGGCCCCCACCAAACTATGGTCCTTGGGGGTATAAGTGGAGCATTACCAGTGATGTATTCTAGATTGATCTTGTGTGGCTTGTAATGAGTATTATCCAAGTGACCATGACAGCGTTCTCACTTTTGAAGGAACCTGACTTCTAGATAGATTGAAACAAACATTTTCACATAAAATAACACTTTTAAATTTAACATTTCTAGACAAAGGGAAAAACAGCTGTTGAAGTAAAATACAACCAGAAAAAATTTCACAGCTCTGAGGATGTCTTATACAGCTTAAGCAATTGAGAGACTGCAATTGTTTATGGGAAGTATTTGGTTATAGTGGATTTATCCATTACAAAACCCAAAGTAGACAGCAGAAGAAACCTTTAGCTTGATAAGTGTTTGTGCTAATCAGTTTCACTCTTTACTAAATGAAATCTCTGCCTAAATTTGTAGCAGACAAGTGTACATCAGTGAGGAGATGTCACCTGTCTGGTAAGCTGCATTTTTTAATTGGAGAATTCCTAATGATACTGTTGTGGCTTACCCCAGCTGGCAGCTAAGCACCACACAGCACCCCTATTTTCCCCCAGCAGGATGAAGAGAGAATCAGAAGAGTGAAAGTGAGAAGTTGTGGGTTGAGATAAAAACAGTTTAGCAGGTAAAGCAAAAGCTGTGCACACAAGCAAAGCAAGACAAGGAATTCGTTCATGTCCCATGGGCAGGCAGGTGTTCAGCCATCTCCAGGAAAGCAGGGCTCCATCATGCCTAATGGTGATTTGGGAAGACAAATGCCATCACTCAGAACACTGCTGCTCTGCCCTTCCCCACTCTTCCCCAAACCCCTTGTGCTGAGCATGACATCACATGGTATGGAATATCCCTTTGGTCAGCTGGGGTCAGCTGTCCCAGCTGTGTCCCCCCCAACTCCTTGTGCACCCCCAGCCTACTCACTGGTGGGGTGGTGTGAGGAGCAGAAAAGGCCTTGGCTCTGTGTAAGCACTGCTCAGCAGTAACTAAAACATCTCTATGTAATGAAAACATCCCTGGATTACCAACACTGTTTTCAGCACAGATCCAAAACACAGCCCCATACTAGCTACTATGAAGAAAATTAACCCTCTCAGCTGAAACCAGGGCAGGTACAAATTAAAACACTAAACATATTTCTTGCCTGTAGCATAACATGCTTTATCGGCCTCCAGTGAAATCCTTCTGTGATTATGTAATCTGAAACTTTAAAAAATAGTGTGTGCTATAGACTGATAATGATGTGTGTATGGAAGAGTGACTTAGAGAAGTGTGCTGAAAAATATATAGTTTAGGAAATTCAGTAGCCAGCCCTCTATCAGCAAAATGTAAATGTCATGTGATTTATAGAGTATTTATCAAGAACTTGATTAGAGCCCATAAATTTGTTCTCTGCAGCTTGAGATAACACTTCCTTTTAATTCCTTCTTGAAAATATTTTTTATGTAAATATAATTTACACTTATACAAGTACATCATCCTATAATAAAGGCTTGAAGATGAGAGGGACTTTTGAATGGGAGCTGTTAATGTAATACATAATAAAGATAATGTGCCTTAAGATTTAAGTGTTAAATAATTAGTCATGAAAAACTACATTGCTAAAAACTTAAGAGGAAATATGACAGTTCAATCAGGAAAAACAAGGACATAAACTGAAATTGCTCTAAGCCAGTATGACAGTCTCCAAATTGTTCTAAATAACACTCTGAACTTTATCAGTTATTGTGGAATGTGTCAAACTGACATTCTTCTGTTACTGCATTACATGTTTCTATATCAAATTATGTGTCATGGAGTAGGAAGGCTCCTGAGTTTTCCTAATAGCTCTGCAGTATAAAAAAGTATGTTTTATTAAAACCAGAAGCTCAAGGTAAAAAGTTCAGATCCTAACTTGAGTCTCAGAATCCTGGGAAAGAGTCTTAAAAGTTTCTATTTGAATCTTTTTAACTTTTCTTGTTTCCTTTAATCAAGTAGTTATTCAAATTTTTATTTGGCTTTTTCTTGATTGAGATGCTAGCCAAAACTACTGAAGTAACTTTTTTAAATTGACTAAGTTGTTTGAGCTATTGTTTGTAGAAAACTTCAACATAATCTTTGAGTTCAGAAACAGTAAGATTCCTGTCACTGTGGGTCTGGTTGTGTTTTTAAGTGACAACAGAGGAGACCTGGTTTGATACTTAAGAATAATACAGATGGAATGGCTTGTATGTACCTATTTGAAATGGTCCTTCAGAAAGCATCATTCAGACCTAAAGCAAACCATTAATAATGCTGATTCCAGTACTCAATTGAACCTGCAGAATAAGTGCAAGAAAGTACTGGTGCGACAAGGGGTTCTATCAGCTAATAACCTAAACCAGGCTGTGCTTATCCTGAGTTCTTTGGGGACATTGCTCAGCATGCCAGAGACTCTCTATGTGGAGAACTTAAACAAGAGAACATACGACTTTTTTTTCTAGATTCATGTAGATTATCCATGTACTAATTTTCAGCCATATCTCACTAACAATTTACTTTTTGCCTTGATTTCTATACTTTCTTAACCAGTGTTTTGAAACTACTTCATTATACTGTCCAGAGAACTAGCAAATAAGAGAACCTTAATTATGCAGTTCTTGCTGTATGAAAAGGTAGTCTGTGCTGAAGAGAAACCCAGGATTGAATTACTTGGTGTCAAGCTTGTCAGAAAGGCTGGCAAATTTTCAGGTCTGACTGGTTTTGCATTACTTGGAAAATCTAGTTGAGACTTTAGTGTGGTATTGACAAATAAAGTACATCACTCTTGCCCTGTTTGATAGAATATTTCAAATGTGGACAGAAGCCTGAGTTCCTCCTGTAGGAGAATAATAGGTAAATCGAGTACATTACTTCTTCTATTTGCCAGTAATCCAGGTGCCAAAACAAGCAATTTCATTGCTGCCTTGTAGAGAAGATAGATGGTGAACCAAGGTGACATGCCAGCCTAGAAAGACAGATGGGAGATAAACTGCCTTTCTACTGCCTCTGACTCCAAGCATTACTTGTCTATCATAGCTGTTCAAGCATGGTTGCTGCTGCCTATTTTCCAATGGGTTATCTGACCAAACCACAAGTTTCTAGCCTAATATTTTGTCTTGCAGGATGGAAGGAATTGACTAAAAAGTATAGTTGCAATTATGTGGGATTTTCTTGCAATTCTCATTGACTTCTGGTTTAAGGGTCAGATGAAAGTGGAAACTCCTGAACAGTATTGTATTCTGGTGATCAGCAAGTTAGAGCAAACGTTGTTTTCAGAAGTGCATATGTGATAGAAGATGCTGATGTTCAAAGGCATAAACTGTAATTAAAAAACTTCTGGAAAATTTCAGTTTTGGAGCACTTCAGTTAGAATTTTTGTTACGGGTAGAAAGATCTTTAGAATTACATTGTCACAGATTAAATAATTTTCAACTGATGCAAATTTGGCTTCAGTGTAAGAGTACTCCTCTGCATTGCAAAACAGCTGAGGATCTCATCTATTGTCTCTAAAGTTAATTGCAGCATCTTTTACTGCTGTCACTAGAAGTGAGATAGCATGTATTGCATGTTGGTGATCAGATTCTGGGATGAACTAATTGGTGGAGGCTCTGGATCAGATCATCAGATGTTTCTAAACAGTTACATGTTAGTACATGTTACCTCACCAGTTGTAAATGTATGATTATTACCTCTTCCTGAAGAAGAGTGGCAGTAAGCTCTATAGACTGGCTAAGCCAAATTTCTAGCTACTTAATTTAGCTTTAAGAGAACTTCAAAGACTTGTGGAAGACAGCTAAGTGATATGAAAGGTTGACAAAATATAGCAACACAATTACCTTCTGCAAGTTTTCTAGGGAAAGATATAAAATGGGAAAAACAGGGTGCTGTCTCACTTTAAATTCACTTAAATAATAAGACTTGAGTTTAAAAAGAGCACATTCAGGAAAGTATTTTCACTGTATCTTCCTTACTCATTGAAAACTTGAGTTCCAGAATCAGTCTAGAGTTTCTATTTCAATTTCTCTTGTCGCCATCTGGAGAAAAAATTCATCTACTTCTGATATGCAGTATCTAAATTCAGTAATTCTTTTGTTTGCCTGTTTTTTTCAAGCTGTGCTGTCACTTTAGCCTTGGCTTTTCATGAGTCATTGCTCAGTGTGGAGATAGCTTCTGCTAGACTATCCAGGCTTGCATGTGTCTATGAGAGAGTGAAGAAGTAAAAAGGTCCATTTCAGGACTACTTTACTGCATGGCAAGATTGCTTTTATTCCAAATCTGAAGAAATAATTGTTCAATAAAGCCTTCTGCCCCAATCGATTATTCCTGTATTATCAATAGTGTGACACTGGTACAGGCCTTTCAACTTGAGTATTCTGAACAGTATTAAGAATATAACGGAAGCCAAATTTCATTAAGATAACATTAAAAAGAGATTGGGTAGTACCTAAAGAAACTTACAACCTAAATCAAAGATGGTGTAGTAAAGATGAAAATGGACAGTACTATGAGCATATATTTTGATAAATACTGCATACAACTACTGATTTAAAGCAGTGGAGTTCTAGGGCTGGTATCTTGTCCTTGATAGTTTGACAAATAGAATGAAAAGCAACAGGGTCTATAGGTATAACAGAATACAGGGCAAAGTATATTAACTGCCTTTAGTAGGTGTATTGCCAGATGCCTTGTGCTGCTGTGCATCGTAGGCTGTGCTAGTACTCTGTTCTGCACCATGAAGGGATGAAAAAGCCTTCCAGTACCTGAAGGAATCCTGCAGGAAATCTGGACAGGGACTGTTTACAAGGGCATGGAGTGATAGGACAAGGGGGAATGGGTTTAAACAGAAAGAAGGTAGAGTTAGATTATATGTTAGGAAGAAATTCTTCACTGTGAGGGTGGTGAGGCACTGGAACAGGCTGCCCAGAGAACCTGTGGCTGCCCCCTCCCTGGAAGTGTTCAAGGCCAGGTTGGATGGGGCTTTGAGCAACCTGGTCTAGTGGAGGGTGTCCCTGCCCATGGCAGGGGGTTGGAACTAGATGGTCTTTGAGGTCCCTTCCAACTCAAACCATTCTATGAAATACAACAGCACAAGGTACAAGGAAGATAGTGAGCTTTCTCATAAGGCTCCCTGACTGCTGTACTGCAGGTATGTGTCTGTACTAAAACATATGTTAGATCAGCTTGTCCAGGTCATGAACCATTTGGTATGATAGACTTTGTGTGAGAAGATGGAGATTTAAAGGACAGATTTTAAAAAAACAAACAACTAAAGGAAGTGGCCACCTTACTGCCTTTTAGGTCTTGTTCAATATCTGCTTTACTTTCCTCTTTTCAGCAGCTCTCAAATCTCCATTGCAGTCAAGGAGAAAATAAGTTCTATGTTTTGGCCAGCCACACAGCATCCACATGGACCAGGCAAGCCCAGCCAATGTGTGCACTGTCAAGTAATGCAAGGCAGAGGGTTTTGTGGGAGCTAAAAACATGGTCAGTGAGGGATTCTGGAATGGAAGCAATCTGTGGCTTTTTTTGTTGGTCATCATGGGGAATAAAGCCTGAGATGCTTAATGTGTGCCCACGGCTGGGAGATGTAGGCTACAGAGGATGAGCTTTCTCACTTCTACGCTGTTAAAAGCTGTGCAGAATAGTGTGTGGCCAAGTCATGTTACAGAATTGGAAAAAAAATATTTTAAAGCGAACTTTGCAACTGAAGCAAGAAGAAATGATAAAGTACAATCTTGCTTATGGGAATGACTTAGAAGAACCTGCACTGAAATATCTTGTATGTTTTGTTAAAATTGCTGATTGGAATCCTTTTTTACCAGGTATGGCACATGAAATTGTGATGTTTCTATTGCTTGCTGCTATTACTAGGCAAGCTGATAACCACAGAAATAAGTTTTCTTAATTCTCAATTCTCTGCACATCTAACTTCATGGTGGTGTTTAACTTTTTAAAGGAATGGGGATGCTTGATAGCATGTATATACTAAAAACCAAAGTATATGGGGAACTCCACTGATGAAGACATCTAGCTTCCAGTGCTAGATGATGGTTGATAGGTCTTGAATAACTGTGCTTAAGTGAGAAACAGTTCCTATTAAAACTAAATGTTTGAGCTTCAATGTTTATATTAATTTACTTCCTATTTGAGATCTGTTACTGTATTGACAAGATAATGGTTTTGCTGACAAAGTCTAATCCTGCTGACTCTGGCCTCTTAATATCCTTACTGTGGATGTTCCAGCAGTTAACTAGATTCTGTTGATTTTTTAAAAAACATTCCCATAGTCAAACAGTCAGACAATGTTATTTGAGAAGCAGAAATGGATTGTCATTTATAAACCTCAACCCATAATTAAGGGGGGTGTGTGGGGGAAGATTTCAACTATCATTGAAACTATAATTTTAGTAATCTGAAGGATGAAGTACTTACCTGGTTCTTGCTAAATACAATAAGCAGCAGGGGACAACTTAGGGCTGTGTATTTTAGAGAGCAAATCTGCTAAAAATTTGATGGAATGTTATCTGATAATACAATGAAATTATTTTTAATGGTGACTTAATCTCTTGGAATGCACCAAACACATGGGAGGGGTGGGTGGGGAGCCTATTTGAGACTATCAAATGTTCTCTAGGTCTGTGAACGTTTTGCATTTGATAGCAAGTACTACATTGCAATAGTTTTTCAGTCATGTTGAAGTAGGTTGGGTGAAGCAGAATAAAAGAAATAAACTGTTCTGAAATAGCTAGTTTTTCTCTAATGTCCTCCTCCCTTGTCTCATATGCAGAACTGTTAGTTTTGTGTCCAAGTAGCATAGTTCTGTGAAGGATGTACTCACGGGGTAGAAATCTCTGAGAACAGAAAATAAGAATCTGAGCTGTGCAATAACACTAAGAAGAGTTTGAAATAATATTGGTAAAAGAATCTTTTGTGGAATATTAGATCAAACCTGTTTCTGAAGACTTTACTTTGGAGAAAAGAGGTTTCAAGTTCACTTATGTTTCTCAGTGTCTTCTGTGTGAAACTGGTGCACTTGAGAACTCCTGTGAATGTTCTCCTTTGTGCTACAATTTCTGTATGTAAGCAGAAGCTGATAGGTCCTATTTTGTGTTACCAGTCCCTTAGTGTTGATAAACTGATACTATTCTGATATTTTAGCAATGTGATTGGTTTGAAGTGTTTCAGAAAAGTATGTAATTTTATACTTCCAGTGTTCAGATGTCAACTAGAGTAAATAGAATTTGCAAATGCCTCTGAAGGAACTTTAACACTTGCATTATGTTTAAAAATCAGGTGGAAAAAACCAACTTCTTTCATTTCTCCTAGGAGGAAGAGTTGAGAAAAAGTGGAGAGGCAAAGTACTTCCACCTGAATGATGACCTGCATGTTCTAATTGAAGTATTTGCTCCACCGGCAGAAGCATATGCCAGAATGGGACATGCTTTGGAAGAAATCAAGAAGTTCCTCATCCCTGTTAGTATTTTAATCTTTTTGTAAGGATTCTGGCAGTCTTGAGTGAGAAATCTTCACTAAAACTAAATGTATGATATTGATCAGGTGATGTTGCTTAATTTCCTTCAACTGAGAGAAGTGATGTTTACAAATTTTCATTCTGATATAGACACTTAATGAGTGAATGTGTAACTGCCCACATACTCTCACCTCATAATGTGACCTTTAGTAAAAAGGTCACTCTTGCTTAACTGGTCATGTGCAAAGTATTTAAGTTTACAAATAACTGTAAAAAGCTGTAAGATATGAAAAAATAACTTTGCTTAAGTTAGGGCTTTCCTGTGTTCTTGGTACACATGAAGCATCAGCATAGGGTTCTTTCACTAAAAATAAATTTGAAGTTGTAGTATTGCTCCCACCCATAATCCTGGTTTAATGTTCAGTGCTGAGAATCAATGCAATTTTATCTTGTAGCTTTATTTTTCTCACAAAGCTAGTGATATGTGGGTTATATTTGTCTTCTGGTGTAATCTTCAATGTGCAATGTAGGGATGTATAAGATGAGATGTGATTTCCAGGATAAGTTTGTACTCCATGTTTGGGATGTGTATAGATACTGATGTTACAGGGTTTCCAATATCTTTTTACAGAAGACTCCTTTATTTGCTTCTCATAAGGACCAACCTTGATTATTTTGCAATATTAAACTACTTGGAATAGTCCAAGCTCTCTTAAGAAGCTGGGGCATTTGAGGTGGTCTTACTGTGTGTGAAGTTCCCAACTGTATTAGCTTGTCAGTGAATGTTCTTCTATTGTTATTGGTTATGAAATGACTGAATATAGAAAACAAAGCATCCTCAAGGTGTGTTGATTTCTGTTTCTTTTTACTGCTGAAAATGTTATCCAAGTGTTATTCTTGATTAGTGTCAGATCTTAGAAACATGGGAGACCTAGCTAAGGAAATGTCACTAAGGTGTGTATCTGGCAGCAGCACACATGTTTGAGTATAGTCAGTGTAGCTGCATTCAGGGCTGGTTGGGGATGCCTGTTTTATGGCCGCTACAGCCTGTTGGGGCTACAACTGCCATTTGTACTCTAGGGTGAAGCAGTTTGTGCTGATGACCTGACAGTGCTTCTGTATGCGTTTTTAGTGATTTTTAGTTTGTACTAAACCTAGTCCAGATCTGTGAAACCAAGTCCCCAAGTGACTGGAGTTCATTGTGTGCTCCTTGAGTGTTTCTTCTGGCTTGTTTTTGTCTGAGTGAAAGTTAAGGCATGCCCCAACACTACAACATGATAGGAACCAAAGCATACTAAGTAATAATCATCAGGAGGTTCATTTAGTAATACATCCTGATGTGTATGACACTAGTGTAGATGCACCTCAAGACAGTTAACCCCCCCACAATGTCATGGGCACTATTATATTCTATAATAAAGAAGCAAGCAGCACATCATAACTCTGTCTGCTGGTTCCAAATGGCTTTTGTCTTAACTGATTAGGTAGGGGATACTCAGCAGAATACTTGTAGGAATGCTGAGCTGTCATGATGTTGAAAGTTACTGTATTTACATGATTCAAGATTTGATTGTTTGAAGAGATAAGGGAGAACTAAGTTCTTGGCTATTCAAGTGAGCAAACAGCTGTTTTCTTTTTATGAAAATGAGAATTGAAAATATGCTCCATTTGATAAGTGCTTTTTGTGTGCACCAGAAGTAAGGATATATCAAATTTCTGTCTCCATCAGATCTTATTTTTCTTCATTGAGCTTGATTCACTTAATGTCATAAGTGAAGTAAGCTTATCAAAACCTTGTCATTACTCTATGGCTGTTAAGCCAGTAGAATTAGACTGATAATGAGCAATTCCACTTTTCCTTCTCGATTTTTGATCATTGCATCTTTATTGTACTGAGCTGAACTGATGCTACATAATCTTTTCTGAATTATGGGATCAAGCCAACACTGTCTTAATTTCCCTATGGCTTTTCAAATGTAATCTTATCAGAATGGTTCTAAATGCCTTAATCTCTTTTGCCCCCTGCCCCCCTTGCAGCAGCCACTCCAGGAAGCAATAAGGAGCAGCTTTGTCCTCTCCAAAACTACTGTTTGGCTAACTGCTGCCAAATGAGAAGCTCGATTTTTATTTTCTCAATTGTGGCTTTCTTAGCAAATTATCAGTTTTCTTTCAAGCAAGAAGTCCTGCTATCAGAATGATGATTATAATCTTAATTTCTGTTCTTAAAGTGTAAGATAACTGTACATTTCAACTTTAGATACTGATCCTAATTTATGGATATGGTCATCATTCAGTTTTCAGATCAGCCTGAATATATGATCACACTTGGTGCTAGAACGTAGGATACAAAATATCCTTGTAGTAGCTGAGTATAGCAAAAATACGTTGGCCTCTTCTCACATCTTCAGATCCATGAACAAGCATTTCAGATCCATGAACCTTTGCATTGAAGTTCAGCCTCAAGCAGCTGCAGTGGTGTACCTTCCTTTAAACTATTGGTGTAACTTGAACATAAAAGCTTATGATTTAAGGGGTTTTTTGACTGTGCTCATGTTGCCTTGACTCTCACCTGTCTTCTGCAAGTAGAGTTGTGGCTTCTGACTGAAGTATATTCATTTGTCCTCCTTTAATTTAGCCTGTCCCTTTGGTCTGGCCAAACCCTCTGGTCAGCAGTCTGTCCTTCTGTCAGGACAAAAAGCCAGGTACTTCCACCCTCACCTCCGGGTCATGTATTACACCATGAGTACTGCAGTTTTGGCCAAAAAGACTTTTTTAGTCTATTTTGCTTAATTTTTCAGTAGTGGCAGTCATTCTTTTGACAGCTACAGTATTATGCTTTGCTGTTGGTTACCTGAGTTGTTTTCCTTGTCTTTAAAGCAAAGTATAGAAATATCTTTGAGAGAACAATCTGTAGTAGTCAATTTACAAATGTGAGCAGAATTTACAAGTTTTTTCCTGTAGTCTGTCTTGCCTCTTGCATGTTCAGTTTGTAAGGTGTGGTGATGAAATACCATTTAATGGCATTTGGAGGAGCTGGTGGGCTTTGGAAACTCACACACTTTTCTTCAAGCAAGCTGCCAAATAACTGTAAGGTGTGTGTATATAAAGGTGGCTGGAAACCTGATAACTATCCTCACTGCCAGGATAAAGATGTGCTTGGGTGTTTTGCAAAACTGTTTAGCGTTTTGCAGGGATCTGTCCTAACATTAAATAAACTTTTTACTTAGTTTGATAAATTGGATTAAGGCCTTAATTTACACATGATCCCAAGGAGAGCTGCAGCTGGCATGTTGATCAGGGCTGAGTGAAAATTGTAGATAACTAAGCAACATTCTTTTAAATATTGGGTCATGTAAGTAATTCTGTATAGGGAGAAAATCTCTTGTATGTATCTTGATGCAGTCATTCCTATAGAAGAAAACATTCTCCATGTCAAGAGACTAGTTAAAGTCAGGATGGGCAATATTCATACAGTGAGATTAATTTCATAGAATGGTTTGGGTTGGAAAGGACCTCAAAGATCATCTAGTTCCAACCCCCCTGCTACAGGGAGGGACACCCTCCACTAGACCAGGTTGCCCACAGTCTCATCCAACCTGGCCTTGAACACTTCCAGGGAGGGGGCATCCACAATCTCTCTGGGCAACCTGTGCCAGTGCCTCACCACCCTCACAGTCAAGAATTTCTTCCTAACCTCTAATCTAAATCTGCCCTCCTCTAGCTTAAACTCACTGCCCCTTGTTCTATCACTATACTCACTGATAAACAGTCCTCCCGCGTCTTTCCTGTAGGCCCCTTCAGGTACTGAAAGGCTGCTATAAGGTCTCCCCAGAGCCTTCTCTTCTCCAGGCTGAACAATCCCAGCTCTCTCAGCCTGTCCTCATAGGAGAGGTGCTCCAGCCCTCTGATCAGATTCGTGGCCCTCCTCTGGACTCGCTCCAACAGCTCCATGTCCTTCCTATGTTGGGGCCCCCAGAGCTGGATGCAGTACTGCAGGTGGGGTCTCACAAGAGCAGAGTAGAGGGGCAGGATCACCTCCCTTGACCTGCTGGTCACACCTCTTTTGATGCAGCCCAGGACACAGTTGGTTTTCTGGGCTGCAAGCGCACACTGCCAGCTCATGTTGAGCTTCTCATCCACCAACACCCCCAAGTCCTTCTCCTCAGGGCTGCTTTCAATCCATTCCTTGCCCAGCCTGTAGTTGTGCTTGGGATTGCACCAACCTGTGTGCAGGACCTTGCACTTGGCCTTGTTGAACTTCATGAGGTTTGCACAGGCCCACCTCTCCAGCCTGTCAAGGTCCCTCTGGATGGCATCCCTTCCCTCCAGTGTGTTGACCACACCACACAGCTCGGTGTTGTCAGCAAACGTGCTGAGGGTGCACTGGATCCTGCTGTCCATGTCACCAACAAAGATGTTAAACAGTGCTGGTCCCAGTACCAACTCCTGAGGAATGCTACTTGTCACTGTTCTCCACTTGGACATTGAGCTGTTGACTGCAACTCTTTGAGTGTGACCATCCAGCCAATTCCTTCTCCACCAAATGGTCCATCAGTCAAATCCATGTCTCTCCAATTTAGAGACAAGGATGTTGTGCAAAGCATTTGACACTGTCCCACACAAGTCCAGGTAGATGTCTGTTGCTCTTCCCCTGTCCACCACTGCTGTAACTCCATCATAGAAGGCCAAGTGAACAGATGTAGTCATCAGCATGTGACTGAAATTAGTGTTGCCTCTGCCCAAACTGTACAGCAGAGTGCAGTCTGAAGAGATTCCATGCCCCATCTTCTGTCCTAGGTAAGGAAGAGATTGTCTCCTCAATTCGACTTGAAGTGTGCTGTTTTGTGGCAGTGGGTATTCATAAATTGACCATCTGTCACTTTTAATTGAAGAATCCACTTTGGAGTCTAATGGATTAACACTGCTGCTTATCATGGCTTCCTTGTACTGCCCCTTCACTCTGTATCCTCCTGCTGCCTCTGGCACCTGTGATAAGGACCGTACTTGGTGTTGTCTGTCCCTTTGTGCAGTGGAGTCCTTGTCTGTGACTAAGGCTGCTGGTATATCTGGTAGTATGCCGCAGGAAAAAGAGAAATCATTGGGAAGAAAAAGGACAAAACATGCACAGTGACAACATAAGCATGTGTCTAAAATTAAATGATGATGATCAAGGGTATATTTCCAGGAGCCCAATTCTGAGGATGTCTTGTGGAGAAGTTATAAATGGGCATCTCTAATATATGCTGTGTCAGAACTTGGGACATAAGTATTGTGTTTGTGTTTTAACAATTCATTAGCATTTCTTCAAGACTCAAGTTTTGTTCCATACATACCTTACATAGAATTTTGCATTTGAAGCCAGTTCTGGTCCAGCAACAAAGCACAAGTATAAAGTGGGTTTCTGTACAGTTGTTGGCCAGACTAGTGTTCAGCTGTTTCTGTTCTGCTCCCTATGATGGTTTGGTTGTACGTTGGGTCTGAGCTACTTCATAGTGAAATCTGTTTCTCAAAAGCTTAAATTATACAGTTTAAAAGAGCTGATTTGATCTTCCAGACTTTTTTCTTCATCTTGTTTGGTTGATTTCTGCTGCTTAGTAGAGGATGATCTCAGGTGGGCAGTTGTGAGTTAAATTTCAGAGCCTATTCAAGACAGTTTGGACAAAATGCCTTTATAGTGACACTCTTAAACATGCTCTATCTTCAGAAATGGCATGTAAAGGAAAACTTTCTCGTTTGTTTGTGGAAGCTTAGGGGAAGTAGGATGTTTCAAGGATAACTGAGACTTGAATTCATTTTAACCTCTTTTCAATGCAGAGTTATGTTTCAGAGTTGTCTGCAAGGCTACCTGGCAGTTTTTTGGTACCTACCTTGTGCATAAATGTAATAAACTCCAGGTTTCCAATAAGATTCAAATCCTTTGGCTTGTAATTGAATTGTAAAGTGGGCAGTATTTGAACAAACCTTCCTTCTTTGAAATGGGAGGATTTGTGGAAGATAAGAGCTGTTACCAGAAGTATCACTTCATTCTTATAAGGATCTATTAATATTTTGATACTTTGTATGTATACATTTTGAGTAAATATTTTCCTGATTCACCTTTACAGGTGTATTCTTTGGCTCACTTTAAGTGGAGCAAAAATGTGTATAGCTCAAGAGTTCATTGCTGTATATTTTTTGTGATGTGCTAGTTCTGGAAGTTGGCCCAAGGTCCCTGGAAAGACTCTTGTGTATTTTAGAAGTACATATTCCATGTAAATAACTTCAGCTTTCTTTATGATAGAACTTGAGAGAGGATTTGTGCACAATAAGAAACAACCATGTGTTTTCAGCATGTTTACCATTATGTATTCTAGAATTGAAAATGTTGGAGCTCTTTTTATTAGATAATAGTGCACGTGTGTATGGAATGAATTTACTTGTCTAGTCTTTAACTCCTGATTTTAAAAGTGTAGGTGTCTAATCTATTCCTTTATGAGGGGCTGTTCTCAACAGTGTGTTCTTTACTGCTTTGCAACACCAGGCGATGGGATTTTTTCTGCTTTTAGCATGCTATCATTCTACAGCTGGAACTACAAACCAGATCTCAGCTCAGAATATGGGACCTTCAATCTTCTTTTCCCCTCTATCTACCACTTTAAGTGGTAGTGCTACATGGAGGTAATATGCAATGGGAAAGGAAAAACCATTCCTGAGCAAAAATTGTAACTAATATATAGAATTCTTCTAGGAATTTTCAATTGAATAATATGCCTATAGTATTCTGCATATTAAACTTTTTCAGTAGGAAAGTCAACTTAAGAGGAAACTTGCAGGATCAGTGTTTGCTGATACTTTGTGGTTGAACAGTTTGTTTTTTTCTCCCTCTCCCCCCCTGTTTTAGGACTACAATGATGAAATCAGACAGGCACAGCTTCAAGAATTAACATATTTAAATGGAGGTTCGGAAAATGCAGAAGTTCCAGTGGTTCGTGGAAAAGCATCTATTCGAGCGAGAGGAGTGCCAGTTCCTGCTTTGTCCAGGTAAGTATCTCAGCTGCAGTGGAATTTCACTCAAATGTACATGTTTTAAGCTTCTCCCTTCAAACACCACCCTCCCAAGTGCAGCAGTAAAGTACTTGAAGGACTCTCAAAATATGGGCAAAAGATAAGGGAAGTAGTCTTGATTTGTTGAAGATAGTCTAATTAGTTTAGACTGAATTAACAATGGTGCTGAATTTTGTCTTACGAAAATTGAACGATACCTATGTTAACAATCTACATCATACAAGATACTCAATTTTACTGTGAGCATCTGCTTGACTTCTAACTTTCAGTTGCTCCTTAGGTGTGTGCAGGGTCTGTGTATGGGCCCTCTGGAGCTCACGCCTTTGAAAAAGTGGTAAATCTGTCTTGCCTTGGTTGACATACGAATTTCAGAGCAATTTCTCTAACTCGAGGAATATACATATTCCTTTTAATGTATTAAGTTTTTTTTGTAGTTGTGATAAAATGTTAGAAGAATGTTTTAGAGGTAGAATTTGGATTTAGTCTCATCTGAGTGGCACTAATTTCATAAAAAAGGCTTTTGTTTGATTCAGGAATAGGCAAGTCTACTGCTGCTTTTGCTTTATTTTTCTTTGACACAGGAGATGTTTTATTTTTACTCTAGCATCCCCTATCTTCCTTGCAGTACTGAGATGACAGCTTCAACTCCTTTGAGTCCTGAAGTGTGAAAACAAAAACTAAATAAAGTGCATAACTGTTTCTGTTCCAGTACCAGAGAGATTGTGGCTGCAGCAGCTGAGTGTAACTGGTTTCTACAGTGAACTATTTTCCTTCAGTGGTGGCTATGGTGCTTATTAATGTGAGCTTGAAACTTGTATTTCAGATTTTAAAAGAATTTCAAAATAATATCCTGAAGTGTTCTAACTCAGATTAAGCATGTTAAAAGAAAAAGCACTGAAGAGCTACTCTCTTCATACAGATCTGTTTACGGTAACATGTACCTGTAATAATGATTGTCAATCCAATGCAGAATGAATCTTAATTTAGAGAACTTACACTTGGTTGTGTCCTGTAAGAATATAATTATTTTCTTTAAATCAACAAGTTTTGTTCTTATATTAAGTAATGTTGTATAATATATCTATTCTGCTTTTCTTGATTTTAATGTTGTTCAGAGTAGTGGTAATTACATACCAAGGTTTACTACTTCAGCACTGTAATCAGTCATACAAAAGTGCTTGCAAATTAGAGATCTTGTTTGATTTTGGAGACTTGTTTTTTGCTAATTCTTTCCCATAGATGCTTGTAACACCTCTGCTACAGATGCTCAGTACAGACACGCTCCCAGTTCTATTTCGGTTTTCTTCATTTTTCATATGTCCTCAAGCTAGTGTTTGATACAGAAGTTAGTTACTGTTCAGACTGATCTTATCACTGAAGTTTGATACCTAATTTCTACTACTAGTATCTAGCACATGCATGCATAATGAACTTTTCAGAGTCCTGAATTTCTAACATCGCTAGTTCCATCCTCTGGATTTTGGTAAATTATTTCATCAAATTTGTGTTTTATACAAGACATGCTGTTAGGTGGCTCACAATCCTTTGTAGTTAATCCTATTCACCTACAACTATTGGAGTGTCTTCGGGGTAAATTTAAATGTTGTTAGCATTTGATTTGGAGATGATGGCTAAAAGTCATCTTTTATGTATGTTTTAAAGAAAACGGAAAGGTTGTTGCTGACTAGTCCTTTCTTTAAGGCTTGTCTTAAACTCAAGACTTTTTCCCCTCACATCGAAGTGCTCTGTTAGAATAAAAGATTCCTTGAGTAAAACTTAATGCCATTGCTACCAGGATACTACAACCATTGAGTTAAAGATCTCAAACTCAGTTGCAATGGTCTGATTCTTTTTTAACACAAATTGATTTCAGTGAGTAATACTGTAGTTGAAGGAAGGCTTTGTTAAAGACTTTGTCTTAGTGTTAAACAATGGTTTGAATAGCAAGCATCCCTGAGATCCAGGAGAGGTTGAAACAAAGCTTGAGAAGACTTGTAAAACGAAGTTTAAAACCTCGATCCTAACCTCTCTTTATAGTCTGTAGAATATTTAAGATACCAAACTTGATACATGAAACATCCTGTGAGGGTACAATAATTGAGTGTTTAAATTCCTGCTTTTAAGCCTTTATTCCTGAATAGTTTCACTTCAAAAACCCAAAATACTAATTTATACCTTTTTTACTCCTTATCAGACATGTTGAAACTGGAGATAATGCATCTTATCAAGTGCCTTCTTTTAAGAAGACTTGTTACGTGTATGTTTAGCTCCATACCAAAATTTTACTATGTAGAAAAAAAATACATTTGTTGTGCTTACATGCAAAATTCTAGCTTGTGCACAGGTATTCCTGTATATGGTAAGTAACTTCCTAATGGTTGTGGTTTGGTAACTTTTTATTCTGCTGTTTCTGACTTGCTCCAGATTTTGACTAACTTCTTATGACTCTAGAGCCAAGTAAGATTTTGGGGACCCGTGGATGGAATTTGCTCTAGGAGGATTGTGTGTGTTTTGAACTTACCTTTAGGAATGTGCTTTTCCTGTCACTGATCTTGGACTTATAGCTGCTTCCTTCTCCCCCTTTGCCCCCATTTTTTTTCTTCATCCTAATACTGTTAAAGATGACCTTCAGATGTAATACCAACATTTCTATTTTCTATGACACTTATGCTGAGCTTTTAACCTATTTAGGTGGTACCTGCCTCTTCTGTGCAACAAGAGAAAGGACATGATAATCTTTCCCTGGTGAAAGTCTGGTTTTAATTCCTTTGTTTTTATTGTAAACTGACATTGTTTTTAAATTTTTTTGGAGACAACTATATAAAATGAAGTATCATACTAGTTATTTTTAATTTATTGTGCTAGGAAGCTTAGAGGATCCATGATATCTAATGTGATGTTATAGTGTATAGCTACAGATGTAACTCTTCTGGAATCAGTGTTTCTTTAATGCATTTGAATTCCCATCCTAAATCACTGCAATATAATTTATAATACTTAGTGAAACATGAATTGAGACTTCTGATTAAGACTGCAAATAAACATTTCTTAACATACATGTTAATGTACATCTCTGAGGACATTACGCCAATGGAAAAAGTAGCATTTCCACTCTAAAACTTCACATTCCTATATTAAGAATGAATAAAAATAAGATTTAAGGATCACTCAATTCTGACTCAAACTAAGATATATTGAATAAATGAAATTCTAGAAGATGATATAGTAAGTCTAAGAATATGGATAAATCTTCTTTGCCACCTTGGGGTCGGGGGGACCAATTCATGTTGTTTATAACTAGTAATCACTGTTAGAATCATAGAATGATTCAGTTTGGAAGAGACCTTAAAGATCATCTAGTTCTAAACCCCCTGCCATGGGCAGGGACACCCTCCACTAGACAACGTTGCCCAAAGCCCCATCCAACCTGGCCTTGAACACTTCCAGGGAGGGGGCATCCACAACCTCTCTGGGCAACCTGTTCCAGTGCCTCACCACCCTCATCGTGAAGAATTTCTTCCTTAGATCTAATCTAAATCTACCCTCTTTCAGTTCAAATCTGTTGCCCCTTGTGACTACTGGCCCTGGTAAAAACTTTTTCTTACAAGCAGCTCTCCTTAAGTATGAAAGGTCACAATAAGGGAGAGCTCATTGGGCTCACTCTCCAGATTGAGATGCATTTGAAAGCAGATATTTTGGTTTCACCAAGATGAGAGGAGGAAAATAATTTCTCAAAGTCAACATATAGGAATAGTCTAATGAAAGAAATAGCAATTTTCTGATTTATGCGTGCATGAAACTGGGGTTTTTACTTTTGCCATTCATTCTTTTTATTTATATTCCAGTATATGCGTAGCTGGGATCCTAATGGTTGAATGACTGTCACTCTGGGGGAAAATAAAACTGTTACAGAAGTTGTAGGTTAGAATTTACTGTCTTATGTCAGAAACATTGAGGTGATGTGGATTACTGCTGCAATATATTCACAACTTCCAGTTGTTCTCCTGTCATGTGTGTGGAATCAACTGGTTTCTCTTTTGAAGAATAACTTTTTGGAGAACACATAGGTAGTGTATTGGAAAAGATTCTGTAATAGAAAAAAAACCCAATTGGCAAAGCCAGTTCAGGATCCAGGACAGAGGCAGGTATATTCAATGTGTTTTGTTTCTTTAGTCTTGTGATGTCTCCAATTTTCCACAAAATTGAAACATGAGCATACATATTGTTTACAAGTAAAACGGAAATAAAACTTGTATAAGACTAACTTCAATGGCAAAGCTCACTTAAAGATGGAAAAGCAGGAATCCTAGCTCTGTGAGTGGTATCTGGATATTGGTGTTCAATAATTTGGTGCTGACACGTTAAAATAACAGGTCTGTTTTTCAGATGTTTAATACAAAACCTGAACAAAATTATTTACTGTTTGAGGAACACTGAGTGTAGTTGGCTGTAGTCAAAGGAAGAAGATATATCAACAGCTGATAACAAAATTTGTTAGATCCATTTATTGAGCAGTCTATATCCCTGCAGATGAATGCTAAAATTAAAGAATTCCAAATGTTTCCTTATTGAACAATGTGTTAGGGAACTGGTCTTAAATTTCACAAGTATTTTTATTTTAAAGCTATTCTCACAATTACTTCCCCTTCTGGAGGAGAGATGCTGAAAAGGCACTTCATATCACATAAACTCATTCAGTTTTTGTTCTTTCACTGAAACAAAAGGAAATCTGTGAATTAACTGTAGTTATGATTTCACAATCAGACTAATTTTACTAATTCAGTCATCCAGTGAAAGGTGAAACTCAAAATAAAATGCAGTATAATACTAGAGAGAAGAATGTGGTAAATGAAAAGATAAAGTGGAGCTATTACTGAGGGAAGCTGGAAGGGAGTACCAGCTAGATGCTGTGCCTGCTGTGGTCAAGGGCAATAACTTAACTGGCTGGAAACAAATCCTAGAAACACAATGGAACTATAATAAAGTAGAAATGTCAAAAATTATTAATAAAGGCCAAAGAGGAAGTATTTAAGTAGTTTTCTATGGATGCATTTAAGTTGTATCAGTTGGTAAAATACTGTTTTAGTGGCAATCAATGATTAATACCTGTGAATTACTTCTAAACATTCACAAATGACTGCTGACATAGTATAATGTGATTCTTAGTGGCATTAGATTTTCTTTAAATGTTTTTCCATGAATTAAACTACTCAAACAGTGAGAGGTTTATAATTTACAAAATGCAGTGCTTAAGTAATATTTTGACTGTACACAGTACAGTACTTTTCAGTTTTTTATACATTAAAATTGTCTTCTGTAATTACTACACTATTTACAGATCACACTAGCACATTCTAATGCTTTTGTGAAAAGCTTCTTCTCCCATTCTCTAATGTATGTGACAGCTTCATAGAAATTAAGTGCTTCATTTAATATTTTTTTCCTCTCATACAGAATTGCAAGTATAAGTAATAAAATAATGTCGAGGGGGAAGAGTCAGGTTCCAACAAAAATAGTTTTCATGATGTTGTCTTTAAGGGATGCTGTGACATATGAGTTAGATTATTTCCACCCACTATTCTGGTACTGTTCAGTGTAGTGAAGCAAAAGATATTAAAAGAGTTGCTGATATTTGCTTTATTTAGTCTAGTCCATGGTGTAACCAGATTGAAAAAGAGCCTACAAGTTAATTACCCAGCTTTGGGAGTAAAATTATTCTTAACCACCAAATTACCTCTGCATTTAATGGGGAAGGGTTAACTTCCTTTCTTGGATTCACCACTGCCAGATTAATAAATTCAGGAAAATCAAAACCAAAGTGATAAAGGTGAAACAGAAATATTTTAAAATTTTCTCATGGCCATGATCTGGTTTAGGGCGGTAAAATGTTTCTTTGAGAGCAGGACTCAATGGTTTCAAGTACATAGGTGATCACTTTGTTGCTAAAGCATGTCTGGAGGTGACAATAATAGCACCTGGTTAGAAGCTAGGATTTACTGAGTATAACTACTGTATTTAGCTACTACAGTCTGTTTAGTAGAAAATACAGTTAGTAGGTACTTAAGGAGTAGGCTTCCCTCATCCAAAGAAATCTGAGATTGTGGATAGCATACTGATGTAAGATTCAGAAGAGTAGAGTTTCTTACAAACGTAGCAAAAAAAGAAAACCGAACATCTAGTGTCTCCTGCGATGCCTCAGTACTTGTGTATTTGCAGTGTCATAGTATTGTGTAGTTGGCTATGCTCAAAGGAAGAAAATATA
This sequence comes from Grus americana, assembly GCF_028858705.1. Classification (NCBI taxonomy): domain Eukaryota; kingdom Metazoa; phylum Chordata; class Aves; order Gruiformes; family Gruidae; genus Grus; species Grus americana. The sequence continues at coordinate 7,730,450 of NC_072853.1, read as the reverse complement.
TCAACATCCAGTAACAAAACTTGTTAGATCTGTTTATTGAGTGGTTAAAGTCAGCAGATGTATGGAACTATGAATGCTAAAATTAAAGAATGACTGGGCCTGGAGGGTGGTGATCAGTGGTACAAAGTCCAGCTGGAGGCCAGTAACGAGCAGTGTACCCCAGGGGTCAATACTGGGTCCACTCCTATTTAACTGCATTAATGATCTGGATGAGGGGGCAGCGTACCCTCAGCAAGTTTGCAGGTGACATTGAACTGGGAGTAGTGGGTGATATGCCAGGGGGTCGTGCTGCTGTCCAGAGGGACATTGAAATGCTGGAGAAATGGCCTGACAGGAACCCTGTGAAGCCTAACAAGGGGAAGTGCAAAGTCCTGCACCTGGGGAAGAACAGCCCCATGCACCAGTATATGCTGGAGGCCACCTAGCTGGGAAACAGCTTGGCAGAAAAGGGCCTGAGTGGACACCAAGTTGAACATGACCCAGCGATGTGTGCTTGCTGCAAAGGCAGCTAATGGTATCCTGGGCTGCATTAGTGTTGCTGGCAGGTGGTGGTCCTGAAGGAGGTGATCCTTCCCCTCTACTCATCACTGGTGAGACCACCTGGAGTGCTGTATCCATTTCTGGGCTCCCCAGTATGAGACATGGGCATCTACTGCAGAGAGTTCAGCAAAAGGCTGCAGAGGTGAAGCGTATGGAGCATCTGTCCTGTGAGGAAAGCCTAAGAGCTGGCACTGTTCAGCCTAGAGAATAGAAGGCTCTCTTCAGTGGTGCCCAGTGACAGGACACTGGCACACATTGCCCAGAGAGGTTGTGGAGCCTTCATCCTTGGAGGCATTCAAAAACCACCTGGACGTGGTCCTGGGCAACTGGTTCTAGGTGGCCCTGCTGGAGCAAGAGGCTGGATCAGATGACCTCCAGCAGTCCCTTCAAATCTGAACTATTTTGTCATTCAGTGATTGCATTTCATAGGAGCAGTCATAGTGGCTCAAGCCTTAAGGCAATCTGGTTTAATATTCTGTCCCTCCATGTTTATATCATCTGATTCTTAGACTGGAAATGACTGCTGAGTAATTCCTTCTGTACTGCAGAACATCTCAAGTTGGAAGGGACCCATAAGGATCATTGAGTCCAACTCCCTGCTCCTCGCAGGACTACCAAAAACTAAACCATATGACTAAGTGTTGTCCAGATGCTCCTTGTACTTTGACAGGCTTGGTGCCATGACCACTTCCCTGGGGAGCCTGTTCCAGTGATTGACTACTGTCTTGGTGAAGAACCTTTTCCTAATGTCCAATTTGAACTTCCCCTGATGCAGCTTCATCCCATTTCCTTGTGTCCTATCACTGGTCACCAGAGAGAGGAGAGCAGCATCTCCCCCTCCACTGCCCCTCCCTTGAGGACGTTGTAGACTGCCATGAGGTCACTCCTCAGCCTTTTCCATTCCTTTGTTTCCATTGGATTCTATCACATAAGCCTCAGTTGTCCTTCGTAGTATGAAGTGCCTTAATTTACTTAATTGTTCCTTATATCTTAGCTGTTCTATACTGTTGGTGATCTTTGACATAGTTTGCACTTCCACTTCTTTATGTTCTTTCCAAATTAGGAATCAGGACTGTGAATACACAGTCAGGTAACAAAGTGTTCTATGTTCTCTTTTTTATTTTCTAAAATTGTTTTTTTACTATCCTGACCACTGGGCCAATCTTAATTGTAGATGTTCTATGGGTAGTGATAGTGCAGAATCTATTACTTTGTATAGTGTTAGGATATATAAATTTATATGTGTGTATTAACTCCCAAGTGTCCCCTCTTAAAATTTGCTGCTTTGAATGTTTTCTGTTATTCTCCTTTCCTTAACATTCAGGTTGGGATTCAGCTACAGGTTAGAGCTAGGCATCTGAATTCCTGTTATTCTTTATAGAAAGATAGTGCAATTACTTTTATTTGCTCCTTTTGTTCTGAAATTTGTCTCTAAGACAGTTGGTAGTACAATCCAATGCATTTCCCATAAGGAAAGGATCTACCATGAGAACCTTGTCCAGTCTTTCTTGATTCTGTAGCCAAACTTAATGTATACATACAGATATATACACATATCTTACTGTTCTTCACTGATGATTTGGCCTCAGTCTGGCAGGTTTCCTGATTCCAGAATGTTTGAAGGACTCTCTTTTTTTTAGGCTTTTTACAAATTCATTAAATTATCTCTGACCTGCTTTTCTGAGTATTTTATACTTGTTTCATTAGCATTTGTCCTTTGAGGTTGGAGATGGGTTCAGCTTTTCAAGTGATACCTCTTTTAATACCTCTCCTTATCCCTGCTGTTCTAGCCTTACTGAGCTCCTTTTGCCCTCTCTCAAGCTTTTTTAAATAATTGTTGCATATTTGCTCTGACTTCCCATGGGATTTCTCTAAATGTTTTCCCATATTGTGTATATACATTTTATTCTTTTAAATCTTTTTAAACATAATTTATACCGCTGCCTTTTTCAAATTAAGCAATACCAGAACTGATCTGTTGTTTTTGCAAAGGTTCCTGTTGAAGTGGTTCCTCAACATTTTGACTCAGTTTCTGTTCATTGTTCATGTCAATTGAACTTTTTTAGTTCCCTGATAACTTAATGAAATAACAATTTACAGTTTCTAAAAACTTGATCTTAGCATCGTACCCTGATATGACTCAAATCTGCATGGTGGGAATTGAATTCTCCTGTTACTGGGTTTCCTATTTCTGCACCTTTCTAGTGTCCAGCTGGATGCAGTAACCATTTGAGTGGTGTAATACAGAACTATACATTTCAGATTGTTTGTTCTTCCTGCAATAAGTTAAAAAAAGCATACAAGTGGTCTCCTAATATAGGAGAAATAGATTTCCCACCCATCACCACTCCAGTCCTATTAACTGTTTTTGAAATGCAGAAAAGATCTTCTCATCATGTGGTTCTGGTGTTCTAATTACTCTTAAGAATAAATCTATGCTGGCTATAAAAACTGTACTTTTTCCCCTCCCTCAAATGTTCTTCCATGTTTTTCAGCATGTCCCATTTCCTGCTATTTCACTTGCACCCTGTCTGAAGGATGCCATGAAGATTATGGCTAGTGATTCTCGAGTCTTTTTACTGACTTTTTTTTTACTTGGTATTGACTATTGTCTATGCCAGTAGGTTCATTTCCCTTTCTTTGGCTTCACTTGGAAAGTATCACATTTGCTATTTCTTTATATTACTTCAGCAGGCTGTGTCTGGGAACTTCACTGCTCACCCCTGCCCCCACTACAATGAAGTCAAATAAGCAGCTGGTACCCTGTCCTGAGGAGGCATTCTACAGATTAGCCAAAACCAAGTAATAAGCACAGTTTTAAATCACTTACTCTCTAGGCTTGTTTAAAATACTTTGTGACTGTGTTCTGATCAGTAATTAGAATTAATAAAGTCTATCCTGATTGTATCAAGTATTTATGTTTTTGCATTCTTCATTTAGTGACGCAGTTTTTCGAATACTAATTATTTGTGCTGAAATGATTATATCTTTCTGTAAGGTTAATTATGACTTCTTTGAAATGGGATAGGAAATCTTAAGGCCAAATCTGGATTTTGCTTTATATTGTTTAAGTTGGAAATTTCTACTGAAATCAAGACAGAGTATTTTCACTCAATTACTACTCTTGAGATTAATTAGATGATGGCTTGATAGGTAGAAAGGTAGTGTAGAGCTTGTGATTGTTTTCTTCTATGTATCTGTTACAGTATACAATAAGGGTTGTGACTTCCTTGGAACTAGTCTATATACCTACAGAACAGTCATTTAAACTCAATTATAGTCCATGGGGTGATCTCCTTATTAAAGGAGATGTCTAAAACATTGCTAATAGACATCTGGTTTAAAAGAGAATAAACGATGCAAATTTCTCACAGATTGTACCTCTAAGTCTCTCCCTTTACTACAGGGAGGCGGGGGGGGAGGATCCATGGATCAAATATTTTTGAAAACTTTCAGTTTCAGTTTAGGTTTCACATTTTTCATCCATATGTTAAGTGTCCAAAATAATGGAATACAAGTTAATGCTTTATCATGCTTTCAGAACTTTAAAACCAAATATACTGTTATTTCTTGTTGTTAAATACATGTAGAATATCAGGTTATATCCTATAATCACCCTGCACATTTATTACGTGTCTGAATGTTTCTTGCAACGGCTGGAAATCTCTTTAGAACCAGAAGCAAATGTAATTTTTCTGACCTGCTCAATCTCTTACGTGCAGTGTGATCTTTGGATTGCATTTAGAAGCTCACACAGGATCAGAAGGGAGTTGCGACTGATTCCTCTGTGCGGGGTTTGAGTACGATATAGCCTGACAGCTTCAAATTAACCTGTTAATCTATGATTGTGAGTTTACATACTAAAGTCAAATTCTAGTTGAAGTTGACTGATTCCAGCAAATTGGTTTGGGTGTCTCTGTATGCGAGAATGGCTCAAGCTAGTGAGCTCATCACTGAACCGCATGTCTAGTTTGTATCGTTCTGCATTTACTGCATAATGTGTGTAATTGGGTTAAAGCATACAGAAGAACGGCAAACTATAAACCCCTTCTAGACTCTGGCTGTAGCAAAACAAACTTGTCAGGATGTGGGGGAGGGAGGTGCTGGAAGGGAGGCCAAGGGCGTAGTATTTAATGGTAAGTGATCCATATATTCACAGGGGCCGTGGGGGAGTGCCTCCACCACCAGCAGGAGTACCGAGAGGGGCACCAGCACCCAGAGGAGTGCCTCCCAGTAGAGGACCAGTCAGTCGTAGCCGTGGACTTCTAGCACCCAGAGCAAGAGGAGTACCTCCACCTGCAGGCTACCGGCCCCTTCCACCGCCTCCAGCGCAGGACACTTATGGTGAATATGTAAGTCAAGCTGTTGTCATACTGTGTGTAAAGTGTGTAATTTTGGAAGGATGACCCTAACTATCACTTGAACTTCGTAGAATCTCTTTAATTAGTACCTAATTAAGTCTTGCACCCAGAATCTATGGCAAATGTGGTCATCTCTCATCATCTTTAGACTTGAACTGTTTCATATTAATAAAGCTTCATGTTGTATGTACTACCATAAAGACATTTATAGTGCATTTGGTAAAACAGTTATATACCTTTTAAATGTATTGTATTAGGTTTCTGCTTTACAAAAATCTGAAAAAACATTGTCAGATTTTTAATTATCAACTAAAACTGAGAATGATGTTCTACTCTTCTTCCTAAACCTATATTTGTGGTCATATAACTGTTCCATCGATTAGACAATTAAAATATTTTTATGAATGCTTCAGAAATGATCCTAAATTTTTAACGATGTACAATGTATCTCAATAAGCTGTACATGTTTATCTTGATTTTATTGTATTAAAAATTAAATCCAAATACTTTATATTGTATATGACTGACAACTATAGACAGTTAGGAATTGTTAGGGTAAATTTAATTTAAATTGAACTTACAGAGCAGTGACATAAAAGCTTATTAAATCAAGACTATTGTCATAAAAATGGATTTAGTCTTATAGAAAAATAACATTTTCAAGGACAATGCTTTTAATGCTTTATATATCTTAAAGCTTTTAGTGTGCCCTCTTTACAGCCAAATCTGTCTGGACTTTGTTCAGAAGAATTCCTGAGCTCCAGAAGATGTTCTTGCTGTTTAGACACTTTCTGCTTTTCTCAACCTTTTTTCTACCTACCTTATCCCTCTCTTCTTTCACTCCCCCAAACCCTCTAAATCAAATCTCAACTACTGTCCTTTTGATCAGAAACCTTATTTTCTGTATAACACTTGTAGCTTTATGGAGAAAGTTTAATGTCATTAGTACAAACATTTATAAACTTAGCTAAACAATCCAGAAGAAATTAATGTATCTTATTAATGTTATGAGAACTAATACTTGAGCAATGTATCTAAATATCCCTTTGCTATACCTGACTTGACTAGTCAAGGTGGGTACTGTAAATAAGTGGTTGTTTCACAATGCTTTCAAAGGAATTAGTCCTCATTAAACAGCCTGTTTCCAGGGCATACACTGTAGAATGCATGGTGATGTGGTAAAAAATAAACTTCAAGTAACTTCATATTTATATATATCTTCTGTTTATAGCCTGTGTATGTAGAAGTGGGATGGAAATAACAGCTGTTTAGAATACATCAGGATACTGATTCATACTTCTGAGAGAGAATAATTAGAAAATAGCACTAGAAAGAAACACAGTGCTCTGCTAAATAACTTAAAAAAAGAATATTCTCTAGAACTGGATCACTTATCTTCCAAACAAGATATCTTAACTGGGATAGTTATATTTAAAGCTGTAATTAATAAAGCAATGCTAGGTGGCCCATTTTAAAATTACTATATTTTTTGTCCCCTTTGTTAAAATAATAAAGTTTGGGTAGGACATGAACCATTTGTGTATGGTATGTTAAGTGTTAATGCATGGTATTTTTTTACCTGCCCATTTGTAGTACATCATCAAAGTGCCTTAACTGTATCTTTATAGATGAAGGTAATGTAGGAGTCAGTAGTATTTCTGTCTTTCCTTACTAATTGCTGTTTAGCCATTAGTATTAAGTGCTGGTTTGCCAATCTGAATATCTGAGCAGGGTAAGGTATCACTGTTTGCTGAGAAGCATCTGTAAAACGAGAACATCAGTGAGATTGTGGGTATCATAAGAAGTTATTTTAAGCACCATATAGTTTCAGAGCCTTGGGATATCCAGAGAGGTTACAGAGCAGCCTTGAGAACTTTCCATTGAGGACTGGAAAGTCAGCAAGGCTTCATGAAGCTTTTCATTCCCTTAGGCTTACAAGCCTCTCTGTACCTTTTAAAATAATGTGAAACTATGCAAGTTCAGGAAGAAGCAAACTATATTCTGGATGGAAGCCTTCAACCACTTGCCTTCTGTAACTCTGTAGGTATCTCAAAGATGGAGTACATAGTCCTTGCCCATTTCCTCTGTGGACTACTATTAAGTATGCTTTGTGACAGAAAATGAGGCCATCATTAAGTACGAACAGCCGCCATTTTCATTCACTCCCTTTGTTAACTTTTTGCTGTTGTCCTTGAGGCCAACTTAATCAAGATCAACAAAACTAGGTGACCATTGCTGTCCTGTGCTTGAAGCCTGTAGGGAAGTTGTCCTGAGCTTTCCCGGTGTGGAAAGCTTTACACAGGTCTGCCAGCTTTCTGGGATGTTTGTGACGCTGACTTTGGATGCTTTGTGTGGCCTTCTCTGCTGAAGTCATCCACCATATTGGACTAGCAGCAGTATCTGCAAGTTTCCTCAGTCCAATATAACTAGTTTTCCTGCTCCACTACTGCCACTTTGACTTAGGTATCTCTCAGCCCCAGGGTCCATTCCTCCTGAGACCTCACCATATTGTTAGTACCATGATGAAGATTTTGAAGCCACTAAATGACAGGTCCTTATTTTCTGTGAACATTCTTTTTAGTAGCTGTAGCATCAGCTTAGTCAATATCAAAAATTCTGGCCTTTGTGGCCAGCCAGTTTTATAATCACTGTTCTCACCTCACAACTGTGTGGTGTGATAAACTTTCTCTGAAGGGTAACACACCTCCCATTTTTATGTCCTCAACTGCTCAGGTCAGGAGAGAGCCTAGTGAGACAGGTGAAGCATGGCGAGGATTATTTTTATAATACTTGGATAAGGGAAATCGTACTAGATGGTTGCTAGATTTATTGAAGCACTTACAGATAGTTTCAGGGACATGAGTCTCTTAATTACATGAGAATTTTTCTCTACTCATTGAACCAAAGTGTGTAATAGATAATACTTTCATGTATTTTTAAGTTGATAATTTAGTCAACTATTCTATTCTAAGAAATAGAAATTGTATTTAATTACTAGCTGGAGATTTTCAGCTTTTCCATAATTTTCAATAAGCAGGAAATTAGTAAGAGGATGCTAGCAATTCACTGCTTTTTAATAGTGTCCATTCCTTAGCCAATACTCACTCAAACAAGTTAGACCATAACTGTTCACTCAGCTACTGTCTAGTAACAGTTGCTGCTCTCTGCCTCTTCCTGTTGTCCTCTTCTTACCAGCTTCAAACTTTGAGGCTTTTTCCAAATTAGCAACACTGCAGTGTGTCTGAAACTTTTTAGATTTTTATTTGCTGCTATTTTCATTTTTACAAAGGTAAATATTGTGCAAATATTTTGTAAGTATTTCAGTTCTGTACTTTGTATGAATATATTTGCGATCGTGCCATGTCAAGTACCATTTTGGCTGCTTAAATGTGTTAAATGAAAAGTGAGATTTATCTGAGTTGATAATCAGATTTTTTAGGCATTAATAACTGGGCTTTAAATGTGCATTTAAACATCGTTGCTGTAGCAGTGTAGAATGTCTGCACGGAAAAATAAAACTCTAGCAAGCTATGGCCAAGACTTGCTTCATACTATTTCAGAGAGCAGTCAGATTTAAACGTTCCTCCCTAGTGGGCGTGGGGGAAAGTTGTGGCAGAGCTTCAGATCTGTTTCTGGCAACTTTATTGATGTTTTCTTGTGTTCAGACAAGGGTTACCTCAGCGGCAGATTTTTCTAATGCGGTGACCACATGTATAATTTCTAGCGGTTAATGCTTCAATTAGAATCCTTCAATGAGATTGCTTTCTGTAATAAGAAATTGAATTAAGACAGAATGTCTACCAGTAAGAGACCTAGGGAGCCTTTCTAATGTTAAATAAATTGTAACTTGAAAAAGAACATTATGAACTTTTTCCAATTACATGCAAAGGTTTTTTTTAACTTAAAGATACAGATACAGGCTACTTAGGTGCACAGAACACTTGGACACAAGGGATGCTGATAAGACTTCAAAATCTGCTCTTTAAAAATCTACATTTTGTTATAGCCTGATTCTGGAAGATCCTAAAGCTTAAGATTACTAAGTTTTAAAAGTTTATAGTTCCTGAAGCATACATTTCTGCATATTTCCAGAAATACATTGCTTTTACTGGTGGAAAAAGCAGTGCTTCAGACTGAATTCAGATTTAAGCTTGTAATACTCATACAAAGTCTGTGCTATGAGACAATACTCACATTATGTATACTAGAAGATACATGTAGATACTGCCTTGGTATGAGACTATGCTCATACTGTTTCCCATGAGAAATGGGGAAGATCAAAAGACATTAGCATGCTGGCTAACAAGATCCTACCCAAACCATGAGCAGAAGGTGTGATGCTATGTCTCTTAAAGCTTCGTGTTTCTCCAGTAGAGGAAGGCCCTTGGTTCAAACTCCTGTTGCAGGTAGTCATATTCCCTTGGCTCTCTCTGGAGATGGTGTGCTGACCACCAGGACACTCGCTGTCCTAGCATATACAGTGTCAGGAGCAGTGGTTTCTCTCCTTTCGATTTTCCAAGAGATCCTTACAAATTTGTGGGAAGATTTAAGGGAAGTTTGTTCTCAAGTGACACTTGGCTGGATGGCTAAGAACAAAATCCATTTCATGATCCAGTGATTATTATAAAATATGCATGTATACGGCCATTAGTGAAAAGAATGAATGCAGTGTCTTACTACTTACTGATGAGAGCCCATTCAGCTGAATAACCTATAGCCTATTATTTAGTGCACTGCCCTACAAAGCTAGTGCAGATTCTCTGTTTTGATCTCCAACATTGAGCTTGAATTCCCTATCTCCTCACTGAGATCAGATTTAGTTTAGATTTTTAAAAAATGAAAATTAGGATTAATATGGAAGCAATTTCTTGGAGCTCTTAATACAAAGTTGATTTTGCATGGTGAACTATTCTCAAAGCATACTTTCTCATTAACATTCATTTTCTCACTCTTCATAGTTGAAGAAAGATCTGTAGGAAAAGAGCAAAAAAAGTGTACTGTATTAAAAAACCTAAGCTTTTTATTTACAGAGAAATGCTTCTTGGAGTTGAGGTGGCAAAATATTAGGCAAAGTAAGGACTAGTCTATATTATGTGAGACTTAAAAAAGTTTTTAAATTCTCCCTGAATAGAGTTCAGGTATAATCTTAGTGTCACTTTGCAAGAGTCACACCACACTTTAATTTCCTTTGGTCATCTGAATATTAATAGTTTTCTAATAACATGCACCATTTAATTTCAACATTAATTTTTATTTGCTTAGTTGTTTTGTGTGAAGCTTTTTGTTTGGATTCTTGGAAAAGGACTTGTAGCTTCATTCTCTAAGAACGAGAAAAATGATTTTTTTTGTCCATTTTGTCTCTTCCCATCTGTGGGTAATGTTGTGGTTTCCACTTGAGTATTATGCCTCTTTTTTAAAAATTTATTTACTGAGTTCTGGCTTTTCAGAAGTGTTAAGACTATTCTTAAAGTCAGGGCGAATTCAGGTAAGACTTTTGGAAAGCCTGTTCGTAACATGAAACTGCTATTTCTTGTCTCTCTTTGCCAATTACAGTGTTCTTTTTCATGCTGGATAGGACAAGCAAGAAGTAAATTTAAAACATTTTTACATTTAAGTCCTTCAATTGTTTTGTTTCATTTTGAATCTTTACATGTACCTCCTCTGGGGTTTTTGGGATGAGGTAGAGAATGGAAAACTCTATTTTCTCAGGAACTCAGGTGACTTTGGCTATGGAAAGAGTGGAATGTTTTGGAGGAAGGGCTGAAAAGCTTTTCCACCTGCCTATCTCAAAGTTGAAAGTTCACCTATAATATGCATATTAAAATATTTTAAGTATTTTAGTTAAGCTGCTCATTTAAGTTGACCATTTTCTTACTCGATATTATCGAATGAGCATGAGTTGTCCTCTTGATTCTGACACTGCTCCCTGCTGTTGTATATAGATGATGAGAATTGTTTTGGCCTCATAGTAAGTTAGTTTGAAAGTTACTGCCTATATTCATTAGCAACTCTTTTTTTTGGAGGGGGGGGCGGGCCATGAAAAACAATCGACTAGTACATCTCATTCCAGGAATACCTTATTTGTTCTGGTTAAATATGCACTAGACTCCTTCTAGATGAAAACAGATTAAAATCTACAAAATAAGAGCTTACAGTCTGTGCGTCTTGGCTGCTGATGTCCTTAATGTTATCACTCAGACTTTAGATGGTAGCAGCTACCCATATTCGATTTGATTGCCCCATATTCCCTGTTGATTAAATGATGGGGAGATGTTATTTCCATGTAACAAAATGGCTGTTCCTTCCCTTTACAGTTCTAATTTGCCAAAAATTCTTCACTGCATTGCACTGATGTCTCATGTTTTCTATTTCAAGTTAATCTCTGTGCAAACAATTTTTTTTAATGTGATAGTTTTTATCTAAAAGGAAGACATTCCTTCAGTATTCTGTGCTAAAGTACTGGTGTAAGTATTAATTTCAGAGAATGATGAGGAAAAGAAACAACCACCTTTTAGTTATAGTGATAACAGCCTTAATTTTTTCCCTTGGATGGATTTCCTTAGTTGGGGAGAGCTGGAAAATTGATTTCTTACTGAATTCATGATTTTTTCCAGCACTGCAAATGGCCTTTTTGTTAAAATGAACTTTTTACCCTCTTCTTTCTTCCTGTTTCTCTGTCTTGTTCGCTTTGAAATGTTGTTAATTTTCCCTAAAGAGGACTCCAGTCTGTCATTTTCACTGCCAGCAGATTATAATTTAAAGCCACCATTTCCTATTCCCCACAAACAAGGGTATGTTTAGAGTACTTAATAATGAGAAAGAAACACTGATGAGCAAGCCTTAGCATGATTTATAATGTTTTGGGTAGTGCAGAGGTTTTGGCAAAGATTGTTTTCATTGCTTTTATCATCTTTTGACCTGTGACAGTAACTTACTATTTAATATATTTGAAGGGTGCATATTTACACATTGCCTTTGGTTCTGTTCATGAAAAATTTCTGTACTTTGCACTGAACAGTTACTGTTAGCGGTGCTGCTTTTTGGATTTCTATCAACTGCGGGCACTGTTGTTGAGACAACTGCAGGCCACAACTCTCCAAGAGGAAATGTAATCTGATTCTGGCTTAATAAAGGAGTTATTAATCAGGTTTGAGATTTGTATAGAGTAATTTCATATTCTTTTGAGAAGATCTGTCTGGTAATTCTAGCTGTTCTGTTACTTTGGGGAAAGATTCTTAAGACTAAAATTAACAGAAGGCAGGAGAATTGCTCTTGATACCTACTTGGTTGGTATTTCAAATGCTGTGTGGAAAATACCTGTAGTTTAAGAGGACTTTAGCATTTTCAGCTCATTTTTCTTCTACATTTTTGTTGTAAGCACAATGTTTGCAGCATACTAGTTGTCTTTTGCTCAGACCTGATGTGATGAGAGTTATTTTTGTAGGTGTTGTGGTTTTACCCCAGCCGGCAGCTAAGCACCACGCAGCTGCTCACTCGCTCCCCCCCCCCATCGGGATGGGGGAGAGAATTGGAAAAGTTAAAGTGAGAAAACTCGTGGGTTGAGATAAAGTCAGTTTAATAGGTAAAGCAAAAGCCATGCACACAAGCAAAGCAAACCAAGGAATTCATTCACCACTCCCCATGGGCAGGCAGGTGTTCAGCCATCTCCAGGGAAGCAGGGCCCTGTCACGCGTAACGGTTACTTGGGAAGACAAACGCCATCACTCCGAACGCCGCTGCCCCCCCCTTCTCTTCCCCCCAAGCTCCTTATAAACTGAGCATGATGTCATATGATATGGAATATCCGTTTGGTCAGTTTGGGTCACCTGTCCTGTCTGTCTCCTCCCAACTTCTTGTGCACTCCCAGCCATCCCGCTGGCAGGGCAGTGCAAGAAGCAGAAAAGGCCTTGGCCCCGTGTAAACACTGCTCAACAATAAGTCCATAGAACAAAAACATCTCTATATTATCAACACCGTCTCCAGCACAAATCCAAAACATATCCTCACATTAGCTACTATGAAGAAAATCAACCCTCTCAGCTAAAACCAGGACAGTAGGTTATCCTGAAAAGTAGAGTAACAACAAACAAAATGCTCCCATTCATGGGATGAAAACAGGATCTTGTTTGGGCTTTTTTTGGAGTGGGAGAGGAAGTGTGGCTTCACCAGTAAACTGTTTTGGATTATGAAGACAGGCTGAGAGTTCGGCTTGTTCAGCCTGGAGAAGAGAAGACTCTGGAGACGCCTTATAGCAGCCTTCCAGTACCTGAAGGGGCCTACAGGAAAGATGGTGAGGGACTGTTCATCAGGGAGTGTAGTGACAGGACAAGGGGTAATGGGTTCAAGCTGAAGGAGGGTCGATTTAGATACTAGAAAGAAATTCTTCACTGTGAGGGTGGTGAGGCACTGGAACAGGTTGCCCAGAGAGGTTGTGGAGGCCCCATCTCTGGAAGTGTTCAAGGCCAGGTTGGATGGGGCTTTGGGCAACCTGGTCTAGTGGAGGGTGTCCCTGCCCATGGCAGGGGGTTGGAACTAGATGATCTTTGAGGTCCCTTCCAACCCAAACCATTCTATGATTTTAAGATTACTGAGTACCTTTAGGAAGAGCCATTTATAGACTTATGTAATTGGAATAGAGGGGGAAGTCCATTGTACTGCATTTGATAGGTAGAAGGAATGGAAATGCTGTCATCCACATGAATAATGACTTTAAATACAGAAACGAATGCTTTATAAATACCTGAAACATGCTGAAAAATCAGCAGGAAAAATGCAATTAAAATACTCTTATGAAAATGTAATTCTTCCTGTATTATACAGAAAGAAATCCGTATAGCAATGCTTGTCAGTGAATCTGATGTACTTTAGTACAGGATATCTGTGTATATTTAAGTTCTATCCTGTCCATTTTCATTATATATGTGTAAAAATGATAGTTACTTTAAGTTAGCATGATATTTTATAGTACTGAAACATGCCAGATGGCCAAGGATGTTTCACCTAGATACTAAAAGCTAAAGAAAACATTTATTGAAGCCACAAGAGGTCTGTGTTTCAGAAAGAAAATACTCCAGTAGTGTGAATTTAATCTAAAATATAAAACATTCTGCCTTGGCCAACCTTATTTGTAACCTCCTGAAAGAGAAAGTTTTCAAATACTGTATGACTAAGAAAATACTGTGTCAGACCTAATTCAGGGTAAGCTCTGAAACATACTTCAGCTGCCCCTGCCTAATTGCTACTTCAAGGGAATACTGCACAGAAATGTTTTGGAATTTGAATCTCTTATCTCTTAACAGAGCAAGCTATTGAGCAGCTCTTTAAACCTATTTTATTTTTGCAGCATGTTACACATGAAGTTTATCTTGAGTTTAATGTAAATTTTTAGTTTTATAAATGTAAATACAACAATAAAAGGGAAGAATTGATCTACTTAAAAAGATTATAGTAATTACAAGACCACAGGTTGATCTTTTTAATGCTAAGTGATAGGAGTCCCACATATAAACTACAAACCAGATATCTTGCCATTCAAAGCTTAAGAACCACCTTGAACAATACAATAATGCAGGGCTTGATTTCTGCAGTAGTTTATTAACATACAAAATGGTGAACAGTAATGAGTTCTGGGCGAAGTTTCTCTGGAAGAGAAATGCTAATATTAGAAACATTTAAGTCTGATACAGCATGGACCTCCCTGAAATTTTTTGTTCTGCTGGACATCTTGTTAACATAAGGCTTTTATTTCAATTTACTTTGTTCCTTTGTACAAAGTCATAGATATACCATAACTTCAGAGTCCTCTGTTTTCCCCCTTCTCTTTCATGATCAATTTTTAGTAAAATAATTAACATAGATGTGAAGAATAGGACTGACCGCTTAAGAAATCTCCAGCGGTTCCTTAGTGGCAAAGCTTTCCTAACATGTAAAAAGGTTAATTTCCATCCTCTGCTTTCATTTGCTGTTGCTGCTGGGCGTGCATGGTTTGAAGTTTGGTAGTCCCTCTTAAGGATGGCTGGTTCACAGTTGGGAAATTCTATGAGAGGAGACCAAATGTCATGTAAATGTTCTGGAATAGAGCAAATAAGTTGGCTCGGACAGCTTCTGCTGTTGATCAATGTCTGTATTGTTAACAGATGTCTGTGTGTTGCATCAATAAGTAATAAAATGCTTGTTCGTAAGAACTGCCAGGAGGCAATGGTTTTGTGGGTTTAGTGTGGTTTATCAAGAAAAATCCATATCAGATGGGCAAAGAAAATGCCAAGACTCTATTTTAATTTTTAGTTGCAGGACGGTGAATTACTGAAAGAGAAAACAATGAATTTCCTCTTCATGTAGGACTATTCATCCATGAATCTCTCAGACAATTGGAAGAATCTTCATTTCTTCTTCCAGACCTATGAATAGGCTGTCACTCATTTGTGCCTGCAATTATTTGTAGATACCCTCCTACCAATCACTGCTGGGAAACAATCGTGTTCACTGATCGAGCGGTGGTGAAGCAGTATTGATGTGCAGATTGCCTGGTTTTCCATATAAGCGATTTCAGATGACTGGAAAAGTGCTAAAAACTCTTAGCAAATGTAGCTTCCTATCAGTTGTTTTGAGGATGTCATTGGCCTCTGCTATAGGAAACTTTCCTTACGATGTCTAGACAGCTGTCAGATTTCAGTCACTGGAGATGTTTCCTACTAGATTTGGACAATCCATCATTTGTCATCCCTACCTAGTTACTGCTAGTTGGTTTTGTTTACTGTCATCGCTGAAAGATTCCTAAAGGTTCCTTTTCCTAGGCAAGAGTTTGTTCTTTCATGAGAATTTATCCTTCGTATGGCCAGGGTTTGATACACTTATTCAGAAAACACCATATATAAGATGCCTGATTTTCATTTCTCTGGGTCCCTGTATCTTCAAAGTGTCCTCTCATTTGGTCATTCTCATCTGGCAAAACTGGGCAAGATACCCCTAAATATCCACTGAGGTCTGTGACACATTTGGATAGGATTAGGATATTAGAATTTCCTGGGAATTAGTACAAAGGAAGTGCTGTTTCTACTTTTCATGTGTCTAGCTCAGGTTTATTATTGGATGAAGCAATAAATAGTGACTACTCTAGATTTCTGTAGTTCATTCTTCTCTGGGAAAACACAGCATCATTGTCACCTTTTATCTTAAACTTCTGTATGGCTTGTAGCTGGACTTAGTGGTTTGTTCAACTTGGTATTTAAATCCAGTGCTATTTTGGGAAGAGTGTTACTACAGTGTATATTTAAATAGTGTGGATAATGTGGGAGGAGTAAGAAATCCTTACTCTTAATTTCTTAATGGATGCTAAACTTCCACAAGTTGAAGAGTATACAGAGGGCATTCAAAGTAGTAAAACCATCATTTTTACTAGTCTTATCTCTAGGGTTTTTTTCCCATCCATAGTCTATGTAGAATGTTGAATTTATTTTCCAGAAATAAGTCAACTACCTAAGTCAGTTGCACAATATTTATTCAGATGTTTTGATTCCTGAGGTATTTCCCAGGTCTTTCTTGAAGATCAGTAGCTCACTCATCTCAAACTCAAGTACAGAGACATGAAGCATTTGTACTGTCTCTGCACAAGCCAGTGTTAACTAAAAAAGATCTTTCTGAAGCACATTGCCAATAGTTCAAAATACCTTTAAAATAATTATAGTCTTAGTCTTCCTAAATGGAAGTAGTCTCTAATATTGTTAAGATTTTGCCATTTCACGGTGCACATACGTAACGTATGCATTTCAGGAGAGTGTTGTGTTTCATCTTTAGAACTAGGTTACTGCCTTGTTTCTGAAGTGTGCTTATGGTTAATAGTACCTTTCTGTTATATTATTTCAGGAGTATGATGATGGTTATGGAACTGCTTATGATGAACAAAGCTATGATTCCTATGATAACAGCTATAGCACTCAAGCACAAAGGTAAGTTTCCAGATCTGCTGTAACTACATTTGAAATATTCTGCAGTTGGAAAGTTATACTTAAAGAGTTTTTCAATTTCATCTTAAACAGCAAAAATCTTATAAAAGGCTTATAAGAAATAACCCCCAGTGTTATTTGTCTCTAGTATCACATAGGTATAAAAGTCAGGTTACTGAGTGGTTGAAAAGAAACAGAAATGAGAACTTGAACAGTTTTAGTGATGCCAAATCATAAATCAGAAAGCTTTCAAAAGTTCAGGAAAACTTAATTCAGTTTACTTTGGGGGGGAGGAGAAAAAACTTTATAAAAGGTATTAAATCATCTGAAATGCGGAGTTGATTGCATTTTCTTACTAAAACACGGTTATATTCCAGTATTTTACCTTTATTTAGCTGTAAAAAAAGTACAGCCTTCAGTTTGTTTTCATTCCTTTGTGGAATTGTCTTTGACATCGTTTAATCTCTTGCCATTTGTGTTCCTTCCCCACTTCATTCCCAACAGTATTTTTAACCACTTGTGATTTATTTTCTTAAAATTTTGCTTTCTTCAAAGGAGTATCTGAAAACTCGGTGACTTACAAGGAATACTAATGTCTCTTGATGAGAAAAATGCTATGAAGTGCTAACTAATTGTATAAGGTGGTAGTTTAATGGCAAATATCACATGACATTATCTGGTAGCTTCGCTGGTCGTCCTCGCTATTAGGCACTTCTAATGTGCATGTCTGGAAAGGGGAATTCTGTGCACGTTTTACTACTCTGTAATTTATTCTTTTACTCTTAGACCAAGAGTTCATAGCTTGATCAGTGGTAGATTTTGTAATGTCACAGAATATTTTGAAACTTTTATGGCAATAAGCTTCCAATGGTTGAGAGAAGAATGTTGAGAAAATGGTAAAATAAAATAAAATTAAATGCTCTAGTTCTACGTTATCACTTTGGTTATTTGAGGTGATTAGAGCTTTAAACCTTGCCCTCTGGGAAGATGATAGTAGGAAATTGGTGGATATTTTGAGATTGATAGATACTGATTAGACTACCTTCTGCTAAATATTTAACTTTTACAATGTAGCCTTATCTGAAATAGTAAAGAACTGTTCACAGCAAAGTTGAGAACAAAGCTGTTTACACCTGACATCTGCTTTGCTGTAGTGTTGACACACCAACCTTAAATTTTGTTATATAAATGAATATTTTCCTGTGCCCAAAACTTAGTCAGTGTGAGAAAGCTTGGTGGAAAGTTCAAATATTTTTATTCTTGAGAACTAACAAAATGAAAATACCTTTGATACTTGGCTCCTACAGAGTCTTGTAAGCTACTGAAAATTGATAAAGATATGACTCAAGAAACCAGCGGTGTAGGACCCTCAAAATATGAGGCTCTGTAAGATGTTACATTTTAGAGAGCAGCTGCTGGTAATGTGTTTTTTTAAAAAAGAAAATTACCAAAATAGTCCTCAACTTTTATGTTGGTAATTCTGTTCTGTTTTACTGCTTCTAGTGTTGGTAAATGAGTTTATTGCACACAAACATTTGGACTTCATTACAAAGTCATTTGCCTGAGCCAAAACTAAACATTACTTGGACTTGATTTTCTCCATGTTAAGAACACTTTCCCGAAGTTATTTTCCTTTGAACTAAAATTAGGAAAAAGCAAACCTCCCAAGAAATGGACTAATACATAAGAATATGTATAATATTCTTAGATATGTGCATATGCTTAGTGCAGTCTGGAAGGAGATACTTCATAAAATAATTGCTCTGCTTTGTATTTTACCTGTAGTTTCACAATACTTAGACTGTTAGATTTTGTTGAGTTCATTATCTTCTGAATGATTACTTCATTCTTCTCCGTAATTTTATTAAGTGCTGCATGGTAGAAGAAAACAAGAAATGATTCACTTGTACGTTTCTCATGGGGTATCGACACTCATTTTCTGGCATATTTTTCTGGCTTGGCAAAAAGATTTTTAGGATTGTATTGGCAGGCAAAAAGTAATAACTATAAACAGCCATCTGAGCTACCTAGAACAGCATTCCTATCTTTAATCTGAATATGAAATAGTAGCCCATATTGCAAAATGTCATTTTGTAACCACTAAGTGATACTTAGCAGATTTAGATACATTACAATGTCTTTACTGTGGAGGAAATTAGGGAAAAGTGTATTGTTTTCATAGTTTAGCCTTATATCATTTTTGATATTTTACCCTCGTAAAGAATGGAAAGAAAATACATTTGTGCGTAGAGGGCATTCACCTGTTTAAAATGCATCATTTGACTAGCATGTGTAAATAACTTTTCCTCTTTCCTTTTGTAAGTTGAAAGTAGTAGTCTTAAAATGCAATATTTCTAGTATGTCTTCTGATATTAATTTCTCTAGAAGATTGTGATATTAATGATATTGTATATGAAAGAAGAAATTTGAGAAATAGCTAGTAAACTGAAAAGATGGGTTTGCTCCGTAAATTATTTGCAGTAGCTTTTCAGGACATGAACCCTCTTCCTCATGAAACCTGGTTGATGTTCACAAGGGTACGCTGTGTGTACAGCGTACATGTGGGATAGAGCAGAGGTAGTTGAAATACTCATTTTGCTTTTAAAGGTTTTGCTTATTTTAGTGATTCTTCTCTTAAAGATGGAAATTCTCCAAATTTGACCATTCAGTATGACACAGCATGACTCTCTTTTATTGTGCTTAATTTGGATGTTTCTAGTGTATTTCCCAGAACTGGCCCATCTGAGATGGCCTAGGATGGGTGATACATTCAGATATGAAGGACAGCATGCTGTGTATTTCTCTGTGCACTAAGGTAGTTGAGATTTTGCATGCCTCTGCAAACAGTTCTTCCTTTCTTTAACCTAACTGCTTGCTGCTACCAAATCGTGTGTCTTCAAAAGTTTAATGGCATTTTATTTGATGTTGTGTGAGACTGTATCCGTGCTTGGCTATCTGAATCTTCAGTTGAAACCTGTAACAGCACTAATAGGGAGAGAAATGTCAGTTTTCTCCAAGTTCTCATCTATCTTAATGCTCTGCAGTCCTATAAAAAATAGTTTTCCTTTAAAATATTTTCTTATCCATAGTTGTTTGTGGAACAAAGCCCCAAATAGTGCTTTAAGATGTCTTTTAACAATTATTTTTTTATAGTCAAAAAGACTTAATTATCCCTTGGAGCTGTACTGAGCTTGACTAGATATCTTAACTGATTGTTAGAAGAGATTTGACTAAATTATACATATATATTTTTTTGGGGGGATTGCTAGATGATATTTTTACCAGTATAAACTTGGATGGGTAATCAACTGGGCTGTTCAATATCGTTATAAAAAACAAAAGCAATTTAAAATTAATTTAACAAAATATTTCCCTATTTCTGAAAATCAAAAGCTGGCAAATACTTAAAGCAGCCAAGACAGTTTTACCTTAATAGAGCATAATGAACACTGAAAAGCTATGATCGTTTATGGTTGATACTCAATGCCTAGCTAAGGAGAGCAGCAAGACTAGGTTGAATGTTACTGTCTCACGCAGGGCAGATTTCACATGATGCAGTCAGTAATTCCATCATAAAATTTCTTCTGTATAGGTAAGTAGTAATTTAATGTGCAGTTGTATGCTAAAAACAAGGGTGAAGCACCACACTTGTGACTGCTGGTACTGAAATGTCATGTCAGACGCAAGTAGATTTGTCAGCTCTCCTCACTAGTGCGTATGCATGTTTATTTACACAACCTAGCTGATTATTAAAGGACTTCCCCAAATCTGTCCAGAACTGTAATCCTTTACTTGGTTTTATTGCAGAAAGCAGTGGATGTTTTAATGGCCTGATGTTAATTTTGGACCAATTTTATTACAAAAATATGGAGAATAATATTGTGGAGGAAGCAGGAGCATTCAGTTTGGGTCTGCATTTAAATTTGTACATAATTTTAAACATTTTCAGCATAAAGAAAAATTCTATTTATTTTAATCTCTGAAATATGTTTCAAATTGAGCAAAAGTGCTTTTGTCCCTTAGTGGCTCCATACACGATCTGCACAAGTGTTTGTGAAGACAATAACAGGGCAGAGGGAAATGGATGCTAATAAATCAATCGGCGCTGTCAGTTCACTGTTTAATGTTCTCTAGAATACATAAGATTTATCACCAAGGAATTGTATAATAATGGTAGTGTATGGAAACAAAGTCCACCAGGGAGATGTACTACATCATTCGGATTTAGCGCTGCCATCTGCTTAATAGCATTGAGATGACTACAGAGGTACTTATGATCAACCATTCATAGCAGTGACAGATGCTGCGGAGAGTTAACATGCCAGAGAACGAGGTTTGTTACTAAAATTCAGATTATGTGACAGGGTTGCTGAGAAAGGGAGCTGAGTTTGTTACCTCTCCAACAGCATTAAAGGCTTACTGTGTACTTTTAAGTTTACTATCAAGAGAGGATGGCTAACACAGTTACTCTAGTATAAAAAAAAAAAATGTGGAGAACCCCATCTGTCTGCTTCATGGCACTCAGAAGTTTCAAATAACTTTAGGCTTGTCTGCTAGCATTCAAAACTGGATACTTCTTTTCCTAGAAAAAGAAGCTTTTGTCTAGCTTCATTATTTTTTACCTACAACAGAGATCAGCAGTCTCAACTATGAATGGAGTAGTTTGTGTGACTATATGCCTGTGTCTGTTTAGGGGCAAGAATAAGTCATCCATGTATTAATGTAGGAATTTTGTGTTATAATTATAACTTATTTATAATTTTAAAACTGGTTTAGATCTTCAGGGTGATCTCACCTTCACTGTGTTGCAGAATTTAAGCTAAACGCTGATATAAAAGGGGAAAGATGAAGACTTGAGGCAATTGCTGGCTTTGTCTACAGTTTTGTGCAATGTTTTCTGGTTTCTACACTTGTCTATTAATGCTCTAGATGTCTCTCGGCAACAACCGTTGTGCCATTGGCTTAACCATAGTGTTTCTCAGTTGCTGCTCTTGCATATCTAACCATAGTTGTTACCATGTCAAATCATACCAAAATGTGATACATTCAAATACCTATAAACTGCCTGGAAACCTCAGAGCCATTTAGTCAAGCTAATCTGAGGGAATTGGCAAATTCTCTTTAGTTTACCTATGTTTATTCAGTGCCTTTAGTCCACTCTGTGTTCATAGCTTAATGTGTTGGGAAGTGAAAAGTACACGCTGCAACTTTATTTTAAATTATTTGTCTAAAAGCATAAAAAGATAACTGCCTCTGTGGTAATTCCTAAGCACGTTAAAAGCCGGGTGTTATGAATGTCATGTGGCAAGGCCTTATTTGTTACCTTTCGTTTCAACAGTGAGTCAAGACATAAAATTTCTTGAAAGTAGGGCAGACTGCATAATGACCCTGTGGTTTGAAAGGTTTGAGGAAGTTTGTGTTTTGTAGTGTGTGGTAGTTACTTAAGAAAAAGGTAATTGGATGACAGGCTGAAAAGAGGACTAAAAAAAAAACCCCATCTTGAAGTTGGGCAATGGCCATTGTTCAACTGATGCCTAAATACAACTAAATTTAGAGATTTAAAGATTTCAAATCTGTAAATTTCAGATTTTCGTGCCACTCCAGAGGTACCTTAATTTTGAGAGAAGCTGATTCTTAGTATGTAGTTCTTGCCAAGACCTAGAGATACGGTCTTCCCCATTTTCCATTAGGAACTCAAATTTTCGGGTGTATTCTGAAACTGTACTTAATCATACAAAAGATGATGACATTGCTGTTTATAAGAGGAGGATTTTCATACCACTGAGTCTATGGATTTGAAATTGGCTTATGGAGGTGTTGCTATTCGTATTTGAAAGTTAATTGCTAACATTTTGTTTGTGATGTTTCAGTGTTTTAAATTTCCATTGTTAAGTCTGTCAGCAATCATGCATTTCCAGGGTGTATAAATATGCATTATATGCAAAAGAGTGTCTGTTACTGTAGCTTTTAAAGATGTAATTCTTTGGATTTTAATGCTAGTAGCTGTTTGTATTTCATGCTCTGACTTGTAAATCAAATCAATCCACAGCAGTTTGAATTCTGGGGATAGTGCAAATGGCTAGTATTTTGCAATTGTTGCTTATGAACACCTGGTATATGTGAGCTTATTGGAGGTTATAATTCTGTGCAAATAAAGCCTCAAAAGCATTAGCATAAACAAGCTAATGTGTCTTTTAACTGAAAATCCCTGCCATGTGGTTTCCTGCTTAATTTTTACACTCGTAATATTGGAAGAGATTTTCTGCAGTGTTTCAGATCTAGTTCTTCAGGTTTAGATAGATTTTTCCTTTTTGATACCTGTTAAAAAGTGGCAAGATAAATTATTCAGAAGTGCCTCAGTAGCACAGATAGCTTTAATTGTGTCCAGCATACATGTTTGATTTTTTTTTAAATTGGTTTACAGAAATCTGGTCTGAAACTTCAATAAACAGGAATAAGACTAAGACAGTTCAAGGGTGATGATGGAGGAAACTCACTTTTAAAGGAAAAAGTAATCTTAAGACAAGTTTATTGCAAGCTGCACTCATAAAATTGGAAAAGGTTTTTAGAATCCTCATCATGTTGACATTGGTAGATTACTTCGCTTTTTAAGAAACACTAGGATTACTTTAAATTTGTACTAATTATACTTAGTAAAATGCTTTTTAGATGAAAAAAATACTTGTTTTCTTCATGGCTTTGCTATTAAACTTAACTGTGAATGTCTCAATGTTTTGAAAACCAGTAAAACTGCATTTAAAAATTTAGAGACCTGTTGGAGAAAACTTATATAGAGGTGTTATAGTGCTACAAAAAGTAGCTATATGAAATTTTAAATATTTGAGGAATCAAAAAAAGGAATTATTTCATAAAAATAGATTATTCATTTTGTGTGATTGCTTTAACTTTACTTAGATGATTGTAGAGCAACTTAAACTAAGTGGTTTAATTACCACAATTAGAGGATTAGTGTTTGGTAGGATTTAGGATTTTTTCCTTGTTGGATTACATAGGTGCAAACATGAGAAAAGAGGTCAAATAGGATCTTTTAAGTCCTTAATAGGAAGAAAACCTCATTAACAGGTAATATTTTTGAAACATTAAATGCTATATTGTAGTTGTTAATGGTAGCTTGTGGAATTTGTCATAGTTTAAAAATATTAGTTGAGTGCTTCAATTTAATTACAGTATGTTTTAAAAACAAGGTACTTTAAGCCTGGATGATGGAGGTAACAAAGAGGAAGGAGAGTTTCCAGTTCTGAGGCCTCAAGCAGGATGCTGCAGCAATGCCACTAGAGATGTGGTCTTTGGAGACAAAACTTGGATAATCAGGCTTTCAAGTCTTACAAATCAAAGGTGTAAGATATTTGAAAAGTTATTTCTAAATGAATAATGTAATAAACTTTCTACTGGTTTCATTAAGAGATACCAAGATAAGGAAGAGAAACTACGTAGTGTCTCTATGACTAGAGAAAGGACAGCATAGAATCATAGAATGGTTTGGGTTGGAAGGGACCTCAAAGATCATCTAGTTCCAACCTCCCTGCTGTGGGCAGGGACACCCTCCACTAGACCACATTGCCCAAAGCCTCATCCAACCTGGGATCATAAATTCACACTTGCAGTAGGCAGTGAAGAATAAATATAGGGAAGATTTATTTTCCCTGGTGTGGGGTAGAGAAGGAACTTCATTAGAAACCCACACTTGGAAGCCAATGTCTATTAGTTGAATGAGAGGCATGAGAAATCAGTCTTCATCACTTCAGAACATATTTTTGTCACAGATCTTTAAGGTCCCTTCCAACCCAAACCATTCTTTGATTGTGTAACAGCTTTTTGTAGATGAAGGTTTGACACTGTTTTACTGGTTGACAGACTGCTTACGAGCAGTAACGAAAATTGCAGTTTTTTCCTCTCAGACTATCCTGTAGTATTTGGTTTGCTTTCAAGGGAAGAAAAATTTTGCCTTTTTCCATTGGTGAGGTAATATCTATATAATTGGGCAACTGTAGAAAAGGGAGGTGGTTGCAGGAAAACTTTAAATTGGTCTTATTTGTTTCTCCTGCTTGTATTTCATTTTAGAAGAAACGCTGGGAGCTGTAAATTGTACTTCTAAGCACAATTTTGGCATCATTCAGTTGACAGATGATGAAAAACAGTTTAATCCTTAGAATTTGAGGTTTATCATGGTATAATTGTCAGGTGCAATGTGCTTGGAATGTACATTTTGATAAAAGCAATAGAGTCCACGTAAGCCCAGAAAATGAGTCTTAGTAGTTAAGTGGATTGAATTATCTTAACACAAGAAGTCTACCTTATTGTACTTGGAGAGGCAGGTCTCGTACCTTGCCTGTATAAGGGACATTAGAGAAGCACTGGAAAGATCTCAAACATACATTGCTTTTAAGATCTGTCAGATGCTCATGATTATGCAGCCTTGAAAACAGTCAAATATAATCTCTTTAACGAAATACATTCCTTGATGGCACATTTATTATTTTTGAAATATAATTGTATAAATCTGGGATGGAAGGATATTTCTCTCAAATGCTCTTCAATTCAACGGATGAGTAAGGTATCAAATTTATAGGAAACTGATGAAAGTTGTACTATTCCTTCAATAAATTAGGAAGACAAGAATGTATGATGTATATCTTAGAGTAGTATTTCTGATGACAGAATGGTGACATACTGTCTGTGCAGTTTCTGTGGATGATGAGGTATTAGAGGCAGTGTTGTCTGGTACTCCAGTCTGTGATAAGTAACATCATCTTGGATCTCTAACAACATCTTATGCAGGACTTGAGGGATAACCAAGAATTAGATGGAATAATACCCACAGTTCTTTCCAGTGTTGCCATGGATAGTCTATAAAGGTTTTGACTAATACTTGTCAGATCTTCATTATTCTCTGCTGCTTCTACAGTCCTGAGTAGTCTTGCCCGTTTGGTGGGAAAGGGAAGAAAATGTATCCTTTTCCAATGTTAATGTTCATGTTAGTTCACATATCTGTTCTCTGTTTAGCAGTTGGAACACATTTGGTACACACTTGGATAGTTTAAGACTTCAAGTTTCGTTTTCTCTAAGTCTAGTTCACTTCCCCCAAACTGCTTTGCAAACCAGACAGATGTGTTGGGGGATGGCTGGGGCTTGGTTCTCATTCACAGGCCAAACCAAAATACTTATATTTAGGCAGCCTGAGTTTTTAGTTTTTTCTGCTGGTGCTTTCTTGTCTGATGTTGTGAATTTTTGACATTTTACTTAGCATTTTTGATGTTTAGGAATGGATTGTTGCTGTATTCCGTTCATAGTTTCAAGGTAAAGCTGTAGCTCCCTGCTGCTCGTCCTAAGAAGCAGCCTTATTTGTACTGTGTGCGTCAGTCACCTCTGCTACTTGCCATTTACCTTTCCTGTTTTGAGAGAGAGGACATGAGTGTGGAGCAGCGGAATTACTGAATGAATTCATGGACGGCAGTAACTGGACATTTCAGATTGTAAAACTGTCAGCTTTAGGGAAATCTTTGTAGTTCTGTGCCTGGGTAGGTAGCACCAGACTGCGGATGCCTTTGAGGGCATTTCACTGTTCTTCAGAAGGGAAATTTATTACAACTTCTGTGATAAAAAATAATTTCTAAATAGTGATAGCTAAGGGAATTCTTGAGGGGGCACTCTGGTCATCTTTTATGATTGTAGGTAATAGATTTGCTATTTGTATCATTCATATGAGTACAATGGAATACAACTTAAGGAAGATTGCATCATTTTTCTGTATTTTATAAAGCTTTCATACAGGTTTCAGATGCTTTCTGAGATCATTATCTGTTTTAGGCATAAACTGAGATGCAGGGATGAGACTATGTACCAAAAACTACCTGTAAGAAGCAAGAAAAGATGTGGATCTCTTGATATCCTGCTTTTAGCTGGGTTATGGAATATGGTGTTCTAGTGATCCACAGAAGCATTAAGAACAGATACTCAACTCAATAGTCAAGACAATTACTGAGTTGTAAGAAGCTTCACTACAGTGATTGTTGTCTTAACAATAAGATTTGGGACACACTTCTTCCTGTCTACTGTTGACAGATGCTTTTTGATATCAGAAGCAGCTGAGCATGAAGGTCTGGTAGGAATGAGAGAATGAGACTTGTCCTTGTGGAAGAGTTCTGTTCAGATGTGATCACATCAGTCAGGTCTATTGTAAGACCTCTTGCTAAAGAGATCCTCATTTGTTCTTTCTACTTTGCTGTTCTGTGTGACCTGTGTAGAAGGACAAAGGTGATGCTTGTGGAGCTACTGTTAGCAGTGCAAAAGGAAACCTTCATGTGTGGAAGGCTTTTTGGTCCCTTTCTGAAGCCGTCCTGGCTTCTAGCTAAAGGGATCAGTCCCAGACTTACTTGATACCAATGTGCAAAAGAAACTTTTTTCCATTTTTCCCTAGTAAGCATTGCAAGAAGCTGACCTGGTTGCAAAGGCTGATTTTCATCACTGAAGACAAAGTTTCAGTTCACTTAGTGCTTAAACCTGGTAACTAGGTTTGTCAAAGCTTAAATCTGGGTTTTCCATTAAACTTGAAGCTTTCAATCAGAGACCTTTTAGTCTCCCCTTAACAGTCAGGCTCCTTGCCATACTACTTTTGTTTCAAACACAGAAGTGGCATAATGCTGATTCTGAAAGATGCCTGTATCAAGTCTAAAGGGCCATGGCGATCACATTCATTAATCACAATGTATTTTGACTACCTCTATGCATTTTCTGGAAATACTGTAGTACACTTGCACTGTGTGGTTGATGTGACTGTTCTAGGTTTGTCCCAAAAATAGCCTGAAGACCTATTCTGATATCTGAGTGTTAGGTTGAAACTCTACCATACTGTTGATATCTGTCCCAAGAGAATGTCCCAACATCTCTAGACAGAATAAGCTAATAGTTAAGGAACTCTACCTTTTATACATATTAAGACTTAACTGTTGTGTCAAGAGCAGTTACTGCTATGTGTTTTTTTCAAAAAGATTTGTTCTTGAATTACAGTTCATCAAGATATTTTCATAAACAATCAGCTTAGCAGAAAAGCCTGAGAAATTCAGGTCATATCCATAAGACCTTTGAAGGCTTATGTTGAATACCTCTAAATTAAAGTATAAGATACTTCTCACAGCACAGTGGTTCAAGAAAAATGGCAGGAAGCTTCCCAGTCCTCTGTTTTACTAGATAAAAAAGCTCCTCTAAGGCTTTACTTCATCAGTGATGCAGTGCTAAAATCTGAGGTCGATCTTCTCCATCTCAGGCTTTTTCTTGAACAGAGAAAATGAACACTTCCCCCGGCTTTATTTAAACTACTTAAGCCTCACTTCACACTTCCTCTAAACATTGTAGGATTAATGCCCGGCCCTCAGCGACTAGAAGGGACATACTTCTTAAGTTTATTGTTCTTTGCTAATCCTTCCATATCATTAGGTGGTTACAAGTTTTTATTGACGTGGAAAATCAAAGCTTTTTTTTTCTTTGCCATCTCTGACTTCTCTCTTGTCAGCCCAAAGACATTGTGCTGGAATGGGAATACAAAAGAAGTTAAATGAGGAGATAGAAGCAAGGGCTCTATATGTACAAAAGATCTAAATCACAGCAGATGCTCCAGTGTTGATTGCACTTGTACTGTTCACTTGATGTTTAGGAAGATGCTTGAAAAGTCAGCTGATTATACCACGTAATGCAATTATCCACCTACGAAGTAGATGCCTTGAAGTAAGGAAAAATTAAGAAAATTGAAGAAAATGGCCTCAGGAAGGGATTTCACATCTGAAAACATAAGAACTCGAAGCAGACTCCAGGTTTAGTCTTGCTGGGTTAAAAAGGAAAGGATCCATGGCATGTGTTCCCTTGTTTTGAACGGAGGGAGGCACATGGGGTAAAATGAACCTGTTTTGTGGTTTTGTTCTCCTTTCTATGAAATAAAATGAAAGGAATAGGAAGAAAAGGTCTTCCCTTGTAGAATAAATCCATTAAAGGGAAATACAGAGTTTGAGTAGTCTTCAGTCAGTATGCTAAGATGCCAGTGAACCTATATAAAAAAGTATAAAAGTCAAGGATGCTTTTAAAACAAAAATTGACATCATACCTTCTGTCCAGAGGAGGAAGAATTTAATACAGCTATTTAATTCCTCACAACAGAATTGACCTCAGCTTCTCAGGTAATAAGTTCAAACGTGCAATTTAAAAGTTTAGTATTGCAGGTTCCTTTGTCTAGGTTACCTTTCTGCAGGTGATTGCTTTGGGGAAAAAAAAATACAGTTCTGTAAGCTGTAACTTCATATACAGTACTAGATTTTTCTGTAATTCCTCTAAAAAAACCCAAAACAGTTCTCTTTGGTCTTGATTGTGAACTCCATGGGCTATTCAGACTTCTACAGTGAAACAAAAATCTAATCTTTTTAATGTTTTTTTACCCAGAATTCCCTACAGCCATCTGCATGTCACTTTTTCTTTGGGTCATAGTCTTTAAGTTGTCTTATCTGAAGTTTTGCATTTGTTTAATGTACAGTTGAATTGAGAGTGGTGGAATTGTTCATAGAGCGCAAATGAAAGTAGTCGGAGTAGATAACATTGAATTGCACTAGGCAACTTTACTTCCCGTTATAACTTTTTGGACAGATTTAGTTTTGAAGGGTTTGCTCATAAAGATGGGTCATGATATGCTTTCAGTATAAGTAAAAGATTTTTTTCCTTTCTGATGTTTATTCATTTTGCAGTTCACATGCTGTAAAATGAGTCATTTTTTGTTTAATAGATATTTTAGATGTATGAAATCAAACCCTGCAGAAGTCATTCCAACAGGATTGACAAATACGGGGATAGGGCTCAGCTGCTATAGGCTTCTAAACTTGATGACAGCCTTAAATAATCAAGTACTGTGTGGAAGGATAGTGAATGTCAGCTTTAAGTTGGTTGTCAGAATAAAGGCTACTTTATCATTGTCTACTGCCGGGCAAAATTATGTTGTTATGCTTCAAATTTTGCCCTTGTTATTCTGGGGTCCTCAGCACATGGACTGACAAACCATAGATAACATTTAGGTTGTATACGTATACTTTTTTGTGAGTCTTCATAGTACATTTGGGTTAAGATTTTATTTAGGAAGCCTTATACTAGCAATAACAAATAGTTATCCACGCTTTTTAGATATGCATTTGCACACACCAGAACTGTATTATTCTGGCCTTTGTGGGATTTTAAACTAGTTTAAAAAAAAAAACACAACTCTCCCTCAAAAAAACAAACACAACAAATGATCCTTGTGCCAGTTTAGAAGTGATATTGATGTCTTGTTTTATATAAATGCTTTACCTGTTAATTCATGTTAAGCCTATAAATTGCCTTTTCTTTCTGTTTTATTTTGCTAGCAATCAATCTAATGTTAGAAACATTTTGTCAATATTAGTAATTACTTGCTAGTGATCATATATTACAGTGATTTCCTTCTCATGCAGAAGGTAAAGTTCTTCAACCTTCTCGACTATAGTAGTATAAATATAAAATTTCCACATCCATGTTTCACACTGTGGACCAGGGACTCAGTGATAAAAAAAAAATCCTAAATGAAAGTAAATACGGTTTATTTTCTCATTAATGAACAACAGGACCTCAGTTGTTATTATCACATGGATGCTTACCTTAAGGCATGTCTACACCCTTCTTCTTTTCAAAGGTAGAATGTATAATGATAAGCATTGCTTCTTAAAATGTAACTGCTTTGTTTCTTCTTTCCTCCTACTTCCCTCCTCCCGTACAGTGGGGCAGATTACTATGACTATGGCCATGGACTGAGTGAAGAAACATATGACTCTTACGGTGAGTAGCTTTGAGCTGAATGACTACAGTAGTAGGATCTTGAAAAAATACTGTCAAAGAAGAATTTCTATAAGGCAAGCATCAGTTCTGCAGTGAATAACA
Source organism: Grus americana (assembly GCF_028858705.1). Lineage (NCBI taxonomy): Eukaryota > Metazoa > Chordata > Aves > Gruiformes > Gruidae > Grus > Grus americana. The sequence continues at coordinate 7,699,660 of NC_072853.1, read as the reverse complement.
GCTGTTCAGGGATTCCTGCACTGCCACAGAGCTCCTTAGGTGGTTATTGAGAAAAATACTGAAGAAGGTTTCTGTGGTATGTTAGTTAACATAGTCATGTGAAATTAAAATCAGAGAGATAAAAAAAAATCTAAATCATGCTGCAAGTACCCTTTTCATGTCACATTCAGTGAAATTTAAGGAAAAAAACAATGGGGCTGTAGGACCTTTTTTCAGGAGCTATTTGCAGCTGAAAGCAAATGCTTCCAGTGTGGTACAGCTGCTGTTGAAACTTGGTACAAGGTAAGAATTTGCTGAAGTTCTCAGCTGAATCAGGGCCTAATTGAGTGCATTTCAGACTTATATGGTCTCTTTGTATTCATTTTCATACATCAGTCTTGTGAAATCAAGCAGGGAGTCATTATGTAAAGGTTATGAAAGTACTTTAGGTAGCTAATAGACATGAGGGCAGTGGGTTACTCATATGGAGACAAAACAATGCATAATGAAGCAAAACCCATATGCCAGTGGTAAAGATCATGTTTTTCTTAAGCTAGAAGTGTGGTAGTGACAGGTTTAATTAAAGAAATCTGTTACGGATTAGAAGCATAAAGCATATTAAAAGGCACCTTTGCTTAAGGGATAAATGTTAAATCTCTGGCTAGAGATCAGAGAAATATAATCTCGATCACTCAAATATCAAACACTTGAGGATTGTTAATAACTAGTGTGAGAGTTGTGATTCTGGGTAATGGATGCTTCAGTGATACTTTTAGAGCTCTACTTAATTTGGTGTATTTTTTTGAACTCCAGTTGGAAGTGCTTCCTGCTGAAAACTAAAATGACCTCAACTAACTTATGATAAATGCACCTAATACAGAAGTTTGCCCAATGTCGTCTGCTTAAACTAATTATTTTGCTTAAGCGGCAAGCCAGTTCATCAAAAGAGGTCACTTGAAATTCCTCTATTGCCCAGCACTTTCAATTGCTTTTGATAGATACATAGCTTAAATCTTTATTTCAGCATTAAAATAAACTATTTGCCATTATAAGCTTAATATTTCTAAGACACTTTCATGAATGCAGAATTGATGGGGGGGGATTGTATGAAACTGCTTAATGTAGATAGAGTTGACTGATGGGGGAAAAACGTGGATTGCAGTATTTAAGGTTGAAAATATGGATTTTTTTCATTGCTTTTGCATTTAAAATTGGCTTTCTATTTATCAGACCACAGCCACTCAGAATATTAAGTGATGTATTTACTCAAGTTGAGAGGAAGACTATAAATACCTTGAAGAATGATTATGGGTCACAGCCACTGAAGTTTTTGCACATACAAATAGTTATATACTTTATTTCTTAACTAGCTGGCCCTCAAGTACATCTTTAAATGCAGAGCTAGATACTAATAATCATCCTTACAGTATGTAAAGAACACCAGGTGCCTCGGACTAAAATTCATAAGGGTGCATAGCGAGCAGATAGTTGCCTAGTGCTGGCCAGGAGGAAACAGTTTCCCAGGAAGTACCTGAACTTTTCCTCCTCTGAGAATCTCAGGTGCCAGTCCAGAAGGTGTAGGAAGAATATCGGTATTTTTAAGATGTAGAGCCCTGAATGGCACCAAAATGAAAACCGATAAAGTAAGGTGACTCTTCAGCCTACTGATTTGACCAACGCCTTGAAAAGGAGCAAATATTCTCCTTACACTGTAACCAAAACTGCTTTTGACATTTGAACAGTTCCTTGCAGTGGTGCTTAAGCTAGGGTATTTTTAATTCTTACCCCTCAGCCAGCTGCCTTCGCTGTTAGGCTAGGCTGCTTTTCCTTGACTGGTAGAAGCCTTGCTTTCTGTGAGACGAAGCAGCACAAGAGATTACTTCTCACGTATGTTGTTCTGTTGTCAGATTTCTGTGGAACTTGCCTGAGGTACAAGTTTAATTCTTTCAACCTTATGCCAGATTTGAACTTGTTCCTTTTACCTCCAAGTAGCTAGAATGAGATTTCTGTGAAAAAAATTGAAATTGGAACCTTTACTTAGGGGATTCTTATAACCTAATTTCAGATCTCTACTCTGAGGAAGTTACCTTACCATTCATAGTAGTACAGGGATTCTTTGACTGTTGACTTTTTTATTTTTTAATTGGCTAGAAAAATAGCGATGCCTACACTTTAGACTACTGTACCTAGTCATTTACATTCCACCCTTAGTTTCTGGATTGCTTTGGGTTCACCTGTCAGTACTCTGATTTGTTTACTTGATCAAAGATTACCTAAGTACTGTTTCGTTATGCTCTGCATTTGGTCCTGTGTCTTTTCTGTTGTAGTAAATGCGTGGTACGGTAGGTCTAATTCTCATCTATTACAACAATACTTGGCCATTTTTGTTTATTATTTATTATATCGTCACTAAGATGTGGTAGAATTATGAAGCACTAAATATATCACAAGCTTTTCACAAACTTTGGTCTCAAAATTCAAATGAGCAATCTCCCTTGCCCTTTTAATTTTTTATAATCTGCCTTCCTATTTCTTGTGTTTTAGAGGAAGTGTATGTTTACAGTGAAGTTGAATATTGCCCCTAGATTAGAAGCCACAGGTGTTTTTAGTGATACTTGAGGTTTTTCACTATTGCATTGCATATTTGAATTAAGCCTAAATTGGTACTGATGCAAAGAAACTTATTTCTGAGGGTAGCTTATTTGCTTATACATAATTCATATCCTCCATTCATTTCATCCTAGCATAATTATTTGTAGGTCTGCTGCTATAGCTGACACTTCTCTGTATTTGCAACAAGCAGGTCCAGCTGAATGCCGGAGCCCTAAATATCTTTGCCATTAGCCTGTCACACTCCCTGCTGTTATGTGCTGAAAAACCATTTTGGGGTAGCTCATATAGATGTGTTGTACCCAGAATTTTTGGTTCAAGCATTAGACTTCACTTTGTACACCTTGGTTTCAGTAAATAAAACGTTGCTATCTAACTGACAATTAAATAAGGAAAAACGTACAGCATCTGAGGACATGGGAAGAGGTCTAACTATATTTCCCTTCTTGTAGGGCAAGAAGAATGGACCAACTCAAGACACAAGGCACCTTCTGCAAGGACAACAAAAGGAGTCTACAGAGACCAGCCATATGCCAGATACTGATTGTACTGTCTGATGTTGTGAAATATCCAATCTCCACCAGTCCTGTATACTGTTCAAAGTAATTTTTTCTATGAACAATCCCTTTTTATTAAATCAAAGCGCTTAAAAATCTGAATGGATGGACTGAACTTAAAATATTTTGTTGAAAGAGCAACCTGGACAGAAAGATATGTAAAACAAGGAACTTTGTTATTTCCAAACTGTATTTGAAAAAATAGGTGATCAAAAAAATAACCTTTGATTAACTAGTGTTAAACAAAAAATAGGTTCACTAAATATGTTAGTCCATTCTTTTAACATAAGCGTAACCTTTTATTTTAAAGGTTTTCAATTTAGTTTTTAGTTTTTATTTTCAGCCATTTGCTAGTTTTCTCTTTGCAAACATGCGTAAAAAGGGAAGCAAATTACAAATGCAAATAATGTGGTATTTTGTAACTCAAGTCTTGAAATGTTCTGTAGTGTTAAGCAAAGTTTTACCCTTGCTTGATACTAAATAAACTTTTGAAAGAAAATCAGTGTGTGTGAGATTAATTTTATGCTTTATCTTATAATAAAACTTCATAAATAGTAGTAAACAGGGAGAAATACGTTTAACAGCTGTCAGCATAAAAGGCTTATTTTAAACTTTGCGCAACTTCTTTAAAAAATGGTATAAACCTAAATGTTTATATATACTCACAGTAGATATAAATGCTGTTTAAAGTATCCAAATGGTATGGATCTGCTTGAGTGCCACATTAAATCAAAATATTTTTGTTAAAAATGGTTTAAAATAGCTAATGAATTTTCTGAAAAAGATGTGACTAGTTTTCATCTTGTTGAGCATTTTTTCACTAGTGCAACTTTGGAATTTTTATGAGAATTTTGGTACGTTAATGACCACCTCGCTCCGTGCTGGAAGCAATAAACACAAAGCTTTTAAAGACTTTCTGACTTGACTAATTGAGGTCGCTTTCGTCAGAGGCAGAGGATGTGTAACCCTTAAAACGGTCTTCATTTGCAAAGGTAAATAAATCAAATAAGATTTTAATCTCACTTAATTTATCTTAATATAACCAATAAAAACAGGGAGGCTACAACTTAGAAAGTTTCATGTTAGAATGTAGGAAAGACTTTGAGGACACCTAAATTCTCATTTTAAAACGTTTAATTTGTATTAGTAATCTAAAAAGCCTTAGCTTAGCTAGTTAAATTTGGACAAACTATTCCCTATTAAACAACTGTAAAACCTCATAACTAATAGTTTGTAATATATTATTTTTCCATAAATTCTAGTAACTTAAACATTACAAATGTTATCTAAAGCTTTGTTAATCATTAAGTTTCTATTAATTATAGTTCGATTTACATTGTTTTCTTTAGTTTTTATTTGAAAGTCTTTGAAATTTAGTAAAAATCTCTTTTTTCTCTTGTCAGGAAACCCATCTCCTTGGACAGCCAAGAGAACAAAAACCTTAATCTTCTGATGCTTTGGTGGGTATCTTTACTCATCTGTGAAATTATTAGAGAAATACAATGCTTTTGATCAGGTCCTTCATTCTTTATACACAAGGCTTTAATTTATGTAATGATTACAGGTACTGAGCTGGAGGCCAGCAAAAATCATTGGTTATGTTCAATTCTGGTGGGAAAAGTCATAGTTTTTAAACTATCATTAAACAGGACATTAAACTGTCCTAGCGTGTGGACGCTGTCCTAGCGTGTGGACGCTGTCCTAGCGTGTGGACGCTGTCCTAGCGTGTGGACGCTGTCCTAGCGTGTGGACGCTGTCCTCCAGCTGTTTGTTTATTGAAAGGTACAGTAGCTGTGACATTTCAACCAATTAAGTATTTCATTGGACAGAGGATGGTGAAAGAAAATGAATTTAATTTTATGCTAGTAGTGTTCAAATGGGAACTTAAAACTCTAATCTGGTCAGCAAACAGGTCTAAAATGGTTTTCCAAAGCTGAAGAAAGCATTTTGTAGAATCATTTTTCTAAGTCAAGCATTTCTGCACAAGGAGCAGACTGATTTTTGGCACAAATGAACAAATCCATTGAGAAACATGAGCTGAAGAACAGCTAGTTCTACTGTTTCTGTTGAATTCAATATATAAAGTAAGAAATAATTTAACTTTATTTATGCTTAGATTGTGTCTATTTTAAATAGAACAGATATTTTTCTTTATTTCCTACTGGGAATGGTAATTCTTCCTGGTAACCTCATGATCTCAGTACCTTTAGTTGATGTGACTTAGAGCTCTATACTTTGAAATATTGCATATGTTGCGCTGCCTCTGTATACCACAGTAAATTTAAGAGATTCCTGTCACAGGCTAAAGGAACTTTTTGTACATACCAAATGGCTTTAGAACAATTTTGAGTATTTTAAAGATTTAAAGCGAAGGGCCCTTTTAAGGTTAGGAGAGCTTGGAGAAGATTTCTGCCCTCTGGGGCTCAAAGAGCAAAGATTTGATAACAGCTGCTAGAACTGCTAGGGCAAAACTGAGTATTTAAATGTCTTTTAAAAATATTTATAACAGAATTGGCCCAAGTCTATTTCTCCTCACATCTTAAATCACATATGATGAGTTGCATAAGTTGTAACAAGTTCTTATTTGCAAATAGGAAGTTTTCCATTAACATTTACATTTATGATGAAACTTAATGGGTTGAAAGTGAAATATCTACTAGCAGAGATGGCTAGTAGACAAATAAGTGAATCAGAAGTGAATTCAACCTTTTGTAATATTTATCCAACTCTTTTTTTATGCCATCTTTCCTTAGTTCCTCCTATGTGGAGGATGAATGTATCAGCATGCATTTGTGTCCCTTTTCTGTTACTTTGCCCTGAAATCCTATAAACCCTTAAATTGTTCCAGGTTCCTTTTTTGGGGGGGAAAAATGTGTCCTTGTCAAATCATGCAGAGGCCGTCTGGGTGCACCATTGTGTGACAGGATGTCATAGGACTGGATGTCATCTCATGCCCTATACGTGGGTGTACAATAAGCTACAGCAGTTTGAACAGCTGCTATTAGATATTCTTAGAAACTAAGTATTTGCAGTACAAAACTTGTCTTGGCAGTTCCTGAAATAACATGCATTAGCATTGTGTTCTGCTATTGTATTTCTGTTTTTTGGGTTTTTTTTAATTTAGGGTAATCTAAGAAGAGGGAAAAATAATGTAAAGATCCTTCAATTTGTAAAAAAAAATAAATAAATCAATGCAGAAGGCAGCCTTTCTTTTATTGTGACAAACTAACCTGGGAGTGTTTATCCATTCTAGTAGGATTTTGTGTTCTGACATTGGTCTACTTCTGTGCGTTACTGGTCAAACAAGTAACGTTAATGCTTATAATTAATCATATAATTAATATGCCTTTATTGAACCTTTTTATCACACTTGCACTGAATTTCAATGATAGCAGTTTCTGCAATGTTTTCCATAAATCTACATACATTTAATATAGGCATAATTGCCTGATCCCACTGCTTGTAATTGGACAGTCTTTGGGGAATTCATAGTTGCTAGTCTTGGGATGTATACAAATAAATTATATTTTGTTCTTTTTCAGGAACTTCTGCCATGTTAATTACGGACTGCTTAGAGCATTGTACTCATCCGTGTGCCTAGACAACAAGACAGGCTACGGAATATGAAAACCCTGTTCTGTATTTCTTGTATTAAAGCCTTAAAGTGTATAATATTATACACTTTTTAAAATAATTGTATATTTAAACTCTCAATTGTTTAGTGATGCAACAGTGTTTTATTTGGAGCTCAATAAAGAATTTTCATCTAATTTCCTGTTACAAAGCAATAATGCAACCTCATGTTCCTTTAGTGATTCTTTTTAGCCTTATGCAGCAAGTGTAAGAGTGTGAAGTCTCATGACTAGAATTTAAATGCTTTTGGAAATAGCTTGTCTAATGTATGAACAACATGGTTAAGTTAAAATGAAGATTGGTGGGGTTTGCTGAAGCTTTTTGTAATAGCTAATTGTAAACAGGTCTACTCAAAACAAGACCCTTGGGTAGAAATGATACTACAACTTCCATTTCCTTCAGAAACTTGTATAACACGAAGGTGTGTTGATCCCTGTCAATTATACTGTACTGCCTATTCTCTTTCACTTGGTGTTTGATGCATAGAAATGTTTTATCTAATACAGTCACAGATTTTCTAGTAGTAGTCTTGGATGAGGCTTTTACACCTTGATAAATCTTGTATCTAACAGTTCAGTTTCCTCAGTGCTTTCTCTGTTTTATATTAATTGTGATTGTGATATTTGTAACAGAAATAAAATTATGATAATTTAATTTCTTGTGTTCTTTTTCCTAAATACTGCTTTCAAAGTATGAGTGTCCCATTCTTCAGTTGTGTTTCCATCAGACTCATTTTTCTTCACTGAATCTCAAATTCATCCCAAGAAAAGCATAATTTGGGTCTCTCTCGTTTTTATTTTGAAAATAAGCAATACTACTTACTAGCTTCACACCAAATGCTTCCTCTTCATGTATTCATAACTTCTAATACCATATACTGACTGTCAAAGAATGGCTTTGAAATTTATGGGGATGTGGAAAAAATTTAGATTTCCTACTAACCCTGGCACTGATCAAAATGTCTTGAGCAAGATACCATTTTTAATAGATGAAAAAAACCCAGTATAAAATAAAGTCTGTATTTCAACCTTCAAATATTTAAGGTGATTTTATCAGTTAATCTCAATCTTAAAAGATTTTCCCTGCTGTCATCTCTCACTGTACTACAACTGCATTTCTGCAATGTCTTCCACAGCAAGCAATAGTAATTATTTTAAATAAGTAAAAGCAAAATCAAAAAAACCTTTGAATAAGTGCAAGAGATGTATAATAATGATTCCCTTCAGACTGACAGGCAGGAACCTCTGGTGTGGAACAGCACCTAGCATTTCAAATGCTGGCCAAGTATAAAAATTGTATATAGATACTGTGGGGGGAATTTAGATAAGTGGAATGCAATTTCACTTGCTGTAATTTGGACTGGACACCAGGATTACCAACACAATCTTATTTGGGGGGTGCTATGAACTATTTAAGGAGCGAAGTATCAAGCCTTTCACTCTGGAGTCATGAACAGAGCTTCTTAATGTCAATACAGCAATATTTTGCTTGTATAACTGATTTTAATATGTGACTGTCGAAGCTAGCTAGCAAATCTGCTAATTTGTCTGAGATCTTGTCTGATTACTGTGTGGCCTAAAACCAGAAACTGAGGGTCCAGTCAAGGCGGGTTGACTGCAGACTGTCCAGCTGTTGGTCTTGCAAGTATTTTGCTTCACTTCAGTAACAATGTAAGGAATGACTGTTTCTCTGCTTTGAAGCCTGGACTTCATTTCTGCTGGTTTTTATTCTTACTGGACAGATTTATGTATTATGCGGTTGTGTTTTGAGTGAAATCTGGGTCTCATTGGAATAGTTTTGTCATTCACTTCAAGTGACCACGTACACATGTGCATCCTACTTGTGCTGTCACTGATGACTTCAGCCTACGCTGTGGGACAGTCCTGATGCTCTGTTCTGTGGTACGTGTTCTACATGACGTTGCCTTACCTAAAGGTTTTGAGCAGGGACATGAGCCTGCTCCTTCAAATGAATTGTCCGGTCTGCATCACGGTCTTTCCAGTAGTGTTTATCCTGATGGGGGGATGTCACCACACTTGGCAATGTAACAACTGTACAAAATACTCTATGCGTGTATTAGAACAAACCTCGAGGTCATCAGTCTTTACGAATGATACTGCAGAGCATACTTTTCAAGTTGGAACTTCAGCCTTCTGACCAAAGGAACTGAAAATTTAAAGATCAAAATGCAGAGTTAAACTTGCATACATACAATGGTTGGTGATAAATAGGATCAAATCTGCCCTTGAGTGGTTCTGCTTCTATTTCTCCACACAGAACTTTGCAGTCCTTTTTATTATTTTATTATAGTTGGATTTTTGTGGCAGGCTCACAATTGTGTGCTGAAAGGCCCAACTTATAGTAGAATTTCCAGGTTACCGATGTCTAACATCCTCAGTACTGTTGCGGCTCAGTAGATGCACACAAAGAATCAGAATATCTTTGACTTTATGAAAAAGATTAATTGGATGAAAGGGCTGAGAATGATTTTAACAAGTTCAGCAATTTTGTCCAAGACAGCTGCATTTGTTTAATGGGGAGAAAAACCCCTTTGGTAATGGAAATTATTGAAGGTATTTAGTGTTAAAGCACATATTGCTAAGATGATAAATGTTTGTGCAGCCTCAGATACTTCAAGGAGTTTGCAGTGCGTTGACCCTTGTCTACAGGCAGGCTTTCTCTAGGACTGCCAGTCAGGAGAACATCTCTGGCAAACTTGGATTTTAAAAATGCTTAGAAACTGTAGCTGAGGGCAGAAATAAAGCTGCTTTGCTCTATAGTTTTTTTTTTTAGGTTCATCATTGGGAAAGTATTAAAGTATGAAATGTCAACATTCCTAAAAATAGCAAAATAGGAAACAGGCTTAATGGAAACTTCCACTTTTCAGTCAAAGATGTACTTGAAAATTACAAAATTAAAATAATTTAGATTGAATAAAGGCTTATGACAAAATTTCTCAGGAATCTTTATAGCCAGTAATGAAAATAACTCATGCTCTTTCAAGATAAAAAGCTACTGAGCTAGAATTCCTGACTAAACAAGGTTCTGCTCCTATTACCCTGAGAGAAATCAAATGTAAATCAGTCCTTGGAGTTTAGCGTTGCAAAAGCAGAAGCTCAACCCTTAACCAGTTCTTCAGGCCTAGAACCAGTTGGTAAAAATAGCCTGAATGATCTTATCTTTATATTCGTACTGAAATTTAAAATTAAGAAAGTTTTCACCTGAGGTGAAATGCTGGCCCCTTTGTGAAGCTAAAAGGAAGTTTGATTTTTTTTTTATTGACCTCTATAGACTTGACTTTTTTTCCCCCCTCTTATGCAAAACATGGTGAAGTGCTCCAAATGCTTACTCAAGCAGCAACCCATGAATGCAGTAGTTCATTGTCTTCTACGGCAAGAGATTAAGTGGTAACTTGTGCTATTGCTGTTGATCTGTGTGTGAAACATCCTGGTGCCCTAAACATCTCATGAAGATGAAACGCTTTTTATTTATTTGATAAATTGCCTCGTTTCTTCATTCTTCTATTAACAGTTGGAGTTTCTTAATGTGGAGGTAGCTGTTTCTTGTGTGTTTCTTACTGAGAGAAAAGATGTGAATTCACTACTCTATTTTTAAGGATGTATTGAAAAAGAAGGGAAATACATTTGTCTAAGTTCATTCTTCTGATAATGCAATTCCCAGTTCAAAAATCCATGGATGAAGATACTCTTCCTTCAGACTGTACGACTGCTACAGCATTACGCTGCTAAAAACACATTCACAGACTTTGGGCTTTTACTAAACCATTTTGCAATGTTCATAGCACAATATAAATACTTGCCGGTTTAAAAATTCGGTTGACCTTTCAGGGGAGTTAATTACAGGTTTGAAAGCAAATGCGAGGACTAAGTACAAACTGGTGAATGTTGCCTACATGCATAATGGCAATCATCTGACCCATGGTGATGATCAGAATTATCCACACATGAAAATTAAGCTTATTCTGTTTAGTATAAGTTTCACTTTTTTACAGCACTCAAAGCTCTCACTTGAAATGATTTGAACAGAAAATTCCCCCAGATATTCAAAATAGTCTAGTAATGATTTTCTCATACATCTTATTAATAAGAAAAGTGTGTGTTTAGTTTTTTCATGTGATTCACTTGACTATATTACTTCTAGATCAGAAATAGAGTCCCTCTAAGACTGACAGAATTAAGTATAAGTCAAGAAAGCAGAGATAATCCTCAGGCGGTTACTCCTCTTGAAAGAACTGCGGGATAAATGCATAAGGGATTGTGGTAAAGTTTTGTGGTATGTTTTATGGTGGTGATCATGAGTTGCATTTATTTTTTTTATTACTCTCATTACAGATTTGAGGAAATGAAAATGGAAAAAAAAATATAAGTGTATTACACAACAGGAAACTGGATGGGGAAGACAGGTTGTTAAAAAGCAATCTAAATACTAAAAACCATTTTGGATTTCAAATTCTGGAATGGAAATGGAAAGCCTCCATATTCCAGAGCATATCTTCCCTGAGCTACCTTGGGAAGCCATGCAATAGCTGCTAATCTTTAAAAAGTTTTTTATTGGCATAGACTATTCCAACAGTTATTCCCAGGAGTTCACTTGTGATTTAGACATATTTGATGTTAGGAAGTTAAAGTGATGTATCCTAGGTGAGAGAAGCATAGGTCACAGGCACGGTCTATGATAACTACTGGGTTTTTTTCTACCTGTAGCTAGTCTGGCATTGGAATCTCTCATGTAGTAGGAATAGCTTCGTTAATTTTTGGTGATATTCTTCAAGGATATAAGCAGATCATTTTTATAAATGCCACAATCAATACTCCTTTGAAAGGTCGTTTTGTGTACTCCTGAATAATATTTATATGCATGCGTACATAATTTCATGTATTTGGTAAGGGCTCTTCAGAAGAATAATTCAAAGGACACAAGATGTTATCTTACTGTGAGAGACTTAAAAAGCTTGATTATGGTTTATAATTGCTTGCACAGGGAGAAAATAACAAGTACTAAATGACTCTAATCTAGTAGTGAAAAAAAGTAAGAACTAATGCTGAGTGTAAAAGCCCTGTAGTTTTAAATGAGAAATTAGGCTCAAATGAGAGTGATTAACCACAGCAGTGAGCTACATGCAGAAGAATGGGCTTCTGTGGGTTTTTTTCTACATAGCAGACTAGATTGAATGATCTAATAACTGTGGCTGAACTTGAAAGTCATGGATCCATGATTGTTGTATAATAATTCTAACCATCAGAAGAAAGTGCTTTCTTTGTCTGATTTGCGGGTTAATACAGTAATCTGTGAGGGTTAAGATGAACAAAATAGCTTTTATTAACAAGGATGCATTCTCCATTTCCATAAATATATTTTATATATATTATGCATGTCTTGCTGCCTTTACAAACAGTGAAAGTGATGGTAAGTCAATATTTAATGATACTAACATACCAACACAACTCTTGTTGCTCATGCAAGCAACATTTAGAAATCTTGTATATCGCTGTGGTTAACTTGCTAATTATGCTTTTTGAAAACAGCATCTACTTATTAACAGAAGTCTAAATTTTGTTAAAGAAACAGGCTGGATTTTTCAGTTCTGATTTATATATCTACAGCTCAGATGACAAACTCTTGACTGGTTGCTCAGGCTCCCCTTATCGTCAATCAAGAGAGACAAGCTCAAAGGATAACTCATCTTTTTGAGACAGAAGTACATTGAGATCAGGTGACCCACCCTCTGAAAGCACCTGGCTCTCCCTCCTTGACTCATGAGGGTGATTAAACTTATTTGGATGTTTAAACCCAAGATGTCTGAAGCAAAGCGTGATGAATGCCACTCAAATTTCTGTTCCAAATCCAGCTTTGTTGATACCTTGAAAACAGCAGCAATTGATGGGGTCTGGAAATAAACAGGTACTTGGAGAAAATCACTGAAGACAGCTCTCATAGCAATGTGTGTAGAAGATGTGGTTTGCTACACAGTATAGAGGGGGCTATTCCAAATAGGTAGGAGTAGGTGAGAGGATGTGTATGTAACCATGTTTGTTACCTGCTGTCTCTGCCCTTCTTTCAAACAAGTTTTATATTCTGCTTGTTTAAGCAGAAAACAAATGCAAGACTGCCTTTTGATGGCTTCTGCTCCAAACATTGTGGTGCAATAGCCTTCTTAGCGTATGTATTTATCAGGACATTTTCATACTCAGTGTTTCCAGAGCCTTCTGTTAAACATGGCTGCATGTTTTTGTTTGTAAGCATCTTAAATCTAAGGATTAGCTAGGATATTGGCTGAGAGGACTTGTACAAGAGGGAATTTATGGTTATGCTATAAATGTTAGTCACTGCTTAAAGGAAAAGTTTTAAATGGGATTGGCTGAAGGAAAGTCTAGAGACTAGAAAAAGCAGTTGAATTTCTTTGCGTAAGTACTTAGAACAATAGGAAGTAAAATATTTCCTATTTCAGTCTAGTGTCTAAAATATTAGTATCCAGCCCCCACTAATAACCAGTAGATGCTACACAGAAGGAAGATAAAACTCTCCAGTCTACTTACCCAGTTATCCAGAGCTGTGTAAATAAGATTCTCTCTTCTTTGGAATATCTGCAGGAAATCTTTTAACTAGGAAACAGAAAATATGCAACGCTTCTGATAATGGAAATTTAAGACTTCATACTTCTGTGGTTCTTAACATTTAAAGAATTCACTAACTTTCAAACACTGCTGTGTTAAGGAAGAGCTGATGCAGGTAGATCATTTTGCACTATACAGAGTAAGAGCCAAAACAAGCATGAAATTTATCATTGGTGCAATATTCCTCAGAGACTCAAATTTCCCCCGAAAAAAGTTGTTTTGCAGGAAAATATGTTTTGGGAACAGAGTAACTGCTTCATTTTAAAATAAATTCTTCCAAAAGTTGTTTGGTTTTTTTAAAAAAAAAAAATTATATTTTTAAAGCATGATTTTGAGGACATGCCTAGTGTTGCTAGGCCACTTGAAAGATGTGACAAATCAATTGGGAGGGAAAATAAAAACAAAACAAACAAAACACAGAAACAAGCGTAGCAGGACACTGGCACACACTCTCAAACTGTAGTTCTCTGTATTAACATAGTCCTGGGCAACCTGCTCCAGGTGGAGCTGCATGAGCAGAGGGAGTGGATAAAATGACCTCAAGAGGTCCCTTCCAATCTCAACCTTTATGTGATTCTGTAACATAGTAATGTCACTATGATGGAGATCTACCTGAGATGTATTAACTGTGTCACCACCCCCCACCCCTTCCCGCCCCTCAGTCTCTACAGGAGTATATATGGTGCACTCCATCCTATTGACCAGTATTGGCTCAGTATAGATCCCTGAGGCATGCTGCAAGGAACTGGCTGCCACCAAATCTTCAAACCAGTGACCTCTACCCTTGGACTCCAGCTGTCCAGCTATTTTTTCAATACGGCCTAGTTTTCCAGTCACCAAGGAGTCCATCCAACTACTTTTTGTATCTCCAGATTGACTGCAAGTTAGCCACACTTGTCAAAGTACATGACATTGACCACTCTCTCCATGCGAGTCACCACAGAAGGCAACCAGGTTAGGCTTGATTTGCCCTTGCTAGATTCATGTTGGCTGTTCCTAGTTACCTTCTTGTCCTTCACATGCATGGAAATGTGCTTCTGAGTGGATTTGCTCCATAACTTTCTCAGAGATCAAGATTAGGCCAGTCAGCCTGTAGTTCACTAGATCCTCATTCTTGATGATGGACATGACATCCAGGCATCAAGAATATTATTCTTTTGCTTTATATTTGATTTTATATATGTTGGGGGTGGGGAGGGGGATGATACTTCCCCCAAATCTTCCTGTATTCTTCCTTACCTATAGTACACTGGACTAGTTACTTAGTTTTTACCCAACTAAAAGTAGTTAGAATCCTGGAATCATAGAATTGTTTTAGTTGGAAAAGACCTTTAAGATCATCAAGTCCAACTGTTAACCTAACACTGCAAAGTCCACCACTAAACCACATCCCGAAGCACCACATCGACACGTCTTTTAAAAAATACCTCCAAGATGCTGATTCAACCACTTCCCTGGGCAGCCAGTTCTAATGATTGACAACCCTTTCAGTGAAGAAATTTTCCTAATATCCAATCTAAACCTCCCCTGGCACAACTTGAGGCCATTTCCTCTTGTCCTATCACTTGGTACTTGGGAGAAGAGACCAACACCCACCTGGCTACGACCTCCTTTCAGGTAGTTGTAGAGAGCAATAAGGTCTCCCCTCAGCCTCCTTTTCTCCAGGCTAAACAACCCCAGTTGCCTCAGCTGCTCCTCGTAAGACTTGTGCTCTAGACCCTTCACCAGCTTTGTTGCCCTTCTCTGGACATGCTCCAGCACCTCAATGTCCTTATTGTAGTGAGGGGCCCAAAACCAAACACAGTACTTGAGTGTACTGTACTCACCAGTACCGAGTACAGGGGCACAATCACTTCCCTAGTCCTGCTGGCCACGCTGTTCCTGATGCAAGCCAGGATGCTGTTGGCCTTCTTGGCCACCTGGGCCCACTGCTGGCTCATATTCAGCCATTTGTCCACCAATACTACCAGGTCCTTTTCCACCAGGCAGCTTTCTAGCCACTCTTCCCCAAGCCTGTAGCATTCCAAGCACTACGAAAAAGCATTGTAGTTGAGAGGAACCTAAAACTATAAAGCTCCTTCCTCCTTTCCCTTCTGTAAAAATGCATGAAAAGGCGATTAAAAATATACTACATGCTTTCTTGTTACTTTCTCTTCTCAAGTTGGTCATGGTAAAAGAAAGATGTTTGCACGTTTGTTTTTCTCCCTCAGTCAACAGGCCTTGGGACCATTACAACAGTTTTGTTCAGTGCAGTCTTGAAGGACGCTGTAAGCATCTGTGGGCTTTTCAAAGGTACTTACAGGGTCAGGGAGTGTAAATCCCTTCACTGTATATCGTGTTTCAGGTACTTTGGACCCACATAATGTGATCTTAAGTCTGGACTGTCATTGGTCTAGGTTCCTTTATAGACAGCTATGCTAGAAAGCAATGGAAGAAATGGAGAGACACGTCAGGTATGATTTGGCTAGCCTGAGGAACGAGAGCACTCTTCTCCTATGCTAGAAGCCTCATTTGGTTCCCTGAAGTTAGCTGACACCTCCTTACTGACTCACATGAACTGCTTTTGAAATAATTGCGGTTGTTAATATAGTAATAGAATTAATTTTGTAATGAATAAAAGCACTAAAGATGAAGTCTGTGCTCCCTCCTCTGTCTTCTCTTTTGTGCAAACACAGACTGTAAGTGAGCTGATTATAAATAAGTTCCCGATGATCAGCATATGTTAGCAGGAAAGAGTTGACTTATGCTACCCTACCACCAGACCCATTATTGTCATTCACTGACGATACCCTGTTCTGCTAATTCAAGTGGAGGATTGTGTAAATGGGAATGCTGTTAATCAGATAGTGCTTGAGAAACAGTGCCACTTATTAATCATCCCTGCAGATCTTTTGTTCTACTACAGGTACATCTAGAGAGCAGGCAACATTTTCAATTATATTCAGGCATTTATTTTTCAAAGAGTTTCTTAGCATTAAAAAAAAAATCCACAAAAAACTAGCGAAATACAATTTATTATTTACTTTCTTTTGAGCACCTGCAGCATTTCACATCCAGTTGGCAGAACACAACACTGCATTAGTTCATGTATCTGTGAATGTATTGTTCTATTAGCTCTGTGTAAGAGGCTTTAAAATTTAAAAAGCCTCAGCTATATTTTAGGATGGGCCCCCTTATCCACCTGTATCTTTCAAAGGAACAATAGTTAGAATTTTAAGTACCTGGCCATAATATATCATAGTTTCATTAGGATGGAGCAAGCCTTAAAAGATTTACAGCTTTGATTTAGACATCTACTCGCCCAAGTACAAGTCGCCAGTATTGAAGCAAATACAGTTCAAAATTTTGCCATTAGGGTCATATTTGCAAATCAGGGCTGCTATATTTATCGAAAAAAAGCAGATCTCTTAAGCTTATGGGTTGAGATAAAGATAGGAGATGACTGTGGTGGATTGACCTTGGCTGGCCAACAGATCCCCACCAAACTGGACTTCAACTGGGCAGGGGGAGAAAATAAAGCAAAAAGCTCGTGGGTTGAGATGAGGACAGGGAGATCACTCAGCAATTACTATCATGGGCAAAACAGACTCACCTTGGGGAAATAAATTTAATTTATCGCCAATCAAAATCAGAGAAGGATAATGAGAAACAAGAACAAATCTAAAACCACCTTCCCCCATTCCTCCCTTCTTCCTAGGCTCAACTTCTCTCCCAATTTTCTCTACCTCCTCCCCTTGAGTGGAGCAGGGAACGGGGAATGAGGGTTGTGGTCAGTTTATCACGTCTCTGCCACTCCTTCCTCCTCACACTCTTCCCATGCCCCAGTGTGGGGTCCCTCCCACAGGAGACAGTTCTTCTCTGAAGGAAGCTGTGACCCTGTGAACATCCACCTGCTCTGGCGTGGGGTCCTCCACAGGCAGCAGGGTGTATGTCTGCTCCACTGTGGACCTCCATGGGCTGCAGGGGGACAACCATTGTCTTCACCATGGGCTGCAGGGGAGTACTCTGCTCCAGTGCCCGGAGCACCTCTTCCCCCTACTTCTTCCCTGACCTTGGTGTCTGCAGGGCTGTTTCTCTCTCATTTTCTCAATCTTCTCTCCCAGCTGCTGCACAGCATTTTTTTCCCCTTCTTAAATATGTTCTCCCAGAGGCACTACCACCATCACTGATGGGTGTAGCTTTGGCCAGCAGCAGGTGCAACTTGCAGCTGGCTGGAACTGGCTCTGTCTGACATGGGAAGGCAGCTTTGGGCATCTTCTCACAGAAGCCACCCCTTCAGCCTTCCCTCCACTGCCAAAACCTTGGCACGTAAACCAAATAAATCAGTCATCAATTATTGTCACAGGCAGAACAGACACAACTTGGGGAAAATTAATTTAATTTATTGCCAAATAAAATAGATCCATGATTGAGAAAAAAGGCAAATGAAAACAAACACCTTCCCTCCATCCTCTTTCGCCCAGTCCCACCTTCACCCCCTCACCCCTGACT
Source organism: Grus americana (assembly GCF_028858705.1). NCBI lineage: Eukaryota > Metazoa > Chordata > Aves > Gruiformes > Gruidae > Grus > Grus americana. The sequence goes on along the minus strand of NC_072853.1, from coordinate 7,681,755 downwards.
CCTCTTCCCCCTGAAAAGAATCAGGAAGTCCTATGGCCTTTGGTGTAACCATTTCCTGCTGGCCCTGCAGGGCCCGGCCTGAGGAACCATCTATTGTTTCCCAGTCCTCTGCAATAAGTCTCTGAAGTTATTTCTGATCATGAGTTCTCTTACCAGCATGCTGTGCTCCAAGATCAATACTGTATTGTTACGTTAGTGCTATGGTCATGCATAACACTAAGCTGCGATAATATCCTGAGGATTAAATAAACCAAAAAAAAAAAATGTAAGGGGTATTGACCTCTAGATGAGGTTTGTTTGGATAAGTCCCCTGCTCCTACCTTATGTACCGATGTCTGATTAAGATATCTAAGACTTACTTACCACATGAAACTCGAGGTGGTTAGTTTGAGTGCCTAAGTACGTCGAGCTACCAGACCTTGGATCCATATATAACAGATGAGAGGAGCAGGTCTGACTCCTGCTTTGTTACAGATGGTGGTGGTGGTGGTGTTGGTATAGAACACGTCTCCAGTGGGACTCAAGAGCATCTGTTTAACTGTGTCTAAATCTTTCACTTAAGCCTAAATTTTGCTTATGAAGGCCCACTCTTACTCTCCTGAGGAGGCCCACAGATTACTGACAGAATGGCATATTCCTGCTATCCAAGCAGGTCATGCAAAGGCTAGCTGTGCAAAACAGGCAGCTCTTTGATGACTTAAAACCTATGGAAGGTAGTAACAGGTCACCAGCCTCCTGTTTATAGCAGCAATTTGTGAGCTTCACAAGAACTGCTTAGGTATTCCTTCTTTTGATGCCTTTTACATTTACCAATGCTTTAATCAGCAAAATTCCTTTATGGGCAAACCCATCACCTCCTCCTAAGCCTCTGGCAAAGACGGTTATTTGTCTCTTAGATTTCCAGCAACGGCATTAATTTTTCACCCTGCACTTCCCCCTTTGAGAAGCAAGTGAACCATTGCTAAGCCTGCGTTCTAACGTTCGTCTAGAGCCAGGTATTTATTATCTCAGTTCAAGTCCCTGTTGACTCTGTGGGTTGCACAGCTTTTGATTCATATTTGGATTGCTGCCTTTCCTGTTTTCTTTTTTTTTTGTTGTGGTTTTTTTTTTTCTTTCCTTTATTTTTAACCCTTTTTGGAAGCAGCCCAAGTTATTAGTACCAGCAAACTCAGCCTGTAACCAAATGCTGCTCCTCAATGAAAATGTATCTGCCGTTATGACACTAGAACAGCTCTCATAGCAGCAGTATCAGAGCAAAGGGCCCTATGAGTTGGTGGTTGCCAGGCTTCAAATAAGACATCAAAAGTCAAGCTTTGCCACATAGGGGTGTTTAAAGGCCCTATGGTACAGGAAGCCTAATTCCCATCTCTGTCCCAATAATCTGAATGGGTAATGACTGCACAGTTTGTCTAGCAAAGTTCCTGAAGCCGTTGTGCCTTCACATGTGATTTTTTCTTTCCTGTCAAGTTCCTGTGTGGCATTACTATGTGGTGTTACACAGCTGCTTCTCTCTGCCCCAGAGATAGATGCATTTCAGCAGAAGACAAAGCAATTGCTGTTCTTCAAACATGTGAAACTCCTGGGAGTAAAGAGCTCCTAATCTTCTGCCTTAATTGACTTTAAAATATTTTTCAGACATCTGCATATTAAGAGCCATGCTTTGGATATTGGTAGGGATACATCCTTAAATTATTATATCCCTGCAGAGGACTAGTTCTTTTCACCTCCGCCCACCCAGAAAAATAACTTAGTGAACTCTTCTAGAAGAGATAGATTTTCAGGCTTACTAAATCAGACTAAATGTTTGCAATTAAATTTCAATGTACTGGAGGTCATTTGTATTTGAAATTGAAAAAAGACAGCCTTAAGATTCTACCAGATGTGCTCCTCTTGCCTGTTCGTGGGATGAGTTATATTTAATTTGAGTTTGTGTTTATTCCTACTGTAGTTTTTCAGCTGACTTCCACAGTTTATACCAGAAGAAGATCTGACCTAAGTGTTTTGGTAAAATTAGATAATAAGCAAGCAATCTATGACGCAAATGAGATGTTAAAAAGCCCACTTAAGACACAACCAAACACCAAATATCTATTTTTTCAAGAAAGAAGATGCGCCATCTTGGCAATTTCACATAATACATAATAAGGACAATGAAGAAGTGACCTTGATGCAGATAACTCATTCCAGATTAGCCATGTGTGGTAGGCAAGGTTGCTTCTTCCTGTCACAGAGAAAAATCCAGTCATGAGCTGTTTCTGTTTTTCAGTAATAACCAAGCTAACTTAGAAAATTTTCCTCCAAAATACAAGGATGCTAATGTCCCAGACCCTTGGGATCAGTCTTTGTGTACATGCAGCTCGCCGGAAAAAAGCTCTTCGCACAAAGGCGCTCTGTGCATATGAGATTCTCTTTCCTGCTCTGTAATCTCCATAGCCACCTTCATCTCAGCAGCCTTACTCTTTTAAAGTAAGGACTCCTGCAAGCAGGGGTTGGAAGTATCTCCACAACGTGGAATAGGTATCTGACATGAGAGAAGGGTTGTCTCTCACAAACAGGACAAGAGATGGTCGTCACTGGCTTGGTGGATGAGATGGAGTGCTTCCCTAAATCGTGAACATCAAATAATGAATCCAAATTAAGCAAAGATATTTAAATAGGTTAATTTAAATAGGTTAATTAAAAGTCATTAAATTTTATATGAGATCCTCTGACTCAGAGTTGAACAGGCCATAAGAAGTGGTGAAAGGAGGCATGAGTTTCTCGTGTGCAGGTGCCTAACAAAGTTTCTTTTGTTTCTGGTTTGCAGTGGTCGATCCCACAAACCTCAGTTTCATATCTGGAAATTGGCTACTAAAACTCAATGAGATGAATGGTGCCTGGTTTGGACACTGAGCTGCACTGGGGGTGAGAGTATTTTAGCTAGGAATATTTAACAGATCTTGCAGTGACAACTAAAGCCAATTGCTTTTAACCCTCAGTTCACTTCTATTTCCCACCTATCATATTAAGTATGTTGCTATGGGACTTGCTATTTAATGTGTATTTCTGTAGTGTATTCACCTATGTGTAGAGAGGTATGTCCTGAGCTTATTTTCTTTATTCTGAAAAGTTTAAATGGTCATTCTAACTCTCGTTTGAACCAACTCTAATTGCAGTTTGCTCATTACTAACTGTAAAAGCAAACACTGGAGGCAAGGGTCACACCAAGAGGAGTGGTTCTGTGGACACAAACCAATGGAGCACAATAGATCTACATCGGATGCTTTTTCCCTTCATTTTTTTAATGCATGTAGTTGAGAAAAAAGAGTCCTTCTGACCTTTATAGGTGATAATCTGTCATGTTAAGTTCTACTGCAAGAAATTACTAACTGTTAGCTAAACTACTGTGTTATGAATGCATTGAGGGCAGCACAAGAAATCCCATTCCTGTTACTGATGCTCATAGCCATTCAAAAGAGGAGGCTCATATGTCCTTTCCCCCTCAAAAAATACAAATCCAACAATTCTTTCCGAAGCTGGATAAAGAGATCTCAAACCTTGTTTAAGAGGCCACAGGAGACAGTGCCTGCCCTCCCTTTCTTTGTGTAAGCATTGTGTGAGCTCTTACCAGTACTATTTCTAGGAAATCGTCACTGATTTTAAAGTTGAATTTTGCAGTCTCCAACTTTCAACTCTTGTTATGCCCTTGTTAACAATGTCAAAATAAAGTTTAGGATGTTTGCATGCAAGCCTATGAAATGAATTAGGCCAGATCTGTTACCAAGTGTTTTCATTTTGCACTAAAAGAGCATAGGTGATGAGAATATTGCATTCTGCTTGACTAGTAGACACAAATCTAGAATCTGTAGAATCTGGCACAGGGATATATTTCCTAAAATTGCAAGGCATGTCACTTCACAAGTGCCAGAACTGACACAGCAGAGAAAGCTTTTCAAACTGAGTAAAGCTAGCAGAATCTGGCCCTAACAGCACAAATGCTACAGGGAGAATAGCTATTAGGAGAATAAAATGTAGTGATAATTATATATGAAGGCTTTAGGGGGGAAAAAAACCCCCAAAACCCAAAACCCAACCCAAAAAAGCCCCACCTATGAAAAACCAAAGGGTGATTCAGATAAAAAGGTGTCCCGGTATTTAAAGTTCCCTGCATTGTTCGTTAGCTAGCATGTTCAGAGAGCTGTCTGTGCCGACAAATGGCTATACTGTGCTCTATCACAGAGAACAGCACGGGGGAAGAGGGAGCTGCTTCACTAGTCTAGTGGGACTGAGAGCTGTGCTTAGCAAAGCCAGCTCTTTTGGTCCTTTTAATAAAATGACAGTAATTTGACAGTAATAAACATTAGGTTGTCACTGTAATGTAGAAGTTTGTAAATAATGTTGACATTATCTTATGCTTCATGTCAGAACGTGGGTCCGCTTTATCAGCTGATTAATGGGGAAATTGGATGAAATTCTTTAAATCTGACAAAAAGAAGCTTGGATTGCACTGGGAATGAGTTGTCTTTTGTTTTCCTCTGTTCCTTTTAAGCCCTGGTAGTGCTTTTTCATCTCCTTTTTTGTTTTTCCCCTCATTTTTAGCTTTTGTGCAAAACTCTGACAAGCTGAACATAAGTGGTAATGTTGTCTAAACTACTGGAACTGCCATTTAAACAAGTCCCAGAGTTTTTTTGTTTGTGTTTTTTGTGGTTTTTTTTTTTTGTTTGTTTGGTTGGTTGGTTGGTTGGTTTGGTTTTTTCCCCTAGAAATACACAGTTCTGAAACAGTGAAGTTTTGGGGGTTTTTTGGGGGGTTCTTTTTTTTCTCCTGTCTACCTACTGTCACAAATTGTGGCTATTCCTACAGACTAGTAATCTAATACAAATGATGATTAGCCTACCAGAATTCATTTTAGGGCTGAGAGAATTATGAACACAAAAATTTGCCAATGCCATGCCAGGGATTTCCTCTGTCATTGCAGCCCGTTGTTGTGAGCCAAGCAGCCTGTCGCACCAGAGCCATCTCAAACACATCCTTCCAAATCTTAAACTTTTCTTTCTTTCTGGATTTCCTAGAAATTCATCTGACCCTAACAAACAAGCACTGGGGAGATTTGGTCTTTGCACACGTTTTGTAACTGTTTATGATCCAAATGCATTTCATGGCATTGAAGACGACAATCAGAAGCAGGCTATTGGACATGTATGTACCAAACAAAATTATCAGCTGGCTTCTTTTCAGAGAGGAAAGTATCACCATCTAGTATCCCCCTTCAGAGGTGTTTGAGGAAGCTGCTGGAAATACACCTGACTCATAATGATTTCTGTGTGTGCTGGATAGGGAGAATGACAGATCTTCCCATCTGTCCATTCTCCCCCATAGCTCACACAGAGGCAGTGTCCAGCACCAATGTACCCATTTTATAGGGTGATCAGATATGCAGGTGAAATGGGACTGTCCTAGTTTCAGCTGAGATAGAGCTAATTTTCTTTATCATAACTAGTACGGGGCTATGTTTTGGATTTGTGCTGAAAACAGTATTGACAATGCAGAGATATTTTTGTTATTGCTGAGCAGTGCTTACAGAGCCAAGGCCTTTTCTGCTTCTCACAACACCCCACCAGCGAGTAGGCTGGGGGTGCACAAGGAGTTGGGAGATGGCTGAACACCTGCCCACCGATGGGAAGTGGTGAATGAATTCCTTGTTTTGCTTTGCTTGCGCACACAGCTTTTGCTTTACCTATTAAATTGTCTATCTCAACCCACGAGTTTTCTCACTTTTGCTCTTCCGATTCTCTCCTCCATCCTGCCACGGGGGGAGTGAGCAAGTGGCTGTATGGTGCTTAGCTGCCACCTGGGGTTAAACCACGACAGGCACCTCAGGAGATCTCTACTCCTACCTACTTCTCAAAACTGGGTCATCTATGGAATCCTATAATATTGATCAGAGCTTTATCCATTTGAGTCTTGAAAAACCTCCAAGGATGAAGAAGGCACAATGTACCTGGGCAACGTGCTCCACTGCCTGGCTGTGCTCATGAGGAAAAAAGTTCCTCCTTATATCCAGTCTGACACTCTCTGAGCTTGTTGTCTCTCATCCTCCCTCCATGCACCACTGTGAAAAGCCTGGCTCTGTCTTCTTGATGACATTCCTAAGAGTACTGGGGGCTGCTGTAAGGCCCCCCCAAAGCCACCTCTTCTCCAGGTTGAACAATGCTTATCCCTTAGCCTCTCTTCAGGGGGTTCCAGCCCTGATCATCTCAGAGGCCTCCACTGAACTTGTTCTAGTATGTTGATGTGTTTTCTGTATTGAGCTATTTACCTCCCATTTAAGTCAGCTGAAATATAAAATGATCTAATCACTTAAAACCCTGTGGACCTGGCACCAACTGCTCAGACCAGTTCTGTGAATGATAATAACTTGCCCTTTCCATCTCTGAATCCCGTGGGCAAGAGGACAGGATTACCTTGCTTTCTAGATGAGAGATGCAAACATATTACTCAACTTGGTCAGAGGTGGTATAGTCATTCAGTGGCAGAGTCATGATTATTACCTGAATCCATAGTCCTTTTCCAGCTTTGCTGGACTGGACCTCAAAAACACATCTGATTTTGCTGGCATGGGTGGCAATTCTGAGTGAATTGGGAATAAGTATCAGTAAGTACTCCCAAGAGGCACTTGACACCCTCTACAGGAAAACCAGCAGCCAATATTAAAAATCAATTAGTATTTCCACAGCACAACGTTTGCCATACAATATACAATGACCTTTACAGGCCAGAGAAGAGTTGGTTTAATGTACTATATAATGCCAGATGGTAATGTCTTTCCTCACTTAGGTGGCTTGTGATTAAACTCAATTTTCTCAGCCACCAATTGACCTTTATCCATCTCCCGCAATTTAGTGAATGGAAGTTGGTAAAACCTAACAGGGTATATACATCATGTTGTGACAACTTCTCCTTATAACAAGACACAAGTGGGCAGTGAGGCACATCTGAGGTGCAGTCATTTCAGTCAGTTTGTCCAGATAAAGAAGAACTTGCTGAGATGCAACCAAGTTACTTTTGTGTCTATCATGTCCTACGAGTACATTTTCCATTCAGTGAGAAAATGGTTACAACTGGTTCTCTTTTCACTGTCGGGCTGTGTTGGAGGTGTTCAGTAGATCATTATTTGCCATTTAAGAAGAGAAGGATGAGACATTTGTCATACCCCAGCTGGTCTCCTGGTAAAACTGGAGAGAATTTACCCTCCTTCTCCACCTTTGGAGATCAGTCTGTATTCAAAGGACATCTAGTAGTTGATACTGTGCAGAGCCATAGTGCAAGGAATGGCCTTTGCACTAGTTGATTACCTCCTTGCTGACGCAGTGGCTTCCCATGATCCAAACATTTGCTGGCCCTAGAGGTCTGGCAAAGGTCAGTAGTAAAATGAAGTGTCACAGGACAGTCTTTTCCTTCTCTTATGAACCAGTGCATGTGCTACCCCAAATAGTAGTGACAAGTAGATTACTTCAGCTCATTTACCGCATTGGTAAACCCATGCCAGGGGGAGGACTAGTTGATATTGCTTTCTAAAACACATCTATTTATATTTGTTCAACCTCTTCAGTTCAACCTGAAGACAGATTTATCATTTACAATTGCTATTTCACTGTGAAAGTCTGGATTTTACAAGGCCCCAGCATGTACATGGCACACTTGCCTTTCCTGGTAAGATTTCTTAACAAAGTGTTTCTGTTTTTTGTAAATATTCCACACAATACCTGTGTCCAGGACACAGTCTCAGGATGCCAGATCTTGAAATTTGGTTTAAATGAAAGCTGATTTGAGCTCTCACTATGAAACAGCCTGTGGTTAACTCTGTAGTGCAGTAATGCAAACACAGCATTAAAAGGGTATTTTTGAAATGAAACAGCACATCTTTAAGTAATTATTTTGCTTCTTCAGCTTTTTACCATATTTCCCTTCTATTGAAATAGTCTGGAAGGAAGTAAGGGAAGTGCTGTTTTATCATGCCCCATTCCTGTGAGCTCAACTTTTCTTCCCTTGCTCATCTTCACTCTGCTCACAGTGTCACGAGTGATGCCTGAAATTTCTTCCTTATTGCAATTGTCTTTTAGAGCTTTCCTTTGGTGAAGCTTTCCTTAAGATGGTCTTATTTTCTCTCCAGACCCCAAAGATGTCAGCATATGGCAATGAAACACTGCCACTGAATTACTGTCTCTTTTCATGGTAATTAGTTTAGACTTTTGGACTACATCTATTGTAGCTAATTGAATGGCACCAGGGAATGTTCCCAGGGACAGGAACTTGACTGCTTGTCCTGGTAAATGGTTCCTGTTATGATTTTGGCCCCAGCCAGCTGGCACTCTCCCAAATGCATCCTGGACGCAGTTTGGGAATCAGCACAGACCAGGGACCATTCCCAGTTATCAGTTTGGATGTGCCCACCCTGTTTCACAGGCTGGGAGACTTTAACAGTACAGATATAGACAAATCTGTGCCAAAGAGTGATCCCAGACACATAGAGGATAACTTTCTAACCATATTGTAACCAAAAAGCAGTGTCTCCCTTTCCCTCTTCACCTAAAAAGAACCCCAATTGCTCTTAGTTCTTAAAAAAAGCTTAGGTGTTATTTAACATGTAGAACACATAGCTTGGGAATCACTAGAACTATCATGTTCTGTGACAGCTGAATTGGTGCTGTTCATAAATATATATATTACCTTCCAGCCATTGATTATGCAAATGCATGCACATATTGCATGTATATGTTGGACCTGCTCCGCAACTGAATCAGGACTGTGTAGTGAAAGCGATCCACTGCCTAGACAAATTGCTTGTTGCAGCAATTAGAAGATATATGATGAATAAGAAAGAGAATAGGGGGAGGGGAGGATTTCTTGCCTATCATGGTTGAACACCAAACTGAGAACTGGATACTATCCCTCCACCCAGTGCGGAGCTCCCAAGAGATGCTCCACAAGAGAATCAGAGCCAGGAGGTTAGCCTAAGGTGGAAACTTTTAGTAAATTATGACACCTCAGAGAAGTGCCCCATTGTCTGTATCTGCGAGTAGTAGGCAAATTCAGGCTGGGCTAGAGAGGCAACCATGACTCATTCTCTTTAATAAAAAGTTGGGGAGGAGAAACAGACAGAAATTATGTCTTTGTGAAACAATCATATGGTTTTAGATTTATTTTCTGGGTAGTCAAGTAACCTGTATCCTGTTAGATTTTCTGTCTAATGAGATGGCAGGTGTTTTCACGCAGAGATCTTTCCTTCTCGCAGAAGACCTAGAGGGGCAGTCCCCTTCCCATGCGTACATTTCCACATATTGCTTTTCTAGGTGCCAACATATTCACCCTGCAATAGCGATTGCTTGTAGTGAAAGCCAGCCTAGAGTGTGCATCAACTGTACTTTCATACAGATATTGTGGCCTTGGCACCAAATGCAGACGTTGGCCTAAAATGATCTTATTCTGATTGCAAACTATCCTGGTTTCAGTGCACTGGCAGGAAATTTGCAGCAATGCCTAGAATTTTAGTTCGAAATTGAGAAGATTCTGCAAATAATTCCATTTTCATGGAATGTGTATTTCTGGATTAAAAGTTCTATTACATCAAATGAGGATCAATTTTTATATCATAAAAAATGGAATAAAATTTCTATTCTTCATTTCAACCACATTGTTAAAACAAACCTGTGCTCCAGACATGTACAATTAAACGTCCCTAGAATGTACTATCAAGGATAGCAAGTATTATTGACTAATTTCATGATACAAGTTACAGTATTCACTTTAGAATACTAGTTATGAAAATATATGCGTAGGACAGGTGAAGGTTATAAAACTGTCTGAAGAACACAGCTAACAAACACTCAGCTATGAGTTCTGTGCATGACTTATTACTTCTAATAATGTAAATATGTGCATATTAGAGGCCCTATTGATCATCAGTAGCTACATTTCAAGTTAGAATTAACAAAGGTAGTAAGACAAACACAAAAAATAATAGTCCATTAATCTAGGTAACAGAAGTGAACTGTGAAGCTTAGGGCCCATTTGAAAGTCACTAGTAGAATAGAGTTTTATTCTACCCGTGTAGTAGCTATAGAGTGGAGGAGAAGGAAAAGTATCTTTCTTATATGTCTGAGACTGGTACCACAACAGGTACTACTGCAAACCCACATATATTCTTTTTAATGCTATTATTTTTCTTAGTGTCCTTAACATCTAACATATATATGTTTGTTTTCTCTGATGTACAGTAACTTCCACTACAAGCAGTTTACTGAATGGAAGGCAAATGTAAGGACTCTCTCTCTCTCTCTCTCCCCCTCTCTGACACAAAGATGCTCTAAAACCACAGGCAATTTGATTAATCCTTCTCTGTGTCTGTTTTTTCTTTATCACCTTTCCTTTGCATTCAAAACATTTATCTGGAATTGGCTACTTACCTCATCTTGTTCCAACTGATCTTCCCACTACAGCAGCAAGCTCTAATGCCTTATTATAATACAAATGAGCAATAACTCTTACATACTGAGAAAGAATTTAAGATGAACTTCCATTTTGGTAAAAAAAACCCCAACCTCCTCCCTTAACAACAAACAACAGAAACATCCCCTCCCCAAAAAACTTATATTTATGAAACTACACAGAAAAATCGGAACCTCTGGAAACTAAAATGTTTTTTATACATGATAACTTTAGTCTAAACTATACTGATTTCACTTAATTTACATTGCTGTTTTCAGTTATTTGAGGTGGCTGGGACAGTGAGGGAGGTGGACAGTGTAACCCAGGTGATGAATGTGGTGGAGGGCACTCAAGTTCCCTCCTGCCAGCTGACATGAGAATCCTCTCCTTTCCAGAGATGGATGTGGTCAGCCAGCCACCTGCAATTGTGGGCTGTTACACCCGCCCAGTCACACCAACTTGCACCGTCCATGAAGAATTAGAATCCCTTTCTTTATTGCTAAAGAGAAAAGAGAAGGAATCATGGCCTATAAAATGGAAATTAGCACACTGAGCTCTGTCACTGTGGCGACCATCTGTGTCTGGCAGGCTAAAAGATTCATTTAGCTGGTGGAAACGCATGATGCACTGAATTACAGGAAGGGAGAAGACGGAAACTTGAACCCACCTGAGCCCTGTAAAATTACTTTTCTCCATGATGTGGCAGCTTTATCATCTTTTGCAGTGACTTATGGGTGATAACAAACACCCTCTACATGGAGGCTAGTCTAACTCTCCTATTGATTTTTCTCAGTCCTGTGTGCTTGTTTAATAAGAAAAATGTTGCTCAAAACTGAGTCTGATAATCTTAAAGATGTTATTTACTTTTTGAAAGGTGACCTGTATTATGATTAATATGGTGAATAGTTAAAACCTAATAGAGTCAATGCTTCTTTATATCTCACAGTGGTCCAGTCCTGGTGCAGAGAAGAGCTAACAGTCAAATCTGAATTAAACACTCTCAGTTTTCATGTTTGCGCAAGGAATTTTGATTTATTTATATCTATGCGTAGGCCCCTGTTCAATAACAGGAGCTAATATCCTACTACACAGAATGGGGACAAGAAACTCAGCTATCTGCCAGGTACAACCTACTTCCCCACTTCCCCTGCTCCTTTCCAGGGTCAATCTCAGCACTGGTCCCCTCAGACCTCCCTCCTTTTTGATGATCAACTGAGTAACATGGTACGTGTTTTCCTCTGCATTGATCAGAGATGCTTTTTACAGGGCAGGGTAGTGAATGCATGACAGTTCCTCTGTCTCTTGTTTGCACTGGGAGGCTGTGACAGGCAGGGACCTCATGGCATGTCCTGGTTCTGGCAAGGCTAGAGTTAATTTCACAAGGAGCCAGGACAGGTGAGCCAAGCTGGCCGGGGGCTATTCCATACCATGTGACGTCATGCTCACCATAAAAGGGGGCCAGTCGGGCAGGGGCGGGTTCGGGGTGGCTCCGGGACAGGCTGAGCGTCCGGTCGGTCGGTCGTCGGATCGGTAAATTGTTCTTTGTTATCACCCATTGTGAATATCTGTTATCAGTACTGTTGTTGATTGTTTCCCTCTCCCTTGCTGTCCCAGTAAACTGCCCTTATCCCAACCCTCGAGGCTTTGCCGTTGTTTTTCCGTTCTCCTCCCCAACCTGCCGGGGGAGGGGTGAGTGAGTGGTGCATGGCACCCAGCTACCGCCTGGGGCTAAACCACGTCATGGCATCAGCGTTGCCTGGGAGGAAAGGTGCAAGTGACCCATGCCACCCTATCCCTCTCTCCTCTTCTTTCCTTTTTCCTTCCCTTTTTAATCAAAACCACATCCCATCAGTGGGATCATCCCTCTCAGCAACTCCCTTAGGAGTCACCTTAGGATGGGACTAGCCACCTGCCAAATATCTCTTGCCTCCCTCCACTGCAAACAGGGGATCATTTATCACAAGCCTGCAGAATATACTGCTTCTCCTTGGCTGGTGAGGCAAGATGGATCCCAACCTGTGAATTCTGGCCTTCCTTGCTGGCTCTCAGAAGGGGCTTCAAGGCCCGCCATCAGCCATGAACCCGTTGTAGGAGGTCTGCGTGGAGTCTTTCCTGTAGAAGATACAGGAACAGGAGTTGTTCTTGCTATTGATTAGCAACAGCTCAGTATAAAAGTGGTTTAGGTAGCAGAGCTTTACTGGAACTGCAGTTGCTTCTAGTGCTGCTGACTCTCAAAGACAGAGCACCGTTCATTACACACTTCCTGAGCTCATCTTCCTTTCTCTTGAGATAACAACATGCATTTGTCATTTCGTGCAGGAGCCTACAACCACCAGTGCTTGCTTTGATTTTCCTCTTGGCATCCCAGCTGGGCAGTGATATGTTGTCTTGTCATGCTGAACTACCACTTTGTTTTAATATTTTTTACACCATGACACAATATTTCCCAACATCTTACCTTGAAATTGGAACTGGGCCTAAATGGACGGTAAAAACATTGTTAAAACTTTCTTGTTAAAATGGAAAAATAAAGAGAAATAAAAAATGAATAAGCCTTTATGTGTTAGTGCTCACAAGGGAATTTATCTACAGCGTGGTTTGGTTTTAACTCATAAATTTAAACTGATGGTAGCTTTTTACACTGTCAAAATGTACAAAATTACTTACCAAAATTATTTTACTAAGCCATCTACTCAGTATAGTAAAATTTCTACCATGTTCCAAATAGGATTAGAAAGAAATTCAGTCAATCTTAAAGACCATTCAGTATTATTTTATCTTACTGATGCTGGGAGGAAGTTGTGATGTGTTTTTGTGAATTCTCACCAGAGATGTTTGGCTCTTCAGTCAGAACTTATTCTGCTGAAGGAAGCGAGCACAATTAAGTTAGTATCATACCAGTGACACTGTGATGCAGTCATGAAGCACAATGAAAACTCAGAATAACTCATGATCACTGGTCATCCCTCTCAGAGAACTGTGATTAAAAACATCAGTTACAGGGGTTTTTGTTTGTTTCTTATCTCTCTCTTTTGACTTAACAAGAATAAAATACATATCAGAAAGGTACAATACAAAAATGGAACTGAGGAATATTTTAAGTAATTGAGTCTATTGTTTTAGTAAGTGCTGCAGTGAGCAGTGAAACATGCATGGTGGAGCCTCTGCTGTTGTGGACTTTCATGTCAAGAAAATTGTTCTCATTAAGCATATTTTTATGGCTGGAGAAATCATAACATTCCCCTCCCATGTGGATTCTCTGGTGCTTAAATTATAGTTCACACTGGGATTCACCATTCCTTGGGGAGGACACTAACTTGGGTCTTCCTTTATGTGTTTCCACAAAACATGAAGAAATTTGGTAGTTTAAATTTAGATACCTTCCCACAATCTGAGAGGTGGAAGAATTTCATCCACTTCCTTTCTCTACTCACTATTCTCTTGCCCCAGTGATTCTCCCATCTTGCAAGCATTTCCCCCTTGACCTATATGCTCCTTTATCTCACATATCTTCAAAGAAAAAAAGAAAAAGGAAAACAAAGGACAAACAAACCTGAAAAAACCCCTAACTGCGTTTTCAGCTTCTGCTCCATGTACCTCTCCTGCTCTTATTAAAGGCACTGTCTAGAATCATTGTCTGAAATGGTTTGCTACAGATAATCCCACTGTTCTGTTGCACTTGCAAGTCCTTAGTTTTGTTCACATTTAAGGTCCTCACCTTTCCTAAACTAAAGGCTTTTGCAGCCAGTCTGACATTCCTACCCAGGTTTTGGTCAGCTCTTGTTCTGATAAGCAAGATACTTCTCTGTCACCCCATCATATACAAGCTGGCCTTCCTCATATCTGTGTAAGTCACTGCTGTCAGGAGTGCTCTCCCAGGCTCTACTTTGACCACGTGTCCCCTCTCATGCCATCTTTTTGCATTTCCATCAGGATTCATAATCACAAAATCACAGAATCACAGATTGGTAGGGGTTGGACGGGACCTGTGGAGATCATCTAGTCCAACCTCCCTGCTAGAGCAGGATTACGTAGAACATGATGCACAGGATGGCATCCAGGCAGGTTTTGAGTATCTCCACAGAAGAAGACTCCATAACCTCTCTGGGCAGCCTGTTCCAGTGCTCTGTCACCCTCAAAGTAAAGAAGTTTTTCCTCATGTTCAGATGGAACTTCCTGTGTTCCAGTTTGTGCCTGTTGCCCCTTGTCCTGTCACTGGGTACCATTGAGAAGAGTGTGGCCCCTTCCTCTTGACATCTGCCCTTTAGATATTTATAAGCATTGATGAGGTCCCCTCTCAGTCTTCTCTTCTCCAGGCTAAACAGACCCAGCTCTCTCAGCCTTCCCTCATATGAGAGATGCTCCAATCCCCTAACTATCCTCGTAGCCCTCCACTGAACTCTCCACGGTAGTTCCCTGTCTTTCTTGAACTGAGGTGTCCAGAACTGGATACAGTACACCAGATGTGGCCTCACCAGGGCAGAGTAGAGGGGGAGGATAACCTCCCTCAGCCTGCTGGCCATGCTCTTCTTAACGCACCCCAGGATACCATTGGCCTTCTTGGCCACAAGGGCACATTGCTGGCTCATGGAGAGCTTGTTGTCCACCAGGACTCCCAGGTCCTTCTCCACAGCACTGCTTCCCAGCAGGTCAACCCCTAACCTGTACTGGTGCTTGGAGTTATTCCTCCCGAGGTGCAGGACCCTACACTTGCCCTTATTGAATTTCATTAGGTTCCTCTTTGCCCAGTTCTCTGGTCTGTCAAGATCTTGCTGAATAGCAGCATAGCCTTCTGGTGTGTTGGCCACTCCTCCCAGTTTAGTATCGTCAGCAAATCTGCTGAGGGTACACTCTGTCCCCTCATCCAGGTCATTGATGAATATGTTGAATAAGACCAGACCAAGCACCGACCCCTGGGGCACACCACTAGCTACAGGCCTCCTGCTAGACTCTGCGTTGCTTATCACAACCCTCTGAGCTCTGCTATTCAGCCAGCTCTCAACCCACCTCACTGTTCATTCATCCAACCCATACTTCCTAAGCTTGATAATGAGGATGTTATGGGAGACAGTGTCAAAAGCCTTGCTGAAGTCAAGGTATACAACATCCACCGCTCTCCCTTCATCCACCCAGCTGGTCAAGCCATCACAGAAGGCTATCAGGTTGGTCAGGCGTGATTTGCCCTTGGTGCATCCATGTTGACCACTCCCGATAACCTTCTCCTCCTCCACGTGCTTATTGATAACCCCCAGAATAAGTTGTTCCATCATCTTTCCAGGGATGGAGGTGAATCTTTTATTTATTTCCCAGGGCCAGAAATAAGAACATCAGTTCTAGTAACCACATGATCCAGGAACAAGTAGTGTGCCAGCAGTTAGGTCTACAATTATTAGGGTTAGAGAGACAGTGTTTCTGGGGGCCATAGAGCCTTACTGGAGCATCAGTTACAACAATCCTGTAGCGAACAAGAAAAGGTGATTCATATCTTGAGTATATTTTCACACAGACTATAAATAAAAACTGTGGCCTCCAATTATCCCAGTTCAGTGCCTCTATTTTCCTTAAATTTGTAAATTTGTGTTAAGTGAAGGGGATCAGGTTTAGAAAGATTAATTTAGCTTTTTTTTGCCCTTTTTTTTTGTTTTCTTTTTTTCTTGAACTTCATAGACTATTTTTGGCCATTAAATATAAAGAGAAATGAAGTGAAGATTTACAGCTGGGAATAATTAAGAACAACTGCATTCAAATATAAACCGAAACACCTAGGCTGGCTACCTGGTTGGAAAGCAGTCTGACTTCTCAAGATGTGAGAATTTTTTCCCCAAGTGTCCCCAGTCTCATTTAGCATGGTTTTGCATTTTATATTTTAAAGTCTTTTGTTGTATGGTTTTAATCTCAGAACAATTAGCTTCATACTGGATAAACTGTACAAAACCACAGTCACCCAAAAGACTGTTCCAGATGACAAAGAATAGAAGATAGCCCCACATGTCTGTTTCTCACTTGAACTCTTCTTCAAGCTTACTGATGCTTTCCCTACCATAACTCCCACAAGTGCAAGAAACCGCCATGTCAAGATTCATAAGTCTTTCAAGCCTTTTCATTTGACCTTTGTTCTTATTGTTATCAGATCCATTGAGCCAGTGCCTGTTCTTCTTCTCCCTCCCCCTGTCTGTCTGAATGGCTCATCTGTTGTATTCCTTCTGGCATTTAACTTCTGAGTTGTCTGGGCAGGGACTCTGTTGTTGTGATTTAGTTTTATAGCATCTGGTCCTAAGGGACTCTGATCCCCAGTGATGGTCTTTCAGAATTCCTGCTTTCTGTCTCATATAACAGGCAGCTCAGGAAGTACCTGAAAATATATTAAGCATATAGCAGAATAACACATCCCAAGAGAATCTGATATAAGGCCAAATCTTTGGTTTTACTGTATACTTTCTTGTTGAACAGTTCAAGTTAAGGACAAAGTGTCAGCCTAAATTTACCATCTTTGGTTATCTTATGTCACAGTCTTCATGTTATTTTTATGCAGTTTACTTAGACGTGCAACAAATAAAGGTCATTTCCTTCTACTTAGAAGTTTTATTGCTTTATTTTTAATAGTGACCTTATTGCTAGTGAAGAGACAGATAGACAGGCAGCTCAGGAGTCTGGAATAGTTTATTCCAGAGTTTATCAAGCATGGTGTGCATGCCATTGATAGGGCACAAGCAAATGCAAAAAGAACAAGGCAGCTGCTCCTGGTGGCTTCTTCAAAGAGGTATAGTTGAGACAAGGGGTGAGAACACATGGACTTCTGTCTAAATACCTGCTTGGCCATTAACAACTGAGAGGATGGGTGAAAAACAACTGGTAAGGAAGGATGAGGCAGGAAGCACTGATGCAAATGCAGATGGGGAAAGTATTGGGATGGAAGTGATGGCTGTAGGTATGTGTTCATGAGGACATAGCTCTGGGTTCTAGGTGGTGGGAGGCTCAGACACAGACGTGGAGTTTTGCTCTAAGGGAGTCAGGGTGTACTAATATTTGCATGGAGAATATGGAGGCTTGACTGCTCTTACATGCATGAATTGTCCAGAACAGAGCTCAGAATGGACGTACAGCTATGGTGGTACCCAGAGAAGCCAGATCTGAGAAGTTCTTGTTGATGAGCAATCTTCTCCCAAGGCATGTCACAAGCTGACTGGAGAGATTAAGGTGGTTTATCCACCACTCTCTGTGTGCTGGCTTTATGGTGGTCCTTGTCTCTACCTTGCAGAAGAGCTGCTGCTGTTACACAAGGACATAGGAGATGGCTGCTAATTGGCCCCTCTACTGTGAAGGTGGCATTATACTTATTTCAGAAAGCTAAACAAGGAGTGGGGCAGCTGTCATTGGGAAGCTGTAAGGCAGTCTGGCATGAAAGCTGCATCTCCCTCCTGCAGGAGGTGGTTCTGCAGAAGGGCTTGAAATAAAAGTGTGCCAGAACATCTGAAATATTTAACACTAGACAACTTTTATAATTAAAAATATGGAAAACAATATTAAAAGAAATGCCATGAAGATACACAAAAAGATTGTTATTTTTAAATACCTTTAGGGGTAAGTGGAATACAGGGAGTTTCATATTATGGGATTTTTTAGTGTCAAAACCAAAAGGGAATGAAATAAATATGTAATGTCAGAATTGTAAAAATAAAATAAAACAGGTGTCCAAGAAGCTGTCCAAGAATGACCTCTTCCATCTTGGGTTTCATTTTTCTTTGAAAGGCTTTTTTAAACAGCAGTTTTGAGATCATATTCCTTCCTCCCTCTAAATCAGAGTTAAATGTAAAAGGTTTTAAGGTTTGTTCTGCAATTGTTCAGTTCAGCCTCAGCGCTGTATCTGTGTATCCTGTAATGACTGTGACATTGTGTAATATGTGAAGTATATTGAGAGCAAAGTAACCTGTAAGCCAAAGGGTTGATTAGAGAAATCTGCACCAAGATTTTCCCTGTCCTGCAGGTCACCATTTGTATGCTTGGTGACAGTTACAATGATTATACCAGAAACACATCACTTGCTATTAGGTGCCTGCATCATTGGCAGGGAAATTTCGTCTTTATCTTTAGGGATTAGCTGGAACACCAGAATTTCTAGAAAAGGATGAATCTTCACAAAATCAAGGAAGGAGTTGTTTCCCATGTTATTACTTTTATGAGTGGAAAATAGAAATAATAATACTTGCACAATAAGACTATAGAAAACTATACAAGATGGGGATCCTTTAAAAAAGAATCCTATGAACCCTTAAAAAAACCACCACAGAATAGATTTACTATGGAAGTAAAGCAAAAAACATTTTTTTTCAAAATAGTTGTTCTGGAGTCAAGTGACATAACCTGCTGAACTGAAGCCTGAAAAAGTCAGTTTAGTATGAAAAGTGACACAACCCATACAGAAAAGTGTCACAATCAAATTTCTCTGCTCTATACATAGGCATATTCAAATTTGTTCAACAAGATACAGTACAGGAGGTCCTGCAAAGCAGAACTTCTTTGCAATTTCCATGGCATTGAACCCAGTAGATTGATGATTTAAACAAGCTATCTAGATTTCCAAGCAGATATGTAATCAGAATGGAAATGCACTGGAAATTTTTTTATTCATGCTACGCTGGATTTATCTCACCATAAAGACACTTTGCAATGTCCTTTTCTCAGGATCAGTGCTGAAATGTCATTCTAGCTAACGCTTTGCATAAAAAAGGGCATATTCTATGAAACGTGAAGTTGGCTCTCCTACCAGTTAAAAGAATCAACCCTGATGGAGGATAAAATGATAAAGAATACAAAACTACATATTCTTGTTTTGGAAATGTCAGTAGTGGCTTTTGTTTTGTGGGTGTGAAGAGAGGTGGGAGAAGCTATTTTAAATTATCTAATTAAGCAAAGGAAAATGGACAAGCTGGCAGCAGCTGTGAGGTAAGGATGTTGTGTACGGACATTGCCTGCTACCCTTAGTCCCTGCCCATACTACATTTAGAGAACTGTTGCCTGATAATGGCTAAGAAGATGGTAAACTGTAATTGCTGCTACTGATTGGACAATGATTGCAGCTCCAATTTGTTTGTGCTATAACAACAGCAATAACAACAACAACAACAAGAAGACTTTTTGTCTTATATTACCCTTACCTGCCCATTTGCACTACTTGTAGCTATTGTTTAAGTGAAGAAGTGATATCAATCAACATAACAGAAGTACTGCAAGTACCTCGACACTCCTACATCAATTTAAACCACACTTATTTCACATTAAGGCAGCTAAGAATGGTATATCTAGTGAAATGCTAACACTGCTCTTTTGCAGTACAATAGAGAAGATGATGTAAGCATACATAGATTTAACACAATCAGTTTATAGGTGTTGCCAGATGTGTACATGGGCTCACATCTGAGTAGTGTAAGATGTTAGTGCATTTTGGCTAAAGGTTGCTGCCCTTTTAGCCAAGATGTGTAATTCCTCCTGTGAACCCTCCTTGACTGCTATAATGCTGAATAAATAAATAATAGCACTCCACCCCCACCCCCATGGTTTTGTTCAGTCTGCTTCATACCGCATAGAAATGGATCTGATAGGACAGTGTCTGGAAATCGAGAAATAGCCACATCTGAGACCATGCAATGACATTATCTGGCTGTGTCCTGA
This sequence comes from Grus americana, assembly GCF_028858705.1. NCBI lineage: Eukaryota > Metazoa > Chordata > Aves > Gruiformes > Gruidae > Grus > Grus americana. Next base: position 7,661,619 of record NC_072853.1, on the reverse strand, counting down.
ATGAAATGATATTACTTTGCCTATGTACCAAAGCTGGTACACAGCCTGTGCCTGGGTTTTGGATTAAGGAGTCTGGGCAGGGAGGTCTTTCACATAAGAACCAATGTTTTGAAGTTATATTTTAGTGCTTGTCAGAGGAAAAAATAACAATTACCTGTGAAAGGGGATTGAGCCCTGACTCTGGAGGTGATGATCAGGAGCTGTGGAAACCCTGGGGACCCTGAAAGCATGATCATCTGCTAGGTAGCAGACAGGGAGTTTTGGCTCTTGAGGATCCATGAAGCCTCTCTCTGCTCTGATCTTGCCTCATCTGGCAGGTGACCTGTCAAGAAACTGGGCATCATCAGAAACTTCGGTAACCTGGTGGATGAGCAGGTGGACTGAAAAGTTTGAAACAGGCAAACCAGGTACCCATCAGAAGCTTGTAAAACTAACCGTCTCCTGAAAATTGCACAATTCTGGCTAATAAGCAAATTCTAATAAGAAACAAAAGTTGAGCCTTACTCTAGTTACATGCTTTTTGGTCTATTCATCTATAGAAGCAAGAAAAAGGAGTTCTCCTTTTCTCCAGACATTGCCGAAGAAATAATATTAAATACCATTATCACTCAGAGTGGTGTCCTTGACGTTAATGGAATAAAGCATCCATTGGCTTTAATGGAAGTAAGTTCAAACTCATCTGTAGTTTTCCGATTTCTATTCACTGCTTGTATCACCCACAGGAATTGCTAAAATGTTGCTAAGAGGTTAGATTAGCAGGAGGGAAATGGAGACACAGGAGATGAGATCCCATATGGGTGAGCTTGACTCACCAGAATACATAATCAAGTGTTTATCTGCTTTTGCTGGCTACAGAGCTATTCCCAAGTCTTTAAGATGTTCACCTTGATCATGATTAATCAAGGTAATCAACCAAGATAAATCAATTAATCTATGAGATTTTCATTAAAGGTGATATTAATAGAAAAGAGGCATTGAGGGCACAAGTCTGGTTGACATAATCCTAATTTGGCCACAGACATGTTTCAAACAACATCGTGCCCCTGAGAAGGTGCAAGAAATCCCACCACATCTTATTATGTACAACCTCTCAAAAGAGGGATTTCGTCCTTCCCCCAGAGACAATTATGGCTCTTTATTGACCATGAAGTTTTATGGCCTTTGTACTTTTATTCCCTTTGCTTTTGCATGCAGATTACAACCAAGTCTCAATGGCATGTTGCCAGACCAAATACAAGCAGTACAATTTCTTTTCTTTTAATGATAATAAGACAATATTTACATATAGAATAACATAATACAGGATATCAGAGTGCTCAAGCCTGCATACCTAATTTCGAAGAAAAATGGGGTGCCTGCGCAACTTGGTGGTATTTGTTACAGTCTTATGGACACTGTCTATGGGCATCTCCACCTCTGCTGTTAGCCATGTTCAACTCTGATGATTCTCCACATTCTCCATGTACGAGATTAATCAATTATCCAACAGAAGGTTCCTGTTTTCTTCAATTTGGTAATACATCCATCTGTCAATGCAGACTTTCTCTGAAATCCTCTGCATCTGTGAACTGTCCATTTTCAAATAACTTTTTTAACTGTGGATCATTCATCACTTTGTATTTTACTTCAGATGCAGATTAACAGCTGGTATCTTCCTTTTTTTCCTCTTTTTTACCTCTTTTTAAGTGTGGTTCAGGATAACCTTAAGATACTCTTGATCACCTATATGTTCTTAAAGTTTCCAAGTTTTCTCAGCATCCCTAAAAATCCAAGTTACTCAGCCATAGTAAAAGAATATGTTTGTATGTATGTGTAACGCTTCTATAATTACTTTCACTGCTACATATCTAATTACAACAATGTTGTTAGTATTTATCAAACTTGTTTAATGAAATTTGTTCACGTCTCTCTGGGCTTCAACTTAGCACAAGCAAAAATTATCTCCTTATCCCTTTCTTTTTATCTGGAGAAAAGCTCTCTGGTAGACTTTGCTGTTTTGTTTTGCCTCCCCCTGCCCAGGGCAGAGGCTGAGGGGGACGGGGGGCTGCTGACAGAGCCTCTGCACAGCGGTACCCGGGCTCCCATCTGCTCAAGGTTGTTGCTAAGGAACGTCTGCTGCAAATAACAGCAGCGCCTTCCCCCACCTGCTCCCACGCCAGCTCCAAGGGCTTCGCTCCCTCTCCTTGACTCCACAGACAGGGAAGCACCAGCTGCTGCTGCTGCAAGACTGTGTGGAAGTTTTTCTCTTGCTTTTTTTTTTTTCCTCCCCAATCACTCCTTAAATCTTTCAGAATTTAAGCACCTGCTGCCACCCCAGAGGCAGCCTTTTAGCGTGCTCCCTCCCCACCATGTTAATGTCAATTGTTGCAGAGCTTTTTCCTTGGGCTTACTTCCTCGCCTACTTTTCCTTGATGTGGTGTACTACATCATGATTCAGGCCTTCAGACCTAAATGGTTTGTGCATGGATTTACAGTGAAAGGGTGAGAATTCATGTAGCAAGTTCCCTTCCCTCCCCTCTCCCTACACAAATGCATGAACTAGTCCCTCACAAGAGCTGTGATTTGGATCTCATAATTCATGTATGCTTGGAGGAAAATAAAAAAGCATGTGTCAGACTATGCTCATACTTTAATGATTACTCTGAATTAATTATACCCTTTTTGATATTTTTTGAAAGGTCCGTGGCTGATGGTGTGAGATTTGATTTTATAAGAACAGAAAAGCCGACCACTCATGTGATTATGAAATGATATTCAGTTGAGCAAAGATTCTTTATCTCTACTGAAAGCTAAGAAAAAGTTCATAGGCAGAGCACCCTACTATGAATAATCTTCTTATTTCTAATGCCACCCAGCCATGCAGACTTAAAGATAAGTACAGATGAACTAAGAGAGGCTGAACTTATTAAATGTAATGGAAATGGACTTTAAAATTTGGTGAATCAAAATTTTGCATTAACTTTTTTCTTTAATACACTTAACTTTACACCATAGCAGTTCCATTTTCCTCTTCAAATTAGTTAAGTGGGAGATGAAGTGATGCAAGTTCTGATCTATCAAGGAATCACAGCCCCCAGGATGAAACAAGTGAAATATGGAAATAGCTGTTGCAAAGCCAGGCCTGGTGCCAGGGGGAAATGGAGGCTTTTATTCTTCAGAAATTCTTCTGAAAGGAGGGTTGTACCTCCAGTGAATACAGTGTCATCCACTATATTCTGACATTTCTTTCCACACCAGGTCATCCAGGCCGTTTTCTTCCCTCCTTTGGGCAGCACAAAAAGGACTTGGGGCATCCATCAGCTGGGAGAGGAAGAGGCTTGGAGGAAATACGATCTGTGTCACGGCTGTTGCAGGAAACTTCCCGTAGCTGATGATGCTTAATGCAGCTCATTGTATGACTGGTACTGCTGGCCTGGAGGGTGTGGGGAGGCTGGGGAGCTGCCTCTGAGGGTTTCTGGGAAAGCTATGGCACAGCATGGACTTAGTCCGTGCAGGGAGAGACTGCCCAGTCTCTACTTGCCTGCCTGGCCAGGGCTGGGAAGGCTGCAGCCATCTCTTTGGAGTTGGTGGACTTTGTAGCCATGACCACGTCCAGAGACTCGCAGCTCATGAGCAGCACCACATGTAGGGGAAATATGGGACATCCATGGTTAGGAGGCATAACTCTTCCTACTGATCTCACACCTATCTGTGACACACACACTTATGAAAATCCTTTTACTTTTTATGTAAGGGTCACAGTACCTCAGCAGCAACACACCAAACCAAACCAATTCCAACCAGGCATGGACCAATAATCTGCATATTGCAACACTTCAAAATCAAGTCATCATCTTAGGAGAGACTATGTCAGAGGAATCACAAAGGTTGTTTGGGGTTTTTTTTTCATTCCCATTTAATTTCCATTTCTTTTCGAAAGCAAAGATCAAAAGCCCAAACCTATTTGTTTTTTAATTTTTTTTTCGGCAATTCCTCTGTAGTAAATCTCCCCAATTAGCAAGGCAGTGCAAATTTAAAATATTGTTGAAATCAGTAAAATTATCTGAAATTTTTGGCCTTCCATAAAAATGCTTCTCTATTTAAAATCAATTTGGTCTCATCTGTGCTGTCCAGAGTCATGATTCCATGAATGATAAAGCGTGTGAATAACTTGCCTCTGGTTACTGTCCTCATGAGTCAGATGTCCTTATGCATTAGCAGGTTTGAGGTCTATAAACACTGTGATTCTTCTCTTAATTGAATCAATGGGAGTTCTGCTAGTAATTTCACTGGGAATTGGATTTTTTAATGAAATGTTTCATATTTTTAGGATATCTCCAAGTCTGTAGGAAGACTCTTTTCATCTTGACTATAGATTGAGCCCAGCTTTGGATTAGACAGTTGAAACAAGTTGTCTCGAAGTATATCCCTCAAGAAAGCTGATACTGTACAAAGTGTCTTTGTTTAGCCACAGAAAAAGAGAAGCAACCCAAACTGAAGTATGTCTGCCAAAGAGTATGTCACACGAACACCCCACCTGGCCCCGAAGGACTGAGATGTAGATCCAAGGCTCTGGAGCATACTGTGTAGGCATCTCCAGGCTGGTTTGTGTGGGCCGTTTCTGTAACCAGAGCAAGACAACAGCTTTTGTGGTGCTAAGTCAAAGCAATTTACTGCATTGGTCTCTGCTCCATGCCATGAGGGTGCACTGCAGTCAGAGCTGCTCTGCATATCTCTGTTCTTCACCCTGTTGCGTTGGGAAGACATGTGCTTTCCTCATCACGTTTCCCTTCTTTCCTGTTTTACTTATTGCAGCTTCTGTTATTTGATGTCATCAGAGATGGGGGAATGGGGTGTTTGAGCTCTTTTTCATTTGATCTTTATTTCCACTTTCTTTTCTTTAGGATGCATTGATTATTGATATGGCAAACTGACTTATCTATTTAGCCTGTATGTTTATTAATTAAACTTCCAGGTGCCCAGAGACATTTGTATCTGAGAAAAAAAGGAGTCCCAACCTCTTACACAGGGAAATGTGAAAACTACAGTTAAAAGATCAGTCTAGGTGGATGGTGAGGATTTGACTGTTCGGGCTCATACCCCACAACAAACCAGGTCTGTAGCTTTTCTCTCTGGTTGCTCTGATCTCTCTTCCACAGTTGCAAGGATACAAAACAAAGTAATTGTGTATTAAGGCTGTCTACTCCTTATTCCCCATCCCCAACTAAATCCCCCTAATATTCGTGCTAAGGAACTGATTATAGGGTATGCTGTTGGTTGTTGGTTTTTTCCCCTTTTTTTACCATCTGTCTGCTGTGAATACATCTGAAATCCCTGGCTTCACCAGCTAAAATGTACTCAGCAACCCATTTTTTTTTCTCTTCTAATTATCCTTTTAATTTGCTTCTGCTCAGCTCCCACACCTCCTCCCCCTTACCAGATTGTTTATATTTTTCCAAAGAGCTTCTGAGAATCACTTATCCTGCTCTTTGCACCCTTTCCCTGCTCCTCATTCCAGAAATTGCTGTCTCTCGTCCCCTCCCTTGCTGTGATCTTGCAGGAGTGAATGTGGATCACAACCTTCCCAACTGTTTCTGACAAATTGCCCCACGGAGCAATAATCTATTATATTAAGAGTATTTTCTTGTTACTCAACCCTCCCTGTTTTGCATTAGCAAGTGGGATAGAGTCCAGTGATTACAAAGAGGTGTGGTGCAAACCAATAGTATTTTATTTCTGGAGACAGATACTTCATCCAATGACATCACCAAGCTACACAAGCAGCTGCTAACTGAGATTTGACTCAAAACATGTCTGTTAAGTAATATTTGAGTGCCTGGAAAAGTGCAACCCAGAAAGAAACAATGGGACCAATCCCAGGAACAGTATATCAGTGAAAGATTTAGGAATAAATCTATCAGTCAGCTTCCCAGCCTGGGGGCTTGATCCGGGCATGGATGCAGACAGCTAGTGCAAGGTTTAAATGAGACTGATGTGTCTAGCTTCAAAATCGCATTCCCACAAGTCTTTTTCGGGCACCGTTCAAGGCTGGTGACAATTGAACTCTCCTGCCTCTTCAAATTTCCTTGGGCTCAGAATAGCCTGCTCTGAGCCCCTAACTCTTGTCTAAATGCAATCAGGAAGCAGGAACGAGGCAGCGCGAGGCTGATATCTCCTGAGGAGCTCCGTACAGTGTTTCAGATCTTACCTAACATACAGTGACAGAACTGGGTTCCTCAAGAAGCTGTTGCTGGTAGTTTTATGTAATACTCAACTTCATAAACACATTATAGATATCTATAAAAAGCATTTGCTTTTATATGCCACCTGCATATAAATTGCTATGAATTTCATGTAACATACATTATATACATAGAACACAATACCTGAAAGGAATTCATAACAAATTAGATATAACCAGTATTGTGTGTCATTGTATAAAAATAACAATATTTATATAATATAATAATACATCTTTTATATAATATAAAACCTAAAAAACCCTCAAGTGATTGGAAGATCCATCACTGAAACAGATCTTGGTCTGGGGTCCAGGTATCCAGTCTCTGTCTCCAGGTATGATCTGTCCTGTCACTGCCAGAAGGACAGAGAAGGGAATATGGCAGTGACAAACTCCAGTCTCATGTCGAAGCTGAGCTGAGTACAGAGTTCAAGAATAATTTCACCAGACAGGGAGCATGCATGTGGAGAACACCTTTGTCATCAAAGGGGTGGAGAAATCACTGGTGGGAAATGGAGAGGGGGGAAGATGTAGTCTAGTTTCAGTTTTTCTTTTCTGGTCAATTTTTGCTGTATAAAATATGAAAGCATCCTCTGCTGTAGTTTCTTTCTCCCAGGCTGTTTTTCTTGGGAACTAAGACTCTATAGTACTTCAAACCTCCCCCACCCCTGAATCTACTGCATCAGGGGATTTCTTTTCCCCTTTTCTGAATACTGCTTCATTGTATCTGCAAGAATAACCATGAAATTAGCATATATGGTCTATCACATTGGTATATGGATAGCAGTGCTGGAGAACAGCAAGACTTGATGATAAAACATATTGACTTAAAAATGAGTTGGCTGAAGGTATGTAGATAATTTCAAGACTGCAGAGAAAAAAGGAGTAATAAGGACAACACTAGGATAAGACATTGGTGTTATAAAGCGATGGCTCTAATAGTTTGGATATATGTCAAGAATAAACCTGGAAATAATATCTGCAATGCTATTAAGACAAAAGTAAAAAGCAAAACAAAACAAAAGCAGAAAGAGTCCAAAATGCATTGGGTAGCTCTAGTAAATAGATCAAAAAGAGGTCCAAAGAAGCCCTGAAGCTGGAATAAAACTGAAAGCAATGGAAGGACATTATGTTTTAAGCTCTTGTTGCTCAAGACATGCATCCTAAAACTGTTGGTTTTTACAATGCTGTGATGTCTAATCTGAGTTTTACTTTGAGATCTGCTGCTGAACAGAAGTTCCAGTCCTTCAAGTAGAATTATTTATATAGTGAATAGAATAGAATATAGTGATTAGATTTTGAATACATAATCTAACCGTATTGATCTCTGAGGAAAGCCACTAGTAACTGGCTACAAGTTGGACTTTGTACCAGTGATCATCAGTGTTTTAGGCTGAAGGTCCTGCCAATTTTCTGCCCACCTTATCATCCACTTATTCAGCCCATACCTTATCCATTTGGCTATAAGAACACTACAAAAGGACCATGTTAAAGACCTTGCTAAAGTCAAGATATACAACATTGCTATGGGTTGATGTTGGACTGTGGCCCAATGCCCACCTAGCTGGGCATCACTCACTCCCCTCCTTAACAGGACAGGGGGAGCAAATAAGATGGAAAAGCTAATGAATTGAGATAACGACGGGGAGATCACTTACCCGTCACTGTCATGGACAAACCAGACTTGCCTTGGGGAAATTAATTTCATTTCTTGCCAATTAAAATAGATTCTGAAAGGAAGAAACAAAGATAAACATTAAAACCCCGCCATTCTTCCACCCTCTTTCACCCATTCCCACCTTCACCCCCTCACCCCTGACTCCTCTCCCCCCGAGGTGCACAAGGGTGGGGATGGGGTTGCGGTGGGTCCACCCCAGCCCCTCTTGGCTGCTCCTCCCTCCTCACATGTCTCCCTGCTCCAGCGCGGGCCCTTCCCCGGGCTGCAGTCCTTCAGGGACAACCTGCTCCCACCTGGGCTCTCCACAGCCGCAGCTCCTGCAGGAAATACCCCCCTGCTGCGGCGTGGGGCCCTCCCCGGGCTGCAGGCTGGGTCTCTGCTCCAGCGGGGTCTCTCCAGGGCTGCAGGGGATCCCTGCTCCGGGCCTGCAGCACCTCCTGCCCTCCTCCTCCTCCTCCGGCCTCGGGGTCCCTCTGCTGCTGCTCCCTCCTTGGCTTCCTCCTCCTCTGCCTGTGCCGCCTTTGGCCCTTGCTGAAACCTGTTTTCCCCCCGGCACCCCCAGCTTGGCTGAGGGGCTCAGCTGTGTCCTGCGCTGGGGCCGTTGGAGCCGGCTGGGACCAGCTGGAACCGGCTGTGTGTGGCACGGGGCAGCCCCGGCCTCTCCCCACACAGGCCGCCCTGCAGCCCCTGACAGTACCTGGGCACGGACACCCTGTGTCATTATGTTAAACGTATTTATAGTAGTCTCAATCTTTCGTTATCACTTTTTCAGTGATTTTCACTTGTAACCTACAATAGATAAGGTCTGTCCATTTCCAACATGGCAGAAAGAATCAGGAAGTTCTATGGCCTTTGGTGTAACCATTTCCTGCTGGCCCTGCAGGGCCCGGCCTGAGGAACCATCTATTATTTCCCAGTCCTCTGCAGTAAGTCTCTGAAATTATTTCTGATCATGAGTTCTTTTTACATGGTGGCTGTTTCCACTTATTTTCTTGTCCTTCATGTGGCTGGAAATAACTTCCAAGAGGACTTACTTCATGACCTTCCAGGATCCAAGGTTAGGATGACCAGCTTATAGTTCCCCTGAATCCTTTTTCTTGCCTTTTCTTGAAGATGGAGTGATGTCTGCATTCTTCTAGGCATCAGGAACCTCCCCTAATATACACGGCCTTTCAAAGACAACAACAAGTGGCTTAGCAATGTCATCAGCTAGCTCTCAGCACCCTTATATGTGTACCTGCTGATCCCATGGACTTGAACATGTTCACTTGGCTTAAGTGCTCCCTAACCACATCTTCCTCTGGAGAGGTCAATGCTGCTTTCCCATAAAGTCTGCTTGTAGGATCAGGGAGCTAGGAGGCCAGAGAACAGACCTTTTGAGTGAACATTGCAGAGTAGAAATGGAACATTGCCTTTCTAGCCCAGCCACCTCACATCCCAATATTTCATTTTATCAAACTGATTCAAATTATTACAGATCAGATATATTTGGCATTGAATGGTGTCTATCTAAACTGCCATGGTGGCTCATGTGAAGAGTAGTCCAGAGGTTTTCTCTCTTCATTAGGCTGGTGTCCTCATCTGTATTTCCTTTCCCATGAGGCACTGTGGTTTCCTTGATTGTTGAATTGTCCCAATGATTCATGTGTCGCTTTTTTTTTTTTTAACAGAAAGTTTTGTTGCTTGAAAAAGTAGTTTGTTTAGTCTTTCTAAAAAACCAAACACCCCTCCACCCCTCCCGAAATTACGCTTTTTCAAACCATTGTCTTTCATCAAAAAGCTAACAAATAAACAAAAGTAGACTTTTCACCAACTCTTACTGGTGGTATTTCCACTCTCCCTTATGCTCAGGCTCAAGGCTTTTCTCTGAGGCTAGATCCACTCCAGTGAAAGTGGAGCAGTGCAACAGAGACCTTGTTCTTGGTTAACCAACTGGATACAAAAGACCACAGAAATTCTTGCAACTAACAGGGTGACAGACTGGCCTGAGCAAAAGGATGGAGGACAGAAGAAAGACCCCAGACCTGGATCTATCACATGAACAATGAAAGGCAGCCGAAGGGGAGAGATAGGCAAGATGCCAGCTGTACAGTGATGCAGATTTTATTATAGTACAGGTACTGACCCTGAATCCTCCTGCCAGCCAGGGATGCTGTAGTATTGGCTGTGCAGTCAGGTTTTCAGCAGAGCAAGGACCCTGACTGCACAGTTGATCAAATGAGCCATCAATCAAGTGATTCATATTGTATACTTAAACCTCCTGCTCAAAGTCATGTTATAATTCATACAGCTGACGACCTCCCAAAGCAGATGCATTAAACTTAAGGCAAGAACTGCAAAAGGAGTTAAAGCAGCTGAAAAATACAATCTCCAGTTAATAATAATAAACATCAGAACCCCTTCTCTGACCTCCTCCAAATGAGCATCTCATAAAATAATAGAAATGAAATTTTTTTTTAGCTCGCTGGGGATTACCCTTTTATGGCAATGAAAGGACCAACATTAAAAGATTACTGGTGTAGGAAATTGCTGACCATGCAAAGACCAGCCAGTGAACATGACTTTAAAAGAGATAGGACTAGCCAAGTGTGAAAGACAGGCATTTTTGCCTTGTGTGACTCTCTGCACCAACTAAACACCATGGGGCTGGCTGGATTCAAGCTGGAGCTTGATTCAGTTGTCTGCAAACAAGTTTCTAGTACACCTGAGGTGGCTTGGGTGTCTGAACAACTGCACAAGGAAGTCCAAAATGAGACAGTACTTTCACAGACTGACAGTCTTCAAGACTCAGGATATCTCAAATGCCACTGTCATGATCAGACATAATAGACACGTATAGTACAGATCGCTCAAGTTAGCTCAGGTGATTCCTACCTGTATGAGTCCTTGCACCACCAAGGTTTAGCCGCCTGCCATTCCCCTTCCTCTAGTGGTTTGTGACTAGCAAAGAGGCGAAGTCTTTAATGCAACACTACTCTTGTGCATACAGGATCTGCTGCTACATTGCTTTAAACAAATTTAGTTCATGGAAGAGGGAAGGAAATTACACTAGTGCTGTAATTTAGATTCTGAAGTGTAATTCAAGTCTGTGGCACAGAATTCACATGTAAGTCATTGCAGTGTTTCTGTGTTCACCTCTGTTATGGACATAACTCCATTCTTATGAAAGCAACCTGAGGTAGGATGCATTAAACAAGAGGAGGAGCTCTGATGCTCAAATAGAAGGTATTACCATAGAGATTGGACTGATGTGCAGTAATAGCATGGTTATTGTCAGGTCTGCTGTGTAAGAGTCTTAAATGGAATCCAGTTATTATGAATAACAGTATAGCTAATATTCAGACAGCTCCCTAATGTTACATTCAATAAGAACAAAGGAATAATGGCTTGCTGGAAACAGCTTTTTACTTTCTTCAAAGACAATGGGTCTAAATGTTTTCTCCAGAGATCCCTGTTTTCCAAGTTGCAAATCTTGTTTTGCTGGAGCTGATGTGCTAAAAAATATGAACAGACTATGTTAAGGCCTCTGCAAAGGTGGCAGGATCTATTTGTTAGCAGCTCTTTAAAGAGACACCCTGATGTAGATCGGTCTAGTGGTGGAAAGTGGAAGAATTTGGTCTTTATACCAATAAGAGTGAACATAAGGGGAGAATTAGATATCAGGAAGCTGGTTTTGTCACACACACATGTATATAAAAACCCAAATTCACGGAAGTTGTTTTTCTGCTGGCATCATTGACAGGGATGGTACACAACTGTAGTGTCAGAGTATGAGGCAGATCTCATAAAATGGTCCCAATCGCTACCCCTAAGAATATACATCAGCCCATCATCTGACTGCAGAAAATCTGCTACATATATAAGATATACACTGCACTGGTGTGGCCCCACCTCGAGCACTGTGTGCAGTTTTGGGCACCTCAGTATAAGGACATCAAACTATTAGACCGTGTCCAGAGGAGGGCAACGAAGATGGCAAAAGGCCTGAAGGACAAGACTTATGAAGAGCGGCTGAGGTCACTTGGTTTGTTCAGCTTGGAAAAGAGAAGGTGAGGGGGGACTTCATCGCAATCTACAGCTTCCTCAAGGGGGGCTGTGGAGGTGGAGGTGCTACTCTCCTCTCTCTGGTGACCCACAATAGGACACAAGGAAATGGAATGAGACTGCATCAGGGGAAGTTCAGACTGGACATTGGGAAAACGTTCTTCACTGAGAGTGTGGTTAGTCACTGGAACAGGCTCCCCAGGGAAGTGGTCACAGCACCAAGCCTGTCAGGGTTCAAGGAGCATCTGGACAACGTTCTTAGTTGCATGGTTTTCTTTTAGGTAGTCCTGCAAGGAGCAGGGAATTGGACTCGATGATTTTTTTGGGGCCTCTTCCAACTTGAGATAGTCTATGATTCTAAGAAAACTTCATTGTTTGATTAGATAGAAGATATGGTCTCTAGTTTAGTATACTGCATATTCCTGACAATGTTTTGTCTTCTTTCGTCTTCTTCTGCTGAGCCTCCAAATTCTTAGAATGAAGTTTGTGGTGTCCAAATCCTGTCAAGTGCCATCTTTGTGTCCTTCTAAAGCTGAAAATACGCTGGAATTCGATGGAGCAGAGCTTTGTAGCTGGAACATTGTTCAGAAATTTGTCCAGTACTTAGGGACTGCTCCTGCAATATAGCATAGTCCATGGATACCCAGGGATACTTTTGTTCTTCCCTCAGAAGTCTCCCTTCCTCATAGGAATCCTCTCTGCTATAGTGGTTGTAAAGGGGAAAGCTTAGGATAGCAAAGGATTGAGCTTGTCCTTAGACTTCACATGTCTTGCCTTTGGTCCCTGAAGGATATCTTGAAGGTCTTAATTTTGGTTCTCTGTTCAGTCAGAGACTTTCTTTTTGACCTTGGGCAGATGGCATCATGTCTCTTAAATACCAGTTTCTCAGTTATAAAATGAGGCTTTTGTGGGGAGTAAGCAAACTTTCCATGGGTGAGTGCTGAAATGTATTTTTCTTTCTGAAAATTAATTTTAAAAATGGCAATGGAAACTTGGCCACCACAGGGTAATACTGCCTCTCAGCAAGGTCTGTTTTTCCTGCTGTTAGGAGTTCTCAGATCTTATGCCCCATGAGGACCCCAAGCTATGACAACCAGGAGCTGGAAGGCACTGCAGTTCACAAATAGCTCCTACCTTCTCTGCCCTGAGACCCTGCTACTGTGCAACACTCCAAATCTTTCTGAGTGACTTCACTGACATTCTTTTCAGCCATGCTGGAATACCTGATGCCTGTATTCTTATGGTAGCACTGGGGAAATGCATAAATAAATACATAGGAAATAGAAAAGGATAGTTGCTCCCTTGGAGACTTTCACCCAAGGGAAAAGAAGACAAAGATTTCAGTGGCTCACCTAGCATCATATTCTGCTCCTATACAAGGTAGGTATAATATATCAAGACTGTATATCTGTTTAAAATGATGGCAGCTTCCAAAATAAAGTCTACTTTTAAGTATTGGTGGTCATAATCAAATGTCAACACTGGCTTGCCAACTGTCATGAAATATTGAAAGCTGGTAAAAAAGAGAACCTATCAAAATTGGCTGTCAGTAAAATCAGTGGAGAAAAGAAAATGCATGTCAGTAAAGACTTTAAGATAATTTAAGAGAAAGAAAGAAAAAGAGAATTTTTGCACTTAGTCTGGTTTAAGTTCCTGGGCTAAATGCATATTTTAATATGTAATATGGATTTATGGGCTTTTTAATAGTTTGTATGATAGATTTGGCACAAACCAGCCATTCAGCGTATCATCGTAAAGACAGGTGGGAATCCAAAATTGCTTTAAAAACATAATTTTCTGAGATGGAGGAGTATTTTTGATGTGGTATGTGTATTTATTGTGCATTTATTGTCTGAAGTTTTATTAAGAAAAAAGTTGGGAGAGCTAGTGAAAAACAAAATGCAAATTTCCCCCTTAGTAAATGGGTTTTGTTGTTGATGTTTGATTCTCTAGGCCAGGATCTTCTCTCCTGCTTCTGTAAGTAGATAAGTGAAATTCAATGGAGAAGCACAGATGTGAAGCCAGTGCAATTTTTTCCTGTGCTACGTTATGCGCTGATCTTCCCTCCCACCACCTTTTCTTATAAAAGACCCAAGAGTTTAAAGAAAAATCTGAATGCTGTACAGCAATAATTATATTTTGCGATTGCATACCTCTTTCCTTTCAAGATTTTAAAGTTCTTTCTGTGACAGTTTCCATTTTATGACAGGACAGATCTCATACAGAGATCAAGGTTTTTTTCAGACATGCCTAGAGGATCTGAGAGCAAAATTTCTATGGAAAGTGCACCGGTCATTCCTCTCTTGTGCTATTAAAAATTGCAAGCAACTTTTGAAGAGGGTTTTGTCTCCCAGACATAAGTGCTAAGAAGCCCTTCTTTTCCTTCATGGGGAAATCTTTTATGGCTGTCAAAATTAGGCAGCAGCATTCCTAGAATGGGGCATATTACAACTGCTTTAAGGGTGCATTTTAAAATTTAAGCCAGGTGAAAAATGGAAGGCTACATCTCTACTAGCACACTCACCTTGGGGAGATGTTGCACATTGCAGATTACTTATATGTGGCTAAATTCCCTTCTCCAAAATACATGTCTGCATCCAGACTGCCTCCTGAGAACATGGTTTTACATGGTTCCCTGGACCAGCCTGACCATTGTCTGCAAAAGTGCAGGTCAGTATGCAGATAAATAAAATTGTGTGTTACAGACAATGCTGGGTCCCTGTCCCATGCTGTTCTAGTCCTGTTTTCATTAATCTGGACATAGCCAAAGAAACAGATTGGGAAGTAGTAACATACATGGGGGTCAGAAGATTCGAATTTCATCTGCCCTGCTAAAACACCAAGAAACCTACTGAGAATGACCAGGCACATTGTGGGTAAATAGACAGTGGAAAACCAGGAACTATTTTCAGCTAGTGGAGAATTTGTACCTTAACTGCCAGGGAAAGACCCTTATTGAAGATGAAGATATATTAGGAGAAGAAGGAAAGTTCAGTGATTGTGTGTAGCTGAAACCTCTCCATCATGCGAAATGCTGTAGTACGTAAGAAAACCAGGGCAGCGCCAGGCTTAGTGCAACTGTAGATCCTCTGGTTCAGCTATGTTCTAGTAATCTAGACATCTCAGATCAAAGCAGGACCTGCTGTAAATCCATGGAACTAGCACATGTGTGTTGCTCACACAGCAAAACAGAAAACTCGAGAAGATGCTCAGAGGGAAAAAATGACTTATTCAGTGAAACAAAAATTTCTGAAAGCACCATTTTTCTTTCCTTGTTCAGGCAGGGGCTAAGCTGCTAAAACTTGGAAAGAAAAAGCTTAAAAAAAATCCCCAAATGACATTTTCAGAAATTCCCATACTTCCACCTCTGCCACATAGAGGGTATAGTTTTGTCTCCTGGAGAAACTAAAATTTGGCTTAGTTACCCAATCAGTCTATTTCTGTCTGCATTGTGCACTTCTAGGTCAGTTTTACTCATTTTTAGTACCTGTATTGTGTTGGCTTACATCTAAATTGAAGGAACTTCACTTAGCTCTTCTTAAGTCTTTTGGATAGTCTAAGAAATCTCGTGTCTCTTTTTTTTTTCAGTCTGATCCCACCTGGCTATGTAACTATGGGTTTCTTGTGTATGTGCTGTCTTAGTTTTCAAAAAGCATTCTCTCTTTTGAGCTGATGGTGAAGCCATCTTGGAAGGTGAGCACACAGATAGTCTCAGGTGGGATATTCTTGAGTCTTCTTGTATACACAACTAAAAAAATCTTTTCAAACTCAATCTACTTTCCTGTCAGTTGCAGCAGCCCCCCCCCCCCCCTCCAATTCCCAACCTCAGTGTCCTAATTTCCTCCCTGACTGATTGCATGAGTCTTTTTTCCTTCTGCTGCTGCTGTTACTGTCGTTGTTACCCTTGTTATTTGAGGAAGTGTTCTGCAGCTCAGTTAAGCATCCTGAAGCCAAAGAAAAATGTGTTAGAAAGTCACAACGATTGGGAGGGATTCAGAGCAGACATCTGCTGACAATCCTGTTAGGTCAAGAGCCCATGGCGTTGACAGCCTGATAGTTCTAAAACTTAGAAAACTACAATACGGGAAAGCTGACAACTTCTGCTGCTAGAAATCTGAGGGTCACTTGTCATAGCAAATGCACACACAGCTCCTGATCAGGCATGGCAAAAAACCTGAGCCTGGAAGGTACTGAATACCTTCACCTGCTGCTATGTGAAATGCAAATTGAAAATGACCAAGTTGCAGACGGGCTGGGCTTGGATTTTTCTTATGAGACCACATCTGCAGTGCTGTGACTACTGCGAGAAAAACATTGCAAACTGCAGGGAGTTCAGCAGAGGGCTTCTCTGAACCCAGGGAAGATCTACTAGAAATTCTGACCACTGACATATTTTATGCTTTTGTACAAAGGTAAAAAGAAAAAAAAAGCTTTGGAAAAAGTTAATGGCTACAGCTAGTGATCAGTTAGTGGAAGCCTTTAACAAACAGATGTTCTATGGACAACAAAAAGAAACAATAATATACTAATCTTAAGCAAAAATACAAAGTTTTTAACTCTTTTGAAAGAACAAAAGTCTTTCAGGGGACTCAAAATAGCCCATGTTGATGAAGAAATAAGTTAATTGAAAACTTTTCTTTCCCATATCATCAAAGTGGGATTATTTGACTTTTTACTTTTTAAAATGTGAACTGTGACTTGTAATTCAGTTTTTCAGTCTTCAGAGAAACAATTTCAGTTCTGTTTTTCCTTCTGCCTCTAATGCATAATGGCAGAAATAATCTATAAATATTATGAGGCAGAAGAAAATTTTCCTTATCACAATTTAGTTGGCTAGACAGTGTTTGCAGGAATCTCTGAAGCAGGCAGCACCTAAAACTTTTGGGGTTGTATTGGGTGAACCAGTAGAGCAAGAGAAGTGTACACTTACCCAGTAGAGCCATGCCCTTCCCTATTGTCAAAAGGTGAAGTTACCTCTTTGTTCCAATATCAGTTGCAGCCATTTGTTATCTTCTGAATCTCCAGCCTTAGAGTGAAATTTGTCAGGTTTATCCTCTGCCAGAAGGTCACATTCAAAGCAAGTTCAGCTATTTTTATGTACAAAATGCATATTATGTAAAAACACTGCATCCCTTTTAACCATCCTTTCTTTTTCTACCATCATTTATTCTTATCCAAACTTTCTGATTTAATCTCCATGCGTGGACAATTGAATAACTCTTAGATTGAACTGGACATTTTTTGTTTACATTTGATTGTCCTTCCTCCATTAAGTTAAGGACAATCTGATTCTATTTATGCTGCCTCTGAGATTTTCCTTTTCAGTTCTTGCTGATATATACTTCTGATCCCTGCATGGCAATTGGGGTAGTTTAGATTTCAGCACAGACTGCTCCCAGCAGAGTCCTAAAAAAACCTCGGGGCCCGACTATTTGTAACATCTATCACTTGTTCGTGTGATGGCATATGCAGGATCTCAGCTAATCCATGGGAGGGATTACTTTGGAATGATTGGAATGATCGTGTCCCCTTCCTGTGCAGGGACATCAGGGTCTCTTTATGGCTGCCACTGGAAGTACTGTAAAACCCCACACCAGCTGTTCCATCTGTAGGGACAGGGAAGAAAAAATCCAATTAAGTAGCATGTCAGGACTGCAGAGAGCATGTAAGACTTGAGAGACAGTCATTAGAGTGGCAACGCTTCACAAAAATCTTCTGCCTTTGTAGTCTTCAAGGTATCTTTGGAATCAGTCCAAGAGCTCACCCGAACAGCCAGTCAAGTCCTGACAGTGACTTGCTATCAGAACGTCATAAAAAAAGCAGAGGGAAAAAGCCTTCCCGCATGGGACCCAGCAAGTCACTAAAAGGAAGAAGGACCTGCCGTCCTCAGGCTGCACCAGCTGAAGATCTGATGAAAAGTTGCATGAAGCATGGACTGAGGTTGCAGGAGCTCTCTTACTGTTTTGTGTTACTGCTTTGGATGAACAAATCATGCCCAGTTGCCAGCCCAGCTGTCTGTAAGCATAGCTCATCCGTATATTTGGGCATCTGGTGTGTGTATGTGTACACATATGTAGAGGATTCATGTTGGAATAGGTGAAATGCTAGTAGAAATCAGAAAGGTAGTGTGTACAGGGGCTATTAGCCACACTGTCACTGGGATCTAAAGCAATCTCGGACCAAAAGGTCAGTACTGTTTCTAAAGACGTTAAGTACCTTCTGGCATGAGTGGCTGCTTCTGCAGATGCTTCAAGTTTGCTATCTTTGCTGAAAAGGAAAATGATGCAGTAAAGAATGATTCTTTCCTGCAGTAAGAAAAATAACTCTGCCAAAGAAAATAGGGCCATGCTTCCATTCGGATTGCCTAATGTCATAAGATAATGTTCAAATTCAGATCAATGATCCTTGGTCTGAATCAGGCAGAAAAAGGCATTTACCCTTGATGTCTCACCCTGTATAAGTGAGCAGCCAAATCATTTACATACTAGCCAGTGGAGCAGAGCTAACAGAAGATCTCTGAGCTGTTTTTAACCATCTCTACTGTGAGCTACCACCTTCCAGCAGTGAGGCTTGCCTGGTGGTTTGCTGACTGAAAGAGCAGCACTGTGTGCCCATCCACTGATCCAAAGCTCTGACCTCTATGTAGTGCAATGGGGATGGCACCAACACCTTTTTTTGGTGAACCGTTTTATATAACATGCTTATCCCTGTATATATCTGAAGCATATGAAGTCACCATGGTTACTCCCTTGGCTATACAGTTTCATGTAAGCACAGTAAAAGCAAACCACTCCAGATTGGACTCTTGCTAAGAAGTGATAGTTCAGTCCCAGGACCTTTCCTTACCTGGAATCACTACAGAACATCCTATGAGGCAGTCTGATTCTTGGCTTCACTTTTAAGGATTTCTTGGAAGCACAAGCATTTTCTTTTTGTTCTGCTTGTGTAGTAGTAACCAAAAAAATCCATGTAGGAAATCAATGTGAATTAAGATTGTTAACTCCCAGTTATTATAAAGGGAATGAAGAGAATACAGTGAGTAGTTTAATTGTGTATCTTTCAGAGTGTTTGAAAAATATGGACTTACTTGCTATACTTATTGCCTCTATTATCCAATCCAATTTGTAACCAGAAATATACGAGAGTCAATTAAGGTTTTGAAGAAAAGTTTTCTTTTCTTTTCCAAACAAAAGTGTCATACATCATGCAATATCAACTCCAGTGTTAGACTAGCAGAAATTTACTGCACCATGTCCCCACAGTGAAAATTTGCAGCTAGATTAATGTTCCTTTAGCTGGCATTAAATCAATTTCATACATATGCTCGTATTTTCACCAGTGACATTCTGCAATAGCTGATGTTTTGTAGGAGCAGTACAGAAAAAACTCCACAGATTTTGTTCAAGCTTCGTGTGTATATATATATATATATATATGTATGTATATACAGGTGAACAACACACTTCATGCTTCACTTGCTATAAAAAAAGTCTTGAGGTTTCAAAGTTCGCCAACTTGCTTCATGTTTTTCATGGCGTATACACTGCTTATTATCAGTACACCTTCTCACAGTTGAGAAACATCTAGAGTTACATATATTTAATCCGGATGGAACTGAAATTTTGTTTTTTTCCCCAGTTTATTGCACTTGTTCTTGTTATGCAACTTACACTTCAGCAATTGACATATGGAGATAAAACTGTCACACATCTTCCTAATGCTTACCACACTGTAGCTGAATTCATGCTGGCTGGTTCTCAGTAGATCAATGAGATAACAGCACTCTCCATGACAAGACATGTAAGCAGCTCAAGGAGGTTTTGCCTGTCTGTGGGAGTTTTCCCCCTGACCAGAACAAAGCAATCTCCTGGGCAGGACTCCAAAAAGGTCATTCTTCCTGAGCACTCCTGAAGAAAGGACACTGAGGAGAACAGGAGTCAACTTAGGCTGTCCTCACAGAGCAGCCACTGCAGCCATGGGGACGAAGACAATGTCTCACCTTCCTCCCTCGTTATTTATCTGACAGTCACCCAGGGCATGAGGAGTGGTTTGTGCAGCAGTGACATCACCATGATATCACTGATAAACAAGTCACAGGAATTTTCTCAGTTACCTTGTGGTGGTAAAACGATACCAGTTGCTTTGGTTGTCAACACCTATAGCTGCCCCTCTTGTGTTGAACTAGTGTCTCACTGGATATGACTCCAGGCAATATGAATCTTCAGGGTAAAAAGCATTTCTGTGTAGGCAACTCACCTAGAAGATCTGATCTGAAAAAGAAGACCTCATTTTATCTCACAGTAGTAAGGGAGGAATAAGTCCAATGGGTGGAGAAACCACTGCAAGTGAAAGGAGAATCAAGCCCAAGATTTGCAAGTCGCTCTACCATGAATTTGCAATTGAGGAATTTACTATGATTTAAGGATTTACAGACAGTCAAGTACAGGTATATTCTGTGCGGAGACATGCATGGATGTAGGGATAATGTAGCAAAGACAGCCTAAATATATGGATATCTCTAAATATGCCTAGGGAAAAAAAAATAAAAATTATTCCTTTTCCAGCATTACTGAGGTATAATGAGGGACCTGTGAAGGACTGTGAGGTCTCTCAGAATGACAGTCAATGGCGAGCGCTGATCTTTTGAAGGTCACCCTCAGGGTGCAAGTGAGCCGATCTAGCCATTTTCTTGTATGATCTAAGCACCTCACAGCCATGACCAGCTCTCAGTCAAATAGAAAACACTCATTGTATTTGCAGTGGAGAAAATTGAAATATAGGGAAGACCACCAGCAAAATTCTTAATCGATGTTAATATCCAGGGGTACAGGTGATCAGCCATAACCCTGAGCTGTTTTAACTTTCCTTATATACCTAAATTTTATGGCAGAAGGACTCTAACCTGGGGAAGCAGCTCTTTCTACACACCAAAAATTGGTGGATAATGTTTCCTCAGGATGCTGCTCGTCCCTGATGTATTACTTGTGGCATCTTTCTGCAAGTAACTAAGGTCATACGTAAAGTCTATCACTAACCTGGGTAGCAAACTCGAGCTGCCTGAATGCCTGCTTTGCGTCTAGTTTTCTATCTTTCTATGTCTTTTTAGCTATGTTGGTTAATATCAGCTCAAACTCAGTCCCTGTGTTTCTAAGTGGCATACAAAAATGATGTCATCCTCCTATTTTCTTCCAAGGATGGATTCGATTTAATTCTCCGCAAGGCTTCATACGGCTTTTGTCACTTATTTCTTAACCCTTAGTCCTGTCATGATGAGTACCTTTTGTCAGCACAGTATACAGTTAACATTTAATTACTGGAAAGAGAGACATTTGGGGGTTTTTCTGACATTCGAGGCTGCAAAATTATAAATTAATACCTGGGTCAAGAA
Source organism: Grus americana (assembly GCF_028858705.1). NCBI lineage: Eukaryota > Metazoa > Chordata > Aves > Gruiformes > Gruidae > Grus > Grus americana. Next base: position 7,640,289 of record NC_072853.1, on the reverse strand, counting down.
GAAACTGACCCATTAAGCATTTACTGTTGCAAATTGCTTGAATGACTCGCTTTCAGCTTTGGTCAGCAGTGTTTAGTGGAAAGAGAGAACTCTTACATATGCATTCATTATGGAAAATCAAAATAAGAACCAATGGAGGCATTATGAGCATGGTTACCTTTTAATACATACATCTTGGTGTTTGCCTATTTTTTCCCCCCAATTATTATTTAATTTTCAATTGAAGGCGAACTATGCACTAGCAGAATCATAAATGAAAAGTGACTGCAAAAATCCTCAAAGAGCCTTGGAAGGCAGCTGATTTTTAAATGTCTGCCAGCAGCGTGCACGGAACAGCCAGTGCACTGGCTCATATACATCCACCTGCTTTATTGTTCTTAGGAAGGATTTTCCCAGTTTCCACATAGGGGACTGTCTCTCTAGAGCTAAAGATAAGCTGCAGCAGAATTTTATTTCATAAATTTCTGTTTTGGAATATGTGCAATGTGTTGGATGTATTGATTCTTTAGCTCTGTTCTGCTCTGAGGTTTTATGATGTAAGAGTATAGGAAAATAAATTCTGAGCATTATATTAGTTTTAGGCTTTGTTCTTCAAGTGTTCAATTTTTTATTCTCTGTGATATTTCTTGGGTTTTTTTGTTTATATATGCACACACACGCATACCCATACACATGCTTCCTCTATCATCTCGATTGCCTATCCTGCCTATTTATAAATCACTTTTTAAATTTTCTGACTATTCTCTGTGTCATATTTAATTTAATCCAATATTTATAACCAAGGTAAAATGAACAATCACCCAGCACTTTCCTGTGCATGGTTTGAAGCAGTTTGCATAAATAAGGATTTAATAAAAAACAGGTTTCATTTTTTATACTCTAATTAAAAATTAAGGGGGGGGGGAAAGAAGAGCAATAAAAATGGACCAAATTCTTCTCTCAATTGCATGCACTAACCTGATTGGATTTGCTGGATTTACTCTAATTTAAAATGTACGTAAGGGGGAAAAGCAGAGCTTGGAATAACCATTTATGAAACGGTGAGCTAGCAGCAATAACAGGGTAGTAATTAAAGAGTGCCTCTAGTGCGCTCTTTCGAAGGAGCTCATATGCCTTTGCTCACTCTCCGAGAGCGTTACCTGAAAATTCATTAAACAGAAAGCTTAGAGTTTAGCAAGGCAGCCAACAGCTAAGCAGAGACCAGGGAAATGTTTGCCACCACTGAATTACTGCAGCTCAACTGGCTAACAATAGTGGGTTGTGGTGTCTTTGGTGGTGGTGACCACCCATCCTTTGCTGCAGCATCAGGGTCCTCACACACTTTCCTACCACTGTCCTGTACTGTTGTATGACCCATGTTGGAGCTGAGGAAATTGGATCCATCATGGACTTCTCATCCACAAGGAGATCATTCTCACCCTCTGGAGACAAGTGTGACTGAAATGGTGTGGTGCAGACTGGGGACTTTCCACTGTCAAAGGTCAAATTCTAGTTCTTGCTCGGAGGAACTTCTCATAAGCAAGGGGGAAAATGCATGAGGAACTGAAGTAATTTAATGAAGTGGGGAAATCCTCATCCTCACTTTGGGAAAGGGTCTGAAAAGGGCCACTGAGCCATCCCCACCTTTTCTTCTTCATTGTCATTTGCCTTAGATGAGACTGGATGTGGCACAGATACCACCACGTGCTTCCCACAAGTAAGTGGGAAGCTTACTTCTCCCCTCAGCTGGGACATTTTAGTATTTTGTCCTCTTTGAAAAAACACATAATAAAATTAATTCCTATTCTCCAGAACAAAATACGTTTTTGTGAGGTTTTCAAAGAAGCAGCCTGTGCCTATGACATTCAATTACAAAGCTCCAACTGATTTTTCTGGAACCAATTTTTCGCCCCTGAGTTTTCAAAAAGATCGAATTAGGGCACATGGGATTGAAAGCCCAGACGTCTACATGGACTTTGCCTTCTTCTGTTGGGTACACCAGGGGACACGCCGTGCTATTGTCACACACACCCACTGACAGCATGGAGAAAAACTAAAGGCTGTCCTAAGACTTTTTTTTTTTTTTTTTTAAACTTTCAGCCTACTTGGTGCAGCAGGACACTTAATTCCAAACAAAAACATGGAAGAACATGGGGATTTTTGGTTTGTGTGACAGTAAAAGTAAATCAGAGCTATTTATCATTGCAATGTGGCATGGGGGATAACGGCAGTCTGTACTGCATGACGCACACAGTGCTGGAGTGGAGATGTCACTGAGGTGCAATTGAGTGAGCTTAAGTTGCTATAGATCTGGGCTGCAAAATTCCTGATGTGTTTTTCCAGCACACTGTTACAGGATGACTTTTCCTTCTTGATAAAATGGTGTCTCTGACAGCTGACAAAAACAGCAGGCATGTAAGGATTTGAGGAGACACATGCCTCTGTAGATGCCAAATCTGCTCTGCATTATTATTATGGGACAATTAAGGGTAAACATGGGTAATAACACCTGAGACACATTCAAGATTGTTCATAAATACATAATCCTTTCCTTTTCCAGGAGAACAAAAAAAGCATAACCAAAAAACCCCCTTATTTTCACCTCAAAACTTGTCTGGTGTTGGGTGTTTTTTGGTGTATCTGAGAAAATCAAGGTTCATTGCTTCTCTGGAAGGAACAAATGAGTTTTAAATGACGTTTGAATCCAATCCCTGTACCATGGACTGTACCATAGGAAACACCCTACAAGTCAGCGTGGCTTGTTTGAATCTGAAAGGGTTACTTTAATGCCTGGAATTGCCATTTGTCCAGTTCTGAGAAAATCTTTCCCCACTGGGAGTAAAACCCCACAATTATCACAGCGGAGGAAAATGTGTAACAGTGAGGGGACAGGGCCATCTCACATTTTAAAAACCACAGTATTCCTTATGGAACAGCACATCACATATGGAAGAAGTGAAACACTTTTGATCTGCTAAATGCTTAAAAGTGAAAGTCTTTGTCCTAAGGGAAAGAAGGAACTCTCTTATAAATTAAAATGTTCTCATTTGGATTATTAAATAGTTTCTCAGTGGGAAACGAATAAAATTAGAAACAGTACTTTTAATGTGAAAATTGTGGGGATTTTATGAAACTGCTTCATTTTTGGAACAATGAAAAAGACTTGCCATGTTTTTTAACTAGATCTTGTGAAATCATTCATGCTCGGTCCTCAAAGAGCCTTGCAAATGTTACCTAGGTGTCGAAATGCTGCATCTGAGGGAGGAAGGCGTTATTCGGACTGATGGAGTATCGCATAGCTCAGAGAGATTGGCAACTTAAAGGTTATGTGTAATGGCTCTAATACCATTAAGGCAGTGAGGCTAAACCACTTCTGTGAATGGGATTGAAGTTGCTTATTCTCTTAATGCTTTTGCAAATGGTGTTCATGATTTTGCAAGACAGCTTTACCTGGATAAGAACTGGAGACAACCAGAGACCGGATGCACCATAAAGCTTTTTCCTCAGTTAATTCTTGTTAAAATGGAGGATTATAGTAAGGAAGTCAGAATATAACCCTCCTAAACCCATATTTGTTTATGCTCTATATACCTACATATACTGACATTTATTATTTTCTGTTGCAAGCAAGTAACAATAATCCTGTGTCTGGCTTCATAAAATGTATGAATTTGCAAGTTTGTCTGTGTCAATATATAGCAATACACAGTTGGCTAGCATTTGTTTGCATCTAGCTGTATTTCTGCAGAGCTAATTTCATCACCCATCCAATATAAAACTGTCAGATTGTCTGTTACGCTAGGAGGCCATTTATATTTCCACTTGTGTGTAGTTAAATCATGGTTTGCAAGCAGCTCTTTAAGTCCAACTCATTCGTCTGTGCGTGCATATGTCTGTCTCTGTCTTTCTTTAGTTCTTTGGATTAACTAATATTGTGTTTGGAACTGCCCAAGAAAATTTGGGCGCTCAGCATCAGAGCTCTTATATCACTAAACTGTTTCTTTTCAGACACATGAACACACTGAGAGGTTAAGAGATAAATTTTCTTGTTTGTTATAGCCTCAGTGCAGGATACCTTATGCTGACTCTGAAAAAGTTTTTAATAAAGCCTAGTGGGATTAGGAAAGGGGGCTAAAAAACTAGTCTGATTATATCAGAATCGATTAAACGTGCTGTAATACTCATTCTCTGATGATAGACTTTTAATAGAAATGAGTTTCCCTGCATTGTAGTTTAAAACAAAATTTGTGAGCTTTTAGTAAGTAAGGCCACAGAACTGCAGCCTTTCTCTGACTCCTAAACAGTATGAAAAAGTAGAATACGAGGAAAAAAAAAAAGTACATATTATCAAAGTCATTATTTTGACACTTTTATCACAATATGAGCTACTGCTCAGGTTTCTGAATATTCACTGATCTATATTTCTCTCCCTTTTTTGCATTCTTCAATTTAGGTCAGCCTTTCAAAGCAAAGTTAGTCATTCTTCTCAGAGGCAGAGCACTATTTAAACTTGCCTTTTCACAAGCAGCTCGAGGTGTTTCATTGCTGTCTGGAATGTGACAGTACGACCCTCCTCTAACAAAAAATAAGTTTTATTCTAGAACAAACCCCAAATTCTAAAGATCTAACCAGAAAAAAAAAAAAAAGGAAAAATAGAAAAATTCAAACCTCAACTAGCAGAGACATGCAACTTTGCTGCCTATAAAGTATATGACAGTGAAGGGGGTTTCAAACCTGTGCAAGATTTTCCTCCTTCTCAATGTAATATTCTCAATGTAATATTCATGTAAAAAGAAACTTCCCATACATATTAGTATGTCTATTGAGTGCAGGCTTAGCGACTCTTCTGCAGAGATGAGGTGGCACAGACATCTCAGACTGGAGCCAATTTCATCCAGCACCTGGAAACATGGCAGACCTTTAAAAGTGGATTTCTCCCACCTGTAAAACAATCTCTCCTGTGCTTATTAAATGATTTTAATGCACCCCAAAACCTAATTCTGCTGAAGCCTATGGAATTTTTCCGTTAATCCCAGTAGCAATGAATGGAGCCCTAGTCTTGCTTGAAGAGTAGCTTGTGAGTAGCTTTTTTCCTTCTTTCTTGTCTGAAGTGGCTCAGATTTGCCCTTATTAAGACAGTAGTGATGATGAGCCACAGGAGAGTAGGTCTCTATAAGATACAGACCCTTCTTCATTGTAAAGATAAGCATAGATGTAGTCTCCACTGATAGAAGGGGTGATAATATATCATTTATTGACCTGTTTGACCCAATAAATGTCCCTGTGCCCACTGGGCACAGTCCAAGCATCCCTGTGCTTATCCTCTAACAAGAAAATACTGGGACACAAAGAGTTGGGTTGCTTTTTCCTCCATGGAGAGCTCTGCCTTATTGCAGCTAAATTGGAAAGCTTCGTCCCTGACAACAGCAGACGAAACCTGTTGGTCCTGGCATGATGCATCTTCCCCATAATCATGTGTGTGTGTGTATTTCCTATTAGCTGTAATAAGGGTTATGTATTGAGAGCAGATGTTATTTAACCAATAACTGTCTCATATTATTATGTCTGGATTTATTAAACGCTGTTGTCTCCCCATACCATGGGAGCATTGGAGTGTAGATTTCCACAACAAACCATTGAGAAAATTCTCAGTGCTGCTGATCATCACAGTGCAAGGATGCATTTCAGATCCATGAGGCTGACTTTTTTCCTGAAGCTGACTTCACTGGTGTCAAGCAAAGTCTTGAACCACAAAAGATGAGTGTTCCACTTACAACAAAACCGCAGTTCAAAATCATCTTGGATATGAGAAGGTGCACCTCAGTGTTAGACATGCGCTTGGGCTGGCTTGCACATGGGTGGATTTTTGACCAGAGTTAATAAAAAGGCAGAGGTTGCAGAAAAAAAAAAAAATCTGCGACAAGTTTGCTCTTGGAGTGAAAGTGCAATTTGGTGTGAGCTGGGTTCTTTTTCTTTGCCATTAGCGGTCAGTGTCCTGAAGTATAACAAAGCTCACTTTCCAGCTCAGGTCAGTCAGGGCAACAGGTTAAAAAATCCTCTGTGAGAACTCAGGGAAAAGTAATGGGAAATGCTGCGTGCCATAAAAAAGGCAAAGAGACAGAGAAGGGAGAGTGTGGGAGAAGAAAAACCAATAAGAAAACACATTTACTGTGCAAGAGTAGCCCGGCACAGGGAGCTGAATTGAGTCAGGGGAAGGTAGGGATTTTCTCATCACACACATTTTTCATCTCAGTCCTCATCTCTCCACACACACAAAGGCAAATGGATAGGCTCCGTCTACATAGTACAGGATTTCACATTTCTCCTTGAGCAATGACTGCACATCTAGGCACTCAGGACTGCCCTAGGATGTCTCTTTTGGAGGTTCACGCCTTCTCCTCTGGAGCCCGTGGACCTGCTTCTTGATCCACTGCGGGCAGAAGGAGCTAGATCTTTGAAAAAGCTACTTCTGAATAATTAAATCTCCTCCTCCTATGCAAAATGAAGTCTCACGATGCAGAACAGCTTTCTGGTCACATTTAGCCCAGGGTATATAATGTCCTCAAACTCACTTTGCAAAATGCCCTGATTGCTGGATCTCTGCTCTCCGGTCAGGAGGTTTCAGGTAATGTCAGCTAATGCAGAAGGGAGAGCTGTCTGTCTGTCTTCACCACTGAGTCCTGGGATTTCTCTCTACTCCGGGGCGGAGGGGGGAGAATGGATAGTGAAAGGGACAGATCACAGACTCCAGACTGCCCCATCACATTTATTCATATGAAAAGATAAAACTCTGAATTGTTTGCCGGGCAAAAACCCTAGGCACTGAACTCTGATGGCCACATTTTCTCATCGAAGGCACTCAGAAATTCAGATCTGTTTCCACAAAGGCAACAGCACAGTTGTGTGGATACATTCACATACTGCTCGGGAGCGCCTCTGTGCTGTGGGAGCGGGGTGGCAGTCCTTAGAGGACTCCTTGGGATGGCACGATTAGGATTTACCAGTGTCTACACCACACACAGGAGTTGAATATGATATGTTTCACAGCCAGATTCTTTTTTCTTTCTAAGGTAACCAGGAGTCAGCTTTGAGGGGGAGCCCAGTCTATATGAATCTATAAGAAAATACCTTAGCACATGTGCTCAGCCTCTGGTTTTATAGTAATTCAAGTTGTCAGTAAAAATTCATATTTATCCATGCAGTTCCTTAATGTGAGTGCAAATGTGTGGCTAAGTTAGAGCTATATATTTTTAAGTAGCTAGTTTTAATCATGTGGATGACTTACTTTTTGCATAAAACATTTTTTTCTTGCATATATATAATATGCTGTGTAGAGTAAGCACCTGTCAGTGGTTAAATCTACTGAACGCTCCAGAGCAACAGAAGAAATGACGTTACTGGCTGGGTCTTTAGGTGGGTGAAGGAATGTTGCTCTGATGTTTCTGTCTGGTGTTTCAACCTTACAGGGACATTTTTTGCAGTGCAGATATCTGGCCAGCCCTCCAAAGGCCGAGGTGAGCAATTCCACAGGGGAAGCAAGTCAGGCATTCAAGAGATGAAGAGTTGTTGAATTCACAATACTTCTATCTGCTTTTCTAACCCAAACTCAGACTTAACAGATGGGTCCTGAGGTCTGTTGCATGACCTCCCATGCTGTCGTTGAGATCGGAAATCCCCACTGCAATTACTAGCAAGTTCCTTTGTCCTCATTTGTTACGAATGTTGACTCCTTGGGGAGAACATGGTAGCCAAGAAACTGCGTAAGGCTAACACTGTGCCACTGAGCAAACAGGAAGGACCCAAAATGTTTTTATTTTGGAGAGGATAACTTATTATTTCTTTTCTTAAATTGTCTTTCCTGGTCCTTCCCAATTCTAAGCAATTAGCACAGTAATAATATGCTTAATGGCTAACAATACACTGCATGGAGAAAGGCCAATTATAACCAAAAAAAAAAAAAAAAGAGGAAAAAGTAACGGGAGGATGTAGGTCTGCTTTGCTACGAGCCCATCAGTACATTGTGCAAAATGCAGAATGCTGTAAGGCTCAGGAAGATTCCAGCAGCAGCCCCTGATCTAAAGCTGAGTGGCTTTATCTCTGCTTCTGCAAGTGCAGTCTTTGCTTTGGTTACACTATTCCTCCTCAGCCTGACTATGTTTTTCTATATTTCTCCTGTCTGTTTTCTGAAGAGGCAATTGTTGTGAATGGTGGGGAAGGTTGAGTGCCTAACTGAAATAAAGGAAAATTAGTTTTTAAGGAGAGTAAATTGGATAGAATAGGACCCGTAAGGATAACAAGCTGGTGATAATTCAGTGTAGTCTTCCTGTTCTGCTCCTGTTTATAAAATATTCTTATTGACTTCTGCTTCTCAGTACTCTATGTTCTGTAGTGTACTAAATTACAGTAACTGAATATTCTGTCTACATATGCTGACTGGTCATTTGAGAGATGAGTGTACTTAAGACAGAATGCTTTCCTTTAGTCCTTGCATCTTTGAAATGCCTATTATAAAATGTACATCTGTGAGAAGGCACTTCTCGCGGCCAAATGAGATTTAATGCTGAAAAAGCTACAGAGCTAAATAAAATAATAAACTTGAAAGAGGAACCTTCTTTTTGACTCACAATTCTCTTTCCTAGCCACTGCTAGAACTGTGAGTAGGAATTAATGCCGGTGTCTCTGTACCCATACCCTCCCTTAAATAAAAGATGTTCCAGAAAGCTTAGCTTCCCCTTGTTATGACCTAAAAATGGTGATGGACTTTCTTGTGCTTTATAAATTTTGGTCTTTCTTGCTTGGGAAACAAGATGCTCTGAATATCAGCCTCTTTTGGCAATGAAGGCTAAATGACATTGGGCCAAGGAATGCTCTCAAATACAAACATGCATTTATCCATAACATTTAACTGTTATTACTTTCTCTAGAATAGCTTTGACGGGTACATCTAAAAGTCTTTGGGATGATGCCTGGACATAGCATGGGGAATAGCATAAGCCAGTGACTGCTCTCAGTAGACAACACAAATGAGGCCATCCTGTTCGTGAATGAGATGTCTTGCTCCATGGATTTACACTGTGGTTTTGTAGCCAGATAACAAGTCTTGGTCCATTTTCTTTACTACTACAGAATATATTAAATGTTCCAACTTTCTTCCCTTTTCAGAAGAACGAGAGAGGGGGAAATTCCACTTGTCTCTCTTCCCTAACTATTGAGCTGCATAATCCTATTCCAATTAATGCTGTTTTCTTAGCTAAACAAAAAACTTTAAAATTTTATTTTAGTTTTTGCTGTACAGTGTCAGAATTTCATTGCCTTTCCACCCAGCATACCCAGTTCCTGGGAGACAGGCATTTGCCACGAGGGTATAGCTTTGAGGCTCCTCCTCATGATGAAAGAATTGAAACCAAATCTCCCAAGGGTCAGGCAGCTATTTGACTGTTAGGAGATTTTACAACAGTGAGGTGTTTCCTCAAGCTGTAATTTTTTTTAAAGTGTCACTCTTATTTGATATGTTGGTTATGCTCTGAGAACACTTTTCACAAGAAGCTCCCAGAGGAGAAAAATAAGGGTACATATGCCTCATTTCCAAATACCAGTGAAGCTTATTTGTTAATCAGATGCTGAACTGATCAACAAACTGTGCAACAAAAAAAGAATTGCTTCTCCATTTGCTCAGAGATAGAACTTGCAGGCTAGTGAAATATTTGGGAATTAAAATAGTCACATTTGTAAACTTTAAGTGCCTCCAAATATGGATGGAAGATGTACATTGCTTTAGGAACTTATTTAAAATTATAATGTATAAATAAATATTCTATCCCTTGATGGCCTCATGTTATAGGACTGCCTTTATTTCCTGTATTAGTGACTGAGATTTGTCCTTGCTTCTCCTGCAAGACCATTCCTTGTCTTCCATTTGCTGAACTAAATATGTGCTCCGTCTTGCTTAGCTGTCTCTGCAGCAGAGGCTAAACCTGCATCCAAAAGGGAATTCAACATCTACAAATTCAACATGCATTGAGTAATTTGGAGGCAGCAAACAGCAGCTGTTCAGGAAACATTCAGCTTGCTGTCATTGATCTCTCTTTTCCATTTGGAGTATCAGTCTTTTAAACCAAATACAACACTCTCCCACTAAACAGGGCCCCAGGGCCCCACACCTCTCACAAAAACCAGGAGAATTTCTTTTCCCTTAGAAAATCATAAAGCATATACAGTCTTTTATTGGCGAGGAAGATGTTTTTTCCACTAGGAAGTAGTTAGTTTTTTATCTGTTTTCAGCCACTTTATAAAAATTGTATGCAAGTATGAGATAAGTGTCTCTATCTATCTAATTACTGTAAGATGCCCTGCTTAGCCAAGTACCTGAGCTCTGGTACCTCAACCTAGACAAATGGTTGGGAGTAAAAAAAGTAATTCTGTTCCCTCTCTATTCATACAAGTTTTAGATTTTATACCCCTGGGATTCTTTAAAAAAATTAAGGTCATGTAAGTGTTTTGCTTTATTTTTCCCATGTGCAAACACATTTAATTTGTTTTGTATATTTAAGGCAATAGACTTGGGATTTTTCTCAGTCTTCTGAGTTTAAGCCATTCCTCAGCACCACACTGTAGTCTTCAAAAAAACCCATTAGATGCTGATTCCCATGGTTGCATGAGAAGAATCATTGTAAATTATGAACCAAACCTGTCAGGCTCATATCCTTCTCGTGGTGAAATTCACACCATGTAATTAAGGTGTCTATTTTATCAGTCTGTCATGGGAGAAAAAAGGAAATGAAGAAAATGTAAGTGACCTGGGTGACAATAATCATTTAGGCACAGATTTCTTTCCTGTGTTTTGTCAAGACGCAGGATTTCAAGACTAGTTGTCACTTGTTTCCTTGTTGTGAGTCACAGGGACTAGACCTGGAAGAGTTCCCCTGAATCATTCTCTCAAGTCTGCTATTGCAGAAAACCTCACCATCTAACCCCTAATTTAATAACTCACAGAAAACTCAAAGATATGTAGGCACCTTGTAAAATTTTGATTTTTCTTTCAAGATCCAAATATTTAGGGGGAAAAAAAAATCTAAAAATATAGGTTCTGACCACATAGTTGATCTTGGTTTAAGTTGGATTAGATGATGTCCATAGGTTCCTTTTCTGAATTTTCTTATGTTCCTATTATCCCAGCATAAATGGGCACTGACTGAGGCATGCAGACTACCCAGGAGATGCACAAGCGACACCAGTAAGGGATTCCATTTAGTTTTCACATCTCATCATCCTTCTGGAGACAAGTGAAAATTTGATAAGACCATTGCTTTTGCTAAAGCCCATAATGGATGTTACTTTGTTATACCATGTTCATTTCACTGAGGTGCTTCAGTTTCCTGTGTTTATGCCCAAAAATGATTCAAAGCAGAAGTTCTACAGAGATGCCAGGAGTTGGAACAGAAAGAGGCAAGCAGCATTAAAAATCTGTTCAGTGAGAGAAAAGGATGGTGAAGCAAAAATGACTTTTTATTTCCTTTATTACCACCACAACTGTTTCTTTGTCTTCTGCTAATTGCTAAAATTGACATCTGCAGAGCACCAGATCCATAGCGTAGGGAATAAGTGGAAAGACTTCCATTGACTTCAGTATATTCTTGTCAACATGAGCCAGCAATGTGTGTTCACAGCCCAGAAAGCCAATTGTATCCTGGGCTGCATCAAAAGAGGTGTGACCAGCAGGTCGAGGGAGGGGATTCTGCCCCTCTACTCCACTCTTCTGAGACCCCACCTGGAGTACTGTGTCCAGTTTTGGGGCCCCAAACACAAGAAAGACATTGAGCTGTTGGAGCGAGTCCAGAGGAGGCCACAAAGATGGTCAGAGGGCTGGAGCACCTCTCCTCTGAAGACAGGCTGAGAGAGTTGGGGTTGTTCAGCCTGGAGAAGAGAACGCTCTGGGGAGACCTTATAGCACCTTCCAGTACCTGAAGAGTGCCTATAAGAAATCTGGAGAGGGACTGTTTACAAGGGTATGTAGTAATAGGACAAGGAGTAATGGCCTTAAGCTGAAGGAGGTTAGATTTAGATTAGATATTAGGAAGAAATTCTTTGTTGTGAGGGTGGTGAGACACTGGAACAGGTTTCCCAGAGAAGTTGTGGATGTCCCCTCCCCAGAAATATTTAAGGCCAGACTGGATCAGGATTTGGGCAACCTGGTCTAATGGAGGATGTCTGTGCCTACGGCAGGGGAGTTGGAACTAGATGATCTTTAAAGTCCCTTCCAGCCCACACCATTCTATGACTCTATGGCCATGATTCTATGAAGTAGACAGAACAAAGGAAGGACTGCTGCATATTGCAAAACCCTGACACAAGTCAGCAGAAGTACAGATATCTGCACAGCAGAAGTCCTGCAAAGACAGAGCATTTGGACTTGGGTTTCTAGGAAATAAATCTTTGTCTCATAACTGTCTCTGTGTTTCCTCGACTTCAGGCTGTGCAGTTATTTCCTAATCAAGATGCATAATTTAAGTAGCTATCATGGAAATATGTAGGTGGAAAAGATCTTCTCTTGAATTTCTGCTTCTTTAACATTTCTTCTGTGAAAGCAAGTAACACCAAGTATTATATTTCAATGTCATTATTAATGTAGTGATACCGATGTAATCACTGATGTGCTTACAGTGCCTTGGGCACCAAACACAGACCCTTCTTAGTGAGATGATAGGCTGTTAGACCAGTAACCTGTTCCTGACACCTGGTCAAGGAAACAAGACAAGAAAAGGCAATGGTGAGATTTCTCGTGATACACCTTCCTCAGTCCCAGGAACTGGCATTTTGGGTACTTCTCTATCTGAGCACTGTATCTGTATATATTTGTTTAATAGCTATTGATGGACTTTGTTTCCAAGAATCTGTCAAATCACATTTTGACATTTCTGAAATTGTGCTTTAATGAGTTCCGCTATGTCCTTGGACTCTTTATGAATGTATAAATCCTTTTGATGTTTGCCAAATACCTGCCTCATAATTTCACTTGTGTCCTCCCCCTTATTCTTAAGTTGTAAGAAATAATACATGATCATTGCCTATTTCCTTTCTCCAGGATTTTCAGAACTTATATATTCTGCTATCGTATCTCCCCCTATTTTCTCTTTTCCAGACAAATACATCATCATCTGTTTAATGTCTGTACATATAGAAGATGGCCCATCTCTTTGGTCATTCTTTTTTTTCCTTTTTGTATTTCTTCTAGTTCTAGTACATCCTTTTTTGATTTAGGGATGAGAATTGCATGCAGTATATAAGATAAAGGAGTATTAAGGTTTTATAGATTAGCATGATGATGCTTTCCGTTTTGTTCTCTGTGCCTTTTCCTGTAGCTCCTCCTGTTTCACTTGTCTTTCTGACTGCTCTTGAGCACTGAGAAGGCATTTTCATGAAGGGCAGAAGTAAGTCTGTGTTATGAAAAACCCATGTTCAACCTGATTCTATCAAAATATAGTATTTTTTTGTAATCTACATGCAGAAATAAAAGGGTCTCTCACAAAGTTTTTGTATAAAGGCATAGGTAGGGGTAGATGGTGGTAACAGAATACAGATCAAAGGGTGTGTTAGGAGGTCTTACTAGATAGACTCCTTCCTGGATTTGAGTAGAGGTTTCTGGTTGAGAGGGCTGGGGTTTCTCATTGAGTGGGGGTCCACAGTGAAGCTCACATTTCTGGGGTGTGGACATTTCTAAGAAAACCTTGATTTTGAGAGAAGTGTAGTATGCCTGTGATGGAACCTGATACAAGGCTCTTTTATATATGGCTGCAGCAGCAAGATACAGCACTGTTTTCTCAGTTGTACATGGGAAGCCAAAAAATAGTTTAAAGAATAAAAAAAATAAAGAAAGAAAAAAAAAAAGAAAACCCAGGACTTTTCTTTAAAGGTGGCTGTGTTTCAGAAAGTTGTTTGCCTGCGGGTTATGGCTAATCTTGTAGTGGAGCTCATGGCACCTATTCAAGATGCCAGGACAGAGGGTGTTGTTCAGAGACGGATGAAGCTGTCCTTTATCAATAACTCCAGTGTATTCAGTATAAACAAGCTTCTTCCATCTGTGCAGCATCCTGTCATTGCCTGAACAATGCTGAAAGGAAAATCCTACGCCGCACTTACTTCCTGCTCTTGACATATGAAGCTCCAAGAGATTGAAGGCAGCACATAGTTGAAAAGAAAGAAAAGAAATGAGGTAATGCCCAAGAATAGCACAACTCTCCCATTTTGCTGACTCCTCCAGAGATGACAGAATAGATAGAACTGAGGGTGACTCCTGAAAGCCATGATGCTATGAATTTTAGGTATTATATTTTGCTCTGGTTATACTGCAAGGGGACAAGAATGGCAGGTGAGGTTCTTTTGTTTCCCCATCCCAGAACCCCACATTGATGAGCAAAAGCAACACACCCATTTTACAAGTAGTGGATGTGAGACGCCAAGGTGAGGAAAGCCAGCCTTGTGCTTCTTGTGAACATGCAAGCTGAGCTTTCCAGCTTGGAGTGAGAAAGGGAAAGACAGAAAGCTAATGTTTGTGGACCTGAAAGAACTAGTCATAAATTAGTAACAAGAACTGCAATGGAAGAAAACTCTGCATTACAGCAAGTGTGAGGAGCCCTGTCTTATTCCCGCTACCGAAAGTCATCTCACTGATTCCATTGACCCCTGCTCTTGCTGAAGATAAGCTATTATAAAGCTGTAGTTACTGCTTTTCCCCTTGCACTCTGAAGCACTTGTTTTTTGGGGTTCTGGCAAGACTGAGGTAAAGCTTGATTTCCCCAACCTGTTCTACTGGCACCATTAGATACTATCATGAAACACTGATATGTTTTTCACAAAAGAAGAAAAAAAGTGCTCTGTAACCCAACATTTGGATCCATACCCATGTATGTAGGCCCTCTGCCACACTATCTGGAGCAGAGACTGGCATCTCAGACCCACACATTGCAGGCTATCACTCATGATATGAATTCCTCATTCTTCCTTTTGCAGAAAAAGAAAAATAAACAAACAAATCCATTTCTGGAGATCTAGGATAGACTTTTCTACAGGCAAGTGGCAGTAAAAGCAGCACATTCCCATGAAAAGTCAGCCTTTCCAACTCCCACCTCCAAATAACCTTCAACTCCTACAGCCTCACTGGCGAACAGAGGTTGTTCAGCCCCTCAAATGACCAAATGCAATGGACCTAATGGATGCAGTGAGGCTTGGCACAGAAGACCAATCCCTCTGGGCGAGCGGCAGTAAACTCACTGATGTTTTGTACTCCTGTGCTTGCTGACAAGATGAACAGTTCACTGCACTGCTAATCAGGAGCATCGGCAAGAGTAAACTGTTTTGGCCAGTTCTTCATTCCCCAGACCCATAGCTAATGACATACATCGTACCCAAAGGAAAGCGGTGTTTTAGTTATGTAGAGCTTGGTTAGTGCCTAGTTAATGGGGAGAGACATATGCTGAAGCCCTATGTGCAATAATTCCTCCCCACATTAGAAAAGCATCCAGACTAAGAAGGGTATTCAAGTTGAGGTCTCTTCTGAAATTTTTGAATTTTAAAAATAGCACCTCTTTCTCTCTTTCCTGAGAAACAACTGGCATATGCACATAACCAGCTGCAGCCTCAAGGTTGTGGCTCCACAGCTAGCCCACCTCCAGTTGTGTCCCCAGTAGGATGTAATTGCCTGATGAAGCCTAAGGATGATTGAAGCTAAAAGCACTTAGGTTCCAGGGAAGAGAGAGATTTAACAGACCTCTCCTCAGAAATTCCTACTCCTACCTCAGCTGGGAAGGTAGCTTTGTGGAATCAATTTTTCATCTCTCCCCAGGCATTGTATAGGAAGCTCAGGTGCTTAATTCAGGGTGGAAATTTGGCTAAGAGCCTACTAAGACTTACGTGTTGAGTAGCTGCCCTTCTTGCCTTCCTCTGAAAGTCTTTTACAGCCTCCCCCTATTTTAGGGTCACAGCAACTGATGATCTTTGATTATCAATGTCTGCAACGCCTCCTGAAATAAAGTATTATCATTTTGCAGATAAAGAATTGACAACTAGAGCCTCTAAAGACCGAGGAGCCTAGTGGTCTGGCAAAAGCATCTGGTGAAAGGAAATATCCAGCCAGCAGTTCTCCTCTTTTGCCTGCTCCGTGTGGCATCCCATCTTAATAGCCGAGGGCATTGGCCATTTCTGTTAAGCATGAGGAAAACTTTTGCATGGCAGAACATTAAATTCTGGTGTCCTCAACCAACTTATGACTCTGATGTAGCTGTTTATCCACTTGTTTGCATTGGTATAAGTGTATATCTTGTTGACAGTGGAGCTATATGTGGGTAATGTTGTCACAAGTGACTGAAGTCAGGCCCATAGTTTTTTAGATCTTCTTCTAAATGGATGAACAAGAACAGCAACAATAAAAAAAATCACTCATTTTTTTAAATGTAAAAGTAACACCCATTAGAAGTGTCAGTTCTGATTGAGGAATTCAGTTTTGGGTCTTACGTGGCATCAGGTAATCCCTGTTGAAGAAATCAGTACTATTGCCAACAAAAGGTAGAATACAGGGAGAATATGGTTAATAGTAATATGGCAATAATAGTAACAACAACAATATTAATAGCATCTTCAGTTTCAGTAAGGGACAAATAAACCTCAAGTTGACACGGAATTTAGGCCAGAGGAAATTCTACCCTACATTTTGGTGGTGGTAGTATATCACTGTAGGAGGTGCTAAGTCTGGCTTTAAAGTGTCTGAAAATATAGAAAAGAACATGCATCAGAATCTGCCCTCATTAAAAACCATGTTACTTCTCTGACTTCAGCAAAAGCAGAATATTAGTTTCTAAAAGCAGATTTTAGCCTCACAGATGACTCTGATCATATACTTATACAGTGCTATAAATTGCTAATGGGCTTGTGGATTCTGTGAAGCAGGAAGGAATTGGTTGGAAAAGTGCTGTTTTCAAAAGAGCTTTTGAAAGAGGAGAGAGGGAACATAATCAGGATTCCTGCAGAAATCCAAGGTCACAGTCTGGGAGCAGAACTTTGGAGAAGGAAATCAGAAGAGAAAGAAAAGTGAGAAGGATGAGAAGTGGTGATGGGCACAGGAGAGGTTAAAATGATGGTGGAAATGAAAAGAATGTCACAAAATGTTAATCATGTGGCAGGGACTTCAGATATCCTTTGCTCTATGTCTAAGCCACTTTGCCTGTGATCCCCATCACGATGCTTAGCTGGGACCATCTCTCTGTATTTGTACAGACTTCAGCGCAATAGGGACCTGCTCTCTGTTCTCTTATATCTCCAGGCATCGTCATCACACAACTAATTAACAGCAGTAATAAATGATACTGTAATGCCTCTTAACCCTCTGCATTTATTTTTTCTGTGGGTTGCATTAAAAAGAACAAAAATTAAAAAAAAAAAAAAAGAAAGATTAATAATCCTGAGTCAGAGTGAAACTCCAGAGAGATGACACCATCTGGATGATTAGTACTTGTTTCATTTGCACGTTGAACTCAGTACTCTTCCGGCACTAATTATTGCATACCCTTTCCTTATACCATGACTTCTGGGGCTGTGTGTGTGATATAAATAGCAGACTAATGACATACTGCATGTTGCTCAGGAGACCTCATGTTATTTTACAGCATTTCTCTGATTATTAGTTTTTTAATAGAGAGAAGATAAAATACTGATCTCACAAGCGAGACATGAGAGCCTTAATTTGTTCACATTTTTCTAAGAGCCAGCGCATGATGAAATATTTATATGTTCCTCTCTGACTGCAGCATTTTGAATTTGCTGGGTTGTTTATTGTTGTAGTTAAGAACTGATGGGGAAAGAAGTGCCGGAGCATTCAGTAGTAGGATATCCACGTCAAGTGTGAAAGTAAAACGGGTATAAACAAAGCAAACATAAGTACACATGATGCTAAGGGCCTGACCTACCCCGTACACGTAAAGAATTTAATAATTTTTCAGTTGGTGGAACATTTGTAGAGGACGTCACAGAGTCAAACACTTTTCGTAATGTCTGAAAAGCAAGGCAAACATAAGGTCATTAAAATTGCATGTAATGCCAACTAAAATAATGAGGTTTGTCATCTTATGGGAATGTAACAAACTATCTAGAATGGCCAAGAGAGGAAGCAAAGCCACAGATTGGCACAGAGCTTTTGGAGAGAGAGTTGCCATCTGAAATATGGACACTGCTGATGAGATGCCTATCCTTGGTTAATCTAAATGTGACCTGGTGACTTGTCATCCTCCAAGGTTTCACCATGGTGTGTTCCTTTCTAGCTGTAAATTTACGATGCACAAAAATCAGTAACTGCCCAGTGAGGCTCGGTGTGGCATTTCCACTGTCATGATGACATCTTTGTGGGTTAACTCATCCCCCTAGGGGTGAGTTAATAAGTGCTGATTGCTATTCACTCCTTGTTCGTATTGAGACTACCAAAGACTTCCTGTACGAAGTGTGGGTTTAGTAAAGCTCTTAAGAACAGTGTCATGGCATGTAAACAAATGTGTAGGCTAGCTTAAAGACTAGACTGATAATCAGAAAAAGTTTGAAGACCATTTCTGCTGATGATCTTTTCTGTAATTCACTTGCTTGGCTGTTGTCTGCCCAACTCAGCCCTCACTCTCTGCTCAGATCCCAGCTCAGTGCCACTCTGCTGTACGTCAGCAACTTTCCACAAATACACATTTGAACCATGGAGAAGTTCTTCAGCAACAATCAGGAAAATTTCTGTCCCTGACTTATAGCCAGAAACTTCCAGTCCATCCTTGCTTCGCTGTTGCCCACCAGTAGTGGGACAACCTTGGAAAGAGAAACTGGTAGTCTGTAGGATGATTTCCAGCAGAAATCTGCAAGAGAATCTGAAACACACCTTAACATTGTGCTCAGGAGACTTAGACAGCACTGAACAGGTGCTAGGGAATAAAAGAAAGAGGCATCTTACAGATCTTGAACTGCTAAATATTAGGGCAGGATTTTAGTTGTCAGTCTTTCCTGATTGATTATTCTTCAAATTATCCAAACTCTATCCTGAAAATTTAAGCCTACTGAAAGCAGGTTTCATTTTCTTAGCTATCTTTTGTAGTTCACAGACCCTCAGAAGGCTGAAGCCCGCTTTGAAATACAGTATTGAACATATGCCATTGGAGACATTCTAGGTTTGGGTATGAATTTAGGGAGTCCATGTGGACTGAAGGTGCTCTGTTAGATTATTTAAAGGTGATATGTTCCTCTTTCCCATCCACTGTGCTCTGTCAGCTAGCCCAGAAAATGAAAGGACCCTTTTCTACGCTCCTTGGGGTTTCCAGTCCTTTATCTCTACTTGAGCCTTCACATTCACAAAGTCCAAGGACCAAGAGTGAGGCAGGAGAGGGAAGGCGCCTTACAACATTGTCTCTTACCTTATCTTCTTGTGCACCCATGCAGTGCTAGCTGCAATCTTGGCCCTCTGTGATTCATAAACTATCTAATTCTCTTTTTAAAACTCTCTCTTAAATCAAAGAATTTTGTTTCATTGCCTCCTGCTGCATGAAGGTCAAAGTCTAGTGGTGCATACTTCACTGATTCTTTATAACGATGCCCTCTTCAAGATTGGTTTCATTCGCCATGTGTCGATGGTTTCCACTTCCGTCTTCATATAATTACAGGAAGGTGACATGAACAACCACTCTTCACCTGCGTGAATGTCTGAAACTATCTATGGATGTCTACAAGTAATTAAGATTTGAGCTTGCTGTTCATGTAAAAGACTTTCTCTGGTTTTTTTGATTTTGGTTTTGTTGTTGGGTTTTGTTTTTTTCCTTAAAGAAACCTTAGGTCTTGTGGCTTAGATTTTAGAGCTGGGCATGAAAAAAAATCACTGCATTAGAAATGTTGAGTATATTAGATACAATGAATTTGAGAATAAATGCTTCCATTTCTTTTTTGAAAATTAGTTTAGCCTCTAACAAAAGACAAACAAAGAATCAAACCAACAAAGAATAGCTAATACTAGAAAGGAACTGAAATAAGTATTTTAAAACAAGGAAAATCATATGGGCTAATACCTATACAGTGCACTCAGGAGAAAAATACAAGTAATTATAATATTATCTCTCTATTCAGAATATAGGATTTTATAGATTTCACAGTGCACGTAAAAAGCCACATGTTCCATTATATTTACAATGCTCCACTTTTATGGCATACAATGAAAAAATATATGACGCAAAATGAAATGGAAAGTTCTCTACTCAAGTTTTATTTGACTTGGTCTTATTTGCTATTGTCAGTAGCCAAAAATGTCACAGGAGATAATTCCAAAGGCAAATGTGTGGGCATTGTGCAAAATGTGCTTGTAAAAATGCTACAGTTTTCATCATAAAGAAGTGACATATCAAAATATAAAGGACTGTAATGAATAATACTAGGAAGTGACATTGTAATTTGAACTGGCTGACCATAAAGACTCAGGTTTGGTCTTCTTGTATTAGACAAATTCTAAGGCCATAGGTGATTTACATACACTTTTCCAACATCCGCAGTTCCAGCTATCTCAGTGAGCAATACAGGTAACCTGATGGTTAGAATAGTGATGTAACTGCCTAAATACAGATGGAGAGCATGTTATATAGACGGTCAGGTACAGACAGATCCTGCCCAAGGTCTCAACAGGAAAAGCCTGTATGAAAAAACTAGTAGTCCAGTGCTGTGTCCAGGTAGTACTTTCTTTTTTTTTTCCCTTCCTTCAGCAGCTCAAAGAACAATAATTGAAGAATTTGGATATTGGGCTTTTGAGTCACGTACAGATGGCTTGTGGCTGACTCTCATGAAGTATAGACATCCATGCTAATATTTCTGCTCAGGGCACAAATGCCATTAGCTATAGGAGGTGTTATAGGTTGAGAAACTTAGTCTTCACTCAACTTGTTGCTTCTCTTACTGTATATGTTAACATACCGTTTAAAACCAGTTTGCTGTGACTTTGTTCACAGGCTGCAAACACCCTGAGGAAGAATGTGTTTGTACACTGAAAAAGACCTTCACTGAGGTTAAGGTGGAGCAGCACTACCTAGGGAAGCTGTGGGCTTTCCTAGAACAAGGATATAGTGTTTCCCCTGCCTTGCGACTAATTTGGTCTTGCTGGAGGATATGGCAAAACTTCCATTGGTTTAAATGAGTCAGAATTAAGGTCCTGGGGGGGGGGGAGAAAAGAAAAAAAGATCCTGCTCTTATTTGTAGGTTTTTGCTGTGCTTATATTCCAAATAATATGCAAATCCAGGTATTATGCTGTGATGTAACACACTATATTGCATACTGTAATAAATATTATGCATTATAATGTATACTTTACAATTACAAAATTCCTAATACTATAATACATAAGATAGAATACAATAAAAATATAATACATATAAAGGATTATAATACATCACAATATATATTGGAACACATGTAACACAATCCCATGGCAGACTTCATAATTTCAAAATACCTCTTTTCTGATTGCCATCAAGTGACTGTATGATCAGGAGCTGATGGGAGTATAGGGTGAGAGCTAAGAGATGAAGACGTTATTACTAATATGTATTAAATTTCAGCAGCAGAAAAATCAAATATCTTGGCCAAATATCAAGAAAGCACCTCACTGCATCTTTGGAGGAACGCAAAACAGGAAATGTCCCTTTCTCCCTGACTTGCTAATACCATCTGCCTGATTGTCTTTGGCAAGAGAACAGCCTCCGAAGGAAAGTGCTGGGACAATTAAGACTAGACTGGAGAAAATCCAAGGAACAATTCTATATTGAAAAAGTGATGGACCAGGACATTTAAAAAGCCTTTTCGTTCTCTATGTGCTATTTAGTGGCTTTGGATCTGATCTTTACATCTTAATATTTAATACTGAAATATTTTGAAAAGTGTCATAGAAACAGTATTGCCTTCACATCTTACTGCTCAAAACAGGATAGCAAAATAGCTAGCTCAGCACACTGATGCTTTTGCAGCATCTTGTTGTCTTTCTTCACACTGAGTAAGATCCCTGCCACTGAGCAAGGAGGAGGAGCAGCCCTGCTAGCTGTGCTGGTGCCTGTATTTCAAGCCCAGCCTGGGCCAGGTAGAGGTCTTTGACCCCAAGATGCTCCTGACTGACTATTGATTCTTAATGATGACAGAAGCTTTCAGAGGAGCAGAAACTTACAGAAGAAGAGTTATAGATTTGTCAGGAGGAAGAGTGAGGAAATGAAGGATCTGATGGTAGAGAATTTATGTAAATAAGACAACAAGAATTCACATTATATGCAAAGCAGAACATTGCATTGTATGTAGAGTGTCTCCAGTTTTCTCACCTTACCGCCTTGACAGCTGTGAGAAAGGAGGAGCATGGCCAGTCAAGTGTATTAGCTGATGTGCACATCCAATCCTGGGCAGGATCTGCTTGCACACACAAGACTTGGCTCCAGACAATGCTGTCACTCTTCAATCATGTGTCATGTTTCTGTTAATCTTCCAAACAGACAATATTAGGATATCCAGCTTTCTTGCCCTCCGATATTTTACACACAAGCTTCTTAAGTATACCATAAATGCAGGAAAGAAGAACAGAGAAACTCTTAAAATCACTGCAGCAAGTATATTTTCTTTCTGAAGGAGCAGGCAAATAATTTCCTAATTTTATGGGAATTAACTACGAGTGGTACCAATCTTGACATTTTCTCAAGAAATGTGACATGTTGAATATGCAGCAAGAATCTGTGCTGCAGGGCAGCTTTGTTCATTTCTATCTGCAAGAACTGGGCAGCACAGGGAAGGTCCCCCTTCCACTTTCAGCCATGGTTATGCCATCTAGTCCAAGAGACGGGAGCGGAGAATAGGGTTGGGAGTGGCAGGGGTTTCTCTTAGACTAATTGTTCCACAATTGATTGGTGCCAGTGATCAGTGCAGCAAGTTCTCACTCACTTGCAGCAACCTTCACACTTGGATAACCCCAACAAACCTTCAATACAATGCACAATCTTTTCTAAAGGTATTACCTTACTGATTTGGAAGCATTTTCTTTCTTTTTTTCTTTCCCCTTATTTTTTCTCTCTTTTTTTTTTTTTTAGGGGGTGTTTTTTTGGGTTTTTGGGGGTTTTTTTGAATTGTTTTGTTGTGGGTTTTTTCTACATACTATTTAAATCTCTTCACTATTCACAGAAAATGCTGTCTGTGAAAATTATGATTGATTCCTTCTTTATTTACTGAAGATATTTTTATTATTTACCCCAGTAACAAAGTTTCTTGAACAGTGAAATCATGTTCAAGAGGTGAGCAATATTTAGTGGCTTTTGGGTACCTCACAGCTTTTTTACCTTCAGTGCTGAGACTGCTAACAATGATCAGAACTAGAGAAACCAGGAACGGGATTTCTCTGACTTGGTTAAGAATTCTGCAGAGTGCATCAACGTTGACAAAATTTTGGCAGTCAGTTGAGCAGGTTTGCTACTGACTTCAGTGGGAGTTGGGCTAAGTAAACACAAAGCACCATGCTAAGTCCCACTCACAGGGCAATCAAGGTATTGCTGAATCTGACATGGAAGACTGTTGGGAGTAGCCAGACAGAGACCACGCATACCACGCCAGCAGCTCATTCCACGTAACTCAGTAAACCACCCTCAGCTGGTAACAGATGCTATTGGGGTGGAGGTAGCATTTTAAGACGCTCTAGCCTGATGCTTTTCAAGAGGTTTTCTCTTAATCAATAGTACCTGCCTCTTCCAACAATTGAGGTTTTTGGAAGAGAACCCTGTTCTGTTTTCACAGTAAAAACAAATGTACACTAACGTGGTGAGCTGCTTACATCCCAGGTGAATGCTGAGAAGAATGCAATGAGATCTAAGGATCCAGTACAAAGCAAAGAAGGCTTAATTGAAAATGAGTCTGGACGACGTCCTGACCCAAGCAACATAAAGAGAAAACTGACATTAAAAGGTGCTAAGAGGATAAGTGTCCATGGTGATCATTACTGGTGAATACAGCTATCCTAATTTCATTGCCTTCTGAATTATTTTCAGAGCATTGCATTTTTCTCTGCAGTTCCCTCCCTTGTCCTCTCTTCCTGCTGCTTTCATCTTTTTGATGTGTGTGTGATTGGCAAAAGAAGGAGGAGCATTGAGAATAGCTAATGATGAGCAGCAGAAAATATCTGGGAGGGAAAAAGACTTTTTGGGTCTGAAGCTGTCCAGATGTTTTCTGTGCAATATTTACCACAGCTGCCTTTTCCCTGGAGAATGCTAAAAAGCTATGCCAGTGCAGGAGTTATGGTCCTTCTTTGAAAAACTTGGGAGTATCTCTTTTCTCTAGATGCTTCAGTTTTCACTCTGATAGTCTAACACCTATGGTAGTCCAAGCTCAAAACTCTAAGAAGAAATTATTTTTTTCCAGATAAATACACACCAGGCATTGGGCATTCTTATTTTGTATTAGAGAAAGAAAAAGAGATTCTCAGAAGAAGACATGGGCAAAATTCTACACATCAGTGATTTTGACATTTCATTTTCCCAACATTTTTGGGTTGGTGGTGATTGCTGACCTCTGAGTGCTACAGCCCAATCTAATTTCTTCCTACGAATAACTGGTAATAGCAAAGATCTAATAGGAAACATAAAAAAGCTCAAAACAAAAAAAACCCCACCCTTGACATCCAACCGCTGAACAATAGATTGAGCTAATCATTTAAAGAGACTAATTTTAAAGAAGCTGCATATTAAAGAGAAGTAAAAAGGTTCATTAGATGTCAGTAAGGAATATTAAGCATCCATGACCCAGGAGAAGAAAAAGAGAGATTGAATTTGACATCTGAGTGAAAACCCTTGAAATAAAAACAATTAGGGTATTAATGTAAAAGGATTCAGCATTTTTTAATGTAATTGACCTTTGAAGCCCTATGAATCTCTTTTTTTTTTTTTTTTTTTTTTTTTTTAAGATTGCAAAACATCTCTAAGAGCCCATTTGGGAACATGACAATTTAGAAAATGGAAAATGCATTCCTTAACCTGAGTTTAGTGCAGTTGCAGTCTCCTAGCATTACCCATGAGATAACACTTCAGTGCTCCTGTTTTTCTGTTTCCCAAACTCAGACAGTTACGTCCCTAGATACGTCTAGGAACTCTGGGTGTTTGTGCATCATTATGCTGTCTGCTTCTCTCCTTCCCACCCCCAAGTTGGATTAGGTCCATCATCTTTAAAGGCAAGGGATAGAACATGAATCATCCGTTGTACTAACTTTGAGAAAACTGTTAAGTGCTGTAGAGTTTCAGAAGCAGCTTTTAATATATCTAGCAGATCATCCTCAGATGCAGCCTGATGTAATGGTTTCCATGGACAGTAAGTGTGCTAATAAAACCATAGATAATGAATAACAAGATCCTAGCAGGATATTACAGTAATAGAGGGTTTGGCGGGGGCTGTCAATCCCGGCGACACCTATTTATAATGTTTCATTGATGCAAATGTAGCAAAGCATAAGGTGGGATACAAGTCCTTGATGCCTTCTCTGAAAGTTGCTTAGTGCACTTTAATGTTAGCGTATAACTTGGTGCCATTTGGTCATCAAAAGGACTGGGTTCAATTTCTTAGGAGAGACTTACTGGGATAAATAAAATATTTTGAGCTCCTGTCATTATCCCAAGAAGTGGGCAATATTTCTCTTCTAGAA
This sequence comes from Grus americana, assembly GCF_028858705.1. Taxonomy (NCBI): domain Eukaryota; kingdom Metazoa; phylum Chordata; class Aves; order Gruiformes; family Gruidae; genus Grus; species Grus americana. Next base: position 7,614,610 of record NC_072853.1, on the reverse strand, counting down.
TGTAGTCAGTCTATGGCTTGAAAATGAACAGGATTTCACCGTAGTGGAAAGGGAGTGCAAAGTCAGAAGGGCAAATTATTACTTAAGAAATATCATGAGAGATTGCTATTGCCGAGGGATCCCAGCAGCAGTCAAGGACTCATTTCTCTTCTTTTGTTGATGAGTATCCGCTGAAGGGGCAGAGCAGCCTCCACTTTTTCCCCTTGAGTATTCCTATTCAAAGACTTGTAATTATGCAGATTTCATTCCAGCTAATTACAAATAGAAGATACTAATGTCTTTACCAACATTTTCTTTTAGTCCACCAGCCATACTGCTTTTTTCTTACCCATCTTTCACCTTGACCCTTTCATTCAAGGTGCTAGCTCCTCTTGACACAGAGCCAAGTGTCTGTCTCACCTTGTAATATTCTGAGTATAACTACTCTGCATTGTACAGAGTACTGTACAGGAGAGACAGCTGAGCTACCTTTCCATGAGCTCGTTTGAATGTTTGGGGCAGCACAGTGTAATGCATTGCATAAAGCACATGAACCCCATCCGTCTTTCAAAAATCCTACTTGCTATATATGTTTTTTCATCAATTAAATCTACAATTAATTTAGTGAGGTTTGAACTACCTTCCTGTGTCTGGCTTTCTGTGTGTAAGACAACTTTCTCATGTCATCTGGCCATGTACAATGGGTCAAATTCAGTCTTTGACACTGCTTCCATTTTATATAACAAGGTTGGAGTTTGTGGGGCTTAGTGAAAAGTTAACCTTAGCTACAATGCCTGGTGGGACAGGGTGTAGCAGTAGTGAAATTATAGTGGTACAAAGAATTAAGGCTCACTGGGCATCCACAGGTCTGTGAGTGACTTTGGATAGCCTGTGAGGACATCTAGGGGAACAGTCAAAGAACTGATGTCTGGTTTGGATTAAAAAGCTTGTCTGGAAGACTCTGATACACAGCTAGTCCAAGCTAGAAACTATTAATAAGACTGTTGATTGAGGTTAGGTAGTTTCTGCTCTGAGAAGTGAAGGTGTTAAAGCTCTTTACCCTGAAGGAGAAAAAAAATTGCCAATCATTCTTTAAACTTTTCAGTGACCAAGAGGATAATAAATGGACACAGATGTATGTGCTACCAGCAAGAGGAAGTAAGGTTGTTGCTCCACCATGTTTATTTTAAACTTAGCATAATGTTATATGCATGATGGCAGTATGTCAATATTTAGGAAATGTTCCTATGAATAAATGCAGTGCATTAGATTGCAGCAGGGTCTCCTGGAGGAATTGCTGAAAACACTGCGTCTTGAGACCACAACCCCCCCCGTAATATATTAGAAAGACAGATGTAGCAATGAGGGAGAGGAAAGTATGCTTCAGTGAAGTCTTCAGCTTAATTTCAAAGCAATAAAAAGGAGAACCTTGTTCTAATGTAAGAGCTAAACGAACAGGAACTGAATCAGACTGTGAGGCACTCTTTCCCTCTTTAAAAAAAAAAAAAAAAAAAGAAAAGAAAAAAGAGAATTAATTTCCTTCCAGGAAAATGACAAATTGTTTCAGTACACTCAAGATGAATAATTCACAAATAACCTTATTCACATAAGTGAGAGGAATCATACTGTGCAGTCCTATTCATATAAGCAATGGAGCCAGTTTAGCCAAAAGTAATTAGCTAAGGGTGCTTTGGAAGTCTATATCAGCGCCAAAGTATAAATCTGAATCACTTGAATCTTGATGTAGTTCCTTAAGTTCAGGAAATTTATGTCCACTGTGATTGAAGCTGATCTCTCTGTTACATTGCAGTGGTCAAATGTAATGATTTTTTTTTCTTTTCTCCAAGAAAGAAGAAAATATTTAACAATTGTAGAAATTCTCTACATCTATTTTCTGTATCTGATTAATACAAATGTTTTTTATATGAATGAAATCTCTGATGATTGACTGTATTTCAAAATAAGATTTTTTAGATTCTCTGGGAGAGCTTTTGCTTGCATCCACATAAAACAATATTTTTTAGTAGGATAATTTAGGAACTCAAAGACAATGCATAAATGTTTTGGTATCTTAAAACCCTGTGGAACAACTGTTCCAAAGGGAACTCTTGTTATTTGTGAGTCTCACTGTTCCTTCTCTTTCCACATCTTTGGGATCATACATAATATATATTCAGGGGGAAAAGACCCACAAAGCCAAATCCAACAAACCCCCAAAAAACCAACCAACAAACCCCCCCAGAAATTTGGGAATGAAAGAAATGAGCCCTAGTGATATGCTGACTCACAAGATTCACAACAGGCTTATGGGGAAAGTAATATAGAATTTTATGTTTGTTTTAAATTATACAATATTTTAATGCAGTTTTAACATGAATTATCTAAGGAATTATGCTGTCACACTTAATAATTCAAATAAACTCAGTGTATAAAACAGCAAGTGTTATATCAATGAAAAGGGCTATATTTTTTACACATAAATGTGGGACGAGTTCATTTTAGATAAGGGTATGAACTTCTTCCATGCTGGTGGAACTGATTTTACTTACTATAAACAGTATGTCCAAAAGAAAAAAAAATTCTCTGAATTGTCAGAGAAATAAAAATTAATTTTTTCACATTCTGTATGGGTAGGTGAAACCCACACATCTTTTGGCCATTTGCTGCTATGTAAATTGAGTACCTCCAAGACCCAGACAACTTACATAACTTTCTTTAAACTGCAGCAATGAAATTATTCATAATGACAAAGAAGGGAACTGACCCAGTTTACCTGAAATGAAATTCCCCTCCTTTCCCCCAGCAATCGCTGACACCGGCAACTTTCACTTCAAACTGGGGTTAAAGCAGTTTTTTAAGACAGAAGAACAAACAGAAATAACCATTGCAAATGGGAAACAGACGTTTGTAAGCAAACGACAAGCTTGCTTTTTTAAAGCTGATGTTCTGAAGCTGATTGCACTCCTCGGTTATTTATATCTAAATGCCTCCACTCTTTAATAGGGTCCATTTATATTTCAAGTGGCCTAGATACATAACGCTGGTGTTACATGGCTGCTCCACGTGCATTGTAATTGAATTACTGGAACAGAATACAGGCAGGAGTTGTGACTTCTGATGTTATATAGTTATTGCAGCCTAATAAGGTCAGCAGAGATTAATTGTGAAATCAGAGACTGTTCCATTCGAGGAGGAATATACCCCAGATGACAAGAATAAAGCACTGTCCCATAGCATGTTTCCAAGACGTGGCCATTTTTACCCTCATGTGCTCCTTATTTTACGCAAGTGAAATTAAAGCGAAGACATGCTGTCCAGCACGGCGCTGGCTGGTGCTGACTTGGGAGCACAGGAGTTGGGAAATGGCAATTTCCCAGTCTTTCTTGCTGACTCGCAGATTGTAAGAGCTTGCTGGGAAACAGTTCAGCATTTTGGGGAGGAGCTTTTTCCTCTTTCACCTCAGGCTGGAAAAAATATCTTTGGAAATCCTTCACATGTGGCTCTGGAGAGGAAGGAACTAAAAGCCTGTGATGTGGTTAGAACATGGCTAAAATATTCCCTGGTAACAGGGAAAATGTTAGACTGGGACAGAGAACCAAGGTGTGGTGGGTTGACCTTGGCTGGACACCAGGTGCCCACCAAGCCGCTCTATCACTCCTCTCCTCAGCAGGATGGTGGGGTGAGAAAATAAGAAGGAAAAAACCTGATGGGTCAAGGTAAAGGCAGTTTAATAAAGCAAAATAAAAGGTTGCATGTGGAAGCAAAGGAAAACCAGAAGATTTATTCTCTATTTCCCATCAGCAGGCGATGTCTGGCCACTTCCCAGGAAGCAGGGCTTCAGTACGTGTAGTGGTTGCTCTGGAAGACAAACGTCGTAAATAATGAATGACCCTGCTTCCTCCTCCTTTCTCTTAGCTTTTGCTGCTGAGCAGATGTCATGTGGTATGGAATATCCATTTGGTCAGTTTGGGTCAGCTGTCCTCGCTGTGTCCCCTCCCAAGATCTTGCCCACTGCCAGCCTACTGCTGAGGGGGGGAGAAATGTTGGAGAGACAGCCCCGATGCTGTGCCAGCACTGCTCAGCAGTAGCCAAAACACTGGTGTGTTGCCAAAACACTGGTGTGTTACCAACACCTTGCTGCTACCAACACGCAGCACAGCACTGTGAGGGCTGCTATGGGCAAAATTAACTCCATCTCAGCCAGACCTGATACACAAGGCTCCCTTCAGCTGCAGAGATCACAGAGGGTCTAATCATCAGTATATTGGATACTATAAAGTAGGTTTTCTCTCACTGGGATTTTTACCCTGAACACAAAAAGTCTTTTCTGATTAAAATTCAGTTGACACATTTTGTCATGAAGTGGTTCAGTTGAGATGGGGTAGCATATTCTAAGGAGAACAATTTCATTGAAAAGACTTAGCCAGATCTCTGCATCTCTGACAGTAATCAGAGCACTAATCTTGCAACCTTTACAAAAATAGCTCCACAACAGGCAGATGTGGGAACATCTGTTTCCTCCATCCCATGCTGTGTTCTCTTTCTAAAAAGTTACAGTTCGGGATATAATACAGTAGTCCCTCACTGCCAGTCCTACATTCAGGGCATTACTCAATTTGAATCACTTAGAATCATAGAATTGTTTAGGTTATAAAAAGATCATCAAGTACAATCCTTAATCTAACATTGTCAAGTCCACCACTAAACCATGTCCCTAATCACCACACCTACATAACTTTTAAATACCTCCAGGGATGGTGACTCAACCATTTCCCTGGGCAGCCTGTTCCAATGATGGACAACCCTTTTGGTGAAGAAATTTTACCTAATGTCCAATCTAAACCTCCCCTGGCACAACTTGAGGCCATTTCCTCTTGTCCTATTATTTGTTACTTGGGAGAAGAGACCAACCCCCACCTGGCTACAACCTCCTTTCAGGTAGTTGTAGAGAGCGATAACGACCACAACTCTTTGGGCCCAGCCATCCAGCCAGTTTTTTACCCAGCAAAGCATACACCTGTCTAAGCCATGAGCAGCCAGTTTCTCCAAGAGAATGCTGAGGGAAATGGTATCAAAGGCTTTTCTAAAATCTAGGCAGACAACATCCACAGCCTCTCCCTCTTCCACTAAGCGAGTGACCTTGTCATGGAAGGAGATCAGGTTAATCAAGCAGGACCTTTCATAAACCCATGCTGACTGGGCCTGATCACCTGGTTGTCCTGTACATGCCATGGGATGTCACTCAAGATGATCTGCTCCATGACTTTTTCCCAGCACCAAGGTCAAACTGACACACCTGTAGTTCCCCAGATCCTCCTTCTGGCTCTTCCTGTGGATGGGCATCACATTTGCTAATTTCCAGTCAACTGGGACCTTCCCAGTTAGCCAGGACTGTTGATAAATGATGGAAAGGGGCTTGGTGAGCACTTCTGCCACCTCCCTCAGTACCCTTGGGTTGATCCCATCCGGCCCCATAGACTTGTGTGTCTAAGTGGTGTAGCAGATCGATAACCATTTCCCCTTGGATTATGGGGTCTTCATTCTGCTCCCTGTCCCTGTCTTCCAGTTCAGGGGGCTGGGTACCCGGAGAACAACTGGTCTTAATGACTGAGGCAAAAGCAGAAGATCTCGGCACATGGGGGGTTTCCTGAGGAAGGTAAACGCCACGGGAGTGGAGAGACCAGTCAGGAGCTGGCAGCAATGGCGCGAGGCGCTGACCAGGCCTGGGAGCTGCCAGAGCAACCGCGGCCACCCCCGCACCTATAAAAAGCCGCCTGGGCAGCGCTGCGACCAGAGCGTGGTGCGCGGGAGGGCACGCAGGAAGGGCCTGGTCACCCCACCAGCTCAAGAGGGGAGTTCCACTGGTGGTCATCGCCCTCTTGGAAGGAGCTTAGCTATGGTATCCTCCCGGCAGAGAGCTCTGTCCTCTGTGCTTGCCAGAACGGAGGTGGCAACCCAGAGCGAGCTGCCAGGAAAACACGCAGCCACCCAGGCCCCAGGCTGCAGGGAGTGCCAGACCTGTCACCGGGAATGGCTGGCAGTAGTGAGAAGGGCTGTGTGAGCTGTGACCAGGGGGACGATCTGCTCAGCCTGGTGGCAGGGCTACAAAAGGAAGTGGAAAGGTTAAGGAGTATCAGGGAGGCTGAGGAAGAGATAGACTGGTGGAGCCATGCTCTGCCCTCCCTGAGACAGAAACAGGGACAGCCACCAGACAAAACCCAAGATCAAGGGGACCCTGTGTCCTCCCCCAGCCAGGATGAAGGCAGTAGCTTAAAGGAAAGGAGTGAATGAAGGCAAGTCCACACTCAGGGTGGCAGGAGAACCTCCTCCTTGCCCACCTTGCCCTCCCAGGTGCCTCTGTACAACAGGTATGAGGCTCTGGATGGGGAAGGCCAGTCAATGGATTATGTGGATGATGGTTCATCTGCACCAGAGGTGTCACCAAGGTCAGAAAGGCCCATCCCACATATCATGACCACCTCCACAAGGAAGAAAAGGCGGGTGATAGTTGTAGGGGACTCCCTTCTGAGGGGAACAGAGGGTCCAATGTGCTGGACAGTCCCTCCTCTTAGGGAAGTTTGCTGCCTCACTGGGGCCCAGGTTAAGGACATTACTAGGAAATTTACTAACTCGGTACAGCCTATTGGACTATTACGCATTACTGCTCTTCCATGTGGGTGGTGATGAAGCCGCAATGCTTAGTCCAAGAGTGATCAAAAGAGACTTCAGGGCCTTGGGACAGTTGGTGAGAGAATCTGGTGCACAGGTTATGTTTTTCTCTCTCCTTCCAGTTGTGGGTAGCAACTCTGGAAGAAACAGATGGACCCAGTCTATCAATACATGGCTCCATGGCTGGTGTCACCATGACCGTTTTGGGTTTTTTGATAATGAGATGGCCTACATGGCACCAGGCTTGCTGGCATGAGATGGGATTCACCTTTCTCAAAAGGGAAAACAGGTCTTTGCACAGGAGCTGGCAGGGCTCATCATTAACAGAGCTTTAAACTAGGCTTGAAGGGGGAGGAGGATAATATCAGGCTTGCCAGCCTCAAGCTGTGGGATGACACACCAAGGTCAGAGGGATGGGATGAGAGCAAGGGCCCTCAGCCTGTTGCTCAGAGATGTGCTGGATACATGCAGCACACTTGAAGTCTTACGGAGATGAGCCAGGGGCTCCTGAGGTAACAGGAGCCAACAAGGAAACAACAACAGGTGAAGTACCTCAAAGGAATTCCAGCCACTCCAGCCAGTCAGTCAGCTTCATTGGGGGCCCAGCTTAAATGCCTCTATGCAAACTCATGTAGCATGGGCAATAAACAAGAGGAGTTAGAGATGTGCGCACACCTACAGGGCTATGATCTTATTGGCATCATGAAGATGTGGGATGGCTCCTATGACTGGAGTGTTGGAATGGAAGGATACAGGCTCTTTAGGAAGGACAGGCAGGGAAGACGAGGAGGGGGTGTTGCCCTCTATGTCATTGACCAGTTGGTGTGCGTGGAGCTCCACCTGGGTATGGATGAGGAGCTGCCCAGGAGCTTATGGGTCAGAATTAAAGGGAGCACAGGGACAGGGGACATTATAGTGGGGGTCTGCTATAGGCCACCGGACCAGGAAGACCAAGTAGATGAAGGCCTCTGTAGACAGATAGGAGCAGCCTCACGTTCACAAGCCCTGGACCTCATGGAGGACTTCAGTCACGCCGATATCTGTTGAAGGGACAACTCAGCAGGGCATAAGCAATCCAGGAGGCTCCTAGAATGCATGAATGATAACTTCCTTCTCCAAGTAGTAGAGGAGCCAATGAGGAGAGGTGCCATGCTGGACCTTGTTGTCACCAACAAGGAGGGGCTGGTGGGGAATGTGGAGCTCAAGGGCAACCTGGACTGCCTGTTCAAGATCCTCAGGGCAGAAAGGAGGGTGCACAACAAGATCATTACCCTGGACTTGAGGAGAGCAGACTTTGGCCTCTTCAGGGACTTGCTTGGTAGAGTACCATGGGATAAAGCCCTGGAGGGAAGAGGGGCCCAAGAAAGCTGGCTAGTGTTCAAGGATCACCTCCTCCAAGCTCAGGAGCAATGCATCCCAGCCAAGAGGAAGTCAGGCAAAAACACCAGGAGGCCTGCATGGATTAACAAGGAGCTCCTGGACAAGCTCCAACACAAAAGGGAAGCCTACAGAGGGTGGAACCAAGGGCAGGTAGCCTGGGAGGAATACAGAGAAACTGTCCAAGCAGCCAGGGATCAGGTTAGGAAAGCTAAAGCCCGGATAGAATTAAATCTGGTCAGGGACATCAAGGGCAACAAGAAAAGTTTCTATAGGTACATCAGTGAAAAAAGAAAGACTAGGGAAAATATGGGCCCCCTCTGGAATGATACAGGAAGTCTGGTTATCCAGGATATGGAGAAGGCTGAGATACTCGACTTTTTTGCTTCAGTCTTCACCTGTGTCGTGGTTTTGCTGCAGAGGATCCAAGGCCCTCTACACTCACCCTGAAAAAAAGTACCTAAAGGGGCCTGCTGGAAAGCTGGAAAGGGGCTGTTAACAAGGGCATGTAGCGATAGGACAAGGGGTAATGGTTTAAAACTGAAGGAGGGTAGATTTAGATGAGATATAAGGTAGAAATTCTGTACTGTGAGGGTGGTGAAACATTGGAACAAGTTTCCCAGAGAAGTTGTAGATGCCCCCTCCCCAGAAATATTTAAGGCCAGGCTGGATGGGGCTTTGGGCAACCTGGTCTGGTGGAGGGTGTCCCTGTCCATGGCAGGGGGGTTGGAACTAGATGATCTTTAAGGTCTCTTCCAATCCAAACCTTTTTATGACTCTGTGATTAAATACCTCAGACTTTTCCTCATCCTTTGTTACTATGTTTCCCCTCACTTCCAGTAAAGGATGGAGATTCTCCTTAGCCCTCCTCTTGTTGCTAATGGATTTATAGCAACATTTTTTATCATCTTTTACGGCATTAGCCAGATTAAGTCTAGCTGGGCTTTGGCGCTTCTAATTTTCTCCCTGGATAACCTCAGGACATCTTGTAGTCTTCCTGAGTTGCCTGCCCATTCTTCCAAAGGCCATAAACTCTCATTTTTTTTCCTGAGTTCCAGCCAAAGCTCTCTGTTCACCCAGGCCGGTCTTCTTCCTTGCCAGCTTGTCTTTAAGCACATGGGACTGTCTGCTCCTGTGCCTTTAATATTTCCTTCTGAAGAGTGTCCAGCCTTCCTGGACTCTTTTGCCCTTCAGGACTGCCTCCTAAAGGACTCTGTCAAACAGACCCCTAAACAGGCAAAAATTTGCCCTCCAGAAGTCGAAGGTAGCAGTACTACTACTACTAAGGGCTAGCAATTGTGAGACTTCTCCCAGCTGCTTATAGACTATTTCATCTGCCTCTTCATCCTGGTCAGGTGGTCTATAACAGACTTCCACCATGACATCTGCTTTGTTGGCCTTCCCCGATTCTTATCTGTAAACACTCAACCCTATCGTAACCAACATTAAGCTCTAAACAATCAAAACACTCCTTAACATATAGAGCCACCCCACTGCCTCTCCTTCCTTGCCTATCCCTCCTGAGGAGTTGATAGCTGTCCATCGCAGCACTCCAGCTGTGCAAGTCATCCCACCATTTTTCTGTGATGGCAATGGCTTCCACCTCCTCCTTTTTGTTGCCCATGCTGCATACATTGCTGTAGATGCAGTTCAGTTGGGCTATTGATCCTGCCACCTTTTTTGGGGGAGAAGCCCTAATTCCTACATAACCTATTTCAGGTGCTTCGATGGTTTCTAACACATCAATACCACTTGCGTCTTTGCTGTTGCATGGATCTCCATCCCCTACCTCCACTGAGATGGCAGACCGAAGGACCTCGCTAGCACACCATCCCTCAAACATTCGCTTGCCCCTCCAGGATTATCTCTAGCAAGCCTAGTTTCATCCCTTTCCCCCCTTCAAATCTAGTTTAAAGCTCTTTCAATGAGCCCTGCTAACTCCTACGCAAACATACTTTTCCCTGACTTACAGCATTTGAATTTGCATTCACATTCTAGAAAATATGAGTGCTTTCATGACCTCCAGCCTCCTAGAAATACTCTGCCTACAGTAGCTCCAAGAAAATACCTGGTGTATCCACAATTTCTCCAGATAGCTGCCATTCTGTGCCCAGTCTGGTCTCCCAATTTACAATATTCTCTTTCACTCCTACAGGTTTTATTAGATCAGTTTGTTTTCCTGTTATTTCAACTCAAATATATATGTTTTCTTAACTAACATAAATTGCCTTAATGATCATCTTGTTTGAGAACAAATATAAGCCTATGACTTACTCAGAGGTAACCGAGTTGTAGATTTACTTTATTTATTTATTTTTTTAATTGCAGTGGTAGGAGGTTGTTTCACTGGCAGATACAATCTGTAACTTTTCTTTCTACACTGATTATCTTGATGGCCATATGCATGGCTCTAATGTGTGCATGGTATGTACAACCATTCTGATAAATTAATAGGCATTGCAGCCTGAAATAAGGCATCTCACAATCTGAATGGCATTCTGATGGCAAACAGGGCAAAAGAAACTGAACCTGATGGATAATTTCTTATTGGGAAAAATTAGTTCATTTGGTTGATGTCACATTTTTAACTTTAGTAAAATTTCTACCAGGTACTGAGGAAGACACTTAAAAAGATAATAATACACTTTTGTGCTCTCCCCTGTAGGAAATTTTGTTAAAACTTAACAGAGGATGATCACATGGCAACTCGTTGGGTATAAAAGGCTGCACAGAAATTGAGTTTATAAGGACTAAGAGATAAGGCCATGTTTCTGTAGCCTGTAAGTGCAGGTGACACACCTCCCAACTGGCAGGTCTGGGAGTCCCCGAGGTCTGTAATGAATAATGTGTGACATGAATTGCCACTCAGATATAGCGGAAAAGTACTGAGACCACAACATGATGGAGTCTTCTGCTGGTGCAGCTCACCCTTAAGCTAACCTTGGGGAAATGCTTTGAAATGGTAGCTGAATAACAAGGAAGCCAGTTCTTTGTATGTCAGTGGTGTTTCAGACACTGACTTAGCAACATTTAGAGTTGTTTCTTTGTTCAAACTTTTATGTTCCTCTAAGAGAGGACTACTGAGGAAAACAGCACCTTCAAATGGTCATTGTCCTCTTTCAGCTTTATTTTTCCAAGGAGAAAGCAATCACTATTTTTCCCTGAACCCAAGGCTCTAAAAACATCACTCTGTCATAATGACCTAGAAAAAAATTGACTTGTTCACATGAATTGCTGGATCATTGTTGTCAAAGGCTCAAAAATCAGTTCTCAATTTCCCACAGTGTTGTGGAAAGATATTGACAAAAGGCGAAAAAAATAGCATGATAGAAAAGAAAAAAAAAAGAAAAAAAAGATGAGCTTCAAGGTCTTTCAGAATATTTTACATTTACCATTACATATATGTTATAACTTTCAGAATAAACATCTTGGGACTCTCTAGGGCAATACAAAATAGTGATTTAGATTTTTTAGTTTAATTTTTAGAAGTAATGTTAAAAATTCTGGTAATTTGTACCCAAGAATGGATTTAAACTGATTTATTAATGTCATGAAATACACTTATTCCCTATTTCTTATGTATTTAGGATGTCTATAAGGCAATCCCTTGCCGTATTACCATCCAAAGTGCAAGTATGGTTCCTTGAGCATCTACTGTTATCCCAGTTCATTCAGGCTTGGAAACCTGACAGGGGAATAGAATATGCATTAAAAGGGCTGATAGACATAAATCCCCTTGCAAAATTTAAGGTAGTCAGATAAGGATTCTACATCCCAACTTTTTCTTGTCTCTCTTATTTTGAATAAAGCTATTTTAATTTAAATTATTTGTACAGAGACAAAGGTGTGGGAAATTAGCGCAAGAATATATTTTTAAAAAATCGTATTCCCCAAAAAATCTAACTTCAAAATTTAAGCTGTTCTATGGACTGTGAACTTTTTTGAAGTTAAATCTGACTAATATTTTTTTTACTCCATGTATATTGCAACAGGATTTGTTCGTACTGTGACTCCCTCTCTGCCAGTGAAAAACATGTGCTTTTATGTTCATACGCACACTTTGTCCCCTTTTGCTTATGCAGGGGACTACTGACAGGCTAATCCTTTGACGATTAGGTCACACGCCAGGCTTTCTCCATCCCTTCTGCCTCCAAGGGCCAGTGTAAACAAATTGAGATGCTTTACACAACCTGTATTTACAGACACCATTGCAACTCAAGATAAGAAATAAGGAAGAGGTCAGGCAATTGCAATGCCTCCCTTCATCTTCTTGAATCCTTTGTCCACACTTTTGTTCATCTTCCCCATCTCCCTTGCCCCTGTGACACATCTCCATCTCGTTGCTTGGTAACCTCCCAGCACTGCTGTGCATGCTGGCATCAACTGCTCCCTGCTCCCCCTTCCACTTGCTCAAAACACCGAGAGACAGTCTAAAATCGGATGAGATTTTCTTCTCTCTGCTTCTGACAGACAAATCAAATTCTGAGTAAATGCTGAAAGCTTTGTTAGAGGCTAAATTCTCACTTAAGAAAAAGAAACAGAAGAAGATACACATTTAGAAACAGCTGATTAACAACACGGGACTTCTACACGTCAATTATTTCAGCTAGTTGATGAAAACCCAGCTATTGTGGATGGAAAAAAAAAAAGGTAAAAAGAAAAATAAAAAGAAAATAAAATAAGGATTGAAAGTAAAAGGACTTGTTTATTACTTGCATAACACCAGTGGCTAAAGATCCAGCTGGGTATGAAGCCCTAATAAGTTAGCTATTACACAACAAAAATAAAGCAAATCTTATCCTGGAGAGGCAGCAGTCTAAAGACAGTGACTGAATGTTTTAAGCATCAGGATGTCGTCTTCCCACAGGACACTATATCTACCCTTCCTTTTTTCAAAATAAATTGGCAACTTCTGATGCATTTTATGCTTGCTGTTAGTATTCATATTACTATAGAAAATCAGAGATGAGGATATTTCTTTCAAGGACAAACTTTAAATCACATATTTAACAGGAAAACGGCAGGATTGAGACACCTGCAGGCAGAAGTGAGATGTTAAGTCTCCGAGGAACTTGATTGTTGAAATTGGACATTTTAACAAAGCGAGGTGATTCCAGATATCAGTCAGATCCAGGCTGCAGGGAAAGCGTAGTTTTGGACTGAGCTGTGTCCTGCAGTGGGGATGTTGGAGCTGGCTGGAACCAGCAATATCCAGCATAGGGCAGCCCTTGGCCTCTTCCCACGCAGGCCACCTCTGCAGAGCCCCCTGCCAGCACCTGGGCAGGGACTCCAGACACATACACCTACAGGACCTAAAGGCATAGAAGGTTGCACAAGGATATTTCGCATAGCATTAGACACCTATATCTCAGCTGCTGAATTATGCCTCTAGAATTGGATCTATTTTCAGAGTAGGACAACTGAATTTTGGAACTGGAGTATACAATTCTGCATACTCCGTCTTTCCCATGAGCCCATCTTTCAGCTGATCACACAGTAGGTATTTATTTTAAAGAAGTTGAAATACAGTCTGGGCTCTGTCGGCTATATTGACTACAGGTTTGATTCAGTAGCCCAGGTATGTGCCCAGGAACATCTATCTCACAAGCTTTAAGCTATCCTCCCTTACTCCCAGCTGTGTCTCCAAAAAGGTACTGGATTTCTTGCACACAATTTGTCACAGTTGCATGGAGATGACTTGAACAATCTACAGAGTTTTAGACAGCAGCATATACGCATATTTGAACCTAGACCGCCATGATGTCTAATGGGAGCTTGGACATCTGGCACAAATGTAGGATTGCATTCAGAAGCCCAAGTTCAGCTAAATCAATCTGGAAAAGAATTGCACTCTCATTTTTCATCTGTTTCTTAGGGATTTCTTTTCCTCAGAACCTGCTTCCTGTAAATTGTATTTGTGCAATGAAATTGTAGGAACACATGAAATCTTAGACTCCAACTTAGAGAGTGAGAAGGCACCGTGCAGGATTTCTGGGGCCTAAATCTGGTAGAAGTCAGTAGTAATTTAGTAGTAAAGGAAGGGGAGAATGAGTGAAGTCCCAGTAAGGAGAATTAAATCTCTGTAGCGCAATGGATCTGGGTATATATATCATATACCTTCTTTTAAGTGCAAACCAAAACCAAACCTACACTCCTTTTATATTCATCCGATCTTACAGTTTGTTCCCAGCAAGTCCACGCTGCTGCTCAGCCATCTCAAAAGTAAGATATAGAGAAGCTGATGAGAGCTCTGGGGGACTGTCAGTGAGTGAAAGACCAAGTCATTTGTATTCCTTTCCTCGGTCAGTAACGAGTTGTACCTTCATTGCCCTCATAATAGCCTGTTTTTAGGATAATTTATCCTTTTCTTTTCCCCTGTCCTTTCTTGTTTCATTTTCTGAAAAACACACATATGCAAACACAAAAGGTGGAGATGACTTTTATTATTCATAAAATAATAATAAAATAAAAAACACAAGGGAGAGGGGAAAGAAAAAGGACAAAGAATATTCTTTTTGTACTCTTTTGATTAAAAGCATTGACAGCAACTTCACCTAAGGAAAGTTGTATTTTACAGAGCACCTGTCTAACCACCATATGTTTATAGGATTTCTCCTAAGACTCTGTATTTTTTAAAAAAAAGAAGCTTTGATTGTTTCAAACTGTTCTTGTATCTTATGACACTAATTCTAGGTGGCACCATATGAATGTCGTTAAAGGTGAGGAAGGACCAAAAGATGCAAGAGTATAAAAACAATCCTCTTTCTTTCAGAGAAATGAAATGATTCATATCTCATCAATTATTCCTCTGTGGGATTTTTGGCCTGAGTAGAAAAGACCTCCTTTTTGGAACATATGGGTAAGTCAAACTGCAATAGGAAGAAAGCACATGTCTCAGTAATTTAGTTTCAATTGCTCATTTATATCAATAAAAAAATACTGTAAACAATGCAGTTTGTTTTTTTAGCAATGAACCAGAATAGCTGTAGATGTCTGCATGAATATACAATGGGATCTGTCTGATAGATCTCGTTTATGCTTTTATGATTTTGCAAGGAACAACACAAGTCTTATTAGATTCTTTTGCATTAACTTAATGGGGAAAAACAAAATCCCAACATCTTCCTTCCCCAATAAAATCTGATGTGTAAGGATAAAGTCACTCTGACTGCAGACTGCAATGGGATAAGAATAAATTGCAGCACATATCACCCTCCCAAATTTCCTGCCATATTTCACAAGTTCCATACTGACAAAAATAAGCATTAATATGGGCTGACAAGCTGATGGGAAAGAAATTGTATAGCCGCAAATGACATCATGAGTATCTCTGCTCTCTCCAACTCTGATAATTTTTTTCATCTGAAGTCTTTTCCTATTATCTGTATAACAAAATGTATTCTACTTAACCAAACTAATTCTACCATAAAATCCTAAACAATATAGCAAAATATTTCTCTTCTTCTAAATGCAGTTTACTTGTCTGAAAAATGGAAGGAAGAAGTAAACTTGTGATATTTCTGGAAGATATTTGAAAACCAAGGAGGAGTTAATTATTTTATTCTGTACTTACTGAGAATGGCATAAATTAATTAATTATGGTTTAAAAGACCAAAATTGTTGCTTCTAAACTCAGTGGCAAAAATCCCCAAAGACATAAAAAGTGGCTGTACTGGTTCAGAAAACTATCCATTTAGTCATCCATTTTGTTTTCAACTGCAGCTGAAAATGGAGGCATAGGAGCAAGTATGAGCAGAGCAAGAAATTGTGGTGCTTCCATCCTACGCCTCTGTTCAGCCTATTCAGTAATCCCTAATGAATCCTTCCTCTATTTGCCCAATCTCCCTTTAAACCAGTGAAACTGTCTTGCATCCACTGAGATCCTCTCTCAAGGAGATTCACAGATCCACAACCTGTGTGAAGAGCAAATCCTCCTTTGTTCCTTTTGAACCGGGCTCTTACTTGTTTCTTTTGATTGCCTCTAGTACTTTTACTGAAGACACAGTCAAAAGTTGCTCCCTGTCCATTTGATTCGTGCCACTCATGACTCTGTAGACCTCTGTCATATCCCCTTTAAATGACCAAGCATTCTTGACTCTCTTCTAAGCAGAAGAATTTCAGTCTACTAGAGGAATAGTTACACTACCATTTCTCCTGAGAAAGCTCTTCCTTGTCTTCAATTATACTTGTTGCTTTCCCTGATTCTTTTCCGCTTCCAATATACGTTTTGAATGAAGGGAACAGAAACTGCACACTGTATCTGAGTTGTGGATTAACTATGGATTTGCCAGAGGAGAACTCTGACTACTATCAGGGACTCATTCATAGCATCAGGCCTGTTCGATGCCGTATTAAGATCTTAAACTTTTCAAACCATTCTCTAATGTGGAAATTCTGATTTAGTGATGGGAGTTTTCCCATTGACTTTAATGGGGTTTTTTTGTGTGCCACTTTGAATTTATTTGGTTTGGGAATGATATGTGTGTATATATCAAAGGATGGGAAGGGAAGTGGTGGTTAATGAGGACGTGTTGGGTAGTGTGAGACCTGAGCATGATGTAAATGGTGTGGAATAAGGGATGGAAATTGTAAAACTAAAAAATTGTAAGAGTAAATTTTCTTCATAGTACCTTGAATAGTGCTGTGTTTTAGATTTGTGATGGAAATAGTGTTGATAACACACTGATGCTTTAGTTACTGCTGAGCAGTGCTTACACAGAGCCAAGGCCTTGTCTGCTTCTCACACCACCCTGCCAGCAACCAGGCTGGAGGTGCACAAGAAGTTGGGAGGGGACACAGCTGGTTTAGCTAATCCCAGTTGACCATGGTCATATTCTATACCATATGTTGTCATGCTCAGAAATAAAAGATGGGGGAAGGAGGAGGGGGAAGCATTCAGAGTGATGGCGTTTGTCTTCCCCAGTAACCGTTACACGTGATGGAGCCCTGCTTTCCTGGAGATGGCTGAACACCTGCCTGCCCATGGGAAGTGGTGACTCAGTTCCTTATTTTGTTTTGCTTGCAGCTTTTGCTTTACCTATCAAACTGTCCTCATCTCAACTCACAAGTTTTGTCACTTTTACCCTTCTGAGTTGCTCCCCCATCCCAATGCAGGGGAGTGAGCCAGCAGCTGTGTGGTGTTCTGCTGCTGACTGGGGTTAAACCACAGCAATCGCTACACCAGACAAGGAGTGTCCCCCTCTCTCAGACAATTCATGACTGTGGTGGGAATTTCACAGGGTAGGCTGCTGGTTTGCTGATAACCTTGTAATGGGATAAGCCATCAAGTCTCCTCATGCAAAGTTGCTTACTTTCAGTCGGTTTTCCTTTTCTGAAGGGTAGTTCTAAAATGCCAACAAAATTGGTTTGACAATTTTCCAATCATCCTTGAATCTGTAAGAGCTCATGATTCCCAGATGCACCCAGATTAAGGACATATAGATGACAGCATCCAAATTCCTAGCAGTCATGTTTCAATATTAAATAAGTATATTTTATTTTTGCCAATGAACAAAGAGAGTATTAAGCTAAAAAAAATGAATGTTATCCCCCCGTCTATTTATTTTTCTTTCTTTTTAATTTCTTGAATTCATGAACAGAATTTTACAAGTCTCCAATTTTGATCCAGACTGCAAGATTAAGATGATATCCTTCAAGTATTTGCTATGGTCTTCTGAACTAGAAAATACATGAAACTGCTCTGTGTCCTTTCAAATCACTTATCTCAGAATATTCATATTTCATTAATAATATCTTCTGCAGTGAATAAAAGACTATTTAAATTAGTTTGTTTTAAATAATTGCTTTAATTTTTTTCTTCTTCTGTAAGGTATAAGTCCATAGTTCTGTATTATTGCCTCTTCATCTATCTGCACAAAAGAAAACAATGGAAAAACAAAAGACAAAAAGAATTTTTAGGTTCTGAGATATCACATTTGCTGTACAAAAAGATACATTTCATAGAGGCATGAAGATATATGATAGAGCACAATAGAATCAGTGACATATGATCCGCTACCTTCTGGGTTGAATTCGCAGTGCTGAGGTACTGATTTTCTAGTACAGTTCTTGAGCAAAAATAAGTAAATGAGCACTTTTACACATTTATTAGAAGAAAGAACAAAATACCATTAAAGTTAGACCTGCTTCTAGAATGTAAAAGTTAATATCCTGGAAAGTTATTTTCTGTGTTTTTAGGTACAAAAATTAGTTCCGTTTCCTGAACCTCTTTCCTATGACCACCACCATGGCGTTGTGCTAAATGCTATTCATCACAAAATCAATCTCCCTTCTCTTCATCAAAAGCCAGTTTTGAGCTTTTCTGGGTAATGCAGGTGTTACATTGCACACTGTGTTCACCCTAAGGGAGGGCAGCGTTTGCCAACAGTTGGCACAAGACAATAGCTAAAATGCTGAAATCTTTTTCTATATTTGGAGGAGGAAATTGGGTATTTGCAGTCAAGTAAGGGTAATGCAGACTTTTTAGTGTGACTGCTGCATTAATGATAACGGGATTCTAAAAATGGGCTTTATATCTGCGCAACTTAATCCTCACCTGACATTAGTCAGCAGAACTTCATTGCCTCTGGAACAATAACATACACTGGATAAGAATTTGATTCACAGATCTTTTTTTCCCCCTTTAATTAGACTTTCTTCTCCTTTCATCTTTCAACTTCTCCTTCCTTCTCACCTACCTGTGCTTCCCCTATATGAAAAAACAAACCCTCAAATATTCTAGCCACATTTCCAGTGCTCAGCTGGTTTTAAAATTAAGCAAAACATGTTCAGCCAGCCTTATTTCCAGACACTACACCCCTCCCCAGCAAAGTAATGACTTTCTATTTCAACAACTCATTCCAGACTACAAAACCAGATGGATTGCTCTCTACTACATGAGTGAATGTGTTCTTGATCGGAAAGTAGCAATCATTGAATACATCATGTGCAATGACACCAAGGAGGGAATTGTTCTTCATTCTGCCCAGTGAAGCATGTTGGAACACCTGTTTCCTATCTTGAAAATGTTTACAATGACTGCCAAAGAAGTTAGTGCTGAAACAGCACCGTAAAGTCAAGTTACCCTGCTTGGCTACCTGTCATTCAGAGAACATTTAGTTTGTATATTAGGGCTTAGTTCTCAGCCATGAGATCTATTATGTTGTGGAATGATCTAAGAAATGTGATAGAAAAGTTATTGCTTGAAATATTTTGAGATGAGACTGGACAGATCTTGAAGAAAATATATTGTGGAGAGTGATATTTTCTTTAAAGGGAGATAGACTAGCTGATCAGCAAGGTCTTTCTCCCATTTCTGTCTTCACTGATTGTATTTACAGCTTTCCTTTCCTTTTTCTCCTGCTTTGTCTCTCTCTCTGAAAGATACTTGAAGAATATAAATATGTAGATGTTTAATATTAGAAAAAAAACCCACTGTCAGCCAGAGGAAGAACTCTCCTATTTTACCAGCATGCTGTGTACCCAGCTGAGACCGAAAGACAAAAATATATCAGTTTGCAAAGTTGGGAGGGGACAACAGCATAAGGAAAAGTTTCCATTTTTAAAGAAAACCTTTCAAAAAGGTTTCCAAAATTATCATAGAATGATAGAATCATAGAATGGTTTGGGTTGGCAATTGAGCAAGGATAGAAGTGTGGCAGGTGAGTTTCCTCTTAGGAACAAGAAGAGAAATGAACTGGGATGGCTGGAATTTGCAACTGCCAATAATATGGACATTTCTGATTTGTTCTTTTGTTGCTCATAAGGCAGAGTTGTGAAGACCCAGGCTTGGCATGTCTATCGAGCAGCTCCTTGTTATCAGCAGTCAATGGTCATTGATGTAAGTTCCCTAAAATGCTGAGGGTGGTATTGACTGGCCACTTCTGCTGATGAACTGGCACCTTAGCCTTCAGTGTCAGCCAGTTCATTAGCCAAAATGAGTCTAGTTCCACCAAATCTCTTATTAAAATAGAACAATTGTCTGGTTATTTGTTTCAAACTGTGAAAGCCTGTCAGTGCACAGGGAACTGAAGATTTCATTATATGATGAAGGAGGAGTGAGTTCAAGTCACAGATGATTTTTACAGATACTGGGTCCTTTGACCTTGACATTTCAGAAAAAGATTGGTGAGAAGGTTCTTGCAGGAAAAAAAATGAGGCTGAAAATCTGAATTTCTCAAGAGGAAGAAGGAGAAAGCTGGATTGATTTAAATTTGGAATACTGAATGAGAAAACTGAAAAAAACCCCTACCTCTGGGAATGATATTAGGCAGTTAAGTCAGAAAATACTGACTCTGGACTCAATTTACATCATCTTTAGTTGGCTACTGAGAATCCGTGGTACAAGGTGGGTTTCCTTGTCCTGAAAAGAAGTGAAATGCAAATATTATCTGGAATTAATGATTGCTGTTTGATATCTCTCATTACATATATCTCTTAAAACATACTTCTTAATTGTTTGCTTTAAGCATTTTTTTTTCTTGAATAAAGGCTGAAACTTCTCATATAAAATACTTCTTTTTGATATTACCGAAAGAGACTGTGGTGCATGGCTTAAAGAATTGCAAGGCATCAGGGTGTGATAATACCCTGCCAGAGCTGCTACAGACAGATGGGAATTTTATTCTATCATGGCTATTGGCTCTCACCAAGCACATGAACCACTAATACAGACCATCATTCCTAATGACTAGGGAAGTCCAAGGATGCTGCATCATCTCAAAAAGGTCATCACGTAAATAAATCCTTGGTGAATATTGTTTAGACCTCAATAGTTTATCATTACAAGATTACACTACTTAATACGTGTTTATCATCACTACAAGAGAGCTAACATGAGAACTAAAGCTATGTTTGCTATATAGCCAGGTTCCTGTTATGATTCTCCTGAATCTGTGCCACTCCACTGGAGCTTCGCATGCCACTGGAGGCCCATAATAATTTAGTAAGAGTCTTGAAAGTAGGTGAAAACTATCATTATTTTTCAAAATACACACGCATATACATTCCTGCAGTTGGCAGAAGTGTCACTGCCGGCTGGTGGATGAAACTGGGAGATGACCCCTGATGGCTGTTAGAGTGTAATTAGAGCGCTTGTAATTATAACAATAAAATTAACATTTTTGTAAAGCAATAACATTTTGATTATGAACATGCTAAGTATTTTATTTATGTATCATTATCCCTGATCTGCAACTATCAAGCTGTAGGAGGATTTCAGATACTTTTCATTTGAAAAATTAGACACAGTGCCATGCAATTGATTCATAGCTCTTTGAATCCTGAATATTTTGTTGGGGAGGACTGTGTGTTGGTGTTGCTTCTATACAAAGTATATATCTGTAACTCTCTGGAATCAGTGAAGCACTTTCTGATATTGGCTGAGGTTTTCAGCCTGTAAAACTGCAGATTTGGTTGTTTCACCTACAATCATTGAACTTTAGTCAGGACAGTCTACACTGGGAGAATCATAGAATTATAGAATCATAGACTATCTCGAGTTGGAAGGGACCCATAAGGATCATCAAGCCCAACTCCCTGCTCCTTGCAGGACTACCTAAAACTAAATGATACGACTAAGAGCATTGTCCAGATGCTCCTTAAACTCTGACAGGCTTGGTGCCATGACCACTTCCCTGGGGAGCCTGTTCCAGTGACTGACCACCCTCAGTGAATCACCCTTTCCTAATGTTCAGTTTGAACTTCCTCTGACGCAGTTTCATTCTATTTCCTTGTGTGCTATGGCTGGTCACCAGAGAGAGATGAGCACCTCCCTCTCCACTGCCCCCCTTGAGGAACTTGTAGACTGTGATGAGGTCACCCCTCAGCCTTCTCTTCTCCAAACTGAACAAACCAAGTGACCTCAGCTGTTCCTCATAAGACTTGTCCTTGAGGCCTTTCACCATCTTGGTCATCCTCCTCTGGACACACTCTAATAGTTTGATGTCCTTCTTGAATTGAGGCACACCAAACTGCACACAGTATTTGAGGTGGGGCTGCACCAGTGCAAGATGACTCAGGTCGCCCTGTAGTAGCCTTGTAGGGTTTAAATCCACTACCTGAACAGAAGTGTTGATGCCATTTGGGAATGCTAATGTATGCATGACACCTTCATAGGTCTGGTGGATGTGATATGAAACCTGCAGGACACCTGTGTTCTTCTGGAGAAACAGCCAGGATATCTGAGTGCAATGACTTGCACTGTACTGTAGTTGCAGCACTGGTCTTCTAAAGAGGCATCCAGCCATAAGGTATTAAAAGAATATACATCCTAGTATGTGTAATACAGTAAGGAACCGATGTCAGCAGTTCCTGGTGAAATGCAATTATTCAGCTCTCCTAAACATGGTGAAAATAATGTATTTGATTTTCAGTGAAAAAAAAGCTACCTGTCCCATCTCTTCCAGCTTTCCTAGAATATGATCTCACTCACGCACTCACTCACCCCAGGTACCTTGAGCTTCTCTTAGACCACAGAAGCTGTGCTGATACGGAGACAAGTTGATTTTCAAAAACAGGATGCCATGCTAACTATGGCTCAAATCAAAGTCAAACTGTGGTTTTGTTTGCAAAAGATGGTTTAAAATTGCCAAAGATTTCAGAAAACTGTGCATTTGTGATAACCTCTCATGGTTTCTTTGCGGTGAGTGTTCACAAGTGAATACAGAGTGTATTCCACTCTCTAAGCTGATACATTTTTTTTATTCTCAAAAAGGAATACAGTTGGAATAAGAAATTAGAATTCTGCGTTCTAACCAGCTAAGGCTTGCAAATAAGTAACATTAAATTCACCAGCCCACAAACCATTGTGACTGTAGTGCATCTACGTAAGATGTGTAATTATTAAGGCCTAGCTTATTAAGCACATTTGAAAATTGGCTGAATTGCTTGATTTGGTAAAAAATTACATGCTACATTTAATCAGCCTTCCTTTAAGGAACAAACGTCATTAAACACCACTTAATTAGCTGTTCCTACATCCCCACTGTGTGAAAAATTGTATCCTTGATGACTACAAAACATTTTTAAGGTCAAATGTGGTGAATAAAAATATCATTGAATGCCCTCTGGTAATAGTCTACATAAAAGTGCAGCTCATTTGCATTAATTGAAAAGATTAGTTCTGTATCACAGTTAATCAGAATCTGATGTCTGTACTGTACAGATGGAGAAGACCTTCTATAGTTAAGCTTGCATTTTCTTTTTTTCTTTTTTTTTTTTTAGTTGTTTATAAGTCTGTTAATTTGTCATGGTGGATAGATATGAAAGTACCTTCTTGCTCTATTAATTTAAGAATCCTGCTTCCTACCATGCCAGCATGCCATGTTTGGAGAGAGGAGAAATGGACAGTAAAAAGATAGGAATTGACCATTTGGAAAAAAAAAAAAAAAGATTTGTTTCTTCTCTCTTTTTTTTTCTCTCTGTAACTAACATTTGTCCTTCTGTGTCTGCATGAGATCTGATATCCATCCCACTCTTGATCATTCACTCACTAAAGCCTTTCCTGCCTATTTACCCCCTCCTTGCTTCTCCCTGCCACTACAGAGTGTGCAATGGCGTATGCCTGAGACTCCAGCCTGGTTGTTTCATTGAGACCTCTGAGTGACAGTCCTTTTTAGAAAAGGTATGTCAAGAGCCAGATTTTTGGCAAGCACCAGTGAAACAGTTAAATAATCTGACTCACTGGTGTCATGCCCTGATGTATAAAACAAAAGAGAGAAGGAAAAGGTGAGATACGAGGATCAGATTTTATTTTTAGATGGGAAGCTATGGCAGGTGTTGTGGCTTGTGACAAAGATTTCATCTGCTCTCTAAGCAAACTGTGGGAGGGATGTCAGCATGATCCCTGGCAAGAACTGCAGCACAGACCCTAGCAGGCTTGCAGACAGTCAGATTTCCTTAGCTAGTAAGAATGAGTTCAGTATTACCTAAAAAATGTACCGATCCAAGGTTTTGCTGTGACATTTGGTTTCACAGGATGCACACACAACGAGATCATTTTTCTTCTGGGTATATTCCTAGAGACACAACCACTAGGACAGTGATCTTGCCAGGGACATTTAATGGAAGAGTTTTCCCTGATTGGAAATAGTGGATTTCTTTCTTTCTGGATCTAGGAGTGGATGAACATGTGGGAAGAATGATTTTATTCCACCTTAATGCCTCTTGTATTTTGGGATTCTGTAGGGACTTTCCTAAACTTTGGCACAAAACAAGAAAAAGCCAAAACCCCACACACATCCTGTAGTCTAACTTAGGCTTTGCAATGCCCTTGAAGTTTGGGGCACTGGTGTTACTTTGGTACGTAACAGCTTTAGTAACAGCTTTAGTAGCAGCTCTACACGCTGGAGCAGGGGTTCCACCAGTCAGGGAGGCTCATGGCACAGCAGCTTTTCTCAGAGGGCTCTGCCTCTTCCCTTCCCAGCTCTTCCTCTACTCAATCAAGGCAACAAGCTTTGTTTGCTTCTGTTTAATTGCCTGAAAACATGTTTGTTATCAAACGAATATAGCTGAGGGGATCATGTGGAGAAAGTGTTTCTTGTTTTCAAGGTTGTTCTTGGGTCTTTTCTTTAAAATTGTGGCAACAGAGTGATTCTCTGTACCTGGGAGAAAGTACCGAGTGTTTTGTCATGGACAGCCTTTTGTATTCACAAGTGGTATATGCCTCTCAAGGGATCTTCAAAAGGTGGTTTTGTTGCATAATTCCCTTTTTCCTGTCGTAACTTTTCATAATTTCTTCAGTTTTAAGCAAAGCTAGAGGACACAGGTGAAACAATAGGCATAGTCAGTTTTAAGGCCCCGAACTTGTTAATTTAATTGCAGTCTCTAGAACAACAACAACAAGAAGTAGCTACAAAAAAATCCCATGTTTCTTTGTAAATTCAGAAGTCAGAATTGAAAAAAAAAAACAAACCACTAACAAAAAACCAAACCTCTCAATAAAATCAATGCTTTTGTAAGTTAAGTAAACACCCCCCCAATGGAAGCAAGTTCCTTTTTTAGTTACTTTTCTATGTTCTTGTCATTGCACAACTTTCTTACAAATACGTATGACAAAAATAAACTGCATAGGGTTTCTTTTCAAAGGCAGAGCAGGGTTTATTGCTCATACTTCTGCTGAGATCTAAAAAGTAACATTTTTTTTTAGATCTAGAAGTAATGCCTTATGTTTGCAATGATAAAAAATAAACGTATTCCTGAAGGGCAGATGTAGGGGTTGAAGGGTGGGATAGGAATACTGTGAGGACATTATTTATATATACATGTCATGTTATAATAAATATTATAAATTATATATATTTCAACAAAGTCGAAGGATACTTTAAGGAAACACAAAACATTAAGCTGTATATGCACAGAGGCCACACTCTCCTTTTCTCTCCTGATGAAGGACTGTCCCAGGCACATTTTTGCCAAGCAGGCAAGTTGATCCCAAATGTTCTTCAGCTTCTTACAGGGCAAAGGTCTAACCCCTGAGTCCTTGTTATCTGCTGAGCTCTTCTGAAGTTAGCAAATTCCTTTAAGCAGGTCTTTGGCTCCACTCCAGTAAATTCCCCAAAGACTCTAATAGGAGCGTTTCTAACTAATCTCTTGAAAAATAGCTAAGAACAAACTCTGTGATGTTAAATCGTAACAGATTTCTCTTTCAGCAGTAGAGTGCCTTCAAACTGTCCCCCTGGTCTTATGATGATGAACCTTTAAATGTCATAAAATAACACTTAAGGCCCAAATATTTTGAGGCTAATAGTGAAATTATTTGTGGTATGAACTTTTCCTTGGTGCCCTGCTTTTCTTTAATCTTTTCTAAGGGCATCTCTTTTTGCCTTGCATTTGTAGGCGTTGCAAGCTTAGTTTGGATACTGTAAGCAAACATAACCTTCGTGCAGTAAGTTCCTCTTTCTGCTTTTTGTGCACTTGCTGTACGCTGTTTGGGGTTTTTTAGTACTATAAAAATGTTTAAATTCATAAATTAACTCAATAAAACTCTGCTTCATTGGGCTCTGCGAACCCATTATTTTGTTGCACATTATCACAATACTGCAGAAGCATTATTTTCATGCAGCGCATGCATAAAATAGATAATATGGTACAATTGCTGATGATTTCATATACACATGCAAGCGTGTATGCACACAGTATTGGATCTTAATCATATGGCAGTGTTCATCTAATGAAAATCTAAATCTAAAGTTTTATTAGAAAAATGATTTGTTTTGTAATGATTTTCCTAATTTTTGGCAATTTGATCTCAACAGAAATTTTCAGTAGAAGCATTTGACTTTAAAGTTTACAGTTTCTTTAATCAGATAAGAATATTTTGTATACTTCATCTTCACTATTATCTTTTTTATTAAATCTACGGACTTTCCTTCCCACTGCATCACATTATTTAATTAAATGGCGTTTAGTTAAAGGAAATGTTTCCTCATGTCCAGTCTGAACCTTTATCACTGGGCTGTCTCCGATTTCCCAGCATTATCTTTACTGTCAGGCTCTTGTCTATTAAGACCACAGACAAGGAACCACTGTTGCAGGTATTTTAAGAACACAGATAAAATGTTCTACAAAAACAGGCACAAAACCAGCAGTTTTTTATCTGTGGTCCTCAGCAGAGCAGTGAGTGGATGAAGTATTTCCCATTCCCATGAATTTTCATCCCTCTTCATGATTATTAAAGTATATTAATATAATATGAGGGAAGCTCTGCATTGTTACTTTTCTATGTGAGTTACACAACAGCTTTTGCTATTAATGTAGTAGTTCTATTGACTTTCTAGAGATCAGTCCATCTCCTTCCACTAAGATTAACTTCAGGTATTTATTTTTTAAAATAAGATGAAACAGAACAAGCAATTGATTTAAGCTTCACACAATCCTCTGGGGTGCACATATATCTGTGTATCATCACGATCTGGTGTCGAACTTTCTACTTATATAGCTGGATCTGGCTGCTGAAAATTATAAGCATCTCATGTGATTGAAATTAAGGATTAGACGTTCACTGATCACTTCAGTTATATTCTCCAGTCTGATTGCACTATGCCTGCAAAGAACACAGAGGAAAAAAAAAATGTATTGCATTTGGCCACGGGCTGTAACAGACTCTGTATATGTAAATAACTAAAGTGTGCATGGAGGCTCACAGTCTGTATCTGGAAGAGGTATCTGGGAAGCTTGCAATCTGTCCTCGGCAGCCCAAAGTCCAAATTTAAGAATATGTAATAATATATAATAATTATTCTGACTACGTGGGAGCATGAACTGTAAATACCAAGGTACGATTTCATTTGGTTACACAAGCATTTAAAGAATAATGGTTCCAAGATGTTATTGTTCCTGATGCACGAAAGGGCAAAGAAGGACAATTCCATGAAATCTCTTTTCCAGTGGATTCCTGACCCCTTCCATCCAGTAATATAGAATATTATGGACATGGATTTTTGAAAAAAAAAACATAAACACATTCATAATCATCTCCTGTGTGGCTGCTAAATCCATAACTTCATCACTTCACCCAGGCTGTTTGCTGGTGAATGAGGTGGCCATCATGTGTAATATTTAACTAATAATTTCCTTATAATCCCTTCCTGAAAAATGCTATGTCTTGACAGAACCTGTGCATTTGCCAGTGTGTGCCAGAATAAGGCATCTTTTATCTGGTTTTTACTTTAAGACTACTGGAAGCTCTTTGCTTTGACTGATGCTGATGAGCTACCCCATGAAAAATAGCACTGAACAGGACTTTGAGACCTCAGAACATAATGTTTTGTCAGATCGCTCTAGGACATTTTCTTTGGGGAAAAAAATCCAAATCAAACCAAACCAAAACCAAAACCAAAACACCAAAAGAAAGCCAGCCCCTCTCCCCCCAAAACAAAGAAATATGACCTTCTATCATGTTGTTCTGGGAGACTAGCAGGTATCAGGAAAACTTGTGTAATTAGTCTTGTGATAATCTAGTGTTGTTCCCGTGCTATTTTGGAGGATAGTCACTGCATACTCATTCTGTAAAAGATCTGTTTTACAGTGGCAAACAGCTGATTTATCTTCCTTTTATTTTAAAGGCTGCAGTAGATTTGAAGGCTGATTTATTTTGTCTGTATTAATATGGGCAACATCACTTGGTCTAATGATTAAGTATTCATGTCTGGATATAAATTACTTTCTTTGCTCTACATAATAACAGATTATTTTTCACCCCTGCTATATGTGAATTATGAAAGATAGTTATTTCTTTAATCTCCAGCATATCTTGCTATGAAAGGGTTTATGCATTTAATTCTCCTGGTTCAGGGAAGAGGTGATCTTTTAAGACAAACTAGGATGAATGTGTAGCTGCTGTCAGAAATCCTTTTCCTTTTTAAACATACTTTAGAAGAAAGAGAAAAATGACACAAAGACAGAGCATTTCTTTTGCCTTGTTTTCTTAAAAGTTAAATTCAAGTGGATACACAAAAGTATTTGGAAGCCACTGAAAACACTAGAACATCTACTTGCTCAGCCGGGATATTTCATTCTGCTGTGTTCAGTTTCCAACCCTTCAGCAACTGATGAATCTTCCCTCCCCTGAGCAGTCCGGTGAGCTAGCCTTTTCGACAGGCTCTGAATTAGACTTCAGAAAGATGGGAGTTCAATTCTACGTTGAACTATGTGAAAACTCTGTAGCTTTGAACACTTCTTGTAGTCTCTATAGCTAGTTCTATATGTAGAAATTAAGGTAACAACTCTACTCTGTCATGGGGAGAACTTTTCTACTGCTCTTTAAGATGAGGAGAATTGTACTTAGTAACCAAGCTGACTTCTTCTCCTTTGATTATAAAGGAAACCAGAAGCGACTCAAGTATAGATATCTCTGCTGTAGGCAAGTATGTTTAATCAGGTGAATTTTTCCCACAGTTAAGGTCTCGACAGATGGTTGGATGCTGTCAGCCAGTTCAATACATTGCTTTTAGAAACTGATTTTCTTCAGTAACAGCTGATGAAATCTGCTCCTTCTGCTTTGATTCTCTTTATAATGTGTCTCCTCATATCGGCAGGAAGGACTACCAGTCTTTTGCTTACCTGAGAATTTGCATGTGTTCAGTCACATAATATATGCAACTTATCCACTCCAGTGTGCTATTGCACACTGATATATTTACCTCTTCAATGTATGTTTGGCCAAGTATCTTCCTCCATCTTACTGGCACTTCTGGCAACCAAGATGACATCATCTACACATTTTAAAAGTAAAATAGAGTATCAGGGATCTTTGCACAGGCAACAAAAGCCACCTTAAATTCATTCCTTTCTCTTCAAATGAGGATTTTTGTCCCTTGGGCAGTATGATGTAGCTAATCTGAATATGGCCTACTGGTTCTCAAATTGAAAAAAAGTCATTATGGAGTGCAAACACTGTTGGTAACATACTTCTATATTAAACTTCCAGATGTCAGCTTTGGCAGAGGAAGCCATCAACAATTCATGACATTGTAAAAACATTTTTCTTGCCGATCCATTTACAATGAAGTATTATGTTGCCCTCTTGACAGGTAATGCAATATTATGTTAAGTATAAATAAATCAAAAATACAGATGTAGTTGCTTGAATTACGATGGCTACTAATGGCATTTTGGGAAGAAAAAGCAAATTTGAAGTCTGACTAATGTCTCTGGTTACTCCTGCCTGGCATTTCTGAGGTGGTCTGAAGTCCGCAGTAACAGAGTAGAGCTTCAAGGGAGCAAACGGTTGTGCATTTTGGGTAACTCGGCTGGAGACACCCTCTCACACATTTGTTCTTCCTTTATAAGAAGACTAATGGGAATTCTGGTATGGCAAGACCACTGACCCCCTCTGACAATGAACTTCAGTGCTTGCCCAGGGTGGGAGGGGAGTGGACCAGCCAAATTCTCTGATTCTGAAGGTACAACAGCCCACCCACCCGAACTCAGCTTGCTACCCTAGCACAATAATCTCTCCCAGGCAAATGTTAGTGGTGATGTTGCTCAAAACCTTATCAGCCACAATTTGTTCCAAATTGATTTTTCTCTGCCAGTGGAGAGGAGAGTATATACTAGATAAACAGATCTATCTTTAAGCAAATGTAACCTTCTAAAAGGAACTTGTTAACAGATAACCAGCATTTTTCTAATGCTATTTGCTTTTAGATGGATACCCATAATTAGAATGGAGAGATCTTTTTCAGGGCTAATCCATTCCATAAGAAATGAAAAAGTGCAGTTAAAAATGATGAATATTTCTTGGGAACAGGCTAAAAAGGGTTTTGAGCTGCAATATTTAAACTTGGTGATTCATGACAGCAGAATACTTAAACTGCATAAAATGTACTCATCTTTTGAACTTGTTGTTTTGCTTATATCTCAGATGATGGATTCAAACATCTTCATAATCCACTAGTTTATTATAATCTCTTCTCAGTGTTTTGAAAGTACTATTATCTCATTGGCTTATTTATTATTATGTGTAATGTATTAAAAAGAGGGTGTTCTGTTGAACTTAAGCTCTGAAAAAGTAATATATGAGAGTGAAAAAGCAATAGTTGGAATTAATTATAGACGTAGACATGATGGAGGACTCTCTGCCAGTGTGTATTGGCATAGTCCCATTGAAGTCAATAGAGTAAAACCAATTTACGTCAGCAAAAGAACTGATTTAACAGGCACCAGAAGATGTGCTGGGATTTTCACAAATGTGAAGAGAGAGACAGAGCATTGAAAACAGCAGACTGTTTATTATTGTATTTGTATGTACGCTATTAACCTTCACACCTGTTTGTGTAAACACTGCAACAATATCTATTTTTTTTTTAACATGTGCAGGATAGGTACAAAATTGCAAGGATATCAGCTGAGGGATTTTGCGTGAATACAAAGCTTGTTGAAACCCAATCATGGTTTCTCATAAAATGGTAAAGCTCTTCTTTTTGAACATCAAAGTACATCAAAGTCTACCTCCTGATGCTATGGAAGCTGGTTAAACAGATTCTACAGTTATCCTGTAATAAGCTTTGAAAAAATATCTATGCATATATGAGGCAGAATATTTTGAATCATGGGTACTCTTCTAAAATTACATGAAGTGAACAAATAGTAGGTCTAGTTCTTGCCTCCCTTTCATTTTACTTCAGTGTACTTCCACTGACTTCAGTGGCAACGTGTTGGATTTACACTGTGTGAGGGTAACTCAAAACAGGCATTGTAAAGGGCAAAGTGACAGATTGTTTCTGACAAACTGCAGGAGAGCGGTAGGGAATAATCAGATGACATCTTTGAAATATTAGTAGAAAAATGGGGCTGATTTTGGTTCCACTCTGTGAGTTAGAGTGCCTTTTCCTCACACTTTACAATCTGACTACAAGGAAACCTACTTAGCGTGGAGTTTTTTGGTGAAGAGACTATTTTTATAAGGCAATGATTCATGCCTCCTGTTTCATAGAAAGTGTTATTTTGTGCTAAGCAAGGGGCTCAGTGTGGCAGTCATGGTGCCAAAACTACCTATAGAAAATAGAGGCTTCCTATCTGGCAGTAGAAGAACTTGTCCTACAGCCAAACTCCAGACTCCCTTACTGGAAAGAAGAAACTTTGAAAAACACTGTGCATTAAAAATCAACTTTGAAAATTAGCTGTTCTTATTTATTTTGTTGTTCTTTTCCTTCAAGCATGAATGATGCTGGCATCAGTCCAAAAACTTAATTTGCAGTTAGAGGAATCTCTCCACTCTCTTTCCTCCTGTAGCCATGTGAACACAGAACTGGAGACGATGCCTGGAGTGATTGACCTGGCCCTCTGATGTTCCAGGCAGTTGCACAGAGTCGCCTTAGCTATTTCAGAAGTGGAGGCTCGATGAGATATAGCTATATTGATGATGAGGATGGTGCTGTGTCTGTCATGGGACTAGGAGGGGCACAGAGAAGAGTGTGAGCAGGGTAATGTGGAGGACCCACGGGGAGACCACAGAGGGAGAACGACGGACAAGTGAAGTCTCTGCACCAGGGAAAGCCAGTCCGTGCTGTTCCATTTCGCTGGAAGCAACAAGCCAGATTTGACAATCAAGAAAGAGGTGGACAATCTAAAGCTGATCATGCATCCATATAGTTTCCTCCTTTTCAACATGTAAAGACTAATATCCCTCTTGGTTGTCATGGTCTCCATCAGGCAGACATCCATGGAGCTTAGCTGTGCATGTTTGCTCCCTTAGCTTCTTTGAGTCTTCACAATGCATTGCCAAAAAAATTGGTATGATCCCACAAACAGAAGTCTCTGATTTTTAGTAGAGAGAACGTAGACTCTGGAATAATTGTCATGAAGAATATAATAGACAAATGGGGCCGGATAGGGAGAGTACAAACGGGAATGTCTCTATAGAGGTCCATATAGATGTCCATAAAAAGATATCTCATTAGTCTTGATAAAATCAGCTAGGATTCCCAGATTTCAGCTGGCTAAAGACACAGCCCTGTTAGGTTACATTCATAAGGGTGACCATATGTACCGCCTCTCTGCCATTTTGCATTTCTCTGATGCACCACAGCAATACATCATCAGCAATACCATTCCTCTGATAATGTATTGCTGGGTTACGCTGTTAAAGGGACTTTGCTTGATGACACACTGAAGTAATACATCTTTAGTCAGATGAACTGTAACAGCAGTGGCCTCCCTGTCTGTCACATGCAAGGGAGTATGGGGAAATAAAAGATGTAGTGGCAGGGGCTAGGGAGAAACACGAGGCAGAGCATGTGCCAGGCTCTGTGGAACATAAAGCACACTTATCAGGAAATACATAGGAAGTCACTTAAAGGAGAAATTAAATGCACTTGTCATGGGACTTCAGGAAGCATGTGGGTACCGCTTATCTCTGGTGCAGTAGCCTTAGCAAAGTCAACAGTAAGAAGTACCATGAAAACATTCAGAGTATATTAAAATGATGGCTGTGAAGAGTATTCCATGGGGATGCCAAACATTGGATTCTCTTAAGACCAAGCTAATGCATTCAAGCTACAGCCCAGGAGACGCAACTTCACATCTGGCTCAGAAGAAATGCGTTTGGCAATGCAAACCCGTTCCTCCAGTGAGTTTGTCTTCATTCCACTGTTCTGCAGTACAGCAGTTCAGGGCAATTAGAAAGTTGTGCTCAGGATCAAAGGGACTCCCTGCTGCTGAGTTTCAGAGTGTTAGCAGGGATGTGTGGGAGAAACTTAGTGATCTTAGAGTCAGGAGGCTCCTGCAGAAGAATGTGCATAAAAGATGTTACAGCAAGACACACTGAGATGCTCCCTTCTCCCCTTACTGAGAGTAAACAAAACAAAATTCAGGGAGAGGAGGCACGTAATTCAATTCAAAGGCATATCCTTTTTTAAAAATTGCTCAGAGAGTAATGTCTTTCATTGAAAACTGGATAACTCACCATTGTAATTCATTGCTACAGGAAGGTGGTGTGTCAATACCACTCGGTACGTTTGTAGATTTAAGAATAGAGCTGGATCATGCCATAAACACAAATAACAATGGTATTACAACAGCAAGAGCACAACTATGAGAGCTATCCAATCCTATTTTTAAGGTATAGTGTGACCCACCGAGGTTAGACAAAATTGTCCTGTAACATACCACACCACACAATCAGATTCACTGTAATAATTTTGCACTCTTTTCTGAAGCAGCTACACTAACAACTGTCAGAGACAGGGACTTGGTCCAGCTAGTCCATTGATCTGTTCCTAGGTGACAATTTCTTTGTGCCTACAAATAAATCCAGGGGAGCTGCAAAAGCTGCCTGAAGTGCAAACTGAGCAATGCTAAGCTTAGAGAATCAGGCTTGCTTTCACTATCTGTTTTCTCTCCACGTATAATAAACCGAGGTAAGAGGACTAATAAATAATAAATGAATAATTCTTAGGTCTTATGTAGCACCTCTTATCAGAGCAGCTCTGAACACACTGAAGGGAATACATAAATTAATTCTTGTAGTATACTATTGGGACAGATATGTTTGACTGTACACATTTCACAGCTTGCTAAATTATTTTGTGCCTTTCCAATTAGTATAGTCAACAGTGTCCATGATCATAGAGCAGTGTCCTGCAGTTCTAAATGCCCTGTAAGCTCTGTGGTCCCTGCAAGCTGGGTGTAAAATCTGAGTATAAGGCAAATCAGAAGAATTGTGCACAGGCAGTTGGGAAGAACAATAATCAATAGGGAGGTGGGCAGGGATTTCTGCACTTGCTTCGCCCAGCTAATTCCAAATTTTTATAGGCATGCAGAACTTATGGCTATGGTTTTCATCAGCACTCAACAACACAGTTATGGATCAGGAAAGTCAAGAGCATTTTTATTTCCACTGGAAATTACTATTTATTTTATTTATTTCCTCCCCCAAAACCCTGAATTAAGGGAATGATTTTTTTCAAAATGAAGTTGTGGAATCTCCTGGAGAAGACAGATCTTTCCTTGCACCTTTAATTTGATAGGTGATGACCTTAAGTGAAGTATATCTGCCGTTACGTATCACAGTTAGGAAACTCTTGCTGTACAACTTTCCATCTTCAAAAACACAACTATGCAAAAAATTGGGTCTGTGGAAGATATAACCTATCTAGTGACCTCCCATGAGTCCATGGGGAATGTGTGAAACTCCACAGACCTACATTTTTGTTGCAAGTCTTTCTCTCTATCTCAAACCTTTCGGTAACCCCCAAATTTATTTTCAAGTAATTTTATTAAAGTTTTTCCTAAAAAGATAACTTTTTATCACACACATATTGATAAGTTATTCGTGGATCACACTCTTTTGGTTTTTTTTGAAAGTGTGTAAAAGGCTATAGTGGAATATAGGGTGCTGAGCACTTGAAAATCTTGTCCCAACTATTTTGCTGTAGGTCACATAACAAGACTGTCACTTGCTGTAACTTTGAGGCAAAAGGTAGATGAATAGAGACAGTTTGTTGCTTATGTTTCGCAAAGCTGGGACAGAGCAAACTCCACAGCACAGCAGGACACATTTGGAAAGACAAAGAACAGGGGACATTTGTTTTTAAATCTTCACTTACTATTATAACTTGTCATAGTCTATGTCATGCAGAAAATGTGAACAAGAAGTTCAGTGAGTTCAGTGAAGCAAGCTATAAAGATTCCTTAAAAATATTTTCTATTTCTATGGCCAGTAAAAAGACAGAGGCTAAGAAGCTTTGCAATCGTAAGCCCCCTGTCTCCAGCCCCATTTCCCCATTTCAGGTTAAAACCCAGCCTGCAATCTTGTAGAGGTATTTTAGTGTTTTCTTTCTTCTGCTGGAATTCATTAATTCTTTCTTTTGCACTAGGCTTATAGGAATTTTTTCCCATTTTTCACATGAGGTAGTTTCCATGATGGCCATAAAGCTAGAATTATTTTTTGCTAGTGAATTATTTGCAAAATACAAATACATATGGAAAAATAAATACCTATGAGTATGACTTAAAAGCCACTTCAATAGCCCTGGAACCAAGAAAATGCATAACCATAAGCTAATCTCTTTTCAGGGAAGAATTTAAGTGAGTGCATAACTTTTCTCATCTGTCTAAATGCTTTTTTACTGAATCAGACAAAGGTCACCCAGAGAGGATTAAACTGCTATTTACATAGTGTAAAATCAGACAGTTTATACTTAGGTCAAACTCTCACAGCATAGTGTTCAGTAATTCTCCACTCTTCAAAAAGTGGGTATAATTAAGGATGTAAGTAAAATCTACTCAGTTTCTTCATCCACTTGCATATGAATAAATGAAAATGTAAATAAATCTGAAATAAAATTGTATTTCTATCAAATAGAGAAATCCATTATTATAATACTGAATCTCAGCTGTATACTGCATCCATATTTGCTGTCTTATAAAACATAATATTATTGAATACCTGTATTTTTATTCATTTGTAATGCTCCAGTTAGGGTGATATTTGTCTTCCATGTTATAAACGTACTGAACAATTTGCGCACACACAAGTAACTATAATCATTTGAGATGCTCTGAGGTACCTTCCCTCTGCCCGTCCAGAAGAGCAAAGGTCTCCCATCGGTCCCACAGGCTCCCCACCAACCTCCTGTGCTTCTCTTGTATACTCCAAGGTATTTGACATGGTACTTGATGTCAAGAAGCTTAAAAGTCAATGAAGTAGGCATACAGCCAACAAAACCCCACCTAGGTTGTCTCTGAAGTCAAAGATAAAAGTCAGCTCTTCTGGAAGCTGATTTATCTCACCCAGGGGGCCCATTTTAGGACACAATGAATTGCCCTCTGGAAACGTTCGTCTTTGACCACAGAAGGCTACGTGAGATGCTAAGAATATTTGTCCACTCTTTTGATATGGAAATAGTTTGGGTTTTTTTCCCTTATAACTAGTTCTAAAGGAAAACAGGCTCGTTTTAACTGTGAACATCACAACCTTCGCACATCACTGATGTCTGCTATGTTCGGATTCTCACATCACACCCTCACTGCCGTACTGCCTATATGCTTTCTGAGAATTACATTGCACCTCTATATCTGGAGCGGATATTTCATCTTTTCTGAAAATTTGTAGTAAACAAAATAGGTGGGAGACAAAATTAGATTTTATCTAACTCACCACATTCAGGGTGTTGCATTGCTATCTGACTATCTCGTCCAAGTAAATTTGATGGCAAAGGGCTACGATGAAAGTGCTGCCTCTCTTCCTGTGTCTTCACCTCAAGAGTTGCTTGGGAAGGGAGTCCACCAGAGAAGGGATGCTCTGTGAACAGCTGGTGGAGTAGAAGGTAGATAAATAGAAAAGACTAATGGGCAAGCTGAAGACAAGGTTTTTAATATGTTGCATTATTTCTTTTGACGATTATTTCTTTACAAAGACGCAGTTATGTTATAAAGCAGAGAAGAATTGTAATTATAATACAGTACAGAAGTCCAAGCCAATGAACTCTCAAATGTATCCAGGAGGAAGTAAAGAGTTACCATGAAGTTAAACAATGGTTTCCAGCACAGAGGGCAAAGATTACTGGGGGGGGGGGGGGGGGAGAAGAGGAAAAGAAAAAAAAAAGGAAAAAAAAAAAGGAAAAAAAAAGGAAACTAGAAACCTTTTTTACTAGGAAAAAAAAAAGAATAAACCCAAAATTTTTATATAATGTTTTGTGCTGTATGAGAGATAGAAGAATTTGATCTTTTTTCAAGGTGTCCCTTGAGAGCTGGGATATGAGTAGATGCTCTAGATGGTCTGTGCTTAGTTTCTAACACTGCAAAAATACTGTGCAAAGCTGTTAAGTTAGCTAAAGCACCTATTAAGAGAGGGGAGCAGCTAGAGGAAAGTACTGGTACAAAACCTCAGTTACGGTGAGATGGCAAAGCGAGGCACAGCTAGTACAGTCAAACATCACACGGTCAGTTCACCTTCAGTTCGGCTCTTGTGACCAGCAAGACTTTAATGTTTAAAATAGCGCATGAAAACTGCTGCAGGAAAGAAAAAGCAGTTGGTTGGCCTAGCAGATTACTACTGGTATAATTTTACTTCAAGAGTTAGTTATATAAACAGGCTGTTTGCGTGTTTATCTACTTTGTTTTCCTCTCTTTAACTAAAAAAAAAAAAAAAATTATTGGACACCTGATTCTCATTTGGTGAAAAGGGAAAATATGCTCACTTGAACATTGGAAGGTTTAGTATAACAGTGCAGGATTCTTTTTGGGGTCTTTTTTTTGTTTAGTCTTTTTGTGTGTTAGTTCTGTTGTTTGTGTTGTTTTTTGTTTTGTTTTGGTGGGTTTTTTCATAGTGACCTCCTTACATTTGACTTTTAGCCAAGTGCTGGCAGAACCCTCTGACAGTCACGCAATGCTGCTGCGGGCTGCTGAGGGACACCCTCTGCCTCGGTGGTGGCATGGACAGACCTGGTGGTTTGATGCTGAGGTGTTCTTTACTCACAAATACTCTGAAATTTTGAAACTGAGTGAGCAGGAGAAATGGAGTCAACCACCTTGTCTGTAACACTGTATATGAATATATATTTATATACACAATGGTGCAGTATTTTCTCATCTAACCTTTCCTCAGCATTCCCTGTTCTTCCTTTAGGTTCTTTTTTGGCTTTAATAGCTTAGCTATTATCTTTTCAGATGTGGCCCATTAATTCTTCTGTATGAATTCATGCACAGTCAGCTCTCCCGTGCTAATGACCAGAGAGAAATAATGGCTAATGCCCACTGAGAAGGATATGCATTGTTTTAGCTGCTTCTTGATTTATTGAAATCTCTCTGTACGTTTCCGTATTTTCGTTTTTTTTATAGAATCTGAGAAAAGAAAGCATGTCAGAAATCATCCAAGAATAATGGTCCGTTTCTAGTCACTGTGAAAACATGGACATTCTAGGAAGGGGGAGAGGAGAGGCTGAGAAAGAAAAAAAAAAAAAAGAAAACTTATCTACTGCATTTATAATACCAGAAAAAGAAAATCACAGTAAATACATTCAAAACTAGACAAAATGAAGTGATTTTTCTTACACTACATGCTTTAATGGCAGAATTTGCTAGGACTGGCTATTGTGGGTTGTGACTTAACACAAATTAACAAAAGCAAACAAACAAAAGGACATACATTTATCTAAGGATACCAAAGTCTGAATCAGCTTCCAGTTCAAGAAATACCGAAACTACTGCTTATGACCCCGTGTGAAGGTCATAACTAAATCTTTTCCTTACCCTGATACTCACTATTAAACATCAGCTAACACTTGCTGTCAGGTTGGATGGATCCTTGGTGCCATCCAGTTATATCCCCTTTTGATGTCGGTTATTTAGCAGGTCAAAGAAACAATCTGCAGAGTACTGACCATGAAATAAAACTGGTACAATGGCCAAACAAGAACAAGACAAGATAAATACAAAAGATTTAAGAAAGTAATAAATTAAGAAATTATTAAAAAGAATTAAGAAATTATTAAAAAGTCTTCCTCGCCTTTCATTGCTATTAGAGGTGGTGTTTCCATGGTTCTGGTTAAAATTCTGTTCCTTAATCAATGTGAAAACACTGTTTTTCATTTTCATGCTTCCATTGCTGGATAGCGTTACTATCCATTTTTAAAAGATTTTAGGTGCTGCACCTGGACTGTGCTGCAGGCCATCTGGGAAGCAAAAATATTCTGTCTTCTATATAGCTTGCAAAGTGTTTTAAAATCCTTGAGTTAAATTAATGAATGCAGAGGATGTCATCATATGTTCATACTCCACCTTTTTGAGATTCTGACCTTGACTATCATATTTGTAAATAAATGTCACAAATGACCATTTCAGAACAGAAAGTAGAAAGTGAGAATTACTAAGAGCTTCATGAAAAGCCAGACCACATATAAACTACAGACAAATAACAGAGCTTTTTTTTTTTTTTTTTTTTTTAACATCAAAAAATTGTTTAGAGTTCCCAATGCTGGCAAAGCTTTGTTTTGTTGTCCTGCTAAAAAAAAAAAAAAGCCATGAAATTACTAGACCATTGGAGGAGCCTGCTGACAAAAAAGGTCCAGCTGCCTTTGTGAGTGACATATCAGGTTATTTTCCCTTTGAAAAATACAGATTCAGATCTTGCATTGTTTCCTTTTATAGTTCCGGCCAGCATAGTCATTTTTAGTTCAAACAGGCAACATAACTGTGCAACGTATCAGTGTAAGTTTTAAGGTGCATATCTGCAGAGGATGTTAGTGGCAACTTCACTGACTTCAAAACTCTTCTCAGCATACTATTTTTTCAGGTTGTCATGAATTTAAGAGGATTCTCTGTTCATCATTTCCACATCTCTGGACCTCTGCTTTATATGCAGCTGTCAAAAGACACGTTAGGAGCTAAGCTTTCTGTATGATAGTTTTTTGGTGGGTAAGCTTTTAGCCAAAATAGTCCATTGAAGGTAAAAATGTATTTGGCTAAAATATATTATATTACTGTCTTCAGTAATGTCGGATAAAAGCAAAATAAGCTACAGAGTTGGGGTTTTTTTGTGTGTTATTTTTCCTTGGTACTAATTCAGTCTGCAAATCAGTCTAATCTTCAAGCTGATTAAACAAAAAATTGCTAAGAAAAATGTAAAAAAGCATCTAGCAAGATTTTTTTTCTCCAGGGGATACTGCTTATAGCAAGGAAGCAAAGGAATCCTATTTACAATTCAGCCCAGCTAAATGTGAGATAAATCCTGTCCTTCATAAAGTTGTTATCTTTTCCTCCTTTCACCAATGCAGCCAACTGAATTTCTTTCATGTGAGCCGCCAAAGGAGAACCAAAGTAGAACTGAAGTTAACTTCTTGTTGGCTAAGGGCTACAAACTGCTATTTCTGTATTTCTCCTGTGACAATAGCTGAAGTTGTCACGGAACAAGGAAAAAAGAAACCCCCAAACCCAACCCAACCAACAAAAAATAAATAAAGGAATGTGGGAGACTTATTTATTTATTTATTTTCCAAGAGAAAAGGCCTTTTCAGAACAGCCCAAATGACTTAAGGATTAACAAACATTCTTTCAGCCAAAAATTTGTTAAAAGAGATGAATGTATAAGAAATGTTCTGTTCTACCAGAGTGTTTCGATTCCTCTACAGTGTTTCTGTTTCTCTGGCAAGGTTTACAAGGGCCCTTTCATGAACGGGTGTTGGAAAAGCATCTTCTGTGTCCTGTAGTCTAGTGAGAGGGACACTCCAAAGAAAGGAGACCCAAATCTCCTGTTCCAGGTTCAACCACTTAGCTGTCACGGATCATAATCAGCTCCTTTACAACTGTCTCAGAGGTAGACCCTACGCATAGGTGTCTGAGTGTGGAGCTAAATTGTCTTCCCTCAAATTCATGTCAGATGAATCCTAGCCCAGAAATATCTGCTTACCAGTGTAAATGTCCCCTTTTTGATTGTCTAACTATATCTGATTTTCACTTCATTCAGATAAAGTGTCTGTAATGTAGGAAGTCTTAGATGCTTAATGTACTTGCCTAATCTTAGGCATTTAGTGATATTTTAACTGTTCTAGGATATTTTGCTTGATCTCTAACAACTGGTCCAGAAGGATGTGGTCTCCTGTAGGTCCTTCATCCTGAGTTGTTACTAATATTTTGGGATGTTACTAATATTTGGGTGGAGAAGATTAATTCCATCCCAAAAGTATTACTGCTATTTTCAGTGCAATATTAAAAACAAAAAAAATACACCCCAAAACCAACCCAACCCAACCAACCAACCAAAAAACCCCAACAAACAAACAAACCCCAAACCCAAAACAAAACAAAAGCATGTTACCTAAGAAGTATCTAACTGGACTGGACCAAATACTGAAAGGACTCAAACTCTGTCCTGCCTGGGAGCATCAGTCTGTTGTTAGCTAACTTCACTGTTCTGAAACACTGTAATGCACCAAGAAAAGCAGCTTTTCGCCTGCATCACCCAATACATAAAGTCAAGGTTTGGCTCCTGCTGTATTGGGAGATGCTCAAAGTAACACGGAAGCAGAAGAGTTTTAAGCAGAGTATTTGCTCAGCTCCTGCTTAAAGTTATACCAGACTAAGTCTTACTGCATTTTCTTGACTTTTTATGTTCCTGGTCTGTATATTTTTAACACTGCACTTTGACCAGAATCCACACCACTCCCAGGGCTGGCAGTGTGAGTCTGGTGTAAAATCTTTAGCTCTATAATCATCTGCAAGCCACAGGGTCACTCTTAGTGGGTCTTTTTCCCTTTAATGTCTCCATCATATTTCAAGGAGGTGAGGGGGTTAAGTATACCTTGATGCAATGGAGAATCAGACTTATTCTTGACAATTTTTTTTTTTTTAATAAAAAGACCTATTTTTTTATATAACAAATTGTCTAAATTATAGAAATGGGAGAACAGGTAATTATTTATCAAAAGGATAATGAGGTCGAGGAAGAACACACTGCACCACCTTAATGACAAAGCAGGTGATACTGCTTTAACCATTTTAATTTATGAAGAAATTGGCTTTGTGAACATTTGACAAAATAATATATCTTAGTGCAATTTCAAGTTTGTTAAGTGGGTCTCTTAATTGCAGGTTGAGAGGAGCACAGACTGTATCCATGATTAACTGGAATCAGATATAATGAGCATTCAAAAATCACTGCTTAAGGAAACTATTATGTATATATGTGGATTTTTTCATTTGTACTTCTCTGTCGCAGATACTCTCTCTAGTGGGCTGCTAGGATGTGACTTGAATTTCTCCTGTACCGCTTTCACTGAAGTACCGGATATATTGGTATATGGATACAGAAACTATTTTAAATCTACTTTTATTCAAATCAAAAGAAAAAAAACCTGAAAAAAACCACTAGTAAGGGAGACAGAAAATTCTCCAATTTTGATGTATTCAAAGCTGCAACTTACTGGAAAATATGCTTTAGTAAAATTCAAATTAGGAGGCTGAATCCAGGGTGAATTAAGACAGTTCTTTGACTTGTAATAGGATCCTTCTGACCCTAAATCCTAAGGATTAAAAAGTCACCAATACTTGAAAGAGCCTCCACAGAGCTAGATGTGCAGATATTTAGTAGCTAAAAAGTGGATCTGCTTTTTAAAGACCTTTTCTCTAAATGTGGAGCCTGAGCTTATTAGGATATTTAGCTTGATTTGAATCTGCTCAGTTCTTTTTTAATACCTCAGTGAGGAAAAAGCCCACCTGAGAATGTTGGTCAGATTTCAATGTTGAGATCTTTTAAAAATTGCTTGCATAAGGTCTTTGGATACAGAAGATTTCAATCTTGAAACTGGAGGAGTGACTTCTAGAGAAATGATATAGAACAGCTTGCTCCTTAAAGTTAGACTGCAAGTCTGTGACATGGATTTTGACATGGTTATTTATACCACAAGGAAACTTGCTCTTTGCAAACTATTCCAATTTTTTTTTTTTTTTAAAAAAAAGGAGCTATGAAAAGAATAAGGCATTTGGTCACAACAGCATTGAAGTGTGTAGAGAAACAGGGAGGTGAAACCTTGGGGACCACAAGAAGCATGAGAATCATAGAATATCTCAAGTTGGAAGGGACTCATAAGGATCATCAAGTCGGACGTCCTGCTCCTTGCAGGCCAACCTAAAACTAAATCATATTAATAATAGCGTCGTCTAGAAAGTGTTTCTTTCCCTCTCTTATACGGTTTGGATCACGATCCAGTATTCAAGTAAAGTGGGTTGCAGTAAGTGTCTGTATCCAAGCTGACAAATCCTGTGGGTTGGTTCTGGCCCCTCTGGGAAATCCAGGGGGGCTGAGTACATCTTGATTCACAATATTCAGGATTCATCTTCAAGAAGGTTGTACGATTGCTGAGAAAAATGGGAGTAGACAGAGAAGTGTCGTGTATATTTCTGAACACCTTTCTGCCTTCAGTAAGTCACAACTACAGAAGTCTAGAGGAGGGGAGAGACAATAAAAAAGAGAATGAAACTAATAAAATTGGTTGGCGAAAAAGGCAAAAAAAATTATACACCTACAGATAAAAAGAAACGATGAAGCAGATA
Organism: Grus americana; assembly: GCF_028858705.1. Taxonomy (NCBI): domain Eukaryota; kingdom Metazoa; phylum Chordata; class Aves; order Gruiformes; family Gruidae; genus Grus; species Grus americana. The sequence goes on along the minus strand of NC_072853.1, from coordinate 7,571,095 downwards.
TATGTAAGCTAAACAAATTGAGATAGAGAAAGGCTAATATGTGCAAGCTAAGGAAAGAAAGAAAATGTGATTACTCAGAAAAAAAAAAAAAGAAAAATGAAAAAAGCATGCTGTGAGTCAGGGAGATATAAAAAAGGGTTAGATAAAGACCCACCTGCAGAGACAACCACACACATATCACCAGGGGGGAGATGTTACCTGTAGACAGAGATTAAAAACACCTTGAAGGTATGAGCAGAAAACTTCCCTGCCTTTATCACAGAAAAATTTAGAAAAAAGACCTGAAGAATGCTAATAAGATGATGGTGACTGAAAGTCAGAAATACAGTCAGGCTCAGAAAACATGTTTATATCATATGACATTAATACCATAGTCAATCATAGAATGGTTTGGGTTGGAAGGGACTTTGAACACCATCTAGTTCCAAACTCCTTGCAATGGGCAGGGACACCCTCCACTAGACCAGGTTGCCCAAAGCCCCATCCAACCTGGTCTTGAACACTTCCAGGGATCCAGGGGCATCCACAGCTTCTCTGGGCAACCTGTTCCAGTGCCTCACCAGCCTCACAGTGAAGAATTTCTTCCTTATATCTAATCGACCCTCCTTCAGCTTAAACCCATTACCCCTTGTCCTATCACTACATGCCCTTGTAAAGAGTCCCTGTCCAGATTTCTTACAGGTGGTCTTTAGGTACTGGAAGGTGCTATAAGGTCTCCCCAGAGCCTTCTCTTTTCTCCAGGCTGAACAACCCCAACTCTCTCAGCCTGTCTTCAGAGGAGAGGCGTTCCAACCCTCTGATCATCTTCTCTGGACTTGCTCCATCAGCTCCATGTTCTTTGTATGTTGGGGATCCCAGAGCTGGATGCAGCACTCCAGGTGGCGTCTCACGAGAGTTGTGTAGAAGCGGAGAATCCCCTCCCTCGACCTGCTGGTCACACTGCTTTTGATGCAGCCCAGGACATGGTTGGCTTTCTGGCTTGCAAGCGCATGCTGCCGGCTCATGTTGAGCTTCTCATCCACCAACACTCCCAAGTCCTTCTCCTCAGGGCTCAATCCATTTCATTCTCAATGCATTCTCTGCCCAGCCTATAGTTGTGCTTGGGATTGTGTCAACCCATATGTAGGACCTTGCACTTGGCCTTGTTGAACTTCATGCGGTTCACACAGGCCCACCTCTCAAGCCTGTCAAGGCCCCTCTGAAGAGCATCCCTTCCCCCCAGCGTGTCGACCACACCACACAGCTTGGTGAAAGTGTCTATGAAAGTGATAGAGAATAGATATACTACCCTGTCAAATGCCTGCTTCATGCTACTCACTGTCCCAGCTGCTTTATTCTTATCTAATTCCAGAGCTGGTTGTGGTGAGTACAGCTTCATATTTCTAATATACATTCTACTACCGGTAAATACACCAGCCATTGCTTAGATGCATAGCTACAGATGGCACAAGTTTCAGTGCCATCCTTTTAAATTACTGTAAGAACATGGGAAAATAGCTGTTGTACAAATAAATGCTAGTACAGAGGGTCTCGTGGGGCTCTGGGGATCAGTAGCAGGCTTTTAACCTCTGGGTAACATAGTTCAATACCAGTTCAAGGGAGCAGCAAAGGATTATCCCTTCAGAAAGCTCCGTGGCCTGCGTGACTTAAATTGGTGGTTTCAGCCCACATCCATGGAGACGTGTTGCCATGGTTAGGAAACATCAACGTTAGAGCAGGGCTGTCACAGGAACATGTTACCCATACGCTTTGGGAATGAAAACCTTAGAGGCTTATGAAAGGGGTTGTGGCAGTGGTGGCTGAGCCCTCGGCGCCAGATGCCAATACATCTGTATTTTAAATTCCAGGCATTGAAAAGGCATCAGCCTCTCATGTAACTGAGGTCACAAAACATATGCAAAATAGTCTCATTTGTTCCCTCCCGAGATGAGAAGTCTTCACAGTCTAGTTTATTACTATCCTAATGAAACCAGTCCCTTTGCTATTAAGTGGAAGTGAAAGATGCATTATAATATTAGCAGAAACTAAAGGACTTACTACTTTTTTTTTCCTATGAATTTCTATGATTTGCACAGTCTGACTGTAGTGTTCCTACGCCTGTTGAAATGGTTGAATGGATTGTAAATTAATGCATTGAAGACATGTTATTGTTACTTATGTGGTACCACAGGCACATCACTTCTACACTTGACTTTTTTACCCCAAAGAGCTTTTACTTTAAATAAGACACAACATGCCAAGGGATACTTAGAGCAGTGTTGACTGATGGAGGATGGTGGAGATTCACAATGAACAGAGGAAGTGTCACCCTCTTTGCAGACTATGTTTATTCTATACCATTACTGTGATTTGGCTTTGATGGTTCCAATTAAAAAAGGAAAAAAAAAAAAGGATAAGGTCGCAGCCCAATTCCTGCCTGTATGACTGTTTGAGCGAAGAGGCAAATCTGTGATTGCTCTGTGCATATATTTACACTACATCTCCTCTGTTAACATTCCTCATCTGAATGATTTAGTGGATTTAGTGTAATCACTGTATGTAACAGGAAGAAAAGGGATTTGATAATGTTTTATTTGCACTGCAGAGCTGCCCTAGACAGAAAAGCAAACCCATAGCTTGGCTGTGATCTTGAATACTGCAGTAAAATTTAATAGAATAAAAGGAGGGACATGGGGAAGAAACTTATCTCGTAGCCATTGAATTTGTGACAAAGAAGAAATTCCTGTTGGAATTAACATATCAGCAAAAATATGTCAGCAAACAAAAAGGAACTTTAATAAGTGCAGTCTTCTGTACTACCCGTAGACAGGATGGAGTTATGACTGAGGAAATACCTTAAGTGGACTACTGAAAGAGAGGATTCCTGTGTCTTGCTGCCATATATCCTTCTGGGAATATCTTATCCTCTTACTTCTTCCTTCCTCAGAGACACTGAGCTTGTTAATTTGTTTTTAAAGCTATTGGTGGGATTTTTATCACACTTTAGAAATGGAATCTTTCTTGCCACTGGAAATTAATACAAAAATGAATAAAGCTGAAATGGTAATGAAAAAAAAGCAAAAAAAAAACCCAAAAAAAACCCCCAACCAAACAAAAAGACATAGGAAAATGAGACTAAGTACCTACTTATCATTTTTATTACTCATTATTACAGCCAACAAATTTAACAAAAATCTCCAGCAGATTTTTCAATGTTATTATTCATCTTTACAGACAGGCAAAAAGGGAGGAAAGACCCCATCCTAATTTTTTGGAGGGGCTGAGAAAATTCTGAGACACATTTAAAATAATTTTCAGATTGAGGAAGGTGGTGACCTGAATCTGGATAATATAATAAGAAAATTTGATTCATACTGAATCTCAAAAAGGAACATGACCTAAAAATTTAGAAAAGGGAAAAATAAGAAACCTTGAGTGCTTTCAGAGGCTAAGGAACTATGCTGACCAGTATGTGGCCAAGCGTTAAAAATCTTTCAAAAAGACAGGAGAACACTGCACTTTAAAAGGATCAATAATAGGCTAAATGATGTATCAGGCAACAGATAGTTTAAATGGATTTAGAAACGAGGTCCTCATTAGCAAATGTCAAAGACTGCACCTTCTGCAGGTACAGGTGCAAAGAGAGGTTGAAAGCACGATTTTACTCTGTGCTTCTCCCCGCTGCTGGTGTTGAATGCCTGAAATGGGAAAGTAACCCAAAGCCATGGGAGTGAATGATCTCTTCCTGATTAGTTTTGCTTTGGTCCCCAAAGCTTACACTAAGACCGAAACTGAAGTCAATTGGGATAAAAAGCTGCCCCTACTGAAGAGGAGTGAAACTCACCTGAAGTTCAGAAGGGCTACGATTTCATCTTTGGAACTCGGGGAGAAGGAGAAAAGATCAGAGGTTGGATCTAGTTGAAAAGAGGATGGAGGAAAAATGTTGTTTAAACTTAATTGTTTAAACTTTCTTATTACAGTCCCTTAAAGGACCCAAATTAATCAGTCCTATTGTAATAAAAGGATTTTGTGTCTGAGCATTAAACTCTGATTTAAACTTTTTCTCAGTTCTGAAATGCATAATACCAGATTCTATTCCCCACTGTGATTCTTTCTTCCTTTCTTCCTTTCTTCCTTTCTTCCTTTCTTCCTTTCTTTCTGTTCACATTATATATAAGCATTATCGTGTGTGTATACTTATGTGTGTACACACATTTTGTTGCTTCTTCACTATTACATGATTATTTCTGTTTTCTTTCTCTTTCTATGCTAAACCAATTGAGGCAAGAAGGAACATATATAATTAAAATTATTTATTTCTCAGTATAGATGAGTATCATGGCCTGTAGATGGATACTTTGATTAAATGAGTCCTGAAAGAAATTTCGAATTCTGGAAATGTCAATATTTCTGTGATCTTGCTTTACATTTATTTATTACCACCTTCTATTTACATTAACATAATATTTAGGAGACTCATTTGCAATAAAAAATAATTTAAAAAAAATACATAGCAAGTTTCCAGTATATTTCCAGCAAGTTTCCAAGTATTGCTGGCAGCCTTTAAAAAGATAGTATCTATATTCTCCAGGCTAACACAAATATTTGCTAAATCTTCAAATAGTGACTATAAAAGCAAGTATGTTTTAAACTTAGTAGAGTTAGTGGCCAAGAGGAATTTGACTTGTGTACTAATTTAATGAATCATGAATTGTTGCTTTTAAAAACGATGTCCTTTATGTGGGCTTAAACAATAGTTTCTTCTCTAATGTTTCTTTGTACTGCTGGTTGGTTTCCCACACAGAGCAAGTGAGGGATTACCTTTGCTGAAGAATGTTCTTACACTAGTCAGTACTCCGTGCATGGGATGGCATCTAAACTCTACCAACACAGAAGCAGTTCTGAAAGACAGAATTAGCTGTAAATTTTCCATGTCATGGGTTTATTCTGCAAAATGCCCATTTAAAATGCAAGCAAGCAAGCAAACAAAACCCAACAAGTTTTGTTGCACTTTTAATGATTATTCAAATCTTTCTCTTATGATTGTATTATTTCTGTTTCTAATCATATAAAGTCAAGTCTCAATCGTTTGCAATGTTTCACAATGGAGAAAGAAACCTGAGATTTCACTGTTTCCCACAAACCCAGATGCTGATATCTCAGCAGTTTGCATGCGATGAAAACTGTATTTTCCAGTTTGCTCAATTAGACTGTGTCATGTTCATGAAAACTCTCCTCATGGCTTCTCACAGATGTAATTGAATGCAGCTTAAGCCATGAGTAACTGGCTAGCCACTCTGCTTGCTCCTTGAAACGAACTCTCCAGTTACTACTTTCTGGTTTCCCATTCACTTTTTCCTAGGAGATTATGAGAAGGTGGTGTAAAATGGCCACCCTTTCTTTTTTCCATTTCTCGTAGGGCTGTGTAGTTAGTAAAGACTTCTTTCTCTGAACAATGAACAGTTTTTATTTCTGTGTTTAGAGCAGGGGGGGAGTGCTCTTGAAATTATCTAACTTTGTTTTCTTCTTAGATGAGAAAAGAGAATGAACCGAGCCTTGGCAATCACCCAAAATTCAACTTAAATTATGAAATATTTTCTTTTTATTGTTGTTCTTAACAAGAAGCACTTCAATTTTTTGAGCTTTCGTTTCTCTACTATAGAAATGAATTAAGAGAAGCTGTTCATTTCTTTCTACATCTTTCACAATTTTCCAACAAAGCAAATGTATCCATTCAGCTTTTCACTTTTCCACCCAGTGCTGTATGTGTGACGTGGGAGGAAATTAGTGATAAGTGCAAGGCAATGATTACAATAAAATGACAGTGCTGCTTTTGGGGGCTTTCTCATAGCTTTACCAGTGCTTTCACCATAAAATGGTGAACAAAGGAGGAAAAAGAAGGCAGAAATACATAAAAGAACCTGGGCACTCTATACTCATACTGGGAAAAAGGAAAAAGGAAAAGGAAAAAGGAAAAAGGAAAAAGGAAAAGGAAAAGGAAAAGGAAAAAGGGTTTACAGAATGTTAGAACTTGCATGAGAAGCATGTGGAAGAAGCAGTGCATTGATTTCTTGTAGATGGTTTTCTTTCCTCTGTCTGATCCACTCTTGTTTGCATATGACCTGCAAACCTCTTCAAAGAGAAAAGAATATAAATAGGAGGAACCACACCTCAGCAAGTAAAAATTAAATGGAGAGAAAAAACCCTCCACGTTACTTTTCTGAAATCTCTCTTTTGGAAGGCAGGAAGCTTTTTAAAGTGCTACTTTACATTCGAATTCATGCAGTCAACCTATGTGAAAATGGGAGAACTCAGAATAAAAGCTCTCTCCAAATTGACAAATGCTTCAGTCGTTTGTTTAGCCTTATGCTACAGACATTCCTCTACAATTCAAGACATACACACAGATCACTGCTGCAAAGACAGTCACCTCGCATGAATGCCAGCATTCCCATTTGACAAAAAATACAAAGATGGGGAACACGGTTTTGCTATATCAGACCGACTGATATAGCAAGGAAGCTTGGGAAGGCGAAGAAATAATAATCTTGTGGTAGCAAGATTATTGCGATTAAATGAACACCTGCTTGGCTTGCCCTTTGCATTGATGGACGTATAAAAGTGCTTCTGCTTTCCTCTGCAACGATTGAGTGCTTTTGTCACACTGCTTCTCACATGTCTTCCAAAGCTTAGACCTTCTTTCTTGCAGATAATCATGCTCTAACTCAATGAGGTTATTCATGTACAGGAATCAGCACATACTTGCATATTAGCAGCATCAAAGCCTTAGGTGGTAAACTTTTTGGGTACCTCTGTTGCAAGTGCAGACTCTTGGGAAGTGTCTGTGCAAACGCAGCACAATGAAAGCCTAATTTGGTTCTAAGGTCAAGGAGAAAATATAGGCACTTCAGTATCTCTCCATTTGAGGTGACAATGCAAGCAGCAGTTCTGGATGTTTTGTGTAACAGTTCACGATCTCATTGCTCATGCTCTAACGTTTCTTTGAATAAGACATTCTCTCAAAAAGATTCAAATTCACCACTGAGATTTGCTCCCTGATGGGGCAGAAATGCCTTCACAAATTCTTTTTTGCTTCTTGACTTCCTGTTCAGATATGAATGACTACGCTACTCTCCCAAATCTACCAAAAAACTTTACAGTGATAAAGGTGTTCATGTTCATAATTTATTCCTCCCTTCTATTTAAAAGCCTTTTCTGCCATCTTGCTTGACCCAAAGGGTGTGATGAACAGAAGCATCCAGTGCTGTTTGAGATGTTATATCATCCTGTGTGGCTTTCAACTACTAATCTTGCAGCATACAGGTCTCATGTAGGTCAAGTGTTATGTCTACTAACACACATAAAAGTCTGCGATTGTCTAGGATGTCTAGTATGGAATAAGATGGATTATGCATAGGGTTGTCCAATTTCTACCTACATTGGTCATAGCCCTTTGGAGGAAGGTCAGGGGGGATCTGTGCAATATAATATATATTCCTCACTGTGTTGAAGGTTCATGCTGAGAAACATTCAGAGATGTTAATTTTGAGGTTTCACCGAGGTGTTATGAAAAATTCCACATTTCACGTTAGAGTCCTAGAAACCCAGGAGTCATCTGCATCAACTTTTAAACTGGACACATAGCAGCGAGTCTGGAAACAAAGACAATTTTAATGCAAGTAGTCTACAGGCATAATGTTTTATCATTCTTAAACTGGAATAAAACTGACAAGAGTTTTTTTCCAAATGAAAATAGAGCCATTTGTTTGATGGCAATGAAGAGATATTGAACTACTTCCTGGCTGCTCTTTGCAATTTGTAGTACTTGGAAAGTCTTAAAGGAAAGTTGATGGTGACAAACAGGCGTTTTGAAAATGTCAAGTCATTCTAAACATGAATTTTCATTTATTTATAGACTTACTCTGATATCTGAAATGTTACAGAGCTTCCTGTAGACATTATTTAGTTTTCTATTAGGAATTTTTAAAATCTTAAAAGCATTGACATCTTGCATTAAGATAATGTTCCAGTGACACATTTCACAACTAAATTATATAAAATGAATGGTTGGCAAATTTCCTGAGTGCATTTTTCCTGAAATGCCTGAAACCACTTTCTAGAGGAACTGTTTCCTAAAAAAAGGAAGTTGCCACTTTTCTGAGCAATTCTGAAATCCCATACTCTCACATAAAAATTAATTGATAATACTACTGAAATAAATATATTCCCTTTAATGTCAGCTGGATAGGTACAATATACTAGTGTAGTGTAAATTCAAAATCAGGAAATTAAAATCTTTCATTGCTTCTCAATTTCCTGTAACTTTAGTGACAGCAAAATTTCTGACTTATCAAGTCCAGAAGTTAAAAAAACCCATTAGCCTATAGGATGGACCTTTTGTGCTGGAGTAAATATAAACCTTCTTATGATACTCTCTTTTATACTCCAGCATACTTAAAAACTTTCATAGTTCAATAGTTATGTTCCTCCTAAATATGTGTAGAAAACAGAAAACTCAGAATTTTTCATTGAAAAAGATTTATCTTTTTTTTGTATGAAAGAAATTTGACACTTTCTATAGAGAAAATCTTCAACATGCCAAAGCAGAAAGATTATTCTGCATGATGTTGCACACAATTTTTTAAAACATATTGAAGTAGTCATTATACAATATAGAAAGCATGGCCTTAGTTTTTTCTGTAGACTGTGCCTTCTGTATGAAATACAATGCCTAGATATGTTAAGTACATGATACAGAGGTGAAACCCTGGGTCAAAAGGAGTAATATTTTTTAGGGTTTTTTCTTTTGTGAGGTTCCAAAATAATAAAACATGATTTTCCTAGAATTAAATTTTGGTGGGTGGTTTTTTTTGTTTGTTTACTTGTTTGTTTTGCGTTTTTTAACAAACTTTCCTCCTCGTGGGAAAAACATTTTGATGAAAAATTCCTGACCAGCTTTTCTGTTATTCTCACAAAGACAGGGTACACTTCTGATGCGTAAGGGCATGAGAATGGCTCCTGTGATGAATCAATCACAATAATTCCTCCCATCTTCTTCTCTGGGATAGTTACAGAAATGGATATGATTAAGAATAAATCCAACCAGCAGAAAGTATATCTCTGGATCTTCATTTCACAGGAAGAAAACTGTTATAGCAGTTCCCTGAAATTATTTTTGTGATACACCTTGGATTTTTGTGTGTTTCTTTGGGGAACAAAAGTAGTTGTTAAGTTACTGTGCTCTGTTCTTTATGCCTTGTTTCAGCCTGTCAGAGCTTTCTGACACTGAAACTGCCTAAACCTTCCTTTTGCTAACACATATTCAGTATTACAAGGGATGGAAAAGGGAAATAAGACTTAAAAAACCAGTATTAGCTTTAGATGACCTGAAACCCCACAAAACCTTAATTGGCCCAGGTGTGAATAAAACTGTTTGTCCTTATTGTACACTTTTCAAACATGATACAAAAGGCACCATCGTGTCCTCATTGGACTCCTCCTTGTTACTGTTATAATGGCTTTCTGCCTTACAATTTCTAAAAGGGTAAATGCACCAAGTTGTTTACAAATTTCAGATGAGAGAAAGAAGGAAAAAAGTGAAAGAAAACACCTCTTTGCATATTGTCCTTCATCTTAGCTGAGTTGGAATATTTCTAAAAATTTGGCTTTACAGTTTAAGAATAAATGGTTTATATGTGTTGGGGACAGGCAAACCCACAGGACAGATTTCTAGGAGCTGACATGTAAGAAGCTTGTTCTATCAGCCATAACAAGGTTCTGCCAGATTCATAGGAGTCTCTTCTTCCAGAAGTTATTTAATAATGATTTTTAACATGTCACTTTGGCTACCAAAGACTCTGAGTGTTCTCCCATTTCATTCTTGTTATGCTGTATTCAATGATGTTTTGACCATTCAGGTTTCTTCTAGTAAGACCAAATGGTCTACACTCAGTAGTGCTGGCAGTCAGATCCTACTTTCACAAGTTTCTTTCACCTTTAGGCCACAAAGGCATAGGCAGCAGCAATGTCAGCTCTGCATATCCAAGTGTACCCACGTGATGGGTAATGTGTATATGTCTTACCTTTTTCCCAGGTGGATACAGCAAGTTTTAACTGTGCAGGGTAAACCATAGGAGTGATTTCCCATGAATCATAGAATCATAGAATGGTTTGGGTTGGAAGGGACCTCAAAGATCATCTAGTTCCAACCCCCCTGCTGTGGGCAGGGACACCCTCCACTAGACCAGGTTGCCCAAAGCCCCATCCAACCTGGCCTTGAACACTTCCAGGGAGGGGGCATCCACAGCTTCTCTGGGCAACCTGTTCCAGTGTGTCACCACCTTCATAGAGAAGAATTTCCTCCTAATATCTAATCTAAATCTACCCTCCTTCAGCTTAAACCCATTACCCCTTGTCCTATCACTACACGCCCTTGTAAACAGTCCCTCTCCAGATTTCTGGTAGGGCCCTTTAGGTACTGGAAGGTGCTATAAGATCTCCCCAGAGTGTTCTCTTCTCCAGGCTGAACAACCCCAACTCTCTCAGCCTGTCTTCAGAGGAGAGGTGCTCCAGCCCTCTGACCATCTTTGTGGCCTCCTCTGGACTCTCTCCAACAGCTCCATGTCTTTCTTATGTTGGGGGCCCCAGAGCTGGTCGCAGTACTCCAGCTGGGTCTCACAAGAGCAGAAGGGGAGAATCACCTCCCTTATCTGCTGGTCATGCCTCTTCTGATGCAGCCCAGGATACGGTTGGCTTTCTGGGCTGCAGGGTTGCATTGCTGGCTCACATTGAGCTTTTCATCAACCAACACACTCAAGTGTTGTAACCCCTCAGGGCTTCTCTCAATCCATTCTCTGCCCAGCGTATATTTGTGAACATCTCTTGAATTATTTTTCATTTCTTCAGAGGAAAAACATGGGGGTAGGGTGCCCACTTAATTTCTTAAATGCCATGAGTTATCTGAAATTGAGCATTGTCTTCTGCACACTATCTTAATTGGGTATATCAAAACAAACTTAGTCTTACAAATGGACCTTGTTCCTTTTCAAACATTCCACTAGCCATTTTCAGGACTATTACTTCTCCACTAGCACAAACACTGAGCCTGTCAGAATATCAAGATTGTCCATTTGTGTTAATTTATTGACAACAGTTTGGGAATTATTTTATCTTAATGCTATTTGTTCACCCAAATTCATCCCTGACGTAGCTAAATTTATGTCATGGGACATTAAATTTCATATTCTAGCTCTGGGCACATTCATCTAGAGTGTCAGGGCTATCCTGTAAATGTATTTTTTACAGAATTGCCTTATGAAAGAGCAACTTCCCTGTGTATCTTAATGCGTTTGTCTTTTCAATGATCTTGCCTGTCCTGGCTTTGTTAAAATCTTTATTACATGCAGAAATCAAACACAGGGAAAAATCTTAGTTGTGTTTAACTTTGATGCCTCTTTTTCTACCTATAAAATATCCTGTTACGCACTTTGATTATTAGTATCTAACCTATTTCACCTGTAAATGTGTAATTCACATCATTCACGGATGAATCTCTACCACTGGAAAGTATTTGCTAACTTTATTTTTGTTTATACTGTTTGCTCATGTGGTAGCTTGAATCCTTGACTTAAGTTGTGACAATTCAGTGCCTTTTAAAATTGAGACTTGTTAGGGTTGAATATAAATCAGTATTCACTCAGTACAACAAGTCCTGCTTGCGGTAACAAGATTGTGCCAACAGCTTCCCAGGAACAGATCTGAATGCGCTTCCATTTCGAGTAAGCTACCTGTAGCAAGGAAAAGTAGACGCAAAGAAAAGTGCAAGTACTAGTTAAAGACTAAGAGTGTAGAAGAGTAAATAAGAACTAAATAAGAATTCCTCACTGAGAGGTAAAAAACAGAAAGATGTTCAAATTTCTGTCACGTGCATCTATATCAGCAAATGTTTTCAGGCATTTGGGGTCGTCTTTAATGTAATTGCAGCACACTAAGTGTTAAAATAAGAAATGAGGAGAAATGATGGTTTTCCAACATCAGAACTGTTTAATTTTGAAATCAGTTATTTAAAAAAAAAAAAAGAAGAAATTTAATCATTTACACCTAGCTAAGGTAATATCACATTGCCATTCAATGAACATTGCCCTATCAAGAGGAATGAAAAGCTTAAAAAAAAAGCCCCAACAACTGTTTATTCCCTTCAGAAATCTGGAGAAGTCCTGGTGCAAAATCTGAGACTGACATCCAGCAAATGAAAAGGGTCCATTTGGAATACCATCAGATCAGGAGTTATTCTTCCAGCAGCTGGTTGATTGCCTCATTCAGTCACTGAAATGTTGCACCTCTAGGCTCTGTTAACACCATCCATTTGATGTTCATCTCCGATTGGCACGTGCAATTTTCAAACTCTGTTTTCACTGGCACTTATGCTTTTCTGGAAAAAACATTTTAAAATTAAAATGGAACAGGAAGCAGAGTTTTCTCTAAAGCAGAGGAGGCCAAAGAATACTGTTAAAATTATGATGTGTTAGAGGAACAACTAAGTACAAAGCAGCAAAGAATATATGTATGTTAACGGACATTTGGAGCTGAAATGGCTTCATATAGTTACAAAATCTGAAGAAAAACCACTATGTTGTCGAAAGAGGATGATAACAGGAAAGAAATGTTAAATTTTATATTGGTTTAGTAAGGAAACAAATATGGGAGTGTTGACCTTAATGATGCATTTGTAAACTTTTCAGCATTTGTGGAAAAGTTACCAAAATTGCAATTTTCCTTCTTTGGATGATTTGGGGTTTTTTTATTAAAGTAGTGCCTAAATGCCAGAAGTGAGATCAAAACTTGACAGCATTGGATGTCATAAACCAAAAGAAATGTTATAGAGTCAACCTTCCCTGTAACGACCACTGAAGAAATAGTGAAAAAATTCTGGAACAGTTTTCATAAATGAGCAGTTTTCTTGAATCAAAAAACTGCGGGGAATTTTCTTATACACCTCAGTGATGAGGTAGGAATTCCACTGCAATTTTTGTTTTCTTTTAATAATGTTTCTGCAATTTCTATCTGATACACTATTGAGTTCACAAACCCCTGAAAGTTATTTCAGAGCAGGTTTGTGAACCTTGAAAGTTTCCTGAAAAATTAGTCAGGAATGCTTTGTTTGTTATATTCATGTCTAAGTCTTCAAAACAGAGCTTAAGTGTTGTGGTAATTCAAAGGGTAAATTCAGAGCCATAGAGTAAGTAGCACAGAAACCAGTTCCTCTACTTTGCCAGAATATAAAAACAAAGAGAAATGCAACAAACTTAACAGCAAGCAAGCTGAAAAAGTGATTAAAAGAATTTCATATACACATGTATTTTGTGAAACTAGTTAGCACAAATTATCACCACTTGCTGGACTTGTGCTTTGTACTCATGCATGAATGATCAAAGTAAATACAGTTATGAATTAAAACTGGATTTCCACATTGATCTTGTGGAAATTTTCTATTTCCTTTTATAGTAGTAAGGGTTGACCAAGGGTTGACCAGACTGGAACAGAAAGTGGTACAGCTGTCAGCATGGGTTGGAGTCTTTTTTGGCTCACCATTCCCAGAGACCAGATCTGTACAATTTCTCTTCATCCCAAAGGACATTTCTGTACACATTTAAAAATGGTACCACATTTTCTTCTTATCAGCATATATAAGAAGCTACTGGTCAGATAGTTGACACTGGATTGTAATGCAGCCATCCTTCTGATACCCAGCTTTATATATGTACCTATACATATATCGGTTTTTGTTGACTCCCCAGCTGCTGTTCAATAATCTAACAACAGAAATATCAAAGAAATGAGCTTTGGAAATAAAAAAAAGCAGATTTAGTTGCTATATTCTGTTCTCTTGTGCCCTTGGGACTAGAACACTGTGGGGAATGGCATGTTAAGCTATATTTTAAAGGTGACCCAGAATGCAATCTGGCAATAAAATAAAACGTGTCCTTGTAAAACCGAAGAGAAAGTTGGTAGTGGAGGTCAGATTAAATATGAGGGACTCCAAGGAATTGCTTGTGGTCTGTCTTTTTAGCCAGTATTTCAGGAAATGACACATTAAGGTCTGAAATTTGCATGAAATGTAGGCATGGTCTAGCCTTCATTTATTGTGGTTGGTTATTTCTTTTTGGCTTGCTGATTAGGAGCAGCTGCTGGTTTAATTTAAATTTCATATTTTATTTCTGGCAAGGATTCCTTGGATGGATTTTTTTTTTCCCAAGATTTTGATGTATTTATTATAAATAGAGAACAATAATAGATAATAATAATTGTGAGCTGCAAAGATACAGTAGGGCCAGGTGGTTTCCTGTGACTCAGTGACCTTTCGGTATTAGGAACCACCCGCTGCCATTAGTTATATTAAATCTTTGCAGCTGGGTTGTAACAATGACAGAAATATTTGCTGGACCCTGATCCTGCCATCTCAGAGCTACCAATAAGCCTCTTTAGACAGGGGGAGGGAGGTTACTCAATGCATTTCAAAAGAACTTCCTGCTTGGATAAGGTCTGCTCTGGTGGAAAAGACTGCTGGAGGATTCTCTGGGTAGGGGATTGGCTTTATTAAGACACCCCAGTGGCTTTGCTGCTTAGTGAATCAAGTTGTGCCTACAATTGGCTCTCTTTTTTTTTTTTATCTTTTTCTTTCTTTCTTTTTTTTCCCCAAAAGACTATGCTTTCACAATTCTGTGTCCCAAACTATGCTTATAATCAAGTGTAAATAAAATTCTTACTAACACACCAGCAGAAGGTCTTGGCAGTGTATACTTTTAAAGACTCTAGAATAAGAAAAGAAAACAAACCCAAACAAAAAATCTTTACAATAGCTGCATACTGAAAATTTCTAGTGTGAACAGAGAGTAACATATTTTTTCTCTCTTGAAAGGTGACCTAAGGATGCTGAGTTATAGTCAGTGTTTCAGAAGTCTGAGGTGTAAAGTGTGTGCCATAGGCACCATTTTTTGCACAGTCAGCGTAAGACATTCTCAGGAGAAAATGTGTGTTCTACATAGACAGAGATGCAGTGGTTGAAAATTTCCCTTTACCAGAGGGATATTATGGAAGACATGGAAGCCTCTGTTTTTCTGAGCTTACCTTTTCTCTTTGGTGCCTGCAGTTTTTATGCCACAATGTGGGGAAGCTTCCATTCGTGATGTCAAACCTAAAATGTTATGAATGTGTTCAAGCACAATTATGAGGACAGGTTGAGAGAGTTGGGGCTGTTCAGCCTGGAGGAGAGAAGGCTCTGGGAAGACCTTGTAGCAGCCTTCCAGTACCTAAAGACCACCTACAAGAAATCTGGAGAGGGACTGTTTACAAGGGCGTGGAGTGATAGGACAGGGGGTAGTGGTCTTAAGCTGAAGGGGGGTAGATTTAGATTAGATATTAGGAAGAAATTTTTTATGCTGAGGGTGGTGAGACATTGGAACAGGTTGCCCAGAGAGGCTGTGGATGCCCCCTCCCTGGAAGTGTTCAAGGCCAGGTTGGATGGGGCTTTGGGCAACCTGGTCTAGTGGAGGGTGTCCCTGTCCACAGCAGGGGGGTTGGAACTAGATGATCTTTGAGGTCCCTTCCAACCCAAACCATTCTATGATTCTATGATTCTATGAATTCAAATGAGTCTTATCTCAGGATAAATAATTCAGACTTTGGAAATTAAAAAAATCACACTTTTTGCCTGTTCTTCTAGTAGCAGTTTCTAGTTCCTAAAAACTACCATCAGCACACCCACTTGTGCCCCCCATTATTATGTATCCCACTTATAGTGCCCGTGAGTATCAGTGTCTTTTAGTCACATGCTAGTATTGCGTGGCTAGTATGGCAATCAGGTGCTGTTTTACTGTACGCTACTTGACATTTCTGCGTGTGACATGCCATGTGGAAGGTTTTCTTGTAGTTTCTGTTAGAGTTTGAAGAGGTTGGAATGTTGGTTACCAAGGTCAATGACAATCTACTACAATGTCACACTGTCAGCTGCTAGAAACTGCAAGGTTACACAGTTCAGGACCAAGTGGAGATCAAGACCTCACCTCCTTGAAGTGCATGTTTCACTGACAGACTGAATGGGTGGGATTCAGTTTGGACAGCAGGGATGGGGTTTAGTTTAAAACATCTAAAATCTAGTCCTCTATGTATATAGATCCCGTGGAGGTAGGTGTCTTGTTTTTCATTAGTCATGAAGCTCAATGTTCTCTGGAGAGCTATTCAGTTCACCCTGAAATATGCATTTGTATGTGGACATCTGATTCTCAGCCCCTCACTCATGAGGATGGATACTTCTGCTGTTTCTCTTCATATTACATCAACATTTTAATGAATTAAAGGCAATTCAAAGGGTAATCAAAGGCAAGAATTTCTGATTTCTTCTTGTAACCGCAGAATTCCTCTCTACAACTTTGGGTGTTATATAAGCAAACCATAACAGGCTTCTTGTCAGCCAGGTGTTAGCCACCAGCAATGAGAAAAAGAAACTGGTGTTCCAGCACAATAAAGCTCCTTGTGATGCTCTGCAACCTGTGCTGCATCATTATCCTCCCATTAATTTCAAATTAATAGTGCTTACTTTGGATAATGGTGACTGAGGGGGAAAGATAACTAATTATAAAAAAAAAAAAGGTTAAAAAAACCCCCCAACCCTTCTCAATAACTTTTCATCCTAAATACCTGGGCAGAATTAGTGAGTGACAATGACTACAGGGAGATTTCTAGTTTAACTTCTTTCTGGATGGAGAGAAAATGACCAAGATTCTCTGGATGTTTACCTAGTAAATTAGAACAAGCAGACAGTAGATCAAAGTGCTTTGGGTCTTGAGTTAATTTAAAGCATTGGACCAGTTCCTGTTTTTGAAAAATACAGCCATGTATTCACAGCGTTGCCTCTGCAATGACAGCACCAGTTAAAGCCAATGAACTCAAAGTACTCTAGAAACGTTAAGCTTCACAAATTTCTCCAAAGAGTTATTACTTGAAGAGGGGGAATAAGGAGCTTGATCTTAATTGCACAGTCTAACTTTACACCTTTTAAGGGTACCAGACTCAAGACTTGCTTACAGAGGAGGATGACTTCAGGCAAGGCTGGGATATCCCTGAGGGCACACCATGTCTGGCACCAACGGATAGTGTGACCTGGGCTGTCTGTATATTTGTGGGACAGGGACAACCTCGAATGTAGTCAGGTCTGGAGACTGACCTTTTACAGCCACAAACCCATGAAGTCCTCACATTTATTTCTGTGCTGCCCTGAAATACGAACCACTTATGCATGTCATATCCCACCTCATTCTTGCCTTTATCCAAGTGACTGAACTCTGAGCTTGCATTTCAGGTAACACTTGAGGCATACTTAGACACAAAATATGCCTGGGATTCTCTGACTGGCTGGCTTCAAAAGTCTGGTTGAGGCCGTACTAGCTGGTATTGCTAAACTTTCTCAGTCTCCAAAACAGTGGCAACAAACTGTGTATTGGAAACAGTCCTCAAATTGTTCTACCTTCTGTACTGTGACTCGGTGACGTCTTAGAGGACTCATGCTGCCATGGACAGAAAATATTCTAGGGAATGTTGGTTGCAATTTAATTATCATTAAAACCTATGCCTTTCTATCAGATTTAGATAACTCTGAATATTGCTTTCAGACATGAGCGGTGTGGGGACTCAGAAGACAAAAAGCTAATGCATAAGCCTTCCTTCCTTAGGAAATAAAGCTAATGAAATCTTTCATAAATGGTATAGTATTCCTGCCATATTTTTCCAATAAGCAAATCTGGAGTTGCTCCACTGATCTCATGGCAAACAAGTAGAGTAATATAAAATGCAAATTACAGAGAGCCTATTAAAGAAATCGAACTCCCCAAATGCTAATTACAACAAAAAGAAAATTAAAAGTTTAACAAGAGTGCAATAAAAGAAGGAATTTAAATATTCTAAATGTATTCAGATATAACACTTAATTGGTGCTGAGCAAGTTTAAGTTAGGCAGCTAACAAGATAAACACTTTTGATGACAGAAAATTAATGTAGTGGCACAGCAAAAGACTATTTTATTTGATATTTTATATGTGTTATATGACAATTTAATTAAACATTGAAGTAATCCAGGCAAATAATTTCCTAGTGAAATAAACCAAGAATGATCAACTTCCTTTTCTTTAAAGGATCAATGCAGGGTGACACTTACCTAATTTATGCTTTATGACTCTACAGTCTTAAATTTTATGTCAAAATTAATGAGACAAAATAGATTTCTAAGGGCTATTTTTTTCACTATCACACATGCATGGTAAATCAATTCATTCTTGCTAGAAATAAGATCAGAGAAACAACCCTAGTTCTTGTGATATTACCTTGTAAATTTTATAAAAGCATGTTGCTAAATCTCAGTGCAAGGGGAAAAAAAGGTTTTCAGTCCAGATCAGTTTGTTAGGAGAAGTTTTGGAACATCTTGACTGATACCTTAGGCACGCTATATAATCTGTTGCCTTTAATTGGAGCTAAAAGGTAAAAACTCTCAAAACATGTCAGGTGATTCTGAAGCAGTTTATTTGAATCGATTCAATACAAACATTTTTGTTTATATTGAATTCTATTAGAATATATTCGGGCATAATTCTAGTAAACTCCATTAATTTATGTTTGCTATTTTAAAAGTTTCAATTATGTGAAATATTTTTTCTCTTGCAAACTAGACACAATTTCAAGATTTGGCTCACTGGCGTGACATCATGCAGAAGGCAAATGTGTGCATATTTTATGTATGTTTTCTTATCTGTGGGTGTTCACATGCGTGTAGCTGTGGTCTGACACCATTTGTGAAAAGCCTAAGCTGCTGTCTAGACTGGGTTACATCAGACGTCGCAAGAAGAATGTCCCTGTGAGTTTATAGTGTATTTTCTCTGAGGTAAAGCTGATCAAGGATGAGGAATGACAATCAGAGAGATGATTGATTTGCCCAACCTCAGAACAGGTCAGTGACAAAAGTGGGTCTGTGTTATGGATGTCTTTGGTTGGATGAGACCCTCTAGAAGGCACTGAGAATGTCTACCTGAAGGAAGCAGCTACTTTGCAAGACTTCAGGAAGGTGTTCCAAATATTGGAAAGGCTATTCTACAGCTGTAAACATTTATTGGTTTTATGTCCCCAGTGCTTCCTCTTGATATATTTATATTTTCATTTTCAATGTAAAACATGAGCAGATCTTTAAGTGATAGGAACATTGCAAATCTGCACATTCTACTTCTACCAATAAAGAATACGGTCCTAAATTGTTTTATAAAATACTATTTTTTTTACATTTTTATTTATTGAGAAAACAAATATTTTTGTTGCAATTGAATGTACTCATATTTAAAACTGTTTAAAGACAATTAAAAATGCTTAAAGTTCAACGTATTTCTCCTTCAAGTAATAATAAAAAGCAAACATTTGTTTGCATGATTCAGGGATGGAGAACTCTATTAAACAACACAGATAGTTATACAAAAATGACAGCAACAAATAAGTGAATTTACAGTGCAGAATACATATATGTGGGCATTGGCTTATCTACAACACTTCACTTTGCACCATCTTAAAAAACTCCTATGATTTTTTTTTCTTATTTCTTTACACATTAAAAGTCCTTCAAAGGTGTCCTAAAATGTTCTGAGCATGACAAGCATCTTTTTCTTAATCAAATATAAAAAATGCTTTTACCCTGTGGTCGGTTGACCTTGTCCAGCTACCAGAAGGCCACCCAGCTGCTCTCTCACTCCTCCTCCTCAACAGGACAGGGGTAGAAAATAGGATGGAAAAGCTCATAGATTAAGAAAAAGACAGGGAGACCATTTACCAATTACCATCATGGGCGAAGCAAGATTAACTGGGAAAAAATAATTTAATTTATTGCCAATTACAATAAAAATGTAATTAATAATATGAGCAGTGGGAAACAAAAGGTAAACTTTAAAATGATACCTTTCATTTCCCCTTCTTCCCAGGCCCAGGTCCACCCCCTCACTCCCGACTCTTCTCCCCCTGGAGGGTGCAGGGGTGGGGATGGGGGTTGCAGTGGGTCCATCCCAGCCCCTCTCGGCTGCTCCTCCCTCCTCACACGTCTCCCTGCTCCAGCGCGGGCCCTTCCCTGGGCTGCAGTCCTTCAGGGACAACCTGCTCCCGCCTGGGCTCTCCACGGCCGCAGCCCCTGCAGGAAATACCCCCCTGCTGCGGCGTGGGGCCCTCCCCGGGCTGCAGGCTGGGTCACTGCTCCAGCGGGGTCTCTCCAGGGCTGCAGGGGATCCCTGCTCCAGGCCTGCAGCACCTCCTGCCCTCCTCCTCCTCCTCCTCCGGCCTCGGGGTCCCTCTGCTGCTGCTCCCTCCTTGGCTTCCTCCTCCTCTGCCCGTGCCGCCTTTGGCCCTTGCTGAAACCTGTTTTCCCCCCGGCGCCCCCAGCTTGGCTGAGGGGCTCAGCTGTGTCCTGCGCTGGGGCCGTTGGAGCCGGCTGGGACCGGCTGGAACCGGCTGTGTGCGGCACGGGACAGCCCCGGCCTCTCCCCACACAGGCCACCCTGCAGCCCCCACTGTTGACACCTGGGGACGGACACCTATTATATCCCCCTATAAACATGACATATAGGCAGAGATATCCATGAAAGCTTTTCTGTAATTTTTTTTCCGCACACTAATAGGTACATCCCTCTAAGTACTCAGTGATGAACCACTCTGTGTCAATAACATGTTCATAGTGGATACTTGTTACTTAATGCTGAACAACATGCAGGGCTCTGTGACCTGAGACAGACCTACTCTGGTTGGGAGGACTAAGTAGTCTACTTAATCTTTCCATTATTTGGTTTCTATTGTATATTTCAAATATTCTTTCTGGCATATTCTTTTCAGAATTAAACCAGGGTATAGAAACAGATACTGTTGTCAAGCAATAACAGAAAGAAAAAGAAAAAAAAAATACAAAAAGGAGAGCAACCAGTCTCTAGAATTTTTTTTTAATTCTACTCTAATGCGTTGTCATCTTAAAGCAATCTGATAGAGATTAAGTGATAGAGAAGGAGATCTTGAAGTCTTAAAAATGACAGAATTTCTGTATAATATAGTCTTTGAAGAACAATCCGTCTAAAGGAAGCTGTGTATCAAGGTACTAAATATTTCACTTTTAAAAAGCCTTTCTTTTGGATGAAGGCTGAAACTAATGCATGGTTGCATCTGAAAAGTATCTAAAAGGCTGAAGAGATGAATGTGGGATTATGATAAATTGTTTTCCTGAAATAAATGTCCCAGTAGTTTGCAGAAGACATGTCCAGTAAGAGAGAGATTCTAGCTCAGCGAGAATAATAGATAGAAAAATTTAACTGAAGAATAAAATCCTGGAGAAAATGTGTCTGATAGAGTCTCTTTTACTCCACAAAGTTTTTTCACAAAACACTAGGCAGATGCAGCAGGATTGCTGACTGTTTATAACAAATGTGTCACTGATGAGTCAATGAGGAATGATGGAACAGTAAAGCTTGTTGGCTGAAGGATGCACTTGAAGATCTAGAAGTATATATGAAGCTACATGTAGTCAGGTATTGATGAAAAACACTTGAGGCTGCAAAGCAACGATGGTAGGGGAGTTGAGAGCCACAAAAAGACAGTAATTTCATCTGTTGGCACTGACAGAAGACAGGAAAACATGAAGAAAAAAGGAAATTGTGTATGTCATTTAACCTTTCCTCGTTCTTTGCTACCTTCCTCATTTGAAATATGGTGATCATCTCAGATTATCGTTATATGTCTTACTCTATGTGGTATACCAAGAGAATAGACAGCTACAAATTTAAATATTGAAGTAACTAAGCAGTGACTCATACAAAATCTGGTAAATATAAGGAATGGTTATAGCAAAGAGTGTAAACCTTAAAAGGCATAGGTTTCTTTCTGAAGAGTAAAGATTAAAAATAGAACTGAGGAAGCAATTTGTAACAAATAATTTCTGAGGAACATTTTCCTTCTTTCTTCTGGCCAAAAAGCAATTGACAATTTTTCTAGGTCTCTTGTTAGTTTTCCTGCAAGAATATTGCCCTTGGTTCATCGATAGCTGGTGAATAAGTTGCTAGAGCTCCTCAGTTGTGCTGTCTTTGCTGGAGAAACTACATGATATTGTTGGATGATACTTTCAGCATTCTCTATTTTAAATCACAGTCCAGGTCAATGGGAAATCACCCTTTTTTTTATAAGCTGATTTCCCCACAGCTGTTGTATCTGAATATTAAGTTTGTATAGCTTGCTTTTTGTGTTAGGCAGGACTTTGGTAGGATTAAGGCCACTTTTCTAAGACTACCTGAACTTGAACTTTAATCAGTTTCTCTACTTTGGAACACAAAGTTTCATCCATACTTTAACATGAGACTTGGTTCCAAAGTGCTCCAGTGTGAGTGATAAGGCAATTTGTTGCTGCCAAAGACTGTGAAGATCCTTTGGCTTTCTGTATTAGAAGTGTGCAGGTCAAAGAACAGGCTCAAAGAGGACATTTTGAAATGGAGCCAGAGAAGGAGGTTACACCCCACTGTTTGCATGATGTCAGCACACTTGTTCAGAAAGCAAAAGACCTGTGTCTACCTCCCAGCCCAGAGTGGAGGTTTTCTACCACTCTAACCACCAAAGCATGGACTAATCAGTACAGCAGAAGGATAAGGCACATATTTTGAAACCCTGCAGCCAAAGATACCTATCACATAAGGAAGATAAAGAAACCATGTAGCTGACTGAGCCAAGGAGGCATGGCCTTTTTTGCTTAATTGCTGTGTAATGTGAAGAGGCACAAGGAACTGTGTGTTCAGGATCCAGCACAGACCAAGAGTCCTTTTCACTGTCTTAAATATAGAAGGAAATGGTGGGACTGGAACCAAGTTTCTCACTTCCTGCATCATTTCTTTAACCACCAGGCACCATGTCTCTGCAAAATGTAAGGCTACTGTTTGATAGTGCCCTCCCCACTCTCATACATACAGTCCAGTGATTAGGCTGTGTTTCTCTGAAAAGATAAAGAGATAGGAAATGAGTTTGAAAGGGGGAGCCTACTTTATCCATCCTTTGAAGATGAAATTCATACTTCCTTAAGTTTTTGAAAGAAAGGATTTACACGCCTAACCCAGGTTTGAACTTAACGGATAGGTAGACCTGTATTCTTTGTTGGTGTACATTGCTACTGTTTTATTCAAGAATTTCATCTTTTTATTACTCTTGTTGAAAGCAGGCATTTGATGACCTGATTATATTGGTTTATCTCCTTACAAAGTTGAATCTGTGAAATCCTAGCTCTCGGCAGGCCAGACCAAACACCAAGCTGTCTTAGTGCCTGTGGTTTTATCAATTAATGGGAATTTTGCCATAGACTTCAAAGGCAATATATTGGAGCCCTGTTTCTGCATGTTGTAATCATTCCCTAATTCTGGGGTCTTAGGTTGTAGATAAACATAAAAAATGAGGAAAAAAGATTAAAAATATCTCAGTTTTTCATCTAGATTGTTCTAAACTGTTACACTCAATTGCACTACTTCACTTAGGTACACATTATCTACATTTTTCTGTCAAAACTTAAAACATCATTAACTTTCTCATTCCAATAAGCTTAACTCTTCTTTTTTTTTTTTTTTTCATTTACATCTTTGCTAATAAAGTTCTGTCCAATCACTGAAAAGACAATCAGATATGAGTTTTTTCTTCAGGTCTCTGATTCCACTGATCAGCAGAAGGATTCAGGAAGTATCAGATATAAAAAAATGTAGTAATTGAATTCACTCCTTTCTTCCTAGCAAATGGAGACAGAGCAGCTTGCCCCAAGGGTACTTGAAATTTTGCAGTTCCATGGTTTTGAGCTGAATAAAGAGCTTCAGCCATTAAATAACCAGCTCCTTCACTCTACATTTGTGTGATAAGTGAAGGTCTTTGTATCTTACAAATGTAAAAATAATACATTAATTCAATTGCCATAATAAGGGGGTAAAACCAATGAAAACAAATCCTCACTTTGTTTCCTTCACCCTTGTGCAATGAATCAATGACTTGGCATTGTGGTCTGATGACCCAGATAACTGAAATAGTTTAATCAATGTCACAACACAGATTGCACTTAAAAATGTCCACACATCACAGATCCAATTACTTTTGACACTTTAAATCTCTAACAGCTCAGCAAGCTATATAGGCAGATGATAGTTCTGCAGTACATTGTTTATGCACTTGAATTGGTAAGGCATCTCCTGGTGGAACTGAAAGCTCACTGTCTGTGGCGCGACTACGATCTTGTGTGTAAAAAAGATTAGGCACATTTTGAAGCACTTGTGTTGTCTAATGCCCTAGTGGATTAGTGTTAGTTGGAGGGCATGATGGTGTCCATTAGGATTCTCAAGCCAGATGCACTGTGTACGTTTATGTTCCCGTAAATTAACTGTGCTCAGTAAGCAGAACAGAGTCTTTCTTGATTGAAAAGGGGGAATGAATACTGATGACAACCAAGAACAACTATGTTCTGGTCTGTTTGTGGGGTTTTTTTTCCTTATCATCAGCTCCTCTGGAAAATATGTTAGGGCAAAGTGTCACTTGTAGACACTGTGCTGCAGGATGAACCACTATCCTACCAGAATTTTGAGAATGATTGTCCTGCTTATCATCATACCTCCATTGCGACACAACAGCAGCAAAACAATCAGTCCTGAACTGTAGTAAGGGTCAAATAGGGATGCTCTTCGTGGTGGCAGTTCTGCATCTCTGACAGTATGCCCTTCCTGGGCAAATGCCTGAATTATCTTTGCTGAAAGCCATCAATGGAGGAAATACCAGGAATTTCCTTGCATCACCCTCATAGTGAAGAATTTCTTCCTAATATCTAATCTAAATCGACCCTCCTTCAGCTTAAACCCATTACCCCTTGTCCTGTCACTACATGCCCTTGTAAACAGTCCCTCTCCAGATTTCCTGAAGGCCTCCTTCAGGTACTGGAAGGCTGCTATAAGGTCTCCCTGGGGCCTTCTCTTCTCCAGACTGAACAACTCGCAACTCTCTCAGCCTGTCTTCAGAGGACAGGTGCTCCAGCCCTCTGATCAGCTTCATGGCCCTCCTCTGGACTCGCTCCAACAGCTCCATGTCCTTCTTATGTTAGGGACCCCAGAGCTGGATATGGTACTCCAGGGTGGGGTCTCATGAGAGTGGAGTAGAGGGGGAGAATCCCCTCCCTCAGCCTGCTGGTCACACTGTTTTTGATGCAGCCCAGGATGCGGTTGCACTTGGCCTTGTTGAACTTCATGTGGTTCGCATGGACCCACCTTTCAAGCCTGTCAACGTCCCTCTAGATGGCATCCCTTCCCTCCAGTGTGTCAACTGCAACACACAGCTTGGTGGTGTTGGCAAACTTGCTGAGGGTGCACTCAATCCCACTGTCCATGTCACCAACAAAGATGTTAAACAGCGCCGGTCCCAATACCAGCCCTGGGGAAGGCCACTCATCACTGGTCTCCGCATATCTGTGCAACAAATGCAGTATTGTTCCATTTCTTAGGACAGTAAGCTGAGCTATGGAAAGGTTAAAGACATGATGCATCTGGAAAAGAGTAAATAGTGGAATGAAAATGTCTGGACTACCAGTTCCATGGTATAGGTACTAAACAGCATTAACCACGAAAATGCCATTATGCCTTCTTTCTGTAGCCCTGCAGATCAGTAAATACTATTCTGTCACTGTCAGTAACAGACCATGGGCTTCAAATTAACTCTGCAAGACCTCAGGACTTGTCAGTTTTTGTTTCAACTTGACCTGCCCTGCCTGGAGCTTTATTTAAGCTCCTTTAGCTGTAGCAGCAATTTCTAATGACTGGGTAGCTATTGCCTAATTTATTTTAATTTTGCTTGTTTTTGTATAATTGCATGGTGAAAACAGATTTTTCATAAACATAGTGGTAAAAAGTATTTGTTCTGTGTACCATCTACTTATAAGCCTACCATAATGATGTAGCGTAGAGGAGTATTTTCACGGGATAATAGCAGAGTCCTAAAAAGTGGGGACACAGGATGCAGAAGACTACAGGCAAAAGGAAGGGGATGCAATATGATGCTGAAAATCCAAATGTTAGAAACAACTTACTGTGGAGGGTTGACCCTGGCCGGACACCAGGTGCCCACCAACGCTACTCTATCACTCCCCTCCTCAGCTGGACAGGGGAGAGAAAATAAAGCAAATGATAAGGTCAAGATCACTCACCAATTACCGTCATGGGCAAAACAGACTTGACTTGGGGAAAATTAATTTAGTTTATTACCAATCAAATAAGAGTCAAGTCATAAGAAATGAAACCTAATCTTAAAAAACCTTCGCCCCATGCCTCCCTTCTTCCTGGGCTCAACTTCACTCTCAAATTCTCTACCTCCTTCCCCTCAGTAGCACAGGGGGACAAGGAAGGGGGGTTGTGGTCAGTTCATCACACGTCTCTGCCACTTGTTCCTCCTCACACTCTTCCCCTGCTCCAGCGTGGGGTCCCTCCCACGGGAGACAGTCCTCTACAAACTTCTCCAGTTTGAGTTCTTCCCACCGGCTACAGTTCTTCATGAACTGCTCCAGTGTGGGTCTCTTCCACAGGGTGCAGTCCTTCAGGAGCAGACTGCTCCAGCGTGGGTCCCCCATGGGGTCACAAGTCCTGCCAGCAAACCTGCTCCAGCGTGGGCTCCTCTGTCCACGGGCCACAGGTCCTGCCAGGAGCCTGGTCCAGCATGGGCTTTCCATGGGGTCACAGCCTCCTTCATGCATCCACCTGCTCCAGTGTGGAGTCCTCCATAGGCTGCAGGTGGAATGTCTGCTCCACCATCATCCTCCATGGGCTGCAGGGGGACAGCCTGCCTCACCATGGTCTTCTCCATGGGCTGCAGGGGAATCTCTGCTCTGGCATCTAGAGCACCTCCTCCCCCTCCTTCTGCACTGACCTTGGTGTCTGCAGAGTTGTTCCTCTCACATATGCTCACTGCTCTGTCCAGCTACTGCCCAGTTGCACAGCAACTTTTTCCCCTTCTTAACTCTGTTATCCCAGAGGTGCTACCACTGTCGCTGGTGGGCTCAGCCTTGACCAGTGACGGGTCCGTCTTGGAGCCAGCTGGCATTGGCTCTATCATCGGACATGGGGGAAGCTTCTGGCATCTTCTCATGGAAGCCATCCCTGTAGCCCTCCTGCTACCAAAACCTTGCCACACAAACCCAATACACTCACTAGTGGTCAATTAGAGAAATGCAGATCAGAGAGGAGGAAAACTGGGTTTAGGGGTAGCAATGAGTAAACAGAGAAAATATCTTATATAGATAAGTGTCGTGGTTTTACCCCAGCCGGCAGCTAAGCACCACGCAGCCGCTCACTCGCTCCCCCCATCGGGATGGGGGAGAGAACTGGAAAAGTTAAAGTGAGAAAACTCGTGGGTTGAGATAAAGACATTTTAATAGGTAAAGCAAAAGCCGCGCGCACAAGCAAAGCAAAGCAAGGAATTCATTCACCACTCCCCATGGGCAGGCAGGTGTTCAGCCATCTCCAGGAAAGCAGGGCTCTGTCACGCGTCACGGTTACTGGGGAAGACAAACGCCATCGCTCCAAACGCCGCCGCCCCCCCCTTCTCTTCCCCCCAAGCTCCTTATAAACTGAGCATGACGTCATATGGTATGGAATATCCCTTTGGTCAGTTTGGGTCACCTGTCCTGTCTGTGTCTCCTCCCAACTTCTTGTGCGCCCCCAGCCATCCCGCTGGCAGGGCAGTGCAAGAAGCAGAAAAGGCCTTGGCCCTGTGTAAACACTGCTCAACAATAAGTCCATAGAACAAAAACATCTCCATATTATCAACACTGTCTCCAGCACAAATCCAAAACATATCCTCACACTAGCTACTATGAAGAAAATCAACCCTCTCAGCTAAAACCAGGACAATAAGACACGTCAAATACAGTAAGTTCCATTCTAGCATGGAGTAGCAGATCACACAAGAAAAAAGCAGGTGTAAAGCACCACTGAAAATGTATAAAATGTAATATGTATTTTTTCCTGTATTACTTTGGTCTAGGCTAATAATTCTTTGAGTAGGCTGTTAAGATTTCAATTACACTAATAAGATATTCTTGATGTTACATATGAGGGATGTTTCTTTTTGCCCACAACATATTTGAATATAATATTTTGTGCTTTTGAATAGCAGGAAATGTATAGAGTCTATTAATTATGGACTTTTTTTTCAGGTTTTCACCTTCAACAGGTAACTAATGTAGCAGTCAAAACAATCATCTAGGGATAATATGTATTTCTTGAAAATATAAGAAAATACCATCAATTTTAATCATAGTATATAATTTAGTGTATATTTGCATATATTTAATTTTAAAATGTAAAGCTGCAATCTGACTCTACTAAGCATTTTTTTAAAAAAATTGTTCCATTCAGATTGAACAAATTTTGGTGGACCAAACTGAATTTCTTTTTGTCTTCTTCTTTTTCAAGGTTATCTTTTTCACTGATATTTTTTGTATAGTAAAAGATCTGAAAAAGTTTGGATTTTTTCTCATTCTTGGCTTTCAGTCCTATTCTGTTTCAGGTGCAACGTAGAAAAAGGCTTAAAGTAACAGAAGTCTGAATGATAAATAGCTACTCCAGATGGGTTAAGCAAAAGAGAGGAGAAATTCATCTAACTAAGATAGACTTCACCAGGATAAATCAAGTTGCTTAAAAATGGGTATTTAGGATTGTTAGTGATGCTCTGTGGTACTGAAGATATCTCCACTCAGGTGGCAAATGCTACACAGAACTTAGGAGAGTCACAATCTTCTCCACCCCAGATGGAGGTTACCCTGCAGTGCTCAAAATGACACCACTTATTTGGAGACAATCTTACCTTCTTGAGTATTAAACATACATGATTTGAGCTAGTTGTCTATAATATTTATTGGTCATTACAGGAAAAGAGGTAGAAGACACTTTTAAGCAAGATACACATTTTTTCCTAAAGTAGGGGCCTAAAATGGGCCAACTATCTCACTGGTGAAAATGTCCATCTCTCTCCACTGGGTATTGCAGCGGTCTTATACAGCTAGATATGTTCCTGCTAATATACATTCAGTGAGATGAATACCATCTGCTTTACTGGCTACCAAATTGTGTAAAATTCTTACCTGTTTTTTGTTGGTTTTGGTTTTGGTTTGTCTTTTTGTTTGTTTTTTGAAATATCTAATGACAAGAACTTCACTGAATTATGTAAAATAATATTTTGCTTTGCTAGTGGATTTTCAGACTCATATTTTGACTGCACATAGTTTAGGATGTCATATGCTGCATACTGTTCTCAGAGCTGAATAGATCTATTGATTTGTCGAAGAGCAGTAATGCAGATCATCAGCTTCATAGTAATTTATGCTTATTCACTACATCCTAAAATTGCACAGTATTTGTCAACTATGACAAAAAAGTTGGGCATAATGTTTCCATAAGCCATACCTTGCAGCTAAGTGGTACTTCTGAGAAATACCTAGGTTGTTTACATCACTCGGTTTTAAGAATGGCATATATCTTCACAGTGCCTTTCCCTGGAAAAGAAATGTTAATTTGAGAATAATTAGTACAAAACTACTGGTGACTTACCAGAGATCACATAGGAGGTCTAAAACAGATCTGAAGCTGGGAGTTCAGCTCCAGGCTAAGACAGCTGAATACAGGTGTCTTATGCAATCAGTATCTAATTTCTTATTTTAATCGATGGAACTTTGAGTACTTTGAGACTAGAGAGAAAATTATTCTAAATTTAACACTTACTGGCAAGTCAGCTGAATGATCCTCTGAACTGTATTTCTGGTCAAGGGATTCAGTTCAGTTGCCCACATACAGACACCTATTGCCACACAGGCTGTTTTAGGGTATCCACGATATATATCCATGGTTCTAGCAGATATGACACAGGAGGCATATTAACTGCATGCATTTCTGGAGTGGATGCTTTGGAAATCCCAGCATGAAAACTACAGGAATCATGTGAAAAGCAGATAAATTAGGTAAGAGTAGTAAAAAGAAGAGAAGGCCTCCTTAAGCTGTGAGAAAAATTATCGCTTAGTAAGTGCCTTAGTAAGAAGAGCTTTATTTCAAAGTGTGGGTGAGGTGAAAGTGAAAGCGGGAGGCCGTTCCACCAGTGTGCAGTTGTGGGAACTCATTTTGGATGACAATCTAATGACAGTTTCGTCTCTGCTTTCTTGTCCCCTACAGTCTGCCTGGCTGGCCTCCTCACTGAGTTTTTCAGAAGTTGACATATCTCTGCTGTGTTATGCAGAAATTTTTGCAGCCCAAGAAACATTTTATAATGTAAGTTTCATCGATACTTTAATCTTGTAAACCCTCTCCATTGCAATAAACCCAAGATTCCAAAGTAGCAAAACAAGATGTTTCATTAAATCATTCTCAAGCATCCTAGTTAGGACTTGCCTTTGAAATGGCATTATCTATACACTGCAAGAAAATATTGAATTTGTGGTGTGAGGAAATATTCTGAGGTATAGTCATCTTCAAAGCCACTTAAACCTGCAGAAACAAAGAAAAAGTCATAGCAAAAAACGTTATGACGTGCTGGAGATCCAAGTGGTGTTGAAAAGTGGTTTTCGGGCTTTTGTGCCTGAAGAAAGAAGAGAAACTGAATTAAAGAAAAAAAGAAGCAAACCAAAAAGTTTTAGTAAAGCCTTATGATTTCAGGGGCTTGGCTCATATCGATTGTGAGCTTGGCATTTACTAGCCAGTGCTTGTGCATCTTTTCTTCTCCCTGACCCACATTCTTTTTTGAGTGCAGGAAGCCTTAATGGCAGTTCTGCCTTCATTGTCATGACCAGGAAAGTTCATTTTCATTTACTTGGGCTTTCCAATAAGGAAAATATTGAGTTTCCCTCTGAAAGAGTATGGTGTTTGATTTCTACCTCCCCTTAGAAGAATATTTATCCTTTGATTGCTGATACTTTGTGGTTCAGCCCTGAAAACCGGTATTATTTTTCTTATTTTGCTTGATCCTATCTGTCCTCCAGTTGGAAGTGTGAGACATTTTGTTGTTAGTCTTTTTTCTCAGGCATGGATTATATCTACACTTGTTGAGGGCTCAATACAATAGACATTCAGTACTAACTGCTAGTACAAATACCAGGCTGTATTGTTGTGTTTTGTTCCCCTAAGGAAACAGGAGATCAAGAGTCTTTGAAGTGTTCTATATACAGGAGGAAGAAATAAAGACGCAGAGAGTAAATATTTCTTTAGTTATTGTCGCCTTGGTAAGAGATCATAAAAGACCTCAAATGCTATGACTTACAGTTCTAGTTACTGCTTATGCTACAGTAGGATTCAACTAGAGGATCCAATTAAAAAAGGTGAATTCCAGTGTGTTGGGTCCTAGACAAACATTCTTCCTAATATCTAATCTAAATCTACCCTCCTTCAGCTTAAACCCATTACCCCTTGTCCTGTCGCTATACTCCCTGATAAACAGTCCCTCACCACAATTCCTGTAGGCCCCTTCAGGTACTGGAAGGCTGCTCTAAGGTCTCCCTGGAGCCTTCTTTTCTCCAGGCTGAACAACCCCAACTCTCTCAGCCTGTCCTCACAGGAGAGGAGCTCCAGCCCTCTGATCAACTTTGTGGCCTCCTCTGGACTCGCTCCAACAGCTCCATGTCTTTCTTGTATGGGGGCCCCCAGAGCTGGATGCAGTACTCCAGGTGGGGTCTCAGGAGAGCGGAGTAGAGGGGCAGAATCACCATTTCTGGATTTTCCAAACTGTATAGACAACTCTGAACTTTGTGTGTGCTGTCCATTACTGCACTGCACACTACCTTACAGAGGATATAAAATGTATGTGGAAGCCATACCCATAAAGTTCAAATATTTTGTCATGATACATTGCCTTAACATTACAAATATTGATCTAAGCTGAAAACAGAATTATGAATTACCTTAAAGGACAATAAACATTGATACTAACTTTGGAAAAAAACAATGTTTATTACATACAAACCTGAAACCAAATCTTGTCCAGCAACCAAAATATTGCATGTATTGTCTTTTTCAATTTCTTTTACATTTTGTAACATAATCAAAGGTAATGCAAATGTGAACAGATGAAGATATGTAAGAAAGTAAAATATGAAGAAATAAGACATGGATGTCAATACACTGCCATTTTAGAAAAATACTCACTTTTTAGGATCTGCAGTACCATTTACCTACAGTAAATAATAGAAATGAATTCTTAACAGTACATGTCTCTCTACAAGTAATTATGAGTTATTTTCACAGGAATGTTATAGCGTTACCTACTTAAGGGGCCTTTGTGAGAGTTTTGTCACCTCACTACTAGTAGTAAGAATAACTGTTTATTACTTCAGCACTTTCATCTATAAAGTTAGGAGGTGAATCCCATCCTCATGCTATAGTTCTGTAATGTCTAATAAAACAGGTCCTGCGCTCAGTTTGGGTTTCTGGTGTGTAAGGGTATTGTGGGGGTGGGTTTTTTGGGGTTTTTTTTGGTTGTTTGTTTTTTCCCAGCAGACCTGGAGATTCAGACTAGAAGCACAGAGTAAAACCAGGGTCGCTGTAGTAGTAAAGATCTTGCAGTGATACCTTCACACCCTGGTGTGACTTCTGCAAGAAAAATATAAGTAAAAATAAGAGAAACATGCAACTGCCCATTGACTTAGTGGACCTGGCTGTGAAAACACACAAGGAGAAAAATTATGAAGAAAGGTGTTATTTTTACTGACATTCTTCATTTTTTAGTCAGACACTGTTTGCAAAGTGTTTTCTTATGCTTGGATGATCAGCACTAAATAAATTGAAGTGAAAATGTGCTGGATAAGTGTTATTAGTAAAAATATGGATTGCTAGCTAAAGTGATGTTTCATGATACAACACAAAAAATAAAGCAAAACTCTTGAGGTAGAAACTGTTTTGCATTGAAAAGTCAATGAGTATTGATTTTAATATGAACTATGTTTGTTTTATATTGCCAGCTATATAAAAGATTTTGGTAGTTTCAAAAGAATGTGACAAATAGCCTTGTAGAGGATTTTTCTCATTGGATTGACTAAAAAAATGAAATAAAACAGTCACAGAGCTTTCAGAGATACAAGGCTTTTTATCTATTAAAACACATAGATCAAAATGTTTATTCTGCTTATGCTGGCATTTAATTGAAAATTAAACTACAACAAAGAGACTATTAAGAAATGAGATTAAGTGGGTGGACTATCTCCTTCAATGTCAATGACTGACTTTTTCAGCCACTCTGGGAATACATTTCCAGAAATCAGGAGAAGCAGGACCTGCCGATCAAGGCCTGGAGTTTGGGACCATCTCTCTCTGGCTTGGTTGCTAACGGAAAATCCTTTTTCTTTCTGGTTAAAATGGATATAATCATTGTTTCTCTTCCTCACAGGCCTTTGCAATACTAAAGAAGGATAAATTAGCATATAATCACAGCAGTGTGTGAATGCGAGTAAACGAGTATGCATATTTAATGGGTGTAAAAGTGTTAAAAAGCTTTTACTCTCTAGTCTGTGCCATACGTCCTGGTGTGATTCTGACTGTGCAGACTTTGTCCCCTTGGGTCAATGTTGTGTACATCCCTGCATGAACATACATGCATATTTACACAGAGATGTCCACACAATTCAGTAAGAAATCATTGCTAGAAGTTTCCCTATGGAAAGATAAGCTTTGCTGTTTATTCTGTTTAAAATGCATTTTATTCAAAATCCATCTGGGAGAATTGTACGTTTGTAAGTAAAAGTAGATTAGCATAATTTAATCAGCCTATATCTGCTGAACACTCTTATCATCTCCTCGAAGACTTAATATTGCATTTCTTTTGCCTGACCTTTGCTCACTCTGACAATAATCTCTGAGAATATTCCAGACACATTTCTATATAAGACTTCTTAGGAATCGAGCAACTTTTAAAAAAAACTAATTAGGAAATCTTTCCTGCTCAGATGCAGAAGTCTCCCTGGTTTTGTATTTTGTATCATAACCATTAGTACTAACTGGCAATAGTTCTTAAAAAGAAAGGTAAACTAGGATAGATTTCAGTAGTTGAGAGGATTTTAGTGTTAAGATCTCTTGCAATGCTCACTGAAAACAACAGAATGATTGTTATGATGCATACAGAGGAAATACTCCATGTTATTGATAACAAAAAACTTTTTTCTTTTTCCCAGTAAGAAGTGGTTCTGTGTTTGATTAAAGGCTCATATAGCCTCATATAGAGTCTGTAGCATTGACCACTAGTGCGTGGTGTAAGAAAAAGGTACAAGAATAGGACAAGAATGTTGCAATAATTTCTAGAATATTTTCCCAGCACCATCACTGGTGATTCAGAGGCTTCCTGAACAAGAACAGGTTTCTTCATATTTAATAGCCTGTGATAGATATTTATTTCATTAATTTGTCTAATGCCTGTCAAAAAGTTCCTTATCTTAGAAATCCATTAATGCTGAAATTTTTCTCCCCCAAATGTTCCGTTTCTTCCCTATTCACCTTTTCCATGCCATATCTGATTTTACAGACCTCTACTGTATTTTTTCTGTGCTCCTTATTCCCCTGCTTCCAGCTGTTGTTTTCCAAGCATAAGATTCTTAGTCTTGCAATTTATTCCTTATGCAGGGCTGATATGATCATTCTTTCTCCACAATCAAATGGTTCAAAATTCACTTTGATATTTCTGTCCATAATCTTACTGCTTCTAATAGAAATAGGGCCGTATTCTGCTGTATTCCACTCAATTCCTATTGACAGGTGTAGGAAATTGGAATAAACCCCCCAAGAGCTGTAGTGTCTCTCTGTACACAGCCCATCACGATTAGAGAGACAGTGTTTTATGATGGCTATACTTCTTTCACAACCCAGTTTATGCTAGATAGCTTCTTTTTCTGCAGCAAAAATTTGTCAAAATGAACAAAAATTTTTAGTTATTGCAGGGTAAATACCGGTTACATCCTCAAGTAATGTCAACAGAGCTCTTGTTGACTAGTAACAGGACTCTGATATTGCACTTATACCTCTGCAGGTCATATTTTGCTGTAGCTAAGTAATTTCTTTTCCCACATTAACCCAAATATATAGCTTGTTGTTGAAAAGACCAGAGAAAATAAAGGGTTCTTCTGGGTCTTATAATCTATGCTTCTGTCTCACTGAAAACATCCCAAATATACATAGATAATTAAAGGCATGAATGACTTATTCTTACTTTCCTAATGTATGTGGGTTTAGAATCCTGTTAGATTAATTATATATTACATTAACATTCATTCTTGCAATTACCATTCTGTTATATGAATAGGCAATAATTACTGTTTACAGATTAATGGAGTCTGTTAGTTACGCAGATGCTTTTAGTCACATTTGGAGACGGTCAGCACAACTTTTTTCACTTCTTTTTGGTAAGTGGTTTTGACAATTTCAGATGTTACAGGTGCTGCTGAGATCCATGTGAGGTAGTGGTTCAAAAAGACATTGCAATGTGCTTTGTGTGGGTCTGCAGCGTAAACCAAGCCAGGAGCTGATGAAGGCAACAGCTTACTTGCTAAGAGTT
This sequence comes from Grus americana, assembly GCF_028858705.1. NCBI lineage: Eukaryota > Metazoa > Chordata > Aves > Gruiformes > Gruidae > Grus > Grus americana. The sequence continues at coordinate 7,535,494 of NC_072853.1, read as the reverse complement.
ATAACTCAGCATGAGAACCTTATCTGAAGTTGTTAGGCACAGAAACAGAGGGATTCTAGCAGTCATGAAAGCTCTTCATCAAGTTCTTCATGTTATTTATTGATTGGCACAAGGCCAGCTCTACAAACATACTTAAAGACTGTAGTTCATAAATCTGAGCATCCTTAGGTAAGCCCGTGAGTATCAGCCAGTCCAAGTGGTAAAATAGCCTTCATGGAAAGTGTCACTCTAAACTGGGAACTTCCTTTTTCCCTTTCTTATGAGGCCCTTAAACTTGCACAGCATCTGAAAATCAACAGAACCATAGAGGGTTAACCTTGGCTATGGGCCAAACTCCTACCTAAGCACTCTCTTACTCCTCCTCCTCAATAGGACAGGGGAGACAATAGGATAGAAAAGTTTGTGAGTCAAGATAATCACTTACCAGTTATCATAATATGCAAACCAGGATTATCTGGGTAAAATTAATTTAATTTATCACCAATTACAATAAAAATGTAATTAATAATATGAGCAGTGGGAAACAAAAGGCAAACATTAAAGCAATACTTTTCATTTCCCCTTCTTCCCAGGCCCAGGTCCACCCCCTCACTCCCGACTCCTCTCCCCCCCCCGAGGGGCGCAGGGGTGGGGATGGGGGTTGCAGTGGGTCCATCCCAGCCCCTCTCAGCCGCTCCTCCCTCCTCACATGTCTCCCTGCTCCAGCGCGGGCCCTTCCCCGGGCTGCAGTCCTTCAGGGACAACCTGCTCCTGCCTGGGCTCTCCACAGCCGCAGCTCCTGCAGGAAATACCCCCCTGCTGCGGCGTGGGGCCCTCCCCGGGCTGCAGGCTGGGTCTCTGCTCCAGCGGGGTCTCTCCAGGGCTGCAGGGGATCCCTGCTCCGGGCCTGCAGCACCTCCTGCCCTCCTCCTCCTCCTCCGGCCTCGGGGTCCCTCTGCTGCTGCTCCCTCCTTGGCTTCCTCCTCCTCTGCCTGTGCCGCCTTTGGCCCTTGCTGAAACCTGTTTTCCCCCCGGCGCCCCCAGCTTGGCTGAGGGGCTCAGCCGTGTCCTGCGCTGGGGCCGTTGGAGCCGGCTGGGACCGGCTGGAACCGGCTGTGTGCGGCACGGGACAGCCCCGGCCTCTCCCCACACAGGCCACCCTGCAGCCCCCACTGTTGACACCTGGGGATGGACACCTATTATATCCCGCTATAAACATGAAATACAGGCAGTGATTTCCCCCAGGTGCCACCAGTTTGGCTGGCAGGGATGTTCCCTCAATGAGGGTCACATGAAAAGCATTTTATGAGAGATATCAAGCAGTATGTAAGAAGCAGTAGAGTCTTACATAAACCTTTAAGTATCTTTCAGTTCTTTTCCTGATGTGAAGATTTATGGCTCAGAAAGTTATGGAAATATGTGCAATCTCACAGTGTAGTTAGAGAGACATTCTGGTAAGAGATTTGCCATATGTCTTCAGCCCTCCTGTAAATGGCTGTGGTTCTATTCATAGAACCATGCTCGAGCCCAGAAGAAAGATGGCTGAAAAAAGGGTTTTGACAACAGGAATATATCTTTGTTAATAAGCTCCTTTGGAAATCTGAAGAATCTTCCAGGATGTCTTCTCTTCTCATTTCCTTTTTCATATATTAATTAATTTTCTGATCATCACTGATGGATATGTTTCAAGTAAGCCATAGTATGTCAAACTGATTTATAGAATAAAATGTGTATTTACTATTCCTGGATCCTTCTTCAATTAATAATGTAAAGAGTGTGCTATTTATATATTCAGGGAGGCAATTTGTCAGGGCAACCACTATTATGTCTTCCACCCTTAGCAATAGTAGTTCTACAAGTAAAACTCCAGTATATACATGACTGCTCTTATAGTCACAGACTCACACCCATGGCTTCCATACTTGTAGATGGAACTGAATTTTAATTTGTATTTTAATTTAGTCTTAAAATTATCTACATTAACTTGAGTTAGCTTTGGGTTTATATTATCCTTCTGTTAATCCATCAGTCAATCAAAAATATGGAAAAGTTTAACTGTTTTGACAGCAAAGACCCCACCTCTTTTAGTTTTGGACACATGAGTTTGTATCCCTGAAATGAAAGATCAGCCCCATTAGATCAAAGCACCCATGGGGTGAAAAAAGGGACAAAAAGCGAGCTACACTTTGTTAACCATGGTAAAGGTACTACACATTTTCTGAAACTGATCTAAAAAGAACATGGTTCCGTGTTTTTGTCTGGGATCCACCTCAAGCTGTTCAAGTTTAAAAAACAAACTAGTGAAAAAAAAAGGAATATATTTTGAACATCCTATCAAAAATAATAGTTGAACGATGTGTTTCTCCACAACTTTTATGGTGCATGATAAGTTTACATTTAGTACTCATAATTTGAGCTTTTGAACGGGACAAAAGCAAACAGTGAAAACTAAAAGCTAACTGACCTGATTCACATCACCTCCACAAATGAACTACTCTGATTTACAGTGACTAAAAATGTTGTCAACTGAGATGAAATATGTGGAGGTTCTCTTGGGAGTTATTACCCTGTCTATCCTGGTCTTCGAAGAATGGTTGTTGCCATGACCCTAGGCTTGGTAGAACTGAGTAAGTACCAAGTCCCAAATTACTATGTTCACACATTGGTTTATTATCACTAGATAATATCATAGGTGTTTTAAGAGGGTCAGGTTCAATGTGTGCTGTAACAGTCAACAAAGTAAAATTTTATCAAAATGTTTGGGTGAGTTATCTGACACTACCAGAGAACAGACACTGATGTTAGTCAAATATTCAATTTAATCTTGTTACACTATATTGAGTCTACTGTCTCTTGACGGGTGGCAGTAAGTACTATTAGCAGGGTGACTGGACATCAGGGAACGAAGAATTGTACTGAAACATCTGTTTTTCAGATATCCAATTAATATGAATGGTCATTAGCAGGGCAGTTCTCAGAAAGATACAGCAAAAGATCAGAAGTTTTCCTGATATAACTGTACTTCATTGCCATAGAACCAGTCAATGAAATAAACTCCTTGACTTTTCATTTAGGAAGAACTAGGACTTTATGATTCAGGGAGTCTGGCTAATAGGACATGGAGATTTCACACTATGTCATTGGTTTAATTTAACCTAAGTCTACAGTCCAAGTAAAGTAGTTACCTGGCAGTGGCCGGTGCAAAAGGAAGTGCTGATTTCAAATGAGCATGGATCCCCAAAGTTATTTTTGTCTTCACACCTAGTGGCAGATTTGCTAGTCAGTTTTCTTTTTTACTACAATTTATGCAGGAACATGAGCGAGTAACATCTCACCTCGTATTGGTGAGTAGAGCACTTGAAGATTAGAGCTGGAAAAAAGTAAATAGGTGCCAAGTTTCTCAGGTTGCCAAGTTTCTCTAAATCCAATGTGGTACACGAACAAGAGTTAATTGGACTTCCAAAAGGCAGAGATGAGTCCTATTGAAGAACTTATACCCAAAGTTAGCCATTTAAGGCTATCTCTAATGTCATCAAAATGTTTAATTAAGAACTTACTATCCCACAGTTAGATCCCTTTACCTAGCACTGAAGGAATTCAAATAAAATTTGAAAGTTTGAAAAGAGAAATGAAAATCAGAACGATGAATTATTCTTGATTAAAAGATAAACCCTATCCTTCTGTTATTATTTCATAGCAAATTTACTGTATGAGAGTGTGCTGGTTTTGGCTGGGATTGAGTTAATTTTCTTCATAGTAGCAAGTATGGGGCTATGCTTTGAATTTGTGCTGAAAACAGTGTTGACAACACAGGGATGTTTTAGTTACTGCTGAGCAGTGCTTACACAGAGCCAAGGTCTTTTCTGCTGGGATACACCACTCCACCAGCGAGTAGGCTGGGCAAGAAGTTGGGAGGGGACACAGCCAGGACAGCTGACCCCAACTGACCAAAGGGATATTGCATACCGTATGACATCATGCTCAGTATAAAAAGCTGGAGGAAGAAGAAGTGAGAACATTCAGGCATTTGTCTTCCCAAGTAACTGTTACACATGATGGAGCCCTTCTTTCCTGGAGATGGCTGAACACGCGCCAGCCGATGGGAAGTGATGAATAATTTCCTTGTTTTGCTTTGCTTATGTGCGCAGCTTTTGCTTTACCTGCTAAACTGTCTTTATCTCAACCCACAAGTTTTCTCACTTTCAGTCTTCCGATTCTCTCCTCATCCCACCTGGGGCGAGTTAGCGAGTAGCTGTGTGATGCTTAGCTGCTTGATGGGTCAAAAATATGACAGAGAGCAAAGAAGAGACAAGAGAGGCATAACCTGCTGACAATGTATTTGAAGTCATGTACACAACATAACATGTTACTGTAGTGTTTTGTTAATGACTGTAAAAGGTTCTTAGCTGTTCATAAAATTGTTGGAAAACATGATAATATCTCTTCTCAGGGAGGATCTCTATTTCTTCACTTCCACTGCAGGATAAATTAAGGTGATCCAGTGTAAAAAAAATCTAAAAATATATACTCTAAGAAGTCTTGAATGTATCTAAAACATAACTTAGCATGATATCACTTCATATTCCAATGAAAATTTACACGAAAGACATTATTAGGTATGTCCTTAATTTTAGTAGCAGAATAACTTCAGCATCCAAAGAATCAGATTCTTTTTACTCTTCTTACTGTAGATACACCTGTTGGCATAAAGGGCATGCTACGTTCACAGGTACAGAGTGAAAGAATAAGCAGCACGCAAAAAGGCACAGGAAGCACTCTATGCCTTGTGCTAAGGCCACTGATCTGTACAGCAAATCCTGAGTTTTGGATCTTATTCCTTCAGTATTACACATTTAACATTAAAGAGTTCTTGGGCCAGAAAGTAGATGTCATCTTTGGATCCAAGACCAAATCCTAGTCTGAGCATCCCAGCTACTAAGTCACCTAGAAAGTTGAACACTTTGTTATGAACCCTCTTTGTACCATGTCTCAACATGAACTTCAGGAAGAGATTGTAGAATCCTTGCAGAATATGCCTAGGTACCATGGTTCCCACAGGACTAGGACAGAAGCAAGATGTATCTAATCATTAACAAAACAGTTCTCGGCTTGTTCAGAGACATACTTTCTAGACACAGAAGAAAATTTCAAGCTAAGCAAGAAGAGACTTTGAGAAGTGATTTTAGATCACTAAAGTTGTTTTTAGTTCACAGTTGCATCAGAGTATAAATGCTACTTTTGGATGACAAAGGTAAGTATATACCATGACAATAGAAATGCTCCAGGGACTGTGTATTCTCATTAACATCCCAGGTAAATAGCCAAACGATACGTGAATGCTGGCCATCTACCTCATTTCCCTTCTTCCCTCTTTTAAGATATGATTTTCACGCTAGCAAGGCATGGACATACGGGCTGACCTACAGGTCTCCCAGACAAGATTATGAGGACACTTTGATTACTAGGATATTATGAAATTTGCCTGCTTCACATTACAAATATATTGAAAGTTTATATAAGAAGACATACCTTTTCGTAGCTATCCAAGAATATTCATTTCTCTGTTGGATTAATCCCACAAATAACAGAAAACAAGTCCCCTTCCATCATTCTCTGTCACAGCATTTCTGATTTTAATTTCTTTCAGACAAATCATAAGATTCTAAGACTGCATTGTTGAGGTGCTGGAGTCTTCATTTCATACTCAGGTGAAGTATGGAGCATTGACGAGTGACCAGAATGAGAGAAACTTAACACTGTTATGCTGTGCATCACTGTATTTACCCTGTTGATTGTTGCACTAGGAGATTTTCTGTAAATTGAATTGAGAAGTAAAACAAATCCAGTCAAGATACCATCAATCCCTTAGAAGATTTGACTATGAAGAGCAATGTTTGTACTTAAAATAGAAGATACAAAACCTCATTTCCCTTCCCGCTATCTATGTGCAGGTGGTCCTGTCTTTTTTTAAGCTAGAACAAGATAAACAATGAAAACGAATTTCAAGAAACATTCTTTAACTATGAAAATTAAATACAAACCAGTTACTTTCTGTGCTATGTTTCCTCATATAGCTAAACTCTAATAGCCACTACACAGAAGAATGTTGCAAAAGGGGAATGGTCTCTCATACTAGAATGTAATTTCTACTATTCTGTTTATTCATGGCATGTGATGACAAGAAACAGACGTGACCACGAGTGGCCCGGGAAAAAAAAAAATCCCCAGAACATGCAAAGACAAATAGTTGGGCCAAGTATAATGAGCAACCTATCTTTTAGCCTGATCCTGAAATAATTCCTTGGTTGATTTGACTTCATCTGGTTAATAATTTCATCTTTGTTTTTTCCCGATCTAATAACTCAATGCCTGATGGACTCTGTGCTTCCCAGAATTGGGAAATATGGTCCAGATCCAGGAAAGAACTCAAGCATCTGAGTTGATTTTGTGCCTTAGCTCATCCTTGGGAGGGAAGGACCATCAAACCTGTATCAGTTTAAGCATGTACTTTTACCCCAGAAAACTCAGAAGGACTTGACCACTTGGACATAGAACTGGAACGTGCATGAAGTAAACAATCTCAGATATCTTGCAGTATTAAAGAATGGTGAGCGCAAAAGCCCTGTGGACTTCTTTGCTCCAAAAAACCTGTGCTGCAACAAGTGTTTCGCCATGACGTTAGCAGTCAGTGCTGTACTGGGTGCTGATGAATGTTAGCCCTACAATCCTCAGCCTGTAAGTAGTATCACAGCAGTTTATCTCAGCCCAAAATGGTAATCTCATCATTGGCAATTTCTTTATGGCAGGGAACATAATGATTAAAATCTCTGTCCTCTCATGATCTTCTGGAATGGCTCTGTTTCTCAGGTTTCTGCCTATAAAATATAATAATATCGTTTCTATACCCTGCAATGGTATTTTAGGGTAATCATATTAAAGATTGTGGCAGTCCATAGTGTAAGTCCACATACGGATTACAAATAAATATTGCAATGACTAGCACAAAATTTGGTGTCTGTGGATTTTTTTGTCAGGGCTCTGAGGACACTCACAGGTTGCACCTAGGGCCTCTCTTCTTCCCCACTTCTGCCTGTGGCACTGGAGCACATTTCAGCCCTGCTGGCCTGCCAGTCCCTGCCTCAGTAACACCGTAGGACATTGATCTCAAGCTCTGCCAGAACCCTGCCCTGTCTGTCCATGGAACCGACCAGGCCAGTCCCATCAACAGGCCAACATTCTGTCCTGGCTTTGGCCTGTCCCCCTTCCCCAGGGAGGTGCCAGGCCCAGGGCTAGTGCTGCCCCTCCTGCTGCTGGTGCCCCCTGGTCTGCCCTGTTCCTGGCTGGAGTGTTGGGACTGGCCTTGGCTTCCAGGCCTTGCCCTGCCACCCTGGGAGAATCTCCATGACCCCTGGCCCCCAGCCTCAGGGAACTGTCAGCCCCCTGACACTTGTGGAGTTATACCAGAAACTTCATAAAAGATCAACTTTCATTTAAAAATAACTCCATTTTAAAATAAATGGTCTCCCTGTTGCTTAAATGATGACAGTTAACTATCTTTGAAAGTTAGACCCTTTTATTTTTGATTAAGATGTTCAAATTAGGCATATTTGTGCTTCTGAAAAGGACTATTAGATCAATTTTCTGGGCAGGGTTCCTCTGCATTGTGCTTTAGACTATGGCCAAAAGCAAGTATTTCAAAATCGTCAGACAAGCCTCTGCATCCACAAACTAATGATTGTCTCATGGAGCACAGGAATCCTGAAGCCTTGTTCTCTTGGGAATAGGTAGTATTACTGGACTCGCTAATGCCTGATGCAGCGTGAGATTGGAGGGATTTTCATATCACAGTGGTGGAATTAATAACATCTCTCTCCAGAGTGGATTTTTTGACATCTAGTAAAGCCTGAGTTTGTGTCATGTCCTTTCATATGGTATTGTAGAAGGGGAAAATGTGTTAATAGCACCTCTTATCTTTGAAACACCTATTATTATCCTACTCTACTCAGTGCTTGTCAGGCCACACCTGGAATACTGCGTTCAGTTTTGGTCTCCACTATACAAAAAAGGTGTGGACAGGCTGAAGAAGGTCCGGAGAAGGGCCATAAAGATGATCAAAGGACTGGGAAGCCTGTCATATGAGGAAAGGCTGAGAGAATTGATTTTGTTTAGTCTTGACAAAAGAAGGCTTAGGTGAGACCTCATCACCACGTTCCAGTACTTAAAGGCTGGCTACAGAGAAGGTGGAGACTCCCTTTTTACAAGGAGTCACGTGGAAGAGACGAGGGGTAATGGGTGCAAGTTACTGCTGGGGAGATTCTGACTGGATGCAAGAGAAAAAATTTTCACAATGAGAGCAATCAGCCATTGGAATAATCTCCCCAGGGAAGGGGTGGATTCCCCAACATTGGACACTTTTAAGATTTGGCTGGACAGGGTGATGGGTCATCTTGTCTAGATGGTGCTTTTGTCTAGATGGAGCTTTTGCCAAGAAAGGTTGAACCAGATGATCCTTGAGGTCCCTTCCAACCTGGTATTCTATGATTCTATGACTAGGTGCTACTTAAGAAACCCTAAGGTTCACCGAAGGAACTATATCTAAGACCTTTGTCAAAGGTCTTTGTGGTTGGACATGAAAACTATATTCAAAAGATATTTATGGTAAACTAATACACAAATATGCACAACAGTTGTATAATTGCACAAGCATCATTCTTTAAGGAACAGTGTGAAATAGATATGCGAGGCTCTTGGAAACATTAGGAGGACTCAAGCTATTACTCCCAGTATTCTTCTTTCAGTTTTGGTAATTTGCTTAATTTCTTGGCTAAAAAACCCCTATGAATATTCTCGAAGATTTGCAGGAATGCAACTTTTTGCAACACAATAACAGTATGACCATTGGAAAAGCAGGTTGAGGCTGCAATACAGGCAAAGTACAGGGAAGAGTGCCAGAAGTCATACAGTAGTGAACAGCAGTCAAATCCACAGACCTGAATTGCTGATTCCATGATTGCCACTTCAAAGCTACTAGTTCAGGCTCTCAGGGAAGTACTTTAAACATCTGCTAGTTCTGAAAAAAGAGTAAGCAAGATTGGTAGACCCAATTGTGAAAGTTTTTAAAAACGTAATCAAGTAATTTTAAACTGCTACCCAGATTTTATGATTTCCTGCAAATGTGTTGAAATTACAAACTAAAGGAAAGAAAATAATAAATAAATACAAAAAGATATTATCTTTTCTTTTTCTTCTTTCCCAGTTTGTTTCATAATAGCAGAAACTGGAGATTTTATGTCAAATGCCAGACAATTTGTTGTCATTTGAGGGATGACTGACCAATCAGCTACTTCTAATGATGCATATGTAGAATTGGTATAATTTTCTGTTTTCTTTTGCAGGGTGAATCTGAATGATTCACAAGCACATGCTCACAGTACACATGGATTCTTAGATAAGTTATTGATTTCTCTGAATCCAGTATTTCTCACATTCCTGTCCACAGTGAGCATTTTGAATTTAAAACTCTGACCAGAGCAATGTGTGTAGATAGTTGGAAATTTCCAACTGCTCCAAGGGATAAATTCTCCCAATGACATTTTAGATCAGTGGCTGAGTCAGTGGTTTGGTGGTGTGTAACTGTGAACCTTTGAGCTAATATCCCCTGGAAATGATACTTCCAAGAACAGTATTTTTTCTCACTTTCGTCTCCTCAGACTGCCTGCAGCAATGGCTGACTCAGTTATCGATTAGTAAGCTGAACTCTAATGAAGCTGAAGTAAGGGACACTCAGTTGAACCGATTTGCATGTCAGTGCTAAATTTCACTTATTACTGTAGTGAAAGCATATTGTCTTACTGTATTCATTGCTCTGATGCTGTACTTTAGAGCTGATTGGGTACTGAAACTTTCTGGAAAAAATCCAGTTCTAAATTTAACTACTAAATAAATGAGTCAGACATAGATAAAATTACTATCCAACAATACAGTGATAAGTCTTCATTTAATATGCAGTACTCTTTACAGTACAGCATGTAGTTTTTATTTCAAAGGATAATTAGGAATAGGTTCTCAGTTGCACCGTAATTCAGTATAAACAATGCTTTTGTTTCAAACTGTATTGCATTGCATCAGATATTATTGTTAGAAATAATGTTTTCTGATATACATCAGCAAAAGCTCTTGTAGCTTAAGAGACTGAGTTACTGAAATACCTTTTTGTTTTTCCACAGATTTTCAAAATTTATGTTTTGTATTATAATTCTCTCCTTAAAGAGGTATGCTGTCAAGACGACTATTAGAAAAGGCATATTGAAAGGCCACAACCTGGTGGTCAGGAAAATAAGGGCAAGTTACTTATCTGCTACTGAGTTTAGGCAGTGTCTTGCTTTTTCCTGTGATAGCATCTCAAAGGCAAAGATTTTGATCCAGCAAATGATATAACAATGCATTTAAGTGCTAAGATAAGCATGTGAGGAACTATAATTGATTTTAATATTAAATCACTGATGAATTCTGGACCTCTGTGTGGAAAGAAATATTTTCCTTTCTACCTTCCTCTCTCCACTGAAGCAATGAAAATTTTTAGATTTCTTGTGCCTTCAGTGATTGTATATGATAAACCAAAGATAGTTCTGGAGTTGTACCCTCATAGCTGTAGATTTCTAATGACAGTCTTCAATCTTGGGAACACAGCTGCTGCCATGACATTTTCCATGCCATCACACTAGTCTCTGAAGATTCCTGCTGTTCTTCAAGTTCTCAGCAATACATGAGGAGTCACTCACTTATGAAGTACTTACTGAAATGAGTGAAGTACTTTTCACCACTTTCCTTATGATATACATTTTGAGTTTTGTACTATCTAGAAGCCCATGCTGTGGAATAAGGTTCCCATTGCAGTGGGGACTATAGAAAATTTGAACAAAGATGACCTTCTCAGGCTAAGAAATCTCATAATCTAAATGCAAGTCTCATCAATACAGTCAGAATGGAGAGCCTGAGAAAGCCAGGATTCTTTCTTGGCATGCTGAGAACAGATCTCAGTACAACATCAACTTGTTTATTAACCTATCCATTTTCTGCAAGAAGAAAAGGGAATTTTGAGAAGTACATTAAGAAAAAAGTAATTAGTTTTGCACAAGTAAGTCTTCTACGTCTGTGTATGAAGACACATTTGAAAGGTGGGGTTTCATAAAATCAAAAAATCATAGAATGTTTTGGGTTGGTAGGGACCTCAAAGATCATGTAGTTCCAAACCTTCTGATGTGGACAGGGAAATCCTTCACTAGACCACGTTGCTCAAAGCTCCATCCAACCTGGCCTTAAACACTTCCAGGGGGGGCATCCACAACCTCTCTGGGAAACCTGTTCCAGCGCCTCTGCGCCCACACAGTAAAGAATTTCTTCCTAATATCTAATCTAAATCTACCTTCCTTCAGCTTAAGGCCATTACTCCTTGTCCTATCACTCCATGCCCTTGTAAACAGTCCCTCTCCAGATTTCCTGTAGGCCCCCTTCAGGTACTGGAAGGCTGCTCCAAGGTCTCTCTGGGGCCTTCTCTTCTCCAGGCTGAACAACCCCAACTCTCTCAGCCTGTCTAAATAGGAGAGGTGCTCCAGCCCTCTGATCAACTTTGTGGCCTCCTCTGGACTCCCTCCAACAGGTCCACGTTCTTCTTATTTTGGGGCCCCCAGAGCTGGATGCAGTACTCCAGGTGGGGTCTCACGAGAGCGGAGTAGAGGGGCAGAATCTCCTCCCTCAACCTGCTGGTCACATTGCTTTGCTTTGACTCTTACCAGTTCTAGGTGCTGCGCAAATATATAAGGATATAAGAGAAAGAAATTGCTATAGTCTGTATGACTTTGTCAATGATACTTAGTAACTTCCATAGAAGCTTTCTCCCACTCATTTTACTGTAGAAATCTCTAAATTATTATGTCCATTTTAGTAGTTTGTTTAATCAAAAATCCTTTTCACTTATTCTGTATTACTGTGTATCTACCTAAGCTTTACCTTGGCTTATGAAATTCATGGATGTTGCTTCTAAATCATGAATCACATAAAGTGCTAAAAAAGGCTTTCTTATTTTAATATTCCCTTGAGTCCTAGAAGAAAGCTCTTATACCCAGACTGACACAGTGATAGATCCTCTTTCACTCATGCATTTGATAGAACATGTCATCATCATTTGCTGTTTTATTTCTTTTCAGCTTGGGATGTGTATGTGTTTGTGGAGGAAGACTGGCTTAAAAAGAAAGTAAAAAATAATGTTTTCATTATGTGTTTGGACAAGGCATACTTTTTAAGTGCTCAGTTTCAGAATCAGACAAAACACTGCTGAAGCTTAAATGACTTCTTAATAGTACTAGGCAATTTAGATGCACTTAGAAGTGACACAGCTTCCATTGCTGGCCAATTGTTGGAGGAAGTATCATTTGTCAAAATGGTCTCCAAAATGCTCCATGTTTTAAGTGTCTCACATACCTACATATCAAAGTCAATCTTAAACATATTCCTAAGTGTTTAAAAGTTACGTAATAAATTTTGCTGTTGTGTATTCTGTTTGTGCCTCAGAGATCATTTGCAAACCCATAGTCACAGTGACAGCCTCCTGGTAGAGAGAGTTTTGATTCTGACCTTCCACTTTCAAGAGAAGCAGCTATTAACTTCTGAATTGCAGCAGTTTTCAAAATCTGTTGAGCTGCACACTTTGTAAACAATCTAATCCATCAGTAGATATCAGCAGTATATGTGAAAAAGGAGGAATAATTTGATGGCTACAGGTAAGAAAACAATGAACATGTTAAATTAATGGGAGATATTACTTGGGAAAATGTAAGCCCTTTCAAAAAAGTTCTTTAAAATTTACTTTCTTTTCTTCCTCACCTCTAAATCTCATGCTTTGACAGTGATTATAACATTAATGTGGTTCCTGTTAGTTTTTCCTGTGTAAAAGGCCTATACTCAGGTTAATGTCTTCATTTTCCTCTTAGGTTGTACGTAAATGTGGGAGAAGAGTTTATTTTTATAGTTTTTGACCCTCTCTTCCAGAAGTGATACTGAAATTCTGTACCTATGAAGGAGGCAAGTGGAATCTTGAAATTATTTAACCTTCCTGTTTTCCACAGAACTGGAGGAGCAATAACAGATGGGTTTGAGTACAACCCAATTTGAAAGAATGATTTATTCAAGCATCAGTATAGTTCAAGCTTATTAGTTTCTTTGTCTACCTCCCCAAGCTATCTGTAGGAATGCCAGGAAAATATCAACACAGTAATAGTAGTAATATTATTACTATTTTGCTAACGTTTAGATCCACCATCGAGGGGAGCTGGTTGTGTTAGGGTTACTCAAACACATGAGAAAATCCTGTACAAGGCATGGACAGGCTTCATTAAGCATAGAAAGGGTTGTACGTTCATAACAGGGCTCAGCAGTTCGTTACTAGCAAGTCACTAAACAACATTCAGGTCTGGGCTCTGGGCCTAATCCTAGTGGATTAGAATTGCCCGTATGAATAGCTTAATTCAAATCAAGGATTTTACAGAAGCAATGATCTTCCAAAAAGGGATGTTGAAAATCAGCACAGTCAAATTGTTACGACCTTTGCCTGGGTGTGAAAAGAGTTCTTTCCTGAGCTTTGCCATCGGCTTGTCCTGGGACCTTTGGCAAGTGACTTAGCATTTGTATTTACACATGCTTTGTCCAGCCTGTAAGAACTTTGGAATCTGAAAACTCCCTTCCTGTGTGTCAGCGGACTCCTGCCTAAAGCATGCATCCCTATAATATAAATAGCTACTCTGCAACCTAAAATGACAGAGTTGCACGTGTTGTTACCGCTGCCATCTAGCTAAAATTCCTCCGTTGCCAATCCTCAAAGACTTCAAGAAAACAAGAATGAAGAAATATGAGATTTATTTCCATATATGCTCATTGTTACAGGAAAGAAAAAAAGGAAATTAATTCTAATTCAAGGTTTGTAAGCTCTGCTGGGATTTACATTGCCAGTGCAATTTTGCTATTAACGTTCACCAAATTAAAGATACGGCAAGTCAGAAACTTGAAAATCCTTAAATTTCCATATTCAGTAGCCCCTTCTGTTTTTTTTAAAAGCTTCTGTGTTCCATAATTCATTTGTGTGTTTTTTTCTTTTTCAGATAGGTCATGTATTCCTTCATATAAAATCTCACTCATAATGTTTTATATTTTCTTTATAATGTTGTAAAACCCTAAAGCTTTCAAAGAAAAATATACATCTTTGGAAACATATGTTTATTTATACGTACGTGCAATTAAGCTTATATAAAAGAACTGTTGAGCAAGTGTAGAAGTTTAAAAAACTTATCACAGTATTGATTATTATATAGTGAAGGGAAATGCAGTCTGAGAGATACTGACTACAATACATCCTATGAAATCTACTTTATAGTATAGAGTAAAATGGAGAACAGTATATTATGTCTAAATTAAGTGGATTCATGGGTTTAGCTTCCAGAAAAGATTTCTGTCAGCGAAACAGAATAGTTTATTCCAAAGATGTAGGGTTTTGACCTTTTTTCTATTTATCTAGGATTTGGAAAAGAGATTACCAGATCTTCTCAACTGGTATAAAATAGCATTACTTTGTTGTTCTGTGTAGCTGCAGCATCCCCACAGAGGTGCCTGATGCTCTGGGCTGGGGGCTGCCCCTGACTGCCCCCCATCACTCCCTCCAGTCCCCTGAGAATCGCCTGCACATCCTGGCTCCCATGGAGTCACCAACCCTTGCAGTATTCTGGCAGTTCAGTGGATATTCCTAAAAGGTTTTTTGCAACATACCATGATTCATAAATGGGCTTTACAGAGTCAATGGAAAACATTGTTCCAGTGGTACCAGGGACTTTAAGAATTATCTTGCATAATAAGCTGGCAAGCAAAGAACTGAGGAATAGCTGGCCTTTTTATAAAGAAGTGTCACTTGCCTTGTACCTAATGCAATGACAACATGAAGTGGGCAGAGGCAGTTATGAAGACCACAACAAGTAGGAGTGAATGTGATGTGAGGCCTGTGACAGACATGCAATACCCTCACTCCAGCTGGATAAAATAAATTAATTCTGGAGAGTATATAAGAGTTTAAACAGAGCAGTGACAGGGTTTGGAGATAGAGAGAAACAAACAGTGGAAACTGAGGTCCAAAACATCATTAAGGAGCAGCATTGGGACCCCAGAAGCAACACAGGAACTTAGTCTTCCCTACAGTGATCAAATCTTCAATTGCAGGTTTGCTTCCTTATAGTAAACATATTTTGATGTAGTGTGTAGCTGTTGATAATAAAATCATTCCTTAGGGGCTACAGTGTGTCATTCTATTTGTGCTTTGAGGTAAGCCAAAGTACATATTCATCCTCAAAGCAGGGACTCCTTTGCCACCTCATTGAACAACCAGTTTGTGAGCGGGCCTGTCAGCCTCAGCTGGTTGACCTGACCTATGAAGGGCAGCAATTTTCAGTTCATGTACAATAATTCAAGTGAACAAAACTTATTTTGATGTGTATTATAGAACCACAAACATGCAATACCACCTTAAAACCACCTTGGTACTTGAGCAAAGATCACCTGCAGTCTACTGCAGAGTATCATCTCAAGATGTCTTCCTCTCCTGAAATATATAACACTCCAATAAGTTAAGAAAAATGTCACTCCTCACTGACAAGACAAAAGGAGACAAAAAGATATCTTGGCTATACAGAGCCCTTATGGGTCTTGTTTAAACTCAGGAGTAGAGATGAGCAAATAATTAACTCTTGTTTTTGTGTCAGCTCTGGAAAAAAATGCTTTGGACTGAACAAACTTTGTTGCTTTTCTCAAAAGTAGGGTTTTTTTTATCATTGAGTAAAAATGCATTTTATTTCAAGAGTTGTAAAGAACTAAAGCAATTTTTTGTCTCAAATTACTTTCACAAGTACATTTGCAAAAATATTTTTAGACAAAAATGTTATTGTTGTTTTAAAAATCTTGAAGTGTTATTTTATGTTACTTTTAGATGGCTTATATGATTGACAAGATTCTGTATTTTTCAGTGGAAATATTTAGGTCAAACAACACTTCCCCCGTCTCTACTCCAGAGACTGTAGATCATACAGCTGAACTCAGCTGAAAATAGTTAGCTACTCTTTCAAATTTTTTTCTTTTGTATTTATAATAACTTGCTCTGTTTTGCTAGCACTTTTTAACTAATTCCCTGCAGTTATTATACTTGTAGGATAACTAAGTGCATATGAGAACCAAATGTGCTGCATGAATCAGTTTTACTGAAGGGGAGAAAAGAAAAAGAGCAGTGTTGAAAATGCAGAAAGAGAAGCACTTTTATTAGGGGCATGATCTTCTATAAAGCAATCAAGAATTTAGATAGAATATTGTGTATAAAACCAGAACTGTCTATACAAGGCTGAGAAGTAATTTATTTTGTTCTCATGTTTGACATTTAGAGTCACATAACATCAGTCTGTGACCCCAAAATAATGTATTGACATATCTTGGAGAAACTTGACATAGCACATCTGGAATTTATTTATTTATTTATTTATTTATTTATTTGTAAGAGCATTTCTTTCAAATACCTGCTGTACATTTAAATACCAAGGAGCTGTTTCAAAGACAATTGCAGTGGGTAGAAGGAAAGCTAGTAACAGTGCATGCAGATTCTCTGCAAAACAGCAGATGCAGAGGTTCTCAGGCTACCTGAATTATTTATGGTTAATTCGGCACATCTCTGGTAATATCTGAGGCTTTTATAGGTCTCTGAAGCACATCCGAGAAAAATGCACCCATATTCATGCACCTGCATACTTTTAATTATAAACTCTATGGATTGTGTGACCGAGTAATTTAGAAATTTTGGCTGAATCATTCAAAGAGTAATTTGACATACTTTGTGCTGTGGTTTGCAAAAGCCTCACATTTATTTGCAGGCATATTCATTTTAATTCAATGACTTTCAAACGTGATGTGATTCAATAGCACAGAAACACAAGAATCACCATACTATCACGGATCAATGTTCCCTCTATTCTGACTTTGGCTCCAATTCTGCACCTGGATCCAGTAACACAAAATCCTACCAAAATCAATGTGACTCTGCACTGACATAGGATGCTCAATAGCTGAGATGTATGTTGGACATGGTCCTTCAATAATGTTCAGAAAAAAGATTTCTCAAAAGGAAAGGGGGCACTTCAATAACTTTCATGCACCATAGTAGGTAATGTTACTTACTCAATTATTTTTTTTCTTTTAAGAATGCTTTTTCCTCCTTGTGTTTATGCATATGCATCACTGTGAATTTTGTAGGTGTGAATATTAGCTAAAATCTTAATTATGCATGTAACAATATTCAAATACGTGCAATCAAAACCAAGTATTTTGTATGTCAAATATAAACAACCCAAACCTTGCAATAAATGAATGTTAAAACAAGCAACAAGGTTATTAAACATTTTAAGCTAGAATGCAAAATATATATGAGAAGGAACAGATTTAAACTACAAGGATTTAGACTTGGGAATCTGGATGAAACCTTCAGGATGAAAAAAGAAAAATGATCAGATTAACCTTCTGCTTTCTCAGTGTTTAATTATCATTTCTTTTTCACAGAAACATTTCTTGGACAGGAGGGACTAGAGATTTAGTTAGCCCATGAATTTCCTGTGTTCATGTGTATTTTGTCTTTAATAACAAATACTTCTGTCTTATTTCTACAGTTGTTAGGTTGTTCAGAAGGTCCTTTTATTACTACAGCTTTAGGGTCAAGAATGCTGAGTCACTAAGTGTAGTACTTCATTATGTTTGGTCTGCACAAGTGAAGAATAAACAGTTCCTTCTTCAAAGACCTACAGTGATTAGTATTTGTAGTAATGCAACTCAGGGAAAGCATGGGACATCAGTTATGTAGTGCTTAAAGCCAAGGAGAACTAGGACTCTCTTCGAATTCAGATAACATTCAAGGAAGAGCATGACTGTAAGTTATCCGGATCATTTTTGCTCTCCAAAATGTCCTAAACATACATATTAAGCATAGGATACAAAAATCAGAGCAGCAGTCTGGAAAGATCAGTGCCTGAGATCTATTTATTTTAGTTGAGTTTTTTGTTTGGTTTTGTGGGGCTGTTGATTGATTGGTTTGTTTTTAATGTTGATCCTTTGTCTTTCTGTACTTTAGGTCTTTGTTCTTAAAATTTAATAGTACTTCCCTACTTCACAGTGGAGTTGTCAAGATAAAGTCTATTAAGTATTTTGAAATGCTCAGACAACACAATTTATGCTGTCTGCAAAGACATTTTAGTTAGACTTTTTTTTTTTACGCACACATTTCCCTGCTTTAGTCAGCAATTAACTCAGTGTTGTAAGGATTAGAAACAGCATAATCTGAGACTGAAGATCTGTAGCCCTAATTTTGTCAATAATTGCAATGCAAGAAGGGATCCAGTATTTCACAGTACTGTAGGTCTGTAAACCTCACTAAAAAGAGATGAGAATACCTTGGATATTATACCTACAAAATCCTTTGCTATTTTTACTTGAAACACTCAAAATCAGTGTCCCTTGGCTGAACATAATACAGTTTGCTTTCACCTGTAGTCTGGCCTTCATGAGGCTCTGTTTAAACACTTCTCCCTCAACTATCAAGTTGTAACATCAACACTGAAAATAGTCCTAAAACAATGTCATGATAGATGAAGTGAGGCTTTCTTCTTAATTTAAAATAGCCAGTTTACCTCAAGCAGATGGCATCAGCTATACTGTTACACTACCCTACAGTGTGCAAAGGGTAAGCAATTTTGGAACCAGAAAGTTTGGAGGAGAAATCTCCAAATATCAGAAAACACCTTTCAAGATGAAGTACCTCCAAGTGGCTGTGTAATAGTGACCTTTAAAAATCTTTCCTCTCATTTGAAAACATAGGCTTAATGTAAGTGTAGAAAGAACACCATAGCTGTTGGTGGCTCGTGAGTCTTGATAGATCATAGAATCATAGAATCATAGAGTTGTTTTGGTTGGAAAAGATCTTGAAGATCATCACATCCAACTGTTAACCTAACACTGCCAAGTCCACCACTAAACCATGTCCCTAAGCATCACAGCTACGCGTCTTTTAAATACCTCCAGGGATGGTCATTCAACCACTTCCCTGGGCAACCTGTTTGAATGTTAATAACCCTTTTGGTGAAGAAATTTTTCGTAATATCCAATCTAAACCTCCCCTGGCACAACTTGAGGCCATTTCCTCTTGTCCTATCACTTGGTACTTGGGAGAAGAGACCAACCCCCACCTGGCTACAACCTCCTTTCAGGTAGCTGTAGAGAGCGATAAGGTCTCCCCTCAGCCTCCTTTTCTCCAGGCTAAACAACCCCAGTTCCCTCAGCTGCTCCTCATAAGACTTGTGCTCTAGACCCTTCACCAGCTTCGTTGCCCTTCTCTGGACACACTCCAGCACCTCAATGTCTTTCTTGTAGTGAGGGGCCCAAAACTGAACACAGTACTGAAGGTGAGGCCTCACCAAAAGCTGCTGCTTTCTCTTTCTTCTGAACCCACTGCAGTCCACATCTTCTGCCACTGCTGCTTCTTCCTTCTCCCATCCTGGAACTGCTACTGTTGCTTCTACCTCTGTTTCTCTTAGACTTCAGCCATCCCTGCTAATCTCAGGAGTGTGATGGAGAAACATATGAGCTTTGTAGAATCAACACCAATCTGATACAGTTTATCAGCTGAGGCTCTGTTCACTGTCACAGCTTCCTATACACACCTTGCTGTTGAGTGCTGGTATTCTTGGCTAGTGTGAGATGAACGTCACTAACAGTAAAAAAACAGATGCACAATTATAGCCATGTTATTCCAAGAAATCTGCTGATTTGCAAAAGTAACAATCCAAAACAAAAACCAAACCAAAACAAAAAAAGAAACAATATAACATAATCTCCTTTGGATCTGAACTGCCTTGCAGTACAAGCATTTCTGATCTCCCTTAATAGGCAATTAGAAATTCTGAGTTGTTTCCAGTTATTGAAGAGTAAATATAAGGCTTTTTAAAACTCACAAAACAATCCTTAAAAAGGAGAAAAAAAACAAAAACTGGAGGGTTGTAATGGATTCAAATAAAAGCCAAGATGTGCACAGAACAGGACACTGGCTGCCTCTCAGGAGACATTCTTTTGAAAGGGACTGGAAACATATATTTACCAAAATGCACAAAGAACTGCGTTCACGTATTCAAAACACAGTAACTCAGTGCACATAGTTAGTATTACAGTATTATTATAGATAAATTGGCATTTAGATGCCTAAAACTTAAGTCTACATTGCCTAAATAGGGTTCCCTATGAGCTAGGTGCTTTTGGAGACTGATTCTGATCACCAAAGAAGGAGATCAGTTCTTTTTATTTTCTGTACAGAGGACGCCAGCAGTATCAATTAAGCAGGGAGTGAGTTAAGAAACAGCCAGGAAGAAACCCCACAGGCCTGCACCCATCCAGGATTCAGGTCTCCAAAGCTCATTCTGAGGTTAATTTATTTATGCAGCAGAGCGCACCCTTTTACAAGAGGTCTTCTAGGAGAGGGAGAAAAAGTAAAGGACGTCATGACTGGTTAAGACAGAAACACAGAGACATAGAATCATAGAATCATAAAATCATAGAATCGTTTTGGCTAGAAAAGACCTTTAAGATCATCAAGTCCAACCTAGCACTGCCAAGTCCAACCACTAAACCATGTCACTAAGCGCCACATCTACACGTCTTTTTAATACCTCCAGGGACGGTGACTCAACCACTTCCCTGGGCAACCTGTTCCAATGATTGACAACCCTTATGGTGAAGAGATTTTTCCTAATATCCAATCTAAACCTCCCCTGGCGCAAGTTGAGGCCATTTCCTCTTGTCCTATCACTTGTTACTTGGGAGAAGAGACCAACACCCACCTGGCTACGACCTCCTTTCAGGTAGTTGTAGAGAGCAATGAGGTCTCCCCTCAGCCTCCTTTTCTCCAGACATAGGGAACCAAAATGAACGTGCAAGAGACTGTAAGTTATTTCAGCTGTAATGTAAAGATAGAAAGGGACCAATTTAGTAACTGGTATGTTTGGTCATTTGAGACACCGCAAGGATGTTTTCTAGCACAGGACCATTTAAGGTTCTTTAAGAACTTTAAAAAAAAAAAAAAAAATCAGCAAGAATCAAAATATTCCCTCTGGAAATTTCAGTTTTGTAGGTCATATTGTGGTACAATACAATATTGTATTGCATTTCATTGTATGACATGATATGATATGATATGATATGATATTATAATGAGGGTATGCTGCTTGGTCTCCAATTGCCAGTCCAAAAAAGGTGCAGATCTCTGTCAGTTCTTGTGTTATATCCAACTCTTCTGTGAATATTTTGGGTACTCTTGACCTTCTTAATCAGCACCGGATGCCTTTTTTTCAGGCAACTGAATTTATCTCCATATTTTTATATGACAGACAGTTGTGGAGGCTATTTGTTGTTTTCATAGTTCTGGTATTTGAGTGCTTTACTCCCGCTAACAAATTAAATCAATCTTTGGATATAAGAAGCATGGCTGGTCACTGTGGACATCTCAGCTGTTCAGCTGAGCTTTTTTTTTTTTTTTTTGACTATGTTCTCTTGACCACCAGAATGTAAGTGTCATAACTGAAAAATGTGAGGTGGTAATAAACAAAGTTTAGCAAGAGTTAAAATATTCTCTGTGAAAATTCCAATTTTGCAGGTGATATTTTATTTTATTTTATTTTCCACTGGGAAAGTCAATATATCAGTTTTTCCTATGCAGTATGTCCAAAATGGAATATTTTATTTTATGGAATTGATTTGAGAACTTTTGTTTTGATCAGCTAAAAAAAAAAACCCAACTTTTTTTTTTTTTTTCTGCACATTTGCTGTTAGAGAAGTGAAGTAAGTGTCAGAGTTGTCTTCTACAGTCTGGGCATTTGAAGACATGGTTTACTTGGTTTGTGTCTCATTTCTTTTCCACTTTAGATACATACAGTTTCTTGATTTTGCGTTGTGAACAACCTTCAGATTCTTCTACAATTAGCTTTATTATCCACCAATGCAGTGCTTTGCCCAAAAACTCTTTATGTTTCCTCTGCCTTGCATACTCACACAATGGCTAAACACCACCTTGAATCTCTACAGTTTCATGCAGAAAATATCTTTTCTGTTCACCATGAGGAGACAATATCAAGGTAAAAAAATTGGAACTGAAAGTAATGAACTGGAAAGAAAAACTGGCATAGACATATACACTTGTGTATGAATGTGCATAGTAGTGACTTTAAATATATGATTAGCTCTTACAGACTACAGAAACATAGAGCTCAGAAGGGTTATATTGGATACAAAATCCTTACAATCCTGTGCACATATAATTTCATTGCCTTTTGTGAAATACTGAAAATTTCCTATGCTTCATTTAGATTTAAGCGGTAAAGCTGTTATAGTAGTTCAATGTTTTTCTAAACATCTCTTCTCCTATGCTCCTGGATTTTGGAAAACAAAGCAAACCAGAACAAATATTTAAAGGCTTTTTCCAGCTGGCATTTTACTTGGAAACTAAAGAAAATATATTTGTCAGCCGTTCAGTCTTTTCAACACTGTCATGGTTTAACCCCATCCAGCAGCTAAGCCCCACGCAGCCACTCGCTCACTATCCCCTAGTGGGATGGGGAAGAGAATCGGAAGAGTGAAAGTGAGAAAACTCATGGGTTGAGATAAAGACAGTTTAATAGGTAAAGCAAAAGCCATGCGTGCAAGCAAAGAAAGACGATTTTCTTTCGCCATTCACGACTTCCCGTTGGCAGGCAGGTGTTCAGCCATCTCCAGGAAAGCAGGGCTCCATCACAAGTAACAGTTACTTGGGACAACAAGCATGATGTCATATGGTATGGAATATCCCTTTGGTCAGTTGGGGTCAGCTGTCCCAGCTGTGTCCCCTCCCAACTCCTTGTGTACCCCCAGCCTACTCTCTGGTGGGGTGGGGTGAGGAGCAGAAAAGGCCTTGGCCCTGTGGAAGCACTGCTCGGCAGTAATGAAAACATCTCGGTATTACCAACACTGTTTTCAGCAGTAGCTCCATACTGGCTACTATGAAGAAAATTAACTCTATCCCAGCCAAAACAGCATAAACTCACAATGTATCTTCTTGCTACACTGCTTTCAAAACTAGAAGGAACTAGAGACACACAGAGTCAGAACAGCTACACCAAAGGCTTGCTTAAGTCTTTAAGTCTTTGTCTAGCAAAATGAGATGATCTTAATTCTCAGAAGTGAGCTATTGAATTTGACTTGATTAACTTTTATTTAGTATTATGAAATCTAATGAGTTCTATTGATTTTCAAATCTATAACTCTATCCCTTTAATTCCTATTATTATCAGCATTAGGTAGTGATTGCTATTGTTGAAAGGTTTCATAGCTGTAGAAACTGATTGGTATGATTAATTTGACATATTTGATGACAATCATAACATTTGATAATTTCAGTATCTCATTAATTGAATGACTACTAAATTGATTTATTTGTGCTAAGATAAATAACCTAACATGCAATATATCAAATTACTTTTAACTTCCATGTGTACTATTCAGTTATTAAAAAAGCAAGTGCTTTTCAGCCTATTTGGAACAAGGGGTCCTTCTGATTTTTTCCCTTTGACAGGGGTAAATCAAAGTATTAAGGCTGTAGTTTAAACACTCTTGGGAGATGTGGGACCTGATGAGATGCGTCCCAGGGTCTTGAGAGAACTAGCAGATATAATTGCTAAGTCACTCTCTGTCATATTTCAAAAGTCATGGCAGTCAGGTGAGGACCTTGTGACTGGAAAAAGGGAAACATCATGCCCATTTTTAAAGAGGGTCTAAAGGAGGAGCCTGGGAAGTACTGACCAGCCAGCCTCATCTCTGTGCCTGGTGAGATCATGGAACAGATCCTCCTGGAAGACATGTAGAAACATTTGGAAGACAAGGAAGTGATTAGAGACAGCCAACATGTCTTAACCAAGGGCAAATCATGCCTGACTAATCTGGTGGCCTTCTATGATGGAGTGACTGCCTCAGTGGACAAGGCTAGAGATATGGATGTCATCTGCTGGGACTTCTGTAAGGCCTTTGATACGGTTCCCTACAACATTCTTGCTGCTAAATTGGAGAGATATTGGTTTGATGGATGGACTGTTAGATGGATAAGGAATTGTCTGGATGGCTGCATGCAAAGTGCTACAGTCAGCAGCTAAATGTCCAAATGGAGATCAGTAACAAGGGGTGTCCCTCAGAGGTCTATATTGGGACCAATAATATTTAGTATCTTCATCAATGACATAGACAGTGGGATTGAGTGCACCCACAGCAGGTTTGCTGGCAACACCAAGCTGTGTGGTACAGTCGAAACACTGGACAGAAGGGATGGCATTCAGAGGGACCTTGACAGGCTTGAGGAGTGGGCTTATATGAACTTCATGAAGTTCAACAAGGTCAAGTGCAAGGTCCTGCACATGGGTTGAGGCAATCCCCAACGTCAGTGCATGCTGGGTGATGAATGGAATGAGAGCAGCCCTCAGGAGAAGGGCTTGGGGATCTTGGTAGATAAAAAATTGGACATGGGCTGGCAATGTTCACTTGCAGTTCAGAAAGCCAATAGTATCCTGGGCTGCATCAAAAGAAGCATGACCAGCAGGTCGAGGGAGGTGATTCTCCCCCTCTACTCCACTCTCATGAGACCTCTACCTTAAGTACTGCATCCAGCACAAGAAAGACGTGGATCTGCTAGAGTGGGTCCAGGGGAGAACCACAAAGATGATGAGAGGGCTGGAACACCTCCCCTATGAAGAAAGACTGAGACAGATGGGATTGTTTAGCCTAGAGAAGAGAAGGCTCCAGGGAGACCTTATTGCAGCCTTTCAATATACAAAGAGGATTTACATGAAAGATGGAGAGAGACTTCTTACCAGGGCCTGTAGGGACAGGACAAAGGGTAATGGTTTTAAACTTAAAGATTTAATTTGACATAAGGAAGAAATTCTGTAGAATGAGAGTGGTGAGGCACTGGAACAGGTTGCCCAGAGAAGTTGTGGAGGCCCCATCATTGGCAGTGTTCAAGGTCAGGTTGGACGGGGCTTTAAGCCACCTCATCTAGTGGAAGATGTCTCTGCCCATGGCAGGGGTGTTGGAACTAGATGATATTTAAGGTCCCTTCCAACCCAAACAATTCTATGATTCTATAATTCTATCATTCTATGATTCTGTGTCTGTTTCTGCAGTGACTAGTTTAGGAAGCTCAGGTTAATAGACGCACATCACATGAAAGTACCAAAATCTGCTGCAGTCATGGTGAAAACACACTAAATAACTAAAAAAAAATCTCATTTTTCCTTTTAGAATTCCAGCTAGCAGTCACTGACTCTTACTGGCATTTACCATTTTTCATTTTATTCTGATCCATATGATTCTAGTTATAAAATGGTTTCCTTCCCCTTTGACTCTTGGGACTGCAATGTTGATCGAAGGACTGGAATGACACCAGAATTTATTCATCATCTTTGTTTCCTGAAAATTAATATGAAGTCTTTGAGATGCTATAGTTCCTTACCTGAATCTGTACAGGACCTGACAAAGAACCATAGACAATGAGGTTTGGTTGGTTGGTTGGTTTGGTTTTTTAACAGACACTGTTTTAAATAGTTCATTTTACATTTATTTATCAGCATTAGAGGTAAGATGCCCTTCTAGACTCAAATTAACAATAAAGTTGTGATGCACCTATTGGAGGTATGCCTTTATCCCTTTGAGGAAGAAAATCAATAGAAAGCTATTTTTCATTACTTTTTCCTTGTCAGATAAAATGGTATTCTGTTGGTCTTACATTTTACATATAAAACAGAGAAAGTCATTATCGTGGGTGAGCGCTTACTTGATACCGTTACTCCCAGACACTTTCCTTTCAACTACCAAAAGGCAGAAAACTGTCATTACTTTGGCAAAGCAAAAGTGGTAGACATATTATTTCTGTTAATGAGGTGGGGATAATTAGATAGATCAAAAGATAACCAAAGTATGTCCAAGTTACTTAGGTCCTAACTCAGCAGAGCCCACAATTAATGAAGCATGATCAGAAATACCATGTGTCCCAATTTTAGGGATGATGCTTAACTGTTATAACGGAATATTGAATGCTTGCTGTTAGGGTGGAAACAAACGCTTTCATTGTGACCATGGCTAATACAGAAACTTTATATGGAGTTCGAATAGTCTTGGTTTTTCCAGTGATTAAAGTTTAGTTTAGCATGTCATTTGGGTCTTGTTTTTCATGTGTTTGGGGTTTTTGTGTTTTTCTTGTGGGTTTGGTTTTTTTTCTGACTACAGTCCTTCAGAAGAAAGGAGGCAAATGCACACCGTTAATTGCACACTTTCCCACTCTACTTTGCAGTAGAAATCTCATGAGAATACATACTTCCCCCCCCAGATTTCTGACACTTCCAAATCAGAGATAAAAAAGAATACAGGCAAATTCTTATGATATACACATTGACAAAGCTTATTTATTTTATGTCCCAGTTCACTGGCTGGCTCACTAGAGACTAACTGCTCTTTACTTCTACCAGCTCATGAAATTATTCTCCTGGGTCTATGATCTAATGCTGCAAGTTATTAGTGTAGGTGCATATGAGTTGATTTTCCCAGTTCATGACTGATTTTTTTCAGATTTTATGAGATGTCCATTCCTCACTGGGATAAAATTAAGATTCTTACCATATTACATGGAAGAGTAAAGAGGGAATTTTCCATCCAGAATAGTTTTAGAGCCTTACTTTTAATATGAAGCACCCCTGTATTCTTGAGTCAGGAAAGGGCTTGAATATAAGTCTCCAATTTTATATTAATGGCCTCACATATTGGCTATCGATTAAAAAAAGACAAATACACATGCACTGTTTCTCACACAAACACACACATCACCTGATATATATTACAGAAAAGTTTTGGTTCTAAAGAGCTAGTATTTTATGTTTAGTTTTGTTTGTGGTTAGAAGTTGTGAGAAAATCCCATTTTCTCTGTGTGTCACTCTACCGTGCTCAAGAATATTTCTTTCTGAGGAAGTACCAACTATATTTATGTCAATTTGTCGATCTCATTAAGAAGACTCTAAACATCTGCTTAATCTGAATTCTACCATTTCTGTTTCAGACATGAAGAAGATCTGAACCCAAAAGTGTCTTCTTTTTTCCCTCACAATCCATGGCAGTGTGGTTAAAAAAAAAAATAAAAAAAATATATGTTCCATATAAACTTTGCTTAATGGATTTTAGTCATGGATTGAAACCCTGTTGATTACCCTTTGTTGGATTTGTTAGAAATAACCCTTCATTACTGGTCTTGCATAATATACACAGATAAGTATAGGTATGAAAAATGTAATGCTTTTAAGATAAGGCTGTTTAAAGTTATTTTTACAAGATCATTTTTGTAAACAGTCTTAACCGAAGGCTTCAGAATTCAGGTTTGTTTCAAATGAATGCTAAAGATCTCTGACTGCAGTATCAATGATTTTTTAAAATTTATTTATTTTTTAATTAGTCAAACGTTTTCTATCCATGGTAAAAAATATGTATTTTCTTGGGATAAAAACATACCTCATCTGAGCTATTTAATATGGTTTTTTTAATCATGAGATCAGGAGGATGGAAAAAACCAGCAATATGGTATCAGTCTCCTGTCAAACGTGTCAAAGAGAATGTCAAAGTGACTCTGAAATACATTACGGCTGTGAATGGAAGAAGGAAACCTAATAAGCTTTGGGAATGTTTTGGAGATTTCTGTAATTAAAAAAGAATATACAACCTTCTGGAAAGACTGATGAAAAAATGTGTCACAAAGAGCAGGGGAAATGAATCTCCAGTTTCTGTGCAGTCTTCATGTTATAAAGGGTACCCCTAAGATTTTTTTTATTTGAGATTTGCCACATAAATATTTCCATGCTAAATTGCAAATGTAGCATGCAACAGGAGAAAGTGCTATGGCTGTGCAGTGCTATTTAGGCAATGCTGAATTAGAAAATACTGCAGATGTGCAATGCAGCTTTGATAGTGTAGTGGGTGCTCATGGCGTATGATCTGGATAAATCTCCTGTGGTTTTAGCGCAGGAGCACTGTGCTTGTTCCAGGTTGAACCAAATAAAATTATCTGTACATATGTCCTTGCTCGAATCATCTTTCTTTTTCCCCTTCCTCTTTCATTTCCACCTTCATTTTGATCTTCAATGAATCTGAACTCTTCTTCAGAATGGGTGTTAAGGAAAAATCGTTAAATCTTTCACTGGGAGAGGAAAATGAATGATACTGGAGTCCCTAGTTTTCTTTACAAAGGGGAAACATGCTTTTCAGCGTGCAACTTGCAAAAGAGATCCCCATTAAACAGGAATACTGAGAATGTCACCCTTTTATTTATGAGGCTTCAACACTATCAAGTGTCAAAGGCTGATGCAAGAGCAAGTGATTTTGACATTCTTATTTTCAGTCTGTTTCCTGTGCTTTGCTTAGAAATCTGGTGAGATTGTCCTCAGCATCAAACTGTGAAAAAAAGCCTCTAAACTTCACACACACGTGGCTCATGGCTTCAGCTCCTCCTTGGGTGCATCAGAAACTTTGCAAGGATCTGACAAAGAATCCTTAAATTATTAATCTGTGGAAGCAGATCTGAAAGTGAGTCTGTGTACATTACTATCTTGTAAAAACAAGGTTAAATTAGTGCCAGAAAACACACTGCATTTAAGGATATCAGCTTGGATTTACAGGCTAGCTCAGATAATTGCCTGGCTGGCCAGTTGATCTAAAAGTTAATAAAGACAGCAATATTTAGAAGCCAAGGAGTGTCAGCAGCAGTTTCCCAGCTAAGGGTTTCAATAGGTTATGCTGCAGTTAAACAATTAATAATAAATACCAGAATATCTAACAGAGGAATCCCAACAAAAACACAATACTGAAGAAAGCAGAATAACCTTTAACTTCAGCCAAGCGCTGACCTGTGATCTTCCCTTGTGGGTTACATCCCAAAAAGCAACATTAAGTAATGAATGATGACCAAATGCTGCAGAGGGATGACTTTTAACTTCAGTGGAGATTTCATAAACTCCAAATTTGCTCCATAGTCTAAAATGGTTTAAATTTTGATGCCACAGTTTTGGCTTATATCAGTGGAGAACCTGAGCCCCGGTCTCCAAAAGTCTATTGACACTCCTTTTGTGAGGTCCTTGTAGCTGCAGATTGCAACGTAACTTCCACACAGGGAATCTACAACCAAGGGATAGTGTGAGATTTCCCCCTTTGCTACAGGGAGTGGTGTCATAATCTGCAGGATAACACTTTCCATCTGTCGGTATTCGCAGTTCAGCACTGGTATAGAGTTAACAGTTTTGTGTTACGTGTGAACACAAACCCTACTCTTTTGGTCAGATTATAGGACCTTGTAGCCCAGCGTCATTTCTGTGAAAGTGGCCAGCTGCAGATTCTAAGAGAAAAGGAGAATGATTTTGCAAAGTGATGCTTGAACAGCAGAGGTTGTGATTTCTATACGGTCATGACTGGCCTGGAGAAGATAAATAGGAAATGATAGTTCATTGCATCTTCTATTGCAAATAGATCATCTGTTAAAATTGACGCTGTAGAAGCCAAAAGCTTGCATGTGCCCAAAAAATAAGTGAAAAAATTAAGGAAGGGAAGAAAGGCTTATCAAAGCTATTAAAAACAAAACCACCACCTCTGGCGCAGGAAGTCTCAGAGTCAAAATGTTCCCTCTTGTTCCACAGCAATTTAAATTCACCACACATGTTTGTTAATGGACCTTGCCAAATACTTTTGGAAAACTCAGTACTCAGTCAGTATTACCAAAAGACATTTAATAGTGTCTCTCATGAGGAGTTTTTAAAGATTTTTTAGTGAACAATGAAAGCTAGTATCTAAACAAACTAAGCACTGCTTGGAAAAGGTATTGTTGTGGGATTTGGATTTTGGGTTTTTTTCTTCTTTCTTTCCAAAGACAAACAACAAACCTGTAAGAAGCTGTCAGGTCTAGCTACTCTCCAAAAACCTCCCATGCTTTCCTAAGGAGCAGTGTTAGCAGGTTTCACTGTCAGTCATTTAATTTGAGCTCACAAGCTTAACCAGCTTCTTGTCTTCTTCCAGACTTCACGAAGTCAGTCTGGCTGCCAGGAGGCATTCAGGTGCTCTCAGGCTTACAATTCAAGCAGAGATTGAAATGATTAAGGCATGGGGAGATGGCTGGAGTAGCACCTGCGGCTGATGAGCCTGTCTGCCAAAGCTGAGACTTGGAAAATGTTAGTGAAGAGTGATTGTTTTCATATTTTAGAGGTCATCTGATGTAGCTGTTTGTAACAAAGGTGGTTTAATCTCAACAAAATCACTGTGTCCCTGCACTATTACAAATAGCTCCCAGGTAAAAATAACTCTATCTTTTCATTGTGGGGAAAAACTTCCATAAATTTCTGATTAAGAAATGCATCTTTCTTCTCCTCTCAATACTTGTTTCTCTAATTTGCGTTATAAATAGATGAAAACATTATCACACCTTCATATAGACCTTTATGAAACTCTATAGTCCTACTGAAATCCCAGAAATTCACTCATAAATCACCCCAAACTCACTTATCTCAGCAATTTTTTTTCCTTCTCAATGCATTTGGATGCTATTTCATTACCTCTGAACAGTCACCCAGAAGTCGTTAGTCCAATAGCATCCGTTTCATGCTTAGCCACTGTTCAGGTTAAAGTATTGAAACACCCTTGAGGAGTTCCTTTTGTCAAAGAATTTTAGCATGAAAGCAAGAGACAGTCTATCTAATTTTTATAGAAGATTTCATCAGTTCTCTCAGCTCTGTGTGAAGCTTTCTGAGAGAAAGGACCCTGGATCAAGCCCTCAGTAAATTTAGTCATCTTCGATTTGATTTGAGCCATGACTCTACTAGAGGCAATCTGGTGGAGTTAGGTAGGATTACTGGTAAACTCTGCTGTTCTGTTTTATGCTGCTGCCCCCTCCAGTTTTCATCATCTGTGTTGTCTCAGGGCTCCTTCTGCTTTTGTTGCTGGCTTATTCCTGGGTTTAGAAGGCTTCATGCCTTTCCCAAATCCCATCTCACTTTTTATGGGGAAAGGCCAGGAGTAATCCCTGTCACCTTCTCACATAATGGTCCTGCTGCCTCTGTCTTGGTTCATTGCCCTTGGAGATAGCTGATACTTTTTTTGATAGTAACGGAAAAAAAATTATAGCTGCTGAGGATCCGCTGAGTCTTTACTACTAAATAAATATCTCACCAGTGCAATCCCACATCTGGGACCAACTGATCCACCAAACTGCATAAATATTAACTTCTGAGTTTTCTTTTGGGGTGAATCCACTCAACAAAACAAAAACTAGTTGCAGTTTTGGGCACAGTTCATTGCATGAACCCTCCCAAGTGCCAGAATGAGTGAGTTTATACCAGGTTTGTGTGTCCTGGCCCTACACAACCCTCCTACACTCTCAAGCAGACAGTATAACCTCAAGCTACGTTTTCTTCAGTATATGGAGAATTTATTTGTCTAAAAGAGCTTCCTCTCAGGCTTTGAAGGCAAGTGACATAGTTCCATTCATATTCATACAGTTAATTCTCTCCCCCTTCAGAACAGGGTAGCCTCATCCATACAGCCAATTGGGAAAAATCCCCAAACATACCTGAGCTTTGCCTGAGAGGATGTTACTTGGCCTGGGCAAAACCCATGCCAGGGACTGTGCTAGTAATTAATCTGTAGTGACAATCTCAGGACAGTTTTCAGACTTGTGCCCTGTGTCTGATTTATCAGTTAAGACATAGCTGGAGAGTCTGCAGAGAATTTGAAGGAAAACTTGGTAGTATGTGCATTTAAAACCTTTACAGACCAAAATCACTTTTGCCAAATGCTGTATAAATTTCTATATCCTTGCCTGGAACTATGTTTGCCCCCAGACATCAATGCTTTGGAACGAGCCAATGTCTTTTCTAGCATAAGCAGGTGCAGTAGTTTGCACCTTTCCTAACAGACGTATTTATTAAATTCGTAGCTAGGGCACGGAGCAGTCGTCAGATGCCCAGGAGCAAGAATTGTACTTTGCAAGCATGGCACCTATTTCTGAAAAATGCTAACTTAGTAAGTGTTGATTCCATTTATTCTGGAAGAGGAGGGAATATGGAAGGAGAGCAAGTACCACGGAGGTGGTGTGTCTGGGGGAACAAGGACCATACATTCTGTCACAACCTAGCACAGGCATTGTGTTCACTTTTGTAGAGGTCTGTATGCTGTTTAAGCCACTTGTGCCAGAAAGCAGCTCATATATTGCAAGAAGCGTGGCATAGTGATCCTCCACACTTCAAAAAATGTCTAGCATGAGCTTTAAGGCCATAAGAATGGGCAAAGATACAGGCAGATATCTTAGACAATTTTAAACTGTCTTTCTTGACTAAATTGTCCAGAAAGCCCATTAAATCTTAACCCTCCATCATAGCACATCAGCTATTTTTGCTGCAAACAGAGCAACAGATAAAAGTGTTGCCTTCATCCTGAAAAGGCAAGCCTGGGCTCTGCATTTCTCTCCACAGTGCAGCTGAATTTTAGTTCACCAGGCATCCCTTTCCACTTCATTTCTTTGCAGGAGTCAAGGAGTAGTTCCCGGAGGGTCATAAACTTTGTAACACATATTTCAGCTTTTAAATGCCTCAGATTAGATTATACATTGAATTACATCTGGGAAGGTCATGGTACTACCACCTTGTAAAACATTTTAGATTTGTTGTTGTTGAGTTGTTGTTCCCCTATCAGGAATATAACAAAATCTTCCAAGTTTCTCATGGAAACGGGTAGAAAAAGACTAGAATAATCACCCTGACAGTAATCATAAAGTTACTGCTTCAAGCACCAACCCAAAGTGTGAGAAAATCCTGGGGTGCAACAAGACACTTGCCACCCTGGTAAATAGTTTCACTGCCAAATTGATGACCGTACTGCAAGGGTTTTTTTTTTTTTCATGTTTATCACTAGCAATTCCAATTGGGTCACAAGGATTTCTTCTTGATGACAAAGTTGTCGAGAGGAGGAAATCCTGATTTCAGTGATCCATGGTGTGACAAAATCGGTTTCACTGGGCAGTTTTAACCCAAATACACTCATCCCTCAAGCTCTTCAGGAGGAAAAGACAAAGTATGTTAAAATTGTATGTCCTGATCTCATAGATCTTGTACAACTTTTTTACCAGCTGTTGGTTGTCTTAATCACTTCTTCTTTTCTTAATGTATCTTTTCTTTTAAGCCCTTTGGAAGCGCTGCTTTCTACATGACGAGGCTGAGCCTGAGACAGATGGAAACACCGTGGGTGCTGAACAAGCCGTCCCTATAGAGGAACCAGCAGTGCGTGGAAGTTGGGGAGGTAACTCCTGCTGCTGCTGTTTTTTGATTACAATAATATACCTGAGAGACTTAGTGACTTCGTGGTACTTAGCAGCGTAAAGAAGGCAAAACGGGCTGGCAAGGCATTAAGTGAAAACAAACTTACTCGTTAGGTTGGTGGTAAGAATTTTGCAATCATATGTAAGAGAAGAAAAGCAGTAAGTTAGAGAAAGGGTTCTGTTTATCTCCTGTATGATATTAGAATTGTGCTTGTAGGAAAAGGCTCAACTTGGCAAAAATAGCAAGGGAACAAATGTTGAAATGGATGAAAATGACATTTTCTAAATGAACGTTTTTGTTCTTATTGGAATTTAAGTTGTTTTTATTTTGAAATAGATGTTGATCTATAGCAAAGAAATATAGTCATTAAAAGAATAAAAACCAAATGAAACATCATGAAGCAATTCAAATGCATTCTTTCAGCCCCTGAGAGTTTTACAGATTTCAGTGCATATATATTTTGACATTTTCATGTTAACATCAATTTTGAAATGAATATTTGTTAAAATTTCATATATCCCTCAGTCATACAAAATGAAGCAAACAAAAAATATTTGTTACTAGTTTCCTCAGTGTTTCTTTTAATTATATTTATTTTATATTTTCAGTTCCATGCTACCATTTGACGTATATCATGTACAAAAGCCTGGTTCTCAACTGGTATAAGAGAGTTTTATTTCATTGGCTTCACTTGAGCAATGCCTATTTGCATCAGCTGAAGTTGTGGCCTAGGAATTACTATATAAATGAAGAAATACACCAGTGAAAAATTCACTTGTGATGATATTAGAAAGATGGGGGACAAAATAGAAAGACTTAGTAAATTAATCACTGTTGTCACTAGTACAGCCCATGAAATGTACTGTAAAATGTATTGTAAAAAATATGTGAGTAGGTGCAATATTGCATTACAGTAAAATATAAATTTGTGGCATTTTTTTATTTGTCAGCCTTGGATAAAGGTCCCACATTATTCTTTTCAAAGCAGACATGAACCAGAGGAATATACTCTTGAGAGAGGTTGTGGAGTTGTAGGCCAAAAGGGAAAGAAGGCTGTTTCAGCATTTTCATCTTTAGCTTCTTATCCTGAGCTGATGACACACCAGTGACCTGAAGTTTCAGCGATGCACACCGTCAGCTCTGGAGTCATGACTTCGGTCTGGTGGATCGACACAGCTCAGCCAGTAGAGAGCAATCCAGACTGTGCTACAGCCCCTTACTCCTGCTAGGCACTGCTCTGGGAAATACGTGCGTACAGGAATTGCCACAGAAGGATCTCCTCCTACAGCTGAGTTAGTAAATTTGCCTTGGTGGCTATAAGGATAGTAGAAAGAAGTCAAAGGACCTGTGTGGACACAGCTGTATTAAGAGGAGGTTGCTGCTGTAGTACTCCCAGGGTAGCCATGGGAATATGTAACTGTTAGGCCAAATTCCTCTACCCTTTTTCACCAATTTAGATCTGGATAAACTAAATGCATTAAGTGACTTGTTCCAGATTTCAATTGGTTAGCTATGCAGCATTTGGATTCTTGTGTGAGAAATATACTCCCATCTGCAATTGTTACCATCTGTTTGGTATTCAGGATGTAAAAATGTAATGGAGATGAAGTCATATTTCATATTTTCTCCATTTGGAGGTAAGAATGAAGCTATAACAGCCTGTAAATGCATCTGCTGGTGATAAGATAGTACAGCTGGAAATGGGATGCTAGATTCTGCACACTTCAGAAAGCTTGTGTGTAGAAGCTGTTATACTGCAGTGTGTGCTGGTATTCTGTGATCCCATGAGATGATTGATGTATCGTACAAACAGGGTGACAGAAAAGTATTTTTTGCTGGTGTGATGGGAATAGGAAGTGCAAAATGTCAGAAATGCCCTGAAAATAACCATTCAAATTTATGTAAATTGCTTAATTAATTGACCTCATTTGCGCTTGCAGATTTTATTTGCATTTTCCTTTGTGAATTAGTTATTTTTCATTGTACACTGAGACAATATTCCAAGGCTAATTAAACCCTTTAAAGCTATAGGTTAATATCCAATTCTTATGTAAACACATTTATAAACATTAATCAGATCTAAATTACCCATTTTATAAATAGTGTTTTATTCATTTGCAGCTAATAGATGTACTGTCTGTATTTATTCTGCTTTGGGCTCAAGAAGTTCACATTAGTCTGTAAATGTTATTTCTTTAGAATCGTAGAATAGTATGGGTTGGAAGGGACCTCAAAGACCATCTAGTTCCAACCCCCCTGCCATCAGCAGGGACACCCTCCACTAGACCACGTTCCCCAAAGCCCCATCCAACCTGGCCTTGAACACTTCCAGGGGTGGGGCCTCCACAGCTTCTCTGGGCAACCTGTTCCAGGGCCTCACCACCCTCAGCATAAAAAATTTCTTCCTAACATCTAATCTAAATCTGTCCTCTTCAGTTTAAAGCCATTACCCCTTGTCCTATCATTACATACCCTTGTAAACAATCCCTTTCCAGATTTCCTGAAGACCCCTTCAGGTACTGGAAGGCTGCTGTAAGGTCTCCCTGGAGCCTTCTCTTTTCCAGGCTGAACAATCCCAACTCTCTCAGCCTGTCCTCATAGGAGAGGTGCTCCAGCCCTCTGATCAGCTTCATGGCCCTCCTCTGGACTCACTCCAACAGCTCCATGTCTCTCTTGTACTGGGGCCCCCAGAGCTGGATGCAGTACTCCAGGTGGGGTCTCACAAGAGTGGAGTAGAGGGGCAGGATCACCTCCCTCGACCTGCAGGTCACACCTCTTTTGATGCAGCCCAGGACACGGTTGGCTTTCTGGGCTGCAAGCGCACACTGCTGGCTCATGTTGAGCTTCTCATCAATCAATACCCCCAAGTCCTTCTCCTCAGGGCTGCTCTCAATCCATTCTCCGCCCAGCCTGTAATTGTGCTTGGGATTGCCCAGACCCATGTGCATGACCTTGCATTTGGCCTTGTTGAACTTCATGGGGTTCACATGGGCTCACTTCTCAAGCCTCTGGATGGCCTCCCTTCCCTCCAGTATGTCGACCGCACCACACAACTTGGCGTCATTGGCAAACTTGCTGAGGGTGCACCCAATCCCACTGTCCATGTCGGCGACAAAGATGTTAAACAGCGCCGGCCCCAATACCGACTGCAGAGGAATGCCACCTGTCACTGGTATCATGTTGTTTGCTTTTGCATGCGTTTCCAAGTATCTCTGCTGTTTATGATCTCATGGAGATTATTGGATAAGAATCTGTTTGGAGTGCAAAGACTGAAGTCAGAGACCCTCTGAGTCTTGAATCCTGTTGATGACTGGTCGGTACAAAGATGGTCTAGGGAGAAAGACTATGCAAGAAGCAGGGTAAAGTGATTCTCTGGTACACAACATACAGTGATATACATCTTGAAATTTCATTGAATTACCTGCTCTTGGGAAACTGATCTCTCACCCTGTGTGAAATGTAAACTAATTCAGCTTTCAGTGAAAGAGAATGGAACGATCCTCGATGTATGAAGTTTAATATCCTCTCCACATTTTCCTTTTAATATTAGCATTCTAACACTGGATATTTTTTTTATTTTTTTATTTTTCATAAATATCCTATCCCCCTTGGAATTTTATCTGTTTCTTGGCAAACACTTGTAAATTCATGGGAAAGAGGGACATGCATTTTTCTCTGGTAGGCAAAATCCATTTTCTGTTCCTTATTTGAATGAATGGTGAATAAATGCCTCTTCACAAATTATTAATACTACATGGAGAAGGTTGAGAAAAAATGTGGATATTAATTCATGGAACATATGGTCCATGTTCAGTCATACAATAATTCATCCTCTCGCTAGAGCAGCTGTAAGTAAATTTTGAATGTTTGCATTGGTGCCATGCTTTACTCTCCATTGCATGGACAAGAGTTGACAGAGGCTGTGGTGCAGATGTTGTCCCAGTGTGCTAGGTGCTGTTCACATGCTGAATGGGAGTGCTTCCTGTTATGAAGAATTTAGAGCTTGCATTGATTAAATGGCCAACAGCTGGAAAAAAAAAGGAGAGATTTGAAAAAGTTAAGAGCCCTGGCCCACCATCATACCTAAAATCTGCAGCAGAGCTAAGATTATACTCAGGTGTTATCATTCCCAGCGTGATGCCATGTTTACTCATGCCACAGCAGCATATTGCTTTGTATTTTTTTAACACGGACATAGGTTAATTATTTGCTGTCAGGCTATATAGCTTCTGAGTTTACCTTTCTGCTAGAATTTTTACTCCACAGGTGCTTGTAACATCCCTTGCCACAAATACCTTCTACACGGTACTCACCTCCTTTAGTCAAGTCACTGCTAGGGAGGCTGATGAGACAGCCTGCTGTTGATTCCTGCGCTGGTTTAGATGCATCCCACAAACTTTGTGCTGCACTATCGTTATCTACTGTGGACCCATAGCCTGTTTCTGCTCTGTTGTGTAGAATGGTTGGAAATTAGACTTACAAAGCAGCAATTACCAGAGACAATCTGGAAGATT
This sequence comes from Grus americana, assembly GCF_028858705.1. Taxonomy (NCBI): domain Eukaryota; kingdom Metazoa; phylum Chordata; class Aves; order Gruiformes; family Gruidae; genus Grus; species Grus americana. Next base: position 7,497,483 of record NC_072853.1, on the reverse strand, counting down.
GATGCCATGTCTAAAGCTCTAGAACTTCCTCATAATATTTTCAAATAACTGTCAGTAGTGCTGTGCATATATTAGCTAATTCAACTGGAATCTGTGAATGCATATCATCTGAACAGCTGATAAAGCCTCATTCAAAATTTGGAATTTTTCCCCATTTTTTTGGTTGCTTTTATTCCAAGTCCGTAGTCTTTTTTGTTGTCAAAGATAGACTTAAGTCTTCATTAATGGACATGTCTTTCCTCTCTTCTCCCTCCCCCTTTCTCTCCGTATATATATACACATATATATTTAAACATACATATAGATGTATTTGCACAGACAGACACAGACACATAGAGACATATATATCTAATACAGATTTTGAAGAAAGAAGGGTCGAAATTGAATTACAGCTGCTGGGCTATCTAAGGCTTGTTTACAGTCTTGCTTCCTAGACAGCTGTGTACAGGTAGCAAAGTAAAGCACTTATGAAAATCGAAGGAGACATGTCAGGCAAAGGGACCATTCTGTTACACTTGGAGTTTTCTCCTCCACTTCATAGCTAACTGCACTTGTCTCAGGGGATAGTCTTGAATTTGTGAGCTTAAACTTATTTACTATGAAATGGCAACCAAAAGCAAAAAGTTACCTGTAACAATCCTTTGAAAACTAGAGACCTAATTAAATACGAGCAAAGAAAATCCAGCTGAGGCAATGTGAAATAGAGGATTTCTGTGCCAGAGGGTTTGAAGGACACTTTATTATTATTTTTGGTTTATATTTTGTAGGTTCATACTCAAGAGTCTTGGATCTTAGCTCCATTCTGAAAGGGCTCAAAAATATATCTCATCTGAAACTACTGAATTTTGCCTTGCTAAGTTTTTGTAACCATGAAATCAACCAACTGGTGTGAATTCTAGGTGATATTGAAAAACCCTTCCTGGCGTAAGCATTCCTGGACAAATTTCAGCCAAAATCTGGCATAGGAATGTGCCCAGAATATGGACTCAGGTTGACTGAAAAACAGCCAGAAGTTGGCCCAAGATTGCTGAAAGCTTTGTAAATTATTTCTGGTTTGTTAGGGAAATGTTGCCCAGCTGTAGTCATTACACATGCATTGTAACAATTATTATACCAAGTGAAAGAGTGTCCTGGGGGTGTGGAAAGATTGAGGGTAGCTTTTCATCTTGCACACAACAGCAGGATTGGAATCCAAATTCCATTTAGCAGAGTTCTAATTAAAGGGACTTACTATTTTCTCAGCCAGAACGGAGTGGCCCAAAGAAAGCCTTCTTGCTGGTTCAACAGCTGGTTCCCTGAGACGTTTTCTCCAGATGGGCTGCATTTGTATCCAATGCAACAATACCACTCATGTGGCAAGTATTTCTTAGAGGGTAAGGAGCCCTATGAAAAGATCGTTGTTTATAAAGGAAATAATAATACTTTTGTTTGAGCATTGTAGTCTGAATCATTGCATTTTGCTTTTTACATCTTCCATTATATAATGTTGTTTGTCAAATTCTCATTATACATCATTGCAAAATAGGATGAAGACATTTTGTGTGTGTGTGTGTGCCTGTGGTTCAAAAGCTGATGGGGTTATTTTGGGTTTTTTGTCAGATATGAAAGACATTTATGAAATCTTCCTTTTGTGTGGTATTTTCCATGGCATGTTAAAGTGGGATCTTAGCAATGTTGGTTGTAAGGAACCTCTTGAGCCACCTAGTCCATGCTGTCTGCTTGGAGCAGGACTAGTGTCAACATCAGGATCTGTGGATCAGGTTAGCTGGGCTTGACATGTCAAGATGTGAAAATCTCCATGGACGGAGAGTCTACAGCTATGCTATCACCTGTTCTTGTGTTGAACTGCCCTCCTAGTGATGGGGTTTATCTTAGTGTCCAATCTGAATCTCCCACGCCTGGTTGTTGTCTCTTATTACATCTCATGACACTGTGGAAGGCAGTTTGGCGGTGTCATCCCTGTAGTTTTTCTTCATGTAGCTGAAAGCAGAGCTGAGATTGTCCCTTAACCACCTTTTAATGAGATTAAGTAGTCTGAGCTCCCTGATCCTCACCCTGTAGGTACTGTGCCCTATGCTCTCAAGTATCCTGGTAATCTACTGGAGACTTTCCAGTTTTTTAACATAATAATCCTACTGTATCATATTCCTATTCTTAGCATTCTTATTGCATGCTTCTGATAAAACTTTCCTACATTGCACTCTTGTTTGTTTCTTTGTTTTACGGGCTTTTCTTTGGGTGAGCAGAGAAAAATGGAAAATGTGACAAAAAAATAAGAAACCATGAGGGCATTTTCTTTAAAATCAAAGCTGGTTGAATTTTGAATGCTCAATAAAACCCCACCAAAGCCCATCAAAAAACTAAAGAAAAAGCCCCAAACTTTCCTTATTACTTTCCATCTCTGTCTTGCAGCCAGAATTCCTAAAGTGATCTAATAGTGTCTTGAAATGACTATGCTTTTTGAGCAGAATTTTTGTTTGTCTGTTTTAAGAGTGATCCAAATAACTACAACATTAAATTCAGCATACTGAGGCTGGGTGCAAGGAGAAGTTTCCTAGCAGTGAAAGAAGATTATTTAGGGCTGCTCATTTTGTTTGGGTCACCTAAAGTTAGACTACATTAAGTTATGTATTAATTTTTCTGTTTCCGCACAGAGCAAAGCTGGATGGCTTAAAAAAATGCTTCCAGCATGGACTGCCTCAGGGAATATATGATACATATCAACTGATACATACCAAGATGCTTTTTTCTGTGAGTGGTTATCATCTTACAAAGGTGATATTACTCTCACCCGTACCAGTACTTGAAGAAATCTGTATTTTCATCTTAGCAGCCATGAAAAAGTGTTAAGGTAGATATTCCTTCAGCTGATGCTACTCTGAGAGGAGCTTGTGTCAAGGTACCCTCTGGTGACCCCATAACTAAAGGGCCATATGTTAACCACTTTTCCTGTTCACAGCCATAAGACTGTAATTTCTCTCTAGACTTGACTCCGCTCCAAGGAAGACAAAGAAAATATACACAATTTTGTTTGATCTTTTTTGTCAGAGAGGAATCAGGAAGCCAAAGGGGAGAGTGCAGAACCTCCTGGGTTGGATTTTTCAAGTGCTATTTGTTGATGAGGCCAACAGAGTTATGTACATGTGCCAGCTGCTTTTCTGTTTGTGTCGTCTCCCATGAAAGTGAATGTAAAGTCTCTATCAGAATCTCTTTCTGTTTAGATGATGGGATGGTGGGTGCTGAGTCAAAACCAAGCAAAGTCAGGGAAAACAAAATAATCAAAAATTATTGCTGCAGGAGAAAGGAAGCAATGCCAGGACTGAGACCAAGAGTGACAACAGAGGTCCCGCCACAATTAACAAGGTTAATGCCAAGAAGGAAAAAAGAATCCATTAGTTTAGTTTGCTTTGAAGTTAACTTGGCACAAGACTTCTCCCTGGTATTTAAACAATAGCCGGTGCTAAAGGATCTAAAGAAAGAAAATAAAAGTTCCAAGCTAGAAGTTCCAAATTTCTAGGAAGTTTTGACACTTTATCCTTTTTTTTTTTTTCTTTTCATTCTAAGTTAGAGTGAAATCAAATATCCTTTAAGTTTCATGAATAATAAAGTGGGGAAAATATTTTTGAAATTCTAAAACATCTTGATGGATTGATTTTTAGTTTGTGTATTTCAGTCACATTCACATCTTTTCATGGTATGTGATCTAATGCTGTTCTATATGTTAATGTACCTGACTTCTGGAAGTGACTACGTGGTTGTTGAAATAACTATATCACCTATTTTCCAAATCATAAAGGGCAGCTGCTATTAATAAAGGTTGAAATATCTTATTTCCTTTGATGAATCAGTGTCTCATGTGTGGCTTTTTCAATCAAAATATTCAATATTTTGATACAAATTATTTAATTATACCACAATTAGAAGACTCTTTAATCTAGATGTTCAAGCATTTCACTACAGGAAACAGGAAAAAAGTTGATTATCAGATAAGCTCTTTCAGCCACTACTAACTTGCTGATGCCCTTAAATATTTTTACCAAGCTAAACTCAAATACTTCAAATATTTTATGTTGTATTGTAGTATGCCAGCAATGATAGATGACATTATTTTGTGATATAATGACATAAGGCAAAAAATAAAAATAAAATCATGTAGAATGTAGGTAAAGATCTCTTATTATTCAGGAAGTTGTGGTGGGTTTTTTCCCCCAAAACAACAACAACAAAAAAAACCCCAAATAAATATGTGAATTATGCTTTCTGAACATTTCTCTTCCTCTGTATCTAGTGTATACTTCCAAATTTTAATCAATGTTGTTATGCATTTCTAAATGCTTTGATCTGGGAAAAAAAAAGTTGGGACATTTATGATTTGTATATCCACATTTTTGCTCAGCTTGTCCAGAGTTTTGTGCTACTCAAATGCTAAAAAAAGTTTACTCTCCTTATGTGTTCTTTATGAAGGGATCATTTGCTTGTACATGAAGAAAGCACCTGTGGGTGTAGTCTTTATCTAAGCACCCTACTTATGGGGATTGTCCCATACTATAAATTGACCTTATGTTTCACCCCAAACTACACCAGAAGAACAGAATGAGAGTGCAAGTTGTCTTCAGACAACATGCAGGACTCCTTTTTTCTTCAGAGCATAGGGGAGGACAAAAATCAGAAAGGGCCAAATGGAAAGAAAAAATTATCTCTGCTGCTCAGGAAATGCAGATGATGCCTCTAATTTTCAATTGGCAAATAGGTGATGTGGGTTAATAGAAAAGCACCAAAGTGCTGCAAAGTCATGAACTAACCTTTATGTATGTCCCTGTTCGACCATGCATCAGAAGACAGTCTTCTCATGTTCCTGCAAGATTTAGGAATTCAATAGTGGTGACAAGAAGTTTTGCATTGTGCCTTGTGTATCCTTTTTTTTCCCCTGTTCTTTTCATTTGCTAAGTGAAATTCAATCCCTCTTGTTGTTCTTCTGGCCTGCTGGTTGCAGGGAGTAAATAAAGAATGGCAGTAAAGTGCAGTGATAAAGTCACTATTTGGTGAATAATGCAAGGACCGAGCAGCCAGTGATCAGCTTGAGAAGGTGTGTCTGAATCATGTGTGAGAAGGAAGAGCTAAACCTCACAGAGAAACTGTATCCATCTGTCAGCAGTTAATAGGAGGTTATACTAAATCATGCATTTCTGTTACATTCGCTTCTTTCAAAAAGCAAATTGTTAGGTTTTTGCTGTAAAAAAAAAAAAAAAAAAAGTGATTGCATACCATCATGTTGTGATAGCTTTGAAGATCCAGGTTCCACTAATTCCTAAGCCTTTTTCGTAGACTGAGGAGAATCAAAAGGCAGGAACTACATCTCCCCTATTATGATGTATAATTGGCAGTCGGTGATACCCTCATTATTCCAGGAGTGCATTGAACTCGTTATTGAACTACTGCATAAAAACAGCATAGGCAATGCATGTCCAAGTAGATGCCTTATTTAAGTTGACCTCATCTCCTTCACTTCTCCTGCTTCTCCCCAGCCTCTCCCTTCCCACAGCACCCCAGCTCTGCTTTCTCATCTCTGACTGCAGTGGGGTCCCCATCAGGTCACAGCAAAGCTCAGCAGCTCTGTGCCAAACTGGAGACTTGGTTTTACATGGCTGTCTCTAGAAGGGGAATTACCCAGGAGCATCCTTCATTTCCAACAGCATCACTGCTCCTTGGGCAGAAGACCAGCCTTGGAGCTGTGTATGCATTTATGGGTTGTCCTAGAGGCAGGAAAGAGAAATTTAACTAATTCCATCAGAAATTTCTTTCATTAAAAGGCAGAGCCCAGAGCCCAGAACCTACAGGTTTCTTAAAGTATCAGTGCCCTTCTGCAGAGTAACATGCAATGATACATGCAAACGAAGCTGATCCTGCTAAGACTGGAGCTGTTGCATGTACAGTCTCAGATTTCTTTGCTGCTTTTTGCTGTTACATAACTTATGCTTAAGAGACATTTAAAGGCAACGTAAAACTCTGATTCCCACCAGAGAGAAGAAAAGATGTTAAAAGAAAAATTAGAACTGTAGACCTTACAGCCACAAAATGGCATCGCTAGGGAAATCGTGGCAAATTGTAAATAGAAATTAATTCTTAGAGAGAGACTGAGAGATGCAGTACTTTTATTTCAAAGGCATGTTATGAGCACATGAAAATGTCCCCATACATGTAACAGTTTCAGTGCTTGTGGATAGATTAGGATGTTCTGGCCTTTTCAAAACAACCTGCCCACAAGCGTTACGAGAAATATTAACATTACTAAGATTATGATGAGGTCTTTCCCCATTCTGTTGTATTTCACTAGATGAAAGGCTTTATTCCCAAAGAATGACAAATGTGGAACAATTTCTGTTTTAAATCAATAAACTCTCTGTTGCTCATCAGAACCCCAGATAGGCATTTTTTTTATTTCATCCCTCCAGAGGATAAACAGTGAAGGATAAATGTAATTCACCTCAACTTTTTAAATTTTTTTCACAAGTTCTTTTTCCATTCCACTTCTCCGTTCCTTCTTATATGTTACACTAGAGCAGAAACAAAACTTCTGAATGTTAAAGCAGAATATAATTATATGAGAACAGTCAATAAAACAGCTCTTTTAAAAAGAATATGTTTATTTTTATATCTCCAGAAATGACAGAAGATCTTGTGATAGACTTCAGAACTCTTCCCTTTACTAGTTTTTAAAAGATAATACCAGACAACTGGCTTTAGGTGGTCCTCCTTGAACAAGGAGGTTGGACCAGATGACGTCCAGAGGTGCCTTCCAACTTCAACCATTCTGTGATTCTATGAATAGATCTCCATGAAGTGCTTTATTATCTAGCAAAAAGTATTTCTGTGAAAAATATATAATATTTTAAATATATTACACCCCCCCCATCAGCATAACACGTCCTAACCAGTCAAACTTTAGAGCGAGGCACTAGGACTAACAATGTCTTAATACAAACTTGCCCTGTAAATCTCATACTTATTTATTCCAACTCTAACAAAAACGTTTTGCAGCAACTCAAGATTTCTCAGTATTTTTAGAATAAATTAATAATCTATGAAGCATTCATTTTTGGAAGTACCTTGTCATTCCACCCCCCTATCCTTTTACCTCCTTCTCTCCGATCCTTTCTTCCCAGCAGAAAGCAACTACAATTAGTTAGAGTAATAATTTCTTGTAGGCATCAATTAAAATCAGTATAACATGAATTGTGCTTTGCATGCTTGCATGGGAGTTGCTATAACTGACAATCAAGTTGCAGAAAATGGCACTCTAGGGATTAAAACTAAAATAATCATCACCTATAAGTTCAGTTTGTTTGGTTTTACTTGGGGGTTTTGGTTTGGGGCTTTTGTTTGGCCAATTAAAGAAAAGTAAATGTTCCCTTTTAGCAACAGTCAATTCCCTTCTTTCTTGCTCCCTAGAATCAGCAAATCAGGGAGACAAATTTTCCAAGGTCTTCCATTTCTGCTGACCTCCAGTCTGATTCCAAAACGAGTTTTGGAGAAAATCTAAAAAAGAAATACTCAATTATTCTGTTATAATAAAGGCTGAATTAATTATTCTGTGTTGAGCTGACATGGTGTTCATCCAAAGCATTTTAAGGGGCTCTGATAAAAAGACTTTTCTTCCTATTACCAGTAAAATAATGAGGAAATTAAAAAAAAAAAAAAAAGCTAGGATTTTAGCTTATTGTGTTTTGGGAAGTAAAGGAGTTGTTTTGTTCGTTTAGATTTCTTTTTCTAGTTAGCATAAGATAAAATACAAAGATTCAGAAAAGTCAAATTCAGTAATTAGTCACTTACCATGAGGTTTCAGAAACATCTGAATAGTTATACCAATTTTAAAATGCACCACATAATTTTTGGACACATTCATTTTACAATGAGCAGTTCCCAAGATATCCATGTGGTGGCTACTCAGTGAAAACAAGAGGTCGAGTAAATATTTTTTTTAAGAAGTCAAGAATGGAAAATATAGAAATCAATTATTTTTCTTAAAAATTCTGGGTGAACTTAAGACACCTCTTGTTAAAAATGCTGATTAGTGGTTTTGTTCTTTTCAGAAACAACTTTCTAAGATGCGCTTTCACTTCAGTTACAGCTGTCAGCTCAATTGTGCATCTGAAAAAGAAACTGTCGTCCTGCTTTCCCCTGCACCCAGATAACAGTGGGATTAAAGAATCAAAAAATATAAGCACATAATTTAATTGAGTTTGCTAACACCATGTATTTCACCTTTTAAGAAACTTGTGGCTCTCGGTAATAATCAAGTTATAGGTCTGAACACATCAATTGAATTGAATTAGATAACAAATATTGCAAAACATGTTAAAGAAATATTGGAATCTAGGCCTTCACATTTGTACAGAACTAGCTTTTTAACAAAGCCATAGCTGGACAGAAGCAAACCGAACAATTTATGATAATTAAATTAAATTACTGTCCCCCAAAAGTAATGTGATTACCACTAAAGTCTTCCAGAAATGGTGAGAGAGAGAACATAAATTTAATTCTGATTTCTATCTTAGCTGTTAGTTTCAATGGACATTTAAAGTATTATACTCCTTAGGAAAAATATATTTTAATAAAATACAGGGAGGACTTGAAAAGCAAGAAGAGTATTCTGATAAATTATAATTGACTGTGGATTTAATATGTTTTTTTCTGGTGCTTCTACAATTTTCAAGCAATAATTGGAAAATAATGCTATTAAAAAGCGTAGGATTCAAAGTTTATTTTAAAACGCTAGAAGGAAGCATCTTTGTCCTGATTCTCTTTTACCTTACGTAATCTCTTTTTTATATTCCTATTTTGCATCCTTGGAAAACAAGTGATGCTAGTGTAACACGGTTTTATATTACTGATGCTAATTTCTTCCATCTATCGATAATATTTAAAGTCAAATATAGAATCAGTTTTTTGTCAGAAATTCAGACCTGTGCAACATAGCTGAAACAAAAAATGTTTTCAGTTCTACATATTACCATGGGACAATATAGTAAGTTTATCATCACCTTAGTTATCTAATGTGACATGGCAGTCACAGCCTTCCACAGAATTTGTGCCCTTTTTTCAGTTTCTGTCTGTGGTGTGTGAAGAGAAATGGAATGGAGAGAAATAAGTTGAATTAGAAATGGAAAATTATTGAAGAGCATCCATGAAAATTTTTTTGAGAGAAATATTTTGGTCTAGAATAGTTGAACAAAACCAATCTAATATACAATAAAAATTATAAAATAGAATTTCAATAAGAAATAAAATACTTTTATAAAAATTCTTAATGAAGTAGATTCAATGTAAAGTTGTCATGAAAGTTCATATGCTGCATGTTCTGCTAGGCACTGGTATTTAAGGATTACTGGGTATAGTGCATATTTCTTGCACTGCAGTGCTCCTCCCCAACACTTAGATGGGCTCGTGGTTGTTCCTGTGTCTACTAAGCCACATCTGTATTAAGTTCACTTGCTCATCAGTTCACATCTTCAGCTGACCAGGCTTAGTACCTGAAGCTAGTAGAGTCAACACCAGTGACTCCTGTTCACCACTGGCTTCTGCTAGTTGTACTCACATTGCACTTTCACAGGGCTGAAAGTCAACCCAACTGCTGTCCTACACTGGCTATCTTTACTGGCTTTTGTAAGCCTCACACCTGACCTGAATCACCTGAACCATCTACTTCATGGCCTTTCAAAGTGCTGTATCTAAATCCGTCGTGCTTCAGATCAACAGCATTCAAAATCAATGAGTGACATTTCCATATACTTCTGTTGAGGTGATAGGGGTCAGGATTGTGTCCCCGGCCCATTCCATCCCAACTCAGGAGGAACAGCAGTCCTGGAGGAAACAGCCTTGAGTTATCTGGACTGAAACATCTGTGTAGTCCAGAAAGCTAATAGGAAGGGCACGACTTCTGGAGTAGCAGTTTAGCAAAATATGCCAGACATTGGCTTTCACGATAATGTCGATACGCTATTTTGGAGTGCCAAATGCCCCAGACAGCAGCTATTATTCTTCTGAATCTATCTGCCTGATTCTCTTACGAGTTGATGAAGAACTGGTGTATAGAGAAGTCTATGTCAAGCAGCATCAAAACAGGGGTAAATGGTACCATTGGGCAGAGACTATATCCATCATGGTAACAATCAACAACATCATTAGATGAATCTTTCCCAACTATCCAATGACAAAAATGGTACTTCTGTAATTATATATTGCCGGTGCAAAGGGACTTTTAAGTATTTGAATTTTAAATGTTGCTAATCACAGCCCTTGATGGACTATAATGGGTATTAATATAAGTTATATTGAGTGTGTGGATGCTGGACAAGTCACCAGACATCCCCATCTGCCCTGCGCAAGGTTGACCCTCCCTTCCCTCTCTCAGATAGGAACACTCACAGTGTCAGGAGACCAAAAGTTCATGGCTTTGTCAGAAACCCCTTCTTGCTCTGAGTCATGTGTCCTACCTGGAAAACACTGGCTTACACTCTCCAGCTGGGCACTTCATGAAAAAAAATTAAAATAATCACTTGCACAGCAGTGTCCCAAATGCCATATGCATTGTCACAGTCTGCTGCATGTTACAGAACATTTGCTAGCCCAGCAGGAGCCATGCCATCAAAATTGGTGAACAGGGCACTTTGGGCCAACTTTATCCAATCCAATGCTGTTCCAGCTCCCATGAGGGAAGTGCAGGCTGTGATACACTTATTCCTGCCTCATAAGGAGCAAATGTAAACTGTGAACATAAGTCAGAAGAACTGGGGTTACAGCGTGTTTTCTCTCATGGTACACCCTAAAGCAAACCTATTACCCTTCTTCCCCACCTTCACAGTTCCTGGGCTAATTAGAAACTCAGTGTGTGACCACAGAATTTTTATATCAGGCTCACTCAGCAAGTTTTCCCTACAAAGCTCGACTACCTTCTTCTGAAAAACAAAGATTCTCTTGTGATGTTCCCTCCTTCCCTGAACTTGCTACCCACCAGGCTCTCTCTTTACTCTTTGTTTATGTTACTCCCTTTACTCTTGCTTCTATTTACTTATAATTATCTTGTTGTTGACCTCTGTTTATCTTCATGGCAACATCCCAGAAGAAATTTGCAAGTTTGCATTTGGTGCATTTATCTTATTTGCATTTGAAGATATTAGAGAGATTCTATCTAGCTCTTGTTCTGTGCCAGTCTCCAAAGGAGCCTCATTCTCCTCCACTCCTGTCTTCTGCAGCAAGGTTAGCCCTCCCATCAGCACCAGAAGATGACTTCTATGAGTGCTAGCAAAAATCCTAGCACCACCCAAGGTCTAGTACCTAGGTTTCCCTACTGGAGCTGTCTCTCAAGGTCTTTTTCCTATTCTGGTCCAGAGCTGCTGGTAGCTTCTGATGCTTTTCTGCTTCTTGAGTTATCTCCTATTTCTGGTAGGCCAGGGCACTCCTACTTAGTGTTTTCTGGCTTTTCATTGATCTCAGAAATACTGTCCACAAGCCATCCAAACCACAGAAGCAGGAATCTGGGTCTGTCTGTGAGGACACATTGGTGCTTAATGGCTCACCCTCAGCATCATGTGGGGAGGAGGAAAAGAGTCCACACTGCGTCCGGATCCAGTGCATGGCAGGATGCTGTGCTGACTGCATCTGCCCACTCACTAGCTGTGCATCTCAAGCTATCACCAACAGCCAGTCTATCTCCCTGTTCTCCTGTCAAGAAGAGAGAGTTGACTTGATCCCAACTCAACATAAGACATGAGCAAACATTGGCAGTGTAGGTGACCACAGGGAGCCTAGGTTTGTGTGCAGGCTCAGTCTTGAGCATCACGACGGTGAGGACAGCCTTTGGGATATAATTTAGACCTGTCATAAACCAGATGAGCCTTTAATGGGAATAGTGCCCAGGCCACCTGTGATGGATTAGCTGCCTTCCTGGCTAGCTCTTACAGGCCAGGTCTCTGCTGACGGATCAGAGCCAGCAGGGAAGGTCTCAGTTGACAATGCTTATGATGGGGATTGGCTCGGATGTGTGGTGAGAAGGGCAAGGAAAGACATAAACCTGGACTGTGAGAGTGTGTTGAGGTTTGAATGAACAAAACACCACATTGGAGAAGGGATCTGAGGACCGCTGGCTATGGCACAGAACTGTTGGTGAGCTGGAGAAACAGGCTAGCACACCTCCGGCTGTGGCGGGTGTTTGGGTGACTTGTGCTGGCCTGAAAACCTGCAGCTGCCAGGCGAAGTTGTATTCCTCCTGGTGTTGCGTGTCCTTTGGTCTGCCGGTTTGGGCTGCAGAGCTGCCATTTACAGGATTCTTTTTTTTCTTTCTCCTAGCCACAGGGGAGCTTATCAGATAAAAGAACTTGGTGGATTGACAAAGATTGATTAACAGTGAGGTGGAATGGGACTTTTATTTCTGCCTCCATAAACACCTGAGTGACAGTCAGCTGTGTGTGACCGTGGTCTTATCAATAACAGTTTATGTGAGATGGACTTGAACTAAAACATTTTGTATTTAAACGTCCAAATCTTTGGAGACCTGAATCTTAGCAATATTAGGTAAAGGAATCAAATACTGTACTATTTCAGCATCAGGGAACAGCTGAAATAAACAGGCAATGTTACAAAAGCTGTGCGACAAGATTTGGGGATATTCCGAGGGATAATTCACTGGAAATTAAGGTCAACGTGTGAGATGTTGACTGAGATATTTATGAAGATGATAGAAGGCATATTTCAGATCTGATGATTGCTCTTTTTCTCATGCATCACTTTATAACGGAGGATTAAGAGGTTTGTGATGAAATTACAACTGCTTTTGAAACTTGAACAAGAAAATGCCTCTCTGGGGTTTTGGGGAGATCTCTGCCTTTTGCAACCAAGGCTCAAATTTTTGAATGCAACTGATTATTATTACAGAATAATAAACTGAGCCCTCATTGGGATCCAAATCCTGGTTTTCAGTCAAATGCTTAAGTAATGAGAAGGCTGCAGGTTTTGCAATTTGGACTAAGTAGGACCTCTAGAAGGTAACAGTGTCTGTCACCTTTTATAATTATTGGCCATATGTAGGTATGAAGGGAGCCACAAGAGACCATCTAGATGAGTGCCTGGTGTTAAATCAGTTTTATGGAGACCTTCATCAGACTTTCAGCCAACATGGCATATCAAGGATGACGTTCCTTGGTGGAATTTTTCCTTCCACTTCTGCCAGCAGAACCTCTTGTTCATCATGCCCCAGATTGCTCACAGACCTAATTGAGAAGCAAGGGCCAATTCACAGTGAAATTACCATCTCGGATCAGGCTGAAGGCAAATTTCAAAAGTCCATAACAGCAGGTAGGAATCGGTCCACATCTCTGTGCTGGACAACAAGGGAAGGACAAGAATATATGTACGTGTACCCATGTGGTACTTGCACCAGAAGAAAACATATCTAGTTTGTATAGAATATATATATACACTTCATATAGAATATATAGAATAGTTTACTAGTGTTCACTGAACACACAAGGAGGACAGAAGAGTTCAAACTACTCAACCAATGAGAGAGAGGAGGAACACCAGACTGGCAGAAGGAAAAGAAATCCTTCTGCAAGCTGATTGTGCAGAGGGCAGTGATTTCAGTGAATATGAGTGACACCTGGCCTTTAACGCAGTGTACAAGTCTCGTGACCCTTGCTAAAGCTTGCTGATATCAGTGGCATTTCCTAGATGAAATTTTAAGCTCTCATTGCAGACAGTAAATAAAGATTGTTCTGTTTGCATAGGCATACTGGAGAAAAGTCTGAAGCACATTGGGGTGATACCTTACTAATTCTATTGCTATAGATGGAAAAGATAAGACAATTGTCTTAATTGCCTTAGTTTTAAACTCAACGCACAAGAAAATCAGAGATGTTCAGAAATCCGTTCCTCTTTCCCATTGGCTTCCAGCCCTGTGTTTGTAATCATAAGACCATCTAGAATAGTTATAATTCTGTATAAGTGGACTTTCTGCAATCAAAATTTTATCCAGTTGGAAAGTACATCAGTGAGCATATTGGGAAAAAAAAAAAAGAAAAAAGAAAAAAGAAAAAAGAAAAAAAAAAGAAAAAAAAAAAAAAAGGAAGGGCTGAAATCTTTCCCTTTCTGGTTCTAAAAATTCCTGCATGTTTTAAAATCACAAAGTCCTCATTTGAACTACTGCTTTGTTGTTCTGCACAGGTAGAAATGGAAGATTTCATATTTGCCTTCATCATTCTGAGTGACCAAAGAACTTGTGTGTACAAAAAGACTTACGCTACCTGTAAGCAATTTGTGTGTGTGTGGGCGGGGAATGCAGGAAGATCTACAGCCACATACTATACTAAGTGCAAAAGTCCTGCTGCATACCACTTAGCTGAAGCACTGCACAGTTACACTAAATAACAAAAGTATGCATATTCCTTGTGCACTGTGGAATGATTCACAGTAATTCACGAATCCACCGAGAGTCTTTTCATGTTTAATGGACTTGGTATGCTTATTTCCTGTGGCATAGTAAAGCTGTAGTAATGGGAGCAGCCTGCTGGCCTTCGCAGACCTGATCATAAAGATTGAACTTTGTTTGGTTTATGACTTTAGCTTCAAAAATACCTTAGAGATTGTGATAGGAACTGATTGCTGCCTCATATGAATAGTATAACAGAGCAGCTGAAACCTGAAGAGTTCTGTTTTGTGACTCTTAAGTTCTTCTATTAACTGCAATTTCTGGAGGTTCTGGCTTTGCTTTTCTGGTTATCCTGTTTTTAACATACAATTATGTGGTGGCCATGTATGAAGAAATGTTACTTACTGAAATCTTAACTTTAAACTTCTGCATTCTGTAAAGGCTGGCTTCTCTCCCTCGTGTTATCCTAGGTACATCTGTTCCTGTTGTATAGTCAACCATAAAGTGCTTTGAGGGAAACTGTGGAGAAAATGGATATGAAGTGATGGCTTTTCCCTGAGCCTTATCTCTGCCCAAGGACATTTTAACAGTATTAATAGTGAGGCAAAAGATGCATATAAATAAAAATATTTGGGCTTGAGACAGCGCAAACATTTGGGCCGTACTATAATAATTTATTCTAGAAAGAATACTATTGACTTCTCAGATTCTAGTAAATATAAACAGTGAAGTTCCTGTCTAATCTTATGTGATGGATTCCAGCAGGCATACATGAAGCCTGGAAAGAAATGAAATTACCTATCAATATGCTTCGATTCAGAATGCTTGTTTGTACCACTTGCTTTCATGTTTGTGTTATTATCGATTTCCTGGTAAAACAGCAGACTCAGAACAAAGATACTACTTACATAAAACTCAAGTAGAAAATAGCTGTATTTAGTTTAATATACCTTTTTCAAAACACCTGGTTTTTTAAAAAAGTGATGTTATTTTGAATACTGAGAGCCAGAACTGAGCAGACATTTTCAGTGATCTTCTTGGACATCAGGGTAGTTTAAGGATTGTTAAGCAGTTCAAGATGAATGAAATCAAAAACAGTGATAGAAAATGAAAAAAAAAAAATTGGATTGAAAATTTTTGTTTTGAATGCAATTTGCTATTTTTAAAAAGTTACATGATTATGTTTTTAAAAATAACATCTTAATATTCAAAGTATGCTTAAAATGAAAGAAAGGATAGTTCAATAAGCCAAACAACAATATTTCTCCTTTATAAAGAAAAATATTTTTGAACAAGGGAGGTAAGGTTGAACTTTCTTATTGTTATAGAAAACCAGCTTGAAAACTGCCCTGTTTCTGGAGCTCTGGCAATTACCTAGCAGAAGAACAGAGAAAGGGAAGGGAGTGGAACACAGAGAAAAAGGGCTGGAATTTAAGCACTCTAATAGGAATTTAATTTTCTGGCTATCATGCAGAAGGTAGATGCCTGATGTCAAATTCTTTGGCTTTAAATTAATTGAATCAAATTATTATTCTGAAAGAGCACCTCCTCCATTCTTACTATTCTTTTTCTGCCATTATTTTCCATGAAATTTGCTTACCCAAAACTATACTGAAAGACAAGATTCAGATATTGTAGGCAAGGCTAGAGGAATTATTCATGTCATTTATCTAATCTGACTGATGGTGAAATTTTCCATCAAATAACTTATTTGTAAATTGGTGCCTTCCTATTCACAGCTGAAATCCAGCTGCGCGCAAAAGACCTCACAGAAGCTTTATGTGTCACTTCCATCTCAGTTAAAATACATTTTGAGGACTCATGTGGGACTAGCATGATGAATAGACCATATTCTGGCCTGCTGCGCAGGGGTGAGTTTTATCCTTTCTGACTGGCTAAAATAATACGAACCTTAAATAAAGCACATATTGACATTGTAAGACACTATTAAGGTCCACAGTGCACCATGGTGATGAACCATGACCAAAGTACTCCCAGGGTTGTAATAATTCATTACTGAAATAGCTTCCTTCTAATGACTAAGGCTGACTGTGTCAAAGAGCTTGGACTCCTAACCCCAAGGCTTGTTATATAGCATTAAATAAATCTCACTTTCTGCTCATTTACCTGCTGCATCAAAGGTCATGAATCATAGCTGACATCAAGATTTGGATAGGTATCTTTTAAGGATCTCCCTCTGATTATTGGATGAATATACTTTGAGGCAAGCCTGGGCTTGCACTCCCAAGGATTGATAGGTACACATGGATAGAACTGAAAAATACCTTCCCATTTGCATGAGCTATTGATCCAATTGTCCTATAACTGTTTTCTTTGAATTTCTAATTCTTATTTTTATTTTGGAGATAGATGAACTCTGTTGTTCTTTCAGGTGAACATCCCAGCTACCAGGGAACACAGTAATGCTTCCTCAGTGTATTTAAGGTCTATTGATCTTGAACTGTTTCAAGCGCTGCGAGGAAGCAGCATAATAAGAAATGGACGGTTCATCCTCCCTCAGGCACCACCACTGGGTATTCCTTGGAGCTGAGGGAGGTAAGAATTAGTCCCATTTAACAAGGAAGAAAGTGGAAGGTGGATGTCTCCTACGCTGGGTCAGTGCTCTAACCACTGCATTACAAGAGAAAAGCACTCAAACTGCTCTTCTAAATGGAAAGTGACAGCTAGCACCTTATGAATATCACAGGTTGTTCAGCGTATATTTGATACACTGAAAATACCCTATTTTAAAAGCACTTTTAGATTTCCCAGAACATCTGTCTTGAGACAATCAGAACCACCCTCACCAGCTTTGGTCCTGGTTCCATAATGGCTCTTTCCTGTCTGTAAATAACCCTTCTGACCTCGTTACAGTCATTAGCAGAAGTGAACTGCGTGTAAACCATTGTGTATATAGCAAATGTAAACCTCCCTGATCAAACTACCACCATTTGCCTTCAAAACAAGCAAGCAAATAACTATCAAAGCTCTTAAATGTTTACTTGTGTTTCTCAGAATGGAATAACCTTCATGCAGGGAATCAGATGGCCCACGGAAACCCATGCACGAGAAGAAATAAACGTTTCTCCATTGGTATAGAGCAATCATAGGGCTCAGTGAGCACTGACTTTTGCCTGTTTTCTTGAAATAGATCTTAAATTAGGCTTGAATTGACCAAAGGTATTCAGTCTTTTATGAACTTAATTTCATGTGGCATAAGATTATGTTTCTTAATTAATAAGTAACGAGAAATAATTAATTCAGATTTACAATATACATTTTACAAGATTTGTTACATGACATTTTAAAACATAAGAAGGTGCGACACCAGGGTAAAGCAAAAAACTGGATAAAAAAGTGGGGAAAAATAGGATTAAATAGTAATTTTTCAAAATGGCAAGGAGTTAACAATGAACTTCCCTGGGTTTTGCAGAGCTTAATCTAATTATTAATTATCATCACAGGTGATGAGCTAGAAAAAGGTGAAGGTGGTAGGAAGGTTGAAGAAGAAAAAAAGTACAGGCGAATACCTGAGAAGAACAAGTATTTTGCCAAAAGTATTTTTGATATTTTTTCAGAACTGTTGTGTCAAATGCAGACTAGATCAGTCTGGAAAAAATGTCTGAAGAACTAGACTGTCAAACAGTTCACAACTGTTCTTTCCAATAAACCAGGAGTTAGAACATGCTATAAGGAAATAAAATACTCTAATTATTCTATTTACCTTAGAGAAAGTGCAATAATGTGTATACTCTAACCATCAGGCTTGAAGTGTACCTCAGCAAAAAGGTGAACTGTGGGAAGCTGAAGGGTAACACCTCCATTGACACCACCCCATCTTGTGTCAGGAAGCATGCTCTGATGTCTGCATTTCAGCTACCAAACTGCAACAGATTTAAATTCTCATCCTAAGAGCTTAAAAAGAAAAGTTGAACAGCATCCACGGGAGAATTCAAATTTGTGCACAAGGTTGTCTTGGCCTTATAACCAAATGATTAGAGCCATTTCAGTCTGTAGGCACAAAGGCCCCTTGTCCACATCTTGGTTGGGCATGCAATCTACTGGGCTATTGGAGATTAATGAGGCTGTTACCTCTCCCGGAAGTTTTGAGTAGCTAATGCTTTATTGCTTTGACTCCTCAAACGATGTGAGCACCAGAGTATTTCATTTGAGGTTCAGTGAAAGTCTTGTCAAGTACAGTAACCTGCTCATCCTAGGTTTTCGTTTTGGGAAGAAACAATGAAACATTTATATACTTGTTTAAATGCTAATCAGCTTTTGTTTGGCAGCCAGACCAAAATATTAATTATTCTTACAGCCTTAGTCAAGGACAAAGAGCTTGCTGATGAGCTTCAGAGGGACTTCATCTTACATAAATGGGTTATTTAATGGCAAATGAAATTCTGTACCGAAAAACATCAAATAATAAAGCACAAGGAACTCTTAAATCACCTGTCAAATATTGCAGCATTCAAGACTAACAGCGGTAGATGTAAAAAGGGACAAAGCCATCTCTGAAGACCTCTGCTTAAAGTTCAGCTGCAGTAAAAATGCAAGCATGATATTAGAATGCACAAAGAATGAGATTGAGATATTTCAGATCATATTATAGTGCCTGTCTGTATTCTGCACAGTGCCTAATCCTGTATGATCTCATCTAATGTACTACGTGCCATTGGTAGAATATTTCTCCAGAATGACAAATCAAAATAAGAAGGGATTAAAAAAATCAACAGGATTAATAAAGGACACAGAAAGCCGCCTCAGTGAAAAACAAGAAAAACTTTATGAGACTGTCAAGAAAACAAATAAGAGTCAACCCATTAAAATGAACATGTATAATGAATTTGAATTAGGAACACTGTGTTCCCTGGCGCACGTTACAAGGAGTAAAGAACATTACATGACCTTACAAAGCATCTTTACACATTTTATCAGAACTAGCAAAACAAAATAATTTTTTTCACCTAACATTCAATTAAATTTAGGATTTTTTTTTCCATATGAAATTTATTTAATATACACAAATTAACAGTATTCTCAAAGGAATGTTTATTTAAATAGTTGCTCAGACTACCCAGATACTATATACAATAGCTTAGGTTTTGGAAGAGACGTAACGAGTGATAAAGACTACTTGGAAGGATGTATGGAAAATAATGAGGAGACTGGTGAGAGCCAACACGGCTTCACTAAGGGCAAATTGTGCCTGACAAATTTGGTGGCCTTCTACAATGGGGTTACCGTGTTGATGGATAAGGGAAGACCAACTAATGTAATCTACCCTGACTTGTGCAAAGCATTTGACACTATCCCAAACAACATCCTTGTCTCTAACTTGGAGATACATGGATTTGATGAATGGATGTGGTGGGTTGACCCTGGCTAGGGGCCAGGTACCCACCAGAGCTGCTCTATCACTCCCCTCGTTCACTAGACAGGGGAGAAAAAGTACAACGAAAAGCTTATGGGTCGAGATAAGGACAGGGAGAGATCACTCACTAATTGTTGTCACGAGCAAAACAGACTGAACTTAGAGAGGAAATTCATCTAATTTATTGCTAAGCAAAACAGAGTAGAGGAATGAGAAATAAAATCAAATCTTAAAACACCTCCCCCCACCCCTCCCATCTTCCCGCGCTCAACTTCACTCCCAGCTTCCACCTCCTCCCCCCCTCAGTGGCACAGGGGGACGGGGAATGGGAGTTACGGTCAGTTCATCACACGGTGTTTCTGCTGCTTCTTCATCCTCAGGGGGAGGACTCCTCTCATCGTTCCCCTGCTCCAGCATGGGGTCCCTCCAATGGGAGACAGTTCTTCATGAACTTCTCCAATGTGAGTCTCTCCCACGGGCTACAGTCCTCCACGAACTGCTCCAACATGGGTCTCTCCCATGGGGTGCAGACCTTCAGGACCAAACTGCTCCAGCATGGGTCCCCCACGGGGTCACAAGTCCTGCCAGCAAACCTGCTCTGGCGTGGGCTCCCCTCTCCACAGGTCCACAGGTCCTGCCAGGAGCTTGCTCCAGCATGGGCTTCCCATGGGCCACAGCCTCCTTCGGGTGCCTCCACCTGCTCCGGCGTGGGGTCCTCCACAGGCTGCAGGTGGAATCTCTACACCCCCTCATCCTTCCTCCATGGGCTGCAGGGGGACAGCCTGCTTCACCATGGCCTTCACCACGGGCTGCAGGGGGATCTCTGCTCCGGCGCCTGGAGCACCTCCTGCCCCTCCTTCTTCACTGACCTTGCTGTCTGCAGAGTTTCTTACATCTTCTCACTCCTCTCTCCGGATGCAAAAGCTCTGTTTTTCTTCTTCTTAAATATGTTATCACAGAGGCGCTGATTGGCTTGGCCTTGGCCAGCGGCGGGTCCGTCTTGGAGCCGGCTGGCATTGGCTCTGTCAGACACAGGGGGAGCTTCTAGCAGCTTCTCACAGAAGCAACCCCTGTAGCCCCCCCGCTACCAAAACCTTGCCACGCAAACCCAATACAATGGATTACTTGGTGGACAAGGAATTGGCTGGATGGTCACACTCAAAGCATTGTGCTCAAAAGCTCGATGTCCGAGTGAAGATCAGTCACGAGTGGTGTTTCTCAGGGGTCAGTATTGGGACCGGCACTGTTTACCATCTTTGTCAGTGACATGGACAGTGGGATTGAGTGCACCCTCAGCAAGTTTGCCGATGACACCAAGCTGTGTGATGCAGTCAACATGCTGGAGGAAAGGGATGCCATCAAGAGGGACCTTGACAGGCTTGAGAGGTGGGTCCACGTGAACCGCATGAAGTTCAACAAGGCCAAGTGCAAGGTCCTGCATGTGGGTTGGGGCAATCTCGAGCACAACTACAGGCTGGGTGGAGAATG
Source organism: Grus americana (assembly GCF_028858705.1). Taxonomy (NCBI): domain Eukaryota; kingdom Metazoa; phylum Chordata; class Aves; order Gruiformes; family Gruidae; genus Grus; species Grus americana. The sequence goes on along the minus strand of NC_072853.1, from coordinate 7,476,199 downwards.
GACTGAGAGTATGTCTCGGGAGAAGGACTTGGGAGTGTTGGTGGTTGAGAAGCTCAACATGAGCCAGCAACATGCACTTGCAGCCCAGAAAGCCAACCATATGCTGGGCTGCCTCAAAAACAGTGTGACCAGCAGGTTGAGGGATGTGATTCTCCCCCTCTACTCCACTCTTGTGAGACCCCACCTGGAGTACTGTGTCCAGCTCTGGGGCCCCCCACATACAAAGGACATGGAGCTGTTGAAGCGAGTCCAGAAGAGGGCCACAAAGTTGATCAGAGGGCTGGAGCACCTCTCCTATGAGGACATACTGAAAGATTTGGGGTTCTTCAGCGTGGAGAAGAGAAGGCTCTGAGGAGAACTTGTAGTATCCTTCCAGTACCTAAAGGGGCCTACAAGAAAGCTGGAGAGGGATTGTTTACAAGGGCATGGAGTGATAGGGTGGGGGGTAATGCTTTTAAACTGAAAGGGAGTAGATTTAGATTAGATATTGGGAAGAAATTCTTCACTGTGAGGGTGGTGAGGCACTGGAACAGGTTGCCCAGAGAACCTGTTAATGCCCCCTCCCTGGAAGTGTTCAAGGCCAGGTTGGATGAGGCTTTGGGCAACGTGGTCTAGTGGAGGGTGTCCCTGCCCATGGCAGGGGGTTGGAACTAGATGATCTTTAAGGTCCCTTCCAACACATGCCATTCTGTGACTTTATGATTCTATATATTTTCATAATTACTTACTGCAAGCTTTCAGGATTTTCTTATATGTAAGTCCTAAAGATAAATGTACAGCTGCAACTAAACACTCCTAGGTCTCATTTTCCCGGTCTTGTTCAGACAGATTTTTCTCTTATATTCTAGTTTCTGAACTATGGAGACTTTTTCTTCTTTGAGAGTATAATCTAATTACACCTCTTGCAGAACATCTCAGTGATGTTTTGTGAAAGTAAATAACTACCTTCTCAACTTTACCATATTCAGTCTTTCAGAAAACCAGCTATGGCTCATTATATTCCTTTTCCTCCCTTACTTTTTCTGAAAATCTGAGGGAACTATTATTTTCACTGATACACATCTAACTGTTGGTCATGTTGCAAATGAGCAGAAGATAGCCACTCTCTATTAAGTGAATAGTTAATTTTCATAAAGAGCTTGGTATACATAATATTCCTGAGAGTATACATAAATAGATATTTAACTATCCAGAAGAAAAGAACTTTAATAACAAAACAGTGAAGAGACCTGAGATATAAACAATGATATGAAGTGTGAACATCTGGAAACATTTAACAGCCAGTGAGCTATCTTTTCCTCCTATCATCAGAGATATAAGAATATTATAGCATCATCTTGCTCAACCCCTACCATAAAATAAATTACCTTTGGATAGACCCCATTTAATTGCTCATAAAATTGATCTGACTTTCCAGCTTTTATAGAAAGCTGTATGTCATCAACAAAAGTGCTTAGAAAAAAATATACCTTTTTTTTTCTCTCTCTGATATAATCACAAAATTAAAATTAAACAGTTTTTCCAATGCATCTTGGCACAAGCAGTAGGTATGTCCAGAATAAATCAGAACGGTGTACATCCACAGGCTCTTTCACATTTTTCTGGTAGAAAGGACATATGAAGAGATAGTTATTTAATATTCTGACACTGTTGAGATTCTAAGATACCACTCCATAAAGGCCAGTGTTCTGAAATAAATGATATTGAGGAACTTGGTAAAATTTTATGGATTAACTATTGCATAGAAACAGACATTCTTTGCAATTTCACAGAATCATTCATAGCAAAGAATAGAATAGAATAGAATAGAATAGAATAGAATAGAATAGAATAGCGTACCGTATTTCAGTTGGAAGGGACCTACAATGATCATCTAGTCCAACTGCCTGATCACTGTAGGGCTGACCAAAAATTAAAGCATGTTGTTAAGGGCATTGTCCAAATGCCTCTTAAACACTGACAGGCTTGGGGCATCGACCACCTCTCTAGGAAGCCTGTTCCAGTGTTTGACCACCCTCTTGGTAAATAAATGGTTCCTAATGTCCAGTCTGCCCCTCCCCTGGTGCAGCTTTGGGCCATTCCCACAAGTCCTATCACTGGATACCAGGGAGAAGAGCTCAGCACCTCCCTCCCCACTTCCCCTCCGCAAGAAGCTGTAGAGAGCAATGACGTCACCCCTCAGCCTCCTTTTCTCCAAAGTAGACAAGCCCAAAGTCCTTAGCCCCTCCTCATAGGACATTCCTTCCAGCTGTTAAACCAGCTAGATATAGAATAATACATTGACCAGAATATATTGTTACATAAATAAATGTTCACTTTGAGCAGACTCTCAAAAAAGTGTGTATATAATTGTTCTGGATAAACATTGTGTCCCCCAAAATTTTGAAAAATAAAAAAAACTCAAGAAATTTCCTCTGGGATGAGACAAATTGCTTTGCTTAATCCCAATGTAAAACCTTAGATCTTATTTTAGCTTTCTAAAACTTTTGGATATTTTAAAATTAAGTCAAAACCACTTTATTTTATTTAAAAGCAAGTAAAAATGTCAAATAAGTTTCTTAGATTTTTTTTGAGGATGTTTGATTTGTCTAAAAGAACTAATGGAAACTATTGTGAATCTGAAAACCATCCATTGACTTTTCCTAATTATCTCATTATTTTCTTTCTCAAGATTATGTAAGTAGGATAAGTCTCTGACCTACATATTTACATAGTCCATCTCTCTGATTTATTACCCTGTTTTTAAAGTACTTGAGCCCAAAACTAGGGGGGTATATTTTAATCCAAACTACCTCCTTGTTAGGAAATGCAGTACAGGTATTTTGCCTAAAATCACCTATGTTTAAATGCATCATTCTGATGCTTTTGATTCAGTTACCTTTGCACTCTGTGAATTGTCATATCAACATGGAGCTGTATGACTGGGTGCTGCCAAATGCATCATTTAAGGCAGAAACGGCAATGGCTTTATTACGGGTAAAGAGTGGTTGGCAGGTATACCGGGCTTGTGTGTTTTGTAACAAGAGACAAACATTAACTGAGAAAAAGATAAGAGAATATTTTCCTCAAACACTCCTACTCTGTAGAAGTTATTAGTAAAAATGGATAATGAAGACAGACATTACAGTCAAACTTTACTGAATAAAAATTGTTTGTATTCATAACAAGGGGTCAATGGTGGCTGGTAACTGAAAATGAACAAACAAAAAAAAAGTGGGGGGTTGCAACAAATTTTGGACTTGAGGCTAGATTTACACTGTTCTGTACAAGCACTGTTTAAGGTAGTACCGTTCGGCTACCCATGCTGTTGCAGCTTTTGGAGCATGGTCAGAGAGAAATAAAAACATCCTAACTAGTATACCAAAGGGCAAGTTAAGCCAGGCCATGACCATGCTCTTAAGTTCATTCCTGAAGGAAGATGGAGAACTTCTCAGATGATCTAGAACTAACTAATCAAGTTAGTTCTTCATTGTCAGAATACAAACGTGTTCATGTCAGAATATGAACGAATTCTTCTACTTCATCCTGCTGACTGGGTTTTTGAAAACTGAGGCACAGGCAGAACATCCCATCTGGTCATTTACTGGTATAGTCATGTTGCCTCAAATCTACAGCAATCCTAGGCACAGCTCTAGTTTTTGTAAGATGTGTGACCACAGCCAGCCCTGCTCATCTCCGCAGGCACAGCAGAAACACCTCTCACACCCAAGTTGCTTTGGCTTTCAGAGACCAGGTTTCTCATTTAGGTGGCACCAGCTCTGACATTGCTGGTCAAAGAATTAGACCTGAGTTGCTGAATGATCTCAGTGTACCTGGAGACCAGCCAAGCTGTCTCACGAGGAACAGCAGTGAGATAATTCCTTGGAAATCAGCATTGTGGTTGTGCGCAGCCTGCAGCCTTTGTGAGCCCTGGAAGTTAGTGCACATGGCCATTGCTGGTGACAGCTGAGGTCCACGCTTCTCTCCTTCCAAAGAATAGCAAGCCATGTCATTTTGAAGCAGATGCTAACCACTATACATGGGCAAAAGGAAAGCAGAGGCATTCTTTTTATTTACATATAGAGTGTAAGAACCCCACTGATGTGTCTTGTCCATCTCATCCCTAGCCTGCTCCTTCCAGTTCCCCAGCCTGATCGTGCCTACTGGCACTTAGCAGGCACAAGGCCCTGACGTAACCCACAGAGAACTTAGCACATGTCACAGATGAGTCTGGAGAAGGGCAGGTTGTCCTGGGATGGCTGAGTCTGATCCGTAAGGGACAGAGACAGCAGAGTTTCCTACTCCCTCCCATCTGCCTGCCCAGACACAGGCATACACGTGCAAACTTGCTCCAGTCATGCCCTATCTACTTCTCGGTGACAGGATATCACTGCCCAGACCTTGTCGATTTTTCTCTAGAAACCAGACTGACTTTTGTCTGACTCAGTTTATTTGAAGTCTTCCCAAGCAACAAGATTGGCACTTGGTAAAGTGCTCGGGACATCTCTGGAAAAATATATCATCATGCTAAAATAGGTGTCAGGATGAATCATCTCCTACAGAAGGCTTTGTACAACCCACACCACTACTTGGGTGATGAGCCACAATCCTTCTCTTTCACTCAGAGTTAGCACCTCAGTACATGCTTGCAGTAATTGCAGGGGTGGAAAGCAGAGAAAACAGAGCTCTGAGAATACTGATTTGCTGTGACGCAGCTTTCTTTGGCCCTGACAACCACCCCACTGAGGTCCCAATTCATCTTTGTTTTTCATCTTAGGGAAGAAACTAAGCCATTCCTATGATCAGTCCTTGTCCTGGTTTCAGCTGAGACAGAGTTAATTTTCTTTCTAGTAGCTGGTATAGTGCTGTATTTTGGATTTAGGATGAGAATAATGTTGATAACACACTGATATTTTTAGTTGTTGCTGGGTAGATGTTGTGTTTACACAAAGTCAAGTACTTTTCAGCTTCTCACACCCTGCCGGGTGCACAAGGACCTGGGAGAGCAGAGCCAGGACAGCTGACCCGGGCTGGCCCAAGGGATATTCCCTGCCATGGAACGTCATGCTCCGGGTATAACTGGGGAAGCTAGCCGGGAGGTGGGATCACTGCTCAGAAACAGACTGGGCATCGGGTTGTTTTATTTTTCTTTAGCATGTGGTGAGCAATTTGATATTGCATCCCTTGTATTATTATTATCACTGTTATTATTACTGTTATTATTATTATTGTCTTCCTTTGTTATCCTATTAAACTGTCTTTATCTCAACTCACAACTTTTTTTTTGCATTCTCTTCTCCATCCCCTCAGCAGGGTGAACGAGCGGCTGTGTGGTGCTCAGCTGCCTGCTGGGGTTAAACCATGACAGTCCTTCACCTTGTCCTTAGATTCCTCCTTCTTTGTGCTGCCTGTGCCTTGCTGACCCCGACTGCCAGATAAAAAGCTTTGACAGGGGAGCAGGGAGTAAATCTTGAGAATCTGAAGTCAGGTCCCTTCTGCATAGCATCAGAGTTTGTGAAGTGATCATTTTATTCAGCAGAGGTCTTGATGTTTTTCACTGAATGTTCCTCACAAGACAGAGATGGAATACTTAATATTAACGAATACTCAGTATTAAGGAACCTACATGAGTTTCATCAGTACTAGTAAATCAAATGTGCCTGGCAAGATTCGACCTGTGATTTTGTTTGCCTAAGTAAAAAAGGTGTAACTTCTTCACACTCCAGTTACTTCCTTCTCTTTAATCACATGGGGAAAAAAAAAGTTCCAAATGTTTTCTTTTATTCAATTTATACCTATAATATTTTTTAAAATTTTTTCCTCACATAGTAAAGGAAAAAACCTGAAGCATTGTTTGGCCTCCTTTCCTGCAACTTTATGTATCACCTTTCTATTCTCTTTGTTCTTCATAAATAATCTTGCCATATTTAATGTCTCATTGATTTTTTTTTTTTTTAGTACCTTTTGTTACATATCTATGCACATTTTATGTTTCTGAGATGGCTACACAGCATTCAAGGTGAGGATGTCTCATCGACTTCTGTGGTGACCAGACAATGTTTATATCTACACCTTACTGTGATCTAACTCTGGGAGGGTGGTGGGGGGGAGGAAATAAAGAGAGACAAAGGAGAAAAGGAGGCTTACTTTATTTTCAGAAAATTAAATATTAGCTGTTGCCAAATGACTTCAGCTGGACAAGCGAGGAGCCGTGGGGTGGATTTTGAGAAATTGCCACGTTACACTACTGAGAATCTGGCCCCCTCTTTGTGACCTCTAATTATTTCACAGCACACGTGAAACCTCACAACATGATTTGGAATTGGAGTTTTACTTGGCATGTTAGCACCATCACCACATTTTCCTTCTTTTTCCCTCCAATGGATTTTCATCTAACAGGAAAGCAGAAGAGCGGGGGGAAAGAAAAAGGAAAAAAAGGACTTTTATAATTCTACTTCTGTATGGGGCCACAGAAATCCCTCAAGCTAAACACAACACAGACTGAAAAAGAAGTGGGAAGAGATTATCAGGAGCCTGGCAAGAGCGGATTGCAGTCGGTGGTCAGGTGAAGGCTGCTTTGGAGAATAAGCAATTTATGTGTTATCAGTGCAGTAGAGAGAACAGTAGCTCCCTACACTGAAAGGAGATTAAAAAGCAACAATAGCCTTTTCTGTACGCCACAGGCCAATCTGCTAACTGTATGAAAAGCTGAGAAGCTGCTTAGAGCCGATGTTTGTTTAATTCTCACCTGCACCCACTTGAACTGTGTAAATGACATGGTGCTTTTCAGAACATATGCATGTGTTTCCACGTGGCATCGTTTTGTGAAAGAGCTTGTGCCCAGTTAATCTAGCAGTGCTATAAGATTTGCTGTGAGTATAAAAGACAACATCCCTCCCTCACTCCGAGTAGCCAGAAAAGAATGAGGAAAAAAAAATTTGCTTGTTTTTCTCCTTTTAGAATCAGTTGTAATGGGGAGCTGACAGTAATCAGGAGGGTGTAATACAAAATAAAGGCCAAAGCAAAAGTGGCCTCCTTTGTCGGAATAGGATTTCAGTTAGGAAAATCAAGCACTGGCTCAGTTCATACCCAGGATAATTAATACTCTTGATGAATCAGTACATCACATGTACTATTTTGGAAGAAAGTGTGATGGAGGAGCAGTACAGTCAAGTTGTCAAGACATTCAAACAAGAGTTAGGAGACAAGATTTTTTTTGCTGCTACGGATTTTCACTGTGTCCTTGAGTCAACCATTCATCCCTTTCTTTTTCCCCTTTGCCTCTAGGACATTAGACACATTTTATACACTACTAATTCCTTGCAGGCAGAGACAGGTTTTCAGCAATGTCCCCGACTACTCCAAAAGTAACATTAAAAGGCAATTTCTGAAAGTCCTTGGCACACCGAGCATTGGAAACTCAGGCCCTGCAAGCATGACTGTAGATGGGAGCTGAGCTTCTTTAGAATACGCTCTTATAAAAGGACGGCATCTTTCTGTGTGCATCTGGTCCTCCCTTATAGCATCTTATCAAAACCGTGACTCAGTTGCCTCTAGGCACATACAGCCACTACCATAATAATAATGTGTTATTTAGCAAACTTTGCTTACCTCACACTATAGATCCTGACATTAGCTAGACTATTGTAAGCCATCCACAACAAATTCACTCCTTTGTCCATGTCTGATATTATTAGTTGATAGATAATCTGGATCAGTGTCTGTTTTACTAACAGTCTCAAAACTGATTGATTACTATGGTCGTGATACCACACTAATACGATAATTTAGGGATACAGGGGCTTTCATACAATAACACCAAAAATCTGTTATGGGGGCAGTATACTACACTCCTCTTGAAGTTTCTAAGCGCCATCGTAAAGTGTGTTTTGTTTTCACATACTGAAAGGCTGATTCAGACCTTTGCTATCCTGCTGGTTACAAAAAAAAAAACCCCAAAGCTTACATGTATTCACAGCCCATCTATATGCATTTGTTCTTGTTACAGCTTTACCCTTTTTTCTGAAACAGCCTTTCTCTTTCCTCATGTACCTAGTCCCCTGGTGCACGTGCAGATGACTATCAGATCTTTTCAACCTTCACTCCAATGCGTCAGACAACCCTAAACTCCATAATTATCTTTCTACCTTCTTTTTGCTTAGTGTTCCACTACCAGAGTAGGGGCTTCCGGACTATATTTGTAGATTCAGAAAATCCGTACAAATATCTGCCTCACTGGTTTGAAAGAAAGATGAGATGGAGCTGCAATTCAAGACAGAGACAGATGCAAGTGAACCATCTGCGCTTACTTTCCATTTTGTCTGGGTGGAGGTATGGGGAATTACACCTTGTGTCTTCTGCTGAATCCAGTCTTGGTAAACGCTTTGGCCAGAAAGCAAGGATGGAACACATGACCTTAGTCTCATTTCTAGTCTCTCCTCTGAAAATTTGGACATGTTTTTGACCTTTCTTGGGTCTCTTTTTTTTTAAGGAAGAGATCATAATACTTAGAAAGTCATTGCATATATTTGTAAAAAACAGAAGCTACACCAACAATTTTTCATATATGTGTTTTAATTTGCTAATTTAATCTGGAGTCTAGGATGTTGGAAAAAAAAATCATTTTTAAATCAGCTTCCCCTTTCTTGGTTGAAGAGTTCCTGGTTTATAGTGCACAGGAGAAAAACAATTCATTCTTGCGTTTGATCAGGATCTGTCAATATGGAAATGCAAGGGCTGATTCTCCTTTTAGCTGTTTAGATTTTAACAAGTTACTTCTGCTTTACTGTGGTATAAGATCAGACTCATTTCTGACATGATTTTATATAAAGAACATTAACTCCTCTGGATTGAAAGGTACTAAATAAATATTGTTGGTATTGTGTAGAGATGATGGAATTTTGTTATTCCGCTTGCAAGTCAGCTTTAAAAATGCAGCTGGATAGGCATCTTAGCTGTGTAGGCAGAAAGCTCTGCACTCTCAGAGGGTCTTTTGTTTGCTAAACAATGGCACAGGGAAGACCCAGAAAACCTTGCTGCTGCTTTGTTTGCAGAGTCACAGTATTTCTTAAAGTGCAGACTCGTAAGATATAAGCTATCATATATTAATTACTCATTTAATTATTACACATTGTCTTTTCTGGCTGAATTATTGATTTCTCTTTCCAGCTGTTCTACCTGTAGTTTATAGTATGATTACTGTTCGCAGGCTGCTCACTGTTTTTTTCCTACGGATATGGGTATTGCACGATGACTTGAGTTTTGTTCAGTTTTATCTTTCTATTTTTGTCTGAGCTTGTTTTCACAAGCACTTTTGAATCACATGAAGTTTTAAGGATTGCATAGTGAAACAGTTCAATGAGTCAGTGTTTAACCACCGATAATCTTATTGTCCATTAACCCAGGATTCAGTCACCTCTGATATTCACAAATTTCCCTTTCTGTCACTAAAACCTGGAGCAGCTCTGAAGAGGAAATATGTTCCCTGTCACACATGTGCATGCAAACATTCATTCTCCCTCTTTTTAAAAAAGAAAGATATTTTTCTTTATAATCAGCTTAATACACAAGTTATTTTAAAATGAAGTCACTGAATAAGTAATGTTAAAAATATTTTCAGTTATATTTTTTCCCCTCTTTTTCAACAATGTCTAAGAAAAATCTGTGGGCTTTTTGTTGGTGGTGGTTTGTTTGTTTGGGTTTTTTTTCAATTATTAAATCTAGTAATGTTTCCTCTATGCTTTATAGAAATTAAATATCTGACACCTTATATATCCTGTTCATCTCTGTGGGCCAAGCTCCATGACAAATCATTTTGCCCATGATATTCTGATGCTTCCTTTCATCTAAGCTGTCATCATCTATTATATTATCATCTCTATTTTATGGGTACTTTACTCAAACAGAAAATCTGTTCCATTGACATCAGAAACTGGAGTCTAACAGACTGATTGTCTCATCAACTGACTTAGAGCATTTCTAAATGGAAACTTCTGATTTTTTTGGCAAAATATTTTCCTTTTTTTTTTTTTTCCACACCCCAAACCCATTATATATTAAAAAAAAAAAAGGGGGGGAGGAAAAATGCTGATTTTTTTAAAAAAAATACATTATTAAAATTATGGCTTTTTTAAGTCAAAGGCAAATTTGCATTGATACTTAAAGTGCTGAGAAACTGCTCACTCAATTATATAGTTGGTACACTTTCTTATGAAGGAATAAGAGAGAATGTGAACTTCATCCTACTGACTTACCACTACACCCATCTTGAGAACTACTTACATTCAAGTGTCTCTGCTGGAATTGCTCAGCTCTTGTCTTGTCTCTGAAAAGCCGGCAATACTGCTCATAGAGAACTCATCAGAGATGTTTGAATTAAAACAGAAACACTCTGATGTCATCCCACTTTCTTTCAGAAAACACAGGTGCTCTGAGTGCTACATGTGATTTTATATCAGCCTATTACAAGAGAACACTGAAGTGTGTCTCTCTTTAAAACAAAGAAATCTAGGAGGAAGCTTTTGCTGTGGGGCACTACTGCTGAAACAGAGCAAACCAAGGTTAATAAAATAAAGGCACCAAACACAAATCGAGGCTGTAAAACAAATACGCTTCTCATGGTTTACCTGCAATCTCTCTGCAGTGTTGAAGCTGAGTTAGGAGTGGCCACATTAGCCATTCCATCAAGGTCAAGAATCCCGAATGAGTTGCTATGGGAAACAAATTACTGAAGTGTCAGCTGGAGCTGAAGGTTCAGATATGAGGGAACTTTACCCATTATATGCTTGAAAGATTTTCAGAACAACAGAGGCTGGAAAAGAGCATACTGGTAATAACAAGACCAGGAAAGCAGATGTTTCATTGACCTTTGCTCTATGCATTCGGACTACCCATTTGCCAGCATGCCTGAGTGGACCAGAAAGGAATTGCAAATAAGGTGTGCTCTCCCGAGGCACAAGCAAATAAATAAATAAATAAATAAAAATCAGATATTAAGTGCTTTTTTTTTTTTTTTTTTTTAGGAAAATATGTACAAGAAACTCAAAAGCATATGAAACCACCTGGGACTCATGCCCTGCCATTAAAGATGAGGGGAGATGGTTCTGAATTTATTATGGCATTAATTTCAGTGGAAAGAATTGAAAGCCAGTGAAGGGACAACCTACCTGCCACTGAGGTAGAACCCCTCCAAAACCCAGTTTCATTCACTCCATTCACTTAGTAAACGGTCACTGTGAACATGACCTTGGCTGGAATTGTCTGTGGAAAAAGAATTAGGAGGACTGGACCTTCTATCCAACACTGACATTCCTCTTTGTCAAGGCAAAGAGGCTGCTCTTGACCCCGTGAAGCTTACCTCCAAATTTGTAGAATCTGGAATGTTTTCAGTTTCCACCAAGCATTAACTTTGACAAAAAAAAGAATTTATGCTTAATTACACACAGGCTTGTTCAGAAAAGTTTAGGGTAAATCCCTCTGTCCTAGTTTGATACTGCTGATCTAGCTGCTCACCCAGCAGCTATGGGATAGCTTGCAGAGAGTGGTGCTATCACCAAAAGAAGAATGAAGCAGCTTGTCTTCATCACAACATTTGTCTAAATTTTCTCATCCATTAAACTTTTTTCCATTGCAGAACTTTACATTTTCTATCCAGGAACAGGAAAGGAACTTCATTTTCTCTACTGAGATAGAAGGAAAAACATCTGCTCTTGAGATTAGCATTGGATGTTGACTACTGGGTGAAAGAAATAGGCATAATTCATTTCCATTACGGAAGAGGCTTTGCTACACAACAGATAAAATTCTGGCTATTTCCTTGACTTCAGGCTGGTTTTCCCCAGGAGCTATCTTTTCTTCTCCCAGTCATTCCTACTATGGCTTTATGTTTGGGGATTATTTGTTAAATATTTTAAAGGTGGGGCTGGGAGAAAGAATCAGGTATGAACATCTATTGGTTAACACCTTGCATCATTTCTACATGCCCTGCCCTACTAAAAATCTTAAAAAGAGATATTTTTGAGTAATCTTCATAGAAATACAGTAAACAAAAAACCAAACCAAACCAAACCAAACCACCCAACTACAGACCTATGCAGGAGGTCTAAGAATTACAGTAGTATCTGAGCTACTACAGTACTCCATGGGACTTCACTGGTAACGCTTCAAGCTTTCCCATAATGCTTGTGTCTGTATCTATAAGTTATAGCCAGGACCTCAGTGTTCAGATGACTCTCAATATAAATATATAATGTCAGGATTGGGAGATATATTTGTAGAAAAGACAAAGGAACAGGCAGTGAAAATCTTTTCACTTCTGTAATAAGGCATTATTCCTTTCCAAATATTTGTCTTTCTTCCTTTTTCTCTATGTTACTTGTGGGATTATAATGATCAAGAGTGACTAAAAGCTGGATATTACATTTTACCATGGCAGTGAAAAAGCTTCGAGGTCCTGGAATATTTTTTTTTTCCTTTGGATTAGGCTTTATTGCACTTAAGTATTGTGCAGGAATAACTGAAGGTAACGTCACTGACAGAACTGTGCCAGCAAGAAGATCTGTAAATCAAACCAGAATTTACACACTGTCTGATAGCTCTCCTGAAAACATCTGCTGCGATCCCTAATTTCAAAGAAGGGCTGGTAGGGATTTTTTCATGCAATTGCAGCTCAAATGTGAGTGGCTTCCACATTCTTAGGCAGCCTGAATTGAAGTTACACTAATGAGAACAAGAAGATTTCTAAATGGAGAGATGCAGCCTCTTCCTGCTGTAGAAGTTGTTGCTGGTGGGTTTTCTTTTAAGCCTTCTCTAGTTAGTATCATGGAGCAAGTACAAGTATTTCTGGGAATACTCTGTAGAAAAACGTGAAAATAATCTCTATCTCTTTCAGCTATTGCCCTTAGAGCTCAAGAGCAAATGCTTCTGCATTAAGGATCTCTATGCAGCTGGAGATTGCTTTGCCAGTCACTGAAATGGAAACACCTGGGGGGAGTGGAACAGGTGTTCAACTATGCACTGCAGCTAGAGCAAAAGTAGAAAAATACCTTAATTGGAGGACTCAAAGAAATAACAAGAAAACAGAGGCTAAATGGAGCAAAGTTTCATTATTGCTTAGGTGAAGGTGGATTAGAAATCACTCGTCAATTAAGGTAAAAGAACAAAAGATGCTTTTGAGAGCTGGGATGCTAAGTGAAAATATTCTGAATGTAGGGAAGGTAACGAGCTTTAACATGAAATTATAAATTGGGCTGATGTCATTACAAGAATTCTTGAAACTGCTATTTAAAATTACTTTTCCTGAATGATTAAATCTGTTGTAAGAAAAGCTAGTGCTAGTTCATAGCCTTTCTCCTATGAAAGACAGGAAACTGCTTGATTTATTAAGTCATGTTCAATACTGATTTAGCACTGAATTGACTGAAACAAATGCTCATCTTGTAGGCTATACCTATGTTAGGTGGCCCAAACTGAGGCGATGTGGGTTTTATAGTAATAGCTTTCAGCTATCAGTAACTAGGAAAAGTCTGCTCCTCTCTGTGCTACCCTAGGAATGGCCTAAAGTAGTTGCTTGCAGTGTAGGAGACAAGGATGAATAACCTAGGTGCTCTCTCTAGTTTTTTCTTATTCTCTTTTTCAGATTTTTCTTAGAAAAGGGGGAAACATTTACTTAGCAGGCTTTACAGTGAAGTTAGGCAGCAGATGACAAATGGGAAGAAACAGTGATGGACAAAAAAAAAAAGGTAGAAGAATCAACACTGATGCAGTGAACTTGTGCAGTGGCTAGGTGAGCAAAAAGAAAGAGGAAACTCAGGGAGCCAGAGCAGATCCAGTCTCAACATGTGGCTGGATTGGGGCAAGAAGAATAATATATGTGCTCTGGATAGTTTATACTTAGAATACCTGAAGTACAAAGGCAGTAAATCACTTGTCCAAAGCCAGATCAGCATCATCTTTCAGGAAGATGGTCTCAACCTCAGGTATTTGGGGATCATTCAAGTCAATGAATCTTGATTGCTCTACATGTTTGTGTTGTCTTTGCATCTATTCTCCTATAATAAGATGTATGCTACATTCTGCTTGCCCCCCCACCCCTCATCAAATGAACACTCCTTAGCCAGGACTGTACTCACCCCTACATTGGGTCTTTCATCAGTCATGTTACTCTATATATGAAGAACACAAATGATCATGTAAACATGAGTTCTTCTGTGCTAGAGCAGCCTGGACAGGATCCATTAAGATCATATGTAGTCTGTCTCACTGTTGAATACCAATATCTGTGTACCCAAAGCACAAGAAACATCAACAAAGATGAAGTAACTCAACCATAGAGAAAACTGCCTTAACTCTATTAGTGTGTGATTGCCTTTGCAGGCTGTGGGAGTAATGTTTGTATATATCAAAAGGGGATTTTTATTTGGTTCTTTTGTGGGTTTGGGGTTTGATTAGTATTTTTTATTTGGACCCATGTAAATGTAATTTGTGATGATTGCCATGTATATTAAAACTGTGAAGTGTGTTTTACCCTGAGAAATACTATCTTAGACATCTTGTGGCAAACATGCTCCAAGAAAAGATGCACATTTTTAATAAGGAGAGCTACAGTGTATAGCAAGCTTTACATACACCACCAGTTTTTACATTTTTTTTATTACTATTTATCATGAGAAATTAAATAACCCACTTATTTTTTTCTTTTAATACCAGCCAGAACTTTGCTTCTGCCATCATGTCTTATCATCTCCCTGCTTTCTTAAGATTTGTATACCTCTTCCAAATTACTAGTTGTTCTCTTTGACCGTTTCTGGCTGCTGTTTATTCTCTTGAAATCTGTTTTAGAGCAACACAATGATGTAGGTTAATGGCATATTTTTCAAAGCTGTTTATGCTCCTGATTATGCAGACAGATACCTGCCAGGTTTTTTGGAGACATCTTAAATGCTGAGGAGATTTGCAGTTGATCTTAATAAGCCTTCAATACTCACCTAATTTGTAAATTTAATTGGGTGCCAAATATCTTTGAGAGGCTGACCCAAAGCAATTAGAGTCATGCACAGAAGACCAGATGTGACATACCTTTTAGACTAGAATATTACAGGACTCAAAATATTATTTTCAATGTCTTTTGTTATTTACCCTTTGCTCTTCCTCATTCTCTTTGCAGTTCCATCATTTTATACAGCTTTCTAAGGGGTTACCAACAGCAGATACAAGTCACATAGATGTGCAGTTCAAACTGTCCTTTTATTAAGCATACACTCGCTATGTGTTGAAGCTAAACTTCAGAGTCATAGAAGGGTTTGGGTTGGAAGACACCTTTAAAAATCACCTAGTCCAACTACCTCACCACAGGCAGTGACACCCTTCACTAAATTAGGTTGTTCAAAGCCCTATTCAACCTTGAACAATTCCCATGATGTGGTATTCACAACTTCTATGGGAAACCTGTTTCAGTGGTTCACCACCCTCTTTGTAAAAAACATTTGTTCCTTACATCCAATCTAAATCTACCTTCTTTCAGTTTAAAACCACTATCCCTTGTCCTGTCACAACAAGACCTGGTAAAAAGTCTCTCTCAGTCTTTCTCATAATCACAGAATGCTAGGGGTTGGAAGGGACCTCTGGAGATCATCTAGTCCACCTCCCTGCTAAAGCAGGATCACCTAGAGCAGGTTGCACAGGATTGTGTCCAGGTGGATTTTGAATATCTCCAGAGAAGGAGACTCCACAACCTCTCTGGGCAGCCTGTTCTAGTGCTTGGTCACCCTCAGAGTGAAGAAGTTTTTCCTCATGCTCAGATGGAACTTCCTGTGTTCCAGTTTGTGCCATTGCCCCTTGTCCTGTCACTGCGCACCACAGAGAAAAGTCTGGCCCCATCCTCTTGACATCTACCTTTTAGATATTTATAAGCATTGATGAGATCCCTCTCAGTCTTCTCTTCTCCAGGCTAAACAGACCCAGCTCTCTCAGTCTTTCCTGATATAAGAAATGCTCAAGTTCTTTGTTTATCCTCGTAGCCCTTCACTGGACTCTCTCCAGTAGTTCCCTGTCTTTCTTGAACTGGGGTGCCCAGAACTGGACACAGAACTCCAGATGTGGCCTCACAAGGGCAGAGTAGAGGGGGAGGATAACCTCGCTCAACCTGCTGGCCACAGTCTTCTTAATGCACCCCAGGATACCATTGGCCTTCTCCCAGGTCCTTCTCCACAGTGCTGCTTCCCAGCAGGTCAACCCCTAACCTGTACTGATGTCTAGGGTTGTTCTTCCCTAGGTGCAGGACCCTCCACTTGCCCTTATTGAATTTCATATGGTTCCTCTTTGCCCCAACCAATCCTTCTTTCTTTGTTAATACAAGGTCCAGCAGCACTCCTTTCCTCAGGGGCTCCTCCACCACCTGTGTCGAAAAGTTATCATCAATGCTCTGCAGGAACCTCCTGGACTGTGTGTGCCTGGCAGTGTTGATTTGCCAGCAAATATCAGGGTGGTTGAAGTTCCCCATGAGAACTGGGGCCTGTGTCTGCAGAAGGCCTCATTGACTTCCTCTTCCTGATCAGAGGGGCCTGTAATAAACACCCACAACAGTGTCACCCATATTTGCCTGCCCCTTGATTCTTACCCATAAGCTCTGGATTTGTTCTTCATCCACCGCTAGGCAGAGCTCGACGCATTCCAGTTGCTCTCTCACACAAAGAGCAACTTCACCACCTCGCCTTGCTGGCTTGTTGTATTGGGTTTGTGTGGCAAGGTTTTGGTGGCGGGGGGTGGACTACAGGGGTGGCTTCTGTGAGAAGCTGCTAGAAGCTCCCCTGTGTCTGATAGAGCCAATGCCAGAAGGCTCCAAGATGGACCCGCTGCTGGCCAAGGCCAAGCCAATCAGCACCTCTGTGATAACATATTTAAGAAGGAAAAAAAAAAAAAACAGTTAGAGAGAGCTTTGATGTAAGAAACTCTGCAGACGCCAAGGTCAGTGCAGAAGGAGGGGCAGGAGGTGCTCCAGGCGCCGGAGCAGAGATCCCCCTGCAGCCCGTGGTGAAGGCCATGGTGAAGCAGGCTGTCCCCCTGCAGCCCATGGAGGAAGGATGAGGGGGTGTAGAGATTCCACCTGCAGCCTGTGGAGGACCCCACGCCGGAGCAGGTGGAGGCACCCGAAGGAGGCTGTGGCCCATGGGAAGCCCATGCTGGAGCAAGCTCCTGGCAGGACCTGTGGACCTGTGGAGAGGGGAGCCCACGCCAGAGCAGGTTTGCTGGCAGGACTTGTGACCCCGTGGGGGACCCATGCTGGAGCAGTTTGGTCCTGAAGGTCTGCACCCTGTGGGAGAGACCACGCTGGAGCAGTTCGTGAAGGACTGTCTCCCATGGGAGGGACTTCATGCTGGAGCAGGGGAACGATGAGAGGAGTCCTCCCCCTGAGGATGAAGAAGCAGCAGAAACACCGTGAGATGAACTGACTGTAACCCCCATTCCCCGTCCCCCTTGTGCCGCTGAGGCGGGGGAGGAGGTTGAAGCTGGGAGTGAAGTTGAGCGCGGGAAGATGGGAGGGGTGGGGGGAGGTGTTTTAAGATTTGATTTTATTTCTCATTCCTCTACTCTGTTTTGCCTAGTAATAAATTAGATGAATTCCCTCTCTAAGTTCAGTCTGTTTTGCTCGTGACAATAATTAGTGAGTGATCTCTCCCTGTCCTTATCTCGACCCACAAGCATTTCATTGTACTTTTTCTCCCCTGTCTAGTGAACGAGGGGAGTGAGAGAGCGGCTCTGGTGGGCACCTGACCCCCAGCCAGGGTCAACCCACCACACATGTCTTTCCTAAAAAGTACATAGCCATCCATGACAGCATTCTAGTTATATGAGCTATCCCACCATGCCTCTGTAACTGCAATGAGATCATAGCCCTGCAATTGCACACAGATATCTTTTCTTACTGTTTAATCCCCATGCTGCATGCGTTGGTGTACAGGTGTTTCAAAGAGGCCCATTTAAGTATTGAAAGGCTACAATAAAGTTTTCCTGGAGTCTTCTCCAGGCTGAACAATCCCAACTCTCTCAGCCTGTCTTCACAGGAGAGGTGTTCCAGACTTCTAATTATTTTTGTGGTCTCCTCTGGACTCATTCTAACAGGTCCATATTTTTCTTGAGCTGGATGCAGTGCTCCAGGTGGGTCTCACCAGAGCAGAGGGGCAGAATCACCTCTTTTGGTCTGCTGATCATGCTTCTTTTGATGCAGCCCAGGACACGGTTGGCTTTCTGGGCTGCAAGCGCACACTGCTGGCTCATGTTGACCTTCTCATCCACCAACAACCCCAAGTTCTTCTCCTCAGGGCTGCTCTTAATCCATTCTCCATCCAGCCTGTAGTTGTGCTTGGGATTGTGTCAACCCATGTGCAGGACCTTGAACTTGACCTTGTTGAACTTCATGTGGTTCACATGGGCCCACCTCTCAAGTCTGTGAAGGTTCCTCTGGATGGCATCCCTTTCCTCAAGCAAATCAACCACAGCACACAGCTTGGTGTTATCAACAAAGTTGCTGAGGCTGTACTGAATCCCACTGTCTGTGTCCCTGATGAAGATTTTAGATAGTATCGCTTCCAGTACAGACCCTTGAGTAGTAACATTACTCATTACCAGTTTCCACTTGGACATTGAGCCGTGAGCAACTCTTTGGATGCGACCATCAAGCCAATTCCTTATCCACCTATCAGTCCATCCATCAAATCCATATCTCTCCAATTTAACCGCAAGAATGTTGTGGGGAACCATACAGAAGTCCAGGCAGATGACAACCATAACTCTTCCCTTGTCCACTGATGCAATCGCTCCATTGTAGAAGGCCACTAGATTAGCGAGGTACAATTTGCCCTTGGTGAAGCTATGCTGGCTGTCTCTAATTACTTCCCTGTCTTCCAATAGGATCTATTCCATGATCTTCTGTCTGCAGGGCTGACTCCCATACCTCCAGCTGAGCTTGTTTTCTTTGAATTTCCTCAGTAGACAAAAAACTACATAAGACATTATAATCCAGACTTAAAACATGTAATGAAGCCTTTCAGAGTTCTCTTAGTTGGTACAGTTACATCCACTCTGTTGCTTTCTATCTTTTTTGAGGAAACTATCCAGTACAGGGTTTTTTGTATTGCTTACCAGAGATATGTGCAGTAGTTAGCATCATACATCAAGGTACAGCAGCCTAGTTTTCTTCCTCCAAACTCTTTTAGGTACAGGGAATTTAGTGAAATAATATCTTGCAAGATGAAAGAAGGATTTGCACCAGGGTGTTCTTTACTTTTTGGAAGTTTATTAGGAGATTTGGAAAGCACCAGCAGGTTAACTTCATCCTCACCAGAACTAGGAGAAACCGAAAATAGGAGGTTTTTTGGTTGGTTGGTTGTTTTTCCCCCTATGGAAAGAATCATTTGATACTTGTGGAAGTACTGTTTACATATGTATAGTTATGACGTTTTGTTGTTTTGTTTTTTTTTTTCTCTTCTAGTAACACAGGTCTATGTATGCATCATCATATATTTGTGGGAAGAGTAGCAGGGCACATTACTCCAGATGCAGCAAAACAACCTGTAGTTGTGAACAACATAGTTGGTACAGAAAACTTCAGCAAGACCTTTCCCAAGATTGCTACTACCAAAAAGTATTGCACGCAGCCCCTATTCAGAATGGTGGCTTACCGAGTCATCTTCACTAAGATGACTTGTAGCCAGTTGTACATTCTTTGTGTTCAGAATGAATGCTAGGGGATGAGGGAGGGGATTGGCATCCAGAAAGCAAAATTGTGATGAGGTCAAGCATCCACATTTGCGATTATTGTTAGTGGGAGTCATTATCTGATCATTTAAGATGTTATAGAAATTATGTGTGGAATTGATACTTCACTGATCTCCTGGAAGATTCAAATAATGTTGCTGATTCAGTTTAAAATGACATTTAAGGTACTTTAATGCATTGTTGGCCAAACTTTTTATTGTTATCAAGGTCAAAGACAATTTTGTTATACATAATGTACAGAAATATGTAAAATAGGAAAAGCCTATTGTGAATCACCTCCAATCTCAATAAATTATGATGGATAAGAGACATGAGGAATATAGGCGTATATGCTAAAAGTCATGCCATTTCTCCCTTCCTGATTGTGGGAACTGGCTTCAAAATGAGTTAAGATCTTCCAAGTCTGGAAGAGATTTCTTCCTCTTTCTCTGTGCTTTTCCAATGCTGCATTTTTTAAAAGTGGTCATCAAATATTTTGAATGGAGGGAAAAATGTGTAAAATAGTTACTTTTCTAACTGAAATATCCAGTGCTAGGTGTTATGATGCAACTGGTTTCACTCAAAAGACCAGAAAGGGCCAACAATGTCATAAGTCTTAAATTCTTGGAGAAAAAAAAAAAAAAAAGAAAATAACATCCTAAACAAAAGGACTTCCTATTGTGTTAACAAAGCAAGTATATCAAGCAGAGAGGGCAAGTATGAGTGGAAAGACTAAATGTAACTTTATTCAACCGATAAGTTAAGGCAAAAGACCTGGAAATGCAGAATGACTAAACAGGTAGAGAGATGTTTCAGGAGAAGGTCATGGCAATTTCGGCTCTTATAAATATAACCTTCCATAAATAGTCTCCTATTTGTGAGGTATCTCCCCTACTGGGAAGTGTGATCATAACCTGCTACAGTAAGGGCAAGTGGTTCATCCCTCTGTCCTGTGGCTAATGACAAGAATATCATTGAATTGCGTAATACTGTCATGGAAGATAATTATTTAAACTTTATCATCACTTTTAAAGACAAGGTTGCCCCGGTGCCATAAATATTTTAGGGTGTTTTATTGAGTATAACAACTAGAAGTGTCTCCATATCTATAAAGGCTGGAGAGTTTGGTCTTTGAATTAGTGGCAGGAGTTACCTGCTTTGAAGAGTCTGATTATTTCATACTCTGCAAAATTCAACTGGAACTGATGAAGGCCACCAAAGTGTTTAAAACTTTTGAAACAATAATGGCTCCATTGAAAACAGCTGTTGAGGATGATTCAGAGAGTATGATTCTGATTTCGTATGGGATCATCTGTCCTTTAATTACTGTAAGACTACTGCAGAAAGATTGGTGACATCAGTGTGGAAATACGTCACTTTTGAAAAACCTGTTGTTCAGCCAGAAAGGAAGTCTCACATTTTCTTGGAGGGCTGATGTTAAAATGTTATTCTTTTTGTACCACCAGATACTTTGGGTAAATAAAACTTCAGGCCATTATCATCTGATTATCAATTTACAGCTTAACCAATAGAGGATTTTTTCAGAAGAACACAGGTAAAACCATTTTTTGTCCATATTTATAAATACAGAAAAAAAAATCCTTCCAAGAAACTCAGGGTGAATATGAATTAGTAATTTTTTCCAAAAAAATTTTATGCAAGCTTATTTTAAAAAGAGCACAACACAATCTTAATTAGTACTCTTATGCAGAGAATAAATGTGTCGTCTTTTAAGAGGTGATATAAATAACCTTCTCCTCTAATCCTTGCCTCCTTCTCGCAATATGCTAAACAATTATTCTATTTTTTTACTAGAAAAAAAGGAGAATAGATCCAGCTAAGTAAACAGGTTCATGTTAGGGCAAAAAGAAGCATACAAAGAAATTTCTTCCTTGCATTCCTGCTAGTCAGTATTGAAATCAGATTCTTATACCTCGTTTTTAATGCTATGTCTAAATCCTCTGATTAAAGTACCCTCTTCTATCAGAAAATTATTTCATTTTTCACATCTCCATTTCCTTGCAATCACGTGGGATTCATTATATCCACCTCCCTGAATTAAGTGTCTTGAAGGTCCCAGGTTAAGGTCCTATTATATGAACACCATCAGAGTTTCTGCACTGTGATGAGCTGATTCAAATCACTCCGATATTCTCCTTTCTGTGTTCCACCTTTTCTAAGGTGTGCTGAAAAATAAAAAAAAAAAGTTTGCATGAACAGTTATGCCAATTTGTAGTCTGGAAAACAACAATACCCATAACTTCTGTGAAAAGTTGATTTTTTTCAGGTATATATTCCTGTGAAGCTAGATGCAGAAATTTTTTTTCATTTTTCTTTTTTTTTCCTGGTTTTTTTTTTTTTTCTTTTTAACTGATAAACACAGCCATTTCAAGTGTAGGCAAATTCTAATTTAAAATCATGGGCTTCATTTAAATGTGTGGAGAACGGGTGAAATGGGATATGGTGTGGTGACTTAAAAGCAATTCCAGTTTTAATTACTTTCCTTAAATACCCCTTGAAATTCAAACATATTTAAAAAGCAAAACTGCAATAAAAATAAAAAATGTTAATCAGAAAACTAGGCACATTTTATTAAAGGAAAGGGCATGTACTCATTAGTTATAGTTTGTAAATTGAATGATCATGAAAAACTTGAATACTGTTTCCTAGTACTGCCTGGATTATTGAGGCTTTTTTTACTCTTGAATGTCCCTCTCACTAACTGAAGCAAAAGTTTAGCCTAACTAGAAATATAATGCAATAAATGTATTTTCTTGGAATGGAAGGACTGCTTTTAGTTTTTATTAAAGGATTTTTTGTTTTATTTTACTGAAACAATGCAGTCGATTTGTGGAACAGTCATTGGAGATAAAATAAGCATTGAGCTTCTTTTGTACTGAATCATTGCAGTAAAGTGAGGACAAACGCTCTCTTCCCACTAAGTAACAGTTATTAAGTAGCAGAAAAAAGGAAGGACTGGCAGCAGCACTGCTTTAGACACACACATGAAGTTCCCTGAGTATAGCTCTTAAGTTAAATTTCCTTTAAAATCAGATAATAATTCATATTTATGTCCTGTATTTGATGTCTTGAGCTGACATTATTTTTTGAATCATAGAATCATAGAATTGTTTTGGTTGGAAAAGACCTTTAAGATCATCAAGTCCAACCATTAACCTAGCACTGCCAAGTCCACCCATTAAACCATGTCACTAAGCACCACAGCCATATGTCTTCTGACCAGCTCCAGGGATGACGACTCAACCACTTCCCTGGGCAGCCTGTTCCAGTGATTGACAACCCTTTCAGTGAAGAAATTTTTCATAATATCCAATCTAAACCTCCCCTGGTGCAACTTGAGGCCATTTCCTCTTGTCCTATCACTTGTTACTCGGGAGAAGAGACCGACACCCACCTGGCTACAACCTCCTTTCAGGTAGCTGTGGAGAGCAATAAGGTCTCCCCTCAGCCTCCTTTTCTCCAGGCTAAACAACCCCAGTTCCCTCAGCCACTCCTCATAAGACACGTGCTCTAGACCCTTCACCAGCTTCGTTGCCCCTCCCTGGACACACTCCAGCACCTCAATGTCTTTCTTGTAGTGAGGGGCCCAAAAATGAATACAGTATTCAAGGTGCGGCCTCACCAGTGCTGAGTACGAGGAGATGATAACTTCCTTAGTCCTGCTGGCCACACTGTTTCTGATACAAGTCAGGATGCTGTTGGCCGCCTTGGCCACCTTGGCCACCTGGGCACTCAGCTGGCTGATATTCAGATGGCTGTTGACTAACACGCCCAGGCCTTGTTCTGCCAGGCCGCTTTCCAGCCACTCTTCCCCAAGCCTGTAGCATTGCCTGGGGTTGTTGTGACCCAAGTGCAGGACCCAGCACTGAGCCTTGTTGAGCCTCATACAGTTGGCTTCGGCCCATTGATCCAGCCTGTCCGGATCCCTCTGTAGAGCCTTCCTACCCTCAAGCAGATCAACACTCCTGCACAACTTGGTGTCATCTGCAAACTTAATGAAGGTGCACTTGATCCCCTCGTCCAGATCATTGATACAGATATTAAAGAGAAGTGGCCCCAGTACTGAGCCCTGGGGAACACCACTTGTGGATGTAACTCCATTCACCACAACTCTTTGGGCCCAGCCATCCAGCCAGTTTTTTACCCAGCAAAGCATACACCTGTCCAAGCCATGAACAGCCAGTTTCTCCAGGAGAATACTGTGGGAAACAGTATCAAAAGCTTTACTAAAGTCTAGGTAGACAACATCTGCAGCCTTTTCCTCATCCAGTAAGTAGGTCTGCGTGTCATTGAAGGAGATGAGGTTAGTCAGTCAGGACCTGCCTTTCACGAACCCATGCTGACTGGGCCTGGTCGCCTGCTTATCCTGCACATGCCATGGGATGGCACTCAAGATGATCTGCTCCATGACCTTTCCCCAGCACTGAGGTCAGAGTTACAGGCCTGTAGTTCCTCAGATCCTCCTTCTGGCCCTTCTCATAGATGAACATCATATTGGCTAACCTCCAGTCAACTGGGACTTCCCCATTTAGCCAGCGCTGCTGATAAATGATGGAAAGTGACTTGGTGAGCACTTCTGCCAACTCCCTCAGTACCCTTGGGATGACCCCATCCAGCCCCATA
Organism: Grus americana; assembly: GCF_028858705.1. Taxonomy (NCBI): domain Eukaryota; kingdom Metazoa; phylum Chordata; class Aves; order Gruiformes; family Gruidae; genus Grus; species Grus americana. Next base: position 7,451,824 of record NC_072853.1, on the reverse strand, counting down.
GACTTGTTTGTGTCTAAGTGGTGTAGCAGGTCGATAACCATTTCCCCTTGGATTATGGGGTCTTCATTCTGCTCCCTGTCCCTGTCCCTCTCTTCCAGTTCAGAGGGCTGGGTACCAGGAGAACAACTGGTCTTACTGCTAAAGACTGAGGCAAAGAAGGCATTAAGTACCTCATCCTTTTCTTCATCCTTTGTCACTGTGTTTCCCCCAGCATCCAATAAAGGGAGGAACTAGACACATGGAAACATAATATTATTACCTTCCTTTTTAATTATATTTTAAAAATTATTATTATTGTTGTTGTTTTGTTGTTGTTGTTGTTGTTGTTATTATTATTAATATTATTATTATTATTTGCATGGACTTTGGCAGGAGGGCAAACCTTTTCCTTGAGTTCTTATTTCTCCAGAGAGGTAGATGGGGAGAAGATAGCAGGACGCAACAAAACGGTGCCAAAATGGGTGGTTTAGTGGTTTGGATGGCTCTCAATGCTGACATGGAGGAAAGCCTTCAATTGACTGACAGTCTGTGCTTTGCACTGTTCAGAGATGAAGCGATGCATAAAAATTACCTAAATGGATTAGATCAGTATTTGGGTTCTTACAGTGTTTAGTAAGAACGTTAAAGATGCAGCTGTAGATAACCGGAGCAGTCACTTTCTATATTCTTTGATTTTTAGCACAAGTTAAAACCCTGTTTAGTGAACATAATCAACAGAAAAATTGGTTTTTTCACATGAGCCTTTCATGGTTTCTTTAATGGCTGTCTGATGGCCCCAAGGAGTTTGTACATCCTTACTGAGCTGGAAAATAACCAGCCCACAGGGGGAATAGTTCCACCACAGAAGTTATGGAAATCAAGGTTCCTCCTAGATTTTTAACTTTTTTTCCCCTTCTCCTTTCTCCAGCATATGTTGGCAGTTCCAAGCACTCCCTCTCCCAGAGTTTAATGCCAGCTCTCTGGTCTCCTCTTTGGCACTTGTGGTATGATTCCATCAATCTCTACTGGCTCATCTTTCTCTTAGACCTTTCCAGTTATTTAAAAAAAAAAAATCAAAAAAAATCAATCTTCACGTTACCACATTCTCATATGTTCATAAAAGAAGAGAAGGGTTTTAAGGAAAGTTGTTTCCATGCCTTAACTTCTTTCCTTTGATATGCCTTTCCCTTTTTCTTCCCTTTAGTCTTTTTCACATATGCATAAGATTAAAAAAATCCCTCCTCTACAACATTCAGCAGAAGTTTTGTAGATGTTTCGTGAGATCTACAAACAAGCAATTCATGGGTCTGACCCATGATCACCATGTTTGTAGCTGTAAGTTATTTTCAGTTAGCCCTTTCTCAATGACACTTACAACATTTTATTTTATTTATTTATTTATTTTTAAACAATCTATATATCATCTCCTACGATGTTCACCCTTGTATGTGAACGTACTCCCTCTTCCATGGGGAAAATACACCTCTGGGTTGCTAAGCTCTTTGATCTCACCTTGATTATTTGTCAACGGATGGAGCATTGAGGCAGCACTACTGACGTACGCCAGCTCTCCAGAGCCCCTAAATACCTTTACATGCTACCATTAAATGTAACTCAACCTCCCTCTGACCCACAGTTCAGCTTTGCCTCCCTGCCCGGGAGCAGCAGGAACAGGCTTCTCAGCAGGGAAGGTGATCTGGGAGCTGACCGTGGCACAGCAGGCATTGCTGCGGTGACAGTAATCTTTTATCCTTATCAAGTTAGATTTCTCATGGTCATGGGGAATTCTCATGCAAGAGAACAAAAGAAAAGCTGTATTTTTACATTCACTGCCAGAGCCTTTCTCAGCCTCTGTGCAACTTTGTGGGTGACCTCTGTGGGCTCAGGAACAGCTTGGGGAGTTGGGGTTTGATGAAAGAAGAGTACAGCTAACATGCCCTTTTCCTTACAGCTTAGTCAAAACCCAACATTTTCCCATCTACTTCTATCTACCTAAAATACGTAAGAAGATGGATGATACTGAAAGATTTCAGCTGCACAATTTATACCACACGTTTTGTTTTGGGTTAACACTGATTTCCTGTGTGCATACTGCTGCAAAGCTTCAGGGGAATATTTGTTCCAGTTCTGCATGCTCCTTTTTTCTCCAGTGGATCATCGTTCTGTACTAGACCATATGACTCATGATGTTCTGTTCTTAATCCCTGATACAGTACTGGAAGCTTCCATTATGTGAAAAGTCAGGACTTTTTTTGTTGTTGTTGTTGTTAGTTTTATTTAAATACTTTAAAGATTATTTATCCTTAGTCTGCTGCCAAAGTGAAAGTGCTTTGTTCAAATTTGAGGTCAACAAGAGTGTTTTAAAATAATGGGGATTAGAAAAAGCAAATGTTACTGATCTTTGGAAGAGTCTTACTGTGTTGGGTTTTCTTCTTATACCCCTCATATAAATCTTTTCTTTAAGCCTCATATAAAAAAACCGGCTTGTTCTTAGGACTTAAAATAAGTTATATTAAAAGCAAACAGAATCCTTTGATGAAATCTAATATACTTTTTTATTGGGCTAAAGAGAGGTATTTCTTTAAATGGGGCTATCTCCAACTTTGATAGCAAGTGATACGGTATTGGTTTGGGATGGTATTTGACTGTCTCTTTCTCTGCCACATCTAAGTAGGTGGAGATGCCACAGGCTGTGAAGCAAAGGAGACAATTACTACCCTGAGCATGTGTTCATTCATTCTGTCCCTTTACATAACAAAGGCTGCAGAGTAAGATTGAAATGTTGATGAGGCTCGTGATTATCCTATGTTCTATTATTTGAACAATTTTTTTTTTCTTTCCCATAGAATAATAGAATCATAGAATCATTCAGGTTGGAAAAGACCCTTAAGATCAAGTCCAACCACTTCTCCCAGTCTTCCTGTTCTTCCTCCTGTTCCTTCTCCTACTCCTTTTCCCCCTTTTCCTCCTTTTCTTCTTCCTTTTCTTCCATCTTTTGTTTCTTCTATTCTTTTGCTAAACACTTCCTCCTTATTTTGTCCATCTTTGTTCTTTTCCTTATCTGTCACATTCCTGTGTTCTTCCCCCGTTCCTCTTTTCCCATCTCCTTCTCATCCAGTTCCTCCTCCTTTTTTCTCAAACTCCTCCTACTACTCTTGCCTCCTGTTTTCTTCTCCTCCTCCTCTTGCTTCCTGTTGCCTTCTTATACTTCTTCTGCTGTTGCCTCCTGTTGATGTCTCCTCATCATCCTCTTCTTCCTTTTTCTTCCTGTTGCCTACTGCTCTTCCTGTTGCTTCCTGCCTTCTACTGCTGCTTCCTCCTCCTCTTATTGCTTCCTCCACTTCCCTCCTTTGCCTCCTTTTCTTCATCTCCCTGCTCCTTCTTGTTGCCTCCACCTCCTCCATGAGTTACATGCCTCAGAGCAGCAATTTTTACTTCTTTCACATGAAATAATCTCCTTCACTGCTATGCAGAACAAGATTCAAAGGCTGTAACATCAGAACAATAATAATAAGAATGAAATAGTGATGATTAGACTTCCCCTAACCTGGGGAAAAGTTAATTTGCAGTGACTAGAGTTAAATGATCTTGGCTTCATTCATAATTCATGGATTTTTATAGCTTTGTCCCTTTCCTTCCGACTCTTTCAGTTTCATCTTGTATATCTAATACCAGGGAACACCTCATTCTGGGTGTTCCTCCCTTGGGGTCAGCATAAGGAAGTGACACCAAAATGTCATGGCTTCTTCCATCACTTTTGAGGTTTTCCCCTCCCTTTATGTCCTCCAACATTTATATCTATCCTCTGCTTGTAGAAATAAAAGCATCATTGGGCTTTATTGTCATTAAATCAGACAATGACTTTTTTCCATCATCACAAATGAAATATCCTTCCTTTCAGAAAGTCTTACACAGAACACTATTAAATGTGTTGCTACTGAACCTATTTATAGCTCTCAGTGTAGTGTATCCTTTTCAGTCTCCGGTGGCTTGTATACCAAATAATTCTTCAGAAAACACCAGAATTTTGCAATTTATGGCAAAACATTATTGGTTTGTTGAGTGTCTTTGTTACTTTTAATGTGCTTCATTCTTACTGGCATCCGAGACAATCTTGATATGTATAGGAACTCCTTTGATATGTCTTTAACAATGTTTTATGCATACTATAATTGTGTCAGTCAGCCAGAAGCACGCTACAGGTGCCTGTGTTATACCTGAAGTACTAGCGACAGCTACTGTAGAGTTAGGGTTTTATTTAATGATTTTTAAATTCATACTTTGTTTACAGTAATTTGGTAAAAATCTCCCAACTCATTAAAAAAGTTTCCATATTAATCTTTTCACAGAAGGCACCATTTCTTAACCACTTCTGGCTGTGAGAAGCAAATAAATATGGGATTTTTTTAATGCTTTGCAAATATTGAAATTTATAGTTGGTGTTTTTTACACACCTAGAAGTTTGGTGGGCTTAAATATAATAAAAAAACAACTGAAACTATGTCCACAAATGCATATATTTGAGATGGCATGCTGTTTCCACTCAGTGCTGATGAGGTCATGCATGGAGTTTGAGTTTGCTTGAGGACACCCTGGCAAATTTGACGTTGTTTCTTTTCAGCTCAAGCTGAGGAGACCAATACTACAACATGTTATCATTGAAAAAGCCATCTCTCTGCAAGTGTACCCACAAAACTTTTCCCATTTTCTCCTCCTGATAAAAAATGGCTATATTTAAAGTTGCACTGTCTTTATTAATAGAAAAATTATTTTTAAAATTGCAAGGTTATAATGGAAGAAAGAGGCATGGCTCCTAAAGCAAGCTTCTACTATAGAGTGAAGCAATCACATTGATCAAGGGGGACTATAAAGTGAATCTTGCTGCTCTTGGGATGTTTTGGGTCACATTAGGTGACCTGCCAGAGGTGATCAGTGTATCTGTTGGTCTTGCTCAGTTTAAGAACGTAGTGGCCAAGACCACATAACAGGCAGTTAGACATTTGGTCCCTGTTTACTCCAAGGAGAACAGTAGTTTCAAGGATCAGTTTCTACTACAGTGAGTGCATATGATCCAGTGAGGTTGATGAAATTATGTGGTCAGTGTTTTCTGCCAGTGCAGAGCTGACTCACAGCAGAATTTTCAGATGATGCAAAGTTTACTTAGCAATGAAGCTTCCATCCAAAAAGCTACCACATTGCTAGCATCCTTGTAAATCTTAAGATCTCTGAAATTTAAGGATGCCTGAGATTGAAGCTCTAGTATTCATGACTCTACTGAGATTTGGGTTCCTAAACATTTTTATTACTGAAGCTTGAGGTGTTCTGCATGAATTTTTAAGCAAAGAACAGAGGTTTGGTGACACAGTCCAACTCCTGCTGAAATCTCTAGGCTCTACAAAAGTCAGCAAATGTAACACTAATAAGTTGGATCATCAGGTTTCCTTTCCATTATTTCTGTGTAGCCTGAGTGTGCTACAAAAGCAGCATTTCCCACAGTAATTTGGAGCTACTACTCCAAATCTCAGCTGGCATCAGAAAGCAGAGAAAAGAGGACAGATTTTAAAAGACAAAGTTCTGTACCTAAAATCCTTTTGTTCCAGTTCTAAGTGGAAAGTGAAGTTCTAGAACAGCTCACATTCTATTTATTCGCTTAGCTTTAAATATCACACTATATCTTGATAAACTCTTCCTATTTTTTCTTTACTTGAGAAAAATTGAAGCTACTTTGGTTTGTGGGGTGGGTTTTTTTGTGAAACTATCTAAATCCCATAGCTCAATGAAGGCTCAGAGCCCTTTATGACCCAACACAACATCCAAGATAAAGAAAAATGTTGTCAGTGATGTTTTACCACTTGCTCATATGTTTTCCTGGTCATTCACAGTATGTTCTTGAAGTTTCTAAAACAAGGACCTAAAACTGCTGCTAACATCTCCAGTCAATTCACTCTGATCTTGTAATCAAACAAGCCTGCAGAGAATCTGCCAGGCAGTTTTTCTCTGAAGTGTTTGAACCTTGCAGGCATATTTCCAGTGCCAAAAATCATTACAGAATTGAAAACCTCTTGGTCAGGTGCAATCAAGTGTGACTCTTGGTCTCTGGGTATATAAATTTTTATATTTAGGGCATGTTAGTGTTAACAACTTGACAGCATGTCTGAAACAATTAATTTTTTAACCCAAAGGATCTCTCCTGTCATAACTTTTTATCATTATCATAGAAGTGTTTGAATCCAGTCTGGCAGCAAGCCATCCATTTCTACTTTAAATTAAATGACATTATTATTATTATTACTATTACTATTACTATTATTATTATTATTAATCTTGTGAAACATGCACCAAAAATTTAACTAACTTCTGTCTGGTTTCATTTTATCAGTAATCTATTTAAAAATTGTTCTTCTAGACTTCAGTTCTTTCCTGTTGCAACAAATCCTGCTGATACTTTATACGTGTACAATCAATGTGCACTTGCTTATTCCAAAATTTAACAGATAATCAACACTTTTCTAGCATGAAATCATGCCATCTTGCTAAAAACTTTTCCCTTCACTCCCTGGTTAAACATCAGTAATAATAAATAAATCTGAGAGCTATTGTCAGGTGGCTGTTTGCAACCTTCTCTATTTTCTCAAAGAAATGAGAGTGACACTTTGAGGCCATATCAGCTAGCTGAGCAGCTGTTTGGATCTTAAAGGGAACTAATGGAAATAAATATGTATAAAACCAATTTTCATTTATTAAGATATATGAAGTTTTGCTTTATTTTAGTATGTTTTTTTCTGTAGAGATATTTAAATAATATGATCTGACATCAGCAGATTTTATTGTTCATATTTATTTCAGATCCATATCAGATAAGTTCACAGAAACTCAGGCTTTTAAAGTGTGAGATTTTTCTGAATTTATCCTGTACTTCACAGGTTTGCCCTGACACCATTGTCTCCTTTAGCCTGGGATGTTCTAGTCTTTGAATTATTACATGATGCTTCTTTGGCATAATTTATTAATAAATGAGGCTGGGCCCATCAAATCACTTCTGATAAAAACCCTTGCTTCAGCTAAAACCAAGTTGAATTTCAAAAATCACTGAATTATTTTTTTAATGTCAGTTTTTGAAGAGTGTTTTATTTCTAAATGTTAAACTTAGCAAAATGTTTAAGATTAAATACCTAACAGAAAACATTCCAGTTAAATTAACTAAACCTGGACAGTGTTTATTTTCTTCAGCTTTCTGAGAAAGCTGTTTCTCATTCTCTTTTACTCATGTCATCTTATTTGTAATGCAGATTTACCAAGCGAGGACATTGTAAGCCTAAATTCGGAGTTCATTGGACATTGTATAAACCTACACACTACTAAAACTGACAATAATGACTGAATAGATCTAAAGTGGATGGAGAAGAGAGATGTTGGTGCTGTGCATTCCCGTGCCACTGCCCCAATCTATAGGTGTTTTCTGTGAACATCTTTGTACCCGTTACTATAAAGTCCATGCGGTTCCTTTATCCCTGTGTCAATACTCTCCGTGTTGCATTCCCTCAGGCCCTTGTCTGACTGCTCCCATTCTCCAGTATTCCTTTCATTTGTGTACTGACAGTATTTTGGGCCTTTCTTCCCTCCTTCAAAACCTGGTTCAAGAGGAGGGAGCAGCTTGACTTGCCGAAGTGCTCACATCCTTATTTTTGACTGGAGAGACATCCAGTCATACTAACTTCACTGAGATCTGTGAACTCCCAGTGCCTTTAACACAAAAACCCTCTTTTTAGGGTGGCCAATATGCAGAGATAGGAACTCAGTTGCAGACATTATAGTCAGTATTTTCTTTCATGACTGTCTTTACTAAAAGTCATGAAGGGCTTTGGTGGCAAATGCGAGCTAAGAACTGCTCCCTGGGTGTTGTCTCCTCTATCACTCGGTCTCTCTTGCTGACGGCTGTAACTATTGGTTCAGGATGATTTCAGTGGCCTTGAGATCAGCAATATTTATCTCTGACAGCACTGAGATGTGAGTTATTATTGATGCTGAGGCACACTGTGTGCATTTGGGGGGGGGGTGGTGTTTCAGAGTTACACTGCCGTTACAATTAGAGAGTTGTCAGACAATATGATTTCTGCTGCATCCCAAGTTCTCTAATTGTTTATCATATTAACCTTGGGTGATCTTGCAATCTCCTGTCTGCAACATTAATCAGCTGACATCATCCCGCACTCTGAAAAGACATTATCAAATCCAAAGACGAGAATACATTTCCTATGAGAAGGGCAGTGGGGCTTGGTGACCTGAGAAAGGGGATTGAAAAGACCTTTACTTTTTATCTTTGCCATATAACCTCAGATGAGTCACTTCCATCTTTGCGTCTTCCTGTCCTTTGTCTGATCGAGAGTTGTCTGAGCTAGACTTCAAGCTGCTTGGCACACAAGCTGTGGCTGCTCCTGTACTTCATACTGCTAAAACAAGGAGGTTGCTCAGGTTTGGTCCATTCGAGGTCCAAGTTATCATCAGAAGGTACCCTGCTATTCTGCAGACAGGCTGAACCTAGGTCAGCACTCAAATTACGGTATAGATGTAGACTGCATCCCAGTCATCCCAGTGTATTTTAAGAATTATTATTAACCAACAGCTATTCCTAAGTGATCTTCAGTGGGAAGCATTTTCAAAAAAAAAAAAAAACCAACAAAAAAACCCCATTGCTCAAGGGTTTGGGGTTTTTTGGGGGGTTGTTCTTATTATTTGGCGGGGGGGTGGGTGGGGGGGTGGGGTGGGTTGGTTTTGTTCTTTTTTTCCCTGAACTCAAAATGGTCATATTTGTAATGTGAGCTCATACTCGATGGGAAAAAAGGTTCAGGTCAGTCTGACTAATGGAGTATTTTTGCCAGGAACCTAGATTGCAGCATAATAAATATATAAATATATAACGAGTAACACTGCACTGGAAGGACAAAAGCATTATACTTATGAAATGCAAATTATTTATTTAATATTTAAAAGAATATTTCAATAATCGTCACTTGGTTAATGAACTTGTTTTATCGAGGGATGAACTTCATGTAAAGTGAAGCAGATGTAACCTACACAGAGATCAATTATTTGATTTCAGCTGCAAATACAGTATCTTTCATAAATGGTTTAAGTTCACTGGATCCCTAGGATAAACTGATGGATGTTTACTTTGTGTATCAGTAACACAATCCTTTCCAGACAATGATGGATAAGATTAAATGGCCTAGGGCTCTACTGGAACCAGACACAAAATAATCCTCCAAATTCTCATTACGGAATGTAACAGTGTGGCTCGAAATATTTGACATGGCCACTGACTGTTATTCTGCACACTGCTCTGTCAGATAAGCATGAGTTTTTCTGCTCCCAAAACCAAGCCTGACCCTTTAGGTACATCAGAAATGCTCAAACTTGTGCCAAAAATCACTGCCACAAGCCACATTTGCGAGCTTTCTGGAGAGGATCCGCCCAGGTAAACTGCACGACTGCACGTGGCTCAGGTTTTGTTTAAGGGGTTTGGCTGAGCCTGACCCGAGGCGTGGGGTGTTCGGGACCATCTGCAGCAGGACCCCAGCTATGCTTGAGCTACTCTACAGCCAGCAGCATGGACAGAAAGAAATGTTTCTTAGGACATGAGATTTAAAAAAAAAAAAATTAAAAAAAAAATCATAAAATCATACCACACTTGATGAGATCAAAGATTAAATGTAAAAATCTCCTTGCGTTGGCTTAGAAATTACCAATTGATCTGACACTTGGTTTAATTTGGGGTGCCTTGACTATGCGACAGATGCTAATTTATACTTTGGGCCTGAGATCAGCACTACGCACAGCAAGGAGGCTTACAGCTCAGTTTTTGTGCAGCAGTAAGCTACTCTGTGTGTGGAGTACAACGGGACTCATGCCGTCAGCACCTACTAAGCAGGCTGCTTTTCAATCATCTGAGCTGTTTGCTAGGAAGGACCTTCAGTCCTTCAAAAACACAAACACCTACCCCCTGCCCAGAGGAAAAAAGAAGGAGAAAAAAAAAAGAAGAAGAAAAAAGAAAAAAGGAAATTCAGGAGGAAGATAGACAAAGGAATATGCACAGCTTGATGGGAATCTTCTTCTTTTTCTTTTTCTTTTTTTTTTTTTTTTCCCCCAATTAATAAATCCTTAACTACTTCTACTAGTCTAGCTCTATTCAGGCAGAGTGAGGCTGGCAAGATATTCATAAGATAACAGTTCCTGAGAAAAAAATCTATTAGAAAACTATTCAGCTATGCAGAAGTGTTGAATGGAACAGTTTCACTCCATTAGCATGCATTCAACAAAGAGAAGTTAATTAGCTTCAAGAACTTCTGATATTTCAGTAAAACTTTCGACTAATTTTCAGTTGGATTTTTGCCTTCTGGGGATCCTGTCAGTATTTTCAATTAACAGATTTCCCTGCACAAGTTCTTCAAAGAAATGGTGTTAAAAGTAGAGAAGGGCAAGAAAATGCATTTTTCATTTCATGGGAAATACACAATTCCTTTCTTATAAAAAGCAGGAAAAAAAGAAATCAGTCCAGTTTTATGTATAAATTAAGGTTAATAATTCTGAATCATGTTATACAAATAAATTCACTGTAATATTTTATCATATTAGAACTGAAATGAAAAATCCCTGCAACTGCCTCATTCTACCCCGTTAGTAAAATACATTCAAAGTCATCTATCTCACTTGTTCCTCTACCAAGCAAGAAGTTCCTTGTAACTTTTAAAATACTACAAGAATCATCAGTGTTTCTGGAGTAATCCTGCTTTCTTTATTGATTTTTAACTACCTGTAAGTGCGTATGCTACCTTCAGGCTTCACTCTAGTATTAAACAAACAGATTTTTTTTAAAGCATGAAGGCTTTACAGTAGTATGTGTAAGCACTACCTACAGTCCACAGTGTAAAACAATGTAGTTTGTCTGTCTTTGCAGGAGAAATTTGATATGTTTTAAAATGGTCTGTAAGTAATAGATGCTTATGTTCCATTTCTGCATTATACATTTATCCACAATAAACATGAACTTTGGTCTACTGTATTACATGACGACACAGAAATGTATCCAAGAAATGGATCTTTTGTCAGCCAAGTACCTAGAGACAAGTGATGTGTAAGGAGCTGCGGAATGATCCCTGGATCTGGTAGATAGGACTTTGTGTAGACAAAAAATATATTTGTTCAGATTGCATTTCTTCATGTTCACAGCTGGCTAACAGGACTCACAGGCTGCAGTTTTACTGGCCTATGTCTGTATTGGTTCATCCGACCTGCAGCAATGGATCATCCCTCGAGAACAACCTGCTATTCCTCAGATTTGGCTTTCATTGAATTCTGATCATTCCACCATAAACATCTTGATTTGTTTAACAGAAACGCGTTCTTTATTCTTGTTTTCTTTTCCTCAATGTCCATAAGCTTTCCTCAGCTCTAAGAACTGCCAAACCCATCCTCTTTTTCTTCCCTCTTTGATTCTCTGTTCTCCAGACGATTATCTCAACCTTCTCTCTTCTTGCCTTCATGGCTTAAATTCACTAAAAGCTTCCTCCCTTTCAACTGAGTGTTTGTAGCAATGATCAAAGCAATCGTAACTCCCAGCTTTCTGTACTCTAAAATTAGTATGTTGGGACTTACAGATTTTTTTTTACTTTCGTGGTGTTTCTAAACAGTCAAAATTGCTCTGCTCATAATCCTGGCCAGTTCTTCTACATTTCCTCCTTCACATACAGCCTAAATTACAAGTACATCACTGTCGCATACTCATTTCTCCCCTGATTATGGTTTTGACTGAAAGATTCTAAAATGTGCATTTGTAAAGATATTTACGTAAGATGTTGTCTAATTTCACTTTATGCAAACTAAAGAACAGACAAGGAAGGGCTACAGCTTGCATGTGAGATCTGAGCCTCCTGGCTTTCAATAAGGCAACTAATTACTGGGCATCTGGAAGAGCCTTTGAATGCTCTTGGATACTTCTCAACCGTCTGTTTCAGCCTTCTTCTTCTAGAGGTGAACAGCTCTTGGTTCTTTAGCAAATCTGATGCAGCCAAGCACCAACTTGAAAGAAAATATATGGGCTTTCTTCAGATGAAGGCACAGGCAGCTTTTAGCGTGAGTCCAAGATTTTTAACAAATTAACCTTTTTGCATCACTATTATGTTTTTAGATAATTTTATAAACACCACGTGCTAATATCATCTCAGTCAGTGGAACTAATAGGGCTGATTTATTTCATGTGGACTAATGTATTGGAGTTTTAGTGGACGTTTTGTGAGTTTTTTCATATTTGATATCAAATTCTCAATTAAATGTGGTAAACAGCTGTAGATGAAGCCGATTTGTTTATATTTCATATTTTCTCTTATCATTTTGAAGACAAATGCTGCTGTTGACAGCAACAGCAATAAAAGAAGATAGACATCATATTGTATATAATAGAATTTTTTTACTCTGATCTGCAGGTTTGTGCTGTGTGTGGTGGAACACAGCAATGGGGGAAGAGAGTCAGAATAAAAAGAAAATTATTTATAGGATTGATAGCAATAAATAAATAAATTCCAATATCAGATCAAGCAAAATAATGCAAAATCAGTTTGGGGGATTATCATGTGAAATGTCAAATCTGACTGTTCAATAATAGAAATTTTTTGGTTAAAGCAGATCGAAAAGTCTTCAACAAAACTTGTCTGACAGAACTTCAAACAGATCTTTAATGAAAATTGCTTCATATAGAACATTTTAATTTTCTAGGACAAATTCCCTATATAGAAGCTGGTGCCATAGAGTCTTACAGTAGTTTTACTTCAGTTATCTCATACTTACACTGGTCTGGCTCCCTACAAATACACCTTTCCCATGATACTCTCAGAGGGTGAAACATGGATGATACAACATCTCCCTTCACCCAGAGCAGAGGCATTATATGAGAGACGTTCATGCTGAAAAAAATATGGAAATATAAGACACTCATTATAGTAAACATGATGTACCTTTAATTCAATTTCAAATCAAATAGATTATATTTTTTAAAAAGTTTCAAATTATCTCTATTTTCTCAAAAATATTTCCAATTAAAAGTATTTTTTCAAAAGCTTTTACATCCTATACTAGATCTTGTTATTAAACAAACAAACAAACAGTCCCCAAGAGTTTTTGTACTAATTCTGAATGACTTTTAGTTGGTCCCAGGACATGATTTAGAAGAAGGGAGAGTCATTTCTATTTCTATTTCTATTTCTATTTCTATTTCTATTTCTATTTCTATTTCTTTCTATTTCTTTCTATTTCTATTATTTCTATTTCTATTTTTATGATGTGATTGGTAAAAAACAGATTCTTTTTTAAGAGAAAATATTTTTTTTAAAAATCTAGCTACTACCATAAGTAAACTAAAGTAATTATCTAACTCAGTTCCATTATCAATACGATGGTAGGATGTATTTCTGTTGAGAACATTTTCTGAATATCTACCTACCTAGAGGATAGGTTTGGAATTCTGAGTCAATATATCTGGCTTTTAGTTGAGTTTTTTCTTTGAATTTCTGTCCATCTTTAACAATGAGACAGATTTACTTGCCTGTGTTTTACTAATGTTTTAAAACTTACATTTCTAAAGTTAGAATCTCGTATTCATATGTAGAAACTTAAGGTTTAGTCTTCCAAGTCTGAAACTTTTGGCATAGTGAGGATTTCAGTCACAAATGAAGATGGTGGCAGGTAAAAATACAGACCATCCCTGGGATGTTGCAAACTGAGCAGCTTGTTTCTCCTGTCCAGGTTTGCCACCTGGAATATAAGAAGAGAAGCCCAAATTTTTTGATCTGGCTCATGTTGACCACTTGATATCATTGCAAGCAATTATGGGATATATAATGACACACATTCATCAAACAGTAACAAATATGCTGATTCCTGTCTACACTGAAGGCATGAGCATATTGGGACCATAATAAGAGACAGGTAAGCCTCAAACTTCTTCCTTGCTTTGCTTCAGGCTTTGTCCTAAGCATGGTCTGACATCATAACAGTTTAAATGTTACAAGCAAATAAGATGTCTGACAGCTACTGGATTTTATTTCCATAGGAATACCTTAATGGAATAATTTTCTTCTTCTTTTTTTTTTTTTTTTTTTTTTTTAAAGGCTGATTATTTCTTTATAGTGAAACAGAATATGTTGAATATCAAAAGAAACAAAGTAGAGGTTAAAATACACCCACTATATAAATGGATAGGTCAGGGAACATGCAAAAATATTTTTTTTGGGGGGGAAGGCAACTTCAGAAAGCTCAACCACCAAGGTTGGGGAGGGGGGAAGAAAAAGTATAGCGTGGTTCAGTTTTGTTTTGCTTTCCTGTGAGAAGTCTCTCAGTCACTGTAGATGATCTTTGCATCCACCAGTATAGGGAAACTCAAGGTGGTTGGTTGTGAACCAGTCCAGATCCAGAAGAATTATTACCACGATCATGCGGTGTTGTGCTTACACAACTGCCATAACAAGAGGGTCTGCACACAGGCTGGTACTGACCTACTGCAGCGAGCTGTGCTCTGCCGTTATAGCTGCAATGAGTTGGTATCACTACAGGCAACTCTGTCCCTTCTTACTGCATGTTGCAGCCTTGGTCCGTTATCCTCTGCTAATTGGGAACTGTGTGAAACCTTTCAGACCCACCTCTGCTTTCTCTGTGTGATTACACAAAAAACGTCAGGTATTTTTATTCAGGTTTCTCTCAGACCATGCTGAGTCACATATCTCTACTAGTAATATTTCAGAATTTTTTTATGGTGTGATTTTGGCCCAGTGCAGCTGCACTATCCCAAAGGATTCCTGGACAAATTTAGCAATTAGACCATTCCAGGGATCCCAGTAGGCAGTTTCCAAGCTGTTGAGCTCTTCTGGTGACTGACAGTTCATTAACATAGATGCAGGTCTCCTTGCCAGCTTATCTCAGAGTCTGGGAATGGTTCAGGGTACACGGAGTTTGTTGGTGTAGATGTAGCTACAGTGTGCAGAGATTTCTCCCTGGATTTCATATATCTTCCAATCAATAATTTTAGTGAAATATCTGTGTTTCTGTGGAAAACAGCAATAGCCAATTAGAAAAAAAAAAATAATCCAACACTTTGATTATCAAATATTCTTCAACAGTGATAAAATCATTAACTAGACCCATTTGGAATATTAAAAAAAGAATCCTCAGTAAAATAGGTAAAATTACATTTTTGCATCTTACAGACTTGTGATTAAGGTAAATATTATGATGCCCTCAGACACTGTGGGGACTGCAGCCAGTTAAACATCTTCGGTAAACTGGAAAAAACAGTGAACTTGTGACTCTTTGTGACCTTCTCCTACTCAAACTTCTTCAGGGTTTTCTTTTTACTCCAGTACTTTTGGTGCATGAGGTAATGAGACCTTTTCTGTGTTGTAGTGGAGGAAAGACTACTTTTACATGACCTGGCTGCAATACGGTGTCCCAGAAGTGTCAAATGTGATTTTGGAGTATGGGAATCACTATATGTGAAGGAGTTTCCAGATTTTCAAAAGTTTTCTCTGCAATATTAAGAACATAAGTCAAAATAGTGATTATTGGTCAAGAACAGTAAGTATCTGTTTTCTCTCACCGCTTTCCAGCAAGTCTGAGACTTTCTTTCCAGCTCCCATTAAGAGGCTTCCATTTGGTAGCCATTATTTTACTTATTCTGGGCTGCTGTCTGTTCTTGCTGCTCAAGCTTCTTGGCACCCCTCTGGGTTGACTAAATCACTAGCTTAGTGCTGATAAATAAAGACCTCAATGTATGGAAACAGAAGAGGTATAATTTATTTTACTTTTTGCTTCCTACCCTAGAATAAACAAGTGTGAAAAGTATATTGAGAACGTAAGTTCATGGGTGGAAATAACCCTAAACTGGCAGCTGTTGTTATTTTACTTTATCTTTGTTTATGCCTCTCTGCTGAGGAATACACTATATGACTGATGCTATGAGCAAAGTAGATAATAATTCTAAATCAAAACAAAGAATAACTGTAATATCAGTTATTTCTCATGTGACAAAATTTAGGATTTCCAGGCACGGGTCCATTGTTCATTATATTAGGTGCTGTACAAAGTCAGACCTAAGTGCCAGTCTCTGTTTGAAAAGTTTCCAGCTCTTACAAATGCATTTGTCTTTATTTTCATGTGTGTAAATGGAAAGCTAACATGACAAGAGGCTTTGTCAATACAAAGGAGGCAAGTTAAATCAGGGACAGAGAAGTCATTGTGTTGAATTGGTGGAGACAGAAGCCGTGTGATAAGTCTTTATGCTCCAAGTTTTCCCTTTGGCCCTCAGGACCCTCATTACAATCAGCGGCTGGTAGGGCATCATGCATTAGGGATACACCAATCTGCCTAGAAGTAGTTGAGGGATCCCTATATTACACTTTATTGTGTTCTGCAGATACCTTTATGCCACTGTAGACTTCGCTAATGTCTTCAGCTTTAGTGTAATGGGCCCCTACAGTGCTTAGTAAAGGAACTATATGCTCCCGTAGCATATTAAGAAATTTGTTAATTGGTACCTGTTCTGATAAAGCAAATAACATGCATAATATGTCCCAAAATATCACTGCTGAATAGAAGAAAGTCAATAATCTTAAGTGTTTATACAGTGGTTCAGAAAACCTGAGGTGTTCATTTTGTGGTCTGTGAGGCAGTAGTTAATTTTCAGCAGTGTGTTGGTTGCTAGGTAGTTTTTATTGTCTCCTTAAACACTTCTTCCTCAGGCTTTGCCGTATCTATGTGCATTCAGCACAGCAGATGCTTCATTGCAGTCCCATGCCACCAAAGGGTCCTTCTGTGTTCAGAAGTTTTGTCCCATGTTTGCCAGGGATTCATTTTGATGGTGTGATGAACTGCATTAAGGCAAAGCTGGATTTGTTGTTACTGAATCTCCTCTGTTTTGTCCTGCTGTCAAGGGCTTTGCCTTTCATTCTTCCCTCACTTTCCTTCTTTGTGAGGCTGTGAATCTGCCACACTTAGAAACCTCACTCCACAGCACCACCCTCCCCAGGACAAGGAGACTGAAGTGAGAGTAATGGCAGAAAACAAAGACTTAGAGAAGCACGTTCTTTAGCACCAAGGTATTTGTGTGGTTGGAGCAAAATAACAGAGAATAGTTGAGGTTGGAAAGGATCTCTGGAGCTGGTGTTGTCTAACCTCTCTGCTCAAACAAGTTCAAAATAACCATGTCCTTTACTTGTATTAAAAAAAAAAAAAAATCCAAATAGTCTATATTCAAATACAAAATATACTGGCATGTACGTAACAGTTATAGAAGACCTGGCAGAAAACAGTACAGTGCTGCATATAAGTAGGGTCAAGTCCTCAAGTGCTATAGTAATGCTTCTGGGGAAATAAAGGCGAAAATACTTACTTACATTTTCAAGATAAGAAATCTTCCAGCCAGTATTACCAAAGATTTTTTCAAAGGCATATAAGCATTGCTCTCCTGATTTTACAGGTAGCATTCTAAAACGATGAACATTTATGACGAACATATCCTGGGTGCCTTAATTCACAGGTACCTAAAGACACAGTGCCTGGAAACAAGTCTGGGATTAAAGTACAGAAAAGGAATTATAAAATCATAGAATCATAGAATGATTCGGGTTGGGAGGGACCTCAAAGATCATCTAGTTCCAACCCCCCTGCCATGGGCAGGGACACCCTTCACTAGACCACGTTGCCCAAAGCCTCATCCAACCTGGCCTTGAACACTTTCAGGGATGGGGCATCCACAGCTTCTCTGGGCAACCTGTTCCAGTGCCTCACCACCCTCACAGTCAAGAATTTCTTCCTAATATCCAATCTAAATCTACCCTCCTTCAGCTTAAACCTATTACCCCTATTGCTACACTCCCTGACAAAGAGTCCCTCTCCATCTTTTCTGTAGGCCCCCTTTAGGTACTGGAAGGCTGCTATAAGGTCTCCCCAGAGCCTTCTCTTCTCCAGGCTGAACAAACCCCACTCTCTCAGCCTGTCCTCATAGGAGAGGTGCTCCAGCCCTCTGATCAGCTTTGTGGCCCTCCTCTGGATTCACTCCAGCAGCTCCATGTCCTTTGTATGTTGGAGACCCCAGAGCTGGATGCAGTACTCCAGGTGGGGTCTCACAAGAGCAGAGTAGAGGGGCAGGATCACCTCCCTCGACCTGCTGGTCACACCTCTTTTGATGCAGCCCAGGACAAGGTTGGCTTTCTGGGCTGCAAGCGCACACTGCTGGCTCATGTTGAGCTTCTCATCAATCAGTACCCCCAAGTCCTTCTTCTTGGGGCTTCTCTCAATCCATTCTCCACCCAGCCTGTAGTTGTGCTTGGGATTGCCCCGACCCATGTGCAGGACCTTGCACTTGGCCTTGTTGAACTTCATGTGGTTCGCACGGGCCCACCTCTCAAGCCTGTCAAGGTCCCTCTGGATGGCATCCCTTCCCTCCAGCACGTCGACTACACCACACAGGTCGGTCTTTTGGGCAAACTGTATAGCTGAGCCTCACTTGAGCCTATCATCTACAATGTTTCTCAGTCAGTGGGTTTGCTTTCTCGACCTTTCTCCTTTTGTCTGGGCTCTGTACTGTGGCTGATGTTTCATTAACGTTTTAATAACCAGGTCTAAATTAATAACATGAGCTTCTTGTTTTACAGCGCTCTTGGATCTTCCCACTATAGCCCAAGCAAATGGTTTGGGCTCACTCCCCTCAAGTGTCAGCAGTTGAGAATAGGACTTTGCTGAAAAGTGAATGTTCATTCTTTCTCTGAGATCATCAATGTAAGTTCAATGCCATTAAACCTCAGTTTAAGGTGTATTAATTTCTCCAAATAACCAATGAAAGAAGGATCCAGAAAGCCATCTCTGACAGAAGATACATCTAAACTGGTGCAGAAAAAAGATGAGAGAGAGGAGTGTACTTTGTTTTGTGGAGCTTAGGTATCCAAATTGGGTTTGCATAATGCAGGCTTCTGCCTCCTTGGGTTTTCAACAAATCATGTCCTGAAAATAGATGGCTGATTGGATAGAAGTTTTTCTGTATAAAAAGAACAGAGGAAATAGTAAATGGAAATATCTGCTCAGCTTAATTTTAAAACTCAGGAGCAAGGATGCTCCTGAGTTCCGAAGGAGAAAAGTTCCAAGGAGGAAAGTTGCTTCATCATCTGGCCAGAGAGTATATTGAGGAACACACACAAGGCATCACCAGGCTGATCAGGGGAAGCACATGGAGGACAGAGTGTTACAGAAAACCATAATGTGGATCTGTATCTGAACTCTCCTGAAGTCCCAGTTTAGGTAGGCTTTGAAGTATCAGGAACTCTTGAGTTCCCTGTGTAAAATGGGGAAAACAGCCTGCCTTAGGCAGATTGTGTGATATCCACCTCTCACAAGGTTTTCTAAAGAAATACAGGCCACATAAAAACCTGAGTTTATTATACTTCTAGGTGATCATGCAAAGAAGAAGTTTGTCCTCTGTCAGCCTCGCTACTTTTCATATCTGTCAATTATGTCTGTCTTGTTTTCTGGATTCACTTTCACTGCTCCATTCATTGTGTCGATGCCTGATGTGTTACATACACTTTCTCCAGTTTTACACTAAACATTTTACTTGGCTTTCTGGTTGACTTCACAGTAATCCAACTTGCATATCATAGAGAAGTAGTCCTCAGTTATTCAGGCAAAGAAACAGTAACAAATGAGGCATGGGGACCTATCCTGGGCATTTGACTTCTCCAAGGGGGCATGTCTTCTGCTTTGGTCAGACTCATCGTTCTCTTTATGCTTGAACTTCTTTTTGGGATTTGGTCTTTTTGCCCTGATGCAGTACTCATAAAGTAAAAAGGTATGACAATCTATTGCAGATCACTGCAGTGCCAGAAACATTTTTAACTCCCACAGACACTGGTTTGAGCCCCTACTATGAATCAGTCATGAAGTGATGAAACTAAAAAAACCTGTGCCTATAAGAAGCGTCTGATAATCTCCTCTTTAGAAGCATTTCTTGGCCAATTAAATTGTGAGAGGCTTTCATTTTGAAGATATTTGTTTTCCTTCAGGTAAACAGTTCACAATACTCCTGGATCACACTGTGTCAAAATTTGGCTAGAAATCCTGCTCTGTTGGACTGAGACATTATCTGCCAAAATGCCATATTTTGCATGAAATACAATGCCAAACCAAGATCCAAGTCTGTAGTTCTCACTACAGAACTTTGCACTCCCAGCAAAAAATACAGCCAGGACTTCAACATTATGGCCAGAATCCAAGTTTTGCTAATACGTTGTGGCAATGGAAATTATTCTTCAGGTTCCATTGCCTACAGGATTTTTATGTAGCATTACTGAGAGTTATTAGGTGGAGGCAGGTGAAATGACTCTTATGTTTTGGTACCTTCAAATGGATTATAAGTATATAATATGTACAAAATGTGATTTTAATTATTATATGAACTTAACCTTGAGGTTTTTGTATAGAATAAAGATAAGAAAGAAAAAAAAAATGAGAGGGAAAATAGAGCTTTTCTCAGTGTAACAATAAGATGTGTTATTTAAGATTTTCTGAAGAGCAAAAGAACTCCTGTAAAGTAGCAAACCTGTTGCAAAGAAACCCACTTCTTTGATCTATGTCTTCACAGCCATTATTTGAATTTGTTGGTGATGGTATTGGTCACTTCTTTGGTAATTTGTGCTCAGATTTCAGTCTGGGTTGGCTGTGGAGACCAGGAATACCACTGCTGAAATGTAGAATGGTGATGGGGAAGAACAAGTACTGGAGGGAGTCCTGCTTCTACTGTGCTGTGTTTTCTGTCAGAGAGCATGGCGATAAATACTTCAGGTAGCAAATGAAGAGGTGGAATAGTGGCCTCCTGGAAAAAAAAAAGATATTAGTAGAAATAACTAAGGTTGTGTGACTCTGATCCTCATGTAATACAAGAAATGCCATCAGGATGTAACTCCTGGTACAATACAAGAAATTGCCTCCCACCTTCTCCAACTCTCTCCAGTTTTTCCAACAGTGGTGGGATCAAAGACACCATCAAAGCCTTAAGATTTAATGAGGAGGAAGGTGAAAAATAGGTAATTTATCACCCTTATAACTACCAGCTGAGATTTTGATTCCAGTGAGAGCACAGAGAATTGGTTACACAGTCTTCTTATCACTGTCGAGGTTGCCTCTATGGGAAAGCAGTTTGGTCTCCTCTTTTTTTTTTTTTTTTTCCTATTTTGAATACAAAATGTTTTTGTATGGTACAACCCGTTACTGATTTATCTCTATAATAAACAAATATGTTAGTTTCATATCTAACAGGAAATTCCCTTTAAAAGTCATCAACTCCTTGGGTGTTCACTTGAATACATTTGGTCATGAAGACCATTCTATCTGCAGAGTACCTTCAGCTTGAATATCATTGAAACCTCAAATTAAGCACAAAGGCAAATGCCTTTGCTAGAAAGCTGTATAAACTTTGGCATAAAAACAAGAAAATAAAAACAAAATATTTCATCCAACATTGCAGAGAGGAGAAAAAAGAAAAAGGGGAAAAAAAAAAAAGCAATTACCAGAAATGATTGTGTGTTCAGGACCACTTACTTCATTGGAAAGTAAAATGGGCCATATCCAGCTCACCAAGCGTGTGGAATATATATCAAACATTACAGCCTGACATCTTCTATTGTCCTGTTTGATGAGAGCATGTGTTTGAACAGAAAGGTCATGCCCAGTCATGTGTGCTAAGTGTTTAGCTGGTAATGCAAAGTCAACAGTTTTGGTTTTGTTTTGGTTTTTTTTTTTTTTCCTCTCTTTGTTTAGGTAGTAGAAAACTGATGCAATACTGAGGATCAGGATATCGCCTAGATTTAAAATCCTCAACTGCAGAATCTTAAATTTTATTTTCTTTCTGCTTCATAGCAAATCTTTTCCTAGCAATGTGTAATCTTACAGTATTCCTTTGTCAGGAGCGTCAATTTGTCAGCAATAGTTTTGCTGATGTAATTCCAGACCAAATAAAAATCTATGACAAGGGGCAGTAGAGTTTTTTGTACTTCATATATATCTACATGTCTGTTTTTGAAGCATCCATATCTACATCCATTTGTGTTACTTATGCAAACAGAGAAGTTGAAAAGCAAGGATATTGGAGTTGAATAAATACAGCCTTCAAATTATGGTATGGAAGAAGTCAGAAAAACAGTATTTTTTCCCCTCCACACTAAATATTTCTGTTTCTTTTCAAAATATATGAAAATTGAGCACTACTAGTAATACAACCCTTGTGGCAGTACAGCTTACTTCCCAAGAAGTAAGGAAAATGGTGAGATTTGACATTTGAGACACTATGATCAAATTGAGACCATTTGATTTCTGATGGAGCAGAAATTCCATTTTCTCCAATAACAAGTGCTAGATCAAATGAATTATTATGACCTTAAGCAATTCCAGTTCTGTCACTGATGCTTGAATAATTCTATGTCCTTATTTCCCCTCCTGTGCTTTGATCATCTCATCTACTCAAAAGGTGCATCTGGACTGCCCTGTATTATGTGTTTATACAATGCTTAGTATAATGAAGTTCTTATGACTCCTGGAATCACAATTCCACCTAAAATTTGAATGATAACAGCTCTGACCATTTCTAGAGGTTGGAGATGACGGTATAGTGATGCAGAATAGAGGAGGAGCTTTGGTCTTGGCAATTATGACCAGAGTTTAAATTAGAATTAAAATCACCATAGAAAATGTTCATTTCATCCGTTTATTAAGATGTCTTTCCATGGCAAAGTCATTAGGAAACTTACATCACTCTCAGACCTGTTGGGGTAATAAAGTCTTCTCTTTATCTCCTAGCAATTACCATCTGTCACCTGAATGTTTTCCCTAGAAAAAACAGGAAAATGAAGTTTATTATTTGCAGTATCAGATGGCAGACTACTGTGTTGTGTTCTTCGCATTCAGTTACTACAGTTTTCCAAATACTTGACTCAACTCTCACAGAAGAAATATAATCCTGTCCAAGGCTTAGTGAAAAGAAAAAAAAAAGGTCCATAGTGTTGAACACTGCTGATTAAGTATTCTTTCTTTTTTTTTTTTTTTTTAGTTTTCAGAAAGAAGAGGTGTAATGCAGATGTGTTCTGTGGGAGGGGAAAAAAAAAGATTAAAATGGCTTAGGCATAAATCTGACACGTAAAGCATTGATTATTAGTCATTTCAAGTATAAGACACCTCCAAGAAAGGATTAGATATTTTGTTAAGGTATTTGAATGGCATACCTAGTTATCTGAGTTAAAATAAATATTGTAAGGCTTCACCGTTGTTAGGTATTATAGAACAGGAGTTGTGGTCAACAAGCACTTTTTTCCTTTTTTTCTGCGGAAAACACTCATAACCATATATTGCTAATAGAAGCCATGCGTTGGAGAACAAATGCTAATTAGGTGAAGCCTGGGGAGCTCATATCTAATCCTTATGCAGCTACATGTGTTTCCTTTGCTTTTGGTGTAGACCACAGCTCTTTCCACTAAGTAAAGGATTTATCAATATCATTTCAGTCTACTTCTGTAGAAGATTTGACTTGCAGCTACCTCAGGGTCGTTGGCAGAAACTGTAGAGCTAGTCATACTCCTTTCACCTGTCCATTTATGCAGCATAATTTAGTAAATTTTTTCCTACTGTGAACCAGCAAGTGAATTCCCTTGTTTCCCACTTCTACAGCACTTGTGGTCCTGTATGCGGTTTCTTTCTCAATGCAATGCTACTGGGCTGTGTGCAGAATGCTATAACAGAAAGGGTCTTATTTGGAAGCCTCTGACCAGTGCTGAGCCACAGGTAGTCTCCTCATGAAGGCATAGGGTCCAAAACTTTTCCTTGAAGAGGAAAAGTTGGAAGAGGTTCTTGGTACAGTTTATGTAAACACAGAATCTCTCATAATCCCAAGCAACTGTGTAATAGGTGTTCTCATATCAAAATATCTGCATGTTAGCTTAAGGTCTGAATATCTAGTTAGTAGACAAGAAACAAGCTACTATAGTAGCAGTAGTAGTAATAATAATAATAACAACAACAACAGCAACAATAACAACAACAACAATAACATCATATATATATTTACTCCAACATTCAGTGTATTTTAAAATTCTGTAACTATAGCTTCTTTTTGGAAGCAAAAAAGGACCATCTGCTCAGCAGGAAATCAATACAGGATGGATTTACTAGGCATAAATTGATCCAAAATGGCTTCTCCAATTGAGACAAAAAATCTTTCATAAAATTTTCATCAATAAATGCCACTAAGCCCCTCTCAGCTCTCATGCAGGAGATTTGTATCCAAAGGAAGTAATTAATCTCACAGATTTGTTTGTAAGAGTAAAAAATAATAATTAAAAAAGGACATATGTTTTCATCTTTTTTTTAAAGGATGAAGATGTCTGAAGAAGCTAACTTACTGGCTCTGATATTTTTTCTGTGGTTCCTTTTGTATGTTCATACTCTTGTTGGCAAAGCTAAATATTAAAGCAGATCCAATTAGCAGTATAATATTCGTGTATCAGGAAAGGCCATCTAACAAGCCCACACTTGTCAACAGAAAGGTGAATGTTTGTCCAATTCTGCAGAAAACAGATTTTTCAAAGAAAAATAATAACTTTTCAGTCTGCAATTACTAGATTTATACTGTCTTTGATCAGGTCAAAGGCTAGGAAAGGGGACCCATCAATGACAGGATATGGTGGGTTTCCAAACTCATCGCTGGAAACCATAGCCCTCATTAAAAAAAAAAAAAAACAAACCTCTGCCAGGCAAATACAAGATTTTCTGAGTCTTTAATTAAGTTATACAAACACCTTATTTAAAATAAAGGAAGCAAAAGGAAGAATTTAAATCCTTCATTTCTATCAATGCCAAGTATGGGCCTTTGACTTATATATGGTCTAGTGGAGGGTGTCCCTGCCGATGGCAGGGGAGTTGGAACTAGATGATCTTTGAGGTCCCTTCCAACCCAAACTATTCTGTGACTCTATTCATTTCAGTATGTATCAATATTTTTTAATTCAGCTCAGTTGTTCTATTCAGTGGGACTACAGAGCAAGGCACTTCTCTGAGTAAGGGTGATGTATTTTGAGTAATGGATTGAAAACAGCCCCGAGGAGAAGGACTTGGGGGTATTGATTGATGAGAAGCTCAACATGAGCTGGCAGTGTGCGCTTGCAGCCCAGAAAGCCAACTGTGTCCTGGGCTGCATCAAAAGAGGTGTGACCTGCAGGTCGAGGGAGGTGATCCTGCCCCTCTACTCCACTCTTGTGAGACCCCACCTGGAGTACTGCGTCCAGCTCTGGGGGCCCCAACATAGGAAGGACATGCAGCTGCTGCAGCAAGTCCAGAGGAGGGCCGCAAAGCTGATCAGAGGGCTGGAGCACCTCTCCTATGAGGACAGGCTGAGAGAGCTGGGATTGTTCAGCCTGGAGAAAAGAAGGCTCCGGGGAGATCTAATTGCGGCTTACCAGTTTCTGAAGGGGACCTACAGGAAAGATGGTGAGGGACTGTTTATCAGGGAGTGTAGTGACAGGACAAGGGGTAATGGGTTCAAGCTGAAGGAGGGTCAATTTAGATTAGATGTTAGAAAGAAATTCTTTACTGTGAGAGTGGTGAGGCACTGGAACAGGTTTCCCAGAGAGGTTGTGGAGGCCCCCTCCCTGGAAGTGTTCAAGACCAGGTTGGATGAGGCTTTGGGCAATGTGGTCTGGTGGAGGTTGTCCCTGCCCATGGCAGGGGGGTTGGAACTAGATGATCTTTGAGGTCCCTTCCAACCCTAACCATTCTATGATTCTATGATTCTATGATTTTGTCCAGTGGAATAATTTGCATAATAGTATACTGATCTTCTAAACGAGTAGCAGAATTTACCATATAGAGTAACAAAGGACTGAGGTCAAAAGCCTCAGGACAAGCAGAGCAATCAGCTAAATCTTGATGCATTTTCACACACACAGCCCAGGAGGGACTTTGGAAACAGTCAGTAGTATGAAAAAAGGGGAACAGCTTTATGTGTACCTTGAGCCTGGAGCCTAAGACAGTAACTGAATCAAATCATGTACTAAAATAAATTTTGACTGGATTAATTGTTCTCATCTAGAGTCCTTAAAGAGTTTCTGGAGATGAACAAATCTCACATGCACATAGTCTGTGTGAGTGCAGAAAGTTTCTTATATTGAATTCTTGACATGAGCCTCAGAACCAAGATGATTCACAAATTAGACAAAGAATTCAAATAGGAATTTGAGCTTTGCAGGAACACTTCTCCATATCTGTGAGTCAAACTGTTCTTCATAGGAGTGCTGTTAGGGGCTGTATCTGTCATGCTTAGTGAGGCACACTTTCTCCATTAAGGTGAACTGTGGTCATTTCAGTATGTATTTCATATCTTTTACTGCAGACATAACTAAATGCTTCAGACTGTTGATCGTATAATTACAGGCTCATTTGTCAGATGTGAAAGGAGTTACTCTTTCAGCATAGTAACCTGCCACAAGTTCAGCAGAAATTCTTCCACTGTCTTTGGTCAATGCTGAGTAAATACAGTGCCTAGAAATACTGATGTTCTCAGATACAGAGAGTTCAAGCTGCCATTCTTCACATAATGACATAAGACTATGGAAGGCAGATCAGGAAAAAAAAAAATAGTTCACGCTATGCTTTATGAATATTCAGATGATGTGAAGTTACAGATAAAAGAATGTCAGCTGATGTTATAAGCAACAGACAGAAATATGTTCCTTCAGATGACTGAGTCACCCTATCTAAGGTACACAAATATTATTTTCTAAAAGTGTCTGTTTCTAATGACTAAATAGGGAGACCAGAGGAGTAGCTTAACAGTTCAAGTCACTGAGGTGAATCCTACATTGTGTTGAAGGTGCTGTTGGCCACCCAGGGCTAACTGGCGAGTCTCACAGGCAGATGTGCTAACTTATTCAAGTATATAAATTGCCTTTAACATGCATTAAAATAACAAAACATTTAACAAAAACATATACAGAATACATCTCAAAAGCAGAAAGGTCAAAAAAGTACTGCAACTTTTGATGACTCTGGTAACTGAAGCTTCCCAATAATTCGACATCCCTTGGAGTGATTGCAAAGAGAATGAACAAGGGTCAGATGGTTTGATTCCTCCAAATTTAGAAAAAAGAAATGGGAGGAGATCAGATTCATATTTTTACTTGGTCAATAAGTAAAATATAATTTCTCTGAGAACTGGTAGAGCCATTATTGATTCATTTACTGTGTAATCTTATATAGCAATTTCACACAGCATAATGTGGTCTTTGATGGCCTAAACCCCTACTTTTGAAGACAATAATCCACAAAACTGATAGTATAAATAGAGGAAGGGAACTATCACCTGTTTCCTTGCTTTAAATAGCCCCTCTTGTGGATGGTAGTGTTTCATAATAAAGTCAAAAGTTTCTGTGAGGAAAAAGAGGGGAAAAGGAGAGAAAAGGAAAAGGAAAAGGAAAAGGAAAAGGAAAAGGAAAAGGAAAAGGAAAAGGAAAAGGAAAAGGAAAAGGAGAGGAGAGGAGAGGAGAGGAGAGGAGAAGAGAAGAGAAGAGAAGAGAAGAGAAGAGAAGAGAAGAGAAGAGAAGAGAAGAGAAAAGAAAAGAAGAGAAAAGAAAAGAAGAGAAAAGAAAAGAAGAGAAAAGAAAAGAAAAGAAGAGAAAAGAAGAGAAAAGAAAAGAAAAGAAAAGAAAAGAAAAGAAAAGAAAAGAAAAGAAAAGAAAAGAAAAGAAAAGAAAAGAAAAGAAAAGAAAAGAAAAGAAGAGAAGAGAAGAGAAGAGAAGAGAAGAGAAGAGAAGAGAAGAGGAAAAGAAAAGAAAAGAAAAGAAAAGAAAAGAAAAGAAAAGAAAAGAAAAGAAAAGAAAAGAAAAGAAAAGAAAAGAAAAGAAAAGAAAAGAAAAGAAAAGAAAAGAAAAGAAAAGAAAAGAAAAGAAAAGAAAAGAAAAGAAAAGAAAAGAAAAGAAAAGAAAAGAAAAGAAAAGAAAGCAACCTCCCTTGACAGAAGAACAGTCTGACACAGAGAAGGAAATAAAAAAAAAAAAAGGCCTGACGCTATCTTTTTCTTAGTCAGTCTCTTTACTTATATCTGTTTTTTAAAAGATTATTTTAATTACCTACCTCAGTTAATCTAAGATATATTAACACAGGAAGATTCATTCATCCCACATATTATCCATTCATCTAGTCTAAATTTTCCTCTCCCTATAATATCTTCCAAAGGATGCAGAGTAAATGGGTTCTTGGTAATAGGATCTAATAAAATAGTGTATACAAGAATATTGTGAACAGATTATTTTTCAATTAAATTATATTTCCATTAGAAGTATATCTGTTGAATATTTTTCACCTTGGCTTTAATGTGCTCCATTTATTTATTTAATGAAGATATGGATGACAATGCATTCATTCTAAATTTTAGTTTTCATAACGGAGTGGCCTTTTCAGACCTCAGTAGAACCCATAATTTCCTGTGCTGAGGGCTGTACAAACATACAAAAAGGAGATTGCTCTTGCTCTGATTAATTTATTATCTAACAGATAAGCCAGACGTAGGATACACCTACATGGGCTCTTGCCCTCTGAGCAGACATGAGCTCATTCTATTTGCATCCAAAGCAGATGGAAATTTTCCCTGCCTGCGCTCCACATTAACTAGAAGCCTCGTGAATACAAATAACATGGTGTTTAGTCCAAGCCACCGAGTGCTGATGAAAGATGTTATATCTTCACTTGTGCTTAGAGTTTCCTACAGCATCTGCTCAGGAGTGTAGATAAAGTGAGCTCTAGTATTTCTGAAAGGTATTGTATAGATATCTCCTAAGAATGAAAAATGGCAATATGGAAGAGAGCAAAATGATTTTTGGAGATGTCTGGATGGGCAAGATAAAGGATAGGACTAGCAATTTCTTGGGGAAGAACTGAGTAATGTCAATTCAAGCACAATGCCCAGTCTAAGGCAAAATCGGTGTGCCTGAGTCTACTAGAGTTAATCATGACTGAGAGTCATTTAACTCTTGGAGTGAACATTTAACTGTCTAATAATTAGCTTTATTAACTCAGCTACTCATTTGTATTCCCTCTAGAGTGAATGGAGAAAAGCAGACACTCCCAGACAAGTTACCTGTCCAATCACCTCAGGCATTTAAATGATGATGGACTTAATCATCTGCGGGAAATGCTTTTCTCTCCTCACTGACTACTGAAAAAAAGTCTGCACTTTTCATTTTTAGGTAATAGAACTGTTTCCTCTTGATTTTGAAATGTTTGATGTTTCCTTGAATTTGCAAAGTCTCTGTTCTGACCTACAACTCGTCAGTCAGCTACTACAGGACATTATTTCTATTCTCCTTCAATAACCTAATTTTCTGGATTTTTTCCCTATTTTCTGCTGCTCTGCTCTGTAGATTCCAGTCACCAACCCCATCCGTAAGGAAAAAAAAAAAATCAAATAAGAATGGAGAGAAAAATAAGTGATTACAAATCCATTTTACACTCACCCTCACTCCAAGCTGAAATTATCCTGTTCACTGAGGCACAGGTGGTGATTTTCCTAACTTGATTTGGTCATTAAAAATCCTGTAGCTGCTTCAATACCTTCTCCCCGAGGCCCCTATCAGCACTCTGTTCTCCAGTGATTAGAATAGAGCCGATTGGCCTTCTGAACTTATTACAACCCTTTTTCTAATGATCTCATAATGACTGCAAACCTGAGCCCAGCAACCTGACAGATAATGATGTCAATTATGCAAAACAGAAATGAAAGCTTTGAATCGAATATACTGGGTTTGGAACTGGGGGGTGGGGTAGGGGGGGAAGCTTATTTATAGTTTCACTGACTAACTCTGTCATATTTCAAAATGTCAGTAAAAGTTGATAAAGGGGAGGTTGGGGAACACACAAAAAGATGCTAATTACGGAGACCTTGATAAATTTTAAAAAGAGGGTTAGTTCTTCTTCCTTCCCTTCTTCCCTAAAAAGCTTCTGGTGGTTTTTGATTCTTGTGCTACTCCGGTGAGATTTTACAACTTTAGTCCCTTCTTTTTGTTTTCCAGTGGAATTCCTATGGGAAATCCTAAGGTTTCTAGGCACATCAACAGTCAGTGTCAGTGAATTTGCTTTTGAAGAACACGTATTAGTAAAATCACTGTGCGATCATTTAACTATGAAGACTTTTTAATATATATATACATATTATTTTTATTTTAATTGTATTTTTATTATTTTATTTTGGTCTAATGACACAGGACAGTTCCAAATTCCTCTTAGTTGTGAACAGCAACCTCAAGTCTGTTGCAAGTTGTTTTATCACATCACCTGTTGTGGATTAAGACATGAGCAAGCATGGTGCAGCATGGTGTTTAACTCCTGGCTGGGGTTCAACCATGACAGTCCCTAAACAGGGACCGTGGCTACTTCAACCCCTGCGACAGGTATTGCAGCTACTCAAACCCCTGTGACAGGCATTGTGGCCACTCAAACTCCAGCAAAAGGCACTGTGGTTAGTCCAACTCCCACAACAAGCATTGTGGCTACTCAAACCCCGGCGATAGTTACTGTGGCTACTCAAGCCCTGGCAACATGCACTATGGCTACTCAAACCCTGGTGATAAGCACTGCAGCTGAACCAGAGAACCAACGCATACTGGTATCAAACACTCCTATACGTAAGAAGAAATGGACATGAAAGTCAACTTGTTTAGTAAAGTATGACAAAACAGGGCCATCACAAGAACAGGAGGAAGAGACAGAACCAGAGATAGCCACCCCATCTTTGTCCCTTGAGTGAGCTGCGAGATATGCAAAAAGATTTCAGTCATCGATTAGGCGACCAACTTGTCACCTGGCTGGTCCAATGCTGGAATAGTGGGGCCAGTAGCCTGGAATTAGAGGGTAGGGAAGCTGAACAGCTGGGATCCCTGTCCAAGGAAGGGGTCATTGACAAGGCACTTGGAAAAGGGACACAAGGCTCTGGAGACAACTCTTGTCAGGCATGAGGGAAAGGTATCCCTTCAAAGATGTTATATGTCCCCCAGGCAAGTGGACCACCGTGAAGAGAAGTATCCAGTACCTGAGGAAATTAGCCATGTGGGAGATGGTTTATTATGACCCAGACAACGTGCAGCTACCTACAGATCCAGACGAAGTCCAAAGCACGCAACCCATGTGGCGGAGGTTCGTACAGAGCACACCACCTGTGTATGCCAAATCATTGGCAGTACTGCCCTGGAAAGACAAAGATGCACCAACAGTGAATGAAGTGGCTGGCCAGCTCTGGCAATATGAAGAAAATATCTCTTCCTCCCTACGGGCCTGTGTCTCAGCTGTGGAAAAACTGTCCAAAAAATCCAAAAACTTGTTCAAGAAATTGTCCTGGGAGGTCTGGCAAGCCAAAGAATGTATGTCTTACTTCCCACCTGTACAGACTAGTATCTCAGCTGTTAGGAGGAAGTGTTCCTCTGCTCAAGAGAGTATATAGATGGTACACACCAGGAAGTACCCTGTGCTTTTACCTGCATGACCATGGAGAAGACATGAGGAAGTGGGATGGAAAACCTACCTCAACCCTAGAGGTACAGATATGTGAATTGTGAGGAAAAACAAATTTAAATGGGGATTCTTCCAGAAAAAATGCTGCTCCAGTCTCCAGTGGGCAGTTCCCCAGACAGAGTAGGAGGACTCATTGTACTTCTGATCTTATGGAAGGAGCTTCTGATTCATATTTACAAGAAGTGAATAACAAGGATGAGATTTCAACGCATGTGCACCACAGGAACCCATTCATTGGAAATGAGTATGATGACCAGGCCTAGAGGAGCCCTGCCTCTGGCCAGGTGGAGGAAGGGCACAGCTGGGTTTACTGGACTGTGTGGATTCAATGGCCTGCTATGTCAGACCCACAAGAGTATAAGGCTCTAGTGGACACTGGTGCACAGTGTACCCTAATGCCATCAAGCCATGAAGGGGCAGAACCCATCTGTATTTCTGAACTCAACAGATATTTTTGAGGAGTGGCCCATAGACTAAAGGAATCACAGAATCATAGAATGGTTTGGGCTGGAAGGGACTTTAACATCTAGTTCCTGCCATGGGCAGAGACATCCTCCACTAGACCACGTTCCCCAAAGCCCCATCCAGCCTGGCCTTGAACACTTTCAGGGATGGGGCATCCACAACCTCTCTGGGCAACCTGTTCCAGTGCCTCACCGCTCTGACAGTCAAGAATTTCTTCCTAATAGCTAATCTAAATCTAGCCTCTTTCAGTTTAAAGCCATTACCCCTCACTCTATCACTCCATGCCCTTGTAAACAGTCCCTCTCCAGATTTCCTGTAGGCCCTTCAGGTACTGGAAGGCTGCTAGAAGGTCTCCCCAGAGCCTTCTTCTCTCCAGGCTGAACAATCCCAGCTCTCTCAGCCTGTCCTCATAGGAGAGGTGCTCCAGCCCTCTGATCAGCTTCGTGGCCTCCTCTGGACTCTCTCCAACAGCTCCATGTCCTTTGTATGCTGGAGACCCCAGAGCTGGATGCAGTACTCCAGGTGGGGTCTCACAAGAGCAGAGTAGAGGGGCAGGATCACCTCCCTCGACCTGCTGGTCATGCTGCTTTTGATGCAGCCCAGGACAAGGTTGGCTTTCTGGGCTGCAAGCGCACACTGCCGGCTCATGTTGAGCTTCTCATCAATCAATACCCCCAAGTCCTTCTCCTCAGGGCTGCTCTCAATCCATTCCTTGCCCAGCCTGTAGTTGTGCTTGGGATTGCCCTGACCCATGTGCAGGACCTTGCACTTGGCCTTGTTGAACTTCATGTGGTTCGCACAGGCCCACCTCTCAAGCCTGTCAAGGTCCCTCTGGATGGTATCCCTTCCCTCCATGTGTGCCATGACAAAGTTCAACTTCAGTTATGACATCATATCACACAGACAGTTACAAAAGTGGAATTCGTGTCTTAGCCTAGTTTTCTCTGTACTAATCTGCATTGTCACAGTCTCAGTTATTCCCACCTTCCTGTGATCCCCTGGCAACGGTAACCTCCTCGCTCTTAATTCTTGTAGTATTTTGACAACCCCTAATGAGATGTTCTTTTTAGACGTCAAAGGTTATGTTCCACAGTTCTAAAATTTAATATTTTTTTACCAGAATAGGAATCTATTTAGCTATCAGAGTAGCTAAAGAAGTTGTAGGTTAGTACATTTTGTGTGATTGCTTAGTGTGAGAAAATGAAGCCTTAGCCCTGGATAAAGGAAACTGCAGTCTTAGAGATGCAAAGAAGTCAATGTTATGGAGAGGGACAATTGTGTGATGGGAATAATGGCATTACAGAAGGGAAAATGTGCTTTGGAGTAGTGTTTCAATATAAGGCTGGACCTGGGAAATGTGGAAATTACATCTGTTTATTCCTAACTGAGTATGACCAGAAGGCAACAATCTTTCAAACTGACATGCTACATTGCCCTTTCTTAAAAGTAGTGACAATACTGCAACCAGTTCCAGGAGTGGGAATAAAAAGTGCCTGTAATCAATACAAATAGGTGCATAATATTCTGCAGGTCTGATCCAGTACATAATGCAATTGACAGAAGAGCTCCTATTGATTTCCATAAAGTTAGACCAAACCTCAGGTGGCAGAGATGTATCCCAAAAGATAATTCAAACTTTGTTATTTTTCTCACAGTATGAAAAAATAAATGCACGGATTTTTCGAAATCAGATACTTTTCACAGGGCTTTAGGATCCAATAATTCATAGTGAATCATAAGTACTCTTTATATAATTTATTAGAACACGTTTGCAGATGAATATTTAAATGGTGTTATTTATAGTAGCATAGGAAATGTACTTGTAATGATCTCAGTATTTTCCGGTAGAGAGAGATGGTGAGAAATCCTACACAGGAGTAAACTCAGAAATCAGAACTGAAAAAAAAAGTTATTGAACCATCCAACTGTAATATCATCTCACCATAAATGTCAGATTTTTCTTTACAGTGGTGATACTGTGTCATCTGGGTTTTAGCACAAAGGGTGACAGTTTCCATTACTGACACAACTCCCAAGAAAGATACTACCTGCCCCGAGAGAAGCATCTCCTTACTGTGGATGATCACATTTTTCCTCCATGCCAGCCCCACCTTGGGATGCTGAGCAGAATGTCCAAGTCAGGTGTCTTCTTAGGGACATTAGCACAACATAATAAAAAACCAAAAGCCAGGGGGGTGGGGGGTGAAAGAAAGGAGGGAGGAGATTAAACAATTGACCGCTGAACTTTTAAGTGGTATTTCCATACTTTTCTGGGTGGCTGCAGCCAGACCACCAGTCATGGCTATGTCTCTATTGCGTTGTCAGTAAAATGGAAACTTCACATTTTTCTCTCTCTGTATCTTTCCTAGAGATTAATGGGTTTTGTAAATCCTTAGATAATTTCACTGAACTCATGGAATTTTACATATGTTGCCCACAAGATGTCCATTAATAAAATAAACAAACAAGCAAAATGTGATTCATTCTTCTACACAGGTTGTATATAAATGAAGGTGATAACAAGACATTTTTATCTAAAAATATTTTCCTTATTATTGGATCTCTTTAGAGTAAGAGTACTCTTATTCCTCACTGTATCTCTGTATTTACTCCATGCTCCATACAGTTATGCCTCCACCAAGACCTGGATATTTGCAGAATGTCCTGGGATCAAGAAAGAGAATTTATGCCTTATTGGTAGAAGAGGGACAGATGACAATTACTGAAGAACTTATTTTCAAGTAGGAGTAGTTGTGGAGGAATTAACTGAATGGGAGGTTGTACATTTTGTGTGGAGCTTTTTTTGTTAAACACATTTTCCAAATCGAAAACGATTTGATTTTTTATGTGAATTTTTTTTTTTTTTCCCCCCAGAGGGGGGGGTTGATGCTTGGAATTGGAGATAAGATTTTAGTCATAGTCATAGTCAGAAACAGCCAACTTACTGTTCATATTTTTTTGTCTGCAGCCCAGAGTGCTACCAAATGCTTTGTGCTCTTGTAGTGCATGTTCATGTCTAATTTGCTCTTCACTATCACTTAGCATCTCAGTACAATAAGCACACTGATGAAGGAGGTGTCCTCTTGGGCTGCAGTGCTTTGGATGTTATAATGTCTTTAATTTCTGTGAGACAAACCATTTTGTGGAGTGGTTCTGCTTTAAAATACTTTATTTCAAACACTCCAGTGCAATGACAAGGTATGGAATATGCAATAAGTGTTGTAGCACTCCAAAAGCAAAGATATTTAATTTCCATCTTACATTTAATTGATTGCTTAATAACAGCACTTGTTGCTGAGGGGCATGGTGAAAGTAGAATTGACATTGAAGGAAATAAGTGCAACCAAAGATACATCTGTAATACCAATGCTATTATTTTCTCTACATGCAGTTACATCTCATGTGATGGACAGGAGAATTACTCTTTCTGTCCAGAGAAAAAGCTATATAGCAATAGTTATTAAAGAGCAACAGGGGAAATAGATATCACATACTGAATGCGTCCGGCACTCTCATATTGTTGGGAAAGAACAGCAAAATCTTAGGTACCAGGTGTAACTAATGCTCCAGTTCAGCTACTGTGACCACTTCGCTTAATATTTTATTTCAAGCTGTAATAGCTTTTTGTCTTTTGAAAATTACAAAAAGTTATTAGTTCTCCTATAAGCCATAAATTCTATCAGGTTTAGGAACAGGCTTATACATCTCTAAGAATATGACTAAGCCAGATATTGGTTTTCTCACTGCTTAAAAAAATAGTTGATTGTTTTTTATTTTTCTCTATATGTCAAATAGTACAAGTCCAGGACCTTTAAAGTAAAAGCCTACTGTGTTTGGCTCTTCAGAAATACATGTCAAAAGAGATCTAACCCTGAAGAGTTTGCAATGCAAGGATAAAACGTAACAGAGCAGGCAAATTTGACAGACAGATGGTGTGAACACAAAGTACCAAGAGGACAATCTTTACCGGTGTCATAAGCAGCAGTCATGACCCACCAGCTGCCTACCTGCTGCAGAAGTTTCAGATACCCTGACAGAGATCAGAAGAGGAAAAGGACTGAGGTGGCTCTTGGCTAGAGGTATGACAAAAAGATTTCAGTGGGAATTTTTGGTTGTTATTACATCTCATGGCTTGGCAAAGCCCTTGGGGATCAGAGTAAGAAGGATTGTGCATTGACCTTTACTAAGATCATCCTTGGACTGACTGACTTTTCATGGTGGGTTTTTTCTTATCTTCCAATAACAAGACAGCATTATTTTGGTCATTACAAATCTACCTTGCTGAAATTCCTTATTTAGCAGTCATAAAAAAGACTTCTGGAGCATGAGAAACTGGAGATCTGTAACCAATAGTGGACTCAGCCATGAAACTTGATAAGACAAAGTATGCTACATTGACTGCTGTTCAATCACCTCATGGTCTTTGCTATCCCTGTCCTCACCGACAAATCCAGACATGCCCCTGTGTAAAAAATAAATCACCTGAAAGTTCATAGGTGTAAATATACTCTAGGGCATGTGTGTTTGTACAGCTGCTTACTCAGTGTAGCCCTGATCCTGGTTGGGCAAGCTCAGCAACACTCCAGCACTCAGTTCATCACGCAGTCCTCCAGGTTGACCTTTGAGACTTGGAGAATGTGTGTGGGACTTAAAACAATTTGTGGCTGAAAGTGTCTCCTTCCATTTGTCAGTGATGACAATGAATTTCCTTCCTACGTACTTGCCGGCAGCTAATTATTTCCTCCCTCCTCCAGTCCACAGTGAACAATGATATCTTAACCCACAAATAACATCAGTTTATTAACACAAATGGGAAGCTGGTGACCACAAGTTCTTGTCTGGCTTTGCGGAGTGGGATGATAACTTTTTTGAGACTAGCTGCCCTCTAAGGGCTGGTCTTCATGGCAGTTAATTACTTATTGTTGCAATGGAAGTGAAAAAATGAATCAGAACATTCACATAAAAACTCATACAGTTCCCTCAAACAGCCTGAGGTTATCAAGGAAACTGTCACCTGCAAAACCCTCCTGTTGGGAAATCTTCTTGCAGTATAGAACAAACATTTGGGAAAAATTTTCAGAAGCGTGAAAAAAAGTGAAAAAAGGCCTGGAGAATTCTATCCTGCCCCCACCCTTTTGTAAGATCAAAGGCCAGCTTGGCTCGTAGCACATTTACCGTGGAAAGCATTTGGTTGTGTTCTAAAAGATAAGTCCCTTAGCATTATTTCTCATCTAAAACACGGTGGGGGAAAAAAGAGTCACTATTTAAAGGTCACTAAATGAACGCCCAAGACTTCCTTGATTCAAAATAAATCAGTGAGGGGAAGTAGAATATACTAGGTAAAGTATCATTATAACAAATAAAAAAAGATTGGTTCGGAGGGATCTCTGGTGATCATTTAATCCAGCTTCCTAATCTGAGTGTGACTACTGTCCTCACCAGGTTGGTAAAGGTTTGCCTAGCCAAATCTGTTAGACTTCCAAGAAGGGAAATTCCACAAGTATGGCTGTTTGATCGGAGCAGCTGATGGCTGTTACATTCTTAATTTCATAATCATGACCACCATTTAGAAACAGCTTATGGGGCTATGCGGAGCTTTGGTATGACCTAATAATTCACACATTCTCACACTGTGTTTTTGTTTTGTTTTGTTTTGTTTTATTTTATTTTATGTTATGTTATGTTATTTTATTTTATTTTATTTTATTTTATTTTATTTTATTTTGTTTTGTTTTGTTTTGTTTTGCTTTGCTTTGCTTTGCTTTGCTTTGGTTTTTGTTTTTTCATCGATAGTAATGAAACCTTGCACCACTGAAGATACTCATATTGTTGTCTACCTAAACAAAAGCTCTCTTTTTTCGCTTAAAAATACTAAACTTCCATTGTTCCTGTATTAGAATCTGTATATATACTCAGGAGGAGGAGGTAGAAGTGTTCTTTGTAGTAGAGCTTTTTGTAGTATTTTTGCAGTATTTTCTCCCCCTGTCCTGCTGATGGAAGGGGAGTGATGGGGTGGCTTGGTGGGTACCTGGTGGCCAACCAAGATTCACCCACCAGAGAACCTAAGTGCAGATCACTACTACAAGCGCCGTTCAGAAATAGCCAATAATCTGAACTCTTTAATTTTTAATTTTTTTCATCACTGTATCCTTCATTTTTTAAAACAAACAAACAAACAAACAAATTTACGTCAAAGGAAAACTGAAATTATTCCAATAATAACAGTTAAAAAAGAAAACAAGCAAAGCTACCCCTAGGAATAATAAGTCAATATTTCTTATGCTGTGCATATTTGGCAGTGGGACTGGGATAAATGGATCCTTCAGTTAAATGAAATAATGCATGGTTTGCTGCATCTGTGAATTAGTTGCATAAAGATAACTGAGGCAGGTAAATGCTGAATAAAACTGGATGATATACATTAGAGAACCAATTGCATCTGTTAGCAAATAGTCTTTATATTAGGGTGCCCACTAAGCACTGATGCCAAGCTAGCACTTGAAATGAATGGCTGCAGATCCTAATTTGATAACTGGTATAGATAGGCTAGAAGCAATGGAAATGTGTTGATTTGGGCTACTTAGCAAAGAATAACTGATGCCTTAAAACAGAACATTATTCTGTAAATGCTGAACATCTGTGTTCTCCCTGTGACTGCCACAATTGAGATGAGATTTTCTTAATCTAATTTGCAGGATGTATTTAAATTGGGAAATTAGACCTTCCATCTACTCCACATGTACCTAAATCTCAAACTTTGGAATCTACAGCTTTTTAGATAGTTAAGACCATGAAACACTCTGGGTCAGGGTCTGAGCCAGGATCTCAGCACAAAGCTTTGTCCAAATTAAAGGAGATTTGGGGGAATGTCTTTGCCATTTTAAGTCAGATATCCTAAGTGAAACTCATCTTAGTTGACATCATCGCCCTACACCCTCCAAAAAATTGCATTTGCTATTAATAGCATTTTTTTCATTCATAGTTTCACTCTGAGTCACAATGTGGCCAATCCTGTCACAACCTTGCTGTCACGGATGCCATCATTCTTCTTTTTTATAAAGCACCAATTTCCTACAGCAATTTTTGTGCCTAAATACAACTGACTTGCATTGCTAAGGTAGAGCAGAAAGTCTCAGAGAATGAACAGATGGAAATAATTAAATGTTGCTTTAAATTAAAAGCTGAACAAACTCATTTTATGGCCACAGGAGAGAGGCCCTGGTTCAAGCATATGCATATTCTTACCTTTAGATTAACTGCCCTGCAAGGCTGTGAGAAGCCTGGCTCCATTTTCTTAATGACCTCCTCATAGTTTCCTGGGAGGCTGCTGTTAGGTCCTCTGAAGCTATCCCCTCTTCAGGCTGAACAATCTCCAGTCCCTCAGCCTCTCCTCACTGGTCAAGTGCTCTAACCCTGACCATCTCAGATCTGCACTGAACTTGTTCCAGTTCGTGGATGTCTGTCTTGTATCAGGGGAGACAAAACTGGACACAGTATTCTAGATGTAGTCTACACTATGGACTGATTCCTTGTGTTTCATCCCTCAAGAACATGATCTCAGCCTCAAACTCATTGATAGAGGATAAGTTTGGGCCGCATATCTAGCTCGCTGGGAAAAGATCCAAACTGGCAAATAACAGATCGCCTATACTGGATATCTCTGTTAAAGACTCGTCTCTGCACTGACTGTAGAGAGCAGCAGAGACTGTAAAGTCTAGTAACTTAGTTTAGTATGGATGGTAAAATATTCAATGGTTAAAGACAAGGAAGATTAATATCATGCTTGTAGACTGCTCTGTAATGTCCAGTCAAAACTGATTCTTCAAGTACAAAGTCGAGGCAGCATCTGAAGGCTCATAATGGCAAACTTTGTTCTTGGTCCATTGTGAGAATAACTAGAGGCCATTAGTTTGCAGGGTTGTCAGGCCATGAACCTTTCATGAAGATGAAAATGACTCGGGAACAAAAAGGGTATTTTCCTTCTCCAACAAGGGGACTTTGACTTTCAGTTCTTGATTCACAAAGCACTTTATGTCTCCTGTGATAGGGAGGGATGGAAGGAAAACCCAAATTAACAAAATATAATTTATGAAATATTTTTCATATCTGAGACTATAGATCTCTTTAATAAAACACAGAAAGAAAATGAAAGCTAGGATATCATGAGGTAAGAGACATCCTTGCAGAAAGTGGACATCATGTCCAATTGACTTGTAGTTGTGAAGTATACCAGTCTAAATCCCTCACACTATCTCTTGTCAACACACTTTTTTCTTTCATTCTGTGTTTTTCACACTTTCCTGCTCCTGTCCAAGAATGCATATTAATTGACGTCCCGAACATGGTCACCACCAGCTCATAAGACTCAGAGAAACTGTCAGCCCTCAGAACACCATACACTTTTCTGTAATTACAAGGATCCATGAACCACCGTGGGACCACTTACCATGGCTTCATGAACCACTAATGCCACTTGGATTACAGTTTGGGAATCAGTAGTCTATGTCATTGCATCTTCAATTACATCTGGCCCTGATTCAGCAAATATTACAAAATAAGTTCAATTTGTTTACAATTTGTTTGACTTCAGTGGGTTTTAAGATTGTTTTTAAAGTGATCTGCTTAATAATGGTCCTGGTTTTGTGTTGTTTTCTTTTTTTTAAGATTGACTCTGTATTTTTAATTTCACTTCAGTTTTGTTGTTGAAAATAATTTCTTCCAGCCTTTGTAAGTAGAAAATGTAAAGAATAAATTGGTACATAGAAAGTTAATAAAGACTTAATTCTGCAGTCCACAGGAGAAAAATTTTCAAACTTGTGATGCAAGTGATACAAGAACCTATATCTTCTTGAAAGATATGAAGACCACAATTAAACACATATTCAGTGATTTCATAGGACAAATGACCTAAAAACCTTCTAAAATACACTCCTGCCCATCCATTTCATGTTTAAAACCAGGACTTAGGCTCTCGTGTCACTTAGGTGTGTTTTGGAAATACACATTCACATTCATCTGTTTGTCAAAATAATACATCTATAAAGTCTATTCAGGAGACCTTTCTTCTCATCTACTCTTTCTACAGTCTTTTCTATCCTTACATCTCACTCATTTTCTCTTTACTCAAACCTCCATTGTTCCCAGTCTTGTTTCATCTTTAGTATTCTTTTCCCTCCAAACCAGAAATGAAACCACCCAGCAATATTTGGAGTTCTAGCTGAATGCTTCAACTCCTGAAGCCAGATATGTTCACTCTCAAGAGAGTCAAACTCACTCATCTCTAAAAATCATCAGTCTGAAGTAGCAAGGGCATTAATTATTTTCAGTGTTTGTTGGAGGCTATTAAGAAATTAATAAATTAAAGTTGATCATGTTTCCTGGAAATGCTACAGTGCTGATTAAACTGCTTGTTAAAATAAGGAACATATATGAACCATTTCCATATAATTAATCTTTCATATTCCTCATTTCTTCTTTAGTTATTGAATAAGATATGCTTTCTGAAAGCAGGACTTATGCCCAGGAACAGTAATGGCTCAGTATTTAGAACTCTGCTAAGCACTTTGTTTGTAGAAATGTTATATGTATATCTATTTTACATATTGTAGTGAGAGACTCGGGAAACACAGGATTAATCACATTTCATTCTCAAGAACAGTTTGCAGGTTGGTGTAAAATATTCGGCCTACCAATACAGGAGCCAAACAGTTTTGAATAAAGTCAGATCTCCACCTACACAAACCACCTTCACTGGAACTGCACTGCATTTCAGTATCTAACAATATTCTGCCTGAAGTTCAGCCAAGCAAAAACCAGCATATTTACGCCAGCTATACTGCTAACTCAGACAGAAGACCCTGTTCCCACAAAGACTTGATATTAACAATTGAGAATTCTAATTCTTCTTTCATATAAATCAGAACTTTGGGATTTACCTAACTCTGACTTAGTCTATGGGAAAGGTTTGCTTCCAGCAGCAAAGGCATGGCTTGGTTTCCAGTCTTGCCACGTTCTTATTCAACTTGTCAGAAAAAAGCAGCATCAGAATACTTAGTGGAAAGCTTTGCTACCAGCTAATAGCAGCCTGGTTATGGCCTAGTGATTCACACTGATATATTGAGAGGTCTTAGATCCTCTGTCAAGCTTCATTTACAGTGAAAATGAGCCAATGACTCTTGTCTATTTTCCTTCCCAGGCTATCAGAGCAGCCATCTCCTGACCATGTTTCCTATCCCTAGGGAAGGGCACAATTATGCTGATAATCACTTTCTTGATTCAGTCTGACATGCAATTTCTCGTCTCCTCCAAATCCAACAAGACCTTTTTTAAGCACACTTCTTCCAAAACATGCTTAAATATTAGATCTCCTGCACAGAGACAGACATTACCTAACTGATCCTGGAATTCATGAATACTCCATTGAAAAAATTAAAAAAATAAAATAAAATTGATCCCTTCTAAGACAGCAGCATAACTATAATTTCATTGCACTGTCCCCTATTATTACCATCTCCTTGCCTTTGTTTGGGAATTGCCTGTTTGAAGTAGAAGCTCCTCATGGCAAGGGTGACTTCCCACAAGTCTGTAAAGCACCTAGACAGCTGGAATGATAAAAATAATAGCTAAGTAATAACAACTAATGAGCGCTGTTGGTGTGGGAGTTTTATTATTGTGCTAGCTTTAATAAATAGAAACAGTTGAAAATTGTTCTGTGGAAATTATTTTTGATAGAAAATTGTTTCTTTGACAGAGGGGACATTTTCATGGAATGGGACTGCTTTCTTTGGAGGAGAAAAAAACCAACCAAATAATAAAA
Source organism: Grus americana (assembly GCF_028858705.1). Lineage (NCBI taxonomy): Eukaryota > Metazoa > Chordata > Aves > Gruiformes > Gruidae > Grus > Grus americana. Next base: position 7,408,932 of record NC_072853.1, on the reverse strand, counting down.
AAAAATGAACCACAAGCAAAACCTGTTCAGTTCCTGCAGGAATGAAGCTCAAAAAGCTCTATCTGAAATCATGACATCTTCAATCAAAAGAAAATTGTACACACACAGAGATACATATGTACCTGCACATGCAGACACACACTTCATTTATTTATTTATTCATTCATTCATTCATTCATTCATTCTGTCTTTTTGAGGGAGTCGGAGGGAGTGTGAATAATGTTTGGGAGTCTGAGTCCTCTTTGATTTTTCAGTAAACAATTTATTACAGAAATTTTTAATGTTCTGTTTAGCTGAGATGCTAAATGCTGTTGCATTGCTTCGTCTAATCGATCATATATGCATATATACATATATCTATGTATATATATTAGTACATGTCTAAGATATAGTGGAGTTAAATTTGGTTGGTTTTCCTCTAATACAGTTTTTAAAGTCATATATACACAGATAAGATACCAACTCTTATGTCCCATATCCATTCTGCCGTAACAATTTGAAATCTTATTTCTACTGGACTGGGGAGGAGAGAGTTTTTTCACTTGTAACGGATAGATATTGCTCCATAGCTCGTTCAAAAGCGATGGTGCTAACCTGCACAGTCAGTTCTGAGCTGCATAAACCCTCAACCTGCAAGCACAACTTAATTCTAAAGCTCAAAAGGAAGTTTGGGCTGGCACCACAGTGATTTCACTTAGTTTTTGAGCTGAAACCATGCAAACCCATCCATGAATATGCATTCACCTTTGCATTCATTTAAAACTTGCACCATGTTCCATTATGACTCTGCAAAGATTCATTCATATCCAAGGTGAACCTGCTTTAAATTTGGGTTTTTTAAATCGAAATAGAAAACCTGAAAAAAATTAGCTAGTAAATAGTTGGCTTAACTGTAAGTAGATGTACATGGTTCCAAACCTATTCATTCCTCTTTTTCTTTTATTTGCAATTACTGGGGCACACACAAATGAACAATGCACATTTCCATTTTTACCTCTTCCTGCCTTTCTGTACCGAACAAGCAGCTGTGTTGAGGGGGATTTCTGTCTGTCTAATCGAAGTTGTTTACGAAGCACATATCAAAACTTAATTTCTACCTCTGTACTTCGTAGAAAGCCTGTTTTATGGAGATGACAGTTTATTTCAGGACTTCAAGGTAATATGAGGGATACGCAGAGCTGTGAAGTCCAGTCCTTGAAGGAGGGACTTCTGAATGGTTTGTAACCAGCAGTTGAGCTCACAGTTCAGACCATTTAACAGCTCAGGATGAGAAGGGCCATGTAATAAGGCCAAGGATAATTTGTTGTGGAGCTCCAAGATTAAAATTTTGATTTATGAAATACACCTCTTCAGTTGCTCCTAGAGGACTGCAAGCTATTGTAAATGTGCCTTTCTGGATTAGGCTGTAATGATTAAAATGATGTCTCCCACTGAAAGTAACTGTTTAAAACTGAATATGAAATGATGTACTTAAAATTTTCAGTATGAAAATTCAATGATAATCACACTTTACAGCATAAAGCTACAGGGCCTGATTAAGTTTGGCATTAGCAAGAACTCTAACAAGACATTACCAAGAAAAATAACACACTCAAATTCGACGATTCAGCTCTTACCAGGTTAAGGAAGTAATAAGCTTCTAATGTCTCTACTGCAAGACATAGCAAAAATAGAAAAGCGTCTTTCCTGTTAGATGATTTAACAGAAAATCTAAACAGTAAAAAGGAAATGTAGCTTTAACAGAAGCAAAGCAAGTGTAGCCAGAGTCTGACCTATATTTGAAAAATAAAAGAACCCAACAGCAATGCTTGCTGCAGCTCTAAGAATGCAATTTCAAGTATTTTCCATGGCTTCCTATGATATGGTGATGATCCAGTCTAAATCAGTGCAGCAGCTGTTGCAATGATCTATAGGAATTATCAGTAATAAGTCTCAGAGGAGGTTCAAAATGTGCATTGTGAGCAGCTGAATCCTCCTCACCTCCTGCTGGACAGCAGCTCCTTCTTCCTCTGATACACCTGCAAGGAGTACCAGAGGGCAATAGACTTGCCTTGTTATTTCCTACTCTGTGAGCAGCATTATTTTATAATGAACCTCAATCAGACTTCATGATTTTTGCAAGTCTATTAGTCGGAGAACCTGCTTCATCTTGCCCCCTTGTAATGGGATTTGCAAAGCAATTATACATCCCCGTCTCAGCTGATGGGCCTCAGACTAAAACCTTATACATGACTGCGTTAGTTCATCACAGTAACGCATACACTCTATAACACACCTCTGCTACCTGTCACAACAGTCAAAGAAATTAAAGAAAAAAAGAAAACTGGGAAGTTTCTAATTGTTGTTGCTGTAGCTATTGCCCCAGTCAGTCTCAATGTATTTCCTTTAAGGCTGACAGTAGCCTGTGTTTTCATCCACAGATCTCCAAGCGCATTTGAAAGGTTGGGAATGTGTTGATTCTTCTTCTCTACAGAATAACTGAGGAGAAATAAATAATTTTCTACACAAACAAAGGAATTCTGTGTTCTTCTGGGCAAGCATCTGAGACAGCTCAGTGCACTTCAATGGACCACACCTGCAGTGCAGTGGAGATATGGGGCAAAGACCATCTGTATGTTCAGGATTTCAGCCAAAGTATCTTTACACACTAAAAAAGTTAAGACAGACAGATTCATTGAGCAGTTATTAGGCTGAGACTCTCGGGAGTTTAAAATAGAATTGGAAGGGGTGCTGACTAAACTGATGATGGGTTGTATGAGTGTACATGAAAATAGACACATGGGATGAAAGAGTAGTGTAAAGATTTCTCACTAATCTGTTTTCCTTTCAGTCAGAAAAAAATGGTGGTTTGTCAAAAAATTAAATATAGCTTATGCTTTTATCCTGTCCAGTGAAATGTCTGCAGAGCAAGTTGCTGAGGTCCAGAATGATCAGAGAACACAGAAGGGAATATATCCACGAAGGATCAACAGCAGGGATGTCGAGTCCCAGCTAGTAGCCTCTGAAGTAGGGAAGAGCCACACTAGATAGGACCTTATAGAATCATAGAATCATAGAATGGTTAGGGTTGGAAGGGACCTCAAAGATCACCTAGTTCCAACCCCCCTGCTGCGGGCAGGGACACCCTCCACTAGACCACGTTGCCCAAACCCTCATCCAACCTGGCCTTCAACACTTCCAGGGATGGGGCATCCACAACCTCTCTAGGCAACCTTGATCCAGAGTTTATTATACTCAGAGACTCTAAATATCTAACCTGGAGTATAATGGTTTTTTTTAAAATTATGTTTGGGGGTGGTGGTGGGTTTTTGGGTTTGTTTTGTTTGGTTTTTTTTTTTGGGGGGGGGGGAAGGGTGAGGAAGGTGGACATAGCTGCGATCTTATACTGTTTAAAGGTCCACATGTGGCAACTTCCCAGACAATGTCATTTTCCCACTATTTTGCCCTGCTCTCTCTCTGCTGATCTCTTCTATATGCTACATTACATCTGTTCTCCTTAGTTACTTTCACCGCAAGCTGGCAGGATTTGTTTCTCTTCCAACACACCAAGTTAAAAAATAAATAATCCTGCATTGTGTATAAAATGCATTCCCATGAGATCAACCCTCTCCTAATGAAGTCAGTTGTTTTATTTTTTCCATACACCAGATCATTTACTCTGAGATGATATTAATTTACAACTGGAATCACAATTGACACCTGGCAGTGTGCTAAACAATATGGGCCTTCCAATCTACATCATTAGTTGCTCATGCTTTGCTGAATCTCTGCTCATTAAACTCCAAATCCTGTCTCCAGTGAAGTCTCAGTAGCTTGTTGGTCACTGGGGAGTTCCTTCTGAAATAAAGAAGCAGGGACACTCCACAAATGCCATGAAAATTGAGGGCTGGAGCAGCTGTCCAGATGCCTGTGCCTCTAGCTTCATCTATTCTGGCAGAAAAAGCTGGATGATATGCATGATGGTGGATCCATCATTTATACTTTCCCCTTCCCTCATTTGCACTAAATCCCTGATGCTCGTTGGCAGACCCAGGCTTTAAAGATGAGCTGTAGATACCCATTACAAACATAGCCTACTTCAATCAGCAGAGATATGTTAGCTATGGTGCAGGAATAGCTATCACTTCCCACAGAGATGAGGACCAAAGGGAGATACTTCCAAAGATATCAAACCTGAGTAATTTGATAGTGAGCCATAGAAATATAGGTCTGGAGACAAGCAGCTGCAGAAATCTGCTTTCCTGCCTTACTGCTTTACAAATTAGCTGTGGACATAATACGTCTACGACTCAGATCTCAACCATGGGACAAATCTGGGGGACATTCATAGAGGTTGGTACTATTTCTGTACATGTTTTGTGGCTGTGCAAAGGAACAGATGCTACTTAAATGGAAAGTAACCCCCCTGCTAGATAGGCCTAGTTAGCTTTGTGGTCTAGTATTTGTCAGCGGTGACTGTTTCTAAGAGCAGAGCTTGCAGGAACATTGAATCATTTCTTCCAGCTGAGCTAAGCTATTGGCTTGAGGTAACATTGCCTTGACTCATCCAGCAGAGTTTTTGACTGTGCACACAGTGCAGCTAGATTAGGTCTTACATGACACAATACAAAAGAACTACTTATGTCAGGATCAACTATAGGCTCAGAAGCTCCTTTCCAGCTCAGGCTCTCTCTGGTGTTTTGTACCAGTGGGCAGATACGACGTAATTGATAGCAGAAGTAAAATTGGATGTGATTCACTTAATGTGCTGAAGTAATTCATGTTCATAGTAGAAAATGTAGTTGTATAAAAAGTAGAAAAAACAATAAAAATTTATTAAATATTGATTGGTAAACTGAAGTGGGATTTGGAATGCAGAGAGGGGAAGTTTTGAAACTGCTTTCAGAAACATTGGAGTTACTTAAGGACTAAAGAACAGCCGCAGGTGTTACACTGGTCACCTTCAGCCCTGTAAAGGTGACTTTTGCAGCAGGGAAGAAACTGGTGATGTTAATCAGAGATAGCTCTTGGAAGCAGAGAGAATGCTAGTTTGTCTGGATTTAGAAAAGGACCCATGAAGTATAGGAAGTGATTTATTTGTGTGTTTGTGTGCTTATGTATTTAAGAAATAACTATTATGGGTTGTGAGGAATATGCTTGCTCCTGTAACATTTGACATTGTCTATACTTATATAGACTGGTTAAACTGTGGTTGGACTTGTTTTCACTGCTAAAAGAGTAGTGAAAGTACTAAATTTGTTTGTAGTGAAGACAAAAAGCAACACAGACAGACAGAGGGTATCTGCAAAGCATGTAATCCTTCAGATACTGAGTGGAACTGAGTGGTTTTTCAATCAGTGCATGTTCCCAGAGGTTGTATGAGATACTTCTGTCACACCCATGGATGGTAAATGTTATGGTTTAGCTAGCAGGCACCTAAACACAACACAGTCTTTTGCTACCTCTCCACCCCAAGTGGGACAGGGGAAGAATTGGAAAAAAAAAGTTAAAACTCATGGGTTGAGATAAAGATAGTTTAATAGGACAGAAAAGGAAAGGGAAAATATTATTATTAATAATAAAAATAGAATATACAAAGCAGGTGATGTACAATGCACTTGCTCACCACCTGCAGACCAATGCCCTGTCTTCATAGGAGAGGTGCTCCAGCCCTCTGATCAGCTTCATGGCCCTCCTCTGGACTTGTTTCAACAGCTCCACGTTTGCCTTGTACTGGGACCCCAGAGCTGGACGCAGTACTCCAGGTGGGGTCTCACAAGAGTGGAGTAGAGGGGCAGGATCACCTCCCTCGACCTGCTGGTCACACCTCTTTTGATGCAGCCCAAGACACGGTTGGCTTTCTGGGCTGCAAGCACACACTGCCGGCTCGTGTTGAGCTTCTCATCAATCAATACCCCCAAGTCCTTCTCCTCGGGGCTGCTCTCAATCCATTATCCGCCCAGCCTGCAGTTGTGCAGGACCTTGCACTTGGCCTTGTTGAACTGCATGCGGTTTGCACAGGCCCACCTCTCAAGCCTGTCAAGGTCCCTCTGGATGGCATCCCTTCCCTCCAGCGTGTCGACCACACCACACAGCTTGGTGTCGTCCACAATCTTACTAAGGGTACACTCAATCCCACTCTCCATGTCACTGAGAAAGATGTTAAACAGTGCCGGTCCCAGTACTGACCCCTGAGAAACACTGCTCATCACTGGTCTCCACAGCAGCCACCTCACCCCTAGCCAACTTCCCTAAGGCATGTTTTTTTGTTCAGCGTTACATCATATGGTATGGAATATACCTTTGGCCAGCTTGTGTCAGCTGCCATAACTGTGTCCCCTCCCAGCTTCTTGTCCACCCCCAATCTCCTTGCTAGCAGGGCAGTATGAGAAGCTGAAAAAGCCTTGACTTAGTGTAAACATTGCCTAGCAACAACTAAAACATCAGTGTGTTATCGACATTATTCTCATCCTAAATCCAAAGCACAGCACTATACCAACTACTAGGAAGAAAATTAAATCCCAGCCAAACAGGTACAGTAGGAAAATCAAGCCTGTTGTTAACAGAGTGAAATAGAATACCAGGAGATCTGCACTTTTCATGGATATTTTTTAGGAATCTGTGTAATGATAAAATGTGGAAGAAATTGGTAGGTTGTGTTAGATGTATTGGTTGCAGAAAAAGCTCTTTTTCTCACACCTTATGTCTATTCTGTCGTTAATTCACCAAAAAGGTTGAAAGAATGAGAAAGGAAGACTATTCTTTGATTGTCAGCTAAATAACATGCGTTTTCACAGAACAGAATCATAGAATGGTTTGGGTTGGAACAGACCTCAAAGATCATCCAGTTCCAACCCCTCTGTCATGGGCAGGGACACCCTCCACTAGACCACATTGCCCAAAGCCCCATCCAACCTGGCCTTAAACACTTCCAGGGAGGGGGCATCCACAACCTCTCTGGGCAACCTGTTCCAGTGCCTCACCACCCTCACAGTAAAATATTTCTTTCTAACATCTAATCTAAATCGACCCTCCTTCAGCTCAAACCCATTACCCCTTGTCCTGTCACTGCACTCCCTGATAAACAGTCCCTCTCCAGCTTTCCTGTAGGCCTCCTTCAGGTACTGGAAGGCTGCTATAAGGTCTCCCTGGAGCCTTCTCTTCTCCAGGCTGAACAATCCCTACTCTCTCAGCCTGTCCTCATAGGAGAGGTGCTCCATCCCTCTGATCAGCTTCGTGGCCCTCCTCTGGACTCTCTCCAACAGCTCCATGTCTCTCCTGTACTGGGGCCTCCAGAGCTGAACGCAGTACTCCAGGTGGGGTCTCAGGAGAGTGGAGTAGAAGGGCAGGATCACCTCCCTCAACCTGCTGGTCACAGAAGGTTTTGATTTGTCTTAAGAATCTTAAGGTTGTTTTGATTTGTCTTAAGAATCCAGAAACTTAAACTTAATTTCATTTTTTATCTGAGATAAGTGTATTATCACTCCTGACATAAAAAGACTGATTTCTTTACTATGTGAATGAAAATATGGCCTTGGACAGGGGATGTCAGAGGGGTGTCCATGGGCATGTCCTAGCCTTATGTTTGTTCACACATGCTCAAGATCTTCTGTTTTATCCCTGCTATGAGAACAACTGAAAGTGTAAGATATTTGTTTCATGAAGTTTTCATATAATAAGTTGAATGGGACTGTTTTACTTCCAGAGAGAACGAGGACATCATGGAGGAAGAACTGCCTGAAAAAATCTAATAGGCAAGTTTTTATTGGTGAAGAGCTGTGATTTATTGATAACTGGACAATAAATAAGGCAGCTAGTGTAAGTAATTGTACTGGTTTTGGCTTGCATGCTGTTAATTTTCCTCACAGTAGCTCGTAGCTGTGTTTTGGATTTGTGACCAAAACAGTGGGGCTGGCTGCCTACCAGAGTTAAATGACAACAGTAAGCAATTAAGATACTAAAGGAAACAGTGCAGTAGAACTGCTGCTAGGACTGAGCAGAGACGTTTTACTTATACGGTCTCCCTTTGGTCATCTTTGTTCTCACTAGTTTTCCATTCAGCTTTTTCCATTCAACTTTGTGGAGTACTCAGTGCTGTTGCTGGCAATTGGTTCCAGCTCAGCTCTTGATAAGCAGTATAACGATTTGAAACACTTGTAACACACAAAGTGACAAAGATTATAGTTTTAAAAATCCGTGGTGGCAACTGATGCATTCTCTCTCGGCCATTTCTCTTGTTGCTGTTGCTGTCAATAGAATGGGCTCCTATTGTGACATTTCTTTCCTTTTTCCATCAATCTTTGTCTTAAAAATGGGAGGTAGAGTCATTACATGTCACAGTCTCTACTGTGCAGTTAAAATAACCTCCTATGGATGCTGAGATTTAACTGCCTGCTGGGACTATGTCAGGCTTTCTACAGCCTCTGAAAAGAACCCAAGATAGCAACACGTGTTTCTGGAGAGAGGTTTTATTCAAACACGATTAAAGTTATGCAAAACTCCTATTTTATACTTTGGATTTGATTTGAAAACAAATGTTAGCCAGGGAAATTGAAGATGGCTAGCTATCATGAGGTCTTTATAATCATAATCTACATAGTACGCAAGGGGTGAATTTGGCTGTTGCTTTCAGTAGAAGATGTCCGTTCTGAAATCCATACTTTGAGAAAGCCTTTTTCATAAAATTGAAGACCTACCTCATAGTCATAGAATTGGTGTAAATTTTCAATAGACCTTACATTTGTACTCCAGTGATATGCAAATACAAGTAATCCAGTATGAACAGCAACCCCATACTCCCCAGCCTATCCATGTCTGAAATAATGGGTCAAATAAAAAGCCCAGCCAGAACTCTGTTTGCTGAGTTCTGCCTGAGTATTGTAGCCTGAATGATTCTATCATGCTGATGCAATAGGAATTGCTATTTTGATTTTTTTGTAAGCTTTCCAGGATGGAGAATATCCTTTTGGTTCCATAAAGTACTATGTGTGATGGGACCTTAACTTGTGAATAATAGATATAGCTACTATTTCAATATAAATAAATAAAGCTAATCATGTTTCAGTAAGAAATCATAGCTTTTTAGTAGAGTCTTCCACCCATATAATTTATTTCTTTCTAGGTGTACTGGCATTTGATGTATGATTCATCCAGTCTTCTTGTTTTAATGCTCTGGTCATGAGTTGTGCATGCCTGTTTGCCACTAGACTTGAATAGCATCCACATGCACATACACACACTGCAGAGTTATAATTGTACCCATGTGGGGCACCCAGATCTTGTATCCAGGAACCAGTATAAGTGGACCCAGGAGGCAGGAATTAGGAAGAAATAACTTTCTTTGAATAAAAGAGAAATGGGGAAGGAAATGCTTCAGAAGTGGGTGTTTTGGTTTGGTTTGCTTTGGTTTGGTTCGGTTCGGTTTGGTTTGGTTTTCTTAATGCTGTCTCTAAACCTTAGATTTCTTCCAACTTCTGAAGTCGTCAATGGATTTTTTGCTTACCTCTTAGTTTTCCCTTTCCTGTGTTACTAATTTGTAACCTTAGGACCTATTTTGGAAATTCATGTTCCTGTCCATAGTGAGAGCATCTGAGTGTAACCATTTAAAATTTATATCAATAACAAAATCTCTGGTGACTATAGGGTATGGTCAGTATGAAACTGCTTTGGTAAAGGGAGTTGCACTGTGTGTTCTCATTCCTAAAGGATAATGTTTTTCACAGCAGAACTTTCTGCACATAAATTGTGTGTCAGAAACATACAGAAACAGTCATTCCAAGTCAGTTAATGCAGACTATATTCCAGTGGAACTAGGCTCAGACATATGATTGTCTGATTGAGAATATCAGGACATAATCACAGTTTTTGGGTGAAGGCAGAATAAGGGTCACAACATACACCAGCACTGTGGATAAAATATCTAGACTATAGAAACCAGCCAGAAGCAGGATAGTCCTGACATAAAGCCACAAACCAAGCCGTCAGATTCTGTTAATTATTGAGTGCACCCTCAGCAAGTTTGCCGATGACACCAAGCTGTGTGGTGTGGTCAACATGCTGGAGGGAAGGGATGCCATCCAGAGGGACCTTGACAGGCTGGAGAGGTGGGCCCATGTGAACCTCATGAAGTTCAACAAGGCCAAGTGCAAGGTCCTGCACACGGGTCAGTGCAATCCCAAGCACAACTATAGGCTGGGCAGAGAATGGATTGAGAGCAGCCCTGAGGAGAAGGACTTGGGGGTGTTGATTGATGAGAAGCTCAACATGAGCCAGCAGTGTGCGCTTGCAGCCCAGAAAGCCAACCGTGTCCTGGGCTGCATCAAAAGAGGTGTGACCAGCAGGCTGAGGGAGGTGATCCTGCCCCTCTACTCCGCTCTGGTGAGACCCCACCTGGAGTACTGCATCCAGCTCTGGAGGCCCCAGTACAGGAGAGACAGGGAGCTGTTGGAGAGAGTCCAGGGGAGGGCCATGAAGCTGATCACAGGGTTGGAACACCTCTCCTGTGAGGACAGGCTGAGAGAGTTGGGATTGTTCAGCCTGGAGAAGAGAAGGCTCCGGGAAGATCTAATTGTGGCCTTCCAGTACCTGAAGGGGCCTACAGGAAAGCTGGTGAGGGACTGTTTATCAGGGAGTGCAGTGACAGGACAAGGGGTAATGGGTTTAAGCTGAAGGAGGGTTGATTTAGGTTGGATGTTAGAAAGAAATTCTTGACTGTTAGAGTGGTGAGGCACTGGAACAGGTTGCCCAGAGAAGTTGTGGATGCCCCCTCCCTGGAAGTGTTTAAGGCCAGGTTGGATGGGGCTTTGGGCAATGTGGTCTAGTGGAGGGTGTCCCTGCCCATGACAGAGGGGTTGGAACTAGATGATCTTTGAGGTCCATTCCAACCCAAACCATTGTATGATTCTATGATAATTAGGATTTTTGTTGACATAATCATAGAGGACAGGCAGTAATATACTCAGATTCCAGGGTACATCTGTGTCAGGCCATTTTATTTCTGTGTGTCTTTTTTTTTTCAAAAATAAGAATTTTTTTGTGCCATATCTGAGAAAGACCCTTCCTTTCTAATAACTTATTTGAATCATAGAAAGGAAAAAAACGTCACCCCAGGTATGTGAAAATCATTAAAGAAAACATTCATGAGGAATGAGGAGAGTTTTTCACTAAAGCACTTGGCTATTTCTTTTCTTTATTCAACTTTGAAAACTGTTGCAGACAACAGTTTTGCATTTGAAAAGGAATGGCTTGTAAGGAAGATGCAAAATGTAAGGTTGACAGCAAAAAAACCATCAGCCTTCTTCACTTAGGAATATATTCAATCCAATATGCAGTCACTCTTTGTTGTCATGCTGCAGGAAACTTCCTCTGCCATTCAAACTCCAGAAAATGTTTTTAAATCTTTAACAACAGAGATGAAAACCATATGAAATAAAAAATTATGTTAAGCTTATTGTAATTGCATGACTATAATTCTGCCACTGATCCTGGTGGCTTGGGATCTACTGTCTGCTCACTGCTAAAAGTATTGCTTGTGATTCTGTTATCTCTGCCTTGCCCTGTGTGCAGTTACACAAAAGTCCTTTTGAAGCCCTGCCATGGAGCTTGGGCTCAGTAACAAATGAGTGAGGTTTTGTCATTTGTGTGCCAATATGACAGATACAATAGCATGCCTGCTTCTGTAGCCATTAGATCTGAAGGCTTCCTCAGCCTGTAACTTGCTATTTTCCCTCAGTACATATGCTTTATTCATACACCTCTTACTGTACCCCCTATCTAGTTATTCAGAAACCCTCTTAGCAATAAGCTCAGTCTCATCCCATACCTATGCTTCAAGGCCTCATCTTTGACTTCACTAATACCCATCAGTATGCATTCTTGTTCATCTTATCTGACCTTCAAAAGCAGTTTTAATGTAGTTTGCATATTTCATTACTTCTTTATAATGGCAACTTAGCTAGAATAAGGTGAAGTAATTGGACACCCTGCACGATAATTAACATCATTTTTGAGTTAGGAGACTCTCTAGGACCATTTCCATTTTTATATCTGTTTCATCTGTTGACATCATAACATCTCATCATTGGAATATAAGAACTCTCAATGGTGATAACAAGAAGAAAGGAAAAATAGAAGTGTTTATTCTGTTTGCTTTCTGATGTTCTTGTTCCTTTCATTAAAAGTACCTGAACTTTTACAAATACATAGATCCTAAACTGTTGTTCTGTTTGTATATAGTTGGTTGGTTGTTGTAGCGTTGGGGTGTGTGTGTTTGTTTTGGGTTTCTTTTGGTTTGGTTGGGGGTTTTTTTTAGGGTTAGGGCCATTGAGACAGCTGAGAAAATACTTAAGGAAAGAGGAGTAAGTGACACAGAAAGCCTTGCATTTCATAACAAATTTGGTCCTAAAGCTGCTAAGGCCCAAAGATCTCTTTTATCTCTTTGCATGGGTCTATTAAGGGAGAGATGAATTTGTGGACCATGGAAATACCATAAATACTCTTTCCTGACATACTCTATCTGCTGTGCAGTCAAAATAGCTTCTTGCCTTCCACAAGTCTCAAAATCTTTTACCACTGTTTACCTAAGGTTATGTATCCGGAAGAAATCATTGGTTATCTGGCAAAATGTGTTCACTTCTTTAAAATTTTACTTAATTGGCCCACTCTAACCCTCGTATCACAGCATTCTTATAGGTCAGGAATCAACAAATTACGTTAATCATGGAATTAAATTATCAGTATTTGACTCAGTCCCTACATAGTCAATGGGATATAAGTACACACTTAAAGTTAAGGACATACTCAAAAGCTTTGTGAAATCAGGGACGTAGTTAATGATGTTATTTCACTCTTACTATTTAAAAACAAACCCTTCTCATAAATTATGTGATTAGACAGTACCAGTATTCCTTTTTTTAATGACTGGAAAACCAAGGGTAATTTAATTTATTCCCCCTGCTCCGTACACTTTTACATGTAGAACACTTTGTTTGTAACTGAAGAGATGAATTGCTATAGACATTGATCCTGCTTAATTTCCCTTCAGGTTCAACACAACACTGTGCTTTAAACAAATATCTCCTTTCAGCTGAGAAATGACACATTCACTGATGTTATACTATCATTGCGCTTGCAGTCATTGCAGTGTTTTTCAGGTCCTTGGCCTTAAGACATCTCTATGGATAATACATTGGATTATCGTTTTAAAATTAGAGCTACTTACCGCATAAGAGGCTATCTGCTGTGGCATCATGATCTAGGAACGGGGAATATTCTCACAGTTCATAAACAATTATATGTGTCTCATGGTAAATATGTGCCCAAACATTATCACCTTGGGGTATTTGGATACCTATTTTTTATTGTTGTTGTTGTTTTCTTTTCAGAAAGACAATCATCATACTTAAAATGCATAATTAAAAAATAATAATAATGCAACTCTTCTGCCAGAACTTGACTGGCAACAAGAACTGGCTTCTAATGTGAAGAAATCATTATTAACACACTCATTAGAGCCTCCACACAGAAACATGAGAAAACTAAAATAAGATTTCTGCTGCTCAGTGACCTAGTTTTCCCCAGTCTCAAAGATTAATTAGTTTAAGAAACAATATTTGTATTAAATGGAGAAAACAAACCACCAACAAGACAGATAAGCAAGGCAACACGCAGTACCTAATTTATAAAATCTAACTGCAATATTTTTCAGTCTTTCTCTCTGGGGAAGCAACTACTAGGCAATTCTGTAGCCTTCTATTTTTCCACTATGCAGGAGGTCTATAGGGATCTTCTTGGAAGAATCCTGTGGGAGACAGTCATGGATGAAAGATGAGTTCAGGAGGGTTGATTGATTTTTAAGGATCACTTCCTCCAAGCTGAAGAATAATACATCATTATTTACAAGAAGGCAAGCAAAGGCAGCAGGAGTCCTGTGCGGATGAAGAAGGAGGTCCTGACAAATGTCTAACATAAAAGGGAACTATACAAGATGTTGAAGTAGAGACAGGTCATCCAGGAGGAATGTTAGAGGCATTGACCAATCATGCAAGGGTAGGGTTAGTAAAGCCAAAGCCCAGGTGGAGTTGATTTCAGTGAGAGATGTGGAGAGTGACAAGAAAGATTTCTACAGGTACACCAGCATTAAAAAGAAGACTAGGGAAAATGTGGATCTGATGCAAATGGGGCAGGATACCTGATGACAAAGGACATGGAAAGACCAAGGAATTCAGTGACTTCTCTGCCCCATCCTTTTCTGGTAAGAGAGATGGTCAGGAATCCCACGCAACTGAGAGCAAAAGGAAAGTCTGAACTAAGGAAAACTTACCCTTGGTGGAGGAGGATCAGGTCAGGGATCATTTAAACAAACTAGACATACCATAGTCCATGGTATGTAACGGGACACACCCATAGATGCTGAGGCATCTCATTGATGTCATTGAGATGCCACTGTTGACCATATTTGAAAGGCTGTTTCAGGTAGGAGAGATTTATGGAAGAAAGCAAATGTCAATCTTATCTTCATAAAGGGCAAAAAGAAGGATCCAAGGAATTGTAGTCTGGTCAGCCTCACTTCAGTCCCTGGGAACGTAATGGAGTGAGTAATTCTGGAAACCATTTCCAAACATGTGGTGGACAAGAAGGTGATTGGGAGTAGTCAGCAAGGATATACGATAGGGAAATCATGCTGATGCTGGGGACAATACCATTTAACCTCGTTGTTAATGACTTAGGTGATGGGATAGAATGCACCTGCAGTGGATTTGCAGACAGTACAAAGCTAGCAGTAGATGATGCACTATGCAGTTGTGCCAACATTCGGAGGGACCTTGACAAGCTAGAGAAATGGGCTGATGAGAGCCTTATGAAGCTCAACAACGGGAAATGCAAGGAATACCTATGCAGGTTTCTTCATGCCACTGGTAGAATTGTAAGTGGTATAGAGAGTTTTCTAGGGGGCATGTAGTTTTTTAAGGGACTTGGACTTCTGTAGCATTAAGAAGGGAAACTGAGACTTCAGTTGCTGGAGTTTGTTCCCCCAAATACTTGTGTCCTATCTGTGAAACTAGCAGCTTTTGAGATAGGATTACAAATGAAGTAAAGAGAGAAGGATTTGCTGCTTCAGGGCTTTATGTAACAGAAGTCTCCACATTAGTTGATTTGTACTAAATCTTGTAGCTTTATCATTGACTTTAAATTAGCCAGCTGTTGTTTCCTGTTGAACGCTACCAGAAAGTGGCTGATTGCTTAGTCAATCCAGATTTTCTCTGAATAGTTTTAAAGAGATGGAGACATTCACTTGCAAAGTTGGCTGTATATTTGACAAGTAATTGGTAGAACTTATTAATTGAGCAATGTTATTTTTTCCTATCACAGAAGGAAAAAATATTATCCTCTATGTCTGGTTGTGCTGCAACATACTTGTGTCCTTTTTTTTTTTTTTTTTAAAGAATAAAGGAGGCACAGATTTTTGTTTGCTCTGTCCAAAACCAGAAAGACAAAACATTTCATAGATAAAGGGAGACACTGTTTCAAGGGCTAACTTTCTGATATGTATATACGTGTGTGTATCTATAAATTATAGAGCAGAAAGCTTAGCAAGAGAGTCTAGAAATGTTCTAGCTTTCATTGAGACTTCAATGCCATTGAAACTGGTGGTAGAATTTCTATTGGGTTCTGCATTGCCATAACAGGAAAAATTCCCTGGAAGTGTTTAAGACCAGGTTGGATGAGGCTTTGGGCAACATGGTCTAGTAGAGGGTGTCCCTGCCCGCAGCAGGGGGGTTGGAACTAGATGATCTTTGAGGTCCCTTCCAACCCAAACCATTCTATGATTCTATGATTCTATGAAAGATTAATTAACATTTTATTTCACTTTGGCATTTCACGAACCAACATGGATCCCTTCTCTCTTCAAACATATTGTATTGATTTGCTGTAGTCTTAATAAATCTTAAACTAGCACAGATTAGTGTATAAGAGTGTAATAAGCCTTGGACTATATCCAGTAAAAGATGTAGGTACGATAAAAAGGGTTTAGTTAGAATTTAGGCACATACTTCCAAAGCTGTGAACCAAAGAACCAACTACACAGCTGGTCTTTTTTCCTCATCATCCACACTTCTCTTGTTCAAATCTTATTTTGGTTTTCACTGTTTTAAACTATAAATTCCCAGACTGGTTTTCAGAGCTTTTGGAGGTGACATGTGAAGTTAGTTGTTCAGCTAGCTGTCTAAGCTTCCTCCTAAAGGCACTTAGTTCCAAATTAAGATAGTTATCATAGAATTAATTGTTTTCTGGACTGGTTTTTTGTTTGTTTGTCTGTTCGGTGGTGGTGGTTTGTTTTTTATTGGCTTTTGAGACAGTCTTTACCAGCTGAGTAACTCAGACTTAAAAATAGAGGTAATGAAAGGCAATCTGGATGTTCAAGTCCATTTCTAAATCTAGTCCCTGTCAACAGTGCTCAGAGCGAATTTTTACTGATGTTCTGATTGAAAAAAAATAACAAAAATGTAAATTATAACTCATTTTTAGAAACATCTTTCTGTCTTGTCCATAGGGAAACTTAATCAGTGTAAGTTACAGTTTTCCCATTCTACACTGAAATTTGCCTTGTCTGGTTACAATGTAGTTATGTCTTGAGTTTCTCCCCACCATTCCTTAACAAGAAGTTCATTGGAAGATGTTCCTAATCCTCCTTTCTGATTCTTACTAAGTATCCATGATTCTGTCCCCTTCTTTTCTCTCCTTGTAGATTTTTCTGCATCTAACCATATCACAAACACTGCCATGCTTGTATTAGCATTTACAAATTAACTTCTTTACCAAACAATTTCTTTTTCCTGGAGTTTTATGGAAGCAGATTTCTGATGGCTGCTGTCTTTTGGCTCTGTATTTCATGGCTGTGTTATCCTATGTCTAATAAAGTGTGCATTCTAGCTGATGCTTTTCTTGTACCTTTTGCTGGTATGGATCATCTGATGTGTTTTAATTTTGTTGTTGACCAAAACTCTGGACACTTCCACAGTGGGATCACTATTACACATCACTCCTCTTTATTCATCTGCTGTTTTAATGAAACTTCTTTGTCCTTAATAGCTTTGAGATATTTTCCCTCTCTCACAGATGGTTGAAACTGAAAATTAGGTTTTAAACATATTTGGAGAGAGGACAAAGGAATGACAGACAGATAACACACAGGCCATTCATATAGATTTTGTTTTCCTGGAAACAGGTTGAAAAATATGACTGCTTTGAAAAAGAAAAAAAATAAATTCACAACATCACAACATTTTCAATAAAACTGAACTAGTATTTTCAATAGAGCTTAAAATGTGCATAAACAGTAGCTGACATTTCACTGGGAAACTCAAGAGATGTGTAAATTATAATATGAATATGATAATATATATTATATATATATCATTTTGAATTTCCTGTTTATTCCTCATTCAACTCATCTTAAGGTAGACATCTAAAATGGGTTGGATACATTGCATTGTAGAAGTGGGCATTTAACACCAGGCATAAGTGACTGGATCTGTTTGCTGAAACATGGGTGTCTTGTGTCATTTGATACTCTCATGGGTATCCAAAAAAATTGTGTGGGGATGACAAATATGCACAGAACTCATGACAGAGTGGTGCACTCTAAGTGTCCTGGTTTCGGCAGGGACAGAGGTAATTTTCTTTCTAGCAGCTGGTATAGTGCTGTGTTTTGGATTTAGGACGAGAATAATGTTGATAACACAATAATATTTCCGTTGTTGCCAAACAGTCAAGGACTTCTCAGTTTCTTATACTGCCCTGCCAACCAGAAGGCGGGGGCACCCAAGAATCTGGGAGGGGACACAGCCAGGGCAGGTAACTCAAACTGGCCAAAGGGATATTCCATGTCATATGGCATCATGCTCCGTGTATAACTGGGGATTAGCTAGGAGGTGGCACAGCTCGGGAACTAGCTGAGCATTGTCTTCAGATGGTGAGAAATTGAGCTGTTCATCGCTTGTTTTGTATATTCTTTTATTGTTATCATCATCTTCCTTTTCTGTCCTATTAAACTGTCTTTATCTCAATCCATGAGTTTTACTTTTTTTTTTTTTTCTTTCCTTTTCAGTACTCTCCACCATCCCTCTGGTGGGGGTGGGAAGAGTGAATGGCTTTGTGGTTGTTTTAGCTGCCAAGGTTAAACCATGACAGTATGGAAGTCAGGAGTATCTAAGAGGACACTAGATACCTATATTCAGTCATTTAAATCCTACTGCAGGGGTGGGATTCAGCTTGAGACTCAGATATCTAAATGTAAGTGTGTTCAATTCAGGTTTCTACATGTAAGCTAAGCGCCTAAACTCCTGTTTACTCAACAGAGATTTAGCTAGTACGGTCAGTGAAGCCTTAGAGATACATTTAGGTATACACCTCAACTTAGACATCTTAACTCTTGTGTCTGAATTCTGTCCCAAATATCACTGCTTGCATAATAGATGCCTAAAGTTTGATGAGATTAATTATCTTTCATGTATCACCACAACTGTTGTATACTTTTCATGGTCTAGGTGAAGTCATTCTTCATCTGTACCTATGCAAAGGATAGCACTTCAAAGGCTGTGTTTTGCCCAGCACAGCCAGCCAGGACTCCTAACCTCTGAGAAGCCTTTCTGCCTTCAGACAGTACCCAATAGCCCTTCCTAGCTTCCCCAGTATGCTCTGTCATGAAGATCCCTTACTATTTTTCTGCCGTCCTTCTCCAAAATTCAGTGTCATAACCATAGATCTTCTCTGAAGAATGTATTCCTTAGGAAGAAGCCCTCTTTGTACCTCTTTCCTAGCTCATACATATTACAATGAACACAATATAACTGACTTCGCTTTCAGACTGGGGGGGGTGGGGGTGGGATTCCCTGTAAACACTTCCCAAGTCAATGTATTTTGATTATTGAAATGTCTCTTGCTATGATGCCTACCACATAACTGTCAAGGGCTACAACTCTGTTATGTGGAGACTAGATTATGAGGTAATGAATGGTCTGGAACTATTTTCTTGTGTTCTCTCTGTTAGAAACCATTTCTTACCTGGTGTCTTAGATATCAAACTTTTCAGAGCAGGGCTACCTTCTTGTCCAGCATTGGTAGGACACAGAATGCCATCACAGCTTAGCAGCAGGGGCTATAAAATAACATCAAATAAACTTGTTAAAAATATAGTTTAAATGAAATATGATTTTGTTATCAGCAATATTCTTTAGAAAATACAGGAATAAAGTTATAGCTGTGTGGTAATAGTAGTGAATTATTGCACCTTACAGATACAGAAGAGAAAGAATATAGGAGAGGCAGCAGCACTGGCAAATTCAGTCATGGAAGTATATTTAATGAGAATTATTTCATACTGTAATTTGTGTTTTCCTAGAGGACTCTACAGAGATCTCATGGTACCTATTAATCTAATACATTACCTGTTGATCCTTCTATTTTTGATGCTCTGTAGCATCATTCCTTCTAAGGATGCCTAATGATGCCTCTTGCTGGCTGCTGGCTTTGATGTGTAATACATTTGTTAAGCAGCTTTGATATTCACCTCCTCTGTAATGTAATAGGTTACTTTGGTGTGGGATGTTTTTAGCTTTCCACCTTTATGAGAACTGTGGCTTGGCCAACAAACTGCAATCAATGACTTCATTACATGCCTTTTCATCTGGTATGTGCTTTTTCATCTTGGTACCCTGACATTCAGCTGGACCAGAGCTTGTTTAGCCTCATTGTGCTGGGATTCACTCCTCCCTCTTTCCCTCTTCTCACTTTAATTTAATAGTCATATTTATTATTATGTTTATATCACATGGAGGCTTTTGAAGCACTTCAGGAGGAGGTGATGCTACTTTTAGCACAGTATTTATCTGCTGGCTTGTCTAGACTCCGATGTTATGTGAAGTTTTCCCCTAACTGAGGGTTGTTCTACATTTGGAGAGGCAGAGACTAGCTTAGGTGGTGAAGTGCAAGAGTCTTTCTTTGTCACACTACATTCCTCTGATCCAGATTTCTGTTATTCTTGTGCTGATTGGATTTTTTGCAGTATATTTGTTTGTTCTGTGGCTTGTTTTCTTAAGCATGGATGACAAGCTTTTGTCAAGACTTGATATTGCTCTTAAGTGAATCAAAACACTCTGTATCAAAGTCGCTTTGCAAGTGATAATGTCACTTGAAAAATGACCAAAGCATACCTAAAAATATCTTCCACCTTAATGTCCATGTAGAAAAGATACTCAAGGGTGCAACTCCATGTATTTCGGAGCTGTGCATAAATACTGGATTCAGGTCAATAGTATCTGCAGCTGTTATTTTAGAGGGCATGGTGAATCTGTGAGAGTAGACGATAAGAAATTTCAAGCTGATTAAAGGAAACGTCTGACTAGCCTACAAAATTCATGGTCACAAGAGACCAAAGAAAAGGTTTGCAATTAAAATTAAGGAGTCAGGAAAAAGACTGACCCAAAAGTTGGGATGTGTGTCCTTCTCTGTAACACAGATAGAAGACACTTCTTAACTATTTGACCTGTCTCTTTTCCCAGATTCTCAAGAGTAGGACACACTCCTGTCTGCTTTCCAAAATCTTTTTGGCAAAACTTCTAAGAATTTTTTTCTATGTTTGCATTTAAATTCAGATTTCCAACCAATGGATCGTTCTCTCTCTTTCTTGTAGCCCCACCCTATAAACACTAAATCTTCCACAACCCTCAGATTCAATAAAGATAAATTATTTTGCATAAAAATGTAATTAAATTAATGCTCTCAGAATATCTACGCTGAACAAAATTTAGTAACAAGCACTTGAAGAATGGTATTACCCCTCTACAGTATGATGGTGTATAAGATTGGTAGATTGCAGCACAGTCCTCCAGATGAGAACTCTTTTAGAGGGTCATAAATGTCCTTCTGCTGTCTGTTTGGAAAATAGCATTTTTCTTGTGCTGAAAGGAGGTCAGGGAGAGTATTTCCATAAGTGTGGAGATATGGCAGGACCTACAGGCAGCCCTTAAAAAGGAGTATACCATGAATGGCAACTGCTCCTCTCATGTATTCTTACAAATGGCTGTCTAGCTGATGTTGCCAGGCAGACAAGGGTTCAATAAAAGAGATGGTCAGACCTGTAATTCCTCGATGCTATATTTTGATATTTTTTGTGTTTGAGTCAATACAGTCAAGATTATGTATTTTTTCATTAATAAAATAGATATATACACACACACAAAAATACTAGTGAAAAAATATGTACAATACAACGAGCTTTTATTGATTAGTCTGACATGTCAGTCCAAAGGAAGAAAATTTATCTTTTTTTCTTCTACCTGTCATGGGGTTTTTTATGTGGTTTGAAATATTTATTATTTCTGGCTTACGCAGTAAATAATTTATACCATTACACCATAAGCTTTAAATTTCTGTTCTTCTATTTAAATCCATTTTTTCAACCTAAAGCTTATTTTGATAGCCTATTTTTCTCAATTTTTTTATTTAAAAAATCTCTGTATGTGTTTTCATTTCAAATTATAAAGAACTCTAAAAAATGAGATTTTTTTTTTTAAGACAGTTAGGCACATTTGGAAGAAAGAATCAGTAGCTGATTTACTTTAAATATGAGTTATGTTTTTTCTTCTAGTTCTTGTGTCTGCATCTCTAAAGTAGCTCTCATATAATCTGGAGGAGAATTTTATCTAGCAGGTTATTTTTATTCCAGAAGTTCTCTTTTCCTCTCTCTTTTCCTCTCTCTTAACGACAAAGAAGGGAGTAGATGACACATACACTATGAGTGTCATATACTGCTTTTTATTCTATTTGATACAGAGAGTAAATACCCACTGCATAAACCCAATAGTTGTCTTAAAGCAAATTAGACTGAGAAGAACGAACCGCTTCTCAGTGACTTCTGTAATGGAAAACATCTGGTTGGGTCACAGTCCATATACGACAGTAGCATGCAGTGCATGTCAGGTCAATGGGGAAACAAAATACACTGTGCCTCTATACACAGCCAATACAGCAGACAAGAAAGCACTTCTTTAGGGAAAAGGTTCAGGTGACGGCACTTCAGGAAAGGTGGATCAGATGGTTTAAAATGTTGCATTTGCTGTCTGGTTGCTAGTTTCCAGAGGGACTCCATGTGTCCCTGAAATGATGGCATCTGTACTGCAAGCTCTGGAAAGGGAAACATTTGAAAACTGCCAAGGAAAACTGAAAAACGAAGAGAAGGAGTTTGCAGCAGAGAATAAAAACAAAACAAAACTAACAACACATAAAGAAGGACAAGTTCCCATATGCTCATGCCATTCCTGACCCATTTTTGTCCAGCCTATTCTTAAAAATATCTAACGATGATTGCACAAGAGCGTTCCAGTGCTTCACCATCTCCACCCTTCACCAGTTTTCTAATGTCTAATATTCTACTGTCATGATTTCTTCAATGTTTTCTCACAGCTCATATTCTCAAGGTCGCTGATTATTCTTGTTGCTCACGTCAGACCATTGTCCAACAGTCACACAACCTTCCTGAAGTGTTTTGCAGGGAGTAGGACACATAAATGAAGACTCATGTGAATGTTATTTTACAGATGGATAAATGACTATCAAAGCTCAATACAAACCAGCAGTGATAAGTTCAGTTACCCACACACAGGTTTCTAGAACCAGGCTGACCAAGCTAACTCAGTCATCAAGAGATCAGATCATGTCAAATAGAAACTTCCAGCACTACCCTAAGAACAAATCTTTGCCTCATGTAAATTAGCACAGTGCCATTAAAACACTTTATTAAGTGATACAGTTTTGATTTATAGCAATTGAAGAGCTTGCTCACAATTTTTTGGCATTAGTAATCTTTAAAATGATTTGGGAAATGTAGGTAGGCCACCTGAACTAAATCCCAGATGAAAGAAATCTGGAAGCAGTGTCCAAAATGACAGGTATCTTACCTTTATTATGGCAGTGTCCCTCAAACCACTCAAAGACAGTCTGCATGTCAGCAATTCTGTTATGAACTCCAATTTCTGGGTTTAATACCATGGCTGTTTCAAATTGCCTGGGTTTGAAATCTGAAATATATGTGTCAGTCCATATGAAACTTTCTTTAATTTAAAAAATGGTTTAAATCAGTCTTTGAAGAGTGCAGGGCACTCTTCTTAGTTTGCTTAAAGTGAGTTTAAGACTTTCTTCTTGTCATATGCTAGATCAATAACAGACTTCTGCTGTTAAGTAAACTATAGAGGAAGTGAGTCCTTAAACCCTTTCCAGTCTTTGCATTCTCTTCAAGTTAGCGACCCTCCAAAAAAGACAAAGGGCAATGATAACATCTTTGACAGTGTTCAGAGGGTTAATAACTACTGCACTTTTGTGTATCATTACTGCAACATCCGAGCAGCACAGCCTTGAACATCTTCAGATGCAGAACAATCAGTGCTTTGAGATCTTCAAGAATATACAGAGAGTTGTCCAGTGAGCTCCTCACCACATAGCAGCAATTTGGAGATGTTTTTGATACATGGGTACATCCCACCCAAGGCATCCAAGCCTATATTTCTATAATATTGAAACTGGGGAGTAAAGCATGGTTGTTGGACCAAGCGATGTAGACTGACGTATGTCCATACATGTCTTGAATATCCCTACCAAGAAAACTAATTAGTTCACTCTGTTTGAAATATCATATACACCACGTAGGTGATAAATAGAGCAGGTTCACTAGGTGAATGGGTTCCTCTTGGGATAAAGTTCTTTCTGTTGTGCAAACTGATGTCACCCTGCTATAGCTGACAGAAGCTATGTGGTTTTACACAAGATAAATAAGTGCCCCCAGAATTGACATTTACTAGTATTTATTATTTATGACTAGTTGTATTTATTATTTATCTTTATAGCAAAGTGGTTCCTGTGCATTTTCCCAGAGAAAGCCACAGTGCTTGATCCCTGCCCCAAGGAACTTACAAAGTGATCTGTAATTACTAAGAAATGGCTAAGTCTCGCAATTACTAATTTTGTGCGAGAGGCACTGTATAGTCCCCAAAGAGCTTCACAAAGGGAGACAACAGAGACTGGAAAATGACTAAACCTGAACCATCAAGTATTTCATTCCTTAAGTGAAGTTGTGTGTGTGTGTGTGTTGCAAAAAGATAAAGTGATTTCTCCATACATTTGGCAATTAACTCTTTTATGGATTTTTCTTTCCAGCTAGAGCATCTTACCTGTCATTTGGAAAAAATAAGCACACTGTGATTGCTAGCATACCCATCAGCAATACACAATCATCTCCTTTATTTTAAGCTTCAGAAAACAAAGTGAGAGAAGCAGAGAAGTGCTTGGCCCCAGCCACCTCACTGTGATCCCCTAACTAAAGAATAATGAATCTGTGCTCTTATCCCACCGGCACCAGAGTAAGGTCCATGACACAGGTTTGCAAAGATCACTTGAGATATCCATGGCATTTCCCAAACTATATTACAGGGGCGGGGGGAAAAGTAGGACTCAGCTTTAGAGAATCAGCCTAGACCTTTTGAGGAGGTTCTGGCTAAAGGATACAGAATCTGTGGTCACGTCTCCATCTTCATTAAGTCACCTGCTTGTGACAGACGTAAATATACATGGGGTTATAACCAATTAGTTTTTGCAACAGAGGGAAAATTTATGTTCCCAATCTATGAATTAACCCTTCAAACCAATGCAGGAATATGCTGAAGTATGAGACTAAAACCATAGAAATATAGCCAAACACAGGTGGTCTGAATTTACTAAATTATGTTTTATGACAATTAATAATTCTATAAATTGGAGAGATTGAGTCTCATTGTATTTCCACTGTTCAAATGTGTAAATATAAAAGACTACTCATTGCCACATATAATGTTATTAAAGAAAACTAAGAAAACAGTAATTTATTTGGTCCTGAATGAGAAAAAAGGAACAGTGTAAGTAAACTCTGTTTTGTTTAAATAATGAGGTCACACACTGCATTGTCTCTCTCTTTCTCTTCTTTCTTACTGTTTTTGTTTCCTTTTCTTACTCCTCACATATAAATAGAGAGACATGTAAATTGAGCCAAATTCTTGATTACCATGGGTGGAATATTGTAAACAAAGATGCGGGACATTGTAAAACAAAAGCATGAATGATACTGTGACACAGAAAACAGACATCACAGATGGAGAATTTTTCAAGGAAAAAGTTAAAAGCTGACAGAAATCAATTTCACTTGGATTCCTCCATGACAAGGACATTTAAATATAGTCAACTAGGTGTTAGTAATATTGCAATTGGAGAAGTGAAAATACAATATAAGACTGAACATAAGCAAGGTGGGAACTGGTGGCTAGAGAAACCAGCAAATTACAGGAATCTCCCTTGTTTACAACAGGAAGCTTGGCCAGCAAAGTCACGAGCAATTTACTCATCCCCTATGCAATATATATCGATTTGTTACTTAGTTTTATTTAATCTGACAATAAATTAATGTATCTCAAATAACTGGAACAGTCTAGGATCTCACTTATTACTACTGCTTGTCCATATAAAATTGCTAGCTTAACAAATGGATGAAGTTTTATCTCCATTCTATAAATAAGGAACTCGGGCACAGAAGGCTGAAATATGAGTTTATACTGCTGCCAAAGGCCCAACAGCACCTTAAGTAGTTATATGTAACTTAATTTTGGTCTAGCAGAATACAAACTACTTTTGTTATGCTTACATAGCTTTTCACTGCAGCATAAACCAATCTTTTGTGATCTGTGGCACAAGATGTCCATAAAACTTCAATCATCTAAAATTCAGACATTTATTGTAACCTTATTATCAATGAAGAGGGAGATTAGTATATCCCAAGTGCTACTCAGTTCAGTCTAAATCGTCATAAGCTTGTACTTCAGCAATAGAATCACCTAACATTTGCATGCCTTCAGTTAGTTGTCTCCCCTCTAGGAATTTAACTTATCTTTCCCAAGTACATTCCTGAGTAGACTGTCTTTGTTTCTGGTGGCAACACAGTGTCGTTCCCCATATTACTTACACGTGCTTCAGGTCTGAATGAAATCTGGGGGAGAAGAGTCGTTCTACAGTGGTGCTGTGGCTTCCCTGTTGCATTAGCACAGCGTGTTCAGGTGGCCCTTAGCAGGGGGGCTTTTATGCCTTTGGTTCCTGTCCTTTCCCCATTAAAATGGCCTCTGCAGCTTCCAGCAATGTGAAG
The DNA here is from genome assembly GCF_028858705.1 of Grus americana. Taxonomy (NCBI): domain Eukaryota; kingdom Metazoa; phylum Chordata; class Aves; order Gruiformes; family Gruidae; genus Grus; species Grus americana. Next base: position 7,382,735 of record NC_072853.1, on the reverse strand, counting down.
CATGATGTAAAGCGTGAGTTAAATAATGCAATACACAAAAATGCCTGCCCCTTGACCTCTCTGTCTTCAGTGCCTTAATGACATTGCATGAATTTTAAATGTACACAGTATCATGCCCAGTTCGATCACAGTCTTCTCCGATGCTAAGTACAAACAAAAATTCTAATAATTCATTTTGATTTGATACTACATTTATGAAATATCACAAACTACACCATTGCTTTTGTCTGCAGTTCAATTCCTGTTTCTTATTTACATGAGCATTCCTTCCTGGCCACTATCAAAGTGTGAGGGAAAGTCAGGTTCTCCGTTGACTACCGTGAGTCTCTGACACAACTAGTTGTGATTTGGACACCTGCTTGTACATGCTTAAAGTCAGGTGAAATAAATTACCTTTTAGGGCTTGATTCAGTTGCCAAAAGGCACATGTCTAGTGCCCTGGAGTACTTGGAATACCAGTGATAGGGCTGGCAAATGTCCCCCTGGTGTCACCAGGGCTTCCCTAGGGTGCCTGACATGTTTGTGCTGGCACGTACAACACAGGACCTTCTGGAGCAGCAGCTGAAGATGAGGAGGGATGTTTTGAATGTCCATGTCTATATCTGGGCAATCCTAATCATTGTACTCAGCAAGTTAGGGGTATGATTCCTCTGACCAAATATTAGCGTTTACTTTAAGATAGGATGATTCATACCACATTGTCTTTATTGACCAGCTCTCCTCTGAGTACAAAGATAGTCAAGAGGGACTTGCAGACAACTAAACTGTAGATGTCCACATTTAGTCACTCTAATGAATCTCATCTTAGCAATTTATGCATCAGACTTCCAGATACGAGAAAGAGTACTCTTTAGTCAAAAGGCAGGAGCCCAAAACACAAATCCTGTGGTCAAAAAAAGGAGGAATATGTCCGTGAGTGTGGTGTTCTGAGGGCACAGCTCATTATTTATTTTAATTCTCACTCCCATTTCCTTCAAATGTCAGTTGAATTTCATTGACTCTTGAATGTGTCTAGGCATCTACTTTCCTACACAGGCACATAATTCCCTGTTAGTGTTGTGAGTAAAGAAAACTGACTGCAGTACGAAGCTTGGTGCCTAAATGCTGTTCAATCTAACAGTCTGTGATGACTTGTTCTTTACAAAACCTGTCCCTTTCCTTGAAAGTATTTGTTCCCCTTTTTCTTTGCAGTTTCCTAGTGAAAGACAAAACACATGGATCAAACACAAGATTAATGGAATCCTTTCAGTGGACTTCAACAGTAACTTGATAAGGTATGGGTAAACAATAGATACAGGACACTTCCTGAACAGAGTTTGAGTGGAGGCATCGCTATGCCCCTCTGTGAATTATAGCTTGATTAAAGATTGATCTCTTTCAGAAGATAAAAAGAAAAGCACTTATAGCACAGTACACTTGTATTTACAGTGCCCTAAAGAAGGCAGAGAGGTGTCATGTTTATGTCCTGTTTCTGCAGGAATTCCCATACAGGTGGACAGGAGTCTTCTTGTGTGTGACTAGCAAACTTCCAGCTTGCAAATGGGAGCCATCAAGCAGATGTTAACACAGGGCAGCCAGAGCTCCTGAGACGTGAGGGTGAGAGTGCTGCAGCTGTAGAAGCTCAAAAGCAGAGGGGAACTGAGTGTGGAAACCAGACATGTCTTCTATATTTAAAAGTCAGAGTATTTATACTATAGCAAAGAAATTTAGTGTATTCATTAGTAAGTTTGTGATGTAGTTCCAGAGGGAGACAGAGAGGCACCATATGAACATGAATTATGTGCATATATATATACACACACATATAGAAAATGTGTCCACATATATATAGATACACTGTGCTCATTTTCTCAAATATCTGTTTTTCAGACAACACAATTAAGCTGCTGATTAGCAAACCTGACAACAGTTCCTCTTCCATACACTTTCTAGAGGCTGTCTCTACCCAGGATCGCATTTTAAGTAATAAACAGCAACTTTCCACTCTACTAGCTAAACCACATTAATTTATACATGATATATTTTAGGCAAGCAAGTATATGTAATTCAAAAAAAAATTAATAGCTTAGGATTTTCTCTAAGAAGTGTTATGCCAAGATTGCTCTGTGACAGATCATCTGTGTTTATGGTATAAATTGGTGTGAATGTTATGTTAGCCATTGTAATTACACACCTTTGAAAAAGAAAATTGTGAAAGATAAAATTGGGCATATTATAAGAAATAGATTTTAATGCCTGATCCAGTTGCATGTTGCTAGAAACCAAAATTTTCACACTTTTTTTTTTTTAGCAAAGAACTTTTTGGAATAGAGAGTAGAGATTTGGGGGGGAGGGATTGGTAAAAGTTGTGTCTGATGTTAAAAATAGTTTAAGGTACTTATCTCTAATTGCATAGACCTCATAAATTTTCTATGATGTGACATTCTATTGATTAACTTTTCCAACACACTATGGGCCCATATGCCATTACACTGAATTGTAATTTACTCTGAGAGTAAGTTCGTTAATTTTATTGTAACTGCTCAAAAAATAAAGTAATATGCTGTGTGAGTTGCATTCCAATGTTAGTTGATTATTTAGCTGTTATATAATCTATGAGTATGACTTTTGCTCCAGGCTGGGTATATAGAAGCTTAAAATCATAAATGGCTATTGAACATTTGAAGGAGTTTCTTGCACTTCCAGGATATGATCCAAAAGAGAAAGAAAAAGAAAAGAAAAGAAGGCTGACTAGCACAGCAGTGATCTCATTTATAATCATGAGAGTTTTCGCATTCCATATCTTAAGAAAAGTTCAAAACATCTTTCTGCTCTATTTTTTGGCAAGAGTAACCAGACAATAAATTATGCTTTGGGTATCATCATACTTTTGTTCTCCCTGCTGACCAGGTCTGCATCAGAAGGAACTTTGAGGCCACAGTCAATTCTGGAAACTCAAGAGTGAAGCTCTCATTTTACTAATAGCTAGGTGTTTGGCTTAGCCCCAGCAGCACTTACAGGCTGATGCAAAGATCAGTGAGATAGGTTTTGCACCAAATTTCTGTTGGACTGGCTGCCCCAGATTCATTAAAGTCTTCAAGAGAGGAAAAATGCAGTTGAAACTCAGGTAGATCCACCAAATATTTTTGCTCTTTTTACGCACTAAACCCTGTCTTACTTTAAAAACAGTATTCCTTTCACTCTTCCCCACCCAAATCTGAAATGATAATGATTATTTGCCCAATAGTATTTTCTCTTAGAAAAAATAACCATTCATTTTTAGTCATGTATATTTTTTCTTTGTTTTTACTAAAGTCTTTAACAACTACATTTCTTGGAGTTACCTTCTGCAAATATCTTCTTTGCATCTATCAGAGTGTACCTGTGCCATCTTTAAAGTGCCTGTTGGCAGAAAGGTGTAGATGTCTTGCTAAAATATTATTTTGTACGAAGAGCAGTGAAGGTGTTAAATGTTATACTGTAAAAACAAGTAAAAGGAACATATCAAAGTGCCAATGTGATTAACCAGCACAGCACATTTTAATGATTTTGTAAGAAAATTCTAGTAGCTATTTCCATTCTATATCAAGAACTAACAACAGGTATATTGCATATTAACATGAGTTACTGTGGCTGGAATTAGTGTACGGCATAATCCATTAAATGTATATATATGCATTTCAAATCATTGCAAGATCTTCTAAAAATCTGAATAAGATTAGGTCACCTCCACAAAATGAGCATACATCACAAAGCTGTAAAGCTTGGCTACAAAGTGTCCTGTTCCCAAAACCTTCAGTCATTGTAAATTATCAGTTCAACAATATGTTTTTCTTTAAACACACTTTGTTGAGGTCTCATCACTTTTGTCACAGACAGTCCTAATGGACCCAAAGAAAAGAAAATGCAGACCACAGCATTTCAGAACTACTAACAGCTGAGGGAAACATTACCGTAAAGTCCAAGCTTTAAATCTTGATTCCACTGAAGTTAATGGCAAAATCCATATTGGCATTGGGAAAGCTGGAATTTCGACTTTAGTGTGAGTTCTCCCTGGAATGAAAAGACATCTTGATACCTATTTCTTAGACTCCTATATAGTTGGCGTATAATCATTCAGAAGTCTGGAAGATTTGGGTTGACTATTTGTTCTTTGCAGTAATGGGTCTCCAAAACGTGGGTTATGTTCAAGACATTTTATGAGAAATTTTGATGAACTTGAGGGTATATTGTCTGGACACAGACACACTGGCTTCCCACAGGAGTGCATTTTAGACTAATTTTAGAGTGATCCAGTTGTGCTGAGGGAGAGGGGATACCCTAAAATTCAGAACATGCTCAAGTATATGTTTCCCTTAGTATGCCCTATAGTACTGTGTCTGACTAGTCTTCTATGTCCCATCTACTGTTGCACTGATACTACAGATTAAAAAAAGAAAAGGGGGCAAATGATGAAACTCAAACACCATGCTGTGAATCTCTCCCATGATATCAAGCAAGCACTGAAGAATACTGGCTTAATGTAAGCCAACAAATCATATATACCTTCATGTTAATATATGACTAAAAGATGTTAGCATACCATATGGAAAATTCCAGCTCCTAACACAATTTAATGTTGCCTTAAATATAAATTTTCATTTAAAAGATATAAAATATTGTGTTTTTTTCTGTTGTGATGAAGATAACCAGTGCAGCAACATCTGCTGAAGATGTGACAAATAAGAACCATAGCTTACAGAGATGTGAAGTACCCTAATTACTCTTAATAAGTTAACATCTCTAATGTATGCTGCCCAAGAGGCACTACCCACAGTATTTTCTCTGGGGATTAAGAAAATCAGGCTGACATTGCTAAAGAAACATGATTTTTCTGAGTTTGTCCTGAAGGTAGATCAAGGATAAATTGTCTCTTCTCTCAGATATTTCCTAGCTGACTTAGAGATGGTAGAAGTTTGCAGAGAGGAAAGGCATAGACATATGTTGCATAGACATGGATGTTGTCATAGAAAAAGCCCATGGATGAAACTGGTACACACCCTGGTTTGTACCTTTACTTAAAGTACTCAATCGTGTATCAATGAACTGCTAATATCAATATTCCCTTAGGATTATTTTGCAAAGTAACATTAGAAATTCCTTATCAAATCCAAGGACACTAGACATTTTTGCTGAAGGAAAAAAATGACCCTTTTGCAAAACAGGTCAAAATTTTTATACCTATTTTGTGGGATATTATGTAAAAACCGTAGATTTACAAAAGGCCTATAATGGTCCCAATAAATTAATTTTTAGTAATGATAGAGTTCATTATTATTTGCCATTAATCAGCATATACCTTTTTGCAACACAGATGATAAATAACCTATGTTCAAAATGCATGTTGACAGAGATAAATAGCTGATCACTCTTAATTAGGTGTTGTTCATTAACTCACAGTCATGAACTGAAATGTTTAAACTATGTATTTTCCCTGTTCCTGAATAATCACTGCCTCTAATAAGTGACTGTGATGAACTGTGCTGCTACTGAATACAACTTTGTCTACCTGTGTTTTGATAGCTGCAGCTAGGAATGATGTTGGAAAGTGAGGGAAGCAAATACAAACAGTATAATATAGTGATGCAGATTGGAGAAAATGAAGATGAGCAAGCTGGTAAGGAAGATCAGATTTTAAAAGACTGGGATATGTACAGCTTGTACCTGGGACTATCCAGATATTTATATTTGCTACTGAGAAAAATTAAGCTGAGAAAAGCTGGTTCATATTGCAGAGCTGGCATTACTTAAAGCAAATAGTGTGCTGCTGGGAGGCTTTACTTGACCTTTTTTTTTTTTTCCCCTGAAGCTTTGTAAGATGCTAGAAGACTTACTGAAGACTAACAGATAAGCTTTTCTTGCAAGTCACAGGCTGTCCTGCACTCCCTGTATAAGATATCATGTAAATAGGGATACCAGGGTGTCTCCTGTACTGTATCATGACATTTCCCTAAAAAAACCCAAACCAAACTGACAAAAACAACCAATCGACAAATGAAATGTGAGAATTAAAATAAATCAAATGTGACAGATAATATTGTTACCTGGTAATCTCAGGAAAGACAGAAAAGAAAAGAAAAATGTCCTCTGTCCTGAGAAACCACTTCACTCCGGGAACTCCCTGATTCACCTTGAATTAAAAAGCAGCTTCTGCCCATAACTGACTGTTGCAAAAAAAAAAAAAAAAGTCTGATTTTGAGCAACAAGCGCCAAAGTGTTGGTGCGCTTCTGGTAGACATCTAAAAACTACGTGAGATAAAACCGTCATTAGCTAGTCTGACTTCATGTCATCCAATATGGTTTTGATAGAAATTTCAATCTTTTTTGGTGTAGGAACTTTGGTGAACAGTCCTCGAGACTGTATGCAGGACTGGCATTCACATGGCTGGCCAAAGCTCTAGTGCCATGAACTACGCACAAGTCCAATTTCATCTCTGGGTTTTTCTTACCTTAAATCCTGAGTAAAATTCAGACAAATTTGCCTTCCTTTTTTCTTTAACATTATGAATAAATGAAGTTTTATTTCCCCCTTTATCTCCAAGTCTTATTTCGGAATGTTTTGTAACTTTTAAGGAAATATGGAGTAATGGAATAGAAAGTCATACATAAAGGTTATAAAGATCACATACCTCGATTTGAGAATAATAAAAATAAAACACTTGATGTTTACCAGTCAAAAGTTATTTAGGGCACTATGATCAAATATATATATATAAAGTATATTAAGTATGTCATAAACAACTTACAAAGACAAAAAAATAGGCTTTTGTTTAAAAACAATGAGGTTTATCTGAATTTGGCTAAAGACTTGTGAAGACTGAGATTTCAATAAAAAATAATTTGAAAATAAAAGAGTCAGTATATTTGTTAAAAAATATTGTTATGAAAGTAAAAATCTCTTGGGTTTTTTTTTAGGAGGTAGGTTATGCAGAGAGGTTTATTTAGGAAGCCAGCATGTCAAACTCCACAACATTTGGGCTGTGATTCACATGGAAATGAAATGAAAGGAGAAGAGAATATCAGGAAGACAGATGCAGAGTAGTAGCTGGGCTGCCATATTAGTATGTTTGGTAGCCATATGCCTTCAGGACAGTTATTCTGTGAAAAATAGTAGTTAAAATAAATCCGCTTGAGAAGTCAAGTGTAGGGAAAGTGTATTCTATGGGTAGGAATCAGAAGAGGTGACAGCACACAAATCCAACATGAAGAACTATCTCAGCTCTCAGTTAGAGACTATATATTATTGAGGGCAAGAGTAGTCTTACGCTTACAGCCCAGGTCTAGGCAGCAGAAGACAGGGGTACAGTGTTTGGGTCTGGAAAACGTCAGCAGTATTTTGTGTTGCTTTCCTTTGTGCTTCTAAGACACCTGTCGCTCTGGCACACCAGCTGTCGCTTGCTGATAGTCTGATGCTTTTTTTGCATTATTAGGAGCTAAATGCCATGATTCCAGATTTTCTATTATATCTGCCTCACAGAACTAAACTCCACAAATAATGCAGTCCTCAAATGTGAGCTTTTAGAAACCAAGGTCATTTAAGAAAGCTACATTTTAAGGGGATTTTTTTGTTTTATTCCCAGTGAGTGGCTGTTGAAATGAAGCATGTTTGCTTCCAGAGAAATCCTACCAAAGCAAAATTACAGTACTGCTCACTTTTAAATTTCACAGCAAAGTAGCACTTAAGGCTTATTGCAGTGCATTAGATTTAAAACCAATTAAGTACAATGCTAAATCAGTGTAAACCACATTTCTGAATTTATCTACAACATAATGAATAACATCTGCATCTGCAAAGAAAAGATTTATACTGAGCAGCAAAACAAAATGTGTTGACAATTTGAGCAGTTTTCATTCCCTTATGTCATATGTCTTCATTATTTGGTAAAGCTTTACTATAATCCTTCATTGTTAGAGCAGTAAAAGGGGAAAAACACCCAAATCGCAACATATTTAGGTAGATTCTTCCTCAGTTCATTTCCTCTTCTCAGCAAAGGTACATCTTATTTACCTCAGGAGCTTTTCCAATTTGAAATCTATTCAGGATTTGACAAGGATCACCTTTCTTCAGCGTCGGAGGATCAAGGATTACCTTCTGACCTCTGATGGACATTTCTAGTACTGCCCTCTCCAGAAAACACTTTCAGTAAATCCAACCTACTCCATTTTTCTTTCTAGATGACAAAAGGTAGAAAGTATGACAAAGGGAACTAAAATGCTCCAATGCTCTTTAGGTGACCAAATACCGATTCTGACAGAGCTGAGCTTCCTTACTAAGTCTGCTTGAAGTTTCATGTATGACCTTTAACAAATAACGTACATACTGATCCAGACACGGTTTGCACAGATCTGTTTTTCAGGGTTGACTCTTAAAACTTGCCTTCTTATATTTCCCCACTTTTGAAAGAAATCTTGGTTTGTAAAGCTGTTACCTCTATGGGGCTCCTTCTTACTACAGACATGTACAGCTCTTGAATCAATGGAAAGGGAACTTGGTCTGGGTGTCTGAGACCTGTGATGCAGAAGTAATTACTTCATATTATAATACACAGCAAAATAGCAAAAATTTCTACTGACACTGCCTTTCAGCTCTCTGGCAGAAACATATTTCTTTGGGTAAAAGAACAACTTTACTCCCATTTAGTTTTCAACGTCTTTTATGATGGAGAGCATGGAAGGAGCTGTTCCTAACAGTGACAGTTTCTGTGAGATAGAACTATTGTCCACAGAGAGGTTACTAGTAAGAAAATATTCATAAGGATACCTCTGTATTTAAAGGATTAGCCTTTAGTGTTCATACAGCAGAGTCATGAGTTCCAATCTCAAACAGACTTTTGGTTAGTACTGTCATTTATTTTCCAAGTTGAGTCTTCCTCCTGTTCTTACAGGCCTGTAATCCTCTCATGCTTCTACAAAATACAGTGCTTGCTGATCATAATTGAGCTGCATGAAGATTGACCAAAATGGATGTGAAATTTTATTGTAAAGCAGAAGTCCTTCACCCCTGGTACATCTGGAGTTTCTATTCTTTAGGACTGGTATGTAGCTCAAACTACACAGCAGGAGTTTGTGTTGTCCCGGCATGAAGCAGAAGATGTAATGTCAACAGCAGGTTCATTTAGCAGTCTATTCCTCCTGGACGGCATTCTGTACTGAAAATGCAGGACCGAAGAAAAAAGAGATTATGGCACATCTGAAACTGGGGGCAGGGGAGTTCTGAATATGCAGGGTAAGGGGGGGAGAGGGGGGAGTGGAGAAAGGATATCAACAAAACTACAAATCCAAACAATGGAAGCAGCAGAAATGGAATTTAAAATTAAAAAAAAAAAAGAAAAAAAAGAAAAAGTGTGTTATCTACTACATGGTAATGATGCTAGTGCTGCAAAGGAATGCTCTGCTCTACTTCCAAGTGATGGCATGTGGGGCTTTCAGCGTAAGTCTACAACACACAGTGCAGCGCTGGACAGACACAAAAATCCCTTCTGATAAGGTGGGATGCTGCACAGAGGGGATATGTCTGCAGCTTCCAGAGCTGAAGCTAGTATTTCTGCCACATGTCACATTGTGCTACACAGATGTAACAGTTTTTTCAGAGCTATCCCGGCTGGCATTGAATGGGGCGATACAACCTTCCTGTAAAAAATCATTATGGACCAGTCATGGAACAGTCTGAAAGAAGAAAGTCAAATCTCTACCAGTATATCTCTGGTTCTCGTATATCCCAGGAGCTCACTGATGTTAAGGAATTTATCCTTCAGAATATGGGGAAATTTAACCCCATTTCACTAGTGAGTAAAATGAGTCAAGTAAGGCTTCAGAGTAAACGCTAACACACTCATCTATCTGGGAGGTAACATTCCTCCAGCAAGTCAGTTTAATGTTTTCCTCCGCTAGATAATATTCTGTCATAAATTTTTTTGACTGACATAGCTAAAATGTGAACATTAGTGACTTCAATCCTAGCCTGTAGACTGACTTATGCCAGAGTATCTAAAACATCTGCCTGAGACCAGTAGCCGTGATAACAGACCTCTAGGATACCTGTCTCCTTCTGGAGCTGCAGCCAGGGGTCAGGAAGGATGTTTCATAGCATCTGAAACAGCACTGAGCACTCACATTTCAGCAAACAGATCCTGTCTACGGTGTCTGGGTTGTTCATCTTGACTGAGAAACCCCCTGAGGAAATGAAAAAGAGGCAAATTAATCTCAGCAAGCTAAGCAGCAAAATGTATCAATGAAACATTTGGGGTGCGTTTCCCCACAGGACTCTGCAATGGGAAGAAAAGCAGTCCCCCTTTCGAAGAGACTGTTTTATGTGTTAACCCTGCTGCGCTGGTTTGTGCTTTTTGCTGTGAAATCTTGTTTGCAAAGCACCCGAGGGGTCTAATGGCTTTCATGAAAAGACTTATACTTTGTGCTTATTCTCTGCAAATGTGCAGTCAGGCCATTGGCCAAAAAAAAGCTTTTTTCTTCTGCACCCAAAAGGGTCTCCTGTGGCCTGTGAACGTGTCTGGCGTTCTCTGCTAATCCATTCTAAGCCTTACTAGGGACATTGATTCTCTCTTAGGTTTGAATGGGGAGTAGAAATTTACTTTTGCTAGTGAATTTTTTTTTGAATCGCACTGTTTTATACCACTGGGGCTTAAGAATAGCTTCATTTACCAATATCAGGTAATTGCTACTGCAGCAATTTGCTACCATAGAACTGAGCAGCTGGAAGGTATTGATGTCTTGATAAAAGATTGTTATTTGTGTTAATTTTCCCTCCCTCATTTTCATTTTTGGCCAGCTAAACATGGTATCATGTGCCATTGTTAATGGATATGTTACCTGAAGCTGCTACGAAAGTCCATGCCAAGTTCATCCCGATGAACTGAGGAGTAATGTAGTTTTAATTTTAACTCCAATTATATCCAGGAAGATTAATTGTTGGGGGCAAATCCTTGCGTGGGGCCAAAAGGGAGTTATAAATCATTCAGTTAGATGATCAGATAATTTTCAAGCTCCTGTGGGTTTCAGAAAATGGACAAGAATAGCTTAAATCTGTCTCTTTCACAAAGAACCAGTAGCTTGTGATAAATTAGAATCTGTCTTTTTCCCCTCTCCAGTGATCTCCCCGGATGTGGGTGAAATGTCCACTAGTGCTAATTTAATTGAAAGTGGAACCCTCTACTGCCTGCAAGTAATTCACATTTTTCAACAGCAGGTAATGGCAATAGTGAAAGTGTCTCCTTGCTATCAGGTCATTTTATTTTTAAGTCAATGACAATGGAACTATTATGTACCAGCTGATGAGAGTTTAATTTGTTTAAGTATAGAAGAGGATTTATTAGCAGTAATATGTTAGTATTACTATGGCCCTCTACTCATAGCTCTTACATATGCATTAGACAATTTCCTCTAATCTAAGCAAATCTAAACTAATCTTGGTAGATGCATAAGTGTGGACTTCATTTTTCTTTCATTGAGAAAAGTGTTAATTAGAAGACACTTACTGGACCTAAAGCAGAGTAACTTAGAGAATCAGGTCTCATACCTTTTGTCTAATCTGAATATTGCATGAATATGATCATGATCCTAGGCATAATTAGGGTCACGGAATATGACTAATTGCTTCCATGAAAGTGAACCGTTCCCCTTAGCAAGGCATGCATCCGTGTCAGCGGCTAAACAGCAGTACTGGAGAGCATCTATGAAAAATCCTCTCTCTATTACTGCATAAACAACTCTCATTTCCCCTCACTTAAATATACATGAATTAGAAAGAACCCAGGAAAATCTAGAAAAGTTGGGAACCCCTTGTTCCCATTCCCACCTTCACCTCTTCATCCTCGACTCCTCTCCCCCCGAGGGGTGCAGGGGTGGGGATGGGGGTTGCCGTGGGTCCATCCCAGCCCCTCTCGGCCGCTCCTCCTTCCTCACATGTCTCCCTGCTCCAGCACGGGCCCTTCCCCGGGCTGCAGTCCTTCAGGGACAACCTGCTCCCGCCTGGGCTCTCCACGGCCGCAGCTCCTGCAGGAAATACCCCCCTGCTGTGGCGTGGGGCCCTCCCCGGGCTGCAGGCTGGGTCTCTGCTCCAGTGGGGTCTCTCCAGGGCTGCAGGGGATCCCTGCTCCGGGCCTGCAGCACCTCCTGCCCTCCTCCTCCTCCTCCTCCGGCCTCGGGGTCCCTCTGCTGCTGCTCCCTCCTTGGCTTCCTCCTCCTCTGCCTGTGCCGCCTTTGGCCCTTGCTGAAACCTGTTTTCCCCCCGGGGCCCCCAGCTTGGCTGAGGGGCTCAGCTGTGTCCTGCGCTGGGGCCGTTGGAGCCGGCTGGGACCGGCTGTGTCCAGCACTTGGAACAGGTTAAATATTCTTGCAGAGCTGAAAAAACATTGCCTCTTGTTATTGATGCAATAAGTATTTTGAAGAAGGTGTTTGTGTTGGGGTTTTTTCTTGGTCTATACTTTTATGACTGAGACTAGAGGTTCCTCTAACCTTCCTTGAGTTTTTTTAATTAAAAAGATGATGGATGAGTTGGAAAATGGACATCTGGAAGCACAGAAAGCTCTTGAAAATGTTCCCACCCTCTGGATCACCAGAACTTGAGATTTGAAAGGAAGTACTGGAACACGTACATGGTTTTTAAAAAGTTACAGAAGTACTGAAAAAGGTAGCAGCTTCTTCAGAGGGGAGTGGATCAGTGCGTTTTGACAGCTTGTACTTCTGGATCTTCTTCAATTCCGCTTGTTTGAAATTTGACGGACTTTTCTAGACAGAAGCCAGATTTGACATGATATTGTGAATCTCATTGTCTATTTTGGTTTCAGTCTTCTGTTAAGAAAGTCTGAGCAGTTATAATAATAATTACAGGATATACAGATATACACATATACATTTATATATTCATATTTAACTAGCCTTACCCAACTGTACACAAACATACACATTTGGTTGTGAACATTTATCACATGCTTTTCACCTCAGAATGAAAGTTTGTTTCAAGTATTGAAAAACAGCTTCTACTGGAACTGTTTTTTCTTGAAAATGAACTTGAGAGGCTACGAAGAAATCCCTATAGCTGGTTTGTATGTCAATGAGATTGCTTTGATGCAGAATTGGGGGCCACATTCTGATATAATTTACTTTCCATTGAAGCTGCTGGATTTATACCTGAAAAAAATAAGATCAGAATCTATATCCAAATTATCTTGGCAATGAATATTTTAGCCTTTTCAAAGATGCTTTTGAAGTTACGCTGTTGTGTCTATTCAGTAAATAAAAGAGAAGTTCTTTATTCTGTGTTGTCATTCCTGTCTTTCACACGATAGTCATTCAAAAGAGAGAGAGAAATGACAAGTAGCACCATCTTGCCAGGCTGCATCCCTGATATCTTCTTTTTCAGTTTTACAATGGATTTTGAAGAGCAACATATTTATTATGATGTAAAAAGAATCAAAATTACTGAGTGATCTTTCTAGGTATTCAAACTTTTGGATTTTGGAACAAGATACATAAAAATCAGTAATTTCTATAGAAGTTATAAATTTGAAAATTAAATTATCTGATGCAGTGTAATAAGGTTCTAGTCTTCAGTTTTGTTTAAAATGTTCAGGTGAGAAAGCAAGACAGGTTAATACAAAATAGCTCTAATGAAGAAGACAATTTGTTTGCCAATTAAGCATAGGTAATCCTAAATAAATGTAGCCCCCTGCTCCAAATCATCTTGATACACTTAAATATCTTCCTGGCTATAGATAGATATGCATGAATAACAGCATGAGGACCCCAATATGATTCTTTTTAATTAAAGGCAAATATTCCATACTCATTTGATAGCCAGTTTTTTCTTTTTGCCTTTGCCAACGGTTTCCTCGTTCAATCACCTAATCTTTGAAGTACCTAATTTCAAGTAAAATTTGCAACTTTGCAACTTTTAGAGATAAAGTTAACACCAAAACCTCTGTTCAAGCACTCAGATAGACTTTTTGAAACTGAGCTTCATATTCACACCTGAGACCACTGAGAATGTGTCCTTTTCCCTTAAATACTAATATTTATTTCAGTCCTTAAATACTAAGTATTTGGGGAATAAATATGCGGACATGTGACTTCTACTTCACCCCATAGTCAACAAGAACAGATCTCCCTTCTTTTTAAAAGGAACCAAATCAAAATAATTTTTAAAAGCTAATTGATCTCTTATCTCTAATGAGAAGTTACTGACCAGAGCAAAGCAAGTGCGTAGGCAGCAAGGAGTAGTTTAGAAGATTTCAGAGATTTTTCTTTGTCAAGGAACACAATAGAAGAAGAAGAAGAATGCTTTGCATACTGATCCCTGTCTTAAAGCAAACTGGGCAGAGGAAAATAATAGTTTTGATGCACCAAAGAATAACACTCTTCCCTAAGTGATGATGGTAGTTGGTAGCTCTTGGAACAATCCAAGTCCATGATCCCTGAGTCTAAGATCAATTTCATTTTCTTTCATTGTGTTGATGCTCCAAGCTAGATCATAATTTCTCAAACTTCTTTTTTTTCTTTTCTTTTATTCCCAATCCAAAAAAGCACCTAAACACCTAAAAATATATTTATCTTTCACTTAGCAGTTAACTAAAAGTCTGTGGGCCATTTTGTGCACTGTGTTCATTCACAGGGATGTTATTAAAAACATTTTTTTAGTCACAAAAAAAGAGGTCTGAGCTGCTACTGCTTGATTTTTTTTTTCTTTCCACATGTATACATATGTTCATATTTATATATGGACCACCCTCTGCTGTCAGTGCTCCATGAGTAACACAATGACAAAAATGGAGTAGATGGTAACTCTTGAGACCTCCTTTTGTGAATATTGCTCTGAATTACTGCAATGAAATATGCTGCATAAAGCTGCACATTTGTTTTCAAATGTCCGTTTTATTCAAAGAACATTGAAGCAGGTAAAAATAAACCAGGTTAAGGATTTCATTCAGTTTCTTTGAATGTCTCAACTTACATGATAGATGTGTCACAGCTGACACTAAGGCCTGGTCTGAATTCTTATTTTGTGTGTGCTGCATTGTATCAGTGGACAATATTAGTATCAGCTTAGTTTTATCTCTACCACTCCCTTTTTTTTTTTTTTTTTTTAAACCCTGGGGTATTTCAGAGTCAATCGTGGGTCAAGGCTGGTTATTTTTCCAAGAATGACTTGCAAATAAGCGCAACTGGGATAAATCATATTACTTCCTCCTGGTGAACTGCAGCCCAGGAATCCCAGTGTGACAAAGAGCATAGAGGTAGAATAAAAAATTCAGAGCTCCCTGTTTGGGATAGCATTCTTCAAATTGATTTATGTATTCATAATCCTCTTTGGAGCTGGATGAAGTGTGGCATATGTCTAATAGAGGAAGATAGAATGTAAAAGCTTTTTAAAGAGATTAAAATGATACACTAAAATTCTGGGAATTGCTATGAGCCTAACTCATATTTGCAAGCATTATAATTTCACACACAAATCCATACTTCCATGAGAGTGAAGAGAGTCAGCCCTCATCCTGCTTAGGAAGCTCCGATACATGTTTTGGACATCATCCGTCTGAGTCATGACAGGCCAGAAATGGTTCATAAGCAATATTACGTGAACCAACTGGAAAGTCCAGATTTCAAAAGCAGAAAGCCACTGTATGAACATTCTTGACCAATAAAAAGAGTATGTTCCTTCGAGTACTTCTGCTTCATTACTTTTAATATGTGTTCTTTCAAAGTTGTATTAATGTTTGTAATCATTTGACCCTGGCTAGATGCACATCAAGATGAGAGATAACATGGGAAAGATAATTCATTTTCTTTTGAAAATATACTGTTCGGATCTTTCTTCCTGGGCAGCTTTAAATGCTTCAATAATGATGTTTACATAATTTTCTTTGAAAAACAAATGAAGAAACAGAACAGATTTTTTTAAAATCCTTTTTTCCCCCCTGCTCTTCATCCTGAATTAAATAATTCTGCTTTGTCATTAGTAAGATGATACTTTTAGACTGTCCTCTTACCAATGCTTCTTAGACTTCATTTATCCTCTTTCTGAACATTTAATCCTACATTTAAAAAAAAAATAAAAATTCCCTTGAAATTAATGGACGTCATGAGAAAACTGTGCTTTTAAAAAATCCATCTCTTTCACATGATAGACTGTGTCGTAGGTCCTCTAATTTTAAGCAGATTCAAATTATTATAGCCCTGGTTTCAATTTAATTTTTCTTTTTAGTTCCATTCCACAAATCTCTATATATGGAACTGATTTAATTACTTGTTTTCTTCTTAACTCCTTCCAGTTAGTCCATTATCATGTTTTTCTCTCAGAAGGGAAAAGTCCAAGTATAGAGGCAAGAGAGTGCTAAGGTTCCCCTTCTCTACGATTTAGATCTTTAGATAGCTCATAGTTGCCTGCAAGAGGCTGTAGTAAAATGTAGTTAGTGACCATTCTGTGTGTAGACTGAGAAGTTTAAACAGATTTAAAAATACCTAACAGACCCTAGACCTAAAAGGCAAGACTGGATTTGATCCACTGCAATGAGCAGGAGTTGTTCATTATCACATATGCCAACAGCAGAATTGGGCAGGTTGTTTTGTGGGCAGTTTCTCTATGGAAGGTCTGTAACTTCTGTTGCCTGCCTTTCTCACCAAGGAGGAACAACTTGTATTCTTTCTAGTCTGTGCTGACTTAATCTCACTATTCACCTAAAATCAGTGGTGTAATTTGAAGTTCATCCTGTTCCTGATGATTAATTGCAAAAAGGAAAAATTTCAGCCTTGAGATTTGAGGATCTGTCCATGTATTCAAATTAAGACACTGCCAAACTATGACTTAAAAATTAGCTGTACAATATCAGTCTGTGAGCTGTGATTAGTCTATTTTATTAATTTCACTATGTGTTCAGTGATGCAAGAAGACGACGAGGCTGACCTAACTTCTGTGACTGCTTTGTGTTGTGGATGTATGTAGAGAGAATTGCAAAGAAACAGAGTTGCCTAAAGGAGGAGTGAGAAAATCAGGTGCAATTCACATTTTAAAGACCCTGTACTATCTTTTTTGGCCTTCAGCTGTGACACCAGAAGGGTATGGTCTTCCATGAGCCTTTGCTGGCATCCTGCACAAGGCTCAGATGCCCCAGCTGCCTTAAAAAGGCACCAGGTTTAGCCTAGTAGATCGAACTTAAGAGTGGACACAGTCCACTTTTAAATTGTACGTTAAGATGAAAGCCAAAAATAATTTCATCCCGAGTTCCCTAGCATATTCATATTTAGATATACTGATGAACTAAAACCATAACATGGTCAATATGTTTATTCCTTCTACTTTAGAAGGTCACTTTGAACTGTGTATTTTTATAAGAGCTTTTACAATGTGCACAACACACCAGAATGTTTGAATGTCCTTTATATAGGAATAATAACTATTAGAGCTGGACAATACTTTCATGAGTAAATACTTCTTAGATAAAACTTTTTTGGAAAAGTTTTCAGGATCTGCATTTATATTTTTCAATTTCTAAGCAAAAATACACAGAAAACTAAATTAACCAAGCTATAATAAACACCCACGCATTGCTTAAGGACAGGAGATTACAGGAAAAGGGATTAAGGGTAAGAGAGAATTGTTGTAGGGGTTTTTTTTCCCCCAAACAAGCAAAAAATAATAATATGCTTTCAGTAATTTTTCTATTGGTGTTTGTTCTTGAAAACCAAAATGTGGATTTACAGATAACATACTCATTTATAACAGGAAATTCACACCAAGCAAATGACCTTTTCTTATCCACTGTGTTTGATGCTTTTATCATCCTTTATACCATCTTTAAACATAGCCTTTAAGAGCAACATAACTGGCAATTTTTATGAAAACTCTGAAAGGTTTTGTCAATTAACTTAATAACCATGATCATTTGAATTTTAGCTTATGAAATTTAAACTTAAATAATCTTACTCTAGGAAGTATTTGGTTTGCCTATTTTAGTCATAAAAATAAGACTAGGAAAGGAACTCAATAGTTTGTCAACTTCCTCCTTGTTCCCTTGGGCAGGATAAACTATACAAGTGCTATTCCTGACAGATGCTGTCTAACTTGTTCTTCAAGATATCTAAGGAGAACTTCACAACATCCCCAGGGAATTTGTTTCAGCATTTTACATTTCCTCTTAAAAGCTTTCCCAATGCCTCTTCCTGAATCATGCCTTCTTCAATTTAACCTCACTGCTTCCTTTTTTATTCACCATAGGCACAGAAAACAGCTTTTTTATTCCTTTTGTAGCAACAGACATTTTGAGTCCATTTACATAGGCTCCATCCAGTCTTCTCTCCCTTAAATTGAGCAGCTCCAGCCGTTTTAGTCTTTTCTGGTTGGGAATGATGAATAGTTCCCTGGAAACTCCTGTCCTCCCCCAAACTGATTCAGGCCTAACTTGAAGAGTAAGGCCCAAACTGGAAAATTTACTTCAGCTAAGATGTAAGAACATGCCAGCAGTGGTAAATGTTACTCTCTTGCAGGTTATATTCTCATTTGTGTCATCTAATATTCACTTTAGGGACTGGTCATAGGTTAGAACCAGAGTTATGGGTGTTTGTTAGCTTGTAAATCATTTAACTATGTTTTAGTTTTATTTATCAGTTTGGGGTTTTATTTATTTATTAATTTTGTATATCTATTTCTTTGTTAATTATGTATTTATTTATTGGGGAGAGCAGTGATGAGTGGTGTTCCTCAGGGGTTGGTATTGGGACTGGCACTGTTCAACGTCTTTGTCGTCAACATGGGCAGTGGGATCAATTGCATGCTCAGCACGTTTGCAGACAACACCAAGCTGTGTGATGTAGTTGACACACTGGAGGGAAGGGATGCCATCCAGAGGGACCTTAACAGGCTTAAGAGATGGGCCTGTGTGAACCACATGAAGTTCAAAAGGCCAAGTGCAAGGTCCTGCACATGGATCAGGGCAATCCCGAGTACAGCTACAGACTGGGCAGAGAATGGATTGAGAGCAGCCCTGAGGAGAAGGACTTAGGGGTGCTGGGGGACAAGAAGCTCAACATGAGACAGCAACATGCACTTGCAGCCCAGAAAGCCAACCGTGTCCAGGGCTGCATCAAAAGAGGTGTGACCTGCAGGTCGAGGGAGATGATCCTGCCCCTCTACTCCACTCTTGTGAGACCCCACCCGGGGTACTGCATTCAGCTCTGGGGCCCCCAACATAAGAAGGACATGGAGCTTTTGGAGCGAGTCGAGAGGAGGGTCATGAAGCTGATCAGAGGGCTGGAGCACCTCTCCTATGAGGACAGGCTGAGAGAGTTGGGATTGTTCAGCCTGGAGAAGAGAAGGCTCCAGGGAGACCTTATAGCAGCCTTCCAGTACCTGAAGGGGCCTACAGGAAAGCTGGAGAGGGACTGTTTACAAGGGCATGGAGTGATAGGGTGGGGGGTAATGATTTTAAACTGAAGGAGGTTAGATTTAGATTAGCTATTAAGAAGAAATTCTTGACTGTGAGGGTGGTGAGGCACTGGAACAGGTTGCCCAGAGAGGCTGTGGATGCCCCATCCCTGGAAGTGTTCAAGGCCAGGTTGGATGGGGCTTTGGGCAACCTGGTCTAGTGGAGGGTGTCCCTGCCCATGGCAGGGGGGTTGGAACTAGATGATCTTTGAGGTCCTTTCCAACACATACCATTCTATGATTCTTTGATTTAAATAACAGTTATTTAGAATTCTAGGAAAGAGAACTTTTTTTATTGGAGCCAAAGAGTGTTTTGTGACTAAGTTCATTATTATCCAAGTTTTTGAGAGATCTTTTATTTCAGAGATTCTCAATATAGAGATCTGAAAAATAAGAGATCATAACATTTCTGAATATCAGTCTACACCTTTTGAAGGTTACATTTTTCATTCATTACATCAGTCATGGTGACCTTGACGAAATGTTTGGGTTGCTGTAGTGAAACAGAGCTCCAAGTATAATCCTGTCATATTCACAACTATGGAAAAGTTTCCATTCTGCCTTTGCTGTCCTATGTGTGCAGAAAAAGTTGTACAGCATCCATCTTATCTTTTTTAATAATTGTATTTTAAATTATGGTTATTTGTCAAATACTCTTAAACCTGTAGCTGCAGATCTACAAGTATCATGACCTGTCTCCACTGGAAAGGGCTGATGTAATTAGAAAAAGGCCTATATCAATCACTGAGATAATGGGTGTTCTCTCTCTCTGCCTCTCTCTCTCTCTCTCATCATCAATTGCCTTGAGTATTTTAGACAAAAGATCAGACAAACCTACCTTCCTTTAGCTACAGTGCTGCCATTGCTATTAATGAAATTTTAAATCTTCTGTTAGGCAAAATGTTCCTAGTGAGACTAGGAATTTGCAACTGCCAATTAAGGAAAGTCTAATTTATGTAATCTCACGGAATTAGAATGGATTTAATAAATGTGGTAAGAGTTGACTGCCTGGTACAGAGTGATTCTTCTGGAATTAGCTATGTGAATTAGTATTGTTCCCCTTTTAGTCTCACTGTGACTTGTAGTAAACGTCATGCATCTAATTGCAAATATAAGGTTAAAATATCCCTTATTATTACTATTTTTTCTAAAAATGCTTCTAAAGATGTTGAAAACACCAGGCCTAGAAAGATACTGAATATTTCCTACTATCAACAGGAGAGATCCTATGATCAGTAGTTACCAGAAGTGACTCTTCAACTAACATCTCTCATAAATTGATTCTTAGAAGCTGATTCAACAAAACACGGCAGAATAATAAAATCATCTGCTAGAACTTAATCTTTTGCAGAACAATAACAAATTTAAGTATAAATTTAAGCATGTTTGTCCACACTTATGGACAAACTGGTCTGACTTTTGAAACTGAAGCTGATGTAGCCCTGCTAGAATTAGTGAGAGAAAACAGGACTATGCTGAACAGTTTTGATGACGCACGTCTTTGAGTTCTTTGAGGACTGAGCCTTGCTCCAGGAAAAAGAGAGAAAACCTATTGCAGGAAATTATTATCTCTCCTGTGTATCAAAAGCCAAAGAATTTCACTCTGGCTTTCCTGCATCAAGCCTACTCACTAACTGATAGCTGTCTTCCCATTTTTAAAGGAACATAAAACAAATGCCACACAATTTCTGTAATGACTGTAGCGCAGAGCAAAAACACTTTGCCCCAAAGTTACGACAACTACAGTCTGGTGAAATGAAAATCCTTGTCAGATCTTACTTTAAAATGTGAGTAGATTTGAATATATGAGTACCAGAGATCTCACCAGACTAGGTTTAATCTCTGGTATATTCTTTGGGGTGAACTGGTATAGACAGGTAGCTAGGTAGCTAGACACTAGGCATAGCAGGAGAGATAGCTTACCTGCAGGTAGCCTAGAAAATGAAAAAATAATTGCCCCCAGTGGTTCTTCAGACAGAAATGGTGTCTCCCAGATGGATGAGGAGAAGAGGCTGAAATTTATCCATTTCTCTCTGAATTCAAAACACTGTCAGTGGTCAGGTATTTGTAGGCCAAAAAACCAAAATGGTCGATGATTTCTCACTTTCCTCACCCATACATATTTGTTTCACAGAAATGTCCTTAGGATTTATGTTGGTTCTGGGAAGATTTTCATACAATGACATTAATATATAAACAAAGTCACACAAGGAAACACTTTTTTCAGATAGATTTTCCTTTTGCAGAGACCAGACAAATAAATAAAAGTTTCCCTACATTTGTCTGGCTTGAGTTGTCAGCTCTTCAACAACAGCCTGTTGGCCTATGTCAACTCCAATGGTGAGCCAAAACGATCCTTTGACAATGATATAGGATGATTCTTCACACTTTAAAGAGTACAAGTGTCCTACAGCTGCATCATTTTTCAAGAGTGATTTTCTTATTGGTGAAGCAGTGCTTGACTTTGCTACCGTTCTTATCTTTTGAAAATGTTACGCATTGGTAGTAGTCTTTCCAAGTATGCAGAGAAATGCAAAAGGTAAAAAATGCTTGCAGCAGAACGCTTCTGAAACTCAACATTTCAACCTTTACCAGGCAAATGTTGCTTATCTCTTCCTGATAATGAGCACATTTGTTATCAAACTGCATAAAGGCCACCTTATAAAACATACTGAAGATGTGTCAGAAATTTGCAATTTGTGGCTTGGCCTATTGACCTTATCCACTTTTATGCTTTGAACATTTTCTCCAAGTTTAGTGTTACTGCTGGTGAATGGATTAATACAACACTGTTTCTTATTTTGTTACTGCTAAATGTTAACTTTATTCATATGGCATATAATTACCTTCAAATAGAATTCAAAGCTAATAAAGAACTGAAAGTCTCCCTTTGTGTCTCTCTCTTAAAAATCTGTGTATATGTGTGTCTCTATATGTCTGCATGTGTTTCTGCAGTATCTGCTGCCATTTAATAGGTTATAAGAACTCCAGCTTGTTGTAATGACAGCACTTCTGGAGTTTGGATTCATTTAGCAATGAATCTGAATTCCCCAGCTAGTCTTCATCTTACAGTCATGGGTCGTGGAAAACTCTGATTTGAACATCCCCTGGCAGAATTCATTGGTTTTGAGACTGTTAAAAACAGTGTTGGCTGTAGCCTTAAGTCTTGAAGGTAGAAGACATGTGCCTGGTGAAGTCATTCACTACTTACCGGAAAAGGGTATTTCTGATAAATTCTAGCTTGGCTTTTTGTTCACTCTCAGCACAGAAAGTGTTCTCACCTACATTTTTGTAATGGTTTATTAATGCACTCTGACTCTGGATGTTGGAGTGTTTTCATGTTGCTTGATCCCGGTGCTGCTTTTGGCACTTTTGATTATAATAGCATCCCACTTGATCATGTCTAATGTTCTCTGGTCTTAGCTGGCTCTACGTTTTGAGTTCATTTCAATCCTGTTTTGTCCAACACATATTTTTTGTTTGTTTGGGTTTTTTAAAAATTTTTTGCCATTAGGAGAGTTCCCTTGGCATCCTTTGCTCAGAAGTTATTTATGGGAAGGTTCTTTCACCAATTCAGTTCTGAGCACTTTGTTTCTGCACAAGAGATGTCACTGAAAGCAAAGTTGAACAGGAAGGCTGGATGTTTCCAAAGAGCCAAGAGGAATGTATGTGTCTTTTTACAGAATTCCCTCTTGACATCTCACTTGAGTCCACTGACTTTAACAACCACATGGCTTTACTTTGCATAGTAATATGACGCATTAGCATAATTCATATTCTACTTTCTGTGTTGTGAATACTTGACTATATTTCTGTGAAATGCAATAGTGTGAAGAACGACAGCACATTGAAGGTATAAAAAAATTCCCAGTTATTTCTAAGGGAAAATATACACTCACAAAAAATCCTAACCTCCAGGAAATGAAAGAGAACTGAAAAAAAGGAATCTTGGCAAGAATGATGATTATTTTGAGTGAGACAGCAGGAAACAAAGGTTTCATAAGCAAGAAGGGCAGTATATCACACCTGATACACAAGAACATAGAGGCAGAGGTTTTCTTAGCAGGTAGATCACAGGTATGTCTTCCTGTCAGGAGCAAGGGGCAGTGCTTATGCTTGGACTTCGGCCCAGAAGACTAAGGCAGAACAAACTGGACACTCTGCCAGGCAAATAGATGGTTTATTGCAGTCCAGAACCCTGTAGGATGCGTTGCAGCCCTCTACCCTGACCATCTATATCATGTGATTTTCTCTTAAAGAGATATGGGGAAGGCAAGGAGAAAGAAATTAATGGTTTCTAAAGGGGCATACTTTGTTTTTGGTAAAAATGAAGGAAAAAAAGGATTTTATTAGAAGGACTACAAAGTTAATCAAATTCCTTATAGTGGAGAATTAAACATGTGGCCTTTAAAAATGTGAAAATAATCTAAAAGTGTCAAGTCACATTAAAAGCTATCCCATGACACAACTTTGAGTTCAGAGAAATGGATAAATAGACAGAAGGAAGGCAAGAAAATTCAAAGCCAAGCTGTGAGACAGCCAGAGTGAGCCTTGCCTTGTGAACTGTACTGCATCAGAAAGACAGGATCAGATGCTAGCAAGTTGCACTTCCACAAGGGAGTAAATCAATGTGTTTTGATCAGTCCCTTTGAACTTTTTGAGGTCCTCCTGCCTTCTCTTAAAATATTGTCCACATCACAGGAATGATGGATACATTTGTTTTGATGAATTTGACATTGCTGTGTTCCAGCTTTAATCCGCCTAAAGAGTAGGCTGGGGCAAACCTTTTGGTTCCCTTGAACACTGCAGCTGCAAGCAAGTCCATGTAAAGTTGTGAGGAAAGGTGACAGTGGAAAGCCAGAGGAGATAAAAACGAGTCACAACATGGGACAGACAGTTGATTGCACTTGGCAGCCCATACGGGTTCAAACACAAGCAGTGTACCACGGAAGTATTGTGGAGCTGAGGATCTGAGGGGCTTTGATGCCATTCTACTGAAGCAACGGGTTCTTCCCCCAGGCAAGTTAGTGCAGAGAGGTGAAAGAGTGTTTGTAATGACCCCCAATCTCTTTGGAAACTAGCCTGTCTTTATTTCCTCAGGCTGCACACTGAAACCTGCTTCATCAGAGCAGTCACACATGGGCTTTCCACAGATTACTCCTGTGACAATTTCTCACTTCAGGTTTTCCAGTTCAAAGATGAACTGAAATTACAAGATCAACATAGAGTAAATTTTCCTTTTGGTTTGAAGACAGGATTAATAGTCTACAAAAGAACTAGACCTGTCCTTAAATGCCTCTTATCTCCACTGTCCTCTTGTTTTAAGTGGCCCAGAAAACCACATTCATGGCTTAAGAGGCCTCTGAGTGAGAAAGGCTTTTGGCACCTCAACAGATTAATTTGCTGTCGTATTTTCAGAAACGCAATGCAAAGACACACAAGCTGGATGTCTACTTATGGGGTTCATGTTTTGACCAAATAAGTAAGTGTTAGAAATTGTAGTTTCATTGAGGTCTTGGGAACATATTGGCTTTTGACAAGTAAAACCACTTGTAATGGTTTTGTAATCTGGACCAGACAATTGTTACATAGAAAGTCTTTAATGTCAGGTGAAATAGTTAAGTACCTGAACTACTACTGACCTATAGGGATATACTCCTCCCTCCCCCTTCCCTTCCCTTTCCGGAAAATAAGAACAGCTTGGCAGAAATTTAAGGTATTTTGGTGTGGTAGGTTGAGCCTGGCTGGATGTCAGGTACTCACCAAAGTTGCTCTATCACTCGCCTCCGCAGCTGGACAGGGGAGAGAAAATATAACGAAAGGCTCGTGGGTCGAGATAAGGACAGGGACAGATCACTCATCAATTACCATCACAGGCAAAACAGATTCAGCTTGGGGAAAATTATTTTAATTGATTACCAATCAAATTAGAGTAGGGTAATGAGAAATAAACTCAAATCTTTAAACACCTTCCCCCCTATCCCTCCCTTCTTCCCAGGCTCAACTTCACTCATGATTTTCTCTACCTCCTCCCCCCGTCAGCAGCACAGGGGGACGGGGAATGGGGGTTGTTGTCAGTTCATCACACGTTGTCTCTGCTGCTCCTTTCTCCTAAAGAGGAGGACTCCTCACACTCTGCCCTTGCTCCAGTGTGGGGTCTTTCCCATGGCAGACAGTCCTCAACAAAATTCTTCAACGTGAGTCCTTCCCATGGGCTTCATGCACTGCTCCAATGTGGGCTCCACTCCTTCCACAGGGTGCAGACCTTCAGGAACAGACTGCTCCATTGTGGGGTCCCCCACGGGGTCACCAGTCCTGCCTGCAAACCTGCTCCAGCGTGGGCTCCTCTCTCCATGGGGCCACAGCTCCTGCCAGGAGCCTGCTCCAGCGTGGGCTTCCCATGGGGTCACAGCCTCCTTCAGGTGGCTCCACCTGCTCTGGCATGGGGTCCTCCATGGGCTGCAGGTGGAATCTCTGCTCCACCATCATCCTCCATGGGCTGCAGGGGGACAGCCTGCTTCACCATGGTCTTCTCCTGGGGCTGCAGGAGAATCTCTGCTCTGGCTCCTGGACCACCTCCTCTCCCTCCTTCTTCACTGACCTTGTGTCCTGGTTTTGGCATGGATAGAGTTCATTTTCTTTCTGACAGCTGGTTTAGTGCTGTGTTTTGGATTTAGGATGAGAATGATGTTTTTAGTTGTTGCCAAGCAGTCAAGGACTTTTCAGCTTCTCATACTGCCCTGCCAATGAGGAGGTGGGGGGCACCCAAGAAGCTGGGAGGGGACACAGCCAGGACGGCTGACCCAAACTGACCAAAGGGATATTCCATACCATATAACGTCATGTTCCGTATGTAACTGGGTGTGGGCTGGGAGGCAGGGAGCTCGGGGTCTTGTGCAGCATTGTCTTTGGGCAGTGAGAAATTGTGCTGTTCATCACTTGGTTTGTATATTCATTATTACTATTATTATTATCATCATCATCTTCCTTTTCTATCTTATTAAACTGTCTTTACCTCAACCCATGAGTTTTTTGTTGTGGGGGTTTTTTTTTCTATTTTTAACTCCCACTGAGAGCAGGGGAGCGAGCAAATGGCTGTGTGATTGTTTTAGCTGCCTGCCGGGTTAAACCGCAACACCTTGGTGTCTGCAGAGTTGTTTCTCTCACATATTCTCACTCCTCTCTCCAGCTACTGCCCAGTTGCACAGCAGCTTTTTCTCCTTCTTAACTCTGTTATCCCAGAGGCGCTACCACTGTCACTGATGGGCTCAGCCTTGGCCAGCGGCGGGTCCGTCTTGGAGCCGGCTGGCATTGGCTCTGTCAGACATGGGGGAAGCTTCTGGCATCTTCTCACAGAAGCCACCCCTGTAGCAGTCCCACTACCAAAATCTTACCGCACAAACCCAATACACTTGGAAGGGAATAAATATGATCACAAATTACTTAATATAATAAAACAAGTTACACCAGCAGACAAAAGAGTGCGGCAGATGATAGCATTCTCCTTGCATTTATTACTGCAAGATTTGCAAAGATATTTAACTTACTTATTTTTAAAAAAATGTACTACTGAGAATTATATTATTAAAAATATAGATAAAGCAAAAAACCTGGAATTTTTTATTAGCTCTTAAAATATTACCTGGAAAAGTATGTAATTCAGAAGTTACACAATTAAGAGACACCATACAGGCCTTGAAAACCTTGTGTTGAGTGAACACTTTTCTTATTACCCAAATTTCTCAGTAATGTACCATCAAGTGTAAGGATGAGATCCTCTCTACTCCTTGTGTAATGACTCTGGAACTCGACATCATCTCTAGTATTTCCCTGCAAGTCCCATGTCCAATGTGGGCAGAGCAGAGGACACAATCAAATTGCGGTCCAAACACAGCAGATCTGTCTCACAAGTGTATATCACACGAGCAAGATGATTGCTTCCTTAAATTACACCTAAAAGCCTCAAGCAAAACCAGGTTAAAACAAGATATAACACCAAGGAACTGAAAATCAGAAGAGACAGAACATCATCCCCATTTTACAGTCTGAAGACACAGAGATTAAATTGTTTGAGGTCAAATGAGGGCAGAGACGACACCTTTGACAGAGGTAGAAATATAATCACGGATCACTTTCGTTACCGTTAGATTAGCCTTTCCTCCTGGCTTTTGCTTAAAACCATTTGACAGCAACTGATTCAATTATTCTTTGTAATTAATCTCCTGGGTATGTAGCCTTTTTTTTCATTTATTTTCTTGTTTGTGTACTGTTTTCATACCAATCCCAGTGTCTACAAATGCATTTTTTATTAGTATTACATGAATAGTTTTGTTGAATAATATTGAGGGAGTAGATAATAATTTAGTATGAGGTAATTAACAAAAGGTATGAGCTATCAACCCAGCACAACATACAATGTTGTCTTCTTACTGAGGAGGTTCATTTTGAAATGCTAAAACTAAATGAAAGGCAAAGAATAAACACTTCCATTTTACAGGGATCCCTTTCTTTACATATGTCTTTAGATATGCATGTATGTACATAAACATCACTGTCTTCATCAAATGTATGAGAACCCATCTTTTTAATGTCGCAGCTGTTCAAAACGTGGCTAGCAGATTCTTACTTAAACAAGGTCATACTGCAGAGCTGTACAGCATATCAGCTGATGGGTGTGCAAAAACATGGTAGTGGAATGAGTAGTTTGCACTGGCACTTACATCAACTTGCACTTGCTAGGTTCAAGTTTCCAATAACCTGCAGTAATACTTTGTTCTCTTTGAGGATCTTTGAAAAATACAAAAAGGCACCTAACTTGGACGAAAGTCTTGCACATTTCTTAAGGTTCCTGTCAGCTAACGATGCATCCATGGAATATTTGATCATCAAACACAAAGTTGAACAGACAAAAATATTTATATTCTTTATCCTCCTATAAGAGAAAAAAAAAAAAAACCAACCAACCAAACAAACAAACAAACAGGGCAAGAATTAATCTAATTATATTGTCCTAAATTAGGCTTCTAATTAATTTCTTTACACAGGAGACTGATAGCACTGATCTGTTGTAGTCACCTGTGAGGTTTTTGGGGGTGTGTACACACCTTGGCAAGGTGTCACCATGCTGTTGTAAAGGCTTTTTTATCATTTCCACTGCAGAGCTTGTCCTTCCTGCCTTCTTCCCTTCCTGCACACCCTCCAGCCTTTCAGCCTTTCCTTCCTGCTTTAAAACCTTCTTTTTATCTTTCTTCCTTTTCCTTTTCCTTTTCCTTTTCCTTTTCCTTTTCCTTTTCCTTTTCCTTTTCCTTTTCCTTTTCCTTTTCCTTTTTCCTTCCTTCCATTCCTTCCATTCCTTCCTTCCTTCCTTCTTTCTCCAGCAGCAGAGAATATCACAATCTGCGGGAGCTGCTGGTGCCAGCTCGCTCTAAATGTGGACGGTGTTTGCACCAACGGAATGTGCCTGTCATGCCAATTAGCAGAGGGAGCACATCCAGCCCACTCAGTTCAGTTTGAAAGGGAAAGGAGGTCTCCACAGTGTGGGCAAATAGTTTCTCTGGCTGACTCCCACCCAGAGCCTCAATTAACTAGCAGCAGCTTCAGGACATTAAATTTACTTGCCACCTACAACAAAAAAGCAAAGCTGCAGTGAGCAAGACTGAACAGTTCCTGCACATCATTATCAGAGAGTCTGGGTGACGGTGTAGTTTAGTGGGTAAGTGGGTACAGACCCCAGTGTCGTGCTATTGCTTGACATTTTTGGAACAGGGCCTTCCCCTCTCCGTAGGTTCCTGGATGTTGAGCAGAACCAATCTCTTCCATCGTGTCAGAGGAGCTGTGTAGTCTACTGTGGACAATGGATCCTGCTACATCTTTCCTCCTACATGCTGCAGTTTTCAAACTACTCCAGTCTACTTTATGATATCTTAAAAGCAAGTAATGCCTTGCTTGTTACAAGGACTTTCTTTTTCCTCAGTTTCTTGCCGGGCAGCTGTCCAGGCAGGTTTTTGGGGGTCAACGGCACTGTCTAGTAGCAGTGCCTTTCACCAGTTACGTAAAGTACTGTACTGCAATGTAAAGCAATTAAGTTCATGCTGTTCGCAAAAGGTGTGGGGGAATTTCCAACTATGATGAAAAATAATAAAAAAAAAAAGAATCTGGAGAGAACTTTGCTTATCAACAGGTCAAATGAAATACCTAAACCACAAAATTCATTGTTCAAACTAGCAGAGAACAGACACCTTCCAGGCTTACCAGGAAGACATACTGAAGCACAGATCAAAAAATGTCCATAAACTGATGAGGTTCTTTAGATGTGAGGATGACCCTAAGATATAGCTATTGTATCCACTGTGATCCAAAGAGTAATGTCTGAAATACCACAACGGATAAGTTAAGATGGCTTATAGAAGAAATCAGGAAAAGTGTTGAAGAACATTAGTAAAATCAAGGTTTCAAAAAAAGTTGCAAGGATGTAGTCTTAAGAAGTAGCAGACTTTTTTTTTTTATTTTAATAGTCAGAATTTTTACTTAGGGCATCATGTGGGCATAAACCAGATAAACCCATTAAAAAAATAAAAAGGCTTTTGGGAGTGTATGATCACTGCTGAATATCTTGGGTTTTGTGCTATTTTTGGCTATATGATGGAAGATTCATTCCAGTTATATATATCATTGTCAATCGGTTTGATTTTAACCCCCCAAAATACGAAGTTGGTCTCAGCACCAGCAGCTGAGACAAAACTACTTCACAATAGAGGGAAACAGGAAAAAAGTCCTTAGGCATTTTTTTGGTGGTGGTGGTGGTTTTGTTTTATTAAATTTCTCTGGTACCTCTTCAAGGAAAGAAAAAAAAATAATCTTCATTACATATCATAAACTACTGCTGAAGCTACTGAGGACAAATATAGCCATTTCATTGCTGATAGTAGCCAGAATACATACATTAATGATGCTGTATTTAATTTTAAAAGTAATTATATATGTGTACAGATGTGGTTCCACTTACGCAAAGCAAAATATTGAAGGGGAAAATTATTGCCATGTCCCCATTCAATGCCTTTCCCAGAACAGCTAACAGCTCCAGAAAAAAAAAATAATCGATTTATAAATAATTATGAACTTTAGGGATGGTTACATTAAATAACCAAAGAGCAATTCAGAACTTTCTAATTCAGGAAACTGAAGCTGTCTTTAAATAATAGCTGTCTCCTATGGGGAAAAGGTAGTAATGAAATTATATCATTAGCACAAAGATTAATATGATTTCAAGAAGATATTCCTGGCCATCAGCTTAATATAAAGACATAGAACTGGAAAGTAATCATCTGACTCCAGAAATAACTGCTGGCTTTGTCAGAAATTGTAACGTCAGCCATGGAATTGAATGACAAAGTCTTCGAGAAAGCTAAATGTCGAAACAACAAAGCTACACATTTTCTAGTGGCTGATGATTGCTCTCCATGGCCAGAAGTGATACACATGACAACAATCTGGTGTAGAAAAAGCAATTTGAAGGAATTTGTAAAACACATTTCCTTCGGGTTACCTGGTGAGTTTGTTTTGGCTAAATGCTCGCAGTTTATTTCCGAGTTGTCAGTATTACTACAGTAATATTTAGTGAAACATTGGGGCAGCTACCTACCACACACCAGCAAATGCACAGGCAGAGCAATCTGTGCTGACAGCCAGATGAGCGATAGTGAAAAAGGAGAAAAACTTGCTCTTTGTACATAGGCCAGCTCCTCACATTATTGTTGCAAAGACTGGAGACTATGTATCCCTAAATTTTGTTTTACTGTATAGGTTAAACACTGCTTGTTCATAATTATAAGAAAAGGAAGTAGGGGAGATGACAGGAGAAAGGAGGAATTTAAATCTTTAACACATTTCAGAGAAGTCAAAGTGGAAGTGAAGAGACCCAATAATGATCTGATTTTAAATAAAAGCTCAATATGGGTCCTGCTTCCACCTTTGAAATTAAAATAAATGGCTGTGGTTTTCAAAGACAAAAGTTCTTTCCCGGGGAAATGCTGCCCAACTGGTAGTAGTAAGGGCTGAAAGGAAAAATGACAGTTGTTCTTACTGAAAGAGCAGCACTAATGAAAATAGGTTCATGGAATGTGTATAATACTAACCAGTGGTTATGTCTGAGGAATGTTTTAACGGTTATATTTAAGGAGCATTTAGGAAATGGTTTGCTACATAAGAAAGCTCAGTTGTTGCGTTACATCTTACATAACTACCAATGTTGTACCTGTAGACAATTGAGCTCCACAAAACCATATGATAAGGAGAATTTGTTTGCTTTCTGATATCTTTGAAAGTTCTTGAAACATTTTAAAATCTTGTTTGTTTTTTTTTTTCCCTAAATTTTATTTTGTATAAGGAGAAATATGGAAGTCACTGCTTGTATTCCAAGCAAGTAAAATGTTATTTTGTTATTTCATTATATCACTGCTTCCTTGCATATTGCAAAACCATAACACTATGTAGAGTAACTTACCTTTATTTGTGATATAATGGGCTTGCTGTTAATTCAATCAGCAGAGAAGTTGGTAAATAAGGCACTTAGCTGTCTGCCCTCCTTATGGATTTATCAGCCTTATTTAAGGCAATTGAACTGCAAAGCTGGGGTTTGTTTCTACAGACACTTGCTCTGTTCAAAATGAGACATAGAAGCTAAAATCCTCAAAGCAGCTAACTTGTGGGTTTGAAATGCATGGCGCTCATGAACTTTATGTGAAAATGCACAGCTACACTATAAATTTTTTTGAAAGGTGAAAGCTGAAGCTCCTGCATATGATAAGATAGTGTTAGAAGAGCCCTCATATTAGATTTTTGTCTAGGCCTTTGAAGTCAAATGCAGTCTGGTCTTCACCTCTAGGTCAGATTTAGATTTACCTCTTGCACGCTTATTATTTCCCTGCTGTTTTTCAAATATCATCACTTGCCTTTACCCCATCCAAGAGGTGTGCATGTGTATGACTGAGACAAGCTATTAATCTGATCTACAAAGACTGTTAGGTCTGGAGAAAAAAAAAAAAAAAGGAAAACAGAAGAAAAAAAAAGGCATTTTTATTTGGTCTGGGTGATTTTCTGTTAGTTTTCTTGAACACGTTAACACCAGTTCTCTTGGAATGGGCTCAGGCATTCCCTTTACCTGTGTTGTCACCAAACAAGTTGTTTTCAAGAAGTTTAAGAGAGTTTGGCTGGGAAGAAGAGAAGCACACAAAATAAATTAAAAAACCCCAACAAAAACAACCGTACTTAATTTACAGTATTTTGAACTTGAGAAGCCTGTCAGATATTTCACCTAATCTAACAAAGTAACTTCATAACTGTTCTGTGTAACAAGGTTGAGCTGATGGTGCTGTGGGAGTCTTAAATCAGGTTTTCATTGTTTTAGTCAGTCTGAATTGGTGCCTAGATGTTATTAAAGTCCAATTCCTTGTGTATTATAAACAAAGATTAGAGCTGTGCAAAACTCAGCCTTCACAGCATTTGTACATAGATTTTCTTTGATTTCCTGATTTGTGGATTCTCCGCTTCCCCAGATTTGCTTTCTGCTTGACATTTCAATCAGCCTACAAGTGGTAGGATAATCATAGAATCAGCATAGAATCATAGAATGGTTTGGGTTGGAAAGTCCTTAAAGATCATCTAGTTGCAACTCCCTGCCATAGGCAGGGACACCCTCCACTAGACCAGGTTGCCCAAAGCCCCATCCAGCCTGGCCTTGAACACTTCCAGGGATGGGGCATCCACAGCTTCTCTGGGCAACCTGTTCCAGTGCCTCACCACGCTCATGGAAAAAAAATTTCTTTCTAACATCTAATCTAAATCGACCCTCCTTCAGCTTAAGGCCACTACCCCTTGTTCTATTACTCCATGCCCTTGTAAACAGTCCCTCTCCAGATTTCCTGTAGTAGTAGAAGGCTGCTGTAAGGTCTCCCCAGAGTCTTCTCTTCTCCAGGCTGAACAACCCCAACTCTCTCAGCCTGTCCTCATAGCAGAGGTGCTCCAGCCCTCTGATCAGCTTTGTGGCTTCCTCTGAACTCGCTCCAACACTTCCATGTCCTTCTTATGTTGGGGACCCCAGAGCTTAACATCTTACTCCAGGTGGGGTCTCACGAGAGCAGTGTAGGGGGGCATAATCACCTTCCTTGGCCTGCTGGTCACACTATAATCACTATATTAGCTGGGAAAAAGGACTGTTTCCCCCCCTTAGGGGCCAACAGTGTATTCAAGACTATAAATACAGAAACTATAAGCATCAGAGAGGACTGAATCAATTCTCATGCCCTTCAGCTAAGGAAATGACATGGCCACTGAGAACTTGTAGAGTTCAATTGCTGTGGGCATCCAAGAGATAAAGATATGATCACATTTCCCAGGCCTGTTAGGTCTATTTGGAAATTTACAGTAGAGACAGGGTGGGGTTTTTCTTTTTCAAGAAAATTTTGTTTTTCAGAAACTGTGTTTTTTATTAGTCAAAAGCGTGACTTTCCTTTAAAAGTTCCAACTTTTCATCAAAGCAAACCCAGATCATCTGACAGGACATAATTTTGAGGAAAGAAAAAAATTGTCCTGGGAGACAAAGGAGAGGCTGAGAGATAATGAAATATTTTCCTCAGAAAATTAAGATTAAAGGGAAAAAAAGAAATCTTCCCTATCTCACTCGCCTCTTGCTCACACATTGGAGTATAACGCACAGCTCATTCTTTCTCCATATCCCTGGATCTCATTTATTTGCAGCGGTGCCCTGTGGATGGCCTCCAGCTCTGGGACTACTCCAACCAATGCAAAGCCGAATGGATTGGCCTGATTTGTGTCTGCTCAGACTCACCTGGGTCTGCGAGAAGTAAGCCCACAGCAGGAGAAAGAGACTGTGGATTTATATCACAGATAAAATTTCAGATGCTTCTTTAAAGAATTATGCTAGAAAGTACTCACCAGGTCCTGCCTAGAAAGGTGTCTTTCACGAAGCCCTGTACATTCCCATCACTTGGTGGATGGTATCTCATACAATGGGAGAGAATAAATTTGGGAGGTCTGGGAAGACTGGATATATTAGTGCTATACGACACCTTTATTCTTATCTAGATCTGAAGAAAAGAGAGACTGATATCCTTTGAACTAATACTGTCAACATTTAGGTAAATATATTTATAAAAAAGTTAAATTTGTTGGAGCAGCGACCATCTGTTTGATGTATGTTTACAGAGCACCTACTATGAGGAGTTGACTGTCTGCTGCTTAATATCTTGCATTCTCATGATTTTAATAACAGTTAATTGTAATAATTTGTATTTTATCTGAAAAGTGAGATGTGTGGGGAATTTAGTTAAGGGAAAAAGCTAAAGCAAATTAAAACAACAGCAATGCACAAACAATTATAGGAGGAAAAATTGAGAAGCTCAGTTCATCAAAAACTGTCCTCTGAGCAGCACAGTTGTGTTTTGGGGTTTTTTAATGAAAAGACAGATACAAACCCACAATGGAAATGGCATGGACATAGAAATTAAGTGATATCTGGATGAAACTATCTTTCCAGTTGCACTACGGCACAGCAAAGAAAATCAGCTGACCTTAGTTGACAAGAATAACACTTCATATATCATTTTTGCAAATAACACATTTTGCCAGCACAAATTTCCATGATTTATCTACATATATATGCTTGTACTACCTACCTACCTACCTACCTACCTACCTACCTACCTACCTAGATAGATAGATAGATAGATAGATAGATAAATAGA
Organism: Grus americana; assembly: GCF_028858705.1. Taxonomy (NCBI): domain Eukaryota; kingdom Metazoa; phylum Chordata; class Aves; order Gruiformes; family Gruidae; genus Grus; species Grus americana. The sequence continues at coordinate 7,347,524 of NC_072853.1, read as the reverse complement.
TAGATAGATAGATAGATAGATAGATATTGTACTAATTGGTTAAGAAAATGCATTGTGTTGGGACAAAAAGCTTTTCACCTTTTAAACTCCTTTATCTTTACTGTGGTCACATCTCCACAGCCTTCAGTAATGTTTGAAAATACAAGATCGTATCTGCTGCTCCCCAAAATCAATAAGAGCCATCTTCAATTACAGTAAAAATTACCTTCACAGGACACTTGCCATTTAAAATGTAGAGTTTTTATAAGGCAAATTTTTTGTCTCACATAAAACAGTTTCAGAGAAAGAAAAGAAGAAAGGGAAAAAAAGATATTTCTGGGTTGGATTTTAGATTTTCTTCCCAAACCCTAATCCAAAAAATTTAGTAAGGAGAAAACCACAAAATAATTAAAATTTCCAGTGGAAACATAAGTCATGTTATTTTATCATCTTTAGTACCATTGATTTAAATGTCTATCCCTGTATCGTTATTTATTTTGAAGTAAATTGATGGAAAGCGTGGAGCATCCAACTGAGACCATAAATGCTGGGCCAAATTCTGTTTAGTCACACCAACCAGTTTATCTGAGAACAAGTTTCAGATCTTTGCAAGAGAGAAAATGGCATTTTACATGCATTTACAGCGCATGTGAAAGAAAAAAGTTTTTATTTGGTGGATTTTTTGTATTGCCTTGAATAGGTAACTTACTATTTTTGTCATTTCCAAGTAAAATAGAAATCCAGTATTTTCCAGTTCTACAAGTGTTGGGGGCAAGTAGTTGAACTAGTAAGTTTTCCAATTCAGTAGAAGTTCTGCTTCTGATTCAACTGTAATTAGAATACTCCTAATTCAATTCCCATTTGAGTCCAACTAACCTTCACAATAATAGTTTGGGTTTAGTTCCAATACAAGAAAAAAATATTGTTTATTGGTCCAAACTCTTTCCAACTCCCTAGCTGTCGGGAGCAGTGTAGCAAAGACTTTGAAACACTGAGGGACTGTGGCAAGCACGAGACCTCATGAGTTCTGAAAATAAGCAAATATTTGTTTTCCCTGAGTGGTGTCAATGCAGGAGAACATCTGAATTCAAGGACAGATCCTTAGAGGAGGAATACAGGCAGCACGTAAGACTAGAACTAGCCTTATAAATTGGTGCATTGTACCAGGAAGGCAGCAGAAAAACTGTTTTTAGACTCTTTATATTCAAGTAGAGCTGAAACTGCAATTGGCCAGCTCCCAAAAGCACCTGATAAACAAAATGGAGAAAAAACAACAGCAGCAACAAAACTCACCCACCTTTGCTGGCTGTCAAAAGCACATCAGAAACAAAAGAACGGTCATGATTTGGTCCAGCAAAGGCAGCCTTTTTTTCATACATACACTGTCCACTATAATATCATATAAAACATTCACATGTACATTTAGACATTCTGAGCAATCAGTTTAAACTGATTTTGGCAGCTGAAATGAAAAAGTTACTAAAATGCTATCGTGTCTTTGGTTAATATATTCTGTAAAAGACTCCTGCCTGCCCATGGAAAAGAGGTCAATTTAGAAATTGAAGCAAATAAACAGAAGAGTGAAATCATAGTTGGCTTAATGAACATTGCAAAGATCCTTTATTACAATAGATCTCGTTCTCATGATTTTCTGTCTAGGTGCTGTTGTTCTTGAATAAGCAACCTTTAATTTCCTTCCCAGGCTTTTAAAGGAGGATGCCCTCTCCCTCCCTTTGTTTAAAGGATTGTAATTCCATTATAGCCTAATGCATTTAGTGATTACAATCACTTACAAAATCCGGCATAAAACACTTACTGCACATTTGGTGTGGGAAAGTAACAGAAGATTGGTGAGGAGGATTGTAAACATGTGTCATGGTTTAACCCCAGGTGGTAACCAAGCACCACGCAGGTGCTCGCTCACCCCTCCTCCCCTCAAGTGGATGGGGACAAGAATGGGAAAAAAAAGTTGTGAGTTGAGATAAAGACAGTTTAATAGGATAAAAAGGAAGATGATGATGATGATAACAACAATAGGAATAAGAATAAAAATAAAATTATTAATATTATATATATATTTAAATATATATATATGTGATGCACAAATGCAGAATGCAGAAGGGAAAATAACCCCAACCCGATGCCCAGTCTGTTTCTGAGCAGTGATCCCACCTCCCGGCTGTCTTCCCCAGTTATACCCGGAGCATGACGTTCCATGGCAGGGAATATCCCTTGGGCCAGTCTGGGTCAGCTGTCCTGGCTCTGCTCTCCCAGCTCCTTGCGCACCTGGCAGGGTGTGGGAACCTGAAAAGTCCTTGACTTTGTGTAAACACAACATCTACCCAGCAACAACTAAGAACATCAGTGTGTTATCAACATTATTCTCATCCTAAATCCAAAATACAGCACTATACCAGCTACTAGAAAGAAAATTAACTCTATCTCAGCCAAAACCAGGACAAGACACTCAAGTGGCCTGCAACCGAGGTGTAGAAAAACACATATGTCTTGTTAATTGTTGTTTAGCCTTGTGTGTTGGACAAGTAGAACATCTGTGGTTTGAGAACATCACCCTATCAAACGTGCTTGAGATTCCTGCCCTGCTGTGGGAAGGACCGAAGCGTAAAGTACGTCTGTGTGAACCCCTGAAATACAGGTGAAAACAGCAGGTTTGGTGATCCTCTAGCATGGACCGAGCTCCGCAGTGCCTGAGTCCCTGCTTGTGTGTCTCTGCCTGGGTGCTGCTTCAGGGATCCCCCGGTTGGCAAGGTAATGAAAATAAATTTACTCTGCATTTCATCTGTGGTTTTGTGGTTGTTCCTGCATCCTGCCTGTGCCAGCTCACACGCTTGGTGACCTGAATGGTGGTCATTTAAATCCAGAGCATATCTTTTTTCATCCTTTGAATACCTGAGACACAGCCCAAGTACAACAGACACACAGAGCACCCAAAGTTAAAGTAAAATCTTATATTGTCATTACTTATGATGACTTATTTCAACAGATGACTTTTTTTTTTCTTTTTTTTTACAGTAGTTCCCAGCCTATCAGGCATTTCTGAATGACATCAGAAACTCAGACCTAGACTTTGTAATTGTGGTCACAGATGTTGATGAGAGTGTTTTGGAACAGATTTTTCAACCTTTTTCAAAAAAAGCTGCTTAATTGCATTCAAAGTATCTACCAAATAGGTGGCTGAGGTTCTAACTCCAGGCTCCGCTCTTGTGCAGACTTCCAACACAATGCTGGGGCAAGCCCTTGTGCTCTGTCTCCAGTCTCCGCTTAATGGCTCTGTTCCGTTTCATTCCTGTTTTGGAAACAGAAGCCATTAACTTTATTAGGTGCTCAGATATTGTGCTAACAAGGACCAATAAACACTTCAGTTTTAGCACTGTGAGAGACTAGTAGGTCAAATCATGACAGAGGATGGTAACCCTTTTTTATCTCTCTACATGGCTCGAGGAGTGAAAGAAATGCTTTCCGCAGACATCCCTCATGCTCTGTAATTCTGATTAGCAGGTGAAGCATGTCCCTGAAGATGCCGCAATGACATAGCCAACATCACATCACGTAAAAGCCAATCCTCCTTTCTCCCCCGTCCTATTTCAAAAGAGATAGGCTTATGTATAAAGAACATTTCTCTGTGTGAAAGACAGACATTATCCTGGCCTGTGATTTATGAGGTGTCATATGCTTTTATGGTTTTTTTTTCCCCTTAAAAATGAAAGTATATTTTTATAAAGTTATCATAATGAAGAGAATTCATACAATTTGTGAAGCACAAGCAATGTTCTGGTCTTGTTCAACCACTTTGATCTTACAAGCTCTCGCTGAGGTGTGAGTGATGAAGGCAGTTGTCCCAGTTCAGTTCTGAGATCATCATGGAAAGGAGGGAGAACAAGACTCACAAATGGATGTGGTTGCTCCAGGGCCTGAACTGCAGTTTTCGGAAGCTGCAACTCATTCTGTAAGGCATCAAAGCCTGTTGTCATATACTTTTTAAGCACTAAATTTTCCTCTGTCTGAGGTATTATTCAAAATTTCCTTTTTGGGGCTCAAATTAAAGAACATCACAATGTATAGACAGTGGGTATGTGGCCCAGCAAAATGCTTCTGGCAGACTACGCATTTAAGCTTGCTTTTGACTGTATAAAGAGCTTGGTTGTTTCTGGAGGAAAAGTCACTGGTTTTACATGCTGATGAAGGAGCTGTTTAAAGACATTGGTTTTAATTGTTTCTGATGTGTAGCATGTTATAACTTTTATAAGTGGAAATGTCAGTGCCTGTAAAGAGAACACGAGTCTGATGGGTCACTTTTCTCTGAAACCTCTTGCAGGCTATAAGGCTCTCAGGCACAGAATTCCACAAATCAAATTTTGAAAATCACTGTGCTAGGTCCAGCTAATAAAAAGAAGCAAGCAAACCCCTGGGTGCATGTATTTAGAGCACAGTGATTGAACCACTCATTTAGAAAGTAGGAGAATTGAGTTACAAACCACTCATAGGGTCCCACTCTGACCACCAGGCTAAGAAATGGCACAGTTCAGATCGGAAATAACCTTCTTTCAGTGCAGGAAATATTATCAGACCGATAGAGAGAAAAAGAAAAAAGAAGCTTCAACCTGAAGCTCACAAAGGAAGACTTTTGTGGTTTGGACATTAGTAGGAGACTACTTTGCTGTTTTGATGAATAAAAACTATTCTTCAGAAGAACCATGCTCAAAGAAGTGGGATCTTCCTGAAGCAGAGGAACAAGTCAGCTGCCTTGCAAAAACAAAAGCTGCATAAACAATCGTCCTTCAAGACCAACTGGCCTTTAAGAGAGGAAAATTAAGTACAGGAGGAACATACCAGAATAAAACTATGCTATTCTCTTTGCACTCCTGGGACAGAAGCTAAGTGGCTGGCTGCTATGTTCTAAGAGTCATAGAAACTGTTAGTGATCTTGCGTGGGGGAATACAATATATCCATGTGGTTTCCTCCTTCAAAAATATTGAAGATGAGGGTGGATAGTATGTATACAGACTAGATATGTGACAACACGGTGCCTGTGTGGGTGATTGCAAACAGTCACTGATGCAAGAACAAACCTCTTCACAAGAAAGCCCAGAAGAAGAGGTTGCAGCCTTTCTTACTGAAGTAAGTCAGCCCAGAATAAATGTGATTGATAAGAGTTGTGGATAAATAAAATAGCTTCCACATTGCAGAGCTAGCTTGAGGTTATCTTTGCAGCTCTGCGTTGTGCCATATATCTGCCGATACTAACACAGGTTAAAAAAAAATAGGTTGTGCTCTGTCGAGCACCCCCAGCATGGGTTAATTTGATGTTACATGTTCTTTACTTGCCAATATTTTGAAGAGCTCCAGAAAAAAGACTTTGCTGCATTTGTTCCGTACTCCTACCACTGTTGTGCTTGACTGCAGTGCATTCCAGCATATCATAGTTTTTTTGAAAGCCGCAGTATAAGCTATAGCTCAAACATATATAAGGCAACCAGGAAACTTCTCAGGCAAACATGTTCAAGTAGCTATTCCAAATTCAGAGGTGTACACCTATTGCTAAGGAAAGCCAAATTTCATGGACATTGAGACCCATGGTTCTGGTTGAACCCTCTCAATGCTTTCAATGGTTCCTTCAATAGTCCCTGTGGTGAGTTGACCTTGGCTGGCTGCCAGATGCCCACCAAACTGCTCTGTCACAACCCCTCCTCAACAGGGTTGGGGGAGAAAACGAGATCAAAAAACTTGTCACTCATCAGTTACTTTCATGGCCAAACCAGACTCGACTTATGGAAGATTAATTTAATTTATTGCCAATAGAATAACAGTAGGATAACGAGAAAAAGAAACAAAAAAAAATCACCATGTCATCGTTCCTGCCCCTTCCTTCTTCCTAGATTCTTCTATCTCTTTCTCCCGAAAGTGGTGCAGATGGATGGGGCACAGGAGTTGTGGTCAGTTCATAACACTTCGTCTCTGCCACTCCTTCCTCCTCACACTCTTCCCCTGCTCCAGTGTCAGGTCCTTCCCATGGGATACACTCCTTCACGAACTTCTCCAGTATCGGTCCTTTCCACATGCTGCAGTTCAAGAGCTGCTCCAACGTAGTCCTTCAGGAACAGACTGCTCCAGTGTGAGTCCCCCATGGATTGCAGTTCTTGTCAGAAAACCTGCTCCTGCACAGGCTCCTCTCCACAGGCTGCAGCTTCCTGCAGGGTATATCCACCTGCTCCAGCATGGGGTCCTTGATGGGTTGCAGGTGGATATCTGCTCCACCATGGTCCTTCATGGGCTGCACGGGACAATTTGTCTCGCCATGGTCATTTCCACAGCCTGTAGCGGAATCTCTGCTCCAGCGCCTGGAGCAACTCCTCCTCTCCTTCTCCACTGACCTTGGTGTCTGCAGGGCTCTCACATTTTCTCACTCCCATTTCACAGCTGCTATGCAGTGTTTTTCACCCTCTCTTAAATATGTTATCACACAGGCACCACCAGCATTACTGATGGGCTTGTGGCAGGTCTGTCTTAGAGCTGGCTGGAACTGACTGTGTCTGATATAGGGGTAGCTCCTGGTGTCTTCTCACAGAAGCCACCCCTGCAGCCCTGCACCACCAAACCTTGCCACATAAACCTAATACAACCTTGGAACCCTGTTGTGTCCTGATTGTGTCAGTTAGTGTATCTACGTGTGAGTTGTTATTTTTCCTGTCTCTTGTCTTTGCTTTTATGCTGAATACACATTAACCAGATACATTCACAAACCAGATACCCTTTCATTCAAAGAATCACAAAATTATTAAAGTGAGAAGGGACCTCTGGTGATTGTCCATTCCAATCCTCTGTTCAAAGCCGGGTCAACTAGAACAGGTTTCTTGTGGCCACATACAGTCCCATTTTGAATATCTCCAAGGACGAAGACTCCACAACCTCTCTGGGTGGTCAGTTCTAGTGTTCAACCATCCTGAGAGTATAAATGTGCTTTATCAAATAGAATTTACTGTATTTCTATTTGTGCCCATTGCGTGTTGTCCTTTCATTGAGAAGAGTCTGGCTCTGAACCACTTATTTCAGGAGATCATACTAATCCATGTTTTGGTGAAGGTTCCTCCATGTTCCTACACTGCAGGGCTATTTCTCTTCCCTTTTTGTTTTTCTGTCTTCCCTTGCTTTAATCAAGAGGTGCGATAAGTTCTCCCTCACTCCAATTCTTTCAGGAGTAATTATATCTCTAAAAGATAGTTCAGCTATCTTTGGTAGTTCAACTGCAAGGTCTCGAGTCTGATTCAGGAACTACTGGGTGAAATTTTATCACCTGTGTTATGGGTCAGACTGGATGATCACAATAAGGTTTCTTTAGCCTCTGAATCTATGATTCTCTTTTTCTCTTTGTCTTATATCCTTTTCTCTCCCAGTCTCACATACCTCCCTCTCCTATCGACCCTGACACAGCACAGATTTATTTGGCTGTAATCCCTGTCTCTAGCATTTCCCTGTGTTTTAAATTAGTACAGTGGGATTAGCTTTTCCCATTCATCTCAGTGGGAGATTGGAGAGGCACAATACAACTGTACTACGAGAGGAGGATGCAGGGAGGGGAAGTATGGCAAAACTCATAGAATCTGTTATTTTAGTTTGACTACTAATTAGCAAAGCAATTTGCAAAAGCAGAACTGCGATATATGTCACACTCTGGCTCTGTCTACCTCCTGTTACTGATGAGTCGCTTGATTCATTGTGCTTTTTTTCTCTCCCTTTCTCTCACCTCCTGTTGTGTGAGCACCAGCTCATCAGAGCCGGTGGCCATTAAGATGTTTCCTTGGTGAGAGCGGAGAAGAGATGCCAGAATCTGGAATTTAATCATCTACATACACTACTTTTCCAGGTCTTTTTGTGTTTATCAGGCTCATGGTGTCAGAAGACTGTTTAGCACTTTAGGTTTATTTGATTCAACAGCATCTGGTTTGCTGGCCTTCATGGGAACTGTCAAGATTTCTTTTTGATTGACTGAAGGGTGCAGGCCAAGGAATCCTTTCTTCTGCAGTCTGAGTGCATGGAAAAGGCTCCTTGCCTGCTGGCAACCTTAGGCAGATGCAGGAATCAACCTATGTGAACCAGTTTACAGCACAGATGATCTTGGGGCTTTGTCAGAGCTCACTGATGTCAATGAAAAGATCGTTGGCTTTTCTGCTTGCTTAGGCAGATTAATAAATGCCTAGGTAATAAATGCTAAACTCATTGGGACAGGCACTGTTACCCATGCCGCAGTCAAGCAGCACACAAGGACAACCTCTGTGGTTAAATCTCTGGTTGATCATTCGAAATATCCTTCAATGGAAAACTCACTTTTCAATGATAAAATACTAATTTTGCTGGGATTTTTTTTTTCCCCATTAAGAAATCATTCAATATACCAGGATCTGCTTGGTCCTTTCCTAGATTTAGGTTATGTTTCCTGTTGAGGAGGTGAGATCCTACATCATAAATACAGAACAATTTCCATCACCAAAGTGTTCTGGTGATTAAAAAAAAATGCAGTAATGGGAACTATCAGTTTGAGACAACTTCAGTGTTGGGGGTTTTCCTCATAGTTACGATTAAAACAAAGAAAAACCCTGTTCTGAGTTCTTTTCAGAATTTGAATTTGGAATTCAGGCAGTGCTAAACTCTATGAATTTTCAGATTATCCACAGTATATCTCTGTAATGAAGCCACCAAATCATCTTCTTTCTCTGATATCAAAATATTTACCTGAAGCATGTCTGCAACTTCTCCTTTTTTAAAGCTTTGATTTCTCTTTTTAACAAGTTTATTGTATCATCACTTAAATTTTATCATTTTTAACACTAATTTATGGTTGCTTTCTTACACATTTTTTTCTATGAAAGATGGTCTTGCCTTGGCTCTAATAGGATGGCTTATAAGATGTGGCCAGAGTCAATCCCCTTTAAATATGCTTACCCCACCACTACGGTGTGGTGCAGCTCAGCATACCATGAGAGATTAGGGTCTCTAAAAGGTAAACATTACCATGCTTAAACATGTTTGGTGGTCTAAATCTAACTTCCTTAAGCATTCCTATTAAAAAGCCCCATTGACTATTATTATTGGTGAAAAAAAGAAAAATAAAAAAGGAAGAGGATAGCTGTCACTCACCAGTCAGACCTGCCAGCTGGATTAATATTTTCACTCCCCTCTCCAGTTGTTTTACAAAGAAGGTAGGCAAGGTGAATTTATTAATAAGTATTCTGACTTATTGCTAACACCTTCAAAGCACAAATAGAGTGACATATTAGACATCCAAGGTTTGATTTCATGACAGCCATAAGATATGTTAAAGTAACCCTGTATCTACTGCAAGTAAGCAAAGCTATGGTTCCAGTTCATCTTTCATATTGTTGTGGAGCAGTTCAGGTTCTGGTAATGTTTACTGGGTCTTGTGTCTGCTCCTTCGCCATGTTAGGTCAGTACCTTCTTTTCCACTTCTGTTTCCCTCCTACTTATTGCGAGTCTTATTAACTGTCTCAGTCTGGCTTGCATTATCAATAAATTAGCTTGGAGGCAAGTGAAACATATTATTGCCAGGCCAGCTTTTTCTCATGTCTTTTCTTGCTAACTTATTTTGCTAGGTGGGTCCTGAGATCTTCAACACTTGCCACTGAGCCTGTAAAACACATTTGTAAATTATGGTGTATGTGTGGTGTGTCTTTTACCTCCATTGACAACTCCCTCGATCAAAACAAATTATGCCAGTATCCTTGTCTCACTGTTCTCTTAAAAGTGGTGTAGGGGTAAACACCACAGCAGTGCTGTTGCCGACACCATGATAGGCCACATCAGGGCCTTCCCCAGGATTGCCTTACTGCCAAGCATTCTTGATATAAGCCACTTTTTAACTCCACAACAATGCGTCTGCTTTATGAGGTGTGTATGCAACCTCCACTTAGAGCATAAACACTGTGCTGAGAGAAATTAATCCCCTAGATAGTTCCATAGTCAGATGTTACCAATACCCCTGCTAGTTCCTCAGTTGCTTCCTATCCATGAGACTATTTGTCCTGTGTGTGATCTCAGATATTTAGCAACAACAAATTTATGATGAATATTCCTCGGTAAAATTGCTAAGTTTCTTGGACCAGTCCTTAAGACACAGAGCTTCCCAAGTCAGGTCCACCAGATCTGTAGTTCTTGATGTCAGCAGAGTAAAATACAATCGTAAGTGGTATTTTTATATGATTACTCAAAATAGCGAGTAATTGTTAAGAATGAAGAAAACATAAATCTAGACAATGCTAGAACTTCATAATAGAATCATACTCTCAAACATATGGACATAAGCACACTGATTTGCATATATATGCACAGAAAACCTCATATGCAAGTAAGGGGTTCAAAGCATCTGTCCATCTTTATGTTTCCAAGAAAAAGATTTCATACGAGCCAAAGTTCCATTCAACATTGGAGGCCTTGGGACCAAGACCACCAAAAAAGGGAATAGGAAGTCAGATGCCAAGATTACCACTTGCCAAACTTGCTAGTCTCAAAGACAGCAATGTATGTTAGCAGAGACAAAGAGAAGAGATAATTCAAGAGCTAAAAGTGTATGTACACTTATAATGTAGCATTCATTTCTATCAATAAAAAAGTGTACACAGTTAAAAAATAATGTTTGAAATTTCAAATAAATTCTTTTTTATGATGAAGTTGCTTTTATAAACAATATTAATCAGATTCATACATTTTCTTTATCTGCAATTCCAGAGTCTTGAGCCTCCTGTCCTTCTTCTTGCTAAATATCAGTAATTATCTTCAAGAGGTCCTCTTGCTTTCACTGGACCAGTCCTGGAACCTCCATGGGGAATACTGGCAAACATTTACTCATGAGAGTAGGCCACTCTTTTCACTAAGTATGTTTATGTGAGCAGGCTCAGCTAGGCTAGCTTCTTCTAGTCCGACTAAATGTCTGTAATCATAACAGCAGTACAGTCAGAGTAAACTTCCAAGCAACACGAGTAGCGGAGGCAGGAAACAGTTTCTGCATTGTGAAGAAGTAAATTCAAGATAAAAATGAGAGGTTGCTCCATGGAAACAAGTATCTAAATTTGCACACTGTTTGAGGGTAGATAGAGTAGCTATAAACAATGGTGCAATTCAACTGAAAAGCTTTGATGGAAATAATGCCCTGAGTGTTGCTTCTAGCACTGTGTTAGAAGCTGTCTGCCTCATAAAACACTTATGAAAGGTAATTAGTGTTTCAATTAATGGTCTATCATTGTTCTATAACACTCACAGACAACTGATTATCCTTTTCTCTCTTTCATAATTGCTCAATTATAGATCTTTAGAAGCTGTAACATTTGAAATGGAGTAGAATCTGTGTAAAATATGTTTGATAACCACCTCGTTTTTACTTCCCAATTACTATTTTGGTGTTTTACATTCAGTTTTATTTTATAAATTCAGCTGCTGCTTCAACTTCATGGACTTAAATCATCTGGAGCACTGGCCTAAGAATCAGACATATCTTCAACAGTGCTAACTTCATATTGCAGATTCACATCGAGCACATTGGGAGTCGATGCTCTGTGTCGTTTGCAGCCATCCTGCCAGAATCAGAGTCACATACCAAGATCTTTATAAGATCCGTGATACACTTCACTCCACTAAGCAAAGTGTGACATTGGCTTAGTGGAAGTAGCTAGTCTCACTGTTCCTTTGTGAATCTGAATATGCCATCAATTTCCAGGGTCGTCAACTCCTTTTGCCTTCAACAGCCTTTATGTACCTAGCTGATCTCCTCCTTTTTACCCAGAAGGCCTCATGCTATTACTGCCAACAGGTCATGACATCTTGTCCTGGTCAGGAGCTACACCTAAAATGCTCATGAGCCGCAGTTCAGTCATCCATGCAACATCCCATCTCTTTTTCTTTACTGTCTATTCTACTGCAAGCATTTTATTAGTCTGAAAAAGACTCGTACAGATTCAGGATGTGCTACCTTTATTTACGCTGAATAATAAGCTAAGTCTACCCTATTTTTCTCTGTGGTTCAAGTATCACCAGTATTGCAAAGTGCATATTTACTCCTGCAAACCCACATATCAAAAGAACAACTGTGGACCAGAATCTCGATGTCCTTTTCAACCAGTGTCTTGGTGTCTTTGTCAGAAATGCCATTTTCTATGGGAATCAAACAGGAAGGGGAAAATGAGAAAGGTCTGCAAGGATCGAATAGCCACTGTAGACAAAAAATAAAATACCTGTTCTTTCAGAGATACTTTAATTCATTACACTAGTGCAGATGTCTCTAGTCCTGCTCTGTACTGTTGAATAAACTTGTTTTTGTAGGGGTGACACCACATCAACTGTGGCAGGAAGCTTTGCTTTCTCAGTGTGGACTTGTTACCTCAGTGAGTTCAGGCAAAGGTGCCACTCGCTTGGCTGCTGAAGATTTCGTAATGTTGCCAACAGGAACATCTGTTTCTAAGTTGTACTTTGGAAGTGCCCTAGAGAGCAGCGTGCACACAGATTGCCCTCTCACGTTCAGGGACTGCCAACAGCCACAGCGTGCGGGGTTACTTTGGGAGGACTCAGAGGTTTTCTTAGGTAGCAATTCTGTGATGGGGTTATGGACTTAGAGCCTGAGAAACCACCATGGAAATCAACAACTAATTGTAAACCATGTCTGGTTGATGTGCTGCAGGCACCCTGTCAAATTTAAATGGTTTTCTGCAATAGATGCAAGAACTCCTGGATTAGGAGGTTTTGGCAGATAGAATTCCCTGTGTTTTTGGATTTGCTTTCAGGCATATATTGGCTGTCAGGATATGAAAAGGCTAAGTTTGCTGTGGCAAGCAAGAATTCCCCCTATTCCCCTCAGTGCACAAGCATTTAGAAGGGTCGGACAGGGCATAACAACTATTCATAAAACAGGACTTTCCATGTTATCAAGATCATAAAATAAATTCATTATTTCTCCTCTGTGACCTTCCTAAGAGCCTTGCAAAATATTACAGATATCATTGTTTGCTGTAGAAGGTACTGAGTAGTAAGTAATGTTAGGATAACATGACTGCTTAAATATGGCTGTGGAAGGACACCACCAACTAACCTATAGCTGAAATAGTTCAGACAGCTGCTCTGTCTTGTGCTCTTCTGAAGTTTCAGTTCTCAATAGATTGGTTCCTCGATGCAGACAAAGGGTGAGATTTTACTCAATCACAGCTGCTTAAAATTTAGGCTTTCAGTGTAAGCAAATTCCATAGGCTCCTTCTATAGTTAATGAAGCTACAAGAAATATTTTGAAAATAATAATCGCATCGTGTAACAGGTGTTTAAAGTAGGCAAGGTGCCTTGGGAGCTACCTATTTCCATCTCTTAAGTACAAAGTCAGCAGCACTAGTTTAGATCAGCTTCTAGGTGAGATAATCCCACATATTGTGACAAAACAGCATGTGTCGTTCAAGCATGGCAAAGCTCATGTTAACTTCCTTTTGTGATGCCTCCTGGCCATGTGCTCCTGACCAGTGACTGGACAGATCATGCTCTTTTTCTTGTGGTCTCATTTTGTCATCCTACTGTGTGGTAGCATTCTTCCTTCAGTGATATAACCCCTCTATGTTGTAGGGAAATTTTGCTTTCGCTGAGCAAAATAATTCACAAACCTGGTGATCAAGAAAAAAAAAAAAAGCCACCCACAACAAAGAAAAAGAACCTCCCTCCAAACAATGTTTTGAAATTCATCATTTTCTTCCTTCTCTGCATTTTTAACTTCAGATAAAGATTTTTTTCCTGTATTCTTTGAATTCATTTCTCACTCCTTGTACTGTGGTTTACATTATGCATTTTAGCAGTTAGTCTCTGCTAAAAATAAGTGTTATAATTGTGAATATAATTAGATTTGTTCCACACAATTGCATATAAATGTAATTCCAAGGTGGTTTCAAAACTCCTCTGTTCCTTATTGATGGATTAGTACCAGGGGCTGTTTAGAAATGGTGCTTTTCTCTGAGGTAATGCTATTCATGAATCCCAGTCCTACTTCCTCCTTATTTTTGCTACAGTTTCTGCCCAACATTTTGCTAAAACTGGGAACATTGGCAAGTGGCTGCCTCGGCAACTGATAGCAAATTAACTTTTGGTTAGCCTACAAGGCGTATTTATTCTGGGGCTTTCAACTTTAAATGAAAGCATGGATCATCTGAAATGTGTTTCTTGGAAATGGAAGAATGAACAGCTGTTTCATGCTCCTTCTTTTAAATCTCTGAGAGTTGGAGCTCTGGTCGTAGGCAGCTTTAAATAACATTTAAGGATGGAGCAAATAGCAGCCTGCTAGTCTGCTGTGATTTGCTTGCAGAACTGATCCAAGATGTTGGAGGTTTAAATGAGCTGGCAGTCTTTTAACTCAGTGGCCTGAATTTTGAATATTGTTTTTTCTTCATATAAATGGTATATGAAAGCATACCCTTGATTCTTTTTTTTTTTTCCCTCCCTTCTTTTTCATAGTATCACATGTGGTTCATTATAAACCAGATTTATTTATATTTTTTTTTCTTTTGGAAAGGATGACAGCTACTGGGTTTTTTATAACAAACAAGATCCTGACTTCTAGAAATGAAAGATACATCTCTGAAAAAGCAAAGCTTGTGTGAGTAGAGAATGAGTTGTGGAATAAACAATTGATGATATGATGACTGTTAATTCAAGAAGCCTTAAAAATTAAACACTCTTTTAGCTTTGGATTTTTATCTGATCCCTAAAAGTGGTCCTGCCTATCCAGCAAAACTTTAAATTTCCATAGTCTTATCTATTTGACCTGCCACTGAAGGACATTCAAGGGAAAGCACAGAAAAGCAGCCCAGACAGCGCAATGAAAGCAAAAGATTTCAGGCCCGTTGGGCTTCTTATGGCTTCTCTTTGTGGGACCATTACTGAAGATTGTGAGTTGGAATAAGTACCTAGACATCTGCCCTGTCCCGTGATCTCCAGATTCATGGATACCTGAACTCCTTCAGCAGTTTTCAGAGGGATATTTAAAGACAAACTGAGACCAGTATCCCCTCCAAGCCTCTTGTTCAAGCTGGACCATAGCAAAGCCACATTCATGCAAAGTTTAATGGACTTAGAGGTTGAACTGTAAAGCATAGTGTGTACAAAACTCATCTAAGAGTGAGGAACACTAATATCTCATTCTTGTCCACTCAATGTCTAATACATTGATAAACTAATTACAAAACATGACCATAATCAGCAATCTACGTGACATTTCATAGCTGGTTCATATGCTATGTGGATATCCTAACTTGAAGAAGGTCTTGCTTACCTCCTAATCATCCATATTCTTAACATTTTTTTATTTCTAGCTGTTCAATAGCCCAGCTCTGGTAAGCCTGGGAAGCAGTTTCATTGATAAAGAGTTTTGTTCAGGCTTTTTTGATGAGTTGAGACGTGAAAAGCAGTGAGAGGCTGTCCTGGAACTGAAATTTCTCGCCCTCTGGAAATCAAAAAGATCTAGTTGCTTATTTAATTGTATTTCAAAGGAAGTATTCTACACAAGTGATGCATGTAGCAAAGAAATTGCACTTTTCAAGACTCTCTGTTTCAGTCTTAAGGGCTGTCTCGGATAAATGTTAGGATGATTTTTTTAAATTTTTTTCTTTTTCCCCCCTCTTTTTTTTACCAGATAAGATTTCTCCCTGAATGGTATTTTGGCCTCTTAACATTTATTTGCTCTTAGTTCTTGGAAACATATTACAGTGTTGCATGCAGGCATGTTTTTGAAAGAAGAATTTGAGGGCAGACACAAAGAGTAGCTGATTTGACTGTGTCTTCACAAGTCAGACAATTCTAGTGCATGCCATGCAGTATAACAATGTGGAATAAATGCCTGTGTGCAGCTTCATGATGGAGTACAATCATCCTCTATTTGACATTCATAACACATTCAATCACACAGTCTGTGAGTACTGCCCAAGAACATAAAATTGCTTGTCTTCTGTTTTCTTTTCCTTATCTTTACTGTATTTTTCAGTCAATGGGGCAAAATTATCTGACCACTATGAAGAAATACAATGACAGTGTTGGTCACCAGTAATTAAACTTCTACACAATTGTTACTGAATATGAATGGACTTTTTCGTTTCAAAAGGAAATTAATTACTTTTTCCTGAAAAGCTCATATTTAAAAAAATCCAAACTATTTACATAAGTGTATCTGTTTCTTTAATAACTTAGAATGAAAGAAATAAAAGTTTCATGTTGAATTCTTCTTATATCACCACCCACAATATCGAACATATTTTTATTATTATCAGAATGTTGTTCTTTCTTTATTCATGAGTTTATACTACAGTATAAAATAGTATGTTCAAAATAAAATTCTGCAGCCATGTAAAAATGCAATGACAAGATCAGAACTGAAATTCTGATTTTTTTTTTCTCATTTTGGGATCAAACCCAAATATAACAACTATAACAACTAGCAATTTTCCAAATAATTGATTTTTTTAATGTAAGATTTTGAAGTAAGTTAACAAAAAGATCTCATTTTTTTCATACCTCAGGCCAGTATGATATGTAGTACAGTCTAGTATGTTGTTCATCTGGTTTTGTATTGCATTCCATCAATTTAATCTCCCATATGACTGGAAAAAGCGTCCCATGTGTGTGCTCTGGTCCTCATGGGGGACTTTAACCACCCCAATATCTGTTCGTAGATCATTACAGCAGAGCACAATGAATCCAGGAAGTTTCCTGGAGTGTATTGGTGAAAACTTCCTGACACACATGATAAGGGTGGACACACTGCTAGACCACATACATGCAAACAGTGACCATGAGATGGTTGATTTCAGGATCTTGAGATAAGGAAGCTGGTCAAAAAAAACAGGACCATGACCCTGGGCTTCAGGAAAGCAGACTTTGGCTTTGCTGTAGAGATCTGCTTGGAAGAATCCCATCAGAAACAGTCCTGAAGAGAAGCAGGCCCAGGAGAGTTGGTTGATTTTCAAGGATCACCTCCTCCAAGCTCAAGATGGGATCATCCTGACAAGCAGAAAATCAAGGTTGCAGGAAGCCTGCGTAGATGAACGAATTGCTCCCAGCAAAACTTGAACACAAAATGGAAGTGTACAGGAGGTGGAAAAAGGCTATTACCCAAGAGCAAAATGGAGACACTATCTGAGTATAGGGATGGGATTAGGAAAGCCAAAGCTCATCTGGAGTTGAATCTGGTGAGGGGAGTGAAGGGAAACAAGAAGGGCCATACTCTTCTCAGTGGTGCCCAGTGACAGGACAAGAGGCAATGGATATGAAATACAGGAAATTCCATTTAAATATAAGAAAAAGGTTTTACCATGAGGGTGATCAAACACTAGCACAGGTTGCCCAAACAGGCTGTGGAGTCTTTATTCTTGGAGATACTAAAAAGCCAAGTAGATGTGGCTCTGAGCAACCTGTACTAGCAGATCCTGCTTTGGGCATAGGAGTTAGACTAGATGACCTTCACAAGTGCCTTCCAAACTCAGCCATTCCGTGATTTTGTGAAATAAGAAAAAAGGTATGAATTTTTTTTCACAGTGATTCCAATTCCATTTCCAGAGCTGTTTTATTTCATGTTCCTCTTTAAACTTGTTAATTGTCTGGATCTTGTAGCATAGAACCTAGCTCTAGCTGTGAAATTCTTCCTACCAAGAATTCCTTTCACCTCCCTGGGGAGCTTGAACCTAATCCATTACACCCATTCACAGGCACATCAGATTCTGGAGTTAACTTCATATGAAGAATTATTCATTAGCTTTCAACCTGTACTTCAGCTCTTGTTTGCTTTCTGAGTTTTCTATTTAACCCTAAGGGAATTATTTTATCCATCCTACTCATTTTATCTTCTTGTTCTATCTGTTGCATTTCTTGTGAGAAGGAAGGAAAATAATCTGGCAAATCAGTTGGCTGATGTTAAAGAAATTTTGAAACATCACAAATTTCACAATATAGAGCAATTCCAAGTGAAATATCATCTCCTGAAATGGGTTTTCACCAGATTGAGAACAATGGTATTTTCCTCTCTGTATCAATGTGTGGTAATCAGATTCTAACACTAAAAGTCATGAAGGTGCAGATTTACCAATATTTGTCACCGTATCATCACAGAAATACAGGCAAACATGTCAAGCAACATGCTAAAGAGTAATATTGTTCATGTTGCATACTCTGCAAGTACCTCAGAAAAGTTCTAAAAAAAAAAAGACGACAAACATCTTAGGGAATTGAAAGTGGTTTAGAACTACATTAATATCACAGTTTTAAACCTGTCCCCCTGGAATGTCATGTATCAACTCACTTATCCAAGATTTACTGTCATCTGAGATATGTAATTTTTGAGTAAATCCTTTCATCTGAGGCTTTCTTCTCCTGAGGTCCAGTAACTCTCACCTTTCTTGCCAGTGGGATGTTTGATTATCAAATAGCATTATTCTTTTTGTTTCTGTGGTTCATTGAAAAAGGGAAAATGGAAAAGGGAAAAGGGAAAGGGAAAGGAAAAGAAAGGGAAAAAAAGGAAAAGGAAAGGAAAAAAGGAAAAGAAGGAAAAGGAGGGAAGATAAAGAGAAAAGAAAGGGAAGGGGAAGGCAAGGCCCTAAAAGAAACAGCTGAAACGAAACATTGCCTTGATACTCTTGCTTGCTGTTTCTCATCCCAGAGCTCCTTGTTATCTGGATTCACAGGATATTGAAAAGTGCTTGTTTACTTTTGTATGATTTCGGTAAATCATTCTGTTGATTTTTTTCTTAATCTGCATCTCCTCTTTTATCATCCATTGTCATAAATGTGTAGTAACTAAGGAACACTTACAAATTTCAATAACTGTATTACATCTTGTTTTCTTCTGACAGCTCTAAAGAATGATCTCCAAACACAAAATCTACGTAATTCTCCTTCAATGTTTTATCAGGAAGGTATTTCATTTTAGAGAGTCCAAATAAGCAAATAACTAGTCTGTAAGTACATTATAATTACAGATTATAGACTAATTAGAGAGTTATTTATGCCTGAAGATTACGTACTAATTATACATGAAGTTATTATGGAAAAACTGGCAAGTGCTATAGAAGCAATTACTATAAAATTATAAGTAGATGCCATTTGATTTTATGATTATTTGCACCATATGAAATAACAAGTTGCCAAAAATCAAACCAGGCTGGTTTGTTGCATCTGATAGCTTTGACTTTTTAATACCATTAAGTCTCCAAGCACGCCAAGAAACATTTTACAATTGCTCTGCAAAGGCACAGGCATCTGAGCACCTTGCCGTAGTACATTAAGTGGTACAACAAACATCTGCTACGTGGAGTTTGTTCCACTCTAATCTTATCCTGAGGGGAAAAAATGTTTGTGTAGTCTCTTCTTTCAGTGAGGTTTCTTTTTGTTGTGGTGGGGGTTTTTTTCTTTCTTTCTTCCCCCCCCCTTTTTTTTTTTTAAATTTTCCCCCTAATTTTTGTCTTTTAAGGTGCCCTCTGGTCTCTGTGCTTTTCAGAGACAGCAAGTTGTGCTCTTTCAGCTAGGAATGGGAGTAGCGATGCTTGTGACAGGCCCAGGATCCTGCTGGAGTTCTTTTCACAGCCTGAGGACCAGCCAGCCAAAGGACTGTTTCCTGCACAAAAAACTGAAAATGTCCTTTTGCCGGAGGAGAGTCAGAGCTAGCTATGGTTTTCAATCTCGAGTTTTAAGTGTCTCTCAAAGAGGCCAGACATTCATCTATTGAGAACATCTTGAATAATCAAAGGTCAAAAAAAGACCTAGTACATTAAATTATATTAAATAAAACTTTTTGTTTTAATTAACTATGTCTCCTTAATTTGAAAAGGCTAATTTCAGTGGGACAGTGAATAAATTACTCTATCATTTCAGTGCTGAGCCAAAAACAAATAAACAAAAAAGTTCATGCCATCCAAAGCTAGAGTGATGTGTACATGCATGAATATGTGTTTTCCTGCCAAATCTGTAATATTGGAATGAGGGAAAAGATTTTGTACAGCTGAAAGTGAAGTAGTTCATAGATGAACATTTGTAGCAAAAATCAGGAGAAGAAAAAGTTGACTCTGTAATGTGCTAGTGGTGGTCCATGATGTTCTTCCTAAGATACTTATTTAAGAAAGTGAGAAATCCAGTCTCCACTCATTTGTTCTGGGAGAGAAGTCAACTTCATGATCTCGAGTGACACTGAAGCTGTTGCATAAATTTCTGACTCAAATAGAATTTAAATATTTGATAGCAAATGGGACAGATTCATTAGGAGAGATTGAGGGACACTCAGACACTTCAGGAGGTTTTATGAGGACACCAGAAACCTTCTTTAAAACACTTCCGTAGGTTCAGACAGAGGACTTGGATAGTGCTGTCCCCAGTAGACCCCAAACCCATAAACTGGAGGTGTTTAAGGAAGGTGCCTCTCAATCTTTCCTGTCAGATCCCAGTCCCTTCTTCAGTTGTTATTTCATGCAAAGGAGCACAGCTTTAAGAGGAAGCACTAGAAACATAAACAAAAGCAGAGCAGTTGGAGCACTCTTCTTAGGGGTAATGGGACAAGAGCTCCAAACCATCTCTAAAGAACTTGAACTGGTCCCTCACATGCTGGTCAAGCACTCATTTGGTCACTGGATAAAAGAGAAGCAATCTCTGCTCCAGTTCTTTTGTGAATTCATCTGGGAACTGTGGTTTAGTTCTTTCCCTACCCCTGGTTGAAAATTATTCAGTGAATTAAGGTCAAATTATCAAAGCAGTCTATAACACCATTGTTGGTGAAAAAATTATTCTCAGAAAAAAAAGGTGTTCAGGTCTATATTTAAGAGATCTTAGATTATAGCTGCTTTAAAAGCTTCCTCTTTCTTTCCCCTAATTCAAAGGAAAAGGGGAATAGTGCTACCTCACTGTAAAGGGCAGCTTTCTCTTTATTATTCTTTTTGTCACATTTAAGATGGTTAAAACATTTTAGTATGTTATTCATCTTATGGGCGAACTGATCACTGTCTTTTGTATTACATAGTAATCATCTCTGGAGGTTGTCACTGAATCGAACGGGTCAAGTTTTCAAAAAGCATTCACTAATTTTCATTGTTCCTGCACTTTGGTATTCAGTATGAAGCTATTTAAAAACTTTATTGTTTGGAGCAGCAACCAACTGCGGCTCCTGCTAGACTCAGTGAGAACGGTGGTGAGGTAACCCACCTTATTTGGTGGTGTCCTGGTTCTGGCAAGGATAGAGTTAATTTCACAAAGAGCCAGGACAGGTGAGCCAAGCTGGCCGGGGGCTATTCCATACCATGTGACGTCATGCTCACCATAAAAGGGGGCTAGTCGGGCAGGGGCGGGTTCCGTATGGCTGTGGGGTCCGGTTGGTCCTCGGATCAGTAAATTGTTCTTTGTTATCACCCATTGTGAATATCTGTTATCAGTACTGTTGTTGATTGTTTCCCTCTCCCTTGCTGTCCCAGTAAACTGCCCTTATCCCAACCCTCGAGGCTTTGCCGTTGTTTTTTTCCATTCACCTCCCCAGCCCGCCGGGGGAGGGGTGAGTGAGCAGTGCGTGGCACCCAGCTACTGGCTGGGGCTAAACCATGTCAGGTGGCCTTAAAAAAATTAACCATATGGGCCAGATAATTAGCCAGTGTAAATAATTTCAAAGGAGCTCTTTTAATTTAGACCAGTTGAGGGTCTAATGCAGAGTATTTCCACCCATGCGAAGTCCTTGAGCAAGTTTTGCCCTTTTGAAACCGTTCCTTCTCTTTATGCCTTCAAGACTATAATGTTAAAAAAAACCCTGATAGCACATTAATAGCAGCAAAGATATTTTATGAATCAGAGTGGTTTTTCTTGACATTGTTATCACAGGAAAATTGCTTGTAACATAAGGCCATGTTTATTGAGGTAGAGGTGCTTAATATTATTTCCACAAGCAATTCGTAAGGTTCAGAGACAGCCTCATGGGACCTAGGTTTTTGTATTGTGTTTGGTGCATGTAGTACCATTTCCTTTTCTAGTATTTTAGACTTCTTACTGTGACCCAGAAGTGGTGTTCAGCATTATTAAAAAAAAAAAAGCAGAGACTATATTTACCTTGTTTGAGCTCTGTATGTGAGTCCCCCTGCATGCTAGTACAGAGGAAACCATGTGGATTGGAGTCCTGATGCTTTGACAGGGAGGAATTATGATGCCCATTTTCTCCATCTCTAGTGGTCATTAATGTTTTATGAAGGGAAAAGGAACATTTTGACATTTGGTAAGGACAGTTTCTAATTAAGGTTTGGATTCAACAAGGCACTTAAGTTCTAATGGAACTTAGACACATGCCTGACTGGAAACCTGCCCTGCCCTGTCCCAAATTTTCCATCTAACCACTAAACCACAGAATCCAGTTTTTTTTCTTATTTGCTCTTCTTCTGAACCCACAATCTTTTCTCACAGCAACCTATCTCGGAAGGCAGGTTCAGAGGCTATTGCTATTCAGTGTACGTTGCCAGGTTATTTTATACACAAGCTACACTACAGGCACCCAGCACAGTCAGAAATAGCATAGAAAATAAGAGGTACTGAACTAAGTGGTACGACCAAATTGCTCACTGAAGCCCGGTCTTCTTCTTATTGGGGAAAAATGCCAGCATCTAGGCTGTAGGCTCAGCCCTGCAGACAGTGTAAATACACATACGGGCCTTCTGCTGACAATGCTTGAATCAGAGAAGGTGTTCTGAGTTACAAAATATATTGAACTACAATTTGAAATTAAACATTTAAAATGATAGCACTGATTAGATTATTTCAACACAGAATAAATAAGATGTGGGAGCTTATTTAAAATAAAATAAAAAAAAAAACAACAAAACAACCAAAACAACAAAACAAAACCAAAAACACCACACAAAAACCAACAGGTTGTCTGTAAATAAGCTTTCTATCTAGCTGTGTAGCTTTCCCTGGTGAGAATAATGCCGAGAATACATTTCTAGTGCTGAGCCTCAAAGATGAACAATGTTTTTGGATGTCATTGGTAACCTAAGTTGCAAGTGTGAAATATGTTGTATTGCAATATTATAGAATGAGAATCAAATTTCATTGTCTTTGGATGCTGGAAGATTGCACTGCCCTGTTTACTGTTCAGCTTGCTTTATGTTAGCATTTTTCCATGTGCTATCCTGCAAGTTAAAAAAAAAAAAAAAAAGGAAAAAAAGATATTGAAGTGAGTCCTGTTAATGTGGTAAGGAATACTTACCTAGGTCCAAGGAAACAGGGAAGACAGACCTTGAGAGGGAAGGTCAAGACAGACTATGACATGAAGTTGAACAATGGTACTGCTGCTTGCCGATGGGTTTTAGGGAGAAGAGTGAAACTTTCTCAGTCCTTTGGAGGAGTTGTTGCTGATGTATACCTGGGGGGTTTGTGCTGCAGATATTAGAGCAGATTTTTGTTGCAGGTGTGTAAGTTCCAGGAATTTTATGCTTTCAGATCCAATCATTTGGCTATGTTTCCCATTGATTGGCTTGTTGTATCTCCTCTCTCAGAATAAAAATATTTCTGAATAAACACTCAGAGATATTTTAGTTTTGCTTACATAGACACCAGAAGTTCTTCAGAAAGATCTGAATTACTGTGTAGAAGACTGCTGTCTAAAACCTAGCCACTGTGGTGTTCAATTGTATTTTTTTTTAAGTATCTTTGAGCTGTTGCACACTCGCTAATTAAAACATCTTTCCTTCATTCCCAGTTCTAACACCACTTCTATTTGATGTTGGTTTACCCTTTTGCCATTTCAGAAATATTAATGGGACATAGATCAGTTTAGAGTTTGGCCATTTGCATGGACAAATTAAATCTCTTTCTTATAGTAATTTTTAATACAGTACAATAAAGCATCCTCCATTGTAAAGTTTTGATTTGTGCTAGTGAAAAAAAGAATATGAAGAAGACATTTCATAAAGAATATTTTGCAAATCTGGAATGTTATAGTGATCTCTGATTATGCTGTTTTCAGGCCATGTGAATGTCAAAAAAAAAAATTATAATTTAACGCTCATCAGTGACACAGTCCTCATTTATTCTGTGAAAACAGACATTCTACAGCCTTATGTTTACACAATGAATAGAAATGTGAAGCAGGCTATTGATTAATTTTTATGTAATGGAATCTCACAGAAGAAAGGAAAAAAAAAAGTCATCTGAAGTTCATTATATCACAATTAAAGGCCAGACCTAATTTAGGCAGTCTAACTACTGTAAGTCGTTGCACTGTCCCAAATTACTTATGCATCTTATGTCAGAAACATATCATGTTTCCCAAAATGTGAATATCTATACTTCAAAGGCATCTAGGAATTTGGACAAGGGGAAGTAGTCAAACAAGAACTCACAGAATGCACCATATGGTCAGGAATTACTAAATACAAGTTTTCTAAAAATCTTTCCCATTAAAGAATCACTTGCTGGATCCTCAAAACAGAGAGGTAATGAAGAGTTCCTGAAAACAACATTTGCCTTCTATTGCTTCAGCTGAATCATGCCCTATAAGCCCTTTCAGTTACTTAAGAATATGATTCTCATTAAAGAGTGAGATCTAATATTTGAAACATTTCATAGACTGGTTTGGGTTGGAAGGGACCTCAAAGATCATCTAGTTCCAATGCCCTTGCCATGGGCAGGGACACCCTCCACTAGACCAGGTTGCCCAAAGCCCCATCCAGCCTGGCCTTGAACACTTCCAGGGAGGGGGCATCCACAGCCTCTCAGGGCAACCTGTTCCAGTGCATCACCACTCTAACAGTCACGAATTTCTTTCTAACGTCTAATCTAAATCGACCCTCCTTCAGCTTAAACCCATTACCCCTTGTCCTGTCACTACACTCCCTGATAAACAGTCCCTCACCATCTTTCCTGCAGGCCCCTTCAGGTACTGGAAGGCCACAATTAGATCTCCCCGGAGCCTTCTCTTCTCCAGGCTGAACAACCACAACTCTCTCAACCTGTCCTCATAGGAGAGGTGCTCCAGCCCTCTGATCAGCTTCGTGGCCTCCTCTGGACTCTCTCCAACATCACCTAGTTCCAAGCCCCCTGCCATGGGCAGGGACACTCTCCTCTAGACCAGGTTGCTCAAAACCCCATCCAACTTGGTGTTGAACACTTCCAGGGAGGAATTTATGCTGCAATATTTTATTTTTATTTTATAATTCTGACTGCTTCATCTCAAACACTACACAAAATTGCCCTTTGGTAAGTTTCAAATTCTAGATGTCAAAGTCATAGTTTTAACTTTTCATGTTATAATATATCATATTGCCTTTATTCTTTTAACTTCTAGCAATACTTTTCCATACTTTACTATATTTTAAATTTTTAGATCTAACCAGTATAATTCAAATCTTCTGGTAGAAAACAATGTAATCAGAAATTTTTTCACCAATTCTAGTCACTAGCTTTTTTTCATTGTAAATGTCATCACTTTCAGATGAGTCCGTGCCTTACAGAGTAAGCCACTCAGTGACCACTGCTAGCGAAGTCATAGCTTTCCTATTAGGTGAACTGATAGAGTCCTAAAAGTTTGGGGTCTGCTGTCTGCTGCCTAGGTAAACAAAATATGCCTCTGTAGGAATAATCTTACTGCCTATATCACATTATTTCAATATTGTGTTATAGTCTAAGGACTGTTTTGTACCTCACATGCATACCACAATGATTAGATGCAGCCCTATCTTCTTTAAATCTCAAAGTGGTAAATAAAGCTGAAACAATTTTTCTTTCATGCATGTAAAGTATCTGCTAGGAAAAAAAAAAAAAAGAAAAAAGTCTGTATTTCATACATGTAACCTTAATGTTATAAATTACTCTGTTTGGCCTGAAAATGTTTATGCCTGCCTGCAGCTCTTCAGCTATAATTAAGAGTTTCAGGTCATTCAGTCTGCATTTTTAATCCTTACAGCTCCAGGGTGGTCAACATATGGAAAGATTTTGTTATGAGGAAGGTGATTCAGCACTTAATGTATTTTGCTTTTTACTGCTAGCACCCAAACAAACAAAAAAAGGTGGGGGGGGGTGGGGTGGGGTTTGTTCACTTGTTTGATTAGGTTTGGTGCTCAAGAGGGTAAGTAATGGCTTTAACGATAGTAAAGTGATTTACACAATAAGCCTATACATGTGGTATGGAGATTTTAATTAATTTTTTGAAGAAAAAAAAAAGAAAAAGACAGAGACCTGTCAAAGGTAGGCACAGGAAATTATCCTCAACTGAATGAAGCCCCTTCTTTCTACCCCTACAGCTAATAAGAGCTTAAAGGGGACATTCTTCAGTCTGAGGTCTTTTTTATTATAAAACACAGCAGCAACCTCAGGTAGGTGAGGAACTCCTGCACTGTTAAATCATCTGTGAAGGATCGAGGAAGTATGTATTGCAAGGTAGTGCAGAATGGTCCTGTTCTGTGTCTTAGTTTTGATCATCATCTGAGAAGGAAAACAGGGTAAGGCATAAAATGTAGGAATGTCAAAAGAAACAAAACAAAGAATATAAGACGTGCTAAGAATTTTCATTGAAACCCCCTTTTCCTTCATTTCCTTGCCCAACAACCCCTCGATATTTTCTTTTCCATGAACAATGCCTAGCAACAGTCACACTTTACATATATTTGGGAAGCTCTCACTGACTGTAGCCTCAGTCTAGGTGGGAGTCATATGAGTAAATTTGAAAGTTCACAGTGTTGGCACTTCCATGAGAAAAAAGTCACAGTAATTAATTCTCTTTAGAGTGAACAGTGCCCTAGCCAGTAGAGATAATGAAGTTGAGACTCCTTCTGAAATATATCTTTTTCATCCAGAGGATCTCATCCTAAATTGCAATTATTTTATTGACTGAATTTCTAGATCTCCCTCAAATAAAATAATGGGAGTTAGGATGGCAAGCTTACATAGACATATCCAAGGGAAGGGGATGGGCAGAAATTTATGTCCCCACAGTGGCATATAGTGCCACTTTTGTGTTTCAGAGATATCTCATGTGGCCATTTGCTGCTCCAGAATAATGTAGATCTGCTCTAAAACCAGTGTCACATTGGCTAAGACCATGACGATGTCTAGGATTTCCTAAGTTAGCTTAAAAGCACTATATTCCAATGCTTAGGTAAATTCCTTTAATTTAAGAAGATAAATTTGACATCTCATGCCAAGAAACATGTCCACACCTCCACAAGCTCTTTATATTGTGTAGGCATGTAAAATAATGTTTCTGGAAGACAAAGGTACACTTCTTTCAAGAATTTCCATGTTACAATAACCCCCTTTTCCCAATCTACTGTGGCCATTTTTAGTTTAATTTTAAAAAACTCCACAAACCTGTGGTAAAATAAGAGTCAAATACCTTTACTATGAGCACAGACACTCTAACATTTCTTTGTGACAGTAAAAAGAATCTTATCTGTCCTAAAGGAACAGATTTCAAGAAGGAAAAAAAAAAAAAAAAAGGACAAAAATAACCTCTTGTTTATAACCATTCAAAAAATAAATGTACCATTTCTTTCTGCTTAATAGGACACATCAGAAAAGCCAAACATTAAGAGCTGAGCCAATTGTGGTAGTTGCTGGAGCTGCAAAACTCAATTTCTTGACTGATGGAAGCCTGTAGTTAAACCCAGGGCAGGAAAACTGAGCTTGAAGAAAAGAATTCAATGCAGTACAGAAGAGGAGGGTGAAGAGATGGAGGCGGACAGGCTGTATATAAAGTGAGCTTTAAAAGGTACAGAGGGAAAAAAAAAAAAGACAAGAACCCCCCCAAACCCAAACAATCAAAGATAAAGGGAAGAAATAGCCAGATGGCCACAAATCTCCAAGTTTGTCAGTGCAAGCTGAATCATCATAGTGACTTATGAGCAGTGGCGGTGAACGTGTCAATATAATTCACCAGTTCACAGAATCACAGATTGGTAGGGGTTGGAAGGGACCTCTGGAGATCATCTAGTCCAACCCTTCTGCCAGAGCAGGATCCCCTAGAGCAGGTTGCACAGGATCGCATCCAGGAGGGTTTTGAATATCTCCAGAGAAGAAGATACCTCTCTGGGCAGCCTGTTCCAGCGCTCTGTAACTCTCAGAGTAAAGAAGATTTTTCTCATGTTCAGATGGAACTTCCTGTGTTCCAGTTTGTGCCTGTTGCCCCTTGTCCTGTCACTGGGCACCACTGAAAAGAGTCTGGCCCTATCCTCTTGACACATCACCCTTTAGATATTTATAAGTATTGATGAGATCCCCTCTCAGTCTTCTCTTCTCCAGGCTAAACAGACCCAGCTCTCTCAGCCTTTCCCCATATAGGAGATGCTCCAATCCCCTAATCATCTTTGTAGCCCTTCACTGGACTCTCTCCAGTAGTTCCCTGTCTTTCTTGAACTGGTATGCCCAGAACTGGACACAACAATAGTTGAGAAAGTTATTTGAAGGACAGTCCTTGAAGGATCCAGAAAATGTCTTTTCTCCAAGTTATTTCCCTGTCTGAATGTTCATTCACAGTGAAAAATGTGACAGCAAAATAAAATAGCGTTGTTGTTTATAAATATGCCATTAATTTCAAAGTCCCTAGTTACTATAGTTAGAAACTGCAGTATGTGGTTATATGTGTACATCTTTATGACTTTGAAAACACAGAAATATTAACTAATACTCAGAGCACCACTGAGCTGTAAGCAATTACTAACATCCCTCCTTTACCATGGGATACGAGGAGTAGAGAAGAGACAGACTTTTCCTGAAGTTACACGGGCAAATCTGGAGTCAAGGGAGGGAAGAGTGAGCACAAAGGTTAGGACATAGAGCCAGGATTAAAGCAGGTCCTTGGAGGGATTTCAATGACCTTGACTTATCATTTTGGAGCAACCTGCTCAGCAGAAGGTCAGGCTAGAGTGAATCACACAGCCCAGACAGTGAGATTTCTGATACATAAAATAATTCTGAGAATTCCCACTGTGGCTGTCTAACCAGTCTGCGTCATGAAGCTTGCCAAATCAGGAATTTCCTTAGCAAGACTAGAGATGTCAAGCTGCCTCATTGAGTAAATAATTGCTATGGAAGAGAGAAATAAACATTTTTCCACCACAAGGACCTTTTCTGGAAATTCTACAATCTTTATTACGGCTCAGTCCTGACAAGTTGTCATCATGGCATCTCTTTGCCCACCATGGACAAGATGTGCACGTAGAGGATTTGGCCTCCTCGGTATACCACAGTGACTGGAGTTCAGGCAGAGGACTTGCCTCTTTCCATGTCCCTGCTTTGAAGCTGGCCGATGGAATAGTTTTTTGAAGATAGGGGGGCAGGCGGGTTGCAATTTCTATGGCCTAAAAATAACAGCTTTTAAATTGACACTGAGGAGGTGGAAAGATATGACAATGGAACACAAGTGAATACTCTGTAAGAAACTGGAAACTGAAATGGAGAGATATGACCTGACATACAGAATCAGCACAACTGGCACATGATTTATTGATTATGGCCTGTCATATGAGAGGGCCTCAGCTAGCTGAAAAGCACAAAGCAAAGTAGTATTTTTCTCTCTATAGAATTTGGCATTTGGAAATTGCATACACTTTACATTTACAGTGATTACTCTCTCCACACAAAGGAATATGTGGCTTTGCTTTTGAAGGCAGGCATGGTGCAAACTGTGTGATTTTTTTAGCTGTCAGCGCAAAAACTGTGAATTATACTATTGATTCACACAGATAACTTGGAGGGCCAGAAAAATACTTGATGGGGAGCAGATGAGTGCAAAATCTGCATGCGTTTCTGAATGTGGAACAAAATATTGCAAGAATACAAAAAACACCACCACGAATGAAACCATCCTTTCATCTCCTTTGAATCCACTAGTATTGTCTGCATGAACTTCTGAGCCACTCTTTTGTAATCCTACCTTCTTTCATGATTTTGACAGTCACAAGTACAATCCGTACTCCTAACCCTGAAAAAATGACTTCGGGGTAATATACCTGTAGAAAAATAGCCTAAAAGAAAATACTCACACAGTGAGTGATCCAACTGCATCCCTTTTGAAGTTAGTGGGAAGCTGACTTCCAGAAGTTTTGATCTAACATCAATAAACTGCAGGAAGCTCAGCAGAGGCCACCAAGATGCATGGGGCTGGAACACTTACCCTGTGAGCAGAGGCTGAGGGCCAAGTGCTTGTTCAGCCTGAAGAAGAGGTGTCATTGGCGGACCTAGTAGCAGCCTCCAGTACACACTAAGAAGATGGAGCCAGGCTCTTCACACTGGTGTGTGGTGGAAGGTTGAAAGACAGTGGGCATAAGCTGAAAAAGGAGATTCAGAGTGGATACAAGGGAAAAAAACCAAACCCTTGAGAACAGTAAGGCAGTAGAACAGGTGGTCTAGGCAGGTTGTGTTATCTCCATCCTTGAAGGTGTTCAAGACCCGATGGGGTACAGCCCTGAGCAACCCAGTCTGACCCCTCACCTGACCCATCTTTGAGTAGGAGTTTGGGCTAGAAACTTCCTGAGGCTCCTTCACACCTGAGTTATACTATGATCTTCATACCTAAGAGCTTCAAAAATTCATGTTAGCTCAAGGATGTATTTTAGTGGTATGTTTACTTACCAGAAGATTAAATATAGAAATAACATTAAAAAATATACGTAGTTTTTATGTTTTGTTTTTTCTTAAGGTGGCTGTATTAGATTTCAGTATTGGAATGTTTGGGGTTTTTTTAATACATTTGATTTCTAGGAGGGAAGGTGATAATCCTAACTGATAATCCAGTTTTTCACAGAACAAGTCAAACTGGTAGATGTTGGCACTTGGACATTTGTATGTACGTGGGCTTTAAAGAAGACTGCTCTCTCTTATATATGGTAATGAAGCTTTCACATATATAACTGGTATCCTGGAAACTATTGAAAACTGACATTTATGCATTACATATAAGGAAACTAAAACCTTCTTTACAGTTTTGTTTTTGGTTTTTTTTTTCGCTTGAGAAGAAAAATAACAATTTCAAATTTTTGAATAGGATTTTTAAAATCATTCCAATCTAAGTATTTCTTGAAGTATGTTGAAATGTGCACACTACACATCCAGGAACACTGCAAGCTCAGAATAACATATAATGTTTTTATAAGTATCTCTGAATGAACTTGCAGGATATTATGGGTTTCCATGTAAGATGCTAAGGGGCCAGACTACTGATAGCCAACTTGTGTGCTTAGAACAAGAAAGGGTGTCTCACTACGTTCCAGTGCAATGCACTGCTAACTTAGCCAAAGAGATCTGGCCGATCCTGAGTATATCTCTGCAGGCTTCAGGGCATTCTCCTTTGCTTCCACAATGCTGTTACCTGAAGAAAGACTAGCCTAAATATCAAATATTCAAAGTAATCGATTTCCTTTACTTTCTTAGGGGCTCAAACACCATTGTAATGGGGTGTAATTAAGACCACAGATAAAATCAGCAGGGAAGTATTTCCTAGAATTCTTATAATATAGAATATTTGTATTGTTTTCTTTTTTATTTCACCATCATTTCTTCTTACATGTCCTTAGAGGATTTTTTTTCCTTATATCTGTTTGAATGATGTAGACCTGGTATCAGTATCTACTATTAGTCTGGAGGCTCTCTGTTCGTATGAGTGATTTAATGGCCAGATCATCTAGAGCTGAATCCTATCTCATATAGCTGACAACTCTTAAATTCCAGTTTTGAAATTTAGTGCCTACTTTTCTGGCCAGACCTGCAGACGTCTACTGAAATGATTTCTTAGGAATAGTTCTAAAGGATAACCCTTAGCTCCAGAAAGCTATTTCAAGATGATGCAATTGTGTACCCCTAAGTCTTGATACAGAAAAGAAAAGTTAATGAAAAGCCATGAGAAAGTGCTAACATTTCCTAGGCATTTTCTCAGGAAAGCAAAATGTTGAATAACAAGAGTCATAGACTCAGCACTGATTGATCATTTTTGCTGTATAATTAATCAAAGGATCAGAGAGACCCATTAATTACTGTGTCCTTAGCATTTTGAATCATTAACTGACAGGTCTTCTAGACAAGCAGGAAGAAACTACACATGGGCTAAGAAATTATACAGCATAGCAGAATTCATCCTTGGTATGAAGAAGCAGCCACGTGTTATTATCTTCCATCTCCACCTATTCCTTTACTGTTTCCCATTTGTTAACCTGTGTATGTATTTTAGAGGACATTCTCCTCCTTTCCCATCATCTGTCAGTTTAGGGGTTAGAACAGGGTCAAATAGAATCCTGTAAATCCCGCAATTTTTATAACTTGAGTTTATAGCTTTCCCTTCTTTATTTGTTTTGTATTCAATTTCAAGACTGGCCAAGGATTAGCTTCTAGGGTGTGATGCATTTGGCACAGCATGGCTCAGACTGGGTAGATATTGCCTTTGCCTGTTTCAGCTGCAATTTTTCTCAATGAACTACTGAGCTCTTACTAGGGTCCTTAAAGTAGTAGAAATCCTCTGCAGCGAGGATAATAAAGACATCGATGCTGATTGTGAGTTAACTGAGAATCATAGGGTACAATCTGAAAGTAGTATTAAAAATTATAAATTACCGTGATCCTATGGCTAACAGACAACCAACAGTCCCTTCTATAATCCAACAAAACCAGTGGGATGGCCTAGTTACAGGAACAGTATGAAGGCAGCAGACAGATTCTAACACTTTCTTATACTTTGATTCCTTGCAGGGCTTTAAGAAGATAAATATTTGTTTTAAGAAATTGCAAAAGAGAAAAGTATTTGGAATTTGGCCTGTTTAGGAACTCATATATAGCTACAGACAAAAATAGATGCATGGTTCAGAACCTCAATTGGAAAGCAAAATGCCAAACAATCTCCAGAATCTCCGCTCCAATCTAAAAACAATGAATAAATAGAGAAAAATTACAATTAAAAAAATAGGACTCTGGTTTGTGTAAAACTGTACAAGGTGCACTCATTGAACTGTCAGAACTAGTGGGTCACTGGCTGCACGGTTATCAGTATGGTGCTCTGACAGTAATATGTATGTTCTATATATGATCTTCTTGTGCATCTTCTCTGCGACTCTCATCTCCCCTCAAAATATTCTTGGAATCCACAATCCAAATGAAATCTGATTTCTTAAAGGAAGACAGACTGCAAAGATATTAGCTTCTGGAAATGTTATGGAAAATGTCTTTGGAATATGCCATTGGGGAGAGCCTGGGAGCTCGACTGCATTTGGCAGAAACAGGACAGACAGTTTGAACATCCCAAAGAATCAGTCAGACATCTGTATAAATGCCAGTGAGTGCAACCAGAGTCCACAAAGCTATGGGAAACCAGAGCTCCATTTGTTCCAGTGCTCAAGTGAAGGTTTGGGTGGCATAAAGAAGAGAAAAATAGGCTGAAGCAAAAATGTTTCTTCGTCCTGGTCAGTCTGCTTTAGAAGCAGAAGGAAACGAGGTCTGTATGCCATACATCTAGGAGGACACAATCATCCATTTTAATAATACTTTTATTACAGACATTTTAGAGGAGCTCAGAGGCCATTCCATTAGGCACTGTACAAATATATAGTCCAAGATATTCTCTGCTTGAAAGTGTTTGAAAAATGAATAAAATAGAGAGAAATGGCAATATTAAATAGATGCGAGAGAGGGAGAGGGCGAGAGATGGAGAGGGGTAAGGTTGCATTTAGTGCATTACTAAATTATGTTTGTTTTGTAGTGAAAAAAGAGTAACTTAAAATATAACCATTACAACTAATTATCATCAGAGGAACTGAATCACATAGACACTGTCAAAAATTGAAGAAGAAATCTGTACAGAACTAGCAACTCGCCCCCAAATACACAACTCTGGTTTTAAAAATAGATTTGCTAGCACATGCATATGTTTCAGTTAGGGATGTATGGTTTCTCTTAGTGCTCAGAGTCTGGCTGAGTATACAAGTTCATTAAACCTGCATGTTTATTCAGAAGAAGCTTTCAGAATTCATTACCTTCTTGCCACAATCACTAAATTCACTATTAAATTTTATTAAAATGGCTTAGAAAGATATGCCTACCTAATTGCAGAAGGCTGAAGAGTAAGGAAGACAAACTTGTCTACGTGACCCAGCAACTGTATCATTCCCCACCCCCGCACTGTTATCTTAAGTATTACTATTCCATGCTCTACCTTTAAAAAGAGAACATCTATGAAAGTGTTGCTTTTATTTTATGTCCTTCCACTCCAAAGCGATGCATAACCCACTAAAAAAAAAAGGTATAAATTACCCTTTCAGACAAAACTTCTACAAGGGAAAAAATAAAGCAATAACATAGTGAGTTTTATTTTATTAGTCCAAAACCATAAGTGCCAGCCAGTATATGGTATACTAGCTGAACTGAAGATTTCAATTGCTTCTGCAGTTCAGTGATTCACTCAAAGGTTTTTTTCCTCAGCAGCACAACTACGCTTCCCTGTAACGTCATCTTGATCATTTTCCTTTATCCTGTTTCTAGCCTTTAATCATGGTTGGCCTGACTAACCTAAGAAAATAACTTTAAAGATCAGTCTAAAACCAACATTTCCATATTCTGCTTTGGTTTTCACTCCGTAGTGTGTCAGAAGCCTGACCCTGCTTAAATGCTGGTAATGTAACTCCTCCTAAAAAGAATGATACCCCCATACGTACAGCTGAGCTCTCTGCCTGCTTGTTACCTGCAAAATATCTGGGTGGGTGGAACAGAAGAGCTGTAGTGACAAATGCTTTCTGATTCGTTAAGTGTGGACAAAGCAGTTAGCTTAACAAGGCTGAGTTTTCAGAAAGATCTAAGCCCTCAGCTCATCTTAATCGCTTTGAGGTCCTAGGTTGCACAGCCAAATACAGAAGATCCAATCATTTCTAGAAACCTAAAGAGACTTTAGTTTTTCCCTCACAACCAGTTGTCTCCTCCTGCTTCAGGAGATGCTGAAGTTATGCTGTAAGGCACAGTAGCACGGTGTTTTTCTTAACACAAGCAAATTTTACCTGTATAATTCTGGATCAGTTAACAAATTTGACTTTAAATTGCACCAAGGCTAATTCACAGATTCATTTCACTTCACAGATCTCTCCTGAGACTCTAATCATAGCTGCATATGACTTAGGGTCAGTCTTCTGCAGAAGTCTTAGTCTCATGTGATTTTAAAAGGCAATGAGCAGATCAGATCTTAAAAAGCTGTCAGGCAAACATTTAGTAATTTCTTCCAAATTCTCAGCTGGCGTAAACTGAGATGGTGCCATTGATATGAAGGACTAAATTTACATCCACTGAGCGTCTGGCCCTTGTAATTTGCTCTTTGTTCCCTACTGTATGAAC
Source organism: Grus americana (assembly GCF_028858705.1). Taxonomy (NCBI): domain Eukaryota; kingdom Metazoa; phylum Chordata; class Aves; order Gruiformes; family Gruidae; genus Grus; species Grus americana. Next base: position 7,312,198 of record NC_072853.1, on the reverse strand, counting down.
GTTTTCCCAGGTGCACAATTCACAGGTTTATCTCTAGTTACACAGCGACCAACTAAAGGTCAGAAAAGGCCATTTCCGCAGCACCGCTCTGAAACATTAAGCGCTTCCTGTTCATGCAGTCAACAGTTTATATAGAGATATAAAAATATATGCATACATTTAATGGAAACTTAGAGAAGGATATTCTAAAAATATGCCCTATAACAGGTGAAAAATGTCTTTATGAAATTAATTTCCTAGAACTACGATGCAGAGTGATTAAAATATAACAAATGCACTTTACACCTGGAAAAGTATGAATGATTTAAATGAGATAAGAATTGAATCTGTGAGAAACTGGAACCATCATCAGTTAATAGATTTTATTTCACTGAATTGAACTGAGCTTGAGTTAATTTGCAGTCCATTCACCAAAAACTATCATAGCTTGGCTGTGATGCAAGTGCTTTTATCACAAGACATAATGCAGTGAAATGGTAGGATAAAGAGAAATAAGGTGAAGAAGACAATTTGACACACACACTAGCATATATTCCAAGGAAAAATAAGGTTTCAACAGCAGCTTTATTGAATCAATATTAATAACTTGTCATAAAACACAGGGGTCTCTATTTGGAATTCAGGCTTTACTGTGCTAGGTACTATGCACAAATATTTCCAAAAGATGGTCAGTACCTTAGAAGGTTTACAAGTCTAATTTATGATAAAAACAACAGTTGGATAAAACAAACAAATCTGATGAGTGCAATCTGTTTCATTTATCAAAAAAAAAAAGATAACTGAGAAGCAACTTGATTATGGTTCATAAATACCTCCAGAGGGAGGAAATAGAAGGTATTTAAGAAGTCCTCCATGTAGGAAAGGCAGGCATAACAAGGAGGTTATGGAAGTGAAATACAAAGAAATACAGATGAGAAATCAGTCAGAAAATCATAGTAAAGATGATTAGTCCAAAAAACAAAGTATTGAGAGGAATGGCAGGTTCTCCAGCTTTCCAGCTAAATCTGAAAGGCAATAACAAGACAACATTTGGTCATACAGCACTTAGGTCATTGCTACACAGATTTTTGCAGGCAGATGTGGGTTTGTGGTATGCTCCAAGGCAGTTGGAAGCCGTGCATCTGTACTGAAAGCCATTCACCAAATTTAACATAGCACACCTCTCAAACTGTGACTGCAACAAGCGTGCATCTGTGACCATGTGGAGTCCTTGGTACGAGTGTGATGAGGTGGGATTTTACTATGTGCAGTAAACAGGAGACCAGACGAGGTGGTTGCCGAAACAAAGCAATCTACAAGGTAGCACTCAGATTAGCAGCAGTAATGAGGGTTATCAGCTACCCATTTGCAACCAATGTGAAACAAAGCTGGAAAGATATGTTTTAGCTATTTCAGTCCTTGTGAGCAACTATATTTTTGTGCTTTGAAGATAAACCTTCTGAAGGAAAGCTATGAGCTTGTAACTGATTACATCTCAGTCTTTGGTAAGTTCTATTTTTCTCCCAAATTCACAAGACTGAGTGAACATCTTGTATGATTTCAAGAACAAACCTTAACACAGCCATATCTTTTTTTCCCCTATTTTGACAGTGGTGGAGTATCGTTGGCTCTAGTCTTGATATACAGTATGAGATGTCCAAGATGATCATCAAAAGACCGGTGGTACCTTTTTAGATCCACGAATTTTCTTCTCCCATTTTAAAATATTTGCACAAGGGTTTGGAAGAGACTTTTGAATTTACAAAAAACAAATCAAAACAAACAAACAAAACCCAACAAAAAACCAAACCCAAACCAAAAAGACAAACTCCCCCTGTAATTTATCAGGCTGAAGTTCTACATCTGATGTCACTGATGGCATATAGATAGGTAAAATACTTACTCTATGCCTTCCTTTATATTTCCTTCCCCCTTTTTGGTCTTCCCATTCATATATCTTCCTTTCATATTCCGTTCCACATGTTTGGGATTAACACTTGAAACCTTATTCCTAAGTGGCAATTGAAGATTATAACTTTTCTAACAGATTCTTTTCTCCACTGTTAACTTAAAATGTCACAGGTTTTAGAACTTGATTTTTTTTGGAAAAAACATAGGAAATCCACAGAGAAAATTATTCCAAATCTGGCCAGATGTACCTCCCAAAATTTTTAATTTGGAAATTACAGAAAAAATACATATTGGTCTTTGAAAAGAGTCGTATTAAAACCAACCCAACAAACAACACTGCTACCACTTATTGCTCTGTATTAAGAAAGTGTGGTTATTAAGGAAAAATAATTAAACTAGAAAATTTTTCCCCTTTTTGAAAAAAAAAAAAAAAACCAAACCAAACCAAAACACAAACCCTCCCAAAATGGAAAATTTTGGCTAAACGGGATTTGGATTCTTTTCCACACAGAATTACCTGATGCAGACTTTGGGTATCAGCTGTGTCCAAAGATGCGTGGGTTACAGCTGCATCATCCTCAAGGTACAATATTTGGCATGGTATCAACAGGTCTTTTCCAACAAAAAAAAATCTGTGATTCTATGCTTTTGAAAAAGGCAGAAATAAGGATAACCTCTGGGATAAAAATTTCAGGGCTATGTCTAAATCCCACTGCCTCGATTCCCTTCTCTTACTAGTGTAGTTTCATGGGAAGCTTTGTTGCTAGAGGCAAAAACTTCATCTCACACCCTTGAGAGTAAAGTTGTAAAAGGGAATTGCAGCTTTTAGCACTGTCAGCAGTTTTAAGCTATGTCCATACCAGGAAATTAAATTGTGCCAATTTCCATTCCCAATAGGCAGTTCACCAAAGGCCGACCTGTTTTTCTCACATGGGCACAAGCCATGCATGTGCAGGTCCTATGCACGTCTGAGTTGCAGGTATAGGCAGCATCTCTAAGCCTAATTCTCTAAGGGGAAGGAAGTCTACAAGCTTCCAATGGAGAAAGGAGGAGGAAGGATGCCTTTTAATTTAACTTGTTTCCTTCTCCCACTCTTTTCTCCCACCCCCTACCATTTGTCTTCCAACAAAGAGTTGCAGTAACTGTGTAGTTAGATCCAGGGAAAAAAATACAGTAGAAGGGAACTAACATATTAGAGCAGTAGACACAAGACACTCTTTCTAACACATTGTTTTCGGTGCAGAAAAGAGTTTCATAAATTCCTTAAAATGTATCTTAAATGGCTCTGATGGCTAATGTTTAATTTGCATCCATGATTTAATCTTAATCAAAGAGAATAGTACTAAAAACAGACTTAGTACAAGAATTGAAAGGCAATTGTAGCAAAACATAGCCATAAACATCTCAGACTGATTCTCTTCTTGTTTGTCCAGGTGGAAGTCAGGAGCAATTCCACTCAAATGAACGTAGTCATACTAGAGTAAAACTGGTGTAAAGAAGAGTAGGCTCCTGCTGTGTAAGCTGAAGCAATTTCAGATTTGGCAGTAAATTCTGATAAACATGCTACCGTGCAGCTGTATATTAAATAACCAATTTAGAACAAAAACAAGCCGCTAATGCCTACATTTTTCTTCAGACTAATAGGTGGCTGAAATACAGTATTTCTGAAATAAATGACAGGGATTGTTAGGTTTTGAAACATGTTTTCTTCAGTTGCCTATAATAACAGTAGAAAATGAAGGAAAAATTGCCTTAGATTCACAGAAAAGAATATGCTTTTATGCAAAAGAGATATCAGTCCCTAATACAAATAGGGAATTTAAGACATCTGTGCTGAGATCCTTAAAGGTGTTTAGATACCTATCACCTGTTATACAACACCTAAAGCCCAGACTGGGGAAGAGGGGGAAGGAGGCTACAGGATCGTTTGAGTAGGATATCCATGCCCTGAGCTGCAGCTCTGTTTCACATGAGGACATGAAGAAGTCAAGAGGCAGGGTAAAAGAGGTTTAGTCTGTGTCTTTGAGGCAAAACCCCACAGTAGCCAAAACACTGTCTGGAGAGGCCTTGATTTTCTTCCTAAGAAAAGCATACCAAGAGCACTAACCAAGCTTTCAGTCTCTGAAGTTCTATCTGAAAACAAAGGAAAACAAGATACATAAAAAAATAAAGAAATTCAAATTTCCCTTGTAAGACATGAAAAAGTGAAAGAATCACACACAAAAATATCTTCCTGCCACATGTCTTTGGGGTATTGGTTCTTCTTTAAGTCTTGATCTCAAGCTAAGACTTCCACAGACCTACTGCACTGCAATAAACTCTATCTGGTCTTCCATATAAACACCTTTCTGCTACCTTTAGGTTGCAGCCATGATTACACACTGGGAAGGTACAACATTCCTCCATGTGAAAAGGTCCGACTTTTAACCTCAGATGCAGCAGCCAGAACAAGACAAATGCAAACCTTCCTCCTCTGCTGCTCTGCCGTGGCCCGTCAATCAGAAAGGAAAACATACATGCTCTCCAAATACAGCATTTTAATCATATTGTTAAAACAAGCTCCTCTAAGTTCTTGTTAGCATCTTAGCTCTCATGTTGGTACCTTAGTTTATGCCAAAGATATCTTAAGACAGCTCCTGCATCTCCCAGTAGCACATAAACTATTGGTTTAGAGTAGTCTTTTGATATGGAGATCTTATATCCCTTCCAATTAAGACCCCAGGTCTTCCAGTTCCTGAAGAATACTGTAACTGCTGGGCTGTTATGTAAAAGACAGTGCAAATCTCAGGTTCTGGGTTTTAGGAATTTAGGATTAACTTTCTGGAGACAATTAGTACCTCTAGGAGGTGATGATTCAGCTTAATTAAGAAACAATCACTTACTTTCATTGAATATAAAAGGATCCTTGGTTATTAAAAGGAGGCTCAGTTGTCTGGGTTCCTAACCTCAAAGAAACAATGCAGGAATGCCCACTAAATACAGTAGTAGGACTCAATGGCTTTTATCAACCTTGCCTGGGCCCATCACCTGCACCATCTGCCCGTAGGACCAGGAACACTGTTAAGCTTAGGCCTGGTCACCCAGTCTTTGGACTTTCCTATATTGTTGGTCCACCTCTTTGCAGCCTTGCCTCTGGCCCTGCCTCCTACATGGGCATTGGACCTATGCAGTAGGCAGATTGCCTCCTGGGTAGGCCCCTTGCATGTGTCTTTCAAGGTATTTCCAGTCCTGCCTTTGTCCCTGGACCCTGGACCTATGTTTTAGTTTTGTCTCCATTCCTGTTTCTGGCTCCATTTCCTTTAGCTCCTGACTGGGCTCCCTGGATGTATCCCAGACCTGGTCCATCATTTGCTGTGTCTGCCACTGCTGCTGGACCCTGTTACCAGCACATGGAGTGATGCACCCCATGGGTGAGGGCATTGCATGTGCTGGGGTCAGCTTTGGCTCCCGGCTCCATGGCCTTAAGGGAGCAGGTGACCCTTGCTGCTCCTTGGTGGGTGGATCTTGGTCTAAGCTGCATGGATTTCTGTATCCTGTGCTGAGTGTGGCAGGAATGTGGGACCTGTGATCCGAGCAAGCCTAGCAAATGGGCACTTAGGTGATTTAGGCATTTGAATTTCCAGATGGCCTTAGGTTGGTGCCTAGATGCTCAGCTCCACCCAAAACGTGGTGACTTAGTGTCAGATAGCAGCAGGGTATTATGCATCTCAAGAAAATAGTCCCTAAATTGGAGAGACACGGATTCGATGGACGGCCCACTCGGTGGAGAAGGCTGTATGGTCACACTCAAAGACTTGTGGTCAACAGCTCAATGTCCAAGTGGAGAACAGTGACGAGTGGTGTTCCTCAGGGGTCGGTACTGGGACCAGCACTGTTCAACATTGTCGGCGACATGGACAGTGGGATCGAGTGCACCCTCAGCAAGTTTGCTGACGACACCAAGCTGTGTGGTGTGGTCGACACGCTGGAGGGAAGGGATGCCATCCAGAGGGACCTTGACAGGCTTGAGAGGTGGGTCCACATGAACTGCATGAAGTTCAACAAGGCCAAGTGCCAGGTCCTGCACATGGGTCGGGGCAATCCCAAGCACAACTACAGGCTGGGCGGAGAATGGATTGAGAGAAGCCCCAAGAAGAAGGACTTGGGGGGTATTGATTGATGAGAAGCTCAACATGAGCCGGCAGTGTGTGCTTGCAGCCCAGAAAGCCAACTGTGTCCTGGGCTGCATCAAAAGAGGTGTGACCAGCAGGTCAAGGGAGGTGATGATCCTGCCCCTCTACTCTGCTCTCATGAGACCCCACCTGGAGTACTGCATCCAGCTCTGGGGGCCCCAGTACAGGAGAGACATGGAGCTGTTGGAGAGAGTCCAGAGGAGGCCACGAAGCTGATCAGAGGGCTGGAGCACCTTTCCTATGAGGACAGGCTGGAGCATTGGGGTTGTTCAGCCTGGAGAAGAGAAGGCTCCGGGAAGATCTAATTGTGGCCTTCCAGTACCTGAAGGGGCCTACAGGAAAGCTGGTGAGGGACTGTTTATCAGGGAGTGTAGTGACAGGACAAGGGGTAATGGGTTCAAGCTGAAGGAGGGTTGATTTAGATTAGACGTTAGAAAGAAATTCGTGACTGTTAGAGTGGTGAGGCACTGGAACAGGTTGCCCACAGAGGTTGTGGATGCCCCCTCCCTGGAAGTGTTCAAGGCCAGGCTGGATGGGGCTTTGGGCAACCTGGTCTAGTGGAGGGTGTCCCTGCCCATGGCAGGGGGGTTGGAACTAGATGATCTTTAAGGATTTTCCAACCCAAACCATTCTATGATTCTATGATTCTATGAAAAATACAGGAGCTGGAGCAATCCAGTGTCAGCAATCTTTAGAGCACACTCTGACACACACGTTTTGTCTCTGTTGTATTTAGAGCACCTTCATTTTATTTTGCATTGTGTTTTTGATGTTTATCTACCTTCCATGTTATAGCACAACTTTCCACTCATTTTTCTGACAGTGTGCTGTCAATTAGATTATAAATTATTTTATGGTGGAATTTGTGTTATAGGTGTGTCCAGCAGTTACCATAATAAAGAGTCGCTTTCAACTGCAGGTCTCCAAGCATTACTTTAAGAGGATATAATCATGCCAGCAACAGTGATAATGTCTGTACAAGTGTTGGTTTCAGTCTGACTAATGATTTTTGCAAGGACCTGGAGCACCTTCTCATTTTTTTGTGCCTCATACTTCCACACTAGCAAGAGGGAAATCTTATTTACAACTGCCATAGGATAACACAAGATAATAAAGCTTTCTGAGCATCATCTATCACATAAGCAATGTCTTTTAGAAGGAAAGATGTGTGATCCCTCAACTTGTGGTTGTAGCATTTTTGATGGAGAAAGGGGGAGATGCATTAGCTGCATTTGTACAGATTTTCATGTTCACATATGAATCCACACCTATTTATGACTAGATTTTTCAGTTTGAAGGGAAAGAGAAATCTGGTACAAGTGACAGAATCTGATCTTATCTCTTTTTCTCACAGCTGCTGGAGGAATTTGTAATTCAAAAGCCACAGGGTGAAGCAGGTTGGTATATTTGGGATTCAGCATTTCATTTAAAGCCTGCTTCCAGAACTGCTGTAATGATATGGGCGAATGTTGATTTCTATTAAATACATTGCAAATATGTACAGCATGTTCTGTCCCTGGGAAGATGCCACTATGAAGAGATATTGCAGCTGAATTGCCAGAGAATTCAAGTGTGATGGGGAGGGGGAGGAGGAAGGAAGGAAGGCACAAAGAACAAAATGTCCCCACAGCCACCCACGAGGACGCACTCCTAGTGAGATATGAATCAGCAACAGCCGAGGAAACCCTGACGCCTAAAGGGGATTATGTAAGAATCTGAGATAAGTGGTGTCACTACCACCTTTGGGTATTTCTCAGGCATTTAACTGTGCCATCTAACCTGAGAATAGATACCTGGAGTTCTCCTCTGGTCTATGGAGAAAGCCAAGCAGCTGCTGAGGGTGATAACTTTATCAAAGAGCCTAGAGCAGGCAGGCTTGTAAATTAGGCATCTCAGGTAAATGCTCTTTGGGTGTGCTCAATGCAAGCCTTAAGCTTAAATCTGCTGTTCTAATGCTTTGTGGACAGCTCTTTACTGCCCAGTTTCATAGATCGTGGTCTCCTTGGGAAAGTACAATATCTTTCCCATTCCACTATTCTGTTCCAAAGGATGAATGTCAAAAGAATAATGATAAGACATCATTACCATAGTGATAAGACATTATAAGAATAATCATAAACCGACAAACTCTAAACTCTTCACTAAAAAGGTATGTCTCTGTGCTTTTACTGACATTGACGGAGTTCTGGTAGAGCCTTGAGACACAAAAATCAGCAGTTTTCATTGCTGTCATCTACTCATCAGTGTCAGTAGGGATCCAGCTGTGTTCTCTCATACCAATATCTCTTAAGTCAGATGTTCAGTTAGGTCTGCTTGGCTTATGATACGACCTTTTGTAGATCATTTCTTCCTGTGCTGGGGAGGTCCACAGTGATTCAACTATCAAAATTAAGTGCATGCAAAACTCATCAGAACTAATAAATCAGAATTGTTAGCACATATTTCTCAGAAGGCAATAATAACTTTGATATTCAGCCGCTAATTTTGAAGCCGCATTAGGACTAAAGAGATACTAGGTTATGTATGATTTGGGTGTCGCTACCATAGAAGCACAGGGAGAACAACTTTCAGTAGTACTTCAGTTGCAAAGTTACTTAGGTTTTGTGATATTTAGTATTCCCTTTGAGGGACATCAGACAACAGCCCCCAGGCTCTACAGATATCCATTCTGTGATTCCAGTTTGCTTCTAGGAATGACTGTCCTATACTCTTCTACACTTTTCTCTGACCATGGGCCGTATAGACTGGAATAGGAAGGCAGAGGAACAGAGGGTAAAAGCAAGAAGTGTCAGGATAGTATTACTGGAATATCTGTGCTCAAACACGGCACAGCCATGCAATTTCACTATGTGATTTCAAGCTATGTGGAGCTCAGCCACAAGTACAGCTTCAGGAATTTTGTGGAAAAGAGACAGTTACAGGGTTTATGACCTCAGTGGTAAGGAGGCATGGGATCATGGTTGCACTGTTGCACACTGAGGATTGCTGCCACTCACCATTCGAGGCAGCCAATTTCTGCAATATTTTTGGTCCGTTAGCAGGATCTTTAAGGAAATGAGCAAGATGATCCTTACAGAGAAGGTGAAAATACCAAAAGCCCTTATGCACATGAGAAAATTTGCTTACAAGAGACAAACATGTGACAACAATTGGTAAAGCACAGAGAAATTTGAACAGAGAGAGGGAACAGGAAGACAATACACAGGTGGGAAAAGTCAAAAAAAGAAGTCTAAGAAAGTATCACTTTGCATGGACAATTCTACCTCATGTTATACAAGGTGTGATATGAGTTTTTGCACAGTGCTCATTCATAAACTATATGTGTTGAAACATTATATCAGCTCAATGACCTGAAAATGGCTGATCTTTATACACTTGAAATGATATATCTCAGAGGCAGGGATTTCTCATTTGTGATTGTCTATACTCACACTCTTGTCAATGTGCAGAAAGGCTATATACAAAAGAAGAGTGAGATGAAATCTTTAAACACAATAGGGAAGACAGAATTTATATTGTTTGATCCTTTACTCTCAGACAATTTTATTATTATTATTTACTTTGATTCCAAGACTTCAAAACTTTAGATGTATAATAAACTTCAGTGCTTTGTTTAGTTGTGCCCAAAGACTCACAAAGGAATGGCAAGAGGAAATGAGATTTATTTTTTTTAATAAGCTTTCACTTTATCAGTGTGCATATTAGCATTTTAGTAGTTGTCTTCCTGTGGATTTAACAAGATAACCAGTAAAAGTAAAAAAGTTTCCAGTTTTAATTTTATTTAATGTCTCATATGAAAATAGTGTTAAGGCAACCTGAAATGAGGAAAGATCTGTTGCAGTCATTAAGCTGAAAGTACCAAGATTTCTACAGACCCCTGAAGCATTTGTTTTCTGATCACTACTCTAATTCCTAGCATATGTCAGGTCAGACTGTAGCCTTTCTCAGTTTCCTGAAATCAGAGTGCTCTCTATTTACAGAGAGCATTTTCTTCTCCACTTTTCCTGTTATCTGTGTGTTCCTGGATCAACACCAAAGTTTGTTTGAAAGGGGAAGTTCAAAACTACTTAGAAGATTGGATACCCATTCTATTTTAGTTTCAAAATACATCATCAACTACTCACCATGGTTTCAGAAATCTACTGTAAATGTCCTCCCTACACCATTCACCCTCCATTTCTTGCAGTTTGCTATAATCTGGTGTGTAAAGCTTCCAAAAGTTGTGGAGCAGGCTATTTTGAGAGAACTTGTAAGCAGGAACACATTAATGGCTATCAGGTGCAGCTATGAATTTAATGAATGGTTTGTTGGAAATAACATTAAATAGCAACATCCGTCTGCAGATGAGCTCCGCAATGTCCTTATTTCAAGCCCAGGCAGATGGAGGATTTGCAACGTGCTTACTGTTTTCTGGTTCATGCAGCATTGCTTGCTTGTAAATACATTTACAATTATGCTTGGAAATATTTGGAGCTTGACCGTCCAGCTTTTATTTTTTGCAGCTTCCTCTTCAAAGAAACCAGTGTAGGAAGAATGTAACATGGTTCATCATGAGAATTAAACTGGTTTAGGTTTTTGTCCTGCTCAGAAAAACCCCACAACTTTTATTTTCCTTTTTTTTTTTTTTTTTTCTCTCTTAAACAGCTTTAGTCTGGAGAATGGAGGTGAAAGTGATACTGTCAGGTTCTTTTTAAGCTTGTTATTACTTTCTGATGTTAAAGTAAATCTAGAAGTTTCATATTTAGGAACCAAAAAGGGGAAATGCCACATCAGGTATCAAGGCCAGTGACCTCCTAACACGCGAAGTCACATCATACAGCTCTTTCAGATCTGTAAAATTAATTGTTAATGTCGATATTCAAATATATTCCAATTTATTTCCATTTTCAGCCATTTGCAATCAAAATACCTCCTACAACATTTATATATGGCTGTCTACTGGGGAAAGAAGAGGAGAAAAATACTTTCCCAGGGAATTATTTGTGTGGTACATGAATGGATAGACCAGACTAGCAGGTACTACTTTCTTCCCTTAGCCCTTCCTGCAGACATGAAAGGAGTTAATCCCTTATATACTGTGTGAGCTGTAGGCTTTTTTTTCTTATGATTCAAATAAAAAAGATAACAGAGGAAAAGGAAGAGCATATTGAATATTGATTTTTGTCTCAAACATAAGGAAGTCCATTTTGGGAATGGGTACAAAAAAGGGCTGTTGATTAATGATATCCTAATCCTAAATGGCTTCTGAAAGTTGCCGAACAGTAACTGGACCAAGTTTAACCTCCTGTATATAACTGTCCTGTCTCTTCCTCTAGGTAGCAGATAATTTAGACCAAGTTTTTGAAGGACCATGTTACTGAGTTGGTGAGATGAGACTTCACAGACATACAAAAGCAGTAGAAAGCTGTGAAAATGTTCATTGATAAGATTATACTGGTTTAAATACAGAATGTAAAATATCTTTCTGTAAAAATCAGTTCCAGGTAGAAAAACTAGTCTTATTCCCAGTCTCACTTCTACCATGTTAACATAGCTTCACTGACTTCAGAACTACACCCAGTAGACAAATAACATAAATACACAACACTGTTGAAGTCAATGGGCCTCTGATGACTCACGTCAGTTGGAGTTGCAGTTCAGCTTGTTGTTTGCAGAAATTTCCAAACTTGAAAACTCTTTCTCACATTTCTACCAAAGTCAAAATAGGTCTTTGTGAAATAACTGCAGCAAACAGTAAATGATGTATGAAATGAAATATCTCATCCATCCCATACATGAAGAATGTGCAGAGGAAGCTTTGCTGCTTTCATCATGCAGTTTCAAACGAGTCCCTGATGCAGAACCATCATTTGTGTGGAGTAATGAGAAGATGGGGGTGATGCCGTCATTCTTATCTGCTGTCAGGTATGACACTTCCATCTAGACAGATTCAGATTTTACCCCTCCCTCACTTTATGTGATAAACACTGTTGTATATTCTGTCAAGCAAATTCCATTGAGTTCAATGGGAGCCTGCAGTATGAGGATCTATTCATGTCTATATAACTATTTTACATTATGTTAATTTTTTATATATAACAGATCCTATCTCCTAGCACATGTCTACACTACATAGTGAAGTGGTGTGTTGAAGATCCCTAAGCTTTCCATGTGTGTTGACATACAAATATATTGGCTCAGGTCACAAAACCAGTACTAATTTACCAGCATGGTGATGCGTCTGAGCTAATATTGCTTGCAAGATATATCTCATTCGCCACCAGCTCTGCACCGTGTTGTATTCACGTCCTTCAGAAGGTCTACGTTTCACCTAAATTCCCCCATTTTGAAGTTAGATAACTGGTTCATGCAACTCATCTAGGTTTTTTCACTAGACAGGTCCAAATGGTAGTTCACTTTACTGAATATAAATATCTTTGTGAGTGGATTTTACGAGCTCAATCAGAGTAGAAAGAGCCTAGAGGACTGGTTTAAATCATCTTGATCCAGTGAAGTTAGGTGTGGTGAACCTCACCTGAACAAATAATTCAACAGTCATTGTAAGATTTCTGCTGTGTAAAACCACAACTACTACAAAAGTAAAAAATGTTCTTTTTGATTCTGTACCAAGAGAAAAATGAGCTCCAATAAGTCCTGAAATCAAAAAAAAAAAAAAAAAAAAGCCTCAGGAAGGCTGAGGAAGCTTCGAAAAAGGAGCATTTGTTTCCTGCCCCATTGGATTTTAAAAAATTTGCTCATTTTTAGTGGCATGAAAATTTCATGTTCTAATGTGATAGGCAAATGAGCTTTGCAGTATGTTTATGATTTTGAAAATCTGAATCTGCAGATGTTTGACTTTTTTGTTGGCATCTCTGCTATGACAACCATGTCTGACCCCCACAGGATAGACGTTTAACCAAGATCATGCAACCATTCTCTGCCTATCAGTAAGTTTTTCTCACCGTAATATTATGTATGAGCATGGATTAGACTCTCTGTGGTGACTATGTGGGGAATGGTTTCCAGTAGCACTCGAACAGTCAGCAAAGAAGGTCATATTCAGAGTATTTTTATTTAAGAATCTCTAAAATTCACAGTTTTGATACATCACATCTCTATATTCTTCGCCTCCTCTATTATTCATTTGACTCTGAAGGTCTGCTTGGCAGAGACAGGGTACGAAATTTAGCCATCAGGCTTGGGGTGCTTCTGAGCTCCAGTGCACTCTTCCTGAAGCTTTGTCAGAAAGAGTTTGCTTGTCTCTGAAAGCAGGGTGATTTGATCACTCTTGGGAGTCACACTTTCCCCCCCGTATTTTGTTTTGTTCCAAGAATGCCAAGAAAATGTTCTTTCTTTTAGAAAATAGTCTTCTCCCTGCTGAATTCACATTAAGATATCCTCAGAGGGCTTTACTGTCACCTTCTGTAGGTTAAAACAACAGGATGTCCCCCCTTTCTCCCCCTAACTTTGAAGAACCTCACACTGGGTTGCCTTTTAAAGCGTTTGAGCTATAGTCTGATATCTACCTGCAGTCAGCATCACGCCAAAGAGCAGCATCTAAGAATCTGAAAACTGCATTTGCTTTTTAGCAGAAGAGAATCAACATGCAGAGTTGTTAGATATCCTCATTCTCTACCACTCTGTAGGATATGTGAACGTGGCAGCTGCTGCTGCGATTTCTGTGCAGTGTAGACACATCCAAGTTAACGAGAAACTAGGTTGCTAAGGCAGACGCAACCATTTAGCCTGTCCATTCCCAAAAGTCACATGATTTTCTGGGCTGCTTGGTCCAGTCTACTTGGGTCACAAGCCAGCTAATTCCAAAGCAGTTCACATGTATTTTTACTAGATGAGAGGTACAGTGGTGCAGCTAAGATTCACAACACTGGGTAAGAAACAGAAGATTTCATATCTCATGTTACTTCCTACCTCAAGAATGGGATGGAGGGGTTGGCAGGCTGATGCTGACACGAGCATCATGGCAGACAGCCAGAGCTCCACAGAGGAGATAGCATGAAGTTGAAGAATGCAGGTGAGCATGAGGGGAAAGCACAGTGACACAGCATGAGCAAGGGAAGCATGTAGTTCTCCGTCCCCAGAGCAGGCCATCGCAAAAGGGAAACTTTTTCCCTCTCTCTGCATTTGGGAGTTTGCAAGGGCTTTGACACACGACAAAGTTATCATGCTGATCATTTACCAGCTGAACCTTTGTAAGCGCTCATGGTGAACAGGATGTGCTTTGACTTCACTTAAACCTCTTTTACTGTGTGCCAAAAGATATGAAATTACCTTTGCTGCCTTTGTTTTGGAGTGAAGATCCATTTTGCGGTATTTGGAGGGAAGTTTCACTTAGAAATCTCTCATCTACTTTAGTAACTAAAAACATACCATGAGATACGGTCACTAGGAGCAGAGAACCGATAAACCCTGCCCTCCCATTCCTTTGTGACAATCATTTCCTGACCCAGGAGCCAGAGCATCACTTTCCCAAACTTGTGTGCTCTGGAAGACATACACATGGACACTGCTGCCAGCTCAGTGATGTTCTTGGAGCTCTTACTCTTGATCAACATTTAATATCACCTCAAATACCTACTCAAGAAGATAGGAAAAAATTGGATTACTTCTAATACTAATCACACTACAATAATGCATGATATTATCTATGTCATCCAGACACAGACAGAGGAGAAAGAACACCTCTAAGGCATGTGCTTTCTTATGATAAATGAGGGGAGGGGGGGAATGAAGAAAGAGAGAGGGAGATTTTGTTCTGAATTGCCATTTTCAGAGAAATTGCCCCTACAGTCAAAGCATTGATCCAATTCACCAATGTTTAGATGCTAGAGAGGAAGTCAGAGCAACCAAAAGTTCTTTTTTATTAAAAAAAAAAAAAAGGGGGAAGAGGAAAAAAGTTAGACTGAGTATTAAGAAAAACGGAACAAAAGGAAACACTTTTAAAAAAGAGCTACAGTGAATTCCTAAGAGGAATGGTGGAAAACCCAAAGCATTCACTGTAATTTTTTTTTTCTTGCCAGAGCAGAAAATATACTTTGGAGAACAATTCTTCATTGTCAGGGGAATTAAGTATATATCCTACTATATCTTTCCTGTCACAGGTTTCTATGAATATGTGAGATAAGCCAATGGGGGAAAAGCCATTAACTTTGGCGCTCTGCAGCAGAAGAGTAACGTTAATACAATTCTGTTACTAAAGACTGAAGATTTTCTTTTTTTCCCTCCAGGTGATGAAAGAATCCTAGATGACAACAGCCTGTGTGAAAAAAAAGATGAGGAATGTGTAGAGAAATATAGCTGTACTACTTTTGTTAACTGGTGTTCCCAATCCCAGTTTGAAGCATCAGGTTTCTGTGACTATAGCTAGAGGAATATCTGTGCAATTACTTTAGGAATTGCGCATGTTTTTCTAAGCAGCAGAGTAGGTTCATGTTTCTTTGCAACTTCATTGTGAACTTTAATCTTCATGTTCATGTATGTCTGGTTAAATACCTTCAAGGCTTTCCCCTTCTGCTACTTATGACTACATCCCTATTAAATCTGGCATTTCACTGTTGTTTCAAAGAGATTGAATAAAGATTCTCTTATACATAGCTTGAACCTTTGATATTTGCATCCAAGTGTGTTCAGGGAATATCACTGTGTAGTTACAGAAATATCCTACATAACAAACACCCTATAAGAAAGAAATAAAGGCTCTGATCAGAGTCTTTTATTCTCTGAAGAGGTGTTTTTCTTTTAATACTATCTTTTTCTTGTTTACTTAGAAGGTTTGCAATCACACCTCATTTCAGCAGAAATGGTAATTCAGAGGAACTGGTCACTCTTGACCGTAAAAGGATATTTTATATGGTTCTCCACAGATCTGTTTTATCTCTACTCTGTCCCAAAGAAAAATAAACAAAATCATACAGGTCCAGTCACATGAATTTCAGTTCATCAGAAATGTTGGAAGTAAAGTAATAGCTTATCAATTGGAAATGGTATAAAAAAGTCAGAAAAAAAATACAATATATTATCCAGGCAGCCACACTGAGAGCATAAATGAAAGATTAATAGTTCATATGTTTTTCATTGTGGTACATTGACACCTTTGACCAAAGGGAGGGAAAATATCCTTCCGCTAGAATTAAATAGCGATTTCTCAGTCAGACAGCTGCACCAGATTCTTATGGGGGTTAGCAATCAGAGAGAGATCAAGACCTACATTTTCACAGAGTCTACTATGCAATCACTTCCATAGTGCAAAATAAGTCTAAGGAAGCAATTACATGTCTAAATTCTTTTATACACATGATCATAGGCTTTCTTTTTTAAATCAGTAGTTCTGTGGAGTTATTGGTTTTACTAGCAGAAACACTGTTGTATTTGAGATTTTGCACTAGATAATCATAGAATTCATTTTGTGTTGCCTGTTTATAAGTTTTATTTTACTTTAATAGATCTGGTTATGGATGTGGAGTATGCAGTTCAGTAGCAGACCTTTTAAATGGCTTAGGAACAGATTCATTCAGAGCACTTCAGATGTTTTCTTGTTTTCGTTTTACAAGGGGAGGTATTGTAAAAGCAGAGTGTAAACAGGCTATATTGCACTTATCTAAACAGCAGGGCGTGCTCCCATGCATATAGGAGTAATTAAGCCCTCTCCCCTCTGCCAGCAGTGATGTATCAAACCTCTTCTGTGCACCCCTAGGGCTGCAGCACAGATGAACATTGCTCTAGACATGGAGGTGCCCTGGGGAGACACTCTTTTGGGTCAGAGCTGATGGTACACTTCACAGCTGAGGTGGTCTAAAGACAATATAGGTGTAAAACAGACCCCTCACAATCATGAGGTACCAGACACAAACCTGTTTTGAAGAACACCTGGGTTCCTGTCCCTGATGCTACTCTGCAAAAGGGTTATCAGTTCCTCTCTCTGTATCACCCAATAAATGCAGCACCAGGTTCTCCACTGAACGTGGGAGGGAAGAATGGGCCAGAATTGTGCAATAGTCACTTAGCAATGCCAGAGCCAGTCTACAAGCTTCTGCTTGAGAAGTCCTGCTGGTTCTCAGAGGCTGAATCTAGGATTTAGGGGCAAGGATCTAGGAGCCCCTCCAACTTCGGGGGCATCTACCTCTGCCCCAGTGTTGTTATGACTCTGTGACAGGCTGGAGCAATCATACCCACACCTTGTTTTAAACTAACAGGTGCCAAGTTTGGGTGCAAGGGAGACACGGACACTGGACCATCCATGTTCCATCACATCCCAGAAATAAGGTGTTAACACAGGTAAAGTCTTCCTTCATAAAAATCATCTAAGCTCAACAGAGTATCAATATATTTGCACCTAAGCATGAAATATTGTATAGTTTTCAAGTATACGGTTGTAATTATCTGCCAGTCACATCTATCAGTAACTAATATTGATTTTGGGTAGAGAACAAAACTCTCTACGTCACTATATAAAAGAAACCTCTCTGTGACCCTAACATCTCTGGCTGTATCTGCAGATTTGAGATTTTTGCATTTCTCCACATAGTGATTCATTCCTCTGTAATGATATTCCTTTTTGTGGAGTGTCAATATATAATTAGAGGGGTGTGTTGTATGTCATTGTGTTAGTCTTCCTACAAAATATGAAGGTTCAGATCCACTCCTGTAAGTCAGTAAAGCTCCATTAAAATCAATACAGCTGCAGTGATCTGATCTTCTTGTGCATCTTAATCTCATTATTTTCCTCCTTTCATGTAAACCAAATTACTATTTTCTGAACTCAGATAACTTGTTTTTCTTAAATTTACCAACCACAATGCTAGATTTTTATAGAAATAAATAATTACAGAGAATAGCTATAGTTAACAATAGGAAGATTAAATATAGATTTTTATGCCATAGTGCAAAAAAAGCAACTGATATGACATCCTGCTCTAATTAAAGTATGTCAATTATGAGAACAGATTTAATCAAATTATACTTTCTCTCTGTAAGTGCAATATATAACAGATTTTTAAATATATCTGCAAGCATGGAAGTAAGAGAATTGAAATCCCTCACCTTATGTTTCAATTAGAGTTAGCCAATACCCATTTTCTAATGTCATATATGAAACACTATGATACAAATAAAAAGCTAAGTGAAAAGGCTTAGTCACTGATTTTAATCTAGAAGGATGATTTTGACACTATGAAACCAGCAGGGACAATGGGGGCTTGGTATCACTGGCTCTTTTATGATTTGGGAGATTTCCAAAGAAACTCTGATCTGAAAGAAAGTTTTAGTCATTTGTACTCCCTTGGGCACTGTCTCCATTTAAAGGCACTCTGCTATGTGCATGTGCTGGATGACGTGGCCAGGAGGCTGGGTAGTGATAGCATCAAGACAGATGGTTTTAGAGCTGTATCCCATTGCCACAGAGTTGGCCTGAAGTAGTCCTTCCATGGATGTCAATGGATTTAGAGGCTCTCAGGTCTCAATTCAGTTGTTTAAACACAGGCAGCTAGTGTCATTTGAAATATGTTCAGGTGCTGGAGACATCCAAGTAGTGCTAGTCAATATGAACCCATGACTTTCAGCAGTGACAGCTGAATCTAGGCTTGTGGGATCCCCTCAGGCATAGCAAATGGCACTAAGTAGATCTGTATGGGCAACTGAATTGAGCCCCCAGGGCTGAATTCATTTTCCCTAACTAAACTTACACACTGTATGTTTCTACATCTGAGTTAGTCTCCCTGTCGGACCTTTACAGACAGGAGTAAGTGCACTGCATTTGACTTATTTCAGCTGTCTACACTGGGACGAGATGTCTTGTCCCCAGTTCCCTTCACTGGCTCTAAAAAGATTTCAGAAAACTCAGTTATTGGCATCTTCACTGTAGATACCTTGGCTTGATGCAGTGGTTAAATACAAAGGGTCTTCATTAGTCACAGGCCACCACAGGAGAAAGGTCATTGTGGTTCCATTATTTCACAGCTTACTGCCTCTGCCTGAGAAGAAGAAAGGGGTATTGGTACCGTAGGACATTAATTTAAGGCGACAAGATGATAACTGGAAGCTTTCCACTAACTTTAATGAACTTTGGACTGGAATCATAAAGACACAGTCCCAACCAACACCTTCACTGAGAAAGTGACTTGCTGAAATAAGTCATACAAGGCTGATCAATGGTTTCACACTGTTCACATGACCCTGTATGCCTTCATGTATCTCAGTATGATGCAATCTCTTCACACTATCCCATGGCTATGGGGAATTTGACTGTGTTTTGATTTCCATTTAACTTGTGAATCTACACTTCTCTGAAGTATAGGTCTGCTGTGGGTTGGCCTTGGCCAGCAGCCACACACCCACAAGCCACTTACTCACTCCCCTCTCCCTCCCGCCTCCCCACAGGATGGGGGAGAGATAAAGAACAAAAGTGAGAAAACTTGTGGGTCGAGATAATGACAGTTTAATAAGTGAAGGAAAGATTAAAAAAAAAAAAAAGAAAGAAAGAAAAAGTAAAGAGAAAAAAAAAAGTGATGCAAAAGCAATCACTCACCACCTCCCACCAGCAGACCCATGCCCAGCCACTCTTTGAGCAGCAGCCACCTTGGAAATCAAGTGCCCACCTCCCACCCCCTTCTTCCTCTACCCCAGTTTTTATTGCTGAGCATGACGTTATATGGTATAGAATGGACCTGTGACCAGTTCAGGTCGGCTGTCCAAGCTGTGTCCCCTCCCCAATCTCTTGCCCACCCCCAGCCTACTCACTGCGAGGGCAGAGTGGGAAAAAGAGAAAGCCTTGCCATTGTGCAAGCACTGTTCAGGAATAACCACAACGCTGGTGTGTCATCAACACTGTTTTAGCCACAAATCCAAAACACAGCACCACACGGGCTGCTATAAAGAAAATTAACTCCACCCAGCCAGACCCAGTACAAGGTCTAATGCCATTGCCTTCTTGGGGGCAAGGTAAAATCAGGAGTGCTGGAGAACAGCATTTTTTATCTACATGCTACCACCAACTGAGGGTTGGACACAATAAGGGCTGAAGAGATGAGAGGAGTGGAGCAGTTCCAAAGTCAGAGTGAACATCTCATCTGTCTGTAGCTCCCAAAGAAACTCAACTGTTGTTATTAAGGGCTAATTGTTGATTTGCTGCATGGATGGTTTAAAATGGAAAAGCAGTCAGATAATATTCTTTGTCACATCAGATCAGATTCCCAAGGGTAGAATGAAGGTTGCATTGAATTATTTTCATATTGTACAATTTTTTTGGCCCTACCTAAGCAATGGCATGAGTTTAAAGGGAATGCAGAAATAAAAAATATAGGTTTTCATATTAAAATGCACAAACTTTTCACTACGGACTCTAAGCCTTTTACCAGGCAACCAGAATTTTTCTGCTTGTTTTGTATCTGTTAGATCCCTCCCCATTTTGATTGCACATCCTTTCGCTCCTGCTCTAAATAGACAGAGATCATCACTGCATTTTAGTGAACATTTGCCAAGAGAAGGTGCTGGTTTCTATGGGAGGTGTTGGAAACTTTGCAAAATATAGGTTTTACAGCAGAACACTCAGCTTTTAAATTGGTTTAGGATTTTTTTTTTTCCCCTGAAAAGTGTCATATTGGCACACAAAATATCTTTCTGTGGCTGTTTGTGTGGAACAGACGCCCAGTTAGTAACAAGCTGGTGTTCAGTCCATCAGTAGTTGAAATGTTTTGTTTGGAAGCTCCGGCCTTGCCTTTCGGTTCTTTTTTCAGTTGAAGAAGCTATTGTTATCACACCATGCAAGCAACGGTGGTGCCAACTGTCCCAAATATCGTTTTGCTTGCAGCCTCTCTGGCACTTATTTAATTATTTTCTCATTTCATTTAAACTACGTACTGTAAGAACATTTTAGTACTTTCAGCCGAAGAGAACACTTGAGAACATTTTTATCACTTATAAATAGAGACTCAGAAAAGGATAGGGGCACCTGGATACATTTCTCATTTAATATATAGTTAATTATATTACTTAATAAGAAAGATTGTGTATGAAAATATCAGATGCAGCCAGGAGGTTTTTATATAATAACCAGTTTTTCAAAATACATTGGTCGCATACTGATAGTCCAGCTTTTTATTTTGGGCTGAGGAAATAACTGGAACTGTACATAGCTTTTTACAAGATTTAACTTCATCTTTGTTTGCATGATGACAGTAAGTCAGAGGCTGTAACTGGAATCTGGTATGAATGAGTTTGGCCAGCGTTTGTCGTTATTATACAGACTGAGCCAAAGTGCTGGATTCAGACATTTGTGTATTTTGGTGCATTTGAAATCCCCATTTCTGTGCATGTTTCAACATGTCCTCACCTTCAGGGACTTTTCCAAGCTCAGTGTAGGGAAAAAAAAATAATTGTGTTTCTGGACGAGGAACTGTTCTTCTCAACTGATTAAAAGCAATTCCATGTGACATCAGATGTTTGGTGACAGCTTTAAGACAACCACAGTTCCTCCTGCCTGGCTCCAGACAGTATATATCACGAGGGAAGAACTCCATGCTGACGTTGAGTGGGTCACCATGCCCATATAGCACTGTGCAAGGCTGGGAGGAGATGTTAACTTGTTCCCTTAAAATGCTGTGGGTACATAAAGAGGAGATGGTGACTGAACCAATAAATCCTTCCTCTCAGGGCACTGTCAGTGCGAGTACTCTACTGACAGGACAAGGTTTCACTGCATTTTGCTGAAGCAAAGTCCCTATCAGGCTTCACTGAGTCCTTAGAATGTGTCCCTTTTTCAAGCTCCTCTCTATGCTTGGGAAAAAGTTTCTATTTTGTCCTTTTTTTTTTTAAATCCAAGTTGCCCATGCATTTGTCAGAAGACACATAGGCTGAAGCACATTTACAGAGCAGAATGCCAACACATTGACCTGAAGTATGGAAAGTGCTTTCTCCCTCCCTGATGAAGAAACATGAGATGAGAAATAAACATCTAAATGAAAGGGGTGGGGGGGTGGAGGAAGAAGAAGGATTCATAGACCGCAATTCAGTCCTTAGAAAATGTTGAAGTTTCACGAGGGATACATGTGGCCCAGGAGGAGTAACGAATCGTAATCCACAATGTGAAAGAATTATTATTACCTTCATCTGAGGTACTGATGAAGTACAACTGAGAAAATAAGAACCAAAAGCAAAATATAAATAAAATTTTTCATTTTAAGAAATAAGACTACATTTGGTGAGACCATTTATTACATTGTATTCCTGCTGTCCTTCAATATTTGTATGTATTTGCCTGCTTCTCTTTTATTGTCTGCATTAAGGACACAAATGAAGGAATGCTTACCTGTCTAAGGTTTTCTTTTGTGCTTCGTAACATAAACTCAGACTAGTGTTTTTCTGTAGTGTGACTGCTTTTCCCTTCTGGTTTATTTTATGTGTGCGACATGTCTCAGTAAACAGAGCTCAGTGGTCACTTGAATTCTCATACTTCAATTTATTAGAATATGATAAAAAAATTTGACATCATTTGGACAAGAAAGGTCTTTCCCATGCCTTGTATCTATTAATGAAGTAGTGCAGAACTCAAGAGATATAATTATGTTGTTCTGCAAGAGGTTTATGAAATTTCATTAGTGAAGTCTTACCAGTTTTCAAGGCACTCAAAAAACAAAAAAGTAGAAAAAAAGTCATCGAATAACCTGTTTAAGATTTAAAAAAAAAAAAAAAAAGTATACAGGTTTTTTAGAAGGAATGACAAGTACAAGTTATAAAGCACATCAACAACTCTAGAAAGAACTTACCAGGAGGCTGGAAAAACAGAGACTGAAATGAAATGTGTGAATGTTTTTAGAAGTCAGAGGATGTGCCATGCAAAATAGAATTAAACTGACCTCACAGTTTAAACTATTTGAACATGTGACTGGCAAAGGTTTTGTTATATGTCTTTGTGCTAGCCATCAGTATAACTAATGTGTGTCTCCACATCATCCTGCGCTGCCTCTCCCTACAGGGCTGTGCTCCTGAATCGTGTTTAAAATAAAGCTAATGGCACGCTATGTTGATCCTGAGACGAGCTTGAATTCAGGGGTGCTATTACCCCTTCTTGGCTGATAGACATAAAACGCATACAAGAAAGTATTGCTGAGACATTTCTAAGTCAGTGACAGAGTCAAAAAGAATTGTGCCCAGCTTTTTCCCAGAAGAATTGTCTTCTACTATAATGTGACATTTAGTCTTTATGTGAACTTTTGCTAATGTGCCAGATTGCAGGAGATTATACGAACATTTTGTCCCCAAGGCAGAAATCACACCCAATACTTTCCTAACATAATGTAATTAATTAATGTACTGTTCTTCATCAGAATAATCTCCCTGGCTGTTTTTTATAATTATAGCTGGGTTCATATTTATCAGAAACCTCTCTAGAACAGCCACAAACAAGACTTGCTTTACTAAGCCCGCCATAACTCGTTATGACAGTGGAGAGATCGTGCCCTGTTGGAATTCATTATCTTGAGGATATAGGCCAGGCAAAAAGTATAGACATGACCCTGAACCTTAGGAAGGTGAACTTTGAGTTGTTTAAAGAAGCAGTGGATGGGTCCCCCTGGGAAACTGCCCTCAGGGATAAAGGAGCAGAAAAGAGCTGGCAGCTATTTTCCTTAAAGCACAAGAACTCTCGATTCCCATGTTCAAGAAATAGGGTAAGGAAGGCAGGAGACTAGTGTGTCCAAGTAAAGACCTCCTGATCAAACTGAAATACATGTGGGAAATGCATAGGCAGTGGAAGCAGGGACATGCATTATGGGAAGAATATGGGATACTGCCTGCGAGTGTAAGGATAGGATCAGGATAGATAAGGCTGGAGCTAAATTTAGTAAGGGATGTGCGGAATACTATGATTCTATGATTCTATGAATAATAAGAATGGCTTCCACAAGTATGTTAGAAAAGGAAGACAAAAGAAATTGTACCTTCAGCATAAATGAGATGGGGATCTGGCGACAACTGACATGGAGAAGGATGAGGTACTCAACAATATTTTTTTTGCCTCATTTTTCACTGGAAATTGCTCTTCTCACACCTCTCAAGTGGATGAACCTCAAGACATGGACTGGAAGAATGAAGTCCCACCCATCATAGGAGAATACCAGGTTTGAGACCACCTGAGAAACTTGAATATACATAAATCCATGAGATCCAATGAGATGCATCCCAGGATCCTGAGGTACCTGGCAGATGTAGTTGCCAAGCCACTCTCTGTCATATTTCAAAAGTCATGGCAGTCAGGTGAAGTCCCCCAGTGACAGGAAAAAGGAAAATATCATATCCATTTTTAAAAAGGGTAAAAAGGATGACCCTGGGAACTACTGACCAGTCAGTCTCACCTCTGTGCCTGGTAAGGTCATGGAGCAGATCCTCCTGGAAGACATGTAGAAACATTTGGAAGACAAGGAAGTGATTAGAGACAGCCAATATGGCTTCAGCAAGGGCAAATCATGCCTGACTAATCTGGTGGCCTTCTACAATGGAGTGACTGCATCAGTGGACAAGGACAGAGTTATGGATATCATCTGCCTAGACTCCTGTAAGGCCTTTGATACAGTCCCCCACAACATTCTTGCTGCTAAACTGGAGAGATATTGGTTTGATGGATGGACTGTTACGTGGATAAGGAATTGGCTGGATGGTCACAGTCAAAGAGCTACAGTTAGCAGCTTAATGTCTGGATGGATATCTGTGACAAGTGGTGTCCTTCAGGGGTCTATACTGGGACTGATATTGTTTAATATCTTCATCAATGACATAGCAGGATTAAGTGCACCGTCAGCAACTTTGCTGATAACACCAAGCTGAGTGGTGCAGTTGATCTACTTGGGAGGGGATGTCATCCAGAGGGACCTTGACAGGCTTGAGGATCAAGTCCATGTGAACCTCATGAGGTTCAATAAGGTCAGGTGCAAGGTCCTGCACCTGGGTTAGTGCAATCATCAGTATCAGTTCAGGCTGGGTGATGAATTGATTGAAACCAGCCCTGCAGAGAAGGACTTGGCAATATTGGTAGATATGAAGTTGGACATGAGCTGGCATTGAATGCAGAAAGCCTGGGATGCATAAAAAGCAGCATGGCCAGCAGGTTTAGGTAGGTTATTCCCTCCCTCCCTCTACTCTGGTGAGACCCCATCTAGAGTACTGTGTCCAGCCCTAGAGTTACTGAGGAAAAGAAAGACATGGACCTGGCAGACCAGGTCCAGAGGAGGCCACAGAAATGATCAGAGGTCTGGAACACCTCTCCTATGATGAAAGGCTGAGAGAGTTGGGGTTGTTCAGCCCGGAGAAGAGAAGGCTACATGGAAAACTTATTGTGGCCTTTCAATACTTAAATGGGGCTTCTAAAAAAGATGGAGAGAGAATTTTTCCAAGGTCTGTAGTGATAAGACAAGGGGCAAATATTTAAAATGAAAGAGGATAGCCTTAGGTTAAATATAAGGAAGAAATTTTTTACAGTGAGGGTGGTGAGACACTGCAACAGGTTGCCCAGCGAAGTTGTGGATGCTCAATCATTGGAAGTGTTCAAGATCAGGTTGGATGGGGATTTGAGCAACCTCATATAGTGAAAGATGTCCCTTTCCATGGCAGGGGAGTTGGACTAGATGATTTTTAAAGATCCCTTCCAACCCAAACTATTTTATGATTCTATGACCTTGCGGTTAAATCCTCTTTGTGCCTGCTTTCCTTTGAGCTATCATTCAGAGATTTAGTGTTATATATAAAACCTCCCTCAGGGCACAATCTCTATGTTTTAATACTAACGCTGAGCCCTGTGTCTGGAGGGCTGTCTCTGAAGGGGGTTGGCAAGTGACTCGTTGTTCTGGGTTGACCCTGTCTGGAGGCCAGGTGCCCACCAAAGCTGCTCTGTCACTCCCCTCCTCAGCTGGACAGGGGAGAGAAAATATAACTAAAAGCTCATGGGTTGAGGAAAGGACAGGGAGATCACTCAGGAATTACTGTCATGGGCAAAACAGACTCAACTTGGGGAAAATTAATTTAATTTATTACCAATCAAATCAGAGTCAAATAATGAGAAATAAAACCAAATCTTAAAAACATATTCCCCCCACCCCTCCCTTCTTCCTGGGCTCAACTTTACTTCTCAACTGTCTACCTATCCCCTGCCTAGCAGCACAGGAGGATGGGGAATGGGGGTTGTGGTCAGTTCATCACACGTTGTCTCTGCCGCTCCTTCCTCCTCAGGGGGAGGACTCCACACACTCTTCCCCTGCTCCAGCGTGGGGTCCCTTCCCATGGCAGACAGTCCTCCACAAACTTCTCCAACGTGAGTCCTTTCCACGGGCTGCAGTTCTCCATGAGCTGCTGCAGCATGGGTCTCTTCCATGGGGTGCAGTCCTTCAGGACCAGACTGCTCCAGCGTGGGTCCCCCACGGTGTCACAAGACCTGCCAGCAAACCTGCTTCAGCGTGGGCTCCTCTCTCCATGGGGCTGCAGGTCCTGCCAGCGGCCTGCTCCAGCATGGGCTTCCCACGGGGTGACAGCCTCCTTTGGGTGCATCCACCTGCTCTGCTGTGGGGTCCTCCATGGGCTGCAGGTGGATATCTGCCCCACCATCATCTTCCATGGGCAGCAGGGGGGCATCCTGCCTCACCATGGTCTTCACCATGGGCTGCAGGTGAATCTCGGCTCCAGCACCTGGAGCACCTCCTCCTCATCCTCCTTCACTGAATTTGGTGTCTGCAGAGTTGTTCCTCTCGGGTATTCTCACTCCTCTTTCTGGCTGCAAAATAATTGCGCTTTTTTTTTTTTTTTGCTTTGCTTTTTTGGGGGTTTTGTTTGTTTGTTTGGTTGGTTTGTTTTTTTTCCCCCTTCCTTCTTAAATATGTTACCCCACAGGTGCTACCACCATCACTGATGGCCTTGGCCAGCATCTGTCTTGGAGCCAGCTGGCATTGGCTCCATTGGACATGGGGGAAGCTTCTAGCATCTTGTCACAGAAACCACACCTGTAGCCCCCCTCTACCAAAACCTACACAAACCCAATATATTCATTAACCTATCATCTGGAGGATGTTGCATATAGCCAACCTTACTTTAAACCACTGAGCATGCAAAGAAGAATACAATACCACAGCACTGAGTTAAGTCATCTTCAGGGCATCTCTTGAATACAAACAGATCCTCAGCTGACACAACTGTTCCCACTTTCTGACTGTTCTTACTAGGAAGGTTGGTCCTATTTATAAAGCAGTAACATGGCATTTATGAGTCCTGGAATAAATTTCTTGTACCTCTGCAGACTTTCTTTGTGACCTTGGACAAACCTTTTAGGAAAAGATGTTTAAAGGTATTGAAGACCCACAGCTGGAAAGATGTGCCTAGTGATTTACATGGGACATGGACATCTTTGAAAATGTCACAGAATACCAATTATCTTATTTTCAAATCTTCCTTTTAGTCTTTTCAGTCCTCAGTTGCTCATCAGTAGATAGGAGATTAGAGCACTCTCCTGTCTTATGGGATAAAAATCCATCAGGATTGTGATTTTTTTTCTTTATCCATATAAGAAATATGAGATTGGAAAGATTTAATGCAGGTGTTAGTTGGACAGAGGTACATGTCATTCTTGGTGTAATCTGAAAAATCACAGATTACAGTAGTATTTATATTATCATAGTAGGACCACTGCGAAATCTCCAAGCTGTGTATTTATCAAATACTGTAATTGTATAAAAAGACCCCTGCTGCTTCTCTAAAAACACTATTTATAGCAAGAGTTCTCCAAAGCAGATGTATCCATATAGCTATACATATATACTCAATAGTATGCTATAAAATCAGGGGTGTATAACAGAAAATTACAGCTAAAATTACATCAGGAAGTGGTGGTGGTGGCATCTAGTAGCACAGGTCTAAGAAGAAAACAACCAAATACAGATGCAATAATCTGTTTCTACAATGAGGTTATTTGCCTGATCAGATGTTTCTGTTTGTAGCTCTTCCCCTTGGCTTGGAGCATGCTGAAGCAACAGGTCAATATTTTCTTCTACTAAAGACTAAAAATCCTTGTGACAGTGAAATCCTTATTCAAGAGACAATCACAAATATGTTTCTACCTAATTGGCTCTAATGCTGCTTGTGCAATGGCAGTGTGCCTTTGTAATCATTGTCTTTTCATGAGCAGAACTGAGCAACACGTGGAAAGTTTAGTGAAAAAGGCTGGTTTGTATGATAATAACATATCAGAGCATTGAACTTGAAAGCAATGCCCTTTGACGTAGAGTCGTCTGTCTAAGTCTGTCTTAATCATAACTATCTCCATTCTTTTCATTTGTGCTGAGTGCTCAACTTCTGCTGAGCATCTATTCTACACACTGCAGTTCTTTGTGCAGCTGTTGGGTTTGCTCTGCGATCAGTTGTTTTGCTGCTTAAGTGGCAGCTTAATACATACTTCTTGACTAGCCTTTGTGTATGTTTGTGCCTATGTGTTGTGTCATTTAGTGAAAGTAAAGTGAACCTCTCCTACAGACTGATGTGTCATTCTGCAAGCAGGGTGAGGGTGGAATTCACAACAGCTTCTCTTCCTACCTCCATACAGTTCCTCACCAAAACAAGAACTGATGTTGATCATTGATGAAGAATACAGGAATCAGCAGGCAGGAAACTCAGGGGATAGTTCAATTATTAACTTCTGTCTATCGGAATATCGACTGAATTGGACAAATTGTGGATCCGATTGAAAGCTAACCCAGAGAAAGCCCCAACAACAACAAAAAAATTAGTTTTCTTTTGGATCAGTTAGTGAGGACTAATAGTCAGGACTATTATCACAGGAGCTACATAAAAGAGGGCTGGTGTGTTTGTGTAAGGAAGAGAGACAGCAGGAATAGCCCTTTCGGAGTTAGTTCCTATTATAGATCAATTCATCTGGCTGTAAAACCACAGATTTAAAGCAGACTTCACTTAATAAGCACAATTGTGTGCTCCCTTTTAGTAAGCAGCAAAAAGACTAGGATATTTTTTATTAAAACGTACATAAACATATGTTTCTTACATAACAAGCATTTTAATCCGATTTCTCTTTAGAACTTGTTGGTATTCCAATTATTATTATAATGTTTCATAAGCTATTCCCCAGGGTTCCATTCTTGAATGGGGACCACTGGAGGTTAAAGGAAAAGCTCCGAAAGACATCCTGCGTGATGGGCAGACTGGCCTAATATTAGAACACATGGTTTGACCTGGACAGACGCTACTGCACTGTGATTTTACAAATTGCTTTCCCTTTCTTATATCTTAGCTTTGAAAGCTGTAAAGCAGAAATAATTTTATAGGCCTCCTCTGAAAGAGCATTCAGATTTGTGAGAACAAAGTATACTCTTAGAGAAAAGTGTATTACCAACAGTAATTAAGCCTTGCTGGGGTTAATGGAAGCAAGACGACCTAGGGATAAGCTGGAGCCAAATCTCTTTTCTTCTGTACACCACTTCATTGTACTTATCCTTAATGAAATCTGGAAGAAAAGCATCATTTAGGTAACTTGAAGTGCTTAATCATATGCCCAGCTTTAGAGATGTAAGAGGTTCTACTGCCATTATTGACATTGCCTACACGGTAAGGCTTGTAACGTGTCAGCAAGGACTGATGCCGAGTTGATAATAAAAACCTGTCTTTGAAATGAGTGGGAAATTTGTTTTAGATGGTTAGAATGTGGTCAACAACAATCTGCCCTGCATTGTGTTCCTTAAAAGAAATGTCAGCCTTAAAATTCCTTCTTGTAACTTCCCAGCTCCTATCACTGTCCACAACTGGACAAGCTGCAGATTTAGCTGAACACATGAGGAAGTTGAATAACAAACAATAAAGCAAACAGTATACAAAGCAATTTGAGAGAGTAATAAAGCTGCCAGGATTTGATGTAAATAGCACCAAGTTTGTAGCAAATTTTATGAAAGCCTGCTTACATCAGATGTGTTTGGTATCCATTAAATGCACTAGACTCTTTTCAGACAGCTATGTCAATTCATGTCAGAACAAAAGAACAATAAAGCAGTGGATTCTGCAAAAGTTGAATATTATGAAATAAAAATCCAGTGGATTTGATCTGTTTAGTGTTGTATTGTGTATTTTTTTAAGATTAAATCCTGACTTTCTGATGAATCCTGACATGTTTATTTCTTCCTTCCCCAGCAAAACTAAAATAATCAATAAACAAACAAACAAAAAAATCTCCTGCAAAGATCGTGATATTATTTTTCTTCCAGGTTTTGAGCACCTGGCTTTTTGATGCACAATTTGTTATTTATTTTACAGGCGGTAGTAAAACTAAGTAACTAACTAACTAACTAGATATGTGTCCCCTCACTCCCAACATCAACAGAGCTGTAAGCAATGGTTTATTTGAAAAATGTTTATGGCTTTTATAGGATACTTTTGTGTAAACTTTACAATGGTCGTTGAAAGGATCCTGAAAAAATGTTACATTGCTACAACATTATTTTGATGTTCCTACATTGCAATGACTGGAATTTCAGGTGAATACTTATTTGGCTTCATCAGCAGAGCTTTTTATCTAGAATACCATCATTCTGGGGAATTAAATATATATGTATATAATGGCTAATTCACTTTGCCCGCTACAATGACTGTATTCATGTGATGACATGTGCAAGCTCTAAGGAGAACAGTCCTATAGGAGAAAATTAAACATTTTGCCTCCACTTTACACACATGATACCATGTTTGGGGGAGCACTTAAAGAGCTCCTCTATTATGTCAGTAGTATGCTTCATAAACTGCAGTAAGTAAAGCAGTAAAGACTAATGGTAAGCAGACTAGACTGCTATGGAGGGTAGAATGAGTTGATCCAAAATAGTTTTATATAATGAGATAAGGGACATGATGACCCACTGTGTTGGGTTTGCGTGGCAAGGTTTTGGTAGCGGGGAGGGGGCTACAGGGGTGGCTTCTGTGAGAAGCTGCTAGAAGCTCCCCCTGTGTCTGATAGAGCCAATGCCAGCCGGCTCCAAGACGGACCTGCCCCTGGGCAAGGCCAAGCCAATCAGCGCCTCTGTGATAACATACTTAAGAAGGAAAAAAACCAGTTAGAGAGAGCTTTGGCAGCCGGAGAGAGGAGTGAGAAGATGTAAGAAACTCTGCAGACACCAAGGTCAGTGCAGATGGAGGGGGAGGAGGTGCTCCAGGCGCCGGAGCAGAGATCCCCCTGCAGCCCGTGGTGAAGACCATGGTGAAGCAGGCTGTCCCCCTGCAGCCCATGGAGGAAGGATGAGGGGGTGTAGAGATTCCACCTGAAGCCCATGGAGGACCCCACGCCGGAGCAGGTGGAGGCACCTGAAGGAGGCTGTGACCCCATGGGAAGCCCACGTTGGAGCAAGTTCCTGGCAGGACCTGTGGACCCGTGGAGAGAGGAGCCCACGCTGGAGCAGGTTTGCTGGCAGGACTGGTGACCCCGTGGGGGACCCCACGCTGGAGCAGTTTGTTCCTGAAGGTCTGCACCCCATGGGAGAGACCACACTGGAGCAGTTCGTGAAGGACTGTCTCCCGTGGGAGAGACTCCATGCTGGAGCAGGGGAATGTTGAGAGGAGTCCTCCCCCTGAGGACAAAGAAGCAGCAGAGACAATGTGTGCTGAACTGACCGCAACCCCCATTCCCCGTCCCCCTGTGCCGCTGAGGGGGGAGGAGGTTGAAGCCGGGAGTGAAGTTGAGCCTGGGAAGATGGGAGGGGTGGGGGAGGTGTTTTAAGATTTGATTTTATTTTCTCATTGCTTGGTAATAAATTAGATGAATCTCCTCTCTATATTCAGTCTGTGACGATAATTAGTGAGTGACCTCTCCCTGTCCTTATCTCGACCCAAGCCTTTTGTTATACTTCTCTCCCCATCCCGCTGGGGGAGGGGTGAGTGAGCGGCCGCGTGGCACTCAGCTGCCAGCTGGGCCTAAACCATGACACCCACAGCAGGTGACACTATAGTGGGGGTTTGCTACCGGCCACCCAACCAGGAAGATTGAGTGGATGAGGCCCTCTATAAAGAGATAGGAGCAGCCTCACATTCACAAGCCCTGGTCCTCATGGGGGACTTCAGTCACACTGATATCTGTTCAAGGGACAACATAGCAGGGCATAAGCAATCCAGGAGGTTCATGGAATGTGTCGATGATAACTTCCTTCTCCAAGCGATAGAGGAGAAATCAAGGAGTGGTGCCATGCTGCACCTTGTTCTCACCAACAAGGATGGGCTGGTGGGGAATGTGAAGCTCAAGGGCAGCCTTGGCTGCAGTGACCATGAAATGGTGGAGTTCAAGATCCTGAGGGCAGTGAGAAGGGTGCACAGCAAGCTCACTACCCTGGACTTGAGGAGAGCAGACTTTCACCTCTTCAGGGACTTGCTTGGTAGAGTACCATGGGACAAAGCCCTGGAAGGAAGAGGGGCCCAAGAAAGCTGGCTAGTATTCAAGGATCACCTCCTCCAAGCTCAGGAGCAATGCATCCCAGCCAAGAGGAAGTCAGGCAAAAACACCAGGAGGCCCCCATGGACGAACAAGTTGCTCCTGGACAAACTCCAACACAAAAAGAAAGCCTACATAGGGTGGAAGCAAGGGCAGGTAGCCCGGGAGGAATACAGAGAAATTGTTCAAACAGCCAGGGATCAGGTTAGGAAAGGAAAAGTCCTGATAGAATTAAATCTGGCCAGGGACATGAAGGGCAACAAGAAAAGCTTCTATATGTATGTCAGCGATAAAAGGAAGACTAGGGAAAATATGGGCCCTCTCTGGAATGAAATAGGAGACCTGGTTACCCAGGATATGGAGAAGGCTGAGGTGCTCAACGACTTTTTTGCCTCAGTCTTCACCAGCAAGGGCTCTAGCCACACTGCCCAGGTCACAGAAGGCAGGGAGTGGAAGAATGAACTGCCCACTGTAGGAGAAGATCAGGTTCAAGAATATCTAAGGAACCTGAAGGTGCACAAGTCCATGGGACCTGATGAGATGCATCCGCGGGTCTTGAGGGAACTGGCAGAAGTTGCTCAGCCACTCTCCATCAGATTTGAGAAGTCCTGGCAGTCTGGTGAAGTTCCCACTGACTAGAAAGGGGAAAAAAACCAACCATTTTTAAAAAGGGAAAAAAGGAAGACTCGGGGAATTATAGACCTCTGTGCCAGCAAGATCATGGAGCAGATCCTCCTGGAAACTATGCTCAGGCACATGGAAAACAAGGAGGAGATTGATGACAGCCAACACGGCTTCACTAAGGGCAAATCATGTCTGACAATTTTGGTTGCCTTCTATAATGGGGTTACAGCATTGGTGTATAAGAGAAGAGTGACCAATGTCATCTACCTGGACTTGTGCAAAGCATTTGACACTGTCCCACACGACATCCTTGTCTCTAAATTGGAGAGACATGGATTCGATGGACGGCCCACTCGGTGGATAAGGAATTGGCTGGATGGTCGCACTCAAAGAGTTGTGGTCAACGTCTCAATGTCCAAGTGGAGAACGGTGACGAGTGGCGTTCCTCAGAGGTCGGTACTGGGACCGGCACTGTTCAACATCTTTGTCGGCGACATGGACAGTGGGATCGAGTGCGCCCTCAGCAAGTTTGCCGATGACACCAAGCTGTGTGGCGTGGTCGACACGCTGGAGGGAAGGGATGCCATCCAGAGGTACCTTGACAGGCTGGAGAGGTGGGTCCACATGAACTGCATGAAGTTCAACAAGGCCAAGTGCAAGGTCCTGCACGTGGGTCGGTGCAATCCCAAGCACAGCTACAGGCTGGGTGGAAAATGGATTGAGAGCAGCTCTGAGGAGAAGGACTTGGGGGTATGGATTGATGAGAAACTCAACATGAGACGACAGCATGTGTTTGCAGCCCAGAAAGCCAACTGTATCTTGGACTGCATCAAAACCAGCGCAACCAGCAGGTCAAGGGAAGTGATTCGCCCTGTCTACTCTGTTCTCATGAGATCCCACCTGGAGTAGCACATCCAGCTCTGGGGCCTCTAGTACAAGAAAGACATGGAGCTGTTGGAGCGAGTCCAGAAGCGGGCCACGAAGCTGATCAGAGAGCTGGAGCACCTCTCCTGTGAGGACAGGCTGAGAGAGTTAGTGTTCATCCTGGAGAAGAGAAGGCTGCAGGGAGACCTTAGAGCAGCCTTCCAGGACCTGAAGGGGGTCTACACGAAATCTGGAGAGGGACTGTTAACAAGGGCATGTTGTGATAGGACAAGGGGTAATGGTTTTAAACTGAAGGAGGTTAGATTTAGATTAGATGTTAGGAAGAAATTCTCTACTATGAGGGTGGTGAGGCCCTGGAACAGATTGTCCAGAGAAGTTGCAGATGCCCCCTCCCTGGAAGTGCTCAAGGCCAGGTTGGATGGGGCTTTGGGCAGCGTGGTTTAGTGGAGGGTGTCCCTGCCCATGGCAGGGGGGTTGGAACTTAGATAGTCTTTAAGGTCCCTTCCAACTCTAACCATTCTATGATTCTATGATGCTATGATTCTATGCATAAGAATAATGAAGTGCCTACAGGACATCAATGTGGGGGAAGCTCTCATACCTTTTCTGGCAAATCTCCTTGACTAGGGGCCCATCTGAAGCATCCAACACTTGCAACAAGCACTGCGGCTACTCAAACCCCAGCGATAGTTACTGTGGCTACTCAAGCCCTGGCAACATGCACTATGGCTACTCAAACCCTGGTGATAAGCACTGCAGCTGAACCAGAGAACCAACCCATACTGGTATCAAACACTCCTATACGTAAGAAGAAATGGACATGAAAGTCAACTTGTTTAGTAAAGTATGACAAAACAGGGCCATCACAAGAACAGGAGGAAGAGACAGAACCAGAGATAGCCACCCCATCTTTGTCCCTTGAGTGAGCTGCGAGATATGCAAAAAGATACCATCAATTAGGCGACCAACTTGTCACCTGGCTGGTCCAATGCTGGAATAGTGGGGCCAGTAGCCTGGAATTAGAGGGTAGGGAAGCTGAACAGCTGGGATCCCTGTCCAAGGAAGGGGGCATTGACAAGGCACTTGGAAAAGGGACACAAGGCTCTGGAGACAACTCTTGTCAGGCATGAGGGAAAGGTATCCCTTCAAAGATGATGTTATATGTCACCCAGGCAAGTGGCCCACCATGGAGAGAAGTATCCAGTACCTGAGGAAATTAGCCATGTGGGAGATGGTTTATTATGACCCAGACAACGTGCAGCTACCTACAGATCCAGACGAAGTCCAAAGCACCCAACCCATGTGGCGGAGGTTCGTACAGAGCACACCACCTGTGTATGCCAAATCATTGGCAGTACTGCCCTGGAAAGACAAAGATGCACCAACAGTGAATGAAGTGGCTGGCCAGCTCTGGCAATATGAAGAAAATCTCTTTTCCTCCCTACAGGCCTGTGTCTCAGCTGTGGAAAGACTGTCTGAAAAAACAGAAAATGTGTTTGA
This sequence comes from Grus americana, assembly GCF_028858705.1. Classification (NCBI taxonomy): domain Eukaryota; kingdom Metazoa; phylum Chordata; class Aves; order Gruiformes; family Gruidae; genus Grus; species Grus americana. The sequence goes on along the minus strand of NC_072853.1, from coordinate 7,276,693 downwards.
GAAACTGTTCCAGAGGACAAGGGAGAGCAGTAGATGTTGTTTATCTTGAATTCGGCAAGGTTTTTGACACAGTGACTCATAACATCCTTAGAAAAATTAGGAAATTACGACAAGATACATGGACAGTGAGGTGGACTGAAAGATGGATGAACTGCTGAGCACAAAGGGTTGTGATTAACTGCACAAAGTTGAACTGGAGGCCAGTTATTAGTGAGGTACTCCAAGGATATGTACTGGAGCCAATACTAGGATCTTCATTAGAGTGCACCCTCAGCAAGTCTGCAGATGATATAAAACTGGAAGGTGAGGCTGATGCACCAGATGGTTGTGCTGCCATCCAGAGGAACCCAAACAGGCTGGAGAAATGGATGACAGAAACCTCATGAAGCTCAGCATAGGTAAGTGCAAAATCCTGCCCCTGGGGTAGAATAACCCTGTGCACCAGTACAGCCTGAAAGCAGCTTTGCAGTAAAGGACCTGGGGGTCCTGATGCACAGCAAGTTGCCTGTAATTCAGCAGTGTACCCTTGCAGCAATGATGGCCAGCTACCTCCTCATCTGCACTAGGAAGAGCATTGCCAGTAAGTCATAGAATCACAGAATGGTTTGGGTTGGAAGGGACCTAAAAAGATCATCTAGTCCAACTCCCTGCCATGAACAGGGACATCTTCCCCTAGATGAGGTTGCTCAAAGCCCCATCCAACCTGGCCTTGAACAGTTCCAGGGATGGGGCACCCACAACTTCTCTGGGCAACCTGTTCCAGTGTCTCACCACCCTCACAGGAAAGAATTCACACACACAATTTGCCCTTGGTGAAGACTGTGGGAGATGATACTGTCCCTCTGCTTTAGTGAAACAGATCTAGAGTGCCGTATTCAGTGCTGGTGGCTGGACCAGATGATCTCTAAAGGTCCCTTCCAACTTCAAGTATTCTGTAAATCCATGATTCTTTAATGGGACCTTTTACTGAAAATCAGCTTACATAAACATAATTTTGTGTGGAAAACTATCCAAAGAAGTCATGAAAACTGCATAATGTTCAATTTCATCATAACAAGAAAATGATTAGTAGACTGCTGATATGCTACAGTTCTTTTGTAGAAACTCTAGTGATTATGCAAAGATGATGTTACAGGAACTTATGAAAAATGCAACACAAAGAGATCTTGGAAACATCAGTAAGGCAAAAAAAAAAACCAACAAAAACCCACTCACCAAGAAGAAGCAAAAAAGCAAAGGAAATAACATTGCATTTACCTTTGGAAAATGCAAGTTAATAAAATTGAGGAAAATAGTATTTTAAATAGAGAGAAAACACAATCAAATAATAAAGTTTAAAAATCTGGAGTTGATAATAGTTAAAAAAAATAAATAATTATCATTGATGTGGGAAGCACTGTTGCAACTAAATAGCAGAGAATAATGTGATTCTCTGCTGGTTACTCTGAGACCTTGCATCACAAAAGACAGACACCTGGTGAGAAAACATCTGGTATGCACATAGATACATGGATTTTTGAGGTCATTTTTATCATTTAGACTGATCTCACTCAGCAAGAAACTTTTGAGTTCTGACATCCAATACCTTGTCATTCAGGTTTCCTCTTGAAAACTTCTTGGAAGTTCAAATTTCAATACTGCCCTGAACTTGTTGGGACATGAGAAAGAGCCACCAGTTAGGAGGCTAATCACATGGTGTGTTTTTGCTGTTAGACCCTTCAGACTCAGAAAACAAGGAGCTTAGCACCTGGAAAGAAGAGATGGTACCAAAGAGATGTGTCCCTGACAAGAAAGGGGGAAAAGAAAGACAGGGTCCAGAAAGAAGAAGGTGAAGGTCCTTGTTGGACGAAACATCCTGGAAGTAGCAGGAGGTCTGGGAGATGGAGGAGATGTGTGGAGATGAGTCCCAGAGGGTGCCCAAGGGCCCTGTCCAGTAGCGTCCGTGACTGGTGACTGTGAGCAGAGGCACAGCTTGGACCAGCATGACTTTCTGCCTGAGCATCATGGACCAGCAGTGACTTCCTGGCAGGGGAGGGGAGTTAAGACCTGGTGAGCATAGCACTGTAGGGGAGAGTGAGCGAGTTAGATAATGAAGTAGGGAAAGACTCTTACATCCTTGCTTCTTAAATAAACCCCATTATGCAGATACACTACAGGTTGTCATTTACTCTTTCTTGTCCATGATATGATACAGAAAGAGAAATGGAGAAACTAGGGCCCCATATAGAATCATAGAATCATACAATGGTTTGGGTTAGAAGGGACCTTAATGGTCGTCTAGTTCCTGCCATCGGCAGAGATATCATCCACTAGACCATGTTGCTCAAAGCCCCATCCAACCTGGCCTTGAACACTTCCAGGGAGGGGGCATCCACAACTTCTCTGGGCAACCTGTTCCAGTGCCTCACCACCCTCTCAGTGAAGAATTTCCTCCTTATATCTAATCTAAATTTACCCTCCACCAGCTTAAGGCCATTACCCCTTGTCCTGTCACTCCATGCCCTTGTAAACAGTCCCTTTCCATATTTGTTGTAGGCTCCCTTCAGTTATTGGAAGGCTGCAATAAGGTCTCTGCAGACCTTTCTCTTCTCCAGGCTGAACAACCCCAACTCTCTCAGCCTGTCCTCATAGGAGAGGTGCTCCAGCCCTCTGATGATCTCCATAGCCCTCCTCTGGACTTGCTCCAACAGCTCAATGTCTTTCTTGTACTGGGGACCCAAAAGCTGGATGCAGTACTCCAGGTGGGGTCTGAAGAGAACGGAGTAGAGGGGCAGGATCACCTCCCTCGACCTGCTGGTCACACCTCTTTTGATGCAGCCCAAGACACAGTTGGCTTTCTGGGCTGCAAGCGCACACTGCCGGTTCATGTTGAGCTTCTCATCAATCAATACCCCCAAGTCCTTCTCCTCGGGGCTGCTCTCAATCCACTCTCTGCCCAGCCTATAGTGGTGCTTGGGATGTATTTAGTTTAATGTGTGGAAAATACCTCCCTAATTTCAAATATTTCATTATTATTCTAATTGCTGCTGTTGCTGTTGTTATTGTTATTATTATATTTATCTACAGATAAATGAACAAGTCTAGCATTTGAAGGAAAATTTCTGACTTATTATAGGATACATGGCCACTCTGATGTTAGGGAAAAACAAAAATACAAAAAAGCCTAACCAACCAAAACCATCAACTAATTTCATATAATTTATTTTGCATAAAATGGATTTCTCCTTGGCTTCCATAAGTTAACAATGGAAACACAAAACATGCTTATGGTCATTATTTTAAACAAAAAATGTAAGAGATCTGAGCATACTAACAAAATGTAAAACCTCTATAAGGCTCAATAAGTAAATAAGAAGATGCAGAGACTCCAAGTATCCACCAGGACCATTGATTTTGACTCCTGAGTGCAAAAGTAATAGGTATTTTGCCTTCCAGAAGTGAGATTACATCATCAAGTGTATAGGAAGATATCTAACCCTCTTCAAAAGACTGTAAAGTTCAAATATTAAGAACTCGTTTCAGGCTTTTACCCACTGACAATATATACTGCAATGTCACACTTAGCTCCCAACAGCAACTCAGCCTAACTTTGGAAGCTGCTTTTAACTGCAGGACGTGAGTTTGACCTCACATATTATAAATTCTGCAGAACTCTTGGAATTTATTTTCGTATGCCTTAAATCCACAAGTCCTCCAACTGCAATCCCACAAAAGTTGTGGTTTTGTCCTCTACATAGATGTAGACTTAGAAAGAAAGACAGATTAATTCCCTGGACTAGGATTCAACTTAATCATCTTTAGACGTAGACAGTGCAGATACCTACATTAGAGTTAATTGTCTGGGCTCCCAGAAAAGAAAACCAGAAACTGTAGGCTTGCAGTTAATTTGATTTATGTCAGAGGTTTCCTTTAGGAATGAATCACAAACTATTTATTTATAGCCATTAAAATAAAGGGAACCTAGAAAAGCAAGTTTATATGAAATATTTGCCTTAGGAACATATCAATATTAGCTAAATATTGTAGTGGGATAAGATTCATAAGCAAATGATACAGTAAGGATTGTTTTGGTGCAGAGTACAAGGAGTTACTTCCGTGTGCATCAAGGGGCTCACAGAGCTCCAGTTAACTGAGGACAACCTGGAGGGAAATCTTTGTATCAATGTACACAATTGTGTAATGTACATCAGTGTACTCAAACATCTCCTAGCACTGGTCCCTCCGACCTCACTGTCCTTCTTTATAAACTATTACAGTGCTTGATGACTCTAATTGCTGGGAAACTGTGCTTTATAATTTCTGGTTTGTTTGTTTGTTTGTTTTCAACTCAGATGTACAAACCTTAACTGGTCTTGCTCTTCACTGAATCCTGTTAGGAATTTTTCTCTGCACTCTCCTCATTATCAGATGCAGTGCCAAACCCAATTTCTTTAATAAGCTGAATAGACTGATCTCCTAAAGGTTTTCAGTATAAAATATGATCCATAGAGCATTTTTGCTGTCCTCCTGTCATCTTCCTTCTTGCACAAGTATTTTTCTGTATCCTTTACAAGTCTGAACCACAGAACTGTTGGGGATCTTGACAGCGCTGTGTACAGAGACAAGGCAATTTCATTATTTTTGTTTGACAGTCCTGCTTTTTATACTTCTGAAGATGATTTTAGTCCTTTCTGTTACAGCACTTCACTGCTAGCATGTTGAGGTTATACTCTATTGTTGAACAAAAGTTGTGTTTTTTTTCTCTGACTTAACCGCTCTCTACTGTAAGGTCCCTTATCAAGTAAGTTCAGCATGAATTTCCTGCTCTTGCACATGTTACTGAGCTGTTGATAATTGGGAAACAATTTTAAGATACTTTAGAATATCCTGTTCAAGAGGCAAGTCTTCATTATTTATCTCACCTTTTTTGTCCCTTATCTTTAAGATTTATCTGTAAATATCTAATATAATTATTGAGATCTACATTATAAGTATTGTAAATTGGTCAGATCATGGATGATTCCCCTTTAACAACTGCCACAATAAGTGATGTTAATCCATTTGGTGTTTTATTTGTACCATAGAAAGTAAAATATTGTGTAGTACTTTCTCAAATGCCCTGCAGAAATTCAAGTGTGCTACATCAATATGTTTATCTTGATCAGATGGATCAATAATAGCAGCATAGAATTGGAAGAGACATTTCATGCCATTGAATACCATTTTATTTTATCACAAATGATGATGTTATGTAATATATTTTATAGACTGCTCTATAGAAAAACAAGTATGTTTGCCTGACTACTACAATTACCCTGTTGTGTCACAACTTCATTACTGTTACAATTAAAAGCCTTCTTCTAAACTCTAGCTTGAGATTATTAAATATAGTAATGTTTTCTTCTCCAACAATTGCCCTTTATCGTAAACAGTTCTTCTGTCATCTTGATATTTAGCCCCAGATATAGTGATATTCAGTTCCAGACATATTTCTAAACAGAATTTGTTTTGCTCCCCCCCGCCCCTGCCTTTTACTCTTGGGACAGTAAAACAGTGTCATTGTTCTTGGATTTTCATAGAACTTATTTTCAGCAGTTATACTACCATCAAGAAAATGACAGGTTTTTTTGATGAGCCACATGGACACCCATTAATCATGGGTTTGGTCTCTGTGACTTGGATAACCATTTAATCACTACACTGTTTTCCCTGGGACTGAAGTCAGGCTAAGCAGTCTTCAGTTTTTGCAAGAACTGTCCGTCCTACTTAAAAATGCAAAATCATAGAATCATGGAATCATAGAATTAATTTGGTTGGAAAAGACCTTTAAGATCATTAAGTCCAACCGTTAACCTAGCACTGCCAAGTCCACCACTAAACCATGTCCCTAAGCACCACATCTACCTGTCTCTTAAATATCTCCAGGGATGGTGACTCAACCACTTCCCTGGGCAGCCTCTTCCAATGCCTGACAACCATTTTGGTGAAGAAATTTTTCCTAATATCCAATCTAAACCTCCCTGGAGCAATCCGAGGCCATTTCCTCTTGTTCTATCACTTGTTACTTGGGAGAAGAGACCAACACCCACCTGGCTACAACCTCCTTTCAGGAAGCTGTAGAGAGCAATAAGGTCTCCCCTCAGCCTCCTTTTCTCCAGGCTAAACAACCCCAGTTCCTTCAGCTGCTCCTCACAAGACACGTGCTCCAGACCCTTCACCAGCTTTGTTGCCCTTCTCTGGACATGCTCCAGCACCTCAGTGTCCTTCTTGTAGTGAGGGGCCCAAAACGGAACACAGAACTCAAGGTGCGGCCTCACCAGTGCCGAGTACGGGGGGACAATCACTGCCCTAGTCCTGCTGGCCACACTATTCCTGATATAAGCCAGGATGCTGTTGGCCTTCTTGGCCACCTAGGCATACCGCTGGCTCATACTCAGCTGGCTGTTGACCAACACCCCCAGGTCCTTTTCTGCCAGGCAGCTTTCCAGCCACTCTTCCCCAAGCCTGTAGCGTTGCCTGGGGTTGTTGTGACCCAAGTGCAGGACCCGTCACTGAGCCTTGTTGAACCTCATAAAGCTGATCACAGCCCATCTATCCAACAAGACTGGTGGTTCAGTCAAGAAGTCTCATGACTCCTATTTATCTAGATATGTGTTTATGTGTTTATCTATCTATCTATCTATCTATCTATCTATTTATTACTGTTTCTTGTTAAGGAAGCTCCTCAGAATAGATCTTATAAGAAATAAGTTTCTGGATTTGAAAATGTTGAACGTCATCAAGCCCTGCTTATAACCACCTTTATTAGAAATGCTGTGCTTTCTGTTTTATTCATAGCATAATGCAAAGTAAAAATATATATGGAACATTTCTCCTTGTTGTACATCCTTATCTCTTACATTTCCATTCATATGTAACAGTGGTTGCATACGTTACTTAGGAGCTCACCTTCATTGTAATATGCCTACTTACTGGGCCATGACCAATGATTTTTACTGGGCCATTTAAACTTCTGTGATTCTTTTGCTTTCTTTAACAGCTGTCTGCATTAAATTTTCTATTTGAATTCATTATGTTCAAGTGGTTCTTTTTCCATGTCATATTGCATATTAAACTACAATAGTCATTTTCACCTCTTCTTTTAATCAAGAAATTTTGTGTAATGAAAGATTCTCTGTGTTTATGAAATCATGGCTTCTTGTGCATCCAATAAAATGTCCTTGAAGAATTTACAATGTCCATTAACACTTCCTTCTTTAAATTTATCACTTCATAGAAAGCATCACTAAGTATCGGGATTAAATTTATCACTTAATATAAAACATCATTAGTGTTAGGATGTTAATATTAATATAATCTGTTGAAGTCAGAAAAAGACTTGCCGGTGTCTGTTGTAAGGGATTATAATTGATGAGCAAATCCTAAGACTTCTGTAAGCTTAATGATGTCCAAAAGTCCAGATGATTTTTGTAGATGCAGACACCTTTTCTTCCTCACCACAGTGGCCATAGCTGATACAGGTGACTAATCCCACTAGTTCCCCCCCAGCAACTGGACCCTGTCTGGTTCCTCCTGTTATTTCAGAGTCAGCTCTCTAATTTGTCAGTGTTCCCAGTGCTTATCATTGCTTCTTAAAAGTGGCCTCAAGGATTTGTTGCTAAGTCCAGTAACTATTTACTTTAAACCTGCTGCTTTCTTGAAAATGCAATTTTATCTGTGTTGCAAAACCTCTTATGACAAGATACTCCTTTTTGAAAAGGGACATATCTCTGCAAGAGAAGAAGGCGTTTCTAACAGTAAGGCAGGATATTGCTGCAGAATGCAGTAAGTGCACAGTCAGGGCTCAGCAAAGACTAGGAGACTGCCAACACAGGAAAAGGGAAGAGAGAGGAAACAGCCTTTTCTGCAGCTGCAGGAACAGCCAGGTTTGTACTTTTCAGAAAAAATAAAAATAAAAAAACAAAAACCAAACACCAAAAAAACCCCAAACCAAATCACAAAAACCCAAAAACATGGGGTGCTAAAACATTTCTATATGAATCAAAATATGAGCTGAATGTACATAACGATGCCCAGAAGGTATACTATTTCTTTAACAAGCTGTTACAAGAAAAAAGACTTTCTTGTTAAATGAAAATGCTTAAGATAATGAATGGGGGAAAAAAATCTCTATTGCTTACAGCGATGAAATTGCATACTATCACTAATGTTGGAAGTGACCTCTGGAGGTCACCTGGTCCAACTCCCCTGCTCAAGCAGGGCCACCTACAGCCAGCTGCCCAGGACTGCGTCCAGAAAATTTTTTAATGTCTCCAAGGATGGAGATGCCACAGCCTCCCTGGACAACCCGTGCCAGTGTTCGTTCACAGTAAAAAAGTGTTTCCTGATGTTCAGAGGGAACCTCCTGCGTTTCAGTTTGTGCCCATTGCCTCTGGTCCTGTCACTACGCACAACTAAAAAGAACCTGGTTCTGTCCTCTTTGCACTCTCCCTAAGAATCATGGAATCATAGAATTGTTTTAGTTGGAAAAGACCGTTAAGATCGTCAAGTTCAACTGTTAACCTAGCACTGCCAAGTCCAACCACTAAACCATGTCCCTAAGCACCACATCTACACATCTTTTAAATACCTCCAAGGATGGCGACTCAACTGCTTCCTCAGGCAGCCTCTTCCAGTGCTTGACAACCCTTTCAGTAAATTTTTCCTAATATCCAATCTGAACCTCCCCTGGCGCAACTTGAGGCCATTTACTCTTGGACGTGGCTTTTTCCTTTGTTGAATTTTATGATGTTCCCATCAGCCCAGTTCTTCATTCTGTTAAGGTACCTCCAAATGGCAGCACAATGTGTGAATGTGGGAATTCATTGGTCTGAATCAGGAGGGGAGGGATTTCAGTCCGTAGCCCATAAAACCATATGAGTCGCATACATATTTCACCTCTGGCATTTTCCTTCATCCAGTGTTTTCATATTCAAACACTGAAACTAAAATGTTCTCATGAAAGGCTTCCATTTGACAAGCTGCATTTTCTGATATTTAACAGCTCATTTTACGGCTTGCAGACATTCTGCATTCTTTTCTTTTCAGGTAATGGGTACATCCCTATTTAATGCCTAGGTGCAGAATAAAAGACAACTGTGCTCCTAGTTACAGTAAGCCAACTAAGGGAAAGAATATACATTATACTCTACTGTTGTAGAGAAATTTCTAGATTCAAGGTCATAAGTCAAGAAAAGCATTAGCTCCTCAAAGGAGGCATTGAGGCAGTGTGGGGAGAACTTGAAGGAATATCATCGTAATTCCTCCATCTGGCGACAAACACTCTGTCATTTGCTGTCCTAATAAGGAACATGGTGATTAAATATGGCTAAGCACTCAGGCTAGTTGTGATTTTTTAATTAAAAGAAAAACAAATTGTTTTGATTTTTTATCATAGCAAAAAGATGTATTGTCAACCTTTGTGCACAGATGCAATTCAATGCAAATTCTCACTAAGCCTCTTAAGCAGAGAACAAACCCCACCATGTCCTTGTTTAGGCTTTTCTTCAGAAATACAGAAACACCTGCAATCAACTGCATTAACTAATGGATGGTATTTTATGCAGCGATACTTTGGGGTTATTTTTGCTGGTTTTGAAAGTACCCATACACTGTGATATTGGTAGGTCCTTTAAATATGGTACAGGTTGTACAGTACAGACCCGACTGAGACAGGTCCTGGGAAGAAGGAAAAGTATCAGATGTTGAGGAGTGTTTGAGTGCTCCGTTAGTCTGCATGTTTGCAAAACCTCTCTTTCACTGCAAGAACTAGCTCCTTATTTTTTGTTTTTCTATTTTTCTTATTTTCTATTTTTCTTCCTTAAAAAGCTGCTACAGACCATTTTCAGAGAGAAGGATACAATGCTAGAATGGACTTTTGGGGTGAACCTCACACCCTTCTTTACAGAAATGTCTGAAGAAAAAAAGCAACAGCAGTGCACAAAAAGTCACACAATCACACACATAACTGAATAGTAGCATTTGTTGACAGCTAAGTAAGAGCAACATGCCTGCTAAAAATGGTCTAGTTTGGTGCCAAATCCCATTAAAATCATAGACCATTCTCTGTTGATTTCAACCAGATACTTCATTTGAAGTAAAAATGCATCCTCTGAAGTATATTACCTATTTATTACCTTCCATAATACTTTGTTACTAACCAACAGGAGTACAAATAACTGATTTTAACTCCAGCAATTCCTTTTGCCCTAGTGATTATATGTCAAACCTACCACAGGTGAGTGGGACTCAGAAGTTCTTATCATCTCAAGAGTGTCCGATGGTCGACATGAAATAAGTTTGTGGATCATCTGCACTATTTATATTTAATTCATAGTCATGATTTTTTTTCAAGCATAAAGTCTGAGCATAGTGCAGTTAGGACTTAATCTTCCCTTATCTATGCCAGAATCATTCACCATAACGTCATAGAAACATGTAAGCAATATAATACTTTGTGCCTAGCCTGAGATAGTTCTTATAAAGCACTATATTAATTCATTAAACAGCAAAAAATAACATGCAAACTTAAAGGAGACAGTGAGGCAAGAAGATTGCCAATACTAAAATATGTCCATTCATCCTGTGGCACTACTCTGAGATGTTTTTCACATTGGTTGCTGTACCCAGTTAATCCTGTTAACTGTAAATGATGAGTCAAGTTGACAGCTTGGTCCCTATTTATGCTTGTATTTTCTTTTTGCTCAAAGTTTAAATAAATGTAATTTGATGGGGATGAATAAACCCCTCAGGCTTTTTACTGAAACAGCTTAGGAAGAGGCTATTTTAAATGGAAATAAAACAATGCAAACCAGAATTACCTGAGAGCAAAACAGAGCAGTTCTAAAATCCTGTGTATCCTACTTACCAAGTAAAGAGTGAAAATGGAACAGAACCTTTATAATAAATGAATCCCCTGTGTAATAACTACAGCTTGGTCAGCATCACAAACTACATGGCCAGGAAAATATGAATATTTCTTTAATAAGGTATAATGTTTGTTAGAGAAGATGAAGCAACAATGGAAAATATCCTTAACAGACAGCCCGAACATGAGATATCAGCAAATTTACCTTCCACTACTGGATGATCTAAATAGCTACTCTGATCATGAGTGTGATATGTCTTAACTCATCAGTTTATGCTCAAGAAATGATTAAAAATATGATGAAAGCTCTTCTCTCCTCCTCTCCCTTCCCCTCCCTTCCCCTCCTCTCTCTTCTCTCCTCTCCTCTCCTCTCCTCTCCTCTCCTCTCCTCTCCTCTCCTCTCCTCTCCTCTCCTCTCCTCTCCCTCTCCCTCTCCCTCTCCCTCTCCCTCTCCCTCTCCCTCTCCCTCTCCCTCTCTCATAGTTACAAGACAATAGACAATGGGTATAAACTGAAACACAAAAATTTCCATCTCAGCAGAAGAAAAAAGCTTTCTTCTCTCCCTCCTCCCCATGATGGTGACTGAGCACAAGAGAAAGTTACCCAGATGAGTTCTTGAGTCTCCATCCTTGGAGATATCAAAACCCTAACTAGATATGGTCCTGAACAACCTGCTCTAGCTAACTCTGCTTTGAGCAGGAGGTTGGACTAGGTGATCTCCAGAGGTTCCTTCCCACCTGAGACAGTCTGTGATTGTGTGAAGAAGCTTCAGTAACTCCTTCTTTATAATATGGAGTAAATGCACACACAGATATAAATGTGGCTCCATTGACAGCCGAGCTTTGCCAAATTCTTGGAATAATCAGTCAAGAGACAATACAGAAAACCAGCAAGTCTTTAGAAAACAAATTTATATAATTACTACTGAAGTAAATCTTAGGAATTAAAGCTGGAATCAGGAAACCCACAGGAGAGGTGCTGTGCAAATCATTTTATTCAGAAAGCTGGTGAGACAAGACATAATTGCCAGATGAAGTCATATCAAGAAACAATGAAATATGATAACCGGTGCTCTCAGCACACCAGTGATACATCTCTTCTTGTGCATTTTGTAACTTTTAGAGAAAAACGAAGAAAAGGATTGGCTTTGCACACAGCTCCTCCCAGCCATGAAAGGCCACTCAGGTGAAAGCACAGACAACAGAGGTCATCCAGCCGTGGGTCAGAGCTTGGTGTTACAGGGTATGGCAACCAGAACATGAACTGTGAATGTAGACCTAAGTATAGAATTCAGCTCCTTTGAGTCTTATTTACTATTTACATTATTGGCTGAAGTGCCAACTGAGTTGCAGCTCACAAGTGACCTGTGCTTGGAAAGAACGTGATGATTTCAAAAGTTGCATTTGGAACAAGACCCAAGTCTCTGCCCTGCCTACGCTTACTCCTCTCAGAAGTTAGTAAGAGGAGTCTGGGCTTGCACTGAGCCACTGAGCTGGGCTCTGAGTTTCTTCCCTGGCGCTGATCTGAAACAGGATCTGTGAGCATGTCTGTGTACGAACAATGTGACTGGAGGAAAGTCAGGGTAGGTCCTCGCCTTAACTGACAGCAGAGACACAACTGCCTTGGGCTGACTTCTTGAAAGTGGGATTTGGGAATGCAGTGGGGAGGAGAGAGAGAAGAGGGCTAGAGGGCACTGAAAATAAGGAGATAATCTTTGATGCTGTCAGAAAGGTTACAGAGATCTCCATGACTCCTGGAGGATTCAGTTCTTTCCAGATGTATAGTATCTGATATATTGCTCAAGACTGTAGAGACATCAGTGCAGACCAGGGAGGTTTCTGTTAGCACAGAGTGATATAATTCTTGTCAGACTGACATTCATTCTCACTTGCTTCCCCTTTCTCTCAGCTGAGAACTAGATTTCAGCAGCAAGCAGAAAACTTAGAGGAAAAAGAAATAAGGAAAGAAATGCAAAACTTTCACAGAATCATTCTGTGCAGATGTTAGCATCTTAGGGGTATTCATAGAGGTTCACATACTCACAAAACTTCCAGCTGAAAGATAGATGACACCTAGTCTAATAAGCACTGGTCTCTAAAAAGGAATTCATTGATTTTAATCTTGTTAAATCATGTTCTAGTTACTCAAAGACACAAAGAAGGAAAGAAATCCAAAACACAACTCAGCAACAACCAAATTCCCCAGGAGATTAAATCAACAATTTTACTGACTTCTCGGGCTAGAGAACAGGAGTTTAAAGGAATTTAAAGGATAGGTAATGAAAGCTGTTGTGTTTTACAACGTGGTAACATGACAGAAATAAGTAGCTGCAGAGAAAGTAGATTTTTAAAGGAAAAATGTGGAGAAGACCTTGAAACAGGAGTAAGAAAAGATATTCCAGTGAGATCCAAGCTCTCATGAAATCTATTTGCTCATAAAAAAATATGATGTGTTTATTTTTGGAGCATGTTTATGAGTTTCTTTCTAAGACTGAAATTGCCATCTATACTCCAACCACTAAGTCTACAGTCAAAACGTGGTTTTGACACTTTTCAGGGAGAACACTATGGACCAGGAAAACTGCGCAGTCCAAAAGCAGAAACCACTCTTAGCTCTGAGTCCCAGATCCTGAAATGTGCAAAACAGCAAATTTAACTTATCTAATCTAAGCTAATCTAAATACAGGTGCGCAAGTATTCATGAGTTGGTTTTTGGGTGGTTTTTTTTCCCCTTTCTGTAACTAAATGGTAAAAGTGTTCTCAGATCACACAGAAAGTGTACTTGCTCTGTGGCAAATGGTCACTTATGGGAAGAGGGAGAGCCTGGGCTGGAGTTCAGAGTTTGGCAAAATGTGACAGGTTGCACCCTGTTCCCAGTCCTGCCAGTGACTTAAGGAGTAGTTCAGGGCAAACACACCTTTCTGTTTTCCCCCATTTGTAGAATCACAGCATTGTACACGTGCTTAGGGCTTCAAGCCATCTAAAGTGACATCATTCCTATCACGGAGACATAGCAACCAAATATCACTGCAATTAATACCACTTACTATCCTTGCTTTGGGTGGAGTGAAACTTAATCCACTAATGCCTGTAAAATGCTTGAAGATTCCCCGATGAAAGCCAGCATCCGAATGTAAAGCATTAGCCTTGTCAGTGACGTGAGGGTGCACTCTGGAAGGAAGAATAACAATAAGATCATTGGGTTAAACTCTCCAAACTCAGAGGAATTTTCACTTCTTCCTCACAGCATTTCTCTCCCAAGAGCATGTCTCGGTAGCAGCTCTAATCCTGACGATAAGCAGTACTGACTTCAGATGAACACCAGTGCATCATAAGATCTCCTCCTTTTGATCCTGAGCTGGAGGGACGGTATTGTACTGAACTTATTTGCTGAGAAATTAACCTGTGACTTATATGTCTCTCCGTTTCTGTGGCAGTGTCCACTGATGTTTCAGAACAGGTTAATGCTGCTCTCTTCTCCTGGAGCCAGTTAGTCAGCTCTTGGGTATTACAAAGGGATTGTCTCCTGCTGCACACGGCTTTGGCCTTAAAAATACCAAGGAATTCACTAAAGATTCCTCACTGTCTCTCCAAATAGTTCGACTGCCAATATTTTTAGGACAGGCCTGCTGACCTTTCACTGCTTTTAGCCGTTTAGCATATGCCATGTTGGAAATAATCTTCTGGAAAAAATCCCCTCCAAACAACTGGCCAAGACTTTGCTCAACCGATCTCTATGTCCCAGTCTTATCTAGTATGACCGTGTCAGGTACATACGGTATGACTACACCCTGGATTAAACACTGTGTAATTTAACCCTAGGGTCTGGCCTAAAGAATGCACCTTCTAGCATAAGGCTTGGATCCTTGATTCAGCCGGGACAAACATAAACAGAAACCCTGTGCTGAGAGAAGTTATTCCTTGTGCTGACCGTGGATTACTGTGGAATGCATATGTGCCTTTAAAAAGATGCTGCATATGGCTGTAAGGCTATAGAATATAAAGTCATGGCATTTCTCTAGTCCAGTGACTGATGCTGAGCACAGAGTGTTTTCCTCCACAGCCCACCAAATAACAAGGTGTTTATAGTGTTACCTTGTACAGTTTATAAAAGTCTTGTTACGATCATAGAGAAGTTCAACAAGAGAAACAAAACCAGAAAACGTTACTAGCACACAAGCATGGTTATTCCATAGTGTCCTTTGGAATATTTAAGCTAGCAAATCCAGCAAGTAAAAAGCTATGGTGCATACCCATGAAGTCAAAATTTGTCTGTTCTAGGCGAGTCCTGTGTTTGAAATAAGAGACCTTGTCTTGTTAGGGTGAGCAGAGAAACGTCCTTCTGTTTGGCCCTCTCACATGAAAGTCAGCTGCTTGTGTACCTTCAGGGATCTACTGTGTCTCATCTGAGATGTGTAGTAAGTTGTTTTGATAGTTTGCAGCTCCCATGTCATTCCCAGATCCTTGTTCCCTGCGTTACTTTTTGTTTGTGCTTGCCCATAGAAAAGGGATTGTCTGAGAGTACACACCTCAGTGACCTAAGTAGAAATCATCTGTCAGTGAAGGGTGATAATCATACACCAATAAAATAAACATCCAATCCTTTTCTTCCCCCTCTTTCCTTCCATTTTTCCTCTCAAGTGAGCAGCTCAGTCACTCCCAGAGCACAGTAATAGAAGGAATGAAAGACAAAGGAATTAAATCTGCATTTACGGGGGGGGGATTTTCACCTGGCTGAGATGTGTCATGAGCACTTCCAACTTGTGTAATGGGCATTCAATTTGATTTGTAAATGCTGCCATTTTACTGCAGAATTGTGGGGGAAAAGACCTACCTCAATCCTGGCTGTTTCTCTTGTCATTGCTGAAAGTGAAATTACTGCTTTCCTTCACCTCAGGAGTTGTCAGGAGGCAGGTAGAATTGTCTAACATCTTCAGACAGGGAAAGTAATGCTCTCCGCTGCACACATCCGACTGCTATTATATATGTAAATTATATGTTAAAATTGTTCTGTCAAATGTTGTCACTTGGTCAAATGGTCGTTTCACTAGTGCAGATTTTTATAAAACAAAGGTAGTCAAAGTGCATTTTACAATAGAATAGAATAGAATAGAATAAAATAGAATAGAATAGAATAGAATAGTTCAGTTGGAAGGGACCTGTATTTTCAGTGGCTAGGTCTGCCATTCTCCTTTCTAAGCTTCACCATGTCTCTTTTCATGACCGCTGTCAGGCACTGTCAGTGGTCTACCTTTTTCTTCAGGATTAGGTTTTGACTTTGTGATATTTCCTTCCCTCCTGCGAGTATCTGCAGAGGAAAGGCAAAGCACAAAGTGTCACCACAAGTCACAAGTTCAGTTTCGGAAAAACTATCACAAGATAGCTTGATATTTTAACACTGTTTAATCTGAATCCTACTGGCATGTTTATGCTTGCCACGTAGCAACAGGAAAATGAGGAAGACTGCACATACATGGCAGGATCCCAAATAATTGTGTGGTTTTACTACACATAAGCACTTTCATGAGTCTGTCCTGCAAATACATTGCTGTAATCTGCAGCAGGAGGTAGTGACATACATTAGATGATTTCCAGAGCCTTTGATGGACAAGTCCTTTATCCTTAGTGTCAGAGAGCAGTGAGTGGGCTGCTCTGCAGTGGAAGGGGAGCCATGAGCCGGAGGTGACAGCCAGGCAGGGCAACGTTCTTGCAGACAAGGGGTACAGTCCCACAGTACTCAAAACAGACAAGCAGAACAGGTCTGGTGACAGTAACCAGGGGCAGCACAGAGCAACGATCTCCACATTAGTCCTAATAATGAGTCAGTTCTGAGTTCAAGCCAGCAAGTCAGGACCTGCTAGGTGCAAGGCCAGGCATGGACATACCTGCAGTGTAGCTCAGGCAAAGACCAATGGCAAGGGCTGGAGCTGAAACGCAGCTTCTGAACAGGCAG
This sequence comes from Grus americana, assembly GCF_028858705.1. Classification (NCBI taxonomy): domain Eukaryota; kingdom Metazoa; phylum Chordata; class Aves; order Gruiformes; family Gruidae; genus Grus; species Grus americana. The sequence continues at coordinate 7,259,856 of NC_072853.1, read as the reverse complement.
AAGGTGCAAGTATGGGTGAAGGCCCTGGATGAGGCTGCCTATAGGTCTTTCTCATGGCTTAGCTGTTTTCACCAAAGTTTGCTCTAGGGCCACACAGCTGCATCATATGAAGCACACACGCAGCTAAATCCCTAGGCTGGAAGGGAGGAGAAAAAGTTTGTGGAGGAGGATTATAGAAGACGTTTTCAGGCTGCGCACAGCAATCAGAGCCTGCTGGTTCACTCAGTGTTCCACCTCTGACCTCTGAAAACCAATGTTAACACTATCTTGAATTTATTAGACCATGAATCTTTCCTACAGCATTTAAAAACACGCTATAAGGCAAGTAACATTAAGCTATATCTTAACATGGTCATTAGGGGTTGAGAGAGCAGCTGCACTGAATACCTGAGACATCTGCAGGAACTGGCAGATGTGCCAGAGGGCTTGCAGAAAACCTGTAGCAGGAGGCCAAGCATGGTGCAATAAGACATTTAAAATGATGCTAGAGACTTAAGTTTAGGCAGCTGAATCAAGCAGTTTATCAGGATCATCAGTACTATCTTACCTTTGTTTAATTAGATGATAAGTTTTGCTTGCATGGGAAGTGTCTGCAGATTGGCGTGCATAAGGCTCCCTGTGAAGTGGAAAGGCATGTCTTTTGAAAATGTGCTGCATTAAGCAAGCTGTTAGGGATAATTGTAAACGGTAATGTCTCTGATACTTATATGACCCATTAGCTTGTCTGGCAGAATAAAACCCTAATGTCAAATTGTGCATGTGCTATTAAGAAAGCCTTTTTTTCTGTGGTCCCTGGACACAATGCCCCATAGTGAAGAAGAAGAATAAACTGGTATGCTACAACTGGGGATGTGCATAGGGCTTGTGAGTTTTGAGATAAAGAACTATCTATGCATCAATGGTATTGTTCACCTTTATTATTATTACAGCCTTGCTGATTTTGATACCTAGAACCCCAATGACAAAATCTATTACCTTATTTAATAACTGAGACTGACAGATGATCAGAAGAAACAAAGAGTAATGAAGAGCTCTAAAGGAAATTCATCTGGCTGAGCATGAAACTAGTTTCCAATGAATGCTAGAATGATGAATGTAAAGTTGTTTTGTTTGAAGGAGAGTCTGAGATGCCAATTTGCAGAGGAAAAAACATGTCCTATTCCTCAACACTGCAACAGATCTGGATCAAATAACTCTGTAAACATCCTCCTCCACCTTCTTTTTTCTGCACACATTTACACATGAGCAATGAGCAAGGAAGCCTGAACATTTTCATGGAGGAAATTTAAACACAGTCCCCATTTCCTTTAACGTGCACATCAGTGTTTGGCAGGTGTATGTCTCATTAAGTCTCTGAAACCAGCAGCAGTGCAGCAGGGAACAACTCTTCCTTCTCATTATATACTTATAGCAAGCTTATAGTCTATGCCTCTAACTGGTAGGGATTTGTGTGTTTGTCACATCTTGTAAACACTAATGTAAATAACTATCAAATTTTTGCTTACACTTGAACCACTGTACAGAGAGAAATTAAGGTGATATTTGAATCAGTAAGGGACAACATATTTTATCTCAGTGGACCAGTTTCTGAAACTGACTACAGGCATAAGAAAAATAAATTGAAAAACGTTTAAAAGATTGGGTAAAATTTTGTTACTTCTTCCTCCCTTTCCTGTCACTGTTCCTGCTTTCCCTCTCACACATACAAACATTATCACAGTCCATAAAACAAGATGCATTTTTAGGGAAATGAGAGCATATAAAACAGACAAAGACTGAATTAATGCCTCAGAAAGCAAAATGTATTACAATGGAAGAAATCTGGAATACTTAAATATGTCAAACAAATAACAGAAGCTAGGAAAAGGTCTACACAGCCATCAATTATCCTCTGACATTTGCTAATGTTGGAGGTTGTCAAGTCCAATATTGTGGATAGAGTTATATATATTTATATTTTTTAAATGGCATGTATTGTTATGAACCTAAAGATATAGTTAGAGCATCATTTGGTTTAGCAGCTCAAATCACTTCTCTTTACCTCTCCCCTCTCCATTTGATCTATTCACCGGCATCTCAATCTCCTTTCAGTACATGTGTGTGGATGTCTACATTCCCAACGCAGAAAGTGTGAACCTAGCTGGAAGACTCACTCAAGTTAAAAAACAGCTTATTTGTTTGTAAAGTTATTTGGTTAGGTGTGTTTTAGATCCTGATCACAATGTAGATCAGAACAAAGAGGGGGTGGAGCAGAGAGAAGAATAAGTGTTAAAGAATAGATCTAGTGATTTTGCATCATGATTGCCAAAAAATAATGCTTCTTGAATGATTCCTTAATAGAAAAGTAGTCAGAAACTTCACTCCAATTGCTTAAATTATTCTCCTTCATTTATTTAAGGACACAGACAACATTGGTTGTAAGTTCCGTGCATCTCTCACTTTCTTTTCTGGAGTTAATGAACACAGAAACAAAGAAAACTTCTACTTCAATGTTTTTAAACTGATACTCAAGAGGGCTGGTGAGTTAAATACTATTTAAGTACCTACGATCTCACATTCTCTGATCAGGTGGCAGACGTGGCTTAAGAAGTTACTACCGCTTAGTTGCGTTTTATTGCCTCCCTGCTATGCATTATTACAGGAATAGCAGAGCTGGCATCTTATGACGTGGACTTATACTTTAGCTACTTCATTTCATTGAATGTTTTTTATATTCTAAGTAAAAGTATCCTTGGCATCTCTGAAAACCTGCTTACTAAATTCCATCCCTCCATTTGACAACTTTATTCCTGCCTTCACAGCTGGAGAAAAAAGATCACTGAGTATCTATTGGACACCCGAAACTTTAAAATTATATACTGTTATTTAGTGTTCTTTCTGGCAAAGTTCAAAATAGCCATTCCTGTTACAAAAAAAATCTCTGCCTCCCTCCTGCTCTTACATGAATGTTCCTGCAGGGTTATGTACTCTTTAAATACAAAAAGTGACACTTGTTTGGGAGAGAAGAACCCCTCTGGTCCCTGCACTCTTGGAGGTGAGGTGTATGTGCTGTTTATTAGCCCTCCAGGGGAAGGCAGTACAAGAGACACTATCTCCCAAATTATCTGCTCAGGAAACACAGAGAGGAGTGAATGAGGCAGGGAAGTGGCCCTTGAACAGACTCTCACAGGAAGCTTGTGTTGTAGCCCGAGCATCTTTAGCCTCATCTCTGCTGAGGACACCAGCCAATGATGCTTCAAACTGCTTGCAGCCCACAAGTCTGTCACCTTTTTCATTAAGATGAGGACAACGATGGGATAAACCAGATGCCAATGATGGGATAAACCAGGTGCCAGCACTGGGGCAGAAAGTGCTGAGGAGGGATCTGGCTGCTGCTTTTTTAGCTCATCCAGATCTCTTAATCCTCTCTGGCATTCTCACTCACCGGAGGTGTGATGGTGGCCAGGAGGATATAATTCTTGATGATTTTCTCTGAATAACCTTTCCACGGGTCAGCCTTAGCAGAGATAAGACTGTCTCTCTAGAGAGAGACAACCACTGATATATTTGGATACTTAGCAAACGTGCTGTCTGAAGCACCTGTCACTGATAGCAGTGGAACAACACTGGTGCAGAGCTGCTCAAATTATCTCAGGTTCAGAATGATTTTTCAGCGCTATCCACTTTGCTGTTTTTTTTTCTCAAGAGGCTTTTCAAATGTCACATCATCCCTACTCTTTAGCACAATAGTCTTTATGTTAAAACTAGCTATAAAAATCAGCAAGCTCTACTGGGGAATGCAGGCTGTGCATATTTCACAGGGGGGCAATACAAAATAAGCAGCAGTCAGTTACTCTCTTGTTGTTGCGGCAGTGAGAGACTATGATTTACTTTTAAGAATGGAGGCAAGCTAAATGACAAAAATGTCTTCAAGGGAAAAAAAAAAATAAGGTTTGCATCTCTGCTGGCTATTTAAATGGAGACAATCTGTGGTATGACATTTTATCCTCACTCCTTATCCGTACAGAGGTTTGTACTACGCCAGACGTCTCAAATTGACTAGATCAGCACATCCTAATGAACTAAATCTTAAGGCTAGATGCAATAAAGAAATAAAGATCACAGAAGATAGGACCTGCATAGTCCAGGCAGCTCTTGGCCTCTGGACCTGTCTGGGGAGCACTGTGACAGTCAGCCTGGGTCTCTAGCTGGGGAGATTTTAGGGGCCTCAAAATGACAACCCAAACAGTCAGGCCATGACAAAAGAGCAGCCTGGAGCAAGAGAATGGGAAACACTCATGCCACAGATTATCTTAAATGGATATTTTCCTCTCCCAAAGTCATATAACTCATTCAGTCCAAAACTGATATCTCAAACTGAAGCAAAGCTAACACGGGATTGTCCTCCTGAGGGCCAATGTCTCCTGTGCTTTTCCAGGATAAGAAAAGACTTCATCCTCCTGCAGAAGAGCTTCATGGTTTGAACAGTCATTTGGGGGGTGTGTGAGAATGAAATTCAGTGCCGTTTTTAACCTGAAAAAGGTCTCAAACCCTACGCTCACATACTCCCAGAGAATGCCTTAACCGTCGAGCAATTTGTACCCCATTCACGTCACTGATGCTGAACGGAGAGCACTTGGGAATGCCACAAAAATAACATAGGGCGTAAGATGGTCAACCCTTGTATTAGGGCCTTCTATTGCTAAATAATAAGTAAAGTTTAAAGTAAAAAATCATGTGCAAGTTCCAACCTGTTCACATCAGCATATAGTGCCCTATGAAGCTGTCTCATGAAAGTCACACAGTTCCTGCCTTTCGATGATCATACTGAGCTGCCTCGCTGCTACATCCCACTGAAAAGTCTCCTTAGAAAGACAGGACGAAAGACAGGACCAGTCTTCTCAGGCAGAACCAAAACTATTCAGTGACCTGATCTCTGTGCTATTGGAAATAAATAGGTCATTTTCTGTAAGGCCACTAATCCTGTGGAAGGCTAGAAGACCCATTCCTGTAGTTTTCTATGATGAACATATTTTAAAACCATAGGAGAATGAGATATTTATTTTTGCCTGTGAACTGCAGTATAATTTTGTATAGCAAAGCAGCAGGTAGTTCATGGTGTGTGTGTTCTCTGGAAAAAGAAGAAAACAAAGAATTACGCTCCGAGTCCTTGGTTTGCATCATTGATGTCTGAAGTTCCAGTCCTGTTAGTGAGGACAACACTTCATCCATGGGGAATTATTCTATTGATTTACATGAGAATTTTCCTAAGTTTTATGCTGAGCTGTATATTTTTTACTCCATGAATACATTTATGTCTTTTTCTTCAAAGCTAGAATTTAATCCAAAGGGAAAACAAAACCTTTTGCCATGATAATTTCTTTTAAGAAAAGTTGTCTTCCTGGGCCTATTCAAATGATCACAGAGTAAAAGATTGTCTGCCAGAATATAAAATCACATAAATTGTTATGCCTGGGTAGGGATTCTTTTCTTTAGTACAGGATGAAAACGTAAGAACCAAGGTCTCGGCATGGACTGGGGAAAAGTAACTTTTCTTCCTTTCAATATACACATCACATCCTCAATTGTTTTTTCTCTTTATTGATGAGATATGTCCCAAGAATATCATGGGATGATTAGATAGGATATGCTTGGAGACATTTGGGGTATAAAACATATACATGGAAATATAGGTCTGTCTGTATTAGTAAGCATGATTCCACTTGGCTGAATCTTTCATATGATGTATAAATCTATTGCAAATAGATATAACATTGACATTCCTAGAGGGGTTCTGGTTCTTCTAAGTTAGGCAAATGCATCTTCCTTTCTGCATTTCTTTACATTCATGAAGATATCTCAATGAAGTGTTTTAATACTAAATATTAAAATTCTGCAATTCCTTACAGCTAACAAGGCAGACTGCAAGGATATATGTGAATCAGCTGGTGGTAAAATAATCCCTCTACTGTTCATTTAAAAAATATATTTTCCTCTAATGTGGTTCCATCAGCTTCTACCATGAATAAATTACCATATGCCAATGTGCAATCTTCTTCTTGTTCCTGTTCTTTTTATTCCTAATTGGTCATTAATACGGAAACAATTTCTGTATGGAACAGTTTTTGGCATTTTAATTCCACAATTATCAGGTGCTGCTGATTTCCTACCAAGGGTTCTGAAACTCTCCAATGCTCTCCCCAAAATTGCTGGTCTTTACAGGTGATAAAGTGATGTGTGAAATCATCTCATTCTAAGGTCAACAGAAGTTGAAGGTACACCACATTTCACATGCTTGGGGTCTTACACTCCAAACAAATAAACAAAAAAGCAAAAGAAAAGATCTCTGCATGTGTACCTTATCTTCTGTTCATACCTAGGTCATGAGCAATGAGAGAGTCCTGGGCACTTTTCAGAAGGGGAGATGCATTGTAGTTATCTTTCAGAGGAATGTAAGAATGCAGTGTTTGAATCAAACTAATAGTTGTGACACCAGCATTTTGTGTCAAAGACTATTAATATCAAATATTGCAATGAAAGTTTCGATATATTCCATATACTTTCCAGGTCTGGAAAAATCAGGTCTATGGTGATAGGAGTGCATTTCAGCTCTTTTTACTTTAGAGAATCACCACAGTAATACAGATTATGAAATGATTATGGGCAGAAGGGAAAACTGGGACCTAATTTTTCTTTGCTGATTGACCTCAACACCACCATTGCAGCATATCCATAGAAAACTTAAAATGACAGTTTAATAGCTAGGCTGATATTGATCCACAAAGAGGGAGGTTGGAAAGTCTAACAGAAGCAAAATCTCATCTGTTTCATTAAAATAGTGCAATACTGAATTCCTTCACAACAACAAAAAAAAAAAAAAAAAAAAAAGGGCAAGAGAAGTCTGTATCAGTTTACAGTCATTTTTCCATAAGAACTCATATTTCTACATTATAGCATACAGCCCCTTTGGAAAGATCTTTTCTTAACATTTTCTTCATACAGAAGTTTGAAAAAAAACTCTATAGAGAAGTGTGAATAAGTATTTGTGAGGCATTTTATCTCTCCTTTTTATCACAGGAGACATGATTCAGGGTGTTCTGTGCCAGGAGATAAGTCCCCTGGGTTTTGTTTTGGCATTATAGACAGAAACCTGTGATTTCTTTACACACATTTAGTACTTTAATCTGTGGGTTCTTCTGGTTTCATTTTCTCAGCATACTGAACAAAACTTCTTTGCTTCAGATATCAGGGAATTGCAGGATGTATGTAAACAAGTTTACTTCCCATTTAAAAGAATCTCACAATAATGTAGGCTACAAGAGGTCAGATAGTACAACTTCCCGCTCAAAAGAGGGTCTTGTGGCCTCTTATTGCCTCCTGGCCTTCCACTGCACTTCTTAGAAGACTTCCATTCTGTTTTCTTTAGACTTTACCATTAGGTAGATGAAGAAAAAAACCCAAGATCTTCACTTAGCTTTCTCTTTCCCAGGAGAAAGCAACAATTCCCACTCTTTTCAGCCTTCCCTCATGTCACTTTTATTTCTTTTCTAGGTTGATGTTTATCCACAGTGCATGTATATTACTTTACATCCAAACTTTGATATGGAGTAAAATAAGCTTTTATTTCCAATTATAGCTTCATGCACGAGGTATAAATTTCACTAGGCCTCTTTGCATGGACATTTTATAATGTAAGGATCAACTATTTTCTTTTTCCCTAAAGAACAGGAGGAGTTGACTATTGCAACACTTCCTATAAAACTGTTATTGTGACTTGACTAAATTAATTTAAAAAGCAAAATGCTTGCATAAACTATTACATGGCATTGTATTATGATTGAAAACTCTCTTGGTGAAAGACAAAGACTTAACAGTTGAAACAATGTGATAATATATTTGTGACGTAAATATTAGCAACACTTTGGAAAACTTAATTTCAAAAATCTATGGCACAAAAAATTACAGTCATCTAATTAGGGTCATGATGATTTGTTTCTTTGGACTATTCTCTGTTGTATTTATCACCAGACCAATTACAAGGAAGTATTATTTAGACAAAGCTGCCAAAGAAAATAAGTCAGTAGTCCACTATGTGAGTGTATTTCTGAGAGAAAAGTTGGAGGGAAAAATCCATGATATAGAGTTGGTTTCTAATAATTAAATCAACAAAACGGTTTCCAAAGTCTCATCATTTGGTGATGTGACTATGAATAGGCAGTTGAAAAGTTATATCCATTCCTATTTTTAAAAATATATTTTTTCCTCTAAAATTTGCTGCTTTGTGATGTCTGCAAACACTATTTAAACTGTGCTAAACTGGTATTTCTACACATGAGTTTCAAGCAACCCACTAGCCAATTCTTAGTATTAAAATTCACAGCTGCTACAAGCTAAGTCCTGTACCCCCTTTAATAATCTCTCTTGCTGCAACTTTGTGTTGGGGACTAGGAATATTATTTCATTTCCTTCTGACCTCAGTTCCCAATCTGCACACTGGAGATGGGAGCACCTCGTAACCCCTTTCTGCCACACACCTGCTCTGTTTTCTTCACAGTTACAGGAACAACTGAGCTACAAATTACTGGAAGCCAAGAAGTTCTCCTATGAACTGAGTCACTTTATTCTTTGCATGGTATCACCTTTGTTCTCTAAGCTATTGTTTTGGGCCATTGTCAGCGACAGGATATAGCATTAAATGGTCTGACACAATACAACTGCTCTCATCTTCTTATAATCCCAAATCGCTGCCAACAGCAATGCAGTTTGGATTAGACTCCTGGTTTAAAAGCTTTTGGGGAAAGAAATGTGAAGAAAATAATAGTCTTCTATTTGTACTGCCAATGACAACCATTATATAACTACAGAAAATTATCATTCATTATCAGTTTCTTGGCAGAAGTACACAAAGAACAGAATTATCCTAGACTTACTTTGGATTTACTCAGAGTAAAATTGTATCTTCATTTCACTAACTTGGTTTGTAGGCATCTTTAAATTTTCATACTGCTTAAACAGATAAAAAAAGGCTAGCTGTATTCATTCATTTATTTATTTAAAATAGAGCCTGTTTTCATCTTTCAATTTCTTGCACATGAAGAATACTGTTCTATCAAAAATACTTTAGGACATATTTAATACTTGAAACAATTAATCACATGAATTAATATTAACTTGAGAGAGGCAAGCAACTTTGTTCAAAAGGTTTTTGCCATTCAGCCTGTATTAGAGAGAAGGCACAGGGCATTAGTGATAATGACAGGTCTGCTGCAAAAGCCATAGATTATCAAGATGAGAGTGTCCCCTCAGATAAGTGGTGAGTGATTAGTATTTTACTGGCCCTTTGTCAACTTCAATTATGTTTTTTTTGAAAATTCTGTTTAGAAAGCAATGCTCAAAATGCTGGATTTAGGGAGCTAAGTGTTAATCAGGTATGTGAGTCTAATATAAGCAGATACCTGTAAATCAAACACCCTAAGTGTTGCAATTACCAATTTCAGAAATATTCAGATATTGGTAGTCTTCTACAACAGAAATTAATTCCTCTACAAAAATAAGTCCCCAGCAAAAGATGCTGTTATGATATATGTGCTCAGATTAGCTAGAAACTCCCTAGCAATAAGCCATTATTATTTACCAGTATGGATTTTGAGGACAAGCTTTTCAAAGCCACTTAGGGGCTGACTATGCCCAATTCTCATTAATTTTATAGGTGATTTGGTATCTAAATCCCTTTGGAAAGCTGAAAAGCTCATTTTCTGAAAGTCCAGCAGGCATCTATGTCTGGATATTTCCTCTTGGGACCATAATTTGTACGTGCCCTAGACACTTGAAGAATGATTTTTCCCATTAACTTTTGATGCAAAAAGTCAGGACTCGACACTCATGCAATATGTATATGAAGCTAAAATGGAAACTTTAATCTAATAAGTCATGTGATATGAACAAAGATAGAAAGTGAGCAAGGAAAAGACAGGACAGGATTCTCCCTTCTGCAATATATTTTACTTCAAGGCAGAGAATCCTCTATCACAACGCAAAATAATCCCTGGTCATTAATACAAAAGCCATAAAATTAGTGGTGAAGCCTAACTTTGTTCATTTGTCTGTTTTTCTCCCAGAACTCCACACTAAATTAATGAATTCTTACAAAGGTGTTCTTAAGAGAAGTTTTTTTACCTCAGAAGGAGTAGTTTTCTCATTTGCCTTTATCAGGAGATATTCTGGTACGAGTGAAAACTTAAGAGTTGTAATGCTAAGAAACATTTCCAGCACATCTGCTATATTTTACTGTTAGCAGTGATAGCAGTAAGCTAGATTGCAGACAGAGTACTATATATATAAAAATAGTGATTTCATAGTATTAGTAATTTTTTTCTGGAATTTCTGTGTTTGTATTTGCTGTAGTTTTGGAATAAAGCAACGTTTATTTCAGTAGAGCAGGTGATTAATGAGAAGTGAGTGAACAGTGTATTACCAGAAGTAGAGGTTCAATAATTGACTGTTACATGCTTGAAAATAATAAGATTACTTTATAAAATCATAACATTAAAAACAATAAAGGAAGGGGTTTTAATAATTTATGGGCATTCTGGGAAACCTGTAAATATTTTTTTTCAGTTCCCTGGAATGTTGGGGCTTTTTTTGGTTTCTTTTCTAAATCTCATACCCACAACCTGTCACTTGGCCAGCAAAGAATTTGCTGTAGTAGATGACTTAAAGAAGGAATATTTGCCTTGATCAATTAAGTATTAACCAACTTGTCTTTCTCCCTGACCAACCTTGTTTCCCTGTAGGTATCCATTCTCTAAGACCACTATCATGAGATTTCCAGTTTGACACCCTGCCTAACCCCCCAATGACATATCTCTGTTTTTTCCATCATGTTCAGCTCTGCATCCACACCAGATACTATATAAACCTGCAGAATAAACAGATTAATTTCTGAATGAATGTGATCATTTGACTCCAGTTTGTGCTGCCTGAAGAATATGTGGAACCTGGAACCACAAAAATAAACAACAGGGGCTTCTCTTTTTCTCTTTTTTTTCGTCTTTTTTTTTTTTTTTTTTTTTTTTCTTTTCCTTAATCCGACTGTAAGCACTTTGGGGCAAAGATTCTTTCTTTGTTCTGTATTTACAGGGAGATCCACATCTCTACTGAGCATTCATCTTCTGCACAATTCTTTGCTCAGGGCAGGGTATGAAGTGTTACTCTAAACCATGGTGTGCAGTGGCTTCACGTCTCCCAGACAGCACATCAGTTTGCACACATTTCCAATTAACATCTAATTTTGGATTAATTCCTGATTCCCTCCTCTGGGCCTTTGTAATGAGATCGTGAGTTACATTGGCAGAAAGTTTATACTTAAAATGTACCTATATGGTAGAACCTTCTAGGTAGTTAACTGACAATAGGATCAAAAAACTATCCAAACCAAACAGGGGAAAAAGCCCAAAACCTCCCTATTTGTTAGACATCTGGAGTTTTTTAATTTCATCAGCTATAATCAAAGAAAGAATCTAAATACATTCAGCTCCCAGCAGTTGTTTCCTTCCCTCTCTTTCCATGCATTAAGAAGCTGGGTGTTATCATTATGTTGTTCTTATTTTCCTTCAGTACTGAGAGCATTACGCTGATGTGGGAAAGTGGACAATTTTACTAAATAAAATGCCTGCAGTTCAAACTCTACCTTCTTAAGTAATTGCTTTTAAATTATTTGTTAAACCCCAGAGCTGTTGGGAAAATATGTATTTTAAATATAGAATGAATGCAAAAGTTAAACGTTAGTTGAGCTGTTCTTATTTACCCACCCATATGCAGGAATGCACCATTGGAAGTGTGGCAGTAAAACTGGTATTCTTTACACATCTTGGTATTGATTTCTTCAAAAGGCCCAAATCCTGAAATGTACCCAGTTACCTTTTCCACATGCACACAGTTTTTTTAAAAAGAGATATAGGGCTAAAGTACTTTGATGGGATCTTGACAAAATAAATAACTAAACACCTAAGGGCTTCATTAGTAAAAGGATTTTAATGGATGAAGGAACCTAAACATTCAACTCAGGCACCCAAATCTAAAATTGACTTCTTATCAGCCGAAGGTAATATCAGCAGCTAAACTTCAAGGTCCATCCTTAAGACCATTCTTTTATCCCATTCACCTTGAACCTATACTTACCAGAAAAACATGAAGGTAGAAATCCTAAGCTTTTTCCCAGTTACTGGGAAGAGGTTCCGTCAGAAAGCACTGCAGACCTTTTGTTGAATGAATCACCCCATAAAGATGCTTACTGATTGCAGAGTAAGCCTGAAGTGTGAATAGATTCCTGTCTTACTGGCCAGTGTTCAATATTGCCTAGATGAAATCCACATTTGGAATCTCAGTTTTTCTATGGTAAAGCCCTATGACTGCTAGTTTCAGCACCTAGAGTATCTGTCTGAGATACCAGAGACTTGCAGCTCTGTAGTTTACTGGAGCAACCAGCTACAATATCCAAAGGCACACAATAACACTTGACATTCAAACTTGCCATTGTCACATGCCCCTTGCACTTTTCAGGCACCTGAACGTTGCCTAGATATTTTTGTGCTGGTACTGAATATGTATGGTGTTCCGATTCCTCAACACAGATGAAAGAGTCATTTCAGACAACGAAGGTTTATAGATATGGGAGACACACCATAAGATGTGTGGGTGTATGGGAGACACATATCCTGCTGGAACAGCACCTGGAGACCAGGCAAGATACCCCTCTGTTTCCGAAAAACACCGTGCAACGGAATCCTGCCCTCCATCTCCTTTGTCCTGACGGAACATCTTCAGTATTCAGCTCACATAAAGACACGTGTGCTTTGGTATCTTATCATCAAATTGAATACCACCCTGCACATTTCAATATCTGCTGCTTTCCTGGTTTGTGAGTGGTTGCTAAATCCTGTAGCCCCACAGAGGCAAGACTGCCACAGCTCCATGCTCTGAGGTCCAAACAATAGCAGAACTGAACATATGTTCCCAGTAGGAACTCACACACAGAACACATACATACAACACATGTATACATATATACATGGCTAGCCAAAGAGATAGCACAGACAGACACACTCATTGCTCACACAAACACAAACATCACCCATGGCTTCATCTTATTCTTCTCACTGATCAGGATGAAGATATATTAGTGAGAGTGTAGATATACATGCGTACAATGCTGATCCCTACAACAGGTGGTCTCAGACACTCAGTCTGCCCAGTAGCTGCCCCTGGGTCCCAGTCTGCCCAGTTGCTCACAGCTGGGCATTCGAGCTGCTATAGATCACCTGTACGCACAGCAAAATGCGCACACACACACATGCACTGGGTCCCTGCAGTAACTGGACTTACACAAACAGTCCATCCACTAGCTGGTCCTGGATCCTCATTCCCCCTTGGTGCCTCCTGCACAGGCACAGACACACACACAAATGGGTCTCTCGCTTCACACCTCTAAAAGGTACAGTCTCTCCAGGAGCTGTCCTGGACCGCTTGGTCTGTCAGCTAGCCAGGTCCTCCAGGTGCCTCACCCTGAGACGCACACACAGAGCCCTGGTTCCCACGTCTGCCTCGATCCTCACCAGAGCTCACACATTCCCTCACATGCCTGTACTCACTCCACATGCTGCACCATGGATACAGATACTGAGTTACACCAGTGTGCAGGGGGTCTGTGCCCAGGTTATGGCAGTGAGGGCTGCAGGGAGGCCTCTGTGGGAAGAAGAGAGTCATAGAATCTTAGAATCATAGAATTGTTTAGGTGGGAAAAGACCTTTAAGGTCATCGAGTCCAAACATTAACCTAACACTGTCAAGTCCACCACTAAACCATGTCCCTAAGCACTACATCTACATGCCTTTAAATACCTCAAGGAATGATGACTCAACCACTTCCCTGGGCAGCCTGTTCCAATGCCTGACAACCCTTTCAGTGAAGACGTTTTTCTTAATATCCAATCTAAACCTCCCCTGGCACAACTTGAGGCCATTTCCTCTTGTCCTATCACTTGTTACTTGGGAGAAGAGACCAACACCCACCTGGCTACACCCTCCTTTCAGGTAGCTGTAGAGAGCAATAAGGTCTCCCCTCAGCCTCCTTTTCTCCAGCCTAAACAACCCCAGTTCCCTCAGCCACTTCACATTAGACTTACTCTCCAGACCCTTCACCAGCTTTGTTGCCCTTCTCTGGACATACTCCAGCACCTCAATGACTTTCATGTGATGACGGGACCAAAACTGAACACAGTACTCGAGGTGCAGCCTCACCAGTCCCATGTACAGGAGATTGATCACGTCCCTAGTCCTGCTGGCCACACTGTTTTCTGTCCAGAAGGTGTTGATCTGGATCTTCTTACATCTAAGCTCAAACTTGAGGTGTGCACATACATTCACTTAGCAGTGAGGTGCAATTGCTTCAGAGTTTTTTGCAATTGCAAGAGGTTGCCTGAGAATGGCAACCTTTTAAATGCAACAGCTTTTCTTTGGTTGCAATTTGAAATGGATATAGGATAAAAAAATAAACTTTCATACTAATGCTTCATATACTGAGCACTGAAAAGAAAATTTATATATCACAAAGACATAAACCAAAGCTGAATTTGGGCATAATCTGATTTATTTTAGTATCATCTTGGATTTTTCTTTTCCCATCTTGTGTATTGACTTGATTTTTCCAATTCCAGAATAAATTATTCCATGATATAAGCCTCATCCCTGAAATCTACTTAATCAGTTCTACTCTGGTAAACGGAGTATAAAAACATCAACTTCTTTTGCAACAGACCCCTACTCGCTGTAAATTCCTAATCGTGCCAGCTAACTATGCAAAAGATGGTATTAGGTTTTACATCTTGATGTCACCAAATAGTTATATGTCCATAAGGATCATTTTCTGGATTGCACATCAGAGCATCTACATCTGAGATTGTACAAGATGCCCATGCCCAGGCGCTGTCAGGGGCTGCAGGGCGGCCTGTGTGGGGAGAGGCCGGGGCTGCCCCGTGCCGCACACAGCCGGTTCCAGCCGGTCCCAGCCGGCTCCAACGGCCCCAGCGCAGGACACAGCTGAGCCCCTCAGCCAAGCTGGGGGCGCCGGGGGGAAAACAGGTTTCAGCAAGGGCCAAAGGCGGCACAGGCAGAGGAGGAGGAAGCCAAGGAGGGTATGGAGAGCAACGCTTTAGCTAATAAAGACGGCGTGGGAAACGTGCGATTTCAACCTGTGCGCTAAAGCAGCGAAAAACAATGGTTCAAAGAAAAGATATGCACAAAACAGGCCTCACATTCTTCAGTAGCTCATAAATAACATGTGACTGGCCGAATCCAGGAGATAAGGAGCTGAGAACAGACAGCCAGGTGCCTGCCAGGTGCAAGAGAAAAACAGAATAGCAGATCTTGCAGGGAACACGAATCGGGTGATGATTGGGGAATAAAAGAGCCTCCCCTTTCAACAAGAAATACTATATAATCAGAAAATTCTGTAATAAAGTGGATTCTGTACTTGCACCCTATGGAGTCCGTGCCTATCATACACCACAAATGGCGCCCAAACAGGGACCTGAAAAATAGAAGAAGGACCTGAAAAATAGAACAGGGACCTGAAAAATAGAAGAAGGACTTGAAAAACCAAAGAAGGAAAAGCAGTGCCGATAATTACTGGTGGTGTACCCCTGCATAGCTGGACGGAGGAAACTGCACTGCATCGAGCAGTCATATTCATCACCAGTCGCTGGACGACACAGGTGAGCAGCGGTGGGGAAGTTTTTCAGACTGTCATTTTTTCATTATGAGACAGTCAGCGACTTGAGAACAGAAGTTGCATACAGAGAATTTACAACGTATTTTATGAGAGCAAGGTTTTAAGGTCGCTCCGCTGCAGTTGGTGAGGTTGCTTGTATGGATTCGGGACTATTGTCCGTGGTTCCCTGTTAAAGGCTCATATGATCTCACTCAATGGCAGAAGGTTGGTGAGGAGCTGCAAGCTAAGCAGCTTTTGCAGTTGGAGCTCCCCGATGATATATTGATTACTTGGCATGTGGTTTATACTGCTCTCAGGACTTTGCTACCTGCCGAACAGATATTGCAGAAAGTGAATGACTCTGTATTACCACCCGCTGAGACAAATACGAGAAAAGAATCTCGTTCGTTTGAATTAATAGATCCTGAGTTGGAGTCAGACTATGCTGAGGTGGTGACTGAACCTCCGCTGTCGGAGGGTGGAGCAGACCCTGGGGATCCTTTTGATCCAGGTCCTGTTGACCCCGAACGAGAGCCGGATTTATATCCCCCACTTACTCCTGTAAAAGCAATGGCTGCTTCTGCCCCCACGGCAGAAGAGATTTTGCAACAACAGAGACAAAAGACTCTCTCACGGCTATCCCTGATGCCCACCCTCCCACACACACTCAGTGCGCGCCCGCCCCCCCCCCCCCCCCCCCCAAGTTAACCATTACAAGGAACTGTTCAGTCTAAAATCTCGGGTGGACTACTTGACGAGTGCCGGACAGAGGCGTTAAAAAGAGGGGACATATGGCTTCTTCAAGCCATGCCTGTGTTGTATCAACCGAATAGACCCCCCGAATATGCTCATTTACCATATGATGTAATAAAAGAGGTCCGCAAATCGATAAAGGAGTATGGTTTGCAGGCATCGTTCACAATGAACTTGTTACAGGTTATAGGAGAATCTTACGTACTGACACCCTTAGATTGGAAATCCATCCTACGTCTTGTTTTATCTGCAGCACAGTACTCTGTGTGGTTTTCGGAATACCATGAGCTGGTGCAAGTTCAGGTGATGAACAATTTAACGGCAGGAACTGCTATTGGTCTTGACGAATTAATGGGAGAAGGGCATTATGCTACGGGGATAGCACAGGCTGGACTATCACAGAATGTTCTTACCCAAGCCACGGGGTTAGCCTTGAGGGCACTCCGATAGGTGCCAGATTTCGGTAAGCAAGAGTCGTCATTTGCTTCCATTCGTCAGGGACCTCAGGAGCCGTATATACAATTTTTGGATCGTTTACAAACTGCTATACAAAGACAGATAGACTCTTCTGAAGCAGCAGAATTGTTATTGTTTCAGCTTGCTATTGAGAATGCAAACACAGACTGCAGGCGAGCTATTGATCCTATGCGTAATCAAGCAAAAACTTTGAATGATCTTATTAGAGCATGCCAAAACGTGGGCTCTGAGCAACATAAGGCAGATATGCTAGCTGCTGCCTTAGCTCAACAGTTGGTAGTTGCACGAGCTGCTACTAAGTGTTTCTCCTGTGGTCAGGAAGGGCATGTGAAGAAAGATTGTCCGAAAGCGAGGAGGACGAGGACAAGGGGGGCAGGGAAGACAACTTGCTCAATTATGCCCTCGTTGTCAAAAGGGATACAAACAGGGCAATCTACTCCCTGAGAATACCTTGGGAAACGGGAGGAGGGGCGTGAGGTCCGGTGCCCCTAGACTACACAACGGGATCCAGCCCCAGCCCCCGCCGGCACAGTCCTTGACATGGCCGGCACAAATAAGCGAGATGAACGCGGGCAACTCACTACAGTTGAGTCTCTCAGACCAGCCACAGATGGCAGTGCCGGGTTGGATCTGGCCACCAGTCAATCCACGGTAATTCAAGATCAGCCAGTACATCTAGTGCCTACAGGAGTGTATGGACCTTTGCCTAAGGGTCTCTGCCTTACTGCTCGGTGTGTTGGGTTTGCGTGGCAGGGTTTTGGTAGCGGGGGGGCTACAGGGGTGGCTTCTGTGAGAAGCTGCTAGAAGCTTCCCCTGTGTCTGATAGAGCCAATGCCAGCCGGCTCTAAGACAGGCCCGCCGCTGGCCAAGGCCAAGCCAATCAGCGCCTCTGTGATAACATACTTAAGAAGAAGAAAAACACTTAGAGAGAGCGAGCTTTTGCAGCCGGAGAGAGGAGTGAGAAGATGTAAGAAACTCTGCAGACACCAAGGTCAGTGCAGATGGAGGGGGAGGAGGAGCTCCAGGCGCCGGAGCAGAGATCCCCCTGCAGCCCGTGGTGAAGGCCATGGTGAAGCAGGCTGTCCCCCTGCAGCCCATGGAGGAAGGATGAGGGGGTGTAGAGATTCCACCTGCAGCCCGTGGAGGACCCCATGCCAGAGCAGGTGGAGGCACCTGAAGGAGGCTGCGGCCTGTGGGAAGCCCATGCTGGAGCAAGTTCCAGGCCGGACCGGTGGACCCGTGAAGAGGGGAGCCCACGCCAGGGCAGGTTTGCTGGCAGGACTTGTGACCTTGTGGGGGACCCCACGCTGGAGCAGTTTGCTCCTGAAGGTCTGCACCCCGTGAGAGGGACTCCATGCTGGAGCAGGGGAACGATGAGAGGAGTCCTCCCCCTGAGGATGAAGAGGCGGCAGAAACACCATGAGATGAACTGACCATAACCCCCATTCCCCGTCCCCCTGTGCCGCTGAGGGGGGAGGAGGTTGAAGCCAGGAGTGAAGTTGAGCCCGGGAAGATGGGAGGGGTGGGGGGAAGTGTTTTAAGAGTTGATTTTATTTTCTCATTCCTCTACTCTGTTTTGCCTAGTAATAAATTAGATGAATTCCCTCTCTAAGTTTGGTCTGTTTTGCTCATGACGATAATTAGTGAGTGATCTCTCCCTGTCCTTATCTCAACCCACAAGCATTTCGTTACGCCTTTTCTCCCCTGTTTAGTGAATGAGGGGAGTGAGAGAGCGGCTCTGGTGGGCACCTGGCCCTCAGCCAGGGTCAACCCACCACACTCGGTCGTTCCTCCACTTCCAGAGCAGGTTTATTTGTTTTGCCTGGGGTCATAGATTCCGATTATACTGGGGAAATCTATTATTCAACGATCAGACTGGCCACAGGAATGGCCATTAGTACAGGCATTTGCTGCTGTTACTGGAATTGGAGGGACACAAATACCTTGGCAGAGTATGCATTCCTTGATTGTGGAAGGTCCTGAAAACAAACAAGCGGTTTTAAAACCATATGTTTTAACTGTGCCATGTACTTTATGGGGTCGTGATCTCTTGCAACAATGGAACATGACAATAACGACACATTTTTAACACGGGCCACTGATGTTCAGCCGCGACTCAAACTGACTTGGTTGACAGATAAGCCAGTATGGGTAGATCAGTGGCCTTTGAAAGGTGAGCGGCTAGAAAGGGCTCATGACTTGGTGCAAGAGCAGCTACAGTTAGGCCATATTGTTCCCTCCATGAGCCCTTGGAATACTCCTATATTTGTTATTCCTAAAAAATTTGGCAAATGGAGATTGTTGCAGGACCTCTGAGCTATTAATGCAGTGATGGCACCTATGGGGGCCTTGCAACCAGGAACTCCTAATCCCACTATGATTCCAGACAATTGGTATTTGAAGGTTATTGACTTAAAAGATTTTTTTTTTACCATTCATTCACATCCTGAAGATTGTGTTCGTTTTGCCTTTTCGGTTCCTGTGATTAATAATGATAGACCCATGCAACGGTTTCATTGGGTGGTTTTACCGCAAGGAATGAAAAAACAGCCCAACTATATGTCAAATTGTTGTTAGTGAGGCCTTGTCAAATATTCGCAAAACATATGATGCAATCATGTTATATCATTACATGGACGATATTTTGTTGGCTGTGGAAACTGAATCATCTCTTTCCCGAGTTTTCGACAGTTTAGTAGCTGAGCTTCGGTGATATGGTCTCCAAATTGCAACGGAAAAGGTACAATCACTCCCTCCATGGAATTATCTCAGCTGGAAACTTCTTGATTCACATGTATATCCACAGTGTGTATGACTTGCTACTGCAGTGAGTACTCTAAATGACTTACAGAAGTTGTTGGGGACAATTAACTGGCTTCGACCACTGTTGGGAATAACGACACACGAACTGTCCCCCCTTGTTTTCGTTGTTGAAGGGGAATCCTGAACTAACTTCTCCTAGACAATTGACAGAAGCAGCCCAGTCGGCGCTGCAGACAGTGATAGATAAAATTAATTTTACATTTGCTCATCGAATTTCTCTGCAATTGCCAGTTCGATTGTTTATCATTTATCATTCCTTTCAACCATATGCTCTCCTAAGTCAGTGGGATGAGAAGGTGCGGAAGGAAGAGCATGCTTTATGCATTTTGGAGTGGTTATTTTTGCCACATTCTTTTGCGAAAACGTTGACCACTGCCCTAGAAATGATTGCTAGACTTCTTTTGCATAGTCGTTTGAAATGTCAGCAATTGACAGGACAAGATCCTACCTTCCTTCATCTGCCATTAACCAAAGAAGAATTTCATGTTGTATTGTGTAATAGTTTGACTTTTCAGGCTGCCTTGGCTGATTATAGTAATGTTATTTTGTATTCTTTGCCACGCCATCGTTTATTAGGTTCTCTGCACTGTTTACCTCTTCAACCATGGTCTTTGCTGAGTTCTGTTCCTCTACAAAATGCTCATACTGTGTTTATTGATGGTTCTGGCAAAACAGGTAAGGCTGCAGTTGTATGGCATCACGCAAACTGCGAGGAGTAGGCCTCAGATGTTTCTCACTTATCTGGATCGACGCAGATTGTAGAGTTAGCTACAGCAGTCCGTGCCTTTGAGTTATTTTCTAAGGAACCTCTTAATATCGTTGCAGATTCTGCATATGTTACAGGTATTGTTCAGCGCTTAGAATCCGCTTTTATACGAGAGGTAGACAACAAACAATTGTTTGATTTATTGTTAAAGCTAGCCCAACTTTTAAAAATAAGACAGCATTCTTATGTCATTGTCCATATTCGTTCTCACACTAACTTACCAGGACCCCTTGCCGAAGGTAATACAATAGCAGACCAATTTACAATGGCTGCGGTTTTTCCTCGATGTTTTGATCAGGCAAAATTAGCTCATGAATTTTTCCACCAAAATGCACATTCATTACAAAAGCACTTCTCTTTAACTACTGCCCAAGCTCAAGATATAATTCGAGCATGCTCGGATTGTTAGCGCCTGTCCCCTTTGCCAGTTTTGCCAGGGACTAATCCCAGAGGTTTAAATGCTAACGATTTGTGGCAATCAGACGTAACACATATTTCTTCTTTTGGACGCCTTAAGTATGTTCATGTTTCTATTGACACCTTCTCTGGTTTTCTGGTAGCCACTGCCCATTCTGGAGAACGTGCCAGAGATGTTGTGAAGCATTTTTTAAGATGTTTTGGGACCATGGGGGTCCCACGGAAAGTTAAAACAGACACTGGCCCAGCTTATGTTTCTCGACGTTTTCTGTTATTCTTACAGGATTGGGGAGTTGAACATATTACTGGAATTCCGCGTTCCCCTACTGGTCAAGCAATAATAGAACATGCCCACCGTTCTTTGAAATCTATTATAGATAAACAAAAAAGGGGGAATCCAGTAGGGACAACACCACAGGAAATATTAGACAATGCTACTTATGTTTTAAATTTTCTTAATCTATCTGGATCTAAGCAATATAGTTCCGCAGTAGACAGACATTTTAGAACTGAGGAATCCTCTACTGTGAAGCCTCAGGGGTTTTATAAAAATCTGGAATCTGGTCAATGGGAAGGACCGGTCCCCTTGCTTACCTGGGGACGGGGATATGCTTGTGTTTCTCTTCCCTCAGGTCCCTGTTGGATCCCTGGAAGGTATGTAAAGCCAGTGCAAGTGAAAATGCATACTGAAGATGAACAGGACGATAAGAAACACCAAGATGATGTTGCATCTGGGATTGATCAACCTCACAATTAAGATTCTATGGTCAGCTATCTGACAAGTTCAGAAGATAGAGGCACGTGTTATGGACTGTTCTGGTTCTGGCTAGGATAGAGTTAATTTCACAAGGAGCTAGGACAGGTAAGCCAAGTTGGCCAGGGGCTATTCCATACCATGTGACATCATGCTCACCATAAAAGGGGGCTAGTCGGGCAGGGGAGGGTTCGGCGTGGCTCCGGGATGGGTTGAGTGTCCTGTCGGCTTTGCAGTTGTTTTTCCGTTCTCCTCCCCAGACCGCCGGGGGAGGGGTGAGTGAGCAGTGCGTGGCACCCAGCTGCCGGCTGGGGCTAAACCACGTCAGTCCTTTTTGGTGCCCAACATGGGGCCCAAGGGGTTGTGATAACGACAAGTCTGACCCAAGTGTGTTAAAACAAAGTTGTTATAAGCATTTATAATGTTATTGAAACAGTCGCTGGTCATAATGATGTTCTGTTTGGTCACATGGCTCTGTTTTGTAAACCCGTGTTTACTCTATGTAATCCCTGCGGCGCTGTTTATCATCTCTGGGAGAGGGGTTTATGTTCTCATGTTGTTGTATTGTGTGATAATGACCTATGATATCGTCGACGGTTATGAGTCTGAGCTGGTACTTGTATGTAGCATTTCTGTTAGGCCTGTACCTCGGTCAATATCTTTCAGAACTGATTAATAATTGCACCCAATCTATGGGGAAGACGGGGGGGATACCTTCTCCCACTCTTTCACCTCCCCTTTTCCCTTTTGGTTGATTACAACAATTTTTGAGAATTTTGAATACCCTTGGAATGTTCAGGCCAGTATATTCCTATTGCTATGTCTCCTGCATGCTTTCCGAGTCCTGTTCAGGGTTAGCAAAAATTGTTTCAAGAATACCACCCAAGGATCTTCCCCAAGGCTGAATGGTCAGGGCTGGCATGGCATGTGGGAGACTATGAGTGGGTATCTAGAGACCTTTTCACCCCCAATGGTTTGGAGCTTCACTCCCAAACAACTGCAAGACCCTGATAAAATAGTAGAATATTTGAAAGAAAAATGCTGTGGGTATTCTAAGGAGACACAACTTACTGCGCTGTGCTGGGCCCTGGCCACAGTCTATCAAACACTGCTTGACAGTAGACAGCACCACCCAGAGGGAGAGAGCAGACCCACAGGCCCTGCAGCTGCCCAAGCCCCTGCAACAGGCCCTGCAGCTACCTAAACCCCCGCAACAGGCACTGTAGCCGAGCCAAAAGATCAACCCATACCAGTATCAGTTGCCCCTATACACAAAAAGAAATACACAAGAAAATCAGTTCGCTTTGTGAAAGATGATGATGAACCGGGACCATCATGAGAACAAGAAGAGCCAGAACCAGAAGTGATCACCCGATCCCTGTCCCTGAGTGAGCTGCAACATATGCGGAAAGATTTCAGCCGCCTTCCAGGGGAGCACATTATTACCTGGCTGCTCCGCTGCTGGGATAACGGGGCCTGTAGCCTGGAACTGGAGGGCAGGGAGGCCAAGCAGCTAGGATCCTTGTCTAGGGAAGGGGGCATTGACAAGGCAATTGGGAAGAAGGCACAGGCCCTCAGCCTCTGGAGGCGATTCCTATCAAGTGTGAGGGAAAGGTATCCTTTCAGCGAAGATGTCGTGTGTCGGCCAGGCAAGTGGACCACCATGGAGAGAGGTATCCAATATCTGAGGGAATTAGCTGTGCGGGACATGGTTTATTATGATCCGGACAATGCACAGCTGCTCACAGACCCCGATGAAGTCCAGTGCACCCGACCCATGTGGCGAAAATTTGTACGAAGTGCACCACCATCGTACGCCAACTCACTGGCAGTCATCAACTGGAAAAGTGAAGAGGCACCCACAGTGGATGAAGTGGCTGGCCGACTCCAGCAATATGAAGAGAGCCTTTCTTCCTCCCTCGTCTCGGCTGTGGAGAAACTGTCCCGGGACGTCCGGCAACTCAAAGAGGATATATCTTACTCCCCACCTGTACAGACCTGTATTTCAGCTGTTAGGAGTAAGCGTTTTTCTGCTCCAGAGAGGGGATATAGAGCATACACACCATGAGGTATCCTGTGGTTTTATCTGCATGATCACGGAGAAGACATGAGGAAATGGGATGGTAAGCCTACCTCAACCCTGCGGGCACGAGTACATGAGCTACAAGGCAAGACAGCTGTAAAAAGGGACTCTTCCAGAAAGAATGCCGCTCCAGTTTCCACCGGGCAGCCCCCCAGACCAAGTGAAAGGCCCGATCGCACTTATGATCCTCCTGAAGGGACTTCTAAGTCCTTTTTGCAAGAGTTGAGTAGTGACTATGATGAGCAGGATTAGAGGGGCCCTGCCTCCAGCCAGGTGAAGGAAAGGGACAATACAGTGTATTGGACTGTGTGGATCCGATGGCCTGGCACATCGGACCCACAAGAGTACAAAGCCCTAGTAGACACTGGTGCACAGTGTACCCTAATGCCATCAAACTATGAAGGGGTGGAACCGATATCTATTTCTGGTGTGATGGGGGGATCCCAACAGTTGACTCTGTTGGAGGCTGAAGTCTAACTGGGAATGAGTGGCAAAAGCACCCCATTGTGACTGGGCCAGAGGCTCCGTGCATCCTGGGCATAGACTACCTCCGGAAAAGGTATTTCAAAGATCCAAAAGGCTACCGGTGGGCTTTTGGAATAGCTGCCTTGGAAGCGGAGGAAATTGAACCATTGTCTAGTTTGCCCGGTCTCTCGGAGGACCCTTCTGTTGTAGGGTTGCTGAGGGTTGAAGAGCAATAGGTGCCAATGCTACCACAACTGTGCACCGGCGGCAATACCGCACCAACAGAGACTCCCTGGTTCCCATCCACAAGCTAATTCATCAACTGGAGGGTCAGGGAGTGATCGGCAGAACCCACTCACCCTTTAACAGTCCCATATGGCCAGTGCGGAAGTCCAATGGAGAGTGGAGGCTGACGGTAGACTATCGTGGCCTGAATGAAGTCACACGACCGATGAGTGCTGCCATGCCAGACATGCTGGAGCTTCAATATGAACTGGAGTCAAAGGCAGCCAAATGGTATGCCACAATTGATATAGCTAATGCATTTTTCTTGATTCCTTTGGCAGCAGAGTGCAGGCCACAGTTTGCCTTCACTTGGAGGGGTGTCCAGTAGACTTGGAATCGACTGCCCCAGGGGTGGAAACACAGCCCCACCATTTGCCATGGACTGATCCAAACTGCACTGGAAAAGGGTGAAGCCCCAGAGCACCTGCAATACATTGATGACATCATTGTATGGGACAACTCAGCAGAGGAAGTTTCTGAGAAAGGGAAGAAAATAATCCAAATCCTGCTGCAGGCTGGCTTTGCCATAAAACAAAGTAAGGTGAAGGGGCCTGCGCAGGAAATCCAGTTTTTAGGAATAAGGTGGCATGACGGGCGGCGTCAGATCCCAATGGATATTATCAACAAAATAGCAGCCATGTCTCCACCCACCAACAAAAAGGAGACACAGGCCTTCTTAGGTGTTGTGGGTTTCTGGAGAATGCACATTCCGAATTACAGTCTGATAGTAAGCCCTCTCTACCATGCAACCCTTAAGAAGAATGATTTCAAATGGGGCCCTGAGCAACGACAAGCTTTTGGACAAATTAAACAAGAAATAGTTCATGCTGTAGCTCTTGGGCCAGTCCAGGCAGGACCAGATGTAAAAAATGTGCTGTACACCGCAGCCGGGGAGAATGGCCCTACCTGGAGTCTCTGGCAGAAAGCACCAGGGGAGACTCGAGGTCGACCCCTGGGGTTTTGGAGTCGGGGATACAGAGGATCTGAGGCCCGCTACACTCCAACGGAAAAGGAGATATTGGCAGCCTATGAAGGGTTTCGAGCTGCTTCAGAGGTGACTGGCACTGAAGCACAGCTCCTCCTGGCACCCCAACTGCTGGTGCTGGGCTGGATGTTCAAAGAGAGGGCTCCTTCTACACATCATGCAACCGATGCTACGTGGAGTAAGTGGGTTGCACTGATTACACAGCGGGCTTGAATAGGAAGCCCCAGTCGTCCAGGAATTCTGGAAGTGATCACAGACTGGCCAGAAGGGAAAGATTTCAGGATGTCACCAGAGGAGGAGGTGACACGTGCTGAAGAAGCCCCACCGTATAATAAACTAACAGAAGATGAGAAACCATATGCCCTGTTCACTGATGGGTCCTGTCGCATCGTGGGAAAGCATCGAAGGTGGAAGGCCGCTGTATGGAGTCCTACACGGCGAGTTGCAGAAGCTGCTGAAGGACAAGGTGAATCGAGCCAGTTTGCAGAGGTGAAAGCCATCCAGCTGGCTTTAGATATTGCTGAAAGAGAAAAGTGGCCAACACTGTACCTCTATACTGACTCATGGATGGTGGCCAATGCCCTGTGGGGGTGGTTACAGCAGTGGAAGCGAAACAACTGGCAATCCAGAGGCAAACCCATCTGGGCTGCCCCATTGTGGCAAGATATTGCTGCCCGGCTAGAGAAGCTAGTTGTAAAGGTACGTCATGTAGATGCCCACATACACAAGAGTCGGGCCACTGAGGAACATCAGAACAACCAGCAGGTGGATCAGGCTGCCAAGATTGAAGTGGCTCAGGTGGATTTGGACTGGCAGTGTAAGGGTGAATTGTTCATAGCTCGGTGGGCCCATGACACCTCAGGCCATCAAGGAAGAGATGCGACATATAGATGGGCCCGTGATCGAGGGGTGGACTTGAGCATGGACGCCATCTCACAGGTCATCCATCAATGTGAAACATGCGCCATCATCAAGCAAGCCAAGTGGGTAAAGCCTCTGTGGTATGGAGGCTGATGGTTGAAATGTAAATATGGGGAAGCATGGCAAATCGACTACATCACGGTCCCACAAACCCGCCAAGGCAAGCGTTATGTTCTTACAATGGTGGAAGCAACCACTGGATGGCTAGAAACATATCCTGTGCCCCACGCCACTGCCCAGAACACTATTCTGGGTCTTGAAAAGCAAGTCTTCTGGCGACATGGCACCCCAGAGAGAACCGAGTCAGACAACGGGACTCATTTTCGGAACAACCTCACAGACACCTGGGCCAAAGAGCATGGTATTGAGTGGGTGTATCACATCCCCTACCATGCACCAGCCTCTGGGAAAACTGAAAGGTACAATGGACTGCTAAAAACTACCCTGAGAGCAATGGGTGGTGGGACCCTCAAACACTGGGACACCCATTTAGCAAAGGCCACCTGGTTAGTTAACACTAGGGGATCTGCCAATCGAGCTGGCCCTGCCCAATCAAAACTTCCACGCCCAGTAGAAGGGGATAAAGTTCCTGTAGTGCGCATGAAAAATATGTTGGGTAAAACAGTTTGGGTTATCTCTGCTTCAGGCAAAGGCAAGCCCATCTGCGGGATTGCTTTTGCTCAGGGACCAGGGTGCACTTGGTGGGTGATGAGAAAGGATGGGGAAGTCCGGTGTGTACCCCAAAGGGATTTGATTTTGGGTGAAAATAGCCAATAAATTAAATTGCATGATGTTAATAGCTATATACTGTATCAATGGCATGACCATAAGAATCGCCCAAAACTAATGAAGGATGGACTATGAACTGAACAAAGCGCCACGATGATGGAACTAGAACTGACTTCAACTGGTGCCCAGGAACTTCATCAAAAATCACATCTTTGACATCCAGACTGCGAGCATGGACCATACCAGATACACAGGCCGTGAAAATAAAAACTCCAGATGCAGTGTGCAACAATCCAGTAGCACACACCATTGCTCCTGCTCTGAGGGACTGTAATGGTAAATGGAACCCAAAGCCCTGGACTAAATGAACTTGACAGGCATTTTAGAGCGATAGCCCGTAGAGTTAAGGGAATGAGATCTGTGAAATAATCTGGGCATGACGTAGATGGTATGGAATAAGGGGTGGATAATGTCCTGGTTCTGGCAAGGATAGACTTAATTTCACAAAGAGCCAGGACAGGTGAGCCAAGCTGGCCAGGGGCTATTCCATACCATGTGACATCATGCTCACCATAAAAGGGGGCTAGTCGGGCAGGGGTGGGTTCCATGTGGCTGTGGGACGGGCTGAGTGTCCGGTTGGTCCTCGGATCGGTAAATTGTTCTTTGTTATCACCCATTGTGAATATCTGTTATCAGTACTGTTGTTGATTGTTTCCCTCTCCCTTGCTGTCCCGGTAAACTGCCCTTATCCCAACCCTCAAGGCTTTGCCGTTGTTTTTCCGTTCTCCTCCCCAGCCCTCCAGGGGAGGGGTTAGCGAGCGGTGCATGGCACCCAGCTGCCGGCTGGGGCTAAACCACGTCATGGACACACTGTTACTCAACGGGGTTGTCATAAACAAAAAAGTGGGAGATGTGGAGAACAACGCTTTAGCTAATAAAGACAGCATGGGAAACGTGCGATTTCAACCTGTGCACTAAAGCAGCGAAAAACAGCGGTTCAAAGAAAAGATATGCACAAAACAGGCCTCACATTCTTCAGTAGCTTGTAAATAACGTGACTGGCCGAATCCAGGAGATAAGGAGCTGAGAACAGACAGCCAGGCGCCTGCCAGGTGCAAGAGAAAAACAGAATAGCAGATCTTGTGGGGAACACGAATCGGGTGATGACTGGGGAATAAAAGAGCCTCCCCCTTTAACAAGACATACTATATAATCAGAAAATTCTGTAATAAAGTGGATTCTGTACTTGCACCCTATGGAGTCCGTGCCTATCATACACCACAGCAGGGAGCAGCAGCAGAGGGACCCCGAAGCCGGAGGAGGAGGAGGAGGGCAGGAGGTGCTGCAGGCCCGGAGCAGGGATCCCCTGCAGCCCTGGAGAGACCCCGCTGGAGCAGAGACCCAGCCTGCAGCCCGGGGAGGGCCCCACGCCGCAGCAGGGGGGTATTTCCTGCAGGAGCTGTGGCCGTGGAGAGCCCAGGCGGGAGCAGGTTGTCCCTGAAGGACTGCAGCCCGGGGAAGGGCTGGAGCAGGGAGACGTGTGAGGAGGGAGGAGTGGCCGAGAGGGGCTGGGATGGACCCACCGCAACCCCCATCCCAACCCCTGCGCCCCTCGGGGGGGGAGAGGAGTCGGGGGTGAGGGGGTGAAGGTGGGAATGGGAAAAGGGCAGGAAGGTGTTTTAATTTTGGTTTTGTTTCTCACTAGGCAAATCTATTTTGATTGGCTATAAATGCAATTATTTTTTTCAAGTCTAGTTTGTTTTGCCCATGATAGTAACTGACAAGTCATCTCCCTGTCTTTATCTTGACCCATGATCCTTGTCATCCTATTTTGTCCCTGTATCCTGTAAGGAGGGGGAGTGAAGGTTCAGCTGGGGTGGTTGTCTGGCTGCCAGGCAAAGTCAACCTGTCACACCCATAAACACACATGCACAGGGAATAGAGAGTCCTTCATCTAGAAAAATCTACATTAGAAGTAAATTTAATAAGACGATAAAACTTCCAGGCTTGGTCAGACAAACGTACTGACAAGCAACTTGTTTACATGTGACACTTTTATCCTGTTATCCCTCGGTTTTACCACGCTCTTCAGATCACCCAGGCCTATCCACTTCCACACCTTTGGTTCCTCCCCTAAACTTACGTAGTAAGTCATGCACAATCCCAGGATGCTCTCCCCTGTATACCATGAGTCCCATGAATGTGGGCAGTGAACCCACTTAGTAAGGTTACCCAAAGCGCTGTTCCTGTTGCGCCATAGAGTGAGTGCCACCCTTGGCCCATGGGAGTAAGGCTCTCCTGGGACAGCAGTGGCAGGGGCCAGGGCAGGGACTCGTGTCTGTGACTGGAGTAATGAGGCTTTTCTGCTTGTCTTGTGCTTCTGAGCTCCTCTGTGTGTACAGAGACAAGCTTTACATCACAGAACCTGACAGTGTTAGGCAGCTTGACTTCTCACTCCAAACCTCTAAGGCATTTACAGCTCAGACATCCCTCTGTCTTGCCCACAGACCTCAATCTCATAGTCATTTTCAGAGTATTCCTAGGAGTTCGGACTCTGTGAAAGGCACAGAGACAGTAAGCACTTTTAGAAGTGTCTCTGAGAGCACTGTCTCCTTGTTATGCAAGAGGCATGAGGAAAGGGGCAGAAGAGATAACTTTGAAGTATGACGAAATTTGCACCCAAACATCCCAGAAGAGTATTCAAACAGCTTGAGTATAGAACATCATCAGAGACTGGAAACTGGGGAATCCCATTCCCTCGTCTTAGAGCTTATCTATTTTAAATAAGTCTTTGATGGAAAATAAAATAAAAACTGTGAGAAGCAGTCTATGGAACTGAACATACATGTCCCATGGTAGAGTTAAAGGGCATTTGACTGCTCAAGCCACCATCTTCCTCCATGTTCTGAAAAAATGAACTGAATACTACAATTTTTGAAAAAGGTGTATCAGATACTTGACCTCAGTGTTCAGTTTAGGATAGAGGACGAAAAGCAGAAAGACGCATCTGAACTCCAGAGACAGAATATATAAGAAAGTGTATATTTGTTCTTTGCAATTCCTCTAATGATAGACCACTGGCTTAAACACACCCCCCCGCCCCCCACCCCACCCTTAGGAACTAAATACAGGGCCCAAAAAGAAAGGCTTTTGTCTCTATGTATTTTATGAAGGACAATGCAGTCAACGGAGATACTTCTAAGCTTTCAAGTATCTGCAATCATCTGTACTTTCCAAACTACAGAACTCTATTGAATTCCACAGTGCAACTCAAGAATGGGGGTGTTTTTCCATAGCTATTGTATATTCTTTGGATCTAAAAGCAACCTTATCTTCCTGGTAGATCCAGTGACACAGAGTCACAAAGGGCTGAAACGAAATGCCACACAGCAGGCCAAGGACAATAACTGAGACCAGAGCTGAGGTCTTTGATGTCATTGGTAAAGGTCTAGTTACAAGTTGATTATGTTCTCAAGATATGCTTTTAAACTGCACCTCTGATCCTGTTTCAACTACTGTCTGCCTTTGGTGTTTGTTGGTGGACAGAGGTAGGGTTGTGATAAGTAGCTCAGAATCTAGTTGGAGGCCTGTAGCTAGCCGTGTGCCCCAGGGGTCTCCTTCTCTGGAGATACTCAAAACCCGCCTGGAAGCAATCCTGTGCAACCTGCTTTAGGTGAACCTGCAGTGGGGTTGGACTAGATGATCTCCAGAGGTCCCTTCCAACACCTTCTGTGATTCTGTGATTCTGTGATTTTGTGATTTAGTTGGGTGTGTGTGTGTGTGTTTGTTTGTTTGATTTTTCTTTTGGGTTTTGTTTTGTTGGGTGGGGTTTTTTTTTCAGAATGCCTCTAATTCTTTGTTTTGTCTTCCCACTGTCAAGCAATTAATTTTGAACTCGGAACAAATAAATATTGTACAGCTGGATTACAGTGGAGATAGAGGAACTGTCTGCCATAGCTTGCTTTTTGGAAAGGCAGATTTATTATAGATATAAAACTGCCTTGCAACTTTAGCAGAACGACATTTAGAAGGAAAGCTGAAGTGATTAATTATTACACAGTAGACAGTTAAATATTTATTAAATACAGGGGATGCATACTGTAGTGAACCAACTAATGTGCACATGAATTGAGTTTATTATCATTATGGCAATAACAGCATGCTCAAATTGAGCTAGGCAACTTGCAAGTATTTAAGATGCCTTTTC
Organism: Grus americana; assembly: GCF_028858705.1. Lineage (NCBI taxonomy): Eukaryota > Metazoa > Chordata > Aves > Gruiformes > Gruidae > Grus > Grus americana. The sequence goes on along the minus strand of NC_072853.1, from coordinate 7,228,447 downwards.
CCAAGAGAGTTTGAAGCTTTATATAAGATATTAAAGCACAGGTAAATCCATTTAAACATAGACTAAACAGTCTTTGCAGAAAGGACCATTCTTCCTGCACCGAGCACATTTGAGCTCCTGAAGCTGATATCAGAACATACAATCAGAGCATATATTTGCATATATGTGTAAGACTAAAGAACATCATTCTCTGGATTTGCTGCAGACATACAGCTAATGAAGAGCATGAACATCTTTTTCTCAATGGCAGAAAAATTTTCACCAAAAATACATCCTTGGCATCTACTTCATCCCAAAAACCTGCAAACACTTTTTAGGTCTTTATAGTTTAAAGAACCAAAACTCACAGATAACTGAAGTCTAAAAGTCACTGGTATGAAAGGACTGGCTTAACAGCTCTGCACAATTTTCTCCCACTTTGTTAACTCCTGTTAAGCTTTCTCCAGAGATACTAGCTACTGTCTCCAACTTTTCCAGAGACACTAAGGAATAGTCTAGCTACAGCTCCTTATGTTGTACAAGCAATGGATATGCTCCTTCCTCAAGCTGTCTAGCTGTTGACATAATTATCTCAGCCTGATTTTTATCCTGAATTTATTCTTGGACTTGAGAATTGCTGTTCCTTATTGTGACCTGAAGCAGATTTTGTGAAACCCCTATGCTCTTCAGAGTCTGCTCGCCCTCATTGTGTGGATTGATGTAATTAAAAATAGCATTTCTTCCTACAAGCTTTGCCTCTGTTATATCTTGTGACCCACTGTCGTGGTTTAACCTGGCAGGCAGCTAAAACAACCACACAGCCATTTACTCACTCTCCCCCCGCAGTGGGATGGGGGAGAGAATCAAAAAAAGGTAAAACTTGTGGGTTGAGATAAAGTCATGCTGCTGCTGCTGCTAATATACAAAACAAGTGAGGCACAGCACAATTGCTCACCTCCTGCAGACCACCGATGCCCAGCTAGTTCCCAAGATGTGGTCTAAACACCCAGCCAGCTTCACCCAAGTTATATACCAAGCATGACGTCATATGGTATTGAATATCCATTTGGCCAGTTCGGGTTAGCTATCCTGGCTGTGTCCCCTCCCAGCTTCTTGTGCACCCCCAGCCTCTTTGCTGGTGGGGCAGTGTGAGAAGCTGAAAAGTCCTTGACTTGGTGTAAACATTGCCTAGCAACAACCAAAATATCAGTGTGTTATCAACATTATTCTCATCCTAAATCCAAAACACAGCGCTATACCTGCTACTATGAAGAAAATTAACTCTCTCCCAGTCAGAATAAGGGTACTCACCAATACAACTACTGTCAATGATAAAACTAATGAATGCAATAGGGAGAAAAGATATGATGTAATCATAATAAAATAAGCTAAATTTGTCTTCTAAAGAGCTGCCAGCGAATGTGCAGTGGCAGCTAGGAAACCTCAAAGGAATGATGCATCTCAGGCACACACAAATCTCAGCAAAAATATCTTTCCTGGCTTGAGTGTGAAGGAGTCACTTCACAACAGAAGGGATATCAGAGAAAATGAGGTCTAGGAAGAAACATAGGCATCTAGTGACACTTGGGTTTCCTGAAAGTATCTAAGGTTTCCGCACATGACTGGTAAAATGGCACAGAGCTTATGGGAGGTTAATATTGTCTGAACAGTCATCTGCAGGCTATGGAGAGATCTGAGACAGCCCTGGTTTTCAATTTTTAGCAAACTGAAATGTTGTCTCATGACTGAATGGTGTTGCACCATTCCGTAGATGTTGCTTGCATACTCTGGAGGTTTTGGAAGGGTGAAAGATTTGATGTGAATCCTTCTCATTTTGCATTATGAGACTCCAGTGAAGGATAGTTTATGAGGTAAATAGAGGTATATGATACTGGGAAAGAGATGGGAAAGACTGTGCGTAAAGGGAAGAGCAGTAGCAGTCCAGCACTAAGAAGAACAAAGATAGAGGGACATTACATGCAAAGGGAAATCAGTGAGGTACAGCTCAAGTGAGGTGAGTACAGAATTAGTTGATGCTGTTGACAGTTGGAATTGATCAGTGATTTTTTTCTGAATCCCAAACCCTTAACCTTTTCCAACTACTGAAAAGTGCTTTGGTAAGTAAGAATAAGTGTACAGTTACTGTTACGGGGTAGTTTAAGTAGTCTTTCCATTAAAAACAAAACAAAAAAAAAATGGATAAGAAAAAGTGTAGCTTTTAAAAATAAAGTCATCTTCATTTTGATTCAAAGATTTTTTCAGAAAAAAAGGTTTAAAATGTATTCCATGTATTAAGAGTGTTTCTGTGCTTCAAGAGGCTTTCCTTTGGGTACTGTAAGATGGTTTATTATCCATTATCTGTAACACAAAGATAATGAAAGTGGTTCTATTGTACTGTATGTGAAACCCATAGGAATACCAGGATTTGACAGTCATGATATATCTCAGTTTCTAATGTGTAAAACCATCACAAATCATAGAGAAGACAGTCTGTTGGTTAAATAAGTCTACAAAGTAAGATGATAGAGTTCTTCATTTATCTTCATTGAAACAGCTTTGACTGCTGTGTAGTTGATAAAATAAATCTAGTCCTGTTCAGAATCTCTCCTCTCTGGCCGTTGTAAGCAAGCAGTTTCTATTCTACTGTATTAATTCTTGTGCAGCCCTCATCACCCACAATATTGGAGTATCTTCCATTAGCACATTAAGTAAAGTGACTAACATGTGTCAACTGTAGCTCATTTTCTTTCTCATCCTCTCCCAGGAGAAAGAATTGTGCATGCAGTGAAGTGTTTCATGCAGTGAAGTGTTTTCATTGGAAGGTTTTTTTCTTTTTTCTTTTTCTTTGCTATGTGTTCATAAAAGAGGTGGTAAGTCAAAGAAATGCAATAGGAGATTGAGAGTTTCATTACGATTTTCTGCTTTTAGGGGAGCTCACTGTACTCTTGAAGAATAATCCCATGAAATTCCATGAACTTCACAGTTATATAGAAAGTTCAATGATGTCAACAGACCAGAGCTGTTGATCACAGTCTCACAGCGTTAATTTTCTAAAAGTGCATGTTCCTCCCCAATGGCTATAAAGACACATGAAGCATATGCAAATTTTAAGGCTAGAAAAGACAAATATATACTCCCTCCCTTGGGGACCATAAATAAGGCTCAAGATTCTGAATTTTACTTGGTGTTTAATGACAAGCAGTGATAAAACCAGACAATTAGATTTGTTATGTCTTTTGGACATGCGAGATCCAATGCTGACAGTATCTGCAATTAAGGATTTAATTCCAAGCTATATTTAATTGCTTTAACCCAGCCAAGAAATAAGAAAAACATGAATATCACCATCATTGCTAGAGTACTGTTAAGTGTATTTGGGCAGCTGGTGACAAACAGAAGGCATCACTCAGAAGTGTGGGGCGGTAAGAGTCTGAAATCAGCAAGGAATGCAGAAACAGTAATAGACTATAGACCATGTTGGCCAAAGATAGATATGTACTCTTCAGCCAACAGCTATTTCTTAGTACCAACATTTTAAAGTGCTTTTCTTTGCTCATCAGCATCATCACTGGCCTTTTTGGTTTTAATTTCAACAAAATGCTTTTCACACCTGCACCTGCTTTCCAAGTGTTGTGCCATGTATATTGAAGTGGTGTGTGTATATATATATGGTGAAAGGTTGCTGATATGAGTCTATATCATTTTACAACTGCATTTAAATGCCATACAAGACCGGAGAAATGGTTGATCTCTGGTATCATCTTCCATCATGTTCTTTGGATGTACCTCAGTATTAGAACATTCCCTTGGAAATATGACAGATGTGTCAAATGACTCGGAGAGGTCTAAGATAAGAACATCTCTCTGTTAATCATCCCTGATGGTAGCAAACCATCTATCATGCCACAAAGACTTTTCATGTGCTGGGCTGAAACTGGATTATATCAAGTCTAGGACATTACATGTAATTTTGCAAGGTTCAGATTGACCTTGGACTTGCTTTTATGTGAAATTCGAGTGAAAAAAGATATTTGATTTTGGCAGAGAAAATAAGTCTTTCCTGAATAGAGTTATTTCTTTAATACAATTATTTGTGTTCTAGTCACTTGTTTTCAGAGAGACTTTGAATGACATTTTATAAAGAGGATATAATATTTAACAAAACACACAAGAAAACAAACAATGATAAATGCTTAGGGAAGAGAAAGGAAAAAAAGAGTGCTAGCAGAGTGAGGTTGTGAGGAACCAGCTGCTTTAAGTCAAGGTATTTTATTGATGTCCCCTCCCACCTTTAGTATCACTGTGATTTCTTTAGTGTGTTAATGCAGAAGATACATTAACTATTCAGGTTTCAATAAAAAGGATGAAAAATCTATTTATTCCTGAAATGGAAATTACAGCTTACAGTAAATAGTCAGATTTCCATTTAGGCTGGAGTACAGCAGTGTAAAGCACTTTTTTTTTCCATTTCTTTTTTCTTTCATTTTTTTTTTTTTTTTTTTTTTTTTTTTTTTTTTTCTTCTGGCCACTCTAGCAGAGTCCTGGTATAAAACAACAATGCACTGCCTGTCTGCCAGGAAAAGAGGAAGGTTTTGAAAAGGTTTACCAAGATAACAGACAGGACTAGTTGCTTAGTGGACAAAAAAAGAGGTAACTGGCAAAATCCTTATGAATTCTTTTTCAGGCTATGCTTTTCCCCCTCATAAATCAGCATGACCCCCTCACTGTTATTGTTTTAGATCAGAAATAAGAGTTATGGTCATGAAAGTTGGCATCCCAGTGCTTCCATTTTGCTGAGAGTCATGTGATGATGCTGGGGATGGCACACTGATAAAAATATATGAAATGTCTTAAATTTTCTTAGTCTTTCACAAATCTTCTGAGGAAAAAAAGCAATTGCATTTTCTAAAACATACAGTCAGGCTGGATTGGTTCAGGCCTTACCTCTGAGTTCTCCTCAAGCTCACAGAAACCTTGGTGTCCCTGTTGTGGTTATGTGCATGACCGAGAGCTAAAGGGTACCATGAAAAACAGAAAGAGGTCATGAAACTCTCAAGAGAATTGTAGAGTCTCTTTCTCTGGAGATATTCAGAACCCACCTAGACACAATACTGTGCAATTTGCTCTAGGTGATCCTGCTCTAGCAGGGGGGTTGGACTAGATGATCTCTAGAGGTCCCTTCCAACCCCTGCCATTCTGCGAATCTGTGTGAATGAGGCAGCTGTCAAGATGAGTTTAGATAGAGCTGACGTTGCCTGGGTCGATAATGTTTTGATTAATTAAATAACGTTTTTATAAAGGCCTAATCCAGGGAAGAACTAACAAGTGATGTGCTTTTTTAACATGAGAATGGGTCCTTTATAAATTCCTCCTGTTGTTGACTTTGATAGGAATGGATCTTTGTGATAAAATGTTAAAAGAAACTAAAAAAGGAAGAAGAAGAAAAAAAGGCTAAATTAGAAACCTGAAGAATAGGTGTATCAGGTGCCCATGCCCAGGCGCTGTCAGGGGCTGCCCGTGTGGGGAGAGGCCGGGGCTGCCCCGTGCCGCACACAGCCGGTTCCAGCCGGTCCCAGCCGGCTCCAACGGCCCCAGCGCAGGACACAGCTGAGCCCCTCAGCCAAGCTGGGGGCGCCGGGGGGAAAACAGGTTTCAGCAAGGGCCAAAGGCGGCACAGGCAGAGGAGGAGGAAGCCAAGGAGGGAGCAGCAGCAGAGGGACCCCGAGGCCGGAGGAGGAGGAGGAGGAGGAGGAGGAGGAGGAGGAGGAGGAGGGCAGGAGGTGCTGCAGGCCCGGAGCAGGGATCCCCTGCAGCCCTGGAGAGACCCCGCTGGAGCAGAGACCCAGCCTGCAGCCCGGGGAGGGCCCCACGCCGCAGCAGGGGGGTATTTCCTGCAGGAGCTGTGGCCGTGGAGAGCCCAGGCGGGAGCAGGTTGTCCCTGAAGGACTGCAGCCCGGGGAGGGGCCCGCGCTGGAGCAGGGAGACATGTGAGGAGGGAGGAGCGGCCGAGAGGGGCTGGGATGGACCCACCGCAACCCCCATCCCCACCCCTGCGCCCCTCGGGGGGGGAGAGGAGTCGGGAGTGAGGGAGGGAAGGGGAAGGGCGTCTGGTGGTTTTTTTTAATGTTTGTCTAGGACTATTTAACTGGCAATAAATGAAAAGAATTTCATTTCAAAAGTATAGAATTACTGCTTTTTGCCAAAGAGAACACAACCAATGGAAATCTTTTTCCTGACATATATACTTACTCCTATTTTTTTTCTATAGTAGTTAATATGTTATAATCTTTCTTTTAAAAGGAGACTGAGGGGGTATTGATCTGTTTAGAAGACTTTATCACAAGATACTTTACTGATTATATGTAAGCATGCTTTCAGCTGTTTCATGGGATTTATCTTCAGAAGAAAATAACTGGTTCTGGCTAGTCTTTCCAATCTCCCTGTGTTTCACTGTTAAGGGGATCAAGGAGCCTTGGCTCTCCAGGTGTACAGCAGATCAGGATAAATTTCTGGAGCTTCAGAGATCATCTGCTAACTTACTAACCGTAGGTAGCTCCACCTGGGTCAGTTTCTTATCCCTTCCTATCTGTTTCTAGACTCAGGTAGACTCGTGAATGGACACATTGTTTTCTTATTCATTGTAATATCAAGCCAGTACGATGCCTTGTAAAGGAGGCCAGAAAGTGTTTTCTAACATCCAGCTGTTTTGTAGGTTAAATTCAAATGGTCTCATTTCTGATTCACCTTTACAAACATTTACTCCCTTTCTTATACCTCATTTCATGTATCCTCCTATTGGTTATCCTCTTCTGTCATACATCAGTCATGTCCATTTTAATTGTCAATTTTTACCTACACAATGAGCTCGTACACAACTTCAAGTCATTTGCAGCACTCTATGTTCATTTCATGTTGTGTATTTTGAAATGCTATATTTAGCTATTTTCTGGTTTTCATATTCTCCTCCAGAACGTACCAGAGGTGTCTTATGTAGATCTTCATTAGTCCTTTGATGAATTGCAATCATCCTGCTCATCAGTCTAGTACCAGCTGCTCATCAGTTAAACTGCTGAGTTCTGCTGTTGTTGACATTAGCATCTGCAATTCTTTTAAAATCAACAGTTGCTCTGGAAGTCAGTCCCACAGAAATGTATTTTAAAGTTAGGCATACAGTGTAAGCTTGACTTGTCCTATAACTGATTGAAATGGGTACCCCAAGGGAGACATTTGATGTAAGGTGAATGCTAATTTTAAAAGAGAACCACCCTTCAGACTCTGTGGACTAAAGAGGGAGCCCAGATGATTAGCTTAGGTTTGACTTTCAGTTGGCTTAAGTTAGGTAATATAAATCCCAACCAGCATGCCTGGAGTTTATTGGTATTTAATCAACAGACCTTATTTGTATGCAGCTTTATATTTTTAAACAAATGAAATCTCATTAATGAAAATAAGCTGAGATAACAAAAGGAAATATTACAGTTGTAGTGCTAGCTCTAAAGAAATCGATGGAAATTTGCACTAACTTCTCTACCTACAAGTAAGACTTCACCTTCAGTTCCAACTCCTGATACAGAGGTATTGATTGCGCATATGAGGACTGGACCTTTCTTATAGCCATCTCTAAATACTGTGTTATCAAGATATTTGAGTACTTTTAAGGATTGGGAATTTATGTGTTATCCTAATTCAACGGTTAAATAATGAGGAAAAAGAATTTTCTTCCCTTGAGACATGTGGTAAGATACAGTTGTTAGATACTATAATGAGAGGGGGATATGCATACCTGAAAAACCCAAACCAAACCACTAATAACAACAAAAAAAAAAGATATGCAACCAAAGCAATCTTTTATATATGTTGATTTCAGCCACTGACAGCTCTTAGCAAATTTCTATCTACCGTAACCTTTTATTTGGTCATTTGTTCACAACATTACATGAGGTTTACAGCCCATTAAGATAAACCATGTCCATTGACTGCTTTTCTCTTTTTAAATAAGTAATCAAAAGTTATTTTAGTTGGAAAACTAAATTGTTAGAAGTTAAGGTTATTGAAGAATATACAACAATAATCAAGCAGAATAATCAAATCTGTAGAACAGCTATCTTGCCTACTTGCAGTGTTAATCAACTGTGTTGATTTTGGTTGGGATAGAGTTAATTTTCTTCATAGTAGCTGGTATGGGGCCATGTTTTGGGTTTGTGCTGAAAACAGTGTTGATAATGTAGAGATATTTTTGTTATTGCTGAGCAGTGCTTACACAAAGTCCTCGTCTGCTTCTCACACCACCCCACCAGTGAGTAGGCTGGGGGTGCACAAGAAGTTGGGAGGGGACACAGCCGGGACAGCTGACCCCAACTGAACAAAGGGATATTCCATACCATATGATGTCATGATCAGTATATAAAGCTGGGGGAAGAAGAAAGAAGAGGGCCATGTTCAGAGTAATGGCATTTGTCTTCCCAAGTAACCGTTACTCGTGATGGAACCCTGCTTTCCTGGAGATGGCTGAACATGGGAAGTGGTGAATGAATTCCTTGTTTTGCTTTGCTTGTGTGCGTGGCTTCTGCTTTACCTATTAAACTGCCTTTATCTCAACCCATGACTTTTCTCACTTTCACTCTTCCGATTCTCTTCCCATCTTGCCGAGGGGCAGTGAGCGAGGAGCTGCATAGTGCTTAGCTGCCAGCTGGGGCAAAACCACAACACAACATATTTAAGCACAAAAATTGGTCTAGGAACAGCCTGAGCTCCCTGGGGGAGTCTGTGATTTGCTGAAATTCCCACCTTGAATGCTCCTGAAACAAGTACTTTTTTATGAAGAGGGTTAGGAGGTCAGTCAGCCACCTTGTCTTAGGTCAGTTTATTGTCTGAAACCAGCCTATTGCCTTATCCATGCTGATAAGACAATAAGGAGCTGACAAGACAAGCTGAGTTGTTCCTGGGCCACCCTAGGGATTAATGACCTAAGCGCACTGGGTGTGCACACAAGATACCCCATAATTATAAGGGAAACTTAAGATTCATACTTACAACTAAAATTCCACAGCTCTTGCCACACTGGTATTTTTGTGGTTTGTGTTTGAAGGCCAGAAGAATGGGACTGCAAATGGCTTTTTGCTTTACTGGTAGTCCATAGTATCTATTAAGATATAATTTCTTGTTCAAAGTTAGAAGAAAGATTATTTTGTAGTATCTCTTCAAGCTTATATGAAATACTTGCTGAAATGAGTTAGAAACTTTATTTGCAAACTGATTAGTTGGGAAGGTGACCCTCACTTTTAATTCATTAATTAAAAAAATTTAAAAAAAGTAAAATATGGACTGTCATTTCTCTCCTTTTTAATTAAATTTCTGGAAACCTTTTAACAAACGATTTTTTTTTTTTCTGCCTTGGCCCCTTACCAGCTGTATTAGGTTCTATACAATATGCTTTTAGTGCCTAATTGAATACTAATAAAGAGAGTTCATACTCATTGTCTACAGCTGGAACTAGCTTAGTATATTATCAGTCATTAAAAAAATTCTAAGGTGCAGTATCGGCTTTCAAGTATAGTGTACTCTGTTTAAGACCAGACTAAACAAGCTATTTTCATTAACTGAGCATAGAATGTATTAAAGAGATATAATAATTAATAAACAGCATTTGGAAGTTGCAGGTAATGTAAAACAGGATTTGTTTTATTCACGTCAGTAGAGCTAAATGAGTAGCAAATGAAAACTGTAGCTAAAAGAAGACGGAATATCTTCCAAACAGTGAAAACAAGTATCTATATTTTTGTCTGAAAATTAAGAATAAGAACAAGCGTTCAAACTTAATGAGAAACATGGAAATGACCAAGAGTTCTCCATTTCCATTGCAACAGATTCTTGGTTCAAACTTGTTTTTCTTGAAATCAGTGGAAGCACACTCAACACTTGCTGCTTAGAGGATAGTTTAAGTTCGCAGTAATTTATATAGACAAATGTTCTGACTGCACCTCGAAAGAGAACTAAATGGAATTACTAACTTGAGATCCACTCATAAAACATGTATGTGCATGTGTGGTGGGTTGACCCTATCTGGATGACAGGTGCCCACCAAGCTGCTCTATCACTCCCCCTCCTCAGCTGGACAGGGGGAGAAAATTACAATGAAAGGCCTGTGGATTAATGTAAGGACAGGGAGAGATCACTCACAAATTAACATCATGGGCAAAACACACTCAACTCGTGGAAACTAATTTAATTTACCAATCATATCAGAGTAGGATAATGAGAAATAAAAAATAAATCTTAAAAACACCTTCTCCCCACCCCTCCCTTCTTCCTGGGTTCAACACCCAGTTTATCACACGTTGTCTCTGCTGCTTTTTTCTCCTCACACTCTTACCCTCCTCCAGCATGGGGTCCCTCCCACGAACTTCTCCAACTTGAGTCCTTCCCATCGGCTGCAGTTCTTCACAAACTGCTCCAGCATGGGTCCTTCCATGGGGTGCAGACCTTCAGGACCAGACTGCTCCAGCGTGGGTCCCCACAGGGTCACAAGTCCCGCCAGCAAACCTGCTCCAGCGTGGGCGCCTCTCTCCACGGGGCCACAGGTCCTGCCAGGAGCCTGCTCCAGCGTGGGCTTCCCATGGGGTCACAGCCTCCTCTGGGTGCATCCACCTACTCCAGCATGGGGTCGTCCATGGGCTGCAGGTGGATATCTGCTCCACCATCATCCTCCATGGGCTGCAGGGGGACAGCCTGCCTCACCATGGTCTTCTCCATGGGCTGCAGGGGAATCTCTGCTCTGGCACCCGGAGTACCTCCTCCCCCTCCTTCTTCACTGATCTGGGTGTCTGCAGAGTTGTTCCTCTCACATCTTCTCACTCCTCTCTTCCAGCTGCCATTGCACAGCAGGTTTTCTCCCCTTCTTAACTATTTTATCCAAGAGGTGTTACCACCATCGCTGATGGGCTCAGCCTTGGCCAGCAGCGGGTCCATCTTGGAGCTGGCTGGCATTGGCTCTGTCGGACATGGGGGAAGATTCTGGGATCTTCTCACAGAAGCCACCCCCTGTAGCTCCCCTTGCTACCAAAACCTTGCCACGCAAACCCAACACAGCATGTTTCATTTAAAATGTGTGTTTGGGTGATTTGAATTTTCTTCTTTAAATAAATTTATTCTTAAACACATTGTTGAATAAGGTTTATCTGCTTTTTATATAAGACTATACTAGATCATGCAAGTCATACCTGAATGAGTAAATAAATGTATTTCATTACTAATAACTTGTTTGAATATTCACAGGATATAGGCTCAGATACACTTAATTTAGCATTTGCATTGGAAATGCTACAACCCCAGACTCAAGAAAAATAAACAATTTTCCCAGAATAATAGAAGACTTTTAGTGCCGTGTTTTGGGGGTTTTTTATCCCTCTGACATTTATAGATGAAAGAGTAAAAAAAAAGATTGATGCAGTTGCTGTTTTTTTCCAGGTTATAGGCCTTTTCCAAAAGCAACTGACTGCTATGATCAACATGTTTTGCTCAAAATATCTCTGACTTAATCTGGTGAAATGTCAGAACAATAAAGAATTTGTCCTCTGGAAGCTGGCCTGAAATTATCAAAAACTTACAGAAAACCCCAGGCTTTTCAGCTCTAGCCAAACTACCCCACCTTGATGATGTTCTTTCAAGAATCTAACACTTACAGGCTTTTGTCTGGAAACCTGATATTTTCTAGAATCACAAATTTTAATTGATACTGCCAAAGCTACAAGCATCCTTAACACAAGGCAAGACTGGATTGCAGACAACACAAAACTGGGAGGAGTGTTTTGTTCACCACATGGTTGTACTGCTATTCAGAAGGACCTTCTCAGGCTGGAGAAATGGGCTGACAGAACCCTTGTGAAGTTCAGTGAAGGGAAAAGCCACGTCCTGCACCAAAGGAGGAATAACCTCATGTACCAGTACAGGCTGGGGACCGGGTCTGCAGAGAAGGAGCTGGCAGTCCTGGTGGACAACAAGTTAAGCATGTCAGCAGTGTGCCCCTGTGGCAAAGAAGGTCAACAGCCTCTTGGTGTGCATTAGGCAGAGCGTTGACAGAAGGTCAAACCACCTAAGCTGGTTCTGTAGCACCATGAATGGACTTTGGCTCATGCTTTTAAATATATACCATGTAGATATTTATCTGTGCACCCTACAGTCAATACAAAGCAACCATCAACAGAAAGAAATAAGTACTATTAGTAAACAATTTATCTAACCAGTTTTAGATGCATTATCTTCAAATAATTTCACTGAGAAGTACGTATTTATCTCCATGACTATATCAGGTGAAGACATACACACTTGTTCAAATCAGTCCTATCTCTAGAGAATTTATTCAAGAAGAAGGTGGGTTAGCTTGGATAGAGAACTGAACAACTGCAGTTAATATGCTGCCACAAACTAATCTCCACACGGTGCTGCATTGAACTTTATAGGCATAAAGTCCTAACTCATGGTCTCTGAAATCTATACATCATTACAAAAATACTTATTTTCCCAGTGATGAATCCCCAAATGAGTTGCAAATGGATATTTTGGGATTTCTATGTTGCTATTTTAAACAAACATGCCAGGATTCATTGTGAAGACATTTTGAAGGAAAGAAAGACAGCAGTCTAAAGGCACAGTGTGTTCTGCTTCACCTTGTATCAGTTGCTGTGTTTCTACAAGATCCAAGTTCCCAGGTCCTTGGCTTTCCTTTGTTGATGCCTTGGCTTCTGATGGACATAAACTCAGCACAAGCCAGGAGAGGTCCTTTGCCTTTCTTGGATAAGTAATCCACACATACATCAAAGAGGTGACAAAAAATTTAGGACCTCAGATCTCCAGATCACTTTGCCAACTGCCTACTGTGGATTTGGGGATTCCACTGATTTTTTTTAAAATATCAACTTAAGTTTATCCAAGGTCACATGGATCTCAAGGACTGTGACTTCCAGATCCTTACTACATGTTCTTGATTTCAGTTATCCTAGTTTTCCTTTATAAATGGCTGGCGTTCTGCTTTTGCCATCTCTATTCTCTCCTGTGTGTATCTCCTGAACTCTGTAAGGAGAGGGAAGTGAGATGAGTCCAGCATATTTAAAAGGTTAAAGTCTCTGTTTGTAAGTCCATTAAGAGTTTATAGTTTTTAAACAGACTGTACTGGCCATTAAAATTCTGATGCCTTTGCCTGACAAAGATTGTAATGAGAATAGAAAATGGCATTAAATGGAATCCATTCTGAAGATGATTGCAAAAGACACAAGCCTAACTCATTCTCATTATAGCTTTCTGTTGGTATAATTGTGAGTGTTACTCGGATACCTGAAATACTTGGAGAGAATTTTACTGTGATTGTAAAAAGGAGCTACTTAATTTGATTTAAAATTGGAACTGTAGTTGCCTACTTTTGCTGTACTGCAAATGGGCATGGGAGCAGCTGACACTGATTTTGTGTAGGCCTGCAGGAGTATTTTTCTCTTGCTTAAGCCCAGCTACTGACAGTCAAGACAACTATATGTGGTTTTAAGACTCATTGTCCTGATCATCCAGAGGGCTGACATGTCAGCTGCTCCAGTCATGTAGTTTAGGGTGAAACCAGACTGGAGAAAATCCTACGATTTTAGATTGTATCGAAACATATCCTTGACTCTGTGTGGATGACTATGAGGACACAGCCTTGGTATTTGCTTCCAGGTAGTTTGGACAGTCTCTTCAAAACTAATAAAGATTTTTTTTTTTTATTTACAAAAATGAAATATGAATTCTCCTCCTCAAACCACCTGTTTCTTGGTGTTGATCGCACAGCTCAAGGCTGATGATGGACACTCAGGTGCTAAGAAGACCTTTCTTAGTGCAGGTCCAAAATGCTCTTAATATTGTGTAAGAATAAGAGCCAATCCTTTTAAATTACTTATCTTGATTCCTTTTACCCCAGTGTATCATTGATGAATGCCAGTACCAGCTTTTTTCTGAATGGCTATGTAGTAAACTTGTTGCAAGAACAAATGAATCCCATGAAAATTCCTGTAAGACAGTTAGAGCAGTTAGCAACTGACAATGTAGCATCCTCTGAAAGAAAGAAAATGTCATGAAAATGTAAGCAGCAGTAAAACATGGAAAAATCAAAGCTGACAATCAACTGAGGAGAAAAAAAGTTTCAGCTTACACCATCACATTTGTCACATGTCCTTATCAAAGTATAAATCTTAATCCACCAAAGTCATACAAGGTAGAATGCCTACAGATTTCAATACTGGTGCTCCCTTTTCATAGTCTTGATAATTACCATAATACCAAACCAGATGGTTGGGAAAAAAAGAAACAACAAAAAAAAATACATTGTTGTTGAAGGCAGAATTTTTGCTTCTGTAACAAAGAAAACTACTTCTCATGGAGAACAATTACAATTAAGTCTAATAATAGACATAGAATCTTCCCACTGGGTCCCAGAAGCCAAAGAAGACATGGATGTTATTTATATGTCACAGCATACATATGCCTAAGTGGATGCCACTGGTTAAAATTGATTAGGCATACTTGTTTATCCCTTCTCAAGAAAATATTCCACCACTGTATAATGGTGTATATGTATGTACATATAATATACATATAATGACAAATGTAGATAGAAAGCCTGCCTTATTATACAATCTGGAAAAAAAAAAAAAGATATTTGTGGACGGTAACAGTAATCTGAGGCCCATATTCTTTTTGAATTGATTAAGAATCAATATTTCATACAGATAGAATTGGTACCAAATCTAAGAGAAAGATAGCTCAGTCAAGTAGACATTGATTTGTTTGTGAAATACATGGTATTTATGCAACTCTGTGTATGTTTTGCATGTGCACATGTATCTTTCGGTGTAAACACATTTGTGTATATTACTTCCCAAGAAATCAATGTAATGCCATGTTTTTGCTTAAACTTCTGTTTTGTAATATGGATTCTTAGAAAGGGAGATTCATGGCCTGCTAATGTAGTGCAAATTGTCTTACAAGATTCATAGTAGTGGTCAATATGTTTATTGTTTTAGAGAATAAAGCATTACCCTTGAGAAATATGGCTCATATCCTAAAGAACAAAGAAATGTTTAGCGGAAAGAAAGCAGGGAATACAAATAGAGCATACACTGAACATATTAATTTTAAATGCTGTGGCCACATTCTTCAGCACTTGCTCACAGCAGTTTTTCCTTGACGTAGTAGAACTGCTTCTGATTTATGTCTGGTAAATAATAGGAGAATCTATGCTGTCATTTAAATATGCTTCATTGGAAAACAATGAAAACAATTCTAAAGGCATGCATTTTTGAACAGTATAAGCAGTTTGACTGCACAAGCAAGATACCTATATTGATCCAAACAAAGTCACTTCAGACTTACTGGGGAGACGACAGAAACAGAGAAAACCAACTTGTTCTCTTCTTGTCTAGCTCACTGAATTTTTACTACTTCTGTCACTTTTTTATTCTCTTTAATATCTAGGCAAAACGAGTGCAATTAGGTGTAAGAAATCTTCTCTTTTTTATTTTTTTACTATATACTGTTTTGTCATTACTTGCATAGGCGTTGTATTGACCTGATGTTGCAAGATTCCATGGCTTGTCTGGACTTGTCTTAGCCTGTGCTGATTTTAGCTTCTTTCAGTTGCGACAACAATCGTCTAGTCATGAAGTAAACATCATCTAAAGTTGTTTAAGCTTTAGTTAAGCTTTGTGGAATTGTATGGTGTACTGCCTATTGTTCATGGATAAGTAGCAAAGCAAGTACTCTGTGCAGGGTGAACTATCTTATGACCCTAGAATAAATAGTAGGGTTTAGGTGAGGGCAGGCACAAGATGACACAAGATACACTAGGACTTTACACACAAATCACGCTGGCCAGACACTGGTGACTAAAGGTATATACAGACAAATAAATAAACAAATGTGAGTCAGGTGAAAGAGGTTTCAGGGATAGTAACAGAAAAACAAGTATACTGTGGCACTGGAAGTACTGGGTGAGTCACTGCAAGAATGACAGAAAATATCCTTCTAGAGGAGGACTGAAGCTGATGACCTTCAGAGACAAGTGAACATTGGACCGGTGAGCATAACACCACAGAAGAATGTTTTTGTTTATCAGTCTTAACTGTGTTATTAACTAAAAGTGTTACTATGATCATAACAGGACTGTAATAACCGTTGTGCTTTGATTATATTACCTTGATTTCAATTGCAGTAACTATAAATTCTTAGATCCGTATGTAAGGTGTGTTTCCTTTGATCCAGAAGAAGAATTTAAGTGTAATATTTTATCCATGTAAATGACTCAGATATTTGTCGCTGAAGCCTAGTTATTCCAAACATAAGATGTCTTATGCTGAGCCATACCAGAAATGTGACCAAGGTCCTCCCTCTTTAGAAGAGGCTGGTAGTAGCTGGTTAGGGAAAGAGTATAGGACATGGGGAAATCAGGAACAACTCCTGCCCCGAATGCCATCCCACTCATTATCAGCCTGGAATTTAGGAAATTCCTGTGCCAAATATGTTTAATAACTTCTAATGAACCAGTCCTCTATGAATTTGTTTAAGCCCTTTCTGAAGTAATATAGTGTCTTTTGGACATAGCTACCACAATTCAATTAGGCATTTGGTTAAAAAGATAAACAAAACAAAACAACCCACTGCTTGCTTCTTTTGAATGCATAGAGTTCTTCCTTCTTTATGTCAGCGTAACTGACACTGTGTGTATCTTACCCTGTATTTTTTTTACATAAGCATCTTCTGGGCTATGCTTTATGGTTATAAAAATGATGCCAGTTATTATTTTGCACATAACTAAGAGTTAATGAATGATACAGGAGTGGTATTAATTCAGATTGCTTAGGATTACATTTTTAAAAACATAGAAATACTTCCATTGCAAAGCCATTGTTCTGTTTTGTAACTGCCAGCTGAACCCATCTGCTTCTTTCTTGGGACTTCGGGGAGCGTAGGCTGTACTCCAGCTGAAACACAAGAACAGGACAACATGGCTTATACATAACATGCTACTACTTTGTGACTTGTTAAATCTAATTAAATATGGGATAGTTTCTAGACTGAAACTTAATCTCCTTACACAATTTACACTCAAAATTCTATGGAAATTCATCTTTTTTCATTATTAAGAAATAAAATGGAAACTACACATTCATTCCTTAAATTCAGTTTGAACAGTTTTCCAAATAGGTCCCTCTATCAAAATATTGAATAATAACAAAGAATTTTTTTTTATTATGAGCGTGTTTTTGACTCTGAACAATCTTACTTTGGCTATATGACAAAGGTATCCCTAATAGCTTTGTTTTTATGACTGACATTCATCCCGGGTGAACGCAATTGATACCAAGGGATTTATAACAGGTATAATAAACAGGTCTTGGCATTTCCAAATTCATTTCATTGACCTAATATAGAGACAGAATCATAATCTTGGGTGTTCTTGCGAGAAAGTTTCCCCATTCCCATTAGTGCTGAAGCAAGTATTAGCATGGCTTAGGCTGTCATTCACGCTGGAGAAAATTTTGGATTAATTCATTTGGCAGCCCTTCTCTCTCTGTTCTCAGTGAGGGCTCACTTCATTCCTGAGTACTTGCTTATGTCTATGACAAAGGGGTGTAACAAGTACAGCAGTGTCAATACTTTTAGAATAGTTCAGGTTTCTCCCTTTTTCGGATTTCTTATTTTTCAAATCAGTATGTGAGTGACTGTCTTCTACTGCAGTGTAGTGGACCTGAGTATATATAAATGATTTTCCTGCTAGCAGGGATTTGCTAGCTAGTTTGGCTCTGGCAAGCAAAAGCTTATTGTTAAAGAGCATCAGATCCCACATTCAGAAATGCCTTCTGCAGCTGTGTACAGCTGACTGGCATCCCCAGTACCTTTGTATACATGGCCACAGATCATCATAATCAACTCCCTCTGCTCTATTGGTTTAATTACCAGGAAGAGTTTGCTTATAAAACAAGTAGTCAGGTTTTTTACCTTATAAACTTTGTTACATTACAGCATCAGTGTTGCACAACACCAGTTAATGTGTTTTGTCTGTCTTTTGTGACCTCTCTGACTTTTTTCCATTCTTCCTTCCATAATTTATTAATTTTATCAAAAATGCGGACAGAAGATTGCATGGCATGTATCATGGTTGGCCAAAGATGACAGCAAAGAACTCTGGACAGTCTAGAAATACACCACAAGAACTGGAAGATCAGCTGACACAGCAGATGCTGCATGTTCATCTGCTGAGGATTGGAGATGTTCAGAGAGGACCTGAGTAATCTTAGTCAGTCACTGAGACACAGGATGATGTTATGAAAAATAACTTACTTATGCACGTGAATACATTCGTGTGGAGTAACGGAGCATAATGCAGAGATCTTTGACTCAGTAGAAACCTGGGAAAGTCCATAATGATTCTGTACAGTGTTTATGATTTTACCTGGATGGACTTACAAGCAGCCTAGTTGTGTTTGCTGTGAATGGTGTCCTAGCTGATAAATCCTCTCTGTTGGCAGAGATGCAATACCATGCAAAAACATCAAAGAATATCTTTGTGCTGCTTTTCATTTCCCCACCTTTCTGGTTCAGAAATGCAGAATTAAATGCTCCTTGTATAAATCCAACAATGCTTTACAGGGTAGAGCATCAGAAGGCTACAATGCCTAGCACAGCCATTCTTCAAGAACATAATTCCTCTTCTCTTCCTGTCCCAATCTGTGGTCAAAGGTTAATGATTTTAAAACTATTCCTGTTTCACTTGGCCTCACACTTACTAAGAGCTTATGAAAACAGCATTCTTGATGTGAAAATGAGCTGCATATGCCCTATCCAGACCCTTGCAAAGCTTCACACCTCCTCAGGCCCTCATGCTACTTTCCTTTATTAATGGTCATACCCAGCTGCCCTGTTATGAACTGAAACCACAATTTAATCAGCATGAATTTTAAGAATAATTGTGTGCCAGATCTTACGTCATGAATCATCATGAATATCCACTGTGATATACTGTGATATCTATTATAGGTCCTTACTGGTCAGTAGCAATGTCTGTAATTCCTGAGACAGTTCATGCCAGGAGTGCACTACTACAGGTAGTGTTCGACACTACTAATGCATGTTAGCATTATCTCTTGAGGCTGGCTGAGCTGTTCCCTGAAAACAAAGAAAAAAGCCCTGAATATTACATGATCAGAGTGGATTGCTTAAATCATCCTATACAACTGAGTTCAGTTACATAGAAAAACAAGACTTTTCTGAGACTACAAATATAATAAGCAGTACAAATATGATTTTATTCAGAAAATATCCAAAGTTTGGTGAAAGTCTCCTGTGTTGGCCCCAGTGTTCCCTGTGTATAGATGTGCAACAACTTACTTGAATGTCTCAGACTTTCTTGCAAAATCCACTGACGTTAATCAATTGAAATTAAACTAAAATTAGTCTTTAATGAGGATGTGTTCCTGGCTCTGGTAACCAATCTTCCTGCATCCTTCCACTGTTTAGCTATACATACTCAGTTCTTTAGGTTTCAAAGGAAATAATTGCTCCAAGATAAAGTGAGGCTGAATTCATGAAAATTTTCACCAAGGATGTTTTGCAATTCTTAGATGACAACTACTATATTATGGGAAAGTGTATACCTGCATATGTCATGATATATTGAGAAACAAATGCTTCAGTAAACTCGACTATCTGGAAATATTCTAGTCTGATTAGAAAAGTGCCAGTAAAAATCATTGTCTGTCTTTAATTATTACACAAGAACAGGGATTTCACCTAACAGTTACCCTGATAATAAGACAGAAAGTAGACTTTATGGAACATCCTACTCATTAGCCATGACTGTATATTCAGTGAGCAGAAGTACTGCAGTTCCTGATAACAAGGGATTAGATCATAAGACTGTCAGTCTAGTATCTTGCCTGAAGCACTGGACAGTACCAGGTAACTGATGACAGTTACAGCAGCTCAGTTCTCCCAGTTAAGTAGATTCGTTACGTTACAGATCACTTGCATTAAATCAGACAGAAAGGGAAAAGCTCCTACCCACACAGAAATAATGGACTGACCACTGCATCACGCAGACACGCTCCTTGTCAGCCCAAGCTACTCACTGCAAGAGTCAACATTGTCCCACAGGTACCACTTGATGACTAGTGCAACAATTAAGGATCTGTCACATCACATGCACTTGGCAGCAATTTATCTTTATTGCCAGGATTTCAGGCAATTTTTCATGAGGCTAATAATGGTTCCAAACATAACTACCATTCAGCAATGAGATACCATTTCAAACTGGTATGTAAACATGGGAATGCTGTATGGAAGACATGGGAGACAGTCACTCAGCTGCATTTTGCTATTGGTGACTTGTTCTGAGAAAAGCAGAAATGGCTTAAGGTGGTAATTTTTTAGCTTTGAAAAGAAAAAAATGGAGAGGGAGATGATCCTTCAAGAGGAGAAGGATGAGTAAAATACAAATGTTGATCAGTTGTCTCCACTGTGGAAAAAACAAAAAAACCCAACTCTAAACTCCAAAAAAACAACAGGTAAATTTGAAGAAAGACATTTGGGAATATGAATATTTATGAATATTTCTTTGGTAGGAGAAGCTTCATCTTCTGCAGTTTTTGAGATAAGTTTAGATTAGCAAGTCAGAGGTTTTGTAGGTGTGGTTGGCCCAAGTGAGAGGAAGGGACTGTATTAAACAAGCTCTTGAAGCAACTTCCATCTCTTCAGTGATGAGGCCTTTTCCTAACTTCACAACCCACATTCCTGCATCCTAGTTCCTGCTTTAATTTCCCAGGTTCTTCCAGTCTGGTTCCAGAATCAAATTCAAAATAGAATAAAATTCAGATTTTCAAAGTTTGAGTTTCCTGCATTCTAACTCTGCTGGGTTGTTTTAGGCTTTTTTCCCATTCATCAGAAAATGATGGTTCATCCCAAGGAAAACTTTACTGGGAATGTATTGTCTTGGTTGCATTTGGGAATTTCCTTAAGCTGAAGGTGGAAATCTCGGTCAGAGGAATGCCCCTCCATTGCAGAATAGCCCAAATCACTATGGAATATACACAGCCCAAGTCCTTTGTTCCTCCTTTACCTCATTTAAGACCTGTTCAATGAAATTCTCCACCAGAAGTTATCACAGGAATAAGTGGGAAATTATTCTGTTTTTTCTTATCATTTTTCCCCCTCTATAATGAATCTCACTGGCAGGTTTGTTTTATGTTTACAGTAAGGGACTAGGCTGCATTCTGAATCACATGAAAACAAGTGCTTAAACTTAAGTCAATAAATATACTGGATAATAAAAGGGATAAGTTGTTACTTGTTCATACTAATTTGCAAGTGCATAAATCTTACATTTTTTTTCTGAATTGCTAATGGTCCGGGGGGGGGGGGGGGGGAGTGATAGGTATATTTCAGATGCACCTGAAAGAAATTCATCTGTCTGCAAGAAAATTAAGGAAACACCTGGATCCCTTTATGGTGTGGCTGGCAAGAATGAATAGTGAAACCTCAAAAGGCTCAGTTAAGCTGAGACAAATCTCCTATAGGCTGTGGAAAATTCTGCCTTGAGTTACACTCATTCAGTCTGACTTCACTGAGTTTGAACGAAGGGACTCTTGGCTTTTTCAGAGTTACAGGATGCTCACATTGGCTTTATTTCCCACAGATTGCACTCTATTCCTTCAGTCTTGCTGGGAACACTAAGACCATAACACAGAGGACTGAAATAGTAATACTTCAATGTTCTGTTATATATTTTCCATCAATGTGCAGAAATGGGATTTTGGACTAGTAGGAAAGGAATATCAGATCTACGTATCTCATCTTTCAGATAGCTCAAATAATAAACCTCCTGCCTCTCTCACTTGTGCGTGTTAGTAATTATGGAGCAAAAGAAGAGCAGAGGGGGCCTAAAAGTCTATGGGAGTTTTAAAACAAAGGATATTAGAAGGAAAATACTGAGCCTTTAGAACTTTAAAGTATTTCTATTTCAAATCTGGTACAAAAATTGACATACACTTTTATAAGAAGGGAGGAAATGCTTCCCCCCCCCCCCCCCCCCCATACTATTCAAAACTCATCATTTCTCATCTTCATACAATATTGCCATCCAAACTGCTAGCTATTTGGGAAACTTTGGAACGTATGAGTGGCTGCTACAGTATATTTACAAATTAAACTAATCTTTAGTCATAATAGTGCTTATCAAGAACAATCTGATAGATTTGAAATATTTATCTACCCTTCACCCCTCTCTTCTTGTATTAGCATAGTAATCTGCCTTTCCAGTTCAAATGCAGCCTTTGTAGTACTAGTTTGCGGTATGTTTCTGATGTCTTCTGCCCTTGTCTGTGTAATTCATGTTTGAAATGCAACAAAAGATTCTGGAGAACAAGAGAACTACATAAATCCTTCCTTAATCCTTCAATCTTTAGATTAAAAAAAATATCCCTGCATTAAAGTTTGTAAACCCAGTAATGGGACCCGGTCCAATCATTTATGGCTACATTTGCTATTCAGTTTTCTGCTAACATGAAGATTAAAGAAAGGATTAACTTCCAGCCCAAAGAGCCACTGTTTAGCTACATGAGCTGTCAGTAGCCAAAGTATACTTTGATCACTGAATGTGCCAAAACGTAAAAAAACAGAAAAGATTAAAATGGTCATTTCTGATATCTCTTCTTTGAAACAAAGATTAAAACCATTTTAAATGTAACCATATGTTTATTCCTTTTTTTTTTTTTTTTTAGCAAGTGTGCTTGGCATTCAGTATGGCCCCATAGGACTTGCCAAACTACTCTTCCTGACCTTGTCTCGTTAAAGTTAAAAAATATGAAGGCACCAGCTTCAGTGTCTTTATGCTGAGGGTAATTTGAAAGCGTTACTGGAGGTGAGCTGCTTCTCCTATGCGCTGACCCAGGGTAGCAAAATGGCAGTCTGATTTGGCAGATAAACAAGTCTGTGACAAATAGCACTGACATCCTTGTCAAAAGAAAAGACATGACTCAGACTCGATATCTATACATGGACCAGTGCTAGCTTTCAGTGACAAATGGTTTTAGTCTGACAGTGTGTTTCACTGCTTGAACTTTCATCTATCAAAACAAGACACAGAAGCGTGGGGACACAGACAAGAAGAAGGGAGCATGAGAGAAAGCCACAGATACAGACAGGCAGTCTGGCCTGCCCTCTCATAACAGTGCTTACAGTTTTTTCTAGTCTTTTAGTACTTCTGTCATTCCCTGGTGAATATTTTACTCCTCCTCCCTGTTCTTTTAAACTTAAAAAAAAAAAGGTTTAATTTCATTACTTGCAGATTCAAGCATTAGAAAACCAGAAAAAAATGTGATTTTTTTAATTTAATCTCTCTCCACACACAACACTAAGTTTCACTCATCCATGGGCAGAGTCTAACAGTTAGTATTAGACTAATGGAAATTTATGTGTGGATAAAAAGTAACTTCCAGCCAGTTACCCATTCTTGCTTTGAAGGCATCAGCAGGTAGAGACTCAACACCAGGCAGTTTGTTCTGGCAGTTAATCACCTTTCTGTGTTAACAGTTTAGATCTGGATTTCCATTTTTTATTTGTCTGGCTCCAACTTCCAGCCATGAATTCATTTCAAGTTTTTCTATGCTAGATAAAAAAAAAATAAATAAATCAGTAGACTGTTACTGCATGGCCCTGCCCAGGCTTTGGCAGTGGGGCTTCAAGGCGGCCTGTGTGGGGAGAGGCCGGGGCTGCCCCGTGCCGCACACAGCCGGTTCCAGCCGGTCCCAGCCGGCTCCAACGGCCCCAGCGCAGGACACAGCTGAGCCCCTCAGCCAAGCTGGGGGCGCCGGGGGGAAAACAGGTTTCAGCAAGGGCCAAAGGCGGCACAGGCAGAGGAGGAGGAAGCCAAGGAGGGAGCAGCAGCAGAGGGACCCCGAGGCCGGAGGAGGAGGAGGAGGAGGAGGAGGAGGGCAGGAGGTGCTGCAGGCCCGGAGCAGGGATCCCCTGCAGCCCTGGAGAGACCCTGCTGAAGCAGAGCACCCGTGGCCTCATCTTGTTCTTCTCACTGTCTGATCAGGTACATTAGTGAGTGTGTAGATACACACACGTACAATGCTGATCCCTACAACAGGTGGTCTCAGACACTCAGTCTGCCCAGTAGCTGCCCCTTGGTCCCAGTCTGTCCAGTTGCTCACAGCTGGGCATTTGAGCACTAAAGCCTGCAGCCTTACTCCACTTTGCTGCTACAGATCCCCCTTGTGCACAGCAAAACAGACCACACTGGGTCCCTGCAGTAACTGAACTTACACAGTCCATCCAGTAGCTGGTCCTGGATCCTCATTCCCCCTTGGTGCCTCCTGCACAGGCACAGACACACACACAAATGGGTCTCTCACTTCACACCTCTAAAAGGTACAGTCTCTCCAGGAGCTGTCCTGGACTGCTTGGTCTGTCAGCTAGCCAGGTCCTCGCCCTGAGACGCACACACACAGCCCTGGTTCCCAGGTCTGCCTCACCAGAGCCCACACACTCACACACCTGCTCTCACTCCAGGTGTTGCACCATGGATACATGGGTGCCATGAGAGCAAAATGGATACAGAAATCGAGAGACACCAGTGTACAGGGGTCTGTGCTTAAGTGTCGGCAGCAGAGGCTGCAGGGAGGCCTTTGTGGGAAAAATAGAATCATAGATCTTTAAGATCACCAAGTCCAACCATTAACCTAACACTGCCAAGTCCACCACTAAACCATGTCCCTAAGTGCCACAGCTACACGTCTTTTAAATACTTTCAGGGATGGTGACTCCACCACTTGCCTGGGCAGCCTGTTCCAGTGATTGATAACCCTTTCGGTGAAGAAATTTTTCCTGATATCCAATCTAAACCTCCCCTGGTGCAACTTGAGGCCATTTCCTCTTGTCCCATTGCTTTACACTAATAGATGGGCACCATGAGAGCAAAATGGATACAGATACTAAGAGACACCAGTGTATGGGGTTTCTGTGCCCAGGTGTTGGCAGGGGAGGGCTGCAGGAGGGGCTGTCTGAGGAGAGGCCGGGGCTACCCCATGCTGGACACAGCTGGCTCCAGCCGGTCCCAGCCAGCTCTGATGGCCGGGAGCCGTTATCGGTATCAACCAGCATCATCTCTGTAGTTTTTTCATAAAACCTATATTCTTGAAGGCTGTTTTTGCTGACATTAATTACATTCCTGTCTTTTCATTGTCCATAACGTGAAACTTGAATGATGCTTTTCCTTACTTTAACAGGCTTACAGTCAGCCCACATACTCTTTTTTTGTTTGTTTTGAATACTGGGGAAATGTTTGTGTCTCGAAGCTTTTGCAATATTCTATTATTATATCCCTCAATAAATATCTAACTCTATATCCAGAGATCTGCTCAACAAACTCCCTAAGTCACTTGGGCATGATTTTGGAGGCCCCCTGTTTTAATGAAGACAGATAGTGACTTCTTCAATTACCAGTAATTCAAAACTACCTAAAACTGGTGCAATAACAGGTTTTTTTTCCCAAATACAGAAGAAAAGTTCTGGGGTTTCTTAACAATTAATTATAATATTGCCTGTAACTAGTAGACTTATCCTCAGAACTTGTTTCTCATGTGCATATTCTTCATTGTTTATTTGAACCATTAATTTTACTTTATGTGTTTGTCTTTTCTTATCATATTTTACTCTTAATAACTTCTAATTTTTATTGATTATCATCTGTTTCCCTTTTTTTCCTTTTGATAGATATTGATTTTTATTTCCCAATTATTGCCTTCATTTTTCCACTAGGACAGGTTAAGTGCTAGAAAAAACTGTCTTTACAAATATGGAATCATTACTTCTCAAGTAAATAGCAAAATAATATCAGAAATTCTTTTCATAAAGCTCCATTTTTCAAAAATACTGTCGCTTCCTTTTTTATTTTTTTGTCTTCTATTTCCCATTTATTTCTCCTTAGCTTGGAAACTGAGCTTGTCTGAAACGCCATATATAATTCATACAGACAAGCTAATCACCAGCTTGGAAGCTGGTGGTTTCCTAGCAAGTGGTGGTCAGGACCATCTTACAATCAATGAAACAAAATAAAAGTGGTTGGGACTATCTTTTATCTGCTCGTATTAAATATAAGCAGGTTATAATCACTGGTCTCTAAGCAACAGCCAGATACTAATCCAGCAATTAATTCATCTTTATCCATATAATGAGGTCCAAAATAGAGCTAGCTTGTGTTAAGCGTGACGCCTCTAGTGTGATGGAAAAAAAAAAAGAAAAAAACCCCACCCATATATGCACGCATTCAAGAACTCTAATAACTACTGCCTCTGTGAGACCTTTAACATGTCTCCAAAATTGAAATCCTCATTAGTATCACAGTTTTTCTTTCTTTTACATACAGCTTAATAAAAGTAAATCCTCTGTTCTCTGCTTTAATTTAGGAGTTATGAATAGACTCTATTTACATTTTTTGTTATTTATTTAGCCCTTTGGTCCCTTGGCATCAACGTCCCTGGACCTATCAACCCTAAAACTGGTACTGACATTGCTAATACTGAATGCCACTGTTTTTTCTCCTCTTCACCCTTACTTTTCACTTGTTCAACCCTCTCTGTCCTTGCTAAACATATTATAAGCAGAGCTGGCAATTTCAGTCATGTAAATTAGCCCAACATCAGTGTTACAGTGACCCACTTATACCTCTCTTTTCTCAGAGGTGAGACAGTCTAGTCTGGTCCCCAGTTTTGTACTACAGATATATAAACAACTAGGGGAAAGTGGGAAACTTCTTTCCACTGTGTTTGCTGGAGCTATTTAGTCTGCATCATACAGATTTTCAGTTTTATTAATTTTAATCTAAATTCAATCTGTTCACTCTTAACTATTCTAGCTATGCGAGCTATGCTCCAGGTAAGAGAAAGTCTCCATATTTGCCTCCCTGCAAGATGTAGGCTATCCCATACACATAATGCATTAGCTATGGTGCCAAAAGGCTCTTGCCATCTTTCTAGGTTCATTGGTCCTGTTGAACCACTAGCACAAGCTGGCAACCAACAGTGCTTGAGAGACCCACCTTCAACAAAACTAGACTTCCACTATAATATAAAAAAGGAATTTTTAGTCTTAAGCACACATGGTTAGCTATTAGTTTGCTCCATGATTTTGTTGTAAATGCCCTATGGCATCTTAAATGGTAGTAGACACCTATAGTGAGTCAGATACATTGGACCTCAAGGAAAGAGTCAGTATAACACTCTTACGTTTAGGTCACTGCTTACACATTACTACTTCTAATCAAGAGTGGTTGGGTTTTTGGTTTTGTTTTGTTTTGTTTTTTTTCTCCCCATCCCTGTTCCCCAGTGATTATAAAATTTCTTTATATAGTATAGTATATAGTGTATATATATGCTTTTGTTAGTAGTATGTTATTTCTTAATAGTACAACTTAAACTAAGATAAGAATATACTGAGAAGATACTCATATTGCCTGCAACTTTTACTTACTCTGTTAATTTGCTGAGAGTATTCATTTGGGTAGAAGACAGCTGTCCTTTTCTTGATATAGCTGTGACGGAAGAAAAGGTTGTAATTCTTGACCGCTCATTACTGCTCAACTGATCAAGACTACTTCCCTCCAAAATCTACAGACTAGTTTATTTAAGTGCTCTCTAATTAATTTCTGGTAAAATTAGCAGTTTGGTTGAGACTAACAAACTATTGCAGTTAACCGAGGTCATTTTCCCTGAATTTAATCAGATACTGCTCATGAAATTTTTTGAAGACTAAACGAAGTGGTTGGTAACATGCAGGAAAAAGGTAGTAAAGAAGGGGTAAAGACAGCAATCTCTTTTAGCCTAACAGATCCTGAAGTGAATGTCTGTCAAGGGCTTCAGTTACCAGGAAATAAGCTGCAAACTTTACACATAATGCCCACACAAACTACACTGGAAGTTACAAACCACTAACAAAAAAGGACAAATATGCCAAATTAGCATGGCTGCAAGCTCCTTTGCTCCTGTGCAAGATAGCAGATCCCTTTCAACACTCATTTCTTCTTGTTTCTTAGATACCTTCAGCTAGACTTTAAACTTACCTTGCAAACTCATTAGGATGGAACAATGGTAAAAGATCAAAAACAATCAGGGGAGTCTCTGAAGTGTTCTGTTCTTTATTTGGTTCCATATGGTATTGAACTATTGGCTTCAACGTGTGCTGGCACCATTAGAGATTCTATATTTTTGCATTAGAGACACATTGCCAGTTCTCTCTGTGTTTTCTTCTGGATATTCTGAGCAATTTAATGCTTTTTACTGATAATATTCAGATTTAAATGAAATCAGAAAGAACTGAGAAGACGTATCATCTCCTTCTTCAGAGCATAAAGATTTGGGTTTAGCATATCATTACAAATCCCAAGCAATTTGGGCAGTTAATTCAGATTGTCAAAAGTGGAATTTACTGGTTAATAAATCCCAGAAGTAGGAATTATTATTTAAAATAGTCTTTGGCAACTGAAAAATAGGTTTCTAAGTGAATCAACCATATTGGCTCCCTCTGCAGGTAATGAAGATATACCTCCAGAGTGCAAGTAATTCAATTTATCTTACATATTTATTTTAGAATGGAAAGAGTCATCCTATAGAGCTATCCACCTCCAGTCGCTATAGAGGAATCCTCGCTGTCCATGTTTGATACATCACCTTTAGTTAGATACAATGAACCCAACCTTGAGCTACCTTGCAGATCATCTGAGACAGTCTGCGTGGACAAACCTGGTGGTATGATAACTGCTTAGGAGAGAATCTGCTCTGGAAGTTAAAGCTGCATATCAGGTGAGTTTGACATTGGCAGACACTTCTGGGCTGTCATTATCATTCCCAGTAGATATCTTCAAGAAAGATTAAAAACAAATAAATAAAACTTGGTATACTATCACACTGTTTGTTAGGGTGAATGTAGCTTTATTTAAACATTGATAGAAATGCACCTCGATGTCGGCCACACCAATGGGATTTTTCTTCAATGAACTTTTTAAATTTTATTTTTCAGAGAAAGTAGCTAACTGAAATAAGCACAAGAATGTGGTGTGCAGGTCTATATCCCCATACAGAACTGCTCTACATGCCTCTTTAGAATATTAAACTACTTCTATTTTTTATGTGCTATTTAAACTGATATGGGGATTTGTGGATATTCAAAGCCCAAGACTATAAAAGGACATTCATAGAGATGTAGGATAGAAGGGATTAGTTTGTTTGTTGTTTGTTTACTTTTTCAGTTTAAAATATATTTTTGAGCTAACTTAACCTCCATCACTTGCTAGGTGCATGAATTGTTTACCTATGTTTGAAAATACTTCAGTTCCATCTTAGCCACTTCATTTATGTGCAGAGATTTAGCACTGCTCTCAGTAGTTCTTCGTTTTGTCAGGTTCTGATTTACAACGTATAAAGGTTTCTGAAGATTCCAGTTCCTCATGTGTAATTGAATGAACTGTAAAGTTTTTTAGAAATGTGTCTTAAAATACTAGATTCTAATCATTTTGGAAAATGAACTCTTATATAAATTTCATACCTTATATTTTTGTTTAAATGTAAGCAAATTTTATAGTTTAGTGTGTTAGACCAAAATACCAGACTTTTTGTAAACACTAATAATTACTGATTAGCTATTTAATAATCACTTCAACTTAGTGTGAAATGAAATCAGGTACCTTTTCCTGAAATAAAATATGTAAAACCTATTTTCCTCCCTGTAAATTTCAATTCCCAAAATGTCAGTGATTAACTAATGCTGCTTTTGTTCATTGACTATAAATAAACTGTTCAAACTGTTCGTGTGCTTACAAGAGTTTTTAAATATACTGTGGTTCAGTTAGAGGGCAAGTATGTCATGGTTAAAATGTTCCCAACTGTATTTACAGAAGTCTCCACTTTTTCTCCTGTTTAAAAAAAGTAGCAACATAACTGCCTATCAGTTCAGATTCTTCTGAAAGTCAGGAAAACAAGTTTTCGTTCTCCCAAGTGAATCCATAATTTTACCAGTAGGTGCTTCTATGCATGTGGCTATTAGGAACTGTGAAAAGGTGCTCCAACAAAGGAACGACTAGACTTTTGTGAAACTTCTGCAATATAGCTGGAAAACAGAAAGTTTTTGATTTAGTGTTTCAATCAGATTTGAAAATCACAATCAGTTGATTATCATTTAATAGTTCCAGAACTACAAAGAATTAAGGATAGGACTCACCTGACCAATACGGACGTCTGTAATGTAGACATCTAACGAGGTACCTGGCTATCACAGCTGAATCTAGCTCCACTAGACAGGGGAGAAAAATTTGAAGTGCAATTTTCTTCCTTGACTATATTATGAATTTAGATGGTAAGCTTAGATACACATCTCTACACTGTCAATTCTTGCAGCTGATTCCCCCTCTGTGGGTGGGATTTATCCCATCAGTTTCAAGCTCTTATTTTTAGATAGATTTCATCACAATTTGGCAGAACTTTGCTCTCTCCATTCTCAGCAGAGAGGACCAAATGTTTGTCTTTGCCTGTGATCTTAACTTTTTGCCTATTTAAATCTACAGAGAATGAATCCCACCCATGGTGTCAAATTGAAAGCTATCTGGGTTAAGCTGACTTTTGTATTTAAACTCTGAATTTGAACCTGAAATGCAAAGAAAATTTTAAGGAGGTAGGTCTGAGCAAAGAAAACTTCATACTGAATTATACTGACCAAAATTATTTGAATATAGGCATTTACTTTGGGCTTTATTAGAATAGTCACTCTATCATTCAGCTGACGTAAATTAGGATTAGCAGAACAGTACAGAAATCAGCAAAGTTACATCGATTTGTATTGTCTGTGTTATATCAGAGAGAAGATCTAAGACAAATAAATTACTGGGGATTTAAAATGGATTGTATGGCTGAATTTTTCCCTCTGTCCCAAAGCCTGTGAATATTTTTATTATGCTGATCAGTATCTGACAATTATCTCCTATTTATTGTATTTATCTGTCCCTTGAGTTATACCTTTTGTGTCTCTCCCTGGAAGGATCCTATTTAATTCAAGACATGTAAATTAGTTTTACAGGCTTGGAGTTTCATTGCTCTTCTTTGCTAGTCAATAGAGATGCACCTCGAGAAGCAAATAAAAAAATAAAGTTAATTCGATTTTTTGAGAATTCTCTACAATGACAGGAAAAGAATGACACCAACTAAGATCCTACCTTTTGTTTTTCAGTCAACTGCCTCTAATTTGGAGGGACTGGACAGTGGGATCAAGTGCACCCTCAGCAAGTTTGCCGATGACACCAAGCTGTGTGGTGCAGTCGACACACTGGAGGGAAGGGATGCCATCCAGAGGTACCTTGACAGGCTGGAGAGGTGGGCCTGTGCAAACTGCATGAAGTTCAACAAGGCCAAGTGCAAGGTCCTGCACATGGGTCTGCACAGTCCCAAGCACAGCTACAGGCTGGGCGGGGAATGGATTGAAAGCAGCCCCGAGGAGAAGGACTTGGGGGTGTTGATTGATGAGAAGCTCCACATGAGCCAGCAGTGTGCGCTTGCAGCCCAGAAAGCCAACCGTGTCCTGGGCTGCATCAAAACCAGCATGACCAGAAGGTCGAGGGAGGTGATTCTGCCCTTCTACTCCACTCTCCTGAGACCCCACCTGGAGTACTGCATCCAGCTCTGGGGTCCCCAGTACAAGAAAGACATTGAGCTGTTGGAGAGAGTCCAGAGGAGGGCCACGAAGCTGATCAGAGGGCTGGAGCACCTCTCCTATGAGGACAGACTGAGAGAGTTGGGGTTGTTCATCCTGGAGAAGAGAAGGCTCCAGGGAGACCTTATAGCAGCCTTCCAGTACCTGAAGGGGCCTACAGGAAAGCTGGGGAGGGACTGTTTATCAGGGAGTGTAGTGACAGGACAAGGGGTAATGGGTTCAAGCTGAAGGAGGGTTGATTTAGATTAGATGTTAGGAAGAAATTCTTGACTGTGAGGGTGGTGAGGCACTGGAACAGGTTGCCCAGAGAAGCTGTGGATGCCCCATCCCTGGAAGTGTTCAAGGCCAGGTTGGATGGGGCTTTGGGCAACGTGGTCTAGTGGAGGGTGTCCCTGCCCATGGCAGGGGGGTTGGAACTAGATGATCTTTGAGGTCCCTTCCAACCCAAACCGTTCTATGATTCTATGATTTTATGATTAAATTCAGTCTTTGTGCCTACCATAATAGTAGTTCCAGTTTGGAGGATAACAGCACAGAACAGAAAAATCTGTTCACAGGCAGTTCATATGAACTATCACCTTTAAAAAGTATTCTTTCATCTGATGCTGCTCCATTTTGAGACTGAGTTTGGTAGGCTTGTTTTTCAGTTGTGCACAGTTCCATTTCCTGCTGACTTCTTTTGGAGTTGAATGCACTCTGGTCATACTATTAGGGACTGTTATATGTTATCACTAAAGCCAAAATGGAATAGCTGGGCTCAAAAATATGGAATTTTATTTTCCAGTGACTCAGTTTACCCTTCTTATTAACAGAACTGACTAGTAACATATTTCTTTTTCACATAAATGATAAATGCTCGAATTCACTAATCCTTGCAGTTGCGCATAGAGGCCATCTGGTGGAAGCTGCTTCTTACAGAAGAACAAAATATTTCATAGTTTATAATTTTTTTCTTCTATGGTGTGAATAAAAAATAAATATATACTTTATGCAGAGATTTAAGTGACAGCCACTGAAATTCAAAGTATTCTTTCATCTGATTTCACTTTATAAGGGGTGGGGGGGTGTGGGGAGAGGGAAGGGAGAAAAACGCTCTGAAGTAGTCACTCATTATATCTTTTCTTTTGTAAATAAATGTAAAATACAAATTATCATTAAAAAGCAAGCAGAAAGTAGTCAGGGAGTAATTAATTACCACTATGAATCTCAGACTTTTATTCAGTTATGCACAATTCATGATAATAAAAGTATGCACTGTTCCACTGTTATAACTCCTTAACCACACATGTTCAACAAAAATGCTAAGATCAGGAAAAAAAACAATGAAGAACAGAGCATTACAATTAGTGAAATGGTATGTGAAGATCAGAGCAGTATGAGAAACAATATCAGTGGTCACTATATCACAGAAACACAGAAACAAAGGTTGTTGAATCTGAAGAGGGCATTCCAACAATTTGGTGTGCTGAAGGAAGAGCCAAACATCTTTTGTAGGAGTCTTTGATTTATTCCTAGTAATTCTTGTTATGGAAATTTTGTTCCAGGGACTTTCCCTGTACCCGATACTAGAAAATGTTGGTTTCTTGTTTGTTTAAGCAAGAATACCTCATCTTAAAGTACACAAATGTTTTCACCTGGGTGGGTTTTTTTTTTCTATTCTCACAGGGTACAGACAAAAATTAATTAGGATCTTGCCAATACGAAAACTCTTTTCATATTGGAAAATGTTCACCTTATCTCTTATTCAGTCAGTTCTTTTGTAGATTTAGTAAATTCAGTCTCTTCAGCCTCTTTTTACTGGAGTGAATTGTTACACTGAAGGGAGAATTTAAGAAGCTATCGCAATATAATTATTTGTACTTCTAAGGTTGTTGTCATGTGCACACATGGACATCTGGAAGGAGTTGTTATTTTCAGCCTAATCCAGTTTCTTTTTAGCAAAAGAAGAGACACATAAGTAAGAAAAACTATGTTGGAGTACAAAATGGAGCAACCACCAAAAGAAAGAAACATTTTTGTGAATGCACAGGTTTTTTCCCTCTTTATAGGGAAATAAGCCTACAGGACTTCAGTTAAAGAAAATATACTACGCATTAAAACAGGCTTTTCAAGAAATAAATTACTCTTTCTGTTTTAATTTTTTCCCCAGATTCCTGGGATTCAGTGTAGCAACTTAGCATGTCCTTCTAAACATACTTGTCAGCAGAATTAGACATTGCTCTGCCTAGATCTCATTGGTCATCTATATCTAGGTATGATAACTTCACCATGGACAACTGCAATCTGAGGGGTTTGGACCTACCTCTGTGAGTGGATGTGTTGAGTTTGCGTGGCAAGGTTTTGGTGGTGGTGGTGGGGCTACAGGGGTGGCTTCTGTGAGAAGCTGCTAGAAGCTCCCCCTGTGTCTGATAGAGCCAATGCCAGCCGGCTCCAAGACGGACCCGCCGCTGGCCAAGGCCAAGCCAATCAGCGCCTCTGTGATAACATATTTAAGAAGAAGAAAAACACTTAGAGAGAGAGAGCTTTTGCAGCTGGAGAGAGGAGTGAGAAGATGTAAGAAACTCTGCAGACACCAAGGTCAGGGCAGAAGGAGGGGGAGGAGGTGCTCCAGGCGCCAGAGCAGAGATCCCCCTGCAGCCCGTGGTGAAGGCCATGGTGAAGCAGGCTGTGCCCCTGCAGCCCATGGAGGAAGGATGAGGGGGTGTAGAGATTCCACCTGCAGCCCGTGGAGGACCCCACGCCGGAGCAGGTGGAGGCACCTGAAGGAGGCTGTGGCCTGTGGGAAGCCCACACTGGAGCAAGCTCCTGGCAGGACCTGTGGACCCATGGAGAGAGGAGCCCACGCTGGAGCAGGTTTGCTGGCAGGACTTGTGACCTTGTGGGGGACCCCACGCTGGAGCAGTCTGCTCCTGAGGGTCTGCACCCTGTGGGAGAGACTCACACTGGAGCAGTTCGTGAAGGACTGTCTCCCGTGGGAGGGACTCCATGCTGGAGCAGGGGAACGATGAGAGGAGTCCTCCCCCTGAGGATGAAGAAGTGGCAGAAACACCATGTGATGAACTGACCGTAACCCCCATTCCCCGTCCCCCTGTGCTGCTGAGGGGGGGAAGGTTGAAGCCAGGAGTGAAGTTGAGCCTGGGAAGATGGGAGGGGTGGGGGCAGGTGTTTGATTTTTTTTATCATTGCTCTAGTAATAAATCAGATGAATTCCCTCTCTAAGTTCGGTCTGTTTTGCTCGTGACGATAATTAGTGAGTGATCTCTCCCTGTCCTTATCTCGACCCACAAGCTTTTCGTTGTACTTTTTCTCCCCCGTTTAGTGAAGGAGGGGAGTGAGAGAGCGGCTCTGGTGGGTACCTGGCCCCCAGCCAGGGTCAACCCACCACAGTGACTTTGTCTCCTGTAGAGCCTCTAGCTAGTTCCCACCAATGACACCACAAACACTCTGCGTCTCCATCAGTCTAAGTTGTCTGGAGGAGACATTTGGCTTCTTGGTCAGAGTTTGTTTCTTGAGAAGGCAGCCCTTTTTCATCGGGGGAAAAGATGCTGAGCCACAACTGGAACCTTGCTGAACCATATTTCTTCTCATAGCACAACTACCCTACAGAATCATAGAATTGTTTTGGTTGGAAAAGACCTTTAAGATCATCAAGTTCAGCTGTTAACCTAACACTGCCAAGTCCAACCACTAAACCATGTCCCTTAGCACCACTTCTACACATCTTTTAAATACCTCCAGGGGCTGGTTATTCAACCACTTCCCTGGGCAGCCTGTTCCAATGCTTGACAACTCCTTCAGTGAAGACATTTTTCCTAATATCCAGTCTAAACCTCCCCTGGCACAACTTGAGGCCATTTCCTCTTGTCCTATCACTTGCTACTTGGGAGAAGAGACCAACACCCACCTGGCTACAACCTCCTTTCAGGTAGTTGTAGGGAGCGATAAGGTCTCCCCTCAGCCTCCTTTTCTCCAGGCTAAACAACCCCAGTTCCCTCAGCCGCTCCTCATCACACCTGTGCTCCAGACCCTTCACCAGCTTTGTTGCCCTTCTTTGGACATGGTCCAGCACCTCAATTACTTTCATGTAGTGAGAGCCAAAACTGAACACAGTACTCGAGGTGTGGCCTCACCAGAGCTGAGTATAGGGGGATGATCACTTCCCCGGTGCCACTGGCCACACTTTCTTTTTTTTTTTTTTTTTAGATGAATGAATAAATAAGGAAGAGCCGTAGGCAATTTATTCGCTTGCTTGTTTTTTGGGTTTCTTTGATACAGACTCACGCAGAGAGAAGGTGATCCAGGTTCAAATTCAGTGTGAGCAAATTACCCACAAGATCATACCTTGGCCACCAGACTTTAAGATGTCTTGATGGTGAGAGAAGGGTCCTGACAAAGTTGCTCACTGTGCGAAAAGGAGATGCAGATTCTTTGGGAACATTGTTCCTCCACCTTCCAACTGGAGACTCATATTTCCCTGAACTTTTGCCCAGTTACAGTTTAATAGAAATCTTGGTTCTCTGACTTAGGTGAGTGCTCTGATCTTTGTGAGGGTTTTGTTTGTTTGTTTGTTTTTTTGACAAAAAAGTGGAGAGTTTGCATTACCATTAGCTTCTGCTCTATGTATTCATAAACAGAGAAATGCTGACTGTAAAAATCCTGAATTAAAATGCAGACCTACTTACCTTTCAGATGCAGTATGTTACAAATGGATGGAGTAACATTTTAAATCTCTTAATGGCATGCGCAATATAGCATTGCAGAGTTTTAGACACTCTCAGGTAACATATCCTGCTGTTAACCTGTGGGCATGTTGTGAGATTTCCCACGGCACATGCTGTATCATTTTCAATCTTGTTTGCCAGGACTCAAGTTTTCCTAGACACTATTAAAGAGACCAGGTTTTGAGTCCTTCTGTAAGGAAAAAGGGTTACGCAGTTTATCAATGTAAACTCCAAATTCTTGGTTCTTTACTTATGCTAATAACAAAGGTTTCACTAACTTCACTGGATATGAAATTAAGCCTTCATTGCCCTAGAGTAATGAAATCAATGTTTCCTTCGTCATGAACATGTCTGATTGAATTAATTAGAAATAGCTTGCTTTGGGATTTGATCTGGGTTCTCTTTCATGTTTTAAATTAATTATTTGTGATCTGATTCTCTTTTTCTAGTTTTAAGGGATTTTTTAATTGATTTGTGTTCAACTACTGTCCATCAAAGTGTAAATTTCAGTTTGCTCATATTACGTGTCTTTTCTATATGCTGTTTTAAATACTCTGTCCTGTTTGAGAATTTACTTTGATTTTTTTTTCCTTGCATAGTTTTGTTTATAAGGTTTCTATTCTTTCAAATCCCGATTATTTTCTTAATTTTTGCTGTATCTGGACATTTTGCTAATTCAAGATGCACTTTTTAACAGAGAAGACTGATTAAGGAAATATGTTTGTTTTGCTAGGTTTTTTTCCCTGATGAGATAAATTAGAAAGTATTAGTGAGAAAATAACTATCAAATTATGAACAAGTCACTTTCTGCTATGATATTTTAGATGAATAATCACTTGTTCTAAAGCTCTGCAATATTTCTGAACTTCCTAAAACTTAACGTGAGTACTCAGCAGGTCCATGGGAAACAAGGTTTGTTTCTTGGTTTGGGATCTTTTGAAGCCAGTTCTATCATAAAGCAGATTTTCCATTTTTGTGCAAATCACCTCATAAAACTCTTAATTGCACTAGTGAAGTTAACACAAAAAGTGGTTTGTTTTCCATGACATGCTAGTAATTACATCAACTGCAGTGAACTAGGAGGTTCTAATTTTGTTGTATTACAACACAAAGGTTTTACTTCCATGGTCATGAAGCTGCTAGGTACCATGGTGGGGGAGACTATGGAAAATGCAACATCAGACAGATTATGACTGATGCTATCATAATAAATGGGAGAAAGGACAGGGCAGAAATAGAAATAGTATCCATTACACTAGTCATATGTTCTAAAATTACTAAGTGCCAGACTGAGCCTAATACGCTATGAAAGACTCTAATGACCAATGAGTACATAAATCTAAGTGAATTAGGAAGTCCACCTAAATCAAATAAATCTCATAACTTAGTATTCACAGATTATTTTTAAAACTTAATTTGAAGGATAATAAGGGCTGCTCAGGGCAGATTTCATCACTGTGAATCCATGGCCATAGGTGACTTACAATCCCCTCTAATAATCACAGACAAATTTTCCTTGGATTTCTAATAACTGCTTGAAGTACTTTGTAGTTTGCCTTCACTTATAATTTGCATCATATGCAAAGAGAATACAGTGGTGGGACAATTACAGCACACTGATGAACACAGGATATGAATTTCAGTATTTAGTCAGAAATTATTTGCAGTTAGTTAGTAGAATTATTTGCAAACATTCTTCAGAAAATAAAGTATTAAGAAAAAACAACAAAGACAAAAATAAATTATTTTAACATACTTTATCTAAATATTTCAGTGGCCTTTTGTTCCAACCAGTATGTTAAAAGGAAATGTTGAAGATTCGAATTAACCTTAGAACGTTGTCATTCATCCCTTTCATACACCTATTTTAAAATGTTACCAGTTTGGAAAGCAACTGCCCATTCTAGAGACAGTATGTCATATCCTCAAGAGGTTTGAGTATTTACATTTGCCTAAATCTTAGGCCATTTAGTATCAGTTGAGAATTTGGTGGCAAGTCAAGTTTCCATTCAGGTTGAGTTCTCAGTTTGGCAAAGGCTATCTGATTCTCTGATGATGATCTCCGGTGAAGACTAGTTACCAAACTGTGCTCTCTCTGTTAAGGCAGTGGTTAGCAAAATCTTTGCTGTTAAACAGGAGTAACGCAAACATGCATACGCACACATCTTCACACACAAAGAAGTCCTTAATTGATACAATAACATACAATCTTTGGTTTTTATTTGGAGTGGGAGTGGTTTGCCATGAAAGATAGCTAACATTGGATTTTCTCCTGTTGCCGCTCACCGCAGCATCTTACTTGGACAACTGGCACCTTGAAACAGTAGAAGAAACTATTACTGACAGATGCCACTGTCATCTCAATCGAGTTCCTGGACTTTGCCTTTCTTGTTTCTGATATATTACATTCTGAATGTCACTTTTCCTTCATTTCCAGCATCTTGTTTCTCTTTCTTCTTTTCTTGAAAGACTTAAATTGCTCATTATCTGCAATAAATTGGCTTCAGAGGAGTTATCTCAATTTATACCAGCTGGAACAAAGCAGTGAATGGCTATAAAATGCTGTTCTATTTTATCATAGAGTTGGCTTGGATTTAACCTATTATTTTTATTTCACTGGCAGGTTTTCTTTCTCTCCATCATCTTTCAATAAAAGTATTTAGTAACTAAACATATCAAGCTGTAACAGTTCTCCTTAATTTAAAACCCTATATATTTATTTATTTATATTTATCCTATCAGCCAGCCTGGGTAAAGTACGTTTGAAAAACTATCAAAGCAAAGAATGTGCAATGTTAGGTTATGTGATAAAAGCTCATATGAAAACCCACAAAGGAGCTCTGAGAGAGCAGGAGGGGGCAACCAAGTAATACCCTTCCCAGCCCAGGAGCCTTCAGCCCATCCAAAGCCCATCTGCAGAAGCCCAGAGAAGCACTGGAGCACAATGGCAGGGGGAAACCCAAATTAAGGACTCAGAGGAAGGGACACCCTGTCAGGGCCCCTCCCAGGGCTGTCCCGGGAGACCTTCAGCCCCGCTGTCCAGGAGGGAAATCCATCACGAGTCAATGCTAGAGCACCCTTTGGACTGAGGGGTTTTGCTGCCTGGGGGTATGGGTACATTATGGAATGCAGAGGAAGAGCATTTTAGGATTGTAGAGGACTTAGGGGATATTTAGGGATCAAGGGCAGGGAAAGCGTTAGGCAACTGCTAGCTGAGGTGTGATGTGAAAGCCTGGTTCAGCTATGCACACAATGCTCAGTTAAATCATATGCATGTTAGTTCTAGATCTCATTTACTATTGATGTAACTCCATACTCAAGGCATTTGGACTATAATTTTTATGTCCAACTCAGTCATAATCCTAAAAAGAGCATACAGTTTCTTAAAACTGTTTCGGCTGTATTCAAAAACATAAAATCGTCTTGGGTCACTTTGAGTTTGCTGGTAGGTTTGACTCAGATTGGTTTCTATTTCATCTAGATGTGTTCACTTATTTCTACCTGTTTGCTTTTGTTCTAAAATCTCCAAACCTCCTTTGATGAAGGAAGTACCAGTCAGTTTGAATCAGGATCATAATGGACCCCCTTAAAAAAAGAACAAATCTGTCAGTGAAGATTAGGTGGGAATAGCATTTTCTAGCATTTCAGTTTAGATTTTCCCCACAGTACTAAACAATGTCTCTCAATAATTTAGATGGCATTTAACCATAATATTGTTAACTGATAGAAGTAATTATAGTGCTTTCTTAATATTGCAAATCTCTGGTGCACAATATGGAGAGTCACTGAATGGTAGAAAATACACAAAGGACTTTAACTAAAAGTTCTGTGTTCATTTAAATGTGGAGTTGAAATAAGAGCATATAAAAAAATCATAACAGGTTCTGCTTTCTAAATTCAATCAAGAAATGGGACTACACGTTATCCAGATGCATACAGGTATAGCAGGCGAGTACACATGATTAATCAGAATTTTAGGTTATACACCACAGAACAGCAACACTGCGTCATGCTGACATATACCCTCCAGAAATATATATGTGTGTGTATATATATATAAAAGGCCAGTTCAATAGATACAGAACAGAGACCTATCTGTTTGTTCCAGAAGTGTTCTTTAGAACCATACCTAGAAAGTTGGATGAACTGTAGCACTGCTGTAATTAAAATGTCTGCAGTGACATCTAACTAAAGCTGGTCTTACATGGAATCAGATTCCCTCTTTCAATGTTCTGGGGTTCAATGGCATTGGAAAAATCCAGGCTAAGCATTTAGAGGTTCTGTTGAAAAATATTTTGGATACTGATATTCTATTTTGGGTATTTGGATATTCTGTTTATCAAGCATTCTCTTGCAATTTTCTTTTTTTCTCATGACGTTCCAAAAGTAGTATTTTCCTAACTAGTCTTAACACTAAAATCTAAGGAAGATCTGATTTTTAGTTCTTAAATTATTGTATGGGTTGCTGTGCAAGTAGTGATCATGCTTTATTATTCTGATCACTTTTTCATTAAAAATGTGTTGAATATTTAACTAGCTGTCAGATTATAGCAATGTCATAAACTGATTTCCTACCTATTATTGGCTAATTTAAAGAGCTTGGTTGTGTTAAACTGTTATATCATGTTCAGTTTAGATTTAAAAGTGTAGTGCACATAATGATGCTTAAGAAAATAAATATTTTTTCTGTCAGCATATTTCTCTCAATGAACTTACATGAACTGCTTGGTTTAAAAAATGTTGCATTTCGAACTATGCTCACTGGAAACACATATGAATATAAATATATAATATGTATCTATATACAGAGAAAGAGACACATGAACTTATATTTAAAATTAAAGTGGATTAATGAAAAAAAATTTGATGTATTTCATTAATGTTTTATCCTGGCCTGTTGTTTACTGAGAAATAACAACAGAAGGTTAAATCACTAGGGTTGCTGGTAAAAGGCAAGAACTGGAGCAATATCCGCAGATGAGCAATCCTGCAACCAGCACTTCAAAGTGAAGAGGGCAATAATAAAGCTATTATTTCAAACCTTGACCTCTAGGCTGTCATTAAGTTGTACAACACTTTCACCATGCAAACGAAACGATTATATTCATACATAGATATAGCATCATAGAATCATAGAACCATTTAGGTTGGAAAAGACCTTTAAGATCATCAAGTCCAACCGTTAACCTAGCACTGCCAAGTCCAACCACTAAACCATGTCCCTAAGCACCACATCTACACGTCTTTTAAATCCCTCCAGGGATAGTGACTCAACCACTTCCCTGGGCAGCCTGTTCCAGTGCTTGACAACCTTTTCAGTGAAGACATTTTTTCTAATATCCAATATAAACCTCCCCTGGTGCAACTTGAGGCCATTTCCTCTTGTCCTATTACTTGTTACTTGGGAGAAGAGACCAACCCCCACCTGGCTACTACCTCTTTTCCTTCCTAATTCCTGTAGAAATGGAGTCTAGGATTTCCTAGTAAATAATTTTTGTCCATCTCAACTAGTATTTAACAATAGCATCCAGAATAGCTGGACATTTTTTCCCCATCAAAAATTATCCTGATGGTAAGTATGGATTTTAAGAAAAATGCTGGAAGTCAGAAGGTTTCATGCAAATCCATTGTGCATTAGTCCCAAATAATTTGTTTCTGTTTATAAACCTAAAATGCAGTGCGTACATGTCAGCTAATACAGCACATCATCTTTTTTATCATTTTTCATCTCTGCAGTCATTTATACTTTGAGAAGAAAGGGGAAGATGATGGATGAAACTAATAACAAGTACAATAATGATTTCTCTTTCTCTCTCTTTTCTTTCTTCTTTCGCATTCTCATTCTCATTCTTGTTCCCATTCTTTCTCTTTCACTCCTTCTCCCTTCTCTTTCTCCCTTCTGCTCTTCCTCCATTCTTTCCTTTACTTCTTTCTGAAATGCAAAAAACAGAGGGGAGGAGGGGGAAAGGGCGGGGGGAGGGCAGAACAGAAAAGAAAATCATTGTTAGATAAATTGTATTTCTATAACAA
This sequence comes from Grus americana, assembly GCF_028858705.1. Classification (NCBI taxonomy): domain Eukaryota; kingdom Metazoa; phylum Chordata; class Aves; order Gruiformes; family Gruidae; genus Grus; species Grus americana. The sequence continues at coordinate 7,185,947 of NC_072853.1, read as the reverse complement.
ACTCAAAATTTTCACTTCTTGCTTTGGTTCAGGATGAATAATAAATCCCTCAAACACTAAAACATGAAAAATTCATGTGAAATAAAAACTTATTTTCAGTCATCTTTATTTATTGACAAAACTAGTGTCATGATTGTAGCTATGAAATATTCCAGCTTTTATTACATTTTAATTCTACTCTACTCTTGAAGCTTCAGCTGATGGATTTTTTAAAACCATAATGAATCTGAATATTGAGATTTCGTAAATCAGATTGTTCTAATAATTTTTCTGGGTGGGAGGGTGTTTGGATGGATCCCACTGTGATTGAAATGTTGGATTTGTGCCTACGAGGTTGGTTAGATTGGATAGATGTTCAAACACTGCAGCTTTGTTCTCTTGTTCCATCTTGTATAATTGAGAAATTTAAAAAAAAAATAAATTGTAACACCAGCAGCTAGTGGAAAGATTCACTTTTCCTGTGTCTTCAAAAGGAAGAAAAGTTGAATTTATTTATCCAACTTACCAACATAAAATCCAAATTATGATTGTAGTTTTCATGTGAATCAGCTAACCATAAATTCTGTTTTTCTCTCCTGAGAAGCAGTACACAATGGAATGCAACGATCATGTCAATTTTGACCATATTTCAGAGCACACTGTAGTTTTTTGTCATGACAGTGTTCTGTTTGTCCATCTTCTGTATTTGCATAACTGTTACCTCTTTTAAGGTAGAAACAGCTTGGAATACTTTTGATAACTCATTTTTTCTCTGATTTGTTTTTCTCTCCATGTTTCTTTCTTCCTACTTTTCTTTCTTCCTTGATCTCAGGAGAAGCATCTACTCAAACTGTAATTCAGTCCTTTACTTCCCCTCTGCTCAGCACTGGTGAGACCATACCTGGAGTTCTGTGTTCTGGGCAACCAGGTCTGGGTGTCCCTGCTTGATCAGAAGGGTTGGACAAGATGAACTCCAGAGGTCCCTTCCAACCTCAACCATTCTATGCTTCTGTTATTCCGTATGAACAAGCATTCCCTTTTCTTCCAAAATTGGATGGTCTTATTTCTATGTCTTCATGTACTATCTTTTTAAGGGAAACATGATATATTTGCTAGAATTATAATTCTGAAGGTAGTTTCACCTGCAATAATTAAAAAAAAAAGGGAGGCAATGAATAAAAAGTTAAATACATCCACAAAAATAGTTTCTTAGATTAGCAAAAGTTAGATTTTCAAAAAATATTATAGAGGTTGACTAAATAATCTGAAAATAAATACTAACTCTTGGGTGGACCCTAAAAAACCCTATCTGCAATGTGATTTAATTATGTTTTCTCCTGCTTGCAAAAATGTCTTTTGAGGCTTTTCCTAAATTTCTTTTCTTCCCCTTTCATTTCCACACTTTTCTGAGTTATTTGCACAGCATTCCTTTGCTCTTAAAGATTAGACTAGGCTGCTTAAAAAACCCCAAAATCTTTTATTTGTCCCTAGTTGGTTTCTTGGGGTTGTTTTCTTGTTGGTTTGGGGTAGTGTTTTGTTTTGTTGTTATGATCTTGAATAATTGAAGATGATCTCTGTAGAATCTAGGGATTTTTAAAATTAAATATTCTTCTAATTTAATAAATTAGTTCACCATCTCTCTCAATGACTTTCTATTTAATAAGGCTATGCCCTTCCTTTTCAAAAAGTTTAATATTTAGTGGGAACCCACAAAGACATTGCAAGTCAGTAGAAATTGTGATTTGTGAATTTACTGTCAATTTTATAAGATTAAGGAAGTTTTGTTAAAAGATCTGTTTTAAATGGTGTTTTCAAAGTAAGTAACTACCAATAATGTGACAACACACTAATTTCAAAATGTTAGAATGGTGGCAAATGTCAATAGATTTATATACTGCTGCCAGCAAGACTAAGAGCTGGATTATACTACATCCAGCTCTGGGGTCCTCAATACTAAACAGACATGGAGCTGTTGGAGCACCTCCAGAGGAGGGCCACAAAGATGATCAGAGGGCTGGAGCACCTCTCCTCTGAAGACAGCCTGAGACAGTTGGGGTTGTTCATCCTGGAGAAGAGAAGGCTCCAGGGAGATCTAATTGCAGCCTTCCAGTACCTGAAGGGGCCTTACAGAAGAGATGTTTATAAGGGCATGGAGTGATACAAGAAGGGGTAATGGCTTTAAACTGAAGGAGGGTAGATTTAGATTAAAAGTTAGGAAGAAATTCTTTACTGTGAGGGTGGTGAGGCACTGGAACAGGTTGCCCAGAGAGGTTGTGGATGTCCCATCCCTGGAAGTGTTCAAGGCCAGGTTGGATGAGGCTTTGGGCAACGTGGTCTAGTGGAGGGTGTCCCTGTCCATGGCAGGGGGGTTGGAACTAGATGATCTTTGAGGTCTCTTCCAACCCAAACCATTCTATGATTCTACGATTAATATTGGTGACTGAACTCTGCGTGCACAATTAATGCTGGCCCATGAAGAAGAGGATTCAGACAATTCACAGGAGGGGTTAAACTGGCAGGAATGCCAGAGACAGCAGGACTCCCTGTAAGGGAGTTTCCCTTGGCAATGAGATTAATAGCTGAAGCTGAGCTCAGGGAATTGGTGATGATGCAAGTGTATATAAGGAATCGGCTCATGATGCATCTTTGCAGACTCATTGTAGAACTGCTTATGGTGGTAGCACTCTGCTCAATGTTCAGTAATTTTTAAAAATTTTTTTAATATTTAAACACAAACTTGCATTTAATTCACCTCAAGGAGTACCATAAAAATTCCCAGCAACCTACAGCTAAATGTTTTAATATTCTAACTCATACTTCTTACCTATACTCTCTTTTCTTTGAACACAAAGGGAAAAGCAGCAAAACAACAAATTCTGCTGTTTTCCTCTTTTACACATGCTACAAAATAGAAATATAGAGCAGAATGATACAGTGCTTTAGTACTCCTGTGAATCTTCTCAAATGTTGTCCTGAAGGCAGACTGCAGGGACACGATGTGTGCCACCTCTGCTTGACACTTCCTGAGTTAACGGGGGGGACACAGCATGAGTTTGGATTTACCTTTTGGTATTTGTTCTTCATGATGAAAAGAACTGGGCAACAATTTGAGGTGAAGAAACCTTATGCTCATGTGCAGAGGTCGATACCCCACGCACAGTGTAAAACAGTCTTAGAAGCACGTGCTGTGCCAGGAGCACACACACACACGCACGCGCACACACCCCCCCACAGGTCTAACAGCTCAGCACAGGAGGATGTGGTGACTGGTTCTGTGGGAAGCACGTGTGCTGCCAGGCACGTACGCAGAGAACCCCCAGCAACGTACCCCAGATCCCTGAGCCCACCAGAGACCACCTCAGCCAGTAAGTCCACCTAGGAGACCCCTCCACCAGTGGGAGCCATATGTGACCAGGACCAGCAGATGACCACAGCTCAGATCCAACCCAGGGTATAAATGGGGCCTCTGCTGGAGACCGCCTTTGAGTGGTTCTCATCCGAGCAGTGAATCCAAAGTAACTTCCTGGGATTGGGTGTCCTCACCTTACAGGCAAGTGTTATGCGCATTTTGTGTCATCGTTCTAAGCTTAGATTCAGTCACACACTGTGTAGTATTAGTTCCCAACTGACATCCTGGACCTGTGAATACGTTGTGTCTGCTGCAGTGTTTGTAATACAATATCCCTGTTCAGTTTGACCATTCTACCTTTTCCTGACCCCATTAAACCATATTTTGTTGGTCTTACACTTCTGCAAGACATGCATGAATGGTTTTCTTCAAATAATGTCCGGAAAGTTGGGTTTGACCCTGCTTCTATTACATAAAAGCAGGACTGGCCAGTACCGAATTGTGTATTATGGCATCACTTACACTCCCAATTATACAGGTATCTGTGATACTAATACAAATTAGCTAACACGAATATTTTGCTTAATATTCAGTTCACAAGAAAGTTAATGTGCCATTCTACTGAGTCTGTTGAACTACACAATGATATTAGGATGCTCTGGTGAGATTCAATTAGTGCAGAAAAGTGCAGGGATGAGGGGATGGATACCAGAGGGGATTCAATTCCTCAGGGAATTTAAGGTGAGAGTGGCATATCTGGGATAACTTAAACAAATAACTATTTCTACTGATACGGTAGAGACAAAGTAGTGCAAACCAACAACCAGCTAGGAATTTAATTCGCTATTAAACACAGCCAGGCATCACAGTTTGAACTAATTTTACAAAGTTTTCTACGGTATTGGAATATGTTCGCTGTTACCATTACACACCCCAGTTAGCTAGGGAGAGTGGTACAGTCTTACCTTCAAAATGGTGTACAACCTTAGCAGGTTCACTTCACCTAATTTAAGCATCCAGAAATTGGCAGCCAGTCCTAAACTTGCTGCCTAAGCTTCCTTCTACAGCCAGTGGAGAACAAGGAGTATTTCCTGAAAAAGACATTTGAGATAGATGTCATGAATCACTTGCTGAAGGAAGCTCTCACTCTCTACTGATTATGTATAGAAACTAGATTAATAGCTTTGCCACCTAATTTGGAGATGGCTAAAAAGAGATAAGATGAATTCCATGCATTTGAACTGTATCAGTCCTGGATAATTAACCTGAATTAGAAGAGGGCAGAACTGGACATTAATTTGTCAGCTCACAGCATATCTTTGAATATGCCTTATGCCATCACGTTTAGGGGTCAGAAGACTCCACAGGAGAGGTAGTTTGTTTAGGAATTGGCTACACTACCCTGTGGCAGACAAATGCATAAGCTGACTGCTTTATTGGCATTGTATAGTGATCTTTATTTGGAGGTCCAAAATATCAGAAAGGTTGTTCTTGGCTATCTTCGCATTTTTAAATTTTCTCCTTAGAATATGATATATGAACATGTTGGGTAAATTATTGTCTTTTCATTTCAGTAAGTGGTTAAAAAGAAATAAATACAGAGGCAGCTGCTTATTTGGGATTTAAGACAAGTTTGTATTACATCTTGTGCTCTGTGCTGGGTGCCAAACGTCTTTCCACATACTGGCTCATTGTTTAAGAATCTGAACATCTGGCCCAAAATCCAGCCAGACCTTTCTCTGTGTATTGTAATGAAAAGGAGTGATAACCTTCCAATCTTCCACCTCTCATTTCCATGCCTCCTACTTTCTTTCTGTTATGAAATCATCTCAGTCATTTCTTCCTTCTTTGCCCTCTTAGTTTGAACTGTGTAAACACTAAACACAAAACAATAGCTTATAAACAATTCATCACTATATCATGCCTTGATCCTCATCTGTTTGTCCCCTTGCCTCCCATGGGACATTTATTTTGGGAAAATGTCATCTGTGGATTAGACATCTCTCCATCCTGCATAGAGTCATAGCAGAATCCTCCAAAGCATCGCTCGCTTTTAACCTTTCCATTACTGTGGCATGTAGTCACTAGATAATTTGATGCATGGCAAATCTGTGACCAGATCCTCTCCAAAAATGTGTGCACCGTTAGAGCAAAAGATGAAGACTGTGAAGTAGCTCCTGAGTTGGTAAAAAATATCGGAGTCTCTGACCTTGATGGCTTGCAATATCAAAAGATCTAGTCCAATATTTTCTACTTGTATTGAGATTTTCACAGCTAAACAGATCCATACTGCAGCAAATGACCATGATCAGATGAGAAAGGAGCAAGCAGAGGTGTGTAATCAGACTTTCTATTGCAACTCCTTCAGATTTTGCTTTCTCTTTTATGTAGTTTCCAATTGCTATCCATCTAACTTTTTGCAAACCCTACACCTTTTTATAGATCACAATTACGGTTCACCTTTCCAAGGTAACATTGACTTAAATTATTGACACCTTAGTGTTCTAGTTCAACAACTGCAGTGTCTGCCGCCTCTGTTTCTAAACACTGAACAGGCTGAACCTGTATCATAAACCAGGCAAAAAATACTGTTCAAACACAGACTTATCTATAAAAAAGCCTGTCAGTGCAGACTCACTTTGACACATTGCATTTCTCCTTCTTCTGCCACATGAATCCCTGTCTTGTCCAAAACCTGAAGAGTATAGAAGAACATAGCACAGATACACCAGCTAAGGGCAGTAGCAGCTATTCAGAAAAAGATGTAAGAATGGGGCAAGCATACAGTGATACTTTCTCCCAATTATCCTTCCAAGTTACAGCACCCTTTGGCTTAGTGGCTTTCTCGGACAAACAATTTATGTAAATCTTTCTATGTCCTTTGATGGGCTATATTTCCAAGGAACCATATCGCTGAGGTTCAGAAAGAAGAAATGGTGGTGTTAATAGATGAATAGACAAAGAGAAAGGTGGCAAATAAGTAAAGAAAAAAACCTCAAGCACAGGCAGTCCCTAAATGAACTGAATCAAGAGGAAAATTATAAACTCTCAGAGTGTATTGGGTTTACATGGTAAGGTTTCGGTAGTGGGGAACAGGTGAGGGGGGCTACAGGGATGGCTTCTTTGAGAAGACACCAGAAGCTGCCCCCATGTCTGGCAGAGACAGTTTTAGCCAACTCCAAAGCTGAGCCCATCAGTGATGCTGGTGGCATTTCTGTAATAACATATTGAAGAAATGGTAAAAAATGCTGCACAGCAGCTGTGAGAAAGGAGTGAGAAAATGAGAGAGAAACATCCCTGCAGACACCTAGGTCAGTGAAGAAGGAAGAGGAGGAGGTGCTCCAGGCACCAGAGCAGAGATTCTCCTGCAGCCCATAGGAAGACCAAGGAAGCTGTGGCCCATGGAGAGCCCGTGCTGGAGCAGGCTGCTGGAAGGAGCTGCATCCTGTGGAGAGGAGCCTGCACAGGAGCAGGTTTTCTGGCAGGACCTGTGGCCCATGGAGGACCCACACTGGAGCAGTCCGTTCCTGAAGGACTGCACCCCGTGGAAGGGACTCATGCTGGAGCAGCTCTTGAAGAACTGCAGCCCATGAGAAGTACCCACACTGGAGCAGTTAGTGAAGGACAGTACCCTGTGGGAGGAACCCCATGCTGGAGCTGAAGAGTGTGAGGAGGAAGGAATGGCAGAGATGAAGTGTTATAAACTGACTGTAACTCTCACTCCTTGTGAGAAGGGGGGGTGGGAGGAAGGTGGTTTTAGTTTTGTTCTAATTTCTCACTAACCTACTCTGTTATTAATTGGCAATAAATTTATCTTCCAAAGTCTAGTCTGGCTTGCCCATGACAGTAATGGGTGAGTGATCTCCCTGTCCTTATTTTGACCTATGAGCTTTTTCATTGTATGTTTTCCCTCTGTCCTGCTAGAAGGTGGAGTGATAGAGTGGCTTGGTGGGCATCTGGTGGCCAGCCCAGGTCAACCCAACCTACAGAGTTATTTACAGTCCCACTTTACAAGTCCAGATCCAACTTTCTTTGCTGAAGACTCCTGTGAAAGGGAATTAAGGAAATTAGTAAATAGCTCCCTTTATAATTGTGCTAAGGTATATAGCTACAAAGAAACCAAGAAGTTACCATGTGCTTCCCAGAGATTCCCTTCCCTTTTTTAATCTACTACCTTTTAAAGTCATTTTGGACAGAGAGTTTGCAAAAGGTTTTGTGGACTTTACAAGCAACACATAAAACCGTAACTAGAAACGCTAATGGAGGTGTTTATTTCAGACTGAAAATTCAAGATTTTTGCCTCCTAGTCCTGTTGTCTACTTCCTAGAACACAATTCTCTCTCTCAGCTTACGAAGAAGTTTCATATCTTAGGAAGCTGTAATCATCCACTTTAAAAATAAAAGAAGAAAGAAAGGAAGGAAGGAAGGAAGGAAGGAAGGAAGGAAGGAAGGAAGGAAGGAAGGAAGGAAACCTGCCTAATGAATATAAATGCAAAAGACACTGAATTGCCAGATCAGTGAATCTGCTAATTCAGTATGTACATCTCTCCAGGCACTCTCTCTTACAGAGAAATTAATTCACTGCTTGTTCACTCTTTGGATAATCTATTGGTCTCTACAGTTGACTGCACTGCAAGGTAAAGATAGTTGATAACATCCTGCAAACACTGGAAGACACGGTCTTGCTTTCCTCTTTTGCATGAAGGATCAAGTTTTAAATAGTTGACTCCTTTGGAGAACCTCCTCCTGCTTCTAAAGCAGAAGTATGGCTTTTCTAAGTATATGATCACTGTACCTTGACATGTATAATCTCTTAGACGTCAAAATACATTTAGCCACAGCAACACTGAGTTTCTTGGCATCAGCCAACAAGGAAGTTGGGTTTGCGTGGCAAGGTTTTGGTAGCGGGGGGGCTACAGGGGTGGCTTCTGTGAGAAGCTGCTAGAAGCTCCCCCTGTGTCTGACAGAGCCAATGCCAGCCGGCTCTAAGACGGGCCCGCCGCTGGCCAAGGCCAAGCCAATCAGCGCCTCTGTGATAACATATTTAAGAAGAAGAAAAACACTTAGAGAGAGAGAGCTTTTGCAGCCGGAGAGAGGAGTGAGAAGAGGTAAGAAACTCTGCAGACACCAAGGTCAGTGCAGATGGAGGGGGAGGAGGAGCTCCAGGCGCCGGAGCAGAGATCCCCCTGCAGCCCGTGGTGAAGGCCATGGTGAAGCAGGCTGTCCCCCTGCAGCCCATGGAGGAAGGATGAGGGGGTGTAGTGATTCCACCTGCAGCCTGTGGAGGACCCCATGCCAGAGCAGGTGGAGGCACCTGAAGGAGGCTGCGGCCCGTGGGAAGCCCACGCTGGAGCAAGTTCCTGGCCGGACCGGTGGACCCGTGAAGAGAGGAGCCCATGCCAGGGCAGGTTTGCTGGCAGGACTTGTGACCTTGTGGGGGATCCCACGCTGGAGCAGTTTGCTCCTGAAGGTCTGCACCCCGTGAGAGGGACTCCATGCTGGAGCAGGGGAACGATGAGAGGAGTCCTCCCCCTGAGGATGAAGAAGCAGCAGAAACACCGTGAGATGAACTGACCATAACCCCCATTCCCCGTCCCCCTGTGCCGCTGAGGGGGGGAAGGTTGAAGCCAGGAGTGAAGTTGAGCCCGGGAAGATGGGAGGGGTGGGGGGAAGTGTTTTAAGAGTTGATTTTATTTTCTCATTCCTCTACTCTGTTTTGCCTAGTAATAAATTAGATGAATTCCCTCTCTAAGTTTGGTCTGTTTTGCTCGTGACGATAATTAGTGAGTGATCTCTCCCTGTCCTTATCTCGACCTGCAAGCATTTCGTTATGCCTTTTCTCCCCTGTCTAGTGAATGAGGGGAGTGAGAGAGCGGCTCTGGTGGGCACCTGGCCTCCAGCCAGGGTCAACCCTCCACAATCTTGAAGGTTTTTTAGGGGCCTTCTTCAATATTTATAGTATATGCAGATTCCCAGCTCTGGCATATTTTTCTCTCTTAGACAGGTTTTGTGTAATTCATATCTGACTTCAAAATAACAATAAAATATTCCAGAAAAATATTACTCACATGGGGATATCAAAGCTAATTTCCCTTGTTCCCTCTTGCCTTACAATATGTCTATTTGTTCTTTCTCTGCCAAATTCTCTTATCCACTTGAATGGAAATGATTACTTTCTAGATTTATTAGTGTTTTCCAAGTAATTTCCTTTTTTTTTTTTTTTTTTCCTTTCTGTAGCTGACATGCTGTCACAGGCACTCTTCATCTGATACATCAGTCAGTTCCTGAGGCAATGAACATCGGCCAGGTTGTATTTGGCAAGTGGAAGTGGTGAGTTCACACAACAGTGTGGGTCCCAAGCAGGAACTTCCTGTGACTGAACTGCATCAAAAAGGGACAGATTTCCAAACAAATCAAATCAATACACTTAAGCCTCTAGATCAGATCTTTAGCTTGAAGGGTCCAAGCAATCAAGATGGCTAAATCACCATCACAGAGGTTAATCCATGACACAGACAAGATAACATAGTTTCCATGAACTCACTGAGATGGATCATCAAGTTCCTTCTCCTGATTTAACTGTATTGACATAAATAAATTATATCCAGACTCCCTTGGACAGATCCATTTGTTGACAGGCATTTTCAAGATTAGATTAGTCCAAGCACCATTGATATCACTAAAACTGCAGATAGTATCACTTTAATTTATCTAATCTTGATTATTGTGGGTTTGGGGACAAAAGACGAAGACAAAATGAGCAAACAAAAATATAACAAAAGATAAGGAAATAACGTTGTATTTAGATTCTACATTCTAGCTTCAAATTGTAATTCTACTACGATAGAATTTTTAATTCCTTCTCAAATTGAAAGTTTCCCGGATGTTAAGAGTTACATCCACACAGGTGGCAAGGACCATTTCAATTTTGGCAGAGCTGTATGCTTCTAAACTGATAAGGATCCAGAAACTAGGTTTTCCCTTTTAAAATCCTTGAGGGATTCAGTAATTTAGAAATATGTTGATAATGTCTGAAACTGTCTCCGAAAGGACAGATTGCATAAAAGGAGTGTCATCTGCTCTCTCAATTCTTGCTCTCTATAAAGGCAGAAAAACCACCCACATATTTTCCTAACACCTGAATGGTTACAGCACTCTGATTTAATTCCAGCCATATATCAAAAGGTTTCAGATTTAAAATTCTCGATTGCCAGGAATGTATCCTAACCACTGGCTTACAAGTTTTCCAAAGACAGAGCATATTTCAGCCCTTCAGTTACTGCTATGTTATTCTGCAGAAAATAATTTGGACATGGTGGTGAGAAGACAGAAATAAAGAAAAGTTCTCTGTCTCTAAGTGATTAAAATAGTCACTTGAATATAAAAAGTCTGGGAGTTTAATCCATACACCCAGAACTCATTTCAGCCTGCTCGCTCTTCATAGTTTTTAAGTCTTCATTCATTTCTGATGTAGCAAAGATTAGAACTATCTGTCAGTTTGTTAAATTTTAAGCTCTGTTGTCAACATCAGGCAAATCATACTTTTAATGAAAAATAGCATCTGCATAAAGGGAGAATACCAAAATTTATGTATCTTCTTGCAAAAAAAAAAAAAAAAAAAGACAGAATTGTCTCAGATTTCTTTGGTTTGGCCTCTTTGTTAGACAGTAAGCACATATTGGCTAAAGAACTAATGTACATACACATACAGCTCTGAAACAGCTCGGCAATGAGTGCTGCTTCTTGCCTTACAGGAAAAAAGAGGATGTGGGAGGGAAGCAAGAGTACTATGTCATTTAGAGAACATCTTGGGAAGTGATTGTGTTAAAATGCCAATCTAAAAATAGAGGGCAGAAGCTCTTAGACAAACAGACTTGATGTGTTTAGGTGATCCACCAAATAATTATTTATATTCTATCAAGTGGATGAGTAATATAACTAGAGAAGCTGTTTGCAGGCTAGAAGACAGGGCAGTTTTTCTTCTGCTTGAAAACTGAGATACTTGGATACAGAGTCAAGGCATATTCCTTTTCTCAATGTCTCATTCATTTTTTCCTTTACAACAGCATAAATTAAACAGGAGGGTAATAACCCCCTGCTCTTCCTTCTTACCTCTCACAGCTGACTACTTTACTGACGGCTAGCAAGAAAATGCTTCAGGAAGGAAATGATACTGTTTGGAATCTCTGAAGTGAAGGGAATAAAATGTTGATCTTCATCTGAAGACAGTGTACTAAGTACCTGTCTATTGCATGAAAAGAAAGTTGCTTTTTTAATGTGGATTAAACTAAAGTGGAGGTCTTTGCTATATTTTGGATGGATTACAATCCAGTAGTTGTGATGTAAAGGCTTTTGGATGAGACGCAAAGGGAGGAACTCAGTGTGAATCTCTAAGTTTGGGTATCTGTAAAGGCACTAGGTGTATCTAAACTCCATTTCAGACAGTGGATATTGTGTCAATACAGTGTACGTTGAAAATCCATTCAGATATTGAGCTAACATGGGCTCAATTCTGTTATCTGAAGCTGGGCATCGGCTGACATTTAACGTGCCCTTAGAAATCTGCAACATCTGCACAGGGCTCACGGATCCGATACAGGAAGTTCAAGAGACCCACATCCCTCCAGATCAGACTTTGGGGAATGGATAAGATGCACAGGGCATCTCAAATGGCATTAGCCACATTTACTATATGAATCATGTCCACCTGTATGTCTACCTTTGGGTGATCTGAATAGTTCACTAAGCTCTATTGATGGTAGTAAGTAGTACAATTAGTAGTTTACACAGACACAGACAGGTAGATCAGCCATTCGGCTGCTTAAAGATACGCATCCAGTACCTTATAAGATACTATATATACCCTGGCTGGCCTCCAGCTGCTGTTACAGAAGGACATAATTCTTCTGTAGGTATTGAACATTATCTTCCACCTCAATGTAAATGCCTTAAGTATCCAAAGGTACCTTTAGCAACACACGAATCCTACATTTAGGCAATTGAACTGAGAATATACACTCAAACTGAGTCACCTCTTGTTACAGTAGCTTGAGTGGGCTAAGAACAAAAAAATCCTAAATTTCTCTTAGAAACAGAATGTTCTGCAAGAACCTTGAAGTGAAAGTACAAAGGAAGAAACAAACAAATGATGAAATAACTCCAGCATTAGATGAGGATTATAACAATTTTAAGGGTTGTACAATTTTAAGAAAAGTACAGGTTTAAGGATCATAATTTTGTACTTGGCTATCTAATTCTTTAATTGCAAATTCTCTGAAGCAGGCTGTTATTATGCCTGAATATTACCTGGCATGGTGTTGCTCTCAGATGCAGGGTCTGTGTTTTGGTCATAATAGAAAAATGAATAACAATACCAAATGTACGAACTGCTATAGAACATAGCCCACTGCCTAGTAATTAACTTGTGGATATATATATTATTGACATGATTTCAATGCTGAAAGCTTATATATTACAGTTAAATAATATTGTCCTGGTTGTGCCAACAAATTCCCAAACTCGAGGCCATTTTCTTTGAAGAGGTATCTTTTTGGGTCAGAATTCAAGACACGTGTCTGCACACATTTCAGTGTCCAGGTTTAGGTATAGTCTCTGTTGGGAAGACAGCCCTATCTCTTCAAAGTACACAACTCTATTGTTTTGGAGACATACCTTGTCACAGTGCTAGCCACGGACTGATCATAAATATTTATGCTTTCAGCAAATGGAACAGCCGTGCCAATAAAAACTGGTGTTTTGTCTTATTTTTCAATATTTCATGAGTAGTATGCAAAAGCTGGACTGTGCTGTGACAGGTAACACAATACTCTTCCGCAGCATAGACTTGGAATTCAGAGCCGTGGAAAGCTCAACAAAAAAAAAAATCACAATCATATTGTTTTAATGTTTCCATTTCATAATCATTTTCCTGTGTCATCAGGCTTGTAAGAGGAGATGCTCTGCCTGGTCAGGATGTACTCTGGCTTTTTCAATGACTAACCACAGGTAATGAAGAAAGCTTATTTTTCCACAAACAAGAAATGACAAGACATTTTAAGGTTAAAAAGGCTTTGGGTGTGGTTTGGTTTGGGTTGGGGTTTTTTTGTTGGTTTTTTGTTTTGTTTTGGGGGTTTTATTGTTTTGGTTTGTTTTAGTTTGGGGGGTTGTTGGTTTTTTTTGTTGTTCTGGGGGTTTGGGGGTTTTTGGTTTGGTTTGGTTTGCTTTTTTACATTGTTTCTAATAATCAGCACAGAATGGAAGTCCTTTCAGGCTACAGAGCATGCACCTCTCAAATATATTCCTTTATAGTTACACCTAACAGACTTCGTGCTGCTTTTATCATTCTATACTTTAGAAGTATAGTCTTCTGGAAAATACGATGATCACACAGCTAAAGGTAGACCTCTGTGTTTATATATACAGGCATCCATGTCTAAAATCCTTCCCAGACTCTTTTATGTGTTCAAAGGCACAATGCCATAATATGACATCTTCATAATATTATAAAAGATTCAGTACCCTCCCTCTCCTAAGCTTTCCTTAATGTAGCAAGGAGATTTTCAGACTAATGGAGGTAGACAAGGATAGCACAGCAAGGCTTGGACAGCAAAACTCTGAAGTTTCTTTTATCGTAAAGTGATCCTCTTATATTTGCTGTAGGGTTCATTTTAAATGCTGCTGGGGTAAAGGTTGTGCTTCTACCACCTTCTGTGAATCTAGGTTGAGAGGAAAGCTCGATTACTACTAAAATTGCCTTAGGAAAATTACAAGACTTTAAAATGACTTGTATTCACAGTTTTATTGTTGGTGTGCCAGAAGTCATAGACAGCGCATGAAAGAGTTCGTTAATGAAGGATGAGAGTTTTCTTTTGGGGTAAGGGGTGAAAGCCAGCTAGAACAAAGATCTCTTGATACAACTCAGTCACTCAAAACACATCCAGTTTCACATTTCTTAGCATGCTGTATTTTTTTTGTTCTTCTCTACAGTGAAGAAATACAGAATACATTATTCCAAGACCAAATAGAGATTAGAAATGTCTGATCTCTACTTCCTTTTCAGTGCACCAAAAATAAAATTGATGTCTGCAATGATATTTAGAATCAATCCGGAAGCTTGTTTCAATTACACCAAGATACCTGAGTTGCCTGTCACCTGTATGATCTTTAAGCTGAAAGTGGTTTTTATGTTGCTAATTTATTTATGTACAGAACACACAAGATTGGTCCAAAGTTCTTGTGCAGTAAGGAAGTGGAGCCACCCTAAAAATGGGTCTCTGGACTGTTTCTATCTCCACGTAGTCCTCTACATGAGAGCAAATACAGGGCTGCGGAAAAGTTTCTGGCATTACTAGACATGCTACACAATAGCTGGCAGAATTTCCAGTCTCCAAACAAGGAACGTGACAGTGATTTGCAAATACATTGCAGAAAGACTTGTTGAGGGCAGTCAGAAGGGAAAGCAATCCTCTATCAATTTTCAGCAGAACTTCTGGGCTCTGAGCAGCTGCTGCAGGTTGTGCCTAATGCCTTGCAACATAGCTGGTCAATGGGTATGACCTGAAATGTGATGTAATACCCAAGCCTAGCAGTAGTATACATACATCTGGTTTTACACAAAACCTGAGAGACAAGGACTTTAAACTTGACTCTGATCTTCTATGAATAATGCCATTATATGCTTAATGAAAAGTGGTGTTTATGTATTTTAAGTAATAACAAAGAGGAAATAGTTACAATATGAATAAGGAGATAAGGGTGAGAATATTACTTGTATATATATTTATATACGTACATGCATGTATGCATATACAAAGAGCCTAGTTTCATCCTGTATCACATTGTGTCCATAATTTAGGTGTGTACATTGAAACAAAAACTTTCAGTTGATGATTTATCACCTCTATATTGTACACTTAGAGAAATTGCTCTCTGGTTCCTGTATTACTCCATTGCCTACAGAGCAAAGATGCAACTAGATCAGCTTAGATGGTTAACTTTAATTTGATTCATTGCTCAAAATTAATTAACCGCATTGGACTTACATCCTGAAGACAATAAGAACATTATAAAGGCATAGACAGCTGCAATGGGCTCTGAAATTCTGGAGCTCTGCAGTGGACACCAGCACGATGATACCATGGTGCTTGAGCTGCCGGGCCAGCTGTTCTCTCATAGGCCACGGAAAATTATCTTCTCCCTCTGTCCCTTGACCGCAAAATTTTTTTTGTCTCATGTGGTACGGGTTAAAAAAAGGGGTTGGCTTGACACTTAACATTAAAATACCCCTTAACCACCTGTGAAATTCATAGCATTATCTGTATTTTTGTCAGCTTTTCACACTGTTATTGTCACATCTGGCAATTTCTCATGTCCTCTTTAGTTAGCTTAACCTCAGGTCAGGACCCAGTGAGCAGGCTAATCATTTGCCTACAGCCCGAACAAAGAAGTAATCAAATCTGAGGCTACATACACTGACCATCTTCAGAATGGATAATCTTTATTGCCTTCAAATTCTGGGTTGATGCGTATGAGACAAAAATGAGGTAAAAGTGCTTAGTTTTTCCTAAAGAGGTAGATGAATGGAGCTCAGTAACTCTCATATCCGTACTATGGTCTGTGCGAACATAAAACCCGCTACAGAGCTTTAATGCATTTTGCCAACAGCAGCAGTTACTACAGGTGCCTTGTAACTTGCAGATGAGTCACATTCTTGCAGATTGCTAGAATTGTAGGAATGTACTTAATTCAATGCTCATCTCATACATTTTATATATTTGCTTGAGTTGGAACATTCTGTCTTCAGCTATTATAGCACAGATTTTTCTTGCAGAATCTTAGGAAGCAACGTACAATTTGTGCAGATACTAGAAAAAAAAATCCTGTAACACATGGGATTATTCTACTGAAGTATCTGTCTTTGGATCATATAGCTTGCAAACCATTGGTCTTTGGATATTAAAGTATATTGTTTGTTCCTAGGAAATTCTGAAGTTATTTATCTTGTCCTCAGAATCTAAGGCTCGGAAAGACAATTTAGAGTTCACCTTTTATATTACAAACAATACAAATACATTGTTTTGATTAAACTTAAGATCTTAAAGCATAATAGGTACTTCATTTAGAAATAAAACACATTTACAAGATAGTTCTGGACATACAATGTTACCCTTACTTTTTTTTTTTTGTCTCAACTTTCTTGAAGGTCATATTTGCATAACAGTTCAGATTGCCCATTCATCCAATAAAGATAGATTTCAGTCAGGTTGGAGATACACATACTGACACCAGAAATCTCTACACATCTTAGAGAAATATTAGTCAGACAGATTTATTTCTTCACTTTTAAAATTGCATTGATATTTATTACAGTGTGTAATGACTGAATTATATGCTTGATTGTTTCCAGGTATTAGTGCAATATGAATATATTAGTAGTCACTCTCTTACTGCAATAAAGTACAAAAGCAAATGATATAAAACAGATTGAAATGGTGCAATATGTATTTACAACATCCTATAAATTAACACCCAGCAAATATGGAAAATACAGAGTAGTATGTAGTGCTTCTTAACCTTATTTCAACAATTGTGAAGGACAATTCTGCCCTCACTTTTCAGTGACTGAGAAAATACGTAAGGAAAGCTAATAGGCAGGTTTTTTTACTTTGCTCATAAAAAGCTTTGTATTGATAGATTAGGAACTTTATATTGCATCCTTGCTCTGTTCGATAACACTCATTTGGTCAATTTATCACTGAAATTAAATGGTCTAGATAGAAGAGAAAAAATAAAGTGCAAAAGAAATGTATTCTACAGTGGAAAAAAGATGCCTTACCCAGTCTCTGAAAGTATGAAATATACTGACTTCTTTTAGGAGCTTTGCCATCACTTTTTATGCTTTAAAACAAGAAAGTTCAAAGCATTATTTTTGTGACAGCACAAAAGAAATTTGAGCTGTAAAATTCTGACTGGACATGCAAAAAGTAATAGCATTAATTGATCTCTAATTTGATGTCTCTATCCACCAATGGGACCACCGCTATAATGGATCAGTTACAAGAACCATCATCTTTCTATGATCTTGTCTTTAAGTATGATGAGTTCCACCTTTTTCAAGAGGAAATTTGTGGCCTTTTTCACAAGAGGAATATGAATTAATATTACCCTGTAAAAATCATGTCGAAGTCTACTGCACTCTACTGCCTGTGAAAAAGTTGTTGTTTGTTTTTAAACTATTTTAAAATTGCCATTTTGTAACACCATCAAATATCCTCCTCATACACTGGAAGACATGTGGAACAGATCTTCTTTATCTGCCTTTTCTGGATCATTATTTAAAATTTTTGATGTTGATACTATTATTATCTGCCTCATGGATCATGGAAGCAATTCAAGGCTTTGCAGTTCCTTCTTTCTAAGAACATTCTAGGTCTATTTTAGCTGCTGTTCTCTTTTGAGATCCCTCTAATTCTGGACTACAGCTTAAAGATTTTCTTCCTTTGTATCAGAGCACTGTGAAAAAGAGGGGGCTATTCAGCATCTGAATTATTCTTATAGCGTTATGTTTGCTGGTGACAAGAAATTCACCTAAGTGAAAAGTAAGTAAATGCTGAATCTGCAAATACCATTGGGTGAACTGAGCTGGATTGTCTAGTAAAATTAGACACATTAAAAAAATGTTAATTTATCATATATACTATAAGAGAAACTCCCACCCAGCTGCGCTCTCATTCCCCCTCCTCGATGATGGGGGGAGAAAATAGGATGAAATAGCTTTTGGGTCCAGATAAAGACAAGGACATCATTTACCAGTTGTCATCACAGGCAAAAAAAGACTTAGGGAAAATTATTTTCATTTATTGACAATAGATTCAGGTAGTGAGAAACAAACATTAAAATAAACTTCCCCCTCCCCCTTTCCCAAGCCCAGCTTCACTTCCTCACTCAGAACAGAGAGATCACTTACCAGTCACTGTCATGGGCAAGACAGATTAGACTTGGGTAAATGAAATGCATTTATAGCCAACCAAAATAGATTTGCCTAGTGAGAAACAAAACCAAAATTAAAACACCTTCCCGCCCCTTTCTCCATTCCCACTTTCAGCCCCTCACCCCCGACTCCTCTCCCTCCGAGGGGCGCTGGGGTGGGGATGGGGGTTGCCGTGGGTCCATCCCCGCCCCTCTCGGCCGCTCCTCCCTCCTCACACATCTCCCTGCTCCAGCGCGGGCCCTTCCCCGGGCTGCAGTCCTTCAGGGACAACCTGCTCCCGCCTGGGCTTTCCACGGCCGCAGCTCCTGCAGGAAATACCCCCCTGCTGCGGCGTGGGGCCCTCCCCGGGCTGCAGGCTGGGTCACTGCTCCAGCGGGGTCTCTCCAGGGCTGCAGGGGATCCCTGCTCCGGGCCTGCAGCACCTCCTGCCCTCCTCCTCCTCCTCCTCCTCCTCCTCCGGCCTCGGGGTCCCTCTGCTGCTGCTCCCTCCTTGGCTTCCTCCTCCTCTGCCTGTGCCGCCTTTGGCCCTTGCTGAAACCTGTTTTCCCCCCGGCGCCCCCAGCTTGGCTGAGGGGCTCAGCTGTGTCCTGCGCTGGGGCCGTTGGAGCCGGCTGGGACCGGCTGGAACCGGCTGTGTGCGGCACGGGGCAGCCCCAGCCTCTCCCCACACAGGCCACCCTGCAGCCCCTGACAATGCCTGGGCACAGACAGCCCGTACACCGCTCTTGGCCCGCTGCACATGCTGCCCTCCTGCTCCTCTCACGTTGTGTTTGCAGGATTGTTTCTCACATATTTTCTCCTCATTCCTTGTGCTTGTGTGGTGTTTTACTCTTCCTCAAGCATGTTTTCACAGAGGCTCCACCAAGCTTGGAAGAGAAATAAAATCTGTCTTGTGAGGAAGGTGTACTTGATAAACACACCTAGGGGTTTGCAAAGGAATATTCTCCACAAAAATCTGGTGATGGAGGGTGCTGTGATGTTTAAGTAGAGGGCTTAGTTATGGTATTGGACACAGGAATATGAAAAATATACCTTCATCTCTGAAGTTGGGTTTGGTTTTTGTTTTTTGGGGTTTTTTTATAAAAGACTGGGGGACTAGTTAGGCTTAGATCAGTATGTGTAAGTCTAGAGGTCAGGTTTTCAAAAATACACAGCTAGAAAACCAAAACCAGTAAGTGGGCAAAACAAAAGAATATTGAAAGTCAACTTGCTTATAGTATGGAGGTATCTTAATGGACATAAAATCACAAGTAGTAAAGACCACTTCATTGTTTTGGAGAACGTCATAACGAGAACCAAAAACTAGAAGTTGAAGCCAGAAAAAAAAAAAAAAAAAGTGAGAAGTTAACTTTTTAACAGTAAAGGTAGTTAACTATTGGGACGGGCTACTAAGACAAATGAGATTATTTCCATGGCTTTCTGTCTTCAAATGAAAAACAGGATGACTTTCTGAAATATTTCCTATAACCATGCTCAAGTTATTGGGCCATGGAGTGAAATATATGCAATCCAAGAGCATCTTTCAGTAACAAAAACTATTTCAGCAAAATTATGTTTTTCACGAAAAAACATTTACTTACCTCAAAAATGAGTGATTTATTCAAATGCAAACAATGAAATTAAAACTGAAAACAGTAGGTGCGACTGAGATTTTAATCAGCTGTCTAAGGAAGCCAGTATCTTTGTCCTTCAACATAAATAGCCTCAATCAGATTTGCTCTTAGAGTTTCTAAAGAGGTTTTTAGCTGACACTGTCTATTCTTTTCCATTCTTCTTCAACTTCTCTACTTTTGATTGCTGCTAAGACCCCCAGGCCTTGTCAGATCACCTTATACACTGGAGCTATGTTACTGTTATGGTAGTTAAGGGAAATACTGGTGTTTGAACAGCACCCTCAGAAATCAATGTATCATCAACAGCTGTAAGAAAGTGGCTGTTCTGAGGCTGGCCTGTGACATCAACCTGCCGTACGGTCCCAGTGTATACATACAACATGGCTTTCCAAGTTTAGCATAAATACACTCTTCTGTCACAGGACTTCTGAGTCTTTCTTCCCACGGTAGTTAATCATTTAATGTAGAAAAACATGGCAACAGCTGTTGTCATAATACTGTTAAGTGATGTAAGAAATTCGATCGCCTCCTCCAGCTGCTCTAGCCCAGGTCCCGGCTGCCCGGCCACTGGAGCTCAGCCCGGTACCCAGGACCTGAGGTCTCTGCCCAGGCTGAGGGATGTGGCTGTCACTGTCCCAGCTGCAGCTTCAACCAGTAACGAAGCAGAGTACATGTCCAAGAGACAAACACACAGACGTAGACACAGAGGACACTGATGTGGCTGATCACACAGACAAGGCGCATGGGACTCACATACAACAGACACACAGACAGACAGGTCCCCTCCTCCTCTTCGACTGGCAGAGACAGAAGATCACTAGTGGTGGCGCGCGCGCACACACACACACACAGAGCTCTTTAGGTTCACAAGCACACACATAGTTGCGCATCCCTTGAGCATCGGCACAGCTCCTCTGTTTGTTCGGCACCCCTGCTGGGATCCCAGGCTGCCTTAACTGCTCCACAGGTCTCCTACTTGCCAGCTGGTCCGTCTTGGTGCTCGCTGCAGCCAGCCGCATACACACACATACACACACACAGTTTGTCCCTGACGCACTACACACTTGCAGGTCCTCCTGTGCGTACCAGCATAGACCCCTCTGCCTGCCAGATACACTGTTCCAGACCCAAGGTCCCACTCCAGCTTGAAGTTTGCTGGTGAAAACACAGGCATCCCCCATGCAGACCAGGATGGGGGATGATGCAGACACTTGCCTTGCCCCAGCAGTCAGCACCAGGCACATGGGTGCCGGCTCCAGACACTTTCACATACCTTACAAATACCTTTAGTACTTTAATAATGGTTTTGAACCTAAGTCAAATGAGGGATCAAACCCATGCTAAATGAGGGATCAAAAATCTGTTGTGCTACAGACAGTTCACACTCATAATGAAATTATATTCCCAGCCTTCATGATTTTACAGTTTAGTATTGTAAGAAGAGAAAAAAAATAGAGATCCAGGGAATAGAGTAATCCAAGGTAACAATAAAATTATTAAATTTGCTACAATAAACAGAGACTGTAGTGCATCGGCTGTATAAGTGAAGCCAAGTGTAGCAGTATCAGGGAACATTAAAGAACAATTTATATCTCTGCCCTTCCTATGTAAGGCAGATTTAAGAGTGGAACTAAAGCAAAAGAACAAGGAACATGCTTTTTGAAATAAAGAAATCAATCATACTTTGAACTCAATGGGTTTATACATTTGTAGCTCTGTTACGTTGGTAACATCTCAAATTAGGTTCCAACTTTTTTGAAACCCAAAGAATATTGTCTTCCTTCAAAATCTCTGATAAACCATACTGAAGCTTTATGATAACTTAATTGCTCGATTATATTGCTAATTACATCACATACCAACTATGAACGTTATATTTGGACATTGTATAATTAACAATTCACTGATAATAATCTGTGGTATGAGTTAGATGTCTGAGCTTCTTTGTAAATGCATATTAGATTTTCCTCATCGTAAGGAGCTGATAATATAAGCTACTTTGACCTGAAGTGCAGAATTTCATTCTCATCTACTGCTCCCATAAACACTGAAGAGAACTTTGATCAGTTTTCCAAAAGAGAAATTAAAGGCAAGTCACTTAATTACACCATACTTTCATCCTGGATTATTTCAAGAAAACCCTTGTAAGATACTCAACTAAATTTCATGTACGCCTAACTGAAATTGTATAATGCAGAAGAGGCCAACAGTCATAATATTCAATTATCAGGAACGTGTATAAACTGTGACAGTGACAGACATTAAAGTCGTTGCAGTAGAGAGCCATTGGCAGTGGTTGATTAACTCTTAAAAAAGCTGCTTGAATAATTAATTGGTTTCTATTCTCCACATAATTAGTGGGTAAATTGTCAGTACCCAGATGCATATCAAATGATATATGCATCTCTCATTAAAAAGGTTTAAAGTTCATTTCTTTCCTAGCAAAAGAGAAACTCCTTTAATTTAAATGAACAAACCTGTCTCCCCAAACATCAACCGACATCCAAATCTAAGCACAACCGTTTGTGAAATTTGAAACACGTCTTAACGTCCCTCTCTCCAGTACTGCTTACGTTTACTCACATTTTGTCTTTTACCTCTCGTTGTCTTTCCTCTTTAATCCAGTCTTCCCTGAATTTAATGGCAAAGGTTTCATAGATGTTGATGGTGTTGGTGTCCCAAACTAAACATGCCTAGGCAACTTGCTACACAAACGTAGAAATTGATCCTACCTCTGCTTCAGCTGTGTTTTCAAAATGAATAAAATGACCATAAGGGAAGGAACTATTCATTCATCCTTTTCGTAATTTCCTCCTACACCCTGTTTCATAAAAGTCTCTGAATGATATAATTCAGCCAAATATCCAATTGGTGAACTCCCTATCAAGATGTTTTTCAGAAATAATGGTTTTGTTTCACCTAACTTCAAATATCTGCAATCTAGGGATCTACATCTGAACTAGTGAATATAGGTTCCCTTTACAGTTAGGAAGCATTTTAAAAGTTAAAGTCAACTGCTTAGACTTTTATTTTAGATTTTGCTTTGTCTTATTTTTTTCTGATAACAGTGTAAATAACTCAGTTGAAAAAGTATACAAGAATTGTTTAAAAATATTATAATATTTATGAATGTTCCAATATCTTAAGATCCAAAATGATATATAAAGGTATGTAAATAAAAATGAAAGTATATACAGTAATTTACAAATATATGCACAGATATTTTTCATAAGATGTTAAAAAATCCTACTGCTGAACAAAAAAAGAATTTGGTATAGAAAATTGTATTTGAAGTTTGACAAGTTCTGATTTAATTGTCCAGGATGTATTGTCCAACATTTCAAATGTAGTATAGGTATTTATATGATAATATGACAGATCCAGTTCTGAACAGGGCTTCTTTATCACCACTTCTTCAACTTCATTTCATTTTTCAGAAAAACAAAATATATTTTGTTGCTCTTTGTTCTGTTCATGGCACGTTCAAGCAAAATCAGAACTGGCATCACTAGATGAGTAATCAAACAGGTGGCATCCAAACTAGTTTTTGATGTGTACCCAGAGAAGACATGAGGCAGCTGGCAGCTTATTTTGCATGCCAAGTAAGTCTGATGAAGAAAAGCAATCCTTTCAAAACAAAACACAAAAAAACCCAAACAGATGAAAAAAAGGGGGAAAAAAAAAGCAAGGAGCAATTTTTGAAAACAGAGGATGCTTTGTGGTTGGAGATTACAAGAAGCCTGTCCCCCTTGGCAAGGCTTTTTGCATGTTGCTCATGAGAAATAGCACAGTTCTTATCCTGGCAAGCCTATGTCTGTGAACTTTGAGGAATTGTAGGATTTTATGGTTTACAGCACTCTCCACTGCCTTTTAGGCATCATTATGTTTCTCTGAATTTCCAGAGTAACTCAGCCAACAGTAAAGAATAGAGAAATATTGGATATGATCTTAACAGATACAAATATGGAGGACAGAACAATGCTTTACTCAAGTGAAAGAGTTGGAGTCAAATGTTTTTGTAAGGAAAACAGTCCATCTCTGATCTATTTTCAGAATGACAATCCCAATCCCTTGAGGAAAAAAAAGAATATTAACTTTAGTCTCTTTATAAATTTTCTATATGCACTGGAGATAAAAGTGACATCATCATAGGGAAAAAATTCCTGTCCTGTACTTTCTCTAATGTTGTACATAAAAAAAAATGTTATATTGAGATCAATCTGCCTCCACAATCCATTACTGTAAGAAAAGGCATCCTAAAAGTGTCATGAAGAATGAAAAAAATTTATAACTTTGCTTTGAGATCTCTAAGGATTTGGTTAGAATTGAAATGCAAATGCCTTCACAATGAACAAATTGAAAGTAACATTACAGTGACAGCTTTTCTGAGGCTTATCTTGCTTTCAAAATTTCTGAATAAAATGGCTAAAAAATTCAAATTCTCAAAAATCCAAAATTCTATTTGCAAAACCAAACACACAAAAATGAGTACTTTAAGCATGTTTTCATTTCAAAGTAGAACTCTAAATATATAAATATACACACATGCACACCTTTTCACTTTTAAAAGTATGACTCTAAAAATAAAATGTTACTTAAAACTTACTTCTCAACTTTTAATTTACTTCAATCTGATTTTGAGCCACTAAATATCAATTGTAATACTAATAATTGTACTTATTTTTATGATCACAAAGTGTTTTCCTTTAAAAGAAAGACCATCATATTAACAACTTATTTAACAATTTAATAACTTATTTTACAAAGAATTCTATTTTCTCAGGAAATGTGTGATTTTTTAGTTAGTACATTTTGTTTTACTATCTGATATAGTAGACTTAGATCCATTTTTTTTTTTCTTTTTTCTACTTATGAGGAAGAAAAGCACCATCAGTAAGAAATTCTGTATTATATAGAGTCCCAACAGTTTAGATGATACCCACAGAACGACTTTGAAAAATAAGGTGAGAAAATGATCTGTTAAATATATAAAATGGAAGCAAACACACACACACATGCACACATCGGGCTTTTGTGTTAAGTTTTGCTGTTATAAACTTATATTTTGTTGGATTCATAGACCATGGAAAGCAGATGCAAAAGTCCTGATTTAAAAGTGACTAAAAACTCAAGAAGCTTCTATGTCATGAATGGTGTTTCTAAGGTCACTTTGGTAGATTCTTTTATCTTCAGTCCTCAAGCCTCACCTTGTGTAGAGTTATCATACCCTTGGGTTACTTTTCCAAAAAAAACCTGTTAGTCAAATTCTGCTACCAAAAGTGAAGTTTTTGTTTCAGTCCCATGAGTGCAACGGTAACAGTTCCAGCTGAGATGCCAGAGACTGCTGCAGAAATAGTTATATTTTATAACTCAGGAGTAAAAAGATCTTCATATGTAGATAGAGAAGTGGTTGAGTCACCATCCCTGGGGCCATGTAAAAGACATGTAGACGTGGCACTTAGGGACATGGTTTAGTGGTTGGACTTGGCAGTGCTAGGTTAACGGTCGGACTTGATGATCTTAAAGGTCTTTTCCAACCTAAATGATTCTATGATTCTAGTGATTCTTTTAATTTCCTTTGCACAATTATCAATAATCCAGTAAAGTACAAAGCAATGGGCAGCCAGACTTGGTATTTGATGCATTCCTTAAAACCACATTTTTCTAAATATAGACTGAACTTTTCACAAAACCTGTATTTCAATACTGAAATGCAACCATTTGTGTGGAATAGTTGTTAGCAGCACATCAGCCTTCTAAGTGAAAGTGGTGTCATTAAAGCAAAGACTTTAGGTGATATTAGGAAAAGCAAATGTTATGAAAAACATGATTAAATTATACTTTGTTTGCTTTGTAAAGAGCACTGTCAAATGTTGAAATACTCAGTGGCAAGGAGAGGTTGCTTGACACCTTGCATACTGATCAAGAACTCAAACACTGAATACTTTATTTAATATTGAAACTTATCCACAACACATCTAACAACACATATTCTTTTATTTTGCTTTCTCTTTGTTCTTGCAAATTATGTTTGTGCAGAATGTTACATTCCATATGCTATTTATGGTTCAATATTCTTAAACATCACGCTGACTGTCTTTAAATCTAAGGGAGCACAAGCAACTTGCTTCTTCCTTTATTGGTATTGTGGAGGTAAAATGTTTGAGAGGGTGGTTTTGGCTGCCATCATACTATATTCATTTGAAGCTGTTCAGGGGTTTGTCATCTTCTTTACATCACTTAGCGGGTGGTTCTTTAGCTTCTTTGAGTAGTACCACAAAAGCTTGCAGAAGCTTTTCATCATTTGAAAATGCCTTAGGTGCCTTTATATTGAATACTTGAATGGATCAACGCTAATTTATATGAGCTAAAGATCTGCTGAATTTTTGGTCCATATTATATGCATTGCCTGATTACATTACTACCACATATTTAGGATTTGTATCCATGTGATATGTCACTTTCCTGTGAGGATTCATACCACTGAAGGCACAGGTGAAACTGTTTTAGTGGTTCGTAGACCATCCAGACATATTAGTCGCTATACAAATGAGTAGTATTTCCTCTCAAAGTCTGCATGTAAATTAGGAAGATAAGAAAAGAAGTGGAAGGTTATTACTTGGAGTCTTGGTTTGGGGTTTTTTCCCAAACAAATTAAGGGACAGAGCAACACAGTGCCATTTCAAGGCCTATTAAAAGCATAGGGAAAAATGGAGTGCAAGTCCCCTGGATCCTACATTTGCACAAATCCTACCTATCCTGAACCTTCACATACTTTTCAACCACATAGATTCATACACCAGTCTGGAATAAAGCAGAAGTCTAGTTTACATATTATAGCAAGACTAGGGATGGCATCCACAAGGCCTAGCACACATGAATCTATTGGAAATGGCCTAAGGTTCACCTCTTGAAATTTCATGCTTAAAAACATCACAGACATATCAGGTCACGACTAAGAACTGGGAACAGAGAGTAGAAACCATTTCACCTAACTTCTGCCTTCTGAAAATTAGATGCCTAGTTCAGGCATAACATTTGATCTTCCCCTATAGGTATGGAATCCAGCCTCGTTAGAAGATAGTCTCCCTGTGCGTGTGACAACTTTCTCCAACATCTGTAGAGTTCAGTCGGGTAGCTTAGATTAGATATCCAAGTTATAAGTGACTGCAGTGAGATGAAGTGAATCCCATCCTAAAAGTGGGAAGAGAGAGGCTCCTTAAACCAAGCCTTACCCTTAACTGACTGTGTGTAATTTTCTAGTCCTTTCAGAGAAAACAAGACCAGATTCATGTAAGTCACCTGTTATGCTTTGTCCTGGGGGGCATTGAGATATTTAGATACAGCTTAAAGGAGGTTAAGAAAACTACCACCGTGATAGTACACAGTACATGATTGCCCCAGAAAATGTGGCTAGGAAGTCAACTGTAGATGAAGACTCTTTTTTAAGCGGGTAATTTGTAAGTGTCTCAGGATCAGATCAAAATTTCCAGTGTGACTGTTTACCTCCAGTGTGCTGTACCGAACTAATACCTTCCTTTCTTGCCTTTAAGCAAACACCATTTTCTGTTGTATCTTATTTTCACTTCAGTTTTTTTCAATATGTTCACATTTCCGTATCTTTTCTGATTTGAACAGTAGAGCTTTCCTTAAGATCAGAAGAAGCTTAGTTATTTGATGCCACATTCAGACCTCAGATACACCTATATAAATTAAAACTAAACCACGAACATCAGCAGACATTCTGAGAGTAACCTGATGTCACTGTGAGGTGTACTGGTGCTCTACATCTAATTAAAAGAACACACTTTGACTGGTTAGATTGCAATTGCTTTTATGGGGAACAAATAGATCCTGTTCTTTCTACTTAAGCAGTGTAATAAAAATAGGATTATTAGAACTGTGTCAAGTTGTTATGACAACCTGAATTTGGGCCCTGAAAAATTGTGTCTGGTTTCAGTCGAGTATTAATAAAAGCTTTCCAGCTGAAGAACGCTGCTTAAATTCTAGGTAGGTGAATCCTCTGGAGAGTAGCTGGTGTTGTCAAACATGTAGGAGTCACGATGATTGTGACTAGTAGAGACTCATTGCTCTGATAAAGAACAGTAGGAGAAATGGGCAACACTCAAGTTCAGCTTCTGCCCTGGCTGAGTGGTATATGAGGCCACAGCTCTGCTGGAGGTGGGTTGTTCAACTGAGATATTAGGATCTTCTAGTCTGTCCTCCCTAAAATCCAACTTTCCTCCCTTCTGACAAGCTTCAGGGAAAGTTACTGCCCTCCCTCAACTGCATACTTCCTCATTCATGCTTGACATTTTGCTACTCAAGGCTGAACATCAGAAGATGGTATCAGGGGCCTGGAAGTTCTAGTAACCCCGCCAAATAGAAAGAAGAGGTGAAGAGACAATCCTTTTTATTTCTTCTCCTTGCTCATGCTCACACTTTCTGCCATGTCTTCAAAACAGTGAGCAAAAAGCCAACTTCTATATAATCCCTGTAGTTGTAGAAGGAAGATTTCTTTTTTCCCTGCCGTTTAATGCAGTAATATGAACAAGTAGTCAGCAGGAGGTCCCATATTTGTCTCCATCTTTCGTTCAAAAAATGTATAACTCAGATCTGACCCTTAAACTACTGAAAATCAATATTAGGCAGCAGGTACCTTCTTTGGCACAAAGCCTTTTTCTTTGGCTTGAAGTTCAGTATTAGGTTATCTAGTTATATTAAATGTTTTGAGATATGCATCATTTTTTCTGTGGCAAAATAAAAATAATAAAAATAAATACATAAATAATAATATTTTCTGAAGCAAAATAAAATAAACCAATATGGGAAATATTTACTTTCTGTTCTTTAACAAAATGTTTAGGATTTAACACTTTGAAACAATATGTTGCTTCAAAATTTCCTTTGGCTGGTATTGCAGACAAAACTGACAAAAAGATTTTTTTTTTTCTAAATTAAAGTATTTAATTTGATCAAAAGTACTTCCTACATCTTTTCATGTTTCTAAATAATATTATTTTTAGCTATAACATGCATTTTTATTATCGAGTTGTTGGTGAATCAACAAATATTATTTCCCTACTTATATTCATGAGACTTAATAACTAGATTTTACTACAATAATTCAAAATAAAACTATTCTTTCTGCTTTATTTTAAAATTTTAGTGACTGAAACAATACTGAAAGTCTCATCTTTTCAACATAATTTCTTTCATTTGAAACTGAGGTGTGTATAGGAATATAAAACAAAAATGTCTGGGGTAAACAAAATTATTTCCATACAAATGTTTACAGAAAAGTCTTTTTTTTTTTTTTTTTTTTTTTTCACTGAATGGAAAATTGTCCTCTTACTGGCTTGCATTTCTGAAATTTTATACAGAACACTGAAATTTCACATCTGTTTCAGATAACTACAGTGACACATTTTTAACAGGCCGTGCTAATGCTAGAGCTGTAATTGTACTTATAATTCATGCCTGGTCAAGAGAGAACTCCAACAGCCAAACTAAGCCGTGTTCAAAATGACAAGTTTCTATACTTCTGTACTGACTGAGTTTTGAAGATGTGGCACTGAACTACTGAATATTATAAGTGAAGATGATTGCACAGAAACATGTTCCTCCTGATTACAGTACCTGTGGAATCCATGGGAGACCATGAGCAATGCACTGTGCCTCTGCTCGCTGCAGCACAGTAAATTGTTTTCACTGTGCACTGAAGTTGTTTCCCATGTGAATCATCAAAGGTCTTTGCTGATCCCCAAACTATGTTCTGATGGGGTGTTAGCAGCTCCTCATATTTACCAGAATAGAGATGCTATCAGCTATTGTTGCTGGGCTTTTTCTGTCATTTATAGAATAAGTAATGTTTTCATTACTACATATAGATGCCTCTGTGTGTGTATAAACATACATATATCTAAATATGGATATGTATATAAAATAGGTGTGTATATGTGTATACATATTTATTGCCTAGGACAAAACCAGATTTTTATATGGGAGTATATGGAGGTATGTGCATTTATGCCTATGGTATATGCATATTCTATGTGCATGTATTTCTACAATGTATGTCAGTGGGCTTTCCTGTATGTATGTCTGTGTATGTCTTTTGATTTGTTTCTCTTTATACAGATACAAGTTCCGTAAGGAAGCAATACAGCAATAGAAACAAGGATTCTTGTACAAAGAACGTTCTTACCCCATCAGTAAAAAATGAGTACATAATTTCTCTCAATCTCATTTTCCGCTCTGCTCTTCTATTC
Source organism: Grus americana (assembly GCF_028858705.1). Taxonomy (NCBI): domain Eukaryota; kingdom Metazoa; phylum Chordata; class Aves; order Gruiformes; family Gruidae; genus Grus; species Grus americana. The sequence continues at coordinate 7,155,746 of NC_072853.1, read as the reverse complement.
CACCCACTGCCATAACTTTTCTCTGGCTAATTTCAACTCCTACCTTCTGTTCTTTGAATCACACTACATCAGGTTGCTAAAACTGTCCAGACAGTGCAAATACCTGTTTTTGGATCCTCTGCTGGTTCAGAAGTACAGCTGTACCACAGATCCAAAGAAGGGCTATGTCTATTAGAACTAGCAAAGCATGGGAAACTGAATATATATTGCAGGGTGATTTTCATTCTCCTAGTAAGATTGTGATTCTAGATTGGTACAATCTCAAAAGTTAAGAATTACAGCTGTTTAATGTAAGGTCCAAACCCAACACAGTTTTGAAGTAAACTAGTATTTCTTTGAATCTTTCCTGTTGGCAGCTTCTAATCCTCACATGAGCTGTTGACAATGGCAACTCAGCCATTGCACAGTTGGCTTTCCAGGCTGCATCTGTGTGATATATCTGGTCTGAAGCAGTTATCTGATAAGAGAGGCAGCAAGTTTCCCCAGCTATGGGCTGCCAAGAAGTAACAGGCCCTGGAGTTGTCAACCAATAAGTGTCATCCCTCAAATAATCTTCCCAGAAACTTGGCAAGCCTCTCCTGAATTTGTGGTTGTTTGGTTGTTTTTTGGTAAAGTTCATTACAATTGTTCTGTTTGATGTATTTTCACAAAACATTTTAATTTTAAGTAATTGCCTTTGTCACATGCAAGCCTTGTCTGTTTGAGATCTTCAAAGTAGCTCCAGCTATAAAACCATGTCTCTTTTTTATTCTTACTTTTTTATTGGTGAACATTGGTAAGTGGGTTGTAATAGACAAAACACAAGGATAGTTCTACACTGTCACAATGTGCATCTTTAACGTTGAGACACTACAAGACTAAAAGAGTAGGAAATGAATAATCATATTTTCTTGGAAGTAATTTCTTCATTTACAGCTGTAGACTGAGATTTGCTAAGATGATGATTCAGCTGGCAGGGTGTAATGTGATGAGAAATGATAATAAAATGGCTGTAGGCCAAACCCATAAAACCAAGGTAGAAATTTTCCACAGAATCACATTTCCAAGACAGACATATGCACAATGCTTTAGACTACATGTAAACATTTATTGATATTGGTATCCAGTAATCAATAATTCTCAATGCTGGAAGCATTTTGGGCAGAGATATTCAAGCTAAAACTAAATTTTGTTTTCACTGCATGGTTAGAAAATAAAAATATTGCCTGAAGGATAAATTGCAAACTTTTCCTTCAGGAGTTATTCATAAATAGTAAAAAAAAAAAAAAAAAAAAATCATCTGGTGACTCCTCTTAGTTTTAGTGCATGTGGCATTAACAGAAGATCTAATGAATATGGGAAGACTGTTGTTAAACTTGGGAGTTTTCTCTTCTTCTTGCCCTGCTTTCCATCTGCTACCTTGGACTCATAACCTTTCTGTTCCTGTAATACAGAACACATCTGTAGACCAGTGTCACAATTTATCCAAGAGACCTGTGTTGGGAGATTTTAACTTTTAGTGGAAGAGCTTTAGATGGTTTGCCAGGATGTTACACTGCCAAATGGAAGATCTTGCAATGGAGTGAAATTAATAATGGATGTCACAGACCTTGTCTATTTTTACTGTCAGTATTGAGTGACAAAGGAGTAAAATCTATTTTTGCCTTTCATTATCACCTTATGGTTACTGCTGCTAACACCTTTGGGAAGGGTATCTTGATGTTTCTACATAATAGGCAAAGTACCTCAGCATGGACTGCAGCTGCTCCAACACTGGCTATTTCTCAGTATTCATTTAATCTCTAAATGTTACTACAGATGTTGCTACTTATCCTTCAATGAGATGTATTCTTTTGCAATTGCCCTGGAATATGTTAGCACAGCTGTGATTTTCTTTAATTTTTCCAAATATTCCCCCAAACAAAACACACACACAGACACATACATGTAAATGCAAACACATACATGCGTAAATATACAAAGAGTCACAAGCACATCAACGCTTCAGTTGTTTGCTACTCACTCTGACTCTATGGAGGTCTTCTGAACCAGCAAAATTTGTTTGATTTGCTGCTGATCAAATGGACAGAGTGGAGTGGAAGGAAATATAGGGAAATATAATTACATAAGGCAACTCTAAACCTCCCTTTATTGTATAGATATAACTGTCAGAAGAACTCTGTTCCAAGTATCTCATAGGCCAAAATGGGCTTATATAAGCCAAAGCAAAAGAAGATACTGAAAAAAAACAAACCAAAAGAAAAGCACCCAAACCCCAATGATGATGATGATGATGATATTATTATTATTATTAATAATAATACCAAGGTAACATAAACTTCTTGCATTTTTAACTTTGAAGACAAAAGATATGGTTAGCATGTCAGGGAAGAAACAAGTGACCAGGAGGAGACTGCACTATTTTTTATTTTACATGGTAACTTAAAAGTTCTGGTAAGGGTTGAGGCACACTACTCTGATTAAAATTTCAACAATTCTATATCCAACAGAGGAAGACATGACAAAGAAAAAAGATTGGAACTGAAACTGAAACACATGAGATTTTCAGCACTGTGGGTTATTAATACTTAGATCAAATCACAAAAAAGTTTGACACATTCTCTGAATTTTTGTGTCTTGTGTCCTTTTGTTGTGAAAAATTCTGAATTGAGGCTTGCAACCAGGATGTAGCTTTAATATGAACAGATTTGTTATCATTTAAGTACATAAAAAAATGTCAAGACAGGAGATGTCTATATCACAGTTGACTTTAGTAACTCTAATTTTAAGTGAAAAAGTTATATTCTTTTAAAGGCACAGCTACTCTAATAGCTCTTAATGAGAGATGATGAGGAGTAGGTTTCATCTCAGGTGACTCGGCTTAGACAGGTACACTCTTCGCTGGGTACAAAACTGGCTGGATGGCTGAGCCCAGAGAGTTGTGGTGAATGGAGTTAAATCCAGTTTGCGGCCAGTCACAAGCGGTGTTCTCCAGGGCTCAGTTTTGAAGCCAGTCTTCTTTAATATCTTTATTAATGATCTGGATTAGGGGATTGAATGCACTCTCAGTAAGTTTGCAGATGACACCAAATTGGGTGGGAATGTCGATCTGCTTCAGGGTAGGAAGGCTCTGCAGAGGGATCTCCACAGGCTGGATTGATGGGCTGAGGCCAACTGTATGAGATTTAAGAAGGCTCAGTGATGGGTCCTGCACTTGGGTCACAACAACCGCATGCAACGCTACAGGCTTGGGGAAGAGTGGCTGGAAAGCTGCCTGGTGGAAAAGGACCTGGGTGTGCTGGCTGACAGCCGGCTGAATATAAGCCAGCAGTGTGCCCAGGTGGCCAAGAAGGCCAACAGCATCCTGGCTTGTATCAGGAATAGTGTGGCCAGCAGGAGCAGGGAAGTGATTGTGCCCCTGTACTAAGCACTAGTGAGGCCGCACCTTGAGGACTGTGTTCTGTTTTGGGCCCCTCACTACAAGAAGGTGCTGGAGCATGTCCAGAGAAGGGCAACAAAGCTGGTGAAGTGTCTGGAGAACAAGTCTTATGAGGATTGGCTGAGGGAACTGGGATTGTTTAGCCTGGAGAAGAGCAGGCTGAGGGGAGACCTTATTGCTCTCTACAACGGCCTGAATGGAGGTTGTATCCAGGTGGGTGTGGGTCTCTTCTCCCAAGTAACAAGTTATAGGACAAGAGGAAATGGCCTCCAGTTGTGCCAGGGGAGGTTTAGGTTGGATACTAGGAGAAATTTCTTCACTGAAAGAGTGGTCAGGCATTGGAACAGGCTGCCCAGAGAGGTGGTGGAGTCACCATCCCTGGAGGTGTTCAAAAAACATGTAGACGTGGCACTTCGGGACATGGTTTAGTAGACATGGTGATGTTGAGTTGATGGTTGGACTTAATGATCTTAGAGGTCTTTTCCAACCTTAAGATTCTATGATTCTATGATTCTATAAATCTGGTCATCCAAAAACTAAATTCCTAATTAAGCTCTTTTCATAGCAAACTGTGGTGGGCAATTTATCCCATCCTAAAACAAATGTCAAATATTGGTTGGCCTTCTGAATTTCTACATAACTCCCTTTAGACAAAGTGGGGAGCCCACATATCAGAGATCCAAGTCTCACGTTAATAAAATTCAGTGAACTTTAGTCCAGGCTAAAAGATGTTTCTGACTGGTGTCTTAAAGTCCAGTTTTTTCCCATTTCAGGTTTGCAGAGGCAGTACAGAATAGATGCCCTACCATTTTTCTATTCAGAATATCTCTAAATCTTCAAAAAGTATAAAACCTTGCTCTGCAATGGCACATTTCCAGGGCTTCTAGCAGATCTCCACGAGGATGTCATGGTTGTGTTCTAGGACAGCGTGCAGAAAAGCAGACATAGTTCTTTCCATAAAAGTTACTTTTCAGTATCACTAACTATAGGCAGGAAATTCAGCAGGCTGAAGATCATAGGTATATATAGCTCAGAACACGGGTAGACTCAGTTTCCATCTCCTCAGAAAATCAGTAAAAGCTCTGTCTGCAAAAAAGCCACATAGAGGCATCTTTTGATGCATGATGTAATCATGTTGCCATCCATTTAATACAGAACGTGTTGACCTGATTCTAGTTTCCTAAAAAAAATATTATGCACTACAAAATCACATGCCTCACATGAAGAATACTTCAGCAATGATATTACCTTTATCAATGTAATCATCAAAAGATGATTAGAGTCATCAAAAGCTTCCACAGAGAGTTTGCTTGTCCTAGTTCATTGAATCTTTTGCATTTTAGAGACTGAGCTGTTAGTGTGTCAGGGGAAAACTGTATTTACACTTCTTTAAGCAACCACACAGTCTTTTTTGTCCTTCTCTTACTATGTCTTTCTCATTTTTGTTTGTTTTTGTCTGTTCTTTTTTCTGTGGCAAGAATTCCCTGCTGCTTTCATTATTAATGCACACAAGGACCATGCAACAGTGAAAGCCAGAAAGCAGAGCTGCTGAAAGATGTTTCTGAGTTTTGTTGTCTTTAATGATGTGGAGCAGCAATGAAAATAATGTCACTCTCTTCACACTCATTGGAATCCAACCTGAAATAGTGTGAATGTTTAAAAGTCAGAAAGGATGTTGTTTACTTGGATATAATAGTGTATGTATCCATAAATTGAAAGCACCAGTGCTGTGTACTTTTCAACACTCATTTCTCAACTTTCTCCTGTGCACATAGGCAGGTTATTTTGTTTCACAGGAGTATAACAGTATAATCTTTCTGTTAGGTTGGCAAAGGAATAGAAAAAAACACTGCCTGTAATCAGCTTTATTTTTAGATTTATGTATATTTATTAATGTGTTCTCCAACATGGAGTTCTAGGGTTCTTACATTCAGGGAGGGGGTGGGGGGGAAAGCAAATAAGAAAGGGTGTTTTGGTTGTTCTTGGGGCTTTTTTGGTTCATTGGTTGGTTGTTTTTTGGTGGGGTTTTTTTTGTTTTTTAACATCACTGCAAGGACTCTTACATCCTTCAGAATGGGCATAGAGGAAGAAGTGAATGAGGAAACCTTCCAGGTCATTGCAAGGGAGACTGGAGCAGCAAAAATGGGGAGACATTTTACTCCATCTTCTCAGTGTGCCAGGAGAACTGCAGAGACTCATCTGCAGAGACTCATCTGCAGAGACATGCAGATGATGGCATGTTTGCATGTTGGTGAGAACTGAAAAATTCCGTAAATTTAAAAGACCTCAATAAAGTTTGTTATTCATTTATTCATTCATTTTCAAAAGCTAACTTCTGGATTTATGTTAGTTGATGAAAGTTCTTATTTCCCTTTCTAGTCATTTCTTGAGGATGTGTTTTTAGTCATGAAGTTTGGAAAGCTAAATCACCCCATAGACTTAGATATCCAAAGGCAAGGGCAGTTTCACACTTATCTGTGTGTTTCTTTATCTATTTTGTAGTCATGATGATTAGTCAGTCTTGTGGATTTTACAATCCAATGCATTCTTCAGGCGTATCTCTATGGTAGAAGAGAACATCATGATGGAGACCCCCAAGCAGGCCTTAGCAGGACAGCTCCATCCCCAAGACCCAACAAACTGACTGGCAACACAAGGGTCCCAGAAGAAAGGTTCATAAATCTCCTCAGAGGCACTTTATCTACACAGGAAAGGCGTGTTAGCACGTGGTCAGCACCGCATTAACACAACTAGGTTGTTTCTACTTCTAGAAATTTTTGTTTAGCAAGAGTAGGGAGATCTCAAGCCATATTGGATGATACTAGACAAAGTACGTAATAGACCTGCCCTCTGGCACTCAGTGACATGTCTTTTAAGGCCCTGTGAGGCAAATTGATTTCCTAAGGGTATGCCTTGGGTGACATGACTTGCTTTTTTCCCTCCGCAAAAGGACATTTCCTTGCAGTGCTCTTTAGCCCAGTGGGACTGAATGCTGAATAAAGCATTTCCCATTGTAAGAACAACAGCAGAATTTAACCTTTAATCGTTAGCACATTGGTGCTACAGACAAGTGTCTACAGGACCACAAGAAATTTCCTGTGAAAGTCAGGCTGCCTGCTTATTTGGCTGAGAGTAGAGATGAAAACTTTCAATTCTAGATAAAACACTGTGTATGGGGTTGGATTTTTTCCCCTCCTCCTCCGTCTCTTGAAATATGTTGGCAGCTGGGAAGATAATGTGTGTCATTGCAATATCTGCAACATTATCAGAGAGAGCAAGGAAATGGTCACATCCCCATCATGGTAATAATCTGAATCTATTTCTAAGGCATCAGCATCTTCACCCAGTCTCTGCCTGAATGACAGCTCAGAGTCTGCAAAGGCATCACAATCTATCCTGGTACGCTATGAGTAGTCAAGGAAGTTGACAGCTGTTTATAAAAATCAGCATAGCTAGCCGCTTTTTCCAAACCAGTTTTCAATCATTTTTATATCTATGTACGTGTATGTACAATATCTATGTGGTAGCCTGATGCGCTCTGTACGAATTAAGGAGGATTTCCATCTATGACTTTCTGTGATATCTTTTTTGTTCTTTCTTTTTTTTTATTAATAGAAAATCTGTCCATCAAGGGTGAGGTCCCATTGTGCTAGCTACCATGTAAATATTCACTAAAAAGAGGACACAGTCACAGTAAGGAGTGAAAGTAAAAGGTAGTGAAAACATTGTTGTCCCTAAAGGGATGAAATAGGGAATTATTAGATGAATATTGTAGGACTGAGGAGATCAAAATAAAATGGGAAGTCTATGACAGGGATCAGGAAAGTCTGACCTTCTTTTGTGCTTGCCTTAGGCCAAGGTTTATAAAACACATCTAAGCCTATGCTTTATTTAAGCATATGATAATTTTCTTTGAAGCCCCTTACTGAAATTTTAGTGGGTCACCCTTTTGTTGTTGCAGATTATGAGTGCTTGCAAACATGCTCAGGGTGCTGATATTCTGCTTGCATTTTAAACTTCAGTTGTTCGTATCAGAAAGCAGTATTAGACAAGGCTCGGGGGTGACTCCAAAGGCATAAACCAAGGAGTACTAAAGGTCAAAGCTGAAGCAAATTTCCAAAACTATTAAAGGAATCACCCTTTGCTTAGCTTCTAGAAGGCCACAGACAGCTACCCTAAAAGTCTTTTTTTTTTTTTTTTTTTTTTTTTTAAGTCTTAGGAGCTAAGTGAGCCAATGTGAGAGAAGTGATCTGTACTAAATATTAGTTTACACACAGCTCAGGTGCTTGGGTCCATAACCATGACTTAAACACATACGTTTTTGGCACAGGATAAACTCTGTGCAATACAATATACCTTCATTATGAAACGGAGGTTTGCCTCCGAGTTCCTTAGCCCAAGTCTCAGGAAAAAATTGAGTCTCCATCAAGCACAGGTTTTAGGGCATGCAAGACAGAAATTATCTACAGTTCATTCAAACAGCTGCTCTGTTATTTCAGTGAAGGGAATAAAGCCCCAAAACACCTCTCAGAAGGTGAATATGGACAGTTAGAGAGAGTTAAATGCTAAAATAAAATAGGGTCCACAAGGAACATTAGACTAAGCAAGAACTCTGACTAAGTGAAAAGAATAGTTGAACTTAAATTCAAGAAAGTCCTCATTCTTCTAAAGCTTAGACACTACAGTCCAAACACTCGGTCAAATCCCTTATAAAGTCCCTTGAAGATTAGACTTCAGCTATGGTTGACCTGGCTTCCCTGACCACTACCTAGGTACATGTCTCCACCAGCAGATTTTATTCTCTTGTTGAAGTTGGTTCGCATTTCCTGGGCTGTTTAAAGACTACTTGAGAAAAAAGACTGAGCAGACATGAAAATCCTGGAGGAACAGGTACAAACAGTAGAAAATCACATGTAGCTGCTTCTGAAAAGAGGAGATGGCTGAGCAAAGATTTTAAGGTGGTCAGGTTCAACATCAAGATTAGTTAACTAAGTTAATAAATTCCTCATAGAAATAATTACTATGTATTCAGGAATACTTAAAGTATTTTCTGACTATACCCTAGAAAGAGATGTGTAGACAAGGAAACAAATGCCATATCTGAAACCTTGGTGATGTTGGAGGAATATTCTTTCTTCTCTGAGTTTACTTACTTGAGTAAATTATTTTATGTTAACACTATAATAAAATTAATTAAGATACTTAACTGTTTTTTTAAGAACCAAAATTCAATAGGTACCAAACAATTTTCCCTATTATCCTGAAGTATTCATTTCCAGATGACCAGCTTTTGGCCAGTAAAATGTCTTAGGTAATCCCAGTTTTGTTACTTGAAGGTATATGCAGATATCCCTTGCCAGTACAGAGTCTCCTGCCCTAGGTTACTCAGTGTCGTCATAACTCCATATGCAACTCATGCAGTATGTGGCAATGAACAAATAAATGCATCCCACTTACAGCTATAAATTAGAATTGACTTGAGGAGCTCAAGTCACTTGCGTCTTTAAGGGAATATGAACCCACTGTTTTGACTTTCCTGAAAACTGGAGTCACCATCAAATGTAAAACATTATGAACTCTTGTTTTCCTTTGTCTCCTTGTTGAAACTGTTCTGTTTTGCCTGACATACTCAACAGAGACAGGGACAGAGAGTTTCCACTTGAATACTGCAACCACTAAGCTCTAAAATAATTGAGTACACTTGTCTAAGAGTATTAAAGCAAAACACAGTGGTTCAGCTAAGAGGAAGAGGAAAATGATCGTTCTCAAATACACTGTACATGCATAGGACATTTTGCCAAGACTACAGTGCTGCAAATAAACAATAAAAAACCCCCACATAAAACTTTTCCCTTAAATCAGATGAGTGTTTCAACAAATGAACTATTGAATACGGTACAATATCGCCTATCTGCTGCTTCTTCCTGCTTTTTTATTTTTATTGCAAGGAATGAGATGATTAATTTAAAAAAAAATAATCTTGGTTGTGAATCTAAAGTGGAAGGAGTTGGTATTTCCCTGGAAGAGGCAAATATTTACCATGTGCATTTTATAAAGAATATCCTCAAGACTGGGATATATGGACTTTATTATGTGGCGAGAAACCACTGATTCAGGCAGCAGGAAAGAATCAGTGTGGGGTTTATAAAGGGACATTATGCCTCACTATCCTTCTGGAGCTCTGTGACGGTATCCATCAAAGGGGACCCAATAGACTCTATATACTGAGAATTCCAGAAATCCTTTGAACAGTAAAATTGTGAAGTTGCACACAAGAACTTTTTAGTATTCAAATTTTGTGTCCTCAGAGTTCGCACAACCAAGTAGGCAATACAGGGGCAGATAAGCTTCAGAAAGTCAGAGGTCAGACAGTACATAGAGGGAAGATACTCCCATTACAGCTGTTCACATAAGTATGCGTTACAGGGTCAGAATCTTGCTTCCGGATCAACTCAAGATAATCAAGTAGTTTGTTCTTTTCTGAAATGCAGGAGACCATGAAATATGTGTCTTTTTTTGGCACAGAGTCAAGCATCTCACTCTGGCTTGTTGCCATCAACAGTATGGATACTGAGTTGAGCACTGTTTTAGTTGATTATTTTGTACATCTGTGTGCTTTTCCACAGGTTTATTTTCTTAACTATTGTATTGGGTGTCTGTGCCCAGGTGTCAGCAGTGGGGCTTCAAGGCGGCCTGTGTGGGGAGAGGCCGGGGCTGCCCCATGCTGCACACAGCCGGTTCCAGCCGGTCCCAGCCGGCTCCAATGGCCCCAGCGCAGGACACAGCTGAGCCCCTCAGCCAAGCTGGGGGCGCCGGGGGGAAAACAGGTTTCAGCAAGGGCCAAAGGCGGCACAGGCAGAGGAGGAGGAAGCCAAGGAGGGAGCAGCAGCAGAGGGACCCCGAGGCCGGAGGAGGAGGAGGAGGAGGAGGAGGAGGGCAGGAGGTGCTGCAGGCCCGGAGCAGGGATCCCCTGCAGCCCTGGAGAGACCCCGCTGGAGCAGAGACCCAGCCTGCAGCCCGGGGAGGGCCCCACGCCGCAGCAGGGGGGGTATTTCCTGCAGGAGCTGTGGCCGTGGAGAGCCCAGGCGGGAGCAGGAGTGAAGGGGTGAAAGGAGGGACAGGGAAAGGGGGCAAGAAAGATGATAGTTTAATGTCTGTCTTTTTGTTTCCCATGACCCAATTTATTTATTTATTTATTTATTAATTGATTGATTAATTGGAAGTAGTGAAGCAGTTGAGTTGAGCCTGTGATAAAAAAAGGGGTGGCAGCAAGGTGTTGTTTTAATATTTTGTTTTTTTCACACTACCAAAATGCATTTTAATTGGCAGTAAATTAAATTACTTTTTGCCAAGTCAAGTCTGTTTTGTTTGTAACTTTTAAGTAAGCTACCTGTCTTTTTATCAACCCATGAGCTTTTCCATCCTGTTTTCTTCCTCTGTCCTGTTGAGAGGGGGAAAGAATGAGTAGACAGCTGGCCAAGGCTAACCCACCATGATTACCTATTAGTGTGGGGAAATGGGAAGTTTGGGACCCCCGGATGACAATGAGAGAAGATTTCATTCACTTTAATAAATGGATGTTCCCTTCCCTTTTTTAAGATAATTATTACAGTAGTGGTATGAGACTTGTACGTTATCTAGTCATTGGGAATTCCTGCAGAAAATTGAATCAGGTATTTTTTTCCCATTTCCAAGTACATTAACTTTTCCCAGCTTACTTTGACATGGAAACACTGTCTAATAATTGGCTTCAACAGAACTGTCTAGCCATGCTGAACACTAATGATAAAGCATCTTAGTTTTCTAGCCCCAAGCATGAATTTAGAATCTCTGTTGCTATGGATGAAGTTTAACATTGAACAGAATATCACTGCAGAAAATTGATCCTATTAAATTTACCTGTTTCACGGGTGAACCATTTTATAGACAGGCAGTAATTCTTGAGAGGTAGGTTGTTAATAACAAGTAGGATGAAGCTCTTGTTTGCTTTATTGTATATACAATCTCCTGCAACGGCAAAGTATCAGAAATATTTGCAAATGGTGTAGACTGGTGTAGGTGACATGGATGGCAAATAACTTGCTTTTGCAGGGTTTTGTACACAGACACAGACACACACACACATATGAACGTTCATATACATCCAGGAACACTCAGGTAAAAACCTGACACTCCTGAGAGATCAAGGAACTTAATTTTATGATACTAATTACCATTATCAGAAATCAGAGCATCATGGAAGACAATTCGTAGCATTTATTATTCTGTTTCTTTTTTAGGGGGTGTGTGGTGGTGGTTGTTTTGTTTTAGTGGCTGTGTCAGAAGATATTTGTCATAGTGTGTTTTTGCAGGGTACTGATTTTATTGGTGACTTTGGTATGGATAAAAGTTAAAAAAGAGAAAGTAGTCCAATGTGTAAATCACAGGAATAAGGCTCAGGATATACTATGTCATCTCAACTCAACACAGAGTTACTTCATGTGCTGAAGCAAGCTGTGTTGCCTCTCACTCCTCTGCTGATTCTGGAATTGTGCCTTGGGTTCATCCAATGCCTTGAGTATTAGAGCCTGGTGGCTAAATGCACTGTAATACAAATAATTAATAGAAAGTAAGTACATTTTCACAATTAAAAAAGAATATAGTAAGAAATCACAAAACAATGGTTGCTCTTTTGCTCTCAGGTCAACTTCTGAATATACCCAGAAACAGGCAGCCTGGATAAAGGTCTTCTGTATTTTCAAAGTTTAAGTGAACTGTACGGTTTGCAATCCATACTTGTGTTCTTTCAGTGGCTGGTTCGCTGTAGTTATTACAGCATTTGAAAAGAGGGTCTAGAAACAGGACATGAAACTGTCTCCTAGAATGGAAGTCATCTGTTTTGGGTGCGATAGAGTTAATTTTCTTCATAGTAGTTCATATGGTGCTATGTTTTGGATTTGTAACCAAAACAGTGTTGATAACACAGGGATATTTTAATTATTGCTGAGCAGTGCTTACACAGAGTTAAGGCCTTTTCTGCTTCTCACGCTGTTGTCCCAAAAGTGGGATTGTTTACCCAGTGTCCAGTACACCAATATACACACAGAGCAGAGGTATTTTATTTATTTCCTGTCTGCGCAGAGATGGGTGCTAGGTGGTAATTCCACAAAGCTAGCACACTACAGACAGAATCTATAACACGTTTATCTTGTTACAGGATTAGAAAAACCTGCCTAAATTTACACAAATTGGTCAGTAATTATCACATCATCTACTATTGGTCAAGTATATTTAAACGATTGCTCCTTCAGTGTGTGTGTGGGTAATTTGCATAGTCCTTTAATTGGCTGGGTGGTCGCCAACTCCCCCAGCCACCATTACCTTTCCTCTAGTTACTGCCGATTTTTGTTGACTTCAAGCCTCTCTGGCAATCATCCAGTTCGTGGCACCTTCTGGGGCAGGATGTTTCCTTATTATCAGTTTTTCAGCTCTTCTTCAAGGATACTTTTTAGGAAAGCATGCCTTTTATCAGTCCTTCAGCTCTTCTTCAAAGATATAGTGGTTAGCAAAGCAAGGTAGTGCATTTAACCCTAAATTAAACAGTGTCTAAGCACTAACCCAAACACATTTTTGACCCTGTAAAGTGGAAAATTCTACTTTATGGATAGCAACACCACCCCACCAGCGAGTAGGCTAGGGCTGCACAAGAAGTTGGGAGGCGACACAGCTGGGACAGCTGACCTCATGTGTTGGGTTTGCGTGGCAAGGTTTTGGTAGCGGGGGGGGGGGGGGGACTACAGGGGTGGCTTCTGTGAGAAGCTGCTAGAAGCTCCCCCTGTGTCTGATAGAGCCAATGCCAGCCAGCTCCAAGACGGACCCGCTGCTGGCCAAGGCCAAGCCAATCAGCGCCTCTGTGATAACATATTTAAGAAGAAGAAAAACACTTAGAGAGAGCGAGCTTTTGCAGCCGGAGAGAGGAGTGAGAAGATGTAAGAAACTCTGCAGACACCAAGGTCAGTGCAGATGGAGGGGGAGGAGGTGCTCCAGGCGCCAGAGCAGAGATCCCCCTGCAGCCCGTGGTGAAGACCATGGTGAAGCAGGCTGTCCCCCTGCAGCCCATGGAGGAAGGATGAGGGGGTGTAGAGATTCCACCTGCAGCCCGTGGAGGACCCCACACCAGAGCAGGTGGAGGCACCTGAAGGAGGCTGCGGCCCGTGGGAAGCCCACGCTGGTTCCTGGCCGGACCGGTGGACCCGTGAAGAGGGGAGCCCACACTGGAGCAGGTTTGCTGGCAGGACTTGTGACCTTGTGGGGGACCCCACGCTGGAGCAGTTTGCTCCTGAAGGTCTGCACCCCGTGAGAAGGACTCCATGCTGGAGCAGGGGAACGATGAGAGGAGTCCTCCCCCTGAGGATGAAGAAGTGGCAGAAACACTGTGTGATGAACTGACCGTAACCCCCATTCCCCGTCCCCCTGTGCCGCTGAGGGGGGGAAGGTTGAAGCCAGGAGTGAAGTTGAGCCCGGGAAGATGGGAGGGGTGGGGGGAGGTGTTTTAAGAGTTGATTTTATTTTCTCATTCCTCTACTCTGTTTTGCTTAGTAATAAATTAGATGAATTCCCTCTCTAAGTTCGGTCTGTTTTGCTTGTGACGATAATTAGTGAGTGATCTCTCCCTGTCCTTATCTCAACCCACAAGCATTTCGTTATGCCTTTTCTCCCCTGTTTGGTGAATGAGGGGAGTGAGAGAGCGGCTCTGGTGGGCACCTGGCCCTCAGCCAGGGTCAACCCACCACACCCCAACTGACAAAAGGGATGATCAGCAATAAAAGATGGGTGAAGAAAAAGGAAAGGAGGACGTTCGGAGTGATGGTGTTTGTCTTCCCAAGTAACCATTAAGCGTGATGGAGCCCTGCTTTGCTGGAGATGGCTGAACCCCTGCTTGTCCATGGGAAGCAATGAATAAATTCCTTGTCTTACTTTGCTTGCACGTGTGGCTTTTGCTTTACCTATTAAACTGTCTTTATCCCACCCCATGAGTTTTCTACTTTTACTTTTCCAGTTCTCTCTCCCATCCCACTGGGATGAAGTGAGCAAGTGGCTGTGTAGGGCTTAGCTGCCTACTGGGGTTAAACCATAACGTCATTTCATCAGTTTTGACAGCTCCACTGAGCTGATCACCTTTGTTCTAATTGCAGAAATATAGGCATGAAATTTAGAAAGAATTGAACTGTACCTTAACAGGGCCAATTTCTATCAAGTGGATATAAGGTGATCCTAGGTAACTTAGACCTGTGGTAGAGACAACTCATTTGATGAAATACATCCCAGTAGTACAGGAGGGGTACAGTCTCCTTAACCATTAGGCTATACAGTTATCATCTTTAAGATCAATGCATACTTAATATCCTGTTCCAAATAGAACAGCTTCAAAAGGTAAGACTCTGATATTTATTCCAGATCACTCTAAGGTGGTCACAGCATTCTTACAGCAGATAAGGTTAGGGTTCTAACACAAATAATACCTATTTGAATACATGGGTTTCAAGTGAAGGAAACCCCTCTTCCTGAAAAATTATCTCCGTGATATGGCCACTTCCATAGCAGGTGAACACTGAATAACATACAAAGAGAGGATTCACAATCAGATCCTTTACAGCTCATTCTGTGTCAGTACAGGGCTGCATCTTAGGATAGTAGTTAATACCTCCTCAGTTGCTGCATGAAATAAGGTGTGATCATCTATGTCTTGTGCTTTCATTGCAGATATTCTGAATTGAATGGCTTCATGTATTACTTTGGAAGCAAAACATTTCATACTGTCCGATAATGAAATGAAAACAACATGAGAGAGAGCAACAGAATGGTAAAAGCTATGAAATGCCTCCGAAATATCAACTGATTACATTTTATTTTGGAGTTAATTCCCAAACCATTTATTCAACTTGATACTCTATTGTCAGGGTCCTGAGCAGGCTTCAGCCTCCTGGGACCTCAGGTGGTTGAGTTAAGGAGTTCAGCAGGCTGAGACCAAGGATCCTGTCCTGAAAAGACCAGTTGTGAGGTAAGCTGAAATGAGGCAAGGAACTCTGTGGTGGCGACGGTAAATTCTGTGGCTGAGCGCTAGATTGAGGTGGACGGGGGATTCCCGGAGCCAGGGAGTGGAGGGAATGGCAGAGCTCAGAGAGTTGTGATAAGCAGCGCAGAGTCTAGTTGGAGGCCTGTAGCTAGTGGTGTGCCCCAGGGGTCAGTACCGGGTCTGGTCTTGTTCAACATATTCATCAGTGACCTGGATGAAGGCACTGAATGTACCCCCAGCAAGACTGTTGATACAAAACTGGGAGGAGTGGCTGACACACCAGAAGACTGTGCTGCCATTCAGTGAGATCTGAACAGGCTGGAGAGCTGGGCAGAGAGGAACCATATGAAATTCAACACGGGCAAGTGTAGGGTCCTGCACCTAGGGAGGAATAACCCCAAGCACCAGTACAGGTTAGGGGTTGACCTGCTGGGAAGCAGCTCTGCAGAGAAGGACCTGGGAGTCCATGGGTCTCCATGAGCCAGCAGTGTGCCCTTGTGTCTAAGAATGCCAATGGTATCCTGGGCTGCATTAAGAAGAGCACGGCCAGCAGGTTGAGGGAGGTTATCCTCCCCCTCTACTTTGCCCTGGTGAGGCCACATCTGGAAAATTGTGTCCAGTTCTGGGCTCCCCAGTTCAAGAAAGACAAGGAACTACTGGAGAGAGTCCAGTGAAGGGCTACAAGGATGATGAGGGGACTGGAGCATCTCTCTTATGAGGAACAGCTGAGACAGCTGTGTCTGTTTAGCCTGGAGAAGACTGAGAGGTGATCTGATCAACGCTTATAAATATGTAAAGGGTGGATGTCAAGAGGATGGGGCCAGACTCTCTTCAGTGGTGTCCAGCAACAGGACAAGGAGCAACAGGCACAAATGGGAACACAGGAAGTTCCATCTGAACGTGAGGAAAAACTTCTTTACTCTGAGGGTGACAGAGCACTGGAACAGGCTGCCCAGAGAGGTTGTGGAGTCTCCTTCACTGGAGATATTCAAAACCTGCCTGGACACAATCCTGTGCAACCTGCTCTAGGTGATCCTGCTCTAGCAGGGAGGTTGGACTAGATGATCTCCAGAGGTCCCTTCCAGCCCCTAGCAATTTGTGATTCTGTGAGGGCTGGTCAGAGCTGCTTTTACCCTGAAACCTTACTACAGGCTTCTGCCTGTGCAGTATTTACGTCTATGCCTGGTCTTTTGCCTCTCCAGTCCTGAGCTGGACCTCCTGCCTGGGCTTCTGGCTTGACCTGACCCATCTTGTGGCTGCAGACTTGCTGGGTGATCCCTGGTCTGTGTCTGACCCTGGCTACTGTCTTCAGACCTGTTTCTGATCCTGACTTGCTGCCCTGCACCCTGGCTCCATGTGATTGAGGTCCATGTTCCCACTTGCCTTACTACTGTGCTTGGCTCCTGGTTCCCCATCCCTCATGGAGCAGCCAGACATCACTGCTTGCAGGCATAAAGCACAGGCCATCTTGAGAAAATAAAGCAGCTGTGGGGTCTCTGTGCCACTTAGCATCCAGATGTCAACATTTGATGCTCTGTAATGAAGGATGATCTTCACAGTCTTGACTTAAACTGAAAACTTTGCATTCACTTTGCCTAATGAGGAGACATGCTGTAGGTTGGTTTTGGTGTTTGGGTGGGTTTTTTTTTTTCAGTTGAAGCACTGATGATTACCTTACATAAAGTTGGTACCAAACCTCTTTTGATTCTTTCATGTATCTTAAATTCTATCAGAAGAGAATATCTCCTTTCATAAATATTGGGTCCATATAGCAGACTATTGTATTCATCTTGGCTGGAAAAGAGCTGGTTAAAGATCTGTCTGTCCCAGGTTGTAGACAGTAGACGCCAATGACCACACACTAGCTTGTTTGACATTTTTTGAAGGGATATGTCAATTGACTATATAAAGTATCATTACGACAAAATTCAGTTAAAAAACTCAATGTAAAACTTGCCTGGAAGATGAGTGCTGGGTCAAAATTATAATTCAGCTTCACATCTTCTGACATTTTTATGTGGGACCTGGTTTTACAGTACTTCAAAGCAAGCTGCCAATCACCAGATTGTTCTTTGCAATGAAAACATGTTGGATTGATCAAGTGAATCTGTTTAGGGACTTCCTCTATGATATGATGCAGGACATGAAAAGGGAGATTATGATGATGATGGGCAGGCAGGGTTGGCTCATCAATATCTGTGCAGCTCTCTGAGAATTTGATAATAGCAAAGTTACAGAAATTGAGATTAGGTGAAGATACTGCACTTGACAAACACTAGTGTTAGGAAATATGCTCAAATAATTCTACAAGCGCATTTGGAACTTTTTTCAAAATGTTGAGAGGTTCATAGACTGAAAATGTTAAAAATGCCGTCCAAATGCAGAGGTGAAAATGGGGACTAGATTTTCTCCTTTTCAGTCTATTAAACCATGTTCTGTTCATTGAATTCCTCCTCATTTCCTTACCTCCAGCTAGGAGGGTTTGCAAATCTGGAGATAAAGTGCAGTAGTACTTTAGAAAGACCTAAGTGGGTGAATAGATTAAAGTCCTTTAGTAACTCTCTTCCCTCTTCTACTAAATTTGTTCTTGGCTTGATGTAATTTATAGCTGGCTTTCTAGTTTTGCTCCCAGTAGAAATGTAAATGTGAGACAGAGTTACCACTTTATAGGCCATTTTTTTTTCCAGTTTCAGAGTAGATAAAGTGATGGACACTTTTTCTCTAGAGAGGGTCTCTCTGAGAAGAAAACTGGGGACACCAGCAACACTGTTAGGGTGTAAAAGCTTTTTTTTTCTTTTTTTCAACAGGAAAATCACAATTATGAAAATATGGAATGGCAATTTCAGCTGACATAAGTTTGCCCCCCTTGAAGGGAAATAGAGGAAAAGAAACAGATCTTTAGAAAATGGTCCTAAATTACAAGCTCAAGGAAAAAAAATAATAAAATCCTCTGGCTGAAAATTAAATTCTCATCTCGGTTTCTTATGTCAAATTTCTCTGAGGTAGACTTTGAGAGTGAATGATGTATCTCCTCTAGTTTTCACATCTTCATTTGAACAGACGTAAGAGGTTTACATTTTTTGTGATTAATGAATATAAGTAATCATTTTGATGGACTGAGTTTTCCAAATATGACAGTGAGTAACCCTTTTGAAAGCAAAATCCAGAAGCAATCAGCCAAAAATAAAGCTACTTAGAAGTGACTACTCACATGTTAAAGTTTAGACCATTAGAATTATAAAATTATAAAGGTTTAGCAACAACTCTGCTTTGGTGATCATCTGCACAGTCTAGTAATTTACATCAGTGTGGTGTAAATTAACAGTTAATAATGAAACAGCTTCATTTTGATGCAGCAGACTTAACAGTGGTTTTAAACGTCCTAAAATCATCTTGTTCAGAGGGTGATGGAAAGAGAGGAGGAAAAATTTCAGATTTTGTAATCTACAAAACTGTTTGTTGTCTTAAACTTTGCCATAGCTACATTTTTGCTCTCTATTATGTGTTGATTTTGCAGCAGATCTCATGGCAATACTCAGCTGCCATTTCTCTGGCTCTTTTCAGGTCTCATTTTTGTTTTCTCTTTTCTTCTGAAAAAGAAGAAACTTTCTGAGCCAAACAGGATTTTGTCAAAAATGTGTGTTTGGATTCTAGTTTGTTGTACCTCAGTCTGAATCACAGAGGCAGCAGGGTCTTGGAGCCAAACCTTTCAGTCCCAGCTACATACCTGATCACCCTGCCTGCTTCAGTCCTTACTTACCTGGATACATCTTTCTCCCGTACAGTGCACACAGACGTATGCACATATCTGTGTTAGCATCTATGTATATATATATTTATACATAAAAAGGGGTATGTTTTTTTCCCCTGAAATCTTTGTAGAAACTATAGCAATGAATGAGGAACAGAATTAGGTCTGCTACTGTTAATAACAAATAAAACCTAACAGTTTAAAAAGCAGAAGGAAAAAAAAAAAGTATTTTTATTTTTAATATTTTCTTTATTTAAAATGATATTTTGCAATTTTGGAAGTTCATAATACAAGCAAGTTTTGTTCTCGGTGGATATGGATTCCTCACATCCACATCAACTAAAGTACAGATAATGTCCGCTCCAAGTAAAAGACTGTGTCACATCCTAATGGATGATGCGTTTTCATGTTTTCCTCACCTCTCAGCTGTTCCATGGCAATTTGGCCTGCCAGGGCACAAGGATTACAATACTTAAAAAATTCTAAATGGGACATGCTGCCGCAGTACATCTCCACAGCCGTACAGGCAACGCTCTGCTGTACACTGCCTCCTGTTAGAAAATGAATGAAATTCAAGGTCTTGAATGTTCTCTTCAAAGTATTCCAGCACTTGGCTTAGGATACTTAAGTAAAAAAAAAATCACCTAAATCTCTGAGGTGAAGAATCTGGCTGACAGTTTCAGTCCCTCGGCACAAGGGAGCTGTCTGCAGGTACAGGAGAGCAAATGAGAGAAAAATGGAATATTTTCAGGGGGCAGTCCAAGGCTGCAAAGTAATTCACTTTAGAAACTTGGAGCTGTCGTAAGTGTCACCACTTCTCACTCTGCTTTCTCTAACAATACCTAGCAACACACTTCTGAAGAAAAGGAAAACGCAAAGCAAAATAAGTCACATCATTTCAGGTACTTCTTTCTCAGGGGGTGGTTGAGAGAAAAATCAACCGTTGAGAGTTGTTAGTCATATCATTTAAAACACTGTGGAAAACCTTCAGATACTATAAAGATGGTCTGAAATAGAATAAGAATAGCATAGCATAGCATAGCATAGCACAGAGAAGAACAGAAATTGAAAAGTTTAATTGAATAGATGGAAAGGGTACTATACAAGATAAACATTCTATTTGTTGTATATATAACCTTATCCCTGAAGACGAAACGTGCACTGGCAGCACTTGATGATGGGTGATTTCATTAATGTTATTCAGTATTTTCTTGTGTTCTCCAGTCTGTCCATGTGCAGCCACCTGTAATCACATGCCTTATTCTCACATTATAATTTCTTTAAGGTGAGGTCACACTTTTTGTGGTGCTTGTACAATGCCTGGTTTAATAAACTTTTCTTTCTGCAGTAGAATTACTCAGTCCTACCACAGCACAAGACCTGTGGCTGCTAAAAGCTGTCAACCTATGTTTTGTGTTCTTTGACTGTAATATATAAAAGGCATAGAGTTGAAGTAGGTCGGTATAGGACTTGGGTGTGACCTGTTCAGATCTAAAGCATTTATCTCCTCCTATCTGAAATAAATATGGACTGCCTCCTTATGTAGCTCCAGTACTGTCTCTCTCTGTTAACAAAGTACAAGAATCATTGCCTTGTTTCCTGCATGCTTCTTCAGTGTTCGTTTCAGAGCATTTTTTCATGTTTTCTCTCTGACTAATGAGCCACCCTTCTCCTATTCCTTTGCCAGAGTGCATTTCTAGCTTGTTTTCTTCACTTTAAACACAAAATTACTTATGGCAGTGAGATTTTTTTTGGTAATTCTATCACAGCGTCATGCTGCATGGACACAGACATTTCAGCTTTCTGCCCTCACTGATGGCTCTGAAATAGTTAACAACGCAAGTCTACCTAAGAGGAAAAGGCAAAGAGGGGAAAGATTTAGAGGCACTTAGCCTGCTGCTTGACTTTTGATTCAGTTTATCTGATGTTTGTTGCTGTGCCAGATAGGTGCCAGATTCAAGAGAACTCAACATATTTAAGAGTGAAAAGCATTTTTATGAGCAATTTTTTTCTGTTTGACCTCAGCAGCACAACACCGCTCCGCTCTCACTAGAAAAAAGGAAGGAGGGAAGGAAGGAAGGAAGGAAGGAAGGAAGGAGGGAAGGAAGGAAGGAAGGAAGGAAGGAAGGAAGGAAGGAAGGAAGGAAAAAGAAAGAGAAAGAGAAGAAGAAGAAAGAAAGAGAAAGGAAAGAAAGAGAAAGAGAGAAAGAGAGAGAGAGAAAGAAAGAAACGAAGGAAGGAAGGAAGGAAGGAAGGAAGGAAGGAAGGAAGGAAGGAAGGAAGGAAGGATTCCTTATCAAATCCCAAACATTGCACTCTATAAACTTACTTCCTGGAGAAAAACTGAAGGAATAAATATAGCGTTGAGAATGGGCATGTTGCTTTCTGTGGTCAGACTGCCCTTCCCCATCTTAAGGTAAGCTCCACTGCTGAGGCACAACAGTAGCATAGAAAGGATGAGCGAGCCACCCTTTGCCAGCTCCTGCACCCAATCCTCCCTACAAACAGCACAATGGTGAAGCACAAAGAATTCATAACAGATTGCAGTGAAGCAAGCATGAAAAAGGTAGAGGAATACAGTTCTAACGGAAGACATGCAGGTACTAAGGTTAGTCATGTAGTGGTAGAACGAGAAGACAATATAGGATAAATGATAGAAGTATTTTATGTAAGAGCAAAGCAATATGCTTGTCATACCTTCTTTAACTTTTGTTTTCCTGTGTTTGCATGAGGAATGGTTTGCTTTCTGTACTTTACTCAGAATGAATAATACCAAAAAAGAACACAGCAGTGTACTAAGCAAGTTTACTAAGTATATGCAATCATGGGAGGCCTAGCTGCATAACAACTGCTGCAATTGCTAGCTTTTTCCAATTTGGTTAGCTGTCAAAATGTTCTGTTTAGGCTTTGGCAACATGTGGATTGGGTACAAATGTAGCTGGTAAAAGAAAACACGTTATAAATCCTTTACCATTGTGCATGATCCCTTTTTTAGCAGGAGCTGCACATTAAGTATTCTCTAATATATAAAGGTACGTGCCATAATTTAGCATGTGTACTGTTCAGCTGTCCGTAACTCACACATTACGAACCTCCCCCTCCAATCCATACTCTGAAGAAATGAAAACTAGCCTGAAAATTTCTTAAGCCCAGAGACTATCATGGAGCCCACCTCAAAGCTGCTGTGACACTGCCTCTTGTAGAGAAGATACTTGTTGGAGTGACCCAGGAGGGAAGAGACTGCTCAGAAAGAATACGTCTTTGTGTTTCCTCTCCAGGCCTCAAAATTTACTGGGCTGTTACTAATACTATTTCACACTGAAAGCAAGGAAAAAAAAAAAAAAAAAAAAGAAAACCCTAACACATTCTTAAGCTATTTGTCATGGAAAGTAGTCTGCAGAGGAAAAAAAAAAAAGAAAAAAAAACGTTTGAAGGCTTATGCAACAACCAGCAAACTCATCATAATGGAATCAGATTTGTTTGCACACATTGACATTATTCCTCCCAACAAAAAAAAATAAATAACAAATTCTCTATCAAGGAGACATCGGCAACTTTTGGGCAAGTATTCTGTTCAGCTGAGCCACACAATATTTCTGAAAACTTTTGAAGACCACAGTATTGGCAACCATTAAGGAACCAGACACCCACTCAGAGGCTAATGAGCTGGGATGTGAGTTTTGTCCCACAAAGCAAAGTATGACAAATGTAGCCTCAGGAGATGAAGCAGGAAGTGTGAAAGACATGACAAATATCAGTCTGGTATTTTTTTCACTCTCTACGCAAATGAAAAGGATTTCTAGGTTCTGTTTAACAGGGACAGTGTCAGCATTCTCTCTGCAAAGGAAGTGGCCTTAGCTCTGTGGGTCTGCTTCTGGAAGGAGAATGCCCTGAAACTGATGAACAGTTTTATTATGAAATATAATGATTGATAAAAGCAAGAAAAGTAGGATTTTTTTTTCATTGTAAATTCACGTAGAAATTGTCTTTGTTTTAATTGTGCAGTGAGTGGTGGAAAAAAAAAATCATAAAGTCATAGAAGGGTTTGGGTTGGAAGGGACCTTTAAAGATCATCAGGTCCAAGTCCCTTTCCAGAGGCAGGGACATCTTCCCCTAGATGATGTTGCTCAAAGCCCTGTTGAACCTGGCCTTGAACACTTCCAGGGATGGGGCATCCACAGCTTCTCTGGACAACCTATTCCAGTGTCTCACCACATTTATTGTAAAAACTTTATTCCTTATGTCCAATCTAAATCTACTCTCTGACAGTTTAAAACCATTGCCTCTTGTCCTGTCACTACAGGCCTTGGTAAAAAGTCTCTGTCTTTCTTACAAGCCCCTTTTATATATTGAAAGGCCACAAGAAGGTCTCCCCAGACCCTTCTCTTCTCCAGGCTGAACAACTCCAACTCTCTCAGCCTTTCTTCATACGAGAGGTGTTCCAGCCCTCTGCCCATCTTTGTGCTCCTCCTCTGGACCCACTCTAACAGGTCCATGTCTTTCTTTTACAGGGAACCCAAGAACTGGAAAAGTCATCAGTTCTAAGTTTTATCTTTGAATATTAGTGATACAGGAAATGATCAAGAATAATTCTGTAACCTATGGATAAATGGTAACTTTTAAAAAGTTAATATTGTGTGCTAGAAACTTGTACCCGAAGGAATGTTTATCACCCTATCATAGATGGTTTGGGTTGGAAGGGACCTCAAAGATCATCTAGTTCCAACCCCCCTGCCATGTGTAGGGACATCTTTCACTAGACCACGTTGCCCAAAGCCCCATCCAACCTGGCCTTGAACACTTCCAGGGATGGGGCATCCACAGCTGCTCTGGGCAACCTGTTCCTCACCACCCTCACAGTGAAGAATTTGTGGACATTGAGCAGTTGACCGTGACTCTTTGAGTGCGACCGTCCAACCAATTCCTTATCCACCGAGTGGTCCATCCGTCAAATCCACCTCTCTCCAATGTAGGGTGAAAGTTTGGTACATATAATTTATACACAGTAAATATGAACCTTGCTCACTAGAAGATTCCATCTTGAGCACAGGAAAAATGTGGTCTTATCATGTGGTTTTATCCCAAAGAGAGTAATTGGTACGCACACCTTGGTTACCTCCAGAGCATTTCCCCAGAGGAATGGTATAACTTGCACTATTTTTAGCAGCAGAATTGTTTCATAGTGTTCCCCCTGCACCCAGCTGTTAATTATCATCTAGTCCTGCAGTTTATTTTCTTTCAATAGTGTTGCAACAAATACTGATTATAAAAAATATAAAACTGTAGTCTTGGCTAAAGGATGATTTTGTGTTGTAGGTTGATTTTCTGTTGCCTTTTGTGTTTCCAAAAAAGGAACAGCTAAGTATAGAGATCATGGTGTGGTTCCAGTTTGCTGCAAGGAGGAAAACCTGGCCATTGAAAGTTTTCACATAAAGTGATAAAATGTACCAAAAAATGAGCACAATGGTCAAGAGTGTTTGTTCAAGAGAAAATGAATACAAGGCTGGAAGCCTCTGCGTGATCTTCAGGACTGGTTTCAATATGGGAAAACTGCATATGAAAGAGCAATAGCTATATAAAAGAACAGCATGGATAAAGAGGAAAGATGACAGAAAAGAAGAAAGAAATAATATATAGAAGAACATCTGCAGAGCAAGCAGTACATACAATGAAATTATTGTACCTAATCCAGCTAGGAAAATGAATGAAATCAGTGAGACACAAGTGACATATTTGTTCACCAAAGAAATGTGGGCAAAGCAGTGACAGAATATGAACTGCTGGTATAGCATGGGAAAACTGCTATGATGAGATCACAGGAACATGGTATGCTAGGAGGTATGACTGTAAAGCAAGTTGTGATAGGTTTGTTGTGTTCCTTAAAAACATAAATCAGGGAGGCAGTCACAACAGGCAACTTTACTTCTTGATGTGATATTTTGAGAAGAGAGAAAGAATTCTGTAAATTAAAGGGAATCTGGACAACATTTTTATGGAGGCTTGTATTGGAGTTTCTACTGGCAATAAATCCAATATTGGTAGGTGTGTGTTGTAGAACGCATTAGATTAGAGTTTTTGTATGGACAGAAATTTTGGGAATATCTTAAAAAATGTTTCCCCAGCATTGATATTTTTGTATTGTTTAGCAGTTTATGACATCGTGTGGTGATACAAAGCTATAAGACAGAAGGGTTAGAATATCTTACTGGCAAAATGGATTAAATTAGGGACAGAAATAATAAGTACAAAATGAACTCTGTTCATATAAGCTGTAAAGTCAGGCAATCCAAGACTAACAAAAATAATAACTACTACAAGTCATTACAATTAGAGAGGACAAATAGTGATAAACTTTGAGCAGCCAACTTTAACACGTGCATAAAAGAGGACTGTGTCATCAGGTAAATTACGTAGCAAACTTCTTGTGCCATTGTGTTAGGCAAGGGTGAAAGCTCATTCAGAATAGTGTGTATCATTCTGATCATTCTTTATTTGCAAAAAAATGAGTCGAAAGAGGATCTTGTGGAGATAAAGGTTACTAGAGTAAGTACAATGAGAGACAAGTACTTTCTTATCTGTATTGCATATAAAAATAATTATTTGGTTCTGTCAAGAAAGGCTAACAATATTATCCATGAATATAGCGAGAAGGAAAACATTGGAAGAGGGGAAGGAAGCCTTCATATTAGAAGGTACTGTTATCAAAGGAGACAAATCGATAGAGCTTGGCTTTGAATGCTACAATGGTGGTTATCCCCAGTCAAATATTAGCAGTGAATTAATAAACTTCAGTGAATGTCAGAAGAAAATAGATGCTGCTTTTCAGGTTGAATTTTGAAAGCTAATGCTATTGGGATATTTGAAATGGAAAAGCTATCTTGTTATTTTGTAGTGTGTGCTGGTTCCAGAGCCATTTCACTGAAGGACAGGTAGACTTGCAAACTATCTACAAAAATATCCACAAAAATCCTCTCTGTACTCGGAGGATGACTGGGCTTTTGCTTTTTAAACAAAATCTTCCAGGGTACCTCCATTTCTCACCTGTGCTTGCCTGAGCATGTTACCATGGTGATTAGGAGAGTCTGGGAATTAACTTTGTTTTATGATTAATGTGGAACATTCGTATGTGAGCTGATGAGCTGTATTTCAAAACCAGACCTTGAAGAGACAATAACCAACTGGGGATTATCAGTTTTTCCACAGTAAAAGATAAAGAGCAACCTAGATTAAAGAAGGCCAGATCTGTAATTGATGGATTGAATCATTAGTGATTTCACCCAAGTCACACCTATTTAAATCAGCCAGAAATCCAACTCAGTGTGCTGTTAATTTCCCGCCAAAAAGCAGTGGGATATGTAAACACTACAAAAATGAAACAGTAAAACCAGTTAAACAAACTAGCTGCCAAATTGTATACGTTCTGCCAATGACCACTATCCTGCAACACCCTGGTCTATTAATGAAAATACTCCTTTTCTCTGCTATTTCACAGTTACAGTTGTTATTTCACTTGTTCAAGTGTGGATAGCAATGATGACAACAATACCATTCTCTGATTATATCTAGGTAAGAGAAATTACTTGAAGTAATGGGGGCAATTTTTTTGGATGTAAAATATCAGGAGTTTTGTATATGTTATCCAGATGGATGTACACTTCTCATTATAAGTAGACATTTGTCTGTTCTTTATACATTTGTTACTCCACTGACAGCTGAAAGAATCTCTAACTATCCTTGTAAATGGAGACTGTTGACATGAAAAATGGGTAATTAGCGAAAAGGTAGAAAATTTGAAGTGGGAAATACCACACCATGAGTGGGTTTTGACCTGGGCTGGCTGCCGGATGCCCACCCAGGTGCTCTCTCACTCCTCCTACTCAACAGGACAGGGGGCAAAAAACTTGTGGGTGAAGATAAGGACTCACATTCAACACAGACTTGACTTGAGGAAGATTAATTCAATTTATTGCCAATTAAAAATAGAGTAGGATAATGAGGAAAAAAGCTCCAAACAATCTAAAAAAACCTTTCCCTCACCCCTCCTTCTTCACAGTCTTAACTTCACTCCTTCATTCCCAACTCCTCTCCTCTAAGTGGTACAGGGGGAAAGGGAATGGGATTCATAACGCTTCATCAGTTCATAACGGTTTGTCTGACATGACGGCAGCTGCTGCTCTCTTCTCACAGAAGCCACCTTTGCAACTCCCTGGTAACAAAACCTTACGACATAAACCAGATACAATGAGTTACCATGTAAGAGAAGAAACTAAATTCCCTTTACATTCCTTTTCCTCCCATGAGAAATGCTCCAGATCCTTAATCTACCTAATGGAACTTTTCTGGAGTCTCTCCAGTAGGTCCATACCCCTCTTATATGGGGTGCCCAGAACTGGACACAGTACTCCAGATGTGGCCTCAACAGTGCTGAGCATAGGGGAAGGATCACCTCCCTTGACCAGCTGTCCACACCCCTCGTAATGCAGCCCAGGATACTATTAGCCTCACAGGCCAAGTTCTTCCTTCCCAAGTGTAGGTCTCTGCATTTGTCCTTGCTGAATTTCATTAGGTTCTTGCTGACCCATTCGTTCAGCCTGCGAGGTCTCACTGAGTGTCAGCCCCCTACTTTCAAGAGTATCAACTGCTTCCCCCAGTTTGATGTCATCTGCTGCCGATGAGAGTTCACTCCATGTCTTACTCCAGAATGTGTTGTTAAAGGCCCTAAGACAGATATCTGTGGTACTCTTCTTGCAACCATTCTCTAGGTGAAATATGGTCCCGTAACAATTGTTCTCTGAGGCTGAGCACCTAACCAGTGTTTTATCCATCTGGTTGCCCAGCCATGGGCACCATAACATGCTAACTTGAGTAGCAGAATATTTTGAGAGACAATGTTAAAAGCCTCTCTAAAAATGAAAGTAAATGACATCTACCACACCTTCCCCAGCCACAAATCCAGACAGCTTATCAGAGGAAGCAACATGTTTGGTCATGCCTGATTTACCTGTGATAAATTCATGCTAATTGTTACAAACTGCTTGCTTTTTTGTGTTCCCAGAAATGTGTTTCAAAACACTCCATGATTTTCCCTGGGACTGAGGTGACTGGCCTTTTGTTTTCTGGATTGTCACATTTTGAAGATGAGTGTGACAGGTGCTTTTCTCCAGTCACCAGGGATCTTCCCCCATATCCACAACCTGTTGAAGATGACAGAGAGTGGCTTTCAAGGACATTGGCTAGGTCTCTCAGCATCCTTGGATGCAGCGTCTTGGGTCCCACAGCTTTACAGGGGTTGAGTTCTCTCTAGAAATCCCCGACTCTCATCCATTGCTAGTACTTCTTGAATCCTGTCTCTAATCACAGATGTCTGAGCAAAGAGGGCACTGATTACCTCATGTTTCTTATATGTATGTCTTAATGGTCTGGTGGCAAAGTTACCTATTTGATTGCTTTGTGGTCATTCACTGTACCAATAACCAATGCAAAAACTAGAGGACAGGGAGATTTGGGTAAAAAAAAAAAAAAAGTACAATGTAGATATTGTTTTAAAATTTTACAGATTTTTATTTACATTCTAGATTTTTTTCCCTTACTTTTTCCTCCTTCTGCCCCATTTTTCTCCACCTTTTCTCCTTTGACATTAAAGAAAACACAGTTAGGCTTAAAAACATGCTGAAAATTATGTAAAAAAAAAGTATAATTCTTCCTTCCCCATACTGCATCCAGAAAAATTAGTTTAAATTAATTGTAATGTGATTCTTATTTGATTGTTCTTTTTCAATAATCAGGGTACTTGAACTCTGATGCATATGCACTGCTCTGTTTTGAAGTACACTTGAGGAAGAAAAGAATTCAGACCTTGGTTCTTCAAGGCTGAACACATCTCACAAAAGCCAAAAGGTTCCACTTTCACAAATCTCAGCTATGACTGAGAATATTACTAATTTTTCAAATACAAGATTAAATTGTTTTTTGATGAGATGCATAGGACCAAGCTTTCAAGCAATCTGTGCAGTTGCAGAAAGCAATTTAGGTGTTATTAGGAAAAAGTTCCAATGATGAGGTTGGTGTTAGTTGTGCTTGACCATGAGAAAGGTTCAGAGAGGATTAGCAAGAATATTTCTTGATCTGTAAAACACTCCTTTAAGTGAGAGAATAAGGAAGTGCAAGCACAAGCTATTCCATTTATGAGAGTGAAATGTAAGAAGCAAAGACTACCATGGGAAGTTAAGTTTCCACAGGGTGTATTATAGAGGGTGGATGAAGGAAATAATTCTCCAGACAAGGAAGCCTAGGAGCAGATTAGGGAGTAGTAAATGTCTATTTGCCGTGGTTTAACCCCAGCTAACAACTAAGCACCACACAGCCGCTCGCTCATTCCCCCTGGTGGGATGTGATGGGGAGAGACTCAGAAGAGTAAAAGTGAGAAAACTTGTGTGTTGAGATAAAGACAGTTTAATAGGTAAAGCAGAAGTTGTGCATGCAAGCAAAGCAAAACAAGGAATTCATTCACCACTTTTAGTGGTGATGTCTCCTCTGGCAGGTGTTCAGCCACCTACAGGAAATCAGGGCTCCGTCACGTGTAATGGTTACTTGGGAAGACAAATGCCATCACTTCAAACGTCCTCCCCTTCCTTCTTCTTCCTTCATCTTTCATTGCTGAGCATGATGTCATGTGGTATGGAATACTGTGTCCAGTTCTGGGCTCCTCAGTTCAAGAAAGACAAAGAACAAGTGGAGAGAGTCCAGTGAAAGGCTACGAGGATGATGAGAAGACTGAAGTATCTCTCATATGAGGAAAGGCTGAGAGCTGGGTCTGTTTAGCCTGGAGAAGAGAAGACTGAGAACGGATCTTATCAATGCTTATAAATATCTGAAGGGTGGATGTCAAGAGGAAGGGGCCAGACTCTTTTCAGTGGTGTCCAGCAACAGGACAAGGGGCAACAGGCACAAATGGAAACACAGGAAGTTCCATCTGAATATGAAGAAAAACTTCTTCACTTTGAAGGGGACCGAGCACTGGAACAGGCTGCCCGGAGAGGTTGTGGAGTCTCCTTCAAACCCCGCCTGGATGCAATCCTGTGCATCTGCTGTAGGTGATCCTGCCTTAGCAGGGAGTTGGAATAGATGATCTCTAGAGGTCCCTTCAAACCTCTACCATTCTGTGATCTGTGATACTTTGGTCAGTTGAGGTCAGCTGTCCTGGCTGTGTCCCCTCCCAACTTCTTGCACACCCCCAGCCTACTACATTTCTGTTTTCCACCCTTATGGTCTGTGTGTGATCTGGCCACCTTTGCTGACCCATCTTTCTGCTAAACTGAGGCATCTGGCCCAGTGTGCTCTGCAGCATAGCTATCAGAGACAGTGCAGACAGAACCATACAGTCAAAATGGAGATACTACACTAGAGAAATTAAGCTGATCATCTGAACTTCCCATGGAAGACCTTCCCTCCCTCTTTAGTTTGTAATAGCAACCTGGATAGATGGGAAGACATGTTATAGGGATGATGAAGATGCTGAAGGAATGTAGCATGTAAAGGCAGAATAAACAACAGTGACTGGAAATTATTTTCAGCAAAAATGTAAATTTTTTGAATTTTTAAGAATCTGTAGGGGGTGATTTTGGGGAAAAAAACTGTACATGGTTTTCCATGTTCTAATTCAAGACTAGTAAGTTTTGTATTTTCTTCAGGCCTGTGGTATTTATCTAGATACAAGAGCAGAAGTGGAAAATCATTGTTCTATTGAATCAGATCAAAGATCTGTCTTGTCTGAAATGTTGTTTACCAGCAGCAGATACCTACATAAATGTATAAGGACAGAGGAAATGTATGTGGTATCTTCCTTTCTCATGCCCTCGTTATATATGCTTTCCCAGCCTCCAGCAACCTGTGGATAATGGATGAATGAGTACAGATAGGAAGGGCTCTGTTATATATGAATACACTCAACTGCGAGTAATCTTCACAGCTTAGATTTCTGGAGATCTTGGAAGCAATTCCTGAACTGAGAAAAAAAAACCCTACAACTCATTACATTTCATGAATTAAAATTTTGTAGAAAAGTTCGTGTACAAAACATGGTATTTTTTGAGTATTTTAAAATGTTTTTCTTCAGTAATGACCTTTTATATGTTTTAACCATCAGGATACCTATAAAGCCAGCTGGTTTTCAGTATTATTAAGAACAAGAATGTTTTTGAAAATAAGATGGTTACTCTTTATGTTTGTCAAGCATTTATTTATTCAATTTAAACCAAGGAAACTTTATTGAAAGGACTTTTCCAGAGGAAGAGTTTTGGATAGAAAAAATGATGGGGTTTTTTGAGGGGATGAATGGGGTTTTTTTTAAAAATTCTTGATAAGGGCACACTTCCTGCAGACTGTAACTACTTAATTATTCCACACTTCCTCCCCGAGAAAGAACTTCTATCAGAGAAAAAGGACAATTGGTAGGAATGTGGATGAACATGGAAGAAGGACTGATAAAGAGAAGAGTGGAAAACTACTTTGAGGAGGAAAAGCAGAAATGATAAATTGCACAATAATGTAATACTCCCCATATAAAACTCACAATGCAATAAGATTGAATTATGAGGAAGTTATAATTATGATGTTAAAGAATAAACACCATTATGCAAACTACTGAGAAAAAGAAAATGATATGTGACTACTGTAATGGATTTTGTGTACGATAAGTGGTGTAGTAAAAAAAAAAAAATCATTTAATATTCCTAGTCTAATACATTCTACATAATGTTATTTATTACACCAAAATATTGCATACTCTTCTCTCATTTTTCTGTTCAATCTGTAAGACATAAGATACCATTATTATTGAAAAAGTAAGAGGTTTTCAATTCTTGAAAACTACATTCTTTAATAATGAATTTAATGGAATGGCATAGAAAAAAATTATAATTTTTTAATACAGAAGTCAGTAAAATTTAGAGGAAGACAAGATCTACAAAAGCAATTATAAAAGGATGACATTCGTGGAAAACATTGACATACAAACTAACAGAAGGAGTCTGGCTTCCTTTGCAGCCTGTCTCCCTTGTGTTTTCCAGGGGAAGTTTTTCATCACTTCTGCAATTTGTAGTATCAGAAAAGGAAAAGAAGTCATCACATCGGTTGAATTCTTCCTGGTCCTTCATTCCAAGTCACCCTTCTACCCTTTATCTACCTTTCTGGGGGATTTGTCAGGCACTTACTGAAAACTGCTATTTAGGTGCACAGTTAGTGCAGCTCCTTTGATTTTCTTTTTTAACTCCCTGTAGTTTCATGACCATATGTTCTTTGACATTCTTTTTAATTAGTGACAGATGGATGAAAGAATTTTAGATCCTAGACTGAATTTCTTGCTGTTGTATTTTTTTTTTTTTTAAATGAGACTTTCCATACACTAGTCACTTCTTAAAATACTTTGACTTCTTTTTGGTGTCGGCTTCCCCCTCTGCTCTATCAGTCTCTCTGCGTTCTGTGTTGCTTTCAGCAAACCAAAAAAAAAAAAAAAAAAAGACTATTCATCATTTTGAACTGTGCGATTTTTTATCCTATCTTCAGTGACAGCTGATGATCTGGTAGGTCTGGTCTTCTCATTCTGTTGTCAGGATTTCTGAAAGAAAAGTCTGGCATTCAGAATTATGAAACAGTTATAGAGAGTTTGATACTCAATTTTAAAAGTATGTCCAGGAGACAAAACACAGCAAAACGCCACCACCAAAAATGCAAAGCAAAGATTAAGGCAGTCTCTCTGGTATAATAGGACAACCCTCATTTCATATTTCCCTTTAGGCCTACACAAATACTCCTTTTACATCTCTCACACACATACGTCTTGTGTTTTCTTGGTTTGTGCTTTTTTTGGGGTTTTGGGGGGTTTTTTCCCACCCTTCTCTTTCTCCACTGCTAGAAGTAATAGAGCCCTTTGGCCACTTCAGATCTTTACAAATTTCTTGCCATAGTCTGTCTTTCTTTTGCTCATTAAATAGTACCTTGCTTCCAGTGAATCCGGTTTTGTGAGTGCTTTGATTTTACAGGCATTTTGAACAGATCAGTTCTATCTTTTGCCAGATCAAGAAAAATAAATAAATAAAAATTAGCACTTAGGTCTTTGTTTGATTGACTCATTCTGTAACATTTAGTTCTTAAAAGAAAAAGCAAAAAACCCACAACAAAGACGACCTAGTTTTATACTTAAGAATATGATTAGGAATGACGAGTAAACAGCTGGAAATTTTAATCTTTAGCAACAGAGTAAATGCTTATTGTGAAAGGTTTTTTTGTGTAGATATATCTTTAAGTCATAACTTTTAGATATATCTATCCAATAATACCCTCCACAACTACCCAAAAATTAATCTTTTTAGAAGCAGATAGTTTAGTACACAAGGATGGTGGCTGGTGTAAATCTTAGCAACCATCTTTTCCTAGTCGTCAACTGAATTGGGTTGTTACTGGCCAGCAACATGTCCAAAATTGCTAGATATGATAAAGTCTATATATAGTGTTGTATATTACTTGGATAAAACTAGCCATTAGCATCTCTTTGCCCTGAACAGAGAACAGATAATGTTTTCTGTCATTAGTTGACCAAAGGAAACAGTAACAGAAGATAAATTTTGCCATCATATTCCTTGGAGGATTAATTTATTAGTATATGAATCTATCTGCTTCTACCTTCTATTAATCTATCTGCTGATTTATATAGCTACTTTCTTTATTCATGTTTACCATTTTTCTGCATTGCACTGGTCCTTTATGATGAGGAGGGGGATTGAATATATGCTTTAAGTATTGTTTCAATTTCCTCTGTCAGAGCCCCTAGTAGCAGAGAAGAAATAACATGTAAAGAAACATATTTATCAAGCCGAACACACAGTGATTGACATTTCTTATCAAGTCACCATGATTACTTAACTTACTGTACTTTTTCCCAGAGCAAGAAAACCGGAGAGATTGAAGAGGATAAGGTATTTTGCATAAAAAACCACAAACAAACAAACAAACAAACAAACAAACAAACAAAACCCCAAAACCTTTCAAATTAGTTCCTTGAGTATTTACAAAGGAGAGAAGAAAGTTTTTTGTGGCTGAGCTGTTTTGGAAGAGCAGATTGGAGGCCTACAGCACAGTAGCAAACTGCTGCACCTGTAACTGTTAGACAATTATGAACAGCTGGTGATGATTAGCACAGCAACAACCAATCTACCCAACATATTTCACTCTGATAAAGAAAAGAGCAAGATGCAAAAAGGCATTACAGGCTACAGCCTTCGCTTTTCACAGAGGGCAGTCTTTTACCAAAGGGATCTCAAGAATAGAAGTGTGCTGTATATTTATGTTTGCTCTCCCGGTCTTAATTAGGGCAAGCTAAGAGAAAAGGTAAAAAGGAAGCTGGCATCACTATCAAATCGTGCAAGTAAACTGCAAAAATAGCATTTTACTATGGAGATTGAAGATGGAAAATACCTTTCACATGGTATACTTTCACCACCCTAACAAAAATTGGTGACTGTACTGTGTGTGTGGATTTTTCTGTGTCTGACATCATATTAGTGTATCAGGCCACTTCTTTAAATAACCTATAAAGCAATGCAAATTAAGAACAGCTGATGTCATATAACTTCTGGATCAAGGATCATCAAATTTACTGAAGGAGCTGGAAAGTTAAGCTTCAAGTTTCTATTTCAGGCTCATCCCCTGAAAGCTGTTCAGTTCAAGCTGAGATGGATAACACCAGATAAATCATTCTCAGGCAATGAACTGGTAATAAAGACTGAGTGCAGAGATCTCCCTGTCTTTATATCGACTTAGAAGCTTTTCCACTCCTTTTGTTCCCCTGTCCTATTGAGGGGGGAGTGAGAGAGTGGCTGGGTGGGTGTCCGGCAGCGCACCAAGCTCAACCCATGGCAGGGAGCTACTGATGTTCCTCTGGTTGCGACAAAGCCTCCCCATTTATTAGTTGAAATAATGATGTCCATTTAGGATGGAGTCAGAAAAATAATCCCAGATCTTGCACAACTTAAGTTGTAGGTTCTGGAGTCCCTTCTGAATTAAAACCTACAGCACTTAGATTATTTCTGGTGTTCCAGATCAGTGGTTTGGTGTCTCAGATCTTTGTACACTAACTTATAGCCACAATGCCTGCAGTAAAGACATGGACTTTACAGTGTCTGTAGAACTATTTATCAGGTAAATCCATTATATGAGTAAACCTAGGATGACAGCTTTCTTGACTAAAGGGTGTTTGCTGCCATAAAGGTCACAAAAGTAAGATAATGCTATCCTGAGTGGGGGAAGAGGGGGAGGAAGATAAGCCAAGTTCATCAGAGAAATATAAGCAAAGTTAATGAGAGAATGATAATTCATCAGAAGGTGACTTTGTGTAACACTTTCAGAGCAAATGAGAGTGCTGAGTTGTCCTGGTTTCAGCTGGGATAGAATTAATTTTCTTCCTAGTAGCTGGTGTAGTGGTTTGGATTTAGTATGAAAATAATGTTGATAACACACTAATGTTTTAGTTGTTGCTAAGCACTGTTTACAATTAAGTCAAGAACTTTTCAGCTTCCCAGCCCTGCCAGCGAGGAGGCGTGAGCCTTCTGCAGGGGGTGCACAAGAAGCTGGGAGGGGACACAGCCAGGAAAGCTGACCCAAACTGGCCAAAGGGGTATTCCATACCATATGACATCACACTCAGTATATAAGCTGGGGGCAGTTTGCCAGGGAGCGCTGTGGCTTGGGAACTAGCTGGGCATTGGTCAGTGGGTGGTGAGCAACTGTGCTGTGCATCACTTGTTTTGTATATTATTTACTATTATTGTTGTTGTTGTTATTATTATTATTCTTTTCTGTCCTATTAAATTGTTTTTATCTCAATCCATGAATTTTACTTTTTTCCGATTCTCTCCCCCATCGCTCTGGGGGGGATGAGGGGAGTGTGTGAATGGCTGTGTGATAGTTTTAGCTGCCTGCCAGGTTAAACTATAATGGTCTTTTTTTTTTTTTTCTTTTTTTTTTTTAGAAAAAAAAGTTATTATTTTCATCCTAAATCCAAACCACAGCACTATACCAGCTACTATGAAGCAAATTAACTCTACCCCAGCCAAAACCAGGACATGGGTCTAAATGGACTCAAAACCAGTTTAATCACAGATATATGCAATTTTACAAATGACACAACTTCCTTGTTCTGTGGTAGAGATGAAACAGCCCAGAGGAGAATTCAGGGGGTAAGTGTAGTGTGGCCATGCTCCGTGTTGTCCTAGTAGCAGTAGTAGTAAAAGTAGGATCATGGAGTCCCCTGAGATTCCTCCCCAAATGACTTTGGATGTAGTCAGTTATAGAATTGGATAGAAAATACCCAATTCTTATTCAGCTCATTCAAATTCACTTGGCATCTAAAGCGGACTGTCACCATCGCTGATGCTCACAATTTGCTCCTCTCCTTTGCAACTTTCACAGTGATTGACAAGTTGTTTATGCTCAAGGATCTCCTCTGTTCTTATAACAAACCTAATTCCCCTTCCTGTAGGGTTAGCTAAAGTTCACATGCTAATACTCTTGTCAAATGGGCCTAATTTATGCTAAGTGCTGAAGTTTCTAATTCCTAATTCCTAATATGAATAAAATTCATAGGTGATATGCTCGGGGCCAGGCTGGAACTCAGTTCTAAAAAGAGAGATGATTTGACCATTTTCTGAGTATCCTTCTTGGCCTTTGCCCCCAGAAGATATTGGATGGGTAGGTTTGACAGCTTTTTGTATTAGTACAAAATAAATAACATAAAAGAATTTATGAAGTCTCCATTTTGCAGCATGAATAAAGCTCTTGGCCAGAGTTATGTGAATAATTCATTCTTGGGTTCATGTCTAAATTGCAGTATTTTATTTCTAATGACTCGAACCCTCTGAATTTCATGTTTCGAAATTGAGAGTAAGGCTCAAAGGATACATGAGGAAATCTGGATACTTTTTCCCTGCATATCATCTTTATCTTTGGGAAGGTTCTTGAATCACTTTGGTTTCCTGTTCTTGAAAATTAAACAAAGAAATTAACAATGGAAGTATTTGGATTTTAAGAAAATTCACAAATGAGCTCATGCAAAGCACAGAAAGGACAAACACAAAAATCACATATTTAGCCAGTTAAATGATTTATAAGAAATGATAGTCTCTGAGTAGGTGTTTTAAGTTGGGAGAAATTGCTAGAACAGTGGTTTTTTAAAATACAGCTTAATAGGTTTATGAAAATGCATTGATTTACTGACAGAATAATAGCATAATAGACAACATGGTTACATACAAGACCTTGTAAAGAATGTGTGAAGTGCTGCAGTCTTCTTAGTGAAAGACTTTCAAGTGGAACTCAGATGAAGCTGCCAGATGCTGGAGGGTTTTTTATTCTTAAAGACAAAGGCATCACAAGTTGCTCTTGCTAGCAGCTGAATTCAGCTGCATTCAGATAAGAAATTAGATGTGATTAAAACCATACAGTTATTGTAACCTGAATAAGAAGTCAAGATAAATAACCATGGAAGAGATCAGTGAAAGAAGTAATTCTCTCTTTGTGCCTGAAATCTGTAGACTTCAAAGGTGGTCTTTAGAAAGTTTTGATGTCCAGCTATGAGCGTATTAAACTATAACTTAAAGGAAATCATATAATCAAAATTTAGATTAAATTTTAAGATGAAAAACAAACACAGAATCACACAATCACAGAATGGCTGAAGTTTAAAGGCACCTCTGGAGATCATCTAGTCCCATTCCGTGCTTAAGGCAGGGCTAGCTAAAGCAGATCCCTGTCTAGCTGGAGATTGAATGTGCCTAAGGATGGAGACTCCACAGCCTCTCTGGACAACTTATTCCAGTGTCTTACCAAACTCACAGTTAAAAACTCTTTTTTCTTCTGTTTAAATGGAATTTCCTGTATTTCAGTTTGTGCCCATTGCCTTTTGTCCTTTCACTGAATGTCACTGAGAAAAGAATTTCCTTCTTCCTTTCAGTTCTGTCAGTACTTTAAAGGAAATTAGATTTATTTTTGTCTGAACAAACACACAACGCATTGAGCAAAGAGGAGCTGTTTCTGCACAGTTATTTTTGTAGCTGTATTTTAATTCTTGAAAAATGTTGAAGTCATTAATATCATTTAGTATTACAGTATCATCTAGAGGTGCCAGCTGAGAATAGTTCTGTAGATAATGTAAGAAACAGATCTTGTTATTAAGATGTAATAATCTACATAGGCAAGGAGAAAAAAAAAAAAAGAAAGAAAAAAAGAAATTGAAAAAAAGTTTTTTCTTAATTGCCATGATAGACAGTTGTCAGAACTAGAGACAGATTCTGATTCTTTTCATTCAAGCCAGACTGCAATTTTTTGCTAGAAGCATCCACATCATTTAAATTTCACACTCTATAATTCTGTGCTCTTCACTAATTTGTCATTTTTTTTCTTGTGAATGAAAATTTGATTATTAGAACCATTCATTACCTAAAACATCTTATTTATATAGAAGCTTT
This sequence comes from Grus americana, assembly GCF_028858705.1. Lineage (NCBI taxonomy): Eukaryota > Metazoa > Chordata > Aves > Gruiformes > Gruidae > Grus > Grus americana. The sequence goes on along the minus strand of NC_072853.1, from coordinate 7,117,005 downwards.
TATATGAAATTAGCTCAATATATTTTTTTATTTTAGTATGTATTTATTTAATTTTTAAGAAATTCAATTAGTTTGCTGTCAGACTGCAAAGACTATCTTTCATATATGTTAAGAAGCTAATAAAGCCTCATGGAAGTGTGACTGGTTTATAGTTATTAATGCTTATGAGACATGGTGTTTATTTAAAAATAAAGAACAAACAGGTTGCTCCTTCAGTGATTTATGGGAAAACAGAGCTTCAATAACTACACTGGTATCTCTCACATGTACTTCTTCCTAAAATTAGATACCGGGCTTTTATTTCAAGTACTTAGAGGTAACTTAATGAAGGCTTATCATACACGTCTAATAAAGCCCTTTTAAATTACCATAAGAGAAATGAGATCTCCTTTTACTCATGTGACATTTTTACTCACATCTTAAAGATATTAGGTGAAATCCTGGCTCCAGCAATATCAAGAGACATTTTGATTGACCCATTAGGATGCATGGCTGAACTCTGGTTGCTGGTTCACCCTACTACATAGTAACAGACAATCAAAACTATCTTTGCAAGCTCTTGACCATAAAATTACGTCATATTAGCTAGAAATGCCATGAGAACCAAAATTCACTGAAATTTCTGATAATACTAACACAAGCCCAGGGAAATTCAGTCTGTATTTTGGGTTCATAATGAAATTCAAATGTGGAAGCTTTGATCATAATTTCCTGCAGACAATATCTATGTGCTATGAAAAAATGGTAAGTATTTTAGGAGAACATTAGCACATCTTTTTACGTTATGCAAATGATACCTAAGGCAACTTCATGTTTAAAATTTGTGTGTTCAAATCCCAATTCTGTAACACTGGACTTGCCTTGAATCACATCAGAAAATTCAGTGAAAAAAATATTAAACCAATTTTAATTATTTATTGATAATTACTTTTAGGTTTAGATGTGCTTCTGATGCGTAAACAGACTTACCATTTCCATTACTGATATTCTGCTATTTTCTTTTGTTTCAGGGCATGCTGCAAAGGTAATAGATATTGCTTTATTTTACAGAATCTGTTGATTCAAACAAAAGTGATAACTGGAAAATATCAACACATTCATTGGCTATGCTTAGTAAAAAAAAAGATGCCTTAATATTGCTGTATCAAATTTATGGTTATTATTGATATCATCGCCCATGGAAAGAAGCAACCAGGAAACAGTGGAAAATTGAGGAGTTTTTACATGATAGGACACAAAGAAATGACTGAGCCAAATTAAAGTCCCCAGAAGAATAGCAACAAATGAATGGATGAAGATGAATATATAATATTCCAAGAGTACAGTTGCTCTGTTTTGTTCTTTTGGCATTAAATAGTTGATTTTTCTCACAGAATTTTTAAATTTTTACTGGTCTCTTCCATTGTGTGACAAAAAATATTTTCCCGTAAGTTTTTTAACAAATGCAGTTTCACAGTTCTCTTCACTGGGTCCCTAATCTCTTTGCTCCTCAGTTTCCATGACGCATGTAATGCATGACATTTATTACCTCACTGAAAGATTTTGGGAACAAGTTCACATTTTTGATGCATTTAGTTTTGATCACTACGGTGGGTCCACTTATGTACAGGACAGAAATACAAACTACATCTGCCCAAAGAACTTTGACCAGGAACCTTTGGCATTGTTAATACTCTGCAACTGATAGGTCACAAATCACAGAGCACTTCCTATAGCTAAGTAAATGTGAAACAAACACTTTCTTGTTTTATTCTGTGGTGTTTTGATATATTTATCTTTTGTTCTTTACAGAAGCAATTTAAATAGTTTTGAACTCTCTATGACCCATAGCTGAGCTTCCTTTTATTGAAAAACATCAGGGGCAGAAGAAATGAAATGAAAAATGTGGAAGAATCTAGAGCTTACTCTTATCTCTTTGTCTTGTAGCTTTCACCTTGAACTCTTCATAGAAATTTGTGTTCTCAGTATGCAAAGTGCAGGGGGAAGGGAGGGGATTTGATCGGTCTTCCTTATATGCTGATACACTTACTAAAGGCAATAATCCATTTCAGTTCATTTAGTAATTGCTTTTCAATTCCCCAGGATTCTTTTAAATGAAGCTATCCTTCTCAACCTATAAAACAAGTCAAGATGATGACTATAAAAAATCTCTCACCAAAATTTTTGACAAAAGAATCACATGTACCATCCTGATTTCCAAGGTAGCCTTCTTCATTGCAATTATTTTAATCTTGGCTGTTCTCACAGTACCTTGCTTCCAGTATTTACACATAACATATCTTTTTCTTCAGGGTCAGAATGTGCCTTAAGATGAATTTTTATCTCCTTTGACCTTCTCCTCCCTTTCCCTTTGTCTTGCAATACATGAAGCTTAAAACATTTTAAAATTGCAAATTAAGTAAAATCCTTTCAAGATTTCATAGCTCATCTCAGTTTCTTTAAGAGAGCGCGCAGTTTTGTGCAGATGAAGCAAATGTGTAGTTTTCCCACCTGATTCTTGCACTTCTAACGCTCTCCATTTGTTTTTTTTGACAGAAACAATACCTCTGAAAAGCTGTGCCTTCATGGCCTAATCCTGCTAACCTTTTTTATGTATTACTCTTCTGGAAGTCAGTGAAGGCTCCATTGGCACACAACCAGCCAACTTTGTCAAAGAAGATAAAATAAACATATTTCAGCTCTGTGTCAGAATAGTATGTATCTTGGCTCAGCTGACTTTGCTTGATTCAAGTGAATCTTAAAGGTTTCAAGAACTAGCTGCCTTATTGGAGCTCGCTCTTAAGTGTATGTAAGTCCTAAGTGGATTCTAGTAGCAAAATATTCTTCTCTTCTGTCCTTCTGAAAGCCCAGTCTTTCCAAGGGTATTTTAGATCTGATGAGGAATATATCCTCTACTTCAGCTCAGAACATGCTAAAATCAGAAATTTGTAGGCTGACAATCTCTAGATAATTCATTTTTGTGTATCATTATTCATTCAAATCTCTAGTCCAGCCTGAAGACAGAAATTACTACAATCTTCCAGACCACAGATTGTAAAGTGTATTATGTAGCCAACGGGATTCAAATAGTGCTGTCAACCCCAAAACAACCTGGGCAGAGTGTTGCCAGGAAAGGAACTGAGAAAACGCTGACCTCATAACACAGAATGTGTTATTTGTATTTAACTTAACTCAGTGATAACATAAATTAGATTGACACAATTTGGAAATCACAAGTGAAAGGAAATGTGAAGTGAGTCAACCATCCATGACGCATGCGATAAAGCATCTCGATGGAAGAAACTGGCTCTGCATAGCACCTATAAGGCTGTAAAAAAGTGCCTTATGGGTTTAGAAAGCAAAGAAGAAAAAAAAAAAAAGAAAGAAAATCCTGAACCAAGAGCATCAGGAATCAACACAGGACCTGAGCAGCACAGGGACTTGAGAAATCACACAAGAATCCAAACTCCTCTAAAGTGACAAGATTTCATTAATCATGCTTAAATGAAACTTTTTTTTGTGATAGTACATTTTCTGTAGTTTTCAATAATGAAGTCACATATTGGATCTAAATGTGCTTTGAAGCCTCATGGTAAGACTAAATACTCAGGTGCCCTCCCTGTGGACATTTCTCTGCCCAACCTCTTTAAGAGCCAGCTGCTGAGCAGACTGATGTATTCTTTCAATCAGCTGGTTTGATTGGTATGTGGTAGCAGCCTTTGGGGCATAACAAACCCAGAAACACTGTGTGGAAAAGTAATAATTTTCTGTTTAGTCTAATAAGCCTTTTTTCCTCATGAGATTTCTTGCAGTTTAAAATCTTTCTGGGAAGATGATACTTGCCATGCACATCGGCACTACCATGTGCAGCCAGGAGAGTGTTTCCGTTGCAAATGGTCTATACTGTAGTAGGCAGTGGATTAGGAGTAGCAGGCTTTGCACAGCTGCTCTCTCATCGCTCCTGGATGGGCATAACTTTGCTTATGAGATGTCCATAGTATAATTGCAACATTAGTAACTTCAGGATGTGCAAGACAGTTAGTAGAGATTTGTAAGTGTTTATTCTCTCCAAAAGCAAGAGATAAATAATGAGAGGATATCTTTTGCTGCCACAATCAGTTTAGATTTGACCCATGAGCAGCATAGCAATGACTCTAGGCTGCATCATTCAGGATGTGTGGACACAAATATCCTCCAAGGTAAGGTTAGTTAACACAATTATAGTAGAAGTTAAGGGAGAGATTTCAAATGCCATATTCATTTGTTTGTTACTGCATTCAGCTCTGGGGTCCCCAATATAAGCAGGACATGGAGCTGTTGGAGCAAGTCCAGAGGAGGCCACAAAGATGATCAGAGGGCTGGAGCACCTCTCCAGAGGTGACAGGCTGAGAGAGTTGGGGTTGTTCAGCTTGGAGAAGAGAAGGCTCTGGGGAGATCTTATAGCAGCCTTCCAGTACCTGAAGGGGCCTACAGGAAAGATGGTGAGGGACTGTTTACAAGGGCGTGTAGTGATAGGACAAGGGGTAATAGGTTTAAACTAAAAGAGGGTCGATTTAGATTAGATATAAGAAAAAAAATTCTTCACTGTGAGGGTGGTGAGGCACAGGAACAGGTTGCCCAGAGAAGCTGTGGATGTGCCATCCCTGGAAGTGTTCAAGGCCAGGTTGGATGAGGCTTTGGGCAACGTGGTCTAGTGGAGGGTGTCCCTGCCCGTGGCAGGTTGGAACTAGATGATCTCTGAGGTCCTATCCAACCCAAACCATTCTATGATTCTATGATTCTCTGAAATACTAGAAATTGGGGTGAGACTTCATATATATAGCAGATGAATCACGAGGGCCACAACAGGGCTTCCTGCATTTTTCTTTAGCGCTTGGTGCTGTACAGAGCTGAGTTTCTGGAGGAAGTAAACCTTCTGTCCAATTTAGTGTGATCATATAACCATAAAAAAATGTAAGTTTGAGGGGACCTCTGCAAATTTTTAGTTCAATCCTTGCTCAAACTAAGATCAACTCTGAGGTGAGATCAAGTTGCTATAGGGCCTTATCAAATTGAGAGTTGAGGATCACAAAGTATATTCAAAATATTCTCCACAGTCTCTCTGGGCAATCTATTTCTATGCTTAAACATCCTTATCTGAGCACAGTCTGGCTTCAACTCCCTTATAACAACTCATTAGCTAGTAGAAAAGATCCATTAGATGCTCCTGAGCCTTCTCTTCTCCAGCCTAAAGATGCCTAAACATGTCATTTTTGCTAAGTCCACTCTGGCAGTTCCCAGGCACCTTGTTCTTCATGTGTCTGGACATGATTTCTAGGAGGATTTTCTCCATATTCTTACAAGGGACTGAGACTGAGCTGACCAGCCTTTAATTCACCACAGCCTCTTTGCTGTCCTTCTTGAAGATAACTGTGATATTTTTTCCAGTCAACAGGAACCTCCTCTGATTCCCACAGCCTTTTAAAGGCAGCATAGAGTGGTCTTGCAGGGCCAGTATCCACGTCCCTTTGTACACTTGGCTGCACTTCCATGTTATATCTTCCCATGGCTCTCTGCAAGTCCAGTTTATTTGAATCATCTCTTGCTCAGTTTTCTCCTTCCATGGGTAGTTCTTCACTCCATTTGGCTTCTCCAGAAGGCTCAGGCATCCTGGAAGTTATCAGAAAAACTAAGGCAAAGAAAACGTAAGAGGTAGCTTTACTAGGTGTGCTTCAGGACTCAGCAGCGGGGGGGAGGGAGGGAAGAGTTGTCCTGCCCTGGCTCAACAAATATGCTGTGGTTGCAGATAGTATCAAGACTGAGCACATATTGCCATTGAGCACAGGTATACACACAGACCAATGTAGATAGAGAACAATGCCTTTATGGACATCCATCTAACCACAACCAGTACTTGCAGAAACATCAGCAGGGATTGCTCAGTCCTGCTCCTCCTCTTTATCTAATCAGAATTCATGGTTGTTATTGGAATATGCATGCATGAGGTAGGTCTCTCCAACAGCTGGTCTTGGATACCCAGTCTGTCCATTATCCAGCTCAGAACCTGGTCTCCTCCAGCTACTGACCTCCAGACATGTCCTTGAGCTTGTTGGCTTTTGCAGAGATTTCACACAAACACACTCAAAGTAGAAAATTCATGGATATGGAAGATAGTTACAATTACTATTTAATGAGAATACAGGGCAGAGTGACATACTAAGGCACAAGGCTCCACCAGATGAGTGTACTGACAGGCAACCTGCTCACACACAGCCACCATTCTCTTTTTGACTTCTGTTTTCACATGCTTGCCCCTCCCTGGTCCACCTTAAACTGTCCTTTTTCCCATCTTTGGTTCTTTTCCTAAACTGCCTACAGCAGATTTCACATCTTCCCACAGTTCCTTAAAACTTCCAATAATAAGTTTTGCTTAGTCCCAAAATTGCCCCTATGTTCCATAGAAACTTAAAGATCAATGAGCTCTACTGAGCTTTTTGTCTTTCAGAGCAGTCTCCCAATGCACATGGACTACCAGTTTCCTGAAGAAGCCTGCTTTGCTGAACTTCTGTGTTATTATTCTGCTACAGCGCAGCTTCATTTATGTTAGGATCTTAAACTCCACCACCTCATGGTCACTGCAGACAAGTCTACTATTGATTGTTGACCACTTCTTCTTTATTCATGAGTGGCAGATCCAGCAGGGTGTGACCCTTGTGAAGTTCCTCCAGCACCTGCAGCTAAAAATTCTCTGGGCTCCTGCTCTGAGAGACTGTAATGGCAGATGGAACCCAAAAGCCATGGACTAAATGAACTTGACAGGCATTTTAGAGCGATAGCCTGTAGAGTTAAGGGAATGAGATCTGTGAAATAATCTGGGCATGACGTAGATGGTATGGAATAAGGGGTGGATAATGTCCTGGTTCTGGCAAGGATAGACTTAATTTCACAAAGAGCCAGGACAGGTGAGCCAAGCTGGCCGGGGGCTATTCCATACCATGTGACATCATGCTCACCATAAAAGGGGGCTAGTCGGGCAGGGGTGGGTTCCATGTGGCTGTGGGACGGGCTGAGTGTCCGGTTGGTCCTCGGATCGGTAAATTGTTCTTTGTTATCACCCATTGTGAATATCTGTTATCAGTACTGTTGTTGATTGTTTCCCTCTCCCTTGCTGTCCCGGTAAACTGCCCTTATCCCAACCCTCGAGGCTTTGCCGTTGTTTTTCCGTTCTCCTCCCCAACCTGCCGGGGGAGGGGTGAGTGAGCAGTGCGTGGCACCCAGCTGCCGGCTGGGGCTAAACCACGTCAGCTCTCCAGACATCTCCTGGATTATTTGTGTCCTGTCATGATGGTCTTCTAGCAGATCCTAATTTAACCATCTAGCACTCTTAATGAATTAGTGCCATTGTTGAAAGTGAAGGAGAAATTATGTTTTACTTTTAAATGTAAATGTAGTATAATGTTCCTAAAGAGAATAAGCATAATGACTCTCTTTATATTCCACTTTAATTTAAAGAAAATATTGTCAATAAGCTTATTTTATACATTATTTTGGTTATAGATATAGTAAGTCCCTTCTCTATCAGCTGTTGCATGAGCTTCCGTCTCAGCAGTCTAGTTTTAAAATGCAGATGGTTCCTTTTTTATATTGTTTTGGTTTCAAAAGCAACCTAGCTAAAGAGTAACGTTTAAAAGAGAAGCAAAAGCAGTCCCAAAGGGCTAATGTGAGTAATGTACCAATTATTTTCTGTGCTACAATTATATTTTCTGCCCTGAGAGAATGCAACAAAATATTGCTGCATTAAAAAAAAAGTAAAAAAGAAAAAAAAAAAAGCATTTTTGTACAAGAGAAGTATCACTGCAAATATTAACCATTCCATTCCACTAGGAAGTGAATTACAGAACACTCACATTTCTAGTTAGCACTCTGTAGTTTCAAGACAAGTTCATCCAAATAATTATATTTAAAAACATAAACATAGCCAAAAATCTTCACCCACAAGTTTGCACAAATCTGTGAAAACTCCTGCATCTAAAGGGCTAATATCCTACTACTACAAGCAATTGCATTATAAAATTATTTTCTAAAGCTTATCTAATCATACCTTAATTAAAAATATTATCTTTCTTTATGCTCTATCTTTTGGAAAGCTCCAGACTCAAGACCTTCTGAAAATTAGAAACCATTCCTCTCAGTTCCAATTTAAGCATATTTAGAAATTTTATTATGGTGTGAGAGATGTTCTTTTCATATTTTTCTCTGTCATGTTTACCTTCCTTTTATATTTTCAGAGAACATCATTGTTTTGTCTCCACAAGTGATATTACTTTGTACTCAATGTTTCTTTCAGCACAACTCATTCTGAGCTCTACTACTTTGTGTATCAGTTATTGTCTACACGCCATCTTTCATAGCTAGATTAATGTTTGTCTCTATGGCACCCTAAGAAATGCCATTCGTTCTTTGTCCAGAAAATCATGAACTTTCTAAGCACAAAAGGAGCTCATCTAATATGATCTGCCTTTTATTAAAATAATCTTTCATTTTACTCCCTGATGTGGTCAAACCAATTGCCTTACAGTTGACCTGATAACATGTTCTTTAATTTGTGTGTGCGCATATATATATATATATATATGTATATATGCAGTCTCTTTGGATAAGGAATCAAAATTACCACCACTGTGTTAGAGGATTTATAAATACCCATATATTTTCCTCTGCGAGATCTACTAAGGTGAGTTGCTAACTGTATCCCAAGGGTGCCACATCCCAGTGTTCCAGGCTCTTACACTGAAGGTGCTTCTAAAAATCAGTAGAGTCCTTCAGATCCTTCTCACATTAACCCTACATTTCTCTACCATTACAAAGTAGTCTGCTCTGCTGGCATGAGGGCATGCCACTCCTCATAAATACAAATGAAAATCTGTCAGTGGGTTTCTTTTACCAAATGTTAGATATCTAGAGTGTAAGCAACTACACAGGAGCTAGACATCCTAGAAATGACGACTAGTTAGTGAAGTCCTGGCAATGGATTAGGTCACACTGAAATTAATCTAATTATTTTTTGTTATATAAATACCAATTTCTTTCCTTTGATTACAAAGGGAACCTAGCTCATTTCAGTTATCTACACTGTAGATGAATCTTACTCTGTTCTAGAAGGTGAGAAATATCACTCTGAGTAGCTTACTGGCCTTGTCCTGTCAACAGTCATGTTCCTTGGTGCTAGACAGAGGCTTGGATATGAGCCAGAACAATAGGACATTATTAGGCCTGCATTGGTCAGTCTGAAATCCAGGAAGTCTTAAACTTATTTTGCATCAGCTACATGTTCCTTGGACTAACAAGAGACAAATGTATTTGAAGAGATAATCCAATCCCTCTTTTTTTTTCTGAATAAGGTCAGGGAAAGGAGAAGAGAAGAAAAGAAAAAAGTGTAAGGAATTTAATCATTACTTGCTTTTGAACTGTGGGGAGCTATAGATTCATCAAAGTTGGAGAGGACCACACAAGAGAAGCTTAATTTTAGCTCCACAGATGATTTGATCTTGCTTGATATTAAGCAGCATATTCTCAATCCAGAAGAACACATAAACATTTGATTAACTTTAAGCAGGCAAATAGTTCAATGGGCTTAAACTGTCCTTTAAAAGTGTGGCTTATATGGATTATTGGTGTGTTTCATGGCAGTAATACAACGACTAAGCTGGGAAGAGAGATGCAGAGAACAGAGGATCTACTTAAGTAATTCCAGAAATATCAAGCTTAATTAGAGTCCCACGAACTCCAGGAAAATATATATATTGGAAGAAATTAAGACGTTATTTGCAGGAACCTGCCTTCTCCTTTCAACATTTTTCCATGGAAAACAAAACTATGATAAACACATCCAGAAATGCAACTGAAAGCCTATCTAGGATTCCAAGTAACAGTTTATAGGAAATATTGGATAGTTAGCTAATTCTGTTAGTATCTCTGACTAATTGCCTAAAATCAATTAGTCCGTTAGCAAAAGTCAATGGGTTTTTTCTCATTCATTTGTTTTCAGAAATGGAACTAGGAAGAGAAGTGCTCATATTCTGAATAAAGTACACATTGGAATTTGAGAAAATGGTATTTTAAAATCAGTGTGAAATACAGTCTAGATTGGTTAGTTTTATTTTTCCACTCTAGAGAATTATTGTAATTCTGATGGACAAACAGATAGAAGAATGATTAGAAGTTCTTTATATTAACAGTGAGATGACAGAATATATGTTACAGCAGTCATTCAAAATATTATTACACCTATTGAAGTCTGTTTTGACTAATATGATAATGCAGGTAAAATGGCTTGAGTTAATTGCTATGAAAGAAATTTTTGAAAATTACATATAGATTTCACTGAATTTTCCATATTAAACACAAATCAAGACATTGTAAATATATCCATTCTCAGGAAAAAAAATGAGCTTACAACTAAAAGTTGTGTGAAAACTCTTGCTGGTTTTCTTTAAAAGAATAGTAACATCTACCTTTGGGGACCATGGTAGGAAGAGAACTCTCTACCCCAGGCTAAACAGCATAAACCAGTTCACTCTATGTTGTTCAGAGTTAGTCCTCTCTGGGGCTGACTTGTGAGGCTACACCACTTAGCACTTAATCTTGGTCTCCTCAGGGAACCCTATAGTGTTCCTGGGACCCAATCTCTGTGTGTGCGTGCATGCGTGTGCATTTGTTTTTCCAAATAAAGAGACAGCTATGCTGCAGCTTAGGAAAGAGTTTCTTTAGAGCACGTGGTTAAGGTTGCATATTGCTTAGCCTTGGAAGTCACACTGGTAGTTCAGTGGTGGCATTGCTCTTTGCATAAGGGCACAAAGCCTGTTATGTTGCTGTTGTAGAATACATAATGCAGAAGGAGTCAGTCTGCGTTTGAAGTGCAGCCTGTCGTGAAGTATCCTATCACCAGTGATGCAGCTTTTTCTTTGAGAGAACCACTTTGCTTTAGGATCCAACCAGGGAGAGAAGTGTGGATAATGAGGGAAAGTTGACCACACAGTAAAATGCAGAGCAAGCCAAGCTGATAGTGTGTACATGTCTCCTTTGAAACCTAGTAAGGGCTTGTGAAGGTTTATGAATGATGAAGCTAAAGGGCAGTGCCATTGAACAATACCATGTAGGATTAGGGCACCCTTCAGACTGGAAGAAAAATTTCCACCAGAAGCTACTTCAGTCCCTGGTACAAATGAGCAAGGATGAGATATTGTAATGCTCTGCCCTTATGTTAAGGACTAGTTTCAGTGGAAGAAAGTGTGGTGCTATCAGATACCATAGAAATGCTGATATAGTTCCAATAGGGTAACCAGGAGCAAGTGGAAGAGGAAACAGGCATGCCTAAAGGGATGAGTCCAGGATACAATGAATTTACACCTCATTGACTGCAACAGTGCTTTTGAACTCAGCCACAAATAGGCAGCAATGATGAGCCAAGGTAAGAGAAGCTGTTCTCCTTGAACAAGCACAGAGTCCCCTTGGGCAGGAGAGGCAAGTAAGGTGAAGCAGCAGCTGCAGACTGGCTCAAGAACTGAGTGGCACAGTGAACTGTGAACTGAAAAATGGTTGTCAAGAATAAGGGCCTGCACAATCGTCTAACTGAATACTATACTTGACTCAATTCAGTTTGCTGTCATACTGATATATAATCGTGAAGGACTAAAAATGACAACACCTATACACTCATTTTGGCCACAGCAGTCTGTGGGAATGTTAATTACATAAAAAAAAAAAAAAAAAAAAAGAGAAAAATTAACTGTGGCTTTTTTAATATTAAACTTAGTAATGACTGTATTTGTAAATTTGATTTTTAAATGCAGGGGAAAAGAAAAGTGCTAATCCAGGGAGAAATGAAAGATAGTTCACAGGCTTTGCCATGAAAGATCATTTGCCCTGCCATTTGGGACTGGATCAATAAACCATTAGATCGATTCCCTTTTCTCATCTACGTAAAAAGTACAGTTATTTGAAAGACCAGTTTGAATGCAAATAGGAATATAGATCTACTCCTTGTACAGAATTAGGGCAACAACAGCCCTAGGCTCCTCAGGTTGACCAAAGCTGGTTAGGAAGCAGATGATTAATTGTGGCAGGTTTTGTGTACTTGTCTCTTCAAATAAGGATGAGAGTATAGGTCAACTTTCTGCCACTTTCTGATATTTATTCTACATTCCAGCAGGGATTCACATCATTCCAAAACTCCCTTCCTTTACCAATGAGACAAGAAAGGAGAAATGACCCCTACCTGTACTAACCCACTCCAAATGTCAGGAAAGACAGATCAGTAACTGTGGTTGTAATGGTGTCAAGGTCTGAGCCAGCTCAGCCGTGCCTGTCCGCAGTCCTGTGCTCTCAGCTAGAGGCTACTACCAAAGAAAGGAACTACAGTTCTGGCAGCGTTCAGAAAAGTTGGAACAAGGCTGGTTTTCACCAGAAGATCAAGCTGGCCTTCAACTAACTTCATTTTAAATTAGACATCTACAGCTAAGCTAATCACTCTAGTTCTCATTCTAGCCAGTAGAGAGATGAAGTTTTTGAGGGAGTGATTTTCCTGCCCTGTTTTTAACTGTCTACTTTAGTCTTAGCTGTATTGCACCACGAAGGGACTGTTTCTCTCTACTGACTATAAAAGGAGCTGAGATGTTTAGTTTGGCTATGCACATTGTGCGAGATGAACCAACCTCTAAGTCCCCAATTCATTTTTCTGCGGTAACAGCTAAAAATAAGAAGTTAACATCCTGCCACAAACACACCCTAAATACAGGCTGCAGAATTCTGTTTAGAGAGCTTTGGAAAAGAAAATGGCAAAGCTGACTTGAGAAAGACAAAAAAGCAGATTTGTCACAGTTGGCAATGGAAATGGATATTTGAAAGAGGCAGCTTGCATCCTAAGGCATGTTCTAGTGGACATGGGTAGGGTATCGGATTAGGTGTTCGGACTAATATACCTTAGACAGTAATTGTTGTTCACATTGTAGTTGTGTTCCTGGTACTATCCCTCCTGTAACAGGGTTGGTCCAAGGTATTAAAAATTGTTGCATTCAGAACTCATTAGAAAACCATCCAGCACGATTTTGATCTCTAGTCTTATTTCATAGAATCATAGAATCATAGAATGGTTTAGGTTGGAAGGGACCTCAAAGATCATCTAGTTCCAACCCCCCTGCCACGGGCAGGGACACCCTCCACTAGACCAGGTACTCAAAGCCCCATCCAGCCTGGGATTTCAAAGATGTCAGCCTTCCACTGGGTCTCAGCCTCGTAAGAATCTCCTACTTCGATACCAGTCTGTGACTCACTAAGTGGTTTTGACTGCTTTTTAAGTTCTGCCCCATTGTTACTCTTGGAAATGTACCTAGCTCATGTTTTTGCCTTTATAACAACTCTATACTCCAAACCTGACATCATTAGGACTCATGGTATATTTTACTTTAGTGGAGCCATTTTGTTTCCCCCCTTCCCCCCACCTTAAAGTGTAGCTGTTATTGTTTCAGTGTTGCTGGGATATACAGACCAGTCAGGCAAAGCTAGCACCTTGACCATGTCACCATTAAGCAAGAGCCAGTTACAAAAGATACGAGGGATTCAGGCACTAGGTCTTGCTGAGTTATGGGATACCTTTAAATGTTCGTTACTTCTTCCATTAAAATTACTGAAAGAGTAAGGAGAATGTGTGTGTCAGAGGAAGAATAAACAAACTTTAAAGCTTTGAAACATGTAGAGTATTGAGTAAGAATTTCATTTTAACAATGCCTTTCATTTGCTTTTCATTTTGCTGTAGAGTGATTTTGTAAGGGAGGAAAAAAACCTCTTTAACAGTTTTTTTAAATGATTCCACACAGTAATATTTACCATTTCTGGGAAGAAGTTAGCTTCTCAATAACTCATTCCTTTTACTTATTGAAATTCCTCCTCCCCTCCTCAGTGTGTTTGATGGTAGTACAGAGCACATAAAGTACCTTATTTATTAGTTATAAATTAGCTGAGATTATCTGAAGGTTTTTATACTGTTGTTATTAAAGTCTAATGCTATTTTCTTGAAGACAAAACAGGAAAAATACATAAAAGGAGAATGAGAGGAACAGTGGAGTAGCAGTAGTTCTTTCTGCTGATGATGCTTATGAGTAAACCTCACTGATAAGGATAAATAGACATACATACACTTTTATTATACACTAAAAAAAACCCCTAATAAACTTCTGGTACCATCAGGATGTTTAAAAAGCTTTTAGCTGGGTTAGTGGTTTTTTTGGTTTTGTGGGGGTTTTCTTCTCCATTCTTTCTTTCAATGTTTCTCTGATCACAGGTTCACAGCAGAATTGTAAATGAAATGGTCATGGTGATCTGCATCTTTTTAAAAAGAAACGTAAGAAAATAACTAGAACAAGGAAGGAACAGGTCATTAAAAGAGAGGGTCAGGGTTTCCCCATCACTGGCAGTGTTCAGAATTTACCCAGAAGAGAGATGAGTTATAAAGATCAGTGACAGATTATAGAATCATAGAATCATTTAGGTTGGAAAAGATCTTTAAGATCAATGAGTCCAACTGTAAATCTAACACTACAAAGTCCACCACTAACCCATGTCCCTAAGTGCCACATCTACACATCTTTTAAATACCTCCAGGGATGGTGATTCAACCACTTCCCTGGGCAGCCTGTTCCAGTGCTTGACAGCCCTTTCAGTGAAGAAATTTTTCTTAATATCCAATCTAAATCTGTAAATCTAAATCAAATAATTATGTGATTAAAGGCTCATCTCTGCAGGCACAGAGGAGCCCAGAGACACAAAGGAAGTCTGGGGAGCCCCAGCACCCCAGTCAGAGGCATGAGCCTCTGTCCCACTTTCTGCCAGGTCTGTCCCAAGACAGCCTTAGCCCCATGGGCTGGGGGAGGCACCCACCCAGTGGGACAATGAGGCAGCTCTCCAGGTCACCTCACAAACCAAGGGATGTCACTGCCTAGGATATGGGACCCATTATGAGATGCAAGGGAAGAGCACTGAAATGGCGATGGTCTGGACAGGGTGCAAGAGAGGCCTTTGAGCTGGCTACTGGAGGGGCCAGGAAGTCCAAGCCAGCTACTGAGGAGTCCATGAGGTCTAGGGATCAACTGAGGGACCTCTTTGCATGTGTGTGTCTTTCTGTGCAAGAGGTATCTGAAGGCCTATGAGGGTCCAAGGTCCAGCCTCTGAGTAGCCCAAGTGTCTAAGGACTATTATTGCAGGGATCGACAGCAAGTGGGTCTGTGTATCACTAACTGGAGTGGGGATGTTATGTCCCAGCGTTGGCAACTTTGAGGCCTTGAGATGCAGGGCCAGCTACTGGGCAGACTGAGCATCTGAGATCAGTTACTGCTGGGATCCACACTGTATATGCATATATATATTTTCCATTAAAGGACTTTCATCATTATCTGTCAGAGAGAGGAAAAGAGGACAAGGTCTTTGGTGCTGTTTTGCTGGCCAGGTTATGTGTTTGCTGAGCATTTTTGTCTGTGTTGATCTGTGTGGCTGCCTGTGTGCACGTGCTTATGTGCATGGTATGTGTCTGTGCATGTGCCTACTGTTAATACACACGCAGCCTCACTGCTGGCTGGACTTGGCACATGGAACTGTGACAACATCACCTCTGTTAGTCTACCAGATTTGACGTCTTCCTAGCAATCAGGACAACTGGAACCAGGTTGGAGATGCTTGTGCTTCAACTGCAGGGATCTGGTGGGAAGCGGCAAGATAACAATTTTACTCTGTCTATTGCAATAGTTCATACAGCTTCAGGACCGTAGGAGTCTCAGCTCAACCAAGAGGCAAGATACCACCCTAAGCAGCAACAACCCTTCCACTTTGCAACTGTTTTCTGGCTCCAGAGAAATTCTTGCTGAAACTGTGGAGTAAGTCTGGGAACCACTGTCTGATGGGGAGGTGAGTTGCCACTAAATTGCCATTCTGTGCATGAGTTGACAGCTTTTCCTAAGGTCTGATTTCTACAAAACAAGACTATTAATAATTAAGGAGTGAGTAAAAGCCTGTGTCACTCCTCAGCTATTTGGCATTGGCATTTGATGACAGCCACATTTTTAAATGTGACTTAGATGCTGGGCTTTCCATAAAGCAAAATAAAATATGTCTGTCTAACTGAATTTAAACAATCATCTACTTTCCACTGTTCCTGATCATTGCCCATTAAATATTTACTCCAAAGACAGCCTTCCTACCTGTTCCCGCATTTTTAATCTCATATGGGTGATATGTAAATTTTGATGCCCCATGATGCCTTTCTCTTTAATTTTCTGTTATTCTATTAATCCATAACTAATTATTTTGTTAACTAGTTGATCCTAGGTTTTGGCATGCAAAATCTGGTCCACTGCAGCCACTCCAGATTCTTGGAGTTTCCCCAATATGATCTATAAAGATGTTCAGGGTATATCAGGAGGAGACTAATTGGACTGTTTATCTCCCAGAGTTTGCTTTATGAACAGCTCAATGTAACAGTTAACTTAGGCTTCTGCTTTCCAAAGACAGACACTGTGTGGGTCTCTGTTGCTTGAAAAACAAGCGCAAACAGTAAGAAAGAGCCCAGCACATGACATCTGTGACTTACTTCTCACTGAGTCTGAGACCTGAAAGAATAACTGGAAACAAAGGGAGTGAGGAATGCAATTCCTTCCTTCTGTAATCAAGGACAAGACATGAGGCTTCATTTCTAATGCAAAATATGAGAGCAGCCCTAGGAACCCACACTGTTTTTCTCCCAGCCAGACTGCCTGGGCAGAAATTCTTTCTCACTTTTTCTGTCCATTGTCTGACCTGATTGATCCTGAATTCTCTTCTGTAAAGTGAAGCAAATTCAGCAGGAACTTAACCTCCTCCTTATCCTTAATAGGCTCCTTTTAAGAGAACATGTTGCAATGAGGAAAAGCTGTGTGTTTGAAGTTATTCAGCAATAAGGTTTGTTCTAGGTGCATCCTCTAAAAAACCATTGGTCTGTTTACATTTTAAAATAAACAGTAAATGTTGCCGCATTTTCTGAGCAGCTGAACAAGTCTTTATTTATGCTTTCTTAGAGAGCCATCAGATTAAACTGCTCAGAGGTTATGCATCCTGCTTCCAGATCCTGTTTTGGCTTAAGCGATAGAATCTGAGATGTTTCTGGGCTGGTAGATTTTGACCTCTCCATTAACAAGCTGCACAGCTAGAGGGAACATAACCACAGCAAGTCTGAGGTTGACACCAAGCTGGGGGAAACCATTGTTACCCTGGAGGGCAGGGCAACTGTTCAGAGGGCTCTTGACAAGCTAGAGAGATGAGCTGGCAGAAAAGTCATGGAGTTCAAGGAGATCAAATGCAGGACCTTGCCCCTGGGAGATGCAGGGCACAAAGTCTGATTTAAAAGTTATTAGAAGGGACACGTTAACAAACTGGAGCAAGTGCAGCAAGGAGCTCTTAATGCGGTTAGGGCTTGGAGCAAAAAGTTATCAGGAGAGGTTGAGTTTACGCTGGAGAAGCAAAGGCTCTGAAGGCATCTAATGGTTGTTTTCAACAACCTAATGGAGCCAGACTCTGCTCGAAACAATGAAAAGACAAAAGGCAACCGTCAAAGATGTAGAAGAAATTTGTGAGAGATGTAATGAAAAAACCCTTTACAATGGGAGTGGTTATTGTCGTGGGTTTGCCCCAGCCAGCAGCTAAGCACCACACAGCTCCTTGCTCACTGCCCCCAGCGAGATGGGGGAGAGAATCAGAAGAGTGAAAGTGAGAAAACTCATGGGTTGAGATAAAGACAGTTTAATAAGTAAAGCAGAAGCCGTGTGTGCAAGCAAAGCAAACCAAGGAATTCATTCACCACTTCCCATGGGCAGGCAGGTATTCACCCGTCTCCAGGAAAGCAGGGCTCCATCACGTGTAACGGTTACTTGGGAAAACAAACGCCATCACTCCAAACATCCCCCTCTTCCTTCTTCCCCCAGCTTTATATGCTGAGTATGACATCATATGGTATGGAATATCCCTTTGGTCAGTTGGGGTCAGCTGTCCCAGCTGTGTCCCCTCCCAACTCCTTGTGCACCCCCAGCCTACTCGCTGGTTGGGTGGGGTGAGGAGCAGAAAAGGCCTTGGCTCTGTGTAAGCACTGCTCAGCAGTAACTAAAACATCCCTGTGTTGTCAACACTGTTTTCAGCACAAATCCAAAACACAGCCCCATACCAGCTACTGTGAAGAAAATGAACTCTATCCCAGCCAAAACCACCACAGTGTTACCACAGAACAGGCTGTCCAGAGAGGCTGTGGAGACTCTCTTCTTGGAGACATTCAAAACTCAACTTTTCACAGACCTGAAAAACCTGATATAACTTCAAATTTATACATACACAGAGCAGTCAGAATCTCCAGATGGTCTTTCCAACTTAAGTTTTTCCATATCTTTGTATGTATACACAAAACTTACATCACTCTGGAAACCCGAACTTCCTTGGAGTCCAGACAACAGTTAAGTAGGAGTTTTGTGGACCATAATGTTGTTATTTTACTATTGCAGATCTACCCTATGTCCTGATCCCATCACTCTCCCATCACCTATCCACCTACCCTGGTGGGAAGAACTGCATGACACATCAGCGGACACACTGAGGAACAATCTAAAAGAGATGGATACCCTGATGCTTCTATATATTGTGCTCTGTGGGCTTCCCCTCTGGTAGAGGAGGTTGGGCTGTCAGCTTCTTTGTATCAGAAGACCAATAATCAGTTTAGAGTCTCAGACTTTTGCCATTTTCCTTTCTCCCTCAAAGATAACTTGGCCTGATGAAAATTCAGTCTGTTTTTAACAGCAAGGAAAAATTTAACAGGAATAAAAATTGAGGGTTTATATCGGGTCTTGACAGTTAAGTGAAGGAAGAAGAAAGATTTGAAATAATTTTCAAGGATAATTCAGTTCCAGAATTTGATTGGGGATCACAGTCTATTGTTTGAGGTTAGTATTTATTCCTTAAGATATTTCAATTCACTGCTGAAGTAAATGCTAGGAAATGGAACAACTGTCAAACTACCTTAGCTTTAAGGCCCACATTGCTAATCACGACACCCATGCCCCAAGGCCTTGAACCTGTAAGTTCCTGTTCAACAAGGACAGCAGGTGGGAGGGGAAGCTGTACATGAACACAAGTAAGATTAAGTGCTGGATGTATTTCTCTGCATAGAGTGGAAATGAAATGCCAGTTTTCCACAAAACTGCTTTCTTATTTGCAAGAATGGGAAGGAAGAAAGGGCTGTTGTTCATCAAAGACTGTCGGATCTGACAAATTAGTGTGCTAAATCCACAGCCAGTTTATGCTGATTTACACCCTCTAAGGGTTTGGCCTGCGTGCTGAAATATAAAACTCAGCTCAGTAATGAGACATTTACTCATATGGTCCTGTTAGCCCTATTACAGCTATTGAGGAATCAACTGGTGGCTGCATAGCTCAGGTTGCTTGCCACTCTCTGTCCTGCTTTTTTTAGCTGCTTTCACAGAAACAACTGGCACCTGCCCAGAATGAAGCATCAGCTTGCGGAATCCATTGTGCGTGCTTTTATCCACTTGCCAAAAGAAGCTTCCTGATCTTCTGGATTGATCTGGGTATTCAGAACTTCATTTACTAAACAAAAGCAAAGCAAAAAAATACAAGTGTTATCTGGCTACTGTCTCAGGGAACATTCTTGCTGATTTGGAAAATTTGTATCTAGTTTTTATGTAATTTTGCATTTTGTTCATTGCATTGCGTTTTTTGCAGAGGTACATGCATTGTTCCCACTGTGGCTTCAGTGAACTTCATGTGCAGTTCTGGTGGTCCGTGGGTGACATTGGCACCTGTTCTTTAGGTTTATTTGGGTTCTTGTCCATCAGTCAAATTTAGAGCTGGTATATCTAGATCCAACTTCAGTGAAGCCCTTATCTTTAAATGGTTTAGTGATATGCAATAAAGCATGTTTACAGTGTTTCCTGGTATGGGCAGATTTTGAAAGAGATTCATGTACTTTAAGTTAGTGCCCAAAGGAACACTGTATATCAATGGTATCCTAAGCAAGATGTTTTCAGGGACCTCCCAGAGGACTCTACTGTTTTCCGTGGGGAAATCTGGACTCCTAAATTGAGCACTCAATGTGCTGTAGGCACCTAATTATATACATCCCACAGTATCTACACCTCACAAATTCTGCTTCAGGTAAAGAAACTATTCATAGCATCAGTACCGGGAAGTACATTGGCTGAATATTTCTGAATATTCATACTAATAACTGGTACCTAAGATATGCAGGTATTAAAATGCCTACCAAAGACAGGTTGCACAAAAAAAAAAATCAGAAAAGAAGCCTTGGAATAATTTTATAAAACTTTTATGTCAAAAAGAAGAGATGAATCTTGAGATTGGATATGAGGACAATTGTTCAGTTAATTAGCCATGGAAAGCATATCATTTAATTATAATGTAACCATTTTATGGAATTTGTTGGTTTGCATCAGAACATATTGAAACAAAAGCCCAGGAAAATGAAATTTGCTAAGATTATACATTAACCTGAGGCCTTTCCAGATCAAACCGCCTAAAGTGAATTAACATCAACATTGGGACTTTTTAAGAGCATTTGTTATACAGAAAGACATGTTCCTTCACAATGGTGCTTCAGTGGGCTGGAGGAAATAGCTAAAGGCTCTCATTTGATTGTGATTTGTCAATAGAAACTCCAGTTTTTCACCTATCTGTTGAAGACGTTTTCTCAGTGGTGATGGAAAATCAATGCACTTCCTGGAAGGCAGGATTTGATTTCACAACTTTGAAAACAAATGAAATCAAAAAGCATATTTACAAGAGAAGAAAATTTTCACAGCCAAACACATTCAGTGATTTCCTAGTTGGACTTTCTCTCTACAATTTAATTTTATGCCACATCCTAGTCTAAAGCTGCATCTTTGTCTCTTCCCAGATCCAGAGTGTTCTCTGTTTCTACTCTGACCTTTCCTCTCATGTAGGAAACACCAGTGGAGTAAGACGGCATGGAATAATCTGTGGAGGGGAGGAGAAAGTCAAAGGAAAAGAGGAAGGGATTATGAGAGGAAGGGAATATGGGAAGAGTGGAGGGAAGGAAGCAAGAAGGAAGGAAGCAAGCAAGCCTTGGTTGTTTCTCAGCTGAGTTGCTTCTCTTCTTTCTCCAACGTGTGGAAGGAGGCTGTGCCAGTGCACCTCAGCCTAGTTCATGGGTGCTGCAGTGCATCCCCGACACCCAGGGCTTCATTATGTCTCAGGACATGCCCACTAGCACAAAAGGTCTAAAGAGCTGAGGCAGTTCTGGAAAGTTCGGGACATTTTTCACTTTTTGGCAGTACCAAAAATGAGAGAAATGACAAAGCTTGTATGCTCCCCCTGTGTCCATGCAGGAGAGTGGCTGGAATAACTCCCCAGGGGAAAAGTACAGGGTTTATTTTAAAAGGAAATTTCTGTTCTTCCTCTCACGCATCACTTAAAAAAAGCAATACTGAGCCTAAAAAAAAAAGATTTGTCTTTCCACTCAATGCATTAATTTTGACTTCTTGATTTTTTTAATTTTCTTTTTATATTTTGTGGCCTTGCATGCTGTTAAAGGGAATTTTCTTTATTGATTCAAGGACAAATCCTTCCCCTTTGGGTCTGATCGAAGTTTGGGCTCCTCATTTCTCTCAAAGAAATTGTGTATGTTCTTCAAGAAGATATAGCAAGTACTTTTATGTCTTTGGGATGTGGGGATGGTATCTTCAGCAACAATTCTCTGATTTGGGAAACATTATCATTTTATATCCCCTACATCCTGAGGCAGAGAGGAAGAGTGAATTGAGGAATGTGACTTCTTTTCCTGTGTAAACTTCAGAGTCTTCTGTGTAGAAATACCTAGAAAAATGACATTACCATTTCACCACCAGCAAAAAAGTACAGTGTGTATGGGTTTGCTGATGTGCTCAAGTGCAGTGGGAAATGAAAATGAGACCCTTGTCTATACAACTTTTCTTTCAGGATAATGAGAAAAAGACACATCTAATGATTGCCCATAGTCAGTAAGGATGCTTGCAGAAAAGCAAGACAAGTAGCTTCGGCACTGACAGTCTTCTTTTTTTCAAATGAAAATCCTGAAAATTGGGATATTCAGCACTTTGGGACTGCTCTCTCTCTTTCTTTTTGTCTATTCCTTTTCAAAAATTATCCCTTGGGCTTAAAACATTTAATTGGGAGCGTTGCATACCCACATAATGTTTTGGTCTGGCCAAAAAAAGCGAGAGAAAAAACCCAAAGTTTCAGCAAAATGTATGCAATAAACTCTGCTCCTGAGGGCGCATCCATATTGAATCACTGCTCAGCAGTAATTAATTTCCACTTGATATTTCCACTAAGCCATAATACCATGTATTTTCTTACTGCCACTGCTGATGTTGCCACTAAACCCTGTATTTTAGAGTGCTGACCTCAGTAATAAAATGTTATCACCATTCTTTTTGCTAAGTGATAACAAATTAGGATCTAACAAGTATGTTGCAAAATTTGGGGGGGTTATTCTCCATTTATAGAGGAATATGGTCAATTCTTCTTGGTGACTCTCAACTAGTCTGTTGCACTGCTGTTGTTTATGCATGATAGGTTTAGGTTTCTTGGCTCCATTTCTAAATTTAAAAACCAAAGAACAAAGACTCTAGACCTTATAACATTGTGTCTGAGTTCCAGTAAGTCACCTGGCATGTTATTTCAAGCTGTTGCTGTTATCACTGAACTCAGAAAAGAATTCATGTTTGGTTAAAACACTATTTTCAGAATGGCATCCAGGCTCATTTAAAAAACCCAACAGATGGGTGGTGTTAGTAACATTAATTTAAGTACCTAGTTATTGCTTGAGCTTAAGACAACTGTTTAACCATTCCTCCTAAACAAAGGATGGAATTCAGTTTTGGAAATACAGGTTCCTGGCACCATTTACGATGCCTTAGGTCATTCAAGGTGCCTGCATGTGAATGGCAGAAAAGGACGCACGGACTGACAACAGGAAGCCAGGAAGGATATTCCTTCATACCTACATGGACATTACACATCTGCATGTTGGTTTCTCAATTCTGACTTCAATGTCTCTCAAGAGGGAAAGATGAGATGATGCCTTTCGATAACAGAAGATTCTGCCCATCAAACTTAGGAAGACTCAATTTCCCTCCAGAGATCTTCACTCTGTTGTTCTTCACACTGTCTATCAGAAATGCAAACACATCCTTTAGGATGCCAGGTTCACCAGGAGCTTAGAAGTTGTGTATAAATAAGAAGGCTAAATGAACTGTATTGGATCCTTCTCACAAATAAATAACTGCCTTTACAGTGTGTTCCAAATATGATTCACCTTCACTATTTAGGAAAAAAAAAAAAAAAAAAAAAAAGTTTGTTTTATTTATCATTTAAATTTGCCCAGTGTCACTATCTAGCAGTTTGTTCTCATTATACCTCTAACACCCAGACTGCAGAGCCCTTTGTTTTCTGGTATTTTTGTTGGTGACACACATTAATCAAATTCTCAAACATCTTTTAGATAAACTAGGCAGGCTGTGCTTTTAAGTTGTTCTTTTTCATAAGGCATTTTTCTCCAAGCCTTTAATACTTTGAGTGGAGGTTTTTGTATTGTTTCAAACTCTTCAAAATCCTTTACAAATTGCAGATCCCACAACTGGACATGCTATCAGGCTAATTTCTTGTGCAGCTTACTTCTTTGCCAGGGTGGTCGGTCACTGGAACAGGCTCCCCAGGAGAGTGGTCACAGCACCAAGCCTGTCAGAGTTCAAGAGGTGTCTGGACGATGGTCTTAGTCATATGGTTTAGTTTTTGATAGTCCTGTGAGGATCAGGGACTTGGACTGGATGATCCTTATGGGTCCCTTCCAACTCAGGATATTCCATGATTCTATGATTCTATATATAAAAATCACTGTTTGACTCATTTACATATCTATCCCTACTTTCAGAGTTTTTTCCTACCTCTTCTTACTATATCATTGTAAGGAAGGTTGAAGTTGAGCTTTTGATGTTGAATAAGCATTTTAAGACCCGCTGCTTTCAAGGGGGGAAACACTTATTCTTCATTCTTTAAGGCTGCATGACCCTTGCAGCTTTTTTCCCAGACATCTAATTTTTCATTAGCCTCTATAAAATAGATCAGACTAGCCTTGTAGCTTAGTATTACTGTTTCTTCTTATCTTTATTACGCCTTCTTTTGAGTTATTCAATAATTTTACATTAACTTCAGATTTTTAATTCTGATGTTGCATAACCTACTATCCAAGTTTTGATCTTTACACAGTCCTGCTAACATGAAATTCAGCATGACCTGGGTGTTGACTTATTAAAATGTCAGATGGATATTCTTAATCTTTTTAATACGCACATTATGATTTGTATGCTGATATTTTCAGTTGAAATATCACATTGGGTTAAGTGAAATGTCTATGCATATTAGATTAAAGCGTATACCTTTACCAATAAGGCTTGCTATCAGAGCGAGACTTGGAGGAAGGAGGGATAAAGAATTTGTTGACTTGCATTTCTGCCTTCTGGTAAGGATAAAATATCTGAGCATTCAGAAAACTAGCTTGTACTGTATCTTGACTGCAAACTTGCAGTTTCTCTAATAAATTTTCCTACAGAACTCCCAGTTATCATTGATGTTCTTCATTATAAATTTATCTTTCCTCTTAGTTATACTCGCAAGTTTATTTCCTTGAGGAAAATATTCCTTTTGTAATTTTAGAACATCTTTTGTTCAGAACACATTCTAAATGAGACCTTGACCACTGATTCCTAGTTAGCTCTCAGCTTCCAGTCTAGTGGATTCATCTTTATCAATGATGATGGTAGTAAAAAGAAAACAAAAACCAAAACAAATCATTAAGATAATTTAGTTACACAGAGGAGGAAGAAAGAGATTAAATGACTCACCCAAGACTATTCAGAAACTCTTTGTCAGAGACAGCATAGCATAGATCTTCTCATTCCTAAATTAGTGGCTTCAACAAAAGATCATCCTGTCAAACACACAGTGTTGGCCCCACATCTATCTGAGGCCCCCATCTGTTTTCATGCATGACCAGATGGCAAATAGAACTTTTTCATGTGAAATCTTATTCCCCAGGTTGTGTTGGGTTTGCGTGGCAAGGTTTTGGTAGCGGGGGGGCTACAGGGGTGGCTTCTGTGAGAAGCTGCCAGAAGCTCCCCCTGTGTCTGACAGAGCCAATGCCAGCCAGCTCTAAGACGGGCCCACTGCTGGCCAAGGCCAAGCCAATCAGCGCCTCTGTGATAACATACTTAAGAAGAAGAAAAACACTTAGAGAGAGCGAGCTTTTGCAGCCGGAGAGAGGAGTGAGAAGATGTAAGAAACTCTGCAGACACCAAGGTCAGTGCAGATGGAGGGGGAGGAGGAGCTCCAGGCGCCGGAGCAGAGATCCCCCTGCAGCCCGTGGTGAAGGCCATGGTGAAGCAGGCTGTCCCCCTGCAGCCCATGGAGGAAGGATGAGGGGGTGTAGAGATTCCACCTGCAGCCCGTGGAGGACCCCATGCCGGAGCAGGTGGAGGCACCTGAAGGAGGCTGTGGCCCGTGGGAAGCCCACGCTGGAGCAAGTTCCTGGCAGGACCTGTGGACCCATGGAGAGAGGAGCCCACACTGGAGCAGGTTTGCTGGCAGGACTTGTGACCCCGTGGGGGACCCCACGCTGGAGCAGTTTGCTCCTGAAGGTCTGCACCCCGTGAGAGGGACTCCATGCTGGAGCAGGGCAACGATGAGAGGAGTCCTCCCCCTGAGGATGAAGAAGTGGCAGAAACACCGTGAGATGAACTGACTGTAACCCCCATTCCCCGTCCCCCTGTGCCGCTGAGGGGGGGAAGGTTGAAGCCGGGAGTGAAGACGAGCCCGGGAAGATGGGAGGGGTGGGGGGGAGGTGTTTTAAGAGTTGATTTTATTTTCTCATTCCTCTACTCTGTTTTGCCTAGTAATAAATCAGATGAATTCCCTCTCTAAGTTTGGTCTGTTTTGCTCGTGACGATAATTAGTGAGTGATCTCTCCCTGTCCTTATCTCGACCTGCAAGCATTTCGTTATGCCTTTTCTCCCCTGTCTAGTGAATGAGGGGAGTAAGAGAGTGGCTCTGGTGGGTACCTGGCCTCCAGCCAGGGTCAACCCACCACACAGGTGCTTTGGCTTCAAAAAATTATATTAAAAAATTCACAATAATTGGAAGATGATGTTAGAGTACACTAAACAGTCACAATGTAAATCCCACTACAAGATGCAATTTTTTTTGCTAATCACTTGATACATTATCACAAAATAGTATGGGAAATTTTAACTACTGAGTGGAATGACAGAGAAAACATTTAGTTACTCATTAATATTTTATTTAATACAAATACATGAAAGGTCTAACTGCAGTTAAATGAGGTGTATATGATAACATATGTGATAACATATTAGTAAACAGATATTTCTGTAAATGTTATTAATATGTGGACTGTTACACGGGCCTTGTGCTAAGGCTTGAGATACCCATAGATTAGCTTCAGCGACCACAATATAACACTAGACACAAAAATAAAGGGGAACAGTCTGGAAGGCTCTAGGTATGAACTGTTCGTGGATACAGTTCCTAGACACAGGCAGCTAGGTATGTTCTGGTAGGCATAAAAAAAAATACCTGTCAAACCAAATGTATAGGGGTTTTTGTTATACTAGATATAAGCACCCACAGTAGTGAGGGTGGGGTGGTGAACCTCTCCACGGTTGGGGTCTGCGCAGCATGGTATGGCTGTTCATCTGGGATCTGTCTGATGCTGCATGAGAGTGGGGATCCCAACAGCTGAAGGAACATAAGAATTTTTTGCTATCTGTATTTCTCTTCCTAATTCCTATTGTGTTGTTATTACTGTTGTTATTACAGCAGTTTTGTTACACCACTTGCTGCTGTGCCTTTCTTATTCAGATCTGGAGAGAACCCTGCAGCCTTCCTGGTGCAGAACAGAGGGCTAAGGAGAAATAGTAGGACTTGCACAATCTTCATAAATTGAAACTTACATTTCTCCTGCTTTACCTTTTATAAGAAAAATGTAAGTATATTGCAAAATAGACCATCTTAGGATGTGTCTCTGACTTCTTGCCATTGGTAACATCTTTGTTCACCAGAAACAGGTCAGTGCTGCAGGCTCATTGTTTCTCAGTTCTTTAGCTCTGCAAGGCTATGTACACAAAAATGCCTTGTTTTAGTTATGAACCATGTTTCCAGCAGATCTCCACTGCACAACAGAAAGAGACTACAGTGCAAAGAACAGCTGTAGTGTAAATGTTATGGCTGTTATGTTGGCCATCAAACTAGAATTTTGAAACACTAGATGAGGCATTATAATGATGTTATAATTGTCTCCTACAAAGTGGGGGGAAAATTGGTTTAGCTGGGACAGGTGTATTTTATGTGGTGACTAAATAAGTCAGGTTTAGAACAGTTTTAGCTTGTGGTATACTACAAGCAGTAGTGAGAGAGTTGCTAGTCTAGAAAGCAGCTAACTTTTTTTGCTTTTATGAAAGAGAAAATGATGATGCTGTTTACAAAGTCTCAAGTCTAGTGTGACTAATTTAGCATCTAACTTAGGCATGGGGAAACCTCATACGTAGTGTTCTAAATATGTGCAGTAGAGGCAGAAGGGAGGGTGGTGTTAAGAATAGAAGAAATTGGTGGGAAATGAACCAGTCCCCTTAAATGAAATACTTTAACTCCAAATCTAGTCAGTGGAGAGCAATAAAGTGTCGCTGACAGCCTGCTTAGCATCTTCGAGTTTGACTAAATTAGGTCCTGGGACTAAAAAAGACTTGTGAATATAGTTGGAGGTTTACCAGTCTGCAGAGAATTTGAGCAAACTGTGGTGAACTCAAGACAGTGTCACAGTGAGAACAAACTGCACCATCAGCAGGTTAAAATGTAGAAATGTCTGTAAAATAATAACGGAAGTAAAAAGTAGCATGCTAGAGAAAAAAAAAAAGGGGGGGGGCAGAATAGAATAAAATAGTTCACAAAAATAGACATATCAATCAACAAAAAATCTCTTTCCAACCCCCAAGCACATAGAGAACTGTTGTTGTCTGTGGCATTTTGTTCATTGTAGACATTGCAGAAATTTACAGTGATTTTAAAGAAATATATATTATGCAGGCATTGTTTCTATTCTGTTATTATAATTTATTTGTATTTCTATGTAGGGAACTCACCTGAGTTCCAGTTAATGGACTATTTTGCACTGAAAAATCACTACATAAAATTCTGTTAGGGACTACACTAACCACTAGGTTAGATATTCTATCCACACTTGCTTTCATTTTCTGTCAGAATACAGAAATGTCTAAATTAAAATTAAAGAAGTAATAGAATAAAATTGATTGCATTAAAATTAAAATAAATATATACTTTTGCTTAGCAAAATAACTTCTGTGATGGGAACTCCTATCCTGGATCTAGGCGTAATATTAAGGATCTCTGTTTTTCCATCTTCTTTAGAAAGTGCTCTAAATTCTATGTTCTGTTGAGAGATAGGAGGCACTTCCCCCTCTTTTCTTAATATTTCATTCTTTATCTTCCAAAGAAAACCTTCTGTGTAATGCTCAGTGTGTTACAAGTCTTGTGGAGTGCTTAAAGATGACATCCTCATTAAAGTCCTTCTGCAAACACAGAAAAATATTTAGATTGTGGTTCCATATCTTGGCATGAAGATTCTCCGATCAGTCAAGATGAGGCAGCTCTGGCCACATGCCACAACTTAGAGCACGACATAGGCCGGGGCAGACCCACCTATGTGATTACAACAGCATTATTTGATACAGTAGAGCACATCAATCCAGCTAGCGCCAGTGGAAGCTAAAGACAGACACTTTTTTTTTCTTTTTCCCTCCATCCTAATTTTATATTTATTAACTTTTTTTCTCTTCCTTTCCTTTTCTTTTTTAGTTTTGTTTGGGTTTTTTCTTCCTTTTTCTTTTTCTTTTTTCTTTTTCTTTTTTTTCTTTTTCTTTTTCTTTTTTCCTTTTTCTTTTCTTTCTAATGGTCAAATTCTTTCTTTGATTCAGCAACCATAATATGCAGGGTTGCCTACACAAAACCGTGTAGTCAGACATATGTTTGCTATGTCCAGACTCTGAGCCAGCTAGACACGAGATGTGAATGATCTTTACACTATGCAATTATATTAGCTGAGTTTCACTAAGGACTTTTTACTTCTCTACAATCTCTTCTCTGCCCATCCAGTGTTCCCTAAATAATGTTGAGTATGGTCAAGTGAGCTGTTGCATACAAGCTCCTTGCATACAAACTGCTTTCATGCAGAGAATAACTAGGAAATGTCTGGATGACCAACCTTGTTGATTCAAAGACTGAGTATACAGTCCAAATTCAAGAACCAGGATATCTCCTGGGTTTGTCTTATTCCAGATCATGTACAGTCAAGCCTCCTGTTTAGGACTGATAGGATGTTGACCTCCTCTGTCCCCTGTGGCGGGTCAAAGATGAGATCAGCCACTCCAGCTCATCTTTTATGTTTAGAAAAAGCAAACAAAGACAAAGGTGAAAGGAAAACTATACATGTAACATATCTTGGATAACAAGATATACGTTAACTGAGCAGCCATCACAAGAAAACAGATAGAGTAATTTAAAGATGCAGGACAGTTAAAAAAATACCTGTAAATACACAGCTATACATTTTAGTTTATTTTAAGCAACTGATTTGAGCTATTTGGCATAGTTTCCCTAGTTTAATCAAATATATTAAATAAACAAAATGTCTCTAAGTAATTCCTTTCTTTTTTCCCCTAGGTTTGTGTTTATATATATATACTTTCCCCACTGTACTGAATTTATCTAAGACAGCTGTACCTTTAAATATGTAATTACTTTCCTTTGCCTACTGCTGCAGAGCTTTCCTTGGGGGAAAGGTATCAGAAGAACAGTTATCCGCACCTCGGATGAAGTGGAAAATTTACTTGTAAGTGGCATTTACTGCTCTCTTCAGTAGCAATAATCCAACGATTGAAATGTTACTAAGATTGCTTCTTTTGACCCTTTTTAACAAGATCACAGCTTTCAGCATTTCAAGTACCCTTATCAACTAGAGCCAGCAGTGGTTTCACGAAAGGCGTTACTTGATGCAGGAAGCTTTAAGGTATCAGAGAGAGTCAATCAGCCCCAGTACTAAGCAATTCTTATCAGAAATCCTTTGCTCTTTACTTTGTACGATTGTTCCTTCCTTATTGACGTGGGGGCTGTAGGGTTGGTTGAAGAAAGAACTTTGTGAGTAATGTTCAGGCTTTTTCTTTACATAAGTGACTTTTATGAAACATCAGTTTATTAAGGCAGTTACTACAGTGTGTGCATTGGAGGTGATGTGAGTGAAACACCTTCAGAGATGAGGTCTACAAAACAGTAGGCAACTTTTAAGATGATCAGAGTAGAAATCAGCAGGTCCCATCAGCATGGTCTGAAAAAGACTTCCACCGCGGCACCAAAATCACAGAAAATTTCCTCTCTTCTCATCTTCTCAATTGCAGTACATCTCTATGTTCAGGTGAAAGGTAAGTTGATATTATGATCTACAGCAGTAGGTGAAGGTACACCATGATGGAAGATAACCTTTGTCAACATCAAAAATTAGGGTTTGAGAAAAAGCAGGTGTTGACCACAATTAGCTCTTTGGGATAATGGGGCAACACTTTCAAAGTTCAAAATCACAGTGGTTTTTTGACTTCCAAAGCTAGCAAGAAATAGAAAGAGGACTTAGGGAAATTTAACTTGAATTTTCTATTCAATGAAGATATCAAAGGAACTGCTAACTCTTTTTTGGTATGTTGGGAACAGAAAGGAAGCAGAAGTGGTTACGTTCATCTGTCTTCATCTTTTTCCAAGCGTCACCACTGTATTTGATTTTTATGCTGTATATTTTGTAACTTTTACATGGATTAAATAATTTTAGACACCATTGCAAAATACTTCAAGATCCATTGCCAAAAAATGTTGGAGAAAAACTAAATATCTTTATAATACTAATGCGATAATTATTGATCATTAAATTGTTGATTACTTAGAAATATATCATAGAATCATAGAATGGTTTGGGTTGGAAAGGACCTTAAAGATCATCTAGTTCCAACCTTCCTGCCATGGGCAGGGACACCCTCCACTAGACCACGTTGCCCAAAGCCTCATCCAACCAGGTCTTAAACACTTCCAGGGATGGGGCGTCCACAGCCTCTCTGGGCAACCTGTTCCAGTACCTCACCACCCTCACAGTCAAGAATTTCTTTCTAACATCTAATCTAAATCGACCCTCCTTCAGCTTAAACCCATTACCCCTTGTCCTGTCACTACACTCCCTGATAAACAGTCCCTCACCAGCTTTCCTGTAGGCCCCTTCAGGTATGGAAGGCCGCAATTAGATCTCCCCGGAGCCTTCTCTTCTCCAGGCTGAACAACCTCAACTCTCTCAGCCTGTCCTCACAGGAGAGGTGCTCCATTCCTCTGATCAGCTTTGTGGCCCTCCTCTGGACTCGCTCCAACAGCTCAATGTCTTTCTTGTACTGGGGCCCCCAGAGCTGGATGCAGTACTCCAGGTGGGGTCTCACAAGAGCGGAGTAGAGGGGCAGGATCACCTCCCTTGAACTGCTGGTCACATATATTTATCTATTATTATTATCGTTAGAGAGTTTTTAAAAATTTAAACAAGCAATAACAAGCAAATTCTTGCATCATGTACACAGTCTACTTGTATATTTGTTATGAGTAAGGGGAAATCATATGAGTAAGTTTTGTAGCACAAGAAAGTATTATTATTGAAGTCTATTAATAAATGCAAGAATTTTGTGAGTATCTGGTATATTCTTGATCCTTTGAAGCTTCTTGATGCACTGGGAGTGCCATTCTACATAAATGGCAAGCAGTAATCAATGGAATTGATGCAGAAATCATTGAGTAAAGTTGAAAAACCTGGAGATGTCAAACTTAAGGTGTGTCTAATCCTACAAGAATCACTGTAGTTGTGAAGATCCACTAGAAAGCAATGGTGCAAATGTCATATTCAACTACCTTTGATTTTTGGGACTGAGTGACTATAAATTCTAGCTTTGCAAAAAAAAAGATCTGGGGGTCCTGGTGGACATTAAGTAAATCATGAGCCATCAATGTGCCCTTGTGACAAAAAATTGTGCTCTGTAAGGTGAACCTAGTATTGCCAGGTCTCATGCTAGAATTGTATATTACTTTCTATTTTCCTGAATCTATCTATAGGGCTTGTCAGTGCTCAATACAGCAACGTTCAAAGGATTTGTTTACACATTCAGTAAAGATCAATATCTTTTCAATATGCCTGGAATAGCTTAATGAGTGTCCTGAAAAACCTTATGCAAGATGAAAAATTGACTGGATGTGATTCTTGTCTGAGACCACCTATGAACTTATTGACATTTTGTAAAAGTTATAACACATTAGTATACATCCTTCAAAGCATGCATTTCCTACTGAATGTTAGATGAGTTCAGGGCACCATTCAAAGAAAGAAAAAAAGGAAGGAGGACACTTCAGCTTTCACTCGCAGCAGTGATTAAAGCATTTTCTTGGGAGGGGGAATTAGTGGTTCCTACACAGGCTCTCCTATACAGTGCCAGAGGAAAGGTATGATTCCCAACTCATGCTTTTCAGAAGACAGAAATTTTAGTAATGTCCTCTGAGGGAAGCAGGCTTTAAACTTCCAAATAGCTTAGTCCTCTCAAGATTCATAAACTGATCCTTCTCCGGAAATTAAATAGCTAAACTCTTTTCTAAAAAAGGAGAGAAAGGAGAAAGATAGTAATTTCCTGCAGAAGATAGCTAGATGAGAAAATAATTCTCTGCCTTTTATTCAAGTAGTTCACATATTCTTCTAGAAATGGAAAAGCTTAAGTTCTGTCTTTCTTTTTATCTAAACTATATCAAACCTACCCTTCTTAAAGTAAATGCACTAACAATCAGAGTATAAGGTATTTGAGGGTATATTGTTCCCATTTGTCTCCTGTTGAAAACAGTCCACCATGTAAAAATGTATAGATGAATAAATAAATCAACAAATAATAATCTTGAGCTACTCACATGTTTAAGAACAGAAAGCCAATCTTCTGTTCTAAATGATTGCTGTTATGGTTTCCTACAGTATCAGCTGATGAATATCTTCTTCACCAGAATGGTAAATTGTAAGGGGAAAGAGGCAGCAAAATTCCTGAGAAGCATCATCCTGATGGTAGTATCTGCAAATAACTATCTTAGATGGTTTCTAGGGTCAGTATTATGGCTTTCATAGATTATACTCTTAAAAGCCTAGACAGGTGATAACACTAGGCTGTAGATCCTGTCCTCTGACAAACCACTAAAATTAAACACTGCAGTACTGACCTTAATTCCCCTTTGAAGTTAGCTCAGAGGTTCCACCATAGGTATGGAATCTCTGTCTTCCATAATTAAATATCCATTATGGATCTAGCACAACACTACAGGACAAGTCAAGGTCAGGATGATCAACTGAGAAAAGAAGAGAAAAAGAATGTGACTATGAGAATAACTAGATTAAGGCACGTTTAAATGTGCCTTCTAAACTTCAAAACTGCTTTTTCTTCCAAGCACCAGAAATGGGCCTGACACCAAAAACTGGTTAGAATAGGTTTAATGGTTTCTGCACATGTGATAGCTATAAAGTCAGTTCTTCTGATTTATATATAAAGTCAAGTGTACTTGTCTGTAGTTATCTGCCATGAGAATGTTCTACATAGATATGTGACCATGCGCTGCCTGTGTACATCTGGGCTATATGTAGGGATATTATACTACTACTTCTGTCAGTGTCCTTATACCTTACTCACTGCCTTAACCCTTTTGAGCATTACATCTTAGATTCAGTTTGGTGTGAAAGGTTCTTCCTTCCCATCATCACTGTATCCAGTGAGTAAGAATGGTTAGAAATACTTCAAGATGGACAAGATTTTAGAAAAAGCACAAAGACCAGGTATATATGGCTTTTTGTGTGAAACACAAGATATTCTAGAAGACATAATTAAAACAGAATAAAAGAAATCCAAAAAACAAACTAACAAACAAACCCTCCTGAAAATCAAGAAACTTTCATTATCTCAAATGTGAGACCCTAGATCCATTGCCACTTGTAAAAGCAAGAATCAATCATTTTTATATGAAAGTCTAATACAAAGAATATAGAAATAATTTTCAGCTTTACTTGTGTCTGCAGAATAGGGAAGAAACTGGAAAGAACTTTAAAAAAAAAACAAAAATAAAAACGCTATGAACTGATCAAAACATATGCCCCAGGTCTTCAACTGGAGTCTATTAACTCCAAGTGATTATTTTCCTTAGCTGGTACACATTTAAAAGGTATCTTCATTTTCCCATCACTAATAATAGAATTCTTCCAATTTCACTTATGTTTCTCACAACCTGTTGCAACATTTCCTTGAAATGCATAATGCATGAGGTCATATTCCCTACACCCTGCTTCCCAACAGTACGTCCTTTGAGAACATCAGCTGTGTAAATATGATTAGCAATGCATGGTCAGTCTGTGCAGCAGCACTTACTCAGAAAAAAAGAAAAATATAGTCTTCATTGTTGCCTATGAGTATTCAAGCCCAGTGGATTCATTTGTTTTCCATCTGCATCACTAGTTTCATTTTTGAGCAAAGGAAACATTTCAAATTGGGAACAAGTTGTGCAGGTTCAGTTGTGGATGTGTTCATCTTTGATTTAGTCTCTTTTTTTTTCCTCCAGTCTGTTTTGAAAGAAGCAGCTGTTGTGTGATTCTCTCACTGATAAGGAGAAAAGGCTGTAAAGAGAAAGGCAAATCATATAATCCCGCTTCAGTCAAAAGCAAGCTGCAATTGCTGGCCAATGAGCACAGAAGAGGAGTGCTTTTTTGAGGGGCAAACTCTTTCTCCCTTTCTTATGCTGTATGGTATGTAAAGCTGAAACTCTTTACTGCACTAAAAAAAGGTATCAGGAGTGTATTTAACTGAGGCAAAAGATGAGGGCAGTTTTGTCTCCACCCTTTACTGACAGCACTGATCAAGTTCATTATTAAAACTCCAGGTCAGACAGTATGGATTTGACTACAGGTAAACACTGGACTGCATCTCCTCATCCTCAGTGTAATGAGTCAAGCCTCAGATGGGTCAAAAGAAAAAAACACACAACAATCTAAATTTGATCTTTATCTGTTATCAGCTAGTATCCCTTCAGCTAATTGGTGTCTTGTTCAATGAAAGAAAAATGTCATCACCTGAACACTTACCTGGGTTCAGGTTTTTTGCATTTGTATTTACCTTTCACTTCATAAGTCTCTGTTTCTTCTGACAACATTCGACCTTCATTCCCAAATCTGTCTGGTCTTCTTTCAAAATGACTAACTTTACATTTGATTGATTGTTAATTCTTAGTTTCAGTATCTAGGGTGTCCACGCCCAGCTGTTAGCAGGAGAGCTCTTCAGAGGGGCCTGTGTGAGGAGAGGCTGGGGCTGCCCCGTGCCGCACACAGCCGGTTCCAGCCGGTCCCAGCCGGCTCCAACGGCCCCAGCGCAGGACACAGCTGAGCCCCTCAGCCAAGCTGGGGGTGCCGGGGGGAAAACAGGTTTCAGCAAGGGCCAAAGGCAGCACAGGCAGAGGAGGAGGAAGCCAAGGAGGGAGCAGCAGCAGAGGGACCCCAAGGCCGGAGGAGGAGGGCAGGAGGTGCTGCAGGCCCGGAGCAGGGATCCCCTGCAGCCCTGGAGAGACCCCGCTGGAGCAGAGACCCAGCCTGCAGCCCGGGGAGGGCCCCATGCCGCAGCAGGGGGGTATTTCCTGCAGGAGCTGCGGCCGTGGAGAGCCCAGGCGGGAGCAGGCTGTCCCTGAAGGACTGCAGCCCGGGGAAGGGAGCAGGGAGATGTGTGAGGAGGGAGGAGCAGCCGAGATGGGCTGGGATGGACCCACGGTAACCCCCATCCCCACCCCTGCGCCCCTCGCGGGGAGAGGAGTCAGGGGTGAGGGTGTGAAGGTGGGAATAGGAACAAGAGATGGGGTGCAGGGAGGAAGGTGTTTTAGTTTTTGTTTCTCACCATTGAGCTCTAGTTTTAATTGTCATTAAGTTAAACTGCTTTTCCCCAAGTTGTCTGTTTTGCCCATGACAGTAACTGGCGAGTGATCTCCCTGTCTTTTTTCTTGACCCATGAGCTTTTCCATCCTGTTTTCTGTCCCCATCTTGTTGAGGAGGAGGAGGGAGAGAGCAGCTGGGTATGCATCTGGCAGCCAGCCAAGGTCAACCCACCACAACTCTGTTACAGAGAGGAGCTCACTGAAAGTAGTAAGAATAAAGATGTAGATATAATTTCTGACATAGAAAATCCCAAAGCTCTAGAGGTTTGGATAATGAGAAAGCATTCAAGGATGGATGGATGCTGTTCTCTTTCTGTTTTTCCCAAAATATCTCATACTATCTGAAATCAGTACCAATGAGGTCTAACCCAGTACTGCTGCTCTTACAGTCTGATGTTACTTTGGAATATTGCAATATTATTGGTGTCAAAATCACCTTTAGCATAAAGACACAGTGCTAAAAGTGTACCATCTTCTCAGAACAGTAAATGTCAATCTATCATCTTTCTGAGCCCAAAACTTCTCTTAACATGTCACCATCATGCGTAAAGTTGTCCTCACAGTAAAGCTGTGGAGCATTTAGGATTCCCCCTGCTCTGTTGAGCAGGAGTGAGTGAGTGGCTAGGTTGGAGTCTGGCCCTTAGCCAAGGCTAACCTAGCAGAACTTCTTACACCTGCTCTGGAGCTCCACACTGAGATTCTAAATTTGATGAATGTTTCTGGCTGTAACTTTGCTGGAGATAGTAACGATGACCATTGTGTTTGGCTAGAAGAGTGACAAAGGGATTTAGGAATGTCTTGGATTATATAGCCTGCAGAGTTTCAGTAACTTTTCCACTAAATTAAATGGCCAGTGAAGTGTCTTTCAGCTGAAATATAAAGCCCAAGGCACCTGGAGTGTGCTGATCTCCAGTAGTCTAGAGGAGCATGAAGTCTGAGCTAGCATCAATAGAAACAGGCCACAACACATGGCCCACTCTTTACAGTATACAGAGGCTGCCTTTATAGGCTCAAATGCTGCCTTGGACTCATTTTTCTTAGAATTTGATGAGAGTTCATAGCCAGTTCTGGTTAGAAATAACAAAATCCATGTACATAATCAATAAATTTGCACAAGGTTGTTTGAAACAGGGCTCAGTCAGTTTCACCGCTCACAGAATGACTTTTCAGGTTCTTGTTGTATTTTAATGTGCGTATTATCTCTGTCTGTTTGCTTCTAGTGCAGTCATAGGTTGCTTCCATGGTATTTGTTCTTTTTCCATACTTTTGTACTTTCTTGACTTTCATTCAATTCAGGACTTCAAAACAGTGGAAAAAAACACCAGAGAGTTGGTCCAGGTCTCACAAAGGATGTCCTCTGAAAAGGAATTAAATTGTTATCATATAGTAACTTTTCCAAGTTATACATTATTGAGAAGTTTCCCATCAAGTTCAACCACTAGCAGACACAGTATTATGAAACTATAGGCTCTATTTTGTTGCTAAGTCTACGTCAGACTAGATTAACCTTAAGTTTTAAAAACATGTCAAGTAAACATGCAGTTTAATATATGATTTAAGGGCAGCATCTTTCCAAAGCAAGTATTTTCCCCCAGGCAAGTACTTCACTACAGTAAAGAAATAAATGAAATTAAACTTGACATTGAGAAGATCCCAAAATGCTTGAACTGTGTCATGGAGAGGAAAAAAAGTCTTCCCACAACTTCTGTCTAAAACCTGATTGATCAAAGAATCCTATTCTGATCTGTCTCGATTGTACAGCTTAGTGGACTTCAAATGAAAGAAGGAGAAAAGAAAACATGACACCAAGGGAGAAATAAAACAAAACAAAAGAAAAAAATCTCTTGATATTCACTCTTTGTGTTACTTTGAAGGAATTATTTATCCATTTTAGCAAGTTATTCTATTTACTAAAATGAAGAAGTTTAATATGAACAAGAATTTCTGAGGGCAAATTAATTGCAAGATAGATCCTCAGCAGGTGTAAATTACTGTAATTTGATGGAATTCATGGCCTGATCTCAAACTTCCCCCAGATGAGCATCTGGTCTATTGCGTGTTGTGTGTTTTAGCAGACCACGTATTAAAATTAAATCATTCTAATAATCTTTATTTTTCTTAAAAATTCTTAAATGTTGTTAATTGTTCTTAAATGATGGCTGGTAGCTTGCTAATAGCCCCAGCAACTTCAATTAATTTGTTACAAAATCTCTTCTTATACTGCACTAGACCAAACTCCCTTAACCTTTCTCTATGACACATCTCAAAGGGTATTATTCTTGCTGCTCTGCTTCTTACTAGCTCAAGGGCAATTATGTTCTTGCTGAGGTATTGCAACAAAAGCTGCAGAAAGTGCTCCGGATGAGGATTAAGAAGTGCCTTTACAGCAATAATACCACCTCCTAAGAGTTATACTACCCTCCCATAGCACACTAAGATGGCATTCTCATCATTTTGTTTTTGGGAACCATATATTTCATGGCACATTTAAAAGACATTTTCAACATTTCTGCCATTTTTTTTCTCTTTGTGTCTTGCCTCTTTTAAGCATTTTTAATTCAGAAGACTGTTTCCTATTGTGGTGGGTTGACCCTGGCTGGAGGCCAGGTACCCACCAGAGCCGCTCTCTCACTCCCCTCATTCACTAAACAGGGGAGAAAAGGCATAACGAAATGCTTGTAAGTCGAGATAAGGACAGGGAGAGATCACTCACTAATTGTTGTCATGGGCAAAACAGACCAAACTTAGAGAGGGAATTCATCTAATTTATTACTAAGTAAAACAGAGTAGAGGAATGAGAAAATAAAATCAACTCTTAAAACACTTCCCCCCACCCCTCCCATCTTCCCAGGCTCAACTTCACTCCCGGCTTCAACCTTCCCCCCCTCAGCGGCACAGGGGGACGGGGAGTGGGGGTTACGGTCAGTTCATCTCACAGTGTTTCTGCTGCTTCTTCATCCTCAGGGGGAGGACTCCTCTCATCGTTCCCCTGCTCCAGCATGGAGTCCCTCTCACGGGGTGCAGACCTTCAGGAGCAAACTGCTCCAGCGTGGGATCCCCCACGGGGTCACAAGTCCTGCCAGCAAACCTGCTCCAGTGTGGGCTCCCCTCTTCACGGGTCCACCAGTCCGGCCTGGAACTTGCTCCAGCGTGGGCTTCCCACGGGCCACAGCCTCCTTCAGGTGCCTCCACCTGCTCTGGCATGGGGTCCTCCACGGGCTGCAGGTGGAATCTCTACACCCCCTCATCCTTCCTCCATGGGCTGCAGGGGGACAGCCTGCTTCACCATGGCCTTCACCACGGGCTGCAGGGGGATCTCTGCTCCGGCGCCTGGAGCTCCTCCTCCCCCTCCATCTGCACTGACCTTGGTGTCTGCAGAGTTTCTTACATCTTCTCACTCCTCCCTCCGGCTGCAAAAGCTCTCTCTAACTGTTTTTTTTTCCTTCTTAAATATGTTATCACAGAGGCGCTGATTGGCTTGGCCTTGGCCAGCAGCGGGTCCATCTTGGAGCCGGCTGGCATTGGCTCTATCAGACACAGGGGAAGCTTCTAGCAGCTTCTCACAGAAGCCACCCCTGTAGCCTCCCCGCTACCAAAACCTTGCCACGCAAACCCAACACACCTATCTATCTGTATGATTCAGCCTTTTCTTCATTAACTTTTTGGATATAATTTTACTATGATTAATTATTTGAATTCAGTAGCATTCAGAAGACCAGGAGCTAAGTGCTATTATGCTTTGCATATCAACAGGCAGTCCATGTGCAAAAAGCTTACTGAAAAAGTAAAGAAGAGAATTAGGGAAGAAATTCAAGACTCTCTGAACTCACTATCAAGATCTGGTTGAACACCAGTCAAGTCAAAGTCTCACACAGAGACATTAAATCACTGACCCCATATCCTGCAGCAAGTCTGCACCTTAGCTGGCAGCTGCTGAGTATATGGACCAGTACTCTTTTCTCATCATAAAAATAGAAATGCTTTTTCATCTAATAAGTGTTAGATAACCCCCTAAAGTATCTTATTGGTAATCATGAACACTCTATTTGTTAATCAAGTCAATCAATGGTACTTTTAAAAATATTCTTCTATATAATTCTGCACCTCAAGTACTGTGTTCATTTTTGGGCCCCTCACTACAAGAAGGACATTGAGGTGCTGGAGCGTGTCCAAAGAAGGGCAACGAAGCTGGTGAAGGGTCTACAGCACAAGTTTTATGAGGATTGGCTAAGGGAACTGGGGTTGTTTAGCCTGGAGAAAAGGAGGCTGAGGGGAGACCTTATCGCTCCCTACAACTACCTGAAAGGAGGTTGTAGCCAGGTGGGTGTTGGTCTCTTCTCCCAAGTAACAAGTGATAGGACAAGAGGAAATGGCCTCCAGTTGTGCCAGGGGAGGTTTGGATTGGATATTAGGAAAAATTTCTTCATGAAAAGGATTGCCAATCATTGGAATAGGCTGACCAAGGAAGTGGTTCAATGACCATCCCTGGAGGTATTTAAAAGATGTGGCACTTAGGGACATGGTTTAGTGGTGGACTTGACAGTGCTAGGTTTATGGTTGGACTTAATGATCTTAAAGGTCTTTTCCAACCTAAATTATTCTATGATTCTATAATTCATGAAATGGTCTCTATCAGGAAAAAGTGATCTCTCATTTTGTATTCCCATCTCTCCATTTTGAACTGTTTATTTAGCTGACACAATCCATGTGTCCAGGGTTTTTACATGAATGTATAGAACATGTGATTCTCCTTTCAATCCAGTAATCCATATTTTATTTTATTTTTAAACTACATTTGCCTTAAAGCTTTCAGTCATTCCATGATTTGTCATTTTGACATTCTTAAAGGAATTCACCTTTTTGACAACTGTAAAAGTCACTAACCATAATTTCTTTCATGTATGTGTTTTGGAGGTCCTAAGGGGCTCTTCTCTGGAAATCATTTCTTCATTTCAGCAAAGCTCCGTTCTTCACCCCTTTCTCCATTTATGTTGACTGATGGTAATTATTTAATATATTTGCTTTTTCCTTTGTCCTCATCTCTAATTCCCTATAATCATTCTTAAAAGAATTCATCTTTCATTTCACTATTGTTTACTTTCCCTAGCATGAAATCACATTATTTGTTCAGCATCCTGTTATTCAACGTTCATTATATTTTCCCTCTCTGAATCACTTATTTGTTATTTTCACTTCCTCCCAAAGCAAGCCCCATCCACAAATTATTAGATTCTGAGTAACTTTAAATGCTTTTGATCAATCTTTTATATTCTTGTTTACATTCTTGGTCTAATCACATCGGTTTGTGCCCCATGCTGCCTTTTTGACAATTAGGATACTATTTATGAAACAAATGGATTATTTACATCACAATAACTTGTAACTAATGTGTGCTTTCTTTGTAATTTGTTAGGTTTCATGATTTATCAAAACCTTTCCTTGACAGCTGTCTCCTCTACAGCATAGAGAAAATGAGTACTTAATATACAGTGTGATTATTTCCTTTCAGCATACATTACAGACTAATGAAGTACTTAGGCCACATCAAAATGACTATTCCTGAAATTATACGAAATAGGAATAGGTCAGGCATAAAAGATTTTTAAAAGGGCCATGATGCCTGGTCACAAGAATGATTCCTTAACTGCTAATGCAGTGAATTTAACCAACTCATCCTTCTTTCTGCATTAGTACAGTGAAGATAAACCTTGATTCCTCTTCAAGGAGCTTTCAGATCCAAGGATCAAAAATATAAGAATTTAAGAAAGATCATAGAATCATATCATAGAATCATAGAATGGTTAGGGTTGGAAGGGACCTCAAAGATCATCTAGTTCCAACCCCCCTGCTGTGGGCAGGGACACTAGACCAGGTTGTCCAAAGCCTCATCCAGTCTGGCTTTAAACACTTTCAGATCACTGGAGAAAAGGTATTATGGGAATGTTTTCAACTTAGGTAAGTTAACTCAAGTTTGTTTGAACATGTACTGGTGATAAGAACAATATTTATATGTGGGGTCAAATAAGTTTTGCCTGAAACATCCTGCAAATATAACCACTGTTACTGTCATGGGATTACTCTGACCATCAGCTCTAATGACAAGCACAAATAGGTAAAAGCCTGTCCTATTCTTTTTGTAGCAGCACCCTGGAAGACAGCAATGAGAGAGGCTATAAGTCCTTCCATTGGCTACAGAAAATGGTTGCAACTGTAATAATTTCTAGATCTAACTATAGCAGGAAGTTTTCCTGACTGTCCTTCATAATCGCAACCACCTCCTGGAAAGCAATCTCGGCCTATGTAAATTATCACCACGGAATTCATTGATGGTTCACTGGAAGCTGAGGGACCTCATGGGGATGCAGGTAATCAAAATGCCATTATCAGTGTACCATTGCCAGTTTTTGTTACTATTACTGGCATGAAAGTAACTGGCAGTT
The DNA here is from genome assembly GCF_028858705.1 of Grus americana. NCBI lineage: Eukaryota > Metazoa > Chordata > Aves > Gruiformes > Gruidae > Grus > Grus americana. The sequence continues at coordinate 7,074,361 of NC_072853.1, read as the reverse complement.
TTTTCTAATTGATCCTTAATTATGTCCCACTACCATCAAAACTGGTAGGTGTTGGCTTCCAATTATTCTCCTTCATCTCATTTTCTGTTCATCTGCCATACATTTTCTCAAAGTCTAACACAGAGTGCTGCCTTCTTCAGTGAGCTTCTCAAAACTCATTATAGTGTCCCAATGCACTGTCAATATGTGGCATACAGATAGCTTGGTGCTCCTGGCTGCTTTCTCATGCTAATACACCTTTCTGTCTCACTTAGGAAAGGTAAGTGTTCATGGAAACCCTTAAACTCACATAGTCTAAACTGACATTTACTAGCTTCCTCAGCCTCAAAATTGCAACCATGACTGAGTATCTGTCCCTCTAGGTAGTGATACTGTTATTCACATCTGCATTTCAAAGTATGTTAATTCTTGACCTTGTTAAATCTAATACATAATACGGATGGTACCTGTAAGATTTTATTATAATGTTGGTCTCCACACTGGTTTTGGCTAGGATGGAGTTAATTTTCTTCATAGCAGCCTATATGGCTGGATTTAGGACCAAAACAGTGTTGATAACACAGGGATATTTTAATTATTGCTGAGCAGTGCTTACACAGCATCAAGGCCTTTTCTGCTTCTCACACCACCCCACCAGCGAGTAGGCTGAAGGTACACAAGCAGTTGGGAAGGGGCACAGCCAAGACAGCTGACCCCAACTGACCAAAGAGGTATTCCATACCATATGATGTCATGCTTAGCAATAAAAGCTGGGCGAAGAAGAAGGAATGGGGGACATTTGTGGTTATGGTGTCTGTCTTCCTAAGTAACCATTACATGTAATAAAGCCTTGCTTTCTTGGAGATGTGTAGTAGTGAATGAATTTGTTATTTTGCTTTTGTTGTACACACGTCTTTTGCTTTATCTATTAAAGCATCTTTATCTCAGCCCCACAGGTTTTCTCACTTTTATTTTTCCAATTCTCTCCCTTATCCCACAGGGTGACGTGAGCAAGCAGCTGTGTGGAGCTGAGCTGCCCACTGGGCTTAACCCGCAACACTCTCCCCTACTGTACCACTGGCACAGCTCCATTTATTTTTGCAGTACAATGCGAAATAGGGAGGGATGTGGCCTTTGAATATGACACATAGGTGTTGTGACAGCCCAGGAGGCCACAGAGCATGACAGAATGTCTTTGGAGTGCTGGGTAAGCAGAGTTGCTGCAGAGGAAGGAGAGAAGTCCTTACGGCATATAGGGATTTGACACCAGCGGGTTCTATCCACATGCAAATTTGTTAGAGGTGGACCATTTGAGTTCTATGTCGAAAAAGCAACAAAACTTTAATCTTTTCCTCATTAGTTTGCCAGCTAGGTTGGAATACCTGAGCCTGCATCAACAAACCCAAGTCTGATGGTGTAACATGTGGATAAGCTTCCTCAGTTGAGTATCATAGTAGTGGTAGGGCTAAAGGCAGTCAAATAGCTTCTTTCACCTCCCACCCCAAAAGGTCTGAGAAGCACAAGTCAAAGAAACTTTATGGCATTTCTGAAGAACATATCTATATGCATCTGTGCATGTGCATACACTTGTGCATGTATATTTAGCGGTGAACATGATGAGCATGTATGTACTGACTTACTGAAGTGAGTCCAGAGAAGGGCCATGAAGATGATGAAGGGATTGGAACATCTTTCATTTGAGGAGAGAGGCTGAAATAACTGGGACTGTTCAGCCTGGAAAAGAGTTGACTCAGAGGAGTCTTAAAAATGTGGATAAATATCTTACAGGAGAGAATGAAACAGAGACTGATGGACTCTTATCAGTGGCGTCCAGTGATAGGTCAAGAGACAATGGGCACAAATTAAAATACAAGACATCTGAACATAAGAAAAAGCTTTTTTTACTGCGAGGGTGGTCAAACACTGGAACAGGTTGCCCAGAGAGTTTGTGATGTCTCTATCCTTAGACGTATTCAGTACCCAGCTAGACACAGTCCTGGGCAACCTGCAGTAGGTGTCTCTGCTTGAGAGGGAAGGGTGGACCAGATGATTCCTAGAAGGTTCCACACAACTTCAAAGATTCTGTTTTTCTGAAATACTGCTTATTTTTTTCCACTGAAATATCAATTTGATATTTTAACTGTTCTCATTCAGTGATACACTTTTCTTAGTGTTCTGCAGAATATTTATATAAGCTATCCCATATGCCTTCTCTCCTCAGTATGGGCAGGTAGCTCTTTTGGTCCCCTTCTCCCTTGTTGTACCACAATTTATTTCTAGCATGAGGAGGTTCTGTCTCAGAGAAATTCTTGACCTTTACAGATTAGCTGGAACTTGAGATAGTTCAACTTCCAGATATTTAACTAATTAATAAATTAATTAAATGATTTATTAAAAATCAGTTCTGCCAGCCAAATTAATAAGTCAAAAGCCAATTTTCTTAATTTAAAAACCTGTTTTCCTGGAAAATGTTCAGTCTGTTCTATTTATCAACACATTAAATGAAATGGCCACTAGAGGAGGACATACAGTGAAGACCTTGCAGTAAATACTATATTTCTGTATGGTGTTGACAAGTTGTGTTGGGTTTGTGTGGCAAGGTTTTGGTAGCGGGGGGGCTACAGGGGTGGCTTCTGTGAGAAGCTGCTAGAAGCTCCCCCTGTGTCTGATAGAGCCAATGCCAGCCGGCTCTAAGACGGACCCGCCGCTGGCCAAGGCCAAGCCAATCAGCGCCTCTGTGATAACATATTTAAGAAGGAAAAAAAAAAAAACGGTTAGAGAGAGTTTTTGCAGCCAGAGAGAGGAGTGAGAAGATGTAAGAAACTCTGCAGACACCAAGGTCAGTGCAGATGGAGGGGGAGGAGGAGCTCCAGGCACCGGAGCAGAGATCCCCCTGCAGCCCGTGGTGAAGGCCATGGTGAAGCAGGCTGTCCCCCTGCAGCCCATGGAGGAAGGATGAGGGGGTGTAGAGATTCCACCTGCAGCCCGTGGAGGACCCCACGCCGGAGCAGGTGGAGGCACCTGAAGGAGGCTGTGGCCTGTGGGAAGCCCACGCTGGAGCAAGTTCCTGGCAGGACCTGTGGACCCATGGAGAGAGGAGCCCATGCTGGAGCAGGTTTGCTGGCAGGACTTGTGACCCTGTGGGGGACCCCACGCTGGAGCAGTTTGCTCCTGAAGGTCTGCACCCCGTGAGAGGGACTCCATGCTGGAGCAGGGGAACGATGAGAGGAGTCCTCCCCCTGAGGATGAAGAAGTGGCAGAAACACCGTGAGATGAACTGACCGTAACCCCCACTCCCCATCCCCCTGTGCCGCTGAGGGGGGGAAGGTTGAAGCCGGGAGTGAAGTTGAGCCTGGGAAGATGGGAGGGGTGGGGGGGAGGTGTTTTAAGATTTGATTTTATTTCTCATTCCTCTACTCTGTTTTACTTAGTAATAAATCAGATGAATTCCCTCTCTCAGTTGAGTCTGTTTTGCCCATGACAACAATTAGTGAGTGATCTCTCCCTGTCCTTATCTCGACCCACAAGCTTTTCGTTGTACTTTTTCTCCCCTGTTTAGTGAACAAGGGGAGTGAGAGAGCGGCTCTGGTGGGCACCTGGCCTCCAGCCAGGGTCAACCCACCACACAAGTGTAATATAAATATACAGCTAGCTAATAATTTAAAACATGAAATATCTGATGTCACTGTTGTTTGTTTTTCTTTTTTTTCTTTGGAGCTTTTAAAAATGCACCCAAACCACTGGCACTTCATAGAATTAAATAACCGCCCTTAGAACAATGGCAACATTGTTCTATTGTTATGGGAAGATTGTTTAATGTTTTATTATTATCATTGTTGAAACTTTTTACTTTATTCTTCCTTTTCCATTCATGTTAGTGTCATACATCTGACGTTGAAATGTCTTGAGCTCTTAGCTGAAAAAAAAATTTGAACTGAATGACAATGAGCTTTGTCGTTGCATAAAACAGAGATTTCACACAAAAAAAGAGAAAATAATAGAATTTAGAAAAAATAATTTTACATTTTTTAATTAGGAAGTTTATGAATAAAATAGTAATTCAGGTGGTGGTTAAAATTCATCTGATATGCAAACTAGCCTACTTCAATGCAAAGATATCGTGCCTGACAAACTTGGTGGCCTTCTATGATGGGGTTACAGCATCTGTGGATATGGGAAAGGCAACTGACGTCATCTACCTGGACTTGTGCAAGGCATTTGACACTGTCCCGCACGACATCCTTGTCTCTAAACTGGAGAGACATGGATTCGATGGATGGACCACTCGGTGGATAAGGAATTGCCTGGATGGTCGCACTCAAAGAGTTGTGGTCAACGGCTCAATGTCCAAGTGGAGAACGGTGACGAGTGGCATTCCTCAGGGGTTGGTACTGGGACCAGCACTGTTTATCATCTTTGTCGGCGACATGGACAGTGGGATCAAGCGCACCCTCAGCAAGTTTGCCGATGACACCAAGCTGTGTGGTGTGGTCAACATGCTGGAGGGAAGGGATGCCATCCAGAGGGACCTTGACAGGCTGGAGAGGTGGGCCTGTGCAAACGGTATGAAGTTCAACAAGGCCAAGTGCAAGGTCCTGCACGTGGGTCGGCGCAATCCCAAGCACGACTATAGGCTGGGTGAGGAATGGATTGAAAGCAGCCCCGAGGAGAAGGACATTGATAGATGAGAAGCTCATCATGAGCCAGCAGTGTGCGCTTGCAGCCCAGAAAGCCAACCGTGTCCTGGGCTGCATCAAAAGAGGTGTGACCAGCAGGTCGAGGGAGGTGATCCTGCCCTTCTACTCTGCTCTCGTGAGACCCCACCTGGAGTACTGCATCCAGCTCTGGGGGCCCCAGTACAAGAAAGACATTGAGCTGTTGGAGCGAGTCCAGAGGAGGGCCACGAAGCTGATCAGAGGGCTGGAGCACCTCTCCTATGAGGACAGGCTGAGAGAGTTGGGGTTGTTCAGCCTGGAGAAAAGAAAGCTCCAGGGAGATCTAATTGCGGCCTTCCATACCTGAAGGGGCCTACAGGAAAGATGGTGAGGGACTGTTCATCAGGGAGTGTAGTGACAGGACAAGGGGTAATGGGTTTAAGCTGAAGGAGGGTTGATTTAGATTAGATGTTAGAAAGAAATTCTTTACTGTGAGGGTGGTGAGGCACTGGAACAGGTTGCCCAGAGAAGCTGTGGATGTCCCCTCCCTGGAAGTGTTTAAGACCAGGCTGGATGAGGCTTTGGGGAACATGGTCTAGTGGAGGGTGTCCCTGCCCATGGCAGGGGGGTTGGAACTAGATGATCTCTAAGGTGCCTTCCAACCCAAACCATTCTATGGTTCTATGATTCGATGATATGTAAGGTAAGGAAAACTGCAAGAATACTGAAAGTGTGAAGGTCCCCTGCCAAATTTATTTTTATACACCCAAGTATACACATATACATATACTATAAACATAAGGTTAAAAATAGCATTCCAAAAATCAGTAAAAGTTTCAATGGAAAATTTATACACGGACTTTAATGATGCTGAGTAAGTATCCTTCTGTGATCAAAGAGAAATAAAGGTATGGATCAAGTAACAGAGCTCCTAATATCAGTAGTGCCCTCCACATGCCTGTAAATTCTACTTTTTGAATATGTTGTAGTATGGACTATGACACCAATTTATCTCTGTAGCTGTGTTTATTCCAGAATGAACTATTCTAGCAATATGTGATATAAATAAACAAACAGCTTCAAATTCGATTGTCACAAAATCTGTATGTAATACAAACCTCATTCTTCATGGTCATGAGCTTTAACAGCTCTGTGGGTTTTGACAGGGTTTTAAATGCAACCACAGCATTAGTGCTAACTATGTACTCTGGTTTGTTGCTATGTTGGAGCCTGAGCTCTAATTGCTTTGCTACGTTTTGAAGGCAGGCAGCTTAAAACAAGGCATACTTATCTTTTTCCCTTTCTGCTTGCCCCTACCCACCTTACCTATAATGGGCAGGAGATTCTACAGTCATGCAGTAAAGTACCTTTGAACAGTCAGTACCACTAAGATGTGCTACATCATGTCTTTGGCAATGTATTTTTATTTTCACCTTAAGGGGAGTAATTTTCTGAACCATTGTTCGAAAACATGATGGAATTAAATGTTCTGTCTTATGGTCTGATGATATTCCCTGTGCCATCATTGTATCAAAGAGCCTTTTTGTTACCCAGGGAAGAAAGCAGCAGCTGAGCATGAATGAGCTGTTTGTGTGTGAATCCAAATGGCTGATCATCGTATGGTTGTAATCAGCTTGCGGCTGGCAGCTGCTGGGTGATGTCACACATAGCCTTGGTCGACATCATGCAGCCAGCTAGGAACAATCCTGTTGCCAGGCAGCCCGTTGCCACTCAATATCTTGTTCAGTCAAGAGAAACGCAATTGCTCATTGCCCTCCAGAAAGGCTACACTTAAAAAATACTGGCTCTACTGACTGAGCAGCAGGTCTGACTTAAGGCTGAAGATGAAAAATAACCTCCCACCTGGATTCCCTGTTCACAAATTTTGCCAAATAGCAGAGGCAGATAGCTTTGCCCGTAAAGCTACTTTGCAAATTTCCTCCTTCAGTTCTCTTCAGTCACTGGAATCCCATAAGGCCATATCCTTGTGTACAGAACCTGTTTGATTTGCCAGTAGAATCCCAGGCTCAGTTGTTTACTCTTCTTGAAGTTTGAAAACAACCTGCCCTGGACCACCTCCATTCCCTCCCTGCTATGAAAGTTGTGATCTGCACGGATGCTTTGGTGGCCACTGCTCCCATTCAACTCACAATGATTAAGACTCAGGCTTTGCTAACAAAAAAAGCTTTAATTTATGGAACAGGCTTCCGCAGGAGTTCAGAGCAGCATGTACAGCTATGCCTTCACTGCCAAGCGCAAGAGCAGTCTGATATTCCCAGGATTTTCACTGACCCCTCACAACTGCTCACAGCAGTGAGAAGCAGCAATCCAGCTTCTGTCCATCAAAGAAGGCTTCTTGAAATGAGAAAGTTGTTATTCAACCGGATGAGAAATATGCTTGGGAGAGAAGAATCTGTTTTACAGGGTCAGTGTAACGGCTCCTCCAATGAGTCATCTGAAGTGTGGTGAAACACCTTATTTGTCTGAACAGGATGGCAGTCCTACACTGGCTTAGAAAAGCCACTTGAACTATTTTGGGAAAAAAGAATCTCCATAGCAAGTGAAGCAAAACACAATGCTGGATTTTGTCATTCAAGCATGTTCTCTCTGCTGTTAGAATAACAAGTAGCACAGTCCTTTTTTCTCCAGAAAACTGTAAGAAAAGATTCCCCAACATCTACTCTGAGAAAATTCGATAAAGATTTGCCTGAAGGTCTCTGCGAAGGAAAGACTTTGCTTACCCTTATTATTGGAGGTTAAGCTTGGCACTCAACAGGAAGTTTAGGAATCTCTAAGGGATTCATATATACTAACCAGGGAAGGATTCAGCTCCAGAATAAGACTTTAAATTCTGGTGTGAATATATTGTTATCTATATAGGAACAAGGTGTTCATGCTTCCATTATAGACAGGGAAGACCAAGGATTCACCTCTGTTGTTGATGTGCAGGAACTGATGCCTATTTGAGATTCCTTATGGTATCCAGTTTGGTTTTGTTGGTTACTAGATAGAATCATAGAATCATTTTGGTTGGAAAAGACCTTTAAGATCATCAAGTCCAACCGTAAATCTAACACTACCAAGTCCACCACTTAACCACGTCCCTAAGTACCACATCTACGCAACTTTTAAATACCTCCAGGGATGGTGACTCCACCAGATGGAGGAGGCCTGGTGTCGTGTAGACTGATCCATCATCAAAAATCCCAAAATCCTGACAGTGATGGAAGCAGTTTTGAAGCAGGGTATAGGTCAACTTGATCTCGCAACACCTCCAAGCTAGTTGAACCATCATTCTCCTTATTGTTCAGTTCCACTTGCAGAGCATTGTACCTGTTATGCAAGGGCACCTGGGAAGGAGGGGGAGTCACAGTGCAGAGGGGTGCAGAGGTGCAGAGGTGTACTCCTCAACCTGCTCACCTCCTCCCAGAGCTCTGTCACTGAGCAGAGGAGTTCCTCCACCTGGTTGCACCTCCCACAGGTGTGCTCACTGCTGCCATCCTGTACTGGTGTAAGAGCAGGGCACAGCCTGCAGCCTGACACCTGGGTGGCAGCGTGTCCCCACCGCAGCTCTGTCAGTTGGGGTGGATGCAGAACTTAGAGACAACATGGCCTTCTGTCAGATAGATTGCTCCCTGGTTGAGCTGACAGAGCTTCAGCGTCCTTCCTGCATGCTGTTCCGTGCAAACTGCTGCACCATGCCCTTTCTGACGCACCCTGTTTGCCGGTGTTCCCCAGGGGCTTTTTTTATGGGGGAGGGTGGGGTAGGGTTTGGCCACCATTGCTCCTGGACCTGCCCAGGTCTCCTCAGCTGCTCCTGGCAAATCTCATGGCTCCCCCTGAGGATCCCCTGGTTTGGGAAACCCCCCTGTGCACCGTGCTAGAGCATTCCACTGCAGATCGTGCCAGCACTGTAGCTGCTCACCTCAGCGACTGAGATAGATACACACTCATTCTCTTCTCACACAGGAGCTAGGGGCCAGGCAGGATGCAGTGCAGCTAAAATGTCACTAGACACCTGTGTCTGGACAGCTGAATCCAGTCCCATGTGTCCAGCAAAACTCAAAACTATCAATCGCCTGTACGAATAGATGATCCCACAGGAAAATAATAGCTTAAAGCATTGTGATCTCCAATTTTCACTTCAGCAGGAGGTGTCAGCTCCCTTGATGTAAGGTAATTCAGGGATGCCTAAAAAAACCCACAACACAAAAAGCTGTGATCTTTCACTGTCCACAATTCCTAATCAGGAGCGCCCCAGTCACAGTAAACTACGGTCTGAACATCATATTATGTTAATGTATTAATGACATGTAAATGTTTTCAGACTAAACTACACTCATGTAAATTTGTTGGCTCTGAACTTATTTTATTCCGACAGAGCAGTGTATTTGATCTGGGCACAAAGCAAATTAACATTTTCAGAACTCATTAGTATGTGTGAACATCAGGCAAAGGTGACAAATCAGTTTGGTAGACTTCCATTATTTTAGTCTGAAAAGTCAGTCATTTGCATGATTTGGGATGCCTGATCCAAAGCACACTGCAGTCTGTGAGAGTTCTGCCAGTAACTAAAAAGGAATTTAGGTCAGATCCTTGGACACGACGGCTAATGCAATGACAAAACACAAAACGAAGTTTAGACTTGCACTCTGTTAATAGATAGGTGGAATTATCAGCTGGAACAGGCTCAGTGGTACTAGGTCGTTTACTTGTCCCTTTGTGTAACACTCAGTGTAGGATCATTCCCTTTGGTATAACAAGTCTCTGGTGCTTTATTTTAATTGTTCAATAAATTTCAGAGATGCAGTAATTAACATGGTCTATTAAATATAATCAACTACTTACTTCTAACCAATTTGGAAAAGAAAAAAGCAACTTTAGTCAAAAGTATCATTAGCTAGTACTTACTACTAATCCACTACTTGCTGAATTTTATGGACTCTATTCACAAATATTTGGTCTATGCAGACAAACCTTGATTGCTTCATGATTCTAGGAGAATATAGTAATTCACATACAATGAAAAATAAATCACAGTATTTGGTGGAAAATGTGCCTTCAAAAGATTTGGGGAATAGAATCATACAACAAAATTTACATGGGCAAGAAAAAGTATTTGATTTCCTTTTGTTGTGCACAGGCTCTGATGCCTATTTGAGGTTCCTTATATGTGTGAAAGAATAGATAAGAAGAGGGACAGAAGAAATAATAAATAAATTGCCATAAATTTCTATCACCCAATTACAAATATCTGAGATTTGGGGAAGTGAGACAGTTGACCTTATTCATTTAAAGTGAATGAAAATTCTCAATGTCTTTCAGTAAGGTTGGGAAAAAAAGGAAGCAAACCAAAATCAGAGAATAGAAAACCTCTGAATTCATCTGGGCCAGCCAAACAGCTCACATACACTGCTCAGCATAGCACAGCGAAGCAGTCCCTGAGTTACCAGTGACCTGAAATAGCCCATCCAAAAGAAGTAATGCAATATATCTTGTGGAAATACACAGCTCTTCCTGACTTAAGTTATACTGAGTCATCACCGAGTCTGAGTACTCCTGGACTCTAAGAGAGATGGTTTCTTTGGGATGTGCTGTTCAGAGCCTAACCTGCCTTTCAGATTCAGAGTTAAGCCAGATGTCCCCACATCATCCTCCACAAGATGCCAACATGCCTAGAGTCACTGTATCTTACTGTGTTGCTACTCTTATGTGGTTTGTTTTCTACATCTTCCCTGTATGGTCACGTGCACAAGATATGTAATCCATACTTTATTCTAAATGAATGAGTAATGTTATCAACTGTGGTAGGACTTCAGGCATATTTTTAAGAATCAGGACCAAAACTTATTATCTCCTTTTTTCTTACATCTTGTTTTCAAATAAGTTGCAAGCTGTTTTGGGCATATGTCTTCTTCCGTCAAGATGGCACGTCCCACAAGGCGACATGCTTGTGTAAGCATGTCTTCCAACAGCTATGTGACTAATAAAAATAAGAGAAGAATAATGACAAGAATCATATCTCTATTTCTCCCCTTTCCCCCCTTCAGATATTCCATCTCTTTACAAGTTCTATTTTTAAATGAAAGAATTTTAAACAAAGACGAGACTGATGAAACCTTAGTTCGGTTGCCAAGGAAGTCTTGGACCAGCAGAACTTGGTCCTCATGGGTGACTTCAATTACCCAAACATTTGTTGGGAAAACAACACAGTGGTACACAATTCATTCATCAGGTTCCTGGAATGCATTGAGGACTGCTTCCTGCTACAGACGCTGAACACGCCAACTTGGTACGCCGACTTGGTACAGTGCATTGCTGGATTTACTGTTCGCAAACCAAGACGACTTACTCAACAACATAACTTCCAATAGTAGCCTCAGATGCAAAGACAACTTACAATCCTGCTGAGCAGACTGAAGACCAGTAGTAAGAAAAAGACTATGGATTTTAGAACAGCCAACCTCAATATGCTCAGAGCCCAGCTGCTAGGGGTTCCCTGGGAAGTATCCATGGAGGACAAATGACCTTGTGAGAGCTGAGAGTTATTCAAAAATAGCCTCCTGGAAGCACAAGAACAGTCCATTCCCTACAAAGGGAAAGAAAGGCTGCAGAACTAGATACCACCCTGGCATAACAAAGATCTTTTGTGTGTTCTTAAAAGCAAAAAAGAAGCATACTGGCTAAGGAAAGGTGGCTAAATAACCATTGAGGACTACAAGAATCTTCTTAGGACATGCAGATATGAAGTCAGGAAGGCTAAGGCTCAGCTAGAACTGAAATTGTATAAAGATGTCAAGAAAAACAGCAAAGGTTGCTGTTCAGATGTATGAGCAGTAAGCAGAAGCACAGGGAAGACATAGGCCCATTGCTAAACATGGCAGGGAAACTAGTCAATAATGCTGACAAGGCAGAGGTTCTCAATACCTTCTTTGCCTCTGTCTTTACCATTGTAGCTGGACCCTGGGTCACAGGATCAAGTATCTACAACAAAACACATGTGATCCACCAGTAGTGGAGGAAAGGCTGGTTTGTGGGCTCTTGAAGAGCTCAACCCACCGACCCACATAAATCTATAGACCTCGATGGAATCCAATGCAAGGTGTTAAGACAAGTGGCTGGTTGTGTTGCAAGGCCACTGTCTTATAATATTTGAAAAGTCGTGGAGATCAGGGGACATCGCTGATGATTTGAAGAGGGAAAATGTCATACCCATCTATAAGAAGGGCCAAAAGAGGACTACAGCCCCATTAGTCTAACCTCAGTCCATGCAAAAGTAATGGAATGAGTAATCCTAGAAATTAACACAAAGTAAATGAAGTAGCTGATTGGGAAAAGCCAACAGAGATTTACCAGAGGCAAATCATGCCAGACTAATCTGATCATGTACCACAATAAAATATCATTTTCTGTCAATATTGGGAGAGCAGTGGATAATGTTTACCTGGACTTCAGCAGTGTTCGACACTGTTTCCCACAGCCTCTTCCTGGACAAACTGGCAAGTTACAGATTGGATGGGTGGGCTGCAAGATGGGTAGGAAATTGGTTAACAGACCTCACTGAGATGGTGGTAATCAAAGGTTTTTACTCCGTCTGGCAGCCTGTCACAAGTGGGGTCCTCCAGGGACTGGCAGTCAGCCCCACACTGTTCAACATCTTCATAAATGATCTGGATGATGGAATTAAAAGCACCCTCACCATGCTTGTTGATGACACTAAATTGGGTGGTGGGGAGGACACATCAGAAGGGAAAGCCATCTCACAGAAAGACCTGGAGAGGCTGGGAGAGTGGGCAAGCAACAATTGTATGAAGTTTAACAAAGACAAGTGCAAAGTCATGTAACTGGGAAGACATAACCAAAGATCCCAGTTAGACCAAGTCCAGAGGAGGGCCACAAAGATGATCAGAAAGCTGGAGCACCTCTCCTGTGAAGACAGGCCGAGAGAGTTATGGTTGTTTGCCTGGAGAAGAGGAGGCGCTGGGGAGACTTTATAGCAGCCTTCCAGTACCTGAAGGGGCCTACAGGAAAGCTGGTGAGGGACTGTTTATCAGGGAGTGTAGTGACAGGACAAGGGGTAATGGGTTTAAACTAGAAGAGAGTAGATCTTGTAAACTAAAAGAGGGTATGTTTAGATTAGATATAAGGAAAAAATTCTTCACGATGAGGGTGGTGAGGCACTGGAATAGGTTGGCCAGAGAAGTTGTGGATGCCCCCTCCCTGGAAGCATTCAAGGCCAGGTTGGATGGGGCTTTGGGCAACCTGGTCTAGTGGAGGGTGTCCCTGCCCGTGGCAAGGGGGTTGGAACTAGATGATCTTTGAGGTCTGTTACAACCCAAATCATTCTATGACTCTATGACTCTATGATTCTATGATTTGGATTTGCATGGCAAGGTTTTGGTAGTGGGGGGGGGCCTACAGGGGTGGCTCCTGTGAGAAGCTGCTAGAAGCTTCCCCCATGTCCGACAGAGCCAATGTCAGCTGATTCCAAGATGGACCTGCTGCTGCCCAAGGCTGAGCCAGTCAGCAATGGTGGTAGTGCCTCTATGATAACATATTTAAGAAGGGGAAAAAACTGCTGCACAACAGCAGCCAGAAGAGAGAGGTGAGAATATTTTAGAGAGCAGGTTTGCTGGAGCAGGTTTGCTGGCAGAACTTGTAATGCTGTGGGGAACCCACACTGGAGCAGTCTGTTCCTGAAGGACTGCACCCTGTGGAAGGGACTCACGCTGGAGCAGTTCATGAAGAACTGCAGTCCGTCGAAAGGATTCAAGTTGGAGAAGTTCATGGACAGCTGTCTGCTGTAGGAGGAACCCCATGCTGGAGCAGAGTGTGAGGAGGAAGGAGCAGCAGAGATAATGTGTGATTAACTGAATGCAACCCCCATTCGCCCTCCCCCTGTGCCACTCAAGAGGAGTAGGTAGAGAAACGGGGAGTGAAGTTGAGCCCAGGAAGAAGGGAGAGGTGGGGGGCAGGTGTTTTAAGATCTGGGGTTTATTTCTGATTACCCTACTCTAATTTCATTGGTAATAAATTGAATTAATTTCCCCTAGTTGAGTCTGGTTTGCCTGTGACAGTAACTGCTAAGTGATATCACTGTCCTTATCTTGACCCATGAGCCTTTCATCATATTTTTCTCCCTCTGTCCAAGCGAGGAAGAGGAGTGATAGAATGGCTTGGTGAGAATCTGGTGTTCAGCCAGGGTCAATCCACACCAGTGCAGGCTAGGACCTGTGTGGCTTGGGAGCAGCCTTGCTGAAAGGGACCTGGAGGTCCCGGTGGACAACCAGCTGAATATGAGTTAACAATGAACCTCTGAAGAAACAAAGGGAAATCAGATCCCCAGCTGCATCCATAGTGGCAGAGATGGAGACCTGATCATCACGCTCTACTCAGTACTTATCAGTATTGTGTCCAGTTCTGGTCCCCAAAATTCAAAAAAGACACAGACAGACTGGAGAGAGCCCAAAGGAGGGCCATGAAAGTGATCAAAGGCCTGGAGAACCTGCCCTGTGAGGAACAGCTGAAGGAGTTAGGTCTTTTCTCTCTGGAGAAGAGAAGGCTCAGGGACAACCTCATCACAGTATTACAGCACTTAAAGGGTGGCTATGAAGAGTACAGAGGCTCTTTCTTCACAGGTAGCCACATGGTGATGAAAAGGAGCAATAGGTACAAGTTGCCCCAGGAGAAGTTTCATATTGGTATAAGAAAGAAATTTTTTACATTAAGAACGATCACTGAAACAATCTCCACAGGGATATCGTAGAATCCACATCACTGGAGGTTTTCAAGATGTAATTGGACTGGGTGCTTAGATAGTCTCATCCATGCTCTGTTTCCCACAAAAAGTTGGAACAGATGATCGTTCAAGGTCCCTTCCAACCTGGGCTGTTACTTGATTCTATGACAAAATAGTATCATGTGTCCCCTTAATAATCAATGTCATTTCATCTCTTTAAAAGGAGGGGAAGGATAGAAGTCGTCAAAAACATATATCTGATTTTTTCAACTCTATGAATTTCAGTCTTTGAAAGAAAATCCACAGCATGATTTGAAAGCCTGCCCTTTCTTATCAAGAGGAGGAACACTGTGGGAAATGGTTGGTTCTTTACAATGTTATGATTTTATCTCAAATAAAGGAAGGTAAAATAATAGCAATAATTATAACAATTTTAGGTACCAAATTGGTCATTTCTGGATAACATTCCTTCACCTCAAATTCTAGCAGATTATCCTTCAGTACATTTATTTATCTATATTTATGCCAACTCTGTTGAGAGATCCAGCCAAATTCAGTAATTAAAGTCAAGTAATAAAAGTATGGCATTCATACCTTTATATCTGAGGTTACATCAGGTTTTCCACTAAAAGCTTCTTAAGAAATTGCTGCAGAACTATCTTTAGCTTGTCTTAAATGTAAACATGTTTTAAATGTTTGAAATATTTTAAAATCATATTACTTTTTGAGATGAACATGGGGTTTTGTACCCGTATAATGTAAGAGCACATTTCCATCTTCTGTACTCCTAATATGTTATTTTCGTTTTCTGCCTCAGGTCATTGTCTCATCAGCTCAAGAGGACGTCCTTTTGCTCAGTCACTGGCATTGCCACCTCACTAACATTTGATTTCAGATCAGGAACGCTCTTTTGAAGAGAACCTCACAAGACACTCCTCAGTATGCTTTGATTCATCCCAATGATGGTTTGGTTTGTATCAGAGGATGCTCTTTGTGCATGCTCACTACATTCGTTTTAGATGAAACTAAACTGGAAGATCTGCTTCAGGACAGGCTCTAGCCACGGACATATATTCAGTCCATGAATTAATATTGAGCAGATTTTAAAAAAACCTTGCAAAACAGGTTGTGTGGACCTTGAACTATCTTCACAAACTGTTTCACTTTCCAGATCTCCCTCTGCTGCACCACATTACTTGTTAACATCAAATAAGCCCTTGGACAAAAGCACACAATTTAGAAAAGATTCTTATCTCACATTCTTTTCCTCTTGAAAGTCAATGGGCATCTTGCCATTTCATATCACGCTGTCTGATTTTATCAGTTCTAGGGATACTGTAAGGATATGCTGAACTCTCTAAACAGCAAATAGTTAAGACCTTATCTTATTAGATCAATACATATAAAAGATCAGATACTATTCCATTTAATTCAATAAACACTTTACTATTGATTTTCATGCATACAAAACAGCGCTTCAACATGAGAATATTGTTGATTTCTCATTTCAATTTTAATGAAAGATTAAAAATAGAGAAACTGAACTGAAGGAAAAGTAACTGAAAGTATAGTGTCCTGTTTCATGTAAAGAATCAATTGAACTGGGTCAAAGAGAATCCAGATAATCTGAACATTAAAAATGTATTAGTATTAATCTTTGTTAGAAAGTGACCATTAGATACAGTTATTCATTGGAAGAATAAAAGCAGAAAAGCAGAGGTCTGCATAAAGGCTTCCTTTAGGAAAGTATTTAACCACAGCTCTATTTTCAGCACATGCTTAATCCTTTTGAGTTCAGTGGCTTAAATCTTTCCCTCAGTAGAACAAATTCTGAATTAGGACCTAACTGTCTCAATAATGTGAATAGTTCAGGCTTAGGCCAAAGCCCATGACAGACAACACAACTGTTTTCCAGCAGAATCAGCACTTTTTAGAACTAATCAACATATTTATTATCCAGGGGTGTTTCACTCCTCTAAACACAGAAACATATAATGGAGGCAGCTATATTACAAACAAGAATGTCTAAAATACATAAACTATTGAAACATATAATGCTGGTGCAATGCATATATCACACATCAGAATAAAAATACCATGTCCATACTATGTTGTAATGTTTAATAAAATAGATCATTTATTGAGAGAAAAAGGAGGATTAAGGGAAAATGATTAACATAATGACTCTCTCATGTTGCCTGTTGGATCAAATCTGTTGCCTGTTTTGTCAGCTGTACACCACAGTACTTTTCAGTGGCCAAACACACTGGCTGAAATTTAAAACATTTGAAGAACGATAGCACATGTGAAGGTCAGGAGTTTGCAAGACAGTTGCTATCATTCATCTATTCTTTTCAAGCTTGGCTTACTCTTGGAATTGCTTGCTGTTGCCTGGTTTGTGTCTTGGGAAGGTTTCAGATATACTTAATTTTTCAAGAGAAAAAACAAGAGTTTTGAAGTAACAGTTACATATTTTAGCACATAAGAAGGGATTTCTGGAGGATGCTGTATTTGAAAGCATCAAATTAGGAGATGACCTACATGACTGAGAATTGCATATAACCAGGCCCGAAGCAGCCCAACTACTTATGAATGTTATCTTGCAGTATTCCAGAGAAGTGACTGAACCTACTCTTTTATAGCAAGCAGGGAGGAAAATGATCTGCTCATGCTATTCAGTGGCTCATGAGCTGTTAGGGATTACTCAAGCAGGTGCTGCTCAGTTTGTAAGTGAGAGGTATCGAAGACATATCCCTGGCCCTCTAGCTGTGCACATGGAAGCAATAATTTATACAGGTTTATTTTTAAACTACCTATCTGGCAACATTTAGTGTGATGCTGAAGGAGAATCCATGTACATCTATCCAGACAAAAGTTCCATATATTGCTTTGGAACAGATCTCTCAGCTCTTGACTTACACCTTTATTTGGCTAATTACTTAACAGTACTTTTGTGTTTTGCTGCGTTATGCTATGAACTGTTAGACCTATGCTAACAAAGTATATTATTATCTCACAGAAGAATCTGATTGTTACTAATGGACAATATTTTTTGCAAAATGAGAATTAATCAGATATTTATATATGGTACAGATTTTTACTAGACCATTCAAAAGACCCTGTAGATATTAGGCACTTTTCTATTATTCTTTAGAGGTTTGAAGGGTGTTTTTCTTTCGTGCACTTTTGTAAAATCCTATCAAAATCATCTTTGCACAACTCTGCAGGACATTCATTTGGGGACCAGTTTCCACATATTCCAAAAGGACCAGAGATAGATTGCTTGCCCTTCAAATCATGGATAAAGGGTGGGGAGGGAAGTGTTGTTGTAAACGGAAAATTCACATGAATATGTTGGAAATCCAGTTCACTTTCCACTGAGGTGTGTGGTAAACACAGGAAACCTCCAATAGCAAGCCAATGCATGAAGAAGAATCTTTAGTATAGAACATCAGCTGAAAGAGCTGCCAAGACAATTTAGCTGGTCCACAGTGACGGATGTTAAAACCCACAAACAAATAAACAAAAAAAACAACAAAAAACCCCCGAATCAACCAAAACTGCTTGAAATTAGAAAAAAGGTTGGGGGAAAGAATAAAAAAAAAAAAGAAGAAAAGACAAAACTGGAATATAAATCAATCTAATGTGAGCAGGAGAGGAGGTGTTAGTAGCTGAAGTAATGCCTCAGTGACAGACAGATGTGTGGTAGAGCTGCTTTATGCCTCTGAGGCCACCTTGCAAGGTAAAAAAATGTTCCCACACTAAACATTTCATCAAGAGGAATAACAGATGTCCTCTTTCTTACCCTGTCCAGAATACTGTAATTTGCTTGGTGAAAGGATGACTGAAAACAGATTACTACCTGGTTCCTGTAGGTTGCTGCAGAGACAGCTGTTGCTGTTTTCCTAAGAGAAGAAAACAGACCTGCTGGTGGATTGTCAATCATCTTGGGTTACCAGGTCGCAAAGACAGTCAGGATCATACATTCTGAACCTCAGTTGCAGCATGAGTAACCACTGCTCTGTTCCTGTTTGGATGCACTGATCTTGCTCGGGGCAGATTTATCAGATATCTTGCCTGCCAGATCCTCTTTATCCATATATGATTCCTAGTGCCTCACACATGCGTTGATACATGATATGCTACCCCTGGATGATGATAGATTCAAACAGAAGTGCCAAAATAGTTTTTCTTCCTTCCTCTGAGGACAGGGACCTACCTCCGTATTTAGTATTAATCAGAGGGAGCATCAGTCAGGCAACGGCTACAGAAACTACCTTCAGCTCTTAATCTCAATATATTGTGTAACAATTCAGATGGGGAGGAGAAATAAAATATTGAATAGATAACTTTGTTTGGCATGTCATGTACACACTAGCATCTAGCACCCTTCTCCCCATTTTTTGTTTCACTGGTGTATTCAGGGGTGGACTTGCCAGCAAATGCCCAGCATGGAATTAGAGCCTCCTCTCCCACTATTCTCTCAAAATACAATCTAGTAATGCTTACATACAGCCAGGATCTTGTTTTACAGGGAAAAAAAAAAAGGGTATGCTTTGGGAGACTAGAGAATAAGAGAGTTATTCATAGACAGGCAGAGCTAATTAGGAATGCTTTTTACTGTGGAGGGTTTGGGCGGTTTTGGTTTGTTGAGTTTTATTTTATTTTATTTTAAAAAAATATTTCTTTTAGATAGTAATTTTCATGGTATTTTCTCTCTTGCAAGCATTTTTGGGAGAACCTGACCCCAAAAATTTAACTGAAAAATTAAGGTTTCCTTTTTGCCCTCACCTTATTAAAATTAAAAGAAAAACAAACCCAAAGAAACCAAACCCTACACACTTGACTAACTAATGCACATTCAGGAAAACAAACAATAATGAGTGGGAGCTGGTCTCCTGACCATGCTGAGATGCCTAGCTCAAATGTTGATGTTTATGTACTACAGATCTAAAGTTAATTGTGATGAATCCCATTGTGGGTACTTGGTAGCACAAGATCTTTTAATGAGGGCCCAACTGATGGGGAATTATCTGCTTGATTTCCTAAGTAGAAAGAGCATGAAGCAAATTTGGATGAACAGGGAGAAAGAAAACTAAGGAGTAGTAGTAATACACAGAGGACTGGATCTCATTGCAACAACTTTTTGAAGACATTTTTCCCACATTATTTTTCAATTACAAAGTACTGTGGATTGGAGGACGCTATCATGTTGCATCACTGGCATATGCAAACAAGATTAATCCTATGTATCAGGCACTTATGTTGAGACACAGTAACCTTAAGTCAGCAGTAGAGGAAGGTGGATTAAATTCCCCCTCTGAAAGGGACTATGATCTCAGCCATCTTCTGGGCAATTATTTCTGCCATTTATGGAAAGGCAAGTTGGAGTGACTGACCTTCTAATTCAGATATCTATACCATTTAAATTATACAGATTAATCTTGGCAACAGAGATGAAGACATTGTGAGAATCCTGCTTGTCTATATCTGCATTTCAAGGCAAGGAGAAAGGTTTCATAATATTGCCACCTTAACTTTATTCCCTCATAAAGGAGGAGCTGGACTACAGTCCCCAAAGACTGTAGCCACCTGAGATCTCCCCTTTGATCAACCTTCAGGGTTTCCAGGACAACATCCCCTTGTGTGACATTTTGAGGAATGCTAATGAAAGTCTATCCATCTAACTTTACTGTCTTTTCTGGGCTGGTATCAGGGAGACAAAAGTAAGATGTTTCATGAAAAATATTTCTGTGGAATCAGCTATAACATTTAAAACTTTAAAGCTACACAAAAGTTGCCACATTGTAAGTTACAGCTAATTCACAGAATCACAGAATCAAAGAATCATTGAGGTTGGAATGGACCTCTTGAGATCAACAATCCCAACTCTCTACTCAAGCAGGGTCAGCAAAAGCAGATTGTGCAGGACAGCGTCCAGCTGGGCTTTAAATATCTCCAAGGATGGAGACTCTGCAGTGTCTCTGGGCAACCCATGACAGTGCTGTCACCCTCACAGTAAAAAAAGTGTTTTCTTGTGTTCAGATGGAAGTCGATGTGTTTTTTAATTTTTTTTAATTAATTCCTTCTTTTTATATCACTTGATCTCACCAGAAAAAGTTGTCTCCCTCATCTTCATTTCCTCCGATCAGGTATTTATACACGGGGATAAAACCTTTCTGACCCTTCTTTTCTCCAAGCTGAACAGTCTCAGCTCTCTCAGCCTTTCCTCACATGAAAGATGTTCCAATCCCTTAATCATCTCAACTCGAGGGGATTTTGTTATTGGTTTTGTGTTCTGTTTGTTTGTTTGTTTTCTTTTCTGAGACACACAATCAATCATGAAACACCATCAGTGGGAAATGATGGTTCCCTCTGGTTCTAGGTAAGACATAACAACATTTATGGCTGTCAGTGGTTTCTTTGCTACATGGTACCACTAAGAATTTAGACTTGGCACCTGAGTGGAAAAAAATCCATATACCCATTTTTCCCATTTGAAACCAAAGGACTGGCTTACTTGGTGGGTTTTGTTTTGATTTTTTTTCTGTGGAAGTTTGGCTGGCACAGTTTAGCCCTGTCTCTGCTCACCAATTTTCTGATCCTCCCCGTTTTCAGGCAGCTCACCTAGCAAAAAGGTGGAGTTAGATGCATTCAGAGAAACTATTAGTTTTCAAGAGAATGTTAATTTTCTTTCAGGTAAGACCTGGTAACTCACTGCCTCGTACACGTCTCGGTGAAAAGGGTCAGCTAGAACAACTTATCAGCTGAGGAGTGGGAATCTCTATCTGAGAGGAGAAAGCCTCTGAACATGTATTTAGTCACTTGTGATCCTGTAAACATATGCACAGCTCTTCATAGCGAGGGGTTCTTTTTTCAGCTGGTTTGCTGGATGATCTTTGTCTGCGGATTCACTGAGAAAGTAATGTTTATCTGTGGAATGGAATTTCCATTTCTTACCCCCTAGAACATGCAAACAAGTGCTCTGTGAATGGATTTTCAGTCAAAACCGAATATATTTAGAAGAGTGGGCTCTCTGCCCACTACAGTACTTGTGATTATTCTGGACAGGAATCTTAATTTAAGAAATCATCTTGTCTTTGAATTACCATGTACACGTAATCTTCATAGTTCTAATCATGTACAGACTTGATAATATACCTATGCACTATGAATAAATGTCTTCTTGTTAGATACAAAGAACAGTTGCAACCTTTAATGCATGAATGCACATAGTGCTGGATGAATACATTATGGAAAATTCAGATTATGTTAATTATTTAATTAAATTAGTTTATTTAATGAGTAAATATTAATTATCATTAATTCATTTACCCTGAGAGTAACTGTATCTATGCAAAACCACCTTAAAAGAAAACTAATTCTTTGGAGAAAAAAAGTAAATTATGCTTTTGCTAATAGAGTTTGCCATATTGTCTCAAGCTAGGCTAAATTGCAGCAAGAGACTAAGCCCAAGAGTAAATATGATTTGTGGTTTATTTTATTAGTGTTCAAAGATTATCTTGTTAGGTGGAGAATATTTGCTAGGGAAAATTGATCCTGTTAATTTATCTTTGTTTATAAAACATTAGAGATGATGTTTAGATCATATATTAACATATCATCCATAATATGGAAGAACCAGATGCTCATGTTATGCTTTTAACTGTGATTGCTTGCTCTTAAAGCTTCTTCTTATGCATTTTTACTTTTATGTAAGGTGACAATTAAACTTCAATTATAAGTTCATTCTGGATTATCTTTATTTTCTTTGTTTTAAATTAAAGGCTTTTTTTCCCCCCTCTGTAAAAAGATGTATATTGCTTTCTTAATTTGCTGTGCCGTCTGTGTCACTGCACGTTGCTCTCCTAATTTGCATTCTTCAGGGATGGAATCCGAGCCCTGCTGAAGCTAGCGGTCATTTGGCAAATCTCGTAGCGTGAGTCGCTTAGCATAGGAGTACAAGGGACATCTCCTGCAGAAATGGGAGCACACCTACTCCAAACTCTTAATAGCATGGATGTGGGAAACTGAGGAAAAGTAGTCTAAATTTTCTAGTCCTGCACAACATACCATGCGGTTTCATTTCTCTTTTCATCAGCACTGCAACAGAATGCAAAACCCAAATGGTGAACCACACACTCACATTGACACACCAGCACCTCTGACTGCCACATATTACAGTTATTTGGGAAATGAACATGCTCAAACATTGCCAAGGTTACTCCTTCAGGTTTTATTCTAGCAGTAGCATTGTTACTCTTAACAGGTAAGCACAGCTGGGGACCGGTTGGGGAAAAAAAAAAAAAAAAGGTTAAATGAGTGATAATGAATACCTTTCACTGGACAACTCCGAACCCTTTAGCTCGAACTCAACTATACAAAAGAATGATTCAGCTGAGGCCAGGAGAGCCTGTGGCAGACAGTGAGGCTGAGATACTGAAGCAGGAACAGACGCAGAGGTGTCTGTTCTGTCAAACACTGATCCAGATAGAAAGGTTCCTAATTCCCCAGGCTGTGCAAATGCTGCATCATCCGGTTTGTGTGGCAAATCTCAACATAGGGTTCAAAACCTCTGATGACACTGAAAGAAGGAGCATCTGGGAAGAAGAGGATGAGAACATCTTCAACATGTCAGAAAGAGGTAATCTGATTTTTTTAACTTTTTTTGTCCCCCATTACAACAGCCCTAGTTAAGAGTAGAAGTACACTGAAGATTGGACAAGTCTGTAAGTGAATGGAAGGTAGTTTTTCAGCCATACTACTGGTAAAGGGGCAGATTATCTCATATTGTAAAACCTGCCTTATAAAGCTAACAGCAAAAAAAAACCCCAAAAACCAAAAAACCTCCAGTCTACCATCTGCAAATAGCTGTATTAAATCAACAAAAACCTGCTTTGATTTCCTGCCATTGGTTCGACCCCTTCATTCTCCTCAATCATACTGCAATTGAAAGTGGATGTGGAAGTCCACCCTACCCCTGAAACTCCTCTTGACATGCTGAAGAGCCAGAGGAATTGTCCTTGGATACGTTACACCTTGACACTCAGTGCTTGCAGTACTGTAGTTACATTGATGAGGGTGGCAAAGAAGAAGAAAATTAGAAACTCATACAGACATGGAAATAAAATTAAACAAATTAACTTTTTTATAGGTTTTTTTTTTTCTGGCTATAAGCACAATTTTTATCTCAAGAGAAAAAATAAATTCAATTTACCTTAGATAAACTTTTAGCTGTTCTGAGTGTTCAGAGTGATTACTTAAAAAGCACTGTGCTGTCCATTTGTGCACAAATGCACTTGAGTTGATTTTAATTAAAAACAGCTTTAATAACTGGTTTATGCTGTTGAAAAAATAATTGGTTTTTCAGTAGGATATTCATGTATTAAACTTACTGTTTTATTAAAATGAGTATATCAAGCCTGGAACTACTCTGGCCCAATTCTCCAAGATCTTTTAGGGCCAGTTGTTCTGATTACTCAGGTTTCTAAACCCATTCAATTTTAAGGTATTGTTTGTGAGAAGTTCGCAGAATGGAACCAGTTTCTCTTCTATTTAATATACAGCAATTTTATTAGACATAAAAGTTTTATTCACATTGTTACAATAACCAGTATCATAGTATTGGAGCACTAACGCTCTCTCAGGATTGAATATGAGCACTTCTCAAAACTCTCCACTTTTACTTGTTTTATGTGGAAGAAAAATTAGTGGTACGATGTACGTATTCAGAGAAAAATCAGCCCAGAAACTGAAGCCAGTGACCCAGAGAAAGAGGAGGGCTGACAGGGTGAAAGGAAGGAGAGGCAGTCCGGTAAGAGAGACTGAACTCCTGCTCTTCATGTTTCATCCCTCAGGATCTCATTATTTCCCACCTTCATCACCTTCACGCCAGCGCGCTGCTCTGAGCCCAGCTCTCATCACGGTGCTGCTCCCCTCCACAGGACAGGCGCGTTCTCCTCGGCAGCGTGGCAGGTTTCAGAGCAGAAAGGAGATGGAGTATCAGCTCTCCAGTGTGGTTGAAAGAATCAGAATGACTAAACCTGGTCCTCTTGGTGCAGCAGAGAGTGGCAAAGGAGAGGGGGGAGATAAAGGATGGAAACAGGAGACCTCTTTATTGTGAGATAAATTACACCCATCAACTTAACATGCAGAGGACTGTATTACTTCCTGGAGACCTCAGTGCAAGTAGAAATCTGGGGTATCTTATAGCACATTTTATTGTGTAGAAGTTTAGTTGACACCAGCTGACATTTTTGAAGCATGAACTCCTGCCAAGCCCTAAAACAATTCCTCCTTTCCCTAAGGAGTGGAGAGGAAGATGTGTATTTGGGGGCTTCTCATCTGATCAGGCTGAAAATTTATCCCACCATACCTAGGAGAAAGTAGTATTGCTCTAAAGTCTTGAATCTTGAAATTCTGTGGCTATTAATAGAATACATGAAGTCATAATGAAGGTAAGTTGATAGACAAACCTGGTAAGGCAGGTCTTTTGGTCACTGAACATTTACCAGGACCTTGTACAGCCCAAAATAAAATCTCTGAACTAATAAAATATATAAAACATTACAGCAATCTTATTGGCTCCTGAGACCAGCAAAACTAGTTGCTATCGCTAGGCAGTTTTCAGAATCGCTGTACAGTTTCCACTCTCATTAGCCAGAAGTAGAGAAGAAAGTGTGAAACCATAAACCATAAAGGAGCAAGCCTTTTCATTTATTTCAGTTGGTGCAATTTTCTTCCGTGTTGTTACTTAAAATCTCACATATCAAATGATGTTTCTCTGATTTAACAGCAAATTTCTCCTAGGCTCTTTCTTGGTGACTGAATCTGTTGGGTAGGAAAGGTGTTTGCTCCCTTCATAATCAGTGCAGCACTGATCATGGGTGTTGATGACATACTTAATCTAATTCTGATTCTCGGGATAACTTTATAGAGCTAAAATAATTCTTGTGATGTCAACATGGTGATTCCAGATTCCCAACTAGCTAAGTTAAGGCTGTGTGTCTGTGAAGTCAAACGGGTAGGAACAATTCTTTTGAAATAAATCAGCTGATCTTTCAATATGCTGAGCCTTAATCAATCTTAACAAATATCAAAGCTTTTATTATATTAAAAATTTTGATCATTGATATTTTTTTCACTCTCTCTTTCTCAAAGGTTTGTTGGGGTTTTTTTGGTATTTTTTTTCTACTATACTATATTACAACACAGTATTTCCTAAACCGGAATTCTCTTGGGCTCCTTTGTCCTTCTTTAGTTCTGTATCACAGCTGAGAGCTGTTGTTTTTCTTCTGTTCTCAAAAAAAAAAAAAAAAAAGAAAAAAGAAAAAAATTACAGCTCTTCATGGCATATCTGAGCTGAGTGTTGATTTCTGAAGCTTCTGCCAGAAGATGTTTAATAATACTGTCACTCGCAGAGAATCCATGCCATGGCAGGTTCTGACAAAGTGCAAAATAAGGGACAGGTGTGAATTTACCATCTGCACTGCCCCTACAACACTAAAATGGTGTCAGTAGGAATTAAACTAAAAGAAAGACCTTGGGAGGGAAAGTCACATCATACCTTGTTCTTGAGACTATTTCCATACAGTCACAGAGCATTGGTAGATGACTGTATATCTTTGTTTCCGTATCTTTATAAACCCCAGATCAGGAATAAAAGCTTGAGGTTTGTTTGTAGACATTTGATAGTACATACCCACATTACTGTGTGTTATCCTAGAAGAAAGCAGATGAACTTTCTCATTTTACCATTGCCAACTTCCAGCATAATATCAATTAAACCTCAGCCAACTATGTTATGGGGGAATGGAACTTTTAAAAATTATTCTATTGTTGTCTGAGGGGATTTGTGGCTATAAAAATGGTCTGAGAGTCTAATATGGCTCTGCTAATAACTCACCTTAGTAGACATTGGTGAGCTAGAGCCAAATTCCTTGAGCTGCCTTATTTTAGGGGTTGCAATTCTTAAAAAAAATTGCTTGGCCTCAGGAATATAATACAGAGCACTTAAGCTAGGCACATACAGTCAAGAACTATACATTCAATAATGCCAAATATTTATCATTATAACCTATAATAGCTAATTTTGAACAGTGAATCTAGGAAAATGAATAATTACATATCACTGAGAGTGTTACTTTGTGAGAGGGAACAGGAGAGATTTGGCAGGTAGGAAAGCATCTGACCAAACAATTAAATCAGGAGGGCTACATATCTATCCACTGGGAACTGAGAGCTCCATGTCTTCCCTCGACAGGTAGTACTTTCCAACAGAGGTAGATATAACACTCTTTTACACTAGACTAGTAAATCAGTGGCCCAGGAAAAGGGAAGCAAATCCTGAACATCAGCAAATCCAGAAAAACGAAGCACTACTGAACATCAGGAGACTTGCAATGCAAAGATCTTCTAAGTTACTGTGTAGTTTCTTGGCCATACAATAGTTTAAAATTGGAGAAGGTGGGAAACGGAGAGCACCTTCCGTTATTAATGCTGAAGCTAAACTATTGCATAAGTACCTATTAGAGCCTAGAATCTAAGGTTTGGAAGGGTTCCATCCCATCACCTTCCTTGGAGACTGGTCCTGCTGAATGTTCCCAGGCTCATCTTAACTTTTGTTCTGGGATTCACTGTCCCAGAAATATAACACAATCACACAATAATTTAGGTTGGAAGCAGCCCTCAGGATATCATCTGGTTCAACCGTCCACTCAGAATGGATAAATTCCACATTTTATCTGGCTGCTCTGGTCCTTGTCCAATAGTGTTTTAACCATCTCCAAGGACAGATATTCTAGAGCCTCTCTGAACAGCCTGTTCCCATGTTGTAAGGGTCCATGTCTTGAGTGGACTGCCTCAAAGCTTGTTCGCAACCATGATAGGCTCTTCCCGAGACTCCCCGCTGGATTGGCTGAGCCCAGTTGCCATGATCAGACCAACAGGGGTCAAAGAACAGTCACGTTGCTTTGGGGGTGTGGTGGGGGTGTGCCTAGACGGGAGTGACCACCCCAGCCTGTTGAGAGCATGTGCAGGTATGCAGTATGTGCTGTCATCTAGGGAATGACCGCCGGCATACCCTATAAAAGACTGCTCGGTCAAACGCTGAGGGGGACTCTGACCGGCGGAATACACGAAGAGACTATGGACCAATGGGATGCCGCTGGATCCATGGTGGTGACTATCTTTCGCAACTCTATCCTGACTGCTTGCTAAATTTCCTCCTTTTCTATTCTCTCTTTCCCTTTCCTGTCGCTACTTTCTTGATAAATACTTTGTTCAATAAAGTCCTCCAGTTAGCAGCATATGACCTCATTTGTGTCTTAATCTCGCTCTGGGTATAACAACAAATCTTCCGGGCCTGGGCCTTCCCAGGTTGGAACACATGTTTGACCCATGGCCGTAATAACATGGACCAGCACATGGACTAATCAGGCTATTAAGTCTCCTATGGATTTTCTATGGGAAGATGCCACCTTGAAAAATCAATGATCACAATACTTTCCAAAGTGACCAGATCATGCCAAGAGACAATAAAACCAGCCAGATTTAGGAAAAACAAGAACAAAAATAAAACCCCAACAAAACCAGCAACAAAAAACCCCTCAAGCCCTGAAAAAATACTAATGGGTGAGATGATAGTGAATTTTTCGTGACGGTCCTTAACAGTAATTTTTCCAGTGGTTGGCCAGCTGTCCACTTATTTCCTGTTGGGAGAGAGGCAGTGAGTTCTTTCCAGATGTTTTAACTCTTCAAAATATAAAAACTTGTGTAAGACCTCAGCTTCAAGGTACTTTTTCCTGTTGCATTTACTCGTAAGGGTAGTCTGATAAAAAGGAAATGCCAAACCACCTGCAGGCAGATAAACAACTGGTAAGTGAGGGTTCAAATTTGTGGTGCATCAGTGACAGAGAAGCACCTGACGTCAGCATTGGGTCTGCACTCTGACAGTGCTCCAAGCATTTGTCCTGTTTGTGGTTTACATGGGAAGCTTTCCATCAAGCACCACACATCAATACCTGAATGAAAATAAGGTGGGTGTTAGAACCAGGAGTCTGGCAGAACAGTGCAGAACTTCATGACTTTCAAAGGAAGACCCTCATGAAGAAAATTATATATTCCCCAGCAGTTCCTTGATGCCAGTTGTGACATTAGAAATAGCTGTTAACTGTCATGTGCAAACGGAACTTTTCCATAGTTTCCATTTCTACAAAAATAATGTGATTCTCTATAAAGCTCATCTGTATTCCATCTTATTGCACAGTTTTTGATGATTTATGTCACAGGGTAATTCCACTATATCAAATACTAGAAGGAATCCAACAGCTACATATCAAGATTGCAGAAAGATTTGAAATAATATATGAACAAATAATTTTCTGTTTCTCTTTGTAATAATTGAATTGATGCTTAGTTTTAACAGGCCAGCTCTGCACAGGCCAGTTTGGCATCAGCTTAGCCCTCGGATTGGAAAAATAAAGAAATACAAATACATCGTGATTTGCTGATTTATTTTAAGAAAATACAGAGTAAATTCCTATTTTCAGTGAAAACGTTGATAAAATAGTTCCAAGAAAATATCAAGTTATACATCTTTGACCTAAATCTGAAGGATAACATGTAAGCTTTAGTGCCTTCTTCAGGCCACATGGAATTGTTTTTTTATTTTCTTAAAACATAAATATAACCTACAGTATTTTCTTCAACGATGGCTTCATAGATAAAAAGGGCTTTAATTTTAGCTGTGGCATGGAAAATGACAGACCATCCATTAGCTGGAGAGAGAAACTGAGCCAATGTTTGAATGTGTTTGATCTTTTTAATGCGCTACATGTGTCCCCATAGATTTCTGGTCAGAAATTAAGGCATAGATGGGGAATTTACTTATCTGGCTATTGTCCAAGAACTGGTCTTCCAGTTGAACTATTTTGATGATTAGTTGACTAAAGTCATCTGTCTGAATCTCACCATTTTTTAATTCCTGTTGCCTTGTAGCAGTGAAAAAAACAAATTACTACCGCTAGTATCACACTGAGGCTGCAGATAAATGTTATTCCTGGGCTCTTTGTCTGCATTTTTCTTCCATTTATAAAAACCAACAAAACAAAACCAAAACAAATAATCTGATATTCAGATGTGCTTGTTGCTTAACTCCTTAAGCAGGTATTGTGGCAGATTTTTCTTTGACACCAGCTACAAATAGTCCTCATCTTTGGGTTTGTATAATAAGTCATGCAGAAAAATAGTGTAGAGCTGGACTTATGTACAGCATGGTGATATCTTTGAAGCTTACAAAGTTACCAGACTGATCAATAGCATGAGGGATACTGAGGAGAGGCCTCTGGAGAGGCTCTACGTGGTTTATGTGTCTCAGATATTGAAAAGTCTGGTATAGTACTGGACTGAAAGAGAATCGGTATCTCACAAATCACGGGGTGGAGTCTGCATCACGTAGCCTTAACCTTCCAAATGTTAGGCATCTAGTTTAAGTTACTCATCCAGGCTCCTTTGATGAGAAACAATTACCAGAAGCCACTAATCAAAACCTATGATATCCAAGATAATTGGGTCAAATTACCCTCTAAAGAAGTCTATTTCTCTGCACGAGCATTAGAGGGAGTATAAAGACTAGCTTAGACTAGATGTTTAAGTTTTAGAAACATTACGTTATGTCAGAAGAATCCTAACCTAAATCTAAAACAAACAAAAAAACAGAGTTTGAACATATTGAACACATCGTTATTCCTAAAACAATTTACCTGATTTTAGACTAGATTGGTAAAAAATGATACTTTTTCAGAAAGAATAGAATATATGGTGAATGCAGTGAAAAGAACAGTACAAATATCAAACTAACTTCAGTTGTTCATCACCAGAAAAATTGTCTGGTTTTAAAGGGGAACAGTATACAATGATTTAGAAAAGCCAATGAATATAAGACCAGGTAGTGTAAATAATGATTATTAACAGTTGATGAAGGTGTATTCTTTTGTACCTTCTAATGATAAAGAGGTATCCAGAAAATTTAAACAACTGAACGTTGATTCAGTTAGTAATTATTTCTAGATATTTTTATTATTAAGTCGTGGGCAGGTGAGGGAGAAATGTAAACACTCCCCTCCCCCCAAAAAACCCCACCCAAACCAAACAACAAACAAAAACCCCAAAGAGCTTTAGAAAGTCTGTACCTGACCTCTCAGGATCATTTTTAAAGTATGTAATGAGTTAAGTAACCAGGCATTCTTTCCTATCCTACAGCAAAATGCCTCGTGATGCAATTAAATGGCTCAAGATTCAGAAACCCAGACCTACCAGTCCCTTCAGCTTTTGACAGCCAGTCATGTGTGAGAAAGGTCACTCGTGTAAAAGAAATTAAACGAGTTCTGCAAGGACTTAACTGGGATTGATGCAAAGCTCTCCAAACAGCAAAGGTGATGAAAAGTTCAATCAAAGTCAGATGCAAGGAAAGATGCTCATTAATATCCACATCACTGGGTCACAAACACCCTGCTCATCTGTATAGCAGGATTGTGTACTTAATGATGTGATCAAAAGTGATATTCATGAAAGAACAATGTACTCCATCCCACCTGAGCACTATATGTTGTATATCCTGTAGATACTCCTAAAAAGAATAGGAGAATCTTCATAGCTGCATGAAGATTTTATAGAAGGAACACATTTATATGAAGTCAAATAAATAGTTTGTTACACACTGAATTAAATGCAGCTACTATTATTTCAGTGTTCAAAATAAAATAAAACCTACTTGAGGACCTTTCTGAATCTATGTTAAAATCAAAGAAAACTTCTAGCATTAGAAAGGCATTTTAATACTAAGGAAATTAATGATCATTCACGGATCTGAAAATACATTTCAATAACATTGTATTCTTGTATAATAAAGATATGTACTGAGTACAATAAAGGCTCACACTTTAAGTACTCAGAACTGCAGATAGCCAAGCTCATTTGACTAATTACAAAGGAGATCTCTTAGCAATTTTTAACAAACTTACTAGTAAAAACCAAGGGGTTCTTCCTATACTGCTTTAATTTTGACTAAGACATATTTCTGTTTTTGTGATTTCTTAAACAAATAAGCTTATTTATGTTCATTATTCTCTGCTCTGAATGTTTTCATTTTGTAGCCATAGCTAGTTGAATCAGAACACATGGAGGGGCAACTTTTCAACACCAAAGGCAGCAGGTAATACTGACCAGTATGTAACTTGTTAGTGTTAAGTATTTAATTTGAACATCACCAGTTACGATACCTACATAACTCTGGTAGATGAAGGATGGGAACCTCTCGTAACTCCTCAGATGACACTCCTCAGAGCACTAAGGGTTTGAGTAGTTAAGTCCTCACTTCCCAGTGCAGCTAAAGAGACCTGCAGAGCTCCCCAGAGCTGCAAGGGAAGAGGCACCCTTGCTGGTGAGCCATGCAGTACCCCAGACTGCCAAACTGTCATGCAGGCACCACATTGCTAGAGACACATGTCCTCTGATCAAGATCCTCAGCTTGACAAATGTTCGTTAACCCAGTGAAGGATTGACTCATTATTATGGACTGCACCAAAAAAATCCAAACCCCTACAAAATTCTCATCTCACGTTTGGCATTTTATTAAATTCAGTACAGTTTTACTCCATGAGGAGTAAGATCAAAATAACTTCCCAGGATCCAAAATGACTGAAGAAGTCACGAGCTAATACTGTTTTTTCACGAAAGATAATGACTTTCCAAAGACTGAGAATCTAAGATATAAACATTCCTCTTGTGTGCTGCTTAATGCAACACACTGTGAGTTTGGGTTTCCCCCTCATTTTTACCCCCTTTTCCACCTCTGCAGAGAAGGCTTCATTAAATATTTTCCCCTGCCCCATGGGAAATAATGACACAAAAGCAGCAGCCTCTGAAGAATCAGATGCAGAATCATTCCTAAATGGTGGGTCCTTTTCACTCAAGTATGAATACAGAGGTCAAGAATTGCTCCACATGTCCTAGTGGCACTGACAAGAAGCTGAGTACAGAAGCCATCTCAGGAGGGCTTCACTTGTATGATGCTGAAGTAAGTGAAAAAAATAGTATAATTATTAATTTCAAAAGACTAATTTCTTCTGCTGCATTTGCTTCATTATTTTTGTTGCTTTCTTTAAGGTTCTGCTTGATTTCCTCTCAACATCTCTTCTCTACCTACAGCTTGATTGGAAGACAAGAACATGTAATTATTTGATCTCTTTTCATTTTGGCTGATTAAAAGAAAAAGGAAGTGTTTGCTTGGGTCAAAGGTTATTACAATGCATAATTAATTGTCCAATATCATCTTAATCAACAACTTTCCAGTTTCAGCTTCTTTGCCTTTATCAAGGGAAAGGCGGGGTTAAATAGAGGTATTTAATCAACTATGCATGAATTGCCAGAATTGGATTTCTGTAAGGGAGCCTTCAACCAGTTATTAGGAAAGGTGCTGAAGTGAAACAACCCTCCTCTAAGAGTGGTGGATTACACTGGTTTGCAGGGAATGAACTTAAGTATTATTGAACAAAATATTTCAGTCACATGTTCCATCTCCATCTGCTTAATGAATTGAAGTGTCAAGAAAATTTGAAGAGGCAGCCCAGGAAAACAGAAATGTAATTTAATGCAACATGAATCATTTGCTGGCCAAATGTACAGTATTGATGAGATTCCAGACAAAGCATTTAGATTATGGTCATTGTTACAGGAAAAGGCATTTAATTTGTCCAGTAATTCATATGTTTAAAGGCAGATTATTTTAAAAAAATCACAGGAAACTGAACTTGTCACAGTCTTCTCAAAGACTTAATTGGCAAAACGATAAATCTAATTACTTTCAAAAATGTAACTTTGAGGCATCTCTGCAACTTTAATGTAGTCAGGAAAACATATTCTGCATAATTTTCTGAAAAATCCCATAATATCTGAGGCTATCATCTGAGAAAGATGTACAAGCTGGTTAAGCTGTTCTATCACTCCCTGTTGTTTGTGTCGTTGCTTTGAGTCTCTGTAGTTCTGGATGCAATAACTCAATTTACTGCATCTGGATATCCCCAGACACCATTAAGTGGACACTGACTCTGTTTTCCTCTTCTCAATTTACCTGATGCAGATAATATGTTACATGCAACGCATACTAGTTAGCTAGTGATATAGCTTCTCTCTCTTTTTTTCCCCTCTTCATAGCACAACTTAATATCTAAGTGTTGATTTATTATCTTTTATCTGTGCACTAAATGAATTTTGCCCCATTCTTAGTACAGTGTTCAGCTACAGTAATGCAGAAGGGAAAAGATGTGTCTAAAAGAAAATCTGACAGAGGTGGGTTACATATACAATCATCCAGCATGTCCCCTGGCACAGCTTTGGCCAGTGACAATGATCCCTCTCCCACAACCCCCAGACCTGCTCCCTGGGGCAGCACAGCACAAAACTGCACACACTGCCTGTGTCCTACTAAGACGCATGGACAAGACCATGTGTTTTAGGGAGAGAGAAGATAAGAACTATGCCACACCATTTGCCCTCCGTGCTAAAAACCCTTTTTATTTGCTAGCGTAGGTGTAAAGAAATAGCAATTTTGGGGGCCTCTGAATATAAGCATAGGTAACACTATCTTGTGTGTCCGCGTAGATGACATTTTGATTAATTATCACATGCTGCAATGTCTCCCTTTCTTCCTTTCCCTCCCTTATCAATACAAAGATAAGCAAAATTAATCAGATCTCTGGTTGCCAGGAATGGGATTCTGTAACTGAATGGGCACAAATCAGTGTCAAATGCAGGCATGAGTGATACTTTGCCACAAAAGACAACTCTGAGTTGTAGAATTTGTGGAGAAAGAGAAAAAAGTAAGATAATTAAAAAGATGACAGAAACCAATATCACACTGTTTCTTCCATGATAAGGTAATTTAAATATACAGGTGTAGTTGGACTAGAGTCTGCTCATTCCTGGGTAAAAAACTGGCTGGAAGGCTGGGCCCAAAGAGTTGTGGTGAACGGAGTTACATCCAGTTGGTGACCAGTCACAAGCGGTGTTCCCCAGGGCTCAGTACTGGGGCCAGTTCTCTTTAATATCTTTATCAATGATCTGGACAAGGGGATTGAGTGCACCCTCAGTAAGTTTGCAGATGACAACAAGTTGTGCAGGAGTGTTGAGCTGCTTGAGGGTAGGAAGGGTCTACAGGGGGATCTTGACAGGCTGGATCGATGGGCCATGGCCAACTGTATGAGGTTCAACAGGGCTCAGTGCCAGGTCCTGCGCTTGGGTCACAACAACCCCAGGCAACACTACAGGCTTGGGGAAGAGTGGCTGGAAAGCTGCCTGGCAGAAAAGGACCTGAGGGTGTTGGTGAACAGCTGGCTGAATCAGAGCCAGCAGTGTGCCCAGGTGGCCAAGAAGGCCAACAGCATCCTGCCTAGGATCAGGAATAGTGTGGCCAGCAGGACTAGGGAAGTGATTGTCCCCCTGTACTCGGCAATGGTGAGGCCGCACCTTGAGTTCTGTGTTCCGTTTTGGGCCCCTCACTACAAGAAAGACAATGAGGTGCTGGAGCATGTCCAGAGAAGGGCAATGAAGCTGGTGAAGGGTCTAGAGCACAAGTCTTATGAGGAGCGGCTGAGGGAACTGGGGTTTAGCCTGGAGAAAAGGAGGCTGAGGGGAGACCTTATCACTCTCTACAGCTACCTGAAAGGAGGTTGTAGCGAGGTGGGGGTTGGTCTCTTCTCCCAAGTAACAACTGATAGGACAAGAGGAAATGGCCTCAAGTTGTGCCAGGGGAGTTTTAGATTGGATATTATGAAAAATTTCTTCACCAAAAGGGTTATTAACATTCAAACAGGCTGCCCAGGGAAGTGGTTGAATGACCATCCCTGGAGATGTTTAAAAGATGTGTAGAAGTGGCACTTAGGGACATGATTTAGTGGTGGACTTGGTAGTGTTAGGTTTACTGTTGAAGCCTTAAAGGTCTTTTCCAACCTAAATGATCCTATGATTCTAGATGATCATTGTAGGTCCCTTCTAACTAAAATATTCTGTTGTGTTCTGTTCCATTCTACTCTATTCTATTTATGGTAATTTGGATGTTAATAATAGCGTAATTTGGAAATTAAAGCGCAAGGACAGGCTGAGCACAAACAAGATGGGAGCTAAATACTGTAGAATGACTGAGCGAGTTACAGAAGTGACAAGAGTTAACTGTCTGGGGTGAAAGATGAGATGATTTGCTCTTTGGAGATGATTGTTTTCCACAATGACTACTGAGAGAGGTCTCAGTGTTTCTGTAAGATGACGTACACCTTTTGACAGCTAAATAGGTCAGATTAATCAATCACATTCCCAATTTTTGCAATGGTGTCTGTACACACAAATCTGGATTTTCACCATTATCGAGCTAGGTTCAAGTCCCACTAAGATAAGCATTAACAACTTATCTTCCTGAAGGAAAATATTAGTTCCCACAACTGTAATTTCTACTAAACTTCATGGAGACTACCCATACTACCTGGGGGGGGGGGGGGCGGGGAACAAGAAAGACATTAATCTTTTGAGTCAAAGGTCCAAGTTCAGGAAAAAAAATCATTTTAGAGAGATTAAGAGGCCTTGGAGGTCAGAAAGCTGGGCAAATCAAATAGTAGATGACAATAAAAAGATCAAGATATACATATAGACCCTTAGGGTAAAGATCCCAGTTCCCTCTGCACAGACTGAGAAGGTTTGAAGGTTTTCTAAGCAGCTTCTAGGCTATCGCCAAGCTCGAGGATGCTCCTCAAATCACTTCATTAAATCACTTTTTGCATGCATTCTTGCCTATATTTTTTGAGAAGCAGTGACTCTGAAATCTCTTGGCTACTGCAGAGTATAGCGTGCCAGGTTAGCTGAGGTCTGAATCTAACACGTTCCTCCTTGATCTCTTACTTCAAATTGGGACAGCAGTTAAGTACCATTTGCATGAATTTCTAGTGCAGACAGAACATAAGCAACTGAATTAACAGTAATAACACTTAATTACATTCTTAAAATTATAAATGTGCTTTAGTGCTGATCTAGCTGAAGACAGTCTGGAGGTAGGACCTTTCAGTCTGTCTACATCAATTTACTCATTTATAGAACAGAACCTTTGCCTATATGCCAGGCAGGCTTATTCAATTAATATTTTAAGCTGCCAGGGGATTCTTGGATGAAAATCATTATAATGCAAAAATATAAAAATTCTTTTTATGTAATCCTTTGGTTTTCAAATGGACTCTGTATGAACATTCCATGTTCAGATAAAAGCTGAATGAGTATAATTGTAGAGGGCCCAAAGCCCCCAGTATTACAGAACAATTTGCTTAGCATGATAACACCTAACAAAGCTTCTGGAATATTTCAATTAACTCCTTCCCATAGAGAATACCTGAAGTTCCATATAATGAGAAACATTATGATTCTGTGATTAATACAATTTAAATCTCAATAGTTTAGTTCCTGTTCAGATATCTGGAGAAAGATTCAGGGGAGGTTTTATTTGTTTTTGGTAAAATCTATTAGAATTGTCAAGATTTAAAAACTCCTCTGCCCCCAAAAGTCAAATCACATTTTTATTTAAAAGTTTCCTGCTTTTTAGGACTGAATATAAAACCAAAAACATGTATAGAAAAAGAATACTGGTGGATTTACACAATAAGGACTATAAAACCTTTATAGATTCTATTAAAACTATTGTATTGGACTGGCAGTTACAGCACCAGGATCTCTGTTTGCAGGTAAAAGACATTTCAAATACGGTAATTTACTAGAGTAGTCAAAGGGTGAAATCTTCCATTGACTCCTATTTTATCCTAGAATATGACTCTGAGAGGGTCATCTTTCCTTACCTCTCTGGAGAAACCAATTAATGTCTCAATGCCAAATACCATATTATCTGTTATATACCTTTTATTGTTTAGAGAAATGAACGACTCTTAGCTACCATTCATTCTTATTTATGAAATCAATACAATTTCCCAGTGGTGTACAATAACTGAACAAGAGCTTATGGATGTTTACATAAACTTCTGCAGGGTGGAAATTTTCTCCATAGTGCCATTTCATTTATTTCTTTAACTTTCAGTGCTTCTGTAAAATTCCCCACCTCAAATCAGCAGGTTCTTGCACGTGCCCATTTTTTGTGTCAAGAGTGCCAGAGAAAAAACAGAAAACAACGCAAAGCTGTCTTTGCACTGGAAAGCATGCAGTGTCACTATGCACACTGCATGGAAAAAAAAGATCCAGTTCAAAATCTACTTTGACAGCTGTAAGTGGTCATGCCTCAAGCTTTTACTGTTTCATTTTGAATATGTCACACCTCTAATCGAAACAATTTAAACCTATGACCTTAGCACAGGATAATTTTTGATTGAACTAAATACACGTAACAGTATTAGCAATGGCTGTGTAAAGCGAATCTTCTGCCCTGCCCCTGGTGACAGTTTCTTACTCATTTGAAGAAATAAAGTGGGAATATGAGTCACCTTCTCTTTATTTTCTTTTCTTACCTGTTTGCTTTCTGGCTAGTTACTTTATATAAGCAAAATCTGGCAAACAGCTAGGGCAGTGATTAAGGCAGGAATCATATTTAATACCAGCATCTTAATGTCTAAGTGGAATTCACAGTCACATGTACTTTATGCTACCTGTAAGGGATTAGCCAAAATAATCAGTACGTACACAAAGTCACAAATAAGAAAGCTTGGAAAACACTGTGATATTCATTAAATTATTTTCCTTTTTTTGATAAATTAATGGGAAAGATTTCTGTCTTGTTTCGCTTTTGTCATTTTTTGTTAACACTGCTATGAGATGTCGTCTTCCGGAACATGCAGGATAGAAGAAATTGACTTCTTTCTGATCCAGAAAGATGTAGCACTTCCATATGCCTGACAGTTGCTGCTTAACAGGAATGATGGCACAAAGCTAAGTGCTTCTTACTCCACATGATAGATCTCTAAAATAGTTTAGGTGACCCAAACCTTTGAAGTGACTCTTTATCCACATGAAGGTAATCCAGCACGGTTAGCACAAGTGTAGTTTTAGATATCTAAAATGCATTGCAAACACTTAAAGGTTTGTTGTGATGACTGCCATTCCTGCAGCAGAGCAAGTTCTCCCTCCATAGACCATTTTATAGCTATAGGTATAATTAGAAAACAGCAATGTTTAATATGCCACTTGAATATTTGTTCTGTGTGCATGAACATCTAGTCTTAATGCTATCATGTCACAGAGAAATATAATTTTAATCTGGATGAGGTCAGATCATATGATCACGTGTTTTTCAGATTAGTTAATGTGTATGAGTGGTGTTTATGTTGAGAGAAAAGAGTTTACTGACTCCCTATAATTATAGGTAGATTTTAATTATTGATCAAACTCCTTTTTTTACAATATCATACCTAGATCACTAGAGTGGGTTTATCTCACTTGTCTTCAGGTGTCTATGAGGCAATGCAGAGACAAGAGCCAGGTAATTCAGGCTTCCTTTAAAGCCAAAGAAGAGAAAGAAGCATCTCAAGGCCACAATTCATCTGATTTATTATGGATGTCTACTTTAGCATGAGATTGCACTAATTGTGCCTGTTTCTCTTAATTGACTATAAAGGAGAGCATGAAGACTCAGTTAGGTCTGGTTATCTATAAGGTTTGTATCTGTCTTTGGTCAACTGAATCCCACATCAACCTTCTATTAGAAATACAGTAGGATTTTTTTTTTTCTTCTTCCCCACTACCAGAGGTAAATCATTCCACAGTGACATGCAGTTAATTCAGGTATATCTGCATTGTAGGTTAAATAAAAAAACTACAAAGTAATCTAAACCATTGAAAACATATCTATAGTCATCAGTTAATAAATGGCATAAATGGTTTGCAATTTATAGCATTTTCTTTCTTCTGTTTTCTGTTAGAAAGGAAAACTTTTTTTATATATAATAAATAGAGACAATAGCAAAACATATTAAAGACATAACATTTCCCAGTGACAAGAGAAGACAGAGGTTATGGTTTTTACCTGCCTTATCTATTTACTCTGCTTTTTGCTATGTAACTACTAGAATTTTGGTATCTTACTGAATATCTCCAGTCACACAGAGCTATTGACATAAATAGAGATTAAAACAAGTGTTTAGTAGGACTTCTGTGACTTGCCTGCCTTCCATCTTTTGTAACTACCTATTGGGCCACACCATCAAAACCAGTATCCAGTTTTGAGAAGGAGGGTATCTGCTAAAAACCGCATCAAAATATGTGACCGAAGAGATAAGCTTGAGTTTTACAGATACTATGGGTACTTATAGAGGACTGAAAATGTAGACTCCTCCACCAGGGAAGAGGACCAAGCACTGGTTTTGCAGGCATCCCAAACCCTAAGGGCCTGCTAGCTCACGTCATGGATGATGTGGTGGGATGAGCAGCTGCTGGCACACTGGGAATGAGCAGCCCAAGTTTCACAGTCCACATCTGGTCTCAGAGTAGTTTCATTTTGATATACTCAGAGCTACTGCAGAGCAAGGCTCCTTCCATAAGCATATCATGTCTTAACAGCCAAAATCTGTTCCAGTGTAAAAACAAATCGAGACTTTCTGTGAGCAAGGAATCACCATGTAGCAATTTACATTTTCATCAACAAGGAAGTGGTTCATCCTTTAACTTCTGACACACTGCTGTATTATAAATAAAGGGGCTTGATGTGTATAGATAGCATTAGGCTATGATACTGCTTAAAGAAGAAATGTTATCCTGTTTTTGAATTACACAGCCATTCAGATTCCTTTTCAACTGATAAACCCACTGTCATTTAATTTAGCAGTTGCACACATTAGAAGAATAAAGAGATGGTGAAGAGCCATAAGATGAATATCCTTCAATTATTTCTTATTGTTTCTGAGTAAGTTTTATTTTGATTTTTACATATGGAACATGATTTAAAGAATTAACCAGAGGAAACAAAGTAGTATTATTGATTAATATTGTTGTTGGTTTTATTACAACACCACATAAAGGAACAAAATGATTAGGGTTTCATTTTGCTGAGATTGTGGTAAAGGACTTGCAGCCTAAGTAGGCAAAATGCACTCATGGGTGTAGAATTTGAGTAAAGTACAGACTACTGAGGCACAGAACTGAACTCTTCAATGGGAATTGGGGTATAACCTTTCCTGCTTCAAGGGAGATTTAATCACCTATCAAAACAAAGGGAATGTTATAAATTTCATTTAGCAAGAAATATGTGAGCTCTCAGCACTGAATACAGTTCTTACCCAAATGATTACTCTATCATCCAGCAATTCCTTAGATCTTCATTTGTGTATCTTCACTGATAACTGGTTTTGTGTAATGTATCAATGGACTGATCCCCCCGTCTGTTGATGTTTTTTAATATTTCTTAAGTATATGGCCAGGCCTAAGCTATAGTAACTCTAAACACATGATGCAAACAACACCAAAACCCATGCTGTATTTAACTTCTGATTTTACATTAAATACACAAAAGTAAGAACCCTACCATGACCTCATTTTACATACATGAGTTTTTCTATACACCTTGGCACTCTCAGATGCAAGGGTAGAGACTGATCTTGCAGAGATGGGAAATGACACAGGGCACGCATACATGGAATCGGTGTCAAAGCTAAACATGTCAAAGCTCAGATCTGTTAGCCACTAGTCAAGTAATTTAATCTTATGTCCTACTTACATAGCTGATCTTATATATTTGGCAAAAGATGCAGTGTGTCAGCTGTAATAATTATCCTAAATACTGGCTTTAGTCATGCTTAACACTGGCAAAATGCTTCATAGC
The DNA here is from genome assembly GCF_028858705.1 of Grus americana. Taxonomy (NCBI): domain Eukaryota; kingdom Metazoa; phylum Chordata; class Aves; order Gruiformes; family Gruidae; genus Grus; species Grus americana. The sequence continues at coordinate 7,033,140 of NC_072853.1, read as the reverse complement.
CTTTGGCTATGATGTTATTCGGCCTGGGTTTTGTCCACTTTTCAGCCATGTAGACTATGACCAAAGCATACACGCTTTTGCGCTCATGCTTGTTTTTCGTGGATTTGGGAGCAGTCTTGGATTCAGAGCACCCTGCTTTTGACACGTCTTGTACCTTCAATCTACTTATGCTAAAGAGTCCTACCATCCTTGATGGCTTTGTGCTCACTGCTCCTGGGAGGACACACATCTTGTCTTATAGATGGGAAATTGAAGTACAGAAAAAGACAGAGGCAGATACCTAAAATTATTTGTGCTTTTCAGTCCCCACTGATTTCAGTGAGTGTCTGTGTGTTATTTTATGTGTACACTGATCTTTATCCTTCAAGAATGAGATCTGTAGCTTAACTTCACTGTACAGCCAGTAGAGAGAAAGAGAAAAGTACTCTGAAGATGATGTTTATTCCCATTCTAAGATTGCTATGATGAATTATCCAGAACAGGTTCCTAAACAGTATTCTATCCTTCCATTGACTAAAAAGATATTTTGCATGGCCAGCATATTAAATTGGATAGCCAATTATAAATGGTCGAAGGAGGTTCAGATGAATCCTACCCTCAGCTACCATCTAAAAATCTGTCTCTCAAAAAATTGCCAAAGGCTGTAGGACAGAACTGAACACAGATGTCTCAGATCCTTATCACTTGTTCAAAGCTTTAGACCGTTCTTATTTTTGAGGAAAAGCTTGATGAGACTATTTGTTATGCTTAAAGCCAATATGCTTATATAAGTCACTGGAAGAGTGCTATTATGAATCATTAAGACATGATGCAGCTTTGTCTTGGAAGGAACAAAGGTAATATTATTAATGTACCCATGAAACATTAGTGTTTGGGGAATGAAACTACAGCTGTAAATAAATAATAATCCACTCTTTCCTACTACTAAGTAACAGTTGATATTTCATTCCTAAAGTTGTATTGCTACAGACAAGGGCATAGTGGTTGGAATGTGGGGGGTTTTGTTTTGTTTTGTTTTTTAACCTTCACTCAGAAGCAAGGGAAAGGGCAAGAGCAGAAAGAAGAAAGGAGAGGAGAGGAGAGGAGAGGAGAGGAGAGGAGAGGAGAGGAGAGGAGAGGAGAGGAGAGGAGAGGAGAGGAGAGGAGAGAAGAGAAGAGAAGAGAAGAGAAGAGAAGAGAAGAGAAGAGAAGAGAAGAGAAGAGAAGAGAAGAGAAGAGAGAAGAGAAGGTGAGGTTAGGTTTGAGGACTAAATGAAATTACAAATGATTCACAATTTGTTAAAAAAAATATAAGTATAAACTTTAACTATTGTCTGTCCCTAGAGGGGGAGGCAGGATTTATTACTCTACATATTGTGAGACCCTCTACATTCATAACATCATTATTTAGCAGTAATGAGGAATATCTTCCTCTTTTTTCCCATATGTTTTTATATTGACCAATGTTAAGCACACACTGTTGTCAGTTATGGCTACACTACATGAATGAAAAATTGGTGAAAGGTGATAGAAAGGCATGAACTTAAAGCCAGTTCTAAGAGTCCAGACATGAGGATCCTGATCTTATTTTCTTTTTCCTTCCTGCCATTGTTCCCTTCAACAATGTCATAAGACCTATTTATATACTTAATATTTTATTATTTTTAGAATTGTCATTTATTTATTTATTTACTTACTTACTTTTAACAACCTCTTCCCTCCACCTTGCCAACACCAACAACTGATGTTCTTAACTTAGTCAAGACCAGGATGTTCCTTATCATTATAATCCATGCACTGCTGAGTGGGAAAAGGAGGGAATGCAAAGTTGCCCTTGCCCTTCACCCCATCAGGTTCAGCAGAGACTGTAGTGTGTTCCCGAAGGGGAAAGCATTGAGGGAGCTCTGATTCACTCTGTTGGTACACAAAAATGTGACACATCTTCCCTGTACACAGAAAATTGCTTTCCTTTTGGGATAAATGCTTATATATTTTCTTCCTTTGCTTATGCCACTTTGGGGTCTAGATGTTTACCACAAGAAAAATATTAAGTGATGTTACTGATGAGAGCTTGGAAGACATCCAAAACATTCCTTTATATAAGGACAATGTCCTCAGAGATAATGAAAATCCATCTTAGAATTTTTTGCTTTAGAATAGAATTTACCTGCCCTAACTTTAGCTACCTGAAAGTAGATGTCTAATCTAAGCTAATAATTCATCTATAGTCAAAGGAGAGAAATACTTCTGAGGGATGAGTCATCCTGTTCTAGGATAGGTAAATCGTTTTGTAGATGTGCTGCTTTTTCCCCTTCACTGATTATAATGAGATCCTAGAAATATGTATTAGATTATATCTTTAACTCACACATAATCAAAATTAATGGAAAATAATCCTGCATGCAATCAGACAGCTAAAAGATCCTAAGCTATTTGTAGTTCTACAGCTGGGGTAGGACAATGCCCTCGTCTTTTACTTCATTGAAAATGCAAGAATTTAATCTCCAGATACCAACTCATTTGTAGCTGAACTGTGAGGAACTTAGGAGCCACTGTGGATCTGAGAGCAGGGCAGCTTCTTGGGCACCTTTTCTATTTAGATAGCCTTCTAGTTTCTCCAGTCCTTTGAGATGACAGAATTGTGCTTCTCACCTGCAGCACAATAGCAAGAAGAGGTCATGGTAAAATGATTTTTAGAGAATTACTTGATCTTCATGGAGCTGGACAGTTTGTGAGCCAGTATGAAAATTTTCTTCGTAGGGTAATAGCTTTCAAGTGTACACATTTAAAATATATCCAAATTGATAGGCAATTGGATGAGTAACAGCCTGTTGCTTTCACTGCACTTCATGCTAAATTTTCTGAAATTACTGGAGTCATGATTAGCCCTAAAGACAGAAGTAAGGCCAAGTTTATATGGAGAAGAAAAAAAAAAAAAAAAAAAAGGCTTGTTATTTCCATATTTCTCAGTCGTGTAATATGGTCTACTAAAAGACATTATCACTGTCCACAGACCTCAGCTCATTCATAGAATTCAAACTCACTGATAATGATTTCTACTGAGAGTATCATTTAAAGCTCACTGGAGCCAATGGGAGGACTTTCAGAAGTTACAAGATTAATATTTGCATTTAACATACTGCTTCTGTGCTGCAGGAGATTTTCACTTAAAATGACTTGTCAGAAAAACCTCAAACTTTTCACGTATGAATGCTGAACTCCTAATGCAATGAAATCCTCAATAATGTTATATATCCAGGCAGGACGCAAGGGAGTAACATATCTTAAGAGGTGATTCTTTTTGGGCGGAAGACAACCTAAGGCAAAATGCAGAAGACAGAGCTGGAGCAAAATATTTAACCTCGTGTAGTACAAGATCTGCTTCATCTTCTGATACAAGTTGTCCCCTGAAAAAAAAGAGGTGATTAAGAACTGCAGTGAAAGGGATCAAATGTATATGGATGCAGAAACTTTGCGAGCTTTCCCATGAGCTGGACCTCACCTTCTTCTCTTGTGCCTAAAGAATTTTTGTCTGTGTTTAGACATGAAGGTGCCTCCAGAGTGCCTAATAGTAGTTTAATAGTTGCTATCCCTCCATTTGGAGCTACAAAAGGATTGAAACTGCACCCTGAACTCTTGCTTGTGTAGTCAGTTCTCAGTCTGCTGACAGTCCAAGTATGCATGAGGACCTTATCCTCCCTGGTATGGTGGACAGGCCATTTGATGTCTGAATCCAGAAAGACTTGGGCTCAGAACAGGTCCTTAGCTGGAATGTCTAGCTTTGTGCAAGATCAATAAATTGGTCTTGCTCTTTTCACTGGGAGGTGACATACGTGGGAAGGAGTCGTTCTCACAGTACATAATTGAGTAGTTGGTTCAGGCACCTAAATGGTCATGTGAGATGCTTTTGAGTATCCATATGCTTTTCGCATTATTTTTCACTAGCAAATAGATAATCCAGTCAGCAAGTATTTAATCTGAGGTAATCATAGCACCTAGCATCCATTCCTCGGTATGTTTCTGCTAATAGGAACTAGTAGTCATCAGGCAATGATGACTAGTATTCTCAGTGTATAGAAGGAGAAATGAAGATCTGCCCAACTGCTCAGGGATCCCCAGAAACTGAAACAGGCATATATTTCCCATTACTTATGACTTCTGAGCCCTTGTTCTTGACATAGGCGGTGTGGCATGCTGTGAAGAGATAACTTCATTCAATGATTTATTAGAAATGACTACTGTGAGAGTCTTACTGTGAAGACAGAGAGGTGCTCTCAAAATCATATTTTCTGTAATACTATGCCTAGTTTAAATGCTGAGATTTGCATTTTAATGTTTTTAAGTGCGAACCTAATTCACTTCCATGGTGTTTCATCAGTGGAAGCCACTGATGAACTCTGAGATCTTATTTTTTTATATTTCTGCTTGTAACTGTATTTTACCTTATTTGAGAAATTTCTTTTAGCTCCTGACTTGTTTGAGTAAAACTCCAGAGATGCTCTGCCCTCTGGGTAGGTTGAGGGAAGGTTGAACTGAGGCTTTTTCAGGACAGAGGGTGTATAAATCTGAACGGAATGACTTGGAACTGCCTGAGGTACCTGTCAGTGTGTTCTTGCGAGGGAGGGTCTAATTACTGATGTCAGTTGTTCTCCAAAATGGTTTGTATGTGGTCCATGAAGCAAGGAGGAGGAAGCTGAACCTAGACCAAACACAGCAGGTGATCGCTTTTATGCTTTCATATGGCAGGGCTTGGCAGCACTGTTAAAATGGGGGGACTGTCGGCAGTTCCATTATAAAAACCCATTTGCTTAGGGATTTATCATGTTAAGTCTTTTAATTTGCATCAGACTAGAATCTGGCACTTGGTAGTCCCCCTCCTCTTTTCTCTTTCCCTCCTGAGGTGATTTTCCTAATTTAATTTAAATCTGCTTGACTGCTTTATAGAGGGAGGCTATTATATTATCATGCTAGCAGTTGACACAGTGAGGTTGTGTTACAATGTGTCTCCACTCTCAGGTGCCCATACCTTCTTAAATTCACAGCTCCATGATATGAAAGACTTGCTTTTGCACCAAAGTGATGCTTGGTGAGTTTCTATGGAAGAGTTTTGGCTCCTCCACAATCCAGCTTATTTCTTCTCACCTTGTGCTGAAGTAATCGCTGCAGGAGGACACCATACACTGCATCATCTTTTAAACTAAAAGAGGGTAGGTTTAGATTAGATATAAGGAAAAAATTCTTCTCTATGAGGGTGGTGAGACACTGGAATAGGTTGCCCGGAGAAGTTGTGGAGGCCCCCTCCCTAGAAGTGTTCAAGGCCAGGTTGGATGGGGCTTTGGGCAACGTGGTCTAGTGGAGGGTGTCCCTGCCCACAGCAGGGGGGTTGGAACTGGATGATCTTTGAGGTCCCTTCCAACTCAAACCATTCTATGATTCTATGATCAAAATAACCTCCATTATGGAAAAGGAGAAACAATTTGGGAAGTTTTTGAGTTCAGTAAAGTTCTATAATTCACCAGATAAGACAAACAGTTGTATCACATCACTATAGTGATGTGCTGGCCGAATCAGAAAGAAGCAGCTGGGAATAGGAGATGTCTTAAACCAGCTCCACTGCTGAAGAAAATATATGTTGATCTGCCCTGTAAGCACTCTACATACGAGGGAGTTTTAAGGACAATCGTGTCTCTGTTGTTAATTTCTGCTTAAGGACATTTATTCTGGTTCTCTAGATGAAATTGCAAAATGGGAAGACAGTTATTGAAAGACAAATGTTCAAATGTTTAATTGAGTAATTAAAAATAGCACCTCAGCCTTAGAAATCAATTCTCGGGGGGAAAGAGGAAGAGAAGAACATTGTTTCCAATTAAAGATAGGAGCTGAAAATCTGAAGATACCCAAACCTGGACAACTGAATGAAAAAATAAAAGGTAGGTGATTATAATTTAATAATAATAATAATAATAAAAAAACCCACCAAGCAGTCTCACACAGCACTGTATTTTTAATTGCTTAGACTGACCTTTAAGAAAATATTTGAAACCTCGTAACATAACATTTAAAGATCTGAGTTAAATCTGTGGGAAACAGAGCAATCCTCCACGTGACTAAGAGAACAGCCCACAGACACCGCCCTGTGCCAATACACCAATGCGCATCCTAAACATTCATGCCACTTTACATCAATTCCAACACCACTGGTAGACATCCCAAAGTGAATTAAGGACAAGGTAGCAAGTTTAACTTGAAATTCATTTCCTTTTGTCAGTTCACATCAGATCCTTAATGTCATCTTTACAGAGATTTCATGTTTAATATTAATAATCTCTGTGGTCTCATGTTAATGTATTCGGTGAGCTTCTTTGATAATTTAAGACCATTTCTGATATCAAAAAAACCCAAAGCATATTTATCAAAGTAATTTATTGAAGGTATCATTCAAACTTTATGTTGGCTCATCATCCCTGCATTATTGACATTAACATTTCAATAGAGGAAGGAGTTGCAGTTAGAGTAGGAACTGCATTTCTTAAAAAAATGAGATTACTTCTGATATCTTGATGATCAATTAGGAAATTGCAATACTGGATTCCTTTTTCCATTTGTTAGAGTTATACCATGGGCAGTCTCACTTTTGCATGGAATTTATAGCTCCTATTTATGCTTTTGTGGGGTCTTTCTGTTTATATTGGGAAAGACAGAGACATCTTTAACATATATGAAGTGATTAGCTTACTCTAGCATTACTCTAACAGTTATTGTCGGTCAGCTGTGGCTTAGAGCCCACATATTTATTTCCGGTCAATAAGTCTTTGTGGCAAAGGAACTGGTACTGTTTTAAACCACTTTCATATTTTTGACTGAAGTCTGCCCAGAGAAGGAATATCTGGACACGGACTTTGAAGGCTTTTACATATTAATAACCTCTAGAAAACCAACCAAGCATATACACATACAAATACGTATGCATGTGCAGTATGTGTTCATACTCTGTGTGTGTGTGTGTGCAAGCAAATATACATATATAACTTTAACCATAAGGACTGCATCCCTTTAAAACTACAGGGAAATGTACACATGGTAAATTCTACTATTAGCACCCATTAATAGCAATTTTTAATAAATTCTCTAGTCTCACATTAAATGAATAGTTCCTTATTTCTAAATATTGAATTAAAATCCATTTTAATACCTCAAGAGAAATTGGTGTTCTTGATGATCACATTGTAGAGCATTTATTGTAAGGTAGTATTATGGGATTTTTGTTTCTTAATAACTTATTCTTTTTATCTCCCGGTTTACAAAAACTTCCTCATATGTGGCTTTTAATTATTCTGAGTTTCAATCAGTCCCAGAGAGGACAAACTGAGTTGGAAAAATGGTTGATACAAGAGAAACATAGGTTATAAGGGACTTAGGGAAATAAAGGGATGACATGAACATAATTTGTCTCAACTGGGTGCTTCACACCTATTGTAAGTCACTCTGTGTTCTTGCTGACCAGAAAAATAAAAGAGCACAAGCAATGCACTTGCTTATCTCAAGCCTGTCCAATTCCCCAGTAGGATGGGCTTTAAACTATTTTTGCAGCTGATTTCTGTTGCTGCAATGAAGAATCTTATCCTTGTTGTGTTTCTTCCAACAGAGATTTCACCTGAGGGACTCCAACATTTTCCTATATAACAAAATGACTTAATCTGATGTGTTTTTAATTAAACATGTCCAGTGATAAATTTGGAGCAAGCAAGGTCAGAGAATCTCCCATCTGTTTTGCAGCTGTCGATGGTGCGATCTCTCAGTCAGGCAAATGCATTTTTCCTTCTACTGTCAGTTCCTTTTTGCGTTACTTTTTTTGATCATGTTGCAAATCTGAGGGAGCTGCTGGTCTCTGCTCCCTTGGGTCAGAGAAAAGCACTTTGACTAGTCGTAGCTCTTCTGCTGTTGCTGGTGGATTGACCGATCAGGTGTACCTACAGGGTAGGTTGACAACATAAAAGAACATACCTGGCCCTGTCTCCCAGGCACCTATTTAGATTCTGACAACAGTGAGGAGATGGCAGCCTGGATTTCAACACTGATTAGATGCTTAAGTACATACTTAATCTGTGCTCAATACCAAGTTGTTATGATGCTATGTTATGATGACATCCGAACTACCTCGGCTAAGGGCAGAAATGTCTATACATGCTCCAGTTACTTCCCTGATTTGCATTGTGAACATTACTGAATGGGACTCTGGGTCCTACTGGAAGTTTCAGTGACAGTTAGGTGTCAAAGTCCATGCCAGAAAATAAGGTGAATTCCTAAATCACTTTATGAGGTGATTGTTAGGGGTGGGGGTTTTTAATTATCGATATTTACCACATCCTACAGTTTCAAGACTGCATAAGCTCTGATGCGAGTATATCAAGAGTAAATTGGAGGACATTTGGAGTGTGGTCACAGCAATTTCCACAAGATGGGAATGGGTATCTATAGCAAAACTGTAGTAGCAGTGTGCGGTTCCTGAGACTGTGAGGTGTTTTGTTATATTGAGTCCTTTGCCAGAGTGGCACCACATAGGAGAAACAAGTCTATCGATCTCAACTAAAGCTTTGGAAAATGGAGTAAAAAAAAATGGCCTAATGATTGGAGTGGATTTTTATGGGAATCCTCCGAGGAACTTCACTGTGACGAGAAGCAGTTCAACTTAATAGTATTGTTGGTTTCAGTTATGCCCTTTCAGATAAGTCTGTTGAGTACACAGGAGGAATCTAGGTGTAATAAAAGAGAGGAAGAAAAGTCTAGATAAAAGGGACTAAGTAAGTGTCATCTCTACTTAAAGTAGTTAACAGTGGAGAGAAATTAATTAAACATGAGTATGTGAAACTTTCAGAGTGGGATAATGAATAATAAAATTGTATGACTGAATTGGTATAAGGTTTCCTTTGAAGTAATATATAGGCAAATATTAGAGGATGCTTATACCTGTCTAGTAACCAAAGCTTAACCTCTTCATATCTCTTTGTCTCTTTTGTGTTTCTGAAATTTAACCTATAACGAACAACTGTAAAGTGATATGTGTAAAATCACTGTCTCCTTTAAAGTAAAAGAAAGAATGATGATACTCATGAATATGGGAACAATAGAAGACTGGGAAGGATGATTTCCTTCCACGTTAGGATTTTTAACATTTTCACTCCGAAGAATGATACTCGCTGCTTGATCAAAAGCATGTGCAGGAGTGACTGGCTGTAATATTGCTTGCTTTTGCCAAACTTTTAGAGAACTTCACAATGTAAAGACTATCTTAGACCACATTTGGTCTACAGTGCCACTGTTATCAGCTATATGCTTAAGTAATTTGGCACAACTTAGCTGAAAAGCCTGCTCCCCCAGTTCATCCTGCCCTTCACACATAAACTCAGCCATCACTGGCAAACAGATAATAAACCATGTACAAAACTTCCAGACTGACAGAAGAATTAGATTTTTTTTTTTTTTTAGAGGTCTGGAACGTTCTTATCTAGAGGGACATCATTCCTACTCTATTTCAAGAAATATTCACAACTGAATCTGAACCAGTCTGTTTAACGGTCCTTTATTTTTCTTTGTACCAGCCAAAGACTACTTATATGAAGACAGTGGCATCATAAAACAATTAGGTCAAATTCAAAGCTTGTTCACTAATTTGAAGAAGTCATAACTAAACAGAGATACAAGTAATTATTATGAGGGTTGGGGGAACATATTTTACTTCATTTCAAATGTATAAACAGTGCTTGACTTTAAGTCAAACACAAATGTGCTCATGTTACACTCAAAAAAGAGGCTGTTAAAAGGAGCAGACAGTAAATAGCCAGAGGGAAAGAAAGGATAGAGAGATCAACCAGAATGTCAAACACCTACAGAGGAAGATCGTAAGAGGTGAATAGAAAAATAAGGGATAAGAGAATTCAAACAGAAGAAAAATTATGTAAGCATGTGTGGAGATTAAGAGTGGAAATGGTTTAAGTTCAGAGGTGACAAAAGAACCTTTTATGGGTAGATAATTTTAAAAATCTGCTGTATATGTCTATCTACGTGCACATGTATATTTAGAACTTTTAATATTGTCATGATAGACATGGCACTTCGGACATGGTTTAGTAGGCATGGTGGTGTTAGGTCAACGGTTGGACTTAGAGGTCTTTTCCAACCTTAAAGATTCTATGATTCTATGATTCTATGATTTAACCCCAGCTGGCAATTAAGCACCACGCACCCACTTGCTCACTCCACCCCACGGCGGGATGGTGGAGAGAACTGGAAAAGTAAAAGCAAGAGAACTCATGAGGTGGGATAAAGGCAGTTTAATAGGTAAAGCAAAATCTGCATGCACAAGCAAAGCAAAACAAGGAATTCATTCACCATTTCCCATGGGCAGGCAGGTGTTCAGCCATCTCCAGGAAAGCAGGGGTCCCTCATGCATAACAGTTACATGGGAAGACAAATGCCATCACTCTGAACGTCCTCCCCTTCCTTTTTTTGCTCCCAGCTTTATATATGTTCATCATGACATCATATGGTATGGAATATCCCTTTGGTCAGTTGGGGTCAGCTGTCCCAGCTGTGTCCCCTCCCAACTCCTTGTGCACCCCCAGCCTACTCGCTGGTGGGGTGGGGTGAGGAGCAGAAAAGGCCTTGGCTCTGTGTAAGCACTGCTCAGCAGTAACTAAAACATCCCTGTGTTGTCAATACTGTTTTCAGCACAAATCCAAAACACAGCCCCATACCAGCTACTGTGAAGAAAATTAACTCTATCCCAGCCAAAACCAGCACGAATATGAATACATGCATAACTGTAGTATCAATCCTATTCTGGATTAATGAAGGCATCCAGGGTCAACAGGATGCCTTCTCATTCCAATATGTACGGTGGACTGACAGATTTTTGGCAGAAGAATTAAAGGTGCGAATCACCTCAAAATAGCTTAGAGACAAAATAAAAATAGAAGGTAACAAAATGCAGCATCGGCTTTATTGCCTTCCACTTGCACTGGATATTCCTAAGTACCTGACAGATCAGAATCTGAGCATTATTGTTGAGAACAGGCAGCACTATATAGTTTGAAAGTCAGACTAAACAGAGTGTATCATAGGAATTCATGGATATGTGTAACCGGGACAGTGATTCTCCCTGCTGAACTCATAATTTACCATCTCCAGGAGGAGGATTGGCTTAAGAGAAGAAAAATGAAAACTGCGCTGCAAAATGCTCAGTGGATATCTTATCAGCAAGACATGCATTACTAGTGTTCTTCTATAAATTAGTTCAGATTTTGGGTAGATGAAGATTAAGAGTATCCCCTCCCCAACTGAAGATTTGGCCACAGGTAGAAAAAAATGAGTGAAAGAACAAGTTGATCTAATCATCTCGTGGTAGAGGACTACTAGTAGTTTAAAATCTTGGTTCTACCCTGTATTTAATTGTACACACTGCATTGAAGAGTTTCAGCAGGAGATACCATAGGTGTTGATATATCAGTACAGGAAGGTTATACTGAAGGTGGCTGAAAAGGAAGAATATTTTAGCAGCCTCTTTTGCTTTTTTTTTTTTTTTAAAAAAAAAAGTCTTTGTGTTGACTAAATGAAATGTGCTCTTTTCTCAGCCTTCAAACCCTACAGCTGGGTTCACAATGCAATCATAACAAACTCAGGATTAGTTGGTTTTCATGAAAGCCGAGAAGTGGTTTTATGCCCCAATTAGCCCTCCCTATTATTAAGGTAGTAGCCATCAACAGAGAATAATAGAAATAGTGGGATTAAGATCAGCTGTTGCAGCTAAACCTACCATTATTGTGATTTACAGTTCAGGATACTGTGATGAATTCCAGTCATCTTTAGATAGGAACTGAAGTAATAAATTTTTATCTGATACAGATTGTGAAATATAGACTGATCATCTAGAAGGAATGTTTTTATGGAAAAAAAGGTTGAGGGAGAGAAAATGTAATTGGTCTTTACATCATGTTTCCTTCATTTAAAGGAAAAGCATCATGAGCATTTTTCTCACTGCCTAGCAGCTATTAAGTATGAACTTGAAGGAACAAATGCAGACATGTAGAAAATAAATCACGTGAAAAAAAAATCCTTATGAACAGCATCAACTGTAAATGTACTATGTAGCCTTTTCTGTTAGGAACGTCTAAGCCATGTATTTTTGCCACAATTAGTTTTTGAAGTCTATCTTCTTTCAGAGCGATTTATGACACTCAGGGTAGGCAGATTACTTGGTATCACAGGGCAGCCCTCTGCTAAAACAGATTTCTTTCTCTGACTTTTTTTTTTTTTTTTTCCCCAGACAAGGATGATACTTTTTATTTGAGGTTCATTTGTTAACACTTTCAGGTTAAAGTTTTCCTCCTAAGTTGTCAGCCCCTAGAAGCACAGACGTGAGAATCCAAAACTGTGGTGTTCTGAAGGCAAGGCACACACGAAGTGCTTCAGTTAAATTACTGTCCTTCTCACGTTCTGGTTTAATTCATTTGAAATTACTCAGTACTAAGCATCTCATGCAGTTACAATCTTGTAAAACAAAGGCATCAAGAGCTAAGCGTCAGACTGCTAGAGTTCAATCCACTGCAACTTGCTAACATATTCTGTGAGCTATTACCTAAACACTCGGGGGATTTAGTCATAACCACTGTCTGAGGGAAAGGAAGGTCGCTTCTCAGAGCACCACTGAACATGTGATGAAGCTAATCGTTACCTTCCCACCAGCTAGAAAGATTTACCAGAAATGAAACTATAAAGTTGAGAAGGAAGGTGCTGTTTAATCAATATGTTTGCTGTCTTTCTTACTGTATTACATGACTGGTATTCTTTAGGCCAGTGCTTAAATTCGGCACGAATAGGTCACCAAAAAGTGCTGAGATAGTGTTTTGGTTTGCAATGGCTTCACAGAATGCTGCTAATAATAATAATAATGCAGAGTAATTAATGAAAACCATGTATTTATACTTCATTTGCAACACACACACACAAAAAGCCTACCATGTCTTTGACAAATTAAAAGTACAGTCACAGGAAATGTTGATCTAGACTAATCCTTCATCCCAATGCTAACAAATACTCAACCAAAAAACCTAGTGAATATAGATGATTCAGCTGTTATCAGAGGAGCCTGCATCAAGGATTTATTTCATAGGTTGTTGAATAGACTCCCTGCCAACTCAAGGAACTACATCATCTATTCATACTCATAAATTCTTCAAGCTCCACATAAAATTAATTAGGCCCTTCCTTTCCCATAATTCCTATACAAATTCTATTCCAAACCTGCTCTTTTCAGATTGTTGGAACCTACCTCTAGTTTCCAGCCTAAAATATTTTACAGCCAGCGTATGATAACCCTTATCCAATACCACAATTCATCTGGCATTATTTGCGTTAATGCAGTTCTCTACCAATCAGTTAAAAAACAGATCAACCTTATTTAGTATTTAATTACAGCAATGCCATCTTCCACTGCAAGTACCATGTTATGTCAAGCTGGTACTATGCCATCTTGTCTTAACTGTCAGGTGTCTTTCTGATCTCCAGATGGCATTTTTAACAGTGATATTCACAACCATCAGATGGAGATTTGAAACAGGAGATTAATTTTAGTTCTCGGATTTCTCTTTGATTCTAAGTCTCCTTTGATGAAAGACAGCACTTAGGGAATGTAAATAAAAGGTCTGTATTTGGGAAGGACAGATGTTTGTAATGGATTTTTTTTTTAACTGTCAGTGGAGGGAGGTACATGGTCTTTTGGTCTTTGGCTCTTACAGATCTGGGTTTAGATTCTCTTATCAACTTGAAACATGCAACCCAATTTTAAAAGAAGGAATCCATCCTCTAACGTGGGCAGACCAGACTGAAGATACTGTGAGCAGGACTCAGGTGTAGTAAAGATATATTTGGGAAAAAAGGGTGTATCATTCCCATACTAATGGGTGAACCTTTGGACTCAATTATTTGTGATTACTGAAATATATCTATAAAATATATGGTGTTCTCTGTGCTTGTGCTGGAACAAAAGAGGCATCTAGGATTTTTCCCCATCTTGGATTTTAGTTGATGGAGAATGTCTTAACCCTCTTGATTACAACATGGTTTCTGCATTTGCAGAGGGAAAAGTGGAAAGCACTAAGTGTGCGCTCAACCTTTCAGCTGGTCGTCATGCTGCCAGCAATGCAAAGGCAGCAGTGAGGGTGAGTGAGCCTAAGGGAAAAAAGAGAGCCAGATAGTCAGGGTATATTTAGTGTCTATCTGTTGTATATTGACTATTCTTTTGGAACACCTCCTAGAAGACTAGCAGAAGTGAGAGATAAATTATTATTGTTTAATTTAGTCTCTTTTCAGTGTCAAAACCTAAATAAGCTTTGACGCTGAAAAGTGATTAAATTCAGCAAGGATATTTTTAGTGGTCTTTTTGTGTTTATCTGGAAAAGCAAGATCTTAAAAACCTGGACTGAATTTTAACCCTTTCTAAGGGTTTTGGAAGGTTTTTTATCATTTAAAGAGTTGTTGTTTCAAACTAAGGCTCCAGTCTGACATCTGAAATGAACTGTCCCTCTAGTTTTACTCCTGTGGTTCATTCATCACTTCCCCTCATGATTCGCTGTCTGTGGAAAACTATGAGCAAAACTGGTCCCAGAGATAAAGATTCAGCTTGAAAATTAAGGCCAAGTTTGTTTTTTAAATAAATAAATAAATAAATAAGTAATCTCCCAAAGGGCGTGATTTAGCAATATTACCAGATGTCTAAATCCCAGTGACTTCATATTAAACACATCATTAAATTTGTCATCTATATATGGTGAGCTTTGAAATACGTTCTCTGCAACTGTTCAGAGTTAACTTTGGTCAACTTTTTCATATCCACAAAAGAAAAAAAAAGAAGAGCCAAAGATTTTTTTTTTTTTTTTTCCATTGGCACATTGTGATTTGCTCATTGGAATTGCTGAAACCAGTTAAAAAAAAAAAACCCAAACAACCCCAAACCAAACAAAGCCAACAAAAAACCACTCCACATTTCTTTCTCCACAGACTATATTACAACACGTAGAGAAAATGAACTTAAACCCCCCAATCTTTCAATTTTACAATCATCTATCGTCCACGTTTATGTTGAAGTAAATTGAACAATCATCATAAATATCAAGGAAAGAATGTAATTTTATACCAGGACTTTTTTTAATAAACCTAAAGGCTATTTAATGCATTCAAATCAAGATTCAATTTTATCTTACCTATTGTGTAGCACTTATAGGCTTAAACAATTGTTTGCTCATGTAGATTCCCTCCCCCCTCACACGAATCAAACACTAAACTCACCCTGTCTTTTATATCCAGGATGTGCAGGTCTGTGAGCAGTAACACTGCCCTCGGGATGTTTCCCCTGTTTTTCATGCATCATGCTCCAATCTCATGCAGTTTTCAGGTCCAGCAACAAAAGCATATTCCAGTTGATTGGCTCTTCTCAGCAGAAGGTACCATTACTGCCAAGAGCCAGTGAAAGCTATTGTAGATGATTTCATGGGACCTGGGGATAATTCACTCTGCCTAAAAAGACACAAGCTAATTTTGAAAGAAATCCTCTTGCTGTCATCTACTATAACACATTCAATTTAGATAAATCCTTGAACTGGGATTCCTTATGCATAATATATGCTGTTAAACAAATAGAAGCACAACCACGACATTAAGAGTGTCCAAATGATTGCTTAGGTTTAGCACCCTGGCTGTCCAATTTCTTATCTAAACTATTACAAACAAAGGCAGAATCAGAAGATTAAAAATTTTCAAGTGACTGCTGAAGTTCAAAGAGTGCTTGTATTTTAATAACAAGTACCGTACATGTTTCATGGAAGTGTTAGCCAGCTGATCTATATGTTAATTAGACTGCCATTTGAAAAGGAAAATGATTCAAGTGCTTTCATCTCATTTCCAACACAAGCAGCCATGCTGAGTACATTAGGAAGCATCATTCCTGCATATTCTGGAGTCAGCTAAGCCCTTTTTTAGGCATTAGAGGAGGGAGAAAGAAACAGAACTGATAGTCAATTTTATGGCAGAATGATTTTCGAACAGAGAGCAATCCGTTCGGGGCGGGGGGGGGGGGAAGTAATCCAAATTCTCCATAGGGGGAAAAAAAAAAAAAGAAAAAAATCCTTAGGATTTTCTGTTGAAAAACTGTGATTATGGTTTCCATTTCTATTATCTACCTGAAGGGAAAAAAAAAGGGGGGGGGGAGAAAACAAGATTGCCAAAGAGCCTTCATGTGAGGAATTAGGGAACTTGAACTAGGCTTGGTACAGGTGGGGATGCTGAGAATTGGAGAGGCAGATAAAGCAGGTGACCAGCGTCTGGCTCTGGCTCCCTGCCTGAAGGATTCTCATCGGAGTCACTCGCTGCCTTCTGGCAGAAAATGAAATTGACAAGAGGTCAGGAGGTGAAATTGACAGGAGTGTTCAGTTGGCAGGAAGTTGACAAGCTACAAAACCCTCCATTTTCCTTGTCCAAAAAGAATTTCTTCAAGTCTTTTAGTTCTGGGGGAAGGAGGGGAAAAAAGAGAAACAAACGAACAAAAAAAAATCATTTCTTATTCCAAATACTGATATTTTCTGAGGACAGAAATTCATTTTCCTGGTCAGATTGGGAATGAAGTCCTCAGGATTCAGCGCTGTTGCAGTGCCAGCCTGGAAAACTGTTATCAGAAATGGAGGGGAGATCAGGAACTCAGAAAGGGATGTAAATGCAGCTGAGTATTGCCCCATCTCCCTCCCTCTTTGTGTATCCAAATAAAGAAATAGGCAATGGAGGAATCCTGTTCAAAAATGCTCTTTAGCTAAAGTGTGCCACAAAGATCTCGGTAACAGCACGTTACATTTCAAAGGTACCGTATGGATCCTTGTGAATTCTGACTGAGCTGGAGTCATGCACCATGCAGCTGGGACTTGAAATCTTGAACTGCGTATTTGCGACACTTTGTATCAAGAGTTCTGTGCTATAATCCAAGATGAAGTGCACTTAATTTTGTACTATAACATGAGTTTTGGGGTTTTTTTTTAAATTTTATTTTATTTTTCCAGCAAATGGGGTTAATAAAGATTCTGCCTTTTCTTGATTAATCACATACAAGAACACCGTGAAGAATAAACACGGCAGCCTATGAGCTTACAACTCAAAGAGAAGCACTTTGAAATATTACTTAAAAAAGAGGAGCTGATATTGCTATGAAGCAGCAATAAAACAAGAATACTAGGAGCACTCTGTATGGAAGTCATAAAACATATTCACTTCTTTCTACACTGGATAGTTGAGAACAAAGTTGGAAATAAAGCTGTATGCAATTGAATATTTCAAAATATTGGATACACATTGTCATTTTCCTCACCGTGTAAAGTTCTGGTTGGCAAAATATTTGACATTATTTCTCACATTCATTTCTAGTTTTTTGCTAGGTGCTGACTGAACTTTTCAAAACATTTCTCTACTGATATCTTGAAATGTGTATTACCCAGTAATTTAGTTCAGAAGAGTTACTGTAGGAGTGTATGATGGACTGATGACAGGCTTTCCGTGAAAATAAACCGCCAGATAATGTCCCCCTTTATAATACATGTATATAGTCTTACAGAAATCAATGAAGCTGAGATAATTTACATCAGGTAATGAAGTAGCACCCTGAGATTACATTTACTCACATTGCTTTATACATATGTATGTACAGAGAAAAGGAAAGAGAGAGAGAAATTTTAATTTGCAACTTCTCTGTGACTTATTTGGATGTATTCCCCTAATCTGTTTCCCCAGTGAACCATTTCACCTTTTTAAGATTTCTCCTCCTTGAAATCATTGCCGTTGAATTTAAGCATTGTCCAAAAGATCAGTTACATCATCGTATTAATTTAACCTTGGTATCTATGACCTCCCAAAAATGAAGACGGTCTTCTTCACAGTTTATTTAGGAATGCAAATGAAGCTGAGAACATTACAAGATCTGTCAGCTTATGTCTACAATTACACATTGGTCCGGTCTGCTTTCTGTACAAATGAAGTATCTGATCTTGCTTAGATTTCAGATTGTTTTGTCACAGAAACAACTGCAGAGCACACTGAGGAATGATGCAGTAAATGTTGGAAGCCATCCTTCCCCATTCCCTGAGAGTGCAAAGTAATTTCCTACTGTATCAGAGTCAAGACATAACTTTTCTGGGGTCTGAATTTCAAACTGTTCTCAGAGGGTTGTACCTGTATTCCTTTTTTATATAGTTACATGCATGGAACAGCAGGAAAAGGACAACTCTCTGAAAGTTACAGAAAGGGAAATCACAAATATGTGCCTGTGATTATGAGCAGATGTGTAGGAGACACCAGAGCAGTAGAGAAGGATCAGCCCCATAAACAGAAATCAGGCAACAGTAAAACTAATCTCTTCCCTGGTCAGATCAACACCATGCTCTGTTTACAGTACAGGGCTCTGATACAGAAAAGAGAAGAAAATTATCTTTTCATTTATTTGAGGGTTGGACTAGATGACCTTTAAAGGTCCCTTCCAACCCAAATGATGCTATGATTCTATGATTTGTCTTTTGATTCTGTATCTGGCCTCCTTTTACACTTTAGAAACTGTCCTAAAAAGGTGAAGATATTAACTCTGGATATCAGAAGGCATTATCTTCCATTTGACGCCAAACTGTGAAGACAAGATCCAGTACCACATTTACACTTGCAAGAGCAGCTTTTTATAGCACTCATCTGCACAACAGGACTGCCTCACCGGTTTCCCTTGTGAAACCACTCCAGACATAAAATCTGTCACTGTTGCGTGCTCCAGTGTAGCCAATATGACAAAAAACATTTTATCTAAACTAATCACTAGAATATCCCTGACCTTAAACAAACAAAGTGTGAGAAAGAACATTTACATTTGGAGTTATCCCAATGCCACTGGGCAGTCGTTCAACTACATTTTTCATGAATGTTTTCTCATTTTGAATTTCCTTCTTTTGCATTTGTCCCTTATACCACTTTAAAACCAAGGACTTCAGGCCAGTAGGTGCTAATGTTAAACATTCCAAAAACATGTATGCATGCAAATAAAATAAAAAGGGTTCCTTCACATGTAAGAATTACATTATTTGTTAGGAAGATCCAATGCTTGATTCTTGAAAAATCTTAGAAAATGCCTAGAAAAATCTTTGTTTGGACATTTGGATTTTGTCATTTACATTTTGGGCTCCTAATGTTTTAGTCTTTGATCAAGGTTCCAAAATTGCTTACTTTCTGGGTTTAGTGTCATGCTGAAGACTCCTAGGTAACCTGTTAAGGTCTCCTTAAGTTCAGCAATATTCAGGAAGATAAGCAATAGCTGCAGAATTCCCGAAAGGTCTGCCAGTAGATTTTAGCCCTCCACTGGGAGGCAATTATTCTGTCATCATTTGAAGAGAATGACCTATCTGCTTCTGGCAGGCGTTTCAGTTCCAGGCATGAAGTCTGGTTCTGAACCTGCTGCACATCCCCCATGTGATGGACACCCTGGTAACCAGTGCCGTTAGTGCACTGAGCTATCACATGCCTGCCGAGAGTCAACCTTTAAAGAAGGGATCCAGGATGAAAAATGCCTTTGTCTGTTCTAGTTAGGATCAACACTTTTGCTTTCTTCATCAGAATCTGCTTGTTTCATTGTCTGGGGCTGACAGCAGCACATGTGCTGAAAAGGAAAGCAATTTGTTCAAGTTTCTTCATTACCTGGTGCTTTCCACTTCACATGTATCATCTGAAAAAGAAGAAAGCAAATAAACTTTCCCAATGTCATCTTGATCAAGTGAGCTAATGCCTTTCGTTTGGAAGTAATGCTTTCCATGCCTTTCAAGCAGGTTGAATAGCCTGTTTTTACCATCTGGACACTCTTCTCTGAACTCTGCTTCCTGATCAAGGGGGACATCAACAGGTTGTTCATAAACTTCTATATGCTGTTTCCAGGTATTTTCCAGCAGTGACTAGCTATCCATTTGGCTCATTAGGAGAAACTGCCATTCCTCTGCAAGATGTTATCAGTTCTAAAACGAGACACAGTAACAAACCATGCAAATATGCCTAATTCATTGCAATCGAAAGCAAGCTGGTTTGCCTTCTTACCTGTGCCTTGATGGTTGACATTTTCTTAATATGTTTTCCAAATTCTTGTGACAGTATGCAGATCTGCATTAGAAGGGATGAGGCAAGGATGACAGCAGAGAAAATAAATAATCTCTAACTTTCTGAATGGAGCTATTAATCTGATATGATTCATGATGAACAAGAGAACTATGCTTTGGGTACTGTCAATACGGTTCATGTGGATTGGGACACCAATGTAAATCCAACACAGACTGGCTATTCAGGACCATTTCCATGGTCTCTAGGGATGGCTCCAGGAGTTGGGGGTGGGACCTCAGTCCTGTCTTCAGAGCATAGAGGACCTATCTGAAAACAGCTGACTTTGCCCTTGACAACAGCCTGGATCTCACTCAGATAGAAGGGGCATGTCAGTGGAAAGGCAGAGGTGACCACAGCTGGAGGGGGAATCCAGCAAGGAGGAATTAATTCTTCTGTATTCTCTGTGCCCAGTGCACATGACTCACCTCACTCAGACATTCAGTGAGTTTTAACCTTCCTTGCTTGTCAATAATTATGACAAACATCATATATCTTCTGAGCAACTCCTTCTTTGTCCTTAGTTTGTTTCTCACAAATGATAGCAAGAGTGAGAAAATACATTCCTTGAAAAACAGAAGGAAAGAGCAATGAGGAGACCTAAAGCACTGATGATTCTCAGAGTGCAAGTGTTATTTACACTTACTTACTTTATTTGTTATTTTTTTTTAATGATATTTTTTGATTCTTTGGTGGTTCCAAGAAGCTCTAGTAAGGAGAAATAGATGGGATGATTCTGCCTGCCTGGATTCAAGTACTAATGACTCTTTCATGATCAGGAACAAAGACGGATGAAGGGAGGCATTTGTTTCACAAACACAGACAATTCCTTTCTTAACAAGGTGGTTGACAGAAAGGGTATAACCTGCTCCTCCATTACAGAAGGATGCTGAAGCATGGAGAGCAATTTACTTCTGTGCAATGACATTCATTCTGTTCTTAATGGGCACCTTGGTGTTTCTGATTTCAAAAGGGAGTTTTCCACAGCAGTGGAAAGGCTATTTTCCTGGGTTTATGACTCAGATCAAATTCTGTGCTTTATCACTTCAGTATACCTAAGATGAAAATATTCATAAAATTTTAATTGTATTTTTATTGCAGAGTCTGTATGGGCACACAGTGTTTTTGCATGTGCAGACTCCTCTAGACAAAACTTCTTGGTGCTAAACTGCAAGATATATTTGATATATGTATACTTATGTGTGTCTGTACATACATATTTATGTTTATACACATAGACATTTGCACTAAGTCTCTTTACGCATGCAAATATACAAAAAGGTAGGCTTCACTCTGCTTAAATGAGCCATGCATCAGTGTAACCAAGGAGGATTCAGGGGGCTTCTTCCTAATTATTTTAGTATAAATGAGAGAAAAATAAAGGAACTCTTCAGTCATTAGAAGGTTGAAATGGATCCCAAAGACATGTCCCATGTTACCCACTCACTCAGTTGCCTTCAATTCAGCAGTACTACAGTTCTGTGGCTGTAGGATAACTGTACACCATCAGTGCTGCACTCTTTGATGAACATTTGAAATAATGTTGCTCTTTGGTGGTTTAGCTGATAGCATTGGGAACAGCACAGTACTTAGAGTGCATCACAATAATTTAGTAGAGAATTTGATTTTTAAAAAAAATATTTGGAGTTTTTAAAAAACACCTCAAAACCTACAGCAAAACACCTTCCCCTTTTATAAAAATCTGAGTACCACAAGCTTATTTTCCCTGTAGAATTCCATTTCAAGATTCGGTAGCACAATCATGGCTATGAAACACTCAGCAGGATAGCAACCTTTTCCCTTCAGTCTTCTTTTCTTGCCTTTCTGTAGTGGTTGCTTGCACCGACACCTGTGCTCCTTTCTTTCACTTTGTGAGATTTATTCAACACATCTTGAGGACTATTGAACAAGAGGAATGTTTTAATATAACTGATTATGCCAGGTGATGCTTCTGCCTGGCCTTTCAAAACATGGTAGATACTAATTGACTGTATAATTGGTAATTGCTCTGTTTATAGTGATTGTATATAAGAATACATTTAGACTGGCAATTAGAAGAAGGAAACATGAAGAAGAAAATTGGAAGCAATTTGTTGAATAGGCCATGGGTGTCTGGCAGAGCTTGAATGTATGTCTAACCCTGTTTAAATGAAGGGCTGCCCAGCTTCTCTCATTCAATCTGACATATTCACACTAAATCACACTGAAGGAAAATAAAGAGGACATTTTATTTCCCTAATTCCAGGTAATGCAGTACCTTGCACTTTTAAAGGCTTCTCTGTGTCAGGCCCTAATTTATTAAACTATAAATTCCTCGAATATCTGTACATTAGGATCAATAGCGGCAAGACAGCAAACTGATTGTCAGCTGGGAATTCATGACTTGCAGAGATTCTGTGATGAAACTTCCCAGACTAGTTGATCTGGGAGATAAATGATCAGGGTTAGATGTTTTTAATAAAAGCTTGAGAATTTCTTCCTGCCCTTTAACTTTAGGTAGTGTGTTCCCCCACCCCATGTTGTCTTTGTTGTCTTTGCACTTAAACACTATATATTTTGGAGTATTTGTTTGTTTTTGTTTTTTTTTTTCCACCTATCTGTTCATCCGATAAATATTATTTATATAAAATTTGCAACAATAATCTCCTTCTGTGAACATAACCAAATAATTGTATGGAAACAGATTGTCTGTTTTAAGAGTTAATGGGAAAGTTGTAGTGCATTTCATCTGTCCCAAATCATACACTAGTGTAACATACATTTTATATTTTGAAGTTACATATTGGACTGGGTATTTGAATAAAAATGCTAATAGAAAAGATATGATATGAAATTGGAATATTTATTGTAATGATGATAATATTCACATCCGTAATATTCATATTCATCAGGCTATATGGAATATAAAGCAGTGTCGCAAAATTGACGGACTAAGCATTTCAACTGAACTAGCCCAGGTGTGTCAATCAGAATTATAGCGTGACTGTTAAGTATCCATCTTGCCTACTATTATCAATGTTGATAGTACTGACCACACCTCATTTCTCAGCTGTGTTCCTTTTACTCTCACTAACAGACTCCTCCCCTCATGTCAGTGGCTGAACTTGATGTTGTTAAAGCCAGACTTGAGCTAGTCATTGCCTTCTCAATAAGATCCAGCTGCCAGAGTAGGCTGACCAAGATCCTGGGGTAATTTGTCAGAAATTAACATGGTGACAGTAATTCCAGACAGCTTTTCCTAAACGCTATTAACAAAGGCAGTGTCATATTCTGAAAACAACTTCTAGTGGGGTGATTAATTAGTGCTGGCAAGGCTCATTCTCTTCTGGTTAGGTTGAAGCACTGCTCGGTAGCTCCAGAAGGACCATAAAAAATGGTTTACACTTAGAAAGGAAAGTGATATTTAAAGATATGACAGAGATACAGAAAATGCCTACTAGGTTTGGGATAAGGAGGAATATGCTTCCTAGGCAGATATGCAGCCGGTAGTTACCATTGCTGCACTGACATAAATATGTGGTGTTTCTTGGGATTTACCTTATTTTAACTTAATTTTGCAGAATGTTTCCTCTCCATACTCTAGATAAAAAGCTATTTATTTACTGCTCCCATATTGACTTGCATCTCAAAGAAAATAAAGGAGAATGAAGAGGAAGAAAGTAAAAAAAAATTAGCTCAGAACAAAGAACAGGTAATATTGTAGTAGAAGATATGGCCAGAAGATACAGTCAAGTATACACATGACGTACCAGCAGTGCCTCATCAAATTCAAACCCAGTTTCACCAGTAAACAGAGCAATGAGGAAAGCGGTAGCTAATTGCAGCGCAGAGTGATGCTGGCGTTGGGTCACACGACTAGAAGTGGGTGTACAGCTCTCCTTGTCCATGCTGGCTAGGACTGGGCTCCTACACTAGATCTGCCAGAGCCGTTCTCTGGTTCTGAGGCCAGTTGGCATGCAGCATCTTCCACTAATGCTATAAACTGTCTTACTCTCCAAAACCACATGGCCACATGCAAATTGTATTCAGGAAATGATTCCTGGCTTGTCTTAACTCCCAAACCATGCCCAACAGTTTTAGGGAGACTGCTAGCTGGCATAGTTCAACACTGTCACAGGGTGCATTTTAATAGTATGAACAATTATATTTCCTTATCTAGAAACACTCCTTGGCACTGTTTGATGCACTAATTTTACCAGTACTGGTATTAGTGTCCAGAGCCAGTGTATATAAAACACTATTTCCACAATGAATTAATTGGATTAAAGTGCTACCAGAAGTGTAGCCATCAAACTTGTTGGTTTTATTGAGATAAATTTATTCCTTTCTGTTTTTCTTGAGAGCTCAGACCTCTTTTGATGCAAATAAAGTGGACCACAAATTTACTTGCCTTTATGAGGGAAAAATACTCAGGCAGCGTGAGAAGGAGGTGCAGAATCTGCAAACCCCATTGTCGGTGAGAAATGGGCAATGACTTTCTTGTAGTTCCTTTTAAAATCTTAGCATTAGTGAAATGCTTGGAACTGCATTTGTCTCTGCAGTATACAGGACGAAAAACATTATCATGATACAGTAATGCACATCACTTCAAACAACATGACAAGAGTGAAAACATACCATTGCTATCATTAACACATCTACTATAACTAATGCGAAAATTCTTGTTTAAGTAAATCCTCTCTTCTAATGGCTTTACATAGCTGACTTTCACTGAGGTTTCTTTAATTTTCAATGACGTAGAGGTTAGTGTTTGTCAATAAGTTATACCTGTCTGTTTTACCAGCTTTAAAATACAGCAAGAAATCTATTGCCTAGAGTTAATAACTGTGCTCTCACGCACAAACTCCTCCTATACCTATACCTATACCTATACCCATACCCATACCTATACCCATAGCTATACCCATACCTATACCCATACAGCTAGCCAGTGAGAGAGTATCAGTGTACCTTCCTTTATCTGGCAACTGCAATGCCTGGTGCAGTTTGACCCAGGCCAAATTGCATTCCCAGAATACAGTTCTGGGAGCTAGTACAGGCCAGGTCCTGTTCCCAGTAGGCAGCCTGTGTATGGGCACTGTGTTTTAAAGTCAAAAAGTTTAACATGAAAATAGGACGTTCTGTGCTGACAGATGTCAGTGCCAGTGTATGGTTTGAATCTATTTAATTTATTCATATAGATATAACCTGTGCATTCAAATAGCAAAAGTGCAGGTAATATTCCATAGATATATCTTGTAGAAAGACAGATTCATCTTAGACGGGGAACATTTACTCTTAATTTACTGGAAATAAACATTTTTGCAGTGCTGTGATGATCTAATATTTGTCCACAGTGGAGGCACCTTATCAGGCTGCTGTAATTAAGACTGGCATCATTAGCTAATAGCACACTAGGAGACACTATGGCTAGCACAACATAATGCTTCTAGTTCCACCAGACTATCACTTAACTAAGCAAAACAGGAACATTTTTAGCATGACTTTAGAATTAGAGCTGAACCCATGTGTGGCATACAACATTTTATCCATTTTGCCACTGACATGGAGATAGGGGACACATTCTTCAGGCTGAAGAAAGGAGGTAATTTCTTCTTCAAAAGATTTACAAAGTGAAAGGAAGGAAAAATAATAATGGTAAAATAATCTATGGGGCTAGATATAACCATAAATGCAGGAGGCAGAAGTTGTTTCAATACTAACGGATGTTCAGCACATTATAAATGGGCAACTGTTTAAGGTGGTGCTATAACCATGTACAATGGCACATGCAAAGCCAGTGACTGAAGGATCCAGATGGGACACAAGGAGTTTCAGATAGCCAGCTGGGAGATGAAGGAAGGGTGCAATTGTCAACATGACTTTTCATTATATTGGCCCTGGGCTGTCCAGAAAAGCGAGAGATATGGAAAATAATAACACTTTGACTCCACAAGTGCTCTGCTGGCCTCTTCTCTATAGTTGTCTTTGCAAACCCATGCACATCTCAGGAAATCAGCTCATCCCTCTCAAATGCATGACTTACACTTCCTTAGTAATATCCTTGCAGCTACATAGATCAAGCAAAGTTCCCCAAAACAATGGAATGATGTAGCATTTTGTAGGCAAGTTGTCCACAGAGCTTTGCTGGAATGATTTAGAAAATGGTCCTGAGAGGGGTATTTACGGAGATATGACAGACCTAAGCACACTGAAATTGTTCATATTTATATTGGCTTCGGATGCAGCAACTACTTAGCTGTGAGAGGGGGATGATGGAGAGATTTACATGGATAAAGCACTGCACAACACAGTGGAGATAGGAGATTTGCACACTGGAACACTAGATAAGCTTAAGCCATAGAGATTGAATCACTAATGGCATTTTTCCATAGACTTAGAAAGCTTTGAGCGTGGATACTTTTTTTCCCATTTAAATATTACAAAAATAGACATAAAAAATAACTAGGATAGACTGGAAATAAACAAACAGAGGATCATGGTTTCCAGGTTTGCAGGGATTGAAACACACCTGCCCATACTGAGGCATTTGTAGTTCTCAATTAGGAAAACAGATATAGGTCCATGCATGAATATGTGTGGAACTAACAGTAAGCAAAATCAGAATCTGGTTGAAAACTATCTGAGAACTTGGCTCTGAAGACATTTGAGCACTGATGATGTATTTCACACTATTCTTAGTTCTCCAACATAATAAGCTATTCCTACTATTCCATAGATAGATGTTATGCGGAGTGTGAAAGGTACCGCCCTCTCCTTTTGTTACCAACCTGAAGTTTATCCAATATTCAAAATCCCTGTGGTAAATTTGGACCAAATTCTAAATAAACACAGGCTTTGTTTGCTTAGGAGCTATGTGAATCTCAGATGATTCACATGATTCACCTCTGAGAACAGGGAATATTTATCTTGTGTTCAGAGGCTGATTCTACCTTATTTTTACTGGTGTTACTGTCTTTCAGCCATGCAGTACTGAAACAGAGAACAAGCTGACACAGAGGGCTTTGATGTTATATATCCACTGGTGAAGAGTTTTTACTGAACCTCAAGCAATGTGGGGTTACGCTGCCCATTGGTTTTCTGGGAACTGTAATCCATATTTTCTGATAGAAATTTTAGGCAAAGAGCAATTTAAATAGCTCACCCAAGTACGCTGCTGAACTGAGAATGGAAGTCAGTTTTCTTGAACAAGTTTCATGATCAGATTTTCTTCCTTTTTGTGAAGGACAAAGTGTATAGTTTCTTTTCATCATCATCATCAACAAAGTCAGTGAGAAAGAGCCAACTAAAAGTGTGTTAATAGTTATGCAGGTATATGGTTCTCTGTTTAACTGACTAAACATAAAACAAACTACGTGTAGCTCATCTTTCATTACAGAATTTCCCTAAAAATATCATTTTAAATCATGATGATAAGACATATTCACATGCCTTTTTGTCATTAAAGAGTGATAATAGAGTACAAGCAAGATAGCCAATTACACTAAGATATAATGTCATGTTTGGAGGAGTAATGGTTTCCTTAGCACATATGATTATCTTGTAGCTTGTAAATTTCCCTTTGGAAATTTGGCCATGATCTGGAGATTTTGGACTAGAAATAAGATTTTGCACCAAATGCAGATAATGTTTATTTGTTTGGCATTTCTCATCAGTCGATATTCTGAAACGTGGTTCCAGAGTGTTGAATTCATATACATATACACACACTAGCATGATATTGGGCACTCATCATCATTTAGATATAAGGCAGACTTTTTTTACAATGAGGCTGGTGAGGCACTGGAACAGGTTGCCAAGAGAAGCTGTGGATGCCCCATCCCTGGAAGTGTTCAAGGCCAGGCTGGATGGGGCTTTGGACAACCTGGTCTAGTGCAGGTTGTCCCTGTTCATGGTAGGGGGTTGGAACTAGATGATCTTTGAAGTCCCTTCCAAACCAAACCATTCTATGATTCTATGATTCTATGATTTTCCAGTGTCACCAACTACTCTGGGCTATTCCAGTCCCTGTTTTTCAGAAGGCAGATGCAAGTCAGGAAAATACTGTTTCTGTTTTCCAGAGAACTGAAAGTCTCATCAACCAGTTGTCATCAAGGAGAATTTAGCAAATAATTCAGTTGAGTAATTTAATCTTCATTAATAAGTAATAATCGCCTACTTGTTTTGTCTGCTTGCTACAGAATGAAATAAATTATGTATGTAGGATGCTTAAAGACATCTTTTGTGATTTTTTGAGCAGATTTCCACATCAATTTAACAGTATGGACTAGCTTCTTCATAGTGTTTTTAATAAATATATCTCAAAGTAGTCATCATCTATTATCCTATTTCATGAATTGGGATGTTGAGGCACAGAATGATTAAAGGATATGTCCAGGAAACCAGGGACAGAGCCAAGAAAGGAATCTGGGTCTTATTTCATCCACAGACAACGAGTCAGTAATAATTCCATGTAAAAAAAACCCATATAGGCGATACTGATGATCACTGAAAGCATTTACCTTCAATAACATTACAATGAATCTATTCCTTACAATTAGCCAGGAAATGTCAAAACAATTTTCAAACATTAACACATCATCTTGCTTTGTTTTTAGGAACCTGATCAAAGCCTGGCTGAACTTACCACAAAACTCTGCTGATTTCAAAGTGATTTTGATTCACCGCCAGTTCTTATTGCTAGCTTTTAAGTTTCACTTTGTATGCTCCTTACTTGCAAATCTCTCAGGTGCCACGATGTACATGAGGGTGATCTGCAGCTTTGGATAAACTGCTGCTTGCTTTTGAGAAGCAAAAGTAGTCTTTAATACAACAGGCAAGTTAATAAACATCAAAAGAAAGAGTCCATGAGGGAGAATAGTGTCTGGGCATATCTCACATGCCACCTTCTCATCAACTGGTTTTAATGTTTTAATGCATAGTTCTTAGTGCAAGTTCCTTAAAGAGAAAGACATCTTCACATCGTAACTCTCATTGCAAACCACCTTCTGCTATCTATACTGTAATAAGAGAGTGATAAACTCACTTGAAAAATTATCTCCTCATCCATCTTAATCATTGAGCAATGCCACTTTTGGGAAAATGCAGAATTTCGGCTTCAGAATACACCAGATATAACTATGCACACAGTGCTAAACTAAGACTGGGCATGAACAGTGTAATCTGCTTCTGAATAGCTGGTTAGGTAGGTGACTGTGGTTGCATGCAGAAAAAGCAGGAGGACATTCATTTTGCCAACAGAGGAAGAGGTGGTGGTTCTGACTTTGCCTTTTACTTTCTCAAACTGGGATGCAACATGCTGCTAAGTGTCATGTGGGCAATGATTTTATCTACTAATATGAAGATACTAGGTGCAAGTCCTTGCAGCATCAGTAAGCTATCTTCTCCATGCCACTGCTACTATCTTGTCAGTCCTTCCTTTAGTAACTCTATAAATATGCAAATATTTTCTTAAATATGGACCAATTTTTTTAATGGACAGTTTCTCTGCTGATAAAATGCAAAGCTATAATATGACAAAATGGTGTTGATGAAGCTCAATTTTTGATTGGCTCAATTGCAATTAAAGCTAGATGCCAGGATGCTTAAAGCCATTTTTATGAAGGGATTCAGGATGAAAGTCTGGGAGCATCTTGATTGTCTTGAGTGTTGATAAATATTTTTCAAAAACTAAAAGTAAAAAAAAAAAAAAACAACACAAAAAACCCCCAAAACCATAACCAATCAAAACCCAAAACAAACAACACACCCATTTTGAAGCCCACTCTTCTTACTATTCCCTATCTATAAAAAGCCCAAAAGTAATTAATGGAGTCCAATGTGAAGTACCTAATTTTGTAATCATGTCTAAGAATGCAGGATTGTAATGGTTCCTATCCAGTGCTTTGGGAAATTTCTGGCTTATATTTCAGGATCTTTGTATGTTTGTGAGGAAATATATATAGGGTCAGGAAAAAAAAGAGGAGCAGAATATCATTGATTGATTAGAACATGTTTCCCTGTTGCTTTTGGAAACTGTCATTGTGCGTCATCCTCCATGTTATCAGAAAATTATAATGCTCTGAAGAGCAGAGCAAGAACAAGGGAGATGTCAGGGTTTTGCTGCTGTGATTTCCCATGGAAATAATAGTTCCTGGCTACTATGAACAGGAGTGACACAGCATGCAAAATTACAGGCTGTGAGCATCCTGGTTTAACCTGGCAGGCAGCTAAAACAACCACACAGCCATTCGCTCACTCCCCCCACCGCCCACCAGTGGAATGGGGGAGACAATCAAAAAGAAAAAAGGTAAAACTCATAGGTTGAGATAAATACAGTTTAATAAGGACAGAAAAGGAAAATTCATAATAATAATAATAATAACAACAAGTGATGCACAGCACAATTGCTCACCACCTGGAGCCAATGCCCAGCTAGTTCCTGAGCCGTGCCACCTCCTGGCCAACCCCTAGTTGTATACGGAGCATGATGTCATATGGTATGGAATATCCCTTTGGCCACTCTGGGTCAGCTGTTCAGGCTGTGTGTCCTCACAGCTTCTTGGGTGCCCCCCGCTTTCTTGTTGTCAGGGCAGTATGAGAACCTGCAAAGTCCTTGCCTACGTGGCAACATCTGAAATATTAGTGTGTTATCAACATTATTCTCGTCCTAAATCCAAAACATAGCACTATACTAGCTGCTAGGAAGAAAATAAACTCTATCCCAGTTGAAACCAGGACAGTATCCACTCCTTATTCTATACCATCTACATCATGCCCAGGTCCCACACTTTCCAATGCGTTGCAATTAATCACCACCACTTTTCCTGTCTTGTGATATATACACGCAGATATTATTCCCTTAGTCAATGGACCACACCTGTGAATGATCTGTAAGATGTTTGTAAATGTCCACAAATTATCCATTGAGTTCCTTTAGTCCATGACTTTGAGCTCCATCTGTCATAATAGTCTCTAAGGGCAGGAGGATGTGTGATGTTGCATGCTGCATCCAGAGCTCGTAGCTGATGTATCTGGTGTGGTCCATGTTGACCGTCTGCGGGTTGAAGATATCAGTCTTGACGAAGTTGCTGGGCACTCGTTGCTGAAGCCAGTTCTGGTTTCATCACCTCTGCGCCTTGCTCAGTTTCATTAAAGTTCATTCTTCATTAATCTGGGTGATTGTTACTGCAATGCCATTGTTATGGCATATAGCAATCATGGTAGTGATGACATGCAGTATTATGTAGCAATTAACATCATACAAGTTGAATCATTGGCTATTCTCATCCAAAATCAAATCCCCTTGAGGTACACATTGGACTACCCAATCCTTCCATGTTACCCACCCAGGTCCCTGAAAAAAAGCAATCCCACAGATGGGCTTGCTTTTGCCCAAGGCAGGAGTAACTCAGATTGTCTTACCTAACGTATTGCCTGCACTACAGGGACTTTATCCCCTTCTACGGTACGTGAACTTGAGATTGGGCAGGCCTAGCTCGATTGGTAGACCCCCTAGAGTTAACTAACCAGGTGACCCTTGCTAAATGTGTATCCCAGTGTTGAACGGAGACATTGGACAACATTTTTAGGAAGTCATTTGAGGAAGAGAGTTCAGTGACTGTAGGCGATGAAGAGAAACTGCAGTCTACCGTTCATAGTATCAGAAAGCCAGTCTGCATGTACTCTGCTAAAAGAACGTGTTTCCTTCTTCATAAGTCAATGTCTGAGGGTCACCTCAGTACCAGCTGTTTGCCATAAGGCAGATTTTTTCAATCTTGTTAAAAAAAAATAAATCCCTTTTATCTGCATGAATAGTGAAAGTTCTTGAAGTGATTTTCTCAACTCCCTAGACCAGACACTCAATTTTACCACACTCCTTATGAAGAAAAGAAGAAGGAAGTGGATTCAGCCAACGGAAACTCTATGAGCTTGTGTCAAATTAGGACTCTTTAAGAATGGATGAATTGCATTTTTACTGCGTAGCAGCAGAATATGAAGACTGTAAGCCAACTGGCACCCAGGAGAGTGTATGTCTGGAAAACACTTCCAAAGGAGCTGTGATAAAGCTAAAGGTTATTGCTCTGAAACAACAAAACCCTGCAGTACTGATGCAAAGCTTGTAGAGCTCTGGGATTCTTGCAGTCCTACAGAGACATAGCTCTGGCAGGAATGAGGCCCAGATTTTTCAAAAGGGATTTCAGTGTTATTGGAAACAACTATTTGCTGTGAAATCAATGGGCATTGCATACTCAAAGACCTTGGAGTATCTGGGCTGTAGTCCAATATGATAAATAAAAACTGCTGATGACAAAACCAGTTTTAAAACACTAATACTGTGTTAATGGAGGTATTTCAATCCTATTTCCTAATTATATGCAATCCCATAGCTCGAAGAGGAGACACAAGGTGAGAAATTTGGGTCGTGATGTTTTATGCTACACAGTTTTTGTTACCTTTAAAACAATATTCTAAAATGAAAAGAATGTTCTTGGAAATGAAATTAATGTGTTAAACTTGAGTGAGGATTAAAAAAACCCCAAAAAACCTGAAACAACTTGATTTCTGAATTGTATCCTAGGATAAACTACAGTATTATGATAACCAAGCATTTTCCCAAACTTTTCTACATATGGATGGGCTGGAAACATATGTCCTCCTTCTCCTTGCACACAGAATGGAGGCAACCTCTGTCTCTCGTCTGGCCTGTTAAACAAATAGAGGCACCTTTCAGGTGTTCAGGCTATACTTGCATATAATACAGCCATTCTTTTGTATCCTTTAGCAGAAAGATCATGGTAATTGGATCACAACACTTTATTTAATTTTTGTTCCCTTTTTCAACTTGGATAAGAGAGGAGGAAAAATATCTTAGAAGTATCTACTCAAGTGAAGAAATGAACTTAGTCAAATAAGTTTGCGACTAGGACTGTGCAGAAACTTCACAATAAAATGAGGAACTTGCAATTCTTTGGAAGTAAATCTTTTTCACAAAGCTCACTTAGAAAGAAAAAAAGTTATGAGCTTGATCAGTTGTTTAAGAATGTGAAATACTTCCTTTTCCTCTTTTTTTTTTTTTTTTGTTTTGTTTTATTAGAAATTTGCAGATCAGAATACTGTAATTGTTATTATTAAGATTTTCTACTGGAGGGGGGAGGAAAGTAATGGCTACACTTTATTTTTTTCCAGTCCTTTATTTTAATGGGCATTTCTTGATTCTATATTCCAGTAAAAGAAAAAAACCCTCATATCACAAAATTCCTTGGCAAATTAAAATTACTTCTGCTGTTCATCTCTATTCATAATTCTGTCAAATTTACTTTGTGACAATACCCACATTTAACTGTACAGATAAAATGACAATAATAATGAAAAAGAATATTTCTTACAATATTGGATATTTTCTACAATATATGGCAAAGATTAGATGTTGTCTTCGGTATTTAAATCCACATATTATATCCCTCTGAATCAAAGAAGAATGTGAAACTGCCCAATAAATTGCATCAGATTCAGTCTTTGTTCTGTTGGTCAGTTTTCCCTGAAATCCAGTAAAAATATAGAGATCTTAAAAGCAAGGGAAGATTCACAGAAAAGTTAAGGAGACTTTATTTCCACTTCTATTTCTGCCCACTGATTGGCTTTCATGTCCTGCTGTTGTCCTTATCTTTTTCTTTCTCTGTCTGCATCCAGTTCTATAGTTGTCAGCTTTGCATCTCACCAGCTAAAACCAAATTACAGTGTGTGAATATTTGCACCAAATATTTCATCAGTTATTTAAGTAAGGGAAAATGTTTCTTGATTTGTTTTTAATTTTATTTGACACCAAATATATCAATGATTTTAGGGTCTTCTCATAAACAGCTCATTAACAAAGGAAAATTATATAAATAAGTGTTTTGCTGAGAATTATTCACTTAGATCCACCCACTCTTCCTTCTCTTCATACCTTTGAAATTTTGTGTGTCAGTGCACATCATTTCCAGGCCTTTCTTTCTGCCAAACCAAATTTATAGGATATTTATAAGGTATGTATTGAGTGTACTTATCACCATATGGAGTTCTATATTTTGTTTTATAAAGCGTGATGTTTTATTTTTTGTCCATATCAGCTAGCATTCAGCTCTGTTTATACCGGTCAAAAGTAGGTCAATGGATGTGGTCTAGTTTTACAGTAAGCGAGGTCGGAATTTGGCCCAAGTCATAAATATTTCCCTTATTCCAGGAACTTGAAAAAAAAAAGAGGTAAAGCTGAAGTCATTGCTCATTTAAGTCAAAAGACTGGCTGAAATTCCACAAAAATATCATCTGTATGACCTACAACTAATATGGAGATAAAAAGGGAAAAGAGCTGTGCAAATTTAGATTACATAGTTCTGCAAGCACCTAAGCTGAGGCACATGCACAGCCAGATCAGAAATTGAGCCAGAGATAAGGGGTTGAGATCCCTAAATTGAGAATGCCCATCCAGAAGGAATACCCAGGGATTTTCTATTGCAGTCCAGCAGCACTTGTTCCATCAAGTGTCCATCAAAATGAAGAAATGATGCTGCTGGAACTGTTTGTGTCACTTGGCCCCTCTGAAACTTAGGAGTCATTCATCAAACCAAAAACATGAGAGCTCATGTTCAGTACCGTCTTTTAATTAAAAAGAATCAGACCTGTCATTCTTGTTCCTAGAAAGAATATCCTAATCAGAAAGCAAGTTGCAGTATTCATTCTATGGAAAGAGGGAAACCATGTTTTCTCCAGGTGAAATTAGGTGAAGGTAAATCCAAAAAAGTAGGAAACATTAGGATGAAACAAAGTGCCACTGTCTACACCTGATCTATCTAAGTTTCCATTACAACTGGAAAAGATCTGATAAGCAAAGTCAAAATCATGTTTTCCTTCTTCTGAATGAGAGAGGGCAAAAGTGCTGTGATCATTGTGGTTCTTTGATGTTCCCTTATAAATTTTGTCCTTCTGATACCATGGCATTTCCTACAGTGTCCTTCCTTTGGTAAAGTGATTAAAGGGCATCTTCCTTCTGTCCTCTAGAGAGCAGTAGGACCTAACCTGGTGTTTAGTTCACTGTCAAGAGAATATATATATGTGTGTGCGTGTGTTTGAGGCAGGCAGAGAAAGAAATCATGTTCTCAGTAAGTGCTCAATCATAAGGTGACTACAAGAAAACAGCTGGGAGAAGCTCCTTTTTGGGGTTGGTGTAAAAAGTTTGGAGCCTGTTCATATGAATCCACCAAAGTTTTACAAAGACGGAGATGTATAATAACCTTGACTAAGACAAACAAGACCAGAAAGCGGAGTACAGTCACTTCATTGCTTTGAACAGAGCCAGGTGTTTTACTTTTCAGTGTGAAGTATTTAGGGTCAGTCTTTAGAGGCTGTGAGCCTCTTTTGTCAAATATTTAAGTGGACTCTGACATTGCCACCCTGCAGAGGGCATTCTGTGTGTCTGGCCACAAGGACAGAGCCCATAGGCACACACGGATATGCAATGAACACGTCACAGATAAGGGAGAAGGCCTTTGATGATATTCTGCTACTAGAAAGTCACCTTTCAATAAGCCCAGCATGCATCACTCAGTTGTTGGGTTGCGCTACTGATTCTCGCAACCTTGGAAATACCCGAGGCATCTTCCAACTCAAATCATTCTATGATTCTGTG
The DNA here is from genome assembly GCF_028858705.1 of Grus americana. Taxonomy (NCBI): domain Eukaryota; kingdom Metazoa; phylum Chordata; class Aves; order Gruiformes; family Gruidae; genus Grus; species Grus americana. Next base: position 6,997,307 of record NC_072853.1, on the reverse strand, counting down.
ATTCTAAAATATGTTGAATGTCAACTCCTTCTGCCAATGGGAACCTAATTTTTAAGACAGGGAATGTCTCATAGAATCATAGAATCATAGAATGGTTTGGGTTGGAAGGGACCTTAAAGATCATCTAGTTCCAACCCCCTTGCTGCAGGCAGGGACACCCTCCACTAGACCAGGTTGCCCAAAGCCTCATCCAGCCTGGCCTTGAACCCTTCCAGGGAGGGGGCATCCACAACCTCTCTGGGCAACCTGTTCCAGTACCTCACCACCCTCACAGTAAAGAATTTCTTTCTAACATCTAATCTAAATCGACCCTCCTTCAGCTTAAGGCCATTACCCCTTGTCCTGTCATTACATGCCCTTGTTAACAGCCCCTCTCTAGTTTTCCCGTAGGCCCCTTCAGGTACTGGAAGGCTGCTATAAGGTCTCCCTGGAGCCTTCTTTTCTCCAGGCTGGACAACTCCATCTCTCTCAGCCTGTCCTCGTAGGAGAGGTGCTCCAGCCCTCTGATCAGCTTCATGGCCCTCCTCTGGACTTGTTTCAACAGCTCCATGTCCTTATGTTGGGGGCCCCAGAGCTGGATGCAGTACTCCAGGTGGGGTCTCACAAGAGCGGAGTAGAGGGGCAGGATCACCTCCCTCGACCTGCTGGTCACACCTCTTTTGATGCAGCCCAGGACATGGTTGGCTTTCTGGGCTGCAAGCGCACATTGCCGGCTCATGTTGAGCTTCTCATCAGCCAACACCCCCAAGTCCTTCTCCTCAGGGCTGCTTTCAATCCATTCTCTGCCTAGACTGTAGTTGTGCTTGGGATTGCCCCGACCCACATGCAGGACCTTGCACTTGGCCTTGTTGAACTTCATGAGGTTCACTTGGGCCCACGTCTCAAGCCTGTCTTTTCTATACACTCCACTTTTGTATGAAATTCATTATAAAATTTTGACGTATGGTATTCATCAAGCTCTTTCCCACAGCACTTGCAAGTACTGCTTTTGAAAAATAACATCCATCTGTTGATCCTACATGCCAGTCACAGTTATCCTTTATTTTCCAAGGGGAATATTTTGAGAAAATACATCTGACGATGACTAATTGACTTTTACACAACAGCTAGGTATTAGGAGAGTTTAAATTGAAGGTATTATCTGGGTTTACTGCCCTTGTCATTTTTATCCTCCTTTAAGACTAAATTTTATTTATGGAGTAGAATTAATTCAATGAGGGATCAATTTGGTGCATACTGGCTCCCCACAGTCATTTTATTCAATTAACACTTTGGTTTAAAGGTTATACATGTGCGTGTGTGAATTAGTATCTTTTCCTCTGCATTGTTGAATGTGCTGCAAAGTGGAGGCTTGACAGATTAAGGGCAAAACTGCTGAGTACTTTTGAGTGAACAACATTAAACACTGAAAACTCAACTTTTAGAGTATGTAGGATCTTTGTAGGACTGATTTAGTCATGATGGATAATGTAAGTCTGCACATGGAGCTTTTCTGTAATGAAAAGATAGGTCTAGGCTAACAAACATAAAATTTAATTTTATTTGATTTTTAATTTATGAATTAAATATTTCAAATACAAACACAATAATAGAAAAGCTTTTTAATATCTCTAGTTTTATATACCCTTCCCACTCCACCCCAAAATATCACAGGCATCTGCTTGCTAACCCATTATTTTAGCTACTGATTCTTTGACAGAACCACTTTATAGCTCCTGCTAACTCCCTGCAACTGCTTCCCTCACATATTTGTGACTGCCTCGATTTACTTTTACTGTTTAAATATATGATACTTCCACAAAGGATTACCTCTGGCTGTGAAAAGTCTTCACATGAATACCCCTCATCTCAGGGTTTTAATGTCTCTGAGACGGTTATTTAAATAAACATAGGCATAACAGCTCATCCTCAAGAAAGGAAATAAGAAAGATAGAAAGCTTACTCATCTGGGCTTAATAAAAACTTTTCCTCTTTTCTATGTCATACCTTATTTTAGGGACAGGTCTAGATATTTCTAGGTTACAGATGGGCAGGAAATGACTTCAAAATAGAAAGTCTGAAAGCTTTTTCTTACAAATCAGGTGAAAAGTCACATCTTTCAAAGTCTGTCATAGAAAAAAATTCTGAAGACAGGTGCAAAGTCCGTACAAAATACCCCAACAAGGTAAGATTCAAATGCAAAAGATGAGGAATTAAAGCGGTAGTCTCCCTCTTGCTTACCACAAGACCAGAGAAGACAGAGATCTGACAGACTATATAAATGAAATCATTCATTTGAGATGAAAGATGACTTCGGAAAAGGTTCAGGTGGCAGAACCAACATTCAAATCACTGCTCAGCATTAGGCAGAGTGAGGAAATGTATTTGAGCCTCTTACATCCTAATGATGTAGCCCTGCCACTTCAGTGTATGCATGCCTTCTTGTTCCATTTCATCTACAGATAAGCAACTTTTTCCTAATGAAGTGTCCTTTTCCTTAACAAAACAAAACAAAACAAAAAAAAAACAACAAAAAAAAAGAGAGCAGTTATTTACAAATCAAAACACACAGAAGAGTCCCCTGAAAACAGTTCTTGTCCTTAGCTAAGAACCATTACAAAGTGCACAGGACACTCCATTGAGATGTTCATGACTCAGTTTCTTGGCATGATTGATTCAGATCCTTACTAGCTCAATTACAACAATATCAAAGCAATCTCCACAGCATTATTTTTTTAAAAACTGCAATCTTCATTTTGTCAGCATGTCTTCTTGATCAAGTAAAACACTTTCATTATTCCTGATGCTTTGTTCTTTCACCGTGGTTTTAAATGAAGAGAATTCTGGTATGTTCTGTTGTGATCTCTTACTGCATTGCATCAGGGTAAAGAGCAGCTCTGTTTATATATGTATATATGTACATATGCAATTTTCTTGTCTTCTATTTTACTGTCATGAAATGAACTTCAAGGATGTAATTTTGCCTTTGTCTCTGTTATACCAGATTCCCTTCATTTTCCTAATAGTTACTTAAGTGAGTTTTTAAGCTTGTCTACACAGAGACTTTTAATAAAATTAATTTGAATTACAGGTGTTATTTGCAAATGGATTGTTTAAACATATGAAGTTACTATGTGGTTATTCTGAATGGAATGAAAGCCACCTTAACTGAATTTCCCTCCTTCTCTTCCAAAACAAATAAACCCCCAAATTTATCAAATTAGGGTGTAGCTTCATGAGGGACTTAAACCAGGATAACTCCTTAGAAGACAGATGTGTGCCATGGCCTATTTGTGTTGCTGTCTGGGCCCACGGGATTCAAAGAAAGGAAATCAGACATAGAAGCAACAGCAGCATTTGAGGAAAGAAGAAAAAAAGCTGAAGAAGTCTGACCAACTACCAGCATATTTCATACGCTTTTAATAACATTTCTCTGTGCATGAGTTAAATTAATTGTCCAGAATTTCATTCCTTACATCTATTTAGTAGCAGTATATCAGTAGATATGACTACGCCATCTATTCTGTTAAAAGACACTTACTACGATCCCGTCGGAATGGGAAGATTTAGGGGGGTAAAAATCTCCTTTCTGAAGCTGCTAACAGGTGAACTGCCAATCTGAACAGAAGCCAAATGACAGCCTGGCTTACCCACCAGCAGTAGCGTTAAGTACATCTTAACTACCCAAGTACATCTTTAGTACCCAAGAATGTCTAGGTGATTGGTCTAAAAGTCAAAATGGACTGAAATACCCAGGGCTTTTATAACAATTTCTAGCAGTGGTAGACACCTAAGACATTGCAGACTAGGTCAGGAAAAAATGTTTAAACCATCCATTAAACAAACTCTTAAAGCAGTATAATGTTCACCATTTTCTGAAGATTGTTAAGATGAATTCTCATGAATTCTCATTCTCTCATTCTCTCATTATCATGTGCTCATCCATAATCACACAAGGTCCATGACCCCAATACAATGTACAAAACATTTCACACATCTTAACTATGACCAATTCTTCAGGGCCTGTGAATTGGAAACTATATTTTCAGATACATTTTACACAGAGAGGGTAAGTGTGAAAGGAGGCTTCTGCTAAATCCTTATCCTCAAGTCAATGACCTTATGGAAAAGCTCCAAAATGCCATTATTTACATACTTAAAGATTCTCAGCAAGTATTTTTATCTTGTCATAAGATGGAAAACTGAGATTTATTTAAAGTGATTTTGGTCTGGATCATTTATGATAAGCCCAGGGTCTCAAAGAAGATTTTTGCGTTTTGTTCAAATGAGTATAGATTATTCTGTACTGTCATACTGTTGATTTCAGGAGCTGTACACCATATATGAATAAAGTTACAACTGTTTGAACTGCCTACATGATATTCCAATTGATATTTCTCATTAAGTGTTTTTTTTTCTCTTATTAGAGTTTTGTGTCCTACAGTAAATAATCAAGTACTAATTCCTTCCTCAGTGAACAAGGAATTCATGTCTGACAGAAGACAGGTCCGCAGCTAAAGGCATGATGGAAATAAGCTTTACATTCATTTTGTCACATTTGTGTGTCTGCCTTGGGACTGTATTTCCCTTTACCTGTTACTTGATTTTCAAGATTCTATTAAGATGCAACAATTCTGCAAAATGGAATTTTCTTAGTAGTCTAGAAAATATATCTGTTCTTGAAGTTTCTTATAGGGTGTAAGGATAGAAGAGATGTACTAGGGAAATGCAGAACCATACAGAACGCAATTTAATTATTTACTTATTTTACTTTCTTATGAACGACAGTATTTGAAACTGGATGTCATGCAAGGACTGCTGTGGAAGACAGCAATCCTAACCATTAAAAAAGTCTGAGGAGGTTGCTCTTCAGTGACTTAGTCTGCTTTTGAGGGCTTACAGTTTTCCATTTTTATCAGCAGATTTTCATGACTATTCTGAAACAATTTGCCAAATTATCTTAATCGTCTGATGATAAAGTAGTTGAATAGTTTCTTTTCTTCCAATTATAATTTTTTTTCTCCAGCTGCTCCTAACAGAATGCAAGACTGAAGATACAAACATGATGTATTTTTTGAAGTTCTATTTCATTGTTTGATATTGTGTGAAACATAGTCTGTGATATAATCATGTGCAGAAAGTAAGGTTCTTGTTAGTATGAGTTCATTAAAAATGTCTGCCTGGTTCTTGCACAGCTCAGTTTTCTTTTGAATATCATGACTTTCTCATAACAAGGATTTGTGGAACTGAACTTCATCTAGCACCGATCACTATGCTGCTAATCTCAGGAGAGAATCAGCTACCCCTCCCAATCATAAATGCTGAATATAGAACCTAGATCAAGATCTTTATCTCATGTCAGCTGAAATCTCTGTTATAAACTACAAAGTTATAATTAGCCAACAAGGTCGTCTTTGATTAATATGTAGCAGGACATTCAGTGAAAGGGTATTATGACAACTCACAGGAAGAGTATTTAGAACACTATTTAAAAGTGAAATAAATCCCTTTTTTTTTAATTTTTCTATCTGTGATATGTCTTTCCCTTCCTCTCAAACTTTTTTTCCCAACTTGTCTCAGTTAAAAAGGGATGATGATAATAATGGAGGATGAGACAGTGGGAAGGCACACCATGAAGCTCATCAGAATCCATAAAAAGGATAGATAGAATAGGAAGATAGGATTAGATTAGAATTTGTAGATTAAAATATTTCATAAAAAGAAATGAATTAAAATCCTTTCCATCATTCTGGGCCAGGAAAGTGGAAAGTTTACCATAATAAATTACTGAAAAACTATGGGGCAAGCCAGAAGCTATGGAGACTTTTGGGAAGAAAAATTATGTATCATAAAAGGTAGCTGTCATTTTTTTCCCCTAATATCAAAGTGCCTACAGTATATGAGAAAACAGAAACAGAATCCACATCTCTCACAGATGCAAAAGGATACAGAGATTAATCACTGTCACCTCCTGAAAGGTATGATGAGACACATTGAAAACCAGCACACCCCAAAGAAGAACCCAGGAAGCGTAGGGAGAGGCTCAAACACTGATGTTTTTTGTCCTCTATGTCATTGAAAGCAATCCTTGATGGACTCCCTGGATACAGATGTCTTAGTGCCTGAACACTTGGCAGACTACTTATGTGCATCTTGATGCTGTAGGTATGACTGAGTAGGAGAGATTGAAATCAGTCATGTTTTAAAATAAATTATTTTTTTCTTACTATGACCTAGTGCACTGAGCTACATTCTTGATACAGTGTTGTAGAATTATTTCCTACAGGGCGATTGGGCAGGCATTATGTTTGCACGGGTTCCTAACAGATACGTATACTGCAATAAGCAGTTCAACATTCAGTCATATAATTAGACCTTGTGAGATGAAATTGCCTTTTTGTCAAAATAAAGGGTCATCTCTAGTGCTAAAGTAAAAAAAAAAAAAAATCACCCCCAAACTCAGCATTTGTAGGACTGGGTTCATACTATCCTGGCATAGAGTTCTAAAATAGTTCAGGTGAACTGTAACCACTGGAGCACAGAACTGTATCCCTCATGATTTCTTTCAGTACCAGATGGTATACAACTCAATTTAAATGTTTCAACGTAGGAAAATAATTAAAAAAACCTAAAAAATATACAGAGAGAGTTGTTTTAGATGCCTTGGAATGCCTGAGATATCCACCTAGAGCTGTTATTTATGACACAGGGTCTATAGGAGAGCTGAGAAATTATATACCGGGATCATGCAGGATACTCTGGGATATCTGAAATACTACTAGACACCTAACTTTAAGCACCTGAATTATTCTATATAGAGACCATTCAGTTACCTACAGATAATATTCAGTGTCAATTGAGAGTTTGTGGAGTATTTGAGACCTAGACTGAGGAGACAGATGAAGCATAATGTTCATGTCCAGCCTGCATCCTTCTGGAGTGGAGTAGCTACAGGTCAGGGAAACTCTTTGCAACACCTGAAGTGACATTGCAGAACAGAGCTGGCCTTTAGGGGGAAAAAAACCTCAAGGACACTTTGCAAAGCCCCAGAGATGTGCTCAATTGTTGTGGCATCTGTTTTCACCCTCCAGCATGCATGCTATGTCACTGGATAGATGCTGACCCAGATATTTATGGGCAGAAAATCTGTAATGGTGTCCATTAAGTGTGCCCTCATAAAGGAAGCCCCCAAGCTAGAGGCAGGGACCAGGCGAGGCCTGGCAATAGGTGTGCAGGGTGGGATTAGCATATTGCCCCTACCACAGAGAGGTCTGGGAGCACTGCTTGGGGGTGTAAGCCTCCTGCCTTCCCTTACAGCCTCCAACATGCAGTCAGAGCTGGCCAGCCCCAGCATCACCAACCAGGCAGCATTGTTCCCTGGCTCTCCAGCTCCAGTGAGCAATAACTGGTCAGGCAAGATGGGGCCAGATCAAAGTCAAAGCTGCTCATGGATACATCATGGGTCACACAATCCTTACAGCTGGCCCCAAAGAACCAGAGCTTTTACAGCCCATCAGGATCTTCCCTGGCAGCTCTGCAGGCAGCCACCAGTGATCGTACCAGTACCCAGCCGCTGCAGAGGAGTGCCCCGGGACGTGCTGCATACGCCCTGTCTGTGACCACTGTCCTGCAGCACAGCCTCACCTGAGAGGGATGCCATCGCCCAGCACAGGGACTCATGCTGGGTCGTACTGTCAGCAAAGAACGTTGTACTCCAGTACTCTGCCAAGAGCTATGGAATTTAAGTTAAAAGTGAGGGTGAAAGTCAACTTTGTCCTATAATTTCGATGTGGCTGGGTATACACTGGGTACCCACTGTACAGAAGTCCTTAATTCTTAGGGTGGCCCAGGAACACCCCAGCAGGTCTCTTCACTGATGAAACAGTGGGATGACTCCAGACAAGGAGTCTTTTTGTATTTGTATATATATATAGAAAAGAATTACAGCTAGTGTATATATATACATATATAATCCTTCTATGTTTTCATATATGTGAGCACTTCCCAGTTGAAAGGAAATAGGCAGCAAATCAAACGGTGTTCTGAGATCACGTGGGTTGAAGTGTTTCAAAAAACGGCAACCAACCAATCACATAGCAGCATGAAAACACGTAGGTGTATGACGTTATCAAATATGGCACCTTTTGTGTATATGGTGGACATGACCTTCCAGTTATGAAATACTTCTGGGAAAACCAGAATGGGCATCAGGTCCTGCCAGCCAATCAGAAGGCAGTATGAAAACACAGAGGATACAGCATTTTGTAAAATGGTGACTCCCTGACATAAAAAGGAAGCTGAAACAAAATGGCAGCACCAAGTATTCAGTGGGAAAAGACTTGCTGTTGTGATGTCCATCAGTAGTGGCAGTGGGGCCATTGCTTCTGCCAGTCAGTCCCAGGGCAGTCTGTGACCATGTGGGTATGTTTTACAAAATGACAGACTCCAAAAAAAGCTGTTTGGGGCTTCTTTCTTTCAGGGTGTGTCGGGTGCCCATGCCCAGGTGCTGTCAGGGGCTGCAGGGCTGCCTGTGTGAGGAGAGGCCGGGGCTGCCCCGTGCCGCACACAGCCGGTTCCAGCCGGTCCCAGCCAGCTCCAACGGCCCCAGTGCAGAACACAGCTGAGCCCCTCAGCCAAGCTGGGGGCGCCGGGGGGAAAACAGGTTTCAGCAAGGGCCAAAGGCGGCACAGGCAGAGGAGGAGGAAGCCAAGGAGGGAGCAGCAGCAGAGGGACCCCGAGGCCGGAGGAGGAGGAGGGCAGGAGGTGCTGCAGGCCTGGAGCAGGGATCCCCTGCAGCCCTGCAGAGACCCCGCTGGAGCAGAGACCCAGCCTGCAGCCCGGGGAGGGCCCCACGCCGCAGCAGGGGGGTATTTCCTGCAGGAGCTGCGGCCGTGGAGAGCCCAGGCGGGAGCAGGTTGTCCCTGAAGGACTGCAGTCTGGGGAAGGGCCCGCACTGGAGCAGGGAGATGTGTGAGGAGGGAGGAGCGGCCGAGAGGGGCTGGGGTGGACCCATCAGAACCCCAATCCCCTTTCCTTTTGAGGGATGGGGAAGAGTCTGGATTGAAGGAGTGAATTGGGGCCTGGGGAAAGGGGGAGTGGTGTGTGAAGGTGTTTTAGTTCTTGTCTTTTTTCCCTCAGCATCTAAATTTCTTTTTAACTGAAAAAAACCTAAAAGTTACTTTTCCCCAAGTCAAGTCTCTTTTACCTGGGAATTGGTGAGTGATACTTCAGTCTTTATCTAAACCGATGAGCTTTTCCATCCTGTTTTGACCCTCTCTCCTATTAAGGAGGGGTAGGGAGACAGTACCTGGGGGAGGGAAAGAGTGGCTGGGGAAGGGGGCCAAGGCTAACCCACCAGAGTTAGTTACTAGCAGATGCTTGATTTGCTCACTGTATGGCAAAGCTAAAACACACCACTGAAGGACACCACTTCAGCCACTTCGCGACTGCACCTCCATTTTTAAATTAGCACAGGCTTCTAGGATATCTACACCCTCAGGCTGCACTGTGACAGTACAGATAAAAGAAACAGTGATTTAGTGTCTCCTAGCCATACTGCTTTTCCCTGTCGCTCCTGTGGCCCAATGCACCCATGGGTTGTTTCCTTTGTGAAAGCACTTGCGTAAGTGTGATCCCTGTAGGCATAAAACCCTCAGGTGACCCATAAAATAAGTACAGTAGAAAAATGTACAGCTTTCTCTGAACTGCTTCTCTGAGAGATCAAACAAGCCCCAGTATTGGTGTGAAGGAGGAAATGAAAATTATAGTTACTCAGGGGCCTGAAGAGAAAGGCAATGAGACCATCCTGTGGCAGAGAAAGACCAAGCTGTGAGATCACTTTTACTGTGACACAAAACTGCAACTTAACTTTCACACAGAAAACACCCAAACTGGTAAATAAAACAGAATAAAGTACATTCGCTGACATTGAGATCATTTAGCGCAGCATCTTTCATCTCCACACAATAAAACAATCCTTTTACTCAAAATAGTGAGGCCCTGTCCTAAGTGCCTAGTTGCAGTAGTCCATGATCTTAACTAACTCCTGACTGTCCTCAGGCATTACTCAATAAAGTGCTAGTTGACCCAAGCCATTGACTTGGCCATTTTTAATTTATTAGTATGGACACAGTCCTATCTCTTCACTGCAATGATTTTTTTAGTGTCTCTTTCAGGACAGACTCTCTGATTAACAGTCACTGAGGGTAGAATTCAGCTTCAGATCAAAATATCTATTGCATAGACATATAAACATTGGCAGCTGCCAAAACATTGGTATGTAAAGCCATGTGAAATGTCATATATATGTGAGAGTTAAGGAGGTAGGGAGATAGGTCATAAGACCTGTGCCGTTCTGCAGCAGCATCTGAGTGGAGGGAAAATAAACCAGAGCAAATCAGATCTCAATAGCTTCCTATGTTTAAGGCGTAAGTCAAGCTGTGAGTTTCCATTATAGTCAGTTAAATTAATGAATTTTTACCAGAGTTTAAATTCAGTTTTCTATACAAAGGAATCTAACACCATCTGAGATGTCTAAAGCTGTCAGAAATCTTCACATGGGACTGGCGAACGTAATACAGAACCTATGCCCTTCTGGAAAGTGGAAGCTAGACATGGTACTCAGAGTAGATACCCCAGGGTGGACAACTGAATCAGGTCAATCGTCTCTTAAGGTATGGTAACAAGTGCCAGTATTAAGAGTTTATGTGGTAAACTGGGGCAGCAAGCCATTGGGCAATGATTTAAAATAAATTTGATCAGAATTTTCCTCTGGTACTAAATCTGAGTGAAACAGAATGGCTGCTGTTTGTCCTATTAAACTCTCTTAGCCTCCAGATCAGAGCAGCCACATCCAAACTGTGTACTGGGAATGATTTCAAGCTTTTACTAAGGCCTAAAATGTACAGGCTAGCCCAGATTAAAATCACGCCAAAGTTAATCACAATTTCACTGTAGGTGGAATGAAGCTTCAGAACCCATGAATGCTCCTTAAAGCTATTTAATTAATTAGAATAAACATATTGAAGGGGTTTATGATAAAGACAAATAAATGGCTGGCTGAAAGAGATAGTTTTGCTCATCCCATCTCAATGAGTGCCACTGGTGGCACAATTGGCTTAAGACTGGAATTTCTTTGACAGCTAAGAAGATAGAAAAGGCAGGATTTCAGAATATTCTCCTGAGCACCCATATGCAACTTTAAGACCATTAATAAATTTGGTAATTGAGCCTAAGTGCATACTTTTGGGAGTTAGGCTCCCATGTTCTTGAAACATTTATCCCAACTCCTTTCTTCTTTTTGATTATTTCCCACTTCAGTCGTCACCCTAACAAAAGTGCTGTAGTAAAAATGTGCTGCTTTTTCCTGCTACAAAAAGCTTCTACTCAGACATAAGCCCTATTTAATCTTAGGCCAGAGCAGTAACACAAAGGTTTTTCTCCCCTCAAGCAGAGGCTGCAAACCATTTTGTTTAATAGATGCCTATCAGGAAAGCCTGCAATTCCTCATGTGTGAATGAAGCTATTAAACCCCAAACCTCATTACACAAATAATGTCCATTTTGATATTTCAAAGTACTTTCAGCAAGGTGCTCACAAGAGTGTTGTAAATGATCCGTAAACAGTGGAACACTATAGGGACAAATTGTAGATTGGACAATTTATTTTCACAAAAGTTTACTGCCAAAGGAGAAAGCAATCGCCAGGGTCACTTGAGGGCCCGATCCTACAAAGGCTTCTCTCCTGTATCTTCCTTGCTCATGCTGTGACACTGTGTAAATCAGGAAGATCAGTCCTGTGAATAAGGCATTTTTAGGTGAGTAAGAGGTTTGAGGTGTTGTATTTTTACTATGTAATCACACAAAACCAATGCCTTCTTTATATGTTTGTAGGTAATTCCCTCACATTTCTAAATAATTTCTTTTTGATCTTTCTGGCAGATATGCCATCATCATAAGCATTAGGAACTGAGACTAAAAAAAGGAACTCAGCAAGAATTTCACATGATACTTGAACAGGATTTGTCTTTGTAAATGAAAAAAGAAAAAAGTCACTTCTTGAAAGTGTAGATTTCTTCAGTATTCCTGAATTACAGGAAAGTGGAAAGACTGAGGAAAAAAGCCTGTTTTCACTTAAGTGTACCATGTGTGATGCTTTCAATTTATCCCAAACAAACCAAAAAAGCTTGAATTTCAGTGGTGCTTTTTTATATTAACTTCTTTTACTAAATACCAAAATGAGTTTAAAACCTGCATGTTGCCATTTCCTGTATCTAAACTATTGAGCTAGTATCCAACAGCTAGGGATGATAGCCTTTAAAATCACACTACCTGACACCAGCTGAGGTGGCAGGACTGGTGATGGAGACTTCAAAGGGACTGTGGTTTCATGACATTTTTGTCATACTATTTTTGAGGTCAGTAAGGGACTGATTCTGGAGACAGCAGGAACAGCTTCACGTTAATCTATGCCAGTGGTCCACTATCTGGTTTTGAAGTTTATTTCAGAGTCTCTGTGGTAGGTTTGACCTTGGATGGCTGCCAGATGCCCACCTGGCCACTCTCTCACTGCTCCTTCTCAACAGGACAGCAGGAGAAAATAAGATGAAAAGCAGGGTTGTTGTTCTCACATTTTTTCTCACTCCTCTCTCTCACAGCTGCTACACAGTGCTTTTTACTCTTTTTAAAATATATTGTCACAGAGGCACCACCAGCTTTGCTGATGAAGTAGGCTTTGGCCAATGATGAGTCCATTTTGAAACCGGCTGGAACCACCTGTGTCCAACATGGGGGCAGCCCCTGATCTCTTCTCACAGAAGCCCTCCCCCATGCCCCCCCCCAAATTGCCATAAATCCCAGTGCACCCTCATATCCCATTACTCTGCTATTAGCTTCTATCACAACCTAATTTGCATTTTGGGAAGGACTACTCTGCATCAGGGCCTGCAAAAGGAGAGGTGACATTCTACTCTTCTATTATCTCAAAACACTCACAGTGTGCCTTCATACTAGGTTTATTGCCAAGTGCACCTGTGGCACAGTTGGAAACTGGATATAAAGATAATGGAAACAGCTAAAGTCATGTAGTTGGTCTCCAATGATTCTCAGGCTGCCTAGATGTACGTTTCTCATTAGTCATGTGAATAACATAAACTGGTTTTGTTTAGAGCCGCCTTAGGCATTGTTATCTCATCCTTAAGCTTTGCATGCTAAGAATGATGTCAAACCCAAATTCAATACAGAAAGGTTCTCTCAGTACTCCAACCAATATCTACTCTAGATTTCATACTCTCACTCACAGACTGTTGTTTAGGACTGGTGATGTAAGACTTTCCTTTTGCTAAGTACAAATCAGAAACGCTCCAGAGACAAATCTGGAAACTCAAAATCGTTGGGAGACTAAGCCAGAGGTATAAGTTGTTTGAGATCTTGCAGTAGCAGTGCCCCCTACAATCAGTTCTCCACATCCTTTAATGAAGGTTGATTGGATACTAAACCAAAAAGAATTTTATACAAATTAGTCTTAAAACTGAAATTTGATCTGATGACAGTTATAGGTCTTTAACAGATGCTCAGAACCCCCAAAGATCTGATATTTGTATGCCTGTGGATCTAACTTTGAAACTAGACTGGCTTTGAGATGTAGGTTAAACCGTATGACATCCAGAAATCCCTTCCAGCCAAAGTTATTCTATGTCTCTATGAAATCATGTTCATCTAATCCCTGATAAACTGTTAAAAATTACTTTTTAACTAAAACAATAGCTATGGGAACACAAGTAGAGTTATCTGCCAGCAGAGGGGATAGCTAATTCATCTGTTGCTGAACACTATTTTCAGATGTAATCACAATGTTTCCTGCCTAGAATTATTGGCATTGAGCTTGTAAATGTATCCCCTAAGGGAGGAAAACCACTGTAAATAACTTGCCTTTAAAGAGGGAGGTTTATTGGATTTTTACACCAGACAACATGAGCTCTGGTTAAATACTGAGTGATATTTATGTCCCTGTACATCCAGCTATAGCTCAGCTTCATTTTTTTAAAATTTTTTTATTTCAGTGTTAATGAATATAGCATTCATTGGTATACACTTCCTGAGTCTTTCTATTTTTCAAAATATAAACACATTAAAGGAGGGTGAACATGGCAGCTGAAAAAATAGTGTCTTCCAATTTATTTTACTACCTTATGAATTAAGGAGAAAAAGGGGCAGGAGGGAAGAAAGGAGAGATGAAAACAGAGATGAAATTATTCTTCTGGTATACATATCCAGTAAGACTGTATGGCCTAAAGGGAATGTGACCATGGTTTTTCAATATGCTCAGCTAACTCTTGAGTTGTTACCAGGTTATCAGGCAGTGCACTTTACACAGGCCTCAAGGGATATTGGGTATAGATCAGTACAAGTGTCATGGGAGCACAAACATAGCTTAAATCTGCCACACTGTGTGGCATAGCGTGCTGAAGTATTTGAGCAGAGGGCTTGACCCTCCACTTGCTAGACATGATGTGCTACTTCGGATCCTTGGATCAGTCCATCTCAGAGCTCCCTACATTATATAATTACTTAGCAATATTTTCATCCTGTTTATGCTATGGGCATAGACACTGTAATCCAAGTTAGCCTGTAGGAAGTGATGCTGGCCTGATTTTCTAAAGGTGGCTGCATATGTGTGGTAAAAACCTTAAAAATTATTTAGCCCTATTCCAAGGGTGGAAAATTTCCCCTGGAGAAGTCAGAACAAAATGTGTTGCTGCTTTGAGAGCGGCCTGACCTCAGATTTTCATATGGCCAGTCTGTTTGTAGATAGCTACATAGTGTAATTTCTCCCAATTTGTGTCCCAAGGGTCATCTCTTCTTTCACTACACTGCGGAGAAAATAAATTAGAGGAAAGTCCTCTTTCTTTTTCTTTGTGAGATGAAAAGAGAGCAGCCATTTGGTGATTTGCTCAGTCCTATCAGGCTGGGTTAGGCACATTTTGGGAACATTTATAATACTGAGTTCTTCAGGAGGCATCCCTTACAACAGGATTCATCTGACTAAATGCAGGTGCTAATGTGCATTTCAGCAAGTCACTTGCTCAAGATGTTTTTACTGTCAGGGAAGATCTAGTAATATAGACAATGGAATTTAGGGTGTGATTCATCTCATCCTAAACAGATGACTACATTTGTTCAGAGGAATTGCATCCTAAACCCCATTAACTGAACTGATCAGATCTCTACTGATGATAATAGGAGCACAGATAACCAGTTCAAATGTAGGTACCTGCACTGGAAGTCAGGTGAGATTAATGAGTCCTACCCCTTATTTCTGCAACCTGCTCAGACTGATGTACATGCCACACACGCACCTGCTCCATCCTGTGAAAGCTGAGGTCCTTCTGTGGAGGATCTCTGTCTTATGGGTCATGGTGCAGCAATGAACTTCATGTACCTTCAGGCTTTAGCAAGAGATGAATGCAGAGCTGCTAGTAGCAGAAGTTTGCAGTTTAACCACCTAAATTTCACCACTACCTTTTTGGACATTTAAGTCTTTTTTTTTTCTTTTTTTTTTTTGTTTTTTGAGTTGATCCAAAATGCCCTGCTCATAAAGCAAATAGAGGGATGCCAGTTCCTACACCAATGATCTGGTCTTCCTAACATAAGAATGACCAGTACTTGAGTCACAGCAAAGGTTCATTTAGTCCAGTATCCAGTCTCCTGCAAAAATTGTAGTATGCGAATAGTTAATTAAGCGTAATAACTGGGCAGGCATATATGATACTTCTCTAAGTTCTCTCCCAGACCCCAGAAGCAATTCTGGTAGATGACAAAGCTTTTCTTGTTTATTTTTTTATACTTGCTGTTTAATTAATTGTCTTTCCCCACTTTGTCCAGTTTAAAACTATTTTAATTAATAAAAATTGTGAGTAGAATTATAATGACCTATATAATTCTTAGTGGATGAAAGGTTTTGTAATAGCTATTGTTGTTATTATTAAATGCTTACAGATTATTTTACTGGTGTACATTTCATCTCATCTGATGATGAAAGAGAGACACAGTCTCATCCAGAATAAATTACTTTCCATATTCATATGATGAACCTGGGAATCTACTTTCTTTCCGAAGAGTGGATTATTTAGTCTCCAAATAACTCTCTGATCTAGAATACTATACAGGAAGTAGAGATCAGCTGTAATTCCTGATGAATTGTGTTTTCTGGACTTGAGTTCAATTTAAACAGTGGAATTAATGCTTTGATGATTAAACTCTTACCTTCACTGAAACAAGAGGAAAGTGTGAAGACCAGGATACTGCACATATATGAAAATAATGCTGGTAGCCTTGGATCTATTTTACAAGCATGGTAGATTACATTTATATCCAGGTAATGTCCTATCAGTCTGACAGCACAGTGCAAAGAGACCTTATATAAATGAAGTATACATCTCTTTTAATTACCTGCATGTAGATAGAAAAACATTCCCTAATTTTTAAAAGTGGAGTGTCAATTAGGAAAACAAGATCAGATGTACTTCTTTCTCAATATTGGCTTGTTTTAAATACCTCACCCATTTCCTTTGACAAGTTTTAGCTCCCTGAACAGCCTTTTTTCCTCTACTGATATATACAATCATTTTACATATGCTTTTATCTCCTCTGCATGTAAGAATGAGTCTTTTACAATTCTATCCATAGTTGGTAGTGAAATGCAATGCTTGGACAACCATATTAAGGACCCATATTTAACGCTTTGACTTTTTTTTAACCTAATTTTAAGATGTTATAAGCACGCCTTTTTTGGTGTTTGTTTTCTCTGTAGCAGCACTAGGAATGTGTGTGTTCTGCACTTTTGATGCTTCCTTTTTCAAGAATGACATACAGATGCCAGTAAAAATGGTTTGCATGTCTGGTACTCTGCTATTTCTGTTCTTCTGTTTCTGAGATAAGCAGATGGAGATTAGGTAATTATGTAGCGCTGTAAGTCGTAAACAAGTTGGTATAAATATCACTTCCTCACATATTATGCTGAGCTTGCTCCATTTGAACTTCTGCCTCACTACAGCTTTTCTTAGGATTGGTAGCATATGCCATGTATATTCGGTTATTGTCTCCATCCTAATCAATATACAAATCCACATCTGTTGAACTGGTCTTCTAAATTTTACCCATCTTTAGACTAGAACTGACTTCCATCTTGGGAAGTGCACACCACGATTCACAGTAAAGCCTACCTTTTTCCTTCCTTCTTTACTTTGATGAGCAAGCAAATGGGAAATATCATTATCCCTAACACCTGGTTATTGCCCGTGAAAACTACTAGGATAGTTCACATTTCCAAATTATGGTTTCTGACTCTTTGCAGCATTAGGAAAACATTTTACATCATTTGCATGCAGGACATATTCTGCTTTCAGCTACAAGAGGCATACATATAACCAGGAGTTTTAGAGATATTCAGATTAACCACAACAACAGCAAAAAGAAAACACAGGCAAATACTTTGAGAGACTTCTCAAAGCCTATGAAGAAATCTCAGTCAGGGCCTATCTCAGTGTGTCAATTATTAGAAACATAAACAACCTGCTGCTCAGGCTTTAAGAGAAATGACAGCTAAGGCCCTGAAGAACTCATCCTCTCTCATTACTCATTGAAAAATAGGAAAAATTTGGAAAATCCGCAGTAACATCTAGCACCTTCTTATCAAGACCAAAGCCTGCTGTAGCCTGGAGAGCACAATTTCTCAGTGTAGTGGGTTTCACTTGCGTTTAGGAGGTCCTTGTCCTCGGTCCACCAAATGTCCCAGGCTCACTATTCATTCTCACTGGATCCTCTCATTCCCTCCCTCCCCACTGCTGTCACTGGGCTTGTTTGCGATCTGTGCTATTAGCACTCCTTTCCCCTCATGACACTCATGTTGTCCTGGGTTGTCCCTCAGACACACTTCCATGGCAGCCCAGCAAGTGGTAGTAGTAGCAGAACTTGGGGAGATGTCACGCAAACAGAAAGGGGGAAAGGCAGCAAGGAGAAGAGAGAAAATCACAGTCCTTTTTTGTTACTGGAATCACTTTATGAAAAAAAATACAGGTTTGGTTGCATTCAATTCCTTCATTTCTAATACAATCCAAAAAGACCACATCATATCAAAACTTCAAACAGAATTTAGACAAAAACAAGAAGTCAATACACCCTGTAAACAGAGTTACTATCTATCTGTTCATTTCTATATAGGTTAGTACGTTTGGTGTTAATGGATTTTCCTTTTGTTTAAGCAAGGTAGAACTGAGAACAGAATCTGTCCACTTTAAAACACTGGAAAATAACAAACTCTTTTTGAAATAATCACAACTGGCAGACTCAGAGAGTGTGAAGGGAGCAGGCTGGGAATATGGATCATTTGGATTGGAAAGGAAATTGAGTGTAAGAGGGTGTCAACAGAAAAGAAGAAAAAAAAAAAGTTGCTCTTACCTGATTCAAGGAATAGAGAAAAACAACAATCCACAATACCAGAAATAAAACCTACTAGTCACAGATGGAGATAAAACAGTAATGTGTTTGTATAGACCATACTGCAATAATGTAAGCTGTTAAGTTAAAAATTTCAACATGAGAAAACTGTTATGAAAATAAATCTTTGATTACTCAATTAACAAGAAAACTTATAGTGTAATTATTTTTCTTTAAGAAAACATTGTAAAAATTAAAAGAAAGTGCTAAACTTTGATAAAGGAAAAAAAATTGTATTTCAGTGCAGATACCAATGTCTTCTTCTGAAGCAAAAGGATATTTAGATAATTGTTTATATTATTTTTTTATTTTATGCTTAATGTAAGTCATGATTTATAATACATGAAGTGAGCAATAAATAACTGTACTACAATAATGGGAAAAACAGACATCAATTTTCATGCAAGAAAGATTTTGTTAGAAAAGAATCTCTTTTTTCAAAAATCAATTATTTTTTATGAATAATAGTAGCAGTGATTCTCCCTTTTTCACTATGTTTTCTGAAGCAGTCTTAATTACATTTTAACAATTACATAATTACATGAAAGATGAAAGCTGTGACAAGTGTTTTCTGTTTTCCAAAAAATATTGTTAGGTTTCGTTGAAGAACATGCTATTTGAAAAGGTCTATGTTAACCATAAACAAACAAAAAACCCACCCAAACCCGAAACCCCTATAAAATTGTCAGCTTGGTTACAGCAGGAAATGCGATGAACTATGGAAAACAGACCCATTTAAAACTAGGTGAACCAGAAAGGTTTTCAGAATATTTCCATTATTAATGAAATTGGTTTCTCATGGCTCAGTCAACTGCAGTGATTTTTCTTGTGCTATGAGTCTTCATTTGTACTGAATTGCATTAGGGAGGAAGCAGTAACAAACTGCATGCAAGATGTCCGAGTTGCGTGTCACTCACACTACGAATGAGAAGATAGCTGGATGGAAAGAGTTCTCCCACAGCCTGTACACCTGCGTAACGTAAAGACACTATTCAGGCTTCACGTATGAAGAGAAATGCAGGATTTCTTTCTCCTCCAAGCAACCTTTCCTGCTCTGTGTTGACTCTACTGGCAGGCTACATGAGGAATTATACTCAGCTTTCAGCTGAGCTGAGCTGTGCTAAAGCACTGTTGCTTGAGTGATGTCAGTGTTTGCTCACTATTTCCTCATATTTTCACCTCATTCCCCCAAATATATATAAAAAACCAAAGAGAACAATTTGGTGAAGTTAAGGTTGCTACTATGAATTCTGGCACATTTACATGAAAACAATGATTCCGAGGAATTTCTTTTTCTAACTTTTAACTCTTTCTGTCTATAGTCTATTCTGCATGAGTGTAGGGTGTGATAAGTGTGTTTATCAGCCAAATGATTATTGTAATATGTAGTTACCAAAAAAATGTTGTCATAAAATTATTTCAAGAGCAATAGGTAGGGTGTCAGTCTCATAATCTGAAGGTCAAGAGGGGGACCTTATCAATGCTTATAAATACCTGAAGGGTGGATGTCTAGAGGAAGGGGCCAGACTCTTCTCTGTGGTTCCCAGTGACAGGACAAGGGGCAACAGGCACAAACTGGAACACCGGAAGTTCCATCTCAGTATGAGGAAAAACTTCTTCACTTTGAGGGTGACGGAGCACTGGAACAGGCTGCCCAATCTGTGTATCTATGGTAGATGATACAAAATTAAATAGAAGAATGCAGCTAACTTTTGTTTCTCTTCTTTCTTTTGTAAAATTAATTAATAATCACAGTTTACCACTACAAAGAAATGGATCCAATCTGATCAGAGCCAGCAAAAGCTGTTGAAATCTGGAATTGGTCCAAGTCATACATAGATTCAAAGTTAATACTTACCCCTGTATACTTCTGAAATAAGGTTTTACACTAAAATAGCTGTGCTTTAGTGATAATGAAAAAAATAAGTGGAACTTGAACTTTTTTTCCATCCATTCTATAAATTTCCAAAACCAGAATTTCCTGCTTAAGCAGACATTTTCATGTGGGTTTTATTATTATTTTTATGATATCTCTCTATAAGGATTCAATAGCCTCTCAGCTACATTTAACTGTACTACAATATTCTAAGCAAGACCTTGTGACCCTGAATGAGATCTAGATTAACAGAATTTTGTAGTGCTTTTAATTTCTTACAGTTAAAAATCAATGGTTCTCAAACTTATGCATTAGGTTTTTGGTTTATGTGCGTTAATCCTCTGTGTGAAATGAAAAATACTATTTCATTCTTTGCTTTCTTGTATAATAAACCACACACTCTGAAAGTTGTTCTTCTAGTATAAGACAATGGCACTCAGGAAATATTCATTGGCTTTTTGGGGGGACTTTTGGATAGCTGCAGGGTACTCTCTTATATTCTAATTATCCTTGTCCCATCAGTATGCTAGAAGAGAACAGATGAACCAAGCTGCAGATCAGAGCTCTTAGACTTCACTGCTGGAGCACTGAAGTCTGGGAGCACAAGAAAATGATTCAGGAGTGTGAAAAAGGAAGATAAGAAGAAAACCTAAGATTAATAATAATAATAATAAAAAAGCTGAAATGTTAAATGCAGAGGTAGTTTAAGAAATGGATAATCAACAATCCAAAAAAAAATATCACTAGGAGTGGACTTTTTCAGGGATCAATACTAAGACTGATGCTGTTAAACATTTTGATCAGAAATCAAAAAGAAAATGTAAAATTGCTGTTGATTTGACATGTTTGGACATGTTTGTGAGCAAATATTAAAGATCATGGACCACTCAGTGGATAAGGAATTGTCTGGGTGGTTGCATCCAAAGAGTCGTGGTCAACAGTTCAATGTCCAAGTGGAGATCAGTGATGAGTGGTGTTCCTCAGGGGTCGGTACTGGGACCAGCACTGTTTAACATCTTTGTCGGTGACATGGACAGTGGGATTGAGTGCACCCTCAGCAAGTTGCCGATGACACCAAGCTGTGTGGTGCAGTTGACACGCTGGAGGAAAGGGATGCCATCCAGAGGGACCTTGACAGATTTAAGAGGTGGGCCTGTGCAAACCGCATGAAGTGCAACAAGGCCAAGTGCAAGGTCCTGCATGTGGGTCGGTGCAATCCCAAACGTAACAGCAGGCTGGGCGAGGAATGGATTGAAAGCAGCCCCGAGGAGAAGGACTTGGGGGTATTGATTGATGAGAAGCTCAACAGGAGCCAGCAGTGTGTGCTTACAGCCCAGAAAGCCAACTGTGTCCTGGGCTGCATCAAAAGAGGTGTGACCAGCAGGTCAAGGGAGGTGATTCTGCCCCTCTACTCTGCTCTTGTGAGACCCCACCTGGAGTACTGCGTCCAGCTCTGGCCCCCAACCTAAGAAGTATATGGACCTGTTGAAACAAGTCCAGAGGAGGGCCACGAAGTTCATCAGAGGGCTGGAGCACCTCTCCTATGAGGACAGGCTGAGAGAGTTGGGGTTGTTCAGCCTGGAGAAGAGAAGGCTCCAGGGAGACCTTATAGCAGCCTTCCAGTACCTGAAGGGGCCTACAAGAAAGCTGGGAAGGGACTTTTTACAAGGGCATGTAGTGATAGGGTGAGGGATTATGGCTTTAAACTGAAGGAGGGTAGGCTGAGACTAGATACTAGGAAAAAAATTCTTGACTGTGATGGTGGTGAGGCACTGGAACAAGTTGCCCAGAGAGGTTGTAGATGCCCCATCCCTGGAAGTGTTCAATGCCACATTGGATGAGGCTTTGGGCAACGTGGTCTAGTGGAGGGTGTCCCTGCCCACAGCAGGGGGGTTGGAACTAGATGGTCTTTAAGATCGCTTCCAACCCAAACCATTCTATGATTCTGTCATTCTATCATCATGGCAAGATCATACTTACCAACAAGGAGGGGCTTATTGAGGGTGTGAAGATCAAAGGCAGCCTTGGCTGCAGTGACCATGAGATGGTGGAGTTCAAGATCCTGAGGGCAGTGAGGAGGGTGAAAAGCAAGCTCATAACCATGGACCTCAGGGGATCAGACTTTGGCCTGTTCAAAGATCTGCTCATAAGTGTCCTGTGGGATAAAGCCCTAGAAGGAAGAGGAGCCCAGGAAAGCTCATTATTATTCAAGGATCACATCTTCCAAGCTCAAAAGACCTCCATCCCAGTGAATAAGTCAGGAGACCCCAGTGCAAGGAAGACCTGGCCATGTTTGAATGGGTCCAGAGGAGAGCCATGAGAATGGTCAGAAGGCTGGAATACCTCTCCTGTGAAGAAAGGCTGAGAGTCCTGGGGTTGTTCAGCCTGGAGAAGAGAAGTCTTGGGGAGACCTTATTGTGGCCTTTCCATATATAAAAAGAACTTATAAGAAAGAGAGAGAAAGACCAAGGACTCTAGGGACAGCATAAAGGGCAATGAATCTAAATTGAAAGAGGGTAGGTTTAGATTGGCCATAAGGAAGAATTTATTTATAACCTGCCCTCGTGGCTAAGGCGGCCAATGGTATCTTGGGGTGCATTAAGAAGAGTGTGGCCAGCAGGTTGAGAAAGGTTATCCTCCCCCTCTTCTCTGCCCTGGTGAGGCCACACCTGGAGTTCTGTGTCCAGTTCTGGGCTCCCCAGTTCAAGAAAGACAGGGAACTACTGGAGAGAGTCCAGAGGAGGGCTACAAAGATGATTAGGGGACTGGAGCATCTCTCGTATGGGGAAAGGCTGAGAGAGCTGGGTCTGTTTAGCCTGGAGAAGAGAAGACTGAGAGGGGACCTCATCTATGCTTATAAATATCTGAAGGGTGGATGTCAAGAGGAAGGGGCCAGACTCTTCTCTGTGGTGCCCAGTGACAGGACAAAGGGCAACAGGCACAAACTGGAACACAGGAAGTTCCATCTGAACATGACGAAAAATTTATTCACTTTGAGGGTGACAGAGCACTGGAACAGGCTGCCCAGAGAAGTTGTGGAGTCTTCTTCTCTGGAGATATTCAAAACCTGCCTGGACATGATCCTGTGCAACCTGCTGCAGGTGAATCTGCTTTAGCAGGGGAGGTTGGACTAGATGACCTCCAGAGGTTCCTTCCAACTCCTGCCATTCTGTGACCTATGATAATGAGTGTGGTGAGGTACTGGAACAGAGGGTGCTCAGAGACAGGATCAGAAACAATGGGCACAAACTGAAACATAGGAGATTCCCTTTAACATCAGGAAACACTTTTTTACTGTGATGGTGACAAGTACTGGCACAGGTTTCCCAGAGAAAAGGCCTGGAGAAAAGCCTGGAGAAAAGGCGGCTCTGGGGAGATCTAATTGCGGCTTACCAGTACCTGAAGGGGCCTACAGGAAAGATGGTGAAGGACTGTTCATCAGGGAGTGTAGTGACAGGACAAGGGGTAATGGGTTTAAGCTGAAGGAGGGTCGATCTAGATTAGATATTAGGAAGAAATTCTTGACTGTGAGGATGGTGAGGCACTGGAACAGGTTTCCCAGAGAAGCTGTGGATGCCCCCTCCCTGGAAGTGTTTAAGACCAGGTTGGATGGGGCTTTGGGCAACGTGGTCTAGTGGAGGTGTCCCTGTCCATGGCAGGGGGGTTGGAACTAGATGATCTTTAAGGTCCCTTCCAACCCAAACCATTCTATGATTCTGTGATTCTATGAGAGTCTCCCTTGTTTGAGATGTTTAAAAGCCATCTAGACACAGTCCTGGGCAACTGGCTCTAGGTGTCCCTGTTTGAGCAGAGGGATTGGACCGAGTGACCTCTAGAGGTCCTTTCCAACCTCAACCATTCTGTAATTCTGTGAGTCAGTGAAGATCCCAGGATAAGTTTACAACAAACATATTCAAAGTAGAAGATAGACACAACTTTCTGAAAGCATAGATTATTAGCTAGCTGATTAACCCAGACAAGTTGCAGAATTCCCATACCTCGATGTTTCCAAATCAAGGGTATCCAGCCTTTGTGAATCATCACTTTTTTATTACCATAACCATAATGTTGTGGTTTAAGAGATGGATCATGGCCTGAAACATACATCAATCCAGATGACCAAATGCCTTTCTGACTATAAAACTCCAATAGTAAATTGGAATCAGGCTAAGCCTTGTGGAGAACAGATCTGAGCAATAGCTGCTTTCCAGAGTGCATCATTATTTTAGGTGGGATTGTAGATGTGGATGCTGTCCAAATTACAAATTCCTCTTGGAGGGCAGGTCAGATTAAGTAGCTCCAAGATGCAGGCACCATGTTTACGATTCAGCAATTTTAGGGATCAAGGTTCAGGGGTACAGGAGTATAATTCTTAAATATAAACTTAGCACTTTGCTTTAGCAAGAAAAAAAGTCATAAAGCTTCCAAACTAGAAACACACTCAGCTTCTTATGACAGAGGCTGTTCAATATCCTGCATCCAGGGGAAAAGTAGTTTCTGAGGTTTCCCCTTTCTTCAGACACAACTGTTCTGCATTTGAGGAGAAAAGGTACATGTCCCGGCTTCTGGAATAAGAGCTGCACCTGGGTGAGAGAATGTATGGGAGATGAAAGGGTTTAGGTACAGGACAGGAAGCTGGGTAACAAGGAGGCTGAGAGAGGAACAGAAATGCAAAAAGGAGGCTGTTAAGTGACACAACAAATAAGACTGCAAATAGGCATCCATGATCTCAGCATTGGAGGTGTAATACACTAATTCAAATAGGATGTTTGTTATGTACCAAAAAGGGAAACCTGGGTACTTAGACATGCCATTTCACTGGCTTTACGGAACTTCTGAAAGCAATGGGACAAGAGGTAATGATATTAAACTAAAAGAGGCTGGATTTAGACTAGATATAAGGAAGACATTTTTTATGATAAGGGTGGTGAAACACTGGAACAGGTTGCCCAGAGAGGTTGTAGATGGCCCATCCCTGCAAACATTCAGGAACAGATTGGACAGGGCTCTGAGCAACCTGATCTAGTTGAAGATGTCCCTGCTCATTGCAGAGGGGGGGGTTGGATTAGATGAGTTTTAAAGGTCCCTTCCAACCCAAACTATTCTATAATTCTATGAAAGTGGAAAGGATCTTGTATTAATGAAGAGCAATACTGAAGTTCAAATGAATATTAACAAAGAACTTGTATCTCCAGAGAGTCACTCGGGACAAGCTCTTTCTTCTCACAGCTTGCAAAACCTTCTACTGATGATATTCCTTAGAGCATGACAAAGCAGACAAAACCAACAGCATCCTGGCTTGCATCAGGAATAGTGTGGCCAGCAGGACTAGGGAAGTGATTGTCCCCTTGTACTCAGCTCTGGTGAGGCTGCACCTCAAGTACAGTGTTCAGTTTTGGGCCACTCACTACAAGAAAGACATTGAGCTGCCGGAGCATGTCCGGAGAAGGGCAACAAAGCTGGTGAAGGGTCTGGAGAACAAGTCTTATGAGGAGCGGCTGAGGGAACTGGGGTTGTTTAGTCTGGAGAAGAGGAAGCTGATGGGAGACCTTATCGCTCTCTACAACTACCTGAAAGGAGGTTGTGGTGAGGTGGGTGTTGGTCTCTTCTCCCAAGCAACAAGTGATAAGACAAGAGGAAATGGCCTCAAATTGCTCCATGGGAGGTTTATGTTGGATATTAGGAAAAATTTCTTCACTGAAATGGTGGTCAGACATCGGAACAGGCTCCCCAGAGAGGTGGTGGAGTTACTGTCCCTGAAGGTGTTCAAAAAGTGTGTAGACATGGCATTTTGGGACGTAGTCAAGTAGACACAGTGGTGTTGGGTTGATGGTTGGACTTGATGATCCTAGAGGTCTTTTCCAACCTTAAAGATTCTGTGATTCCATGAGCACGGCATTGAGTACCTTCAGGAAACATGAGTACTGCCACTGTTGGCAGGCTCAAGAGAGAGGTGGAGGTAGGAATGAGATCATGAATCTACTGTGTCTTTGAGAAACATTTCTGAAAATCTGTTAAAAAGGCAGGACTGAGTTATGGGGTTTGTTTGCAATGGAGGCAGAATTGAGGCAACACAAATGTCTGATATTTGTATTGGAGCAGGTCCAAGTATTAATTCTCAGAATTCTGGAGGATTTCATTCTAACATTTTAATTTTATTCATGATTGATGTTTGTTGGCTTGAGCTAACATTTCAATAGACTGTTTTATTTTGGGGTCCTATATTAATCTGTTCCTATTGTTTTAAATACACCATAACTCCATTAAAATAAATGGAAATTAATTGCAGCTAGCAACTCCCTTCAGTGCTATCATACCAAGTGCTGCTGTGATTGTACATTTACAACATTGTTATGGAATTCACAATATAGTGCTCATGCCATAGTAGAGGATGTACAGTGGACAGCCTGAACCCAACATTAATCATTGGTCTAGGAAATCTCAGCTGCACAGCTGAATACATCCATAGATCATAGTTCACATATCCAGAGCCCTTGTAAGACTGTCTGTGGTAAGGTCATGAAAAAATCAGATTATGTGATTCAAGTTGCAATAAATCTCTTTTTCAATACATATACGACATCTTTTAAAAACAGAAGAAAATGATTAATGAAAGTTTTTTCAGACAAATGGGAGTTTCATTCCAATGTTGTTATTTCATATTTTTTCTTCTATTGGTTTAGTTCCTCAGTGAAGTGAAAAAGAACTAAATATTAGTACATTTCACAGAATGAGATGATTGCAACTAGTAAAGGGAGGGTGTTAGAAACAAAGGACTTGGATATACTTTAACAAGCATTAAAAAACCCCCATTTTTCAGTATTCCTAAGACACTTAGAAATTTCAGTCTCCCACTGGGTCATCTGCAAGATTTATCTGTGCTCTAAACAGGTAGGATGTGAAGCAGCACAGATCACAAGATTCAACCTCAGAGTACAGAATGACTAGGGCCTATTACGTAGATTAATGTCACACTGAGATAGGCACATTCTTTTCAAATTGAAGACAACTTAATTGTATTAGCCTCTAATACACATGGAGTTCAATTATATTAGAAGTTACGCCCTAGCCAGTCACACTTTCACTTATTTTGCATATGATGCTAAAGCTTCAACTTCTGTAATGACTTTAGCACGTAATCCACCATACTGAACACTGCTGATATCCTTATAGCCTTAATTTACCTGAACTTAACTTGATAGCCAACCTTACACCTGGATTAATTTCATCCAACATTACCATTTTAGGAGCTTTGTTGTTTATCTTAGACCTTGCTTACAGTAAATGCAAAGAGATGTATGCTTTGAAAATAATTTAAATCTTAGATCTCTCTGGAGGCGGACATCTCTGATGACATGAGACAATTTGAAACAGCCAGACTCGTAGTTTTAACACTTCAGTTAAAGTCTAAATGTAGAATGAATCGGACTCTTAATTTTCACTTACTCATATGTGCAAGGCTGCCAAGGTCTTCACACTACCCCATGGCTAATTAATATGCTCAAAATCCTCTTAAGGTAAATCCCTCAAAGTTTTTAACTCCTTTCACAAGACAGGCAAAGAACACCTTTCACACTGGTGCAATTTTAACTCTTTATCTGCTAACCATTCCTTGATACTTGCATAGGGCTCAATAGGGAAAGTAAATGCATTGTCAATGAAAAAAAAAAAGAAGTCTGAAATGTTCTATTCAGTTCCTGATGGGTGATGAAAAGATATTATTGAGTTAAGGCCCCTCTAAAATAGTTTGAACTCTGTTAGAGACAGTTCCCACATGCAACAGATCTGTCTCCATGGGCATCCAACTCTGTCTTGCTTCTAAGGCTTCTATCAAACATACTGTAGATGACATCAGCAAAGGCTACAGGTCAGTAATTGACTGGAATGAACAGTAATAAATATTTTATAATTTGTCTTCACTAAATATAATTGAGGATTTCAAGAGAACATTCCTGATTTAAAAGATGGGATCTGTTATCAAAACAAAAAGAAATGCACCCTTATGAATTAATAGCATGACGAAATGTAAGAATCAGACAGAACATGAGGTTTTCCCAGATCTGAAGAAGGTTTAACCACAATACAATGATTTTTTTCTTCAATACATTTTTGTAGCTTTTTTCTTAAGATCTTGCTTTCATTTCATTATGGAACAGAAGACAAATTGTAATCCTTCAGCATTTCACACAAGAAGGAAATCTTGTTATTAATCTGACACTGAATACCATATATACCCAATAAAAAATCAACCAGACAGTTTTGATATTATCATAAAGAAGGTATGAAATGTATGTGAAGTTTGGATATTTCGTCTATCAGGCCTGCACATTGTTATGTTAAAAATCTGGTTTATGGGTACAGAGGAACACATCTTAGACATATGCAAAGCCAAGAAATTATTGTCAGTGTAAATGAAATCTTAAGAGTGACAGAGTAAATAGTGACAGTTGCCTTTCTGCCAGCAGGTTTCAGAATTACAACAATACATCTCCTGAAACCATCCACCATCCCTCTTCTTCAATGATTATCATGAAACCATCCATATGGGCTTTTCTTTATAGCTATGGCCACCAGTCAAGGTACTGTGGTCCATACATTGGATCCATTCTAGATATCCTTCCATTAAAATTCATTCCCTGAGCAAAAATAATTGTGAAGATAATTTTTTTTACAAGTTTTTTGTCTCAGTGGTGGTACACTCTTGAACCTCAGAGTGTCAACATCAAGTGTAGAAGCTGAGACACAAAATTTACATGTTTCTCTTCTGAAAAAAATAATTCTCAAGTATGAATATTCTGTATTAGTCTGTACATTGTTTTCACCTTTTAAGTTCACTGTAGACTCAGACATGTAACAATTTATTATTGTTTAAAAATTTACTTAATGGCAGCTGAGCCAGAGTAACTACCGAAGTGAAAACTCTTAGCCTTAGCAAAAGACTGAGTTTAGCAATGGAAGATCATTTTGCTATGCTATATTCCATTCCTTCCTTTGACCTGTTTTGCTGCTTAATGGCCAGTAAATGGGGAGTTTTCAAAACTCAACTATTGTGAGATAACTGTGATTAGTAAGGTAACTTGATCCTGTGGTATGAATTCCAGGAATTTTTTGTTCATATGGCCTCACTGTCTCCCAGATCTGGAAGCCAAGTAGAATATCAGCCTTTAGCAAAATGGTGCTAGATACGTAGGCATAGACAACAGAAATGAAGTAGTCTGTCTAAACCTCAGTCCCTGTGAAGTATAGATACATATTTCACTGATCAAAGTTAGGTGGCTACTGAATAGTAAACTGACTAGTTGTCTAAAATCCACTGACCAAATTGTCCAGAGCTCTACTGACTACGATGAAAGCTTAAACACTCAGAAGACTCTTGGAAAATACCCACAATACCTGCACACACTAACATGTAGAAACCTAAATTTATGTGATGTCATCTCAAACTGCAATCCATTCTTACTGCCTTAAGTCACGGAAACTTGGTTGAAGAGTATTTTGCATATTAGTATATTTATATTGAAAGTTAAAACTGCCCCCCCCCCAAAAAAAAAATTTCTATACTGACAATAATTATCATCAGAATACTAATTTATTCAAGGAGTTGATAGTTGCTAGAAAAGTAGCTACAGCTTTTTACTTCCTCTTCTGTTACTGAAGCTGTAACCATAAGAAAAGAGGGAGTTACCAAACTATCATTATAATTTGGTTACTTCCACCAGCTGACGCAGGCTCCGACAGTGCAGGGTACTCAAACCGAATTTATTGCCAAATGTAATATTAAAGTTTCATGAGAAAGATGTTCAGCCTTGCTGTTTTGCTGCTTTAAGCCCTACACAGCTTGAAAGAGGGGTGTAAGTGTTGTTCTTAAATGATAATTCACAGTTCTTCAAATATGATTGTAGCTGACAAATACTAGTCTTGCACAAAGCCAGCACTGGCAGTACTCAATTTCCATCTCAATACTAACCAGCTCACAGCATACCCACTCCATCTACATTAAGAATGGAAAAAGAAAGCGAGTTCATATCCATGCTCAGTTTTGTAAAGGATTCCAAGGAATCACATCAGAAGGCAGGAGAAAAACTGTTTTGTGCTTCTCTCCTGAAGTTGTTAGAATATCCACAAAATTCAGCTACATATGAAAAAAGAAAAAAGAAAAAAAAAAAGAAAAAATATCTAACAATCTAACGCACTGTTATAGCTTTACTTTATAGCTGACATTTCAAAAACCTTAAGCTTAGTGATAATGGCACAGAGAATTTTTTGACTGGTATACTGCAGCCATCAGACAAAGAGAGATTTCTACAGAAATCACAAAAGAAAGGACAATTACCTAGCTGGTTTTCAAGTGGGAAACATTATACATCTATTTGCTTTAGCACTTGAGACATTTCAAGCCCTCTTCATAAATCTTTTTCCAGCATCACAGTGGTCAATAAAACTAAATGTGACCTTGTGCAAAATGTGCTAGATTTTAATTACAATGGGGTTATGTGTTAGATTAGAACTAAATGTATTATGCTGTCACCCAATATGTCAAAGCTGGCAAACATAGCAATGCTTGGGCTGCAGCTCTTTTTTTTTTTTTTTTTTGTAATCTGTAGCATTGGCCCAGAGCCTGATGCCTGAAGCTTTTTTTTTTTTAAAAATTCCACTTTTTTGGCTTCTTGGATGTGAATGAACCAAGCACCACAATACTATGTTATTTGACAGAAAGTGTGCATATCCATGTGCATGCACTAATTCTAATACCTAACTGTGGTGGGTTGACCCTGGCTGGAGGCCAGGTGCCCACCAGAGCCGCTCTCTCACTCCCCTCGTTCACTAAACAGGGGAGAAAAGGCATAACGAAAAGCTTGTGGGTCGAGATAAGGACAGGGAGAGATCACTCACTAATTATCGTCACGAGCAAAACAGACTGAACTTAGAGAGGGAATTCATCTGATTTATTACTAGGCAAAACAGAGTAGAGGAATGAGAAATAAAATCAACTCTTAAAACATCTCACCCCACCCCTCCCATCTTCCCGGGCTCAACTTCACTCCCAGCTTCAATCTCCTCCCCCCTCAGCGGCACAGGGGGACGGGGAGTGGGGGTTACGGTCAGTTCATCTCACGTTGTTTCTGCCGCTTCTTCATCCTCAGGGGGAGAACTCCTCTCATCGTTCCCCTGCTCCAGCATGGAGTCCCTCCCACGGGAGACAGTCCTTAATGAACTTCTCCAACGTGGGTCTCTCCCACAGGCTACAGTCCTTCACGAACTACTCCAGCATGGTCTCTCCCATGGGCCGCAGACCTTCAGGAACAAACTGCTCCAGCGTGGGGTCCCCCACGAGGTCACAAGTCCTGCCAGCAAACCTGCTCCAGCGTGGGCTCCTCTCTCCATGGGTCCACAGGTCCTGCCAGGAACTTGCTCCAGCGTGGGCTTCCCACGGGCCACAGGCTCCTTCAGGTGCCTCCACCTGCTCCGGCATGGGGTCCTCCACGGGCTGCAGGTGGAATCTCTACACCCCCTCATCCTTCCTCCATGGGCTGCAGGGGGACAGCCTGCTTCACCATGGTCTTCACCACGGGCTGCAAGGGAATCCCTGCTCTGGCGCCTGGAGCACCTCCTGCCCCTCCTTCTGCACTGACCTTGGTGTCTGCAGAGTTTCTTACATCTTCTCACTCCTCCCTCTGGCTGCAAAAGCTCTCTCTCTCTAAGTGTTTTTCTTCTTCTTAAATATGTTATCACAGAGGCGCTGATTGGCTTGGCCTTGGCCAGCGGTGGGCCCATCTTGGAGCCGGCTGGCATTGGCTCTGACACAGGGGGAGCTTCTAGCAGCTTCTCACAGAAGCCACCCCTGTAGCCCTCCCGCTACCAAAACCTTGCCACGCAAATCCAACACACTAACACATAACCTATGTTATTTTTTTTTTCTGTTTCAAACTAAAAAAATCACAGATGAATCTGTATTTTTAAGCCTTATAGATGTATATATACATAAGTATGTTATATACCTTTATACATATATATATGCACATGTTCATAAACTGGTAAAGCCAGAATACATGTGTGTGGCAAGCTACACAACATTGCAAGTAATTATTACTTTTTAATACATGAAATGCTACAGTTGGATTTTGCTTCATGAAAGCTAAATTATTTCATAGATGTGATAGTTTTAGAACTTTTTCTGTGAAAGTCTGGAGGAATTTTTTTGCTGGGGGATTTTGGAGAATGAAGAGGACAGGAGGAGGATACGTGAGGAGGAATTGTCTAATGAAATATTAAGCAAACTGACATGGAAGTTTTGGGAGTACCTAGTGTGAATCAAAGAAATCTGGAATGAAAATCCTTGTTCTGAAACAGACTGGGTATGATTCCCTAGGAAACTTCAAACATCATCAGATGCTTGAGTTTAGGCAACTCAGTCTCATATTTGTTGGGGGGTGGGGGTGGGGGGAAGCACATAGTGAGAAACCTACCAAAACCAGGGTTTGGAAACGAACTGGAAATTAGGAGTATTATACTTCTGCTCATGGCTGCTAACTTTTGATGTTGCAGTGGAGAGATTCCTCAATCTGTTTGTTGTTCATGTTACTCATGAACGAAATAGGCTCAACAGCCACACAGGACCCATTATTCATAAGAAAAAAAAGTACAAGAGAGGATGAGTCTGTTGGGGGATGGTAGGGTGGCTGGAATATTATTTCTGAAATGGACTTACTTTTTGACGGACAGTAAATTGATCCATCTTTAATCATCTCTTCAGTCCAACACGGCTAATAATAATACAATTCTCCCTCTTCCCTCTTCTGTCTAAATTATCACTCTCCATGTAATGCCAAGCAAAAGACGACCTTGATTTTGGAGTGAAACTGTAACTGGACTAGATTACAAATGATATAGAGCAGCTCATTCTTCTGCCTTCACCTGGCTTCCTCCCACAGCCAAAAAAAATTAGAAAGTAATTAAGCCATCAAAAGCAATGCAGAACTAAATTACAGTAAATTAAGCTACTACATAACTGGTAAGAGAGTCTCAATCACTGTAGGAGTTAGGGATGGATAAGATGGGAAGACAAATTACTATTTTGGTAAAATATCCCCAGTGCATTTCATGTAAAGCAATGGTATGTCTTTTGTGAACTGTCTATAAGAAGGATTTTAAAATATGCCTAGAATAAACAAACTAAGTACCAACCAACGTATCAGCTGTACAGGCATTAAAAGAGAAAGTTTCCCTGAGAGGCTCATATGCCCTGTTAAATTTCCCCTCACCATTTTTCATCTACTTTGACCTTCTTTTTTAGTTTTTATATATATATATGTATGCATATATATTTTTAGCTCTGGTAAGATTCCTGTTCCTGATCTCTCCAAAATTATGCCTTCTGAGAGAGGGAGGGAAGAAGGGAGAGAAGAAGGGAAGGAGGGAGGGACTTAGAGGGACAGGTATGAAGTTGAAAGGATAAAAACAACTCAGCAGGTTAGAAACAGGGGAGTAAACAGCTGCTCAGATCAGGATGGAGAAAGTCACGTCAGAACTGCAGAATGTTTTTATCAAAATCCCAAAATCTTTGCTTCAACTACTTCTTTTCCTATCTATGAGAGTCTCTGCTTGGATCTTCTCCAGAGTTTTGTCCCAAGTTCATGTAGCCATATGATCCCTCACACCCCAGAGAGGCTGTCCTGCTCAGTCTTGGGTTCAGCCGCTGTTCCAGCTCAAGCTTTTCAACGTGAAGGCAGTGCGTGCAGCCATATGCCAGAATCCCTCTTTCTCTTCCTGCCACTTTATAGTGCTCAGAGACCCTAATGAAAGGCCTGTAATTCTCTGTAGCATAAGGGAGCTCTCAGCTGGTGTCAAGCAGCATAACCAACTCTCCCACCAGCTGCTTTTCTGCACATTGCTGAGGGAGAAAAGAAGGAGATCAGATGAAGTGGAACCTGTGCTCTGTCAATGCACAGAGACTTGATGGCACCTTGGGGTGTGGGGGACGTGTGGATGCAGCTCACAAAGGTACAGCTGCAGAGCAGGAGGACATTCCCAGCCTGGCTTTAAGCTCATTAATGTTGGCAGTGCAGTTCTGACAATATGGTGCAGGCTAGCTGCTCAGATACTTCCCCGAGGTCCCAGCAAGGCTGTGCAGCATGTGTAAGCTCTGAGCAATCTGCACTTCACTGCCGTTAGTACCTGAACTGGCTAATTGCCTGATAGTTCAGGTATGACTTCCTAGTGACCTGTTGGTCTGTAAGACCTATATGGCTACATCCACCCATCACCTGTGGATTTCCTGAACTTCTGCCAGGCACTGCGACTGCTGTGGTCCTGCACCTTCCTTCCTGGGCAGTGTGTAGCAGTACCATAAATTAGGGGTATACCCTTGCCTCACCCTTGCTGTGGCTCTGCAGCTCTGTTCAAGATATTAAATGTAGCAAACATCACTTTAAGACCCATCCTCAAACTACCATACTCCTGCGGCTGTCCCTTCTCCTGCATTAGTGTTAGTATTAGATTAGATTAGAGCTGAAATCTTCTCTGTGAGGCTTTACTGAATGCATCTCAGCATTAGGGGGGTCTGTCGTAATTCTGGCATGCAAAAGACAAACTACTGCAGGTGACAATGACTCTGTACTTGCACTCCAGTACGTAATAAACATTTTAAACCCCCAACATGGCAGAAAGAACAGTGAATTCTACAGCCATAATGGAAGAAGGAAAGTCTGTCTACCTGTGTATTTTCAGATGATGCGAAAAATTGCAGATCTACGAACCTAAACCACATCTACAGGAGATAGTCCATCTCTATTTTGAAGTAGCAATTTCATAATACAAGCATGAATGTACAGAAGAATACAAGATTACTTGATTCACACACACCCCCCCCAAACACCCAGCCTTTATCAATGACATGGTCACCCTCAAAAAAACCCCAAACCAAAACCACTGTAGACTGAAAGTGTGATAGTTTGCCAATATTAAACTGGAACAGGTTGCCCAGAGAAGCTGTGGATGCCCCCTCCCTGGAAGTGTTCAAGGCCAGGTTGGATGAGGCTTTGGGCAACCTGGTCTAGTGGAGGGTGTCCCTGCCCATGGCACGGGGGTTGGAACTGGATGATCTTGAAGGTCCCTTCCAACCCAAACCATTTTATGATACTATGATTCTATTAAAACAAAACAGAGTTGGGAATGTCTCACTGAGAAACAAAAAGCCAAGGTGAAAGATTGTATCCAATAAATTTATGGAAATACTCTTCTGGAAAGTCTTGTCTGCCCTGTTCTTCCTCTTCTTGGGGTCTGCTTATGCCCAGTTAGAAACAGGAGCTTGCTCTAGAAGGACTCTTGGTATGAAACAGCACTTTTACATTTTTATGGTTTTGAGGGATAGCTTATGACAAGAAATTCGGTAAGCTGCTCTTAAGCTGTTGACCAGAAAGTCTTGGAACTATTACGGAAAAGTGGTAAAGCAACTCAAAGCAAAAAATAATGACAGAAAAATGCAGCATTACTGTTATTGATTTCTTAACAATCAATCTCTTGGGATGTATAAAGACTATATTCCCCCCACCTCTTCAAGTCAGCAATGACAGTCTACACAGCAATGTATGTAACAGCAACACTCTTTATTTGAAAATGTTTCTGTTAAGAGACAAAGCTTCTGAAGGAAGACCAAAAGCTTTATTTGTCTTGGGCATTGGAAAGCCAACACAGCTTTCTCTTACTCAGTGATTTACTATGAAAGAAGTAGGAACTATTATCTGCACAGTCCTCAGAAGATTATAATTAAAGGCGACAGGCTTGAAAGAGGATTTCACATTTCTTTCTATAGCTAGTGCTGTCAATTGAAGAGGCTACAGTACTGTCCTACAGAACCAAAGCTGCTCTCGGACACACTCACATATAATAGTGATTTAAAAGCCCACACCCACACCTTTCCCTCTTGCATCATAAATTGATTGACAATGACAAGTGAATAAGATTAGCACCTCATGGGGACAACCTTCAGATTAAATAAATGATAAAACTATTTATCCTCCTCTAGTTCTTTCACCTTGTCCCAGGAGAATATATGTAGTGCCCTGAAATCCAGCTAGCTGAAATAAAAATCCAAGCTTCAAGACCTTTCTTTTTGCACTTTGAACCTACCGTATCTGTTCCCAAGGTCAAAGAGGTATTTTGCACTTCATTTGTTCAAAGGATTGCAAAATTTATGTCACTTATTAGATTCTGGATAAGCAATTTTTTAATGTGTTTTCAGGGAAGGATTTTTTTTTCTTTCCTCACACAGCCATCACACAAAAAGCAAGTAATTCTGAGCATGTTTGTGGTGGCTTTTTTCAAGCTTTATCTACCTTAATGGTAAAAGCACTAGTTGTGTCTGAATCTAGTATTCAAGCTATTAGCAAAAGACTTCTCAGTAATAAGGCTTAATTATCTTTCATATTCTGAGACTGAGTCCCTAGTAGTAAAATCATGATCTTTAATGTAAGCTTTGTTTAGACATTGCTTCAATAAGTGGTAGACACTAATCCCAAAGACTGGAGAAGGGAAAGATTCACTTTGATGCATTCTAAAGCATTTATACATCTGACATCTTATCTCCAATGAAATAAAAAAAACAAACAGAAAACAAAACCAAGCAGATTACATTTCTAATGTTTAAAAGGAGGGGGGTGAGAGGAATTGCAGGCTAGGTCCTGGCCCTGGAACCAATCGGTCTTAGAAAGCTGACATCCACACAGATGAATGGAGCCAAGCAGTCCTAGGAAACAAGTGGATAGGATTGTGGCGTGGATATTGGGTGGGCTTTAGGCACTTAAGTCTCAAATTAGGTAGCCAGCTGTGCTCACAAAAGTTTCAGTCTTTATCAGTGAAAAAAAACCATGGGATACAATGAGAAAAAGGGAATAATTGTCTTTTTAATTACAAGTTTAGTAATGTTCAATCTTGTCATCAAAGGCTGTCTAGTCATAAATATAAGCAGGTCATGAAGTCACCAAATTCTAGAAGATGGGAGACTTCAACACCATTGGGGACAAAAAGCGTCAATGGCCTCATCTTTATGAGGCCAGTGAGGACATGAGGTTGCTGCAGGACAATAGAAAAAAAGTAGTCAGAGCTTGGGGAGTTAAGATAGTTCAGTGCCAAGTTTTGAAAGTCATATTTTTGCCAGACTTAAAAAAATTCTTATTTTTAACACTAAATTTTGTAAAATAGCTAAAGTTTTTAGCAATAAAAAGAACAGAAAGAGAACAAGTTTAATAAAACTATTATTGTCCTACATGTGTTAATGCATTCTTACCTTTGTTGACAACCTCTGTACGTTGGTAAATGAACAGGACTGAGATGAGGTAAACAGGTAGATAAGATAAAAAATTGAAAGGAAGGATAGAATAAAATACAGACTTAAGGAACAGAGGGGCAGAG
Organism: Grus americana; assembly: GCF_028858705.1. Lineage (NCBI taxonomy): Eukaryota > Metazoa > Chordata > Aves > Gruiformes > Gruidae > Grus > Grus americana. The sequence goes on along the minus strand of NC_072853.1, from coordinate 6,959,549 downwards.
TCTGAAAAGCATGGGAAGGACAATGACAAGGGTAGAAGAAGAAACAGATGCTAATAGAGGAAGAAGACACTATAACTGTTAAAGAACAGTTGACAGTTCTGTGGGAACCCTCAATGCCTGTGTTATTATGAGCCTCATACCTCCATGTTTCATTGTTCTCTGGCAAAGATCCATTATCCCCATCCAAAACTATGTAGTTCCATCTTCTCGTTGTAGCAAAATCTATTGACTTTGAATTATAGTTCTGATAATAAAGAGGAAATTCAAATTACAACTCTGGCGCTAGGTACACAAGTTACACCTGTAGCTGAGTGTCAGGGCTGAGACTTTGCAAGTAGCCAGGGTGTTAATTCCTACAGCGTTCCATGGACTCCTGAGTCATCTGCATAGATGGCAATGTACCGATTTGAGGCAACACCCACTTGAGCCAAGATAATGGAATGAACTCTTCTTAGATGACTTCACAGCAAGGCATTTGATTCATTGCTACAGGAACGATCATCCAGGCAGGTCCTAGACCCTCTGATTGGCGCTATTTATGTGCTGTGGTGTGCTGATTAACATCCTGGGTGGGCCACCTCACGGTCCAGAGATTCTTCAAGAAGGTTCCTAATGCAGAATTGATCAAACTGAACACAGAAAAGATGCTTGTAAGCAGTCAGCAGGACCTCTTCCTGCAGAGTCAGGGATGGTCACATAGAACAGTCTTTTGTAATAATGTGTACTGGTTTTGGCTAAGATAGAGTTAATTTTCTTCATAGTAGCTCATATGGTGCTTGTTTTGGATTTGCGACCAAAAACCAGTGTTGATAACACAGGGATGTTTTAGTTATTGCTGAATAGTGCTTACACAGCATCAGACTGCCCCACCAGCGAGTAGGCTGGGGGTGCACAAGGAGTTGGGAGGCGACACAACTGGGACAGCTGACCCCAACTGACCAAAGGGATATTCCATACTATATGATGTCATGCTCAGCAAAAAAAAGCTGTGGGAAAGAAGGAGGAATGGGGAACATTCCAAGTGGAGAACAGTGACGAGTGGTGTTCTTCAGGGGTCGGTACTGGGACCGGCACTGTTTAACGTCTTTGTCGGCAACATGGACAGTGGGATTGAGTGCACCCTCAGGAAGTTTGCTGATGACACCAAGCTGTGTGGTGCAGTTGACACGCTGGAGGGAAGGGATGCCATCCAGAGGGACCTTGACAGGCTGGAGAGGTGGGCCTGTGCAAACGGTATGAAGTTCAACAAGGCCAAGTGCAAGGTCCTGCACGTGGGTCGGCGCAATCCCAAGCACAACTACAGGCTGGGCGAGGAATGGATTGAAAGCAGCCCCGAGGAGAAGGACTTGGGGGTATTGATTGATCAGAAGCTCAACAGGAGCCGGCAGTGTGCATTTGCAGCCCAGAAAGCCAACCGTGTCCTGGGCTGCATCAAAAGAGGTGTGACCAGCAGGTCGAGGGAGGGGATTCTGCCCCTCTACTCTGCTCTTGTGAGACCCCACCTGGAGTACTGCATCCAGCTCTGGGGGCCCCAGTACAGGAGAGACACGGAGCTGTTGGAGAGAGTCCAGAGGAGGCCACGAAGCTGATCAGAGGGCTGGAGCACCTCTCCTATGAGGACAGGCTGAGAGAGTTGGGCTTGTTCAGCCTGGAGAAGAGAAGGCTCCGGGAAGATCTAATTGCGGCTTACCAGTACCTGAAGGGGCCTACAGGAAAGCTGGTGAGGGACTGTTTATCAGGGAGTGCAGTGACAGGACAAGGGGTAATGGGTTTGAGCTGAAGGAGGGTCAATTTAGATTAGATGTTAGAAAGAAATTCTTGACTGTGAGGGTGGTGAGGCACTGGAACAGGTTGCCTGGAGAAGTTGTGGATGCCCCTGGATCCCTGGAAGTGTTCAAGGCCAGGTTGGATGAGGCTTTGGGCAACGTGGTCTAGTGGAGGGTGTCCCTGCCTGTAGCAGGGGGGTTGGAACTAGATGATCTTTAAGGTCCCTTCCAACCCAAACCATTCTATGATTCTATGATTCTATGATAACATTCAGAGTTACAGCATTTGTCTTCCCAGGCAATGATTATGTGCAATGAAGCCCTGCTTTCCTCAAAATATCTCCCTACCGGATGAAAAGCAGTGAATGAATTCCTTATTTCGCCTTGCTTGCACGCTCAGCTTTTGCTTTACCTGTTAAACTGTCTTTATCTCAACCCATGAGTTTTCTTAATTTCACCCTTCTGACTCCCTCTCCCTTCCCACCTCAGGGGAGTGAATGAGTGGCTGTGTGGGACATTTTCTGGCCAGAGTTTAACTACAGAAATAGCTAAATTATTTTTGCTCTGTTTTGCAAAAAAGTTCAAGATTTTCAATAACATGGGATCATGCAGATGCTGCAGTAGTCACATAAGACCACAGACCTTCTTGATACAGGAATTCAGCAGAACAGTGGTTTGGGGAATGCCATCAGACGTAGATGCAGTTTAATCCAATCCTCTTGTAGATTACTGCCTGATACTTGTCTTCTCATGGTCTCAATTCCAGCTTGAGGCATTGAAAATCTGATCTGTTGAGATGCTGAGCATGCTCTGTTGTATGAAATTTCAACAGCAGTTTTGATACTGACACATACAGTAGCAGATATTCTGATTTTCAGGTTTTCTAAGACTCAGAAGACTGACATATTTGATACCTTTGAGGTGTATAATAGTGCATACAATATAATTAGTGATCGATCATAACAACTGCACAGTTCTGATAGGAAGACATGTTTCTACTGGTAGTTCCTGAGGATTAGATTCTGTGTCTGACACTGAAAAACAAAACATTATGTGATCCTGAAATGAAAAATTGCCTCGTACTCACATGAGCTTGAATGGGATTACACAAAGTTAACAGATGCATTTCTTACCTTTTCTGGTCTTCAGTTTTTCCCCTTGACATTCTTTTACAGAATAGCTTTTTGTTTTGGTTTTGGACAACGTTTTGGTTTTGGACAACTTTTTGGTAACTCAAAAAACATTTATGCATGCATTTTTGCCTCAAACTTACCCACTGTCTTTTTAGGCATCCCAAAATTTTTGCTGGCACACACATTTAAAACGTCTGGATTTATTCAAGAACCTGCCCTGATCTATGGATCATTTCCTACTCAGTCTCTTTTGTACATGCTCAAGTCTTAATCAATGAGGCTTCTACAAGCAAACTGGTATCCTATTTTCCACAAAGAGTGACTTTATTTTACAAGACTCCCAATTTTTTAAATTTATGAGACAGGGGCTTTTTGGTTTTCCTACTTTTTCAGAATCTGGATTCACTTTATCCCCTGGAAAGAGTATGGAGACTTGCAAATTCATTTTTTTAAAAAAAGATTCTAACAACCTTAATGATATCATAATATCATAATTACAGTTGATCATTAAAGTATCATTATTTCCATCTTGGGTTTAATTTGCGTTGGTGGCTGAGAGAAACGTCCTTTCTTCATTTTCGTCCTTGTCCTTGAAATGTGATACCCATGATAGACAGCATTGAAGAAACATTGGCATGCAGTAGCCGATAGTCCTGTCCTCCTTTTACATATGCATCTTGTATATGACTCTGTCCCCTTCTTTTGAAAGGACTTGTTCTTCTGCAATTTAAGCAAAGACACTGTCATTTCATAAAATATGTTCGCCGCTCTTTTCCAAGAACTGACTGTGGCATATAATCCTGTGCTGATTTATGTTAGGTTTATGCAGAAAAATACTTTTGTATACTTCTTGAATAATTGTGTATACAATTATTAAGCTTCTGGCTTTTACAACCTTTAAAAAAGATTGATTTTTAGTCATTCCCGCTTCAGCTGGATTTAGCCTCAGCCATGATGTAAACAGCCTGTGACCTGACAGAATATTAACCTATTCACCAGACTACTCCCTTGGGCTGAATAATTCTTTCAGTTTTAAGAACAAAACAAGTCTCCAATGTTTTGTTTAGTAAATCACTTAACAGGAGGTCACAATGAATGCGTGTCCAGGTTAAATGATATTTATTATTAAGTAAGTATAGACAAGCCCTCCTGTACCCATTCCTAATTTGGGTGAAGAACACTTGCCATCAGGAGTCATTGCATGCATAATGGCAATCTTCCACATGAAGCGATTTCCCTTTTTTAAATGCAGGCGTTTGCAAAGGCTGGTAGGCTTTTAGGGCACAGTACTCTTGACAGACGGATTTGCATAGCTCTGTGTAAGCTGAGGTCAGAGAGAGGATTCATTCTCAGCCAATTTCACAAAGTGAAGAGTATCGGTTTTGGTTTTTAGAGGGTGTAGCTCTGAATGCTTTTATATTTATAAAATTATATTTTAAAATAAGGTAATTTTGCCTGCTGTAATTCATCTCGATACCAGAGCACTACACGCAGAGGTCTAATTAGCAAGTGGCAGTGTTTTGTTTTCAGCCATCAGGCTCTCTCAACAGTGGGTACTTCAGTAGTCATCAATTTATCCTGACAGAAAGGGAGATATTCTCTCCCTTTTAAAGCTGGCGATAAAGGCACAGGAGAAGGACTTGAATCATGACGTAAAGGGTCTGCAGAGCTGCAAGCATGTGAAACCAAGTCTTCCTACTCCTGATCTAGCACCTTAAATATGGTATCATGAATTAATATCAAAACCCCTAAAAAAATCTGCTTTTCTTGACAGCTGTTTGGATTTCCTTCTACATCCAGGATTATCCTTTCTTCATCTATTTCTAGCATTTTGACTTTCCTTTCTTTTTTTTTTCTTTTTTTCTTGCATGTTCTGTTTCTATTATCAGTCAAAATCCAAGAAAGGAAATTCATATGTGCGTGCATCTTCCCATGAACAGGAGACAGTCTCATCTGTCAATGTTTGAAGTGATGAGCAATTTAAATAGCAGCATAACTCAAACAGCGTTAATAGAGGTGTTAATTAGATTAATTTGGTAGTAAAATACCTGTAAAAATCTTTGTCAACATTTCTTAAGCAAATTATGTAAATCCAAACCCATGAGTTAATAGGTTAGAATTAATTGACAGATTAAAAGAACAAAAGAACAAAAATCCCCCAAACCCCAAACAATAACAAACCCCCACCACTGCAAGGTGTGATTGCTTTCTAGGCAATTGTTATTGATGCCTTTTTGGCAACAATAAGCTCAAGGAGAGACCTCTCCTTTTTTTCTCTCCCAGAACTGGGCTTGGTTAAGGTACAGCAAAACAGCTTGTCACAAAGTAAGCCATTTTGCCCCCAGATATGATGGATTTTGTTCCAATTCTTGTCAGAAAATGATAAAACTTGGAAAAACATGACCAAGTGCGGCAGCTGCCCTGCTCAGCTGCTTCCTCAGTGCATCGTAATAACGGCGCAGCCGCTGCCTGCATGTTGTTTCTTCCGTTATATCTCCACTGACACCTTCAGGGCTTCACCTCTGCAGCTGTTAACATAAAGAAGTGAGGAATGACCTCAGAAACCGATGTAAAGAGGCAGCAGAAACAACCCTGTGCAGTCCTCAGGGTGCTCAGTAGCTAGGCAGCTGGTGTGAGCCTGCATTTTTCCTGTCTTCCTTTCCACAAAGCTCCCTTATCTTTTGTTGATTTTTTCTTCCGCTTTTCCATCAAGCTCTCCCTTTATCTTTGCTAAGACCTTGATCCACCACATATGCATTTGTTTAATTTTCAAACACTCCTAGTTCCCGATATCTTACACCAGGAACATGTTCTCATGTTCGTCTTTGAAATGAGGCATGATTCTCTTGATTTTCCCTTGTCTATCTACCTTGTATTTATTTTTTATTACTATTTTCCTAATTTTTGGTTTTAAATCTTCATTTTTCTCCCATACACAGGCACTGGACATGCTTCGTTTCCCTCATGATCTGCTTCTCTGACATACTGTTGTCGTGGTTTAGCCCCGGCTGGCAACTAAGCACCACGGAGCTTCTCGCTCACTCCCCGCCCAGCGGGATGGGGGAGACAATTGGAAGAGTGAAAGTGAGAAAAGTCGTGGGCTGAAATAAAGACAGTTTAATAGGTAAAGCAAAAAGCTGCATGCACAAGCAAAGCAAAGCAAGGAATTCATTCACCACTTCCCATGGGCAGGCAGGTGTTCAGCCATCTCCAGGAAAGCAGGGCTCCATCACACGTAACGGTTACTTGGGAAGACAAATGCCATCACTACAAACGCCGCCGCCCCTGGTCCTTCCTCTTTCTCAAGCCCCGTATAAGCTGAGCATGATGTCATATGGTATGGAATATCCCTTTGGTCAGTTGGGGTCAGCTGTTCCAGCTGTGTCCCCTCCCAACTTCTTGTGCACCCCCAGCCACCCCGTTGGCAGGGCGGTGTGAGAAGCAGAAAAGGCCTTGGCTCTGTGTAAGCACTGCTCAGCAGGAACTAAAACATCTCTATATAACAAAAACATTGATATATTATCAACACCATTTTCAGCAGATATCCAAAACACAGCCCCATAGCAGCTACTATGAAGAAAATTAACTCAGCTGAAACCAGGACAACTGTAGAGTCCTGAGATTTGTTCTGATATCTCTATTCCTTTGTTATTCTTTTCTTGTACTACCTCTCCCTGTGACTGCGGTTTATACGTAACCGTATCTTTTAACCCAGCTTCCCTGATCAGGTCGCAGTTTGTGTGGAGTGCAGAAAAGAAGGGGGGGCTTCATGGTTTGATTTACAGGTCAGTCATGAGTCTTCATGCAGTACATTTATCACTCATATTTTCCTGACTTTTCTACACAAGATTTAGTTCACTGTAAACCAATGTCTACACCTCAGGACTGAAATACTAGTGTTAGGAATAAAGCATTATTAAACACACACATGCACACACACCCACCCCCGCCCCCTTAACTAAAATTTCTTTTAAAAACACACTTTTCATTTTTAATTTATTTTTTGCATTTTTCCCATTAAAATATGCATAATTATCATAACTATAGCAAAAATAAATAAACCAAATATCAGAATTTTTATTTAGTTTTGTATTGAGCTTGGTTTTTTCAACCATCTTTCTATTCAAAATTTAAAAGAGTTGAGGACAGGTTTTTTTGTTGGTTTTTGATCCTTGTGCTGTGTGTCTGTGAACTGGAGTGCAGGAAGCATGCCTCAGTTTGGGGTTTTTTAGGGGGAAAAAACCCAAACATATATTGGCTTTGAACATACACCTCCCATTCCATACTGTAAAACAGACTGTCTGCAGGAATGTCAATTCCTGAGAAGTCTTGTCACGGCGGTCATGATTCTTATAAATTTAAACACAGAGACAAGGTAGACACGGCAGATCTTATCAAAAGAAATATTTCACTTCTAGCAGAATGCCCCAGAGAAGCAGGGGCATTATGATCTTTGCTTCTGTGAAGTTCCTCATGCCAAGCACTCTTTAGAGCTGATCACATCCCAGAATCGCCTTTTTTTTTAGAACAATAATTTGTTTTTTGTGCTTCTACCCTCCTGCCCAAACAACTCATGACTGTAACTCCTCCCTAGCTTTTTTTTTTTTTCTGTGAATATTTTTCAAGTTGAAATTCTGAGTTATACATGGAGCGTGTTGAGGTGGGTCAGTGGGCTGTGCAGAAAATGATAGGTGCAAGCTCATAGCATGGTCTTTAGCCAGACTAATTTCTACTTGTGACTTGTGATTCCTTTTGGCTGGGTATCAGCCTTCAGAGAGCCTTGACAACATAAAGTATCAAATTCTTACGTAATATTAGGCAATGGAAATTTTGGGACCCATCCCCTAGAATATGACCTGGGATTGAGGATCCTTAAAACACAGGGCTCCTTTTCAGATGTCCATATTTTAAGAATTTCACACTAAGTACTCATAATCTTTACAAAAGGAATCCATTATATATTACCTGCCTTCAGCAGCATCAGTCAATATCAAACATGCCAGATATTCATAAAGTAACAGACCTCACCTGAAGGATCATAAAATAGTCTAGCTTATTTGGGCAATGCCAATCATGGTACTTGCCAATCATACAAAATTGTTCATAATGTCTGCCTTCTAAGACACCATTGCTAAGATAAGAACATGTAAATATTTTCATAAATTATATAGCTTGCTTTTATCAGCTACTTGAAGATATCTCTGAAAGGCTTCAGGCATGTAGAAAACCTAGTTTGTCAGAATACACTTCCTCTCCTAAAAAACCCCAACAACTGATATACAGAAACTGAAAAGAAACTTGTTGGTAAACACTACATTGAGCAATAATCCCCTTGTCCTGAAGTACCAACTGATCACTTAGCAACAGCAACTTGAAGAGCAAGGGACCCATTTTTCATGTTTTTTGTATTTTTTCATGTTTTTCAAACAAAGTAGTTACTAATCTATCCCTTCCATTTACACTAATAATAGCTGTCTTATTGTCCCGCGGTCTCACAGAACTACTTCTATTTAGCCACTGTATGTAGAAAACCAGATTAATTTGTAACCGAATATGCAGGTATTTGGTACCACGTAATTTTTAGACCCTCATGAAAACGTAACTGTGTTTTCCTCTGAGTAATGTCTGTGTTACATTAATGTTGTTGCTCAAATGCTTTAAGCAAGGCTTCTGCTAACAGAAGTTTCAGAGATGGTGCAGAAACCTTTTTTAACCTCAGATTAGTGAGCTTCTCAGATGCACTTTCTTCTGCATCCTTCAGACTCTTGATGACAAGGAGACATTCAGAGAGGGAAAACAAACAAAAAAAAAAAATGTGGACCCTTGTCAGAAGGTCATGACTTGTGTATTACTCTAGAAATAAGCTAAGTCTTTGTGTATGGCCAGGTGTCAAAAAGAGTACATGCTCCCTGTCAAATAGGATGAACTGAAAAGGCTTCTCAAACAGCATTTCCGTGCCATGACAGGTGTCTGAATCACCACGCTGGGTAACTAAACTGCTTCCAATCAAATTGTTGGAAACTGCTAAAATTATTTTGTGCAGCCAGACTTTTTAGTTAGTAGCTAACCAGCCAACCAGGGCTAGTGTAATACCAGTTCATTAATAAGTACACCTCTGAACTGCAGAAAAAATACATATTTGTCCCCAATTCTAAGCTGTAAGCACAAAGATATTTAAGCTGGTTTTCAGAACTTTATAATGAGAGTCATGGTCATTGTTCTTATTTTAATTTTTATATATTTTCAACTCTCCCCTGTGTTCTCTGACAGATTCTTCTGTCATCATGAGTTTAACACTAGACAAACACACCATTCACCTTAACCTATGTAATCTCAACCTCATGGCTTTGTATACTTTAAAAAAACCCTCCAAAAACCACCACCCCACCCCCAAGAAACTTACAGTACTTACAGTATGTGCAAATCTTTGTGTTATTTTCCAATTCTGCAATGCCTCCACTGCCCTTACCCACTTTTGTCAGAAGGAATTAAAAGTTGCGTTATTGAAATTTTGAAGGTGCGTTCAGAGCTTGTATTCCCCACCCTGCGACAAGTGCCATCTGTTGACAATCTGCCCCGCTAATTCATCCACAATTTAAATCGTAATTGTACCAAAATATCAGTTTTCCTAAAGCCTGTATTTTTTATCTGAGAAAAGGGAAAATACTTATTGTATTGTAAGGCCTTATGGTGTTATCCAATGCCCTTTGTCATCTTTAAAACACAGAAAAAATAGCACAAGTCCAATCTCCAAGGAATAGCACAGGGGATGCCTCTTCTGAGGCAGGTGGCATCTCAGTACAAAATGAGATTTTATATATCACCTTTGCCTATTGAGGAAGATAACGACTTTGGTCTTCTAATAGAACAGCAGATGAAGGTCATCCAATACACATGCTATACACAACACGTGAAGTCACTTTGTCAATCATCAAGTGTCTTTCCTGGAGATCTTTTATTATGCCCAAGTTGAAAGACAAGAGAAAACGCCACTTAATTTCAGTAGCTGGCATGATTGTGCGTACACTGCCCACTCCTTGATCTCTGGTATACCTTATACAGCAATCTGTCATCCTACAACTCTGGGTCTTGTGCGTCATTGACTATGAGCGGCACTTTTTCTAGCACGTGAATACTTAATGCTGAACTGAAGCTACAATCATTTTAACAATTGTAATGGATAACACTGTACTGGTTTTGGCTGGGATAGAGTTAATTTTCTTCACAGTGGCTGGTATGGGGCTGTGTTTTGGATTTGTGCTGAAAACAGTGTTGACAACACAGGGATGTTTTAGTTACTGCTGAGCAGTGCTTACACAGAGCCAAGGCCTTTTCTGCTTCTCATGCCACCCCACCAGCGAGTAGGCTGGGGGTGCACAAGGGGTTGGGAGGGGACACAGCTGGGACAGCTGACCCCAACTGACCAAAGGGATATTCCATACCATATGACGTCATGCTCAGCATATAAAGCTGGAGGGAGAAGAAGGAAGAGGGGGACATTCGGTGTGATGGTGTTTGTTTTCCCAAGTAACCATTACGTTGGATGGAGCCCTGCTTTCCTGGAGATGGCTGAACACCTGCCTGCTGATGGGAAGTGGTGAATGAATTCCTTCTTTTGCTTTGCTTGTGTGTGTGGCTTTTGCTTTACCTATTATACTGTCTTTATCTCAAGCCATGAGTTTTCTCACTTTTACTCTTCCAATTTTCTCCCCCATCCCACCGGCTGTGTGGTGTTTAGTTGCCAGCTGGGGTTAAACCACAACAAACGGAAACAAACAAATCCAATCAAAACCAACCAACGAAATAACAAAAAAAACCCCACATTTGCCTTTTTCTTTTATTATTTCACTTGAGCGTAGCACAGAAGCTAAATGTCCTCAGGTGATGCAAATCAACGCAGTCCCACTGAACTCAATGAAACTCTGTTTATTCACACCCCGTCACAGCAAACAGGTTTTAAAAGAAAGAGGTAAGCAACCTCGAATGACTCAGAATTGACTTCCACTGTTCAACTTGACCATCCTACTGCTGTCAAGGGATGTCCCAGAGCTCTCAAAGCCAGCAGGCAATATGAGAACTAATACCTTTCTACCATATTTGCTAATATTAATACAAACACTATCTTGATGCTGGGACAATGGTATGCTGTAGTCATGCTACTCATGGCAAAACAATTGCTCCAAGTTAAAGGGAAGAGCAGACAATGCTGGTTTATCAAATGTTAATAAAAACTGGCCAAGCAGGGAAATTTTATGCAGTCCCCAACTGATTTTGAATGCTTCCTAATGCACCCAAAATGACTCATGAGAGTGGTCCAGTGAATGGTGCTAGCTGTCTCTAGGAAAAATAAGTTAAAGCCCAGTAAAATATGCATGCACATAAACAGGGAAAGTATCAGAAAAAAAGATAACATTTCACTACACAATAAGTCTGTAGCAAGCCATGAAGGTGTTAGATAAAAATAATGGAAAGAAAAGAGAGTAAATGAAAACAGTACCTCTCTCCTTTGATTTTATGATGTCTGATTGAGTAGCTATGCATTTGAAACATGCAGTGGAATGGGTTCTTTAGGCAGTGTTAGCCCATCAATACTTAGTCTTGTGCTGAAAAGTGTTGAAAGCACCCAGTGTGAAAGCACTGGCAAAAATATGTGTCCTCAGGTGGGGCTAAAGGTGCACCTGAATGGTGCAGCTGCTAAGTGGATTTTAGTAATCCAGATTCTTTTGTGGATCAGGCCCTTCGGTTCCTCCCTGTCCATGCAATACGTTATTATCTCTTCAAGCCAATTTGCTATTAGCACTTTATTTATGCAGATTGTTTTAAAATACATTTAAAGTACTCTTCTTGTTTTATCCAAGGTTTGTCATGCATGGACAATTGAGTACAGATGACTAGAAAGAGTATTACTGATTTAGCTGAAGAAGAGTAAATGAGCAGTTACGATTTTTGAAACTTCAAACTCAAGGACACGATGTCACACAGTGTCCCAGTAGTTGTTTGAGGACAGTCCCTGTAACACAACTTATTTCACATAAACTACAAGTCCACCAGAGCCTGATCTTCAAAGACTATGTGTTGCAATGGCCACAATTCACCCAAAGGTGGGGGAAGCTCACGATTTTAGGTCTGGAGTTCAAATACTCCTGTCAGCCAAGAAAGTTGCATACAGCGAGTGGCTCAGTCAGATGACTTGCATCTTTTTAGGTACTGGCCATTTAAGTGCTGGCTGGCTAGGGGCCTCAGCCTGGCAGTGTGCTGGGGAAATGAGAACTATTTTAATCATAGCATTTGAACAATAACAAACTACAGTGGGTGGCAAAGATGTATGAATACTATATGATCACAAATTAGAAGCATAAGCTCTGAGCCCACATGTGTTTTGGTGCCTGAGGCATTTTTATAAACTTGACATTCTACAGCAGCAATTCTGTCTGGAAATAAGACCTTTTGAAACAATATTTTTTCACAGTAAATAAAAATGTATCTTTATTTCCATACACCCTCTCCAGAGCATCATGTGGATTTGTTGTCTCACGGGTCTGTGTCTAACAATTGTTTGTTCCGCTTACAGCAGGGTACCCATATAGGAAACCCTTACCGCCTCCCAGCCAGAATCTGAATTTGCTAAGCTGTTACAGAAGATAATTAAAGCTCCCACCCTTTTTCTTTTCTGTATCTGATTTAGTTTATATAATTTAAAAAATAAAATTAAAAAAACCCAACCAAACAAAAAACAAAACCAAAAAAACCAACCCTGCACGAGTGAGTAGAAATGAGAATGTGATTACTTCTATTTTCTGTGTTTCATTGTCATGTAAATGAGGCAGCTTGAGTTTCAGCAGTTACTACAGTATTGCTGTTTAATCACTGGTTTTATTTACTGAGAATGACAACAGTTTGTGAGAATGATGCAGAGGCAGGGAGGATAGACAGGAAATGGGACAATCGGGGTTTCTAACTCACAAGCACACTTTCTGAATAGTAGCAAGCTAAGGCTGAAATAAGACTTTTCCTAAATATCCTCTTTTCTCCCTTTCTTTTCTTCACACTGTGATGATTCTCTTAGGTGATCAGGACAAGCAAGTTCTGTTCAAATAGGAAACCACAGCCATACATTCAAAAGCATGTATTTTATGGCCATCTTGACGTTTATCCATTTCATAAACCAGCCATTAAAGGGAGATAATTTTCATAAAATAAGTCACAGTTCTGTCTGACTATGGTATATGGATGGGACAAATGCATTAGTCAAAATCCTGCAACAGACATTTATAAATCTTTTCCCCTAAAATTAATGCATTCTGACTCCTCCTGAAACAGAGAGAAATCAGGACCTGTATGTTAAACTGTAGATGTTTGTGTTTTGTTTTCCTTTAGCAATTGGCTCAGAGATTGTGGAAAAATTATATATGATCTTTGATACTGATATACTAACAAATCTAATTTAATTTATATAATATCCAATAATACCAGAAAAATAAGAATGTGATTGGTTCGTTTCTTAGCTCCTGAAAAGTTCATATTCCATGATGCACAGCAGTCGGAATGACTTTTCATTAAAACAGTTGTTGAGCCCTGAGGAGCCTGACAGTAGCAAAGAAGCAAATAAAGAGGTCATGAATTTTTCGTAGAGATGAAATCAACCTGTAGTGTTTATGAATAATTCACTGAATTTTGAAAGGCAAACCTTGGGAAACATCTCATGAAAGCATCGTTAAGATGAATTGTCATGAACACTTACCTACTGGCCTTGAAAAACTAGCATGATCTTGTTTTCAGCATATGTATGGGATCTTTCTTACAATAGTGCCTGAGCCTTGAGTTGTTAGATAATTCTTGCCTTCAAATTTCACCTTAAAATTCACTTCTGCTATGAATCTTACCAAATACTTGATAGTGGAAAGACAGATGAAATGCTGTGGCATTTCTATGACGTTTGGGTTTAATTCAGTTCTGGTTTGGAACACTTTAGTTTCCTAAGGTATTCACATTCACAAAGAGCTAAAACAAGGCCTATGGCTGATGTGTGCACCAGAGAAATAGATGGGTCACGTAGGATATTCTAGGTCATCTGAAAGACAATAAAAAATGTGTTTAGATAACTGAATGAGGTCTAATCTATATAGTTAATGATATCTGGAATGCAATCCAGAGTAGGAGCCTTTATCTGGTCACCTGTATAGCTCTCCAGACAGGAGCTTAACTGTTTACTACACCAGTAAGAGTTGCTACACTATCTTCTTCAGCTATATCCAACTGTCGCTGTATCTTACACTGTAAGGTCTGAATGAATTTCACTGACCCTTGCCCACTAAACTGAGGTTCTCAGCTACAAAACTGAAGCAATTTGTACCTTAGGACCTCTCAGTAGAAAAATAAAGACAGAAAACCACCTCCAGAGGTTGAAAGAGCTCACTTAAACTCTGCATCACTTTCTACAGGTGTTTCTCCAATGACTGTTAAAGAAGTCTGAAACGTTGCATGAATGCACACAAGCAGCATGCATCCAGACCTTCAGTCTTTGGTGCACGTTATTTCCTTTATTTTACATATAGACATCATTTCACACATTGGGGCTTTGATTCATGATTGAGCAGTTCTGGTTCTCGGGTCATTAACAGAAGCAATAACCATTCTGATCTTTATCATCTAAGGTGGGGTGGCTCTTGGGGACAGTGAGGTCTATCCCTATCGGAGCCTTGCTAATATGCTTGTTTGGCACTCTGTCTTAGTAATCACACAAAACAAATTTCCAAAGCTGTATTTTTTTTACTAGACATTTAATGTGCTGCAGAGTTCTCAAGTACATGTGGTGGCATGTCTGTGCCTGGGTGATTCCCAGGTTAGCCTGTGGATGGGATGAACTGTTTTCTTAGCGTTTCTTGCAGCAATCTGGGCACCGCAATGCACAGGAAGTATTTGAAGACGAACAAAAGTTGCCAGTGGTGATTTTTGCTGGTCATTCCTAAACTTGCCTGTGTCAAACATGAGGGTCCTGTGATTTTGTTCAGGAAACAGTTGATAGGTATTTTCTACACAACTGTGTCCTTCAGTGGTAGTTCTTTTTTTTTGTACAATATCTTTTGTATGATGTTGATCTCTTAAACCTCTGTTGTATTTTACAGCTACATGCATGCTTAATTTTCTTTAGAGATCCCTAACAGCAAAAAAGCATTAGAGCTCTTGCTGGTCTAAGGCATTGCACATCAATCATACTTGAATGTATTTAGACTCCCCATATCCTGTATTATCACCCCTTCAGTGCTCCGGGTATATATCATATATATAGAAATGCAATAAAAGATCAAAATGACAGCAAGAAATCACAGCAATCTCAGTTTGGGGGTTGAATTTAGGGGGAAAAAAAAGAGAAAAAAGTAAAGGGGAAAGGGAAGGGGAACCCCTACTGAGCTGTTCCACAGACCTAAAAATAAGTGGGACCAAGAAAAGCTCCTTCTTTCTTCAGCTACCACCAAACTCTCCATTCCCTGACCTATTTTTGACTGTACCGTCAAATTTTCCAGAATTCCAACAGCTCCTCATCTGCCTTGTTGAGCTACAAGGCAGGAGGGTTTCATGCTCTTTTCAAGGAAAAGTATTTGTCATTCCCAGGTGGAAGAAAACTTGGAGACACCTAGGCTACCTGAATCACCCATTCTATGGGATGGGGGAGCACAGTGGGCTACGTGTTGTTAATGGGGTGCCAACATCATAACAGTACACCTGCCCTACCCCTGTGGCAAAATGGAGATGAGGATGGGAATGATGCTAGGAAAGATCATTGACTTTCTGTCATCTCAGCTCTCGGAGGTACGCGTGTTGCAACTTACAGTGATGTGACAATTTTGAAATATGGCTGGAGTTTAATCCCAGCTCATTAGGTGTTTTTATTAACCTATGCAGGTTCTATGGTGCTCAAGACTTCTTTAATAATCAGTAAAGGAATACAAACTTAAAAAGGATTCTAAATCCTGACATTTACCTCAGTAAAAATTGCTTCTAAATTTTGCATTTTTTGCAGCTGTGCTGAACCATGAAGAAAATTACGTTCAGACTGAGACTTAAAGTTTGGTACCTACATCCATAGAAGAAAGCAAAATTGCTTTTCAGTCTTCAAAGTTCCTTGCTGCAGCTGCCTGTTAAAAATAAAGAAGTGCCTTGCTACAACTGCCAATTAAAATAAAATAAAGTCAGAAATCCAACTTTTATTTAGACACATATATGACCTGGATTTCATAGCAATTTCACCAGCAGCAAACAGTTCAGAAATGAGTATAAAAATAAAATTATGCACTAAATTTATTTCCACTATCAAAGACTAAAAGCAATGTGTTTCCTGTTTAGCTGCAGCATGTCAAAAAAAGACTGTGTTAAAATAAGCGTATTTTTTACAAGGTTCTACATGTATGCAAGTTGTTAGACAGCTGGAAAGGATGGCCAAATAAAAGAAAGGAGGATATAAGCAAGAGATTTGGTTCCCACTGAAATAGAAATGAAGATATTTTCATTTTTTTTCAATAAATCCATACTTTATCTATGAAGGTGTCACAGAATAAAACCACCAACCACGAGAGATGAAACCAAACTAACTACAATTTATTGCAAGAAACAAATGTCCATACAGCTCTCAAAGAAGTTCAGATGCCACCAGAGCTGGCTCACACTTAGCTACAGAACAACAGCAAAACCAAGTATGGGCAGCACCACTGCAAGGGTGACCTAAAAGCTTTTAGGGTTTAAGGGGGGGAAGGGGAGGATCCACAGCGCCGTTCACTCACCAGTTAAAGTGAGGGCACCCAACCTGAAGGAGTATCCATGGCACACATCCCTTGCCACAGGGAGGACCTCATCTCACAGACTCGCTGGTCAAAGGAGGACCCCAAAAACCCTCCAGCAGGACTCCATTTATACCCGAGTCAGATTGCAGCTCATGGTCATACATGGGAACTCACTAGAAACTTCTTCGGACTGGGGTGCCTCATTGACCGAGAGCCTCGTCAGTTGTCAATAAGTTTCTAGTGTTGTTGGGGCTGGTGTACCTGCCACACTTGACCAAGTTATACGTGCTATACAGCTGACCAAAACACAGAATTAGTTTTACATAGGTTATAGACAAAATGTTTTAACATCCTTTTCTCTCTTTTTTCTTTTTTTTTTTTTTTACCAGTAAAAAGTGATTCACTGCCCTGTATTAATTTTTTTAGTGGTTCCCAATCAGAGATCATTCGTGTGTCCCTTGAGCTTCATCAGCTCACCAACTCACTTGTTCTGCTGGTCTTGCAGTATGATGTCCCAATAAAACTTGTTTTATTTTTCTTACATCCACTTTTTCTTACATCCACTTCTAATAAACTCTTGAATGTGTAAGCCACTGAAAGGGACACAGTCCAGGCACACAACCCAGTAAGTGCTCAAAAGCAACTTTACAGTGAAAGGAAAGGATGGTAGTACCCATTCCCAGGCACCAAGCTTGAGATCAAAGCTGAAACCATGTACTCTAGTTATGTGCTACCTGCGGTTGCTCAACAAGGGATAAATTTAATATACCTAAATCCTCTTCATATCACTGAAACACCTAACAAATCCTGTCCTGCTCCAGCAAACACCTCTGAGAAAAAAAGCATCGTAGTCAACGTGTTTCTATTTTAAGTGGTTTAACCCTTGGGACACTAGATAATCTGCTGGTGTGTTGCCTTGAGGAATAATCATTTCTCCAGTATTTTGTCCAAGTCTCTAGAGGGTGAGCTGTCACAGGGAACAGCTGGTAAGCCACAGGAAAAGCTGTGCTATTCCCCCTGTGTTACAAGGGGAATCCTTCCTTCCCATTGATAACTCCTCTCTCACCTGTGCCTGCGTTTTGATATTCTGCTTCCATTTTCCATCTAGTTCACTGCCTCCAGAGACCTGTTGATCACAAAGAGCCTTCTCCCTGGATAAAGTGTGATTCCACCGGAATGGCAGTATGAAAAAAAAAAAATATATAATTACTATTGCCTGCTTATTGCTGACTAGGTCCTAATTTTATCCATTTGGGCCAGGAAGCAATATAGCAAGGTAGGAGCAGTTAGAGAAGCATTGTAAGCTGGCTAGGACAGTTCAACATGGAGAAGTACAGTCCTTCACCTGGGGAAGAACAACCCCATGCACCAATATATGCTGTGGGCCACCCAGCTAGATAATAGCTTAGCAGGATCTGGGTGGACACCAAGTTGAACATGACCCATCAATGTGCCCTTGCTGCAAAGGTTAATGCTATCCTGGGCTGCATTAGGAGGAGTGTTGCTCACAGTTTGAGGCAAGTGATCCTTCCTTTCTGCTCAGCACTGGTGAGGCCACACATGGAGTGCTGTGTCCAGTTCTGGGCACCCCAGTAAAAGAGAGACATGGACATACTGTGGAGAAACCAGCAAAGACCCACAAAGGTGATTAAGGGTCTGGGTCATCTGTCCTATGAGAAAAGGCTGAAGGAGCTGGGACTGACTTCCCAACCTGCCATCCTTTGGCTTATGTAGCAGCAGAGGACACAAACAGCTTTCCTGGCTCATCCATCTGACTATTTTGGACATAACTTAAAAGCCAAGGCCAGTCAGCACCAGATTGATTATATAGTGCCTTTTCTTCTCAATTTTAAGACACAAAATCTTTGGACCTTTTTAATAATAAAGAACAATATAGCAAGAATGAGATAGCCAATTGGTTCTTTTATTTTTAAAAAAGCTAAAAGTTCAGAACTAGATTGAAAAGTAAAAAAAAAAAAAACATAAAAAAAGGCTTTGTAGAACTGATTCAGCTGAAAACAAACAAATGCACAAAATAACAGCATGAAAAACAACACAACTGGGGAAATTTTTCCAAAATGTTTGAAGGGCTCCCTTCAGCTGTAGCAAAATAAAACTTTGGAACTGTGTTCTTTGCAACAGCATTATCTGTTTTAGAAATGATCTAATTTAGAAGAAACAAGTTTAAGCAAAAAGGTTAAATAACCTCAAAATGACAGGAGATCCTTTTTGCCTCTCATAAAGTCGATGCCAAACAGGATAACAATTTTACTTGTATTTTGCTCCCAAAACCATAGGTATTTCACTTTCAGTTTGATACAAAATTTTTTTCAATGACATTTCCATTTCTTCCCAAACTGAAAAAAAACAATCACCACATAGATTGCCAAACTGAAAAGCCAACTTAAGTGGGTCACCAGGAAATCAGAGATTTACATTTTTTGCATCTGCAGTCTGATTATGATTCATGTTGTAGCTTTGCTACAAAAAAATAAAAAAATTTAAAATACATTTTTTCTTTCCTTCTCTTATTTTATTCTTTCTCCTTACCCTGTTCAGTTTCTGTCTTCCAAAGGCTGAATGTGTACATATTTCTATATAAATTTAATATTTGACTCCTGTTTAGGAAAGAAAGTGTAACTTTTCTGAAACAGGGAAGGGAAGGGAAGGGAAGGGAAGGGAAGGGGAAGAGAAAAAGGAAGGGAAAGGGGAAGAGGAAGGGGAAGAAGAAGGGGAAGGGAAATTAAAAATAAATCCACATCTTAATCTGATGAAAAGTCATATTTTCTCCTTCCACAAGGAAGTACAGTTTCCACCACTAAAAAATCACTATGCCATAAAAAAAATTTAAGCACTTATATGAACTTTTCAGGTGCCCTCAATTTTACACAGAGGTGACCACCGAAGCAATGATACATAATATTATAAAATAGGTAAAGATGAATACAGTGTTATAGCTGTTGTTAAAACAATAAGAAATGGGGGTTAATTTATAAAGTTCTGTAATCATTGTACAGAATGCTTTTATGAAGTGAACTACTATTCTTGTATTTTTTTCCACAAGAGATGCACGATGCAGAAGCTGTAGATTTTGTTGGAAGCTCTCCAGATTTTTTATCACACTGTCCATGTCTTTTACTCTGGTATCAGGAAACTATGGTTCAAATTCATCACTAAGGTAACTCCTGTAAGGGAATTTAAACTAAAAAAAAAAATATATATATATATACACACATCAGGGAAATAAGCTTATTTTTGTAGATTTTCTGCTATATTTCTGTTTGAGTGGCGTAAGAGAATTTTATTGATCTTAAATCTGACTGCGTAGTGACAAGGATTGACTCACTGTCTTGTTGTCTGTTGACTCTCTTGAGGGACAAGATGCCTTACAGAGGGATCTGGTTAGATTGGAGCATTGGGGTCTGATTAATGGGATGAAATTTAACAAGTCCAAATGCCAGATTCTGCATCTAGGACAGAGTAACACTGGGCACAAGTATCAGTTGGGAGTGAGGCTGGACAGCAGCCCTGTAGAAAGGGCCCTGATAGTGAGAGGACGCATGGAAATGGTTCAGATCTGCACCAGGGGAGGTGTAGACTGGACATTAGGAAGCATTTCTTTACCAAGAAACTGGTCAAACACTGGAACAGGCTTCCTGGAGAGGTGGTCAATGCCCCAAGCCTGTCAGTGTTTAAGAGGAATTTGGACAATGCCCTTAACATGCTTTAACTTTTGGTCAGCCCTGAAGTGGTCAGGCAGTTGGACTAGATCATAGAATCATAGAACCATAGAATCATAGTTTGGGTTGGAAAGGACGTTTAAAGATCATCTAGTCCAACCCCCCTCCCCTGCAATGAACAGGGACATCTTCAACTAGATCAGGTTGCCCAAAGCCCCATCCAACCTGGCCTTGAATGTTTCCAGGGATGGGGCATCCACAACCTCTCTGGGCAACCTGTTCCAGTACCACACCACCCTCACAGTCAAGAATTTCTTTCTAACATCTAATCTAAATCGACCCTCCTTCAGCTTAAACCCATTATCCCTTGTCCTGTCACTACACTCCCTGATAAACAGTCCCTCCCCAGCTTTCCTGTAGGCCCCTTCAGGTACTGGTAAGCCGCAATTAGATTTCCCCAGAGCCTTCTCTTCTCCAGGCTGAACAACCCAACCTCTCTCAGCCTTTCTTCATATGAGAGGTGTTCCATCCAAGCAAAACTTGACTTCACCTTTCTAATGCATAGAGTAGCTCAACTTCTCCAGATATAACAGGGATACAATATAGCCCTGATTCATCTCACTTCATTTCTGGGCCAACAGGAACATTAAGGTTCCCACTCTTCTTAAGATCCTCTGGTTTTGGAGCAGGACATGCACTCATCATCATTCGTACAGGGCTGGTGGTAATAGCATAAGGAAGCCAACAGCATGTTTGATAATTTTTTGTATGCAGTCTGTGTGATGAGGCTTTAATTTGTAAGCCAGCTTCTAAGGCTGTCTGAAATATTGCTTTTATCTTTCATTATGCATTCTGTTAATGATAGCATGCTTGTTAGAGAGGGCCAAGGTCAGGTATGCCAGTCCTCCATTACAAATGAGACCCAGCGGTGATATTGGTGCTGTTATTGATTTAACTTGTTGAGGTACAACCTGTCCCACTAAAATATTGTTAATAATTCCATGCATCTCCAAGTACTGACAGCAACAGCAGTTCATCCAGTATTTGTCTGCACAATAGGTGCTTATTTGGTTTGCCCATTCTCAGTTCACTTCATCAGATTACTCATCTAATGATTGAAACTCACAGCTGCCACAATAGCAAATATCCTTTTCTTGTTGTTGTTGCTCCAAATTAAATACTGATAAATGTTTTAAGGCCCTAGAGGAATAGTGTTTGAGGCTGGCATTAAATTGTCTCTTACTTCTTCAAGGCCTTATTTGTAAAGGATTGAAAGTCAGCAATCACCTTCACTTGAGCATGCTAAGGGGGAAACACAGAATTATTCTTCATCCACAACAGGTGATGAATTTGCATAAGTAAAGAGCTGGGCTGGGACAGTTGCTTATTTGCAAAGCACACAACAATCAGGGAAGTCTCCAACTAGCACATACAAGTAGGCACAAGAATACATAGAGTCACAAAATAGCTGAGGTTAGAAGGCACCTCTAGAGATCATGTAGTCCTATCTCCCTACCTAAAGCAGGGTCAGCTACAGCAGGTTGGCCAGGACAATGTCCAGTCATGTTTTGAATATTTCCAATATTCAAATATTTCCAATGTCCAATCATTTTTTAATGTTTCCAATGATGGAGACTACACAACCTCTCTGCACAATCTGTTCCAGTGCTTGTACGCCCTCACAGTAATAAAAAAAGTTTCAATTTGTGTCTCTGGGAACATGGGACCATACAAACACATTAACAATATCTATATCACATTTGAATGTCCAGAGAGCACTTGTTGGTATTTTTTAGGGCTAGTGTAGCCATGGGATGCAGCCGAGCTTAAAACCATATAGATGTATCTTTTTCCCTTTCTTCAAACACAGTCAAATTCCTGCCCTGGCCCTGGAACGGTTTTAATTACTTATATACATATATCTAGAATAATATCAACAAGAGAAACTGAACAAACCAGCAGCATGTAATCCATTGCTTAGTGAAGGTAAAATGAAGTGGGTGAAATGTTCTCAGGCCTTCCTCCCACTCGCAGTGTGAGTGCTGTGCCTAAGGCAGCATTAGTGAATCAAACCATAGATATTATTTTCCCTGCTCAGAATCCCTAAAAGAGCTCTGCAAGACCAGAATTTTACTTTCTGATGAATATACTATTTATATAAAGGGATTTTTTTGTTGTTGTTGTACCACTGAACCAGAACTTCTTTGCCTCCTTTTCTCTTCACGTTTCTTTTTTGGTGCTGCATTTGCTAGTTTTTAGACACATGACACAGTTCTTCCTATCAGGGGCTTACTTTAAGCATTTGCTTTTGTGCAAGATTTTTCTGTATTTGGGATTGAAACACTTCAGCCCTCCGCTTTTTGTCTTCACCTATTTGGATTTGGTCAGCTTTTACAAATCCACATGACTTTTTTTCTTTTTTACAAAGCCACAGTGCCCAGGTCGCAGAAGGCAGGGATTGGGAGAATGCAGAACCGCCCACTGTAGGAGAAGATCAGGTTCAAGAATATCTAAGGAACCTGAAGGTGCACAAGTCCATGGGACCTGATGAGTTGCATCTGCGGGTCTTGAGGGAACTGGCAGATGAAGTGGCCAGGCCACTCGCCATCATATTTGAGAAGTCCTGGCAGTCCGGTGAAGTTTCCGCCGACAGGAAGAGGGGGAACACAACCCCCATTTTTAAGAAGGGAAAAAAGGAAGACCCAGGGAACTACAGGCCGGTCAGTCTCACCTCCGTGCCTGGCAAGATTATGGAGCAGACCCTCCTGGAGACTATGCTCAGGCACATGGAAAATAAGGAGGTGACTGGTGACAGCCAACATGGCTTCACTAAGGGCAAATTGTGCCTGACAAACTTGGGGACCTTCTGTGATGGGGTTACAGCATCCGTGGATAAGGGAAGGGCAACTGTCATCATCTACCTGGACTTCTGCAAGGCATCTGACACTGTCCCGCACGACATCCTTGTCTCTAAACTGGAGAGACATGGATTCGACGGATGGACCACTCGGTGGATAAGGAATTGGCTGGATGGTAACACTCAAAGAGTTGTGGTCAACAGCTCAATGTCCAAGTGGAGAACGGTGATGAGTGGTGTTCCTCAGGGGTCGGTACTGGGACCGGTACTGTTTAACATCTTTGTCGGCGACATGGACAGTGGGATCGAGTGCACCCTCAGCAAGTTTGCCGATGACACCAAGCTGTGTGGTGTGGTCAACATGCTGGAGGGAAGGGATGCCATCCAGAGGGACCTTGCCAGGCTGGAGAGGTGAGCCCGTGCAAACGGTATGAAGTTCAACAAGGCCAAGTGCAAGGTCCTGCATGTGGGTCAGTGCAATCCCAAGCACGACTAGAGGCTGGGCGAGGAATGGATTGAAAGCAGCCCTGAGGAGAAGGACTTGGGGTATTGATTGATGAGAAGCTCAACATGAGCTGGCAATGTGCGCTTGCAGCCCAGAAAGCCAACTGTGTCCTGGGCTGCATCAAAAGAGGTGTGACCAGCAGGTCGAGGGAGGTGATCCTGCCCCTCTACTTGGCTCTGGTGAGACCCCACCTGGAGTACTGCGTCCAGCTCTGGGGGCCCCAGTACAGGAGAGACATGGAGCTGTTGGAGCAAGTCCAGAGGAGGCCATGAAGCTGATCAGAGGGCTGGAGCACCTCTCCTATGAGGACAGGCTGAGAGAGTTGGGGTTGTTCAGCCTGGAGAAGAGAAGGCTCAGGGAAGATCTAATTGCGGCCTTCCAGTACCTGAAGGGGCCTACAGGAAAGCTGGTGAGGGACTGTTTATCAGGGAGTGTAGTGACAGGACAAGGGGTAATGGGTTTAAGCTGAAGGAGGGTAGATTTAGATTAGATGTTAGGAAGAAATTCTTGACTGTGAGGGTGGTGAGGCACTGGAACAGGTTGCCCAGAGAGGTTGTGGAGGCCCCATCCCTGGAAGTGTTTAAGACCCGGTTGGATGGGGCTTTGGGCAATGTGGTCTAGTGGAGGGTGTCCCTGCCCACAGCAGGGGGGTCGGAACTAGATGATCTTTGAGGTCTCTTCCAACCCAAACCATCCTATGTTTCTATGACTTTTGACCTTTCTAAGGACAGAGTGAAGTCATTGAGATGTTCTACCCTTCTCTTCCCTTTCTTCTTTTCTTTAAGGTGAACATTTCAAAATTCACGCTGAGTGTAATATAATTGTATAATTCAGTTAATGCCTGTGATGAGCTGATTACCAGAGAAACACATTTCAGAATACCATATTATCTTTATCATTGTGATTTCTTCTTTTTTTCTTTTCCTTCTTCCTCATTTCCACCAGTAAAAGGTCTCAGATCCATCTCTCATTAAAAAAATGGAAGTATTGCTTGATTCTGGTGTGAGTTTGCTACAGCTGGGACCCAATGGCTTAACTGGTAACAAAGGATAGTTCTTGACTGGTGTAAACTTTTCATATCAGAATGGCTTTGTTAACACATTTCAATTCTGGTTTATAATATCTCATCATCAAACCCTTGATAAGTGAGGAATCTTCCGTGCAAGTGAATGGATGCATATGGAAGAAACACACGGCACATTAAAATGCAATGGTTTTCTGACAAGTTCCTGGATTAGTGTTATTCTTTAAAGTAATTCTTCAAATAGCCAAAGGCATTTCTTTTTCTGCAGAAACACTAAAGGGCTCAACAGAACACTAAAGAGGCATTGACAGTTCAAACAGATATAAATCAATCATTCAATGATATTTAGGATTACATTTTATCACGACATGATTAAGTAGCAGGTTCATATTTGGGTTCTTCAACAGAAGAAACTTTTCAAAGGATTTCAGAGAACAGCCTGTCTCCACTTCTTTCCTCATTCACCCCTATTCTCTCTCAGAACATGCTTTTTCTGTCTAAAACTTGTGCTTTTGGACAAGAAGCTTATAAATCTCTGTTGCAGTTGATGGGAATCCATCTGGTCTACTCCTCCTGGTAGGTGACTAGTAGGGTAACCCACTAAGGGTTCTCCCCTGTGTATTGGGTCTGGCTGAGACAGAGTTAATTTTCCCCATAGCAGCCCTCACAGTGTTGGTAGCAGCAAGGTGTTGGTAACACACCAGTGTTTTGGCTACTGCTGAGCAGTGCTGGCACAGCATCAGGGCTGTCTCTCCAACATCTCCAGTTGGCTGGGGGTGGACAAGATCTTGGGAGGGGACACTGCCAGGACACCTGACCCAAACTGACCAAAGGGATATTCCATGCCATGTGATGTCTGCTCAGCAATAAAAGCTAAGAGAAAGGAGGAGGAGGAGAGGCATCATGCATGCTGCGCACACTGAAGACCTACTTCTTGGGAAGTGGTCGGACATTGCCTGCTGATGGGAAGTAGAGAATAAATCTTTTGTTTTCCTTTGCTTCCACACACAACCTTTGCTTTGGCTTTATCTTGACCCATGAGTTTTTTCCATCTTATTTTCTCCCCCTGGCCCTGTCCTGCTGAGGAGGGGAGTGATAGAGCGGCTCGGTGGGCATCTGGCATCCAGCCAAGGTCAACCCACCAAACTCTGCATCAGTGGTATTCATAGCTTGTTGCCAAAGCCTACCCCAGATTACCTCTGCACAAATGTTATTCCCAAAATACATCTTATTTTACTGCTTGGCCAAACATTACTAGCTCAGAGGATTCCCCCCACTGGTCTTTATGTAGCTCCCTCACCATATTAATGTGATTTTGTGACTCCTTCATCACACAGGCTTGGGAAATCAATGAAGTCTGTAAATGTATCTCTAGATCAGCTGCTCAGGAGCATGCCCAATGACAGAAGTTTCAGCCGACTTCTGATTTTCCAAAATTTGTCTCTCACTAGATAGAGGTTTTATAACTTCCTGTCTTAATGCTTTTTTTTTTTTAGAATATGTTTTTTCACTTGTTCAATCATTTGTTTTATTTATACAGTCACCTACTAATATAAAGAAAAAGTGCTATTTATGATATGAGATTTGAGAATGCAAATCACTTTTTTTGTCATCAGTTCTAACTACAGCTCTCACTTGTTTTAGCTGAAAAGTTTTCTTAAAAAGTGAGAATTTGGCTGTAATGGAACATCTTGTAAATGTGCATGAATCACAGTAAATTAAAATGTTTAACAAAGTCTGAGGAAATCAAAACATACTGTTTTCTATATTTTGCAAAAAGAAGGCTTGATCTTTGTGTTTTAAATAGTGGTTTTATTTCATTATTAACAGAAAAATATCTATGCAAAACTGATGTAGCTGTAACTGAGCAAGTTATTTATGAGCTGAGATGGACACACAGTGCTGACTGTATTCACCGTTATTTGGTATAAAGAAAAGAAAATTATGCTTGTCAGCTTCACTCAAACACAGGATTTTAGCAAGAAATCTGGGCAGGGGAATATGTACTTTTTGTTGTTTTGATTCCAGCAAATAGTAATTGAAAACCAGAAAAATTCTTCTAATCACATTTAAAATGGCTCAAAAATGGTCTGCTTAAAGTCAGTCTTTAAAGAGAACTGCATTTAGTGTGAAAGAGGACAGAAATATTGTGAGTAGTTAACAAACACAAAGGTATTTCATTTTCATCTCTTGAAACTGCTTTGAAATATTTAAAGAATATAAACTGATCTCTCATTTTTGTATTAAGTAGTTTAATAATTGCCATGGTGTAGTTTCTTTGAGCAGCTTGCTAATGAAGGTATTTATTATAAGTCTTGGGAAACTGTAATAAAATTTGAACCCAATTGAACTTGGTGAAGTAGCTTACGTTTTAGCGTTAGAGATGCAATTTGGAGCACTTGTATCACATGCAACTGACTTAGATTTCAAGCTGGAGTCAAGTCTCCAATGAGGTGAGGCAGCTGTAAATTCTTTTAGGGCTCTTAGTGTGATTTTAGGCTCAGCAACCTTAAGATGAGTTTTGTTCATATTACAAATAACTCTGCCAACAGAATTTGAGCTTTCTGACTCTAAACTGCACAACAGGTACTATCTAAATCAGAAGCATTGGCTTTGCTAGTACTAGCTCTGTCTTGATCTCTCAGCTCTTCAGTCTGTGCTGTGATGCTGAGAGGTCACTGTGTTGACCACTTTCTTCTCACGAGCTCAGAGAGCTTATGCGGGTCTAGGACACTTCTCTGAGGGATCAACTCCCAAACCTTCAAAAGAACTTGATATAGCTTTGTGTGATGCAACCTGTTCTCCCATTTTCCTACATAGTAAAGATGGGCAAGGATCCATCTCAGTGGATCCATAATGCAACCAAAATCTCGGTGAGGGAAAAGGAGAGGATATATAGCTGCAGCAGCTTGACATGACACAAGGAAATGTGCAATTAGGTGTACCGAGGATTGTGTCATCTGCGTTTTTGTTCCTCTGCGAAATACGCAATCATTCCCAATAACAGTGATGCAGTTCCATGTTTCATTGGCATTTGGTATTTAGGTAGGTGACAGAAATAGGAACTGTTCCTTTCATATTCCTTCAACACCACATAGATCCATTATTTTAAAACATACTGTGACATAAGTATGAACCACTGGCTATGACATATTCCTAAACTGAAATCGCATCCATTTTCTACCATCAATATGAATTAAGCATGCTCAGTGTAAGACTGGTCTTTTGCACTGCTGTGTCCATAAAGATAGATGTTTTCAGGAAAACAAGAATGAAAATTAAATAGCAATTCAAATATTACTGTTTTTCCTTTAAAATTATTAATTTATCTGGTCAATATTAGATTTTTTTTTTAAGGTTTACACTGACTACATTTAGGCCAGAGGTATGAAATCATTAAGATCTGTTTTCTGTCACTATAAATGCATAATTTCCCTCTCTTTTAATTTCACATTCTAATTTAATTTAGTGTAAAGAATATTAGATTAAGCTCTAGGGTACTGAGGAGTAGATCATGTGCTAAGCCAGATAGATGGGCAGTTTACCACAGTTAAGGATCTGTCAGCAATTGGTTTGTAAGTGGCAGGAAAAAAAGGCAAACCCTTCTCTATCTTTTTCCCTGTTGTTTTCATTTCACATAAGTGAAATAAAAATAAGCTAACCTTTATATAAACCCAACTCCAAGGATGACTGTATTGCTGATATGAAAGATATGTTTACCCCGCCAGACAGCTTAGCTCGCAGTTCTCATCCTCCAGATTGCATAAATGCTAGTGTATTCTGAGGCTATATTTTGGAATGAATCATTCAATTCCATCAACAACAAAACGTGGTTCCTGCAAATAGTTTGCTTCGGGGCCCTGCCCCAATAAACAGTAGATGAAAGGTAGTTTTGGTTCCCTTTGTCCTCAGCAGTCCTCCACGTATTGCAGCATTTTATATCTGCAAGCATGTTACCATAGAATCGTAGAATGGTTTGGGTTGGAAGGGACCTCAAAGATCATCCAGTTCCAATCCCTCTGCCATAGGCAGGGACACCCTCCACTAGACCACATTGCCCAAAGCCCCATCCAACCTGGCCTTGAACACTTCCAGGGATGGGGCCTTCACAACCTCTCTGGGCAACCGGTTCCAGTGCCTCACCACCCTCACAGTCAAGAATTTCTTCCTAATATCTAATCTAAATTGACCCTCCTTCAGCTTGAACCCATTACCCCTTGTCCTGTCACTACACTCCCTGATAAACAGTCCCTCACCAGCTTTCCTGTAGGCCCCTTCAGGTACTGGAAGGCCACAATTAGATCTCCCCAGAGCCGTCTTTTCTCCAGGCTGAACAAGCCCAACTCTCTCAGCCTGTCCTCACAGGAGAGGTGCTCCAGCCCTCTGATCAGCTTTGTGGCATCCTGTGGACTCGCTCCAACAGCTCCATGTCTCTCCTGTACTGGGGCCCCCAGAGCTGGACGCAGTACTCCAGGTGGGGTCTCACAAGAGCAGAGTAGAGGGGCAGGATCACCTCCCTTGACCTGCTGGTCATGCCTCTTGATACAGCCCATGATGCAGTTGGCTTTCTGGGCTGTTAGTACACAGTGCACTGTTCCCATACATTTTTCCTTGACCTACAGCATGCCATTCATGTCTTCAGCTTTGTGGTATAAAACCCCAATGCTTTACAAGGCTGCAGCACAGCCTTCCCATTATTGCTACACTTTGAACTGAAACAATGCAAAATGACACGCACACACACACCACTAAAGTTACACATATAAGCATGTGTTAGGACTTTTGGGACACCAGATGGAGTACAGACGAAACCCAAGGCCAAACGTGACCAGTTACTTTTGGAGAGATCTAGCACTGAGAAATGTGTACACAACTACTCTGTGCTTCTTGATTTTGAAGGCATGGATTAATGACTGCAGGCGATGTGATTAGCAATACAGTGTAAATTGCAGAAACCCTTTTAAAAAGACATCACTTCCACTGAGCAAGAACAAGCATCCCCTAATGTGAGCATGATGGCAAATTGTTACCCTGCAGCACCGCTTCAAAGCTGTTTCAGATCAGTGAACTCTCCTCTGAAGTGAAAACTTGTGGTGAAAAATGTCAGTGGCAACAAAATCAAGCCAATTCAGTCTTTTCATGTGCGTGAGGCTTGAAGGTTTGACAGAGGATACCTGCCCTGGGAGCAGCATAGTGCTGGAAGAGGGCTGACAGGAGTAATAGTAGTAGAAGTACCTGCTCAGGCAGGATCTAATGGCTTAGAGCTGCTGCAGATCTTGTGGAGATGTTAGGTGTGTAAGAACATTAATAACTATCTCCACATTCCATGATGTGATATTTGTGGTTTTCTTTAACTTTCTTCTAGGTCCCAGCTGCTCGTGTGCTACAAACCTTTTCTGACCTCAAGATCATGGAGATAGGAAGTGAAAATGAGAAGTCAGATCAATCTCAAGGCTGAAAAGACAATCAGAGGAGTATTGTTAGAAAAAACAGCAAATGGCTCCTGGCATTTAAGCTGGCTCTAGGTTTTCGCTCCAACTGCTGATTTTTGAAAGTGTTACCAATATGACATAAGGACGGATCTCCTCAATCTCCTCAAGCTCCTGAATGACCTCAGGTAAGTTAGGATGCTGCTTGAGTACTTCAAGTTACTTCGTTTCAGATGAAATTCTGCAGGTTGTGTATTATGAAGAATGGATCAATTGTACTTTCCAGTTGGTTAAAGATACATCTCTGTTCAAGATAAGGTTTCATCTAATTATCATCACTGTGCTACTGAAAGCTGAAGGCAGGAACCAAGCTTCTTCCTTTCTCTCCTGATCTCACATTGCTCTTCTTTATTTTGTGCCCAATTTTCTCTTCTGGAGACATCCAGCCCATTAGAAATCCAGCATGCTAAATCTGATGCTGATAATGCAATACTGTTAACTTTTTCCAGTTCACTGAAGGGCTGGAAGAAAATAAAAAGATAATCATCAGGGGAAATTTGGTCACCAGCCGCTCATTCCTGTCTCCTCTACTGACATAGGAAATACATAATTTATACCAGCAGGTCTTCTTCATGCAGCTTTTTCAGTCGCTAGGAAATTAGGTCAATATATTTTCATTTACTCTAAATTGGCTGCATTTATTTATTTATTTTCTTCTAGTGTGGCACAAACATTTTTCTTTTAACAAATCCTGGCAGTTATATTAACATTCTGCTATAGTTAATGGCTGAACAATTATTTTTCCTGGAATCCAAATTGAAAGGTTAACCTTAGTATTTCTTTTTAAACATTTTAAATTGTTTTCAATTGCAGGAGTATTTATGATATGGTAGCAGTTTAGAATAGAAAATAAATTAATAAATGAATTACAATTTCATCAGCTCTATAGGCAAAGTGAAAATTAAACTACAACAACGAGAAAATTAATGTAGTCACACAGTATTTTTGCCCTTTGGTTTGTGACTCAAAAACTTCAGACCCTTTCATAGTGTATATTCTTGTTTAGACTACATAGAAGTCTTGATTTTTAAATAATATGAACAGCTGTGTCCTGTCAATTAGTGTGGATTAATTTTCTTTAAGTTCTGTTTAATGTGTTTACACCAATGAAAGAATCTGAATCTGTGGCCAAGTCCTTTTTAACTTAGGACCTTCATTATCAAAATAATTAATAGTTTTCTCAATTCTGTTCACTGGGAAAAGTCTCAAAAAAGTCAAGAACATGTATAAATCTCAATAAGATTGTAAATACAGAATTAGATAAGATATATATACAACAAAAGAGCAAGGAGATTATTTGCCTGATCTCCTAATTTCTGTGAAATTTGCTATTACTTATTAAAAGTAGTTCCTGAATCCTTCTGCAACTGAA
Source organism: Grus americana (assembly GCF_028858705.1). Taxonomy (NCBI): domain Eukaryota; kingdom Metazoa; phylum Chordata; class Aves; order Gruiformes; family Gruidae; genus Grus; species Grus americana. The sequence goes on along the minus strand of NC_072853.1, from coordinate 6,927,945 downwards.
GAATGGCTTTATTTTAGGAGAAAAAGTACATTCGAAACTTTTCATTGCAAAAGAGAATTGGTAAATTAAACATCTTGGATTTTTTTTTTTTTTTTTTTTTTTACAGTTCTTGTGGTTTAAAATCCCTGGATTGCTTGAGAGCACATTGAATTGTCTTAAATCAGCAACAACTATGCATTAATGACACAGCACTGTAGACCTTTATTGTTTCTCAGTAGTTATTTGCAGGCCAATATTGACATTTATTTGTGTAATTGCCAAATAGTGTATATGAACAATATCAGCCTAGGGAATGTTCACAAAGTGTTTATCTTCAGTGATATGTTTCACTACTTACAATTTATTATGTTTTCTTTTCTGTTATATGGTTGTTTGCCTAGATCTTTTTAGCATTTCAATGAGTAAAGCTAAATAATGAATAAATAACACATTAAAAACCCCTCATTTTACCAGATGATAATTCATGAAAATATGCTTAAATATAATTACACTTCTTCTTTGTGAAAAGAAATTGTAAGACTCCACTAATAAAAATTAAAGAACAGTGCTCTAATTAAGTCAATGATCTTGCTCCTACAATATTACAGGCAACATATATTCTAGTTGATATACTAATTATATGCTTATAAATATATATTGGAATAATAATAATAATAATAATAATAATAATAATAATGTGGGAATCCAACTTATATGTAAGAATTGAACTGAGCTACATGCTCCTAAAAACATAAGAGGTGGGGGGAAGCCACTCTGTGAAAAAAAAATAAATATAGAGACAGATAAAGAACCAATCAATGACCACAACATGAGGCAGTAGCTACATACGTTTTGATGAGTAGTGCACCACTAAATTATTAAGAGGCTGAGATTATTACTAATTTTGTATTGACTTTTTCATACACAACTCATTTTCAAATATATTGTATTTAACAATTTAACATTATGTATTACTTTAAAAGCGTCCAAGTCATCTTTCTCTATTCTATTTGATAAACTAAAGAACTCGGACACTTAAGTTTTTTACTATTAAAAGTTTTCTCCTATCCTCAGATACTTTGTCTTTTTTCACCTTCTCCAGGTTTAGAAGATTCCATTTTTGTTAATGTGAACAAAAGAAGGACACACTTTCTCTGTTCTCAACCACATCCTATTGAGGAATTTGATTATGTGCTCTCTTCTGTATTACAGTTCCTTATTTAAACATCCAGGACTGCATTAGCAGTTTATAATTGCACTGGGAAGGGAGAGTTCATGTCCGCTGTGACCCTCAGCCCTTTTTCAGAGCCACTACCTTCCATCTGGTGCTCACAACCTGCTTTCCCTCTTTCAAGTGGAACTTCACATTGTGTTATAGACGAAGTTTTGTCTCCACATACCCAGATAACAAGGTGATGCAAACCTTTATGAGACAGTCTTGTTCTCATCTCTTTAACTCCCTATATTTCCACTGTAAAAAAATACTTAGTCAGGAACATATACCTCATTATGTATCAGGCTATTAGTTGGCCCAGCATAGCTTTAATCTATTTGAGGTTCTAGGCATTGCTGATTTGCTAATTAGGTAATACTGTTTAATGTTATCATGGGGTAGTTGAGTTACAATATAATAAAATAAAAAAGCATCTGTTCTCTCACACAACACAAAATGTAATTACGGAGTAAAGCCTACCTAGAAAGGTTACCTGAAATTCACTTATAATAGAGATGCTGAAAGCTGCTGGAGCCATGGGACTCTGGATTAACCAGCAAAACTGTTTTTTCCATGTTTGTATTTCACTATAAAACAAAGTTTATACCCTAAGTCTATGAAAAGCATCCATAAACTCCCATAAAAATAATGAATGATTCTCGTCTTAGTTGGTCCAAAAGGCAACAAAGATCTTTTGTTTAGAAATAAAATAACCTTGAGCAAATCAGTGAGAGAATAAGGTCCCAATTCAACAAAGCATTTTACCATTTTTTTTCCTCAGCCGTCTTCAGTAAAGTGCTTAACTTTTAATGGATAGCTGAGTTACACTGTACACAACAAGACTTCAACATTATACTTGACTGCTCTCTCAACGGTTTGATGACTTGAGGTCTTAAAGGACTGGGAATGGTGGAAGAGATTTGTGTCACATAGATTTAGACATTTGACCAATGCACCTTTAAAGTCTTTGGGCTCCTTATATGCAGCAGAGATGATTAAGCAAATTACACAGTCTGCTGCAGATTATAGACAGGCTGAAATACCTGTGGTCAGCACTGATTATGGAAGGAGTGATAGGGAAATGATATCCTAAATTAGGTACCATAATGAAGGACTTACTTAAAGTTGGGTGGAATTAGCTGATCACTTCTACAGAATGCAGAGCACCTTTTTGTTTCCCTAAGAATAAAGAGAGGTTGCCCCTTTGCACATGTAAATCCATAGAAACTAGCCCTGAGAAGTGCTGAGCATCTGTAAGTTGACCTATCTTTTGAAGTTACTCACAGCTTCTCAGTGTCAGACATCTATTCTGTTCACATCTGTTTTCTTCAACTGCCTAGTGAATAAACTCGTGAAGAAGAATTCTAGTTATGAATAATTATGAAAATCAGGAATATTTGTTTTGGTAATATTCTACCAGCACCCAGAAGGGTGTAGATGAGAATGTGCAAAAGGCTTTATAGTGGAATTATTCTCACAAGACCTCCAGAGTCTATTGCAGGGCAGAAGCAACTCAGGAAGACAGGAATTAGTAAGAGGGAGGAAATATAAAATGAGGAGAAATAGTAAGACTGAGCAATGGTTCACACATAATTATAGCTGGAGCTCATAGTGGTCACAGAGGTGGGTAGAACAAGAACACTTGACTAAGTGGAGCCTCCTAGCCCAGATCTGTGTGAATTGTGCATGCTGTGGAGTGAAGCAAGGGGATTTAACTTTACATAGAAAATCAATTAAAAAGTATAGTTTTATATAGGACACTGGAGCCGTTACAGAAACTTAATGAATTTGATTTCCCCTCCTCAAAAAAAAAAAAAAAAAAAAAAAAATTAATGAGTCAGATGTGCGACTTCAAAATTCCCCAAAGGTCTTTGAACATTCAGTGGCTTTTTGTAGGTGTTGGCAGACAAAAGACTCAAAGTATAGGGCCACAATTCCACTCACTCAGTAAGTTACCTGTTAAATAGATAACAAAAAAAATATGGAGCATTAAATCTAGTATACAGTTAAACCATCCAGCCCAAGTTTTAGCTTCCAACCAGCAGCAAGGGGATTTCTTTTAAATATACTCTTCCATGCATGAAAGATGGATGATACATTTCTGACTCAAAGGTTTAGGAAAGTTTGTGTTTGTCAACCAAGCTTTGAAATCTAAACTTTTATATTCAGGGCCATGGTATCTTGAATCTAATTGTGATGTCAGTTATGTTGTTAAAATTCCAAAGGAATTATAATGAATAGCAACCCTATTCTACCATCATATTTAACACAGTTACTGTAATATTACTAAGTGTGAGTTGCAAACATTGAAAGTAAATATTAGTAGTGGATGACTGGACTGAGACTAGGCTCAGAAGTTTGCTAAATATTCTCAACATTCAACTTTTTAATTCCATATGAACTGTGTGAAATAGTTTGATGAAATTAATTGGTATATTGTACATATTTCATCCTCCTAAGGCCTTCTTTTGTTTGAAAGCAATCTTAGTTAGAGCTTAAGAAAAAATGTTGACAGCTCATTTCTTCAGGAACTTAAGCAGGTGGTAAATTAATAGCTTAGGTGGGGGCTGCCATGAAGCATGAAAAGTTATGATTGGTGTCATTCCAAATTACTGTCTTTAACTGCACATAAGGCAGTGAAAAAACATTAGCTATGCAGTAAACATGGGTTTAGCCAACAAAAAGAGATTTTACAAGGTTTCCTCAAGCAATCTCCAAAAGGTCATTCCATGCATCTGCTCCAGCCGTTGGTAGCATTTTATAGCCATTTGTTGCTGTTCTAAATCTGTAGCTGTAACAATGATCTCATTAGCTAAATCAATGGATGAGGGACATGTTGCAATCATTTTTTCAGTGGGACTCAGAGGAAAAAATGCAGATATTGCAAATGCAAGCTAAAATATGAATTTAAATAATGCATGAAGTAATGCTAACATTTTTCACTTACAGGAAGATTACTGGTATAGGCTAGCTTTCAAGAAAGGAAATATATTCCATTTGTAGACTCACTGAAGTTTACTCTGCACAAGCTCTAGGAACTAGAAAGAGAAAAACACTATAGCTCCTAAACTATACGTGCTTGAGATCATCCTCTAGAGCTGGCATGGAGATGCTCACACACATACTAATAATTTCACTTAGCTTCTGAAACAGAAGAATTTATTTTGGGACTGAGCTAGCTCCTGAACTGTGCACAACAATTGTTTGTGAGTGGTAAAGTGTTGCACGACAGCAGTTAAACAGTGCAGACAACAGAGTTCCACTCCTTGGGGGCAGTCACTGACACTAATCTGTTAGATATGCCATAGAGCACAGACATACAGCTATCTAAGAAGTTGCTCGGTGGTGAGGGACTTCTTCAAGCTATCCTGTTGCTAGTGTTGTAGTGGTTGCATCTTCCTCCTAACACATTGCTTTCACCCACTGCTCCATACCTGTATACTTCTGTTAATTATGTCCTCCTTGTCCCTGCCTGCTACCATCCTAGGATGAGCATTTAGCATACTCATGATTTTTGAACATTCATTTTATGGACAGTCTCACTCAACCAAATCAGGATGAAGCAAGCCTGCTTGTTTCCAGACCTTTTCCCTCTGGTTTCTATAGGGTGATTGTTGCTACTTACTAGGGGTTAACAGCAAGATAGAAAATCAGTGTCCAGTTATGTGATAGATTTCTGTCTGTAGAAGTGGCCTCTTCTGAAGATGTCACTTTTACACATGCTATCCATTTATGTGTAGGCAGCTTCAGAGGAACTCCATTTGTATACGCCTCTCAGTGTTCAAAGATCTAATTCTCTAAATGGGTGGCTGTGAGGAACACAGCACAGCTCCACAAAGATGCCTGAGTGTGATTAGCTGATCTTAACTTCACAAAGGAAATAAAAGAGCACATCTGTGTGTGATTTTTGTGAAACTGGAGCAAACATCAGACTCGATGTGCATATGTGTTGGCTCCCTGGGACTTCTTGAAACTTACAGGAGTGCTATTTAAAAGATCAACAAGCTTTTAAAGGGAAGGAACAAAGGCTGAAAGGCTTTTATATAGGCTGAAGATGTAACATCAGAAAGGTTTAAAGTGAATACCTGAGTCTGTCTGGACCTCCTTTTAACACCTACTGCATTTTACAAACGTGTGATGTCTATCTTAATATAGAATGGGAAAGGAGTAGTATCATATTGGTATGTTAGTGATGCTGAAGACAGTCTTTGATAAAAATATGCGGGCTAGTGTCTTGGATAAAATACTGCAAATTATTTTGTACTCTAACTTCAGATAAAAGTTGCTTAGCACTAAACCTATAACCTACTAAGCTTACAAACACTGCTCCTTGTATATGTGTGCAGAATAGAGAAAACTTGGACTCAGACAGGAATCTGTTAAAGCAAAAGCCAGGATGGATGAGATGAGGATCAGGATATGGTGGTCAGAAAACCTGGGTTCTACTGCAGAGTCTTGTATTAGCTTTCATTTGGAATTTGTTGAGTCTTTTTTCTTTTCTTTCTTTAGGATTTTTTTCCTTTTTTTTTTTTGCTTTTAATTTCTTTGTTTCACTAATGCTGAGAAAATACCACAAGATCAACACTTCCATTTGCAAGATGTGGTATAAGAGGGGTAGCGATTGATTGTTTTCTGTGACCACTAAGGAAGGGCTAGAAGAATAAGATTTATTCAAAAAATTAAAAAAAAAAAAAAGGATAAGAGGAAAACTTTCTAACTATCTGCATGACTACACATTTGTAGGAATTTACTTAAGAACTTACAAAAGTTGGTGGATTAGTGTTCATAAAGCAGATTACTGGGAAAAAAAAATCAGGCCAGTGATTAATCACTTACTGTTATGTATATACAGCAAATTAAGTAAGCAATATCACCATCATAGACAGGGTCCAGCAAGATAACATACATGTCAAAAGTTGGGTGTCTCTCTTCTCCCTTGGGTCACAAAACATCACCCAGAGTCTGTGGGTCATAAATAATACGATCCTCGTCCTACATATTCTTACATCTTTGGACATTAACAAGTAGAAAACACCACAAATAAAATCAAGCTCTTTAATGGGTTATTTGTTTCTCAAATACATATCAGATAGTCAGCTGCCAAGGGGAGCTGCTCTGGTGCCGGCCCGACCCGCAGCAGAGTGGTAGATCTCAGCACATAGGGGGTTTCCTGAGGAAGAGAAACACCAGAGGAGCAGAGAGACCCACCAGCAGCCGGCAGCAATGGCAGGAGGGGCTGACCAGGCCTGGGCGCTGCCAGAGCAACCACGGCCACCCCCGCACCTATAAAAAGCTGCTTGGGCAGCGCTGTGACCAGAGCGTGGCGCGGCAGTTTGTGCGGGAGGGCGCACAGGAAGGGCCTGGTCACCCCACCAGCTCAAGAGGGGAGTTCCACTGGTGGTCATCACCCTCTCGGAAGGAGCTTAGCTATGGTATCCTCCCAGCAGAGAGCTCTGTCCTCTGCGCTCGCAAGAACGGAGGCGGCAACCCAGAGTGAGCTGCCAGGAAAACAGGCAGCCACCCAGGCCCCAGGCTGCAGGGAGTGCCAGACCTGTCACTGGGAATGGCTGGCAGTAGTGAGAAGGGCTGTGTGAGCTGTGACCAGGGGGACGATCTGCTCAGCCTGGTGGCAGAGCTACGAGAGGAAGTGGAAAGGTTAAGGAGCATCAGGGAGGCTGAGGAAGAGATAGGCCGGTGGAGCCATGCTCTGCCCTCCCTGAGACAGAAACAGGGACAGCCACCAGACAAAACCCAAGATCAAGGGCACCCTGTGTCCTCCCCCAGCCAGGATGAAGGCAGTAGCTTAAAGGAAAGGAGTGAATGGAGACAAGTCCACGCTCAGGGTGGCAGAAGAACCTCCTCCTTGCCCACCTCACCCTCCCAGGTGCCTCTGTACAACAGGTATGAGGCTCTGGATGGGGAAGGCCAGTCAATGGATTATGTGGATGATGGTCCGTCTACACTAGAGGTGTCACCAAGGTCAGAAAGGCCCACCCCCTGTATTGTGACCACCTCCATGAGAAAGAAAAGGCGGGTGATAGTTGTAGGGGACTCCCGTCTGAGGGGAACAGAGGGTCCGATGTGCCAGACAGACCATCTTCTTAGGGAAGTCTGCTGCCTCCCTGGAACCTGGGTTAAGGACATTACTAGGAAATTTCCTAGCCTGGTGCAGCCCTCAGACTATTGCCCATTACTGCTCTTCCATGTGAGTGCTGATGAAGCCACAATGCTTAGTCCAAGAGTGATCAAAAGAGACTTTGGGGCCTTGGGACAGTTGGTGAGGGAATCTGGTGCACAGGTTATTTTTATCTCTCTCCTTCCAGTTGCAGGCAGCAACTGAGAGACTGAGACTCCACTCTCGTGAGACCCACCTAGAGTACTGCCCCATAAGAAAGGCAAAGTCAAACAAAAAAAGGAAGCCTACAGAAGGTGGAAGCAAGGGCAGGTAGCCTGGGAAAAATACAGAGAAACTGTCCGAGCAGCCAGGGACCAGGTTAGGAAAGCCAAAGCCCTGAGAGAAATTAGTCTGGGCAGGGATGTCAAGGAGAAGAAAAGTTTCTATAGGTATGTTAGTGATAAAAGGAAGACAAGGGAAAATGTGGGTCCCCTCTGGAATGAAATGGATGAACTGGTTACCCAGGATGTGGAGAACGCTGAGGTACTCAATGACTTCTTTGCCTCAGTCTTCACTGGCAAGTGCTTGAGCCACGCTGCCCAGGTCACAGAAGGCAGGGACTGGGAGAATGCAGAACCGCCCACTGTAGGAGAAGATCAGGTTCGAGAATATCTAAGGAACCTGAAGGTGCACAAGTCCATGGGACCTGATGAGTTGCATCTGCGGGTCTTGAGGGAACTGGCAGATGAAGTGGCCAGGCCACCCTCCATCATATTTGAGAAGTCCTGGCAGTCCGGTGAAGTTTCCGCCGACAGGAAGAGGGGGAACACAACCCCCATTTTTAAGAAGGGAAAAAAGGAAGACCCAGGGAACTACAGGCCGGTCAGTCTCACCTCCGTGCCTGGCAAGATTATGGAGCAGACCCTCCTGGAGACTATGCTCAGGCACATGGAAAATAAGGAGGTGACTGGTGACAGCCAACATGGCTTCACTAAGGGCAAATTGTGCCTGACAAACTTGGGGACCTTCTGTGATGGGGTTACAGCATCCGTGGATAAGGGAAGGGCAACTGTCATCATCTACCTGGACTTCTGCAAGGCATCTGACACTGTCCCGCACGACATCCTTGTCTCTAAACTGGAGAGACATGGATTCGACGGATGGACCACTCGGTGGATAAGGAATTGGCTGGATGGTAACACTCAAAGAATTGTGGTCGACAGCTCAATGTCCAAGTGGAGAACGGTGACGAGTGGCGTTCCTCAGGGGTCGGTACTGGGACCGGCACTGTTCAACATCTTTGTCGGTGACATGGACAGTGGGATCGAGCGCACCCTCAGCAAGTTTGCCGATGACACCAAGCTGTGTGGTGTGGTCGACACGCTGGAGGGAAGGGATGCCATCCAGAGGGACCTTGACAGGCTGGAGAGGTGAGCTTGTGCAAATGGCATGAAGTTCAACAAGGCCAAGTGCAAGGTCCTGCACATGGGTCTGGGCAATCCCAAGCACGACTAGAGGCTGGGCGAGGAATGGATTGAAAGCAGCCCTGAGGAGAAGGACTTGGGGGTATTGATTGATGAGAAGCTCAACATGAGCGGGCAGTGTGCGCTTGCAGCCCAGAAAGCCAACCGTGTCCTGGGCTGCATCAAAAGAGGTGTGACCAGCAGGTCGAGGGAGGTGATCCTGCCCCTCTACTTGGCTCTGGTGAGACCCCACCTGGAGTACTGCATCCAGCTCTGGGGGCCCAAGTACAGGAGAGACATGGAGCTGTTGGAGAGAGTCCAGAGGAGCGCCACGAAGCTGATCAGAGGGCTGGAGCACCTCTCCTCTGAGGACAGGCTGAGAGAGTTGGGGTTGTTCAGCCTGGAGAAGAGAAGGCTCCGGGGAGACTTAATTGCGGCCTTCCAGTACCTGAAGGGGCCTACAGGAAAGCTGGTGAGGGACTGTTTATCAGGGAGTGTAGTGACAGGACAAGGGGTAATGGGTTCAAGCTGAAGGAGGGTCAATTTAGATTAGATGTTAGAAAGAAATTCTTGACTGTGAGGGTGGTGAGGCACTGGAACAGGTTGCCCAGAGAAGTTGTGGAGGCCCCCTCCCTGGAAGTGTTTAAGACCAGGTTGGATGAGGCTTTGGGCAATGTGGTCTAGTGGAGGGTGTCCCTGTCCATGGCAGGGGGGTCGGAACTAGATGATCTTTAAGGTCCCTTCCAACCCAAACCATTCTATGATTCTATGATATGATTATACGACATGTTGGAGCAAGTCCACTGGAAGGCCACGAAGATGATCAGAGGGCTGGAGCACCTCTCCTGTGAAGACAGGCTGAGAGCTTTGGAGTTGTTCTGCCTGGAGAAGAGAAGGCTTTGGTGAGTCCTCATAGCAGCCCTCCAGTACCTGAAGGGGGTCTACAAGAAAGCTGTAGAAGGGCTGTTTACAAGGGCATGTAGTGATACGATGAGGGGTAATGTCTTTAAACTGAAATAGGGTAGATTTAGACTACATATTAGGAAGAAATTTTTTACGATGAGAGTGGTGAGGCACTGGAACAGGTTGCCCAGAGAGGCTGTGGAGGTCCCATCCCTGGAAGTGTTCAAGGCCAGGTTGGATGGGGCTTTGGGCAATGTGGTCTAGTGGAGGGTGTCCCTGCCCACAGCAGGGGGGTTGGAACTAGATGATCTTTGAGGTCCCTTCCAACCCGTACCATTCTATGACTCTATAGGACTGTAGCTATTCTTACCATTTTTCCTAATCATGGCACAAATGATTTCTTGCATGTCTATCTCTTTTGTGCTTCAGCTACTCAAAATGTTAAATCAATCAGACTTTTTCTAAGTTAACAATTTTCTTACTTCTTAAAGTTCTTGGGCTTTTACCACATTATTCTCACCATATTGTGCCTCTTGAGTATGTGGCATGCAGTCCATCACCTATATGAATTTCACTTTAGTCTGGTATTTGTGCATTAAAAGGTGAAAGAACTGTTTTTCAGGACAGTTCTTTCCCACTCTTCAAAGGTGCTACAATCTGAGGTCTCAGGAGATATTGCTGGGTGTGAACAGCCCACATGGAGATACTGTGAAATCTTTATCTTTGGTCTTTCTCTTAGAAATGGAGAGGAGGAAATGTCTGTCAGGATTATAGAAATACTTGTGAATTAATGAACTGGACGGAAACAGATGATCGTTTAATGTTGCTTCCAGCTCTACATGCCCTGATGTATGAATTTGGGTTGGTAAAGCAACTACTAAGTAGCATTCAAATTTTATTTGTGTAACTATATCCATACTGACATTCCAGGCACAAGTACAGGATTTCTAAAGACCTACTTTATTTTTTTGTAGGAAAAGCAGAGGGAGAGGACAATGAATTTAGGTGTAACTCAGAGGGGAAGAGCCATCACATCAAATTAATACAGAGAGGTTGCAGACATGTAAGCAGTGCTGCTGATGGATTCTTCACTGGTTCCAGCCTCCTGTGGGATGGAGCCCATCTTACTAAATGTGCTTAGCTACACATGTAAGTGCTTATACCAACAAGTGACTGTAGGCTCATCTTGTGGTCAGTGGGGAGATAATCATGTTATTTAATGGAGATTAGAACACAATTAATTTCATCCTTAAGGCATTTACATTTGGTGAAATCATAGCAATTTCTCTAACTATTTTGGTTAAATCTCCACTGCATATAACTACTTGAAACATAAATACTTGCATGATAGATGTCACAGGTTGAATGAAAAATTCTACCCTGGAAGATGAAAGAAGGGGGGATTTTGAATGCAGACACTCAATGCAGTCCTAATTTTCATGTATAAAGGCAGAGTAGTACAAATCAAGAAAAAAACTACCCTTGAATTGATAGTAGTAGCATTTGGTGAGGAGAAATGCAAGAAATATTTTGATACTATTTAATTGTCCATATTACCTACCTAGTTACCTATTATTAAGAGAAAACTACATTTAACAATTCAGTGCAAACTTTGTCTCTTTCCTATTACTTTGAGAACCTTGGAATTTCCCTAGAACTAAACATAGGCAGCTCTGTAAAATGATCTGCTCTGGCATGAGAAAATAGAAGAGTACAAGCAAATCCATCTATAAGGCCAAACAAGGCAAAGTCCTGGCAATAGTGTGATGTTATCCCTTCACCTGTTTTTGGTGTCCAGTAGGTGTCTATAGGTTGACTGAACAGGGTATAGATGGACATGCAAACTCACATGTTATGCTGAATTGTGGAATGGGGATGAGGGATCTAGTGGACATTACTGAAAGAATGTGGTCCCTGCTTTGTCGTATGCAATGGGTCATCTTCCCACCAAAAGGTTTTTCTTCTAATGTCATTGATTTAGTCTGGTTCTCACTTACTCTGTCATACACAAGTTATTCTTCCTTCCTCTCTATCTTCTTTCTTTCTTCTATCTTCTTCTTTCTTGTTCATCTCATACATGGTTAAAATATTGCAGCAAATAGCCCTGAATCTCTTCTTATTCACTTCTAGGTTCAGGCATTTGCCTCAAGAGCTCACAGCTGTGATTGATGTCTTAGGTCTTGTAAAACCAACAAAAGATTTCTTTTGCTGAAGAGAAAAAAGAAAATTGTGTTCTACAGCATGGGCAGCATGGCCCCTTTATCTCCTTGCTTCACCTTTAATCTAAATTTTTTGATCAAAAGCAACTGCCTCTGAAGTTACTGTCAACCACAATTTCATTTTTTCTTTTATAAAGATATTTAGCGAATGGACTTCAGCCTAAGTGGACCTGTCAGGAGCATTGAAGGGCAGAGAGTTGATTTCTTGGTTATATTTCAAATAGTGTCCTGAAATCAATTACACCAGCCAGAAAACTCAACGTAAGCCACAGTATAAACAACGGGATGAAACAGGACAGCTTCTCTCATGTGCGGCATGGGATGACAGCCAGGCAGAAATAGAGCAGGTTTCAACACAAAAAGGTGACTTATTCATGCAGTCCCTGCAAGTTTAGGTTTTGATTTGGCCTCATGCTGGCTGGGGATAAGTTAATGCCAGATTTTCCTTGAAACTGCATATCATTCAGGTTACATAGTAAAAAAAAAAAAATTAAAAAAAAAATCAAGTTACACATTGCTGAATTTCTTTCTACTCCTACTCATAGTCCAATGATTACTGGAAGTTCAGCATTTCTGAAAATGCTATCTGGCATAATTACAGAAAGCAGAGCCTGTGGGGGCTGAACTTCTGCTGACATTACTGGTTTCACTACAGAAGTTAAACATGAAATACTGTGGAACATGAAATATTTCTGTTAACAATAATAGATAACTATATATTTACATTTTGCAATGGAAAAACAAATAAACAAACCCCAGCGTATTACCAGCTTAAGCATAAGACATAAAAATGGCTGTATTGTATCAATACAGTTCAGTATCTTATTCCTGATAGTGGTCAACAGCGGGTACTTAGAACAAAAAATAAGGAAATATAAGAAAGTAGTTCATGATACTTCCCTAAATACTCTTCCAGTTTCTGATTTCAGGATAGGTGTATGATTTATATGTGACTGAGGGTTCCTCAGTCCCCCTGATCTCTTTAAAAAATATGACCTCAGACTCTCTCAGGCTGCAGGTGACCTACTTAACCAAAGCATTGTTACTGAAGAGTAACACAGAGTATCACAACAACTGTATTTACTTTATGTACATCAATAAAAAAATGAGAAATATTCATATACCCCAATTATGTGATCATGTAAACATAGAATGTAAATTGTGTCATAGAAGAGAAGAAGCTTTATAAAGCATTCACTATTGACATACTTTTGAGGTCCAAGTGACACATCAGTTCAGGAAACGTTAAGTTTTACTCTGTATTAAAATGTGTCTGTCATCTATGATCAAAATGATGATTATTTGATCTCCAGCTGGAGAGAAGGGTTAATACTATGTAAGCATGTAAGGTAGATCCATGAATGATCATAGTTTTATTTGAAGACTTTGAAAATACAACAGTTCATAATCACACTTGCTCCAAGTTAAACATTAAGCCTAAGCTAGTCCTCTAGACTCTGTATAGAGAATCAGAAGACACAGATTGGGATCTCCAGAGACAGTCATCTTAAAATGGGATGAATGACCTTCTGGAAGTGCTCATTTATCTCTCCATTGATAGTAGTATGATCCTAAATGATAGTCCAGACAGCTAACTTTTAGACAGTTAAGGTTAGGTAAGATTAATCTCTCACCTTGTGCCTAAGGAAAATAATTTTATACACTCTAAATTTTATCTTTAGTCTCATCAAATCTAATTTAATGTTATCTAATTTAATCTTTTTGCATCCACATTGTTTCAGATCTAGCTACCAGGTTAATAGCTAATTTCTTACTTATTTAGAAAGATACTTCTGTCAAACACATGCACAAAAACACACTCACAAAACTAACAGTATTTATCTTTACATGCAAAGTGCCCAGAACTTAATTTATGAACAGAAAGAAAATACTTATGTAAGTATACTCACACTATAATATATGTAATCCTCATTAAGCAAAGTGGTTTTAAAGCTCCTGCCTCTCCTTTCTCTAGTAATTCTCCATGTTTCCAATTCTTTCCCATTTCCCAGGGCCTGAAGGTAGGAAGATGAGTTTTGTCATAAGAATATAAAATAAAATATAAAATATTCTTTGCCACTAGTCAGAATTTCCTAGAGTATTAGATCTTCTCTTTTGACCTGGCTGAGCAGAAACTCACCCACGTATAAGCCTGGCTATAGACTGTTTGTCCACTCTGATCATCACTATAGTACCTGAGTACCACAAATCTTTCTAGATTTAGGTGGAGAAAGATTATGACTTTGATGTCATCTAGATATTTGCATAATAATAACAATGTGCCAAAAACAGACCAAGAGGAAAAACAAGGATCTATTCAGAACTAAAAGTCTTATTCAGAAAGCCAATCTTTGTTAATACATGTATCCTGAGGTTAATGAAGGTCTGATTTAATGACCAGTAATATCAAAGAAGGGTTAGGCTGGACCTTCTAGACCTCAAGCACGAACTGCTCTGTGTTACCTTGTGCTTCTAGAGATCCTCTAAGAAAAATATTTATTTTTTTAATGGAAATAAGACATTTTGTTAATTTAACAATCAGCTTGGCTTTCTGAATTCTACTTGTTTATATGCAAATGTAGGACAAATTCTTATTATCTCATCTAAATTGGCAACATGTCTTGGGAGAATCAATTCTAGTGTAATACAAGCCATTATCTCTCTGACTTTGCCTGGGAGTTTTTCACTCCCACAGGAGCAATAGAGAAGGATTTGCATTGAAGGTATTTCCCCTTCTTCTTAAATCTGCATTTATACTCTAAAATCATTTACTTCTGTCATTAGCAGGAATACAACAGAACACATATTCTGTGTTACTGAAATATATATGTATATGAGAGGATAACCTGCAGTGTACTTCAGTTCCCTGACCTGTGCTCAGAGCACATCATGACTTCTGCCCAAGTCACGTGCATCTGTTATTTTTGCTTCAAATCCAGTGAGTCTGGTAGGGCTGGTACCTGCCATCAGCAGGTAGGACTAGAGTCAGGGCATGGACATGTCACACCTCATCATGGGGCTACCTGGTGTTCCTCAGCATGGGTGTAACAAGTCTGCATCAGGGACCAAAGTCTCAGCCTACTTCAGCCTGCCTGAGTTGAGGGCAATTATTGCAGTTCAGTTGTTTTACAAGCAGTTCACCATGGAAATGTAACTGTCACTCATCCACTCCTGGTAAAGCAGCAAAAAGGTGTGTGTATGTGAGCTCGCACTGTCCTTCACTCGTACAGTTGACTCTTGCCTGTCGGAAAGGCAGTGGTGGAAGATCATAGCTCCATCTCCCATCTCTTACTTTCCCCTATTTCCTCACCTACATAAAGATGCAGTGAACATGAAGACTTTCTTCTTCTTCAAACATGGAATCAAGGTCTGGGGAAATTGTCCTCTTGCCCAAATGGGAATGAATACAGTCCTTACTTCTCTTTGATGCCACAGTTACAGGCACAGCCAAGCTGAAATCTTATTAAAAAAATAACAATAATAGTAAAGAAAAAATAAAATAGAATACGATTTACATTTGTCCACGGTAATAAAATCAATGCAAGACTGTCACCTGCAAGAAAATAATTCAGGATATTTTTCCCATGACAGAATATCATTCTTCACACTGCTCACAGCTGAGATATCTGTATCAGAAGTGAAGTGAATTTTCTAACGGAGGATGATGCCATATGCTTAGTAAGTGCAGGGCTGGCAGTGCTTACAGCAGCACATAACCAAGGAGCTGCTCATTTGTTCGAGTGTCCTAGACTATACGTTAGGAGTCTTGGAGTCATGCCAAACTACCTAGCAATAATTGTAGCAGTCATCTGTGAATAGTGATAGCTGGCAGCATATTAGTAGTTCATTTAATTTATTGTCTTCCCACCTTATTAGCAGTACATCACAAGGCTGGAAAACTTTCTAAGCTCATATTTCAAAAGCAGAGCCCTTAAAGCTGCACCTTAAAACTAAAAATTTGGCTTATGTAATTTTCGCCAGTCATGTCAATATAAACTCCAGACGTTATTGTGTTGCAGAGCTCTCATTCATGCAATGACAGCTCTGTCTCCTCAGTGGCTAAGCTGGCTGTTAAAGTGATTCACTGCAATCAGCCTCAAAGGTTTCCAAGACAGACCCCCAAGGTAACTTAGAAAGTTGTAGGAAAGTTTGACAGGCTTCTTTATTTTGTTTTGTTTGGAAATAATGCTCAGAAATCACAGTGAGCAGTGATGGGTGGGAAGGAACTTCAACCTTTGTTTCAAATAGGTTGCTTTGTTTGCTTGTATACATGACCACAAAGCAACAAATACCAGGGACATCCAAAAGCTCACATGGGCTCACATACACACAGCAGGAAAGATAAAATTTCCTGTATATGACACTACATAGCGTATTCTTTCCATTACTCTTGAAGTATTTGAGGTATTAAAACTGGAGAGTTAGTGCCCTCAGCCCTGTTCTTTGACTGTTCTGTCTATAACTCATGTATTTACATATGTATTTCTGAGAAGGTAAAACTAAGATTCCTGTAGTGCTGAGACATTTTCCTCCTAAACTCTGTGTTAAAAGATTTAGCTCAATCACAAATAGATTCATCTTGCGAATTGCATTATAAATATTGAGTCAGCCCATTGATTATCTTTTATATGTGGTATGGCTCACTGCCAAGATAAAAGTTGGAGGTACTTAGGGAAGAGCACACATTGTTCTCTACTAGGCATAAATATCACCAGCTGCTGTTCTTTAAATGATAGCCTCCCATCCTGAGTTCAAACTGCAAACATTTCGCTACATCTTGCAAAACGGATAATAAAGAGAATAACTTAACGTTCTTTCATGTTGACTTACTATACAAATAGTAGATCTATTGTGCCAGCATTTTCATATCAACAGGTCACATTATTTCCAACCAGACATATGGGAGAAATATATGATTTTTAATATATCATATTTCTTAAATCAGAAAAGAATGTATATGCTCAAATAGGAAAGTGTTTTCAGGATGTTTTATTAACTGTGATGTTTATTAGCCTAAGCCTTAGAAGGTACAGATAGATAAGCACTAAACCTGGCCACATACCTTTCACTGTGAGTAAGAATTCAATCCTTAGCTAGAGTTTGCTGAATAAATTATTTAGAGGCTTGGGTTTTTTTCATGATACGAAAGCAGACTTTCATTGCATTTGTGGAGTTTATTTTTGTCTTCAAAAGTTTTCATAATTTTATGCTGAAGTTCCCAATCTTAAAAGCACATAGACCTGCTTCTTGAAGGATCAGTCAGATGAATAAGAGAAGCAGAATAAAGGCAGTCAGAGGGCTGTCCATGATCCCGTGAAATTCTCCCCACAAACCCAAAACCCAACAAACCACCCAAAGTGAGCAAAAAACCCATTATAGATCAAGTATAATGAGGTAGCCACAATGGTCAACGTTTTCAAGCCTTATGATGGATGTGAAATTGTTTAAATGTGTTCTCTTAAGTCACCTGCCAGTGTGAAAATTGAACTAACAGTCTGCTCCCAAAAGATACAAATTCAGCAGCTGATCTTTGAAATAGAGCAAATAATTGATGATGAAATGAATGGAAGGACCAGAGGATGCTTAGTCCTTTGTAAGATTGAATCCAAAGTTCTGCTGAAAAGGTCTGCTAAGGCATGAGTTAACATTGTCAGAACTCATAGTATCATTGAGGTTGAGGTAAAAACTATCGATTTTAAGCTATAAAATTGAAATAAGGATAAAATTTAAGCTTCTTTTATAATTTTGATATAGCTGTTCATCCAGGCCATGTCTGTGTAAACATAAGCTCCTACAACAGTGGTCCAGAAACTCCCCATCTAGTCGGCTGCACAGATGATACAACGGACCCTCCTGAAACAAGGTCATGGACTGAACTCTTAGATGGCTTCACAACAACTCATTTGACTCATTTCTACAGGAGCTCTTCTGTGTGGGAATTTTGAACAAAGTTTATGATATTCAATAATGGTGGATTGTGTGTGTGCTGGATTGGTCGTATCAGATCACAGGACAGCTGGATAGAGGAATTCAGCAGAAATTTTGCTACAGCACATCACACAATCCCTTCTTCACCCACCTCTGGTCATTTACAGACACCTGTCTTCCCTCTTTCTCCCATCATGATTTGAGGGAGAATGTTTGAACAACAAATGTTCTCCACATACAAAACCTTTGGTGGTGCAGACAAACATAAGGTCTGCAAAAGATTAGTTTCTGAATGACAGCCAAAGATTTTCATTTGGCCAGTCAAAACTTTACTTCAAATCAGTTAAAAAAGCTATCTGAGATGCCATTCAAACATTCTGTCAAAAAGTCTTCTTTCTGGTTTAAGATACTGGGGAATATATGTCCAACCACTTAGCCAATTTGTGCAGCTCATGGCAGTATGTATCTTCCCCTGTCAGCCCTCCACTACAGCACAGGCAGTCATGGACATGAATGACACACAGATGACACAGATGGGAAAGGATCTGCAGTGGCTATTTTTTCTGTAAATGGTGGTATTTATGCTCACAAAGAAAACAATTTGTACTTGGAGGTGCATGTACTTTGAAAAAATATCTGTTGTATTTTTTTCCCTGTAGAGATTTCTCTGCAGCTTTTTAAGCAGTCAAACAAGGGAAAAAAAAATAAGAAAACATGCTGTAAATTGTTCATACAAAATAAAGCAACACTTATCCATGCTAATAATTACTATGAATATCCAAACCATAAACATGTCTCATGAGCAAGAGAGCAGATAAATTGGCTGCATGCTACTAATCATATCCAGCATAAGCCTTCTAGCCTTCATCTAGTCCCATCTAATTAAACGATGTCTCCCTCTCATGTGGATTTATTTACATGTTGCCAGCTCCCTTTGCTAATCCAGGAAAGAATGAAAAGATATAGCTGCTATTAGTACTTATGTTCAGAAGGAAAACTGCTCCTGAAGAAATAAAGAGGGATGTTTTTACAGGCAAGCATCTCCTGCTTGCATCTGAGTTAAAGCTTGAATCTGAGGTTCAGCAGGTATCAGACCAGTTCTTGATCTGATAAGCTAAATAAAGAACAAGCTCCATTTCTGGCCCTGAGGTCGAGTGATACAGCACAACTGGCAACCTTGAGGGTCAACTCTGCTTCTCCCAAACAGGGTCACAGTGCTAATACCATGAGGGTATGAACTCTGCCCAGCAGAACAGTGTCTTGGCACAGGCCATAACCATGCCAGAGACCACGCTACCAAACAGTATGAATGATCATAGACAATATTTAAGCCCATGCTGTAGTGCTACTAGTTCACAAATATAGATGTAAGCTCCCTGTGATCCACAAAACATAATTTAATCTCTCACTCTCACATAATTCTAATATAATTAGTATTTCTTGTTTCCCAGCCCTTTCCCTATCTTTGCCTGTGACAATAACCAACTCCTCCTATTTCAAGAGATTAATGAAGCTTTTCTTCAGCTAGAACTCTTAGGTGTTAGGAATAACAAAAAATAACACCTCTCTCTCAAGACCAGTACTTGGGAAAAATATCATCATGTACCATGAGGTTTCGTATGGAAAGTTCAACACTGTCTTAATGCTTAAGATTAATATTGTCACATCTCTTATCTGTTTGTACACATTTTCAGTTCCTGAAGCTTATTTTTGCTTGTTAAGCGTGGAAGAGCTGAATGAAGTGACAGTTAGATAAAGTACCTTGTATATTTAATTTTACACACACAGATCATTTCTCAGAGAGAGTCAAAAGAGGCATCTTCCTTCTGACAAGAATGTTACATGCCCTTTGTGGTGTTTATTTCTGTGCATTTGTTGTCATTGCTTTTTTAAAGATTACCATAATGACAACAAATCAACAATGAGAAAGTCCACCTGTATTCCCTGATTTCCCAGTGGATTCTGTGCATGACAATTCAAAACCAAACAAAACTCTTGACAGAGAAACAACACAACGCTTGTGAGCTAATGAGCAGCACAGAGATGGGCCAGGCACGCAGACGTGCTGCAGCCTAAAAACAGGCATAGGAAAGTAGGAGGGTAGGAGAGGGAGGAACCTGCCCTCTTTTGTAGTGTGCCGCTTTCAAAAACAGATGCTATAACCTTCCAGGAGCGTGTACTTGTGCTTAAGGGAGAGCTGTGAGGCAGCAGGAGTCCTGGATTTCTGTTCACACCTTTTCACACCTTTCTATTTTTGCCAAAACCTAGCCTGTCCCAGCCTGAGGTCTGCCCTACAGGTAGATCTAGTTTATGTGCAGCTGCACTTTGAATGGTCATGCAGTCGCCCTGGCATGCAAATATCTGATATCCCTTACCGTTAATCAAGGAATGGTTTTAGTTCCAGAAAGACATCTTTGTATTGACTTCTGGTGGCATAGCTTCAGGAGTAAGAGTGGCAATAGGGCTGACACCTGACTGGCAAATGTGAGCTGGCAGAAGTTCCTTGGGTAAAGACAGGCCAAATCCTTCTGTGACTGGCACAGGTTTCTTTAGTCAGTGCTGTTTACCTGCATCCATATCAGGAAGACTTTGCCAGTGCAATGCATGAATGTTCTGGTCTCAGGAAAGTAATAATACAGACAAACCCTACATCTACACAAGGGAGATTATTTATGTTTGAGTTAAGGAAGTCCCATTTTCTAGTACAAGGAGGGAAGAAAAAAAAAAAGAAAGAGGTGTTGCTTGGCACACTGGTGGAAGTGAAGGCTGTCTATATAAAAACCTATTTCTCCTCTGAGCAAAGAAGGCAGAACCTGAGAATACTGGGGAGAAAGCACTGAAGTTAATGCCCTAGTATGAGTCTGAATAGCTGCCAAACCTTTTTTATACTGACGTGCATGGAATGGAGTAGCTGGGCTTTGAGCCTATAACCCGTAACAGCCAAGGGATTCAACCCTCAGAGACCACGTAAATTCAATGGGCCAATTAACACCCATGCAATCTCTGTTTTAAAGACCAAAGACAATTATCTACATTTTACAGCATGTGGTTTAAGCTTGCAATTAATCTTATGTTTTGTGAGTTACTTTTTGGGTTTTTGTTTGGTTGGGATTTTTTTGTTTTGTTTTAATTTAGTTTCCACTTCTCTTTATAGAGAAAAAGTAAAGCTGGATACCCACTAAATGGCCTCTATAAAGCCTGGACACCACAGTAAACATGTGGCCATCCCCCATTTCTACAGGAAAGCCACACATTCACAATCTGCCTATTTTAATTGTGCCATGGGTGTCACATTCGTCTCTAAGAGGCTACTGGGTCTTGCTGCGTGCCTTGCTGTCTCTGGCACATGGGAATCACAGATGAGAAGCTGCTGGGCATCGCCAGCCAGTGCTCAGCTGCGGCTGCATGGTAAGGGGGGCTCAGAGGGATGGGAGTGTCTGCAGCTGCCTGCAGACACCCACGCTCTGAAGGTTTCAGTGAGTCACAGAGACAGATGCAGAAGTTGATTAAAAGAGGCAGAGAAGGTCGGTAAGATAAGTCTATACAATTTCTTCCTAACGGAGACAAGTATTTGGGGCTTGAAGAAAGAAATAATGAAAACTGCTTATTTAGTCTACAAAAAAAAAGAAAAAAGATTAAAAGAAAACCTTTTTTTTTGTGGAGACAGTGGAGTTACTGTCCAGTTACCTAACCCTGAGTGCAGGCCTGTGGCAAAGAGTAAGACTAAATATTCCTTTCAGATCTTAACAGCCTATGAGTTCTGGAGGACAATGTTTCTTCATGCCCTTTGACTGCCCATCTAGAAAATGGAGATGTCTGCCTTTCTGCTGGCATCTCCTTGTGACTGGTCTCCTGGGATTCCAACAGGGAGTCGGCTGGTGATCCTTAACTCTACAGTATCATGCAGGTGAGATGACAGAAGAAGGTGGTCACAGTTTTCTGAACAGAAGCACTTTCGAGAGGAGGGTCTGCCTCTGAGAACCTGTAATTCTTATAGAGGTAGATTTTGCAGATAATAACAGATGACTGCAGTAAACACTGGCAGTTTTTTTAATGCTGTATTTATATGCATCATTATGAAGGACTATAACTGACACATGGAGAAACATTTCTTCCTAGTCTTATTTCCTTATGGGAGAAACAACATCATAATGATAATGCCTTACCGATCTGGGGCTCTTGCTAGTACAGAAGAGCTGTTTTAAAAGAAAGCTTGCATGCGTGCCTCTGTATGTGTATGCACGTGTGTATATTCATATATAGGACAGTACCAATATTAAGTGTTACCGTCAGCGGCTAGGACCTTCATCTTAGAAGGCACTGTACTGAAGCTGAGCAAAACAGAGTTTGTTTGAAGGATGTGCTTTGTACTGAAACCCTGAATGCCTCTATTGTGAGGTAGAATGCAGAAGTTGTTTTCAAACCAAAAATAACTTTGTAAAATAATCCAGGCTAGGAAGGTAGACAAATTTTGAATCTCCACAGAAAAAGAATGTGATTCTAGAAGTTATGATGGATTTCTAGAGACAAACAGTCAGATTTTTAATAATTGAAAGGGATGAAACCAACCCTTCTTTCTTCCCTAGAATTCCACCCTTAGGATAACTTGGATCTGTGGGAAAAAGTCTGCCTTCAGGATCCTGAAACTGCTCTTACTCTTTGAAGGTTTCAAGCTAGACTGGCTTCTGGGATATCTGACACCTGTAGGTAACAATTGGCCCAAAAACCCACCACATTTTTTTCAAAGCTGTCTTCCCCAGCTGAGACATAGAGGCTGTATCTAAGACTAGTAAATACCTTTGGGAACTTTTCCAGGCACTGAGAGCAACTGGCATGGAAAAGCTCACATCTGTGCTGTTGGACTCTCTCAGCTTCCAAAACCAAGTCACCACTCTCAAACTGTTTATTGGGAATGGTTCCTGACCAGGCTAACACCAGAGCTGTGACCAGGACTTGTGGGGGACAATGCTGCTCTTCCAAGCAAGAGACCATTCTAACTGCTTAGCAGTACATTAGGGAAAAAAAAAAAAATGTATTTAACGATCATATTATGGTGTCAGGGCATAATCTCAGATGCTATTTAATTTATTAGCATAGCCATAATCAGAGAGGATACAGACAGTTCCTAATGCACATACTGTGTACCAGGCAGATATTGGCAGAGAAAGCCAGTTTCAGATAACTGAAAAAAACATTAATATTCTCCATCTACCCTCACAGCTATTCTCAGGAGGAGCCATACATGACAGTAGCTTATCGGGTTGGTGAGAAACTATCTTCATAACCGTAGAGCCATAAGTATCATCTCTACAGAGAATTTCCTGACCAGAAGAGAGAGCAGGTGTAGTCATCTTCTAATTTATATTCTTTACTCGTTTATTTATTTTTATTTGGCTAACAATGAATACATAATATATACACTTTATTGTATCAAATATCATGGTTCTCTGGTGAGTAAGATAATATCTCTAATTCCCCATGGTTACCTGTGCTACTGAGCCAATAAAGTACTGTGCATTGCTATTATTGGATTTCAAACCTGACCTGAGTTTTACTTTTATTAACATTTGTATTAATTTGACTGCACTGATAAAAGTATAGTTTAATGTGCTGTCTCCAAAATGGTATATGCTGGTCAAAAGGAGTTGAATATGAAATTCCTGATTATTTGATATTTCCAGGGAGGAGGAAAAAAAAAACAAAACCAAAAGGAAGAGCCAGTTCTCAAGAACACAAGGCATAAAGCACAAGAGCTGCTGAGCAGGATGTCCATTAGAAAATTATGAAAGTCCAAATGTCCTCGGCAGAAATGCAGAGAAAGTTTGAGCATTCACGGTGTATGCGATTGCTTCAGTAAGCCTACACACTGCATGTACCGCACTGAATCACGGAGGGAATAACAAACAAAACAAACCAAAACCAAACCAAAACAACATTAAAAAAAAAAAAGGTAGCTAAATACTTCATTTGCTTATCAACAGCTCTGCATAACTGTGTATCCTCAAACATGGTCAACATGGTCGTCTCTCTGGAGCAATGAGAAGGTAAATGCTGCCATCTGGTTCTGCTCAGGGAAGGAGGTTTGATCTAAGACCTAACCCTGACTGTGGCTGAAGTCTGCAGGAGCTTTTCCTTTTATTTCAGTACAGGCTATCCCCACATCCTTCTCACTGGACTCTGAGAACCTGACTGAAATGTATAAGATAGGAATATAGTCAGCTCAGGTTTCCTCTATAGAAAAAGAGATTGATGCTACCCACCTGAAATCTAAATGACCTCTGGAATGTCCTATATTTCTCCATTGATTTCCTACCTCTCTCCATTCATTTTAATGAGTGTAGGGCAGTTATATCCCTAAATTAGCTAGTTCAGTGATGTGCCAAAAGTTATATGGCCCTTGTGCTTAACCTTGCTTGAATCAACATGCTTTATCTAAACACCTTTTTTCCCCGAGAAACAAGCAAATATCAAAACCACTGTTTTTGTAGAGACAAAATTTAAGAATCCCAAATCATTTTGGTAAAAGAAAGTTTGACATTTGCACCTAAAAGTACCCTGAATATTCTAAAGATAATTCAAGAATGGTGCTAGTTAAGTAAATATGCTTTCAACAGTTCTCAAGAAGCACTACAAACTGAAGCAGTCTATTCTATACTGGTTTTGTTTGTTTAATGACAGCATTAAAATGGTAAAAAACAAAGACAGCTCTTATTCTAACACAGAATGTTTACCCAAAATTCATTGGAAAAAAATTACTGTGTTGTGTTGGATTTGCGTGGCAAGGTTTTGGTAGCGGGGGGGCTACAGGGGTGGCTTCTGTGAGAAGCTGCTAGAAGCTCCCCCTGTGTCTGATAGAGCCAATGCCAGCCGGCTCCAAGACGGACCCGCCGCTGGCCAAGGCCAAGCCAATCAGCGCCTCTGTGATAACATATTTAAGAAGGGAAAAAAACAGTTAGAGAGAGCTTTTGCAGCTGGAGAGAGGAGTGAGAAGATGTAAGAAACTCTGCAGACACCAAGGTCAGGGCAGAAGGAGGGGGAGGAGGAGCTCCAGGCGCCGGAGCAGAGATCCCCCTGCAGCCCGTGGTGAAGGCCATGGTGAAGCAGGCTGTCCCCCTGCAGCCCATGGAGGAAGGATGAGGGGGTGTAGAGATTCCACCTGCAGCCCGTGGAGGACCCCACGCCGGAGCAGGTGGAGGCACCTGAAGGAGGCTGTGGCCCATAGGAAGCCCACGCTGGAGCAAGCTCCTGGCCGGACCCGTGGACCCGTGGAGGGAGGAGCCCATGCGGGAGCAGGTTTGCTGGCAGGACTTGTGGCCCCGTGGGGGACCCCATGCTGGAGCAGTTTGTTCCTGAAGGTCTGCACCCCGTGAGAGAGACTCACGTTGGAGAAGTTCGTGAAGGTCTGCACCCCGTGAGAGGGACTCCATGCTGGAGCAGGGGAATGATGAGAGGAGTCCTCCCCCTGAGGATGAAGAAGCGGCAGAAACACCGTGTGATGAACTGACCGTAACCCCCATTCCCCGTCCCCCTGTGCCACTGAGGCCGGGCGGAGGTTGAAGCCGGGAGTGAAGTTGAGCCTGGGAAGATGGGAGGGGTGGGGGGAGGTGTTTTAAGATTTGATTTTATTTCTCATTCCTCTACTTTGTTTCGCTTAGTAATAAATTAGATGAATTCCCTCTCTAAGTTTGGTCTGTTTTGCTCGTGACAACAATTAGTGAGTGATCTCTCCCTGTCCTTATCTCGACCCACAAGCTTTTCGTTGTACTTTTTCTCCCCTGTTTAGTGAAGGAGGGAAGTGAGAGAGCGGCTCTGGTGGGCACCTGACCCCCAGCCAGGGTTAACCCACCACATGTGTACATGGAGCAAATTGGCAAATCGTTATGCTGAGACAACTAATGTAATGAAGAAATGCTGACCACCTTATGGTAAAACTGGTTTTCTTTCTCTTTGTCAATTACTGCATGTTCTCACACTGCCTGCTCCAGCCAGATTACAATGACTTTAATGACTTGGATGACTGGCATCAGGACTTAGCAGAGCTCACAAAGTCTCCAGTGAGATTGTTGCTCTGCATTTTACTTCTGTTAACAAAATTATATATGAGTTGCCTGTGTGTCCTCAGAAGGGTTGTTTCTTGTATACAGGGCTTCCCACAGAATATAAAAGCAAGACAATGCTTTTCAAGAATTGTTTCATAAATGATAAATTATGCAAATTTCTTTAGACTATCAATCATTGAATCATTTACCCAGAGGATAATGATGTATGCCTCAATAAAAAATGTTTGTTATAATTACAACTTTATTCACAAGCCACTTAGCTCATGCTCACTGAAGGTATTTTGGTGGGGTTTTTTTTCCCCAGTTACTTTGATTTTCCCTACGATATCATTTCTGAACTTTGCTGCCTACCATTATAACTGCAAAGTTCATGCGAAAACTCCAGTTCTGGTTTGCTGGAGTCCTCTATAGCATAATAATGATTAAGGATAAAATGCTTTTCTCAGATCTTGATTTTGTTCTTATTCTTTTCTTAGACAAGAAGAGCTCTTAACATCCTCACTGAGCAAAGTTTAAAGTTGCGGGTTGGATATCGTTTTCAGTGAAGCTGTAACAAAAGTGCAGCTAAGTATTTACTTTTGAGGTAGAAACAATACTTCTGTGATGGTGTTGAAATTCATGTTGGAGCTAGATGCAGCTGGACAAGAACATCGTTACGTGTAGTTCTCAGTTAATAGAGCGCGTCCTACTTCCTACAATGCAGTTGGTAACTAAATAAGAGCATTGGTATGGCACCTAGGAGTCCAATACATGGACTCTCTGTGCTAGGCACTCAAAAAGCTGAGAACATAACGACGGTCCCTGCTCTGAGCCTCTCAAATCAAAATCCTAAGCGAGAGGTTGTTCACAGAACACCAGTAAATAACAAGACGTCACCACTGGCAGGTAAGTACAGTAGGGACCTGTTTGATGTAATTGCTTGCAAGAAAATAAGGCAGTTTTGGAAAACAGAAGTAGCGGTAGCGTGAAGTGCCTGAGTTGCTTTGGTTATGGCTAACAGCTTGAAATTGTGGGGTAGTTTTAGTGACTGCTTTGTGCTGTTTTTTCCACAAACAAAAAATGCCCACAAGAAGTATCGATGGTGCCTTTGTTCTACTCAGTCTGTGGGTACAGTGGAGCATGAGCACAAAGTCCCACAGGATGATCAAGGCTTCCTATTCTTCAGCACAGAGCAGATGTCTAAAACTCAATGGCTATGTTTATTTTAATAAAACATATGGTGCCAGAGGACAGACTTGGAATGATTATCGACACTATTAAATTGTTAGACTGGTTTCTGGCATGGTATTAGTGTGGTTTGGTCCTGTTTGACTCATCCAGAAGTTAGCACAGATGAGAGGTCATTTTCAAAAGGCTGATCAGATGCTACCTCTTTTGTAGGCTAATTTTAGATGGACTGACACAAGCCATACCATACTGCTTGGCCTCAGGATTAGAAAATAGATCATTATCTCCTCATACTGCTATAGCTATGGCTATTAGATCCCTGCCTGCTCCACCTGAAAGTTCTTTCACAACCAACAAAATTGAGGTCTTTGGAAGAGATTAAAAGTAGAAGTAGTTAATCTGCTCTCGCATCTCCAGTGACATGTAATCTGTATTCTAAGTGTATTAACAAGTGTAAGACCTTGCAAAAGAGATTTTGTGGAAGCTGAGCATGTTGAGCTGAAGGATTTGTGAAGAAATGTCTTCAAAATAGCCCAATGGCTAGGGCACAGGTCCCCAAAAAGGAAAACTTTGGTTTTCACCCATTTTGAATATGGGGGAGTTTGAACTCAAGGTGTTTATACTGTTTATGCAGTTTATATTAGAAACAAAACCAAAACCAAAAAACCCTCACTGTTATCAGGTTACTGTGCAAGTATCAGTGAGCTGTAGGCTCCTGAACTAAGCTTACTTTCGCTTGGAAACTTTCTTCAGATTATTTCATATTCTTGACTGAATGGACAATCCATCTGTCAAGATAAATTAAATCTTGCATCTCTTTCTTTCCCTTGTTCCAGTATATGACCTTCACCTTTACGATCAGAGTGCTCTCTGGAGATGTGGGTTGAAGTCCCTAAGCAGAGCAAGGTCATACTCTGTGCATGTGCTCCAGCCAGAAAACTATTGTGCAAAGTATAAGTACTGACACTTCTTCTTCCCATTTTTTTCACTTAGCTCATTTCTATCAATATCTAATCAGAGCTGACATCCTGGTGTGGGTTCCTCTGCTTGAGTCTGTGCCGAAGTTGAGTGTTTCTGAATGTATGCACATGTGAGTGAAGACATATAAGGAAGATTCGGACCCACCAGAGAGATACCAGGGAGTTTTATGTGCACCAAGGATGAAACTATGTCGGGGATTAGGCCACCTGGAAGACAACAAGTGTCTGCATCAATTCTTAAATCTCAAATTAAGCATCTGGATTTCTCAGACCTTAGCCACAAACTATATCTAAAGCTGGCCGATGTCAGTGGAGACACTGATGTTGGGTGGCATTAAGTGTTATATGAGTTACAGCAGGCATCTCTTGAAAACCTGTATCTGAATAAATTCAATACATTGAACATCTTCTATTCAATGAATAGAGTCCTGCTATGTGTGAATGGTTTTAATTTCCTGTTTGAGGGCAGCTATTTAGTCCAGTGAGCAAGCTGCAAAATTATTTCCTTTGGCTGGTTTCTAAGCCCAGAACTGACACTGGACTTGAATGTAACTCTGAACCAGTGATGATACCTTTTTGTCACTGAGGTTGCTGATTTGCTTTTTGTATCCATTTATACTTTTAAAATTTTGAGATGCTCATAGACATAGAGCTACACTAGAAAAAAATAAATGCAATTATAATACAGATAAAAGCCAGTAATCAAACACATTGGGATTACGTGTTGCTTGTTTTTTGAGATTACTGTGGTAACTGCAACACAGGTGGTCACTGCAACACATGAGTAGTCAACCTATGTCTTTTATGGTTTCACATATCTACACAGTATCTCAGGACATGAGTAATATATTTGTGTTGATTCCATCTGAAAGCATCTTGTATTGTTGTGGTTTATTTCAGTTATTCTCAGTAATGTCTTGCAAAAAATCCTCTTGTAAATAAAGATGGAGGGCAATAAATATTTCCAAACATAATCAAGACTTGCTGAGAGAGAGAGAGAGAGAAAGAGAGAGAGAAAGGGACACTATATGGAGAAATAAAGAGGGATTGAGAGAGAAAGGGGGAAAGAAATCTGATCTGTTTTCAACAGGCAAACACAACTTGCATGAGAAGACCCTCACGTACAACATTTAACACACTGTAAAATAACATTATTTATATAAAATTTATCAGACATTTCATCTTTCAAATTTTATTTCAGAATTAGTCTTGAAATATCCCTAAGGTATTGCCTTACTTGCAAAATGTTATTTCAATTAGTTGAATATCATTCTTTACAGGATTCAGGTCAAACGAGGGGCAAAACTAAATCCAAACCAAACAATATGTGTCTGCAATAAATTTCTGTTCCTGAATTATTCATACATAATGGCATAGGTGACTCTTCAAGCATTTTGAATTAACTAGAATTGATTTCTCACTTTTTTATGCCTAGTTGTACAAGCTTTTTTGTACTTTTACTTCTCCTTAACAAATAAAGTATTGATTCAACTCCACTGAACATGTTTTATTTAAACTTTGCCCTTTGTCAGCAACTTAGTCCTCTACCCAGAATTCTCCTCTTTGACTTTCCATTGTCTCTTGATCTGGAAGGTGAAATATACTGGATAGGCTCCTTGGTATGACATAACGTATAAAATACATTCCAAATTTGCTGGGAACAGTCACAATAAAAAGCACACACCACACGCTTTAAACATTAAACCACTTTGTGCTCCTTTTCTTGACTAGACTCTCAGATTGCTTCCTGGGAAATTCAACAGTTTCAAAGTCAAATAAACAAACATACAAATTACAGGCTCTTTTTTTTTTTTTTTTTCAAATTTGTTTTTTTTCCTTGGCTAGTTTGTTCTTATTTCAATCTGAAACTAACATTACATGCTGAACTCAGATGCCCTCTCACTCTCCCTCTACAACAGGACAGGGAGAGAAAATAAAATGGAAAAGTTCATGTGTTGAGAAAAAGGCAGGAAGATCACTTACCAGTTATCATCATGGACAAAACAGACCCTAGCTGGAGAAAATTAATGTAATTTTCTGCCAGTTAAAATAGAGTTGGATGGTGAGAAACAAAGACAGCCATTAAAACACCTTCCCACGCTCCCTTTCTCCATTCCCACCTTCACCCCATCACTCCCGACTCCTCTCCCCCCGAGGGGCGCAGGGGTGGGGATAGGGGTTGCGGTGGGTCCATCCCAGCCCCTCTCAGCCGCTCCTCCCTCCTCACACGTCTCCCTGCTCCAGCGCGGGCCCTCCCCCGGGCTGCAGTCCTTCAGGGACAACCTGCTCCCGCCTGGGCTCTCCACGGCCGCAGCTCCTGCAGGAAATACCCCCCTGCTGCGGCGTGGGGCCCTCCCCGGGCTGCAGGCTGGGTCTCTGCTCCAGCGGGGTCTCTCCAGGGCTGCAGGGGATCCCTGCTCCGGGCCTGCAGCACCTCCTGCCCTCCTCCTCCTCCGGCCTCAGGGTCCCTCTGCTGCTGCTCCCTCCTTGGCTTCCTCCTCCTCTGCCTGTGCCGCCTTTGGCCCTTGCTGAAACCTGTTTTCCCCCCGGCGCCCCCAGCTTGGCTGAGGGGCTCAGCTGTGTCCTGCGCTGGGGCCGTTGGAGCCGGCTGGGACCGGTTGGAACCGGCTGTGTGCGGCACAGGGCAGCCCCGGCCTCTCCCCACACAGGCCACCCTGCAGCCCCCACTGTTGACATCTGGGCACCCGCACCCCAGTAGAATAAGTGATGGGTACGGTGAAAGTTATAAAATCTGTTTTAACTCCACTGCAGGGCTTCCCTTACAAAGACTCTCTGATTCCATGCTTCAGTGTGTATATTTTGTGTTTGTCAGTGTCGTGCATTGTTCTGCACAAAGTCTGGGGCAACACATTCTCCCATCTCTCTTTTCCAAGGCTGGGGGGAAGAACAAGATTTCTCTCTCTGTAATGCTGCAGAAAATGAGGTATTTTAAGAGCAGTGCATTTCAGTAAGGGCTTTACAGAGTTACAGTTTTACAGAGGAGAGCAGTGGCCATGATGTCTACGGTTTAGTAAGATCCCAGTCTAACTTCTATCAAAGTTAATAGAAAGTCAAGCAAATTTAGCTTTTAATCCAAAAATTTTTGGTTCATTTTCCACATTAATTTTCATTCTGCATGTACCGTGCTATGGACTTACTTTTTTTCCTTAGCCCAAGCTTATGTCTATGGACCAGCAAGAAATTCCAGTGAATAAATTCTGGTTATTCTGTCAGATATGAGAAATGTAGATGACTGATTACAAAAAACAAATATGTATTTTGGTAAAATTAAAACTTACTGTCTTCCAAGTAGCAAAACTTAATCACACTGTTTACTATTTTACTATGATGCTAAAATCCATTAGAATAGTCTAATTTACACTGCAGTGTAATTCTTTCAACTTATTAAGGTTGTTCTTATTCTTACGGTAGAAGTAAAATCAGCTTCCTTCCCAATTGTATTCTTTGGAAATGCTATAGGGTACAGCATTTCATAAAGTTTAGGTGCAGATTACAAAACCAGTTTTGATCATGGCTGACAACATTATTATTATGGTGGCTACTAGTGCAGCATCATATAAAATAAAGATTATTATCATTATTACCAAACTGTAGGAAAAAAATTGTGGATTCCATTTGCTCAGATAAAGATGTTTGTTATACAATGTATCCAACGAATCAGCTTTCTTCCATACATGAGCTTTTAACTCTTCACCTCATTAGACATGGACATAAATACATTTCGTCTGCAAAAATTATGTGATTGTAGACCTAAAGACAAGTGAGGAAACAACAACATACCGTATTGATAGTAAGACAAAGCACCTGTTCTTCACACGCAATCTCTTTTCCTTATAGCAAACACATCCGTAGAGCATTACCTCTGAACAACCTTCCTTATAACTGACTTCATACTGTATTTGTACATCCATTAGTGACAGTCAAGAAGAGTCAGTCTTTACTGACTGATGGTAGGTACTTATTTCCTGGTTATCTGCAATAGAATCAACTTGAAAGAGCGAGTCCTGTCTGATTCACAAGACTATCATCATAGTCAATAAAGTCATATAAAAGGATATGATAATTATGAAGTGAAAGTTTATTTTAATTGGCAGAATACAGTACAGATTATATATATAGCTTCAGTGTATATACATAAAAATGTAATAAAATTACATTACTCAGTATGAAGATAAATGGGACTTTTATTTTGCCGTTTCTTTTAGAAAGGCAAAGAAGACCTGGCAGCAGAATTCATTAGATCTCATGTTGTGTTATAAGTCAGGCTTCAAACTATGACCCAAGGTGGTTGTTTTTTATGCTCTCAGTTCCAGACTTGTGAATTGTCTGAAAATGCAAAGAAAGCAAGTAAGATATTGAGCAATTCTTTCTTAGTCTTTCTAAATAAACATATAGCATATATGACCTTTAACCAAATTTGTATGAGTATTTCCACTATAGTTGTTTTAATGAAGCTCTAAGAACACTTGAAACTCTTCAAACTGGCCTCTTTACCCAAGCCTCTCTTCAGTAAAACCTGGTGTGGTCTTACTAAAATTCTGCTGGAATATAGCATTTTCCGAATCTTCAGTAGACAGGATCTTTGTTCAACTGTTTAAAAGTGAAATGGAAATCATGAGAGATATGGTTTTAGTACCTGACACAGTAATTGGAAGAAAATTGGTTAGACACTCTAAAAAAAATGAAAGAGCTGCTTTGATGGAGCAGCTAATCCTTGAAATTATTTCCACGCACATTAAGGACAAGAAAATCATGAGGAGTAATCAGAATGGCTTCACCAAGGGGAAATCATACTTGACCAACTGATAAACTTCTACAATGAAGTGACTGGCCTGGTAGATGAAAGGAGAGCCATGGATATTATCTAGCTGGACTTCAGGAAGGCATTTGACAGTGTCTCTCACGATCCCCACAGAGAAGCTGTTGATGTATGGGCTGGATCAGCGGACAGTGAGATGTATTCAAAATTGGCTGAATGGCCAGGCCCAGAGGGTGGTGATCAGTGGTGCAAAGTCTAGTTGGAGACCAGTGACTAGCAGTGTACCCCAGGGATCAATACTGGGTCCAGTCCTGTTCAGCATCTTCATTACTGACCTGGATTATGGGTCAGAGTGTACCCTCAGCAAGTTTTCATGACACCAGACTGGGAGGAGTGGCTGATACACCAGAAGGATGTGCTGCCATCCAGAGGGACCTCAACAGGCTGGAGAAATGATCTGACAGGAACCTCATGAGGTTCAACAAGGAGAAGTGCAAAGTCCTGCACGTGGGGAGGAACACCCTTAGTCGCCAATATATGTTGGGATCCACCCAACTGGAAAGCAGCTTGGCAGGAAAGGACCTGGGGGTCTTGGTGGACATCATATTGACCATGAGCCAGCAATGTGCCATTGCTGCAAATATGGTGAATGGTATCTAGGGCTGCATTAGGAGGAGTGTGGCCAGCAGGCTGAGAGAGGTGATCCTTCCCCTTTATTCAATGCTGGTGAAGCCACACCTGGAGTGCTGTGTCGAGTTCTGGGCTCCTCAGTACAGAAGAGACATGGACATATTGGGGAGAGTCCAGCAAAGGACCATGAAGATGATGAAGGGTCTGGAGCGCCTGACATGAGGAAAGGCTGAGAGAGCTGGGATTGTTCAGCCTGGAGAAGGCTCAGGGGGATTTTATCAATGCATAAAAGTATCTGAAGGGATGGTGCAAATAAGACGGAGCCAGTCTCTGAATTTTCAGTGGTGCTCAGAGACAGGCCCAGAAACAACGGGGACAAACTGAAACACAGGATGTTCCCTTGAACATCTGGAAACACTCTTTTACTGTGAGGGTGGCTCAGTATTGGCACAGGTTGCCCAGGGAGGTTGTGGAATCTTCCTTGTTGGAGACATTCAAAAGCCATCCAGACGCAGTCCTGGGTAACTGGCTGCAGGTCACCCTGCTTGAGCAGGGGGGGTCAGACAAGACAACTACAGGGTCCCTTCAAATGTCAACCATTTTTGATTCTGTGATTCTGTGATAAATATTTTTCCATAATTTTAGTCCCTCAAGTCCATTAGACTGTAGGATTCAGACACACATTACCATAATGTACATATGTTAAGATTTGCTTGAGGCATTAATACCAGCTTTATTGTTTCCTGTGAAAAGTGCAATATATTTAGATCTGTGTTATCAGCTGTAGGACAAAAATCCAGCGTGTACCACCACAACCACCAGAGGATATCATGGGAATTCATGAAGTCTGTGAGGGGAAGCATAGTCATTCTCTTTTTTCACTTGGTAGGAAAAAATGCATGTGACTTTTGAAGCCGTCATATCTTGTGGCTTCCTAAAGTAACCACCTCACAAAGTACTTTTTTCATAATCTCAGAAATTCCATTTTAAAACTAGATTGGCTCATGGTCCCTATACACATTATGAAAAGCTATTTAACATACCCCTTAGATTATTAGAATCCTCCTTCTATTTTCTAGCTTAAATGCACACCATTTCTTCTCATGTCAACATTGACAGTTAACTTAAGTAGTTCTTTTCCCTCCTTAATGCTTAGCCCTCTTGAGTATGATCCAATCCCCACCTAATCTTCATTTAGCAAGCTAAAAGACACTTTTCTAAGGCTCTTTTTCTGTAACAGTTTTTTGTATTCTTTGAGTCTCCCTAGTAGCCTTTCTCTGAACTTGTTCCTGTTGGAATGTATCGCTCTTGAATGCAGATGACCAGAACAGTAGAGATGATTCCTCTCAGTTCTTCCTGATGTTTTCTGCAATCTTCTTAATAATCTGAACCTGGAGTACCCAACCTGACTCTTTTAAAGACTGCATTTACATTTTTCCTGGCAAGTAACATCTATGTCCCAGGGACGTTTTGCAATTCACTGATAAAGCAAGTAGTGAGAAGGCTGCCCACTTTGTAGCAGCTGACCCTTATGCGTGTTGCCTTGGGGAGTAAGGAAGCTCCTGAAAGCAGTCTGCCTTCTGCTTTTCCTCCAAGGTGGCCCACACCACATGTCCAGTCTGAGACACCTGAGTGAAAGCCCCAGGTCTTCACTGCTAGACCACAAGGGAAGTATAAGACCTAAGCCCACATCACCATGAAGACAAAGCCACACAGTGCTACCACGGAGTTGGCCAGGGCAGCTCTCCTCTGAGACAGTACAGGCTTCACCTTCCTCTTGCGAAGGCAACTCCTGACTGGGACTTGTGTACATAGTGATTTCTCTATAATTCTTTCTCTTAAAAACAAAAAGAGAATTTGTTTAATTTTAGTTTGCTTGTCAAATCACCTGGTGATTTTCATGAGGAAAATCACCCTGGAGCAGAAAACCTCACGCCATATTAAATGATATGTTTGAAGTAGACATTGCTGAGACTGGTCAAGAACAGAATGATAGCACTGATACTCAAAATGTGTGTTTCTCAGTTGTTCAATACTGAAGACTTGTTTTTTTTCTTTGTATGTTCAGTCATGCACAATAAAGGAGAGAAGAACAAAAGTTGTGTGGGCAGTTGAGATATCCAGTACAGAGACTGATGGGGTTGATAAGTAGCACAATGAAGTATTGAGAGAGAGAAAACACAAATTTGGTACTTATCCCTTTCTCCTTCCAACTGCATTCTCTGATGTTTCAATATTACTAAAGTAAAAAGGAAGTGCTGCTAAAAGCCATCAGCAGTGTACTGAGAAAACACTATACAAAACAGCAAGTAGTTGGCAATCACACAAAGTTGATAATCAAGTTGAACAAGCTTAAAATAAACTCTGTACAATGAAGTTGCACAGATTCCAGAAATGAAATTAGCCTCCTGTGAATATTTCTTCCTTGCTGATGGTAGTGAGGTACAGTAAGAGGCTCTTCCTCATACCCACTTGATGAAACTTCTCCTCTGTTGGACAGTGCAACTGCCTTCCTCTCACAAGTCCGAACCAACTAATTTGAACCCATTAGGTCTTGAATTAAAGGCTTGATCACAAAGCCAGAAGAAAATAACTGAATTTTTCCTGTTCCCTTCATTCGGCTCTGGATCAGTGTTTCAAAATAATAGCATCTCCTAGTAAAGATTTCATTCCGTTAATCAGCCTTTGCAATTATTTCTTGTTCCATGCTTCAGTTCCCAGGATGTACAATGAAAGGCTGATATTTACCACAGTTGGTTGGTAATTAATTTTTACCATAATTTTTTCTCCAATAGAGAATACCGATTTATCAGAACCTACACTTCTGAAGGCAAAAACATTGTTTGACTGATATATTTAGTCAAATTTTGAAAAATGAAGTTCTGCATACTATAATATGTTTCTAGGGACTTTTCCCCCCCTAATTTAAAAAAAAAATAAAAATTGAATTTCTGATTAATTTATATTGCCATGCATACCAGATTGATAGCAAATCCTTTCAAATTTTCCAACTGAAATGTTTTGACTTTCCCATCCATATTTCTTCCTTCCCAGGTTTCAATTTTTTTAACATGATGACTTTTTTGTCAAATCATGATTAAAAGATCATTGCACTTCTTATTTCCAAAAGTTCTGGTGTGCTAAGAAAACTTGTTTTTAAAAAGGCAGCTCCAACAGTTACCTTGTCTTTAAAGTTGCTGTGGTGGGTTGTCCTTCGCTGGCACCAGGTGCCCACCAAGCTCTTCTATCACTCCTCTTCCATCAACAGGACAGGGGGAGAAATGCAATGGAGTGTGAAGATAAGCACAGGGAGATCACTCACCAATTACAATCATGGGCAAACCAGACTTGACTTGGGAAAATTAATTTAATTTATTGTCAAATAAACAGAGTAACAGAGTAGGATATAGAGAAATAAAAAACTCAACTAAAAACACCTTTCTCCACCCCTACCTTCTTCCTAGGCTCCACTTCACTCCCAACTCTTCTACCTCCTCCCCCCAAGCAGTGCAGGGAGATGGGGGAAGGGGGTTGCAGTCGGTTCCTAATGCTTTGTCTCTGCTGCTCCTTCCTCTTCACATTGTTCCCCTGTTCTAGCGTGGGGTTCCTCCCACAGGATACAGTCCTTCACGAAGTGCTCAAATGTGGGTCTTTCCCATGAGCTGCAGTTCTTCAAGAATTGTTCCAGTATGAGTCTTTTCCATGGGGTACAGTCCTTCAGGAATGGACTGCTCCACTGCGGGCTCTTCTCTACAGGCCACAGTTCCTGCCAGGAGCCTGCTCCTGTGTGGACTCTCCACAGGCTGTTCCAGCATGGACTCTCCACAGGCTGCAGCTTTCTTCAGGGCACATCCACCTGCTCCAGAGTGGGGTCCTTCACAGGCTGCAGGTGGATATCTGCTCCACTGTGGACCTTCCACAGGCTGCTGGGGGACAACCTGCCTCACCATGGTCTTCATCACAGTCTGCAGGGGAATTTCTGCTCCAGTGCCTGGGGCACCTCTTCTTCCTTCTTCACTGACCTTGATGTCTGCAGGGCTGTTTCTCACATTTTTCTCACTCCTCTCACTCAGTTGCTGTTGTGCAGCATTTTTTTCTCTTTCTTAAACATGTTATCACAGAGGTCCCACCAATGTCACTGATGGACTCAGCTTTGGGCAGTGCTGTGTCCATCTTGGAGTCGGCTGGAACTGCCTCTTTAGGACATGGGGGAAGCTTCTGGTATCTTCTGACAGCAGCCACTCCTGCAGCTCCCCCACTACCAAAATCTTGCCATGCAAACCCAATACAGTTGCTTTGAGATCTGTAAATGAAGAAGTTTGAGTAAGAACTATGCCTTTAACTGCACACTCTGAAGAAAGTGCTGTGTTATACCAGAAACCTCCAATCACTTTTAAATACAGCTGGGGATTAATGGTATACTTGGTTTATACACTTGCACAGCATCTCTAAAACTGCAAAGCACTCCTTGCTATGATCCCTGACACAGAACCTAGCAGCAGCACAAAGAGGCTTTCATCCATACCAGTCATCTAACTGTCTAGACAAGGTGGCCTTGCCCATGTTCTTTACTGGGAGTGCTAACATCTAAATTATGCCCAGGAATTGTCCGGGAGTGCTGCCAAAATCATGCCAGGGACTGTTCCATGAATTTAACAACACAGACGATTGAATTCCAGTGCTTGGAATTGCTCCTGGGCCCTGCTCAGTTCACAGCTAACGAGTTGCCTTAGAGTGCTGTCTGATCTTCCACCATCTTTTACTAACATGCTTTTATTGCCTTGGTGCGTGGAAGTGCTGTTATTCATGCGTTAGAGGCCAGGAAATAATGTATCACATATAACAGTAATCTAGCCTAACTTTAATGGATAGGATTTCTTCCCATCAAAAGTCTGCAATATCTGAAATTAGGGGACTTGATTGTCTTACAGTTTTTGTCTGTCAGCTGGCTGCAGAGGAAACATGGATGACTGATTTCGTGTAGATGACTACAGTGGGCTGTATTAGACAACACTGTGATGAGCAATGCGCTACTGGCTGCATTCACATGGCCTTTGGCATTTATGTGTCATGTGGTGGCAACATGACATGACACAGTGATTCAGTCAGATCTTGCACCTCAATACTGTCACTGGAGGACCATAATCACAACATCGAATTTTGGCAGCCATGGAAGGGATCCTGGATATGTTCTCTTATTTGTATCAGTACTGCACAGAGACAAGCTCTGTTAGGTGAGCCTGTCTAATCATTACCTGGTGCAGAAAATGTGCAGCTCCCCCATGTCTCCTGCCCCCCAATCCCACTCCTGCTACTGCTGCTCCCAGGTGCACATGCATATCTCCCTGTTAACACTGGCTGTTAGTTGTTTGGCCCTTCTGTGA
Organism: Grus americana; assembly: GCF_028858705.1. NCBI lineage: Eukaryota > Metazoa > Chordata > Aves > Gruiformes > Gruidae > Grus > Grus americana. Next base: position 6,889,124 of record NC_072853.1, on the reverse strand, counting down.
TTTGTTTTAAATTACTAAACAGGCAGGAAAATAACCCAGCAAAACTAGAATAATGTTCTGTCAGTTTTTTTGTCAGAAGCTGAGAAGCCAGATGGATGCTCGAGTCACCTCAAAGTGTAAGTGGAGTACACAGCAAGGAACAGAAGAGGACAAAGTGTATGGGACTTCTCCTCTGAGCATCAGCAACCACTTATATCATCTCATGTCTCTCCTAACCACATCGCCTAGCCTTGACTGTCTGATAATCAAAGCTATTAGCACAATCACTTTAACTTGTTACGGTAGACATTCAAGAATTTTCTTTGCCTCTTTTTTAGTTATAAGCTTTTATCAAACAAACAATAATGTCTTCAAGCAACTTCCGATTGCTTTTCTAGAAAAGGTAATTTTTCTAGTCACTTAACTCCCCCTTTTTAGGGCTCTCTGCATGGTTAGATGGGAGCTGTTTGGAGAAGAGCTTCATCCGGCTTCCCTATTATGCATGTTCAGCTGCTATCTTGACATTACCTCCCTGCCAGCATTTCTCACCTGCCTCACAGAGGTGTTATGTGATGTAATTAGTTTTATTATTACTGTAATTACCATGAAACCAAGCTGACAAAATGAGACTGCTTCCCCAGGCTTTCCCCATCATTTTTTGCTGAGCTTTAAGATTATTTTAGCAGTTAGAACTTTCTCCTGTGCTAGTTACCCATTCTCACTACTTCTTTCTTTTTCCTTTTGTGTCATTTGGTTATGCTGGTGATAAAGAATGCTGACATATTCTACTGTATCATTTTCCACAGCTGGCTTGAAAGCAAAAGTCACTAACAAAGTGCTGTTACTAGTGGGACCCTTCTCCCATTTTAGGTAAAGAGGGAACAAATAAACATTTTCTATTTTTTTTCCCCCAAGGAAATTGAGCACAATGCACATACGTATTTTGCACACTCACAAAGCCTGGAGAATGCAAATGAATGGTTTAGGTAATGCTTTAAGTTCCCTGGTTTTGTCCCAGATTCACAGAGAATTTAGATGTTGCCACACTGAGAATTTCAACGTTTAACAATGGCATGTTTTCCTCCAGGAGACAAATTCACAGTCCCTAGTTGCTCGGGTTCACTGTGCTGGAAATGAACATGAGTAGGTGTTTCACACAGGAGTGACGAAAGGCAGCATGCTGAGCCCATCTGGGCCCAGAAGGATTATGTTTGAATTGTGTCACACACTCAGGAAACAGGTATGTGCTTCTGCAAAATTTCCCTTTGCACCTCTGAATGTGCACGTGTAGGAATTGGTGTATCAACAAGAAAACAGTTGTGTTGTCTAAATTTGATCCGCAAGGATGGCAAGGGCTTGTAAGCTTAGGAAATGTGGGTTGGATGAGTGGACAGTGAGGTGTAATGAGAACTAGCTGAATGGCAAAGCTCGGAGGGCTGTGATAAGCAGCGCAGAGTCTAGTTGGAGGCCTGTGTTTAGTGGTGTGCACCAGTGATCAGTACTGGATCTGGTCTTGCTCAACATACTCATCAAGGACCTGGACGAGGGGACAGAGTATACCCTCAGCAAGTTTGCTGATGATACAACACTGGGAGGAGTGGCTGATACACCAGAACGCTGTGCTGCCATTCAGCGAGTCCTGGACAGACTGGAGAGTTGGGTGGAGAGGAACCTAATGAAGTTCAACAAGGGCAAGTGTAGGGTCCTGCACCTAGGAAGGAATAACCCCAAGCACCAGTACAGCTTAGGGGTTGACCTGCTGAGAAGCAGCTCTGTGGAGAAGGACCTGGGAGTCCTGGTGGGCAACAAGTTGAGCATGAGCCAGCAATGTGCCCTCGTGGCCAAGGCGGCCAATGGTATCCTGGGGTGCATTAAGAAGAGCATAGCAACCAGGTCAAGGGAGGTCCTCCCCATCTACTCTGCCTTAGTGAGGCCACACCTGGAGTTCTGTGTCCAGTTCTGGGCTCCCCAGTTCAAGAAAGACAGGGAACTACTGGAGAGAGTCCAGAGGAGGGCTACAAAGATGATTAGGGGACTGGAGCATCTCTCGTATGGGGAAAGGCTGAGAGAGCTGGGTCTGTTTAGCCTGGAGAAGACTGAGAGGGGACCTCATCAATGCTTATAAATATCTGAAGGGTGGATGTCAAGAGGAAGGGGCCAGACTCTTCTCTGTGGTGCCCAGTGACAGGACAAGGGGCAACAGGCACAAACTGGAACACAGGAAGTTCCATCTGAACATGAGGAAAAAACTTCTTCACTCTGAGGGTGACAGAGCACTGGAACAGCCTGCCCAGAGAGGTTGTGGAGTCTCCTCCTCCGGAGATATTCAAAACCCACCTGGATGTGATCTTGTGCAACCTGCTCTAGGTGATCCTGCTCTAGCAGGGAGGTTGGACTAGATGATCTCTAGAGGTGCCTTCCAACCCCTACCAATCTGTGATTCTGTGAAGGGCTTAAACCTACCTTCCTCACATCCCACAAGACCACTGCAGATTGCCATCTCTAACTCAGGCTCCCTAAACCAATTTGTGTATTTATTGGGAGCTCAGTTTATTTAATTTATCAAAGGGAAAGAGGAAGAAGAAGGGGATTTAGGAGGGATACTGTTTAGAACTGCAGTCAGGTAGTTGCTAGCAATATCCTCGTATTAAAGGCAAAGCAAAATCAAATGCTTCAAAGATGATGCTGGAAATAAACAGTTTTAAAATGCCAAACCTTTTAAAATGCCAATTCTTTTAAAATTCTACATATCTGTAGAAAAATCTCATTTAAGCCTGGAGTACATTTTCTACTACTTCAAATTTTTCAAGTAATTTTGTATGCATTCCTAATAAATAAGCCTTGATTTATCTATTTATTTATTTATTAAAAATATTGTTTGAAATATTATTACATATCATTCAAACATTTTTATTTAAGATTTTATCTAATTTTAAAAGAAACTTTGAATATATTACTTCCATTCATCATAAATTAAAGTGTACTATAAAATAAACCTTTATTTACCATTAAAGATGATCTTTAAAGTTTTATGTACAGCAAATTATTGATCACCTAAATGGTTCTTTCTGCACTCTGTTCTGATACATTAGTTTTGAGGCCAGAATTTAACGATCTTGATCTTTTTGTGTTTGATTTTTTTTTGTTTTGTTTTGTTGAGGGTTTTTTTAGTTATTCTAAAATCCAACTCTCTTTAATATATACTTTATTTCTTTATATACATGCTAGTGCCTACAGGGTACCTAGGTGATAATTGCGTAACTCTGCTTTCTTGTTTGGAACAAGAGCAACCTTACCCTAATTTCCTTTGAAGCAGCCAAATAGTTTTGTGCAGTATTTCATATTCCATGTAATACACTATTTCATTTTCCAGTGAATTTATTCATAGTTAATTGCATTATATTCTGTCTGAATATGTGACACTGTGAAGCAACTCTAGAAAATTCTGGTCTGATTCTTCAAGATCTGAAATCTAAAACAAAAGGGAAAAAAACCCACATAAATAGCAGAAAATGTAACTTAGTATCCAAGCCTGAGCTGGAGTGATCAGGAGACTCTGACTCTGAAGCATCTCCTCTAAAAAGGAGGATCTGCAATCCTTGGAAAGCCGCTATTATCATTACAACTGAAAGCCTGTCTTATCAGAAAGTTGAGTGGGGTCAGTTTTTTCTTTCTTCTTCTTTTTTTTTTTTACTTAACCAGATCTTTGGGGAATGTTTGTGTAAGAGAGCCTGTGGCAGGTATACCTGTCCCAACACCACTAGACACTTACTGAGAACTGAGCCACATCACTCCCTAGTGACTGCCATCATGTACCGCCGTCAGCCCACAGGCCAGGCCCCTTCAGTTGATGGACAAGGCTCTCGGCCAATGAGGTGCCTCAGTCTGAAGAAGTTTCTAGTGAGTTACCATGTATGACCATGAGCGCTGGCCCGACTGGGGTATAACTGGAGTCCTGGTGGAGGGTGTTTGGTGTTGCTCGTGAAGCAGCAGGCTTGTGATGTGAGGTTCTCTCCATGGAAGGGGCACCTACCATGGATATTCCTCAAGGTTGAGCGGCCTCACTTTAACTGGTGAGTGAATGCACATTATGGATCCTTCCCCTGCAAAAGAAAAAAGATTTTAGATGACCCTCGCAGTAGTGCTGACCATGCTTGGTTTATGCTGTTGTTCTATAGCTAAGTGTGAGCCAGCTCCAATGGCATTTGAACTTGTTTGAGAACTGTATGGACGCTTGTGCAATAAATTGTAGTTAGTTTGGTTTCATCTCTGGTGGTTTTGTTCTGTGACAGACCCTCTTGAAGGAGTTTTTTTAATATTTCCTCTTTTACATGGAAGTCTTGATTAATGTCTACATGATGTCCTATCTCCTATGCTGTTGGAAAATGAAAGGTTAAAACCTTGGTGTCCTTATTGCAGGTTGTGAAAGATACAATTAAAATGGAGAAAGGGGAGTGTGGTGTAATGCCACACGTAGGTGGCATGTTGTCCTGTGCTAGAATGGAATATGGATAGAGCAGATTGTGTGCAGAATTTGAAAGGGAAGCCAATGCTCTTCTCTTTCCCATTGTTTTTTTATCTTCTTTTGCCTCACTTGCTGATAAGTATATATCCACAAATACATACATAAGTTAATTCTATTTATGCTCTTGTGTGATCTGCAGGATGTAACTTAAGAACTGGTGCATTTGGAAATCTAAGTATTGGCACACATGAATAATAGTTTGAATGAAAAATGAAATGTTATGCAGTAAACCTAAATATTTATTTTCTTCCATGGCATCCATCAGACCTGCCCAGGTCTGGTTCTAGAAAAGTTCCATGTAGGTAGTGGAAATAATGTGAATGTGACCTGGATTAAAATCTGAGGAAATCAGTACAGAATCACTCCCCATGTTTCAGGATGTATTTCTAAATGGTCTGTACTTGGTAGCCATGCTAACATCATCTTCGCCACCTTTGCAGTAAGATTGTAGCGTAATTCTATTGTGAACCAAAAGAGAAACTAGGGATCAAATTCTCTGTGTTTATCATGTCTCTGAATGACTGCATCTATACTAGAAAATTAAGCAAGGCCAGGGAATTGACTGAAGCACTTGACAGATGATCATCCACATCCTTTGACACTCAGAACTTTCTTGGCGTGGTTTTGGCACTCTGCCAGACAATGCCCATCCATAATTTGGAGGACACCATGGGCCAGGGAAAGTTCCCAATAGGCACTGTGGATGGAGTCACTCTGTTTTGGTGAGGCAGTTAGCTGTATGGCCATAATCCATATTTTCTCAATTTTCAGACCAGTTTGAGATACAAAGTCCTTTTTTGTTTACTAATATAGACATAGATGGTGAAAACTTCAGCCTGTCTCAGACCCTTTTCATATGTATCATAATGGCAATGCAAAATAGACTTAATGAAAATATTGCTGTTATAGTACAGGTGAAATTTCTGGAATCAAAACCACAGACAACACTAAATTTGTCATTGTTAACTGGGAGAAAGGAACAGAGAATATCACAGGACTCTTGTGCATCCAGGTGGAGCACCATAACTTGTGGAATGTCTAACAAGACATAATGCAGCTGCTCCACCTTGATCCCCAGTGTTACTAGACAGCAAAACAAGAATCTGCAGGACACTAGTTTAAAAAATAGAAGTACTGGTTTTACCATACCGATGACCTAGGAGAACAAAACGGGTCAAACGACAAATGTGGGTGGGCTGCTTATTGTGGAGGGGATGGAGATGATAGGGTGGAAGAGCTCTGGAAGGGAAAAAAAAAGGGAAAAGAAATCCAAAAACCAAAGTGGGCAAGTCATGTGAACAGGACTGTTTGGGGGTATCTCTTCAGCAGGTGATCAGAACAGCTAGGAGCAGGGCAATAACCCTGTCATTGCTCTAACCACACCCGAGTGTGCCTTACTCCCAATATCGGGAAGCTGGGTGCTTTGCCTGTTGCTGAGAAGGGAGCACCTAGATGCAAAGAACGTCCTCTTACTAGCACAAAGGTCCTTTATTTCGCTGCAGTATATTCTTTGTGTGACTTGTTAGCCACTCCAGTCTGTTTTCTGCTCAGATAAATGAGTAGAATAGACTATTTCAGCTGGAAGGGACCTACAGCGATCATCTAGTCCAACTGCCTGACAACTTCAGGGCTGACCAAAAGTTAAAGCATGTTAAGGGCATTGTCCAAATGTCTCTTAAACACTGACAGGCTTGGGGCATCAACCACCTCTCCAGGAAGCCTGTTCTAGTGTTTGACCAGCCTCTCAGTAAGGAAATACTTCCTAAATATAAGAGTGTAATTGCTCTAGGGTCCCTCAAAAACGATGGAAGAGACAAGCACCTTCTGAGGCAAAGAGATCTTTGGTGGCCTCAACTCACTGATGCTGCAGAGAGCCTAAGAAAGCTTTCCCAGTGTTAGTGCTTCACCTCAGTGCCCGAGGCTTGATACGGTAAATTAAGGACTCTTGTGTCCATTTCTGTAGTGTTTTTCTATGTGAAAGTAACAAGAGCTTCATTAAAGATCACATGGAATTTGAACACTACTTTGAGGAAAACCAAATAAATCTTATTATTCCCTCTCATTTCTTTACTTATGCTAACACAGGTGAGAATGCTGTAGGTGTTAACTACTGAGTTGCTATTCTAACTATTGAGAGACTTATTTTTGCAGGTGCAGCTGTGCCAGGGAAGAGCCTTTCACTGCAGCCTACTATAGCTTCTTGTCACTCCCTCCCTGCCAGTGAGTCCCTTTGATCTTTGTTTCACGTGCTTGAAACGTAGCTACCAAAATTACTTCAGTCTCCATGAGCCAAGTTAACAAAGATATGCTATTTTTACTCTCTTGCCCCATTTTTACTGAACTGGGTTAAATCGGGATCAAGGAACAACTCAGCCAGCAGGTCAGGAGGGTTGGTAACCTTTCTGAGAGGAGCAGGGATGATGTGAATGGCAATCTCTGCAAATGGCATAATATGGCTAGAACAGGACAGCAGAAAACAGCGTGAAATATTCTGTCTGTGAATGTATCATGAACAAGATTGGTCCTGGCCTTTGTATAGATGCATATATGTGACATTTTTTTATGCAGGAATCTTTCTTTTCCTTCACACACCTTTCAACCAAGATAAGAGGTATTGTGCTACAGAGATCACAAGGACTTCACTCTCTGAGAGTCTTTAGAAATGCAAATCATTGCTGTTGGCAGAGAAAGATATCCTGCAGCTTAATTGCTTCTGGGATCTTGGGGAGCCCAGCATATGACAGAATCAGAGAATGACTGAGGTTGGAATGGACCATGTAGGTCATGTTGTCCAACCTTGCTGCTCAAGCAGGGCCACCTAGATCTGGTTGACCAGGACCCTGCCCAGACAGCTTTTGAATTTCTCCAAGGATGGAGACTCCACAGCCTGTGCCACTGCTCGATCACGCTCACAGTAAAAAACTGTTTCCTGATGTTCAGAAGGAACCTCCTGTGTTTTAGTTTGCAACTGTTGCCTCTGGTCCTGTCACTGGGCACCACGGAAAAGAGCCTGGCTCCATCCTCTTTGCACCCTCTTTTCAGGTATTTATATACATTAGTAAGGTCCCCCTGAGCCTTCTCCAGGCTGAATAGTCCCAGCTCTCATCCTTTCCTCATACATCAGGTGCTCCAGACCCTTAATCACCTTTGTGGCCTTTCACTAGACTCCCTCCTGTATGGCCATGTCTCTCCTGTATAGGGGAGCTCAGCACTGGGCACAGCACTCCAGGTGTGGCCTCACCAGTGCTGAGTAGAGGGGAAGGATCACCTCTCTCAACATGCTGTCAAATATTCTCATGTAAGCCAAACTAGCTCTTAGATGAAGAAACTGTTTCTTATGTCTTGACATGCAAGTTGTACATTTTCAAGTGTTTTTAGACATAAAACAACACTATCCTGTAGTAGACAAAAATCGTTATGAATGGATCAAATTTCTGTGCTGCTGCAAGAGTGTTAACTAAAGGCTTCTATACCTCATCAACATAATTTAGGACAAACAAATATCTTACCATAATTAGATTTGAACAGCTCTGGGGGCCCCAGTACAGGAGAGACATGGAGCTGTTGGAGCGAGTCCAGAGGAGGCCACGAAGCTGATCAGAGGGCTGGAGCACCTCTCCTATGAGGACAGGCTGAGAGAGTAGGGGTTGTTCAGCCTGGAGAAGAGAAGGCTCCAGGGAGATCTAATTGCGGCCTTCCAGTACCTGAAGGGGCCTACAGGAAAGATGGTGAGGGACTGTTTATCAGGGAGTGTAGTGACAGGACAAGGGGTAATGGGTTTAAGCTGAAGGAGGGTCAATTTAGATTAGATGTTAGAAAGAAATTCTTGAGTGTGAGGGTGGTGAGGCACTGGAACAGGTTGCCCAGAGAGGTTGTGGAGGCCCCATCCCTGGAAGTGTTTAAGGCCAGGTTGGATGGGGCTTTGAGCAATGTGGTCTAGTGGAGGGTGTCCCTGCCCACAGCAGGGGTGTTGGAACTAGATGATGTTTGAGGTCCCTTCCAAACCAAACCATTCTGTCATTCTATGAACTTGATCAGTGAAGGAAACACCTTTCAGGCCCAGGCTTTCTGACACAATTGTGAGTATCTATACATAGACTATCCAAATGCAGATACTGACTTTTCCACAAATTAGGACTGAAAATAACTCCACTGTTCTCAGTCTGAAGACTCTTAATTAATTGGAACAACTATAATTTACGCAATGGCTTTGAATTCATCCTGCCTCGAGAAAATCAAGAACTTAATCTCATCACCAGTTGACCTGGACAAGGAGAAATGCTACACAAAAGCAAAGAGCTTTCAGTAGTTGATATATCTGGTGCAACTTGGTTCAGTCTCAGTTTTTCTACAGTTAGTTCAGTTGCCAGCAGCTAAGGTTTATTGTTATGCGTAGTCAGTTTGGACTGAACATTATAGACAATATCGAATGTGGATGATGCTGTTCTGAAATAATTTTATTATTCCAAAATAGATTTAACCAGACTAGTAAGAAATTCTCTTCCTTCTGAATAACAATATATATTGATATGCTAATATGGAATGATCATTCAACTTTAAATTTATATCTTCTTCTTCAGATTATGTTTCTAGGTTAAATAGATGCCAATGCAACAATTTTTCACAGTGAAAAGTGGAAACAAACTTGCCTTTATACCAGATTAACTTTTAAATAAATTCTACGGATTATATTAGAACAAAAAAATTACTGAAAAAACCCCCTTTTGGATCATTAGGTGAGAGCATTTGCTTAATCCAACTTCAAACCAAGCTACAGTAACAGAACTAATGGGTAAGCTGTAAGAACACTGATTTTGTATGAGGAAAGGGAAAAAGAGTGGCAGAGAGAATTAACCACGTGCACAGCATCCTCCAATGCTTCTCCTTCAGGGCTGTTCCTGGGTAGTGGCTTGACCCCATCATCAGTGTGTTATGATTTTTGATAGGATCATAGGCTTGAATGGCATCCACACTATGCTGGCTGCTGCGTGACTTCTTGCTGATGATATACAAACCTTGCCTCTAATTGAGTGTGTGCCACTTGCCCTTGAATTCAGTAATGGGTAAAAAGTTGATTTCAGAGTATAACACATGCTCGAGGTCTCAGTATTTAGCTTGTCATAGTGCAGCCCTCTCGCAGTTCCACATAGTCGCAGAGCATACTGCATGTATTCTCTAACACAGTGAGTTATAAAGGCATACAGTTTCCACAGAGGTACTGATGCCCTTATATTGACAGAATTAGATCATCTAAAGCAAGGGCCCCCCAAAGGGACGGGTTGCAGGAGAGGGCAAATTATTCATGTAGAAGGTAATGAATGATGTTTTTTTTCTAAATAAAGACTCAGATTTCTGTAATGTAACTAGAATAATCAAGTTGCTTCTAATGAACATTGAGATTCTGAGTGATTTGAGGATACTATTATAGGGTTTTTTCCCCCAAGTCTCCTGAAGGAACTTCAGTCTGGGTATTATTCTTCACAGTAAACACAAGTCTTTATAGACCAAAGCGAAGAATAAATTATATTACCAGTGCTATAAGGCAAGAAACAAGCAACCTTAAAATATATTTTTTTAATCTTTTATTCCTGATTACATTTTGAGACTGTGATAAAGAAGATGCTGCCTGGAAACTTTCCCCTAAGGACATGGGTACTTTGCTGTGCCTGGAAAATGCTCTGTGTAAGCATTAGGTGTGAAAAATTTATTTCCAGCACTCCATGCTAACATGTTAACCTTCTACTAAAGGTTAGTTTCCTAAAGAGTGCCTCAGAAGAGCAATCTCATAGAAGAGGATTTCCCATACTGATCTACAAAAACATAAATGCTGGTATTCTGGCATCTTCTCACTGTAAGGTGAAATGTGAGACTTACTCCATAACCTTGTGGATTGGCAAGGGTTCTGCAGAAAAACTGTGTCAAGGATACAGTTCCGTCTCTTGGGTGAACTGCTCCAAGAATTTCCCTCTACCGCTAGTTCCCTTGTGGTCTTAATTGACAAAGAAGAATCATACAGTTGTCAAGATTTTAGACTTGAACACCAGGGTTTAGTTCCTTGCTGGTGCTGAAAGCGTAAATACGCTCCTGTTACACGTTTGCAGTGTGGCTACAGAGCTTGAGTCTTTTTTCAGAAACGAGTAGTAGTTCATTATAGCAGTTCTGAACAAAGTACATTAGCCTTCAGTGAGAACTAGTGCAAAGTTACCTTGGTATTTGAATGCTCTGTGTAGAAATATCCATAGAATAAAAATGTTATTTTGGGAAGATTGCTCACTCTGTTAGGATAGGGTACATCCCACCTTCACTTTGCAGACATCTGTATCTGAGCTCTCCTTTATGGTCAATGGAAATAAATAAGCATTTCTGGTGTAGGAGTCCTTTCATCTTACAGGAAATACAGAATAGGGAAGATGAATCGTACCCATTTCTGTATGTTTGCTATATAGAGAGTTCTCTTGACCAACTTAGGGAGAGTGAGCTTCATTATGGGGGTCTAAATTAGGTGAGGTAAATCTCACAGTGAGTGAGTTCTTTTCCTATCTGCAAAATAGGAATAACGTTTTCCTGACAGATACTGACAAGATAGAGGTAAGGCATATAATAAAAGTGGACTTCTACTACAGTGTCTGAGGTCAGAGTCTAAATGACTGCTTTCACATCACGTCTTGAGTTTTTTAAGCAATCAGATCTGCTTGGTGAGGATGGCAGCACAGATTTGCTCTGCGCACAGCACAGCAGTGTTTCTATCCTGAGGGCCTTGTCACTCATCTTTGTAATTTTACACCCAGTCTTCTAGTTATAACATCTGATAATTTTTACTTTGATTTTAAATAAAGGTATGTCTGTAACCACTGTCTTTCCCCTGCGAAAGAGAAGTAGAAATACAAATTTTGACTTAAATGTAAGTTAAATGCTCAAAATTTGGAAGGTTGGACACACACAGCCCCCACAAAGCCCTGAGACAGAATAAAATAGAATGAGGTTTGGAGGATTTTCTCAGTTTTCTTTGGATACGTGGTTTTAGCAATAATACACATGAAATCTTAGGATGCCACCAAAGTGTAAATAAGAACAGCTGTAAGCTCAATCAGAAAGCTGTAAAATACTGTGAAATACCAGTCTCTTACATGATCACAAATTCTAAAACAAAACAACAACAAAACCCCCCCTACCTGGAGTTGTAGTCCTTACTCAGAACTAACCTTCACTTTCTTTTGCTGTAGGTAAAAAGTATTGCTCTTCCACCTAATCCATGGGAATTCACAGGAGACTATACTGAACTAGGTATCCCTCTTTTTTAAATTAAGTGGATGCTGAGTAGGAGGCTGTAGAATTGGCAGAAGAATAAAGCTGCTTGTCTAACAGCAGCATTTGAGAAGATACTTTTTTTTTTGGTCTACCTTGGGCTCTGAACTCATTAACATGATCCTTGGTAAACTTTTCTGACTCATTTTTTACTTCACACAGGACTGGCACAACTGCATCTCTCATTATATCACATCAAATGAGTCACACTGACATGAACTAGGTACCAGCTTGTTAAGGAAAAGACAATAAAGGCAAAATTCTCCCAGCAGATCTGCATGACAGGTCTTGATTACTGATATCCTGCTCTCTAAAAATGTGCAGTCTTGTTTTTGACATGCATCAGAAACACACAATATCAGAGGCAAAAGACTTTCTGTGGAAAAAATGAGTTTGCCAAATTGCATAAACAAATCTGTTTTTAAGATGACTTTATTTTTAGATATTTTATTAATACTATTCATAGAGAACATTTTAATAACAACATTGATCACTGTTTAATTACAAGGAACAACAAATCACATATTCATTCCCTTCCATGAAGTGTACAGGAGAGGGAAACATCAATATGTGGACAAATACATGCAAACTCAGCTGGGTGCTTGGAGACCAAGAAGGGTCCTTCAGATTACTTGGGCTATGGATTAACCCTGATCTCACCACAAAGCAGCACACAGAGAGAAAAAATGTGATTTCACTGATGGACTGGCAATCAGTATGTCTCCCTAAGAAACATTTCCATGCAAAAGACCAAAATCTTCAACTTAAAAAACTTCTTAATAAAATAAAATCCCGGGCAGCCCTAACTCTCTGAAGGAGCAGTTCCAGAAGTGCTCTGAACTCAGGTGTTGTGCCTTGTGCCCTTATAAGCAGTAGACAACGATTGCATTGACCCACAGTACAAAAGGATGGAAAAAACCCACCTGGTTTTGGGGTAAGGCTGTGTGAGAAGTTTTTCTGGGAGAACCCTGCTGCCTCTCGAGGGCAGATTTTCCCCTTGATTCCTTCTCTGTAAGGAGGGATAGGACAGCTTGAGATTTGCTGTTTGCATGGTAAACAGAGATGGTGGGTGAGGCAAGGTGGGAAGGATTGTTTAGGCACTGCTGCTGCTGAGGGTCACCCTCAGAAAAATCTCCTGGGTTATTCCTGTGCTAAAGCTCTGGCTATTCCTGCAGCCAAGAAGCAGGGCTCCCTGTAGAGTCAAGGGAGTGTCCAAAGAAGAGCGTAAATTGCCATGAAAAAATACACATTTTTTCAGTTATTACAGATTTGCAGAGTGGTAGGGGTTGGAAGGGACCTCTGGACATCATTGAGTCCACCCCCCCCGCCCTGCTGAAGCAGGATCACCTAGAGCAGGTTGCACAGGGCAGGTGGGTTTTTAATATCTCCAGAGAAGGAAACTGCTATTATTAATGGGATCACTGTACACTACCTTGATGCAGTTGAGAAAGCCTTCAGTCTAGAGAAAACACAGCGAGTATAATAATCTTCTCTCTCATGTTGCACGTTTACGGTACCTGGGGGCAATTCTTCTTATCACCCCTCTGTTCTTACAGCTACTGCCTATGTGACATCTCCGTACAAAGTTGAGGTTTCAGTTTGATAATCTGTTTCCAATCAATAATTCCCTATGTTTATTTCATGACTGTAAGTTTCCTGAAAATTTCTTCTTTCTATTTCATCCTCCAATTTAAAGGTTTAATATAGAAATATGTATAATGAACTGCGGGGGCGGGGGGGGAAGAAACCCTCCCAAGTATCAAAGGAAATCTGTCATGTAAAGCAGGAAAGTAGGATGAAGGAAAAATCATTTTCTCAACAAGTGTATTAAATGAAGGGACTATGCTGTTGTTGAATACTATGAAGGTTATTTAGTGAAAAGTGAAGCTTAGTTATGGGTTTAAAATTCAACATTTGTCTCCTTATTCAAGTTCTCTGCAGCACTGGAGAGTTCAAGAGAGATTTTTAATCATGCTATTATTTATTAATGTTCTCTGTGTTATTTATGTAGCCACTTTGACTAACAATATACTCTAGGTACATCCATAATTAATATTCTATATTAATGGGCACTGTCAATTTCAGTTTGACCTGTCTTTTCAAAAGAAATCAACCATCAAAAAAAAAAAATCTGAAGAGCTCCCAAGTTGTTATAAACTTCAGCCCAGTAAGTTTTTTTCTTGAAATAAAAATATCATCTGAAAGCTATGGTATTCCTTACAATTTTCATGTAGCTGTCCAAATCCTAATTGTGACTATTGTAAGCTAAAAACTATTGTCTTGAGAGAAATGCAGGCAGAAAACAATAATTAATGAAAAGTAAATCTATTAAACATCTAAACTGTATAGATCTTCTAAACCAAATTTTAAATATTTCTTCACAAACACTTGTTCCTAGAAACTACAATCCACAAAAGACAGACCATCACGCTGCCTTTCTTCCTTCTCCCAAACTTACTTCAGCCCACCAAAATGAAGGTAAAATGTATTGTCTGCACATGTGAATTATTTCCAGACTCTAATCTTGACAAGAACTAACTCGCGTCTTTCTCTTAGGGAAGACATAGCTTTAGCTGTTGAACTTTGATACAGGTAAATCACAATGATTCCCTAGAACCAAGCAGATGTGAGATAATGTAGCTTAATCTAGATAATACTTTCTTGCAATTCAAATCAGTCCCTAATGATAATAACTAAATGATTGCTCCCAGCATGTTTAATCTCTCCACCATCTCCCATACCCAATATCCCTGTTGCTAATGGGGGTGGGGTGTTGGTGAGGTTATTAGGAAAACTATGCTTTTCTCCAAAACTTCTGAATACAGAACTGGGAAAAAAACATAATTGATTAGAAGATAATTTAGTTCTGTATTTGTAGAACTGGCCTCACTGAAGTAATTCTGAAGTACTCTAAAATCAAGCATGTTCTTTGATCTTATATTTGATATCAATCCAATGGAACTAAAATTCCCATCTACTTGTGGAGCAGACTATACCAGAGTCACTCTAGACTTCCCTTCTGCAAGATATTAAAATTGAATGGAAACAATTGTCATTAAAATATATCTATTAAGAACTCTCATTAAAAATACATTTCTTTGTAATTAGTCCCTATGGAAACAACTGCTGGATGATCATGAAGGGCGTATAAATATTTGTGTTTTCACATCGGTCAGTATTTCCATTTTCTCCTTCATTCCCAAAGTAACTTCTGAACCTGTTGCCCAATTTCAGTGAAAGTTTATGGACTCATGGCTTAAGCTGTACCACTCTCCTACAATTTCAATGAAAACAGGTGACTGAGGAGAGGAGAAAATTTCCCCCGATGAAAAGGCTGAGAAGAACATCATTACTAGACATCAGAGAATCCATGGGGGGGGGGGGGGCAGGGAGGAGGACGACAACAACCATCAGTAATCAAGCTTCATTAATTCCACCCCTGACTGAACGATCAGTTTATTACCTCATTTTTTCCTCCTCAGTTCTTCTGATCTCAGCATGACGACTCTTCTTCAGGAATCAGTTTCCTAGGCTAAATAGGACTTGGGTTTTTACTATTGCAAAAAGATGTATTTCTTTCTATTTATAGAAGGAGAAACCTTCTAAAGCACTTCCAAGTGCTCCATATTTATGTGGTACAGGTGGGGATATTCACACTAGCAGGCTTACTGTGACACACAGGTCACTTTTAAAAATCCTTTTTCATTAAGCATTTTATTGAGTGATGTGAAAAATGAACACAAAACCAGTAACTTCATGTTAGTTAAAAACTTAAATTCAAATAGAGACACAGAATGATAGAATGGATTGGGTTGGAAGGGACCTCAAAAGATCACGTAGTTGCAACCCCTCTGCCACAGGCAGGGACAGCCTCCACTAGACCAGGTTGCCCAAAGCCCCATCCAACCTGGCCTTGAACACTTCCAGTGAGGGGGCTTGTGAAAAATCTTTTGCACAGACACATCCCTAAAGTCAACAGAATGGGAGCCTGCAGCTCGATGTGCTGTTGCATCAAGGATAGCTAACGTCCTGGTGTTTCTTACATCACGCATGCGCTGGGGGACCATCTCCCCCATGGCACTGCTGTAAGATCTTTGTTGGGTTCACAGTGTACAGCTTCAGCTTCCTGATAGTGCTTGTGGCCAAGCTGCTGTGCTAGTATGTTTGAGGTATGTTGTACATCAGAGTTGAGGATGTACAGGGGAGCTAAAAAGCCAAATAAACATCATGGGAGTTAAGAAATCCTAGGGAGGACCCTGGGAGACTTGTTAATGACAGCATTAAAGCTTCATTAGCCACTCCAAGCATTATCTCCTCAATAAATCTGTGCTTCATAACATTCACCTATCTTTGGGTTATAGGCTCACCTGCAAAAGTTATTTTAGTGAAAGGTGAGCAGTAATCTGGATTCACATCACCAACTTTGTTTGAAGATGTAGGCAGTATGGATTAGGTTTTATCATCCACCTTCTCCTTTTCTTTCAGCCCCGTAAGGCAGATTCTGTTTTTCATTGCTACAAGGTACCTGAATAAGAGGGGCTGCCAGAGCGAGACATGGGGAGGCTGGGAGGGGAGAAAGGCATTACAGCAGGGTAGAAAAGTCAAAGGTGTGTGTTTGTTATTGTGAGGATGTCAGGCACTGTCTGTGGAGCCTTTTCACTCCAGGTCATTGACAGCAAAAACTCTCATGCAGAGCAGCATGTGACAAATTGATTTTCTTTGCAACTTTCGGCTGACCTTTGAATACATGATAAGTCCAGGCTACAATAAAAGATCCCTTACTTCCTTTAATTCTCTCCTTTTTCTTAATAAACTGCCTCTGAAACATCTGCTCAGTACTGTGTCATTTTGGTTTGATCGATTCTTTAAGAAAAAAACTATCCTGAGTAACTGCAAATATGATTTTTAGTGTGAACCCTAATTTCTACAAGCAACTTACCCCCCATTTCCTCTCCTTTGTTATAATTCATTGAATAATAATATATGTTACAGGATGATGAAATCAAACCCATACAAATAAAAATTTTTACTGAGCCCGTTTAATCAATTTTTTGCAAGAGAAATACAATGCTGCACAATATTTCACCATCCATAGGAACTAGTCATGTGGTTCAATAAAAGGTACTTAAATTAGGTAAGCTACAGTTTTGTCTGGTTTTATAATTGTCCTTCTGAGCTTTTACAATATATTTTGTATTTAACTTTCTGCAGTTTCTTTTTCTTGTAATACAGCAAGCAAATTGTCATATAGAGTCATTAAACAATATTCTGAATCAAGAAATGTGTAGCGTAAAAACCTGCAGCCTATGCAAAGTTTCCTTCCAACGACGTAACAAAGGGTCTATTAGGATATTTATTGTACACTGACAATTATTCAGCAGCTCTCCTTTTCCACTCTGCACATGTATGCTACACCAATGGAAGGGTGCCTTCTTGTGACCAAGTATCTGAGATGCAAAGCACAGCTGCCTACAACCTTGGGAGTATAACGTAAGAAACTTGGGCATGTGGCTTGGCTCCCTTTGGTGAACTAGAAGAACTGTCTAAAAAGTGAGGGTCCTTGGGTTTTGTTTTGTTTGGGTTGTTTGCTTGGTTTTGCATTTGTGTTTGGCTTTTGTTCTGTTGTTTTTGGGTTTTTTTTTCAGTTGGTTGGTTGTTTTTTTTAAAGGAAAGCCAAATAGTCAAATTAGAGTATATCACCATTGCGTTAAACCGACAAAAAGAAGTGTTTGAAAATCTTCTTTTTTATTAAGAAAAACGATCAATTTTCTGGACTAAATTTCCAATGGAGGGAGGAAAGAAGAAAAAAGATACGGCTTATAGAAAGTGTTTCTTTAATGAAAAAATAGCAATAATTAAAGCAAAAATGCACCTTTGGTACTGAAATTCACTCAGGTTTAGCAGTTTATACTGCCATTAGCTAAACACTACTGCACATCCAAGAGGGTTTTAAAATCTTTGCTGAACTTCCTGAATTATTGTCTCTAATAGATGTGAATGAATAAGATACCTGTGTCTTGCTGCATAATCATTTCTGCTGTCTGTCTGTTGATCTATCTATCCTCAAAGTTTTCTGTGTAGTTTTCAAATAATTTTTGATTCTGTCAGTGTGTTTATGTATAACAGCTAACTCATCCCAGAGATAGTTGGCATGCTATAAAGACTAACAGAAATCACATTTTTGCTTGCATTTTATATGAATTCTAAAGGCGTGCAAAATAGGACAACCCACTCCTCAGAACATCATGGAAAGGGACAAGATATCACAACTATTCTAGTACACTGGGATTTTGTAGTGGGAATGATCTGTGTAGGATATCTGGAAAATTTTGTGAGAGGCAGCAATTAAAAATATTGTGTAATGTAGTAATAGTAATAATAATACTAAAGCAAGAGTTGTGCAGTATTAATAGGTTGCAATTAAAAAAAAAGATTTATCTCCCTTGGTAGACTTAAATGCATCAGAAAAATAAATTAGTAAGTATTTATACTAATTTTAATGTTTTCTGTTTGTTAGTACCTGAAATCTTCATGTCAATATTTCCTATCTGAGGAATGATAGCTACTAAAATAGAGCGTACGTACACTTCAGAAACTTAGGGATCCAGATGCCTAAGCACAGACAGGTAGTGCCGTTTTGGTGTGATAAGGCACTCTTCCTGGCCTCCGTTTGCCACCGCAAGGAGCACACCCCCCCATGGGACCTGCTACGTCCGCCAGCCCCATGCAGGAGTTTCAGGCACCCTTGGCACGATGGCAGAAGACATTGATCTCTTGACAGTGAGCTCTACCTGTATTTTTGCCTTGCAGGATGCAGTGACAGGCACTTAGAAATTTTCAGTTTTGTTTTCTGTTTAAATATACTTTGCTTAACAGAAATAATACTTGAACATTTTTCTTTTCCCCAGAAAGGAAGTTTCTGTCTTTAATACATTTAACATGCATTGATAAATACATTTTTTAAAATGCCTTCAGAAACAATTATGTAACACTGTGCTGAAGCAGAGTTGCCAACTCGGCAGCTGAGATTGTCCATTTCTCTATGACTTGATCTTTGACAAAAGATGAGACAACCAATTCAAGTGAAGAAAACATAATTAGCCCTTACCTTGGTAACTAGATTTGGGAATGTCTCATCCATTTATTCACATATCCAATGGAAAAGTGTGCCCCTCTTTTGAACGCATAATGCCACTGCTCCAGGAGTGGATGCAGAGCTTGAGAGTTGGACCCGTTAGACAACTGATACATGTTGATAGCCTACTGAAATACCATTCCTTTTTTTCTGCCAAATTAGTGTTTTATCCTGTCTCTTGTATCGGGGAGCCAGATAGGCACCAAAGCCAGCATGAGAGAGCATAACGTGGGAAAAAGGGATGGATGAAGCAGGATGGGGAGGAAACACAGGCTCATTCTCTTCTTCAATTATTTCGAACTGTTAGCTGTGCTTACCCCACCTGCTCTAATCCCATCTTGATGCACAGTTTTTACCGCTCAGTAACTTGCTGGCAACTCAAAATTCTCATTTTCAGTGGAAAACCTGAAATTTAGGGATCCCAAGAAAAGTGTCCTTATTTGTAAGAAATGTGGGAAGGTGTGAGAAAGTTATAACAAACAGTAGTAAATAACAACTGCACGTATAACAGCTCTGATAATAACCAGACGCTAACAGAGATCCCGTTGTTCCCTGGGGCTGCCTCAAGCATTACAAGCAAACATATTGAGAAAAATGTCCTCTTTATAGGATAGTGTCTTAAACCAAAGCATCTTTGCTGAATCATTTTTTTTTTCCATCAAACCCCTTTCTCTCTCAAAGTAAGAAGCTTCTGTTTCTGGCCAGAAGAAGGGGCCTTCCCACTTTTTCATTTTATGATGAGAGATCTCCTGTTCACTTCCCTGCTTTAGATAATGACTCCAGTGTCTAAGGCTATCTCTAAAGTGGTTGGAATGGCTCAGAAAAAAGTGCTGATCAGTCTCCAGACCATCCCAAAGCTGCCACAGCTCAGCGACCTGGAGAAATAATGATGGCTCTTTCAAAGCTAGCACAGACCAGATGATGTCTACGTTTAAATGACAGATGGAGAGAGAAGTGATTTCTGTGTGGCAGGCAGCTTGAACTTCTTGGCTTCTTGGGTTTCAGTGCTTTGCTGGGCACAGATAAAGCCTTCGGACTACGGAGATAAGGAGAGCCTTGATGTAAGGAATCCATCTGAAGATTCATTTCTTGTGCTCTGATATAAGCTGATTCAGTTCCAATCCCTACAAACCAAACTTCTTTCAAACCCTATGAACCAAGCCCTGTGAACTTCAAATAGCTCCTCAAAAGTGCAGTTCTTACACTTTGCTTTCACAAGGAGGCTCTGAAAACCTGGGTTTTCTGACATGAAAGGGTCTCCACAAATACCCAGGATTATTTGACAGTTAGTGACTAGGATTATCTTGTATTTTCCCAAGCCTGGCTCACCAAAAAATGGAAAGTTTGAAAAATAAAATACAAAAGCCCAGTCCTTGCTTAATAGTACAGAAAACAAAAAACCCAGCTTCTTAACTGTTGTATTGGGTTTACGAGGCAAGGTTTTGGTAGCAGAGGGGCTGCAGGGGTGGCTTCTGTCAGAAGACACCAGAAGCTACCCCCATGTCAGACAGAGCCAGCTCCAGCCAACTCCAAGATGGACCTGCTGCTGACCAAATTTGAGCCAATCAGTGACGTTAGTAGTGTCTCTATGATAACTTACTTAAGAAGGGGTGAAAATTGCTGGACAGCAATGTGAGAGAGGAGTGAAAAAATGTTAAGAGAAACAGCCCTGCAGACACCAAGGTCAGTGAAGAAAGAGAGGAGGAGGTCCTTCAGGTACGGGAGCAAAGATTCCCCTGCAGCTTGTGGTGAAGACCATGGTGATGCAGGTTTTTGCCCTGCAGCGCATGGAGGACCATGATGGAGCAGATATCCACACTGCATCCCCTGGAGGACCCCACTCCAGAGCAGGTGGATGTGCCCTGAAGGAAGCTGCAGCCCATGGAGAGTCCACTCAGGAGCAGGCTTCTGGCAGCAACTGTGGCTTGTAGAGAGGAGCCCTTGCAGAAGCAGTTTTTCTGGCACAAGCAGTGGCCCATGGAGAGGAGCCCACACTGGAATAGTCTGTTCCGAAAGGACTGTGCCACATGGAAATGGCCCGCGCTGAAGCAGTTTTTGAAGAACTGCAGCCCAGAGGGAGGACCTACATTGGAGAAGTTCATGAAGGACTGTATCCCGTGGGAGGGACCCCACGCTGGAGCAGGGGAACATCACGAGCAGGAAGGAGCAGCAGAGACAAAGCATCAGGAGCTGACTGCAACCCCCATTTCCCTTCCCCCTGCACCACTTGGGGCGAGTGGGGAGGAAGTGGAAGAGTTGGGAGTGAAGTGGAGCCTGGGAAGAAGGTAGGGGTGTTTTTAGTTTAGTTTTTATTTCTCACTTTCCTACTCTGTTTAATTGGCAGTAAATTAAATTAATTGCCCCAGGTCAAGTTCGTTGTGCCCGTGATGGTGATTGGTGAGTGATCTCCCTGTCCTTATCTTCACCCAAAAGCTTTTCCATCCTGTTTTCTCCCCTTTCTTGTTGAGGAAGGGGAGGGAGAGTGTGGCTGGGTGGGCATCTGACAGCCAGCCAGCCAAGGTCAACCCATCACTATGTTACAGAGAGGAGCTTATTGAAAGTAGTAAAATACATAGATACCATTTCTAACATAGAAAATCCCAAAGCTGTAGATGGCTGGATGATGAGAAAGCATTCAAGGGTGGATGGATGCTGCTCTCTTTCAGTTTTTCGCAAAATATCTCATACTGTCTGAGATCAGCACCAAGAGGGTCTAATCCAGTACTGCTGTTCTTACAGTCTGATGTTACTTTGGAATATTGCAATATTATTGGTGTCAAAGTGCTAAAAGTATATTTACCATCTCCTCAAAGCATCAGATATTAATCTGTCATCTTTCTGGACCTAAAACTTCTCTAAATGTGTCACCGTCGTGCATAAAGTTGTCTTCACAGTAAAGCTGTGGAGCATTAACATTTTCAGTCGTGTTTCACAGATGGGGGAGTAGGTTGCCTGCCAAGATCAAAGGGGCAATCTGGCAATGCCGCGGTCCAGAAGAGCTTTGGCTCTGATTTTGATACATTTATCAGTTAAGACTACTAAAGGGGCTCACCAGGGTTGGTTTGTAGTAGAGCTAGGGAACAATCCCTCATCTGTCATTTGAGTATTGTAAATGAAATACCAATTTTTATTTTTCTGTATATATTGTGATATTTGGTCCACATAACTTACAGTAGCTGATGATAACATAAACGTTCCCACAGATTTGGTAGGACACAAAGCAAGAGTGGGAAGACTCAAAGCCCTAAAGTTGATCAATATAGTTTGTAGATACAATAGTTAAGTGAACTTTTAAGGAGTTCCTAAATCCCAGGTAATGAGATGCCTTTTGTATGGGATAATGGCTTGAGTGTCAAACCCATAGCTTGTCTGGAAAGATTTAAAAATAAACCTCTATATGAATTTCTAGATTCTAACTCAGCAGGTGCATCTTAGGTTATGGTAATATGTATAATGTAAGTGCAAAAGCTAGTCTAAGGAAAATTACTTTATTGGATTTATCAGTAGAGTGTTTTACCCAGACAGTGTATGATTGCAGTTCAGTGTTGAAATGGATGAAATTACTGTTCAAATTAATGAACTGAAAAAAAGAAAATCGAAAGTCTGAATATTAAATGCACTCATAAGAAGTTTCTTAAGATAGAAATTGAACCAGCTATAAGTAATGAACAAGTTTCTTAAAAACATATTATTGGTACTGTAGCAACTGTCATTGCCTTAGTAACCACATCAAATTAGTAAACCTGGCATGCCAGTGAGGCAAATAAAAAAAAAAAAAGAAAAAAAATGAGAAGAGAAGGGAAGGGAAATCAGAAAAAAACCCACACCAGTCCTTAAAAGGGTTCAGTTAAGTAGCAAAATAATAATTTACAAAGGCTGGAGAAAGGTCAGGTCAGATGAGTCAGTGGTCACACAGTGCTTATGTATTATATTGATTGTTTATTAGTAAGAAAAAGATTCCAAGGCATGATGAAAAATAAACAAGATGTGTTCTCCCCACACTTTATGGGAACCTTTAAGGTCAGACTTTTTGAGCTCCTTATCTGTGCTGAAATGTGAGCTGAAACACATTGGAATTGTTGATTTTTGGTCTTCTACTTGTGCAAGCAATCCCTCCAGTGCTTGGTAGAAGCAGCAGAACAGGTATAAGATACTCCCCATCTATCCAGTCTGAAGCAGTCACTGTAGACTCCTGAAAAGGATGGAGGAGGCTTAGGTACTTCCAGATTCAGCCCATCCTGACGCGCACGGTTAAGACAGAATAGCAGCAGTCCTTAAGTGGGAGGAAGGCCTAAAGCTATGGGTCTCAGCTCTGAGACAGAGTTCATTAGTTTTTGGGACACCGCACGTGTTAAGGGAATAGCACCAGATCTAACAGCCTGACAAAAGGGAAGCTGCTGCAGCTCCAAGCTCCCCAGGTCTAACTGGTAGCGACGCTGAAAACGCATTCCCAGTAGGAACATGTACACAGAACACGCCTGCGTACCACATATATACATATGTCCATGGCTGGACACACGGATCACAGACAGACGCAGAGAGCAGTCACACACACACAGAGCACCAGAGGCCTCATCCTGCTTCCCTCTGTGGCTGAGCAGAATGGAAGTCTGTTCTTGGAAATACACAGGCACGTGTCTGCGCAGGGTGGATCCCCCCAGCAGTGTGGCGCAGACACAGTCCAGCAGCTGCCCCTGGATCTTAGCATCCCCAGTTGCTGACTGGGCACACAACCCCCAGTACCACAGCTCTGCTCCAGTTTACACCAGAACATGAACATGCACACACACATCCCGCCCCCCCACCCCCGCCAGGCCAAGACTCCCTTGGACGCCTGTAGCCAACCCCACTGTGGTTTCACCCGTAGAGACGTCTGTCTCTCAGACCACATCACCTACTCTCTGGCTACTCCAGCTTGATCTTTGCTGACACTTGCTCCCTTGCACACTCACACGTGCTCCAAGTGGTGCACAAGGGCGTCTCTTCCCCGCTCCCACCCCAGTGGCTTCTGCTTGGTTTCACTCACTCGCGTCTCTGCAGCCAGGGAACCTCTAGCCCAGCTGCTAGCACACAGACCCCATATACACATTGCTTGAAGACTAGAGAGCCCCTCACCCGGGAAAATTGTTAGGAATTTACTAAGTGTACTGAGAAACAGCTATTTACACATGACCAATCCTTTTTATTCCCTTTATCCCCGTTTTCACACAGTTGTTCCTCCTCAAGCTACCTAGATCCCTCCCTTTCCCCAACTTTGCCCATAATAAATCGTGTTCAATCCCAAAGTGCTTTTCCCCTGCATCCCATAATGTACCCCATACCTCCAGACAGTAATCCCCTCTGTCCCGAAGGTGCTGCAGCATTGACTCATCGTGATGGATGTCCCTCCTGGACAGCAGGGCTGAGGCTCTCCTGGGACAACCCTGAGAGGGGACCAGACAGGGTGTCCCTTCCTCTGAGTCCCTAAATTGTGTTCCCACCTGCCTCTGTGCCCCTCTGCTCCTCTGGACTGGTGCAGATGGGCCTTTGATGGGCTGATGGCTCCAGAGATGGGCCTGGGAGCAGTCAGGACAGGGTATTATTGGGGGTCCCCTCCTGCTCTTGTCACTCCGTGTTCCTTTGTGGGTGTGCATATGGGCTTTTATCACGTAACCCAACATCATGATCCTCTTAAATCCCTGTGGTGGGATGCGAAGAGGGTTAGTTGATTCTGCAGAACACATTGAGGATCATTACTCTAGGTTTCTATATTTTAAGATGGTTAAAGTTACAGGACATTAAATCCAGCCCATGTTTAAAGTGAGGCTTGGACGGGGAGGTTCGAAAAAGTGAGATCGGGAAGCAGGAACCAGTGTAGTATAAAACACTTTCCAAATTGCATCAGGAAAAGGATTCAAAGGAGTATAAAAATAGCCTGGGAAATGCAAGACCCACTTTTTGTGGGTTTTTTTACTTGTAATTTTCCATAAACGGTGTTAAAGAAGCACACTTGGCAAACATGAGTCTCCTGGTTTAGTTTGCTCTACTGCAAGCTCTCTGTTTAAATAAAAATATGCAAATATTTGTGTAAAGACTGATAGGGCTTTTAGTAGATGTTTCTAACTATTTCAGCAGCTCAATCACAATGTGATTTTAACCTGAAATAATTAATTTCTTATGAATAAGAAATCACAACTGATGATGACTTAGGTATATTTCATTAATATTTGCTAAAGGACTTTTAAATCCCCAGGTAGAAAATACCACAGAGGGAGTTTGTATAAAAAACACGTTACAACACTGTTTTACTCTTGTTTTGAACTTTCATGTACATATTTACACTCAACTCATGCTGCTATTTACATTTATTCCAAGGCAAGTGTGTATTTCAATGTCCTGAATACGAGGATTACATTTTCTAATAAACATTTGATAAAGCTGAGAATATGCATTCCTTGGTCTGAGAGCGTACTGCTTTCAGAAATACTGGTTTCATTTCCAGCAGCGTATCACTCCTGTGCAAGCATGTGATATTTCCGCGCCAGCTGGCGTGCGTGGCAAGCGAGGAGAGGTGGTTATTCTGCCTATCATGCATGGGGTGTGCGGTTATTTGGCTAGTGGTGATACAGGGCTGTCACCCGTGTGACTCTGCCTCGGCAAGCGACTGTCAGTGGGTTGGTCCAACGCGTCGTTGCCTTTAGATGTTCCTCTGAGTCAGCTGACTGTGACTGAGGCCAGCAAAAAGATTGTCAGCAGAAACAAACCCTCTTCTAGAAGACAACAGCAAATATAGTTGAATTAGAAAATCTGACATAGATTAGAATTTAACCCTTGCAACTGCTTGCCTGTCTTCTTGGTGAGTGAGAGGTTTCCATTGTAGTCACCACCCACCCAGGCACCCTGCTGCGTGGAGGGGCTATTCAGGAAAGCCTGAGCATCTTACCTGTGCTGGTGCTTTGTGAAATGGCCTAGATGTAAGACAAAAATAAGGAACTTGTTGCATTTGTAGAATGATGCTAAGTACAAACCAAAGTCAAGCCTTTAACATTTGGGGGAGGTAGGTTTTGGAGGAAATTCTGTGACCAATTCACTAGAAACGTGGTGTTTGAATGCCTCAGAGAGGATCTAGGCAGACGTTTCAGCACAGTTGCAAATAGTAGACCTTCTCATTATCACATATCCTTTCACAGTCTTTTATAATTGTTTGGGTTCAGTGAGGTGCAACATTGGTGTACACCTCTACTTTTCCAATTAACAAAGTTTAAAAACTTACGTAAGTGTGTATGTTTATTAAGATATTTCTTGTTAATTAAAACTTGAAAGCTGTTGCTCCCTTCTTCAGGCACTTTTTAGCAAAAATGGCAAAAAGGGAACACATAATATTTTTTCCTTTGTTTTGCATTGAGTTTTGTAATGCTCATTTCTCAAATAAATGGATATTTCACTTTCTCTTTCATCCATTTATTATTTTTTCTAGTCTTTTTTATTTTTTTCTTTTAGGGACCAAAAAGGAAAAATACATGAGGAGAGGTGAAAATGGAAGAAAAAATGAATATAAATGAGAAGCTAACACAGAAATAAATAAAAATATTCAAAATAGTACAGATAAAATAAATTTTTGAGAAATATGATAATATACATATACATACTTCAAAACTGGTTTCTGTGCACTAAGTGTACAAAAACATTCTGTAGAGGGATGCTAAATGTACCTAACACTGATGTGAATATATGTTGTTACAGTGGTCATGTTAGCTTCTAAAAGAGCATTTTTAGATTGCTTCATTAATGTCTCAGCAGGTAACACAATTAAAATTAATAAATGAGCTTTAATTAGAAAATAACTTAATTTTTCATAGGCAACCAGGTGAGCTAGAGGTTATGTTAATACTGAAGATGATTTTCCTACTTTGTGTATATGCTTGATTTAAAAAAAAAAAGTATCAAGCGTTCAAGGCATGGATGAATAGTTGCTACTTCCAATGCATGACTTCATCTGCATCCTGTCACGTCCATTTAATAAAGCAAGTGGGGGAATCTTTTGTATTAAGATTTTGTGAAGAAAAAGGACTCTCTTAATATTTCATGCATAGCATAAACTATTAAGTACATCTACAAAGTTTGTTGCAAGACATCCTCAACATGGTTATTATATATAACCCATACTACACACCACTGAAGTGCTGTTCTCTATTACAGAATTCCAACCCCATTAAAGACCATTTTTTTGGATGGAAGGGCGTAGTTGTCAAACATATGCAGAGTGACAAATAGAACTTTTGGGATTCCACGTACATAACTGAAGTATCTTGTGCTAATCAACTTGCCCCCCTGTGCCCTATTCACCTCCATAGCTGCAAGGAGCACGGGGGCTAGGTTAGAAGAGAGAGGAGGCAGTGAAAATGCTGTTATTATTTTCAATAGTCCAAAATAACTTTGTAAATGCTTCCCTGGCTCTTCCTGCTACGGACATAGACTGCAAATTCTCCCCCACAGGATCAGACCTGCTGTATATTGCCTCCTTCATTCCAGGAACTCGAAGTGCTTTAAAAGACATCAGTTTCAAGGCCCATTAAAATCAGTGTGCGTCTTTTCCACTAATGTCAAGAGGCTTTTAATCAGACTTTAAATTACTCCCCAGCTTCAGCTGAGTCCTGAGTTGTTTCTTTCCCACAAATGCATTTTCCCTGCTTGAATCTCATTTCCTGCCTCTCCTTCTAATCTCCTTTTTAGGCCCCTTCTGT
Source organism: Grus americana (assembly GCF_028858705.1). Taxonomy (NCBI): domain Eukaryota; kingdom Metazoa; phylum Chordata; class Aves; order Gruiformes; family Gruidae; genus Grus; species Grus americana. The sequence continues at coordinate 6,861,457 of NC_072853.1, read as the reverse complement.
TGTTTCTCTCTCCTTACACTGTATTTTGCAACGCTTCCCACGGTAGTGTCATCTGCAAGGTGAATTAACGTGCTCTGTCTTCCAGATCATTAACAAAGGCTCTAAGTGTAATCCCAGGTGAAAACCGTCGGTGATACACCACAGCCACGCTGTAAGGAACGAGATGCATTCCCCTGTTCCCTACAGGATTATGCAGGTTCTCAAAATCCCTCACTCTTAGCTCATCAAGGAAAGCTCGTTGAGCTCATTCAATTACCTTTTTCTCTCAACGGAACTATCTAACACACTCACAGACACACACATAGACAGACATATCTATATAATCTTCCAGAGTGGAGAAACAGAATGAGAAGAGGTAAAGAAATGGTGTGTGGCAGAGCTACATAAAATTAATTTTTATACACATATAAAAATATATTTAATAGCACTGGCATGTTACAGAAGCCTGACATATTTTTGATTGAATCTGGTCCTCACTTTATATTTCAGTTCCATCAGCTAAAGATGCTACACTCACTATAACTCGTGGAAAATAAAATATTTATTACACCCTAACTACTGCAGGTAGAGAATGTTCTTTCTATGTCTGGTATTTATATACTCTATATTCAGATTTAGTCAGAGAAGAAATCACATTATTATTTACCACATTTCTCAGATAAACTTTCTATCGTACAGAAAAACCATGCACTTTTCTTAACTATTTGAGTGGGAGAAATGTGTCTTCTTTTGCTGAGCTCTATCAATGCAAGTGACCCTCACAGCTTCCTAACATCCCGGAGCAGTTGGCACCAGGGAGGTTTGGGAGAGCAGGGAAGGCATTATGGAGGCAACGTGCGTGTACACGTGAACAGCTGTATGGATACGTAGGTACAGATGTCCCCGTAGGGTCAGCAGCATAACCCTGGCAGTAGACAGAGGACCCTTCAGCTTTCCTGCTGGCAGCGTGAGCCAGCCCGGTGTGAGCAGCTGCCTTGGTCATCTTCTGATCAGCTCTGTCTACTGTGAGATGGAAAGAAACGTCTCCCCACTAACTCCGTGCTCCTTATTCAGTCGGTCCTGCGAGAACTTTCTGCATATCATCAGAAAGGGTAAATTTGGATTTAATCTCCACTATCCACCTCATCCATTTCTAATTTAGTTATATGGTTATTACATGGGTAGTGTAAGTAAATGGCTGCAAAGTATTCCTGCCATGTAATTATATTTTAAAATCCAAGTAATAGCAGTTACTTTTATTAGCAATAACAATTACCATCCCTCCTAGCATAGTCTCAGATAAAGAAATTCCTTGTAATGATCTTGTAATGACAGTCTTACATCCATGTCATATTGACGTGAATAATAGATTAATGCTAAAAGAAAAATTATTAACTATTTCTTCATTGAAGGAGCATGAATTTCTATGTGTCCACATACTTACGCCCAGGGATCTTGTCTCATTAGCTGAAAAATATATTAAAAAATGTAATGATTAGCAGATTCCAGGTTTTAGTCCTTTAAACACTAGAAATCCAGAAGAGAATTTAAAAAAAAGAGCTGAGCTAATAAGGATGCAAGGCAGGTTTACAGAGAGAGTGCAGGACTAGAGACCTTGAGTTAACTCCGAGGAAACTAGTGTGTCTAGACAGTTCAGTCTAGACTTGTGAAGCGATGCTGGGATACCAGAAGCAGCGGAAATGTGTCAATCAGGACTTTCTGGCATTTAATGAGCCCTGCCTCTCTGTGGACCTAATTAACCCTGACACAGCTCTGGCCATGCAGCTGCTGGTGGCAGAGCCAGCTTCTTCAGCGTTGTTTTAGGAACCTCAGTGGCCTCCTGCCCCACACAGCCATGTCCTCAGGGTCAGAGATGGTAAATGTGTTACGCAAAGCTGTTTGCGTAGAGTTTGTCACACAGTGGGGCAGAATCTGATCGTGGCACGAGGGGTGCAGGGGAGACCAAGCTCTGCTGTCTCAAAGACATCCTGCAGAATTACAGGGAACTCAACCAAGCAGAGATGCCCCGAGGCGTTTGAATGCCTGCCTACTCGTGACCTAAGGCATCAAAATACATCTGAGTGTCCACATCTGTATGTCTCAAGGTATTCTTTTGTTTGCAAGGGAGGCACTTGTACAATTTTCTGCCTTAGACTCTGAAAATGAGAGTAATTTGAGATCTGAGGCATACTCATGTAAAAGTAATTCTGGTGCTCTTGGTAAATATATTTGAGACTTTTCTCAGGCACCTAAGGCCAATGAGCACAGAAGAATTTGTGCCAATATTCTTAATTTTTCTTAACCTTAAAAACAGAGTGGTGACATCAAAACTGCTTGCTGGGAATGGTTCATGCCATAGGCTGATTTGTGAACTATTCAGGAATTGCTTGGAAGAGTTGTATGGCATTCATGAAAATCAATTACAGAGTCATAGAATCATCAAATTCTTTTTGATGGAAAAGATCTTTAAGATCATCAAGTCCAACCGTTAACCTCACACTGCCAAGTCCAATCAAGAAACCATGTCCCTAAGCACCACATCTACACGTCTTTTAAATACCTCCAGGGATGGTGACTCAGCCACTTCCCTGGGCAGCCTGTTCCAATGATTGACAGCCTTTTTGGTGAAGAAATGTTTCCTAATATTCAATCTAAACCTCCCCTGGCATAATCTGAGGCCATTTCCTCTTGTCCTATCACTTGTTACTTGGGAGAAGAGACCAACCCCCACCTGGCTACAACCTCCTTTCAGGTAGTTGTAGAGAGCGATAAGGTCTCCCCTTTCATCAGTATGAATGGCTGACTTCCAGTCCTTAGGTGCTTCACCAGGAGCGTTTAATTTCATAATGTAGCTGTAGCCTGTGATATCATACATAACACACATTTTTGCTTACTACTTTGTGGTTTCTTAGTTGGACTTTTAATCAGTTCTCCCCTTAGTATTCTTTCTGTTGGATGTCTCAGGTCATAAGCATGTTTTCAGAAGGACAGAAGAAAATCCAGACATAGTAAAATCTGCTGAGTAGCAAATTACTGTTCCATCTGATAAGAGACATTTTAATGGGAATTATAAGTTAGTCGGGCATTAAAGAAAGGAACTGTGAGCCTTTATTTAGATGTAAATTTACCAAAGTACATTCAGTCTGACTTCATTCTCGAAATACAGCCAAACTACACATCCAGTTTCATATGTTGATAAACAAGGGTTCTTAGCTGCTCCCCACTACCTGAACAACACTGAACCCCACTTCACAAATAGGTACTATTCAGAAAGTCAATCAAATGATGAAGCACAAGTGTGTAGTCCCAGTTTAGATACCCCCAACTATCTAGGGTAACTGCAGAGGGAAAATATTACACAGGGTTTACAAGCGGCCCTTACCTTTCTGGTAGATGAGCTGCATGCCAGACAGGTTACATGGCACTAGAGTTACCTGAGTAACCCTGAAGCAGAGACACCACTAGAAGTCAAAAGTCACTAGTTTTGCTTCCTGAAGAGCAAAAGCAGAGGTCATGATACCATGAGCCACTTTGGTGTTTACCAACCAGAGCTTTGATTTGTACCTTTGGACAACAAAACTTAAGTCAGTCTTACTCTGATTGCAGCCCAAGAAGAGGTATTTACCTCATGGGCCCCTGTTCTCCTTTTCTGACATGTCACATAGAGCTCATTGTGCTAACATTGCCCTTGACACTGCTTTTATAGCAAAACTATCATCCCATTTATGTGGATTTGTGCCATTGAGACTCAATGTCTGTTTTCTCCTCTCTTGTATTTCAGGAGCCGTGAATACCATTCATGGCAGCTAGCAATATTTCTCTGTGGTTTAGTGAATGACGTGAAAATGGTTTGTCCCCAAATCTAGCCTGCTGTTTAGTTACTTATCCAGATCCTAGGGAAAAACTAAAAAGTGCTTATGGCACTTTACCACTGCTACTTACTTCACCATTTACCAAGTATACCTGCATTGTATATGTCTGACGCAAAGCTTTTTGGTGTAAGTTTGGGTTCATCGCTTGTCTTTTACATTCTTTTGATCCCATTCTTTGGCACATATCACACACTTGTGAAGTCCTACAGGTCTGAAATGCCAACAACGTTTGCCTTCCATGATGAACTCATTGAATAATATTTAAATCACAGAGAAAAGAGATGCCTGCTTTCCTTTGGGACATGTTCTATGTACATCAATGCAGAAGAACCTCACAAAAGTTTGGCTGTGTCCTAGAATAATCCAATACTGTATAACTCAATGCAAAATACAGTATAGCCTTTCTTAAACAGCACACAGAAAGCTGAAAAGTGGAGCATTTAAAGAAAGTTAAAGCCTGTAATTGTCACTATTTTTTAAAAAATAAATTCTTCTTTAAATTCTGAGCTGCATCTTTAAACATTCTGGGCACTATTTCATTTAGGGGAATATTTCTCTATCATCAAGACTCCCTGTGTACACATAATTTCATCATTATAATTGTTCTCATAATGGTAACATTTGAATAAGCTATATGATATAATCACTTTTTTTATTAGAATTGCATAGACTCTAAGTACATTCACTTTAACTCTGTCATGGGACAGGGACTGAGATTACTGTAATTGCATATAGCACAATATTGAAACATTTTCCCATAAATCACTTATCTATTGTATTTAAGTTATGGTGTTAGACTTGCAGAAAGGAGTGAAGTATGTCCGTATAGGACACAGTGGAGAGCTGTTCTAATCAATTTTACTAATACGTCAATAATAAAACATAGTGTGGGGTTAACATTTTTGAGGTTAACTTTTTTGATTGATTTTTGCTACGTCTGAAGTAAATGCTGAAATCCCCTCCGGCAAAGCTCCCGCTGCAATCTGTGCAACACATTCTTGATTCCCTCCCTGATGCGTTCGCTTAGGCAGTCAGCTCCCAGTGCCAGTGGAAGTTTGCCTGCCTGTGTGCCGAGAAAGAAAGTAGGAAAACCTTCAAGATCTGGCCTCGGGTTATCGGCAGTGAAGTCTCTGCAGTACCGTTGTGCCTCTGAACTCTAATTGGCCTGAAGCTAAGCAAAGTTCACAGATGTGGCGCTGGAGCTGAGCCAGGTCTAGTAGTCCTAACCTTAGCAAAGTTCTCACTGAGGCATGGGAGTTTCGTCTGATTAAAAATTTCAGGGTCTGTCCTGCTCTCTTTTAACTTTGTGTGTGTTCACTAACCTACGCTCAGGAAGTGGAGGGCTGTAAGATCTCAATCCCTTCGCTGAGCTTGAGTTGAAATAAATGTGAACAGCTCCTGTGGCTTGAAATACGGGACATAATTTGAGAGATGCTTTTGAAATATTTTGTGGATTAAGATTTCCCAGCACTGCAAAGATATGTAAAACTTCAAATGAGAGCTGTTTTCAAATAAGCTGTTTTTTTCACACTGTTTGGGTTTAGATCTGAATGCTCAGTTTTAAAAAACTAATGAGGTTAATCATGTCCAGATCCTAGGATCACATCCTCTTAGAAAGGACAAACCAGCTGATGATGAGGTCTTTTTCCTAGGGACAAGTGTTAGACAGACTTTACCAGATGCTACCTTAGCAAGTTTGTTAAATGCAAAATATGGAAAACAACTTTATTGTTCCTTATGGAGGGATGGGGACACCAATGTAAAAATGCAGAAAAACTGCAAACCTTTCAAATTTTGAAGAAATGGGAGCTGTGCTCACATCCCTCTGAGGGGAACTATCTTTTTCTTGGTTTTGCTTTGGGGTTTTCTAAAAAAAACCCCAGAAAGTCAGAAAGTATAAATTAAACATCTTTCCAAGGGGCACAGTAATCTCACAATATTCATAACTTCTGTACATCTTTTGAAATTATCCATTTAGAACCTTGTGCTATCCCCATTCACTTTTCCTTATTTCCACATCCAAAAATGTATATTTAACAGCTTCCTACAGTCCTTCAAGGGATGCTACCCTCTCCCTATTTATATATAACCATCAAAGTTCAGAGGTAAATGTACTTTCTTGTTAACTAGACCTTGATTGAATACTTCCATCTCTTTCTTGATTTCTCTCTGTCAGTGACATATCTGTCATCTTTATCTGTGAGTGCTGTCACCTGGGATCTTCTGTTGCTCAGATGATACTTTATGCTTTTGTTGCCTGTATTTTATTCTTTGACCTCTTGAAATATTTTCTTGTTGTACAGCACGAATTCTTCTGACAGTTTCAAATGAATAGTTTTGCTGACTTCAGCATATTAAACTTTCTTGCTTGAATGCTGGTAGTTTTTCTGTCTTTTATGTTCTGTGACATTCCCTGAATCCCTTGAGGTCCTTTTTAAGTCCTTTCTATGAGTTATCCTCACTATGTTGCTTTTTCTTTCATTACTTGGTCAAACACCTTTTCAAAATGCTGCCCAACTTTTCATTCAGAACTGGAGTGCAGGTGGCTTAGAGCTCTTCAGGCACTGAGAAAGATCTTTCTCAGAGTAGCAAGAAACTCCATTTTCTCTCATCCCTGTTGCTATAAAATAGAAAGGAGAATTACTTTTCATTTTATGGTAAAAGGCTCAGTCATAATGATGAGTGTCATTTGTAAGCTCATGCTGTAGCTAACAGCAGAGGACGTGGCTACCATATCTTCGGCCTATTTAAATACCAGTTTGAAAATGACAGAACAATACAAATGGTATCGCTAACTGTCTTCTCTGCCTCCAAATGTGTAATTCACTTAAATTTCCACATAGTTCTCAAAACATCAGGAAAAACTGTGTGATTTATATGAAAACTCACTCTCATAAATCAGGAGTAGATCATGCACATCAGGTCAAAACAATTCATGGTTGCAAGGTGAGTGAAATCAGTCGTGCTGCTGAAATGAATGGTATTTTTGGAATCAAGAAAGTCCAGTCTGGAATGAATTTTGTTCCATATTTAAAGGGATGAGGCTCAAAACATTCTGAAGTCCAGAGCTTCACCTTCTTTTGAAGCCAATGGAGATACAGAAAATAAATCTAACATCTCGGCCCTCTGCATGCCTGGTCGAAACCCCAAATAAAATTTATAGTTGTTATATTGTTGGTACTTACAAATAACAAAAACACCAGGCTGTCTTCTATGTTGTTTTCAGTCCTCTATCCCACATTTTGTTTTTAGTCATTCTTTGGAGAGACCTGCTGGATCTGGACTGTAAAATTAATGAGGACCAGGTTATGTATTGCTTATTTACAACTGTGAAATGTTATTCTCAATAAATAAATATTCTTGAAATAATATAACAAAAGTAATCTAAAAAATCCGCAGGAAAAATAATAAAGCAACCTCAAACCAGCCAAGCCTCTGGTCCAGTTTTCTATATTAATCCCCATTCATATTGAAAGATAGGTATTTACATTATATATATTAGATACCATGAAATTTTATAAGAAATTTAATGAGTGGTGTACATGGCACACCCGCAGATACTTTCTGATAAGATGCTGTTTTCAAAAGCATGAGACTTTCCTGAATTTCATCATTAGCCACAATCTGATTTATGATTCAGCTAAAATGATCCATCTGTTTCTGAGAACAAAACAAAAGAAATGCAAAAGAAAATAAGGCATTATTTTGTTCAGCGTAAAACTCTTAGAGCAGCAGCTTTATTAAAGAAGTACTTTACCTTTTGTAGGGTGCATTCTGGAGAAAGTGAAAGAATATTTGCATCCCTGCAAAAAATTAACTAAAAGTTGGGCATGTTATCCTGAAATCTCTCTTTGCCTGCGATTAAATTTGATGTGTGTCTCCTAAAGGCATTAAAGTTTCAGTGCATTAAGAGGCAGCTCTAAACTGCAGGAGGTAAGCGAAGCCATATCTGCTGTTGTTACCCTTCTCTAGCAGGAGTTACAGGGGTGCTGAGAAAAGGGAAACTATATTCATGCAATATGATGAAGATGGGTGAAGAGGATTCGGGGAGGATAGGAAAGGCTGGGAGCAGAGATTAGATTTTGTGGAAAGAGTGGAATTCTCTTCCAAATCAGCGTATCTGCATATGCAATCTGCATCTGCTTCAGAAGTCCAAGCTCCCACTACAGTCAATGAGTGCTCAGTTCAGTTGATCACACGTCACAATTTGGTGCCATTAGTGAAGCCTGAAGACGTCCACATTAGGCTCTCAGACATGGCCCAGTACCTATGGTAGATCCATGTCCTCTTGGAGCAGCAGTTAAACACCAGTGGTGGATATCCTAGAGCATGTTACATGGCCTAGATGAAAACTTTTTCATTTAAGAAGCTAAACCATGCTTTAGAGATCTATCCTTATTAACCCCTGCAGTGTTGAGAACTGCTCAGCTGATTAGGCAAGAGAGTTTTGATTTGGGTGCCTAAACACATAGCATCATTTGAATGCTGTAGGTTACCCAAGATCATAAAATGGGATATCCATATGGGGCTCACAGATATGGCAGAGGAACAACCTATCAGAGACCCATGTGTTTCTGGAGCAGAAGCTGAAGGTAAGGAGGAGCATTGTAATGTGTCCGAAATGGAATTAGATGTCTCTGTTTAAATAACTGAATGGGTTTCTGGGTGTCTGCCTTCAGATTGGTTATATTCACCACAAGGCTTGACTGCCTAGATCCCCACTGGCTATAATGACACCCTCCGTCTCACAGGTGGACACCAACACATGCACACCAAAGGCCAAGTGGCTCAGTTTTTGCACGACTCTCACCGTAGGAAATCTATGTGGTTGCTGACCTTGGTGCCATTTCAATGTATAGTTTTATTAACATCTTACAAGTTTCTAATACTGTGATTCATCTCTTATATTGCTGTTATTGATTCTTAATGCCTAGTTCACTGTTTGTGGGTTAATTAGATATCATTAAACTTCTTTAAACCTGATTCTGTTTAAATTGCATGAACTGAGTAGTTTTTCCCTGGTACACCAACTCATAGGAGGGCATGCTGCTGACCTAAAGAGGAAAACATTGCTGTAGTGTGGGTATTTAGTCCATAGAACAGCTGCTTAGATTTTTATTGTTTTCCTGTATTAGTTACACCTCTGCAGCAGAATAACATAAAGGTGTAAAAATCAAGTTCTGAAACTATGGGGAACACTTGAAAAGAGGTTTTAATTCAGTCCCTTTTTAATCATTTTGTAGTATGATGATAGAGTTTTTAAGTAGCCTCAAGATTGTCTGGAAGAGAGAGCAGTAGAGATTCTACTTGTTCCTCAAAAGTGTGTCTCCTCCTAAGAAAATTTCAACCAAGATGTCTATAAAGATCTCAAAACCCAGACTTGTGACCTGGCAGTGTAAATATCTCAGTGGCATGGGGGGCAGGTCAAAGTGTAAATCCAGAAAGCATTAATAACTTTTTTTGGAAGGAAATCGGTTCCTCATCTGAAAACTCGCAAGTAGAGCTCTGTGTTCACATAGTACACTGAAGAGCCATTCACGCACTCAGTTTGTCTTTTATGATAAAGCACACATCTCTATCTTTTCATTTTGAATCCCCACACCGTTCTTTGTCCTTATTGTATCTGGTGGTGACGCTGTCATCAGGGAGCAGAAGATTAGAGGCTGAACATATGTCATATTTTAAGTTAATAGCTGAGGTCTCTTTAAACAAGGCTGGTACGTATGACTTTATGTCTCCCTTTACCTTTGCTTCATACAGTGCAAAAATATCCAGGATACCCACAGAGCTTTGCTGCGTGTAAGAACTCTATGTTCTGTCAAAACAAATGCAGAGGAATTTTGCAAGCTTCTGAAGGATGAATCGGAGCTTTTCTGAGAGCTGTTTTGTTTCTAACCCCTTGATAATTTCCTTAGTGGCTACCAAAGTCCCTGAATGAATAAGAGCTATATTGAGATGTGTCAGTATTAGCTGCAGAAAGCATAGATTTAATCCAGGAATAAGTGGCACCAACCTATATAGGATTTAGAGGTTCTGTAAAGGACACTAACTAATCTGTGAATAACTCCACAGGAATCACATTCTAGATAGCCGCCAGGGAATCAACTGAATTGGCTCTTATTCCATTCAAACTGAAATTCTGACAGCTATGTGAATCCTAGAAGCAGAAAAGATTTTTTAAAAAATAGTCAAACGAAACCACAGGTTAGCTGCTTAATACTTACATTTCCAGCCTTCTGTCATGTAGGTGCTGCACTTCTAACAGGAGGGGGAAAGGGGAAGGAAGGAGGGGGCAGGGAAGCTCGCTAGAACAGATGCAAAAATGCCATTAGACTTTTTGAGATGTCTTGACTCCCCAGTGGACTCTGATGGTAGTTTTGGAAGAGCCTGCATCACCATTACCCCGACCTTCTGTTGCTGTGTTGAATAGAGTGACCTTGAAAAGTCTTTGAACAAGACATTATGTGTTGTCTGTTTCTTGACTTGAGAGATTCAGCGTTTCTATGAGAAAAGACATAATCCTGTAAATTTTCAGATGCCGGAATCCTAGAGACATAAAATGGGACTTTTTCCTGCTTCTCTCAATGGATGATAGTGTTAATGTGATCTGTTTATTATTGAAATGTGAATTTTAGAACAAGAGAGATGTACAAAGAAATTCCATTTTCTTTTTCTCTTCCCTTTTTTTTTTTTCCCCCCTTTGCCAAGATGGAAATACAAGATCACAAGAAGGGTGTAAATGTGCTTCATTTGTCAATAGAGCTTTCTTGGTTTATATTACCTAGTTTCTGCCTGTGGGAAACAACCCTGGTGTTTGGGTTCTTTTCTGTTCACATTCTACATAATATTTTGTTGATGAAAATTTCAAAGCAAAAAATTTGATGCAGGAGACTTGGCATCAACTTACTACTGAATGCTGAGACAACCTCATCTAAGGATATCCATTTCTAAAAAAGAAGACTGAATCTATAGTCAATCAAGCAACTGAACAAGTGCATTTAAGAAGCAGTAGGAGGATGTTTAATCTACAGTGCAGAAATATAATTTTCAGTCATTTAAAACCACACATCTGTTCAGCTTATGGAGGACTGATCCCCTTCTTAATATGAAGTAAGTCAGGAGCATAAAGTCTGTTGGTGTATACCAGTGTAAACTGGGATTAAGGGAAGAATATTCAGGGTCCCTTTGTACTATGGCTAAAAATCTTCCCAAAATACATCCTGGTCATTTCTAAAAGGACCATTTTGTGGGCAATTTATAGCTGCAGATGCACTTGCAATACAACAGATGCTTAATTAAAATAAAAAATCTTTTGTATAAAGAATTTCTCCAAAACATTGGGCTGAGTGCAGGATTGCTGGTGCCACTGATTTTAATGGTAGTGGGACCAGTTTGCAGTATGACTTCTGCTCTTTTTTTTGCATGGAAAAGAGTGGTAGTTATGATCTGAATTTAGAGGCAGCAGTCTTGAGACAGCAATGTTTGCTGAAGCAGATGTTGAAGAAGTAATTTCATTTTCCTAACAGAACAAAAAATATATTTGAAATAAGAGGGGGTACTGCCGGTGTCCTGCAACCTGCTTTGCCTTGGTTCAGCAAAAGAAAGAAATATTTTTCTTATCTTTTAAGATTGCTAAAATGTATTCTAACTTCAAAGAAACAAATGGTAGGTGATATTCATCCCCTTGTGTTCCATTATGAAGAAAGTTAATGCTAGGTTACATGGGTAGCAGAAAGAAGAAAATCTGTTTATTGCATGACAGATTAGAGTGGGAAACATTCATAGTAAATTCGTAACTGCTATATGTGCTGATTTGAAAAAACGGAGAAAATTAATTTACAACAATCATTTCTAGCAACTGGCAAGGCACAGTACTCCCTTAGCAGGACAGCTGGCAGCTGGGAGGATGTAAGTAATTCAGTGCCAGTGTGTAACCAGCTTTCTTTGCATTGAAATAAAGGTGTTAAAACCAAACTGGATTTGCAATACGGAATGCAAAATATGAGCATGTCATTGTCTCTGTCAGCATCACAAATGGAAATGTGGATGTGCTTCCCTGTTATGTTGATTTATTTTTCCATCACTGAAGTAACTGTCAAGAACGAAACCATTTTAGTAATCCTTCTCTTCTCTATTCAGCCTAGTCAAGGCACCCACATCTCTAGAGGTATCTCTCTAAAATCTTCCCAGTGTCTTTTACCTTACAAAACTTAGGTCTTTCTTTTCAACATGATGCCAATCTTTTGGTATTTGTTATTGCAGGACTTCTTTATTCCACATGGTGGAATTCTTTCCCATCATTTAATTTTAAGGAAATAACCTTCCAGAATGTCAAAAAAGTATTTTGCTTCCTTTTAGGTTATACTTGCTAGTAGTGTAATCAAAACCATATAACAGCATTAAATATCAACAAGTTTTTTACACAGATTAGACTTAGCCTTGCTGCATCATAATCCAAACCCATTCTGATGATTCCTGCTGATCTCCTTTGAACTTTAAGTGCGTTGCAGCACTGCTCCTTTCCCATCCTGGTGCTAGAGTGTGGTTCCACGCCAATGAACTGTTGTAATATGTATTCCCTGTGGTATTTATGCTTGAGCAGACATAAGTTTCATGCAAGATATTTTGGCCAACTGCAGCTGAGGCTTCTAGAAAGTGTTTCCCTAGCTTTAAGAAAATTACTGAAATGTCCAACTGCTAGTATAAAGATTATTTTTTTTTTTGGTTAAATGCAGCTAATTTTCAATATAATAAATTTTCTTGAACAAAAGTTTACTTCTTAATAAAGCCCTTAACTTGGAAATTAAATTTGTGTTGTTCCTCATTGTGATGGCCCATTGTGATGGTCTTGATCCCACATATTCAGTCCTAGATTCACTGTCCTAGATTCAGGTGACTTTACTAAAATGAAGTACTGAAGTTATGAGCAACATCAATCTCTCTAGCTTTAATGGAGGACTCAAATTATCCACACATATGCATTTAGTGCCATTTTAGACACCTAAGGCATCACCACTTTACCATCGGTGCTCTAGAAGCATGTAGGTTCTGTATTTGTCTGAATGCTTCAGATATTTTTGGGGACCTCAGATAACAGTAGAAATTTTTTATTCAGGAAATTAAGTACTCCTTATGCATCTATAATGTAGACTTTCTTCATTTGAGTCAATTATGGAGGTTGCCATTGTAGTTAGTGTAGATCTTGTCAGTAGTCATTGAAGTTTAGATGTAATTCCTCTAAACAAAAGTAAACCTTAGGGCAAGAATTGCATCTCAAATACCAATAACTGTAAGAATTAACTCTCTACTTACTATAAAGGAAGCCAAGAGCAATCTGCCCAGCTGTAGATCATCACAGCACACATCCATCTTTAGCTAGAGGAATCTCTCACCTTTATTTTTTAAGTGAAATTGACTGAAGAAGCACAGGCAGCTGTAGCTCATCATTCAGATCCCAGCTGTATATAAAGGGAGCCAGGTGGTTTGATTAAGGTGCTCATATATAGGCTCCTAAAACTATCAAAGATGCTCTACAAGATCTAAAATACCTGCAGAAATACAACTGGTTTGACACAGAACCTATGAGGAATCTGACCTCTTGGTTGGTGGTCAGGTAAGGTACACCAAGGCACTTCAAACAGTACCAGGTACACGGATACAGCCCAAACTGCCTGAGGTAACTGCCTTGTGGAAGTGTTTAGAATTAGGTGGGGTGAAGTGCCCCAAGAGCTGCAGATAGATCTTGTTCAATGTAACAACAAAACCCAAGGTGAACCTCCTGACTTACAGCCAATGCTGTTAAGTGGTTTTTGGTTTCAGATGGTGTAATTCTTTTTAGCAGTGTGTCCGTGCAGGCGCATGTTGTAATATGGTGGCTTTTGATAACAGGATTACAACATGTCAGTACCATTTCCTGTCCATAATTCCAACACCTTAACTTTCTCCTTCCCCAGCTGAGATGAGCTTCCAATAAGAATGTTTTTTGTAAGCTGATCAACTGGGAGTGCTAGGTTTTCTCCAGCAGAAAAACATACTCATTTTACTTTTTGAGAATCATATAATGTGTCTCAGGGTTAAACAGTTCTTACATGTATTACCTTTCTCTGATTAACTGAAATTTTCATTGGCCTCTGTTGTATCCACTCAATCAGTTTTGGTTTTTTTATATCTCCCAGGAGATTTTTTTTGCAATCTTGTATATAATTAGCCGGTCTAAGTAATTTTAGAATTAAAAAATGGGCTAGCAAATGGGCTTGTTTCATAAAATAGGGAGCAATGGGAAAGTCTTAGGTCTTTAGAGAGCAGGTGATTCTAGAAGAAAAAAGTAGGAGGTTAATTATTTCCATTCATTAAATCCATCCGAAATCATTAATGAACAGTATTTATAAGCGTTGCATTTTGCACAACAGACAAAGGTGCATTCAGCCTTATGCACACAAAGTTCTTTAGAAGATTATGAATCCAGTTTTAAATCCCCTTTTATCAGAGTTTTTGTCAATTTTTCATTTCTGGATTTATGTAAATGTAATAGTGAAGGGGTTTTTGCGGAGCTGACAAAGTCTGCTGTCAACTGAACAATTAACTGATCACTGGGCACAAATGCTATTAGATCAAAATGAGTAACTTTTTTACTTTTATTTTTCTTATGAAAGGTAGAATTTTCATTTTCTATTTTCTCCGCTTAACTGTATATACTTTAGTAGCTGTACTGGTCATAAAGCTATTTTAATTAAACCGTATTTATACATTTGATTCCTTAATAGGCAACCCCCCCCCCAAAATCATGGATTAAGGCATTTTTTATTCAATGAGGAGTAAGTATAGTATGTAATCATATGGGTTTGATATATGCAGAGTATGTTCTAATAATAGCTATGTTGTTGGTTTAAACAGAAAACAGAAGGAGGGGAAAAACAAAAGAAGGAAATCCCAAAATATCAAAAAGAAAGTGGTTTTAGAGTCAGGTTTCTGAACATTTTTACATGAGTAAGAGAAAATTATGTAATTCATTATACCATTGCCGGATAGAAAAAAAAGATTCAGGGCAGACCGATATGTCCCTCTATGGTAATCACTGGTCTAATGGGAAAGTATCATTTCCGACTTGCCTCAGCAACTTGTTGCCACTCTCTGTTTGTAGTTGTCCTGCTTTTCAATCTGCCTCACGCGCTGCAGCCGCAGAGAGCACCGCTAGTTCTGAGCAGAGTCTATTCCCTAACCAGGTTCATTTTGATCAAAACGAGCCTGGAAATGTTCACAAGACCAAAACACTAGTAACAGCTGTCCAAGACTGATGCAGTCAATACAGCAGACAATTTTTAAGTTTACTTTTTTTTTAAAGGTAGAATAAAATGCGTACCTTCATCCTGATGGAGAATGGAGACAAAATAGACTTTGTGAGAACTCATGTCTCGTCTTTACTGTGGTATCTGAGACCTCTCAGTCTTTAACATATTCATCCTATTAAAGTAAAGTAAAGCTAGTGATCTTTGTAGCTGGAAAGCTGAAGAACAAAGAGGATTATTAACATGTTCATGAAAGAAAGGTTGATGTACACTGGGACGTGAGTCCCAGACTCTTGAATCTAAGAAAAAAAAAAAAATTCCCTAGGTCAACCTTCCTTCTTTGTGAAGACATTACTTTCAACTCCTTGAATTAATCTGCTGGAGTGAGAAATCACGTGGCAATTATCCATTCTATTTATTTATCACTCTGTGTGGATTAAGGTGTTTCCATCTGCGATGTATTCCACAAGTATTAATTAAAGCAAGACTTGGTATGAGGTCATTAAACAGTAGGCAGTGATAAATAGTACTGAAGAAATCAGTTTGTTAAAGGCACAATCAGAGCTGGTCAAAAAATGCAAAGTATTTCTTGCAAAGTTTTTCATCAAAATGTCCAAAGTAACTGTGTATCTCTACAAAAGAGGCAAGGTTGACTTGCCTGAGCACAAGAATATAGTACCTTTGGATCTGCCCTAACATATCCACCTACCCTTCAACCACTGCTCCAGAAGGAGGTGGATCCTATTTCATATCTTGCAGAACCCAGATGGACACTTCAGATATAGTATGGCAACTGATTTGGCACTAAGTGCCTGTAAGTAGGTAACTGAGCTGATCTTCCTGAAGTTCCAAGAAACATTTTTTTTTTTTTCTAGCTTATGGATTTTTCTGACATTCATGATCACGCATGAAGACTACAATTAAAATTGGATGTGACAAAGTCTGACATTTCCATCCAAAGGCTTCATCCAAACCAATGGCTTAGGTCAACTGGCATTAGTATCACTGGACTTTGAAGACATTCAGGAATAGACTGATCCTGCTTGGCTCACATCTTAGGTCAGTAACTTCTCAGAAGATAAATTAAAAAAAAAAAGACTTTTTTAAACAGAAATGAGTTAGAAAGGACAAGATTGACGCCACACTACATTTAGTGTGCTGTCGTCAAGGGCTACAGGTTAAAAACATAAGAATGGAAAGAGAAAACTGGCAAACTGAGATGGATTAAAAAAGAATAGGAAAAGCAACTAAGAGATCATGGATAACAGGAAGGGAAAGATTAAATCTGTAGCAGAGATGCTTACATAGTGCTTTGTGTAAAAGAATATATTCTACCTTGTACATTGCATCTGTAATGACTTCTGAACAGTGAAATATATTTGATCAGTGTTTAGTATTTATTAGTATCAGATAAGAACCTTGTTCTCTTCACACAGGTAAGCTACGTGTACAGCTCAACAGCCTCACTAGCAGTATTTAACACTGCTCTCTGCCTGTTTTTCTGCACATTTCAGTGTTTACTGCTGACTGATACGCTCCACTCCAGCATTGTTCCACTCAGCTTCAGGACCCACTTATTTTCTCCATTCTTTACTTTGTCTATGCCTTGCCACACAAGCAATACTCACAGTTTCCCCTGAAGAGGATCATACTTTCTCCCAGTCGCTCAGCCAAGAGGTTAAGTTCATCTGACCCTGAAGGTCCCAGTTCCTCAGTTTCAAGTGCTTATCCGGTTCACCATCTTCCCTGGCAATTGCCTGCCCACCACAGCAGCAGCCATCCTGCCTTTTCATAAAAATCGTTTTGACTGACAATGAACATCATTAAGGAAAAAAAAGGAGTATGTCTATTTATATGTATATAAGCATATAAATGGTGTGTTTATAAGTTTATAGACACATCGATTTCCATTTTTATATACATACTAATATTTTTATTAAGTTATAATTTGTAATTATTATAATATATAATTAATAACATCACATAGTAATATTATTATTACTAATACTGACTGGAAAAATGGAAACATAACCCCCATTTTTAAGAAGGGTAAAAAGGAAGACCCAGGGAACTACAGGCCGGTCAGTCTCACCTCCATGCCTGGCAAGATTATGGAGCAGACCCTCCTGGAGACTATGCTCAGGCACATGGAAGATAAGGAGGTGATTGGTGACAGCCAACACGGCTTCACTAAGGGCAAATCATGCCTGACAAACTTGGTGGCCTTCTATGATGGGGTTACAGCGTTGGTGGATAAGGGAAGGGCAAGTGACGTCATCTACCTGGACTTGTGCAAGGCATTTGACACTGTCCCGCACGACATCCTTGTCTCTAAATTGGAGAGACATGGATTCGATGGATGGACCACTCAGTTGATAAGGAATTGGCTGGATGGTAACACTCAAAGAGTTGTGGTCAATGGCTCAATGTCCAAGTGGAGAACGGTGACGAGTGGTGTTCCTCAGGGGTCGGTACTGGGACCGGCACTGTTCAACGTCTTTGTCGGTGACATGGACAGTGGGATCGAGTGCACCCTCAGCAAGTTTGCCGATGACACCAAGCTGTGTGGTGTGGTCAACATGCTGGAGGGAAGGGATGCCATCCAGAGGGACCTTGACAGGCTGGAGAGGTGGGCCCGTGTGAACCTCATGAAGTTCAACAAGGCCAAGTGCAAGGTCCTGCATGTGGGTCAGTGCAATCCCAAGCACAACTACAGGCTGGGCAGAGAATGGATTGAAAGCAGCCCCGAGGAGAAGGACTTGGGGGTATTGATTGATGAGAAGCTCAACATGAGCCGGCAGTGTGCGCTTGCAGCCCAGAAAGCCAACTGTGTCCTGGGCTGCATCAAAAGAGGTGTGATCAGCAGGTCGAGGGAGGTGATCCTGCCCCTCTGCTCTGCTCTTGTGAGACCCCACCTGGAGTACTGCATCCAGCTCTGGGGGCCCCAGTACAGGAGAGACATGGAGCTGTTGGAGCAAGTCCAGAGGAGGACCACGAAGCTGATCAGAGGGCTGGAGCACCTCTCCTATGAGGACAGGCTGAGAGAGTTGGGATTGTTCAGCCTGGAGAAAAGAAGGCTCTGGGAAGATCTAATTGCGGCCTTCCAGTACCTGAGGGGGCCTACAGGAAAGCTGGTGAGGGACTGTTTATCAGGGAGTGTAGTGACAGGACAAGGGGTAATGGGTTCAAGCTGAAGGAGGGTCGATTTAGATTAGATGTTAGAAAGAAATTCTTGACTGTGAGGGTGGTGAGGCACTGGAACAGGTTGCCCAGAGAGGTTGTGGAGGCCCCCTCCCTGGAAGTGTTTAAGACCAGGTTGGATGAGGCTTTGGGCAACGTGGTCTAGTGGAGGTTGTCCCTGCCTGTGGCAGAGGAGGTTGGAACTAGATGATCTTTGAGGTCCCTTCCAACCCAAACCATTCTACGATTCTGTTATATAGAATATAGCACACATCATATATTATATAGTATACATTTTATTGTATTATATAGTGAAAAATGGAATGGCTAAGCTAACTGCATTTCATCCTTGGCCTTTCTGTTGCTGCTCATGAGACAGAGCATTTTGCTGTTACAGTCCATGAGAAGTTTTGCATTTATTGGAATGGAATGCAATAGCCCCATTCTGTGGAAAGCCATTTAACTGTTTATGCTCAGCTTTATGTGTGTCTGCAGTACAGATCTAATCTATCATTAATCAATGGATTCCTTCTGTGTATGTTTCCTGAGCTGAAGGATTCTAGTGGACAACTTTTTTTAGATTTCAATGTCCAGAGACTGTTTAAAAGGATTGTTGTTTAAAAAGTTTTCACTATTTCTATGATGAAAAAAAGAGAAGATGTTAAAAAAGTTTCAGATAAACCAAATCTGTTTAATTTGTGTTTATCTTAAATACTCCCCTAAAGCAATAAACTCAACTGACTGTGGGGCATCACTGAGTTATTTTCAGATTTTCTTTATCGAAAAAAGGCATTCCTTCAGCATCACACTACAGGCCTGCTGCTCACTGTCTGGTTCGGCACCACTAAATGATGAAACCTCAGCATGGCATTGTCTTTGCAGACTCAAAAGGGAATGCAATGGTAATTTGCTTCTGGTCATATGCTTTGCCCTATTACTTAACTTGCATGGATTTTCCCTTTAAATTACACCCCTCAAACTCCTCCTTTCTTCAAGAATGAAGACTTAAACGTAAACATAAAGAGCATCTCTCTATTTGTTAAAAACACTGAAGAATAACTGGAGGGTGTATTGTTGCAAGCAGGTAATTACCCTGCTTTTTAGTACAGATATGAATAGCTGATTCTAAATTATGGTATAGAATAGTACAAATTCAAGACTGAAGGTGCATGCTACATCCAGGCATGATATGGGGGTTTTTAAAGTGTAATAAGATCAATGACATATGTTATTTTGGACCTATTCTACTGGTCTTCTAGCCAGAGGCTACAGGTTCTAGCAAGAGGTCCATGGCGTAAGTGTTCAGATTTAAAATAATTCAACTCTCTTGAACTGCAGCTGGAATTCTTCTAGGGTTGACTCATTTTAAATTTCCCCTTTTTCTGCTCCCCTCTGCTTCCTATCTAGAGTGTCTGAAGTGGACTGTTCTGGCTCAGCTGGTATTGTAGGAGACCCACAGAAAGGCCAGACTATTGTATGGGCTACAAAGATGATCAGAGGGCTGGAGCACCTCTGCTATGAGGACAGGCTGAGAGAGTTGGGGTTGTTCAGCCTGGAGAAAATGAGGGTCCAGGGAGACCTTATAGCAGCCTTCCAGTACCTGAAGGGGCCTGCAGGAAAGCTGGTGAGGAACTGTTTACAAGGGTATGGAGTGATAGGACAAGGGGTAATGGCTTTAAGCTGAAGGAGGGTAGCTTTAGATTGGATATTTGGAAGAAATTCTTCACTGTGAGGGTGGTGAGGCACTGGAACAGGTTGCCCAGAGAAGTTGTGGATTCCTCCTCTCTGGAAGTGTTCAAGGCCAGGTTGGACAGGACTGTGGGCAACCTGGTCTAGTGGAGGGTGCTTATTTAAGGTCCCTTCCAACCCAAAATAAAAAATTAGATCCAAATATTCCTCCCAGCTCTTCAGAAACTCCAAATTCTTACATCTTAGACTGATTTGTGGTTTTATCTACACATAGTTTAACTTTATGGAACCAGTTGTTAATGAAAAAGTGCTTCATTACGCTTTTTCGTGTTTAAAATATTCTGTAATTTCTGGACTAAAACCACTAATATGAAGTAAAAATAAAATGAAAAAGCACCTCCAACTCATATACTGAAATAAAAATAATTTTCTTTTTTCCAATGTCTTGCCAGAAATAAGAGACAGACTAAAATCTACTTGGTATGTGCTTTGTTGAATATATTCAAAACCAGTGATGTAGTTTCTATTCAGCTGTATGCTAAGAACATGAAGAGGAGCCTTTGATTAACTGTTAATTGATAATTAGCTGTTAATTAAGCTTTTTATGAGATATGAGGGTAAAATATATCACCCTAAATAGATTTTCCTTTCCATAAGTAGTATTTTTTGCTGTGATTGTTGAGGCTGGAGAAGAGAAAGTTCAGGAAGATCTTTTCGGCGTGTATAAATACCTAATGAGGGGACTAAAGTAAATGGAGCCACACCTTTCTCAGTGACACCCAGTAAGAGGACAACAGGTAATGGACACAAAATGACATATAGAAAATTGTGTTTAACCATAAGTGTGCTGGTTTTGGCTGGGATAGAGTTAATTTTCTTCATAGTAGCTAGTATGGGGCTGTGTTTTGGATTTGTGCTGAAAACAGTGTTGATAACACAGGGATGTTTTTGCTGTTGCTGAGCAGTGCTTACACAGAGCCAAGGCCTCTTCTGCCGGGACACACCACCCCACCAGTGAGCTGGCTGGGTGGTGCACAAGGACTTGGGAGGGGACACAGCCAGGACAGCTGACCTCAATGGACCAAATGGATATTCCATATCATATGACATCATGCTCTGTATATAATTGGGAAACTAGCCATGAGGTGGAATTGCTGCTTGGAATCACTCTGGGCATTGGGATTTTTTTTCCTTTGCAGGTGGTGAGCAATTGCATTTGTGCATCACTTGTTTTATTATTACTACTATTAGTATTACTATTACTGTTACTGTTATTATCTTCCTTTGTTATCCTATAAAGCTGTCATTATCTCAGCCCACGAGGTTTTCTTTCTATTCTTCTCCTCATCCCACTGGGTTGAGTGAGCGAGTGGCTGCGTGGTGCTCAGTTACCAGCTGGCGTTAAGCCACAACAATAAGGAAAAACTTTTTACTGCATGTGTGGTCAAACACTGAAACAGGTTGTCCAAGGAGGCTGTGGAGTCTCCATCCCTGGAGATATTCAAACCCACCTGGACGTGGCCCTGAGCAACCTGCTCTAGCTGCCCCTGTTTTGAGCTGGGGGTTAGACTGGGTGACCTACAAGTTGTGCCTTACAAGATAAAAATCTTTTGAAAAAAATCTCTTTTGTTAAGACAAAATTGGCAAGGGTTGAATGGAAGTTTCTTTGCCTCTGCAAATTTCAATGCTAGTAGCAAAGTCATGGTTAAGACAAATGTCTTTTAATAACGTTACTTCAACATTGTTGTCGGGAAGAGGATGTCCTGTCTGAAAAGGCATAAAAAGCAATTATCTTCTGACCACTCCTGTTTCTTTTTTTTTCTTTCTTTTTAACAACTCATCAAGATATTGCATATACCCCCACTCCCATGGAGAAACAAAGTCTGTCCTTGTTCATTTAATTAAATGTCATTTTAAATGAAGCAAACAGTGAGAGAGCTCAGAGAGACTGGGGAATCTTGTCTGGTAAGTAAACTTGTATTTTAAAATGATTGTTTGGGAACATATGGGCAGCCTAGCTTACAAGGGCTAGAAAATATGCCTGGACATGCTGAGAAACATGGGTAAGCATATTTAATAGTGACAGGTCTTAAGTGACTTTGTCTTTTCCATTCAGAGTGTTTTCCTCCCATTTTCTTTCTGTTCTTCTCCAGCGGCACAACAGCAACAGTGATATTCTAAAATGTACAGCACTGCTGCCCCTCTCCCAGAGGCCCTATAAAGATGTCACTGAAGCTGGTAAAGAGCTTCTCCTCCAGTAAAGGTTGGGAACATCTGGTGCAAGCCCATATGCCATCCTGGAACCTATTCTAAAACCACTGTCTTGAGCTTTTTTTGATTTAGAAATCCTCAGCTGTCCCAGTGATGGAAAGAAAAACAACTAACGGAGAGATAACCGTGGATATCTCTGCTATAAATGACTGATCTAAGACACTGATAGCTGTATAGACAGTGCATTTCCAAGTTTGATATGAGTTTTAAAAGGCACCATAAAAATATAAGTAACTACATTAAGAACTCTGAAGAGTAAAGACAGATAGGTGAGAGATGCCCAGAAGAGTAGCAGTTGTTCCTTTTGAGAGAGGCATGGACATATCTGCAGACACCACAGGATAACAGCACTGCAATACATGACCTGTCCAGCTCTGATGCCTGTTATCTGAGATGAGTAGTGCGGATCAATGCTTTTTACGGTTGCTGATTATAAGCCTTATTTTGTTTTGGCTGTTCTTAGTTCTCAGCACCAGCTGAAGGTAGGAGAGAACCAGTCCTTTTTTCAGTTAAACCACTATTTCTTGATACACATCTGCCACCAAGGCAGTTAATGCCACCCAACAGAGTAGGTGGAAAGCCAAGATTAAGGCTGAACTGCTCACAGGAGAAAAAGACTCTGGTTGTTCAGCATAATTCATGACTATTGAGGTGAACTTACTGAGGATTCATAATGAATTGCCTCACCTGTCCAAGCAGAACATATCATTCTGAGCTGCTAGTCCAAGTCCTTGGGAGTTCCTTTGGGCAGATTGGTGTCAAAGCCTTGAGACAGGTTTTTCCTGGTTTTGCTGTCATGGCTCCTGCCACTGCAACTGTGCTGCTGCTCCTACCAACACAACACTGCTCCTGTTAGAAGATAAATGCAGTACCAGCACATGGGACGAGGGAAACACTAGTGACAAGTCCAGCTCTGGGGGCCCCAGTACAGGAGAGACATGGAGCTGTTGGAGAGAGTCCAGAGGAGGCCATGAAGCTGATCAGAGGGATGGAGCACCTCTCCTATGAGGACAGGCTGAGAGAGTTGGGGTTGTTCAGCCTGGAGAAGAGAAGGCTCCAGGAAGATCTAATTGCGGCCTTCCAGTACCTGAAGGGGCCTACAGGAAAGCTGGTGAGGGACTGTTTATCGGGGAGTGCAGTGACAGGACAATGGGTAATGGGTTCAAGCTGAAGGAGGGTCGATTTAGATTAGATATTAGAAAGAAATTCTTGACTGTGAGGGTGGTGAGGCACGGGAACAGGTTGCCCAGAGAAGCTGTGGATGCCCCCTCCCTGGTAGTGTTCAAGGCCAGATTGGATGGGGCTTTGGGCAACCTGGTCTAGTGGAGGGTGTCCCTGCCCGCAGCAGGGGGGTTGGAACTCGATGATCTTTAGGGTCCCTTCCAACACAAACCATTCTATGATTCTATGATTCTAAGTCTAGCTGCACAGGGGGTCGGGGTACATGGGGTTAAATAAATTCTGTGAGGACTGAGAGAAGGTGAACTTAGGAGGGTACAAAAGTGCAGCAATTTGTTCAGAGACTCTACAAGGATTATTTCCAGTCACACCATGACACGCTTGCATAATTTGTGATTGAGCGTAAGCTGACAGTGATTTTTATTATATTTTTGAAAGGGAGAAAATGTCTTCACAGTAGGACCAATGCAATAGGATTGTAGATGCAGACATGCTGTCTGTGATATAAAATACTCAATAAAATATGAATATGGATGACTTAAGGTACTGCTCATGCATATGAATGAGGGGAGAGAAGAGGCAGAGAATGACACAAGGAAGCATATTTGTGCTCATGGTGAAGTCAATGGAAACTTTCTGTTGTTTTCAATGCAAGAAGAAATCACCAAACCCTTTTAAAAACAAAACAAAACACCAAAAAAACCCAAACAAAAAACAAAACCAGTTTGTCCTGTTTTTCTGGATTTTCACAGGCTTTGTTTTCCTCTTCTATACTCCAGATCTTGGCTGAAGTACAGAAATACATGTAAGAGTATTAACTTCATATCGAAATGAGGAGTGGAAAAGAGTAATTTGGGTACTCAGTACAGAACATTCCTTTCAGACCATGACAGGCAACAGTGACGAAGCTGCTGTTCCTGTCCATTGCTGTTTCTGATACCATCTTGCACTATTTCTAGTGCACAAGACAGCAGTACAAGTGTACTAGATAGCGTGACCCATACAATAATACACATCGGTGATTTAAAATTTGTTAGCTGTCACGGGTGGTCCACGACATACCAATGGCCTCAAAGGAAATTCCATTGTCATCAGTGCAGTCAGGTTTTGAAGCAGGATTTTGAAGAAGATAGTGGCTTTATCAATTTTACTTGGAAGATCTTATGCAAAGTAAAGGGATAAGCAGAAAGAAGACATAATTTTTATTATATTTTTGAAAATGTTTAATGTGCAGTGAAAAAAATGTCCCTCTCTAGATTAATACGTTCCTAACAGTGGGATTTCTTCCATGTCCCTAAGGGTGCTGTTCTGTGAACTGGTAAATCTTGTTAATTTTTCATGATGTTCAGCCAAATCTTGCCTTTACCTAATTCCCTCTTAATTTCTCAACAAAAGATTGATATCACATGAAAAACCTTGAAACCTAAGATGTTTGTAATTGTAATAATTACTTCTATTCTCCACACTCAGCTAGACTACCATTCTCCCTGTGCACTAATGGTTTTTTAACAGGCAAATGGGGACTTGGGAAAGGGAATTTGAGGTATGTGCACTTGACAGAGTGGGTGGATTTTAGCTGAGAGTGCTGACCCTTTTCATTAATAGGACAACACTATACATTAAGTAACCACAGGCTACTAAGGCAAAAAAGAATTGTTCATAAATGGTAAAATTAGGCTTGGAAAAAAGAATCTGTTATTTTAAAATCTCAGGTTTTCAATTCCTTTCTTTCCCACCTTCTTTGTTTTGATTTAATTATGTTTCTGTTAGTCAAGCAACATAGTGGCTGTGAAACAAAAATAATGTTCAGTGATACAAAAGGTACATGCAATTTTTCAAATAAAGTTCAAGCTCCCTGTCAGGTCTCTGAGTGCTTTTGTCCTGCGCTGCTAATTCTAGTGTTCCCATTCCCTCCCACGTCTTTCTTGCCACTTATGGTCTCTTTAGACTTTCTGGCTTCCTCTTTATTTTCCTTACATATTTCATGATGCCCTTTCTCCTTCAAATTCTGTTTTTACTTAAAGTCTAAGTGATCTCTTCTGACCATACTAATCCAGTCTTCCACTTTGTCTCTTCTATGCTGTATATATCCTCTATGAAACATGGACAAGACTTCTCCTCTGGCACTTAGGCCAGCTTGAATAGAACAGCCTGTGTATACAGTACTACACAATAGTATATATATTAATAGTACACAATAAAGTCAGCCTCACAGTCGGGCCACAGACGAAGTAAATAACTATCTGAAAAGATTCTTGGTTTGTGCTAGGTCACTAACTATATTTTGAAAAGAGATTTAGGAGACTGTTAGTTGGCAAGAGCCAAAACCATGCAAAGAACATTCTGGCTATTTACCTACATAGGGGATCAAGATCCAGTGCTTAGCTGAATTCCTTTGCCCAGGTTAATTTACTAGCATAGGTGTCATTTAAGTTCCTCATCAAAATTTTCAGAAGATACTACAGGGTATTTATTTATGTTAAATTTAGTTAACCAGACAGTTTGAAATCATTTAGGTTGTTGGAGTGATTAAAAAAAACAAAACAAAACAAAAAAACAACCCAAAGTTTTATTTGGTTTTCAAGGGTCTTGTACATTCCATTAACAGAATATTTAGATTTTCTTTAGGCCAAGGGTGGTTTAAAGGTGAGAACCTTTCACTGAAAAAATGAAGAATATGGGCCTTAAACTTCTAATTTTGGGAGTCAAAATATAAAATAAAAGGTCTCAAAGTTAATTCTTTTGTTTTAAGAGTTTGCATGAAGTAATTATGAGCTATTTCAGGTTAAGTAATAAGACAAAGAATTCAGTATGCTACAATAACCAACTCTGAGGTGCCTGGAGCCTTACATGGAACAAGGCTCCCCTTACAATCCATTTACAGAGCTAGACATCTCAAAGCCATAACAACCAGCATGCTGACTGTAAGGCTCCTAAAGTCAGTCAATAAATATCTGGCACAGCTATGATTTTCATGGTTTTCCAAGGAAACAAATTTTATGGAATCACATTGTCCATCAGCCTGTCCAGCCATTTTCTGTCTGTCAGTCTGATTAACTGATAAGTTTCAGCTCAATTCAATAGAACAAACATCTCCAAGCTCCTAAATTCCTACAGGTTTCATGACATGGAGTGTCTAGATTGTCGAGAAAGCCCATAACAGGACCATATTCAAGCAAAAATTAGATTTTCAACTAGAAGCAGTCTCAATTAAACATTTGAATTTGTGTTTGTTTGTTTTTCCCCCCTTGGCAAACAGCTCAATGATTATTATTCCCACACAAACCATCCCATAATGTAATGCATAGCAAATCTCCAGAAAGCATAGTTCTGAGTTGGTACCGAGAATGAGCTGAGGATATACTGAAAAATACAGGTAGCATGAGGAGACAGACATATCCAATTGCCTTTGGGAGGGCTGAAAAAGGTGATGGAGACAGGAAGAGAAAGGAAGAGGAGCTTCAGTCTTGGCGATGAAGCTAAAAAGGAATGTAAAACAACAAACATGCACTAAGTCAAAGCTCTCATAATCGTTAAACGTATTTCTTATAACATTTTATAGAGCATTCATCAGGCAAGTGGGAAACAAGTTGCAACCACTCACCAGCCACGTATGCCCTCTTACAGCAAGACAATGTAATCATCGATGAGTGGACCAGAAAGACTGCAGCGGGGAACATGACATCCTGCCTTAGTGCTTAAGGGATTCATCATGGGAAATCAGTCTTTTTGTCTTTCCTCCATTGAAGACAATTTTTATATTTTAGGTAAAGCCATCACTGAATTGCATCTCTAAGCCATTCCAAAGAAGTAATTTCCATTGTTTGATCATTCTCTTCCTCTAGGGATAATCCTAATAAGAAAAATACAGTGAAAATAAGTCTGTTGCTCTAGTAAATCCATAAAGACCTCAACTTGGACAGTTTTTGTTTTTAAATCTGAGATCCTAACTGGTTAAACCCATCGAGGGCCTCAGGAAGAAATCTAACTTTTATGGCTTATTATATTGTTTGGGCATTGGAAATGAGTTAGATTCTGAGCTCCTCTGTTCTTTCAAGTCCAGATAGTTTTGGATATGCTCAAAGGATAAAATTTTAAGACACACACATCTTTATGTCAAAAATAAAATTGAGGTTTTTGTGCAGACTTGGACAGTGCTTAAAAATTTTAAAAAATTTCTTTGAGCATGGCTATATTATATAATCAAAGGCAGTGTAGAATTCCTTGACATAACAGAGATTCCATTTGATTATGCCACAGAATATAATGCAATGTACTGCCGATGTCATTTGGGGGTAAAAAGAGACAGAAAAGTGGTGGAGACTCTACCACTTCCATTAAATAATCTCAACAGCTATTCTCATATGAAAGGGAAAGGCATCCTCTGTCAAGAATTTACAAAACTCTCTTCATTTTTCTTCAGCATGGAGAGATGCAAAATCTCAGGAGACTGTCTGATGACCACTCAGTCAGTAAAGCAATTTACCTTAGAAAATCAGTAGATAATACAGATTGCTGTTGAAAGAGTGGATTTTGAAGGTCTGTCATGGTTTAACCCATCTGGCAGCTAAAACATGCACACAGCCATTTGCTCAGTCTCCCTCCTCCCAGCAGGATGGGGGAGAGAATTGAAAATGGAAGAAAGTAAAACTCATGGGTTGAGATAAAAACAGTTTAATAGGACAGAAAACGAAGGTGATGATGATGATGATAATATAATAATAATAATATTATACAAACCAAGTGATGAACAGCACAATTTCTCACCACCTGAAGCCAATGCTCAGCTAGTTCCTGAGCTGCCCTGCCTCCCAACCAACACCCAGTTATATACAAAGCATGATGTCA
Organism: Grus americana; assembly: GCF_028858705.1. Lineage (NCBI taxonomy): Eukaryota > Metazoa > Chordata > Aves > Gruiformes > Gruidae > Grus > Grus americana. The sequence continues at coordinate 6,833,154 of NC_072853.1, read as the reverse complement.
TACGGTATGGAATATCCCTTTGGTCAGTTGGGGTCAGCTGTCCCAGCTGTGTCCCCTCCCAACTCCTTGTGCACCCCTAGTCCACTCACTGGTGGGGTGGTGTGTCCCGGCAGAAAAGGCCTTGCCTCTGTGTAAGCACTGCTCAGCAGTAACGAAAACATCTCTGTATTATCAATACTGTTTTCAGCACAAATCCAAAACATAGCCCCATACCAGCCAAAAACAGCACAAGGTCTGAGGATATTTGTCTTGCAGAGACATATGGGGGTTTACTACACATCTCCCTTTAGCACTTACCAGGATGGGAGAACAACTGATCTCTGTCTCAAGATGTTTTCTATGTTGAGAGAGTAAATACTGAAAAAATTATCTTTTTTTTTTTTTTACTTAGTTTTATTTCTTTAAGCAACAAAACATGCCTCTCTAAAGACAGTAGTATTAAATCTTCTGTTCGATTTATTTCTCCCCACTTAACACTAACCTTCCCTTTCCTTACTCTTAACAAAATATTTAGTATCTTTAAAGTACCATGGGTAGTACAAAAATATTTAGATACTGAATACAGGTTCCTCCCTCTTCTTTCCCATCCTCCAAACTCTTATACATCAGTTGGAAGGAAATGAAGAAAGATATATTTCTTTGTAATTCTTGCTAGTTATCACAATGCCCTATTAGATGCTGAAATACAGCATCAGAAAAGTAATGATGCACATCAGATATGCTAATAGCAGAAGAGAAGCTGAACAGTACACTTTAGAGTAGACCTGTGCAGGACTGAACTTGCCCCTTTCAAATCATAGAAGCTCTGCCATTGATTTCAAACTTCCAGCCGTCTTGTGAACTGCTGTTCATTTTCAGCAATATGTCATCATTAACAATATGTGTGCTTTCTTTTTTAAGCAATATGCCATCATTAATTCTGAGCTGCTGTATTCCTCAAGACGCTCAGCTCAAATCCAAGCTTAATGAGGTTGAGACACATAAAGTTAGATAATTGTGTATGAGGAAAATGAAAATGGAGAAGAAAAAAAGAGAAAAAAAAAAGAAAACAGGGGGTGGAACATCACAGTTTTGTTAATGTGTTTAAGCAATAAATTGAGTCTAAAAAAATTACAGTCCCTCTCTGTTTGCTTTTACCATTACTGCACCCAAGACTGAACTTGAATGTTTCCCTCTTATTTTGATGGGTTTTGTTTTATGAAGCAGCTGATGAAATATTCCATCACCCAATGGAATCTGATGGAATCTGATGTTGCTCCCCAGAACAGATGATTTGTAAGGGACAGGTTGACCTGGCAGGTTAAATGGTTAACATGAGCCTTCCACAAATGCCAGTAAAAGAAAACCAGAGGTATTTGGAACTATTTTAAAACATTCTATATTTGTGGCAGTGGGAAATCCTTATTTAGACTGAAGCATCTGCTGGATTCCTAGATGCACAAATAATTCTTTAAGCTTTTTTAAGCAGGATTATTCCTGCATATTTTTATATCATCTGGTGTGCTTTGAACATTAATGGTTAACTAATAGCAATAAAAAATTTTTATTCATCACATGAAAAACTACCAGCCGGGAGTTTAACATTTTTCAGAAAGAGGGAAAAGATAAAATGATGAAATAAAATGGAAAAAAAAAAAAAAAAATTGTCATGCCAACAAAATGAACTGAAATAGTTCAAATTAGTACAACACCCTTCTCTCACTTTATTTGGCTCATTGTTTTCAGTCCTTCAGCACTGTTTCTGTTAAAAGAATCTTATACTTGCTGTTCTTTGCTTTAGGCTAATTGATGAGAATAGGAAATATCCCTCTGTCATCTTTAAAGCAAGGGTGGCAAGCATCCCTCACTATGCTGATACATCACAGTAAACAAGATTTAGTGGTGATGCATCAGAACTCACACTGTCCTTCCATTTCTTGTCAACCTGAGGCAAAGGGAAATAGCAACTTGACAGGGGTGGTTTCCTTACCCACTTTTCCTAAATTCAACATATTTATTGCAGGACAATAAAATTTGGTAATGATAAGGCAGGATGCAGTCATGCAAAATTATTGACTATTAAAATTAAGCATGGTTCTTAACAAATTCCTTGCTGCGTAAGTACAGTAATAAGTACATTTTATTTAATTTGAGGTGTCAGAATGAGGTGTCTATATAAAGAACCCTGTTCATCCTCGTGAGAATATGCTGCTGGTAAGGACTGCACAGTAATATGACAGTCCTGTACCATTTTAATAGAGATGATTTTACACAGAGAGATGTCGTCATGCCCAGACAATAGGGGTGTTCCTGTTTCTGTCTTGTCCACTTAAGATACTCCTTAGAATGGTTGCAGGCTGCTCATAGTACATTAAAGCTTACCTTTCTTGGTAGTGTAGAAATAGGCAGTTCATTAATTGTTGTGTAGGCAACTACCAGCTTAAGGTTCCCACTGGAGTAATGTCACATCTTGTGGGCATTGAAACAGGCTGTAAAGTGTCCTATCTTCTCTGCTGACCATACAGAGACCCTACAGTGTGCACACCCACCATTTAAGCGCTTTAGCTGAATTTCAAAATGTAAAAAGGATGAACATAGTTGTTCCTTTTTAAGTTTGGAGGAATTCCTGTCTGCTTATTTTGTTATTTCCTGATATACCTCTCACTTGTTCCTCTCGTGGAAATGTCAGTGTCACTCATTTTAGTCTTGACATAGAATTTATTTCATCCTTTTTTCATTACAGCACTTCTACTGATAAAAGTAAGTTATATGAAATTTTGGGAAATAATGTGGAAACTATAACCATGGTAAGACCCATTCACAACATGAACACAGTGGAAAGAGGAAGGGAAAATTCCTGTGATCACTGTGGCATCATTTGACTTGACTCTTCTGCGCCCCACTGGGCACAGGGTGTATGCATCAAGTTTTTCTTCATATAAATCCATTATATTCTATAGCCAGTCATTCACGCTTGGGGTGGGAAGCCCTTTGCACTTTAAGGTTATTGCCTGAATGCAATTTTTATGTCTTAAATTTTGTTTGGTTTTGGGCTTTCATCATTTCAGAAATATAATTTTCAACTAGAAGAACAGTTTTTCTTTAGCAAACCAACATCTTACAATACTTCAAGAGAAGTAATAGCTGAGTTTCCATATTCTTGGATGCTCAGTGGAACTTGATAAACCTCTTGGAGGTTTGCAGTGAAAATTAAAAAGTTTTACAGTTAGAATCAAGAGGTATACCATTGCCATATTTCCTGTAAAACTGAGTGTGTCTTATTGCTCTTAAGAATGACTTAATAACGAATAAATTTTTCTGCAGTTCCATGAGCTTGGAAAAACTTGTTCTTCATTTTGCCTAATGAAGTAAATCAAGAAAAAAGCTTCTTGTAAAGGGGATGTCCAGCCTGAAGTGAAATATCAGGAGATGCTTCTTCCTGTTCCACATAGAAACCCAAGGAATGATGAAACATTATGTACCTTTTTGCTTACATTTTGACCGGTAGCTCTTATGAGCATTTTACTTGTCTTATTAATACTTTCATTTATCACTTAATTTCTCCACTGGCTCTCCCATCTCTAGGCTTTGGGAAGAACAGAAGAGGTGGGATGGAGGATCAGAAGTTTTAGGCTTGTTTAATGACAGAACAAGAGTAAAATTCAAGTTAGTTCAAATTTTTGGAGTGAATATTTGACATCATTTCAGAGTTGCTTTCTATTAATCTGAAGCTGAATCTCCATTCCAGCCATTCAGTGTCTGCCCATCTTTAATGAATGATAAATACAGTCCTGACTGTAGAATAATCTTATAATGAAGAATATATTTTAAAAGCTAGCTATACTTGCAGCATTTGGATGAAGCTTTGGGTTGCCTAAGTTGCAAAAGTTTTACATCATATATCTGGTATGAGAACTTAATGATACTTGCCTCTAACATTGAAAATCTGACTTGCAAAAAAGGATGCATGGGGATGCAAAAAAAGCATACAAAGCAGATGCAAAGGTTTTCTTACATGTCACCTACAAAACCTGCAGAAAGTGACCTTATGTAGTTTAGATTTTGCCTATATAAAAAATGCAAATCAGGCTCAGCAGAAATTATACAAGAACTGAAGAGCAAAGACTATCCAGCACAGAGGAAGGGAAGCTCACTGAGTCCTCATTATAAATTAAATTCTCTATAAAATAAAGAAAGAGAAAATATTCCATGCTCTTTTTCTGAGTCCAAAGATATGTTATTGTTCCTTCAAAGGGTGATGCCCTATTGAAATATGAAGTAGCGATTTTTTTTCTGCTATTATGATTTTAAATTTCTCATTTCTCATAACTGTAAAGTATGTCATTCATTGATATGACAACAAATTTCTATCTCATGCAGGCTTCTCACTATTAATGTGAAAAGTGAAATATTAGTGAAGTTAAATATTTTTACATGTTGATGAAAAGGAAACTGTGGTGTCGTCGACACGCCGGAGAGAAGGGATGCCATCCAGAGGGACCTTGACAGGCTGGAGAGGTGGGCCCGTGTGAACCGCATGAAGTTCAACAAGGCCAAGTGCAAGGTCCTGCACGTGGGTCGGGGCAATCCCAAGCACAACTACAGGCTGGGCAGAGAATGGATTGAAAGCAGCCCTGAGGAGAAGGACTTGGGGGTATTGATTGATGAGAAGCTCAACATGAGCCAGCAGTGTGCGCTTGCAGCCCAGAAAGCCAACTGTGTCCTGGGCTGCATGAAAAGAGGTGTGACCAGCAGGTCGAGGGAGGTGATCCTGCCCCTCTACTTGGCTCTGGTGAGACCCCACCTGGAGTACTGCATCCAGCTCTGGGGGCCCCAGTACAGGAGAGACATGGAGCTGTTGGAGCGAGTCCAGAGGAGGGCCACGAAGCTGATCAGAGGGCTGGAGCACCTCTCCTGTGAGGACAGGCTGAGAGAGTTGGGATTGTTCAGCCTGGAGAAGAGAAGGCTCTGGGAAGATCTAATTGCGGCCTTCCAGTACCTGAGGGGGCCTACAGGAAAGCTGGTGAGGGACTGTTTATCAGGGAGTGCAGTGACAGGACAAGGGGTAATGGGTTTAAGCTGAAGGAGGGTCAATTTAGATTAGATGTTAGGAAGAAATTCTTGACTGTGAGGGTGGTGAGGCACTGGAACAGGTTGCCCAGAGAAGCTGTGGATGCCCCATCCCTGGAAGTGTTCAAGGCCAGGTTGGATGGGGCTTTGAGCAACTTGGTCTAGTGGAGGGTGTCCCTGCCTGTGGCAGGGGGGTTGGAACTAGATGATCTTTGAGGTCCCTTCCAACCCAAACCATTCTGCGATTCTATGAATTATACTAAGCATTTGTTATTGTTGTTAACATAGACATACTTTAACTGCAGAGACAAAAAGCAATTTTGCATAATTTGGGGTAGTAAGATTATGAGATGCAGATCCAGAGATCAAGACATATTTCTTCAGATACTCAAACTGTATGAAGTATGTCTAAAGTAATGTGATAATTAAATAAAAAATCTCTTTATCTCAGCATGAAAAATAGCAGGAAAAGAGGTGATTTTTCTGTATGAGAGGTGTACAGTTTTACCTCCTGTAAATATTTTGTAAGTAAGTCAGTAGGTTTTTCATTCCTCACTGGAATTTTTTTAGAGGTCTAGAGTGAATGAAATCATTCTGTAAATTGTATGATATAGCAGCTGCCACTTAAGATCCTCTGGAGCAGGAAGAGAGAGTCTGTGCTGTGGATGATACTTAAGCAAAAACAACGCTGTCTACCCTGCTGGAAATAGGTCTTGCATTCAAAAGTGTTATATGTTCATAAGCTCAGACCTGACCTTCAGCATGTTGTAATGGAGAGCTATGTCACGGTCCACTCCTTAATCCGCTATAGCCATCAAGGGTGGAACAAATCTATTCTAACTTCAGTTATCTACAGTGTAGATGTCTACATCTGAACTAGCTATCTAGATTAGCTCCCTGATGGGTTATTGGGAAGACTCAGCACTTATGCAAGCTGATCCACCACATTCAGAGGTAGACGTCTTCAACAGATTGGGTAAAGCATCCTACAGGTGCACTTCAGGTGCTCTCCTGCTGACCTGTGATCCTTCTCCAGGATTCGACTGGCCCTTTCGTACCCCTTCCCTTTGACTGCGAGCATTGATGAAAAACTACCTGTGCTCCAGCATCCCTTACCACCACTCCCAGGGCTCTGTATCCTTCTTGATACTCCTCGCACTGCTCCTGGCTGTATCGGTGGTGCCCACGTGAAACAACAGCAACAGATAACAGTCAGTGGACTGTACGAGGCTTGGTAGTCTCTCAGTGAAATCCCTGATCCGAGGCCCCAGTAAGCAGCACAGCTCTTTAGAGAGTGTGTCAAGTCAGGGAAGGAATCAGAAGTTCATTTAAAGAGATGATGTGAAAACCTTGGCCCAATACTGAATATGTAAATAGTCAACAAAAGTCTTCCACAGAATAATTTTTCTATGGTTTCTGGTACTTTTTGTATCCAAAATGTCTGAAAAGATGGGACATACGTCATTATGGAGATCAATATTAGTCTGAAAGGATTAATAATTCAATTTTTCAGCAGCTTGTAAACTTATGTGGAAAAGTAATGAACTAAGCCAAAAAATTATTGGAAAATATTATCCTAAAATTACTATACACACATTAATTTTTATTATTATTGCAACATATATGCCTGTTGCTGGTTTTTTAGTGCTCTTCATTTCAAGATGAAGTTCTAAGCAGCATGTTGGGACTTCTTGTTTCTCTAATCTAAAAAACTATAATTAAAAAAGAGGATGGGGGCATTTCATTCTACTTTATCTATGCTTAGATGGATTTAGATAAGTATATCGTAAGCCATTATCAACACCCTGCTTCCTTCTTTGCCTTTTGTCATTCCCCTCTTTTAGTTACTACTTATTGTGACAATAGGCACTGCATTTTCACACTCAGTAATTCTCAAAGGATATTATTTGTCTGTAGCTGAGAATTTCTGGGGGTAATTATGTTGAAGATCACTTTGGAAGAAATCCCAATAAATTCTTGTCTTTTTCTTTTGTCTGAAAATTTTACATCTATCATAGTGATGTCTCCCTTCAAGATGGTAAACTCTGAAAAATGACACATTTTTTTTTCATCTACCACTTTTTCCAAGATTTTTCTTCCATTTTCTGCTAAACTATCAGTTTACTCCAAATATCTGCTGACATGTTTTTAGCTTTATTCCTCCAGTTCCTCATTTCTGTTCCTCACTTTTTAAGCTCAGCAATACTAATATTTAAAGATTGATGTGATTTTATGCTAGATAAATATTTATCTTGCTTTATTCCTTTCCCACCCACCATGACAATATCTTCCAGGGTTTTGACTATGCTCATCCTCTTTGATCTCTGCTTGATTTTACAGCATGACTATTTGGAGTGATGGATGTCTGTGTTGTCACTTTTAAGGGTTCCTTTCAATATCTATGAACAGGTCTGCCTAAGAGATTTATCATTAGTGTCCAGAAGAGCTGCCTCCTAGTGCCACCCACTAATAGATGGTTTCTATTTGCTTTCCCTTTGTCTCAGCAGTGTTGTAAGCTCCCCAAACAGCATAAACACTAGAAATCATGCAAAAATAACCATTCTCCTTCTTTAATCTGTATTTTCATTTACTTAGCAAGGCTGCAGAAACAAGAAAAAAAAAGCTATTTGGTTTAGATTTGCCCCTAAGTACCAGGACATCAAAGTGAGGACTGTGAAAGAAACTGGCTTTAATTGCTGGTTTTAATTTTTCAACTAAAGTAAAAAAAAATTATAAAGCATTTTATCCATAAGAGAGCAAACTTTGGTATTTCTTTATCACTTTAGGACCCCGGTAGCTGTATTTCTGAAATTACAATGTCCCTTTGTTAGTTGTTTAGGTGATTCACTGTGTAATACAAATTGGACAATCCAGAACTCTTTCAGAACTCACACAAATTGTTTATAGTAACAAAATCACATAGGGATCTTACATGTTCCCTTCTCACAATTTGCTTTCTGGTCCAATGTGTCCTGCTGAAACCTCTCTTCTCACCCAGATTCCTCAACTCCACTTTCTAGTCTTCCCTAGCTTTTCTCACAGCTGGCTTTGCTCATTCAGTTTGACATCAAGACACCCAAGTTTAAGTTTTTATCAGAGCTAGGAGGTCTCAGTTTCCATGATGATCAGTGGAGTTCAGTCAGTAAATTAAATAAAGCATAAGCAATATGGACTCAGTTTATTTCTCTAAATATTTTTACAAAACTTCTCTACATATCTTTACAAAACTTCACTGAAGTGTTTGCAAATTAGCTGACTAAACTCTAGTACTATTTGAGATGTTATCATGTACTGGTATAGACATTGAGGGTTGGAATAAAGCTGCTTGACACTCATGTATAGATTAGAGTGGAATTTTAAAAAGGGCAGAAGGTACAGCAGACAGATTATCTAAGTTTATATCCCTTCATATGTTGGGAACCCTTTATGTGGTCAGCACCAGGTAGACTGTCAGGTTACCTAGCATGCTGTGCAGAAACCTGTCCATGTTGAGGTTCAACATGGGCTTGGATATCTGCTTACTTGTGTGTGAGTTTTGCTGTGATCATAAACCATGTCTTGTCTCACAGGTGGAAGGCAGGTAGACAGCCCTTAGTGTGCCAAGGCAGTGAGGGAGTTGGTAAGAGAGTTGTATATGGGGTCGCCAACATACACACAGGTCAACTTGACATATACCTTCACTATACGTTAGCCAAGAGTCAAATATGCATACTAGTGCTATGAGGTTATACAGTGGCCACTTACGCTAACATATCTGCTTAGCTATGGCCTATGGTCAGCTTCTGCTTGAAATCACTAGCTCTGCATAAAAGATCTTCTGCAAGGGACAGCTAGGTATTCCCTGTTGTCTGAAGGTCCACCTAATTTCCAGCAATTGCAAAAAGGTGAAGATCACACCAGAAAAAAGACAGGAGATTCATTTTCCAATCCTATACTCTCCCCTGCAACACCAACTAGTCCTGTTCTCGTCACTGCCCAGTGTTTTGCTTGATTTACCATTTCTGCACTGTATCTTCCTTCCTTCGAATACTCAGGCTTGCTTCCTGTGATGTTAGTCTTTATGTATTTGAATCTATAACTTGAGCTTCATTCTTTTTCACATGACCGTAAATAATCAAATTATGGATTCAACTGCAGCTGTCTGCAGTGCAGGTGCTGGGTGCGCATTCCTACTAGAGCACCAGAGCACCACCCAGCCTGGAGTGGATGGAAATGAGAGAATAATGAAATCTAAAATGCCTCACAAAACTAAGGGATTTTTACATTTCTTGGAAGAATACACCCAGCACTCACTCTAATTGCAGGGGGAAAGGGACAGTTCTCTTAGATACACGCTATGTATTATCTTTCAAGTCAGGGGTCGGCAAATATGTCTGTGAAAAAGTGGGGGATTTTGACATTGCATCTAATAGATGTAAAGACTGAGCTAAAAAACCAACAAACCTAACCTGAAGAAGTTGGCATCTGGGATATGTGGTCCTCAATGTTTTGCATTTTGAAGCAAAAATATCTATCAGTGAAGCGCCTGTCAGGACAATTTCATTTGCTTGATCTATGGGGTTTAGATCTGTACATGTCTCTTGTGTCTATCTCCAGGATTCATGCTTTAAAATATTTTATTTCTTATTTCTACAGCAGCTTTTCAGAGTCCCATTAAAGAGAATGGCTTTTCCTCAAAGCAAATTACAAAGAGCTGGGAATAAACATACAGAAATGAAAATAAGGGCATTAAGTGAGATAAGAGACCAAGGTTTATTTAACATGCAAGGGGAAAAAACAACTTTTGTTATGAGGCATTTTTTCAGCATACATAGCAGGAATGTCAGTGTCAAAAAGAGTGACCACTAATATGAATCTTGTTGTTTTTCCCCCACAGAAATCTAGTTACAGTATTTTTCTTTATTCTCTTGGGTTGTTCAAATTAGGGTAAGTCATCCATAAAGTCTCATGTATAATTCATGCAAAGACTTACTGCACTGTGTATTTGCCCTGCTTCAGTAAAATCACATTATTATAATTTGACTTTTGATATAGAGTGCTTATTTATTTAAAATTTTAATTAGCGTCATAATTATGTCTAATATTCACAATAGTCAATATCAATACTAGAGCTGGACAAAAACAATTAGATCAGGATGTCTTTTTATAGATGAAGTTTTTTAGGCCACCATGCCCTAAATTAAAGTGAAAGAGCATATGAAGAAAAAACACATATATCCTGTTTTAAAGATATAATAAAATAAGCTTGAATTAAAAGGAAAGGAAGAGTTGCCAGTTATTAATGGGAATTTCTGGAAATATAGTGTATTTTTATTATCTCACTTGCATTCTAGGTAAATAGATAAATAATATCTCTCCTGAAAACATTGCAATATACTGTTACAAATGCAGTGGAAGTCTGAGATAAAACAGATTCACTGAATCTGTAAAAGCTGTAGGGAAGGATCTTCAGTACTGAACCGAAAGCAGAATCAGTAAGATTTTTTTTTTTTTTTTACTTCTAATATTAATTATGAACTAGTTCATATCATAACTGAAGAGATATCTGTAATTATCTCTCCCATAACAATAGCAGATTATCGTTATCCGAGTTTCTTATTACCTGAAAGGTGATGTTCAGGATAATCAAAAACATGCCAGGAAGTTTTTAGTTTTTGTCATCTAAGTATCAAAATAGAAAGCATCCTCTTATCAGGTTTCAGAGCCCAGAACAGCTCTCTGATAGCATCCTCCTCCTTGTAAGAGTATTCAAATCAAACCTTTCACAAAGAGTATCTTAATCAACACATTCAAGGCTATCCTAAGGGAGTCTATCCTGTGTTCAAATTAATGATTGCTTACTTAACATTAATCAGCTGTTGACTAAAATATATTAGTAATGCTTGAAAATAGACCCAGCAAGCTCTGAGTGATCAGCAGCTTGACCACTGGGCTATTAACTTATGTCTGTGGATAAGACTTTGAGTACAGAAGGTATGGAAGGATGCCAGACAAAGTAGAGAAACTTGTACAAAAAAGAGACTCGTTTCATCTCTTCCTCAACATAATACCCTATGGTTTGGTGGTGATGGCATTTCTTCTTGGACATGATAGCTTCAGATCTGAGTTTTCCACACCATCTGTAGAGCCAATGAGAGGCAGATTTCCTATGCCCAGGACAACTAGTTTTCAAAATGCAGCCACTGAATGAAAGGGAACATTGCTCCTGTCAACCAGCATCTTAGAAGTAGGAGATGCTCCATTTATCTCAGAGACAAAATCCATAGGTGTTCCAAATACATTTTGATTTGATTAAACACCTTAAATGAAATAGGCATAGGAATGACTGGTTTGGGGTACAGTGCTGCTGATTAATAACATGGCAAACCACATAATGAGCTAGAGTAAACCCTCTGTAGATCAGTATCTTAACTTCTGAACAGTGGAATGTAGTATATGGGTAAAGATTGAATATAGGAAATGAGCCAGGAAAAAAAAGATGCTCATCTCCAGATGTCTGGCATTTTTTAACAGAGGGTGCTCTGGAGCCAGAGCACGTATTCATTATTTTGTGCTTAATACCCCTTCATGGACTTTTCCTTCATGAAAGTGGTTAATCACTTCTTGAATTTAATTTTATTTTTGGCCTCTGCAGAGTCTTACAATAACTTTCGCAGTTTTCTCTTTGAAAAAGATTTTCTGTCATGTTCACAGTTCAGCTTGGTACTCTTATAGTCACAATATACTGTCTGTACTTTTTTTCATAACATTCACGGGTTTCATTTGGCTCTTCTAAACTGCCTATTTAACTCCTTGAATGGTAGGTATAGCTGAGGGTATTTTTTTAATATTCTTTATTTCCTCCTTGTGATATTTCTTTTGACATTATCCCTTCGGAGACACAAGAGCATCAGCATTACATCTACTGCTGGCACTGGCATCAAACTGGTAGGAATGGGATGGACTGCAGTTCCCTTCCCACAGCAACTTTAGTTTAAAGCCCTCTTCACCAGCTTAGCAAGCCTATGACCGAAGATGCTCTTCCCCTTCTCTGACAGATGGACCCATCAGCCCGCAGCAGACCACCTTTCTCAAAACAAGTCCCATGGTCTATGTAGCCAAACCCCTGGCTGTGGCACCAGTCCTGTAACTATTTGTTGACTTGCCAGATTCGACTGGCCCTTTCGTACCCCTACCCTTTGACTGCGAGCATTGATGAAAAACTCCCTGTGCTCCAGCATCCCTTACCACCACTCCCAGGGCTCTGTATCCTTCTTGATACTCCTCGCACTGCTCCTGGCTGTATTGCTGGTGCCCATGTGAAACAACAGCAGCGGATAATAGTCAGTGGACTGTACGAGGCTTGGTAGTCTCTCAGTGTCTGAAGAGTCGGATAAGCCTATACCGAATAAAGAAAAAAATTTATATGAATAATAAAGGGTGTCCAAACGTACTTGAAATAGAATTTCTCTCTTGTTAAAACTCAATGAAGCCAAAGAAGTATCTCAGAAAATTGACTGAATAAAAGACTAACTGAAAATCCATGTTTTAAAGCTTCGCTGAGAACATTTCACCCCAAAGACAAAGACAGTGCAAGCACCAAGCTAAGAATTACAGTGCTACAGCATTTGTCAGTGCAGATCACTCCCCAGGAACCAAAAGTATTAGCAAGGCAGCCTATGTCAGTTTTGAGCTAATGAAAGGTTGACAATGAGAGGATTATAAAACTGAGGAAGGATCTTGCTCTCGGCTTGCTTCCTCAGTCTGCTGCAACTCCTTAGTCATTTTCTAGAGCAAGGCAGTTCAAGAAGTAACAGGTTCCAGTTCAGATGGAAACATCACCAGAACGTCAATGTACATTGTTTAGATTTGGTTACTCCGTCAAGAGATTCTGTTAACACTTACTTGCAATGATTACACTGGTATGTTGAAATGTTACGGCAATTTCAAACAGTAACAGTCTTCCCTGGTGATCAACAAATAGATTACACTCCGGGAGAAGAGATACAAGCCAAAATTGGTATACAAAGAGAAATAATGGTATTGAATTTTATATTTAAGATACTTGATAGTCATTAATTTTCTATCTGTAAGATCATTTGTGTTTTTTTGTTTTTTTTTTTCTTTTCTGATATTTATATTGTCTTTTCACAAGATCATGTTAGGGTTATTCATATCTACCCATTTATAAAACTGTTAGTGTTATTCATGGAGCACCAGATGAGACTATCCTTAAATAAAATTAATTACCATCTACAAATTTTTTTCAATTATCTGTGACACATTAAATTACAAACCATGACAAAATTTGGAAATAAGGTACATATCGTACTCTAGCATATTTCCCCTCTCAGGGGAGAAGTCTTAACTAAAATTTCTCCTGAGAGGCATGCAAAGGATGCTTTAAAGTGACTCTGTCAAAGCTTGTTGTTGGATAATTGGTTTTTTCCCTGTTTTCTTTTTTTCCATTTTTTTCTTCAGTTAAAATATTTAAATTAAAACATTCATTCTTTTAGCTATTTTTAATTATGTTCCCTTACTCATGGCAGAAAACATTTATGATTAAAATATTGATGTCCCTAACTTAATCAGCATTAAGAGATGCAGTTATTGAGGTACTTCCTGTTGCTGTTTCCTGAGAACTGAACTGTTGAACAGTGTAGAGACAAGAGGGTGGATTCTGGGAGTTAAAGGTGTTTCACTTCACTAATATGACTTATGAGGAGAAGGTGGTCGGCACATTGTAATTCCAGACAACAGTTTGTGATTCACTGGAAGAGAACACGTTCCTCTTGTGCTGAGTTAGCAAATCTTAAAGGCAAACCCTTCTGTCTTACATAGTTTGCTGCCCTTGAAAGGATACAGAATACCTTCAGTAAGTCGGAATTACCTGAAAATCACATTTCACAAGCAGACAAAGGTTGGAGACGAATCTCATAATTGTATTTTATCAAAGCGTAAGTCATACATAAGTTACAAAGGTTGCCTAAGAAAATTTCTCCATGGAAATTAAGGAGCTTTCCTGCTCTTTCTAAAGACTTTCACTCTGCTAATTCTTTGGCAGATATAATTTCCTAACTCTCTCCAACAATGGCACAGAAGCTAGATCCCTGCAAGCTACCTATGAGTCAGAGAGAAGGTCTGCAGGAGCATAGAACGGGAATAACTTGCCTCATATACATATGGCTGGCTCCCCACCAACTCCATATACCTACCGTAGGTGAAACAGGGCACTCAAAGTGATGAAGCTATTCAGAAAATCTTTCTTACCCTGCCTTGTTTTTTTATTATTATTATTCCTTTGCATTCAATACTTCGTGCAAATCCTCATTGCTTATCCCATTCACACATGGAGAATCACCTTGAAGATGCTCTTAACACTCGGGGTTAAGCCTGCAGATTGTCAGCAAATTTGCAGACTTGCCAGTCCTTCCATTTCTAAGGAGTGTGGAGCTCTGCTCCTGTCTCATTCTGATAATGATCCTTTACAGTCATCAGACTCTCTAGTTGAATTACTTGACTCATAACAGAACAAATATCAGTCAGGGAAATCATGTGAAATGATTTTCCAGAACAAAAGGAGTAAGATTCATATTTCCTACATTTAGACATCTACCTGACTGTAGACATCTGTATCTGAGGTAGTTAGCTGGATCCTTTATTATAGTCAGTAGAAAAACAGGCATTTGCAGGATGAGATTCCCATCTGCTAAGGCAGTTGTTTCTAACACAGGTTATGTGAATAGCTGTCTGGAAATGCCTATTTCTCTCCATTAACTACTAAAACTCAACAAACAAACAAAAAAGTTTTGACAGCTAGGTCGTAGATAGAAGTCCAAAGTCAAACAAGGTGATTCCTAACCAGAAATATGCCTATGACATACTTAATGACAGAGCTATTTTCTCTGACCACTCTTGAGAAGACAGGCTTTGTCATAATATATTTAATATGTTAATGCTAAACATGCACTGTTGAAAGGTGTTACAATTAATTGTACAGTCTTTTTCAACAGCAGAATTCAAACTGTTTACAAATGTTACTCATGGCTTGTATTTCTCTGATGCTACAAGACTGTTAAAACATTTCAAAACATAAAAATACAAACTAGCATACATTTTAAGAAGTTAAAGCACTTCTTAGTTTAGGTATTGTATTGTATTTGCCTGATGGTGATTAGCTTTTTGTGATTATCAAGGCAAGTGATTTATTATGAACAAGTCCACAGATTTCAAATGCTTAATGCATTTTAGCACATATTATTGCACTGCCAAAATGTGCACCCAATACACGTTATCCATTATGCACTTATTTGTTATTTTCCTCTTTCATAAATTTCAGTTATGTAGTCAAAGAGCAGAGAAAATTTCATGTAACTGACAACTAAAACCACAACACAAACAGTAAATACTTTGATGTGCAAATGAGGATGAAAACAATCTGGCTAAATCATTCTTGTGTTCTGATCATTTACTGCAAGAAAAGAAGACAGGTTCACTTACAATTTGCTAAAGAGACAGGGAATGAAATTATAGAAAATATTAATAATGAGTAGTTCAATTAATTTTAGTTCTTCTAAATATTTCATAGAATCATAAAATCATAGAATGGTTTGGGTTGGAAGGGACCTCAAAGATCATCCAGTTCCAACCCCCCTGCCATGGGCAGGGACACCCTCCACTAGACCATGTTGCCCAAAGCCTCATCCAACCTGGCCTTAAACACTTCCAGGGATGGGGCCTCCACAGCCTCTCTGGGCAACCTGTGCCAGTACCTCACCACCCTTACAGTAAAGAATTTCTTTCTAACAATCTAAATCGACCCTTCTTCAGCTTAAACCCATATTTCACAAATGGAGATGTCAAAAGGTTAAACTGAGCTACAAAACATTATTATATACATACATTATTGATTAGATAGTAGAACCATACAATCTTTAAGGCTGGAAAAGACCTCTAAGATCATCAAGTCCAATCACCAACTCAACATCACCATGCTTACTAAACCATGAACCGAAGTGCCATGTCTACACATTTTTTGAACACCTCCAGGGATGGTGACTCAACCACCTCTCTGGGCAGCCTGCTCCAGTGTCTGACCGCTCTTTCAGTGAAGAAATTTCTCCTAAGATCCAATCTAAACCTCCCCTGATGCAACTTGAGGCCATTTCCTCTCGTCCTGTCGCTAGTTACTTGGGAGAAGAGACCAACCTCCTTTCAGGTAGTTGTAGAGAGCAATAAGGTCTCCCTCAGCCTCCTTTTCTCCAAGCTAAACAACCCCAGTTCCCTCAGCTGCGCCTCATCAGACTTGTGCTCCAGAGCCTTCACCAGCTTCATTGCCCTTCTCTGGACACTCTCCAGCACCTCAATGTCTTTCTTGTGGTGAGGGGCCCAAAACTGAACACAGCACTCGAGGTGCGGCCTCACCAGTGCCAAGTACAGGGGGATGATCACTTCCCTAGTCCTGCTGGCCACACTATTTCTGATACAAGCCAGGATGCTGTTGGCCTTCTTGGCCACCTGGGCACACTGCTGGCTCATGTCCAGCCGGTTTTCAACCAGCACCCCCAGGTCCTTTTCCACCGGACAGCTTTCCAGCCACTCTTCCCCAAGCCTGTAACATTGACTGGGGTTGTTGTGACTCAAGTGCAGGACCTGGCACTGAGCCTTGTTGAACCTCATACAGTTGGCCTTGGCCGATTGATCCAGTCTGTCCAGATCCCTCTGCAGAGCCTTCCTACTCTCAGGCAGATCAACACTCCCACCCAGTTTGCTGCAAACTTACTGAGGATGCACAGTCCCCTTGTCCAGATCATCAATAAAGATATTAAGCAAGACTGGCCCCAAAACTGAGTCCTGGGGAACACCGGTTGTGACCAGCCGCCAACTGGATGTAACTCTGTTCACCACAACTCTCCGGGCTCGGCCTTCCAGCCAGTTTTTTACTCAGTGAAGAGTACAGTAACTGTGAAGACAAAAATCTTTGTATGCAAGGCTCTGTACAAAAACATCTTTATTGTAAAGATTGTCTCTATTTTGCATATGGCATACAATAAATGATTACTCCATCTAAATGCTTATTTCCATGCTATTTTTCTACTGGTGTTTTGCTTTCAGATCATGTCATTTAGTATCAGTTACTTCCTTACTACAGTGATCAGTACTCTTAGACAAAGAAGAAAGAAAACATATGTGGAACCATTAATTCTTTGTAGCATGAAAGTTACTTTAGTAAAGAATGATAGTAAAACAGATTTAGATTCACGTGACACCAAGATCAAGAAGACAAGAAAAGAAGAGTTGATTTATTGTCTGTATATGGGTAAGATATACTACCTTGGTATTTTGGATCCCTAAGAAGAGGACTTTCTGAGTTTGAACCTTTCTCTCTCCTCTCCTCTCCTCTCCTCTCCTCTCCTCTCCTCTCCTCTCCTCTCCTCTCCTCTCCTCTCCTCTCCTCTCCTCTCCTCTCCTCTCCAAATATTTCAGTCAACATTGAGAATACCTAAAAAATGATACTGTGTTTAGAGTGAGTCCAGAGGAGGGCCACAAAGCTGATCAGAGGAATGGAGCACCTCTCCTATGAGGACAGGCTGAGAGAGTTGGGATTGTTCAGCCTGGAGAAGAGAAGGCTCCGGGGAGATCTAATTGCGGCTTACCAGTACCTGAAGGGGCCTACAGGAAAGATGGTGAGGGACTGTTTATCAGGGAGTGTAGTGACACGACAAGGAGTAATGGGTTTAAGCTGAAGGAGGGTCAATTTAGATTAGATGTTAGAAAGAAATTCTTGACTGTGAGGGTGGTGAGGCACTGGAACAGGTTGCCCAGAGAGGTTGTGGAGGCCCCATCCCTGGATTTGTTCAAGGCCAGGTTGGATGGGGCTTTGGTCAACGTGGTCTAGTGGAGGGTGTCCCTGCCCGCAGCAGGGGGGGTTGGAACTGGATGATCTTTGAGGTCCCTTCCAACCCAAACCATTCTATGATTCTATGATTCTATGATTTATTTCATGAAATATATGATTACAAAAAATTTGAAAATTTTGATCTTATTCTATTTTTCTTCTATCATACAGCACTTCCCCAGCCAGATGTACATGTAGACTATTTAGTCCTTAAAAAGGCACAGTCTGGAGCACATTTCTCTACAGAATTTGCAAAACAGTGTGTCAAATAAAGTCAACATCATTCACGTATATTGTGGAGCCTGTATCAGTTTTCCATCTACATTGTGAGGAATTAGGACTCACTCACCTCTGCAGTTCTTAACATCTCTTTTGTACACTTTTTAACCCATACAATTTTCCCTCATTTCCTACTTCCCCTTGTTCTTTTTTTTTATTATTATTTTTTTTTTTTTTACTCTCATGTTGTGCCTTGTAAGCTTTTGCAGCAGGAGCATCTTTGAAACTGCAGTTTCAGCAGATGTCCCAGGACAAAGATGGCACAATGAAATGATGAAGCAGGCCCTTCAAAAGGATGAATGTTGCTAAACAATTTGTTCACATACATCTTTGTCTAGCTGCTTAACTTGGTATTAGGGTGGGAGATTGACCCAATTTTGTCTTCATTTGTATGCTTCTAGTGCACTGATTCAGCACCATAGAATTTAAATTATCTTCCCTCATACTGGGAGCTAAAATGTAGTCTTATCTGAAAATCTATCTCTTCCTCACATGCTCATTCATCACATATACTGATGTATTTCTAAAAAGTAAGCCTAACAACTAAAATGGATATAATGGACTTATGTCCTGCTATTTTAGAGGAGTTAATTGAAGCATTGTTCTGACACCAAAAGCTATGGAGGAAAACCTGAAGTTGCACTTTGTCCCTGTGTTCCAAAATCTAGTGAAAGCTGGGGGGGTGTGTGGTGTGTTTCTCAGGTAGATACCAACATTTCATGGGATGCTGATCATCTCATAGCGCTGTGAAAGACATTTGGGGGGAGTGCTGATAGAAAGACAGCTCAGATATGTTACTGATAAGCTTCCTGACCAGAGCAGAACGATGTGCAAAAAGAAAGAAGAGATGGCATCTGTATTTAATCTTATAAAGATACAACCTTGTATTCAAGGAGTTCTTGAGACACAGACTTCAGGA
Organism: Grus americana; assembly: GCF_028858705.1. Taxonomy (NCBI): domain Eukaryota; kingdom Metazoa; phylum Chordata; class Aves; order Gruiformes; family Gruidae; genus Grus; species Grus americana. Next base: position 6,814,030 of record NC_072853.1, on the reverse strand, counting down.
AGTTAGAGGGCTGCCTCACAGGATTACAGTGACAACATTTTTTTCTTTTTTTTTTTTTTTCTGTTTAACAAGGCATCCCCTTTTTGGTTAGTCTTGGACATGTGAAAGATTTTAGATAGATGGACCTTTCTTCTGGGCATGTATGGCCACTACTCTGGACAAGGAAACTGAATTTTTATGGTGTTTCATGCACATTGCCTTGCTTTGTATTGCTAAGGATGAATGTACAACAAACTCAAGAACCTTTAAGGTCAGAACTACTATTTAAACTGAAGTCATGAGTGGTCAGGATAGTGAAAATTATGTCTTTTTTCTACCATTCAGTGCTGTCCACACAAGCTTCAGACTTCAAGTTTTCCATATTTCTAGCTGCTCTATTTTGTCACAAATCACTTTACAGCCTTTAATGTTGCAAAACTTAGAAGGATATCTACTTAATGAAGTATTTTCTAGTCTCAACTAAGCTTTCTCAAAAGAACCATTATCAGGGAAGGCAGGGTGGAAGCATCTTTCTTTCTTATAATGGCATAAAAGGAGGTACAGCTACCTGTTTGTTTTCTTGTTTACTTTTGCTTATTTATTTTATTTCTTCATTTTTGGATGGAAAGTGGAGTTAGCCCTGGTGAAGTCAAAGTTTCATACTTATAATGGCCAAAGCAACAGTGCATCAGTTAGGATATGATAAAGGTAGAGCCGTTACACACTGCACCCTATTCAAGAGTCAGTATTTATCACTATCCTATGAGTGAGGAACAGTAATAGTCCTTGTCCTGCTTTCACAATGAATCATGACTGTTGGAGACAGAAGCATAGATAGAGATTTTTTTCCTTCTCTTTAAAAGCAATCCTGTGTTTCACTAATAAAAAAGAATAATTATTTATTCAATTCTATTTGTAGACTGTTATAGAAAAACTAAAAAACAGCATCAAGGAAAGGAAATGCTCAAAAATGGAAACTCAGACTATCCCTGCACAGTTGATGTCATTTTGTCATTGAGTGACCATATCTATTTGGCAGTGTTAATCTACGGCAATCAGTCCTGTAAATATAAATTATGGTTTTCATGCCAGTTCTATAGGGAACCCAGGCACCTGACCCAGGAAGCACACTGCCTCACGTTTGCAAGTGGTTGTTAAATGTCGACAAGGATTCAAAGGCAAATTTACACAGACACTGACCATCAGGGAAAGAGAAGGAAATGGAAAGATAAGGCTTGAAATGTTATAAGAAGATTCATTCTCTCCATATCACCTGCATCTTCTGCACTAGGGTTAAAAGCTGGTCTAAAAAATGAAACAAGAAAGCAAAAAACCTCCCCAAAACAATCCATCCCCCCCCAAAAACCGCCCAAAACCAAGAAACCCAACCAACCGAGGCCTTCCTCATCAGTTTCATGTGTCTTTATTGTATTATCTTTGCCTTGAGGAACCCCTGTAAATTAATACACCATCCTTGGACACAGAAGGAAGTATTTTATCATGTAAGGAATTACACCTAGTTCAATGGGATACAGCACTTGAGAATAAATGGCTAGTTCCTTGATTGTTCTTCAGGTTACAAACCAGTAGAAACACTCAAGGACTAAAAATAATAAAGGATCAAAGCTATCCCAACTGTTGTGAGAAGGCTTTCTTCAGATTTGATTCAAGATTAATCTGGGAGTTCAAGCTAGCTGTTCCCTGAAATGAAGCAGTTCATTTACCCTCAAACAGCGTTACAAGAAAAGGGAAATTTCTTACATCTTCAGCTGAGTACCTAACCTAAGAGACACAGGGTAAGAAGGCAACAAAGACAATAAGTAGCAAGACCATATGAAGCCAGATATGTGGGTATAGACATATGAATAAACCCTGTTATGTCTGGGAACCATAGACATTTTTCCAGTGCTGATTCAGTGCAGCAGTTCCCCAATTCCAGGACGTTTCTTTGTATAAGTTTCTCTCACTCGGTACTGTCCATAGAGTCTTTATTCTAATCCATTTTATCAGCAATGGAAGAGTGGAAGTTAGGGTTTAAAAAAGAAAGAGCCATACAGAAGAGAAAAAAATATATTGTTTTATTTGTGTTTGGGGGTGTTTTGTCTGTTTGTTGGGGTTTTTTTGGTAAATGTGAAGTATCTGATGCACAGACAATGAAAAAGGAAGGAAAATACTCATTAAAGTTGTGTCCTTAATAGTGTTAGCTTCATATTTCACCTCAGTTAACTGAAGTAAAACGTGTTGTGTCAAATACGTAAAAGGAAAGAACAGAGGGCTGCAAAAATGCTGTGCTGCTGGACAAAGGAATATTATTCTTAGAACTCTGTAAAGAAACTAGTAATTGATGACAACTGTGAAACAAGACTTTACTCTCATTTGCTCCAGCCAAGCACAGGAATAAGGAAAAAACTGACTACCCTAATCAGTCCTGTCTCATTCAAAGCATCTGATCTGGTTTGGTTCATAGCACAGAGCCTCTGCAAGAAAACAGGGAGAAGATGTAATTTTGAAAGAACAGGTTTCTGCTTGCCCACCCTGCAGCAGATTATCTTCTTGCAGCTGAAAGGGCGCTGAGGTTCTTCAGTTACCTCTTCCAGGCCCAAAGCTGGCAGTGCTATTCCCTTATTATCAGCTTTGTCCTCTAAGAAAAGTTTTTGCCCAGTCCTTGAGAAGGTAAATGATGAAGGAACAAGAAGTTTTACCTTTATTCTCTACATAAACACCTGGCACAACTTTGTCGCCTGTATTCATTCAGTCTGTACCTACTGGCATATGAAATTTGAGCAATGTATTTTTGTCATCTTTATTTTTTCAAGATTCCATTATTGCTGAAGGCAATCAGTTTTAAGTAAAATGCCTTTAATGAGAGAAAAGAGTATATCAGAAGAAAAGGGGAAAAAATAAATCCATGTTGCAGGATAAAGATGTCTCAGAGTTAGATGTCAGGAAAAAGTAAAATCTAACTGCACACATCTCTGTAGAAAGCATTTACTTAGGCAGTCATTAGGATTTATTCCAAAGGATCTTTAACTCATTTTCCAGAAAGCAGCAGGGCTAAGCCCAGAAAGAAATCATATAAAAGAAACATGCTGTAATGCAGGGACAAATGGTCTTATTTGAAAATGGTATAGGATCTTCCTACCTGCTGAGCTTAGTTTAAAAATACAGTGATGCATCATGGAATGGAAAAAATGAAAAGAAGAAAAAAAGAAAAGGGTTGTTTGGCTATGAGTTTATGTACTACTTTATATTAATTTCATTAATAACTGTAAAAGCAGAAAAAATGTTATGGAAGGTCATGTCTTCTTGACTTGCCTGGAACTATTCTTTTAAAGTGATCTCTTAAACATGCTAATTGGACTGTATCATTGAATCATAGAATCGTAGTACGAAGAGACTTTTCCAGGTTTGCTTACGAGAGTAATGCTACAATGTCCATACTCTTCCTATTGAGAATTATTATTCCTGTATCTATGACCAGCCACTGGGTGGCCAGGTGAAATATTTTAGGAGATATCAAATGGCACTAGATATCTATATTTAAATAAATGATTTGCAAGATAGGTACCTTTAGCTGCCAACATTAACAATCATCTCAAAACTTAGGGTGTTTACCTTCAAGCATATTTTATAAAAATCTCGGTTTTCCTTCAAGTCAGGGACTGCTTTTGAACTGTGTTCAGAGACAACCAGCCGCAAATGGAACCTAACACAATTGATGAATTAATGTCCTATTGTAATATGAATATAAATCAATGGGTCAAGATAGAAATGTTTGCCTAATACCTTCTCTTTAGTTTCTCAGTTGTGTACCTTCAAGAGTTACAATTTGCCAAGTGACAGCAACTCTGAGACTTACTCATGAAACATGCTTTACTAGCAGGCAGTGTCAATAGAACCTGGTTCTGGAAGAAACAGGATGGAATGTGATTTAATGAACCGTAGCTAGACTAAGATGAGAAATCTGGAGTTGAGATTTCACTGAAAAATTCTGATTTTTCCAAGTAGAAATTTGATGAACAACAGCCAACACTGGAAAACACTGGGAATTTTCTCAGCCTCATGATAGAAATGATCAAAGCAAGGAAGACCTATGATTAGCTAACTGCCCAAGTGCCAGCGTATTCAGCCATGAAAGACCTCATTTCAAGTTTCTGCTTAATATGATTGAGATCAAAGTCTTCTGAGTTCTAGCTGAATGCCCTAAATTCCATATTATAAAATAATTCTCTCTTTACCTAAGTGAATTTTTAATTATTCCATAAAAAGGAAAAGAGAAAATGAGAGAAATCTATTTGAAGATATAAAATATCAAAGTACTTAAAGCTGTCCCCACAAACATCCCTAAATATAAGGCCTATTTTTTCAACAGAGACTTCACCCTGGGTTTTCCAGCCTGCTCTAGCACTCTGGCTATCAGAGTTCTTGTCCAAAGAAGAGGTATTTTCACATAATAAAGGCTAAAGGCTTTGGTTTCATCCTGATAGAGAATGAACTTTTTTTTCTTTGATGGATGGGAGGTGAGTTTGCAACCCTGCTACAGTTTTAGACTTTTTTTTTTTTCCTTTATGATAATCCTGAAAACATTCAGAAAAACTGTGCTCATTGTTGGAAACTAATTGTTTATAACCTGAGGCAACTTTCTAAATTACTTTTTTCTCGGGGCTCCCTAAGTTTCATTCAATTCAGCTGCCGAATTGCGATAGTTACCCCACTCCTGAATTACCATTAGCCCCCAATATCTATGCAGTTTGGAAAATATTTTCTGAAAAAATGCCTGGAAAGTGTCGAGCAAAATAAGTGTATAACTCAAAATATTTTTTCCCTGCTTCTTCCTTTTTCCAGATCCCCCTAAACCACTTTCTTTAATCAGACTTAGTAACCAGGACATGCAAGCACTAACCCATCTACTTATCAATGGGCAGTTCTAACTATACATTTACTTAGGCTTTCAAGCTACATGGCAGGTCTCAGCTGCTTATTGATTTTACTCCATTAAAATAGATGGTTTTGTTTAGCATAGAAAAAGTGAACAATTTTCCTGACACCAACCACTTGTTTAATAGTCTTGGAATAATCTATATTTCATTAAAATGATGACTTATTACACCCAAGCACTCTTCTGTCTTCTTAACTATTGATTTAAGGCAGTTTAACACTTGCATAGCATATAATAAATTGGTCTGGACTGGCAGCACTTTGTTATAAAGTCATTCTTAACTATATAAACACTGAACTGGCATATATTAGAGATGTTCCTCAGATTAATTTCTGGGAAAAGATCTTTCCCACCAAAACAGAGTCAGTACTATTTTTTTTTAAGCCTCATAAAACTTTTAGGTAAGTAGAAGGTACCACCATCAATATTCATAGCATGATTTATAGGAGAAAGAAGCTTTCCACTAAATCCTGACCGTAAACCCAGTACTGTAAAGTATTTAGTACAGTAATCCATCTCGTGGATATTTTAAACTGGGCATTAATGGTGCTGAAAAGTCGAGTGGCAGTGAATCACCTGTATTAGGGAGAAGTAGTTAGGAACTTTATTAGTGGAAATGATTCAAACATACCTAAGCCCTTTAGCCCTTTATTCTCCAATCAGTGGCTTCTTCTTTCCTCATATTTTTTTCCTGATCACTTTTTCAGCTGCTGATATCACTAAAGACTTGCTTTGACATGATGGTATAGCTTCATCCTCCCTGTGCTTACAAGGCGGCAAACAGCAGACAGAAGCAGGTTTCAAATGTAATCTGGTTTATGAGCTGCTGACAGATACACCCCTGCTATTGTCAGTCCACTTCAATTCGTCTGAAGAAATCAAAACAGACCCAGTTAAGAGTTTGCAACATTATTTTCATAGAAGCCTTCTGTGAAGAATGCACAGGAAACTCCACTGGAGATACTAGTTGCTGCCACACTTACAACAGGATAATATTCCAAATATGTTGCTCTCTTCCCTCAAAGTATGGTGTCTGAAGTCCGTAGCAGGATTTAGCCATATTAAAAGGGCAGTTTCAAATCTGTTGCTCTTTCATATGGCAGCTGGTATTACAAAGGGGAAAAATATTCTCTGCAATGGAGGCAGCATTTTGTAGACAGACACTTTTGCTACTTCTCAAGTACATACAAACAGTCATTTCCTCCCATTGTCCATCTAGAAAGAGAAACAAGGAGAAGAAAACAGCTCATTTTAAGTAGAAAAATATGATGGCTAAAGTAGAGAAATGCTCAGAAAGAGCCAGATGAGGTTTGGAGCCTTTTTCCTTCTAAATTGGACTTCAAGATGATGATGACAGCCCTGAGAGATAGTAGAGTGATATTATTATTTTAGTTTTTCAGAGAAGAACATCAGAGTACAGAGATGTAAAGTCAAGCAATAGTTACTTCCTTTTTGAGAAATCTATAGACAGAAAAGACCACTGTGCTCTAATCACCCGAGAAATATGTTCAACTTTTCTGAGCAAACAATCATACACCATTCTCCAGTACAAGCAAGAAGCATAATATAATAATTAATATATTATATTTTAAATGTAATGTAAATAAACAGTACTGCTCACACAATGTAGTTTGGATAATTCTGGGAAGAATTAGCCCTGTTGCACATGAGCCAAGGAAATACAGAAAGAATACAGCCAAACTGGCACAACCAGCATGATACACGAAACTCACTCCCATCCAGCTTTTTTATATCAGTCAGCTGGCGAGAACAGAGGAGACCACAAGAGGTCTGAATTGCCCCAGTGGGTTTTATGCAATTCATAGACATCACGATGATGACCCCTGTCCTAAACCAATGTAGCGAAGCTGTTCCATATTACTTCTCCAACCAGTCACAGTGACAATTAACAAATTGAAATCATATGTTTTCTACTTACTGTAAGAAAAGTATATGAAGTATGTATTACTGAATTTAACTCACTAAATGAGGTATATATTAAATACAGGGAAATAATACTTTGTAGTGTATGCACAGCCGAAACAGATGTTAGGTAACATAAGCACGTATTGGGTAAAACGTTGTAAAAAAAGCAGGCAAAGCACACAATACCAAAGTTGAAAGTGTGCATTAAGACTCATGAAATGTTTATCAAGAAATACTAATCTAGACATAAAAGAATGCTCTGTGATCAGTTTATAGTTGACTTCTTTCTTTTAACCACTTGATAGTGGCAACTTTATCTCATCACTCTCAGGCTCTTTCCTCATCATATTTGCTTGGTTTTTCTCATCTACCCTGTGCAGTCTGCTAGGCTACATCTACAGTGGCCTGTAGGTGCTACTGGTCCCCACTTTCAGGCAAATCAGACACCTCTTGTCCCTCAGCAGTGCTCCTTTCCGATTCTTGTGGGCCCATATTTTATTTCGTGGAAACCTGAGGTATAAGGAAACCATGGGACAATGGTGTGTCTATGTCTTGACTTGGTGTAGGGAAAGAAGAGATAAGATTCATTTCCACCTCAAGGTCGTTATCTGTAGATGTCTGTGTGAGGGTGCCAAGACATGAGCAAGGAATCTCAGTTTCTATTATAGCCCGTGGGCAGCCAGAGTTTGATTCAATCACCTAAACATCCATCTAGGACTGGTAGGTTTGACTAAGGGTTTACAGGAGATCCATATGGCTCTGAAGCAGCATCTGTAGGGCAGGAAGGTTACATCAGTGCAGCTCAGATAGCACCACATGACTATTTTTAGGTAACTGAATAGGACACATAATCGGTGGAGCCTAGAGCACAATTCAAGCACCCATAAAATAAACATCTACACTTGTGTAAATCATTATCCATACTCCAATGACTGATTAGAGCTCCTCTGAGTACAGTGGGAACTTACACATCTGGTACAGAAGTAGACACCTCACCTTAAATGTCTTAATCTCTCACTGAATCTGCTTTTTATACCAGACCGGGCCTGAGAGCATGAGGATTTTATAGACCAAACACAGCCTACATTCATACTATCCAAAACCCTATCTCCATGACACAGTGCAGTGACCTGAATGAAGGCATATGTCAGTTCTGAATAAACTCCTCTGGGAACCAGTAGTAGGATAACCATAATAGTACCGTGCTCTTCCAGGGTTTGTATGTCAAGTTTCTCATTCAGAACTTGTTCAGGTACTTCTCAACATTACACTGTACCTTTCTGATATATCCTGAATGCCTTTCAGTAGCGTGTTAAGTGATGTAGCTAACATCTGTCACATGTAATTTGTCCTCTCTTTTCCACTCCCCAAGGGAGGAATTATGCATGCAGTGTAGCGTTTTGTTTTAGTTAAGAATTCATGCTTGCTGTTTACACATAAAAGATGCTGGGACACAGCAGCTGTAAGATGAAGGTCTGCTGCTGTGAATTCAGAGCTCTGAGGTTTTGCCCTATTTTGAAATTTCATGAAAAGCTGACCTTCTGCTTAGCCATTTATAAATGACTTACCACGTAGGGCAGTCAAAAGGGAAAAGTATTTTGCTACTCCCAATGATTTCTTCTGTTTGTCTGACTGAGAACACTAATACGCCGTTAATTAACAGTTCGCTGAAAGGTGGTAAGACCTTTCGACCTCTTGATCCATCTGTGATGGTTGCTGTGCATACAGTGGAAAGGCAGGAGCAAAAGTATGTACTTTGTAAAAGGAAGAGAGAACAGCAAATTTTGCAATGACCCTCATTTTCTGTCACAGCTTGTTCCACATTGTCATACTGGTTTTGAAGACATGTCTGTAAAATGTACATTTTAAGTAAGATTTCTATTCCCATTTCTCTCTGCTATTTGTAGTGAAATATTAAGATGCAACACCAAGTCTAGAAGCAGAAGTAAAAATAAAAAAAACAAAACAAAACAACAAAAAAACCCACTACAGTAAAACCTAACCTGTACTTGTGTGAAGGTAAATACGGTAAGTACAACAGATTTAAAGGGAGAAAGCTCACTCTTCTGAACTCACCAAGTCAAATTAGAGGCTCTCATGATTTGCAGGAGCATCTGAATATGATGTGAAATTAAGTTCTGATCCATTTCAAACTTACTCTGCTATAGATCTAAATTCATCTGAATTTAGCTAAGTTCAGTGTAGCCTTCAGGAAAGCCAAATCATGTAACTTGTTGTTGGATCCTGCATCCTACCTGCCAGAGCTTTGTTTATGATTATATATGCATTTGAAAAAGCATACCTGAAGGGATGAGATTCCAGTGTATACCAATTTAAACTTTCCAAAAGTTTCTGCTTTGAACTTATACAGTCTCCTGTTCTTTATCCTGAGCACCGCAATGAAATAATTTCCCGCTAACCTACTGCTGCAACCTCCTCTTTCTGCATTAGAGGATGATTTGAGAGGAAAAGAGAGAACAAAGTTGGTGGTTGTCTTTTTGCATATGATTCATGGGTCTTTATAATATTGTTTGCTGAAATAATAATTCTGTCCTTCAGAATTGAGCTGACATTTAAAAAAATAATAATAATGAAATTCTCCTGCATCCACACCTATCTGGATTCCAGAAAAAACACTCAACATCTGCAGTTCAGATTCAAATCAAAATTCGACCCCATCAGCCCAGAGGCATTTGCTTTTTATAGAGTTCATAATCAACTCTGCAATTGCATGTAGGCAGCAAAATAGTTACACAGGTTTACTCCAACTCTCTATACTGAAGTCCTCCCTACCTTTAAACCTCCCTATAATAGGAAGGGAGGAGGAAATACAGTCAAGGTCTTCTGCCTGCTCTTCTCAGCATAATGAATCCTCCCCCATGTTCATTTAGTTCATCCCCACTATAGAAATGACTTTTTCAATCAAAGCATTGTACTCCTTCCAAAGACATTAAGCCAAATGACAGAACATGAGCTGAAATGACAAGGACAAGCTAGCTCAGCGCAAGGCAAAGGGAGTTTCTAAAGTGAATGACTGAAAACGAATACATGCTAGGAGTTTGCCCAAGGACTTTCAGCAAATTGTTCCTACAGAGAACCTGATTTTGGATCAGGATAGAAGAATAATCAGGTAGTGAACAAGAAAACTCTCTACTATTTGGTCTATTGTTTTGTTTTTCTTGCTTACTTCCCATGAATAGTTCTGCTCATTATTTATGGAGTTTGAACATTTATGTGCTCAAAGCCCAGAGAAACCTCAGAAGTCAGTTTCTCCCATGCTACCTGCCCTTGCTTCCTCCCTCTGTAGGCTTCCTTTTTGTGTTTGAGTTTGTTCAGGAGCTCTTTGCTCATCCATGCAGGCCTCCAGGCATTTTTGCCTGACTTCTTCTTGGTTGGGATGCATCGCTCCTGAGCTTGGAGGTGACCCTTGAATGCTAACCAGCTGTCTTGGACCCCTCTTCCCTCCAGGGCTTTGTCCCATGGTATTCTACCAAGCCGGTCTCTGAAGAGGCCAAAATCTGCTCCTCTGAAGTCCAGGGTAGTGAGCTTGGTGTGTGCCCTCCTCGCTGCCCTGAGGATCTTGAACTCCACCATTTCATGGTCACTGCAGCCAAGGCTGACCTTAAGCTTCACATTCCCCACCAGCCCCTGCTTGTTAGTGAGAACAAGGTCCATTATGGCACCTCTCCTCGTTGGCTCCTCTATCACTTGCAGAAGTTATCATCGATGCATTCCAGGAACTTCCTGGATTACTTATGCCTTGTTGTATTGCCCCTCTAACAGATATCAGGGTGATTGAAGTCCCTCATGAGCACCAGGGCTTGTGAACATGAGGCTGCTCCTATCTGTGTATAGAGGGCCTCATCTGCTTGGTCTTCCTGGTTGGGTGGCCTGTGGCACACCCCCACTATAATGTCCCCTGTCCCTTTAATCCTGACCCATAAGCTCTTGGTCAGCTCCTCATCCATCCCCAGGTGGAGTTCCATGCACTCCAGCAGGTCATTGACATAGAAGGTGACACCCCCTCCTCGTCTCCCCTGCCTGTCCTTCCCAAAGAGCCTGTATCCTTCCATTCCAACGCTCCAATCATAGGAGCCATCCCACTACGTCTCGGTGATGCCAATAAGATCATAGCCCTGCAGGTGTGTGCATGTCTGTAACTGCTCTTGTTTATTCCCATGCTACATGTGCATTTCCATAGAGACATTTAAGTTGGGCCCCCAATGAAGCTGACTTACTGTCTGGAATTCCTTTGTGCTGCACTTCAGGTGCTCTCCTCCTGAGCTGTGATCCTTGTCCCAGCTCTGGGCATCTATTGCTGGCACTGGCATCAAACTGGTAGGAGTAAGTTGGATTGAGGTTCTTCTCCTATGGCAACTTCATATTGTATACCCTGAAGGAAAAAAAAAAAACAAACCTAGCAACAAAGACCTAAGAAGATTTCTGACATGATAAACCACAACTTTTCCAGGAGCCATTAGAGGCTATTATGCCAGCTAGCTCTCAGGGAATTCCTTTCACATACCTAACCTGATAATGAGAATATTTATATACTAACTAAACTCAGTCCACACATTGAAACTCCAAGGAACTGGTTGTCTCTTATCTCTTTAGAAACAAATGCACTGCATTTATATTGATAAAATGAATTTACCTTCTTTTTGAACAAATGATTTAATCACTGGATGTGAGATTTTTTTTCTCTGTTTAAGAATAAGTATATATGTTCACAATACTTCAAAGGATAGCTGTAGTAGTGTGTGGGTTTTTCTTATTATTAGTTTTAAATATCACAGTGTGTGGTGCACACATTGGAGCAAGCGTTGTCTGTAGCTGATTCAGCTTTATGAGGTGCAGCTCCCCACAGTTACACATTCAGGCTTTGAGAATGAGATCCATCCCAAAACTCAGCAGTCAACAAAACTTGGCAGTCAACACAATCCCTTCTTACAAGACAATCTCATCCTCCAGTTAAAAAGAAGGAGGCAGGATGTTCTGCTAGCTATAATTCTGAGATGATGTGGGATACAGATTTTCCTGCAGCTCCTCTCTCATCAAAAATGACTTTTTTAAAAAAAAAAAAAAATCTATTATTCTAAGATTTTCAGAATGAAATTATCCATGTTTGTATTGTTTTATTATTTTTGTTGTATTATGCACCAAGGTATTTCTACATTGTCAGAAATAAAGGCAAAATAAAAAATAAAAAAGATAAGCTCTAGCTATTTCTTTCTGTCACCATCTTTCCCTCCTAGTATTATTTTTGCCAGAAGAATTTTCACATTTGAAGATCTTTTTTCTATGCCAATATTTGAAGTCGAATTGTGAAAACCTTTGTGAAAAAGAATTACATTTTTCTACAGTGTTTTACTTTGGACATTATTATCTTTTACACAACAGGTGCAACTAAATCCTGTTGACTCACAATTAGAGATTTCTAAACCTCTAATTTCTACTAACAGAACTTTTTGTTTGTTCTCAGTCATTCAAGACAAGTGGTTCATTTAACAGAAGCAGGAAATACCTGGTTTTAAAAGAAATTCTGAAAACATTGCAGTCCTTTACCATGAAATTTCCAGCAAAGATCATTCTAATCAGCATCTTCACATTAACCTTTTTTCCATTATATTTATTAGAAGTATAAGTTTGAAACAAGTTCTCCTCTGTTAATAATGATTTGCTAATCTATAGGTAAAACTATCTAGTATCCTATATTTAGCGTTATTTTCTAATATTTTTCTATACATATTCAAGAACACTTGTTTCAGAGTTGCAAATGCATTGGAGGGAGATAATGTTTTTTACTGGGTGACATTCTCCCACATCTTCTATTTGCTCAGTCTTAAATAGATGATAAACTGATTTTTTGACAACTACCTCACATGATTAAACACTGTAGCACATTTCTATAAACCCAATAAGGCTTAATTTTTGCTAAAACCTGCAAAATTCCATTTCCTTTTGCTATCATAAAACATTTTATTATGAAGTGTCATAAATAAAACATATATTTTTTCTTTTTTTTCCCAGTAATGTGACATATTTTTCAGATATTTCCTCTGTTCTGGCCAATTTCCAACAGAAATCAGGCTCCTGGATCTTTGTGTATTCCTCTATTTCTCTATTTTCAAATATAACTTCAGAAAAAGTTGGTCGATTTCAACCCAATTTAACATAGAGCTACAGTTCTCAAACAGAAATTAGGTTTCTAGAGAGAGTTTTTGAGGAAAAAACCAAACCCACAACAGCAACAACAATAAAAAACCACCCTCAGTAACAGCTCTTATCTTTTTAGATAATAACATCAATTGATCAAAAAGATACAGATCTATATGAAGTGCAGTACCATCATCGTGGTTGATGAAACCCTGCACAATCAATGAGTACATTGATTAAAATATTGCTAAATACAGTTACAATGTATTGGAAGTCACTGAAATCACGAAAGCATCTTTGTCTGCTCAGAGCTAGACTTTGGTCATAGCCGTGACCTATATGTTCAACCACCACATGTCCAGTAATGCTTCATTATAACTTGACTGTGACATGCTGGGTTGCACTACCCAGAATTGACTATTTGTCTCAATATCACTGACCATCTCTGGAGACATGCCAGGAGTCTAGTAATTGGCTCATGACCCTATTCCTGGTCATAGTTCACTCATGTTCACTGTGGACACTACCATTTTCTGTATATAATTCAGAGTGCATGCAGCTGGATCACCCAGGACTCTTCCTGTTCATGTCTCTTTGTCCACTGTTACAAGTAGAGATCTCATCTGCCTTTTGTTGTTCTGGCAATGGCAAGGTTTCATCGTAAATAATGGTGATCAGCTACACGTTGTACTTGCAGCAATGAAGATCTATACAAACCCTATCACTTGATAAAAATAACTGCTGGAAGCCATCTTTTCCTCCCATCTATTCCCCCAAGTACTTCCATTTCCTGCACAAATTTTAAATAGGAGAAGACTTTACTAAACCCATTTTCCCACAATCACACAAAATTTTATGATTTATGTTATCTTAACTCCTTTAACCTTTACCAGATCAATCCCTTTCTTTTTATGTATCAGTTATGGTAACTTCAATTGTTTTATATTCCAGCTTCTCAAGAAATGCTTTTGTCCTTCCTCTCATAGAAGGACAAAACAGCTTGTAGTCAGGATCCACAAACATTTTGTCGTACCTTCAGGCATCACACACCACAGCAATTAGTAATGGCTAGTCGAGCACACACCTGAGTCAACAGCTAAGACCAGTTCATATCTCCACCACCCAATGGATACCAAATTGTTTCTTTCTCTCTTTATCATCTCGTAGACAGCAAGATGCTTGGGCAGAACTATATACCTGTAGAGCTGGCAGTAATGAGCATTTCCTTCAGTCTTGGTAGTCTGGGAACTCTGCTTGGTCCTTATCCATAAAAGAAAGTTTTCCTTCCACATTTCCATGTTTGGCAAAACCTAGTTCCACCTGATTGTAATCTGTTTTGGAAATGACAGCAAATTACAAACACAGTGGTATCAAAGAACCCACAAATCAGTTCATTCATTTCCCCAGCTGACTGTGAACAGCTGGAAATGAAGATCTACAAAGTATTTGCAATCACAGCGCTGTGACAGGTTGGGTTTTTTTTTATGTATGCAAACAAGATGATTGATTATATATGGACAAATAAGCTTCCCTGTAAACAAACTAATCATGGGCTTTAACCATGTTGTGATCTTCAAAGGTACTTAATATGAACAACCTATGAATCAAAACACCAAGTGTTGTCTCCTTATCTGATTAGGGTTTTTTTGTTAATCTCCATTGCAGTCATCAGACGTCTGCATGGACATATATCACTTTACACAACTTGAGACCCTGATTCTGTCCCTGCGTTTTGGGACTGTCTCCTTTACAGGAGACATTTTTTTTCCTGAGCTACAGAAGAGCAATCAAGGCAGGCAATGCATGGGAAAAGGGTGACACTTTGTGGCAATACAAGAGAACTAAGGTCCCTGCATCCTTTTATATCTCATTCCTTTTGTGTCTATCTTCCTGATATTATAAAAATTTAAAGGTGACAAAATCAGGATGGACCTTGGTCATGATTCTACATAGTTGTTATTAAAACCAAATCAAAATCTCCAAACCAACAACATGACAAAGATTTTGAAGACATGCTTGTGAAATCACAGCTAAGCAAGCTAAGATTACAAGTTTTGTTTAAAGTCCATCATACTCTATTCAGGCACATTAGAAAAGTTAATTTAGGAAATAAGACTTTGGGGAAGATTTTGCATCTCCCAAGACCAAGTTAACTGCTTTTTTTTTCTAGAGAATGTTCAATCTTTCTGCAGAAAACTTTGTCTATAGCCCATAATGGCTAAAACTCACCAATGCCTAAACCCAGATTTACCTATGAAAAAAGGGAAGATAGAAAGTCTGATGTTGATTTAAAAAACAATGTACAATACAATCAAAATAATGAAGGTTAAAGAAAATTATCAGTCCTGTACTGAACACATCAAATTTAATAAGACACATCATGACTGCATCAGGATTGTTTATTATTCTACATTTGTAGGAGTTATAAAATGCCAGCAGTGTGGAAAGGAGGAGATGAGCCTTCCAACTACTTGCATTTTTACTGCACACATCTTCCTTTCATGAGGTCAATGCACTAAATGCTGTCTCCATGCTCCACAGTGTCTGGAGGTATTTTCACTTTGGTAGTAAACAAATCTACTGGTGAGTCCTACCCCACCTCTACATCCAGTTCTTCATCCTGGAACAATACAAGGCACATACACTAGATACTAACTGATGTGAATAACATTTCAGTGAAAAAGTACTTCCCAGTTCCTTGGGTGACTGGTAGGACCACTTGACTTGCTTATGGTGCAGCTTTACTTCACACCATAATTGTGTTACATGGAAATCCCATTTGGCTCAAGTGACAGAATAGCATCATCTTATGTTTAAAAAAAAAAAAAAAAAAAAAAAGTCAGTGGCACTGATAAAGACAGAACACTCATGCTAAATTGATTTTTATGGGTCTGTTTCTTCCAGGAATAATACTTTACACTTCTTTGCTTCACAACACCCATGAAATTAGTGGCATAGTAAGTCCATTCTGCAGGGAGAAAAACTTGGATGCAGAGTGGTTTTAAATGCATTTTACAATTAACATTGTGGAAAGAAGCAGTAGCTGGGAGTCCTAACTTCAAGAGCTCCCTTTTTAGCAGATTGTTAACTTTTGACTAGAAATAAAAGAGCATTTGCGTAGCTATCAAGAGCCGGACTGGGTCATTGCAGCAGACAATCAGACACCAGTCTACGAAATAATGCAGAACCCTAAATCGGGGGGAAGCAGTCACCCCCTTCAATACGTACACCCATGGAACTATTAATATTGCTGAAAAAAAAAAAATCAAAGGGAGATTAGGTGCTATTCAATCCAGCTAACTTCGGGCACTGGCTTTAGCCTGCTGAACCTACAGCGTGGCTGATTTCCCAGAGTTCTCTCCATTTAGTCAACAGAGGAGAGGAGGTCCCAGGAGGGAGTCATTCAGGATTATGTCTGATTGTAATTCAATGATTGTCTGTGTTGAAGTAGAGGAACATTTGATCTAGGTATCTAAGTGCATGAATGGCTTCAGGCTCTGAGTCCCGGTTTCCCAGAGGGATTTAAAAGACCGTTTATTTCACCTCCTCACCCTGAGGCATGATTATTTACACACCTACTTCATTCCTGACAGAGGCTTTTCCAATCCTGTTTAAGGATCACCTCCAGTGACTGAGACCTCACAGTTTCCAGGCAATCAATCCCAGTGCTACACTGGGAAGATTTTGCTGTGGTGTGATTCAGATGAAAACTTCACATGTCTGTATTTAGGTGTCCCTAGTGCAGGCATGTCTTCTTACGAGCAAGGTGTCTAAGCTCCCACTGCAGTCAGTGGGGAATCAGTCAATTTTTATTTCGGTGACTGAAGAAGCTGTTCAGTCTTTCTTCAACTGCTTTGCTTTCTAGTGTTCTGTTTATTCTTGCCACAATTTTGTTGATCAATCTTTAATTACTGTACACTAGTAGGTCCAAAACCTGAAGTTCCATCATTCCTTGCACATTACAAAACCTGCAAGGGGATAGAATTAATTCACATCTTTTAGATGCTTTTGGGGTTTCTGCTACCCAAAATAAAGTTTTCTATTTTCACCCTATAATCTTTTCGGCTCATATTTGACCCACATTGTTCTCTAACTCCCAGATACCCTTTCTATATATCTGCTACAGTCATATCCCACCCTATAATTGTGCACTCTACAATTTTTTCCCAAATGTAACATCTCACACTTGTCCCTACTCGATGAATCTAATTTCTTTTTCTTGTTTTTCTTTTTGCAAGACTGTTTTACCAATTTTCAAGATTACTTTCAGATCTATTCATGTCAGTGTATCTGTTTTCTCTTTGTTTCATATGATTAGCAAACTGAAAAAAATGGCTCTTTTTTCATTGTTTATACAACTAATAAATGCATTGATCGGATACAAGGTAGATTTCTGCAAAACTTCACAAATACATTTTTTCTCTTTTGAAATTGATAGCTATTTTATGCGAACGGTTATCAAATTCATGTCGTAGTGATTCCATGTTTTCATGTTTCCATTTCTTGTTTGTTAGAATCTTCTGAGAGCATGAAACAAAACCTTTCTAAAATTAAGGTTTCTTTTTCACTATTTACTTTTATCATCTTTATACAGGAGGCCTGTAACTACGCCTTAGAAGAAAATTACAGTGGTTTGATGTAATGATATAATTTGGTCTTGTTGATTGCTACTGGTTTAGTTCTTCAGTTCTTAAGGTAGAGATGATTAATAAAAATGTGAGATTATTTAACTAGAAATTTATCAGGTCTTCCTAATTACTACTTAATTTCTACTTTCATATTCAAAGCAGAAATCTCAGAAATCTTATCCATTTATCACTAGTATTAGTATTTCCAAATATCTGCTAGTCATTGACCTTTTACAGGGAAACTTAAGAACAACATTAACTTGAGTATCAGGTCAAGATTTTCCATAATGTTTCTCTTATTACTCAAAAAATGATTTCTTGTTACCCTAGATGTCTCTTACACATTGCACTCCATATTGCTCTTTGCTCTTTCTAACTTTCTCTCTACTTGTTCATGTTATTTTATTTCATTTTATATTTATGTTCATCTTTATTAATCTCAGTTTCTATTGTTTCTTTTTTTTATTTAATTTCATGCATTAACCATCTTGTTGTTTCATTAAAATACTGTTCTTTACGTGCAATGGAATTGTTTGCTTATGTACCTGGTTTAGCTTTTTTTAAAGAACTTTCAAGCCAGTCCTCCTTTCTTCAATTCACCTTTTCTGGAATTTTATCTAGAAGTTACCAAACACTACTAATGATAGGCAATCTTGGTGCACAATGCTGTGTCTCTTACCCTTTTCTTTTTCTTTTTTTTTTTTTTTTCCTGAATGATCCTCAGTCATTTTCTATTAATAGTGCAGTCATATGTAAATCCCTCAAAGCTCTGCTACAGCAATTACATTGTAGCCCTGATTATGTATTAAAGCTTTCAAATCTCTTTGTTTATCTTCATCCTTCTCATGTCAGAATACAAATATCTAGGATGTTCAGCACACCAATTATTTTCTTCTTGTCCCTGATATTATAACCCTCATGTGAGTAAGTCTATCCTCATTTTCCATAAGGTAAACTGCTCTCTAAGCAAACTGCTCATGGAAAGTGACCACACAGAGGTAGAGGATGCAAATCTCCAGCTGATAACATCATGTGCGCACCCCCATACACTATGTCATTGTGTGACTCGTCCTTTGGTGAGGGAGCCACATAATCTCACAGCTTTTTCACCCAGCATCCAGCAGTAGCTCTGTTCCACACAGCACTATTTCCCCAGAGTCATTCATGCTCATGATTTTGATAATTCCAAGAGAACATTAAACCTAAACAGCCCTCTGGTAGTATCTCATATTCAGGGCCTTGGGATATGAAGTTCTGGAAGAAATAGATCTTTCTGAAATCTAAAATATTTGAGCTGGCTCTTTGTGTTTCTTCATGGCAGTTGCTCGGGATCTCACATTCCTGAAAGAATGAAGCTTTTCCTGGTGTGTCATAGGAACACAATTTTCAGCTTCTGTCAGAATCAGCGTACCCATTCTTGATGTCAAGGTCCCTGGTGAGGATAAAATGCATGTACCAAGGAAATTGGCATTCAACTTCTTTTTTTGGGGGGGATTGACCAGGAATAGATGATTAGATCTTAAACTCTTGCAGCTCTTGTTTGATCAACTCAATTGCCAGAGTTAGGTAGCTAGCTTTAACACATTGTGTTACTGAGTGACTGACTAAAAACATGTCCCAGATATTTTAAAGCATCACCTCCCTTTTGGACAGAAGTTATAGAAGGCATGATTGTACCATTTGAAAGACAAAAAGGAGTACATCAACACAATGTGATTTCTAAAATAAATGAGTGGGATCCTTTTAAAATAATGGTATTTACAACATGTACAGTTTTGTAAAAAAAGAAGAAAAAAAGTGTCTTCAATCAAAGATCTGGTGTGGCTGTCCAAATAAGTCCCGATTTGGATGGTTCTGATTTGTACAATTTATACTGAAGTGTCAGGATATTGCACGCTTTGCTGGCAAAATAAAAGGTATTTTTGACTACAAAAAAACCCCAAAAAAGGCAGTTAAAAATTTCTATATTTTCCTCTGATTTGTTTCTGCACAAGTGGGTACCTGATGTTAATGAAGCAAGAATTCCTGTGTCACATTATGACTCTAAATTGTCACACCAGAAATTATTCACACTGTGTAAACACAGATGCTTAAATTATGTGGCTACGTCCCCAAATTCTTCCTTTAAGCAGTCGTCTAAGTTAAAAACGTTAATTTGGACAAAATTTATATCGGTGGTGTATACCCCATTAAAAAGTCCAATATACTAACGCTTCCACTGACAGACTGACCACTACTGTAAAGAAATAAGTAGCATATTCTTAGCTGCAATGTTGACCAACATAAATTATGTTTATAATAGCAAATTTGCCTGCTTTATATCAAAATTTCATTAAATATCTACTGGTAAGATTTGACTCTTGTTAGCCTTAGGCTGTGTTTCCATGGCAGCCTCATTGCCGGTCATTGCATTTTCCCTGCCAGCTGCACATTTCCACCTTCCTCCTTACAAGATTTTCTGTAAAGGTCTTATGATTTCTTAATCCAGAAAAAAAAAAAATAAAAATAATACCTTCCTGTAAGATTAATGTGCTGACATTGCTCTGAGAAGGACTCAACTAGAACAAGAAACAAGAAAGGGAAATGAATGGGAGAATGAGCCTGGAGCATGTTCCATAGGAAGAGGGCAAGGACTATGGCAGCCAGGAGCTAGATCTGCCACAGAAATACAGATTCAGAAAACCCAAAGGGTTCAGTTTGGTTGCTGACATTTAAAGATCTTGTGCCATTTAAGATGCTAGCATATCCTGCCTAACCTCCAGCTGCTGCTCCAGGAAATTATATGTCCCCCATGGGTCCTGCTGTTGACCATCGTGAATGTCTCAGATACCCCAGGGTATCTCAGATAGCACTAGATGCCCATACGTCAGCAGCTGAGTCGGACCCAAAGTGTTCAGAGCACCCTTGTCACTTCCTAAATTACTTTTGTCTTCTGCAAGTATCTTCCAGGCAGCAGTGCTGCCTGCAGAACACGTGCCTAGTCAAAGAGACCCTCAGCTGATGACCAAGCTACTGCTGATATTCCCAGCTTCCAAATTTCTTCCCTCCATAACAACAAGATCCTTGCACTACAATAGCAGTGCATGATCCAGCTAACCTCATATTTAGTTTTAGAGTTTATAACACTGACAGCAGAATTCAGAATTCATTCACAACTGCATATACTCAACACTGCTCACCTGTTGTGGACATCTTCATGCAACCAGTACTAAACAGCAATCTTCCACTGATATTTTTGAAACAAAACCATCTCATTTCCCTCCTTTCAGTTGTCTTACAATAAGCACTGTGACCACACTCAGGACATCTTATTTTATATTATAAGTGGATGTAGCACAATGCAATTTGTAGTCTAAGCAACAGCATTTACAGAGATCAGACCAATGTTCATGTTTTCAGTGCACTTAAAGGAGTTGAGAGTCTCAAAAAAACCCCCAAAACCCCACAAAAAAACCCAAAACAAACAAAAACAAACAAACAAACAAAACCCCAAGAAAAAAGGATCATTAATTGCTAAACAGAACATATTCAGAGTGAAAATCATCAAAAGGCTTAAAAACAGAGCAGTGACATATCCTGGCTCTAGGAAATTTAAATCAGTTTGCATATTATTGGAAAGAAATAAAGTGGATTTTGGTGGATTTAGTCACTGAATCCAAATTGTTATTAAATGTACATAACATTTCATCACTCTAGTACTCTACACTTTGGAGTAGTTTGCACTGTGATCATGTTATATTTTGACTCTTTGTGCATAGTTTATGCTAATCTATTTTACTTCCTAAAGATATCTCTCCCTTTACTGCAAAAACCAGCATTTTAAGAGCAACATATGTGGAAAGTTTTTTCCCAAGGTATTACCTTCCTCTGCATTTCTGATTTGTTGTAATTCTGTGGTCTGACACTTTATTTCAACCATCAAGCTAAATATAATCTGATTGTATATCACTGTATAACTCTGCAAGAGTCCTTCACACTCTTCCTTGCCTATACCTTTATGAATTTTTGTGGCACTTTTAATCCTCTGTCTGCTTAACTTGTGAGATCTGAGCCTTAATCTCAGGAGGTCACTCCCTAGAAAGCAGACCTCTGTGGAGGGTTCAGGTGTCAGGAGAAACCTTTGCTGCCGGTCATGAGTAACCTTGTACTTTTGTCCATCATTCATAAAGAGGCTGATTCTGCGTGGCACCAAAACCTTTCCTTCTCCTGAATTGTGCAGTTGGATATATGAACTTCTCAGTGTCAGATCCTGTAATTCAGACCTGTCAAATCTCATGCACTAAGCACCGAGTACATACCATTTACTTCCTCTTCACAATCCCTGACTGCTCTGCCTGTAGCTCATACATTAACAGACTGCAGCAACGTGGCCTCTTTCCTGTCCCACATGCCCGTAACTTTGCAGCAGGAAAAGACATCGGCCTCAAAACACAGCTGGGGAGAAAAGATGCCATTTTATCAGACTCCAGACTCAAGTGAGGGTTGTGAACTTACTCTGAGTAGTTAGTTCCCATGGACGCTTTCCAGCCATATGATTTGATAGGCCAGACACAGCCAGAATCACATGACGGACCACAGCTGTATTTCATGAATTAGGTATGGATTAAGTATTTGAGAGATTTGTATCGGTTCTTTTGCTGTATCCATGCAACTTCTTTCTACTTAATTTTTAATGTGGCAACAGTGAATGTGATTTGGCCACAGGCCTTATGCAACCTGAAATGGAGACCACAGGATGTACAATTCGTATCAAGTATCATTCAGCAAAGCAGCAAAGAAAGAGGTCAGTGATGAAGCTATTCTTTGTGTGCTGTAACAAGAGCAGGTAACTCAGGATTGATTTATTTATATAAACTAAATGAGGCCAGGGCAAACTCCCTGGTCTGTGTTTGAGCTCTGAAACTGGCAGTTTCCCAATCAATGACTGGGCACGATACTGAGATACCACAGGCCAGGATTTATCATGAGGGCATGAATGACATCACCTCATCTTCAGAAAAAGACACTTTAGTCAAGAGCATTTGGTGGCATGGACATAAGACATGCCTGTCATTTTCCCACTGTGGCAGGTACACCCACCCCCACACCACTAGACACTTACTGACAACTGAGCCACGTCACCCCTAGTGACCGCCATCATGTGCCCCCCTCAGCCCACAGGCCAGGCCCCTTCAGTTGATGGACAAGGCTCTCGGCAATGAGGCGCCTCGCTCCGAAGAAGATTTTAGTGAGTTCCCATGTATGACCATGAGCCCCGATCTGATGCGGGTATAAATGGAGTCCTGCCGGAGGGTGTTTGGGGTCCTCCTTGGAGCAGCAGGTCTGTGATGTGAGGTCCTCTCTGTGGCAAGGGATGTCTACCACAGATACTCCTGGAGGCTGGGTGCCCTCACTTTAAATGGTGAGCGAACGGCGCTGTGGATCCTCCCCTTCTGCACCCCCCACCCCCTCCTTAAACCCTAAAAGCTTTTAGGTCACCCTTGCAGTGCTGCCCATACTTGGTTTTGCTGTTGTTCTGTAGCTAAGTGTGAGCCTGCTCCGGTGACAACTTGTTTGAGAACTGTATGGACATTCGTAACTTGCAATAAATTGTAGTTAGTTTGGTTTCATCTCCGGTGGTCAGTGGTTTTGTTCTGTGATACCCACAGAACAAAGAACAGGTCCTGGCCCCTCTTCTCCATGACCAAAGCAAAGGGAGAAATTAAATGTATGT
This sequence comes from Grus americana, assembly GCF_028858705.1. Classification (NCBI taxonomy): domain Eukaryota; kingdom Metazoa; phylum Chordata; class Aves; order Gruiformes; family Gruidae; genus Grus; species Grus americana. Next base: position 6,790,689 of record NC_072853.1, on the reverse strand, counting down.
TTCCTGACAATAGAGTGGAACAGAGTGAAGTAGGGACTTGATGAAGGTTGCACCATGCAGGGTGTGAGAGCAGAAGAGAAAGTATAGCTTTGAATGTTGGACTAATAGAATAAAATGAAGTTGACATTGTCAATATAGCAGGCCTGAAGAGAAGAGCTGTGGAAAAAGATCACTGAGACACACAAGCTTGTTCTCCAGGATATTAAAAGTGACTATATCTGAACTAGATAGAAAGTGGTGAGCAGTAGGAGGAAGAGACATCTTGCTAGCTGTAAATATTAAATTGATACCCAGGTGCCAAATAAGAACTAAAATAAAAAATCTGCTAGAACCAATCAGAGCAGGAGATCTAGAGACATCAGGGGAAACAAACAAAACAAAACAAAAAATAGAATTGCTGCACTGTTGAAATTCAGCTGATACATAGATACATCAGATACAAGGGAAGATACTCAAGTTACCTAAAAACAGACTCGGTCTTTGTTTTGATGTCCGTAAAGCAAAAAATAATAGGGTTTACTGTGACAGACAGATGGGCATTAGATTTCTTTTTCCAGAAGCAATACTGAAAACAACACTATGAGAAGAGACAAGACTTTGAAATCTATAAGGGACAATGTGGCAGTGGCCACATGGTCTAACATCACTGCAGTTGATCCAGGAACATATCAGGATTCACGTGGGGAGGTGTAAGAGAAAATATCTTCTTGCAGATATTTCCTACCTCTAAATTAAATAGAATGTAAGTGGTGTTGATTGAGGAAATATTTGTGCAGGTTTTGGAAAAAAAAGAAGAAAAGGTGTTTTATGGAACACTGATGTATACCTAACAATAAAAAAAAAAAAAAAAAGTACCAAATAACAAAAACCTGTGGATATACCAGTCTCTGGACTAATGGTGAAGGTGAAGTCAATAAGTTCTCTAGGGCTGTCAGACTTCAACCTTGGAAAGAGAGAGGTACAGAAGTGTTCTTTATTTAAAATGCCAAATATGGAAACCTACTTTCAATTATCACCCATATGGCAAGTTATACAGAAATCCTAACTACTAGAAAGCAGAAAAAGAGGGCTTTTAAAAATGATTTTACACTAGTACCAGTAAAACTGAGATAGCTATTCCTGTATGAGAACTGTTATATGGCTGTTGATACACAAATTTGGTGGGCTATGTTTTGTAACTAGGTTACAAACTAATAACTTTACAAGTTATTTATCAAGCTCCAGATGATTCTGAGGTGGGATTTTGTTAACTCATCTTTTCTCACATTTCTTGGGATATTATGTACATGTGAGAGGGAGATTTATGGATAGCAATAAAAGTGTCAAGTACCTGTGACAATCAATATTCACATATTTTATACAGAATAAGTGGGAGATACTCCTGAGAAATATTTTCATATGTATTTTATGTTGAAGTATTTTGACTACAGTGAATCAAATTTTTCTGAAGTGGAACTGTTCATTTAAACAATTGTTGATTAGCCCTGTTCACTATGATCTAGTGCATGGTTCAGAAGTAGCTAGATCATCTTTAAATTCAGGTAACCACAGTCTTCTTAGGCTTTGCAGTTTCATCTTAACATTATTTAATACAGCATTGCTGTTTCTTACTAGCAGTGCTTCTCCTGAGAAAGAAGCTGCATTTTGGTAGTAATTATAAAATAATATTGTCTGTGGTTTAAGTTGTTCAGTTAGATGCATATAGCATTTCAAGAAGAGAATAATTTGTTACAGGAGGCTTAAGGACTTGTTTACATGCATGCTTTACTGATACCAGCTTTCTGTACAGTGGGCACACAATCAGGTCTGGCCTTTTTTCAGGGCTTTAGTTCATTGGTGTCTTTCCATTTCCTTTGTGGAAGATATTAAAATCCTGCCCAAGTGATCCTGCCAACCACTGTGTTGTACCGGCCCTTTGATGTTTCATTTTCTTTCTGCCATGTTGAAGCACCGTTCATTCATGAGTCCTGTATCTGGTTTTAGAATCATAGAATCATAAAATCATAGAATGGTTTGGGTTGGAAGGGACCTTAAAGATCATCTAGTTCCAACCCCCCTGCCATGGGCAGGGACACCCTCCACTAGACCAGGTTGACGAAAGCCCCATCCAACCTGGCCTTGAACACTTCCAGGGATGGGGCCTCCACAACCTCTCTGGTTTTGCTGGTGTTAGGGTTTGGACAGCTTTCTTTCCTACTCATCACCCTACCGTGGCTATCTGCATGGTAAGTATTGTGTTCCTTATGTGATGTAAAACTGGCTTTGAACACGTACGATCCTAAGCCAGCACGTTTCAAGGACACTTGTTCTCAAGAGTTCAGCCATGTGCCAGCCAGCTTGCTTCTCTTATGATTCCTATTAAAATATGCAGCACAGTGTATTTAATTAGCTAGATGATACCACAGGAAAGTGTTATAAAATGTCTGGACCCTCACAAAATTGCTGCAGATGAACCTCCCCTGACCATTCCTTGTTTGTCCACACATATTCCAGTCCTACCAGATGGAGAATCAGCAAAGAAGTAATCATTATCATCACTGATGCCACACAAGGCATAAACCAGTCTCAACACAAATCTTATGCTTCTTGATAATGATGGTGAAGAGTAAGCTTCAGAGTAAGAAAAATCTGAAAAAAAAGCAATTAGCAGAAAATCAAGTACTGTATGGTTGTGCAGGAGTGTGCTGGTTTTGGGTGAGACAGAGTTAATTTTCTTCATAGTAGCTAATATGATGCTGTGTTTTAGATTTGTGCTGAAAACAGTGTTGATGTTTTTGTTATCGTTGAGCAGTGCTTACACAGAGTCAAGGCCTTTTCTGCTTCTCACCCCACCCCACCAGCGAGTAGCCCCTTCCAACCCAAACCATTATATGATTCTGTAATGGATTTATCTCCGTTTGAAACTTTGCCCAGGTTACCTAAATACATTAAAAAAAAAAAAAAATCATCCCAATGTGGCTCACCTAAGATTATACGTAAAACAAACAGCAACAGAGGTTAGAAACAAAAAATTGTTTCCCTGATCCCTTGACTAACAGTTTAGCTACTGGTCTCATCTTTCCTTAGAAATACAATTTAGAAGAGGAAGAATCTTTCACTTGCCTGCTATAGGATGAAATTTGATTTCTTAATGTTATGGCCATTCCATATGAATTTGCTAATCAATGCACCACACACACATACACACACACAAACACTGCCTCATCAATTATACAGAGATAGAATATGATTTAAAAACTTGTAGAAAATATTGTCCTGTAAATAAATAAGTCGCTCACCGCCAAGGGACAGTTAACCTCTAGGGAATAAACACTTGTGAAGAAAAGTTCTGTGACAGGTGAAAGAACAGACAAGTAGCTCTTTAGTCCAAACCTCCTCATAATTGTCTCTCTGTCTCTCACCCTGAGTTCCCAAGTTGACTTTTAAAATCTCAGGCAGAGCACCAACAGTGCAGTGGTAAACTAAACCATCCAGTCACTTCCACCCAATTAGACCTGATTTATTCCTTCATAAAAGGTGAACTACAACATTCTCAGTTTTGCAGGCTGATGGATATTGATCCATTTATATTCTTTTAGAGTGTCTCACAAAAATATCAGGGTTAGTCCTATCACAGTTTGCTTAAAGAGCTGAAAATCATCTGAACTCTCTCTGACAGTATTGTTTTACATTGTTTGGTACTTATGTACAGAGAGAAATAATTTTTAATAAAACCTGGTTAAATGTGCCTTGTGCATTGTGCCTTTTTTTTTCTACTTTCTTCTCACCCGATGGCCATTTAAGAAGTTTTAACATTGCCAACTTTTCTCATTTCTTAGACTGGACTCTAGATGCCACCAAATGTGTGCTTTATCTTTCAGCTTGCATCAGTATCTTCATGACATCTAATGAACAACACTCCTTAAGCTGTCTACTGGCAACAAAGCTGTTTCCATGCCACCTTACACTTGGTGTCTGTTAAAGGATCCTGTCCTCAGAAGAATACATGGAAAAAGAAAAAAAGGTTCAGACAGGATAAAAGGAAAAAGCTTTTCATTATAAGGACCATCAAATATCAGTTGCCCAGACAAGTTGTTCTGTGGCCCACCCTTGGAGATTTTCGAAACCACAGTGGATGAAGTTCTGAAAACCTGGTCTATCCTCATAGCTGACCATGCTTTAAGCAGGAGATGACTAGATGTCTTCCTGAGGTCTCTTTCAAGCTGAATTTTCCTGTGATCCTATAGATGAGGGTCACTAAAACCAAGGGATTAACCTCAGAGTTCTTTTTATTGCCTCTGTCTATGTTCCATGAGGATAAAGCATTCCCTTCATCTAAACCTATTGATTATTTTGAGGCAAGCTCAGTGGGAAATCTCTACATTTTCTTCTGTTGGAGGCTGATGCACACGATAATTTGCTAGTACCTGTGTGGGAGTGTATATTTTCCCATTGCCCATCTCAAGATAAATGTCATATTGAAAAAATCTAGGATGAAGCAAGACATCAAGATAGCCAGTGATGAAAGAGGCGAAGTGTTACTGAAGTGCTGACTGGAACAAAGAGGTCTAAGATGAATTCTTATCTCTACCATAGCCCTCAAGCGTGATGCCAATACAGAAGCTTTTAACTGTCTCTACATTTCATATAGCCACCTGTAAAGCAGAAAGAAAACATCCTTTCTTTCAGTTTTACACACTGAGAGTCTTCATATGGGCTGCCTTTCTCCACTTGTTTATACAGTGCATAGCATATTGCAGTCTGCCCCAGTCCTGTCTGAGCACTCCAGATACTGCTGTAATACCCAGAGCCAGGAACCAGGGGTAGAAAGAGGTGTTTGGCTCATGGTAATAGAAAAAAACAATGTGTAAATGTGACCCATCGGTCTTTTCTTATTACCACATTTCTGATGGTGAAGAGTTTAGAAAATCATAATAGCAGTACCAGTTTGCTGGTGTCATGGTTTTATCCTAACTGGCAGTTGAGCATCACGCAGCCACTCGCTCGCTCTCCCCTCAGCAGGATGGGGAGGAGAATTGGAAGAGTGAAAGTGAGAAAACTTGTGGGTTGAGATAAAGACAGTTTAATAAGTAAAGCAAAAGCCGCATGCGCAAGCAAAGCAAAACAAGGAATTAATTCACCACTTCCCATGGGCAGGCAGGTGTTCAGCCATCTCCAGGAAAGCAGGGCTCCATCACACGTAACGGTTACTTGGGAAAACAAACGCCATCACTCTGAATACTGCCGCTTCCCCCTTCCTCTTTCCCAAGCCCCTTATAAACTGAGCATGACATCATATGGTATGGAATATCCCTTTGGTCAGTTGGGGTCAGCTGTCCCAGCTGTGTCCCCTCCCAACTCCTTGTGCACCCCCAGCCTGCTCACTGGTGGTGCAGTGCAAAAGCAGAAAAGGCCTTGATGCTGTGTAAGCGCTGCTCAGCAATGACAAAAACATCTCTATATAACAAAGACATCATTATATTATCAACACTGTTTCCAGCACAAATCCAAAACATAGCCCCCTACTAGCTACTATGAAGAAAATCAACTCTCTCTCAGCTGAAACCAGGACAGCTGTTTAATTTGTTAATTGTGTTTAACAAACACAACTACAGTTGTGAGTGCTACAGAAAAAAGATAGAAGGGTAAATAGGCAGGTAGAGGACAAGATGGCCTACATCAGCCTGTTCCTATCACCTACAAATAACTAGAATGATTACTGCTCTCAAAATATTCTTTTAAATTCAACAGAGCCTTTGTTTTTCTATTTGATCAAGTAAGTACATATCCTGGCATTAACATAAACACATATTAGTGGTGATATACCAGAACTGTCCAAAAATATCTGAGAGTATTTCAGCTTTTTCTATTACTATCTCTCTGTAGTTTTTCACAGTGAATAGAAGAATAGCACTGATCTTCCCTGTCGAGGCTTGGAAATGGAAATGGGTCATAGAGCTTTGTGACCTGGAGGTGACATTAATTATCATTAGAATCAGAGAAGTGCACTGACAGAAAAAGGGATGCTGTAATGTAATTCCAGAACCAGCACCTTTCTTAGATCTTTTTAGACACCTTCAACAAATTTTCTCTTGGCTCTAAATCTCTCGCTGCATCCTTTTAGCACTTCATTTTGTATCATCCATCAGGAGATAGATGATACCTCTTTCTTCTCCCTTGCTTCCCTCTGGATGACCCTGCTTTTCTCTTTCTCCACGAACTTTGACTCTTAGGAATTCCTACTGTTTTTTCACTATGAAAGAATAATCTTTATCAGGCATTTCGGCATAAGTGGAAACCCCTCACTTACTTTTAATGGTCACACTACAGAACATTACTCTTCCTTTCCTGAACTCCATAGTCAAGAAGGTTATTCAGCACCCATTTGCATCCTCCTTGAAAGAAATTTTCCTCCCACCTTTCCTAATCACTGCGTTATTATCTGAGAATGTCTAATACTGTATCATAGTACTGCATAACAGTGACAGAGGCCCTAACCAGACTGTAGATGATGTTTTGGACATCTCTCAGACTTGTGTTGGGTGAGGTCCTTCAAGAACAGACCTCTCAAATGGTTAGTGGTCTTCCAGTAGGTGTGATTTTGTATCATTAACCTCATGAAGTTCAACAAGGCCAAGTGCAAGGTGCTGCACTGGGTTGGAACAATCACTAATATCAATACAAACTGGGGGATGAATGGATTGAGAGCAGCCCTGTGGTGAAGGACTTGGGGATACTGGTGGATGAAAAATTGGACATGAGCTGGCAATGTGCGCTTGCAGCCCAGAAAGCCAAAGGCATTCTGGGCTGCATTAAAAAAAAGCGGTATTAGCAGGTCAAGGGAGGTGATTCTGCCCCTCTACTCTGCTCTTACGAGACTCCACCTGGAGCACTACATTTAGCTTTCATGTCCCCACTACAAGAAAGACATGGAGCTGTTCGAGTGGATCCAGAGGAGGGCCACAAAAATGATCAGAGGTCTGGAACACCTCTCCTATGAAAAAAGACTGAGAGAATTGGGGTGGTTCAGCCTGGAGAAGAGAAGGCTCTGGGGAGACCTTTTTGCAGCCTTTCAATATATTAAAAGGGTTTATAAGAAAGAGAATGACTTTTTACCAAGACCTGCAGTGGCAGAACAAGGGGCAATGGTTTTAAACTGATAGAGGATAAGTTTAGATGGGACAGAAGGAAGAAATTTTTTACTGGGACAGGTTGCGTCAAACAGTTGTGGGTGCCCCACCATTGGAAGTGTTCAAGGTCAGGTTGGATGGGTCTATAAGCAACCTAATCTAATGGAAGATGCCCCTGCCATGGCAGGAGAGTTGGAATAGATGATCTTTAATAGTTGCTTCCAACACAAACCATTCTATGATTCTATGATTCTATGATTCTATGATTTTATGCATTTGCAACTTCAACCACAAAATACTTCACTGTTCACTGAGTTATGTTGATTCTTTGACTATAACCATACTAAAATGGCATTGAGAAGGTTACTCAGACATTTATTTCTTGTTTGTGGGTTTCCTGCAGTGTTTAATGAACCACATTAAACCTTCCAGGAATTCAGCTTATTAGACAGATGAGCATGAGTTGAAAAGGTAAACTCCACATCTAATTGGAGACCTGCATATCAGCACTGTTTATTTTCAGCCCTCTAGCACAAAGTTTCCAGTCTGTGAATAGATTATTGGAACAGTGTTTACTGCTGCTTGAGGTAGGCAAATCCAAAATGTTTCACACCGAAAATAGTCTGTAGCTTTTCCTCTATATATGCGTTCCTTGGAGTAACAAGTATTGCTGATCTATCACCTGTATGGAAACAGAACTCCTCAGAGTCCGGTTTAATGAGTTGCATGTGCAATACCCTACTAAAATCAAATACATTATTTTTGCACTCAGAAGTAATCTGATATCTTGCTGCTTTGACCTATATTCCATGTGTGGTGTTTAGTGCATCCTGTAGCAGAGCCAAAGCCTGTGGTTAGTACTTAATTAATATGCTTCTGTTATACTCTCATTTGCACTTCAGTTAAAATCTCCAGATGCTGGAAATAAGTAGATCCATGAAACCATTTGCAGTGCATACTCCAAACAGCAAAACAGTGGCATACTCTGTATAGGATAATATCCAGATAAAAGCTCTCATTCCTTAGCACTTGAAAAATAAGTTGCACTGTTTTAAAGTGGTGGTGTGGATAATGATAGATGGGAAGAGGGAGAGAGAAGAGGGAAGGAGAAAAGAAGTGAGGAGGGTAGGACTTCAGTTTGTCAAAATTCTGTGGGTTTTCTTTTGGTTAACATGTTTTTAGGAGGAACAAAATAACATCTTAAACCTCTAAGTTCCAATTAAATATTTTCTGCTAAGATTGCAGTTATACAGCAAAACAGAACTAACCTTTGAGTTATGCTAGAGAACACAGCTTTTTTTTTTTGCTTTTTTATGTTTATTTTTTAATTTTTTTACAAGACTTCAATGCATTATTCAATGAGAGAGGGTTTAATGAGTCCAGGACCTTTGGTGTGCCTAATAAACTAACTATTTCATTAATAGAGTTGATTTCTATTGTTATTACTGGAAAAGTACCCAGCAGCTTTAGAAATGGGCCAAGGCTTCATTGTTCTAGGCACAAGCACAGGCAAGAAGGCATCCTTTCCTACAAGATTTTACAGAGTAAAACATAAGAGGTACAAGCAAAGGTACAGAGATACAGAGTCTCACACAAAAATATGGCAGTGATTACAACATACTAATTGTCCATCTCCTCTCTGAGCTTCATGACAAAACAGTCATTAAAAAAAAAAACCTCATGTTATGAACGTAGCCATTTTCCAGACTTTAATTTTAATTTAAATCTAAGACACTGTAGAAATACCTTAGCTCAACTTGAGGAATTAGGCTCTATCTACATTGTAATTTTGATTAGGATCAGTAATATGATTTTGAAGAGAATCCCCAATTCCTATTCAGTTCACACTAATTGGAATCTTTTTGGAGAAAATAAAATGAGAAGCTATGCTCCAGGTTTGAACATAATGCACACCTACACATAACAGATTCATAAGGGAAAAGTTTCCATTGTTTAATTGGAAACTTCCACAGATGTTCCTCATATGGAGGAACATGCAGTCTTCATAAGAATCACAGAATCATTCAGGTTGGAAAGGACCTCTAGAAGTCTTTAGTCCAGTCTCCTGCTCAAAACAGAACAATTGAACACCGAATTCAGACCATGGTGTTTAAGGTTTTATCCATGGCTCCATTTGTTTGATAATGCCCTTGTATGGATTCAAAGGCTGCAACTAAGTGCCCCCTGAAGCTATTATTCTCCAGGGTGAAAAAGACCATCCCTGTCAACCTCTGCTCATAGGGCAACTGTTTCAGTCCCCAGCCACCTTGGTGGCCCTCTGATGAACTTGCTCTTCTGCTTCCCTATCCTGAATGCACCCTGCCTCACCAACTTCATTGTCAAACTGGGACCAACAAATTCTAATGCACCCAGCACAAGTCCTTTTCTATCCCACAGCTTCCTTTTTCCTCCTTTCACTTTCCCTCTTCAGATATTTAGTATGCAATATTATTTCCTACTCAGCCCTCACAACAAGACAGAGAAGACTCAAGTTGGTTGCCTAAGTGCAGTCATAGTGCCATTTTGAATGCCATAGGGTATATTTGCCTCATCTCCAGCCGCTCTTCCAGACGGGTGCTGGTGACCTGTAAGTCCTTTGTCATATCACTCAGGCAACATGGATATTGCAGATACCCTAAAGTGTCTCAGGCAGAACTAGAAGCCTTTATTTAGACAAATAAATTGAGGCCCCAGAGATCCAATCAGTCTTTAAACTTTCTGCTGTTTGTCCTATGAGACCACTGAACTGATGGACGTTACTGAAATAAACTGAGCTAAATCTCCCTTGAGGTAGGATTAAGTAAAGCTGGCTTCTTCCTAGTGAGTTATTGCACTTGTTTTCTCACAGCTTGTCAGGTCATCTGCGAGTAGGTATGATCCTTCCATAAAAACCTTTTGCAAGTAGAAACTCCTCAGTTTGACTCATGCAATAATTTTTTAAAAGTCAGTGCTCTCCGTTTCTTTATCACTAACTCTTTCAAGGAACAGAAGGATGACTTTTCAAATCAGAGGACATTCTGTGAGTTTCTCTATCTGGATATTAGGTTTTAGGTGTTCACAAGGCACAAATTAGTAGGAAAGATGATAAGCATTGAAGCTCTGAGATGGAATAATGGTCCTAGTGCCTTTAAACTAAGCTAGAAGAAATGTATCTGCCTGTTTGGTGCAGAGAAGAAAAACAAACCAGAAAGCTGGCATGATAATTTGTTGTGCAAAAGGGAGAAAGTAGTCTTCAGAGGCAATCCTTTGAGAAGTTATATAGAGCCGATCAAATATCCGTCCACTCCTGCAAACCACCACAACACCAAGACTGACTAATTGCACTCTGCAGATCGCTGCAAGATCCAGCAGGTCATTTTGAATATGCTGTTTAAAAGAAATGGAGACAGAAAAGAACTAAGCAGCATCCTGACTGATAGTTTCAAGGGCAGTGGAAAGAGAGGGACATGTGATATGAAATATTCTTTCCATATATATTAAAAGTGAAATGAGGTGTCAGAGAAATATCAGGATTTCTGGTAGCTTCTCCAAATCAAGCTATAGCTTTGATCTGTGCAAGGCTGATCCCTCTCTAATGCTTTTAACAGTCTTCCTCCATTAGGATATTTCAGCAAGCTAGCTATCAGACATTTCTTCCCAGGAAAGTTATTTTTGTATTCAATCCATGATGTCAGGTGACTGAGCAGAATGCTTAAGGGAATTGATTACTACTTGTTAACTCCACGGTTTGTTTTTTCCCTCTGTCATTCATTCTTGCAATAGATAGACAGACAAACACTCTATTTATTTTTTAATCCATATATTTATTATAGCAATATGTCATACACTCTCATTGTCTCTACAAGTTACACTTACTAGGCAGATCAGGTATCATACAGGCAGATGACTATATATTTGATATCCTTTGTTTTTCTTGGATATCCACACATAATTTGCAATGGAAAAATATACAGACTTAAAGGAACTTGAAAATGGGGGGGGGGGGGGGAAGAATTTCTAGGTTTAGACAAACAGCAACTTTAAAAGTTCACTTTCTAATGTAGTTTAACATTAAAAAAAATCATAGCCTCTCTGGGGCTTCAGTAATTCTCAATACTAGCTAAACTCTAGTTCAAGGCTCCTTTTCAAGCTTATTCTCTTTCAGACCTCCTTCTCTCATGAATATTCTCAAACACTGTTTTCTATCCCAAAGGCTGAATTATGCTTTGGGCTGGGTCCAGTGAGCCAAAGCTCCTCCAGAAGGTTATCAATAATTCACCTGTGGCTCCTACCCTGTTGTCTGATAACACAAACCCACTACCAATGACTTCAGCCTAGAAATCAAGCCTTCCAGCTGGTGATGTGAAGAGTCAACTCAGGGCTGCAGGAAGCTTAATGCCTAAATGTCTGTGTGACAACGGCATGATACCCTACTTCGCATTGGGATAAAAAATGAATAGTGCTAAAGTCTCCTAGCACAGGTAGCCCATAGTAGAATAAGGACATAAATATAGACGTGCGTATGTGTGTGTTTCTGTGATATATATATATATATGTGTGTGTGTGTGTGTATACACATATATGTATGTATATGTTATTTATATAACAATACTAAAGAGACATACTCCTCATTTTCCTCTCTATAAGCCAATTTGGCTCAGAGGGGAAATCACTGCTGAGAATGTGTCTTGAAATCAGACATCCAAAATATGTTTGTTCTCTTGGGACAGGAATTGACACCTCTGTGGTTAGGATACTTTGGGAAAGCTCTAATCTCCACAGTAAGACAGAAGCTCTGGGTATCTGGGACTGCTCATTAAAACAAAATCGCTTTTTAAAAACCTGCTTTTCAAAATAAATTTCCCTTTAACTCCCTGATGCCAGCAAATTTCTCCCTTGTGATAAGTCCACTAGCAGCTCAGAAAGAATAAATAAATAAATAAACATGAAAATGCCTGTTTGCTAAGGAGAGCCCCAGAAGCAGGACTTGAGCTTGATACTCCACCTCCGCTGCTTGATTTCAGTGGGAAGACACCAGCTCCTGCGTGATGTTAACCTGAACGTCTGGCTTCAATACCTGAATTTTCATAATCTTCCTAATCAGTGCTTGAGTTCTGAAGGGACTGTAAGGACTTAAAGTAAGGATTCAGGAGAGCTGCAGTTGTGTAGTGTGTGGAGTAGCCTCCTGTTCATCATGCCTCATCACTGCATGCTGGAGCATAAAGCTGCTGCTCTCTGCAGATTGACGGTGAGCCATGTGACACTTCTTCAGAGTCCACTTGTGTTAATCGAGATAAATATTCTTTTGCAAGATGCAGCTGGTGCTCAAGGAGGCCTGGAAGAGACATTATCTGACTTAAGGAGGCTGATTTCTGATGATTTTGTTTCACATTACAGGGGACTGGGGGGTGAAGCTTTTGGTTCTGTGTCAGTGTCTGTAATTACGGCAGTGATATGGCTCTCCTTCTCGCAGCAAACTTGTTTTCTACCCTGTGTGCTCGTGTAGCCATACTCACAACTGCAACTTTGTAGGTTACACGCATTGTGATCTCTGAGCTTTTTGCACGAAGGAGCAAGCTCAAATGGAGAGTCGTGCTTAGGGAAAGCTTCGTCGAATGCAATTGCTCCTTTCTTTAGAAAAAAAATAACTTATGTGTGACCTGATCCTTATTCAAGTTAAAAGATACATCAGCGAAAGTGTCCTGGTAGTGCTGTGCTCTTCTTGCAGTGGCAATATTTCAGTTCATGGCAAATAACTGTAGAAGTTTAAGAGTTTCCTACCCAATGCCTGTCTGTCTCCTGCCTTCCGGCCCCCAAATCTTCTTTTTCTAAGCTTCCTGAGCCAACATGAATGTGGTTCATATTCCTTTGGAAAGAGGAATCTGTTTCAGACCTCATTCATCAGCCTATCCCTGTTTCTTCTCATAATCAGCACTAAACCTTTACGTTGCAACTATCACTGTGCTTTCTTTCATAAATTACGTTTCACCTAAATGTGTTGAAAATCTAGGTCATGAAAATTACCACCAAGTCATAAATAATTGGGAGCAAAAATCCAGTCACAATAGCAGCAGAAGCAAGAATTTTTTTTTTTTTCCTCTAATCTAATCAAGCATACAAAACGTAAGAAGTAAGGGGAAGAAAATTATTCCCAAATATTGTAAGACATATTGTTATTTCTAGAAATTATGCGTAATTTCCCATTGTTTTTCCTCCCTTCCTGACAAACAAAAACTCCCAACAAACATACAAAAAATGAGTACTTCAACTAACCAGCAGCTGAAGAAAAGGTGACTGAAAAAATATTTTCCTCCAGTGTTGAAGTCTATGTAAACAGTGGCTATATCAGAGATTAAGTAACTGTCTTCCCATATGTGAAATCAGCTGTGCAATGGTCCATAGGATAAGAGCCCACCTGATCCTTTTCATGACTGTAATTGAGAAGTTGTTTCCCCATTTGATAGTTTTATTTTAAATTACGTAAAGTTGCCACTTAGTCTTTACTAGCACATGAGCGAGGGAAATTCAACAGATGGTGTCACACCAAGCAGGACCATCTTAGTTGAAACTACTTTAGCGAAAATTGCATTTGGCAGACACAGATACATTTTGGGGCATTGATGTTTTAGTTGTTGTTGTTATTGTTTTCTTAAGGTTTCTTTGTAGATCGAATTACTATCTTAGTATTCACACAGCCTCCACAGTAATCCACCAATGCTGCTGCAGAGCAATTTTTCTTGTTCAGAGCCTGTATATAGTCCATTCTAAAAATAGAGAGATCATGGTGATCAGGTAAGAGCTTTATTTTAAGGCAGGAAATTTATTTCACCGTATTTCAGAATTTTTAATTTTGCATGCTCCAGCTTTGAATATAAGAGTTAGTCAGATGATGCCTCGGCCAGTCATGTGTCCTTGTACTGGGTCTGGCTGGGATAGCAGCTGGTACGGAGCTGTGTTTTACATGTGTGAGCAAAGCAATGCTGATAACACAATAATGTTTTAGCTGTTGCTGAACACTGAACAGCATTAAGGCCTTCTCTGTTTCTCACTTTACCCCCCCAGTGAACTGACTGGGGGTGCACAATAGGTTGGGAGGGGACACAACCAGGCAGATGACCCAAACTAACTAAAGAGATATTCCATGCCACATGACATCATGCTCAGCAATAAAAAGAGAGAGAAGGGGGTTTAGGGAGGTTAGGCATTTTTTGCTCGGGAACTGACTGGGATTTGGTCTACCCATGGGAGGTTGTGAGTAATTGTTTTTGAATCTCACATCCGTTGGGAATCCAGGCATGGCTTGATATTGTGAATGAGAAATTGTCCAAAATCTGTGTTTTGTCTTCATTTGAGGTCTGTTTGATTCGTCAGTGTTCAGTTTGCTTTTGAGATAGATTTTTTACTGGTAGAGTCATTAATGTCATTGAGGACAGTTCTCCATGAACACCATTCCACAGCGAAAGAAAGAAACATGATGAAAAGTGAATGTCCGGGAGCATGGGACCTAGTGTATCAGGAGCAGTAGAAAGCAAAGGACAAGAATTTAAGATCTTCTTATATATTAAATGAAAGAAAAGGTTTTGAAATTATCATCATCCATTGGTGCTGTCAGAGGGAAGAAAGATGACATCTTCTCTTAACTACAAATGAGTCTGTTGTTCTCCAGACTCCATCAAAGGAGGAATAAATAGTACTGATTCATTCTCTGAATTCTTGAAATTATAGCCAAAATGAGTATCATGAGAGTGAACAAAGCTGTTCTTATTCTTCTGGGTAACTTTGAGGGACACAATGGTGGTGAATGAACCACTCACCATGCCCATCTGTCATATATTCAGGAACAGCTGAAGCTCAGTAACAAGCAGGATTCAAATTCAAATTATATTGTTCTGTGTTCTTACTCTACTGACATTCATACAGACTGACAGAGTAAATGAGATCTGCTATCAATCCATTAGTAAATTCTCTGCCTTGATTTTTTTTTTTCCCTGAAACTGCAGTCATGCCCAACTCATAAATATAAATGTGTATGTGTCTTACCTAGAATTGTGTACGGCAGGAAGTCCCTTCATCAGAATAGTCTGTGATTTGGCGTACATGTGCTAGCCCATCCCAAAGAAGGTCCAAGCTCCTTCACACATAGGAGACAAGGATACAACTATGCTTAGGGAGAGCACAGGAGATGTTCCTTGGCAGTGAAGCGTAGTCATGGGTACTGATAGAGCAGGCCTTCGCATAGTTGGAATTGCTTCAATTAGCAGTGTCCCAGTCAATTCCCAACCAGCCCTCAGGATTTAGCACAGTCCAGAGACTATTCCAAATAAACACTTTGGATAAAAGCACACAATTCTGGAGAATAATAGTGTTCAATAGTGTTGCAAGTCTTATGAGGAGCTGCTGAGGGAACTGGGGTTGTTTAGCCTGGAGAAAAGGAGGCTGAGGGGAGACCTTATTGCTCTCTACAACTACCTGAAAAGAGGTAGTAGCCAGGTGGGGGTTGGTCTCTTCTCCCAAGTAACAAGTGATAGGACAAGAGGAAATGGCCTCAAGTTGTGCCAGGGGAGGTTTAGATTGGATGTTAGGAAAAATTTCTTCACTGAAAGGGTTATTAAGCACTGGAACAGGCTGCCCAGGGAAGTGGTTGAGTCACTGTCCCTGGAGGTATTTAAAAGACATGTAGATGTGGTGCTTAGGGACGTGGTTTAGTGGTGGACTTGGCAGTGCTAGGGTAATGGTTGGACTTGATGATCTTAAAGGTCTTTTGCAACCAAAACTATTCTATGATTCTATAACAGGACAGACACAGGTTGTTCCATGACAGTTGGTGTTGCTGCCAGAGGAGAGTATCAATAAAGACTGTTTAGTTTACTAAAGTCCTTTAAAGTCATTCTACTATTTTCAGAGGATATTGAGACATGCTGTGAATGAAGCAAAACACTGCTGGCTTTGTAGTATATATAATGGCATCTATATAGTCTGAGTCAAAGACTTTCTTGGTGCTCTCTTTAGTGACTTGAACAACTTAAGTGTCTTGAGTTTACATAAGTGAAATATTTTATTACCCTGTCATATTGTCTGTGGATTTGTTTTTGGGGTTTAGGATTTTTGTTTTGCTTTGAGGGGTTTGTTGTTTGTTTTCTTTAATATGTAAACACACAAGGAAAACAGTTTCCAACATATTCCACATTATTCCACTGAAGTTGGCCCTGATTTCACTGGGAGCACAGCTAGACCATAGTGCTTACGAACTGCTTATGAAATTCTTATAAGATACCTTAGTGACATCTTGTTTGAAACAATCTCTGCAATTCTCTGATTAGTTTCCTCTGCTGTTTCTGCAGTCAAAAGAGGTAACTTTGAATCAAATGAGCCTTGTAAAGGAAGAGATAAACAAGTTAACACATTTTTTCTGTCAACGTGAATGGACATGAACTGCAGTTGCCGCTATTACTTTTTATACCTAAATGATGCTATACAACATACTGTGTCTTTCCATTTTTACCACATGTGCTGTTTCACAAAGTTTCATAGAAACTGAAGATATTTTATCAGAGGAGAAAAAAACCCAAACCATAGTGCTATGTTTAATCAGCCTTGCATGTACACTTTTCTATTCTGTTAAATAAGTTATAGTGTTTTTCTCTAGGTTAGTGAATAAATTGCGTATTTATTTTAGTTGAATTTGTGTTAACATTGAAGGAAAAGTAACCACATATTTGAGCAAGGTTATGACAGTGGTTACTGTGAAAGAAGGTTTCTTTATCTAAAGTAATCTAAATTGGAGAAAGGCTCTAAGTCAAATAACAAAGGATCCTGACATAGCTGTGATATACTTAATTTCTTTTCTCATTAAAGAATGATACAGTGTCCTTAAGAGACAGTAATTTTCTGAGTATCTCAGGGGATCAGATTAATATGGAACTAGTAGTAAAGTGTTTAAATGGGCTCAATCAAGACCAAATGAAATCCATCCCAGGATTATTAGAAAGATAGAAGGAGAAATTACAAAACTCTATTAGTGTAGAGATCTGTCTTCTTATGCACTATGGAAAAAAGGGAGGAGAGATAAAGTTAGCTTTTCTTTCTCCTTGTCAACTCTTCACCAGTTTCCTGAAAGACCTTGGAATAAGTAATTTTTTTAATTTTTTTTTTCATTTACTTTTTAAAATAACCCCTGCACAATATGTTTCTCTGTTTATTCTCCTGACTAAAATATAAGCAAGTCATATAACTTGTCTGTACAGAAGGTTCTCTCCTTGTTAAGCAGCAATAATGAAGTTTACCTATCACTGAGGAAGAGTGCCATGAAGACTTAAGTAGGTTGTAAATGGTATATAAGACTCACACCAGCTGTCTGACCGCAAGTAAATTTTGCCTTGATGTTTGTAAAGCAGCATGAGTCTGGATGGAGGGCAGTATGCCAGGTTGCAGTTATGTTTAACTTCTTCAACACAGTATGCCAGGTACAGCTATGTACAGTTATGTGTAACACTTCAATTAGAAGATAGGATTTTGACTTCACAGAAGGAAGAAGTCACAGATTACAGAGCTGTGGTTCGTATATGCAGTATGTGGGTTCACGGTGCCCTGGGTGAACTGGCTGAACAGCAGGGCTCAAAGAGTTGTAGTGAATGGGGCAACATCTGGCTGGTGACCGGTCACCAGCGGTGTTCCTCAGGGTTCAGTTCTAGGGCCAGTTCTGTTCAATATATTTATCAACAATCTGGATGCAGGAGATGAATTCACCATTAGCAAGTTTGCTGATGATACCAAACTGGGAGGTTCTGTTGACTCTCTCAAGGGACAAGAACAAAACCGGATTCTACACCTAGGATGGAGTAACGCCAGGCACAAGTATAAATTGGGAGAGAAGAGGCTGGAGAGCACCCCTGTAGAAAGGGATCTGAGGATCTGGGGGTGCTGGGCGACAGCACGCTTAATGTGAATCAGCAGTGTGCCCTGGCATCCAAGAGGGCAAACCGTATCCTGGGGTGCATCAAACACAGCATAACCAGCTGGTCAAAAGAGGGGATTGTCCCGCTGTATTCAGCATTGGTGTGGCCTCACCTTGAGTACTGTGTGCTGTTCTGGGCCCCACAATTGAAGAAGGATGTTAAGAGGTCCTTGAATGCATCCAGAGGAGGGCAACAAAGCTGGTGAAAGGGCTGGAAGGAATGTCCCATGAGAAGCAGCTAAGGACTTTGGGCTCGTCTAGTTTGGAGAAAAGGAGGCTGAAGGGCGACCTCATTGCTGTGTACAGCTTCCTGAGGAGGGGAAGTGGAGAGGGAGGTGCTGAGCTCTTCTCCCTGGTGAGAATGGTTCAGATCTGCACCAGGGGAGGTGTAGACTGGACATTAGGAAGCATTTCTTTACCAAGAGGCTGGTCATACACTGGAACAGGCTTCCTGGAGAGGTGGTCAATGTCCCAAGCCTGTTAGTATTTAAGAGGCATTTGGACAATGCCCTTAACAACATGCTTTAACTTTTGGTCAGCCCTAAAGTGGTCAGGCAGTTGGACTAGATGATCATTATAGGTCCCTTCCAACTGAAATAGTTCTATTCTATTCTTATACTTACTTTGCAGAGCAGATCCAGACATTTTTATAGCAACATTATTGACTATTTTATTGATGGCTATATTAGAAGAAACATAAATACTCACAGTTTTATGGCCATAACTGCAGCAGGGAGCTACTAGTTTCCAGAAAATTTTTTTCCCATCTACATTCTTGCGACTCTGTAATGAACTTTAGGTCATTTTCCCTCCATCCCAAATTGCTTTTGTGGTTCATTTTGTCCTTGGTTCTAGTATAAACCAGGGACAATGCCACTGTAGTGTAAAATCATAATCAAATCCATAAAAAGACTTGAAAGCAATTACAGAAAGCAAGACTGGGATGAGAAAGTTCTCATCAACCACCTACTTCTGAGCTGAGAGGCAGACCATAGCTTTGCTACAAAATGCCATCCTCCCCTGTTTCACAAATCTATAAACCCTCTCACTAAACAAATTCCATTTGTTCTCCTCTGTGCCCTTTAATTACCCAGTACTTTCCCATTAACTTAATTATTTAAGTGCTTTTCACTCCCATGCTGTTGCATGTACAGATGCTATGTGTATAATACATTAAACCTGCATAATTGATTTACATTTAAGTGTCACCAGTTGTGTAATGTTCTGTGTTTGTTTTGTATTCATGACACCGTGAAGAAATGAAATGCTTTGTGTTAGTAAACGAAGTTCTGTTTATTACTCAGAGCTGGAGCAAATTGGGAAAAAGACACTACTGCTATTAAAAAACATGGACTTGAGGAAACTGAAACAGTGATAACCACTCGATCACCTTCATCAGCATCATCTTAAATTGTATATGTTTTTTCTGCTAAAATCATGGAAAAAGAGTGAGGACATATTTTGAGACTGCTATTTTCCTGTATTTGAGAGTGTAGCTGCTTACTTAGCCAGAAACCACATCTCTGAGGAAGGTCAACAGAATTGAAACATCAGTGGCTTTGTATTTCTTAATTACCTGAGGTCCTGAGTGGCCTGCTGAAAATCAAACCGACCAGAAATACTTAAAAGGCAAAACCCCCAAACCAGCAGCATCTGAATCACTTTCCTGAGATTTGTCATTACTTTCCATTTACCTTACCCAAATGTTGGGATTAGCCAGAATCAGTTGGTGGCTTTCTGGTAGCTGAGATCCCATGTTTCCAACACTGATGGAAATACCTTCACAATATTTCTCAATGAAATAAATGTAGTGGGTTTGTCACCTTAAGTTTGAAGTTGTCAGTCAAGTACATTTGGCAAGGCCAAAATGAGTCAGGGGAAATGTCCTTCTGAGACAGGTCATCTCTGTGCATTTCACCTGGGTAAACCTGCCTTAAAGGCACATAGATAAATAAGGGTTGGATAACTCCGATATAGCACTGACCTTCCTCTCCCACAGCACAATCTGTCACCAGATGCCTTCCAGAATGAGATGTTTATGGTCATAGAGGAATACTGTCTAGCTTAGTCCAGTAGAAACACAAGAAAACCACTGGTATTCTCAGAAATAAAAGGAACATTGATCAAAATACGGTGTTTATTACAGTTGTTGTTTCCACCCTGTATCTGCAAATTGAATACCGAGTGAGGTTAGATCTGTATGGCAAAACGTACCTGTACAGTTTAAATGTCTGTAGCTGAGCTAGTTGCCTGGGATCCCACCAAACTCATTGGACAGCTGGTTCAATATAGTTAGCAAAGCTTAGGGTATGTGTCATCTAAAGTAGATCCTACATTTGATCAGACAATCTGTATATCAAATCTGTGGTCTATAGTTCTTCATGAAGTATACTGCCCATCTGGGTCAACAGCAAAACCGCAGACATCTATACTGTAGACACCAGGTTCTCAATTCTGTTGCCTAAACAAAGGCATTTAGTGTTATATGAGATGCTGTAGTTATCCCACTTGTCTTCTAAAATACCCTGGCTTTCTTGTAAGTCTTGTGTCTTATTACGAGCACCATGCAAATAGCTCTGATACTTAAAAGCATCAAAACTGGTACAAGAGACATATGCTTAGGAAATGGAATCAAACTTTAAATCGCTAATTTAATCTCACTCATAAAAAAATGAGTTTGACTTTGAATAAACCTTAGTGAATAGTTTTGCCTGAAAAACTAAAAGACAAATAGTAAAAAAACATGCCCTGTTTCATTTAACAACAGTTAAAAACCCCTTTAATTTAGAAGGACAACCAGTCTTAGAAGATTTTAAATTTGGAAATTAAAGTTGAAAATCAAATTAAACCTTTAAAGGTCTACACTGATGTGAGTGAGCTTTTGTGTATTTTTGTTCTGCATTTCTCCAGGAATAAACACAAGGGAAGGAGTGTGAGTGTTTGCTTTTTATTTCTGGGTATGGCTGGTGAGCAATTACGCTCTTGACCGTCATTACGAGTCTGAATTGCTCATCTCACTTAACTTCAGCCATCTGGGACTGCATGTATATTGGTAAATAAAACAGGACTAAGGTGTAGGCTCAGGCTCTGGACTGTGCTTATCCTGAAAAGATCATTATGTGCCAGCTAACACTTTCTTGAACAATCCCCAGTTGGTTCAGAGGCTAGCATGCACCAGAGACAAGTCCCAACAGGCCATTCGGACAACGATGTACCAGGTTTGGCTCTTTACACCCTACAAAGCTATCTAACACTGGTCGATCAGGATGTGCGCTCTCAAACACTACCATCTGCCATGCCCAAGGGTCTGGGTACCACACTTTCACATTTGTGGTGTGAAAACCCACTGTGAGAGGTTGCTATACAGCCATCACATTATTTGTGATACTTTGAACTGGAAGAAAAAGAAAACCACACACAAATTATGTTTCTTTATGACTCCAAAGGGCCAATCAGGTGCTGCAGAGGAGACACAGTGCCAAATGTAGTATAGACGTGACTTGTCAGCACAAATTTGTGTCAGAGACAGAGAACAATCCCTATTTAACAGCATATTTAGAACAAGGAAGTTACTTCAGTAATCCTCTGATGAATGAGAAAAGAGGAACTTCTAAGCGGTCACATATATGCTACCCAAATCAGAAGTGTATCTCAACACGGGATCTGTTGTCCTCTAGAGCTGCCTCTTCAACTGGCTTTAGTTCTCTCCAAACAGACACTGAACTTTTAGATGGATAAAGGTAGCAGAGATTAAGTCCTCTAGGCATGTCCAGTCTTATGAAATTATTGGATGGTTTCTAGTTTTCATTCTTATATTGAAAGCTTTACCCCATCGCCCCCGTCTGTAAGTTCGTATTTCTCTCTGCATGAGTTGCCTTTCATTTGGCATCATTAGATCAGATCACCCTCTAAGCAGTCAGCAGAAGTCACGTTTCTCACATAAAACCCAAGCATATACCATTCCCGTGTTAAGCGGAATGAGATGTTAACATATTTGTCCTCTCTGTGCTGAACCACCTTCAAGGCAGATTTTTCTATCAATCGCCTGCATTTAAGGAAGTTCGACATTTAAAAGAATTAGCAATGCAAAATTAAGCATGCAAATCAGTGGTTTGCACAGGATTTGTAGTAAATTAAATGGAGCTTGTTTCTCCGGATGAAATTCACCCACTGATGAACACAAAACCTCTTACAAGATTGGAAGAGCAATGCAACTGCTTCATAAGCCTTGCTTACACATGGCTTACTTTCATTCCAGATTGTGGCCTTCTGCCCCATGAGGGCAAGATTTCTTCCTTCTTGTGTGATTTCATTGACTGCCATATCATTACTCCATGAGATAATTTAACCCTTTCTTTTTCATTAATTGTCTCATGTGCCCTAGCTTCCAAGCCGTCACATGAGAACTGTAGCACTTGATGAAACTGAGTTGAGAGATAAGGAGATTCTAGTCCTGTGAAAATATGGGAATGAGAGTCTGCATGGTGTAAATGAAACATCTTGTAAAATGAAACTTCTTTTTGCTTCACTTTAAGCACATGTGTGAGGATTAAAAACAGAACCATATTATTGCGCACCCTCAGTAAGTTTGCAGATGACAACAAGTTGTGCAGGAGTGTTGATCTGCTTGAGGGTAGGAAGGCTCTACAAGAGGGATCTGGACAGGCTGGATTGATGGGCAGAGGCCAACTGTATGAGGTTCAACAAGGCTCAGTGCCAGGTCCTGCACTTGGGTCACAACAACCCCAGGCAACGCTACAGGCTTGGGGAAGAGTGGCTGGAAAGCTGCCTGGCAGAAAAGGACGTGGGAGTATGGGTTGACAGCTGGCTGAATATGACCCAGCAGAGTGCCCAGGTGGCCAAGAAGGCCAACAGCATCCTGGCTTGTATCAGACATAGTGTGGCCAGCAGGACTAGGGCAGTGATCGTCCCCCTGTACTCGGTACTCATGAGGCCGCACCTTGAGGACTGTGTTCCGTTTTGGGCCCCTCACTACAAGAAAGTCATTGAGGTGCTGGAGAGTGTCCAGAGAAGGGCAACAAAGCTGGTGAAGGGTTTAGAGCACAAGTCTTACGAGGAGCAGCTGAGGGAACTGGGATTGTTTAGCCTGGAGAAAAGGAGGCTGAGGGGAGACCTTATTGCTCTCTACAGCTACCTGAAAGGAGGTTGTAGCCAGGTGGGGGTTGGTCTCTTCTCCCAAGTAACAAGTGATAGGACAAGAGGAAATGGCCTCAGGTTGTACCAGGGGAGGCTGAGATTGGATATTAGGAAAAATTTCTTCCCTGGAAGGGTTATTAAGCACTGGAACAGGCTGCCCAGGGAAGTGGTTGAGTCATCATCCCTGGAGGTATTTAAAAGACGTGTAGATGTGGTGCTTAGGGATGTGGTTTAGTGGTGGACTTGGCAGTGTTAGGTTAACGGTTGGACTTGATCTTAAAGGTCTTTTCCAACCAAAACTATTCTCTGATTCCATGATTCTATGATTGAAATCAGAGGAAGTAATCTCGTATCTAAAATTTGACTTATGATAATAATTGAAATAATCACATTGTTCTTGCTGTGTGTATCAACTTCTGATTCAATGTCGCAGGCAGGTAAACCTGCTACTACCCGTACACACAGATACATATATCAAATGCAGATGACATAGAAAGAATACTGAGTGCATATATCTGATGGTGGACACTCTTTTTTATCAACCAACAAGTTTCCAAGTTTGAGCTAAGCTATGCTGCCGTGTCCTGTGTTCATGCAGCAGTTGCCCTGGGGGGAAAATGACTATTTAATATAAAACCACAGTCAGGGATATGTGGGTGGCAATGACAATGGCAGAACCATGTCTCAAAACAGGAGACTTTGAATACCAGATTGCTGATCGTGCTCTAAAAATATCCCTAAAATATTCATCTGAATATATGAATGCATTCATGATTACTTTATAATAAACTTGTTGCATGTGTTTTTATATCCGTAGGTCATTTTAATGCTTTTGCAGCTCTTTGTGACTGCATGCAGTGACAAGGTGGAATGTGCTTGCTTTTTAATTTCTGAGATGTTGAGAGATCTGTTTAAATTCATGACAGTATTGGATTCTCTTCTAAACTTCATATCCAAACTAATACAGGATTGTAAAGATTTCGCCTATGAAAAGTGGGACTGAGAAACAGGTTGGAATTCAATTTTCCCCAAGAAAGATTTTTTTTTCCCCTAGAAATTACATTTTGAAATATCAAAACAGTGAAATACTAAAATAGGGATTTATTGGACATGTTAATTTTTCTGATTTTCTTATTTTAAAATAGTTTAATGATATATTTAGTTGTGACTGCTGTATCCTGGAGTCCAATATGCTGTATCCTTTATCTTTTTTTTTTTTTTAAAGAGGGATGTAGAAGAAGAGAAGTAAAGCTACAGTGTGAGAGAGTGACATGTTTTTCCTGTGCTTGAAACAGGATAAAGAGCGTGGAAAAAAAAGAAACAAATTTGAAAGAATAGTCAACAGAAAAAATAACGTGACAAATCATACGTAGCTACTCTTGCCATAGACCCTTTTTTGGGGGGGTGGGGTGTGTGTGTACGAGGTGTTAATGATGATTCATAAGCCCAGAATAATACAGCTATAACATAAGAGAAAAGCAAAACTATGTGGAGGTGTATAAGCAGGCGTGGTATCTTAAAAACACAAGGCAAGTCTTCTATCCCAAATGGCAGCCAGAATCCTCTGTCGAGATTGAGATATCACAGTTGAAGAAAAATGTTAACTGCACAAATAAGAACAACAAGAGTAATCAGAAATTCATAATCTATTGTAAGACAATAATTAAGTCAAAGTAAATGCAGAAACCTTCAGTGCGTAAAAACATCACTGAGAAAAGAGGGGGAAAAAATCAGTTCCTGTATCTACCACAGAGAGGAAAAGAAACAATGGCTAAAAATACAGGAAGAGAGATGAATGTTGGACATCAGCAAGATGTTCTATCAATGGGAACACACGGAGGATTGCCTATAATGGCTGCAGGCTTTTTCTGTGGTTGGAAATTTTTTAATTAAAGTTGAACAAATTTGTATACAGAATACTGTAGGGATAGTAGGTGTCTCCTTAGTTAGGCAGATGGACGAAAATCTACCTATTTTCTATGATTTCCTAATGAGTTTAAGTACCACTTTAAAGAGTCAGCTGTTTGCTATGCACAATCTAGAGGTGATAAAATGCTTATTATTAGTACAGTACAATAATATGCTGAATCTGACTAAATAGATTTCAGTAAGTTCAGCAATTTTCAGCAGCGCAAGAGACTGGAATAAAAATCTTTAAATATATCTGTTCAATGACCTCTTAATCACTTGTGAAAAGTCTCAGCTGCTTCAAGAGGTTGCACTACATGTTTGTTCAAGAGACAGAAATTCAAATTATCCTTGTAATACTGGCCAACAGAAAAAAAAATCCAAGAAAATACATAAAATTATTTTCCTAGAAAATACACTTACACTTTATTTTATAGCTTTTTATGGCTTCACTGGAACACATTTTGCTTCCCCGATAAACTGTACTGAAGGAATAGTAAGATAGAGACACATGTAAGTACTGAATTGCTAGAACTTATATTCAAGGGAAGAAGAGTAACTAAATCATCTCCATAAATAAAGAAAATGTGGTTAAAATAGTTATTAAATGTTTTTGAAGATTAAAACTAACATTACCTAACAATATTAAAATATAAAGTTTCCATTTAACACAGAGATTAAAAATGTTCAGTAAAGGTTTTGCATTTTGTCAGTTATAAATGAAAATATATGTAAGGAAAATAGTTTCTATGACTTCTAGATGTTTTTTAAACATATAAAATTAAAATGTTTTAGATGACTCTAACCAAACAGAGACCTAAAAGAAACTTCCTGGATCACCAAAGCCAGTCTCCATGCTATCACAGACAACCATAGTATCTAATCCTTTCATTGCATTGATAAATGTCCATTTTAAGATTCAAGAGAGCTTTTTATTCTCACCTGTCCTGCTGGAAAGCTCTTTAGGACCTCACAGCTGTCATAGTTAGAAAATTTCTAATTTCCATTCCAAATTTATTCATGACCAATAATAATCATCTCACATTTTATCGGTGAGATAATAAATGTCATTTCTCTGTAACAGGATGAAAGTCAGCAGAACAGATTGTGAATCCCTTAAGAAAAGAGTGCAAAAAAAAAAAGCTCAGACCAGATACATATGAAATTTACCATTAAGGTATATAAAAAACCTCCTGTTCATTTTAACAATATTCTTCATATTTTTTCTCAAAGCTTAATTTTGAACAGTTTAGCTTTTACAAGATGAAATGTTTAACCTGTGTAGAAAGGATGTTGTTTTTAACTCTTTCTAACAAGTCAACATATATTCTTTACGGGAAGAAATTCAAGTATCTTTAACCTGCCCCCAACAAATAACTTATCTGGTTATTTACTGCAAATATTTGGATCGAGTCTTGTCTGTTCTAATAAATTTCACATCATATTGCTCACAAGATGCCTACAGCTAAGGAACTAAAAGTGCATGTAAGAAGAAAATTAAATTCAGAATGAAAATACATCTACAGAAACAGGTAGTCAGTTTTAAACCTCTGGTTCCAAAAGGTTTGCATTGGTTTATACCAGGTAAAACTTTGGCTCATCGATTCCTGTATACCTTTTTATCTTTCTGCATAATGTATTCATCATCCTAATCTTCAGGCAGCATATGGAAAATGAAGAGTGACAGTTCTGTATATCCCTGGTTACATCTTGTTGTCTGTCTAATAATGAACTGGCTTTTCAGAAGGAATTCATATTACTGAGCATTTTCCATAAGGAAATTCATAGGACCATTCACATTGTCTCATTATTTGGACACTTTTATGAGCCTCCTGTAATATTATTCATGATGGCTTTAGAACTTCATCTCAGAGCTGTTTGCTTATGTGGTCAAAGCTTGGGGCCAAGGCTCAGGAGACTCAGGTTTATTCCTTACCAGGTATCAGCTTTTATAGCTTTACATGGTGCGAAGGACTTTTTTCTTTCGTTACCTATAAATTTTTCTCATTATTACTTAGAAAAGGGTGATTTTTGCTGTATTTAATAAACGCCTTTTTCCACTATGTTTCCCTAGAAAAAAAAGACAACAGCAATTACAGTAATGGAAAAGCAAAACATTTAGGTCCTAAATTAGACAGGAGAGATTTGAGTCTTCAGTTTAGATTCTCCATTGATGCTGCATAAGGCAGCAGTGTGGTAACAGGTGCTTTCCCCATTAATTCCTACTTCTGTTGAGAGCAGCAGCTGCCAGGTGAAACCTTATTCAGGTGGCTGAATTTCTAAAACAGTCAGGTAATGAACTACATCTTCTCTTCATGGTGATTTTAAAACTTTGTGACCTTGAATATTCCCAGCATACTCGGTCTCCATGCCAAATTCTTACACTTTTTCTTGTGTTCCTCAGCTTCTGACCTCTCGCATCACTTCACTGATTTCAGGGAGGCTCCTAGCAGCAATTATTATTTCTCAATTCAAACAATATGAAAATACTAAGTGTGTGTGTGTGGGGGTTGTTGTTGTTATTTTTTTTTAAATATATTTTTTTCTTCCCTTCAGGGTATAATATATGATCCCTTTTGTGACAGGAGAGGTTGTTTTAAGACAACATTGTTATGCAAGTAATTGAGCACAGCCAACCTTTCCTGGTTTCAGGGGTTTGGTGTTTTGTTTGTTTGTTTGTTTGCTTGGGTTTTTTTTCAAATGTCTCTTTTTAAGAATTAGTAGAATACTTCAGAACTAGATATTTTCCCTCAAAATTAGTAACAAACTCTGCACAAATTCTGTAGCAGCTGCAGGAACAAGCTCTATTTCAGTAACCTCAAAGAAACACTCTGCTCTGACTCCCAAATTCTGACTCCCAAGTTCACCTCAAAACTGTTCACTATCGAGATGCTGATGCTGCCTTTTAAGAGCGGGCTCTGATTTAAAGCCGTGTCATTAGTGCTGAGTGGCTGTCTGAGTGAACAGCAGCAGCTTGAATGAGAGACCGAGGGTAGCCAAATTGGATATTGTACAATATATGTTATTCAAATAGATGGAGGTGTGAGGCTAACATCTGCTTTACTCTTATGTGTGCCAAAACATTCATGCACTCAGCTTTCTGCTATTCCAGGAATCACTCAGGCGCTTATTATAAGTAGTTTTAATAAGTTGGAACTTCCTTTCTCAGGTGCTCACCCAGCAGTCTGCTGCTGGCCTTGTACTGGAGGAAAAATATTCCCGGCTTTGATAAGAAGAGTCTGGTTTTCCCAAATTTTTGAGCCACAGAAGAAGAGCATGGTGCAAGGTAAACAGAGGCACTGTAGCTTCTACTGAGATTTGTTATCATGGAATATTTTATAAACTTGGATTTTTAGATTATACTTCCTTAGTTATTATTTCCCTCCTATTTTCACTTTTTTAACTGAGCATGAGAAGTGGGAAGAATCTTTTCCTACTTTTCCACTTCAGGAGAATTAAAGAGCTGTGCTCAGTCAGGACTGTGTGATAAAAGAAAACCAAATTCCCTCTCCTATGCGTGCTCTCAGAGACACCAGGCTTTCTCTGCTAGGGACGTAAGCGGCTGTTTCTCGTTGTGGAGAGCTGGCAATAATCAGGCCTTCTGGCAAGCACTCCTGTGTGTGCCTCATGGAAACGAAAGGGTGCTCCATCTTCTCCATGGGTCTTTCTTGCTTCTCTGCTAGGTACAGGAACATCGCTGATGATCAAATATGCAAATACTGGGTTTTCCAGGACTGTGTGTTCGCGACAAGGTTTGTTGCATTGCTACTTTTTACGCATATAGCTGCCTTATCAAAAAAATAAATTCTACGAGGAAGGTTCAGTAGATGGAAGTGGAGCAAACAGAGGTTAAATGCTGTAGACATGTTGATGCACTGACACAGGGACAAAGAAGGTGTCAAGGCTGGGGTTTGAGTGCTGACTCTTGATACAGTGTATCAGCCACCAGCATATGCTCTTCTTTTTGGAAGGAAACCTACTTCATCTGGTCAGGAATGAATCCAGAATGACCTCTTTCTATCTTTCTTTCTGGGCTCCTGTTCCCCATCGTGTACATCATGATGCAAAAAAAGGGGAAATGGAAAGGAAAGGCAGGTCTGTGCACACCACTGGCCTGCACCAGTCCCCTGTATGAGACATGTATTTGGGTTTCCTTCCCAGTGGAAACCGAGGCACAGAGGATTTGTGTGAATGTTGTGTTTGGAAGAAAAAAGGTGGCTGGAGCATGCACTCAGATCTGGGATTAGGGTGCCCACCTGGCCATGGGGACTAGATATAGTCTAAGGATGGTAATTAATAATTACCGCAAGTAAATTTATCACTGCTATAAAAAAACCTGCGGAAAACAGTTGTGCCATGATGGTTGTGTGGGAAGATCTGCAGCCTCCTCCCACAGCATTCAAAAACCACACAAGAAAGCTTTCCTTGCACCTATTCAGCTGTCTCAAGCACAGTTTTTATTCAGGTGATAGAAATGAGGAATTGCTGGGAACCGCAGTTTCAAAAGGGCAACTTAATGTAACCAGCTCACCAGTGAGCAGCAGGAGTCTGGGTCACTGATGCTGAACAGAATTGCATCAGCTGGCCAAAGTCCAGCTGCTGACTGGCCCATAATTTCATACAGGTCTATATATTAAGTCAAGAATGAACTGCTGTGGCCTTCCATTTTCATCTTGATATAACACAGATGATATGAAATAGTAATTTCTCCACTGAGTCTATAATGTCTATTTAAAATAAAAACCATATTGAAAATAAGGAAAAAAATCCAATCTTGATTTAAAGACTTCAAGTCAGGGAAATCCTCCTTGCCCCAACATAATCTTTTCCCTTGTAAAAAGAAGGTGTCTTGCTTCTAGCCCATGTAATTTCAGCTTCCAGCTCATCCACCTACCTACTCATTTATTTCACTTTGTAAATGTTTGCTTCCTTGTAGTTTGTTCATAGGTGAAGCACAGAGATCAGGCTTTGGAAGTATTTGCCTATAACTCAAGTTTCCTAAACATCAATTAAATTTCATAGTTATTTTTAAGCCTTTTCTGACTGGCCTTTTTTTTTCATATGTAGACATTAAATCAATTCCAGAATGATCTCACTACTATTTATCTACTTGATGTTTTTCAGTTAATGTATTTCAGGTTCAAGTCAGTCCCCTTTGCTACGACAATTTGAAATCTTTATTCAGCTAGCTACTTCCATAATTTATAAGTTACTTTTAATACTTCATTCCAAGATCTTGTTTATCAGCTTGCAAATTTGCAAGTGTTCTGCAACATGGTGTATGGCTTCACTCTTATTCCAAGTGATTCATCTTGGTCTTACACATTTGTCAAACATTGCATCATTGACAATTTTTACCAGAAATAATAGGATGTCAGCATTGGATCCCCACAGAACTTCAGCATTAATAACTACTCCCCGAAACCGCTGTACCTTTTAAACATGTCCACGTCCCCTATTTCATTTCAATGCAGGTCATAAGTGCAACACCTGTTTTACGTGGCATTAACAGGTTCTTCAAAATATCATGGCGAAGGAGCATGCAACACCAGAGACAACTGGAGAGAAGATACCAGCTGGGTTTGATCGAGTGCAACAATTTTGCTGCTGTCAACCTTAGCAGCAATTACCCGGCAGTACATGGAAGACAGCTGTAAGCATAGTCTGGAAAGCATTTATTGTATTAACTTTCAACGGCATTGAGTTGAATCAAAAAGTAGGCATTTCCAAAATGCATTCATTTACAAGGATGTGTGCAGAGTCATTCTAAGTTTCTTTCACTCTTAATTCCTTTTTTATTCTCCATAAGGCATAATGTGGGCAGGAAAAGTGAAGGAAATACAATTCTTCCTCAGGAAATTTGAAACTTGGGTGTTTCTTTACAATGAGCTTTGCCTTTGCACTTAGCCCGGCTTCTCAGAAGTCAGTTTGTGTGAATCAGGAAAATGAATGATCAGATTCTCCGTCGTGATATCTGTTTTATCTGCAGAACTCGTTCCCCATACATTGCATTTATTACAGGTGATGAGGGCAAATTTTGTGAGAATTTCTTGTTCATACAGTGATGGCAAAATCCCCTCTCCTTTTCCCCAGCTGTCTGCCATTCGTCAGCTAAGGCACCTCAGTATTTTCTGACATTTTCTGCTTTCTGCTTTAATGTGATTAAACTTGTGATACATTGTCAGAGGGTTTAGCCAATGGCAGGATTACAAAATGCCAGACACATCACTGCTAGTTCCACTCAAGCTCTTCTTAAATATGTTCCTTTTTGATACAAATTACTCGTGATCTGTGGGTGGCAAACCGGATCCCATCGATTCCAGCAACTCCTGTGAAGGCTGAGAGGTTAATAGTTCATTTAGGGTTTGACACAAAAATCCGGCCAGCAATCAAGCAAACTTTTTATTCAAAGTTTGTAGTGGTGAAAATAAGGAACACATGTTCCCATGCTTAATCTTTGGCACACACCCGTGAAGTCAACAAATTAATTTCATGGAATATACACATGAAGTCAATAAACATTTCCTGGGAAAATTATTCCTGTCTTCTCTAACTACAATTTAAAACATGTGTGTCCCTCTCCAGGGGAGGACTCCAGTGTCCTGAATGCCAACCCAACCACATGTCCTTTTTTTCTTTTATTCTTTTCCCTTGCATTCCTCTGTTACCACTCCTTTGTGTCTATGCCGTCTCCTCTTGTCGTATCCCTTTTCTCTCTATGCCAGATCACTCCCCTGGTGAATTGTGACCTACCCAAGGAGGAAAAGAATCCATAACCAGTTTAGAGGCGAAACGGCGAGATCCTGTATCCCTTGACCTGGTACTATTTCATATGGCCAGTAAAGTGGAGGGTTGTGAGATGATGGGGGAGGCAGGGCATGAAAGGAATTTGACCACAATACTGGAAGGGTTATAAATCCCTGTTGGATTACAGGGCCATATAGGAACCTGAGATATCACAGAATCATAGAATGGTTTGGGTTGGAAGGGACCTCAAAGATCATCTAGTTCCAACCTCCCTGCCATGGGCAGGGACACCCTCCACTAGACCACGTTGCCCAAAGCCCCATCCAGCCTGGCCTTGAACACTTCCAGGAAGGGGGCATCCACAACCTCTCTGGGCAACCTGTTCCAGTGCCTCACCACTCTAACAATAAAGAATTTCTTTCTAACATCTAATCTAAATTGACCCTCCTTCAGCTTAAACCCATTACCCCTTGTCCTATCACTACACTCCCTGATAAACAGTCCCTCACCAGCTTTCCTGTAGGCCTCTTCAGGTACTGGTAAGCCACAATTAGATCTCCCCGGAGCCGCCTTTTCTCCAGCCTGTCCTCACAGGAGAGATATGTGTATCTGCGTGACACAGGCAACTGTGTGGGGCCAGCAGTTGTGAGGACCACAGGTTGTGGGGCAGTGCCTGGAGATCAGAGCCTTGTGGAGATTGCAAAGGACCTCAGGCTTTTAGGCTAAGCATCCTTCCAGCAGTGAAACCAACTGATAAACCTGAATCCCGCACCTGGTTGGCACAGGAGGGGAATCCTTCACACAGCCATGAAAGAAGGAATGATAATTCATTCAAAACCAGATGTTTTACTGATACAGCTTCATCAGTCCCCAGTGCTTGTAATGAAGAGGAAATGCGAGCTGCTCTGCTAATGTTTTATTTCTATGGTACTGCTCTATTTGACAGTGATTTCCACCAGTTGGAAAATGGACTTTCTCTCTCTCACCCTGGGGTCTCCAATGGGACAGACAAGGCAGTGTGTCAAAGTGTTCTTAAATAATGGGTAGTGATTGGTATGAAATTACTTCATCCCACACGCTGTTTGGCCATTACATGTGATTAATCAATCAAGAGCATATGACTGCTAGAAGACATGAAGCTCCTGCCAAAATATTCTTTAATTTAGCTGGAATATAAACAAAACACAAAACAACAACAAAGACCCACAGTGCTTATTTGCATAATGAAGAGCTGGTTTTGGTGGAGATCAAAAATGCATCTTTTTTAAAAAAAAGCAACAAAACCCCCCAAAACTATTGTGTTTCTCATAGTTAATCACAGTCTAGCCGTAGATAATTAAAAAGTAATACAAGGTTAAGTACTACATGACATTTATTTTACTTTTACTGCCTTCTTTTTATATATATTCTATCAAGAATGTGGAGCATATTTAGTCAATACAAATCATCCAGATGGCTTGGAGAATATTTATTGGATAAGAAAATTACTTTTTATTTTCATTTATTTGTAAATACATAGCCAACTGGCTTGTAGGGAGTGAAATGATGAAAAAAGAAACAAAACAAAACCAGATCTTCAATAAGGTTAGGCAGTTACTTATCTTAAGCTGAACTTTTCTTAAATGCCAGCTGTGGAAAAGGGTAACATCTGAAACTGGGGCTGTGAGAATAGGATGTGCTGAAAGATAGTGACACAAGTGGGGATGCAAATACAGCAACTGGAAGGGTCCTCTTCCTTAAGGAGAAATGGACCATCACTGTTTCTTACTGGTTTTGAGCCACCCTCTCTGTCCCAACAGGCAGCAAGCTGAATGAGTGCAGCTACGACATCTGCCAAGTCCTACATTTTGTTTACAGTCATCTCATGTGCTCTTAATTTCTCAAATCAAACTAATTTCTTGAGATAAACACATGATTTTTATAGCTCCTCTGCCCAGCTCTCACTCCTCACATCCTGTTGCTGTTGCAGTCAGATCTGTGACTCACAAAACATGCTGGAAGGAAAGTGTGAGCTGAAACAGGGGTGAGTAATAATAGACAGGAGACGGTAAGGGATCTGAAGACAAGACAACAGCAGTCTGATTGTGAGACTCACACCAGGGTCTTAGTGATTAATGGGAGAGAAGATGAGCTAGCACATAGCTGTGACAGTGTCCTGCTTTTCCCTTCCCCTAATGTTTCTAAGGCCATCTCCCACACTGCATCCTGGCCCTCTCTCCCCACTCCAGCTTTGCATTTTTGCTTTTTTGCCTACTCTGGCTTGTCTAATATATTCAAATTTCCAAAATGATGCTCTTTCTAATAGTGATGCCTGCCTCTGGCATATCTTAGGCTGTCAAATTTCCTTAAGTAAAGCCTGTCTAAGTCTGTTTGAAAAGGAAAACATGCTACAAATAGCAGGGGAAAAAATGGCCCATATATATATAAAAAAAAAATGTTAAATTACAGCTATAGAAGAAAACATTCTATGACTTCTTTAATATTAGGATGTCACTGCCTGTTATAAACCTCTCTTCCTGCATTCTTCCCACCCCCACTTTAAAAATCATATGTCTGTATGACAGTCTTATAGATATGGTATAGATGATGAGATCACATCAGCCATGATAAGATCCAGAATATAAAGACTGCAGATCTACACATATTACTTATATCAAAACTTTGGGAATGATCACAGATTTTGAACAAAAAGGATTAATTTTACCAGCTTTTAAATACTTCCCATCTAAAAAAAAGAAAACATACCTGTCTTTAGTTGATACAATGACAATTTTAGAGATGATCTACTTGTTTGGAGAGGGGAGGGAGAGGGGTGATGAAAAAGAGGAAAGGGTTGAGACAAAAATACTGGAAGATTTCATGCTAACCTGAAGATGCCTTGTTTGTGTAAAACTCATTACACGCTCTCTAATTACATGACCTCTCACTCTTTTGAAAATGATTTCATACCACAAAACATTTCTGAAAAGACTTCTGAAGGAAAGTAACAGACTTTTTTTTCCAGAAATGGATTTTTGGTATCTGTTTCCTTGTTAGTTTTCCTTATTGAGAAACAGGAGAATGAGACTTATGTCCTTTTGGAAAAAAGATAAAAGGAAGTTAGAGCGTGGTTGAGGCGGAAAGTCTAATAGAGAACAGTATTTGCTTGGTAATATTTTTAACAGAAATATACTTTTAAAAAATTAAATTATAATGAATATATTTTATCCTTGTCTTTTTCTTTCCCTGTGATCTAAGGATGATTTGGAGGTTACTTTTAAGGGGCCAATACAATTATGCTCACTGGGAATGACTGTCATTCCTAATGGTATCATATTAATGTCAAATTAACTCACTTTCCTAAGTCTTAACAGAGATGATGACCGTGGTGGAGTGACTTTGGCCAGCTGTCAGATCTTCCCCAGCCCACTCACTCACCCCCTGCTCTGCAACAGCATGGCGAGGAGCGGGGAGGGAAGTAAGATGAAAATGTTTGTGGCTCCAGGTAAGGACAGGGAGATCACTTACCAGTTACTGTCACAGGCAAAACAGACCCGACCCGGGGAAAATTAATTTAATTTAAGTAGATCCAGATAGTGAGAAACAAAGACAACAATTAAAAAAACACCTGCCCCTGCCCACGAAGAAGAATGGTGTCTCCCCCCCAACTTTTTCCCACCTTCCCCACCTCACCCCCGACTCCTCTCCCCCCGAGGGGCGCAGGGGTGGGGATGGGGGTTGCGGTGGGTCCATCCCAGCCCCTCTCGGGGCCTTTGGCCCTTGCTGAAACCTGTTTTCCCCCCAGCGCCCCCAGCTTGGCTGAGGGGCTCAGCTGTGTCCTGCGCTGGGGCCGTTGGAGCCGGCTGGGACCGGCTGGAACCGGCTGTGTGCGGCACGGGGCAGCCCCGGCCTCTCCCCACACAGGCCGCCCTGCAGCCCCACTGCTGCCAGTGCCTGGAAAAACAATGTTTCTATAAGTGGCAAAACATTAACCTTCTTGGAGATTTAAATTAATAGGAATTAGCCCATATTCACAGATTTTAATACATGTTAATTTATAGTTGCATTTTGCAACTTGCTAAATGTTAAGTGTTAGGTTATGTGATAAAAGCCCATATGCACACCCACAAAGGAACACAGAGTGACAAGAGCAGGAGGGGGACCTCAAATAATACCCTGCCCTGGCTTCTCCCAGACCTGTTCCAGGAGCCATCAGTCCATCAAAGGCCCATCTGCACCAGTCCAGAGGAGCAGAGGGGCACAGAGGCAGGTGGGAACACAATTTAGGGACTCAGAGGAAGGGACACCCTGTCTGGTCCCCTCCCTGATGGTTCCTGTGATGGGCCTGGGACTTAGCGTTTAGCAAGCTATGAAATTCAACTGTAAGTTAGCATGTGCTAAAATCTGTGAAGCACCAGCAAAGATCAAGCTGCAGTAGCCAGCGAGTAGGTGATGTGGTCTGGGAGCCAGGGGTGACTCTAAGGGTGAAACCACAGTGGGGTTGGCTATAGAGGGCCATGGGAGTCCATGTGTGTGTGTGTGACAGTCTGCAATGGCAACTGGAGTGGGGCTGCCGCCTCAGGGACTTGTACGTCCAGGTGTCAGCAACTGGAGAGACTGGGATCCTGGGGCAGCTGCTGGGCAGACTGAGTGTCTGAGCCCAGCTGCTGGAGGGATCCACCTTGTATGGACGTAGATCTCCAAATTCTCACTAGTGGACCTCCATCCTGCTCAGCCAGAGAGAGGAACAGGATGAGGCCTTTGTTGCTATGTGTGTTCATGTGGATGCTCTGTGTGTCTGCGTGTGATCTGTGTGGCCAGCCATGTCTATGTGTATGTATATATAAGATGTATAGGTGTGCTTTCTGTATATGTGCCTACTGGGAATACGTGCTCAGCCTCGCTACGGGTTGGACTTGGGGACGTGGAGCTGTGTCAGCCTTGCCTCTCTTGGGCTGTCAGTCTGGGAGAATATATTTTCCTCTAACATCAAACATAGCTACTGAACATAGGAAGTAACACTAACCTTTTGGGTTTTAGCTAGTAAAATCTGGAAAGAAAACAGTGCTTTGAAACTGGAGGGAAAAAAGGTCTCTTCATGTAAACAGATCTTTGTTGCAATCATATTTCAGCTCATATGAATCAACTCACAAATCTTTGTTGATGCCCTTATCCCCAAGTGTCACATCAGTTCAAAATTGTGTTTGGATACTGCAGTTGCCTCTCTGTCTTGTCTAGATGTCAGAATGTCAAAATTTTATCAATTTTTTGTCAAAAGGTGCTGGCAGCTGCCATGATGGAAGTCTCTGATCTAAAAATACTTCCACATTTTGTGAAATATATCAAACATGTCCCTTCAGACTAATTGGAAGCAGTAGTAAAAACCTTTATGTCATAGCACTTCCAGTGAGGAAGGGAAGCTGCTGCCCAAGGAACTTGTGGCTTATCCAGAACCTGCTGTAGACCACAAATGGGTCCCCCCAGCTTCCAGCCTGAAGCATTTGAAAATTAGTCTTTAGGAAGAAAAAGTAAAAAAAAACTTCCTATTGAGTTTACAGATGTTAAAGACATGGGAGATTTTCAAGAAAGGAATTTCCATTTCATTGAGATTTTTAATAAAATGTTTTGACTTTTAGTGGTTTTTTTTTCTTCCTATGGTGAAATGAACATGGCTTTGTGTATTAACCAACCTTCCTTCCTTCCTTCCTTCCTTCCTTCCTTCCTTCCTTCCTTCCTTCCTTCCTTCCTTCCCTCCTTCCTCCCTCTCTCCCTCCCTTCCTCCTTCCCTTCCTCCCTCCAAACACACTTCACTCAGTAGAATTCAAGGTGGAAGATAACTTGGAAATACAAGCTAACCACTCACATGACAGTGCAGCAAAACCTTTTACACTGAAATAGTGAACAATTCCTTTAAGCAGCGATGAAACAGGGAATGCAAAATTTAAAGCCTTAACTTTCCTGATATGTTTGTGATGTGTGTCTCACAAGCATCCCTGTATGTCTGGTCTTCCTGTAGTTACTCAGAAACTGGTGCTGCCAGCCCTGTTTCACTGTAGTATGCCACTTACTGACTCTGAACATATTTTTCAGTAAGTTCCAGCCACCAAATCTATCCTACACAGCAAGGATCTGCAAAGATTTCACAGAATCACAGAATGGTTGAGGTTGGAAGGGACCTCTGGAAGTCATCTTGTCTGACCCCCCTGCTCAAGCAGTGCCACCTAGAGCCAGTTGCCTAAACTTGTGTCTAGATGTCTGTCTTTATCTCAAATGATGGCAACTCCATAATCTCTCCGAGCAACCCATGCCACTGCTTGGTCACCCTCACAGTAAAAAAGTGTTTCCTGATGTTCAGAGGGAACCTCCAGTGTTTCAGTTTGTGCCCATTGCCCCTGGATCTGGCATGGGGGCACCACTGAAAAGGACCTGGTTCTGTCCTTTTTGCCCCCTCTCTTCAGGTATTTACACACATTGATAACATCCTCCTGAGCCTTCTCCAGGCTGAACAGTCCCAGCTCTCTCAGCCTTTCCTCATATGTCAGGTGCTCCAGACCCTTCATCATCTTCATGGCCCTTTGCTGGACTCTCTCCACGATGTCCGTATCTCTCTTGTACTGAGGAGCCTGGCACTGGGCACAGCACTCCAGGTGTGGCCTCACCAGCACTGAATAAAGGGGAAAGATCACCTCCCTTCATCTGCTGACAATACTTTGTCTAATGCAGCAGAGGATTCCATTCACCTTCTTTGCAGCAAGGGCACATTGCTGGCTCACGTTCAACTTGGTGTCCACCAGGACCCCGAGGTCCTTTTCTCCCAAGCTGCTTTCCAGCTGGGTGGTCTCCACCATATATTGGTGCATATGCATGTCTGTATGCAGTCCTGAGATTATCTTAAGTGTTTACCTAGTAAGAAAACTCTTAGGCTCCATGAAATTCAAGTTAAATTCCTATAACTTTTTTGTTGTTGTTGTTTCCCCACTGTCATTGGGGCCAGGATTACTCCCTTGTGGCTGTCCCATATAGTTTTTAATCAAAATCTCTGATAGTAAACATAAGATATGTGGTCTCGTTGGATTCCACAGGACTCCATGTGCCTATATCAGCATGTAAATAGCAGGATTAGCGTAATAATATTTAAAGACAAAATAAGACACAGTGGGAGATAACAACATGAGAAAATGCAGAGGCTGAAATAAGACAGCAAACACAGTGATGATAGCACTCCGCAGCAGTGTCCCTCTTACCGCCAAGTCATCTGCTTGTTTAGAGCCCTGCGTATTATTTGGTCAAAAGGGATC
Organism: Grus americana; assembly: GCF_028858705.1. Taxonomy (NCBI): domain Eukaryota; kingdom Metazoa; phylum Chordata; class Aves; order Gruiformes; family Gruidae; genus Grus; species Grus americana. Next base: position 6,751,558 of record NC_072853.1, on the reverse strand, counting down.
AGAAGATCAGTGTTGGGAAAAAGGTAGGCGTTGTGGAATGCTTTGAAATCATAGTTCTTGATTTAGGGAAGCAATTTGGGATTAAGCACTTCTAGGGGGCGTCACATTCTGATACCCTTGTACACAATTTTCAATCCAAGAGTAAAATCAGTCTTACCGATTTCCTTGGGTAGAGGAAATAACTATTTAACACGAATAGAACTAAGTCAACCCCCTGGGTATTAGTGAATTAAAGAAATGGACTTCATAGCTGATTCTTTACAGATGCTCTAAATTCAGGAGAAGGATGCAAAGGTTGATAGAAGGCAGTGGGGAGTTTCAAATAAAGACTTTGGTGATTAAAAAAAAAAAATCCTTTCTCCATAGTATTAATTTTGCAGCAATTCTTTTTAACAGTTTTGATTGCCCTCAAGAGGTCTGGTTTGAAGCAAAGGAAACTAATTCTAATCACAGGAAATTTATGTTGCTTAATTTTGACCTTGCTCAGATAGCAGAGGATTATGTGTCTGGGTTTGTGACCCATGTAGGCAAGGCTCTGAAGATGGAAACTGAGAGAGGACAAAGAAAGACAACATTATTCAGGAACATTGGGAAAATAGGAAGAAAAAAGAAAGTAGAATGGAGGCAAGATTTTGTGGAAAAATTATAGCAAAGGCAGGCCCTGAAAACGATGGTAACATTTTGAGTACCTGTAATCCTGGAGATATACTTTCAACATATAGGAGTGAATAATTTTGTTGGCAACATATTATATGAACTGTTATTAAAGAAGACTTTCTATATCACTGTTTAATCACTGCAAATAGTTAGATATTTCTGTCTCCTTTCTTTTCTGTGTTTTTTAAGTGCAAAGCATCAAAGAGTTTGCAAAGTAATACAGGTCAGTGGGACCTGTATTGGGAATAGACAATCTCCGTATGCATAAGGAACCCAGTTCTTTTCAGCCACTTGAATGGAGGCTGCAGTAATATCTTGTCAACATTAATTGCCTGTACAAATGAGGAGCTGAGCTATTCTCCAAAATGGGAAAAAAAATGAGCAGTGTGGACATTTTGTGCCCCAATAAAAGCACAACGCAGATGTGCTAGACTAAGGAGATGCAGCTCCATAAAAAGGTGTGCTCTGTGATTTGCCTTGCTGTTTTGGTCCCTCAGGCATTCAGACTAGCTTCTTACATTCTCCCAAATCATGCCTGGGCATGGTGAGGAGGCAGCTTGGGGAGCAACTGCTCCCAGGAGGCAGACGAAGCTCTTCTGGGGAAAACAGGGTTTATCTTGTCTTTGACCTATGCTATGCAATTGTATCTGGGGTCAGAGATCAGATCTTATAGGCTCATAGAAGCATTTTGGTTGGAAAAGACCTTTAACATCATCAAGTTCAACCGTTAACCTAACACTGCCAAGTCCAATCAAGAAACCATGTCCCTAAGCACCACATCTACACGTCTTTTAAATACCTCCAGGGATGGTGACTCAACCACTTCCCTGGGCAGCCTGTTCCAGTGCTTGACAGCCCTTCCAGGGAAGAAATTTTTCCTAATATCCAATCTCAGCCTCCCCTGGTACAACCTGAGGCCATTTCCTCTTGTCCTATCACTTGTTACTTGGGAGAAGAGACCAACACCCACCTGGCTACAACCTCCTTTCAGGTAGCTGTAGAGAGCGATAAGGTCTCCCCTCAGCCTCCTTTTCTCCAGGCTAAACAATCCCAGTTCCCTCAGCTGCGCCTCATCAGACTTGTGCTCTAGACCCTTCACCAGCTTCGTTGCCCTTCTCTGGATGCTCTCCAGCACCTCAATGACTTTATTGTAGTGAGGGGCCCAAAACGGAACACAGTCCTCAAGGTGCGGCCTCACGAGTACCGAGTACAGGGGGACGATCACTGCCCTAGTCCTGCTGGCCACACTATGTCTGATACAAGCCAGGATGCTGTTGGCCTTCTTGGCCACCTGGGCACTCTGCTGGGTCATATTCAGCCAGCTGTCAACCCATACTCCCACGTCCTTTTCTGCCAGGCAGCTTTCCAGCCACTCTTCCCCAAGCCTGTAGCGTTGCCTGGGGTTGTTGTGACTCAAGTGCAGGACCTGGCACTGAGCCTTGTTGAACCTCATACAGTTGGCCTCTGCCCATCAATCCAGCCTGTCCAGATTCCTCTTGTAGAGCCTTCCTACCCTCAAGCAGATCAACACTCCTGCACAACTTGGTGTCATCTGCAAACTTACAGAGGGTGCACTCAATCCCCTCATCCAGATCACCGATAAAGATATTAAAGAGCACTGGCCCCAGTACTGAGCCCTGGGGAACACCACTTGTGACTGGCCGCCAAGTCTCCATTGTCCAAAGCTCTTTGGGCCCAACCATCCAGCCAGTTTTTTACCCAGTGAAGTGTACGCCCATGCAAGCCATGAGCAGCCAGTTTCTCCAGGAGAATGCTGTGTTAAACAGTGTCAAAGGCTTTACTAAAGGCTATGTAGAAAATGTCCACAGCCTTTCCCTCATCCATTAAGCGAGTGACTTTGTCATAGAAGGAGATCAGATTAATCAGACAGGACCTGCTGCTTTTCATGAACCCATGCTGGTGCGGCTTGATCGCCTTGTTGTCCTGTACATGCTGCATGATGGCAATCAAGATGATCTGCTGCATAACCTTCCCCAGAACCTCCTTCTGGCTCTTCCTGTGGATGGGCATCACATTTGCTAACTTCCAGTCAACTGGGACCTCCCCAATTAGCCAGCACTGCTGATAAATGATGGAAAGTGGCTTGGTGAGCACTTCTGCCACCTCCCTCAGTACCCTTGGGGGGATTCCATCCATCTCCATGGACTTGTGTGTCTCTAAGTGGTGTAGCAGGTCACTAACCACTTCCGCTTGGATTATAAGAGCTTCATTCTCCTCCCCGTCCCTGTTTTCCAGTTCAGGGGCCTGGGTACCCGGAGAACAACTGGTCTTACTGCTAAATATGGAGGCAAAGAAGGCATTAAGTACCTCAGCCTTTTCCTCATCTTTTGTCACTATGTTTCCCCCTGCATCCGGTAAAGGATGGAGATTCTCCTTAGCTTTCCTTTTTTTGCTAATGTACTTAGAATCATAGAATCATACAATGGTTTGGGTTTGAAGGGACCTTAAAGATCATCTAGTTCCAACCCCCCTGCCATGGGCAGGGATACCCTGCACTAGACCACGTTGCCCAAAGCCCCATCCAACCTGGCCTTGAAAGCTTCCAGGGATGGGGCATCCACAACATCTCTGGGCAACCTGTTCCAGTGCCTCACCACCCTCACAGTCAAGAATTTCTTCTTTATATCTAATCTAAATCTACCCACTTTCAGTTTAAAGCCGTTAGCCCTCACTCTATCACTACATGCCCTTGTAAGCAGTGCCTCTCCAGCTTTCTTGTAGGCTCCCTTCAGGTATTGAAAGGCTGCTATAACGTCTCCCTGGAGCCTTCTCTTCTCCAGGCTGAACAACCCCAACTCTCTCAGCCTGTCCTCATAGGAGAGGTGCTCCAGCCCTCTGATCAACTTTGTGGCCCTCCTCTGGACTCGCTGCAACAGCTCCATGTCTCTCTTGTACTGGGGACCCCAGAGCTCGATGCAGTACTCCAGGTGGGGTCTCACGAGAACAGAGGGGCAGAATCATTTCCCTTGACCTGCTGGTTATACTTGGTTTGATGCAGCCCAGGATACTGTTGGCTTTCTTGGCTGCGCACACACATTGTCGGCTGATGTCCAGCTTTTCATCCACCAGCACCCTCAAGTCCTTCTCCGCAGGGCTGTTCTTTATTCTGCTATTTTATTTGAGTTCTGTATGTAAGTGCTGCTGAAATCAGCACTTTACCTGTGGCAGTCTCTGTGATTGACCTTGTCAGCGTCATCTGTGTGTGTTTCTGTGTTTGCCTCTGTAACACATGCACAGCTTCGTTACTGGTTGAACCTACAAATGAGAAAGCAGCAGCTGCATCCCTCAGCCTCGGCAGAGGCCCCCAGGTCCCTGGGACATCATGCTTGGGCTGGAGTGGCTAGAGGAGGCAGCCACGCTTCTTTCTTCATCTATAGCTGGTCCAAAGAACTAAGCAATACAACTAAAAAATTACGTAACTTTGAAGTTGAGTGATTAAGCTTGGTGTGGTGGTTTGTCAGCCATATGGAGTGTTGCAATGCTGGTTAAATGTTGTAAGTGGAGGAACAGGAAGTTATAAGTTTACATATCTTCTGTGTGGCACACTATTTTCTGTCCTACTTGAGAATATTGACACTGCACAGATCTATTTTGCAGCTCTTTTTCTCAAGTTTCTGAGACACATTACTCTTTTCAGATAAAAGGCTCTCTAATCTGTAATACTGGCACTCACGCTGAAAGGAGAGGTGGTAAGAAGCAGTAATTGTGACAATGAAAGAAAGAAAATGGACGTTCTGACTTTTTTTAAACATGACACGATTTTTTTCCTGGATTTTTTTCTTCTTTTATGGAAAAAAGGAAAACACCTTCCTTGTAACTATTTCCAGCAATATCTTGCAACGGTGTGTCCAAATCAATTGTAGTGTGACTGCTTAGGAAGAGGAAGTTGCAGATTTTCTGCTACATTTAGGTGTGAGTTAGAGCCAAAAGCCCTGGGACGTACCATAAATACATATAGCAGAGATATGGATAGATCTGATTAATTCACCATAGAAATTTCATATTTGGAATTGATGATGGTAATTTTTTCTCATCTTCGCTTCTACTTCATTATTATTATATTGTCCTTTAGGTCAGCAGTATGGAAGATATGAATGCTCTGATTTATCTCAAAAATAAAATCATGGGAGAGTCAAAAGAAGGCAATGGAGAAATTGAAGACAATCCTCTGCTTGAAGGAGACGTATGACATCTCTTCCCAGAGTTTTGCTTAGAACTAGAGGCAATAAAAACACTGTTTTATCTGAGTCATAAGAGCAGTGTAGGACTTGGTCTGTATATCATGAGACTAGAGGAATGCATTTAGTCCAGAGTGGTTAACGTAATCTTGTTGTCTGTTTTCTGCCCGTGTCCACTGTACCCAGCAGTCAAGTTAGGGGTTATGGTGGCCATAGACAACAGCCAGTGCTCAAAGGGCTGTGCAGGCTGTAGAATGACTTATAAAATAACTTTTAAACTGTTATCTACTAGAAATCTATGTTTTTAATTTTCAATTATTAATGTTTTTATTTAGCATAACACAAAGAGAACTTAGCTTTTGCTATATCCTTTTCTTAACTGATATAACTGGAGAGAAAGTAAACGTGAACTACTTGACAGACTTTTTCCCTATAGACAGCTTTTTCTTCTAGTGTTTTCTGTAACATGATGCCTATTCTAAGACCAAATCCATTAAATGCTTTTCTTCCCCTCTGTTCTCAAAAACAACAACAACAAAAAAAAAACCCAAAACCAAAAAACAAAGAAAAAAATTAATGAAACCCCAGATCATTATGTGTCCCCGTGTTGCCTGGGCTCCATCCCAGAAAGCTGGTATGTAATGGACATCGGAATCCTTGAAAATAGTTATTTGCCTTGAGTGCTTGACAGCTTGACCTTTCACTTCAAAATTACTTGTCACTTCTTGCCATACACCTATGAATGTCACTCTCCACATCATTTCAGTCTCTCATTATGACTGGTGGGTGGTATACCTGTAAACAGCTTTCTGGACTCCGGGTTTCCATTAGATTCACTCTCAGGTATATAATATGTCTAATACATTTCTGAACCAATTATGGAGTTAGTGCTTTTAAAAAAAAAAAAAAAAAAAGATGCTCTCAGACTTCCCCCCCCCCTTAGAATCTTAATTTAAGCTAAGTTTTGATAGCTCAGATTCTTGGTTCAAAATATTGTAGAGAACTGTGCCCTCTGCTCCCTAATTTAAACACAAACTTTCTTGCTAGTGATTGAAACTTTGAGATGTAAACATTATTTTCCATAATCTAAACATGTTCTGAGGCATTTGGTATGAAGTCTTCTGCCTTCCTGGTGTAAATGTCACACGTTGGATTAAATGCTTGAATATACACTGAAGCAAGAACAGAAATATTCAAATCTGACCGCTAGGATTAAGCACAATTTTTGTCCTCATTTTGAATATTTTGTGTAGCACACAAATTGAAGAGGTACCTTCCCCCCACTATGGCAGTGGTCAATGGCTGGTGAATTTGATTATGAAATGCAGTTAAAAACTTCCATTGGGGAAGGTAACTGGTAGGTTGAAACTGCTACACTGCAGATGAGCCCTTCACTGATCCCTCAGCTTCGGGCTGTTGAATGAAAGGGATGCGCTGTTCGTGTCACTCTGTGGAAGGTACCGAATTTCAGTCTTCCACTTTTCTGCTCCAGAATTTAAATTACCTCAAATGGAAATAATACATTATTATTATTGTTATTATTATTATTATTACTGTTTTATATTTCATTTTGAAATTAAAAAACTACTTATGTCCACAAGGCTTTGGTGTCATTTAATTGCTGGAATAAAAGAATTGGAAAGAAAAAAACCCCACAACATGTAGCATAATACAATGTAATTTGTTCCAAACTCCTAATTGAGACATAACTGAATAGCCCAGGACAGCCAATGCATCGATCTTTCTGATCTTCATTACAATAGGGGGAAATATTCCAGAGTTATCAGCTTGAAGTTACTTGCAGCTGTACAGACACTGTGCGCCATATAATAAGTGCCTAAGTTAACACATAAACAGCATTTGATACTCAAGGTGATGCTTTTTCAGACACGTTTGGATTGTGCAGTCTAACCTCATTTACACTAATGTACTTGAAAAAATACTCATGGGATATTTGCTCATCCAAGATACTTAACTTGGATGCATAGGTATCCTAGCTGTGATATTTGAGCTGACTATGAAAGAAACATGAAGGATAGAGATCAATGTGTTTAATAAAGATAGGATAAAGCGTTCCATGAAACCACAATGTTTCAGATTTATTTTTTTTTAAATTCAGCAGAAAAGGGCAAATTTGATATAAAAACTGGAACTCCTTTTAAAAAATACATTACACTTTCCAAGAAAACCCTGAAACATTCAGTTCTCATTTAAAATTTTATATATTGAAAAATTCCACAAGTCATTGGGAATTAGGCAGTTTTGGACACATTCCACAGCAGACATTTAATCAATGGGGATTTTCTTGAGAGTTGAGTCCTTTCACGCAACCAGTGCTTCAAATCTAATATGATGAGCAGACTTAAAAGGGGTAGTTCTCTAATAGGTACATTTAGTACTTATCTTATTTTCTTGCTGGAAACATCAAAGATGTCCAAGTATTTTACTCAAGCATGAGTGAATGATTAAAAAATGAACTTAAAGGCATTTCAATATCTACTCACAGCTACTTCCCCATGTAATAGCTTCATAGTCATCAGGAAGATAACAATATTTTAACAAATATTTTGTCACAATCTGAGGTGCTATAAAATTTTATAACACGGTATATGCCACACGATTATTTCTATTATATACATCATGAAATACATGATATGCTCTGGATCAAAACACCATTTTGTAGCAAATCCTTTTTAAATTCCGCTTTTACAATGAGTTCACATAGGGTCTTTTTCTTTATTCAGCATAATTCTTTTTTTTTTTTTTTTTTTTTTTAATCTGATTAGGGATGAAAATGTATTTTCAAATTTGAGAAAGCCCCCTGGAAATGGCCAGAAGGCAAGGGGAGAGCATTCGCTGAGTATATATAAGTGGCCTTGTCCTCAGAGGGAATCTGTGCTGGGAAAATGTATTCACAGGAAAGAGGAAAGAGGATGGCTTCGCTTTGAGGGCAATGTTTGAGGCATATAGGAGACAAGGATGGGCATCTATGCTAGGACAGATCCTGACAGAAGAGAACCATCTATTAATCTGTCTTCTGGTCTCTGCAGAGGCCCAGGACCAAGCAGACATACATGAAATGGTAAATTCATGGAAAGAACTAAAGATCGCAGTATAAGGACTTGAAGAGGCTACACAGTTATGGAAAGGCTGAGTCTGGATGAAAGTGTGGTCTCTCAAAGTACAGAACAGGATCAAGTCGCCAAAGTGAGCAGCTCTGGTGCCAGCACAATTTGCAGTGGAGTGCTCTAGCTTGGTGAACAGGGGGGTTCCCAAACCAGGGGATCCTCAGGGGGAGCCATGAGATTTGCCAGGAGCCTACAGCTCGTGCGACAGCAGCTGAGGAGACCGGGCAGGGCCAGGAGACACAGCGGCCAAGCACCCACCACACACACGTAGGAAAAAAAAGCCCGTAGGGAGCGCCAGCGACCAGGAGTGCTGCAAACAGAGTGTGGGACATCAGGAGAGGTGTGGCACAGCAGTTTGTGCAGCAGTTTGTGTGGGAACGTGCGCAGGAAGGGTGCTGTAACTCTGCCAGTTTGACCAGGGAGCAATGGTATCCACCCGGCAGAAGGCCATGGTCTCTCTAAGCTCTGCACCCACCAGTACAGGATGGCAGCAGTGAGCACACCTGTGGGAGGTGCAACCAGGTGGAGGAACTCCTCTGCTCAGTGACAGAGCTCTTGGAGGAGGTGAGCAGGTTGAGGAATATCAGAGAGAGTGAGAGAGAGAGATAGACTACTGGAACCGCACCCTGCCTTCCCTGGGACAGGCCCAGCAGGCAGGCAGGACACGTGATATGGAGGATTCCCCATCCTCTCTCTGTCTGTCTGAACAAGGTGACTTAAGGGAGAGGAGGCAATGGTGACAAGTTCCTGCCTGGTGCAGCAGACACGTCTGCCCTGTGACTCTCTCACCGTCCCAGGTGCCCTTGCATAACAGGTATGAGGCTCTGGAAGTGGAACCAAACAATAAGGAGGACAAGTTGGTCTCAAGTTGCATCAGGGGAGATTTAGATTGGATATTAGGAAAAATTTCTTCACCAAACGAGTGGTCAGGTATTGGAACAGGCTGCCCAGAGAGGTGGTTGAGTCACCATCCTTGGAGGTGTTCAAAAAACGTATAGATGTGGCACTTTGGGACATGGTTTAGTAGACATGGTGGTGGTGGGTTGACAGTTGGACTTGATGATCTTAGAGGTCTTTTCCAACCTTAAAGATTCTATGATTCTATGATAATGGGTCATCTAGGTTGGAGGTGTTGCCAAGGCTAAGTCGGCCTACGCCCTGCATCAAAACTACTTCCATAAAGAAAAAAAGACAGGTTATTGTCATAGGAGACTGACTCCCTTCTGAAGGGAACAGAAGGCCCAATATGCAGACCAGACCCACTTCTTAGGAAAGTCTGCTGTGTGCCTGGGGCTCCAGTTAAAGACGTGAAGAGAAAACTTCCTACCCTGGTATGGTCCTCAGATTATTATCTATTATTGGTTTTTACAGCAGGGCACAACTGGAGTGCTGTAATGGATGGGTATAAACTCTTCAGAAGAGATAGGCAAGGAAGGAGAGGTGGTGGGGTGGCCCTGTTAGTTAGGAGTGTTTTGAATGTTTAGAGCTTAATGATGGTGACAATAGGGTTGAGTATTTACGCATAAGAATCAGGGGGAAGGCCAACAAGGCAGATATCATGGTGGGAGTGTGTTATAGACCACCCAACCAGGATGAAGAGGCAGATAAAATTCTTTAAGCAGCTGGGAGAAGTCTCATGATTGCTATCCCTTGTTCTCCTGGGGGACTTCAACTTACCAGGTATCTGCTGGAAATACAATACAGCAGAGATGAAACAGTCGAGGGGATTACTGGAGTGTGTGGAAGATAACTTCCCGACACAACTGGTGAGGGAGCCAACCAGGGAAGGCACCCCACTGGACCTGTTGTTTGCGAACAGAGAAGGACTTGTGGGTGATGTGATGGTTGGAGGCCATCCTGGGCACAGTGATCATGAAATGATAGAATTTTGGATTCTTGGAGAAGTAAGGAGGGGGCTTAGCAGAACTGCTACCTTGGAATTCTGGAGGGCAGACTTTGGCCTGTTTAGGGGCCTGGTTGACAGAGTGCCTTGGAAGGCAGTCCTGAAGGGCAAAGGAGTCCAGGAAGGCTGCACACTCTTCAAGGACATTTTAAAGGCGTAAAAGCAGGCTGTCCCCATGTGCCAAAAGACAGGCCAGCGGGGAAGAAGACCAGCCAGGCTGATCAGAGAGCTTTGGCTGGAACTCAGGAAAAAAAGGAGAGTTTATGGCCTTTGGAAGAAGGGGCAGGCAACTCAGGGGACTAAAATGTCATTAGGCTATACAGGGAGAAAAGAAGAAGGGGAAAAGCCCAGCTAGAACTTAACCTGGCTACTGCCACTAAAGACAATAAAAAATGTTTCTATAAATTAACAGAACCCAGCAGTCAGTTGCTGAGGGGAGCTGCTCTGGTGCTGGCCTGACCCGCAGCAGAGTGGCAGATCTCAGCACATAGTGGGTTTCCTGAGGAAGAGAAACACCAGAGGAGCAGAGAGACCCACCAGCAGCCGGCAGCAATGGCAGGAGGTGCTGACCAGGCCTGGGCGCTGCCAGAGCAACCGCGGCCACCCCCGCACCTATAAAAAGCTGCCTGGGCAGCGCTGTGACCAGAGCGTGGCACGGCAGTTTGCGTGGGAGGGCGCACAGGAAGGGCCTGGTCACCCCACCAGCTCAAGAGGGGAGTTCCACTGGTGGTCATCACCCTCTCGGAAGGAGCTTAGCTATGGTATCCTCCCGGCAGAGAGCTCTGTCCTCTGCGCTTGCCAGAACGGAGGTGGCAACCCAGAGCGAGCTGCCAGGAAAACAGGCAGCCACCCAGGCCCCAGGCTGCAGGGAGTGCCAGACCTGTCACTGGGAATGGCTGGCAGTAGTGAGAAGGGCTGTGTGAGCTGTGACCAGGGGGACGATCTGCTCAGCCTGGTGGCAGAGCTACGAGAGGAAGTGGTAAGGTTAAGGAGCATCAGGGAGGCTGAGGAAGAGATAGACCGGTGGAGCCATGCTCTGCCCTCCCTGAGACAGAAACAGGGACAGCCACCAGACAAAACCCAAGATCAAGGGGACCCTGTGTCCTCCCCCGGCCAGGATGAAGGCAGTAGATTAAAGAAAAGGAGTGAATGGAGGCAAGTCCACGCTCAGGGTAGCAGAAGAACCTCCTCCTTGCCCACCTCACCCTCCCAGGTGCCTCTGTACAACAGGTATGAGGCTCTGGATGGGGAAGGCCAGTCAATGGATTATGTGGATGATGGTTGAACTACACTAGAGGTGTCACCAAGGTCAGAAAGGCCCACCCCCTGTATTGTGACCACCTCCATGAGAAAGAAAAGGCGGGTGATAGTTGTAGGGGACTCCCGTCTGAGGGGAACAGAAGGTCCGATGTGCCAGACAGACCATCTTCTTAAGGAAGTCTGCTGCCTCCCTGGAACCTGGATTAAGGACATTACTAGGAAATTTCCTAGCCTGGTGCAGCCCTCAGACTATTGCCCATTACTGCTCTTCCATGTGAGTGGTGATGAAGCCACAATGCTTAGTCCAAGAGTGATCAAAAGAGACTTTGGGGCCTTGGGACAGTTGGTGAGAGAATCTGGTGCACAAGTTATTTTTATCTCTCTCCTTCCAGTTGCAGGCAGTAACGTTGGAAGAAATAGACGGACCCAGTCTATTAATACATGGCTCCATGGCTGGTGTCACCAACGTAGTTTTGGGTTTTTCAATAATGGGATGGCCTATGCAGGACCAGGCTTGCTGGCTTGAGATGGGATTCACCTTTCTCAAAAGGGAAAGAGGGTCTTTGCCCAGGAGCTTGTGGGGCTCATTGACAGAGCTTTAAACTAGGCTTGAAAGGGGAGGGAGATAATATCAGGCTTGGCTGCAACAAGCTGAGGGATGACACGCCAACATCAGAGGGACTAGGTGCTAGCAAAGGCCCTCAGCCTGTTGCTCAGAGATGTGCTGGATACATGCAGCACACCTGAAGTCTTACAGAGATGAGCCAGGCGCTCCTGAGGTAATAGGAGCCAACAGAGAAACATTGGTGAAGTACTTCAAAAGAATTCCCGCCACTCTAGCCAGTAAATCAGCATCATCGGAGGCCCAGCTTAAATGTCTCTATACAAATGCACATGTAGCATGGGGAATAAACAAGAGGAGTTAGAGATGTGCACACACCTGCAAACCTAAGATCTTATTGGCATCACGGAGATGTGGTGGGATGGCTCCTATGACTGGAGTGTTGGAATGGAAGGACACAGGCTCTTTAGGAAGGACAGGCAGGGGAGACGAGGAGGGGGTGTCACCTTCTATGTCAATGACCTGCTGGAGTGCATGGAACTCCACCTAGGGATGGATGGGGAGCTGACTGAGAGCTTATGGGTCAGGATTAAAGGAATGGCAGGGACAGGGGACATTATAGTGGGGGTCTGCTACAGGTGACCTGACCAGAAAGACCAAGTGGATGAGGCCCTCTATACACAGATAGGAGCAGCCTCACATTCACAAGCCCTGGTCCTCTTGGAGGACATCAATCACCCCGATATCTGTTGGAGTGACAACACAGCAGGGCATAAGCACTCCAGGAGGTTCCTAGAATGCATGAATGATAACTTTCTTCTCCAAGTAACAGAGGAGCCAACGAGGAGAGGTGCCATGCTGGACCTTGTTCTTACCAACAAGTAGGGGCTGGTGGGGAATGTGAAGCTCAAGGGCAGCCTTGGCTGCAGTGACCATGAAATGGTGGAGTTCAAGATCCTGAGAGCAGCAAGGAGGGCACACAGCAAGCTCACTACCCTGGACTTCAGGAAAGCAGACTTTGGCCTCTTCAGGGACCTGCTTGGTAGAGTACCATGGGACAAAGCCCAGGGAAGGAGGGAAGAGGTGCCCTCTTGTGAAGTTCCCATTGACCAGAAAAGGGGAAACATAACCCCCTTTTCTTAAAGAGGGAAAAAAAAGAGACCCAAGGAACTACAGGCTGGTCAGTCTCATCTCTGTGCCTGCCAAGATCGTGGAGCAGATCCTCCTGGAAACTATGCTCAGACACATGGAAAATAAGGAGGTGATTGGTGACAGATAACATGGTTTCACTAAGGGCAAATCATGTCTGACAAATTTGGTGGCCTTCTATGATGAGGTTGCAGCATCGGTGGATAAAGGAAAAGCAACCGATGTAATCTGCCTGGACCTGTGCAAAGGATTTGACGCTGTCCCGCACAACATCCTTGTCTCTAAATTGAGGAGATATGGATTTGACAGATGGACCACTCAGTGGATAAGGAATTGGCTGGATGGTTGCACTCAAAGCGTTGCTGAATATCCAAGTGGAGATCAGTGACAAGTGGCATTCCTCAGGCATCCGTATTGGGACCGGCACTGTTTAACATCTTTGTCAGCAACATGGACAGCAGGATCGAGTGCACCCTCAGCAAGTTTGCCGATGACACCAAGCTGTGTGGTGTGGTCGACATGCTGGAGGGAAGGGATGCCATCCAGAGGGACCTTGACAGGATGGAGAGGTGGGCCTGTGCGAACCGCATGAAGTTCAACAAGGCCAAATGCAAGGTCTGTCTGTGGTAGAAGGCACCCCATGCTGGAGCAGGGGAAGAGTGTGAGGAGTCCTCCCTCTGAGGAGGAAGGAGCGGCAGACACAACGTGTGATGAACTTACTGCAACCACCATTCCCTGTCCCCCTGCACTGCTCAGTGGGAAGGCGGTAAAGAAAATCAGGAGTGAGGTTGAGCCTAGGAAGAAGGGAGGATGAGGGGAAGATGTTTTTCAGATTTGGTTTTATTTCTCATTATCCTACTTTGATTTGATTGGCAATATTAAATTAATTTTCCCCACGTCAAGTCTGTTTTGCCCGGTAATTGCTGCGTGATCTCCCTGTCCTTATCTTGACCCACGAGCCTTTTGTTATATTTTCTCTCCCGTCTAGCTGCGGAGGGGATTGGCAGAGCAGCTTTGGTGGGCACCTGGCGTCCAGCCAGGGTCAGCCCACCACACCATGTGACTATAAAATAATCTAAGTTGGAAGGGATCTCAGGAAGTTTCTAGTCCAACCTCCTGTTCAAAGAAGGCTAAACTATGGCATTAGACCATGTTGCTCAGGGATTTATCCAGATGGTAAATGTGTATGTTGGGAATCCTACTAGGTTTCTGTTAACAATGTTTTGATATCATACATACTTGAGGAGTTACAAAGGGTTATCAGTCAATTTGGAAATGATGTAACTGCACTGAGAGTCTGGATCCAAAGAGGACCAAATCTTTAGTCTACAAAGATAAAGGAAGTTTAAGAAAAGAAATGTCAACTTCTGGTACACAAAACCACATTTATTTCAGGAACAGAACTTTGATCACTAAGAGAAGGCAGATATCTCATTTAAACAACAAATGAGTGGAGACTTACAGCACCTTAAATTTGTCAATTTGCTGCCTGAGCTATAGTTAGATGCTACTTCTAAACATTTCATGTATAAAATATCTTTCTTTGAATCAAGAGCCTGATAGCAGATAATCCAAATAAGGTTTTACTTGTCCAAAATTACAGTATCATTTAGCCTAACCTGAACTTTCCATTTATTATGGTTTATCTCCCTTCTTGATAGCAACTAGATACCAACTAAATTGTTTCACAGAAAGAGATATTTTCAGGTTGTTTTGTTACACATAAATACATAACTGCAGGCAGGCACACATCTGTCTTGGAGAGCACAATATGTGCACAATTAGTACATTTAATTAGTTAATTAGAGGAAGCTTAAAGGATAGTGCAGATGGCCTTGAAGAAACATACTGTGGAACAGTCAGTGCTCTATCTTCTAATGTTCTTGCATAGTGTATCCTCTAGATATCTTGTTGGCCTGTCACCTCTCTTGCGTCACTGTGGGTCACTGTCATCTGTTATTCAGATCCTATCCTATCATTACCATCAGTAACTCACATATCAGTGGTCACTCTGTTTTCCTGTCTCATCTTTTTATTTGTCTACAGTTATTACCCATTTTTTTGGTCTACAGGTTTCATGTTCAGATACTGTAGGCATAAAGAATACCAAAATAATAGACTAGTAGAGGAAATACGGTAAATGGAAAAAGATGTTTCCATTCTGAACACACTGCCAATTCCCTGTCTGCAACAAGGGAAACTGATAGAGGGTTGTGATTTTGTGTTTTCATTCAAATATAGAATTTCAGAAAATCAATTTCTGGATTTCGGTGCAGTTGAATGATAAAACTGTCTTTGACTTCAAAGGATCAAAAATTTTACTAGCTTTCTATCACTCTCCCTGTCTTTCTCTGCCATTAAGTCTCTGAGGGCACAATTTTGGATGTAGTATTGCTCTTAGGTCCTCCACTTTCTAACATTCTTTCTGGGCTTCAGGAAAGGCAACAAGAGCAGATTGTCCAGAATTACTATTTTTTGTAACCTAGAAAACTGGGTAGTTTGCAGAATGTATGACATGTCTTTTGCACACAGGAAAACTTGTCAAAATCGTAAAGATAAATATTGTTAACGTTTGATAGCGTGATGAATAAATGCTGTAAGTTATATTGAGTATTATTTATCTTTTCCCCATCAACTCTGATATTCTTTTTAAATGTTGCATTAGTGTTGGTGATTTGAACATTGATATGCAGTCCTCAAGGTTACAAACAGCAAAGTGCCAAAAGAAATCTAAGATTAATGAAAAGGAGGGTGAAGAAATCTTTTCCACCACACATAACATTTAAGTAATTTTTTTGTTGGGTGACCATGTTAAACTGCCCCTGAGTTGTCCACTTCAGAGCTCGTGGTCAGAAATAGTTCTTTCTCAGTTTAAGTCCTTTTGATGGACAGGTCAGCTGTCAGCATTTTCAGAAAAACACACTTAATTTTCATTGTCATCAACTTCTTACATGCTTCTTCAAAGACTACAGCAAGTACAGCTAAAGGATGCTTACATTTAAGAAAATTTCCTGTTCAACATTTCTTATTCTGCTCCATTTTAAAAAGAAAAAAAAGTCTCATAAAGATTTTTTGCTTTTATTGGAACTGGTGTATAGGAATATCTGGGGGTTCCCTTACTTGTTTACTTCTGCTTTTTATGTTAACAGTTGATGTAAGCAGCCATAAATGTGACCTGGTTAGAAAGGAAAATTACTGAACAAAAGAAAATATCTGCTGAAAAATATTGACAGAAAATGCCTGCCAGCCTGGGGACTGTGAGCCTAGGAACTAGGCTGTGAACCAGAAGCATCCTTGAGAAGTACAGCTGGCTTCTTTGGCGTACAGCTGGGTACCTAGAAGAAAGAGACATTCTGAGATACCATTGATTACGTATTGTGTTTGTGTGGCAAAGCTTTGGTAGTGGGAGGGGCTACTGGAGTGGCTTCTGTGAGAAGATGCCAGAAGCTGCCCCCATGTTGGATGGAGCCAGTTCCAGCCAGCTCCAAGATGGACGCACCAATGGCTGAAGCCGAGCCCATCAGTAACATTGGTGGGACCTCTCTGATAACATATTTAAGAAAGGGCAAAAACTGCTGCGCAACAGCAGCTGGGAGAGAGGAGTGAGAATATGTGAGATAAACAGCTCTGCAGACACCAAGGTCAGTGAAGAAGGATGGGGATGAGGTATTGCAGGTGCTGGAGCAGAGATTCCCCTGCAGCCCATGGAGAAGACCATGGTGAGGCAGGCTGTCCCCCTGCAGCCTGTGGAGGTCCATGGTGGAGCAGATATCCACCTGCAGCCCATGGACAACCCCATGCCAGAGCAGGTGGATGCCTGAATGAGGCTGTGACCCCATTGAAAGCCCATGCTGGACCTGTGGAGAGGGGAGCCCATGCTGGAGTAGGTTTGCTGGCAGGACTTGTTACCTCATGGGGGACCCACGCTGGAGCAGTCTGCTCCTGAAGGACTGCACCCCGTGGAAGAGACCCACGTGGGAGCAGTTCATGAAGAACTGCAGCCTGTGGGAAGGACCCATGCTGAAGAAGGTTGTGAAGGACTGTCTGCCATCAGTTGGATCACATGCTGGGGCAGGGGAATCAGAATCATAGAATCATTTAGGTTGGAGAAGCAGAGACAAAGTGTGATGAACTGACTGCAGCCCCCATTCTCCATCCCCCTGTGCTGCTGGAGGGGGGGAGGACGTAGAGAAATTCAGGAGTGAGGTTGAGCCTGGGAAGAAGGGAGGAGTGGGGAGAAGGTGGGTTTAGATGTGGGTTTATTTCTCATTATCCTACTGCGGTGTTAGCTGACAGTAAATTCAATTAATTTGCCTGAGTCAAGTCTGTTTGGCCATGACAGTAATTGGTGAGTGATCTCTTCCTGTCCTTATCTTGACCCACGAGCCTTTCAGCATATTTTCTCCCCCTGTCCAGTTGAAGAGAGTGATACAGTGGCTTGGTTAGCACCTGGTGACTAGCTAGGAACTGCAATGGCAATTTGTTATCTGAAAAGGTGAAAAATAGTCTGTAAAAAGGGGAAGACATCCTGAGAAAGTAAGAATCGTTAACTGTCACTGACTGTTCTAACTGCAAGAACAGGAAAACCCTCTTGAAGAATAAAAATTGATCTGAAAGAACAGAAAACATCATCATCTATTGACTTAGAGCTGAAAATCTGAAATTAACAGCACCTATTTACTGCTCAAACTGGTGGTGTCCTATGCTCTCTCATGTGTCTGTGTTACAAAAAAGACAAAATGGAGCCTCTCTCTCGGAGAACTTCCTGTGCTGCATGTACTTTTCCTTTCCTAAACAGACTGAAGTCCACAGGAACTTTCTATGAGATCTTGGACTCTCACCAGGGATGCCTGGCTGATGCCAGACTCTGATGTGGATCATCTTTGAAGTGAGACTCTGCCTGTTACCTGTGGGCTCACTTCTGGGATCAGTTTGGTTTGTCCTCTCCTCTCAGATGGTTTGGTCCCTTCTGAAATCTGTCTAATTCGCTCGATACCAGTATTGCTATATATCCACATAAGAAATCTATCATATCTGCTATTATACTGTTGAAAAGTTGCTTCATTAATGGTAAGTTTGTAGTAACCTGGAACAGCATATACAAACTTGATGATTGCTGTTATCAGTTGTTGCTATAATATCGATTGTTTCTGTAATTGATTATTGCCATACTATTGATTAATAGTATATTATTGATAGAGAGAGACATATATATCCACTTTATTAATCACAGATATACTTGCTACTGGTGATTTTTTGCAGTATTTTTGGTAATCTGTAATGAAGTAGAGAAATTTACAGGATAAAAGCCTCCTTGTCCTTGTGTATTATGCAATCCTACAAACCCATTGTCACGATCTCTACACACCCATAGCCCAAGTAACCCTTCAGATCATGACAACAGTATAATCTGTATATCGTTATCCATTAAGAACTTACTACTTTTACTTTCCTCTTCCCAAATCCCTTCAGTGTTGCACCACAAAGAGATTGAATTACGTATTCATTCTACACTGGGAAGAAGTGAGGCTGTGAAAGAATAAACTGCTCCCCAAAACCTAGTGACTCAAAACCAAGAGAGCTACAGACTAAGAAATACAACAGGAAATCAGTTTCTTGGCATCCTGACCCAAATCTACAAAGCATAAACAAGTTCTCAGATACTAGCTACATAAGACATTTAATAACTTGTTATCATTTCCCAGTCTTCTTACCAAAGAGGACTACGTAAGGACACTTTCAGTAGAACTCAAAAATTTTAACTTTCAAGAACTCTTCATAATCTAAAATACAAATCTGAAATCATTAGTTACCATCTTATGGACAATATTAGCAAATAACTTATTATTAAAAAGGGTGTTTTGTTCTTGGTGGTGGTGGGGTTTCTTGTTAGTTTTTAGTATGTATAGAATGAAAAGAGGTATCCTGGACCTGGGACCTTGGACATCATGCTCTTGTGGGAAATTCTATTCAACATACACCTGACTCAGAAATGGTGATCACAGCCAAGCAACATGGGCCACCTAACTATGCACCCAAACCCTTCCTCACATATTGCTGCTTCAACATGGGGGCCTGTAAGCTGCTTGTGAAGGAGTACCTCCATTTCCATACTGTACAACCTGGCAAAAGCCAACACAGCATTTATTTTCCTTACTGCAGCAACTGTAACATGCAGTGATTCAGAGTCTGCACGTGAGGAAGTGAGCCATTCCTGCTGTGGAACAGGCATCTGGGGATGGAAACCATGTAGTGAGCCCTCTGTAAGCCATCCTGCCTGTAAATCATAGCCAGTCCTCAGATACATGGGCACAGCATAAAAATCTGGATAAAGTGTGTAGTCCACAGTTTGGGAAGCTTCTGACTAGTGGATATTTCAAATTATAGGAAATTTGCATGTTTGTTTTTTTTTTTTTTTTAAATGACGGTTTGGGGAAGTGAGCTAGTCATTTTGAAATGGTCTTTTAACCTTATAAAAATGATTGGCCAGATTTTATGCACTGAAATATTCCTGTATGCTCAGTGAGTACTCAGCATAAGCACACAGATTTATATCCACAGATAAATGAGCCAAGTAGACACTGATAATCAGGATAATGATGCCAATAATACACACACCAGAGAACTCTAAATGCCCAGCTAGTGCTGGAACAATCCTGATTCATAATAGCATGCTTTTAGAAGTTTCATTCTTTTAGCAGCTGAGGCATTTTTCTGCTAGTTAAATGCAAGATCATTCTAATAGATGCTGAAGTCCTTCCAGTGAACAGCAAACAGCCTCGAGTCAAACACCAATGACGCTACCAAGTGACTGTATCAGTCCAGACCTGGGTGTTGCTGAGATCAGCTTGTGCCTTTGAACTGTCCCTCTTGGATCATATCAGTGCAGGCACCAGGGCATTTAATTTTGCAGCAAGCTGCCATCACCACGTTCTATTACGCTGAATTCCTGTTGCTATCTTCCAAACTCTGCCAGCCTCCATTACTGACTGAATCTGTGTCATTGTTGGGTCGTGTAAGCATCAAACTGTGCACAGCAGCTTCTCCAGTTACGAATTGTATCTTATGTTTCTACTGAGCAATGTGAAAAGCTCTAGCTTATCATTTAATGCTACACTTGGACAAACTTTCCATCAGACGATTGCTACCGGATCAGGTTGGCACTAAAACAGAAAACAAAACAGTGCAGTCTTTTAACAACTATTATTTTCTAAGATAAATAATGCCTATAAAATAGCAGCAAGGGTTGACAAAAGAACTTCCAAATTGTAAAGTTTATTTTATTGATGGTATTCTGCTATTTGTAGTACCCAAGGCTGTAGGGCAGCATTCATCAATAACACATTACAGTCAAGATTCACATTCAATTCTCACCTCATTATTGGGAGCATTGAACTTTTAGGGAGAGGGGTCTGGTTTTTATTATTATTAACCTAAATCTGTAATTCATTTTACAGCCCACAACTCCATTCATAAAATGGATGAAATTATGTACAATCATGCAGGGAAGAAAGTTATTGAATTAACATTGTCATCAAACAACACGTGTATACATATAACTTCATATTCAGGGAACCTTTTTGGTGCTGCAGATGAGGTCTGTATTCACAAACCTGAATACTATTCTGGATCTGGGCAAATAAATAAACTCTTTCTTGTGCCTGCTGCTCCCAGCTTGTCCATGTCCGAGAGAAAAGCAGAGCAGAGGAAGCTTGGCTGTGCTTTCTTTTTTTAGGGTTTTCAACCCTTAAAAAGTGACTTATGTATTGAACTATATATTATTCCGATATGAAGTTCTCCATTAACTACTTGCATACATGGCTAGCACAGAGCATGCATGTAGAACTCAATTTCCTCTTATCCCACACAGTGTCTTATCTACTTGCTACCTCTTGCCTGTCTTTAGTATGAAGGAGATTGCTGTAAATCCCGTTTTTCTCATTCAGGAATCTGACCTTTTTTCACTAAGCTACTATTAATAGAGCTAAATTATTATTAATAATGGATAACTAGTCTCACAGCACATCCACTTACTTGTTCATGGTGCTCAATCACGCACACAGGTTTACTTACAGTTATCTAATTGGAGGGTAGCTCAGCTGCAGTCTCAGTAATCTCAACTGCAACTTGACAATAGCAACTGCCCCTTCAGAAGTGGAGGGTTGTGCTGACTCACCAGCGGCTACTAGTTCATCTTTTAGAAAGTGTCCTACAGAGATCCTTGTTTCAGCATGAGTCTATGCAACGCTGTAGTCTTTGTCCACAGCTGCCTTCCCTCTGGGTATCCTATGAGTTCCATAACCCAGCTGTGACACTACTGGGTGCCTGTGGCTTTGTACAGACCGAGCAGGCTCTTAGTGTGCTGATTTCATCAGTTCTTGCCGATTAAACAGAACTACTAATCGCAAGGACTGCCAGACCTTGGGAAACTTCCAAACACCAGCTTCTTGGCATGTACCTTTCCTCTCTTCTGCTAGGTGTTTGCTAGTAGCTATTTCTACATCCAAAACTATATATATCTACAGAGCCTACCTGCAAAAAATTCACACAGACAGGGCTTTTCTGATATTACCACTTCAGAGATGGAGTCATGTTCTACAGCATAAAATGTAAAAAAATCGTCGAGTAAATCCAGCATCAGTATTGCTGTGTTTGAACATGACTATTATTTTGTTTGTATTCACCTCAAACTTGTTCCCATCTCAAAAACACATCTCAAAAAGAGTGGAATCACAAGAGTTAAGAAAATTTATAATTTTAAATTCCCTGTTGGTGCTTAATCCCTTACAACATGTACAGAAACAAAATAACCTGCTGTGATGCAATAACCAAAGGACATTCTCTGTTATGTAAAGGACACTCAGCACATTTAGTTGCTTCATCCTTGTAAGATGATGTGATACAGATCTATGCAGGTGTTTTGGGAAAAAATCCAAATTGTAAAGGATATCCTGACCTTGGCTTAAAATAAGCCTGGAATTTGTAGTTACTATTATACTCGTTCTGAAACTCATGGCATTTCAGCCCATACATTTCCTAAAATGCCCATCATTAATTATAGTTATAGAGTACATTGTGTGTTTTTCCCTCTTGAACATAGGACTGCATAGACCAGGTCACATTATCACGCCTACATTAAATAATGTGGATTTTCATACCTGTAAGTACAAAATTATGTTGTCCTCTGAATCTCATGCTTATGTATTTTAGAAATACTCCCTAGTTCTGATGTATTCACTAAATGAAACAAAGCCAGCAGCCAACCTGTTTGCGGAATAAAAAGCCTTAACCAGGGCGGTTCCTTTCATGTTTAGTCTCAAGAATCATTCAATCTGGGAAAAAGAACATCTGTTGAATTACATTGCAGGGAGGAATACAGAGTTACTGGACATGTCTTAATTTCTCAGAGCTCAACAGTCAACATTTTCAAGTTGAAAAACCTTTGTTTTATAGTGTATACTGAACAGCTGAGACTGCAGGAAAATGAATGTCTAAAAAAAACCCCCCAAAACCAAGGTTTAATTCAGCGCTGTTGGTAATCACAGAATTCCACCACTGGCTTGAAAGAGATCATCTGGGATTTATGGTAACTCTATGGATATTGCAAATAAAATAAAGTTTAAATGGATTCTCCATCCCTATTTGAATCTTTGTAATCTGTATAGTGTCCTATAAGAATATAAAAATACTGAAAAATTATGCAACATGGAGCCTGGTCTTAGAATTCACACAGTAAAACATTCAGGTGGAGATTCCTGTTGTTACCTTAGGGAATTCATTTGGAACAAAGTCTACTAAACAAATTAGAAAGACTGAAGCAGTTGCATTCAAAAGTATGAAATTCATCATTTCCTATTCCTATGTGACATAATTTAATTATACATATCTACTACACCACTTTCTTTGTTCACCTTAGAAAGAACTCTCCAACATTGATCAGATAGACAGCATCTGCAGATAAACAACCTGCTTCTGGGCCTGATACCTTTCCCCAGAACGAGTAACATCCATCAACCTTTATTTACATTATTCAGCAGTAAATACTTACTGTAGACATAATCACCTCATGAAATTTGTTTCTCTACTCTAATCATAAGGAGCTTAAGATGATCTACTCAGACATAGGCATAGATATTGTGGACATCAGAGCGAGGTATGTCTCCCCAGTACAGGAGAGACATGGAGCTGTTGGAGCGAGTCCAGAGGAGGGCCACAAAGCTGATCAGAGGGCTGGAGCACCTCTCCTATGAGGACAGGCTGAGAGAGTTGGGGTTGTTCAGCCTGGAGAAGAGAAGGCTCCGGGGAGATCTAATTGCGGCCTTCCAGTACCTGAAGGGGCCTACAGGAAAGCTGGTGAGGGACTGTTTATCAGGGAGTGTAGTGACAGGACAAGGGGTAATGGGTTTAAGCTGAAGGAGGGTAGATTTAGATTAGATGTTAGAAAGAAATTCTTTATTGTTAGAGTGGTGAGGTACTGGAACAGGTTGCCCAGAGAGCTTGTGGAGGCCCCATCCCTGGAAGTGTTTAAGACAAGGTTGGATGAGGCTTTGGGCAATCTGGTCTAGTGGAGGGTGTCCCTGCCCATGGCAGGGGGGTTGGAACTAGATGATCTTTGAGGTCCCTTCCAACCCAAACCATTCTATGATTCTATGATTCTATGATAAACTCCACTATAACTTCCGAAAATGTTGGCCCAAGTTGTACAGGCCCCTTAGATGAGTGAGTTGTGTTGAAGTCCCAGCTCTTGATTCAGGGATGTGTCCACCTGAACAGCTTTATACCACTATTCTTTCTATAAATCATGGTGTATCCAACGTGAGTGACTGTTGTGTGACTACAGAGGTAACCATTTTAATTAAATGCCACAGATAAGTGATTGACACATTAAAAGACAACCATTGCTGGTTAATTGCTTGGCAGTAATTGTCAATAGCTCATTAGAATTTAATGTGGTAGGCACACAACAATTTCTGTAAGTATAGCAAAAAAAATTAATTAAATCCTTAGCACCTGTTGTTCTGGGTGTTTTTCCCACCCCAACTGCAGTCGGTAAAGACACTGTTCTTTTTTTTTACAGTATGAAAAAATTATTTGGACTGAATTTAGAGTTCCCTGAGTAAACATCATTCTAGCAATATGCCCTTAATATAGCAAGCTGCAAATTTATTTCCTTATGCTAATGTGTGCAACGCAGATAACATGCAATTTAGAGACAAAATGTGTTTGTTAAATAACTCCTCAGAGAGACCTGGACTGCTGTGGTTTAACTTTTCTAAAGGGCTGTGAATACAGCACAATTGGGTCATCCACCGAACATGTGCTTTGATGAACTGGAATTGTGCAGTAGGTCTAGATAGATGGAAGAAATTACTGGGACTGTTTGGAAAACAGAACAGAGACTTTCTTGCTATTAGAGCAGGTTTAACAAAATAGATTAGGAGAAGATTCAAAAATTAAATTAGAGACTAAAAATGATATGTTTGTTAGTGATAGCCTTCTATCTTTAAAAGATAGCAGAAAGCTTATCCATCCAATGTCATCTTGTCCCAAAACTGCTTATTCATTTTGCATGGAGAAATCTGCCCTGTGGTAGGTAATCCTTCCTATATTTGAGATCCTGCAATTAGTCACAGACTTGTCTCAGTATTGCTCTTGTAAGTGTATCTACAGGGTTATAACTTTTAAATAACAAAATAAAATGGATGCCTCAAGGATGAATCAGAAAGCATCTGAGTAAGATTGCCTACCCATTTTCAGATATGCAGGCACATTTGGGACTTATTCCCATGAACTGATTAGAAATACAACAAGCAGCCATTATGCATAGCTAATGCCTCCCATCCGTAACATAAAATACAACTCATTTTTTAATAAGCAGATATTGACAGAACTGCCCAGTTTAGAGAGGGTCTGAATCCCCTCTGTTTGGCTATTATGGGCATCAGCAACAATTCTTTCTCTGTTTGCATTTTCAGGAGTTAACTTGGTTCATTTCTCCCAGGGAGCACTTATAGACACCTACTTTGAAGATGGAATTCAAAGGTTTGAACAGAGCTACTTCTCTTGAAGTCAAAACCGCCTAAAGGGTTAGGATTTCAGACACATCATGTGCTTCCTATTCCAGCTCTTGCTCACAGTCTAGGATTTATTACTCATTCTAAGGCTCCGAAATCTCTACTGTTAAATATGGGAAGCCTGTTTCTGGGTTTTGTTTGAAATTCACATAAATGTTTAAATTAAATACAGGAGATGCAAATCTCATTAGTAGATTTATTAATCTCTAATGGAGAGAAGATCATATTAATCAGGCAATATTTCTATAAACATGACATTGTATCATACCATGAATTTGAAAATATCTCAAGATTGATTGGATCCTACATCAAGGAAAATTAAATAACAAATTCTAATCAATTCCAGCAGTTGAATTTGTAAACTGTTTGCCAGTTCCAATTTAATCTAAATATTCGATCCCTTGCTTACTTTAGCTAATCTCAAATTCATTTTCTATTTATGTCTTCATATTGTACTTACTGTCAGAGTTTCAGTTCCTTATCTCTTTAGAAAAGGTCATATTCTCCCAAGACTCATTTGTAGAGCTGATCTCCTAGGCAAGACTAATAGTGTAAGGCCTCTAAATGCTGAGGTAATTGTTTTATTAACACCGATAAACAGAATGGTCCATCGTTACTGAGGGCAGTTGGGAAATAATTATTAGTCTAGATTATTTTTTTTTCAGAAAGAAATTATTTGCATGCAATATCATTGTTATTCTTCTGTTGTCCAGGAAATCAAAACTTTCATTTTATTTTTCATGGTCTACCCTTTCTTGTTTCTTTTTCATCTTTTCCAGTGAAAGGTATGTTTCAGTATGATGAAACTTGTGAGGAAAAGGACAGAAGGAACGAAAGAATAAAAAAACAGATTTGGGTTTCATTGAAAAAACAAACCTTTATGGGGGTGAAGGAGAAGAAAAAAGAAAGAAAAAATAAATCTCAGTTTCATAGATGATTCTCTAAGGACACCAGCATGCAGCAAAACCTCTCTATAGCAACAATTAATTGAGTTGCTATTCAAATGGACTCAGGGAATCCCCACTACTGATACCACTCTGTCTCGAATAAAAAAAGCAATCACTTTAAATCAGAATCTTTAAGAAGTTTGTATCTTGGATGGTCCAGAAACATTAGCTCATACTCAACAAGAAGCTACATATATTGATATGATATTATAGACTGAGGACACATTTCAAATGCTCCTTTCACTGTCAGTAGATTGCCATACATTTTTCAGCCCAGAATCAGTCTCCTTCTTTTTATTTTTTCAGGTATAGAAAACTGTGTAGCTGAGGGATTTTCTCTAGGTTTCTGTTTATGATAATTTCATTCATTATGTTTCCTATTAAACTAATCAGTAATACCACTTCAGTATAATTAATAAGCAATAAGCATATTGTTCAAGGATGCTAAATGTTTGCATTTATGTTTTTACATGTCTCACTTGTTTTTCAGTAACTTAATGTATCTGCCTAGACATTAACTAGGGAAAAGGCTTTTGACTTTACTGTTATTACCAACTGTGTTCTTTTTTGACTAATCCATTAATATACTTCAGATAACCGATGCAGTTATTTGCAGCTGTGGACGAGGCAAATAGAACCCCCAATTGAATTTGGCCTAGTAAAGTTATTGCTTTGTTTTTCTACACCTTCTTAAGGAGAAACAAAAAATTGGTGCTTAGAAATAAGCGTGTTTAAGATATCAAGGACCATCACATCAAAAATCTTCTGATTATATATTTTGATTAAACTTTTTCCTTATCTTTCTCTCCCCATACCTACATCTGAATTCTGCCTTCACGTGAGCAAGAAAAATCCTGTGGGATTCACTAAGAGCAAGTGGAGTTTTACACTCAGAATCTGAGGGACCATAAGATCATGATTCTCTTATCTGCCATAGGCATTGTGATTATGAGAAAATAATTTAGAATAAAATTCATTAAAGGCACTGAGGGATCCAAATTCCTGAACAGAAGATCAGAACCTCCGAAAATCAAATCCCTACTCAGTTTCTACACCAACTTCTGCAGTTTCTCTGATGTCTGTGAAGTATGTAAAATTACTATTCTTCTTCACTCAAAAACAGTCTGATGGCTTTGGTAGATACTGTAGAAACAGATAATGTTGCTTGAAAGATACTGCAGAAGTGGAGGATGCTGCTGTTTACACCCTTCCACACAGAGCTTCAGAGGTTTCAGTATAAGCCTTTAGGAACCTTTCCTACAAAGGAAACAACCAACTACATATCTCAGCTGCTTCTCACATGCATTGAGAGGATCTGACTCCTCACACCAGCCAGTTAGAGTAACCTTTCCTTGGAGAGGGAAAAATACCTGGCTGTTGCTCTTATCAATGTGATTTCTTGGCAAAAAGTGAGTTCTGTTAAATGCTTTGGTTGTAGGTGTCAGTGCTCAAGATTCACATCATTTATTCCCAGGCAGTCAATATCACACTGAAGAGTTAGATGTCCGAGCCTAAAGGAGGATCAGGGATATTGTCATCTTCAGTGCTCCTTATGCATATGTAACTGCATCCAAAAAAGAATTGCTTAAAGCAGGATATTGAGGGATACGCATTTATAAGAGAAGCATGGCAAAACTGAAGTCCTTTATCAGCTCTAGCTCCTATAGCATCCACGATCTGTTGATATTATTACTTCAACTCTTTTTCCCTTTGTGTCACCCTCATCTCCAAGGGACAAGAAAAGGAAGGTAAGCCATGCCAATGATTGCTCCTCTTTGACCATTGACAAAGGAATTGTCTTGATATGTAGTAGTTTTATGCTGACTTTATGAGGTTTGCACCTTAGCCTCCTTCAGATTTTTCATCTAATTTACTTTAACACAATCCTGTCAAAATAAGCTAGTCTAACAGATAGGACCCTTTGACTTAAGCAATTCAGAAAGTTGCAGTTTCCACTGGAATCTGTCTTTTTTTACGGTTTCAGGACTAGCTTTGCTTTGGTGAAAATAAACATTATTGATGGTCTATAGGCAAGATACCCATCTACTGTAAATTAATACAGCTGCAACATTAAGTAGACCTATGGTGATTTAGACCATCTGAGCACCTGATCATTATATTTTATGTTGCTATTCTCTACAGACATCCATTGGAAAGTGAATCTACTTGAAACTCTGAGTTGTTTGTTTAATATTCTGATGAATTTTGCTCTGGGGTTGACAGAGAGAACTGATGTAGAAGTCCTATAATGTCCCAGGAAGGAATACACACACAGATTATGCAGTATATAAATGTGATGAAGTAGAAATGCAAGAAGAAATTGTGCAACAAATCAATAGTCATTTCCCACTGCTGTTTTCAACTGTAAAAACATAACACAGGCAATGAGGGAGGTATATGATTTCTCATTGAATAACAATTTGAGGCAGACACAAATATTTGCTTTTAACAGAAGCAATATTTCTACCACACATTCACATAGCATGCAAAAAAAATCACTCAGGAGATCTGTAGAAAATACTCTAAAGTGATCTCATCCGATCATCACACTAGGTGGTCCTTTCTGGCTTACATGTCTTTACTCTTTTCTTCCTAAAGGAAAAGCTATGTAAATACAATGGAGGGGCATTTTTTCCTAAGGAATTTGCATACTAGGGACCTATTTTATAGCAGTGACACTAGCAGATGAGGAAGCATTTTTTGATAGCATGTATTAACATTAATAATTTTAAATTAATTAATTAATTAATAATTTGGAAGTTCAGATATCTGAAAGCATTTATGCTACCTTCCATTCAGTCACCCTTCTGAGGATCTCTGTCTAGCAATGGCAAAATATCCTTTCTTAAAAAAGTGTGTTGGGTTTGCATGGCAAGGTTTTGGTAGCGGGGGGGCTACAGGGGTGGCTTCTGTGAGAAGCTGCTAGAAGCTCCCCCTGTGTCTGACAGAGCCAATGCCAGCCGGCTCCAAGACGGGCCCGCCGCTGGCCAAGGCCAAGCCAATCAGCGCCTCTGTGATAACATATTTAAGAAGAAGAAAAACACTTAGAGAGAGAGAGAGCTTTTGCAGCCAGAGAGAGGAGTGAGAAGATGTAAGAAACTCTGCAGACACCAAGGTCAGTGCAGATGGAGGGGGAGGAGGTGTTCCAGGCGCCGGAGCAGAGATCCCCCTGCAGCCCGTGGTGAAGACCATGGTGAAGCAGGCTGTCCCCCTGCAGCCCATGGAGGAAGGATGAGGGGGTGTAGAGATTCCACCTGCAGCCTGTGGAGGACCCCACGCCGGAGCAGGTGGAGGCACCTGAAGGAGGCTGCGGCCCGTGGGAAGCCCACGCTGGAGCAAGCTCCTGGCAGGACCTGTGGACCCGTGAAGAGGGGAGCCCACGCCAGGGCAGGTTTGCTGGCAGGACTTGTGACCCCGTGGGGGACCCCACGCTGGAGCAGTTTGTTCTTGAAGGTCTGCAGCCCGTGAGAGGGACTCCATGCTGGAGCAGGGGAACGATGAGAGGAGTCCTCCCCCTGAGGATGAAGAAGCGGCAGAAACACCGTGAGATGAACTGACCGTAACCCCCATTCCCCGTCCCCCTGTGCTGCTGAGGGGGGGAAGGTTGAAGCCGGGAGTGAAGTTGAGCCCGGGAAGATGGGAGGGGTGGTGGGAGGTGTTTTAAGAGTTGATTTTATTTTCTCATTCCTCTACTCTGTTTTGCCTAGTAATAAATTAGATGAATTCCCTCTCTAAGTTCGGTCTGTTTTGCTCGTGACAACAATTAGTGAGTGATCTCTCCCTGTCCTTATCTCGACCTGCAAGCATTTCGTTATGCCTTTTCTCCCCTGTTTAGTGAATGAGGGGAGTGAGAGAACGGCTCTGGTGGGTACCTGGCCTCCAGCCAGGGTCAACCCACCACAAAAAGGAAGAGAACATGAGTGCATGAAAACTTCAAATATATTCCATACATTGATTCATTTCCTACTTTGAGAGTCCCTTTCTGATTATTTTATTCTACCAGTAGAGTGGAGAAAGTGGAATTACATCTAGCATCAAATTTAATTCTAATCTAATCCCTTTCCCTCTGCAATGAATCGGACAATTTTGCTTATACCAAAAAAAAAAAAAAAATTGAGAGTAGGGACTAGGAAGACACAATAGAGTTTGTTTTTGTTTGGTTTTGTTTGTTTGGGGTTTTTTGTTTATTTTTCATTCTTATAAAGAAATATGCAAGACTTCACAGAATGGGAAAAAAGGAACTGATTTGTCATAAAGCACACCCCCCCCATCTGCAAGAAAAGCAATTTCCACTGCTCTTGGTTTAGTTGTAAAATACTTTGCATAACATTAATCATCACCATCTGATTCTCATCCCGCAATTTCTTGGGGTTAGGGATATTCATCTCATATATCATGAACAAATAGCTTTCTCTCTCATACATATGCTTTGGTCAAACAGATTCAGGTATTTGTATCTATGAACTGTCAGCCTTTGAATCACTCATCATATTGGGTTTTTTTTTTTCACTGCAAAGATGTTGTTAGGAGCATAAAAGCATTGAATTGGATTCTGTTCGGTTTCAGTTTTGGAATAATTCAGTCAGTGCTGATATGAGTTGTTGAAAATAAACGTTATTATCAAAATTCTTCTTTTTAAGGCTAAAATTAGTTAAAGAATAAAAATATGTACATTAAACACAAGAAAAAAAGAAAACAAATAAAGCTATCTTGATATTGTTACATTGTGGAGTAGTACTTGACTGAAAAAATAAAATTAGGAATGAGGTGAAAAAACCCAAACCTTCTCCGTAACTTATGTGAGAATTAGGATTCAGGGCTCAAGTGCATTTCCAACCAATTTGGTGTC
Organism: Grus americana; assembly: GCF_028858705.1. Taxonomy (NCBI): domain Eukaryota; kingdom Metazoa; phylum Chordata; class Aves; order Gruiformes; family Gruidae; genus Grus; species Grus americana. Next base: position 6,720,830 of record NC_072853.1, on the reverse strand, counting down.
ACTAAATGTGAATTAAACATGATTAAATACTAAATGTTGTGAATATCACGTATGTGATACGGTTCATATGGAACTCCATGTAGAATCCAACTCTGAGTATTCATGATCAATTAATAAAGAGTTGGATGGTGAGAAACAAAGACAACCATTAAAACAACAACTTCCCCCTCACTTCCATTTTCCCCACCTTCCCCCCCTTCACCCCCGACTCCTCTCCCCCCGAGGGGCACAGGGGTGGGGATGGGGGTTGCGGTGGGTCCATCCCAGCCCCTCTCAGCCGCTCCTCCCTCCTCACACATCTCCCTACTCCAGCACCGGCCCTTCCCCAGGCTGCAGTCCTTCAGGGACAACCTGCTCCCACCTGGGCTCTCCACGGCCACAGCTCCTGCAGGAAATACCCCCCTGCTGCGGCGTGGGGCCCTCCCCGGGCTGCAGGCTGGGTCTCTGCTCCAGCGGGGTCTCTCCAGGGCTGCAGGGGATCCCTGCTCCGGGCCTGCAGCACCTCCTGCCCTCCTCCTCCTCCTCCTCCTCCTCCGGCCTCGGGGTCCCTCTGCTGCTGCTCCCTCCTTGGCTTCCTCCTCCTCTGCCTGTGCCGCCTTTGGCCCTTGCTGAAACCTGTTTTCCCCCCAGCGCCCCCAGCTTGGCTGGGACAACACCTGGGTCAACCTCTGGGCAGGGACAAGCCATACACAGGTACTTGCCACCAGATGGACACGGAGTGGAGGTGAGTCCTCACCTCTGTTGTGCTAATGATTGTGTGGTTGTGAAATTCCCTTTGACTTTGGTGGGGCTAAAGCTGCCTCCCTGGTTTGTTTAAGTTTGGAGTATGGAGCACATCCATATCTTGTGCTTCTTTGGTACGTCTTGTCCATCCTGTAGGCTTCATCAAATGGGGCATCACTTAGTAGGTATACAGCATTTGCCTAAAAATGGCTTCAGATGAAGAGGCCTGAAAAACAAGAAATTAATTACTGCCTGTACCGTGATCTTAATTACATCCATCTAAATGTGGTGTCTGGTCAGAGCAATTACACTTATTCAAATATAATTTAAGGCAAAATTTGTCCTGACCTCCCCCTTGCTCAGTTCCTGATTCTGGCTCAGAACAGCCAAACATTCCTGGTTGCTTTTCCTCTCTGATGTTTGCATGTGCAGCTGCCCCTTTGCCTTTCTCATCCAAATCCCACAAAGCAGACCTCCCTTTCATGGCCTGGCATTCCCTGTCATCGCCTGTTATACCTATGCTGCCACAAAAACCTCTTCTCCTCTCCAAAATTGCCTAAACTCAGATTTCATGCTTTATTCTAACCACTGGCACTGCTTTGTTTTGATCATGGCCAAGTCACTAAAAACCCTTCAAAGTCAAGAGAAAGAGCACATCTGTGGGCCTTCATTCTCTTCTGTGGCATCACTCCAGGCCTTTAACCACCTAGGTACCAAAAATTATGTTTTTGCCATTGTCAGGGATATTACAGCATATTTCAGACATGGTGTCAAGGCAACTGCTTTATTTGCTCATAGCTGCCTAGCCACGGCAGTACAGAGATAACAGCACAGCTATAAACAGCCACCTAAAACTAACAGGGAAATGGAGCACCCAAGCAGTCATCTGTGCCATTAATGTGTCATGGAAGGTCTCTACAGAAACCCGTATCATAACTCTAATGATGAGACTGTAAAACATGCTGCATAATTAATTTTTTTGGTGAAACATGCAAGTGACAAACTGTTATAAAGGAATGAAAGGCTTCTGTTGCTGGTTATGCTGCCTTGGAAGAAGAATAAACAAACTGCAGACACGTGGATGATGCCAAAATGATCTTCAGGTATGTGCTTTTCAAGGTGTTACAATGTAAGTTTGTGGCTGCAATTCAGTTTAACTCCTGATGAAAGAAAAAAAAAAAAGGGTAGAAAAAGAGGTACTCTAGGGTCTCATTTTTATTCAGGTAAGAAATGTAATCTTAAACAAGCTTGAGAATGTTCTATAGACTATTTTAGGCACAAAGATCACCTAAAAGCAAGGGAAGAATATAAAAAAGTCCTCTTGTTTACCCAAGACATAAAAATAGCCATAAAAGCTCCTGATGGAAACAGAAGTTGATCAAAAAAGAAAATGGAAAAAAGAAAAAAGAAAAAAGAAAAAAGAAAAAAGAAAAAAGAAAAAAGAAAAAAGAAAAAAGAAAAAAGAAAAAAGAAAAAAGAAAAAAGAAAAAAGAGAGACTTGAATTATTTAAAAGGGACAGGATGGCTGAACTGACCTCTTAGGTAAGAGAGCACCCAGAACTCTCTCGCTGAACACTCGCAGAGTCAAGCAGCTCCAGCGCTGGCACAATCAGCAGCGGAGTCCTCTAGCACAGTGCATGGGGGGGGTTCCTGAATGGGGGGAACCCCCAGAGAGTGGAGAGACCTCCAGGAGCCTGCAGCTTGCTGGATGAGACCTGGCTGGGGCCAAGAGAGACCAAGCCCCCTGTGCAATAAAAAAAGCCCTTAGGGAACACTAGCAACAGGGTGGGCAAACAGGGCGTGGTGCAGCAGTTTGCATGGGAAGGCACGCAGGAAGGGCACTGTAACTCTGCCAGCTTGACCAGGGAGCAATGGTATCCACCCGGCAGAAGGCCATGGTCTTTCTAAGCTCTGCACCCACGACAACTGGCAGAGCTGCGGTGGGGACACGCTGCCACCCAGGTGTCAGGCTGCAGGCTGTGCCCTGCTCTTACACCAGTACAGGACGGCAGCAGTGAGCACACCTGTGGGAGGTGCAACCAGGTGGAGGAACTCCTCTGCTCAGTGACAGAGCTCTGGGAGGAGGTGAGCAGGTTGAGGAGTATCAGAGTGAGAGAGAGATAGACTACTGGAACCGCACCCTGCCTTCCCTGGGACAGGCCCAGCAGGCAGGCAGGACACGTGATATGGAGGATTCCCCATCCTCTCTCTGTCTGTCTGAACAAGGCGACTTAAGGGACAGGGGGCAATGGTGACAAGTTCCTGCCTGGTGCAGCAGACACCTCTGCCCTGTGACTCCCCCTCCTTCCCAGGTGCCCTTGTGTAACAGGTACGAGGCCTGCAAATGGAACTGAACAATGATGAGGACGATGGTTCATCTAGGTTGGAGGCGTCGCCCAGGTTAAGTTGGCCTACGCCCTGCATCAAAACAGCTTCCATAAAGAAAAATAGGTCATTGTTATAGAAAACTCTCTTCTGAGGTGAATAGAAGGCTCAATATGCTGACTGGACCCACTTCTTAGGGAGGTCTGCTGCCTCCCTGGGGCCTGTGTTAAAGAGGTAACAAGAAAACGTTCTACCCCAGTACAGTCATTGGATTATTGCTCATTATTGCTTTTTCATGTAGGCACCAGTTACATTGCAGTAAGTCCAAGGGCAATCAAGAGAGACTTCAGGGCCTTGGGATGACTGGTTAATGGATCAGGAGCACAGGTAGTGTTCTCCTCTATCCTTCCAGTTGCTGGGAATGATGATGGAAGAAATAGGAAGACCCAGCAGATCAATACCTAGTTCCGTGACTGGTGTCACTGACTGAATTTTGGTTTTTTTCATCATGGGTCAGTCTGTACAACGCCAGGTCTGCTAGCTGTTGGTGTTGCACAGGTTTTTTCCCCCCTTCTTAAATATGTTATCACAGAGTTGTTACCACCGTTGTTGATTGGCTTGGCCTTGGCCAGCGGCGGGTCCGTCTTGGAGCCAGCTGGCATTGGCTCTGCTGGACATGGGGGAAGCTTCTGGCATCTTCTCACAGAAGCCACCCCTGCATCCCCTGCTACCAAAACCTTGCCACACAAACCCAATACACTGGTCTGTGTTTATATGACTAAGTGCTTCTTCCTCCAAAATTAAGCTATACCATGCATTTGTGTGTGCACGTATGTGTGTCTCTTTCAGAGGAAGCACTGCTGCTGAATAGATTCAGAATGTTCATACACAAATAAATGTTTTTATGCTTTCTGTTGCACTGAAGAAGCCCAGCAAAACCATGCTGAAAAGGGGTGAGGTGTCATCAAAATTTTAGAATTCTCAGTGTTAGCAAAAGAAGCTACCACAATTAGAGGCATTATAAAACACACAAGACATTATCGCTGGGGAATTTGATTCATTTCTCATCTCAATTTTCATATCCCAGTTATGTGTTTCAGGATCTATTCCACTTGAATCACTTTACCTGGGTGTATATATTAATGAGTCAAAGGGAGTTTGTTATTTAATACATACCTGTAAAGGGTTGGGATAAGGGAAATAATTAGTACAGATGGGTTAGAATAATTGATACTTAATTGTGTTTTTCATCTATATTAGAAATTTGCTCTCTGATCTTGGGCAACTCATTTAATGTCTCTGTTATTTGTTCCCTATCTTTAAATATGGATGTTAGCATTTCTTCATTTTATCTGAAGAGGAGCTAAGATACTATGAAAAAAAAAAATGCAGGTATATACCTAAAATAGCAAAACTGTTGGTTACTTTTGATGATTCAGAATTTGCAGAAATTGAGTTCAAACTTTGAAAATTAAACCCAGCATGGATGGTACTGTGATATGAAAAGTAAACTACAAACAATAAAAAAAATCTTAGTTAAACAAGTTGTGCTTCAACAAAAGAGAGATGTATTATATATCCTTATATAATTTTATATCTAATATACATAAAAACATTTTTTATCAAGACATATGAGAAAATAATCATATATGCTAGCAAAAGATATTCAGAAAAACTCTTTAAGAAGTCAGTAAATCAGAAGTTAAAGAAATATAAAATTTGTGTCATGAAGAATTGACAGTTTGATGTTTTACTTCCAAATAAGAACTACTTAATCATTTAAAAATTACCAGTAAAATTGAATTTCCAACATATTTGGCTTTAGAGAAGAATCACATATGCATGTTGATATTTTAGTATGGAATGTAACATGTCATTTAAAATGTTATGGTAAATTCATTTTTATTTTTTATTAGTATATTATACCAGCTGTATTACAGTCAGGACAACATGCCTATATTACAAATGCTTTATTTATTAAATCAGAATGTGTAGATGAAACTCTGCATTAATTGAAACACTGTTTCTTCTCTACATCAAACTATTTCCCACACTGATAATAATAAAGAGTTTGTCACTCCAAATAGGATTTGGTATTCAGTGTGTAATACTGCCAAAAGCAAGTATACCATAAAATACTACTATGATTTGAGTAGTACATATAAAAATATAGTATCAACATCTGACCATGCATCTTCCATACCTGGCTGCCTCTGTTTTTCATATCCAACATTACCTAAGTCTCTAATTCTCATTTCACTAGCCTTATATTTGATTTTTTTTTTTTTTTTTTTTTTTTTTTACATCTGAATTGTGATCTGGCTGGAAGACTAAAGATATTATTGCATAGTAACATAACTTATGGCCTAAGTGAATATATTTTAACTAGACCTGAAATTCCAATTTACTTTAGTTTCTGTCAGTGTCAAAGTCAAGAAGCACAGTGACCCAAAAAGAACAGAACATAAGCTGTGTCAGCCGGTAGTAACAAATAGCTGTTCTCAATAAGTGAAATGTCAATAAAATAGAATAGACTGATTAAAACACTGTCATGATGGGTCAGCAAGTTATGCAGAGAAAAAACAATGTAAAAATTGAAATGCAAAGATAGTATTTTAATTACTGAAATCTTAAAGAGTCATTTTAAGTAAATTTTTAAAAAAAGTGTTGATGCAAAACTCAAAATCATTAAAACTTTTTGTTTCATCGTTTTTAAGTAAAATCTGATTAAATAATTTAAAAAAATCAGTCATTCTAATTCCAGGTAGAAACTGAGGCAAACAATCCAAACCAAAACAAATAAAATAACTTCCCTTACAATATTTTAAAAGTTCTATCACTCTAAGTAATTCAAAGAATAACATCAGAAATGAGTTCATTAACTCCCACCAGATAAATCTTTTCTGAGAACTGCCCTGTTACTCTGGGGATCCATTCCTCAGTCCTTCATTCATTACTAATTTCTGTGAAATCTCATTAACTGTCGCTGTAAAAATCATTCATTTCTCCGCCGTAGGAGCTGAGACGTTGTGGACTGGAGGGGTCTGTCTGCAGCACTGAGGCCAGTGCACTGTTCCATGAAGTCCTGGTGTAGAATGGCATTTTCAGAAAAAGTTGGATTTTCTTGTCTCTGTAATCCTTCCTGGAAGGCTGTTCCCAAGTGCCATGGCCCTGAGATTTAGGCATTTTGTTCTGATTTCCAAATACACTGTTTTCATTTGCTGTCATGCCAAGGCCGTGTTTCACCAGTAGCTCTCTCTTTCCTGCCTTCTGTCTCCACATGCACTCCCACACGTCCTTCTCTCTAACCTGTATTTATAGATAGCAATCACATCCCTTCTTAGCTTTTGTTTTACTAGAGTAATCAAGCCAAAAATCTTCTCATTTACTCATGCAACATAGGCTCTTCATTCACTTGATTACCCAAGGATTTTTTTTTTTTTTTCTGCATTTCAACATGTTGAAAAGAATTTGCACACATTTTCCAGGAAGTATCTTGTCTGAGATTTCCCCCTGACATTAATAGATCTTTACTTCCCCAGTAAATACTGCTAATAATACCTTACATTTGCATTGCTCTTGGCTGTATCACATTCGTTACCATGTAGCCCTCTAATACGGTATTGCCATTGATAAGCTTTGTGCTGATTTTGCAAGGCCTCTGGACTAGGACGTGTCAGCTTTGCTCTGTGTGAACTTTGCTTGACCTATCTGCAGTTTAGTTTTAACTTGGTTTACCTATAATAACAATTTTTCTTCTGACGAGGTGGCTATGGCTGATTTGTTTTATTTTGCTTATTGCTGTATGGTACAACCAGTTTTACAATTCTAAAATAATGACGTAGTGTAGAGAAACGTGGGTCTGGTATGAAAATTGAGGCCTTGAGAAGTGGAAAAACAGGATGCAGCAGAGAGGGATGTAGGCATGGGATAATAAGAGGTGGGGCACAATCTTGGCGCTGGAGACCACACAGCTATAACCCACTTAACCATGGCCAGTTAAAGAAGTGCAGACATGGAGCTATTCGAAACTAGTCTACGGATAACAAAGAGAACAGAGAAGCAGTATCAACACCCATAAAAGACACCATATGTTGTATATTTGGATGTAATATGGAGTTTCAGATGAGTGAATAAAGAGCAAAAGTGTAAAAGCATGTTAGCAAAAACATACAAATAACCCGAAGTGGTCTTCTAAATTGAGGAAATAGAAACCACCACCTTTAACATCATATTCCTCCCTGCAAAGGCCTTCAGAGGATGGTGACTCGCCATAACATCCCCATCACCAGCCAGGTGACTCCCTAGGAATTCAGGATAGAATTCATCTGATCTATTTCAATGTCCACTTTAGGATGACACAAATGCATTGTGGAAATGCATATTCTTTTCTTTTGAATGCAAATATAGCCAAGATAACTAGTTGGTCACATGGTTTCTCCTATTATTGAAATTCTGTATTATTGAATCACTGAATAATATATTATTTTTCATTCTTAAGGTCCCCTAGTTCTCTATGATGAAATCCTGGTCTTTCTTGTGTTGCACAGTGCTGTAAGTGCCTTTATGTTTGTGAGGCTCAGGGCCTTTCACCTGCAATTTTGCAGCCTCTTTTTTGCTTGCAGCTCTTGAATCCTTCCCTTGATTATTGAGGCAGGGTTTCAGTGCCTCTTGGGTACTGTCTTTCCTTGTGGTTTCATGCTGTTGTCCTACGGTTGTTATGGTCATGGCCTTGCACCTGCAATCCCAGCTACCATTACAATGGTATATAATACTCCATTCAGCACTAATGCCATCATAAACCAGAACAAGCAATATCATCAAAGGCATCTTAATTGTCAGCACTTGATGCACCGGAGACAACACTGAGAGGAGCATGCTCCTTTGGGGACATCACTGCTACTCTTTGCAGCTGGCTGCTGGTTCCCTTCCCCTTCCCCTTTCCTCACTTTGCTTTTCCCAAAGATAATTTTAAAGTATATGTATGTCATCAGCTATGAACCCTATGGTCAGGGTTTTGGACATACAAATCTATATTTGTGCAACACTCTTTATTGTCAGTGTCTTTTTTTTTTTTTTATTAATTCTTGGCAGTGTCTCCTTTTTTATTATTATTAGTTTTGGTGATGAAATTATTAGTGAAGGATAATAAACAAGACAAGTTAAAGCAATGATTGATTAACTCCACTGATAATTTCTTTTGTTGGGATGCTTTCCCATTTAATTTGCCCTGCTCTGCTTTAACAGTAGCTATACATTGAATGCTTATTTCTGTGAAGATCTGTTTTCATTAACGTTGAGTAATCTTTCAGTATCTGAGTTACAATTTATCATGAAATTGTTTTATCATTAATTTATCACCAATTTATCACAAAACTGTCTATGAAAGAATTATTGCATAAACTAGTAGTTCCTATGAACTCATATTGAGATGAATTCCTCAAAGTCTTAGATTCTGTAGGAAAATTAAAAATAAAAATAAAAATGGAGATAAAAGAATAAACTAAAATCCTTACTATAAAGCTTTAGAAAGTAATTGGATAAACCAGGAGACGATGATGAGAGAAATAGTAGCATGGAAAACCAACATAATTTTCCAAGTATAACAAATGAGTCAAAGAAAAAATTTCATATTTCCTTCATTCTCCCATAGTGTCTTCTCTTCTGTTAAAAAAGTAAGCAAGCAAGTAAGCAATCAAACAAATTTCTGAAATATTTAGTAAGATACAGATTGTACAGAATTATATGTCACATTCACTATTACTGGTCCAAGAATGCTTCTATTTCTAAGCCATAGTTGCTGCCATGCTGTTTTAACACATTAAGAAATAGCTGACCATTCTTGTTTAGTGGAAATGTGGAAATGTATTTTAACACTCAATTATTACTTCTAATGTGGGCAGAGATATTTCTGTCTAGTTAAATAAATGAGGTTCTACGATAAAAATATCTTCTTCTATAAATTTAGATTTGATTAGTCATGTCTGAAAAATGTGACCTCTCCTTTATATTTTATAACATGCCTGTTCTTCTAAGCTTGGCTCATCTTTTGGTCCTTTATTGTGAAAAATGACAAAACTTTCTTGATAGTGGGTACTTGAAACCTGAGTCCAGAATTCTGTGAAAACAATGGAAGCTTTGAATGAAACCCAGGAGGAACAGATTCCTAATTATGTCATACTCTAGAAATCTTATTAATATGTCTGAACTATCTTTGGCTTCTTTTTTGGCACTCAGAACATACTGCATATTTGTTCAAATCCCTTGTAATTCAATAATTTGTTCACCTTAATAGCAACACCAGTCCATGTTTGCAAATTCTTGTTTTTTTCACTCTAAACCTGTACCTCTAAGAAGACATGATTATTATTAATACTATATTTACAGAGAATCTTGAAGTTTGGGTTTTTTCCTTTCTCTTTTCCGTTTCCCTGCATGTGCTACTATATTGTTCCTCAAACCTGGATAAATTCCTTACTCTGCTTTATGCTCCCTGTATTCGTATCTAAGCCAAAACTGCTAAGTTCTGAGCTCCTGGATCTGAACCATCTATTGACTGTCTTATACGTATCAAAGTGAAAACTGCGTGTCTACCATCTTCATTGCAAAGGAAGCCCAGCTTGCATAGGAGCTATAGAAAGTTCTATCAAATTCCCTGTCTGGGCAACTGGATACACAAATGTAGTAGAGCGTATAATCACAGGTGAATTCGAATATAGTCAAAATACCACGAGTGACTGCTTTGTATTTCCAGAACTTCTGTTTATCACCTGTGCAAAGTCAATATTAGCATCTAGTCCTCCAATCCTCAGGGGTTGGAAAGATGCACCCAGACAATACAATGTTGTAACTGAATATATTTTTGTGTGTGTATATAAGTATTTATCTAGGAAACTAGAGATCACCGCAAGAGGAGTTTTTAGAAGTCTGATAAATCAGATCAGCTTCAAATTTTGAAGAAAATTTCACCAGATTCATTCATTAGCAACACACTTTGTCCTAATGGTTAATCACTATACTTATCACTGAAACTGTTAGTCTTTAACACTTATTCTGCTCATTAGCTATGACTCTACATTATCACGGAAATGATGCTGTGTGGTGCTGATGACCACAGCCCTTGATGGTTCTTGGTCTCCCAGGTCAAGGTGATCAGGCTTGAGAGCTCTTTGATGAAGTAAGCCAAAATAAAAGCAGACATCTTCCCAAATTTCTTTGCTTGTTCATGTGGTTTTATACTACTCTTCCCCTTCCCAGTAGGGGTAGATGAGGGATCGGGGGATCGCATCTGCTCCCAGGACTCCCTTTCTTGTTTTGGGTTTTACTAATCATGCTCCTATCTCCTGACTTTCCCTGCTCTTTTGCATTAAGTCGAAGCGGGGTGCTTCAATTTTCCAGGCTCTTCATATGCACCCTTAACCCATGCTTGCTCAGTAAATACAGGCCAACTTTCTGCTCCAATATGCTCCTATAGACAAAACCTGCCATTGAGTGGATAGATTTGCAAACAAGTATTTTCTTATTTATCATCACACTTTCCCATTGGCTAACAGAAGCTCCTGTAAGAGTAGAGATTTAGGGATACTTTTGTCCTCAAAACCACAGTTATTCTGTGATTTCTACAAAAGAATTAAGGTATGCAACTGGAGTAGCTGCAGGACTATTACTTCTAATTATTGCCCATTTTTTAAACTAATATCCTCTTTCCTTCATTTTCTTTTTCTGCCTCCATCTATAGTCTCTGAGATTCAGATGGAAAAGCCCTTACCCTTGAGAATGCTGCTTTGCCCTTATAGTGTGTACAGCAAAATGTTAGTTTAAGATTTTTGACACTATCTCAGTAAAAGTATTAGGTAAAAATAATGGGTAGATATGGAAAACTAGTTAAACTGTTATAATGGCATAGAAATATAAATATCAGATAGTCTTACAAGTGGCACATTATTTCTATTGCCTGGGGAAACAAAATTAAAGAGTTTTAGGTATAAATTAGTTTTCATCTGTCACTTAAGAATGAGTTGATATGCCAGGGACGTGCTGTTACAGTCCTTCCAGAGCAGTCTGGTGAAATTTGTGAATATATGGTTGTAAGTGCCACCGTGCACAGACCCAGAAGTGCAAGTTCTTTTTGTCAGGTAAACTGGGAAGGTACAGAGATGTAAAAGTGGCAGATCCGGCCTTATTTACTATTTGATAAAACAACTTCTTGTTGAAAGTCTATTTTCTGGTGTGTACAGAAAAAGATAATGACACAAGAAGAAAAAAAGCCAGGAAATGAATAGAAGGAGCAGTGAAAGCTTCCTTTCAGCTTAGCCAAGCTTATTGAATTTTATGAATGAAGCCTCCACAGTTTTTCTTTCTTTCGGTTTCTGTGCTTGCAGCAGGGTTAGCAGGTGGGATGTCCTCGATGGATAAACTCTTGTCCTGAAAGGATGCTGAGAAACAAGGGGCCATTCTGAATTTCTGTTTTTCTTTACCTCTTTGTTTACCAAACCTCGTGTTACTTTGTACTTGTCGCTTACTTTTTACGTGCATGGTATGCATACAAGAAGTTAATGAGATTACTATTACTCTTGAAATCAAGTACAAGAGTGAGTGAAAGAACAAGAACAAGCATTACAAATCTCAGTCTTTCTCTGACCTGGGTTAAAATTTATCTAAAACTTAATCTATGCTTTATGTGGTGATTTTTTTATTCAAAACTTGTGTCTAGAAGAGTCCATTAGGGTTTTAGTATAAGAGCTGCATTGGAACAGATGGAGACAGACCTTATTTAAAAATCAGTTTAAATGTTAAAAAAAAATATTTATTAATGTTACCCCCAAGTTCCTGGTGGTAAAACTTAAAATCTGGAAGGTGGGCGGTGTGAAAACAGCAGAAGTGCTTCAGTCTGCAGCATTGTAAACTGCATTTCATGTAATTAACTTCAAAGGTTTTGAAACTTGTAACTCAACAATGTGTTGTGTTGTTATTGGTTTAATAGTAATAATAATAACAACAACAACAATAACAGTGGTCCCTCAGTATTTTCTGAATTGAACAATAGTGCATAGATTAGTGAAGAGAGGGTAGCTAATTAAAGTACCTTGAGAATGGTGCAGGGTTGTATTCTTGACCTCACTGACAAAGCCAGCCAGATACACAAAGCCTTGATATATCGTTGGTATTTTGCCTGTATTATCTCTTCCTGCCTAATCTTTTCCCTTTTTTTTTTTTTTTTTTTTTATTAAGCTGATCTCCACCTCTTTCATATAAAAACTTCACCTCTATGCAATCGTGACTATGCTCCTTGCATTACCACAAGCCTGGTGTTACCCTCAGGGTTATGTACTTGCAGCATACTTCCACAAAGCTGTCCGCATGATGTGTAACCCTGCGTCCTAGCTACAGTGACTGTTTTTCCTTCTCACTGATTCTCCATTCATTATATTAGGTTACTTGACATTTCAGACATCCAGCATCTCCGGGCTCAGGGTGGTGCATGAGAAATCATTGTGCAAATAATTATTCTTATTTTAAGGAAAGCAATGACTTTGACATAAAAAAAGCAGCCCTTGTACCTCAAATAGTGCACGAAGGAACGGAAGTGCTGATAAAGCAGCTTGAAATGGAAGAAAACTGAGATAAACCAACAGCTGTAGCATTTTGAGATCTACCACTTATATAGGCCATATTTTTTTCTAAATTGCCTTTCTCTGAAGTCTTTTTTCAGACTCTTTTCAGTATGGGTTTTCTTGTGAGTAAAGCTCTCAGCATTTCATAATGCTGTTTGATAGGGTCAGACTTTCAAAGACAACTCCATTAGGTGATCTCCATTAGGAATTGGGTATCACAGATCTAAGTTTCAGAAAAGAGAAAGAACTAATCTAATGTGGCCTCTACTACAGCACAGAGCACCAAAAAAGATGTAGTGATGACATTCATAGATGTAAATTAAACAACGCCTGGGAATGTTCCCAGGCAGTGGATCTTAACTGTAAATATTTTTAAACTAGAACTGTCCCTCAAGTGATTTTGTCCTGCACTCACTGGCATGTTCCCAAAAGGTTTCTGGGCCTTATTCAGGAGTTAGTAAAAATCCATCCTGGTTTTCAAACACCTAATTTTGATCTGGTTTTACAGAGACTGCCTTCCACACCATTTAGATATAGACTTCAGTGTTAAATGGCTTCTATTTCTACTGCATTTTTGTTTTTCTAATCTGAACCTGTCTGACATTAAAGTCCTTCCCTTTGTAAGAAAAAGTGTAAGCTTTAACAGTCAATGAAAGACAGAAATGGAGAAAAAATAGCTCAAATATCAATATTCTGACATTTACAACTCTTCAACTTGAGAAGGAAAGCAGCAAGGGCATCATGGCAGCTCGACCATTTGAAACTTTTAGAATTAGTTTGGATGAAACACTAGAACTTGCACTGCTGGAAAAAGCCCTCTGTTGTCAGCGTGAGCGTAATGAACAGTCTCTCAGAGCTGTATTACAAGGATATTATTACAGAAAATCATTTGTTCCAGTATAGTATTTCAAAACCAGTGTTGCTACTGAACTTAGTATCGTGTTTGCAAGTAGAGTTATAATAATATTAACCCTAGGGTTTTAGCTTTTTCCCCATCAACTATTTTCAAAGGTTTATTTTGCCACCTATTAGCTCTTGGAAGCAATCTTGAACAGCACAAAGTTGCACAAAGTCTAGAAATAACATGAAATGAATTATTAATAAACAGAGTCAAGGAGCTTTGACCTCTCAAATCACTTATCTGAGGGTCTTGCTATAATTTTGATTTTTCTGTCATTTAACTTCTCTACTAGATCTGTATCACCTCTTGTTGTTTCTTTGAGCAAGCTCATCAGTCAGGTGGGTGACTACAGGTTGGATGGAATTCTCCATTCAAGCATGAACGTCATGCCTGGGAAAAAACACAAAGGGTACTGAAAATTTAAAAGAACTCCTTTGAAAATTGTGTCTGTTACACAAGAAAATTTCCTATCAATAAAATTCAGCAAATTCTTACACGCACCTTAACAACTTCCTCTGAATATAGATATAGAGGTAACAAGAGAGATAGCTAGGTAAAGGGAGCTATATACATGTTTGGATCTCATCTCATTGCAATGCAAATGGTGGTTTCATGATACAGTATATAATACATTGAATTTGTGATATAAAAATGTAATATCAGGGAATAATGAGCTTAAATCCTCTGAATTTAGTTGGGGCATAAGTTGGACATCTGAATTAAGTTTTCATCAGTCATTTCAGTAACAGTTGCTCTGAATCAAATCCTTTGGTATCAGGAATGGATTCTGAAATGTTGTCAGAATAGTTACATGTGCATAAATATATGCATATAGATGTATAGGTATGCACACACACACTACATCTGACTGTAGCTACCTTTGAGACTGCAGCCCCCGCAGTTAATTAGATTGACGACACCCATTTGTTAGTGCACGACTGAAATGCAGTCCAATTTCATGTCTGTACATCGAAGGTAACAATTCTGCCACTAGGGCCTGAAGACCCTTCTAAAATGTGGATAAGCAATGATGATGTGCTTTTGTACAGTTATTTGTAAAATCTACCGAACTCTCAATTCACTCCAGACATGAGTCTTTTGAGCCCTTAGTAATGATTAGGGACAGATTAAATATTGACACTTGCAAAGGTTCTTTTATATATCACTGCAGAGATGTCTTAGATGCTTGTAAAGTAGCTGCTTGTCCACTTCGTACCAGTTTGTTTGGTTGTGAGAAGCTGTAGTAAGTGGTTCAACAGCTGCTTAACAAGAAGCCGAGATAAAGGGGCACTGAATTCTTGTGTAAGAGCAGGACAGACAGACAAATGGGAAAACATCTGTATTATCTCATGCTAAATCATCCCTGCAAGTGAAAACATAGAATTAGACTTCATATTTTAACTCACTCTGCTGTCACATATGAAATCTAGAAATGCCTTATCTATATTGGCAGTGTCTTTTCATGTTAATTATGTCAAGAACTCACCTTTTTTTTTTTTTTTTTCATAGTATTGGTCAGAATTTACTGTTTATTTTTATATTGGTTTTTTCATCAACTCCCACTATCACTAAACAAGCTTTCACTTCTTCGGGTTCCTAGTTCAGACCCTGGCATATCAGTAAGGATTGCAACTAAACCCTGTGTACGGAGTTATCCAACTTACAAAATTATTTTCCAAATGATCCTGTACATTTATCACTGTTACCTCCAGAGGTAAAAGAAAACTACATCTTCTTAGAAATAATCCTATGAAAATTACTCAAAAAAAAAAGCTAGGGTTTTTTTATTGAGTTTGGGTTTGTTGTTTTTTGGGTTTTTTTTTTTGTGTGTGGTGACAGCTAGATCTATATCCACTACGTAGTCAACAGAGTCAGTCACTCTGAACACAAGACAGCTGGACAGACCAGCTAGACTTGGCACTTATTTCTCCATCACATTTCATTTATTGCTCTGGGACCCACTTAAAGCTGTCATATAAGAAAGCATAAACTAGTTCTAGTCAAGAATTGGCTCAATAATTTTCTTCTGGGTTATGCATGTGGAGTGCAACTTGCTTTTTGAAAGAAAACAGGTGGTTTCAGCTGTGACATCCCCTTTCTGCATAATACTTCAGTACTTAAAGCACTAAAATGAGTATTTCATCATCATCATCGGTATCATCATCATCTAATTTATTATAAATAACAATATTATTATTTTAGGCACCTAGGGACCTAACCCTCATGATGCTGAAGGATCCCAGGGAGCCCTTCTTGTACTAAGCCAAGTTAAGAGCATTATTGATCCTCACATGGAGATGCTAGCTAGTGTGCAGTCAGAAAACTGACTCATGCTAATTGCTGTAAAAGAAAGATGACTTAGTCACCCTACTATGATCAGCAGTAGTAAACCCGGAGACAGTCATTGCTTGTTTCTGAGGCACTTCCGTGTAGGTGCATACAGAGCACTCAGACCACTGGAAGATGTTCCTTAAGAGTTATGTATTGTTTGAATACGAAGGCCTTTGGGACAAAGGTAGAATTTAGGCTTGTTGGATATCCATATTCAAAGAGTTATCATTAATGGTTAGTTATCAGACTATGCTGAGTGATGTTCCATTAGGGTTTTTTTCTGGGTCTGCTACTATTTGATTATTTCATTAATAACCTGATTGAAAAAATATAGGGTATGCTATGCTTGTAGCTGAAAGGCACTTGTAAGTGTGTTGGATGATAGGATTATAATTCAAAACGATCTTGATAAACTGGAGCAATGGCCCGGAAAAAAAGAATATTATTTATAGAAGTAAGAGCAGCATACCAGACCTAGTAGCTGCACAGCTCTAACATAGAAAATAAATGACTGTGGAGCATGGTTCTATAGGAAATGGTCTAGGGATTACAGTGAATCAAAGGTGAAAACAAGGGACAATGTCATACTCTTGCAAAAAAAGGACAAATGTTATGGAACTGCATAGAAATATGACTACAGTCTGCTCATGTTGTGGGCATAAAGCTACAGATTAAAACATCTAATTTAGGTGTCTAGCTCTGTCTTCACATTCACTGGTTTCTTATGCTCCCATTATTAAGAACAGATACTTAGCTTGTACTGACAATATGAATGATTTAGCACAGGCTAAAAGACATCTACTGTCAAATTTGAAACTAATTTCACTGACAAATTAGTCTTCCTGTCTCCAGAGTAAAGAAAAAAATCACTTGAAATAATATGTCTAGTTTTGGACCTCACATTTCAAGTAAGGTGTGGGTCCGTTGCAGACAGAACCGAGGATATCATGAAGAATGATTGAACTAGAAAACAAAACCATTGATGAAAGCTGAAGAAACAGAAGTTATAAAATGAATGATTATTTATTAAATATATTAAAACAGTCTTCAGATACACAGATTCTTCTGAACAGAGAAGACAATATCTTTTTCTCCATGTCCATAGTTCTTAGAATAAGAAATAATATGGTCAGGATAACATGACAGAGAAATTAATTGTCCTGGATGCCACAGAGTTGTATTGGGCTCATGTGGCAAGGATTTGGTAGTGGGAGGGCTACAGGGGTGGCTTCTGTGAGAAGCTGCTAAATGCTTCCCCCATGTCCAATAGAGCCAATGCCAGCCGGCTCCAAGACGGACCCGCTGCTGGCCAAGGCTGAGCCCATCAGTGACGGTGGTAGTGCCTCTGGGATGATGTATTTAAGAAGGGGGAAAAAACCCTGCGCAATTGCAGCTGGAGAGAGAAGTGAGAATGTATGAAAGAAACAACTCTGCAGACACCAAGGCCAGTGAAGAAGGAGGGGGAGGAGGTGCTCCAGGTGCCAGAGCAGAGATTCCACTGCAGCCCGTGGAGAAGACCATGGTGAGGCAGGCTGTCCCCCTGCAGCCCATGAAGGTCCATGGTAGAGCAGATATCCACCTGCAGCCCATGGAGGACCCCGTGCTGGAGCAGGTGAAGACACCTGAAGGAGGCTGTGACTCTGAGGGAAGCCCACGCTGGACCAGGCTCCTGGCAGGACCTGTGGACCCATGGAGAGAGGAGCCCATGCTGGAGCAGGTTTGCTGGCGGGACTTGTGACCCTGTGGGGGACCTACGCTGGAGCAGTTCATGAAGAACTGCAGCCTTTAGGAAGGACTCACATTGGGGAAGTTCATGGAGGACTGTCTGCTGTGGGAGGGACCCCGCGCTGGAGCAGGGGAAAGAGTATGAGGAGTCCTCTCCCTGATGAGAAAGGAGCAGCAGAGACAATGTGTGATGAACTGACCACAGCCCCCATTCCCCGTCCTCCTGTGCTGCTGGGGGGAGGAGGTAGAGAAAATCGGGGGTGAAGTTGAGCCTGGGAAGAAGGGACAGGTGGGGAAAATCACAGAATCACAGACTGGTAGGGATTGGAAGGGACCTCTGGAGATCATCTAGTCCAACCCCCCTGCTAAAGCAGGTTCACCTAGAGCAGGTTGCACAGGATCACGTCCAGGCAGGTTTTGAATATCTCCAGAGAAGGAGACTCCACAACCTCTCTGGGCAGCCTGTTCCAGTGCTCGGTCACCCTCAAAGTGGAGTTTTTCCTCATGAAGGCAGAAGGAAGATGTTTTTAAGATTTGGTTCTATTTCTCATTATCATACTCTGATTTGAATGGTAATAAATTAAACTAATTTCCCAAAGCAAAATCTGTTTTGCCTGTCACAATAATTGGTGAGTGATATCTGCCTGTCCTTATCCCGACCCACGAGCCTTTTGTTATATTTTCTCTCCCCCGCCCAGCTGAGGAGGGCAGTGATAGAGCGGCTTTGGTGGGCACCTGGTGTCCAGCCAGGGTCACTCACCACAAGAGTCTCCATAACGGAAGGTGCATTTACCATCTGTCATGAATGACGTAGATATCATCCTGCCTTGAAATAAAGGGACAGACTTCAAATGTCTTCAAACCCCCTCCAACTATACAGTTATACAATTCTAATTCACAGTCTTCTGACAAATGATACAGATCTTCAAAGATCTTTCAAATAACTTGAATACTTCCTAATGGGGATCATATCATAGCTATGAGAAAAACGTAATTTTCATTTTTTTACACAGTCCTTTTCGATGATTTAAACTTTAGTACCTAAAGCATCAATTTTTTTCTGTATTTTTTTAAAGTTCATGGCCTGTATGTATACTGAACCATTTCGCGCATGAAATGCGGTCTTGTCTTGGATAACCGTATATTACTGTTGTGCTGTCCAACAATTTAGGAGGGGATGCAGAATACTGTGACTTATGGTAGGTGCTGATGGCATTTAGATAGAGGACATGCTCTCACTAAGCTGCCACTTGATTGAAAAATCAAACTCAGGGCCACTCTTAAGACAAATAAGATCTTTAATGACTCAGAGAGCAACAGATAGACCAAATTTGTCTACAAAAGAGAGCAATAAACTATGCGGGAACTTGTATTCAACTATAGAAACTTGTTTTTGTTGTTGGATCAGTGACACAGTATCATTTTCCAGTTCCTTTCAGCACGTTCTTTTCCATAATTTGAGTTTGACCTGCATTTCTGTAAATGATTTGATTCATTTTACTGAGAATGAGTGATGTGAGAACATGAGGTAATATGACTCAAGACAGCTGAATGTATATCATGCCATAGCGAAGCGTATCATGCCAAGTGAGTTTGGACTGAATACAGATCTAATGTGTTTTAAACCCTTGGATATGATCGTACATTTAACACTGACCATGAGCTTTACTCAGCGAGAAGCTCAACAATCAATAGCAATTGAAAATCCTTCAGCAAGGGAGGGTTAATTATAATAGCAAATCTGAAGGCAAAAAACAGAATTGCAAATATTAACTTTTAAGAAAAAATAAATGCAATCAATTAATTGTATTATTATTTCTTCAGAATAGCTACAAGGAGAATAAACAATTTATTTCAGTTAGATCTAAAAAAAAGACAAATTTCTTATATTGTTATGTATAGCTGCTGCTTATAAAATTTTTATCTATTTCCTGGGCATATCTTATGTTATTGAGCTGCATGTAATTAAATCTGCATGAAAGTTTAAAAAAAATCTGAGGAAGGTGTACAAAAGCAGGAATTATAAATAGGATTAAGGAATTATTTTATAAAACTGTTTATGTATTTTAATAAAATGTGATGCCAGTGTTCTACTGTAATTGTCTAACTCTTCTACATAACTGTGACTGTCTGTAATCTTTGCTTAAGCTTTTCTCCTCATATACATCTGTTACCAATGAAGTTAAGACTCTGTGCAAGAATATTAGAATCTGCATATATATATATACACACACATAATAAGTACATACAGAAAAATATTTTCTGCAGAAATGAAAAGATATTCAAAATTTTGCAGTATAACTATTTCACAGAAACCAGACTGACCCCTTAACTACAAATATTTAAAAAAAAAAAATGCAAGGAAGAAATGTGAAATGTTCTTGGCAGGTGCATGCTAACTAGTTTTCTTACCCTAGGAAATATTTTCAATTTCAAAACAATTTCTTCTAAAATCAGGATAGAAAGTTAAACTTTCATATATATGCACATACTAAAAAATGTTTTAACAGATGATTTGGAGTAACTGAAGCTTTTCTATACTTTTTGTGTATTTTTACTGTGATTAATCGTTAGTTTACATTCCAAATTGCCATTATAAAAACAAAGGCCAATATTTAAAAAGCTTGAGAAAAGTTGTGATTAGCAAAAGCAGCATAATTGCTTGGTTTAGACAAACTGGCAATTTGCAGTAAAAAAAAATAAATCATCATATCCTCCATCCACTTTGCTGAGGTCTGTGTTGCTTAACTGTTATAGTACTTGACACAGTGATGTCTCAGTCCTTGACTGGATGTACTGGGATCCTCTGTAGTATTAGGGACATTGAAGTTTTTCCTGTACACATTCCTTTCTATGCAATTGCTCAACCATTAGGATAAATTATTCTCCTGATGACTGTGTATTGGCTGTCAGAAATATTATTTGATTTGTTGTAATAGGTTAGAAGGTTTATTTAATAGGTTAGAATTTATTTTAATAGGTTAGAAGAAGCTGGCATAACTTTTGAACTCATTTTTGTATCTTGTAGCCTGGTGGAAGTTAGAGCAGACATTACACATTATGTCTTCTGGGCTTGTAAAATAAACAGCCAAAGGCAGAAATGCATCTGATGGATAACAGCAATAGTCAAGGCGGTCCAGCAGGCATGGTTGATGCCATTCTGTCTCAAACTGGAAGACAGATGTATGCTGTCTCTGTAGAAAATTATTTGATGAAAATAACTTACCATAAATGGTCACCAAGGAGCTTTGCCAAGATGTTCAAGTGCGTTAGGGCTTTTGAACCAGAGAAGGGTTAACGTGAACCTGAATGAAATGGGAGTGAAGTGAATAAATACATCATAAAGAATGCTGTTGACGTTTTGTTGGTTTTGGTTGGTTGTATTTTTTCCTATTAAGGAAGTTTGAAGCTGACTGTTCACTATACCTGTGTCCTAATAAAAACATCAGAATGCCGATAATTCTGAGGTGATTGGACTGCCTGTCACTGGATCTGCCATTGATGGAAAAGTCAGTGTGCTTAATTGTCAGATTTATGCCATTTGAAATGGCAAAACTAAAAGTTATGTGGATATTTAATTTCTCATTTCCCTTGTAATCTCTGATTTAAAGACCAATGGCTATCAGTCACACTAGCCAGACAGTTCTGTAGGGCAAAATCAAAAACGGGGGAAATAAATTGATAATAAGCATTTGTTAGATATCATCTAAAAGCTCTTATAAATGTTATATATGACATAGACCTTAATTTATGTAAATCTTACCATTTCTTGCATTTTTTGTTATTCTGTAGACAAATGGAAAAATCCAGCTGCATCAAAACACAGGGCCCATCTATACACGTCTGTATATGTGTGTATATTTGTATGCTTATATATGTATGAATGTATATTTTCTTACACAAAATTATTGGTCAATATTTATTTTTTACTTACAGTTTCTATTTTATGATGTGGTGACGTGTGTGTTTGCCTATAGATGTATGCATACATACCTACACATATGTATATGAGTCCAATAATATAAGTTTCTCAGATGGTACTAGAAAACTAAAAGGCAAAAGAAATCAGGACAGAGGTCTAGAACGACATTCTCATAACTCTACAATTCAGTCCATCACATCTATTAGACAAAGAAGCCACAGGTGAGAGATGAAAGTGTTTGGGAGGTGCTGAATGCTGCAAATACACACGGAGAGTCTTGCTGTGAAGCCGGGTAGCTTGCTCTAGTGAAATACCAGGTGCGCTGGTTTTGGCTGGGATAGAGTTAATTTTCTTTACAGTAGCCAGTACGGGGCTGTGTTTTGGATTTGTGCTGAAAACAGTGTTGATAACACAGGGATGTTTTTGCTGTTGCTGAGCAGTGCTTACACAGAGTCAAGGCTGTGTGCTGGCTGGGGTTAAACCACAACACCAGGTAAAACTTTTTTTATAAGGAATTCAGTTCATGTTTCTGCTCTGATTAATGCAGCTGATCTGATCCTGGTCTATGTGGCTACACTAGCAGAGATGCCATACCCTGGCTGGCTTCAAATACTTATTTCCAGAAAGGGGAGTTCATGAGGGGGCGCTTTTTTTTTTTTAATTTTTGTTTTGGCTTTTTTTCTTTTCCTCATTTGAAATTTATTCCTAGGTCTGCAGCTTTTTTTATTTTTTAATTATTATTATTTTATTGATTTTAAAAATATCTTAAAAACTGTTTGGCTGGATTTCACAAACTAACTGTGTATATCTTTCTATTGCAGTTAAATACAGAAACCGTCCTACTGTGTTTAAATGGCTGATGTGAGTCAAAGCGAGCATGGTGTTGCTGATAATAACTGAATTCTTGATTAATCTCTCTAATTTAGCCATCATGGCTGAGTTTAGGCTTCTTCTAGCCAGCTAATTCACTTCTCTTTCCATGTCCTGTCACCACCTCACTGATGGATGAGTGGGAGAGTTGCCCTCAGCTGTGTTGTCTCTGGACCCACAGACTAAGTTTCTCTGATTATTTCTCCCTCTTGGCCTTTCACCCCTGCTCAGCAATTCACAACAGGCAACTAGAGCAGAAATTCTGCTGTCAGACAAATGTTTTGCAAGCTCTTTTTCCTGGAACTGAAGAGATGGCTTTCACGGTGGTCAGATATTTTGGGGTAAGGTCTGCCTTGGATGGACGTGAACTCTAAGCATCTTAATGGCTTAAGCTTAGCCAGCTATCCAGCTTACACTAAAAAAGAAATATTCTTTTACACTAAGAGCCTAAATAATTCAAGTAACTTCCGTCAGCTCTAAAGTGGGCCCAATAAGAAGACTTTTAGAAGTTGAATCTAAATTAAAAGGTACTGAGTTAATTTGGGAGCTGTCAACATGCGCTTTGACTAACCTTATGGATATTTTAATTTATCTGAGCTTTGGTTCTCTGTCTGGAGAGACTGCAAGACTTTGGGGCAAGGGTGTTGTTACAAAGATATACAGAGCCCTGCAGTGAGGACAATCAATTTCTAGGTCACCTTCCGTGAATTATTGTACTAGGAATAACACTTTTAATTCAGTAAAATAAGAATTAGCAGAAATTGGTGGGGGAAGAGCAATGATATTACAAGAAAGCAGCTCAGCTTCATCTCTATGCACGTTATTAATGACACAGACCAAGAATTCACCAGCCTCACACTCTCACAAATCAGTAGAAATTAGATATAATTTTTCTATCATAATTAACTAATCATTTGCCATTGCCATCACCATATTTAAAAGCCAAATACACACAATATCTACTTTTGATTAAGCAGATATTTCTGGTTTGAATGTCTAATAATAATTATATGGCATTTCCCTTTGTTATGAAAGGGCATTTGGACAATTAAATGTATTCTGAAAAGAATTAAGATGAAATTTTACTTCTAAAAATAAATAAGATAAAGCAGTTTGCAGAAGTTAAAGCTCTTAGCTGGAAGATTCTCTTCCTCATGTAATTGACCTAAAGGATAAAGATAAGCTACAGCAGATGTTATTTTTTGACTGTCCCTTTAAGCAAAATTTCTAGGAGCAGCAAAAGGATAGTTTAAAAATCCAGATGGTGAATTTTTAAAGAAAGAAGGCTAAGATGCACATTTCCCTAACCTCTCATACTGGAGAGTTCAAGAATGCAAAGCTAAACTGGAAAGACATTTGGCAAATCACTGCCCAAAACACTCTTCAAAACAATCTGGAATGGATTCAGGGTCATAACTGAATAGCCTAAATATAGGCACCTAGTGCTGCTTGAGGTGCCCTGGAATATCAGAGGCATCTTCATGAGATTGGTAGCTACATCGGACCAACAAAAGACATACGCCCTTTTGCAAAGCAAGGTATAGGTGGAGTATATGCCCTGTGGATCTTGGATTGCATCAAATGTCTGTAGTTGGGAAACTGAATCTCATCATATCTGCAACAAAGATCAACATCTCATTTAGTGTCCATCAAGTTTGTTTCTTGTCAGTGGAAAGACAAGGGGCACTCTAAGGGTGGGATTCCTCTAACCTGTCCTGGTAGGGTCTTTTTTTGTCCCCACTTAACCATAGAAGTCTTTATTAGAAATATTTATACTGTATCTGCTGAATCGTGCCCATGACATTTACAGCTAGTGTCTCTGCTTTGGAAAAGGTTCACAGAAGATCCTGAAGAATGGCACAACTTGTAATCCAAGTCAGAAGGGTGTCATCCCAAGCAGTGATTAAAGAGAGGCCAGAAAACTAACAAGAGGTATGATCCATCTGATTTAATGGAGGCATGTGCAGTGACAATATAAACGTATGAAGAAATAAGCCTAAAAAACCCTTTGTAGTTAATGCATAGCTCATCAACAGAGTCAAGGGACTCTTGGGTGCAAATTGTTCCATTTGAAAGTCTGGGCTGCAAGTCATCATATGAATAGTAGCATGAATGCTTTTAACTCTATCAACATGAACTTCATGAACCACAAAGGAGTACCAAAGCATCTGTGATATATCCAGGTGTGTGCTGGCACAACCTGTTCATAGGCCATGTGGAGAGAGCATCTCTGCTTCTGAAAGCAACATAGTTGTGTTAAGAGTGAGAAGATGTTGGTAGATAGATGTTGACTCATTCATTTCAGCAAAGCAACCCTTAATCAGGACATAGTTTTCCTCTCCAAAGCAAACATGATTTCTTCCAGTTCAGAAATCTACCTTGCTGTTTGGTAGCTTTTATTAATTACAAAGTGCGAAGATAGCACAACATGACTCTTTCCAGTGGCACAACAAAATATGTGGTGTATTACACAGGAATCAGCAAAACCACAATTATTTCTGTACTGAACATGTCTTACTATTGCATTGTTTTCTTTCATAAAATAAAATATACTTCTCCATTATTAATAATATTTAGTTGTGATTGCTGTTACAGATCTCCTCCATTTCATTTAAAATGAAAGTTCTCATAAAAATACAGGATGTTACATATTGTCACAACTGATACTAACTTAACAGAAGAATTTCTGAATGTATCAACAATCTGCTAAGAAAAAAATCTTAGCCATTTCAGGTATAAGTAGCAAAAACTTACACAATTTTTCTTTTGTCATTGTTCTAAAAATCTTTACGTGCAAAATGAATTTCTTCAAGGATCTGAAGTTTTTATTCCCAAGTGACATACTGCCGTTCTATCACAGTTGCTTGAGGATTTTGTGCCTGGTTTTGATTTGGGGATTTTTGAAAGGAAGAATAAAGCACTCTTAGACACAAAAATGCTTTTGTTTTTTGAAAATTATCCTGATGAACTTTTCTTTTAAAAAAAAAAATTCAATATTTTGCCTGTATCTTGACAATATCTTTCTTTAAAGATATGAATTCACAAATTCTGTATTATTTCCTTATTATGCTCTTTTTTGCAAGTAGCAGGGTATCAGTGATGTACTTTAAAGTGATACCATGAAAAATACTCTGCATGGCATATTGAAGGTATAGCTAAGGGTCTTAATATTGAAGCTCAGAGATGAAATTCTGAGCTCTGTAAAGTTTGAGTTGTATCAAATACTACCCCAGCTGACCCAGCTATAAATGGATACCTTATCTTTCAGGTTGGCCAAAGAATGTCACAATGTCCTTTGGGTGCTATTGGCCACCAGAATTGATGTGCTGTTCTCAAGATTGCCAATGTCCTGTCAGATTCAGAATGGACCTTTGAGTTTTTTGATGCATTTCTTTTTGTTTAACATCACGCATGTACCAGCAACAATGAACATTCTTGGAGGTAAATAGCATTTATTGTGGACAAGGATGACATTGTCAAAGCTTGTTTATTTCATCTACAGGGCTATTAATTGTAAAATAGTTTCAAGATAGGTGGTTAATGTGCTGAAAAATGTATTACAAACTGCCACTCTGAATCAAAATAGTCAATATCTTTTCATTAGGATAGACCAGAAGACAAATCTCTAAACCACCAGACATTCCCCAGAGCCTCAGAAGAACATGGCAATTGAAAGACACATTCTGGCAGGAGTACCAACAACAGATAGCTGATGTTTGATCAGTTTGTCACTTGACTTTGTCTTTTAGCAAAATTCAGTCAACACGGTGCTATTACAAAGAAAGTCTTTACAGACAACTTTAGTGATAGTTTTATCTCAAGCAGATTGAAGTGGCACAGGTTGCATGCAGTTGATATAACAACAGCAGAATACACTGCTGTCACAACACAAGGTTAGCCAGATCCTATCATCCATTAGATGTCCTGACAGGTACCTCTTTAACACAAGAGTTCTGAAGAAAATGACCCAGGGACTACCTGTGTCCTTGCCATGCTTGTCAGAAAAGTAAACCCTTCCAGAGAAGCTTAAATGATCCAAGAAAGAATATTTTATTTTCCCTTCTTTTAGAAGAGGATATGTATGTAGATCTGGTGCTCTCAAGAGTAGCATTTTGAGTCACTTTTGATAGCAGAAGTGAACACTTGAATTTCCCTGTGGATTGTCAGCAATTCCTGCTCCCACTGAATGCCCTGCACACGTGATGGGAAGAAACACACCATGACATATCTTCTTATGGCAGATTTGGCGCCTTCTTGGCTCCATAAACTAGCTATACTAAATTAACAAAAACTGTGATACTGAGGTGGCTTAACCCCAGTCAGAAACTAAGCACCACACAGCCACTTGCTCACTCCTTCCACGGCAAGATGGAGGAGAGAATCAGGAGAGTAAAAGTGAGAAAACTCTTGGGCTCAGCTAAAGAGAATTTAATAAGTAAAGCAAAAGATACACATGCAAGCAGAGCAAAACAAGGAATTCATTCCCTGCTTCCCATGGGCAGGCAGGTGTTCAGCCATCTCCAGGAAAGCAGGGCTCCATCATGTATAACAGTTACTTGGGAAGACAAATGCCATCACTTTGAATGTCCTCCCCTTCCTTTTTCTTCCACCAGCTTTATATGCTGAGCATGACATCATATGGTATGGTATGGTATGCCTGCTCTGTTGTGAGCTTATCCACAGCTACATGCTTTGAGGTGCTCCAGCATCACCTCATGCACAGCTGCTGATGCTTCAAGGTGCACCTGCTGCAGCATGGACTTATCCACAGCCACAGGTGCTTCGAGGTGTACCTCCTCCAGCGTGGACTCATCCTTGGACCACAATACCTTCAGAGGTATACCTGCTGTGGCACAGACATAACCATGGCTACAGGTGCTTTGAGATATACCTGCTCTGGTGTGGATGACTTATTCACAGCCATAGATGCTTTGAGGTGTCCTGCTCCCACATGAACTCATCCCCAGGTCACAGTCCCTTTGACTCCAGTTCATATTGGAGTTCCAGCCTGTCCAGTACAGCAGCACAGAAACAGCAGTGATGCCCTGCCCGTCTGCCAGCCCAGGCACATCGCCATTGCTGTTATCAAAATGTTCCCAGGCACAGCACAGTAAGATGATAAGCAGTGCAGCACTACAGTCAGCAGCGAAAGCAAAAAGCAGCCGCTAACAAGCACTGGACTCTACTATACAGCAAGGCAAGCAAGACCCATGGCAAGCACAGAAGCCTGCTGATTAGTAGCTAAACAGCAATAACAGCTATAAATTTGATCTGGCCCATTGCAATCAAATCCTTTGGCATCTTGAACACTTTGAGCCCCATGTTGGGTGCCAAAAAGGACTGTCATGGTTTAACCCCAGCCAGCAACTAAGCACCATGCAGATGCTCATTCAACTTCCCCCCATGGTGGGATGGGGGAGAGAATTGTAAGGGTAAAAGTGAGAAAACTCATGAATTGAGATAAAGACAGTTTAATAGGTAAAGCAAAAGCCATGCGTGCAAGCAAAGCAAAGTAAGGAATTCATTCACTAATTCCCAAGGGCAGGCAGGTGTTCAGCCATCTCCAGGAAAGCAGGGTTCTGTCGTGCATAATGGTTACTTGGGAAGACAAAATGCCATCACTCTGAATGTCTCGCCCTTCCTTCTTCCCTCATCCCTCCTCATAAGACTTGCTCTCTAGACCCTTCACCAGCTTTGTTGCTTTTCTTTAGACACACTCCAGCAGCTCAACGTCTTTCTTGTAGTCGGGGGCCCAAAACGGAACACAGTCCTCAAGGTGCGGCCTCACCAGTGCTGAGTACAGGGGGACAATCACTGCCCTAGTCCTGCTGGCCACACTATTTCTGATCCTAGGCAGGATGCTGTTGGCCTTCTTGGCCACCTGGGCACACTGCTGGCTCATACTCAGCTGGCTGTTGACCAACACCCCCAGGTCCTTTTCCACCAGGCAGCTTTCCAGCCACTCTTCCGCAAGCCTGTAGCATTGCCTGGGGTTGTTGTGACCCAAGTGCAGGACCCGGCAAATCACTGGAATCACCAATCACCTCTGAAAGCTTCACTCCCTAGTATTCAGGAAAGGTTAAGCAAACGATAATTGTGAGTCTCATGATCAAATTTTGTGCTGATGTAAGAAGGGTTTTTCAAATTTGATCATATAATTTATATCGGAAATGCCTGCAGAAAGGCATAGACAGTGAGAGCTGTAGGCTAATCATTGTTCATCAATTGTAATTGACTCCCTGGTTTTAGCAGCAACTTTGCACTGATCAGATCCAAGCTCCCTGCAAGACCCTACAGTGTAATCTGTCTCCAATTCAGCAATATTCTTAAGCACATTCTGATCTTTAAGTACGTGTATTGATAAACACAATGAGCAGAAAACCAAGAAATAAAATTTCTACAATGATGTTTACATATGCCTGCCTCATCAAATGTGTCATAGAATCATAGAATGGTTTGGGTTGGAAGGGACCTCAAAGATCATCTAGTTCCAACCCCCCTGCCATGGGCAGGGACACCCTCCACTAGACCACGTTGCCCAAAGCCCCATCCAACCTGGCCTTGAACACTTCCAGGGATGGGGCATCCACAACCTCTGTCCATGCATCGGATGCAAGCAGAAACAGATGTAACACTTATTACACAAGTATTTCATTTTTATGAATCTGTTTCATAGTGAAACTCCTTTACAAATTGATTTTCTGTTTCTCTTAAATGTCTATCAAATCATCTTTGTGAAAGAAGTGTACTTTCCAGACCATCTATAGCATAGATATAAAAAATATTTACCTTTCTAAGACATAATCTTAATTAATGTACTGATGGAACCCTTTTGAATATGATAAATAATCATGTTGAAAATTTTAGGGATGTCAAAAAACCATGTTTTCTTTTGCAAGTATTTTGAAAATTTTCATAGAAAGAAAAAGAAAGAGAGATTTAGTGCTTAAGTTACACACATACTATGTCAGAGAAACAAGGTTTTGTCCTTAGTTCACATTACGCAGTTGAGGCATTCAAACATAATCCTCTCATAACCTGTGAATATCAATGTGATGAAAACAAATAGGAGACTCTTCCATCTTTCAGAAGCCTCAGAAGCCACCAAAGAACGTCTGACCCACAAAAAAAAATCCATTATAATGATCTACCTATGTGAATTAGACTATGGAAAAAGTTGCTTGCGTTAAATTTAGAGAAAAAATTGTATAGCTCTAGTAGTGGTAAAAGCTACTGTATTTTTAACCTGGAACATGCATGCTTTGTTTCCGCCCCTCCACCTGTAAGTGAACAAATCACAAATCTGTTCTATGAATCATAATACAGAAAATCCAGCGATATTACCAGCTATTCCCTGGAAAACATGACAAAACAAAACACAGGACTCAGGATCCCTGACCCAAATTTAGACAGAGCTGGCCACAGTTCTTCAGGCTCTGAACATTGTTATGAGATGAACAAGGGGGATAGAGACAGAGCATGACTGTCCCTGCAGCCTGCTCTCTAACCAGTAAGCATCAATCCTGACGGAACATCCCACTGTATTTCCATTAAGGGATGAATGGATAACATAACAAATCAAATGCACAAGTCCTGGAGATACCACCGTAGCCTGCTTTCTGGAGTGTGTGGGTCACTTGGATGGACTCCACACCAATTGTCCCAACTCTGTCCACAGTTACCAAGGTGACATTTCATGTGAGAGGTGTGGAAGAGACACATAACATACCAGTGGCTAATACGGGCACCTTCATTTCAGAACAGTCTAAGTAGGTACGACAGCTGCATAGCCGTCATGTTTTTCAGGGAAGGCCCCAAATGGATGTGAGGCAAATCTAGCTACCAACCCTTGCTAAACATATTGAGGGATCCCTTTGGGACTGGCTAGGGCGATAGCTACAATGCCAGCCTTCTTGGAGGGATTTGTCTGCAAAGTGGGCAGATGCAGGTGGTCCTCATGTGCAGGCTGCAGCAGTCCTGTCTGTTGTCTCAATGATGTTTTTCTCAAAAAATGATAGATAATTGTCCTTCTGTGAAAGATCCTTCTCAGAATGGTCTGAATTGATTTGCCACAATGACAAACTATATTTGTAGGCCTTCTCAAGTAAAAAGAACAGATTGTTCACTTCACTGTCTTTACCATCCACCAGGTCAGAGTTCCCAGATCTTCCAATGGAGTGGCAGTACGTCTGCATCCCATCTTGTCGGTGCAGGTTGGTCATTAATTCAAAGCCCACCAAAAGCTGGGAGAGTTTTTCCTTTGATTTCCTTTACCTCTGGAGTATTTTTAGTGTTTATTCATGCAGTGGTATATATTCATACTACTGCTTATTTCCCTGTCTCCTGTCCCAGAACCCCATTCTACTAGAGAACCCACATAGAGTGAAAAGAGCCCCTCCATCTGAGTATACAACTGGGACCCATAAAACACTGTGGCATCTCTGTCTCTCCAGAGTTACATTTTTAAAACGCGGTACTTATTGAGATTCCTCATGCAACTTCAAGGAAGAACAAGCTAAGAAATTGAGCAACGGCCAATTTGTATTTTGAATATAAAAGCCAATTTACATTATATAGCCTTTGAAATGTGAAATATACATTATGGGATGAGTTAAACTATCATCTCTGGGAAGAGAAGATTTATATTTGTCCCTACTATATACAGTTACTGATTGATTGGCATAAGTACTTGATTTCTCTTTACTTTTCATTTTCTTATCACCTTTGATTCCAATTATTCTGCCATCATTCAAGCTGTGGCTAGAAATACAGACAGGTAGAAGGAAAAACAAAGTTCATTTAGCATCTAGCTTTTGGAAATAAATGTTAATAATGCCAATTTAAATGGCTACAGCTAC
Organism: Grus americana; assembly: GCF_028858705.1. Classification (NCBI taxonomy): domain Eukaryota; kingdom Metazoa; phylum Chordata; class Aves; order Gruiformes; family Gruidae; genus Grus; species Grus americana. The sequence continues at coordinate 6,689,561 of NC_072853.1, read as the reverse complement.
TGGTTAGCATTTAAGTGACAACACAGGGACTGGCTTACGTTGTGAAAGAATCTATATGAAAAATGACACCTCTTTTTAACAACTCGTCACAGACCAGTAAATCCCCTTTCAGCTGATGAAAAACCCACACTGTTACAAGCTTGAAGACACAAAGTCCTTTTATGTGTTTTTGCTAGTTTGATTTTTAAAATTTTGGGGGAGCAGGAAGTCAAATTATAATCAATTGTCTTTTCCCGTCAGATAATTTTCCTGAAAGCTGCTGGTAGTGTCTCGATTTTAAACTCTGTCAACATTAATTCCTAATTGCCTCTCAAAAATGTTTTATTCCTAATAGACTGTTTTGGGACTTACATTCCTACTATTAATAATAATAAAAATAAATCAGAACTAATGTTAAAAAAGAGAGCAAAATGAGATAAAATGAGGGCTAACATGACATGAAAACTATCTCAGAGTATGTATGAGTTCTTCCTTTGTGTGTAGCCTGTACCCTGCACAAAGGGGCTGAGCTTTTTTTCTGAGGGACCTGGATACTGCTATAAACAGCCAGTATTACCCATTTAAAAATGCATATTTCCATCATTCCTGGATCTGCAAGAAAAGCATTTTGAAATGAAAGACCAACCAACCTATCTCCAAACCCCTGCTTTTCAAAGAATCAAATACACTGTTATTAGAAGTAATTTTGCAGGTGTTGAGACAACACAGTGACAGAAAACAAAAGCTAATAGGTACTCTTTCTAAAACAATATTAGAGAATTGTTTCAGTACAGTGTCCCACAGCTTTCAGGGAAAAAAAATCACCTGTTCTGAGCTACCAAAATAATAAATTGAAACAGGAGCTGTGACCAGTAAGCAACAGAGCTGTTAGTAGGGGGTGACAATAGCACTTTAACACAGACATTGATTCAAATGATAGCTTTGACTTGTAACTGCAGATTGCACCCTAATAATTTATCACACACTGGGCATGAAATGTTGCAATGGCCCTTGATGGTCTACATAAAAGTAGTGTAGCATCTTGAAAAGATGCTGATGAAAAATACTGTTTTATGGATTTATTTTTTCATGCATAAAGACAAAGAAGGTTATCGGAGGAAAGTGAACAGGTGAAGCAGAAGTTTATAAGTACAAATGAGTAAGGAGAAAGTAACTTCTAACTCCAGTCATTTCTTGATAAAAAGAAATTTTTTTCCTAGGAAAATGCTGAGGACCAACAGCAACCTAAATTATATGACCATTAGGTATAGCAGTTACAAAGTTCACCCGTGTTTTGCGTGCAGAGGAAAGATGGAAAGATGCTCCAGCCCACACTGGAACGTTTCTTTTATAGTTACACAGTTCTAAAAGATATTATTCTCTATCAAGATTTGTTAAAATAATGGAAATTGAGATCAAGTATAATTGATTTCAAAAATTCGTAAAGATGTAAACATGGCTTCATGAATAAAGCAGCGCCTTGGTAGCTTTTGAAATACTGATTAATTCATATGGAGAATAACACAATGGGACAACTCAAACTTTCTGGGCTAAGAAAATATAAAAGGCCTTTGATGACACAGGTCTGGATGCAATGCAGCAGCCTGGAACTGGAGTGCAATCATTTAAACACTGACAGAGATTTGCTAAAGTTTCTGGATAGGCAATCTAGAAAGGCAGTTCTGGTAACTGCCTGTGAAGACCATTTAGATCCACAATGAACATTCCAATCTAAGCAGTAGCAGAGGAATTTTGTACATCAAAAATTATATTTAAACAAATGAGAAGGACAAAAATCATTGAAATAGTTGACGCATTTGTTTATTTACAGATATCTAGCTTTATTTCAAATGCATTTACCTGGCTGCACATTTGATAAAGTGTCTTTTAAAGGGATAGCTTTGCAACGCAATCTCTACCATTTGGATCTACAGGCTGTTCCAAACTGACATTCATCTTACAATAAGTTAGCCGTTGGTTTAACTACTCTATAACCAGCCCAAATAACTTTACCAGGAGAAGTCATGGCACTAGGCTGAAGCATGTGTTTTGCAGGAGAATAGCTTAAATATTCACTTCTGTCAGATGCTGATCCCTGATAAACCATAAATGGGACTTCTCTTTGGAGTGAATCAGCTAAGCTCTTGAGTGTCGTATGAAATGCTGCATCCTAAAAATATAGGGGACACCTATAAAATACCTAAAAGCTATACCATTTTTTTCACGGGTGAATTCAACGGAGTCAACGTCAATGTTAACTTTAATCAGGCTTGTTTAAAACCCCAAAGCTCCAAATATGTAATTGCATTTAAATACCTCTGTCTGAAGTGCTAATTAATTGGGATTTTTTTTCATTGCTGAAAGCATCATGATTAACGTCAATGAACACATTGCTAAAGAAAAAAAAAAAAAAGAGAAAAAGAGTTAAGATGGTGAAAATGTAGGTGCCCAGAGACTCAAAGAAAAAATAAAAGTACTTCAGGTCTTTGTGTTTTAAATATTCACTTTGTTGAAATCACTTTGGATTCTTTTTTCTTTTTTTTTCTTTTTTTTTCTTTTTTTTTTTTTTCCTTTCACAATGTGGCCCTGCTTTTGTAACACAGTTAAGCACACGGTTTAATTTAAAAAAGGTGATTAATCTTATAGAAGTTAATAAGGAATCTATTTATTTATTTATTTAGCAATATGTTGCATAGTCATTCTTAGAGGCTTTTTATTCCCCCCTTTTTCATGACTTTGTTCATATCTACTTCTGTTTCCGATGGAAACAAGGAATGGGACTCAGCTCCAGTCTGTAATCAACTGTATCTTGGTGTCTAAATGTCACAAGGGTTTCTAAGCTTCCAAGTACTTACCTGAGTAGCTGGAACACTTCAGTTCAATTTAGGGCAAATCACTCTTCAGATTTTATTTTTGATCAGGGAGTTGATACAGCTACCCAGAAGTAAGCCGCCTCATGCCTTCTCAGAAATCTAGAGTATCCCACCTGGCCTTCAGGAGTAATTCAACACAGCATGGGTGTCCCATAGGTCCTTGGTCATGCCTGCCAGGTCCTCATGGGTACCTTGGGCACCACAGGGTATCTCAGACAGCACTGGTTGCTTATGTGGAGGCAATAGAACCATATTCTAGCCGTTTGATGATAGTAGTAGAAGCTTAGATACTTCACTTAGATATATGCGTATATAGAGACTGAAATCCAAGGGTTTACCATCTGGAGCTGAATCCCACCTGAAAGAAAAGAATTCGTAGTCTATATGTGCTTGTTTGCCTATGTGCTGCTCCTCACTGCTCTGACCTTTGGAACTGTCAATCAGTCTCTACCAAAACTGACAGCAGTGTCTACATCTCGAAGGCTGTCTCCTCACAATGAGGGCAAGAAGTGAGTATACACAAGCCCATGAGCATTTTTCCTTCCTCTCAAAATTCATATTTGGAAGTTTAAATGTGCAAGCAAAATGAACTCGGGGTTTAAGAGTCCAAGAAATCTGCCAGTTTGGACAACTGTACCATTAGACAACTGCAACATTAGAGCTGTTCTACAATCTAGGCAAAACCAAAGCTCCTACAAAGTCTGGATAAATCAAGTAACTTTACTAAGAGCTTTTATATTCTCCAGAGCAGGCAAAAGATTTCACTGAGAACTTAAACTTCATTTGACAAGGGAATTCTGCATAGTAGAAATTTTCTTTTGAATGTCCTAACTATGAGCAAAGCCTATTAAAAAGTAAAACAGCAAAACAGTCAATCACAAGGTAGAAATTCATAGGAAACCAGGAGTTATTGAAATAATTGATAGGTCATCACAAGTTTCCTGATGTTACTATTGATGCATTTGACATCTGTAGATCCTTTCATTGTCCCTCTCCCTTTCTTTTTCTTTCCTTTTTCTACTGCATTTAAAGCAGGTCTTCAGTTTGTAAAAAATATACATTTTAGTTAAAAATGAATAAAGCAAGTAAAATTTTATAAAAATCTCTGTGCCTATTTTTATAACTAGTTTAATGTAAACTTAATTTAATACGAGTGGCTCTTCCTTTTCATGCAGTCCTTTTTAAAGAGAATCCTGGGTTCTTTATTGTTCTCTAAGTTTACATTTAATGCAGTTCCTTTATCTTCTTCACGGAATTCTTGCAAATGATATTGCTTGTGTTTTTACTTCTGTCTGTGAATATTTCTAGCCTCCTTTGCTTAGTTGCAGCTAATTCATTTTCCTGCTTCCGTTGCTCTTGTTCTGCTTGTAGGTTTGTACTTAGTCTCCATCCTTGTAGCGTTGTCATAGATACACACAGAACCATTTATTGTTGGAGAAGTGCAGAGAAATAGTTGCCCAGTGTTCTGCTCTTTCCTGTTTATCTTGTAATTCAGAATGGTCCAATCGGTCATCAATGGCTCTCTCCCATCTCGCCCATCACCTCTGCTAATGAGGGTAACATCTGTGCGATTGGCAGACATGGCCCAAACAAGGCAGGACTCATCATGTCCCCCACTCAGAAAGTCAGGGTGTGTCTGCCCCTTTGAAAGGGCAGAGGGGCGTTCACTCCTGTTATAACTGGTCCCTAAACATGAAGCTACTGAGGTTTACCTTTTGAAATGGTTGTATTTTCTGTTATCTTCAGAGGGCTGGGAGGGCAGGAACTGGAGACCCTGGAGCTCTGCCAGTCTCTGTTGGAACTACACTGTCCTGCAGAAAAGACTTCAGTGCTTCCCCCCACCCCACCCCAAAAATGAAAAAAAAAAAAACCACCAGGAGCTTAGTGGTTAGAGCTTTTCTCTTCTACTCTTGTTGGAGTTGCCCCAGGTCCTAATCTCAGCTGCAAATGCAGAATTTATTTTATCTGATGCCTGTTACAAGTTTGCTTTGTCTGTTTAGCCTGTATATTGCTTAGGGTGAGGGTGAACATATTTTGGAATTGTTTTGATGATGATGATGATGTATAGCTATAGAATTTGATACTGTCTTGCTGTGACAGGTTGTGGATGCCCCCTCCCTGGAAATGTTCAAGGCCAGGTTGGATGGGGCTTTGGGCAACGTGGTCTAGTGGAGGGTGTCCCTGCCCATGGCCGGGGGGTTGGAACTGGATGATCTTTGAGGTCCCTTCCAACTCAAACCATTCTATGATTCTATGATTCTATGACATAAGCTGAGGCCTTATAAATTCATGTTAACATTGGCGAAGATCCTTTACACTGCTGCACAAATGAGCCTTGTATTATATCTACGGACAAACGTCCAACAAAGCCCATCGCTTCAATTACTGCAACTGGCAATACATCACAGGTGAGTAAATTCAGCATAAATGTGAATCAGAGGAGCAAAAAATCCCTTTGCTGCTCTCTAGAAAAGATAAAGTCACTACAGAAGAGTATTATAGGTAAGTCCTGATTCCATAACAAGAATTTTAACGTTGACTTCCATTGTAGGCCAGGTTTTCACCTTTTATTGCTAAAAGTAATTTAATCTTATTTGAAGAGTGTCTTCATAGTGAGAGAAGTGTAACAAGATCTCTGCATAATGACAGACTGTGATTTCCTCTCAGATGAATTTCTAGCCTCCTTGATGTTAGGCTATTCTTATATTTTAAAAAAAAAACCAAAAACTTTTATATCCCACAAAATTTCAGTGCAACATGTTCCAGTTTTAAGCTGTGTCCAACATGGAGACTGCAGCTTAAACACACAAACAGAGAAGTCTCTCTGAAGTTGCCAGAAACTCAGTAACTGCAGTGAGGCAAGAAGACTGTCATTTGTTTTTAAACTCCTGAAGGACTGCCTTTCATGTGCATTTTGAATAACTAAATACTGTTTCTCTGTAAGCTGGGATTGACTGGAGTCTTTAGATAAAAGTGTTTTGCCCAACTTCTGAGGTAAGTACCCTGTATCAACTGAATACCATCCTCCAGGAAGAGATGCTACAGAAAAGGTTCTCACTGTGGAGCCTCTCTACAGTATCTATATATAGTTTGGAAAGCTTGTTGCAAATGAATAGTGCTATAGAATTGTGAAATATAAATAATCATCATAATTAATGCGCTGTGCTCTTCCTGCAGCTCTCAGTTCAAAAGCTTATCTCAGTTTGGATATTTCTGTATCCCACATTGTCCTCTATATTATTCCCTTACTGCTATGGTAAAGTTATTTGACTTTGACTGTTCAGGATTGAGACTGAATGCTGCACTGGATTCTCTCACCAAATGTATTTAAAGAGACAGATAAAAAAGTTTAGATTAAACACAGCTATTATCAAACAAATAAATATATTATGTTTCCTTGTGCATGACCTGTTCCTTAGCCATTTTCAAAACCACTTTGTCTAGAGAGTTCAGGAATATTTTATATTTGGGAAAATATATAATATTTATAGATGGGGAAAGTGAGGTAGAGTGAATTCCTGAAGTTCTCTGGCAGTGACAGTTTGGGAACAGAGTACAAACAGGGTCCAGTTTTCAGAGCTTTTAGAACTTGCAGCAGTTATTAAGCTCAATAGGAGCTTTTGGACATACTGGACACCTTGAATTCACGTGCTTTCAACACTGCTTATCTGGCTGAGGATGGATGAGAGCAGTCATGCTGTTTAACTGTGCTGAGCTGAAATTCATGGCATTAACACTTGATTCAGTACCAGCACTTGAACATATACTTACATACCTACGTGCACTCATACGCTTGGAGTTAAGGGAGAGTTTAGTACCCAGGAAGCACAATTTCACTGCCCCTTGTGTATCATCCCATCTGATATATTTCCCTGAGAAGGCAGTGGGAAATATAGTGATGTTTTCTTAAATCCATGCGAGACTCTAATCAGTCACCCATGTATATGCAAAAAATGTCCCCTTTTCAATTCTACCCCTAACTCAGCCATTCACGTGGGGTTTTTTTGGCAAAGCTGTTGATCTTCCCCATTGTAAATGAGCTGTTAGTGTTACTTCATGCCAGCTACATTTACCTAGCTCCATTCAATACATTTTTTCCTGCAGAGCTCTGCCCAGAACCACTCTCCCTTTCTCCATTGATTGCCATGGCAACCGGAGAAACCAGGAAGGTGATGTCAATATCTACATTCACGAAGAGGAATACCCAGGTTATCGTTTGAGCCAGGTTCTCCCCAAAAAAGATGCGTGCTTTGCTGCTGAGGTGTGAGAGCACGGGATGAACAGCAGAACCCCCCCCTGTGAATAGACTGCAATTTGAACTCAACTCCTGGAATTAGAAATCCTCAGGAATTAGAAAACTCATGTCGGAGTATTTCATGGGCTGAATTAGCCGGGCACCAGCAAGCTTTGTCTCAGAGTGAATGTAAATCTGATGAGATGGTAGAAGAGGAGGCAGAGGCAGCCCTGGAAAGCAGCCCTCCGAAAGCGGAGGCAGCAGTCTCTCAGCAAAGGGCTGGATGCAGCAGGACAATGGTTACTGATAATATTCTCAAATGTACAAGGTTTGGAAGATGCAGATTGGAAGTTGGAAGCAAAAAGTGAAAAAGATACACTTTTGGTACCTCAGTGACTTGTCGGTTATGCTTTAATTCTTAAATATCTTCTCACATCTGGTGACTTGTTCATTTATTTCATATTTTCTCCTCTATTAACTTTTAGACTTCAGATACTAGATACAACGTACAGCTCCTTTTTTTTCTTGCATTTCAAATTTCTTGTATAAAATTAACACCCGCTTATCTGCAGGTAAGGACAAAGAAAGTATTTCCTAAGAAATTTCCCCCCTAATGAAGGAGAAAATTAAGAAAGTATAAATTATACAATGTGGAAACTTAAAAAAACTCCAACAACAAAACAACAAAGTATCAAAACTACTTCGTGTGGTCACTTCTGTTTAAAACTCGTTAATGATGTCAGTACAAAAGGTATCACCACAGTGACACGAGGTCGGGAGGCATTGTCAATACAGAGGAAGATTCAGAAAGGAAAAGATGACTTTGTAGACTGCAAGGTCTGAATTGAAGTGAAACAACTAAATAGTACAAAATATAAGGTTGTGCTGTTAGGAACTAAGAACTTTTGAGCTGGTGGTAGCTTGGAGCTTAACATACAGATAAGATGACGAGGATCTGGATGTACTTGTTAATCACGGGATGACTATGAGTCATCATTTTAACACAACCATGAAAAAGGCTAACGGGATCCAAAAATGGCTCAGAAAAAGCAGTGCCAATGGAGACGGAAAATCATTATATTTATTCAACAACTCTAGTAAAACCTTGTCAGGAATAGTGGATATAGTTCAGAAAAGATTATCTCAAAATGGAGTAAATAAAAAGAAACCTTCACGATAATTAAAGAAGCTAGAAACTACCATTAAAAAAAAAAAAAAAAAGGAGGAAAAGAGGCCAGGAGAGATTTTCAGCCAAACAATGTACAAACTCTCTTTGCACATTGGGATTGGGCAGGAAGCACTGACAAGGAAGAAAAACTATGCTATGATAAAGGCTGGCATAGGTAGTAGCCCATAACTTTAGCTCAAAATAAAAATAATGGGAATTTCTGTCTATTTGAATACTGAGGTTCTGAATCAAATTTACAATAGGAGGGAAGGGGTAAAAAATCCTTTGTGATTTATTAGTCCTCTGTCAAATGTATTAAAGACTACCATTGAATTCAGTGATTTTTAAGCAGTCATATACATTTAAGCAAAGTTATAGCCATTTATGGAAAGGAGAGCTAAATTGTTTGCCTGCAAAAGAAAGAGCCTGTAATTGGCCCAAGAAATATTTTGAAGTACTATCTTCCCAAGATAGCTAGTCATCCAAACTGCTCAAATGAAGCTAAGCTGAATATTTCCACAGTACAGCTGAGAACTCAGTGCAGACATAAACACATGAATCTATATGTACACTAGGAATTAACGCAGTGCAGTAGATACCATTGGTAGATTGAAGTGGTTGGTGCTGAGGTTCCGTGCATCTCTCGTGCAGGAAGCTTGGGGAACTACTTTGTCTTAAACGTAGTCTGATTGGCTGGATCAAACATATCACTGCATGTATGATATTAAATCTTGGGATAAGAAACTGTCCCATAGGTACCTTTTTCCTCTACTTCAGGCCATCTAGGAAGCACCGCGGTTCTCACACCCGTCTACACATGCATGATGTTAACTTGTCATTGTCTGTCTAGGGACAATAGAGAGATTAAAACCAAAATCAAACAAACAAAAAAACCCCTAGGATTTTCTGAACCAAATTGGTGTTTTGGACACAGAGTAAATCAGCGATAGTGGATTCTTTACTGTATTTACAAGAAGCAGGCTTCATTGTGGGAAGCAAAGAGGAGAAGGACATGCCGATCTTTCAAGGTTTCTGTCTTTGAACATGAGACAGCATGTTTTAAGAGCCTCCTTCAGTCAAAATCAGGTGTCTCCTGGGGAAAGAAGCAGCAAATCAGTCAGATGAGCTATTTTTCATTTAAAGTTTTCCTTGACAGTTGCTGAGACAAGGTAGGATCTGGAGTTATCGGGGGCAGGGTAAGGGAGTTCCATCCCAGTTGCTTATCGACTCTTCACACGACAGTGTTGTCCGGTCCCTTTTCTGAGACCAAGAGAGTCCATGTACAAACAAACTGTATGACTCCTCGCTCATGCTGCCTAGGTCACCTAGGACCACTCACTGCACCATTTCAAGCTCCCCTAGCGTGTCCCATCCCTTGCAGAAATCACAGCTATTTCAGTCACAATGACTAAAAATAACATGAAGAGTAAAAATAATAGCTATAGATATAGACAATATAGATATAGATATCGTTATAGATGTTGGTATAGCCAGCTAGCTAGATATTTTCACTGATGATGACTAAAAAGAACACGAAGACTAAAAATAATATATATATTTTATAGATATTATTATAGATTATAGATAGATATTTAGCTAAATAGATATATAGATACAGATGATGCATCACAATAAAGCTGACAGTTTCAGAATCCCATCACGATGAGACTTCACAGAGAAAAGGATGACCTTAGAGTGATGTGGTTATGCTATAAAAAAAGACAAAACCACAAAGAAATCTGATTTGTCCAGGATCCCACATCTAGTGAGTGGCTGAACTGTGAACAGAATCTACATCCTGTGGCACCTATCCTCCTTCGGGGTATCCCATTCCTCCCCGCCCGCCCCCCCCGGCCCTTTTTTTTTGGACTCTTAATCAGAGCAAGGAAGGAAGATGTAAATCTACACTCAAATTTACAGAAGGAAGAAAGGTCTTCTGAATAAACATAATTTAACTGCAATTTTCTTCCTTAGTTCTGAAGGCTCATGCTGAAGACTCACATTTCCACTCTCTGTGCCATAGTGTATGTTAAATGTAGGAAATCAGTCTGAGACGTATTATTGGTTTAGGAGAATCCATGTACAATTACTTTTTTAAAATTACAGCGTACTTCAAACTGTAATAACTGTGCCTATTTATAGAAATAGAGGTGATAATCTAGCCATTAAAATTCCATAACCAACTGCTTCCAGCTATTCACATGCGTGAAACATTGCACAGCTTCCAATTTTATTTTTTTTTTAAATTTGCCACTTCCAGGCTCCTGCAGAGAATAATTTCCTTGGAAAGTGACTTCATCTAAATAATATTTAAGTATGCCACAAAGAATAGCAACAAAGACAAATTGTCCCACATCTCAGCATAATCAAATGTTCATTTATTAAACTGAGGAAAATCTGATCAGCATGGAATGCGCTGAAGTTCTCTCAAAAGAAACTAGAAGACAGAAGCTCTGAAATGGCACAAGTTTTAAAAAAAATAGAAGGAGGGCTGATTTGCATTGCTGCAGGCACACAGTTATTTATAAGAATAGAATTGGACAAAAGGCTGTTGTGAACACAGGATGATTTGTAGCACTTATGGTCATGTAGAGGATAACGAACAAGATTACTGCACAGTATTTTTAATACATTTAGAGAACCGCCCTGAAACCTCGTGTCCAGGGTGGCTATGGCTCTGAGCTTTGTGGTGTATAGGATCCTGATCCTCTCCAGGTGTTTTCCAGACACTGTGTTATAATGTTTCATATATATCACTACATTACATTATCCTCAGAGAGGATTTGAGTGCTGTACATCATAAAAAAATGAACTGGAAGAGTTTACTATTTAAATACATTTAAATTCTCAGTACTTTGCACAGAAAAAGTGGTAGACTTGGGAACACTGCAATTACTACTACCTTTTTCTGAGCTAAGAACATCATAGGAAAAGAAATGCATAGGCAAATGAATTATCAGACGTATGACAACATTTATTTGAAACAAACTGTGGGCTTTATGTTATGTTCCCACAAAATAACAATAGGATTCCTGTTTGACCTTGGAACTGCTGTTTCAGAGCTGGAACAGCCAACCTAGCTGCTGTGTTAATCACACTCATTTTCTCCTGCACTTTATTTCAAACAGTGATCTGTGAATGACTGATGCCTATAAAACAATAGAAAGTAAACCATGAAATTACTGCAGGAATATATTTAAGATAAAAATAAAAATAAAATAGTATATTCTGCCCCCACCAAGTACATGAATTCAATCAAAATGACAGGAAATTCAAGAAAGGGAAAGATACAATCTTTCAGCAATTACGCACAGTTTCTTGGTTTTCTTTCCTTCCTTCCTTCCTTCCTTCCTTCCTTCCTTCCTTCCTTCCTTCCTTCCTTTTTCCTTCCTTCCTTCCTTCCTTCCTTCCTTCCTTCCTTCCTTCCTTCCTTCCTTTCTTCCTTCCTTTTTCCTTCCTTTCTTCCTTCTTTCCTTCTTTCCTTCTTGAATGCCACTGTGGTAACAACCTTATGAGATTTTTTCATGGCTTTTAGAAAAATACAGGTTCATTTTATCAATTATTCAGTCATCAAGATCAGGGATGTTCCTGTAACTGGACTGGGCTGACTAAGAGATAACCGCTGTGTAAGGCCAGGTACCACTATCCCAACTTTACTGCCCTGTCCCTACATCTGGAAGGAGCCCTGTCCATCACAGAGGGCTCAGAGTTTCTGTAGGGACTCAGCACTGCAAATGCTCCTCTCTCTGGAAGAATACAGCTCCCTGCAACATCTGATTCTAGGCATTAGTTTCCAAAAATTTTATTACTATTTTAGGTTCTTGAGGAAAAATGTAAAGTTTAATCTCTTTCTGCATCTCATTTTAATGACTATATGTTGCAGGGGGTTGAAATTCCATGACTGACCATGAATAATTTGAGATACCATTTGTGATGTTATCTACCCTAAATATGCATTTCTTTTATCCCCTCCACCTTATGCAAATCCACTTTGCCACAGATGCACTCATGTAACATTCATCTGGAATATGTGATGTAAATTTAATTTTTGGCCTATATTGCACAAAATTCTATCTCTCCAAATCAGACCTGCTGCAAGGATTATCTTGTACAGGGTGAACAGGAATCTGTGTTACACATTCACCAATGCAATTTCTAAAACTGACAATGTATTAACCTTCTAGTTATTACTCTAGAAAAGAAAAAAGCCTTCATATATTAAAACCCCCAAACAAACAAATAAACAAAACCCAGAAAAGATGCATCACAACTCTGTGTACTCCTGTTTTCGTGATGTCATCAGCAGTTCTTTCCCAGGTTAAGATATACATAGGCTGGTTTGTAGTATTTCTTCTAGCACAATTTATTATTGGGGTTCTTTTGTGCAAGGTTTGAAAGGTAGGATAATCTTATGGTAAAGGTACTAAATTAAATCTTGGCATATATGAAATTCATTCCTATGTCTGGCAGAGGATGATTGTATAATCTGCAAAAAGTCACTGAATTCCTCTATCTTGCTTGTCAAACATTTTAAGGTATTTGATTACCATTGATTTCAGTGACAGTTAAGCAGTCATATACACTTAAGGTTTTCTGCATAAGTTAATTTACTTTATCATGAGGTTTACAAAATTTTTTAGTCATGAATGTCTGAACGAGAACCTAGAGGACAGAGACTGTCTTAGATTATGTATTTGCACTAATCCTTCTCTAATGGGGTTTCTAGCTGCAAGAGACTTCGAGGGATGAATTTGTAGGAATGATAAATACCAATAATTTAAGGAACTTAATTAAAACTATCCATTTCAATGAGATATTGCCATGTTAAAGAGAAAAATTAAGTAGGGGAAACATTTACAAATCAGGACATTAAATGCAATGTTGAGCTTTCCATAACATAATATTGTGTAACAAGACTGTGATGGAAAGTTGCTGTGACAAAGTATTTGTTTAAAACAGTAACTAGTTCAGCAGGGGGAAAACATATATTCATCAATATCAGTCTGTTAGTAAAGTATTAGCACAGTTTTCATATTTTAGTTCTGAAGATAAGAGCATATTATTTGAATTTTTCAGAAATGTTGAGGATCAAGAAAAGAGCCGTACTGAGACACAATAGTAAGAAGGAAAACCAGATGCAGGTATAAGCAGACTGAGAATTATATCCAGCATGGGAAACTGGTAATTCTGTATTGAACTGCCATCAGTGAAGAAGTATCATTTATACTAAACCTTCAGGTAAACTAGATTTCAATCATTTCACATTGAGTCTTATTTAAGAATGGCCTTGAAAGCTGGTCTGAAGTTTAGGGTATTGGTTTGGGCTTAACTATAATGAAAAACAATGTTATCCAAGGTCAAACAGTAACATCTGATCATTGCGTTGCTACCTATTGGGTCGTTCAGTGGCTTTCGAAGTGGAAGACATGCATATTTTAGTCTTGGCTCAGTCACTGACTTTTTCTATAACTTCCCAATGTTACTGTGGGATCTTTCTACAAAATAACAAAGATTCCCCTGTTCAGCCTGGCTTTTTTAAGTATCTGTGTTCTAAATGATGATTCTGAGCCAAATGCTGAAAAAGCTTGCCATGGTTCGTAATTCTGTCCAAAGTCTGGGACTGAACCAAGTTAGGAATTTTTTGTCTTTTGCACTGACAGACTGACACCCAAAATTTTGTTTGCTTTTGGGTTTTGTTTGTTTGTTTGTTTGTTTGGAAAGATAAATCTTTAAGAAATTATCTGAAAGATAAACAGAGTGAAATCTTCTAGGACATCTACAGTCAAGTTTCAAATATTGTTCTCCATTTTAAAACAAATAACTGTGAGTAGCCTAAATAAATATTTCAGACAAACATAATCGAATAGGCTATTCATCTTTTGTTCTGGAAGAATAAACATGACAAGCTTTAGTCGTGGGTTTTAGATTTTTTAAAAAACCTCCAGTAGAAGAGAGTGAAAAGGGAAAATTGAGGATTTGTTGCCCTGCTCAGTACAGTTCTTTACAGAAGTATGATTTCAGACATTTTTACCTCTGCTTTATAAATGAAATTGATTTTGATCAAATGTAGCACTCAGAAAATGTGAGATTAATGCATTTGACAGAAGCAGAAAAAAAGAGTAAATAGGTATTATACAGGTTTCATGAGAAAGCTCAGCTAGTGTAGTTGAACATGAGCTTTCAACTTTTATTATTGCCTCAAGCTCCTCAAACAGCCAGCTATGTCTTTTTATTTTTTGAGCTATTTTGCAAGAAGTATGAATGAGGTCACCACAGTATCAGGAGGTGAGAGGTTAGGCTGAGTTCAAATAAGCGTTTTTGTGTTTGGCTGGTTTACAGTCCAAAGAACCCTACATTAAGTTGGAAAAAATGTTCTTGAAAATTTAAAAGAAAAAGCAAATGTATACCCCTTATTTTGAAAAAAAATATTTTGAAAGCAAACACTTTACAGAGCTTTCACTCTAAACAACAGATCATCATTAGAAAGATTCTTTTAGGATGGGAGTGCATTTATTATTGTTAAAATTGATCTCATTACTTGAAACCTCAAGCAATGTTAACTCACAGTCTTCAGTTTGAAAAATTTGTGACAATGTTATTAGATGTAGAAGTAAGTGTAGGTGTAGGTAAGATAGAACTATATCTGTAGGAAGATATAGCAGACCTGCCTTGTTTGTCGCTTTCTGGTTTGAACGAAAAAGCAGCCAAAACACCCTGGAGCTCTACCCCTCAGTGATGATGGTTAGCAGACTCCATGCGTTCATCTGAGACTGGACCTCAGAAAGGCTATGATGCCTAGGAATTAGAACTAAAGCCAGACAAATGTCTTCAGAAAGAGATTTTGCTGTTTCTTATTGAAACAAAAACATTTCACAGAAATTTAGTCAGGTGGTCTTACAAGCATTTCTTAAGATCGTGCTAATAAAGATACAGAAGTGAAAATACTTTCTAAATAATCTGATGATACAAGCAATTTCCTCGGTGATGGGTGACCTACGTTCAAACCTTCAATTGTCCTGACTTGAAGCTGAAAACAACAGTGAGGTGTCACTGTTTCATGACAACAGAAATGTTGTTTTCCAGACAGCTCTAGCACTATCTTTTTGATAAGATGAGACATGCTATTTGCTAAAGAGCATGACAAGACTGTATAGCTTTCTGAAAAGCAGAGATGGTGACATGCGACTCTGAGTGCCTTTATCTGTGACTCTTGGTTTACTTTTTCACAAAGTAGAAATAGTTTATCCAATGAGAGAGATGTCAGATCGAGTGCCAGGAGGAAAAACCCACATTATGATTGTGGTTCTCACCTTGACACACGGACCAGCTTTGGATCTGAGAATGTGAATCACAGTTTTAGCCCCTGCTTTAAAAAAAAATTTCTGCTACCTTCTATTGCAGAAAGGATTAGTTTTTTCCTCAGTTTTTATGAACCTCTTGTTACATAATTTTTATGTAATATTAAACAACTGTCATTTTGCATTTTGGACATGTCTATGGATCAATGGTGCAATTGAAAAAGTTTCCTTTTCCCCTTCTATTTGCCGGTAACATTCACTTTTGCAAGCATTCACTACTGCAATTGCACCACAAAATATATTCACTGCATAACTCATTAACTGATGGATGGATAAATGACTTGAAGACACCCAGAGGAAAGAGAGTAAACAGTAACAAGTACTTAGCTGTACAATTAGCAAAACTTAGTTTTAACAGATACGAGAGAGATACGGTAGAGGCCAGTGACAAGTGGTGTTCCTCAGGGGTCAGTATTGGGACCCACATCTTTGTCAGCGACATGGACAGTGGGATTGAGTGCACCCTCAGCAAGTTTGCTGACGACACCAAGCTGTGTGGTGGGGTCAACACGGTGGAGGGAAGGGATGCCATCCAGAGGGACCTTGACAGGCTGCAGAGGTGAGCTTGTGCAAATGGCATGAAGTTCAACAAGGCCAAGTGCAAGGTCCTGCATGTGGGTCGGCGCAATCCCAAGCACGACTATAGGCTGGGCGAGGAATGGATTGAAAGCAGCCCCGAGGAGAAGGACTTGGGGTATTGATTGATGAGAAGCTCAACATGAGCCGGCAGTGTGCGCTTGCAGCCCAGAAAGCCAACCGTGTCCTGGGCTGCATCAAAAGAGGTGTGACCAGCAGGTCGAGGGAGGTGATCCTGCCCCTCTACTTGACTCTGGTGAGACCCCACCTGGAGTACTGCATCCAGCTCTGGGGGCCCCAGCACAAGGAGGTCATGGACCTGTTGGAGCAAGTCCGGAGGAGGGCCATGAAGATGATCCAGAAGAGGATGGAGCACCTCTCCTATGAGGACAGGCTGAGAGAGTTGGGATTGTTCAGCCTGGAGAAGAGAAGGCTCCGGGGAGATCTAATTGCGGCCTTCCAGTACCTGAAGGGGCCTACAGGAAAGATGGAGAGGGACTGTTTATCAGGGCATGTAGTCATAGGACAAGGGGTAATGGGTTTAAACTTAAAGAATGTAAATTTAGATTAGATATAAGAAAAAAAATTCTTCACTGTTAGAGTGGTGAGGCACTGGAACAGGTTGCCCAGAGAGGTTGTGGATGCCCCCTTCCTGGAAGTGTTCAAGGCCAGGCTGGATGGGGCTTTGGGCAACCTGGTCTAGTGGAGGGTGTCCCTGTCCCATGTCCGGGGGGGCTGTAACTGGATGGTCTTTAAGGTTCCTTCCAACCCAGGCCATTCTATCATTCTATGATTCTATGAAAATAGTAGCTACACCTTTTCTTTTTTAAGAAATTACTTAGTCCAATGAATCCCTTTTTAAAAACTATATGTACTATACCAGTTATATGAATGTAAATTTGTGACTGCACCTGCATATAAAGTAGTGAATAACTTTGCTCTTATCTCTTTTCTTTTCTCTCTCTTGCACAACTGTTTTTCCCTTGAGATTTGCAGATTTGTAAAGCTACGGTATTTTTTGAAAGTACAGATCTTCTGATATGAGCTCATGTTTACCTTGGACAATGAAATTGCACCTATTTATGTCTTTATTCATCCCAAAAGACATGTGAATATGTTCCAGAGAAGCATTCAAACTTCATTTTACTGTGGGAGCATCTATCATTTCTCTTTGTAGTTTATCCAGTAGTTAATCACCCTCACTGTTGAACAAGTATGATGTGAATTTATTCATTGAGAGAGCTTGTAAGAATGAGATCTCATAAATCCAAGAGGAATTCCAATGAGGAATTGACACACATGCCCCCTCACATATGCATGCAAGCTCCACAGTTAGTAATTTTAAATTCTCATTGTGACTTACATCTGTGTTCTTTTCACATGTCTTTTTGTTTTTTCCTTCCATGTTATTACGGGTACCAATACAGACGTTTAAATATTTTTTCTTGAATGTACAGAACATATTAAGAAAAGCTTCTTTTCCTTACAGTGTTACTTTCAACGTTGTCATCTGTCATACTATTTGTCTTTTCCAGTGCAGTATTTGTATGAATGTATAATTTACACTGTATAATTTGCAAATAAAAATAAAAATGCTATCCTTAAATGTAGCAGTTATGTAGCGGATGTCAGATTTCAGGCCATCATCATATGCTACTTTGGTAAATAAATAATTCACTATGGAAAAAGTATATATTTTTACTCATTTCCTAAATAGCTAAAATACTTTGCTAAAGTAATCTTCCTACAGTCTGATTAAAGATTTGTTTTAAGATTTAAATATTTTGCCTAGCATCTCCAATCATATTAAAAAAAGGTTCAATTTATGTTATTTTTCTAAGCAAACAGATCTTAGCTAGAATATAGTTTTTTTTTTTTTTTTCCCAATTGAGGAGAGATTTTTGATCTGCATTAATGCACTGTCTGCTCCCCAAACCTAGACCTGTACTCAGACTGAGTCACTCACTCGTATGCAGTGAACAGATGAGCCTGGGAAAATGCTTGGCCCTTCCTTTACATTCTCTGTGGCCCTATTTTCCCGAACTGTTAATAACTATATTTTTATTGTGCTAATGCACAAGAAATCCAAACATGAACCATGATCTCAAACTGCAGGAAATTGTGGAAGCACAGAACAAGAACAGGAGCCCTATTCTGGAAAGTTTGGTAACCAGGTGCTCCATCACAGAGCTACAAACAGGACAGCCAGTGAAGATGAGAGGATGACCATGTTAACTATATCTACAAGGGTGACTCAATTTATGAATTTTATGAATCAGTAAGGGCACAAAACCCGGTGAATTAAATATCCAACTTCACTAAATCTGTGATACTTGGAAACATTTGCATTTTGATTTGGTAGATGTTTAATGTGTGTTTGAAAGAGACCTATGCAGTGCTGTATAGTGATGTAGTCTCTCTTGATCTCTAGATAATCCAGATTATTTCTGTTTTCCTGAATGTTTCACAAGGCCTATTTTGTAGAAGATATGCCTGAATGCATTAAACCCAGTTCCAACTATATATGTCACTCAGGCAGAGTTTTCTAATACAGTTTAAACTTTAGATTATTATTAAGTGTTAAAATTTAACAGACTATTTATTTATTTATTTATTAAAAAGAATAAGAGTGTAGGATTGGAAAGAGTCTACTGAATGAGAGTGTGCTATTCCAGCACTGACATCATAAACTTCTCCATAACCTGAATTAGCTTTTTCTTTAAAATAGATTATTTCCCACTTCCTTCACGCTCTTCTTACCCATTCTGTTCCACAACTTCATTGATCTCATGACTAGAAACCTTCTTCTAATTTCCATCCTAAATTTATTCATAGCCAGTTAATTCCCATTTGTTCTTGTGCCAACATTGTCCTTAAACTTAAATAGTGCTTCTCCTTCTCCTGTGTTTACCCCTATGATATATTTATAGACAGCAATCATATCTCTTCTCAGCCTTTGTTTGGCTAGACTAAACAACCTATGCTCTTCTAGTCTCTTCTTGTAATGAGACTACCCCCATGAATAAGGGCTACAGAATTAGGGCCTAACTGAAAATATGAAGCAAGCAACAAACCAGATCCTGCCCTGCCTGTGAGTGACTCTTGGCTGAGCTCTTCCACCTGCTTTAAAGTCAATGATTGATCCTGTTCCACAATTATCTCAAATGTTTAGATTTATTTTTATTTTGTCCGAAAACCATGCAAAGGAGCACATTATGGAACAGTCATTTGCAGTACAGTCAGTCTCCCAAATCCAAATTACTTATAGAAATGGGCAATTTATGTAGAAAAAAAGAAAGAGAGAAGAATGTTTGTAGAGACTTTATGAGGACCCTGATGATTGACCCTTCCTTGCCTCCTTGTCCCCTGGGAGCAGCCAGCCCTTGCTGCTCCTTGACAGAGACACCAACGCTTTTGGTATGACTTTATGTGGAATGGAATTGGCTGGGGGATGGCGTGTGTGTGCATGAATATTAGCAATAAATAAATAAACAAAAATCTGCCTGCACTCAGCTCATAATAAGGAATGACTCATCTGGTTTATATTTGAATGCTCTAGAGGTTAAAAACACTGCTAAGAAGTAGAAGAACCAGAACTAATGTTCTTCTGTCTGTACCTTGGCCTCCCACCAAACAGAAAAAGGAACTTCTGTTTGAAATCTATCACTGAGATGGGGTAGTTTTCAGAAGCTATGCTCGGCTGGTTTTATATACTTTTTTGCTCTTTACTGGCAAAGCCTTATAGATAATAGGTGACAAGGGCTAGCCTATTATCAACTCTTACTGAATAGAGTTGAACTGTAGGTGTAATTTTCTTGGAAGAAGAGAAAGTCAGGTTAAGGTAGGAACTAACACTGTTGGTATAAGGTCCAGACTCAAAGAACAAAGATGGGGTTTAAACCTGCATCAGTAATGTCTTCATTCATTCATTCTTTACTTTACATTCATAGCTGCTGGAATTATGCAGTCCATACACATAAAAAATAGAAATAGTTACAGAAACTGAGTTCTTTCTCCTCTTAGCCAAGTACTGAAACTGCAGATGACAGATCAACATTGCTTTTTGCATGAGCTCTGTTAGAGTCTGAATCTACACAGCATCTTATAATCAGCAAGCGCTTTGACTTCATTAACTCCAAGGGCAGTGATGTAGGAAAGTGCAAGGTATCTATTCAAGCTCAACTAAATACCCTCAGGTGGAGCACAAAACCCATTAGTGCTTTCTAAGTATTATAAGCATCAGAATATATTGCACAAGGCAGGTAGCAGCTCTGTTAACTGCCTGAGTGGTCCTTGCTCATGTAGGTGACCATCCTGGGGAGACAGCTCTACACCATGACTTGCATAGATGCAGGGCAGGAAAACAGACTTAATCCTGCGGGTTTGGGTTTTTTTGCATTTGTTTTTGTTTTGTTTATTGTTGGCTAGGTGTTGACTTTTCAGTTTATGAGAATTTTTTTAATTACACTTTGGAGGCATCTAGCCATTAGCTTTTCAAGCAGTCCAGGTTCCTAGATTTAGCACAATGTGTCATCATTCTTGGGCAGCATACTGTTTCATACGTTCCAGCATAAGCACTTGGAGCACCTGGTCTGGATCTTATTCCATGTGTTTAATCCCTCTGTAGTTCTAGTCTCAAAGAGCACACTTTTCCTTGATCTTACTCTAAGAAGCAAGGGAAAGATTAAGGTAAGACTTTAATTAAGAGGAAAAGAGAAGGCAGAATTTTCATTGTTGTGTCATGAATAAACATCTGATGATAAAGAATCACAGAGCAAGCAGAGAAAGTAAAAATCCCAAAACTATGTCTTCTTATAGGGTATCAGACATGGCTTCAGATACTGAACTGTAAAACATGGAGATTTTTTCAGTCAGAATGAAGTGTGCAATTACCCCATTTCAAGATCATGGGAGGAAAAACTAATAATGGTAACAAGGTTTGGGAGAAAATAAAACAAAAAAAAACCAAATTAATGAACAGTTGTAAAATGGCTAGTCTAGAGGCACCCAGGTATTGGCCACCAGATTGGTCTGCTTCATTGTCCGATACAAAGAACCAGCTCTGGAAAGGCGTAATGAAGACAAAGATACTTAAAAGGTCACCCTGCTGTGCAGTAAGGGTACAGTAATGATTTACTTATAAAAGAGGTGGCTCCCTATACTGACTGTAATCCTAGAACTACTAATTATGCAACTTCATGGAATTATGCATATGTGGAAAGAAGGCAGAACAGGAGAGAGAGAGACGAACAGATTTTGCAAACAGAATTTGAGGGGGAGAAAGGATGTTGTCAATTAGAGGTACAGACAAAGAAACAACTGTAGAAGAAGAGGTTTTGTGGCTAAAGTTAGAAGAAATTTATGGACACTGATACCTTCTGTTTGATGTTCTGACTGGGACCGAGCTGCCTTCCAATAACTTTCTATCAGTAACAGAGTAGAAGCAAGAATGGAGAGATGGAGCAGGGTGTTTGGTTTAAGTTATGTAACTGTTTACATACTGAGGCAGAAAAAAGCAGAGAAAAAAAATCACTGTAAAATAATACATATTTCATGTTGATGCTTTATGTGTATATTCAGTGAGTTAGTACAACCTTCCAAAAAATTAACAGAATTAATAATAATATCTAGAAACAAAGCAGTCTTATCTCGAGCAATTTCTTCTGGCAGATGAAAGATAAGAAGCCACTGAACAGCTAGGTAGGTGTTGCTTCTGCTATAAAATATGTGCTAAATGACATCATTAATGGAGTTAGTTTGAAATGACAGAGTATCGTGCAAGCCTATGATCTCCCCTTCTGTGTTTCACATTAATTTCATTTTTAAAAATATCTTGATTTTGATATTAGCTTTCACATATGTGTCAAACAACACAGTTGTCAGCGTGATTTGTAGTCCATGGAGAACACCTGTAGACAGGATTGGAAACTAACTTCTACCCCTGTACAATGAATCTTTGTTGTTGAGACACCATGTCCATGGCAAGGTAATGGAAAGGAACATAGTCCATTTCTGGGATGCTACTTCAGTGCCATTTCAAACCATTCGTCTTTATGTTTCATCACAGTGGCACCAAGAGGCTCTTGTAGAGGTCATAAACAAACATGTAACGAGTTAATTCCCTCCTTGAAGAACTTAGATTTCCATTGAATCTTTAAAGAGACTACCAATTAAAAAAAAATAATAAAATATTGAAGGCACGTACCCTTTAGAAAATCATTTAAAAGAAGAAAAACTTGTATCCAATGTAGATTCCAAACTACACCTTCACTTATAAAAACATATTAAGTTAAAACAACAGTAAACCAATTAAAATATGTATGTATTAGACAAGTCATTGATAACAATGCCTCTGCCACAAAGACATTTCCTCCTAAAATTTCGAAATTAAATTAGAAACATTGCTCAATTTAATCTAAATTTAAATCTTTAACTGAATCAGATTTTAGACTTTTGCAAGCTACTTGAATTATATTGTTCCTTCTTGTGACATTTGCAATTGAAAAGGAAGTGTATAAGTATGGGATGTATTATAAGATATTTTATGGCTAGCTACTTTATATTGTTTGAAATTATGGCTCTTGGAGGAGGCTGTGAAGTGGTGGGCAAACACTAACGTTGTACCTTTTTGGCTGAGTTCCTGCTCTAATTTCACTAGGGACTAAGTAACTTTTAATTTATTTTTTATAAGGTACCAGCTAAGTGTAAGAGAAGCTGAACTGAAAAAATTGGGTGTACAGGTGAACTGGATTCAACTTCATACCGATCTTAACTTACTTGACATCTTTTTCAAGATGGAATATAAAAGCTGTGTTCATGACCGCATCACTTTATTTTTTTTGGCTGAGCTACAAGAGACGCTGCTTTGCCCTTCGGGAGACATCCTCTATTTCTGGAGCCGGAGGTCCCGAGTTCTATTATTGATGCCACTTGCATTCATTTGACTGGAAATTAAAATAAAATTAAAAAAAAAAACAAACCCAACCAACAAGATGAGCAAAATTTGACTTTTAAAGCCTTGAGATGGCCTTCAATGGGGCAGGAAGAGGCCAATTATCATCGCATTTTGCAAGGCTCCTCCCATCTCCTTTTTGAAATGGCACTCAAAAGACCCAGATGCCAGGCTGAAAATACTCTCCCTTCATCATTTACTTTTTGTGTGTGTTCTTCTTGCAGCTGTGCTGGCAGCATTAAAGATACCTCACAGCTATTCACTAGGTTGCAGCCTGATCCAATACACATGGAAGTCTTTTCATTAATTTCTGTGGCTTTGGATCAGGCCTGGGGACTGTGCCTCTGCCTTTTTTTGACTGTTATGCCTTCTCTTCTTGGATAACACTTTTGTACAAATTTTATTAAGTTGAAGCATAGAGTATATATTCACACAGAATTACTAGAACACCTTTACCTTGTACTGTTCTGGGCTTTCATGTTAAAAAATCCCTGCGCCGTCCACAAGGAAGCAATTACCTAGTCCTCACTGCATTACATTACAGCTCATTCTGTCTCTGTATGATTATGGAGTGTAAACTGAATAAACAAATATGCTATAAGAAAAACGTTTTCACCGGAAAGATGCTGAGAAAAAAAAAAACAACAACCAAAAAAAAGTATTCTCTATGGTTTATAAAAAAGGAGGGGAGCTGGGGGTGGGAGAAGAAGGCAATGTACACAGAAGACATTCAGCGAAGGTAGATTCAAAGAATGTAAGGTCTCATTCCCAAAAAAATTCTGAAGAAAGGTAGAATAGAAAAACAACAGCAGAATTAAAAGGAGTTTTCAGCACTGGCTGATCATGAATAACAACAACAAAAAGTTTAAAATACAAAGCTCAGACTGGAACAAGTATATTCAGTAACAAATTGAGAAGGAATATTTTGAGAGAAAATTGACCCAGAAGCCTTTGAAGCCAGGATTTACCTCTTTATTAATATATACAGTCCTCTGATCCAGAGCCCATCTGTTACTATGCCAATATCCATACAGCTGAATACTTAATTGAATACTTATTGATCTGTGTTCAGGCTTTGTGATGGTTTTTACTGTATAGATGTAGACTGACAACGATTCGCTTGGTCCTCTAGACCCTGACGATGCTCTTTAGTAGGTCCTAGACATAGAAAATTGGAGGAAAGGGAGAGAAGGGTGGGTTGGAGAGACAACCTTGATGCTGTAGGAGCACTGCTCAATGGTAGTCAAAACATTGGTGTGTTATCACCACTGCTCTAGCTACCAATACACAGCACAGCACTGTGAGGGCTGCTGTGGGGAAAGTTAAATCCATCTCAGCCAGGCACAATACAGTGACTGATCAATAACTAATTGTTAATGCATTTTTTGAACTAAAATATGAATGGATGTATCCTTCAAGTTGGCATCAATGCACTGAATACAACAATTTAACTTGGTGGCCTTCTATGACGGGGTGACAGCGTTGGTGGATAAGGGAAGGGCAACTGACGTCATCTACCTGGACTTGTGCAAGGCATTTGACACTGTCCCACACGACATCCTTGTCTCTAAATTGGAGAGACATGGATTCGATGGATGGACCACTCAGTGGATAAGGAATTGGCTGGATGGTAACACTCAAAGAGTTGTGGTCAATGGCTCAATGTCCAAGTGGAGAATGGTGACGAGTGGTGTTCCTCAGGGGTCGGTACTGGGACCGGCACTGTTCAACATCTTTGTCTGGGACATGGACAGTGGGATCGAGTGCACCCTCAGCAAGTTTGCTGATGACACCAAGCTGTGTGGTGTGGTCAACACGCTGGAGGGAAGGGATGCCATCCAGAGGGACCTTGACAGGCTGCAGAGGTGGGCCTGTGTGAACCACATGAAGTTCAACAAGGCCAAGTGCAAGGTCCTGCATGTGGGTCAGCGCAATCCCAAGCACAACTACAGGCTGGGTGGAGAATGGATTGAAAGCAGCCCCGAGGAGAAGGACTTGGGGTATTGATTGATGAGAAGCTCAACATGAGCCAGCAGTGTGCGCTTGCAGCCCAGAAAGCCAACCGTGTCCTGGGCTGCATCAAAAGAGGTGTGACCAGCAGGTCGAGGGAGGTGATCCTGCCCCTCTACTCTGCTCTTGTGAGACCCCACCTGGAGTACTGCATCCAGCTCTGGGGGCCCCAGCACAAGGAGGTCATGGAGCTGTTGGAGCGAGTCCAGAGGAGGGCCACGAAGCTGATCAGAGGGCTGGAGCACCTCTCCTATGAGGACAGGCTGAGAGAGTTGGGGTTGTTGAGCCTGGAGAAGAGAAGGCTCCGGGGAGATCTAATTGCGGCCTTCCAGTACCTGAAGGGGCCTACAGGAAAGATGGTGAGGGTGTCCCTGACTCTGGCAGGGGGGTTGGAAGTGATGGCACTGGAAGTGGTGAGGCACTGGAACAGGTTGCCCAGAGAGGTTGTGGATGCCCCCTCCCTGGAAGTGTTTAAGGCCAGGTTGGATGGGGCTTTGGGCAACCTGGTCTAGTGGAGGGTGTCCCTGCCCATGGTCCCTTCCAAACCAAACCATTCTATCATTCTGACTGCGTGGTGCCAGGTATTCAAGCCTAGATACAGATGTCCATAATGAAGTCAAGCCTTTTTTTTTTTCTTAGTTCCCTGTCTCTGCAATATTCTTTCAAGTAGTATTAGACATTAATCTTGAGGGATGACCAAGTACTGATGTAATGGACATGTATGTTCATAATAGAGGTGTCTTTTTGTACTTAAATCTTTCTCCAGATTTGATTCTTTTTCTTTGTCATGCTGTTCTGGAATTTATTTTTAATATAAATTCTACATGTTCCTTTCTAGAAGATAAAAGTCAATGTAGGGAGCTACACTCTGAAATAGGATCCACGAGGTATAAGGAAGCACTGTCTTGCTTTTATGACATGAAAAATGTTGTCTAGCAGCATCAAAATCAAGTACAATCATTTATGTTCACATTTCTCCTATACAGTAATCCAGGGATACAAAATTATATTTAAGTGCATAGGATTGATTAACTCTCTGTGGTTTGTGCTTCTTTAAATTGCATTACCAGTAACACGTGATACAAAGAGGACTGTGCTTTTTTCACCTTGGGATTGTGGCAGTAAGTTGAAGATGGTCTTTTTACAGATGATTCTTTTAACAGAGTGGAAAAAGAAGAAAAGCAGCAGGGAAAATGTTAGCCCAAATTGGTTTTAATGCTTTTATTTCTTTGTAAAACAATAAAGGCTAGACACCTTTTACAGCGTCAGAAATGAGACACTGACAGATTATTCATGTGGGATAATTAAAAGCAGATCTCATTCCTCTAGTGGAAATGACTCTCTTCCCTCATTGTTATAGGTTTTCATTTCCAGTACAAATAATTGTTAATAAAAGAGAAGAGGGAAGGAAGAACTAACATCTAGATATTGAAATGAGGAATGTTCCGCCACAAAAAAAGTGCCAGTGGAAGGGGGACATACTAAAAAATATGGCCCAGAGATCATTTTGCATTGGTGGAGGGAAAAAAAAAACCAACTATAGAAAAAGATAGAAGGTGGTTTCTGTAAGAATTCTTGCAACTGGCAATAATCTATATTATTCTGTTTGTGTCTTCATTCCATCATAAGGGAAAAAAGCTAGCCATGAGCAAAACATTTTCAGCAAGCAGTAAGTTCAACATCTCTCCAACCCTAAGCACATTTGGGAAAGCTGAAACTGTGCTCAAATTCAAGCCACGAGGTGGGGGTGGGGGGTGGGGAGGGCATTGTAGCTGTGTGTGAATTCAAGGAAGGAAATATCTAGAAAATCAAAACATTTAGTTCTGGTATTTTTGAAGTATTGACTTGTTTCAATGCAATGCATGTTTTCTATTCAAAATTAACATGAATGTGAACATGAAAAAGGATTAAACCACCCCAAAATTAAATAGAGACAAGTATTTCTGTTAAAACCCTTGGATAAACAGAATTTTTATTCCATTTGTCCAGCAAACAAAAACATCTCCTTCTTTTCCCCCTGCAATCTTAGTGCCAATATCTCAAGAGTGCACTCATTGTATGGCTCCTGCTGCTAACAAAGCTAATAGTTTTCTTGCAGGAAGGGAAAACGAGAACACAAGCCACCTCACCCCTACACACTTCTTCTTTATTTCATGCTAGACAAAAGGATCACTTTGTTCAACTACTTAAATCTTGCATTGAATAGACAAGTCACTGTGGGGAAGTGGAGTCTGCAGTATGCTGTCTGAGCCTAATACTCTAAATCCCTTACATTAAGTACACCAGTAGCAACTAAACAAATATCCACACAGATGTCATGCCATTCTACTGAGCAGTTTTATTCCATTTAAAAAATGAAAGAGCAATCCCTTGACTGCTCGTCGTGGCAGGTGTCTGCGTATTTAAATGCTGGTCAGTTTTAACTGGAACACGTGTATTTAACTTTCCCAGCATGTCTAAAGCTTTTAAAGCCCATCACACTGATGCTAAAATAATAAGGGCCAGCAGCCTGGTGATATGATTGCTTTTTTATTGCTCAGTTTGTGCTGGGAACTCATTTTAATTCCAAAGGTTATGGCTTTTAAAGCAGCGCTACTCCCATTTCCCTCCCCCAAACTGAAGCTGAATCAAGAAGGGACATAAATGAGAACTGAAAACGTATGCTAACATGGCCATCCATCCTCTGATCTTTTTTATTTTTGGTGTGCTTTCTAACCACTCTTCCCAGCAAAGATCAAGAGTGTGTCTCACTTAAGCAGAAGATGTCAGCTGTTATGAAACTGGCAGATGGACGATTAAGATTCTTCAAGGTAAAAATATAGATAAAATGCAGGCAAAAAGAAGGAAAGTGTGCAATTACTGATCACTGTTGCTGTCTCCTGGCTTCTGAATTGGAATGTCAGAGGAAGGGTTTTGTCTACCGATTGCTTATTGTTAGCTATGGCAATTATAATACAGGAGTACTAAAGCAGAGGCAAATGAATAGACATAGTGTAAAACTAAATCTGGAGCAATAGCTTCTAAATAATGTAATGGAGTGATTATATTCTGTGATAGGGACATATTGTGTCTGTTTCCACCAAGGTTAGTCTTGCATGATACTCTGAGAGGTAGCCGTTAAACACACGGTGTTGAAGAACTCATCCCAGGTCCTCTGAAAGAATTGTACAAGGAGGCAGCAGAACAGACAAATGATGTAGCCAAGAGGCGGGGGGGAGGAGGGGGGTCCAGACTGAATGGATTATTTTCACAAAGAACTGCAGCATATCATGTATGTATATGTTATGGAGTTAGAGGTGATGTATCTATGAAATGAAGATAACACAGGAGTTAAACACCTTTTAGGAGGAATCTTCACACTGAAGTAAATTATGAAAAAGATATTAAGAAGAAAAATAGTGATTTTCCTAGTTATATAATAATTATTCATTTTTTTTACACTTTTGTTTCATGTGAAAGGTCACATCTTAAAATTCTTTCTGTTTGAAGGGATGTAATTTCAATAAACTCAGTCTAAATTGCTTGAAACCCTCAACAGGAGACCGGCATTTTAAAAGTCAAGCTTTTATGTCTACTTTGCATTTTTTCATCTTTCTTACCAAATTCATAATAAATCTTTCAACTTATGTTGTAGGGTAACAGTTTTGATTAAAATCACAAGCATGAGTTGAATCCTTCATTTTGTAATAGAAATAGACAACAAATCCTGGAGCAGGGCCCATCTGTGCCACATTCTACATCGGTGGGACAGTGAGGTTTCTAATAGATGTGACACTGTTTTCAACAACTCTGTCTAAGAAAAATCAGGAACATGGAAGTATGAAAAAGAGCTGAGGGATAGCAAAAGACGTATGAAAATACTTTTAAATGCCCTAAGCCAAAGAAACTAGTCAATTAGCGGAAAAGAAAGACACGTCTAGGTGGATTTCAAAGGATGGGTTTTCCACCAGAGGCATTAAAGAAATCCTAGGATGGTCTGAAAAGGGAAACTAATTTTCAAGTAATGTTCAGTTATCAATCAATGTTCATTTGATTGATAAATTCAAGAGGAGCAGAGGAGTTCTGGTTCTCGTGCTATGAGTAAATCAAGGAACTCCTGCAACTGTTTTCTTTACTCTGTCCTGTACCCAGAGAAGTAAATCCTTATCTGAAGGCTGGTCTGAAAGTACCTTCTGATAGAGGCTTGGGCAGGTGTTGCAGTATTTTCAGGGTCTATGACAGCAGACTCCCACAGGAGAGGAACTGGGAAAGCAATCTGTGCTCAGGTGTGTTTATGGGAGTCTGAGCTTCAGGAGGAAGAGATCAGATCCTGTGCAGACCCAGCTAACTTGGAAATCTGTGAACCACCAAGTTGGTGTTCTTTACCACAAGCTGGACCATCCATTAGGAAATGTGGAAACAGTTTCTAAATAAATACCTATCCTTCAGTTTATTGCTAGTAAGTGAATTGTGTATTTGAAAAGTTCTTGTAGGATAGAAGTGGCAGAGATATGTGTGGTTATTTTATTGCAAAGAATATAATGAAGCTGTAAAAAAAGATAGGGAAAGACAGGACATGATCAAAGTTTCAGGATGATTTCCACGCTAGGAGACATTAAGGAGACGGAGAGTCTTCAGCTGGAAGAAGAGAAAACTGTTATATAACAGAATGAAAGGAATAAAGGAAATGCAGCAAGAGAAAATGTTTCTTGTAACAGACATAGGGCATAAAGTGAGATGAAAATATAACAGAAAATAAGCATGAGAAGGATCTTTTTGTGACTTATATTGTGACATCCTTTGTCCCAAGAAATTACAGGGACCAAGGGCAGGTTTTATCTTGGGAATATAACCCTGGCAAAACTTTATTTCTCTCTTCTGCTCACAGACATTCCTATTTTCCTTGATATGAAAGAGGAATGCCTGTTAGAAATAGGCAGGAGTAGCCTGTGGTGAAACTTCTCGTATTTTGCATTCCAAGACGTGTTCAATTCATGCATAAGTCAAGGTTAAGTACTTCTGAGGAAATCTGTTTGGGCACTGTATGTTTCTGTAAAAGGTAAGATGTTTATACCCTCAAGCTTTGTTATAAAGACACTTTTTTTTTTTTAAATACCCCAGTTTTGTTGAGATGGAATGTAATTTTTTGCCTCCTACCAAATATTTACAGTGCCAGAACTAGCACAAGTTAAAAGGAGAAATCTTTACTCTGTAATTCAGATCTCCTTATTAAAGATTATGAGCTCTGTGATTATGAGCATCACAAACTCTAGGGTTCATTTAACTACCCATGGATTTCTTTGATGTAGAGACATCTGACCAAATTACTCTGTTTCTTTTTTGAGTCAGTGGAGGATTAGTCAATAAACTCAATAGAATTGAGGTCTGAGAAGTTTATCTCACCCTAAAGTAAACACATTTGTCCAAATTAATCACATTAAACTCTATTGACTGTATTGATTAGACTACATTGACCATAGTGGAAGCCTAAACAGCCAGCTCAGCTCTAGATAGATATATTTTATAACCAACAAACAGATGAAATTAATCCCATCCCCAAATTTCCTGTTTTAGTCAACCACCACAGAGTGAGATTTCCAATAGTTTTGTTTAACAGCAGAAACAGATTGTTTATTGGTATGGATTTCAGGTACTTTGCATAGCTAAGCCCCAAGACAAGTTGGCACTTAGTATCGTGCAAATGATATTGATAAATTCTGCCGAGGAATAGCCAATCCCCACATAAAGTTAATTCTCATTCTTCAATATGTACTTTTGTACTCTTATGAACTACTGAAATGGAAAATGTGACATGATTTAGCAATGAAACTCTAAGTGACCAGTGTAAAAAACCCAAACAAACAAACAAACAAACAAAAAACTCTCAGAACTATGTATAGAATTCACTTAACAAAATATTGCAATGGATAATTGATTTTCTTTATAACCATGAAGGAACCGAATAACAATTTTCTGAAGTCATCAGAAAACTGCAAGTGAGCAGAACCACTCACCTGCTTAGGGTTTCACCTCTTCCTTCCACCAAGCCCCTTTGCTCCTGTGCTCTTCCTTCCCCTCAGCACTAAAGGTGAGAAAGAGTCAATTTGCTCATCAGCTGCCAGCAGCACCCAGCAGTGAGCCAGGGCCACAGCAAACCAGTGTTTCCCTTTGTTACTTGTAGCTGTTGTTTGTAATACATCATAGATGAATTTTAGTGTTTTCCACTGAATTGCAATTGCCTAAGTCGTATTTCTAAGGGAAATGTATGTGTGTGCGTGTGCAAGCACATGTGTGTGCAGCATAGCCCAACACTCCCCAAAATATTGCTCTTGTTCAACTGCAGTTCCTCTGAAAAAAAATCTGTGTCTGCAAAACCTGCCTTCATATACCAGAGCAAATGCTCAGAGTATTTTTAAAATTAATATGATAAAACCCCCCATGGCAGCCACTGGTTACTTATTCTGATATTTTAAAGTTGGCTTTTGTAAAATTCAGTTCTGTTTCTCCTGTTGCTCGAACCTATGCTGAGTAAGAGTGTTATGTGCTTTCAGTGACAGGAAAGATATCTTGTTATTTATAAATAGTTTTGGCGCTATATATTTAAATGAATATTGTTTCTGCTAGTAAATTAGATCATCCAAATACATACGCTCCAGAATTCTAGGACAAGACGAATTCTAAACCAAGACATATTCTAAGCCTACATAAACTTACTTATACATGTGGGGTTCTTCTTATAAATGTAAGAATCTCACCTCCCTTTGGTGAGAAGGCGAAACTTGTCCCTGTTAAGGCATAGGTCTCTGCATTCGAAAAGTTGCACCAGAAATAAACCTGGTTCCTAGGACTTTTTTTTATTCTCTTTGTAATAAATTTCATTTTTCTCAGTACCAAGAGCAGGGCACAGACTTTCTACAGAAGATCTAATATAGACCCTCAAGCCCCAGAAGTGGTTGCATCTCATTTTCTGCTTCATTTCAAAATCCCACACAACACCTTTTGATTCCTCAGCTCTCGTAAGCGTTTGAAACCTCAGGAACCTGATTAGCCGCTTGTTATCCTCCTTGCTGAAGAAGTTTGCACTCAGACTTGGGCAGTAAACTCCTGGAATAAAGTCTGAGAAGTGATTTTTCCCCTGTGCCTAGTTTCTTTGCACCACAGTAAATCTTAATGTGCCCCACTGTTGGAAAGAACATGACTTTACCAGATTCACTCGTTATAAATTAATTCAGAGAGTATTTCATCCAAAGTCCCTGATGAACATGTCTTAATGCTTCTTGCAGCACAACACGTTCCTCAGACCTGCAATTCATATGTGAATTTTCTTTTGCCATGGTACTAATTGCTGAGACCTGTGAATGGAAAGACAACTCTTTATTATAAGTATTCATTTTCCAGAAGTTACCACTTCTGAGGTGAAATTCACTTGACATTTATTCCTTTCCTAACTTTTTATTCCTCAAATTCTTAAAATATTTGTTTATATAAATAGGAGAACTCTTCTGTCTAACAAAAAATGCTTTTTAAGATTACCTTAAAGCACAACCAAGCCCTGGAGTGTGCATTATGCATCACTTCTTAGAGAGAAACTAAGATAACTTTTTTTTTTTTTTTTGCATTGATACATTGATAAACTGAGAGCATTCGAGTGAATACTAACCTAATCTTAGCATGTACCTTAGTGTCATTCAGCTGTGACAGGAAGTATCATAAATTATTCAAACTGCACATAACCAAGAGTAGCATAACGCATGATTATTATTTTTTTGCATGACCCATCCCTCCCCATAAATCAATCAAATCATCTCATACATTTCCCATGGTTATTTATTCTTCTTCAATGACTGAACAATTTAAGAAATCTTAGAGTCAATAGCTGGTTATAAAAGACTATAATTTAATGCTAAAAAACAGTGTCAGTGGAAGTTTCATAAACTTCTCAAGGGGATTGTACAGCAAGTCCCATGGGATATTTATTACAAAGAAATTTCAGGGTGAATACGTTATACAACTACTTTATTTTCCTGTTGGCATAAATATAATGAAATATGCTTAGAGTTCTGAGAAGGTCTTGAATTCATAGATAATCATGACTTGATGGCAATAAATGTAGAGACTGTTCTATACATAACAATAAATGCATGGAGATATAAATTAGTGGAATGCTAGAGAGAAATTCAGGAACCCTAACTTCTCTTTTCTATTTGATTTTTATAATATCACAAATTTAATCATGTCTATCTCTCCTATTACAAATATTTCCTATTAAATTTGTGATTTTGTGCAAATTGCTTGACTCCTGGGCCTTTCTTCATCTACACCCTGTCTAAAGATTGTCTTCAGATACTTCTCTATATAGAGAACCTACCAAGTTCACTACCTCATCACGTGGCTGAGATTTGTAGTTGTGACTGTAACAGAGCTATTAGTATATTTTTTCCCTTTAATCTTCTACCATAATTTAGTCTAGTCACACCATTTATGACATTCGCTTTCTCATATTCCTTTCCTTTTCTCCCTGGCATGGCACTTCCAAGAACCGACAAAAATCTCTGTGAAGTCTTAACAGCATCATCCTGGCAGACATGATGTTAAATTGGCATTGTAGGTGCTTGTCTTGCAAATGTCTTGGCAGAAGTTAAAGATCCAGTGACACGCTTTGGGGAAGAAAAAAAAAAAAAAAAAAAAAGAAGGGATAATTCTGATGTCTTTCTGAATGTAAGAAAGATGGGAACGGATATCTGTGTCTGTATGAACTACTAATGAGTGAAAAGTACCCATTGTATTTTCACTCACAGCTATCATACTGCCTTTACCTAACATGTGGCCTTCCAAAGTCGTGTGTGAAATATGGAGTATGGAAATAAATACAGGTAAAAACCCCCACTACTTTTATTAATATTCATGACCAATCTCCCTTTCAGTGCAGTACGTTCTCTACTCAAAGACATTCCACTTCCCCTCTCTCTAATTTTCACAGACAGTCTTTATCTGTTCATCTGTAATGCATTTCTGCTCCATTAAGTTATTATAATATATAACCATAAAGATAATGCAACTGTAAATTATTGCATTAACATTCTAGTCATCAACACATAAACTCAGACTGAACAAAAGGCAGAAGCTATATTACCTGGGAATGTGTCATTTCAGAAGCAGAGCATACTCTTTCAAAATGATCGAAAAGCACTTGAAATGGCATTTAATACTGCTCAGAAATACTATCCCAACAGGTTTGCTTTTGTATTTGTTCATATGTATCTCAACACTCAATCTGGAGGAAAAAAAAATAGAATGGAATGGAATGGAATGGTAGTAGTTCACTGTGAAGGAACCTAAAACAATCATCTAGTCCAACTGCCTGACCACTTCAGAGACGGTCAAAAGTTAAAATGTTATTAAGGGCACTGTCCAAATGCCTCTTAAACACTGATGGGCATGGGGCATTGACTACCTCTCTAGGAAGCCTGCCCTAGTGTTTGACCTGACCTTTCAGTAAAGAATTGTTTCCTAATATCAAGTCAGAACCTCTCTTGACACAACTTTGAATAATTCCTATGCAAAATTAGGATAAATACTTTTAAAAATTATATTTAAAACCTAGAAATTGAAAGAATGATGCTGTAAGACATATAGGGGTGTGTGTGTCTGTGTGTAATTATCACTCAACTTCATAATAAGAGTAAGTTTCTATCACCATTCCAAATACTAAAAAAATGAAAAAAACAATCAAAAAGTTAAACTATTGGTCAGTCTAGGTTAGTTTGTCCTTCATCAGTTATCAGTAGCAGATGCTTCAGGAAAAGTCACGAGCAGTGTAAGCTTTCACTAGACATATCATCCCCAGTTCCAGCAATTATCAGCATTGAGATGTCTTGAACCAGACATGACCTCTAAATGGCTTTTTTCCAAAAGCCACTTAGCATGGTCCTAATTGAACAAGCCATGCATGCCTTGTAATTTTGTCTAATTGTTTAATATGGAAGCTGTGACGTTCGAAGAGTTTGGGTGTGACTTCTACAGGAAATTTTGAGCAGAAGCCCATAGTGGCATTTTGAGACACAAAAACTAACTCCAAATATTGACATCATAAATGGTACACATGTTCATACCAGAATCAAAGCATCTTTCTTCTTGGAGAGTACACTTTGTAAATCCAAAATTAAAAGAGTGGGGTTTTTTTGGCTCAGTAAGAATTGGTGGATATGATCCCTGAGGTTTCTTGCAAAAGTTACTGCAGTCTCTTCCTCGCTGGTTTTAGGAATGGCCTACTAACAGAAACAACCAGAAATGAGAAACCTAGATTTCATTTAAGTAAATAATATTTAAGTTACTTTCTATTTTGGAAATGTAAATAATTTAGGCTTTCTATTTAAGTTGCTTGCCCCCCCTTGAACTCACTGTTTTCATTACAGACTTGCAGGAGGAAAAACATGCAAGCAAACAAAAAACATAGGACAAGGGGAAAGGGCACAGTAGCCTCTCTGGTGGTGTTTCTGATCACAGTCATGGAAGTTCTTAACTGATAGGTGTATTTACTATGCAGACTGAGCCCTGGAGCTATGGTTCAAACCTTATCTATTCAGGTAATGAATATGTGGCATGGTACCTCCAAACTCCAGGCAGGGATAGACAGTGTGCACCTTTTTCCCAAATGAAGCATGCAAAAAAGCGAGCTAATGCTTTAATAAGCCCCACCTCATTCTCTTTTTGACAGGTTTCAGGCCACTGTAGTTACAAGCCATTTATTTAATCTCTTGAAGAGAGAGACCAGAAGACCTAGCAAACAGAACATTCTTTTCCACAGAACATTAGGATAAGAATAATCAAGCCAGCATTTATATAATCTTTTGTTTATATGGATGAATGACCTGTCACATTATTGCCTCTTTGAGATACGACTGTTAACAACGTTCTTTCTGCAGCAGTGGAAAAAGATGTACAAATAAGTGATGTAAAGCCATACTCTGCATTCAAAATGCTTGGATCCTGATTCCTGCAGTGATCAGTAAAAGCAGTGCTCACCACCTTTAGTTCAAACTTTTGGCTGATGGCCAAAAAAACCCCACCAATCTTCTTATGAAAAAGACAACCAGCACACTGTCAATGAAGACTTAATGCAATATTACACTGCAATGTAAATGAGAAGTGTTAATGACATCAATGGCTTAATCCTAAGCTGTTTTAATCATGTACTTTTATTTTATGTAGATAACGCACTAATGTACCTCAGTAACCACCCACCAGAGAGCTAAGGAAATAAATCCTTCCAACAGCAACAGAGTTGGCAGGAGGTGTGATTGAGGCTAAAGCTTCCAGAGCCCAAGGAAAAAATGTGTCTATAACACTTCAAAATAAATAAGCAAACAAAAAGATCTGAGACCTTTTCTAGCATCAGTGCCAAGACCTTGCAAGTTGTGTCTACAAACTTAAGATAGGCATTCCTTGTTAAAAACTCTGTGAGTCTGGAAAAAGTGTCTTTCCCTGCAAGCATCTTTATCATCCAGAATTCACAACAATGAAACCTCTCTTTTCTTCTGTTTTTGTTTTTTTTTTTTTTTCTCAAATGAAGAAAAAGAAATCTCCTTTCTTAATACCCATTCACAAATTGATACACTCACAAAAATATGTTGAAAATTGGAGGGACTCATATCCAGAAGTTCTGTGGTAGATTGGACACTATCATGTGATAAAGCCTAGTAAGAGGTCATCTGCTCATGATGCTGCAGGTTTAATTTTATCTATTTATTCTCACTTAAGAGAATGTCTCTTCCTATACAATGTTTCTTCCTTTTATGTTTCATTATTCAGCTACAGATGCATACAATCAGAGCTTCATTATTTCAGGACAGCAGTCATTCTCTAATTGTTTCATGTCTGATGAGCATTTCAATGATGGATGCCCTGCCTCACTCTATACAGAATTTTGCAGCTGAAAAATAGATTCAGGTTTAAGAAAAAGTACTCCACAGTCTAATAAACACCATCTATTAAGAACCTAAGACTTTTGCTTTATCTTTCTGTTCCTGTTTATTTTTTATATATTTTACAAATCCAGTGATCAGAGATGAACTCTTTACTTTCCAGCAGAAGTGTAACTCCTCTCCCCTTTTTTGAGATATGATGGTTTTGTGGAAAAGTCAGTGTCAACAGTATTCACCTACTTGATTCTAGGAAAGAGCAGTTTCAAATCTTGGAAGGGTCTGAATCAGTGCTTTTCTTCTCCAGAGCTAGATTTTTCCAGCTGAATAAAAGTTAGGGTGATAAAATCCTGGGATTAAAATTAAAAAATAATAATAAAATAAAATCTAATGTTTTTACTAGATTTGTCTCTGAAAATGAAGTGAGTTACTTGGATGGTCCAGCAAAACTGATGGAATAACACTGTCTCAGCAAAGAGCTACCAATGGCTGCTAGCCAAATGTCAGTTCTTGTGGGCTTATAACAATCTACATGATTTTTAAAGGATTTAGCACGTTTTCCTATTCATCCTCTTTGGTTTTATGTTACTCTAAAATCTTGTCTGATTTTTCTTTACTCTGCAATTTTGTTTGCATCTAATCTATACCATATTGGGAGTCTACATGCAGAAGTGGTTGATTAGTGCCAAATTTTTATAAATATCTTCATCATCATCTAGAAGAAATGTGCTTTGGGAATAAATACCACTTTGGTATGTACATTGATATTCCATTCCTTTTTCTTTTCCTTTTAATATTCCCTGTTAATTTTAAGGCAACATGCTAGTCACCCCCCAAAAAAACCCCAACCAACCAACCAAAACCAACACAACAATAAACCAAAGCCTATTTCTTGCCTTCATTCTCAAGACAAATCTTTATAAATCTTTACTTCATGAAGCTTACTCTTGTCTTCAAGAACCTGTTTCAAATATAGTCACGGAAAATCCACTGACGTGTAAAGCTACTGCTTTCTTTTCTTTCAAAACTTTCTAAATGACCACTCCAGCTGCAGTGCCAAGAAGCTGCTAACTAGTAATGGTGGGTAGAAAGTCAGCAAGGACAACTAATATGCGTTTTACAAAAGAACTGGTGCTATGTTTTTTCCTACAACCCTGACATGTCCCAAGCTGAGACTGAGCTCTCAGACAGTGTCCTATTATTTGTCATGCCAATTATTACTGTATTGTTGGTGCTATCACAGTAGGATAAAATAATAGTAATTTTCCGAGCATGGTTATGACAGGGAAATATGTCGCTTTATAACAGTGCTGAAAAAGAGCTTGGATGGGCCTTTCAGAGTCCAATGCTTACTAATATAAGAACTGGAATCTATTAAGTTACTGTTTGTGGCCACAACCATTCAATCAACCTGTTTAGAAGGTAAAGACAGATCATCAGCCATCTCCTTCAGGACCTAGAGCCCTGGCAATCAGTTGTGGTATCCATCTCCTTAGTCCCCTACATCAGACTCGTATCTTTAAAAGTGCATTTTGCAGCACCCTACCACCATAGTTTCCCATCTGGGCACCTGCCACACTCTATGAGATACTGTCTCTCCTACCTTCAGGTAAGTGAGTGGTTTTATTTCTGTAGAAACTAGAGAGCAGGAAGGGATGATACACATCCAGCATTTGTGTCTGCTGGCTGGATAGAGGAGCCTGGGAGCATCCTTGTGCCCAGTTGTACAGAAGTACACCCACTGAGCTGGTTTATAGCCTTATAAATCTCATTTCAACTCCTTTTTCATCTTACTCTGGTTGCTTCCACCATTTACATTGTAATTTATAGGCGCAAGGATTAAAACTATCACCAAGTACAATGTGACCTTAATTTTAGTAAAAGCCAGTAGAACTACCCTTCAAAGTGCAAAATCCATTAAGAACTGTGGTGCACATCGGAAGCTAACAAAACACATGCTAAATTCCAGTTTGCAGTCATTAATCAATACAGTTTTATAGAATTAACATAAAATATTCCAGATTTATATTGAAAAAATATTATGATGGAGTTTTTGGTGAAGGGAAAATATGAAATAATAATGATGAGGAAATTAAGAAAAAAAGATATGTTAAAGCATCTTGAAACTCTCGGACTGCATTTTTTTTAACATACAGAATCACTTGTCCAAAAAAAAGCAGGAGTTTATGGATTTCTGACTGCATAAACTTTAAAGAGGGAGCAGAGCTAGAAATGAATTGTTTAGTTTACAGAGTATGCAGCATGATAACAAAAATTTACCTGTCTCCTTATTAGCTAAGGTTGTTGAACGATTCATATTTGACAAATAATTCAAGTGTAGAAGAAATAAAAAAATCAGAATTTCAGAAATAAAAAAATCTAATCCTATTAGTATGTTAATTTCTATTGGAACATAAAGTTTATAAAAAATTCTTCAAACTTCTACTGCAAATCTGGAAGAAAAAAAGAAAAAACCCACTAATAAAGTGCAGGATCTTTCTTATATGCAACAAACAGGCTTATTTTGCTCTAAAGTGATTAAAATAATAAACAGGAAGCTCTATCCTGCAGAAGGCTAGCTTAATCAGGCAAGTGTCGGCAATCTGGGATTCTAAGGTAGTCCTGATGGAATAAATATATCATTGGTATAAGGGAAGCTTTTAAATTGTTGACATATTCTTTAAATGTCAGGTTGGTGAATGCATGATCGTTTTATCTTAGCAGCCTAGTCTCCATTCTATTTATTATTCATATGTGGTTTGCAAGTCAGCAGAGTATTTTTTGAATTTCTAGAAACTCAGACACCGATTAATGACCCGATAATATATTCCTAATGCACTCTTTCAAGCCAATTAGTTTTCATATTTATTGCAATTCTATATTATCATGTGAAAAGTTTATTTTGTTGGAATTAGGAGGTCCAGAGATTAAGTATGTCAACTGTAAAATATCTACTAGTAAGAAGAAAGTTGATTGCTTTGGTAAATAAAAGTGAAGCCACAGAAAATAGATTTTATTGCAACTTTGCTCAACCTCAAACCTTCAAGTCTCATTTTACTGTATTTTCCACATCTCTGTGGCAAAAATAAAAGAGAATGAAATACCACATGAAAATTACGGAGATGAAAGGAATGTTCATATAATTACCCTTATCTTCAGAAGTATTCCTAAACAATGGCACCTGATGGTAACATTATTTGGAAAGAAAACATAAAACTGTTGTTATTACCATTACACATTACACGTCGTTGCATAATAGACTGTGAATCTGCAAATAACTCAGCATGAGGTTTAGTTTACAAACCAGGGAGCC
This sequence comes from Grus americana, assembly GCF_028858705.1. Classification (NCBI taxonomy): domain Eukaryota; kingdom Metazoa; phylum Chordata; class Aves; order Gruiformes; family Gruidae; genus Grus; species Grus americana. Next base: position 6,649,198 of record NC_072853.1, on the reverse strand, counting down.
TAATACATTTAAAGATCTTTTTCATGGTTACAGTAATGCAAAAGGAGTTTGAAATTGGCAGGAATAGCTCTGAGCATTGCTGCAGGTAGAAATGCAAATGTCAAGTTAACATTTAGGTCAAAGACCCAGGTCCAGGGCTAAGCAACTTCCCAGAAGGGACTGCCATTGAGTTTTAAACACCCAAAATTTGCTAAATCTTGTCGTAGAGTCTGATTTTTATTTTTTTGTGTGTTTGTTTTTCAGTTCAAATTCCTGGGTTCTGTTGACACTTTTGAAAGCAAAAGTATTCCATGAAAAGAGCTTCAATCAAAAGGGTTTCGTACAGAAGAATTCCTCTGATTTACATAAGCCTTTTTTTCCTTTTTTTTAAATGGAGGTACTTAAATATACACAACTTTTGTTTGCAGATGAGAACTCAGCTACCTCCTACCAGGCACTAGACATTGACCAATGTGGAGTATACTCTTGTGCTAGTATCTCTTCACAATTGGTGCAGAAGAACAGGCATTTCCAGATACAGACTTTCCACTATAGTGTGATTTTATCTCTGCAGTTTCTGCCTTTATGTGTTGAATTTTATCAATAGAGACTATAAGCCCAAAGTGGACATTCAGGTCAATGCTTACAGTAAGATGCAATGAATCTGGTCCTTTATGTGTAAAATGAAACTTAAATCTTTATAGAATCTAGTGTCTCATGACTACATACTATTTAGAGCCTGAGTATCGACCATTTAATACAACAGCACCAATATGTTGTGGTTTAACCCCGGCTGGTAACTAAGCACCATCCAGCAGCTCGCTCAGCCCTCCCTAAAGGAATGGGGAGGAGAATGGAATAAAAAACTCCTGGGTTGAGATAAAGACAGCTTAATAGGATAACAAAGGATGACGATGATGATGGTGATGATAGTAATAATAAATAATAAATAATAATAATAACAATAATAATAATAATGCACAAATGCAATTGTTTACCACCTGTGGAGAAAAAAACCCTCACAACCCAATGCCTGGTCTGTTTCTGAGCAGCGATCCTGCTTCCCAGCTAGGCTCCCCAGTTAAATACAGAGCATGATGTCATATGGTATGGAATACCCCTTTGGTCAGTTGGGGGCAGCCGTCCTGCCTGTGTCCCTTCCCAACTTCTTGTGCATCCCCAGCCTATTCACTGGTGGGGTGAGAAGCAGAAGAGGCCTTGCCTCTGTGTAAGCACTGCTCAGCAGTAATGAAAACATCTCTGTATTATCAGCGCTGTTTTCAGCACAAATCCAAAACATAGCCCCATACTAGCTATGCAAAGAAGAAAAATTAACTAGAAGATAATTAAGTGTATCAGGGCCAAAACCAGCACACGATATCATTTTCATGCTCCTACAAGGAGCAGAAAGAATGGGGTTTCAAACAGTTGAAGGAATAAATGATCAATCTATGAAAATAGTATTTTTCTCTGATTTAATATTTTTAAATTACTCTTCATCAAAATGGGTCCTTTCACCAGCTTCATAATACTTTAATAAAAAGTAAGTGATCGAGGTTGCTTCATCTGTGATCAGAATTTCTTAATGTTGGAGTTGGGAGGAAGGATTTTAAAACAGATTTGTATCTGCAGCCAGACATAATTACAAGATAAATCCCTCTCATCAATGCAATTATGGAAGAGATAGTAAAACTGTTCTCCCATGGTTTCAAAGTATGAGACTCTAACTCTACCCCTTCTGTTCAAACAAAATTAGCTCAATGACAACATCAAAAAACTCTTTCTTTTCTATATATGCACCAGACCAGCACCCGAATCCTAAATTCTAAATCCTAAAACTACCCCCAGATAGTTAGTGCAGGTATTACAACATTCTCGTACCCATTTCCGTACACAGAAAAATGAACAAAAATTACCTATTTTCTACATCTGGTGAGAGGGAATAATGTATTTTCATGGGAAACTCATATCACAGTCTTTTCTTGCTTTAAGATAAAAAAGATATTTAAGTTGCCACAAATGGACTTACCAAAATTTCTTTGTCATAATTATCACTAGTTTAGAAAGATATTCATGTTTACAAAGCTCTATGCATGTTTCTATGTAAAGAAAGAATACAATGAGGTAGCGAAACAATCACAAAACCACATTGTTTAGAAGCCAAATAAATATCTGTGAAGAATCTTGCTCTGTAGTTTAAGTGAAAATGAAGAAATAAAACAACAAGATAATTTAGGTAGGTAGAATTTAATTACCTGAACTGGAATTTCACTACGACAGCAGGGCTAACACCCCTAATGATTCCATATTTTTGCAATCAGTTACTTTAACAACCTTGTATTTGCATATTTCTCAAATGAAATCTGAGGCAGAACAATTAGAGGTGAGCGTTGTTGCTGCCAGTATAATGCACTGAACCAATATTATTTTTGCTGCTTGTGTGTGCTCTTGATTGCTGTGCAGTCTTACCATGGAGTCTGGAAATTAATTTCTAAGACACAGAAACAGTGGTTGGTATTTATCAAGTTTAGATTTATATCCTCTAGTCAACCCAGGTGGAAAATTGGGTGAAATGCAAGACTTCATTGAGTAACCAGATGCTGCATCTCTGCTGAGCTGTCCTAGGTCAATAAATTACACAAAAGAAATCTATTTTTTTTAGCAACAGCAAATGGCATAATCTTCTAGTACATCACAAAGCAAGCAATTGATCTTTTTTTTTTTTTTAAGAATAAGAATAATTTGGGGCTAGTATATTTTAACATTTCACTCTAGCCAGAAAAAAATAAGAAATTTTGAAATATCAATCCATTGCTCTATGTCAACCATTAAGAAGAATTAAGTTTTCTTCCTACGTTGTTGCCTTCCTAAGTCATGTCTTCTGTTGGTCAGAGGTAGTCAAGAGGAAGGTTACATTGATCCTATGTCTCCTGTAGATCATTCTGTCAGATAAACTTTATTAATATTGAAACATGAGTTCAGAAAGGAAAAAAAAAATCTTATGAACCTAATTCTATTTCTCTAACTCATTCAATCCTTCTATATGTTTATTATTTATATTTGAACAATGCCAGAGGCCAGGACTAACCTTGTGTTATGTAGTAGTCCACATATATGTATCATCAGAGGTTGTCACTTGTCTTAAGAGCTTGTAGTGTAAAAAGAGAGGACATAGAATGGGATGGAAAGTCAATAGAGGCACTGCCACGTATTCAGGTTGACAGAACAGCTTGGTAGTCACAAGCAGGTACTCCTGGATGACCACCCTGACAGTTCACAGGAATTTATGTGATGCTCCTGGTGCAACGTTGATTTAACCATCTTCAAGCAGAAGATCAACAGCCCATTTAAAGGTAAAAACTAACTCCTTCGGTCATCATTCCCTATACCTACTTCATTTCCAGTAGTTTGTGTTTTCAATTGTTTGTTTAGCATCACTCTGTTTATGTTGCTACATTGCTTAAGTCTTAATAAACCTTAAAGTAAAAGCTTAGTTGAAGTGCCAAAGAGGGATTGCTCTGCACATCTGCACGTGGAAACGTGAAATTTAGGTTTGCCTTCTTCTAAATACCAAACCCTCTCTGCTTGTTTCACGTGATACATGCCAAACAAGAAGTATACCTAAGGGAAAGTGCTTTGGTTTTAAACATTAAAAAAAGAAAACAGTTGTTTTAACTCCTGAGAATTTTTACATAAAAGAAGGACACTTTGTGAGTTTTGTGTGTAGATTCAGAGCCTCAGAACTGATAAAGCATTGCCAGGGTGCATTTTAAATAGTGCAGGTTTTTGCAAAAACATCTCCAAACAGGCCTGCTTTGAAACAGGGCAAAGACAGCCTGGATCCCAGAGGTCTATTTTTATAGACCTCAGTGGCCTGGAGCATCCCTCAGAAAAGGAAGAGTAGCTCGGGTATCTGATATGACAATAAACTAACCCATCACCTTCCCAGCCATTCTCAACCAGCATTGCTATGGAGCTCCTAAGAGGCCTGAGGTTATTCCTTACTCAGGAGAGGGTAAATCTATTCGTGGGATTGTTTTTTCTCAAGGACATGGGTGTAGTTGGTAAGTAATGCAGAAGGATGGGGGAGACCATTGCGTACCTCAAGGTGATTTAATCCTGGGTGAAAATATTCCATGATTTGACTTGCATGTTATGGGAATTACTATAGCAAGAATCCCTTGTTGCTAGCCAGGCTAGGAGCAAGGGGAGGAGTTCATTGCAATGTTCAACCCTATAACCTGGCCCAAAGGGACCAGGCATGGAGATTGTAATGGAAATACCTTTAAACAGTTGTAACCTGTGATTTAAGTTGCATCTTATAGGAATTCTACAGCAGGAAACAGCTGAACCAATGGACGACAAGCCTTACAAGAAGCAGGGCAAGTGCAGCAGTGACCCGATCTGAGCTGGATTTGATGCCCAGTAAGTCCAAGCAACACAGCACCTCTCCTGTCCTGAGCGACCACCATAACAGATGGAGCCCAAAGTCATGGACTAAGTGAACTCAGTGGACATCTGTGGACATTTATGGACATTTTACAGACATTTAGCAAGGGTGATCCATAGACTAAGGGAATGATATCTGTTTATTGTATCAAAGGATGGGAAGGATGGGAGGGGACACAGCCAGGACAGTTGACCCCAACTGACCAAAGGGATATTCCATACCATATGACATCATGCTCAGCCTATAAAGCTGGGGGAAGAAGAAGGAAGAAGAGTATGTTGGGAGTGATGGCATTTGTCTTCCCAAGTCACTGTTATGCGTGACAGAGCCCTGCTTTCCTGGAGATGGCTCCACACCTGCCTGCTGATGGGAAGTGGTGAATGAATTCCTTGTTTTGCTTTGCTTGCATACATGGCTTTTGTTTTACCTATTAAACTGTCTTTATCTCAACCCACGAGTTTTTACCTTAGCTGTCAATGGGGCAAAACCATGACAAAGGGGATGGCAATGGTTTTCCCAGCCATGGGAAACATAAAAGCATCCCAGCCATAAGCACACAAATAATTAAAGCCAATAAGTAAACTTTCAGAGAGAATGCCATAGGATTTATTTTCTCCATCAAAAAAATGCTGGTATAGTAAAATACAATCTTCTCACAGACATGTAAATAACATAAGATTTCATTTTTTTACAAAAGAGGGAGATTGAGTTTCAATGGTATGAAATAATCTGAGATAATTTTACTGAGAAATTGGTGGGTTTTTTTAGTTTAGAGTGGGATTAACCTCAACCTTCTATTCATTAAAGTATATGTCTGCGTACAAAATGAAGCATGAATTAAAAGAAAAGTTAAATTAAACTTCAAATGATATGGTTTAAGTAGCACTGATCCTCCTGGGTGCAGGGCAATACCCTATTCGTTTGCAGTTGACTACATGAATATTCAGTATCTCTTTCAGACTTATTTTCTATGACAATTTTTTCAATTTTTCCAATTTTCTTTTTATTGCTGTTTATTTCATCTATTTTTGATCGAAAGCAAAAGTCAAATATCATTACTTTTTGGAAAAAAAATTGTTTCAGATTTTTGACCACTTCCATGGACATCCCATCAGGTAATGAATTTCAGTTTGTTCCCCAGTTAGTTATTGTTGCCATTAATAACCTGTATTAAAATTAATATTTCAGGAATATGTTAGCAGCTTGAAACAAATAGGTAATATTTATTTAGAGAATATGACCATAATATCCTATAAGCAGCTGGGAGAAGTCTCACAAACACTAGCCCTTGTTCTTGTGGGGGACCTCAACTTAACAGATGTCTGCTGGAAATACAATACAGCAGAGATGAAACAGTCGAGGGGATTACTGGAGTGTGTGGAAGATAACTTCCCGACACAGCTGGTGAGGGAGCCAACCAGGGAAGGCGCCCCACTTGACTTGTTGCTTGCGAACAGAGAAGGACTTGTGGGTGATGTGATGGTTGGAGGCCATCCTAGGCACAGTGATCATGAAATGATAGTGTTTTGGATTCTTGGAGAAGTAAGGAGGGGGCTCAGCAGAACTGCTACCTTGGAATTCTGGAGGGCAGACTTTGGCCTGTTTAGGAGCCTGGTTGACAGAGTGCCTTGGGAGGCAGTCCTGAAGGGCAAAGGAGTCCAGGAAGCTGGACATTCTTCAAGAATGACATTTTAAAGTCACAGGAGCAGGCCATCCTTATGATGTGCTGAAAGATGAGCTGTCGGGAAAGAAGACCAGCCTGGTTGAACAGAGAATTTGGATGGAACTCAGGAAAAAAAGGAGAGTTTATGGCCTTTGGAAGGAAGGGAAGGGAAGGCAACTCAGGAGTACTACAAGGATGTCATGCAGGGAGAAAATTAGAAGGGCCAAAGCCCAGGTACAACTTAATCTGGCTACTGCTGTAAAAGACAATAGAAAATGTTTCTATAAATATATTCACAACAACAGGAGGGCTAAGGAGAATCTCACAAGAAGGGCTCGAATGAGGATGTGGGGAACTACAGGTCTGTCTATCTGACCTTCGTGCTGGGGAAGATTACGGAGCAGATCATCCTGAGTGTCATCACACAACACATACAGGACAACTAGGTGATCAGGCCCAGTCATCATGGGTTCATGAAAGGCAGGTCCTGCTTGACTAACCTGATCTCCTTCTATGACAAGGTGACCCACTTAATGGATGCGGGAAAGGCTGTGGATGTTGTCTGCCTAGACTTTAGTGAAGCCTTTGACACCGTTTCCTACAGCATTCTCCTGGAGAAACTGGCTGCTCATGGCTTGGACAGGCGTACACTTCACTGGGTAAAAATCTGGCTGGATGGCTGGGCCCAAAGTTGTGGTGAATGGAGTTAAATCCAGTTGGTGGCCAGTCACAAGTGGTGTTCTCCAGGGCTCAGTACTGGGTCCAGTTCTCTTTAATATCTTTATCAATGATCTGGACGAGGGGATCGAGTGCACCCTCAGTAAGTTTGTAGATGACACCAAGTTGTGTGGGAGAGTTCATCTGCTTGAGCTAGGAAAGCTCTACAGAGGGATCTGGACAGGCTGAATCGATGGGCCAATGTATTGGGTCTGGCTGAGATGGAGTAAATTTTGCCCATAGCAGCCCTCACAGTGCTGTGCTGTGTCTTGGTAGCAGCAAGGTGTTGGTAACACACCAGTGTTTTGGCTACTGCTGAGCAGTGCCGGCACACATCAGGGCTGTCTCTCCAACATTTCTCCCCCCCATCAGCAGTAGGCTGAGAGTGGGCAAGATCTTGAGAGGGGACAAAGCCAGGACAGTTGACCCAAACTGACCAAAGGGATATTCCATACCATATGACATCTGCTCAGCAATAAGAAGCTGAGGGGGGGGGGGAACAGGACGAGGAGCATTCGTTTTTTTACAATGTTTGTCTTCTGGAACGACAGCTACGCGTACTGAAGCCCTGCTTCCCAGGAAGTGGCTGGACATCACCTGCTGATGGGAAGTAGAGAATAATCTTTTGCTTTTTGCTTTGCTTCCACGCGTGGCCTTTTGCTACATTAAACTGCCTTTATCTTGACCCACGAGTTTGGGGTGTTTTTTTTTTTTTTTCTCATCTTATTTTTCTCCCCTCCCTGTCCTGCTGAGGAGGGGAGTGATAGAGTGGCTTGGTGGACACCTGGTGTCCAGCCAAGGTTAAACCACCACAGCCAAGGCCAGTTGTATGAGGTTCAACAAGGCTCAGTGCTGGGTCCTGCACTTGGGTCACAACAACCCCATGGAACACCACAGGCTTGGGGAAGAGTGGCTGGAAAGCTGCCCCATGGAAAAGAACCTGGGGGTATCGGTCCATAGTCAGCTGAATATGAGCCAGCAGTGTTCCCAGGTGGCCAAGAAGGCCAACAGCATCCTGGCTTGTATCAGACATAGTGTGGCCAGCAGGACTAGGGAAGTGATTGTCCCCCTGTACTCAGCACTGGTGAGGCCGCACCTCAGGTACTGTGTTCCGTTTTGGGCCCCTCACTACAAGAAAGTCATTGAGGTGCTGGAGAGCATCCAGAGAAGGGCAGCAAAGCTGGTGAAGGGTCTAGAGCACAAGTCTTATGAGGAGCAGCTGAGGGAACTGGGGTTGTTTAGCCTGGAGAAAAGGAGGCTGAGGGGAGACCTTATTGCTCTCTACAGCTACCTGAAAGGAGGTTGTAGCCAGGTGGGTGTTGGTCTCTTCTCCCAAGTAACAAGCAATAGGACAAGAGGAAATGGCCTCAAGTTGCACCAGGGAAGGTTTAGATTGGATATTAGGAAACATTTCTTCACTGAAAGGGTTGTCAAGCACTGGAACAGGCTGCCCAAGGAAGTGGTTGAGTCACCATCCCTGGAGCTATTTAAAAGATGCGTAGGTGTGGTTGGTGCTTAGGGACATGGTTCAGTGGTGGGCTTGGCAGTACTAGGTTAACAGTTGGACTTGATGGTCTTAAAGGTCTTTTCCAACATAAACAATTCTATGATTCTATAATGTTGGGTCTTTATCACAATGATAGCTAGTTACAGAAGAGATGAAATCTAAAATTATTCTTGAAAAATTTAAAAAAATACTTTGGGAATAAACACCAGGAAGCTTATTAGAAAAGAACTTAAGATTTTCTTCTCCGTGATTTTGAAATGAAATGCAGCTCTTCAGGGCTCAAAGGCTATATTGCACAGACTAACTCTGTGACTCATTTGTGACTCATTAAAAATCAAATTGGATCGTTAGAGTTGCATAAATCTATTATTATTACTAATAATGCTGATCAATAGCCTCACCAGGACCTGATTGCAGTAGTATCAAACAAACCAAAATTAGAGCTCAGGTGGCTCTTTAAATCCCAAGCCCAGAACAAAGCTGGATGTTGTTAAACCTGAATAGTGATTACCAATAGAGTATATTGCTAGCAAGGTCCCTGTCACAAGAAAACACTGTGGCAAATAGTGCTAATTGGTCTTACAGATAGCTGTGTGAGCAGAAGGGTCAAGGATTGATCAGGCATGGACATTTTAAATTCTCCACCCTATGAGGCTCAGACAGCTGTAATATGTAAAAATAGAGGGCTGGTGGCATGAAACTGCAATAACACAGGGTACTATTGTTATCTGAAAACAGCAAAATGCTCTCACGTTTCCAAAGGAAAGGAATTCACTAACACAGAACTTTTATCCTTTTTGAATAACATTTTACCCTACAGACATTTCAACTCACATGACTGTATATATACTATAAGTGACAATCAAAGTGTGGAAAAGGATCAGCATCTTACTCACAAGGAATCCTACCCAATTTCCTCCAGAATAATTAATGTAAATGTCAACCTGAGTAAACACTGCATGATCTAGACCCCCAAATGGGAAGAATTTGTCATTTTTTTCATAGTTAAGCTACTGAGTAACCCAAATAAAAGTTCACTAAATTTACTTTTAATCTTTGTCATTGCCCCAGTAATTAATTCTTCAATGGCTGGTAGGTACATATCTTCAGTCAGTGTATTTCTTCTTGCATTTAAATCAATGAGGGAATTAAACAAATGCACCATGCTAGTATTCGAGAATTACATGGCCATTCATCAGGAAACTAAAGAGATTTCCTCACTTTCTGAAGGAAGAGCAGACAGAAAAGATGATCTGAGAACTTCATGGCAGAGCGCAGGGACTGCACCATACAGAGAGAATTTTAACCCCCTGCCCAGTTGTTGGTGGCTGGCTTGAGAACCCAGTGAAAACATGACTTCTGATTTACCATCATTTCATGTATTATTCAGTCAAGCCTGTAAAACTTGCAGCAAACCTGTCTGGAGAGCAGAGCAGATAAATCCCTTTGCCTTTCCCCAAACCTACATCTCTAGCATGCAGATCATGCTTCTGATTCATGGTTGATCCATGGACACTTAGGCGACCTTCCCAGCACACACACGCATACACACACCACAGAGTAAGTCAGAGCGTATTAGCTCAGTTATGTCTCCTGAACCTTGTCTGCTACCAAATAGGGAAGATGGTGTAAAACAAGAACTTCACTGTAATTTCCCTTCCAATCCCATCTCTTGCACAGTAGAACACATTTCATAGGATGAGGGAGGCCTTTCATGGCTGAAAGAGCTGACATTGGTATCCCTAGCTGTAAAAATACAGACTGGTAGTCTTACCTGTAAGAACATACTTGATATATCAGGTATATATCACATACTATCAGGTCAGTTCTGGTTAAATGAAAGTTTAAATGAATTTAATTCCTTAACAGATAGTATGTCTCAATCCCGATACCAAAAGATCTATTTTGTGTACAAATTCATATTTTGATTTCTGCTAAGGTAATGTATCCAAGTCCTAACTACTGTGCATAATGGCGATGATTATACAACAACCATATTTAATTAAAGTGAAAATTCTTTCCCATTGCCCACAGTATGGTGACATTAACCATTCATCCTGTTCAGTTCATCCAAATTCAGCCAATCACCTTCCATAAAATTGTACCAAAGTCTAGCTTTACCATGACTGACCACACTTTTAGTTTTAAATTCACTGTCAGTTGTGGTATATAACATTGCCATTAGGAGATATCTACAAAGATATTCATTTAAGACCATCTAACTGACTTTTGAGGGCTCTCAACCACCATTCAACCATTCATGGAAATCATAGAGAAAACTTGGATATGAATGGATGTCTTAAGTTCTAAATATCAGTATGAGTTCCCCAGCAATCCCACTTCCATTGCTCATAATGGTTTGGCATGGTATAATCAGTTGAGTACAGCAGTGATATCAGTCTAGGCATTCGACTCTGGGGGGACATCACCCAACTAAATACTGAGAAAGTAATTTTAGAAGCTTTTTACAGAGTGGAAAACTGAGGCTTGAGTAAGTTACTTAAATAAGGTATCATCTATGCTGTTCTTCCAAGAATCCCATCTTGGATATCCACGTCAGGCTTGCTAATGAGAAGTAGGACCTATAATAGGCACATGGCTTTCTAGCCAACAAGTGAGGACCCTGTGCAATAACCTGGGCTATCTTAAGGGGTACAATGTAACAGTCAATGAACTGTGCCCCCAGTTAATAAAGCCAATGAAAGATAGGAAGCAACTCATAGTACACTGAAATAATTGCTAACAGATGGTCAACATAATTTCAGTATAAACTCAATTGGCTTTAATGAGTGATTTGACAGCTCAGTAGTGGAAGTTATACTGCAAGTGCTTGAAATCAGATGACATGAAATCTGTTTTACAGGTAGTAACACAACAGTCTGCCCCCTTGGTTTTCAGCTGGAACAAGGAAATCAGTTTAAACTAGAAAAGACCTCTTTACGTCTTTACTTAATTAAGGATACTCAGTCAGGTTTTATTTCTCTCTTTTAAGTAGGCAGTGATGCATAACATCAAAGCTCATATGTTCATGAGAATCAAGAAAGAAGTCTGCAGAAATACAGTTTTATGTTATTGAATTTTCTTAATAATTTGGGATTAAATGTGATTAATTCTTAAATTTGCAATCTGTTAAAAGCCTGTATAATTTTATGTTTGTAAATCAATATGTTTGGCTCCATGTACATTTATATACACATATTTTCTATTTATACAAAAATATTTTCTGTTTTTCTTATGTTCTTGTTCCTCCAGGCAAATCTTGTCCAGTAAGACAATCTGAAATTTGTTTCAAGCTACATGATTTTAATAAAATTTTAATTTGTCATCTATAAAATACATGCATTTTATCCAAACCTATCTACTAGCAACACCTAGAAAACATTTTTTGCCATATTTAGTACCCATGAATAAATGATTATAAATCTATGTTCTTCTTCCACGGATAAAATAAACTTTTTTTTTTTTTTTAATGGAAAAGTTTTGATAACACACTCTTAGCTGTCCATTGTGCTAAAGCAGTTTGTTGTGACATAAATCATTTAGGTTGTTAGGAGCTATTTGGGCCATTGATTTTATTACAGCAGGTTTCATTTTTCTTTTAAAACTCTGAATTGTATAAGTAGCTATAAATTCTAAACCACTGGTAAGTGTCTGAAAACCATTGCTTTTTCTCTCAAGTGATATTTGAGCAAGAGTCAATAAATTCCAAGGAAAATTCATAACACAAAAAGTATTTTTTGGTTCTGATCAAATAAACATCTTAATAACTGACTTATTTTTAAAAAATGTATCTCATTGAGTATGTTGATTATCATTTCCTTGGAGTCAACCATACAAGATTCAAGGAATGAGATTGCAATCAAAAAAGAAAATAGAAATTATATGATCTCTTTTTTTATTGCAGTCTACAAGCTACTTAATTCAACACAGAGCATGATATCCTAGCAGGAGAATTTCTACCCAATTTTCTACAGTACTTGGAAATTGAGTATAATGAGGGGAATAACTATATATAACAAGTTTTCCATAGTTTGAGATCAGAACCATTTCAAGAAGTTCTAGCCACCTACAGTCATGAATCTAGATGACTAGCATCGGTGAGACTCAAAACCACAGTAGGTGCATCTTCACAAGAAAAATCATACATATGCTCAACCTAGCATAAGTTTCACTTTATTAAATGTTTTTATAAGTTAGTTATGTAGGGTCCTGTTAAAGGTAATGGAAGGAAATGAATCCTTCTATGGACTGATATAGCTCAGCCTAGATGGGTCAGGTGTACTATATCATAACATTCCTCTCCATTGATTATAAAGCATGGTGTACTAGTTTTGGCTGGAATAGAGTTAATTTTCTTCCTGGTAGGTCATATCATGCTGTGCTTTGAATTTGTGACCAAAACAGTGTTGATAACCCAGGAATGTTTTAATTATTGCTGAGCAATGCTTACATGTGAAGGCCTCTCTGCTTCTCACACTGCCATGCCAGCAAATAGACTGGGGGTGCATAAGAAGCGGGGAGGGGACACAGCTGGGACAGCTGACCCCAAGTGACAAATCCCATACTATATGACATCATGCTCAGCATATAAAGCTGAGGGGAAGGAGGAAGTGGGGAGAACGCATTTGGCATGCTGGCGTTTGTCTTCTGAAGTCACTGTTATGTGCGATGGAGCCCTGCTTTCCTGGAGATGGCTGAACAACTGCCTGCCCATGGAATGTGGTGAATGAATTCCTTGTTTTGCTTTGCTTGCGTGCACAGCTTTTGCTTTACCCATGAAACTGTCCTTATCTCAACTCACAAGTTTTCTCACTTTTACCCTTCCGATTCTCTCCCCCATCCTGCCAGTGGGGGAGTGAGTGAGCAGCTGTGTGGGGCTTAGCTGCCTACTGGGGTTAAACCACAACAGATGGTCAGTTCACATGCAAATAACTATACAGTAGACTTCAGGAAATTGATTCATTTGCCTGCACATAGCAATCTGGTGATACACATTAGAGTATCAGAGATTAGCTATTTCAGCATGGGACCTCTTCGTTGACGTACCGTAGCTTATCTCAAAAAGCACCAGGGCCTACCCTTAGTCAGCCAAGTCAGTCCCCAGACTCCAAAACTGCATTGAATAGCTCTTCATTGGCTCTTGCTTAGGTCTAAGTAACTCTATCAACAGCTTAGATGGGTCCCAGTACAGATAACAACAATGGGGACAATCACAAGGAAGAAAGAAATTTGGGAGTTTTAAGCTGAGCAACTATTCTGTGGTAAGTTGCAGCTCGTCAGAGGCGTCAAGAGCCACCTGAAATGTCCTCAGATACCTGAACTGGTAGATGTGAACTGCTATCTACAAAATACACAGGTATGAAGTTTGACCTATAGAAGACCCATGTACTACTGGACCAAGAGTTGGAGACCAAGTGTTATACCGTAGGACATGTCAACTGTCAGCAGACATAAGGTAGGGGAATGGAGTCATTAATGTTAGAAGAAAGATTCTAATCAGTTATGTTGAGATTATTTGTTTACACTTTAGCAAAAGGGATACTGATGACACTATAACAGACGTCATAGGTTGCCTCAAATAATTGTTGTTATTAGTTCAAGAAGTGTAAAAGTGAGACAACTTTTTCCTTTTTTTTTTTTTTTTTTTAAATAGAGCAACATGGGAACACATATACTTTGGTTAATTCCTACCATTAAATTTAGAAGTGATATAGCTTCTTTGTGTTGCACAAGGTGTATAGTCACAACCACTGCGTTGGTAGGACAATGAAAATAATAACTACGCAAACACACACGAGCACCTATTATGTATGTATATATGAGTAATTTTAAAACTGAATTACAAGGTGTTACTTGTGTATCTACAATTGTAGCAGCTCCTTTTTTATCTTATCCTGTAGGATTTGAGGAAGCATGTGACCCTAGAATTGGATCTTAAAATATATTCGTTAAGAAAGGATGCTACTGGAGAGTGGAACAGCCTGAACTCTGTAACAGTTATTTTTTCTTACAGTGATAAAAGCAACTAGCACACAGTTGAAGAGTCGCTGCCATGAAAAACTCACAAACTAAGGTCCTGGGGACAGAGCAGAGAGAACTGCGAAGAGCGTCTTGTTCAGGTTGCACAACAGATCCCTGTCAGGGGTGAGAACACGTTTGCCTCTTTACTCAGCCCACTCTGCAAGATGGGATGGGACTCAACATCCAGCATAGATATGGAGCCTTAGCTACTCATGGAGACTTCTTCTACAGTCAATGAAGAGAGACAGGCATCGGAAGAGGGCAATTTATCCAACCTGCCTTTGACAACTTGTCTGATGGAATAAATCTGTCTTTGCAAAGGTTTCCTTTCCCACAGCTTACATGAGGCACTTACAAGTCTAGTTTTAGAACTAAAATATTTCAATGCAAAATTGTTATTGCAAAATGTGTTGTTTATATATCTTTTTTATGAGTGGCATAGCAAATTCAGAATATATGAGGGGAATACTGGAAAGCATAGGATCCATGTTGGCTACGAATTTGCCTTGTCTTGCAGTCATTAAAGAAAACAGCATGCTGAGAGTTTCAGCACTCAGATGAAAAAGACATTCAAGGACCAAAGGGTGATTATGCCTAAGATAATGATGTAGAGGATGAGGACATTAGCTAAATTCACATTCATGCTTTAATAATTGCTTAGATTATCCAGTTCATAAGTGACTTGGAGTTAATAACAGCCAGGTCAGCTGATTAATAGCAGTGCTTTTAATTTTACCAATGTTGTTCTTTGCCAACCCATTTTTATTCAAAGCAGTGTCACCCAAGTGACATTGCTCTTCTTTATAGTAATTTCTAAAATTTTATATAGATGAGTAAATATTATAAAGAAACTAGCTACAAAGGCATTAACAAGAAAAACAGTTTCTTTCTCCAAGAAATCGAAAATTTAAAAAATGAAAAGTAGGGATTTCTATACAGAAATTGGATAGGCATTGAAAAAAATCTATGATGGTTTTGTGGTTTTGGTTTGGGGTTTTGGATTTTGATTTTTTTTTTTTTTTCCCCTGAAGCTATATGTTTCCCATTTGCAATGTCCCCCATGCAGTATGCACTTTAAATAATTCAATTCCATCTCTTTTCCCTGTGGTACACAAGTTCCTACCAAGCTGCACAGAAAGACAATAGGTTTTCCAGCAGCATCTACTTTCCAACTAATTTCTAAAAGAAATGCTGTGTCCATTAACAAAAAAAGAACCTGTGATCCCACATGCACCCCCACTTGCATGTCCTGCAGTGCACGCAGTGGAATTGAATGCCAGAATGTGCAGGACAGGGAGTTACACCAGTTCCCCGGGGTCTACCAGTAGACCTTTAAGACTGCCTGAAAGATTGTCATTTTCCATTCCAGGTGGAAAATGGTCTATTGGGTCATACCTTGCATAATAAAACCCAAACAGTATTAATACAAATTAACAAAAAAGACCTTTATTTCATGCCTGTTTTAGGGAAAAGTGGAAGAGAAAGAGAAAGGTAGGGACTTCTGCATTGGAAACATCTAATGACACTGCTTCATTAATTTCTAGAAAAGACCCAAGTACTATAGTGATGATGTGGTGTGAAGAATAGAATAGAATTAGAACAAGAATAAGGGTTTTTTCTTGCCCTGTGAGCTGGAGTAAATTGTGTGTTCTCTATTTGTGGACTAGCCAGCATAATAAGAAGAAAATATTTTATGCATGAGAAAGGTAGAAAAAATATATTTTAAAAAGTATGAAATAATTTATATAACTTTTTCCTACTTCTGACTTTCTGATTATCGAGTATTTTTTTTTTAGAATAATTTGTTTTGAAACAGTTATTCAAACACTGCAAATTGATGTATAAATTGACTTTTGTCAGGAGAGTATAATTACATGGCAGCAAATCTTGTATAATTATATTATTCAATCCGGTCCAGCACATAGTTTTACAACAGACGTAATGTGAGCACAATCAGAATTACATCTTCTATTCTCTGTTCTAAACTAATTATAACATTTTTTAACTTTTAATAACAGCATAATGTGGTAATGCTGCTAGATGACAATTCATACAAGCAAAAGACTAATACAGTAGGACAGTAAGAATTATGGGAAAGGACAAGTCTGTGAATGAATAAGACTTTTTGCAAAAAAACCAAACAAAAAAATAGAAAAAATGGTAGCTGCCTCTGGATTTTTATAACTGTGTGCTAGATTTTTCAAGAGGAATAATAATGCTGTCATTGCTTCCTGTGCACATAGTATGAGCTTGTGCGTGGCAGTGAACTCTCCTTTTGTGCCAGGTTACAAGGGGGCATACTGTCCTACACACTTTCTTTTCTGTTTGGAGCAGTGATCCTTTTTTTCTGTCCCTCCTATGCAATGTGAATCTGAGGAGAAAACGTGCCACTGATCTGTGGATATGTATAGCAACAGACCAAGTGACAAGTGATGGGAGCAAGAGTAGGGAAAAGAAAAAGTGGAGAAAACTAAAACCTTTTCACCATCTCTGATGTGACCCATGTTTTCTTTCCTCATGAGCACTACCTGCCTCCCCATGCAATGTGGCAGAGAACAACTTGTGCCCTTTACAGCTCTCTGCCACCATCATCACGGTGTCCACATCTTGTATTTTCTCCATCTGCCCATGGTTACTAGAAAAGAAGTGGAGGTGTGACATTCTGAGTCCTCCCCCAACATGGGGCTTGTTGGACTAACTCCTAATCAGCAATGGAGACATTTTCACATCTCTAGTAGGGTTCTTATCTGGTAGGATATGGAAGGTGGCTAGATGGTGCCACTGGATGTTTCCTGAGAACTTAAGAGCCTACAAAATGCTATAAACAGTAAAAGTAAAGATTTGTGTAGTACAGTCAGGTGCTTAAAGAAAAGCATAAGGACAACATATCTCATGTGTAGTCCTTCAAATTTCTAGCAATTCTGAATTGAATATACTTACAATTCAACCTTCAAAATATTATGGGTTGTGCATCTTTTTTGTGTTCTTTTTGAGGTGTGTAATTTCTAACTTTGTTTCTAATAACAATTTCCAAAGCAAAAGTTATTTTCCTCAAAGTTATGGCCAATACTGAAAGTGATAAATATCCAAGACGGCAACAGCTGAATTTCCTCATTATCCTTTCCTACATCCTCAATTCTTCTGAAGGGAGAGGGCCCTTATTGTGCAAACCCTCTCTCCAAATTAACTGCTTGTATTGGATCTGTTTGTTATGGTTTCGTAACTAATAACAGAAGAGTCACACAAAAGCACACACACACGCGACTAATATTGTATATTTCTGTATGAGACAGAACTGTAGTATATTGCAAACAAGGAGTCTAAAGAGTGATTTCCCATTCAGCTTTCCCCACAACTCTGCTGCTTTTTTCTTCCTGGTAATCCTTTAAGATGGATATGACTATGATTCAGTCTTTAATTGGATGAGCAATTAGAAGTTTGGGCATTCATCTTTATTTATCTGAACTCTGCAAAACTGGCCTGGGATTTGCTAGAGAACTGGATGTCTTGGGAAATTTCCTATCATCACTGGACATGCATATTACCCATGCATGAGTGTCTCCTGAGGGTTTTTTTCTGAGAGTCTGATGCTCAGATTTATTCATATTTGGAAAAGGAATCATTTTAAAGTTAGTCTAAAAATCATGGGAATTAGAAACAAAATGAAAAAGGGGGATAATAGGCCAGCATGACGCTTTTAATTAATCTTTGTCTTACCCTGGGATGTGGAAAATGTCAATTTGCTCTAGTTCCATGAAGGATTAAGACCAGTAATATGTACAGCCCATTTAGCTTTGAAATAAAGCATAAAGAAAATAAAAATGAGAACTTTTGATTCAATGTGACACCGAAGGGGAAGAGAATTAAACAGCTATTAAATGGAGCTGGCTCAGTTGCCACCATTGGAGGTGACCCTAACAAAATACAGCTGGTTTGACCAGGAACCATTTATATCCCCAAGCTACATTCATAGCAATGTTTGCCAAAATGAGAATTCAAACAAATGTCTGGAAATCTTCTAGGGGCTGTGCAGTCCTGAACATCCCATTTGTTCCACTGAAACGTCAAAAAAGATTGGAGAAGAAGCCAAACAAGTTAACAGAGGAGATTCTGGCTTTGTGTCATCCATACTTCATCCCTTATACCCCTGAGTATAGATCCAGCTGGAAACAGGGTGAGAAGGAAACTGGGATGAGATGTATGAGATCTATAGCTTATGAGGACCTTGCAGTAAGTTGGGTTGAAGAGAGTGGGCAGGGAGCTACCTTTGCAACACTATATCTGAAGTGAGCCTTAAGCACCAGGTCCAGAAAAATATTTATGCTCATCTCAGACAAATTTTCCTTATTCCCTTGGTTTAGTCATTAGAGAAATCTGATAATCGCTAAAGAAATAGAAAATTTGTTGAAGAGATTAAGACATCAGGCAGAAACTTTATTATTATTAATAACAAAAACCTAACTTACATGGAAAAAAGAAATCTGAAATAGGATTTAAGTCATCAGCACATATGGATTTGGTCTATCCATGGTCCTTCAGTCTTAAGCCCAAGCCTTCTTTTTGAATCCTCTACCAATTCTAAGTATTACAACCTTTCATTTTTGAGGAAGTTACTTCCTATCTTCTCTTAGGAACTTGAGCCCTAAACATTTTCCTTCCTTCATGAAATGGGGAACAGAGGGAAAACTACTTCTAAGAATAAGTGCCAACTTTTCCCTCCACCTCTTAGCTACTAACCTTCAAATAAATGATATAGACCTAATCTAACCTGCCAGCAGACCCACTCTTACACCGAAAAGGCATTAGACTACAAGACAATGCAGGAAAAAGATTCTGGAAAGAAGGTGTTTGGTGGTATCATGAAATATCCTGCTTTGGAAGAATGTAATTTTAAAAGTTCCTTCCTTCCTCCCTTCTGTCTGTTTGAATAGTACCTTCCACCCTCCCAAGATTAGCTGCATGCATCCTCTTAAGGCAAATTTCTGGCTGCAGAAATGATAGTGACAAAAGCTATACAGGACTCAATAGAGTCAATCTCACAAATACGGGTTTGCTGTTAATTTTTTTAGACATATTACCATCCAATTTTTTCTTTTTTTCTTTTTTCCTCCTAGATGAGGAAAGTGAAATCCAATCTTAATGGGTTATTCAAATGGTCAGAAGGTATTGGGAAGATTTTGTATATATTTTCTGTTTAACATCTCCAGTAATAAAAACATTTATTATTTTTTTTCAATATACCATGTTCATTCACTAATCAAGTAACTAAAAATGCCATATAACAAAGAGAGTAAAAAGGGAAACACAAGGAATCAAAATGTATTATACCCTATAAAAGACAGATTAGAAATATGAAAAATATCAGAAGATGGATTGGGGAGTATAAGAAGAATGAATATACTGAAGTTTAGTAAGAAGTGCACAAGTCCATGGAACCTGATGAGTTGCATCTGCGGGTCTTGTGGGAACTGGAGGATGAAGTGGCCAGGCCACTCACCATCATATTTGAGAATTCCTGGCAGTCCGGAAAAGTTCCCGCCGACTGGAAGAGGGGGAACATAACCCCCATTTTTAAGAAGGGTAAAAAAGAAGACCCAGGGAACTACAGGCCAGTCAGTCTCACCTCTGTGCCTGGCAAGATCATGGAGCAGACCCTCCTGGAGACTGTGCTCAGGCACATGGAAAATAAGCACGTGACTGGTGACAGCCAACACAGCTTCACTAGGGGCAAATCGTGCCTGACAAACTTGGTGGCCTTCTATGACGGGGTGACAGCGTCGGTGGATAAGGGAAGGGCAACTGACGTCATCTACCTGGACTTGTGCAAGGCATTTGACACTGTCCTGCACGACATCCTTGTCTCTAAATTGGAGAGACATGGATTCGATGGATGGACCACTCGGTGGATAAGGAATTGGCTGGATGGTAACACTCAAAGAGTTGTGGTCAACGGCTCAATGTCCAAGTGGAGAACGGTGACGAGTGGTGTACCTCAGGGGTCGGTACTGGGACCAGCACTGTTCAACATCTTTGTCTGGGACATGGACAGTGGGATTGAGTGCACCCTCAGCAAGTTTGCTGATGACACCAAGCTGTGTGGTGTGGTCGACACCCTGGAGGGAAGGGATGCCATCCAGAGGGACCTTGACAGGCTGGAGAGGTGGGCCCGTGTGAACCTCATGAAGTTCAACAAGGCCAAGTGCAAGGTCCTGCATGTGGGTCGGCGCAATCCCAAGCACGACTATAGGCTGGGCGAGGAATGGATTGAAAGCAGCCCCGAGGAGAAGGACTTGGGGGTATTGATTGATGAGAAGCTCAACATGAGCCGGCAGTGTGCGCTTGCAGCCCAGAAAGCCAACCGTGTCCTGGGCTGCATCAAAAGAGGTGTGACCAGCAGGTCGAGGGAGGTGATCCTGCCCCTCTACTTGGCTCTGGTGAGACACCACCTGGAGTACTGCGTCCAGCTCTGGGGGCCCCAGTACAGGAGAGACATGGAGCTGTTGGAGAGAGTCCAGAGGAGGGCCATGAAGCTGATCAGAGGGCTGGAGCACCTCTCCTATGAGGACAGGCTGAGAGAGTTGGGGTTGTTCAGCCTGGAGAAGAGAAGGCTCCTGGAAGATCTAATTGTGGCCTTCCAGTACCTGAAGGGGCCTACAGGAAAGATGGTGAGGGACTGTTTATCAGGGAGTGCAGTGACAGGACAAGGGGTAATGGGTTTAAGCTGAAGGAGGGTCGATTTAGATTAGATGTTAGAAAGAAATTCTTGACTGTGAGGGTGGTGAGGCACTGGAACAGGTTGCCCAGAGAGGTTGTGGAGGCCCCATCCCTGGAAGTGTTTAAGACCTGGTTGGATGGGGCTTTGGGCAATCTGGTCTAGTGGAGGGTGTCCCTGCCTATAGCAGGGGGGTTGGAACTGGATGATCTTTAAGGTCCTTTCCAACCCAAACCATTCTATGATTCTGTGATTCTAAGCAGAGAAACAGCAATGGCATGGAATGATCACTAGGTAAGGGTGACAAAAACTGTTTATAGGAATGTGCAGAAGGCAGTAGATCTCAGACTTATCTCATAGGCCTGCTCTGGGGAAACTCAGGAGGAACTGGGGCTAATTGAAGCAAGAACTGTATTCTTACTGATTTCTTGCAGAACCTGAGAGAACCTGTTTGACTACAGGTTGCAAACTGGTAGTCAAAGTCATGGAGAAGAAATCCATCAGAATGATGAAGCAGCAAGGTACCAACTCTTACTCAGGAAGTTCCTCAGCAGCAAACCGCTGGAGGCCAGGAGAGTGCTCAGAGAAAATATCATACAAGATGACCTTTCTGCATACAAGGTACCAAGTTACATGACTCTGTGATCCAAATCACCTGCAACCATATATTATTTTTTATTTTGGTATTGAAATAAATATTGTAATGTCATACCTAGAGCAAAACAAGTGGAGTTTTTCTTATAGATATGGTAACTGTCACTTTCTCCTTTTTACATACTCTTGTATATAGTATAATTTTTTTTTATTATATAGCTGATGAATTTTCATGTTATTTCAATAAAGCATTAATCTGATTTTGTCATGCTGTTCCTTCAGCTCTTATTTGCAAATTTATGTGCATTCTTGAATTATATAGTCATGTGTAATTTGTGTTTTCTTTTTTCTTTTCTTTTTTTCCCAGTCTACCCATCAATTCAAGAAATATTTAGGAACAATATTGCCTCCACATCCGTTTAGCTCCACTGGGCTGTGCATTTGAGCATCCACTTTAACAAAAACACTGCAAATTGGTAATAGACTCTTATAAACCATGACTGCACTTGAGAAGATGGAACATTTAAGACATTTAAGGTTAAGAAAACCTTTATCAGTTCTTCCTCTCTCTTAATAAATGTGTCTCCACAGTAGATATAAAATAAAATAAAATAAAATAAAATAAAATAAAGAAAAAAATAACAGAAAAGAAAAAGAGAGCTTTGATTTTTTTGTCCTAAAAGGTCTTAGAATCATAATAATTTGAATGCTGTTTTTAAATGTGCATACTTAGGCTATAACATGATACCTGCAGGAAGTCAGGTCATATTTTAATCTCATATAAAGCTGTTGACATCAGTAGAGACATTTAAATAGTTACTACTCAGCATGAGCAAGAACAATCTGGTACAAAAAAAGTGATTCATATAATGGAAAGAAAGGTACTTTATTTGAAATTGGAGATGTACAGGTGGGCAGGAATTCGGGAAAGTTTTGCTGTTCTTAGTGAGGCTTTAGGGCAGACATTTCCATTTCACTTCTGCTTGTGACTCCATTTTCAGTAAAACAAAAAGGAGTCAGCCAGTCTAAGGAGCCAGCCAACTACATCTTCCCACTCTTGTAGCCATCTGCTTTAAAAAAAGGTGAGATTATGCTTTCATGATTATTTATTTATTTATTTATTTATTAAATTACATTATCAAGTACTATTACAGGTCTCTGCACCTAGAACATATTTCATTTCTATGCCATGTCAGGACAACTTCACTCTTTATGAATAAAGCCGATTGAATTAATATCTGTCAAACATCTAACTGACATCAGTGATATTTTTAGTGTTTGCTAAATGTTGATTGCATGAATGCCTAAGGCAAAGTAAGTAGAAATAAAGCAGCCTTTTGGTTAAGCTGCCCAAACTGAAGCAATCTACTGTCCTAAGTTGAAGTCTACATTCAGATTCTCTCTATTTCCGAGCTTTGAAAACTAACAAGGACATGCACTTTTATCATTTATACAATAAAAAAGTATCTTTTTTTTCTTCAAAAAGATGACATCTGCAATGAATATTAGACTATGTATTAAAAACTAAATTTAATATAATTTTAATATGAAATCAAGGTAGTATCTCTGCTCTTTTATTCCATGTTCAAGGGCTACCTCAATTTGATGTTCAGTCTCTTCTATACAAAATTTTATTTTTAAACTAATTGTTAGAGAAGTGCATAATGACATCTAACCCACAAATAAAAATAA
The DNA here is from genome assembly GCF_028858705.1 of Grus americana. Taxonomy (NCBI): domain Eukaryota; kingdom Metazoa; phylum Chordata; class Aves; order Gruiformes; family Gruidae; genus Grus; species Grus americana. The sequence continues at coordinate 6,625,863 of NC_072853.1, read as the reverse complement.
TACATTACAAACCAGTTTCATCTTTACATGAAAAACTGCCGAGTGCAGATCTATTCTACCATATGAGACCAACATGTTATATTTTAAAATACTGAACAGATTAAATTTGGTTTATTAGAAGAAACAGGGTACAATTTCTTAATAATTTGTTGCTTTGTAATCCAGAAATTATTTATCCTGTTATCTTTCCTATAATCTCCTCATTTTGAAGGAATATGGATATGGCTGTTTTGGAAAGAACTTCTACTTCCATCATGGGAGTTAGGGTATTGCTTGCTGTCCAGCTGTTCTAAATTCTCATTGTTGGTCTACCAGCTTCTCTCTTTCATTTCTGATTATTCAATCCACTTTCACCTTCCTCTCCTTTCTTGTGAGTGGCTTACGTATTTCCCTGCTCTCATTTATGGGTTCAACATCACCAGTTACATTGCACCTTGCCTCCCCCCCGATGTCCACCCTCCATAAAGTCTTGACGGAATGTTTGCTGAATTCAGCGGCAGTCTGTACCTTTCAGTAGGAGGTAGTTTGTAGAGATGGGCAAGCATTACCAGAATAGAAAGAGAGTTTCACAGGTGACCGAGGGACTCAGGTACTACATTTTCTTGAATCACAACCTGTCCAAGCCTCTAGCACTATGTCTATGCCCCAGTAGAGAGCAATGCTTAGCACAACTGGATCTACAAGGTACCCACATGCTAACTACACATTTGCACACAGGCTGGGTGCGTATACCCAGGCATGCTTTACAACACACTAAGATCTTCAGCAACAAGTTAAGCCACTAGTCATTGCGTTCCACCTATGCTGCAAAGTGATCCTGGACTGTGTCAGGCATCAGTCTTAGGGCCACACTCCTTACTCAGAATCAATCCTTGCCTTCTCAGCAGACTTGTACATGTAGGCATATCCTAAATATGAAGGATGTTTATTCAGTTGTAAGGAAAACCTGCATGAAATGCCTTTGTTACATGCTTTCTGCTTTCTATTTTCCTAATATAATAGGAGTTTAATAAGTATTGGGTGCTAATCATGAAAGGACAATTTTGGATTCAAAAACACAAGTCAGAAATGTGGTTCTAAAAATGACATTTGCATGCTGTAAGGGTAGAAAAAAAGTTTTGATACATAAGTTATTCTTATCTGTATTATCATATAAGAGGCAGCTTAAAGAGCTGGGACTGTTCAGCCTGGAGAAGAGCAGACTCAGGTGGATTCTGTCCCTGTGTATAAATACCTGGTGAGAAGGAACAAAGGAGAAGGAGCCAGACTCTTCCCAGTAGTGCCCACTGACAGATAAGAGGCCATGAAACAAATTAAACCATATTAAATTCCACCTGAACACAAAACCTCCCTTTTGAACTGTGAGCATGCTCAAACACTGGAAGAGGTTGTGCAGAGAGGCTGTGCAAAACCAACCTGACATGGTCCAGGGCAAATTGTTCTAGCCCATCTGCTAGATGTGGTAGACCAGACAATATCAGAAGGTCCCTTCCAAACTGTTGTGGTTTAACTCCAGCCAGCAGCTAAGCACCACACAGTCACAGTGGGATGAGGTAGAGATTCAGAACAGTAAAAGTGTGAAAACTTGTGGCTGGAAGTAAAGATAGTTTAATAGGTAAAGCAAAAGCTGTGTGCACAAGCAAAGCAAAATAAGGAATCCATTCACGATTTCCTATTGGCAGGCAGGTGTTTAACCATCTCTAGGAAAGCAGGGCTTCATCATGTGTAATGGTTACTTGGGAAGACAAATGCCATAAATCCAAATGTCCCTACCCGTTCCCGACGGCTTTTATTGCTCAGAGCCCCATCCGCCATGACCTTGAATGTTTCCAGGGATGGACCATCTACCACCTCTCTGGACAACCTGCTCCAGTGTTTCACCACCTTCATTGCAAAAACTTTCTTCCTTATGCCTAGTCTAAATCCACCCTCTTTTAATTTAAAATCATTAACCCTTGTCCTATCGCAACAGGCCCTGCTAAAAAGTTAGACCCCATCTTTCTCATAAGCCCACTTTAAGTACAGGAAGGCTGCAATCAGGTGTCCCTGGAGCCTTGTCTTCTCCAGGCTGAACAACCTCAACTCTCTCAGCCTGTCCTCATAGGAGACATGCTCCAGTCCTCTGATCATCTTCATGGCCCTTCTCTGGACTCAATCCAACAGCTCCATGTCTGTCTTGTACTGGGGGTCCCAGAGCTGGACACACTACTGGAGGTGGAGTCTCATGAGAACGGAGTAGAGGGGCAGAATCTTCTCACTCAACTTGCTGGTGTGTTGGGTTTGCGTGGCAAGGTTTTGGTAGCGGGGGGGCTACAGGGGTGGCTTCTGTGAGAAGCTGCTAGAAGCTCCCCCTGTGTCTGATAGAGCCAATGCCAGCTGGCTCTAAGACGGGCCCGCCGCTGGCCAAGGCCAAGCCAATCAGCGCCTCTGTGATAACATATTTAAGAAACGAAAAAAAACAACTTAGAGGGAGCTTTTGCAGCCGGAGAGAGGAGTGAGAAGATGTAAGAAACTCTGCAGACACCAAGGTCAGTGCAGATGGAGGGGGAGGAGGAGCTCCAGGCGCCGGAGCAGAGATCCCCCTGCAGCCCGTGGTGAAGGCCATGGTGAGGCAGGCTGTCCCCCTGCAGCCCATGGAGGAAGGATGAGGGGGTGTAGAGATTCCACCTGCAGCCCGTGGAGGACCCCATGCCGGAGCAGGTGGAGGCACCTGAAGGAGGCTGTGGCCCGTGGGAAGCCCACGCTGGAGCAAGTTCCTGGCCGGACCGGTGGACCCGTGCAGAGGGGAGCCCACGCCAGGGCAGGTTTGCTGGCAGGACTTGTGACCCCGTGGGGGACCCCACGCTGGAGCAGTTTGCTCCTGAAGGTCTGCGCCCCGTGAGAGGGACTCCATGTTGGAGCAGGGAAACGATGAGAGGAGTCCTCCCCCTGAGGATGAAGAAGCAGCAGAAACATCGTGAGATGAACTGACCGTAACCCCCACTCCCCGTCCCCCTGTGCTGCTGAGGGGGGGAAGGTTGAAGCCGGGAGTGAAGTTGAGCCCGGGAAGATGGGAGGGGTGGGGGGGAAGTGTTTTAAGAGTTGATTTTATTTTCTCATTCCTCTACTCTGTTTTGCCTAGTAATAAATTAGATGAATTCCCTCTCTAAGTTTGGTCTGTTTTGCTCGTGACGATAATTAGTGAGTGATCTCTCCCTGTCCTTATCTCGACCTACAAGCATTTCGTTATGCCTTTTCTCCCCTGTTTAGTGAATGAGGGGAGTGAGAGAGCGGCTCTGGTGGGCACCTGGCCTCCAGCCAGGGTCAACCCACCACAGCTGGTCATGCTTCTTTTGATGCAACCCAGGATATGGTTGGCCTTCTGGGCTGTGAGTGCACATTTTTGGCTCATGTTGAGTTTTTCGTCCATCAACACCCCTAAGTCCTTCTCCTCAGGGCTGCTCTCAATCCCTTTATCCCCCAGCCTGTGTTGATATCGGGGGTTGCCCCGACCCAGGTGCAGGACCTTGAACTTGGTCTTGTTGAACCTCATGAGGTTCAACATGGGCCCACTTCTCAAGCTTGTCCAGGTCCCTCTGGATGACATCCCTTCCCTCCAGTGTGTCGACCACATCACACAGCTTGGTGTCATCTGAAAACTTGCTGAGAGTGCACTCAATCCCACTGCCTATGTCACTGATGAAGATATTAAACAGTACTGGTCCCAGTACAGACCCCTGAGGGACAGCACTTGTCACTGATCTCCATCTGGACATTGAGCCATTGACCACTACCCTCTGGATGCAACCATCCAATCAATTCATCATCCACTGAACTTTCCACCATGTATTTTCAGTATTGTTTTGGTCACAGATCCAAAATATAGTGCCATATGAGCTGATACAAAGAATATTAACTCTATCTCAGCCAAAACCAGTACACAACTTCAATGACTCTGTGATTACCATAGTGTATACCTTCCCCCCCACTAACAGTGAGGCATTCTTTGTAGTACATGTTATAAAAGCGTGTAATAAGGTCTTTACTGGAAGACCTCTTACTCTATAGATGAACACCAGAAAGAGGCTGCTGTCAGTTAAGCTAAGCAGTTAAGCACATGGCTAATGAGAAACTTCAGGTCATTTTTTCAAAGCACAATCCCATTTTAAAAATCAGGAGAAATTTCTAGGGTAAAAATAAACAATGTGAATGAGAGTAAAACTATTCATCAATGTTTAATTTCTGTGACTGCAGAGCTCAGTTTTCACTCAGGTATGCCTAAATTTGCACACATATTCAACCACCTGCATAATCTGAAAGAGATTTCACTGCAGAAAATTCACTGCAGAAGAGTCAGAAATGGGAAAAGGATAACCCAGTTACATATCTTTTTCTCCATACTTTCTCTAATGATTAATATTCTCTCACTAAAGGAGAGACACTTGCCAAGAGCCACCACATTGAACAATGTGTGGACTCCTTTTGTAACAACTGAAGAAGGGGAACAGGTCAGTCATTAGAGTGAATAAGACCCTCATTGATTTTAATTGAATCCTATTGATTTGTATAGAAGATAATTAGCTTGAATTGACTTTTATTGATTTGTGCCTAATTGGACTCAATTAAAACCCAGTGATTTGCATTGAGCAAACTAAATTGCACTGACTAATTGGACTGAACTGAAACTCATTGAAGTGAAGAGTGTTCAGTGAAATGAGCAAAAAGCTAGCTATTGCTTTTAATAAGACTCTTATGCTGCTGATGAGCGCCTGCTGAAATCTGAGTGAATCCAGAAAAAATATCATTACTAAAGACCATCTCGGAAAAAGAGAGGGTTGTTTGCACATGACTTGTGATTATCTTCAGCTGTTGGTTTATTCCATTTATGGTTTGTTTTTTTTTTTTTTCCTGCCTAAGGATCTTGCCTTACTGCCAAAAAGCAGAAATTCAATTTTATGACTTTGAACAGTGTTGTAACAGAGCCAGAGGACAGTAAGAGATGCAGCTTCTGATAAATCCATCTTGCAGATGTAACCCACTTCACAGGTGTCACTAGGAATGAGTCTAACCAGAGGACTATTATTAAAACATCCAGACAGGACCTGTAGACCCCTGTCTTGCTTTCTCCATTCTGCAGATGGTTCACTAGACTCATACAAATACCATCAGTGCCTTGCAGCACAGAGCAGGGTAACTTAACGGAGCTTTGGTACCCCTGTCCAGATGACAGGTTATCAGATGCAGCGGGAGCATGATGAATCCTATAAGCAATTCGATAGAGTTGTTCAATTCATTGAATACATCTTTAATTAAGATCACCAACACAGATGGTAGGACCCTCCACCAGAAATCAGTGATTTCTTTGCTTTTTGACACTTTAGAACATATAATGTTGTCAGCCAAGGCTATCCAGGCTGTGGTTGCAGGGCTGGATTCAGCCTGAAATATGGTTCTCTTCAGCTTTTGAATTATTCTGAACCCATCCTATTTCACTCAGTACGAGAATGCAGGGGCCACTGCTGTACTAGACATCACCATGGTTGGTTCAGGAAGGTGCCTCAAACCAGATAGTTATTCAAAATATGAAAACGCTGTGGGCCGATGTTTTAGGGTGGAAATCACAAGCTACAGCAGTGGTGGTAGTCTGCTCAATGTAATAGGGGAATAGACAATCCAGCAGCTAAAAGACCATCATTCTCTGACATTTTGAAAGAGAAACAGGGAATATTGGAAAGGAAGGGACTTCCTGGACCACCAAATCCAGTGCTTTGCTATCCCAGACATGCATCATGTGATCCCTTTCGTAAATCTAATAGCTTCAGCACAAAACTCCAGCTTTTTCACCCATATTATTCTTACCAGCATATTTTTTAAAGTCTCATTTCTTCCATGAAAATCAACTTCTAACTTTCAGTATCTCTCTATTCATAGCTACTTTACAGTAGCTATGTAAAAACATTGTCCTTTAACAGTACTTGTCTCTCACTAATGTTTACTCCCCTGGCATATTTATAGATCACAATTATATTCCTTGACAGTCTTTGTTTTATTATGCTAAATAAGCCAAGCTCTTTCAGTACACTCTCCTGAGGTATGCTTTTTCATTCCCTGTGTACAATTGCTTGTCTCAATACCTATTCTATCCTGATTTGATTTTTTTTTTTTACTTACACATGAATGATCAGAAATGTGTTACACAGATACACAGAAGAAAAAGAGACAGAAAGAGAAAGAGAAGAAGAGAGAGAAAGGGGGAGAGAGAGAGAGAAAGAGAAGAAAGAGAAGAAAGAAAAGAAAGAAAAGAAAGAAAAGAAAGAAAAGAAAGAAAAAGAGAGAGAAAGAGCGAGAGAAAGAGAGAGAAAGAAAGAGAGAAAGAAAGAGAAGAAAGAGAAGAAAGAGAAGAAAGAAAGAAAAGAGAGAAAGAAAGAAAAGAAATAAAATAAAGAAAGAAAAGATAAGAGAAGAGAAGAGAAGAGAAGAGAAGAGAAGAGAAGATAAGAGAAGAGAAGAGAAAGAAAGAAAGAAAGAAAGAAAGAAAGAAAGAAAGAAAGAAAGAAAGAAAGAAAGAAAGAAAAAGAAAGAAAAAGAAAGAAAGAAAGAAAAGAAAGAAAGAAAGGGAGTTGAAATTTGTTAGGATTCTGGCAGATGGTAATGCCATGAGAATTTAATTTGCCCAAATGAAATGGTCAGTTGCTGTCTGATGGTAATGAGAATCTCTGTTGCAAGCGTCCTTGCATTAGTATCTTCACCTGAATCAAGAACAATGTCCTAAACCATTGCTTTGCTCAGTTCATACAACCTAGATGGCCAGAATGCAGCATGACCACCCCAGTACATACGCAACTCTTGGCTGTTGATATACCTTAAAAACATACAAAACATGTCTTGAATGTTAGCTTCCATGTTCAAGAAACACTTTTGTTAGGAAATATAAAATTACAAGAGGTATCTTTGTCTCCTGTATTCATACATTTCTTGAAAAAAGAAAGAAATTACTGCATTTTTAAAATAGTTCATGTTCATTTTTTTAAAATTAAAATATGAAGTTCCTTGTTCCAAATGACATTGGATCAAATCAACGACTGTCTGTGCTGAACTTTGTAAGACCATCAACCTTTGAGACTAATTCAAGAATGTAAAAAAAAGTCACTATCTCGAAAAGAAGCCAATGATCTAAAGATCTTTTTGATCTAAGGATTGTGATGGTCTATTGAGGCCATAATACCTATGAGAAAAGAAGGGACTTAAAAGTAATTTTTTTCTATTTTCCAAAGTAGATGTCCTCATGTCAGACAGGAAAGATGATAGTAGCGAGTGGACTGGCCGTCATTAACTTTAGTAGTCATCACTGTTAGTCAACTGCAAAGAGTTTTTTTTCCACAGTTCTCAAGTGTTTTATTAACTTTATATTTTCTATATAACTGAATAAATTTCTAAATGTATTTGGGCTTTCACTTTACCCCAATGTACCTTACCCTGTAAAGCAGACTTAAATAGCATAATTAATATATAAAGGTTTCATAATAGTAATTTCATTAGTATGTGTTAATAATACATGTGCTGATCCAGAGGTCTATTAATTAGAGACTACATAGATGAGTGTAAATAAGGGTTATCACAAACTTGCAGACCTCTTGGTCAGTCTCCTGGAATTGATTAACCACTGGCTAAGTCTTCACAAACTATTTATGAGCATATCTTTAATATAACACAAACATATTCCTAGCACTTTTTTTCTAGATTTGCTTTAATGACTATTACTTTGTCATCAATGAATCATTTCAAATATCATATATTTCTGCTGTAATATGGCAGTGATATTTTTATTCAGCTTTTAGGATTATCTTGTGCCTCACTGTTATTTATCTTCACTGTCACAATCTATGCAGTTACCAGTGTCCTTTATTACATTGATGTAAATACACAGAGATTTGGTCATCACTATAAAAGTGGTTTTCTTGAGTCAATTTTGCATTTAAATTAACCATTGTGTATTTCATTCTAATTTCTTAATTTCATGGCTAGCTTTTGCCTATGATTTAAAATTACAAATTATTATTATTATTATTGTTGTTGTTATTACTATTATTTATTTATTTACTTACATGGCATGCAGCTTCCTGTGCTGCACTGAATTTCTTTGATTTGCTCAGAAGGGAGTGTGAGTGGGGAGAGAAATCTTTACATTAAGCAAGTTTTAGTTCAGAAATGCAACAGAGGAGTTATTTTCATCCAGAGTTATTCCTGTATATAGGATTCATGTCTAATTTTCTGGAGTGCTATTTCCCTGTATTGAAAGAAAGCAATTGCAGGCACCTGACCACACACATTAGAGACTGCTGTGCCTTAGAATGAGAGATGAAAGCTTCTGATTTCAAACACATAAAAGCATTCCATGTGGGCACACTTGAAAAAGCCACAGAAGTTTTTCCAGCAGAGTATTATTTATGCTGTTTAGGCTGGTATATAAGATCATCATTACAAAACAAAATAAAAACAGAAGAACCCAACCCATCTCCTGAACCTTCGTTGCCTGGCTATTTGGTGATTCAAGAGCACAGTCTTGCAAAAGCGTACAAAAGAGATCTGGGAGAAAAGAGCTGCACTTTGCCTTCTGGAAGGTGATGTCTTTTTGCTCACCTTCCAAGAAAACCAAGCAATGCAGGGAAAGATGGTCCCGCAAAATAGTCATTGCGCTCAGCAAATGCCGTGGAAAATAGCAGGAGTTTTTTTTGTCAGTGGTTACCCTTTTCAGCCCATTACCAAAACCCACTTCAGTGAGTTGCTGTGGGCAGAAGGAATACTCCAAATTACCTGTGGACACTTCACTGCAGCCAGATTGTTGTGAAAGTACCTTTTTTCTGTCTCAGTCACACTAAGAACTTCCTAAGATTGAGGTATGCTTCATTTGCTAAATCAAAATACCACTCAATAATAAATGCCCACCATCCCTTCAGAAAAAGTTATCATCAGGCATCTCAACAGATAGACTCTATTCAACCTTAATCCAAAGCCATTTGAAGCCAATACTGCTCTAGATTTTGATGGGTTTCTATTTAGGCCTAACTTTAATCTCTGTAAACACAGATCCTTTTTGCTAAAATTATTGCTGCCTGTTTACCATTTCTTTTGCACATTTATGCCGCCTTCTGGAAATCTAGCAAAAAAATATATGTTTTTTGCTGTATCCCACGGCCCTTGTCTTCTTCCATCCATTTTCTAGACTCTTCCTACATTTCTGGCCCATGAGTTTCATCTCTTTTTCTACAAATATATAAAGATTCTGACACATTTGTTGCCATGATTATATGAGTGTTAAAAACACAGAGTAAAAGTCTTAGATACCCATGGTTCTCTCTTCTTCCTTTCCTTCTCTCTCTTGTCCATTTTCTCATCTTGCTCATCCATCATATTTCAGCATAAATTTCTCTCTTTTCCCTCTGATGCACTCTGACCTCTCTGTTTCCTGGAAGATTCCCCCTACAAGCAGCTTTCACCTCACCTCCCTTGCTGTTTTTTTTGTAACTTCTGTTTTCTCCAAATTTTTATGATCTTATATCCTCCCAGGACATCCTTCCTATGCCCTGTGCCCTTTGCTCCTCTCAGTCCTTGAAAAATCCTTCCTCTTCCTCCAAACAGTATTGGAGTAGAAAAGAGGAGAAACCTGAAGCAGTTGTTTCTGCCTCTTCTTGGCTCCCCTGAGGTGCAGGAGACTGAAAAAAGGGGAATAAAAGAGAGTTCTACACAAAGAGAAAGACAGATCACCTTAGAAGGAGCAGCCTGGAAGGCCAGAGGTCCTGGTTTGAGCTTTCAGATGGGGAGAAAAGAATGGAAGAACGGAGGCAGACAACAGCTTTTACTGCCTCCTTATGGGGAAGAGAATAGACACCACATGTCATCATGGCTCATCAGCCCTGCTTTAGCTCTTTGAATGCCACTACAATCCAAATAAATAAAAGTTGTTACATGTTCTAACTTACACTGATCAAGAGGAATGATCTTTCATAGCACGTACATGCTAGTCCCTGGAGCACTTAACACATTTAATTTCAGACTATACTCAGGCACAATTATCTTTTATGTGAAAGAAAAATTCGCAAGCTATGTCTATATTATCAATTATTAAACTCAGACAATTAGAAACACATTTAGCAGATCCTGCATGCATCCATTTCGGAGTCCCTGTATACCTGCCTCTACCTGGGGAGAAAAAAGATCTGTATTGGAACCTCCATTAAAAGGACAACATGCCTTTAGCATTTTCTTAACCTCTAATTTCAATGTCATCCACTATAACCCCTCAATATAAATTTTTAAAGCATATTTCCTTCCCTTTCTTATTACATTTCAGGACACTTGGGAGAGGAAAGATTTCTGTATGTCTCTTCAAAAGAAAAGCATAAAAGCTTGAAATTGCATAATGGAATTGTGAGCTAGATAAAAATTCTAAAAGAAGAAATTTAGTTTACGTGCTGCCTTCTTGGGGGTGGGGGGTTGTATTCCTTACTTTGGCTAATAGATGGGGAAAAAATTAAGAAAGCTCTGACTGTAAACTTATTCTAAGAATAGTTACTTGATGTTGTGTTTCACAGAATCACAGAACCATAGGGGCTGGAAGGGGCCTCTGGAGATCATCTAGCCCAACCCCTCATGGTCATTGCAGCCAAGTCTGCCCCCAACCTTCACATCCCCAACCTGTCCTTCTTTCTTAGTACAGCTAACAACAGTTATTGCCCATGCTGCGTGCATTGTTGTACAGGCATTTCAGAGAGGTAAATGAGCATGCAGGTTTCCCTGGAGGGGTGTGAGAGGGTCCACCATAGCCATAACATACCCTTGAGGTGGTTGGCCTTCTGGTTCTTGTCTTGGGAGGCAGCTAAGGAACATTTGTCACTGCTCTGGTTGGCCTGGCTTATTCCCGAGTTGGATGCGATGGCATGAGCATTGCCACCTTGGACCCTGCCCCCCTGAGTCCTTCAGTTTAAAGCCCGTTTCACCAAGTTGGCCAACCTGCTGCCAAAGATTCCCTTGCTTCCTCTAGACAGGTGGATCCCCTCCCTCCCTAACAGGTTATAGTCATCAAAGTATGTCCTATTGTCACAAAAACGAAACCCCTTGAGACAGCAACAGCCACGTAGCCAGGAGTTGATATGCATTATACATCTATTTCTGGCTGCCCCCTTACCCTCAACTGGTAGAATGGAGGAAAAGATAACTTGTGCAGCAATGTCTTTCACTTGCACCCCCAGGGCTTTATAGTGTTCCTTGATTCTGCCCAGGTTCTGGCTTGTGGTGTCATGCATGCGCACATGAAAGAGTAACAGTGGACAGTAGTCTGTGCTCTTGACAAGTTGTGGCACCTTTCAGTAACATCTTGGATCTTGGCTCCTGGAAGGCAGCATACCTCTTGTGACTCCCTCTCAGGTCACCAGATGGGCACCTCGGTGCCCCTTACAGACAGTCATCCACTATGAGCACTCGTCTTTTCTTTCTAAGGTATCCACTGTGTGCTGCTGGTATAGTTTCTCCATGTAGACCTTGCTCATGGGTGTCTATTGATGTTAAAGCTTCATATCTGGTTTTCATTGTGAAGCTGGAGGGTGGAGACTGAACCAGAGTCCTGCTTTTGTGGGTCACCAGGGTCCAAGGTGCCTCATTCTCAGTGGTGTCTGCTACAGGTATTTGTTATGAAACCACCTATCTCTCTGTGTCTTGGCTCCTCTAATACTGTGCAGCCTTTTAACTGTTTCCTGCAACTCAGCCACCTGACATAACAGATCATCAAGCTGTGCACACCTTGTGCAGGTACTTACCTTTTCACCAGGAGAAGGATCTGGGCACTTGCTGCAACCTACCACCTGTACTGAAGTCTCTTTCCTTACCAGTTCCATCTGGGTGGATCTTCAGACATCTCAGGGACTTTCTCTGTAGGAACACTGGTTTTAGCTCATGAGTGCCCACCATTTTGGCAGAGACCTAGAGCACTTCCCTGGTCTTTGGACCTACAAGCAGGTTTCAGGGCTTTCCCTGCGCGCCCTCCTGTATGAACTGCCCACCCTGATTGCAGCACTCTGGGTCCCTGGTGCTCCCCCAGGCCATTTAAATCTCCCATGGTCGCTTCTGGCAGCGCCCAAGTCACATCAACCTTGCTCGCGAGAGCTTCTGGCTCCTGGTGGGTCTCTCCGTTCTCCCTTGGGTTCTCCTGCTCCAGGAACCTCCCTGTCCATCTCAATTTAGCGCTCGGCCACGGAACTTACCATTTTTGAATGGTGATGAATCAGAGAAGGCCAAAAATGAGTGAAGCCAAAGAAAATGCAATCATTACCAGAAGAAGAAATTCCTTGCAGCCTTAGCTATAAATCATAAATCTATAAATAACAGGCTAACCACTGCTTTCTAGATGCTTCTTGTCTTGAAAGGTTTTCTTCTCCTGAGATCCTGCCTGCAATCAAATGAAACCAAAAATCACCAAGGTCGTAGAACAGTAAGAGTTCTTCGTTAAAACTAGGTGACTGTAACAGGTAAAAAGGATCTAGTTACCATGGGAAAGACAAGGAGATGCTGATTCTGAAAGGAGATGGTGCTCCTTCTTTCTTCTAGAGAACTTTCCAGGTTCTTTGAAAAGAAGTTCCAACAAGGTGTAAGTAATGCCCCAACTTTCCGTCCTTCTGTTAGCTTTACATTTTTCTCCAAATGTTTGTTTTTTGTTCATTTAAAGAGTTAATAGATAATACTTTCTTTGGAAGGTAATACTTTGTTTCTGCATCACTGAAAGCATGCTATCATGATTTGCTAAAAGGAAACTGCTGTAGGGTCCAATTACCCCTGCTGGGGCTGCTGAAGTGGTCATCTTTTATGTAACTTTAGAGCAGCTAAAGAATGCCAGTCACGAAAGGTAAAGGCTGAAGACGGGTTGCACATCACAGTACATCCACTAAGACCTTGAGAAAGGGTGGAAGGGCAACTAGTTAGTAAATGAGACTGTGTGCTTGCATTTTTTTTATACATATTATAAATGTTAAGGTGTTTGCAAAAGAAGGAACGGATTGAGAAAATATAGCAGCTAGTTTCTAGTGCCCCCTTCTGCTATTGGTGTTGCTCCTATTTTCTAAAGCATAATTAAGCCCATTGTGCACCTGAATTTGTTTTCATGGCAGATCTGAATGTAATTTGGCTGGATTGTAATACAGCACATTAAGTCTGTTTGAAGATGAACGAGACTTAAATTGCTGAAACCTACACCTCAGTTTTTAATCTGTTTTTTTGTTGTTGTTTGTTTGCTTGTTTTGTTTGTTCAATTCCAATTTTGTTTTTCAGATGATACACACATGCAGAATGCTACCAAATCTTAATGATGAGTGGCTTGTGCTTAACCAGATGCTTTACGATTTTTAAAGCAATAGCTTTACTTTTGCAGCTCTGAAACAAAACTCACCTTTAACATAAAAATGGATTCAAGTACTTTGGGAAGGGAGCAAATGTTTAACAGGTTCATACTTCAGACAATCTTTTTGGAAAGTATTGACCTGAAGTCAAACTACATGTATCCCTGAGCTAAGTCAAACATTTCAATTTCCCCGTTCACTGCTATATGTATGTACAAAGAATATTTCGTGGGCATAGGCTCTAGACAGTCTAGGTAAGTGAACCCTTATAATCATATAAAGTGAATCCTACTGACTTCAAATACCTCTATTTTCAGAGAACTCTTCAACTCAGCTGCTCCACCATAACAGGCAGGTAAAAATCCTTCCTGACTTCTTCGGAAAATCTGTGCACGGTTGTAAAGCACTTGCACATTACAACTGAGGGATTATGCAAGAAAACTTGTCTTCTTTTCAAGGAAACACAGAACCTGATTCTACCTTAATTAAAGATGCAGCTTTTCTTTGTTGCTTTTACTGTAGAGCTAGGATGGAATTCAGCTCCAGTGAAAGACCCTTACGTGCATATGTCTACCTGCAGGTTTACTGAACAGCACATAGAAATACACTCTGCCCTCTATTAAATAGCAAGGCATGATCAAGGTTCGTAAGGATGGGGTATCACTCCTGGTTGCAAATCTCATAGCAGACCTATTCGTATCTGACAGCTAAGTGGATACCTTGGATGCACTGTGATATCTCAAATGGCACTAAATGACTACGCTTAGGGGAGGAGGAAAAAAATGTAAACAAAAAAAAAAAAGGAAAAAAATCAACTCCATCCTGGTTAATCGACAAACTAGATCTTTCCACACTGTAATGGGAATTCAGACATCTCACTGTAGATAGACCCCTATATACAGAATTGTACATGGAAGCACCTTGATCTTGAGCCAGATCTCATACTGACTGTGCTGAATGGGTGATGTCTGTAGGAGGGAGCCTCAGAAGGAACTATCATACCAAGATCACCAATTACATTACAATAATTAAAAAACCAAACAAATAAAAACAAACATACAAAAATCATATATATCAGCAGGAAAATTCAATATGCTACTTACAGGGAGTCTAAAGAAAATCAAATTATCAACTACTGTCACTATTACATTGTTGGTATAGATAGAGGCCGTGACTCAGGCATTTGAAGTTTGACTAACGCAGTTAAGAGGACTGTACTGTTTGCACAGTGCAGGAATGCTGAGTGAAATAAATAAAAGGGCTGGAGTACACTGCTACAAGTGTACATAATTCACAGTAACTGCACTACTACTTTCACTGAGTCGCAGACAACCCCTGAAGCGATGCACTATGGAAGAGACTCTTCAGTGAATCAGTAAGACTCTCAAGTACCAGTTCATGCATTAAAAAGAGACAGTTCTAATCCTTTACAAAAAACCTTCTGGAAATATTTTTTTTCTGAGCTGGAAGGACATGAGCCTGATAATCCGACATAGTAACTGCATCTTTAATTTAGAACGCCCATTTATCTGGACCAGAGCGTTTTATTCATGGACAACTTGAATCCAAAAAGGCCTGTGCTCATCACTGAAACCCATTCACGCTGCATTAACTCAGAAGAACCATTGGAGGATATAGATATACAGTTAGGTAAATGCCCAGCTCCAGAGAGAAGTCTGAGGTTTGTAAATAAATGCTCAGACTTTTACTAAAGGTAGCAGGAACAACAAAAGTCCTTTGTTCACTTGAGATTTGTCTCTTTAGTCTGATATCCTGCAGCGCAGGAAATCTGGATATAAATTATCTTGGTCATGACAGATTATGATGCATGGTACCCCCAGGCCGTGCCTTTGTTGCCCATTCATGCTAAATATACTGCAGTAGAATTAATTTAGTTGGTTTGTTTGCTTTTTTTTTTTCCTTTTTTCTTTCCCCCTGAGAGAAAGAATTCTTACAAATTATTAGTGACCAGGTATAAATGATTGCATGTCTTGAGACCCTCTGCTTCCAACATCAAAGGAACATGAAGGGGTGATTTATACTCAGGGAACTTGAAGCAAACAGAGAACTACAGTGTTAAATCTGCTGACAGGGAGGAACTGCTTCCATATTTTTATTAAGTTATCAGGAAGTCCTTTAAATTTTCAACAGGATGTGCTTTCTGATTGAGCAGGTTAGCAAAAGAAAGACAGACTCTAATGAATCAATCTCAGCGTTTCTTCTTTGCGTGGCAATCGGTATAGATTTCTCTGTTGTGTTCACTTAGCTAGCTGAGCTGATTGCATTTTGGGTTGATGAACTGGATCTTTCAAAACATTTAAATTGGAGGGGTAATGAGGGAGTTAGAGCTAAGATTTTCATGCAACTCATAGCATGGCAAGAGTGTAGGTAGATGAAATAAAGGCTCTAGTAAATTTGCTGGCAAAATTCTAACTCTCTTTTTTGTTTCTGGGATTTCAGTTGATACCCTCCAAGACTAGCAGTATCCAGGGGCAAATTCATCCTCGGGAAGCATCTCTGATTAAAACTGGATCTCATTCCACATTAGTGCAGTAGTCCTTTCCCATTGCCATCAATAGCACTTGTATATTTGCAATCAGGAACATCTTGGATCTAAGACTCCCAGATATGAAATCAGTGGCCTAAATAATTACTTTGATAAAGAGAAAACCAGTTTTAATATGCTCTTTGACCAAGGCTTCTGATTTACCAGTGCAATCGATTCCATTTTCAAGGGGGCTTTCTAGGACAAACGTAAGGATGAAAAGTACACGTTAAATGTTGCAGCCCTGTAACTTCTGCAAATAGAGCTACTGCCTCTGGTGTAAGTTAGAGGAACCTGGGAAGCATTCAGACTCTACCAAGAGCATTTTGATCCACCTAGCAGTCCTTAGGTTTCAGAGTTATGATGAGGGTAACTGCTTTTTATTCCCTCTTCTTCTCATGCATCGTTTTAAAATCATGCTATTCACAGCCGTTCTTCTGAATAGCAGAATAAACAGTTAATAACTAGCTGAAGACAGGACTGCTGTACGGTTCAGGGTCATTGGCAACCATGTACTAGATGTTTGATAGGAAATCCTTACAAAAATCTTCTTGCCACATATAGCCAGGAAAAGGCCAGAAGTCTATAAAAATTAGACTATACTGTCAAAAGAAGGAAAAAAAAATTCCAGAACATTACCAGTGTTTCAAGTCCCTTAACATTTTGAAGGTAAAATTATTCCTTACCCCAAATGTATGTAAATCATAAGTGTATGAGAAAGACATACAAGCTATGTGCCCAAGAACTTCCAGCATGACTAGGAGCCACAGTTTATCCAGCCCAAATCTATCTCTGTCATGGGCCAACACCTTTCAAAGAAAGATGTTAAAATTGAAGTGCCCTCCAAAGCCCTCAGCTAGATTAAAAAAAAAAGGGCAGAGGGGAAACCAAATGCTTTCATGACCCTTTTAAAGGTCACAAGTGTAGGATAAATACTATATCAATACAGTGCCTCATATATAATAATCCAGTAGTTCATTCACCTTTTCTTGAAGATGGTAACAAATCAAATACCCAAAAGCAGGAAAGGAACAGTTTGAGGGACACTAAAAATTGAAACTATTCCAAAGAAATGTAAAAGGAATAGTCAAGGTCACTGTGAATTTATAGAAAGGTAACAGCAGAAAAGAGAAACAGTAAGGTACAAAGCTGGTTAGGCAGATGTGAGAACAGAAGTCTATGGTGTTAGTGACTGAAAGTGCTGAAT
The DNA here is from genome assembly GCF_028858705.1 of Grus americana. Taxonomy (NCBI): domain Eukaryota; kingdom Metazoa; phylum Chordata; class Aves; order Gruiformes; family Gruidae; genus Grus; species Grus americana. The sequence continues at coordinate 6,608,747 of NC_072853.1, read as the reverse complement.
TAACACTGTAGAATAGAAAGAGAAATATTGCTCAGACTGAAATATGACCAGTATAATTGTTAGAATATTTAAAAAATAAACTCAAATCTAAATACTTAGCTCCTTCTCCAATACTTACTGTTTCCTTTTTCATTCTTTATGTCCAGTGAAGCATTTTGCATTTTCACATGTGCTTCTCACTTATCGCTGAGTTACACTGTAGGCCTTGACTTTTATTTGGATAAATAACCGCAGGTGATTCTTCCAAAACATTTTGCAATGGACAGAAGATGAAACAAACCCCAATAATTTCAGACCAATAGAGAAACTAGTGGGGAGGCAGAGACCAGGGTAAGAAATTGGCACCTTTTTTTAAGCCTAGAGTGCTTTGTTTATTTCTTTTATAATAGAGGGAGATAAAAAGCTATCAGTGATAGTGATCATATTTCCAGGTGCATCAGGATGGAATTTGCAGAGCAAAGAAACAGATAACACATTTCTGAAGTTATTCCTGCTATGGTGAGATGTGCAAACCACAGGGGTTGCCATCAACTTTGAGTTTCAAAAGGCTTTTGATAAGGTTACACATCTGAGATAATTGGTTACGAGAAACACAAATATTCCAGAAGCTAAAGAAGTTTTTAAAACTCAAATGGAGTCCACAGATGAAACTCTCTTCAGTTTTTGACTGACACAGAAAAGGTGAATATCAGCTCAAAGGGGCAGAACCAGTTCCCACTTCATGTCACTAAATGCAACTCTCATTAAAGACTACAGGACTTTGGTGTACTTTATGTCTTGCAATCTCTGGCAGTAAAATTTGAAAAAAATATTATTTTAAAAGGCTACTTTTGATCATTTATATTTTCAAATTTCAGCTCTGATTAGTTTATTGTTTATCTGGAAATGGGACTACTCCATTTCCAGATCATATTGCGGGTAACAACTAGAAAAAATAAATCAGCATTATTGTAACATAATTAAAAATGGCTTTAATAGAAAAGTCACGTCCATTTTCAGGAGACAGGTAGAAAAGAGGAGGGCATACAACCAAGGACTGTGAAGTCCCTACATCCTGTGATAGTCACAGTTGTGTTGTTTTCTCTTTTGGAAAGATTTTGCATGTTTTTTATTGGCAAGGCCAACTTGTGTAAAGCTGGTCTTGTGCTTAAGGCTTTAGAACAGCAACCAGGACATCAGGAATCAAGTTTTAACTCCGTGAATGATTCAAAACATGACTGAATAAACTAGGATGCCGTTTTATTGTGTACTGCATGACAAGGGCTAATTTGGATCCATTTAAATATGTTAGCATGATGGTAATGTGCTAAACCTCAGCCAATAAACCTTAGTACACAAACAACTTCAAAGGATCTTTGGGATACAGGAAAGGACATGTGTCTCGGAGATAATCTGCTTTCCTCTGCCATGGCTACGTGGCTACATGGCTTTTGGTTGACTCGGAGTATTGGCAAAGTGAGATTAAATATGCTTGGTGAAATGGGCATTAGAATATGCATAGCATAATATATGCTATTAGAAATGGGCATTTACAAAGCTGGTAAAATAAATGTTATTCATATCTAGGAGCTATTCAATTGAGAAAAAATACCTCTCATTTCTGACAATAGTTTCCTTGAAAACATATTGCATCCCCTTAAAAACAGGAAACAAAGCAAGCCCCAGACTCAGAAGTGCATGGAAACCTGATATTCCCTGAAGTATTTTTCATTTTTATTAAAAAACAAAACCAACAGAACAAACAAAAAACCTGACAAGGATATTAAGGAAATTATTCTGACCAGCTGTAGTATTTTGTCTGATCAGAAACACCGTGTATGTAGATGTGTTATCCTACAGTTATAATTACTCCAAAAAATCAAGGAAGAAATGCAAGCCCTGTAGATTTATTTCAATGTACATGTTAATTGTTTTCAAAACCATGTCAAATTCTGTTGTTTTGTCAGTAAAGACTTGTGAAAAAAATGCTCTTAATCTGATCCTAAATATTGAATAAACTTCTAACATGAATACTAAAAAAATTATTTCCTCAGAAGTGATCCATTTTCTTTGCAAGTTTGTATTTTAATGTTCAGCAAGACAAGAAAACGTACACCCATTGTTATAGAAAAGTGTATCACACCCAAATTCTGCCTCTTCTCCTTGACCTTCCAAGCCAGTGGAAGAGAAGTGCCTCATTCAGTCTGACTTATCTCTCAGGTGCAAGTGCTGCCTCTGCTGTAGTCAGCTACATTTTTATCACAGGCTTATCAAGTAGGTCATTCTAATTTTGCACGTGAAATGATTTCACCTTCATGAATAGTGATGAGTCAAACAGGCTTAAAAAGACTCTGAACAGTTTGATTAGGAATGCTTCGACTGATAGATCAAAGATAAATTTGACCAGCAGCTGAAACTGCCATCCTCAAGTCTGCTTGATCCTGGAACTTGTTCAATTGTAACTCTTGCTATTGTCAGTGTTTTTTCTTGTTAAAACTGAAGGAAAAAAAAAACCCAACAACAAATTCATTTCAATGAATGTTTTTACTGTAAGACCTTATTTTACTGACCTCCCTGAAGACTATAGAGGGAAAATCTATGGCTTGTACAGTATCTTGCATTACGGAATTATTCCTTTGATTGAAGTCTTGGAGTATAACCATAGTATGAATAATCATAATAGCTTATTAAATGTATAATTCAATCAGTCTACTGATAACAATATATTGCTTGATAATAGGAACTGCAACAGCAAAAGAGTGGATTGCATCAGTAATGCACAAATTTTTTTAGAAAAGATAGCACGTGTATATATATATTACAAAAAAAGACATTAAAAGGTAGAAAAATAGAGACCTGGAGAAATGAAATAACACTTCCAAAGTTAGTGGGATAAGTCTATGGCTTATCCCAAAAAGCAAGTGGGGGTATGGGGTGCTGGCTTCTTGTTTGCAGCAATGCACTGCTCTGTTAAAAGCATCCCTGCAGCAACACACGCCAAACCAAGCTGTACTCATGACACTCGTATGGGGTTACCAGCCCAGAAACACACTATCATTGTGTGCACGATGGAGATGGATCCTCTGCTTCCTGAGCCCCAGACTTACACAGTGAATTAGTGAGCATTCGTCAAGAAACAGTTAATTAGATGGGTTAGAGGACAGCATTTCATTCGCCTCCCCCAACCCTTGTACTTCCCCTTCTAAGGTCTTCTTGGAAAGTAGATGTTAGGAAGGATTTGATTAAGCTTTTAGTTCTCCTTACTGTGGTACTTTGATACAAAACAAATAAACAGAAGGAAAGGTGGCTTATTTCCATTTTTCATGTAGGGCTTGATTTTTAAAGATACGTATAAATATTGTTAACTTTAGTCAATTGCAAATGTAATTGGGCAATTAAAAATGCCTTTGACAATATCCCCCACTCCAAACCCATGAAAGTGAATTTAATTCAAGGCTCAAGACTAATTAGTCCCTGTGCTTCTTTTTTTAACCTGTGAATAACCACTGTGTGAATAACAACTTTTTCTGCTTTCTGCCGCTGGACATAGGACACCAGCTCAGTTTTCAAGCCATTTCTCTCTTGTTGAAATAAATAGTGCCAAAGGATGTCCCTGGGAACAGTGATGCTCCTTGGCATAGCTTCTGCACGGGCCATCTGGTACATTCCCATGCAATTCCCATGCATGGTACAAGATGTAGCACAGCCTGGGGCCCATTCCCAACTTGTTTTGTGTGTGGCCACCTTTCCACAGGCGATGGGAACATAATGCTATGGATGTAGGCCATTCTCTACCATTAGGCCTTAATGCTGAGAAACACTCCTAGGCATGTATACTTTACTGAGGCCACTGTATGCATGAGCCTGGAGAAATGCTAGTCCTGTACGATGCGGAATAAGCCCTACCCTGTTACAGATAAACCAGGTCAGCGCTAATACAAAAGGAACATACAAAGATAAAGTCCTTGTCTACTTTGCATCTAAAATAACCGTCTGTCTGCATGGTGATATTTTTTTTTTGCTACGAAGTGTGCCCATTAGTTTTCAGTATAATGACCCGAGGCAAGGAAACCCTACAGAAACCAGACCTAGGAGTGCCTGCACTTCTCTGCATGTGCTTCTTTGTTAGCAGCAAAATCTCTGTCCCGGCAACGTCTTATTCATAGGACAATCCCAGCAGCACAAGGAGACATCTGCTTGCTGCTTTTTACAGACACCACGATCCAGTCGTGCCTTACTGCTGTGAGGCCCTTCTGTCCTTATAGCTCGATGCTTTCTTTACAACCAGTCTCACCTGTCAGTAACACCTTCTGTCATGGCTAATATGAACACAAACTACTTTCAGATCCCACTGCAAGGAAGCAACAATCTGCTGAAAACCTCAAAATTTCTCTTTTGCTGGCAGCTGGTCCTCAGATAACACGCAGGTTGGTTTATTAAACTACTAGTGACTTATAAGGATAGCCGGAATATCCAGAATTGTCACAGTGACAGCAACAAAGAAATTATTAAAAGAGATCTCAGCTAGGGCTCAGTGAATATTGCATGAATATTTACAACTTGCCCAGCAATTGAAAGAATTATTTTGCTTTTTGTCCATCAATAAAGTTTGTACCCATATGCCCCTTCTTCTGAGGAAAGCCCTAACCATCTTGGTGTAGGTCATTGCACACAGGTTGGAAGCATCACTCCCACCCATCCCTTGGCGGATATGCCACTGTACACAAAACCATTCAAGATTTTTACCATGGTCCAGTGCCCTGTGGGTCAAAGTCTGGTCCTGGCTGCCCAGGCTGCTCAGGCACTTTAGACGACTATCTTCCCATCATAAAATAGGAGAGAATAAACAAAAGCATCAACTGGGACCGACAACGCAGCCCCTGGCCTACAAAGCTCTATATAGTCCAAACTTCTCTTTTCCTGCCCTTTGTCCAGAATAATTCATCATTTCCCACTGGCAAAATTTCGAAGGAGAAAATACAGAGCAACCTTCCTTTCCCTGCCACCCTGTCCCTAGCAAAGAGTTTAACCTGAGTTTTGCCCTCCTTTGAGGAGAGCAATGCTCACAGGCAGGTCTCCTGCATCTGGGAAGACAGTGTGGTCACCAGCCTGTAATACACAACTTTAATTCAGTCTGCAGTATATTCCTCAGGGTTTAAGGGTGCTTACCACAACTCACAACTGCCTGGTTTCTGAAACCGGATAAGGCTTAGTATGAACTTAATTCCATCAATTCAGACGCCTTAAGTCCAAGGAAAAGAATTTTCTGTATTAGTCCTTTTTGAATTCAGGTGCCTTAATTCTACTCAAGTCCCATTTTAAAAGCCCATATCCCTTCTCAGAGCTGGCTCCAAACAATTACCCAGAACAAGCAGGATGAAGCAAAGTCTTTGAATTCTGTTTTGCTGAGCCAGTGCTCATTCCTCACTCCCTGGGCAGAAAAACATTTTATTGAAGCATTTTGTCTTTGTGAAGCAAGTGATACATGCTCTGTGGCAACACATCCCTTCCAGACTGTGAAATACTAATTAACACTGATTCCCCACAAAAATATTTTGTCTCCTCTTATTTAACTATTAATTCAGATATAATATTGAGAAGGAAATGAAAGGTGTTTTATTTCCTCTCTTTTTCTATAGCAACATTCCAATTTATACAAATGAAGGCACAATTAAGCAGCCTGACATTTAATTACAATCTGCATTTCATGTAAGCAAACATATTAAAACTGAGAATGTTAATCCTGAATGCAAAAATTGCCATAATGTAACAGAAAAAAACTCAAAATGCAAGCAGCATGAAGTACGCCTTTTCCACTCTTTTTTGTTGCATATGGTTTTGCTCTCATGGCTCTGCAGAACTGTGACGGGGTAGCCACTCTTTCTCATGATGCTTGTTAGCAATAGGATATGAACGGAACAATATGGGCCATATTCTCAGCTGGTTTAAATCATCACAATTCCATTGAATTCATTAGGATTCTTCAGTTTACACCAACATGTGTTTCCCAAGGGCTAAGCAGCACTCTTCAATGAAGCTATGCTTATTTACACTGTGAATCAGATTTTATACAATCAGACTCCAACAGAGTTTCTGCACCAAATAATAATAATAAAAAAAAGCAGTGGTCTTTTTAATTTCTAGATTTCTTAGCAAAGTTTGCTACAACATCTCCAAATTCCTCTTTGCAATTAAGATCTGCACTGCAATTAGCCTTCATACTCATCTGCTACTGATCAAACAAGGGAGGCATTGGTTCTAATAATCTGTATTATTGTGCTCTTTATAAATTATTATTCCACTGTCATCACTTTAATATTTGGATGCTTGCCAGTAGTACATCAAATAATGTGACTAACATTGGTCATGTGCAATTCATTCTCTCTCATCTTCTTTCCAGAGAGAAAACTGATTTTCTTTGCCTATGTTTCATGTGCGCATAGCTATGTGCTACTACTAAAGACAAAAGTTTTAAAAATAATTGGAAAACTTACCTTGAATGTAGGGAATCAGCCATAAATGTCTGCAATGATGATTTGCTCGATAAGATTTCATTCTGGAGATCTGAGAGAGAATAAACCCCTAAGGATTTATTATTTTAAAACTTGAGTTAAAGAATTTCACATTTCTAAGGAGAAAATTTGTCAACTAGACTACTCAGGCCAGTGATTTTGTTGATCTTCCTAATGTCCAGGCAGCAATAGTGCTGCATTGTCTTGGGAATGCAAGACAGTTCTCACTTTGATTTTCTTATTGATACGAGTTAAGAGTGTGAAGTACAAAGAGAGATCACAACTGACGTGATTTAACCCCAGCTGGTGACTAAGTACCCAGGAAAGCAAAATGAGGAATTAATTCACCACTTCCCATGGGCAGGCGGGCGTTCAGCAATCTCCACAAAAGCAGGACTCCATCGCGTGTAATGGTTCCTTGGGAAGACAAACGCCATCACTCCAAATGTCCCGCCCTTCCTTCTTCCCCCAGCTTTATATGCTGAGCATGATGTCATATGGTATGGAATATCTCTTTGGTCAGTTGGGGTCAGCTGTCCCAGCTGTGTCCCCTCCCAACTCCTCGTGCACCCCCAGCCTACTCACTGGTGGGGTGGGGTGAGAAGCAGAAAAGGCCTTGGCTCTGTAAGCACTCTCACTGCTGACACTGACACTGCTCAGCAATAACAAAAACATCTCTATATTATCAACACTGTTTTCAGCACAAATTCAAAACATAGGCCCATTCTAGCCACTATGAAGAAAGTTAACTCTACCCCAGCCAAAACCAGCACAATACCCAAGGCAAACCTTCAGGTCCATTGCAAAACTGAGAGGAGACTCCCTGGCAACCTCTTCACTGAAAGTATCTTCTGGGCCAAAAAGTCCACTCTATGTCATTATTTATTGATTCTTAGAGATCTTTGAAAAGAGCCCAGTGGGCATTTCCAGAAGAAGAACCCTTGGATAAACCCTTGGCTTAGAAGTACCTTCAAAGTGCATTCAGTTGCCAGCCAGCTAGGTTGTGGCGTTGTGTGACAGCTCCAGCTATGCAACCTAGGTGATGATATCATGCGAAAATAACTGAAGAACTCACAAAGGGTGGCATCAGGATTTGCCCAGGTTACTCTCAGCCTGAACTGATTTTATCCTATTTTAGCTGTAATAACAGTTGTCTAGCTGTCAGATGACTATTGCCTAAATTGTTTTAGCTTAAATTCTTTTAACTTAGCTCTGTGAATGCCTTGTATGGAAAGGTCTAGCAAACCTAGGTAGTCATTGTGTAAAAAACATCAGGTCTTTCTGTTACTTGAAGAGGGGAAAGGTGATGGTGTAGCTGCAAACTTTAGCTGGTAACCAATGAAAAAAAGCAGACTGTGATAAGAAAACATATCAAAATATACCCAGGAATCTCCCCAAACTATGGAGTAAGAACTTCCTTGCCATAAGCATCATGTGAAGATGGGTGAAGTACCTGGGTCGCTGGTAACTCGTCACAATGCCTGCCTTCTTGCAAAAAACAGCATTGACCTTCACAGAGACACACTGGAAAGCTGAGTGTATCAACGAAAAAGAGGGCAAATACTAGAGTTTGTCTAAATAAGTGCATTATTAACGACAATTGTATAGTGGTATGCCTGGCCCAATATGAAGAACTGTAGTATTTTTGCTTAGAAAGTTAGTACATTAATTATACCAAAAAGAAATTCTTAACTCTGCCAATCAGATGCCCATAACAAGATTTTCCTTGTAAAAACAGATGGGATTTGTAAGCTGCTTGATCTCAGGCAGAATGAAGACCATGTACTATGGACTTTTAGAGATCAAGGGAAGGATTCAGTTACCTAAACACGGGCATTTAATGCCCTTTGAGACATCCTGCCTGGCTTCCAGCTGCTGTGGTTTATGGATTTCCCATAAATTCTGTGTCATATCTGCCAGCTCATACCCAAATGGTCCCCTGACTACACAGACCATAGGTTTGATTGCAGGAAGACCTAAGCATCCAGAGTGACCTCAGATAGTTTTGCACATCTTAACTATGGGGCCTTGCACTGTTCCATATGCTGGCTGCGTAGGCGCAGAAGGAAATCCATCAGAACCACCTTTTTGCCAAATAATATTGCTTTGGTTGGCTTGACTCGAAATCATGTTTTTATTCGTACATCTCCTTTGTGTCTGACAGAATTAAAAACATTCTGGGGACTTAATGTGCAGAAGGTGTCAGCTTATTGAAAGGCTTTTATCTTCGTATTTTGGAGTTGGTAATTACCTCTCATGAGTGAAACAAAAGGCTAGTCTCTGCTCTGGCTGCCTTTCATTTCCCTTCAAACTAAATGTGACTCCAGACTGCTATGTTTTCTTGGCAATGATTTTACTAATTTAGCAGGTTGTTACAAACCAATGTTATTCACATGATACAAAATTAATTAGAAAAGTCTGCTGTAATTTATAAATATGCAATTATGGCTAAACAAATAAGAAGTTGAGACTTTGCAAGGTTCCCAGTGTGTTGCTATTTGCACAATTCCAGTGCATTCAGAAGAAAGAGTCACTGATTTGTCCTCTGATGTAAAAATGCAATTTGCTTTATTCTATTGGGAACTGAAAATGTATTAAAACATATTTCTGGAGTTTGTTCAAATTAATTATTGTAAAAACAAATGAATGTGTGGAATAGCTGTTACAAAAAATCACAACCACCAAAATACCCCAATTACTTCCAAAGACCAAGTAAGCTTTTTCCAAATAAGCAAAAGGAGGGTGTACACTTCATATTGATTTATATGATACCCCAGATATTAAATTCAGAGAGATAAAAGCTCAGAGAAAGTAAATAAGTCCTCTTGCTCTATGTCCCAATCGGCTCCTCATTGAAAGTTCATATTTCCCCTCCTTTTTTCACAGGCTCTTCTCTGACTCTCTGATCTATCAGCCTGACTTCCTGAATACTAAAGGTCATAGAACTTCCCTCCATCTCTCTGACATTGACTTTAATTCAGCCTGCCTACCTTCTTCAAGCTGCCTGTCCTTGACCCTTTATATGTGATATGTATATTTTTTTTTTTTTAATAAATGAAAGCCCATTATCCCAAACTTATCTCTGCTCTTATCCAGGTCCTTTTTCTATCTATCTAATAACAAAAAACTGTCATAGGACTCAAAAGAAAGAGATTGTCTCCAGTGCAGAAGTAATGCATGTTGTTACTTGGCCATTGCCTCTAGCTGTTGGTTTGCATCCACACACAATGTTCCTTCACACAACAATAGTGCTGTTATCATGTTTGTTGGATTAGTTCATAGTGGATAGGAACCCAGGCAACACAATTTAACAAATTCTACCAAGCACATCCTATAGCCTAAATAGAGGAAAGAGTGATCAGTCCTTAATTGCCGCCTTACAGTTTGTTTGGCATGCACAGACAAGAAGTTCTCCTACCAGACTTCTCAAAACAGCTTGTACTGAAAACTGATGCAGATTTAAGAATACACTTGAGTTAATGGAACAGTAGCAAAGGTAAAAGAAAAGAACATTACTAAGGCCTTCCTCACTTATATCAGACTAGCTTGAATTCAGATATTTTGACTTGATTCTTGTTAAAAACATGCCTACTAAATCTATGAATGACATATGCTCTATGCTCTACTCAATGTGATGGCAATTTCCTATTGATTTCAATGGGACCAAAATTTCATCCTGCATGTCCATAGGTTTAATTAGCTCTATTCATCTCAGTTCACTGGTGGAAATCTGGAGTAGTTCCAGAGACCTGAACAGAGTTGAAAAAGCCCCAAACAATCAAATAATATTTGCTTGATGTGGAAAATTGGAGGAATTAATAGAAAGAAAAACAGATTTGTAACTGCAGGACTTATTGTAAGCTGTCGTAAGCTTGCACTCTTCTGTTCTTTGAGCTGTTTTCATGGAAATAAATAGTCTATAAGGACTTTAGATGCACAGTGAGATACATAATACAGAAGCATAGTCATTCTAGCATCCCTGAATGATCATATCTGGACTGTGCCTGCAGAAGACAAAACAGGCCAACAAAGGTCTGCGTTACTCTGGATGTTTCTCAGCTGAACGGGAATGTACAGTGATTCCACCCTGATGGCCACTTCTCATTTAGGCATATGAAATTAGGTGAAATAAACCTGGGTCTTAAAATCTTTTAATCATGTAAGTTGCATACTGGATCTAATTTTTCCACACAATTTCTTGGCTTAGCCTTAAGGGAAAGAAAAGAAAAACATGGGAAAAAAAAAAAAAAAAAGAGGGTGAGTGAATGAATCCCAACAGGACTAACCACAAGCTCTGATTCTGAACACATCAAGGAGAGTTTGCTTCTCACTCAAGAGGTGGTGGAGTCCATCATAAGTAGCAGCCAATTCAGAGCCCTAACAGAGTCGAAATCATGTGTCTGATGTACGCAACCACCTCTGGCAGCTGGGAGGGATCAGGTTCAGTGGCTTGATTCACATTCCTGCCTCCCCTTCACACAAGACTGTCTAGGGAGAAAAAAAGAACAAACATACATACAAACAAAAAACAACAAAAATTTGAGTCTTCAGAAGAAGAGGGAAGTTCTGCAATCTTTTCAAGAGCATGTTGCCAAGGAAACCCCTCCTTGCTATCCTTTTCATCCTATTTGTCTGACTCTTTCTTTGGAAAGAAATGACATTGGGGATCTGCTATTGTATAGGGGATGATTTGAGCCAGTTATTTATATATATTTTATTCAATTCCAAATGTCACTTTTTTTTTTTTTGTAGATTGTGGCAAGGTTTAAGGTCATCACAAGGTGAAGAGTTTAAAAAGGAAATTAATAAAACTATGACACGTCTTATGTCAGTGGAGAAGAAGAATGTGAATTTGTTGTTTATAATCTTAGAGCTTCGTTACTTGAAACAAATGAGAAGTTTCCTTGATATAATGACTTTTGTTAATTCTGTCCTGTTGTACCAACCCCACACAGTACCTGTGTCATGTGAGAAATAATTGGAAAAACACATTATTCGATCCTAGTCTGTGTCTTAAACATAGGGTTGAAGTCCCTTGCTTTGACCTCTGGGTGTGCCCAGAATGAGAGGGACAACTTGCCCTTTTCCGAATATTATACTTTTCTTTTTCTTTCTTACATTTCCTTCTTCTGTCCCACTTTTCTTTAAAGATTTTCTCCTGAAGGGGAAACCATGGACTTGGAACTTCTTGGTTTGATGAAGGAACTGAGCCATTGGTGTGTATATCCTTAGGGAACACTGTAACCCTGTAGGTTTTGTACTGGAAGAACAGGGAGTGGGACTGCTCTCTGCCTCCTCCAGGGCTGAGCTTTAAAAAAAAAAAAAAAGGTGGCCAGCAGTTTCCTGTGGTCCCTGCAATGGTAAAGCATGCATGAAGAGAGAAAGGCTGTTTGTCTCTCCCAAGGAACTAGAGTATATCAGCTTAGCACAGGTCTTTCTCAGTTCTGTCTGAAGAAAAACTTCTGCTCCCTGGCTCACCGTGCTGTCAAATACCCTGTTGTGTGCACAGCTTGGGCACCATGAGGGCTGGAGAGGGGGGCTGAAGCAAAGATGTGAAGGTCACCACTGAACTCAGGCTCTTTAGGTTAAGTCCTTTTTCAGATCCTGCTCATGAGCAAGAGAGCTTTGAATTTCCTTGTGGGAAGTGGATGTGAACTGGTTTTGGGTATCAGGCCATTCCTGTGTATTGCCGTAAGTGCTGTGATCAAGGGTGAATATTTCGGTGAAGGTTTCAGTACAGGTCTGCTCTCCAAAATCTTTCCAGCTATGTTTTCACACCACATACACAGACTGTATGATTTGCACCCAAAGTATCTGATGAAACTTAGCCCCCCGTTTTCTCACTCTGCCATTCTGCATTTGGCAATTACCCATTTATATCCAGGGGCATACTCCATAGCCTTTGTGATGAAAACCTTTGCAATTCTTAATTTTCAAAGGACACAGCTGTCATCCATTTATTGAAGAAGCTAATTGAAAAGGCATTAGCGCTAGATTATCTTTTGGGATTCTGTATACTCATTTCCAACTCAGATCCCCAGCCAAGGTTACAATACATCTTTAAGTCTTGCTCAGATTTTCATAAGTGAATGGCTGTCAAGGGATGGAATAAATTCCAGATCAGTCAGTAAAGGGAAGACATGGCATCGATAAATAAAATAAAGATGATAAAAATAAAGGAGAAAGAAAGAGTGAGAGAGGGAAAGAAAGAGGTATTACAAAATGAAGGGATATGGTCATTATTCGTCTCTAGAAACCAAAAGTAATTCTAGGCAAATTAAAAACAACATGAAGACAGCCAAATGCAATTTGGGCAGAAGTAGTGTAATGTCAGAAAGAAAAGAATGAGTCATGTGCATTCCTACATTTCACACCAGGCCTGCACTCAATAAATCAACACATGGGTTTAATTGCTGTGACAAATGAATATGGTGAGGGGAGTCAAATTCTGCTGGGTAATGCAGTCAGCCAGCAAAACCCTGGTCGGCAGAGATATGTAGGTCAGTCATTATGGACCAGTGAGCAGAGGGAGTCCCTAGTGTGAGAGCCTAGATGGAAATCTCACAGTGTAATCTCTGTCTAATAAAATACCAGCTTGAAAGTGTGTCTGGCTTCAACATCCTTCTTAATAACCTTTAGCAGAAGAGGAAGGTATTAAATAAAGTGGCAATTAACAAGACTGACAGAGCAAGAGAGCGGGATTTATTGCTGGATTTTTCAATTTGCTTGATTATTTGCTTGTGTTTTAGCTGTAATTCTACTTCCATTTTTAAAGGCAGCTTCAAAAAGGAAAGCATTGAGCAGCTGAGATTTTAAAGTTAGATAAAAGGAGGTAGGAGCTTGATGAAACTAATATCTCAAAAAAAGGAAGTAGGATGCAATTGCAGCCTATGTTCCCCATCAAATCTGTCATAGTCCATCATGTGTGGAGATGAGCACTCGAAGGGAGTGATAAGGCCAACATGGTCTGGGGGATGCAGAAGTATTGAAGAATTGCGCCCACTCCTATGCAGAGGTCTCAGCAGTGCTGAAATCCTCCTTCAGCCCATTGCTATACAGTAGAAGTAATACTTACACATGAGATTGAATTTCTGTAGAGTGAATTACAGCTAGAAAAAACAAACTCTGCATCCTCCTAAAATTTACTTGCCTGAGCAAAGCTGAAGTCAGTTCCTGCTCTGAGGCAGGGAGGGCAGCAGGAGTTTTACCACAGTGACTGATCACGTTACCCGTTCCCTGCTCTACCATGTGTCTGCATCAGTGCAAGTGATGGGGATGGCATTGGACCAACTTTCTATATCCCACTGATGAAATTCCTCTGGTGGAAACAACACTTTCTCCCAGCCGCCAGTATGTCTTCCTCCATCAGGATGTGCTGGTGGAAGAACACAACTAGGCATGAAGCTAAGGTGTCTCTTCTACTGCGGAAGCCAGATAAACACATTGTAACTGATAAACTTTGTAAATAAATGCAGTAATATCAGTTATAACAGTGAATCTGGTAGGAATGACACTGGTTCTAGGAGATCTTGGATTTCTTTTCTCTGTTTTTATGATAGCTGGAGGAATAGCTCCACCAAAAAAACCCCAAACAAACAAAAAAAATACAGCACATAATAAACTTGTATAAAACATTTTTAAATAACAAAAATAACTAGAAACACTACTTGGCATCTTCTTAGCTGCATTGTCAGGAGTTTCTACTGCTCATATCCTGCAATTGCATGACAACATTTCCACAAGAAAACCCCAAATCTTTTATAGTAAATTCTATTAGTTCAAATATCAGTATGCAATGCTCACTGGTTGAAATTAAGGCATCTTGCTTTATAATTCTGCAATATCTTTTCTCTGATTCCATAGTTACTAAAGCAGGGACGATCATTAGAGCAGATAGGATTACAAAACAGCAGTGTAGTCAGCTCCATTCTCTGCACATTCATCTATAGGTGCCTCTGTGGGTAACTTAATGAATCCTTTATATTAGTCTTCAGAGATTAGAATATTTAGTGAACATATTTTGCTTCATGAAATATAGCTAGGTCAAAATCACCTTTTCAAGCAAGTTATTAGTTTTATGGATTTGCCCATGGTGTTATCTGTGGGTTTTTTTCTTTAACCTTGTGACTTACATACTTACCCACAAAGTGCTTTTCTTTTTCCCTCCCCACTTCTTTTTCTTCTCTCCTCCAATAGCATGTTTTCAGTTACATGGTAAAACCCATCCAGCAAAACCAAACAGATACTCATTTTATGCTCTTATTTCAAATTCTCTTTCAGGCAGGGATCCTGCTGTCAATGCTTTGGCAGTTATTAGTTATGGAAGACATTACAGAGACAAAAGGGCTAAAATTATCAGAAGGGATTTATGCTAATTGTACAGTCCAAAAATCCAAATGCTACTCCTCCAGAATATAAGAGATGCGATCTTAAGTATGTATTACGGCCACAGAAAAAGGGCAATTTATTTTTTTTCTTCATGGAGGCACATAAATTACTCATAGTGGCAAATTATGAGCTTTCTAGATTCATGTGGCTTACACTTGAGCTTGGTTTCTTTTGGCGTAAATACTAGGGAGTGTTATCAAAACAGTACGTGTGATGTGTTGCTAACAGGAAAATATCCTCTTGCCACTTAAACTATCTCAACCGTATTTTATGACTATGTAATCATAGATGATGGTAGAAGACAGGCTACTCCCTGTTGGATTTATGGCAGTCTCCAAACAGAGGGAAAATAATCTCTGTATTAAAAAGAACTTTCTTTACCAAATGGACCCAGTAGGTAGGCTGCTGTTATTTACCATCTTCCAGCAAGTGCTTCATTGCCAGAAACAGTCGTCTTCCCTTTATTTATTTATTTCGTTAGTTACGTTATGTTACAAAACTTAGCTCCGATGATTCATGCAGGCCTCATGAGGTTTACAATAAGTTGATTCAGTTAGCACAGGAAAGGAACAAAAATAGAGACAAAACCGCAGTCTGGGACACAAGAGGCAGATAAGTATTCTGTCTCAAAATTTGTCAGATACAGACACGTCATCTTTTGCAAATGAGAACACTAATCAGTAGTCTTGTGTCTGAGCTGAATCTCCAAGATACATTAGGTAAACTGTCATTTACATGCTGAGGTTATTATACGTTTGAAGTTGCATTGAAAGTGGTACTGGGAAATCTTGTATGAGACAAGTTTATTAAAATAAAATCTGCACTGAAATGTAGTCTCTGGAGGAAATAAATTATGTTGTATTGTCTGGTAAATTAATTTATTTCTCTCTCCTTATGATATATCCCCCTTGGGGCTAACATCTGCAACTTTTGGTTATAGTCACCTGGAAGGACTCAGGTCATATTACCCAACACACCAGTGTTATGTAGAACAAAGCATGGTACATGCTGGACTGTAAGACCAGAATTAATGTTTTTATGCTGCATTTTGATTTCGTGTTCAGGGAGAATAAGAAGTTCCTTCTACGATATTATTTTCACAGAAACTGGACTCATAAAATTTAGAAATAAAAAGTGTGATGTGAAGAAAAGACTCATGCTTGGAAAAGAGGTATTAGACATACATGCCCAAAGTCATTGGGTGACCTTGAGAGAACACTGAGATTAATATCTTCTTTTTGCATTCACATAAATCAGAGTTTAGTTAGAGGAAAACAGAGCATAATCAGGCCCATTTTTCAATGTAGTACCATACAGAGGCACATATATAATATTCAGTGATAGCCTGATCAAATCACAGATCTATCTATGTCTACATTTTCTAGATGGGTCTTGGGTTTTTTGTTTTGTTTGTTTGGGTTTTTTCCCCTCAAAAGTGGCCAGCCACAAGGGCTCCTGATAATCTCACAGTCCTTGGTGTGTTTAGTCTGGTAATTTTATCAAGAATTACCATTAGCTTGTTTTTATAGGCAGAGTTCTGAGAGAATTTATTTAGGTGACTACAACTAAGCAGGTACTGCTGTTTTCAGGTGGAAACGGGGCTTATCTCCAACGTCTTTCAGCACTGTACTGGAGCTCCCCATTTCGTTCAGCCAATCCTATCCCTTCTTTCTTCAACCCTAACTTCTATTCTGATTGCCTCTAGTCCACAGAATATTTAATTGTCTCATGCAAAGCAGAACTGCTGTAGCAGTACGGTTTGAGGGAGCCATACACAGAAGAGAGGAGAGGAGAGGAGAGGAGAGGAGAGGAGAGGAGAGGAGAGGAGAGGAGAGGAGAGGAGAGGAGAGGAGAGAGGAGAGAGGAGAGAGGAGAGAGGAGAGAGGAGAGAAGAGAGAGGAGAGAGGAGAGAGGAAGAGAAGAGGAGAAGAGGAGAGGAGAGGAGAGGAGAGGAGAGGAGAGGAGAGGAGAGGAGAGAAGAGAAGAGAAGAGAAGAGAAGAGAAGAGAAGAGAAGAGAAGAGAAGAGAAGAGAAGAGAAGAGAAGAGAAGAGAAGAGAAGAGGGAAAAAAGGAAAAAAAAAAGAAAAAAGGAAAAAGAAAGAAAATAGAAAAAAAGAAAAAAAAAAGAAAAGAAGAACAACAAACTCAGGTAAATATTAAAGTAACAAAAATGGTGCCGAACTACCTTGTATTTCCTTAGATATAAGATATACAGAACATAAACCAGCAGGTGCAGCCCATGGTGCCAGACTATGGGCCCTGCTGATAAGTCGCTTGCCATAATATCTAGGTCCTCAAAACACTTAGACCCTACCTGTCCCTCCACCATAGGCAATTCTGAGCATGCCTGGTAGTGATACACTTTTAGGTTATGTTGGAAAAATCTGAAATGCCAGAAGTCTTTCAGAAGTAACTAATTAGGAGTCTTTGAGAATCTAAATGGTGGATTTAGGAGCATCTAGATGGATTTAGCAGCCTAAACTGATCTGTTAAAAATTGAGTCTTAGTTATCTCTGACGAACAGGATATTAGATATTAAAGTTTCCTAAGCTCCAGCCCAGCCTCCAAACCAGGAAAATTAACATATGCTAACTGAGGAGTTTGTCAAGCATAATTAGCTGCTCAATTAGCTACTGTCTTTTTTTTCTTCCTGTTTGCTAGTTTATGTAAGGTTTGATTTACAAAGGTGACACACTGTTATTTTATGGGCTATATCATTTGCAAGTTATTTCAGATGTTAGCAGAAACACAGACGGGGAAAATCACCTATCTCTGACACAAATATCAATGGTCTTTATGATGTTTACAGAGATACTGAGTTCCTATTAAATCTATGATAGAAGCCTTCCTACCACATAAACTGCAGCAAGCTCCCTTTTTCTGTTCTCCAGTTCAGACTTTTTCACAAATTACTCTTTATCTGCATGGTTCCCTGGGAAACCTGTGCACAGACATACAATACTGAAAAAAAAAAAAAAAATAAAATAAAAAAGCTTTTTCCTCAACAGACACACACTTGTTTGCCTAATGGATGAATGCTGTTTACTTCCTACTATGGGTACAGGCATGAAGTGTTCAAGAATGCGGGAGGAGGGGAAATATATTGTTGACATTAATTCCTGTAGGTGTGGAAACCAAGGTGGCTATAAATTTCCATTGAATGTGGTACCTAATGGGGTGGTATTTTTTCAATAATTCTTGTGCACTTGTCACAGAAATTTGGCAAAATGGTCCATATATTGTATTGCATGTCATAAATACAGCAATTTATGATACATTGCTGTCTTGAAATCTAGTGCATGATACTAAATTTGGGAACAGCATTTTTTTGTCAGTTTGGAAGTATAATCAGTGGTAACATATCTTCAAGATCCCTTTCCCTTCTCCCACTCCCCCAAATGACTAATATTTCTATTAATGGAGAGAAAGGACAAAATAATAAGGCAGACCATGAAAAGCAAAAGAAAAGATGGATTCACACCAGGAGGTACAAATTATATGAAAGAGACTTAGGTGACTTGGATGATTGGATGGTCACATCCAGAGGGTAGTGGTCAACGGCTCAATGTCCACATGGAGATTGGTGATAACTGCTGTCCCTCAGGGGGACTGGGACCAGTACTGTTTAATATCATCATCAATAACACAGGCAGTGGGATCAAGTGCACCCTCAGCAAGTTTGCAGATGACACTGAGCTGAGTGGAGCAGTTGACACACCAGAGGGAAGGGATGCAATCCAGAGGGACTGGGACAAGCTCTAGAAGTGGGCCTGTGTGAACCTCATGAGGTTCAACAATGCCAAGTGCAATGTCATGCTCCTCAGTCAGGGCAACACTCAGTATCAATGCAGGCTGGAGGATGAGGGGATTGAGAGCAGCCCTGAGGAGAAGGACTTGGGAGTGTTGGTGGATGAAAAGCTCAACATGAGCCAACAACGTGTTTTCACAGCCCAGAAAGCCAACCATATCCTGGGTTGCATCAAAAGAAGCATGACCAGGAGGTCAAGGGAAGTGATTCTGCCCCTCTAGTCCACTCATGTGAGACCCCACCTGGAGTACTGCATCCAGCTCTGGGGTCTCCAGTACAAGGCAGACATGGAGCTGTTTGAGCAAGTCCAGAGGAGGGCCATGAAGATGATCAGAGGACTGGAGCATGTCTCCTATGAAGAAAGGCTGAGAGATTTGGGGTTATTCAGCCCGGAGAAGACAAGGCTCCGGGGGGACACCTAATTGCAGCCTTCCCGTACTTAAAGTGGGCTTATGAGAAAGATGGGGTCTAACTTTTTAGCAGGGCCTGTTGAGATAGGACAAGGGTTAATGATTTTAAATTAAAAGAGGGTGGATTTAGACTAGGCATAAGGAAGAAAGTTTTTGCAATGAAGGTGGTGAAACACTGGAGCAGGTTGTCCAGAGAGGTGGTAGATGGTCCATCCCTGGAAACATTCAAGGTCATGGTGGATGGGGCTCTGAGCAACGTGATCTAGTTGTAGACATCCCTGCTCATTGCAGGGGAAGGTGGACTTAATGACCTTTGAAGGTCCCTTCCAACCCAAACTTTCTATGATTCTATGACTTAAGAGAGTGGCAATGCAGTCTAGAGCCTCTCTTTCAGAGGATGTGCCTAGTTGGAAGCTGACTCATATTGGCGATAAGGTGACCACTTAGTACTCTACAGGCTAAATTTCTTCAAAGAGCACTTTTAAGAACAGATATATCTGCATCACAGAAACCACCAAGATAATCTCCTACGAAAATTTAGGAGTGAAAGTTCAAGCACCAAAGGACTTCAGGTATTTCCATCTTCCTTTTTAACTCAGTATTTGTGAGGGTCTCGGCAGAGGTACTCTACTCAGTCTGGGAATTCAAGACTGGCATAGCTCACTTAATGAAAGATAAACACTAGTAACAATACTCCATGAATAGCTGAATAGGATCTGTCACCCAGACTGACTGCCTAGCCTCTTCCCTAAATAAAAAAGAATTTTGATGAATTACATGGATAAAGAGGAAACCATTCAATAATGCGTCAACTTTTGATAATTTCATTTTAACTAACAAGGTCATTCTCTATGCAGGAAATAATTCCTGCATGAAATAGTGTTTGGAGGTGGGAGTGGTTGGGCTTTTTTCATTATAAAAAAGACATAAGGGATTAAATTCTTCTCCTGACTATTAAATAATGAAAGTAGGCCAAGTCTCTGCTTGGATCCTGAGTTCTTCAAAATAATTCATCATTTTCTTTTCCTTCTTCCCTTACCCTACTTTCTGATTTTTGAGCTTTTTTTTTTTTTCTTTCTTCTTTTTTCTTTTTTAAGAAATTGAAATAAAAATCAAGCTTCTAAATAGCTCTTGGGATTCCTGTGAATTCCGCATCAGGGCCTCCCAGTCTGTTGCTCAGCTGCAACAAAAGGATCACAGAATATCAATGTTCTCATGTTCAGATAAACAGTTGTAGGCCTTTTATAACAAAGGGAGAGATTTAGTCTTTTACTTGAGGAGTAATAAAGCATTCTTTTTTATTGCAGTCTGTAGTATAACTAGATTTGTCCCAAATGTTCTAAAAAGTCAATGGTGATATATTTACTGTGATTCTGCAAAGATTCAGGTAACTGAACAAGAGGCCAAACAAGTGAGAATCTGACTTTCCATTGTTGCTGACAATTTGCCTTTATTAGGGAACAGGGGTGGGATTCATCTCATCCAGCTTTAGAGATCTTCAGTGTAGATGCCTCCAGCTGTGCTAGTCACCCTAGGTTTCTTTGTAGTCAGCTGAGAACAGGCATGAATGGATAAGTACAATTCCCATGACCTACTTTAGAAGTCTAAATTCAGACCCTACAAGGATTTATATCTCTTCATAGACTAGAAAGAGGTCCTAGATGGAAATGTCAAAATTTATTCAGATGAACTACACTGTAGGTGACATGAGGAAGTGATATAGTGGGACATGAAAACAGGTACTGTGAGATGCAATGTGGTACCATTTGTAATAATTTGAAATAATTTCTACTAAACTTACTGAGAGTCTGGTCCAAAGGAAAGTTGTCAAATCATGGTGGGAGAAATATATTGTCACAGGAAACTAAAAGAAATAGTTTAAAACACAGAAAAAAAAGGACACCCAAAATATTTTAATTATAGTGCTGACAATCCTATTACCCTGAAAGAATAAAATGTTAAATGATTTTCAGTTAATGTATCCTTTAATTTCCTAGTCTTGAGTAACCTCTGCATAGGAAAAAAAAAATCCATAAATTCAAAGTGAATCTTTTCCAAACTTACAATGTTGTCTTTCTGCTTTCAGTAGGGAGCCATGCAAACACATCAGTTTTCAAATGTTTGCGTAGGAAATTAAAAATACTAATTTTAATGCTTCTGATGATGTCTTTGAGGTGCAGTGACAATGCTGAGAGTCACCTTTGAAGAATCAGCTGGAGGTTAGTGGCTGAAGTACCAGATTCACTTATTGTGGGTTCAGTATCACTAATTTCAATGGGGCACTGGGTTCTTCCATCAGTGGTGTTATCTGCAGGGCTTAAGTCAAAATTTGTAGTGAAAATTGGGCTAAAAATGACAGTGAGCCTCCATAGTATGTGTGGTCATGCATTGTCCCCTCTCCATACTACTAAAGTTGAATAAAAACCTATCCAGGCCTTCCAGGCGATGACCTTGCCTGTGCACTGAGTGGTGGTGTTCAGGGACTCCAGACCCTCAGTCTCTCACACCTCTTTGGTTTCAAAGCACCGTGTTGCACTTGCTGACAGCACTCACTGGCATTGCTCCGTTCACGTCTCCGTTGTCTCTCCTGCCTCTCAGACTGATGTAGGGGAAAGCATTGCTTTCAATCAACTTCGCTATGGCTCTGTCTGCTATAAAATGCCATGAAACAGTTCTTATTCAAAAAATGGGGTCAAATTCTGGTCTCATGATGGAAGAGCTCTCTCTTTTCATGTGAGTGGGTCTTGCACTCATCCAATTTATTGCATAGAGACACAGACATCTAGAGTTTAATAGGGCTAATACTATGATAACTGTGGGTTTTCTTACAGTATAGCTGCAAGAAAGGAGTTGAAGACTGAAAATGCATTTCAGTAGGTGACTATGAAGGGGATAATCTTGGCTGAGAGTTAAATTAATGAGTTTTGTTTTCTATATAATTATTAATGATATGTAATGGTTTCCATCTGCATTATTTACCAATGCACTGCATGGATCTCTGGTGCCACAAACAAATGGATTATGGAATATAAACGGTCTTCAGATTCTGTTCGTGTCTAAAAGTATATAATGATGACTTTCGAAATTGTCACTGATCCATAACAACATGTTTATGTTATTTCCAGAATGAAAGTATACTAATGTTTAATCAAACTGCAAAATCAGCAAGAAAATTATTCTGAGAGCTGCTAGAATAGTGGGATAGGGAAGGACTTGTTCCTGCCATGTGGTCACTGACAAGTGGGACCTCAGTAGAGAGACTGACAAAGCTTTAATGAATAGCAGTTTGACTCTCGCACTGCAGCCTGGAAGTAGATCATCAACAGTTTGCTACAGCCACTTTTCACAGAAATAGCTGCTGATTTCTCATATATCCCCACCTGCAACAACAGCAGCAAAGACCTGACAAGCAGGAGATGACAAATGACTCTTTAACAATATGCATTGTTCTCATAGCTGCTCTCCACCTCTGAAGGGACAAAGTATCCCTTGTGCTGTCCCCATTAGTTCATTGCACTATGTAACAGGTTACTTGCCCAGTGTCCAAGCCAACCCTATCTTCACACCTGGCACAAAACATGAGACAAGACAGACACTCTAAGTAATTTTCACGTCTATGTTGAAGATAGAAACAAGAGAATACTTATAGATCTAAGTTTGATCATTTCAGATATACTTGGGAAAGATTAGTTTGAAAACTTCTTTCTTAGGCTCAGTCTATCTTAAGACCACTGGAGAAAGCTGAGCTGGAGCTGTGGCAGCCCAGATATGGGAAATAAATGAACGGTCTGTGCATAAACTGCCACTGACTGCAGAAGCTGGTTGCCCATGAGCATACAGGAGTACAACTCTTGCGTGAAATGTTCAGATGAACATACAGCCTACAGAAATGAAGCTAAAAATTTCACAGAAACCTTTTCACTCAGATTTATGATTATCTTCTCCTTCTGAGGAACTCTCACAGTTTTTTTACCACAATGTCTCTGATGATCTTTCACATTTTTTACTTCATTATCAGGTATAATCTGAATACAAGAACCACCCAATCTCACCTCATGGGAAGTTCTATGAAATTAGAAGAAAGTTAGCGTTTGTTCCTACCTAAAGTGAAGGAAAGATTCAACTTACTTCTCCCAAATCTCTAAAACAAATCTATTATATTTGCCCACTGGATGACTGTATTCACATAACAATAGTCCCTTACCTCTGTAACTCTGGGCAGTAACCAGTGCATTATCATAGCTGAAGAAAAAGACCTACTAAACAGCTGTAACTATTTTAAAGAATAAAATCTCCGAGGAGTCTTATTATACAAGCAAATTTGATATAGAGATACAAGCTGGCACAAACTCTCTCCTAGCATAAATCATCCTAGTGTCATTATGAATCTGGAGCAGGTTGTAGACCCACAGTGGACCCGACCTCTTGCTCTTGCAGTGGCCAGCTAGGAAAGCCAGTTACAGTAATTGCATCCTCAACCATGCATGTGTTGGGCTAAAGCACGTTTCCCTGATCGGCTCACGGGAGCTGAGACACACAGTTCATATGAAGGTGGAAAGACAGCATAAGTTATGTACGCTGTGAAGGAGCCGCCAAGGTCACTGAACCAGTGTTTTTTGTGTCATTACAGAGAATGAAATTTTGTGGGAGAGACAAATTTCCACAAGGAAGGAAACAGACAGAGCGAGTGTTTTGCAAATGACTCTGGGAAAAAGCAGTACAGAAATATTGTTCCCATTATGAGTACTAGCACATGAGATAATTGTGTTTGAGGTTGGTAATTACCATATTTGCATGTTTAGGTTTTATCTGTTCCTTCCATGTTATTAAGTGACTGCAGCATTATTTCATCAGAATGGCACACTGTCATCACGGGGGCTGAAATATCTCCCGGGTATCAAAGCACACAGCTGTAAAAAAATGTTGTAGAGCCCCGCATTTTTATTCTTCAAGAAATTTGCAAAAAGCAAATTCATTCCAGGAAAAGAACAGCAAAGCTAATGGAGCTACGGCAGGGGGAGGTGGCTTTGGAAGTTTAGGGCTCCATAATTTATAGTACCTGTGCTAAGCAGCTCTGCCAATACTCCCACACACAGTGAGATACAGGATTAATAATTACTGTATTTTGTTCTATACACTTACAGACCTTTAGTCTGAGTAGTGCAAAATGCTTTATGGACATTAATTAATCAAACTTTAATAGCCACACTCAGGGCACTTAATTCACTGCTACTTATGCCAGCCTTCAATTTATCTGTAAACCTCGTAAAAGTCTTGAAAAGTAGGTAGCTCTGTACAAACCTAAAGATACACCTGATCATTTGCTTAAGCCATTTATAAGTTGCCTACTGAGACATTTCTGAAATTTTCTGGGCAATCAACATCAAATATATAAAAATATATCCTTCTTAAAGAGAGATCTAAGAATAAATATAGGAAACAACTGAAGACTAATGGAAAACATTGCAACAAATGGGTTAATCCATTCATGGAGAAACTGCCCGCCTCTCTCCTCACATCTTTACTAATGTTTTCGTTCCATTCAGCAATGAAGAGTCATTGCCAAATCTGAGCAATTAACTGCTGAAAATAAGGAAAATGAAAAAAAAGGTGCATTGTTTGAAACCAGATTTTCAATACTGGCCTTCAGTTCTTTGGTACCATCATTGGTTAGAAATAAGCAAAATAAGCAGAATTACATGCTTGCAGTTAGATGTGAATACCCAAGTGAGAAATCTAATGTCAAAATTAGATCAGATCATTACCTGAGGTCCTGACATTTTCAGTCCTATCCTCCAATCAAGTCATTTACCGAATACTGCAATTAAGCAAATGACCAGCTGGTGATCTTCCAAAAATTACCTGGTTTCAGATGTTATTCCTTCCCTTTCAACTGCATTTACAGAAGTCTAAAACTGAGAGCTTAATGCAGAAGTAATAAAAATTATAATCCATTTTGGGAAATCAGAATTATTGTTCTATTTGTCTTGGGAGCAGTGATACGTTCAAATGATTTATTTCACTGAAAGTTAAGCTCCTATGCATATCCACTATGATTCTTTGACAACATGACCTTGTATTTTTTTTTTTCTCTTTTCACTGAGAAATGATAAGTGAAACACATGATGGAAAATTAAGACCATTATCATAGTAGAACACAACACAAAGTTCAAAGGAAAGTGAAGTGTCCTTGAAATGAAATGGAGAACTGAAAGTGAAAGGTACAGGAAGACCCAGTGGAACAATAAAGATTAAAGTTCAGGTTCAAAGGATAAGAATAGTCCCGAGTGACTAGGAAGTGGACATAACACTTTCTCCTTATTATAGACTAATCAGTTGTTGATTTCATATTCAGTACAAACTTTAGAAATGGCGAGTGGGAAACCAAAAACCCAAAGATGCCTCTGGAGGCAGAACAAATCACTTCTCATATATCATTTCGTATAATGTTAGATGATCTGTTTTAAATAGAAGGAGAGGCATTATAGGAGAGTATATTTGACAGTAGAGTGGGAAGAGGTACTTACTGATTTATTGATGTTCTCTTTTGATTGTCACACAGAACTTAAGAGTCTGTACAGACCACCAGATTTAACTACTTCTTGTGAAACTTTTAAATATGACTTGTAGCTGTTCCTGCTCAGTCCATGGGACTGCAGAGGCCTTCACCATACGTTCTGGGCTATTCTAGTAGACATCTAGTCACTGTGCATTTCAGGTGAACTGAAGACTCATCTACTCTGAAGGCATCTTATCCACAGATCTTAAGAATTTTATTGCATTTGATAGTAGGTCACTTTGCTACATATGATAAAAATCTAAAGCAAAATAAAAGTGGTATTATCAGCAGTCATCACTGATATCACAATTGTTCCTCTTTGTAATATTTTTTCAGAGTTTGAGCAAATTTATAAATTCTTTTTTTTGAGTTATTTTTAGTTGATTTTAGAAGATTGTCTGTCTTATCCTCCAATCAATTCAATTATTGAATTGTATAATTGCAACCCAGACACAGCAACTGAGTATTTAATTAAGGTTCCTTAAAAACCTTTTTCCAAGCTGAACTCAGTCAAGAGAGTTTGTGTTTAACATTTTTTATACCATGCTTCATGAAAGACTTGTCTGTACAGTTCTGAATGTCAGTAACTGCTGTGTGAGGAACCACGCTTGCGTGAGAAGGATGTTAACTTCCAGAGATCAAATAACAGTAACAGAAGTTTAGAATTACTCTTGGAAAGATAAATTTGGGTTTTCTCCTTGGTCCAAATATTCAAGCCCAGAATGTTATAGCAGAGTCTTCTGGTGTAAAAATCAGGAGAGTGTGCTCTCCCTAGGGTTTCCCAGGGCCCATCTGCCTTCCTGAAGCACCTTTGTCATCATACGCTTTTCAGTCCATTAACAGCTATGTTATTCCTTCCTTAAACTTCTGTTCAGCATCCCAGTTTGCAGAACCAAGCGCAAAGGGTGAAGCTCTCAGTAGAGTGAAGGATGTGAGAATACCATTTTTATCTACTGAGTCAAAAGAGAAGACAGCCTATTTCATCTTAATATTGCTCAGCAATCTAGGAGGATTGGGAACCCTCCCTGGCTCTTAGGTTTAGTGAGTCACCTATCATCCCTAAGAGCTTTTATCTGACAGTCCGCTTTTGCCTCTGGGTCGCCAGAGTTTCACCTCAGCAGCTGCTCTTCATCCGCTTGCTTCTGCCCTGGAGGCACGATGACATCCATCACAGCGTCAAGGCAGGTCAAGGCAGATGTTTACAAGGACCATGATTCTGGGTGTCAGGACCAGCCTGGTGACAGAGATTCTCGAGGCATCTTACAGCCTCCTGAGAGATTGTCTGTCTTCCTTAAAGTAGAAGAGAGACATTTGTGAGACCCTTCATTTGGACATAAAATGGAGATGGCAACAGTTACCTTCATGATTTCTTGTGGTCCATGGGACAGGAAAACAATTGCTGTTTGAATTCCTCTCTCTGTCCTCCCTACCTTTTGGAGGTATGACAGAAATACCTTGGCCTGACAGATTTAGAGGCTAGCTGGCACAACAAACAGTGTATGTAGAAATGTTTGTCATTTATTCATGCTTCTGAGGAGGTCATCCAGCAGTTTCAATCTCCACACTATGTTTGTCTTTCTTTTGATCATTAATGAATCTGAACTGTTTGCCAAAAGCATTTCTTTTGTAGCTAATGCTGCAGTTTTCACGCTAAATTTTTATTTTCCATGGGTCTAACAAAATATTCCACTGAATATTTTCAGTAAAGAATATTCCCTTGAGAATCATCATGGTGATTTCCTCTGCTGGTAGGTCAGTAGGCTGCTTGTCTCTAAAGGAGAGGTAAAGACTTCAGTTAGTAATGGGTCATTTTTTCTTTGTTGCTTTGTGCCTTCTGTGAGATAAAGAAATCTGACATGCACACATTGGTCTTTACATCAGTTTGACCTGCAAGGTTTCCTGAGAGGACAGACTTCTGTGCAGTGAAGAAGGCTTCCATAGATTGCCAAATATAGTCCAGATATTCTTGTAGTGAAGATGGTGTGACACCTCCTCAGTAAGTGATTCTTTAGAGCATTCCCAGTCTTAGCACTGATGTGTCTTATGGCATTGATAAGGAAAAATGCATTTATATTTAAACACTTGGGGCTTACATTGGGTCAGGGATTTTTGAACAAATCCATGTCTAATTTATTTTAAGATTTACTGACTTTTCAACTTTTTGATTTTCAAAAATATTTTCAGCAAACTTATCCTTTATTAAAGGAATAGAAAGCACAATGCGCTCATTTCTTGAAAAGACTTAATCGAACAAATGTTTTCTGAAATTACTGGCACTTCCTTAATCTTTAATTAGACATTTGCTACTTCAAATATATGAGATACTTTTGGAAAGACCTGTGTAGGCATTTCCAGAAACTGCAGAGATGTATGTGTTTTATTCAAGTATGCAGTATTTGCCTGGATCAGTAAGCTTCCAACACTTTAATTGTATTCTCCAGGCTCTGTTGGTGCAACTTATAAATAGTTAAAAAATGGTAACGTACTGTAACTAATCTGCAGCAGTACAAATCAACATGATTCATGCTTCCATTAAATTTTCTCAGCCTGGTAAATTTTCCTATTTTCAAATTTCTGTGGAAAGAAAGCATGTCTGTGAGGCTATGAATGGGGCTATTGAGGGCCACCTTCAGTGGGATACATCAAGATTTTTCATAATTGCTAATTATACTAGAAGACTCATTTTGGTGCTGAACTTGACACATTTTCCTAAATACTGCCTGCTAGGACACCCTGAGTGTGAATATGATGAAAAAGCAGGTCTGAAGCAGCCAAAATCATTGACTGCCCTTGAAAATCCTTGCCAGGGTCTTTCAGAGGGGTCAGGATGTAGTTCATGATCCACTGATGTGGAGCAATATCATGAACTACAAACCTCCTGTTAGGGGATGTACACATGTAAACCCTGGATGCTAGGTCATCAAAGACAGACAGACGGAGGAATTCCCTGGTGCTCAGGTGTGCTCAGCACCAACTAGCAGGACTGTGGACATGTGTGCCTTGTTGTATTCACACGGGCATTCCTCTCTGTGCTTTCTTGCTTTCCTATCATTTTGTGCTATCTAATTAACATGTCAACTCATGTTTTTCCTCTGCTTTAAGAATCTCGCTTTTACTCCCTTTACTTTGCTCTGTTTTCCTTTTTGTAATACATTTTTCATAATTTATCATTCATTTACATTTCAATTAAGAACACTAGCTGTTTGTAAAAGCTACCCTGATGGGAAGTATGAAATAAATTATTGAAGTTAGTATAATCTGCACTTCCCATTACCACCTCATTTACCTTAATGGCACTAAAAAGACTGTCGCCCTCAATAGAGTTCAAGCTTCTAATAGGAATTCCCTCAGGAGCCAATCTCATGTGAATTACATATTTGCATATGGTACAGGTTGTGTTAGGTGATTATAGGTTGTGCTTTAGAGTACTATTCTTTAAGGATGACAGCTACACAGAAAGCTACCTTTCCAGAGTCAAAAGATGACACTGCTTGATTCAAATAGCTAATATATCTAAGAGGAGTCCCCATAAGTATTGCTGATTTATAAGGCACTGACAAACTGCCTGCCAATTTTAAAAAAAAACCACCCAAATTAAGAACTGCATCATTTATTATTAAATCTGGGCAGGGGACAAATTTTTCATGTTGCAAAAAATACTTCTTTTTCCCAGGAAGAAATGAGAAAAAAAATACCTCAGAACTAAATTCCTTGTAAACAAAGGAGTCCTTTTGTGTGGGTGAACTGAAACTTATTATTATTATTATTATTATTATTATTATTATTATTATTATTATTTCTGTAGCTTCCTATTGTTTCTATCCTAAACGTTTCAAAATTTTAAGAGCTATGTTTCAAAATATTTTTTAGTTTAAATCAGCAGCTTCCAGCTAAAGCTGCTACCCTTGAATCAGTGTTTTTTTCATGAAAATTTCCATCAGGAGGCTGTCAACCAGCTCTCTTTATTTTCAACATGACAACACCCAGGCACTAACTATGGCTCAGCAGTAGATGCAATAGAACTATGCAGTAAGAAACTTTCCCATTCCCAATGGTTTTTTACAATATAAACAGGTAAGATGGTAAAAACAATAATATGGGAGAGAGAGAAAAGAGATATGTATGGTGACTTGTTCACTAGATACACAAACTGATCAGGATAATCTGATTACTAAAGTATCCACCTTTCCTTGCTTTGAGTTTCAAGAAAATGTATGTAGTTACATAGTACCCTGGAATTGCAACATCTGTTCAAGAAACTCAAAGATCAGGATGTCTAACATCATTCAAAATAACTGGGTACAAAACTGAGCAAACTGAGCCCTGGGGAACAGATTTTGCTTGTTTGCTGCTCAGATATCAGGAAAGATGTGGTCTGACTATACTTTGAGATAGAACAAGACCCAGCATCCAATTTTCATGAAGTGTCGGTACCACATCAAAGTTGGCCCTGGGCTACCTCTCATTTCCATCAGGCATTTTTTGGCCTTGAGACATTCTTCTTGCTATTTGTGTCTGTGCCTTCTCCCTGCAACCCCAGATGAAATTGTGTTGAATCCCAGCACAGTGGTGTGTTTATAACAAAAAGCCGATGTTGCACACTCCGGGGTACAATGTCACTACATACTAAACTGAGGATGAAAGCCTGCTGTGCTAGTTTAGAGGACTACATAGAATGGAGGCAGATTAACGTGATCTTAAGTTCTCCATACTGCCTAATGGAACTGCCCTAACCATTAAACCATGCACAGGTATTACCTGGGAGAGTGCTTGGTGTCATAATCCACAACCAAACTCAGGAGTACACTGATAATAACCAGTTTAAGAGATCGTGGTTGAAAGATTGAGCTTAATCCTTGGCTTTGTGTTATTTAACATTATGGATCTATTACGTGCAAAGACACTGGAGGACAGCAAACACTCCAACAGGGTATAGAAGTGGCAACACAGTTCCTCTGTGTTTTCTTTTAACTTTCACCACATCATTGAATTTCAACTTCATTTTGTGGCATTAATTCAGGCAAGAGACTTTCAGCCACTGCAACAACAGGACCCAGTCCTTGAACAGTTCACAGTTTTATCAAGTTGCTTCAACCACTCGCCAGCCACATCTAACACAGGGGACCACTTTCCCAGGTTTTTTGAAAGCATTGTTCCCGTTGTTCCTGTTTCCTCAGTGTAATCCCTGTAATTTCAGCTGCAGTGTTAGGATGTTGTTTTTCTAAATACAAGCTGTGATAGAAGTATATAAAATAATGAGCAGCATAAATAAGATTAAAAAGGCAAAAATTGTTCACTATCACAATTAAAAAATTAAGGGCCACTGAGGGAATTTTTTAGACAACAGGATTAAAACAGAGAAGATGATAATATTTCACATAGCATATAATTACATTGGGCAGTTTACTGCCACAAAATGTTACTGAGGCCAAACACAGAAACAAGTTATAAAAGAATTAGCAAAACCACAGAGGACAGTCCACTTGCAGCTTTTAAATAAGATTGCCTAGATGTAATCATCTTCTCAGCGATACCTGATCTGATTATGACTTGGAGGGTGTATGAGGATCACACTATGTTTGCTCTGTCTTTGATTCCATCAGCATTCACCAGTGACCAGGTGACCGCACGATGCTCGACTTCAAAGACTTTTTTAACTAAGTGGTCACATTAAGAGGAAAACTGTAGTATCAAGAAACTTCCCAAAAGACTTCATCTGCCCAATTTCACATCTGTTTACCTTGCCTCTTATTAAAGTTTCTTCCTGTTCAGATTTTATGATAGTCTATTTCTTTCACATTGAATTTCTTTTGACCTACTAAAGGACATGGTCTCCCTTTGTTTGGATGACTATAAAGGAAAGGAATGTGGGAGAAATATCTACATATTTTGTCCCTCTAGGAATGAAAAAAAAATTCTTTCATAAATAACTCAGTCCTTATGGGACAGGTATCTGCTCTACACCATTCAAGTCCATCATGGAAAGTCAGAACAGTTCTGGGTTTAGTTCAAGGGTGAAAACTTTACAGTTACAATTTTGTCATTTACTGTAATACGAATCTTCACGAAAAGCTATTTCACTTCCTTGAGTCATTCCAGCTAAACAGGTTGTAAGTGAGAAAAGAAATTTGGCAGACTATCCTAACTCTCTTTGTAAGAAATAAAGAGGAAAAAAAAAAGGGAAGGGAAGGGAAGGGAAGGGAAGGGAAGGGAAGGGAAGGGAAGGGAAGGGAAGGGAAGGGAAGGGAAGGGAAGGGAAGGGAAGGGAAGGGAAGGGAAGGGAAGGGAAGGGAAGGGAAGGGAAGGGAAGGGAAGGGGAGGGAAGGGAAGGGGAGGGAAGGGAAGGGAAGGGAAGGGAAGGGAAGGGAAGGGAAGGGAAGGGAAGGGAAGGGAAGGGAAGGGAAGGGAAGGGAAGGGAAGGGAAGGGAAGGGAAGGGAAGGGAAGGGAAGGGAAGGGAAGGGAAGGGAAGGGAAGGGAAGGGAAGGGAAGGGAAGGGAAGGGAAGGGAAGGGAAGGGAAGGGAAGGGAAGGGAAGGGAGAAAGAGAGAGAGAGAAAGAGAGAGAGAAAGAGAAAGAGAGAGAGAAAGAGAAGAGAAAGAAAGAGAAGAGAGAAGAGAGAGAGGAGAGAGAAAGAGAGAGAAAGAGAGAGAAAGAGAGAAAGAGAGAGAGAGGAAGGAAGGAAGGAAGGAGGGAGGGAAGGAAGGAAGGAAGGAAGGAAGGAAGGAAGGAAGGAAGGAAGGAAGGAAGGATTGCAAACTAAGGTACTCAAGTCTTTACAAAGTACAGGAATCCAAAAGTTAATAGTCTAGCAGAGCTGACAATCTGTGTGTCCGGTCAACCTGATCTTTTTTCAAATGAAAGATGTGGCAGTATATTCAATGGCAATTTCTTCTTCATTCAAATGCTTTCAACTCAAGCCAGTTTTGTACTGCAAGCTTTTCTTAATGGTGGCAAATGTCATCCCACACAATGACCCTGCCTGATTCTTCACAGCCAGAGTCAGGTGGAAGGAGGAAACCACTTATTGTTCAGTCTCTTACTTACTGCTTCTGAAACAGAGACAGTAACTGAGTGCCAAGAGCTTTCTGGAACAGGGAGTTTGTTTCTACTTTTCCGAGACTCTTCCTTCCACAATATGCATGTACTATCTTCCATCAAAGCTGGAACCAACACACCAGTCAAAACAATTCAGTGATTAATTTTAAACAAAAAGCCTGTTTACATGAATAATCATTACTGAATATACCTAAATATGAAAAGACTGCTCACAATAGCCACCTATTGTTAGAAGTCAATGCATTATGCATTGTTTGAATTAAATCAGGATCTATATTGCAGTGGATTAATCTAGCTGGTGTCTTGTGGATTTTTTTTCCTTCATTTTTTGCAACCCATCTGCCAACTACAATAGGTTGTAATTTTGTTGAGCTTTTTGTGCTGAAAAGTTATTAATACCAGATGTTCATTTCTTGGAGTACCCTAAGCACAAAACATTCCATAATGAAAAACAAAATGTTAACAATTACTTGTCCAAACTTGGTGGATTAAAGATCCTATTAAAATTCTGGGGTATGTCCTATGTTTAATGCATTAACTCTTTTTTCCATCAAGGGATGCCTGAGGCAGGCTAGGTTTTGTTTTGCTCGAGGGAGAAAGGAAATGTATTCACATCTCTAGCATTGTTCTTTCACTGTGTTTTGTCAAAAATATCATGAATATAATAGAGTTCTGGGGATGACAATGAAAATACACAGGTCAGGGTTTTTTAGCTGGGATTTTTAGCTGGGATTCTGGAGATAAGATTGTTGTGCAGGACATTGGATGAATTTTCAGCTGAGGTCAGCTCTGCATTCCAATGAACAAATAACCCGTTGACGGAAAAATAGAAATGATAATAAAAAAAAAACCCTCTCTGTTCTAAAAAAAAGAGAGACAGCTTTATCAAGGAAAAAGATAAGAAAAGACTGGATCTTCAGCTGCTATAAATTGGTGCAGCTGCATTATTAATTCTAGAGAGATGTCTCTTTTCATAACTTATCTCCCTCCATTAGTTTTGCTGAAAGCCATTGTTAATTTTCTGCGGCCTGGCTTTGGGGGAGTATAGCCTGGTTTGTTAACTTCCAGTGAACTGCTCCTGTCCACACTATTTAAGATGCTGTAGACATTTCCAATGGATTTCTAAGGCTAAGAACAGGGAAGTAATCACTGCAGACCGGGCAGGCCAGAAATGCTCCCCAATTTGCGACGCATGCCAATGAACTGTTGGGTTTTGGGGTTTTTTTATATTCCCTTTTGTGTGTTATACAAGCCCCTGCACGGTGGCTTTCCACCTTGAACTGCTCTCAACGTCCAGCTCTGCTCCACAAGTCAAGAAGCGAGAGCACAGAGCAAGAAGTAATGGAGCTTTGAGAGAGTAAAGAGAAAGGGGTGCTTTGATTTTCTTACTTGGTGCGTCCTCGCAGGGTTGCAAGGCAAGGGAGTGCCAAAGCATCCAGCCAATTTTCCTGGCAGGTGTGTTTCAAACATACTACTTTTCATGTTATTTTCTAAACACGTGCTGGCGAATAATCCATTTTGGTTTTGTATAAACAAGAAATGGACCGATTAAATGCTATGAAGTCTGGAAGACACTGCTGGGATAGATAGTGTAATTCTGGCTTGCTAAGAGTGAATTGAAATCAAGAGAAAAAGTAGCTTTAACTTCAGCACTTCAAAAAAGTCTATAAACTGTGCAAAATTTTTTGGTGATTAAAAATTCTTTCTGTCTTTTAGATCTTGCAAGCACACGTACATGGAAGGATCTTGGAAGCTGAACATTATGCTGAAAGCAAAACGTTGCTTTCACAATTTAATCAATTTAGTTTTATATGGTAATATTGCTATTTTAAAAATCAAACTACCTAACACATCACAAGAACAACTTTTCTGGCACTGTTGTGTCTTCCAATTTATATGCTGTTAACTTTTCTTTTGTGTGGATATCTGTTGGATAATCTCCTCTCATTCAGCGCACAGAGCTCCCATTAACATCAGTGAAAATTTCCCGCCTGGAACAAGTGCAGAATTAGTGATAGGTGCACTTCAATAACTTCCCTTCACTTTGGATAAACTCTGCAAAGGTCAGATGTTTATCTGAAACTTATCTATCTGACTCACCCAAGCCTCTGGAGGTTACTAAACATCATAAACCGAACCTCTCTTTAAAAACTGATGGAACTTCCTAATCTGAATGTGACCAGAAATACCACAGGTAAAGGTTTTCCAGCAGGATTTTTTTCTTTTTTTTTCCAGGTTCAAAAGCACATGATAATGAAGCAGCCCACAGAAAATTCTTTATGAAATTTGGTTGTAAGGAAGTTGGAAGGGTAAAGGGAGATATGACAGTTTTTTCTACCTGAACTTATTTAGCTGTCCTTATACTGAGTCTGCACAGAAATATTTAATAAGACTAGAGAGTTTTTCCTGGTGTGATATCAGTCAGGTCTCTATCTTTCTAATATATATAAGTTCTCTTCTTTAAATGATGTATTCCTGCTCTTTACCCTCTGCTTCCTTCCATCTATGCATGTGTACCTGTACACATATACATAGATATATTTACATATATCTATGTATAATCATTGTTCTGAATAAAATATTTTTCCACTCTAAGATATATAGGTAGCAGTTCACTAGGTCTGCCAAATTTGCAGGCAGGCTGTGGGAAAACGATATTTGCCTCAAGCAAGATTATTTCTTATAGCTCAGAATTCTCTCTCCTACCAAAATAGCATTATTTCTTTTCCAACAAATGCAAAAGAATAAAATAAAGATTACGATTGAAATGATGCAACTTGCAAAATTAAATAAACGGGTGTGGTAATTCAGTGTTTACTTGGAGAACTGCTTTTCTAAGGTTGAAGGAAAAAAGAAATCAGAAAAATCCTTTGTCTGAATTCCTTTTTCACCTGCAAGTCTATCAAACTGCTGTTTTCTCTGTGTCTAATCCATTTATGTGTCTCACTGTAAACAAACCTACTTATGCATCTCTTCCCTCCTGTATTATTCTTCTTCCATCTTAAATTCATCAGTCTTGTATCAGAGTACTACACAATGCAGAAGGCTAATCAGGTTCCTTTCAGTAGACATTTTTTGTTGGTTTGTTTGTTTGTTTGTTTTGTTCATTTTTGGTACAGTTCTTTGACTTCTTGTTACATTTCAATTTGGGGTCTACAAAATGGCTGTCACACTGCACCCACATGGCTTACCAGGTCCAGCCATTGCCAGGCCTGCTTTTATTTGTCCTTTAAGTCTGAAGGTGATGCTCCACGCAGTGTCCCAAATGTAAGAGATTTTTAAGAGCACTTAACACCAGCACTAACCTCCTTAGACTGAAGGCTAGGATCCTCTTGTCATCCAGGAATCATTCTTTGCTGAAATTTGGAGATACCTTAGAATCACAGTCGCAAGGTATGGATGGAGAGGAAATCAAAGCTAGGTAATACGTGAATGTTCATATATATGTAGTGCTTGCAGTCTTTTGGAAGCTGAAAGAAATGGTGGCCCATCCTGCAGCTATAAATCACTGTTTGTCTTGTTTCTGCCTAATCCACACAAGACTTGTGTTTAGTCCCACACCTCTTCTCTAGGGAGGCTGGATCTGCAGTCCTGGCTCTAAGGCCTCTTGTCTTCATTTCAAAATATTTCAGTTCAGCCTTTGCTCTGAGGGGGGCTGACAGCCCTCGAGGTCTGTGGATGATCTGGCAGAGCTTTCTACCTCAGACCCATGTGCAAATATATTGGACTTTATTTTAGCATGAAAATGTACCCATGATATACAGTTCGCTGTGGATATATGTAGCCTACTGGCCTACTGAGTACTTAATGACA
Source organism: Grus americana (assembly GCF_028858705.1). Taxonomy (NCBI): domain Eukaryota; kingdom Metazoa; phylum Chordata; class Aves; order Gruiformes; family Gruidae; genus Grus; species Grus americana. The sequence goes on along the minus strand of NC_072853.1, from coordinate 6,572,222 downwards.
GACAAAGGTGATCTTTCATACTTTTGCAGAGAAAGTGTAAAAGTAATTGATTAGATTTTCTTGTGTCCCAGTTTATAGACACCTTAAATGCCCATTTGTAATTTGTAAGCGTCTAAAATTTATTAATGCATCCCATTTTCACTTGAGATTTTAATGTCTATTTTTAAAGTATTCTGAACAAGAAATCTTGTAAAACAGACACAGAAGGCAGATTTGAGAGTGCTAATCCATAATAGGAATTTTGCTGTAGGAACAGATTATTCAAAAAACATAGTCATTACCCATACCATTAAACTTATTGACCAGCTTATCAGAACTGAAGTGGAAGGACAATTTTTACTGTATTGTAGCTACTACTGCAGAGATATTAAGATGTAGCCATGTAAATAAATGTTCCAGCTTTCCCCCCCGCCCCCAATAGAATATTATTAAATGCACCTGAAGCTGATTTTTGAAAAGTGTTCAGAGAACCCAGAATTCTTGGGGAAACATTATTTTGCAATGATATCAATATATGAAGTGTTATGGAAAGCCTCTGATATTTTTCAGAAGGTTCTTTTTTTGTTCTTCTTTTGCTACTACAGTGACATTCCTGCAACATGCTCTAGAAGTCTATAGTCCTCTTCATCAAAAATCTTTAGTTGTATTTCTTGCTGTAACACTGCTATGCCAAGGAAAATTTTTAATGAGTCCAACATTTCTTATATTAAGACTGTCCATTATTTTCCATACCAAGATCCTTACCCTACGTGGCTGTGCCAAATGTATATTTACCATGTAGGACGAGCAATTTAGGATTAGCTGAGTATGTTTTGCTTCAGTTAAGTCTCTTTGTACTAAACAGTCTTTGCTTCTTACTATGATTAACATTATAGAAGACATGTAGCAGTAGTCACGATGCGCTCGGGACACAAGCGAAGCGGGCAGTCTAAGCTGAATTATTGCCTTGTATTAGACCAAACTACATTTAGTAGACTAAAACATAAAAAGGCAGTGCCCAACAGGTGGAAGTCAGGGCAAGTGATCCAGAAGGAATACAGAAACACTATCCAAATCACTCTACAAGCATCAGAAGACATCCTTACTGTAAGAGTGGTCAAACAGGTTGCCCAGAGAAGCTGTGGAGTTTCTGTTCTTGGAAATATTAAAAACCCAACAGGACATGACCCTGAGCAACCTGCTCTAGCAAACCATGCTTTGAACAGGGGGTTGCACAAAAGAATCTACAGAGGTGCCTGCTCAACTCATCAATTTTGTGGTTCTGCATCATTAACAAAACAAATGAATGGGCTCAGGCATTTGAAAGGACTAAAAAAGATCTTGAGTGCCTGAAAACCTGTCCTTTTTTCCCAAGATCACCTGACCTAATAAAAACCTGTTCTTTATCCAGAATTGCAGCTCAGAGCTGAATAATTCTACTTCAGCAGGTCTCTCGGTTTTTACTAATGGCCGTGGGCTTTCTTATTCAGACTAATACTGCGAAAGCACCAGTTCCTAGTATCTTGCTTTGAGCATGCCGCCAAAAAGGCTTAATAGGAGCTACTTCAGTCTGATGTGAAGGCTTGTCTCCAGCGTTTCCTTCCTTAGCATAGCTAGCAATGAAGTGGAGAGCACGGTTGAGTCCCTGCAAAGGGCATCGATAACCCATTAAAAAAACTCAGTGAAGCACAAATGAAATGATAAAGGGATTACAGAACATCATGTGTGAGGAGCTATTACAGAGTCTGAAAATGAAGAGTTTTAAGAAGAGAGAGAAAAATGAGGAGAGAGCACTTTGTGGTCTCTGCACTAATGCATAATAAATAGAAAATGTGTGTACAATGATATCACATCATAAGCATTTTTCATTCTCTGTGCACAAGATGCCAGGCAGTGAAGAATCTGGCTCGTGTTAATTATTTGTACCCTGGTGGGAAAGTACTTTAGAATTTAATTGTGACTTAATCAATGAGGTTCTCTAGAAATTAAAAATCTAAGACACTTAATAGAGAAAAAGTTTGTTCTCTGTAGAACATCGGAGTCACCCTATGGAATTCGATAGCAGGGATCTAATTCTCTATTAAATGCCAGATGATTGTTTCAAGCAAACAACA